>NC_139500.1:4143873-8943873 GCF_008360975.1 Lichenostomus cassidix | reverse complement strand
AAACACAAAATTTTACATCCCCACCAACAGAAAAAAGAATAAATCAAATTTATCAATAATTGTTCCTTCTCTGAACTTCTGAAAAGTTCCTGAAAATTCTGAGTATGTCAGACTTAGTTACAAAGAATGAAAATATGGATTTGGAAAGATAAAATGAAGACAAGCTTGATGTTTATATAATAAAATAAAACCTGGTGCCAAAGCTTGAGAAAAATAAGGAAATATAATGGTTCTAGCACTGTTCTTTGTCAAACACTACACATTGAGGATTTGCATTTTCCAACTGCCATCTGGATTTTTTTTTAATAATTTTAAATGCTTAATGGGGAAGTAAAGCAAGACAGCTTATATCTTCATGTCCTCAGGCTTTTTTGTTCCTTTGTTTGCTTTTAAACAACGAAAGTTTACAGATAATGACTGGCTATGATTACTGAGAAATACATAAAGAAAACGAGTTTTTCAAAATGCCCCATCCAAATGCATTAGCAATTAGAACCTCCTCAAGTTTCCATTAGTCTGTCAAAACAAGAAATAATCTTATGGCAGCTGACTAAAATTCTCAAAGATTGTCACATTGATTGAATTTCAAAGTATAGACTTACAAATTCGTAGTCTCCATCCTGTGGTACTTTCCAATCAGATGAATTTTTTGTCTGGCCAGACACATTCTTCCCAAAGCTATTGATTTGATTCTCCTTCTCCTTCTGTTCAAAATATTCAAGGAATGATGGTCTGGCTGGCTGCATCGTTTCATCCCTCCCTGGAAACGTTAAAAATAAGAAAACAATAGTTGTTTTGAAACATACAGTTTTGGTTATACAGCCCTGCATCATGCCCAGAAGTGATTTTATTTATTTAGCACGCGCTAAATCACACAGTACTGCTAAAGCACTTGCTAAAATACTATTTTTCAGCAGCTTTTCCATGATAAAACTGACTGCACAGGGAGAAAAGTGGAGAAGGAGAGCTGGAAGCCCACCACAGAAGTGATTACAATGCTGGAAGCCTTGGCCTCTAGACCTGCAATCCATCCCTGACAGCACTCCAGGTAACCAACTTCATGCACTGAATGCCAGAACTGAGCAGCTGCTGGCGAGACAGGCTGGGATTTTTTTCCCAGTCAGGTTTCATGCACTGCAAAATAAGCAAGCTTTGAAAACAGTGCTGTTTTATAAGCAGAAATTCACCTTTCTATCTGTGAACAGAGAAGGACAAAAATAAAGCTTTCAAAGTCCACAAACACCTTATAAATACCACACAATTTGCCTTGGGTACAAGTGGTCAAGTTCTCTATATTGTTTGTATAGAAAGGCTTATTTAGCTTGCAAAACTACTTTTTTTCCCCTTTTTATAAATACTCAGTAGGTTTTCAAGTTTACTGCCATAGTTTTCTTTTTGTAAATTAATTCTCCTGAACTGACTTTCTTGGAAGAAAGACTTAGACTCAAACAAGCCAGATATATAGATTAACCATTCAATTCTAGACTCTAATTAAGAAATTTGGGGTAGTAAGAAATGGGAGGGCTGCTTCATTTGTAGGGTGACGACAGCACAACAAGGAAGGAAGTGATGAAATGTGAGAGGATGGAAATGCTGATTCCTAACACAGACAGCAAAAAAAGCCAACGCAGGAAGAAAACATGAAATTTAACTTCACAGCAAGTCAAGGTCAAAAGGCTTCCAGCATCTCCAAGGGAAGATTTCTTCAGCAGTGCAACCAGTCCAGCACCAGATGCTGCCCAGGCTCTGCACACTTAAACTGTCCTATCCTGAGTTACAACTCAGCTAATACCTTGAGAAGAGTCTCAATCCAAGCTAAGAGGCAGGCTTGCACAGCAAACATGCTTTACCAGAGCTGCAACACAGGACCATGGCAGCTGCAGACACAGCTAAAGGCTGCTCACAGCTTAATGCCACTGCACTGCTCTTGATGAATAAATGCTCCACCAAAACCTGTGAGCATCACGGAATCAAGCACTGCAACCTACTAAATGGTTTTGTTCTGTAACACAAGGTTCTCTAGACACTAGAATGGGTTACTCATACTTGAAAACATATGTTTTAGGTGATGCAGAAACCATAATTTTCAGAAAGTAGGATGAGGACTGCAGTTAACAGAAAATGGCATCAGAACAGCCTAAGTCTGGACTGCGGAAATAAGTTCACTGCTGAATGCCATACGTTTGAAATAAATATAATCTGTCAGGCAGGCAACCAACCAAGAGTTTAGAGCTTCAAACAAGCACACAGGGGATGTCCTGTGATGGGTTGGCAGGGTCTGTGTAATGCAGAGACTCTCCCACAAGAATCTGTACAGAAGGCAGGCTGTCACAAAACAGTCCTCTCTAAGGACATTCAGCAGTGCTTTCCTCTTGAAAAAATATTAGCTGCTCTGGAAACTCATTAAGATTTAATCACAGAATATTAATCTTGCATATAAAATTGCCACCCAGTGATCCAGAACTTCCCAGGCAGACTCTGTCTGATCCTCAGAGAAAGGGATGAATTCCTTGGTCAGCTTCAAAATACTCTAGGAAATTGTTTGTCTATAGACATGTTAAACACAGAACAAATTTCCACAAAGTATGAGAAATTCTGGCAGGACATCTGGGTTGTGATACTGAGAGAAGTGTGGCTCTGCACAGCCCTAAATGTCACGATGCATTTTGAAAAAGCCCTGCATCGTTCTGCCTCTCCAGGGCCAGCTGAAAGCTCAAGCATGAACTGAAGTGCTGATACTTTTGCACCATGACAACTGGAGCAAAGACAAATTATTATACCCCTGGCAGCAGTTCCCCTTTTTTTAAAAAACAAAACTAAAAAAACTCATCATACATAATTAGATGAAGAAAGACACCTTCAGACCGGCAGCGTGAAGGTCAGGCAAGGAACACGTCTGCGAAGTGGAGAACAGATTTGCTGTTGGGAATAATTACTGAAATACAATCACAATCCAATTACTGCTGAGTGATAAAACATTTATTTAGAATGAAGTAAACACACCCCTTGTACTCTGCTGCAGCTCAGCCTGCTTGAAGCAGGAGGTAAGTTATTATAGACAATCATGGCAATGTTTAATACCAACTAATTTTGTAGGAAGAGAGGAATTCGTAACTAGCCAGGCTAATCTATACACAGCTCACTGATAGCCAGCCTGGGTCTTGGTAATTCAGACTTCCTAGGGGGAAAGAGAGAGAAAATCTAAATCATGCTTGTATTCTGTTTTGAAGATTATTGTTTGCAGCACAGGAGACTTGGAAAGCAAATGTTTCGCTCTGGTGACATTGGCTTATTCAGTTGTTTTCTATTTACTTTTTAAAAAACTGTTCATTCCAAACAGAGCTTAATTGAGACTGTCAGTTAAAATAATCATGCTCATTTCCTCACATCTTGTGTTTCACCAAGAACTGCAGTATTTGCACTTAGTATAAGAGATTTTCAAAGTCCCACCTCTCCATTCTAACCAGGTCCCTCTGGATGGCATCCCTTCCCTCCAGCATGTCAACTGCACCACACAGCTCAGTGTTGCCAGGGATAAAAGGAAGAACAGGGAAAATGACATACCTATGGAAGCTTTTCTTACTGCCCTTGATGTCCCTGGCCATATTTAATTGTCAGGGCTTTAGCTTTCCTAACCTGATCCCTGGCTGCTTGGACAATCTCTGTGTATTTCTCCGAGGCTACCTGTCCTTTCCTCCACCTTCTACAAGCTTCCTTTTTGTGTCTGAGTTTGACCAGGAGTCCCTTGTTCATCCACGTGGCCTCATGGCATTTTTGCCTGACTTCCTCTTTTTGGGATGCATTGCTCTCCTGAGCTTGGAGGAGGTTAGCCTTGAATATGAACCAGCTTTTTTGTGCCCCCTTTTCCCTCCAGGATGTTATCCCATGATACTCTACCAAGCTTATTCCTGAAGAGGCCAAAATCTGTTCTGCTGAAGTGCAGGGCAATGAACTTTCTGAGTGACCTCCTCACTCTCCCCAGCGAGAGGATGAGAGGAGTGGTGTGAACTGCAGCAAAGGGTGACTTGGCTGAACATAAGGAAGAAGGTTTCACAACAGAGGTGGTTGTGAAACACAAGGGGACTAGAGTGAATTTGCAAGGCCTCACACAGCCAGATCTGATGTTGTACTTGTCCCACTCCAGGGAAAACCCAAAGAGGGAATCAGAATGATGAGCCACAGAGGTCCCTGCCCAGCCAAGTGCTTTCGTGGCACATGCTCTTCACACCCACCACCAGACACTGCTAACCCTGCAGTCACCTTGGGCCTTGGAAACCCAAGCAACATTTAGTCACCAATTTAAACACATTTACTCATCAATTTCCATACATTTCATTGCCAATTTTAGTACATTTCTACAAATCAACATATAGCACTGCATCTTTTTTTAGTGCTGCTTTGTTTTTTAACTGACGTAAAACGGAGATTGTTAGCTGACAAAAAATAGAGAAAAAAGATAAAAAAGGAGAAGTAGCTGGGCTGCAGATCTAAGGTATCTGAAATTTCAGCTGCTGCTGTGATCTCTGTAGGGGTGCAGATGCAGCAAGACTGACAGAAACGCTCACAGAGACAGAAAGACATTACACCAAATCAATTATCATCCCAGCACGACTCAGTTTCTTTTAGTCAATCTTAGCACTTAACAGCAGTGTCATCTTTCCAAAGATGACCTGCTATTAATTCAACACAAGAGTCACACCACTACACCTTTAAAATTTTGATACCAAGCAGCCGAAGACAAAAATCGATCTCTGCTATTTGCAGAAGCAGATGCTGCTGAAAGATGACACCGCACCAAACGTGCCTGTGCCAAAAAGCATTTAACTCCCCAATTTTATAGGGTTAGGATAAAATATGAACATTTCACAGAAAGTGAGATCACAACTGTGGTAGAAAAGAACCTTTTATGAGAAGGTCACCCTGCGGTGACAAGAAAGGCTGCACTGTTGCATCTATTTTGGAATCTAAAGAGTTGCTCATAAGGATGAGCCATGAGAGCTCCCTGGAGCCATTAAAGGCCTATCATTTAGATATGCAGTCATCTTTTAGGAGCTATATTAATTACACAAATGGAACACCACAGCTCTGCTGGGGCTGGTCCAGCTGACTGCAGAATTGCAGGTTCAGAGTGGCTGTGCAGAGCCACAGGCGCTGGGAGAGCTGCTCAGAGCTCAGTCTCTGTCCTGTGAGGAGCAGAAGCTCTCCATGGAAAATTCGTAAGTGTTCTCTGGTTATAAAGCCATGTTTAAGGAAGTATAAGAACATCAGTACTGCTGCATGTGAGAACAGAAAAAGGTGTGAAACTAGTGGGTCCAAAGGTAGAGAATGCTGTAAGCTGTGCACAACAAATACCCCTGAAAAGTTTGATTTCTGTGCTATCCTTCAGCACTGGAAAGGAATGTCCAGCTGGAACAGTCCCTCTCCAAGCACCAACAGCCCAGACAAGCCAAAAGACAGCTGACAGGTATAGGCAGGGCTCTGCAAGAAGACAGCACTGGATCCTTTCCTCTGCCAGGCTACAGCAAGGGCAAGTTGTAAGGAAAAAAACTGAACAACAATCTGCTCCTTTCCAAAAAATGTCACCTGTCTGAATAGTTGAGGGAATGGAATAGGTCAGTCTTAGAGGCTGCCAGCAGTATACAGACCACCTCACATCTAGCAAAAGATGACAAAGAAGGTGTGGAGAGCCTCCAAGTCATTTGCATTTCCATGTGTTGCTGCAGAGAAAGCAGAATGATAAAGAAGAAACAGCCCAGTCAATCAAACCAGCAAGGGATTTACTTTTCATTCCCAGCAGTAAAGAAGGTCCAAGAAACCAGATCATTTGCTATCATCTAGCCCCAGAAATCAAAAGACTCATTTCGTTGATTTTGTCAAATTAGCTCTCTCAATTGAAAATTCTCTCACGAGCTTCAAAGGATGCTTTCAAAAAAGAAAGGGAGATTTACAAAGTCCTTCTATCTATCTGAACAGGCTTGCTGAGCAATGAAACTAAAATTTCTGCTTTTCTCTAAAATTATTCTTCTCTACTCAAACTTGACATCAGAAGAATCCTTGTTTTATTATTCTTTCCTCTTGGAAGGGATTGCTAAGGTCTACCTAGGGTGAATATTCTGGAGTTACAAAGCTTGTGATGAGGGAGAAAGATACCCTCAGGAATACATTTCGTGTGCTCTTTACTGAAGCCAGTTTATACAGTTAATACTTAAATGTCAATTCTTGAAGTCACAATGGTTAGATTTCCTCCCTATACCACAAAAATTGGAGCAGGAGTTATGGCTGGGAACAGTCAGGATATAATGCTGCAAATTAATTCACAATGACACTGACATAAATCAACAACAATGAAGTGATCAAGTGCTACATTAGTGATTTTGAACTAAAATGTGATGCTTAGTACATGTATGTGTATTTGTCAAAAATTCACAGGCTGCAATCTCTACAAAGCCCTAGTCCTCAGTAGTCTCAGTAAGCTGCTGCTGCTTTATATTCAATTATGTAACTTTAAGACTGAAAATACATGTTTAGGATGCACAAAACAGTGCCTGATGGTCTGTAACCAAGACTTCATTAATATTAAATTTCAGATGGAACTGTAGTTTTATGTGCTCTGGGCTATTTTTCAGAGATCACAGGTGAACTTTAGCAGCTGGACAGCATAATTTGTACAGTCTGAAGAGGACTGAGTAATTTTAAGCAGCAGAGCAGAGAGATGTCAAATTATTCAACCAGAGCAAAAATTGCTCCATCATTAATAAGTTCAAGACGAGCTGAAATTTCCTCCTATTAAAAGCAGAACGTGTAACACTTTTAATCTCTTTACGAGGACAAGTCTCCCCATAATTATGGCTTATCTCAAATTAAATCAAAGCAAAACACTCCCAACAGGTTCTGCTATTAATAAGAAACTCCTAAATGAACATAAAAATCAACACTAGGTATCCTAAAACTCTTAATGAATAAGGTGTGAGAGACATCTAAGGAGAAGAGTACCAACACTCACCCAAAGCTGTAGCATCTATAGTGAGAACCCTTCCAAAAATAGGGGAGGAAATCCTCGCAGTAATTGAAGGTGCTTACGACCAGGTTACCTCCTTTTGTATCTCTTTTGCTTTAAATCTCAGACATGGTTATAAATATAAAGCAGCTTTCTTCCTCCATCACAAATTTTCAGTGGACACTTCGTGTCTTTCACCTCATTAGCTTCAATTGCTAATTTAGTCCAGCAGCCACAGCACAGTGACAGGCAGAGAGATGTGAAGGTACATCGAGAAAGAAGTGAATATTTCCTATTCTGCATCCTCTGGCTCTGCTCCTGATAAATCATAATGAGAAACAACCTCCTCATCAGTTTCCACGTCCAGCACCTGTGGGTAACAGCTCAGGCTCCCCAGATGGCACAGAACCAACTAAGCACTTCCCAACTCCCTCTCTATTCATAAGCCAGAAACTCATTTGCTTATCTAGAGAGAACAGAAAACAACATTGCAATGAACATTTTTTCCCCCCGAAGCTTGAAAATCTGCTGGTAAAAACAAATTTGGTTTTGAACTTCTGCAATGAATGAATTTAAGAGTTTACACTTTTTCTTACTCCTGCTCAGGAGTAAGGCTTTCTCCAGGGTTTATTCTGGTCCAGTAGAGAGTGAGTTTATTTTTAGAAGAGGCAGGTAGGCTCCAGTTTGCCTGTATGTGCATATGTATGAATGTGTATGGGACAGAGATGCACTTTTTAAGTGATTTACTACTACTCTGTCTCTTGGTTGAGTCTCCTGAAGCACACTGCCTCCTGTATATTGCTCAGGACTCTGTTACTCACACCTCCCATCTTCCCCAGGAAAAATGCTTCTGTCCAGAAAAAAAAATCCCCTACTTTCTATCCCCCACCAGCCTAAATACACAAGTGCTCAATAAGAAACAGTTAAAACCAGCAAAAATAGCTCTGTTAAACACATACATCCTTCCTCCAACTTCAGTGTCTCTGAAAATATAAATATTAACAGATAATTAACTTTGTCTTAGCATTGAAGCTTTGTCAAATACGCAGGACAACCAAAGGTGGATAAGCATCCCACTTATATCCTGAACTTAACTTCTCTTCATGCTTCAGTTTGCACAAAGCCCCTACTGCAATTACTAGGGCCAGCCTTCAAAAAGAAAAACAAAACACAACAAAAACCCCACAACAAAACGACAGCACACACAACTCCTCCCATCACTCAGAAATGCTGTCTGCATGTCCACGCAGCTTAAATACTCTTAAACAAATTTTGCTGGCCACTGCTTATGTCAAGCTTGCCAGCAAGGCTGCTATTAGAAGTCAAAAACCAACAGAACATTTATTTCTCTGTGAGGATTTGTATTCTCTACACCCCGAGAGTGGCAGTAGGATGATTCTTACAGTTCGAGAACAATTTAATCAATGTAGGAGTTTGTATAAGCAGCATGTTATTTAAAAGCATAATGCTGAGAGTGTTTTATGGCTCAATTATGACTAAATGGACCAATTTGCTTTAAACACAGAACTGTACCACTGGACATTAATAACACTAAGTAGTGGGAAGCTGCTGCAAGGAGCTATTATTGTCTATGGAGAAAACCAGAGGCAAAACAAGCACCTTTGGCCAAAATCTTTGACGCACACATGATGTAAATCCTGACAAGACGTGGAGTTATTCTCCACAGTAGCTGCATGAGCAATTTGGATAACGTGCCAGTGCACTTTTCTGGTCATCTAATGGTATTATCATCTATGGCTACCTCAGCTATACACCAGTGATACTTCAGTCAATTACAATATTAATGCAATCACATAATCCTTCTGCCACCCATACTCATTCTGCTGCTCACCTTGCAGCTTTTAGAGTCACTGCTTTATGTGAAAAATCTCAGGTTAACTCATGGGGAAAAAACGTTTCCTGAGTCTTGGCAGAAGCATTTCTCTGTCTTAGGTTTAAGTGTCACCCACTGGATGTCTCACACAGCCACCAAGATGACAAGCTTACTGTGAATCACTTTTCAAATAGGAAATTGCCAAGTTTGCATCTTAGCCCATTTAATTTGCTAATGAAGCTCAGTTCCCCCTCAAAAGGGGAAGTCCTTTTTAAAAAATGACACAACCATGCTTAGCAGTGTGGGCATGGTAAAAGCACAACAAACCCCAAATCACCCCAAACTGTGTATGAAGCCTGGATTTTTTTTTTTTAATTTTAATTTTGATTTTTAGCATTTACAAACTATTAAGAATTTTAACCAGCACATTACATTATGGAGGTAGAGACAACAGTGCTATTAAAGCTTCTGGTCTCCCTGTGCACCAGACACTGTATTGAATGTGTGCCACATGAACAAAAAACCCACACCCCACAGTCCTTCCCCTGTCTCCAGATTCCTCATTCATCTCAATCCAAAGACCAGACAGCCCAGCCCAACTCACACTACTGCTGGCAGTTCTGCATTCTCCAATATAATTCACCAATTATTTGATGCTTAAACAAGCAAGATGTATTTTAACAGAGAAAATAGGGCAAATTATAGTACTAGACAAACTAGATCCAATTTCACTTGGATCTGATTGTAGTGCAGCGTTCAAAGGAAGGCAACATTATTATAAAATTATGTTCCACTCTTTAAATCAAAGAGACAAATTCATGCCAAGAGTTCACTATCTAAACCAGTACTGCAAGGAAAGCAGAAAAAGCATAAAAAGGAGTAAAAAATGCTGCACTGTTTACTAGCACTATATATTCTCCCATAGAAAAATTAAAAAAAGACATTTCCAGACATTTTAACAGCTCAAAAGTTATTCCAGCTCTCAGACACAATGGAAATGTCTGTTATTACAAATCATTGCTCATCTATAGTCCTCCAGCTACATTTAAAGTTTTCCTGGAATAGTTTAACTGCAATCCATAAGTAATCTTTCAGCAATCGATTTAGAAGTAAAATGTGTCACAGCACAATTTAGGATCTGCAGTCTCAGGCAATCACTTGAGTGCTTTCAGAATGTGTAACAGAATGTCACAGTGACATTTTTAATGCTGCCTGACTATTTATATTGAGTGCCCAGAATAAAGCCAAGCAAATGAAAGAATTTAAGCAAACACAATTACAACTCAATTGACTGCAAAACAAAACTTCCCTTGCAATGTGAAATACTGGAATTTAAGATTCCTCTGAGCCTGAGAAGTCACAAATTGATTTATGCAAGAATCACTTTCAAGTCTACTGGAAGTTGTTTGCACTTTCAAAGCTATTGGAAGTTGTTTGCTAGAGATTTCTAAGACAATCCTATCTACAAAACATTGAAATATGATGCTGTAAACACTTTTTGCATTAAAAAGAAATATAACCAAACAAAAAACTAGTCAAGACACAGATTTATTTTTTTTAATTAGAAAGAAGGGCTGGAACACAACTTCAGAAACCTGAAGTTAAAAAGCCCAGGACACCTAGGGAAGCTATAATGCCATATAAAAAAACCCATAAGTTTTTTATTGGCTTAAAAATAGGTTCTATTGTGAGTCATAACACAAACAGCCAAAAAAATATATAGATCTCTTTAAAAATATGAATCGATGAAGCTCCTTCAAACTCAGTTGCTCCCAAACATTATTACATTTATATTTAAGATTACAAAACACCACTTGCTCCAGAGGGTTCTGCAGCAGGCTGATGAGCTTTAGGGCTAAATCCATTAAACTGAATGTTATGAATATGTAAATGGCAAGCTGGAAAATGGAGCTGTAGGCAATTCTCATGAAGGGTAAGCTGCTCAGAGATGCTGCCTTGCATCCCCAAAACAAACTGAGAGCTGCAGCAGCCAGCATTTCAGAGTTACACTACCACGGAAGGAGGAAAAACAGGTGTCAAGGAAAAGTTACCATTTTTATCAACATCAGATTTGCTGGAATCAAGCTACAAACTGTCAAAGTGCAGCAGAGAGGGGGATCACTGGGCATTGCTGTGTGAAGCCCATGATGGAAGTGTCCCTTTGTCACCCCACCTGCACCCAGGACCTCCAAACTTCCTCCAGCTGCTGCATCTCTGCCCACACCCAGCTGGGAACAGCTTGCACAGCAGCAGCTGAAGAACAGAGAGTTTTGAAGAAGCCTGAAGTCTAAGGAGGGATTAAAATAAAAGCTCCACTTTCTAGTCACGGAGATCTCGAGGTGCTGGAGCTGGTTGTGGAGCTCCCTCTGGAGGGTAGAGACTGCCCTGTAGTAAAGGCATTGCTGCATCCTCCTAACTCATCCTGCTCAAAACCAGAGCATGTCCTTGCCAAAGATATACTATCAAAGGCATCTCCTCGAGCCTCTGAACACCACTTCACAGACAGCACTAGGTGCTTTTGAGTTGCAAGCACTGCAGTCTTCAAAAGACAGCGAGAAGATAAGCACATGTCAAACACAGGATAAACTCAAGAAGTGCTTTACTTACACACAGTGCTGGCAGTGCAGGAGCACCAGACAGCAAAACCTCTGATATTGTGAGCCATTAAATGGAACAATACACAGTGATGATGAGAAACTGTCAGTGCTGTCTGTTGGTAAAGAAACTGCAGCTTCACCAGGTTTATTTAATACTGTTGAAATGTCCCTTACTTGGGATGACACTTTAGCTACTCTAAGCATCCATCCATCTCACCAGACTGACCTTGTTCCACCACACCATTGTCTCTGTCACCCTAAGCTGCTACACAGATTGACACCTCTGGGTTTTAATGTGCTGAATCATGTTTACCCAAGTTTGGGAAAACCTCTGAAGGTTTTCACCCTCAAACCCAACATCATTCCACATGCTTCAAAGGGCCCTGACAGGGAAGAAGCTTTCAACATAGAAATTCCTGAGGAAAGGTTTTTCAGAACTCCTGTTAAGAATAGCTAAAGGCTCAATAACAGACAGCCAAGGAAGTCTTTGGAAGCAGTGCCAGAGCCAAAAGAACAAGCCTTGCATGTGATGGTCATATTTGAGTACTGCTGAGCCCCCAGTCAGCACTTTCCTTAGTCCTTGAGCAAACAAACATCCAGGCTGGCAAACTGAGTCATCCCTGACTACCTCTGCCTCAGCACTGTGAGGTTAACAAACCAGTGGGAACAGATTTCTGTGAGAATCTGTAAATCAGAAAAGATTCCTTTTCTTGTAGACATACTTTTCCAGGAAGGCTCTTCCTGCCGTTTCTTTAATCAAAGAAATATTTTCAATCCTTTTCCAGCTCAAGCTGTAAGGTCTTCCACAGACTATCAGTCCCATAATTTTAAATCTTACATCCCCTGACAAGGCTTGTAGTTTTAGTAAGCTTTCCTCTTTTAGGGCAGAATGGATTTCAACTTGAATGTCTGAAACAGCAACACAGCTCATTTGGCTGTCCTCAGTGATTACAGTAACAATAAAGAAACACACCAGTCTAGAGAGATGCCAGTCCCTCCCACTGCATGTCCTGCTGTGCTTGAAGCCTGCAAGATATTTGTCATTCCATATATCTGGCTCTTCATTGGATGCATCAATCCTAAAACAGACTTGCTGCTTTCAGATGCCAGGTTACAGGCAGATCATCTTCTAAAGCAACACACTTTTTTTGATTAACCCTCTGTTAGGGTCCCTCTCTACATTCTGTGAAAAATACAAAACCAGCAAAAATGAACTGACCAAAAAAAAATTACTAGCTAGAATCAGATCTTGTTTGATTAACACAGAAGCTTGTGGAAATTGTGCACATCAGCTATACCAAGTGCAAGACTAAAAAGCATGGCTTGAAACTTGGACCTAGAAAGGTTTCTCTGTCAGAGAACACTGACCTAAGAGTTTTAGCTCCCTAGAACCAAAAGACACAACAATCTACCAAAAACATCCAAGCAGGTTGGGAACACATATCACAGCCCACATGAAGATTTAAGTCATATTCCAGAAATCAGAGATGTTTCCTTACTTTTCATGGTGCCCTCCTCCTCCTCCTCCTCTGTGTTGATGACCATTGTTCCCAGCTGGGACTCCAGGGTGCCATCGTGCTCTATCATGGTGTTGGCTCCATCCCCCATGGTGCTCACAGCTCGGATTGTGCCAGTTTCATCTCCACTCGCCCTCACCATCGTACCCGAATCCGTCTCGTCCTCCTCCTGTTCAAACATGCCACAAATATAGATTTTACTGATGGTGGTGAAGCACCATGAAGAATGGCTGTGTTTAAGGATCCTGGCAAGTCACACTAATTCAGAGGTTTTTACAGAGACACACACACACAAGTGACTTTTGGTTTATGCACTTTGTTCTCTCCCTGTCATCTCCAAACAGGTAATGAAAAGTAATGAATACTTTTCTGCTAGCATGATATATAAGAGAATAGATAAATCATCAGCAGGAACTTCTCAATGCAAGTTGTACCTCATTTCTGAGCTGGTGATGTGTCTGTAAGAGTAAATTAGAAAACTCAATCAGTCATTAGTATTTCTATTCATGCTGCCAGTTCTGACCCTAAACCACTGTCTCCAGTGTTACAGCTACTGAGGAGCCACCAGTTAACTTGACAGCAATAGGTCTAAGTCTGGAGATTATGAGGCACATGGAAGGAAAAGCCTCATCCTACTTTTTTTCTACTTTTAACATTTAAGTAATTTTACTCGTTATAAACTTGAGGAGCACTGAAGAAAAACGAACTGCATTAGCAAATCTTTGAAAAGGATTCAAATAAACTATCAAAGTTTGGTAACTTTTTTCAATGAAAATTATTTTTATCTTTCCGTTTGTTAACAGGAATTAATAATAGAAGTTGGAATTCCTGCTGCCAAAGCTTAAGAGACTGACTCTGTAGGAAAACACAACCTCTTCAAACCAATTCCAGCAGAACAATTTTCTGGCAGAGAGCTATGCTAGACAAAGGCAGCAGTTTCATCAGGTGATGTGTGCTTCACCAAATATGGATTGTGACTACGATTTCATGAAGAACAAGGTCAGGATTTCCACAATCCATTTAGCTTCTTGGAAATGTGGACCAGCTAAACAACTGCATGAACAGAAGTCCCTTTCTAGGTTTACAGCACAGTTTTTAGGCATCTCACTTTAGATGAGATGCTCATGTTTTGTTCTCAGGATGAAATTCACATTCTTTATGTGACCATGGCCTTACTGATCTGTGTTAGTGTTAGAGGGAAAACACACAGGTATTGCACATCAAGCTGTAATATTACATCTCAGTATCATGGAAAGAGAGAATTCACCTCTCCACATTCTCGTGTTCTGAGCATTTTACCTGTTGTGTCAAGAGTGTCTATGAAATTTACTTTCCAACCTCAAAACCTCAAGAGAAAAGGAAACTACACAAGATGTTAACTGAGCAAAAGTAATTTTGTGTGGAGTTGAGTGGGTGAGAGGAAGTAATAAATTTGTTAGCTACACATCATTTAACAGAGGACTACATCAGAACTTTGCACGGCACTTGGGAAGTGTTTGGGAAGCTTTTCTACCAGCAGACACAGAGTAGAGAAGCTTCAGGAAAACACAAACACTAACAGAGAGGACTCAACTCCACGACACAGACACCATCTCTCAGCATGGTGACCCCAGATCAGTCAGAAATGAAGAAGGGACAGCAGGGACAAAACTCAGGGCAGGGACAGTACTCATAGAATTGACATCATGGCAACATGACCAACCAAGTTACTTCCACACTGAATAAATATCCAGTCCTAGACTGCAAAACCAGATGCACAATGTGTTCAGCACAGATACTGTGGACCATGCTGTTCACGTGTCACCCCTGAACAGGGCTGGCATACAATGCCTTGTGCTGCCCATTTCATTTATTCAGGCTGAAGCAGGCAGAGGCTCAAACCCCAGCTTTCAACATGCTTCCCAAATTCACATGCTGTAACCACTGAAACAGAGAGCCAAACTGAAATTCACAGCAAGCCCTGGACACTTCCCATGCCCTCACCTCAGGCTTCTGTCGGTTGCTCTTGTGTAGAAGAAAGTTTCTATAAGGGATGTTCTAAAGCACAATAGTAAAACAACACAACAGACTTACATCACTGTCCATCAGAAATTATATTATTATTCTATACGAGGAGAGCAGTCTAAGGCCTCAATCTACAATGAAAAAATTCTCACTTATAAGTAACAAATAACAACATAATCCAACTAGGAAAATGTACCAAGTCTTCTGCATACAGTACTTTGTAGTCCTACTTAATCTTAGCTCTCAAGCTACACTCTAAGGTGAACAGTACCCCACACATGCTGCCTGTCCCACTCAAATACAGCTTGAGCAGTGAGCCAGCATCAGGTTTACACATTCATAAAGCAGAAAACTCCAGAACTAAGTCAAATCCACTGGCAATCGGACAAAATATTGCAAAAACAAAACCCAAAGTAGTTAAGTGTTATGAAAGGAGCAAAAGTTTGGACTTTGCACACTGTTGCTAATAAATACTCACTGAATTTTCTTCATCCTCCTGATCGAGCTCACGCTGCTGTGCCTCTTGGCGTTTCAGCTTGATGTCCATTGCTTCATTAATGAGGTCCCGCAGAATTGAGACTCCTTTGGCACTTTTAACAAACGGATGCTGAGAAATAGTTTAAAAACAAATTAAGCACTGCATCCAAAGCGGGATATAACAGTAAAACACTGTTGCTATGGCCTACTTCAAATAAAATTAAGGTTTAACTCGAAACATTACTTAAATAAAAATCCAGTTTTTCTGTTTGGCACAGGAGGGAGACCTTCCACCCTCCAAGCAAGATCGTGCTCCAAGGGCACTACTGATGTGAGACCTTGGGCTCATTCACCTCCCACAACTCCACTTACTTCTTTCCTTAGCTTAGCTGTCAAGAAGCAATTACACAGACCATTACCATGCCAAGAACATTCTGAGCAACCACTTACACTCAGCTCTGCCCTGTTTAGTGTTTTAAGAGACAGTTTCTTGGCAGTGCTGGTGGGAATTTGAAAGCAAAACAACAAATCCAAACCAAACAAAACCAGCAAACCAACAACAAACTCCGAAAGCCAAAACAACAAAAACAACCCAGAGAAGACAAAGGAAGTTAAAGTCAGACTGGTTCTTAGAGGAGAACTGAAAAGCTGAAGTTGAGTGTGAGATTTTTAAAATGAGTTATTAAAAAGTAATATCTGTAGTGAGCAAGAAATGAAACCAACATCTCAAGAGCCACACAGCACAGCCTACCCTGGGCAAGCCTCCCCCAGAGCTTATGCTCTCCTAAGAAAAGGCAGACCTGCAGAAGTTGTGTTGCAGTGGCTCGCTGCTCTGGGCTCTTCACAAGGCACTGCTTCACAAAGTCAGTAAAATTGTCTGACCAGAGCTCTGGTTTCCGGAATGTTGGAGGTGGATTGGTAGGAATCATGAAAATTGCCTGAAAGCAGAAGAATATTCCAGATTTTCAAAACAAAGCTTAAAACCAACAATTCAGAATAAATACACCCAAACACTAAAGAACAGTGTACTTTTCAAGGTGCTGCCTCTGAGGAGTTTATGCCAATATTACATACAAATCTGCTCACAGGGATCAAGTAGCAAGGAAACAGACTTTTCTCACTAGGTGCTCACACATGGCTGAGCCATTATGTGCCCCCACAAGTGTGAATCTGGCACTTTTAAGTCTTTAAAATTTGAGCTTGCATTAAAAAAAAAAAAAATCCACTTTGGATAATCCCACTGAAAATATGTTTCATCACATCCAACACAGAGCATCAGCTATGCCTTAAGAGATGAAGATTGTGATTTTTTAATTCCCATGCAGATTCTTCTTGACAAACACCTGTTTTTCATTTAATCAACAGTACAAAGAACTGACAGAAAACAACTTGCTCTATACATTAAAAGCAAGGCTACATGCTGATACTTGGTTCAGCCAGCTATAACGGCAAACCTTTTCCATATAGCAATACATTTAAAAAGGCCACAGTCCTTACCCTCATGGGATGAATATCTGCATATGGTGGCTTGCCCTCAGCCATTTCTATTGCAGTGATTCCCAGAGACCAGATGTCTGCAACACAATTATACCCAATTTCCTGAATCACTTCTGGAGCCATCCAGAATGGGGTCCCTATGACTGTGTTCCGCTTTGCCATGGTGTCCTGAGAAAGAGGGAAGGATAAAGATACAGACTATGGCAACTGTATTAGCCACAAACAGTTATTAATGAATTATCACCCTAATTATCTTGCACAGATGGAGATTATTAGACTTAGCAAGACTGGAATATGGAAGCCTGCAAAGAAGAATTAAAATGTGCTCATAGAACTTAAAAATATCCTGAAGAAATCAGCAAATGCAAACCATTACTTAAGTATAACAGCTTCCAAAGAGGAAGATCTGTTCTAATCTGCTGATGGTTTAGCATCTCATGCTGATGCAAAGTGCTAAAAACCAGCTAGGAACAACTTGCCAAAGTCTCCACAAGTCCATCACTCTAGCATGGAGGTTAAGAAGATAAACTGAAATGTCCACAGCTGTCCTGCTTTTACTTACTGTAAGCTGTCCTGCCACTCCAAAATCAGCAAGTTTAGCATGTCCTTCTGTATTTAGCAATATATTTCCAGCTTTGATGTCTCTGTGTATTTTCCTCATAAAATGCAGGTATTCAAGTCCTTTCAGCGTCGATTGCACTATCGTAGCAATTTCCTCCTCTGTGAGCTGAAGAAGGGAAGAGTTACTGCCAACGTATCAGTGGCTGAGATAAAGCACCATTGTGCTTTGGTCTGTATTTTACTAAGATTCACTAATTGCCACTTAATTGCCTTCACTAAAGGCTGCCATACTGATGGGGAATTAATTAGTGACTTACAGCATTATGTAGCAGAATCAGATTGCACACATATACAAAGCTATAATATTTCAAATGCCATAACCCTTTCTCAACTAGTAATTCTTACCCTGCAATAAGCAAAGGCAAAGTAAGGTCTTATTTGGAATTAATCTGGGTTTTCAGGAAAACCAACACACCAAAACCTGCTCCACCAATATAACCATCCAGATAACCAAAACTCAATCAATGTAATCAGTTTTCTCATTTTCAGAGGAACAAAGGACCTGCATCTCAAGTTAGGGCCAATGGTTGTGTCAGGCACTGAACACTGAGAATTATGCCCAAACTACTCAGCTTCCCTGAGCTGCTGGACACCCATATTTCCCATCCACACACTCAAAGGAGAAAGGACATACAGTTTTGTTTCGTAACCGAATAATGTCAGACACAGATCCAGCACCACAGTATTCCATGACTATCCATAGGTCTGTGTTCTTAAAATAGCTGCCGTAGTATTTCACCACATGTGGACTGTGAAAAAAGAAGGAAAAAACAAATGGTCAAAGACCAGTTAACCAGCATCACTGAGTAAGCACAACACACTTCAGAGACCCCAAATATGTTTTAGAAACTCAGTGCTGAAGTGCCACTTAAAACCTGATCAAAAGTATTCCAGAAAACCCTGAATTCTGCACAGGGCTAGCACAGTCCTGCCAAGCCTGTTCACACAGCAGGGCTCATATGACCTGCCAGTAAGTCACTCCAGGGAGCTAAACTGTCCAACAAATCCCAGGGAAACAAGGAGCGATTAGCCTTCAGTCTGCTTCAGCTCTCTGGAACAGGTTACAGCAGGGTCAGTGCTGGGGAAGATGAGGGAATGGGAAACAGGTCACAGCAGTCCCTGGTAAAGCTGCTGCAGAGCATTTGCAACCAATGGGAAACATTAAATAAAGTCCACAATTTGCTGGAAAACAGCTATCATGGTCACTAAGACAAATTTTCCCCCACTATCACATGAACCTACTTGTCTCTATAATTTAGTACAGGAGATATTTTAGGATGTAAGTACAACCTAAGACTCCCTCTCAGTCAGCTATCTGGTTGCCCAAAAAGCAAACAAAGTAGTAAAATACATTGGTCAGAAAAACTATGCATCCTCTGGAACAGGTAAAGCAGAAACTTAACAGAAAGACTGTCTCTGATTTGATGGAAATGGAGCTAAGGAACAAAAGTGTGTTTAATCCATTCTCTGCTGAACATTTTCTAATGAAAAACTCTAAAACTAGCACATCAGTCACACTGCATAGTGTCCCTTAATGCTTGCACAGAAAATGTGATGCTCCAGTGATTCACTCCCTCTGCTGTTCACAACAGCAAGGTCTCATTTTAGGCCTTACAGTACTAATATTTAATTTAAGAGACATCTAGTAATGCATTTCAAGTTACACAGTGAGATTTTTCAGGAAAAATTTCAAGGTACACTCTGCTGCCTGCCCTTAAGTCATCTTCATTTAAATATAGTGAGAGTGGAATGCAACAGAGTGACCGGGACCACAGTTCTATATTGCTCTTGTAATTTATTTTAAAAGGCTTTCCATGCAGGAAGTCCTTAAAAGTAATGTTTCTTAAGGCCAGATTCATAATACCAGAAGAAATGAGTGCATTTTAATCCTTCAGGATTGGACACACTTTGAGAGGGTCTTCCCTACCCACAAGCTCTTCACTGGCTAAGTCACTGCAGCATCTTTTCCCATGAAAACATGCACAGAGAGGGACAACCATCAGCCCAGAGAGCTGCCAGCAGGTTATTCTGGGGATGCTCACATCAGCAGACAGCTTGTACTGCAGCAGAGCCTGCACAGGCACAACAGGACCAGGACAGACAGTCCTGCCACCGCAGCAGGTGACAGCAGGGAGGCTGTGCCCATGCAAGAGCAGTCATGCATTAGTGGCTCTCATCCACGTGCTCTTTGAAAAACAAACCAAAAAACCTCCTTCTAACAGTTTTCCGTGCCTTGTTGGGAAGCCACCACCCCTGTGGAGAGGGGAGCTGCTGCTCAGCACCCAATCAAGTTACCACTGTTCAACAAGCAGCAGTGCTTGGGCAGAACAGTGACTGCTCACACGCTTGGCTCTTGGCTGGCAGCAGTGCAGGGTTACTTGACTCAGCTCAGTGCTGCTCTTGCTGCAAGCTACATTTCTGTTGTCTTACCTTTGCACTACCCAAAGGGTCAGCTAACATGGCTCAGTGCATACGAGGTAACTTGATTGTACAAGTCCTGCCTTTTAAAAAACATTTAAGGCAACATCATGGCTTTCATTTGATTAAATGCCAGGTGACAGGTGATACTTTTCCTTGCATCCTGCTACAGGGTTTTGCAGCACACACTTACCTGTCACATTGCTGCATTATGGATATTTCCTTTATGATCTCTTGCAGGTCAGACTCCACAGGAACTTGTTTAATTGCAACAACTTGACCCGTTTCTTTATGGATGGCTTTGAACACGCTGCCATAAGAACTAGAAAACAAAATATTAAACAAACACTGAATAAAGTAACAGTTTAAAAATGCAAATGTTATGGCTTTGCTTTTTGCAAGTGTAACCATCAGCTAAAACATTAACTATCCTTTTATTAAAAACATTTTGTATTTTAACGTAAATAATCAGTCCACTAACTTTTAAACACTGTAATACAAATATGTCAGCACAGTGAGGAAAGAGTCAACCATCATTATACTAACCATAGCTTTGGAACGGCCTTTCGCAAAATTCAATGACTAAAATTCTCCTTTTCCCGCACAGAGTACAAGATGAGCATCAGTAAGAACTACAACTCTGGTCAGAGAGGTTTGCTTGTTCTTGTCAGATGTTATCATTCTTACTTCCAGCTTCTGTACTTACAGCAGCCAGGCAGATTTACAACTCAGTCTTTTCAAATGAACTGCTTAAGGCAGTGGACATGTCACTCACTGAGCATTACCATGCTGCTCTGCCTCACCAAGTGGCACAATGTCACTGAAGTTCGCTTCCACCAGGCAGATCTTCCTCAAGAGGCACCAGGGATGAACTACAAAACCTCTTGAGTTCCCACAGGTCTACCAACTCCAGGCTGGCATTTTTCAATGTTTTAACTCCCTACTGCTGACCCATAACCTACTATTTGGATTAAGATATTACACTCTTGGAAAACAAATTCTTTGTTCTGTTACTAACCAAACACTGTCGCTGTGTTGGTACATACTTTTCAGAAATAGGACCATGACAAAGTGAAATATCAGAGTCCACTGAACACACCCCCATTACACAGATGCATTCTTAGAGAAATGTACGTTGGGCCCATTGGAACACAACACATACCCTTCTCCAAGCTTCTCCAGTACATCAAAAACTTCTTCAGGTTGTTTGGTTAGACTGTCTTCATCTAACTTCTTCAGCTGCCTGTATGGGTAAGAAGAGAGAAATTATTACATTTAATTTCATGGTAGTTTGGGCTCTGCTGAAATAGAGGAATAAATAGCACCACTTAAATATAGAAAAGTTTTGGCATTGAGTAAATTGATTATGAAGTAAGTTTATTTCACCTGACAAGTAAACAGAATATTATTAGCATCCAATAGTAAAAAAGGACTGGGAATTACAAAGAAAAGAATGTGATCAGGCACCCAAATCTACAGCTCCTCTTGGCAGAAATCAATTTCGGGATCTATGTGCTGGTGGTACCATGTCAACACAGGACAGCAGAGTCTTGAAGCCATTGAACACATCTGCTGAACTGCAACATCTGGAATGGAATAATACCTACCCAGGCCATGCAAAAGAGATCATCTTCTCTGATGTTTAGAATATGTGTGGAATACATTTGCTGGGAGGCAGGAGGCAATACTGATCTCACCTGTACATTTCTAACATCAAAAGTTCAGCTCTTAACTTTGTGGGCTTGGACATATACTAGGAAAATTCTGTTGGGAAAAAGGAAACTGTATCTGACTATTTTAGGATCGTAATGCCATCCCTGTTAAATGTGTTGCTAATCAGAGTCAGCTGAAATAATTTCTAGGGAAAAAAATGTGCCATGTACTGGGATTCTTCATATACCCCCCTGCCCCAGTACAGCTTTTAAGGAGATTCTGTACACAAGGCAACAAGAAGATCAATCATATTTGTTTGAGTCTACACTGGAGAGCTGTTCACCAAACCTCCTGAAACAGCTAAGGACTACATAACACAAAGGTCTGAAAACAGTATTTTATTGTCAATGGTAAGAGTATCCAACAGCCCACAAACAAGCGCTCTTTCATTTTCACGTGAACTAAAAAAAAATCTGAGACAACAATAAACAAAAACAAAAACCACCCAAGAAAAACCCTTCCAAACTCCCCAAACCAGCTCATACAAGTTTTTAAAACACAGAAACTTAAGAGTCTCAGAGTTTTTAGTGCAGACTGGTGTTTACAGTAAAACACACGTGGTTGCCTGCAACTGGAAATTACCCCTGAAAGCTCTTACAGCTGCTGCTAAAGATCAGGACTGCAGTAACAGGAATACTAGTTCTTATACTAAATATATAACATTTTTTTCTCCAATTTCTTCAGAAATAGAGTGAAAAAACATTAATTGATCGCTGGCTATTATATTTACGTACAAAAGCCACATGGGAGGAGCAGCTCGCGCATGGAGCACATACAATGGCTTCCTGAAGCAGAGGAAACACTATATAGAAGCAGACTCAGGAAGTGGTGAAATACTGAAAGTAGCTGCTAGCTTCCCTGCTCAGATAAACATTAAGTAGAATGTTACTCGTCCTTGTGAAAATGAAGAGGGAAGAAGGTGTGGGAAAAGGGGAAAAAAAAGTAGTACATGCACCAGAAAGCACATAAGGCACCAGAAAGCACACAAGGCACCATTTCCAAGGAGCTCAAAAAGTGGCAACACAAGAGGCAAACCCTTCTTGCTGAAGTTAAGATGAGGCCTAAATTCTACTAGCATAAAAGGGAAAAAGCTTTGCACATACCCAAACACCATAACCAGGCAACAGCACGGTTTGCAACAAACAGCCTAATTTCTACTACAGACCAGGAGCCCAATTGGTTTGCACTGCCCTGCTCCATCGGATGCACTCCCTGATGTCTGACACGCTCTGTAATTCTGCATGCTTACACCACACGGATGGAACAGCAACACAAACCCAATCTCACCTTTGTTGTTATTCAGATCTAATCTTAATCACCTGCCCCACAAACACTGGCATAAGCAATTATAAAATAAACCAAGCTTTTTGTTTGTTTGTTTCATATCAGATCCATCACTGCTTAACAAAACGGACCGATGCCACTGGGGACCAGCGCCAGCAGCTTCCTTTGTTCGCTGCCGGAGCGTTCCCTGGGCCCCAGCTGCAAACCACTGATAGCATTCTGACATTGACACTTCATTCAGGCTGCCGCCAGTGTCCAGCTCTGCCCCGCAGCCCCGGCAGCCCGAGATAAGCACTCACGGCTTCCTTCGTGCGGGGCTCGCTCCGAATCCCCGGGGTGCGGGCTCGGTGTGCTCGGTGTGCCCGGTGTGCCCGGTGTGCTCGGTGTGCCCGGTGTGCTCGGTGTGCTCGGTGTGCCGGCGGCAGTGCCAGGGCTGGCACCGCGGGGACACACCGCACCGAACTCACCCCGGAGAGCCGCGCCGGGAGAACAAGCGCCGGGGCTTTGTGACTCCGCCGGCACGGGCCAGCACACCTCGCACAGCCGCGGTACCCTGTTGGAGCTCCGGCAGCAGTGCAGGCAGCGCCTTCTCGCCCCGTGTTTCAGTGTAAGCGCTTTCCCCCTAGCCAAGCGCGGTGCTGTCCCAGCAGGGACCTGCGGGCGCTGCCCGGTGCGAGGCGACTGCCGCCCAGGCACCGCGGCTGCGGGCACGGCAGCGCCCCGGAGAGCCAGGGGGCCGGAGCTCGGTGTGTCCGCGGCCCCGCTCCCGCCGCTCCCGGCCCCGCGCCGACAGCAGGGCGGGTGACAGGGACCGGAGCATCCCCGCCCCCGGCAGGGACACACCCGCGCTTACCGGCGCGGGTTCCGCAGCTGCACCGTCTCCATGGCGGTCTGTCGGCCAGCCGGGTCCGTCCCTCACTGCTCCATGGCACCGCTCCGCGCTCGCCGCCGCTTCCGCCCGCCGCCGGATGCCAGCAGGGAGCTCCCGCCCCGCTCGGCGGAGGGGCGCGGCTTCCCGGGCGCGGCGGCAGCGGCGCGATGGCAGCGTCCCCCGGTGCCCTGCGCCGGGCCGGCAACGAGGAGTTCCGCCGCGGGCAGTACGGCCCCGCCGCCGCGCTCTACTCGCGGGCGCTGGAGCAGCTGGAAGCCGCAGGTAGGGCACGGCCCGGGGCGGGATGGCGGGCGGGCGGGCGGGGGGACCCTCTGAACCGCGGCTGTCCCGCTTGTGCCCGCACAGGGGATGCCGCCGCCGAGGAGCGCAGCGTGCTGCTGGCCAACCGCGCCGCCTGCCACCTCAAGGACGGCGCCTGCAGCCTCTGCGTGGCCGACTGCACCAGGTGAGCGGCAGCGGGAGCGGGGCATGCCCCGGCTCGGCTGGGGCGGGCGGAGAGCCGAGCCCGCGGCAGCCCCGGAGCCGCGCTGCTCACGGCGCTCTGTCCCTCCGCGCAGCGCCCTCGAGCTGGTCCCGTTCGGCATCAAGCCCCTGCTGCGGCGGGCAGCGGCGTACGAGGCTCTGGAGCGGTACTCGCTGGCCTACGTGGACTACAAGACCGCGCTGCAGGTGGACTGCTCCGTCCAGGCGGCGCACGATGGAGTCAACAGGTAACTCCGCAGCGGGGAGCACCGAAAGGCTCCGGTACTGCTGCTGCCAGCCGTGCTCGTTCTGCAGCGCTGGCAGGAGCAGGCTGGGTCCCAGGCATACGAGTGAAGCAAGGCCTGCCCGTGATCCCTGTGCCTGCTAGTGCCTATAGCTCCTTTCCAAGATGCTGTCGAGGGTTGGGAATGATTTCTGTGGGACTGTTGCTCCTTTGCTCAGTGTCTGGTTTAAAGTAATTAATAAACTAAAGCTCAGTACTTTATCCCTTAAGCCTCCCTGTGTTTACTGTGTTTCCAGGCTGCTATAGTCCTTTTCCTGGTGCTCTCTGCTTCACTGCATGGCTTGCCAGACCCAGGAGGGAAATGCATGTCTCTTGCTCACCTGAGCAGTGACAGCCCCAGCCCTTGTCCTATCATATTTTAAGCTTTGCTGGCATGAAGATAATATTTTCATAAATGTCCTGTAGAAGGAACCTAGCTGAGATGTGTATAAAGAAATCAGCAGACAGAGAGATGCTGTTCTTAATACACGACCCAGGTTAAAAGTGACCCTGCTGGCTACTGCATGGCCCATCCAGGCAACAGCCAGGGTGACTGGGAGCTGTCTCTTCCAGGATGACTAAAGCCCTGCAGGAGAAGGATGGCGTGAACTGGCGTCAGAAGCTCCCGCCAATCCCCACAGTGCCCATTTCTGCCCAGACGAGGTGGAGCACTCCTTCTGCCCAGGCCCCTGGGGCAAACACTCCTCCTGCAACTGCACCACAGGGAGAACGAGGTAGGAACATGCCCTTGGGCTGGGCAGGGAGCCCTGCAGCTCCAAGTCAGCTGCCACACCTGCTTGCTGTGTCTACTTCTGGGGCTGAAGCCTGGAGAAACCTGGGCCTGGTTCTGCCACAACCTTTTTGATTGATTCTGGTTCCTTTGATGTCTCTGTGTATCACCGCTGGTATGGGGATATTTGTTTTCTGTGAGGCTGTGATGTTCTTGTTGGGTTTATAGAGTTCTGTATCCTTTCACACCATTTCCAGACCAGACTGCAGCTGGCAAGGAGAGAGCTCAAACTCTGAAGGAAGAAGGAAATGAACTTGTAAAGAAAGGAAACCATAAAAAAGCAGTTGAGAAGTACAGTGAGAGTTTAAGGCTCAACAAGGAATGTGCAACTTACACCAACAGGTATTGCTCGGCTCTTTGCCTGTATAAAAGCCACCATAGTACTTCCTGGCAGAACTGTTTACTGTTTGCTCCCAAACTAATGAATAAAACAAAAACACCCACTCATATTTACGCCAAGTGCAGGTTCCCCTGTGGTATAGAATTCTTTCATCAGGTACTGCAGAACCCCTTGGACACACTCCCCTGTGGGCTGCTAAGGGACTTTTCCCTTTACTGCTTTGTCTGCCAGGTCTGGGGTATTTTAACTGAATCCTGCTGCACTACAAACCACAAACTACAGACTGCTATTCTTAAAGGTTCAAAATAATTCTAAGGCAGTTGCAGCAAGCAGAGCATATGCTGCACTGGCATAGCAGGAACCTGCATCCTCTAAGTGCAAGTGCAGGTTCTTTAGCTTTAGCGCATGTTGCTCTAAACATCTTCCTTTTTGTTTCTTTTAAGTGTAAATCCCATTTCCTTTTTTTTTCCTCCCTGTAAACGAAACAAACTTGAGCTCAAGAAGTAAGATGACGTAACACAAGGGTGGTTTAGGAGTCCAGATTTGTGCTGCACTGACAGCTGCTCTGTGTGTTGCAGCAGTAGCTGCTGCTTTCAGCCAAAGCTCTCTAAGCAGGTGTCTG
The DNA here is from genome assembly GCF_008360975.1 of Lichenostomus cassidix. Classification (NCBI taxonomy): domain Eukaryota; kingdom Metazoa; phylum Chordata; class Aves; order Passeriformes; family Meliphagidae; genus Lichenostomus; species Lichenostomus cassidix. The sequence goes on along the minus strand of NC_139500.1, from coordinate 8,917,525 downwards.
TGTTGCAGAGCTCTCTGTTACCTGACCCTGAAGCAATATAAGGAAGCAGCACAGGACTGCACTGAAGCTCTGAAGTTAGATCCTAAGAATGTTAAGGCACTGTACAGGCGTGCTCAAGCACTTAAAGAACTGAAGGTAAGTCAGGAGGTTTTGAAGGGCTTTAGGCTAGGACTGGATGGCTGTTGATGCATGATCAGAGCCAGAGATGCCCTTTAGGGCATGTTTTCTGTGCTAGACAACATCTGCTGTCAGATAGCTGAGACCTGTAGGGACTAAGAGTGAAAGACATTACACTTTGCTGTTTGAATCTCATGAGTTTGTCAGCATCAGACCATGTTCCCAGAGGTGCTGAAAGCAACTGCTTGTTCACAGAATATGGTGAGTTGGAAAGAGCCCACAAGGACCATGATGTCCAACTCCTCACCCTGTGTAGCACCACCCCCAGCAATCCCACCATGTGCCTGACAGTGTTGTCCAAACACTTCTTGAACTCCAACAGGCTTGGAACTGTGACCACTTCCCTGGGGAGCCTGTTCCACTGCCCAGCCCCCCACTGGGTGAAGAGCCTTCCCCTAATGCCCAACCCAAACCTCCTCTGACACAACTTCAGGCCATTCCCTCAGAGCCTGACTCTGGTCACCACAGAGACCAGTGTTGTGTTGAGCTTATCTTTTGTCTTAGGAGAAATTCTGCAGTTAGTGGTGGAGCACATACTGCATTGGTGTTGGACTCAGAACCTGCTTGAGTGATGAAATTATCTTCTCAGCCCTAGTTTAAGCATGTTTTAGAGCAGCTACATCAATGCCAGTGCTTGAGCAGTTACAGAGAGGGAGTCACAGGCTTAATTCTGTTGTCTGCCTCTGTTGCTGGCTAGTAGTGCTGCCTTAGACTGCCTTTTTAATGCACTAACCCTTAAAAAATACTCTCTCTAGGATTACAAATCAAGTATTGCCGACATCAAGAGCTTGTTGAAAACTGAACCAAAGAACACAGCTGCACTGAGATTACTGCAAGAACTGAGCAGAGCCTAGGGTAACCAAGCAACAAGGAAAGCTTTCTTTTCCACTGCAGAGGAAAGCTTTCTCCCTTCTGATGTTGTTACATGGACCAGTCGATGCAGGATTGGTATTGAAATCTATCTTCCAGTGCTGTTGAGATTTAAGAGGTTCTGTACCAGCAATGAATGTAAAGACATAATCTGTATCAAACTCTATTAAGCTGGCTCTATGATCATGCATATTTTTAATGCCCCTCCCCGAGAGGCATTTAGGTTAATTTTCCTGGTTGAAGTTAACTTGCCTCTAACTGTTGGCCTCAGGGACTCTTCACTTGTTGGTTAAGATGCACAGGAAGTGGCTGTTCCTGTCTGGAGAGCTACAAACAGAGGGGGTTTAGTCCTTATTCAGGTGACAGTTTTGCTGCATTTGGGCTGCTATTACTGAAAGAAAGTCGCTGCAGGAACTGCTGTAGTTTCCAGAGCACCACATCCCCTTCTTGGAACAGGGGCACAGTTACTTGCACAGGGCCAAGCTGTTCCCTCTCCCCCTTCTCATGCCTGCTGGCCCTCAGCTGTGTTCTGCTGCTTAGTGTGGCTGGGCAGATGTTTACAGTAGCAGCTTTCTTCAATTATTCTGCACATTTAAGAAAATAGCAGCAAGTTAAGCCTGCCTTGTTACACTGTGCACTAGTCTTTCAGATTCTGGGTGCTTGGGATTTTGCAATGGTTTTTTGTCTTGTTTTTTTTAAAAAACCACTTTAGCTCCTCTGTGCCTTTTGGAGCAGTTGCTACAGGGTGTTACAGGGAAGAAAATATGCAGTAACACCCCAGCTGAGGTCTGGCTTGCTACTTCAATGCATGTTTATACTTCTCCTGATCTGGTATTGATGGCACTGATTTTAAATGGTAGATAAAAGAGATATTTGGAGTTACTTTGTGAACTGTTAAAACCTGGTCTCAATAAAGTCATGTTTATTTTCACTCTAGAACTGTGTTTTTGTGATGGAGGGAATTGGGGAACTGAAATACTCATTTAACCACTTCATACTGTCCCCTCTGTTTGTCAGAGGACTTCAAGCAGTGTACAGTGCCTTGCTCTTTCAGACAGTGACCTCAGTTCATACTTGCCATTACAGGTCAGAGAAGCAGAAAGCCTACAGCTCCAGGGATGCTGGGGCTGTGGAAAGGCATGCCAAGGAGAGCACAGCACTGTGTCAGGGCTTCCAGCCATTGCTCAGCCTTGCACACTGCCTCAGCTAGTAAGTCAAGATGCTGGGCAATGCTAGACCTGGTTAACTCATAACCAGGAGACAGAAGCTAGTCCTTGGTCAGGGTTAAAAAAATCTTTTTTTCCCACCTTGCCTCTCCCAGCAGTGTTTCAGGCAGGTACCCTACTGAATTGAATTTAGAGAGCAATCCCTCTAATGCCATTTAAGATGAAGACTTCTTACCTTAGCCTGATATTAAACAGCTTTTTGTAGGTCCCAGGGCTGTACTCCATCAGCTGTAATGGGCCAGGGCTTGAAACAAGTCATCCCTGAGGGGCACAAATTGCTCCATTCACTCCACTCCTGCTCTAAGCATGGCAGTTCCATTGCTCCCACAGCCAGCACTTGCCCAAGCTCTTAGCAGGTATGATGGATTTCAGAGTGGGGAAGCACACAGCACTACACTGATAAGCAGAGAAAAGTCACAGAATGCAGGAGTAGGACTGGCTTCACTTGATTAAGAGCTATTGTTTTGGCAGCCCTGCTGTTACCTGAGTGGCAGATACCTGTCCTGTTCAACAGCAGCTCATTACAGCACCCCTAGGCAGCAGCAGTCACCTTCTTCTTTCCCTCAAAACTGCAGTTTTGTTTGTGCCTGATATCAAAGATTTTCCCTATTAATAGCACCAGGTAGACAAAGATCATGCACAGCAACAACACACTGCAAGCTCAGGGTCACTTGTGCTCCTGTTGCCCCTTCTGCTCCAGCTGAGCTGCTGCTGTCCATGCAGAATACTTCCCAGGTGGGCAAAGGTAGTGCTGGCCACAGGACAACAGAGAGTTTGTCACATGGACACACCTTCATCTGCCCCTTTCAGAAACAGCAGCTTTTCCAGACTGGAGACTCCTGACTCATTTGTGTTGCTGCCTCAGCTCCCTAAAGCCTCAGACTTCCCCAAGGACTTCAGCCAGGGAGCTGCTCTGAATAATTTCCAGTAACATCAGGGATCCAAGAGCCAGCTTTACCTTTTCTGATTAACATTTTAAAAATCCTTGTCCTTGTTCACATCCTATCTTAGGCTATTCTGTATCCCTGTGTTCCCAGCCTGCATTTCCTCTGTCTTTACAGAGGAATTACCCAGCCCAGCCATTTGGCACTGTAGGTGGTGTCACAGGCACACCTGAACTTGTCCTGTTACACCCAAAAAAAAGATTGCTGCCAAGCTAACCAACAGCAGACTGAAGTTTACCTGTACAGCTCCATTCCAGCTCCTTATGTGCATTACACTCATGCAAATACATGTTTTTCCTCTAGAGACCAAGCAGAAAAGCTTCCAGCCAGTGACACTTTGAGGGAAATAACTGCAGGTCCCAAATATTAAGTGAATTAAAGTCCTTTATAAGCATTGCACTGAGGAGGCAATGTCTAAACACTGCACAGTTCAGGCTGAGGCATCCACTAAGAGGAAGATAAATATTTAAGGAGGTCAGAGGAAGAGCTGGCGAAATTAAGGTGAGAAAAAGGAATGATGAAAAGCTCCAGTGAAGAGTCCCAGCAGAGCAGAGCAGACACCATGCAGGAGCAAATGTGTAAGTGGTTCTATTAAAATGCTGGAAGGAAAACAAGAGGTAGGAGGGGTGACTCAGCAGGGAGCTGAAGCGAGAGTATGATACAGCACAGAAGGAGGATTGAGACAGCAACACCAGCACAAGCTGCACAGAAAGAGGGTGGGTGGTGCTGGCGGAGGTGTGCTCCTGTCAGCTCGAGGAAGCAGTCAAGTGAGGTCAGTGCATCACCAGCCTCAAGTACCAAGGAGTCTCTAGGGACTGAAATGCCTTTCCTAACTAGGAAGGGCAGAGGATTAAGGCCAGGGTGATGACAGCAACACAGTAATAACAGGTTCCAGCTCCTCCTGCAAGCAGGGAGTGTCCCCATGGGATGCAATGTGGTTGTAAATGTTTGAGGGCTCTTTAGTAGCTCCTTGAAAGCTCTGGCCAGGGACACACTGGAAATGCAGCTTTTGATTTACAGGTACTCCGCAATACCTCAAAAACTTGCTCTTGTGCACCACAGACACAAAGACACACCCTGGGGTGACCAGCAGGAGACACTCGAGGCCAGTACTGCAGGTGTACACGGTTCATTACAAAAGGAGAACAACAGGAATCCATCCTGTTTTGCTAAATCCATCCACCTAGAGAATTAGAAAATATCAGAGGAGCCTGTTGGTTGGCACATTGTTCGTGTAATCCTGTATGTCCCTTCTGTCAGCTCTCCAGACTGCCACCTCTCCAGCACCACAAATTTCAAACACTGATTACCACAGCCCGAGTCCATCCTTCCACCTGCAGGAAAAAGTATTGTCTGTCTTTCTGCCAAGGGAACTAACCTGTTTTTGGGGGGTGGAAGTATCAGTTCTTTTTTAATGTCAGCTGCGTGAACAAATAAAACTACAGAGCCCAGTAAATTCACTAAAATGATGATTCATCAGCACTCCTTATTTCCTGGGTAACTGACCCAGGCTGGGTTCCACACTACATTTCACAAGGTGCTTTCATTGGTGAGAAGAGTTTTAATGTGGGGATTTTTACAGGTGCAGGAGGAAGCAATTCCACAAGGGTTACAATACACACAAACAATAGGATGGGGCATTTGAAGACAAGCCAGGGTCACTGTACAGGCATGATTCCAACAGCATGGTGGGGTTCCTGCTCCTGTTCTTCAACAGCAACATTCTCAGGGCTTGCTCCCAGTCCCAGAGCCTGCAGGAAACAGAAAACCCACAGATACAGTTTTCAACTGCTAAAGGAGGAGTTTCATTCAGACAAGATGAAATTCACCTGAACTTGGATTAACACAGTTCCTTTAATTTCATAAGTCAAGAAAATATCTGAAATATCTTCAAATGGGTACATACAGTCTGAATTGCTAGTGTGTCTATCCTAGCCTCAGCAGCAGGGCCAGCCCTCCTGATCAAGCACACAAAGGATATTTTATAGGATTTCTACTGCCAAGGTTCTGCAGTCCACTGGAACTCCTGGAAGTCTGGGAAGTCCCAAGAAAGATTGTGCTGGTTCCCACTAGACCTACACAAAAGCAAAGACCTTTCTGGTCACGCAGTCATTGCTCTCATCAACATAGAAAGGACCCACACACAACCAGGTCTCTGCAGTACAAATAAGTCTGGAAAATGGTGGATGCAATTTAAGAGATGGAGTATTACACTGGAAGATACTGATATTGCTCATTAAACCTCGCTTTGCCTGGATGAGAAACCCAATCCCCAGTTTCAGAGGCAGAAACCAGAGACTCTGAGCACAGCAGAGCTCCCAGCACCCACCTGGAGTCACTGCAGGAATGCCCCAGCACCACCCTTGTGGGGTGTCTCGGTGGTCTGGTGTGCCTGGAGAACGGTGACAGCTTCCTCAATCTGACAACAGAGAGCACAAGGGGGAGAAGTTGAGTTGCCCCAGTGTAGAAGTGAAATCCACCAGGAATTCATTATTTCAGGTCCCAATCTGGCCTCTACACAGATCCACTTCCAAAAGCTAAAGGACTTGAATAACTACAAAATCCAAGCCTGCTGTTTCTGCAGGAGGTTGATCAGCCCAAAGACCTTCTCCTTCTCTTCCCAAGTGAAATTCTGGGGCATCTCTCCTTTTCTATCAAGACAAAACTTGCTAGAGAGAAGTCAGTTTTCAAAGGTGAAACTGTTTGACACCACCCAGCAGAGCCCAGGCTCCTCAAAAAAAAAAATATTCAATTCACTACAACTATTTTGATGGGAATCAAATCTAAATATTCACCAGGATTAAGAAGGAAACTGAAGAAACACTGCAGAGGGGCAGCAGTTTATCTTGTTTCTATTCTGAGGAAAGAGCATCTCCCTGGCTGCTTCCACGTAGAGACACCACCCTGCTTTTCCCCCTCTTGCTTCCCAGCCACCTCCAAACCACCCTCAGAGTTGGCCTATGCTTTCAGGGAGCTGCTTCCAGCTTCTCCTTTTGCTGAATGCAGGCAGACATTCAGGCACTGGGTGTGGTGACATCAACCCGGGGCTCCTTTTTCACTTGAAAATAAAAGCAGCAGCTGCTTGCCCTTCCTACGGTGATCCCTGTCCTGGGCTGTGCTCACCTTTCCTTGCAGCAGCAGGTCATTAGCCCTTTGGAAGGGATTTGTTTGGTCACCGAGTCCCTCCTACCTTGGAGCGCAGGGAGTCTGGGGACTCCAGGAGCAGCAGCAGCTCAGAGTTGTCTATCTCCAGCAGCATCCCAGTGATCTTGCCAGCCAGCAAGGGGTGCATCACATGGATCAGAGGGTAGAGGCGTTCACCTGCTCCAAACATCAGCAAGGACATCAGCACTATGCAAGCCCTCCTGCCCTCTCAACTGAAATGGGATACAAGGGCGTGGAAAAACCACTGCTCACAAGCAAACCCATTCCAGCATATCAAAGGAACAGGAAACTGCTGGGTGAAGTCAGCAGCAGGCACCTGCAGTGGGCACAGGGCACTGGAGCTGTGCACATCTGCCCACCAGTGGGCAGGTGAAAGTGCCACTTTCTGCAGGAGCAGTTTTCTCCTGGGGAGGAAAGGGCTGGTCTGTGACCTGCTGTGCTTTGGCCAGGCCAAGTGATGCTGTCCTACACCAGGGCACTGCTTGCTCCACCACAGGGCACCTGAAGCCCAAGGGTTGTGTGGCAGAGCTGACCTTAACCCCTACGGCCACCAAGCTGTTCCTCAGTGCCCAGGAGCAGCAGTACAGGTTGGTTCAGAGCTCAGGGGAATTGCCAATGCCCTGGCATGGTCTGGCAGCACAGGCAGGGTGGATGGAGCTCTGCCTCTCTGCTGAGCTTCCCCAGACGCTCTCTCACTGCCAGGCAGCTCACACAGACAGGGAGTGGTTTTATTGCTCCCATCCAGTTCCAGCACAGACTGAATTTATTATTTTTTTTAAAGCAGCATACTATCAGAGCAATCCCACAAAGCCTTACAGCTCCTCCCAGCATTCAAGTTTTCCTTGGTGCATGCAAACCCACATGCCCCCAGGGCCTTGCAGCTGGATCTGCTCCAGAAGAGCAGCCATGACACCCACCTATCATTTGCTTCTGCTCCTGAGGAGGGGCTGCTGCAAGCAGGGATGCTGTCAGTGGCTCCTGCCCCTGGACATGCACAGCAGGTTCTCCCACCTGGAGGGAAAACAGGGAAGAGCAGCAATCAAAAGCTGGAAGGGATGTGTGGCACCTGGCTTGCAGGAATGGTGCTGGATACCAAACACAACGAGGCATTTCAGCCTTCCAAGATGCTGGATTGTCTGTTTCTATTCAAACACCAACTTCCAGGAAAGCTGGAGTCAGGCATTGGAGCTGTGTGGCTGCAGGATCCAAAGCCCCACAAAAGCCCCTGGGAAGGTCCCCACAGCACCAGCCACAGAGCCATGGGCATCCCTGGGGTCAGCAGTCACATTACCCCAGAGCAGGACCAGGAATGTCACATTATGGTGGCTGCAGAGCACTTACCTGTGGGGCCACCACGGGTGGCATGTGCCCCATGGGCTGCATGTTCCTGACAGAGGAGGAGTACTTGTACTGTGGGGGACCCCGTGGCAGGGCAGACGAGGAGGGCATCCTGGTGCTGACTGTCTGTGTCCCAATGTTGGCTGCAACGGGGACAAGAACATGTGACTTCCCCAAAAGTTACATACTTGTTTACTACAGACACCACCCCAATTCCATCACACCAGACTCCTCCATGAGCAATCCCACAAACCAACCCCTCCTCAAAGGAGACCTGAGCTCACTGTAAGCACCCTTGCCATCATGGTGATGTCCCAGCTGGATATCATGGGGGTCCTTCCCCCACTCACCCACTCTCTGGGCCTGGGGGGGCACACGGGGCACCTGGGTGGCAGCCTGCCTCGTGGTGCTGATGTTGGACAGCAGGCGCCGGGGTGGCACAGCAGCCCTCAGGACGGGTGTGGCTTCAGGATACACTGCTGCAGAGAGAGAACATACAGATACTGAATGGAAGGAGACATGGGGGGAGTTACTGTGGCTGGGGACAGTTCAGGAGCACCACACCTCTGGTGTCACCGCCAACACCTCACCTCTTACTGGTGCCCATCACCACAACCCTGCACACTTCTCCAAGGTAAACCCCCATGCTTACACACTCTGTGCTGCTTTTACAGACCCTCAGCTCTGACTGAGCCCAGCTCGTGCCAAGAGCCCCAGGGAGAGACAGGCAGACTCACAGGGAGGCCGGGAGGGCTGCGCACTCCAGCGAGTGGCAGGGCGGACTGGGACAACAGGGCTGGGGCCGTAGAAGGCAGCTCTGGTTTGTGGCTGGGAAAGGAGAACACATTATCTATCCAACATGCCTGGGGAGCTGGGCTGAGCCAGAGCTAACACAGAGCCTTTTGGTGGCTGCTGCTCATGGACAGACAAGCCAAAACCATGCTCTGCAGGGTGCTGCAGCACTTTAAAGACCAACCTCTAGCCCTCCTGCCAGCATGTCCTCCAGCAGCTCCACTTAACTCCTCCCCAGGAGCTTGTGCACCTCTGTAACCCTTCTCCCTTGCTCTCCATGCTCACACTCTCCCACCAAACTTCTTTGCTTCCCTCCTCTGAGCAGGAGCAGTAACTGCTAAATCCCCAGGCTATTACCTGGAACACCTGCACCCCAGCCTGCTGCTCACACAGAAGCCCAATGCAGATCCCAAAGGGTGTGCCCAGGTCTGCACAACCCAAGCCCTGCTTCTCAGCCTGACTGCCACCCCACTCCAGGGCAGACTTTGGTCCCTGTGCAAGGCTGCTATTGGGGAGCAGGACTCACCTGGGGCATGGGGGGAAGAAAGTACCCTGGGGGTGTCTGGAAAGAGCCCAGGAGAGGGCCAGGCAGGGTCCTCATGGCAGCCAATCTCTGCATGTACTGGCTGGTGAGGATTGCTTTCCGCTCCTCTTTCCTTTGAGCAAGTGCAACGTAGAGAGGCTTTGTGCTGACGATCCTCCCGTTCATTTCTGTCACAGCCTTGGTAGCCTCCTCTGGGGAGGAAAAACATACAAACCCAAACCCTTTGCTGCGGCCACCCTCTGTCATCACCTAAAATTGGATTAGAACAAGACAGCTAAGTCCACAGATCACTGCAGCACCCACAAAACACGGTGCAGTTTTGGGGGAATTACAGCAGAGAACTGTAATTCAGCAGGATAATAATCCCAATCCATTTCCAAGGACCGAGTGCACTGGCTGACTGACACCAAGAGCCCCCGTGGCAGCCCCAGTCCCTCACCTTGGCACTGGTGATGGTGCCATAGGGAGCAAACTCCTTCCTCAGCCTCTCATCATCTATCCCATCATCCAAGTTCTTCACATACAGGTTGACTCCCTGCACACAGGTGAAAAAAACCAGCTTGGGATCTGAGTTTACAGGAGTTTGTCACCCTGGATGCACATTTTACCAGCAGCTCAGCCCCCAGAGATATGCCCTGCAGGACCAGTGATATGGAGAGGGACCAGGACTGTGCATGTGCCTCACTTGCAGCACAGACACCCCAGGTGAAGAGAGCACACAGACCATCACTGTGAAGCTGCTCCAAGACCTCAAGAAGCTGTCTCATTTCTCGACTAGTACTTCTGGAAAGGAGCAGACCCATTTCTTCACCTCCCAGTGTCATCCTGGGTTTAAATCTCTCTCTCCTCTTTCCCAGTATTGCTTCCCAGGACGTCCCCACCCAGTTATTGGACTCCAGTGCCTAATTGCCGGAGGGGCCAAGGATCCTGATATGCTCTGGAGAGCTCTGTGCCATCCGCAAGATGAGGATGTCCCCAGCGCAGACCTGCAGGATGGAGCACTCTGCTCCCTCCTTACCTGGTATCTGTTCACTCGTTCCTGCTTCATCTGCTCAAATTTCCTCTTGAGCTCGCTCTGGCGCTCCAGCCGCTTCTGGGCGCGGCCCACGTACACCACCCTCCCATTGATCTCCTTCCCGTTCATGTCAGCCACCGCCTGCCAGGGGAGGAAAGGACTCTGAGATCAGCAGAGATCCCATAGCCACAGCTCTGCTCTTCACCCACCACCCCAGTGCAGTCCCACCTCAAACAGAAACCTGCTCCCCCTTGCCAGGTCCTGCCCATCCAGGCACCCAGCATCAGCTTTCAGTCAAGCACAAAGCTGGTGAGGTTCCCCCTGAGGAGCAGTGGGAACATCACCAGGGGACAGTCTCAGGTGAAAGACGGGCAATGAGGAGCTTCTTGCCTTCTGTGCTTCTTCATGCTTCTCAAAGTTGACGAATCCGAAGCCCTTAGAACGACCAGTGTTGTCCATCATGACCTTGACACTCAATGTCTTTCCTACAACAGGGAAGGAAAGTATAGTCCAAAGGATGCCCACCAAGGGGGTGCTGCCAGCTTGCAGCATTGTGCTGGGGAGCCACCATGAGAAGCCAGCCCAGAGAGGAGCCTGGATAGCCACAGAATGATAGAAGAGCCCAGTGGGAGGACAGACAATGGGATCCCTGTGAGGCAGGGACAGGAGGCTGTGGGTGCTGGTGAGAGCAATTCCTCCCACCCTGGGTGCTGCTCTCATTGCCCTGGGCTCTGCAGCCTCTGCAACCAGTGCACTGAGCTCCTTTAGCTATGAAATCTTATCTCCTTTGCACATGAACACATATATTGGCTTCATGTGAAGGACAACCACAAGTTACCTGTGATGGCACTGACCAAGCATGGACAGGATGGCCCATGGGTTGGCACAACACTAAACCCCATCACAAGAAGCATTGCCCAGCAGTAGACTAAACTGAAAAGCCTTTTTTATTTTAAATTCAGACTCAACAATTCCCAGGGCTCCTGTAACCAGAAAGCACGCTGGTAACAAGGCCATTTTAAAAAACCATCCAAGAAAGGAAAAAAAAAAAAAAAATTTTCAAGAGAGCACCAAGTACAAGTCATCCTCCATCACAGCAGGAAAGCACATGTAACATCCTGACAATTGAAGTGACTGTGGGGAGGATGTTTAAACAAGCCAGATGCCACTGACAGAAGGGGCTTGCTGTTTCAGCCAAGCACTCTCCCCACCTTCCTTTTCGGTTGCCCCAATTCCAGTTTGATCAGACACGAGGATACTTCAACAACTGTACTCACCAAACTTGGAGAATATCTCCCGCAGTCTGTCATCATCCATGTCATCCCCAAAATTTTTGATGTAGACGTTGGTGAACTCCAGTGCCCTTGCCCCAACCTCTGCCTCACGCTCTTTGCGGGATTTGAAGTGTCCAACAAACCTGCAGGAAGAAAGGAATAGGACTCAAACCCCGCATGTTCCCTGCAGAGGGAAGATGGACACAGGCACACCTGTCTCAGTACAGGCCAAGAGACACCCCATCTCCTCAGGCCATAATTTGCTCACCCACAAACACACCATGAGTTTCATATACAGAAACTTCAGCATGTCCTACTCTGGTGTATCTCTACCCAAACACCCCCTTGTCACTGCCAAAAGTAGGGATGTGTCACTACAGGAGTCATCAGAAGACCTCAAAGGATGCCACCACTGCAAAAGACCCCAAAGGATATCACCAAGTGCCAGCTCTCTTCCTCCAAAGTGTTCCCAAACACTCTGGGCAGCCCTCTTGCCTCTGTGGGATGTAGAGAGTGAGGTGATGCAATGCAAGCAGAGAGAGGAACAACAACAAAACCTCTTCCTGCCCAGATTATCTGATGCCAACAGCGAAGATCAAGGATCAGCCCTGCTTTGTGGGCACTCATTACATTGCCTCAGCAATAAAACCCAGACTGGGGTTGGACTCCTTCCTCACCATCTGGGAACAGCTCCAAACCACTATCACACTTCCACCAGCATCTACCACAAGTGACTCATTGTCCCAGAGAGCAGCAGAGCCACTGTGTCCAGCAGGGATGGAAAAAGGGAAGAACACAGAGCAGCAGGAGGGGGTTGCCCAAGGAGGGCAGGCATTTGCTCCTGATGGCGCACCAAAGCAAGAGAGGAGCAGAGCCAAGTGCAGAGCCCAGAACAGACTCTCCTCTCTGGCACTTACACCTTCCTGTCGTTGAGCAACATTCCATTCATGGTCTCAATGGCCCGAGTCGCTGCCTCGTGTGTCTCAAAGTGGACAAAGCCATAGCCACGGGATCCATTTTCATCACAAACCACCTACAAACACGGAGAGAGGGGAAAGACAGACACTGTTTTTCTCCACATTTGTGCACAAGTACATCACAGAAAAACCCATCCCCATTTTCCAGGGGAATTTTTCCTCCCTGACATCCTGCTCCCACTGCAGCTGAGTTCTGTTGGGGTGGTGGCAGCAGGTCAGGGAGGGGGGCAATCCCAGGACCAGATCTATGGTGCTTTATATGATATCCAGGAACTCAGTGCACCCCAAGACCCACATGCTGCTGGTGCACTGAGCTGGGACAGGAAGACACATGATATCTCTGTGGAGGGGCTGGGGGGAAAAGCCCCCATTCTGAGGGGAAACACAGCAAGACCTTTTGGCTTCAAAGCATGTGAGAATTGAAAGGAGATGTTGCATGAAATGAAATGAGAAAGTGAATTTCAGCTGGCTGGAGCACGCTTCCCAGAGCGAGGGCAGCTCCACAGCAAGCCCTCTCCTGCAGGGCCTGGGCACACCTACCTTGCATGACAGGATGTTTCCAAAGGTAGAGAAGGTGTCATACAGGGCTTTGTTATCAATGGAGTCATCCAGGTTCTTGATGAAGATGTTTCCAACCCCTGATTTCCTGAGCCCAGGGTCCCGTTGTGACCACATGATGCGGATGGGTCGGCCTTTGATCACCTCAAAGTTCATGGTGTCCAGGGCTCTCTCAGCTGCCAAAGAAGGGGGAGGAGAGGGGAATAACAGAGCCAGATCTCCCTCACACCCTGCAGCAGCTGACATGGGCACAGGAATCAGGGACTGGGGCTTGTTAACCTAAATGAGATTGGCAGCTCTGTCTCCCCTGCTGCTCTCCTCCCCACCCCTCCAGCCACACCACTCCTTGATTAATTGTTTTTTTCCTCTCCAAAGCATGTCTGACTCCCATTGGACCATCTATTTCACTACAAGCTCCAGTCTGGCAGATATCCAACTAAGTTATCCACTCAGGATTTTGGTCTCTAGGGCAACTAACTCAGCACTTTCCCATCACTGCAGCTTCACTTCAGCATGGAACACCTTCCAACTACAGTACTGTGTTATAGCAACGCCTGCCAGAAGAGCAGCCTCACTTCACACTGTGAGCCAGTGGGCAGCTGGCTGCCCCAGGGAAGGGCAGAAGGGGTTTTGGTGCCCTTCTCTGATGGAGAAGGAGGATGGAGGCAACTCTTGCAAGTCACCTTCATCCCCTCACCAGAGCCCAGCTGCTGCATCCTTTCCCAGACCCTAAAAAGAGATGGAAGCAGGATGGGTCACCATCAGTGAGCAGATTGGGATTAGCTACAACCAAGCCCCAGCAGTTGATGCAGCATTCAGACAACTGCTCCCTCCTCTTCCATTGCCAAGCCTTACATGACTTGCATACCCCAGGTCCCCAGTATGAGGCAGTTCTTCAGAGCAGGGTTGTGGGGAACATACCATCCACAGGCTGCTGGAAGTTTATGTAGGCATAGCCCAGTGAGCGGCGTGTGGCCACATCCCGGCAGACTCGGATGGACATGATGGGCCCAGCAGGTGAGAACTTCTCGTAGAGCATGGCTTCAGTCACATCTGGGTGCAGGTCTCCCACGTAGAGAGAGGCTAAGGGATAGCCAGGGCCACTGGCATTCATGGTCACCCACAGAGCTCAGCTGCAGAGGGAGACAGAGCCAAGGGTGCAGGTTTCAGATTATCTGCAGCAACCCCAGACCCACACTGGGGCTAGCCCCACTGCAGCAGCACAAGTGCAAGCAGTGCCCTTCCCTTCCCACCTGCAGCACTAGGAACAGGAAGCTGCAATCCCAATTTTTTTTCAATTACACTGTTGGACATTACAATATTGGTGTAAAAGATGAGCTGGGGTAACCACACGGCCCTTGCACATCCTGGAAGCATGCAGAAGGACACACCAACACACACAGAGATTTGCTCCTTTCAACACTCAAACCCCAAGAGAAATAAAATGGAACTTAATTCCTTGGAAGGTAAACACCCCTTCTCCACCAGAGACTTCCATTTTAACTCCATAATGGCTCCCTCCAGCCAGAGCAGAGTGAGGGTTTGCATTGATGCCCAGGGAGCAGACCTGCAGCCCATGCCACTCCATGCAACTGACTCCATCTCTAACAAGGCATACACAGGGTTTTAGCCACCCCTTCCCAGTTTCTCAGCTTGCTAACTAATGTTCCCAGAGCAGGCAAATTTATGCTCAGTCTCTGCCTGGCTTAAGTTGAGTATAAAGTTCTGGGTGAAGATGACAGTCACAGGTTGAGACCCATGGGGTACTGCCTGGGAACACAGAAATACAGGTCCTGCCTTAAAAGCTTATAAACCTGTCCTTGGGGCTCTTACCTGAAAGCTCAAAAGTCCTGAGACACTTGTTTAGATACCTACAGATACCCAAAATTAACACACATATAGAGGAGAAGTGCATCGAGCAATCCCCCGGCCAAAGGCAGGTCCCCACCGCGGGCAGCCCACGGCAGAGCCGCGCACCGGCTCCGCAACACAGCCCCGCTCCCAAAACAAGGCCAGAGTAACAGAGCAGACCCAGCGCCCCTTCACAGCCAGCGGGGCAGGCGGGAAGGGAGCTCAAAGCGGGACGAGGCGGCCAGAGCCCAGCGGGGACCGGCCGGGCCGAGGCGGCACAGCCGCACCGCGGAGCCAAGGGCAGCGCGCACCGCCGGCAAGGGGACAGCGCGGCGGAGGAGCGCTGCTCGCCCTGCCCAAACCCCGCCGGCGGCCACCCCCGGCCACCCCCACCCCGGAGAAACGGCCCCGGCAGCCGGAGCTGGGTGGTGGGAGCCGGGCGGGCACTCACACCGAGCACTCGCCTCGCCCGCTCCGCTCCGCTCCGCTCCGGCTGCGGGCACCGCCCGCCTCTTCCGCGGCGGCCCCGGGGGCGGGACGGGACCACCGCCCACCGCCTACCGCCCACCGCCTACCGCCCCGGCCAGGTGCGGCCCTGCCCCGCCCAGCCCCGTGCGGAGCGGAGCTATGCGCTGCGGACACCCCTGCGGGCAGGGCAGCGGCGGACCCCGCGGAAGTCAGGGGTTCAGGGGTTCAGCAGTTGCATCTCCTCATTTTTGCGAATTGCAGCTCCTGCGCGTCTCGTGCCTTCCCAAACGAAGAGCAGGGGAATTGCGCTGCGTGCCGCCCTGGAACATTGACAGCGTGCCCCACCCACGCGCTTTTAGGAAATCACATGCACCTTCTGGTATGTAATTCTCTGAAGTTAAGGAGTACAGACAGGAGCCTTACACAGCTCGGTTACAAATTCCTCATCACCGGGCGCTCACGCAATTCCAAACTCCACAGCAATCTCCCTCAGGACCCAACAGAGACCCAGAGGATATGGCCTCTGCCATCCTCACCTCTTGTCTATATGGCCCAGGGGTGCTTTCCTCTATAGGGATGACACCCCAGCTGTTCCGGACGTAATTGTGCCGTTGAAACGCTGGTGAAAGCACACAGGAACCTCGAGCCCCAGGCAGTGCAATTCCAAAGCAGCTCCCCCAGCATCCGGCTCCACCCCATCCCGTACCCTCGGAAGGGGCAGCTGCGGGGCAATCAGGAGAACCCTTATCTTTACAAAAGCCTTCTGGTGGTTTCCCACAAAAACATGCCTCACCCAAAGGTCAGTGCCAAGAATGAGAACTGCAGCAGCAAGTTAGATGAGTTACACATGTAGAATGCACCTGGATTCGTACTGCGGCTGGGCCAGCTGGAGTGCCCTTTCCCAGAACAACGAAATTAACTAAAAAATTGAGACACCCCCTCAACTAATGATTTCTGCAGACCAACCTCCTCAGCTTTTGATTTCGCCAAAAGAGACAGTAAGGCTGTTATGTGAAAGGACTAAGACAGGTGGTCTCTGAACAGGAGCAGCTAGCAGACACAGGAATTTTTCTTAGAGCTGACAATGTCATCAGCATGAGTTAGAGTTAGTGCACACCATAAAATCATTTAAGATGTATGGTATGTGCATACATTTAGGTTATGTCCCTAAAGGCTGAAGAAAATAACAAAATATAGCAATAATTACAGACAGGGAGGGACCACCACGAAAAGCCATGGCACAGGGCAGAGCAGTAGTCAAGCAACAGCTGGTTAGATTTTGGTCTAATACCTTCATGGTGGTCAATCAAGAGCAGCTGAGTGACAACTTCCACCATGCACACTTCAGTGTTTCCCCCCTGCAGAAGCAGGAGGCTCTGGAAGCAGGACCAAGCTCCCCTGAAGCTTTTAGGTTGCCTGGCACCTCCTGCCTGGTTACTGCCATCCATTCCTTTGTGTGCTCTTATGTGCAGGAAGATGCCTCCACTTATTTTCCTCTTGGCATTGCTTCAGCACAGCAGTCTGAGACATGCAGAGCAGGGTGTGCAGAAGTGAAGCCAGCCCTGTGTTCAGAGTGGGTATTTAAAAGATTCCCAAGAAGAATCTCTAAATGTAACCAACAGACTTTTCTCATTTACAGTGTGTTCAACCCTACAATATGCAATGACTCATGGCAAGTTAAATGGTTATTTAGAGTTGCATTTAAGCCCTGCAATGACAATGTATTACAAGTATGCCCTCGACAAAAAAGAAGAGAAACAGTGTTTTCTCCTACAAATCTGGGAGGGTGTGTGGGAAAGTCTCTCGGCAAAGGAATGAGTAACTCAGTATTTGTAAACCATGAATCAACTCATACAATCCACAAACTGAGAACTGAATACAAATGGTGATTTTACTACCACAGGTTTTGCCCCTACTACGGCAAAGACAACAGACACAACCAAATGATAAAATTTTTTTTTATTATTCACTTTTGAATTCTTTTACACTTTCCTGATTATTTTGTGTAAGGTGAAACTAGAACTGTTTAAAAGACATACACAAATCTAGTACATCAATAACCAGGTATTTCTTTTTGCTATACTATTCTCACAACCACGTGTGTGCTAGGCAATATAACCGTCACAGAAGCAAACTTTAGGCAGAATACTGGTCAGTAAAAACAAAGCGAAAAGAGCTACCAGATATACAGACAGGCTCGGTTCCACATTCACTACTGCATTTATCAAGCGCCAAGTATTAACTGCACAATTTGTTCAGCTAGTAGAGGGGAGTTTTAAAATCAGTGCATGAAATTCTCTTCAGCAGACAGATGGACAAACAGATGGATCCTATACCTAAGTGGAATGTGAAGGCAGGGGATGATACCACGGGACTGATAGGTGACTATTCCTAATCTTTTCCACTGCATTATTCACGCAACTCTTGTTAGGTTTTGTTTAATGGGACATGTTTGAAACATGACAAGGTGAGGACATTTGGAGCTCAAAGTTACAAGCATTACAGATGTGTAGGTCTGCATTCCAGTACAAGATGGGAAATCCTGAATATTTGAGCCAGTACTTGAGCCAGTTTCCTGGTACTACCAAAGAACGGCAGACAAGAGCTGAAGAATGCATCAGCACTGGCAGCTCTTAAACATCCAAGGAAGAAACCTGTCCTTGGTGAGGTGCAGGCCTCATCCACCATCCTGACATCACCAGGAACCAAAGAAAGGATGATGCATATGTGGGAGTCCAAAATTGCTTTAATGGAGTTTAAACAGGTGAGAGGGTCAAGGATGAACAGAGTCCAGTGGGAGAAACATTTCTATAAAGTGAACTTAAAGATGGCTCAGTGGATTACTTAAGAAGTTTTCAGGATAAATTGAGAATGGGAATACCATGGAGATTTTGATTCACCTAAGAGCAAAGTAATGCAAAAGTGGCAGATCACTTCATGGTATCATCCAAACTAATAAGGCCATTCAAAAAATTGAATCTTCTCCTATTGCAAGTCCATGGCAGCGAACCAAGAGTTTTCACTACTGAAGAATATCTAAGTTGTAACTAGGTAAAAGTTATTGCTGTGGGAAGGGGCTTAGTCATGCATGTCATATGAGCATGAAAGCACTTTGAGAAGTCAAATCCCAGTTATCTGCCAGTGTAAAGAGTTTGGAAATCAAGCTGCTAACTCCCCCATTTCCCTCCTCCCCAAAACATACCCCATCCCCAGAAAGACAGGATTGACAAAGTGAGCTTTTGACTGAAAGCGGTGCCTCAGACTCGGTTACAAATGTCTACAGAGTGTGCCTGTTCAACTACCTCATAGCAGTGTCCCTAACTGGAATGCCATACATTGGATTGTTTTCCTTCCATGCCCCAGTGTCACAATAGAATCTCTATAACTTTCTGTACAACTTTACAACAGAATTGTACTTCGACTATTTTGGTGCCAAATTAAGCTCGCCAGAGTTACATAATTGATGTCTACTTTTCTACCAGTAAGAGTTTTGTAAAGTCAATTGCAATCACAAAACCCATTATTATTATCACAGTGTTCAGTTAAAAATATAAACACGGTAATCGGAACTGTAAATGTTCAGAATAGGAAAGTTTGGAATGCCATTGGAATAACCGACCTCCGCTCTAGGTACACAAAACACCAACCAACCGGTTTTACCCCACAGACAGTTTTTGCTACGTTGAGGTTGTGAAAGTCGATGTACTATTCTTTTTGCTTGTCGCACAAAGGGATTATGTGTAGGATACAGGGTGACATTGAACATATAGTGAAGCGTGACAGCCATTAGTTCTCTCCCTCCCCAGCATCCCCTTCATCTCCCTGGTTTTCCGACGTCCATAGCTGTAAGGAAATACAAACACGTGTTTATACTGGAAGCACACAGTTCATTACAGTTGTCAGGAAAGGGAAGAGAGCATAATTAGTAGTAGCTGTGCAATTTTCTCAGCTAAGAGCAATGCAGAACTTAATAGTAAAGCTGAAGAATAATAAACAAAATGAGAACATGAATGAAAGATAATTAGTAATAAGCCAGCACAAGCTTGCAAATTCCACATAAAACTGTCTGTTGAGAACAAACTCTACTCTGTGTTACAAAAAGAATCTGAGTTTGTTACACTAGTTAACAGATGATTCCTAGCTTGAACAAGCAAGTCTTACTAGTCTGGTTACAAAAAGCATTGCAGTTAACACATGCAGTTAATGCATCAGAGAAGGCTTTTATGGTACAGAACTGCATCAGCTTTCAGATGCTAAATCCCACTTCAGGGAGTGCAGCAGCCTAGAGTGCAGTGGTTTGTCCCATGGTACTCACAGTGAGGTTGTCCCTAAGCAGCTGCATGATCAGGGTGCTGTCTTTGTAAGACTCTTCATTCAGCGTGTCCAGCTCTGCTATCGCTTCATCAAATGCCTAGAAACACAAACACAGCCCTTTCCCACTCTGCTTTCTGGACTCACTTCTGCTTACACAGAGCTTACAAATTTGCCACATTACTATCCAAATTCTGTAAGAAAACCTTCCAGTATTTTTCTTTTCCACCAAAAGGAATGTAAACCAAAGTGAGCACTAGATCCTAGACAGCCAGGAGAAAGCAGATGTCTTCACAGGTGTCCAGATTAAAGCCCAAAAAACTTTACAAGTCATGCCAATCCCAAATACTGAAGAGGCAAGAGCACTCTCTGTGTCATGCTGAAAAATGGTTCACATAGGTTGAAGTCAGGTTTAAGAACAACACTTAAAAAAAGAGACTTCCTTTAAAACGAAAAGTCTCACTGGTCTAAATTCGCAGTGAACGACAAAGGCACCTTTACTTGGATATATATATATAGATGGTACATGAGTAAGTAGACAAGAAAATGGAACACAAGATTTTTCGACAGTGAAGAGGATGGTTTTCAATTTCTTTTCAAAACAGCAGAGGAAATCAGGTATGTTCCACTAGAGATTAACAAAGCCATTCTTCCCATCCATCTGTTATACGTGAAAATCAATACTGTAAGTCTGAGAGCTGTGAATAAGTGCTATTTTTTCATTCAGGTTCCAAACACATGTAAGCATTTAAACTAAAAAAAGCAAGAACAGCAGCAGCATTTTACAGCAAAATATCTTACTTACAAAGTCTTACTGAAGTGCATATTAAGAACAAAAAGATGCACCTAATGCCATGTTATTCAAGTTACTACCAGACAATTTTCACAGACACAAAAAGCTCCATTTAGAAGACTAATCCTATTTTAGGGAGAAGGCTAAGGAAAAAATGACTGTCTATTTGTTTGGCACAACCCATCACAAAAGCTCTTTTTGGTCTCTGGAGAGAGGGGCACACATGCATATGGATAACAAGGACATTTAGGGCTACAAAGATGGGCACACAGACAACACTTCATGTGCTTGCTAAGTGCTCTGATTTAAATAAATATTTCACTTTAGAAGTGCTAAATTAATTCAAGTGTTTTCAATTTTGACACATACACATTCTAAGAGAATTAGGTGGACATTAAAAGAGGCAATTTGTCTTCCCTGTCACTGGAACAACTGCAGCAGCAAATTTAGCTTCACCTAAAGCTAAGATAGTCCAGCAAACCAACTTACCTGAAAATACACTGCAGTGACAACAGTTTAATGATGGCATTTTTAAGGAATTTGATATGAAAAAGCACAATCATCTACAAAGCACTACTGCAACCCTGTAATTACCTCCTCAGCCTCCACAAAAATGGGTGATATGAAGAGTCTGCTTACCGTCTTTGCCAGATTACAGGCTTTTTCAGGAGAATTTAGTATCTCATAGTAGAAGACAGAGAAATTTAGGGCCAAACCAAGTCGAATGGGGTGTGTTGGCTGCATCTCTTTCTTGCTAATTTCAAATGCCTCCTGATAAGCTTGCTGGGAGTTTGCTACCGTTGCTGCAAGAAGCAATTACAACCATATAAATACACAGTACATGTCTCTATTTCATGGGGGAAGCAATTACATTCTTATCCTAGACTACCGTGCCACCAGAAATTCACACAATTACCTATGCACAGACACCTCTTTCAATGTTTTACATGCAAAAGTCTTTCACTTGCTGAACTATTAATTAAAATAGATTTTTCAATTAATAGTTTTTAATTAATTTTTTAGAGATTTAAAATAAAATTTATTCAACAAATTCCAACCAAACAATGGACACAAACTCTACCTAAGTCAAAGTGTTCTGGTATTAAACACTCATTTCCAGCCCAACTGAAGAAGTCCTGATTATCAATAATAAATCCAGAAAAAAAACATAGGGGGAAGAAGAGACAACTAAACTCTGCAGTTAGGTCATGAACTTTGTATTTCAGGTTGGGATTTCAGAACAAAGCCAACAGTTGCTTCCTGGCTAATGAGTAACAATAAGCTCCATACTGGTATCAAACTAAGTTTGCAAGACATGGACTGCATCAGATACTCAGAGGAATCCAGGCACAGCTCATCACTGCTTTCCCATTTCAGAATAATTGGACTTAGAACCCAGGAACCCAATATCCCATATTTGCATGCAGAGAATTTGCAAAAAGTGGGGCTAAATTCATAGTTTAAACAAGAGATCAAAGGAACAAAGCATTTTCCATGAGAAAAAAAACTACAGTCTCCAGGAAAATGATTTTACACTGCCACACAGGTTTGAAAATTAGCCACTTTGGCCAGGGGCTGCAAGTAGAGTTTGCCTGTATTGATGAACGTCTGTCAATCACTTATATTCATTTCAGTGAAGTTGTTCTCTAAAAGTGACTTGCACTGCACCTATCTTCATAACTACAGAGCAGTAGTGAGAAGAAATAAATATTTGACATTGGGGAAAAGAACAAAAGAGTTTTTTATATTTGATTCTGCTTGGCCCTCAGAATGAGAGATTTAGTTTCTACTTACTTTGCTTATTGTCTCCAGATGCCACCTCTGAGAGGTATCTGTAGTAATCACCTTTCATTTTCAAATAGAAGACCTTGCTTTCTGGCTGCGTGGCGTTGACAATAAGGTATTTATCCAGGAGTTCCTGAGAAAGATTTTTAAAAAAGTGATGTTTCCTGAGTCATAAAAATAATGTCTGAAACAGAGCCTTTGTTACAATGGTGAGCATGAACTGTTCAAACAGTAACAATGACTTCTGTCATGACTTACGTAGACTCATGTGTTAATCACTTTGCCTACTATTGTCCAAACTCTGGAAAAAAAAAAGAGAAACTACTTGCAGCCTAATCTATGGTGAGCTGAACACTTGCTACGTTGAGGCTACCCACAATTTCCTCCTGCAGAATCTAATAGCTATCAGGGCTTAAACTTGCTGATGCAAACTCACATCCATGACCAAACTAATGAAAAGCAGCAGCTGGAAATTAGCACATCTGGGCACTTTTGCTGCCACAAATTTGAATTCTATGCAGAGCTGTAAAACTGTCCACAAGAAACTGATTCTATCTCCAACTTCAGCTGAAAAGCTCAACAGTGGCACAAGGCAGTACATGCGCATTCGGAAAGAGATGTAAAGATTGACTGCACTGACAGCATCTGCTCCTGACTGATCTTAAGCAAATGGAACAGCAAGAAAAGGAATCCCTCTTGTCTGAGTGAAAGAAAGAGCAAAATCAGTTTGGGAGAAGAACTACACACCTTCTGCATTAGAAAAAAAAAAGCACTAAACAAGCCTCAGGATGTCAACATTCATTAATGAAAGAATTTAAACAGCAGGCCTTTTAGCAGGACTCATGCCAGCATCCCAGATCTAAATTTGTTTTCATGGTGAACCCCCTCCAGCCAGTAGCCAGGGGTTTTCAACATAGCCTTGTTCGCTTTTCTTCTGCTAAAAAAAAATATACTGTTTTATAACAAACTCCCTAAGAAGCAAGCTAAATGACTTAGGAGCTAGAATTGGACCCAAGTATGTAGCTATGCAAAATTATTCCCCTGCTAAGGTGCTGCAGTGTCTACAGTACTACTAAAATTCTTGAAGCCTCTCTGAAGAATGCTGCAGTACTAACTACTGTTATTTTTGCTGTTGGATTATTACCAGAACATCATTGCAGATATCCTGCAATTCAGCCTCAATTTTCTCACGATATTCTTTTCCCATCTGCTGTTTCTTCTCGTTTCTCTCTGTTTTCTGTTCGATGCTGGAAATCACACGCCAGGACGAGCGACGGGCACCGACCACATTCTTGTAGGCCACAGAAAGGAGATTCCTTTCTTCATTGGACAGTTCATGTCCCTGCTCGGTGACAGCCTTCATAGCAGCAGCCATGTCATCGTAACGCTCGGCCTGCTCAGCCAGCTTGGCTTTCTGTACCAACTCACTTTTATCCATGGCTGTCCTGCAATGAGCGAGGAATAAAAATAGAGAAAAATGTCTCGATTGTCTGCACTGGGGAAGTTCAAGTTGAAGGGTGAAGCAGATCTTACAGTCACTAATAAGAGGGAAATCTATCAACTCTAATAAAGTAATACAGAGGATTTAATTTTAAATATATATTTGATCTTTTGCCAAATATGGATAATTTCCATGTGTAAATGACTAATGACAATCCTGAAGATATGAAAGCATCATTCTTCAAAATCCAGCAAAATATTGGCATTAAGCACAGCCTTGTGTGAATCTCTCCTCTTTCCTATACCAGCCACACCTGAGATGGAGATACTAACCAAAAAACCACCGGGTTGGTGGGTTTTTTTCAGGTTTGTTTGTTTGTTTTGCTGTTGTTACCCTCCAGTGCAATACAACAGCAACTACTTAGGAGAACTGAAGCACTGGACAGCTCCTCCTGACACTGAAGATTTTTGGCAAGTTAGAGGAGATGTTTCTGCAGGTTTACATAAACCACACCTGGGAAACCTGTAGTTGTCGGCAGCCATGGGCAGTACACTTATACTGTTCTGCCAGAAAATAATGTGGTTTTTTTACATATGCATCAACATACACATAATGGATGATTCTACACAGCCAGGGTGGCTGCAGTCTCAGGTTTTCAAGACTTTTTAAATAACATTGACATTCATAAAATTAATAAAATCTGAATGGGATGTGGCCCACATGGTGGTCATTACTACAAAACAAATTGCTTATATGGAAACAACTTGTTTATCATTTCTGATAATGCAGTGCAGCAACCAAAGCCATAAAAAATACATCACATGACTACAAGGTCACTGAAGAGCTTAAGCCATGGAGAATGAATATACCACCCAGGCCAGGCTCACAGGAGAAAGTAAACAACTTTCTTTGCCTTTATCAAAACGGACCTAGACACCTCACAAACTTACAGACAAACCAAATTCATCTGTAAAATTTCTCCAGGCATGCAGGTTCACTTTTGGGCACATCCAGAACTGTTATTCTCACCAGTACTCAGCAGCAATTATCCTCTCCTACTCCTGCATGCTAATCAGGGCTCTTACTGTCTAGGTCAGTTGTTAGGCTAAGACTTAACAGCCTAAAGACAACTTCTAAAAGAACAATAAAAAGCAAACAAGAACAGTAAGTTTAAATTTGTATTTCACAGACTTCTGTTCATTACAGAAGCATTAATAACATACAGTCCTATTAGAAAGAACCAACATGCTGAAAGTGATTGCTGCAGCCTTTTCCTGGCTCTAACCTTTGAAGATTCCAGTCTGACAGGCTTCTGATGGAGAACATCTTGCACATCCTTGTATTTCACTCCAAGGATAACCTACCACACTATTATAGAGGAAAACCAGTCCCCTGTACCAAATCCTCAACCAGGACAATGAGATGCAGACCCAAATTCCCATCGAGTGTATGAGCAGTTTCATACACTGCTCACACTGCCAAGGACGAGTCCTAACTACAAAATTATTTTGAGATGAGCACATTCTGTCCCTCCAGCTGAAGATATTCCACTTTAGCCAAAAAAAAAAAAAAAATCACCCAGGACATCAAGTCAAACATTGCTATTTCACATAAAAGTTCCTGAGGTGAACCCAGCAACCAAATGTACCTGTTCTATACCTGCAAGTCACACTCACTCCTGCTTGTGTTTGATCCTGGGTAGATCCTTATGCATCCATATTTGTAAGGCACTCACAGGAAGGACACAGAATGCTAAAACCAGCCTTCTGGAAAGGGACCTTTTGCAGACTGGTAAGTAAACTTGGGCTCTGGTTCAGCTCTGTTTCAAGTACTGTGTTTAAACCAGTGGATTCTGGGACCTATTGAAAGGTGCCACACAGACTTCAGATCAAAGCCCTCAACAAGACAGGGTGACTGTGGGCAGCAGTGTGACAACTTGTGGTAAGGCATGACTCATTTGGTTCTCTCCTCCCCAGTAAGCTTTCATCCTGAGGATATTATCATTGGTTTCCACAGGGTTATCAAACAGATAGATCCTGATGATGGAAAAGGTTAAGTGGGATTTGTGATGTGAATTGTTTCTCCCTACTTTGAAGGCTATTATAACACCAATGCAGAACAAGCCCAAGGAAATCACTGGACCATCTCCCCTTGAGACAACCCATCCCACTTTTCCCTGCTGAGTCTATCAAACCTTGTAAACCATTCCCTTAACTCAGCACTAATTGCAGACTATGTGCTTAAGGCAGGAAGTAATTTGTGAGTGGTATGTCTCTGCCCACTCACTAAAATCTGAACACGAGCAAAGTACACCTGAAGAATGCTTTTTACATTACAAGAGCCAACTTTAAACAGGACATCAAAACTAAACAGTTTCAGAGCAGTTTTAGCTTCTTTATTGTCTGCACAGCTTCCAGAAGTATTTCTACTGCAAACATCTTATCTTCTCCTCTTTTTCTTATGGAATGTGATTGTTATGTGGAAGCAGCCTGCCTGTTGAAGTGCAGAGGCAAGTAGCTCCAACTGAGTTTACATTTTGCCATTGAAACGTCAGTTTTATCTTTGATCTGCACTTTGCCAATAGTGGTCTAATCTGTAGACAAGTCATCTGTGCAGAATTCCGTTTACAAACAAAATAGAGTTTAGTTTTGAAAGGGTGCAGAGTTTGTTTTATCAAGCTCACTGACATATTTATATTTAGATGCAAGACAGTTCACGGCAGTCAATGGGTTCATATAAGGACACATGAAGGAAATCACAAAGGGAACTGCACATGAAGGAAAACGCTGGGGCACAAAGACCTAGTGGATAAAAGAGATCCAGAAACTAGTTTAACATATCAATTATACAAGCAAAATACCAGCACAAAGACTAGAATGTTGCTTCTCATCAAACAACTTTCCTCAGCAATGTAACTAATTTATGTACATGAAACTCATTTATGCATATATGAAACTCAAACTCATCACTAAAGATGGAACTCTTGAGAACTTCACTGGCTTAGTTTTGACATAAGAATTCAGTGTATAGGGGCTTGAGTTTAGCTAATTTGTGTTGATATCAGTACTGTTAGTAGGCTTGCTATGAAACACAAGTATTATTCAGTAACATGGATTTAACAAAACTTAAATGCAGTAAGAAATTCATTGCCCACACCAAAATATCTGCCAATGACAGTAAGCCTACCATTACTTCCTTCCCAGGATGCTGCATAAAGGAATACTTAAAATCCTCATTTGATTCTCCATTGCTTACCTTGATAGAAGCTTGGAGAGAGCTTTGCAGAGCTATGCTGGCTTGAGCTCCAAAAGAGGGAAGTGTTTGCCAGAAGGAAAAAAGATACAAGGAAAGGAGTGATGTTTGAAAAGGCAAAGAAGCAACTATCAGTTATAACTGGTCCCTCCCAGAGAGGAGATGAAAGCCACACTCTAACAATGGACCAGTGTGCCACAGTCTGAAACAAGCAAAGCCTAGAGCTAAAAATACACCTAGGCCACACACAGAAGCCATCTACCAAAGGTTACCTGCAGCTAGGAGCAAAACACACAAAGGTGATGAACAGGAGGCTGACAGGAATGATCTATTCTAGCACTAATAAAGCCATGCCATGGCGGCAAGGGGAAAAGAGGGAAGATGGAAAAAGGAGCAGAGACGTGCAGATCACAGCCATGGAGGAGTCCTGAAAGTTGCCTGTTCTAAGCAGAAGATTCTGATATTAGATGCATTAACACAGTTCAAATTCTTAAGACACTGTCTTCTTAAGAATCTGTCCAACACAACTTAGTAGCCCTCCAAAAAGCAGTGGCTGGACACTGTTCACAATAAGGAATGCCAACCACTGCCCAGCAGTCACAGCCAATAGCATCAGCTGCCAGAAATTCGAATCACCTGAAGTCCCACACAAAATGGGATTTTTTTACTATTTAGTTTCCTCTATCTCCCATACAGCCTAGAGCCCTTTCAATCTCTCTCACAAATGCAGAAGAGCATGTGTGCAGGCACTGTAAGTTACAAGTGCTTACTCCCACCCAGAAAAGCTTTACACCTGCGTAGACAAGACTGAAACATATCCCAAAGCATCAAAAGTAAAGGTCATAACCTGTAAAACTCAGCGTGTAGCTGCCTGCATCTTTCAGTGGAAGATGCAGTAAGAAGGGGATGGTGTGACCAGCCTGGGAACAGCACCTGAGACAGTACACCCACGGATCTTTCAAGAGTGGATGGACACAGAACTGGAGGTTTACACCCCATTAACAGCTCAGGGGTAAAACATGCAGCTACTGTTCTTCAGAAGGCTGCAGGATTTTGAGAAGTATAGCTTACTCCTCAGCACTTACTGCATCTGCTCTGTAGCCTTTATTGTTTCCCGTTCTAATGGGCTCTTCAGGACAAAGCCAAAATGGATCAGAACTAACAGTGCTTAAAGTCTGTAGAAATCAAATGAAAACTGACACTGAAAATAATCTGGCTTATATAACATATCGAACTGACAGGACAATACTAATAAGCTTACATTGGTCTGAAGTCTGCTGCTCTTGATGACCTGTTCTTCTGATGCTAATTAAGTCATCGATTTTTGTGCACTGTTTTTCTCTCTCTACAGCAAGCATGAGAATCTATCAGACAAACACTTCCACTTTGTAAAAAAGAGTTGGTGAGAAAGCAGTGTAGTTATTGGTTTGACATACTGGTCCCTAACGATGCAAGTAGAGCTGTAGGTTAACAGACCTGCATGTTTCACAGTGAAAATGGAATACAAAACCATATTTGGTGAAATGGGAGGCAATCATACATCCCAGTCACAAGCTCTGTAAGTCCACTCAAATTCTAACAGGAAAAGCAGCAGACTGGTACAGAATTTGCAGTTCAGTATTCCAACAATATGTGAACATACCTTATTTGATTTCTGGATGGGCAATTCATTCTGAAATTAAACATTCACGTGAGGTGAATGGTATTTCAAATTTGAGTTCTATAATTACAGAGAGTAAGCATTTTGGAGACATTATTTCTAAAATAAATAGAAAATCCTTCCCCATCATTCAGGCACACACATGCTGACACAAGTATGTGCATGATGGGGATGGCATTCCCTGTCAAGTAGACAATGCTTCCAACATTTATTTTTTTACAGGAAACAGAGTGCAACTCTTTCAACTGAGCACAAGGAACCTTCCTTACTTTACTGCAGTGTCAGGCATTTGATTTTATTAGCTGTGTTTCTCTATTTGGTTCCCTCAAAGGCTACCATGGATTGTTAAATAACTAATTAGAAAATTAATGGCTCTGGTAAGATCTGGACAGTAAAATCTTCCTGTCAGAAGCTTAGGTATAGCAAATTCAGTAAAATATCCTGCAATCATAATGAGGAAAAAAGGAAAATGACTTCACAGCTGTGAAATTCTTGTTGACCTTGTGGAGCACATAACTTTACCCTCCTCTGCATCTACCCTGGCCTTCGGCTCAAATCTCTATGCAAACGTTGAGATAAAATTAACATTCTATAAAGCCATGCCTCACCCTGCTCTGGCCATCTGCTGCCATCATTACTTGTTGCTTCCTAAAATTGAATAAAATGACACTCAAAGGTTTGCAATCTCCATTGAGAATTACGAAATGCCTATGCCCAATATCAACAGCATGTGGGAACACTGATCTTGTTTGGACACCTCAAATTTAGTGACAGCAGCCTTGTTCTTCCTAATGCCAGGCTGAAAAGCAGAGCTCTGCTGCCTGCCTATGGCCCTTTGCTCAGGACAGCTGCAGGTGGAGACACGCTGGCACTTCCCCACAGCACAACATACCCACATGGCAAGACCTTTTTGTTCCAATGAGCAGAATTGGTTTTGGCTAGAATCCTGGTGGAAATAGTGAGTTAGCCCAAAAAAATCTTCCCCCAGGCATAAAGTTCATGCCAAACTAATGAATTCATATCACAGGTAAATCACTTTTGTTAATAATAAACTGACAGTATTTATATTACAGGGTGGGGCAAGAAGTGTGGCCATATAACAGACACACTACTGTAATGCC
The DNA here is from genome assembly GCF_008360975.1 of Lichenostomus cassidix. NCBI lineage: Eukaryota > Metazoa > Chordata > Aves > Passeriformes > Meliphagidae > Lichenostomus > Lichenostomus cassidix. Next base: position 8,887,963 of record NC_139500.1, on the reverse strand, counting down.
TGGTATTAGGATACCACACGGATCAGAGCAGGAGCTTTTACCTCATTAACCAAATAATTATTTACTGAACTCCTCCTCATCCGAGTTTATTCACATGCATCACAAAAAGCTGCATACTGGCACAGGCCTGCTCAGGAAAAAATAAAAAGACTCAACATCAAAATAGCAGAGATCAGAACATGCGGTACTGACATAATGAGGTTGAGAAAACTGCACCAGGCCCATCTGTGCAACGAGTCTATCACTTTATTGGTATCAATTTAATAAACAAAATATGATACGGGGGATATTTTTGCAGTCCTTTAATATGAAGGGGGGAAAAGACACTTGTGTTCTTGTTTTCTCTTCTAGACCACATTGTATCTCATTATTTTTTTTAAATAAAAGCTCATCTTTTTTATATAAAAGTATTAAAATTTCTAACTTACGTGTCCTGCATTAGTGAACACGTGAAAACACAAATATTTCTACAGCCACTGAAGACACAAAACATTACACACATTCCCAAAATCGCTGATATTTTTCCACAGGAGTTTAGTTTTTATGGCACTGCATGATGTGTATTTTGTTTTCCTATCAGTGAAAAAGGTATTTTAGCTACTAATAAGAAATCTATCTGAGACTAACCAATTTATATTGTGATCTTTGTGTGAGATGCATTTACGCCGACACAGTGACTGTGTGCCACTGTCATTCATCCTCCCAATGAATACCTGGTTATACATACCTCAAACAAAGCCCATGGCCGTTAGATTTGGGCTACTGCCCAGCCTTTTTGTAGGCTGGGACTAGCTCGAATCAACCTTCACTCCCTGTGGAGTCCTCCCTAAACGCATCTCTATTCCCAAACGGACACGAATGATTAAAATCGGAAAATAAAATAATTTGGTTCCCTTCTAAATCGCTCCTACATTGCCACGAGCGCCTTCGGCCCTACGTGGGCCGGCTCACCGCCACAGCCCGGGCACGGCAGCTGCGCTCTGCCGGGCTGGGCACGGAGCTGCCGGCACCGGGAAGCCCGAGGCGCCCCAGCCCTGCCGCGGTCTGGGCTCGCTCTGGGCAGCGCGGGCTGCCGGCCCCGGTGTGGCGGGGCTCGCTGTGGCTCCGGGCGCGCAGCCCTTCCCGCCGGGCGGGCCCAGGTGAGCGCGGCCGCGCCCCGGGCAGCGAGTGACTCACCGGGGCGGGGCAGCGCCGGGCGCTCGGGGAGGGGGCGGCACCGCCCCTCCGGGCCCGGCAGCGACCGCCGAGCGGGGGTCACACCGTTAGCGGGGCGGGGACGCGGGACAGGGGAGGCAGAACCGGGAACCCTCCCGCGGAGACTCCCCCCGCGGCGCGCCCGCCGCGGCCTGCGGCTCCCCGCGCGGGGAGGAGCGGAGCGGGCCGGGCGGGCGGAGGGCAGGCCGGCGCGGGCTCCCCCGCGGGTCGCGATCTCGATGCCCCGCGCCGATGCCCACCCCGATGCCGGCCGCGGCCCCTCACCTGGCGGCGCGCTCGGATCCCACGGGCGGAGGCGACGGGAGCGGCGGCCGCTCGCACGGACACGCGCACACACCCTGCGGCGCTCGGCCCCGCTTCCGCCGCGCGACACGCCCCTTCCGGCGCCAGGGGGCGCCACCGCCCCGCGCACCGCCCCGGCGGGACCGTTGCCATGGCGACGGTGCTCATCGCGCCCGGCCGGGCAGGCCGCGGGGCTGAGCGGAGCGGGGCCGGTCGGTGCCCGCCCGCCGTGCGAACGCACCGGGAGCGGGATAAAGCCCCGAGACGCGGCCCGTGGCGCCCTCACACCGCGGCACCCGCCGCGCTGCGCGCTCTTTGTCTCCTCGGAGCTCCCCGGTGCGGCAGGAAGCGCTGGGTGGGAGTCCAGGCAGTGTGCTGCTCCACCCTGCGAGTGCGGCAGCTTCCCCGGCAACAAAAGAAATAGAGTTTCTGGCTTTCTAGCCATTTGTCGCTGTTGCTCTTTGGCTGGACCTCACCGTATCACGGAATCACAGAACTGATTAGGGTGGAAAAGACCTGAAATGATGGAGTCCAACCTGTGACTGAACGCCACCATGCCAGCTAGAGCATGGAGCTGAATGCTGCACCCAGTCAAACAGCTCCAGGACAGTGACTCCAGCACCTCCCTGAGCAGTCCATCCAAAGGGACATAAAAGGGGCATATCCATGGAGAACAGGCAGTGGGGCCATTCTGCACCCCCTTACAGAAGTAAAATTTCATTGTTTTGAATTGCAAAATCATCTTGAAATGCTGCTTTAGTAGCAGCTCCTCCCTACAATTTAAATTGCATGTTTTCACTGAAAAATCAAGATTCTTATTGGCTAGATGAGTTTTATGCAACTAATAAACTGCATTTTCTAGAGAAATGGCAAGAGAGAACATTTTTCGGGCATGAGGAAAAGTCTAGCTTGGTCTCCAAAAAGGAATCCAAGTAAAAGAGGTCAGTTTTGTAATCCATATAATCCTTTTGGGTAGAAGTGACAGGACACACAAGCCCCTTGCTGTGCGCCCAGATCTCAAATTCATGGCAGCAGCACTTGTCAAAGTGTTATTATTGGGGCTCAGTTCAATTACAGCATCCCAGAGTCCAATTTTGTCTTCTACTTTCAGATACGGTCCTGGGCCCATCAAAGTTGCTGTCAGATTCCTTTTTGGTGATGGAAGGACCTCATTAATTTCCTGCTTAGTCTCAGTCCAAAGGTTAATTACTTTGGAAAGTCAGAAGGAAAATTACTTGGCACCCACAAGTTATCTTAAGCTGCAAACACCGATTCAGCTCCATCAGTTGCAGTCATCGCTCTCTTTTTTCTTTTTTAGGCAAAACTTGTTTTTTCCCCCCAATCTTCTCCATGGTCCCTATCTTCTCAGTTTCCATTTGGGCCATTCCCCATGTTCTTGCTGAGGCCTTGGGGGTGCTGATTCATGGCAGAATTACTTGGGGTTGATGCTCCATACACTCCTAGCATGCGTATCTGTGTATCATACTCAGTTTGCAGAGGTGTGCTGTCAACACCTGATAATTTAGACTCCTGCTGTGCCTCCCTCATCCTTCTCCCCTTGCTGCCTGTGTTGTCACAGCTCATGCCTCTTACCTCCAGCGAGGTGCACTAAACTCCCTTCATACCACTTCTCCAATTTGTCCGCATAAAATTCTCATTGCAATCCTTCTTAACTGGTATTTTTGAACTGTGCTATCTGCACTGCAATATCCAGGTGGGACAATTCCACACCATGTAGTCGCAGAGGTGAAGTATTGCCCTCTGCTTTCACAGAGCTAGGTCCCTGTTGGGCCAGAGGCCACCGAGACATAACTGTGTTAATGATACAGGTCATTCCTCCCTGAGCTCTTCCTACCCTGGGGCCTTCCCAGTATTTGTGTGCTGGGTCTGGCACAAGAGATAAGCAAGGCACCCTGCAGTTCCTCCAGGCACAGAGGGGTGAAGGCTGGAACCAACACCAAACCTCAGCTTTGAAAAAGGTTGCAGCAGCAGTGAGTGATTCAAAATCTCACCTTTCAGAGAAGGAAGTGCACGTCGGCTCAAAGGATCTGAGACAGGAGATCCAAAACTCTGTGCAAGAACAGCCTTTTCCTCAGGGACAGGCTGGATCCATGAGTAAACAAGCACAACAGAGAGACCAGCCTGGCTGGCTCTCCAGCAGAAAATGTCCTGCTGTCTGTTGTCCCAAAGAGCCACATTTCAGGTAAAAAAGTGTGAGGTACAAATGGAATTCGGGTTTAGCAGCTGGTCAGTGTTAACCCTCACTGCCCCGGGGAGCACAGAACAGCTGCACAGAATGCTCACACAGAACTACAGCCTCACAGAGAGTAAATCTAGAAGAGAGGAAATCCCGGGATTAACTCTGAAAAAGGACACAGCTCATGGCCGAGGTGGAGTCCCCTCATTAGAGGAGCAGTTCATTACGAGGTCTGTGAGACCTGAGCTCTTCCCTGGCTATACCACAGCTTCACCTTTTGAAGAAGCCTCTCTGCAGGCAGCTGGGGCTGCAAGGACAGTTGGTTCCTGTCTTTTGCACCTGCTTCGCTACAGAGGGAGGATTTCAGTCTTCAAAACGCTTCTCCAGCAGTAAGTATGCAACATCAATAGCAGTTAAAAGAAGTGGAATGAGCTCTTTGTCAAAAATGTCAGCTGCCAAACAGGGAGGCCTGACTCTGCTCTCTGTGCGAGCAGCAATGTCAAAAGGAGCTGTTCCCAGCAGATGGCACAAGAGCTCGAGCTGTTCAGTCTCTGCTCTCGGCAGCCTGTACCTGTCCTCAGGTGTGCGGCTCCTGGCACAGGAAAAATGAACCTGAGATTTATACTAAAATATTGTATTGCAGTTGGTAAACCTTTGTTCAGAAATGCCGTCCTGACAAGTCTCTCAATTTTTGTGATTTTTTTCTCGGTCATTCGTGTTGAAAGCAGTGGGGCTCAGCTGCTGTGGGTACCAGAAGCAAACAGTTGATGGCACTGCATGATCGCTGTCCCTGCAGTTGATGTCTCCCTGCAGGCTGACTGAATGAAAAACGAGGGTGTTACCATTCCATGCTGTAGGAAAGACACGCTCAAAATGTAATCATCACCAATTAAGTATATTTTATTTCTTGATTCTTCTGGTACTCATTTTCTCTATCTTCTGCTCTGTGTATGAGAGTGTACAGCCTGGCTGTTCCAATTGTTCTGGAGCTGGATCTCACAGGTCACTAAATGATGGATTAGGTGATGGATCTTAAATGGAACTGGTTATAGTGGTTTATTGCAGCTGTCACGACTGACCAGCTGGAGCTGCTGGCGCTGACAGCTGGGATGTCCACCAGAAGTCTCATCAGCATATTAAGAATTCCATCATTTGTCAGTGCTGGTTGTAGTGTACTTTAAATTGTACATGGTGGCCCTAAGGAGGAGACTTGTAAGGAAGCAACAAGGAACTCAAAAGAGGAAAACAGTATGTTTTTTTAATCAATATTTCTGCAATAGGAAATATAAAAGAACTCCAAGGGAAAAATTTCTTGTCTGTCTTGTATTTTCTCTGTGCATAAGCTGCTTGTGACATTATAGACTACTGTGATGAAGTTAAAACTAGAATTTGGTTAGTTAGAACTAAAATTACAACCAAACTGGGTTCAGGGGTAAACATCTTGCATAGGATAGAACTATTATTAACTTTAATTGAAGCAACATTTAAAGCAAAGAGCAGCAGGTTTTCCTCACGGTCCCTGCCAACTAAATGCTAGACTAAATAATACTTTGTTTGGGCATCTTTCAGTTCTTCCTTCTGTCCAAGGAATGCAAGTGGTTTAGTGCAGCTTCTCTATTAAATGTGATTTGGACCAAAGTCAAAAGGCTGTTTTAATTTGAAGGTGTTTAAAGGTCTGAAGGTGACTTTAGAGAACACAGTTAAGAGCATAATTGCAAAGCAACTTACAAGAAGTAACTGTGGGAGCATGAAAATATAAATGACCTAAATAGTATAAAATAGTATGATGGGAAATATGGTTGGAACAAATGTCTTGGATGGGATAGGAATTCAGCTCCAGGAATGCAATTTTGGCAGTAGTGCCCCAAACAGAGAATGCTATTTCTGGGGAAATGCACTGAACTCTGGGTCATGAATTAAACTCAGGTAATTTATGTTCTGCTCATAAAAAGTGGCAGTGCAAAAAAACAAGTAGAAATGGAATGGAATATATTGCTGTAGATTTTGTAGCTGCTGAGACCTGGGGAGTTGTCGTGTACATCTGGTGCCAGGTTATGCCTAAGAAAAATTCAAGCCAAGGAACACATAGCAAACCCTTCAAAGCTGCCAACTCCGTGACCCTAGGGAAATTCAGTTTCAAAGCAGCATGTGAAGAGAGATTTGAAGAGGTGACTTCCCAAACCCTGAATTATATTTATTAGCTGTTTCTGACAAGCCCAAAGAAAGGCAAATGTCTCGATATTTTGAAATTGCATGGCATGTGTTCATTTTCATAGGAAACTCTGTTCTTTAGGAAATACCAATTCTATTCCATTTCCTGATTTCTCATTCTTTTCTCTCTTGGTATTTAATACCAGTCTGCTATGCAGAACTTCCAAGCCAGTGTCTGTTCCAAGACTTGGCTGCCTGGGTCCCACAGAGCTCCAGCTTCCTCACAACCAGCTATCTTCCAGGTGCCTTTGAAGTGGGATTTCTGCTAGAAAAGCAGCTATGGAAGAAATAACCCTCCCTGTGGTAATGACAGTTAGGTCTGCTAAAGTTTTGGTAATATTTCACTCCTTGGTGTGGGTAGGTCAGCTGGAATTCCTTATGGGGAGATGCAGCCAGAGGAGAAACCTCCATTTGGCAGAAGGATGGGTCCCTTTGGGATTTGGTGAGATCAGCTTGGGCAAGTCCAGGCCCCTTATGGCAAATGTGGGAGAAAACTCTCCTTAATACACACAGTGTAGAGCTCCTTCTTTGGTATAATGCATAGGGGAGCCTGGCATGACGTTATCTCTGGATGTCTCTGGGGAAAGGCAGCTTCTCTCACAGCAATTTGTATCTCTTTCAGGCCATACTTCAAAGTCCAGCCTGGGTTTTTGGTGTTTGCTTTTCTCTTTTTAAACAGGAACTATCCAAAGGGCTAAAAATCTGAAGTTTAAAGAACTATACAAGCTGCCTGGAGCTCCAAAGTGTTTCTTTATAATTAGTATAAACGCATTAAATATTGAACCTTCATCCTGTGAAAACCCTGACTTTTAAAAAAGAATTTACAGCACAGGGTGGAGTTGTATCTGCTCGTAAATAGGACAGTGATTTCCTTCCTTCCATTTCTGCCCCAAATCTCAAATTCCAGAGTGCAATGAATCAATTGCAGAGGAGGAGATGACTGTTCATCCACCTCCCTGTGCAATTGACTCTAAAAAACTTGATTTTTCTCCGACGAGTCATGATAAGAGCTGTGAAGTAGCACTACTCCAGCAGAATATCCGTTCTTTATTCTGGTTTGTAGTTCAAGGTGTCTTTTTCTTCATAAGCACATGCTACCAGACCATTAACAGCCTACAGCTTCCAAAGAAGTGCTTACCAGCAGTCAGAGCTGGAAAATAACTTGGAGAATGGCATAGGTCTGATAAAAGGATTAATAAATCACAGTCCTGAGAGCTGTGAGTTCACTTTTGTCTGACACTGGCTCTAAGGATTATTTTGTACATTCAGTGCTCTTAATTGCTTTTTCTCCCTAGAAGTTTGTGTGCAGCTATGGGATAGATTTGGAGAGTTTTCCTAAGCAAACTGAACTAGATTTCTTCCTAAATTATATTTAAACTCTGGTCCTTATAGTAGACACTTGTATTTGAGCTGTACTGAGGGGGCTGAAAAACACAGGAAGGAGTGACACCTTTTCTCATGGCAAAAGTAGAATATTTTTGCAGAATAAAACTGCCAACCATTTCAACCTAGCTCTGCTATTCCACTTTTACTGGAATTCTTCCGTCTGTTTCTCTGAAAATGAAAGTCTGTTTCTACTCCTGCCACCTGCTATTTCCATATGAAAAAGCTGTTTGGTTATAATGAAGGTACCATTTCTCCCAAGGGCAAAGTAAGGACATTTCATCACACTGCTCTTCCTGAAATTTCAGTAACCAGATTCAATATGTTCCTAGATTTGATCTACTTTTTCACAAAGCTTAAAGCCTGTAAGGGAAACCTCAAATTCTGTCTGTGAGTATTTACAAAACAAAATGTCATTTCCCTGCTGAACTGTAAGACAGTCTGATCTGGCAAAACAAGAAAGAGAATCCGAAATCAAGATTCACTTTAGCTTTGAGACTTACCCAGTGACAAGCATTGGGAAATCACAATGATTTCCAAGCACAGACCATATTTTTATCTGAGGCACAAGTTAACAACAGTGTAAACAAAAAGTTCCATCATGCTGACCTCGATGTGAGCAATGGGGGGCCAGTTGAGATGGCCAGGATTTGGTCTCCTGTGCAAATCAGCTTTTGCAGATTCATTTGTGTTTTTTAAGAAGCTGTTTACACTGTCCCTAGACTCCAGGAAAAACTCTCCAACTGAGTCACTTTTGACACCCACCTTTTAGTGAACCCCTTGATATCATAAGCATTGTTCTCCTGCTTTCCTGGAATGGAGCAAGAAAAGTCTGTAGGCTGATCCTGGGCCACCTGAGTTTCCCCAGCAGGATTCCTGGAGAAGAATCAGGGAAAATTGATCCTCCTCTTAACATTTGTATAGATGACTCGAAATCTAACCTGTGGCAGAGTGTACTCTTGAGTCCATGACCCCCAGGAGTTTTTAACAAAGTTATTTCAATGTTGCAGGCCTGGATCCACTGCAGGAGATGCCCAACCGGCTGCCCAAAGGCTTTGGCAAGGGAAAGGGCAGGGGGTCTGCCCTGGGCCATTTGCTGCACTTTCAGCTGTGCCTCGGGTCACCTTTTCAGAGCAGTGCTGACACAAACATAAATCAGAAAAGATTGCCACAGATACAAAGCTCTTTTCAGTACTTTATCCTTTCTCCTGGTAGCCTAGCAATCCCCTGGGCTGAGATACACTCTCTGCTTTGTCCAGGGTTAATAGGTATCATCAGGGATAGAAAGGTACAGGCTGCACTGAAGACTAAATAGAACACATAGCAGAATTTTTTCTCAAATTCTCAGAAAGCCATCAGTTGTCACTAGAGCTCTGGTCAGGATGCTACAGCTCGTTGGAGACTATCCAGGTTCATAAAAACACACTAGGACTATTGCTTCTTCTTTGACTCCTTTAGGTTCCTGCCTAAGGTGAATCCTGAAGGAATAAGGCTTGGGGCCCATAGCAGCCTGAGGCTTTCTTCAAAATCTCAACTGACACTTCCCTATTAATATTCAAGATCTGCCTGGTTTTTGCAAGTCATCTTTATTTCAGGCCTGATTCATTTATCAAATACTCACAGATCAGCCAAAGGCCAGGGCAGTACATGGGAACGTGTTAACACATTCACTCTTGGATTGCCAAAGCATTTTTCAATTATCTATGCTAATGCCAGCTGCTTGGAACATGGAAAGCCCTTAATAAAGAAACAACTTAGGTAAAGAAATGATGAAATGAGAATAGCTGAAGATGTTTCCCCAGGCTGGGTGAGACAGAGATGCAAAGGAATCACAAAGCCATCACAAATGCACACCTAAATATTTTGCAAGCATGAATATATCAAGGGATGAAGTAATTGTAGCCCCAGGAACAGAGGCAGAGTGTGTCTTTTTGGTTTAAATCAGTTTTCTGATGGATTTCTTGGAGAAAGCACCACAAAACTGCTGTAAGCCCTGAACTACAAGTGCTACCAGCCACTAGATGTCCCAGAGCTGCACTCAAACTGCACCCATCAGCTGCAGACAGAGGGAAAGCAAACTTGGTGTTGCAGGAGAGAAGATGTCATTTAACAGACGAATTTATTTGTCTGGAATCAGGACATATATGTACTTCTTTAGGGCTTGTATTGTACCTGTGATGGTGTGAGGAAATAAGGAATCAGAACAGATAGATCTGAGGAAGTTTCCACATCCCAAGCTGGTCTTGCTTCATTTATTGTTGCCTTGAACAAGGGTACAGCAACACTTCTACCACAACAGGAAAGCAGAGAGGGATGGGAAAGCTGACACTTTGGGGTTAATAAGCTCCTCAGAATAACAATATGGAAAGAGCAGAAGGCAAATATTTCTGACCTTGTCAAGCTGGTGTAGCCATGTGATCTGCACGTGCACATAAAGGTGAAATGTCAAGTTGCTTTTCTTCTCCTTTTCCTCATTTGTGGTTTAGCAGCTTTGCTCAGCAAGCTGCAGTGATGCAAGTTTCTATACACACAGACACTGTTCTGTGTCTGTTGTTTCTCCCTTCATTTAATTGCTATACTATTCAGAAGTGCTGTGATTGACCCAGGAGAAAGTTGTGAACAGCTCACACAAAGGAGAAAAACAGAAAATGGTGCAAGCATGGCTTGTGCTCCTTCCACACAGAAGTGTTTTAGAAACATACATCTTTCCGACATCCTGATGCCCACAGGACCTCCCTCAGCCCATGTTTAACCTCCCTTCACCTCCAGTTCTTGGCTAATTCTTCTCCTCTGAACCATCTTAATGATGATTAGCCATATCTCTGCTTGTATGAAGCATGCTGCAGACACTGTATTAGGGCTCCTGTATTTCTCTTCTCCACATTGCTCCTTTGCTTGATCCATCTGATAGAGCCCAAGCAGAATAACTTTGCCTGACATACACAGCATACCCTGGCACTGCTCTGAACACACCCTCACACATGGTTGGGATTTTGGGGCACCCAGAAGCCCAGGGGGAAAATCCTCAAAGCCCACTGCTCTGCTTCCTGCTCTAAGTACTCTCCTACACAGGATTTTTTCCTGATTATCGGGGAAAACATAGACTGTGGTCCTGCAACATTCCTAAATCTGCCTCTTTCCTATGGCACTCGCCACTCAGTTGCAATTTCTTCTCTGTCAGAGCAGTAATTTAATAACACGTACCAGGATCCAGCCAGCATGTCCAATAAAGAAACAGAAGCAATTTAGTGTGATTCATGATCAGTCACAACTAAGCAACAGGACTAATTTTTGGCATTCATTGCTGGGAGTAAGGATTCAAGGAAAAAAAGATATCCTTGATTAGATTCAAAGAAAGTAGAGGAGTCTACAACCTCCTCACAGACAGAAAGCAATAGAAATGAATCCAGGGCATAATTTTTTTTATAAGTGACCCCTGCACTGCTGAGTGAGGAAGGAGAAAAGGTTATGTCGGAGAACTGTGGTGCTGCCACTTGCCTCCTCCAAACCATTCCTGCCAGAAAGTGTAAATAATTTCAGGAGACATGGCTGGATGTGACTAAATAGTTCTTGAGGTACTCTGACAACTTGCTTGCTTCCCCTTGAATACACCAGCTGCTGAGCAGGGTGAGATGGAATTTGGGGTTTGGATGCAGAAAGGTTTCGTGGGGGCATCTGCTCTCCATTCTGGTGCAGAATGGTGGTGTCATTTATGCTTGGCAGGTTCTGAGGATAAATGAGAGAGAACTAATGAGAATATCAGGAAGAAACCATTTATTAATGCTTCTCTTGGTAGAAAAATCCATCGTGTCAGTCTCCTGTTCCTTCTACTTTACTTACAACTCAGTGACATGGGGTGACATTTTTAGCTTAGTCATTTTGTCAAGGCTGTGAGATTAATCACTGCCCAGTGTGGGAAATGAGCTCAGCAACATTTATAACAGTGTGGAGTCTCATGAAATCTTAATTTAATGACCTTTGAGTAAGAATAGAGGCAAATCTACACCCCTGTCAGGCGACCATATCCTGGACTCCATCAAATCCTGCCATCTACTTCTCTGGCTGGTCTGATCCTGTGCTGCAAACAGGCCCAGGTCTCAGACAATCCTCTCCTTCAGTCTAATGAGAGTGCTCAGAGAGTTCATTTCTGCAGCCAAAGCTGCAGGCAAGAGGGATAAAACCTTTTCCCAGGGTGCAATGTGCTGGTGAAAGAGCTGTCAGTCATCAGGACTGCAAGGCATGGGCTTTAGCTGATGGTCAATGCCTTCTAAAAGCAGGCAGGGAGGGGAGCAGGAGAGGCTGCAGCCTTGCTCTTTTGAAGCCTGTCTGTGACCATAGGAGCCACACTCAAGACCTGTAACAGCATTATCACACCACATTCATCTGACAAAGCTGGCATTTTGCACTTCGGGCCTGGGGGAGCCCCATGGTGGGCAGGATGGCAGCCAAGCCTCTATCTATGCATGATGTGACAGCCCTGTCACAGTGCCTAGCGACCTCCTGTGGCACGTATGGCCCCATGGTAATGGCATTAACCCAGGCAACAACTGTAAGGGATCAGGACAACGTCCTGGGAACTGCATCCCAAAAGCTCATTGGTGCCAAGTTTACAGTGCAGCTGCACAAAGCTTGTGACCAGCTGGCAGCAAGATAAAGCAGGGTGGGCTCCTGAGCAGGTGAGCTCAGACTGTCCAGGCTGTCACACCCTTGTAGTTGTCAGAGGACTGGTGTTACTATCCTACATAATACATCCTTTTTGATGCCTCTTTGCCCACTTCTCTTTCTTTGGTCAAACCTCTGTGCTCCTCTCTGCACTTATATCTAAATAAAGGAAGAAATCAGAAGAAACACTGGAGCAGCAGTGATGCCACTATTCCCATGATGATCATTATTTGTCATCTCTACCATCAGTTATGGTTTGTTTGTGCTGGTTTTTATCCAAAAGCATGGGAAGAAGATATTCCTTGCCAGAGGGAACACAGAGTGCAGTTTAGGATGTGATGCAGCAGGTGGGGGTGGTCCAGACTGGCAAGGACCATCGCTCCCTGTTTGGCTGCATGGCAGATCTCTCTGGCCCTGGGCAGGAGCAGCCCCACCAACCAAGGAGCCTCTCACCTGCGAGGAAGCAAAGAGAAAGTGTTTGGTGTCAGCTCTGCCCAGTGACAAGGACACGAGCTCTCCTCAGAAGTGGAGAGCTGGCTTTGCCAGGAAGCTGAACTCCTGGGTGGTGGGACGCGGCTGTCAGGAAGCCCGGCCAAATGTCTCAGAGAGCTTGTGACGTGGCACTGCTTCGCCACCACGCGCACACCATCTGCCACCAACCGTCCCCAACACAGCCTGAATGTGTAGCTGCTCTGCAAAGCAAGGCTGCAAATTAGCTCTGAGAGAAGGAGGCTGGTAGCAAATGCCACCCCATGCAGGGGAGTCGAGTGCAGGCTCTGAAATGAGGTGGGGGCACTGCACAGCGTCCTGCAAGTGCCTGGCCACAGGTGTCTCCCAAGGATGAAGCTGAGGGTTGCTCAGTCTGCCCAGTTCACACAACCACCAACTCTACAGCACAAAATCACTTCATCTTTAATGGCTTCCTTGCAAAAATCAGAAGAAACCTCCCTAAAGAGAGAGAGGAGACAGCTCACAGTGACACGATTGACCCTGTGCTGTGTTGGGGTGGTGGAGCATGTGCATGTGCAGCCCCTTGCACCTTGATTTGTTTGAGCAGATTTGGAGCCCAACTCCCTGGCCAGCACAGGATCTATCAAACTGCTGATTCCTCTGCCAACCTTGTTCCTCTTCTGCAGCTCAGACCCCTCTGGTTTCTCCATGACATGCTGCAGGATTAAGTCTGCCTTTTATCCATAGCATACCTGTGGAACTGGTCACTGGTCCCTACCATGGGTGCACAAGATAACCTGGAACTGGTTTTTGCTTTCTGTGGGGCCTGTATCCCTTTCGTGGTCCTTTGCCTTCTTTACTGGTACAACTCCCCTTGAACTAGAAGAATTTGCCATTTTGAGAGGAAATTATTATTGATGAGTACTAAGGGTGTCACAGATTTTACTGTCCTCTACCCTCTACCTCTCTCCTCTCCTAATTTTCTTGCTGTTGGAGACAGCCTTTTGCTCTGCCTGCCCCAGGGCTCAGCCCTTGGGATAATAATATTTTCGAGCAGTCCTGAGAAAGCTACAAGTCAGTAGACTATATGAGTACCAGAGTGAGGAAGCCTCATCATCCTCTTGGAGCACTCCCTTCACTTGAGGAGCTGAGACCAATGGCAAAGAGAAGCTGCTCTGGGTTATCACTGCTGCACATGGAGCAAACCTGTGCCAGGCATCTTTCTTGATTCCCAGGCTGCTTGGCACCTGTCTGCCACCCAGCTCAAATCCAGAAACTTTGTGAAAAGAAAAAAGAATCGCAATCTTCTGAAGCGCATACTAGTGAGTTCCTTCCCAGGAAAGAAAATGTGGCTGTCTAATGCAGCTCCTATTCTCTAGGGGTTTACAGTAATCAGCTGCAGCCTGACAGCACCGTGAGGACTCCACAGTGTCAGCCATGCCACAGTCAGCAGAGGCTGGACAGAAGGAGCTGGCAGCTTGGGATTGCCCCTTGCCTGGCCTTCTGCAAACTGGGACTCCAGTGCAGCTGCATGTGGCTGATAACCTGCTGCACTGCTTCATGTGCACATCACAGAGCTGAAGGGATTGAGCCCCAGAATTCTTTGTATCAAAAGGGTGGAATGTCAAGTCCAGTTTGGCCAGCAGAATCAATTCCCTCCTGCCCAAGGGCAGGGTGAGTTTAGTAGGCTGTGCAGTGAATAGGTAGCATGAAAAAGTTGTTTCTTGGAGAGTAGTGTTGAGCTCCACCATCCAGGGCATTTCCCCTCCTTGCTCAGGAAACAGAACTGTGCTCCACTTTTTCCTCTAAGAACTTTCCTTTCTCCCTGCAGTCTCTAGTTAACAAGACATCCCCCTCTAGAAACTCTGAAAAAAAAAAAGGTAAATCATTGCCAACTTTCTTAGAGATTCCTTTACAGGGAGTCCAATAAAGCACAGGAATAGATCTGATTTGCTCGAAAGTAGGACTTTTTTCCCCTAGAGCTTGTTCCTATTGACATGGAGAAAGCTACAACATGGTGATCCACCCACTCCTGGGAGTGTGGTGGGAACAAGACCAGAGGCAGGTGGTGGATCTCTGGCTTAGCAGAGCTCCTGGAGCACTGGCAAAGGGCTCCATTCTAGTTCTCTGTTCATGGTCACCTGTGACTAGCACAGGTCTTTCTCGTGAGAACATTTTGCTGTGCTTTATAAACAAAGATAAAGTTTGGATGCTTTTGCAAACAGGGTCTCAAGATTTGGGCAGTTCAGGCCTGGCCAATTAGGCCTAGGGGGAGGTTTTTGACTGACCAATCTGGGTGACCTGTGAAAAGTCTATATATATGGAAATCAAAATAATAAAGTCTCTCTTTTCTTGCCTGAGAACCTGGGTTTCTACTTCTCTGCTAGCGGCTCAACAGCGACAGTCACCCAGTGGGTTTTAAAGTAGGGCAAACGTACATTAACTCCATTTCTCTTACCCTCCTGCCAGGTATGAGCTGGATGTGCTGGAGAGCCTGTCTGTAAATGATTGACATAGACAGAAAGAAAAGTTATATAAGAGGTGACATGGTGTGAGCCGCAAACAGCCTTCGAAAGAGGCAGCTGGGTGTCTGGGAGCTTTCAGATCCAGGCTGAATGTTGTCCTACTAAAGTGGGAATATGGACAGTACCACAGCTGCTCACCTGCTCAGGTCCCTCTGTCCAGCCCAGCAGGTCCTAGAGCCCACCTGGACTCCCTGGGGAGGGCATCCACGTAATCCCATGTTTACAAAATGCCCACTTAGCACTGGAGCTGGACACACTGGGATGACTGCCTTTGCCAGGGAAATAACGCTTGCTGGAGGTGACAGGCTGCCTGCAGCACTGCACAGGCATATAGGACAGGAAACCAAGGAGAACAAATATCCTGTTCAAATACCGGAGGACAGCGTGTAATTACCTGAGCTGGGAGCTGGCCAGGACTCCAGGAGCCATAGTGCTGCAAGAGCAAAAGATGAAAAACGTGAGGGAGAGAGGGATGGGGGAGGTGGGTATGGGAGAACTAGGCACCGATCTTTACTCTCTTTAGGAAGGCAGTAGCGCTGCATCTCTGCTCTGTGTCTGTCTCTGGGGCTTTGATCCAGCAAGGAGGAAGAGAGAGATGTGTGTGCCTGCTGCACCCTTCCCAGGCACTCCATTGCCCTGCAGAGCTGGGGATTTGCCCAGGGCATGCTCTGGCCCAAGTACTCCTTGTACCATCCCTCAGTGCTGTGTCACCTCAAATAGAGCTCACGGCAGCTCCACTGAACTCAGTGCACTGGGCCATGTTATACCCTGTGCCAGGCCAAGGTTCATCCACTCCTGAATGCTGCTGGAATGGCACATAAAGATTTGAGTCCAAAGCAGTCCTAGAATCTGGTGAGGAAGATTTGGATGGGTTGGAGCAATGCATCACAAAATATTTTGAGGACAGAGCAGGGAGTCACAGCCTTCAGCTGATGGTAGGAAGCCCCTGTCACGGGGCCGTGGTGCTTGCAGAGACCAATCCACAGTTTCAGCCTCACCTCTGTGACCTTCCTCCGAGCTGGATGAAACCTGCTGAATTCAGACTCCTCCAGGCATTTCAGGGCTGTCAAGCACCAGGTCAGGCTATGCTCTCTAATTCAATAGCTGCCAGCTGATGTGTGCATTGGGGAAGTGGCTCTGCTGGGCTACACACCAGGATGAAACCCTCTGTGTTTCCTGGGGGAGGCAGTGCCAGTGTGTTCGCTGAGGAGCCTTCTCAAATTGGGCCAAGCCCTCCTGGCTCAGTTCTGTATACCTATTGAAGGAATCTGGATGCACACAGGATGACGATGTGCCATTTTCTCAGGATTCTGCTGGGTTCCCCTGGCTGTCTGATGCTGTGCTTCAGTTCTCCAGTTCTGAGGATGACCTGTTATGTTTGATGGTGAAGTGGACCAGGCTCCTTCATGGAGGAGACCCTCACCTCACAGAAGCTGGTCCCACCACCTGTAGGTGCTCATTCTGCTCAAAGCTCATTGTGTTTGGTGCTGCTGGACCTGATCTACCACCCCCTTGGCTCAGCGGAGCCACTGGCTTTGGCTGAGATGTAGGGCCAGAGCCATGGCTGGCAGTGCCTGGGGGAGACAGGCAACTGGCTGGCTCTAGGGAATGTGTGTTAGGTTCCAGGACTTACTATTAGCCGTGAACTTTTGTGTGTCCTTTGGGATCTCACAGCTGCTGTTGAACTGATTCAAGGGCCAGCCTGGTCTCAGGAGCTGCATTTAAGCAGTCTCTGAAACTATGCAGTTCCCTCTGTGGAGAAGTGAGCAGCCTCCACCATCTCTTCCTTCCCATCCACATCACCACATATCCCATCACACTTTTCAAGAACCATTTTTCTCCTTAATCACCAGCCCCAAGTTTCAAAGTTAATTGGGGCTGGTGAGGTATAAATAGATGCTGGACCAGATGGAAACTCTGTCGTGATTTATAGCTCGCTGAGCCATCACATGTTCCACTTGTACTCTGAGCAAGGGCACCATTAATTACGACACTGCCCAGGCAGATCGCAGGGGTGGTTACAACAATGATTTTCAAGTGGAGGACTTAAATATAACCAGGTTGTGACGTTTTGCTGAGTGAGCGAGATGCAGACAGGACCTGCTTTGTTGCAGTGGCACCATTTTCAGAGCGTTTCTCCAGCAAGCACAGCAGGAACAGGTGAAGCAGGTATTTTGGAGACCTTTGCGTGGACAGAGCCAACATAGCCAGTCCTTTGCAGGGTCCTGCTTTTGTCCAGGCAAACTGCAATAAAGCTGAGGGATATTTTCTAAGCACTGGGAAGGGAGCACCATGCATTCCTGGCCTGAGGAAACCTAAAAAAGAAAGGAGGTGTGGGCATCCCACGCCACAAGCTCTGTGTGCTTTTCTCTGCAGCTCCAGCTGGATGTGGACCATCACTTGGAGCTCATGCATCACCCCCAGGGGCTGCAGTCCAGGCTGATGAGAGCAGTGGAGAGGGACATCTCCTCATCAGTGTTTCCAGGGGGATGTAAGGATCAAAGGACTTGCTGAAGGTCATCTGGGAGGGTCTGGTGCTGCATCAGGTCTCCTGAGTTTCAGGCCTCTTTTTATCACTGCCTGTTTCTCCTTATAGCCCACGCTTAAAACTTCTATTCCGTTATCCATTGTGAATTGGGATTTTGCT
Source organism: Lichenostomus cassidix (assembly GCF_008360975.1). Taxonomy (NCBI): domain Eukaryota; kingdom Metazoa; phylum Chordata; class Aves; order Passeriformes; family Meliphagidae; genus Lichenostomus; species Lichenostomus cassidix. The sequence goes on along the minus strand of NC_139500.1, from coordinate 8,870,391 downwards.
AATTACTGGAAGAAAGGGAAGCTCAGGGCAAAGGGGGTGACTAGTCCTGCCTTTCCCCGGGCTCTTTTCTGCCTGAGGAACACACTCCCAATCGCTTATGAAGCACTCAGTTCAACAATAGTTTGCAGTTGTCCTGATTTTCCTGGGACCTGCTCCTCAGAGGTAAAATGAGAACGCAAGCCACAGCCTCCTCTTGCTTTTTAAAAACATCAACCTCTTGCATTCCCTGCACTGAGCAGCTTCAAAAGACAGACACGTGTCACACCCTACTGCCAGATAGGGAGAAATCTTTACGAAATCTTCCTTGGGAACTCTTTGCATGACAAACTGAATAAGATGTGCAATTACAAAGCCATGATTTAAGAACTTAAAACCCAGCTAAGCTCAGTAGAAGGTATCAGACTTAAAAACAATACGTAGGGAGAATTTAATCTTGCAGGGACTGCAGTTATTTGAGGGGAGAGATTGTGTTTGGGATTAAGAGTCAAATTACTCCACAAGTTTTTATTAAACCCTTATATTTTCAGCTGTACCTTCTTATGGCTGCTTTGGGACAGGAGCTTGATTTTATGATGGGCATAAATCCCCCCAAAACAGTTTGGATTCTCTGAAACAGGCAAAACATGAACAAAATGGATTTGGACTTTATCTGGGCTGCTGACGACTTAGAGCCCACACACAAGCATTTCATTAAGGCATGCAATTTTCCAGAGAGCACAAAAAGGTCCAAAAAAAAAAAAAAAACTAATTTCCCCAGTATTCCTAAAACCCCAAAGAAGCCTTGAGCACTGGGAACCCTCCTGTCCTGCATGCACACTCCTGCTGGGAAGTGCATTTCTGAGCATCCCTATTTTGAATTGATCCCAGCATTAACACACCACAGAAACATTCACTTGGGGAAGCTACCTCCTGGTTATCTTGGAGCTCCAGGGACCACAGCCCAGCTCTGCTGGTGGGATGCTGGGTGGGATTAATGTTCTATACAGGCGTCTGTCAGTGCCTGCATGGCCACAGCCCTGGTGGGACACATGATGTGGCTTTCTGGTGGTGGGGGGCTGGGGACTCAGGGGCTGCCAGGGGCTCTCTCCTGTGACTGTATCCATATATATCCATCTTCCACCTCACAAATTAATCCAAACACACAGACATCATGTCGTGGTGTGCAATGGATGTATCTGTACAAGACAAATACTTGGTTTTGAGTGAGCATCATTGCTGCAGCAGAGAAGGCAGGAGCTGGGACAGATGCTTTTCCCCACTGATGTCTCCAATTAAGTGCCTTTATTCAGCTGGCAGCCAACTCTAGGACTGGGAGCTGAGCTCAGAGCCGAATGAAGCTAGCTGTCCCCAGCAGTAGGGTGGCATCTCTCTCCAGCTGTGTGATGGGTAATGTCATGTTATCAAAACAGCACTGCTTGCATAAATACCTGGGAAAGAAGAAACTAGTGTCTCTGGCTTGATGCAGGCAGTGCTGGCCCTGAGGTCCCCATGCAGCAGCTTCCTGCAGCTTGTCCATGATGCCATCACCCAGCAGTGAGTGCTTGTCTGGCTGGGTGATGGTGAACAAACCTGCTCCTGTCTCTGCACCTCTGCAAATGAGGTGAAAAATGCAAAGTGATTTGAGACCCTCTGTGGGAAATAACTCATTCCTGCTGCCAGACCTGAGCGTGTGAAAATTATTTTATCTACTAGGAATGCAGGTCCATGCCAGATGAACATGGGTATAGATCACCTGTCATTAAATGAACCACGGAGGCTGGGAGCTGGGAGAAGGAAGGAGCAGCCTGAGATGGGGAGAGAAATACTAAGCACACACTGAGGTGTTTGCAGGTCAGATCCACGGCTCCAGAAACACTTCTCTGCTGTGTCTCTGCACTGGCTCTGTGCCACCTCCCTACAGTCAGGGCTCCTGTGCAGACTGCTGAGACCCCACTGTGGCCAGGCACTGTCACAGCTGACATGGCAGCAGGAGAAGCAGTCTGTTCCCTGTCACCTCCCGCTGCAGTGCTGCTGGCTCACCCACTGCTCAGTAATGGCTCGCTCTCCCCAGCTCTGCTGCTTTGCTCTTTCCAGCCCAGCTCAGTTGCTTTATTCCTGCTGGGATTCACATGATGTCCGAAATTGTCTCAGTCTGGGCAATTCCAGCTTGTGCCAGGTCCCAAGGACTTTTCACCTTTGCACTTGTTATTTGAAGAGGATGAGGCAAAGCTGGGGCAGCAATGTGCACCATGGTATCTGAGGTGGGTACCAGGGAGCTGCACCTCTGAGAGCATCACAGGCACCATGGACATGTGTATGAAACATTATTTGAGCAGTAGTGTGGTAACACACTGCTATGAAAGTGTCCTAGTCACTGTGGCTGTGGTCACCTGCCATTACAGACTGATCCAGGCAAATGCCCCTTTCTGTCCAACAGCTTTGCAAATGCTGGCTGCTATCCCTGGGCCAGCAGAGCTGGCCTGAAGCACCCTCCCAGTGCAACACCATCCTCCCTGTCCATGCCTGCTTCTCTGCTGGGCAGCAGGAAGGCAAAGGATAGGGAAATATTCACCTAGTTCAGGGCTGGCTTAGTACTGGGGAGAAGCCCTGTGCTCTCAGCAGGATGAGCACTTCTAATTTATGGTGACAGAGGGAAGTAATTTGATGTTTTCTGGCAGCTACACTCTTCTATCAGCCCTAACCTAATCACCACATAATGTGGTGTGGAGCCCTGGCTCTGTGTGGAGGGAGCTGGCAGACAAGGCTCCCTGTCAGGAAATGATCCCACCAAGGCTGCAGCCAGGCTCTCCATCAGCACACAGAAAGCCCTAGCCTAGCTGCTGCTGTTTCCCTGGCACAGCAATATTACCTCTGCAGGGATGAAGTGCCAGACCACCTTGCTCACCTCCTGACACTCCCTGCTCCTCACGCCCTCCTGGGAGGGATGCTGGCTGTGTACACTGCAGTGCCCTCTCAGCTCTGCACACACCTGCCACAGCACATGCCCTGCACAAGCACCAGCTCAGCAGCACACAAGGAAAACGAGGGTCCTCCCCACCAGCACCTTTGCCCAGGCAGCACCATCCCTGATGCAGGGCTCCTTCCTCCTCCCCGAGCCACCAGCTCCTTCCCAGTGACCCTGGATCACTCCCACTGCGGTTGCTGCTGCTCTGGGTGATTAATTCACTGTGAGTAATTTTGGAGCAGATGATCTCATTCACGTGGTTCCTGCTATTTCTCCGGCAGAGTGGAGAGAAGGGGGAGAGGAGAGGGAGAGGGAGAGGGAGAGGGAGAGGGAGAGGGAGAGGGAGAGGGAGAGGGAGAGGGAGAGGGAGAGGGAGATGATGTCCATGAGAGTTGTCTTCCTGTACATGCTCAGGAAGCCCAGCACCAGTTTGATGACCACTTAGAAGTACAGTGTTACAGGCAGAACAGAAGAAAATTTGCTGGCAAATTGGTTTCTCTCAATAGAAGGCAATTTAATAATTTAGACTGATAAGAGCTCAATTATGGCTTTGTAACAAGGCCAGCATTTGGGGCAGCTAGTGGCTCCTGTGCCTGAGGAGTAGCCTGGCTTGCTGGGCTCCTGTGGAGCTGGGGAGGGTCCCCAGTGTGGGACATGGCACTGAAAGTCTGGGCCATTGGGGACTGCCAAGTTCTGCCCCCACTAGGGGCTGGGGAGATTTCTGAGTGGCTGCATGAACTCACTGCAGTCCTCAGTTACCAGTAGGAAACCACAGTGGATTTAGCAGCCTCCAACTGCCTGTTCAGAGAGTCAGAGACATTAAAGAAATCTGTAGCCCGTGTTTGGAGAGAACCTACACAGAGGTGGCTGCTCCACAATGGGAGAATGAGTGATGGCAGTGCGAGGGCAGCAGCACTGCCCTGTCCCAGGATGCACCACGAACAAACTGGAATGAACCCTACGAAATGGGATGAGATTAACAAAGCAGCTGAATTATTCTAAGCTAATAAAGTACCAGGTCCAGATGGCTCCCACTATGAATACTATTAAAGAAAAAAACTCAGGGTAAATTAGGAGATTTGAAGCTAAGGCTTTTCATGTACAGAAGATGCTATGTGGGGTGGGCAGCAGTCTCCTCTCCCTGGCTGCCTCCAGGGGCAGAGATTTGGTGCTTCCTTGCAGCCCTCAAAAGAGTAGTATGTGCCCCTTCTTACTCAATTTCTGCTGTCTTTCCCTTGGAAACCCACGCTGGTCCTTCTTGTTGCCTCCTGGCAGTGCCAGGCTTGGAGCCATGGAGGCACCTTCCTGCCACACACATACCCATGCAAACCCCAGCTGCTTGGGGTCCATGTGCAGAATTATTTCTCATCTGCAGGAGTGGTGTGAGCCCCCAGCCATCTCTGTGTTGGCCCCCTCTCACTGTCTGATGGGATCCCACTTAAAGACTCTCTGCTAGGGGAGCAGAAAATGAGTTTGCTTCTGAATTTTGGTGCCTGAAATAAACCATAAGCAGCAGTAGACCTGCGCTGTGTTTGGCATGGGAAGAGCTGAGCTGTATCCATGCATGCAGAGGGGCTCAGCAGGAGGCTGCATTTAAGGGTCAGATCCAAACTGCTGCATGCCAAGGACTGTTTATCCATCCCTCGGCCTGGGAAATGGATGCCAGAGGCAGTAAGTGGCTGCAGAGTCGGGTGGCCACAGCCCCGAGCTGCTGCAGAGAGTGGGACAGTGCTTACCAGGGTTCAGAGCACCTGGGATATCTGTGCCATGCAGAAGGGAGTGACAGCTCGTGCCATGGGGTTGACACAAGCCAGAGCAGCTCAGGGCAGGGCAACAGAGTGGGCAGGACACAGTGGGTGCTTATGGGCACAACATTTCCCACCCACCCTGGTGCCGTGGTGTCTGGCCGAGGATGGACATTTAAAGCACATCCTTGTTCCAAGAGGGAAGGGAAGAAACTATGGCAGAGGGGAAAGAGCTGGTTGTGCTTCATCCACAGTGCCAGGGGCAATAGATGGCTGATGTATTTGGTTTCTGAATTACCCTGATGAGATGTATAAGCTTGTTATTTGTTTTAATTAATGTGAAGGAAACTGTTAAGAGTGCCAGAAAGTGTGAAGAGAGGGGGAGCAGAGAGGGGAGATGGGGACATTTGGAATTGAAGCATCCTATTAATATCTCTGCTGTTGAATGAAAGGTCATTAATGAACCAAAGAAAAATGAGCGTGGAGAGAAACAAGAGAACCAAATTCCTCTCTGCCTCCCATCACCCACGTTGTTAACAGAACATCTTCCAAGCTCTGTTGCAGTCCAGTCTCTGTCTTTGTCCTCTGCTTTTCTCTGCTCTCTTTAATCTGCCACACTCCCATTAGTGCTGGATGGGGTGGGAGGGTTTCAGGAAAGATGAGAGTTGGTGCCTCACAATACTGACATGAAGCTCCTCAAAACTGCACCCATCCCCTGAGATCCAGAGCAATGTCTCCTGCCTTTGTCTCAGGACCTCACCTGGATACAGCAAGTCTTGATTTCTGCTGAAGGCATTGAAACCCCAGCCTTGGGGAGTAATGTTTTACAGGGAGAGGTGCTGCAACAGGCAGAAAAAACTTACTTGGTTTATTTCTCTAATTTTTTCTGCTCTTTTGGAGGTTACCGTGACCAGTGTGTGTTCCCAGCCTGCACTGAAACTGTGCTTGCCCAGGAATTGATTTGCCATGCCTGAGATGGAAGCAAACACAGATTAAATTTAAGCTATTTGTTCAGTATCTCAGTTACGCAATTGGACATCATAGATTAGGGAAGGTGACCTCCTGTAGCACAGGGGGGATTTACTGACATGTTCAAGCAAATATTACACTTCTTGGTATCCAGCACAGCTCAGGACAAAGGAGGAAAAGGTACTGGCTGGCTTCCTTCCTGCACAAGCACCTAAACCCCAATGATCTCTGTCTTCCCTCAGAGCCTCAGGCTGGAGGACCCAGGATCTCCAAAGCAGGGGCCAGCCCTGCTTCCTCCTGCAAGGAAGAAAAGGAGAAATGGAAAGAAAGAGAAATGGAAAGAGAAGGGGGAAAATGAGCCTTTGCAAGGTCTCAACTACCTGCTAAACACCACCAGCGCCAGGAGATGCAGGATTTTGTTCCAGTTGCCATGACCCACACTCCTGACACCTGAGAGCTTCGTGCTGTTGGTGGATCCAAGGCTTGAGGCTCTTGCTTGCTGCAGGGAGGCTCCCAGGATCAGGGCTGGTCTGAGGGCTGTGGCAGTGGGTGGGAGGCAGGCAGAGGAGAGGACACAGCTCTAGGGACCACGGGCAGGTTCATTTGCTCAAGAGGCCAGTGATGGACCAGCAATTTAAAATTTAAATCCGTGTGCTTAAAAAAGAAAAGAAGGGAAAGGAGCCAGCGAGGATTTGTGGTTGCACTGCAAACTGTCAGTGTCTGTTTGTGAAAAGGCTTTTGACTGACAGCGAAGTTGTCAGAGGCATCTGACGTCAGAGCTGCACAGCGAGGTGTCGAGGTATCAGAGGGCACAACTTGCCAACGGCAACAGCAGCATCAGCAGCCTCTGGGTAGCTCCGAGCTCTCCCCCTCCTCCTCCTCCTCCTCCTCCTCCTCCTCCTCCTCCTCCTCCTCCTCCTCCTTCTCCTTCTCCTTCTCCTCCTCCTCCCTGGCCAGATTTTGGAGCAGACAAGCAGGCTGCCCCAGCACCGACCGGCCTGCTGCCTGTGGAACTCCCAGGTGGAGGAGGAGAGATGTTCCCTGGATGCTACATGGCTCCAGAGATATACCCCCAAAATGGAGACATCCTGACACAGGGAGGGCAATGCCCAGCACCACCTCCCTCTCTCTGACCTGAGCTCAGCCTGAACCTGGAAGGGGAGTGGGAAGGGGAGCTGGGATCTTGCAGCAGTACTGTGCCAGAACAGGGTCTGCCTTGCACTTCCCACACCCCTCCCACTCTTCCAAACCTCACTCAGGGTTTTACCTACCAAAATGCTCCACAGCCCCTTCTCTGGCTTCAGAAAATTCATGAATGTGCCAAGTGCCAGAGTGTAACACTAACCCTGGGCCTTCCCACTCTCCTTGACGGGTTCTGTGCCACCTCCCACATGACCTGGATGAAGCCAGGGCTCTACCTGAACCAACCAGGCAAACCAGATGGAGAATAAACCTGTTTCTGCATGCTTTGGCACTGGAAAAATGAAGTACCTCTGGCCCTGGCAAGAGCAGGGCAGAGCTGGGACAGAGGGGGAGGCTGGGGCGAAGGCAGCACGAATGGCTCATGTTTGCTCTCTTGATGTGAGGTCTTGCAAATGGAAATGATTCTCCAGGAGCATCTGTTCCTCAGGCAGGGGCTGTACCACTGCAGGCATCCTCCAGAGACATCACTGGCACTTCATGCAAATAAATAAATCAATAAAAGCAGCGGCTACAGGAAGGGATTTGGCCTTCTTGTCTTGGAAACACCTGAGTCATCCAGGATAATCACCCTGTGGCCTTGGACGGATGGCTTTTCTGAGCCCTGAGACACCTGCTTGCTGCTGAAGTGGTTTAGTCCATCTTTTTAATGCTGTGCTAGCTGGGAAATTGTTTCTCTGCTTTAGCTTTAAATGATGAATTGTTGCCTGAAAGATTATCCTTTATTTATCTCTGTTCCAGTGACCCCCTTTGCTGCCTCTCCTCTCCCCTCTGCTTGGGCGTTGCAGCAGCGAGGGCAGTAGGAGCAGGAGATGTGATCATTCCCAGCCCTGAATATCAAGCTGTTGATCTTTCCTCCAAGCCACCTCCATTTCCAGATAAAATTCTGCCTCTTGTCCAGCTCATGGTTTCTCCAGGACACAGTGCAAGGCCTGGCACTCCTGAGGCTAGAAAAGAGTGCAAGAAATATGGAATGGCTTGGATGAGAAAGGAAGGGAGGAGAAGGACCCTGTGTGGGCACTCCCTATGGCACTCCAGCACCCTGAACCCCAGCACTATGGGCACCTCTGTGGCTCAGCTCAAATGATTTCCTCTGTTTTCCCTGTGTCCAACAGAATGGTCTCTAGAGCAGGAATTTGCCAGCTTGATTTGTGTTTTAGATAAATTCCCTTAGAAAAATCCTTGGCCCATAACTCTCTCAGGAGGGCCAAATGTTTTCTCACTGAAATTTGGCATGGCTTGTTGCTCTGCCCATGCAGGTGTGAAACTGCTAAATATCCTAAGCCAGCTGGGTCTTGTACCCTAAACTGATGGGAGCAGCAGACCCAAGTCCCAAAGCCACCTGTGAGAGCTCCCATTTCATTTGTGTATTCCTGAGAACTGGAGTCTGAACTCCTCTCCAGTTCCTGACAACTTGGACCAACCACTCAGGAACCAGGTTTTCATGCAAATAAATTCAGAGATAAAACGAAGGCATCACAAAAAGGAGTTGAATCTCACTGAGGAAGGTTTGTGCAAGAATAAAGTGATGAAGTGACAGGATGGATTAGTCTTTAATTTGGTTAAAGCTGGGGTGGCAAATCTGCAGAAGGTCACAGTGACACTAAACATGTGTCTTGTATTAAACTCAGCTCAAGTTTTCATGTCTCGGTAAAAGAGCTGGAGCATCTATAACTAGTAACAGGTTATTTTTGGCATCCCAACCTATTTTGTAGCTCCCGGGAGGACAAAACTGCTTCTCTTTGACTTTGCAAAGCCTGGATTTCTTTTTGTGTCGGCAGGATGCTGGGATCTGCATTTAAATTCTTCTGCTGCTGCCTGTCTTAACAAAAGCTCACAGGTCCAGGCAATTACTGCTCTTGCTTGCTTTGCACAGAGCAAAGAGCCCAGTCTAGATGAGGGATGTGTTCAAAATAACAACACAAAAGTTGAGTGACCGTCTCTGAGCAGATTTGAAAGTCGTGCAGATGTGGTTTATCTTGGAGACATGGATTCAGGGTGGTCTGGGCAGTGCTGGGTTAAAGGTTGGGCTCAGTGATTTTATAGGTCTTTCGTAAACTGAGCGATCCTATGATCCAACGAAAAGGTGTCACAGCCCTAAAAAGCCTAAATCTTTGGTAGAAACAGTAGTCCAAAGGGTCACTCTGTCCTCCTCACAGGTCACAGGGCCCCAGACATTTGTTCAAGGTCACTTGGAAATCAGCAGCAGAGGCTGGCGCCAGAGCCAGGCCATCAGTGGTTTACATGTCCCTGTCATCAGACAGGTTTCCATGACTCTCCCTCTCCCTTAGCTGTCCCTCCCTGGGCCCCAGCTGCACCCACACCATGTTCCCACTCTTCCTGAGGCTGTTTGCCGGATGGGTGCCAGATCTCCAGTTCTGCAACGCATGGTGTGACATCTGCTCTGCCTTCCCTCCCGCTTCTCCCAAATGGAGATAGCCGGAAAAATATTTAAGCCAGCATACACAGAACCATCGAAATCAAAGTACTTCACAAAATTGACTGCGTTTCACTGGAATTTTGTTTTGAAATGAAACAAACAAACAAAAAATCTGGCAGAATCAAAACATCTTGTTTCAGCGTTTTCAGAAGAAAGAAAACCTTCCTGTTCTATTCTGAAAAGGCTTTTCACTGCGGAGATTGTTTCAGAAAATAGCTAAATCAAGCAGAAAGCAAATTAAAAAAATCAAACTCTCTTGGAGATGGATCCAGTTTCCAGATTTTTCTCTAATTGGCAGCCAAGAGGAGCAGTGCCCCTTGGGCATCTCACTGGTGCTGGTAGAGCACTGCTCTTGTCTGGTTCCCTGTGTGTTCATGGACGGGACAGGGAAGAGCACAGAGGTGATGCAGGGCTAAAAGCTGGGAAAACCAGGCAAAATCAGGGAAACCCTGCTATCAGTGAGGAGCTTCTCCTCCTCTCATCAAGGACAAACCCCCAGAATAAAGTTGTGCACTGATGAGAGACAAAGAGGACTGAAGATGTGACAAGAGCAGATGTCCTAGAGGTGTTCAGACAACTCCTGCCTCTGTTTACTCCTTGAGGAAGAGCTGGGTGGGTTCTTCCATTGCATCAATGCACAAAACACCCACAGCATATGTGTGGGGACAGAAGTGTTCCCACACTGCCTGAGCCCCATCCCAGCATGGTGGGGACAACAGAGCTGGTGCTGCAGCACCCTGCAGCTCCCCCAGCAGCCAGGTGATGGGAGCAAACCCTTCAGAGCTGGGGTGCAGCTCACAGGCTGCACAGATTTCTGCTGTGAAATCCACTATTGGAGAATTTGCATGGAATTCAGGGCTCTGGGTGTAAGTCTGATCTTCAATTACTCCAACATCTCATCTCTTCATTTGTCAGTATTTCATATTTCCTCCAAATATTTGGATGTGCAGGCCCCTCTAACACTCGCTGGCACTATGGAAAGTGGCATTGTTAGGACACAGAGCCCCTGGCACAGGGAATTTGGGCAGATGCCTGCAGAGCCATCAGCTGGAGACTGGGGAAAGTGTGTACTGGGAGAGCACTTCCTCCCGTCTGTCCAGGGCTCCAGCATCGCGTGTATGTTGCCTTGAAAAACAAAAATCAGCATCTGCTCCAATAAGTGATTTGCCCAGGGCAGCAATGCATCTGCTGGAAAAAGAGCACATCTGTGCTCAAGGTAAAAGTGGAGCAGTCAGTGGGGCTGGGATGCTGCATGGGAACAGAGCACAGTCCCAAGGGCTCTGGGAAACAGGACATCTCCTGGGGTTACATGCCCAGGGTGCATCTCTGCCAGAGCTGACATATAAAAGTTGAGTGTGGCCTTTTGTTCAAGGGAAAACAAAGTGGATTCAAGCCACTGGACCCCTGCAGTGAGCTGGTACAAATGCTGAGGAATGTGTCATCAGCCCATTAAGACCTTGGGCAGGTGCTGCTGGATAAACAAAATCCTTGTCTCCTTTAGTGATGTGAATTTTAGAGAGACAGGAGAAAAAGAAACTAACACTGGGTTTACAAAATAAAAAAAAAAACTAAACCTATACCTGGACCTCCAGGATGGGGATTGTTCTGTTCCGCCAGTCCATCAGGGATCCAACCAGGAGCTGGTACAATCTGTGCTGATGCATTATGAGCAGTGAATCCCTCCTGCCCATATTTCTACATCCCCCACAATTTTACTGAAATAAACTAAAAGCCATCTCGGACCTTGTAAGACAAGGTAGTTATCTCTACAGCCAGCCAGCAGCAGATTTATTGGCCTCTAAGATGCATTCAAACCATATTTGCTTTCATATGACAAGTGTCCTGTTTTATTGAAGCAGTTTTTCAGCAGTCCTGAATCACTGCAGCAACTCCATTTTGTCAGAGGCAAGCTGAAGATGTTTTGCACTGGAGTCAGGGCAACAGAGCACAGTACCTTTGTAAAATGGGGGGCATCAAGCCTTTAATGATAAGAATTGAAGAAAAAAAAAGGGCAGGTTTTCAGGCAATAATGATAAACACTTTAATAGCTGAACTCTAAAGTGAGTGAGTCTTTCTGGCAGCGAAAGCAAAATATGATAAACTGTTTTACAGTACTTTTACTAAGTATTTGAATGAGTGGGCCTAATATTTTGAAGATTGGAAGCAATCTGTATGAACTTGAGGAATTTTCTTTCTGAAAAGTGTGAAACACAGCCTGAGTTGCGTTAGGAACGCTGGCAACCATGCCCTCAAACAGACTGAAAAAAAAGGTGAATGATTTGATAAGACTGCAAAAGTAAAAAAGAGTTGAAATTAAATGTGAAGAGAGGAATAAAAACAAGACTGGTGAGATAAGAAATGGAGTGATGTATTCCAGTACTTGGGGTGAAATATAGTGTCTGTAAAAACATGAAAACATTATCTGGATTTTCACTGGTACTACCAGTGCATCTTTATAGACAGATGATAAGAAATATAATAACTCTGAGAGCACTAAAACAATCAATGTAAAAATATATTTCCAAGACGTGCTTGTAGTGAATTTCATTGAGTGCTGCTTTAATTTTAAACTTTCAGAAGATACACATTCTGCCCAGTACAGAATCCCCTACATTTCCTCTTATAGTTTTCTATACTTGGAGATTTAAGAGACAAGTTACAACACTTGAAGGAGCAGTCTGTTGATGGCATATATAGATAAGGCATTTTGAAAGGTAGAGCACTTTTTTTCATTATTTTGGGGCTGTCAGAAGACAGAACGGAGTTGTGAAGCTAAATGTGAGCTTGCTGGTGATAACTACAACGAGTCATTGAGATCTCTGTTTATTTTCAAGTAGATGCAATGTTTTAGGGTATTATGATCAAACTTGTGTTATCACTTGGTTGATCAGCACTGGCCTTGCTTTCAGTTTGTAGTTCCACAGTTTGAGTCACAGCTTTGAACTATTTGTCTTGTATAGTGTTCTATAGACTATCTGTTAGGGGCTTCTTATGTAACATTATTCCTCTCAAGTTCAGCAAAAAATGCTGCATCGTGAAGAATGTGCATAATGTATAACAAATTTAGCCCCTCTGCTAACTGCAGACAAGTGAATCTTCCTTTCATCTGGGGACAGAGTTATCGCAGTCTGGAGGAAGGGGGGAGGGAAAAGGCAAGGCAAAACAAGAGAAAGGGTTAAAGCAGCCTCCCTGGCAGTGCCATAAATATGCAAACACATTTTGCCAAACTGTTGTTGGCTTCTGAGATGAAGAAAAAGCATTTTTTCTCCTTCTCTATTGACTTCTAGTGCCTTGCCCAGCACTGTGGGGCACAAAACCCCTTTTGGCAGGGACCACCCACAGCCCAGGCATAGGCACAAGATGGAAACACAACTGAAGTACCCTCAAGTGCTTGCTGGGATTTCTCCCCACATGTTCCAGTGGTGCTGCAGCTGCATCACCTCATTCTATAAATCTGCCAATGTCCATCCACTCCCAGAGCAAATCCATTTGCTACAACTTTTACAAGTACTAAAGCCCATCTGTTGGAAGCCACACAGAGGATTATTTCTGTCCTCTTCTTATTACAGACTCAGCAGACTCATTTAAAAGAAATATTTCACAAACTTGTTGCCTCCCAGGCTGACAACTGTGTGCAAAAGGGCTGTAGTCCAAAAGTCACTGACTTCAGCAGCATCCATGGCCCTGATGGGCCTCTCCTGCAGGGGAGCAGAAATGCTGGGATGAGGCAGGTGGCAGCGTGGAACATTTCGTCCACACGATTATATGTTCTGGCAACTGAAGGACCCAAATCCCAACATTAAAACTAAATTAAATTACCATTCACTGAGCTATTGAGAGGTCTCTGCTCTTAGGGAGGCTTATGTCAGAGACTGCAGCAGAACGAGCAGGTTGAGGGAGGTTCTCCCCCTCTGCTCTGCTCTGGTGAGACTGCACCTGCAGTGCTGCATCAAGCTCTGGGGACCACAACATAAGAACGTGGAGCTGCTGAAGTGAGTCCAGAGAAGGTCATGAAGAGGCTCAGGGGGCTTGGAGCCCCTCTGCTCTGGAGACAGGTTGGGAGAGTTGGGGGAGTTCAGCAAGGGGCTGGAATGAGATGGTCTTCAGGGTGCCTTCCAATCCAAACCAAACTGTGATTCCATAAAACCCAAACAAAACCAGCCGCCAGTTAGCCTGGGCCCCAGCAGGATCCTGGGCACTGCAGCACAGAGCTCGTGTGCCCTCATTTGCTGGGTTTCTCCCAAGGAGGAGCTGAGCTGGTTCAGTGCAGGAGGGACTGTCCAGGGCATAGGCTGATCCCTGCTGTGGAATGCTTCCCACAGTGGCTGGGAGGTGTTCAGCACTGAGGGCTGCTCAACACCAGATGTGGGGATAGCTCACTAATGCATTCTTAGCTAAAAAGCTAAACTCACAAACTCAGAATATCAGAAAGATGAAACGTCTGTGATGTTATGATTCAATGATTCTATTTTCTGTATTCCTTCCAAGAAACGCTGTAGTTGCACAGGTAACAGAACTTCCCAGTCTTGGCACTGAATATTGTTGTTACAACAGTATTTAAACATTTCCTCTCCTTTCTTCTGTGCCTGTGTGAGTGCACAGGGGAATCAGATAGAGACACAGCCCTTGGAGTGTCAGTGAGAGAAGCAAGCCTGAGTCTCTCTGAGCCTGGCCTGGGATGGCTGCCATACTATTAATATGTAATTTGGCTGGGTAGTTCTGAGCCATCTTAATTCTCCAGCCATCATTACTTTGCTTGGTTATCATTCATACATTTCTATATGCTAGTTTGCTTGGAGGAAAGAGATTGGACATTTAGAGTGGATGAGTCTATATTTTTGGAATTGGAGCTAAATTACTCACCAGTTGAAGCATTATTGTGTTTTACAATAATTGCTGATTAAAATTCAAATGCACTAAATTCCACCTGTCATTCCCAGCATTGCCTCTGCTGTGACAATGCCAACACCATGAGCAGATATGAAGGAAAGGACTGAAGGAAGTGGTTTGTCTTCACAATTCCATCCTTTCAGTCTGCCACAATGTGCTAAACTTCTCTCCCAAACCCTTGGGATATTTGCCACAAAATATCTGCTCTGTCAGAGGCTTCATAGAATGAAGACACCATGGTTCAGATTTCCAAAGCAACCTCTGTGTTTTCACACCCACACGGGACAGATGTCCACTTGCCTGATCTGCATCCCTCTGTCCTGTGTGGTCAGTCAGCCAGGTGCTGTAATACACTGCTGCTCATGACTATTGATGGAGTTTCCAGATGGGCTTTTCTCTTTTTGGAGGAGCTAGATGGGCTCTTCATGTACATGAGATCCTGCTTAGTGTCTCTTTTCCGCCCCCCCAGCCACTGGATGTGCCCAAGTCCATTTCTTCAGCCCTCTTGAACTTCCCTCTGGCTGCAAAACATTTTTTGACTAGTTAAACTCCCCAGTCCTTTCCTTCTCCTCTTGTGCCTCCCACACTTCAGAATTTTTGGCCTCCTTCTTGCTTTTGATCTTCCATTCTCTTTTTCCCAGATCTCAAGCTTTTCTTCACTGTGCCTAGCCATTTCCCAGCCTGGAGAGCTGGGGAATAGCAAGCCCCCAGGGAGATGGTTTGTTTATGATAAATCAGGGAAGAGAATAAGCAAGTACTTGCTCTTAATAGCACTTTCTACATGCAGGTGCTTCCTCTTCTCTTTTGCATGTGACCGAATATTGCAACAGACAACGGGTCTGCCAATCACTACTATCCTGCACTTCATCAGTCTGGGTCTGCATTTTAGTCATCAAAAGAGAATCAGCCTGATTTAACATCCTTTTACCCATCCTGGCTGGCTGAACAAAAAAAAGCCTGACCCAAACCCTAGCATTAAAGAGGACACAGTGAAGCAGTCTGCTGACTTATACTGGATGGGAGTGCCCAGCCCAAACTCCTGCTGCCAGGGGTTGGAAGCCACTAATGAGCTGAATCCATGCAGTTTTGGTAGATACTAACAGTAAAAACCGAGTACAGCACGTGCTGTGAAGCCTTGAGTTCTCTTAACTCAGGAAAATCCTGGCTAGACAAATGTGAGAAGAAGCAGGGCTAGCAAGGGACCCAAGGCTGATGGCTCAGCTTCTCCTTACTCATCCTCTGGGCTCTGTCTCACCAGTCGTTTAGCACCTTTGTGGGCTTGTTTTTGATAGCTAGAGAGGGCGTGAGAGATGTGACTAAAACAACAGGATCTCTGCTTCTAGATGGGGTGTCAGGTTTAAGTGAGTGCAGAGCATTGTGAACGGCACTGCACACAGGTAGCAGCCTGGCTTGTTCTTTAGGGCATGGATGTGGTTCAGCTGTGCACAAACCAGAGCATTCCTGGCTTGCTTGCATCCCAGCCAATAAAGGATGTTGTAGAAACCTGTCTGGCTTATAATTTAATTTTGCTAAGGTTAGAATATTGCTTCTATTAGTGAAAAGCAGAAGGTAGTTTTGAGATTATGGCAGGAAATTGACAGTCAGTTCCTAGCTCCAACAGAGACTTTCCTTATACAGTGTTGGGCAAGCCAAGCAAAACTCCTATGCTTTGTATCCTGAACTTCTATTAAAAAAAAAATTATACTGCCTTCTGTTATTTGTCTTGGTGACTTGGACAGTGAGCACTTGGGGAAGAGAAAGCCTCTCACTGTGTTTATACTGTGCCTGATTCTTCGAGGCGTCAGCCTGCAGCAGTCCCTCAACACAAATAGCAAGAAATGCAAAATAAGTTAAAATGTGTATTGTTATGTAAGTGTACAAGAACCAAGCCCACTGAAGCTGTGGTGCTTGGTGTGCTGGGCACGTGAGCCAGTACCTCTGAGCATCACCCTGTATTGATGCAATGCCATGGGATCACAGTCCTTTCTGTGGTGGTTAGTCCCTGGTTCTGTGTATCCATGTACAGCACATCTCACCTCCTGACCTCCAGCCTGCCCAGAAAGACCAAGAGGAATTTGTAAGCAGAATCAATTAGAGCCCTGAAGAGCAGGAATGGTCAAGTCTGCTTGACCATTTGCATTTGTTTTTGGGTGCTGGAGAACATCGTGTGCTGCCAACCATGAGTTGCCTGGCTCCAGCATCAGCATTGCTCAGGGCAGGGAAGGAGTAGCATGAGACAGTGGGGAGCTCAGCTCTCCTCACCCTTAGGAATGCTGTATTTACTCTGAGCAGATTTATGCATGAGATGTGTTTTCACTAGCAGGGCTTGTTTCTCTGCTGCATTTGAGCTCCCCAGCATGTGGACTATTTTTTGAGCAAGCAGTGGGCAGAGAGAGCAGAAAGAGCAAACATACACAAATCAGAGCGTTTAGTTTTATTTCCAAACAGGCATACACAGAACTGTAGGGAGTACAAGAGGGAGAGGGCAGCATATTCTCTTGCTCCAGTATAAAAATGAACTTCCTAGGCTGACCCAGACACCTAAGAGAAAAGGCAAAAATATAAGCTACGTGACTAGTGGGAAGAGAAAGAGCCAGCAGGAAAAATCTATCAGAGCTTTCCATGGTTCAATCAGTCAGAGCCTGGTTCATTGGGGAAACAATCAATTAACCACTTCCACTAGGGCAGCCACAGATGTGCTGTTCTGGAGGTAGTAAATCTTTGCGTTTATTTGTTCTTGGTTGCTCTCTCAGCTTATTTACAACATCACAGGAATCTTCCTCCTTGTTTATCCTCACTTCTGCAAGTCCCTCCCAAAGATCTTTCTGTCCATGTTGATCAATGAAGAAGAATTCTTACAGATTAACAATTTCCAGCTTCACTGCAAATCCCTATTTCCCTTAAACAGGCAGCCAAAACAAACAGTTTCTTCCAGGCATTTGGAGGGCATTAAGCCTTTAAATGTCCATCTGATTTCCAGGTGTCAATGCATTTTGTCTCACTGTAAGGCAGATGGTTTTGGTTTAGGATGTTTTGGCCCAACCAATAACCAAAGAGCCCTGCAGGACACATATTTGTCCTTGCCCTGAGGAGCAAAATGTAGCAGGCCAGACAGGAGCAGGGAAAGACTCGAGCATGGCTGGTCCCACAGGTATGGTAAAGAGGGAGGTGGAAGACAGCCTGGAAAAAAACCACAAAAGGGGCATTGAGAGGATGCAAGCAAGTGGTGCTGAATTATGCAGGTGCAAGGGGTTCAGATTATGTCTCTGGAGGAATCTGTCAGATGGATGAGCTTGGAGAAAGGTGCACAGAGGTGCTGTGGGGATGATGATGGTTCTCCTCAGCACCTCAAAAGGAGGTCTCAAAGCACTAATAGCAGAAGGGTCTTCAATCCTAGTGTGCTGGCAAAGAAAAGAAAGGAGAGAGGAGAGTGTTGGAGACAGAGATCAGCCCTCCAAACCATAGGCTTGTGTCTGCCATCACTGTGCTTTCAAGATGTAGCAAAACAAGCAATTTAGATGACCACAGCATAAAGCTGAGATTTAACTTCTATTCCCCATTTAAAATTATTATTGCAATCTTTAAATGAAAATAAAGCAGTTGTCAGCACTTTTAGGTAACTTCTGTGCCTGGAAACCTGGAAGCAAATTTTGATTCACAGATGCCTCTTGCTCCTCCGATCAAATGTGCTGGCAGGACTGGTAGACAGGAGCTGTCTTAACAGTTTTAATGCACCTAAATTTGTCCCTGTAGCTGCTGTTAATGCCTTGATTGGTGCTATTGAAACCTCTTCTTAAACATATGGTAATACATTCCTCACTGATTCCCCTGCCTTTCAAAACTCAGACCTGGAGATATCATTGTCTGTAATAAGTTCATTCTGTTCCTTCTGCTTTACTGCCTGCCTGGCCTAGCTTTGATGAAGTAATTCATGTAACTCACTAACTCCAGAGCAAATTTTGATCAGTTTTTGAATTAAATAACATATTTTCTATTGGGAAACTCAGCTTGGCATCTGATATTCATACGACCTCTGCCATTCTGGATGCATCAGCAGCAATGAAGACTCTGGATGTCAGGGCTGAGAGTGCACTAGTTGGCTTTAATTGCCCCAAAAAGCTTCATTTGGGCATCACATTTACCCTCTCTGTCAGGAGCTCCATTTAACCTCCAAGCCTGGGGGCCTTCTAGTTCTTGCCTGTGCTGTAGGAGAGACTATCTCAGACCTGTTCCTGAACTGATGTTTGGCTTTCCATGGATGACTTTGGAGCTGGTGTGTTGATAGGATCCACTGCCATCACCCCCTGCTCCACCTCCCATGGTATGGGACTGTGCCTGGTCATGGGGTTGTCCCTGCCCTGTGCAGAGGCTGCTCCTGGCACCCCTTCCCTGGGAGCAGCCCTGCTCTTGCTGCTTCTTGGCACTGCCAGCCACAAATACAATGCAACTCTGGTAGGATTTTCAGTAGATAGAAGACTTTTAGTGGATTGATTTATTAACTGTTTGAGGGAAGAGTACAGGCTGTTGTTCTGTAGCCCTCAACATGTGGTAGTTTTAGCCACACTTTTCCTAAGGGAGGTGTTGGACTCTTAATATGCATTTTTGGAATAGCACAAGCAGGCCTGTCATTTCAGTGGGATGACATTTAGTTATCAGGATGAGGGGACAGACCAAGCACGAGGAACATCTTCCTTTGTTCCCTGAGGGAACAGCAATCTTTCTGAGCAGACCATGTCACTAGTAGAAAACACTCTGTCTAATACCATCCCAGGGTTTATTTGCACTGAATAAATAAGGCTATACTGGATTTCCCCTCCCAAAGCAGGAATGGGTGATGCTGTGATGTCTCTGCCATAGGCAGCACCTGTGGACAGCAGGCATTCTTGAGCCACTAATTCTCCATAAACCTTGTCAGAAAACAAATCAGACTTGGGGAAGGATCTAAAATTCGCTCATTTCACAGAGCACAGAAGCTTCCCACCAGCTCCTATCCCACGGTGTGCTGCAGAATGGGCTTAATGCTGAGCCACAACAGGCAGCAGCCTTTCCATTTAATGTAACACACCAAGGAAAACCTCCCAGTTCATGTGCTTTCTGTCTGGAAGCTTGTATACATCCAAACAGTGGCTTCTGTATTTTGGGGAGGGTTTTTTTGTGTCTGAAGAGAGGTACATGGGAGAAGGCTGGGAGCCGGGGTGCTCCTTCCTTCACACCGCTGTCACTTACATCCCCTTTATTTTAGGAAGAAAGCCTCAAGGTTCTACTCCTGAAAGCTTCAAGACAGTTTTCTACTGTTTCCCTCAGTGAGATCAAAGCCAGAACCACACTCTTCTCCCACATCTCTTCCTCTGTCTTGTCTATTTTACTTCTCAGATCAATTCACGAGCAAACCCACACCTGCCTTATCTCTGCTCGGGATGCGAAGGCTCTTTAGCGGCCCGGGGAAGGGAGAACATGAGCTCGGGCAGGGCGGGGAAGGCGCTCGGCGGTGCCCGGGCCGCCCCTCACACCGTCCCGCCCTCGGGCCGCGATTGGCGGCGGCGCGGGGCCGGCCGGGGGCGGGCGGCGCGCAGGGCCGGGCGGCAGCAGGTGGCTGCGCTCCGCTCCGCGCCGCTCCGCGCTCCCGCCTGCCTCGCCCGCCTCGCCTCTCCTCTCCCCGCCGCCTCAGCGCGGCCCCGCCGCCGCCAAGACGCCGCGGGCCGTGCTCCGAGTGAAGAATGGGGCGGCCAAGCTCGCCAAGCCGCCCGCGGCCGCGGGCGAGACCCCCGGCGGCGCCCCCGGAACCGGGCTCTTCATGGAGCGCTCGCAGAGCCGCCTCAGCCTCTCCGCCTCCTTCGAGGCCCTGGCCATCTACTTCCCCTGCATGAACAGCTTCGACGAGGAGGACGCGGGTACGGGGTACCAGGGCGGGGAGGGCCCGGAGCAGGGGGCACTCGGGGGGCGAGGATTCCCGGTGCTGTGTATGCGCCCGCCGTGGGCGATGCGGGCAGCGGAGGGTGGGTGTGAGCGTGTCAGCTCCATCGCCGACCCCGCCGTGGGTTTGGGGGCTCGGGGGATCCTACCGGGGTGTGCGCGGCGTGCCGGGCACTGCGGGGCTGGCGAAGGGACGCGTGTGCCTGTGGAGGTTAAAACTGGGAACGTGTTCCAGCGGTGAAACACGGCGCGGCTGCTGATCGATAGGAAACACGGGCTATTGGCAAATGGAACGGCTCACGCTCCATCCTCCTCTGTGTGAATGAAGGGCAGCGCTCGGGGAGACGGCGTCCATTCTGCCGGATGGGGTGTCCGCTGATTTATGCACCATGAACTCTCGGGCTAGTTGTTCCCAGGGGTTGGTAGCACCGTACGCTGCGCTGCTTTAGGAATAAAGGGATTCGGTTTAAACGAGGGCGAAGTAAATCCCGAAACAAAAGCCTTTCAGAATGGACGCAGTGGTTTTTTGCCCGCATCAGAAAGACCTTTTTGGCCTCAATGAGTTGGCGGTAGTCATAAAATGAGACGGAGCTTAAAAAAGAGGGGCTCTGCTGTGGAAAAGTGGGAAAGGCATTGGGTTGAACGGGAGAGGAAGGGCGGTGGGTGCTGGAGAAGGTGCTGGGAGTAGAGGGCAGCACAGCCGATGCGTGGGTAGGGAGGGCGTGCGCGGGAGTGGATGGAGAGCGGTCGGTGGGCACTCTGTCCATTCCTGGTGGCCCTCTGGTAATTGAGGGGTGTACCCAGTACACACTGTGCCAGAGACTGAACCTGTGAGCCAGTCCTGTCAGTGGCAAATAATGAAAGTTGCTAACTAAGGCGTATTTTAACACTGCCTGTCATGGTCGCATCCCTCAAAATGCCGGCATGCTCCTTTGTCTAGTGGCTCATCCCAAGATGTGCAGATGCCAGCAGGAATACATCAGCCCGCCAGCTGCTACACCTGTAACGATGTTGTTTTTAAAGGAGTTGACGTAAGAATCAGTTCATCATCTGTGTGATTAACCTAGACTTGTCATCAGCATCATGCAGGGGTGGCAGGCAGAAGATTGTCTCCTCCAACAGATGTAGGTTTTAACATTTTTGTCTAAAAATTTTGCTGATGGTTTATTTGCACTTCAGATTTGGTTCGAATGCTGAGGAGTGTAGAAGACAATAACGAGAGCTTTGGGAAGTCTCGGCGCTGTTGCTTCAGGAATGATTGATAGTGAGACATGCTCAAGTATGAGTACCTGACACAATGCCTGGGACAGCGTTTCATTCCCTGGTGTCCGACTGACTCCTCCTGCACTGAGGAGGGTGATGGTTTAGGTGAATGCTTCCTCTTCCAGCACTTAAAAAAGCGCTTTTGCACTGGATTGTATTTATTCACACTTAGTGAATGTTCATGCATAAATGTTAATAAGCTGCTTTTAATACAAGTACTCGTCTCTGTATTAAATAAATCTGCAATTAAGACTTCATTCTCCAGCAGCTTATTAGCAGATCTTGCCTGTGTGAGTTGTCTCATCAGTGAAGCTGCTTGGGGTAGTGCAATGGGGATGTTGCAGTGTTGCTCCTGTATTTTGTGCCTGTAAGTGTGTGTTCAGACACGTATGAGCAACCAGCCAGGAAGAACGTGTGCTGCTTTCTATTTTTGGTGTTAAAACTACAAGTGCATAATTTTCTCAAGCAAATAGATGTCATGAAAGAGAAATGATAAGAGAAATGCTGAAATTGTGCCAAATAAGATTCTATATTATTCATACCCATGCGCGCTTCTGAAATTGTGAGAGATTCTGACCAGTTTGGGTTGCAGCATGATTTCTGTCAAAAAAATAGATCTCGATAGCTCATTCAGGGAGATGAATACTGCACTTGGCAAGATGTTCTCCGTAGGAGATGGCGGAAAAAAAATGAAATTGATCCCAGGGGCATTGACAAAGTAAACAATCCTATTTCAAACAGACACATCATCCATTTTGTCTGAAGCTGAGAACCACATCTTTAAGAGAATAGTCATCCTACAGAAAAAGGAGAGGAGCTGATAAATGGCCAAGCTTAGAGGAAACTTGACGTTTTCCTCTGAAAGAGGAAAACAGGCTAATGATTGTTTAAATCTACAAACAAGGAAAATACTTGAGGTGTTTAATTTAAATTACTATGGGTGGGTCATACCAAAGGAGCGTAAAAGGAAATCTACAGCTGTGCTGAGAGCTGTGGCAATGTGGAAACATGTTTGGCCACATCTGGGCAGTGGTAACAATACCTCTGGGTTCCAGTATTTCACCTGTTTTGTCTGGACGAATGGCTCTGCTTTTGAAGAATACAGAATATATTTTTATGTATACAATATTTCCTTTTCTACCATGGCCCTTTTGTTCTTCTTTGCTGTCTACCTTCTGGACATAAGGTGAGAAGACTCTTCTCATCTTCCACAATTCCTTTGCCTGCTACACCTGCAGTGTGTCTGGACTGAGTTCTGGGGAATGAACTGGGTGCAGATGATCTCTTACTGTGCAGAAGCAGGCAGCAGTGGAGGCACAAAAACAACAGCGCTTGGAGCAAGAGACAGGATCACATTTGAGCGTTTCCAGAGCGTGAGGGTGATGGAGTTTCAGATGTGTCCTGTCCATGTGCCTGTCTCTCCAAAGATGTGGATGTGGACTTCAGTGTTCTAATACCCTTTTCATTCCTCAGCTGCCTCTACACGGAGGATGCTCTGAGCAAACGCATAGCTTTGTTTGCCAGGAAGTTGCAGTAGGGCTTTGAAATAGCCAAAATGACTGTCTACACTCAGCAGTTCAAGAACTCAGGGTTAATAACTCCTTTGATCTCAGCATGGTAATGTTGCTGGCCTTCCTGCTGGCTGAGTGCCACTGCCTTTGCTCCACTGAGGTTCCTAGCAATGTCAGTGAAGTTTAAGGATTTTTAAACCGCAGTTATTATCAGAATAATTGTTGGTTTAATTTATGCAAATGTCTATCCTACATTTCAGTAATGGAGTAGTAGATTAAGAAGAGGTAGAAGTCAGTCATACACTCTTCGTTGGCACATTTCTAGAATACCTGTTTCTAACACAAATCTCGTGAACACAAATCTTAGCTGTTCTGAGGATCTGCTGTACACTTGGTCTTGGCTGGAATCAGCCGTTTGGAATGCTGATGTTCCTGTGGGAACATGTCAGAAGGAGTCAAACTGCCGAGGACTGAACTGCCAAGTGGCAAGTGCATGTGGGTTAATAACAGGATCCATGATGACTGTGAGCACCTGCCCTGTGGGCAGCTTCTGGTGCACTTGGATGCAGCTCGTAATTAAAACTGAGGGAATGGGGTGTATGAAATCCCCCTTGGACTGACAGTGGCCTTAGCACAGCCCTCCCCAGTCCAGGATGAAGGTCATCCTTAAGGGTAATGGGGCTGCGCTTGCTGGTGAGGAGAACCAGCTTGTTCCTTGTGTGGAGCATGAAGCTTGGGAGCCTGGCTGAAGCAGAACAAAAAGGGAGGATTCTGCAGAGAGTAACAGCAACTGACTTGGAGCTGCACATGCAGAACAAACAAGCTTTGGGCAGGAGAGAGGAGGTGGTTTGAGTAGCAGGTTCGAGTGGTGGTGAACCTGCTGGGAGTTGGGAAGCCAGAAGCAGTGCTCAGCTCTGGAGAGGTGAGAGCTTCCAGACGAGGACCTTATGTACTACAGGGGACAAGGATTACACCTAAAGAGATACAGGTAAGGAAATGAAAAAAATCACTGAAAGGGGTGAGATTTCCTTTCCTGTGCCTAAGCTGCAGGACCCAGCAGCACTTCTCAGACCTGGGTGTGTGCTCCAGCTGTGCTGTGGCTCAAGTGGGTGAGACACTGTAATGCATCAGCTCCATTTCATCCTACATCCTGGCTTTCTTGGGAAGGACACCTGCTTGTACTGGCAGAAGACATCTGAGGCGTGCCCTGACAGGGATGCAGATTTGAATGTTTGGAACTGTAGCCATTTGTCACATTGCAAATGCAGCCACCCTGGAATCCAGATCCAGTTTGAGCATCCACACGAGGGAAGACTCCTGTTCCTTGCACATGCAAGTGTGAAGAGCAGGGCTGTTCAGATCGGGAAGCAGGGGAAGGTACGGAACAGCTGTGATGGGCTTGTAAGGGTCCCTTCCCTGGTCAGGACCTCAGCACAGGGACTGTCCAGCTTGGCAGACCCCTGCCCTGGCTGCAAGACAACAGAATCAAATCATGTCTCAGCCAGCTGGAACCAAGTATCTGGCAGAGAGAAAATGGTTTCCAAAGTCAAAATGTCTCCTAGATACTGACAGTAAGCCTTCCTCGTGTCAGCTGCTCATTCAGAAAAGAGTTGAATTAGAGATAAAATTCAGCCCAGGCTGCTGCTTTCACACACTATAAAGTACTGGCAGATGCACTGTGTTACGATCTATTGCTTTGAAGAGAAAGTATGTGAAATATTAATTTAACAGATTGCTAAAAACATTTAAACTGTTGGGGTGTAGGAATGTGCTGTGGACATTTAGGTTAGTTTAGCATATCCTTTGTTTGGGTTTTATCTATTTAACTTCCTCATAATTTTAAACATTGACCTCTATAATTTCAAACACTACGGCATTACAAAGCTATTAAATAGAGAGAGCCCCTATATGTATTTTCACGTTGCCATGGATATTTCTCAGTTGCAGCACTGTATTGGGGTACATATGGTTTTAAAAGAAAATTATGATTCAAGACTTAACTAGTCCAATTTTACATTTTTTTTAAATATAGACTGAGCGTGTTAAGTTCTCTTTGTGCTTAGTTTGGTTTTGCTTCATCCAAAGTTACCTTTGGAGCTCTGTAAGCCTCTAACCAGTTTTGTTAGTTGTTTGTAAGGTAACCATGTTCATGTGGCAAACATACAGGGAAATTATTTGTCCATCTGGAATGTTAGCTATTTTTTTCATTGATCTTTTATAAATGATAGTTTAACCCTCTAACCCAGCAAAGACACAGCCCCTAGAGCTTACCTGGCCATGCATTACCCCAGCAGTATCTGCTCTCTTGACTGGTGCAGGAGACAGCTAAATCCAGGGCTTTTCTCCCTTCTTGTGCACTAAGGAGTGAACCTCCTTGGCTGTAGGTTATTCTGGTGATTGTAAGAAATGCCTCTCTCCCTGCTGGGCAGATTCTAGGTCCAGGTAAACATGTTTGTTTCATAAATGGATTAAGTTGAAATAAAAAATGAGAACAATTCTGAAAGAGCTGCTGTCAAATCAATCTTTAATCAGAGGAAAGTGTATAAAAGGGGCCAGTGGCCTGGAAGAAGATGCTGTGGATAATACCTGCAGAGGCTGTTCATCCCAGACCTGCTTCTGAGTTAATTCAGATCCTAAATACAGTGACTGATTCTTTCACCATGGATGCACGTGGCCAGGGTAGAACTGAACAATCCATGCTGTCCCTTACCTGCCCTGTGCTCTGGAGGCAGCTTTCTTCTCTCAGGCCTTGCTGCTGCTGCACGTGTGATTAGAGGACTGCAATTAGAGACAGCAGGTTTTGTCTTCTGTGGCCATGTGAGACCGGAGCAGAGCAGGAGCCCTGTGAATGAGTCAGCACTAGAAACAAGGGATTCAAAACCTTGTCCTTGTTTGTGTTGCTCTTGGTGTTGCGGCTGCACGTGAGAGCTGTGGTCCTGGGCCAAATTCCTGCTGTGCCTGTAGAAATGCAAAGCAGAATGTCAGCGTCAGTCGCAGGGCGCTCGCAGTCCGTGGCAGAACCCAGCAGATGGGGACGGTGGGACAGATGGGCGAGCGCGGGGAAGGGTGACGTGGCATCGGTCAGCGCTCAGCGTGGCACACTGCCTTCCCGGGCCACCAGCTGCTTCCCGCTCCTGTCTCCCACGGGGTGTCCTGCTGAGTCCTCCAGCACGCCCCAACCTGGAGCATCCACCTGTGCCATGCTGAGAGTTGTTTTAAACGCTGATGGATGGTGGGGGGAAGAGCTGTAGCTGCTAGCCCAGGGGTGTTGAGCACTGTGCCGCAAAGTGCCATGTGGAAGTTTCCTTGGTGGTTGTGTGGGTGTGGGTTTACAGGGGAGAGGAGGTGTGGGTGAGGTCATGGGCCGTGATGGTGGCTCTGTGCTGTTCTCTCAGCTTTTGCAGCACACACTTGCAGCCATGGAGGCTGGAGTGTTGTCTCTTTCCCTCAAAAGTGGCCTGACGATGCAGAGGATGGTGCTGAGTTCAAGCCATGTGTGCAGGAGTTGAGGGTGGTTATATCTGACCCCTGCCAGCCACAGGAGAAGGCTATTTCTTTCTCTTACTCTGCTGTTAACTGGTTCCCATGTAGAAGAATCTGTCCCTGGAAAGCTTTCTATCTAGGAGACACTGTTTTCTTACTGCTTCTATTTCATGTGCAGTTAATTCTAATGCAACATTTATTAATTCAAAAGCACTCTGTTCTCCAGGCAAAAAAAAAAAAAAATTATCTTTACTCTGTCAGATCCTTGCATCAGGACAAGTTGTGAAACGCTGTAACTACTTTGCTTCAACATTTCTGTTTGACAGAATGTGTGGATCTGCTTTGTGTAGGGAAGAATTAAGTTTGATTGGAGTAGTTGTTCTGAGGAACAATTTATCTGTGCAATTGTTTTCTGAAGCACTATTTACTTATATTTGAGTGCCTTCAGTTAGATTAGAAATGTGAACAATTTAATTTAGGAAATGGTCTGCAAGTCATTGATGGTTTTAGTGGGGCAGTGAGACCTGACTCACCCAAGACTCTCAGCCCTGCTGTCTCCTCCTCTCTCCCACAGACATCTGTTGAGAAGCCCCATTAGCATATTTGAATAAGGATTTCTGCTCCTCTGCGGAAGCGTTCAACACATTTTGAATATCCCATCTATCCAGATGATGTTCCCTTGAGGTTTGATTTTATTTTCTGGGAGAATGCTATACTGTGTGGCAACATGTGTCATGATAGGAGTTCTGCAACACAATGATCCATCACTCGTACCACTGCTTAAGTCATCTGCTGGTGACACACAAATTAGGCACTCTCTGCTTTCTGTCAAACCATGCTTGCCTTGAAATCTGCATTTAAGTGATATCTTTGGCTTTGCTTTTGCAAAACAACATGCTTGTAAAGGCTGGGAAGCCCTGGTACAGCCTCACCACACAGGGCTACATCAAGCTCTGTAGCCCTACCTTTTAGTCAAATCCAGCCACAGTTAAATCACTGAGATGGATAATGTTCCACCTTCATGCCATCATGTCAGCTTTGTCCAAAACACAAAGCACTCATACAGCCTTGCTGAAGCCAGTCTAAAATGTTTGAGTGCTCAACAATTTGGAGAGTACACCATGTACAGAGGTAAATGTCACATTTTTCTCAAAACCGTTTTATGGCTAAGAGGAATTTATGGTATTGTCTGTGTCTTTATTCTTGCAAATGATGTAGAGGTAGAGGGGTCACTTGTATCTGTTCCCCAAGTAACTAATATATTCCCAATCAGAAGGATAGTTTACCCTAAAATTTAGCTTAAATCCAAATGGAGATAGTGGATTGCTATTGCATTGGTCCGAGCAACATGGGAAGCAATTGATCACTGTTCTCTTCAGAGCAACTCTTCACATCACAAACCTGTTCCTCCTTGTGCTGGTAATTCCAAGCCAGGAAATGACTGTAATTACAATCACTGCTGTCTGGCATCCCTCTTCCTCCTTTTGCTTTTTGGACCAAAGAAACCTGATGGATGGTTTTGTTTTTGTTGGGTAGCTTTTTTGTGGTTTTGTTTTGTTTTGCATAGAGCAGTTTTCCAAGTCTCCTGTTGACCTTCTTGCTGGACTTGGGATTGTTCAGGAGGAGCAGTGTGGACAGTGCCCTGATTGCTGTCTGGCCCCTCACAGAGAGTAGTGTCTGTCTCCCACACTTTACATGCAGTATTCCTATTTACAGGAACACTGTAAAGTGTGCTTTGCAAGAGTGTCCCTGCTCCTGACTAACACTCAGCATATTATCCATGCTATTTTCCAGATCATTTCCCTGCATGACTGCTGCCTGGCTACTCATTCCCTTTCTGGCATTTGTGTGTTTAATTTTTTCAATGCTCCGAAGTTTCTACTTTTTACGATACCTTTCCTTGGATTGATTTGGAGGATTGAGCTATTTTATCCCATGGATATTGGTCTGAATTTAGTATCTTTTGTTTAGCAACACCTGTGCTGCTGAGATGTTGTGGGATTAGGAGGTGGGGTAAATGGGTGTGATAAGGTCCTTTATCCCCTGGGCTCCAGGAATACAGTGCTGTTTGTGGGTGATTTTGGCAGCTGGAAGAGATGCTCTGTAACTGAGGGTCCATGGGCAAAGTGCAGCATCCTTGAAAACCTTTGCTTTCAGTGCATCTGGACTGGCCTGTTTTTTTCAGGCATCTTCTCATTGCCTCATTCTGTGATGTTCAGGTCAAAGGACTACTGGGGTGTCATTCACAGTTAAGAGCTGGAATGAAGATTACAGTGGTTCTTACCATTCTTCACATTGGTGATATCTGATTTAAGACCTTATAGTCTCTGTCCCCAAGGAGCAGATGGTTGTGTCTCTCTCTGGAGCTGACCATCCTTGAAGAACAGCAGTTCAGCCGTTGGTGGGGTCAGACTTGCAGAATGACCCACCTTAGCAAGGCAGCAGCAGTGTCACCAAGGGACAGGAGTGTGGGCACAGGCTGCCCCTTGCTCAGCTCCCTGGGCAATAGGGATGAGGCTGACATTTCCCAGTGGTGACAGTTTCCCAGTGGTGACAGTTTCCCAGTGGTGACAGTTTCCCAGTGGTGTGGGACTTTTGCCAGCTGCCCACCAGCAGTATGCATATTTACAGTTAGCAGGGAATGTATCCTGCCACGTGGATGGAAAACATGTTAATTGTGTTGCAGCCAAGATGTCTAAGAAGATTAAGATTTTTTTTTTTTTTCTGTTGGAAATCCAGCTCCTTGTTTAGCACTTCTCAGCATCCTGGGAGGATTGTGTGGGTGGGTGATTTTTTTTTCTTCTTTTATTTTTACTATTTACCTTTCCTTTCTTGTGTTTGGTGTATGTCATCACAGCTCTAGCAAAAAGTTAGGAAACCTTGACTCAAGATTTTAAGGTGGCTGCTTTATATCCATATTTGTGTTTTAATCAGATTGTCAGGAAAAAAAAAAGGAGAAGGCTTTTCCTTTCTAATGCCTGTTGGATTTCCAGCTGCTGTAGTTGATTAATTCCTGAAAGTATCAACTCAGACACAGTAACTTTCCCTGTCCCTTACTTTCAGGCGTGCTGCTGTCCCTCTGGCTGAAGCCCTGCTACCTCCTGCTCTGAGACCTCACCAGTGGCCTGTGGGATTAGAGCACCAGTTCTGCAGAGCCCTTTCACCTTTATGGCAGTTTGAATTAAATTTACAATAAGGGTAGACAGTGCTTCAGACTAACTTGAAACTTGTCAGTACTCTGGTTTTCCCCAGATCCCCCCAAACCAGAAGGAATTGCAGGAATTGCTGTTACAGTGCACTGTTGCATTTCAATGGTGAATTTGGTATGTTTTCCAAAAACTCAGGCATTTTTGTCTGGGTTGATCCCCACACATCTGCCTTTGTGGATCACAGTCCACAGTGCATCCCCTCCAGATACGGGATTTTTGTTTCAATGTAAGTAAACAGAAAGTCTTAGGTCACATTATCTGATGTACCTTGAGATAAAAACAAGCATTCTGCCATAAGCATAGCTTTTAAAGGAGTCAGTACTTGGTTTTAAATATTAAATGTGCAAAGTTGGGCTTTTTCAAAAATGCCTGTGACTTTTGGTCTCAGGTATTTGTTCAAAGTGAGTGGGATTTGTGGCTGTGTCTGCTTTTGTCAGTTCAGAAAATCACCCCACAGCTCTGCAAGTGTGGGGCTGAGACTGCTGCTCTGGTTGTGCAAAGCCAGCTGGAGCAGAGGAGCAGACCCTCCCTGGGATTCTGCAATTGAATAAATCCATGGGGGAACATTGAAAACGCTGGTGTGGAAAGCAGGGCAAGCAGTGCCGAAGGTGGGCGTGCAGGCCAGCGCTCAGCCTGGCAGACAGCACGTGTTAAATCAGGGTGATTTATGGAACAGTTTCTGTTAAAAGCTTCCTCGTGCACTTTAGGAAGCGGAGCTGCCAGATTGGTCAAACTCCAATGCCCAGACAGTTTGAATTGGCTGCCGGCTGCAGTAACAAGCGTGGCGAATCTCGAACAGCCGTTTCATCCTGGCTTTGCAGGCTGCCACAGCGGTGCTGCTGCTCGCAAAACAGACAGTGTCAAAATGTTACGCGCTGTGGGGACATTGCCATGGCAACGTTAGCATCCCATGACACTCATTCTCGTACTGCGGTGTCAGCGCATGCTGTCGTCGATGTACTTTCCTCCTCCATCTGGGGCCTTGAGGGATGCTGTGGTACAGATTGTATGGATTTCTTCAGTTATGGGGCTGAGGGTGGAAGAAATGCTCTTACTGGGCTTCTGGGTGTCTTAAGTAAGGCAATGATTCCTTCTTTTAGCATAGCAACTCTCACATGATTGGACTCAAAAGCACCTGGATTTGCTTTCCGTTGCACTGAGGAAGCAGCTTTCCCTCCAATCAGATGGTTGCTGCAGTGGCTGTGTCCTGCCTGGCATCAGAGGCACCCACACTCCTAGCAGGCAGCTCCGAGTTCACTCCCTTTGGAAAGATGCTCCAGTCTTGTTTTGGGGCCGATCCTTTCATCCTGATGCCCTTGGGTGATGTTTCCTCCATGGCTACCTGGAGGTTTCATCGTGTCTTGATGAATGGTTTGGGCCTGCCTAAAAATACTTCAGTTTTTGCTGCTATCTCTGCAGTAACTGTGTCCCACTAGGATTTTGAGTATTCCCTGTGTTTTCTTTCTTTCTCCGTGTCTTCGTATATTTCCACCAGGTGACGTTTTCCAAAATTAGCATCATGGGGATTTTTTTCACACATGTTTATTGGCTCTTTTCCCTCGACACAGGGAAAACTGTTTTCAATCTAAGCTAGAGCCTTGGCAAGAAACCACAAAGGTGGAGATGCTTCCTGTATGGCCACCTGAGGACCTTCCACCAGAGCACATTTCTTACTTCTGCTCGGTACTTTGTAAGAGCAGGAGAGAGATCTTGAGTTCGTTATTGTGCGTGTGAAGGTTCTGAAAATGGCATGGGCAAAGGGTTGTTTAACTAAGGATTTGCCTACCCTGTGTGCACAGGCTGTGGATGTGCAATTCAAGGTATATAACAAAGCTTTTTTTCTCACAGTGGTGCTACAGCATAAATGGATCAGATATGATAAAACCCAGAGCTTCTGATCTTCACATCTGGTCTAAAGGGTCTGAGAGGGTAAATGTGGGGCTTGAGAAAGTACCCATTGAGGCTAGGATAAGGAGCACGACTTCATTTTTTGATCATATCTGTTACTCAGAACCCACTTCTGAACTGTTTCACAACAGTAATTCTCAGCTCTCCTGTTTTGCCTAATGCTCTGCTTTGAGTCGTGCCAGAGTCCCAAGTTATCTTTCTATAAACTTATTTTTCATCTGTTTCCACTGAATTCCTGGCATCTGCCTAGTAACAGGAGTAGGTCTGTTCCTGTGACCTGGCTGCTCGGTCTCTGCAGAAACACTTTTATTGCTCCTGCACAGGAGACACTGCTATGTCCTAAACTCAGTTTTTCCCAAGACCCAATCCAAGCCAAGTTCCTCTAGACCTGGCATCATGTGGGCCCTATTTCAATATTTTTCTATTTCTGTCTCAGTACTGCCTGGCTTACCTACTAAAACACTCTATGAAATATTGCATGGTCGGTTGAGGCAAAACCTGGCTTGTTGCTCTAGGAATAATACCAGGCAAATTATCCACAGTCCATTTTACTTGGTGAATTCAACTGTTTTCACAGCCTGTTCACTGCAGCTGTCTGCTGCAAAAAGGCAGCAAGCTTGTTGAACAGATTGACTGTAAAAATCAGGAAGTCCTATTTCAGGCCATAATTTTGTTTAATTTCCTGAACTCTAGAAAGCAATATATTTTCTAAAACATCTTTCCCCTGGAGCCCTAAGGCTGGGTTGCCAAAGATCACACATACAGGGTATTACCTGCATGAAAAATGTTGGTGGGAGGGTTGAATCCTGAAGCAGGGATAATGGGATAATGTTTCCCTCAGCAAAATATTAATAACTTCGCAGACTTATGTCAGTTTTGTTAAGAATGAGCTTTTATATACAAGTTGACCAAGACAGGAGTGTTCTGTGAATGTCAGTTATGCAGATTAAAGCAGCATTTGGCATCTGATACTCAGTTAATGGTTTGAAAACTGGATTTTGCCTGCTTTAATGCTAAACTACCATGTCAGGAAAGATTATCAGCCTTTTATTTCAGTTTGCAAGGAGGTAAAAAAAAGCTTAACATCTTGGTACAAGTACATCTTACAGGGTTTAGACATCGTAGAAGATTTGGTGACCTGCTCTTTTAATCTCTTATAGTCATCAGGTTTGAGAGGAAATTGCAGTCAAAAGTGAACATTTTAAAACTTGCTGATCTTAGAGGTCTAATAGTCAACCTGTTTTTTCCCCTTGATTTTCCTGTGCGTATTTCTTCAGACCGGCAGGTGTTCAGTCCACTAAGGCTGCAGTGCAGGAAGGGGGAAAGAGCTGCAGAACTAGGACAGACTTGGAGTATATTTAACAATGTTCTATTTCGATGTGACAACAGCTATCGAACACCTACAAGATTGCAAACTGTGATTCACTCGGAAGCTGATATAACTGATGTCACGTTGTATTAATAGCTACAGAATTGTAACTGCTTTTAGCAGTGAGATTCATTAACAGCCTCTACAAACACTCTTGACAATCAGTTGAAAACCTGAAAATATTAGGTGTATATAAAAATGGATTATGCCATAAAGGGACCTCCCCGTGCTGCCAAATGTGTTTACAGCAAGTTCTTGAGAGTGTTATGCATAATGATTCCTCTTCATCACTTTCAGTAGGTCTTAGTGATAGGAAAAGGTGTTTGAGGACTGATCCATACTCTAAATTAATTAGGAACTGCTGATTTAATTGGGTTACACGATGTGAGTGTATTTGGGGATTATGGTGTCCATGGCCTTTTTCTTGGCACATGGAAGCTGTGCAACCTTCCTGCATAGTGCTGATGATGTCTTGGAAGGTACTTGTTCGTTCACTTGTTTTAGTTGCACATTTTGGCTTCAATGGGTATGGCAAACCATGCCTAGACAGAGCTCTCCAAGGTGTACCAAATGCAGAGAGTTCTGCTCCCCTCTGAGCCTTACATGCTTTCCTCATGCAGGCTGATAGCCATGTCTGAGGAGATGGGTGTGGAAGAGAAGGAAGTGTTCAGTCCATCCTAGTATCTCTGAAGATACTGAATTAGTAGCTGATGATGGTGGCATATAATGGTCCTCTCCAGCCTCTGTTAACTCTGCTCTGAGCTGAATGAGTTGGTTACACTTCCAGGCTCTCAGTGAAGTCATCTCTTCATTACATACACATGGTTTTAAGGTTTGCATCTGCAGCATGATAGTTCAGAACATGGTTGTAGAAGTGAAATGAAGACTGAGATTCAAGAGAGGAAGTGTTCAGGGTGGCACTGGCTCCATGTCAAGCTGTGTAGTCAGGTTTGTCACTGGAAGTGAATGTGTGGACATGTAAAGCTGGGCTGACATTCCCAGTGCTCTGGGTATCTCTGACAGTTGTTCCATCACGGTCAGCCACCTACTTCCCTCAGTTCCTTCTTTCCTATATACATCACAGTACCTCTTCTCTTGGCCATGAATAATTCTCTTGTCTTTGAGTTTTCAGGTGATGTCTGCTCTGCCTCATTCATCTGTCACCAGGTTTTGGCATCTCTCATTTGGATGTGACCTTACTTTTGTTGGCATGTGACTCTTAGTCTGTTGTGTGCTGAGTTCTGGAGGTGGAGTCTTCTGAGACTGGTAGGAAACACAGCAAAATTGCAAATACCAGTCCTTTGAAAACAGTACTGTCCGCCAAGGAAGCAAAATTCCTTATTTTGAGAAGATGGAAACCCTAGGCCTTTTTTTTCTTTCTCCATTGTACTTTTTTACAAGGTTAGAAATCTTGGTTTTGAGTACATCGTTAAATGGTCATTCACCCTTCCTCCCTAGAGTTACAGGCAGCTGTCCAGATAATGAAGTACATTTGATCATCTTCCAGTAACACTGTTTATATTTTAAATATCTCAGTAGCAAACAATTCATTGGGCACATAACACAGCAAGTGATCAAACCATGTCTGCCTCAATGTGTCTGTTAAAACAGCCTACGACAGTTAAGGAGTGTAATTAGCAAGACACATAGAATGGGATTGAAAAAATATGTGAAAATAAGCAGAAGGATTTAAAAATGATTAAGAGAGTAAATGACAAACCAGTAGTTAAATGGTGCATGATTAATGACTGCAGAAGTAAAAGGTTGACTAAATATTGTGACTCCGTAATGGCTACCCCAAAGTGATAGAAAAATAGTCTGTTCAAAAGAATCCAGACCTGGGTTTATATTGACACATATGCTGACTCTGGGTTTAGACCTGTTTCTTAGACTTGGCTTAGGTGAGCATCCCCTGAGGTGCTTTCCTGGTCACTTGATGACCTGAGATTCCTCTTCCATCTTTAGTATTAATGATCAGTATCAAGATATCACATACCCCACTGAAATGCTGTGAGAAAAATTACTTCTCTTCTGAGCTGTGGTGGGGGGGACTGGACTGGAAGTTTGCAGTGTGTCAGTAAAGCTGTTCTGAGGAAAATCAGGCTTCATGTTCAGTAACTCTCAGTTTACAGAGTTTAGTTTTGTCTCTGAGCACTAAATTGCTTTGATTTCAATAATTCATCTCCCTCCAACTGCTTTATTGTCATTTGATTTATTAATGAGTTGGCTCGGACACTATCTTAGTGCTTTATCACAGCTAAGTGAAAGCAAGGGTTGTTTTAAGCACAGATTGTGTGAAAAATACACCATTTCCCTGGAGCTGTTCCCTGAGGGCCAGCAGGGTTAGTTTGGTGTGCATGAGCTGGAACCCCTGAACTACAGCCTTGCTGTCAGTAGCCCTTCCCAATACTCCTCTCTCTGTCTCTTGCTGTAGAAGAAATTCAGATCATGCTTTCTTTTTTTCTAGAAGTGGATTGTGATAGTTAATTAGATAATGTTTGTAGAGCAGTGTATAAAACCTGCCAAGGGTCACTGTCCTCACTGGTATTACTAGAACTGGAGGAAGACTGCCAGAAGGTATTGATTACTTGGTAAAAATAAACCCTTCAAACTTCTTTGGGGTTTATTCGTTACTGCTTTTTATCTCTGCATCCTGCAAACATTTCAGAGGGTGGATTTGTTTGCCAAAAGATCAAAACAAAATGTTGACAGCTACTGGTGCCAATTTGTAGCCTCCCATGTGGGCGACATCAGAGGAATTTGTGCAGTGCTCTGGAAAGTCTTTTGAGGCTTTAAATCCCTTGGATCCTGGAAGTGTTGTTTGAGCAAAGCATCCAAGTGTCCAGGTGGGGTAGCACATCGAGTATCAACCATGAGAGGATCTCTATGGGGCTTGTGAAACTGTATTGTTTGTAGAAGCTTGTATGCACTTCCTAAAGCTGACATTTTGATTTTAGTGAAGTTTGTCGATTAATTGAGTAAAACTGAGGGTGCAGTGGGTGCTGCTGAGAGCGCTGTGTCTGGCTGGTGGGAAGGGCTTGGTGCCCTCTCAGTTTTCTAGTTCATCTCACAGTCATGGTTTACACTTCTCACACACCTCACCATGGAAAACAAAATGTCACACTTTGAATTCATTAAGCAGCTGTGACTATTGAGAGGGAAAGCTGTTCCATATGACAGTGAAATACAGGGAAAAGTCACGTATCTGTAGCAGAAAATACATGAGGAAGACAAATATTGTGTAATGTTCAGAAGGGCCAAGTCATGCTTCGTAAAGGGAAATTTCTGAGGAGAATGGATACAAGAAGAAGATAATTCAATCAGGAATATGGCTTATGGAATACCAGGAGGATGTACTAGTCATTCATAGATCCAGAGGGCTAGAATTCAGTAGTGAACTTCAAAATCAAGTGTGGCCTTGTGGTTTCCCTAATGGAAATGTGCAGTTGGAGCAGAAGCAAAATGTTACATCTTTCTCCAAAACAGGCCAAGGACAAAGCACAGACCTCCAAACATCTGCACATGTTCTGACCTAAAAATTGCTTCAGCAGGGAGACTAAACCAGGCTTTGGTGTGGACTGGAAAGTGCTTTCTGTGCATGTGTCAGACTTACAAGTGAATTTGCTTTGATTATCACAAGTCCCCTTTGTGTTCATTTCAAACCATAAGGCTCCTTTGAATGAATATTTGGGTAAAAGGAAGGTTTTTAAGTGGACTGGTGATCATCCAGCAATCGTAAGAATTGACTTGTCGTGGAGCAAAGGGCATGTCTTGTCAAAGCTGGCCGGTGGTGCATGAAGGTCCAGTGCAGTGCTGGCCTGTCCTGCTAACCTGCTTCTTGGGCACAGAGCACCTGCTGGGGGGCTGCACTGACCAGTGATACTCTTTGGTAATCTTGAACAAGCTGCATTTCTTTTAAAACTCAGGATGATTCATGAGCAAAGGAAGGGCAAGAACCATAAGCAGATGCAACCAACTCACTGACTTGGTGCTAGTTGCTCAGATTTGTTCTAGATGTAACTGAGATATCAGCAAGTTTTCCAGCTGCCTGCTGCATAAAGTATGGGTGAAACTGGTTAAAAAAAAAAGGCAGATGACAGAATTAATATGTAGCTGTATGGGTACATGGCTGGTGAAAGGGAAGAACAGTGCCAGTGCTGAGAAATGGCAAAGAGGTTTCTATTATTGACATTTCTGTTATTTCAATATGTCACAACCCATCAGTAACTTAAAGATGGAGAAAGGACTTTGGGAAATGGGACAGTAAATATCTGCCAGCACAGTTTTAATGCTCTTTCAGTTGAGCTGTTTAAATGTAGTTGCCTGTTTGAGGAAACCACTGAATATAGGTTTTAATGCTTTTGCTGCTTGGTAGGTTCTCATGTGGGCATTGCAAAATCATCCCTGATGGTCCAGATATGTGTGGAGTTAGACATGAGCATGGTGAGTGAGAGGGGAGCAGCTCTACAGGCCTTGCACAAACCATGCAGGGCATCTAGTTTCCACAAACTATAGAGAAGGAGAACTTGGAATCAGCTTAGGAAAGGGATGGGAAACTGCTGCAGTCTGAGGACTGTGATCTCATTTCTCTGTTGTGGCAAAATGGAAGGAGTAAGAGATTTTTGTGTCTGTCATGGTATCTGGAGAAAGTCAGGGAGATGGCAAGGTTTCTTAGGATGCTTCTTCAGGATGCTGGCCCAGCTTCCAGTGACTCGTGGCTTAGGGACTTCCTCTGTTCCTGAAATTTTTCCTGACTGATTTAATGCAATTTCTTTTTGAACCCTTGTTAATGTCCATGAGCACCCCAAAGTCCTGCAGTGAGGAGATATCCAGCAGTACCACTGCCCCTCTCACCTCATGAGGATGTCTGCTAAAATGTTGGCATGATGAGTTCTTAGCTGTGAGTTGCCACAGAGCTGTGGTAGGGCAGACCCTAATTTTAGCACATTATGCTGGTTTAATGACAGTAATAGAAAGTCAATTTATAGGAAAGAGCAAATTGCCTTTTTATATGGGGAGGAGGATAATTCCTCCCATGTGTTACATTATTAAATTTGTAATCTTCATTTCTAATGCTTTTCAAAAGTGAATATTAACAGAATCTAAAATGCAGCTCATAAATTTATGAGCTGCATTTTTTTCCCCAAACTCTTCAAGTTCTATAATTCGTCTTAAAAGGTGAACTTCAGCAAGGTTAGAGTTTTTTTTTTTTCTTTTTTTGCTTAATAAATGAAAATCCCTTACTTGCTGCCTACCTCTGGACAAGCTTAAAGGCTCTAAAGATACTACATTTTGAATAGCAATAAAGGATATCTATTTCCATTCTTGCTGAGTGGTGAGTTCTGAGTTCAGGCTTATTCCCTAGTGATAAAAGACACCGGAGAGAAAAAAATGACACGTTTTCGTATGTCATTTGCTAGCGAGGAGGCTGTTGTGATGCTCTTTTTTGTTGCCAAGGAAACAGAGCCCTGAACTCCTGTCTCTGCCGGCAGGAGGAGGAGGAAAAGATGTTATTTCACTCCTGAGCTCGATTTGTAATTGTGACTTGTGATCAGAGACTGTGAATGGGTTGGGACCGAGGGTCTCACTTTCCAGTTCACTTTCCAAACTGTGTGTCCTACCTCCTTGTGTTTGTTTCCGAGTTGAAAAGAGTGTGAAGGGTGGAGCCCGGTGGGGTGGGTGGCTGGCACAGGTCGCTGGCACAGTTACTGTACAGCGGAGTGAAACACAGTGCTCGGAGCACAGGCGGTGATGGAAGGGGATTGTACTTCTCTGACCTTGCCACTAACATCTTGAGAAATCCCAAGGCTTCCTTATGTCAGCCCAGTTGTTAAATCTGAGAACAGAAACATGAAAGTTACCTGCAGGTATCAGAAGGCAGGAAGTGACAGTGATGCAGGTGCTTCGTAAGCACGGTGTCCTCTCCTGACCTTCTTTCTTTACTATTGGGCAGCCATTGCCTACATATTTTATAACGAGATTCCCATAAAACTTTTTTGTAGGTACATTAAAACTATTTTTTCACTCACACACTACCCTTTAATGCGTGTTTGATCCCCTGAACTGTCAGTGTTGCCTGCAAGGCTGATACTGGCTGTGTCACAATTGCTTCTTCATCTGTTCTCTTTTCTACTCTTGTAGTAGAGAGAGATTAGCAGGCTGCTCTAAAGCATTATGTTCATTCTTGCTCCTCCTACAAAATGTGTTCAGAAATATCTGACACAGATCACGGGATTTTGGTGAACTTTCTCCCATGTACATGTCATGGGGTAGCCGTGCTGCAAACAGGGATCACATCTCAGGATGCTGTACTGGTGTGTGGCTGTTGTGCGTTGTGAGTAATTAATGCAATTCCATTCAATACAATATTGAACGCTGTGGTGTGTCTCTTCTTCACAAAGGACTGATTCTTACTCCATCTAGTCGTTGGTAATTGGCAAAACTAGATTTTGGTATTGTTCCTAAAATGTGTTCATCTCCTTTATTAATTAATCTGTGTTAGTCTGATGACTTTTTACTTCAGTCCTCAGTAATCTGCAGCCAGGCATGATATTTTGGTTGGTTTCCCACAATCTGCAGTATCTTTCAGCAGAGATGAACACGTTATGTTTATTTTCCAGCTCTGGCCAAAGGGCTTTTTCTCCTCTATTGGAAGCTCAATACTCTGCATAGACAAACAGTGAACTAAATTTCCCAAAGGACTTCAAATAATCTGGGATGTTTTTCTATCTGTGCTCTGCTTTTGTGCATGCAGAAAGCAGATGTAGGAGGCAGTTATGTGTCTGCCATGTTCGTCTGTGGGAGAGTGTGTCACTCGGATGAGAGTTTGCATGTGTCTCTTCAGGGTTTGGGCTGTGAAAATTTTGCTTGCATGTTTTTTCTTAGGTGTCTGCTAGCTAAATTTCAGTGCCTCTGTTTTTGGTATTGGATGGTGTTTTCCATGTGTAACGGCCTCACTTGGCCCCAGCTGAAGATATTTATGATGTATGATTGGCAGGGATGTTTGCAGCGATACAAACTCACTTTGATTTCTTAGTCACTGTGAATGACTTTATGTTGTGAGGAACTGGTGCTTCTGTCCTACTTCTGGGCATTGAAGCCTGACCTTCCCTTCCAGCTGTCCTGAGATGTCTGCAACCAAATTACCCCAATCATGAAGAACAGGGTGCTCTCCTTTCACTCCACCCAAGCAAAACCTGGCACTTGATCCAGAGCCTTAATCCTGGAAGGGGATCTATGTCAGAGAAGCAGTATTAGTGCAGTGAATCCATTTGCAGGCTTTTGGGAAATGCAACCACTCTCCAAGCTCTCCCTTCAGCACCACAGGTGTGCTATAAACACAGGGTTTTGTACAGTTCTTGGTACCATTTGGGAAAAAAAGGGTTCCCTTTAGCGTGCCTGTGGTGGGCTGTGGTGATTGCCTGGCACAATAGACACTCCACAGCACATCTCATAGGATGTCTCCATGTGAGCCAAAACAATATGCAGAATTAGAGGCGAAAAACATGCTGCCTTGCTTCCCCTAGCATTTGCTACAGGTATTCCATGAAAGCACCTTTGGTGAAGCCTGGCACAGGTAGTTGTATCATGTGGTGAAATCGTCTGGAATTAGGAACTCAATGCCTGAAATTGTTTAACTTCTCTGGAAACCAGACCACCAGCTCCCCCTCTCTTGCTTCCACAGTGGATCAAATAATTGCTTCCAAATGGACACAAGTTATTAAGCCGTGTGTATAATTAAAGTCAACTCCTTGTGAATTTGATCATTCATTTCCTTAAGGAAAATATGATGAAGTAATTACAACCCAAGCTAAACACAAATCAAATGCTATTCTAAGCGCAATTCTGCACCAGGATTCTAGTTTATGAATGACTCCAGGGTTCTGTGGCTTCGTGCCTGTTAAGGAAATGGGGCTGTGTTTTTAATTGTATTTATAACGAGTGAACAAAAGGTTGCATGACTCATTCACTGTGCCAAGACTCTTGCTCTCTGTGCTCACACACACGTGGTCTCAACAAAGCCACTCACTCCTAAAAGAGTGTCAATAGGACTGAAGAAAAGGGAAAAATCTCATTAATAAATCTGGCCTTGTTAACTGCTTCTCTCTGAATTTTTTCTGTACCAAAACTAAACTTTACCTGCTGTGTAGTAGCTGTGAGTTTGAGGGAGGCAAATATTTCTTCAATGCTTAAGCTGCTGTCCTGACCCTCATCCCATCATTACTATTTCTAGTTTTAGCCAAATTTGGAAGAGAAATGCAAGATGGACAGACTTTTAAAATGCTGGAAAAGATGGCTCTGGGTAGAGAGAGAAACACAGACTAGTGTCCCCAGAAGAAAAGGTCTGATACATAATATCAACTTAAAATTAACATCTGGGTGAAAGCAAACCACTGGAACTGACCATCCAGTGGGATGGAAAGGTATTTCAGCTCCTCTGAGAAGTTTTGGTGGCTTCGGGAGGCTCATGACCTGAGTCCTCTTCTGCAGCAGGAAAGCAGAGCTTGCAAACAGACTGCTGAAGTTATTTTGCCCACTGCTTGCTTCCCAAAAGTTACCGAGCGAAGAGCAGGGTGCTGGGCTCTGCCAGGAGGGGCAGTCAGCGAGCAGGCAGGTCCAGCAGGCTCTAGAAAGGCACAAGAGTCTTGTGCAAAATTTCTTGGCTTAGTGAAGTGTGGGCAGGGCAGCTCTTTCATCTCACGCCATCCTTCTCTACAATGGCTCTTTCTAGTAGCTTTATTTTTGTGCATTCACCTCATTTTTGTGATCCTTTTCTAGATTGAGAGGTTTTTTGCAGCTCAGGCTCATTCATATTTCAGAACCTGGACTTAAGCAACGTCCTCAGTTATTAATAGTGTGAGATGGATGGCAGAATCAGGACATTAGAGTGCTCTGGTTCACCTCTCTTGTAATTAAGTAGAGAGCCTCACCTGGCCATCACAACTTATGTTGGTTAGCTGGAGGACTTCCAGCCACAGGGACACAAATGGGCTCAACCTCTGGTTCTCCTTGTGAATTAACAAGAAGAAAGCTCTGGGATGGTGCTGGCACACAAACCAGCCACTCACCTTTCTACTTTCATGTTTTCCTGTTTTCCACATCGTGATAGGTGGCAAAGTTCTACGAGTTTGGAACTGAGAACATGTAGA
This sequence comes from Lichenostomus cassidix, assembly GCF_008360975.1. Classification (NCBI taxonomy): domain Eukaryota; kingdom Metazoa; phylum Chordata; class Aves; order Passeriformes; family Meliphagidae; genus Lichenostomus; species Lichenostomus cassidix. The sequence continues at coordinate 8,828,398 of NC_139500.1, read as the reverse complement.
GAACTGCTGGTTGTTGATTCTAGGTATGACACTTCCCTCAACATTCTAGGGAATAAATATTACAGTGTAGTAGTTAAATAAATCAGTTAAATTAATTGCCTGTGCCAAATGCACATGTTCTCTGAGCTCATCAGCTAAATTTTCCTTGACTTGGTAGATACCTGGACTGCAAACCCCCAAGGCCTCCCAGGTGGGCTGGTGTCAGAGGTGAGTTAACTCTTGGTGAGGCTTAAACCCCAAAATCCAAGAAGTGGAAAGATGCAATCCCCTCATTGCTGTGTAGGGAGAATGCATGTGTGTGTGTGTATATATATGTATGTTTATATATATATATGTGGTTTATTGCATTATAAGTACCATAGTAAGACTATATTCTTAAGGTATCACCCCTTGCCTAAGTACAAAAGCAGCCAATGAAGAAAGGCCTGGGATGTGGGATGTGTCTGTCCCAGACATGCAGCCATTCCAGGGACAGCTGGTGCAACATCAGCAGTTCCATGCTTGTCTTTCCCTGGAGACCTGGGCTACAGACAGGGCAGTGTTCAGGTTTCATTGCTAGGCTGCTGCAGAAATATTGCAGCAGCGAATTTTCTGGATGGATATGGACATTTCATTTAATCAGACTCTACTGCAAAGCCTGGCAGATTGGGGGAAGAGAAGGGGGCAGTGTGTTCCATTTTCTTATAAAAATAAAAATGCAAAAGCAGCCATCAGATGAAGCTATTTGGATCCTGCTGCTGCAAACAAAATAGAGACATGGAAAGAATTCTGAAGAGCTGGGTCTAACTGCAAAGTAGTTCCCATGAAATAGTCTGAAAGAACCAAACATTTTTTTTAGTGTTGTGGGACTGCAACTGTTTTATAGTGAAAAGCTAAACAATATTTTATGGTAGTCAAAAACTCCATTTGAAAGTCACTGACAGTGGAACATATGTGTTTACCTTTTGGCTGTTGGCTTTCTCTCTTTGGACAGTGAAGGAAAAAATCACCAAGTGATTTTCCTGGCTACATGCTTGTTGCAGGACTTTTTCTTTAGACACTTTAAAATGAAAATTTTGGCCATTAAATTTTTTTATCTAGATGAATTATCAAAAAGGTCATCATTAAAAATAGCATCATGGGAACTATTCAGTTTTAACCTCAAAAGGAGCAGGAAAAAAGATATTTAAAATATGAAAATGGAGCCCATGAAGAAAGGAAGCAAAACTGATGCTTTACCCATGCCCCAGCCAAACTACAAGAGATGATAACATCTGCTGGGGTTAAGACCTGCTTAAATACAGGCACAGCTGGATTTAAACCAAACTGCAGCCCAGGCCAGCTTGCTGCTCTAAGTGGCTGAGGAGTTGGGATTTGGGCTGGGTTGTGGGGGCATGAAGGGAAGGCAGCTCAGAGGCTGTTGATGCAAATAACCCTCTGAATGATTTTTGATCCTCTTCTAATGGTGAGGGGGAAGAACAAAAACCTCTAGGTTCGGGAGGGAGTTGGTTTGACATCCTCACATCTGGGCATGGGTGTGTCAGCACTGCCCGTTGGTGTGGATGAGCACAGGCCAGTATGAACTCTGGGATGAGAGAAAGTGTTTTCGTGCTGAGATACCCTTATGGCCCAGGAGCAATAGAATGTATTGGGTCTGTGCTACAGTGGGAATTTGGAGGTGTCTCACTGGCGTCTCCAGAGGCTGCCTGTGCAGGCAGGGCATCCTGGCCCTGTTCTGTGTTCAGCTGGAGTTGGTAGCTGTAACAGCAGTGCAAATAGTTGCTAATTTTACTGTTATCTGGCTTTCACGAGAAGAGTTGATTGAACTTTCCTAACCCTGTGAATGTACCTGACCTCCACAGATTAAGCATTAACATGCTGAAATATCTTTTTCCATCCCATAGAAGATTCTGTGCTTAATTTGGAAAGAAGGGGTGTGATTTTGTTGGTGTCTGAAACTAGGACAAGGGGAACGAAGCAAGCAGCCTGATTAGTGCCCCTGCTTATCCCCAGCCATTTTCTGTCATTCTGGTGGATTACTCAGGCTGTGATGATAGCCTGGCATGTTCTGGAGCACAGTACAAACTGCCTCTCTTTAGGTGCTCATAATTCACACTCCATTAGGATGTTGATGTAGGGAATGCTTGGCAGGATGTCAGAGCTTGCCAGGCATGATGAGATTGAGTTCATCTCGTTAAACTGCATTCTGAAGTGACAATCCAGTATTTATTTTTTTTTCCCCTCAGCAGAAGCAGCCCCTTAGGAGAGCAGCAGGGCTTGCTCTGAACAGAGATAGCCCTGTAAAGGGCCTCTGCTGTCCACCCTGACTGCTGACAGCTCAGTGTGTGCCAGGCTGACACAGGTGTTGGGTATTCATGCAGGGCTGTGGGAAGACTTTTTCTCCTTCGAAGCTGAACAATAAAATTTTTATTCATCTCAGAATCAGATGAATCAGAATTGATTCATGGCACACCAATCTTAATACGTGTCACAGGGAGTCAGCATCTGACTAAACAGGAAAATAAAAACCTTTTTTGTTTTAAATGCTTCAGGAACAACAATGCAAGGGTTGAACAAGAAGGTTTGAAGAGAAGAAGTTAATGTGCTGACTTTTCTCAGCGTACCTGAAAATAGGTAGGAGGTAAAATGGTCAGTGCTTTAGCAGTCTGATGGGGTGCTGAGCTGAGACTCCCACTGCTGCTCTTTGCCCACAGACATGCTAAAGACCAGTTGTTGGACTTGGGGACCTTCCTCACCTCAGCAGGTGATACTATCCAGATGGGTGTTTGATGTTTTCCCTTCTTCGTTTTCAGCCCCAAAGTGACCTGCATCATTTTCTTGGGGGCAGATCTTTGTCAGGGGAAGAAAGGTAGAAGCAACTCTTAGGGTCAAAACTAAAGACTGAAATTATTGGCTGTGAGAAATGAAAGGACTTGTGAGCCTGTGTTTGAGCCAAGGGTAGAGCTGGCAGATTCTGCATGAGCAGAGAGGACATAGCTCGGGGCAAATCTCCTCTGCAGGCAGTTGGGTCCTGTCCTGTTTCTGCTTTCTGCGTGATCCACAACATGCTCTGAAGGCTTCATTGACTCTGCCAGATGGGTTTTGCTGTGTTCCCTTGCTGGAGTTGTCAGTTCTTCATGCTTCATAAGTGCAGGTTTGTATTTTGGAGCAAAGCAGGCAATTCATGTGCTGAGGAAGCCAGGTGTGAATCCAGAGAGCAGTCTGCCCAGGTCAATGCCCCACAGCATGTATGGATGGGAGTTGTTCCATACTGCTTGACTTGGGTAAGAAAAGCAAGGGGAATGCAGCCTCTTCACTCAAGCTCAGACTAATCTTCCCTGGAAAATACAAGACGATATATTTTCCAGAGCTTTGAAATAGGAGTAATTGAAAATAAGCATGCAGCTGATCTTCCTTCTTGATTTTTCCCCTTGCATCTCAAGGTAAATTTTGGGAAAGGATGACAGCTAACCAGGCTGTTTTGCCAGACCCTTGGTGTGTCTTGGGTGGCCCATGTTGGTGCTGTGTGTCCATGTGCTTTGGTGCCACTGTGTTCTGTGCTTAGAAGTGGTTGGGTAATTCAGGAGCAAAGCTGATTGAATTAAAATTCAGTCAATGCCTAATCTCAGGGCTAAATCAATACCAATTAATTCTAAAGTACAGGAGGGTCTGTAGCACGTGCATCATGCTGATTTCTTTTTGTGATGGTAGTGTCCAGCAAACTGTGAACATGGAACAAAAAATTGAAAACAAAGTGGAAAAGAGAAAGATGGTACCAAGTACCTGGGTGGAGGAAAAGTTAAGTGACAAGAGAGGAGACAGTGTAGGGGCAGTGCTCTGTCTCTCAGAAATACCATCAATAAATGCCTATTGTAGAATAATTCTATGTAGGAGTAATAATTATATAATCATGACCTTGTGATGAGTTGTTGCAGGACTCACATAGATTTTTCAGGACTTGAGGGCCTCTGAGCATGGAGAGCCCTGTCAGGAGCAGAGAGAAAGGGCTTTGAAGAGTTGTGCGTTGGACTGTCTTAGAAGAGGACATGAGAAGTGGTGACTCTCCCCTTGGTGGGGAGAAGGAGACAATGCTGCTCCTATTTTTCCCACCCCCATGATTTCAGGCTAATACAATTCTTGATGGCAGCTCTACCACAGGGGTGGCACCATCCTTGAGAAGAGCTGCCTCTCGGTGTGGTTGACAGCTGAAAATTTATTTAAGGGAACTCTCCAGAAGATGCTCTGCTCTGCACATGGCACCTTCATGGTGACCTTGCTCCTCTTCGTTCATTACTGGGTTGTCTGGAAGGAACTTTTGGTTGGCTGATCTGATGTCACTCAAAGATGGAATGAGGGGAAACATGATAATGAGATCTAATTAATAATGAACAAAATGATGGAATATAATTAATACCAGTCAAGAAGAATGTAGGCAAAATGGGTCTTGTGAGAAAATGTTTTCTCCAAGTTTTAGAAGACACAGATATCTGGGTAAGTGTGGTGAGTATGTAAGGGTTTTGTCCTAGAACAACATGACCCTAAAAATATGATCGTGATAAATGGATTAAAAACTTGCTTCACATATCAAAAAGCAGTTGTCAAGGAAAAGCCTCAAAGAAAGGAGGGCTCTTTTGAAGGCCTGGTGGTGCTGGTGTTTTTGTTTGATTTGGAGCAAGCATGAGTTTGAATCTCACTTAATTCACAAGCAATGTGGCCATTAGAAAGAGAGTAAATAGTATTGAGGGTGGGAGAGCTGTACAGAGCTGTCTGGCGTTTTGCTTGCTTTCTCTTCAAATAAAATTCGTTTTCTTACATATTTTTTGTTATAAAGTTCTGCAAGGTCATACCAGCAGGACAGGGAAGGGACTGCACAGCCTCCAGGTGAGGTGTGATGTGACCAGGAGCTTCCTGTGGTCTTGGGAGATGCCAGCAGAAGCAGTGAAGATGAGAGTACAAGCTGATTTTTACGTCTGTATGTCTTTGTGCACTAAAATGCAGACTCCAGTTCTGCTACGCATATTCTCCAAAGGGGTGGTCATTAAAAAGATTCAAGGCCAGGGTAAAAAAAAAAATGCCAGAGCATGAGAGACATAGAGATGTCAGTCTGTTTAACTTGTCAAAATAAGATTGAGAGATAACTTATCTGCACTGCAGAAAAGTCTATAGCGAGAACACAAAGCAGCTCTCAAGGTGGAGAAGGGCACTAAAAAAACTGACGTGTGAAAACTGAAACCAGGCAAATTTAAGCCACATCTCTAAATGTCAAGTAGTAAAATAAACTGTGCAGGCAAATGGCAGATTCTTCATCTCTTGATATCTTCAAACCCGGAGTGGATAATGCTTTGGAAGGTATTCTTTAGCCAAACATAAATTGTTTGGCTGAACAGAGGAAAATCGAAGCGCCTGTCAACACTGAGAACTTGGCAGAGGGACTGCAGGGCCCTTCTGGTTGTTGGCGTCAGTGAGGTGCTATGTATCTTCATCCTGGATATTTGATCAAAAAACTGCTTCTTCCCAAGGTCATCCCAAAGTAAAATCCACTCTTGGTCATGTGTTGCACTGCAAGCTTGACTGACTGCTTAACCTCTGTTTGCTGCTTAATTGGAAGAGGTGCAGGGAATGAATCTGGTGATGCTGCAGAAAATGTCGATATTTCTCTAACTTGTTCTAGATTCCACTGACAAATTAAGACAAATTATTTTGCCAGGCAACACCCACATAAATGCGTATCATTTACCTTCTGGTTTGCAAGGGTGTCAAAGCGCAGAGATTTAAGGTAAGGGAGGAGGCACAGCTATGCCATGCTCCACACTGGCCAGAGGAGGTTAATAGTAGGTGACTGTTGCTTGTGAAATATTTTTGGCTCACAGATGAGAAGCACAGTGTTGTCCATATTTATTTCCTTCCTAGGTGTGCTGTCCCTGATCTGTCATCCTCTCCCAGCTGATGGGGGTGGATAGTTTAGGAATCTATATCATTTCTGATGGCATCTCTGGTGCTTATGGTGATCTCTTACCCTGTTTCAGTCCTACCTCTGGCTGCTGTGGTTTGGGAGCTTGCCTTTTTGGCAAAAAAACCTACTTCCCTTCTGTTCAAGTGAAACTTTTGGTGAAAAGAGACGATAGGGGGAAAAAGGTTGGAGAAACCTTTCTTCAGAATAATGAGAGGTGGTTTGTGAGATGCCAGAGTTGCTGTGCATCTCTGTCTGGAAGAAGAGGGAAGAACAAAGGATTCTTGTCCTCTATTTCCATTGTCTTGTTTTACAGAGTTTCTTGATTAAACTATTTCCATTTTTTCTTTTTTTTTTTTTTTAATCTGCAAAAGCAATCAAGACTACCAGAAAACAACCCACCCAGCAGTGGAAAGCTGTGCATGTGGTGCTCTACAGCTGAACTTGCCCCGTGCCAACTAAATCATCTCTGGTACAGTGCCCTGGTTGTCCCATAGTAATGCCTTTCCTTGCCTTTGGGCTCTTCTGCTTTATGTCCCTGACTTTGAATCAGGACGTGACTGATAGAAAGCAGCAAGCACCTTGGGTTGCTCCAAACCCTTGCTCTGTCCCAAGCCTCTGGTTTGTTGCCAGTTGTGGGTGAATAATCTTTTAATTCTGAGTGTCTCCAGGCACATCTCATTAGATGGGGAAATAAGAGATTTTTTTTAAACAGATGTTGCATGGCTGGGCAATGGGGCATTTCTAATTTGTTTCCTACATTTATGTCATTCGATGCTTTGACTCTGGCTGCCAGCAGAGCTCTTGTGAGGACTCACCTCTGAGGGCAGGAGGATGAGTGCTCTGAGTGCACACGTGAAGGAGGGATGGGCACTGGTGCGTGCGGATGACTCAAAGATTGTTTGTGGAGGTGAATGCAAGGCAGATGAAATGGACCATCAAGTCTGCCTGCAAGGCTGTGGGATGTGCCCTCAAAGGAGCCTACAGACCCCATCAGAGGCTCCAGTGAGCTGCACAAGGCTAAAGAGGCTGCATCAAAGGGAGCTGCTCTGCACTGGCTGGGAGAAGAGGCACAGCCATTTCACAAGGCTTCGCTTTTGTTGATGCCCATATTGTTATTCTTGCCTGAAGGTTTGGATTTTAAAAGCACATGAGAAATATGCTTTACGTTTGTGTAACTTCCTGATTTATACAATGTGCTTCATGCATTGCTCTAGGCACACAAACAGTACAAACTGTAGTTAATGTTAACCCAGAACGTGCAAATTCGATCCCCTTAGCTCACAGGGACATGTGTACACACGCTGCACCATATGTGGGGACAGCAGCTGGTACAGAGCCCTGGGGCCAGCACGTTTACCCAGTTGGAAACCTCATGATACCAGAGGAAAAGGTACTTTACAGCTGTATTTATAGGAGAATTTTTGTCTTTGCATTTCAGTGTAGATACAATTGGAGAGGTAGGATAGGAAGCATTTCTGATACCTTACCAAATTTTTTTTTTTCAAAGTCCCTGTTCACACCAAGATCTAAAGTAAAGTATTTTAGGTCAGGCAGCCTGCTACACAAATAACAGTGTATTTTAGGCAGGTTCTTAAAAATACCCTCATATTTCCTCAGTAGTTTGGAGAGTGATTCACAAGAAGTTCCACCTGAATATGAGGAAGAACTTCTTTACTGTGTGGGTGCCCTGGAACAGGTTGCTCAGAAGGTTGTGGAGTCTCCCTCACTGGAGATACTCAAGAACCGTTTGGATGCAGTCCTGTGCAATGTGCTCTATGATGACCCTGTTTCAGCAGGGAGGATGGAGCTGATGACCCACTGTGGTCCCTTCCAACCTTACCCATCCTGTGATTCTTTGAAAGATTTCTTAAATATTTAGCAATCCTGAGTTCTCCATACTCAGTAGCTGGGTCATTTCTCCTCTGGAGGTGGTACTCAAAAAGCTGGAAGGATTCTGAGAGCACCATGGGTTTGTTGCCTGAATCCAGGTTAATGACTGGGCATCCTTAGAGGATTTAGATTTCTGCTTTGTTCAGAAAACTTGTAGCAGATGTGTTTCAGGATGAGTGCTCTATGTGGGATGAAATCTGGAGCTTCCTAACACCAGCTACAGCAATTAATAGTAATGGTATTCATTACATATTCATTACATAACATGGTTTGTTCTGAGAAACAGACTGCTTGAGATGGAGGATGAAAATAGCAGCTGTTAATTTCAGAGGGCTGAGCCTCTGAAGACTGCACCCAGGAGGAACCAGAACCTACTTAATTCCCTCTATGCTGTGGCCCAGGGTGTCTACCGAGGGGAATAGTCCTCTCCAGGGTTTTCCAGTGCTGGTGCCTTTCCAGTGCCACCAGGGAATGTTTTGGCTGTGCCTAACTATTCCCCTGTGGCTGGTCTGGGAGGGCTCCTGTTCCCACAGCACCTCTGGTGCTGCCTGGCCTTTTCCTCCCCTCTGCTCACTTGATGCCCACCAGGACCTGCCACTCTTTGGGCTGTTCCACACAAGCTGAGGCAGCAACATGGGATTTGGGAAAGACTTGGAGGCATCATGGTGTACACCTCAGCTGTGCCCCGGATTACTGCTACTGTGTTCCCTGACTGGGTATCTCTGGGTGTAGCCAGCTGGTGTGGCTGCTTGCTCGATGGATGATTAATTGATAGAAATGGTTGGAGTAGGTAGGGAGGTGTGCATGCTCTGAGTATCTGCTGGCCCTGGCATGGTAGAGCACTGAGTGTGTTCCAGAGATGACTTGGAGCTGCTGCTGAAGCAGGGCTGAGTAGGGAAATGCTACATGACAGATGCCAGGCTGGTCTTCTGAGAGACCCTCTCTGCTTATTCTGGGCTCTGTCAGTGCAAAAGGCTCTGGGAATAGAGGCTGACTGCCTTTTCTCCCCTTGTGTTCCTAGACGGTGATGGTCGGAGACTGAAAGGAGCCATCCAGAGGAGCACAGAAACTGGCCTGGCTGTGGAAATGCCCAGCAGGACCGTCCGTCAAGCCAGCCATGAGTCCATCGAGGACAGCATGAACAGCTATGGATCAGAGGGAAAGTAAGTCATCTAAAGGGAGCTGGCTAATCACTTGTGGGATGCACTGTCTCTGTACCTATTCATTTTCCTCCAGCATGATGGACCTTGTGTTTTTCTGACTTGCCTGTGCTGCAGGTGTACTGCCCATCCAATTAGAGCAGATCTCTCTGTCTGCATAGCTGGCACATACTCGACTGTTTATATACTTTTTTTAGTGTCCTCATTATTCTGAGCTGAAGCAGATACCCATTACTTTTAACCGCTTTGCCTTTGGATGAGTAATTCAGGGTCAATAGCAGAGGCTCATTACTGGTCGTAAATTATAAGCCAGTAGTTTTTAATGTTGCACAATAGTTGTTCATTTCCCCTGTTTCAAAATAGCCCTTTGGTTTGGGGCAGGCGGAAGTGTCAAGGGTGAAAAGGGTGAAAGTAATAAAATACATTATAGCAGAGCAAAATTCTGCTTTCAAAATATGTATTTTGGAGCCTGTGTGTACTTTGGTAAAAAATTCATTATATAGTTTCATCTGAGTTACAGTGTCCTGAAAGAATGTGTTTCAGAAAAGATTTTTGACTCCAAGAGAACTTACAACACACTTTGTTACATTTAGACTTCATACCAGAATGCAAAGTAGGGGATCTTTAGGCCAGAACTGTGGGAGCTGACTTGTCTCCAATTCCGGTTTTTGTATTTCCATTACTTGAAGCCATATATGGAAATTTAATAAGTTTACTAAGATGACTTTCCATGGGAGTTTTTGGAAGCAAAAACCCCACAGTATTTAAAAAATAAGGCAATATATACCATCTGATTCTGTGCTTTCTAGGTGTGAGGCCAGAACATTTCTGTACCTGAAAGGTGTCCTGTTTAAGCCAAGGACCACACTGGGCGTCATTCTGTCTGCTCTTTCTAGTCCTGAGTGATACTCCAAATGCAATGTACAGCTAAAATGCTGGGATAGTCCAAAGACACTCTCAATTAATGTGATTCTGGTGTTAAATAAGTAACAGGCTGTAAATTAAGAGAGACTTTCTTTAGCTTTAGAAGTAGGCTAATCCTGGAAAGGCATCATAGATCTGTGCTGAAGGTTCAAAATAGTAATGAGGCACAGACTGCGATAGCAATCTTGTCACTCCAAAGCTGTGATGTACCTTATCTCTTCTGTGAGCTGCTGTCTCCAGGGAAATATTCCTGCTACACAGCGCAGTGCCGTGGCTTGGAGTTCTGCCTCCGCTACTAGATGCAGAGGATTAGTGATTAAGTTCAGTCCCTGGGCAATGAGGGGCAAGAATCTGCTTTCATGCAGAGCAAAATTCTTTCCTTTTTATATTTACATAGCTTACCCTCCTGGGAAGGGGTGTAATTCCCTGAATGGTCTGAGTCCTGTCATTGCATACACGGTAGCTGCTTTGTTGGGCTTTCATGGAGAGGGTGTATTTCTGCCAACAAAATCCTGTAGCCATACGAGTGCTGTCTCACCCTGAAGGCAGGGGACATGTAGCTATCAGCTTGACAGAGAAAGGAAAAGCCTGTCTTGCAATCTGAGTGTCTTTATTAGAACAAGCCTAACATTTGGTATTCTACCCTTGAACGCTGCCAGAACATCCTTGCCAGCACTTTGGCCAGGGATGGGGTAGTTTCTTCTCTTCTGTGAAAACTGTGATTAAGTGGTTCCTGGATGCTTTGTTCCTAGGTGGGATAATTAATCTCTTCTGGGAACCCAGTGGGAATTGCAGCTATCTGTCTGAGCCACAAGTGATAAGCAAACAGGGCTGAGAGTACAAAGAGCTAAGAGGGCTCAATTCTCTTGAAACATGGTGGGAGGGAAGTTTCTTTGCTTTCTTTTCCTGCAGCAAAGAGTGGAATTGTTTGGGGAATAGCTTTGAGCAGCAGAAATGTGTTCTCCTAAATCAGATTTCTCTTGACCTCTCTTGTTTGCTGTAGCTGTCTTCTCAGGGAAGCAAAATGAAGATTCATACGTCTCTGTTAGCTGTGGCGAGTTGATTTTCTTTCTAATAAAAACTAGGTTTGTGACTGGTGCAGCTATTCCCAGGTCAGAGAGTTTTCACCAATGACTGTCAAACCCCTGGGTTTTCAGCAAGGCAAGGCTGTTCCAGTTCTTTCCACCCGTGCATCCCTTTAGTGGGCTAAACGATGCATCTTCTGGAATTTAGGCTCATGGAGCATGCCAGTAAGTGCTGACTGTGTCAACACACTGCTTCATGTAAATTTTTGCTAGATAAAAACCCTCCAACCTTCTTATCCACGTTTTCTATTGCACAGTGGCTGTGCACTAGTACAGGAAATTAATATAATAAAACTCAATGGGAGACTTTGTAGAAGGAGAACTGGATATTTATTCTGAAAAAACTGTTTTCAGTCATTCCCGCGTCCAGGTTTCATTCCCTCATGCTCTCACCACCCCATGCAGGCACCAATTCTTGTGAATCCAGGTGCTGGAGCCAGGCTGGGTTGTGTGCTGCAGGGAGGACATGGGACACCATCTGTCAAGCCCTTGCTGTGTCTGCTGAGTTGTTCTTCACAACAGACTGGCTCTTGGAATGTGTTTTTCTTACACTTTCTAGGACTTATCTGCTATTTTGGAGTGATCTTTCACCTCAGGGTCTCGCTCTTTTTCATCTCTGAAGATCTCAAGCAGCACTGCCACCTTTTTGTTCCCTTTTGGGGGGATCTTTATGGCTACAGTCTGCCGTCAGACAGGGTATGGAAGTGATGTGCTCCCTAACCTTGTTGTCTGTCCATCCCCCGTCATTGGAGAGCAGATCTGCTACAGCCAGGTTGGTTGTGCTTTCACATGCACAGATGTTTCCATTCATAATTCATCCAGAACAATCTTAACACTGGTTACGAATTTCTACAGCAGTGAATACTTTCTTCTATGTATATCCTTAAAAATTTCCTTGAGAGAGCAGTTACCCACTGTAGTAAGTGCCTATGGGGTAGTCTCAGGACACCAAGATTGCTGCAAGGATTCAATTCCGAATATAGGAATAACTCACAAACAACCCTGTGAGATTCAGCAGAGATCTCAGCTCCAGCCTGGCTCTTGCATGATCTACATCTTGTTTTGGCTGGGTTTTGCTGCAGCTGCACGAGACCATGTACAGCATTCAGAAAGCAGTAGATTCTGGACTTGTGTGTAACTTGTTCCTGCCAACCACTTTTCTTCCTGAAAATGGAGCAGAAAGATAAAAATGGACCTGGAACAAAAGCCTGCTAGCTGCCATAGTGCCTAGTGAGTGGTACTCATAGCGTTTTTGTTCTTGCTGACTACTGCTGGGATGATTAAGTTAGGGAGTGCTCAGGTGATTTTTACCTTAGAAAAGCACAGCAGGTGGTGACTGACGAAGACTTAGGGGATTGTTCTCGTATTATCTGAGATGAGTGTGCCTGCTCAGCAAGGAAGCATCTCATATTTAGCCATCTCACCTATCTCCTCCATTGTGAGGGCAGTGCCAGCCTGAGCCCTGCCTCAAGGCTGTGCTGTGCAGAGGGCAGGAGGCAGGACACAGCCTGGCACAAGTGCCATCAGCATGGGCATCTCACATCTCTTGCCTTCCTTCTGTCTCTGGTGCCAGTTCTCCCACTGGGCTGGTGTGAGCCATCACTGAGACTGAGGCTGGGAGAGCTGCCTGCCCTTCTCTGCTTCACTGCAGAGCACTAACTGAGAGGAAGCAGGAGAAAATACTGGCCTGGGTTGTGGCCACATAGCCATGTGAAAATTCACTTTCCTTCAGAAATTATCCATCGTCATTCAAGAATGACCAAAAGACTTGATTTCCTGAATGGACCATTCAGGAAATTCATGTTGCAGCTATTCACTGAATGTTTCTTTTTTGCCTTCCAAAGCCAGGGGCCTTCTAGACTCTTTTATAACAGATTATCTTCAGGGCTTTTTTTATCCAAGTCATCTTAAAAAATGTAATGAAATGTGTTGTTAATATTAGTTCAGGCTGTAAGAAATCAATGTCTTTTGAGATGGAAACCAGGAAAGGCATGGAGGTTATTTCTGTAATATATCAAGAAATTCCTCAGCCTGTTCAGCAACAGCACATCCTTTTGTGCTGGCAAAGCTTGACCAGCACAGCTTGGAAAGGATATGACCTTGAGAGCTGTACTTACAGCAGGAAATACAGTGAATCCCACCTTCAGCAACCTCCTGGGAGCAGACAGAATTGCTCACTGAAGACAGGTAGCTATCTTTTATTCAGTGCATCTGAGATGACTAGTGACTGCTAAAAATGTAGCTAGCCTCGAAAGGTGGGGAAGGGAATGGGGGAGGTCTTTGTACAGAATTCACTGCACAGTTTTTATAGCACAGTTTCGGTGGCAGAATTCGTAGAGCAGAAGGAATCGGATACGCGAGCGGAGTACAATGTGTTACAGCACATAAGACAGCACGTCAGACTGCTAAAAATGTTACAGAAAGTGGAGTGGCCCAGAGAGAAACAGAGCTTGTTGAGAGGCAGAGTTGGAGATCTTGCCTGGCAGAGGAGAGGTGTGCAGTTGGTGGGGTCAGGGTGGGTTTGGGTCCTGCAGGGATAGATGCCCATGGAAAACCTTCCCAGCCAAAGCGAAGGCTCCTGCAGCGTTCACATCAACTTTGACAGGTTAAGGGGCTGTGTGCCCAGTCCCTGGGCAGTGTAGTTGGATGCATATTCCTTGTGCACACCATAAATATTTTAAAGATAAATATTTTAAAGCAGTAAGACATTGGCAAGTTCTGCCTTCCTCCTTAGCTGATAAATATCTGGTTGGCTCCTGCGTGCGAGATGCGATTTAAAAGACGTTAACATGCAATATGGATGAGTGTGATTGTTACACAGAACATTACTGCTCCCTGAAATTGGAGTTCTGATGGGGTTTTTTTAATGCTCAAATAAAATAACTGTCAAATATGTTATCAGTCTCAGAGGAGACTTCTCCCTCCCCATTTCTTCTGGCTGAAGGAATGTGTTGCTGTCCCTGTTTTTTAAAGATAGAGCTGGAGATTTTAGCTCCGTGTTAGATGTGGGCATGTGGTGTATCTGTTAGTTCAGCTGTGCAAGTCAAACCACTGAGATGCATGGCTGTGTTTAGGCAACTTGCTTATTAATTGCAAGTTTGTGCCATGAGAGGACAAAAAAGTCTTTTTTATTTACAAGAACAGAACAATAATTTCTGAACCCTGGGCCCAGACACATCCCATGCACATACCAGACACAGTGGAGCAGCTCTTTAAGAATGTATCACCTCTGGAGACTTGAGATGATGGCAAATAGGTGTTTGTGTGGATAGTGTAAATGAATCCATGAAAAGAACAAGATAAAATATTATCTTCTGAAAATAGCTGTTGTCTGAGTGTTCCAGGGCATGGCTGTGTTGAAGATGTCTGGCTTCACCACCATCCCACCTCGCTGAACCCGCAGCAGTGGAGCTCTGTGGGAGTCAAGGTGTGCAACTTGTGAAACAGAGAGACAGGAGTGGGAATTTGGTCCAAGGAGGACACAAAATTCTCTTCACTTGAGAGAGCTCCTGGACAAAAGAGTGTTACACCCAGCCTATGAAGGGAGCAGATGAATGCCTCGCTCTGTATTTCTTCTGCACAGACACAGCAGCAAGTGTGTGGCCATTACAAGTTAGTGCAATTGAGACCAGTGTCAAAATCTTATAAGAGAGAATAAAAAAGTATGGTATCAAGGAAAGGAATAGGGAATATGTGGTCTGTTTTTCAAACTGGTAATTCACAAATGATGTTCAGGACTGATGTGTAAAGAGGAATGATGGAAAAAGATTTATAAGGAGAAGGTAAAACAAAGCACAGGAATAAAGTCTCAGGGAAGAATTTTAAGAACAGGTTAGAAAAGCAGCTGTCATGGATGGTGTAAATAAGGGTGCTCTGGCCTTGGGACCTGGGTGTGGACTGGCTGACCTGTGGAGATGAATTCTGACCATATTTTCTGCGAGTTTTACAAGGTTTTGCCAAGCTGATTCTGCAAATGCTCGCAACAGCATAATGGGATACCTGGCATCGAGAGTCCCAGAAGCAATTTAAAAATAGATTTAGAAAAGAGGTCAGACAAACTCCGCACGGACAGGAAAAGAAATTAATGATACATTTTCCCTAAATGTGTCTGCCTTTGCACACTCTGCATGCTAATTTGCAGCCACCAGCAGGCGGGGGTGCGGAAGGGGCTGAGCAGAGCCACATATGCTGTGTGAGAGGGATCAGCACAGCTGCTCTGCATTTTCTTTATAGCATTTTGCATTGAAATCAGTGTTGTCCATCTAGGCATTCAAATCCTGATCAGTTTACAAGCAAACTCTGAAAAGCTGGTTCTCCATCCAGTCATATAGAAAGAGCAGCTGCTGTGCCATGAAGGAAGCGAGTGCATGATTTGCACACAGAGTGGAAGGACTCGGATCCTTGCAAGGGGTAGGTCAGGAAATGCTGCTACCTTGAAAGAGCAGAGAAGCAAACAGCTGGCAAAGAGCCTTTAAGCCACTCTTAAATTACTCTACAGAGGACAGATTTCATATGCCCTGACCTACAGCATGCAGCACAGGAACACAGTCTTTAGAGGCTGCACAGATTTCCTAAATAATCAGGATTAGGAATGTTGTGTTTGAAAGAAGGTCTGGGCATTTTCAGTCCCAGTTTGAGCACACAGCTTCTGAGATCCATAGACTCTTAGAATATTCTGAGTTGGTGCTAGAATCCTTGAGTCCAACTCCTGGCTCTGCTCAGCTCACCCCAAAAATCCCACCATGTGCCTGAGAGTGTTGTGCAAACATTTGTTGACCTCAGACAGTCTTGGGGCCGTTACCACTGCCCATGGGAGCCTGTTCAGTGCTCAACCACCCTCTGGGAGAACCTTTTTCCTGATACCCAACCTAAACGTCCCCTGACTCAGCTTTATACCATTTCCTTGGGTCCTGTCACTAGTCATGAAAGGGAAGAGATCAGTACCTTCCCCTCATGAGGATGTTGAAGACCACAATGAAGTCTCCCCTCAGTCTCCTCCAGGAAGAATAAACCAAGTTACCTTAAGTGTTCTCCATAAGGCTTCCCCTCCAGTCCCATCACCATCCTTGTGGCCTCCTTTGAACGGCCTCTAATAGCTCAATGTCTTTTTTATATTGTTGTGCCAAAACTGTCTCCAGTACTCAAGATGAGGCTGCAGCAGTGCAGAGCAGAGCAGGACAATCCCCTCCCTTGCTGGCGATGCTGTGCCTGATGCCCCCAGGACAGGCTTGCCCTGCCTGCTGCCAGGGCACTGCTGACTCATATTCAGCTTTCCATCAGCCAGGACCCTCAGATCCCTTTCCTCAGCGCTGCTCTCCAGCCTCTCGTTCCCCAGTCTGTACACATAGCCAGTTTTATTCTGCATATAAACATGTCACCACAAACAGAAATGGTTTATGGGCTCTGTCATCTGTGTCATAAAGCCGGGGCGGTGGTTGGTACCTGCTCTGCATGGGGACTGCGTGCAGGAGCTACCAGGCACTGCTGTCAGCGCTGCTGCAGGGTCTTGTCTCCCTCTCGTGGCTGTCCCTGTGCTCCCTGCTGTCCCAAGGTGTGTCCCTGCTGCCATGCCTGTAGCGTGGTGGGCAGGCGGCTGTGCCTGCTGGCTGTTGTGCCAGGGACAGTTCGGGCATAGAAATGGCTTTTTTATGCATTTGGCTGGAATGGTGTTTGCAGCCTGTGCTGAGCCTTGGCAGGAGCTGCTACCTGGTCAGACAGTGTTAATGTTCATGCAGCTTTCTGCTGCAATGGTGAGCTCAGAGATCCCAGGATCAATAGCATCCAGAGTGTCATCTTTCTGCTGTCCCTGCTCTGCCTCCTTACCTACAGCCAAGGACCATGGGCTGAGCATCCTCCAGCAAAATGTCCTTCATTTGTCCTTGACACCTTGCAGGCATCACTGACCTCACTATGCTCTCACTCTGCCTTCTGGTCAATGAAAGAGTTGCATTCAACTTACAACCAATTCTGCAGCAAATCCATAATCTTTAACTCCATTAAAATCACTCCCATTTGGCTGTGGCAAAGCAGAGCCCGTAAATCATGATTAGCGAAAGCAAAGGGCCAGAGAAGAGATAATTAATTTCGCTTTGCTGTTAAAAGGCTGCTCTGTCCTCACTCAGTGGAGGATTTGTGCCCTTTAGACAAAAGGCTGACAAGTGTCACCTGTTAATCTTCTCTGTGTGCAGCTCTTTGCAGCATGAGATGGTCCTGTCACAGGGCCCTGCTGGCTCTGACAGCTGCTATTTGGAAGTCAGCTGCAAAACGCTCCCTCTTTATTCCTCTGGCTATTTTTAGCATTTCTCTTTAGGTGCAATAAAAAAAGACATCTCATATTGGTGATAACCAGGTTGTAGTGATTGTTCTCCTTAAGGGAGAGTGTGTTGGGCAGTGGGAGGGGAAGGGCTTTCCAGGATTGCTCCAGTGTGTGTGTGAAACATATCTGCTGGCTGTCACCCAAGGCGGAGACACCACTGTCACCTGCGCCACATCCCTTCAGGAGCCTGTCAGCCCTGCCAGCACATCCAGTGTGTGCAGGTTCAGTTGGAGAGCTCGTTTCTGAATCAAGGGCAGGTCAGAGTGTCTGCAGAGGTCAGGCAGGAATAGTCTGCTGAGCCTGCAGCATGCTCCAGAGCGGCAGGGAAGGGCTCTTGGGAGCACCAGGACTGCATTTAAAGAGTTGTAAGAAGTCACAGTGCTCCCTGGAGCTCTTTTCCTCCGTGCTTTAGCTTCAGGAAAAACAAGGGAGTGAATGGAGAAGGTCTGTCCTACCAATCTCACCATACATGTCCCACTCACCTCACTGTCCTAACTTCTCTTTGAGCATTTGACAGGCAGGGCTCATCAAGCTGGATTTGAGCATCCTAAATTTAGTCTATTCTGCTAAATGGTTCCTGCTGTTTTTAATTCACATTCATACTAAATTTCTGCAGTTTTATTTTCCTCTTCCCTCTCCCCTGAAGGGAGAAGCAGTGGCTTTCTTGGAGGTAGCTTATGATTTTTCCAGACAGAAATTGTTTCCATTCCAGGGTTATTGGCAATATCCAAATATATATCCAGGAATTGGTCAAAGCCAAGATTTAGAGCTGCTGCTTCTAATGTCTAATAAAGCAGCACTGCAAAAGGTCAGTCTCTGTGCAACGTAGCAACCAGTTCTACCAGTTAATGGCATAATCTATTATAGAATTAATTCCTTATGTCTTCCCTTCTCTGTCAAACATAACAAGAGTGGGGAACATTAAGTGTCTAACCTAATACTGAGTTTCATATAGTGCTAGTAAACCCATTAACTAGGGCTGTTATCCAAACTGATGGAGTCTTGACCTTGGCCTGTGTTTCTAAGTGAGCTTAGCCATTCCCCTTGGGATCAGCCTCAGTGTTACGAAGCAGCAGCAGCTTCATTCAAGCAGCAGCTCCACTGCCCTGCTTGTGAGGGTCTGTGCTGTTGGCCCAGCCCTGGTGTCCCTGCAGCAGTGTCCTGCCCCCTCGCTGTAGTTTGCACTGCAGAGCGTTCATCGTTTCAAGGTCATCCAGAGCCCTCTGACTTCTGAATTTATGGAAGATAACAGCAGCCTTTGCTTTGCTGTAAACACTTCCAGTTGCCACTGGTGCACCTTTAGCCCAACAGCTCTTGTTCTTGTGCTTTTTAACATTGTCCTTCATGCTCTCCTGCTGTTTTCCTCTATATCATCGATGCAGGCTGCAGCATCAGCTGCTCTGTTAGCAAGTGCTTTTACTTTCTCCTGAGCTGCTCCAGCTGCTGGGCAGAGCCTTTGCTGGCAGCTTTCATAGCATCACAGGACAGCTTGGATGGGACTTTAAATATCATTTAGTTCCAGCCCTGCTGCCATGGGCAGGGACACCTGCTAGACCAGAGGAGGGGTGAGCTGGTGTTGAGAGCACAGGTAGCTTCTCTCCACTCAAGGTATAAAGTGCAGAGGAATACTTGGCATCAGCCTTTGATGTGATTCTCTCCCTGGCAGGTAGGAGAAAGTGGTTTAGTGAATTTTTTTTTGAGTATTCAGGGGCCAGAAGGGTTTCTCTTCTTTGCTGTCGTGCACCATGTGGGGTTTCTGTGGGTGGTCTTCTCCCACCTTTGTGTCCCCTCTGCAGTAACGTGGCTGGACTTCCCCCTGGAGAGGAATTGCTCCAAGACCTGGTTCTGTATGTGCTGTGAACTCTCATAGCCCTCAGCTCACTCTAATCCTGGGCTTCCCCTCCTCTGTCCTGGTCCTCAGCATCTTGCTAATTAGCCCAAGCATCTGTTCTGAGCACAGCAGTAAACATTTCCCTGAACGGCTGTGAGTTGTCTTGCCAGATTGTTATTTACGTGCTCGTTCAGGTCACACACTCCCCAGGGCAGGAGCGAGACCCAAGTTTGGCCCATTTGTCTTCCATGAGTTGAACAGAATAAAGAAAACATTTACCTTCTGGCTGATAGTCTATTCATCTCCTGCTGAATCTTACGTCTTTTTCTGTCAGGTCGCCTTTTTCCTGCACTATTTTGAGTTCTCTAGGCACTAGTTTTCATCCTTTTTTGACTCTCTGTGCAGCCCGAAATGCCTGAGCCAGCAGGGTCACAGAGTCTCACTGGTCCTCATGTGCACCAGGACTCACTTCTTCCCTCCTTGTATGGGCAAATCATGAGCCTGATAAAGCCTGTCTGGCTCTGGGCTCCCTCTTCCTCTGCTTTCCCCATCCCATGTCCCTGCAGATTTTCCAGCCCTGGAGATGTCTCTCTCTGTGAACAGTTTATCCTGGGGAGCCAGGCCACAAATCCAGCACCTCTGCCCTGGTCCCAGAGATGGCTGCCCCAGTGTGCCTGCTGGGTGGTGGGGCAGGAATTGTATACCCACAGGGAGCAGGGTGTGGCCCTGCACAGTGACACTGGGGATGCACCTTGTGCTGCTGAGAAGCTGGTGATACAGGAAACTGAGAAAAATGGTAAGCCTTCTCTGCAGTGAATACCAAATAAACGCTGCTGGTTTTGTTCCATCTCAAAATATCACCTGGAGTATTGGTGCAAACAGTGGAAGCAGGGTGAAAAAAACACTGAACTGGGGAAAAGACAGCCATGCAGAGCCCTTCCCAAGCCTGTCACGCAGGATGCCAAGACTCCCTCATCCCTTTTCACAAAGGTGACATTCGTAAAGAGCTCAAGGGCAGGTTTTTCCGTGCTGATGGCTCAGCAGCTCCCTGTGTAGCAGCAATAACCAGGTTTTTCAAAGAGTCAGGTTAATGTAGAGGGGAGGTGCAGTATTCCATGGAACTGTCAGGTCATTTAATGCAGTGCCCCTGTCACAGGGAACTGAGCCACCCTGTGAACCTGTGCTAGTGCCATGTCCTCTTCAGTCCCATGTGTGGCAAGATGCTGAGGTGTGTTTGCTGGCATCCTCCTTCCCTGTCAGAATAAAGAAATATTCCCGTGGGGCTGAGAGCAGGTCTGCAAATAGCTAATGAGAGCTGAAATCCCAACCTGAAATTAACACGCTGCTGGTTGAATGGGGTTTGAAAAGAATTTCTTTTCTTTTTAATGTCTGTCTTTTACATGTAACTGGCTTGCAGGGGGGCATCAACCAGTCTTTGTGGCTGACTCAGCTGTGTGAGAGCCTGCAGTCCCCAGCCCACCCTGCAGGCAGGGCTCCTCTCTGCCGTCACTTGCACCCCATGTGCAGCCTCCTCACAGCATCCTTTGTGAGAAAGGGATTTGGGGAACAGGGGGCTGTATCATTATGTGGGTAATTGCCCCCCTCCAAGGAGGTTTGGAGAAGTGGAGGAGGTTTGTAATTGTGCCTGGCTTTGGCACGCAGCAGGCAGAGAGCGACACCCGGCGCGGCAGCGTGGGTATCCCGGCACAAAGCTCCTGACGTGTGTCTCAGCAGCTGTGTCATGGTTTGGCAGATGCCTGCAGGACAAGTGTAGGTGTCGAATCCTGGCCTCAAGCCTCCTCCTTACCATTTGCAGCAAGTTCTTCTACAACCTCCAAAACAGCTGCGTAAATCAGGGTACAACTGGGTAAATGTTGATTTGTGTCAGTGTACCACGGAGTTTGACGCTTTTGTGAACAGAACCTGTAGCTATGCCATGGACCAGCCTCAGTGCCTGGTGATTAGATTTTGGGGCTCTGTCCCCTCAACAGCTTTAGTTTTGATGTGGTGACTGGCAGAGACACTGCTGGTGTTTGAGGATGATGTCCTATTAGCCTTGCCGCCCACATTCAGATCCTCTTTGTGACTACAGTCATGGAAGCAAGTTTGAAAACCACAGAGTGGACAGAGCAGATGCTTCTGGTGTTGAGCAGTAGGAAATGGGAACCTCTGGTCAAAAAGGAAATGGATTGCTCTGTGTGTGTGTGTGATAAATAAATAGGGAATTGAGTCCCAAGGGGATTGATGCTTGGCCTTATCATCTCACTTTTAACTACTGCTCTAGATGCGTTATTTCCTCCCCAGAAATGAGGACTGGAAAGGGATGGCTACCAAGAGAGATTCTATAAGCTGTTCTAGGCATCTGTTACCTGAAGAGGTAACAGATCTGAGCCTGAGATGGCAGAGGAAAGAGATTTTAAATGGATTTCATGTATCTAAACTGTGTGGAAATCAGTGAGTTTTGCTCAAAAAAAGGCTTCTGTAGATATCATTCATTTCGAGGACATATTAAATCTGGTTCTTTAGTTACAGGGTTGCTTTAAATGCAAATTAACCACTTGCAAAAATAATTTTCTTTTGCAGCTTGAATTTCAGTGGAGTCCATCTGGCATCTGCTGGGCAGTTTAGTGACTTCCTGGGGAGCATGGGCCCTGCACAGTTTGTTGGCCGTCAGACCTTGGCCACCACCTCGATGGGTAAGGAACACAAAGGAGTTGGGTGGCTTTAATTTAGTCTTGAACAGACAGCTCCTACAAGACACCTAATAATGTGTCCAGCATCTGCTGATCTAACACTGTCTTGCTCCATTTCTCTGTTAAATCAAGTGAGCTTGGCTGAAAGGTTTTGCTGACTGCAGCAAATGTGGCATTAGGAGGAGAGCAGCAGCTTTGTGCTTTTCCCCCTCAGCTCTGAAAGGCACAGACTAAGTAAAATGCAGCTAAAATCCTGAAAATGCATCCTGTGCATCTTGGGATTTTTCTTTCTCTCTTAAAGCTCACCAGGCTCTGTAAGAATTTTGTTATGGTCCACCATAATTGCATTTTCCAAAGCAGCCTGCAATGCTAGGTTCTTCCATTTGGGAGAGATGAGAGGCTTGCTGCCACAAAGAGTAGGAAACTGAGACACCAAAGCCATTTTAGAGGGCTCCCAGTTGAGTTTGCATTTGAAAATGTGGCCTGGAATCACTGTGGAGCTGCTCCAGAGTAACACAGGCACATACAGTTTGTTACACCTTGTAGCAGGAGAGATGTGAAGATTGGTTTTCTAATGTTTTAGTAACCCAAGGACATATTGTTTTGAAAGTCTTCTGTATATTTTGACATTTTGGTTTAGGGGACGTGGAAATTGGCTTGCAAGAGCGAAATGGGCAGCTCGAAGTGGATATCATTCAGGCTCGAGGACTGACACCAAAACCTGGCTCCAAAACACTGCCAGGTAGGATGCTTTGATCTCCTGAAGTACTTCCCTGAGCCCCAGCCTCCCACAGTGCTTGTGAATAGGGAAAATTTGAATTTTTGCTTGGCAGGACTAAGCAGCCTGTGCGTGGTACTGAAAACAAGGCTGCTTGGGCAAATCTTTTCCCTGCTGTAACTGCCTTCTTTAGAAACACCTGAGACATGGCACTCTGTCTTTTCTAAAGTGAGCATGAAGATTTTCTTCATATTTGATCATGTTTATTTTTTCCAGCTGCTTACATCAAAGCTTACCTGCTAGAGAATGGCGTGTGCATTGCGAAAAAGAAGACAAAAGTGGCTCGCAAATCATTAGACCCTTTGTACAATCAGGTGTTGCTGTTTGCTGAGAGTCCCCAGGGCAAAGTATTGCAGGTAAGATGAGTAAGTCTCAAGTCTGCCCTTCTCTCTCTTCCACCTGTCATGGAAGATACTAAGTCCTGTTGTGCAATTAAGATAGATGAGAAAAAGCCAATGTTTTCATTAAACCAAATGCACTCGATCTGAGTGTAACAAATGGAAAGGAATCCCATTTTTTTCATACTCAAGCTGATGATTATTTGACAACCTGACAGGTACCATGAATGCATACCAGAAAAAGATTGATTTTTTAATTCTTTAAATTCTTTTTTTCCCACACAGTTAGGAGATAGGTGGTACCTATAGGTGCTAAACAGTCTTGCAGCATGGGTTGTCTTCTGTGGTTATACACATTCAGGGCACTATGCTTTGCCATCATCCAATCACATATCTTTTCTACCTCTTTTCTATTACTGCCATAAATTTTCTGCCATAAATTTTCTGCCATACTCATGTTTTCAACTCTACTTAATGTTTCCAGAACAAAGAGTGATTTGCATTGTTAATTCATATCAAAATCATTTCCATCCAATAAAGCCTGGCTAAAATCTATTTGTAATAGTAATGTAATTAATCCATGAGTTTCCATTGATTACCTCCACTGGCGTATGAGTTGCCAGCTAACCTGCTGGACCCTTTTTTTCAGTGACTTCTACCTCATTTACTTTGATTAGAATTTTCCCCTGATGCAACAAGACTGCAGATTTATGACTGAAATGGAATGGGACCTGGTTTGGTCTGCTCTTGCCTTGCGTGGGTTTCCTTACCTGCTGCCTTGCTGCCAGGAAAGGCACTTATTCCAAGAATAAAATGAGGAGCTTGGCTCTTTGCTGATGGCTATGTCACCAAACCCACTTTGTGCAGTGGCTTGTTCCATCTCCTGCTGGCCTAGAGTGTGAATTTTTGATTTTTGATTGACATTCGTTGTCTTTCCTACCTCATTTCTGAGAAAATTATAATACTGTGATTGTTTGGAGCCTAGGGAAAGAAGCTGTCAGGATTAGCCAGAGGTCACTAATTGTCATCATAACCCACCCTACTCATCCTCTCCTCTTCAGAGCATGGACTCACTCTGCAGTCTGTCGTCACCTTTGTCTTGAGCCACACGGGCCACTTGGCCACGTGCAGACTTCCAGCTTGCCTAAGCCCATGACCCTCACTGCATCTGTTCTTCCACCCACTGGTCTCCATCGTGTCGTAAGTGTGATTCAGCTTTCCCTGCTCCTCTGCCAGCTCTTTCATTAGCCCTTCCTCTGTGTCTGTGAGCCATTCTTGGCCATCTGTGCTGCTTGTCCCTCACGTCACTCACGTGTGCCCCTCGTGCCACTGGTCCCATTGCCAGTGCCCGGCTCCTGCCCTTCTCCAGGTGAGTGACTGTGCCTCATCTCCATGTGCCCTGTGCCACAAGCTCCATGTGCAGAAGTTAAAACATGCTCTTGTCCTCAAACTGTTGGGTTTTGGCCCAAGTTGTTGCCCACCTTTTTTTTTTTTTTTTGGTTTATTTTTCCAGATCAGGAGCTCCTCCTGTCCTTCCTCCCCAAGCTGCCTTTTGGTGTGTCCAAGGCCTGTTATGTGCCAGTACCAGATTTTACATGCAGCTATTGGACTGCAGCCCCAAGGATACTTTGTGCAGGTGCTGTCCCTGCCCAGCAGAATGGTGTCTCATCCACATGCACATTCACCTCTTTTCCATGGGGGGAAAAAAATCTGATAATGTTAGGATTTGTAAACATGTACTTAGAATAAAAAAGTAGTATCATCAGCCAGAGTTTTGCATCACCTGTTGGTAAATATTTCTGATCTTCTCAGGCTGTAATAAAGCTCCAGGAAGTTGGATGAGTAGAAAGAAGGGTTGGTCAGACTTGTGCTTCCCAAGCAAGTGTGAAAGTTGGAGGGTTAACTGTTCTCACTCTTCTTGTCCCTCAGGTGATAGTGTGGGGAAACTATGGACGCATGGAGCGCAAGCACTTCATGGGAGTCGCCAGGGTTCTCCTGGAAGAACTGGATTTGTCAACTTTAGCAATCGGCTGGTACAAGCTCTTCCCAACTTCCTCGATGGTAGATCCCACTACAGGCCCACTCCTGCGTCAGTCCTCACAGCTTTCCCTGGAGAGCACAGTGGGACCCTGCTGTGACAGGTCTTAGTGAGTAAGGAAGGGGGAACTGCTTTTGTTTTTTAAACATGCTGTCAAGGTTTTGTTTGCTGGAACTCTGACCTCAAGCGCAATGCATGTTCAATCAGTTCTTGTGGAGCTGGAAGAGGAGGATAAACCAGTGACCTTAGACAGAAGACGAGGGGGAGGGCACTGTGCCCTCTCCATCCGAGGAGGAGGTGCCATGGGGCATGAGTCCTAGTTGTCAAATTAGACATACACCTCTTGTTTCACTTCTCTCGCTGTCATTCTTGGATCCTTGTTTCAGATCAGTATTAATCCTGGAAAGTTGCAGCATTCAAAAGAATTTGGGGGGAGTAAGGAATTAATTTCTCTTAACTGTACTTCTTAGAAATTTCTAATATGGATTCTTTCACAAGAAAGTACGTGAAAAATTCAGAGGTCATCATCTGGCCTAAAAAGAGCAGAACAGAAAGTTTAAGAGGAAGCATGAGGTTTTTTTATAACGTCTTTCTTTCTGAGAGGAAGAAAAAGAAATAAACCTGCAACTCTTTCTTTAGAATCAGTTCCCTGTCACTGAGTCATGTTAGCTGTAACACTGTCGTTGCTGTGTTTTCAAACTGTGCCAAATTACCAGCAAGTGTCTTTACTGCATTACGTGTCTAACACTGCTGATGAAGCATACTTGGTGGGAGAACAAGTAGCGCCTACTTAGAGCAGACAGTTTAAACAGAGTTTGAGTTTAGCAGGCTAATTGACCGCAATTTTGCCCAGAAAAAAAACCCCAAAACACTAGAAGTGGGAGGTGAACATCACACTTGCAGCTTGAGGTGTTTTTTATTGTCAGATGCAACTTTCTGCAATTTTCTGACTCCCTTACTTGTTGCTGTGCATCCTTCAGTCATGATGTCTTCTATCTCCTTCTTTTTTCCTTCATCTCCTTGGTACTGATACATATCTGCTGGAGATGCTGCCCTTCCTGTTGTGCTGTGCACTGACTTGAAACAGGACTGTTTTGTTCTGCCATGGGAGAGGAAACGGGGGGTTCAGAAGAAGGAAACCTCAGTTTGCCATCTGAGAACGTGCTGGAGAGCACATAACCCTCCTTGTGGAGAGCGGGAAACTTTAAGCAGTCTTGGTAGTACACAGACATTGTCAAGTGTCCTGCAAGAGATGAGATCCCCAAAGTACAGAGAGGCAGTGAGTGAGGAATGTGATGATACAGTGGTCACAGCACATATGTTCTGTTCATTAAACAAATTTGCTGAGCTGTGGCAGCTGCTGCCAGCAGAGCCACGTGCTGGAGGAACTGCGCTGGATCCTTCAGACAATTAAATTAACCAGAATCACAGAGAATCTCTGAAGATTTTCTGTTGATAGCTCTGTTTTGGCTACGTTTTGTCTTAGTTCCTAAATGAGGATTTGATGACTGCTGTCCCAGAATAACTTTTGGAGATGTTTTGCTTTGTGGTTTAAAAGGGAAGGTCCCATGTTACATGTAGGAATGAGCAGATTCTTGACCTGTCGTAGAGATACACTGAGCATTTATTTCTGCATGTGGACCTCAGCTTTGTTAGAATAAAAGCATGAGTGTTGAGTGGATGGTAAAAGCAGTTGATTTTGGTCCTAGCTTGTCTATGGCATTTTAAATTATTTTGAGATAAATTACAGGATAGATGCAAAAATTATAGGCCTTACAATAATCTGTAAAAAATTATATAATATAAAGGAGAGAGAAGGAGGACAAGGGACATAGAATGACTAGTTTTTTGAGACTTCAGTAGCAAAAGCCTCAACATTTCAGATAAATCTCCTAATTTCCTTGATCAAATATGTCTCTGGCCTCTCAATAATTATTTTTTCTAATTGTATTAGAAAATTTCTATATATTAGCTGAAGAAAGTTTGTTGCATGCTGGTCAAACTATGTTGTGGCGCTCTCTCTTTTATTTTTAATTTTTAAAAAAAAGCACATTTATTGTAATTCAAGTCAACATCTTTTCCTCTTGGTATGTAGTGAGTACTAGGCAATATTGTACAATATGTGTATGAACTAGAATAGATTAGGTAGATTTAGTGGTTTGTAGCACTGGATCTTTTAATAACTATGACTTTAAAAGGACTGGGGGGAGCTCCAGGTACACGCCAGACCTGGCAACAGTGCTTCTGTCTTAAGTTGTGCTGAAACCTTTGTACTGGTACACAGTTGGGAAATTATCTACCACTAAGAGCTAAGTTAATCCTGAGTTTCCTGTGTCCAGTAAGATGAATGCAGCATTTTTGCAGTTTTAAATGGGGAGTAGGAGACTATGTATGCCAAAAATATTCCCCCAGAAAACTTTAATGACTGTCTGTGGAAAAGCTCAGTTCCTGTGTGCCTGGCAGATGCGACATGTCTCCGTTTGCTGCCCCTCTGAAAGCTCTGCAGGCTCAGTGATGATCCATTTAGTTACCACAGGACTCCTTAACACCAAGGACTATCTTCCGTCTGGTTTTAATCATGCTGAAAGGTCACTGTCAGGGTAAAATAAAGAAGTTACAGTTCTAGTTGTGTTACTTTTGTTAACATCTCCAATTCTGTAATTTGGAGGCAGTTTCACAGTCTGCTCTGTCCTGTTTTCTTCTGCATTTTTTACGTGGTTGACTGTGGTCCAGTGCTTCTCGCTTTTGTTTTACTCACTTCCAAGCCCTGTTTTTCCCCAGTAAGTGAACACTGCAATCCCTGGCTGCCAAGCACAGCACAGTCAGATGAACTGGCAAGTGCAGGTGAGCTGCCTTCACAAAGCAGACTCACAGGAGCCCTTCTGTGAGTGCCCATGGGACAGAGAGTGAGGCCAGGGGAATTGCATGGTACCCTACAGTCTAAATTCTTGCTTCACTCATACCCATGATTCCTGCACTGGCCATGGTATATTGTAATCAAAAAAGAACTCTTCTAGTTGTCCGTCAATTTAAGACTTCCAGTGTAGCATCCAAGACAAGTCTCAGGCTTGGAATAGC
Organism: Lichenostomus cassidix; assembly: GCF_008360975.1. Classification (NCBI taxonomy): domain Eukaryota; kingdom Metazoa; phylum Chordata; class Aves; order Passeriformes; family Meliphagidae; genus Lichenostomus; species Lichenostomus cassidix. Next base: position 8,800,335 of record NC_139500.1, on the reverse strand, counting down.
CTTTTTTTATAAAGCCTAACCTTTTTTCCCCTCAAAATTTGGCTGGCCAGTTTCTGTCTAAGGTGATGTGATTATGAGAGTTGGGATTACCAGTGTGGTCGTGTACAAAGCAGAATTTTGTCAGAGTCATGAGCAGCTGAAAACTGAACTTTTGGTCCCCTTTGCAAGTCCTGGCTGAGTCTTTTCCTGTGCCTGAGTCTTGCTGTTGGTTAGTCAGGGAGGGAAAGAGGAAGAGCAGGAGACTTAAATAAAAGAAATAGGAAGCACCACAGTATTACCACAGTACTTGTGGTTGGAGAATGATTATGGGCAGTGAGACTGAGGTCTTGGGCAGATAAATACCTGCCCAGCTCATGGTTGATTCTCTGTTCCTTGTGTGTGAATTGCTACATTGTAAAGGTAATTGGAGGATTGCTGGCTGAAAAAATCCATGGAACGCCAATCCCTAAATGTTACCTGCATTATGGAAAACAAATCCTGATGCTGAGAGCACCCCTGAGAGCAGAATGATCTCTCCCGGTGGGAATCCCCTGCACACAGGGAGAGCAGCCTCGCATGTGGCTTTGTCCTCTTTGTGCTCTGAGCAAAAAGCAGCTGTGACCATGGTTGGTCCTGGTTTGTTCAGGCAAAAAAATGTGGTATTTTCCCAGTCTCCTGGTGTTTCTTTCCCTTTGCCCCAAGCCAGCTGGGATGCCCAAGGTCCTCAACTCTGCAATTCAATCCATGGGTCCTCATCCTGCAGCTGGAGCTGCTGGAGCTGCTTGCTCTGCACTGCATTTCTTGGCCATGGATTATTTCAAAGGACATTGCAGAATTATTTGTTTTGAATGAAAATATATATTTATTCTTCCTAGCTACCGGATCCTTTATCATTGTACTGTTCTAAATTTGCAGGTCTTCTGGAGTATGAATATCACAAGTTCCTGTAAAGGAGCTGTTTTTAAGATGTTGAGGCAGTTAACAGAATCTCAACCTAAGCATGTTTAGTAACGTTTAGACAGCAAGACAACTTTTTTATGAAACTCATTTTAAGTTAGTTTATTACATGCTGTTGGTAATATTTTAAAACAGGAAAAATATTTTTCTTTAAGGACAAAATGATATGTATGTTTTTTAACAGGTAACATAATTTAGTGTTTTCAAAAATGTTTGATGTTCTCGGTATGAAGTTTACTCATTCTTTTGATTTCTATGTTCCTTGTTATATTTTATCAACTTTTTTTCAAAAGAAAAGAGGCATATGTAAATAAACACCAGAAAAGAGTCCTATAAGAAATTCTGTTCAAACTGGCCATAAAATTATTAGTAAATATTTGTTATTGTTCACTAACTCTCAGCTACTTTGTTGAAAGAATTGATGTTGTATTTTCAAGATGAGAACTACTTAGCTAGTTTTGTCATAATCCTGTACTCTGTATAAAAATCTTTTTATAAACAAAGTCTAATAGGCTACCAAGCAATAATATATTCCATTGGGTGTGCACAGATTGTGACTTGCAGGCTGTAGTACATATTGTTGATACAGTTTATAATTGTCCTCAATCTCAACGACATCACTTTTGAAAAAGATCCATATTAACTTTGATTGTAAAAAAACAAAGACTGGGCTGTTGCCTTGTGAGATATATTCATCCTATAGACTTCTCTGTGAGTATCTGTGCCCATCGACATGAGATCTCTCTTAGGTGAAGAAAGAAACAGCTGTAGGTGACTTCATACTACAGAGGTAAAAAATAGTTTCAGTATAAACTTCATGACTGTTTCAATCTCCTGTTTTTCTTAGGCTATCTAGTATTTGTAACTCGACGAGAATGGTTCCCACTGCCATTGTAGCCCTGATAAAGCAAAAAAGCCTTTGCACTCTGGGGCCACTTGAGTTCTGCCTGACAGCTGCCTATTTGCCTTGAGATACCTGGGGCAGGCTAAAGGGAGGGTTTTTTTCAGAGCAGCAGATTGGGCTGCTCTTCTTTAAAGGCTCTGTGGGTTATTTTGTCCATTTCATAGGTGGTATTTGTCCATTTTGTTAGAAAATTCCACCCAAGGCAGAGAGGTTGCACCTTTGCAGGGGATCACAGGGGACCAAGGGGTAAAACAGGCACAGGCTGCTCTGTGCCTTTCTTCAGAAATTTGCTAGTGCTGGGCACATCTAAAGATTTTTCCAAGGTTGCAGGATTGGGATATTGGATTTTAAGTTAGCTCAATCATTGATGCAATGCATGGAATAAAGAGCTTCAAAACAGCATCCTGGTCCATTGCCTGTGGATTCCTCCCAGCATTTCCTGTAAGACAAGTGTCTGTGTTGTTCTCAAGATTGCCAGGCTGCTGGCTGTGCAGGCAGCAGGTCCCAGTGGTGCTGGAAGCCCCAAGGAATGCTGGAAGAATTCCTGTTTTTTGTGAAATGCTTTGAAAAGAGAGAGACGTGTAAATGCAAAGTGCCATCCGTAGAGGAGTCCAGGGCATATTGAGACCTGGAGAGAGCATCTAAAATGAAATTGCAACTGCCAAATTTGAGCCAAACATTTAGAAAAAAGAATGATCAGTGAAAAGAGAATGATCAGTGAAAGCTTTTCTGTGTTTACCCAGTGCATACCAGCCCAGGTGTGTGTCTGTGAACACGGTGATTCTTCAGGGAGTTTGCAGGTGATTAGGTGTTCTCAAAATGTGGCTTCAACTCTCACTGCCAGACCCCTCTGCTCAGTGGCCAGGTCCCAGTGACCAAGCAGCCATACATCCATCCCCAGCTGCTCACCCATGACAGCAGCATCTCCCTCATCCCTGGGGAACCTCAAGCTCTTCCCATGGTATAGACACCGTCTGCCCTCCCCTCCCTATGGTAGCTATTCTTGCCCTGGTGGAGGAGAGGAACTGGGGAGAGTTTCTTTGTAGCATTTGGTTCTTTGCACTTTAGTGGCTGAAACAGAAGGACCTTGCACCAGCCCTTTCCAGAGCACCAGCAAACAGAGGTGACTAACCAAGGACTTTCCCTTTGTGACTTTCCAGTAGCTAAAATGGCAACCATTGTTAATCCCAGCTTGGCCAAGTCCATGGACAGCCTTGGCATTTACTCTGGGCACGTCGTATGGGCTGAGCCTGCCATGTGGGCAGGGAAGGGCTATGTCTGACAGAGAGGACACGTGGGCACACCCTGTGCCCAGGCAGCTGTGAGCTCCACTCGCTGAGCTATATGGTGGGAGCAAAAGCAACCCAAGGGAATGATTGAGGCACACCTTGCTGAAGGCATCCCACAGGCTTTGCAGGAGCTGGTTTTTGTAGTTGCTTTGGCATCAAATGTTAGGATATCTGCCCACTGGGGCTCCAGGTCCCACTGAATGCCAGCCTGGAACTTCAAGTCCTTCAGCAGTTTTTTTTCTTTGGGGCTGTTGCTCTTGACCTGCTGCACACTGGTCTCTGCTTTGGTGACTCCATCTTCTTGACCTGGAGCTGGTTTTGGCTTTGGAGCCAAGGAAAGCGAGGTTTGGAGAGTGAATCTAAGGCATGTTCCCCCAGTCTCACCACACTGGGATTGTCTTTCTCCTGCTCCCTGCAAGCTGCTCCCTGCACAGTGGAAAGGGCATCCTGGTGATGCAGTGCCTCCCCCGAGACCCCCTCATGCAGCACTGCCATGGCCTGCCACCCACCAGGGATGCCCATGTCCTGCCCACGTTTTGTGGCTGTCCCACATTCAAACTACAGGGGGTCCTTCCTTTCCCATCCTTGGAAGGAGCTAGGGGTCTTCTGCAGGGCCTCAGCAGCCCAGGCAGGTGGGATGTGCCATTACTGACAGCCAGGAGACGACAGGGAGCTGCCTCTGTGCTGGCCAGGGAGAAGGGGAGCTCCCAGCGAGCTTTCCTCCACCTTCCCTTTGCTTTCCCCAGGGCCCTCTGCTCCCTACATGGGTTCCCACTTCCCTCTCAACACGAGGCCTTATTCCAACCCGAGGGGACTGAGGCTGCCCACGGCATCTCTTTGCACTGACGCATCCATCCCACGCTGCCTGCCGGGAGCCCCGGGGCGGTGCGGCAGAGCTGGCCTCTGCTCGGGGATGGGGCCATCCCCAGCCCATCCATGCTCCCACCCTCCTCTGCCACCGTGCTGGAGCTCTGCCTTGTTCCACACTGCCAGGGCCTGGCCACTGTAGAGAAATCTGCTTTCACAGGTTAAACCTTTATACTTCATTAATCGCTCCACAAAAAACGCTAACTTTGCAGGCGCACTACACTCCTCTTGCTTTTCTATAGGAGTGGGGGCTCTTTTGTGAGATCTGCCCTTTTTGGCCTCTCTAACCCTCTCCAAAACTTCCTGGAGGTTTTTAACATCATTTGGTGAGATGTAATCTCTGTGGAGCCAGAGGGAACACAGGCAATGGAGCTGGGCAGCCTTCTTGCCCAGGTGGCGAGTGGCTTGCGAGGTGCCTGGGCTGCCTTGGGTGGAAGGTGGGACGCCAGCCACTCGTCTGTAGTCAGGAGAGGATTCTGCTATACTTTTTTCCTGTCTGTAGGTTTTATTCAGACAATATGTAATGATTGAGTGATTTACAATTCCGTGTTAAGCTAATGAAAACGTTGATAACGGTGATAATAAAACCTTTTTTTTTCCTACGGTGTGTTGGAGGTTTTCTGTGGGGTGTCTCTGCCCTTTCCATTGCCACCATTATCTTCAGCCTAAGGTTCCAGCTGGACCCTTCCTTCTCCTTGTGCCTATAGGGAACAAAAGCAGTTCAGTCTGGTGTGTCCCAGTGCTCCGTGGAAGGGCTGTCACTCCAGCTCCCTTAATCAGCCCCAGCTTCAAACCTGCATTTCCCTGAACTGCTTCTGGATGTAATTTGGCCATGGGCATCTCCAGGCACAGAACTAAGCTTTCTCCCAGCTGTACTCTGCTCACCACCCCAGTCCAAAGCTTCCTGCTCCTGTAGTTCTCTTCCCAAGACCCTTCGTGGTCAGCACTGGCCATTCAGGGGTGATTTTGAAACCCTGGAGGTGAAGACTCTGTAGTCTTCAGCAAAAAAACCACCTGTGTCCCAGGCTATTGGGAATACTGAGTCAGCGTATGGGTGCAGGGGATTCTGGGGACCCGCCGGGCAAGGAGACCCTCAGATGTTACTGGATGTGCAGCTGCTGCCTGATGACCTGGAGCTGTGAGCCCTTGGGTGGGAAATGTCTGGGGGCTCCTGCTGGAGGGGTCTGTGGGAGAAGATGGAGGTGAGAACAGGCAGCATTCCCTGGGGAGCACTGCAGGCCCTTTTCCCATGGGAACGAGGGGTCACAAAGTCATGGTTCACTAAGAATTGCCTGAAGGTTTTTGTCATGCCTCCAAATCCCTCTGCAGGTCATCAGGGTGAGACCAAGGGGCAGCTTCCCACCTGCCCCAGCTACAGCCCCTGGGGGAGCAGTGGTGGAAGGGGAGGGAGGAGGAGGGTTTCTCTAGAGTGTCGGGGCAGCCCAGCATCTCCCACCCTCGGACCACCCCCGGGTTCTCAAGCAGGAACCTTCTCAGGCTCTGTCTGAGCAGCCAAGCAGTGGTGCCTAGAAGCTCAGGCCACATGGAAGCAGCAGCAACTGGAGCAGGTGTCCTGCTTTCTGCTCTGTCACCTCGTCACCAGCACTGCCCTCCAGGGTGTGCAGGTCACACTGGCAGCCCTGCTGATCCTGCCAGGCTGTGCCTTTGCATCTTGGGCTCTGCGACACAACCACGCAGCCACTGAGCTTGGGCAGTGTCATGTGGAACCCAGAGGGAGACTGCAAGGCTGGCTCAGCCTCCGGATTGGGGTTTTCTCCTGCTTCCAGCTCTGCCAGAGGTGAGTTTCACCAGGGCAATACCATGTAGGTTTATTCTGTGCAGGGATTGAAGATCTGCTTCTTTCCACAAGGGTGGATGATGGCAAGAGGTGCTCCATCTTGGCCACTGGGAGGGTGTCCGAGGCTTAATATGTAAATAGAGCTCTCCATCTGCTCAGCTCTGATAGCAAAGGGCAGCACAGCCCAGCCAGACATTGGGCTGAAGACCATGAGGAGGGTGGGGGAGATGGGACATGGCAACAAAAGGGCTGAGCTGGTGAGATCAGCGTGAAGTGACGCCACTGAGGAGCCGAGAAGCCAATGAAAGCCTCACTTTTAAGCCTGTTTTCCACGCTCTCAACTTGCTTTGTTCTTCCTCTCCTCCCCCTTTTCCTTTAAACCAAGGCTCACTCAGCTGGTGCAGATCTAGGGCCACTGGTGCAAAGTGAGGCAGTTGCTGAGCCCCTGAGGGGAATTTGGTGGCTTCCCACCCCTTGCCCCTGGGTTGCCACACACCCCAAAGAGCCCTGGTGAAAGTGACACAAACCAGCCCTTGGTGCCAGCCCAGCAGCACCTCCTCCCTGCCTGTGTGCCCAGGCTGTGCAGCCTGCCCAGAGGGAGCCAGCCTGGGGTTTGGGGCTTAGATGCATCCCTTGACTCTTAATGTGACAAATAACCAATGACCACCAGCTGGATTCACCTTTTATTAAGCTGCCACCCAGAACAAAAGGAGGAGAGAGCAAAGCCTGCCCTGAGACCATCCCAATGCTGGCAACTCTGCATGCCTTCCCCACCAGGAAGAGGGGCTATTTCTCCACAAAACCCCCTCAGAGGGTATTTTAGATAGAACTGAGAGTGAAAATGTCCCTTTATTGGAGAAAAAAAATGAAACTGAGCTCCTACCACTGTCAGAGCCCAGTCCTGGTTTCGTGCAGATGAGACAGGATGGACAAAGGCCACACTGGGGTCACCAGCTGGAGAGAGCCTCCCAGCTGTGGCTGTGCAGGTACCTCATCCCACACAGGGATGAACGCAGAGATGGGACCACCCCCACTGCAGATAACCCCAGCAGCAGCAAGCACAAACCCATGGGCTCACAGGGACTGGGAGGAGGCGAGGAGCCTGCACAGCTGCTGGGCTGCCAGCTGGAGGAAACGTGGGGAAGGAATGGGTGGTTTTAGCCAAGAAAAAAATTCTTCTTAGGACCAAGCCCTTTGCAGGTGACTGTGTAGTTCAGGAAGGCTCTTCATGGGGCTGCCCTTAGTACAGTCTGCACTCAGCTCAGAGGAAAGTTGGGCTGAGGTGGGCTGGAAGGGACTGGAGGAGTTCAGCTTCCCCTGGGAAAGGGACACAGTGTCCCTCCAGGCAGTTCAGCCAGGAGGACCCACGGTGGTAAGGTATGAGAGGCAAGGTGTGCTGGTGGGCAAGAGGGTGAGTGCAAGGGCCTCCAGCTTCCAAAAGCACTGAGCCAGCCACAAACCTGAGCTCAGACCCAGAGGGCTGCTCACAGGAGATGTTGCCCCATAAAGCTGCCCATTCCCTCCTGCCCACCCACCAGCTGCAAACCCACTGCATGGCACTGACTTACCTGCACAGGGGACAACTTAAAGGTCCCCAGCCCTGCAGGGCTTGCTCACACGGGCTTTGCTTTTGACACTCTCAGCAAATGCAATGCAGCCCATGGAGCAAGAGTCATGTGCTGGCAGCAGCCACAGCCAAGGTTTGACAGGGTGGGAGGGCAGCAATGCACCCTTTGGGGAGCAGGGAGGTGGGAAAGCAAACCTACAGCTCACTGGGCTTCACATCGGGGCAGGGAGCTCTTGCCAGTCCCAAATGCTCAAACCTACTTGGGAGGAAAAAGCCAAGAAAAACTAACAATATCATTCAGTGCCTGCAAAAAAGGAGTAATTATTTCCCAACAGGATTTAGAGGCTCCTGCTGGGGGGAGGGAGAAAAACAGAAGAAATGAGTAAGAAGAACCTGACATCTCTGTTCTTAATTTATCATCGTAGTAAGACTCGAGCGCTGAGTACAGCTCGGCACGCGCTCCTAGATGGATTTCCTCCGCAGCCGGGGGTGCTGCCGGCAGCGAGGGCTGTTGGAAGACAAAGTGCTCCCCGGGGAAGAGCCGGTCTGACCCCGCGTGCTCAGGGACACCTCGTCGATTTTGTAGGAAATGGAGTTGTAATACACAGGGTTGGTGTGGCAGCTCAGGGTCTCGGGGTGGGAGGGCGCCGGGCTGCCGCACACCCGGGGTCTGTAGCACAGGCACGTGCAGAAGGATGGCACCTCAGCCGCCGAGGCGGCCGACTGGCGCCGCTGCCTCTCTGCGTCCTCCTGGACCAGCGGGATCAGGTTCATCTGGCTCGTCCTGTCCTCCACAGGGAGAAAAATGGCATTGCTGCTCCGGCTGTCCTCTTTTGGCTTGAGGTGGATGTTGTTGCGGGCTCTCCTCAGCGAGGCTCGCTCTTCGGCGTCCCGCCGCTCGTCCTCCGAGTTCATCGTCAGGAACCGCAGCACCACCAGGTTGAGGAAGGCGCCGATGACCGTCAGGCCCACCAGGATGTACATGAAGCTGAAAGCCACGTATGGGGGCTTCTTCTGCAAAGCCTCATTCTTCTGCAGAGCCACAAAGTCTCCAAAGCCAATAGTGGTCAAGGTTATGAAGCAGTAGTAATAGGCATGAAAGAAAGTCCAGCCCTCGAAATAAGAGAAGGCTGCGGCGCCGATGCACAGGGTGCCCATGCAGGACAGAAAGCCCACTAGGACCATGTTCTCCATGGAGACATGGGTTGTCCTCATGCCCAGACACTTCTTGATCTTCTTGAGCAGGAGCCGCACCACGGTGTTCATGCGCTCCCCCAGGCTCTGGAACATGACCAGCGTCAGGGGGATGCCCAGGATGGCATAGAACATGCAGAAGACTTTGCCAGCATCTGTGCCTGGAGCAGCATGCCCATAACCTGTGAAGGACACAGGAAAGAGGAAAAGCAGCGTCAAGCCCTCAGCAGGGTTTCCAGCAAGGCTGCCCTGTGACCAAGAGGAATAAGTAGAAAAATGGAGGGAAGGATGGAAAATGACTCAGATGTGCAGACAATGCTAATGGGGCCATGGGATGCCACATCCTTTGGGATGATGGCACATTGCAGTATCGTGTAGGCAGAACCTCATTTGACCTCTGAAGAGAGAAGGTACCCTCTTGATAGGCCCCAAGCTCATCACAGAGGCCAAGAGGAGGCCTAGAGCTGGACAAGCCTCCTGCAGCTCACCAGCAATCCAAAGGCAGTGATGCTGTGCCAGTGCCAGGCATGCAGGGTAACCTGAACCCCACAGTGAGGGGGAACAGAGGCTCTGCAGGATGCTGAGACCAACAGTGTCAGGTCACCCTGGGGAGGTACACACCCAGCCAGGACCATCCACAGCTGCCCTTCCAGGGACATTGTTTCCCTCCCTGGAACCTGCTCCCCCTCCTCCCAAATCCTCTGGTGTCATGTGCACATTTGAGTCTCGGCTATGTGAGCACTTGCTGTGTAGCCTGCTGGACAGGAGCTATAGGGTCTCTGTGCTATAGAGACAGTCCCCACAGGAGCAGCCAAGTCTGGAAGGACTTCTGCAGAGCCACTCCAGATTTACTCCAGTGTCACTAAGACTCAGACCTAAAGCACCACCTGACTGTTGGGAAGGAGGCGTTGTGCTGTTTTGGATGCAGGGAAGGGAGCATTTATGCCACCGCAGCCCTGTCAGCCCTTTTCCTGGGGACAAGGAGCTCCAGGAGGACAAGAGTCTCCTTGAACGCCTTCTGAGATTTAATTTCTCCACCTTGGCCCAAGTTTCAGAGCTGTGACTCAAGGGCACACACAATTATACTGTGAGGCACAGTGAGGTATTCACTGCAATCTTCCGGACTCCAGCGATTCTGTGCCCACCTCAATTACAGCAGCTTAGCAGAAATCAGTGGCCCCTGACCTCAGCGGATGAGTAACAAACTCTGTGCAAGGGAATCACGTGGCGTGGGGAGTAACGGCATCCAAAGGCATCTGAGCCTTTCTTCTGACTTGCTTTTGCAAGAAACTACCAGGGCCTGAAACTTCCCTTCTGAAGGCACCTGCAGAACAATGCCGGCTCCTTCCTATGCTGCTGCCAGGCCTTTCACAAACAGCTAATTGTATTCTCAATTTTTGCAGGAATTTGTGTGACTTCTGCATGGAGAATGTGAAGAAAAACACCCTCTTGTTATCCCACTGTCTTGTTCTAAGCTGTGACTTGGCTTCACATCAGTCCTTGCTGCCCGTGGATTGGGGAAGCTGCAGCACCCAGTGATGGAAGGACCAGAGGAGGATAACCATATTTTCCTGGGCTCCTGAGCACACCTCCTGCTCCAGGAAACTCCTGCATGGGACAGGACTGAGGAGAGCATTATCCTTCACCATGCTGTGCACTGAACTGTGAGCAGGCAGCAAGGGACCAGCTTCTAATTGCTGTCTCTGTTCACAAACCCACACAATCAAAAATGATGAACTTAATGCCTGCATGCCACATTTCGTGAAATACTGAGCAGACAGAAGATTGCAGTGGCAAAACCTCTCAGTCAGATCCAAGCTTAATAACCAAGTGCAATTACCAGGTCCCAGGCTACAAGATAATACAATGACAGCAATGAGGAGGTAAATATAATGATCCGGAAGAGCAGTAAGTGGAAAAACAATTGTTATACCCTGAGAGACTGTTGAAAGAGTGTTTGACTGATGGTTTTGAAATGACAAAGGGAATTAGAAAGAGTAAACACAGCTACAATAACATTAAAACTGAGATTTGGAGCACAGCCCAATATACAGAGATCTGACATGCCAGTGTTTTAGAAATATGACACCTGGGCTGAAATTATTTATCGCACAGGGTGTGTGATAAACACAGCCATTGTTTGTCAGAAGCAACAGGAAAATCATGTAAATGATGCTATAACATGCCAGGTGATGATGGGCATTTTTTCCGAAACCATTCATCTTTCCCTCCTGCTGGGGTCTGACGTGAAGCATGCCCATGGTTTGCTGGCCATGTGTGTTCCCAGCTGCACAAACCCCACAAAGCATTCCATGGGAGCACATGGAGACCCCAGGCAGGGCCTGAAGGATACCTGCCCCTCTGTCACCTCTTGTCCTCTGGAAACTCAAGTGCAGTAGATCCCACCAACCCTTGTCCCGAGGCATGAGGCTTCCAGCTACCAGAGGTATTTCAACCATCCCAAGCCCTTTGGTGAGGCTGAGTCCTTTCCTGAAGAACAGGAGGCAGCTGCTGGCTGTGCCAGGGCAGGATTTGGCCTCAGGATTCCAAAACACATCTGCTGACTGAAATCTCAGCACAAGCAGTGACTTGAGCACAGGATTTCTGTCTACCCCCACGGGATGCTAAGGGTGCATGGATTAATCAAAGTGGATTAATTAAACAATGCTCAACTCCCATGTGGCTAATTTCACCTAAATTAAGGCAACCCTCATTCAATTTAGTTTCATTCTCTTGCAAAATTGAAGCGGACAAACCAAGGCACTGGGCTCTAGTATGGATAAGTGGGTCTATGTGGGAGTTTGATGTGATTCAGTCACTCCCCTACAAGCTGTCACCCATCTCTCTGCACGTTTCCATGCAGGCAGAGCAGCGGGCACTGGTTTGTGGCTCTCTTGGCTCCGTGAAGCAGGTCTCACACAGCCAAACATCCAGAGTTTTGAGCCAGCTAAAAAGCCAACAATTCTTGCCCAGCTCTTCACCCAGCTCACTGGCCACAGCCAGCACAGGGGACAGGCATGACCCTCACCTCTGCCCTCCCACACCGCTGCCAACTTTGGCAGCTGCCTGCTCCAAAGGTTCCCGCAGAAGCTCTGCAAGCTGCTGCCTCCCTGGGACAGCATCATGTCTCGTGGTCCCAGCCATAGCAGCACCCCTAGAACAGGGTGGCCCCAGCCTGTCCGTGCGTTGCCTCGCCCACCGCTGGGCACTGGGGGTCCCACAGGGTCGGCTCGGGGGTGGCCTGAAGAGATGTCTCAGCCTTGCAAGGCTCTGCCATGTGGGAACCCCCCAGGCTGTCCTGGAGCTCCCAGGGGTAGTGGAGGTGTGGGGCTGGAGGAGGATGGAGGGCAGGGACATGGAGATGCAGGAACATGGGATGCAGGGGCGGGGGGACGGAGGGAGATGGGAGGCAGGGATGGAGGGACAAGGGGTGTCGGGAGGTCGGGGTGGAGGGACAGCGGGCGCAGAGGGTCAGGGATGGAGGGATGCCGGGCGCGCTGCCCGCACTCACCGATGGTGGTGATGACCGTGATGGCGAAGTAGAAGGAGCCGGCGAACTTCCACTGGCGGCCGGCGCGGTGCGGCTCGGCCTGCAGCACCAGCCGCTCCAGCTCCCGGTAGTCGTCGGCGGAGAAGCGGTACTTCCTCCGCAGCTCCCCGCGCTTCTGCTCCAGCAGCCGCTTGCGGCCGCTCTCCGCCTCCGACTCCAGCGCATCGAAGACCGCGGCGCCCACCAGCAGGTAGGAGAAGATGCAGAGGATGAGCGCGGCCGTGCGCAGGTTCTGCCGCTTCATGGCGAGGGGCGGCCGCCGCGCTCAGCCCGGGCTCCGCATGGCCCCGCCGCCGCCGCCCCCCGCCCGCCCCCCGCGCACCCCGCACCGCGCACCGCCCCCCGCGCACCGCCCGCGCTCGGCTCACCCCGCACCGCGCACCGCACCGCACCGCACCGCGCTCGGCTCACCCCGCACCGCGCACGGCTCACCCCGCACCGCGCACCGCACCGCGCCTGCCGCGCCTCCCGCCTGCCCCGGGCACCCGCCGCTCCTGCGGGCACGGGCTGGCAGCCACGCCGAGCTGGCTCCTGTGTTCCAAGCCCTGCCAGCCTAGCAGCCCCGGGCACAGCTGGCAGCACCCGGCTGCACGTGAGCCCTAGCGAGGCCACTGTTCATCCCGTGCCGGTGACAGTAGCAGCAGCCCCGTTGCCCGAAGTTGCTCCCAGGCTGGAGGAGTTTCTCATGCCTACACCCGCTTAGCCTGCCCTCCCGAAAGCAGGGGCCTTTGGAGCTGTGGGGCTGCCCCAAAGTACCCTGTGGCACCATCCCTGCTCGGGCAGCCCTTGCTCCTGCTGCTTTGCCCAGCTCTGGGCAGGGAGGTGCCGCTTCACACACACTGAGGAACACTCTTACTGATGTTACCTGGGTTATCTGTTTGTGTTACCTGTGTAATCTATCCCTGTAATCTACATTATCTATCTGTTTTCTGTGTAATCTGTCTAGGTTATCTGTGTTATTTATCTGTGTTACCTGTGTAATCTGTATTGTCTGTGTTATCTATCTGTGTTATCTCTGTCACCAGCGTTATCTATCTGTGTTATCTGTGTTCACTGTGTTATCTGTCTGCGTTATCTGTGTCATCCTTTTCCCAGCAGGTTACCAGGGCAGAGGTTGGCCTCTCGTGTCCTGTGGTGCTGTAAGAGGGCAGAAAGGAACAAAAACAGATTCAGTGTTTCTGCTGCTTTCTTTGGCACATTGGCAAGAGGCTGCAGGCACAGGGCATGTGGGGCCTGTCCACCCTGTGCTGGTGTGGGGGGCAGTGAGCTCAGCCTCTCTGCACTGTGTGCTGTGGACAGCCCAGGTCAGCTCTGAGGAGCTGTGGTAGGAGGCAGAACCCACAAATTGAAGACCCTGTTTCTCATTCCTGGTTTCCATAGCTTTTATGTAACTCCTATACTTCACTTTTAAAAATAGAAAGATATTTCTGAGTTGTGTGTTGCAGGAGATAGTATCTCTTGCAGGAAAATAAAGTCCCCTTCTTTGGCTGGGAATAAAACACACAAGTGAAAAAAAGGATGAAGCTTACATCCCTCTTCATCCATCTCCAGTGAGGGCAAGATGCTTTGAGATTTAATTGCAGAAATGAAGGTTTGAACTGGACATAACAAAAACTTTTTAACCATGAAGGCAGTGAAACACTGGAACAGACTGCTGGGGGAGATTGTGGCACCCCATCACTTGAGGAGTTTAAAAATAAGATAAACAGATGTCTGGGTGTCTGCTGAAAGTGCTCTGGGTACAGTGGGTGCTCTGGTGAAGGAGGGGATGACTCAATGCTCTCCTGGAGCCCCTTCCATCCCTGTCCTCAGCATTTCCACGGCCAGTGCAAGGGACACAGTGGCCTTTCCTACTGTAATTGTGAACTCTTTTTCACCCTGGCCACTTGCCACTTCCCTCCTCCTTGCTGAGACTCTGTGCCAGCACCATTAGTGAAAGTTGTTATTGGAGAAAAAATAGACTCCAGCATCCATCAGGAGCAGCACAAGCTGTCGGCTTGCTGCTCGACATCGCAGTGCTTGCAGCCTCCTAAATCATGTGGCAGAGCCTCTGCTGGAGGAATGTGTCTGGTTTGTGTTCTCCGTGGTGTGTTTGCAGCCCTGCTAATGGGCTCTGGGATGCTGTCAAACCTCCAGCTCCAGACACGTGTGGGGGCTGCTTGCTCAAGAGGATGCTCTTCACCTGGTGCTGGTAATTTTTTCCACTGGTCAGCAATGACATCCTAGCTTGGAGACAGGAGCCAGAGCTGCCAACTGAGCTTCTGTTGGTCCCATTACAGAGGAAGGAGATCTTATGGTGATTACATCTCTGGGTGTCTGTCACACATCTTTTAAGAGGGGTTTTGGGGCCTCCAGTGCCTTGCAGGTCAAACTCTGGGGTCCCCAGGTAATATTTGGAGGGTCAAGCTGATGCTGTAGCCTGTTATTGAAAGCCAACTGCTCTGCACAGATGTTGGGCCAACATGCCACTGTAGGTTCCAGCATGGAAAACCCTGGGAGATGCTCTCCAATAGGCACAAGATACTTGCTCCTTTAGGAGCAGCATCAGGCTCAGCTGATCATGGACTAACTCAGTCCTGCATAGTTTGTCTCTAAACCCGTGTTTGTGATGAGAGCCAGCAGTGCTCGGGCAGAGATGGTACAGCATGGTCTTCTCAAGGTGCTGCCTGCCCAGGGAGGGGTCTGTGGGTGGCATTTCTCCCTCCCTGGGGCTGGGGACACTGGGGACAGAGGAAGCATCTGTGCTGCCACACTATGAGCAGCTCTCAGCACTCCCTTCTGCTAGCCCTGTCCTCTCTGGGGCTTGTCATGGGCTGACCTTGGCCAGCTCCAAGGTCTTCTCCTGAGCCCAGAAGAAATCCTTACCTTGCAGCATCTTGGATGATGGGTTTTCCCTCAGCAGGGCCTTTCCCTGCCGCACTGGGAGTTACAGAGATTAGGATGCCACTGTTTTCTCCTTTTGGGGTTTGCTTTGACCTCATGCAGGTCAGAGACCCCTGTGGAATAAATGCTGCTCAGTAGGAAAAAGGGGGGCAGGATCCATCTCCTAATGAGAAACGCCCAGTAACAAAGCAGGACTGTGTTTGGAGTGGGACTGAAGGCTTCAAAATTCAGGCTGGGTTTAGCCTGCTCTGTCTCTCACTGCTCACACCATGCCTTTTCCTGCCTGCAGTGATCAGAGAGCATGAGTGACACCAAACTGTGTCAGATGCCTGTCGTGCAGGGCCATGCTGTCCTGCCCCTCCTGAGGCACAGGAAAGTTTCACACTTTCCTGCTGGGAAACCATAAGTTCAGCCTTTGTGTTTTGCCGGACTTTGCTCTGCCTCAGGAAGGTCAAGCTGGAGCCGCGGGTTCAGGGCAGGCAAGATAATGTACTTTATCATTGATTTTCAGCGAGACATTGCATTATGAGATTAAATGTCTCATTTTTATTGCATGGGGAGGCAAAGAGAAAGCAGGAGCTCTGAAAATAAAACATAAGTCCAAATGTTGTGTTTGTGTTGGGAGGTGCTTGCAGCTGGGAGTGAACGTGCCTTTTCCCCAGTCGTTTGGTGGTGAACTTGAAGAAGCTGCTTCCTCTGAGACTGGTAAACAAAGTCAAAGCTCATCTGTGTTTAAACCAGTGCCTAATTAATGTGTCTAATTGGCCCACATCTACTAATTCCAGGCTGGCAGGGAGTTTATTAAAAAGCTTTTCTAGTTCTAATGGATTGAAATAAGCAAAGCTGCTTAGCAGTCTCAGACGAAAAGCACTAAACAGGGACCAGTTGAGTGGGTCTGCTTGAGTCAATCCCACATCCCATCAGGTGTCAGCCCCTTCCCTGGTTTGAGCTGCAAGGTGCTCCAGCTCTCTGGGGGCTCAGGGACTGTCCTGATGTACTCTGTTTCTTTTGGTTATTTTTAAACATCAAATTGATGTTTTTGTTTGCCTTAGTAAAAGCATCAGCTATTCTAGCTTTAATGCCATTTAATACCAAGATTATAGATAGCCTGGCAATGCCACAGGGTATTTTTAAAGCAACGGATTAGTTAATTTCTAAAAAAGTATTAGGCATCAGGGTATGAATAACAACCAGCTGCAGCTGCCCAGATGATGTCCTTAAACCACAGCAGACTTCAGGCACTTCTGGGCTACCCACAGCCAGGTAGCACCATGAGCTGGGCACAGGGAGCTATCCCTGCTCTCTGCATGAAGGGCCATGGTGATGCTTTCCTCTGCAGACACAGCATCCCTGATTGCATCCAGGCTGGATGTAGTGTTTGCTTCTGCCCCATGACTCCACAAATCATCCTGTAAAACATCCTCCAGTACACCAGAGCTCTCTCAGATCTGTCCTATGGCCATGCTCAGAATTACTGCAGGCTCAGGAACCTCACGGCTTTCTCTCAGCTCTGAGAATTCCCACTGCCTCCCTCCTGGGCTCTTTGTAGCTCAGATGGCTGCAGGCACTTTGCTCTGCATTGTGATCTGGAAGCTCAGCAAGGGAACTAATGAAGCATTGGCTATAAATTGGTTGCAAATGCAGATTGCCTCCAATGGATGTGACTTCCAGGTTTCAAACCCCAGAGCAGGTGGACACAGCTCCGTGTCTGACTGTCTTCAACCACTTTGCCCAGTACCAGCCATGCTAAACCTCACCATGCCACCTCCTGGTACCCCACAGCTCATTAGCAAGCCTTTCCCAATTACTCTTCCTACCCACAATGGATCCTGAGGGGACACACAGTGCCACCCTCCCACCCCACTCCTCCCAGCAGCCTGATCTGCCAGTGGTTGTACACAAAGCAGACCTGGGCTGGAAATGCTGACAGTGTTCTTGACAGTTTATGGTCACAAACTCTATTTTCAGCCTAATAAGTTTTTTATATGCTTGGAAAGCTGTCAGTTGAACATCAGCCAGGCACAAAGTACCTGCCATAAAGTGCCTGGACCACAACCAAACGGGAAAGGTGCTGCTCTGCTTTAGCAAGTTCTTGATCTCAGACGCTTTAGTAGGTTCATTTGTTTTGTTTGAGGATCTTGGCTTTAATTATAAAATAATAAGATAAAATAATAATGCCCCTACTTAAAAATGAGTGAAAATATTTGCTGAGAGCCTGTTAAATCAAAGCTGGCAGCCAGTTTGGATTGGGGTTTGGGGTTGGGAGGCTCTGTGGGGCTGCTAATGGTGCCAGGGTGGACTGGTTACTGCCAGGTTACTACTGGATCCTGGACCCTGAAGGAGAGAGGCTTTGAGAGTGTATCTGGAGAAGGGTCTTACTTCTTTCTGGGCAAGGTGAATCTGGAGATGAGCTGCCATGGGCACCACCACAGGCTCAATGTAGGAACATGGCTTCAGGGAGAGCAGGACCTGATCCCAGCTGTGCCTCTGCTCCCACCATGGATGGCAGCATCACAATGCTGTGAATTACTTCCCTGCATCACAGCCTGTGGAACTGCCAGGAAGGTCAGAGGTACCGGGGACAAAGGGTCTGGGAATGAATTACAAATATGTGAGGCTCTTTTGAAGGGTTCCCTGGTGACCCCTGTCCTACAAGGCATCACTGCACTGCAGGGACTGGAAGGATCCTGACCTGCTGCAGGACCCTGTGGGACAGCTGTGGGGGAGGGATGGGCTCTGCCATGCTGTGTGCCACATCACAGCCCATGTGGCACCTGGTGAGTGCCAAAGGCATCTCCCTGCATGGTCGGTGCATTAACTGGGTCCCTCCATGGCATCCCTCTTCCCCAGGTGCCCCACCATGGGCTGGAGGGGCAGGAGGCAGCGCCTGTGCCTGCCTGGATGTGTTTCAGGGAGGAACAGAGATGGATCCCACCCCACGGGTGAGTTGAGCCCTGCTCCGGGTGGGACAAGGCTGTCCGGCAGCTGTGGCAGTGACCCGATGGCGAGGGAGCTGCTGCAGTCCCATCTGTGGCCCCCAGAGCTCCGCTTCCCGGGCAGACAGTTTACAGCAAATGGCTCCTTTCGATGCTAAAAATAACCCACTAGGAAACAAATCGGCCCCAGGACTCAACTGGGGAAAAGTGCACTTATTAGTAAAACTCAAGATGTCCTTTCCTGTTTTCCTCTGAAGAACCAGTGCTGAGAGGTTGATTGAGCTTCCCAGCCAGGCACCGATTTATTTCAATGCAAGGTTTGATTCCTCCAAGATGCATTTTTCTTCCCCTGCTAGCAATGCTCCATGGCTGGTCCCGCGCTCCACTGGCCAGAATGGCTCTGGCTTTGGAGCCACAAGCGATTTCCCAGCCAAGGGAGCTGTAAATGCCCAGTGAAAAAGTTCCTGCTGTCCATGCCTGAGAGCACAGCAGGTTCCCAGCGGGGAATGAACAGAACAAAGTGAAATATTTGCTTTCTCTTGCAGTGTAAGCACTGAGTTGGGGACTTATTTCTTCCTCCACCTTAAAACTGCAGATTTTACTAAGTCTTGTTTATATACAAAGGGTTTCCAGTTGTTTCTCTCCAGGCTTTTCTCTGGAAGGTCTAATTGGGGAGATGAAATACATCATCTCTGAACTGAAAATGCAAATATGTCCCTGTGTGGGCTTGGCCCAGATGCTTGCCCCCTGCTCCAGCCCTGGCCCTTTGTTTCCAGCCACGCTCAGGGGCTGTGTGGTGTCCCTGGGGCACAGCAAACAGTGGCTCAGGAATCACAGCTGTTGCAGGCATCGGGATGCCAGATTTGCCATGAATCAGTTAGAGGGAATTAAATTAACAGGAGGTCTCTCTGGAGGCAGGCAAACCACCTGAGGTAAATGGAAAAATAAACCAGAGGCTTCTGAAACATTTAGCTGAGTTTTAGGTCCCCTGTTTGAGAGTCTCTTGAGGTGAGAGCTGAGGCACTGAGCAGTGACAGGAGGTGATGCTCATCCCAGTATCCTTTGGGTATCTTCACACAGGATCAGGCACAGACTCAGGGCATGGCCATTTTGGGCTTTCTGGCTTGGGACCCACATGTGAACAGCCCCCTTTATGGAGGCAGATGAGAACTTCCCCCAGGCTGGGATTTGCAGGTTCTGGTGCGGCTGCAAATCTGGCACTCATGCCTGTGCTGTGCCTTTGGGAGAGGATATGTCTTGTACTCCCAGGCTGAGTCTGTTGGTTTATCCATGAGCCACCCTCTGCTCCTCCACGTCCCAATGGGAAGGAAAAGAATATTTCAGTTCATGAAGCCCCTCTCCCTGCTGTGCCCCTTGTGCTGCTGGTGTCTGCCCTGGGGCACCCTGCCAGAGCTTTTCCCACATCCCAGCTCAGTGCAGTGGGATAGTGGCTACAGGGATGGATCTGTTGTTTCAGCTTTGCACACAGAAAGATTCTTTCCTCCGACAGCCCTGAGGAAGCTGCAGCATCTCACAATGGGTATTGCAGACCTGCTGGGTTCTCAGACAGCCCCAAACTCCTGGATGAGCTGCATCCCAAGGGAGCTGCATCCCCATCTCCTCTGGACTCTCAGCATGGCACTGTGTGGCCAGAATTACACACTTTTAAATGGGGATTTTTATCTCCAAAACCAAGTAAAACTTCATTGAGTAAGAATGCCTGGTTCTATGCATCAAGGGTTCACTGGTGGTCTGGGAAGCTCACCCTAGGGCTCTCCTCCATGCCAGCAGCTTCCCATTGCCGTGGGACTGTCTCCCCAGTGCCTGGACTGGAGACACGGCGGTGCTGCAGGGTGGGCTGGGCTGGCATGAGCAGGCTGGGAGCTGCGGGTGTGGCTCTCCCGCACCTCTGCTGAGCCGCACCTCTGCATCCGAGCAAAGGCAGCCAGGACAGAGTTAATCTGTCTCCTGTCCTTGGATGTTCTCAGCACAGCGTGGAAGCAGCCTCTCCAAGGAGGAGCTGTGGTGCCTCTGGGAAGCCTGGGAGCTCTCTGATGCTCCTTAGGGTGAACTTTTTGCCCATAAACTCAAACAAGCAGAAGAATTTCATGCTGGCTGGGCCGTGCGTTGGCACGAAGGGCTCCTCAGGGAGCCAGTTTGGACCTGAGCGTCTCCTGTTCATGACAGAGCGGAGGTGTTGGGCAAAATTCAAATGATAGCTTCCTCCCAGGACGCTGAGGAGGCAGCACAGGTCGTGGTGCACCGAGCAGCTCCCGGAGGTTTCTCGCTGCCCGTCTCCTGCGCTGGCGCCTGCCTTGAGCAGCGATCCGGGGCAAGGAGGGCTTGCTGCGGGGGGATATTTAGAGGAACGGTGTGGAAAAAGGCACAACCCTTTTAAGCCTGGGCTGGGCGAGTCCTCCAGGCCGAAGCCGTGCCCGCAGGGTGCAGCCGCAGTCGCTCTGTAGCGCACATACAAATGCGCGCCGGGCTGGAGCGGCGCAGCGCCGCGGCCGGGAGCTGGCCCTGCATTCCTCCTCACTCGCTCCCAGGTCCCACGCTGCTCGGCATCACCTATTTATAACTGCATGCGCTGCAGGAGTAGTATTAGACTGATGGCTTCACACAGGCACGCTAAGTGTTGTTCTATTTCTGTGATTTGCTCTTCTGCACAAGCTGTTGGTCCCTCGGATGCCAAAGCACTCGCGTAGTGTAGACAAAGACTCGGATTTTTCTCTTTTAATAAAATCTTCACCAACAGCACCCCGGTGGCAGGTATATTTACCATTTTTCCCAGTTCACCTGGATAATTGCATCTACTATTCTGATCAATATCGTTGGTAAATGAGATAACCTGTCAGGTCTCTTGTCACTGCAGCCAAAGGTACTTTAGCAATGAAATTGTTTTGCTGAAGAAATAAATGCCTCTTACCGAGTCTGAGGATACTGTGACCTTTCATCAGTGACCTGAGTGAGTCATCTCTTTCTGTGTGCACACTGCAGCCTTCCACCACACTGTAAAAGATGCTCCACAAAGTCCCCCACAGCTGCGTGCCTGGAGCAATGGGGAGCCAAGTCCTGTGGGAGCCTCCTGCTCTCACTGCTCCTTCTCCAGCTTCACACCTGGTCTTCACACCTTGCCTGGACCTGAGGGCTCTCCTGCCCTGTTTGCCCAACAGGGACCCCATGCACCACCTCAGTCCCACAGCAATGTCCCTGGCATCTCCAGCCCTTGTGTGCAGCAGCTCCTGCTCTCCTGGGCTGTGGAGATCTCTGACACAAAGGCATGAGCCCATGTCCTCAGCACAGGGCACCCAACCCACACTTGTTTAGCAGTCAGGGTTCTGCTGGCCATACTGACACCCCTGAACTGAGTCAGAGCCAGATTTTAGCTAATGTGTACAAAATTAAATAAAGAATTAATCAGAGTTGAGTTCTATGGATTTAGATGTTGCTGATAGCAATATTTTCTTTTTGTGGTATGTTTTGCATGCCAAGAAAAAGAGTTCTGCATTTTGGAGGAAGAAAGCAGTTGTACATCTGTGCATCTGTACGTTTGCCTGTTGTTTCTGCCTGACTGGCTTCCCTGGGCTGTCAGCTCAAAAGTTCTCTGTAACATAACAAATCTTGACTGTGTTTGCAACATATCCTCAACCAAGAGCAGATTATTTAATGAAGCAAGAAATGCTGCCAAATTTCCAGGCTTGATCCTGATCCCATTAGTGTCAGGAGGAGAATTCCCACCATGTTTGATTTATTGGTTGGGTCTAATCTGGGTAAAGGAGTTAAAAATCTGCTTTCAGCTTGATTTTGCAGACAAGATCATTGCTCCATGCTGCTGTACCAGAGAGGCTGTGGGAAAAGCAGAGAGTGCAGGTGGGATTCCTCTCGCCTGCTTTTAGGCATCTTCAAAGTATGGCAAGAGATAGCCAAGGGAGGGAAAGAGGAATGTTCAGCTCATCATAAGCCAGGAGCCCAAGAGAGGTGGTGATTCAGGAGGTAACTGTGGCACAGCAACTCGGGTGGCACTGGACCCCTCCTGCCAGCAGCAAATATTTGTGTGTGTCCCAATGTATGGCAGAGTGTTGGGAGAAGGGGAGGGAGGATTATGAGAGTCTCCCACCTTCCCTGTCCCTTTACTCACTCCCAAAAGTCCTTCCTATGCCACAAGTGAGAACTGGGACAGACCAGGAGCTGCCCATGCTGGTTGCTCCAGGGACAATCCCACCCTCTGGTCCCAGGGAATGAAGATACTTGGGAGGTTTTGAGGGGTGAGCAGTGCCCACACATTTTGAGCAGGATCCCTGCAGTGACCACACACCTCCATGGCCCACAGAGAGCAGCAGTTCCTCTTAGAGAGGGAGGTAACATCCCTGGCAGCAAGAGCAGAAAGAGGAATGGAGATGGGAAGGCTGGAGGAAGGAGGGTGGTTTCATTGCCCCATCACCACCTCTGAAGAGGCTCAGGTGCCAGTCAGTGGTTGAACCTTAGTTATACACACACCTAATAAAGGCAAAGAGCTCACTCCCGCTGTTCACAGTGGGAAGCAGAACTGAGAATCAAGGGGACTACAAAGCAAGAGATTAAATAAAGAATAAAAAATCCCACCCCAAATATCTGAGACATCAGCCCAACACACAGATCCTTGCTGGCTTTTGCTGATTTGACAGATGCAGGAAAGGTAAAATGTGCAGATTTATGCCTGCAACTGTCCCTGGGACTCACAGATGCTTCTTGGGACACAGATCTTTAAATCATCATTAACAGTGATGGGAGGGGGCACTGGGGAAGACAAGAAGACCTGTCTGGGCACAGGGATGCAGGGGGTGAGAGCAGAGTTTGCTGGCACTTCCTAAGCAGTGCTCCCTCCCCAGCATGCTGTGATGCTTCACTTCAATCAATCATGCCCAAAGTGGGGGCAGTGACAGGGTGTCACAGCTCCCTTGGGCTGTGGGAGCCAAAGCTGGTTCTGTGGGGAGCTGGAACATCTTAGATAGGATCCATGTGTGAAGATGGAAGAGCTGGACAGCTTTCAGAGGCGTGGGTGTTTTTTGAGGAAAGGAGAAGAGTTCAGAGCTCTGGAGAAGCCCAGATGGGTGTGCAAGGAGCAGGGACCAGATCTGATCCCAGTGCCTCAATCTTCCTACTGCAGAGAGAGAAGAAGATCTCATTGGTGCATTTAAGTTTTATCTTTGGGTTTCCTCTGGATGATGGTGTTTCAGGCTCTGCTGGACCCCTGACTGGTGCTGAGCAGACTCCTCAGCATGTGCCTATCACAGATCACTCTCCACTGGCTGCCTGCAGTATCCCAGCAGTTCCCTGTCTGCAGAGCCCTGGGAAGCTCATTACCACTCCCTGAGAAGGCAGGCCCCCTCTCCAACCCGCAGGCCAGCTGGCTCCCAGGTGCTCATAAAGCTTTAAAAGAGGTCAGACGACTCACAACTGAAAGCATGAGGTGTTTATTTGCACTGCAAACATATTAACTGCACGGAAACCCAGCCGTGCTCCTTCCGCTGCCCCGCAAAGGTGGGTCTGTGTGAGGAACAGCTGACAGAGATAAATGTCAGGAAAAGAGCAGTGTCCATCTGTGGGCCAGTGCTTTCCCAGAAAGGGCTGATTTTAAATCATAATCCACTTCCTTCAGCCAGGCTGCAAAAGCTGCTGTTGCTGCAAATCACATTATTGAATTGAAATGTTCGAGTTGTTCATGGTGGGTAAACACCAAGAGCAAAAACCAAGATACTGCCTGGGAGCCTCTGCTCACCCCAAAGCAGAGATCCCTCAGCCCTGGCAATGACAGACAGCTGCCCTTGCCATCAAATCCTGCCTTCACAAGCCTTCAAGCCAGCCCTGCTTCTCTTTTTTTTTTGCACATCTAATTTTTACAAATCTTATCTAATGCCCTCGCAAGGCTGGATGCAAGATGCAAGCACCCACCTGAAGATTTGCAAGCTCTCCTGGCATTTGCTAGCTGAAAGCAGTTCAGGCTACTGCAATCATTCACCTTTCAAAATAAAACCCCAACCAACAGACTTCAAAAACTTTAAAATGCCCATTTGTTACTGTCTGCAATATGCTCCTCCGAAAGAGAGTGAGTAATGCTAAAAATGATTTTTCTCTTCTGCAAAGGAGGTGGGCAGTACAGGATCCCACAGATCCTGAAACAGCTCAGTCACCCGGGAACTGGCACAGCTTAGTCATGTACTTAAAACCTGATTTTTTAATGAATATTTCCATTTCCAAAGTGCTTCTCCCCCTGCAAAAATTCACCCTCTCAGCTGTCCTGCAATGCAAGACCTCTCCTTAGGTGAAAGAGGGAATCCTGTCTCAAACCCATGTACAATAGGGTAGAGAGGATGCAGTGGAGGGACAAGGCATCATTCCCTCTCATCCCTCAGTCACAGAGGAGCTGGGAAGCAAGGGGATGTTAACCAGCTCAGGTCATTGCATGGGAGGCTGGAGGGAAATACTTTGTGCTGGAGCAAATGTTATGTTCATCTCTTTCTATCCCCAGGTGTACTGCAGGCAAAATAGTTGGGTTGAGTAGCTTTGCCCTTCAAATCTGGTCCCAGTTTGCTCTCCAGTGCTGACAGTTCTGTCTATCCCTTGTGTAGAGCCTGTGATGCTGCTGTCACCATCTCTGCAAAACAAGTGTCAAGGTGGGGGGCTGCCCCAGGGAGGGGCCAAGCACAAGCTGTTGTGGCAGAAGCAGGGGTGTCAGGTACTTCAGAGAACATCAGAAACCTCCTCCCCACAAACAGTGATGCTCATCTTCTTCTCATCTGCCTGGCAAGAGGTTCTTCTCCAGAAGGCTGGCCTCAGACACTGTCTGGCGCTTTGGCTGATGGTCCTCATTCGTGACCTCCAGTCTTTGCTGGCGATCACATAGAGCAGAGGGTTGAGGGCACTGTTGAAGCTGGCCAGGCCCCGAGTCACCTGGTAGGAAATGTAGACATTCTTTATCGTCTGTGAGCAGGGTCCTCTCCAGCCACGAAACAACATGTTGAGGTTTCTGAAGATGTGGTAGGGGAGGAAGCAGATGGAAAAGAGAACCATGACGACAATCACCAGCCCGATGCTTCTCCTCCTCAGGCTGGGGTCCACGCTGTCATTCCTGCAGAGCACGAACACCACGTGGCAGTAGCACCCGATGATGATGAGGAACGGGATGACGAACCCAATCACGGTGACAGCCAAGGTGTAGGGCAAGTAAGTGCCCAGATTCTCCTTTACCGTCGTGTCGTGGCAGTGCTTCCCCGTTCTATCCATCTTGCTGAAGGCGAGATCAGGAGCTATCTGTGCGATGACCCACATCCAGACCATCACGCTGAGCCACGTGGCAGAGGCTGCACCCTGGCACCTGCCCCGTGCCTTCATCGGGTGCACGATGCCCAGGTAGCGGTGGATGCTGATGCAGGTGAGGAAGCCGATGCTGGCGTAGAGGTTGAGGTGGAAGAGGCTGCGGGTGAGGAGGCACCAGGCGTGCCCGAAGAGCCACACTCTGCCTCGCAGGTAGTAGCTGACGAGGAAAGGCAGTGTGCTGACGTAGACCAGGTCAGCCAGCCCCAGGTTGCCCACCAGCAGGCTGAGGGGCTGGCGGGCAACCTCCCGGGACCCTGTGCAGAGGTGCCACAGCCCCAGCCCGTTCCCCAGCAGCCCCAGCGGGATCACGGTCAGGTACACGGCGGGCAGGAAGCGCTGGGCGAAGGCGGAATCCACGCAAGGAGCCCCACTGGCATTGCCGAGCGGCGTGGAGAGAACCTCCGCAGCCATCGGGCGCTGCGGCAGCCCTGCCGGGGTGGCGGCTGGTGGCACTACCCGGGGCGGCAGCTGGTGGCACTGCCCGGAGGCACCAGTGTTGGTGGCACTGCCTGGAAGCACCAGTGCCCGCGGCAGCACCGAGTCCTCCGGCACAGGCTGCGGCTCCCCTCACCGCTCCGCTCCTGCCCAGCCCGACCCGCACTTCAGGGTCCGGACTTTCCCCGGGAGCAGGGAGGATGTGCGGAGGGCAGCCCCGGCAGGGCGGCTTCCGCCACTCCCTCGGCGCCTCCCCCAGCCCACTGGTGACACCCGGAGCCGGCAGGGACATTGCCTGTTTTGGGTGCTGGCAGTGCCCGGAGGGAGCAGGAGGCGGCAGAGGGGCTCTGCTGCGGGGCGGGTGGGAGATGTCTGAGGAGGGGAGACAAAGCGTTCAGCATGTTTCTGTTCTGTGCCACTCGCGGGGAGGAGAAACCGCCCAGATTTCCCGATCGGGTGCTGGAAGCCTGCACCCCGTGAGCCGCCCTCACTGCCACTCCTGACGCCTTTTTCCAGGCTCCAACGCTCAGAAATACCGGGAGCAGGGGTGAGGAGGAGACTGGCAGCGCTCCGTGGGGCTCATGCTGCCATCGCCGGTGCCAGCAGGCAGGGATGCGCCAGGCTGCCTGTCCCCAGCAAGGGCAGAGTGAGCCCTGCTCAAGAGCTGCCCCCTCCCGACAGCTGCTCCTGCTGCGCTTCTGTCTCTCTCCCCAAACACAAAACCCTTCTCCTTCTTCCTCCTCCGAGCGGTTCAGACCCGTGCAGGGAGAAGGTGGGATGGGCTGTGCCCTTCCTTTTCTGTCACAGGGACCACGGGGCAGAAGACACACGGATACTGTGAAACTGGGGCAAGAGCTAAAACCAGCGACCCCAGAGCAGCCCCCGAGGAAAGGCAGCCCCCTTTACATTGCTGAGAAGCTGTTGCAGCATAAACTGGGCCAGAAACAAATTTTATCTGCAGGCGCGGGTTAACAGGGTTAACAGGGCAGCAATCAGCAGGGAGAAGGTTTACTCTGATAAGCCATAGGAAAACGACCTTGGGAAAACGACTTGAGGTGCAGGGCTGAGCTCTGTAAGGGCCACAGCCGCCTGCTTTCCGGGAATTGAATCTGGGCAGGGGATGGGAAGAAGCTGATATCTCAGCAGTCAGTGGAGAGGAGAAGGAGGGGGGATGAGTCCTGCCCAGCCATCCCGACTGCATATCTCTCCTTGGGAGCAGCTGGACATCTCTGCTGGATCACGTTCAGGCTTAGCATGGGGAAGCCTAAGATGCAGTTGGGGTGGTGGTAGCTGCATGTTGAGAGTACCTGTGTTGTTGACTTCAAAAAGTGCTCACTAGAGCAGATAAGCGGTGGAAAACTCTGTGTGTTATTTCCTGCCTGTGTAGTAAAATCTCACCACTGTGGGTGTGCCAGAGA
Organism: Lichenostomus cassidix; assembly: GCF_008360975.1. Classification (NCBI taxonomy): domain Eukaryota; kingdom Metazoa; phylum Chordata; class Aves; order Passeriformes; family Meliphagidae; genus Lichenostomus; species Lichenostomus cassidix. Next base: position 8,773,199 of record NC_139500.1, on the reverse strand, counting down.
GGTGAAGTGTAGAAGCTGTTTCCATGTGGTGCAGATGTGGCGTTTCTGAGGTTTGCAGTGGCTCAGGTGGATCTGTGCTCCTGGAGGGGCAGCAGCAGAGGAGGGGTTAATGGGGGTGCACTCCTCAGGGAAGTGATTCTCCATCCTGCCCTGCTCCTGCCCCCTTCACCTCTGTGCACTGAAGCTGCTCCTGCAGCCTGGCCTTGGGGTTGCACTTGCAGAGCAATTTCGTGGAGGTGTGCAAGGGCAGCGAGAGGAGAGGAACAGACTGGGAGCAGTTCCCTTTATCTCCAAGCATCAACCTATGGGGAAGCTGAGGCAGAGACAGCAGCTGGCTGGTAGGACTTCTGAGATCATAGGAAGGGTCATGAACTGCTCTCAGCCATGAAGGCAAAGCTTTCCCTGTCCTGAGAATGAAAGCTTGGAGCTTGTTCCTCCCGCCACGGGAAGAGAGGAGCAGGGCAGGGTGTGGGGAGCACTGCCCATGAATGGCTGGAGCTCTATGCCTTCCCTATCTCCTGCTGCCTGGACCCATTGGAGGCACAATCACAGAGCTTTTCTCTTGTTCCTGCTTCCTTTGTGGTTTAGGTGTTCGTTTAACCCATGGTTTCACTCACAATACACATGCTACTGCCAGCTCTGCCAAAACATCCTGCTTGAGGATGATCCCCTCTGGCTCCAGTGCTGCTGGCAGGGTGAGAACACAGGGCCAAGACAGCTCCTGCAAACACATAACCTGAGTCATGGGTTTCCAGGAAAAACAAAAAAAACCCCCTTTTGATCTACTTTTTTTTTTTTTTCAATTGAGCACTGCACTCCTGTGCTCAGTTTCTGAAAATGTTTCACTTTCATGAGGGGCTCATCCAGCCTGCTCTCACCCAACTCCATGCATTTAGAAATCATCAATCATGAGAATGGCTTGGAAAAGAAATTCTGATGCACGTTGTTTACTCATGCAGTAGGACAGTTTTCCTTCAGCTGCTGTGTGTGCTTGCACAGGAATGAGCCATGATGTGCTGCTCATCACTGGCTCAGGAGTGTGGTTGGCAAATCCCAGGCTGTGTCTGTGTGCAGATGTGGCCTTGTGCCTGGAGGAGGGAGTTTTCTTCAGGTTTGGGGATTTTTGTCTTTGCAGGTCACCTGTGGATGGGGTGGAATGTTTCTCTGCTGCCCCACACGAGCAGGCAAAGCCAGGACCCTGCGTCAGAGCCTCAAATAACCACGTTTCCAGGGTAGCAGGGCTTTAGAGGGAACGGCAAATATTGTGAGACTGGCAATCAAATTGCACGAGTTGATTTGCCTGTATTCATGGGGAAAAATAACTCTGATTTATTTGGAATCATTAATTCATTATTTAGATATTTTCTCCTTAGTGAATCAGGGAGATATTTTGCAGGGGAAAAAAAAAGATAATTATAGCAGAGGTGTGTTGAGTCATTTGTTTGAGATGAGAATTGCAGGTTGCTGCCTAAAAAGTGACCTTTTGTTTTTTACCATCACCAAGAGGTGGCTAGGCAGGATCTGGGAGTGTGTGACAAGCCCTGGCAGCTCACCCAGCCTCAGTGGCTGAGTCCCAACATGCTTGAAGAAGAACTGGCTTAAAAACAGGATTTTCAGTACACACAACATGTTTTATCCATGTCAGTTGAGGAACATGGTAGTCTTGAAGTCTACATGAGCCTTGTGTAACCACTTGTTTGGCACAACCACCAGAGAACTAAAAAAGTCAACCAGAGCTGTTCATTCTGCGATTCGCTGCCTGCTGGAGGTTCACTGTGTGCCCCATATCAAACAGAATTAATGATTTCTATTCAGGCTGAGCACCAGATGATTGCAGTAAATAATTCTCTTTGTAGGCAATGTTTTACTGCAAGAGCAGTGAGGTTTCTTTCTTTTTTTTTCTTTCTTTTTTTTTTTTTACCCCCAAGAGGTGACTAAACAGCATCCTTGATTTTCATTTTATTTTCAGTCCTTGCAGGGCCTGAGGGAGTGGATGAGTTGCCTTGGCCCTGCTGTCTTTGCTGCTGCTGCTGCTGCTGAGAAGGCTTTTCCCTGGGCTGGAGAGAGGAGGTCCCTCTGCCATTCAGCCTTTTGACCCTTTACCCCTAAATCTGCCCTGGTATACATTGCTCAGGGTCAGGAGGGCAGTCAGCTGGTAATGATGGTTGCATCATGCTGGGGAAATGCCAGTCCAGAGGAACTGGAGGAAGTGGGGGCCTGGCAGGAGGAGAGATGAGTTACAGGGGAGTTTGGGCACTGATTTTTGGGAGGCTGAGAAGGGGCATGGCCTGGGCTGTGCCTGTGGCTGCAAACCCAGCAGCAGTGCCATGCCCTGCCCTGCCCTGCTCTCCTGCACATCCCAGCACTGGAGATCTGGACACCACTGTGGCCAGGGCTGGTGCCATCAGCAGAGCTTATGGCTGGGTAGAAGTGAAGCAGCATGGTTTAGCCCAGGATATAATAAACTGTGATAATGTGTTTACTGCTTTGAGTCACTATTTTTTTTCTTTTTTCTTCTCTTACTCTAAGCAGCCTGAATTTAGGTGCCTCCAAGCTTCCCCACCCTGTCCCAGGACTTCCCTGCACCCACCGAGCTGGCCATGAGCAACAGGGCTGGGCTCACCCTGCACAGACAAGCTCCACACCTGGATGAGCACATCTTTATTTTTTAGTTCCAGAAATACAGATCTAAAAAGTCCATCTCTCACCTGGACACGTCACCCAAACCGCTAGTCCTTCCAGCTGCCCTTCCTGCGGTGGAATGCGCGTTCCCTCTGCACGTTTTTGCGAGGCCGTTAGAGGGCATTTGGGTTTCATTTTCCATCACCCAGAAGGACTTTAACTGAGAGGAAAGTACAGCCAGAGAGCTGCCGAGCAGCTCTCCTGCGCCGACTCCTGCACGTCTGGAGCAGCTCCAGCCCGTCGGCAGCCGGCTCCGACTCATCTTTGCGATTTGTTTTCCCTTTTTCCCGCTTTTCCTTTGGCCCCGGCTCCCAGGGAATGTGCTTGGATGGCAGGCGGTATGTCTGGTGCTGCGGAGTGGAGTCTCCGGTGTCTGAGCTCCTCGCTTGCCGAAGCCCTGCCAAACCGCCAGCGCTTGGGAGAGGAGGAGACCAGGCAGAGCGGGAAGGCTCGTGTTTATTCTGGAGGGATGAGGGGAGGGTGAATTAGAGCTGCCATCAGGAGGACCCTGCCCATGCTCGGGAAGGCGGTGCTGGATTGTGGGTTGGGTACCATGTGGTGGCTGAGTTCCTGCACAGTCGAGCAGCTCAGCCTGCTGTGGCAGTGACTAGTGGGGTGCAGCTTGATGTCCTTGCTCCCTCCCTGGGCGGCCAGGGCATGAGGATTCCCTCCTGGGATTTTGGCTTCCAGGTGCTGGAGATGGTCTCTCTTGAAGTCCCTGCAGAGCAGAGCTGCATGACGTGGTGGAGAAGCAGCATCACCTCTTCAGAAGCCCCACTGATCCAGGAAAGGACCAATTTGTGGTTTCTTGGGTGGGTTTATGCTTGGAGCAGGATTTCCCCATTTCCCATTTCATTCAGCCTAAGAAACTCAGGGATGCTGCCTGGTAACCCTGCCTGGGGCAGCGGGGTGCACAGAGGAGGCAGGTGATGGGGGACACGGGGGTCTTGTTCTGTTTCCAGCCTCCCTTGCAGCCAAAGTCCATCTTCTCTATTTTTTCCAATGGAAACATCCTCCATCTTCACCGTAAGCACAGTGCCATGGGTTTGTGCCAGACTCTTTGCCGGGATGAGGCGTTGGCTCCGGGGTGAATCTGAGGTGGGCACAGCTACAAACGACTTCCTCTTCCCCTCTGGAAAAACAGTGCAGATCGATGGGCAGACGGAAGGGGTGGTGGTCTGTGTCCCCCAGCTGGGGAGCAGGGGCAAGGGACAGTGCAGGGGGACAAAAGTGGGCAGAAAGTGCCACCTGCACGCCAGCAAGGCAGTTTTGCAATGTGTCCACACTGGAGCTGTGCCGGGCTGATAAAGGGGTGGCAGAACCACCTCCCAGGTGTGCCCAGGGAGCCAGGCAGGAGCTGCAAATCCATCTCTGGCCATAGGGGCAAGCCGAGCTCACCTGTGTGGGATCCACAGTGCTCCTGGATTCAGACATCCAGAGACCCCAAAACTCAGGTCTGTGCCTGCCATGGTCTGTTTTCCAGTCAAAGTTTCAGGAGATAGCTTACCTGTCCCTGAGACACGGTCAGCTCATGGCTGATGGGGTGGGCTGATGGGGTGCCCACAGGTGAGCGGGGATCCCGTGGCTCGTGTTGGCTGGCACTTCCCTTTGTCAGTCAGACTTGTTACCCAGAAGCAGCAGCTCCACCCAGCCCTCACTTACCGCTGGGAATGCTGCCGGCGGGGCCGGGCAGGGTCTGAGCATGCAGAGCCGCCTCTGGGTCTCCAGCCGGCAGTAGCGGTTCTGGTTGGAGACGCGGGTGGCAAAGCCCAAGCCGCAGGTAGCCGAGCAGGCGCTCCACTCCGTGCCCCACTCCCGGCAGGGGTATGGCAGCAGTGGGGACACTGCCCCGGGGGCTGCAAGAAAAGAGATGAGAGGGGAAAAGGGTGGTTGGAGGCAGGTGCTGTGCAGATGCCCTGTGGTGCTGCGGGCAGAGAAACGTGAGGTGTCTCCTGCTGATGTTTCACAGCCTGGGGTGAAAGGGCCATTCCCAGAGACTTGCGTGGGCATCTCCTCCCTGGAGCTGCCCGGCATCTTACCTGCCCTGGCATCCCGGAGGAGGTGCTGGTCCTGGGCTTCACAGATCCACTCAGGGCAGCACTTCCCAGGGATCTCCACGCGCCGGGGGTAGGGGCAGTCCGGGGTGGGCAGCCGGACATCCTCCTGGCACAGCGGGATGCAGTTGAAGCCCCTGTCCAAGCACTGGCACTGGATTTTGCAGCTGGGCTGGAAAACCTCCCCGTCTCGATAGACCCGGCCGTTCACCTCGCAGCCCTCCTCATCATCTTCAACTGGCGGGACAGAGTGACAGAGAGATAAGGGTGGCAGAGAGGACTTCTGGGGGCAACTGTGGGGCTGACACAAAGGGACTGAAGTGGGGAGGGCACAGAAGTGACTGAGGGGTGTGCAGGGCAGATGTGGGTGTGCAGCAGCATGTTCATCTCCCAGCCTCCTCCCCTTCCCTATCTACTCATCTCAGTTTTTTCAAAGCAATAGCTCACCAGCTGTGAGAGCACCACAGCCCTTTGGCTCTGACCCTGCCTTCAGGGCTTCCAGCTAGAAAAGCTTTCTCTGAGATTTCTCTGCAGGACCCCCAGGTTTCAGCCTCGGACTGGGTGACTGCAGCATCCCTAGACCCCCTTGTCCATCCTCACTCAAACCACCCTGAATCCTGACTCAGAAAGCAGCACAAGAGCAGGCAGGAGATGGGGCACAGCCCCATGCATCATTCTCAGCAAAGCTGCTTTCCTAGCCTTAACCACTTCCCTGGCAGTGCTGCAGGATGCCTGAGGCCATGGCTGGAGCTGGGCTGTGTGCTGGGCTGAGATGTGGGGGTATCCCCGAGGAAAATGGGCACCCCTGTGCTCACAGTTGCAGGTGGCTCCTGTCCCTGCAGATGCTGTGCTGTAGTCACAGACGAGGCCCTGGCTCTGGTCACAGACGTGCAGGAAGTCACAGGGCTCTCCCAGGCGCCGGGCACAGATCTTGCAGCAGCCACACCCATCCAGGACCAAGGGGGACCCGCGGGGGCAGCGGGGTGGCACCCAGGGGCAGTAGCAGGGTCTCCGGCACAGCTGGGCACAGACCTGCAGAGGCAAAGCTGAATCCATACACGTGGTTTTGGCAAACAGCTGCTATTTCACTGGGACAGCCAGGTAACCCTTGTCTCAATCATGGGGCAGATTTTTGGGGAAAGAAGGCTCTGCAAATCCATGGGAATATGTAAAAGCAGCCTGGGAAGCTACTGTCCCCTTTGAAGGTCACCTATGGAAACCCATGGAGAATCAAGGATGCTCAGTACTCTGCAAGATGGGGACTTAAATGTACCACTGCTCTGAACACACAGGAGGAGGATGGAGCTACAAGGTGAACATCCCATGCAGTGGTGGGTATTTAATGAGGTCAGCAGCCCCAAGCAGCCCAGTGGGAGGCAGGAAGGGAGGGAGGGAAAGCAGCCCAGCCCCATGCCTGCCCCCAAGGCAGCAGGTTGTGCCCAGCTGGAGAGGTGGCTCTGCAGGGACTGAATTCACACAGTGAGGGCACAGCACCTCATCCCTAAGTCTTAACAGCTCTCATTGATGCCAAGAAACAGGACATTGCATCAGCAATGGGGATCTGAAGCCAGGCAGATCTCACTGCATTCCTCCCTTGTCCAGCTGCATCCTCTGCTTGTCCTTGGCTGCAGCATCCTCACCTGGCCTGGCCCACTGGGCAAGGAGCCCAGAGATAGGCATGTTTTCAGGGACTGGAAGCTGTTTTCTCTCCTGGCTAGACTGAGTAATCCCTTTGGCAGGGCTGTGCACTGCAGTCCTTTGTCTGCTCCGCCAGTTGTCTGCCAGGGATGTGCCAGGGCACCTGGGCAGGTGGGTGTTTATACCTTTGGCTCATCTTGCTTGCACAACCATCCTGGCACCAGCAGCTTTTTAGGCAGCTCTTGAGCTCCCATCATGTCACATCTGACAGAGCTGTTGCATAAAAAGCCTGAGGCCATAAGAGTTGGCTCTGCAGTTTGGAAGTGAATTCTTTGCCAATCCTGGCCTGACAGTGCATGAGAGCCCCCTGGCAGCCCTGCTGCTCAGCACTGTGCACGTGCTGCTGGATGCAGGGCCAGCATGTGCAGCACAGCAGACATGCAACCAAAACATTCATCCCTGCCCTGGTCCAGGCACTGCCCTGACTGCTGAGTCTGCCAAGAGAGTAATGGGTTCAGCCAGACGGTGCGGGTTTTAGATACCATTTTTCTTTTTCTTTCTATTTTTCCCAGTGGCATTGGGTCTGACATGATGAGACAGACAGAGAAGGTAGCTACTGGTGCACTATCTGTTCCCCATATGCAGCAGTTCAGATACATTTTATGGGGCTGTAGAAGTGTCAGTGCCAGTAATTTGAGTTAAAATATATCCAAATTGGGCTGGGTGATATGGGGCTTGCTCTAGCTCTGTCAGTGAGCAGCATTATTAATGTGGCAGAAACCAGAGAGAGACTCATGGCAGGGACCAAGGGACTGGCTGTGGTGGCCAGGTTTGGGCTGGCAGCACAAAGATGGTCCTTGGTGATCCTCCAGGCACTTGTGAGCACCTGGGACAAGAATTGCTGCTCTGTTCCAGATTACCCACGAAGCCAAGGGCATTTTTCATCTTTCAGGAGGTTGCTATTACAAATCAATGTTTCAGAAAGATTAGCCAAGCAATAAATCCATTTCCCCCTGCTCCTTGTAATTTACTTGTGTTTAGATGACAATGTGGCGCCTGTCAGAGATCTGAACTTTCTGGGAAAAGAGTCAAATAGTCATGACATTGTCACAACATCCCTGCTCAGGGATTCAATCAGAACTTGGAGCTGAGATGCCCCAAACTATTCAACATTCCTGTTCTCTGCACAGGCAAATATTTTCACACAGAGTCCGAGAGAAAAAAATACAAAATTGCTACAACAGCCCAAATCCCATCGGAGGCACTGGCTTGGCGTGAGCATTCTGAGAAGTGGGGAGAGCTGATTAATGCCAGGGCTGGTGCTCGTGGCTTGGCCCCTGCCTCGGGAGCCTGGGCGGGGATGGAGGAGCCTGGAGGAGCCTGCAGGAGCCTGGAGGAGCCTGGAGGAGCTGCTACTGCCCAGCTGCTGCTCGCTGGCTGAGGGGACCGACCGCAGCCCAGCGCGGAGAGCTGCAGGGACAGCGAGCACACAGCACATTGCTGGCATTCCTGTGTGCTCCAGGGACTCGCACAGCGCAGCCTTGGGCCCAGGAACGCTCAGACCCTGCTGCTGCATCTCAAACACCTCTCCCAAGCAGAGCTGAGCCCCCTGCATCAGCGCAGCCTGGCTGCTGGCTGGGGATAACCACCCGGCTCGTGGTGACACCCCAGTCACACCTCCCTGTGCCACAACCGGCTGCTCCACAGCTAAGGCTGCCCCAGTGCCCCAGATCCCTTACCTTGGAGACGATGCAGAGGAGGGAGAGGAAGAGGAGCTGCTTCTCCAGCTGGAGCCTCATGGTGCTCTCCCCTCTGCCACTTCAGCACATCACCCCCCAGGCAGTTTGGAGGCAGTGCTATGTTCGCAGGTTTTAAAGCCCAGAGTAGGTCCTGCTGGTGTTTATACTCTCCCTGCTCTGATGTCACTCACAGGCTCCAATATAAACATGAGTAGGTTTGGACAAGCCTCAAGATTTTCCTTTTTTTTTTTTTCTCCTTTCTTTTTTTTTCCAGCCCACATTCCAGCTGCCATTTCCACTCTCCTCAAGGTGAGAATATGCTGTCCACCGAGACAAGGAGTGAAGGGAAGGGATGCTGTGCTGTCCCTGGGGAGCAGGGGAGAGGGACTGAAGAACCAAGCTGATGGGATGATCCAGCTCCTTACTCCTAGCCTGGGAGGGAAGGTTCATACCTCATCCTACTGATCAAGGTCTGCCCAGACAGTGCTGGTATCTTCCTCCTGGAATTTCAAGGGATTTACACAACTGTCCCTGCTGCTGCTGTGGGACAATGCCATGGGTAGGCAGGAACAGGGCACCCACCCCTAGATTTGATGCTGCAGCCAGTGCCTGGCAGGCTGTGGAAGAGGAGTGAATTACCCAAAAGACCTGGTGTGGTCTTTTGTGGTGGTGGTGGTGCCATATCATCCCTACCCTGAGTGCAGCTGTGGTCACCTGGGGAAGCTGCAGGGGCAGGGTGGTTCGATGCACATCATGTTGCATTGTCCTGGGTACATAATACAGAGAAGGCTGCAGTCTGACCCTGCTGATTTCAAGCCTTGTGAGCCCAAATTCAGCCCCTGAAGTATTATGGCCATCTTAAGCAATTGTGAGAATCAGAAATCCAAGTCTGGGGAAGAGAAGCAGTTGCTCAGCAGTTGTGTCCCAGTGTTTTCTCAATCTGCCCTGTGCAAGCTTTTCTCCTGGTCCCTGTGACTGTGAGGCTGGCTCTTAGGAAATGTGAGGCTGGCTCTTAGGAAAGACAAACCTAAGTACCTCAAGACCTTCACTAGACAGAGCCACTTCTCCATGTTCCCATTCCCCAGATCTTATAACATGATATGGGAGGAGAATTTGTGAGCCAGAGCTCAAAGGGAAGGCCTGAGCATAAGGATGCAGGATGTCCTGCAGCCCTCCCTGGCTCCTCTCCTGCAGCCCTGCCCCTTGCCTGCAGGATGTGTTCTGGGGATCAGGACTCCTGCTGCTGTCCTGGCCCCAGGGATGGATCCTGGTGGCTGTGCACAGACTCCCTGGATCACTCAGGCATGATGAGAAGGGCTGCTGTATATCAGGTATGTGTTAGCAAACACACAGGAGGTGCTGAGTGTCATAAGCAGACCACCAAAATCATGCAACTAAGAGTGATGCCAAGAGTGATGCCCCATCCCTCCCAGCACAGGTCACTGTGCTGGCACTGCAGGGCTTGCAGGCAGAGTCTGGCACAGGAATGCATCCTCTGCACTGTTTTTGATCTGCAAAGCTGCACCAGAACAGCACATTAGCAGTTCATTTTATAAATACTCAGTTATAGCCCTTCCCCTCCGGAGCACATACCCCATATGTGCTCTGTACCATACGTGTGATTTCAGAGCTAGTAATTAAGTCCATATGTCTCACTATGCAGTGTCTGTGGTATTATTGTCAGGTTTTTGGGGGGGACATTTGTAAATTTTTTTCTTTTTCTTTTTTATTTTTCTTTTTTTTTTTTTTTTGTGGTCAGTTGTGCAAGAAAATAGTTGATACAGGGATCTGAATACATCTCCTTTGAGTTAGCCGCTGGCAAGCTCTGCTGTTTCTATAGAAATGAAGGAGCTGCCCCAGTGAATTTACATTTTAGAGAGCTGAGCTTTTTCATGTGTTTGCTGTTCTAACGTGCCATCGTGAATAACACAGAAAAGCTCTCATTTGCACACCCTGCTCAGCTGAAATTGCATCCATCTGGGATGGATATTGAGCATATTCTCCCTTCATGCCTTTCCTTTGCTTGAGACTCCCCTTCTCTACATTGTGTGTTAAACACCCTCTCTGGAACTGGGGTAACTCAGAGCAGGGTCTGGATGTCCATCTCTGGCAGGGAGCACTGAGGCTGCCCTGGGTCCTGGCCATGAAATCATGGGTCAAGGGTGAGCCTAGCTCCATAGCTCAGTGGGGAGAACATTCCCTTTGCTCCTGGGCACTCCTGGCTCAAATCCCTACTGCAGAGGAGCATGGAGGAGCCCATGGAGGGTGGACAGCACTGGTGGGAAAGCTGGACATACATCCAGCTTGGAAAAACCAAGAGCCCTGAGCTGAAATGGAGATGCCTCAGGTCCCCCTCAGCTGCTGGACACTTTAGGGTGGCTGCTGGATGTTTTTCATGAGACTTCTGGAAAACACCATGGCTTTGGGAAATTTTGAAATATCTCTGCTTTTGGCAGGATGGGAGAGTTGTTTCCTACCCAGAATGAATCTGGCTCTGGTTTCAAACAGCAAGAGCCGAGAGAGGTGGTGATGGCTATTTCCATGCCTGTCTGGCCATTTTTATTCCCTCTGCTTGTATTCCCTCTCACACCTTAACTGGACAGCAGAGCCAGGCTGGGAGGACCAGCCACCCCCAGGGACAAGGGATGGGCCAGGCAGTCTTTTACCTTGAGGTCACTGCTTCCACCCCAGACCCGGGATGCAGAGACTGAAAGTATTTACCATCTGGTGCCTGGCCAAGTGACTTGTGAGAAAAGAATTCAGGGCTGCCGTCCAGTTTCTGATGGTCAGGCAACTGCATCAGGAACCTTGGCTACATCTGGGACCAGCTGACCCCTCCAAGCTCCCAGCCACGGTGGCGAGGCCAGTGAGGCAGTGGCTGGGCATCACCCCTGCCAAAGGAGAGACAGGAACGATCCTGGTGCTGGGGGCACTTGATCCTTCACCATTTCCCAGACATTTTTAGGTAGGTTTCACTAGAAAGAAGCACTGTATTGGGACTTGGGGCTGGTTCTGCTCTCAAAGTCTGACATTGCCAAGAGGAAGGAGGTGAGCGATTACATGAGGAGCAAATGGAGTATCACAACCAAGAAAAGGCTTGGCTTAGCCAAAACTACAGCAAGAATTCATCCTTCAGACTGAGGGGCTTCTCATTAGCACAGCACAGCCTTGTATCAGCTGTTGCAGAAGGACAACAGAGACATATCAAACCCATCAAACCCTGGGCAGCACTTGTGTAGGATTTCTTTTTTTCCTGCAGTCCAGACAAGAGCAATTCATAATTGTCCCCCTAAATTAAACATTCACATAACTCAAAGAGTAAGACTTTTGTAAAACAAAAGCTTGGAAACTTCAGCCAGATGAGGTTTTCCATTATTATTTGGAAAACAGTGTCAGAAATTATCACATATTCAACACTGTGATCCTCTGGGAGTTTATTTTTGGTATCAAACATCATCAAACATAAATTTCTTTCAAAAAATATCACTAAAAGTTTTATCTTTCAGACAAGATATAATCCCCAGATCCTGACCTTGGGTGGTTACTGACAGACCCTTTGTATTTTCCATGGAGCTGGATGGCTCACTCATGTTTTCTGATCAAATTGCTCATTCTTTTTGACTATCTCTATTTTTCTTGTGGTTGCAGGCTAAAATAGACAGTGTTTTTCCTTCAGTTGTTGTCTTGCTCAAGGGTGCTGTGTGTTCTCACACAGCTGCCATGTCCCCTGCAGCATGAAAGAGGCTGCAAGTGGAGACACTCACTGATGTGCAGCCAGTGATGTGTTTAGGTGTCTCCAAACTCACCTTGCAATTGTGCCAGCTCTGCTTCAGAGAGGGGCTTGGTGGTGTCAGTGTTTCCTTCCAGCCCTGCTTTGTGGGACTCTGGTAGGACTTTTGAGGATGCAAGTGCTGCATGCATGAGGCAGCTGTGTTGTGCCTGGGAAGTGTGTGGTGCTGGAAGAGGTTTGGGTGACACAGGATGTGTTTGTTCCCAAATGTCACAGCCCTGCACATCCCCAGGGTTGCTCTTGCCTCACCATCAGCAGGAGCAGCTCAGGGTGCTGGTGGATCCAGGATGCTGGGACAGGACAGTGTTGGGCAGGGGTGACCTGGGCCAAAGCCAGCCCTCTTCAGCTGGTGTATCTCCAGTGGATGCTCTGCAAACCCCTGGTTGTAGCTGGCACCTTCCCAAAGGCAGTGAAGTGGGCATTCCTTAGCATCCTTGATGACTGGAAGGAGCTTGGCTCCTGCAGCAGCTTTCAGCATAGACCTTGGGCACTCTGGGAAGCTGGGCTGGGCAGGACTGAAGAGCTGCCAGTTCACCTTTCACACCCAGCACTTAAAAACCCTAAATGACTGCTCACCCCCCAAAAGCAGCTGGCAAGGGGACCTGCTGCTTCTCCTCAGGACTCATGCCAAAGGCTTTGCAGGTGAGTCCTGGTTTCTACCTCCACCCAGGTAACAAAGCAACAGCTGGGCTTGCTTTCCATCTCCTGAGCAAGACTGGAGAGGTTGAAGCAAGCAATGCCTCCATGTCCCAAGGAGTCCCAGGCTCCCAGCCCTTCCCTATGCCCCCTCCTGATGCCAGAGACATCTGGAGACACTTCCCAAGCATGAACTTCACATAAACCACCTCCTCTTGTCCCCATCTCCACCCAAATCAGTAAAGACACGGCTGAAACATTTAGTGTGTGTGTGGGATCCAGTTGAGAAAAACAAACCTCTGGGTCTCACTATGGTTATGAAAGCAGCGATGTCGCCTGGAAAGTATGTACCAGGGAGCAGAGAGCAGAGGGGCGAGCTGAAGAGCTGGGAACCAGCTCAAATATGACTCAAAATCACGGGAAATTATTTCTGATTAATGTAATTACTTCGGCTCCAGCCCTGATCAATATGAGGAGCTAAAATGCTCATAAACCGGCCGAGAATGTGAACTATGCAGAATGATTTGTAAAAGGTGTTTGGCTGGGTGTTCTCTCCCCTGGCTGTTGGGCTGCCCAGGGCAGGGTGACCTGGTGCCATGGGAGGTGGGAGAGCAGTGACTTGCTAATTGCAAACTGGTGGCCCCCAAGTGAGAATCCCCCCAAAAGAATGGGGAGGGGATTGCCTCATGCAGGCCCTGAGTTTACATAAAAGCAACCAGCCTGCTTGGCTGGGCTTCTTCCATGCTCTGATCACAAAGCAAGAGCTGAGACTGGCCTTTCACAGGCTTATGGTGGCCCCCACAGTCCAGGGAGGTCTTGGTGGGCTGGCACTCAGCACAGCCCAGGCAGGGGCTCTGTGTGGGCACTGAGGAGGCAGTGGAGAACTGCAGGACCTTGGGGACACAGAGCAAGAGAATGGTGTCTTCAGAGCTCCTACTGCCTGAGCCAGAGCTGTGCCAAGTGTGGTGTCAATCTGCACAGGAGAGGTGCTTCCTCCTCAGGGGCATGGCTGTGTCTTAGGGAATCACACATAAGGAGTGATCAGGAGGAGGATGCCTCCAAGGATCTGGATCTCCAGGATCCCTCCAGATCCCTGGAGATCAAGGCCACGTTGGATGGAGATTTGAGAAACTGCCTGGAGGAAGGTGTCCCTGCCCACAGCAGGGGATTTGTAATTAGGTGCTCTTTAAGATCCCTTTCATCTCAAACCATCCTGTGATTCTAAACCCTCTGCAGCAGGTTCCCATGAAGCTGATGCCTGTGGCCATATGAAAGTGGTAGGAATTTCCCTCTGACAAAGCAAACTGAGGCTGGGGAGAAGGTGCCCTGGGGCATAGGGGTCTCCCATGAACTGGTGGTTTCTCTGACATAGTAAGGAAAGGGAAGAAGGGATGTTATAATCTCAGTTTTGTCCTGCTGTTCCCTGGGGAGACTGAATAACCCCACTGTGAATCTCTCCCACCATCCATGCTTCTTCTCAGGACAGCATGCCCAAAAGCAGGGGCAGAGGCAGAAACAGGAAATAAGATGAACAGAGCCCCTGAGCTGGGAGCTACCTTTGCCCTGGCACCACAGGGCAGGAGAAAATGGGGTGCTGAGGGCTTCACCCTCCCACCTGAGCTGCTCTGCAGGCTCTGAGCTGCCACTGCCCACCAGACAAGCTGATGTCTCCATCTTTGGTGGTGACAGCTCCATCTTTACCTGGCAGTGAGGCTGCAAGTTACAGCCACCACCTGATGCTGCTATTGCTGCATCTCTCCCACAGGACACTTGATTAGCAATTGCTGGAAAATTCCCTGGTTCTCTTTGAATGGGACCTTTTTGGCTTTCAGCTATGCAAGCCCTGCCTGTGAAAGACCCCTGCACCTACAGCCCTCCTGACCATGGGAAGGACATTGTTCTGGAAGATTTTTCTTTTCTGACTACAGTGTTCATGATCTTCTTTAAAAAGGGGTAAAAAAAAAAAAAAAAAAAGGCAAGAAAAGCCTGTCTGTGACTCGTGACTCACTGGGATGTGTCAGGCTCTGGATTAGAATCTGCTCATTCTGAGCTGGTGCCTCAGATTGCCTTTTCCACTTGCACAACTGGTCCAGTGCTGCTTCTGACAGAAAGATCAGCACCTCCCTGGCTCTGACCATATCAGCAGGGATGACTCCTTCAAGGAGCCCACTGATCTCCTTTTGAGACCTTAGACCATCCAGGGTGAGAGGAGCCCTCTGAGCCTCACTGCCCTACCAAGCTGGCCAAAGACCTCGGGGTGACCACAGAGACATCATGGAGTGGTGTGAAAACAGCCCAGATCCCTGTGTCCCCAGGTGGAAAATATCAGGATCTGCCAGGAGTCACCAGAGCAGGGCTCTTGTCTGCAGCCTTTGCCTCCAGGCTGGGGAAAGCCTGGCAGCTTGTGGTGGAGCTGCAGCAGCACTGCCTCAGCCATGCTGGGAACAGGGCTGGGCTGGGCTGCACTGGGAATTGCAGGGCATCCCTCATGTGCTTTCAAATCGAGACTTTTTGGGGTGGGTTACCACCTCCTGCAGGGCTTTGGGGAGGGAAATAGAGGTGTTTGACTTATGTGGCTCTCTGCATCTGGTCACCCAGGGCTGGTGATGGCAGCCTGGCTATGGCTCGGCTTGTCTCAGGAGATGCCCCCAGTCAGTCTGGAGTCAGCCAGAGCTCCAGAAGAGCATCTTACAAGGCAGCTCCTCTCATGAACCAAACCCCAGGAAGGAAAATGCAGCCTGGAACCCATCACCAGTACAGCAATTGGAGTGTGGGGAGCAGGGGGGCAGCCAGACTGCTCCTCTGCCCTCCCTACTGGCCCAGGCTGCAGAGGATGTTTCGAGGTGATTTGGCTGCTGTGTATGCTGTCCATGATACCTTCCCATCATTATCTCCATGTCCTTCCTGGGGCAGGGAGCTCCCCAGGCCACATGGAGAAATCCTGGTCTGTGATTTTGCTGGAAACCACATGTAGCACAGCGTGGTTGGGTTAGGAGAGCTGTTTCCCCGACATTTGGCTGCCCTCTCCACTGCCAGAAGCTGACCGCATGCAAATCCCGGTTTTCTTTGCATCCCATGGTCCTGCTGAGCTGTGGTCTGCCACCCGCGCAGGGAAAGCCATCCCGCTGGCCTGCCACCCAGAAATCCTGCTCTGGATCATCTGTATGAGGATTAAACACAAACACTTCACAAACACTTCACAAACCGCAGTCCTCGAGCGCGAGGCAACGAGCCGAGGGCTGTCGGAGCAAAAGGAAGATCCTCTGAGCTGTGCAGAAGGAGCCAAGCCAGCTTGGCAGATATGAGTGGACAAGAGAGCCTCAAGCAGAGGCTCTGACTCCAAGGGGCACCAGCCACCCTCTGTGTGTAACCCCAGCTTTGAGATCTGGCTTTGCTGCTGCCACAGTTCACCAAATCGTGGTGCAACTTCTGCTGCAGACCAATTCCTTGTCCGGCAGCTTGGTCCAGGGATGCTGTGCTCAGCCCAGGGTCCCTGCAACAAGGCAGAGCTGAGCTTCCAGCCTTGGCTGCTGCAGCCTCCCTCCCCAAACCCTGACAGTGCTGCTGTGCCTCCCCCTGCATTACACTTACCTTGTGCCTCCTTTGATGGGACAAAAGTGCTAAAACCCATGGGCAGGCAGCTTGAAGGTCCTGCAGTATCACAGAGCTTCTTCTTGGACCCGGACATCCTCCACAGCCTGATTGTCCTCCTTGTCCCCATGCACGATCACAGGCACCTGCTGTGAGCTAACTTTCCCCTCCCAGGACTTGTCTGCAGGGTGAGAGCCCAGCCTTGCTCCTTCGGTCTTTGAGCCCTGGCCCTTGGAAACATCTGCAAGGAAATAGCTGAAGGTATTGAAAGGGGAGGCAGGAAACACTCTGAATATTTTTTTTTCTAAATATAATGACACTAATGTTGTTTGCAGTGTTAAAAATAGAAATGAAGAGAACCTGCCTTTTTCCTGTTTGCTTTCAGCTCTCACTTTCTTGCCTGTCTCTGCATTCTGGGGCTCTGCATGAAAATAAACCAAAGAAAGATCTCAGCAGTGTGCAAAGCAAAGCCAGATGAGTTTGGCCTTGGCTCCAGCTTCCCCAAGTGGGGCCATGCTCCTCTATGGAGTGCAGGGAGCTTCAGGCTGTGCACTCCCCACCTCCAGCCACTGTCCCTGCAGGCTCAGTCCAGCTGCGGTGGGACAAGCATTGACCCCACTGCTGTGGAACTGGCCACTCTCACTGGCAGTGTGGCCACCCTCCTGCACCCTGGATCCTGGCTCTGGTCACTCTCCTGACTTTCCCAAGTGGATCAGTGTTACAAACGGGCTCTGAGGAGCTCTGCTGTTCTTCCTCCCGTGGCTGACAGAACTGTGCTCATGTCCCAGGCTGGATCTGCCAGGGTGCTACCACAGAATCCCTGGGCAAAATCCCCCTGCTCCCACCTCTTCTGCTGGAGACATTTCTCCAGATGCCTGTGGCACATCCCTCCAGGAAGCACTGCATGTACCCATTCCCAGGTCTCCCTCCCAGCCTCCTTTAAATGGGAGGATTTTGCTGCCAATCTCTCACCAGCTCATTACAGAGCAATGGCCATCACTTAATTCAGAGGCTGATGGATTCAAATTCACTTTGGCAGCTTCAAGCCAGACCAGGATTCCCAGAACCTGGAGGATCAGGTGTGGGAGCCAAATCCCAGTCCTGAGGACAGCAAACTGGCCAGGGACACAGTGTCTGAACAGCAACGTGCCTTTAATTTGGGAGGCGATACCACACCCCGGGTTAGCACAGCTGCCTGGTTGCTGCAGGTGTTCAGATGAAAAGCTCTGCACTCATTTTTCAGCAGAGCAACCCAGGGAATGCATGGCTTGGATGGAGGCTGCTGCCTGATTTATTACAGACTCAGCTCGAGGTGCCTCGGGAGAGTAAGCCCTGGCAGAGGATGAGAGGCAGGCGTGTGTACAGATGGATTGCAGCACACAAAATGCTGCGTTGTAGTAAGACTGCCTGGAATGCACTGAAGCTAGGAGCGGGAGGATGAATGAATCCTCTGGCCTGGTTTACATTCCTCTGCCATCCCTAGTTTCTTTCTTGAGCTGGTGAATGGGGAGGGTGGGCAGCCTTGGGCTCTTAGTCTGTCTTGGAAAGCCACAAGGCAGCCAAGTGCTGGCCTAGAGTGTTGCTGGCACTGTCCTGGCCACATGGATTGTGCTGGCAGTGCCAGAGGACTGGCTCCACTATGTCCAGGTGCCACCCTCTATGCAACATCCCTCAAAAGGCTGGCTTTTGCAAGGAGTGGTTTTCTCACAACGTGGCAACTTACAGGCTTGACCTCAGGTTGTCCCCAGGTGGAATTCAGATGTTTAAAATGTCACTGGACTATTGTGAGTCATTTTCTGGGCCACTTTTGTGTCAAAGATCCAGTTCTCCTGCGTGTCACTGTGAAATCCATGCTTGAACCTGGCATGATGTGATTTTAAAAACAGCAAGAAGCTTCCCCATGTTTCCCTCCCCTCCACTACCTGCTTTCCTGCTCTTCTGACCCCTGGTAGCCCAGACACTTCTGTAGTTTTTCAGCTGCCTCTCCCTGACCAGGCATGTCAGGTGCTGCCAGTGCCAAGTCTCTGTGCTGTCAGTGAGCGTTCAGGTTTTTCAGCAGTGGTGTCAGCAGTATCCAAAGGGACTGTGGATTCAGAGTGTGACAATGATGGGCGTCATTGGAGGCTTCCTCACTGTGCTTTTGGGGCCCATTTGGGCACCAAACCTGGGGTAGGAATGGGATTCTGACCCCACATGGTGCAGGCCGTCATGGTGTTAACTGGGGCTGAGCCAGAACCATTGACACTCTGCCATACTGACAGTCCATCCCCATGAGCTCCTGCCCTGCTAATGCATGTCTGACAGTCCCTCTGTAATGCACAGTGGAGTGATCACCCTGGATTTACAGATGGGAGCTCAACCACAGGGATTTCCCAGCTGTTCCCCTCTGCCTGGTCCTGCTGCTGGCCTGCAAGATATCCCACCCACAACCCATGTCTTCGGTGTGAAGGCGAACGAGACAAAGCCTTGCCATCCGAGGAGGGGGACTTCAGCCATCACCTGTGTGTTGAGGCGCTCAGCCTCTTCACGTGGCCGGGCGGAGCAGACAAGCGGAGGGTTTCGGGCGGAGGGCAGGGCTGGAGCGGCGCTGTGGCCGGACGGGAGCGGCAGCGGCAGTCGCACAGCCCCGCAGCGCACGGGCTCTGCCTCCCTCTCGCGGCCGCGGAGCTCGGGCTGGCCGGGAGCTGCACGCCTTGACCGGGGCTCCCCGAGTGCCACCCGGGGCTCCCCGACTGCCCCCGCACCCCACGGTGCCTCCCCGTGCCCCTGGCTGGGCGCACACCCGGGTCTATCCCAACACGGAGCCGGCGGGTGCTGTCGGTGTGAGCGGAGCCAGAACTGCTCCTGGATATTCACCTTGTGCTGCCACTGGGGAAAAACTCTTTATAGGCAGTCTTGCATCATGCCTGGTTGGAAACGAAGCCAACCTCACTGGAGACAGCTTCCTAAAAGTTGAAGCTGTTTTATTCCCAATAATCTGTTTTCAATTTCTTCTGCTGCCCTTGAAGCCAAGAACTGAACAAAACAAGAGCTCCAGGAGATCCTATAGAATATTAATTGGGTCAGGGCCCTGGATTAGATAAATTAAAACATCTCCAGATGCACCAGAAAATTCCAGCTCGACACAGAGAAGACTGGTTTCTCTTCAAACATTTTTTGCTGGAGCAGAGGCTGTGACCAGCTGGCCCTGGGGCTTGCAGCCACTTTTGCCTAGATATCAGCCAGGCAGAGCCCAAGTATAGCCCAGTAGCACCAGTCCTGCCAGAAGCCAGCACTGGAGAGGTATGTGGGAACACCTGGATAATCCCCTTCTCCCTCTGCTTCCTCTCCCTTCAGCTGCCTTTCTCTCTCTACCTGCAATAACTCCAAGTGTTGGTATTTCTGCTGGTGCTCAGCAAGCCCTGTTTGAGGAGTGAACTCTCATGTCAGTGCTCAGTTTGGGACCTTCAGTCTGGGCTCAGCCAGAACCTCACTGGCATTTCAGGGTGAGTGATCTGGACCTCCTGGGATGGCATCTTCGAGCTGGGATCAGGGAGGACAATTTAAGTTACTGCTCTGCTCTTCAGATCGTAACACTGGGCATGGAAACAGCTCCTGTACACTAAAATCACCTACAGGCAGGGTGGAGCAGTAGCAGGGGTGGACCAGTGCCAGAACCAAACCCTGCTGTCTGCCAGATTTAAGGGCTCCACAGGGTCAGGATAGGAGAAGAGTGGGGACAATGCCCCCAGATTTGCTTTGCAGGATGTGACCTGCAAGTGTCAGAGCCCTGAGAACACTCAGGGGCCTTATGGCCCTGACCAGCCTCCCCATGGCTGACCTGTGGGCTCAGGAGCTCTGTTTAAGCTCAGTCCAGAGCCTCTTCCTGGCTCTGTTGGAGGAATGCTGGGCTCCAGTACAGCCACAGTGGTGCCTGGCTATGAGTCCTTTTGTCCTGACCTCCACCTGTTGACCGTTTTCCTGTCTTGGTGTCAGCCCTTGCACCACTGCTGTGGAGCTGCTGGTGCTCCTGGACCTGATCCTAGCCCTGACCTGATGGTCTGACTGACTTTCTGTCTTGGCCTGGGACCTGCCCCATCACTGTGATGTTGACTCATTATCTGTGCTCGTGGTTGGACCTGGCTGCCACCTCTGGGTCTGTGCTGCTTCCTTTTCTGGCCCAACAGCTGGGTTTGGGCTCAGACACAAGGGTCTGGCCTGGCCTGGGGTGGAAATGAAGCTAGGGGACAATGATGGACTCTTTAGCCTTGGCCCACCAGTGCTGCTGAGAAGACCAGGGAGCCCCTGCAGCCCTGGCACTGCTGTGTTCCAGCCTGAGCAGGATGGCTTGGTCAGAGCCTGCATCAGTGGAATAACCAGCATTAAATCTCTTATGTGGTGGGGTTTTGAGCAGATGGAATGCCTTCCTTCCCCCAGTACTGAGGGGCCCCACAGAAAACATCATCCCATTTGTGAGCTGTCTCCTGCATCCTGGCAGAGGCTGACCAGCCCTGCTCCCACCTCTCTTCCCCTAGTCCCACTCAAAATGACTGTGTGAGAAGGGCTGAGAGCTCAGCTAAAAACCCAGAGGAAGCACAAAGCTGATCCTGTGGATCCCTGTGGTGTGTGGGAATCCACAACCCAACAAACCAGGCTCCAGCAGGTGTTGTCTGGGCACCCTGTGGGGAGGTGAGAAGTGGCATTTGGTTCAGCTGGAAGCTCCCAAATTCCCTCGGGGCAGGAGTTGTGCCGTGCTTTGAGCTGGGGAGATTTGGGTTTTCCTGCTGTGGCAGCAGCATGGGCTGAGGCTGTGATTTTATAAAGAGTCTGAGGGGGGCAATATTATGCTGATCATTTCTGTTTCCTGCTGCTCCATCCCACCCGAACTATCTCTAAGAGGGTCAGATTTGGCAAAAGTATTTTCCCTTTCTTTTTCTTTGTGCCATTCTAGTAAGGATGGGATCCATGGTGCTGACCTTGGCACCACAGTCCCTCTGAGAAACGCTGTCCTCAGCTCCTCTCTGTCCTTCAGTGGCCCGAGTGGCAGTGTCTGGCCGTGTGCTGATAATCTAATTACCTGCTTACCCTGGGGGCTGGAGAACAGCTCAGCCCTCCACTGTGCAACATGTGCTGTTAAACCCCAGTAATGCAGAGTGTCTTCTGGGGCTAGAGAAGCTTGTTCTCGCTGATCACAGCTGCGGGGTGAGCAGACAGCACCCTGGCCAGAGGCTTCCTTTGGGATCCCTGTTGCTCTGCCCAGTGACTGCGACTTCTAGGCAGTACTTGGCCATGGAACATCGTGTGACAACTGATCTAACTCCTTCACTGGATGTAGCTGTGAGTTGCCTGTGAAAATGGATACCTGCTCCTAATACAGCTCTTGATTATGGGGGGAAGAGCTGGGGAGACACTGTGGGTTTGGGGTTGTGGAGCTTTGCATACGTGAAAAACTGCACAAGCCTTGGCTCCCCAGGCCCTGCCTTGCAGAGATAAAATCAGAGGTGTCAGCCTGTGTGTCTCTTGGTCCTCATTCAAAAAGTGGACTTGAATAGAGACATGTGTTAGCTGGCCACAGCTGGACTTGTGCTCAGCCTGGGAGCTGCATCTGTATTGCCCTGTTGAGTGACCCTGTGCTGGAGCAGAGCATCCAGCTCCTGGTGGAATTCCCTTGAGAGAAGTGCTGCAGGAAGGGGTGTGGGGGGAAATGTGTTCTGGATGGGGCCTGAAACACTTCCCTCCACTCCTCCCCAGCAGGTCCCAGAGCAATGGGCTGCACTGTGGGCTCAGGGTGCTCAGGGCCAGGCCCAGGATGGCTATTCCAGCTCTGTGGAAGAGGGCAGGAAGGTCAGAGTGGGGCGCTGGGGTCATGTTCCAGTCACAGCCTGGACACAGCAGGGCTGCTCCTCTGGAGATTTTGATCTGCAGGTGACCTGCACCTCTTGAGATGGTACTAAAACCCTTAGGAGGAGCTTGTTGTGCCAGACTGGGGTGAATTTGGGTGCAAACATTGTCTCTGTTGGTGTGTGCTGTTTACAAGGAGGGTAGTGACCTCTGCAAACAAGGTGGCAGAGCTGAATTGCTGAGTCACGGCTCTGCTACCCCCACCCGTGATCAGGGATGTGTTTATTCTTCTAAGGAACACAAAAGACGAACGTGTCCCCACCTCCTGATTGCTGGAAATCAGACTCAGCTGCACTGAGATCTTCCCAGCACGGTGTGGGAACCCACTGGGATATGCTGGAACATGCCTGGCTCACGTGCTCCTCTTATCTCTGGGCTTCTCTTTGTGAAAATTGGGGTCAGGACAGGGAGGGATTGGTGTGCACCTGGGCTGGAGTCCCCTGGTGTGCAGGCACCAGAAGGGTCCCCTGTCCTGCATGGTGGGGGTCTCTGGCACTGACCCAGGCAGGAGAGGGGAATCTCTTATCTCCAGTGTAAGAAAGGTGTCTCCAATCTTGCAGGCAGCAGCAGGTTCAGTAATTCTTAGCAACAAAGCCTTTCCCCAGTGCCTGAGGCATCATCCATTGTGGTGAAGGTGGTGGGTGCACTTGGCCAGGGAAGCCTTGCACCTTATCTCCTGGTCTCTCAGGGTGATCTTGGCATATAATGGTGTTGGTCTGTCCTGGGCAGAGGTCACATCCTGGTAAGGTTTTTGTCTTATCTGCTGCAGCTGCTTCAGGTTTGTCTCAGTTCCTCTGGACAGCACTGGCACAAGAGGGACAGGGCCACATCCTTCCATAGGGTGGAGCTGCTCCTTGTCTTTGCTCACAAGAGAAATCTAAGGGCAGCCAGAGCCCAAGAGCCCGGGAGGAGCTGAGCTATCTGCCAAGGTGAACCCTGTTTCTATTTGTGGTGATAATGCCCTTGTTCTTGAACCCAGACAGGGGGTTCTAACAGTGAAACAGGCTGACAAAGCTGATAGGGTGGAGGGCAGGGAGGTGCTGCTGCCGAGATGAAGCTGCCCCACTCTGCAGGGACTGTATATCTTCCCACCTGGGAGGGTCTGTCTGCACCCTGTGACTCAAATTGCTGTGTGAGAGTGGGGCTGCCTTTATCCTCAGACAACCCACAGCTTCCAGGGTGGGCCTTGGAAGCATTTCCAAGTCTGAAACACTGCCAGACTCAGACCCCTGCTCTTTCTCACAGCCCAAAGCACAGCTGTGCTTCTCTGCCTTCTCTCTGCTTTATCACTTTTAAAGCTGGGCTACACACCACCCTTGAGGGGTGGTATACTTGTCCTGTGGGCTCTGGAGCAGTCCAATTCCCCCACAGGTCATTGCAGGCAGCCTTATTGGCCAGGAGATGTTCAGAATAGGTTGAAATACATGATGCTCGGTGGAAATTGGCCCTCTGTGTAATAGCCCTAATCTGGTTAGGGGATCAGTGCAGCAGGCTTGCAGCAGCCCACGTGGCTCTGCCAGTGGCTGCATCCAAGCATGAGCCTGTGCTGGGCTTTTCTCAGGTGGGTATACATTTCTGTGCTGCTCAAAAATGCTCCAAAATGGGAAAAGGCAACCTGTTTAAAGAGTAGCCTCATCTGTTACCTGGGGTGTGTCTCAGGGAGTTTCTACTGCAGAGGTTCTTTCTATTTTCAGTTTGGTGTTGTTTTAGTGGTGTGAGGATTGTGGTTTCCTAGTGAGCAGTGCCAGACAGGAGCCCCCCAGAGGGGTTTGCCCAGTGGTGTCCCTTAAGTGTCATTAGCCCTCAGAGGAGCTGCTTGGTGCCCCTCTCTGCTTATCCTGATGCTCTTGGCCCTGCAGTTGCACCAATATCCTTAAAAAAAGCCCAATACCCACTCCTGGCAGATGGAGAGCTGGGAGGAAGTCTGCCTGGGATTTGGGGGTGACACAGGATCTGCCTCTGCTTTTGGATGCCAGTGTTGGGTCTGCTTCCAGCTCCTTTGAGAGCAGAAGGGAAATGAAGTCCCTTCGGGGAGCAGAGTGGATCCTCAACAGTGTTTTTGCCCTTCCCATTGTGACCACAGAGTCCCATGATCCCCAGCAGGAGCCAAATGTGACACAGCTGAGTTCCCACCAGCGACTCCAGTGATAGCTCACCCCGGGGCAGAGGTTTTCCCTGCCCTGCAGGGAGGCTGCAGAAATTAAATGGGAATTGCTGAGATAAGTTAAGGCTTCATCTCAAAATTTTGCAGAAGCAATGGATGATTGGGCTGAGAATGTCTCCTCTTGCAAAGCTGACCAGTACAGCATAATGTCATGTTTATACATGACAGTAGCATTTATACTGGTAGAATTAATTAATCTAAACACATTTTCACTTAGTATGGGCTGTAGTGTGATACTGGTGTCTGGTAAAAAAAAGCCAAAACCAACAAAAAAACCCCAAACCAAAATAGAAAAGTGCCTTTTAAAAGATCTAAGCCCAGCATAAACACACTTCTTAGTATTTTTGGAAAGCTGCTTGCAGGTGTCAGCAACCCTGACACACAGCTGGTATTAACTTCTGGGGGCAAGAGAAAGAGGACAGGTTTAAATATAGCTCCTGGGAAATAAGCATTGGAATAGCTTCCAAGACCAGTTTTACCCCTACTTTGCTGCCTGGAATTTTCCTAAAAATACGAAAGAGAAACAATCAAGCTCAGAGACCAGAGACACATGCAGATGAGCAGTTGCTTTCCTCCAGGATGGCCCCAGAGCATCCTTGTGCTTGTCCAGGCAGGTCCCTGTTTGTGCTCCTCTGGTTTCCCAAGTGGGAAGTCACCATTAAAAGACAAATTTGTTCTTCTTGAGCCTTCTGGCTGCAGAGAGATGTGGTGATCTGATAGGGAAACACAGATTTAATACCAACAGCACAATAGCTATTGCAACCACCTGATTAGGCCAGTGGTAAAGATGGATAAAGTGGATCAGGGTCAGGTCAATTAAAATCAGCCCAAGCCGTGTTTCTGAGGCTCTGCAACACACTTGTGTCCAATGAATGCACTGTGCTGACACTCCTGGAAAGAGCTGAGTCTGCAGCACACATGTATTTGCTAAGCAGGAAAAAAACATCAGAAACCCCTTACTGCACCATTCCCAGTCGATGGGGCCAGTTCAGCTCCATTTACCCCTTTCTGACCTTTGCTATCAACTCTCCTCCCAGCAGAAAATTACCCACAGGCTATTTTTTTACCTTGTAATTTCCTCTAATCTCAAATAAATGCTCTAATTGACCTCTGTCCTCTCAGTGTACATGACACACCAAGCAGGGCTGTGCCTAGAAAAGACCATTAGAAAGCACTGCCTATTCACACTGGGGCCATTTATGTTGTAATTACTTTGAACCAGAAGTCAGACCTCAAATATGTGATGCTGTGAGTCATTATTTAGGCAAAATAAATGTTTTTCAGGTAGCTGCTAAAAAAACCCCATGATATGGAGGTGAAATGGTCCATGTGAGCCAGACCTCACCTTGCCCAGAGGTAATTCCACACCCAGTGGCTAACTTGTACCCTGGACTATTTTGTTTCTGCCCAGACCATCTATGCACACCCAGGGAGGGGAGGGGTGTGTTTCCAAATTCAGCATTTTTAAAACTGGGAGCTTGAGATGATGTCACCTTTTGGTGACCCCAGAAATCACACATTTTAAAGTATCTGCTGCTTATTCCTGCTGGTTTTCTATAAATCTGGTGTAGTGCTGCTCCATCCCACAGACTACTGGAAGCCCTGAGCAGTGCCAGCCCTGTATTTGCTAACTAATTATTATTTTCCCCTGCCAGTCACTATTTTGTAAAGAATTTTTTTGCCAGTTAGCTGTGTCTAATGTGCTTTGTCTGTACAGCATGGATGCAGTCAGGGCATCCCTGAAAGGTGGTACTTAATGAAAGAGAACATGTTGATGAACCTTCCACCCCAGCCAAACCCTGGGGTTTCCCACGGGCTCCACTGCAGTGCACATACCCAAATGACCTTGGGATCTGAGCTGAAAAACTGCTGTTTTCTCAATGCCTACTTGGCTTTGGGGCAGAAATTCCATCACTGCTCTCATGGAAAGCTGGGGAGGAGTGACAAGGGAGGCCAGTGACATTTCCCTGTGGAGCAGTGAGCCTGTAGCATGTCCTGCACTCACTCAGCAGTGCCAGCACCAGCTTGCAGCCCCTGCTTTCAGGGCTGCTCACTCTCCTGGGCTCTTTGTTGTCACCTGGCTGTGACAGCACAGGGCTGGAGGAGCACTCAGCCTTCCCCATCCCCACAAGCAGAGCTCTGCATAGCTAATCCCCTGCTGCCAGCTTCCACAAACAGTGTCCATCTGGAGTAAACACAGCTGGGGAAAGAGATGAGGAAACTTTATTTTGCAACCATTTGTGGTAGTGTTCACAACTACAGCCCCAAGCGCTCTCTTTGCTCATGCACCAGAGCAAGTAACAATAGTATTTTTCATTGATATAGTGATTTTTGTCTCCAAGGCTCCGTGCACACCCAGCCTGTGGTCTGGGGATGGCCTCTCCTGGCCAGGTGAACTCCTGTCATGCAGAACAAAACTGTGGTCCTTGTCTCTGCAGTGATATTGGAAATACCACCAGACTAGTTAGTGCCTTCCAGGAAGCTTGGGTCTCATCTCACCCAAGGCTGCATATGGGCCCCAGGTATGCTCCCCAAGGGTCACTCTAGGGAGTGGTTCCCCTGGCAGATTTGCCTTTAGCTAGATGGGGATGCTAGGTCTGGAGTGAGTGAAACTCTGCTCTCTCCAGTATCTGAGAAGCTATGCTCAACAGAGAGGAGCAGGCAGAACTTCTCTGAAAGTCCCCTGCTCTGGAGATACTCGAAACCAACCTGGACACGACCCTGTGCAACCTACTCTAGGTGAAACTGTATTAGCAGTGGGGCTGGACTAAATGATCTCCAGAGGCTCCTTCCCAAACATTCTGTGTTTCTGTGGCTTTCTGCCTCACTTCAAAGGTGTGGGCTGCCCTGTGCATCACCCATGGGAGAGGAAAGCAGGAGGCAGAGGAGCACCATAAAACACGGCCAGGTCACTGAAAATAAAAAATGAAAAGTTGGGTGTGAGTTTGCAGGAGCTACAAGTAGGTGTATGATGGACTGAAAGCCATCGGACAAAACAAGTGAGTCACTGAAAGGTTAAAACAAACATTGTTGAATTGGCTTAGGACTGCAATCAAAGCTGGAGGTTGCTTTCCTGTTCTACAGGCTGAGCTGTCATTTTTTTCCTGTTCTAATTTTTGTCCGTGTTATCGTTGGAGGAGCAGGTCCACCCAGGCCATCAACTCCTGAAGGAAACACCAGCGGGATTTCAGGAAGGGTGGGTTTAGATTAAATTTGAGGGGGAAATTCTTCCCTGTGAAGGTGGGGAGGCCCTGGCACAGGTTGCCCAGAGGAGCTGTGGCTGCCCCATCCCTGCAAGTGTCCAAGCCAGCGCGGACGTGGCTTGGAGCAAGCTGGGACAGTGGCAGGTGTCCCTGCGGGTGGCGGGGGTGGGACGAAACTGATTGCAGCGTCCCTGCCCGCCGACCCGCCGGTGGCTCCGTGCCTGGCGGGGCTCGGCGTGCGCGGGGCGGGGCGGAGGGGCGGGCGAGCGGGGCGGGGGCGGCCGAGCCCAGAGGAGAAGAGCGGAGCGGCGGCACGGCGGCGGCAACGGCGGCATGGAGCCGGCACAGAGAGTCTTCGAGGGACCCAAGGTGAGCCGGCAGCGCTGCGGGGGCGCGGGGCTGGGAGTGGGACCGCGGTACTGTGCGGTGCTGTGCGGTGCTGTGCGGTGCTGTGCGGTGCTGTGCAGGGAGCGGGGCGCGCAGCGGTGCGGAGCTGCCGTTCCCGGGCTGCGGTGCCGCGATGCCGCGATCCGGGTGGTGCCCCGCAGCCGGGCGGCCGCACCTGCCCTCCTCCCCCGGCGGAGGAGCCGCGGCTGCCCCTGGGCTGCAGCCGGCTGGGAACTGGGGCACTCGCTGCGGGTGCTCCCGGCGCTGTCACCCGGCGGTCCCAGCCGGGCGCTGCGCTGCCCCGGCCCGGTGCTCCCCGCAGGACAGGCGGGGGCTGTCCAGGGTGTCTCGGCGTTCCGCACATCCCCCGCCGGAGCGGTGCGGGTCCAGGCTCATCCCAGCGCCCGCCCGGGGACACGGCTCCGCCGGGCTGGGGATGCACAAGTGGCCTGGCTGGGGAAGAGGCAAGCTCTGAATGGCCTTGCATCCCAACTACTATCGTGGTCTACTAAAACAAATCTTTTCTCTTGTGTTTTTTATTTTGTTTTGGAGCTTGATTTTGTTGTTTTGTGAATGGTTTTGTTTTGGGGTTGTTGTGGTTCTGTTATTTTTTTTTCTTCTCTTAAACATTTAGTTCAGTTATGCCTCAGATACCTGTGACATCACCTTGTGGCAGCTGTCAGAGTGTGCTCCAGCCTTTCACTCTTTCCAGGCCCTGTATAAGTACATCTCTAGTAGGATGATACGGTAATGTGTTTGTTACTAAGCTTGTAAAACACTTGAGGAGGAAGAAGATGAAACAGCTGTAGTTAGCAATAGTCCTAATCTGATGGCAGAACTCTGTCTGTGCTGCACGATGGCTCAGCTCTCAGGCTGTGATCTGGGTAAGCTGCTGTGCAGGGAGCAGGTCTCCTCTGCCTGGCTACCAGGTTGAGCTCTTGGTGGCAAGTAAGGAGTCAAGGCAGAGGAAACTAAGAAAAGTGATGTAAGAGTTGTGGTGTTTCCACTCTGGGAGAACATGAGTGGTGGCAACTGCTTGTGGCTTTTCCAGAGAAGATTGTCTCCAAAACCATGAAAGGATTGGGGGTTTTTGCTGCTGTTTGCATCCCCTCTTACTCCCTAACCATTTATCTCTCAGCTTCAGTTTGCACCAGAAAAATCTTGAATACTTGGAAAGGGCTGTGTGGACAGGTCTGATTCATGTTTCATTCCATCACTATGGTTCCCTCTCAAGGAAGTTGATCCATGCAATAGCAGGTGCACCTTGATACCAAAATCTGGGGAGCACTGGCAGCTGGTAATGGTTAAAGCCTTTTTAAGTCCACTTCAGTTTTTGGGAGATGATGGCATTTCATCAGCTCCACTAAGAACAGACGCTGTTGGTTCACCCCAACGATTTTAAACTTTTGACTAAGAGAAGCAACTTAAGTTCTTCTTTCACTTGTGCGTCCACTCTTCCAGTGTGTGGGAGAGTGGGATACTGAAGAGAACGACCTAGGAAAAACTGCAGGGTTTGACTGCTAAGATCAAGCTTCTGTTGTCTGACTATTGGCAATTATGAGATTGGTTTTCCTGAGTCAGGCAGTCCCTTTCAGTCCTGTGAACCTGCTAAGTCAGGCTTGGGGAAAAAAAAATGGGCCTGAAGTCAGTTAATGGGCCCTATTCATTCCTCTGGATCCTCTGCCATTGGGAATGATCAGTTTTGTGTTTTAGAGATGTTTCTGGTAACTGGAACAGCCCTGGGTGAATGTGGGGCCAGGGCTGCCTCTGCATTGTTCAGGAACTCGCTGACTCCCAGTGACTGCAGTGATGCACAGGGAGCTGTAGAGGGACAACTTTGAACCCTGCTTATCGTAGACCATAAAAGAGCAGAGAAGGTTGATATTCCTTTGACGTCAACTGGCTTTCCTGCTTTCTGCTCCACAACTGGAGTGGACGCCGTGTCCTTGCTCACTGCTGGCTCCTCTTTCTGCAGGCCAGCCCCAGCCTGGGGACCTCAGGACACATAGCTCTCTTCTCCTGCAGCTCCCATGTGCCAGGGACATGGGGAGAGATGGCCAGAGCTGTCTCTGGCTGTGTGAGTCCTGTCAATGGAGGGAGGGTGGCTGGTGACACAACCTGGGTGGTGTCAAAGGGTATGCTGGCTGCACCCAGGAGATTTGGGTGGACATCCTGCCCCACTCACTGCAGCACTGCAGACTGTCTCTACCTGTTGTGGGGACTGGGAGTGCATGATGGTGTGTCGGGGACGATGTTGGATTTGCCTTGTCCACTTCTTGTGCACAGCCTGACCCAACTGTCTTGGCACAGGTCAGAGCCTGGTGCTGCTGCTGCTGCATTGAACTCAAGCCATACCTTATGAGTGGTATCTTGTGTGCTCAATTTGTTAAGAATGGGGTACAGGGACACTTTCAGATAACCCTCCCAGATCCACTTGTCAAACATGGTGGCAGTGAGAGGTTGGCTTGGTGCTGCACAATATGCAAGGACTCTTGTGTGTTGCTCTGAAGTGATGCCTCACTCAGCCAGGTGTGGGTGTGAGGTCTGTGATGGGTGGGTGGGCACACGGACCATCACCTGTGATGACACACAGCCACCTTCCCCTATTAATGTCACCAGGAGCCTTGTACTGAGGTCAGTGGAGGCTGAGTAGTTGGTGTCAGGAGGGTGGTACTAAAGGCTGCTCAGCATGGGAGCATCCTCCTCTTCCTCAGCCACCAAACCCATGAATCAGTCTAGATGTCTAGAAAGCACAAATATTTCCTGCAGTGGAGCAGTGTGGGTCTTGTGGTCTCCCATGTTTCTCTTCTAAAGGCTCATTCATGCCTTAAAGCATTTGATAGATACGTCTCCCAAATGCATTTGTGGTGTTGGCAAGTTTCGAGGATAATACTGTGCCACTTCCACCTCACAACCCTCTTGAACCACTCTCACCTCTTGCTTCTAAATGTGTGTTTGAGGTGAGTTTAGGATGAGGATCACTTTGCTCCAGACAATACAATTCCATGAAATCAGTCTCTGAGGAACACAATTCGTGGGTTTTTTCAGTGATTTGCTATGCTTATCTAATAATTGACAAATTACAGCAGTAAACTACCCTGTTTTTCAGCTATTGAGATTAATAGAATGAATTTAAATTACCTCCTTTTAAGGGGCTGATAAGTAATCCTGGGCAAAGTCACTGTTAAGAGTTTTGAAATGATGCAACTTTATCAGCTGCCTAATTACCTGTTAACGTCTGCTAGAAACCTCACAATAAATGGGGTGGACTGACTTTGGTCATTGTATATATTTCAAAAAAGACCCTAAGACTGCCTAATACAGAAAATCCTTCAAGTGACTTAGCTTGAATGGTTCTTTTTATGACATATAATAGGCTAGCTGAGCAGGTAACTGCTCTGCCATGGTCCACTGATCAAACCATAATAGAGAAGTTGTGTTGGCTTGACTGTGGCTGAAAATACTTTTAATGTTTGGTTAACTTTTTCCCCTTAATTTCACTAAATTGAAAATAATCAGACTTTATCTTGGAATGGAACATACTTGTTTGAGTACCTTCATTTTGTGTTTGAATTTATTTTTGAAGCTTATTAAGTCTCAAAGAAAACATTACAATATTTTCAGAGAAGTCAAGCCAGAGCCCTTAAAACTTCTCCTTTTTAAAAATCTAAACCAACTTGCTGATATCTGCACTAATGAGTCACGTGCCATGGTTGAGCTAAAACTTTTTTTGCATAAAAATGGAAAGCACTGGGTTTGCTGTGATGGCCTTGCTGGGGGCTGTCTGTGCTGTGGACACACAATTTGCAGCCTTTTGAATGTCCTTTGAACTCATCCTTCTGGTTTTCAACAAGTCTATAGTGAAACTAGAAGTTTTATTGCATTACACCCTGGGTTTTGGATGGAAGTCAGTGGAGGTGCAGGAGGGTTCATGGACAAAGCTGGTTCTGAGGGTCCTCACTGTACCTGGGAGAAGAACAAAGCTCCTGCCTCAGCAAAGCATTGGAAAGCTCTGCTGCTTGCTTGTTCTTCATCAGAACAGGTGATGCCACACCCAGCTGGGCTGTGAAAAGGGAAGGTATCCGTCTGGTCTAGTGGTAGGCATCACTGTCTATAGCAGGGGGCTTGGAAATAAATGACCTTTAAGTTCATTTCCAATCCAAGCCTTTCTGTGATTCCATGATAAGTGCTCCTGGAGTCATTGAAGGCTCTTCTCCATTGCTGGTGCAGCCTGTGGTGTTGTTCAGACCCTTCACCAAGTGTTGAGATCCCAATTTAATATGTGTGCACATGCTTCCTCTCTAAATAACCCAGAGGGTTTGGGGTGGGAGACCACAGTTAGATCTGTGTATTAAGGTGCAGAGAACCCTGGAAGAAGCGCTGGGCTCCTGCATTCACCTAATTTCTGCTTGCTCAGGCATTGTCCCCTGGAGCCACAGCTCAGAGAGAACTTTCATCTTTATCTGGGTACTTTCCTTGGCTTAAGGCAAGGTCGTGTCACCCATTTGTATCTGGAAAAGTCTTGTGCTTTGTTTACCCAAAACAAACACGGCAGGAAGAGAGCTGAAATGTAATCTGCGGTGAGCAGCCTCCCACGGACCTGGTAGCCCTCGGGGTTTGCAAGCAAGGTGCCTGGGGCAGATGAGCTGCTGGGTTGTGCCTCTGCCGGTTGCATCCTTATCTGGAGCCCTGGAGGCACACCTTTCCATCTTCTCGATGTCCTTTGGCTGTCTCAACAGCATAGACTAGTTCTCAGCTGCAGAAAATGATGCTCTCAAGCACTAATATTGAGGAAACCCGAAACTTTTTGGGGTTGAACAACATTGCACAAGGGTTTCTTAGCATTTAGTTTCAGTCTCTCCAGACCCAAAAAAAGGTTGGCAGGGGAGAAGAAGCCTGTTGCTGATGTTGGAAAGGAGCCTTGCTGCTTTACAAGCATCTTGCCTGCAGAAGTGGTAGGAGGAGGTGACTTGCATAGATGAAGGATGCCACAGAGTCTGCTTTCTCATGTTCTCGTGTCATGCTGGGATGTTCTTGCTGCAAACACTTAAACTGTTTGAGGGAGAAGACCTCAATAAATTCAGGTTGCTTTGTTTTTAAATCCAGCGTGAGCAAACTTCAAGTCTGCAACTCCATCAGGCAATCCTAAGGGTTGTTGAATACCTCAAGGAGTGGATCTTGCATGGTTTTGAAATAGGAATTGGAGCTCAAGAGTGGAAAATGTGCCAGGCGTCCACATCTGGCAGTGGAGATCATGTCTGTAGCCTGTTATTTTATCTGCTGCTTTGCAGGACATTTAGTGCTCGTGAGCAGGATTGTGTAACTCAAGGAGGGGGGAAAAATCAGGTTTTGGCCTCTATAGATCTTCCTTCTCTGTAGATTCAGATTGTACCTTAAGGGTGGGAAAAGTGTCAGGGATATCTTTTTAAAACCCAGCACCTGCATTTTGCATCCCACCAGTGTTTCAGTGGCAGATTCATGGCCATTGTGTGGAGATGGCCTGAGCCCCAGTGC
Source organism: Lichenostomus cassidix (assembly GCF_008360975.1). NCBI lineage: Eukaryota > Metazoa > Chordata > Aves > Passeriformes > Meliphagidae > Lichenostomus > Lichenostomus cassidix. The sequence goes on along the minus strand of NC_139500.1, from coordinate 8,739,921 downwards.
TGTTCCTGCCCTGCCTTTTGCAGCAGAAGTGGTCAGTGAAAGCCCTGGCAGTGCCAGGTGCCTCTGCCTGCAGGGATGGGAGTGAGCTCATGGGCAATAGTGCATGCCCCAGAGATGGGCACTGCCAGCCCTGTGCCAGGAGCTCACGTCACCTGCTCTTGGACACTTGAAGGCACCATGTACTCATTTTTCTCCCAGCTCCTCGTAGTTATTGTTTGATACATACCCTGATGCCAGAGAGCTTGTGAGTTTTAATTAGTAACCCTGGGCAGTTTAGTTATCCATGCAAATATCCAGTTCTCTTCTGAATCTTACTCAATTCTTACCCTCAGCACCCTGCAGCTATCGTCTATGGAGGGAGATGTAGAACATTGTGTATTAAGTTTCTAATCTACAGTTTCATTAAAAAGTAAAATAGAATTAAATGCGTATTTTTAGGCTATTCTGTTACTTAAAAGAAAACAGTTCAGGAAAGATGACTATCAATCTGAAATGTTTTACAGCTAATATTTTCCTTCCCAGTTCTACTTCCAAATTATATTTGTCATGTTCCTCCAAAAGCCCCAGTTGGCTAATGGAAAAAGCTTGCTTTTGCTTTTCTGGGGCTTTCTCCAAAATCCAATGTTTCAGCAATAATGGGGAAAAAGGGCTTCAGAGTGAAAAGATCTGACTTACTGTCCCATTTTTAATGGGTAAAAATTTAGGTGTTTTATTTTAAAACATTGTTAGCTCTATGGGGCAGCTTGTTTTTATTATTTTTACAGCACCTTTGTGCCATGGGACTGACCCTTTGTGTAGGATTAGAGAGCCTGTAAGCTCTGATAATACCAAGTAATTAACAACCCATCCGGACCTGATTCTTGGAAGTGAATTCAAAGTTTTTGTGTAATGACTCTTAGCAAATTAATTGGTGTTTGGCTGCCTGTGATTTCAAGGAGGAAGCTGTAAAGTGAAGGTATTTGGGGTTAGCTTTAGTCTTCCCAAACTTTAAACCATGTAAGCTAAATAAGGATAGGGCGGTTCCTGAAAATTACTGGAAACAATAAATTTCTATAGATTCATTATATGTGTGAGCTGCAGCAGCCACAACAATGTATTTAGACCATACTTAAATATTGAAAAATAAACTTTATAATGATTTTATTTAAAAAATATTTATGTGCCTCCTTGTCATGACTTTGTCCCTGGATGGGTTGCATTTATACCCATGTGAACACCAGCTGCTTGTCTCTGAACTACTGTTGCAGTTCTAAGAGTGCCTGACCCATTTCTCTTCTTGCAGGTAGAGCTTCATGTCCACCTGGATGGAGCCATTAGACCAGAGACCATCTTGTACTTCGGCAAGTGAGTTGTGGAGGGAAGAAAGCTCTGGGAGCTGTGGTTCAAAAGCATCATCCCTTGTGCTTGTCCAGATCTGAGAGAGGAGCTCTTGCAGGCAGAAAACCTGGCTGGTGCTGGTTCTCTGTCTGCCCAGAAGGGTCCTCTGGCTGCACTGAGACTGAACACATCCCAAAAGACAGTGGGGCTGCACAGGCAGCAGGAATGTGAGTGAAGTGGTCATGGGTTTGTGAGCCGGGCAAGCTAAGAGGAGCCACCATGAGAACAGCTCAGAACATGTCTCATAAAGAGCTGCTTGCCTTTGAAGTGTACCCAGGACATGGCAGAGGCACTGTATTCCCATTTCTTTTTCCACATTCCTAATTTCAAAAGCAAGTGGAATGACAGCAGCCTGGGAGTGTTGTCTTGGTAGTGGTGCTGTTCCATGGTTTGGGAGGAAAAGGCAGCTTGGGTGCCCTTCCCTGCCCTGCTGCCATGTGCCTTTGAATCCCAGGCTGTGTGCCTGGTGTCAGCAGTCAGGGAGTCACTCTCCTGTGTGGGTGACCCAGGGAAGCATTTGGCAGTGACTTAGAGAGAGGTTGTTTCCTTGACAGAGCCCACGTGCATCTTCCTTCAGTGTAGATTCTGTGGGAAGCATGGGGTAAATGATTAACCTGTGTGAGGGCCTGGCTCCATATTTGTAAGCAAAACAAACACGATTTCTTACAGCTGTCACTGATACCCTCACATCAAGAAGGTGGCAAAGTAAGGATTTCAGGAAACAGCTTAGGCACAGCTCTGGTACTTTGGGGAGGAAGTCAGTTCTGAGGAGGACGTGAAGTGGTTCTGACATTGTGTGAGTCCTGCAGACTCCAAGGCAGAGCAGTCCTAGGGGGAAATACTCTTTCTGGAGTAGATTTTTCTGCAGGGCCTGGCCACACTTTTTGCAATGTAGTCAGAGCAAGGAGAGTGGGTCAGGGCTGTTCATCCTATTTGTTGCTGGATGCTGGTGTGGTGAACTGAGTCAGGGCTCTTGCTGCAGGGCTGGGGTACAGGTCCAAATGAACAGAAGAGTTGGTGCTGACTCCTGGGGCTCTGCTGGGTCCCTCTGCCTGCAAACAGAAAATGCCAGTGTAGTCCCTTAGGAGAATTGCTGGAGCCCTGAAACCCAGGAGGCACTGCCTGTCTGGGGATCCTGTGCCAGGATTCTTGCTTAGGGCAGAAACCTTCATTGCCTGAGCGTGTGCTGAGTTCCCTCTTATTTTTAAACAGCCCTGGCATCCCCCTGAGCTGCCAGCCCTTGGGTAGAGCAAGGCTGTGCTATTCATGAGCTCTAAAACTTGCACTCACAAAAAAAGCAGTGGGGCAGTGCAGAAGGCTGTAGGGAACTGAGTGCCTTAAGAACCTCACCCTGGGCACAGAAAGCTGCTTGTGGTCTATTTTCAAAGGTAAAGAGCTGGAAATAAAGTTGCCAGGGGGTGTCTGACCATGTACACATAACCCCAGGCTGCTGGGATGCATAAAGCCCCCTTGGGCAGTGCACTGCTGAACTCAGCCATTTTTAGAAACTTTTTCTTCAATTCTGTCAGGTCTGGGTCAGTCTTTGCATCTGCTCTGCCCAGCCAAAGAGCTTAGAGCCATGACAGGCCCCTCATGGGGACTGGGTATCCCCAGGAGAGTTGCCCTTTCCATGGTGGGCATGGTGCTGCCTGTGGCTGGAGGAAGCTCTGGGCAAGACACTGAGGTGGCAATGAGGACAAACCCATTCCCCTGGGGCCACTTTGCTTCAAGAAGAATCCTATCTCTGAGGAGAGTTGGGTGGGACAGCAGCACATCCAAAAGCCACAGTGGTATGATCCACCAGACTTCCTCATCCAGAGGCGTGATTCCAGTGTGGATCCTCCCAAAGCATTGCCACTGATGCCTGCATGCAAGCACTTCCTCAGGAAGCACACAGTAGGGATCAGGGAAGTAGCTTTGCTGTGGGTAACTTTCCTGGGGCAGGTGGAGGAAGGTGCAAGTCGGTTCCTGGAGCAGAGACTGATGTGTCAGTGCCATGGAAAGGGCAAGGCAAAGAGGAAAATCGATGCCTTGGCAGAGATGAGTGTTCCCTGCTGAGTGCCAGCAACTTAATCTGTGCAGATTGCATGTGAGGGCTGAGCGTGGGACTGGTTTCCTTCCTGGCTGAGCAGGGAAGGAGCAATGTTTACTGAGCCCAGGAACAGGGTCCTTTGGACTGTGTCCCTGCGTGGCTCGTTGGGATGGTTGCTGGCATCACAACACTAAAGCTGTCTGGTGTTTTGTCGCCATTAGCAGAGTTCTTCCATCAATCAGCTGTAATTCATTGTGGCAGGAAAGAGGATTAAAAACAAATGTCTAGTTATTATTCCAAATTTATGTTGGCTTGTGCAGGGTACCAGACTGTGGGGGGTGGCAAAGCCTGCTCAGGAAGCTGCAGCACCCTTGGCTGGCAGCTCCCTCAATCCCAGCTGTTGCCACACTGGGGACACCTTCACCCCCTTGGTATTCCAGCTGCCCCTGGAGAAGATGGCCTCTTCCCCCTTGGAAGCATTTATGTGGGCATTAACAGGTCTGTCCCTTTGGTGAGAGCAGTTGTTGCCATTTGTTCCTGTGTGGGAGGTGTTCCTGTCACAGAAGATGCCACCAGGATGTTGGGCTCAGGAACCAGCTTGCTCGCAGGAGCTGCTGGCACTAAACCCATGAGCCACGACACTTCTGCCTTGTGTGATCCCAGGCCTTGGCGCATCTCCTTGATTTTTCAATCCTTTGAGCCTGCATAAGTGGAATTTGACTTTTCTACAGAATTTTGGCAATTCTGCTGCTAGGTCCAGGCGGTGCCAAGAAATAATCCAGAGCCCCTTTAGATGAACTCCTTCTTAAGCTTAAAATGTGCCCTGGCTGTGTTCCTGCCGGGTCAGCCTGGGCTTGTATTTTGGTTTGTTTGTGCTTTGCCTGTGTTTTGGATCGCCTTCCTCCCTGTTGAGATTCAGGGCTCCATCCATGAGGAGATTTTGGAAGGACAGTGTGTGCTGTATCTTTCCTGTGAAGAAATGGTGGTTGATGCTGCCAGCTTTGGATACAATTGGGCTATGAAATGGACCGATAAAAATGTGATAACCTTCCCTGTCAGTAACATGTGGCTTCATTTCCAGGAAAAGAGGCATCCCTCTCCCTGGGGATACTGTTGAGGAGCTCATGAAGTATGTCAGCTATGACACACCACTGACACTTCCCCAGTTTCTAGAGAAATTTGATTACTACATGCCTGCCATTGCGTAAGTGACCTGCTTTTTGCTTCTTCCCCCTCAACACCTTGGCTCAGCCTTGGAGATCCTCTGTGGGACCTGAGGGTGACAGTTCCCACTGCCATCCCTGCAGGGGTGACCGTGAGGCGGTGAAGAGGATTGCCTACGAGTTTGTGGAAACCAAAGCAAAGGAAGGAATCACCTATGTGGAGGTCCGGTACAGCCCTCACCTCCTGGCCAACTCTGGCGTGGAGCCCATCCCCTGGGGACAAGCTGAGTGAGTGACCCTGCTGTGCTGGGGAGCTGCTGGGTGGCTGGTTGGGCATGGAGAAGGCAAGGCCCATGCCAGTCAGCCACTGTGTGTGCAAAGGCTGCTGTAACAAACCCCCTTTCTCCTCCCATGCAGTGAGCACTGGCATGCTTTCACCTCTCTCCCATCAGTAGGGTTTTTCATCTTAAATACCTCTGTGTGCTGCAGTGTTTTAAAGTCCCTTGCTCTAGGCACCAAGTTCTGCATGTGCAGAGCAGCTGTGCTCAACCTTCTGGCTGGAGCCATTCCCTGTGAGGGAAAGCAGAGTCCAGCTATGGACTGCCTGACTACAAAGTGGGAATTTGAGCTGGCAGAGATGGTGGGTGGTGTTGGAGGGGGCTGGTGATCCCATCCCTTCCTTTCATGTCATCCCCTCTGTGATGTGTGCCTCTCATTAAACCAGTGCTGGGCTCTGGGGCCCCTCTGAAGTGTGCTGTGGTGGGTGCTGAGCACTGGGCTTGCCCCTGCCTGCCTGCAGGCAGCTGTGTGCCCCAGTGAGATGCTCTGGAAAAGGTGGAGGTTCCTCTGCTCAGGCAGGATTGGCACCCAGGTCCCCAAGTCCTTTCTAAACCTTAGTGTCATCTGTGCATGCTTTAGTGCCAATATCTGGTAAATGTGGGCATGGCATGGGTGTAAAAGGTGCTCTCAGGCTCTGGGTGGTCTCACTGGGCACCTCTGGGTGTTCAGGCAGGTGGAACTGGGGCCAGCCTGTCCTCCCATGGGGATGCTGGGCTTGACCTGTGGCTCCTGCCTGCCTCGCTGGCAAGCATCTGGCCTCTTGCTGATGGCTTTTCCTCCCTGCAGGGGAGACCTCACTCCAGATGAAGTGGTTCAGCTCGTAAATCAGGGACTGCAGGATGGAGAAAGGGATTTCCACATCAAAGCCAGGTCTATTCTATGCTGCATGCGCCATATGCCAAGTAATGTATTGCAGCTCCCCTGCTGCTCTGCTCCCCTTCCCTGACGCGTGGCGGGGGGGATGTCCCCTGGGTCTGGGGCTCTGCAGGAAGGTGGGGACAGCCCCAGTCTGTGGGTCTGATGTGGGACCAGACAGTGCTGAGGAGATTGTTTTCTTGCTGGGGGTCCCCTGCTCCTTTCACTGTAGGGCAAAGCTCTGCTGGATGCAAGAGTGGGGTCTGTGGGTACAACCAGTATCTGAAAGGTCTTGCCAGAGGGATAAAAGGGGCCCTTCTGTCCTCTCCTGGGGGAGCTGTGATCTCTGCTCCCTGCCCAAAGGCCAGAGCTCATTTTGGGCCAGTGAAAGCCATTGGCACAGTGAGCAGTTGCATCTGCCATGACTGTCTGGAGCTCTGAGAATGAATGGTCATGGAGGGAGGACCAGGCATGGCATCTCACTCTTCCCTGCTCATGGTCCTACAGGTTGCTCCTTCCTTAGCCTGGGTCATGGGGCAGCCAGAGAATCCACTGGCAACAGCCAGTCTCTGCTGGCTTAAGCTGAAAACACAAGTCAAATATACTTAAGGCATATATACTAAATGTTTTTTTTATAAAATCAGCAGCTCTGAACTTTGTTGTTAACAGATGCTGTGACCCAGAATAGGAAGAAAACCCAATTTCCAGCATTTCAATGGGCTGCTGAGTTTTGAGAGCATCTTCCTCTAGGGAAGGATGCAGCCAGAGAGAGGCTTTGACAGTAACTGTTTTATGTGAAGATTTTATTCTGAGTGTCTTCATATCTCACAGCAGCTTTATGTAGGCTTAGTAGGGTAGATGGTGGAAAGACTTTACCTAATGATTAATTTGTGTCTAAAAATGTGAAAAGTTATATTCTTGGAAACTGGGAGATTTGAGAGTGTTTTGTTTTTTTTTCCTGCCTGCACAGTCAACACCAAACAATGCTTTGAAAACTTGACCCTTATATTTCTGGTTCCAGGAAGAAAATGTTTTTCTTTGTAGAAACTGGAGAGCTGTAAGGCACAGTCACATTGATCTGCAGTTACGGTCCCTGCCAGCACACAAATGGTAAAGGCAGGAGGTGGCAGGAGCATCCAAGGGCATGTGCAGCCTGCACTTCATTGCAGGAGGGAGTGCTTGGCCAAAAAGCAGAGTTGGCATTCTCATACCTGTGTCCCAGGGCACCAGCTGATACCCAGAACCAGTGATGTGCTAGATAAAGAGTCTAGCAGTACATTCAGGATGTGCTGCACAGTGAGACGCCACCCTATAATTAATGAATTGTTGAGAGAAAGGCAGAGATGCCAGCCAGAACTAGGTCATGTTAAACTTGTTAATAAAATAATGGCTCTAACGCAGCGAGTTGGAAAATGATGGGGAAGAAAAAAGATGAAGTTGCACACATCATCCTGGTGTGTTCATATGATTTGGGGACTGTGTACACAGCAGGTGCCTGTTAATTATTAACACTACTGTTTATCTCTGTTTCTTGGCCTTTCTGCTAAGGCTAAGTGCTATGTGAGCTGGTAGATGCAGTTCCTTTCTCAGAGGTTATCTGTCCTGATCTGGGAGAGCTCTGAAGCAGTTGTTGGCCACTTGTTACTCTCTTTCTCACTGATGTCTGATAGATAAAACTTGAGCTCTGTCCCACCAGGAGTAGAATCCTTGGGGGAGTCAAGGATGCCTTACAACAGAACAGGGATGACTGTAGCACAGGGCCCCCCAGAAATCCCTCCCAATTCAATCTCCTCCATGACATAACCCATCTGATGGGCCAATGCCTTCCTTTCCCCTCACCTTGCCCACTCTGGGAAGGGTGAAGGCTCAGGATTTGAGGGATTTCTCCAACACACCATGGGCAGTGCAGTTTTCTTACCTTGAGCCAACTGCAGCAGCCACTACTGCTTGGAGGTTTTTTAATTTTTTTCCCTGCTTGAAGTGAGCAGAAAAACATGATGAGAGCAGTTTTATAGCTGGTGAATAATTTGATTTCCCTTTATTTGACAACAGACTGATCAGCTGACAGCTTTTATTTGCCTGGAGATAACAGACCTTTCTAGGAGTGTGCTAGCTTTCTTTTTGAGCATCAAATTCTAGGAAAGGCTGAAGAGAATAGCTCTAGCCCTCTAGTTATAGGACCAGGATTTGTTTAAAAAAAATGCTGAAGGTGTGACCTTTATGAATGTTTCCTCCTGAATCCTGGTGCTGCCTCTTCCAGGCTGGTCTCCAGAGGTGGTGGAGCTCTGCAAGAAATACCGAAACGACTCTGTGGTGGCTGTTGACCTGGCTGGGGATGAGTCCCTGAAGGTGGAGAATTACTCTGAGCATAAGAAGGCTTATGAGGTTTGTGGAATTAGTATTTTAAAAGAAATTGCAAGAAAAATATATATTGAGGGGACATGCGTGAAGCGACGCTTTTCAAACTGCAAACAGCTGGGACAGCTTAAAAATCCATTGCAGCTATTAAAAACATTCCGTTAAATAGCCAAAGTATTTGTTTATGTTTCCTAAATGATTAATGGCAGGCATCATTGCTAAAACATGGCCTTAGAGCTGGGGCTTGGCATGCTACCCTGTAGGACTGAGTGTGACATGAGTGACATGGAGCCCAAATCAGCCCCCACCCCACTGCTGTTGGCTCCTGGGGCTTGTTGCAACCACGGCCAAGGGTGGAAGAGACTGGCCTTTCCAGTCTGGCAGAAATCACCCGAGGAGCAGAGAAGAAGCTTCACATTTGCAGGGCTTTTATCTGATCATCTCAAATGCAAACACTGGAATGGCTTCAGGAGCCTGATCCCAGGCTCTCACTAAACATCAGCCTTTCAGTGGCTCGAAGGGAAGGGAAAGCCCTGCTTCTCTTTGCTGACGAAAGTTTGGGGTGGTTAGTCTCCTCCATCCCTGGGGGAGGAGGTTGTGCACCATAACTGGCAAAAAGGATGGTGGCTTGCAAGCAGTGCTCAGGTCTGAAGCCACGTGGGGCTTCCTTGGGGTCTTTACCCCATCCCTGAAAGTTGATACAAGCAGGGCCTGCACTGGTGTGCTGGATGAACAGGGTGATTATAAACCAAGGCACGGGCACAGGGCTTTATTAACTGATGGGCAGGCAGCCTCATCCTGCCCTGGTGGGCCAGCAGTACCCAGGTCTAGCCTCCTCTGTCTGAAAGATGCATCTTGTCTCTGTGCCAGGGGCTCACTCAGGCTCTGAGGTGCTGAAGCAAACTCCCCTCCCATCTGTATTAAGTAACTGAAAACAACTCCTGAGTGCAAAGCCCTGAAGGAGGTCTGCTGCAAGATGGGGCTTGCAGCCTGCCTGGTGCTGCCAGCTGGGTGGCCCTTCTCCAGCAAGGCAGGAGCCAGGCTTCCCTCCAGGCTCCATGGCTTCCCAAAGCCCGGGTGGCCTGTGGCCCCCCAGGCAAAGAATTTTTTGGGATAGTCATGGAGCTGCACCCAAAGCTGCACTTGCAGGGTCCTTGTGGCTGGGCTGTCTCCATCCCCAGCCCCTACAGGAGGGAGGTGCTCAGTGTCACAGCATTTCTTCATCTCTGCCCTGGGGCTCTCCTGAACTCTCCCACGTGGCTGCAGCTAGCCAAAAACGTAGAAGTTCCAAAGTGTGGAACTGTTGCAGGGTTCATGCAGAAAGGCAAGTGGGTGGAGCAGGAGGAGCTCAGAGCTTGCTGCTGGCTGGAGAGGAGGCAGTGGTGAACTCACCCAGTATTAAAAGCCTGTCAGGAGCCTGGCTGGGCTCCAATGGAAGATAACCAGGATTTTTAAGTCTCTCTCTATGTGACATTACTGAGCTCTTGCAGCCCTTGAAGTGCAAGGCTCGTGATCTGTAGGCTCTTGGCACAGGAGCCTTGCTGTGCCCCTGAGGGCAGTGCCAGCCCCAGAGCTTGCTGACCTTGCTGCAGGTGATGGGACAGGACAAGAGTTCTCCCCTGTTTTGCAGGAAGCTGAGAGATGTGGGATTCATCGCACTGTCCACGCTGGGGAGGCTGGTCCAGCTGCCATGGTCAAGGAGGTATGAGGAGTTCCTGACTCAGGGCAGAAAGGGACAGGGGTGTGACTGTGTGACAGGTGTGTGCACGGGGGAGAGAGGTGTTCAAGTCCTCTCCATATCCATAGCAAAGTGAACATTGGGGTCATGGGCAGAGATCTGAGCTGACAGCTGGAAAAGGAGCCAGCTCCATGGTGTGGGCTGTGCCCACAGTGGGATGGGGGGTCTTGGGGCAGCTGGGGGTCAAGCTGGTGCCTGGAGGCTTTGAGTGGTTTTCCTGTGCTCTCTAGGCAGTTTATGTCCTGAAGGCCGAGCGTGTTGGCCATGGATACCATGTCCTGGAGGACCCTGAGCTCTACAGGGAGCTGCTGAAAATAAAGATGCATTTTGAGGTAAGGATGTGTGATGGGAGCGTGACAGCCAGGTAGCTGCTGTCTGAGTGGAAAACCAGCCCTCACTCAGGCTGTGCTACAGCCAGGGTCAGGAGATGACACCCAAGTGCTGACCCTGTGTTGTGTTGAACCTGCATGCCCAAAGCTCCACAGGAAAAATGTTGGGGACAACTGGCTGTTTGCTGGGACGTGCTGCAAGGAGCACCAGTGTGTACAGCAGCTTGTGGGAGGCTTGTAGAAGAAAGAATGGATCCTTGTGTGGCCAGGGATAAATTCTGGAGGCCTTATTCACTAACTTGTATATCTCAGACCTGCATGCTCCTTCTTCCACAAATCAGACTGCTGTACTGGAGCAAGTCTGGTTAGAGGGTGGAAATGCCCAAGAGTTCAGTGCTTGTGTGGATTTCTTTGGCTTTTCCCCAGAATGGACATATGCAACTCACAGAAGAAATATGTACTGAATGCAGGGGGTTTCTCAACTGTGATTGACACATGGCTGGTGACTGACTGGCCATGGGAAACATCCCACTGGCTCCTGCCACTGTGGGCTGTGGGCTCTTTGCATTTGTGTTCTGGGACATGCACTGGTCTATCAGAGCAGCTGGGGGACAGCTGTGAACAAAGCTCTAATCTGGTTTTACCAGTGTGCTGAGCTATCTGTGCCCACAGCTGGGGTTCAGATCCACATGGTTGATTCTGGTTTTCATGCTTAACTCCCCCTAACAGGTCTGCCCTTGGTCCAGTTATCTCACTGGAGCATGTTCTCCGGACTTCAGCAAACACCCCGTAATACAGTAAGACTTCTCAATTATGTGAAATCTCAAATAACCAGGATTTGGGTTGATTACAACTGCTTTATTGCTTTACAAAGCTAAGGCACATTTAATTACATAGGACAATGTGGCACATCCTTGTCCTTTGGTGTGGGGGAGCCTGGTGCAGCTGGAGGGGTGTGGGGGTCCCTTGGGGAGGCTGTCCTGTCCCTCCTGCCCTGCTTTGAGCTGCACTATCTACTACTGGCAGATCAGTGCAGAGCCATGAGGGGACAAGCCAAGTCTTGTGCTTGTCCCTGCAGGGACAGCCCCAAGGCCTTTGCTTTTGCTGCATTTCACCCTGAGAACTGCACAGGGTCACACCCAGTGTTTTACCCGCCAGCTCAACCCGATTTTCTTACAGGTTTAAGAAGGATCGTGCCAACTATTCTCTCAACACAGATGACCCCCTGATCTTTAACTCCACCATTGACAAGGATTATGGCATTGTGAAGGAACACATGGGATTCACTGATGAGGAGTTCAAGAGAATTGTAAGTCTCACCTTGGCTGGGTGCTCTGCTGGTGTCGTGGTGCAGCTCAGAACAACTTGCTGGTTTTTCTTTATAAATTTGATAGTTTTTAATGGAAAACAGAAAATCCTGCTCTGGCCTTGTAAGCAGGAAAGTAGGACCAGGTCTAAAGTGCATATCCCAAAAATTCCAGTGTATTTAAAGATCTTTGCTTTGTGCCTTCTCATTTCTCCTGGGACTGCTGCTAGTGATGGGCCAGAGCAGTTGTCATAAAACAAGGCCATGGAAATGAATCTGAGAGTAGAAAATTTACACACTCCCTCACCTGCTGCTGCTCAGAGCCAGGTGCTGGGATGTGCACAACTATGTGTTCATGTTTGATGTGTTTCAATACCTCTGTGTTCCCCCCTCTGCCTCCTCAGAACATCAATGCAGCCCAGTCCAGCTTCTTACCTGAGCAGGAAAAGCAGGAGCTGCTCAACAAGCTGTATGCAGCCTATGGGATGGTCCCCAATGCATCCTGACCTGTCCCTGGGAGCCAGCGTGGAGCAGAGCCCTCCTTCATGTGCCTGACACTCCCCTGTGCCAGCAGGAGCACTGGGAGGAGGTGCCCAGAGTTGGTCTCTATTCCTGGCAGCCCTGTGGTAACCCTTACATTGCTCATCAGAATCAGACTATCACATACTCCTACTTGTACCCCACAGACTCTCTTCTGAATGGATATCCAGCTTCCTATCCTGCAGTTGTGCAAGCAGACTGGATCTGCCTGCTGGCCTGATTCCCCTCTCTAGCTGCCACTGTTTCTGTACTACAAATGCAAACAGAAGAACCTCCCCTGCATTTTTTTCCCCCCTCTTTCCCTGTTTTACCTGTCCTGTCCCACTGACCTGCTTGGCCCTTGCCTGCAGTGCTGAAATAACCACTTTTAACTCTGGCTGTGGCCTGGGTTAATCTTCACCTTTCCAGGGGAGAGGTGTGCTAGTGCTGGCAGGGAGTGAGCAGCCCTTTCAGACATAGAGGCTTTATTCTTGTCCCTGTGGATAGGAAGGTTTGGTCACAGCTGTATTTACCCAGGGTTAGTCTTGTACTAACAAGACTGGAACAAGAACAAGCTGGAAGCTGGTGCCCCTGCCCGTGCACAGGTCCGAAGGGCATTTAAAATACAATATTTTGGCATCCTTTCTTGGACAAGAACTCCCATGTATCAGGCCTCCCAGTGTCACCACTGCAGAAGTGCACACCTTGGGCTCAGGCCCCAGTTGTGCTCACAGCTGGCCATGGCCATGCTCGCACATGCATAGGAAGTTGGAACATAATTTTACCACTTTGGGCCAAAATCTGCCTTCTGGGATTTTTCCCAGTTTTTTACTCATCTTGGAGAACTCCTGTGAACTGCAGTTTGATTTTCCTCTTACCTTTGTTCAGGACTTGGAAAAAACATGATAGATTGCCTGGTTTAACAATTTTGCCCTCTTTCTGATTTGACACAATCATTAGGCACTCTTAAGGCTGAATAAGTAAATTAACTAGGACCCAATGTCATATGTTGGCTCAGGTCCCATCTGATTGTTTCTCTCACTCAATTATGACAATGGCTAGAAGTCAGATCTTCAGTTTGGTGGGGAATTTATACAGAAAAACTGACCAAAAATTCCTAAGTGATTTTGGTGCATGATAATGTTTTTACTCAATAAGCAATAGAGCTGTGCATCCAGAGGAGAGACCATTTTCTTACCTGAGTGTGTGGTGTGATTTAGCATCCCAGAGGTCTGCCAAGATGCTTACTCCAAAGATACTGTACCAAAAAGTTGCCTTTGACAAGGGGCCATGGTCACTTTTAGCACAGACAGACCATGGGCTAGGTCAGTCTCAGACAGCAGTGATGGTGTGCTGGGACTATTTCCCTTCTTTCTGGGCTTCCATATTGGTCTTCAGAGTAAAATACTCCTCTCTGAAGTACATGGTGCATATATACACATAGATAGATAAATACATATGAGAGTGATTTTCTTACTTTTATAAAGCAAACGATAAATCATTACTTTTAGGGACATGATTATGGTAAGGGTTTTTTGGGTCATTTTTCTCCAAAAATTGTTTCTGAAGAGGTGTTGCTTGTTTGGATTCTGGACAGTTGATTGTTAATCCTGTTTAATAAAATAACAAATTTATATTATAAGAGAAATCTCCTTGTCGTTCTGTTCAGGGGTGACTGTTCGGGACTGTGGCCTGTGGTCCTCAATCCCTGCTAGACCACAAGAAGGGTTCATTGATGGGTGTGATGGGGGCTTTGGTAGCTCAAGTCCTGACTTCTCCTGTTGCCAGGTTGGAGCACTGTGACAGCCAGAGGAAAAGCCTGCTCCCTTGCCAGACAGCCAGGTTGGATTTATGGATGCAGGTTGTTCCAACATCCCGTCCTTTTCCCTTCAGTAATCAAAGGGGTGTGTTCCACTGCTAGAAGCAGCAGTGCCATCACTCTGTGCTCTCCCTTTCTAGATGTATAGCAAAAGTAGTTCCCTTTTTAGCCCATCTCTTGGGTTTTGCACAGTTGGTTGATGCTCAGAGCCAGAAGAGGGGCAGCCTGAGCTGCCAGGCTGCACTGTCAGCACAGGCACAGGAGTGTTTGCCAAAAGGTTTTTGGGTTATCTAGTGTTTGGTTAGACTTTGATAGGTCTGGCATGCCTGCGTTCAGCTGAAATGAAGAGCTGGGAGCATCCCTGTGCTGAGCAGCTCTGCAGAACAGGATGTGGCTGGATTAAGGCAGTGCCCTTGGTCTTTCAGCACAGTCAGTGATGGTGGCTGAGCTGGCTGTCACTTGCAGGGGGAACCTGATGCCTCTAGCCTGTCCCCTGAGAGTAGCTGGCCAACAGGACCCTGCTCCTTTGCCTAAATATAATTCTGAAACAGTTATTTTCTGACCAGGGAGAGCTAAGATTAGCCCACATTTGACTGCTGGAGGTCTTGTGTGGTGCCCAAGTCCTTCCGCATTGCCTTTCAGCTCTGTGTGTGTGTGAGCCTGAGCCAGAATTACTGTTCTGTGGTGAGGAGAGCTGGAAGTGGGGCTTAGGGACACAACTGTGCAGTCAGCCAAGCCCAGGAGCTACCTGCTGGTTTGCCCCCGGGAATGGGAAGTGGGAGCAGGTTCTTGGCTGCTGCAGGGCATGGCTCTGCAGTAGCATCCAGACACTCTGGGAGCCCTCTGCCAAAGCAGCAGCCCCAGTCACTACCTGGCTGCCAAATCCTTGTTTCCTGTGGGGGCTGGAGCCATGGACGTCTCTGTGCTCACCCCATGGCTATTGCTTCTCACAGACAATGCTCCCTCTGTCTGGCAGCCACTTCTCTGCTGATTTATGGTCTTGTTTTTGCTGATAAATCTCTAACTTGTAACATTCAGCTCTTCCCTAGGCTGTCAGGCTGATGCTTGCCCTTGTGTCACCAGTGGAGAGCATTTCCCAGGCCAGCTCTGCCTTGTCCCTGTGCTGGCTGTCACTCCCAGCCAGGCTGCTCCACTGGGATCAGTGAAACACAAGCAATGTTCCTGTAGTTCTGTGCTGAAGAGGGAAGACACCTCCTCCCACTGGCACCAATTCTGCCAGTGTCTGGGCAGTAAACCTGGGAAAGTGGGGGCAGATAATCTGTGTCCAACTCTATCTGCCTCCATCTGGGTGCTGCAAACCCATGGGGTTTCACAGATCCAGATGCAGGGGACTCTTCTAGCACAGCTTTTGTGTCTCCCTATGAAACCAGCCCACAGCTGAAGGCAAAACAGAGGAAGAAGAAACATCCAGGCAGGAAAAAAACACCTTCAGGACTCGAAGGCTGTGTCATTTATTCCAACAGCTTATGTAGTTTTATCAAACCATCTTTAACACAAAACATGTCTCCTTAAAGAGAGAAGGGTGTGAGATCCTACCAGAGATCATCTCAGCTAACAGCTTGCAAAGTTAAGCCTGAATGTCAACAGTCAAACCAGCAAAATGTTTTTCCCCTCCCCTTAACATCTTGAAGTGTTAAAACCCGAAGAAAAAGATGCCTGTGGCTGCTGCTGCTGGGTCTCCAGGTGGGGCTCATCCCCACAGAGCTGTGCTTTGGTCCATTCCTGATGCTAAGCAGCAGCACAGGTGAGTGGTGTTGACATGAGGGCAGCAGGACAGGTTGGGTCCTTTCCCCCCTGCCCACCCTGATGAGGGGCCATGTGCACAATCCAAAGGCCAGGCCAGGTCTAAGATGTAGGTGAGGCTTAGAAAAACCAATAATCTAAATATCTAATCTATGGAAACAGAATAAATAATAGTCTAAATCTGCAAAGGAGGCAGGTACCTTGGACAGGAAAATCTGGTGTATCTATTATTACTGAAACTGTTTTTCCCCTAGGAGAAAATTGCAGCTAAGGCATCTTGAGAATGGCTCATATCACTACAACCATGGCAGTGTTGCTCTAAATTGTTAGGGATGGGGGCAGAAGTCTTTGGAGGTGCCAGTCCTTGCAAGTGTCTCATGTGTCTCTACAAAAGCACGGTTCCAGCAGAGGCATTTGCTCTGAGCACTTGCTGTTCCAGGTTGGCTTTTGTCCACAGATTCAGCAAATTCTTGTTTAACGTTCACAGCAAGGCCCTCCTCCTGCCCATCCCACCCCCTTTTTGCTCTCATGGGGAGGGGCTGCTTTCTTGCCCCTTTGGTCTTGCTCCAGGGTCGTTGTCAGAAGAAGAGGCATCTCTTTGGCTTTCTGCAGAAGGAAGGATGGGGAAGAAAGCAGAGTTACACCCTGCTGAGGACACAAACCATCAGGAATTGCTACAGCTGATTTCATCCAGATTGTCACCTGAAGATCTGAGCTTCAGGAAAAACTGAGTTTCCCCACTGCAGTGACAGTCTGGGTTGTGTTGCTTATTAGTGAAATCAGAGTGGCAAGTTTGGACAGAGGATTCAAGTTCCTCACAGCCAGCTGGCCAGCATACACTGAGCAGGGTGATACTGCTGCCACATTTGGGCTGAAAGGGAGGATTTGGAGATGGCTGCTGGTGTGAAGGTCATTTCTATTGTTATTTGAAAAACTGCAGACCTATTCAAAGGTTGGTTTTTTAACAACCAAACAAAAAAGAAAAAGCAAACCACAACTTTCCCAATACATGATTTTTATAAAGCCTAAGGTATACCTGATGTGTAACTTGCTCTGGGAAGGGTCTTGGTCAGTGCATGCCTTGTTTAAGCACCAGTGAGCAAAGGGCCTGGGTAGCATGCAGTGTTCCTGTGCCAGGAACCAGGGCTCATTCTGCTCACTGCAAGCACCCCTCGATCTGGGGAGTCTCCCACTCCCTGAGCATGAAGGCACTGACTGAAGCAGTGAGGAATGCGATGTTCCTCCTGAGCATCAGTGCGATGCTCCTGGAGACAGCACTGGTCATTTGTGCTGCCACTTCATGCCTGCCCTTCCAGCCTCTCCAGGAGCTCCCCAGTGTGTGTGTGTGGCTCACCTGCTCCTTCCACAGCGAGGTCCCCCAGCCCCTCGGTCAGCTTGCGCATGCTGATGGTGGTTGCTTCTCTCTGGATGTCATGGACAGCATTCCTCCGGCCAGCCCGGTCGCAGGAAATGAAGTCGGTGTAGGTGCTGGACTCTACCTCCATTGCATCTCTATTCACTTGCAAAACGCTGTGGAGAAAACACAGCTGTGAGGTGCAGGATGCTCCATATGGCTCAAGTCATGGCTCCCTCCAGGTTAGGTTACTCTGTGGGGTAACATTACAGCTTGAGAAAATAGTCCCTGTAACTCTGCTCTGGTTCTGCTGACAGCAGCTACTGAAATCTCAGATATCACCTCCCTCCCGTGGGGCAATGTGTGGGGAGAACCCACCATGCTGGGTGACCCACTGTGCCAGGTGAGGGCAGGTAAGCAGGAAGGATCCATCCCAGCTGCCTGACTTATTCTGCCTTCTCATTGCAAACAAAGGCAGACACAGCATTTGTCTCTTCTTTCAGTTTCCAGCCTTCTCCTTTAGGCACACAAGGTCGCTTGCAGCTGCTTTTCCCTACAGAAAAAGGACTACAGAGAAAGCCCTTCTTCCTCCTCAAACTGCCAGGGGAGCTTTGAACACAGGCCAAATTTGGCTCACTGCCTGGGGGATGGGGTGCTGATCAAACCTGAATTTGTAATGGGAAATGATGGATACCCATTGGAAAGTTGGGGAAGCAGAGGAATGTTTTATAGGTACAGGGCTTTGGAGCAGTACTGGCCTCCACTGGTTGCTGGATGTCACTGAAGAAGCGTTGGGCTGGACTGCTATGAGATAAACACTTTACCATGTGAAAATCAGCCCTTCTGTGAGACATTTGGATCCCTTCACTCCAGACTTGTGCCAGTGCCAAGTGCTCAGCACGAAGAAAAGCTCGGAACAGCCACTTGTCACATGCAGGCTCTGCTGTGAGCCAGCCCTGAGTTCAGCTGATGAATCCTTAAGTTGCTGGGTTTTCACTTTGGCCACTGGTTTCCCTTGCACAGCACAGGGTGCAGGGACTTGGGGACACAGCTCTGGGCACAGAGCTGGCAAGCACACATTGCCTCTGAGAGGAGCACGGGAAACCCGGAGCTCTCAGTTCCTGCTCCTGTATACTCCGTTTGGCACTTAGTTTGTTTTTCTGTGTGGAAGCTAGAGATTAATTACTGTCTTATCTGTGATTCTGATCACTGTAAAATGTGCCTCTAGCCCTGCTGGTGCTGTCAGTGCTTGGAGCAGCTCCCGATTAGAAACGCTCGTGTGCAGTGGAAACAAATTCATGCACATTTAATGCACATTCACTCACTTTTGTGCCTTGGAGTTAATGACCCACAGAGGAGTTTGCTCAGCTTCCTTTACAAATCCTGCTTAATATTGATTTCCCTGCCAGGGAAATCTGCTGGCAGGCCACCAGCCCTGAACAGGAATTGCACTTCTCACTCTAATCCCCAATGTTACGGCAGTAGGAGACACAGGTGAAGATGCAATAAATGGGATAAAAGAGGTTAAATTCTCTCCGTTCCTGAGCTGAGTAGGGTGCAGTAACCACAAACCCACAGAAACCCAGTGTTTTGGCAGCCCCAGGGACTCTTCTCCTGGTGCTGATGCCAGCTCAGGGAGTGCTGGCACCAGCTCACTGGTGGGATGTGGGGACTGGCCCACCCAGATCTTGCAGGAGATCCTATTCCCCAAAATGAGCAATTCCTTATGAACACCCACCTCCCCCACAGGCTTGGCATCCATCTAGCTTCTGTTAAACGAGCCCTGGGAAAAGCTGCATCCTTTTCCCCAGGAAGAGATCCCAGCTGTTTTTTCTCATCTTCCCTTCTCCTGTCCATGGCATGCCCTTCCCAGGATAAGGCACCTACTCTGGATGCAGCGGGGTGGATGAGCTCAGTGAGCAAAGCTCCTTTTCCCCAGGACAGGACAAGCATCCATCATTCCCAGACAAGACCTCACAGGTCACTGGAGCCCAGACACTGCTGACCTTCTGCAGCTGCCAGAGAGATGTCATATGGACTTGGGAGGCTTCCCTAGGAGTGAGCCAGACAAGTCTGGGGCCATCTCCAGTCAGTGAGGCCATTCCAGAGCTGATATGCTCCAGAGTCCTGCTGCCCTTGTACCAGGGGCAGGACTACCTGGTTTCCAGGATGGACTCCCCAAACTGAGGAGCAGGAGCCAGCCCCCGGGATGCAGCATTTCCTGGTGTCCCTTGATGTAGCTGCCAATGATGGTGGCAGTTGTGTGCCAAGTAATTAAGTTTCACACGGGAAAAGGATGGGATCCTGATTAAAAATAGAAGGCACCAAGGGTGCAGCTCTGGGTCCCAGCTCAGTGGCCGGGAGATGGCGCATGTGATTTATTTATTTCTGTTGCTGGAAGGGTTCCTGCCTTCGGCTCTCCACGCAAAGAGCTGGAGACAGGCAGATTTCACAGCAAAGCTTTCATATGTGTGCAATTCCTTCGGGATTTTCAAGGTGGGTGGCTTTTAAAAACCTTTCAGGCAAATCCCTCCCAACTGGCAGAGAGATTCCTGCCTCTGCCTGTTGGGCTGAGAGGGTGATGGGAGCAGTTGCTTCAGTTTTTGACAGAAAAGCCCGAATTTTCAAACAGCATTTCCATACTTCCAGGCACAGAACCCATAGTTCTGTGGGTTTTTACTCAGTAATGGCTTTATAAGATCTTGCAGGGACAACAAGGGAATCACTTTCCCTCTCGCCCACATAGTTCAACCTGAAACTGTGTCACTGTGGACTCTCACTTAGGGGTGGCAGGGGTGCAAAGGGAGGTGCATCACCCGCTGGCTCCCCACCTTTGGATTTTCATTCTTCCGTGGACTGATGGGACAATGGGGCTGCTCTTGCCAAGCATTGCAGGAATAATCCCATGGCACACACATTCAGTGGGCAAAGGTTTCCAGGGCACTTCAAAGAGGTGATTCAGCTTGTCCCCAGAGGGTCCTTTCATGTCCTCCCTTTCCTTCTTGCTGCTGATGGTAACAGAAACAGTCCCTGTGCCCTCAGCACAGCGTGCCAGCCCGCAGGGATGGGGCATGGAAGCTGGGATCTGCTGCCTGACACACATTCCTCAGAAGTTTGCTACTTGGAGGGAGGCTGTGTCCCCTCTGCCATGGGGATGTGGTGCTGCCTGTCCCGGGGCAGCTGGCCACAAGTGAAGAAGCCCCTCACAAGCTGCCACTCACACCAGGTATGTCCCCAGAGCTGCCCTTGCTCCTGTCTCTGGCTCTGCCAAGCCTGCTGTTTGGCTGGACTTACTTTTCTGAAGTGTCTTGTGAGTATTAAAAAATCTGAGCTGTAATAGTCTTGGCTTTGCTGATGTGGACTTGGCTTCCAGAGCGGTTTTGCTGTCAGATTGCAATTGAGCTTACCGGCATTTTCCAGGGAAATCACCCAGCAGCTGACAGAGCAGCTGGCCCTGCTCTGGGGGCTGCACCTAAACCAGCCCTACTCATTCCAGGGCTGAGTTTTGCCCATTTGGAAGGTGGGTGCTAAGAAATTAAAGATTTCTTTCATTAAAGAAATTAAAGATTCCTCTGCCTTTTGGTAGAATAAACTGAGTCTCTTCATTTGGGTCAGCTCCACATCCCATTTAGTCCCACTGAGGAGCCTCCATTTAATTCCTGTGTGCCCCCTGCCTGTTCCACAGCAGGGATCCCAGGGTCTACAGCAAACAGTTACTGCAAACAACAGGAAAGTGGCAGAGAAGTGACCTGGGCACAGCTGGTAGGTCACCCTCAGCCCAGGGCTCTGTGCCTGCTGACCCAACACAAGCCCTGTGAGCTGAGGCAGCAGCCAGGGCTGATCCCTGGGATCAGATGGATGCTACACCTAGCCCTGACTCCAGGTCCAAGGAAACCCTCCACATGATATTGCATCTGTCCCTTGTCTAGGTTAAACTTTTTATGGTTAGGAAGGGCTATTTTTGGGTGCTGGTGCTGGCTATCAGCAGGCTGGGCTGAACTGAGCCAGTTCCACCCCGCCTGCTTTGTGCCTCCTGCTCTGCCCCTTAACCTCTCACCTTTCTAAGTGCTCTTGTCCCCACATAAGGTCCTGTTCTCTGCAGAGATCCATGAGGCAGAAGGCAGCTTAGGGCCCTGCTTGGACAGCCTTGTCCCTTCAGGCAGCCAGCACAGCCCTGCCCTCCATGCTGCCACCGAGGCAGGGAGCCCTGTACCTCAGCCTTCCTGTGCTGCTGCAGGCAATTCGTGGCTCCAGAAGCTGTGGTGGTTTTGCTGGCTGGCAGAGTCCCATCCTGAGGTGCTGCAGCCCAGCTTTGGCCTCATGCTGTCCATTGCCAGTGGCAGTTGGGACCAACAGTAGCAGGTTTTGGTTGCAGACATCTCCCTCATCCCACAGCCAGCCCAGGACATGCTCTACTTTTTGCTTGGTGTTATGCCAGCGAATTTAACACTCTCCAAACTTCTGGAGTTGTAAAGCCTCAAAGCCAATGAAATCTTGCTATTTTTCTGGGGTGAAATTCCAAAATTCTGCTAGGGAACAGGGATGTGACCCCTTTTTCTGCTCAAGCATCACATCCCACCACCAAGGCATGAAGTGGGGCAGTTGCCTTGGAGCTCTCCACATTGTGCAGTGTCCCTTGCCCTTTCATTCCAGGGTACAGGGACTATTATTAGACTTCTCCTGCTGGGGCCGGATCCATAACAACAGCAAAACATACTCAACAGCCCTGCTGGGCTTTTAAAATATTTACAGTGTAGGATGGTTTACTAAAGAGGGGGGCCTGGTAGAGCACAGAGACGGAAGCACCGGGATTTCTGTGCTCCCTGTGGATTTGCTGTGAGGTTTCCTGCTGGGAGAGTTGCATCCAGTGAGGAGAAAAAAATATCCCACAGGGCTGAAGCCAGCACTTGAGGTCAGGGGGTTTCCACCAACTGTCTGACAACCTCCAGTTGGAATTTCAGCAAATTTTCCACTGGGTCTTGTCTGGGAACACGCGTGAGGGGCTGTACATCAAAGAAGAAGGGTTCTGTAATGGTGTTTCTGGGGTGCTTTTAGAGCTGTGATTGTGCCATAAAGGCCTCGTTATGTTTCATGACCCCCATGCACCAGAGCTCAGACCCATGGCCAGAAGCTGAGGATGCAGCTGAGGATGAAGATGCTCCTGCTGGGAGCTCAGTCTGGCAGCAGCTACACATGCAACAAGCTGTGTACAGCTGGTGACAGGGTCTGCACCAGGTAGACACAGAGCTGCCCTGCTTTCCTGTTGCCTCTGTGCTCTCCACAATGTGCTGCTGGTGGGTCTTACTGGCCAGAATTGATGTGTTCCAAACTGCTGAGCCCTGAGTTTCCTGGCTTGGTGAGAAAACAGGCAGGAGCAGGGCAGCAGCCTGATCTCCTGCCATGGCACGTGTGTCCATCTCATGTGCTGAGCAGCTTCTTTCTAGGTGAGAAGAGCATGGAAAAGCCTCTCCAGACTTCACTGATGAAGAGATATCAAGTTGGGTATGGCACATTGGTATTTTTTGAAGGTTTTTGCTGTGGGATTTCTTGTAATAACTCTGCACCCTCTGGCTCTTATACTAAATAAGATAAATTTAGCCAGGACAGACATCACAGCTGCTCCAGCCACTGTGGTGGTTTTGCAGGAACAGAGCTTCCATCATTCTCTAGGACTTGCTGGAAAATTGTAGTTCCTTTAGGAGGAGAGCAGATACAGCTGAGGTTCAGTATCCATAAATAGATCCCTTCTTTTCATTTGGCCTGGGTTTACAGTACAATAATCATTCAATGCCTGTAGAACTGATAACTAATTGCTTAAGATTAGGCTCAGACTGACTCCTCTGTGACTTCACAAACCTCATATTAGCTCGGCCAAGCTCCCCAAACTCCTACTCCTCCCTCCTGGCCTTCAGCACATCCCCAGGGCCCCCCACTGCAGAGTCCTTAGTGTCCCAAGGCACCTCCTGCTGTCCCACATCCTCACAGCCACTGCCTGGCTTCCCGCTGACGTAAGAAATGGTCCAGCCGGATTTCAAAATTGCAGCCAACCCTTGGCATTGGGGTAGGGTGAGTCCTTGTGCTCTGCTGTGATCCTCAGGGGACAGGGGGAGGCTGGGGGAGGCAGGAGGGCATTGCTCAGCCCCGCTGGCATCCTGTTAGCATCAAGATGTATGGGTGATAGTGCGGGGGAGCTGCCTGTCCATCCATCCATTTGTCCATGTGCCAGGAGGGCAGCCCAGTGCCCAGCTCTGACCACGCAGTCCTGCCAGCCTGCATCCACATGCCTGGAGCAGGCAGCACCTCTTTGTCAGTCCCCATGGGGGAGGAGTGCTGAGAATCTGCTCCAAAAATCCCCCACCATGGGAAGAATCACTGTTTGATGGAGCCCCTCTGCTCCTCCCTCCCCTCAGTACCAAGCCTTGATGCAGCCTAAGCCTCTTCCTCAGCTTCTCACTAAGTTGATTAATGGAAATAATTGGTCTCTTTGTGCATCTGGAGACAGTTGCCGTGACAGCAGTTGTATTTTTATTTGTTCCCAGGTCGAGCTTGTTTTTCACATCCCTCAGCTTCAAGGTGCTAATGAATCAGGGCACTCTGAAAGACACATGTCCCTCTGAGGGATGGGTGACAGAGGGGATAAGGCACACTCAGCCCCAGCTGCCCTTAGGACATGGCAGGCTGGCACCTTTTTCTCTGCCCATTTTTCATCCCCTCAAGCCAGGCTCACACTGGATGGACACTGTCCTGTGGCTTTTGCATGGCAGAGGGCAGAGCCCCAGACCACTTGTGTTCACCCAGAGCAGCCATGAGCCCCCACAGGACCCTCTGTCCCTGCAGGGACCCTCTTGAAGCTGTAAGGAGTCTGGGGCTAGGAGTCCCTTCTCCACTGCTTTAATTTCCTTACAACTCCTTATTTATTTGCCTTTATATATATTCTTACAGGAATAAAAACAGCAACTGTGTGGAAGATCTGCTAATGCCTGAGGTTGCAAAGCAGACAAACCACAGAGCAGTGACCCTTCAGCTACAGAAGCCCCACAGCTGCTGTGGCAGGCATGTCCCATGTATTCTCTCTGCATGTGATATGCAGTCACCCTATCACACCCGAGCCACAGGGTGAATTCCTTTGCAATAGGGATTCTCTTCAGGCTTGGGTTCCTTGCCTTCCCCCAGATTGTTCATCAAGGAAAGTCCCAGTGGATTTCACCTCAAAGGCTGGAAACTCCCTAGCAGCCCCACAGCTCTTCTGATCACACTGAGGCACTGACCTCCCAGTGAACATCACCTTATAAAAAATCCCACTGGAATTCCTGGCCCAGGAATGCTCCACCCCAGCACAACCCCCCCAAGACGTTGCAGGCTTCCCTGGGTAAGGAGAAGTCAAACAAGTGCTGAGAAGATGCAGCTGGTGCTATTTTCTAGCACGGCTGCCCTTGTCACATCTAAGAGGAAGGTGAGGCCACAGCAGCCCTTGATGATGCAGCTCTGTTTCTGGGTTGAGGGAGACTTCTCTACAAGGACAGAGGGAGGCAAGGATGAGTCCTTATTTTTATGCCAAGAAGGATCTAGAGCTATTTAGTCCTACTTTTCCTTGTCATCTGAGGAGTTGAGCTTTGCTGCTGTGTGAAAGCAGTGCTTGCATGACTCGGAAGGGGAGCTGAGCTTGAAGAGGAGTTGTGAGGGGTGTAACTGGGCAGGTTTGGCTGCTGCTGCTTGAGGAGGCTTTGCTTGGGGAAGTTCTGCTCAGCACAGTGTGCATGAAGCTGAGAGCCACCTGCCTTGGCTCTGCCTCACTGAGGCTTGCACAATCCCACAGGAATTTGCATCCAGCATCCAATGAGTCCTCCTGACTCAGTGCAGTGTAAGGGGCTGAGCGAAAGCCTGTGAAGCCTCCTGAGGTGCAAGAGCCCTGGCAGCTCCCAGTGGTGCCTAAAAATAACCAGGGCACCTCTTAAGAGCGTCAGTACAGAACGAAGCTGATTAGCAAAACCAGGCTTAGCTCTGCTCCCTGGAGTTGGCTGCCCTGTTTGTCTGCTCCACTGCAGAGAAAGCCACCACTGGGGCAGGGGCAGTGCTTGCTTGGGAAAGGAGGGTGGGGGAGATCTGTCTTTGGCTGCTGGGATGGTGCTACTGGTGTTTGCTGTACAACAGAGAAGTGTTGGGGTTCAGAACAGGCTGGCAGTAAAGGGTGGCTGAGGCTCCAGATGGCTCCGTGGTTTCTGTTAGCCAATGGACTCAGGAGTCCCTTTGGCTGTGCTGCCCTGCTGGGATCTCTTTCTGGGTAGGGAAAGCTCTGCAGGCCTGCACACCTCCTTTGCTGAAGATTTCTGTGACGGATGCACCATTTCCCTATCACTGTGTCAGGTGACAGTAGCTCCTGATTCCTCCTGCAGGCAGGGTAAATCTCTCTGCCTAAGTCCCCAGGGATGTGACATCTAAACCCAAGCTGAAGCAGTGCTCCAGACGTGCCTGTAACACTACACTGGGGATGCTCAGTGATCGTTGCCAGTTGTGGCCTCAGAAAAGGGAAAGCTCCTAATAAAATCAATTGCCAAGTATTTTATGGTCTGCTGAAGTGCAGCCTGGGTGCAGAACATGGGGTGTTTCCAGTGTATGCAGGGAAGATGCTGGGTGCAAGAGATGAACTGTTATGAGAGACCTGCAAGAGGAGGGATGTCTGTGTGCACCAAAGAGTGCTGAGATGCTGTACTGAAGA
The DNA here is from genome assembly GCF_008360975.1 of Lichenostomus cassidix. Classification (NCBI taxonomy): domain Eukaryota; kingdom Metazoa; phylum Chordata; class Aves; order Passeriformes; family Meliphagidae; genus Lichenostomus; species Lichenostomus cassidix. Next base: position 8,714,252 of record NC_139500.1, on the reverse strand, counting down.
TCTCACACAAAACGACCCTGGCAGCTCTGGGCAAGGGAAAGCTCAGCCCTGGAACAAGAGGGGGATGCCTTGGAATCAGAGCTGGAACATGGCTTGGCATAAGGACATGACTTTGAGGTGTGGATACTACAGCAGGAAAGTCATTATGCCAGAATTGTTGATATTTTTTTCCTCTTAGCAGCTTTCTAGCATCTAGTAATGCAGAACACTGAGGGAGGTCAAGTGACTCCACGATACAGGAAGGAAAAATCCCATTTCTGTTTGTAATATTTCCCAGTGAATAAAAACTTTATCAGCCATAGTGTTTGTTCCTACCTGATTTAGTGGACTTTCCTTCTGGACATGACTTCAAACACGCTTCATGCACAGCAGGACAACAGCTTCTGGGAAAGAAGAAGGGAAAAAAATGTAAGAAAACATTATCTGTGCTTGTTTTGGGAAGCACAAAGCTCAGCTGCTCTTCCCACTCTCTGTGACCAGGATAGCAGAGGGTCAGGGTCTGTCAGGGCTCTGCCCAGCAGACTCAGACAGAGCCAGGCTTGGTGGAGATGCCAGCCCAGGGGCTGTGGGATGGTGTGTCCATATGGCACCTCCTCTGGAGGGTTTGTGCTAATAGACTTGAATTCTTGTGTTAAAGCACAAGGAAAGTCCAGCTGGGCTGCACAGAGAAGTCCTCTTTGGTTTTGCTTCTTTCTTTGCCCTCCCACAGGTGCTGGAAGAACTGAGGCAACTCACATCCTGACCTGCACTGCAGGGACCAGCGGCTGCCTCCAGAGTACAGATGAATGTTGGTTTGCTGCTCTGCTGCCCTTTAAAGAAGTGAAACTCCCATATCAGCTTCTCCAAGGTGAAAGGGGAAGCTTAATCTCATTCTGGTTGCTTTGCTGGGTCTGTGTCCAGCTCCTGGGGTCTCTGCTGTTTGTGCACAGCTGAGCCTCCTCCCGCTGTCCCCAAGCTCTGCTCAAAGACATTTCCTCTGTGGCCTCAACATCTGTGGGTGCTTTGCAATCCCCTGACCTGCAGAGCCCAGCCAACAGGACACTTGCTTATTTTAGCAGCTGTTTCAGCTGTATGACTATTTTGGAACATCATGGACTGTGTTTTTCCCTTTGTCCCAGGGACAAATGTTAGCAGAACAGAAATCAAGAGATGAACCACTTAACCATATAAGCAGCAGCTCATCCAGCAATTCATCTGTCTGGTCCATCTGGGTTGAGTACCACTGCGGCTGGAACTATTTCCCATCATTTTCCAAACTGGGACAGATCGACAGCCTTCCTCTTTATTTTTTTGACCCACTTTCAAAACTTTGTAGTTGGAGCTGACTACTTGCTGGCTCTGGCCCTGCTTCAAGGACAGGGCACTTGCTGCTTTTATGTGTCAGTTTGCCCATCTGTTAAATGGAGCTATTAATACTCCCTCCCCCTGTTAGATGCTTCAAATATTTTAAAGCACTTTCAGCTCTGCAGATGACAGGCTTGCAGAAGTGGAAAATGCTAATTATGATCATGACAGGAGCTAAACAAAGACACAGGGATTTAACAATAAACTTTTGTTAGTCTTAACCCCATTTATAGCAAAGTGCTTACTGGAAACACTGGACCGGAAAAGAAACAATATTCCCACAACTCTGGGAATATGCATTGCCCTTTTTGGGCACCAAGCAGGCAAACAAAAGCAGGAAGGAAGAAACTCAACTGTGGAAATCCACAAGTCTTTATTTTCCTCCTTTGCCTTCCTGCCCTGGTTTGCATGTTACACAGCCCAAACAGTTAAACCCCCAGCACTTCAGGAGTGTTGCAAAATATCTCAAAACATGTGGGCCTCTGCCAAGAGAGGCTTAAAGTAAACTGGAGCAATGATGCTCTGAAGTAGAAGTTACCACTGAGCAGCCTTGTTCATGATGGGACATCAGGGGAAGCCCCCATTTTCTCTCTCAAAAAAGATCTGATTTTGGAGACAAAAGCCCTGTAGTAGCTGGTATTGGCTTTCTAACCCTGCAGGCCTGGCTCTGGCTAGATGTTTCACACACAGTCTTTGCTTGGGCAGCTGAAGTCTGCAGATCTGAAGCCAACCCTCTTGATCCATCCACAAAGGCTCATTGTCCTCTGGCTCACCTGGTCCCAGGGTGATGTGCAGAGCTCCAGAGACCCCTCAGCACAAAGGCCAGGCAATATGTCACACAGGTTGTTTGGAACTTTCATGGTGGCACATGGATTAGTCCATGCAGTGTGACTAAGGTGATGCTACAGTCACTTGTTAAAGAACACTTTGTTTTGTAGTCTAGTCCTGTAACACATCACTGGACTGTGGATTATTTTGGGACTCTAGTGGAAGTGTTCATTCATAGATAAACATCCATACCTCATCAGGAACGAATTACGAGGGCATCAGCACAGAATTATGGAATCATTTAATATGAAAAAGACCTTTATGGTCATCAAGTCCACCACTAAGCCATGTCCCCAAGTATCACATCCACACATCTTTTTAATAGCTCCAGGGACAGTGACTCTACCACTTCTCTGGTAAGCCTGTTTCAGTGTTTGACAACCCTTTTGGTGAAGAAATTTTTCCTAATATTCAATCTAAACCTTCCATGGTGCAACTTTAGACCATTTTCTCTTGTCCTGTCCAATGTGCATGTTGCATATGTTTGAGGTTCAGATTCCCTCCATGGTGATCAGATGTTACCCAAAAGGAGCAAACACATGAAACCACCTTAGTCCTCTCAGCATTGCTTCCAAATGAATGCATTTCATTTGGAACACACCCCAACAAAACACACCCCAGAATGTTTTTCTCACAGAACTCAAGACTATTCTACACAACAGCTGTTATGGTGCTGCTTTGATCCAGAGAGGAAATCCTTGCTGGTTTCAAGCAAGGTGAGGCAGCAGAGAGAAGGCTGTTCTTGTGTCCCCTGGCTGCTGGGTAAACAATAGGCTGCATGCATGGCTGATCAGGACAACAGCTTGGTCTTCCCAGAGCAGCCAGACAGCCTCATTTAGTGCCCTGTCTCCAGCAGCAGCTGGCATCCTTGGCTTCAGAGGTACAAGAAAACCTCTAATTGTAATGGAATGTTTTTAATAAGTCACTAATGACTCTGAACCAGGAGGTGTTATAATCCTTACCATGCAATATCCTCTTAATCATACCCAGGATTGTTTTGTTACCAAGATAACTACCTGATACCCATTAAAATTCCTTCAGAGCTCTTTCTTCCACCGATATCTCATGGCAATGAGCACCACAGATTAATTACCCTTTGCGGAAACAGTCACTCCAGTAAGGTTGGTGACGCTCTGGTGGGGATATGTTTGGCTTATTACATCACTGCAAATATCAACAGAAATGGCATTTTGGCGCCCGACGGGGAGTTCCCCTGGCAGCGACTTGTGACCAGCAATGTGCCTCCGTGGAGGAGCTGTGCAAAGAGCACCTGGCCTCTCTGGGCTCTCCTGGGAAGGGAAGTGCTGTGGAAACCAGAAATGAGTGGCGGAAAGTACGTATTCCCTTCGACTCGGAGAGAGTGAAAGTTCTGAAGTGGCGTACAGGCAGTTCATAGTCCAACTGCTGCTCTTCCTGCTCGTGCTGCAGGTGCCAGCCAAGGCCTGGAGTGATCTCAACCTCTACCTGCCACCATGAGGAGCTTGGGGACAAGGCCCATTTTTCCTGGCTGGTGCCGGCAAGCCTGGGGAGCAACTTCCCTTATGACTTGTCTTTTTCTAGTCATGAGCAAAAGATAACTAGAAGCAGTGGGCTTTTTCCCCTCTCATCCTCTCTAAAATGGGTGCTGTGGTGGAAAATTTATTTTCTGGATCCATCCATATAAACAGCTTTGGTGACATTAAGGAAACCCCTAAGGGTGTGGAGAAACAATTGTAATGTGAAAATGGGAGGGATGGGAACAGGGTGACACAGAAAGGCAAACAAAAAGCTGGGTTGAAGCTTCTGCTGTTCCTTATGGACTTGTAGATTCATTCCCCATTCTGCCACAGACCTATGTGAGCCTAGGGAAATCATCTACGTGATGAGGCCCATGTAAAGTAGGGTGCTTTAGAGAGAAAAGAATGATGCTGGTGCTTGGGTGCCCAGACAGGCTGGAAGCATTAATGCACAGCAGTATGCTGCAGGAACTGGCTCAGAAATGTGGGAGATCAGGAAATGTTAGCAACTTGGAAAATGTTTTCCATAGTTATTTTGGGTGGCAAGGTTGTGTGCCTGTGGGTATTCCTCTGAGTGGGATCAAAAGTACATTTACTTTTCCTTGGAATGAGAGGAAAAGCAAAACTCCCCATCCTAGCTCATCGAGTGCCTGAACACCCGTCAGAATCAGCCACTGAGTACAGAAGTGCCAGGTGGTTGGAAGATGCACAGCTGTGAACATCTCTGGTTTTCATCTCTTCGTGACTAAGCTGCCTGTGCTGGAAGCCCAGGTACTGTACTTAATGGTTTCCAGTTCTCTGAGGCATCTGAGCTTGCACTCTGTGGAAAGTGTCCCCCAAAATGATGGCATGAGGAACACCCACATCCATGTGGAACTCTGTCTCCAGACTCAATGCTGTGTTCTGTGCCCGAGGGATAATAAGCTCTGTTGGTACATCCATATTTATAAATGGCCATTTAACCTACATCTGCACTATAAACAAATACAGCCATTGAGGATCTCTTCACAGATACTTCTTTCCTAAACACCATCTCTCACAAGACCTGAAAGGTGGCAATTTCTTAGTTGAGTGGCCACACATTAGCATGGTGCCTCTTTCCAGCTAAGAGTCTCTGAAGCCAAGCACTGTCCCACAGTAACCAAGCCAGGCACGCCGAGCAAACAGCCCAGAGCTTGAGGGGCTGTCACCCCTCTGTCACCATCTGAGAGTCTCAAGCACCCAATCAAGCTGTACCCACTCCATAAATCCCCCTTCAGCCTCGCACTGCAGCAGCATCCCTGCTGCAGCTGCCTCATGCTCATTGACCCCAGCTTGTCCTCCTCCCAATTTGAGTCACCAGCACAGCCACCCAGGGCATTGCCTCTGGGTTCACAGCTATACTTGGCTCTCGATGTACAGAACCATTTACCCCTTCCGAGCAAAGGGAAATTTCCCAAACACGCCTTTGGAGCCAAGGCATTACATGCATGTGAAAGCTCCCCACCACAGCTCGCTACCAGCTGCTGAGGGGAATCCAGAGAGAGGAAAGACACACAGCTTCGAGGTGGAGGAATTTGCAAAGCCTCCTGAGAATACCACCACACAGCAGTTCTTTTTTTATCCCAAGTCTTTGCCTTTTCAAACATTTGCTTGGAAAGCCGGATGCCAGCGAGTCTCTGAGCCTGCTTCTGCTGCCACGCTCTGAAAGCTCTGCTGGTGCCCGCAGTTCCGAGGGGAGTCCCGAGTAGCCCTAGGGCTCCTGACATACCCCGAAGGATGGATGGATTCCCACCACGGCCCCGCACTGTGCCTGTCCCATTCCCGTGAGAGCACAGAGCAACCACCACGCTGTAAGGGATTCCCTCCGGCAAATAGCTCAGAACAAACGGACACATGCTAGAAATGAGGCCAGAAATCCCCACGGGGGTCACCGATCCACGGTCCTCTGTGATTTCTATCCTCCGAGTCTGCTCTCCCTGCTGCCCCTTCGCAGCGAGCGCTGAGCCGCGTTATTCCCCGAGCGGAACAGCAGCCACCTCCCTGCCACCAGCCTGCGAGCGGCTTCTCTCTCCCAAGAGCACAAAAACCGGGATGCAGCTCTGCTTTTCCAGCCCGCCGTTTGCCGGCAGCAAACCCCTCGCCGTTCGCAGTCGGTTGGGTAAAAGTTCACCGTATCTCCGAACAAACCCCTGCCTCGTGGCGCGGCCGTGGGCAGGAGAAGAGCCCCTGGCTGCACTGCCAGGCAGGTGTCCTTGTCACCCACCGCCCCAGCCCCTCGCCAGCCCCTCGCCCCCAGCGCAGCGAGCACAGCCCTACTTACAGCCCCGGCTCCCGCCGCTTCCCAGCGCCCCAGTCCCGCGGTCCCGCCGCCGAGGAAGGAATCGAGGCTGGATTACACCCTCCTGGCGTCTCTGCCCGCGGTGGCGAGCAGCCAAGCCGGCCGGGAGAGTCTCAGCCAGTTTCAGACTTGCAGTTTCCTTCTGCTGGGAGCTGCTAAATGAAGTTGCACTTGTGGGGCCAAGGGGCGTGTTCTCCTCCCCTCGAGTCAGTCCCTGCCTGCTGTAATCCAATGCTCTGCCCGATGATGTCAAGCAGCTCCCGCTCGGCTCTTACCTTACAGTCGGCAGGAGGGATCCGTTTCCTTTTCACTGGGATCTTTGTTTAGCTTCGGCTTGTAACCCCATCCCCCGGCAGCTGCGTGTGCCCGAGCATCCTCGCTTCCATGCTCAGCGCTGGGGCTTCTGCTGCCTGGGCTCTCCCTCCTGCCTGCTGCTCCCCCAGGTTTCGCCGGCACATTGCTCAGATGCACGTCCCACCTGCATCCCACTGTTTATCCTGTCCATCACGGCCTGGCCAAAGACACCGTCACACCCCGTGCAGCCTGAGCTACTTACTGTTCCTACCAGGTGTAGCCAGGGAAAGTGCTTCCCAAGAAAAATGCAGTTTTGTGTCTTTTTGGAGTGTTCCACTGGCTCCCATGGAGTAAAACCCAGGAGTACTTTAGCTCCTCTGCCCCTGGGTGCCACCTGGATTTGGGGGTGAAGTGCAGAGCTAGCTTGTGAGAGCATCTGGATCTAAGGGGGAAGGTGCTAAGGCAGTACCACATTTAAAACACGTGGATTTGTATCCACCCTGCTGTGTGAAGCACAGCCTGGGTGTTCTCAGTGAGCTCGAGGTCACTACAGAAAAAGAGAAAATTTTGGGTGTTCTTGGTACCACATGGACCAGGGAATGGCCCTCTGTCTGGCATCACCTCCTGGTGTCCCATCAGCCTTGCAGACCCCACTGGGTGGCTGAAACCAAACAATCAAGGTGATTGCAGTTGTCCTCTCGGCTCGCACTCCTGCCTGGCCCCACCAGTGTGGAGGGAAGGTGTGTGAGCACACAGGTATGTACACAGTGCTGCCTGCTCCTGCCTGAATGCTCAGGCTGGAACAGGGCTCATTAGTGGTAATTGTTTTGCTGAGAGAGTGAAAGATTTGCTCCATCCCTGCTATGAGAATGCTCAGGTCCTCACAGCTCAACTGGGGAATGGATCCACTCCCTATTTGAGCCAGGCGAGTTTTTGTTTCAGGTTGCATGGAAAGTGAGTGGTGTGAGCCAGCAGGACTTTCCCAACCCACTATCTTGCTGAGCATCAGACAGGTGCAGAAGCAACATCTCTGCATTCCCACAGCTCTCCCATGGCAGATGGGACACAGAGCCACTCAGTGCCAGGTGAAAAGCACCAGCCTCTCCTCCCACCTCGGCACCGCCCTACACAGTTGGACCTTCTCCACCTCTGCTGCCATCACCACCTCCAGCCAGAATCTGTGCGTGCCAAAAAATGTGGTGGTTGCTGTGAAAGATACCCACAGGATCACAGGAAGAGATAAAAACATCAAGAACAGCAGCAAGCAGCACAGGAAACACCCTGATGACAATACTGAGGCATAGATGATGGGAAGTGGACCTCAAAAGAGCAAAACATACCCATGCTCCGTGCACCCCCAAACCAACTTCATGCAGCCTCCTGATTCAATTCAGTTTTAGTTCAAAACCAGCCCCAGGAAGCCCATTTGATTTCCTGAGCTGCATCACTTGACAGAACTCATCTCTCTCCAGCCGTTTTGAGTCACACATTGCTGCTCACCCAAAAGTAGCAGAAAGGGATTCACCTCAATGCCCTGCCTGTCTTCATTAGATGCCAGGGAGGGAGGAGGGCTCTGCTGTGCTGAGGGACAGCACAGCCTCAGGAGACTGCTGTGCTGGTCTGGCCAAGGCTGCAGTTTTCCCCTTTACTCCAGCTAACATTTGAAGAGGATCCAGAAGGTTACGGCTTCACACTTATGTTTGGACTGCAGGGTTTGGAGGCCAAGTCTGGTAAGGATACAAGTGCTACACCAGTTACCCAGGCATATCCTTGGCACCCTGTGGTCAGTACCGTTACAGAACAGACAACAAAGAACAATGCAACAGCTGAGTACTTTGGGAAGCCAGGAGCTCAGAATATATACCTCTAAAATAAGACATGTCTTGTCTTGCTCAAAGCTCCCAATCCTGTGTGTGGTCCTGGAAACAAGCCCCCCAAAGGAACCGCCAAAGAGTCCAACCTTTTCTGTGCATTCTTGTGTGTCCTTACAACGATTTTCTCATCTAATACCATCCCCTACAAGGACTAGTCACACATTTTCCACCAAAACTCTTTTTAAGTAAAAAAAGGCAATTTAGGTAGACTACATTTAGATGGATAGACTATATTTTTTTTACCTCACAAGGAAGGGGGGCAATCCTGAGATGCCAAAAAGTTTGCCTGAAATCCTAACACATTAGGATAAAAATGCACGGCTTTCAATGTATTCCTGTTTTTAAGCAAAAGCTGACATTTTACAGTAATATACCCAAACTTCTAGTTAGTGCTCATGTTCACTATCTCCTGTCCTATTGCTTTGCCCACTGTAAGATATTCATCCAGGCGTGGTGGGCAGATGTTACAGCTGCCTGGCGTGGCTGACTCTGTGTGCTGGATGGTGTCACAGCCTTGAGCTGACTGACTCAGCTGCAGCCACAATCACCCTTTAGTGGCTTCTACTTTACTCGTACGTTTGTCTTTGCTGAGGTTGTTGCTGCCTGTTGTATCCATCTGCCTCATACTGTGCTGTCCTGTGTAGTCTAGGATCGATGGCGATGCCATTACCACTCTGGACAACTGGAGCTTCAGCTCTGCTGCTTTTGACCTTGCAGCTGGTCTGCAGTGAACTGTGAATTTTTTAGTTTTGTGCCACAGAGTGGGAGGCAGAGCAAAGCCCCAGGAAAAGATGGTGCCACGATGGGCAGCAGCCCATGCCGTGTGTGCCACCTTCACTGCTCTAGGTCAGCACGGGTTGGGAGAGCACAGCTCCAGGAAGAGCAAGAAGCTACCCTGCGGGTTGACTGTCAACCTTTAGCTGGAGGAGGGACAAAACCAAAGCAATCTTAGAGGGCAAATGTCAAAATGAGGTGAGAGTATCCCCAAGGGTGCTAATGTAAAGCAGCCCAGCCCCAGAGCAGCACTGCCGTGCCGGACTGCACGATCCTGCTCCGGCAAGGAAAACCACCAGCACAAAGGACCCTCCGGGAAGCTCTGGAGCCCAAGGAGACAAGCTGTCACTTCAGAAGGATCTGACCTGCCTCTGACCTGAATGTTTATGCAGCCTAAGCCTTGCTTCCCTGAGAAGCCTGTGCTGCCAGGGTTCGAGCAGCGCTGCAGTAGCCGCTGATGGAGCACGCAGCCTCCTCACGTAAGAGCAGCTTCCCGCTGCATTTCCCAGGCAGTGAGGTCTCCGTGTCACTTGATGTCATCAAGATTGCAAGGAAATGAGGAATGGCACAAGATACGCATGGAAAAAATGTGGCAACCTGGGTTTTTTTCAGACTTCCTCCCATAAAATAAATACTTTCAATAAACAATTTTTGATAAAAAAAGAAAAACCTCACAGAACATATTTCAATGATGTGCTGGGCTCCCTAAGGCAAGAGTGGATGTCTTAAGCCATCAAATAACAGCTCCAATTGGAGATTCATGAGAAGAGAAACCGACAAGTAAAAGCAGCTTTAGTGACAAGCCACTCTTTTAGCTGTCAGGGGAGGGACACGGTTTGCTGTTGATTAGGGAAGAGAGAGTGGGTGTTGGGATGTCTGAATGAATTACCCGGTGTTCAGACCCATTTTGTTTTTATAGAAGTTGCTCATCCAGAAAGGTTCAACAAGTGAAACACAAAAAAGCTTGTAATGAGGCTAAACTCATTAGTGACCCCCCCTCCAGGGTCACCCCTATTAGCGGGCAGGGTTGAGTAGTCGAGCAGGGCTGTGGGGAGCCCCTCTGGGCACTGGGACTGTGGGGACATGGTTGTGGCTGCTGGCACAGTGGCTCTGTGCAGGGCTGGCATTCCAGCAGGGCAGAGCACACTCAAAAAACTGTTTACTTTGAGCTGAAGCTATTTTTAGCTGCACTAATCTGTGCAGAGATGATAAAGCTTTTCATTGCAAAGTGAGTGGCTGTGCTTTGCTTCTGGGCAATTTCACTCCACGAGCTCATCCCTTCCCCCTTCCTGGCCACTTCTCTCCACTGACCTTATCTTCTCTGCCACTGTGCCAGACACCTCCAAAAGGTTTGTCCCAACTAGATAGGTGGCCGTTTCCACCCAAACTTTTTTTTTTTTCCGATTTTTTTTCTAGGGAATGTGTTCAGTTTAGGAAATAAATTAACTTTGTGTTTAATAGTCTCTAAAGCCTTCTTCTAAGGCTTTGCTGGAAGCCCATCATGGACATTCACCCTCTCATCTTTCATTTCTGCAAAACCCGTTCTGTCCAAAGGCTCTTGCAAAAGAAGTCACTTGACAGCAAAAGAAATCACTTGACAATCACCTCTTTGCAGCTGCAACAAACACAAGCAGGTCTCAAACTCGGATCTCATGGCAAGCCAGATTCCTCAGGCAGTGCCCTACACCACATTTATCCCGAGGGGTCCCACAGCCCATTCGAAAGTCCCTCACACACTCTGTATAAGAAGCACTTTACCTGCTGCTGATAGGAGCAAGTGCGGCAGCTGCTTCACGGCACAAAGGCTACAAAACACACACAAGTCCTGCTTGGTCAGGGATTTGTTTGTCCAAAGGACTCCAGAAGCTTCTCTAGTGTAAACCCACAAAGGTCACGCATCCAGCACATGCTTCATCAGAAAATCAGCCCTTGTGGTAAAGCTTTCTTGTCTGGGACACTGAATAACATCTCTGTCGGCTCAGAGTGTGTTCAGAGGGGGGAAGAACATGCAAGCATTAATTAAATAGGTTCATTCTACTTGCTAGGAAGGGTCAGATATACATAAAAAGCTAAAAAATGATTGTCAGGATGAGAAGGTGCAGCAGGAGATTTATTGTAAGCTGATAATGACTGACTGCTCAGGTGTTGCTGGCAGGGAAGCAGGAGATGCCCTGAGGTCCACAAATAGGTACTTCTTCCCTTTGTCCCTCTGATTCTGCCAGACAATGTAGCTGGAAGAAATCAAGGGGCAGGCTGGGTTGGCAGCTGTGTTTCTCCCTTTTGAAGAGCAAAGGGGTTTGCTGATAAATGAGAAGCAAATAGTCATCTCTGTCAGTGTTTAATACATGCCAGAGCCACCCAGCCAACAGCTGATTGTTCTCCGGTGGTTGGCAACCAGACAAGGATTCCTGTTGCTGATGTGCAGCAGACAAGTAAATATTTTGATTCTAACTTGTGCTCTAAGCTAAATGGGCTTTTACATGATTTGATTCCACGAAGTCTGAAAAGGGGACTCCTGCTCTGCAATGGCAAGGGATCAAACTCAGATTATTAATCCTCTGTGTGAGTCAAAGGACTGCAATCTTCAGGCTTCACTATATACACTCATGCTCTACTATGGTTGGGAAAAAATTCAGCCTCACCTCCTGTTATGTTTCCTTGCTTTCCATGTTGGTTGATTAAGGGAGTACATGTAACCAGATGCCTTCTCATACAGCAGCTGACCACTGTGACAGCCAGGATGAGCCCAGCAAGGCTGTTCCTGTGGCCTGTGCTATCCCACGCCCTTAGTCATGGTGCCATTTATCTATTCTAGCCCTTCCCGAGGCCACAGACTCTGAGATCAGGGAGGTGCAGCATCCCTGTGACTTTTTCTGAGAGCAGCAGGAGTTCAGGGTGCTCCACGGGAAGAGCTCTGTGTTCTGCTCAGAGAACAAAATATCCCATTTGTGCCAACAGTGTACATGAAATAAAAACAGGGTTTGCCTGGCGACCTGGGAACATTTCATTTGCACACAGCCCTCTGCTCCCAGCACGGTACTGGCAACACACCCTGGGTTTCAGGTGCTGCCCAGGTGTGCAGTGGCTGACACAGGAAGGTGTAAGATGTGACAGGACTTCTCTGCATATTGGGTGGCCCAGAGAAGGGCTCTGCCAGCCCAGGGTGGAGACAGTGGCTAAGAGAGCCCTGTTCTTCCTTTCCAGCTGTGGGCAGAGTGGAATGCTGGCTCCTGGGAGGAATGCAGGACGCTGTGGGCCATGGGATTTGCCAGGAGGCAGAGCCATGAGTTCTTGACGGGAGGTGTTACACCAGTGGCTCAGTCTGAGATCCCTGCTCCTTCCCTACTGGAAGCAGTACATCCTAAGGCATAGTCCCAGCCTCAGAAATCTTATTCCTTTAAATAGCCAAGACAGACAAAGTTAAAGGATAAGAGGTACTATCACCTCCTTTTGGCAGGTGGCTGGTGGAAGGACAGAAGGCTAAATGACCAGTACAGAGACAGATTTTCACCCAGCCCAGAACATTAACCTTGTCTGCTCTGTTGCTGGCGGCTCCTCCATGGCTGTCACAGATGGATGGCCTGATGCTCTCGTGAGTCTGTGCCAGCAGACAGACCTTCCTCACCTAATCATGGCCAATCTCACTCCCTGCTGCTTTGAGAAGTATTTTAGTTACTGCTGTTTATGTCATGACTATTCCCTTAAGGTTATTCAAGGACTTCCAGTTTTCAAAGGGTTCTTCTTACGCCCTTAGTTCACTATATTTGTTTCAGATTCTTACTCTCTCCCAAAGCTGGGCTGAGTTTTCTTGGATAGTTGTAAAATTTTTACTTTTATGCAGGATTATGGCTTTTTGAACACAGAGCTAAATGTTTTCATACAGACCCCTGTTGCCACTCACTTTTGTGGACTAAAAAATTTATTTTTATAACACCTTTCAAGTAATTGTTTTCCATTTCATAAAACTTGGCCTGACAAATTATCAAGTGTCTCTATTCAGATAATCCATTGCAAGAATAATCTAGCAATGGCATTTAAATAGACATCAGCTTTCTTCAACTATACATTAAATCCTTAACTCCACACAGTCCTGAGTTAGATGTCTCACAGGTCTTGCAAAAGACCCCTTGATAAAAACCACCATCCAGTCTGTCTTAGGTCAGAAACTTTCAGTCATATTTGATCTAAAAGTCTGTGTTTGGGGCTGGTTCACTGCACTCTAATACTGAGAGAGAAGTAAATGCCACCCAAAGTCACTGCCCAAAGCACCCTTTGCCCAAATTGCTGTGGTGCCCAATGGCTCTTCACTGCTCACAACGGTGGTGGCAGTGATGTGACCTGCCAGGTATGCAGCGAGCCACCAGAGTGACAGTTGTGCTGTTATTTCTGTATGGACAGATACATTTCTCCATTTGAACCTGCTTTGATGTGCTGCCCATCCTGCACATGTGTGTTCCATGGAGTAACCTCTACAACACGCTGGGTACCTCCATGTGTCCCACAGCAGCCATAGGGACTGAGCTGCTGGCAAAGGGGACATGGTACCAAACAGGTGTTTGCAGAGCAGAACTGCTGCACAAAAGGGCCTCAGCTCTCCATCTCTATGGCAACCAGCAGGAGATCTTTCAGGTTGGACAAGGGGTGTGTGCTCCACATCAGCACTACCTGCCTTCCTGGAGGAACCAGGGCTCAAACTGAGCAACCAGGACGGGAAGGCCACTTTATTGTGGCTAAAAGCCCCTTTTAGTTATTATTTATCCAAGTCTCCAGGCATTGTAATTTATCATTAATTATATAATTAAATGTCAGCTGTCTTCAAGGATGAGTTGAACAAGAATGTAGCCAGCTGGGCACATGGAAACATTCTTTTACGCCTTTTCATTGCAGGGGAAGGTCATCCCCATCTCTCCAAGAGCTCCACCAAACACACCACTGCTGTCCTGAAGGCAGAAGGTCACAAATTTTTCAGTATCCAAACCAATTTGGGAAGTCTGCTAGCTCTTGTGTTACTGGTTTACAAGAAATTGTGTGAAACTGAGAACTAGAATTATTAGAATAACAGACCTGCTTTTCCCATCTTTATTTGCACAAGAGAAAAAACCAGACTCCTGAATCTACTGGTTTATTAGACAAAATAAAGACCCAAAATTAGAGAAGCCTAATCGATTTGATATTGAAATGTTTTACATTGGAAGGAGAAGTGTGTAATCCCACCTGCAAAATAAAGACTATTCGAGAGTAAACCACTACATAGTAGGGTCCTTTACCCCAAGAAACAATAGGGAGGGGTTTTGTGTGCTCCGAATTTCATCCTGATTTGCTGCATGCTGACTTCCTCATGTATAAAGGTCATTTTTGGCAAGGCTTGTGGAATATTTACCACTATTTGTTCCACGGCACTTCAAACTGGAACACCACCACAGTCCAAACAACTGTGCTGTGCCTGCTGGCTGTGGATCCAGCCCAGCGAGAGCCAGGAGCTGGCACTGTCAGCAGTGGTATCCAAACAAGCTCCATTTGGGAAGCAGTTAGGAGTCATCTTTAATCATTCAGCACTTTCAGTTGGGTTCGTTTAGTTCCAAGCTGGGTAATTACAGCCTCATTATTTTTCTTTTTACAATGAAGACAAGCCTGCAAGCCAGGCAGAATAATTTCATCTGCTGCCGTTGCCAAGATATGATAGCGCATCTACGCCATAAGGAATTTGTCATGGTATCAGTTTTATTAATGGTAAATAATGACTCTTCAGTTAAGCAACATCTTCACATCAGCTGGTGCCTAACCATAAAACACTAAGTAAATTTCAACCCCTACAGACAGGTAATTGAGTCGAGTTTCCCACTGCCCAGCTTGTTCCTTGCTGACCAGCATGTGTCAGGTTTTCCACATTATTTTTTTTTTACTGAAATTAATACGTGGCTACAATCAGACTTTAATTTTAAAACCACAAAAGCTCGTCTAAAAATAAGACATCAAAGTTCCCGTGACAGTAAGCAGAGGCCAGGACTAAGGGAACGGTGGTAGATCAGGTGTCAGAGAGTAATTCATCCTGCCTGTCCACCTTCACTGGCTGGAGGGAGAGCTCAGTTCTTGCAGGGACTGTTTCTCAGCCCAGAACCCACTGGTAGTGTGGCACACACTGAAATACACAGGGCATTGCTTTGCTGGATCTTGCATCAAATTGTTTGAAGACTGTAACAATATTAAATACACGTTTGGAAAAAACAGCTTTGAAAAGAAAATATCCACAGGAACTGAACCATGGGGCAATCCAGGCACTGGGTTCTGCACAAGCCCTGGAAACAAGGCAGGAAATACAGTTATACCAGCACACATTTTAATTAAAATTTTTTAAGCCATCTTGTAAAGTCTGAAGAAACTTCTGCCATTATCTCAAAACACCAGCAAAATCAGAACTGAACTATTATTTGTAATAGGGTGAAATGACTCTGCTTCTGCCACTGAAACACCCGTGGATGTCACACTGAGCACAGTGACCTGCTTTTGTTTCCTATGGACACGCTCAGGTTTGCAGCAACACAACACACTGAACGTGCGCTTCAAAATGACTGTGTGCATTTGCAGCAAAGGCTCAGTGCTCTCAAGTGTGCTCTGCAGCAGGAAGCTGGTTGTAAGATCCCCTGATAAACCAACACTCAACCCTCAGTTCTTCCCCTCCCTTCCCTTCCAGGATTAAGATTGTGGCTGTTTCTGCCCCCGGTGCACGTGGATGCTGTGAATGCTGAGCCTTGTGAGCTCTTGCCCTGCGCTGCCTTCTGCAAACCACTTGATTTACACCCTCTTGGGCATAAACCCAATTGAACCCAGAGATGTGACTGGCATGGCATTGTATTATTAGACTTCCCCAGGGCACTTTTTCTTCTAAATCATCTAGGATGGGAAAAACAGTTAGATAAAGAAGAATGTCATGACTCATTCCCCAATGCCATGGAGGTTCAGAACAACCAGAAAAGAGTTAACAGCACAGCCATTCCCCAGTAGTATTTCAGAGTTTCTAAATACAGAGTTCCTTTTTGAGCTGGATGCCCATTTTTGTTATCTTAAAAGTATTTCTGGAACTCTTGGCCAACTTTAAACAAACAAACAAGGAGAAATATTTGTGAAGATAACATGGCTGAGAGTGTTTGGTTACTGAGTCTTTCTCAGTTAAAGGATTTAATTTTTAGACTATTTCTTTAAAGCTTGTGAACAGAAGAAAAAAATTGCTCTGGAGATGTTAAATCACAAAACCATCCCAGCTATGGCTTTGGAATAACAATCATTCAACTTAGCAAATATCAAACGTGGGAAGGGATTTATCTGACGCATCTATATGATCATGTGAACTCCTTTCTCAAGGAGAAACAGTCTCTGCTGGAGACACAAGAGGAAGGAACTGTTTTGCCTTCTTTAAAAAAATATAACAACATAAGCAACTGTAACATGCTCAAAGCTTCCTGGCACAAATGCAAAAATGCAACATCTGAAATGTCAGCTGGTACGCTGGGAGGATTTACATGATTTAAAAGATTTATGAGAAAGAACTATTTCACTGGCTTCAGATCATCTTGGAAAGCAGCAGTGTTTGGGGGGGGGAGGGGGCAATGGAAAAGAAGGGGAAAAAATCTCCAGCTAAAAGAAATTATCATGGCCAGTATGATTCTGTATTGCTCTTTTTAGTGAAAGAAAAAAAATGGGTCAGGCACCCATTGGATTTTAAGCTGCATTTAAAGATGAATGAACAGTCTGCCATGACTCTGGGATATGCTCAATTTCTCACATTTCACATTGACTCACATAGTCCTGTGGCTCACCTAAAGATACACAACTCATCACTGCTCAAGCCGGGATTAAATAAAGAAATTCCTGACTTTTCCTCCCACTGTTGTTTCACTAGAAGCTGTTCTGCCTCAGCCACTGCTGCTACACAAAGGCTGGCCAGCTGGATTTCAGTGCAGGCTCTCAGGGGAGAGATGGGGTCACAGAGACAGGGGAAATAAATCCTGCCTTAATAAAAAGATAATATTTCAAGCAAGGAAAAGGCATGAAACCATTTGAAACAATAAACTCTGCAACATTTATAAGTGTGCTTGGGCAATGCTCAAGTGGAAGACTGGCTTGCTTTGTGGCTACCCACTCTTTAGGTGGCTACTTAAAAGCATGGTGCTCGATGCCCTGCACAGCCTGAGATGTTCCAGCACAAAACTTGAGCCCAGCTCAGCTCTGCCAGGGGAGCAGGGGTTGATGCTGGCTCTGCTGTGCTGGGATGGGGGAAGGTGCCAGCTCCAGCAATGCCTCTGGCTCCAAGGCTCCTCCTGGGACAGTTACAGCCAGCTCACACCAGCTCACTAGCCAGGGCTAGTGCTAATCCAACGGTGCCAACCCTTTCTGGGTCACATCCTGCACCCTAGAGGGCCCTGTCTGAGCACCCTGTGCTGTTTGCAGTACACATTCACCTATCGTGAAACTGCTCGCTCCCTCCTCCTTTTTATCAGCCATCTGTTGCTAGTGCCTTCCATGGTTCATTCACAGATGTCACTGCAGATCTTTTGTGAAAAATAATCCCCTCCAATGTATCTCTGTTTATGTTCCATTGTTGTTTTCTTCATAAGCTTTCATTTAATGTTATTGAAATACCTTTCAATACGTTTAACTTTCACTAATGCGTCCATAAATAATAAGATGAAAGAGCTCAGTAATGTCATTCCAGGGTATTAGATTAAGGTGAACATTTTTCTCCATCTGTTTCACCAATAACCTAAACTAATGCAGTTTCCAGACCACAGCACATGATCTTAAGTGAACTGAAGAGAGTGAAAAGGTCTCTGGTGACATATAAAGACTTAGAGGAGATTGAAGAAAGGTGTCCTGTAAAATAAATTTCTGGCCAAACAAAACTGGAAAGACACAGAGATTACAATTCCTCTATCATAACAGCAGTGACTCATCCAGTTGCATAGTCACTTGGGGTGAAAAAGAAAACAGTTACTCAATCTCTCAGGGATTTAGACACAGAAGAATATATTATGCAAGTTTTAGCTCCGTTACTAATGGCCTTGAAGCACACAACTCTACTATGACTCTCACTCAGCTCGGCAGATCACAAATAAGATGACTCACGTATCCATGACATGATAGGAAAATAGAGAGCCTAAGAAGTGCAGAGGCAGGTGCTAATACAGTCACAGAGCATGCAGTCAGGGGAAGAAGAGATTTATACAATCATGAGCAAAGGACTGCAGAGAAATCAGCTTCTGTATTTGGAGACCTGAGGGCATGGACTAAGTTGATTTTTCTCAGTCTCAGATCAGGGGGTTGTGAATGTGAAGCCAGGCTGTGCTCAGAGATGAGCCAGGCCACTAGCACCTCTCACCTGCTGGTCCCCAGGGAATGGCAGCAGAAAGCTCACCTTGGCCTCTGTATGTCAGTGGTGAGAGAGCCTCTGTATGCACAGCACATGATGAGATCAGACACCAGTGAAAGTCATCCACAAACTTAACAATATTTATACTTGGCAGGACTTCCTAACTTGCTGGTACATTGTAATTTTGTAGAAGCTGTTAACTCTGATTGTTTAAAGACTAATTAAACCCACTGGTGGTGCCAGCCATAGCAGTATTTTGCCCATTATCTCATGACTAACCTTCTCGTGGATGAGGGCTTTGTCAGCTATTCTCAAAGCACTGGTTAAAATCTGAGTGATTGGGCAGAACTCAACTCAAAGTCTGGATAAAACAGCTGGAAAACCAGCTGTCCTAAGGAAACTGCAATTCTTTATGCTCTGGAGATCAAATCAAAGAACAGTTGTAAACATAGCTTAAAGCCAAACACTTTACAGAAGTCCAATAATTAGGAGGATTATATTAGAAAGCTGATGCTGATACATCTACATTTGGAAGTTTATGCAGACCAGAACCAGAAAGATGTTTACACCTGTATATGAGTCAAGGCAACTCTACTGTAGAAACACAGACAATGTATGATTTTTTAAATTTTTACAGACAGTTTGGCACAGCCATTCCAATTTGCAATTCCCATCACCTGACTGAAAGATTCTGGATGGTCAAAGGATTATTCAATTACTATGTGTCTGTGGGATCTGTTACCTGCAAAACCACAGGTGATGCAGAGCAGGAACCCTCAAATACTCTGGGGAGCATCAGGAAAAATTCTGCATTTTTGCTATCACAGAAAGGAGACTCTTGAGAGTAACAAGAATAGCACTAACGCACAAGCTTGAGTGACATTTTTTTATGAGCTCAGTTGCACAAAGGAACTGCAGAGAACTGCTTTCAAATGACTAAATCTGACACATTTCCTTTAAGTATTACCTAATTCCAAGGGGGTTATTCTAGGCACTTCAATTCACATATGTATGGGATGTAATGTATAGATACAGAAGGGATGCGCCATTCTGCTGTCAGAGCTGATTAACAAATCAGAGCAGGGTATTTTTGTACAAACCAGGATAACCTCCTGCCATATCCTGTTTCATTCCCAGAGCTGTCAGTCCCTAGGCTGACTTCATCCTTATCTCCTGTTAAACATGTAGGGGTTTAGGTGATGTGATGCAGAATCAGAGAGGGTTTATAGTGGGAAGTAAAAGGAGCACTTAGAAATCTCTTGTTATGTGGACAGTGGAAGGAAAAGCTTTTTATCTGAATCCCTTGTCTCTGCCCAGCATAACCCAGTGGAGGATCCCCCAGTACTTTACAAAACTATTTGTCTCATAAATGTCCTGAAAAGAAAACACTTGCACATTCAAGATTTAGATGAGTTCCATCACTGGAATATATTCCAATATATTCCAATATATTTGAATTATTTGCCCAGGATTACTGGGAAGGGAACACAGAATCTGATTGTGCCTTTTTTCTGCGTATATACGCTGGAACAAACAGTGAAGGAGCAGGGATATGGCAACAGCCTTCTTAGAGATCCAGCTGGTGCAAACAGAAGGGTAATAAAAATACATTAGCAATAAAGTAAAGGCTCATATATTATCTGAAGGAAGCACAGTTTCCTTGATTTATGGAGTGACCTTTTTCTGAAAGAAGCCTGTATGTCCTCATGAATAAGGCTGATTGCAAGAGAGATGATACTGCTAACATAGTGTTCATATATTCTGAGTGTTAAAACTGCTGTGGAGAATAAGTGGCTGGTTTACTGGATGCTCTTTGTCATTTCTTGGCAATTTCAGATGGCATTAAGGCTGTCATTCTGATTATTAGTGCCTTTCTGTGATGGAAGCAGGTTTTTTGGACAGAGACTGTGTGAAGGGTCTGACAGAGTGGGAAGCAATGTGCAATAGCTGGGAATTGCTACAGCCAGAAAATATCCTATAACACCAGCTGGTCAGTTCTGACCCTGCCCTGTGATATTTTGCAACACTAATGCCAATTAAAACCAATGCAAACTGATTTCCTAAACTCCTGTGCAAACTTTCTGTCAAATCCTCCTGCTGTTACTTCATCACAGCCAACTCTTATCCATTTCATTTGCTCCCAGACTTTTGTGAGGAGGAGTGAAGTCACTCAGCTGTCTCTCTCCAACTTCTCCAGGCTGCAGCCTGTGCAGTGACCTGGAAATCCAGACCTAGGGAGGCCCCTGTGCTGTGGACAGCTGCAAAACAAGGTCTCTTCACCTGGCTCCCCTATCTTCTTCTTATTCCAAGTTAAAGCAGCCAATCTGTAGCTTTTGCAGCCGTGCACCTTCCAACCATGCACTGATCCTGATGGGAACTGATGCAGAAGTGTCTCCTTGATTAACTCTACCTCTGAAAACCTTCTGAGCTTTCCCACTTCCACTCAGAGTTCTGTTAAACTAAACAGGCCAAAATTCATGGACACCCTTCACCGCTCAGCAAATCATAAAGGAAAAGAGGGGCAGCAAAGTGATACTAGAAAAAGGTTCTTCATCCAAAGGTTGAAGGACAGGCTGGAAGAGGCTCCCCAGGGCAATGGTCACAGCCTCAAGCCTGCCAGAGCTCTAGGAGGGTTTGGACAACACTCTCAGGCACATGGTGGGATTCCAGGGGTTGTCCTGTGAGCAGCCAGGAGCTGGACTCGATGGTCCTGATGGGTCTCTTCCAACTTGGAATATTCTGTGATTCCGTGATGTGAATTCTAGGGCACAAGCACTTGTGTCTGTTATCACGATCGGGTAAGAGCAGGAGTAAGTTACACATTCTGCCCCGGTCAAACAGCTTCGAGAGGCTGAGCAGGGCCGTGGCCTCCTGGCACGGCAGGTGACAGCAGTGTCCCCAGCTCTGGGCCACGGCCACTGCTGCCACCACGATCCATACAGGCGCCACATGAAGCGGCAGGAGGGTGCCCGCTCGCTTCCTCCGGCATCCCGGCGCCGCCGGTGAGGTCAGCGCTGACGCGGTGTAACCCACACGGCTGTGACGCCTGTCACCGCGCCGGGTCACGCCCCGTGGAGCCCGAGGGCTTCGCGTTACCCGGGCCACGGGCGGCGTCGGGGCGCCCTGCGGGCTGCTGGCGCCTCAGGGCGGGGAAACGCAGTGTGCTGTGTCACAATGCCGCGCGGGGCGGGGAAGGCCCGGTGCCACCCCGGTACCACCCCGGTACCATCCCGGTACCATCCCGCCGGCCGCCGCCCGCTGCTGCCATGGCAACGGCTGCCCGCCAAGGCACCGCCGAGCGCCCCCAGCGGCCGCAGCAGGGATCGAACAGCTGCCAATCGGCCTCACCCATTGGCTGGCATGCTCTAGGAACCGCCTACGCACCGACATCTCGACCAATCAGCATCCCCCTCCCTTCGAAGAAGGCGGAAGCAGTGTTGATAAACAACATCGCTCCGCCCCGCCCATCGCGGACCCTCCCCTGGCACTCCGCTCCATCGCGCCTTCTCATTGGCGGGCGGTCGCCCCCGAGCGGAGCAGCAGCCAATCAGAGGCTGCGGCGGAGCGGGCCGGTGCCGCCCGGTGAGGCGGCGGGGTGTGGGCGGAAGCAGGAAGCGGCGGCGGGCGGCGGCGGCGCCATGGGGGCAGTGCTGGGGGTCTGCTCGCTGGCCAGCTGGGTGAGTGCGGGGCTGCCCTCCCACCCCAAACCTGCCCCTTCACACTCCGAACCTCCCCTCCATCCCGGGGAGCGGGCCCGGCCCGGAGCGGTGCCTCCGCCGGGGCCCGGGGCGAGCCAGGGGCGGGTGAGCATTGCGAGTCCCCGCGGGCGCAGTGCTAGTCCCGCCGGGGCCGGGGCGGCTCAGCCCGTCGGAGCAGAGCGGTGCCGGTTGGAGCATCCCTGTCCTTCCCGGCAGAAGGGGCCCCAGGGGCAGCCCAGGCCGATAAGCGCGGTTATCTGCGGCTGTTCGCAGACACGTTGTCAGCCAGAAGCGCCGATTAGCGCTTTATCTGTGCGGTGCGGCAGCGGAGTGTCTCTAAATGGAGTTCGGGTTTTCCTCTCGGTGTCGCTTAACGCCCCGCTGTCAGCTGCCAGGGGAATGCCCTTACTATTCCTGTCTCTGCCCTTCAGATTCCCTGTCTGTGCAGCGGTGCCTCGTGTTTACTGTGCCGATGTTGCCCCAACAGCAAGAATTCGACGGTGACACGTCTTATATATGCCTTCCTTCTCCTTCTCAGTACTGTGCTTGCCTGCATTATGCTGGCACCAGGCATGGAAGAGCAGCTGAAAAAGGTATGGATGGGAAAAACCTCTTTCTGACTGTTTTAAAAGCCATTACTCATGCCAGTGACTATTGATTTTCTTTACTTGGAGCGGATTATGTGTGAGACACAAACACCCAAGTGTCCTTGTTCCCAAATTAAGAGGCTGCCTGTACTGAACGCTGAAACAGCAAATTCAGTGGATGTTCCTTTTTTAGTACATGTCTGGTCTCTCAAATCTGACCAGACCTGCAGATGGTCAGTTGTTATCAGAGACCTGCTGCTGTGGTATCTTAATCTTCCTGGGTGAAAAGTGTTGGCATGGGGAAAGACAGATGACAATAAGGTCTGAGCACAAGGTCTTTTGTTCTCTGATTTCCCAGAAGATTGTTGACTGAAAGCCTTGGCTGTTACAGGACTCAAAGAATGTAATTGCAAATGCAAACATAAATTCACAACGAAATGTGTTTGTATCCAGATACCTGGATTTTGTGACGAGGGGCTTCACACTCGGATCCCACACTTGGATGGGTTTGTCAGCTGTGATGTGTTTGTGGGATACAGAGCAGTCTATCGTGTCAGCTTTGCCATGGCTGTGTTCTTCTTCCTCCTCTCCATGCTCATGATAGAAGTGAAAACAAGTAACGACCCGAGAGCCTCCATACACAATGGGTATGTGTGAGCCAGCTGGCTGGCCCTCCAGCTTGTTTCCTCCCCCCAGTTTCTCTGCTCAACACAGTGGAAATTGGTTTATGCATACATGGACAGCCTTGGGTTTCTTTCAGACTGGATACAGAGTAGTGCTTTAGTCTCCTAAAAAGCTTCATATTTATGTAAGATGTTCAGTATTCTGGTTGAGGGTGCCACTCTGAGGTTGGGTAACCAAAAGGACACTGCTCTGAGCACCTCTCTGTGTTTCCACAGAGATGTCAGATTGCAGCTGGTTTATATCTCAATCCTTGTGCTGCTTCTGGCACTCATTGGGTCGTTCTCAAGGCCAGTCTGACTCAGTCAGCAGAAACTGGTTTCTGATTTCCGATTCCCTGACTTAACTGGGTTAGTTCTAGGCTGGATGACTGAATCATCGTAGAGTCATTTAATTGGAAAGGGACCTTTGGAGAGCACAGAATCATAAAATCATAGAATGGTTTGAGTTGGAAGAGACCTTAAAGATCATCCACTTCCAACCCCCTGCCATGGGCAGGGACAGCTTCCACTAGACCAGGTTGCTCAGAGCACCATCCAGCCTTGAACACTTCCAGGGATGGGAAGTCCTCAGCCTCTCTGGTCAACAGAATCATATGATCCAAAGCCCTGGTTGGAGCAGGGCCAAGCTGCTTACAGATCATGTAGCACATGACTGCTGTGTGTGAACTGACTGTGTGTAGAGTAAGACTAATATTTATGACTTCTATCTTCTTTAAAGGTTCTGGTTCTTCAAAATAGCTGCCATTGTGGCTATTATGGTTGGAGCATTTTATATCCCCGAAGGGCCTTTCACAAGAGGTACAGTTAATACTCATCATGGAATTCTGACTTGAATAAACTCAAAACCTTTTCATAGTTTTACTAGGCAGTAGTGAAGGTTCTCTTGCAGAAGATGCAGTTTCTGCCCATCTTCTTTGGAGTATCTTGGTTCATCCAGTATTTTTGGTGACCAGCTGAAGTTAAGGCAGTAAGAAATCCCTTTTCAACTGCATAGATTTTGGTTATTAATAATTTTCTGCTTCATGAGACACTCACTACTGAGCTGAGTCTTCTGACACTGGACTAGGGACAGCTCAGGACACTGACAAGTGCTAAATACTTCCTTAGAGTCTGAAGAATCTGTGTGGGAAACTTCTAATGTCTGGCCACATTGGGTTGTTGGCCCTCAAAGAAATGTGGCATGATGGCATTAATAAAGATGCCATGTGTTAGATGTTGCTTTCATTGTGAAAACATGTTGGGCTAAACATTCCCCCAGCCTGACAAGCATTGGCTGCATCCCTGTACAGCTGGGACTCCTTTCATGCTCCTGAAAGATTGAGGCCAAAGTGATTAACAGCATCTGCATTTCTAAATACAGTTTCAGTTTTTTTCATTATTGTCTCCAGTATAATTAGAAGCTTTTTTGTCTTTAAACTGAGGTGGCATGCACCTGGAGAAAACTAACCCTTTTTTCCTTGCTCCTTTTTCCAGCTTGGTTTTGGATTGGTGTTTCTGGAGCCTTCTGCTTCATTCTTATCCAGTTGGTTCTACTTGTGGATTTTGCTCACTCTTGGAATGAGAGCTGGGTTGAGAAAATGGAAGAAGGGAATTCTAAATGTTGGTATGCAGGTAGGAACCTTAACTTGTAAAGGGTTTGTTTGTACTAGCCAGTACCCTGCAGAATATCATTGACTGGTTTGCAGACATAACTAGAATTAAACTCCACAGTGTCCTTGAGTCACTACTGTAAACACCTGAAGTTAATAGCAAGTGTTTCCTTTTTCTTGTTCAGTAAAATTCTAAATATTTTAGGCTTGTGAGTAGCACATTTGACAGTCCTAATTAACCACACTTGTCTGGTTTGCAGCACCAGTGCAGAGCTTGGAGCCTGGTTCTCTTCAACTGAGCTTTGCTCTGCACCTCCCCTGCTGTGTCCTCAGGAGCTCAGTTGTGTCCATGACAGTGGCTGCAGTAAGCCACTGAGTGTGCCTTGGTGCCTGCTCCCCAGCTGGCCACTAATTACAAAGTGCTAATTGTTGTGGTTCTTAGCTCATAGCTAAGAATGCTGCAACAGCATTTTGTAGCTTCTTAGAAAGAACAGAGTGGAAACAAAAATGGGTGACCTTGAGCACAGGAATTCAGGGCTGATAAATGCCTCTGAGAAGTGTGTGAAAAACACTCTCTCATTATGACACTTGGCTTGATGTCAGTTAAGCTAATTAAACTGCTGCTGAAAGGCAAGTCCTGTTCCCCTGATGGCAGCACTGCTTTCCTCTGAGCTACACTGCTTAGTGAGCCCAAGCAGAAACTTAGCCATACCTTATAAAAATGCATTCTGCTAATCTGATTTTCTGACCCAGACTACCAAGTGAGGAAGAGGGGCTGTCTTATTGCAGTGTTAGCTGGACATTAAACCACTTAAGATGTACTATTAAAATGACAGATGTGTAATGGAAAATGTTTTTTCCCTCCAGCTCTGTTGTCCTGTACAAGCTTGTTCTATGCCTTGTCCCTGGTTTTTGTTGTTCTCTTCTACATTTTCTACACGAAGCCTGATGATTGCACTGAGAACAAGTTCTTCATAAGCTTTAACATGATCCTGTGCATCACTGTCTCCATTGTTTCTATCCTTCCAAAAGTTCAGGTATTATTTTTCTTTCACATTTTCTTCTGACATACAAAGCAAAGAAGTAAGGAGGATGTAATACCAATTCAGTTTGACATAAGAGCTTTAAAACTTGGCAATCATAGCTATGTAAAAATAGGAACTTAAAAAAAAAAACAAAACAACAAAACAACCTTGCTCTGAAACCATTGCACTACATAGTGACATATTTTCTGAAGAGAGGCTTTTTTGAACTGACATGGACTTTGTTTCCATGTGGAGGACTGCTGGCATAGTTTTAGTGGTGAAGATCCTGGCAGACCAGAGAAGTGTGTTATGGAGTAGCAAAATAGCTGGAGATTTATTGGCTTAATACTGTGGCTTTGAAATTATGGGTAAGCTTGTTTAATATAAGAGGAAAGTTACATCTTACTTGATTCTGAACTGGTATTGCTCAAATCAGATGCTACATTCACATCTACAAAATAGTTTGAAAAGATTGAGATTGTAAGTCTGTGCCCTGTGCCCAACTGAGTCTTGGGCACAAAAGAATTGATTTGGTTTGCTTATTCCTTCCATGTTTGAGTTGCTTTTTGTGTAAATTATATGACTAAGAAGTTTCTTCTAGTCTTTCGAACACAGAACAAAGCCTAGTGCATTTCTACAGCAAAGTTTTCATGCTAGTAATTGCTGAATTGTTGGCAGTAGGATAAAACTATTCAACTCTAGGTAAAACTTGCCCTTTTGACCTTGTCTTGCTCTTCTGCTTTGGAACAGGAGCACCAGCCCCGCTCTGGCCTCCTCCAGTCCTCTGTCATCACACTCTACACCATGTACCTCACTTGGGCAGCCATGTCCAATGAGCCTGGTAAGCAACATGCTGTCTTGAGTCACATATTTTGGTGTGAAAGCAGAAGCTGCTGATGGTTATTACAGATCATTCTGGGAATTGCTGATCTGTCCACATCAAATCCAGTGAGGCTGAAAAGCTGACTTGACTGAAACCATCAAACAGCCTCTTTGCGGAACTAAACTGGGATGTTTGTAAGGGGGGAAAAAAAGAAAGTGTCAGGGCATTCTGATGTTTTTTATTTATTGTACCCTTCTGTAGCTTACAGGCAGGAAAAATATTGCAGGCAATTTCTGCCTCTGGAGAGTTGAAGAGATCAGCAGTTAAAGGGAATGAAAAATTGCAAGCTTACCTATGAGCTTTTCTTAGCTAAATGCTGGCAAAGCTCACACATCTAATCTGCCTTGAAATCCCTTTCAGAAAGAAACTGTAACCCAAGTCTGCTGAACATCATCACCCAGATAGCTGCACCCACAGCTGTTCCAGCCAATGTCACTGTCCCACCTGCCACTCCTGCTCCACCCAAGTCCCTGCAGTGGTGGGATGCCCAGAGTGTTGTTGGACTGGTTATCTTTGTCCTTTGCCTCTTGTATTCCAGGTAGGGTCTGCACTGCTATCCAGTGATAAAGAATTGGGGTTTGTCTGCCTCTTTGTTTGAATCTGGGTCTAGTGCAAAATATACCTGCAGTTATTCACATCCAGCTGCTGTCTCAGGCCTGAGGCCAAATGTGGCTCATAAACCTGTGTTCTGCTTTGTGGATTGAGCTTTACCAGCTCAATCCAGATAACAGAACAACATGTGTTACAAGATGATTAGAGGGATGGAGCACCTCTCCTGTGAGGAAAGGCTGTGAGAATTGGGTTTGTTCAACCTGAAGGAAAGAAGGCTTTGGGGTGACCTAATTGTGGCCTTCCAGTGCCTGAAGGGAGCTTACAAGGAACATGGAGAGAGATTTTTTACGAGGGCATGGATTAAAACTGAAAGAGTAGATTTAGCTTGGATACTGCAAAAAAATTCTTTGCTGTGAGTGTGGTGAGGCACTGGAATGGTTGTCCAGAGAACTGGATGCTCCATCCCTGCAAGTGTTCAACGCCAGGCTGGATGGAGCTCTGAGCAACCTGATTTAGTGGAATGTGTCCCTGCCCATGGCAGATGGGTTGGAAGGAGATAATCTTTAGGGTCCCTTCCAAACCACACCTTTCTATGATCTGGGACTTGGAACACTGTTTAATTAGGTTAACAAAAGCTCAGATAAAAACAGTTTGAGGAATTTCCTTATGTTTCCAAATAGACTTGAGAAAATATTATTTGCTAGTCCCAGACACTCACTGTGGTCCATTGCCTGTTTTTTAGCAAACACAGCTGACGGTAAAAAGTTTTTAACCACATCTCTCTCTGGGTTACACTGCAGCATCCGCTCTTCAAGTAACAGCCAGGTGAACAAGCTGACACTGTCTGGCAGTGACACTGCCATTCTGGAGGAAACTGTGGGGACAGGCAGCACAGCTGCTGAGGAGGGAGAAGTGCGCCGTGTCACGGACAATGAGAAGGATGGGGTCCAGTACAGCTACACCTTCTTCCACTTCATGCTCTTCCTTGCCTCTCTGTACATCATGATGACACTCACAAACTGGTACAGGTAAGAGCCAGATGAGAACTGATGGGTTTTATGTGCCAGTGTTTCCATGTGGATAGGACATTCCTGCCCTGTGGGTTACTCCTGCCAAGCTGGTGAAGGTGTTGCCCCTGTGCCAGTTGCATTAGAGTTGTGCCTTCTCAATTTAGTGTTACTGAATTAAGATATAAAAAGGCAGCACAGTCAGCAGCTTGTGGTTCCAGGGCAATGCTTCAGAACTGCAAGGGCAGAACGTGTGGCTGCTGTCCTTCAGCTGGACAAGGAGCAGGAAGGATACACATGAAATTGGTTTCAGGTAGCCTCCTGAAGAGTTTGTTAGGGGCCAGCCTGCTATTACTGGCTCTTCATTGTGGGAAAGATGTGCAGGGACAGCCATATGTGCTGCTTATCAGAGATAGGATTTTCTACATCTCTTGGAAATGCTTGGACATACCTGTGCTGCTGCAGCTCAGAACCACTGCTTCCAGGACATTGTATAAATTAGGAAATACACTTAAGAGAGCAGCAGCCACCAGGAGCCTATTGCACAGCTCATGCAAATACTTTCTTGAAGAGCAGCACATCAGCATGGGTAAGCAGACTTGGCAACTCGGTTCCAAGAACAAGAGCCTGTGAAGGAGCCCCAGGAAATTGCTGGTTTAGTTGTCTCACTAAAGGGTCTTGCACTGGAGTGCCTCAAAGGATTGCCCTCACTTCAGATTCATGAGAGGTACCAAGGAACAGTGGGAGGTGCTTTCTGTCTACTAATGGACTTCTTTATGTTTTAGCCCTGATGCAGATTTCAAAACCATGACAAGTAAGTGGCCAGCCGTGTGGGTGAAGATAACCTCCAGCTGGGTTTGTCTGCTTCTCTATCTCTGGACCTTAGTGGCTCCTCTTGTCCTTACAAATAGAGACTTCAGTTAAGTTCCTGCACCTGTCTGAGCTTACAAAAGTGGGGAACTCTTTGCTGAAAGCCAAAATGTTCATTTATTGCTTTAGTTACTGTTTCTTATGTTGGTATTAAAATGCAGTTGGATAGAAAGTTACATATTGCATAATGCTTGATGCAGCATCAAAATTATCAGTTATCTTTCTATTTTAACCTATATCAGGGTTATCTTATTACTGCATTTTTAAAATTCACTAAAGCTGTGCTGTCAAAGCACAAAAGAAATTATCTGTTCTGTCCAATAGCCACATATAGAATACTTCTACTGAACAGAAGTAACATTTAGTTAAATATGAAGTAATATATTTTAAAGAACAATTATAATCAGCATAATGCACTACTATGCTAATGCTTCAGTTTCTGGAAGTGTAAGCCATGCTGCTTGATTTCTACATTCCACTGCAAAAGTTTATTTCAAGGAAAAGTTTATTGAAATTACTTAACTTTCTGTGTTGTGGCAAAAAAGCACCCTTATTCCTCACCAAAAGAACAGAACTTTGAAGTTGAAAAACTGGTTAACTCTTTAATGTTTTTAAGACAAACCTGCCCTTTTTAAGAGGCAATTTCTATGGTAACTTCTTTTTTAGAATGTTTGCCAAATAGAGTGGTAAGTGTATGAGTAGGTTAATCAACTTTATGATTATGTTGGAAAAATAGAGCTTCTTGATTGATTGATTTCACTTGTCCAGTATGCTTAATAAAAGTAACATACATGGAATTATTATTATTGTTATTGGCTCTAAAGCATTTGCACTGTAAACTCATTTGAATAAAGCAGACTAACTACTGAAATGGGCCCAGCTCTGTTGAAGTGTTAACAAAGAGCAGTTATGTCTCCAATGGGAAATACCACAGACAAGGATGAACTGCTGCAGTGTCCAGTTGGATGTGACTGGCTGTCTTCTCCATGCAGTAAATACTAAGTGATGTATTCCTTTTGAACCAAACAGCATCTCCCATGTGAGTCTCCTAATGTCAAATCCTGTTCTTTGAAGTTGCTCAGTTGTTCAAGTAAAGTTTGGTTCTGCAGTAGAAAGCAACACCTTTTGCTAATGCAATGCTGTGGTGATGATGTTTAGGAGCAGCTGTGTGTTCGGTGTGGAACCTGTGTGTTGTTACTGACTTCTACAGTAAAATATCCCAACATGACACAAGGCAAATGTATTGAAAATATCAAATTAGCAGCTGTTACAATGTGTTTAATCACCCCGTCATGCATCATAAAATTACACGTTTTTGACGACTTCATTTTATAAAAATATAAAAATAAATTTTGTCAAAATAAGATGTACACTTAACCACCCAACACCTCTAGGCCCACATATAACAGAAGGCGAAATTAATACTTGAATACACGATGATTAACTCATGCCAAAATGAGATTTAACAAAAACAATACTTCAGCCAGTTCCTGAAAATACCTCAGGGCTCATAACACCCATTTGCAAGAGTATAAATTCAAGTACTTTCATATACAGTTTGCATCTACCTTTTGTGCCACCTAATGCCAATGCAGTTCACTTATCCTTCCTTATTATGGCAAGGATAGCTTATGACCAAGGAAAAGCATCTAACCTTGGAAAACAAGCTTATTTCAAGTGGGAAGAAGGAACAAAGTGGTTGCTGTGCTTTAAAAAAACCCAAACAATCCCCAAGCAAAAAAACCAACCCCACACTGTAAGCTTTCCCTAGCTATTCTCTTAACTTGCAGATAAGGAGATGCTATATTTGACACAAATGTTTATTTTCCAAATGGTGACACAAGAAATTCTGGGAACAGACTGATTTCTTTGCTACTAAGTGCTAAAGCTCAAAGAACATTCTCAGCTCTGTAGCCAGGCACACATAAGCCAGAGCTGTGCTTTCTGTAAGACTTGCCAAGCACTGGTTAGAGACACTTCAGGATTAGACACACAGCTCAGTGAAGCTGCAACTCTTGGCTGAGTTCTAAAGCCAGGAAACAGCAAATTAGAAATAGCAGATGCCTCATAAAGGTAAGCCTGGCTTAATTCAGCACCCTCACATGAACTGCCCAGGAGCTAGCTTTAAGAAAAACAAGTTCTGGAGGCACAAGTTCTGGCACTTTCCAGCACTGGCAATTGTGGTGGTTTAACCCCAGCCAGCACCATGGCTGCTTGCTCACACAGTGCCACACTGACTCCTGTGAAAGAAAATTCTACCCCAGCCAAACCCAGCACAATCATATAGCCTTATTTATTATGTTTAAATCATATTATTTATTCTTAGTGAGCAGAGGAAAGAGGAGGGTGAGGTGAATCTAGGCTGCCTACTATTTAAGGCATGCAAGAGAATATAAAAGCCTGAAAAAGGGTGAGTGTTGCAGAGGATCCTCAGCCTTCTGCTGAACACTAGATTTTATTTCTTTTTGAAGAACACTAAATTGAATTTTGGGTATCCAATCTCCCTCTCTAGTAGTTACATAAGGGGATGAAAGTAGCTGTTCCTAGAATCAATATACATCCACTTCCAACCCTGCAGCACAATTAAGGAAAGGCTATCAGTCAGGCCTTCATCTCTATGTAAAACAGTCTGTTCTATTTTTTTCAGTTGTACATTGTGACTGGAATTTAAGAGGCACTGAAACAACAGAGGCACCACTGTCTCTGTCCCAGCAGTTCAGCAATTTGGACAGCAACTTAGCTGTCCAAGTCCTGGTGCTGTGTGCTACTGGCTTGCTAGGTGGCAAAAAACTGAGTTAATTTCTCCAAAACACACAGCATATTCTGTCACAAATGAGGAACTGCCTAGCAGTGCTCTTTTACCTTAAGTGGATGAAAATGGTAGCTTTTTCCCTGCCCTAAAGATAATAGTTATCAAAGAGGAGTTACAATTGACTTTTAAAGGTCAGAAAAATGAGATGCTTTCACTGAGGAAAATTAATCTCTTCCCACCTTTAATCTGCAACTGTTCATGTGATGAGTTTTCTGCTCCTACAAATTGTGAACTGCCATCCGGAAAAAAAAAAGCTTCATGGTTTTAAACCTTTTCAGAAACCAGTCTCTTTTTATTATGTCAGGATGACAGGTATGGCATTTGCCCCCCCCAGTACCAGGATGAGGTCTGCTGCCAGGTCAGGAAATCATTACAGTGGTAGAGGCATCTCCTTTTGGCAGTGCAGTCATGCTGCAAGGGGACTGAGAGGAAGAAAGACATTCAAAACAGAGTTTGGCACTTTGAATGTCTGAGATCCTCAAGATAATTTAGTTTTATATTTACAGAAATGCAACTGGTGCCTATAATCACATTTGGCACTAAATCAAGATTTCATCCAGAGAAAGTGCTCTAGTGATAAATTCCCAATTAGAAGGGATGTTCTTTTCCACCGAATAGTGAATTATTTCACCTTGAACTAACAAACTGTGCTTCTCTCATCCTAGTGAGGTTTCCCATCTCCACACCATTATAGTGCAGAAAAACATGTGCAAAGAGTGTGCTGAGAGTTAAGCTCTAATTCAAGACCATTAAACAAAATGAACTTGGGGAGTGGGAACAGCTTATTCAGAGGTGTCTTACCCTGGTTTGACATCAGTGTTAGTTCTGTCTCTAGACAAAGACCTAGAAGCACAGGCATACAAGTTATGGGTAAATATCACAGAGATGATTCAAGTCTAACTCCATACAGGAACTTGACAACCAAAGACAAAAGAGGTCAACAAATTTGAAAACCAAGTTGTAACATTTCACAAAAGAGCTGACAAGCACAGTGAACAAAATGCTACAATATCAGGAAATTTAAGAATGTGCTTTTAAAAAGCCTGTCTGCATTTGGTTTCACAGACTTAAAACTCAAATTCAGCCCAAAGTAACAAGCTAAAGCAGCACCTTGCTGTCTTACATGAAGTATTGCCTTCTATACATCACATGCCAACTGCTACAAAACCTCCTCACAAATCCTGGGCATCAGGTACTTACCCAATTCCTTATCTCAACCAGAAAAGAACTGTCAATGTGGGAAGGTGGCTGACATAGCTTTTTTATATTTGGTCCTGAGCCTCATTATCTGAAGCTGTTGTCCAGTCAAAAGCCTTAGTACATGGTCTGAAAAACTTCCTGTTTCCTGACAAGACTGCACCTGCTGTATAAACCTTGGTATAGATGTTATGGTAATTAATCCATCAATCATAGTTCTTCCAACTGTGAGGAAGTTTGAGAGATGATCTCCTTTAAGGGTGTTCATGAATAAATTTTGTTCTGTAATAATTTGAGACAAATATTCACTGAGATATTTCAGAAATGCCAACTCACAATCTGAACCACATGACAGAGAACAGGCCAAGTTAGACTTTTACGGTTTTAAGCAATCTTCACTACTGCAGAATTGTATTTTGCAAGGTTCAAAAGCCATTTTCTTGTCTTGGGTTACTGGGAAAGGGACCAGATTATCACAAAGCTCGTAAATCATCCTCACTTTTAACCTGTGTGAAGCGGGGACAAGAAACTGTCAAGCTTACCTATCTGCAATATTTTTTTCCCTTTATCATTAGAAAGAATAGGACAGTTTGCATCATTCACACAGAGGCTGATGAGCCTCAAGTCTTTACATACAACTTGTGCTCTGCTTTTACCCTCCCCGAACTCTGCCCTGCTCCCATTGTGCCCTCTCCAGCTTCCTTTGGTTCTACAGTGTAAAGTGCCTCAGCAGTCTGTCCCTAAACTGCAGGTTTAGGAGTAAGGCAGAGTTCACAATGTCACCCATCAGAGCAGATCTTAACTGTGCTGGAAAACTTCCCTCCACTGCTAGTAACAGTAATAGAGCTGAGGTTTCATCCCTCGCAGGGAATCATCACACTGCTTTTCATCAGCATCCCCACTCACTAGCAGGTCGTGGGGAGAGCTGTCACACGGGAGCACCAGCTCTGAGAAATCGTGCAGGAAGTCCTCTTCAGAGGCCAGCAGCAGCTCGTTCCAGGCAGAGATGTCCAGCTTCCCTGCAGTACCACCATACTCTTCAGGAAGGATCACTGGAGGAATGTTTTGGTGAAGGGAATTCAGATCACAGCCATGAAGAAAAAACTGAAGAAGAAAGCAGAAGAGCTTTGAAAAGTGCACATCAAACACTTCACAGCAAATTGCTGGAACAGTCAGCTAACAAGCTTATTTTGAGCTAAAGAACAAATTTTAGGAGTGATGTGTTTATGGACAAGTGGCAGCACAGAACAATGGGCAGGTGCAGTCAGACACACCAGTGAGAGAAGTCTTGAGACAATCCACATTTAGTGCAGATTAAATCCTAGCAAGAAAGACTTGACACAGGCCTGTGCTGAGGTTCCAAATTCAGTTCATCCCCAAGTTCGCTCATGGGATTGAAACTTATCCTTGGGGAAACAAAAAGGATCCCTGGCAATCACAGTCTTCTGGAGACAATACTTCTGCCATACAGGACCCTTCCATCAGGGGAAAAGAGCAAGGAAGGGGCAACACAGTTTTCCTGTGACACCACCTCATAAACAAAGTGCTACTGGCCCAAGTAATCCAACCATGGCTATGGTATTAACATTCTAGATACAGAGCATATGTACTCAAGTTCCATATTAATATTATGCCCATGTTGAGCTCCCCAAAGTTTCTGTCTCACAGAGAATTTTCCCAACAGGCATATTCTTAAAAATTAAAGCAGAAAGTGAAATGGCACCAACATTTTTCTAGCTGTCAAGTATTACAATTTTTTTTTCTTTACTTAGAATGGCCAAGCAAGGAACTTACAAACAATGTTAAAATCACAGAAATCCTTACCCTGTTTGCAATCTTTTCCTTCAGAAAAGGCTTGATGATTGCAAAAATGCCTTTGAATATACGAGGCTCATTTATTATGTTAACAGCCTTTATTCGAATGGGGAATCCATCCTGAAGGATAAAGAAGATTTTTATAATGCAGTTTAAAAAACATTTGCCATCTTTCTCTTTTGAAACTTCCTGAGACTGACTGCCAGCACAACCCACTGGTTACCCAACATACACCAACACAACAACAGAAATTCAACTTGTTAGAAAGAGCAGTCCTAGGATGAGATCTGTGAGCATAAAAACAAAGTCCTCTCCATCAAAAAATACACTGCTGTCAGTAAATCCTCATTTCTAATGTTGCTGTTTGTCTCTCTTAACAAAAAACGCTGAATCTCTGTCATTTGGGTATTCCAGTCCTGATAAGGATGCAGTCACATCACAAAGTGATGTCTGCAGCTCCTGAGGAGTGCACCCCACTTAGTGCCAGAGCAGGATGCTTTTAACAGTGTGTCCAGCAACAAGATCTGGTGCCCAAGATATTTTATAATATGTTTTTATGTAAAGAAGGAATCTAATATTGCTAGGACACACTGTTTCCCATACAGGACAGTTAAAAACAACAGCTAATTATGGGATTTCTGCTGGAGAAATTTATTTGCAGAAATATTTTTCAAAGGCAAAAGCTCACAATCAGCAATTAAGATCTCATGTGCCACAGGGAAATTTCTTTCCCCTATAACCAGCTCTACATATAGAAATCAAGCAGTCACTGCTTGGAGTGAAAAGTGACCAAGAGGCACTGCTCAAGTATTTCTGTCCATAGGAACATCAGTTAATTAGCTCGTCTTTACAGAAGCTGTAGCTCAGCAAGCTTGATGCAACATATTTACATACCACCCAGACCTTTATGTCCTTTCCCAAGTTCAGCTATTGTTTTGTGAATATCTTCCAGTAGGAACAGCAGGACACCCATGGCTTTATTTGTACAAATTAAATATGGGCTTACAGTTATATGACACATTTAGATCATAATGCAAAGGAGTGAGTTCTGATTAACTCACCAGTCTCATCTCTCTGATTCACCCTATCCTTCCTGATACCCCCATGGATACAACAAAAAACATAACCAGCTCAGGCCAGAACAAAAGCAATGATGGAATGAGCCCATTAAAGAGAAATTTTCTTATCTCACTCCTCCAGACTGTATCAACATCAAATGAAATCACCAGACCTTCCCAACACTTTGGCCAGGCTACTCCTTATTCCTTTCCCCTTCCCATTTTGTCCAGTTTCACTGTGTTGACACCCTTGCTCTAACTTGCTCTCCACCAGTTCCCTTCCAGACATCCAGGCAGAGATGCTTTTCATTACTGTCTCTTTTGCTGTCCCAGTGCTAAAGAAGCCTCTGCCTTCAGAACATGGATGGAAATACCCCTTAAATTGCACCCATTCAAAAGTGTGAATTAAAATTTATATTTTATAATTTTAAAAAATTTCTACATTTTAAAATTTTTGCAGCAGCACTTGCCCCATGTGTTTGGCTCTGTCTCTGCCGACAGGAACCATTTAAATACCAGGCAATTTCCTCACTCTCTCCTCTCTAATTGTAATTCTCTGCCCCCTTTCCTCCTTACCACCACCCAGCAGAACTGCTTTTGTCTGTTCCAACTCAAAGTATGCATCTCTAATGCAAATTTAGCTTTAGGGATGCAAAAGTCAAAAAAAGGGGCAAGTGAGGTAAGCTGGCTGTAAGGGTGTGAGAAACTGGTTGGGCAGACATGTTTAACTCTGCCAGTGAAAGCCAAGGTGATGAAGTTTGTGGTGACATAGTCAAGAAGTCTACACACAGAAGCAGTCATTTACAACGCACAAACTTATTTTCCCAACAGTTCAGGTCTTACCTGAAGAATTCCAATCACTTTTTTGGCTACAAAAGGACCAAAATGGGACGCCTTAGATAAGCTGACTCCTTTGTAGTCTGCCAGGATTACAATTCCATTCACCTGGGTCTCTTCGGACTGAATGAGTTTTTCTAAGGTTAAGTATATGGCACGAATGTTCTCAGTAATCGGGTAATTACTGGGTGTCCATCTGTCTGAGGTTACAAGACAGGGATGGTAAGTCGGAGAGTAAAGATAAGCTAACAACACACATTCCAAAAAACTGATTTTCTGTTTTCCTGGACTCTTCAAACTTAAGTCTTTTATAGCCACAGTTCTAGGTCAGAGCAGCCATTCTTAAGCAAGAGGTAAATGGCACCTCTTGTTTACTTCAAGGCAATGGTTTTAAGAACCCCGTTCTCCACCCAGCACAGCTCATTAGAAGTAGCTTCAGCTCAGAATAAAGGCAGGTAAATGGAAAAAGGGAGAATGAATGTAGACAAATTTACAGCAAGACTGGCAGCACCAAAAGCACATGAAAGACTGTGATTATTTACACAGGAGTCAGAGCTATAGGCTCCTCTCTCTGCTTACTGTAGAAACAAATTATAGGCTTCTAAGTGTAGGCCAGCAACCCTGTTTCAATTTGAGTTACTACATATTAATTTCTCTTGAATTGCCTAATATTTCATCGACCTCTCTGCATTTTCATTTTGCCATGACTGCATTTATTGCTGACACAGGAAAAGGAATTGGAATAATGCCGGCTAAGGACCAGCATGTCACCTCCCCAGTCAGCTTTTCAAATTTGAGAGAGCCCACACACTCTGTGCAAGCCACCAGTGTTCACAGGACAGCAGGGAACACTTGGCCCAGACACACCTGGAGGACAGGGAACAGAGACATTCAGGACTGAGTACCTGGGCGGATGCAGACCACGTGGCGTCCCTGCGGGTCCCGGTGAGGCAGCACGGTGACAAAGCCTGACTCCAGGACAGGCTTTATTGCAGAGGGCTTCAGGTTATTGAACACCTCTGGCCAGGTCCTCCTGCAGGTGTGGTAATTCACCAGGAGCTGAAGAGCTCGATCGTAATCAAACTTCCTGGCTCGGAGGAACCTTAGCAGAAAAGCATCGTCCAGGCACGTCCCCAGGGAAGGGTAGTCCTTGCACACCATATCTCGGAGTGCCTGCACATCACGGAGCCTCCATTCAGGCTTCTCCTGGAGCTCCTCCCGGGCTTTGGTAACGAGATCAGGAGACAGGGAGCAAACATACTTTGGCCGCTCTAGCAGGAGCTCACTGTCCGATGGAGACCCCGCTGATGGACTTGTCCTGGTGCAGTCGCTGTCTCCTGACATAATGCAGCACGAATCTGTCAAAAAACAAGTGCTGCACATGATAAACAAACTCACAGACTCACAACCACGTTGGTTATTTACATATTTATTATGTTCTGTATCCCTCTGTTTCCTAATTAAACATATTTTCTTCCAAGAACCAGCACTACAGTCAAGACACCCAGTTCAGACACTTTAATTGTCCTGCCAGGATTAGAAAGTGCAAGTTTCTCTAATCTCATTATCCTGCCTAGCAGGTAGAAAGCTGCCTTGGATGAAATTGAACCAAACAAATCAAATTTAAAATACAGAATTACACAGTGCCATTACAAAACACAGAATTTAATTTGCCTTAGCATTTATTTCCCACGTCCAGTGGGAAACCAAAGCAACCATCCCAGTTTGGCAGGATTCTCACATTTGGTCAAATGACATCCTCTTCTGAGAAGCTCACGCAGTAAGCCTAGATAACCTGGAGTTTTCCTTTTCTGGCAGACACATGCATTTAACAGCACCTCTGCCCAGGTGAACGTTTTGAGCAATTCAGGAGGAGCAGCACTCGGGCTGCAGCCATAAGAAATGGCTGCACAGACCAGATGAGCAGGTAATTCTGTATTTTAAATTTGATTTATTTGGTTCAGTTTCACCCAAGGCAGCTTTCTACCTGCTAGGCAGGATAATGAGATTAGAGAAACTTGCACTTTCTAATCCTGGCAGGACAATTAAAATGTCAGAACTGGGTGTCTTGACTGTAATGCTGGTTCTTGGAAGAAGATATCTTTAGTTAGGAAACAGAGGGGTACAGAACATAATTGCAAACTCTTATGCTAGCACTGCATAGGCATTGAGGCTGGCTTCATCTAGTTTTTAGCTTCCAGTGTGATGCAAATATTTTTGACTCAAGCTGAATCAGTCGTAAGTGGATAGAGATGAGTGAAAAATTAGAAAATTACGACCCTCAAATAATTCCTGTAGCTGGACCTGGGGGTGGCAGGGAAACACGGCTTTATTGTGCCGAGCTGTTCGCATTCAAAGTCACTCCCAGCACATCACACAGGCACCGCCTGCCCCAGGGACACTTGTCCCACGCACCCACCTTGCTCCTGCACTGACACACCTCTCACCGCCTCGCTCCCACCTCACCTTCCGCAGGCTGCTCGGCACGGCCCGGGATCGCTCACAGGGACGCGTTTCACC
Organism: Lichenostomus cassidix; assembly: GCF_008360975.1. NCBI lineage: Eukaryota > Metazoa > Chordata > Aves > Passeriformes > Meliphagidae > Lichenostomus > Lichenostomus cassidix. The sequence goes on along the minus strand of NC_139500.1, from coordinate 8,674,825 downwards.
CTCACAGCCCAGCCGGGCAGCACCCAACCCATCCCCGAGCGCTGGAGCGGCCGGCCGCGCACAGGGGCGATGAGGCTGCGGCAGCACCAGACCCCGCTCAGCTCCACCTCCAGCCCCAGCTCCATCCCCAGCCCCTCAGCTCCAGGTCCAGGTCCGGCTCCGGCTCCAGCCCCAGCGTCAGCCCCTCAGCGTCAGCCCCTCAGCCGCAGCCCCAGCCCCTCAGCCGCAGCCCCAGCCCCCGCAGCTCCCCGTACCGGAGCTCCCGCGGAGCAGCCGTATCCCGGCCCCGCCGCCCCGGAACGGCCCTGGCCGCCCGGAAATGACGAGCCGCGGCGCCTGCGCCACAGCACCGGGGCGGGTGCGGCCCTCGGAAGGAGCTCCGAGCCAGCAGCATTAGGGCCCGTGCGGTTCGGCCCTCGGTCCGGCACCGGGGTTCCTGCACCTCTGGCACCTGCTCGGTGCAGCCAGACGGAGCCCCGGGCAGCTGCTGTGGGCACATCTGTCCTCGAGCTCCACCTTATCCGCTGGCCACGACAGGTCATTGCCTCCAGCCCTGAGACACCAGCGCAGAAGTTTATATATATACACATTAAAAAAACCTCTAATAATAAGAAAAAAAAAATCTTCTTTATATATACATATATATATATAAAATATACAAAGTATGTATTATTATGTATATATTTTATTTGTATGTATATATACATACATATAACTGTACATATATACACATAAGTATATGTATACATGCATATATATGTATGCATACATAAACATACATACACATGTATATAGGTGTATTACGTGCATATACACATATATGTTATTGCTATGAAACACGTAATTATATAGAGCACATATATTCACACATATAATCTATGTCATATATGGGTTACATACTATTTATAGATAATGTCACATTACTATATACAAATATATTGATGTATATAAATATATATGTATTATATAGTACCTGTTTATATACGCAGATATAGATTAGATATAGATGGATGGATGGATGGATAGATAGATAGATAGATAGATAGATACACATCTCAGGGCCTCTCCTAGCCAGAGCAGGGCGTTTATCCCCGCATTGTGGCCAAGGTGGTACCTGTGAGACAGCAGTGACCCCAGCAGAGGAGAAAGGCAGCAGAGAACAGAGCCACAGCACCATCTGGGGGCCCTGGAGCCTTTCCCTGCCAGCCAGAGCTGATGTGGGATTGCCTGAGCAGAGCTGGGGCAGCCTCCAAGCAGGGTCCAGGCAAGCACAGCTGGATGGAAGCGGGGCCCGAGAGATAAGCTAGCTGTGTCCTGAATTTAAATGACAACAGAAGGACTGAATGTTAATAAAGGGAGAATTTTGGGGGTGTTTGGCTTTGGTTTGGTTTTTGACAGGACAGAAAATTATCCCTCAGGAGGTCAGGTGGTGATGCCTGACCTCTCTGCATGGAATTTGTAATAAAAAAGATGGTCATACCCGGGTTTGCGACATTAAAAAGGGTTCAATGGGGAATGCTGGGGAGGGGGAAATGCCACGTTTAACCCCACAGATCAAGAGATGCAGAGTTAGATTGTAAATGCCTCAGCAGCCTGCCAGGGACTGTCCCCAGAGTGGGGAGATTTCTGCTCTTCTCTCCCGGCTGTAACCTGTGTTTTCAGCCAGGAGAGGGAGTCAAGGATAGTTGGACAAAGAGTGGGAATCCCAGCAACCCGCAGTGGGAATCAAGGCCCTTCTGCAGCCTCTCAAATTCAGCTCTGATTTATTTCTCTGCCAAGGGTTCACCCTTCCAAAATAGAAATGTTTCAGTGACACTGTACCTGGCAAGAGCTATGCCAGCATGGAGAGAAATTGAGTGTGTCACAGGTGTTCACCTGCAGAGAGGTGTGCCAGGGAAGGGAATACATTCCTTCCAGCCTGTGCTGATGGCCAAGCCCAGACCTGGGTGCAGCATAGCAAGCTGGTGCCTCATGCTGGGTCCTCTTTGGATCTGTGTGAACTGGACCTGTTTGTGATGTTGCTCTGTGCCCCTTCCAGTAGCTTGGTGCAATAAATGAGGTTGGAAGGAACCTCTGGAGGACAAGAGATTTTGCATTGCTCCCATACAGCTTCTGGGCACAGAGACCTGCAGCATAAGTGTGACAGAAACAGCTAGGTGGGACCTGGAGTCCCGTGGCAGAAATAAATGCCTGAATCTGGAAGCTACAGACATATTTTGGAAAGAGGGAGAAGGTGTGTGCTGTGGAGATGGATCTGTGGCCTCACAGCTGAAGGGATGGCAGGGTTTCCTGGATCACCTGATCCAGCTAATTGCTGATCTGAGAAAAGGCTTCAAAACACCAAACAGCTGGGAAATACTGGAGCTGCGAACAGGAATTTATGCTAAAGGTTGCAAAATCTGCTTGGAATTTGCACCTCTCAAACAAGGGAAGAAAATTTAGCAGGGAGGTGACAGTTCCAGTCCTGACTGGTTAATGGCTGTTGCAACAGGGTGTTAGGAGTGAGCAGGGATGTTTGTAAGGAGTGACATGTGAATGAAGCTCTGTTTTGGAGAAATAAGAAATAAGGAAATAAGGGAGAATCAGTAACAATCAATTGAGAGATATGAAAAATGAAATTAAAATGAGAGCAAGAGCCTCAGGCAGGTGAGAGAGAATGACGAAGGAAAGTAGAAGTGAGGATACTGCATAATGAGGAAGGGCTGGAAGTGAAATATAATGAAAGTGAAATGTAATCTGGGGATGGCCCCCAAATGAAGTGACTACCTTATCTCAGTTTTTCTTATTTCTTATTCTCTCATGGAGAACAGTGGGTGGTGAATGGAAGTGAGGGGGTTCAAGCATCAAGCCAAGTTGTTGGGGGAGTTTGAAAATACTGGCACAGGAAATCACAGGAACTGTAGCAAGAGCTTCTGTAATTTACTCTTCTTGGTGTTGGCATCCTGTGACTAGAAACCAGTAAAGGCAGAGCCTATAAGGAAGTAAAAGCTAAAAACTGAAAACAAACATCCAGGAACTGACAGTCCCAGGAGATGTGATAGCTGTAGCCTGAGTTTAAATTCTCCTTCCTAGGAAGGAGAGTTTTGTCCTTGTTCACTGCATCAGAAGGGAGAAGGACATGCACCACCACATGCCCACAACCCTCCCCAGCTGAGAGATGAACCACACCAACTCTGCCACTCCATCAGCTCCACATCCACCATCTTTGCAGGAGCTTTTGTCAAGAGTTGTGTTGTGACCTTGGGAACCACACCTGGAGCCCCATGAGGAATCCAGCCCTTCTCATGTTCATTTCTCCTATCACATGTGATTCATACCTTTCTCAGCTCTGCTGCTGGGTGCTCCCATGCTCTGCCGTTGTGTTATAAATGAGTGGCTGTTGGTGTTGGTTGATATTTAATGAAGTCCATGTAATACTCTTCACTTATTTACTTATCCGATCCCAGTCTTAATACCCAGCCTGGGAAAGTTATCTTGGCTTCTTTAAGCTTTTCCACCATTAGCAATAAACATTTTACAGTCTTGGCAAGCTGAGGCTGAAAAGCGAGAGCATGACTTCAAACAGCACTGCTCACAGAGAAGGCTTTAAACTGATATTAAATCACTAAGCTGTGCAAACATAACAGTCCTGTAATAAAGATAATCTGTGAGCAGTTCAGTCCAGGAGGGGCTCTGGTCCTTGGGGTGCAGGTGGAACCTCTGGGCCCCACAAACTACAGAACCCTTTTGGGCAACTTGGCATCAGAGCACACAGCCACTCATGCTGCAGTGCTGGACAAGGTCTGCCTGAGTGTGGGGGCTTCTATCTCAAGCCTGAGCTGCTTCTCCTGCACCCATTCCATTCCAGCAGAATGGAAAGGGCTGCAGGGAAGCAGCAGTCCCTACTAACCACCCCAGGCAGGGCCATAGCAGGCTCCAGACATGGTGCCTGGCTGTGATACAATCCAACAGCTATTCCTCTGCGCTCAAAGGATGAAGTGACTAAGGAAATATGCCCCAAATTACCATAAATATTCCACTCAGAGCCTGGAAGTGTGCATCCTCCAGGACAGGCTTCTGTGCCTGCTGTCACCCTGTGTGTGGTGGTGTGAGGAGGGGATTCACAGATGGGAGCCTCAGCTGGGAGCAGCACACGCTGCGCTGCAGGTACTGTCCCTGCTCTGCTCAGACTGTCCCTGCTCTGCTCATGCCATCCCCACACACAAGTGGCAGCCCAGACCCACATGCACAGCTATGAAAACAGGCACTAATGAGCAAATGCACACAAAGCTGTAGCATCTGCTGCCAAAGCAGGTTTCCCCCACATATAAAGGAATATGAAGCTGTGCTAAGGTACTCTTAGACCCCTGGGAAGCCCAATGTGTAGTGAGACAGACACAGCCTTACTCAGCCCAGGCATTGAGGGAAGACTTCCCCTCTCCTTGGCTTTACCAGCTTCAAGACCAGCAGTGTTTTTGCAAAAGCTTGGCGAGGAATGTGCTTGGCAGGGCCTCTGAATGTTTTAAATATTACAGGATTTCTGTAGTTTAATTTCACAGAATCACAGAATAACTTAGCTTGGAAGGAACCTTTAAAGGTCATCTAGTCCAATGCCCAGTTTAGTCTGAACTGAGAGTTTCCTTTTACTGTGTTTCATGATGCTCTGGCACACTGGAAGGAGAGCAGCTGTCTCTGAGGCAGGATGGGTCTCTGGCAGGATTAATCCTTACAAGGGGCTGTGATGGTGCTGCCCAGGGACCTTGGCAGCTGCTCCTTGCAGCCCCTCCATGGCAAAGGCTGCAGCTCTTTGAGCAGTGGAAACACTCAGGTTTGCTCCTGCAAGAAACCAATTTGTAAATGGTTTAGGACACTTTATGGGGGCAGAATGAGGGTACCATTGCTGGGTTGGACTGAGTGCTCCTGCTCTTGGGGCTTTCAGCCTGGGGTCCATCAGTGGGACCATGTATCAGTGGGTAGAAGTGAGGAGGGGTTGGGTTTTGGAATAACCTCTGAGTGCTGTCTTTGCACATCCTTGCAGTGAAGGAATGCAGCTGCGTGGTGGACTGTGAGGGGAGGAGCTGCACACAAGGAATAGTAGGATTTCAATGGAAAAATAAGAGCATGGAATGCTGGAGCTTGTCCCCACTGCCTCCTCCATGGGTGGGCAGCACAGCAGGTCTCCAGTGTGTGCTCCAATGTGAGGAAGTGCCACTAATCCCACACCTTAAAATATTGTTAAGAGAGGGCTAAAACCCACTCAGGACCAGGGATCCCTTTATCTATGCTGGAAGTGCTATAGTTTAGGGTCAGGCATTCTGGGTCTGACACTAAGGTTTCTCTTTGCTGCTTCTGCCTCAAGCTTTTTTTCTCAGTTGCTTGTTCCTGCAAATCAGCTCTGAGTGGATTCTATGCATGAGCCAGTATGTTCCATGTCAGTGGTTAATGGTGAGTAACCCGTCAGCAGGATTAATTAATAAGTGTTTTTAACACACAGCGAGGTTTTGGAGAGTCCTGGAAAGGAACAGAGTATTATGACTTACTTTATTGTAATGACTTTCCCGGTCAGTGAGGGGGAACATGTCATGTTCCAGCCAGTGCTGACACCTGGGTTGGCAGCAGCAGAGAGGAATTCCTGTCTGACTTGGGATGCTTTCTGCAGTGGTTGTCTGTCCAGGCATTCCCTCAGGCAGCTCTTGTGCTGTTTGTCACACCCAGGGCAGTTTCTAGGAGGAGGTAGGGCATCACAACAGCTCCCCCAGACCCCTCACTGGTGTGGGGTCCCCAGGCTCACAAGGGGTCCCTGGTCTTTGTGAGTCCATGGGGTCATAAGGGACTGCAGGGTCCAGCTGGGCAGAGCTGCCAGGTGTGAGGGGCTGGAGTGGTGCCTGGCCTGCAGAGCCCAGGGGTTTGTGTAACACTTGACTGATCTCCAGGTTAAGAGGGGTGCCTTCAGGCCTCTGGAAGCTGTTGGTCACAATCAGGCAAGTCTGGCATCACTCCAAATCCAAAGCCAGAGTAAGACTAGGAAATACAGTTCCCAAACCACCTTCTTTCCAGACCCACATTAGATTCAGAGATTTTCATCCCCTGGGCTTGAACTGGGAGCACTCTCTTGGTCCCAGCAGCCTCTCCTCCCTCCCAGGACACTGAACTACAGGTCACGACTGCGGAGTTGTTTGTGCTAAGCTCTCCTGCTCACTCCCACCTAACGAAGCTGACAGTATATTGCCATTTTTATTGGCCTGGCTGGCAACTTTTCAGGTGCTAGGTGTGTTTATGATTGTCAGGGTCACACCTCAATTTGGAATGGGGAGAGGGATTTTAAATACACCCACACCTTAGCATTGCTCCCTCAGCCTCTCTGAGTGGAAAGGGCTCATGCAGTGTGTGGTCTGTGTTCCCCAGTTGGTTGGTGATATCTGCATTAAGCCCTGAGGGAACTGGCCAGCCTGGCACATGGAATTGCCTGGCTCAGCAGTGCCACGTTGCTGAGCTGTGCCTGTTGCCTCTTGGTGTTCATGACTATCTGTGCCTGTGTGTGCACTTGTAAGTTTAATAGCAGCAATAGTTGCTTTTGTCAGAGATGATATGCAGGCCATAAAACTTGTTTGCCTTTTCTTTCCCCCCTCCCACTGAGATATGAAAGCTGTGGAAAAGGCTCCAAAGCCTGCTGGCTCTTTCAGATGGAAGTTATATAAGGAATATGAAAAGAATGCATTTCATAGTGGCCAAAGGACCTAAAAATACCATTTTCACAGATCTTTGCTTGGACATCATGAAAAGATTCCGCAGCTGGAGATAGTGCTCTCCAGGAAATCGTCCTTAGGCTAAGCTGCAGGCACAAAAAGCTCTTGTATTCAAAAACAATGTAAGGAAGTTGTGTGTCCAAGGCCAATACTCAGAGCAGCCATCTCCTGTGACATGGGACATTGCCTGTGGGCTCCAGGGAACCCAGCAGGATAAAACACAGTTCAAGACCAGTGTTTCAGGATGATTCCAGGCTGGAGTGACACAAGAGGTGAGAGTTGGAATCAAGGACGCCAATTAAGGACAAGGTTGCTTCTGGGACAGTTTACAAGTTTTTTTTCCTAGTGAGCTGAATCTAGCAATAAGAAATCTCCTGTAGGAACTGCACTGATTTAAGATTAACCAGGTAAAGGGCAACCTTGATAGAGCAGTTCATCGGAAGGAATCCAGGAGAATTTATTGCTTCAAAGATTTGATATTACATATATGGAGCTTTTAGGTCATATACCCAGGTAAAACCAACCATGGATCATGGCAGAGCAGTCCCAGGGACTTTTTATTTCACATTAAAGAGAATGAATGGATTAATTTTCTTTCTCTTGACTGGACTAACCACTCAGTCCTGTGTGTGCTGGGATAACATGTCCTGTCACTGCCTTTGGTTTCCTTGTTCAGGCATTCAGCAGAGGTGCTGGGGCTCTGGATCATTACAGGTAGTGAGGGCATGTTATTTGAGATCTGTCCTATTCTCCCAGATCCTTGACTCAGAATGGGGACAGGCTCTAAATGCTGTCTCCACATAGTCCTCAAAGAAAGTCTGTATCTCATCCCTGCTGACAGCTTTCACCAGCATGACTGTCACTGGGAAGCTGCTGGATGTGCTAATGAGATGGAAAATCAGGCTGCTCCTCATCCCTTGTACCTGGGATGAGACTGCCCACCTCGATTCTCATCAGGGGCTGGAGATGGAGGAACATGAGGGCCAATTCTGCAGATCAGAGCTGAAAATGCTGGATGGTGTTCCTTCCCAGAGACCTAATCTTTACAGCCATCTACACCTTTCTCCCCTCTTCCTGTTCTCTTCCTGGGCATTCTACAGCTGAGCACAGGCTCCCGTGGTCAGAAAAGCAGGTCATTAAGAGCCTTCCCTAATTGCCAGTGTATTTCTTCACCTTTACAACCAGTGATAAATTGACTTTCACTTGATCATCTTACTGTGCCCCGTAGGCTCAGTCTGGATCTCACTTGCTGCCAGCAGCAGGGTGTCTGTGTTTGAACCAAAGCACAATCCCCCACCCCAAAGTGCTCAGAAGTTACCTTTGAAATACAAGAGGGACATAAAAATGAACATGTTTGCAATGTGAATAATATGTTTTAGCTTCCTTTGCTTGGTTTTCAGAATGTGGTTATTTCAAGCCTTTAAGCTCCCCGGAATCATGAAAGCAAATATTTATTCTTCATGTTTGTTTTTGTTTTAATGAAAATTGGGATTGTCGTTCAATCTTATGATTCCAGCACACGTGGCTTCAGGACAGACACCAGCTAGCATTGGGCTTGCCAGGAAATAGTGACAGCTGGCAACACCATCAAGCACTTGTTTGGGCTTTTTTCTCCATACACATATGCTTTGTGCTCAGAGCAACAGGGAGGTGAGCCCCTTGATTTTAAATAAATCCTCCCAGAAGAAAGAAATCCATCTGTCTGGGAAAAGTTAGAAAATATTTTTGCATTTATTTTTCTTTTTTTTTTTTTAATGAATACAAACTCCTGTGAAGAAATATTCCTCTGTTTCCATTGGAAGGCAGAAACCAGAAAAAATTAATGTACAATATCGAGGAATACTTGGTGCAAATGGACCAAAAAGAATTCCCCACAAAGTATGTCTACATACAGGAAAAAAGGTTGCTGCAGATGGAAAAGACAGCCTGGTTATTATGGGGTTGGGGCTTTTTTTGCATTTAATCTCCCAATTATAAATAATCAATGTGATTTACAAAATAATTTACAGAAAATGATTGGATTCATCATTGCAATAAATTACTTGGTACGATGCCTCCAGCATTGAGACCATACCATACCTCTGACACCACCAGCACGAGGGGTTTCATTTTTGCATTGGAAATCAAGGGACAGACCTGCAGCTCCTCTGGCTGAGCTGGCTCAGATTTGTCCCCACCAGAGACCTCTTGGCAGCTGTGGTTCCACCATCCTCCTCATCCTGAGAGGCCAGAAATGACTCAGGCCTGCAGAGGTGCAGGGCTCTGGGAGCTCCAGCCCTGCTGGCACCTGGAGCAGCAGGCACTGGGAGCAGGAGGGCTCCTTTCCTGCTTTCAGCTGTAAACCAAAGGTCAGATCCGCAGGGTTTTGGCACAGGCAGGCACAGAGAAACAGGGACAGGACTGGAGGGAGCAGAGCAGGGTGGGCAGACCCCAGGCTGGGGCAAACCAAGGGGCTTGGGTGAGACAGGGTTATTGCTTGACCTGTCGCTTTTCTCTGCAGGACTCAAAGAATTGTATTTTTGAGGTTGGTGCTCTCAAACACTCTGAGGTCTGAAGGAGTCATAACTAATTCTTATCATGTTATGAAGACCTGTAAATCTGTTACCAGCCAGTCACTCTAAGCTGAAGGAGTGGCACTGCACTAGAGAAGTAGATTGTATGCCATATCTTAGCATTAAAGCTGGGTCTGAACTGAGATCCTGGGTCCCAATGCTCCCAGGACTTGGGAAGCCCAAGACCTTGGTCTAATCCGGGGCTCAGTCTCTTCTCACCCTCATAGGTCTCTCCCCTTCCTACATCTTTCCCCCACTTCCTCCCAAATAGAGATACAGTGGTCTTCTTCTGGCTGCTGAGAAGCAGTAGTTGGGCGAGTGATATTTTGGGCAGTGCTGCCAGCCTGTAAAGGGGTGACCTCATCCCATTAGCTGAAATCTCTGCAATCTCATGGTCCCTCAAATTCCCAGGAGGCAGTAAGTGATGCAAGGGAAGGATTTGGCAGTGGTTGCCTCTCTGAGCATTGTGGTGGGAGGGCAGGCATGGCACGGAAATAACAAAACCCCCCAAAAGGCAGAAGGATCCAAACAGTGGAGTATCTTGGCAGGCCAGACTTTGCCCCAGTATCAGCTGAAAAGATTGGTTAGACCTGCCTGGGAGGCTCAGTGTGCTGGAGGGTGACACCATGCAAAGGCCTGGGACTAGCCAAGGCTGAGGAGCAGTTCTGCCAGTGCTGCCTGGGCAAACCCCATGTGCTTCACCTGCTGTGATGTTCCTGGGGAAGCTTCCACCTCCACCAAGTCTGGCTAGACTGGGGACTGTCAGGGGGCTGGCACGGCTGTGGGAGGGAAGCCCTCCACTCCCACAGCACAGGGAATTGCTTGTTCACAGCATCTGGTGTGTGCTGAACCAATGCTGAGGTGGCAGTGGGGCAACAGCCTGTCCCCAGCCAGTCACTGCAACCTCCCCACAGAGGGAGGCAGGAATCTGGCCCTCCTTACAAGGACTGAGGGTTTCAGAAAGGCTTCAGCCTTAGTTCTGGGACTCAGGGCTGCCCATGGCACGTGCTGTCCATAGCTGCAGGAAGACAGCTTCTGGTGATGGTCAGTCCAATAAGCAAGTCCGTGTGTTTGTGCCCAGGGACCTCTGGATGGCTTCTCTTTTCACAGTGGCAGAGTCAGTTTGGGCTTTTCTCCCACACGGAGTTCTGAAGGAGGCCAGCTGGTGGGCAGGGTGCTAGATGACCTCCTGTTTCGTGATGGCAGGCTGTGGGATGGAGGTTGGCTGCTTTGCCACAGTCGCAATGGCTCCAGGCAGCAGCTTGTATTGCTCTGGTCCTGAGCCCGCAGGTGGAGATGGCTGTGGAGTTTCTGGAGTAGCTGAAGAGAGAGAAACCAAATTAGAAGAGTGCCTCACACACCTGACAGCACCAGGATCTGTCCTCAGTTGTGCAGGGTTTTGACATCAGCACAGCAGAGGCTCTTAAAGGCTTGTGTGTTTGCTGTAGGGCAACCCAGACAAGCAGGCATAGTTTGATGCCCCAAGAGAGCCACAACAACCAGTATCAAATGAGGGGAGCTACTGACGTTTTGACCTGTACTGACCACTTTTTTGGTCAGCCAATATAATCACAGCCCAATTTCCCCACTGGTGGCCTCATGTGGTGGACCAGATTCTCCTGTGTTTTTTCAGAGGACAAACTGAGGTGTGTCTGAATCACTCAAGGGAAGGGGAGCCTTGCCCCTGATTTCACTAAGCTCTGGATAGGATCATTGATCCCTTAAGGGCTATGTAAAAGTTACAGTCTGCCGAGGAGTATCTTGTTGAATCAGTTAGTCTGGCCTAATCTAATCTCACCCACCTCTCTATTTGTCTTTCCCTCCTTTCTGCATAGGAATTTCTCACATGCTCATTACGAGAGACTTTGTCTAGCTCGCAAATTCCCCTGCAAGGTAGAAACTACCTTCACAGCACACTGGAAAGCTCCTGGTTTCTCCTGGGAGCTCTGTGTCTCCCTGGATATACTCACACATCTGCCCATTGTGCATCTGAGGAGGCATTGTGTTGGCCACAATGACGTTTGTTCCCAGGTTCTCCTGGATCAGATGGGGGTGCAGGGGGTGGTGGGCATGCGGCGCTTCACTTGATGAGCCTGAGAACACGCAGAAGACATTAATTAGCAGAAGGAGACAGTTCAGATGGCCAGACCCACTGCACCCAAGTGTCCAAGGCTTTGTGCATGATCAGCTTGTGCAGAGGTGACTGAGGCACACCCTTCTCTTTTTCCTCCATGGATACTTTGAGCTAACTAACCCCAGCCTGCTGCCTGCATGTCTTCTTCTACAGAGTTATATATCTGAGTCACACCTCCACGGAAAGAATAGCACTGTGGGAACTTTTGTTTTTGTTTTGTCCCATTGGATGCTGCCACTAGAAAATCTAGGATGTTCTTTCAGCCTGAGCTTTCAGACCTTTTTGTTTTGATGAGTCCCTTCTGACAGAGGAGGATTAGTGAAATGGCTGCTGGTCTGGGGGGTGCACAACAAAGCTTGTCCATGTGCAGAGGGCTGGGGATGTCTCTGTGTAAACAGAGCCACATTTAATGCATCTCTTTCGGTGAGGAGAAGTAGAGGACACTTGGTTACTGCTGTCAAGAACAGGAGGTGATTTTGTGTGAGTCAAGGGCTGACCTGCAGACTGGCTGTCTCTGACTTTTCCAGATAGGCAGCACTGACTAAGGAGATTCTCAAGGGGACAATAATCAGGGAACACTTAGAGGCCTCGTGTCAGGTCCTCAAGTACTCACCTCCCAGCAGCATCTCCTGCAGCAGGTTGTCAATCTTGGCCATACCGAAGAGCTTGACGAACTGGATCTGCTCTATCATCTGCCAGGTGATGCTCTGCAGCACAGGCAGCAGCAGCAGCAGCTCCCCAAAGCGGCCCCGCGAGTCGTACTGCCGGTCATTGATGTAATCCTCCAGGCTCACCTGCACCTGGTACCTCATCCGCTTGATCTTGGACGGGTCACTCAATCCCTTGGCATCTGCAACAACCCACACAGCAAAGTGGCCTGGCTGCTTCCCCAGGAGCTGCCTGGCAGGGACAGCATGGAGTCTGGGCACAGCCTGAGGTGAGCTGCCTCAGACTCCCCATTGTCTGCTGGCAGGGACAGTTTTTCTCTTCTTAGACAGACGTCTCCCCTCCCTCTAAAAACAGTTTGGCCCAGAGAGGAGACCAGGCAGCATTTTCATAATTCAGAACTGGTGTTAGTCAGCATAACCCAGACTAGTCCCCTCTGATGGTCTGGGTTAACCCAGATGGTAACCCTCACCAAGCCTCTTGATGGTAACCCTCTTGATGGTAACCCTCACCAAGCTGGAACATACCTGGGTCGAAGAAGATGATGGCTTTCAAGCAGGCATATTCATTGTCATCTATCTGCAGCTCCTGGAAGGGGAGGACCAGCTCGTCCAGGATGCGGATGGCCACACGGTTCACCTCCACCAGCTCAGGGCAGTTCCGTGGGATGATGTGATCATTTCCTTCAGACAAGCAGCACAGAGACCATCACCTTTTCATTGCTCAAGACTTATCAGGGGTGACAAGGAGGTCAAAATGGGGTTAACTAATCCTGAGATAATTTTGGGGGTGGAGGAACTAAGAAGTTTCTCCTTCTGCTCCTTCCCTGTCTCAGAACACCAGAAATTACGATTGGTGTTTCCAGGAGCTGCTCAGGTGAGGAAAAGCTGACCAAGGAGTGAGAGCTTTTCTCTCAATAATATCACAGCCTGCTTACACAAACCCGGGGATGCATTGTGAATGTTCACAGTTCCCCAACTTTGCCACATCATGGCCTTGTGTCAATGTCAGCCAGGCCTAGCTGCACCCAAAGGTTGTGCTGGGCTTGCTAAAATACAGAACAGCTCAAGCCACCACCCTGCAAAAAGGATGTCCACAAACACTGCACCACCCTCTCCTTCACCCCAGCAGGGAAGCGTCACAGAAGCAGATGGGCTGGGAGCAGAAGTGCTGTTTTTACCTAGCAGCAGGACATCCTTGAACACCATGGACCTCTTGGCAGCTCCCAGTAACAGATGCTCCCCTGCGTGTGCGCGCAGCAGTGCTACCTGCAAGGGCAGGGAAAAGTTACTTGGGTGATGCAGAGACTGAGACAAGGCTGTGATTTCATGTAAGCAAGAGAGGAAGCTCAGCATTCCTGTACTACACTCAAAGATGGGGAGTGAGGATCCCTCTTCAGTCACAGTCAGAGAAAGAGATAAAAAAATCTTCTGTTCAAAACCAGTTATAAATCCAGCAGAACCAGTAGATAGACAGCCCCTGCAATGTCCCATATTCAGGACACGTCATGAGCAAGACCATGCTACACTGTCCCAGGGCCTCACACCAGTGTGGGACATGTTCACAGTGGGCTGCTTGCAGAGAGCTCCTACCAAGTGCAGAATCAGGGACCACACTCCATCCTGGGAGGTGAGGAGAAGTACAATCCCCTGCTGTTGGACAGCAGTCCCTCTGGGCTGTGCCCACCTCTCACTGAAATCACACTCCTGGGGACCCATGTCCAGCTGGCCTGTGGGGTCACCCCCTGGCCATTCATCCCCTCCACAGCCACAGGAATTGGAGACAGGCAAGCCAAAGGGATGTTTTTCTCCCCTGGCGTTAATGATTGAAGTGTTTCATTTTACACCCTCCAGTGGCTCCTGAGAATGTTCTGAATCTTTTGCCCTCCTTCAGTTAAAAATTTCAGAGATTTAGGCAGAAAGAGAAGTTAACAATTGGACATCCTGACACAGAGGCTTCTCAATGTCCAGCCAGGAGCTTCTGCTGGAGAAAACAATCATTAAACATTAATAGAGGAATTCTGAAAAGTATGTCCTGATGGGAATGGTCCTCTTTTCCAGTGGGTTATCCTCAGCATCTGACAAAGCCAAGAGAAGTCTTACCCTACCAGACATGCCAGGAGAATGTATCACCCATAGAAGAAAGCTCTGGTTAGGAAAGATACTGATATTTAGGAGTGGGATTTCTTTTTTTTTTTTTTTTCTTTTTTTTTCTTTTCTTTTCTTTTCTTTTCTTTTCTTTTTTTTTCTTTTTTTTTAAGATGGTGAAAAGGTTATGCAAAATAAACACAGTGGAAATCCTTGCAAAAAGACTATGCACACATGATACTGGGGAATCTTTATCTAGATGCCAAAACCTTGCCTGTCTCTATCACTGTCCAAACATGGGTGGATATGTTAGCTGAGCTTTCCTACCTGAGGAAACTTTGAGAAGCAAAAAACTGCAAGTCCCAGAAGGAAGCAAAGCTCTCTCTAGAAATTTCATGCCTACTGCAAATTCAAGAAAATTCAGTTTGTAACCGCTTTTTTTGTGTCCATAAAATTTGCTTGTTTGAGCAGGGTTAAAGTCAATTACTTCATCAAGGCAAAACCATCTCATCTGATCTTTGTTCTTGCAGTGATGAACCTGAGATACATCATTCTATTGTGGACTAGGATAAATATAAAGTTGTAACACAACAAAGCAGAACTTTGAGATGAAATGGCTTTGCCCCACCAAACCCAGCACTTTTGACATTTTGGTGCAGAAGGAGAATGAGGGGTTGGGTATGACCTTTTCTGCAAAAGGAGACCTATTTCATGCCTGTGGAGCAGTCTCTCCCTTGTGGGAAGGCAGGGTTCAGACTGTGTCATGTTTAAGTTGTGTTCTCTCCTTTGAGGAATTTTGCAGCCCCACAGCTGTAAAATGAGCTCATGTGGAAGTTGCTGTAGTTTGCAGAGTTATTGGCCAGGTTTAGGGCCTCTGTTCCAAATGGGATAAGGACATGGTGGTTTGTACAGAGCTACCCCAGGTCTGTGCTGGGCTGCAGCCTGTTTGCTGTGAAAATGGCATTTGCCATTGGAGTCCATTTTGGTTTCCATAATTTATAAATTGTATTTTCCTTAGTAATTTAACATATTTCTTATAGTTTAAAACAATTTAGCACTTGCACACATAGAAAAGAAGGAAACATGCTCCCATTTTAAGAGCACTGAATTCCCCAGAGCTCTGGGTGCTGCTGGGTGGTTACTAAAGAGCTCAGATTTAGAATTTAGGGGGTTTTAATGAGCTGGATACTCTTAATTGCCGGATATCCTTTTTCTTCAATATATAAAAATTACCATTAGACCAATAGGTCTGGCGACTGGTCCTAGCTGAAGAGAACACATGCTAGTTTTGTGACTGTACTCTGGGCAGATTGAAAATACCTTCCTGCCTGTGACAGGATCTGTGGTGGCCCTGCCAGCAGTGCTGTCCCCACCACACATGCTGTTCAAGGCTGGGCACACATCATGTCCTTCAAAACTTGTGCAGACCTCTGAAATTTAGACTTATACAGGAAGCCTCTCCTTGTACCTCTCTGAGGCTGCCTGAGATCCTGCAGTGCAGTTTTACAGAGAACACCAAACCCACTGTGCTTATCTTTGTTACAGAACCCGCATACGTCAATTTAGTAATTTGTGTTAAATGCAAAAATACTATTGCTTTTTAATACTGGAAAAATATTTTTTATTGCCTTGGCAGCAAACTAGTGTTTAGCTTCAAAATTCCATGCTGAGAGCGTGGATAAAAACATATCCTCAGGCGGGAGGCAGAAAGAGGTAGATTTTAAGTTTTGGGCAGACCTTGGGCCAGAAATCCGTCCTGCTAATTCTAATTGCCCCAAGCATTTGTATAGCACTTCAGGTTTTCAAAGTCCTCTGCAAACCATAATTAATAAATGACTGGCTGACCCCAAAATGCTCATCTGATAATGCACCTAATTCAAGCTCAGTGTTATCTGGCTGTGCTCATGGGCTGATTAGCAGCACATGCAAGTGGCCCGTGCTGGCATTGTATGGATGCCTGGCCTGTGCTGGCATTGTATGGATGCTGTTCCCAATCAGCTGCAGCAGTCAGGATAACAGAGTGCACAATGTGCATTTTCTTTGAAGGTCTCAGCTGGCTTTGGCTCCCCACTGCCTTTGCCAGGACAGAGCAAGGTGGGGTGGATGGGGGGACTTGCCTGGTCATCCAGGGGCAGCTCACAGAAGGGGGGGATGTACTTGGCCCACTCCACCAGCACCAGCAGCTGCTGCTTCATGGACTCACACACGTCAGAAATATTAGCAATCTTCTTCCCTCGGATGTCTCCGTTCATCACAGGAACTGGGGATGATATCTGGAAGGAGAGAAGAGATCCTTCAGCTTTCAGTGTCACAGAGGAAACACAGACAAGAAAATCCCCAGCCCATGAGAAGTGTTGGTGCAGACTCCAAAATCAAAAATTACTTTTTTCTGTTGCACACATCCAGCTCCCAGAATAGGTGACCCAACAAGACCCATTTAAACTGAGATCAGCCTGGGGATCTGTGAACATGAAATGCTTCAGAGCAGAGGCTGAGGATCATCCTGGTAAACTGTAATGCCTTGAATAGACTGGAAAGCACAGAAGAAACATTCCTAAAGCCAGGATCTTCCTCCCACTGAACAAATGTGCTCAGTCAAGATCCAGGAGGGAACAGAGTGGCTTGTGTGGCAGTCAGCCTCACCAGTAGAAAGCACACATCCACCCAGCGCGGCTGCACAAGCTACCTGGTCCCACCAAAGTGCAGAGAGCTGCTCCCCCTTCCACCCTGCTCCAGAGACAGTGCTTGGCCAGAGCTGCTGTGTCTGCTTTCCACAGGAGACATGCAGGCTCTGCTCCTCTCCTGAGCCATCATGAGCACACAAGGTCTCAGCTTTCCAGGTCTGTCATCACTTTCTGTGAGCACCAGGTCATTAATACTTGACATCACCCACTTTGAATTGCTAAAGACAGACTTTAAAGATAACTGTCTCCCACCTCCCACTGGCTTTTAGGTCCTTTTGGCAAAACTGGGCAAGTACAAACATGCCCACAACACAGGTCACATTTGTTACATGGCAAATCATTTGTGATTTCAGAGACAACTGGGGCCATTTCATTTGCAAAGGACAAACCTGACAGCTCTACAAGTACTGCCACACAGAGCTGGACAGAACATCTCCCCCAAACCAGGCACCCAACCTCCTGCCTGGTTCTCATGCATAGCTGCTCACCCAGGTCATCTAAAAATTTGTCCTTAGTCACTACTTTATCCTCATGCTTCTGTAAGCAATTAACTCAACCCCATCACTGCCCTCCACCTGCCCTCTGTGCTCTTGTACAACATCAGCTCTTCCTGTCCTGCTCCTGCCAGCATTTTCAGCTTGGACCCTGCCAGCCTCCCCAAGGAAATGGAATTCAAATACCACCTGCATTTTTTTTTTTTTTTGCAGGTTGCATTACTTGGAGGCTTTCCAGCTCACCAGCTATTATTGAATAAATAAGATTGTAAAAATCTCACCATGTATTACCCTAATCAGAGGGCCCGGAAGGCTTAGCAAATAAATAAAGACCTCTGAGTGAGTGACCCTAGATCTTGGAGAAAGCAGCTCCTCAGCAGTATCTTGTTCTAATTAGCCAGCCACATAAAAGTTACCAATTACCGTGCTGGAGCCTGCCTTGTTTAATGAGTCTCCTGTGCTCTGTGGGAGAGCAGGAGCTCCCCTGGATTTGTCCATGGTTGTAGTTTTTATCAGCAGACCCTGCTTGCATGTGATGGCACTGCAGAACTCTGAGCCCCAGAAATGTCCTTCCTGTGTAGATTTGGTGACTCGAGACCCCATTATCTCACACCTCTGGGGAGCAGCACCAATCTTACTTTTATAGGGTATATAAATATATTAGGATCTGCATAGGACAAGGTGAGATGTGAGATGAGATTGGATATGCTTTTTGTATACAAGATTGGCCCTTGGCCCTGCTGGCATATCCTCTCCTTAGGGAAATGGACCTTACAGTAGCCTGAGCCTAATGTGGAGCCCAGAGCACAGCATGTCCTCTCCTGGAGCATCTCCCAGGGCAGCCTTCAGGGTAATATGACCCTTGAAGCAGCATGGACTGCCAACTCAACCCCCTCTTTGTTTTCCCCAGGACACAGAGTGCTGTTCTCCCCAGCTCCCATGGAGAGGGGCAGCTCTTGCCTCCAGCACAGCTCCATCCTCATCACTTATTCTGACAGACAAACCGTCCCTGCAGGCTGTGTGTGCCCATCCTGTCCTGTGTCCTCCCAGAGAGTGCTGATCTCTGTACACCATTTGCAGTATCCAGTCTCCTAAATCAGAGTAATCTTTTCAAGGTGAATGCTCTAGGAAATGAATCTTGGCAGTATGCTAGTGGAAACGAGGAATTTCAAGCAAGCACTGGAAAAGATATCTGCATAAAACAAGCAGGAAACCGATTCCTCGTGAAACTGTGCAGGAATCCAAAATTCCTAACAGCCCATGGGGAAGGGAGGCTGCTCATGCAAGGCCAGCCCCTCATGGGCTTAGGCAGCCACAGATCTTTGGATTGCAATGATTCAACCCGATTTTCTTCCATCAGGCTCTCCAGCCTTCATGTGTCCCATTAAAGCAGAACAAATCATTGCATATTGTTACAACTGAGTTCTTGACTAAGGAGATTTAAAGGGACGGTTTCAGGTAACAAATGATTTTTGAAAAATCAGTCTTGACTTGGCAGATAAGTCACTTAGAAAAGAGGTGATAATTTGAAGACTCAGCTATTAAATACTCAGCTGGCTCTACAAGCCAGGTAGTGCCTGATGCTTTTGTAAAAAAGAAGAGGTACCTGCTGTGCCAGGGCTTCTGCATGCAGGAGGGCATTGATGGAGGGCAAGCTGCTGTCCTCGTAACTTGATCTGCGGGTGCTGATTCGGTCCCGTTCATTTTGTACAGCTGCAAGAGAGGATTTTGGCTGAGCTGCAGGTCGTTCATGGCAATGCACACCGAAAACTAGCACAGACTTTTGGCATTCCCCTTCCTTAGCTGCAGTTTCCCAGCTTCCCTGCCAGGCAGGGCGGAGGTGCAGCTGTGTCTGGTTTGTGATGGGATGCCAGTGAGAGCTGACTACATCTGGTGGTTCTGACTGCTTATTTGCTGTATTAGACTTTCCTGAGATCAGGTCGATTCAGGACCCAAACACCTGTAGGGCACAGTGGGGAGAATTTCCTGTCGATCTGAGTTTTTTGATTACATTATATGGAGTCTGAAGCGGTGGCCATGCTCATGTATCAGCCTAAAGCTGATGTGTGAAATGGAGGAGTATCTGCAAGGTTTCCTTGCCCACATGACTCTTGTGGTCTCCATTCAGAAAGCTGTTGCATTGGGTAGGTGTAGCTGGAAAACTTCTGTCTAAGCCACAATAATGAAGAGCAGAACTGCTCCTACTTATCCATCCAGAGCAACAGAACTCTCTCATACCTTATTGTAAAAGCATCCCAGGACAGATTTGAGCCCAGCATGCCTCCCTGTTTGGTCTAGTCTTGAGGGCCTGGGCTTTGAGGGGGAGGATTAGCCTGTCTGTCTGTCACGAGGCTTAGGCTGGCCGTAACTCACCCTGGCCACGCCACTCAAAGCCATCTGCTCAAATAAGCTATTGATCCATGGCAGGGGAAACAGCACAGTCCCTGCCTTAGGCTGGTGGCTCTCTGGATTGATACGTTCTCGATGTATAAATCCACCTGATAAAAAGCAATAATGAGGCTGGGCCAGGAGAAAAGCCCTGCAGTCAGCGGCTGTAAATAGGAGCTCTCAAGGTTATGCTGCTTGTTATCAGTAGCAGGCCCCCAAGTTCAGTCACGCCATGATGTTTTCCAAATGTTTGCTCAGTATTAGCTGGTCATGCACCTAATGTAACTTCTATTGAATATTAACAGACAACAGCACAGCTCTGGGCAGGGGATGAGCGGACGCTGCACGGAGAGGAGGATTCCTATATTCTTCAGGAAAAGTCAAGAAAAGCTGCTTGCGATACCTCACCCCCTTTAACCAGCAATAAATGTTCTTGCTCAGAGGTGTTCCTGCTCAGAGGTGTTCCTACAGCCACCCAGGCACCACTGGTACTTCCCTGTTGTCTTCAAGGACCCTTTTTCTCTGAAGTTTCTCCTTGAGGTGCTGTGAACTGGAAGGATCACAGGATTTCATTTCTCTGCATGGAACAACAGGGCCAAGTGCCTCCTGTTGTCCCTCAGCACACATCAGAGGGCTGAGCTCTGTGGCAGCTCCCTGCTCCTGGCAACAGGATCACCAGCAGTGGATTTCCTGCCACTCCTGAGAAGCAAGGCTAAACAAGGGCACAGTCCTGCCATGGGGACTGGTAAGGGCTGCAGAGACAGGGAGGAAGGGAAGCTGGTGGGGTGAGCGTGGGCCATGCAGGGATATCTCTGCTCTTTTCACAAAGGGTTTCATAGCAAAAATGTTTCACCTTGCTCTGAATCCTTTCTGCTGTGGCTGGAATTAAACTAAACTCTCTGCAGAGGGTCAGCAAGAACCTATATGTCTGTTAGGGAAAAAAGGCTGCAAAATATCAGTTGGGCCTCTGCTGGACTCACCTATCCAGCTGTGGATTTCATGGTGACTCTGAAACAATAGCATTGGAACAGTTTTGCCAAAGTGTTTCCAAATTTCCAGGCCTTTGAAGTTTCTGCTCCTCACTGATGTGGAGAGCATTCCCAAACCCCTCCAATGGACTGGCCGTGTGGGAACCCAGGTGATGTGTGTGTCAGTGTGAGCAAGAGTGAGCTGAAGAGCCTTGGGTGTGATTTGTGTTCACAGGCATGGGCAGCTCTGAGACACAGGCAGGGACTCTCCCTAAATCCCCCTGTAGTTGAGTCAGATCTGTGCCCAGGAGGGAACTGTGGAGGGAAGACAGGGCTGAGGTGGCTGGGCAAGTGTGCACATGGCAGGGACCAGCCTTGGGCTGCAAGGGCTTCCTCAAGCATACACAGCCAGTGTGAGTGACTGCTGCTGGGGGGGAGCCACACTGTCACCCACCTTCCTTCTTCATTCCCGCTCGGAAGCACTTCTTAAGCCTGCAGTATCTGCACTGGTTTCTTTTGTCTTTGTCTACCACACACTGCCTGTTAAACCTGCAAAGAAAGAAGGAAAGGTGTGAAGAGCAGCAAGACTGAGCCTGAAGGCAGGACCAGAGCCCCAAGCTCCAAGACATGCTCAGAGCAGGTTCCCAGATGCTCACCCTGAGAAAGGAGCCCCAGTCTGGGATTTTTCCATGCTTGTGCTAATCTGCAGTTTGTTTTTTGCACTGAACATCTCAGCCCTCCTCTCTACCTCTGGATGTTCTATAAGGACAGGTTAGACCTGAGTCACACATCAGGAGCTCAGTCTGGTGGTCTTACTCACTAACCATTAGGGCTAGGGTGTCCTTAATGGACTAACAAGACCCAGGGAAGTTAAAAGTGTGATTTAGGAGGTCTGTCCAGAGGTCAGAACCAAATTGGAAGCTGCTGTTCTAAATTAGATCCCGGCAGAATGGAGGAAGAATGCTTATATTTTGAATTTTAAAAAAAGGTAGAAGGTTGTAGCAGCCCAATTGTAAGGTTAAGGAGTCAGTTTAAGTCCCTCCATCTCTCCAGGGCTCTGTCTGGGATCTTGCACTTCAGGAAGGAGCTTGAGCTGGAAGCCACGAGCTCCTTCTCTCCAAACTTGTGTCACCAAATCCACTGCACATGGTGGGGAAAACACTCATTTTCCATGTGTGTGACTCACAAGCCTGGTGGCCACTTGCAGCATGAATTTCACTTGCAAATTTGCTCTAATTTACAGCAGATTGATCCAGCTTGCAGAGTAAAGACAAAGGAGTACAGAGCTGGGAAAGGGCTCCCAGCCATGCTGAATTCTGTAGCTTTTGAAAAGGCTTCTTTCTACTGTGCTTTTTTAAGCTCCAAGCTATGATTTGCCCAAGTGGATGCCTGAAAGCAGCTTTTAAAATATTTCTGTAGTGCATATAAAAGCCTCAGCCTCCAAAAACTGAGCACCTTGGCTTTTGTGATGAAGTTGTGGGGAGGGGGGCCCCCTGGGCAGCCAGCTTAAATAACCCTGGGGTGCAAATGATGATGTGCTTCACAGGCACTCATAAACCTTGGGCTTCCTTCTGTCACTCAGATTTTAGAGTCATGTTGTTCTTTGTGCTCTCCAAGTGGCTGTCAGGCCATCAGGAATAACCGATTCAAAGGGATTTAGACACTCTGAGCTGAGGATTCCTCAGTTTCCTCTGTGACTCTCTCTATGTGTGTGTTGCTTGAAGCAGGAAGCAAGCAGGTCACAGCTGCTGATGGCACAGGACAGCCATGGGCTACCACCAATGGCACAAGGTGCAGTATATGAGTCTTAGGAGCAACATGAGTGCTTCATCCTCAGAAATGTGCAGGTTATGCTGCCCCTCATATGCCCCTCATATGTGCTCCTCAGGCGTTCTTGTATCATGTGACAGGCAGTGACGACACTTTAGGTGGATGGCAGCCACAATTCCATCTCATGATGTAGAAGGATTGTCCCCAGGGAGTGAGCAAGGTTTGAGCTGCACTGAGAGCACTGAGTAGTGAGGTGCTAAGTCCCTGAAATAGGGCTTCTCCCCAGGCACCCTCCTGCTTGCTGGCCACACCCATGGTTGGCCATAGCCATTTGCAAGAACATGAACTTGGCCCCTAAATTATGGGGCAAGACTTCCCAGGGTGGTTACCCAGTGATCACTGGAGGGCAATCCCAAAGTCAGAGCACTCACTGACCCTTCCCAGCTGAGGGCTGAGGTCAGGCAAAGTGGAGCAGAATGCAGGAAGGATCAAGAGGATGAAGGGCCATGTTGCTGCACTTTGAGGGCTTTGCCATGCAGCTGTGCAGGGCTGTTTTGTCTGAGCCATGGCTCTCTGTGCCCTCTGTCCTTACCTGCAGGAGTACATGTGGTTCTTCCGGACGCTCCTCCTGAAGAAACCTTTGCAGCCATCGCAGCTGGAAGCCCCGTAGTGCTTCCCCGTGGCGCGGTCCCCACAAATGGCACACAGCGCGCTCACCCCGATGCTGCTGGAAGTGTTGAGGTTGGCTGCTTCTGATGGAGACGTGTCTGCTTGGGGAAGGACACAGAAAGAAGAAGACAGTGAGACAGACAGCCAGTATTTCCTAACTCAGTTATCAGTGAGAGACTTTTGGAGAAACCAGGCAGCTGCAGCATGTTTGTGTGGCAGGGGCCAGACAGAGAGGTGTGTAGGGAGAAGTGGGTGCTCTGAGTGCTTAGGTCATTGTATTTTGAGTGCACTAAAACTTCATGTATTCCATAGGGGGTGAGACCTCTCTTCCCAAAGGCCTGGCTGCAGCAGTGCCTTCAGATAAAGTGGAAGCCCATTTGCAGGAGTCACAGGGCAGAGCCAAAATTCCTCGGGGATTTGCAGACACTTTGGGCTGCAGTAGTGTGGCCAGAGAAAAAGCTGATTCAGAGTTAAAGCTGAGGTGTTACAGCTCAGGATGAGCAGCTGGTTTATGAGGGAAGTATTTGTGTTATAGCAATAAAGAGCCCAAGACAGCCCTGAGCAGATGCTGTTGCAAAAATGAAGTGACCTATTCCCTTTTCCAGTCATGGAGTTCCAGCCTGCACAGCCTTTCTTTGGGAGAACAAGACTTCAAATAAATAACCAACTCAAATAACTTCAGCTGGAAAACTCACGTGGGCAAAGGCTACCCATGCAAAGAAGGACTGATCAAAGAAAGAAGAGGTGGCACTCTAGCATGGAGGAGGCTGTAGGCTGAGTATCTTCCAGAGTATGGTAGGACCACACTCTGAAAGTGGACATTGATTTGTTTTGCAGTCCTTACAGACCAAAGGGGACTGGGACTTGCAGGGCTTTTTTGGAGGATAGGGAATTGCAGCAGCCTCTGGAGGCAAGGACATCTGAAAGGCTAAAAACCATGCAAGGGCTACACTAAACCCCTCCAGCAAGCCAAACAAACCTCAAGGCTGAAGGGATCAGCCCTCAATTCGGTTGATCTAATTGTCCCCTCCTATGTACGTTTTTCTGTATCAGCACAGGCACATCCCCCTGCCTCAGTGGAAGTGCCAGTCACGAATCATACCCAGGAGCTACAAAGCCATAGAAACCTGCTGGGATTTTTAATGCTTGAGTCTATTGGCCCCTGGTCTCTGGGTTTAGTAGGGACTCAGTCAAGGCTCACCCTAGAAAGGCCACAGCTGCTCCCACTTGGCACCCAGCAGAAAGTCCCCATGGTAGCTGCACTGTGGGTGCTGAGGCAAGTCTGGCTGGGGCAGGGCTGCATTTTTACCTTCTGTTTTGCAGAGAAAGGGGTATTTCAGCAGATGCTGCACATCCTGCTCATATTATCCCTCAGCAAGAGTAACTGGCACGGAACCAGCGGTGAGCAAGCACAGGGATTCTTGAGCCTTCCCTACCTCTGGCAGCATCTTTCATTTCTCTGCCTGCTTTCTCTCTTTCCAATTCCTTGTGTCCCTTCTGTATTTCTTCGTGAGTCAGTCTGCTGCCTCTCTGTGTCCTTGCCTGGCACACCCTGTCACGCAGCTACAGCACTACCAGTGCAAAGCTCCTCTCTCCACTCCCAAAGCCCTGAACTCCTCCCAAGGCCATCCTGGCTGTCTCTTGTCTATATGAGCAGCTTGCCTCAGAAAACACACTGTCGTTGATATATATTCTGAGGGCTCAGCTGGATGCAGGTCACTCCAGAAGGAAAGTCAAATTCCCAGTTTCAGCTAAACATAGGACTTGGATGTGAGAGGAAGAGCTGATCTGCCTGTAATCCCATTACTTGTGTATCTGACAGCCCAGATAAATCCCTTTTTAGCAATCTATCATACTGTAATCAGATGAACATAGAACAGGAAAAACTGGCACTGTTATCAAAGAAATTGCAACATCTCAGTCTAATAGCCAACAACAATTAAATTATTGCCTAATGGACAGTTTTCAAATTAAGTTCATTTTGTCAAATATATGCCAAAAATGTGGGTTCTGGCTGCTACAATGGAGTGGCTGGAGTTAAGGTAAATGGAGGAAAGAAAAAATCTGACTTTAAGTGTGAGCTCTCGCAGCTCAGCCTTGTGTTAGGACAGGAGCTGCCCAAGAGGTCCCTGAGCCTGTACGAACATGGGATGCATTTGGCCTGTCACAGTGGCAGACTTGGTCTCTGCTGAGCAGCTGCCCCGGGGCTGGAGCTACAGGGCTGTGCCATGCAGTGGCTGAGCTCTGATGTGGTCCTCGGCCAGAAAAAGAGGCTCAGGCTCTGCAGGGGAGGTCCTGCAGGAGGTGTGTCCTCCAGGGCAGCTGCTGCAGTGCC
Organism: Lichenostomus cassidix; assembly: GCF_008360975.1. NCBI lineage: Eukaryota > Metazoa > Chordata > Aves > Passeriformes > Meliphagidae > Lichenostomus > Lichenostomus cassidix. The sequence goes on along the minus strand of NC_139500.1, from coordinate 8,649,353 downwards.
AAAGCAGCCCTGGAAGCAAGGCTTGTCCCCGACCTGGAGCTGGGCCCAGGAGGAGAGGAGTTGGTGCTGCCTGCCCCAGCTGACTCATCCACCCCTGCAGTGTCACAGCGCGGTGGATGTTGTCATTTGAAATCATTGTGTCCCTCTGCCCCATGGAGCCCTGGGTCGGGGGGTGGCAAATCACAGCCCCCTGTGCAGATGCTCCTGCGTGGGAGAGGGAGCAGGGCCTGGGCTTGTCCTGGAGTGTCCAGATGGATATCAGCAGGGCCAAAGGGGGCAGCTTTTGGCCCCAAGGCACCTGAATGGGTAGGAGCAGCCCTCAGGGGTGCAGAGGGGGCTGGGATCCACAGTGGTGGGGGGTTATTGCACAGCAGAGCCACAGCACCGCAGTGTTACACCCGTGACAAAGCAGGGCCATAACCCAAGGAAAACCCACACAGCTGTGATGGAAGAGTCCACACCACCAGCATGGCCCTGCTGGAACAGAGGTGCCCAGCAGCCCTGGTGACACAACACATGGGAGGAAGGGGCTCGAGGGCCACTTTCTGTGGCATTGTTTAGTCGTTAACCTCATATTTAGAGAGACTTTAGGGGGACTTGGAGAGGAATCTCCTGTTATCTCTGAGCATTTAATCACCAAGACTGTTTGGTCCCCAAATGACTGAGTGCCCCAGTGTTATGAATTCTGGAGGGTTAAGTGGGATCCTACCCTCCTGAAGGGATGGGAACATTTGTCTATTCTCTCAAGGTCCCCTTGTTCCTCTTACTGGGGGCTGAGTGTCCCAGCCCCACCGTGCTCCCAGGGAAGGGGATGCCACCCTACAGCCCAGCACTGCACCAGGGAAAGGCTGTGGCCTCACAGCAGCGGCAGGGGCAGTGGTTAAAATACTTCTCATAGTGATTTTCACCCTTACAAGGTGCTAAATGCCTTTCTGCTCCAGGAAAACCTAACTCCAGCTCTTGCTCTCTCAACTCTGGAGCCACAGGCACGGTTGTCTGTCTAGTGAACCATCAACAGCACTTCACCCAGAAATTTTTGGCTGGAGTCTGGGACACCCCCACCATGTTCCACCCCAGCCCGATTCCCTGGGCTGAATGTCTGGTGGGGACCTCTGATTCCACCCAGCTCCTGCTGTGTGTGCCTGTTCCAGGGGGTCTGGGCTGCAGGGCACCATCCCACTTGTACCACACACGGCTCTCCCCCCTCTATTAGTCCCTGGGGGAAAGCAGAAACCCCCCAGTGACCTGCAGGAAGCTCCCCATCTGACACCCCTGCCCTCCCTGGGAGCATTTTTCTGGCCACCCTAGGGACTTCTCCTCCTGCAGCCCCCGGCTCATCCCACCACAGCAGAGAGGAGATTGAGGGGACTTACCATTGCCCATAGCCAGCACCTGCATGTTCTCAAACTCCAGGGTGGTGTACGCCGGGTCTAGCGCTGCGCTATAATCTGCCATCTCCATGTCTATGAGGGCTTTGGAAAGGCGCATTATCCTCGGCAAACACGGCCAGATTGTACCGATTCCCTTGTCCCAGGCTATTGGCCCTCCTGCCTCCCTTCGCCTTCACTGCGTCCCCTACCTGTTGTCTTTTAATTCAGTTATTTCTCTGAAAGGATTTGCTGAGCCTCAAGGCCTATACTCCCAGAGGGGTGGAGGCAGGAGGCAGGGGGTTAATCTTTAATCATCTCACCCATTGCCGAATACTGCTGAGCTGTTTTTTTTTTTCTTTTGGTGGAGCAGCGGTGATTCTTGTTGACTGTTTATTATTGAATCTCAAGGCATTTCTGATCCTGGCTCCTGGGTGCAGGCAGCATCACAGGAACAGGCACTCACCAGCAAGGGCTATTAACCTCGATGCTGAGCTGCTGGTGTTGGTCTTAATTATACCTGGGGTGGAAAACTTTGAAAAAAACACTACCAGGAGAACAAGCTTGCTCTTCACTTCTGTCATTGCCTTCCTCTCCTCACCACTGGTTGCCCACACCCCTGTTTTTCCCTTGTCTTCCTTCCTCCATCCCTTCCACTCCCTCTTTTCTCTCCCTCACGGTCAGGCAAGGTCAGCTCCTGCCTGCAAATTTACACATTGCAATGTAGAGTAAAACATATGACTCCTTTTACTTCCCTATAAACCAAGTTTTACAGGAGCTGGATGGCCTATAAACAGATCCCATTCTGTAGCCATGCCCCCACAGCGAGCAGGGCTGAGGGGTGGCACAGACACCCTGGGAATTGCCAGGGTGGCTGGGGTCCCACAGCTGAAATCACTCTATGCCAGACAACCCCCAGCCTTGGGTTTTGGCTGATATGTATAAAAGTTTTGTGAGCCATGGTACAACAGAGCAGCAGGAGCTTTCCTTCCGTGGGTGCAGTGTCTGCCATCAGCACCAGCAGTGGTTCTGTGCCTTGCCCAGACCTGATGCTGCTGGGCTGGGGGCTGGGGTGAGCAGCAGAGCTGCCTATGCTCCCCTCCCTGGCTGCCCCTGGGCACATCACTCCTCCACTTCAGCCAGAACTGAGACTTTCCAGTGCAATTGCAAGATCATTGAGTGGGAATTTAATCGATCGCTGAACAGCACTGGCTGCATGGCGCAAGAGAAGCAGCAATTAATGATTTGGTATCAGTTCACTCTGCATTGGAAACAGCCCCAGGGTTTCGCAACCAACAGCAACTGAGTCCACACACTGCTGATCTGGGCTCCCAGTGGCTTCTGTTTGTTCTTCCCAGGCACCCCAATGCAGCCCCAGTCCCACTGGCACCACAAGATGCCCTGGCCATAGTGGCATCATAGCCACGATGTGACACCAAAGTCTCTGGTTCCACACCAGTACATGCCTTTGGGCAGTTATGCTAGTGGTGATTTGCTATTCACATTTTAGGAGGACAAGGAATTGTTCAAGCAGCCCTTTGCCCCCCAAAACCATGACCTACATACCACATCTAAACAGCTCTTCTACCCTGAGGCTACAGGTCTGCAGCAGTGAATCTGAGCACAGGGGAGAGCCCCTGCTTTCTCACTTGCGAATGGTGATAAATGACCCTTTGCTGCAGGGAAAACAGTCATTTGGTCAGTGCTCCTGAGGGACAGGCCAGAGCTCATGTGCTGGTGGTTCTTCCTTTAGGCAGATACAGTCCTTGCCAAGAATTGGTTTTATGATGTGCAGGCTGGGATGGAGATGCAAAAGCAGAGCATAGCTCCCTCCATAGCCTCCCTCATCCCAGGCACCTCCATCCCAATCCCAGCCGGGCCACAGTGATCCCTTTGATTAGATAAATGCTACAGACACCAGGTCAAATATGTGCAGGATTTGCCACAGCGTCTAGTAAAATATCGTAAAAGCAGGGCCCATTTTGCTCTGCTCAGCAAAACAAACCTTTTGCTTCAATAGCCTGCTGAGCAAGGAGGCTGCAAAGGCCATTTGCTTCCCGGGCAGGAAGGATTAAAAAGGGCCAGGAATAGAAATCAGGGAGGCAGCGTGTGCGGGAGAGCGGCAGATAAGGAGCAGGGAAGTTTGGAGAGCATAAGGTGGCTCATGAGGCTGGGGCTGTCAATGGGACGTGGTGTTTTCCGCCCAGGGTTGTGTTAACTGTTGTTTTCTCACTGCCAGTGTCCCCTGTGGGTCACCAGTGCCCCCTCCAAATCCCTCCTGTTGGTGTGGAGGTCGAGGGCCAGACCAGCCAAGGACACCACACACTTCCTTTGCCCCGGAGAAGGGCTCTGATGCAAATGCATTGGCTGCTCCCTGGGCACAGGCTGTTGAGGGAGATGATGTCTCCCCTGGGATCTTCTGCCTGGGGAATCCTCGTGTCCCCCTGGCATCCTTGTGTGGTGAGTTTTGGGACTGCTTGCCAACGTAGTCATGGCTGGCCAACAGGACCCCACAGCCCTGTAGCTCTTTTAGGTGGGAGATATTTGAGTCAGTAGCTGCTTGTGGGGCTCTTTCAAACACTTCTGGTTATAGAAGATGTTTTGGCATCTTTATCCCACAGATAGACAACTCATAGCTGGAAGACCCTCACTGATAGGTGAAGGCTGCTCCCAGACCAGGTGCTCTGGGGAAGTTTAGCTCCCAGATCTTCTCCTCTCTCCTGTCCCCATTTTCTGTACCCTCCACCCACCATTTCCTATGTCAGGACATGGTTGTAAAGGAGGCCATGACATACCTCTGGGGCATGAGCTGTTCCGTGTCAAGTGATTATTTAATTTTTATCTGTTGAGCAGTAAATCCTTTCCCACATCAGCACATCATGACACTAATTCTGCCTTATCTATATATCCCTGACTGGAAAATTCATGCAAACCTACAGGGGATTCCCTGAAAATAAGATCTGTGCTTCTCAGTAGATGAGGATCAGGAAACAGAGCATTTAATAGAGCATTTTTGGTAAGGATGTTGTCACCTACTGTCCTTGCTAGCTCTGCAAGCCAAGCAGGTGACCAGGCTCCTCTCAAGGGGCTCCTCCCTGTTCCTTCTTGAACAGGGTATTGTAGAATCAGAGGACAATTGATGTTGTAAGGGACCTCAGAGTTTCTCCTGCAGCCTTCTGCTGGAAGCAGGGCTAGCTGTGAGAGCAGCATGGGTTGCTTGCAGCTTTATCTAGTTGGGTCTCAACCACCTCCAAGTATGGAGAGCAGCCTCTCCAGCCAGCTGATGCTTGACTATCCTCATGGTTAGACACTGGCTGAACCTCTCTCCAGTTTTTACACCCCTTTATCTCCAGCCAAGCAACCTGTAAGGAGCCTGGCCCTGTCTTTTTGCTGTCCCTGTGTGTGTTATGCTCCCCCAGTTCCTGCTGGCCCATCTCTCCCGCCTGATGCAGGACACAGCCCTGCTGGCCAGTGGATCAACCAGACCCCCCAGACTGGGGTGGCCTGCAGACTTTCTGAGCATGGACCATGACCAGGCTGCAGCCTGGGGCCCTCCTGCCCTTTGTTTTTCTCTCTCACGGCTCTGCACTCTTAAGAAATACTCAGCAGAAATGCCAGTGCCCAGAGCCAGCAGGACCAACCTCCCCTTCCACTGGCTATCGCAGCCCTGACTCCAGATCTCTCCTCCTGTGTCACTCACAGCTCCAAGGCTGCTCTAGAGCTGGAATATTTCACGTGTTTTTGGGTTTTTTTGTCCCACATGCACACAAAGCAGAGATGGGCTCAGGTATTAAAGCTCTCCAGCACAGCAAAGCCCTGAACACAGTCAGGGCCCTGCTCAGCCCATCACTATTTCACCAGCGAGCTGTGGGGAAGCAGGAAGCCCAGTTACAAGACAAAGAACAAAAGTCCCAGGGAAACGTCACCAACGTAGTCATCTCCACACATGCAAAGGTCCCTTCTGCCTTTTTTTTTTTCTCCCCTTTGAAATTTCAAATTCCAGTTTGTGGACAAAGTCCTGCCTATGTGAGAATATAGATCTCCGACCACTGACCAAACTCCACTTCAAGCAGTCCTGAGGACTGCTCTTCCCCTTGCCCACGGATGTGTCTGCTCAGTCCTTGGATCTGCCAGGATTGTGCTGAAAATTTTGCACTGGAGCACAGCACTGGTACTTGCACAGAGTGGATTTTGCACTTAATGTCAGCAGCTTCCTTTCTGGGAAGAACCTCGGGAATAACCAGGTAGGAGCCTTATCACCTGCAATCCATTTGGCCAGCCATCATGGATAGAAAATAAGAAGGAGAAACAAGGGCTTCCATTGTGCTTATACCAGCAATTTTAGCTCATCATTTAAATAAGGGAAGGGGGGGGGGGGGAAAAAGCAGCTTCAGAGGGGTTGAAAAACAAGAAGGAACATGAGCTTGTAGAGGCAGAACCACTCCGTATGGTTAACTGATAACTCCAATTTGCCTCTTCCCTCTCATCTTTTCTGATTCTCCCAATTAAGCTCAACTTATTCTCATGCTAATCATTTCTTGACCTGTTTATTCTGCATTAAAAAATTAACAGAGAGCAGTTTACTGCATGACTTGCTCACACAGAACTGCTACAGATTAGCAGGCATGCTTTAAGCCCCTACACAGGACTTTTGGGTCTCGCAGCCAGCCTGCACAGCTCGAGGATGAGCTTTTTTTCCTGTTTTTAAAGAACAGCTTTTTCTAAAGTCAATATGAACCCCCCTCCTTTCATGCCTTGAGTATATTTGCTCGGTGACTATTTCCAAATGGAAAAGATAAAGCCAAGGGCTTGTGTTTTGTCAGACTTTTTGTAAACAGGGGTATTTAGGCCATACTGTCAAACCCTCCTGCCTTCTACCTTGGTGTGCTCTGACTCCAGAGCAGAGTTGTCAGTGTGTTAATAAGCAGCTCCAAGGAATTTGCTGGGGCTGGGGGGCTTCAGGTCACTGCAGCTGCACAAGACCCCAGTTTAAGGGGCAGATCTTTGCCTCTGCTCTGGCATATTACAGACACACAGATGGGGGTCTGCTCCTGTGTCCCTACCCAGAATGTCCCCAGGAGCTGTGAGAAGCCTCCAAGAAAACAAATGATTCAGCAGAGGTTGTTTAGGTCTGTTTGCCCCTTGCCAGCTGCACACAGCACATCTGTGCCCCAGCAAAACACTTTGTGGAGGTGAACCAGAATGATCCACCAGCTCCATCCAGGGAGGTGCATTGGAAAGATCCAGCAACAAGAGGCAGGAGGAGACCACAGTGCCAGACCCTTACTTGGGGAAAATGCAATCAATTTTATCATCCTGTTCAACAGCAATCGCTCTTGGTGATTTACTTTCCCCAGGGCTGAAGTGTCTGTCACTGGGGTTGGGGACAGATGCTGTTTGGAGCTGGGGGTGATGCCCAGGACAGGCAATCCCTGAGCAGACCCCAGATGCACTGTCACTGATGAATGTGTGACGTGTGGTGGCACCCTAGGCTCCCCAGCACAGCTCAGGGTGACAGAGACAGTTTCATTGCAACCTTAGGCTGTTTCTTACCAAAGTTATCAAAAAGTGGTCAAACCAACTAATATTGTCCTGGTCCCCAGACCACAAAATCCCTGTATGGAGAATCAAGGCAGTTTTTGGGTATGGGGAGGAGATACTTTAAAGAAGGTATAAGACTCTGCCTGAGCTCCCCTCCAGAAGCAACATGTGCATTTCAGCCAAAGCTGGGATGATATTGGGCCTGGAGGCAATTATTGGAGCTGAAATAAAAAGCTGCTCTGCAAAAGTGGTGGGGAAAGAACTGCAAACATGGGGACAGACAGACCATTTCAGCATATACTGCTCTGGTGATAACACTGTGCTTGCCTTTCATCCCAAGACCAGAAAGGGCTTTATTATCCTGCCTAACAAGGGCTCTGAACTCTTGAGGAAGTAATTATTATTTCTCTTGGGAGCTGTTATTATGCAAGGACAGTAAATGTGAGCTGTTCCCAGAAGAGCACCTGTACTCAAAAATGCCAGGGCATTTGCTGATGTGTATTTGCCATCATTCTGCCTGCACTGCAGCCCCTGAAAGCAGCATCTGGCCCTGGGACCTGCATTTTGGCAGTTGTGACTCTGGAAATCTGTCTGCTCTGTTTTCATGTAAAATCATGCAATGAGCCCAGGACCAAGAGAAGGAAGGGAAATAGGTTCTTGTTCTCCCATTTCACCACAGGCTGCAACTTGGCCTGAGCTACAGCTTCCACCACTGATCCCACTTGCCCCCTTAATACCCTACACCACGAGCACTGCACTCCATCCAAACCCCAACCCAGCAGAGAGCCAGACACTTTCCTGCTAAACATTCTCTCCCGCCTATTTGGGAGGAAGTCCAGAAAGGCTCTGGCTTTGCCATGTGCTGTTCCAGGTTCACTGACTACACTGGCAGAAGCTTGGCTGAAATCCAGTGGTTTAAGCCCCATTTAAATGGGGGAGCAGGAGCCTCAGAGAAGCAGCAGCGTTGGAGAGAGGGTTTACTGCTGGCAACAAACACCTATTTCTCATCATGCCTTGCCAGCTCACACATTTAGTGTGGCAGGGATCTCAGCAGCCCACTCCAGACCTGGGGAGAACTTTTTAGCAGGTGGATATGATTCCTTTGGGCCTGAAGTAATCTTGAAGCTTCCCAGGAAAAGGATCCCTACTGAGCTCACACTCTGGCAGGCAAGTGAGTCTCTCCCTTCAGCCCTGCCAGCTGTTTGCAGGGCTTTTGCATTTCATTGACTTTGTACATTCATTATACACACATGAAACAGCCCCTGAATCGTTCCAGCTGTGGAGCAATAGGTGAAGGAGGAGAACAGCCAAAATCAACAATGGTTACACATCAAGTTTTACCCTTTTTTTAAAAAAATTTTAAATATCCTTTTGCAAAGGTGGGTGCATCAGCAAGCCACGCCTGGAAGTGACCTCCAGTGGCTGCTGGGGCTCTCGGGATCAGCCCTCTCTTGAAATTAGGGCAAAAGACTGCAGTGCTGCTGAGGGGTGGAGGGAGAGCTGCAACAGGGCAGAGGTATCAGGGGGACATCTCAGGACAGGGCTACATGTGCCTGACAGGAGGCAGCACAAGGAAGGAGGGAGGCTGCCATAGGTGGGAGCAGTGGCAGGTCTGAGTGGGGACAGGTAGGCTGTGCATGGAAAAAAAGAAAGCACAATGGCATGGTAAGTGAATATTTGAGAGATTCTAGTTTCTGGAGAAAGAAGGAAACAAGTTAGTGCAAAATGCTTTTTCTCTGCAGGAGTGTGCCTGAATAGCCTGCCTTGTTCCCAATGTCCTCAACGGCCAGAGTGCAGCAAGGGGTGAGTGGGAGCCAGACAGCACTCAGGAGCTCCACATCCATGACAGCTACACATCCATCACACACCCTCCTATGTGCCACGACCCTCCTGTCCACTGCCAGAGCAACAAAAACACAGCAGAAAGCAAGGTATGGGAACATGGGAGCCTTCTGCATGCAAGATTTGTAGCATGTGGGGCAGCAAGGGCAGGGGATCACACATCCCTGCAGTTTCAGAAACCCATGGCCAGGACACTGCAGGCCCCACTGCTTAGCTCCCAGCTAACAAACATTGCAAACTGCTAATTAGCCTGTGAATATTGAACCTATGTCTCCAATCCTGGCTAACACTATTGTTTGTCCCTTTACATTCCTGCAAGACCCAGTGTGATTGGCCTTTTGTATCATAAAGAAATTAAAATATATTATGACCATAAACTACATCATTTGAGGAAATGAACCACTTCTAGTAAACATATCATGGGACGCTGAAGCCATGAACTTTCCTAAATCAATTGCCAGCTGATAAAAAGAGCACAGGTATTGCTGGGAGCAGCCCCCAGTATGTGACTCCCCGCTCATCCTGTGGGGTGGTGACTGGTGGTGCAGGCTACCCCAGGAGGCACAAACCCCACCACCAGCACAAGCCCTGGTTGGGAGGAGCTGCTCAAGCAAGAGCAGCACCATGACTTTTGCTGAGTCCTGGAGTGGAATGGAGGCTTTTGGGGGTATTTTGGGGGTGAGGCTTTACAAGGCAAAGGGGTCAAGGGTTCAGGAAGCACCAAACATGTCCAAGTTCCTCAGGGTGCAGGAAGTGGTCTGCAGGAACTTGGACATGTTTGGTGCATCCTAAGCCCACCCAGCCTCCTGGCCTCCACACTGAGGTCCCTGTGGGTGCTGGGGCTGAGCACAGAGCTGGCTGGAGGGGGCTACAGAGGGGAACCCTAAAAACCTTTCTGGTAAGGACTCTATGCCACCTATAAAGTTTGCACTGGAAGTGTTTTTCTCTTAGTTGCTTCTAAGCGTCCATTATGAGGGCTGGGAAGTCCCGCTGCAGATCTGGCTGGGGAGCAGAGGCTGTGCTGTGAGTGGCAGGATCTGTCTCCATGCCTGCTGAGGCTGCAGCATAGGGCAGTAATGCCAGACTGAGAACTGGGCTGAGAATGACTGAATCATTTCCCAAACAGCACAGCCAATCCTTGGGATGCCAGCCTGACTCCACCACCTCTTCCTCTAGGAGTCACAGCACCCACCATGCCACCCACATTGGGGTATCTCTCTCTTGAGCCCCAGAACCAACTTGGGGACAGGAGCCATCACCACCCACAAACCTGGCACGTTCACCCTGCATGAAGCAAAACAGAAACCAGAGATGTGGAGGTCCCATCGAATGGGGACCAGCAATCTACCAGTGGGAATGAGCCAATTTTGGCAGCTCCAAATCCGCACTGGAGACCCTGTCCACGCCCTTCATTCACATAAACTCCACAATGCTGGTCATGCAGCTGATTCTCTCCCTGCTGCGAGTGCTGGGGGAGCAGGGGGGTACCTGGTGTTTCCTGGAACAGGTCGTATCTGGTGCCATTCATCTTCCAGGGGCGCTCAGCTCCGTGGGCAGAGCTAGGGAAGTCTCGCCCCTGGATGGGGCTGTGCAGCCGGCGAGCCCCCCGCGGGCAGCGGGGCACGAGCCATGCCCAGGAGCTGCTTGTGGTGCAGAGGCAGGGACAGGCTAATCCCTTAATGCTGGTCACAATGAGATTTGATGGGGAGCAGGAGTTTGTGCCGCAGAGCTGCAGGTTTTAAAGGGTTCTGGCCACTGCCTGGGGGAAAATTATAAGGTGGCTCTGGGTCTGCACCCCGCTGCCAGTGCCCGCAGCAATGCCTGCTGCTTTCTGGGCCACCTTTCTGAGGTCACTCGCCCTGGTCTCTGGCCTGGCACTGGGTTTCTTTAGGGCAGGGGATACCTGACTATTGTGCAGCTCTGGAGGTTGATCCAGAAAATGTGTCTGGGTGTGTCTAACAGCGGCAGTGGGTCTGACTCCTCAGGGAGAGGCTGACTGCTTTCACTTTAAAGTGTTTCTGTATAAATAGCCAGAACACCATATCCTTGAGCAACAACCTTCATCTCCCCTCCCAGCTGACATCACAACATGCAGGATGGCTCGGTCCAGAGGGGGCCATGAGGGCTGCTGAGTTTTCTCCTCTGCAGGAGTTGTGTCCTGGCAGGAAGTGTAGCTTATAATGGAGGAGGAAAATCAGGTGAGGCTGAAAGGGAGACCTGGGAACCTCTGAATGCAGTCTTGGGCTGCATGGCTGTGGCCCAACCAGAGCCAGGTCTCATTGGCCTGCATATCCAGAAGAACTAACTCAGGGACAAACCCATCTGAAACACCCATTTTACTGCATTTTCCTTCCTCCTCAGATGACTTTCTTCCTGCCAAGCCCATCTCTGCTTTTGCTGTGCCAAGGGAAGAGAGCTCATTCCTTCCCTCCTGACATTGTACCCCACGTACTGCCTCAAAGGCACAAGTCTAGTGGAGCAAAAGCATTCCTAAACCATTCCAACCATTCCTGTCCCATCTGCACAAGCTTCTGCTTCTACTCAGGGCTGCCTGAGGTACATTTGAGTTGATTAGAGTCAGAAACTTCCAGAATGCTCCTGAGTCAGGAGTGACCAGCAGCTCTGTCCCTCAGCTCTGTGCCTGGGGAGGGGCTGTGCTGGCAACAGGGGCTGATGCCCAACATTCCCATGTGGAGCAGGGAGCAGCATCAAGGGTGGGCTGGGACTGAACTGTGCGTAACCCCATGACACCTCCCTGCACCCCTGTGTTGCCACACAGGTTTTAGTGGCTGTAAGAGGGAAACACACCCAAGCCACAGACATTTCTCCCAGACTATGGCAGTCTCCAGGCACACACCCATGGATGAGCCACAGGCTCTGCTTCCACCACCTTGGTCCCACCATCATTTAGCCACAGACTCTAGGCAGGGGAGTAGCCAGGGCTGTGGATCTGAAGCCTGACTGTTTGTCCCCTTGCCCCTTCTGCCTCCTCATTCCACTCTTCATTTCCTGGTACTGCCTTTGCCCTGCCAACACCAGACTCTGCATGGGCTGGTTCTCTGGGGTGTCCATTAGTGCTTTGTCCACTCTTCCCTGCGGGGCCACCTCTACCTGAACGTGCCTGTCCCTGGAGCAGGACCTGCTCAAGCTGCAGTGGCTGCATGTGAGACGCCACTCAGTTGGATGGGGACCTGCAGCACAGGCTGGGTCTTTCTCCATGGAGCAGTTGTTACTTTACACCTTCTGCTGAGCCCCCTGGTGATACCCTATCCTTTAATCTGACACCATTAAGCCTCACAACCCATGGCAAGATTTCCTTGGGTGATAGCACCAGTGAATCCTCTTTCCCTGTTGAGGGTGGTGAGGTGGATGCTGCCATCCCAATGATGGGATGGGATGCAGGCATTGTCCAGCTGGATGGAAGCCAGGGCAGGCTGGAATGCTTCAGAGAAGCAGCAGCAGCCTCTTATCATGGGGTATCAAGGCTTTGGGAACTGTGTAGCAAAATGGTCAGCATCCCTTGGGAGCAGAAGGGGAGAGAAGTGGCCAAATGGGGCAGGAGGAGCCAGGCTCTGCCTCCATGAAGGGCACTGGGCCATAAACCCAGCACAGTGGCTGTTTATGTGTCAGCAAACACGTTGAGTGGGCTCGACTGTTGATTCTGACCATATAAACTGGTGTTGTGGCACTCGTTCAGGTTTGTACAGGTTTTACAGCTCTTGTTCTAAGAAGTGCCCATGTATTTGGTTTTGCTCCTTCCTTCTGGTCTATCTGTTGACATTGGCTCTCCTAACCAGAGTGTTGGGCCATGCCAAGAAGCTGAATCTGAGTCTCTCCCTGTGTTTCCCACTTTCTCAGGGGTTATAACCTATAAAATCTCACACACACCCATGGCTGGAACAGGTTTTTGGTGCAGAGGCAGGTGAAAGGTGCCTGCTGGTGCCCACCACTGGTTGGTGGGTTTGGATTCCCTGTACTCAGTGACAGAAGATGAGCCACCCACCTGGACAGATGGATGGGCAAAGCTGCAGGGAAGGTGCTGCCTGGGAAGTCTGGGGTGGGATGAGCAAGGTCAGAGGTCTGTAGGGCTGTGATGGAAATTGGGCTTTCGAACCACTTTAGATGTCCAGAGAAGGAGAAGATGCTCCCAGGGCATCATCACAAAGCACATAAGCTATGCATGGTCACCTATGGTGGAAAGCACAAAGTATCACCCACTCTCTACCTCCAGTCCTCTGCCCAGCAGGAGCTGCCAGCACAGTTGTGCCCTCAGGGACACGTTGGTGCTGGAGGCTCAGAGGGCTTGAGCTCATGGTGACAGTCCTCATCTGCACCTCGACACCAGAGCTTCTGTAACCATGGGGATGCAGCTGGAGTCCCTCTGGTGACAGCAGGACTGTAGGACAGAAAGTCAGGTCCGGCCTTGCAGACCCTTTGGCTTTTTGAACAGGGTCTGTTCACTCCTTGACTGCTGATGCATTTCCATATCCACTTGCTCTGCATGGAACTGCTCCTCCCACACCTTTGGTGCAGCATCAGGAGCCTACCTGTATTTTTTGAGACATGTATTTCCTGACAGGATTTGCTGAGTAATCTCTGCTGATGCTCAGGCAGAAGCTTGGGCAGGAGCTGATCCTGGGAATAATTGCTTCTGGGATCCAGCTTTGCTCAGAAGCCCTGGTGCCTCTGCCCAGGGCAGGAGAGCAGAGCCATCAGCCCCCAGTTCACCATACAACTGCTACCTTGAAATTTGCCTTCTGTGAAAATTCTGCAACATTTGCCATTTCCACATACATTTCTGCCAGGAGCCTTGTTTGCTTGGATATTTGAGGAAAGCAAACAGAGAAAGAGCCTGAACACAAACAGTCATGGATGTTTTTTTGCAGTCTTTGCCCTGTTCTAACCCCAAACCTGCCAGCAGAGATACTTGCAGGCATCCCCTGATGTACCCCTTGGCTCTGCCCTGTGTGCTGCCCTGTCCCCCAGTGCTGGCCCTGGTCCTGCTGCAAATACTGCTGCATGTAAAAGAAATTCATCCAGCCCTTGCTGTCTCTGGGACCACCATCACTCACCACCCCTTTGCACTCTTGCTAAGTAAACATTTTTTAATGCCATTTAAGAAATGTCAGCAGATGACTAACAGAGCATGACTGGCAGACCTACACCTGCCCCGCCAAGCTCAGAACACCTCTCAGACACTTCTCAAGCCTTCCTAAGCCTCTTGCTTCTCACCTTCCAGAGCTGGAAATCATTTCCTGCTGACAGCAACCCTCTGGGCTCACTCCCCCTATAAAAATACCGTTGTGTTTCAAGCAAAGCCGAAGTTGAGGGTGTGCTGCTGGCCCCATAAATGGCTGGAATGAAGTGGGAGAAGTCACAGCCCTGTGGGTAAGTGCAGACACCCCGTGACACTGAGCAGCATCCCCAGCTCTTCCCCAAGGAAACCTTCAGCAAGCACCAGCAAACAGCTCTTGGGATCAGGCCAAGGTGCTAACACAGTGATTGTCCGTTTTGCATCCTAGCAAACACCTGTGTTTATTGCTGGCTGCAGCAGTACCCTGCTGAGGCACTGGAAGTGCTGACCTTGCCAGCACCAGTGTTGGAGCCACCCCTACAGCTGACAGGGATGACTGGAGTGGGGACAAGGAAGGGGGCTGTGCCAGATGTCCTAACACCCATTGGTCTCTGATGGCTGCCAGACCATGGACACAGAGAACAAGGAGTAAACAGATGAATTAAAGAGCAGCTGACATGAGCAATTGAGGAGGAAAAGCTCAATTCAGGTCATATCAAGAGGAAACCTGTAAAAAATTCTATCCATTTGGGAGTGAAAAGTAAAAATAATCAGAAAATCAGCCTCCTCTTACGTTTCTCAGCTGAAACTATTCCCCACATCTGACCAGAGCTCCTGAGCAGCAATGACGTCTCACATTTTTGAGCTCTTTTCCAAAGCTGCTTTACTGATCAGGGCCAGCCCTGATCATGCGCTGCTCCCTGCTGTAACCACTGGCTCTGGGAATCCCTGGCTCTGAGGAGATGCCAGAATATGAAGCAGTAGTGCTGTCTGCACAGGGATTGAGACCAATTGCCCAAATTGCGCCCAAGTCTGATCAGGAGTGTAAAGGTCGATCAAGGGGCTAGACCCCTCCTCGCTGCCTAGGAGGAGATGGTCCCTTTGCCCCCTCTCCGTTCTCTACCTTCTCACACACCAGTTTGCAGCTTCCTGTAGGGATTTAGTACAGTGGAACCCTTTCCAGCTCACAGCCTGTCCTCAGCAGCTGCTGGTGAGTATTTTGGACGCGCTTCCAACTCCACATCTCTCCGGAGCTGCAGCATCACTCTCTTCTCTCCCAGGGACCCAAGCAGGGTGCTGGGGACAGGCTACCATTGTCACTGACTGGCAGGGCATCCTCCAAGTCCTTTACACGAGGCACAAGTCTGATGGGAGGGAAATAAGTGCCCCCAGGGTGTGGTTTATGGGAAATGCTGGTGACAGTCTGGGGCAGGGATGGATGGGGAGGGTTGCAGTAACTGCAGTGGGGGGATGCCCCACTCTCTGCTCTTATTGATGCCACCACTGCCAAGAGAGGGCCAGACCTGCTCACTGTTCCGAGGCTGAATGCCAGTGCCAAGCTTCCCCATTAGGATATATCCCTGGCTTCAGATGGATGCTGAAATCCTGAAGTTCCTAAACAGGATGGGGAAGGGAAAATCAGAAAAATCTTTCAATCTTTCAAAGGAAACTAAAAATTACTGTGAGACTCCTGCAAGGCTGAAGGCTCCTCTGGAGCACCCTGGTGTGCTTCTGCTAGACATGCCAGCTCCATGGCCTGTCCTCTTGAGCACTGGGAGCTGCTGGCTGCAAGGGCATCACAGAGGGCATGGCTGGGGCTCAGCACCACCACTGCTGTGTGAGCTCCACCATTGCTTTGCAAGGGAATAAACTTCCTGTTGACCCTAGGAAGGATTTGCCCACCACTTTGCCATCTGCAGAATGATGCATCCCAGCTGCACTCTGCTGCCCAGCCCCAACCCAGCCCCACAGATCTGCCAGGGCAGCCAGGCACTGCCCAGTCCCCCATCCCACCAGCCCTTCCTCACCTCTATTTGGATAACTTTTTCACCCGTTTTATTTATGAGGACTCCCCTCCTTCTGCCAACACTCTGAGCTTCCTCTTGCTTTAGTCTGCGAGGCCCTTCTTGCCTTTTTTATTCTTATTATTCCTCTCCCCCCTTGCCTGGCCCCAGGCTTGCAGCGGGTGCTGGCCAGAGCCTGCTTTTGTTCGGCCATGGGAGCAGATGGGGAGAGCGGCTGCAAGTGGGATGGGCAGTGATTCCTCCCCATCCACCCGGCAGCACCCAGCTCTGCCTGCACTTGCCCAAGCTCAGCATGTGGCTCAGTCACTGACCCTCAGACTGAATTTTTTTTAAATAAATAAAAATATTAAGTTAATAAAAAAATATTTAAAAAATCAGGACAAAATTAATGTCAGAAATGTTTGCCTGCCTGTTCTTAAGGTTGCTGATGTGCCAGGGCTGGCACATAGCTTGCTCACATTAGAGCCAGCTGCAAGTGGGAGAAATAACTTCATCCTAAGTGATTAAAGACCTTGTTCAGCTCCTTGCATTGCATGTGTCAGGCAAAGCCAGTTGTTCACTGCAGAAATGAGGCTGGCTTTGCACCCTGGGGCAAAACTGGATGCAGGCACCCTGGATGTGGGACAGTCAGACTCAGCCACCCTGTACCACTGTGTCTCCCACACTGATGGGAACATCCCACGAGTCTCCCCTTCTCCTGCAAATGAGGTCCAAGTCAGTCCCTGTGAGCTGGGTGGGTACGAAGCCATCTCCCACCAGCAGCTGGGGCTTCAGCCTGCATGATGCTGAGCACTGGCTACTTCTGGGCCAGCCTTTGCTCCAGGATCTGACTCTCTGCACATCTCAGAGGCATCAAGCCTTCATTCCACTGGCTCACCCGTGTCCTTCACCACCTGGCTCCTTGCATGTTGTCCAAGCAACACCAGCTGGACACAAAGCCACAACCTGCACTAAACAGACCAAAAGCTGGACATTTTTCTGGGCATATTCCTGCTTGTGGCTCCTGCAGCTCAGAGGCAGGTGTGAACAGAGCTCCTCCAGAGACCTGGCTCCTGCAGGCCTGGGATGCACATTTGAGCAACCTGATAAAAACAGGCTAAAACTCCTTCCAATAACTGCTTGATGACAGCTGCCAGCTCCAGCCCAGCCCAGTGACACTACTGCAGATCCTATACAATTCCTACATGGTTCCATCACCATAGGTCGTGGACCCACTGAAATGCTGACCATGGCTCACCACAGGGCGATGCGACCCAAAATAAAGTGACCTGCAGAGTACTGAAGGGCTGGAGGCTGGGGCAAGGAGGCACAAGGCAGTACGAATGCCACCACAGGGGTGGGTTAGGGCTGAAGGTGACACCCATGGGAGGCTCCAGGCGTGGAGCAAGGGAAACAACCACCCAAAGAGAGGCCATGAGCAAAGTGCAAGGAGGTGGCCTGGGAGTCCCACAAGCCCTCCTGGGACCTGGGTCTGCACACATGGTGGCTGGAAGGTGGGCTGGGCAGGGGCTGCACTCTTGTAAAAGAGAAGAGGAGCAGGACATGAAAAAAGAGAGTGAGGAAAGGCAAGGTAATATGATGGAGAGCCCCAGAAGTATGATGGAAAACCAAGGGAAGTGATGGAGAGCCCTTGAGAGTGATGAAGAGCCATGAGGATCTGATGGAGAACCTTGTAACTGAGAGACCTCAACTGCTGGGACCTCACTCCACACCCTGGCCATGCCCAGGTTACCAGGGTTCACAGAACACACAGGACCTAACCAGCTGTGTGGGGATGCTGCAACACAGGCACAGTTGACCCATCCTGAGGAAAACAGGGGCCTGATATCAGCCCAGGCAGGGCACCTGTCCCCTGGTGCCCACCTGCATTTGTTGGCTGTTGGTGTCTGGCACAGCCAAGGAGCCCAGCACGGCACTGCTCCGGGCTGCTGCCCACTGTGCCATGCCAGGAGCACGGACAGAGGCCTGGCGGGCATCTCGCTGTGGCCAGGTGCCCAGGCAGCATTGTGCCACCTGATGCTCTGCCCCGCAGAGGCTGGAGGCTGCCGTTTGTCCAGGCACTACACTCCCTGCTGGGAAACCTGCCCAGCCATAACGCTGGCCCTCGGCAGGAGCACGGCGCTGCCAGGTGCCCGCTGTGCCCATTCACGCAGCCCGGGCGTGCCACGGGCCACCTGCAGCCTGTGCATCGGGGCTGGCTGCGTGTCCTGAGGCAGCACGTCACCTCCTCTAAGCTGCTGCCACTTGTGCTGCGAGCCCAGCAGCAGCAGCAGCCCCTCTGCCAGCACGTGGGGCCTCTCTGCTCCCTCGGGCACGTGCCTTCTTCTTCGGGTCAAGCAGAGTGAAAGGCAGAAAACGCACACACAGATGGATTTACACCATATCCAAATCAATCAGAACCCTTCTCCTGCCTCCATCTCCAGCCTGTGCAGGTGCCTGAGCCAGTGGGGAGCGGGCAGCGCGGCGGGGCTGGGGTGTGGGGCTGGGGGCTGCTGCCCGCTCCCAGCCCCGCTTCCCGCGAGCGACGCCGGGGCGGCAGCGCGGGCGATGGGAACGCTGTACTCACCATATGGAGCCTCCATCTTAGCGCTTAGCTGGGTGCTAACATTGACCATGTCTCGCCGGCTACTGCTATGGGGACTTGGGGCGAAAACCAGAGGAAGTAGAGGAATAAAAAAGAAATCTAAATAAATAAATAAAAATGTCTCTCACTAAGGAACTAGGTGAAGGCAGGAGGGAGCGCGGAGAGGCAGGGCGAGGAAACCTGCCTCTCCTGTTATCTTATTGATTCGCTTAATCAGGGCTAATGTGGGTGGAGATGTTAAATAGTAACCAAGCTCTTATGGAAACCAATCTGCAAGGTGCCGTTGCTGTAGCTATAGTAACTGCTGCCAAGCTAGAAACTCAAACACGGCTTTTACTAGACTCTTTTGGGGCTCCCGCTTCCAGATGGTGTCAAGGCCGGGGCAGCCGCTGGGCTGGGGTTCACCTCTGGCCAGGAGGAGTCGGGGCAGTCGGATCCAGCTCTGCAGCGCCCCAGGTGCCGCCGGGTTTTGTGCCATCACCCACTCACGGTGGGAAAACCACGTCTGAGGCTGTGTACAGCAGCATGGGGGGCTGTGGGACAAGTGTGGGGACTGGCAAGGGCAGAACAGAGCCTGGCTGCAGCACAAGGGTCAAAATGCCCTGGCCATTGAGTCAGGGCTTGTCTGCCCGGTGCCAGACTGGAGGAGTTGCGTGGGAATGGGGAGCTGCAGGGATGCTGTGGTGGGATGCAGGGTGATACCCTGAGCACAGGGCTGGGCACAGGATGCTTGCAGCTCCTCCCTGTCTCTCTCTGCTCCCCAGATTATGGGTATTCACAAGGTGCCACAGCCACTGATGGACATCTGGGCTCCCTCTGGGACTGCAGCACCCAGGACCTCATGGTGGCAGACGGGTCCTCAGCCTTGCAGGTGTTCAGATGGGGTCCCCAACCTCCCCATGAGGCTGTGGCAGCCTCTGTGCCACCGGTGCTCTGTGACAGCAGTCCAGGCTGCCAGGGCCTGTGCTGAGGCCAGCAGGGCAATGTGCAAGAAGTGTTGCTGAGAGGACACCATGTATATGGGGAATGCAGAGCTAGAGCTGAAAAAGTGATCATCCATCAGTGCAGAGCCTTCCATATCTCCTGTACATCTCAGAAAGAGGCCAGGCTGGAGGATGCACAGACAGCTCCTTTCCAGTCTCTAGCACCTCAGCTATTGAAACCCCACAGCCCTGAGCGGGCAAAATTTGGGCTATCTGCTCCTCTGAATGGAAAAGCACATCCCAAGGGAGCATGCAGTGGGGAGAGTGCTGCTGGATGCAGAGGGCTGAAGCACAGGAATCCACAGCTGGATGCTCAAATTCAAGGTCTTGGAATTTGGAGACCCTGAGTTTGCTGAGTGCTGAGAGGTCCTAGAGAGGGAGGGGATGTGGATAACAGAGTGCTCAGTGGCACTGAGGTGAGGTAGAGCAGTGGAATTGTGTGGGACAGCCTGGGTGGAACAGGGAGTTTGTGGCCTTTCAATGTCGTCCTCACCCTGTGTCCCAGCAGTGCTGGCTTCTCCCACACGATGGAGCAAAGCGCCCAGGCATCTCCTGTGCCCATAGCCCGTGGCCCCACCACGGGCTTTTGCACCCCCAAAACCAGAGCAAAGGCACTGGCTTGATTTTGCCCCGAGACTTCAGGCTGCAAGTGAGGGAGGACCAACACAAACATGGGGGTCTCCAGGCTGCTTTATTGGGGGGCTCAGAACTGGGGGCCCCAAGGTCAGAGGGGCTGCCATGAAGCAGCTGTGGGGCTCCCCACTTCTCCAGCTGCTCACCACGAGGGGAACATCTTGGTATTCACTTACACCAGCCTCTGCCTCAGCACCGGTGGGGGCAGTGGGGAAAGCCCCCTGAGTCTGCAGAGAAGGGACCATGCCAGCCAGCCCGACTCCCTCCTTCCACCCCTAAACCATCCCTATTTCAGAAAATAGGGACCTGAACTGTCCCTAGTTCCCCCAAAGTGGGAAGCAGCCAGACAACACTGCTAGAGAGGTGTGTTAGAAAAGCAGTTTCCTACACGGCACTAGGGATAAAGCAGGTTGGACAGCTGGGCGCTGGGGGGTCAGTGTTATAAATAATTCTTGTTCACCCCATCTCCATTCCCAGGGCTCCTCCTGGGGCTGCAGCCCTAGAACCAGCTGACTTGGTTGGATTTGACGCCGGTGAAGCACATGTTGTTGGAGCAGCCCCCGCCGTAGGTGGGAGGGCAGGCTGAGCACGGCCGCCCCACCTTGTAGGGTGCTTCTCCCAGCCAGTTGCCCCTAAAAAGAGAGGAGGGTGTCACCTCTGAGCATCATCACCTCACTGCTGACACTGGTGTGAGGAGGGAGGATGGCACGGGGGGCTCACCTCCAGTCACTTACTTGATGGCGTAGTTGCAGACGAGGAGGATGGCGTGACGCCATGTGCTGCCCCACACCTGCACGTTGGCACAGGTGCCCAGGGCACAGCCCAGGCGGCTGGAGGTTGCCCATACCATCTGCACCAGGACACAGAACAGACACCGTCAGTGTCCATCCACCCAGACATCCCACAGCTGATTGCACTGGGACACCAGTGCAGGGCTCTGTCCCACTGGGGAATTGTATCCCAGCTTCCCCAACTTCTTTGGCTGAAAGATGTCCCATCATGGGCAGGGCTTTGTTACCAGAGGGTGACTCTTTGCTCTCCCTCTCCTGCCTGCAACCTGCACTGCCCTGCAAGGAATTGCCTTGCCAAGCTCACATTCATGAGCAGCAGAGTTGGGGTCACTGCTCCAATTTACACAAATTAGCTCCCAAACCTCACCCTGAATCACAGCCAGCAGTTTACCCTCCACACAGGGACTTCAGGCAGAGACAGAAGCTCCTCCTAAAGCCTCTACAAGTTGAATTACTTCCATTAAAAGTGTATATTGTCCTTATGCAACCCAGAGCATCCCTGAGTATCCCCATGGATGAGCCACATGGGGATGCAGGTGCTCAGGTAAAGGCTGGAGCCATGAAGAGGAGGTAATTAGGGGTTGGCACAGCTCTGCTACCAGGCAGAGAAGCAGAGGAGTTTTCCACTCTGTGCTGGCCAGGCTGTCTGGGGTTGTGCCAGGGTATGAAGGGGCTGCATTCCTGGGGAGCTGGATGCAGCTGGGTGCTATAAAGCTGTTCCATCACAGAGGAGAGGATTCATGCTTGGCTAAAGTAAAAAGCACCTTTTTTTTCCTCTTCACCACCTTTAAGTTGCCAGAGGTGCAGTGAGGAGAAAAAGGGAAAAGGA
This sequence comes from Lichenostomus cassidix, assembly GCF_008360975.1. Lineage (NCBI taxonomy): Eukaryota > Metazoa > Chordata > Aves > Passeriformes > Meliphagidae > Lichenostomus > Lichenostomus cassidix. The sequence goes on along the minus strand of NC_139500.1, from coordinate 8,627,685 downwards.
GGGGAAATTTTTTTTTTTAAATATGGAAACCTCTTGTCAACTGGCCAGAAGGTCCCAGCTGCTCCTCAGTGAGTTGTGAGCCCCTGGGACATTCCTGCAACAGCCCAAATGCTGGAAAGGCCCAGGGTGGAAGGGCATCACCTGCATCTCTCTAACAGACACACTGCCAGCTGCCAGGACTGCTGCCTGATCCTGGATCCCATCTGCTGCTGGGAGAAGGGCTGTGAGTTGCACAAGGACTCCCCTGTGCAGCTGGGTCCTGGGGGGAGTGCTGTGCTCACCTGTGTGTAGTGGCTGCAGACAGAGCCACTGCATTTAGAGGGGCAGCGGGGGTTGCACTCGCGGGGGTGGGGGAAGGAGTAGTGCTGCTTCTCCTGGTGCCAGGATTTCACCATGTCCATGACGGAGCGGTACCTGCAAACAGCTACAGGTAAGGTGGACCTCCTCCATATCAGAGGTCATGGGCAAAGGAGAGGAGGGGAAGGCTCCACATTGAGGAATCAGAGAAGAGTCTGGAGCCAGGGCCCGTTGGGACCAAGCATCCCTGGGAAAAGGGGGACAGTGACATCCTTGTGCCAAGCCCACTTATGCTCAAGGCAGAAGACCAGAAGCACCTGAGGGCTCAGCCATGTGGAGGAGATCCAGGACCCATATCCTCTGGCCCATGTGCCCAGCACAGAGGGGAGTAATGGCATACTTCCCAAATGAGCAGGAGGCACCTCTGCTTTTTTGTTTTTACCCTTCTGCAAGAGCTGGGCTGTCCTCCTCCACCCTGAGGGGCTTGATGTGTCTCTCAGCTCTATCTCACTGCCATGCAGTGCTAGCTCAGAGCCTTTCTGCTCTTTGACTGAGGGGCTGCTGCTGCTGCTCCTCCAGCATTGTGGGGTGTGGGGGATTCCCAGGATCTCACTCTGTCCACAGGTCACTCACCTGCCTGACTGGATGGAGAGGTTCTGTCCCACATACTTCATCAGCTCGGGGGGCCCGTGGTCCCACAGGCAGCGCGCAGCCCATGCCTCTGCTGCCCTGGCCAGCCGCTCATCCCACACCTGGCCAGGGGAAAGGAAAAGGGTGGGCAGGGACTTTTGCTTGCCAGAGGAGGGAAGAGGAGAAACCTGCTCCCTTGTGCTCAGGGAGCTTTCTGAGCACCCATGAGTGTCCAAAAAATGTGTCTCATGCATGAGGCTAGAAAACGCCTGGGGGAAGGAAGCACAGCAGCATGTCCAGGAGCAATGGACCTCCCCAGCTGCCACCACAGCTCTTGGACACACAACTGCAAGCCCTGTGTGTGTGATTCCCTCCAGGAATGAGCTCCTGCAGAAGGCAGAGTTGAGCACAGGGGTGAAACCCTGCAGCCCTGTGCTGCTGCTGCAGTTCACAGCTGTCCCAGCCCTCAGCTCAGCCCTGGCCACAGACTGACCGGTGAGCACAGCTGCTTCCTTCATGCATTATTTAAAGCTTCCTCACCCATCCTGAACTGCTTTGGGGAGATGCTTGTGTGAGTTATTTTGGAAGGCAGGAATTTAGGCCAAGCAAGAAGCTGTTCAGGATGCTCCCGGGCATGTCTGACCTGCTCTGGTACCCAGCAAGCTGAGCTTCTGTGTGCTTCTCCCAAACCACATGCAGGGGCCACCCAGCTGCTCCCTCAGAGCCCTGGTCCCTTCCTGGGAGCAGAGCAGCATGTAGCACATCCTGTCCTCAGGGTCCCACTGTGTAGGCTGGAAATTCCTCCTCTTGGTGGCTCCCCATTTCTCCTCCCTTTAGGGCTCGGTTAGGAGCTCCAGGCAGAGTGGACACAACCTGGGGAAGGCTCTGCCCAGGATGACCCTTGTCTGGAGTCTTTGACCCACTCCTGCACATTTCTTCTGGGACCTGGCACCACTTGGAACACTCAAAAGGGACCCTGGAGATTGTGATGGAGTCATCTGTCCCAAATGCAGTTAGGGGAGAGGCTCCCACCTTGGCTTTAGGTTGGGACCTTTCAGGCTTGTAGCCACCTCCCTTTCCCTAGTGCTACCTCTGCAGCTCAGCTGGATGGATCCTGCCACCCCACAGCCAGCAACCTCCCAGATATCCCAGACACAGGACCACAGATCCTAAACCTGCCTCCATGAGGAAACATCTTCCTGCTGGGACTGCATCCCTCTTGCACAGAGTCTGCATGGGTCTGCTCTGCCTCTGGGACATAAAACATCCCCCAGGGCACATGTTCATCCAGGAATGGTGCCAGCACCCTGACATCCCTACCAGGCTGGGGCTCCCACATCACAGGTGAGCCCCTCGAGCCCACTGCACCTGTGGACCCAAAACTGCCCTGCCGGAGCCCAACTCACCATATATTCCATGTTGGCAGCGGGTGGGGACACCTGTGCCCGCACTTGGTTGTGGTAATCCAGAATCACACTCATGTCGTGGGGGGAGAGATATCTCTTCCGCCGGCTCCGGGGCATCCCCACGCCCCACAGCAGGCTGGCAGCCGTGCCCTCGGGAGGGGACAGCAGCTCGGTGGCGTTGGGCAGCAGGAAGGAGCTGGACAGCTCTGTCACCCAGCAGCCCAAGGCCGTGAGGTACAGGTGCAGGTGGAGCACAGCCATGCCAGCCCTCCCGGTGGGATCAGCCAGCAGCTTTCTGCTCCTGCACGGAGTCAAGCAAGGACAAGGGGGATGGCCGGTGCCTGCTGCTGGTGTGCAGATCTAGGAGAGAACACAACACAGACACCACTCAGGATTGCAAACATGATGCAAGCACCACTTCCCAAAATAAGGTGGAAATGAATTTTATTTTCTTCTTTCATTTTCAAAATAAGTATTTAAAATTAATCTCCTTAATAACCTTATTTATCACAGCAAATTCCCCAGGACTGTCAGAGAGATACCTGGTGAATTGGTTTGCTTGTTTGTTTGTTTTTAAAAAAGATGAAGTCAGTAGAAAGTCTCCCCCACTTTTTCACTTATGGCACATACCTGTGGGACAGGGGATAGTTAGGAGCATGCTGAGAGTCACTGCAGCCGCCTGCCCTGTAACTTCCCAGGAGTTTGGTGAGTTGAATAAATCCCCAGCACAAAAAGAAATCTCACGCAGATAAAGAAGCACACGGCAAGACTTAAAAGCATTGTCGAGAAATCCTAACGACTCTCTTATCTCAGGTAAAGAAAAATAGTCACCGCAAAAGCAGACTATTAAAAAAGGAAAAAAAGGGAAAACGCTGGAACATCCCCTCATCTGTCAGCCGATGCACCTCCTAGCATCCCTGCCAGCCCTTCCCGGAGCAGCGGGAGGATGTTCCCCCGACTACGTACCGTGCAGACTGAGCCAGGAGCAGCGGAGCCCGGCGGTGGCGGCGGCAGCCGGCGGGATTGACCTCCGGGAACAACCTGCTGGGGCAGATGCGGGAGGCTCGGCTCAGCCCCGGCGGGCAGCCCGCTGCGGCCGCTGACGCACAAGCTGCATCTTAACTCTTCCCCCGGGGAATGTCCTGAAGTTTGGAAAGAGCCCTGCCAGGAGATTTATAGGCTGGTGGATGCCTCCGCGCACACAGGCTCACGCAGGCACACGGAGCCCCGCACGGGGCCGGGGGGAGCGGGCAGCGCACGGCTCGATGGCTCAGCGAGCAGAGGGGCTGCTCCTCGCTGCTGGCTGGGGATTTGTTCAGGCTACCTACAGGGAGAGATTCCCAAAGTCATCTATTTCCTGTTCATTCCCTAGCTGGGATCTTGCTGGAAGCAGTGGATAGGGAAGCGAATGCAGGTCGGTGAGGGATGCAGAGGGGGTTTTGTCCCACCAAGGCAGCAGCAGGGCTGGCACTTGCTAGGAGTCCCAGTGTCACCCCATTTCAGTGAGAGCTGAGCAGATGGCAGAGATGTCCCTTTATGGGGGTGGCTGGGAGGGGACCTGGTGGCCACACGTGTGCCTGGGCCAGCAGCTCTCCCCATTATAGATGGAGCCACTTGCTGGGCTGGGCGCTGCCATCCGTGTGTAACCAAAGGACTGGGGCTTGTCACAGCCCACAGGGACTCTGCCCATGGCCCCACCACTGACCCGGGCTGGCAGTGCCCAACCAGGGTTATCTCAGGGGAAAACAGTGGGCTGTGCTCCCTCCTCTGTGTCTGTGTGTCTGTCCCCAGGGACGGGAAATGGCTGTAGCATCTGAAAGCCATAGGCTGTCCTGCAGCATTAAGTGTGTTTCCCTACAACATCCCACACAGTCATGATGCCAGGGGACAACTGAGTTATTGCAGGCCACAAGGACACATGGCTGGCTGGAGGGGCTGTTGGCAATGCCTGTCACATCTTCCTCTCACCATGCTTAGAGCCAGCACAGGTGGTGGCCATGTGTAAGCTGCAGTGGGACTCGCTGTCATCCTCCCATGCCACAATGTCCCAGGTAAGCAAGGTGCTGGTGCCCCCATGCCTCACCAGGTTTGGGTTCACCACAGGTGGGTTTGGAGCCAGGATTTGGCTCTTCAGAGGCATGAAGATGAGCACCAAGCCCTAACTCCCACTTCTGAGCTGACAAGGGGCACAGAGATGGAGTGCAGGGAGGAGAAGGCAGTCCCAGAGCAGCAGCAAGTCACTGCTTCTCATCTCCACAGCTTTGACTGAGACAAGAATTGAGGAATAACTCCTGCCTGTGCAGGGACTGACAGCAGGTCCCGAGCCTGGCTGGCTGCACCCAGCTGCCCCAGAGACCTGCTGTGCAACAGAAGCTGACCAGGAGTTCAGGGACGTGCAGACCTGAGCATGGAGAGGGAATAATGCCCAGGTGCTGAGCTGATGTGCTGTATCAATACAGTCTCACCCTGCTGGGAGCCTCTGACAAAAGAGACCCCTTTGTATATTTTTCCTGGCATCCTCTCTACCATAGAGCAACTCAAGATGTTGGGGACCCTGGGGGAGCTGCTGAGACATGTTCTCTAGGGGTATTTCCATCCACTCCCCACCCAGCAGGTGAGATGATGGTTGTGCCTGTGAGGAGACTGGGAAAATGCAGCTGAGGCATCTCTGGCCCCACTGCAGCACCACAGGAGGGAATCCCTCAGTGCAGAAAGCAGCAGAACCCCATGAACCAGCAGGGCTGGGCACCCTGTGGGGGACTGGGCCATGCTGGTGCTGGGCATGCCGGGGTGTCAAGGTGGCTCCTTGAGCTCTCTGATTTTCCAGATTGCCTGTTGTAGGGGTCTAACCAGCTCAGCCTCATCTTCCAGCACCAGGTCCCCCCAAAACACCAGCCACCTCTCCACAGGTGCTGGGCAAAGTGCCATCCACAGTTTACCAGTCCTGCAGACACCCCTATTTCATGTTATCTATGAAGACAGGAGTGCCAGCTCCAGGGGTTAGCAGCAGGATAGCCCTTTGTGCTGCACCACGGTGGCAGGCACTGGTGCTGCCTCCCTCCACTCAGCTCCAGAGATCAAATCTCTCATTAGTGAGACTGGTAAAGGCACTTTCATTCCCAGCAGATTAAAAAGGCAGATGGGGACATGCAGCAGTGATCTCAACTGGGCAGACTGGGAGGTGCAGCTGCTGCCAAGTGCACAGTGAGGTAGGAAGGGCAGTAGGGCTGTGTTGTGGAGAGAGTGGTTTTAATGATCTCTTATTTCACAAAAGACAGAGCCCTGAGTAGCAAACGCTCATCCAGCACCGTGAACTGCAAAGCTTTGAATTTGGGAATTTTTTTTTTTGAGTTTTTGTCTCCCTGGGGCTCGCAGAGAGTGAACCCACCCCAGCTCCCACTGCCACGCAGCAGCTGAGCCTCTGCGCGGAGGCAAGGCGAGGGTTTTGTCTTGGGTGCAGATTGAAAGCACTGCTTAATCAGCACTCTGCGAGACAATCCAAATTCCAGGAACTGGAAGGGGTTTGTGTCCCTGCCAGGCGTAATATCCTGCAGCCCAGACTGGCCCGGCTGCCAAAGCACACGGTATCTGCAGCGAGGACCTTGCTGGGAGCCAAGAAGCACACGCATTCGGCTGGATACAGCAGCAGCCGGCAAATTCCCATTTTAATGAGCATCAGGGGGAACAAAAAAGATATATCACTGCGTTCAAGCACTGTCTTGGCAGAGACGCCCTCTGATGCTTTTACGACCAACAGACATAGCAGAACAAGACATAATGGGACTTGCAGGATTTCTGTCATGTTTATTTCTCCCATCTGTTGGCTTTGGGCATCACCCATCACACACATTCCAAGGTGGCAGACGGTGACATGAGCCCATATAGCACTGAGCAGGGCTTTGCCCTTTACTGAGGGTCAGGATCTGCTGTGGTCCCTGAGCGTCCTGATGCCTGGAGCAGGTTGATGTGGATTTCCATAGCAGGAGCCTTCTCTTTACTGGGGTAAAATAAAATGAAACCAAGGTCCTGTCTGAACAATACTCTCCCCAGGCAATGCACAAACTCTGCTGCTCCAGTAAAATATTCCCCTCCTACCTACTGACAGAAAGGCTCGTTTTCCATCTTTACTGAAAGATGTTCCTTTCCCCCAGTCCCACCCCAAAACACCAACAAGAGGTCCAGCTACCTTGGTGCCCACCATGGCAGGGAAGGAAAGTGGGGCTTTTGATGGATTTTTGCATTACTGAAGCTGTGTAGAGGTCCAACACATCCAGAACATGGTTCCTACTAACACATTGTGAAGGGAGATCTTCCTCCTGACTGGGAGGTTGGAAGATTTAATCTCCACTTCTTATGAGCTGAATAAACCCAGGCTGAACTCCTGTATATTCCTTTGTGATCTCCGAGGAGTGAAACACCTTGCTGAGGTGTAACACAACTGAGATCAGTCCTGAAGTCTGAGGACTCCAAAGTCATCCCTCTTGCTATTTAGGAACAGTTCCTTGTAAATGCTGAATCAGTTTCTGAGCTAACCTGAACCTTGGAGGACAAGCTACTGGAAACGTTATATCTCACACTGAAGAGGTGACCATGGACAGGGACAGGGTTCTTCTGGAGCCTTTCATAGGATGCCCAGCACATGCCTCTGCTTCAGGTGCAATGTCCTCTCATAACCCACAGTTTCTGCTTGTGTATTTGCTAAGGTGGAAAAAAAAACTTTCCCATTTTATATATAGTGATGGTGTAGGGAGCCAGCAGTTGAGAGTGTGGGCAGGAGCCTGCATGTGTGGGTCTGACCACCCAGGCTGGGCTCAGTAGGGCAACACAGAGCTGAGCTGCCCTCAGCTTGGCTCCTGACCCCTCTCCAAAGGTTACCTGGGCACTGCAATTAGATCCTTTCAGTGGTGTAACTGGCCAGGGCTAATGCTTTCGAGTTCTGAAGTAAAAGCCACTTGTTTTGGGCTATTAATTAAGGTGTCCCTCAAGGCTGACGTGATTCTCCATGACCTCCTTGGTGAAGCACAACACCTGTGGCACTCTTGCAGCTGTGGTCCCACCATCAGCCTGTGACTGCCTGCAAGGAAACTCTGAAGGCTGCTGACTCCAGCCAGCACCAAGATATATTTGGAACCTTTGAAAGGTGAGAAATTTTTCCACCGGCTCTAGAAATAAATGTCTCTGAAGTCAAGCTCTGCGGATAGTAGTTACTCACAAAGGTATTTTTTACAGTAACTGGGCTAAGTTTAGAACTTCACTTAAATAACACGGAAGCTAGTCTCAGCACAATTTGGAAAATAGTTAATTTGCTGCTTGCTAACAAATTGTTCTTTAGCCCGGTGCTGTGGGTGCATGATGGTCTCATTGTACACTGCCAAGGTGAGAAGAAACTCTCCACTCAGTGGGAAGACAGACCCATCACTCCACAAGTCAGCTGAGACCAAGATAGACCCAAATCTTGGAGCTGAACATCAGCTGTGACCTCCTTACCAGCTGTCCCCAAGCTGGGTCCCTGGACACCCAGCCCCACAGCAGTGCTGTTTTCATCACCCCATCCCCACTGCACACCCACAGCTCACCCAGGCAGGTGCAGCTCACATCCAGCTGTGCCCACAGCCACATGCCAGAACCAACAGCCCTGGAAACATGGTGCTGGTGGGGTTTTTACTGTGCTGCTGCCTGCTCTCGGCACGATTGGCTTCTGGGCTCAGAGGTGGGACACCCATCACTCACACCCAGGAGGCCTGGTGGGAATTTCCCATCCCACCAGCCTGCACGACAATCATCGTCTGGGGTGAGCTGAGATCACATCTTTCCTCATCATCTGACACAGTAAGTGCTACCTGTGTAATGGTTGGGAACACTGTGGCTCCAGCAAAGGGCTGCATCAGCTGCTGGATGGAGGCTAGTGGATCCCAGCCCCGAAAGCCCAGACCCAGTGAAGTGAAGTCAGGACACCCTGGCAGCCTCACCGTGTAATTTTCTTGTTTGGACGGGGGCGTGCCACAGCTTGACTGCAGCCCCTGTCTATTCACTCCATTCCCTTTTTTTCCAAGACCAAAATTGAGATAGAAACTGAGCACCTGGCACTGATTCACAGGCAGGTTTTTTGTGGCTGCACAGGGAGGTCTTGTTCCCATTGCTCCTCTTCTTGGGGTGACCTCACTGTTCACATGCCTGACCTCCACTGGGGCACCAGCAAACACCCTCTGACCATCCCACCAGTGCAAGGCTCATTGTCTCCAGCTGAAAATACCGTTTTCACCATATAAAAACGCTGCTGGTGCTTGTTTGGCTCAGATCAAATAACAGTGGGGTTGAAAGAGATGCTGCTTTTCTCCCTGGCTCTGAAGGAAGAGGGTGATGTTTGCAGTTGTTTTTCCTGCCTTGGGATGTTGGGCTGGATGTTCCTTCTCCCTGGGGTCTGCCTGGGGCATGCCCAGCAGGGAGTGGGTGCAGCTTAGGTGGGTGATGATCATTCAAAGCCTGGAGGTATTTAAAAGCAACCTCTGGTGAGCACAGGAAGGTGGTGCAGAAGGAAAGACAGAGCACAGGAGCTCTCAGAGGCATCCGGAGGTGATGGAGGGTGGCAGGAAGGACATGCCTATAGAGGCTCTGGGTGTATTAACATTTCTTCACAAGGCTGGGAAAGAGCAGCAGTTCAGCTCTCCCCAGCAGTGCTGGAGCAGAGTGAGCACCTGACAGGTGGGACAGGGGTGAAATCCAGAAGCTTTCGATCTCCTGAGTGACACTGAGCAAACCAGTTTCCATACATGTTTCTCTGCCCATTCTATCCCAGCCTGATTGATCACATCTACCAGAGGGCTCTGAGGGGTGCCTGTGACCTGTCCTGCATCAGAGCCAGTCCTGCCCTTCCAGGACTACACAGGATTTCTGTGACATTTTCCAGTTCCTGGCATGGAAGCTGAAAGGAGCCTCTAATATTTTTCCTCACTCTTAAAATCTCTTGCTTTACCTGCACATCTTGGAGCTTCCTGACTTCTGCCAGCAGAAAGTGAGAAGTTTGATGGACATTTTGTATTTCCCCTCCACTCTCCCATAAAGATGTATTGTGAATCTTTGCCAAGAAATCTCCCTTTTCTCATGGGACTTCCAATATTTCCCACATCCAGATGGCTGGACCCAAGCCGCCAGATTTCTCTGTGCCTAGATATTAAATTTCTCAGGTTCAACCATGGAGGCTGAGAAGTTTGCAAGGATCACTTTGCTCAAAGCTGGAAAAAAATCTGGAAAAGCAGAATTTGAGACACTTGGGATGCTCTGAGCACAACCAAAATAGGAGCCATTCTCTCTACATCTCTCTCAGAAGGGTGACACACTTCTCAGGGTCTTTCCTCCCTGACCAGGGGACATGCTGACTTGTGAGTCCCAGAAAATCCTGGAAGTGGGACACCTCGTCTGAAGATAACTGCTCTGAGGTCGGTCTGAGCACTGGCAGCTCCATTGTCCCTGTGTCCAGCTTTTAAAGGACAAAAGGAGTGGAATGGGGGATTCCTGCAGCTCACTGGCATCTCTGTCCATCCCTCAGGCTGTGTCCACACCATGGCACAGAGGTCTGACAGTGCTTGTGCTGACACACCCACGCTGTGTGCCACAAGCGATGGGGATGAAACAGCAGCAAAGCTGGGAACACACCAGTGCCAGGAGCACACATCCCACAGGGACCTGGGCTTATGGTGTCCCATGAGTTCCAGGGCTGATAAGGCTTATGCTGTCTCATCCTCCTCGCTGCTGCAATATTGAGCCATCCTGCCCAGGCCAGCGTGGTCCAACCCAGCCTTCCCGGTGCCAGCAGATGTGCTGGTTGGTGCCAGCCCTCGCAGAGACCCCGGGCAGGTCCGAGAGAGGTGCTCGGTGAGGGAAAGGACGGAGCCCATCCGCCCTGGGGCCAGCAGCTCGGACAGCAAACACTGAGCTCACCGAGCCAGCTGTTGCCTTTGGCACGATGCTCGCCCCTCTGTGCTTCCCCGGCCGAGGAGGAGTGTGGTTCCACCCAGCTGCTGCCCATGTGCTGCTGCTGAGCTGAGCCTGTCCGGGTCTAGCCCCTCCTGTGCCTCCCCTGCCTTGAAACCAGGGGAGCTGAGAGCCATGTGGGGTGCATTGCCCCAGGCACTGGGAGGGAGGCACCCCCAGAGCCTCCCCCAGCATCTTCCCAGCCCGAGTCCCTCAAAGACATCCTCAGGGGCTTTGCATATTCCCAGCAACAGTCAGCCCCTGCACTTCCTTTTGTGTTTTTAACATCCGGCTGAGGGTTCCAGGCCAAGAGAAAGGGAGGGTGGCATTGCCCCAGGGGCCATATCCAAGCAGGGAGGGTGCTGGGTCAGGTTTGGGCAAGGGGTGAGGAATTAGCCTAGCCCCATCTATCTCCAGTTGTCTCATCTGTTGCTCAGCTGCTTCTACTTTTTCCCTTCCTTTTTTCTTACTTAAGCTGCATTTTCACACTGTGCTGATAAGCAAGAGGAAGCCTGGGAGCGTTGGTGGGTGGTTTGGTGGCTGGCTATCTGCATTTGCCCCTCCGCTGGCTGCTGCAGTACAGATATCACAGAGTGGTCCAGCAAAGCCCTCTTACCAAAACAAACACCCTGAGTCCCCCTGTAATGGGTTGGTGGGATGTCAGAAGCTAGAAATTGGTAAATTCATGGAGGTGTTTTACGATGGTATGTCTCCTGAATAGGTGGCTCACAATGCTCATGGTTAAACCCGAAGCAGCAGCAGATACAATGTGCTCTCATGCTGGTGAGCAGCTGATGCCCATCTGGAGCGACTGGCATGAATGAAGTGGTTGTAAACCTACAGCAGCAGTGCTGGGAATAGGACTGGTCTTCTCCCCAGACAAGAAAAGGATTTTCCTCTCTGTCTGCTCCAGCGATGGAAAGGATGAGGTGTCTGCAGGAGTTCGTGGACCGTGCTGAGGGCAAGGCCTCCAGGCCTCCTGGCTGCAGTGTTTTGTGTCTGCCCACCTCCTGAAGTGGTTCAATAAATCAACAAGGCTCCCCTCTGTGCCTGCTGAAACCCCTCCAGCCGTCTCGCACAGATGACGGTTGAGGTGATGAGGGGGGTTAATTGACTCTGACAAATATTTACCTGTTTCTCTGGGTTTACAGAAACCTTGCTCCAGCCCCAGCTTTGAAGTGCAGTTCAAAGCCCCAGCAACGCTGACGTCTTGGGAGGAGCGAGCTCTCCCCAGCGTGCAAAACTGCTGCTCTACAAGGAGGGAAGCTGCATCCCCCATCCTCCTCCTTGGGCACCAGGTGCAGGCCTGGCATTTTCCATCATCTCACAGGGTCCTGCTCATCTTCCCACACCACAATAGGATCTGCTTTGCCAATTGTTTGGGGCCTATCTTAAATAACCAGCCCCAAAAAAGGCCTTGTTCCAGCAAAGAGACAGAACATGCTGCTTATGTATTTTTGTTCCTAACCTCTGGGTGGTGTCAACAGAGATTGGGCTGAGTTGCACATCTGTGGTGGGCTTATATTTTAAAAAAAATCTTGTTTGGGCTGTACAAATAAACACTTGTGAAAAGAATCTTGTTTCTTTAGGTGAAGTTGAAAAATGGTCTGATTTAGTTAAAGCACTAGGATTTGGCTTTAATTTTATTTTTCACCAGAATTAAAGCTAGAGGAGGGAAAAAATGTTGTTTATTCTCAGAACAGGTAGAGTCTAGGCAGGAGGAGCACATTCATCACCTCCTCAGTCTCTGTGCACTGTTGACCACCCTCCACACCTTCCTTCCACTTGGTAATGTGCAGGCTGAGTTGCTGTGTTTTTGGAGATGCTGTGTGCCTGGCAGACTGGGATGTTCTTCCTTGGTGAAAGCTAGGAGCAGCCAGTCTGGTCCACCTCACAGTGGAAAACTGGGCCAGACCATAATGAACCAGCAATGGGCCTGCCAGCCTCTCGTGGCTGACAGTAAAATGCTGTGAGATGCATCAGAGAAGGTACAGAAGCTCAGGAACAAACACTTCAGGTTTAATCTGGTTTTGGGAGCATTTAAACCTATGAGAAGTTCTTCTGTTCATGGGGCTCCAAAGTTCCTGCAGATGATAAAGGAAAGAGTCCTGGTTAGGAAAAAAAGTGTGGAAAAACTGGAGCCCAGACACCAGAACAGCTCTGGGCTTCTTCTTGAAGCAAATTCATTCCTTCCCTGCCCTAACCCTGGGGATGGCAGACCTGGGCATTGCTCAGCACACTCACACTGACACATCCTCTCACCTCAGTGCCTGTCTGCCTGTCTTGTCTTTCAGATGCCACCCATGGTTGATGGCCACACCAGTAAATTCCATGGTCTGGGGCATCCTGGTTTCTTCTGCCAAAGGCTGGGACGTGGGGCAGCCCTGTGGTGAAAGAGCATGGCAAGGTTAGCAGAGATGTTGAGCTCACTGAACAGAGGGAATACATAGGTAAAAAACCGAACAAATAATTTAAAAAAAATTATAATATTGGGCATCCAAATTAAGCTTGTGACAGAACTGACTGCCCTGGCTCTTCAGCACACCCTTTGAACATCTTTGTAATTATTATTTTTTATCTGCAGAGCATTTCGATGGTCATTGTGGTCAGGAAAAATCTAAGTCACACTTCCAGCCAACACTTTTATCATTATCCAAGCCAGTAAAGCACAGATTAAATATTATGTATGCATATATTTTAGATTTATACTTAAATATTTGTAATTATAGATTGGACTGAAATAGCTGTAGCTTATGTTTTGTGGCTGGCTGTACCTGGTCAAGAAACCAGGACTGTGAACTGTGGTCCTGCAGCTAATCAACACAAAGTCACTTCCAAATTTTACACTCTGATTCTTTCCTGCAAATATATGAGCTAAAAATACACCAGTAAAGTTTGAAAAGTTCAAATGTCTGAATTTGAATTAATAAGCACAGACCATTTCCTTCCCATATTTGGTAGTTTCTTAATCTAAAAATAAATTTAAAAAGCAACGTTTGGTACAGTAGCTCAAGGGCCACCCAGCAAATGGTTTCATGGAATTTGCCATTGAGTTTTGTGTGATCTTTAATCTATGATTGATAATCCTTATAGAAAGGGGATAAATGGGAACAACAAATAATGTTTTTAGTGCATGGCTAACAGGAAGGTTAATTGGTGTGGGCAGGAGTTATTTCCCAGTAAGTGCTGCTGGGAGAGCACTACCTGCCCTGCCTGCAGGGAAAGCCCTTCTCAGCAGCTACCCCTGAAAGACAACACATCAAGAATCAAATTAATTCAGATGCACAGGTGTGGAGGTGGGGAGGTTCTCTGGCAAACATGGAAGGTGTGAATTATACGGTGTGCAAAAAAGGGGAGTATTTAATCAATGAGCTGCAAGTGCAGCCACCACAGCTGCTCAGGGAAGTCAGGCAATTAGAGATAAACATGAGTAATTAAGATCATTTTATGCCCAAGTACATGTACACTTAATCACATGAATTATATATTTTTTCACATGTAATCTCATCCCCACTTCATCTGCTAATAGGCTCCTTAATTTGTATTCTAGGCAGAGTAGCTATTTTACATCTTTGTGAACTCTGCTTATTTTTAAGCTCTTCAGACCATTATCACAGCCCTCTGCAACCTCACCATTTTGTCTGAAAGAAGTTTAGGAAAGAGAAGAACAGAATCTCTCCCACATTCTGCTCAGGGTGTGGGGATAAAGAGTCTAAGGGTCTATGGCTGGGGAGGGAGTTTGTCAGAGCCACAAATTAAACTCAGCTCCTCATGCTTGTCACAAGACCATTCTCTCCTGTAAATCAAACCCTGTCATTAGTCTGCTCTGCTGTGATCTGGCTGTGCCAAACAAGAAATGTAAATATTTTGTAGCAGGAGGTATTAATTTTTAGCATTAATAAAGTTTGCACCACTGAAAACTGAATTGGTTCTTTCTTATGCTTTGCCCCATATACCAAAATATTTTGATCTTTGGATGTAACCACCAAACATGCTGCAAATTCCCTACAGCTCAGATCATACCCTTCCTATTCACTTGAGGAGAGTTGGGGGGAAAATGTCTGACCTGCAGAGGTTTTCAGGCTGGGTCCAGCCAGGTTCAGTCTGTCTAAATTCCCTGGGGTTAATTTCCACACCTTTTTCTAAAATTCTTAGGGTTTCAGGACAGGGAAAGACCTTTCCCATTTATGTGGGTAACCACACAGGTGGTGAATTACCACTGTCTCCCTTCTGTTTCCCAACTCAGCATCTCCACTGTAAACAACACATCATCCCCTCACAGGTCAGCCTTGGTTCTGCCTGGACAAGTCTGGCACTGGTAGGAAGAGCATCCCTTCCCATCAGAGATGGGCAGCAAGGATCCAGGCCAGTGTGAGAGAAAGGCTGCTACGCCTCCTCCCTGGGCTGCATTTCAAAGGCATCACTGACACAAGGGAACAAAGCACAATATTATTTTTTTAATCTTTTTTCCTAAGCCGGCAGTGAATAGAGAAGGCTGCAGAGCTCAAAGCACTGAGGTTGATGGACAGCGTCTCAGCAAAGGGCCAAAACTATCTTAACTTCAAGCTTAAGCTCCCATTAGGCAAAGAAAATAGAGCCCAAATTATGCTTATGTAGCACCTCTCATGCAAACATCCCGGGACGCTCCAGGATCAAACTCAAACACGATCAATCATGGAGATGTGAGCAGTGTTCACCAAGGAAAACAGAGAGCAGGGGAGGCTTGGCAGGAATGAGCTGCCACGAGCACCTGGCTCCCCCAGGGAAGGGCTGGGGGCTATGAAGGCCCCTGGGCAGGCAGGGATGGGGAAGCAGGTGCTGGCAGGCTGTGGGAATTGCTGTGAGGCAGGAGGATGAGCTGGGAAGAAAGGAGGTCGCTCAGATCCAAATGGGTTGTTAGCAGGGGGGTAACTCATCCCCTCCGAGTGTGTGGACACAGGCTGGTGGCTCTGCCAGTCCCAACAGGCTGGGTGCTTGGATGGGCATCCACCATCTGCTCCTTCCCTCTAGTGTTGATTAGGCTGTGAGAACCCACCTTACCCCAGACTTGGGTCAGAGCAGAACCATTGCTTGTGTTGGTAAAAAAAATTGTGTAATTTTCTCTTCTTCTCCTCCAGACATCCTTCCTAGGTCATAACACTAGAAATCTCATAAAATAAAGTATTCCTATTTAGCACAGTCAAAAGGCTTAGTTTGATTGTTTGAGCTGAGATTTCAGTTCAAATATCTTGGTCCTGTTCCACAGCAAACCTCCCAAACTTTGCCCATTTATTTTGAAGTGTCAGGACACTCCCTGGCTGGGGCACTGGCTGCAGTTGAACATCCTGCAGAGCTTTGTCAAAGTGCTGAAAAATTAAATTCCAGTAACTCACCCCCTAATGGCTTTCAGGCGTAATCAGCTTTTCAGTAACAATCCTGCCACTTTCTAGCATGTAACATTTTTAAGTGTTTTGCCAGAAGAACCCCTGAGCAGGGGTCTCATGACATTAAGGGGTGAGGCTGTGACCCCACTATAGCATCATTTTCTCAGCATCAAGGCGACAGCAGATAGCAGTGCAGCACCTGAGCAAAATGCCACTGCCTTGAAAGAAGGTCAGAATTTCTCCACAGCTAATTTGAAACATGCAAATTAGGTGTACAGTTGCCCAGGGCTCTGGGCAGGGGCTGCTAAGGCTGTCTTTCCACTGACTGTGTGTTGAAACTGGGGTGACTGCTTCCAGGTGAGAAGACCCAGTTCCACAGAACTTATCCCTACTATAGTCTCACATCAACAAAACAGACTTCTTTGCACTCAAAATTATTAGCAGATAATTAATAGAATCACCAAAACAAGACAAATACAATTTCTAAGCAACCTAATTATTTAACATAATTAACAACTCTGAGTGTCATTGTTCTCACTCTAATTAATAGTTGATACTGCATGAACTCTATGAACAGGAAAGATTCCCCCCAAACCTGTCACAGTTCAAGAGTGAGGATGCTTTTTCCAGGTCTGTTGGATCTTATTTCAAATCTCTGCTCAGGCAGCTGGGATCTCCCCATCACTTGTCCAAATAAGTGTCCTAAGACCTGGGTGACTGGGCATGCAGGGACAAGGCTTACCAGCCACTTGTCATCTCTGAAAGTTGGTCTACAGCTCTTGATGAATCTGTCCCTGCGGATTTCAGAGGCAAAATGGGATTTCTCAAACAGAAGAAATTTGTTGGAGACTTTGATTCAAATTAAACCAGAAAAAAATGAATTCCAGTTTTTAAAATCAAGTAGCCTGAAAGATTTCAGCTTGAATCAGGCAGGGATTTGGTGAGGTTAAAGAAAATTAAAGGCAAAAGCCACGTGTGGTTTACAAATTAATTCAGTTTAGTATGGTTTATACATGTCACAGCTTGACCAGGTGTCCTTCAGAGCTTTTTAGGGACCTTCTGCAATTCCCTTAGAACAAACCTTAGTCCTTGTCTATGAATAAAAGCTTTTTCTGCTGTTTTAAAAGACTTAAATTCTGCTTCTCTGATTCTTTACAGAGGTGTGGCAGTCAGCTCCTCAGAAGGTCTAGTGGCCTTGGCTTGATGCTCATGGCAGCAAATACATACCCTGAAAGTGGAGGTTTTCTCTAAATCTGCCGAACACCTGGACCCAGCTGAGCTTTGCTCACTGCGCTTGTGAGAATCCGTGATTTACAGAGATAATCCTCAGACATTTCAAGCTGGGCTGAGGATAGACACATTTCCAGCCCATGCCATCAACTGCATTCTTGTGGAACAGGTGCCAAGCTTACGAAATCCCCCTGCGTGTGGCAGACACCACAGCACGCTTCATTAGCAGCCAGCCGAGCAGCTCCCACCTCCAGCGCCAGCACTGCAAACAGTCTGGAGATCACAGGCCCAAACCTGGGAAGCAGAGGAGGCAAGGTTTCAAAGGCAGAGGGGATTTAGGCAGACAATGAGGGACTCTGTGAAACCTGCTCCCAGCCCTCTCATCCTCACTCGTTTGAGTGAACGCAGCTGCCTGTCGTTTCTAATTCGGGGCGCAGTGCTGGGGCTGGGAGTGCTAGACATGGCCATGGCAGTCTTATTAAAAACAACAGCTAATAAATTGCCAAATGCCATTTACCCTGGATAACCTCCTTAGCCAAAACTGTCCATATCTGCTGGGGCTGCTTTGATGTGTTGTTCTGCTCTCTCAGCCCAGATGTTGTCATAGATTTGCTGACGATGATGGCAAAACAGCTTTGAAATGCACTCTGGCAAGAAATACTTTCCCATCCTGTCTCAGATAGGGTCTGCTTTCCCCCACCCCCCCACTCTCACATTTTTCTTACTGAGGCCTTTGAGATGAATAAAGGCTCTTTGTTCATTGAGCCATTTCTCTTCTTGCTGATGCTTTTTTTATATTTTAAAAACTAAGCTGAAATGACAGCGGCAGCTGTTGAATAGATGAAATAGGTCTCAAATACCTCAGGGACAGCCAGTGTTTGGACACCACTTTCAGCCACAAGCATGGACAGTGAAAAGGCGTGGGAGCCTTAACAGCTCCAGAAATACTTTCTCACTCCCTCTTAAGCCTTAGGAAAAGTTAAAATAATTCTACTGATTGAAAAAATTCTCAGATTTTCTCATGAATATCATGGTTATTTTCAGAGGTGCTGGCACCCTACTTAGAAGTAGTGCTTGCATTTTATAGAGCTAGAGAAATCAGTCTCTAGTTGCACCAGGGGAGGTTTCGATTGGAGATAGGGAAAATTTCTTCACCAAGTGTTACCAAGCACTGGCACATGGTGCCCAAGAAAATGAAGGGGTCACAGTCCCTGGAGGCATTTAAAAGATGTGAAGATGTGGCGCTTGGGGACATGGTTTAGCAGAGGGCCAATGCTCTCAGGCACTTGGTGTGACTCTAGGGCCTGTCCAGTGCAGGGCTAAAAGTTGAACTAGATGATCTTTGTGGATCCCTTCCAGCTCAGAATATTCTGTGTTTCTGAGATTCCATGATTCCATGGCATAGATGCTGGAGGCCACGAGCCCTTGGAGCATCTCCTCTGAGGGTCTGCTCTGGGAACATCTTGAGCGAGTGGGGAAGGATACAAAAGCCCACCTGTGTTCTCATTTTGACAAGTGAGGGTAGGAAACAGATGTTTCTGAGCACAGCTTTCTTTCTGTGACATGGACATGCCGCTGGGCTCCATGGATAGGTCTGTGTGGATGGATCTGTGTGGATGGGTTTGTGTGGATGGGTCCATATGGATAGGTTCTTATGGATGGATCTGCGTGGATCTGTTTGGATAGATCTAGTGTGGATGTATCCATGTAGATGGATCCATGTGGAAGGATCTGTCTGGTTGGGTCCATGTGGATCTGTGTGGATCTGTGTGGACGGACCCACATGGATAGATCTGTGTGCATGGATCCATGATGGATACACCTGGATGGCTCCATGTGGATGGCTCTGTGTGGAGGACTCTGTGCGGATCCCTTTGGATGGATCCCTGTGGATCTGTGTGGATGGATCCCTGTGGATCTGTGTGGATGGATCCATGTGGATCTGTGTGGATGGATCGATGTGAATGGATCCATGTGGCTCTGTGTGGATGTCTCCATGCGGATGGATCCCTGTAGATCTGTGTGGATGGATCCACATGGATGGATCTGTGTGGACAGCTCCGTGCGGATGGCTCTGTGCGGATCCCTGTGGATGGATCCCTGTGGATGTGTCCGTGCAGATGGCTCTGTGCAGATCCCTGTGGATGGATCCCTGTGGATGGCTCTGTGCGGATCCCGGTGGATGGCTCCCGGTGGATGTATCCCTGTAGATGGATCCCTGTGGATGTCACCGTGTGGATGTCGCCGCAGCGCGGCGGGCGCGCTCCCGCGGGAGCCCAGCAGGGGGCGCGCACGGGGCCGCGCTCGGGGCGGTGCCGGCGGTGGCCGCGCGGGGGCGCGCGCGGGGCGGTGTGCCGGGCGGGGCTGTGGCGGCAGCGGCCATGGAGCGGCTGGAGCGGAGCGGGCGCTGGCTGCGGGCCGCGCTGGCCCGAGGGCGGGTGCGCCGCCGCCTCCCCGCGCTGCTGCTCGCCATCGCCGTGCTCGGCTCCGCGCTCAAGGAGAGCGACCTGGTGCCCGACACGCCGCTGCAGAACAAGCGCAACCCGCTCAACGTGTGAGGAGGGGCGGGGGGGTCGCGGCCGGCCGGGGCGGGCCGGGCTGAGCGGGCGGGGGGCGCTTGGGTGCAGTGTGGGGTCTGAGGGCGGGCAGGGTCTGGGGCCGGGCAGGGTCTGAGGGCCGGCAGGGCCCGAGGCAGGGGCTGGTGAGGCCAGGGGTCTGTGCTGGCCGCGTGTGCCGCGCTGGGCAGGGCTTGGTGGTTCAAATGAGGAGATTTCCTGTGCTTAATGCCTGCCGTAAACTCCGGCATTCAAAGGTCTCAGAATATCGGGAGTTTCTCGCTCAGTTTTTATTGGAAGGGGGGGGAAAGGAGGTTTTTCTTTTCATTCGTAAGCTCCCAGATAATTCCTCGTGTTTGAGTAAACTGCTTTCAGTTTCTCTGGCAGCCAGTGACAGGACCCGAGGGAATGGCCTGAAGTTGTGTCAGGGAAGGGTTAGGAAATTGGAGGATTGGATATTAAATAAAGGTTCTTCACCCAGAGGGTGTTGCGCACTGAACAGCTCCCCAGGGCAATGGTCACAGCACCAAGGCTGCCAGAGCTCAAGAACCATTCTGACAACACTGGCAGGCACATGGGGGGATTATTAGGGTGTCCTATGCAGGGCCAGGAGTGGATTCGATGATCCTTGTGGGTCCCTTCCAACTCAGCAGATTCTGTGATTCCGTGATAGTTACCAGACTGATCTAAAGCCCAGCTGAAGAAAATAAGTCTTTTAGTATCTTTGCTAAAAGCAGGGTGACTGCGATCCTTGTCTAGCACTTGGGCAATGATCTAACTGGCTTAGTCATTCTGTAAAACTAGTTTGAGCATTTTGAAGGAAGCGATGAGCTGGGCCAGAGCACGTGTGCTGTACCTGCTACAGATCCAAAAGTAAAACTAAAATTGCTGTCTTCCTCTATGACTTGTGGAATTTTGGACTTTATTGATGCAAATTTTGTCGTTTGGTGACATGTTGGAGAGGAGCTGCTTTAAATGTGATTGAAAGAGCATTGACAGGAAAGCTAGGGAGAAATTGATCTTACGATAAAAGCCTATTTCAGTTCAGTTCTCCCTTTTAAATTGACGAAGGTTATCTGTACTGACAGCTCCTGAAGCAGTTTTTTTTTCCCCTGCAAATTACTTGCCTGCTGGTTTGTCAGCAGTAACTTTGGTATTCTTTTTTGCTTTAAAATAAAATCAGGGATTTATTTTCAATTACTATTCTGTGGTAGCAGCTACAGGTGCCACACAGACTCACTTCTGTAAAATTAAAGAGTGAGGGAGGTACTCCTCAAAATCCTGGGCAAGGCTCTGACAGGTTTGTTAGGGTCATAAGGAAGATGCAGAACTCTAGACTGGTTTGGCTTTGCCTTTGATGCTCAGGTGAGGATGAAATGATGACTCTGTGTGTCTGGCCATAGCTTAGCCACAGAGCAGAATTCAGCTGTCTGTGTTCTCAAACTGGACTCTGGGTAACAAAGGAGCTGCACAATTCCCCTCTCCTGCCAGCTAATAAGAAACGAGCTCCATTGGAAGGTGCTGATGGGAGAAACAAGATCCTGGACAGTGGCCTCCTTCCCTCATTAATAAATTCATTTACACGTGCTCCAGTTTAAGATTTGAAAAGAGAACTAGTTACAAAATACTGTCTTCTGTTAAGCAAGGTATCAACACATCAGTTGGTTTTCAAGATTTTACGGGCATCACGACAAAAATTTTCAGGTCAGAGAATGAATTGAGAGATGGAAGGATTTGTGTGTGCTGAAAGAACACTCATCAGTTGAAAGGACACCAAAGGAACAGAGACATTGTGCTGCTTCATTTATTTATGAGGACATGAGAGGAAAAGCTTCATGGGGTGATTAGGGGAAAGAGCCAGCTCTTCTGGGTGTCTTAAGAGGTTGAGGTTGTAAAAGGCTTTGTAAGCAAGGATAATTGAGATGGTGGAAGAGTCAGAGAGGGGGTTACTGTGGTCAGGGTGGCAAGCTAAAAATACATTCTTTGCAGCTGCATTTTGAGTAGGGCAGAGTTGAGCTGATTTGTAG
The DNA here is from genome assembly GCF_008360975.1 of Lichenostomus cassidix. Taxonomy (NCBI): domain Eukaryota; kingdom Metazoa; phylum Chordata; class Aves; order Passeriformes; family Meliphagidae; genus Lichenostomus; species Lichenostomus cassidix. The sequence continues at coordinate 8,606,206 of NC_139500.1, read as the reverse complement.
GGTAAAAGTGATTGCAAAACTGAGCTACAAGTCTGCTGCAATGAATGAGGGCTCTGGGTCCAAGGCAGTGTTCCCTTGGGAACAAGTACCTGGCTGGGGAAGTATTTCAGGTGTTGGGCTTGAGGGACGTATTGGGAAGAGGGTTAGGACTGTAGCTAAGCTGTATTTTGAGGGGAGGGCACGAGTGTGATTCTGGACAGTGACCTTGAAAACTTACTCCACCACTTACGCCAGCTGCTGTGAAGTTTCACCCTTCTTATTTCTAAGTTTCACCCTTGCTTGTTTCTCCTTTGCCTTTTCTCTGGCAGATACTTCGTGAAGCTGGCCTGGGCTTGGACGCTGTGGCTGCTGCTGCCCTTCATCACCCTCACCACGTACCAGCTGGCCCGCAGCAAGTTCCTGTACGGCCGCACCAAGAGCGTGCTGCTGGTGCTGCGGCGCCTGAGCGCGCTGCTGGTGGGCACAGCCGTGTGGTACCTGTGCACTGAGCTCTTCATCTACGTGGAGAACCTCACTGGGGAGTGCTCCATCCAGGCCAAACCCGGCCAGCCCCCCCGGCTCTACGCCTCCAAGCGCGAGTGCCACCAGGACAGCGGCGTCTGGAATGGCTTTGACATCTCAGGCCACTGCTTCCTGCTCTCCTACTGTGCCATGATGATCCTGGAGGAGGTGGCTGTGCTGGAAGCACTGTCCATAGACCAGAACTCTAAGCTGCGTGTGGTGATCAACGTGCTGTTGGTTTCCTTGTGTTTCCTCACCGTGATCTGGGTGTTCATGTTCCTCTGTACTGCCCTGTATTTCCATGACTTCAGCCAAAAGATTCTTGGTTTGCTGATAGGTCTGTCAGCTTGGTATGGGACATACAGGTATTGGTATTTAAAGCCCTTTTCTCCTGGACTACCTCTTCCAAATATATCTTTGAGTTCAAAGAAATACAGCTATAGCAGATAAAAAACGGTTTGAAAAATTTTGGATTTTGCTTTCGGTACTGGAGTAGTTGAATGTAGGAATGGTTACTGTATTTCCACTGTAAGGAACAAGGTGATGGGTTGGAGAATACCACCTGCCAGCCAATGGCTAGTACAGATTTTGTTATGAGCTTCTTCCCTGGGAGAAGAAAAAGAGATGGTATTGGAAGAGGTCTGCTCTTGTTTAGGAGCTGATGACTGGCACTGTCAGCAAGGAAATCAGAAGCTGAATGTGTTTCTCTTACTAATAAATGGAGAAGCAGACCTGAGGGTAAAAGAGGCCTTTGATCTCTAAGAGCTTGATTTATCTCAGTTAATTCTCCGTCTTCCCTTCTGGATTATGATCAAGATATTGTGGATGATCCAAACCTCATGCTTTTTTTAATGTTTCTATTTGTACTGCCTTATAGGAAGGCTCTAATAATCACAGTGCTGCTAAGCATTGCAAAAATATGAATTCTTGTGAAAGCAATTCTGTTGTGAAACTGGAACATCTCATGTTCTCAAGTGTTAAAAACACTTAACTTGCCACAAATGCCTCATAGCTGCCTGCACCTTCTGCAACAGAGAGTAAATCTGAAATGCAATGTCTTAAGCAGCCTGTGACTTTAAATTCATGTCTGCCTCCAGAAAGGAAACTCTTGAAACAAGCCTTAACTTTCTCCCTAGGTGAAGTAGATGTAATAATATTTTGTCATTTTATTTTTAACACTAAAAAACCCAAACTCCTTTCTGTTTTGATTAAAGTCTAGTATGAGGATTGGGGTTTTAATTTTTTAAAAATCTAATCCACTGCACACTTTGCAACAACAAATTCCTTGGGTTTGTTCTTTCTTCTGGAACAACAGTGGAATTCTGGTGTTCTTAACAAGCTAGCTTAGTCTGCTATTTCCCAAATAGTCTGCTCGGTAATGAGTGAAATGCATGGTTTATCCTGGGAGCTGCAAAGCAGAGTGTGCTTGAAGCAATATTTATTCTTGCAATACCAATAAGCTATTTAATTTTGATTGCACATAAAGCTGTGGCCGCTTTTGATGTGGCAGGAAACCCACTACTGAATAAAACACTACTCTTAGATAATGAATAGGGGTGAGATGGGTTTGCTCATCATATCAGTCAGATGTTTAGCATAGTTTTTATCTCGAAAAGCTTTTTATTATTTTATAAAGGCTCATTCATGATGCGGTTGTGCAAAGTGTGTTTGACATTGATGAGCAGGACAGCCAGGAAGGTCTGTGGGCAAGGCTGTGGGTCACCTCCACTGACTCCACAGTGGGGTCACTGACTCCAAGGTGACTTTTTCTGAATACAGGGTGAGATGCTCCATGAGTTAATCTTGGCACATTTTGCCATCTCAACATCTCTCTTGCAGCAAGAGAGTGGAAGCATTTGCAATTCCTGCAGCAGTGTTAGTTCCACACCGTGGTCAGCTTCTGAGGAGAGCTGAATTCACTTGAATTTCAGTAGCAAACAGGAGTTGTGTGTCCTTAGAAAGAACAAATCATCTCTCAGAAAGAAGCTGTCCAGGGGGTTATGCATTTTCTGTCAAGCTCTTCTTGGTTTTATATTAAATTGCCTTTTAAGCTGACTCTTTGAAAATTGCACTGATTAACTCATATTGGGTTTAACTAAATTTGTTTAAACAATGCAAATTTATTTGCAGACACTCTTTTGATGTAATTTAAGCCTGCTCCCAATAGAGCTAAGCTAGACTGCAAGCCACTTTCACCATGAAAAAGGATTATATACCCAGAAGGTTTTATGATTAATTTCATTAAATTTCTATTTTAGGTTATCTTTATGTAACTTTGCTGTATATACAAGCCCTTGGAACAGGAAATGCTGTTTACTTAAACCAACTGACTTGCTGAAATGTTCATTTTCACAAATGTTTTGTGCAATCACTGTGGAAATTTCGGTCCACTTTAACCGGTGTCATGCAGATTATTTTTTTAATGGAAATAATGTAGGATATGGTTATTCTCTTATTTAAACAATGAAAGAAAAACATTTTAAAACTTTGTGAGTGTTTGTGTCTTTGAGAATCTGTTTCTGATGTCTGTAAAGATGCCATTGCTGCTCTTCACTTCTGTGGATGATCCAGCCCCCCAGAGTTTGTGTGACTGCTGAGATGTGTGATCAAACTGACACTGATAGTGCTGCACTCTTTGAAAGGGTTAAGAGAGCACAGGTTCTCAGGAGTGCAGGGAATAAAAAGAAACAAAACAAAACAAAAGCCATGGCTGACTAAAGCAGGTTTCCCAATGTGTGCTTGTTACACGAAGCAGTTCATTTTACAGACATGGACATTGGTTTATTGTAGCAGAGTGAAAGCCTAATCCATTGAAATGTATGGGAAAATTCCTGTGGGCTGTAATACTGCTTGAGAGTGTGGAAATCTTGGTGTCTCTCTTAGCACCCAGACATCATGTGCCAGCTCTTGGCTTAGAAGGCTCCCCTGTGCTCCAGACCTTTATTTGTGCTTTTTGACTCTATTCCAGAGTAGGAATCTGCTTCCTTGTACTTTTAACTGGAAACTAAAAGTTGCGAATTTCTTGCTCGTGTATTTGCCGTCACATTTCTCTGACTTCCTTTTCTCTCCGAAATGTACTTTAATCATTAAAATAATAAAATGCAGGCTCTTCACAACAGATTTGCAGCCAAAGAGAAACATTGCTGGGAGCAGCTGGATTTGGTGTCCTGTGCCAAAGGCACAAATCAGCTGTCAACAGGTATTACTGGTTTGTTTCATGTGTTGGAGTGGGATTTTTTGCTTCTTCTGCATTAAAGTATTCCTCTTGTTCCAACAGAGCTGTCTTTTTGTCTGTAGAATTACCTAGGGCATTTTTGTCTCTAGCATCTTACTAACATATTTCAATGTCTGTTTGCTAATTTTTCATTGCCTGTGTTTGGCCTGTTTTGTGGGCTCTGTTTCACAGTTCTTTCTCAGAAGCAGCATTTGGCCTGACTGCTGTGGCCAAGGCAGGTCTTGGTGCCTTAAACATTTTCCTGTGCTGGGAACAGGTAGAACACAGTGGGAAGAGTAACTGCCTTAGGATTCATTTCACTCTTCACTTACCTGGGACTCTTTCAAATGTTTGCGTCACTGGAGGCAAACAGGAAAGTCGAGGTCTTTCATAAGAGCCATGTGAGCAGTTCAGATTTTAAACATGTCTGAAGCCAGGGTTTGTTTCTTCCTCAAAGTTTATTCAAACAAACCTGATCCATGAATGCTTCACTGGTACTAAATTATATTCCTGGTTTCCCAATTTATTTGTGTGTGCTGAAACTGGGTTGTGGGTGGCTGCAAAAAAAGAATCCTGTTTTCTGTTTTGGTGTGTGGCAATTGGTGACAAAGTGAGAAACACTCAGTTATGCCCTGAGGTGCACTTTAATGGGAAAAAACTGTGTGATATGTTAAATATTTTGGAAATCAGTCTTTAGTTGTGAACACAAGTCTATGGTCACTTCACTTGGTGAAATATTATCTGATTTTTCCACTGTAACTTAAAGTAGATCTCTGCAGCTTCTCTGCAATCGGCCATTTCCAGCTCTTTGATCAGCCTGTGTTTATCTCCTTTTGCTCAGAAACCTGTTTCATAGGATTATTTCTTTTCATGGCTTCATCTCTCCTCCAGGAGCACAGATTAGTAAAAAATGCTCTTCACCTTTGCTTGATGTGTCAAGCTCACTCTCAGTATTTTGCCTTCCCTTAAGTATTTTGCAAAGCTTTAGATGAAGGTAATAAGGCACAAAAAAGGCTGTTGTGACGCTGAACTGATATTTGACTGTTGTTAAACAGAGCTGGTCTGTCACTGTATTGGTGAAAAACCTGGAGAAAAGCACATGGTTTATTTATTGAAGCAGAACTGCGCCTGACGTGCTTGAGGTCAGGGAAGGAAAGAGGTGATGTGACAGCAGAGCTCAATGCATTAGGAGAGTTACCTTTGTCCTCTTGAGGACTGAGCTCTGCACTTCAGTGAAGGGTATTTTCACCCAGGTGTTTCGCAGGAAATTATTAATTTGGGTATGGGAAGGGTATCCTAGTGCTTAAATGAAATTTGGAATGAGAACATAAACTTTACAAGCTGGAAAAGCAGACCTGGAAATGGCCATCAAGATAGAGTGCAGTCCATGAAATCTCAGGCAATTATGTAATTATGTACTTGTAATATTTAGTCTGAAAGGTTCTTTATTTTTGAAGTACTGCCTGTCCATCACAAAACAAAAGGCAATGCCGTGTGCTTGTAACAAGCCAAATAACTTCTCTGTAAAGATCTGGGACTATAACATAGCACAGAAATTTAGCAATAGATGAAGAGCTTTACCAGCCTTTCAGGAGAGTTGGATATTACGGGAAAGCAGCACTGGGAAAAATGCCCTTTCCCCTTGTGCTTTTCCTGACAATATGTCCAGTGGTAGGAGATCTGTGGCAGAACTGAGGATCTCCCAGGTGGGGGAGGCTGAAGAAAGGAAAATGTGGAACAAGAATAAATACAAACAGTGATTACTTTTTCCTCATATCTCCAAAGCCTTTTCCCATGTCCAGTCTGGGTTAATTTTGCAGGTCTGGCCTGTGTATTCCCTCAGTCACGGTTGATTTCAGAGCAGGAACTAGGCATATCCTCAATGTAAATGTCAGCTCTTCTGAAACGCCTTCCCTGGATCCTGCCCTGCCTGCAGAGCCTCCCCATCTCACAGGGACTGTGCTGAGAGGTCACACGTGGTGTGACCATATCCGTGACAGGCTTAACGTCGTGACTCATCACCGTGAAAATTTGGCTAAATAGGTTGTGCTCAGAGCAGCCAGCTGGGATGGAGAAAGCTGTGTAAAAGGAATGGAATATAAGGATGCTGCTCAGCCCACAGGGCCTGTTGGCCAGATCCAAATGTGTGAATTATTCCCACACCTCTCAGGATTGTGCTGTTGGGAATGGCACCCTGGGGAGGTTCTGCAGGTGCTGGGAGCAAGCAGGGATGTGGTGTGAGCTGAGTACAGTGTCATTCTAGACCACAGCTCTGTTGCTTCAGCTTTGTCATAGCCTGACCTGATTCAGTTTTTAGAAGAATGGGAGTGATGGAGTTTGAGGTTTTTAAGAATATATGTGTTTTTTCTGTCAGTTGTCATGATTTGGAACTTAAGAGAAAAAAAATGTGGCAGTGGTTTTTTGGTTTATTTTGTTTAGTGGGGATTTTTCTTTGTTGTTTCAGAGATTTTGTTTGGGTTTTTTTTCTTGTGGCCAAGAAAAAAATCTATTGCTGTTGTGTAGGGCTTGGATCCAAGGGCACGGAATGGAAAGAAATTGCTTCTGGTAAGCAAAAATAGAAGAGCTTTCAGGAGGCTGATGGTGGAGTGACATGACCTTGTGATGTAAAGAGCATGTGCGAAACAACACTTAACTATGCAGGATACTTGGTTCTGTGTCAAGAACTGCCTGCAGCATTACACAGCACCCTCAAACCTGGTTACACTCTGTTCTGATTGCAAAGTAGCTTTATTTCGATAACTCTTCTGGAGCTAAAAAGGATTTAGGTCGCAGGAGAGATGAGGTGCTGGTAGGAAAGGGCTGAGAAAGGAGGAAATGCATATAGGGGGATGGTTGGTGTTATTTTTAAAGAAATGTTTTAGAAGTCATTGATCTGTGCTGCTTGTTAAGAGGTTTTTAGCAAGATTCCATCTTCTTTTCTTAGCTATTCTTCTTCGGAAAGGGGGACTAGGAGGTGATGTGTCCACTGATGCAGAACTCAACATGGGCTCAACCCATGGGCTCCTGACAACAGGAATGTCTCTGGAAGATGGTCACGCATTGCCTGCTGTCTGTGACAGGAGAGTGACACCAGGGAGTCCAGGAGAGAGGAAAGGGGTAGGGCAGCAGAGAGGGGTAAAGAAAAAAAGGGGCTGAAAGTAGACCATTGGGCAGAGGGAATTAAAAGGAAGAAAAAACACTGTGAGCTCCTGAGAAGTGGGTGGAGGTTGATGTTTTGCTTATTGATGCTCTTCAGCACCCAAGTGACACAAAAACAGAAATAATCTGCTCTCTGCAGGTAGAGCCTGGCCAGCAGTACACAAGTTCTGCTGCAGTGGACACCTGTGTTCTGACAGAGCAATTCTTCATCCCCATTATTTATGGCATAGCTGCTATTCCTGCTTCCACTGGGGGCTGTTCAGTGCAGGCTGTTTTCTCTCTGTTCAATCCTCCAGAGGAAAGCGTGTTAAAAGGAGAAGGAAAGACAATGATAGTGAAATGTCCTTTGGGCACGTTTGGGGATCAGCAGCAGGGGAAAAGCAGGCAATATGCTTGTCATGAATGTGCTTTATCAGAGAATCCAAGTTCCTGTGTGTTTTCATTACTGCTTATAATCTTAGATCCAGAATTAGAAATGGCTGGGTCTGAAACATCTGCAATTTGGCCACTGTGGCCATGCTTTAGGAAATTCTCAAGGGTACAAAATCTCTTCCTGTTCATTGCATACACAGATGTTTTCATTCTCATTCACACCTCTGGATTTGAACTTTTCTCTGGGCACTGTTGCTGAACTGGGGACTTTATTCTGTCCCACCATGGCAGAAGGAGCTTTTCCAGAGCCTTATGTAGCAATAGCAGCTTTGCTGTGAGTAGAAATTGTCCTTTCATCTTCAGCTATACCACAGGTAATTGCAGGTTTGGGGTTACAATAGTTAAGTCTGAAATTGTACATTATTTCCTGTTTCTTTCAGGTTTTAGGTTTTAACCTCATATTATCATATTTTATATTATCTCTGGTCATCTCAAAATACCATATTCATATTATCCCATATTAATTTAATCCCATATATCTTTCAGCAACCTTTTCAGAATTTAGTTGCTCTCATTGCCTGCACTGTGGATCCAGTCTGGGTGGTTTTGGCTTTGATCCTAATGAAGGCAGTGAATGTCACCAAACACAACCTGATGTTAAATATTTTCACAAACTTTAATGTTTTCTGTTTGGTGTTATGTGGGGAAATCCTTCATTTACTTTCACACCAGAAAGGAAGGAAGGAGCAACTCTTAGACCATCCCTCTTCCCTCTGGGATTCCCCAGAATCCCAGATTCTGAAATTGCAGTCAGGTGGTAAGGATGGCTTTTTCATTCAGAAACAGAGGAAGGCTTGGCAAATAATTGCTGACAGGGCTACCAAATGGTCACTAGATATTCTTAGGCAGCTCTTGATCTTGATTTCTTTGGCAAATTGTGAGAGGCTCAGTGGTGTGCTCCCTGTCCTCTGGCCAGCTTGGTGTTGAAATCCTTTATTCTGCCTGGAGAGGTCTTCTCCATCCCTTGCCAAGCAAAGGAGAGCACTGCCAGCCAGCAGTAAGGCCAACACGTCCGTTTTCAGTTTTCATAATTGAGTCTTTTGAGCAAATCTCATAGAAGTACAAAGATTTCATAAGTTGTTGCTCTGCAAATGTGACCACTGGGAGCCCATTAAACAGGAGGGAGAGGTCCTGTGTCATGAAACTATGTCTCAAGGGTGCTTGGACTTGACATGAAGCCCCTGATTTTCATCCCTCTGATAATTAGGAGTTCCACCCTTCAGCACAGATACAGATTTGAAAGCCTCGAGGTGCCTTATAGCACATTTGTTTCTAAAACACAGGGATTTCAGAAGATTAAAATTTCCTTGGGTAAATAAATACATCTAGAGTAAAAAGGACACTGTCTGGGGTTGGGTCAGGTACACAGAAGTGTTTGGGGCAGGATGCAGCAGCAGCCATTCTCTCTTGTCTAAAATATTAAATAGCACTGCTGAGGTGCTTCACCTCCAGCCTTTCCCCTTGGGTGCTGCTGTTACCCCACACCTTGCTGAGAGCAAAGCACAAAATCCTGGAGTGAGAAAACAGATTTTTGCCATCATTTCCATGTTTCAGTGTACAGAACATGCCCTGGGCAGTGAAGGTCAGGCCAGTGCCTGGCTCATGGCCAGGTCATGCAATGGGCTCCCCTTTGCAGTGGAACTGGAGCAGAAAAGGTCTGATTAGGCTGAGATCATTCGGAGCAAGAGCAACTTTTCATGGTGACAGCCTGTAATCAGCACAGGGCTGCTTACAGCAACGGGCTAATCTGGATTGATCAGGGTTCTGATTCGTTCAGCAGGATCTCACACATCAATCCAGCCTCTGTCTGCCACAGTAATTGTCTTTTATCACTCTCGACTATTGCTTTTCCCTGGAGCAAAGTCCTGGGACTTTTTCATTACCAGGGCATGGAAACGAGGCTTAGTGACAGGGAGTGGCACCAATTTTTTTTTTTTTTTAATTTGATCCAGAACAAAGGCTTGTTACTGACTATTTCTAGCTGAGAACCTGCACAAAATCCACCACTACAGCATCTGTGGCTTCCCAGCAGCCCACAGTGCAACACTGGTGACAGTTCTTGTCCATGCCTTGTTCCAGCTGCTGGATCTGTCTGTCTTCCTTGTAACAGCTGCATTCTAACCATGTGCTCCAAACAAAACACCTATTTTCTCCAGTGTTTAGACGTCTGATTTGCTCCATGACTTTAAATTTATTCTGTGGTTTAAAATTAAAAATAAATAAATAAATAAAATTGAGGAGCAAAGTAACCAGCAGCAGTCTTGCTAAGCAGCTTCCTTGTGCCTGATTCTTGGGCTGAAATCCTGGGAATGGAGCAAGTATTTGCACTCCTTCCCTCTGGGTTTCCTGGTGTTGTACCCTGTTAATTTTCCTTTCTACACCTGGTGTGTGCATTTTATAAGCTTTTGGAAATCACCAGGGAATGTGTGTGTGTGTGTAGGACAACAAATGAAAGTAAAAGGGTGAAATCCTATTAAGGGTTTCATGTTGGTATATCTTTATAAATGCTTATGGGGGCTTTATTGCCAGCTAATGGATCAAAGAGAGGATGACCCACAGTTCATCTTATTACACCTTTCAGATTCAGCAAAAGGGAGGAGCTCAAGGCACCCTCCTCCCTCCCTCTTCAAAAAGAAGGAAAATAATAATTTCTTCTGAAGTCACTGATTCCACAAAGCAAACACTGAGTGTATTTGTGTGAAAGTGTGTCTGCAGGGTTTTCACTTCCTGCAGGAGCCAGGTGTGCACATGCAGCTGGTGGATTTGGGTTCTCACCCACCAATTTTAAGTGCAGCCCCAACCATGGAAGGAATAACATGGGTAACACAGAGCCTCTGCAGCTACACAGCCTGTTTTTTTCCAGAAGTCTGTCAGACCAGCCTACACAATTGTGAAAAGCACCCTATAAATGTGTGTGTTCTACACTTTCTATTTGCTCATCCCTTGTAATTCCTGCTAAATATTCCCAATTCTACGGCCACCGGGTTGTATCAAAATCTCCTGGGGAAAGCTTGCTGCTTTCAAATACATAAAGATAGCTTTTGAATCAGAGGCAAATGCAATTCCTATTATTTCAGCCCCACTTGGCATACGTTCCCAAGCCCAGAGATGCAGCATGGCTCACAGGGATCACTGGAGTGCCTGGAAAGCCAGCAGGCTGAGCGCTTACAGAAATTAGTGGACAGAAGAAGAATACATATAATTTCCATGCAAATTTTATACCAATGCAGTACATGAGCCAAAGCACAAACCACCTGCACATCCCACTGCCCTCGGGCATGCCTTGCACTAGGACCAGAAGGATGTGGAACACATTTAGAGATGCGAAGCCATTACTCCTCCCATATGGTTTATTGAGGATCTCAGTTTCCAAAGCATGAGTAGCAGTGAGGCCCATTATTCTTTCCAGCATGCAAAAGGCACAAGAAAGTCATCAATGTGATTCTGTGCAAAGTGTCCCTAAGAAAACACACGGTGAGGAAATGACAGAAAAGAGCCCCCGATGGAAGAAAGCCAAAGCGCCTTCAGGAAAGTGCTGAAAAGTTCTGAAAATGGTTGTACTTTTTCAGAGTCCAAATATGCTCAGTTGATGAAAGATGCTTTGCAAATCCGCGAAAGAAAACTCAAGAGACAGAGCCAAAAGGCTTAAAACAATAATCTCCTTCATGTGCCAGAATTCAGGATGAAAGTCAAAGTGATTTATCTCAAGAAAAAAGTGCGGCAGTTAAAGACAGACATTAAATTCTTTAAAAAAAAGCCCACCAAAACCAGACGTAGAAAGTGGATACATTCTAAGAGCAGCTCAATAAAAAATATTCCCTTTAACGAAAATAATTTTTAAAATGAATACTTGAAGAACAGAAATCCACCTTGACTGTGACCAGCTACTGCACCCTGCTCCCAGGAAAGCCTCCAAGCACGACAACACAATGCCTTCTAGAAGAAGAAAGTCCCCACTACCTGCATGTGTGAAATGTGGCCAGTGAACAATTTGGAAACACAAACGTACAGGACCAAGTATCCAAGTCCCATTAGTCAACTTGGGTGTCGGGAAGCCTCCTGGGATTCCTGTCTCTCCCACTGGAGCTGGCTGGTGCTGGAGGCAGTGCCACTTCCCGGTGGGCACAGCTGAGCCTGTGAACCCTTGAGCCTCTCGCTGGAGTTGAATACTTAAACCTAAAAAAGGCATTTACAAGTTGACGCTTTTTTGTTGTTGTTGTTGTTGTCTTATTTCCTTGCAGTATAGGTTTCTACTTCTAGACTATGGAATGTTACATTAAACAATATAATTATTCATTACCTTGCTTCAAATTTCATTACAGTTACTGAGGCTTCATCATAATTTCACACAGCACAGAGACACCAAACTAAACACCAAGCAGTCAGCACTAGATGTATTTTTTCTTTAAGTACCAATAAGCAAAATATCCCATTCCCCCCAGAGATCCCATCAGGAAGGAGGCTCCAAGGAAGGAGGGAGGTTTCCGCTTGACCAGCCTGAAGGCATTGGGTACCACTGCAGAGAGGAGAGTGGTATGTATGTCTCCCAAAACTTTCCTGAAGGCGAAGCGTTTCTGTATCCTGTCAAAGAAGGACTGTAGGTTAGGTCTGCTGCCATCTTCCCAGTATTTCTTAGAGAGTCCCAGAAACTTGAGGCGATGCAGGGTGGCTCCTAACAAGACATCAGCCAGAGTAAAGACACAGCCGCAGAGCCAAAGTTCACACTTCTGCCCTGGAGAGAGAAGAGACAGAGCAAAGGTAAGAATCCCTTGGGTGGGCACCTAAAGCTTGGCTCAAAAGGTCCACACAGGCAGGAACACTTTTGTTAGCTCTGGGATGTTTTTTCCCAGCTCTCTGATGGGCCAAGAGATCAGACCCCATCTACCAGGTTATGGGATGGAGGGTATGTGGGTGCAAAAAGCTGCAGATATGAGATAATAATTTATAGCCCATGTGAATATGCAAAAGAATATCTGCAAAATGGCTCAGCTGCCTCTCCCCCAAGTCAAAAGCAGCAGATGGCATCCTCCTGTACCCAGGAGGTCCCTGGAAAAGAGCCCTTTGCCCTCCTTGAAGGAAGATGCAGTGTAGTGACCCCTTCTGATGCTTCAGTGCTCAGGGAGAGCAGCAGTGTTTGCCCTTGGCTGCCCCGGGAGCTGTTTCAGGAGTGTCACGTCAACTTGTCCTATTTTAGGGATGTGAGAAATCCTCAGGAATCAAAACCATTTGCTGGATGGCCTGGCTGCTCTCCCATGTGTGCTGCTGGGGAGGTTCTGCCTTTGTTCTCTGTCCTGTACCAGGGACCCTGCTCCAGGACACCAAAACTGGCAGCACATCTGTGCCAAGGGCCAGGCTTTTAGGGGAGACAGACCTCAATGTGAGCGCTGGACATGAAGAAAGACACCAAAGTGTTGATGGCCCCTCATAATGGGTGATCCTGGAAATAACCCCACCAGAGAGACATCCAAAAATAAACCAAGCTGCTGTTAGGCTGGAAAAAGCAGTTTCAGGCCAGGATATTGTTAAGCATTCTCCCAGTGCCTTTTCAATACCGAGGAGCAGGGCTGGGATGGATCTGAGGGATCTGAAAGAAGGTGCAGGTAAAGAACATCAGAAGGGATACAAAAATCCACCCTCAGTCAGCTTTGCTCCAAATCCTGAGTTCTGGGGCTCTTTCATTGTCCTGTGGCTATTATATCAGGAAAGAGAAGAGAGGCCCTAGTACAGCACCCCAGTGCAGACACTGGTGCTGCAGGGCTGCCTGCAGGACCAGGCCAGGGCAATTATGGGTAATTAGCAGCCCTCATTTGTAGCTTGGCAGCCTGCCTAATCCTGCTGGAGGCACTGCCCAAGTGGACAGATTGCCTGTGCCTAATTAGTCAATAAATGTTTTCAGTGACTAATGAATTGTGGGGGTGCTGCAGACAGAGATCCTTGGGTGCAGTGGGGACCTTGTGAGTGCTTCTGCTCAGAGGTGAGGGAAGCAGGACTAAGGTAGCTGCCTCAGCCCCAGGCACTGCTGCAGGTGAAGGAGAAAGCACCTGTGAGGATAGTGACTTCAGGAGAGAGCTGTGATGCACTCCTGTCCCTGCTGGCTCTGGGCTTCCCCCACTGCTGAGGTCTGGACCTGGCTGTAGGGTGCCCCAGCCCCTTGCACCCCTTCCCAGCTCCGAGTGGGGTGGGAACACAGGCAAAGGCAAGTCTTCCCCTTTGCATCCCCAGCAGCCCCAGCTTGGATCAGCCTGTCCCAGCTGGATGGGGTGCCTGTGGCAGGGGGTCTCCCGCTGCTCCTGCGGCACCTCCCGCCCTCCTTCCGCCTGCATCGCCAGCAGCCTGGGCTGCGTGGGAGTAGAGCTGCTGCACTGCAGCTCCTGGGAAGTTGCCAAAGTGGTGATCATGCCCACTGCTGAGATCCTGACCTGGCCATGGGCATTGTGTGGGAGTCTGAGGTCCTGGAGCAGAGGGCAGGAGCAGCACACAAGGACTGAAGGCAGTGGAGCGCCTGGGTGCTGGCAACAGCAGCAGCAGCAGCAGCCATCCCTCTGCTCCAGGCATCTGGGATGTCCTCCCAGGGCACCTCATTAGGCTGAATTCTGCTGTCCCAGCCCTCACACCAGTTAATAAGAGAGTTTGAGGAAATTAGGGCGAGGCAGGATGCCACTGTGAACACATGGGGGCTCTTGGTAAATCCCCAGCACGATGCCCTGCAGGGTCTGACCTTGGTACCTCACAGAGCACTCCAGTGTGGCCCTGAGAGTGACGCACGGCTCCCCATGGCCAAGGCCAGCCCCGAGGGCAGGGGCAGCTGTGGGACCATCCCCTGATTAACTGTGTCTGGGCTCTGCTCTGCATCTGGCACCGTGGTGCTGGCAGCTGCCAGCCCTCCCAGGGTGGGGTTCTGAGCCCTGCCAGCAGCGGGGGACAAGAGGAGGTGACAGCAGGACAAGCACTGCCCAGCTGTGCCCAGGCACCCCTGACTGCCAGGGCACTGGGGCTGCTCTTGGTAGGCACCCAGCACTGTGTATTTGATGCCAGGGGTGGCTGGTGTCCCTCTCTCCCACCTGCTGGCATGTGACGCAGGTCCTATAAAGCCTCTCACCCCTCCAGGGCCCCTCACATTCCTGGGATTCCCTGCCCATGCTCCACTGGGATGTGCCACAGCCTGGTGATGAGAGGGGATCTGCCATCACCCTGTGATGACTTTGGGGCTCCCGAGGAGCACCCATGAGGGCAGGGATCCTGCTGTGCCCTGTGGCAAGGGGTGCAGGGGTGGTTTGCCAGAGGTTGGTAAGACTGTGCTGCAACAACACCAGTGTACCCAAAACCAGGAGAGCCCAGTGGCAGCCCCAGACCCACCAGTGGTTGCTCCATGGGGGTTGTTTATCAGGTACAAAACCTTCATCTGTTCCTGGTGTTGCACCTGAGCCTTGTGTGGAAAAACACCCCTCAAACACAGTCCAGTGCCTACCTTGGTACTCCAGTTTCCTCTTCTCCAGCTCGGCCTCAATCTGGTCTAGCACCATCCCTAGTTCTCCAAGGATCTTCTTCAAGTAGTTCACATTATCATGCTCCAGGATCTTGGCCTGGGTGGAGAGCAGGGTTAGGATAGGGAATGGATGGATGCAGAGACACAAGGCATCAGGTACCCATGGCAGTTCTATGGTCATGTTCCCCCAACATCACAGATGTGTGTGACTTTGACCCACTCACCATGAGCTTCTTCTGCTTGGAGAGGTAGGGCTCAGATAGCTGTGGCTCCTCTTCATGGTCCAGCTTCATCAGATCTGTGCTGGCATTAGCTAAGTGTCCTGGGGGGAGACAAACAGAGGGGCTGGGATGACCTGTGTCTGATAGCAAAGCACCTTGTCCTGCAGTAAAACATTGCTGTAGCACCAAGGAAAACACCCTAGAAAGCTAAAATAGGCCAAATTAATAGCTTGCTGCTACTGTGCTGTCATGTCTGAGGCCATGTGGCTCCATCAGCCATCCCATCCACTTGCACAGGGCAGTGCTGGCTGATCTCCCTCCCTGTGGTAAGTCCCAACCTGCGAGTTTCAGGGGGAGTTTCTGCTCTTCATTTCCTCTGCTGGATTTGTGTTAGAGCTGCTGGAAGTTCTGTCTGTTGCTCACTATTTTAAGAACAGCCCTGATTGTGCCCATAACTTGGCTGCTGCAGCTCCATGAACCTTTGGGATGTCTGAGCTGGCTGACCACACTTGGGTGTGTGTTTGGAGCAGTGTGGCAGAGAGGGGCACAGAAGGGGAAGCTCCCTCCTGGGTGAAGCTGTCCCACTCTAGCTCGGTGTCCAGGGATGCAATTCCATGGCATGGAGCCCATAATGAGCATGGGAGAAATGCTCACCTTTTGCCTCTCTGGGCACAGGGAGGGTGGGAAGTGTTTTGTGCAAGGAAGCTAATGGAGGGAAAGGAGCAGAGTGAAAGGAATAAAGGAATACTAGAGGCAGAGTAACACCTGAGGGATGGCATAAATTACCCAAAGTTGGGCTAATGTCTTTCTGCCAGGGACCATCTGTCTTTCCCTCCTTGCTCCCTCCAACAAGGGAGGCCTTGGCTCTGCCTCTGGGCTGGTATGGGAGGTGCCAGGGCTGGCTGGGGTGGGAGCCAGCAGCAGGCTGTACACTGCCATAAAATGCTGAAATTCCCTGTTTTCTGCCATGAGCTTGTGCTTGATAAGGCTGCCAACCAGCTCTCCTGGGGCTGCAAATCAGATGGAAACCTGGATGTTATCCTGATTTCATTCCCCTGTTCCCCTTGGGAGAGCCTGGAACCTTGGTTCACCCTCTCCTTGGGACACAACTACATCAATTTCCCTTGGCACCCACTGCAGCTGAGCCATTGTCTGGGTGCAGAAGATGTGCTGGGGAGTGAGGACATCACTGGCCCACAGACTTGCTCATACCCCTCCAATGGCTTGGGAAAAATGCCACCAGTGGGGAGGTTTGGACAGGGAGATGTATTTAGGGACTTTGGCAGAGTTCTGGGAAGGTGATGTGAAGCAGACAGGGGCTGAAGGCATCACAGCTGCACCTTTTGGGGAAGGGAAGGGCTCTGGCCTGCATCAGCCCAAGGTCTGGGGGTGGAGGTGACACTTGGTGACATGGGGAAAGCTGTCTGTGATGGGTGTCAGCAGAGGCAGGGCAGACCACAAGCTACACCTCAGGGACGGGCTATTTTTTGTGCATGAGTGCATCCCTCAGCAGGACAATCTGGGTCCCAGGCAACCAAGGAATGGGGGTTGGAACAGTGTTTCTATGGGCACTGCTTGGGGCTGGAGCCCACAGGAAGAGAGAGGTGTGGGACATGCCAACACCCTCCTGACAAGGTCGCTTTTCTGGCATGGAATTCTCTCCAGGAGCAATCCCTGCCATTGAGTTATATTAAGCATCGTCAATGTTTCATGAGCACTTGAAGGTCAGGTACACACACTTATGCCGATTCATCCACTGCCTGCAAGTCAATCTGGCTGCACTCTCCTGCCTTTGTCCTTAGAGAGATTGGAGGGAGAGGAGCAAATTCCTGTGCCCCAGAAAGAGCTGGGGAGAAGTGTGCATGACCCGTGGGAGCCTGGACACCCCCTGAGTTAGGAAGCCTCTGCAGGATGCCTGCAATTCCCAGATCAGCTGTGCTTTGCCATTTCCCAGCTCTGCCCTTGCCTGCTTTGGTAGGAAGGGGAGATGAGCAGGAGCAGAGCGGCTGGCTGGGCTGCAGAGCCACACTGAGCCCAAAGGAGCTGGGGAGCCCTGGGCAGCCCTGCTGGAAAGGAACTTACTGCGGATCTCAGTGGTGGCGTACTTTGGGATCATGGAGTCGGTGGTGAGCTCGGGGTGCAGGATGCAGCCGTGTGTGTAAGCATCCATGGGGAGCGAGTCCAGCAGCTCCCGGTACTGCAGCACCCGCGAGTGCAGCAGGCTGCCCGGCTCGGGGATCAGCTGTGTGACGTTTTCTGCCAGGGCAAAGGGAAAGGGGTTAGCAGGAGATGGGAGTGAGGGGCCAGGCACTCGTTAGGGGCTCATTAGCCTGCTCTGGACAGCAGTGTGTAATCCTGCTGAGATACATCTGAGCAGGGCTGGCTGAGGCAGAGCATTCACTCAAATCTGTAGCTCATTCTCTGCCTCTGCCTGCTGTCCATCCTGGCCACAAGTGCATCCATGCCCACAGATGGGCATCACGGGGAAGTGTATGGATGTCATTACCCAGCCCTGCAGCCCCCATGTTCCCAGGAGTCAGTGTAGCAAGCCCCGAGTCTCCACAGCCTCTGAATTTTTACACTGTAATTTCACATCTGTTAGAACGGGAGAAAAATTGTCCTGTTATGCAGAAAAGAGCTAAAAGATGGGGGATTGAGTTTAGGATCTCCTGAGTTACACATTCTTTGCTCCAGTGGCAATGAGGTACCTCATTCTCTTGGGCTTCCTTGAAAATCATAAAATGGGCAATCAGAGTAGATGACCAAAAGAGCCCAGTGTATCTTCCCTCCTTGTTCAACAGGTGTCTCAACTGCAGGAACATCTCTTGCCCTGGCTGGCTCTGCTCCTCCCTGTCTTCTTGGGTTTTATTCACTTTCTGCAGATGGTGGTTTGCATTGTGCCTTTTATTACACTTACAGCTCAAAATACATGGCAGGTGACACCACAAGAAGTGAAACATTGCTCGACTTCCCCAAGAACACCAGGTCCAGTTTTCCATGGGATCATAAATGTTCATTGTATTTGCAGAAAGTAGTTCATGGGAAATGAGTAAATCTACCACCAGGACTCTGAATCTGTTGCCCACATCCTGTCTGCAGCAATGGGCTCTCCACCTGGTCACATTGGCAGAAGGACTTTGGCAGATGTGACCAGTGCAGCTCCTTGTTTCAGGGCCTGAAGTGACAACTCTGCTCTGCCCAGCCCTGCTGCCAGTGGCAGAAGCTGGGCTGTGGGCATGGCAGTTCCCACCTGGCAGGGATCTTGCTGTGCCATTATCATGCCTGCTGGTGCCCATAGCTGGGTGAGCACCAGGCAAATTTTGATACTCCTGTACTGCAAATCTCCTCATGGCTCTGACCTGGACTGTCTCTGCTGGAAGGTTCCACAGAGTTGTTCCCACTGATGGGCATCAGTGTCACTGTCCCCTGAGCAAGGGGAGGTTTTGGTGGCTCCTCCTTGCCCATGGGCTGCTCACTGCCTGCACTAGCTTGGCTCCAGCTCTCCAAGTAGGGATTTTCCATCTGAGAAGAGTGATCAGATGAATGCAACAATAATAACTGACCTATAGCCTGCATGCTCCTTCCCCAGGGCTCCTGGCCAGCACTGACAGGCTGGGGCTGAGGCTGGAAGCAGCACATCCAGAGGGACTGCCCCATCCAGCAGGAAGATGGAGCAACCACAATGAAATAGCGGTGTGCTGGCCACCAGCCCATGTCCTTCAGCATGTCCCAGGGAGGTTTTTCAGTGGATGGTGCTTGACTTGCCTTTGCATGCCACAGCAACCTGCACATATGTGCTGCTGTTGCATATAGCAGTGAGTTATGGGCTGTGCAAAGGGGTGAAAAGCCCCTTGGAGGACACACTGGCACAGGGGGAATATTGCCTTGGTCAGCTCACTAGTGGTTCCTGGGCACTGCTGGGCAGTACCCTAGTGACAAGGACCCTCAAAAGTGGCTTATTGGCACTATTCACTTCTATTTTGGGGTAAGGAAAACATTTCTCCACCCTTTACTGATAGCTGGCCCTCAGTGTGTGTGTAAGCAGCTGATAAAGGCCATGCTCTCAGCCCAGGAAAAACATAACTCAGTACAAATCCCTTGTAAAGATCTTTTCAAACTCTACACATTTCTGCAAGGTGGATGATTTCCTGACAAATCAACACTGCCACATCCTGATAATGCTTTTGCCAGCTGCATTGCTGGGTGACAGCATGGAGCAGGGCATGGAGCACGGAGTGATGCTCTGGGCCCTCTTCCCTGGAGCTTCCCTTCTCCTTTTCTCAGCAAAAAGGTAAGAAACTGCACCAGGCTGGAAAATCTCAACGACAGGAGTTTCCCAGTGCTCGGACAGCTCTGTGTCCTCCTCCTGCTGGGGACAGCCTGTTGTCACATATGTTAGACCACCTGCCCTTCGCAGAGACCAGCTGAAGTGGTGCAGGGACTGACACTCCCTGATGCCCCTTGGTGCTGGGGCTGCTGCCCTAGGACCTGCCCTAGGACCTGCTGCTGGTGTGGGATTCTCCTGCTGGACCCCATCCCTGCTGCCCCACCAGGGAGGGAGCTTGGTGCCTCCACAAAGCAGCAGCAGCACAGTGGCGGGGCCAGGAGAGGACAGCAGCTGAGCTGGCAAGGCGCCCTTGCTTCGGGAGCTATTTTGAGATGTTTTTGATGTCTCTGTTGCAAGGGGGATGGATGCTGGGGCGAGCATCGTGATGGCACAGCCCGAGGTCCCTGCTCAGCTTTGAAGCTTGCCTGGTGGGCATCCCAGCCCGGGAACCCCCAGGACTGGGGGAATGAGAGCAAAGGGGTGTGAGGTGTTGGTGAGAGGCCACTCACTGCAGCAGCTGAGCAAAGCTGACTTTGGGCTCTGTCTCAGTATCCTGATGTGCCAGGCTCAGCAGGCCCTGGCTGCAGCCCTGCTCTGGGGGGAGAATGAGCTTCCCTCTCCTGGCTGTCCCTTCCCCTGGGTTTGTGTCACATCATCCTCCCATGGTCCTCAGCACTGCTGGACATGTTTGACTTTAAAGAGGTTGTTTCCTCTGAGGCACAGCAGTACTGGAGACAACAGGGACCCCTGCCTATGGCCAGTGGTGCAGGAATCCTCAAGGAAGGGGAGAGAGGGGCAGAAACACACAGCTTAAACCCACCTTCTTTCAGCAGGGCCTCTTACAGCCCCTTTGAACAATTACTCAGGGCCAAAGTAGAGAAGTGGCCAAAGTCAGAGGTGTTCTCATGGGCTGTGCCCCAGTGGGGACTCTGGTGAGATGCCACCATGGGGACTGAGAGAAATTTGTCTGGTTTGGGAGCATGACTTCCAGAACAGAGAAAAGGGGAACTCAACTACCACACCCCTCAGAGCCCTCCAGCAGAGGATTTCTGCTGGAAATTCTTCAATTTCATGGGAAAACATAGAAGTCAGGGAGAGCTGGTGGCTTGCTGATCATCTGAGGTGAAAATGAAACTTTAAAGGAGAAAGTGGATTCATTTAGCAAAGAGCATCTGGACTAGACACAAGTTTCCTCCAAGGCACAGCCCACCCCTGCATTACCTCCCGTGAAGTTCTTCTCCATGTAGTCGATGATCTGGTTGTAGTCACTG
Organism: Lichenostomus cassidix; assembly: GCF_008360975.1. Lineage (NCBI taxonomy): Eukaryota > Metazoa > Chordata > Aves > Passeriformes > Meliphagidae > Lichenostomus > Lichenostomus cassidix. The sequence goes on along the minus strand of NC_139500.1, from coordinate 8,585,595 downwards.
ATGATGTTGTCCCTGTGGATGATGACAGGCACCTCCTCACCCAGGTTGAGCCGCATGAACCAGGGCTCCTTGTGCTCCATCAGGGGCATGCTGACATCCCGCTCCTCGCAGGGCAGCCCCTTCTCTGCGATCACCAGCCGCACCTGGGGCGAGAAGCCAGGGAGAAAGGGCTCAGCATGATGCACTGAGCTGGTCCCCAGTCCCCCCTACCCCATCACACCCCCAGACCCTTCCCTAAGGCTCAAGCACAGTGACATGCCAGGATCATGTGCTTGCCCTGCAAGAAGCCAAGCAGCTGTTGCCATGGGACAGCTGCAAAATCCAGGCAGCCAAAAAAGGACTTGTTTTCCCAGCAAAGAGGGGATACCCAAACCCATCCTATCTTTTCAGGGTCATGGACCATCCTCTCTGGTCGCTGGTGTGACAGGCAGAGGAGCTGGATGGCTGAAAGCCAATCCCTCAGCAGTGGGTGGAGGGAGGCAGGGAGTCCCCAGCTGAGGGGGAATGAGTGATGCTGCTGTGGATCCCAGCACAGCCCAGCACCTGAGGAAGAAAAGGAGGAGGAAGAGGAGGAAGAGGAGGAAGCAGAGGCTGCAGCAATGTTATGCCTTGCACGTGCACCCAGTGAGTCCTGCTGTCTGGCTGAAGGAGACCCTGGATGCTGACTCAGCTATGTCCCATTCTCAGGAGTGGACTCTGGCTTTACCAGCGCATTTTGAGCAGGGAGAAGGCTCCACTCCATGGGAAGTTTCATGCAGCCCCTGTGACCCTGCACAGCATTCCTCCTCCTCCATGCTGACATCAGCTCGAGGGCATCACTCAGCACCTTTGCACCTCTTGTGTCAAGCCTGCTGCCTCCCCCTTGCCCTGCCACTGCCACTGCCACTGCCCTCCTCCTGCCCCAGGCCAGCCAGCAGCACTGCAGGTTTGGCACCCACACATCTTAGGGGTGGGAAAGCTGAGTCCAGCCTTGCAGAGGGGTAGGAGGGGGCAGGAGTGGGACTGGATGTGGGACACCATCCCCATCCCAATCACTGGCCCTCTGGGCTGATCCTGCTGCTCTGCTCTGTGCATGAGAAAGTGTTGAATAAGTATTCAGGGATGGCATTTTAGGCTTCTAGGTTATAAAACCTGACTATTATGAACTAAGTATGTCAAACACGAATAAAAAAGCCCACGGGGGATGTGAGAAAGCCATGATTTGCAGAACCACTGAATGAGCGAAAAGTACTTGTTTTCATCCAACTAGCAGCAGCTAAAAATACAATTTAATATATATAAGCATTTCTGTGAGTACTTCAGAGTTCCTGGGGAATTAGTCATTAATTATTCACAGGGCTGGCAAGTTCATTTTTTCTTTTAAAGTCAAACAAGAGAAAGCCTGAGTCCCTCAACTGCAACTCGCTCCCGGCCTTTTCCTCCCAGCTGATAAATAAACCTCAGCCAGTACCACCTGGGGTATCCAGCCCCAAGCTCCCTGTGCTTCCCTGTTCTGCTAGCAGGAGCTGAGGCTGAAGGCCTGGCAGGAGGCAGCTGCTGGGCAGGATGCAGCCCAGGGTACCCCAGTGCCTGAGGGCAAGGGGAGTCCCTGCCAGTGCCCCGAAGAGTGATCCCAGATAGGGGTCATGAAACATTCCTGGACCCCCCAGCCACTCTCTACACTGGAGGCATGTAGTCATCTTGAGTAATACTCCAAAAATCCCTTTGCAGACAAGGCCAGGTCCTGGTGGGACTCAGAATCCCTCCCACAAACAGCCCTGTGCCCATGGAGGTGGTTCCAAGCAGCTCCCAGGGAACAGCAGGAAAAGCTTTGTCTGTAGCCCACTCCCAGCAAAACCTCTGTGCACAGGGTTCCTGAGGAGCCCCTATTGCTCCCCACCCTGCCATGTCCATCGCACCAGCAAGTGCTCTTCCCTTGCGAGTGACTTCAAAACAAAGCCTGTCACAGTGCCAGACCCCCGGTGCCAGCAGGTGCGGTGGCTCTATGTGTCCCCTGCCCTGTGCCCAGCCCTGCCCTGTCCCCTGCCTCGCAGAGCGAGGTCGACTGTAGGAAATCCTGTACAAGAAGTGCCTCAACCCCTCCTCTTCCCCTCCACCGGCGGCCAAACGAGCGAAACAAAAATACCAGCAAGGAGCCGGGCTGGAGCATCCTCCGGCAGTGCGGCTCGGAGCCCGGCAGTGCCCTGTGCCGGCGGCGGCATGAGCAGCCACCGTGCTGCATCGGGCATCCTCCCTGCTTTGTGTCCGCTCGCAGGAGCGGCACCTCTGCCCCGGCCTTGCCGCTGGGCTGTGCAGCTCGGGGAGGCCCTGGCATCGGGGAACTTGGTGCTCCTCCACCTACCCCTCCGAATAGCACATTCTCCAAATGGTATTAAAAGCTTATGAATGATGAGACGCTTGGGGCCAGGGGACAAGGCTGGGCTTGGTGCACAGCCGCTGTGCTGCAAAATGAGCATTTACTATTGTCTGGAAAACGGGATTTCTTGCTGGGGCACCCCGGGAATAGAATTTCCAGGGCACTGCTGCAGTGTCAGGGGTGAATCATCGCTGCGTGCTGGGGTCCGGGATGCTCGTCCTGGCACCAGCCTGGCTCGGGGCTGCCAGCAGCAGGGTGGTCCCGGGGCCCGCTCTGCCTTTGTCTGCTCCCGGCCACGCCAGCGAGGGGCTGGCAGCGAGCACAAAGCCGAGGCGTCTCCCGGTGCAAGCCGTGATCCCAAAGCAAAGGCAAGATTTGGCTGAGCTCCCCCATCCTGGTCCCTATCGCTAGCCTCATCCGCTTCCCAGGCAGATGCTGTTAAAAGGTACAAAGATCCGCCTGGCCGCACGCTGCCGCCCTGGCCAGCCCCGGCGCTGAGCCCCTCGCTCTCCCCCGAGCGCATCCATCCTCCCGAGGCAAGGGGATGCCCTGGGAACTGCAGGTGATTCTCACCCGGGAGCCCGGCCGAGCGATTGTTTCCTTTACCTTTTGTGAGCTGAAAGACTGGGTCCAGTGGTACAAAACCAATCTGTCCTGGGATTTGAGAGCGGGGTCTGTCGGGTCGTGATTTTCCTCCCCCTCCGTGGATTTCCCCGCGTTGTTCTCCAGCGCCGAGATGGGCCACCAGCTGCAGTTGGTGGGAGTAACATTATTGGGAGTCGCCATGACAGCGAGCGAGCGAGCGGGAGAGGCACGGGGAGCGAGCGGCGCTAGCCCAGCATCACATGGGCTCCTGCCAGCCCATCACTCCCGGGGCAGCTCCAGCTCCCGGCCGGGTGGGCAGCGCGGGGCGGTGGGCGCGGGGTCACAGCACAGGCTGGTGGCAGCGCCGCCGGAGCTGTGGGTGGGCTCGCAGCCCGTCCCCGCTCGTGGCGGGGCTCCCACGGAAACGTGCGGGCATCTCTTCAATAGGGGAGGCAGCAGCGGAGGCTCCTGCCTGCTGTCTGCCTGCCAGCTCGGCAATCCGGGGCAGCTCCAACCCCTGCGGCTCCTTAAGAACATTTTTCAGCAGAGATTAAGATTTTTTTTTTTACTGCTTTAGATATGGCGGATGTGTAATAAATAGCAACAGTGATGGACACTGGCTTTAAAATGCCTAGAAGGTGTCCTGCCTGCCTTGCAGCCTTCATGGAAAGAAGCAGCAATGGCTCTTTAAAGATATTCAATTATTTTTGGAGAGCACAGATTAATTTCTGCCTATTGAGTGTTATGTAGCCTGTACAGGGACACAGCCCAGGAGCCTTTGCTGTGTACCAGAGCCTGGGGTGCCTGCCCAAACTGGACAGAGGAGGCACAGCTGGGGGTCACTTCCAGAATTAGCAAGGTGTGTCACAATTCCAAACCAGCCAGACTTGGAGAGCACTAGGGCTTCCAGAGCTGCTGCTGCTCTCCAAGCCCTATGAGCATCACCCAGAGGTTTGCAGGTACAGGTGTGTAGGTAGCTGAATACTGTGACCTGGACATCTGGACTTTTGCTTTGTGACACTTGGCTTTGTCATGCCCCATTTCCAGCAGCCTGGCAGCTGGAGATAATTTGGCACTCTTGGAACTGTTGCCAGTGCCAGGGGATAAAGCTGGTCCTGTTATGGGGGTTGTAGGAGCAGGTCCTAGGGAGGATGGGAGAGAGGGCTCTGTAGGCACAGGGAGCCAGTCTCAGGGCTGTGCAAGGGCTGTGAACCACTGGAACAGGTGAGGATGGAAACAGGAACGTTTGGAACAGCTGGTTTAAGTGGGGAAACTGAGGCACACTTCACTCAGGAGCACTGGAAAGGAGAAGGGCCAAACTGGTATCCATCTGCATGGATATAGTGCAAGGAGCAGTTTCTAGGGATTGGGAGGTGAAAATGAATTATTTGGTGATGTGATGTCCTGCTCCTGAGGGTGTGCAGGAAGGTGATGAGAGGGGTGAGGCTGGGAAGTGCTGTGCTCTGCCCTGACTCCTCCCTGTTCTCTCCTTCCCCTAGGCAGCAGCCCCCAAAACCATCTTCTCTCCCCATCTCAGGTCTTCCCAAGTCCCTGAACTAGGGTCAGAAGCACCCACACAGACAGGCTCTTGCTTGGCCTCTGCTTTGGGGCTGCAAACTTGATGGAAAACTGAGCTTTGAAGAGCTGGCACTGTCATGCAGCACCATCCTGCCCTCTGCTCCACAGCCTCCCCTCACTGCCCAAGAAGCATCTCTGGGGGCTCCTTACACTTGGAAGGGGACACTGTGGGTGAAAAAAACGTAAGGATCAGGTTGACCAGGCAGCAGCTGTTCTCCCTGGATCGCTGTCCAGAAGGCCCCATCTAGTGGTGTATTTTGAGATGAATTAATGCTGCGCCGTGGGGAGTAAAACATGACAGGTCTGCGCATCCCTCTGGGTCCTGCAGGTACACAGTACCTCTGCAGGGGTCTATTTCTTTCGCTGGGTTTTGGCTTGCTAAACTGAGCAAGGCTTGAAGGGCACGAGGGGTGCCAGCCCCCTGACCTTGTGTGACCTTGAGATCATCCTTACCTCTTCGACGCAGCCTCCCTGACCGCCAAAGGGGTCGGCGTGGGGCTGCCCCATGGCATGCTGTGCAGCTAGACCCGGTGGCACTGGCAGAGCTGTGGCAGAAGGTGCCATTGGAGCAGGATTGTGGATGCTGGCAGTTTGGAAATACAGACTCCAGGGGATGGTCTCATCTCAGAGCTGATGCAGAGCTTACAGAGATGAGAGAACAGGAGGATGGAGTCGGTCACGGGATTTTGCAGACACAGAAGAGCCCTCCCTGTTTTAGCAGGAGAGGGTGGAAAACAGGCTCTAGAAACGGCTCCATTGATTTTTTTTTCCCAGTGGCCTGATTCAGTATCTGCCAATGCAACGTTTAGCTCAGATTCAATTTGGCTTCTGCAAGGCAAGAAAGAAATGTCATTGATCCAGGGTGCCCTTCTGCATCCTGCTTCAGCTGAAGTAGTCCTGAAACTAGAGAGACAAGAACTTGTGAAGTTCTGGGAGTGGGGGAAGCCACTGGAAAACACCCAGGCTAGGTCTGCTGAGATAGGAAGTAGAGAGCTGGGATCTGATTAGTCTAAAAAGTCCACTGGCTCTTTCTCAGAATGTTTTAGACATATTCTTCTGTAGATTGACTGGGGACAGATTCTAGAGCATCTCCACACTGAAAAAGTCCCCCAGGCTTTTTGGGGCAGGTACAGCAGCAGCTGGGAGCAAAAAGGCTGCACTCAGTTTGTACCAGTGCACTGTTTGTACCAGTGCTCTGCTCATCAATCAAGGTAAAGGTGCTGTGCAGGCATTTCCAGAGAAAAGGCAGTTTTCCAATAAATCCTGAGGTTTCAGGCAGGCAGCAAGCAGAAGTCACTACATTATCAGAGTGATGTGAACGAGCTGAACTGAGAAGGTTTTGATGGAGACAGTAAGTTTGGGCCTGGAGCCTCTCTTAGGGCCCATCATTTCCCCCCAGGGGCTGGTTTGTGCTCTGCAAATGTCAGCAGGAACGTTCCAGTACATTTGCCGCAAACCTCACGATTGCAGTCAAGAACCAAAATATCTGCCCTTCCTCTGCTGCAGGCAGCACTAGATGTGCTTAAACACTAGCCAAATAGGGGTTCAGGTAGAACACAAAACCAGTGAGTTAATGCCTTTTTTCCCCTTTTCCTTCCTCCTTCACTAGTAGTTACTTCAGTCCTCCACAGTGGAAGTGTCCCCTCAGAACCTGGTCTCAGGCTTTTGACTCCCAGCCAGCGTTCTGGCAACCTGAATTCATTTCTCAGCCCTCAGTTTCAGGGTGTATCTTGCACTAGTTTACGCTCCATGATTTCCTCAATTCCTCCTCTCTCCCTGGGCACAGCAGGTCTGTGGCACATCGTCCTGCTCCACAGCTGAAAACGTGCCCTTCCCTTCCAATGCTGTCCATCAGTACTGGGTTTATGTAACACCAGTCCAGACACTTCCCGGGGTTCTGCACACTTTGTTAAAGAGCAGCACAGCAGAAACTGCCCCAAGGTGACCTTGAGCCAGGCTGCCACTCCACATTTCCACGGAAGGGCCTTGCTGTGCCCCTTCGTAAGGCTTCAGATGCAGAGCAGAGTGGGGACAACCAATACCAGGCTTAAATAAGCATTTTTGTGCATGTGGAAGAGCTGTGCCTCAGCTTCACACATATAGATCAGTGCTTGCCAAGAGGCAGGGAAACTTGAAAGGGGGGAAACCCTCTGTCTAGCAACAATTCCAATGGTTTTAAAGAGGGCGCAAAACCAAAACATGAACGAAAACAGAAAAATAGGAGCAGACACCCTCTGCTGAAGCAGAAACACCCTTCAAAAATAGCAGCAGCAAAGATAACTGGTACTAAATATTTATGTTTAAATGCAAAGTGCATATGATACCAGATTTTTTGTAGGGAGAAAGAAGGGAAAGCGGAGAAAACCCTAAGTGTGTGTGGGTATTGCAGAATAGTGCTGGAAGAGGGAGGCGACACGAGAAAATGTAGAAATGTCGTATTTAAGTGAAATATTGCATGCTAAGTATCTGCATGAAATCTAAGAGCAAAATTACAGTTTTCGTTATATTCCTATGTTTTTCGATTTATTTGGACTTTAAATCTCAACGTCCTGGATTTGCAGTGTAAATTGTAGGGATGGTTAGAATGAAATCTACAGTGATTATCATCTAGAATGTGTGAGCCTTCTCCAGCACAGAATGCAAGGCCAACTGTCCACATCTGCTGTTATCTATTTTTGCACAACTGCTTGTGCCTCCTTGGCTTGCTGACCAATCATTTTTAAGAATGTAAGTAAAAATGACAGTACTTTACTCAGACGGAGTTGTTGAGCATGTACAGCTGACACCAAAACCAGAGTTTTGTTATGTTTTTTAAAAAATAAAAAAGTCTTGAGGGGAGATGAGTGTAAGTCAAATTATTCAGACTTTAATTTGCTGGGTTTTGACAAACATTTATTAATGCAAGTCTCGGCAACAAAATCTTTTATTGCAGTATTTTCAACCAGCAGGAATGTCATAGCTCTACAGCACAAAAGCCAGGATGATACACACTTCTTGCTCACCCCCTTTCCACACAGCTCTGTGTATCAGATGTGCTCAGAAACATCCTGTATAGATGGTGCCTTCCTTTCCACTTCTGAGACTGCACAGCCCAAAAAACCTGGTAGCCTGCTGCACTCCCCTCTAAATTATTCCATCTGTAAAGCACAAATAACAAAATATATTTTTACTTCTAAGAGCTTCACTTATCTGCAGAAAAATAGAACTGCTTAACAGTGAGCGAGTTAGATTAAGGAAGGGTCCAAGCACACACCCGCATGTTCTGGACCTCCCAAAAATTTGTGAGGAAGAAGCATTCACAACTTGATCCAACTAAAAAAAGGAGCCAGCTAGTGTTCAAGGAAAGGATATTCATCCTATCCAAAATGCTAAATGCCTTCTCATCCTTCTCTCTAGAGCAGGATGAGAAGGATAGAGCTGTAGCTGTGAAACTTTTCTCTAAGTACTGAGATACATTAAGAATGAACCTTTCAAACACTTAAAATTTCAGAAAAATTCTACAAGATTTTTGGTTTTGTTTGCTTTTTTTTTTTCCAAAACGTAATGAAAACAGCATACAGAGCATATGCACAGCACAAACCAAAAACCAAACAGAGCTCATTTGATCTAGAGTGCTTTTGTTAAGGTATTCAGAGACTTTAGTGCATTCTTTTTAGAACTAAGCTCAGAAACTATATTTAATTTTTCATTTTATTAGAAAACTAAACTGTATGAGGCAAAGAAACATTTAATCAAACACACAACAGTGAAAACATGGCACTGACAAAGCAATTAGCCCAACCATTGTAACAAACTCTGCTTCAGAATTCTCTATTGCTTACAGTCAAGTATACATCATCTCTGCCATGTGAGACATTTTCTTGGGAATATATAAGTAGTATTCCATATATCCTGAAAGATCTTCAATAGTCACGTCATCCACAAAGGCTCGAGCTTGCTCAGAACAAGACCTCAGGGAGCTTGATGAGGCTGTCCCACAGGGGGCTCTGTTTTGGAGGGAGTGGGCATGGACTCCCAGGACAGCCTTCTCGCACTCGGACAGGACGCTGCGCAGGCCGGAGAAGGAATACACCTCCATGGTGCGCCACTGCTTGCACTGGCACTTCTTGTCCGTACAAGGGCACTGCCTGCCGTTGCTAAGCATGGATAAGGACTGGAAATCTGACGTTTGCTTAGAACACAGGCTGTTCTCAAAGGATGAGGAGAGAGCAGGGCAGCTCTCCCCCGGCTTCGGCAAAGGCTCTTCGGCGGTGAAAGCTTCCAACGGTTCAGTTCTGTCGTTACTGGCCTCAAGGTGAGGATCCTGCCCGTCCTTCGTACCATGTTCTGCTGGGACAAAAACATCTGAGCTGATGACACCCTTTGAAGTGTCTGCCTGGGTTTTGTGTTTCAGCTGGTTGCTGGCTTTCATGTTGCAGTATGTGAACTTGGGAGGGTGCAGGACCGGAGACTTGGAGCGCCGGCGCCGCGGGACCCTTGCTGATCCTCGGGAAGGCTTTCTCACACACCTGCAGGGTACAACAGGTGAGCAAGTGGGTAACTCCAGAATCTACACCACAGCTCAAGAAACTCTAATATGTGGCTAAAAACATTTTATAACATTATTTTTCTGCTTGGAAATACCAGATGACTGGTCACTTACAATCTCTGACAGGGATCGTGGAGAACTCTGAAGAAATTCGGGTTCCCCCAAAGGAAAGATACATACAAGCAACCCTTATTCAAGGTGCTTCCCCCCAAATCTTCTTATTCAAGGTGCTTCCCCCAAAGTCTTCTGCCTTAGCAAATGATATTTTGTCATCCCAAATTGAACTGTAGTGCAGAACCTGGATCAGCTGGAGCTGCTGGCAGAGTCACACTGAATATCCAGGTACTTCAAAATAAATAAAAGAACTCAAGAGTGAGGTGAGAGGGGGCTGCAAAGGCTTCAGACTCATAGAGAAGTACTACTGATGGAATCAGTGGAAAAGAAAGTTTTAGGAACCTTCTCTAAGAGAAGGGCAATATTGTTTTTAAAGACTTTGATGAAATGCCCTTAAAAATAACACACCAGTTATGGAAACATTTTGTGATAGAAAATATTTGTTGAAGCAACTAATCATCAACAACTTGAACTGAAAGCAACCTGCAACTGTTCAATGTCTTATGTTTTACCCATGCCACGCTTCCTTGGAGCTGACAGGCTGCTGCTTGGCTCCATCCATGGCTGCTCTTGTCGTTGTTCTAAGAATCATCCCGTCGCCCACGGAGAGAGCTGCAATACATCTGGGTAAAAAGGGAAATGCCACATCACAGAAATGCCTGAACATATGGCTCCAGAGGCCCACATTCAGCCTATGTGCTCTGGATGCTCAGCTAAGCCAGTCTAATTTGCTGCCTTGACTCCCTCTGTGTCAGTGGGTAGAAACAGGGCATCACAGAGATTAATCTGACCCCTCTTACTATGCTGGCCTCATCAAGTGGCTAAAGATAGGTGAGATGAAATGCAAGGCAGCCAAAATGCCCAGAGGTTGATGTCACCATGCCCCATTTGTACTAAAATGACATGTTAAAGGAATGTAAACTCAGGTTCCAAACGTTCTTCTCACACAATAGTCATTAAAGATAGACTCCTACTCCTCTGAAATGCAAAGTCAGGCACATGGAGCAGCATGATGAGGGGGAGTCGGTGAAGAAGTGGATGAGGTACAACAGACAAGGACAGATAACTGATTTATTTAGTTCTCATTAAATTTTTGAGATAAGCATGGAATGAAAAAAGCATCTGACCCTGGAGCTCCAGATGACAAACATGAATGCCTCAGCACATGAATCTGTACTTATATTTATGATGGCTGCAGGTATGATTTGGAACACAAGATAGGAAATTGTAAGAAATGAGGCTGAAATTCTAGAAAAGAGCCCAAATACTCTGCCCAAAGTCGATCTTAAGGGATTAGTCACAAGACTTGAGCTGTTCACAACACATGCCTGCAAAACAAGATCTTTTTATGCCTAAGATGTCATCAGGAATCAACTAGAAGCCCACACAGTCTGCCAGTGGTACTACATCAAAAATGGTATGTTTAATAACCATAGTTCCTTGACAGAGAACAGCTATTTTTTCCACATTGCTCAGAAGACCTCCTGAAGCAGAGGAAATGAGTAGCAAAGCAAAATATATTTCCACATGCAGAGGAAGTCCTGAATTCACAGTGTTGATGGCTGTGGAGATGAATTCACAAGGTAACACTGTCAGCACAAAGCTTTCCTCTCGTGTTTGTGAATTCCCAAAAGACTTCAAGTGAACTGTCTCGCAGAGTGTTAGACTGCATAATTTTATTAGCTCTTACACTACACAGTATCAGCACACCCAGTATCTTACTGAGTAAGTTTTTAGTGTAAGAATGTCTGCAGATGTTTTACTCCACAAAACCCATGAAATCAGAACTGCTCAGTGCTCATATTTAGCCTGACCCTTCCCAGTGAGATTGGGCGCTCCAGAACACTTCAAGATGTTGGTGCTGATCTCCAGATGCTTTCCAAGGAAAATTTTGTGTGCTAAATAAAAGCTGATAAAAGTAAAAAACACTGGCTGCAGACACCAGTGTTTACAGGAACAGACAAATTCTGTATCACACCAGGTGACTACAGCTACGACAGTTAAGTGTGTTCACTGCTTTGGGCAAGACTTTTCATGTTTTCATACAGTCACTGTGTAATTTCAGTTGGATGTTGTTTCAAAATTAGTCTGTAATAAAGTACTGCTTTGCCTATTAGACAGTTATAATGACTGCATTTCATCTTAAGTGATGCAGTTGTATTACCTTGGCAAGCAAAGAACCTTCCACCAAATGACTTTTTCTTTTTGAAATGCAAAATAATAGAAAACAAGTATGTAATAAAAACCTGACAAATTACATTGCCTTTTTTGTTGCTCACTTACCCTGCTGCATCCACTCTCAGCTTTTTGAATGCTGTTTGTAGACTCTCCTCCTCTTCATCTTTCGCTTCCAAGTCCATTGATGTATTTTCAGTGGGTAACCAACAGTGCCATATAGAATAAACTGAAATATAGAAATTGGGATTTGATGCTGAGGTTTGAACACAGATGGTCTGTACAAAACTGACTGATTCTATGATGGGTAAGTCTTCCATGGGCAATGTCACTGCCTTCTGACCAGACCTACCCTGGGCTTTTCTCTGTGAACTTCAAAGTCTGAATTTTTCAGAACAAGCCCAGCCTGTGTCAAGAATAGCAAAGCACCTTTTATCAATGGGTGAACAAACTACATGGATCCTGGCAACCTGTGTAACTTAAGTTGAGAGTATGAGACCTGCAGCAAAGGTTCAGAAAGGTACAGAATCACATTATGGCTTAGGCTGGCAGGGATCCTTGGGGGTCCAGCTCCCCTGTTCAAGCAGGGCTTACCCCAGGCTGGTTTCCCAGGACCATATCCAGGTAGCCTTGCAATAACTCCAAGGAGGGAGACTCCGGAGCCTCGCTGGGCAGCGTGTGCTCAGCCACCCTCAAAGAAAAGCGCTTCCTTATGCTCAGACAACATTTCAGCTTGCGCCCATGGCCTCTGGTCCTGTCCGCGGGCACCAGCGAGCAAAGCCTGACTCCTCTCCGTGCCCACCCCTCAGGCATTCACACCTTGCTGAGATCCTGCCGAGCCTTTCCCCCCGGCACTGCCCGCAGTGACACCCCGCTGTCCCGCACGGGGCACGGCCGAGGGGCTCCAGCGCCAGGCCTGGCCCACACCCGCTGCCCGTGCCCGCCCGAGGCTCCGCAGCCGCGGCAGCCCAGCGCCGCCCCGCTCCGACACCTGTCCCGCGGCCTCCTCTCGCCGCCCCGCCGGGAGCACCGCCGGCGGCCCCTCCGCTCCCCCCGTGCCCCGCGGCACCCCCGCGGTGCCCCCCGGCCGAGCAGGGCCGCCCCGGGCCGGGCGCGGGGGTCGCGGGGGTCCCGGGCCGTCACTCACCCGCCGCCGCTGCCCGGGGCGCGCAGCACAACAGGACGTGACGTCACGGCCCGCGGGGGCGCGCCCGGCCCCGCCCGCCCGGTCGGGTGCGCGTGCGCGAGCGGCGGCGGTTCCGGGGGGGCGGCGGCGGGCGGTGGGCGCCGGGCCGGCGCGGGAGCGCGGTGAGTGAGTGAGTGCGGGTCCCGTCCCGCGTCCGTCCCTGTCCCGCCCCGTCCTCATCCCGCTCCCCTGCGCGGTCCCCCCTCGCTCCCGCAGCCGCCGGGGCCGGTGGGTGCCGTCGCGTCCCCGCGGCGAGCCCTTCCCGCGCGGTTCCCGCCGCGGTTCCCTGAGGAGGGCGGCGGGCGCTGGGGGAGCGCGGCGGGCGCGGGGCGGTGCTGAGTCACGGCCGAGCCCCGGAGCCGGGCCGCGGGGCAGCGGCAGGGGCTGCTGGGGCTGCCCGGGGGCGGGCGGGAAGCGCTGCGGAGGGAACTCCGAGCGGTTAAAAACACAGAATTAAAAAATACAGATTTTAAAAAACTTAAAATGAAAAAAGCGAGATTTCAAAGTTCCCGTCCCGCGGCCCACGTGCTCCCCCTGGGGCCGTGGCCCGGCACGGCCGGGAGCTGTGAGCAGCGCTGTCCGTGCCGTGCTCACCCGGGATGGATGGACGGAGTGCCCAGCCCTGTCCATCGCCCTGGCCATCGCCCTGGCCATCGCCCTGGCCATCGCCCTGGCCATCGCCGCTGCCGTGAGCGGCACTGCTCGGCGGGCTTTGTAGCGCGCTGTTCTGGGAAACAGCCCAAAATAAAATGGAAAAGGGAAGGTGTGTGTTTTCCTAGGAGGTAAAGGATGTAAGTTTCAATGTGGTTTTTGACACGGTAAACTTCGGCTAGTTTTCACAGTGATTGGTTCTTTTTAAAATTGATGCTAGTTGGCTGGTGCGTCTAAAATGCTTAAGCTTATATTTTGTTGTCACCCAATGAGTGGGTTTTTATCTAAATAAGTTCCCCATTGTTTTGAGGTTTTTCAGGGTCGGTGATGAATGGCAGCATGATAAAATATTTAATCTAAAAACTGGTACTTTTTTTTAATAATGTACAGTGATTTAAAAACTTTTTACTCTCATGTTCCTGCTAAAGGTATGTAATATAGGAGTTTGCTGTTAAAAAAAAAAAAAGTAGCCTGAATTTTTATTTTCATAGTAGAGAATCATCTGAGGATGGCTGGGGGGCCAAGGAATAAAAGTGAAGTTGGCACCATCTGTTTCATCAGAGCAGTAGTATTTGGCTAAGAGAATATATGAAATAGTAACTTGCTCAGATGAGCATCATGTTGTCAGTGTCTGTTTAAGGTTCTTCCTCTCCTGTTTACTCCCTGTCTGACTCATGGGACAACATGTGCCTTGAAATTGTTATGCTACATTATCCTTCTGTGTGTGTCATAATAGCTGTCTGCAATGCAGGGCGTCCAGGTGAAATCATAGCAAAGTGAGCAGCCAGAGCAAGTGTGGGGAGAGCTGCCTCCTCCACCTGGAATGAGGGGTGAGGGAACAGAAGCTACTCCCATCCCTCTGCATAAGTAAACTGAGCTGAAGAGCTTCAGATAAAATGGTCTCCGTGAAGAGTTCTTTTCCTTACTACAAAAAAAAAAAAAAAACTTGTGAAGAGCTTTGCTCTTCCCTTTGCTGAAGTTCATGAGGTTCCTGTTGAGGTCCTACTGGTGAATCAGCCATTCATTCCAGTTTGGTGACATCAGCAGATGTTATGAGGGTTTCTTGCCACATCATCCAGATCATTAATGAAGATGTTTAATAGGACTGGACAGTCTTGACCCTGGGATACACCACTAGTGCCTGATCTCCAGCAAGCCCAAAGACCATCAAATTTAGAAAGATTTGAGATCCTTTGTAGCTAAATGAAATGATGGCCAGGGTAGATGAAGAAAAAATAAATCAGCCAGTTTTTATATATATTTTCTTTAACTTTAAAACAAGCTTTCTGATTGCTTTTTGTATTTGTTTGTATTTGTACTTGTTCATGAGCTGATATAGGAAAATTTTAACAGCTATTTGTAACCAAAATACCATGTTCTGATAGGACTGTATAACTCTTGCTGGGACCTAGACATAAGGTCCTAAAGTTTTGTTTGGCTTAAAACGTTACCTTGTTTTAAGAAAAATTTCTTGGTTTGGGTTTTTTTAAAAGTGTCACGTGTAACACTGAGTCCCAAATCTGGAAATAAGAGTTGCAGAAGGTTGACTGTTTCTAATGGTCTTGTTCCTTCTCCCTTTCACCTCTCCTGCAATTATTCAGGTAGCACTGTAGTACAAGTGGAAGACTTTGGCTGGACTGTAATGTATGTGCAAGATGCTATTGACACCAAATTTGACTTTGAATTGTTAATTCACCTACAGTTGTACAACAGACTGTTTGTTTCATTCTTGGGTATCATAAAGCTTGTTCTGAATCAGCTTTCAAAAATGTTCTACTAGAATGACCTCAGCTTTGTGTGCTCAGTGTGCTATTTTGAGTTTATTTTCATGTATTACAGTGCTGCTGGGCAACTAATGTTTTTAACAAGGATTTGGCCCTTATTTTTGTATGTCTTTTTTCTGCTTGTAGCAGTACATGGTAATTCCATCAGCTTCTGGCCATCCAATGATGAAATCAGAAGCAAAAGATGGAGAAGAGGAAAGCCTGCAGACAGCATTCAAAAAGCTGAGAGTTGACACAGCTGGGTAAGTAACACCACAGGGAGGCACAGACTTAACGTCTTACAAGTGGACTCAAAGGGAACACCCTTGCTGTGAAATTTGGGGAAATGAGGTAATTGCAAAAGGTTAGGCACAGAAAGCCTTCATTGTAGTTAAACAGACTGAAATAAATTCACTACCTGCAGACTGCACTTCTCAAGGAATTGTAATTTGTTTGATTGCTGTCAGCTTGCAACAGGCTTGAAAGAAACCTCACAATCATCATCAGCTGGCAATGTGCTTGAAATGAATTTTGGCATGAATCTGGCTGCCAGAGGTTACCAGTACTGGAGTCCAGAGGACTAGAACTCTGATTTTGAAGTTAGCATATTGCCTTGGCTCTGAAGGCCTGTCATAAGAATAAAATCACATATTTTCCCAGGAGAGAAACTTCCTTTCTATGTCAGTAAGGGACAGCGTTAGATTCAGTGCATGATTCCCACACAAACTATTTTCATTGCTGTCACAAAATTTCTATTTATAACCAAAATCACTAAATGGGAAAGAATGCTTTTTGTGTTTTCTTGGTTTGTGAACATTTGACTCATGGCACTTACCTTCAGTGTTCAGGTGGCAGAACACAAGCACAATGTGTCTTCTGTTGGTAATGATAATTTTCACCTGAAAATAAATAAAGAAAGGCTTCCATATAATGTTTTTTTCTGATGACAAATGCACACCGTTGCATATTACCTGTATAATCCTGCGTTCCTGTAAGCTGTTGTCAGTGATGCAATTACACTGTTGCTGAAATGAAAGGGTAGGTAAGGCAGCATGTAAAGATTAAGGTGGTAACTAGAATTACCACAGAGCTGAGATTGTGAGTAGATGGGATTCTAAAGTTATCTTTTATTTAAGTAATTAAACTCATTAGTAATTAATTACCTCTCATTTCTTCAGTATCTCTTGTCCCATCCTTCAGCAAGGCATATTTGATCACTTTGGAGTTTTTACTGGTGGCCTTCGATTTTGTGTTCTGTGTTCATTATCCTTTAAATGGAAGTTAGTTTGATTAATAGTTTGGATTCTCTTAACCCCATCCTAGATCAGTGTGGAGGGACTTACTTTCACTTTTCAGGAAATCTGTCTTGTTTACAAACAAATTTAGCATAGGATTTGGAAAATAATTTTCTTGGGCATTCCAGTGTAATACGTGAAGTCACAACTTGGAAAAATTGTTCTCAGGCTTATTGAAAGTCCTTCAAAATGGGAATCTGGAATGAATTTATAGCACCAGAAAATTTAGTAAATCTACTAAAGTCTCTGCCTTGATTTGAAGCTGAAGGTCTGACACAGCTCTGTGGCTCAAATGATTCAACTTGCAGGAGTATGAAGAATTTTATCTTACGTTGACAGGCAATGTTAGACAGAGGCTTAAATGTTCTTCAGCTAAACAAAGTCTATTTATGTCCAAAGAACATTTATTTTTAGGAAAGAATGGCTTATTTGTCTCTGGAAAAAGAGACGTGTTTCTTCAGTGATGGTGTTTCTGCCCTCCCCTCTCCTGGGAAGCTGAAATTTGGCCATTGTGTGTGTTTGTCACTGACACGTGGAGCTGTGGACAGCATCGCTTGGTGAAAGGGTCTGTTGTACAGACCTTGGAGATGGGAGTGTGTAAATTCTTGTCCTGCTGATTTGGGTCTTTGTGGGCAGGTCTTTTAAGACATATTCTAAATGATTTGGAGCAATATTTTCTGGGAAAGAAAATGTGCAAGGTTTTTTTTTTCATTATCGTAACACTAACCAGTGTAGGCTGTTAACTCTTCATTCTGTCTCTCACAGATCTACCACTTCTCTCTCTGTGGGTGATGGGACAAGTCCCAGAGCAATAGTTAGAACAGTGGCAGATGAAACCAAACCTAAGACTGTTTGTGCTTCTAAGGAAACCTGGCATGGGTAAGAGAAGCTTGGGATTATCAGACTATTTCGAATGATACTGCATGGAAAAGGAATGTTAAGTAGACAGTTTCTAGCTGGTGCACCTCTAAACAAGGGACCCAAATTGTCTTTACTAAAAAACTTTTCCAAATACTCACACAACCTTTTTCTCTCCATATATGACTGCTATTCTTTATTTATGTGATGTGAAAGGAAATGCTGGTCAGCTGTAGGTTGTTAAACATTATAGATATTTCTCAGTACAGATGTAAGCTGCTGGTTTTGAATCAGACAATCATGAATGCATCTCTTCCAATCATTGTTTGACAGTGCAGAAGCTGTCATTGTGCTTTGTGAACTAGATAAAAATAAAGAATTGGTTTCTGGAGTATCTCTGCAGAACTTCATGCTCATCTGAAACAAAACCACCCTTTGCTCTCAATTCATTAATTTCATGCTCTTTTCTCATGCTTTATCCTTCTCTTAGAGATTATTTTGTCATGTCTCACATGCTTTACTCATTTCCTAACTTTTCAAGGCCACTCTTTGAGATTCATTTCTGTGGTGTTCCTTTTATATTTTACATAGCTGCTTGGCTAGAACAATGTTAAATTCCAAGCTAGCCCCTGAACAAATACTCTGAACTTAAAGCTCGTGCATGCAGTATAAATGCACTAGAGCTTTTGCCCAGTGTTACTTGTAAGCCAGCAATAAGTCTTTTAGTGAATCTTCACTCCCTTTTGTGTCTTTCCCTGGCAGGTCTGTGAAGAAGCCTTCGAGAGGAGTTGTGAGAACCCAGCGTCGCAGGCGTTCCAAGTCTCCAATTCTTCATCCTCCAAAGTTTATCCATTGCAGCACAAAATCACATTCCACATGCAGCCAGCTGGTGCAGAAGAGCCAGGCTGATGCCCAGGAGGACAGCAGTGGGTTCAGGATGCCAGTCCCAAAGGAAGCTTGTGCACACGAACGCTGCAGCATCACTCCAGACATTGGCCAGGAGGGAGTTGATGGGTCTTTGGGAGTTTCTGTTGCACAGTTGCCATCAGAGAACAGACAGGAGAACTCTCCAGCTGCAGCTTCAACAGTATCCAAAGCAAGCCTAAAGACCGTGGAGCTTTCTGACTTCCAGTCTATGTCCAGGCTGAACACGAGTATGCCATGTGCATGTGCAGATAAAGCCTGTCAGTGCAAACTGTGGCAAGATATGGAAGTGTACAAATTCTCTGGCTTGCAGAACACCCTCCCACTGGCACCTGATAGAACAGTTTCTGAGGATCACTCCCAGCCTTTGCCATCAAGAACTCCCTCAAGTTCTCCACGCTCTTGCTCTGAGCAAGCCAGGGCCTTTGTGGATGATGTGACAATTGAAGACCTATCAGGTTACCTGGAGTATTACTTGTATATTCCAAAGAAAATGTCTCACATGGCAGAAATGATGTACACCTGACAGCAACGAGCCCTAAAACCAGAAGGGTGGCTGGTTTAAATCTGCCCTCAGGCACATCATGAAGATGCCACCCACTCTCTGCTCACTGTGCTTGCAATAAAAACACGTCTTTGCATCTCAGCTGATGTTCATTATTTAAGTTGGACAAACAGTTTAGTTTCAGCATTATAATTTAAGCTTGGAATAGATAATGTGGTAAATGTACCTAGAGCATACCTGCCTGTCCTTAGAGACCCAACACTTAATTCTGTTTTGTTTTCAAAATCCTCTTTTTGGTTTGTTGGAGAAGAGTCCCTAGATTGCTTGGTGAGTAGAGCTCTTCTTGTGAGACACCTGGTGTCATTCAGCTTCTTTGAAACCACTTTGACCTCAGGTTGTAAGGCTCAGGCTTGTGTTTTTGGATGCACGTGCCTCTGATTTGATTTCATAAAGGAGTGTGACCATCTCCAACCCTCCCTTGGTACTGTTACTGGAAAAGTGGAAAGCAAACCTTTTACTTAATGCCCAACAGGCCTTAGAGACTTGTCTGCAGCAGGAGAAACACCCTGCATTCTTCAGGGGAATTGCTGCTGCAGTGAACCAAAGGAAAAGCAAGGCCACAGGCTCTGCTCAGTGTATTTTTATGGTGACCAAACCAGCATTTGCTCATTTCAGTGGTCTTAATTCATACAGTACCAGTTTTGGGGGGCGGGGGGGGGTGGGTTGGCTTCTCTTTTAGCCTGCTCTGTAACACCAAGTTTAACCCTTCAGGTATTAAGACCCATAGACTGGAGTGAACAGTTGTCAGATGTAGGGAAATCTTGAGCACTCTGTTTTTCTTCACTCCAGTCTAGTTTCTAAACTACTCTCACTTCTGCTGCCTTGTCCACCTTTGCATTCTTCCTAGAATTTACTGCTTCAGAAGCAAGCAGCTCCCCGTACCTAGTGTGCATCAGCAGAGTGTCTCATTTATAAGCATCTAGCAAAGGAGCATCCTATCAAATAATATGATTTGTTGAGGGAGAGAAAAGTTGTGTTTGGTTTGTCTTTACTGTTTGCAGTACCTGAACTTTTCTGACCCATAAGGTCTGTAAAAGAAATGGAGACAACATTTTCCTGCAAAATCATTTGGTGTTACTTTTGGGCTTTTTTTTTGTCATTTCTTTGGCAGTAACTGGTATCTTAAAACAAGTGGCCGTATAAGGTTACCTGTTTTGCCAGTTCTGAAGTGTCACCTACACTGTGCAGAATGTACCTGGGTCCCACATCTCTTTCCTGCTCTTCAATAAGCTGCATTTCTGTCACCTGTGTTCAAGGCAGGTTTTTGGTAACTGTTACATACAAAACTGGGCTGCAAAGTGCAGAATTACTTTATTTCTCATATAATTATTCTTTACTGTTTCCAAACGAAAATTCCAACCACAGCACTGCTGTGGGGCTGAAAGTGCCTTTCAAGTGCTTTTTACCGTTTTTTTCGCTTGTCACATACCTGTACTGTAGGGTTTAGGATTGCACTGTCCACGACTCAGTACTGTGTTAAAGTGGATTGAAATCCAGGAGATGTAAAATTAGAGAGGAGAAAGATGTGAGCTGGTGCTGACTGGGAAGGGACATGAGCAATGCCACTAGAGGTCAGGCACTGGCTGCAGCCAGCTCAGTCTTCAGGGGAGAATGGGAATTTTTCTGCCAAAAAGAAGAAATAAGAGCAGCTCTGTGTGGTGCATTGGTGCACACAGACTGTCAGTGCTCTCTGAAGTTTGTGTGGGTTGGCGGTCAACAAAAGTTCTTTAAATGCCAAAATCTGCATAAGTTATTAATGTTTAAACAAAGTGTGCGATCAGTTCACAACTGCTGTGTAATTAGGAAAAGTTGCTAAGTAAATAATTACATAGTCCTGAACTTGGCATCCTCTTGGGACAGTTACAACATCTTTGGGCTCGTAAGTGCTGGAACACCATGGAATAGAAGACCATGGGTTGCTGCAACTGCTGCCTTAACGCTTTCCCTTCTGTTACCACAAGGTGTTTCAAGATGTTTTGGTCTTCCCAGAAACTGCAGAACAAAACCCTCTGCATTTGCTTTGAGAAAATGTGAATTTGTGGCCCTTAATTATGCAGCAAGAACCTTGGAAACTTGCTTAAATAGTCCAAAAGCTTAGTTTAAAATAACAGCAAAAAATTGAACTGGAGTTGATTTCAAAATCAGACTTTTTTTTAAAGAAAGCTTTAGAGGACTGGTTCTGCCAAGTGGCACTTCTGAGTCGTGTTGGAGTCCCTTACCAAAGAGCCCATTCCTTCCTATGGCTGAATAAAGTGAAGCCCTTTGTCATTAACTCTAACTTGGTCCTTCTCATCTGTGGCTGCTGGTGTTCTGTGTTTATGTGCTGGCATACACAGAGCTTCCCTTTCAGTTATATATTGTGTGGTCCCTCTATATGTTTCCTTCCTATAAGTGCCAATGAGGAGGTTGTCTGAATTGAAGAACTGTTGTTACGTGAGTCCAAGCCCACCACTGTGTGTGGCAGCTTTGTCCCAGAGTTCGGTGGGGTTTAGGGAGCTCCCCTGGAAGGGCAGATCACAGCAGGCTGGTAACACCTATAGCTCCTGCAGCTTCTCAGTGTGGTGATGAGTAAAGGAAGGTCATTTCTCCGTGGTCTTGCAGTGAGTGTCTTTAGAAACAGGACAGGCATGCTGGAAGAACAGGGGTCTGGGATTAGCTTGTTACCTGGTCTTTCATTCCTCCTCCTCTACCATCTGCATTTGATGACATTATTAACACACAAGGCGGGTTGTCACTACTCTGTGTCTGCAACTGTCTGTCATCTTTTCCACACATCGACTGAATTCCTTCTGTTTAATTGCTGCTGGCTGTTAAACAGAAGGAAACTTGGGAAGTTTGTTGTTGTTTGGGAGAGAGGGCTAAATGACTACTAGTGAACTACTTTCCTTACCCTAAAGCAGCTCTGGAAAGTCACTTCGGAAGTAGCAGAGGGGCTGAGTGAGCTGTGCTCTGCACCGGGGTTCTACCTCTGCCCAATTACACGGTGTGAGTGTCCTGCTCCCGAGCGCTCCGTCCCCGCATCCCGCGGGGCTCCGGCGGAGCGGGACAGCGGCCGCCGGCCCGGGGGGAGCGCGGCCGCCCCTTCCCAGGCTCTATTTTAAGCGGACATTTACTTTCCCAGCCTCTTCTCCGCCTGGATCCCTGCCCGGGGCGGGGGACGGCGGGGGGGTGGGATGTGTCTCTCCCCTCCTTCATAAAAGGGCCCCGAGGCGGGGGCCGGGCTCCGGGGGGTTATTTTTGGGAGCAGCTCCTGGGATCCGATGGCCTTGTTAGGGCAGCGCTGACCTTTCTCCCGGCGGGGGAGGAGAGCGGCAAGGGACGGGGCGGGCGGCGGCGGCCGGGCGGGGGAGAGCGGCCGGCTCGGGACCCCCATCCCTTCTCGGCCGCGGGGATCGGGACCCCCATCCCTCCCTCTGCCGCGGGAGCGGCTCCCCGGGCGGCCCATGCCCATGCCCGTGCCCGCGGGGCAGGTACCGGCGCGGAGCGGCTGCCCCTAGCACGGGGGGGCTGGGGCTCGGCCCGCCCTTCTCCCCTCCCTCTTTTCCAATTTCTTCTCCCGTGCCCCAGCCCCTCGGCCGGGCCAGGCGAGGCAGGAGCGGCCGCTGCCGGCGCCCAGCCCGTTCCCCCCGGGGATGCGGGAGCCCCGGAGCGCTGCCCCGGGAACGCTGCCCGGCTGAGGGGCACCGCAGGGCACCATGAGCGGCGGCAGGTTCGATTTCGATGATGGAGGCGCCTATTGCGGGGGCTGGGAGGGGGGCAAAGCCCACGGGCACGGCATCTGCACCGGCCCCAAGGGCCAGGGCGAGTACTCGGGCTCCTGGAACTACGGCTTCGAAGTGGTGGGCATATACACGTGGCCCAGCGGCAACACCTATGAAGGCTACTGGTCCCAAGGCAAGAGGCACGGCCTGGGAATCGAGACCAAAGGACGGTGGGTTTACAGAGGCGAGTGGACCCATGGCTTTAAGGGACGGTATGGCGCCAGGCAGAGCATGAGCAGCGGAGCCAAGTACGAGGGTACATGGAACAATGGCCTGCAGGATGGTTACGGCACCGAGACCTACGCTGACGGAGGTAAGGATGGCTCCAGAGGGAATGGGAGGGGGATGGACAGCGTCATACCCAGCCTGTGACAACAGAGGTTGCATGTTGTCCCTGCTGAAGAGGTGACCTAGTCCTGTCCCTACTGCTGAGATCCAGACAGGCACAGTGCTCTACAATGAGCCATTGAGGTGCTTCGGTCAAGGAGAGGAGCTTGGGGTGCAACCATCTCATCAATGTTTGTGTGCCCTGATTCTCCCAGCTGGGCGCAGGGTGCACAGCTCACCATCTGCAGACACAAGGGAGGAGCAGCAGGACCATTGCCCCAAGCTGCTCATGAGCGTCTGTGGTGGCAGTTAACACCAACCAGCTTGATTTTGTGTAGATTTTGACTCCTGCTTTCCCAGGGATTGGTTATTGCAGCTTATGGCTGAGCCAACCCACAAACTCCCGGCTGGTGCACAAGTACTGTGAGCCAGCCATGCACTCACTCACCAGGCAGCAAGTTGGGAATGTTCTCGTGTCGGACATAAGCCACCCACAGCATCCCAGCACACTTTCCCCAGGCATTGAACACTGCCTGCATGCCTCTGACAGGCTGCCTGCACATCTGCTTTGCTGAAGAGTTTGATTGAGTCCATCTAAGCTGTTTCGAATACATAGTTACTCACCTTTCCCCAAAATAAATCCCTTTGGTTACTTGGAAGCTTTCAACCCCCGCTACTACACAACTCCACCATGGAGTCAGATATTTGTTGTGCTCTGTACATGCTTGATCTAATTGTGTTCTTGCATTAGTAGCAATTCTGGGGTTAGAAACATTGCAAGAATTTCTGTGCCAGTAATTTTGTGTCTCTTCAGCAATGTAATGTTCCAGGCTGCCACATTTAGGATAGCTAAATAGAGAGGGTGATTTGAAATAAACACCCTTCAAAATATGGATCAAAATTGCATCTATATTTATCTAGGACAGGCACTGGAGTTAGTTTATAAAGCAAAATAAATGTAATAATATAAATCTTCAGAATGAAAAGCATCACATTTATAGACATTAGAAAAATGGACTAATTTGAGACTGGCTTTCAGGGCTCTGTTTTTCATAAATATTTCTCAATGAGTTGTGTGGGTTTGTGGCTAACTTTAAGCCTGGGAATACAGTCTTGAAGATGATCTATTTTCCTTGTGCCCTTGGACGTTGTAGGTAGAGACATGAACTGACACATCCCTCCAGCTCCTTAAATTTTCTCTCTTCTCTCCTGTGGCCGTGGAAACATTTAATGGGTGCAGGTTTCATGGCCCCAGTGAGATAGTTCTGTGCACAGAATCTCAATGTGAGGCCATAAGGTGTGTAGGTGACAAGTAATGTGTGCTCTGATGAGTAAAGAGCAGCAATCAGGTAACTGTCAGCAATGGTTGCCATTGGGAATTTCATTCTGGAGATCTCAAAGTCTCCTTTGAATTTGCATAGCTGCTTTCTTCCTGCTTCCTAAAATGCAGATCCTTTGAAGGGTGGAGGGCTACTGGAATTCCAGTTAATATTCTGAGGGAGAATTTTGAGTGATAAGATATGACATAGGAGTTTGATTAAATATTGGACTGAAAGCTTGGGACAGAAGAGCGGGAAAGATGAGTTGATGCTTTCTCCTGTAAGGATATATAATATTCTGCTTCTGTCAGCACAGCTCTCCCCAGGGTGTTGTCCCACACCCAAGAACGTGCCAGCTGCATGATCCCTGGTGCCACTCAAGCTTGGCAGTTTAGCCCTGATCTGTGAAGATGTGCCCTGCCAAAACACTGAGCTCAGCCCCACGAGGGTTGTGCAGGGGTGCCCAGTGGCTGCTCCATGTGCTGGGTCATCATATCCTGGCTGATCTGAGCTGTTCATTCAACACATGAGCTTCTCTGATGGCACAGGAACATGTAGAAAACTGCAGCCAAAGCCAGGGATCACCGTCAGTATCACATCTGTGGGACAGGGGTGGAATGGTCCCACTGACCTGCAGGACCTTCTCCTGTTTTGTCTCCTCACCTGCACACAGTAACCACCTGCAAGATCCAGATGTGGCCAGACTGCTAATGGGACCTGTTAATGTTTGAATTTGGGGTTGCCAAAATAAACATCTGGAAAAGCTTTGGAAATTTGCCGTCCCTCGAGTAGGGGACATGATTCCCAAGCCCCTTGGAAGCCAGCCACACGAGGAAAAGGGCTCTGGGAATGTGCAGCTCTTGCCAGGTCCTCAGAAACTTTAGGTCATGGTTGGGCTGCTTGGATTTCAGGGAAATGTAGCTGATTTTAATGTTTTAAAATAGACTTTAACTTTCATATATACATTTCTATATAGACATGCATAAAAATTTACATTTCAAAATATGCTTAAAATATAGCATTGTTTGTGTTTGAATCTTGTGTCTGGCCAAGACTGGTGGCTAAAAAAAACCCAAATCTGTAGTGAAGCTTTCTAATTAGATTTTTGGTGTCTAATAAAAATCAGGGTCATGGTGAAGTTTAGCCCAGGCACTGTGTGGGTTATTTGCTTTTTCTCCCCACTACCAAAAGCCTATTTTTGTGAAAGGTATGGGAGACTGATGGCTTTAAGGAGCCTTCTGTAACATGGATTGAAATCAGCCAAAGGGTTCAGAGCTCCTGGTGTGGCTGGGCAGATACAGTGATATTCTGGTTTATTTCTTTGGGTATCCAGGCTGGATATACCAGTGTGTGCTGCTGTCACCAGGGAAGAGCTCAGAGCCCTTTACAGGGGCAGGGCTCTCTGGCTAAAGCAGACAGTGAGTGGGGTTGTGGAAGGCATAGAATGAAGGGACTCATTGTTCTGCAACATAAGCTATGAGTAAACATGTAGTTATTTGGCTTGGACTGGTGAGTTTTGTCCATGCTGTAAGACAGGACTCATTTTTTGGATACTTCTGTGCTTTTGACTGTGAGTCAAAACTCTGAGTCAAGTCTTACTGCAGAGAGAAATCTCATTGCTAATGCTGACTCGTGCTGCATACCCATGATCCAGCCCAAAGCCTGTCTTTACTGTACAAGTAACTGCTTATATGTATCTATGGGGGGGTGGGGGGGAACCTCTCTTGCAATCAAAGCAGCCTAAAACCAACTTATTTTTGATACTGAGATTTGTTCTCGAGGGTGCTAAGGGAAACAGCAGTGTCAGTTAACCACGGGGAAACAATTAGACCAACCAGAGATCACAAGATTACGGAAGGGGGGAAAAGAAATGCAGAAGTGCTTTATGGGGGAGATGAAATGGGTGATATGGAGCAGCACAACTCCTCGGGTGCCTGTGGCAGGGCAAGTGCAGTGGAAAGGGACCTGGACTGTGACAGAAGGAGCAGTATCCATGGGATTGTGGCTGGGAAAGGAGGAAAGGGGCCTGGGAGAGCCAAGATGGTGATGGCTTTTGTCTGCTGCCTCTGTAGCAGAGCTCCTGCCTGGCTGAGTGTGACCCATGAATTAATACAGTGATTTTTTTTTAAACTCTTCTATGTTGTTTTCTTTGCCTTTCTTTTCCAGCAGAACCCATCAGACAGTACTGCTGGCACCAAAAAGCAGCAGTCAGTTCTTGCTGGCCTGTCCTGCACATGGTGCTGTGCAGTGTTTAAATGTCTCTGGCCACTTACCCTGAGTTCTAACCCGCCTGTCATCGCAGTATCTGGGTGACAGCAGGGGACTCTAGGGCAAGGATGCGATTTGAGCTGTTTGCATTATTTACATGGTTGTTTGTATTATTTACATTCATCACTAATTATATGGGAGCCTTGAGACAGGCTGGGAAGGGGAAGTGTGTCACTTGGTGATGGTATCTTGCTGCAGGGCTGGAGGGCACCAGGAACTGAAGCTTTTGCATTTAATGCAGCCGTGCACCATTCCATCCTGCTGCTGGGGTGAAGTGGAGGGTGCTCCCGCCCCTTTGGAGTGTTTGGAAGGGAAGGCTGCAGGGATGTCATTTCCATCAATCCTACGATTTAATCCTTCCCATCCTACAAAGTCACCCAGGCAGCATTGCTTGCTTTTGGTTGAGGATGGGCAGAGGTGATGAATCATATTCCTGGGGGTTACAGAAGAGCCAGTGGTTTTTGTCATTAGGACAAGTAAAAATGCAGGCAACACCCTGATGGGGTAAAGTGAACCACCAAGGCTAGGGAGGCATGGAAGTGGGTTCTGTCCCATTTTCATCCTATACAGAGATTTATTTGTTCCACATCCATTGCTTTTGAATTATTCTTTGCAGAACCTCAGACACATGTGAGCTCGTGGCAGCCTGGCTGACAGCTCTGTGTGCTGCCTGTCACCCCTTGCCCAGGCTGTTTTGGTATTGGGGTGTGGTGGTGCATTGGGGACTTGCAGCCCTGCTGCAGAGAGATTTTGCACAGCCCCATTTTCTCTTGAACTGGCTGCACTGGGACGTGTTGGTGAGGCAGGGCTTGGCTCTGCTCAAACTGTGTGTGTCCTGACGCACGGCTGCCGGCGCCTCCAGCCGCTCCCTGCAGCCTCTGGCTCCTCTCCAGGGGTGCTTCATGGCCCTGCCCCGGCATGAAGTCTCAGCTGGGCAGGGAATTGCAGCATGACAGGGACGTGGCTCACCCCCACCTTGGCTGGGCAGCCGTGGGCAGTGCCATGTCGGTGCCCTCTGTTCAGCCAGGCAGGGTTGGCAGCTCTGGTGACAGGGACAGTGTTACTTGTGCCGTACAGGCTGAAATCAGGGAGCAGAGACCAGCCTGCAGAGCTGGTGTTGAGCCCCGTATTGAGGGTGGCACCCCCATCCCTGCTCCCTGGAGATCCACTGTGCCATGTGGCTTTTCCAACCCAGCTAGCTCTGGTGCTGTTCAGGGTGACAGAGGGGGCTGGGGATTTGCTGGAGTACAGCAGCTGCTCTGACCTGACCCCTGAGGAGTGGCTGAATCCCCTAAACCTGCAAGATTTTTCCAGAGTTCCTTTTCCAGGGAATTAACATGGCGGCATGATCAGCTGCAGCCTGATACGTGTGAAGTTGTTCCCATCCTAGGAGAAGGTCTCCAATGTCACCCTGATCGTGTGTCAGCCCTGCTTGCTGGCTGGGCGGGTGGGATGGAGCACTGACCTCACCAGGGAGGGACATGGGGGCACTATGGGGGGTCTCTAGAACTTCAGTTTGCGCTGGGAAGACTCATCACCGTTTCATGGAGAGGGATTTGGGAGCACAGTGAGGAACACGCCCAGATGCCTGGAATCTCCAATGATGGTCCTTGACTCCTGGCTCATGCCCAAACCCATGCTTGTTTTTCCTTTTTTTTCCATAGCAGAGCTTCAAACTCTTCCATAAAAATGGGAAATGGCCCCTTGCTCTGGCAGATGGCTCCCCATGGCTCGCTGCAGTCTGCAGATGCTCTGTACTACCTGCACCCCTACTTATTTTGTAGGGGAGGCCAACTGTTTACAGGGACCCCAAAATTCTCTGTGTTGCAGGGTGGGCAGGGGCTGGCTGGGGGCAGCTCAGCCGGGGCAGCAGCTGCTGCTCACTTGGGCACTTCTTGTCTTTCCTGGCCCTCAGCACTGTAAGTTAACACTCCACAGGCGGGTCCAAAGAGGATTTCAACGAAACCTGAAGCTTGGGAGGAGAGATTATGCTGCAGAAGTGGCCTGGGAGACTGTAAAATATGCACTCCCACAATCACCAAAGAAGGAACTGGATTTGCTCCTTGGGGAGCAGGGTCATCCCTGGGCTCAGTAATAGTGTCTGAGGGGGTAGATTAATGCCTTGAATAGGGGTCACCCCCTTCCATCTCAGCCCAGCCCTGGATGAGCCTCCCCAGGACCGTGGGAGTGCCTGCTCTCCTAAAATCATGTGTCTTCTGGCAGTCACTGCTTTTTGCAAACCAGGTTTAGGACAGATGTCTGTGAAAATAATTTAAGTCTCTTGACATCCTGGTGAGAAAAGTCAGAGTGGGGGTATCCACTCTGCTGACCTTTGGGATCAGAGGCTCTGGAGAGGAGCAGTGTCTCAGTCCTTCAAGGTGTCACTGCCAAAGTCCTGCTGGTTCTTAGCAGGGTCTTGTACCCAAAGTGCAGCCCTGGCCATGGTGAACATGATCTTTCCTGTATCTCCCATCATATGACACCATCTGCCCTCTTGAGCTGGGTCTGGAGGAATGTGGTAGGGTGGTGCCTTTTGGGGCAAAGCTTAAGGAACCCCACACAGAGCTGCTTCTCTCCTCCCTTTTTTGCCCATCTCTTGCTTTGTGCAGTGTGGCATGAGCCTTGATCTTGAGAACTCAGAGAAGCAGTATGTCAGGGCCAGGGAGATGTGGCTTCAGGTACCGGGGCAGTCAGTGGACATGTGGGATTGTGACTCAGGGGTCTAGAGCTGGTCCCGGCAGCCTGCAAGTGACAGACTGCAGAACAGGCTGAAAGGGACTGTCACCAAGCCAAGGAGAGATGTGCCATCGCAGCTCACATGCCCGCTGGGGCTGCTGCCACCCTCCGCACTGCCCAAACTCCACCCTCGTGGCTGCCTCCCGCTCCCTGCTCTGGATGCAAATCCACATCCCGTACAGGAAGCGGCTTTGGGTTTGCATCAGTGTCCGCTGGCGCCTCGGTCCCTTTCCAGTGAGCTGTCACCTGCCAGCAGAGCCTCTTGGGCTTGTTCTCTGCTCCTTGGGCACTGATGCTTTTGCACGCAAGAGAGCACCAGCAGAGCCGGGCTCAGTGCAACCCCACAGCTCACGTCCCTTAGCTCTCCCCGGACCAAGCTGCTTTTTCACCGTGTCCCCCTTGTCTCCCGCAGGCACGTACCAGGGCCAGTTCACCAACGGCATGCGGCACGGCTACGGCGTCCGGCAGAGCGTGCCCTACGGCATGGCCTCCGTGGTGCGCTCCCCGCTGCGCACATCGCTGTCCTCCCTGCGCAGCGAGCACAGCAACGGCACCCTGCCGCAGCAGGACTCGCCCGCCGCCAACCCCGAGAGCCTGCCCCTCTCGCCCACCATCACCCGCGGCGGGTTCGCCCTCAGCCTCTACGCGGACGCGGAGGCCGGCAAGGCCAAGAAAGGGGGGCTCTTCCGCAGGGGCTCCTTGCTGGGGAAGCTGAAGAAGTCCGAGTCCAAGTCATCCCTGGCCAGCCAGAAGAGCCGCGTTAGCTTCTTGAAGAGTGAGAGCGGGATCAGCTCGGCTGCCAGCGACGCCACCTCCACTGTCAGCCTGGGCGAGGGCGCCGAGGGCGAGGAATACACTCCCTTCGAGTCCGACATCGACGCCACCACCACGGAGACCTACATGGGCGAGTGGAAGAACGACAAACGCGCCGGCTTCGGGGTCAGCGAGCGCTCCAGCGGGCTCAAGTACGAGGGCGAGTGGCTGGACAACCTGCGGCATGGCTACGGCTGCACCACGCTGCCCGACGGCAAAAAGGAGGAGGGCAAGTACCGACACAATGTCCTGGTCAAGGGCATGAAGAAGCGTGTGCTGCCCCTCAAGAGCGCCAAGATTCGGCAGAAGGTGGACAGGAGCGTGGAGGGGGCTCAGAGGGCTGCGGCCATCGCCCGGCAGAAGTCAGAGATTGCGGCATCCAGGTGGGTGCTTGGAGCTCCAGCACACGGGCCCCTGTGGTGGTGGTCCCCATCCCGTGTGCCCAGGACCTGTCCTTTCTCTTGTCCCCTCTCCTGTCCCCCTTCAGCCCTGGTCCAGAGGGGAGCTGCTGGACAGCAGGAACTGTTACCAGCCCTGGCACTGAGCAGGATGGGGAGCATCCTTGTGCTGTGCCAGGCTGTCAGAGCTGCTGGGCATTCATGGGACAGCATGAGAAATAGTGGGGTTTGATCGTGATAAATTCAACAGAGCAGCAAGTGAGATGTGTCCCAGACAAACTGGGGCTGCGGCAGAACACAGCTTGGCACTGGAGCCCTAAGTGTGACACTGTGGGGAGTTTGTGGGAAGCATTAGGGCTGTCAATTTTAGCAGCTCAGTGTAATTGCTCCACTCTCCATCCTGGGATGGAGGAGGGAGGAAATAAGAGTGGCTTCAGGGTCTGCCTGGAAAGGGCAGAGGAAATTCTCCTTCTCCAGCTCACATCACTGCCTGTGTCCGAGCTGTGTTGGCAGCATACTCCTGCAACATTCCTGCCAGTCTCAGAGCTGACCTGGCAGAGAACAGAGACTTGGGAGGCAGGGTTGGAGCCTTCGCTCCTCTCCTCTTCCGTGGGGAAATATGGTCGTAACAGTCCTTGAGGTTTCACCTGGCCTCTCCAAGAAAACCTCACCCTGCACAGGCTTTGCTCAACTGCTGGGCAGTGGCTGCAACTCCATGGCTGTCCTGTCTCACTCCTTTTAATTCCTGTTTTATTATCAGTTACTTCATTATCAAGCAAAGGGGGGAAATAAAGAAAGAGGACACCTATTCCCCCATTCTGCTCCTTGGAGAAACCCCTGCTTTACTCTCCTGGTGGCCCTTTCTTCTCCAGACTATTGTGGGGAGCATGATTGAGGTTTTTTAACAAAACCCAGTTGCCTCAGGGACTGGTGGAGAAAATCCAGCAGGATTGCAAGTGAAGCTCCCTGCAGGGCCAGCTAGGATAAAAATAACAGGCTGGGGTGGTGTGGGGCCCTGGATCCTCCTGGCAGGGCAGGCTCAGCCTGACACCAGCTTTGCTGTGCCCGGGAAAAGCGTGTGGCCACGGTGTGAATAAGGAGGCTGGAGCTGCAAACACTGCTCCCTTAGAGTTTGGCTGGTTTACACAAACCTCTTTTTATTATACACTATTTACACTTTGGATCAAAAGCGGCTCTGCAGTGTTTTCCATCACGGGCTGGAATGCGCCTGCTGCCCTGGCTGGGGACTGCAACCCTCCCCAGTGCAGCCGGGGAATAATTTCCTATTAAGGAAACCTTAGAGCTGGAGGAAATAAGAGGTGGAAGCTGGTTTCCTCCAGGGAGTCCTCAGCCAGCAGACCCTGCAGTGGTGCGGCTGCTGGGGCAGGGAAGGAATTGCTGTGCTCACTGGCAGTGTAGAGCCAGTCCCATTCCTGCAGCACTGCTTCCAGCTGAGCTGGACCCGCTGGGAGAGGGGAATTCAGGCTCTGTGTCCTGTAAACTATAACACTGTGTTTCCATCAGTGTTTATTCCTGTTGTATGTTGCTCAGGGCAGAGCCACTTTCTCTACATGATGCATTTTGTAAATTTGACTCATGCTCTTCTCCTTCTGCCTTTCAACTCAGATTTGGTGTAGAGAGTAAATATACCAAATATACCCAAATATACCTAATTTTGCCTCGAGAACATCCTTAGTTTAAACACCAGTTCTGCCACCAACTTTTGCTTTGGCCTTGAACCTTGCCTCAGTTTCCACACCCAGGGCAGAGTAATTGCAGACAGATTGTGAAAATGGATTATTACAGTTTATAGAAGGGCTGCACTATCATTAGCATTGCCTGAGCTCGTAATTGTGAGGTGGAGCTTACTAGATGGAGCATTTACATTTCTCCACAGATGGCAGTGTGTCCCTTACCCAAAAAAATGCCTTTGAGGCTACACCAATCCTTTTCTGGGGGAAGATGTGGCACATCAGTATGTACTAGGCACTAATTATCAGGACACAGCAGGTGGACTGTGCAAATTCCCAGCTACCTCTGCACACCTGTGCTGTTGTACATGGATATTTAGTTTCCTTTGCTTGTGGCACCCAAGGGAGCCCCATGCAGAACTAAACTGCCATAACATCCAGTCTTCTGCTGTCTGGGGGTGAAATGCCAGGAAAAGGCCAGATTTCTCCCTTTTGCACCATAAAAGGCTCTTTAGGGATAGAAATTCTGAGCAAAACAAGCCCGAGCACTGGAAGCTGCCTCAGCCAGTTGTGCCGCAGGAATCCCAGGCACGTGTGGAGCTCTGGGGGCACGCAGCTGGTGGCTGTCAGCAGCACCGAGGGGTGCCCTGCCTGGGGGCTTTGGGCAGGAGAGCAGTGATCCCCAGGGACTCCAAGGGCATCTGAGGCACCAGGCTGCTTCACAGCTCCTGTCCCACCTGCTGTTTCAGGCTGGGCATTCCAGCCAGGGCCACAGGCAGTGCCAGCTACTGCCTGTCCTGCCCCAGCAGTGCTGTCCTAGCCTCATCAGCTCCCTCCCAAATCCTCCTGGGTTGGCAGTCTGCTGCTTTCCCCATTGTGCAAGAAGCTAAGGACATCATCTCACTGTCAGCTGAGGGAACAGCTATTTTTCTCATTCTGTTTTTCATTATTTCAGTGAAAATCATTTCGCATGGGGCCTTGCTATCCTGAGCAGCCCATCCAGGTCAGCCAGCTTCACCTCAGGCAAAGCCCATTGGTACCACTCAGATGTTGGGAAAAGCCCTGGGCATGACTATCAGCAGTGCTGGGGATCAGCTAGAGGGATGGAGCTGATAGGAACTGGAGTGTGAATCCTCACCCAAGCTGCTGTCACTGGGGAGAAAATTCGTCTCTGTGGCAGCCAGCAGGCATGGCCTTACTCCTGCCCTGGGGCAGCCACGGATGGACATAGGGGTTAACACACACTGTCTGGTGTTCGTTATCCCTGCCCTGCACTGCTGGTGCTCCAATACTTGTCATGCTGTCATGCTGCACATTGTAGCTGTCTTAGCCAGCCTGTGCTTGCCTGTCAAATGGGGAGGATGGTCCCACCAAATACAGGGAGAAGAAGCATGAAAATAGTTGGCTTTTATCTCTTCAGAACAGATGAAAATAAAATAAAATAAAGCAAGAGGAAGGGCAGGACTGTCTGCAGGGGGAGCCTTTGATATTTTAAAATCTGTGTGCTCAGTAGGCAGGCAGCTCATACAGGAGTTTCCCTTCTCACTGGTGCTTTTAGGGTACAAAATGAGTGTAACTACTGCAAATCCCACCTTTGTCCCACTGCAGCAGTGTCTGACGGGCTCTGCTTCTGCACATGGTTGTGCTTCCCAGTGACTTGGACCAAAATCAATGGA
This sequence comes from Lichenostomus cassidix, assembly GCF_008360975.1. Taxonomy (NCBI): domain Eukaryota; kingdom Metazoa; phylum Chordata; class Aves; order Passeriformes; family Meliphagidae; genus Lichenostomus; species Lichenostomus cassidix. Next base: position 8,552,028 of record NC_139500.1, on the reverse strand, counting down.
GGGACTTGGCCATGTGTCCTGCAAGGCACGGGTCTGGCCAAGCTCTGAGATCCTTTGACGGATGCACGGCCTGGCAGTAACACCTCAGATATATCTGCCGGATGTCACGGGATCAATAGGAAGGCAAGATATTAGAGGCTATAATGGCTGCTGTGCTTCACCAATTTGTCCTTGGGTGCTGGCCCTGAAGACCCTGTGTGGTTTATGCCTAGAGAGTACAACTACAAGTGAATGCATATTGGATTTATTTTTGTTTTAATGTAATATCTGTAGATATCTGTAGGAATTTCTAGACTGTGTTCTGAAGTGTGGGGCATTAATTCCTGATTAAGTAGGGTTTGCTCGTTATGGTGAGTCTGGGCAGCGTGGAAGCACTACAGAGCTCCAGTGCCTGGAATCACATTGGTGTGGCTTCCCTGCCACCAACACACGGGCATTTCTCACCGTGTGAGCTGTTGCCCAGTTTTGAAGCCTGAGTTAGTTTTCTGTCTGTATCCATGACTTTGGGGCACATCTTAGCTCTCCCTTCAAATAACAAGAGTGCTTGACAGCTCCTGTATCACTTTCCAAGCCTCTTGTGCCTGGCTGCATTCCCAGCAGCGTCGCTGCTGTCTCCCTGCGCTCAGCATTTCCAGGCTGCATGGCCGGGCAGCAGCGAGCGTCTCCTTGGGGAACGCGGGTGTGTGGTGCAAATGACGTCCCGAAATCGCTGGAGTCAGCAGAGGCTCCTGACTAAATAAGGGCAGGCAGAGCAGGGCTTTATCAGCACGGCCTGAGTGTGACAGCTGAGAGCCAGGGCTGGGGCAGCCCACGCTGCTGGGGCTCGGCTGCACGCTCCCACTCGCAAGGTGCTTTATTTGGCACAGCTCTGCCCTTGTCCCCACTGCTGTTGGGGGTTTAAGCTGCTGGTGGGGAAGGTAGATAGCCAAAGGCATGACTTCACGAGGCACCCCTTTGGTGAAGCATGGTGTGTGTCCAGTGCTGGTGGCCATGGTGGCCTTGGCGCTCCTGGGGCTGACAGCACAGCTCAGCTTCCCTGAGGCTAGATTTCAGACCTTAGATTTTAGATTTGTTGAATTAGACTTGGGGTTTGCTCTGAAAAGCTTTAGGATTTTTTTAAAATGTGCTTTTAGCCAGAGACACAGGCATTAGACACTTCAGGAGTTCAGCACATTCCCAGAGCTTTAGGTCTAAAGCTGGAGGAGGACAGGATGCTCATGGCCACCCTGTGAGAGTAGGCAGCAGCAGCAGTGGCTCAGGACAGCCTCTGCCAGGACAGGAGGAAGCAACTGATCCTCCTCTGCTCTCCCAGCTTCACAATCTCTTTGCTCCAGGACTGCACACCTCCGTTTGTGATGGATGGGTTTGTAATTAGGAGGCAGCAGCAGGCAGGAGATGGGCAGAACTTCTCCCAGCCCCAGGTGTGTTATTGGCTGCTATTTGCCACAGAGAGACACAGGAGCTGGGAGCAGCATTTCTGCAGCTGTCTGATCAGACACCAAAGATCACAGATGTCACAGCCTGACCTCTCAGAGGGCTTAAAAGACAAGTGCATGCAGGTGCAGGGGGGCCAAGGACTACCCCACTCTCCATGGGGTGCAGTGGAAGGGTCACTCCTAGGAAGGTACAGCTACACCTGGAGGGAGTTGAGTGGCCTGAGCTGAGCACAGCTCCTACAATACAATGCTGTGTATTGTGGCTACTCCAGGAATTCTGGCTGCCCCACAGCCCCCATAGTGGAAATATGCATCTCAGTGCTTCCATGGGCAGCGTTCAGAGAGTCAGTGTGCACATGGACAGGGAAAAACAAGGGCAGCTACACAGTTCCCTGCTATAGCTGGAGTGCCAGGACACAGCATTGAGGGGATGCTCCTCAGCCCTGCTGTCCCAGTAAAGATGTTTCTCACAGGGCTCGGCGTGTTTATAAAGAGGATAATCCTGTTTCATCACCCTTGGTTAATAGAAACCCAGTTGCTGGCATCTATTTCTGCACCAGCGGAAACTGAGGGCTGGAACTCTCCCACTTTCTGTGTGGCACACCAGTCTCCAGCTCTGCAGAAATACTGCCATTTTCAAACCTCTGCCTGATCCTCATTCCACCCATCCACTGGAGCCATGCAGGGAGAGGGCTGTAAGGTTTGGGTGAGCTTTTCTCTGTTCCTGATCCGGTGTGGCCATGAGGACAGCAAGCCTCTGTGCTGGGGTCCAGAGCCAGGATCAGACACCTGCTCCAGCTGTGGGACACCCACAGTGTGTCCCCTCCATGTGTGAGGCTCTGAGGGCTGGAGGGCTTCAGTGCCATTGGGTGAGTGATGGTGTGATGCCTTCACCCCTTTCTTTCAGCCCTCTCCCAGAACAGCCTCATCCAGGCTGGCTGCAGTTCCAGCACTGACACATTTTTGGCCCACCGTGGTCCTTACGCAGGATGTGCTCTGACTCTGGAGGAGTCAGTGCACAGCTTTATCTGTTTTCCACCCACCTCACATGAATTTCCTCAGGCACTTTCATGCCTTATTAGGGTAAGAGGGAACAGGCACTTTCAGTAGCTCCAAGGAGAAAGCATTTGCTGGACAGCACACTGCTTTCTCCAGGCCTCCCTGGGTTATCAGGGTTGAGGCAAGCGAGGCTATGGCTTGCAGGGATCCTCTCAAGAGCAGCAGAGATGGGATGGATGCAATCCAGATAGCCAGGCAGGGAATGTTAAAATAATGGGCTGTTCATTCTGACCTTGGGAAATCCTTACCTCAACGGCTTACAAACACAGAAAGGGGAAAATGAAGTGTGACTTTAATCTGCAAAAATGACTGTGGAAAATGATAGTGTCTCGTTCAATTGATCTGCTGCTTCATGGAACAAGAAGGCTCTGACTCCCATCCAAATGCTTGGAATCAGCTGGCAGGGAGCTGGGCTTTGAAATCATTTGATTCAATCATGCTTTGCTCAGAGGTTATCATCATTTCTGTGGAATGTGAAATAGCCTTATCTTGAGAAATGAATAATATTTAAGTAAAACATCCAATTTAAATAAAAAGCCTGCGATACAAAAGCCCTCCCTCCTCCTGGAGGAGGAGCATTTTTTTCAGCTTATCCTGGTGCTGAGCCAGAGCCCTCTGGCTTTCTCAGTCCAAGTTTTTTCATTTTGCTCCTGCAAAGCTTGAAGATTCTTCAGTGAGGGCTGGGAGGAGCCTGGTGTTCCATATGCCTGAGTGCTCTCAGCAGCCTTGGATACAGGTGCATGGGAGCTGCAGGCACTGAAGCCTGGGAAGTGGGCTGGGTGCCCTCACAGCTCACAGCTCCCTCTCTTCTTTTTTTTTTTTTTTTTTTTTTTGATGGGGGAAAAATCCCACAAAGCAGGGCAGTTCCTCACTCTTTTGATTTGGATTGCTGAAACCTGAAAAACATTTGAATTAGAAGTTGCTAAAACATTTGATTGAAAAAACCCAACAATCTTAGAGTGAAAACACAGACTTTCTGACCCATTTTAGTGCTGGTGGATCTGGCAGTCTGGTAGAACACACTTGACTTATGGATGCTGTCTGTTTGGCAGAGTGTGGGGCTGGGCAGGAGATCCTGGGTCGGGTGGGTTCTCTCAAAACAAATGTCTGCTGCATCCCTGGTCTTTCTTGGAAGTGGGAATCCCCAGGGCAGGGCAGGGAGCTCACTCAGTGCAGGTACAGGCAGGGAGGCAGGAGCACATGGGGGATGGAAAGGCTGAGGCATATGTGCTGTGAAGATGTTTTGATGCACTCATCAGTGGGATAACCTGGATGCTTTCATCTTGCAGTGGTACCTAATTAAATCAGGGTACTCCCCTTTGGTAGTGGTGTCCTGGAAGCTGGAATAAATCAGTGCCATTTGGGCATAGCCCCAAGGCTGTGCTGCTCTGGGAGACTGGCTCCTCAGGGCTCTACTCATTCTGCACCCGGGACAGCAGGGAGAAGAGCAGCTCTGAAAACCTGCGGAGAAGGGAGAGGGCCCAGCTGTCAGCTGCAAATCCCCCCTTTCCCCAAAGATATCTCTGTGGATGCTCTAACAAGCTGCTCCCAGCCTGGCTGTGCTGGCAGAACAGGCTTCAGCAGGGTCAGGAGCTGCCTGTCCTGCCTGTCTGAGGCTGGTGCAGTGTCCCTGGGCCATGGTGCCATCCTGGTGCCACAGCCCTTTGAGCTGGCAGGCTCTGGCTTGCTCCGCTCCGTTTGGAGCCAGCTCTAGGCAGCTGCTGGCTGCATCCTGGGGCTGTGGGGGAAACAGAGAGCAGCTGTGGTCTGTGCCAGCCCCACTGGCTTCTCACAGCCCTTGGGCTCCCATGCAGGCTGGCACAGTCAGGCCCTGATGACCGCTGGCCATCCGGTCCTACTCAGCCCCCAGGGCATTCAGGGTGGCAGAGATTGATGGAGCAAATCTCCTGTTTGCAGGGCTGCAGTGAGTAGGTTGTCATCTTATTGAAGACAGCTGCAGATCTGTCTGCTGAAAGATTAGTATCACTTTAACTGTTCCAAGGGGAAGTATCCCTCAGTGAAAGATGCAAGTGGCTTGGAGCTATTTAGAGCTAAGGATAACATTTCGGTATTTTAAAAATTCACCAAGTAATCATAAAGGCTGAGCTCATTAGGTGGCAGGGAGTTCTGCCAGGCCTGTACTCCTGAAGCACTGCACAGAAAAGGATGCTTTTCTCTGGGCTGAATGGCCTGGTCATGCCCCTTCTGTGGAATGAAGGATAAAAGGTCTGATTTATCCTGCCAAGTAGCCTGGGCATGTACAAAGTGCTACCACTTCTGTGTAAGTGCTGGTACCAAGAGGGAAAAGCCTGGGGCATCTCCTGAGCTGCTCATTTCTCTTTTTGGATTTCTGTTGCAGTAGTATGGACGTGTTTTCTTCAGGAAGCAAATGGTGTTGATTTATGCTTATTTCCCAACTTAGATCACACCTTGCAAGTGCAGAGTCCATATCATAGAGCAGCAAAAGCTTATGCACCTCAGGGATGTCAGAGTCAAAGAGTGGGTACGTGCATGTGAGTGATGGAGCAAAAAGAGCAAAAGGAGGGTGAATGGTACAGCTGTCTGTCAGAGCAGGACACGCATGGGGTGGGACAGATGGGTTTGAGTGAGGGCTGGGAAAGTGGCATGAGAGGCAGACTGAAGAGGGATATTCAGTGCCATGGGCTGCTTAGAGGCAAATAAGGTTAGCAGTAGCAGAGTTTTGCTGGTATCTGCATGCACATGGAGGCAGAGGGAGAGACACAAAGGGGATGGTTGGGACTAAGCAGGAGCAAAGGGATACTCCAGCTGTAGAGGTGACACAAGTATGAAGATGGTGTGCCAAGTCAAGAAGCCAGAAAGTTCTGTCCTAGACAGGATGTAGAATCATAGAATTCGGGAAGGGACCTTTAAATGTCATCCAGTCCCAGCCCCAGTCCAGGTGTGTGCTGGTCAGGTCTATGTCCTCTTGCCCTTCATGATGTGAACACAAGGGACCACGTTGCCATCAGCAAAAACACTTTTTCAGCTTTCCCTTGATCCCTTCTGAGTGCAGCAAACATTCCTGCCAAGATGAACGATTACTGTAAGTTTCTTCAGAAGGACAAAATGATTCCTGCTGGATTCTGGAGCAGGGATTTGGCTAGGAATGGAAAAGCCAGTTTCCAGGAGAGGGGAGTTCAGTAGAATTCTCCCTTCCTGAGCTGACTGATGAATTACTCTTGCTTAATGGTGTTTTTGACAGCTCCTGGTATCAAGAATGGCAAGAATCGTGGAATCATAGACTGGGTTGGGTTGGAAGGTGTTCAGTTGGTTCTTGCTCAGGGTCTGCTGAATCAGTGAGAGAAGGGAGACCCTGGAGAAGGAAGGACAGTGCTAGACAGGTCATTCCCTTAATAAGCAAATATGAGGGCAGAGAGCTGAACTCTTCCCCTATTTCTAGCTGCAAGGTCATTGCTGCGCCTTCAGGCACCCCAGCCCTGTCTGGTATTTGCAGTATTCCCTGCTAATTCCAATTTCATTTGCAGTCTAATCCAATGTGGATGTGCAAAACCGCATAAACTGTCCAAAGAGTCGGGCGTGCTGCCTCAGTTTGGGCCTCACCTGTTAGCGCGGTGCTCAGCTGCGGCTCGTGTGTCCATGGGGGATTTGAGCAGCAGTTGGAGGAATGATTCAAGCAGTGTTTCTGGGAGATGGCCAGGAAGGACAGGAGTGGTGCTTTGTCCTGCACTAGTACAAAAACGATTAGAGCATTAGAGCCATGCCAGAGGAGCAAATAAAGCAGCAGACGCATTTAACCCTCCCGTCCTGCTGGGGTGTGAAGCCCAGCAGCCGCTGTGATCCAGCCAGGAGGCAGCAGCAGCAGGGCTGGGACAGGGGCTGCAGACATTGCCCACATGCTTCTCCTCAGCTTGCCATAGAGCTGCTGCTCCTCCTTGCAAAGAATTCACTGGAGCTATTTTTAACAGCACTGCCCAGGGAGATGGCTCAGGGTGCAGTTGGGAAGCACTCATCCTGGCAGTGCTGCCTTTTGGGACAGGGAGCACAGGTGTGGGTTTGTAAAGGTCCCTCTTTTGTTTAATTTCCCAGCTGGATGTGTTTATTGTTCGTGGCTCATTTTCCAGTGCTGCCTTGAAAAGGGTCTTTTGGATTGTGGTGCTGGCTGCTCTTAAGCCCCTGGGTCTGGGTTTTGGTTTCCTGCTGAGCTCCTCCATTTTCAGACTTTCTGCTCTCCTGGATTTTGCAGGGGCTGTTTACTGCAGAGGTACTGGGAGCTGAAAACACAACAGCAGTAAATAAAAAAGTGTGGCCCTGATTAAAGTGTTCCTGAAAAGCATCAAATTTATCAAGGCTGGAGTTTCCTTTTTGCGAAAACTCATTCTGCTTTTTGAGATCTTAACCTTGGAAGAAATTTTTCCTCTTGCATGTTTCACTTCTGAGGTTTGAAAATCACCTTCCTGACACCCTCAAGCCTCCCTGGGCTTTTTCTTTCCTTAACTCCTGCTCCTGGCAGACCCCAGGCCGTGGGCTGAGACAGGCTGTGGTGCTGCATGCGCTGGGCTCTCCCAGGGCAGCTGGTGTTTGTCTCCTGCTTTGCTGCCAGGGCCAAATATTCCTCTGTGCTGAGCTCCCAGGCACTGCCAGCCACACAGATAAATAATAAATTCAGGGATACTCAAGGCCAGTTGGATGTTATTGTTATGGCTGGGCCCTTTCCTCTAAGCTGGGCTTTGTTACAGTGCTACTAAACCCTCAGTGTGGGTTTTTTGGAGGGCTGCAAGCAGCACTGCCTTCCCTTGGTTCCCTGGGGTTGTGCTGCTCAACTAGGGGAGATGTACTCAAGACACCGTGCCATGTCTCTGAAAGCCAAATGTTCATCACCTGGCTGATGCCATATAAATGATCTCAGTGATGGAGTAACCCAGCACAGGGCATCAGCATCCCTGCTGGGGCCAGGCTGCTGGCTGGGAGAGCAGTGCTCTCCTGGGATGCTGGCACTGCCATGTGGTCAGTTGGAAACACCAGATTTGAAGCTGCAGCTGTGTTGACCATAGTCCCCCCAAATCAAATGCTTCTGGATGACTTTGCAAGCAGGGGGACAGGAGCAGAGGTCAGGTGTATCCCACAGAGTGAGAGCTGCCATGGCTGCAGTGCAGGATGCCAAAGTTGTGCTTCTCAGCTTCTTGTCACCACTCTGTGTGTGCAGCCCGGGAGCTGCCCGAGAGTGTCCTTGGCCTCACACCCCTCTGTGCCCAGGAGGGTTCATTGTAGAGCCCTTGGGGCCGTGGTGTCTTACAGAGATGGCTCAGCTCCCCACCACTCACAGCATACTCACTGCAGCCTTTGCAATCCAGGCTGGATCTTCTTGGTCTTGCCTTCTCTTCACCTGCAGGAATCACAGCCAAATAACATCCAGCAGCTTCTCTGGGGGAAAGCAAAACTCCAGCAGGAGAAAAGCATAACTGGGAGCTACCTCAGAACCTCCAACATCCCCAGTCTGTTGTCTCGTATTGTCCCCAGGTGCTGGGAGAGAGCTGAGCATGCAGGAGCCACCTGCACCCACTTGGTGACATGTCCAGCTCTGTCCTTACTAGTGAGAGCAGACCCCATGTCCAGTGCACTTCCAGACTATGTCTTTGGGAGCTACTTTGAGGAAAGCACTTGTCCAGAGCTGCCTGCTGCTCCCCCAGCTGGGGCCAGCTGGCTGATTGTCTGGCTGAGAATTGGTCAGGATAGCATCTGCCTGGCTCAGAGAGTAACTGAAAGGGAGAATTTTATCTCTTGATGGTGAATCTCACCCTCCAGGAGCAGCAGGACAAAGGCAGGGCCTGGAGCATGTTCTGCCAGGATGAAGAACTGGATCCTCCCTTTGTAAGCCTCTTCCCTGGGGCTGGCGCCAGGCAGGCTGTGTGCCCCAGGCACAGCACACCCAGCCCGCTCTGATCCCCCAGGCATGGAAAGCAGACACATCCCCCGTGGCCCCTGCCAGATTATAGTGGAATTAATCACGCTGATTATATGCTACCAAAAAAGGAGGTGCTTTCTCTGTTCAGAACTGGCTCAGACCCCCTGCTTGGGAGCAACAGCTTAAAAATGCTGTTTTCTGCTTCATCATGTCTCTGGGTTTTTCAGGAGCTGTAATAATTTGGGATAAAAAGACCAAGAATGACTGCAATCCCAGGCAGCTCAGCCTGCAGAGAAATCGGGGAGATAACATGTGAGTGTGGGCAGGGAGGTGAATCATGGCTCCAGCAGAGTGGGATGTCATCCCAGGGAGGGACAGGCTGAGCCACAGCAGCTCTGCATCCTCTTCTCTATCACAGGGCCCTCAACAGTGTTTTTGGCCCCTTGTCAAGTCACACTGTTGTCTGTATCAGTTGGGATTGATACCCTACTTTTAGTTCTTTCCCTGCAGCTACTCAGAATACCATAGGTATGTATCTTCTCCCTTGTAAGGGTCTCAGAACAGCATTTCTATCACCTTTTCATTGCACCTGTTGAGTATTCAGACTTCAGCTTGTCTTGTCTGCCTGCTGCATCTCAATTTTATGGAAAGGAATCAATCCTCATTTCATGACTAACAGTCCAAAAATTCCCCTGGAGTGTTTTCACTGCAGGAATGAGAACTGCATCTTTCCTCCTTTTTTTCTCCTAAAACATGACCAGCTACCAACCTGAATCTGAAAAGGGCTCATCAGACACCCTAACACCATATTAAAGGTTGTAATTTGGGGTGAATTGGTGTTTGAGGAATGCTAACTACTTATCACACAAAAATATGTGGATTTGTATGTGAAACAGGGAATACAGGAGGCCTCAGAAAATATGACAGTGAGGCATGGGGAAGGCAGCTCTCAGCAAGCCCAGGTGCCACAAAGCAGCTGAATGCACGGTGCTTCACCCACCCTTATTGTTAAGGTGCAACGTTGCTGTTTGAAGTCAGCTCCTTCCCAGACTGTGAGCAGCTGGGCTGTAAAGCCAGCCCTGCTTTTAGCAAAAAGATCACAGAGCATGAGGCATGTGAGGAATATGACAGCCGGCCAGTAAAATAACTCCCATAGCCTGTAGCCTATGGAACAAGGAGGAGATGTGCTGGGAAGGAGGGGAGAGGACTCAGAGGGCCAAGCTGAGAGGGAGACAGCAGCTCTGGTGGGATCAGCCCCTCAGGCTGCAGCGAGTAAAGGAGCCCCTGGACAATGCATGTTGTTTGCTGGAGAGCTACAAGAGGGAAATTTGGGGTAAAACCATGTCTTGTGTGCTGAGCAGGGGCACACTGCCTCTAGTGAGGTGCATTAGCTCAGGACTGGTGACACACAGGGGAGTTCAGCCACCAAAAATGCCCGTGTGATGCTTTGGTCATTCGTCTGAGAATACAGCAACAAGCCCATTCTGCAGCACCCACTGCCTCACTGGAACACATGAACGTGCTCATATTTGCAAATACACCTGCCCTGTTCCCTGTGTGCAACCTTTCCACTTTGAGCATCTGGGCCCCTTCCTTGTTGAAAATCTGCTCTTCTCTCCTTCAGTGTAGGGTTTTGGGTCACATGGGAAGATGCTGAGTGCTGTTATTCCGGATGGACTGATTCAATTTCGGTGCCAGCCAGGGTTCACTGCGTGAGCTGGGATGACCTTGGCTCAGAGAGTGCTCACTGTTGTTCCTTCTTCTCTCTGCAGGACGGCTCATGCCAAAGCCAAGGCTGAAGGGTCTGAGCAGGCAGCTCAGGCAGCCAACAATGAGTCGGGCATAGCCAGAATGATGGCCAGGGAGCTCTCCCCGGACTTCTACCAGCCAGGTAGGATCAGAGGCATCTTCAAAGACAGTTCTGTAATTTCCATGGGGAATCTGTTCAAGTGCTTCAGCCACTTTATAACTCCACAAGGTGCCCTCCTGACTATCCTGAATCCTTTTTTGCTCAATTTCAGCCAGCTCCCTGCCCTGGCTGATTTGCTGTTCTCCTTTCACCACTGTTTTACTCACTGTGTTACCATAGCCAGGAGGAAAAACCCACTGTCCCTCAACTTCTCATCTTTTTCCACACACTGAAGCCCTCAGAAATACCAGGCAGGACAGGCAGCAAGCTCAGGACTATCTGCAGCACTCCTGCAGATACATCCCTTGTGGCTCTTTCTTGGAACAGTGTTGCACATTGACTCACAAACCCATATCCTGTGAGGCCTCAGAAGAATCAGACTCTGCTAATTAGGGACTGTAATATCCTATAAGAAAGCAGCTAATACAAAGTACTATTTCCCTGATTCTCTATTCATTTGTTACCATCACTGCTGATTATTTGGCTGGGAAAACACTTGGGAGGTTCCTTCTGTGAGACCAAGCACTGAGGATTAGTAGATAGGAAATGTAATATTAGAAGCAGCATTGTGAATGCTATTACCTTTCCATGGACTGAGTTAGCTAGAGATATGCTCTTCCTGGAAAACTTTCCTTTCCAGAGAGAGAAGGTAATAACAGCAGAAAATAAAAATCCAAGTGCCTACATTTTCATCCTGTCTTTCTTATTTTCTGGCTTTATTGCCTGGAGTGAGTGTCCTGTGGTTACTGAGGCAGGATCACAAGGGAGTATCACGGCAACAAACCTGGGCGTAGAAGCCAAAGGTTGACTTATGCTCAGCAAAACCTGACACCTGCTCCTGCTCTGATTTCGGTGTCTCTGCATCTCCTGTACTACATGCTGGCACAGGGCACACAGTAGGAAATGGGAACAGCTCACAGCTCGTGTCTGGCTGGGGCAAGTCATGCTGACAGATTTTCCTAAATTCCCTGTACTCTCGCCTTGCCCTGCACCTATGAGCTGGGGAAATGCCCTGCTGGAGGTCTGTGCATTCCTCCCCACCACCCAGCAAGGCCCATTGGAGCTGGCTTTGAGTGGGGAAACACCAGAGTACCCGGGCATGGGCATGAGCCAGCCTGTGACACTTCATTTAACAATGGCTAAACATCGCTTGATCCTCACATAAGCCCCCCAGCTGCCACTCACAGCTCTACATTCACCCTTTGCACACTGGAGTATTTATAGCACAGAGACAAAGGAAACTGGAATTCCTGATGGGAGGTTTTGGACATCTGGCTAGATTATTTTTTCCACCCATGGCGATTGAATGAGACAATTGAAACAGTCTCTGTGAAACACTTGGGGCAGCCTGACCTCCTCTCCTGGCTCCTCAGGTGCTGGATCCTCTTGCTGCTGTTTGTAGGGCCTCACTTGAGTCTTGGCGTCTCTCAGTGGCCTTCTGAGCTGTTGATGCATGTTGTTCTTCTGTGATTCTTTTAAACCTCTAAATTCCAAAAATGCAAAACCAGGGCATATGTCTCTTCTTTCATGGTTACACCATCCAGGAACAAACAGACAGTAGTCCAGCCTTGGATTTTGCTAGGACTGAGAGCTGCTGGTCACACAGCCGGGAGAGCCTGGCAGTGTTTGGTAGCTGTATTTCTCCCTGCTATCCTGGCAGATAGACTGTGCCATGTCTGGCACGGGGAATCCTGCTCAGCAAGCCTCATATCCCTCATAAGTATTGAGCCCTGGATTTCAGTTAGGGTATCATCCCTAGTAACTTAGAGGAGAAGGATGTAAGCCAAAACCCTTGCTGAAATGTGCTGGGAGATGAAGGTGGGGAGGTGAGTGTGTGCCCTCCAGGCAGTTGGGGGTTTTTGTGTTGTAAATTATTCAGGAAGAGAAGAAAGCAGCAGGAGAGAGCAAGGAGCCTGGAGCTGCAGGCAGCCTATTTTGGGGAGTCTGAACAACTGTTGAAATGGCTTCCAAATAACTCACTTGCAGCCAGAAATAAATGGCCCTGAATGGGTCACCTGCTGATTGACAGGAGTGTGCAGGCAGAGCAGACCAGCTAAAATCAATGCCCTCCTCCCCACTGCCTCTCCGAGTGGAGGCATTGCCCACATGGGCAGGAGGTAGCAGTGTGCAAATCATACCACTGACTTAGTAGAGGGAAAGGAGCACCAAGCCAAATTTCCCAACCAGACTCAGTCCTTGAGATGGAGGAGATGAGGGGAGGGATCTCAAGGCAGTCAGGGACGTGTGGCTCCAGGATCTGTGTCATTCAGGAGCACAGAGCAAGTCCTGTACATCTGCACCCTTCAGCATCACTAGGGTTCAGCAGAATGAGACCAAAGCAGGTGCTTTGTTCTCAAACAAGCTGGTTTGCGACCTCACATGCACATCTCATGATGCTCTTCTTGTTCTCACTTGCTATGAGCATCATGGTGATGTGCATGGTGATGTCCCAGGACATCTCAGCATGTGGAGCACTGTGGAGGGTTGTTATCCCACAATGTATGCCCAGTTCTTTAGTGATCCATTTTAGTGGATATCTTTGGTGTCAGGCTCTGTCTGACTTCCCCTGATCCAGGCCGGGCTGCAGTTTGCTGCGAGGACACAGCATAGGGTTAATAAGAAGTAAAGATTTAATGATAGGTGAATAATTGAAGTGAGGCAATGTTGCTAGGAACTAACAGGTCAGTGTGAGAGATGAGGCCAGAATGAATTCTGAAGCCCTGAGTCACCTTATGTGATGGTGCCAGGTAATTTTGCTGCTATTAAGGAGCTTGGTGCCGACTAGAGGGCTGTATAACTTCCAACCCTGCTCCATATATAAGAAACACGTTTTTCCCATCATGAGGGAAAAACGTAGATCATTGGGGGATTCTGCCTTTCCTGATGAGACTGGTCATCCTGTGTATCGCTGGTGAAGTTGCCATGATGTTAGACACGAAGGAAGCCACATGGAAGAGTTTCCCAGCTGTTAAATTAAAAAATGAAAACTTGTTTGGGAGCTTTATCCTCCTTAGCCACAGTATGATCCATCTGTGTGACCACAAGAAGCTGGGCTGCAGGTTTTCACTGGTTTTTTACCCTGATCTGCAGCTGCTGCCCACTCCTTCATCTCTTCCCAACCAGGCAGCCCACAAATAAGGTTTGGAGCCTTCGGCTGCTCCCGGAGGGAATTCCTCCTGGCAGCATGGTCTGGTTTGGGAGTACCTCCTCTCCCAGACTCCAGCCTGGACCCTCACACCATGGTCCCCAAACCCGTCAGTGTGGGGGGCACAGCTGCCAAAGCCATGTCGGTGCCATAGCACTGGGGAACCCTGCTGTCCCCCAGTCCCATAATGACTCCTCACACCAGCCCTTCTCTCCACAGGCCCCGAGTACCAGAAGCGGAAGCTGCTGCAGGAGATCATCGAGAATGCGGAGCACGCGGTCAACATGGATGAGGAAGCGCCGCGGCCCGAGGCTGCCCCGCCGCCCCCCACGCCACCCGAGAGCCCCCAGCTCCACGAGCAGGAGGAGCCGCAGCCCCGCGCCAGCCCGGTCCCCAGCCCTGCCGCCACCCCTCCCGAGGCCAAGCGGGCCAAGGCAGCCCCCCGGCAGGACGGGGCCCTCCGTCAGGGCAGCTGGGCCGAGGCGGGCGGGCGGGCAGGAGGCGGGAGCCCAGCACCCTCGGAGGCCGAGAGTCGCCCGGCCTCGCGGGGCCGCGGCCGTGCCGCCGAGCAGATGGAGATCGGGCCGCTGCAGCGCATGGCGCGCGAGCCCGACGTGGAGCACTTCAAGGGCTACCACAGCTACGCCATCCGGACATCCCCGGTCACCCCCGCCACGGACTATGAGGAGGAGCAGTTCCCTGAGAATGAGCCGCCCTCCCCGGAGCCCCGGGGGGAGCCCCAGCGCCGGGGGGGCACCCCTGGCCCGCCACAGGGCCGGGAGGAGAAGCCCTCAGTTGTGGCGGAGGCCAAGCCGGAGCCACCTCGCCCCAAGGAGCCACAGCAGCGCCACAGCCCCGAGCGCAGGGCCGTGGGCCGGGCTGAGCCCACAGCCGACAGGAAGACTGAGGCCAGGGCACCGGGCCGGACCGAGCCCAAGGCGGGGGCCAAGCGCGGCCAGGCCCAGGCGATGGCGGTGGCGGCAGCACAGAAAGCGGAGGAGTGCGAAGAGGTGATGTGGGCATCCCTGGGAGACCCATGGCAGCCACCTCTGCCTTTGCTTTATGGTTCCCCACGGGGTCTGGCAGGACCCAGAGGGATGGAGAGCCCAGGGGCCTGGGGCTGCAGTGGGCCTGGGTGGTGCCCACAGGCTCTTTCTGGGATCCTACAGCCTGCTGGAGGAGAGTGTTGATATCCCCTCTACTGCCACCTGCCCAGCCTGGATGCTTGGCCTGACACTCATAACCTTCCAATTTTGATCTCCTCTCTTAACCTGAGAAAATACGCTTTTAGACACATCCCAATTTCAAAGTTGGCAAAAAAACAGGCATCTTCCAATTAATTTTATACATTTTTCTCACCTTCTTTTCCCACCCCATTACCAGCCAACTTGGATGTGAAAGTTGGGAAAAAAAAACCAGGGAAGGAAAAGCTTGAGTGTGTTTGTCTTTTACCTGTTACATTTACTTTTTTTACTGCAGGGGCACCTCATGAGCTGAACTGTGGTGTTGAATCACTAGCCAATTTCCCCCAGTTTAAAATATAGTCGCTGAAATTCAATTTTGCTCTTAGCAAATACAGCTGGAAATCCAGACATTTTATTAGCCCTCTGAGTCCCATATTGGAGCCCTTTGGACATGAACGATTCTGATGTGACTTTAGAAAAGCACAGCTTGGAAATACTTTGGTCTGAAATTACAGCAATCTCACATGGATGCATTTGTTAGGGTTTGGAAAAAGATGATCTTCAAGGTCCCCCTCCAACCCAAACCATTCTATGATTCTATCATATTAAAAATGGCAACTTTACAAACACGGGCAATGTGGATGGAGAAGGGAGTTGGGAGGAGCAGCTTGACATGGGATCAGCAGTTCATGTTCCTGTGGCTGGGGTCTCCTTTAATCTGATTTAGTTGCAAAAGAAGCCTGATTTAGCCTCCTTCAAATGGGTTTGTAGGGAAGAAGTAGGAATAGGATAGGATAAACATTCCACCAGTTTGAAATTCAGGCTGGTTGTTAAGTGCCAGATCTCAGTGCATCGGGAAGGGGTGATTGTGGTATTTTTGAACAGCAGAATCAAGCTGTGTCTGTCTTCTCCCCTGGAGCTGTGGTGTGTAATGCTCTGTTCTGGGTTTTTCCTTTAGGGACCTAACACAATCGTGATCTGCATGGTCATCTTACTGAACATTGGTCTGGCCATCCTATTTGTACATTTTTTGACATGATGAGCCTCTTGAACAAGGTAAGAAGTGAAATGAGATTTTATCCTAAATTTGTAGATGCCACTTGATGTTTAAAGGTTGACTCACTTTTTATAAAAGGTAATAAAATTATTGCATGGAATTATTTCATAATTTCATAAATTTTCTCAAAATTAGTAACATAAACTATGTTGATGGGATACAGTCCCACCATATAGTTTTGCCTTCCCAGTACCATAGGTGTGTTTCATGGAGTGAGACTTCCAGTGCAAGAATGTGTAATGTTAAGTTTGAAATTTGTTTGCTGCAATGTGCTTGAAGAAACACTTTCAATTTGCTGTTCCAAGATGGCTGCTGCCAGGTAACTCATGCATTATAGTATTTCCTGGCACTCAAACCAGTAAGAGGCAAGAATACACAGAAAATATGAAACTGTGAAATCTGCAACACTTAATTGCACCAGTACTAGTTCTGCAGCAGTTGTTACATAATAGTTTAATAAAGATAAATATGAATCAAGATGTCTGCAAGACTGGAGCTTGCTCAGGTCTTCCACTTGAATTGGGATAAGGGTTTACATTTGGATTTGGTGTCAATGAAATCTTGTGAGGTATCTCATGCCTGTGGGACTCCTACAGACAGGAACCTGCCCTGGGCTTATACAAGATTTCTGTCACTTTGGGCTCAAATATTTAAAAAAAAATCTGCCATCAAGGCTGAACCTGACCCTTGAGTCTCATGTGAACATAACACAAGAGGCACGTCCCAAGCCCATGTGAGAATATTGGGCTGCCTTCCTGAGGCCTCCCGGGGGGCAAAACTGCTCTGCTGGGCACTGCTTTCTGTCATGTTATTAGTCCTACTTAGCCTGCACAGGTGAAAGCCTTGCAGACAGCTGTGGTAGTGTGTTGGCCATGTGTTTTGCTCCCCCATGACTTTCCTATTTCTCTGTGTCTGGGACAGGCGTTGCTGCTGGTGGAGACCTCAGACCTTGGCAAGGATTAAAGCTCAGCCACCTGGAAACACCTAAGAGGAGGACTTGAGATCCCAAGGTTGCACTGCAAATATCAACCTTAAACAAGAGTGCCTGAAGATCAGTTCAGTTTCCTGCTCCCAGGCTGTGGCTGGCCTCTGCAATCTACCAAGGAAAAGCCAGGGTTTCTGCACTGCAGTCTCCTCTTCTTTGTATAAAATAGCAGTTGCCTTAAATTATTCTCACCAAAGCCATCAACTGCCCTGCCATGCCAGGGATGAGGGATTTATCTGTAGCTGTAGGAAAATGAGTGAGGTGGTCTCATGCATTCACGCTGATGTGTTTTGTAACTCCCTTGGTTGACTCGGTGTCAGAGATTTTCCAAAGATTATCATCCGTGGCACGGAGATGAAGCAATACAGCAACCAGAATGACTCATGAGAGCCGAGCCATGGCTCGGGGTGGACAACGCTGCTCTCCGTGCTTGGAAGTCATCCAAAGGGATGAACAAAAAGTCTTTCCTTTCTCCTGTCACCTGGCATCATTTTCCATGTATGAAGGACTGAGAGGGGGAGCAAGTTGAAATTGGGCTTGTTGAAGTGTGACCCGAGTCCTGCTCATGGCGGCCAAAGCACCACGGATGGGGCCGCGGGGTGGGGTGTGAGGGACTGGTGGATCCAAGGCTGTTGGTGCCTGTGGGGGTGCTGTGGGTGGAGATGGGGCCTGTTTTGGGACCAGGCACCATCCAAGCGCTCTCCTGCCACCAGCAATGCTCTGCACAGAAGCATCTTGCAGTGGTGGCTTCCCGCTGTAACAGGAATGGCAGTAGGTGTGCTGAATTTGTCCCTTTGCCCCTTTTTTTTCTATGAAAATGTTGTGAGTTACAATGAAAATGAGGTTCTTGCTGAAAATGCCTCCATACACCTGCAGGTTCCTCCCCTTGGCGTGCCAGGCTACAGGGGGGTGCTGGGCTCTCATTGCACCTAACCAACAGACTTTCCAGCCAGAGGATGCAGGGTGGCTGTTGTGGGAGAGGTTACCTTATTCCTGAAAGAAAAAAGGTGCAGAGATGTGAGTGACTGCAGGGTATTTGGGTGTTGGGCTCAGAAATACGCAGCAGCCAGGCTTTCAGCAGTGGCAGAGTATGGTGGGACAGCTGTAGCTGTTTCTCATGTGTGCAAGGCTGAGAGGCCTGGGCGATTTGCACCGATTTTCCCAAAGCTGTGACAGGGAGTGACCTTTGGAAGGAGATTTTTCCACCATGATCTCTGATCCCTAGCAGTGCGAGCTTAGAAAGTCGGCACAGATGAAGTTACAGTTCAGTGTGAGGCTGAGTGCTTGGACGTGTTTCTTCCTTCTTTTAAGAGCAATGTGTATTTTCTATCCCTTTTTAAGATAATCAGAGATGTTATTTATAGTTGGTTGTGCACCTCTGTGTATCCTGAAGTCCCACAGCACAGGACTGGGTGGGAAAACCTTGTTGGACTGGAAAGAATGGGGAAATGATAGTTAAGGAAAAAAACAGATGCCCGGTCTGCTTCAAAGGTCAATCTGAAAGGATTTCAGAGATGGAGTGGCAGACACACAGGGGTTTACACTCACTGGAGACACAGGGCAAAACCTGCCTAATTTATCTACTCTAGTTATGGCATAAGAGAGTGAGAATAATTCAGTACTTTGTGAACCAAGTCTATTTTTTAACCTTATTCAGCTCAGGAACATTGCCACAGTAGCAAATATGTGGTATTAACTGTGGGAGAAGTGAATGTGATCCTTTCCTAAAAGCCATGTGGCTGTACCAGTCCTGAGAAAGCTGTGCAGCATCATCTACACTTCCACAGAGCATAGTTTAGTAGCAATTTGCTTCTTTTCTTTTTTTTTTCTTTCCTTAAATATAAATGTATTGCAAACCCCAGGCTCTGTTGCCTTTGATGTTTTATCTCCATTTGCTGGCATTCACTTGCCAACTCTGCAGTTTCAATATGCCAACTGCTTTTATTCACCACCAAGACAATTTCCATTGAGAGACCTGAGGGGCTTTTATTTATCACTAAGCACAAAAATGGATCTTTTTCAACAGTGCTAAGGTAATTCCTTCCCCCCTCCCCTATTTTTTATGCATGTGATATGCACTCAGTAATGTGCTTTCCTCCTAGTAACCTTCTGAAAAAAGTAGGTAGATTTGCTTTTATGTGACGTATAACTGTATCCATATTGCACTGAGATATGGATATATATACATAGACAGAGAGCCCCTTAGGGATTTCATTTTCTTAGATGCAAAATACCAGATTTACCTCAAACTGCATGCTTTCAAAACTGACTAGGATTTTGTGTTATACTTTTCAGGTCTTACAAAGATGCAGATACCTTTCACTCTTCACACAAAAATACCTTCATCACAGATTTTGCAAGCTGTTTACTACAATCTGTGTACTACTGTCCAGAGTTTTCTGTCGGTTGTTCTGCTGGATTATGTGCAATAATAAACAGTTATCTGCTCACTCTATCCATGTGAATTTTTGCAGGGGAATCTCCACGTTTCTTTCCATGTTGACACATTCACTCCAGTCTTAAAGGAGAGAGTAGTGCAGAATTTCAGTGGTGGCCTCTGGATGTTTTTTAGCTTTTGTTATCTATTTCAAAATTTTGCGGTTTTTATTGATGGGGGTTCTTTGCAAAGAGAATTGTTTTCACTAACTGCTTTTTTTAGGAGTTTGGTGGCAGCTTTTAACAGACCCCCGACTCTCTGAGCACACTCCATGTGCTCCCATCATGCTGGCCTCTGGCAGATGTTGCACAGGGCCAGGAGGAAAGGCAGCTTTCTGGCCCAGAGCCTGCCCAGGCCATGCAGACGGCTGCTGACAGGTCCCTTTGCTGCCTCCCGACCCCAGGGCTGCTGCCAAGTCCATTCCAAGCTGTGCGTCACTGGCTGCTCCTCCTGGCTTTGGGGAGGAGTGGTTCTCCGTTGCCTGGGATCCATCCTCTCACTCAGCCTCTTGAAACAGCCTGAATGAGAGGAAAGCCAGGCACGAGGTGCAGGGAAATGGCAGCTGGGTGATTTATGGGGGAGGATGGAAGAGCAGAGCCCAGCACCAGCCCAGGGCAGCAGAGCCCTGGGGCCTGAGGAATCCAGAGTAGCTGAAACCTTCAATCCTTTTTCTATTTCTGGAGTGTCTCACATGAGCAAAGCTGGACTGTGCAGAGAGGCTGGTTGGACACAGGCTCAGCCTTCATGCACAGGAGTGCTGCCCCTTGCTTCTGTGGGTGTGAGGGGTCTCCTGGCAGAAGATTTCATGCCCTGGTAAAGACTTAAGGAGCTGAGTTTGATGAAATGATGCATTTACTCTCTATTGGGCTTGCTTTGCTTCTGGTGTGGAAGGAACCAGCTACATCTCATTCATCAGGTGGGGGCAGCAGAGTAACTGGAGCTTTGTGCACCTCGTAAGTCTCAGGCTGATGAATGGAGCAGGTCACGAGTGGCAGAGGTGGCAGGAAGGGAGGTCAGTCTGCTGCTGAAGCAATGACACATTGCTTTAAAAGTATTAATAAAGGCAGAAGAAAAAGCCTGCCCCTTCCCCAGGGCAGAGGGAACAGTGCTGGACTCTCTGCCTCCATAGCTGCTGGTTTCAGGGGTAATGTCCCCACAGTGTCCAGCCAAGTGTCCCCAGGAGCGGGAAGGGAGGTGTCTGATATGTGAGAACCAGGCTAAAGGCACTGGCCTGATCCTGTGTCGCAGGGCAGGAGCCTTACCCTCCACTGGTAAGGGAGGGAAGGTGCAATCTGAGCCCCAGTGTCCTTTGACAGTGACCTGCCCAGGTGTCCTGGGGATAGCCACGCTGTCCTCCACCGTTCTTGTGGGGCATGGGGGCTCTCAGGAGCAGCCCTCTCTTTTGGTCTTCATCTTTGCACAAGAGGAAGGACCAGAGCTGGGGTGAAGGTGACCCTGACACTGAGAAGGTGCTGAAACATGCAGAAGGGTTCCTGTGCTCCTTTTGGCCCAGGAGTCTGGAATGGGGCTGGCTCCATACCACTGCCTTTGCTGTGGGACCCTTCTTGGAGGAAGCCAGCATGAGCCCCAGGAGCATGAATGCATCAGGGAACAGACACCACTAGCAAGGGCACCCCATGCCAGTTTGGGGCTGCCAGCAAGGGGCCAACTTCTGTCCTCTTCTGCCAGAAATGCTGGCACTGCACAGCTGGAAAAAGTCCCTTTTAATTTATTTCCTCTGAGCAGCCACTCACACTGTGCCCACGAGGACAGGATCAGCCAGCTTGGGAGGACAGTGAGCCCTTGCTGAGGACTTCAAAACCATGTTAGCACCAGGACCACCACAGGGACTTCTCCTTGAGAGGATAAAGTTTTTATAGGCTTCCCAATTTGTGGCTTCAGGCATTGATTCCCTACTGGAAGAGGAGCAAGCAGCCACTGGTGCATTCACAGCATCCCCTGTCTCTATAGAAACAGCACACTCAGAGCCCAATTCATAAGGTGGTTATGAAAGAAAATTCAGCATTTATAAAGCACAGATTGCCCTTCATACTTCTGCCCATCACCCAAGGCACGGGGACTTGTGGTGTTGCCATCACATTCCCTCCTTCGTGTGGTGTCTGGGAAAGCACCCTGGATTTGGGGCACAGGCAATGCCCTCCCATTGAAGCCTGGATTTAGATCCTGGCAGGGCAGAGATGTGCAGGGCTGGTTAACTGCTAAACTGAGTGTATTTTAGTAAATTAAAGTCAGTCCCACAGGACTGGCAAGCTTTGATCCACTGTGTGTCCCAGGGCAATCCTGGAACTCCTGCCTTGGTTTGAAGAGCCCTGAGGAGCTCACTCAGATGAGTGACCTGAGGAGGCAGGTCAGGGGACAGCACTGGCCAGAGAGCCCTCCAGAAGCTTTGGGAAACAGGAATTGCAAAATAAACAGCTGCTGAGTGATTACATTAATATTGCTGTAGGACTATCCCCAGGGTTTATTAGCAGCTCTTTAATTGTGATTTGCTTGAGCTAATTAGTTCAAAGGAGCAGCTGGGGCCAGACCAGACTGAAAATGGGCTACATCCAATACTTTCCCTAATGTGGTCCACCCTTTCTTATGTGCCTTAAAAATTTAAGCAATTGCTCAGCATCCTCTTCAGCAACCTGAATATTATTCATTTTTAGGTACTACTATTTCATCTTAGTAACAAGTTCTTCACAGAGTGGAAGGCTGTTCTGGTTGCAGGGAGCTGCTGGGTGCCCTCATGGTCTTTCAATCCCTTTTTTTAGGGAACTGCTGGTATTTTGTGGGTTACTCTATAATGTGGCCCTGGGGCAGGCTGGCTTTCAGAGTGCCAGGAGCATAGAGAGGCTCTCCCAAAAAACCACCTGCATGGCCACTCTTCTCTGATACAGGCTGGCACAGATTCCCTATTTCCCCAATTTCCCACTACCCAAATCTAGAGACAAAGAAAGAAGACAACCTGATGGGGGCTTAAACTACAGATTTGAGAAAGCTATTTAAACTTGTGTGTTTTGCTGGAGTAAATATCCCTTGCTGAGGTCCCACCCATGCTCTGCATTGAGGCAATTACTGTGTGGCCTCTGTCACTGGGGCCAGCCAAATTCAGGAAAACATGCTGGATGTGGTGTCTCCTAAGCTGAAACTCCC
Organism: Lichenostomus cassidix; assembly: GCF_008360975.1. Taxonomy (NCBI): domain Eukaryota; kingdom Metazoa; phylum Chordata; class Aves; order Passeriformes; family Meliphagidae; genus Lichenostomus; species Lichenostomus cassidix. The sequence continues at coordinate 8,529,773 of NC_139500.1, read as the reverse complement.
TGATGAATGCTGGGAGTTTCAGCCACCCCATGGTTCTTCAGGCCCAGAAACCTCACTCACCACTCTGCCATCAGCTCTTCCCCAGTTCTCTGCCTGCTCTGTCCCACTCTGCTCTACTCACAAATTCTTCCCCTCACCCCAGGGCTCTCCAGCACTGCCAGATCCCTTCTCTCCTGCCAGGGGATTTACTTGTTTGTAATTGAAGAAACCAGATAGTGTTTTACTAGGTTAACAACCACTGAAAGGGCAGGGGTTAGAAATAATGAGCTTTAATTAGGAGTGTAACAGGTTAGATCATACTGAGGAGCACTTCAATGCAGTAAATTTCTTAGGAGCAATAGATGCTTTATTTGCTGGCATGTTTGTAAACTCACAGCCCACACTCATGCTGTTGAGACAAATAAATGCTGAGGGTAAAATACAGCTTGAGATTTTATGAGCAGGTGGGATGTTGCAAGGGCAAGGTACAAGATAATGCAGGCTGAAGCTTCAAGGGAGCTCTCTGATTTCTCATAAGGAATTAAGGTTTTTATTCAGACTGTGAATATCCAAAGGAAGTTACAGTGATGAGTTATTTCTTTTAATTCCTTTCTGCTGGTGATTTATTTCCTAGCAGCATGCAGCTGCTTGTCCTCTCAAGCAGCATCTCCTTAGCAAGCTGAGTTCTGCCTCCACTTCCACCTAAAAGTCTCTCAAATTCTCCAAAACTTTCAGAATACATGCAGTGCGAAGGCACAGGAAGTCATTCCTCATCTACAGAGTTTAAAGCTCTAGTGCACTTGTAGGAGTTCTCGTGGTTCCAGGAGAATTTATCTGCCAATTACTTCTCAAAACATAGCAAAGGGTCATGCAGTACTTGGCAGCTAAGAGTAGAAAGGGGAGAACAGAACCAGGTTTTAATTGAATCTCAAGTATGTTGAACAAATATTTCAGAACTATCAATTAAACTGATGGCCTGAGGCTGAAATTTAATTGAGAGAATAGTGGTTTTAGGGTGTCTCTGTCTGGGGAGAGAAGCACAAAGGGGAAGAGTGAAGATAGGAAATGTGATGAGGAGGTGGACAACATCCTGCTGAAGATGCTGCCTGTGCTCAAGGCCCCAGGGAGGCACCAGCAGTCACCCAGGGATCCCCTTCCTTCTCCTCCACCTTGCCCTGATCCTTACTGCTCTGGTTTGTCTGCAGATGCTTTTTTCATTGGCTTGTTCTGAGCCGCTAAGGAAAAATTTCTTCTAAGGGGAAAAAAATAGTTTGTACTGTAAAAAAGATTGTTGCAAGCAAATCCTCACATGTTAGCAAAAACACTTCCATTTTTCCTCAAGAAATAAATCCCAAATCTCTGTGCAGAACTTTTTTAATACCAATAAACAGGAACTCTGTTCCTGAATTCACAATATACACAAAACAGTGCAAAAATAGCATGAATCCTTAAATTCCAAATGCATTATCTTTAAAATAATTGCAAAAAGCCAATGTTCTCTTCCCTCATCCTGCAGCTATTTTATGGGCAAAGTAGATGGTTTAATAACATGCAATATAATAATCATACATGCAAACACACAACAAAATCCTACATCCTACACACAACAAAATAGGTCCTGGACAGTTCCAACACACCAGGAGAACTTGAGGTCTTGTCCTGGCTCACCCAGAGCAGTGATTTTCTGTAGATGCAGAATAGTTAATTAACATCTTGTGGTCTTGAAAATATCACACAGATGTTTTCCTGAGCAGATGCAAAATTCTAAGCTCTTTTAACACTATTGTTTGGTGAAAACCAGTGTTGACTAGTGAGGCTGCATTGGCTGTTCATGTAATATTTTGCAGTCACTTGAGGGTTACTGGTGCTGGACACTTGTTTTATTTGGCAAGAGCCTTAGGGTTTGGCTCATGTGTAATCTTTTTCCTTTTACTCATAGTCCAGACAGTCTCTTTGCAAGTCTGGGGCAAGTGTCCTTGGACTGGTCTCCTGGAAGCAGCAGGGTATGAATATCTACTTTGCTCACAAGATGACAGCAGCAATAAATATTTGTGTCACTAATCACAGAACACTTAATGAACTTGACAAGTTATTCCCAGGAAATTAGAGAATTTCTTCACCTGCCACTGAAATGGAACTGTACTTGGGGCAGAGAGCAACACTGCTCTGTGGTACATGACTACACCACACTGTGGTTTACAGGACAAGAGTACAGTTTCCAGCTGAAGCAACCAGAGGAATTTGGACAGAAGGTTCATGACACCCAGCTTTGGTTATTCCTAATGTAGGAGTCTCCCCCTGAGAGTCCTTTCACCGTCAATGGCCAGAAGAAGAAGTCACATCTTGGAGGCATTCATCTCCTCAGTAGGGGTGTGTATTCCTCTCAGGAAAGTGTTGAGATGAGAGAAGTGCCTGGTTGTCCCCATTAACTTCCAAAGGACTCCAGAGGACAAGTTTCCATGGGGTGTCTGTGTTACAGGCATGTAAATTTGTGTAGGAAAAACTCACTCTAAACAGATGTATTTTTTCCTTGACTGCCCTTCTGTTCCTGGGATTCCTTTCAATGCTTTGGCCCAGCTCAACAAGCAATTGCACTTGCACGTAACACAAAGTGGTGTTGCTCTGCTATATTTTAAAATAGATGCTTTGGAGATGCTAAACATTGACACATGCCTAACACTTCACCAAACAAGAATAAATTAGCCTTAAGGAAAAACAAATTAATTTGCCTATAACAATATGTTTTGTTAAATGCCCTGAAGAAGTATTGAATGAAGCTTGCTGCAGTGAAAAAGCACTTCCTCTTGGCACTCTCCCAGCACAGTGTGTACAGCCACATGGCTCCCACTGCCTGCATTATTTCAGGCTCGCAGGATTTGTTTGTTCTTCTTTGCAGGTGCAGGGAGTCTGTTCAGACCCTCCTGTTGGTGACATTGTGGTCAGAGCTGTCATGAGAAGAGTCCTTCACAACGCTGTAGCACACCGGGGTGGCAGATGGGGCAGGGTGCTCAGCACTCTTCTCCTCGCACTTGTACAGCTTCCTAAAGGCAGCCCTGAACTTCTGTGACATGAGGTTGTAGATGATGGGGTTGATGGCACTGTTCAGGTAGATGCAGAGGCGGCAGAAGAGGAGGAACCAGGTGTTCAGGTACGGAGGGTCCACGAAGGAGTTCACCACCACCAGCGTGCGGTAAGGCAGCCACAGCAGGGCAAAGAGGGCCACCACCACTGCCAGCATCTTGGTCACCTTGGTGGTGGGGAGATACAAAAAGAGAAAGAGACAGATGATGCTGAATCTCCAGCAGAGCTTTCCCACCTGGAGAAGTGGTGCAGACAGCTAATTGCTCTCTCTAAGCATTGAAAAGAAACACCCAAGCCATGGGGCTATTTCTCATTGAAACCATTTTAATCAGGAAATAGTCTTGCATAAATTAAACCTGAAATTGTGGGTTTTCATCTACCATTGAAGAGCCTTTAAAACTCTTTAGAGAAAGTATTCACCACTCTGGAAGTGGGCTGGGATAAGCATAGCAATTTCTGTACCAGAAAGTAAATTTGAAAATTGTACATTACAGTAAATGAATGGGAAAAATACTTGTCTAATGGGGTACACCTAGGTTTTAAGGGTGTCATGTTTTAAGGGTTTATCTCCTTCCCTAGGGTTTCCTGGTTTCCTACACCACCTATATTGTTCCAGGGAATAGGCTCCTGGTTCAGAGCAACCCTGGGAGCAGAGGAGACTGTCAGGAATCTTATACTACTTGTGCTGATATAGGGGTTACTTAGCTACTTGCCATGGGCTACTTTAATTTCCAGCACACTAGGGAAGTACCATATAAACATATTGGGAGCAAAACAGAAACTGAGAATTCAGAAGTGAGTTGTAATTGTCCTCAGCCTAACATAAGCTTGTTTAGGAAACTGGGGTTTTGCACTGAAACACCAGTCATTCTAATAATTTCAACAGCTATTTCTGGTAAGTGACAATCTTCCTCCAACAAATACTAACAAAATACACACATCCCCAAGGAGGAAAGTATGACTAAACACTGCTGCCACATGCATATCTAGGCAGTGGTGTTTCAAACGTCAGAAGGGGAGTTGTGCAATAGTCCAGTTCTTAGTATGGACATAAGCACTGAGTTCACATTTAGAGTCTGTCAAATTTTCTTGGAGTGCTTTTTTACTTCAACAAAAGAAACTATGCCTTCCTGTAATGCCATGAGTAAAAATTGGGGGTCATTGGCAGTGGCAACAAAACTTTCCCTAGGAGAAAGGGACTATTACCAAGCTGAGGCCAAAATAGAAGGGGTTTGCTGTGTGTGGTTTAATGGAAATGTGAGGACACTTCCAAAAATAAGATCTTGCAGTGATACAGTGAATGCTGAGGCTGTTGCTAAGATTGAAGCTTGTTTGCTGCCACAGTTTGTTGCCTTTTGGAAAGATATGAGAGAATGTATAAGGGGTGTCTCACAAAGCTGTGTCCAGTCTCTGCCCCTGTCCTGGAAGCCACAGATGCTTCTGTCCTGCCAGTATCCTCCCTCCTTGTTCCTGCACCATCATCCTGAGTTGTATATCCTTTTTTCAGGAATCCCACTCCCTCTAGTGGTCCTTCTCCGGGAGGTGAAACACGTACTGGGAGATGTTTGTATAAGAGATAAACAGAGCAAAGCTCACACCTTGTGTTGTCCTGCTCTGGACTTAGGTGCTTTTAGGAGCACCAGTAAGGAAACAGCAGCATCTTCACACCCCAAAAGCAGTGCAGTTCTGGGGCTGCACAACCACAGAAAAACACCCCCAGCCATCCAGGCAAGGGACAAAAATGGGCACCTCTGAGACAGCAACAGTAGGACCTCTCCCAGGGAACTCTGGATGTGGGGCCTGGAAGAACCAGTTCTCCTCTACAGAGAGGCCAGAGGAGGGATGATGGTGTACTCTGGTAAGAGAGTACAGAGCTCCAGAGCTACACACCCCCTTACCAAGTGGAAGCCCTGGAAAGCTGCTTCACAGTTAAAAAACCTAGTGCTGTCTTTATTCCTTGGTGCTAGCACTTTGATGTCAGGCCGTTCAGGGGAAGTCTTTGCATGCTAAGATATTTTGGGTGGTAATGACAAACTGGTGTCACAATAAAGAGAGCACAAGATGTTTCCAGGAGCTGGAATGCCCATCATCCTGCCCCAACAGCCTCTTATCCTAACGATGCTGGAGCACGCTGTGTCAATGCAGGGCACAGCACTGCAGGGGGAGCAGCACAGCCCCTCTGGCAGCTGCTCTGGAAGGAGAGATCCATCGACCAGCTAAGAGCACTCAGTGCCAAACACCCTGCCCAAGGTTCCTGCAGCAGCCAGCAGCCATGGGAGAGCAGGCAAATACTTTTGCAGAAGTCAGCACTTGCTTTAAACCTTCCAGTGCTAGAGGAAAAGGGAGGAAAAGCTGAACTGGAAAGATTTAGAAGTCCATGAAAAAATACATGTTCTCTGGGCCGTTCATTTCCACTCTGTGACCCTGACTTGTCTCTCCTGGGGAATGGAGGTTCCTGTGCAACAAGATACTGAGTTGGAAACATGATGACTTTAGAGCAGGCTGAAGTCTCCTTTGGGCTATCTGGAAATCACAACAGAACTACTGGTTTCAAGGACTCAAGCCAAACTCCCAGATTCAGCCCTTTCCTTTAAAAGGAAAGCTGAACAGGCCTCTGCCTATTCAGAATGGGACGTGTGTCCTGAGTGTCCCATGCCTAGATGCTGACCTATCCAAAGAGATGGAACAGGAAGCAGTGATTGTCCATGTGAACAGAGAAGGACAAACAATGAGGACAGAAGGAGGTGGGAGGAGAAGAATATGGGGAAACAGCAGGCAGCCGAGAGACACAGGAACCACTGAAATGCAAACACACCACTGTGACACAGAGGTGACTCCCCCAGCTGCAGGGACTGGGGGGCTGCAGCCAGGGCTGGGCTCCGAGGGAAGACAGCTCTCCCTTCTCTTTGGTCCTTCAAATCTGAGTTCACCTGCACAGGACACTGTCTGACAGGTGAGTCCCGCTGGCATAAGGTGACCCAGCCCTCTCCTCCTCGGGCAGGCCATCAATAATTAACTAGTAAGCAAAAGTGCCTGCACTCCTGCCTCTCTGCAGCTGAAGCTCTGTCCTAGCTCCACCAAGCCCAACCAAAGCAGGGGGAGCCCATCTGTGCTGCCAGACCCCGGCTGGGCTTGTGGGGCTTCTTTGCAGCAAACCAACCCTCTCCACTCCCCCCACGAAGGGAAGCAAAGTATTGAGGCACCTCTACCCCTGCCAGAATGCCCCTCAAGCCCTGAGCCCCTGGCAGTGCTGTCTGCAGCCCAGCTTGCCCAGCACAACGGGGAGCCCCTACCTGCTTACGGGAGCTCAGGGCCCCCCTGTTGCCCCGGCAGGAGAGCTTGAGGGAGCTGCCCTGGTGCACGGAGCCCAGGGAGGAATTCTGCGGGGCGCCGGGCAGGGGGCTCGTGAAGAGGATGCGGGCAATGAGGCCGTAGAGGACAGTCGCCAGCCCCAGCGGGATGACGTAGAAGACAGCAAAATCCAAGAAGTAAATGGGCATGTAAAGGCTTCTGGAGACCCGGTAGCCACAGCTGACTTGCACCCCATCCGAGAAGGTGACCTGGGTCGTGTCCACCAGGAAGAACCACATGAGGCAATAGAGGGAGGTGAAGAGCCACAGCGAGGCGATGATGCGCTTGGCGCGGGACACGGTGCACAGGAGCTGCGCCTTGATGGCGTGGCAGATGGCGATGTACCTCTCCACCGTGAAGGCGGTGATGGACCAGGCGGACGTGTTGATGCCCAGGTACTGCAAGTAGGTGATGCAGAGGCAGCCGGCGTAGCCGTACACCCAAGAAGCCACTACTTCGGAGATGTTGGGCAGCCCGGCCGCCAGCAGCACGATGAGGTCGGCCACGGCCAGGCTCACCAGGTAGCAGTTAGTGGGGGTCACCATGTGCTTGGTGCGCAGCACCACCAGCACCACCATGGCGTTGCCCGCGATGCCCACGCCGCAGATGAGCAGCACCAGCAGGATGGTGACCACCTGCAGCTCCAGGGGCTGCCGGGGCATCCTGCCCAGGCTCTGGTTGCCGCTGCCCAGCGCGGTTACCGGGCTGGCCGAGCCGTTCTCCATCCTGCCCGCAGCCACCGGCGGAGCCCCGCGCACCTTGCGGCGGCAACGGGGAGTAGGGAGCCGGGGCTGCCCCAGAGCCCCCTCCCCGCCTTCCCGCCCACACCGGCTCCTCCCTCCCCTTTTTTCCCACTACTCACTCCTTGCATTCCCGGGTGCTTGCATTCCTCTCCCCTGCAAACTCTCCGCCTGGAGGGACAGGGAGCGGCCAGGATCCGCCCAGTCCCCGGGACTCTCCAGGAGCTCCCGTGAGCCACCCGGGACTGTCTAGTACCTCCAGGTTCCCGGGACCCCCCAGGACTTCCCTCAGCCGCCGGGACCCCCGGGAACCACCAAGACTTCCTCCCCAGCACACCCCTAACCCTGCGAGGTCTACCTCCGCCCCCGGGACCCCTCATCGCCTCCCGCCGGCATCCCTCGCCTGCGCCCGCCGGGTCCTAGCGCACCGCTGAGCCCAACGGGGAGGAAGAGGAGGAGGAAGGAGCCCAGGCAGGGGATGGGGGTGCAGCTGAGAGACCCCGGGGTGGGGAGGCGCAGAGGCTCGAAGTGCGCCAGCAGTGAGTGGGTCTGCTCCGGGAGCCGGGACTGGGGGTGCTTTGTGTCCCCAGGCTACCCTGTTCCGCCAGGACAAGGAGAGCTGAAGGCAAGGAGTCCTTTTTTCATCATCTTCAGGAGGATAGGAGCAGAGTGATGCCGCTGAGATCCACAGCCTTTCCTGTTTCCTTTGGGCAGGGACAGAGGAATGCCTTCCCTGAACATGAGGTAGTGACCTCCTTGGGCTATTTTTCCTGTAGCCATCCCTGTCCCAAAAAGGTGTCAATTCTTTGGGAGAAGGCTTAACCACTCCTGGACTGGGAGATCCCAAATCTTTCCTGCAATGAGGCTGGTGTATCTGTTATCTCCCTGATGCTCAAGTTGGCAGATCCAGTGTCTCCCTGATGGTCAGCAGTAGCCACTATTTGCTGCCAGCACCATGCTTACTCCTGACGTCTCTGCAATCTGTCAGAAAATGCATTTTCAAATTGAAAGAGCAATTGTGTCTGAAGGGCTAAAGTGCTAGGGATCCCCTAACCTGTGGAATGGAGGAAAGAACAACGGGAGAGCTCTCTTTTTTATTAGATTAGATGTTAATTAAAGGCAAAGGTGTCCTGTTAATCCCAGTCACTGACATGCATATCTAAACTGTGAAGGATCATTCTGATGCTGGGTGATTCAAGTCCAGCATTTCACCGGGAAATTTCTAAACCTGGGCTGCACCAACCTGGGTGGATTAAATGCCTTTTGCCTCAGCCCAAGGAGCAGCATTCTGTCCCCAGGCTTTGACTTGCTGTAGCAAATAGTATTTTCCCCTTTGCTCTGGGAATCCTTATGCTGCCCGTTGGCAGATGACAATCCATGTAATTTTTCACTACTTCCCGTGACATTTCATTCACCTTTGGGTCAGTTTGAAAGGACAATTATTCTCTTTTCATTTGGTTTCTTTAGGGCTCCACTGGCAGCCTGCACCAGGTTCTCTGTCCTACTCAGAGGACACTGGAATACCCTGTCCTCTACAGCCCCATTTTTGGGAGGCATGGCAGGTCTTGTCCCTTATTGCACATTTGGGGGAAGGACTGGGAGTGTGGGCATGTGTGTTTGTTCACATAATCCAATGGTTTGCATACTCCAGTGCTCTGGAGTGACTCTGACACAGACAGAATTCCAACACTTCATGCCACTGCTGCTATCTCACAGTGATGCTGGGAGTCCTAAGGACATGGACTGTGTCATGGAACTGTTTGTGGGAGAGGAGAAGGGACAAAGCCAGCAGAAGTGTCCTGAGGGGGAAGTTGGGGTTCAATTGCTTCCTCACACCCATTCCAGGAATTGGCTTTGTGAGATCAGGAAATAAAACCAAGACAAACTCCAGCAGCCTTTGGAAAAAGCTTTGTTTTGGTTCAAACCTGGAACACTGTGCAGGATAATTGCAGATAATTATTTTCCTGACTGTTTTGCTCTGTGGCACTTACAATCCAGCTGTTATTAGTGCAGATAACAACAGCATTAAATCACCTCACTGTCAGTCCCTGAGCTGGTCTGTGTCCATCACCCGGCTGGGGCTGGCTGGGCTGGGGGGATGTCTGCCTGCCCAACGCACTCATGGGGGATTTTGTTTTGTCAAAATGGTGAGATTTGCTGTGACAACTGGTTAATATTTCCTCTACAGACTTCTTCAGGTTTGCTGTGACAATTGGTTAATATTTCCTTTACAGACCTCTTCAGTAACTGTGATGTTCAGGATGCGACTGACGCATGTATTTAAGAGGGTACCCAGCTTGACATTTACATAAAATATTTTCTTCCAGCTTGACTTAAATCTAAATGTTTTGATGGCCAAATACATTGATTTTTTTAAACTAACATTCTGTGATTGTTCTTTTACCACATTTCAGCATTTCCTTCTCTGCTGACATCACCTGGCACCACTATCCTCTGTAAATACCTGCAATCACCCACTGTCTGAAGCATCAGGAAGGAGAGGTCTTCATTTTCCTGAGGTCCCCAAATGGGAATGGCCATGGCCCTGGGTGCTGGCTGGGCTGTTTTTGGAAAGGAGTGTTTGTGCAGTCCCAGGGCCAGATTAGCAGCACTGTGCCCAGGCTGGGTGCTCAGGCAGTTCAACACCAGCTTCAGGATGTCCAGGGTGTCCTCTTGCAGCTCATCCTTCTCACTCAGCCTCCCTTAGTCCTGTGGACAGAAAAGAACTCTGAGGTTTCGCATATTTAAAAAACAGTACTGGAAGAAAGTGATCCTCTTACCCAAATCTGAGAAAAACACCTCTCCACTCCCTGGGGCTTCATAGCCTGCAAATATTAAACCCATAAAACTTCTGCTGTTAAAACTGGGGCACAAGGACTGCATCCATGTGGTGCCAGTGAATGTGGAGAAGTGGAATTACAGAATTTTGAGAGAAATGGCCAAATTTTGAATTGCAAGTGATGGTGGGGAAGTGATTCCCATCTCTGCATCTCTGCAGCTCAGCAGGGACCAGGCAAGAAGGTGCTGGTGACTCTGCTAAGCAGCCTGAGTGCTGATAAGTGCCAATAGAGATGGGGAATGAGTCAGTCTGACAGAAACAGCAGTTATTGCTCAATCAAATATACAAATATACACAGGAGAGAGAAGTTCTGTCAAAATCACCTCCACTGTGTTTCAGAGTCACAGCCAAGAAGCAAATTGCTTTGGGGCTTTCTGGGTTAATGCCTTCAGAGATCAAGCAAAAAAAGGCAGCTGTCAAGGAATTAAACAGATGCAAAATCGACCTGGTTGTGCAACGTGAACACAAAAATGTAAAAAAAGAACCTTGTGGATTTTTACTGATCTCTGTAAACAGCCCCAGAGGAACCAGCTCATGGACCTGGCTTACATCACATCTGTTCCAAAGAAATGGAAGCACTGGGAGTCCCAGTCATTCCTGAATCTTGATGTCTGTAAGAAGAAACTGTGGTTTGGGCAACCAAAGCTGAGCCTTTGCCAGAACCAGCAAGGCTTGGAGCTGTGCTGTGAAAAATGAGACATCTCCTGATGTGCCTTTTGAGCACTGTGTGTGACACATCCTACCTAAATCCTCATCCCAGTGCTTATCCCGAGGACAGCATGCAGAGTAGGATGTGCCTGGAGCCGGAGTGATAGGCAGTTCCCAGAGCAATGCTCAGGGTGGATGCAGTGCTGGAGGAGTGTCCTGGGGGTATAATAGCACAATAATGCTAAGGGGAGACAAAAGCTCTTCATGCATATTATGAAAGAATAAAAGTCTGGCAGAACAATTAGATGGTAATTATGGGTTATTTAATACTCTGTGACATCTAAATGTCAACACCATAAAGCACTTGTTACAGCACACACTGCACACCTGATGAGCACAGCCCCAGGAGAGCACAGCAGCCTCCAGCTCTGCTCCCACTGCCCTGCCATGCAGGCAGAGCTATGACATGAATCAGGGAGGAAACATGAGCCCACCCTCACTTGGTATCCAGTTCTGGGGCTCATACCATGACTGGATGTTACACCAAACAGGTGTGACAAAATAGGGGTGACAAAATGCTCCAAGTTCTTAGTCAGCACCAATGCAAACACCCAGGAAACACTGGCACTGGTGTCTGTAAAGTTCTTCGTCACTGAACTCCATCACTGCACCCTACACAGCTGTGTAGGGCATGAAAGGACAGAAAAAACCTGACTAAAGCTGACCTCTCTGGTCCTGCTGCTGCAGATGTGTCCCCCAAATGTGTTTCTGATCCATCTGCCTCCACTCCTCAGAGCTGCTATGGTTAGTCTGAAAGAGCACTTGGTGAAATTGCAGCAGCTTTGCTGCTCAGGAGCCTCCACCAAGTTTGTGGTTTCAAATATTTTTTCAGTCTTTGCTGTGTGCACTGCTCATTGCAGTGTCCAGACAGAGGGCAAATCTCTCCCTGCTCTAAGAGGAATTTGTCCTAATGCCAGAGAAATGTCCTTCTTCCCATCAGCCCCATCCAGAGCATCATACTCACCTCCCACAGAGCCCAGGACCACATATGCATCATCAGCTGCTCCTGAGAGAGCAAAACTCACACGGTTTTAGGCATCTATTTTTAGGAAAGGTCTAGATGGGATCAAAGTTCCTCTCTCCCTCACTGTGGTTGTGAACCTGGCATTGTTGATGCCCTGGCAGTGCAGAGCATGAAGCATTGGGCACATGGAACAATTTCTTCCCTCTCCTGGTAAAAGGAAAAGGTGATTCATCCCATTCCAGCCTTGGCTCGACCTGCTCCTTCCTATAATTCACAGAGTTCCCACTTCATTGTCTGAACACCATAATTCCTAATGCAAAAGAGGAAGCTTTCAGCCTTTCAACTTGACTGTTTCAGTTCCTCAACCTCTTCAAAGGAAAACCTCCCATCCAAGCTATGGATCACCCCTGACTAGTCAGACTGCTGGGTTTTTTATCTCTTGGGAAATAAATTCACAGAATTGGCCTCTCTCCCTTCTCAGATATGAAAGCAGCTCACCAGCTATTTCCTGTTAGGATGAGGAATTGCCAAAGGTTCAACTGGATTGCATATAGGTCAGAAATATGTAGAAAAACCTGGTACTTTTTTCATGTTATATTTGTGTGTTGAAAACATGTCTTCTGGCAATTTAATCTCCTCAATTGCTCATCAGCAAAGAAATACAGAACTGCCCCTGCCTCAGTGCTTGGCAAGGGCTGTGAGGAGAGGGAGGTGAACTAACTCTATTTCCTCAGCATCTCCTCAATGAGTCATTGTTATCCTGTGGACCCCTCGAGTTCCTTGCTGAATTCATGCATCTCAAGGCTTCTGAAGTACCTGAAGAGTGAGAATCAGTGATGTGCTCAGAGTTCTGGAAATCAGGGGACTGAGAAAGGTGCCTGGAGGATTGGCTTTTATATCCACATCCCAGCTTTTAGCAGCCTTATGGGATAACCAGCGTTGCTTCTACCTCATTTCCACAGTTTGTGTTGCAGGCTGAAGGCCTGTTGCAACTAAATTGGAAATTTTCTATTGCAAAATGTGAGGCATTGAGTTCAGAGTGAAATCCTGACCCAATCTGCATCTAAAAGAGCCAGGACTTGGGAAACTCTCACCATGGATTGCATGCACAATGCTATGAAGGTTTTTTACATCTATTTATGTCCATGAATATTTCCCTTTCTAAGATTTGGTGCATGGAAGTGTTGCTTCTCCATTGCAATCACAGTGTAAATACTATATATAGGGTAAATGCAATAAAAATGGTTATTTGCAAATACTATAGATAGGATAAATGCAGTAAAAATGGAGTTTGCCTAAAAATCAGGAAATTCTTCTGGAGACAGCTTTTTGTTTGCTTGCCTGTCTGCTCTGGTAGATGCAGATTTGTGACTATGAATGAGATCCTGCCTAGAGACTCTCTGAGCTGGATTATTTACACTTGCACCTCAGTATATTAAAGCCATCCATTGTTGCCTGTCAGACAGCCATAAGCAGGAGCTTTGCATGTATTTTACCTATGAAAAATCCGCTAAAATACACCACAAAACTCCAAGGGAATCAGGTGCTTCAGGGTAGAACTTGTCCTACGTGTGTCTTTCTGTCCCCTGGTGCACTGCTGGAGAAAAAGCAATCCATGGGCCTTTCTCTCTTGTGATTAACACTTTTCTCTAGATAACTAAGAAGCCTCAAACCTCAACAAATGCAAAGAAGAAACCAGGCAAACAGCCCTGGCCCACCCCTGTGTGTCCTGCCAGGCAGACAGCTCCACATGTGGTGGTAACTCTTAGGGAAAACAGCAGCTGTGGATAAAAATTCATGGCGACATCTCCCCTGGTGGCAGCTGAAGCAGATTTGAGTGAGTGACAAGCCCCTGGCAGCAGGGTCACAGCATCAGCAGGGCTGGGAGCTGGCACTGGCACTAATGAACAACAGTTTGGTGACCAAACCCTCCCCAGCCCCCTTGGAGCACCCCAGCTCTGCCTCTGCCTCATTGCACACAAACCTCTGAGCCTGAGCTTCCAACTTCATGAATATCCAAACCCAGAAGGCAGAGGGTGAAATGCTTTCCTGCAGAATGCAGCCAGGGACAGCAAATGAGTGAACAAGTGGGAGCAGCACTGACCAGCAGGGATTTTCCCTGTGGAGGAGGTGGATACTCAGGACCCACCCTGTGGGCTCCAGACCCAGCACTGGGGGCTGGTGGGTGACAGTGACACAGGACAAAGCCTTGCTCCCCATTTCCTCCTGCCTGTGGAATGGGAGGGATGCACTGAGTGAAAATAAAGGCAACAAGAGCCACAATGAGCAGGAGTGAGGGTGTGAGTACAGAGAGGCTCTGAGGGATGAAAATCCCTTAGCAAATAATGAGGCTTGTACATTAGTCCTAGTTAATAAAAAATATGTGAATAAATTAACGTTGCTTGCTGCTTAATCTGCTCCGCATTTCTCTGTTGCACCATCAAGCAAACCGTGGCAAGGCAGCTCACCCCTCCAGTGGGCAATACAGCTCTGTAATGGCAATGTGCTCTGTTTTGTCACACCTTTATCTGGCTGAGGAACAACGCCTCTCAGGAGAGCCCAGCAATTTCCAGCAGATCTGCCTCCTGCCAGTTCCCCTGCCAGGGGAAAGCATGACAGCCCAATGTGGCACCAGGGACAACATGGTTGATGTCAAAAAGATGAGTCTTCCTGAGGAAAAACTCTTTTACAAGTTGTTCTTGTTGGAAGGCAACATGCTGCTCAGATAGTTTGCTGGCTGAAGGGATTCTCCCTTTCCCTCCCAGCTCTTTGAACCCCTGGCTCCACATAATTTTGGCTACTCAGTGCAAATCTTTTTGCTTTCACCCAAACAGAAGAGCACAGGGCATTTTCTACAGAAACACCATGACAAAGCCCCCAGTTGCTGTAGAGGCATAAAGGTGCTTGAATTAATCATCAGAACAGCAGGGAATTAAGAAACCTGGGGAGTTAATTCACCAGGGTTTTGATAGATAAATGCTTAAAAAAGTATAATCCAGACCTACTTGTTTCAAGTACCTCAGAAGACGAGAAAATTCAGTGCATCTGGCAGCAGCTACCACTTAATTTCTGTCATTTAATCTCATTGAGGTGCATTATGTCAAATAATTACCTTAATGAAGACATTAATGGAAGAAGGGAGGAAAATAATAGAGATGCTTTGAAGAAATGAAGCTGTGAAGTTGCTTAATTTTTAACCTGGCAGGGATTTATCTTCCCCTCCTCTAGCCCCTGCCCTTACAGAGTTGTCCAGTGTGCCTCTCTATCAAAAATAACATATTTCAGATGCTGCCCAAGTGATGGATTTATTCATTTGGATACAATAACACAGTTTCTGCATTTGAAACAACCCAACTTTTAAAACCATGAAGTCCAACCATTAACCCAGCACTGCCAAGGCTACCATGAAACCACGTCCCTGAGTGCCACGTTTACATGTCTTTTAAATCCCTCCAGTATGGTGACCCTACCACTGCTCTGGGCAGCCTGTGCCAGTGGTTGAGAAACGTTGAAGAAATTTTTCCTAATATCCAATCGAAACCTCTCCTGGCACAACTTGAGACTGTTTCATCCTATCACTTCATACTTGGGGAAAGAGATCAACACCCAAATTGACCTTTATTGACTATTCTCATCCTCTTCTGAGATCCTTCAGCTATTTTATTTCTATTTTATTTTGAACAGCCATTTTGAAGAGATTTTGTAAAGTCATTGTGTGCTGATTTCCAGCACCACCCATGCCCAGGATGTGCCTCTCATGGTCATATTGGTCTTGAATTTACTTCAGTAGGCTGAAATGAGACTTTGGTGAATAAACTGCTAAATTTATCTAGTCTACTTGGGTTTCTGTGCACAAAACGTGAAAGAAAACCTCACTGAAAATTATATTAATCAAGTCAGATGAGTTTCCTTTCTTGCTGCCTGAAGGTATAACTTGAGAAAGAAAGGAAGTATGTACTTCTTCCAGCATGGATGTGGTGGAGAAAGTAAATGAGTGCCTACCTGACCCCAGTTCCCATAAATTTCCCAGTTAGCCTTGCCTAATGCTGTAGAAATGCTCCAAGTCATATGAGCCATCTCCCACCATTCCTGCAACAGCTGACTCCAGACGTTCTTGATATTAAAAAACACAAAGGAAATTTAGCCCATTTTTCTCAAATTAATGCAAAAATGAGGTATTTCAACCTCTTTTTTCTTTTTTTAATTATTTTTCTCCAGACTCCAGACACTTCTCCAACTCTGGAAAATTAAATGTGCGATCCTGTGGCAGAAGCCTGTGCTCTAGTGTCAGACATTCCCCCCATTTCCAAAAGCACCCTTAGCTCTTCACACAGCTTTTCTCCTTCCTGTGCCTCCTGGACAGTTTCTTGTAGAGGTAAAGCACTCGCTGCTCCTCCCAGCTCTGGAAGAAGGAAGCTGCGATTTTCCGGCACAGGCGGCGTGCGTAGGTTTCCAGGAACACAGTGGCGTAGAGGATGCAGAAGAGCAGCCCCACAACGAGCAGCACAGAGGGGTTGGGAGCTATAGGGGGGCTGATTCTGCAGTGGGCAGAGCTGAAGATTAGATGGTGGTGGTAGGTCCTGTTGAAGTCCCCAAGTAGTAATTTCTCAGAAGGATGCCCGAAAACTTTGAATAGAAAGGGCACAATCCTCATTTCAACCTGAAATGAGGAGAGTTAAAAGGTAAATGGGATATGAAGAAACCAAAATCAACTGGTTACTACAGAAACATCAGACAGGGGATGTGGAATCACTGTTAGAGGACTAAGAGAAGGACATTGAAGTGTGTGATCACTTCAGGCTGCGTAACTGTGATGTGTAGGCACTGAGTACTGGGCATGGTGAGGAATGTCCTATCTGTCATCTTCATCCACTGTTACAGAGATCACAGACATTCACTGTGTGACATTTATGGTGAAATACATCATCCAGACTGCAGCATTAGAGGCTTTTTCTAAGCCCTGATTATTTTCCTGTAAATCTATTATAAGCAGGTATCGGCACTAAGGCTCCTGGGGCTGGGGAGGGAAGTCAGGGTTGTGTAAATAAGGGTACAAAGACAGCAATCCCCACTGCCCCCTCCTAGGAAGTGACACAGAGTGGGGTCCCTGTACATGGGAGGACAGGACACCCCAGCACTCACCTGGTATTCAATGTTGAGAGTGATGGGCACTGCAGAGAACTGAGCTGCCTTCCTCACTGCTGTGTCTGCCATGCTGAATGCAAAGTGGTCCATGGCCACAACCACCAGCATCAGCACCAGGGCCACAGTGACCAGCATGGCCTGCACCAGGCAAAGCACCAGTTCTTCCCAGGACAGCTTCAAGCCTGTTGGTCGGAGGAGTTTTTTGGATGAGCCCACCAGCAGATGAGCTGCTTTTCTGTCCGTTGCTAAATGTTCCAGCTCCTTGGTGATGTAAAAATTGTCAAAACGGAGGTTGGTGAGATACTTTTTCAAATACCAGGTGGACTCAAAACAGAGATAGAGCATGAAGAAGCCAGCAACCAGTCTGTTGGCTACTCGTATAGAGTCTTTGACCAGAACCTCAACAGACAAGAATTCTCTACTAATTTTCTCACCCGCAAGGTGCATTTTTTGGTAAATCAAGGAGCTGTTGTGAAGCAATGAAAACCGAAAATGCCCATTCATAGGCTTGTAAAGGGAATGAATGGTTTCTTGGATTGCATCCCCAAACTCCCAGGAAACTGTCTCCAGCAGGGCAGTTGAGTTCAGAAGACTGTCAGAGGAGTTCTTGCAGATGCACTCAATAACCTGCAGTATGGTTTTAATGTTGCTGATGATGTTGGGTGTTATGTTCACCACTGCAATCATGGTGCAGGTTGAGAAGAGCAGCTTGCGGCCCTGTTTGGTGCCTAACGTAGGCATGATCATGCTGAAGACACAACGGGCAGGATGCACCAGAACAAGAGTCAGGAGAAGGAGCAGGCTGAAGGAGATGGTCATTGCAACAGAGAGGTGCCAGGAATACTCCAGGGAAGCAAACATCCAGTTGTAAAAGAGGCCTCCTATCACAATGGTAATGCAGGAGCACTGCAGAAACAAGGTCGTCAGCTCTCTGCCATCTGCTGGCACAGGTTTGGAGTAAATCCACCATAGGTCTGCCAGAGTTCTGTGCACCTTTGGGAACAGAAAGTCTTCACAATAGACACGGGCTCTCATCCTGGAAAAAGAACAAGTAGCTGGGGGTTAGCAGAGGAAGTTCATAAACACTAATTAGGAAGCTTTCTTGAGATTGTCACTTATAAGGCTTTATAATGTCCTCCTCTGTGTGCCTCTGGTCTCACCCTTCTCTATTTCCCTGCTAACTTCCCTGCATAGCTGACAGGGACTGACATCTCCTCTGGAAGTGGCAGGAGAGGGACATTCAGGGCATTTATTGAAAAATAAACAGTAAGTACAATGCAACTGCTCCTCTATTAATACAAGTACGGGAAAGCATTGTGTTATTCTATAAAAGACCATAATAGAGTCATTCCAAGGGGTCAACTCTCTGGCAGTGGCTGAGGCTTTAGTGATTATCTAGAGTATGTTGGAGGGAGAAAGCGGAGGCTGCTGGCTTCTGTGGAAATTGTTAGACCAGCTCTGTATTTAAAAGTTGTTACATGGACAAGAGGCAGTAGAGTGGGGTTTCTGCTGCTCTCTCTGCCTCTTAAGAGGAGGCCAAACACAAATCTACATGTTTAAGGGTGACAAACAGAGAAAACAGTTTCACACTGAAGCTGCAGTGCCAGAGGAAATCTCCAAGGACAAGAATTTGGCCACTACAGACAGGATGAAATGTCCCATAAAGCTATTTAAATGTCTAGTGGAAACAAATATTTGGGAAAGAATATAATTTCTAAGACCTCGCATCTGGAACAACTCTCCAGAAAACAGAAAACCTGGAGGGAGAGCAGCCTGTCCCCAGGGTTAAATCCAGCCTGGCCAGCCCTGTCTCCCACCGCTTGACAGCAGCCTCAGCTATCCTTTGAGGGAGATTTTTAAATAGCAAAGGAGGTTTTTTGTGGAAAAAGACCATGCAACAGCTATCAAGATAGAGGGAAAGACAGGGATTGAAGCTGACTCTACATACCCAGTGGCAGTGAGGTGCCCCAGACTTGCCCGAAAACTTCCCATGTTCCAGTGCCTGATTGCTCTGACAGAGGATCCTGGATGTGGCTGTTAGGAGAGGTAGGGTAGGAAACCAAGGCAGCACCAGAAAGCCAGGACTCAAAACCCAAGATGTTTTAAGGGAATTCAGATCAGCAACATTGGCAATTCCTGAAGTGTGTGAAAGCTGGTGTGTGAAGCCTGGGCAATAACAGCACTACAGGAGAGTGCCAGGATGCATAGCACTGCTCAGGCTTTACACTTTTCTGGTCTTTCTGTTATTGCAGAGAAGGCTTCTTTTAATGACACACAGCTGAAAAAAAAATGAGTCAATGACACATGGGCTGACGAAGATGGAACAAGGATCATATGGAACCTGGGGTGTCATCACTCCTTGTGGGGAAATCAGATGACTCCTCACACTGTCCACCAGCAAGCAGTGAGCAGGGCTGGCATCTCTCTCGGAGAGGAGGGGACCTTTTGCTCTTTCAGACATCAGTCATGGCACAAAGGGCACAGGATCCAGCAAACCAGTTGGTAACTTCTCATCTGTTCTGACAGGCTGCTGCTGCCTGCTCAGACTGTGCAGGGTTCACAAACTGCTTCAAGGCTCATCTCACAGCCCTAGCAGAGGAAGCTTCAAACATGAAGCTTTCCCAATTCCCTGTAGCCAGCAAAGCCACTGCAGAGAAAAATCCAGCCACAATCAGGATTGTCAAACTGTTGAGAAGCTCCTAGATATACATGCCAGGATGTGCAGTTCCCATGGAACCAACTTGCCTGGCCCCCAGAATGTGCCCAGCACACAGCTCCAGCCACTAAACCTGCTCACTGGGAGATGAGGACCAGCCACGGTGTTTGCTCAGATACAAGCTCAGGGATTACAGGAGCCTTCCCTGGCTCCCACCAAACCTGCCCCTTGGCCAGACACTCTCATGCTAAGGCACCATTTGTGCACAAAGGTGACACAGCTCACCCAGCTGCCACTGAGCCCATCCCTTCTGGGGACCTGCTGTCCCGTGCTGAGCTGAGCCCTGGGCCAGCTGGGAACTGCCAGGCCCCCGGGATGTTCTCATGCTCCCCTGGGCGGGAAAGGGCAAGGGGCTGGAGGTCAGCCCTGTCCCAGCTACCCCTGGGGACAAAGCACGTGGGGCTCTGCCCTCCAGAGAGAGGAGAGGGAGAGCAGCACCTTCCCCAGGGGACATGGCTGGACCCCATGGCAGTGGCAGGCACTGGAATGACGAGCACAACAGGCAGGGCAAAGCTCCACCTGCTTCCTCTGCCCTTCCTGCAGGCACCAGGTCCCTCATGCCCTCGCTGCTCCATTCAACAACTCCGCTTTACAGCTGGGGTTTTGTTTTTCCTGCGTGGCTGGTGGAGCAAAGCTTTCCTCCTGGTGCCCTGGAGCACTGAGGCCGGATGAGAAACTCTGCCTGGCTCCAGCCGGGAAGAGGCACCAGCCAGGCGGGCGGGAAAGAAAGTGCTGTTTGTTTGGAGCATCCATAGCAATTGCTTGCACAGGCCATGAATTAGGTCTTCAATTCAATGTGCAGACTATAAGGGACTAACCCAAAAGACCCATAGCAGGATCCTGCAAGGCTCATCAGCTTCTCCTAAGACTAAACTCTTTTCTCATTCTACTTCAGAGCAAACTGATATTAGCATCAGCCCCTGGGACTCCATCCAGGCTAGGCAGGCAGCTTTCTGGGGTAGGAGAAAAAAAAATTAGCAATAGGATATAAAGAACAAAACCCCCTCAAGTTCACAACATTGTGGTGAGTGTTTTCTGAGTCTGCTACATCATCTGGCAAAAGCACCTGAGGTCTGTGGGGACACTGAGCAGTAACTCTGGCAGCACCAAGTAGTGTTTGTTTGCAAAGTCATACTTAGATTTTTTCCTTTGGCTCAACTCAAAATTGTTCTCTGCCAGCTGGATCTACAGCAAAAGAAATAATCTGGGGTAACTTCAATTTTATACTATGAACTACCTGTAAACGAGCTAGAAACGTAAATGCCTAACATCCCCAGAACACAATGAACAAGCTTGCTTTGCCAAAAAAAAAAAAAAAAAAGCCAGTAAACAAAACACAGCCGCAAAAAAACCCAAATACCAGCGTGTGTGTTCATAGGGATACCTGGAGAACGGCGGGTGAAGGCTGGGAGTGGGAAAGGGGCAGGACGGGGACACGGGACAGGCAGGACCACACATCGCAGCGAAGCAACTGAGACATCTTGTGGTCACACTCTGCTCAAGGACCCTGAGGTCTGGTTCATTTTGGTTCTGAAAAAATATACCGTGCTTGGGAGAGTTTTAAGGAAAACTGATGAAGATAGGATGAAGGATGCATCCTCCTGAGATGCTCCAAGGTCTTCTTTCCCACCCCGTGTTGTTTCCAGATGGTATAAAGGGAATTAACTTTCTTGACAAGCTCCAATCTCTGCAGAGCTCAAGCTCTACAGGAGGAGACAGAGCCCCACATACCTGTGAGCAGCTTGCTGGAGCTATGAGATAACAGAGGATTCCATTGGCACTGTGGCAAGGAAGCAGAGCCTGGCTTTACCTGGACTGGGGATGAGGACTGAGCTCTGTACCCACCAGGACAGAGATTTTAAATTCAGTTCTGACTGCAGACTGCAGTGGTCAGGGTGGGTCTGTGCCAAAACACCTGCAAGTTCAGCCTGTGGTGACAGTGTAAACCTGTGGTGGTGACAGTGATTGGGGTGGAGGGGGTGCAGTGCTGTACCCCAGGTTGAGGGTGAGGTACATGAACTGTACAGCTTAAGAAAATAACTGGAGAAACAAGATGAATGAAGGGCTAAAATAGAATTATTTAAGTCTGAAGACATTTCCCCATGCCAATATCATCAGCACCTGTTGATCATGTTATTCTACCCATTTGAGAAATTGAGGGTGTGGGAAAGGTTAACCAGTGAGGGGTGGTTTTTTGCTTGTTAAAATCACATGCAAGTGAAGGACTTCCAGTAACACAGAGCCCAATCATGTCTTCTTAGGTTACTACTATAGAAATATAGGAAAATCCCAGCAATATCCTTTCAGTGACTGATGAAGGATAAATAATTAAGGGAACCAAGGCTATCTAACCTCTAATAGCTGAATTCCCTATCGTGCTGGACTTTCATTTATTGCACGAATCTTTTCCTGTCTCTCCTGAAATTCCAGCATCACTGCTGCGTGCAAACTGACTGAGCACAGCTCTGGAATCACTCCCTGCTGTAAGGACCCACAGAGCAGCTCCTCCGTGTGAACAGTTTGTAAAGCAACTTGAATGCTTCTGGGATAAAAGACAACGACAAAATGCTTTCCTACTGTAAATAAACCAAAATTATTTTCCTCCAAGTGTCTCAGGAGAACATATGGATGTTGGTCCAGGACTGGATGGGGAACATCAAAGGAGTAAAGCAGAGATATTCTGGATGTTGAATTTCAATGCGTGAGTGGCATTTCCTGTTAATTAAAATTCACAAGGAGGCTGCTAATGTGAATGGCTTTTGTGATGGTTGTTGGATTTTTACATTCCTAGAGAAATGGTGCATAGGCAAGCAAAGTTCCTTTTAAATAACACGGTCAAAGTTATAGAAGGTTAGTACAGCACTTGAAATTCCCTTTCCTGGGAATTTTCATATCTCTACACATATCACAGGCCCTTCAAGACTAATGGGGTTGACTTGCCATTAAAAGCTGCTTTTGGCAAATCTTAGTACTAGCAGCAGCAAAGGGAATCAGAAATTATTAATGCAGGCCTCTTCACCTTTGAACTCCAGAAATACTAAATCTTAAAATCTCTTCTTAAAAACTTAATTAAAACTCAAGCATGCCAGACTAGTCTTGCTCTCACAGATGCTTGGATATGAAAGAGCAGAATTACGTAATGTTGTTGTCCTTGCCTTAAATCAGATCCTCTAGGGAGCCCTGAGAAACACAGGGGCTGCTGGCAGAGCTAGCAGACAGGTCTTTGACTAAAGAGGTTTAGGATCCAGGTGCCTCTTACACCTTTTCCAGGTGTGTCAAGTCCTCATTGTGGACCTTGGGTAAGTCACTCGTCATCCCCCCCACCACAGTTTCTCACATTGGCACAGAAATCACAAACCTTCCCTGGCTGCATTTGTGAAATACCTCCTGATCCCTCCATAGACAGTGCCACAGGCATGCCAGGACACTGGGAGTGATTTTGGGAGACTTCTACACAAACTCTGTGGTCTCAGCTCTGCTTTCAAGCAAGTAAAACCATCCTCCTGGATTCAATCAACGAGGATGCACCAACTCAGAGCTGAGACCATAAACAAACCTGTGACCCCAACATCTGCAAGGAAGCTGGACTGGATGTTACCCTTCAAAACGGGATGACCCCAAAGCTCTTGCTGCCTGTCCTCCAGGCTGCAGGGATAGAGGCAGCTCTGTCCCAGTGGCTGACATGGATCCCTGCAGCACCAGCAGCAGCTCCAGCAGCTCAGGGCAGTGGGACTGCAGGGCTCCTTGCTGTGGCACTGAGCACAGCCTGTTCCCTGTTCCCTGTTCCCTGGCCCCGGACAGCAATCCCGTGCTGTTCACGGACAGCTGGCTGAGAAAGCAAACTGCAGGGAGCAATTTTCCCCTCTCATTCAGCCCATCTTTGCTAAGGCGTGATGAGGAGCATCCAAGCAGAACAACAGTGCCCAAAACCCAGCACAGCCAAGCAGGACAGGGATTTGGGGTCTGCTCAAAGGCTTTTTAGCAGAGCAGCCCTGAGATGCTGGGCCAAGGGTTTTCCCATTGCTCCACTGCTTAACAGGACTGCACTGCCCTCCTGCTCCTCCTGGGGAGCCACTGCCCAAATCAGGGATGAAGCTGGAGCAGGGGGAGACTCCTTTGCTTTTCTCCCCTCAATCTACAGAGCAAACAGGACCATGTGATGTGCTAACAAATGTGCTTTATTTTTAGTTTTCCACAATCATTAAGGATTTTGTTGAACATTAAGGATTTTTTTTTAACTTGATTGATCGAAGTTCCACATTCAATTGGTTTTGGCGATTTTGGTTCAACTTCTTCAAGTCCCCACCTGCCACATGACCCCAGGGTAACAACCCCCCTAGGGCAACCCCTACAGCAGCAGCTGTGACTGGTGAACATCTCCCTTCAGCTCTCCCACCTGGCCCTGGGGGTTATCAGCAGCACAGGAGCAGGGGGGATGCACTGGATCCCTACCCCGGGCCAGTTCACCTTGTCAACTCCACCAGTTTACATTGTCAGAGAAACCTGTCCCAGCACAGGGATCCAGTCACTCACCTTCCATAAAACAAGAATCAGATCCTTTATCATTCAATCATCAATTTAAATGACTGATGATTTAAGTTTAATATTTTAGATTCTTACAGAAAATAAAATAAAAATAATCGGATAAAATGGTGATTAAAATCACAGTCAATTTGTAATGCTTTCATTGAAAGTACCCAAGCAATCTGATTTAAAAAGACATTAAGAATCAAAGCCTATTTTTGAGAAATGTCAATAATATTCCAATGCAACTTGTCCACTGACCTGTGACTCAGCGGGTCATTTGTGAGTGAGTCAATCTCACAAACCTAAGACTGGCCACATTTACCAATGGTGAAACACCACCGATGTCCAAAGTTACGTCAGAAATTAATTTGGTCCCAAACCCCCATCTGTGTACTCAGTGCAAAGCAATCAAAAAAAGGCAGCAATCGCTGTCCCAGGTTTTCAAAACACTGAACACGTTTGGAAACAAACTGTGGCCTTCCTGTTTCCAAAGCATGGAGCAATGCACCAAGTCCTACCGACACATCTCCTGAATCATCCCTTCACATACAAATCTGAAGAAATAGTCTTCATCCTCCATGAGAGAATTACTCATGAGATGGCAATGAGATCCCATCCTTACACCCTGCCAGAAGCACCTGGCCACAACGCCTTCTCCCCGGCCAGATTCTGATACACTCACTCACATTGGGTTGCACATAAATAATCCAGTTGCCTGCACCCTGTTCCCAGGGCTACTCTCCAAAACGAGGTAGGGTATCAGAAGCTAGAGCAGCAAAGCTCACCAGCTCTCATGGGGGGACAGGCATCTACCCAAAGATGCTCCATGCTTATGGGTTGTCCAGTTAACAACCACCTGTGACAGAAGGACTCTGGGAGAGCCAGATTTGTACCTGCAGAAGGTGGGGAAAGATCTCCAGAGAAAATAACAAATGGATGTTGTGACACTGACCAGTATTCCTAACAAAATAATTAAACCAGAAGGTCCCACACAGTGTGAGTGGCCACATGGCTTTTCCTCCTGTGCAAACTCTGATGATTCCAGTGCCCCAGTCCTAAGTGAGTGAGTCCTTCCCCGGGGGTGGCTTTGCTCATATTTTATTTAGTGCACTTAAAGTGACATTTTCTACAGCTGTCACAAGTGAGGTGGCATTTTCTGCATGGATGTTGGCCCATGCAGGGAAGGTCCCCAGCTGGAAGATGCTCTTGGCCCATGTGTTCATAGCCAAGCTAAGAAGCAGAACTCCCATAAGATTCATGAGCAACCCAGTTCTTGCCTACAAAAGAAATACAAAGACAGCTGTTGAGTTTAGACTGGACATCTACAGCATGTGAAGCATGAAGCTATTTGAATGCAAACATTACAAAAATGGAAGGCTTAATTGCTGTTAATATTAGCAACATCTTAAGCAGACTTAAAGCCACAAAGGCCATTATGCAGCTGCTTACCAAGCTTTGATCCATCAAAAACATTAACATCTGTTTAGCCTCAGGAATATGAGCAGGAACTGAGACTAAGCCTAATTTTACTCATAAGCTTTTTTTCACTGAGCTGGGGAACATTTTCTGCATCCAGAAACCTATGAAAGCTGAGCTGCTGACACTAGAGGAACAGGACAAGGGGCTGGGGGATGCTGAGCCCATTCAAGATCACTTTTGCTACCATTTGGAGCCATGGTGACTCCAAATTTCACAGGGCCAAACTTCATATGAGCTCCTTCCATCCTGTACCTTCAAACACTGTTGAGAACAGTATCAGACTTCTGTCTTCTCACTTTACTTCATATTGAAGTACTAAGAATCCAGAAAAATCCCTTTTTAAACAGTCAGGCTGATTATTTTCATCAATTTATGTATCTAAAGGAACTTACCATATCCTTGACCAGCAAATGTCCAGAAGAAAATGCAATTGAGTTGGGAGGTGTTGAGACTGGCAACATGAATGCATAGGAGCATCCTATGGTTCCTGGTATCATTAAATAGAGGGGATTTACTTTCAGACGAATGGCCTGGAAAACCAGAAAGGAACAGGAATTGCACCTTGGGGATTCAGAGTCACAGAGAGATGAATCAAAGGAGGCAAATGGCCAGTGCAGAGCCCTATCCCACACTCTGTGATAAATAATCACATATCTCACAACAAAGTCTGAAGGATTATTATCCTTCCAAAGGATTATTATCCTTCAGTGTCCACATTATGCTACAGGGCTTGTTGTTCCCGAGGGTTTTGGAGAGCCTGAAGCCCAGGAGAGGGAAAGCTACACAGTGCCTGAGCCAGCACAGACACAACACAAACCTGCCCACCCAAGGGGCAGGGTGAGGAGGGGGCAGAGGACAAGCTGGTCTTGCCATGGGATGACCTTACCAGCTCTGCCAAGACAGGCAGAAAGATGATAATAGTGGCAGTGTTGCTGGCAAACTCCGTGAACAAGGCAATGACCACTGTGATGAGGATGACAGCCACGGGAGGTGGCACACCCTCCAAGGGGTGCAGACGGCCTCCTATCCACACAGACAAGCCAGACTCCTGCAGAAGGGGAGAGCAAAAAGGAGAGTCATCCTCCTGCATCCCTGCAGGGGAACTGATCCTTTCCTAGAACTGCAAATTACATACAAGATCTTCACTGCCCAATACAAGCACCTCTGCAAAATATCTTCAGGGTGTCTCACAGCAAGCAGTTTGCAAGGAGTTGTAACCTCCTTAGTCATCTGCTGTGGATTATTGTCACATGGAATTGAGAATATGTCCTTTGAGTGTGATGACTCCATTGACACAAGTTTTCCAGAGCCAAACAAGAGCCCCAAGTGACACCAAGATAAGATCCAACCCTGCTGGGCAGGATGATGCCATATGGCATCTGCTGCAGGTCTCACCTCACAGCCCTTGGCCATGGCAAAGCCTCCTCCAAGCAGCAGGATGATGTTCCAGGGCACTGTCTCCTGAGCCTTCCTCCAAGTCAGCAAGGGCTGGGTCTCTGTGTTTGGTGCTAGGCAAAGAGGAAAGGCCTGTGTCAAACACCCATCCAAAGAGGAACATCAGTCATCACCTGGCAGAATGGTACCATGAGTCTGACAGCAGTGCTGAAGCTCACTGACCATGAGTTGCTGATCAAATACACATACAGAGTCTATTAAGTTAGCCAGTTAAAGGAACATTTAGCTTAGAATCATGTAAAAAAAATAATTTCAAGCATTAAAGTTTTCTTTGAGGTTTTTCTGGGGGAACATTTAATATCAGGTTAATTTTCTCTCTGTAACAGATATAAAGATTGTCTTCAACAGAAGGGGGTCAGTGGTAGGAGGACATTTTCCAAAGACGTTATTAATTTTCCATTTGTCATTCAACAGCCAATGAGTTTTATGGCAGAGAGCTCATCTCCCCTGGAAGCCATTTCTGAATACATGATAAAGTGAGCTCTGTTGTATGGAAGGATGCACTAATGGGACTGAAATTTTCTGGTGGAAAAGGGCACATATTTTATCCACAGGAGGCCTGATTAAACATCTTCCTGTGTATGGACAACACAACAAATGTGCATGACTCAGAGCAGCTGGTATTTTGTTCCCACAGACCCCAGCAATGCTCCATCATCTACAAAAGGTCTTCATCAGCTACTTCTCCACATTAAGACCATCTCTTATTCCAAGCACCTTATGAATGAAAATTTGCATTTCATTGCTGCTCAAGAGGACTGACCCAAGACTTAAAAACCTGCTGGAAAGTTTAAGCTTTAGGAGTTTAAATTCCAAATCATTCTAGAAACCAAGGAAGAGCACCTATATCTGAGAATGGACAGCTAGCCCAGCTCTGCTCTCTAAGAGAGAGACAGGAGCTGTCTCTCTCGAGGGACAGGAGCTGTTGGGGAGTCAGACACCAAACCTCTCTTCCACAATCAGGTCTGCTATGGTAAATCAACACCCATTTCGGTTCACTTCACCCCACCCAACCCTGACAGCTACATGAGCAACTGAGTCTTTCCTGCCATCAGCAGCAGGGCAGTGACTGCTGAGCCTCTCCTGGCACTGCAGAAAAAAGCCTCTCTAGGATCAAATGGCTCCTTCAAGCCACATTGCTCCACACAGCCAGCACTGCTGCTGCAGGTCCAAGGAAGGGTAGCCTCTGTTCTTGCTCCATGCCTGTCCTGCCAGGACTCAGGCAAGCAGAGTCCCTGCCTGGAGGAGTCTCCTACTCACCTTTAAAGTCAAACCACCACCTGAAGGAAGGTTTTTGTGAAGGGAAGAAGAACAGTATAATCACTATGGTGATTCCTGTAACTGCATCCGAGATAAACCTGGCCAAAAACAGCAGAAACACTTGTAAGAAGCACAAGCCTGTAGAATTACAAAGTTTATGAGAACAGGGATTTACCAAAGAAGATTACAAGTTTCCATCAGGTTTGAACAATGCTCGTTGTTCACAGTTCTTTTCCTTTTTAATTCCCTGTCGAGCTGCATTTCTACACTGGGCTGTGAACCCCCCAGAAAAGCTGCCCTACAAAAGTAAAAACCAAGATCTAATCCCCTCCACACTGATGCTCTGGCTGTTCTGATTGCAGAGGCATGAGGACAAGTTTCCTCAGCTCACTGCAGGGAGGAAGAGAGACAGAGCCCAAACCATCTAATTTGCAAGAGCTCTTTGCAAATGCTCAAACTCTCAGGTGAAAGAGAGGTTCCATCCAGCAAAAAGCTTAAGCATGTGTTAGATTTAAGGAGTTATTAACTGAGGAGGGAAAAGTCCATAACTACTTTGTTATATTAAGGCATCATTTTTTGAACTAGGATTTTATTTGGAAAAACACACAAAACTATGAAGGTCTCTTTTTTTAAGAAATAACAACACCCTCTCTGAGGGTTAGCATTCCCCAGCTGCTCTGTCTATTCATCTTCCCAAGGTATGGATGTCACAGGGGACACAAACTTGGCAAACAGAGAGGATAGCACTCAGAATCAGCTCCTGCCATTTCTCATCAGTCTTCAGACCTCCTGTGAAATCTGTGGATTTCCTAAAGAACTCAGTATTTCACTGTAAGTCTACCTATAAACAGCATTCCCAACACTGAATCCTAGAGATGGCCTCAAACAGACATATCCCAACTTCCCACTAGCTTCATGCACCTCCTCTAGGAAACAGAAAAAATAAAGTTTGCTCTGCTACTTGATGCTCAGTTTAATTTTTTCCAGGAAATCTGAGTAATAGTGTTAAGCAACACAATCAGAAACTCAGGAATATCAATGACTTGGAAATGCTATTGCAAAATGGTACAGTGGAATGAAAATAAAGTCTTACCCTGGTGCAAACAAGCTTGCCCAGCCTGGAATGAATTTGGGATCCCTGGAGAACAGCATGATTGCAAACAAGCAGAAGAAGAAGAAAATTGCCTGTTCTGCAAACCTGAAATGAAACAAAATAAAGTTAAAATGCTGATGTGATGAAGGGGTGGATCCAAGCTAGGACAAGTGTCCAGTTCCTGCTGCTGCATCTTGGCAGAGAAGTGAAGCTGATTTTGTAAAAACAACTACAGTGAAACATTGGAACAGACTGTAAATCTATTTGCAAATACTGGTGTTTGCCAGAAATTCTTTCTTATTGGAAGATGTTAAGGAGGGCATATTGGAGATCAGGGATGCCCAGATGTCACAACAGTTGGATACAAGGTTGACCCTCTGGGTGTGGCAGAGAGGAAAGGCCAAGCAGCTCCTCCTGGTCATTCCTCTTGCCATGTCCCTCCAGGATACCAGCCAGGCATGGTGTCACTGCAGCTCAGCAATACAAAAGGATGATTGAGATTCAAATCATACATGAGACAGCAGGAACAAACTCCTCCAAGGTCAAAATCTAAACGCTATCCCTTAGACACAGGACAAATAGCAGAGTAAAAGCAATAGCATTCACCTAGCATCTTGGGGAGTTAAGGTTTAACCAGGATGATGCCTCAAAATGCTATTTAAAATCTCTCTGAACACAAAGAGGGGCATATAAGCCCTGGGGAAGAGGCTGCTTGTGCTGATTTTTAGTTATGGGGCTGCTAATCAAATTGGTAGAGCTCAGCTTAATGGACTTTCTCACTCCTAGATCTCAAAGTGGGACTTTGATTCTTTCAGAGACATTTTGCAGGCTGCTCGATAATGTACTGAATGGAACATATAAACCAATTTCTTTCATTTACAGCACACACACACAGAGCTGTCTTTGAAGAACCACTCCATGTTCCACACAACAGCAATAATTACAACATTGAGAGCACAACACAAACATCACTGGATATTCACAGCAGTGCCCTGAGTATGAAAACGTTATTGTACAGATGGAGAAATACAGACCATTTAAGGATAAAGCCTACAGTCTCAACAATCTTCACTATCCCTGGCTGCCCAAGATATCAGTGGATGGCTGAATATATCCAGGGTTGGATTTCTAGAGATACTCATCTTTTCCTGTTTCCCCCCCTTTTTTTAGCATTTCTCAGAAGTCAAAAGCTCATGTTTCTTTCTGCTGGTGCCTTACTCCCAAAAATAATCCCTATCATTACAATTTGTACCAGCTTCTTCTTTCTTTGACTAACAATCAAAGGAATTATTCAGAAAAAATAATGTATTCCATTGCATGGATCTGACTTCTTTCGATATACTTTCTCTGAGCTTTAAGATTTCTTAAAGTAACTCCACAATCCATTTGATTCATATCCATAATATGATTCACCAGCCTTCTCAACAAATGCCTCCTGCTTTGCAGGACAGGTATGCACAAACCTTTGAAATCCAGCCTGTGTTGGTTAGCACCTAACACACACAGGACTGGGTTTGTTCCTGCAGTAGAAAAATCACAAACAGTAATTAAACAACCCAGCATGAGTTCCACGTATAATAGGAATGTCATTCTTGGGAAGATTTGAGTGCAAGCTGCTATTTGCATTTATTCATGTTAGCGAAGGTGAGGAGGCTGGAGCAGGCAAAAAGCAAAGTTCAGCAGGTTACAAACAGGCTGAGTGCAAATATAGGTGTAATTTTCTTTTAAAAACCCCATTCCCCCTGGTCCTCCACTCCTAAGACAGGATATTCCCAAACCCACTTAATTTCTTTCTCATTTCCATCCCAACTTCACAACTCACTTTGTTGGACCCAGTTTCTGATAGTCTTCCTTTATCACTTCCTTGGCTCGGGCTTCTGCATCCACTCTTATATTTGACTTTTTTGTTTTCCAGCCCCTGCCAAGAAAGACAGTTACATTTTTACATGCCTCTGACCCAAGTGGCACATAGGAAATGCTGCATTTTCTACTGTAGCAGGACTCAGTGTACTCCTCCAGCAACTGCTCTGCAAGGTGCAAAGAGCTGCACAGCTCTGGCAGCTCAGTTTGTGTTATCTTCAGATTATGAAGACTGGCAACAAAGATCTCTGTTGAGATACAGGTAACAAGGATTTATTTTTTATATCCTTTGTCTGTGCATTCATGCAGAGCAGACCCTGCAGAGGTGAGGAAGTTTCCTCTCATTTATATTCTGAGCTGCTTCCTCCGGCATGGGCTGAGATTGCCAAATGGAAGTCTCAACATTGCAGGATTTCCTTGTCTTCCTTCCAAGCAAGTTACCTACTTGGGCACAATGACTAGGAATAGGGTGGCACAGAAAATGAATCTCTCCCTTCATTTTTCAAGTCACTTGTAATTTCCTGGGTGATCCCAGGATGCTGCTGAGGATCAACAAAAATGTGAGGAATTTCTAAGTGGCCGGGAATGTTAATGTGTTCCTGGCTAAGCCTCTTAGCCTGGCTGCACTGACTGCACACAGTTTGCTCCTTTGTAGCATGTGCATATAAATGATATATTCATATCTTGCACTTCATCTCCCATCACATCCCTTGACACTGAACCTGGTTTCTAACGCTGCCTGTGACCTTGATTAAACCTGCAACTCCAAATTTCTGTATCAGATGCATCTGCCCATCTCCATGGTTCCTGCCCTTTCTTAATTCATTTATTGTTTCAAATGGATATGGTGGCTGGATGTTCTGTATAGATGAATGGTTGATCATTCAGAAGCTCTTGCACTTCAAGCTCCTGGCCCTTTAATTTCTTGGGTTTTGGGAGGTGTTATTAACCACAGCCTCAGCTCAGCCAGTCCATACCTCAGCCTTTTAATGCCTTTTGGATTCAAGCAAAGCTGACCTGCTGCTGGAGCAGTGTCCACCTGCCTGTGTCCTGCTGCAGACACCAAGGACCTGCCCACAGAGAAAGCCCAGCCACTATCCCCAGGCAGTTCCAGCCCGAGCATCCCAACAGGCTCCTGTGGAGCCTTGGCTGCACTTGTGAAGCTCTGCAGTGTCTCTTGCATGCACCTCACCGCTGGGGAATTCTGGTATCTGCACTGGCCCAGCTATCCCAATACAGCCAGGCTCTGTGCTGCTGGGGCTGAGCCAAACCAAACACAGAGCATCACGTTCCCTGAGCACCAGAGCAGCTCTGCCTTTCACCAGGGGCTTTGGCTTCTTCCCTCACCTGATGGTCCAGGGGTGTTCCAGGGCTGTGAATTCCGTGCCCAGCCCTCACCATGGGACATGGAATTCAGGCTCATCTCTGCACCAGCCCTGGCATGGGGTGTGAGCAGCACAGCTCTCAGCAGTGTGAGCCAGCCAAGCATCACACGGCAGCACGCAGAGCCTCCTGAGAAGCCCCACCAGCAAGTTAAGGACAAGCCTTTGGCATTTTCTGGATTAAAACTTTCCCACTGATTTTTCTTTCCCTATGTCTGAGACAGTGTAAATATTTGGACACCTGTTCTCTTATTCCTCCTCTCCCCACATTTGCATTTTAAAGTCAAAACAACAATTAAAGAGTTTTCTAAATATTACAAATTCTCTTTGGTCCCTGGAGGAAGCAAGACTGACTTTGTTACTTGTGAGAGTGTGGAGGGAGGAAAAGGGCTCCATATGAGCAGCACAGCAATGCTGCAATTGCTTTAGGTCGTGTACACTAAGGGGTTGCATGTATCCAGCAAAGATTTACCGGAAAAACATGTTATTCTCAGTTACAGATTAACACATTGTTGTAAAATTAAGCCCTGTTGTGAAGTAATCTGTTCCAAACCCAGGTTTTTACCCCAAGAACAAATCCTGTGTCTTTTATGTTCTAGGAGATTTTTGCTTCTTTTTCCAGGGGAACCAAGATTTTATCATGGTCTTAAAAGATAGATCCTGCTTTTCCCTCTGTCATTAAAAATCTGCCACTTACCCTCCCCAGGCCCAGATTGGGCAGTAAAACAACCTTTAAAAATTGTACATTTAACTGAATAAATACAATATGTACTCTGTACATGTATTTAAGTTGGATAAAGTATCTGTAACTATGAGATATCTTTAACTAATGAGTATATGTAACTATGAGAGATCTTAGTATCTTCCTATTGTATATCAGCTTTTTAAAAATATATGACTTGTTGTGGGATGGGCATGCTGGAGTTAGTTATAAATTCCCTCACCTTCCAGGAGATGGTCCTGGGTGATATCAGTAGATTTAGGATGAGAATCATGATGAACACACTATTTCACAACACCCATATAACCAGACTACATATATGTATAGCAAATATCAACATACCTCAGGTTAATTCCTCCATACAGGATGGAGATCCATAGCCATCCCATGAGAAGAAAAATCAGCATTAAAGGAAATGCAAACATAAACCAAGAACCAAAGTTCACCACATCACATTCTGGAAAATAACTAAGCAAACGGGAAAAATCAAGTTAATGCAAGATGGGAAAGCAACCCTTCCATTTATGGGTAAACAAGTATCTGAAATCAGCTGTGAAATATCCCACAAACCTGCCCCTGTGCATTTAAAACAATCCCTGTGGGTGCCTTAGGAGTTATCTGGACATAAGGAAATGTGGGGAACATTGATTTGGGACAACTCCCAGGGACACCCTGTGACCCCCATCTCACCTACCCCAGGTGTGCAAACCTGCAAGGAAAGATCTGGAAATCTCTCTCCAGATGCCAAATGCCTTCATACAAAGATACTCCTGAACACCCAGGATTAAATCCTGTTACAGAAACTGCTGGAGAGTCTGGGAATGAACCTTGCAGGGACGCTGCAGTGCCCAGGACAAGCAGTATGTATCTCTTGTAGAGGCCAGCAAAAGGTAAGAAATACCTGTGGGCACCTAGGCTGGCACAAATCTCTGCTCCCATGCACATAGGAGGAATCTTTTATGACTAAGAAAACAGGCCAGAAGTAGTGGTTTCATTATTTTTCTTTCTCCCATACAGCAGTAGCTATAATTGCTCACAAAACACTGCACAGTCTGCTCCATCAAAACAGTTACCAGGTTAATTGTAAGCGTGGAGTCAAGTCCCATTAAATTCAATGGGATTAAGAGCATCAGAGAGGTGAAGCACACATGCTCCAGTTTGGCTGACAGCCTGCCTGGCTATGCTGGAAACCTGCTTATTAGGTCTGAGACTGGTGCACTCCCTGCTTTCATTTCCCAAAATGTCCTGGAAGGGCATGAATTTTCCAAACCAGCACTCAGCACAGAGGGGAATTTCCTGCAGGAATGAAGAACATGTCTCTGTCTTGCAGGATTTGCGAGGCTCCCCAGGACAGTCTCCCATACCTCTTCAGCTGTCCCAGAAGGATGAGGTTTGGTGCAGTTCCTGTCAGCGTTGCTGTACCTCCAATGCTGGCTGCATATGGGATTGAGATGAGGAAGCCTTTCCATATGTTTGTTTTGTATTCCTCCTCCTTCTTTAAGTCTGAGAGAGCATCGCTGGAAATCTCCTTCTCCTCCGCCAGATCTTTGCTTTAAAACAGTCCAAAAGAGAATCCGGTGAAAGCCCTGGTTTAAATACAGTGCAACCACTTCAGAGCCTTGACAGAAGGAAAATTCCCCATTTTTAGAAATCCAAGCTACCAGTGTGCTCAAGGACACCTGAGCAGCTCAGTGCTGCAAAGGGTCTGCTTGGTGAAGTGCTGCAAAGACTATCAGTCTTGCAGAGGACAGAGCACCCTCAGCACCCATCCATAGGAGCTAACTGTGCCTGTGCCTTGCCCAGAGCCTCAGCAGCTTGTAACTCTGAGCATAAAGTCCACAGGACTGCCAAAAGGGAAAAGAACTAAAATTTTATAGATTTGAGGAAAGAAACATCTGTTCCTGTGTTCCTGAAAAGATGCTTCCTTCCCATCCTTGTTATCAAAGCAGGAGCATCACCAGTGTGTAAATCCTGGAGGGTTTTACATCACTGACTTCACACATGTGATGTTCCTGAGAAAAGCAAGGCACAAATTCCCAGCAGGAGACACCCCTGGCAATGATTTCAGAGTGGCTGAAAAAAACCTCTGCAATGGTTTGGACATGCAGAGGGATGCTGGACACACAGAGGAGGGTTTTTATCATAATGCTGCTAGTGACTGGGATGTTCAGTATAATCAAAACATTGCAATAATTGAATTTCAAAATCCTAAAGCTTGGTCTAGCTCAGGGGATAATTCTCTCTCAGCTCTCTAATACAAACTTTATAGTTAACTTACTCCTCAGTACTTGCCAGAAACTGCATCTCAGTTGGTACAGTGTAAAGTTTATTCTGCTGTAAAGATGCTGAAAAAGAAAGATGAGGACTTTAAGACAGCTCAAAGCATCTAGAAAATTCTCCTTGAACCAAACAGAGGGACAGGGGAAACAACTACCATTTTAGAGGAGGGGCTGTGCAAATGAAGGGTGAGCTCACACCAAGGGGATGGGGTCAGGAGCACCTGGCAGGGATGAATGAGCCCATCTCCTCCTGCCACTGCTCCAGTCCACCATGGCACCCAGCTTCTCCTCCAGGCAAGTGCCTCCCAGGCACTTGGTCCCTTTATTGCTTTTGCCACAAGCTGGGCTTTGGGATCTTCTAACACACCCTAGAGTTCCAGGGCATTCTCGACCAAGTCATGGGTTTGGGGTGGGTTTTTTTGGGGAGGATTAACCATAAGTCATTCTTAGAAAGAAACAGTGTTGGGCCTCATTGTATCTGTAAGGCAAGTTCCCCAAGGCACAGCAGGAGCAATTCCTGTCACTGAGCTTCATTCCCATGGGGTGAGAACTTTTCACCCTGCAGACATCTAGTGCAGTCACCATAAGGCAGTAATTCCTTCTTTAAGGATAAGAGAGACACACATTTGGGGATTAGGTTTTGTACCAAGTCCTCCAAAAGCCACCCTGACTGCAAGGCCCATTCCAAGCCCATCATCCCCTCCACAAATGACAGACCCTACAGGCTGAGCAGCCAGTGCTTATAAACTGGGATTTGCACACCACTTGACCACAGCAACCCAGGGGGGCACTCAGAAGTCAAAAGATGGAAATGCAATACAATCACTCTCTGTTACCAGACCTGACATCACCGTGGCATTTGTGGTCATGGCTTGACCGCCTGAGGCTGGGAGATGTGCTATCAAACCCCATTTCCCATGTTCCTCACAGGACTGGAGCATTTGTGAGTTTTGTCTACCTTCAGCCCAGGTGGCCCTTCCCCACCCCTGCTGGCTCTGCTGCCTTTCCTTGTGCTCTCTGTGTGGTTTTGGCTCCAGAGGTTGGTGTGCCTGCACTTCCCTGGGCTCTGAAGACTCCTACACAGAGCCCAATTCCTGCTACTGCCACCCAAGCACTCCCCAAACTTCCTTGCACCCCTTCTTAGCCCAAAACATGAGCCACTTCCACCCAATATGACCTAGAGACCTAAAGCATGGGGAGAAGCCAGTGGTCAAAGTCTCTGGACTCATTCACATGTGTGCCAAAGACACCGCGCTCGTTCCTGCTCAGTGACCCAAGGATTTTTGCAATGTCATGTTTTACACATTGCTAATTTAATGAATTGCAGTTAATTGGCTTGGACACACACATGCTGAGCTTTCATCCCAACCTTGCCATGATGAAGGGATGTAATTAGAAGGATGAACATTAACCCATGGTTGACTGTTGATCCCTCATTGGATTTAGCCCAAAGGCTCTTACACTGCTGTCCCACTCAAGCCCAGCCCTGGCTCTGCAAAGACATTTCATTCTACCTCAGCATTTTTCAATTCTTTTTCCTGCTAAGCTCAGACTATCATCCCATCTGGCCAGGATCATCTGTGAGTTATCTTTCAAGGAAAGTTTGTAAAGCTAACCATGCAAAGGAAAGCCAGGCATACTTTTCCTATGAAACTTGTAAAAAAGGAATTGAAAATTATTACTGGTCCATAAGTCAGAAGAGGCCAAAGATAACAGAGTTTGGATCTGGCTGTACACCTCTTACAGAGCAGTATGAGGATTCTGTGGCCATTTCACCAAAACACCTCATATACCTTAGAGGCAGAAATGCATTTCCTAGATAATTTTTGCTTTGATGACATTTTTAGTGTTTCTAAAAAGTTGAGAAGACCTGAGAAGGAATATTTCCACCCACTGAGGGGTGCAGGCAGGCAGAAGTGTCCAAAAATGCACATTTCCCACCTCTCCCTACATTATTTCCAAGTCGGTGATCCAGAGTTACACCTCAAGCACTGACTGCAGTTTATCTTGAATTTGCAGAATATTCTCTATGAAGGAAAAAATAAATGGAAAGATGTTCTTGTGATTTTTACCTGGAGATATTAAAGGTGTTCAGAGAAATGAAATATTGCCAGTGATGGGTTAGTGGGCAGAAGCAGGAGAGAGGTCAGGCTCACTGGCACAGCAGCTTCTAGCTTGTCACACACTTATTGCTGGAGATGTCAGACAGAATTGCAAGGAATCTGTAACCCACCTCCCAAAGGAAAATTCTAGAAGCTGGAAAATGTCTGTTGGTGTTAACTTTAAAACTCTGCTTTGATTCACCAACCAGCTGGGGCTTCAGCCACCCAACCTCCCTACCTGCTCTCCTGCATCAGAAGCCAATAGTGCCAAAATGAACAAATGATTACACCCAGTTTTAGCTGTCAATAACACAAGAATGTCAATCTTGTGTCTGTAACATGCTGCCCATGTGGCTGAGTATGGACATAAGAGATTGAAAGCCTGATATTCTCTCAGGAAAAAAGTGTCACCAACTGATCAGAGATTACTTAAATTCTGGCACTGTATGTGTAAGCAAAGCCCTACACAAAACTGGTTTCATACACTTGTTGAGGTTTTTTTCTGTAAATCAAATGGTTTTACATGTCACATATTCTTTATTATATTTTAAATTATTATTTTTAATCACCCAAATATTTTTTAGCCTCATGGACTCTAATACAGTGTTAGGAAACCAAGTCAATTTGCAAACTGATCACATGCCTCTGCACAAGTTTTCTTCCACATCCAGCCCCCTTCACAAATAAACCCATCTTTTGTTGAGCACAGATTACAATTCAGATAGATTATAAACATTTAGTAAACTATGAAATGAGTATACCTTTTTCTCATCTGCACATCTCCACTCTTAAGTGTAACATCAGATTCGCCATTTTTGACTGACTGCAGGTTTAGGGCTTCCTTCAAGGAACACAGCTTTGCTCATCCATTCAGCAAGATTACAGAAAAGGATGAGTTTACCTTGGGACACTAAAGTTCAAATGAAAAGTTTACAGGAAAACATGCATTTTGATGTACAAAATGTTGTACATTTTACAGGTGATTCCTCCTTCACCTCTTTTCATGACTTTTCAAAGCCTCTATCTCATTAAAAAAACCCAACACCAAAACATCATCACACCATCACATAATATTAGCAAAGCATTACTTTATTAATTCTTCTACCTGCATGCCCCTCTCTTGCCTTTCCCAGTTTCTCTCACCACTGCAAGTGTTGTGAGTCAAGGATGTTAATTCTGTGGAATTAACAAGGACAAAGGGGGGAATCTTCCTTTGATGTGTTCCCAAACTCTACTGTATTTACAGCCACAACTACACAGTCAAATAACTTCAGAGGTTGGGGTCAAGAAGGTTAAAAGCAAACTGACAAAACACAGAACAGGAAATTATAGCAAGGAAATCCGTGAGGTTGATTTTAATAGATGTGAACAGTCAAAAATTCATAAAGCAATTGTGATAAAGCAACCTGGAATGCAAATGTCTCATGATTGCTAAACATTAATGATTAATTATATATTTGAGAGTGAACATGTTTGAGTCTTCTTCTGGGGACTCCTTTATCTGCCTTAGGACTCAGCAGGAACCAAAAAGCCATTGCTTTTAAATTGCAGAGGCAGATTAATTACTAATTAGTGCAGGAAGAAGCAGCAGCAGCAGCAGAAGTTATGAGTACTGCTCCAGCTGTCAGCAATAGCTGCAAAGGGGATGTTAGCTCATCATTTCTGGTTTGCTGTTTCTCATCACTCTCTGCCAGAATCCCAAAGTTCTGGTAAATGACTCATGAAGAGAGGGCTAGAGGAAGGCCTTACCTGGCCACATAGCCCTGACCTGTCCACAACCTGCTCAGGACCACCACCAAACAGCAGCATCAAGATGGAAAAATCACAAAACACTTTACAGATAGATATTTGACCTGCCAGCCTTCCCTTGAGTCCTTGCTTTCTCCTCCAGCTCAGGCTCCAGTTCCATGGGTGAACAAGCAGGAAAATGAGAAAACGTGTCCCAAGCTCAGGACAGCCCTGTGTGCCACAGGGAGGGACCCACCCTGCACCATCACCTGCCCTATCTACAGCCCTCCCTGGCTCCAGCCATCCCCACAGCAACATATCCCTACAAATCCCACCACCTCGGTGCCACAGAGCTGGACTTGACCCTGTGCCAGCAGCAGGTTTATGGAGCAGGTTGGCTGGGCATTGCTGCTTTTTGGTTTTCCAGGCCACTCATAAGCATTTCCTCCTGCATGCCATGAGGAAGGGGCAGGATAGAAGGGAGTTTTCTGCCAATATTCTTTCACCATGGGAATAAAGTGTGCAGTAAAGTGGGACCAGCTCTGAGACTGAGCTGCAAGCTAAGGAATGTGGTATTTGTGCCAGTGAGGTTGAAAAAATGGGGAGATTTGAGAGCAGCAGGGCAGTCCTCAGCTGGCTTATACTACTGCCCTGTCTCAATTACCTTGGTTTTCTTCATTATCCCTGTTCATATCCTTAGATGGGTCTTTCTCCCCAAAGAGGCTTTTTAAAATTGCATTTGCAATTGGAAGCATC
Source organism: Lichenostomus cassidix (assembly GCF_008360975.1). Classification (NCBI taxonomy): domain Eukaryota; kingdom Metazoa; phylum Chordata; class Aves; order Passeriformes; family Meliphagidae; genus Lichenostomus; species Lichenostomus cassidix. The sequence goes on along the minus strand of NC_139500.1, from coordinate 8,489,608 downwards.
ATAGCAGTGGAGGCAGTATTACTTAACCACATGGACAGGAAAGACGTTGTCAACATCATCCCTAAGATCAGTCTGAAAGAGAGAAAAAAAAAAAAGCTGAATTTCTTCAGTGTACCAAGCTCTCTGACACATTAGGAGGAAAAGCTCATGTGCAAAGATAAAACCAACACCAAAAAGGATTTCTATGACTCTCCTGAAACTGGATGGAGCACAAGCATGAGGGTGAACCAAACAATTCTCCCTGTGCTCCAGAAGCAAACAGCTGAACAAACACAGCGAGCTGGAGGAAAGGGGATGTGGACAGCCCCCTTTTAGGCTGTAGGAGAAGCAGAGCAGAGCTGCTTCCCAAGCACCTGCAGCTCCCATTCCCCAGGGAGAGCCCCCTGCTCCCATAGTCACCTGGCTGGCTGGACTCCCACCAGCATGAGGACCCGGAGAGCAATCCTGCGGTGTAAATTCCACTCCTCAATGGCCGAGGCCATGATTAAACCACTGAGGAAGAGGAAATTGGTGTCTAAAAAGTATTGTGGGCAAACTTTGTTAGATGGGAGGATGCCCAGGAAGGGAAAGAGGACGATGGGCAGCAGAGCTGTCACAGCCAAGGGCAGTGCTTCCGTGCACCAGTACAGGGCCATCAGCAGGATCACATAGAGACATCTTCCTTCCTGCGAAAGGAGGAGAGGGAAAGTGAGACATGGGTTGTTACAGAGACATCTTGGCACTTGGAGACACTTCAACAGGCAAAATGCTCCAGTTACACCTCATGAATACAGTATTTCTCCCAAACTATTTCTGTCAAGTACATCATCCCCCCTACATTGTGTAAGGGGTTCAGGATTGATTTAAGACTACAGTAAAACTGAAATCCTCCTTGACTGCCCAAGCTTTCATGTGCTGCAGGGTGGCAGTGAACAGGGGCATCAACCAAGGAGCCTTTGGAGAGCAGGAACTGTCCCAAACCATTGAATTTAGGTGTTAATTGTCAGCTGGCATTGCTGCTAACATCCCCAGGTATCCCAGTATGTGACCCATTTAGTGTTTGTGCTTTCCCTCCAACTTCCACAGACCGTGCTCTGCATAGCTATGGAAAAACAGCCCTGGGAGATGTATGTTCCACACATTTGCAATAGGCAGCACACAGAAAGGTTTCTTTTCTTGGATCAGAGTCTCCCAAGAGCTTTGTGAGAACCCATCCCATGGCAACCCATCCCAGCCCCTACGGAAATCAGTAAATCAAGCAGCCTGGTGTCACAGCACTTCCTGTGGGCAGCAATCACCCCGCATCACCCCAGCCTTGGCCAAGGCTGGCAGAAACCCAGTGTCCCCATGCCACAGCATGAATTCATCCATCCACCCAGGAGGCACAAAGTAGACCAAAGCCATTTGTCACGACAGCCATGGCCAAAATAATGAGCAATGGAAGGAAGTCAGGAGAGCTGCCCCAAGCCCAGAGAGAGCCCTGGGGGAGCCCAGCTCAGAGCTGAGCTCAGTCACAGCGGGGCTGAACAGGGATATTGTCAGTGAGCACGGGGCAGAGTGCCCACTGCACTATAAATAACCACTGGGAATCACTTGGAAGCCACAGAACTATTTATTTTATCACTTTTCCAGCTTGTTGAGCAGGTTGAACGGCTACTCAAAGACACCTCTGTCCCTCTGCTGGGACCTTCCCTGGACCAAGTCTGGGCTTCTGAGAGGGAGATGATGGCTCTGCTCCCTGCCAAGGCTGGGAACAGTGTGGGCTGGGGACTGTGGGGACCTGCATTTTGGGGATAACATGGCCTCAGCCACAGTGTTTGAGGGTGCAGCCAGGCACCAGGGCAGGTACAGCACAGCCACCACCTGCCTGTCCACCTACGAACATATTGTTGCAGGTCTGTGCTGAATGAGGTCAAAACCAATATGGATTTATTGTTCTCTACATCTGCAGTGAGGGTTTGAAAAGTGGACAAAATGACAAATTTGCTTCTAGCACTCAGGCTTTGCATTCACAAGTGGTCCTGCTAGCAAAGCCCCAAGACTTCAGTGGACATGAAAACATGAGCACAGCAGAACTGAGTGTAAAGGGATTTTTTCATACATTAATTGTAGAAGTGTCAATGCCTCATATGAAGTGCCCAAGATCTGGATTTAAAGATTACTTTTAGACCTAATTTCAGATGCCAATAAAATGACATATGAGATAGTGTGAAGTGAAACCCTCAGGTTCAGCTCAGCCCTGGCACCTGGCAGCTCCCATGGGCTCCTCACACTTCAATTCCCCAAAACCAGCAGGGCCAGAGCAGCAAAACTGGCAGTGCTAAACTTCACAAAAATAAAGAATCATGTTTTAAGTTGTTTGCCACAAGATTAGGGATTTCATTCCTGTGCCAACTGTTCCTCTTCACTATGTTTTTTTTTATATGCCAAAGAAATAGCTTTGCTCTCATTAAGCTCTTTTCCATTTGATTTCCAAAGGCCATATGGATAAATTTTTCTCCCACTGGCAAAATATTCTTTAGTTTCCTGCAAGGCAAGTTGCACCAAAGTCAACATCAAAATAAAGACATTTTGGCTCTTACAGCAGTAGAGCAACTGAAAATATTTAACAATGCCTTGATACAAGAGCATATCAGTGAAGGCTTTAATTGACTTTACAAAACAGATTATGCACAATTTAGAAAACTAATTATAAGTAATGGATATTTATTCTCCAGTGTATGGAAAATGTTCTGGAAAACATTGCAATGAGACACAGCATCAATCTAATAACTCATCTTCGCTGCAAGATCAAAAGCCAAGGGATAAAACCAAAACAGGGCAGAAATAACTGCTATGTGAAAGGCTTCCCTGAATTTTTGAAACCTATATGGACCAACAGTAAACCACTTGAAGAAAGCTGTAGTGCTGTTTATCCAATTTATTCCACCCTAAAAGAGGACACATTGTAACTTCAATTTGGACCAAGTACTCTCAAAAAAAAAAAAAACCAAAACAACCCAACAAAAAAAAAAGTAAAGCCATAAATAAAATTAAACCAAACTCTATAAGAAATTGAAAGCTTTTTGATTTCAAAATATTTTGCAAATGTTAATAATTAATGCCACCAGTATGTTTGGTTAGTACACAATCAATAAATGCCAACACATGGCAGGAGAATGGTCCTTTAGGGATTTGACCACGGGTGCCCCAGGACAGTGAGCTGCACCCACTGCTCTGTGTGACACCATCACCTCCACATGATCTTTATCCTTTGATCCCTTGGCTGCATCCCTGGCAAGATTCCTTCTACTTCTCGGATGTCCCTGCAGCTTTGGATTTATATTTTTGAACAGAATTCTGTCAAAGTTCATGGGGAAAAATGGTGGCACATATGAACTTTAAAATGGATCTTGTGATCAGGTTAATTTTATAACCATTTAATGATTTCCAGGGAAGCAGCTTGCGGGTCTGGACTGCAGCAGCTCTTCTTCCTGTTGCTCAAGAGCCTTGGGATCGACCTCTGCCCCTCCAGACACAGATCCTGTCTTTGCTACACTGAAAGCCCTGGGGATTTTCCACACTGGGGGTCCTGCTGAGCTGTGGCAGAGGAAGCCAAGCCACGAGGTAGTCTCCTGTGGGCAGGAGAGCTGGCAGTCTCCAGGAAGGGCAGATGAGGTGCTCCAGGGAAAGGAGGCTCTGGCAGGGAATGTGGGTCAGGTAAGGCGAGCTGGCTCACCCAGGCATAGCACTGAGACACAGGCAGGAGCCACCAGTCCCCAATGCCAGCCTGAAAGGGACACCAGGAGCTTCAACTGGACCTTGTTCCCCACCAGACCCAGTGCCCACAGCTACCCCACCAGGTAGACTCGGTGCTCAGAGAAGCCCTACCTTGGCACTGCCAAACTTTGGGTTTTCTCCATCAACCCCTGAATGCTGCATGGTTATCACAGCCCCATTTGCCCCACACAGGCTCCTGTATCACACCCTATAACCAGGCAAAGAGTGGCAGACAGGGCTCCTCCAGGACCTTGATCCCAAAACCAAGAGAGATTTTGGCTGAATCTGAGCTTTTCAAGAGCTACTTGGAGCAAAAAGACCCACTGGGTGTTTTCATGTCACACCTGTAACTGTGCTACCAGCCACATTGTGCTCACTGCCTGTTCTCCAGCAGCATGGATATGTGAATCTGATTTCTACTAACCCAGCTCCTTCAAGCATTATGTAATCTGGACAAAACCCAAGCCCTGTTTACCAGCCTTCCTGCCAGTGGAGTCATTTTGCTCCCAGTGGCTATTTGCAGAGTGGCTAGAAAGGGGCCAGTAACACAGGGCCACAAGCTGCAAGAGCTTCAGGGAATCTACTTTCCTCTGATAAAATGACATAAACCTTATTAAACACTTTTATTTAAACTTCTTGAAGTATTTTGTGGTTGGCAAAAAAAAAAAAATCTCTGTTTTAAAATGAGACAGCTGAAGCTCAGATAGAGTGGGCAAATTGAGCATGTGGCAAAAAGTCACCAACTCAGCAAATAGCAGCCTGGTAGACTCTTCACTGCTCTTGTCAACTTTCACATGTCCCATACACACGAATATCACATTAACCACCTTGGCTGTGGGTAGCCAGTCCTGTAGCTGTATTCAGCTAATTACATATTATGATCTCCCCCTTTTGTTGCTCTTTTAAGATACTTCCCAAGGGGGGCTACAGATCAGCCTGGCCTATGGTCAGCACTCCTGGTGATGTCCATCCATACTTGATCTTGTAGAAACACACCCAGTTTACTGGTACACAAAAAACTCCTCAGGCGGCTCTTGCAAAATTATTGTATGGAAGTTGCTCAAATCTGTAGATTTTAAAGTAGCCAAAATTGGATGTATGACATTTTAAATTTCCCTTTAGTTACTGTCACATTAAAAATATTTATTATCAGTCAACTTCTTATGCTGCAGGACTGTACTATCAGAGCTTTGCTGAGTGTAGAACAAAAATGCTTCACTGGATGTGGCTTTTTTCTGCACTGTCCATGTGGCAACAGATTCCCACAGGCTGGGTTCCTTTGATGAACATTTGTGTTCATCACCCTCAACACCCTGCCCAGGGATTTCTTCCTCGATTCTTCCACATCTCTTTTCATAGAAACACAGAATTTTTTAGTTTGGAAAAGACCTTTACAACCATTGAATCAACCATTGCAGACACAGGCAGAAATCAGGCAGACGTTTTATATGCAATCATGTTTTCCAATTAATATTGACTCTTGTCCACTTCCCTTTCCCCCAGCCTGAATATTGCTGCTTTCACATCCTCCCAGTGCCAGCCTGCTCTTTGCCAGGCTTGCCCTCTCTCTGGACTGAAGCTCACAGAGGATGATTAAAATGTAGTCACTGTACTTTCAGTTATCACCCTCTTTCCCTGCTGAAATTCTTCCTCTCATCCTTCAAGTGACCATTGCTTCCAGTTTTGTGAAACTGGCCCTCCCAAATAACCATGCACAAACATTGCAGAGATGGACTTTGTGTATGAAATGTACAATCACTTATTTCTCCTGCCAGGCTGCTCTCTGGTCTACTCCCTGCCTCTCCATGCTGCTGCTGTGCTCTCCAGCCAGGATCCAGCTCCCTCCACCTTGCAGGACACCCCACTCCCATCCCACTTGTCTACATTTGCATCACTCCTCTGCCCACAAAGATGCCCTTCACGCTCTTTGCTTTCCAGTGCAAGCAATGTAATTTTTCTTCTGGAAGTTCTTAAAGTCTCCTTGTTCTAACCAGGAGGACCCATTACATCCAAGTTAATTTTAAATTGCTCTATGGCCACCGAGGAAGTCAAGTCTGTTTTCTGAAGGCACTGGGCCCTATTTGCCTGCTCAGAGCTCCTTTTAGCAGATTTGGCTGCCTCAGCTGTTACCAAGCCAAGAGGCTGTAGACATTGAGTTCATTAGAAGCTGTTGGAACAAGCTCTTTGCACAGCTCATTAAAAGTGCCCCCATGGCCCTTCCAGCAGAACAGTTCCTCCAGCCCCTCCTGCCCTGCCCCAGCTCTTTGCAATCATTCACAGCCCTCCGAGCAGGGGGGTCGCAGGCACTTCCACTGACAGGACAAATATTCAGCCATTTCAGCAGCAACCAGAGCATGAGGTGACACACAGACCCTTGTGCAGAGAACTGCCTCTTGGGAAGTGGCTCCACACAGAGCACTTTCTTCTGCTGCCTGATGTGATGGACACAAGCCACTGTTCCACACACAGCTAGGGGAGCACACCCTGAGGTCTCAGCAAACCCACCCACAAGGCAGAATTTTCATTTCTCTATTTAAGAGAAAGGTTGTAGACAAAACCACTTACACAAGCCCTCTTTTCCACAACCACAACCGACAGAGGGCATCAATTGAAAACAAGGGCAATTAACATAACAGCAGCAGTGCCAGGCCTGTCACCATCCCCCTGTGAAAGGACTCACATAGGGATCTGGAGAACAACCACTGCAGGGTGACAGCTGGCAAGAGCTTTAATCAGAGCTTGAAGATCTGGATGCTGGAGTCCATCAGCAGTAAGCAAGAGCAGACTTGATGGATGATTTTTCTCAAAGGATTTTGTTTCCAGAGAGATGTCACTTAAGTGTAGGTTACACTGGAAAACCCACTGCACCTACATCACAGGGTATCACTCAGGAAGGACACACTAATCCAAGAAGGCACATCCTGTTGTGTTCTGTCAGCTTTAAGTCAAGGTTTCTTGGTCTCCAGATCCACATGAAATGCTCCCCTTGAAACCATAGCTGAGGTGGCTTTTTATGGTGGCTATCCCTTGGGAGATTAAATTGCTGAGCATCCCAGTAGGGAGAAGGAAAATGGTGACATAATGTAGGAACACATTGTAGCATCTGCAGAGCAGGAAAGTACTGCAGAGGTGCCTGTAAGAAGTTCTCGCAAGGGAAGCCTCACCCAAGGACCAGCAAAGGCTGAGCCTCACTGCTTCTCATCGCCTGCCTGCTTGTTACACCCTGCCAGGCAGCATTCTGACCATCTCAGCAGGAGCACAGGGCTCTCCAGCTTCTCCAGCTCCCCCGTGTTTCAGATGCGCAAGCACTTAGCAGCATCACAGTTGTTACAGTGACTCCACCTCACCCAGGAGCTCCTCCTGGCCCAGCCTGCTCTCCCTGGATGCCCTGCCTGGGACAGACTCCCAGTAACACCAGCAGCAGCCCAGTCAGTTGAGTTCTCACTGAACACCTGCAGCAGCTCTTGCAACCTGTACTCGAGTCCCATGTCGGGCCAGACCGCCTGACTCGGGCAGTGCAGCCGAGGGCATGGCTTTGCCATCACGAGCCAGGACAACTTCCACACTCTGCCACCCCTGCTCCCCTGCCTGCTGACCCCTAGCCTGTTCCTCCCCCGTGGTGTTTTCACACTGTGGTTAAAAGCGTAACCTGCTCCTTCCTCTCCCGCAGCCCCTCACGCTCTGGGCTGCAGACAGCGGGGTCAGGCGAGCTCCGGACGTCAGAGCTTAATCCCCTGTTGATGCAACAGCAAGTTTCTTTTCTTGTTGAACAAGTGAGAGAGTTTAGTGTTGAAACCCTGGATGAATCATTGACCCCTGAACATGAAAGATACAATTGCATACAGGAGCTCACAGCTACAGGTTCCCCCCTGTGCCAAACCCCCGGAGAACTTGGGGAAGGTGCAGTGGGACTTGCTTGGAACATTGCACGGGTTAACAGCCATGTGAGCATCCAGGTTTTGACAGCACCAGCATCACTGCTACCACCTGTGATGCTTTAGAGCCCATGGACAATGAGGACGAGACCCCCAAGGTGAGCAGCAGAACAGCCAGCTCTGCCAGGGTCTCCTTCCTTTACCGCAGCTACTTCCCTGCTTTTCCACTCCCTCAGGTGCAAACATTTCCACTTTCCCAATACCCTTTTTTCTTTAATAAAACAGCATTGATCAGACTGCACTGCTCATGAGGTCCTCCATAGTTGCACCCTGGAGCAGGCTACCAGCTCACTGGAGGAGCTGAGTGGGTGTGAGCAGCACCATTACACCACAGAGGTATTTTTTAGTTCTGTACACACAGAGAAACCCTTTTCCTGAACACCCAAATCTTTACACAGCCTGTATGACACTATACACTTCTACCAGCACACAGAGCATCTAGATCAAAACCCTTCCCACAGTGCTGGGTTCATCTGTGATTTATTCTCACAATTTACCCCTGCAGGGTCCAGACATGAGCTTGCACTTAGGGTACAGTGCATCTCCTCACTCTCTACCTATTTCTCACAATTTTACCAAGTGCCAAAGTCAAACAAGAATCCAACTTAAAGTCAAACTTTAAATACACTTAAAGTCATGTTTTCAGCCTTTGAAAATGAATGTAGAAATGTAACCATATGAATCCGCAAAGGAATTAAGTACCTGTTGCGCAATGTGTTTTCTGCTCCTTGAGGTAGACATTTAACATACTCTTATTCATAATTCAGCCAATAACACAAAATAGAGGAAATAAGTGAGATGAAATCCAAAGAAATTTCACTTTTAATATATGGTGTCATTAAATAAAGCCATGGTCATTCTATATTATTTTTTAATTTCACAGGTTTATTTTGTATCTCAAATGAGAAGGTTTCACCTGACCAGCACTGTACAGACAGAACTAAGTGCCAACGTTGTGTCCTTACAGCACCTGAACTATTCCATATTTACTAAGTACTTATCATTACTTATTTTCAGATGTAAAAAAAAGTCATTCTCAAATGTGTCTGAGTCAGAGCATGAGGGAGAAATCCTGCTTGCACTGAAGTCAACGGTGCAAAACTCCACAGTGACTTCACTGCCCCGTGGACTTCCACCCAAGGCTCAGAGGTTCCTGGTGCACAAGAGCTGTGTATGTAGGACAGCCACAAAAATCCTCCAGCCTCCAAAGTCTTGCCACAGGTTGCTTAATGGGCAGCTCAACACACATGCTAAAAGCACGAACCTGAAGAGGAGACCAGTTTTTCCACATTTACAAAACACCACTGATCTTACTCACAAAGCCTTTCCAGATACGGCACCAAAGGTCCCCCCGAGAGTCACCCACAGCGGTGTGGGCAGCACTCAGGTCTCCCTGGCATTCCCAGCCCTGCGGCACAAACAGCAGGACAGTTCTGCAGGTCACTGTCCCACTGCCGGCACCACTCTCCGCTGCCACTCCCATCGCTATGGGGATGGGCCAGCGATGCCAGGCAGACTCTCAGCAGCGGGCACTTACCTTCCACCCCAGCTCTGCAAGCCCCTCGCTGGGTGATGCTGGTCTTGCCTCAGTTTCCCCAGATGCCATTTGGGTACTACCGATAAAAACTACAGGGCAGTTGGGTACCAGCAAGAGGCACTAATTATTGCCACTTAGCTCGAGCTCTTGCTGAACCACAGAATCCTCCCACCTCCCAATGTCTGTATAAGAACTATTAAACACAGTTTGCGGTACCTATCCCTTCTTTCCCTGTAAACCTGATGTGGCCGCAGGATGCACCATCCATTCGCACTCTAAGCTGGTGCAGAAGGGTGAGGAGCTGTGGCAGCCCACACTCTCTGCTCTTCCCTCCCTCCATGCTCAAGCCCTGGTAGGCAGCAGGGTGACCCTCTCGAGAGCCAAACACTGCTGTTGCTGAGCAAGCGGTGGCACGGAGCACCCGGGCTGTGTCCCCGGTCCGTGTCCCCAGGGCTGAGCCCCACGGCTCCCGGGGTGTAACGCCGCTCCATGCACTCGGTCCCGCCTCAGTGTCCCAGTTTGTACTCCTGCTCCGTGGCCCCGCTCGGTGCCCCGCAGGCTGTCAGTGCCCGTGCCCCTCGCCCCGCAGCGGGTATCCCCAGCCCGCAGAGCCCACCCGCGGCTCCCGTGCGCGGTACCTTAGCGGGGAGGCTGAGCAGGATGGGCACCAGCGCCAGCGGCGCGCACAGCAGCACCACGAACCTCCGCACGCTCCACGCCTTCTTCACCAGCGCCCCCAGCGCCGCCATCCCGCGCCCATCGCCGCATCCCCGGCCGCGCACCCCCTTTATCCCCCGGGAACGGCCCTCCCGGTGGGCGGGACCCCCCCGCTCCTCTCCGCCCCGCCTCGCCCACCGGGAGGCTCCCCGCACCGCCCCACGGCACTGCGCCCCGCTATACCGCCTCCTATCCCCTACACCGCCCTTTATACGGCCCCTGCATTCCCCTCCTTTCCCCCATCTTACCATTTCCCAGACTTTTTTCTTTTTCTTTTTTTTTTTCTTATTAAAAATAAGCAAACACAATCAAAGAAAAGGTCAGTGGAGCGGAGCGGGATAGAGCCATGGGAAATAGCAGAAAAGCAAGAAGCAAAGTCTTGGCTCACACAAGTGTGAGCTCCAGCAAGCAAGCAAGGAGCATATGACTATACCCTGGGTGTCTTATCAGGCTGGACAGTAAGGATGCTTCAATCATGAGTCAAGAATAAAACACAAATGCTGCCCATTTTGAACTCTGAGGGTGGATTTTCTTGCCAGCTCTGCCCTGTATGGGGGTCATCAGAAAGAAAATGGGGGAGTATGTGGGGCAGGACAGGATCCCTTTCGCTGACCGCAGTGAACCTCAGCAAGCGCTGCAGAGGTTGCCGGTCTCGTCTGTTCGCAGTAAGAGGCAAACACCCCAGGAGACCGAGCTGTGGCACTATCAAGATGAGCAAGAGATCAAAGCCAAGGGAGCTGCTTTTCACACTGCCTGGATTCTTGCCATTGAAGGCTAAACAAAGCTGAGTGGTGGGGACAAAAATGGTAAAGCAAAGTAACACCCTTAGTACATCACCACCATCCTCTGAGTGCTTTCAAACATATTAAACATCTGGGCAAATTGACCCATATATGAAAGATGTACAAAACTCACGTTCAGCAGAGAAACCTCTCCCTTTCACAATTCATCAGCTCTCTGGAGAGTCACTCCTCCTTGATACTATTTCCTAGATCATCAAGGGAGTTGGGAGTCAAATGCATTGGATTAAAAAGCAGATGTGAGAAAGCCCCGTCCCCCTTATACAAACCCACGAATCACCGGCACAGAGGGAACAAGAAATTAAGAGTGTAGTGGTACAATCAGCAATAGAGACAGGACTGTGCTCCCGTCTGAAGGGACTCTGCTCCGGATCTGCATGCACCTCCTCCGTTCCCCTCCCTCTCCTCAACAGCATATATGTAACTTTGCACAAATAGTAACAAATCAGTTAATCCCCACAGCCATCCCGGGCGGGGGCTAAAGGATGACGGCATCAGCACTGCGGCTCTTTTCAAACAGCAGAACGGACACAAAAGCTTTAGCCGGGCACTGCCGGGGGCCGCTGGCAAGGCGAGGATCCGGCATCGCCTGGCGCCCGGCCCCGCGGCTGCCCAGCCCCGCTGGCAAATGCACCTTCTCTCGGGGCCTAAAAGAGAGCACAGACCTGGCCGAGTGAAATCTCTTTGGATTTTTCATCTTGCTTTTCCTTAACTGTTCAACAAAATGAATACAAAGTTATCAGGACCAAAATAAATGGGTGGGAGGTTGTTGCGCTGCCTCCATGCCACTACAGTGGGCAGTGGTAGCAGAAGCTGCTTCATCACTCGGGAGGTGGTGCGTGATGGAGACAATGAGCACAGGGATGTTTGAAGACCTAAAAGCAAAATTCAGGCCATTAAAACAATGCAACTGTTTAAAACAGGTTCAGCTTATCCAAAATACCCATCAGCCAAAGACTGGAAGCCCATGTATGAAGCACATGCTGGACCAAAGGAGCTTTACAAAACTTTTTCATTCAAAATCAACCTTGTAAGTTAAAAAAAGCTTCAAAACAATAACAATTGGCACAGTCTGTTCTTTCTCTTATGAGGACACACACTTCTGGCAGTGCCAAGGGCAAGGGGATGGGCAGCACATTCCCCTCCAAGACACAACTCGTGCCTGGACAGCTCCTTGTCAGATCCCACCCAGCCCCTCTCAGCTCAGCAGGGTAGATGCTGGCTCAGCCTTCAGAGCTTACCAGCCGGGTGCATTCTGCAGGGGCTAGTGCTGCTTCTCTTCAGCCTTCCTGGACCTCAGCTGGGCATTAACGTTTAACTGGTTTGTTTTCTTGTAAACTCCCCATTTCCAGTAACAGCAGTGGCTGCAGCTGCCCTGGCTGTGCCTTCCCTGTGGTCCAAGGCCATCACTGGGGTCAGACCACTTCTGGGCCATTAAAGTAAATTTAGTTTATTGGCAGAAGAAAGAGGTGTTATGTAGTGCCTAAAGGGACCACTGTGGGGCACAGCTTGAGTCTGGGCCAGGGAGAGGCTTTATTTATCTGTAGTGACCCTCATGGAGTGAACCCTGGGTTACATATGAGCTTTTATGCTTTTATTGCACTAACTTGGTTTCCTATCAGCACAGATGGGAGAAGAGGGTTGCAAAAGGTTATCAGTGTTCTTCATCTTGCAAAACTGGAAAATATCAATTTCCTGCAGACATCAAGGCCTAGACTATAATAAAATTCACCACAAAAAGCTACACTGTATATCTTGTATGCAAAGTTTTTACATATACACACAGTAACTTCCAGCACAGAGCAGCCACGGTCCAAAAGTAATGGCAACAGCATTCCCAGATAATTCAACAGTCTTCATCCCTGTTCCTTGCTTGTATGTGGGCTTTTTTCATGTTTCTTTTTCCTCTCAGTGCTCCTATAGGTCTCCAACTCACATTTATCTTGAAAAATCCCCTTAGTTCAGTTCTGCTCTCATGGTGTCAAGTGAGCAAAACAGAACTTGGTGTTATTGCCAAGATAAAGTCAGGCTGGTAGACAAGAGCTTGTAATCTATGTCCCCACTCCCACCACAGAAATCACTGATGATATCAGATACCAAAATAAAAACAGAAAAGGCAACTCCATCAATAATCAGCAATTCCTTCAGAAATACTGACACTGCACTTTCTGCTGATAAAATGCCTCTATTTACATTTCATTAGTCTTTTCTTCTTTCTTTTCGTTCCTCTTTCCACAGCTTATTTGTACCTTCTTGTATTCACAACATTTTTGAGTGATATCCAGGTATGGAGCAAGATCAAGCAGGCGCTGGGAAGCCTCTGGAAATGAAGCTGTTCCTAGCAGGCCTGAAGTTGATGCCCTGACACAACAAGTAATTCATAAAGCAGAAAGATTCAAACAGTAGAAAGACCCAGAGTGATCAACTGTCTATCCAACACACAGCTGTAAATATATTCTGCTCAAAGACTTTCCCTGAACATGCAGATTTTTCTGGTTCTAGTCATGGTGGCAGAGAGACCCCCAGTGGCTTTGTGCACCACCAGCCATCACCTGTCACATGCCACAATCTCAGGGTCCTCCTGACAGGCAAGCAAGGATGTTTTGGACGATCTGAGGGACAACACAGCCTTTTGGAGAATGGCCCCTCTGGGTAAGTCAGGGCAGGACATCACCACTTCTGCCAGAGTGGGTTGCAAGGACTTGAAAATGTATTTGCAGCAGATAAATTATTCATGGAAAAACAAAAAGAAAAAAAATAGGAATCCTATTTACCTAATGAGAATGCACATTCACTGGACATAAAGTGTGAATGTTAATAATACAATGGTGAATTACTTCAATAACAAAAACAATAGTAATTCAGTGTTACTTATGACCACACAGATGCACGGAAAGCTAACACAGCAGTATGTCAAGATATTCCCAGTCAACAAAAATTGGAAGCTCCACCTGCCCTGTGAATCAGTCAGGGAACCAGTGGTTTTCACCCAAGGAGCTGCTGCTGCAGACACAACTCGCCACAGAACCACAGAGTAACCCAAGTTGGAAGGGACCCACAAGGATCATTGAGTCCAGCTCCTGATAGACTGATACAGTTGAGGCTGCAAGAAGATGTGGGGTGAACAGTTTGCAGGTCCAGGGTGTCCTTTCTTGCTAGACATACACCTGCTGAGATTTTTCCACCTTCAAACAGCAACAGCTCAGCATTCCCTATAGCAATCCATATGACACATCAGGCTGATCAAGAAGAAACATCAACAAGCCGTAGCACAGATGTGCAGAAAGTAACACTTATATAACAAGGAGGAGTTTATCATGCAGTGAAAAAGCAAAACATTTTGCTGTTCATGACCAGTAATGTCCTGCTTTGTTTTGAAGCTCCATCCCAGAGCTGATTTCAGCAGAGGCCAATTCAGGAGTCCCTGCTTGAAGGCCAGTCCCATGCACCAGCTCCCTGGGAGGACTGGCCTCACCACAGGCTGCTGACCCTGGCTCAGGGCACCGTGCCGGCCGTGAAAACCTCCCATGGATCGGCTTTGTTTCTGCTCCGCTGTCCTGCGGGGAGAGCTGCATTTTAACAAACATGATGATAGTTGGAAACAGACTTCTTCAAAGGGCTTTGCAAACAGAACTCAATCCTGGCATCACCGGGAGACAGTGAGAGTGGTGTTTGTACAGATGGGGGATGGCAGGCAAGGGGGTCAGGCTGCTGCCTCCCCTCAGTGGGGCCAGCATTCGAGGCTCAGATCAGCCTCATTAGGGGACTCGTTAGCTCACATCCACCTGCTCCCACCACGCCACGAGGCCTGGCTCCAGCAGCCCACTGGACACCTGAGGAACACCAATTCAAGTGACCGTGTGTGCTCAGGCTGGGCAGTCACTCTCGAGACAGGGAGGAGAAGGTGCTCCTCTAGCCCCGCTGCTCCCTGCGTGGACACACGGCTGCTTCTCGCCCCCGTGCCAGGCAGGTGGAGCACGGCCGGGGCACCCAGGCAATGAAAACCGAACACAGCCGCGACAAGGGTTGCTCGCTCTCTGCAGAAGAAGGGTGCCCGGCCTGGCAGCCAAAGCTGTGGCTGGGCGGTGGAACCCGAGCCCCACGCCGGGGTCGGGCACTCGCCCAGGCGGCTCCTCTGGCAAGAGGTGAATGCGCGCCGGGCACGGGCAGCCCGCCGCGCTAGGACACTTGCGGGACGCGAACTCCGCACCTCCAGGACCAAGGGCGGCAGCGCTGCGCCGGCGCCACCGCGCGGAGTGACGCTGGAGCCGCGAGGCGCCTTGTGGTTCTCGGCGCCGCCCGCCCCGGCCCGACCCCTTGCTCGGGCTGTACTGCTCCAAGCGGGGAGAGCAGCCTTCATCCTTTCTGCCCGGCCTCGCAGAGCAGCTTCTCACAGCTGCCTTCTCCCCATCCGGCTGCAGGATCCGTACAGGACACATCTCCTGGCCGTGCAGAGGCGAGGCACTTTGCTACCTCTTTTTCATGGGCAGTTTCAGAGCAGCAGTGACTGCGCAAGACAACAGAGGATCTTCCCGATGGATAAAGGCTGCCCAGGACAGCAAATTGCTCACGAAGAAATACACTGTTTCTTTCCTATCATCACCTGAAGTAAATGATAAAGCTCCCACATTCACCCAACACACATCCCAACATGCTTACAAAGCAGAGAGCTGATGATCTTCTAACCCACCTGCTGTGGGGTGCGTAAGATTTTCCTCTGGCACATTTTACATTCACACTACTAGAAACAACAACCCAGAAAAATGAAGTAATATAGAGAAAACATTACCAGAAAAAGAGTATTATCGCCTACTTCTGCCAACTGCCTACCTGGGCAGGCAAAGGCAATACCAGCAGCCCCCCGTTCCAGAGCTCAAAAAAAGGAAATTCACAGTGGACTTCTTGCTTAAAGTGGAAGTTTCTCAGCAGAAAACTGTTCTTGATTAACAAGTTTTATATTTCCTCAAGGAAGAACTATTGACTGAAAGGGGAAAAAACCACAAAAATTACTACAGGAAGTAAATAAACCTGGTTTGTTTAGTGCTGTATTTATGCATTGCCCATGTCCCAGAATTCAGTTGTCCTAAAAATTTTCCAGATGTGTTGTTTAAAGATTTAAATGCTTTGTTGTAAAGTCTTCTTAAAAAAATAACACACTTGTTTTCTCAGTTACCTTTTGTAAATGCTCTTTCGTAGTCTCTGAGATAAGAACCTCCCATAAATTCATGGTCTGCAGGCTGAGAAAGATTGCCCTGAATGATTCTAACCACATATAGATGAGTGGAATGGCACTGTAAACTACTCTATATTAGAAATATTTAACAATTAGGACAGAAGTGACCTCTTGTTGTTTCCCTCTTGGCTGTGCCCCAATCTCACAATTACTTCGGTTACTTTATGACACTTAAACTCTTTCAAGTTTATTTATTTCAAGACACAGTTATCAAAATAGTGATCTGTGAAATAAAACCAACCAGAAATATAAATAACCCTATTTGTAAAACCTACTATTTCTCCATCCCTACCTCTGCTCTCCTCTACCCAATCATGGATCTCTTCCTGCCCCTCAGTCGAACCTCATCCAGCTTTTTGATCACAGGACCAGATTTTTTAGACGTGGCTGCATAGCTCTTTAGCAGAGCTTTGAACATTGTTTCAGTATCCGGATGAGTGCTAATGAAGGCTTTTTCCAGAACATACAGATCAACTCCTTTATCCTCTGGAAGTCCTGAAATAAAACTGAGTCCAAAGTCTATCAACACCAAGTCCAGCTTCTCCGTGGGTGGCCGCAGGAGGAGATTGGCAGTTGTAAGATCCCCGTGGATAATATCTTCATCGTGCATCCTTGCCAACAGCTCACCCATCTTCTCTCCTAACTTATGAAGGCCACTGGTATCATTTCCATTCTTTTGTACAGAATAAATATGATCCTGAACAGTAATTGAGTCTACAATATCTTCAAGATAGATGGAGTTGGTGACATAATCCACGAAGTAGACCACTGGAGCTGGAATTCCTATTTAAAAGAACAAAACAAATGCTACCAGTTAATTTACATGATTCCCAGCTTTATTTTAACAACAAAACACAACTGATAAAAGTTTTAAACAGAAAAGCATGTTGAGATCACCCCCAGCCACTGATAATCCACAGAGAGGAATGAATGGCCTGGCCAACACTTATGTCCAACCCATCTGCACTGCCCTGCTGTCCTACAACGAGCTGGCAGCTAAAACCTGGTGACAGATCGGCCTCGGCTGGGGCGAGCGTCCCCGATAGAACACGCTGTGGGACACACCGAGGACAAGATGAGCTTTAGAGGGTACTCTGAAAGAGCAAAGCGGGTCTGCCAGGCCTCAGTGATCCTTCGGGATGGCGCAGGAAGGCGCCAAGAGCCCGCGACCTGCTCTGAGCCACGCGAAGAGCCGCGGTGTGTGAAGGGACGGGGCTGTTCCGCTCCCAGCGCCCCGGGGTGTGTGTCTGTCTGTCTGTCCGTCCTGCCAGGCAGCCCCGGCCCGCCCCGGCCCCGTGCCCACCTGCCCGCCGGCAGCGCAGCAGCGAGCGCGCCTCCTGGGCCATGCGCCGCCGGCTCAGCCGCTCCTCCAGCGCCGGGTGCCGGTACCGCTTCGGGACGCGCAGCTTGGCCACGGCCGCCCGCCCGAGGAAGAGCCCGCGGTACACGTGCGCCTCGGCGCCCTGCTGCACCAGCCGCAGCCCCGGCAGCGCCGGCGGCTTCGGCGGCTCCTCCGCCACCACGCCGGCGCCCGCCCCGCCCTCGGCACCGTCCATGGCGGGGCCCGCGGCCCCCAAGTCGCCCATGGCATGGTCCGCGGCCCCCAAGCCGCCTATCGCGGGGCCCGCGGCCCCGGCCATGGCAGAGTGCGCATCGCCCGCCTCCGCCTGGGCCGCCGCCATCACTGGGACCCACACGGCGCGTGCGCGCCGAGCGCCTTCGGCAATTTTCGGCCATCTCCGGCCGCCCTCGGCAACGCTCGGTTGCCCGTGACGGAAAGCTCCGAGCTCCCGAAGCGCCGCCCGCTGCCCGCCCGTACCGCTCTCTCCCTCGCCGTAACCGCGGAGCTGCTTTGCTCCTGTGCTGCCCGCGCTGCCCCTTCCGAACCCTCTCTGTGCTTCCCCCCTAACCCTGCTGCCCTCTGCTTGCCTCTGCGTGATGGACCACACTGAGTATTGCACGGTGGGACTAGTCCCCGAGCATTCCCGCGCTCCCGTGGTTTTGCCAATGCACGAGCGAGACCTGCAGCGGTCCCAGGGCTTGCAATGGTCATGTTGGATTCGCGTCTTCCCAAGGTGGCAAGTGGGATCTCCTGGTTCCCCCGAGGTTTTCCCAGCATCACCCTGGAATCCCCGTGCAGGGCATCACCTCTGGGACACCACTGGCACGGCATGCCCACCAGGACACTCCATCACTGGAGCATCGCTATGCGGACTCCATCTCTGGGACATCACCACCAGGATGATCCACCACTGCCTCTTGCTCTCTTCTGTGCAAAAAGCCTTTGCTGGAGCCTGTGTGCATCCACTGCAGCTGCCCAGTTTGTGGCTGGGAAGAAGGGATTTGCCCATAAGATGCAGGGGATCGGCAGCCTGCAGCAGGGCATGGTGTGACCACATTGGGCACCACCAAAGCTTCTTCCCCAGGTCTGCCACAGGCCACTCATGCCGTGAGTCGGGTGGTTCCCCTTCCCTGAGCAGCCAAGTCCCACATTGCAATCTTATTAAAAGATGAATAAACCTCATTATCTTCATAAGCCCCATTGGAGCAGTATTTGGGGTTTTATGGCACCCTGAAAACCCACTGCCCTACTGGGTGATCTGCACATGCTGCAAATATGTTCCTCAGAAGATACTGGAGAATGCAGCCCAGTCCATGTAAATATGTTTTCAATTGTTGCTTTTGGAGGTGCCACAAGTCCATTTTGTCTTTGTTTTCTCACCCGGCATTTGTTTCCTTTTCAGAATATTTATATTTTATTAACACATTCCATACAGCTTACTTGTCATTGCACGGTGGGATCATGCCTGGCAAATATTTATCTTTCCTCAGTAACAACTTTTAAACAACCTTCCCAAGTTTTCAATGATACAGACAATCCATCCCGCAATTCTGTCCACCTGTGGCACCTTCCTTCAGCTGCCCTCACTGTGGCAGGGCTGCAGGAGCCCAACAGCTTGCCCAGGGCAAGAAGTGCATTCCTGGTCTCTGTGGCTGGAATTTGCAAATGCCTCAAACACACAAATAAAGAAAAAAGGTTTTCCCCATGTTGTGAACAGATTTTACCAGAGCATCTATGCAGAGATGCCCCCACAGACACACACATATAACCTTCAAGCAAGTGCTCACAGATACCCTTTGGTTCATTATTCTGGCAAACATGATGGTTTTCTCTCATGCTGGCCAAAAACCTCCCCTAGAGCTTTCAAAATATGAAAGAAAATATTTTTGCTTTATTTTTCCCTTTATTTTATTTATTTAAATTTTATCTTCTCTGTGCTTTCACCTATTCTTTTCTCTTTTAATGCAATAAGCAGTTGACATAGCCCTTGGAAACCATCTAGAGCCATTTACAATATTTATGATATCACCCAGTATTTTTATTATGAATAATGAATCTCCCCAGAGAACTGCTCTGAAGCCACAGACTGGCAAATAGTTTAGTTATGTAACTTTGCCCTCCCAGTGACAAACATTTACAAATTCCCCTTTCACAAACAATGTGATTAAGTTGGAAATTGCAGCACAGCAATCAAGCTAATAGAAACCTAGGCAGGTCCCGTGGTGTCCTCCCTGCTGTCCTACAGATCCCTTGGAATCAGGCAGGATACAGCCCTGGAAGCAGCTCTCCCATCACTCCCCAACTTATTTAAGGATGGAGGCTGCCATCCTCAGAGCTGGATGAATTGGAAAAGGGATGAATTTGGCTTGTCTCAGCTGGAGGCATCCCTAAAATGTGCAAGGAAACAAGACTCCTGGTGGGACCACCACTACTGACCAGCATCACCAGGAAACCCCCCTGGGTTAGGATATCATAAAAGAAAAGGTGCAGCCTGGCATCAGGAGGAGAAATCTCCCTGGGATGTAAACCAACATGCAATAAGTGGAGGTTCCTGGTGAGCTGGCTCCATCCTGGCCAGCTGTGACACTGCTGCCTGCTCAGGGATCATCACTTCCATCAATAACTGAATTGAGTTTGGTCAGTTTGACCCCCCAAGCCCTTTCCTAAGGGTCAATCAGAATAGAAGAAAATACGTTTGATGGTGTGATAGGATTGCTGAACACCATGTCTTCCTTTTTCCAAGATGGACTTCTTTCTCCTGTTGTATTTGTATTTTAATTTGTGATTTTAAAGCCTCTTTTAGCTGCTCCAGCTCAGAGGTAGAGGGTAACTTTTCCAGTAATCACAGCCGGGTTGTGTTACCAAACACAGGCTGCCGTTGCAAGCACAGAGCTCTCCAGGAGCACATTCCTGCGGCTCAGCCCTGGGGATGTGCTGTTTGGCTGCCAGGCAGGAACGCACCCTCCAGAGATAAGCATCAGATGGGGAAAAAGCACTGCCAAGACACACGACTGGAGAGGAGGAGGAGGAAGGCATCACAGGAGGGAGCAAGGACAGAAACGTGCCTTCAGGCGTGAAGCTTTGGTGGATCCAACCCCCCCAGACCTTCACATGCAGAGTTTAGGGACAAAGGCACATTTGTCCCTTTGTCCCTTCAGCAGGCCGAGAATGCCCACTGACTACAAAAGGTGTGATAGGAAAGCTGCACTTTAAGAACCCCAAAAGAAAGATGTTTTTCCCCAATTGTCCCTGCTGCACATCATAGCAGGTTTTCACCTTTGTTTTTTCCAGAGCACTGTAACCCACAGCCTCCACAGTGCCGATGTGACAGCTGCATTTCTGTACACACTGATGCCATCTTTCTGGCCACCTTTGGTAAACACACCATAAAGCTCTGCCTGTGCTTCCCAATGCCTCATCTCCTTGTTGTCTGTGCTAATAATATTTCTTGCCCTGCCAGAGACCAGGAAGCCTCCAGAAAATGTTTATGTGGCAGATAAATGAATGCTGAGTGACCACGGAGAAAAATATAATTTCTTCCTTCTCACACTGAAATAATGTCAGAAGGAAGGAATTGTTCAGGAAAATTGCAGATCACATAGCCAAGAGTGCGTATGCCCAGAGGGTGATGAGGACTTTAGACTCTCTCTGGCTCTTTGCCTGGCATGGTGGGGAACCATGCATGGGAGACATCTCCTCCAGTTCCTAACACAGCTCACCCAAAATGCACAGGCTTGATCTCTGCGGATTAGCTCTGGAGGCCAGAGATCATGGGCAAGATCACACTGCATCCCCTAGATACCCCGTGTTCCCAAAATGTGGAACATAAGTCTAGACACAGAGCTGTATGTCTGCTGTCCACCATGGGCTCGTGTGGGTCTTGGGGAAGAGAGAAAATGGGAGTAATTTCTCCCTCTGTGTATCACGAAAACTGGTGGTGATTTCAGAGCTATTTAAACTATTAAATTAAAGCTATTTCAGTGGTGATTTCAGAGCTATTTAAACTGCTCTAATATGAAATGCAAATCCTATTGAAAAGCTCTTCCCATGAACACTGTTAGTTTCTGTTGGCTGGTGTTTGAAGCCCTTCTTTCACGAGTGTGTGATCCCTGTGCAGCTGTCAGGCTGTATCAGATACAAGGTTTTAGAAAAAGTGTTTTTACATACTGTATTCCTATTGAAATAAGAGCATATGAATGGGAAGCATCTATCTGATCTATAAACCAGGTAGATGATTTCACACACATTTTGTATTCCCTGTGATTTTGAGCAGAAATAAAACGAAAACCTTTGATCAACTGCTGCTACTGCTGCTTATATTACAGCCAGATATCCAACAGACTAAAGCTGAAAGGATATCCATGATCTAGTAGGGCCCATCTCAAGCATCCCTAACTATGAGTTGGGACAAAAAGAGTTGATACCACTGGTCTGCAGAGCAGAGACATGAGATATATCCTCATACTTCAAAAAGTAACAATTCTTTAAATATTTTACTTAAATTCCCTATTAAATTAACATGTGGGGTGACTGAAAAGGCTCTTTAAAAAAAAAGTCACCCATTCACGTGTTCTTTATTCTTCACCCAACCTGTTTATTTTTGCCTGTGTCAGAGGGGTGTGCCTGCACCACAGGCATGATGGTCACTGATTCAGACCTTCCCCAGTCCAGCTCTGTGTTGGGGCCAAAAGCTTTGTCAGCACAGGCTCCACAGAGTGCTGTTCTGGAGCTTGTCTGGTTATAACACATTAAATATTACAATTTAATGTAGGTTTTAAATGAATTATTACCTGCAGTTACATGCCAGCTCACAAAGCAGGTTGGTGGTCATTTACACTTAGTCTCCAGTAGCAGTCTCTGCTGCAGGACTCTGGGAAGGCTGTGCTTGTCTTCCCACCTGTCACACAACATCTTCCCTCACCATTTCCCACACCAGCTGGGTGCAGCAAACTCCTGAACATCTCGTGTACTTCAGCACAGCACAGCCTGCCCAGCAGCTGCCGTTTATATGAACAGCACCAAGGGACAGTGTTTGCATGTTGTATTAAAGAGTTTTGAAAGCACTTCGAGGTGTATGACTTTTTGTAAAATCCTTGTTTAACAAACTGGACTTTGAGATACATGAAATTAGCCTCAGAAAATAATCTTGCATCCAAGAGCAAGTCCCAGTGTCTTTTATGCAGGACAGCAGGAAGGTTTGGGTTCCACTCAGCAGGAAAAGAATGTTAATTGCAAAGGAAGTTGAATAGTGAATGCTTTGTCTGATGGAGCAGTGTGTCAGGGGAAGGAGATAAGCTTGAGAGACCGATTCTTCCTGTCCCACAGCCACAAAAGAGAACAAACTCAGATATAGAACCACAGAATCATAGACTCAAAAAATATGCTGAATTGGCAGGGACCCATCAGGATCATTAAGTCCAATTCCTGGCCCTGCACAGGTCACCCCAACAATCCCATCAGGTGCCTGAGAGCATCGTTCACTTTTTGAAGTCTGTCAGGCTTGTTGCTGTGACCACTGCCCTGGGGAGCCTGTTCAGTGCCCAACCACTCTGTGTGAAAAACCTTGTCCTGATATCCAACTTAAACCTCCCCTGCTGCCCCTTTTGTTTCTAGCTTTGAAGTGGCCACCCCTTTCCTAGCAGGCTTCCTTGGTTTTCCAGCCGAGCTACCTAAAAACATTAACAAACTGTCAATCTCTCGTGGACTTTCTGTAGGCTTTCTCGTCTAGAGGGGTGAAGCTCTGCACAAGAGCAGCTCTGCAGGCAGCGGGGACATCTGTGTCCCTCAAGTGAGACAGGCTGGGGACAGAGCTGTCATTCCAGCCACCAAAGCCGCATCCCCTTTTCTAGCCCAACTCGGCACCTACCTCCGTAACGTGTCCCAGCCACCCCGCAGCCGCCCCGCCCCGGTTCCGCCGGGCTCACCCACGGGCTCAGCCACCCCCGGACCCAGCTCTGCTCCGGGCGCTGGGCATCGCTCCGGGGCGGTGCAGCACCCCCCGCCTCCGAGAGGGACGGGCAGGGCGACTACAAGCCCCAGGCTGCCCGGCCGGGGGCAGGGCGGCAGCGACGTGGCGCGGTCCCTCTCCGGCCGCCGGACCCGCTCCGCCCCGCTCCGCCCGCTGCGCTGCGCTCCGCTCCGCGCCCGCCGGGGCTCGGCCCCGCCATGGGTGAGTGCGGGACGGGCGGGGGGCACGGGGGGCTGCGAGCCCCGCTGGCGACGGGGCAGCCGGGGTGGAACGGGCGCGTCCTGCCCCGGGGAGAAGTTTCCAAAAAGAACCCAAAGTTTGCAACTTTTCCTGGAGGCTGGGGATGCATCCCCCGCCCCTTCCTTTCTTTCTGTTCTTTTTTTAGCGGTCCCTGCAGCGCATACAGCGAGCATAAGAGCCAAGGAATTTCCTGTGGCTCGCTCCCGGGGCTATCTCCGGAGCGCTCCGGGAGAGGGAGCGGGGCTCAGGAGTGTGGAGGGAGCTGGGTTTGCCGTGGAGTGGGAATTGCTGCAGGCAGCGCTGCGGCGCCCATTGGCCTTGGCGTTGGTGTGAGCAGAGTCCGGGCTCAGCTCAGCCCAGCGGGTCACTGCCCTGTCCTGGGGCACGGCCTGCTGACCAGTTTGCTCCAGGCAGAGAATCACCGGCCACAGCTCCTGGCGAGACCCATCAAACTTTCTGTCCTCATGTGCAGATCTGAAGAGTCCTCAAGTTCCCCCAGCTACGTCAGAATAGATGATGTACAAACTGGATTTCAGTCAAAGTTCATAAGCCGTGACTGCTTATTAAGTTAACAAGAAATACAGCAAAACCTGATGAAATCAGCCGTGGTATTTATAGTGGGACTGTCTGTGTCTAATAGAATTTGTGGCTTGAAGCTAATGGGATGGCCACTTACGCCTTTTGTTCTCAGTAGATATTTTTTCTAATTATCTGTATAACATGTACAAGGAGTGTTAAAAGTGCAGGTGGTCACAGAGCATGGTGGGAGGGACTGGGATATCTGGGATGGCATAAGTAGCACAAATGAAACACAGAGGGCTGCAGAATAAATAAAAATATTTTTATTTAGATACAGCCATCACTGAGAAATAGCCTTTATTGCTAGCTGTAATTAAAGGCCAAGCGGAGACACTTCCCAATAAACACAGCTTGTGACAGGAAAAAAAGTCCTTAGGCAGGGTGAGAAAATTTTCCATGGTCTGGTGGTTGTGCCCACATTTTTTCCACATACAGTCTACCAAAACTGTGAGTATTTCTAATTAAAGAATGCATATAGTCCTACATGCTGCAAACCAGCACAAACCCCAATACCAATGCACTTTACCTGTGCTTCAAAACTGTAACTGGAGGGGAGGTCACTGTCACTGCTATTCCCACAGGTGCCTACATCAGCACTGGCTCTCACCTCAGTGCAATCCCTGCTGCTGTAACATGGCTCATGGTTCACACGTGCATCACTCAGGGATCCTGGGAACTATGTGCTGTAGTAGGAGAGATGAAGAAATCAAGGCCACACCACAAAGTCATGCTAAGAGTGCAAGATTAACTCAGAGAAATAAACTTTTGTGAGCAGGACTTTTAACGACAATGTAGGGAGTGAGAATGCAAAACCTGCAGGGACAGCTGGTTTGAAATGTGAAAATGGTAATGCCCTGAAATGTAAAAAATGGTAATGCAGAACAGTTCAGAACCAGAAAGCAGAAGCTGCATTTCCTGCCCAGAACATGTTTTGTAATTAGAATCAAAAGATACGACAGAAGATTCCACTGTACAGCTCCAGGCACTAGAAATCACTGTCCTGCACTTAAAAACAAGTCGTAACTGATTTCAAAGTTCTGCACCCCAAATGAGTGCCTCTGCAGTTACTGGAAGCCTGTGCAGATCCGGTGGGTTGTGTGACCGTCTGCAAGTTCCTCTCCACCCATGACCTTGTGACCTCTGGGGAAATTCCACATCATGGCTTTGTAGATGGAAAGCTGTGGGTGTCCTGGGAGTGCTTTTTCCAGCCTGTGCATGCTGGTAGCTTGTCTTATAGCATCAGAAAACTGAACCAAGCACTCCTTGTTTTCCAGGTCGTGCACTGCTGGTCCTCCTCTTGTCTGCAACAGTGTCTCTCCTGGGCGGGCTGATCTTTGGATACGAGCTGGGCATAATTTCTGGTGCACTGCTGCAGCTGCAGACAGACTTTCAGCTCAGCTGCTTCAAGCAAGAAGTTGTGGTGAGCGCCGTCCTTATCGGAGCGCTCCTCGCCTCGCTGGCTGGGGGGATCCTCATCGACCGCCACGGCCGGAGGAGAGCAATCCTGGTCAGCAACTTGGTGCTCCTGCTGGGCAGCCTTATCCTCACCCTGGCGAGGTCATTCCTTGTGCTGGTCGTTGGGCGCATGACCGTGGGCTTTGCCATCTCTGTCTCGTCCATGGCCTGCTGCATCTACGTCTCAGAAATGGTGGCTGCTCACCAGCGAGGCCTGCTGGTGTCTCTCTACGAAGCAGGAATCACCGTGGGCATCCTGCTGTCCTACGCACTGAATTATATCTTTGCGGATGTGGACGAGGGGTGGAGGTACATGTTTGGACTGGCCATTGCCCCCACCATCATGCAGTTCCTCAGCATCCTCTTCCTCCCAGTGAACCCTGTTAAATTGAGCTCATGGGACTCAGACTGTCAGAAAGGCCTCATCCCACTGCAGGACACAGAGGACAGAACAGCAGCAAAGTGGGAACCCTATCAGGAGAAGCATTACTCGTTTCTTGACCTTTTTAGGACCAGAGACAACATGAGAAGGCGGACTTTGGTGGGGCTGGGACTGGTGCTCTTCCAGCAGTTCACTGGGCAGCCCAATGTGCTGGGCTATGCCTCCAAAATCTTCCACTCAGTGGGGTTCCAGAGCAACTCCTCGGCGATCCTGGCCTCAGTGGGGCTGGGAGCAATAAAGGTGGTGGCCACGCTGGTGGCAATGGCCTTGGCAGACAAGGCAGGCAGGAGAGTGCTGCTCATGGCTGGCTGTGTGGTGATGGCCATCTCTGTCACCACCATTGGCCTCAGCAGCTGCATGGCTCCCCTGGCCATGGCCAGGGACTGCAAAGCAGCCACAGACCCCAATGCATCCCACAGCCTCACCCAGCACCCCCCAACACCTGTGTTCCCCCAGTCAGCTGTGTCACCCATCCCACCAGCGTCAGGTGCTGTCAAAAATCAGGCAAGTCCTGGTTTTGCTGCCGCAAGGGGCCTTGCGAAAAATTTTGCCAGCACTCAAAGCAAAGAGGTTGTTCCCAACTCTTCCCTCACTCAGAAAAGGGACTTGGTAGGTCAGTCCAAGAAAGGACCACTGGAAAGCACAGGCCCTCCTCTCGGTGCTGCTCCCTGGGCACAACATACGGTCTTAAATTGGATTACACTGCTGAGCATGATGGCTTTCGTGAGTGCCTTCTCAATTGGATTTGGGCCAAGTAAGTGTGGTGTTTGTCCTTGCAGTAACCCAGAGGAGAAAACTAGGGCTGATCTGCAAGCTGCCTGTTTGAACCATTTCTTATGTGTCTGCTGTGCTGAGCAGCTCAGTGTCTGGGAACTGAAAATATGACTCCTCCTGCCCACTGAATCACTTTCTAGCACTGCAGCTCTCTCATCTACAGCATTGGAGTAACTTTCTCTTCCATGCTATTCACTACCCTTGTGAAGCTTTTCTTCTTTCTCTGAAGTTCAATGGAAAATCAGGGCATCCTACATGCCCTACAAGCATTAAGTAATCTTCCTGTCAGCCTGGTGAGGAGGAAAACACAGGGCTGAGGACAGAGGGACTGAGAGGCTTCTGCTGTGTGATTATAAAAGTCAATGAGGAACTGGAAGTTGAACCTCTTTTGATGGTTTCTCAGTATCAGTTGGTTTTTTAAATTCTATTTATTATTTATTTTTCGTCAGATGAGATGAAAGATTAGTTCTTGTTTCTGTGTGAGTTCTACTGTTTTCTGGCATTGAAATGCCTTGATGGGAGAAAACAGCATTTAACTCAAGAAAAGTATGCTAAGTGAGTGTCATGGGTTTGACAGCCACCCTGCAAATTACTCCAAGCAGAATAACCGCAGGATAGGAGAGACTTCTTAAAGATGTATGTTGCTTTAACTCTGATTTTAGCCCAAATGCAATGTTGTCTCCCTAATTCCCCCCTTTTCTCATTTATTTACAAAGAGCATGTCCTGACAGCAGGTCTGTCAGATCTCTTCCATCTCCTATGAATGGAATGACCAGCTAGCCTGCTTTCTTCTTTACTCCCTGGGCCTGTTTATTGCCATTTCATTCCTCCATGAAGTGTTGAACACAGGAGGTTTGAAGTGTTCTGCTGTGATCTGTCTCTGAGATCGATGAATATTTGACACCAGCAGCAGCAGGTGCTGGGTGAAGCCAGAGTTTAAACCCCCTGCTGAAATCTCCCTTGCCCATTTCCCAAACAAATTGCTTAACTCCACACTGTCTTTCTGATCTCTCTAATCTGTGCAGTGACCTGGCTGGTCCTGAGTGAGATTTACCCTGCTGGGATAAGAGGAAGAGCCTTTGCCTTCTGTAACAGCTTTAACTGGGCTGCTAATTTGCTGATCAGCCTCTCCTTCCTGGACCTTATTGGTAAGTAGCCACTTCCCCTCCCTCCATCTCCCACAGCTGGTTAGGGAAGGTGGCCACCAAGGGCCATTTGGACATTAAGTGGCATTTTGAACCCTGAGGACGTGGGGCTGGAATAGGTGTGACCCTGTTGTGGCTGAGAGAAGGGAAGCCAGGCCCCAGCAGCACTGGTCAGAGCCCCTCTGTCACTCGTTTAGAAGAATCACCCATTGCCCACTGGGCTGCACTGTAGCACCACAGTATCAGGAAACACAGAGTTTGCAGCTTCCATTCCAGCAGCTTCACAGCATTTCTCGGCAGGCACTGCTGGCCCTGGAGCTTGGCTGCCTTCTTCACCCTGGTGCTGGCAAATCCTGGCATGTACCAGCCTTTCTCTTTGCCACTTCTCAGTCCAGGCCCTACAGATAAGCAATTTCCAAGCCCTCTTGAAGGCTTCACAAAATAAGGTGCCCCTCTGAGGCACCAATGACTACCTCACAGTGAGCAACCAGTTTCCTTTGTACCCCACAATGTGACCCACCTCCTACCTTCATCAATCTCTGCAGATGCCATTGGATTCTCTTGGATGTTTCTTCTCTATGGACTGATGGGAGCCATGGCTGTTATATTCATTTACCTTTTTGTGCCAGAAACAAAAGGACAGTCCCTAGAGGAGATAGACCAGCAGTTCTCCAGGAAACGGTATGTGTGCTGTTGTCCCAGTGGGAATGCTGCTTTGGGTGCTTCCCACTGACTGCCCCTGAGGTCTGTGGCACTGGGCTGATGCAAAGTCTTCTCAGTGCTACTGAGAAAATAGAAAATCTCAAGTTTGTGGCAGGGCCGTGGGACAGGGTGGGAGAGCTGTAGTGCCTTCATCAGCAGGTCACTGCCCTGAGCCTTGCAGCTGTGCTGCTGGAGGGCAGTAGTGACACTCAGGAAAAATGGGCTAAAAACGAGGAGAGGAGATCAGGATCCAAACACAGGACAGAAAGGTCAGGACTGGGAGGAGGCAGGAGGGGATGATAGTCCTGTGATTTGATCTTAGAATAATCCGAGGCTAGTCCTTCTCTGAGGCAGAGACATCTGGAGCACAGGCTCCCACCTGGTAATTTTTGCACAAAGCTTGTAATGGGCTAGGGAAGATCAAAAGGTGTTTGTGCCATCCTGGTTGTGATGGAAGGTGGCAGGGCAGGCACTGCTGGAGCAGGAGAGGTTGTGCTGTCTCACAGCTGATGCCAAGGGGAGGCAGCACACATCCCTCAGGGGGCAGGAGGGATGACTGCTGTGAGCCCCTGCCTGGCTCCCTGGGTGCTGCTCCTGACCCTCATCACTGCCCAGCAGGGTGTGGGAAGGAAATGTGTTCAAGCAGAGACGTGGAAGAGGAGTGAGCTGCACACATGCACAGTACCACAGAGTGGAGCACGCCGGCAGCTCATGAAACCAGTGACCACAGCATCGTGTCTGAGGAGTTCCACCAGCAGAGGAGTGGGCTGGACACTTCTTTTCTGGGGCCTTTAACTGGTGACTTCTGCTCAGAGACAGTTTTCCCTGCATGGCCTTGGATCTGGGAATATGCCAACAGCATGTCCTTTGGGTCCTTGGAGAAACATTGCTCCCAGGCAGGGAACACATCCTTCCTTTGATATTTTTTAATTTTCCCTCATTTGTCCCTCCTATCATTTAAGAGATCAATGGTTTTATACGCAGGTATTAAAGCACGGCTTTTGCTGACCATGCTCTCCATCCCGAGGCTCATTTGTGAGCAAGGTGTGTTATTTTCCAGTTCTTGAGAACGCCGCGATCCGGGCCGGGGAGGTGCACCGCCCCCGACCCGCCGCCAGCGGGCGCCCCTGCACCGCCCGTGCGCTGAATTTGGGGGAATTGCCAGAACCCGCAATTCCCAAAATCCGAACCCCGCAATTCCCAAAATCCGAGCCTCCGCACCCCTCGGACATCTCGGACCCCCTTCCCTGCCTGCCTCGCACTGTGCCCTGTGCCTGACGGGCTGGACAGGAGGGATATGCGGATGGGAATTCGGGGTACCGCAGGCGGCTGGGGCTGTGCTGGGGACAAGGCAAGGGGAGAGGATGGCGATGCTGGGGTTTCGTGTAGACCCAGCGAGGGGCAGCGAGCGCGGCTGGTTGTGCTGGGGTGACGGTACAGAAAGCTCTGAGACAGCTCGTGGTAAAGGGGATCAATGAGCCCAGGGTAAAGGTCTGTCACTCCCACTTTACAAAAAAAAAACCAAAACCAAACCACTGTGCACTTTCCAAACCCAGCAGCTTCAAACCCCCAGGAGGAGGATCTACGAGAGGTGCCCAGCTTGTCACACAGTGCACAAGGCTTTGGGTGTGTGTGCTTGCACAGTGTGCCAAGCCACGGGAGAGAGGAGGTGTGATAAGATAATGCCAGGCTTTCCAATCACCCTGAATAACAATCCCAGTACTAATATAGATTTCTTGAGATGGGAAATCATAGATTCCAGTAAAAAAATGCAGAGCTGGTACTGTGTAACTGAGCTGTGATAAGGATAATGGTAATGAATAGCAAATATAAAATGAGATTAGAGAAGTTAGTCAGCTCAGTTATCCATCAGGAAGGAGTAAAAAGTGGGTTTGGATACAATAAAGGGTCTCCAGGACCAAGAGCAGTGCTGGAAGTGTGAGAAGGGCTGCTGCTCTGGGTTTGGTGGAGAGCAGTGCACAGGACCTGCTTCACAAGGTGTTTGTGGGAGAGCTGGTCTCTGCTAGTGACCACAAAACAACCTTTAATGCTGTAGTGGGAGAGAGCACACCAAATAAATCCAGCCTGGGGCTCTACAATTTCAAGAAAGGGAACTATGAAAAAATAAGGTGATTAGTCAATAACAACAAACCCAAATGGAGCAGGCAGAAAGCAAGGAGCCTGCAAGCAGTCTGGAGGCGATTAAAAAATGCTCTATTAAAGCCTAAGCAAAACATGTGCCACAACTCAAAAAAGAACTAAGAGGTCCTAAAAAACACCCTGCCTGACTCACTGCTAAGGTTAAGGAGGTATCACAGGGAGAAGGTCGGTGTTTTAGAAGTGAAAAGGTTTCCCACATGAGGAGAAAAGGAAAAGCCATAAAACATGGCAAGTAAAGAGTAGACAGAAAAGAGGGCTAAAAACGAGCATGAATATCTTGCAAAGATCTTGTAAATATCTCCTAAAATCTTTATTTAACTATATCAGAAGGAAGAAACTGGCTAGAGAGCCACTGCCCAATACAAAGGAGCAACAGGGTGCCAGGGACAATTAGACATGACCAGGCAGCTTGGGTGAAACTGTGGGTTGGTCTCCACTGCTGCAGGTATTTGGAAGAACCTTGCATCCAGTAAATTAGAGGAACTGGGTCAGTGTGGTCAGTGTGACTTCACAAATGGCTGCTGTACCAGAGAGGTGGCAGGTTGCTAGTGCAGCTCCCAGCTATGAACCAAGCTCTGGAAGGGGACACTGGGAGCTGCAGGGGTGAGTGTCACCTCTGTCCCTGCTGGGGTGGTGAGGTCTGTGCCAGCAGTGAGCACATGGGCACACAGGCAGCTGGGAAAGAGCCAGCAGACATGGATGTCAAGGAGGGAAATCTCTTGCCAGCATACCAGGATTCTAGGAATATATCAAGTATTCACGTGGATAGGGAGGACTCAACAAACAGAACAGATGGATTTTTTACAAAATATTCTGGCAAAATTATTTTTAAAACATTTACATTGCCATGGCATTGAAGCAATGGGTCTTTTATGTATTGCAATCTCTTTAAGGACATTCTTGTCTTGTCAGTAGCAAAGTGTAGGGTTTAATAGGCAATTTTGGACGATGAATAAGATTCAGCAACCAGACTGCCCAAGAACCTCTCTTCAGTCTGGTTTTATTCAGCATCCTCAGCAGTGGCGTTTGCAGGGGAATGGATAGCAAAATCTCCAGGTTTGTGGATGATGCTAAGTAAGCTCTTTTAGGATTGAATACATTTTGCCATTGACAAAGGGCTCCATAAAACCCTTACAAAAGGGAGTGAGTGGGCAAAAAGGGCCGCTGGGTTGGGTGTGCTGGGGAACGCTGCAGGCTGGTGCCTGAGGCCCCTGAAGGCTGGCTGGGGTCAGCACGGATGGGAGGAGTGCTCGGCTGGGTGAGCTGGCTCCCTCCATCATCGTCTAACTGGACAAATGTGTCCCTGCTCCAAATTTGTGACCCATTAACATAGCAACAGGCTGTTTCTCTTCTTCCCTCCCCTGAGGCTGAGACCTCATAAGACTAGAGGATACAGAAATGCTTGAGGCAGTGATAAATCTTCTTTAGTGGGCTTTTATTTCCTTTTCTTTCACAATATTTTCTTTAGTTTCCTAGCCAAATTTTTTCTAAGGAAAGATTTCTGACTTCCTTTGAGCCACAGCTCAACATCTGTCCACATTGGGGGCTGAAGTAATACACTGTTAAGGGGTTTTGATGTCAAGCCCAAAACCCCACCAGGGATTTATGCAGCTCTCCCCTTTCCTCCCTCCTCCTCTTCAAACAGCCTTTCATTTGCTCTCACTAATTGTGCTGTCATGCCTTTCTTTTCCCCCCAGTTGTGCAGACAGCCTTTCATGCAGGCAGGTTTCGGTGACAGATGCCTGTGCCATGAGCTTTCCGAGGGGCGGGCTGTGCAGCGCAGCGTGCGCATCGCCGGGCGCACCGAGCCGCGCTGAGATTATCCAGGCGCACATCCAGCCCGGCACGGATTAGCCAGTGGCTTCCCTGCCTCCCCCCGCACCCCCCCGAGCTGCTGCTGGGTAATCACTGCCGGTTGGGAGAGTCCCGCCAGGCCCAGCCCACCCACAGACACCACTTGCTCCTCAAAGTGGGCAGGAAAAGATTAGCAGAGCATCTCTTGGAAAACGGAAGAGGAGAGTCTTGAGAAGGATTCGGGCTGGGCACAAGGACATTGCAAAGCCTGGTGTCCCAGGGAAGGTGGCTTTCAGGGCAGATCTTTTAAAAGCACCAACAAGCTACCCTGTACTCCTTCATGTGCTGCTCTAGTGTGCCATAATCAAAATCTGAATGATGTGAAAAATAAGTACAACCCTTGGCTGGTCCAGACTGACTTCAGGAACAAGCTTGTAGAGAGGTGATGTAAAGTTTCAGTGGCAGCATGTACCATCCCTGAGCCCTCAGTCTCCAGCTGTGGTAACATGATCTAGGTGATAGACTGAAAGCAGAGCAAGGTGTGAGCCCCTGCTGCAAATATTCCCACAA
This sequence comes from Lichenostomus cassidix, assembly GCF_008360975.1. NCBI lineage: Eukaryota > Metazoa > Chordata > Aves > Passeriformes > Meliphagidae > Lichenostomus > Lichenostomus cassidix. The sequence goes on along the minus strand of NC_139500.1, from coordinate 8,456,477 downwards.
CTCTGCAGAGAAATGTGGGATGTGAGTCCGTATCCCTTTTGTGCTTATGAAGGCAGCAAGCTCAAGGACTGGATCCTGCTTAGTCTCTGCTTGGGGGGATAAAGAGCTGGTTGAAAGGAGCCAGAATACATGAAACACGATAACTGGAAAAAATACAAACCAGAAGATAGGCTGTTTAATGCACTACAGTTCCAGCAAAACAACCAGAGCTGAACAAAAAACATTCCTCGTATAGGAACAAAGATACCAGCTCAACCCAGGGAAAACCTGTAAGGAGAGGGTGTGTTGTGTTTTGTTAGCTTGTGTGTCTCCAGGTGCTGTGTGGATCAGACCCAAGCCTAAAACGTGGCTGGTGCTTCTTCCTTTCATTGCATCTCTCCTCTCTGAAGTGCTGCTGCCATCATGAGCACCTCCAAGCTCTCCAGGTTTGGTATCTATGGCCTCTGCCCTTGTTCCTCCTGCTCCATCTGGCCTTCTTCCTACTGCTCCTCTCTCTGCTCCCAGCTCCCCCAGCCATGAGGTCTTCTAATTCAATTAGCAGAGGGAAGAAGGAGAGTTGCTATCACTTTTAATCACAGCAGCAAAGCAGACACAGAAAGATAAGGTCTGCACCCCGCTGCAGATGGTTTCTAGAATGAGTTGCTCTGACTGGTCACCCACCCAGAAGAGCCTGTTTTCTGTCTGGAGGGAGATGACATATCTTTGGCTGGGCTGGAGTGAGACCTCAGGGCAGCAGGAGCAACACCAAGACCACTGCTTCTCCCCTGGCCCTACCAGGACAAAATCAATTTCTGGATAAGCAGGAATTACATAATTGTCTTTACTGGGGAGTTTTCCAGTTTTCTTCAGGTACTTTTCAGCCACTATCACTGCTGGGAATCCTTCTCTCCTTGCCACAATGAGAGGAGTTGCAAGGAGCTGTTTCCCCCTGTAAAGGTCCTCTGCAAGGGTCTGGGGAAATCATCAGGTTCAGGTGCAAGGTGCCAGAGTGACAATCCTGGCACCACACCCGTGGCAGTGTCCCTGCTCACTCACAGCTCCTGGGGGTCACAGCCATCCTTTTGTTCTCATTCAAACTCATAGCTGAGTGCTGGTGCATGATGTGACCTCCTGCAGCAACAAATAAAATGTCAGCACTATGACTATTAATAGTGTTTCTATTCCTGCTGCCATTACGATGGCTTTTGGTACTATTAGTAATAATATTTACATATGCAAAACCACAGATGCAAAACAGATGTTTTGGTTGGGATCTCTGAAAAAACTTGTCTCTGCCACATATATTTATGACAAAGATGGAGGGTTAACCACACAGAGTGCCATAGAGAGAACAAATAGATGGGGAAAAAGAATGAAATAATTCCTTCCATATTCCTAAACAGAGGCCAAAACTTATCCATTCCCTCTCTCTGCTTCTCTCCTTTCCAGCATTTGAGACTTTTCCAATACCAGGCCAGGGATGGTTTCCATATTTTTTCAGACTTGTCTAGTTTTATTTTCCAGTTCAGCTATTTTTTCAGATGCAGCTTTTCCTGATGGATGGAAAATACAAAAGGAATTGCTCATCTGCTCCCTGCAAGCTTTTTCCTGACCACTGGGAAGCTCAGGCACTATTCCAGGCCTGGACTAAACCTTGCCTTGTGGAGAAAACTTGATCCTTGTTTGCTGAGTTCACACGTCTGGGAATAATTTAAGCTAAAGGGAAAAGTAAAAGTGAGAAAGACTACCACTATCCCCGAGCCCACCTTATTCCCTCTGCCATGCAGCTCTGCCTGGGAGGATGCCTGTGGCATGGAAGAGGAATGTTCACAGCTCCACAGCTGGCCAATACTGGAAAGCAAGAGAGTGGCAGCTTAGGGCAGGGCAGGAATTTTGGCAGTTTCACCCAAGAAACAGAAAATAACAGAGAGTCTGCAGACACCAGGGCATCCCCCTCTGCTTTCAGCAGTGGCTGATGTAGGGCTTAGGGACAGAGCCAGGAGGATGAGAAAAAGCAGAAGGACAAACAAGGCTGAAACAAGTACCTCTCTTGAATGCACTGATGAGTAACTTTGCACTGGAATTATGCAGAGCCCCACCAGCACAAACAGCTGCCCTGTGAGCATGCTTTGGTCTCTTATCCATATATTTACAGCTGTGTGAACACCAGACGTTCCCCTGCATCCACAGGTGTCATGCTTGTGGCCAATAGGACTCCCCAGTCCTTTTCTACTGACAAACATCCTTGAGGACAGCTTAATATCCCTGAGCAGCCCCAGGTCCAGCTGCTCCTTCCATGAGCAGGAGGAGGAAGAGGAGGACAAGGAAGGCTCTATCTGCTCTGCAACAGCATGGCAATGCTTAAACAGAGAAAGCCACCAGACAGCAAATGAGTGCAGCATCCCCAAGCACTCATGAGTAATAAAGTGCCCCACAAACTAAAGAGCCCCCAAGTGCTACTGAGGACTAAGTAGTCCCTGAATACTCACATCTCTCTCAGGTCAAATTCCACTCTTTAAACCAATCCCCATTACGTTTTACACATCGGGCTGTAGAAGGCCTCAGAGGGGCTGTTAGAGTCTATTGTAGGGGAATAAAGAAAGTGTCAAAAAGACTTTTAATGCCCAGTTAAAAGTGGCCAAAATACAGTCTGCAGTTACCTGATAAGCTGCAAGGTCTCTGTTGGGAGAAGCGTTTTGGTGTTTCAATTGTCTCAACCCTTGCACACTTGCAAGAGGCCAGCCTTAGCTCTGAACTAAAGCTTTGTCAAGTACGTTAAAACATTATTAAAAGACTGGCTTTTGTTTCATAAAGGCTCCTAATGCTTGCTGGGTTGGTTTTGGTTCTTTTCCTTTATAATGTTTAAGACCAATAATTATTGAAGATACCAGAGCACTGCGGGTTGCTGCAGCCTCTGTGTGGTTTGCAGCATCACGACTTTTCCCAGCACAGTGGTTATCTTGCCATTGCCATTCCCACTGTGTGGGAATCAAAGTGCTCAGAGGGATTGACATCTCCAGAGATGAATAAGAGGGTAGTGCCACAGCCAGGATATGATGCCTGAGTCCCAAGTTCATGGATTCTACTCATTGCAAGAGAAAATATTCACAGTCCTCTCTTAGTGCAAATTACCCTCTTTATAGGGAAACTTGGGAGATTTCACCTACTTAGTGGTTCAGTTGCCCTTTTTCATGAACAACTACCTAAAGGCTATGCCTGGTGTCCAACACCATGGCTCTGGTGGTATTTTTTATGTAGATACTTGGACATCAAAAAATTAGGTATTTGAACAGCTAGAGGTTGTTTTTTCAAAGCACATCTGCAATTCATTCAAAAATTCAGTCTCAGAGTGTCAACAGACAAGAGCTGCCGAGCTACAACAGGGTTTTTCTTCCAATCCCGTGTTGTTCCTCTGTGCTGTAAGGGCTCTCTGGGGTGGACCAGCCCCATGGTGCTGTTTTGCTGCTATTGCTGTGCTTTGGGAAGGGTGTCTGCATAGTAGCAAGCAAGGCCAGCACACAAAATTAATGACATTTGAAGTTCAGTGCAAGCCTTGACTGTCAGGAATGCAGCATTGAAAACAAAACTTAAAGCTTCCATATTGCAAAACCTATTAACTGCTTTACCGTTTTTGCAGGCGTGCCAGCTCACTCATACTGGAGCTTTTACCAAGGCATGACAGCTCATTTGTTTAGCTTGGGCCAGGCTTAAAGTTCTGATGAAGCCTAATCTTGTGACCTGTATTTATTTTGGCCAGGGATGCTTTTTGCACAGACGACTTCCTATCCTCCCTAATCTTTCCCGCAGGAAAGGAGCTGGGAGTTAGGAGTCAGGGGAGGAAGGCAAAGCCAACCAGACATGCAGCAAGAGAGAAACAAGAGCTGCACATGTTGGTGAAGTGGTCCAGGTTCAGGGACCCTGTCTGTTAGGGGAAGGGATTAAAGGGGGAGTCAGCACCTCCGCCGTCATCGTTTGAGATGTGTCAAACCCATCATGCCTTCCATTCACTGCAAATTTTCTGAAAGAAATCAGGGAAGCTGGAATCAGTTCCAATCTTCACCCTCTGTGTTAACATGCAGGACAAAACCAAAGTCTGTGGAGAATCCACACCAGGATACTGCTGGTACCATTATAGCTTGAGCTACACCAGAGGACATCCAGCTTTCCTCTTGGCCTCACCTCCAGTTACCATAAACAGTAGCCATGAGATTAAAGACAGTAAAAAAAAGAAAAAAGAGAGAAAGAAAACCCCAACACGAACCTTCTGGTTGCTTTCCAAGTGAAAGCCAGGACCCCATGATGGTGTTTACCCAGCTCTGAAGGCACCTGGGACATGACACCATTTTTCCACTGGAAGCCAGATGCTTGAAGTACCAAACTGTTTTCTAAAAATGTCTTTTATGTCAAGTTCTGAAGCAAGGTGGTGGGCACAAACCTGCCTTTCTAATGCAGCTGTGAGATTCCATGTATCCTGCTGGCACTAGAAATGCTGGTTACCTTCACAAAACCTCTATCTTACATGCAGAAACAGGGCTCTGAATGCAGAGCCATAACAATGGGGCAGAATGCGTTTTTGAAAGACAAAAGGCCAGTCAGATTTGGTTTTTATTTGATAACTTGAGTTTGAGCAATTCCCATGAGTTGAACTAAAAAATTTCTGAGTAGCTGGAAATATTCCCCAGTTTCATTCCCGTGGAAGAAAAGTGCTTAAAAGCATTCTAAGGTTAATGGCAACATGATGAAAGAGCCATTTCTGTAGAGCAGCATTTTGAGTATATGCCTCTTTTAAATACATTTTCCAAGCATTATAGCAGAAAAATTTGGCATAGAGTTCAAATCTCTCTCAAACTTCTGGAAATTGAGTGGCAAGGAACCAATCTATTGCACTGCTGCAGGGATGTTCCAGCTCAGGGCTTAAAGGCTGTGGAGTGGCCATGCTGGGAATCAGCACCCACATGAGCAAATCCCCACTGACTGGGAAACAGAGCACCCACGTGTGCTCTGATAAAAGCCCTGAAATGCAGCACAGCCACCCAAAAGATGTGTGCACTCTGACTGCAGGGATTTGTCCAGGAATGACATCTTTCCAAGGCTGACTGACACTTTTTGCCTCGAGGGGAAAGTGTTGTCCTAAAGCTTTCCTAATTAAGCAACTGGGGAGCATGAGAGCATTCTGGACACCTAATTCCCACCTAACCACTGGCCCAAGAGCCAGGATTTGAGAAGACAGTGAAGTTGATCAGTAGCCTGGTGAAACTTGCCTCCCAGTGTCAAGCAGCCAGTTCCAGAGGTGCTTTACAAATCCAGAGGTGCACAGGAGCATTTGGAAAGATTTTGATAAGAATGTCAAACCCACAAGCAGTGTTAGGAGAGAGCTTGAATAGGCTATGAGCTTTTAAACGACTTGAGAGGAGCTTAATGTGCACTGTGCATTGAGTTTGGGTCTATAACAAGTGCCATGCAAAGTTCCCCTCAGCAGAACTGTGATCAGTAACAATAAACCTTTAAAAGGCATCACCATCGATGCACATTTCAAACCCGAGGGATGTGTTTTGTGCAGAACACACACACAAGTCCCGCAGGTGATTTGCTGCACCAAGACATTAAAGTGGGAGCTATTTTCTGCCACTGCCTTGTGCTTTTATAAGGCACTGAATTTTAAATGCCCTGCCAGAGAGGAATACTGATCTCACCACTGAGCTGCTCTTGTCCCCTCTGCTCCAGTGCCACCCTGCCTGTCCCAGCCCAGAGGTGAGGGCACAGCAGATCAAACCCATTGCACACTCCCACGTTATAAATGTTAGCAGACAAGCTCCTCGTGACCCCTCACCTTTCTGCCACGGGAAAATGTCGGGAGACTCATTTCCTCCAAGAACAAACAGTTTCCCATGGCAGGAAAACATTCTATTCAGGAGTGTTTCTCAGCGCAGGAGCTCTTTGCTGCAGTTAAACAGTTGTGCAAACCATGAGCAAAGTCCTCAAGATTAGTCAGGCTGAGGGCAGAAGACAGAAGTTTTGCATTTCTATTGACTTAGTTTAAGTGCCACAGAAGGCTCTGGGAAGAAGGATGAAAAGAAAGGCTGTGGTGACAGACTGCTGAGCGGAGTCAGCGCGAAGCAAGCGGAGCAGAGCAAAGCAAACACGGCTGCTGCCTGCGGGCAGCGGGGCCGGGAGGCTGAGCTTCCCTTCCTGTTTGTGTTTACAGCACACAGCCCCTGCCATCGGCTCCTTGTGCTGCGGGGAGCGGCGCTTGCAGTGATGGATGGCTTCTGCAGAGCCCCTTTGGACCTGCTGAGCCGCAAACAGCCCCAGGCAGCACCCACTGCTTTGCCGTCCCTCCAGTGTGCTGTGCCCGGCGTTCGGACCTGCACAGGAGCCACAGGGCGTGTGTCCAGACTATTACACACCAGCAGATTCCTGCAGCTCCCTCCTTGGCAGAGAAGTGAGATACAGAGACATGAAAGCCTCAACAAGAAGGCAATGGGTGCTTGGTCAATTACCTGTAGCTCACTGACTCTTTACCTGTGTCCATGTGGAGAAAGACAAGCCTCATCTTGCAGGTTAACAGCATTCCCAGCATGTGTTTGCAGTTAGCTAGGAAGCCACGATGATATTCAGGCATTGGATCACCCCTAAAAGCCACCAGCCACCTCTATGGCCCGAGATGTCAGCCCTGAGCACCGCTGCTAGCTGTGAGAGTCTCCAGAGGAGCAGCAGCACCTTGCAGCTCCACATGCCATGTGTCTGAGAAAGGGCAAGAAAAGGATTTAGAGTAGCTGCATTCAAGCATTCATTACCAAACCATCTTAACACAAGGAAGTGAAGAGGCAACCTACCCCTGATCGCAGCACCCACAGCCCCCTCCCCTCTGAGACCCTCCAGAGCCCCAGTTTGCCCACTCTGAGGAGCAGGCTCTCGGCACTCGGTATCCAGCATGGTTGGCTCTGTGCATCATCTTTAATTTATCATCACATCCTGCAGAGAGTACCGAGGTGTGAGTGACCCCAGCCTGTCCCAATCCCTCGGCTGCTGCAGCCCCAGGGCTCCTGCCCAGGGCGGTGGGAGCTGCCTGCTCTGAGCAGCTCCAGCTCAGCCCTCAGCACTCCAACTTGCCAGCGTGTTTGCAGAGCAGAGCGTGTCATACTTCTAAAGAGTGACAAATTACCAGGAAGGGCCCCCCCGCACCCCGGCTCTGCTATGCACAGCCGAATTCCCCCGTGCCGCATTAACAGCTAATAAAACAATAGAGCTTTTAGTGGGGAACTTCAAAGGCTTCTCAGGCAGATGAATGAATTTCGCATTTCTTCACTTACTGTCAGCACTGAGGGAGAGAAGGGCAGGCTGAGGTCGAAGGCTTCAGCAGGCAGTGGCAAACAAATACAGCCTGGTATTTGGGCTACTGCAGAAAATGGAGTGGGGAATCAGCTAAGCACATAGCAAGCACCAGGTTTTTCTTCCACTCAGCTCGTCCACTTCAGCTACCCTATTTTCTCTTTTTGTTTTTTAAAAAAAAAAATACTATAAAAATTAAAGAAGCCTCCACAGATACACCTAAACCATAGGCTGAGCCAGCAACAGCTCATTACAATGTGGAGAATCGTTAGGCATCCTGGCCCAAACCCAAGCAAACATAATTATTTTCGGCAACACAATTGTATTTGGTAAATGTGCCTTGAGGTCCCACAGCTAATTCACAACTATGTGTCCATCTACAAAATACATCCTGCAAACCATTAGCTCATTGTCATGTGCAGCCACAATGAGCACCTATGTGAATTAAGCTATGAATTGTGTGACTAAGAGTGGGTTAATACTGCTCAAAAGGTGTGTCTGTTTTAGGAGATAGAGAAGGAAGTACAAGAAAGCGAGTGAAATGGAGAGAATACTATTGCATAGCTCGAATCACAGAATTGTTTGGGGTGGAATGGACCTTAAAGCTTGTCTCATTCCAAACCCCTGCCATGGGCAGGGACACCTTCCCCTATCCCAGGTTGCTCAGACCCCCATCCAACCTGACCTGGAACACTTCCAGGGAAGAGGCACACATATCTTCTCTGGGCAACCTGTGCCACGGTCTCACCACCCTCACAGGGAAGAATTTCTTCCTTATATCTAATCTAAATCTTCCATCTTTCAGATTAAAACTCTTCCCCCCCTTATCCTAGCACTACTGCCTGTGCAAAAACCATACCTCACTGTCCATGTAAAGATTCTCCTGCAGGTTACTCTCACATGAGTGAGGAAAACCTAGAGCTCAAGACCATAAATTGCACCTACAGCAGAGGTACTTGCTGGTGGAGGAGACAGTCAAAGCCAGCAGCAAGACTCTGCCAGCCAAACCTTCACTAGCGATGGAACATAGAGGGCAGTAAGGAAGGAAATAGGAATGGAAAAGATTTTAAACACATGAAGCATCATTTCATAAAACTGCCATAAGCAACACAGCTCAGTTTCTTATATTTCGCCTCTCATTTCTGACTAACTTTTGCTAAGTCACAGCCTTTACACCCCCATACAGTATCTGAGGAGGAAAAAACATCTGATTGTTCTGTGCATGCCTTTTTCTTTTTCTTTTTTTTTTTTTTTTAATCCTTATGTAGTACATGATACCCAAAACAACAGGAATAAATTATTCTAGTTTTCAGAGCTGGCATGTTTTAGCCTCTTGAATACCATCATCTATATTCTACATCACTTCCAAGTACAGCCCAAATGCCTTGTTCTGCAAAACGACTTTAAAGGTTGCAATCATTTATGTCGCATTCGAATCTGCTGCCAAATTTTCAAAGCATTCTGCACTTGGCTGTCCTACCAGCCACGCCTGCAGAGGACGCTTTCCAAGTGCTCCCCGTGGCCGTGCAGGGACAGCGTCTGCAGGCAGGGAGCTCCCGTGGAGCTGCGGCAATGCTCAAAAGCAGCCGGCTAGCAAGAGGGGAGGGAGACAGCCTCCTGATAACTGAGCTGACAATTTCTAGGTTCTCCAAAGCCAGACCCTTCCAAGAATGCCCTTTGTTCAGCAGTTGCTCCATTCAGTCTCTCTCCCTGTTTGCTTGTAATTTATTCCTTCTAAAAGCCTTGCCCTAGGCTAGCAGAAAATTAAAACAAGGAGCCAGATTTTCTTTTTTTTTTTCCCCTCACTTTTGCTCTTTCATCAAGAACAGTGAAAATTTGGCACAGTCAAATATTTTGTTCAGCTCTTTCTTTCAGTCTTTGAAGTCCCCTAAAGCCTTGGTAGGAGTCTAGGCTTCCACTCACATCTGCTTTCCATGAAGCCATTTACCGCACTTTATTTGTGCCATATTAGATTTTTCAGGACAGGGACAGAACTAACGAAGCATTTACATTCTTGGGAAAGTGGCATATATACAACTACCGCATTACTCTGATAGAAACAAACTATAACTGACATATTTCAAGTTCTCCAGCAAGGAGCCATGTCATGCCACAGGCAGCAAAGAGTCCTGAGCTGTTGGTTACCTCATTTCTTCCCAACGCTCATTTAATATCAAATACCCTCATTGCAATTTTTGTTTACACTGTTATCGAGGGATGCTCTAGTACCTGCAGGAGAATGAAGGGAAATGTCCTGCAAAAGGGAGAGCTTAGAGGAAAGCTTAATAAAAACAAATTGTGGCTGAACAGAAGCTGCATCAGAGACGGTATCAATGACACAGAGCACTGTCAACAAGATAATGGCATCATGCTGCTAACGAACTGCTAAAGCATTTCTTTTACAAGCAGAAGACTAATCCCCTGACAATGCTCCATTCCAAGGACTTTATTGTTATTAGAGCAGGGAAAGGGTGTTGACTGAATCTCTATCAGAAGGATCCTGGCACAGCTTAACGGAATATTGATTATCCTGCTGTTTTCTATTTTTCACTTCTCTCTTCAATAACCAAACCCCTCCCCTAAGAAATATTTGTCTACTTCTCATAGAGAGTATTACTGAGAGAGTTCTAAGTCAGAAGTGATAAAGTAGCAACTGAGAAAAATATGCCTTGGAGGAGGCAAGATCAAGAGCTCAGCAAACTCATCCTTTGAGCACAATCTCCAATGGTCTTCTGAGCTTAACTAGGGGGAGTTTGTTAAAAAGCCAACTGGAACTTGGAAAGTTCATCACAGGATTGCCTATCCAAGCTCAGCGCAGCTCCAATCACTGAAGCTCATGGAAGAAACATTTTTTGGAATCCGGCTCTTTGCCATCCAGGCAAAGGACCAAATCACAATCAAATGGCAAAGTTTGAAACGTGCTTGGATTCATTTAGGCTTGGGAGGAAAAAGTCACTTACTGGTTGAGCTTGATGGCAGGGGCTATGCATCAGTGGGTGAAAGTGTTCATAATATTGCTTAACATTACTTAGAGCAGAAATGGCCAGGTCAGAATCTTACGTGTGGCTTTGAGTAGACAAATACCCACTTTGTTGTCTAAACAGACATGGAAATCACATCCCATGTACAGCTATGAACAGCAGCAAGGAAGGTGGTAGCACAGCCTCCCATCTCAGTTTTTCTCTGAAAGTGAGAGAATAAGGTGTCCAGAATGGAAGTCATTTACTACATCCTGCACTGAGAGGTAGGACTACAAATACAGGAGGATTATCCTGGGTTTGATGGAAAGCATGGAGAGGGTGCATATCCCACCTCTTTGTAAAGCTCCATTCAGTTTCCCCTACCTCAGGCTGAGCAGTGCTGGTCCCCTCCCTTTTGATACATCTTTCTTCTGAACACTTTCTGCTTCTTCATCTTTTTCATGGAGAACGTTTCCAAGGATGGAGGGTACTGAAATAACCCACAAGACAACCATTGCAGTTCCCAGATGACAGCCCTGCACCTTCTGCCTTGCAAGAGGTGTCACATTCCTGTAGGACACCCTCACTGCTGCCACGTGTTTTGCTGCTGAATTGCACATCCCTTACAAAAATATTGCGGCATGATTCAGATGTTTAAAGGTAGCTTGGACCCCAAAGCCTTCCCCAACCTGGGCAGGGGATGAGGTGCCCCAAGAGTGTTCAGGTCTCCTCTGTCCAGAAAGACCCAGCTCTGGCTGGGAGCTGCTTGCAATCACTGGAGCAGGGCTGAGGTGGATGTCAGGAGGCAGGGGCCCAAGAAAGGGATGCTTTCCCCTGCTGCCCTAGCGATTTGAATTATTTCATGATGGCAGAAAATTAGGAGAGGAAAAAACCACAGCACTATATTAAAAAAAAAAAAAAGAAAAGAAAAGAAAAACAGGATTTTAAAAAATGCTGTGCCAGGTAAAACTCCTCCACTTTGTTATTATGAGAGTTCCCGGTATTGATAATTTCTCCTAGTTGCTGGTTTGTAAGTTACTTCTGAGTAGAAAATTCAATTACATGGGCCAAGTCAACAATAATGTTTTTCCTGGCAATGGTTCATTTTGCCAGTGGAAACATATTCCCCCCCTCCCTCTTCTGGATTCAGCTCTGCAAAGTTGCTAAATTCTTCCAGATCTCTGGTCTGATGTGATCATAAATATCCTGATTGTATTCGACTGATTGACAGACTGGGGATGGATTAAGTGGGGATTACAGCCTGGAATGATCAAAATGTGCTTTCATGGTCAGTAACTCTGCAATAAGTCATAGTTCCAATGTACATTAACTATATAATCTAATTAACATGGCTGTTTATGTATTTAATATTATTCTTAAAACTTTTTAATAAAAGAGGTTTTAAGGAGAATTAAATGTTGTTTAAAATATAAGAACCTGCTCCTTGAATGTACAGTAGTTTGGGGTTTGCACTGTCATTAAGACGACTAATAAAACTCTCTCTTACTATTAAAATGAGATTTGAGCAGTATGATGGGCCCAATTCTGCCCTAACTAATAGGTGTGTAAACTCAGGCTTTCTCTGTTTTATTTAAAGTTACTTCAGGTATAGCAATTCAGGGCAGAATTTAGTCCATTAGGATTAAGAAGCTACTTTTTTTAATCAACCGAGAATATTAAATCCATATAGGTACATAACAAAACGTATTCTAAGGTGCTCAGCAGCCACAGATCTCACAGCTATCATTATTTACTGAGTAGGAGCAGCAGGAATTAGCTTTATGGGTACTAATCTGAAAAGTTTTACTGCACAGGTTAACACCCCCCCATACATATCTAATGATATCAAACTGAATGAAACAATTCATCAAGGCAAAACTCCCAACTACAGCAATGTGTTCAGCAGCTGCACTTGTGAGTATAAAAAGAGCTGGCTACTTGAGGGCAAGGGCAAGGAATTATAGTGGAGATGTTGTGCAGTTGTCCATAAAAAATGAAATCTGAAACGAGGAAATATCTTGCAGGGCATTGCTGTCTCCAATGCACCAGTCTCAAAGTCAGCATCTCAGAGCTGTGAATCATATTGCTCTGCACATCCAGCTCTCCTCCAACACCCTTTTTAAGTTTTCAGGTTTTGCATTTTCACTTGAGAGGTGCCCAAGCAAGTTCAACATGGTGTGTAAGTAGTGCTGGGCCATGCCATCAAAATCAGGGTGAGAGGAAGTTCTTCTGCCCTGCTCTCTCACACCCACATTGGTCTCCTCCCTCAGCTGCATAGCCAGCTTCTCACTTGTGTTCTTACTGCTTTTTCCTGACCTGAGAGCCTCTAAAAAGGAGCTGAAAAATTTCAGCACATCCAGCTATTGGCCTCTGATGTCCCTTCTGCTGCCCTCCTGGTCAGCACATGGCCAAGGGACTGCTCGTTCTGCTGTGTGGCCATTGCTGAACCAGGATCAGGATGGACACCACTGACCCAGACTTAGGACCTGACTTGGAGATCACAGAAAGGCTGAGCCCTCTGCTTACCCAAACCTGGGGTCCTGGCTCAGATCACAACTCCACAGCATGTCACCAGAGATCAGTGATGGCTTGCCTTGAGACTGACCTTGCACAAGACAATCCATCAACCCCAGGGTGAAACCCGCTTCATCACACAGTCGATCCTCCAAGCCACACAGAAAGCTCTACCCAAAGTCCCTTAAATGAAGCAGGAATGTTTCAATTTAAAGGAATTAAAAGCATTTTTAAAATGTGATGGTTCCCATCATACTAAGTCCCTACACAGTGCGCTGCCCGACAAGCCTGATTATTCTCCATCCAGCCAGGGGCTTAGAAAGTATGTCGAGCACTCAAACCATTTTAGATCCCACTGCACTGTGCATACCCAGAATTCGAGCAGGGTTCACATTCAAGGGCTTATAAAAACTTGAATACACTCCAATAACTTAAATCACTCAGTGAGGTTTACAGTGATTTAAAGCCATTGGAACTCTCCACGTTTGGTGTACAAGGGCTCCAGCTTGGAAAAGAATCAAGGCATGTTCCAGCATGGCAGCTCCAGGCATATTGAATCAATTTCAGCATGTAAAAATAATTAACAATGATAAAAATACGTTAATAATGCTGTAATTATAAGGCCAGACCAAAGTTTCAGCCTGGAAAAAAAAAAAGAAGAAGAAATTCAGCAAGGTTCGTGAACGGTCTGGACTGGGAGTAATGAGGGATTTCAGTGACAGGAAAATGCATTGAGGCAAATCAAGGGTAAGGAGCAAAGGAAGATCACATTTGTCAGTAGTTTAAAAAGTTATACTGGCCTGAGCTGCAGGACTTGCTAAATTCTGTCCTGGAGGTGTGCCAGCACAGCACTGCTAGGCCAAGGGATCAGAAACAATCCAAGGTCCAAGTTCTTGCAAGCCTTCGGGACAAGGATCAAATGCTATATATCATGGAGCTGCCCCATAAATCTCCACTTTCTAGTAGCTTAGAGTAGGGAGGCCAAAAGTAGCACCTGTCTGGAAAGGATGCCACACTGTCTGAAGGATGCTTTTCCAGAACCAGCTCTGTCCCTGTAGGGTGATGTCAATCCCCAGGGGACAGCAGGGATTTGGCTATTTCTACATGAACTTTCCAGCACCTGGTGCAGTGGCTTCAGCTTGGACCAGCACTGAGGCTACAGGAATAAATACTGCCAGGGACATTAACCACCAAATGGTTTAGTCACATCAAACAACTGATTTGCTTTGGTCGGCAGTCCAGGATGATTCTTATTTCATCAAGGCTGATTCACCCATCCCACTTGTTCTGTACTCAGCCCTTGTGCAGGTGCCTCCTTGAGCCTTCCAATAACAGCTCTGCAGAAAAATTTATAAAATAAACTAACAGCACAAGGTCTGCCCAAAGGCTGCAGGGAAAAAAAGTAAAATATGACAATCTCTAGTGCACATGCTTGAGTGAGAGAAAAGGGTTGGGCATAGACAGGTGGTGCCTCCTTTATGCAGGGGAAAAATGTGTTAACTGTAAATCTCCTGGCAGAAGTATTTTTTCATTGTTCATGTGAAGGTGAGTTTTTGCACACAGAAGATGGTGACTCTGTTTCCAGAGCCACCAGAAAAAAAAAATAAAGCCTTATCATATGCCATTATATCCCCAGTTGTACTGCAGTTTTGAAATTAACCTTTTGCTTTGGCACAGATTTCGATCTCATTTTCTGTGAAATACAGCAGAGCTCAGGACAAATGCAACGAAGAGAGATTTCTATGGAAAAAAAAAAAAGAAAAGGAAAAAAAAAAGCCTGTAAATCCTTTACTATCTTTAATCATGAAAATAATTCAGTTGCTGCAAACCTGATATTCATGGCTGGGGCCCAAGGACCTTGCAATTCACAAAAGCACTGAAGGGATCCATAAAAAGTGGCTGGCCATGAGGAATTTACACTTGTTTTTTAAAGGGAGTAAAAATGAGGCTATAGTAATTTAGAAGAGTTTATGTATTCTGGCCTCAGAGAGGTTTAAATCACTCAGTTAAGAAAGATGCATTGCTGGGTTAGTGAGCCTTTAGGCAATGCAAAAGGCCAGAAGAAATTCTATGACAGAAGCATTTTGGGGCGGAGAGTGCTCTGAAATCTTGCTCTGCCCCTCAGTGGAGTCCCTGACTCACTCTGGACATTCAGAGCATCCTCCCAACTCCCTCCATGTCTTTTCCACCCCCCTACACCAGTCGGGGCCCCTCACACCCAGCTCAGATCCCCCAGCTCCCCTGGAGCAGCCCCTCACATCATCCAGCCTCCTTCAGTGCTTGGGAGGTCCCTCTGTCCCCTGGGATGACCAGGAGCCTTTGGCCAACAGAAACATCCAGGACAGGGAGGCCCAGGAAGAAAAGTGCTTTCAGAGGGCTCAAGATAAGATGTGGTCTTTGGGAGATAATGACAATCCCCAGCCTCACAGCATGCAAGACTAATTGCAAAGCCCATCTCCCTGACCCAGGTTTCCCACTCTAAGCCCTTCTCTGTTTCTCATATTCACTTGCTAATTCTGTTCAAGCATTTTAATCCCACCTACTGCCAGGACAGAAAAATAAGAACTTAGTGTTTGGAAATCAAGCTAGTAAAAATACAAGAATGCAGTGAAGAAAGGGCTGCTGGTGTGCAAGAGCTGTGATCTCAGGTTTTGCAGGATCTCAGGGCCCCTGACCTGGATGCCCCACGTTGCCCTCAGGTACCTGGGGGAGCTGCTGCCCATCTGCAGTGTGAGTTCAACACCACGAATGTTCAAGCTGCCTTCCAGCGTCACACAGCTCTGACAACAAATACCATCACATGCTGCTCCCTCTGACAAAGATATTCTGGCAGACTTCAAGAATTTAGGGCATGACATCCCTGCTGCTTGCAGGGGAGGTGACACAGCAGCAGCACTCCTTGATCCTGCAGCTACACTATACCTGGAGCTAGAGAAACTGAGGAAAAGTGCCTGATGCCAAGACGTTTAACCTGGGAGAGCACAACACAGAGAAAAGCACCTGGCTCTCAAGTGGCACAAGTTTTGCAGCTCAAAGGGCCACAACTCCACCTCTGCATCTCCCAAAGTTGCCATCCCAGGAAAATCCCAGTTGCTTGCTTTTTCCCAGTCCTGGGAGCAAGTATGGGAAAGGCACTTTTCTTGTTCAGCTTTGGGTGTGTGTTTTATTTGCCTTGCCTTGGTGCCCTCAGGGTGGTTGTTGGCTGTAGTAGATGGTGGGTTTTATTTTCCTGGCTGGTTGTACCCCTCTTGAGAGAAGTTGTTACAGTTGTAGTTGTATTTTTCCAGCTTTTCCAAGCTTACCAGATCCCCAGGGTGCTGTTTGCCTGAGTGGTTTGGTACAGTTTTATTTTTACAATAACTATTACACTTTTAAATTTTATTTTTGTATGTTAATTAAATACTTTTTAATCACAATGCAGACGCAGTTGCAGGGGCCAAGAAAAATACATAAACAAGAAGAGAATCCAAACATATATCTGCCCAGCATGGTACAGAAAAACTTTCCAAACCCAAATTCAGCCTAGCCCAGTCCTGGATCTCTGCATTAAAGGTTTAACAGCAGAACTCAGCCATTAGTATCTTGTTCTTCAGTTCACTGCAAAGATTTTCTTTGCATTATGGAGCAGGAAGGTAAAATGTCCAAGAGCAGTCATTGGCATATGAAAAGTGCTGAGCTGTGGCACCAAATGTGCTCACCCGTCTCAAATCAGAGAAAAATATCCTAAAGTTCTCTTAAATAGTGTTTGTCAGATTATGCTGAAGAGATGCTGAAATTGTACAGCAAATGTGACTTGTTTCTCACCCCTGGGGCTGAGCACCTGTCAGGTTAGCCAGCTCAGTCATCTGTCCCATACATTTTCTCCTATTCCAGTGCTTACCCCTGTAAAATCCACAGGGAATCAGCTTGTCCACCTATGCAAACGCAGCAGAAAAGAAGCCAAGAGACCATGGACATCTGGAGAGACCTGTCTATGCCTATAGCATGGTCAAAGCCACCTCTTTAAAGTGCAAGTGCTGTAAAATTCTTGCCATGCCTGAGAAATAAAATGTGAGGTTTAATTTAAAATGAGAGATATTAGAATGGTGAGCTGCAGGTGATGAGGTGATGGCGTTTCCTTGGCTTGGGGCCAGGAGGGTAGGAAAAGAAAACAAGCAAGATGCATTATATCCTACATACCTTGGCAGCTCAACAAAGTGACACTCATGTAGGGCTCATGAGCGAGGCAATTAATGACAGGGAAGTGGCATAAAGAGGACTGTAAGAAATTAGAGCTGAAGTTCAAAAGCACAGGAGAGACAAGGCTAATAAAAAAAAAATCCAGCAGCAGTGTGTATGTGAAAAGTCAATGCAGGAGGTATGTAGTGAAGGTGGAAAAGGTAGCTCTTTTGAGAACCTGTGTGTGATCTTTGCATACCTGTCACCTTCTTCTTATTAAATGTCTAACTAAGTGGTGATTTCTTTAATATCTCCATGTATGTAAGTGGTGAACACAGTGGTGCTGGGTTAACAGCTGGACTCAATGACATTAGAGGTCTTTTCCAATCTTAATGATTCTTTGAAAGGCTGGGAATGATACAGGTTGGAACAGCTGAGCATGAGGACCCCTTGTCCTCAAAAACAGGTTCTCTACAATACTCCGAAATTTACCTGATGAAAACCACAACAATGGAGTTATCTGAATATGTGCAAAAGGTAAATAATAACATTGATTAAAATAGTTTGTTTCATGATATTACAAACAATGTTTGAAAGACAATATTATCTCGGAAATATCTATTTTTAGTTATTTCCCACAATTAAGTTTTTTCTAAGGTTGTGCTCATGGTGGTGGGCAATTAGAGCTGTGCTTCCCCTTTAGCAGAAACCCTGCAGTATATCTGGCACATTATGAACTTATCAAATCCGCTGTAAATACTTTTTTTTAGTAATTTATAGCAAATTATTAGAGCTTTTCTGAACAGGCAGCAGCTCTTCCACTCATAATTTGTCCAAAAGGACAACAACAAGGCTCAGCTGCTTGGCTGCCAAGCAGAAAGGTCAAATTACTGACCTCCATTTTGGGGTATCAGTTACAGCCACCTCAGCACTCCCCATTGCCTGCTGCAGTTGTCTTCTAAATATAGCTGCTCTTACTTGCAGGATATTCTCTCCTTGTACACAATGGCAATAAGGTTCATCACTTCCCCCCAAAAAGCCTATCACAGGATACTGCCAGTATTTATCATTAAAAGTTACAGGTTCTCTGCTATGTTATTTATTTAGTGTTGACAGAAACTTTGATGCTGCTGGTACCTCCAAGTAAAGACAGCATGGTTTGAGCAGTTTAAGCCTAAACCAGCAAAGCTGGGCCATGTCAGTTGGCCCAAATAACGCCAGATGTGTGGCTCAACAAAATCTCAAGTCACTTTGCACAGAAAGATTAAGTCCATAGATATATTCTACACTGAAAATTATTTTACATTTCTTTCAATCACAGGAACACTAGCTGACCTAAATTCATGATTCAGACAGACCAGTCAAAATGCAGGACTGGGAAATAAGACCTGGGCAAGTCCACATGGAAGCAACTCAGCTGCCCATGAATGTCCTTTCATCTCCAGCACAACAGATGGTGGGGACAAAGCCAACCCTAGAGCTGCATTCTGGCTTGGCCTAATTTTAGACACAAATGTGTTATTCATAAGAAAGTCTTGGGGTGTCTATTGGTTTGGGAAGTCACAACACAACAGTGGGAGACTGATCCATCTTCAGGGAAAATCCAGTGGTGTTTGCCAGCATGCCACAGCCTGGGGCAACCAGGGACTGAGCAACACATTCCTTCACAGTGGTCTCCCTTTCTCTCCTGCTACAGCAGCATAAATATATAAAACTTCTGTCCCTGGAGGGTCTTTTTCTTTGACTAATAACTGGAGGGATCCCTTAGTACCAACAGTTATCTACAGAGCTCACCCCACAAGGATAAACACCAAGCAATTTCACTGCCCATCATCTGGGACCAAGTTTGGACTTGGGGGCCAAGGAGAAAGTCTCTCAAAATATGCAAGGGATAAGTCAGTAAGTTTGGCTTGTGCAAGGCATTTTTGACATTCCCACATCTCAAATGTCCACAGCTTAAACACAAACAAAATCAGTGGAGATTTAAAGAACTTTGACCCTCTATTCTTCTTGCTTTTCGTTTCAAAAGGAGAAGCCGAAAGCCCCTCATGCATGCTCACAGGCACAGGTTGAGCACCCTGGCTCAGGCCATCTTTCCATCTCTTCCAGGGGGATGAAACTCCCCACTGGAGCCTGGCCAGGTTGTCCAGGGCACGTTGTGCTTGTTTTCATATCTGCAGTCTCAGCAGAGCAGTGAATAAGTGCTGTCAGGAGTGTTGAACAAACACTGCTCTTGACTTTTCACTGGGCTCTTATGGGCTCACAGCAAAAGCCTGGATCTGAACCCACAGAAACTTTGGGACATGTCAAATCTGAATCCAGATCTGAAACTTGTGGTTGGGTTTCCACCTCTAGGGTTTCAGTTAGAGTTTAGTTCATAAACACTTCTGCCATGGCCTTTTTCTGCTTTACTCCACCATGAATCAAGAGTTACTGCCATGAAATTAGGTTAGACCTAATCACAAGTGGGAATAGAGCAAAGTTTACTTATGTCACCAGCCATAGATTTTTGCTTTTTCAGTTCTATAATATATCTATCTTACATATATGTATAATATATAATACAGTCAGGGACAGTGGCTCACATGTCCATAGATTGTGGACACAGCATTGGGTTAAAGCATGGTGATGCTCTGGTAGGAGGGGGTGAAATTAAACAGGAGAAGGACTGGGCAGAAGCACAGAAGTGTTCAAAAGTGGTTATAAAAATTTATCTACCTCTTCTACCAAACACACTGCAGACCCCACTGACTTTTAAAGCCTTGCAAACATCCACCTCAAAATTTTCTCACTCATGAGCTCCTCGCCAAAAATTAAGTTCCTGAGTTTGCTTGTGATTCAGAGCAGGCAGGAGTCACATGTTTGAGACTTCACCAGGCAAAGTGATTCAATGAAATAATAAACATTTTAACATAAATTAAGAAAATCTGCCTGTGGGCTTGTAACAGTAGAACTCCAAACCTGCACACCCTGTCTCCAAGCATATAACTGTAAGAACCACTGTAGTTTTTCTGCTCCTTTCCCATGGAAGGGAGAATCTGAACTGAAAGATGCTCCCCAATTTGCCCCTAAAGCTCTGTGAAATGGGCAGCTCAGAGCACCAACACACTGTCTCATCACACAAGGTGATGCTACCACCTCTCCTTCTCACCCTGGTTTTTGATGCTGGTGGTCCCATTCCTGCATTACAAATTCCCCACTCACTGAAGATTCTGTGGCAGAAGCTCTGACACAGAGTTTTATTCTTTGATGACCATTTTCGTGGCTTGATATCTTTTTAAGGCTAAAATCTGTTAAGCAGATACTTCCTACAGTTGATGTAACCTGCTTGTGTCTTTACTCTAGGATCCAATAGCTTTGGTGTGACTGTTAATTATCTCCAGTGCAGAGTACTATTTTCTATTTACAGAAGGAAAAAAGAAAATGAGCTCATGGTGGGGTGAGCAACCAGATATAAACCATCATCCAGTTCATCAGAAAACTTTTCACTAACCCTTTGCATATTCAGTTCTTCAGGGGTTAATAAAGTCTCTTAGAAAGCAAAAGGTTTCCATCTGTAATTGGATCCTTTGTATGTGCTTTCCGCTATAGGAATCAACTTAGCATTGACATCCTCGTAAAAATTTCCATTAGATCGAGGCCTGAATGCCCACTAAGGCTCAGTGTGGTTTTGCAATTGATTCACTGAATGAAATCTTATCTAAAATCTTTTTATTTTATGCTATTATGGGCACAAGGGAAAATAGTGATGCAAAAATTTTCACTGCTTAGTTAATGCACAGTGCCTCTTGGAAATGGCCTTCAGGTTAGCTAAAAAGATTGCCATTTCTATTTCCCACTATTTTGTTTCATATTACCAGTAATTGAAAAATGTTTCATTTCTTACTGAGTTACCTATTGACACTTTGAATTGAATTCAGAACCTTTATCTTTAATCTTCTCATTAGATCTCTTCAGACAGCAGCTCATGCTATAGAGGGCAGGAAGACTCAGTTCATCTGTTGCATTTTTTTTCAGCAAGAGACAATTTTCACAAGACGTATGTAAAACTGTTCTTGTGCTTTAAAGATGTAAAGAGCAGTCTGGCCACGTAGAAGCTAAGAACCAAACTTCACATTTCCAGTGTCACTGCAGTGGTGGTGTTCTCCAAGGAATGATAGGTCAAAATATTGTTTACAAAAAATGTCAAATATTTTATTCTTTAAAATTTTATTGAATCAAGGACAGAGAGAACTGAAGGGAAAGAACATTTTGTCTTTAAAATCTGCAGGTATATATGGATTATCCACTGCATTTTTTCATTTGCATGCTATGAAGAATAATCACCCAAATCACCCAAACCAAATTCAGAAGTTGAAGCCAGAATGAAGGCTGAACTGAGCAATTATCAGAATTCTTTGCAATGACTTCTTATGTCTTCTCAGCCAAGCAGATTGGAATTCCCATCCATCCACCATGGGCACAAAGAGAACTGTGTACTCACAGCGTGTACTCAGAGTGCACTCAGCCATAACCTCAAAAACAACCACTCCAGCCTGGGGCAGAAGCACATGTACAACACCTGCACCCTCCCACCCTGTGCACAGCTGCCCAGAGGTGCTCAGTGCAAGCACATGGCTCATGCACCAATACCTGCACTCAGACACAGCACATGGACACATGGTCTGCATGTGGGTCCTACACACAGAGTCTGTATCTAAAATTAACAGGTTCATTTTCCTTTTATCTTCACTGGTTCTGGCCTGGGAACATCTCATGTCCCAGTAGCAGCTGCAGCATCCCTTACTCCAAGCTAGAAGACGTTTGGGCCACTGAGTAATACCATCCCAATTTAAACAGGAGATCCTCATAGTCAGCTCTTGTGCACCTCACAAAGCAGACAGGGATAATAGCAACAATAATAAGTTTCTCTCTGCCTTCCTGCCTCTCGTTTCAGTTGCTGGAGGTCTTTACAGTGCTTAGAAATGAAAATAAAACAATCCCTTGCCCTACTGCTGGAGGGAAGGGAATGGAGCACTAGAGCATCCAGGAATGAGTAAGGCTGTGCCAGCCTGGAAGGAACTCCACATCCCAGAGTGCAGAACGTGCCCTGTCCCCTGGACTGGAGGCAGTTGAGGGACAAAGAGCAGCCCCAAGCCATGTTCATGGTGTCTGAATGATCCCTGCCTGCCCAGGCTTCTCCACAGGAGGAACCTCCACTTATATGGCTCTCTATACAACATTTAATGATAATTGGAAAATATCCTAGCAATGCTGTGTTGTCAGCTTTCCAAACATCTATTTCAAGCTGAGATGGCTGGCAATTTTCTGAACTTTTTTTCTGAGAAGCCTGCCTTCCTAATGTTTTTCAGATAATCTTAAATTTTTCTTTTTAAAAAATCTCAGATTTCAAAATTAAATTGTAGAGCTTTTACTTCAAGTGCTCTACCCTTTCCTCTGCCTTCCCTCACCTCCTGAGTGCAAAAACATGAGAAAGTAGTACAAGATAGCAGGAAAGAGGAGATACAAAACCAGCCAAATGCAGAACAAAACCCAAAACTGCAAAATTACTTTTTTTGTTTTTATGAGTTTTCTACTGAAAATGCCAAACCCCATTCTTTTTCACAAAACAATTTAAAAAGTAATATTAATGAAAATAGTCATTTTTCCTTACAACTCACATCTGGCCTGAGTAATCCTGAAGGCACCTGACATTAGATGAGCCATGGGACCATTGGCTCAGCAGTGATATTTGTCATTAGTCCAGCAAGAAACCTCAAACTGGCAGAATTTTCATTCTCTGCATACACGAACACACACAGTGTGACCACAGCCTGGAAACTCCCCAAGACGACAAATGAGCTGAATCCCAGATTTCATTTCAAAGCCAACCTCAGAATTTCCATGGTGCGTTGAGCCCTCCAGCCTTCCATCCAGAAACCAATGAGGTGACATTGGCATGGAATAAAAATAATGTAGTGACGAAACAGGGCCCTAAAGTACTTCACAGTGACATTTTAAAAACTAAATGCCATGTGAAAAAAATGAAGTCAAATGCCCTTTAATCTCCATAACTCTGTAGTGTCACAGTCTAATTAAACCCTCAGCCTTCTGCTGACTTAGAGCTACACCCACTGACAAAAGATGCCCTCTGATAGGCATTCCTAGGTGACCTCCTCCACCCCAACATCTGTCTAAGTGCCCTTAGCTCTAATGAATGCATGTGCTGGAAGAATGACTGGATTTCCTACAAGCTCAAATTCACCCCATAAACTGCAGAGCATTGCTAATGTTTCTGTCTGTCCCGCTAAAATCCCATCCCTGGATCAGACAGGCAGGAGGAATGAGCTGGACCCCTCTGCTGAAGCTCTGTGCAGTTCCCCTTAATATAAATCTAATGCAGGAATAACGGCAATTTATAACCCAGTGTCCTAGGTTGCAATATTGATGTAGTTAAGTATTCTATTACCACCAGCTGTGGGCCATTAGCTGCTATCACCCACTCCGGATGACAGGCAATGGGCCATCCGTTAGCTATTATCACTTGCTAACGACCCACCCCGCATGACAGGCAATGGGCCATCAGGGACCCACCGTGTGACTCATGGACTTATCTCATCCCATTGTGAGATGCTCTGCCCAGGAGGGAGGAGCCAGGTGTTCCCACGTGGATATAACCTGGCCTTGAAACTGCCTGAGCGAGCCCTGTCTACTGGGTTCCCAGAGGACCAGAGCTACTACTGGATCTTCAGCTGGAGACTAGACCTTCAGAGGATCACCGCTTCAACTGGACTACTTCAGTTGGACTGCTACTACCACCCTAACAGGGTGTTAGGTTGTATCTGACTTTGTCAGTGCTTTTCCTTGTATTATTTCACTTATTTTTAATTTCAATCTTGACTTGTGATCTCCCACTGGTTTGTTTTCAAACCAAGACATATTTTGGCGCCCAACGTGGGGCACGACCTGGGGAAACTCAGAAAATCCTATCACCATGATGATCAACCTGTCTATGTGGGTAATGTATCTTACCCTTTATATTTTCCCTCAAATGGGAAACTATCTACCCGTTGCATTGCTCCTGTTGCGACCAGGGAATGGCATGAGAATTGCTGTATTGGTTTATTATGCCTATTGCATGGTAACGTGTGAGGCGATGAGTACCATTCGGAATATATACTCGACTTTGTCTGCCTGGCCTAACCTGAGCTGCTTCGTCTGGGACCTCCTCAGCAATCGCACCCACCCTCTGGGGCTAGGAGGAGAGAGTGGTTTCTTCCAGCATTTCAGGCCAGGCACAGCCATCTTTGACAACATTGAATTCTCTCTGGATGCTAAGGATGGCATAATCTTCCTGTTAGTTCTGTTTTCTTTCTTCTCTGCGACCAGCACAGTGTACCTCATGCTGAGAAACAGAACAATACCTAGTGTTGTACAGCGTCTTCTCAAAGAGGAGGAAAAAAGAAACAAGTCAGCAGGCAAGAGGAAAAGAACCAAAGGAGCAGTCAATGTCTCAACACAGACCATTGCCGAATCAGAACAGCCAAAGCCAGTAGCGGTTGCCCCCGTCCAGAAAAAGAAATCCAAGAGCAAATCAGTCCGCACAGCGACTGATGAGGATGCGGCAGGACCATCTCACCCAGCAGAAGAGACAGAGCCGGAGATCATCACTCGCTCTCTATCCCTGGGAGAGCTGCGGGACCTACGGAGGGAATTCACCCGGCAGGCGAATGAGTCCATCTTGACCTGGCTGCTCCGTATCTGAGACGCCGCAGCTAATAACACTATTCTGGATGGAAGTGAGGCCAAACAACTGGGATCCCTGTCTCAAGATGTGGTCATTGACCAGGAGATTAGGAAAACCCAAGAAACTCTCAGCCTCTGGCGGCGATTGCTGCTGAGTGTACGGGACAGATACCTGTGCAAAGAAGACCTCCAGATGCACCAAAGGAAATAAAACACAATAGAACAAGGTATCCGATGCCTGAGGGAATTGGCTGTGCTAGAGATCATTTTCTCAGACAACGAGAGATTCCCCAAGAGCCCAGATAATGTCCGGTGCACTTCACAAATGTGGCTAAGATTCGCACGGCTCAGACCAGAGATATACTCTCGTTACCTAGCAACACTGCAGTAGAGAGAAGGCGAAGACCAGGTGGGCGTGTTAACAAACAAACTGAAAATTTATGAAAACACTGTCACCGCTCCACTACGCACCCAGGTCTCATCGGTAAAAACAAACCTGGCCGAGCAAGTCCGGAGTTTGATTGAAGAGAGCCTCCAAAAACTAAGGAAAGAGTTCAAAGAAGGATTTTTCCATGTCACACCGAAACCAACCCGAGTCTCTGCCATCAGGAGCAGACGTACTCCAGTCAGGGAAAGAAAACAAACTCCACGACGTGACCTCTGGTTTTTCCTTCAAGAGCACGGGGAAGACATGAGGAAGTGAGATAGGAAACCCACCTCCACCTTAGCAGCCCGGGTACGTGAATTGAAAACAAAAACATCCACCTCAAGAAGCTCATCTAAGTACAACACTGCCCCAGTCTCTTGTGGACAGAACCCCCGACAGAATGGAAGTGATAATATGACTGATCCTCTTGAAGGGACCTCAAGAACACATTTACAGGAGAAGAACATCGTCCACCAAAAACAGGATTAGAGGAGCCCTGCCTCTAGCCAGGTAGAGGAAAGGGATAATCGGATCTATTAGACTGTGTGGATCCGATGGCCTGGCACGTCTGACCCACAAAGATACACGGCTTTAGTTGATACCGGCGCTCAGTGCACCCTGATACCATCCAGGTATGTGGGGACTGAATCCATTTCTATTTCTGGGGTGACAGGAAGATCCCAGCAGCTGACTGTACTGGAAGCTAAAGTGAGTTTAACTGAGAATGAGTGGCAAAAACACCCCATTGTGACTGGTCCAGACGCCCCATGCATCCTCGGCATAAATTATCTCAGGAGTGAATATTTCAAAGACCCGAAGGGACATCGCTGGGCTTTTGGGATAGCAGCCGTAGAGACGGAAGACATAAGACAACTGAATAGCCTGCCTGGTCTCTCAGATAACCCGTCTGCTGTAGGACTACTGAGAATTGAAGAACAGCGGGTACCAATTACTACAGCAACAGTGCACCGCCGGCAATACCGCACTGACAAAGACTCTGTGGCCCCCATCCATAAAATGATTCGAGATCTAGAGAGCCAAGGGGTGGTCAGCAAGGCTCACTCACCCTTTAACAGCCCTATATGGCCGGTGCGTAAGTCCAGTGAAGAATGGAAACTGACGGTGGATTACCGTGGCCTGAATGAAGTCACACCACCACTGAGTGCTGCTGTACCAAACATGTTGGAACTTCAGTATGAGCTGGAATCCAAAGCAGCAAAGTGGTATGCGACCATTAATATTGCCAATGCCTTTTTCTCCATTCCTCTGGCAGCAGAGTGCAGGCCCCAGTTTGCTTTCACCTGGAGAGGTGTGCAGTACACGTAGAACCGACTGCCCCAGGGGTGGAAGCACAGTCCCACCATCTGCCATGGACTGATCCAAGCTGCACTGGAAAAGGGTAAAGCTCCAGAACATCTGCAGTATATTGATGACATCATTGTGTGGAGAGACACAGCAACGGAAGTATTTAGGAAAAGAGAGAAAATCATCAGAATTCTCCTAAAAGCCGGTTTTGCCATCAAGAAGAGTAAAGTCAAGAGACCTGCCCGAGAAATCCAGTTCCTGGGAGTAAAGTGGCAAGATGGACGGCGTCAGATTCCTTCTGAGGTCATCAATAAGATCATCGCGATGTCTCCACCAACCAACAAAAAGGAGACGCAAGCCTTCCTAGGCGCCATAGGCTTTTGGAGAATGCACATCCCTGAGTATAGCCAGATCGTGAGTCCTCTCTACCTCATAACCCGCAAGAAGAACGATTTCCACTGGGGCCCTGAACAGCAACAAGCCTTCATCCAGATCAAACAGGAAATCGCTCATGCGGTAGCCCTTGGCCCAGTCAGGACAGGACCAGAAGTAAAGAATGTGCTTTACTCTGCAGCCGAGAGCCATGGTCTGTCCTGAAGCCTTTGGCAGAAGGTGCCTGGCGAGACCCGAGGCCGACCACTGGGATTCTGGAGTCGAAGTTACAGAAGGTCTGAAGTCAACTACACTCCCACCGAAAAAGAAATCTTGGCAGCTTACGAAGGAGTCCAAGCCGCCTCAGAGGTGATCGACACAGAAACACAACTTCTCCTTACACCCCGACTGCCAATACTGGGGTGGATGTTCAAGGGAAGGGTTCCCTCTACCCACCATGCCACTGATGCTACGTAGAGCAAATGGATTGCCCTCATCACACAGCGCGCCCGTATTGGAAACCCGAATCGCCCTGAAATTCTGGAAATCATAACAAACTAGCCTAAAGGTGAAACTTTTAAATTATCTTCAGAAGAAGCAGAAGAGCAAGTAGCACGTGCCGAGGAAGCACCCCCGTATAACGAGCTGCCGGAGAGTGAAAGACGCTATGCCCTCTTCACCGATGGGTCCTGCCGAATTGTAGGCGCAGATCAGAAATGGAAAGCTGCAGTATAGAGCCCCACACGACAAGCTGTACAGGCTACCGAGAGACAAGGTGGATCGAGTCAGGTTGCAGAGCTTAAAGCCATCCAGCTGGCTTTAGATATTGCTGAACGAGAGAAATGGCCAAGGCTCTATCTCTACACCGACTCCTGGATGGTAGCCAATGCACTGTGGGGATGGTTAGATCGCTAGAGAAAGGCTAACTGGCAGCGCAGAAGAAAACCCATCTGGGCCGCTGAGATTTGGCAAGACATCGCCGCCCGGGCAGAAAAGCTGACCGTAAAAGTTCGACACGTGGATGCACATGTACCTAAGAGTCGGGCTAATGAAGAGCATCGTAACAA
Source organism: Lichenostomus cassidix (assembly GCF_008360975.1). Lineage (NCBI taxonomy): Eukaryota > Metazoa > Chordata > Aves > Passeriformes > Meliphagidae > Lichenostomus > Lichenostomus cassidix. The sequence goes on along the minus strand of NC_139500.1, from coordinate 8,428,638 downwards.
CGAGCAGGTAGACCGAGCTGCCAAGGTGGAAGTATCACAAGTAGATCTGGACTGGCAGCACAAAAGAGAATTATTTCTAGCTCGTTGGGCCCATGATGCCTCTGGTCATCAAGGGAGAGATGCGACATACAGGTGGGCTCGTGACCGAGGGGTGGACTTGACCATGGACAACATCTCACAAGTCATCCACAGCTGTGAGACTTGCGCTGCAATCAAACAAGCCAAGCGAGTGAAGCCTCTGTGGTATGGTAGACGATGGTCAAAGTACAGGTATGGGGAAGTATGGCAAGTTGACTACATCACACTTCCCCAAACCCGCCAAGAAAAGCGCTACGTGTTGACCATGGTGGAAGCAACCACGGGATGGTTAGAGACCTACCCTGTGCCTCATGCTACTGCCCAGAACACCATCTTAAGTCTAGAAAAGCAAGTCCTGTGGAAACATGGTACCCCTGAGAGAATCGAGTCTGACAATAGAACCCATTTCAAGAATGGCCTCATAAGCACCTGGGCTAAAGAACACGGAATTAAATAGATATACCACATCCCCTATCATGCACCAGCTGCCGAAAAAGTTAAACGGTGCAACGAACTACTTAAAACAACTTTAAAGGCACTTGGCGGGGGAACCTTCAAAAATTGAGAACTAAACTTAACAAAAGCCACCTAGATAGTTAACACAAGGAGTTCTATCAATCGAGCCGGTCCTGCCGAGTCCGAACCTTTGCACACAGTAGATAGAGATAAAGTCCCTGTGATACACGTAAGAGGTTTCTTAAAAAAGACTGTTTAGATTAGTCCCACCTCAGGCAAAGGCAAACCCATCCGTAGAGTGGTTTTTGCCCAAAGACCTAGTTATACTTGGTGAGTGATGAAGGCAGATGGGGAAACCTGTTGTGTACCACAAAGAAACCTTATCTTAAGTGAGAACTGTGTAGATGGTAATAGAATAAGGGGTGGATAATGTCCTAGGTTGCAATATTGATGTAGTTAAGTATTCTATTACCACCAGCTGTGGGCCATTAGCTGCTATCACCCACTCGGGATGACAGGCAATGGGCCATCCGTTAGCTATTATCACTTGCTAACGACCCACCCCGCATGACAGGCAATGGGCCATCAGGGACCCACCGTGTGACTCATGGACTTATCTCATCCCATTGTGAGATGCTCTGCCCAGGAGGGAGGAGCCAGGTGTTCCCACGTGGATATAACCTGGCCTTGAAACTGCCTAAGCGAGCCCTGTCTACTGGGTTCCCAGAGGACGAGAGCTACCACTAGATCTTCAGCTGGAGACTAGACCTTCAGAGGATCACCGCTTCAACTGGACTACTTCAGTTGGACTGCTACTACCACCCTAACAGGGTGTTAGGTTGTATCTGACTTTGTCAGTGCTTTTCCTTGTATTATTTCACTTATTTTTAATTTCAATCTTGACTTGTGATCTCCCACTGGTTTGTTTTCAAACCAAGACACCCAGGCAGCCAGAAAGCAGTGAAATGGAGCAAGCAGCCAGTTAATAGCCTCAACAGTGCTTCTGAGACTGAAATGCAATTTCTGGCCCCAGAGGGTGGTTTTGGGAGAGCGATTCCACCTTGCTCGCATTCCTGCTGGACACCATTCCCACCCCCAGCACACAGACCTGCATTCCGAGCAGGAAAATCTTTCCTTTGGCCATGGCCTCTTCCTCATCCACCTGAGCAAACCAGGCATAAGGAGAAACTCTACAGAGTGGGGATACCATGCTGCTAAAATTCCTGTCCCAGGCAGCAGCTTCATTTGGCCTCTTCTCCCCCATCACCGAGCTCAGCACTTTTGGGGACACACTCATCACACAAAACTTGACACCATTTCCCCCTCTGTCTCCATCCATGTGTCTGTGCAGTTTAAAAGCTCTGCAATACAACATCTTAAAGACTAGAAATATTAATGAGATTATTACTGAAGTAGCCATATCTCTCCCAAAGAACCCCCTTGTCAGTAAGGATTAAACGCCCACTGGTCTTAATGGGCATGGTTCCAATAGGAAACAGCCCTGCTTGTTTCAGGCAGAAAAGGACAGATTTGTCCTTCTCTCATGTATTTACCAGTGAGCATTTCTATTACTCTGCATTCTCACTTCCCTTCCAGACCACAAATGCCCCACGTTGTGCTGGACACCATTCAAATGCTTTGCATAGAAACCTTAGAAAGAGTAAACAATAATAATACTATAATCATAGGCCACCCCAACACAAAGTTTTCACAACCCAGTTTGAGAACTCCCCAGGTTACCCAGCAAACCCAAGATGGACTAAAGATTCACCTCCTTCAAGCCAAGCCTGCTACAACTACCTGCCCTTCCTGAGGCCAAGCTGCCTTTCCCAGGAGATGAAAAAACCCAGCCAGACAGTGTTGCTGTCAAAAAGTCAGTCTCCCTGCACTTTTTGGAGGAAGGTCTAGTCTGCAGCAAGCAAAGGCAGGGGCTACAAGACAGCAAAGAGGAAGCAGGGGGGAAAGTAAGCTGGAGATACAGATGAGACCATCAGTGTGATCATTCAGTGATGGCCACACTAAATGTATCCTTTTCCTATGAATATTTCAGGGTACAGATGGATTTTGGAGGCTTGGGCCCCAAGTTTGTTCTTTAAAGTGAACCTCTACACCTGACTTGGCAAAATAAATATTTCACAGGTAGGTGCTCCCAATCTCCTTCACTGTGCACCTCCTGGGAGAGTGGGCACTGAGGGGCTGCAGGAGGAAGGAATAGCCCACAGCACCCAGCCAGGTCACCTTATTTCCGGGAGAAAGGGCCCTGGGACCATGCACTGGGGCTGGCAAAGAAGGAACCTGTAGCAAGAAAGCAGCAGAAAGCTAACTTCTAGTCTGGCACCACTTAAGCAAGAAGAGAACATGTATCCACAGGCCACACTGCTCATGATTTACACCGACATGAATAAGATCAGAACCAGGCCCTGGTGCTTTGTTACAACAGTGAACACGACAGGGAGCTTTGCCTCTCCTCCTCAGGGTATATCCCTATGTCTTTGTGGTACCAGCACAATAAATAATGCATTCCTGGAAAAGGAGATCCAAGCTTTCCATAAACAATTCAGGGTTTCTCCTTTAAAAACCTCTGAAATATATTCTTAATGCCTGAGCCATGTAAGTCATTAGGTTTCTGTCAGTGTGCTCAATACATATGTATGTGCCAGAGACCAGAATCCTGGTGGAGTCTGTACTGCAGGACATCTATAAAAGAAAATTGCAGTTAAAGTGTCCAAAACAATGATCTGTGGGTGGTCCTCTGGTTAGCAGATTGGTTTCTACAGTGCACATATAGCTGTTAGCAACAAACACCTCCTTGTTTTTGAAAATCTCAGTAGCCTCTGCATGTTAGTGCACAGAGGATTCACTGCCTACAGATTAGCAGTCCATGTATCTGTACTGAACAGTGTGCAATCCTATCTAGGTAGGTCTGGGAGCTCTAATAGCATTTTCACTCAAAATGGAGCTACTTGTAGGCATTTACCATCATAAAATAACAAAACCTGACACATGTGCTCTCACATGGCATAATGTTTTCCAGGGGAAGCCAAACCACAACAGGTAGGGTAAAAAAAGAAATTAAAACCTCTTTCCCTTTGACTCATGGAGACACCCATAGAGCCAGTGAGATGTTGCCTGTTGGATCTACCAGTTTTGACCACAAACCTAATGTGGAGCCTCCCCAGTCTAAGGTTTCTTTGAAACAGGCCATGAAGAATCACCTTGAACATCCCAGTCATAGTTTAACCTAAGCAGTGTTGCTCCTCTGATTTGGAAGGAAGAGTTGCATAAATTACATTGAGGTGGAGAGAAGCATGAGGGATGGGGACAGTGAAAGGATTGTCAGGAAGGTCAGAAACCTTTAAAGGGAGCTCATGAAGACTTACGCCTGCCAGGGAGTGACAGGAGAGAGAGAGAAGAGTTTAAGCATTTTACAGGGCTTTAGAAAATTCAGGTGACATGACAAACTGGCCTCTTGAAACTTTCTTTCCTGCCTCCATAGGTCTTTCAAGAGTAAAAATTACCTGGGTAAAAATGAACTGATTCTAGTTTTTAGTTCACTGCATAGACAGAGATTACTTTAACCCTCTTGGCTTTAGCTGTTATTTAGCTCACAAGGATCATTGCTGGAATGGATGGTTTGGCCAAAAAAGTACTGACATTATGGATGTTCTAAAACATTCACTCCAAAGTGAATTAGTTCATAAGCACTTCCAGAGCACATGATGTTTCACACTACAGAGCTTGTCTTAAATTTTCCATCTGGGTGTAAATCCTGGAAGATGTCACCAGCCAGTTCTGAGAAGTGAGAGTGTCATTAGCATGTTGCTTTAATTGTGTTTTGAATATCATATTAAACAATTTTTTGTACATTTCCTAAGAAGAGTCTTCTTTCCTGAGGTGTCCCAAGTCTCATGTCAACTTACTGTGGCTCAGATGTGTACATAAAATCAAATTAACACATTCCAAACTTCATTTCCACTGAAACACAATCAATTGTAACTTATTTTGGAATCACGCTGCTTTCTCTAATTGTTAGCTCCAGCCTCTGCTGAATAGGTGGTTAAGCAAATTATTCCATCTCACATATGAAAATTGTGCTATTTATGCCGACAGCTTTCACAGTTACTGATGAGGTTTCTTGAGCTAATGAAATAATGAAAACACAAAACAGATTTACCTTTCTTAATAAGGAAAAAGATAATGAACTAAAATTAAAATTGAAACTCTCACTATACACAGAGTTACTGTAATATCATTTCTGTTTTAAATTAATGCCCATGCTTTTTTATTTTATTTTTTACATGCCAGTGACAAAGCTAGTTAAAAATCAACCATGGTAATGTAAAGATGCCATTACTTTATTGCATTTTTTATAATAGAATTATGGGACATACAGTTTTGGTGACTTTTCTGTGTGATTAGTCATACATGAAAGGGCAACACTTTGATTAGACTCTGTGCTTGGCTTCATTGAAGGGGAAAGGGGAAGAAAGTTGCTTTTGGTCACCTTTGCATCCTTTTGTCCATGCCTTGATGCTGGGCTGGGATTGTCCTGGTGCAAATCTGGTGGGATTTGCCTTGCTGGAGCCCTGCAATGCTAGCCAGGTTCCTCACTCACCCACTGCTCTGCTCAGCTTCCCAGGCAGTGCCAGAGATCTTGCTCATGAGGAAGTCTTCCCAAGGAGAAAGCACAGCCACACTGTCCTTCAAAACTCCACCTTCTCACCCCAGGGCCAAAGCAGGCAGGAAAACTCAGTGTGCTTCTGTCACCTGTATGGCAAAGCCCTCTTGCTTCCTCTGGTTTACACATTTTGAGTCTGAAATGGCCTTGCAATGTTGTTTTGCTCTCTCCCTCATGGTCCCCACGGGGAGGCCAAGGACTGGGGCTGTGGGGCTCCAGCAAAGGCTGAGCTGGTTGAGCAGGGAAGGAGCCCAGCCACAGCTGCCTGGGCTGTAACAGGAGATACCCCCTGGCACCACTTCAGAGCTGGAAGCCTACGAGTATGTGGTCCCTCTGGTTTTGAAATATGTATTTCTAGGGCTTAGCACCATTGGTTTTCATTGCAGAGAGATTTTGGCTGGGAATACAAAATCTAAGAAATTTGATATGGGGCAACTGTCAGGATATATTGGTATTTCTGTCAAATAACCTGCACAGCAGGTCCAGGAGATGCTCCATGTGTCCATGACATGTCTTTGGAGTCTTGCAGGGTTACCAGTAGGATCCTGAATTCATTCCTCAAATCCTGTCAGTGATATTTTCTTGAGGAAGATCAAGAAAAAGCAGCAACAGCAGAGCCCAATGCCAAGGGATCTGGCTGCCCGAGGATCCCAGTGCTGGCACATCATGCAATGCCCTTGCTTTAGGAATGCATTAGGAAATTGCTGCTAAAGCCCCTCAGGCTCCCACTCCTCACTGAGCTCCCAGCTCACACATCCCTTCTCTCTGCTGCAGCACCCACTTTTGTGCTTAACCTAAAACAATTATACATTTCTGTCAATAAATACCATGCCATGAATTAGCGGGCTTGTTGGCTCTCTGCCTGCCAGTGCAGGAGGAAATGGCCTCATAAATATTTGTGCAAGACATCAATAAATTTGAAGTGTTGACTTGAGTACTCAGCTTCCCTATCTGAGACCTGGAGCAGAGCTTCCGGAGTTCACATGTTTCTGCCGCGAGAGGCCAGCGCTGGAGGCCAGCGATATCCCCAAGATGCTGAAACTGGAGATGCAGAGAGAAACCCCATATAAACTCCTTTGCAAAGTCCCTTCATGCTACTGATCCCGGTGGAAAAGGTCCTTGCAATTCAGACAGGGGAGGTTTTAAGAAGGAAGGTGTTTCCTTGCCCGCTGCTGCTCCTCACTTTTTTTCTGATTTCCCAATTTTTACTGTTTATTTCTGCAGAAAGGCCATTGTTGTAGAGCTTCACATGGCCAGTGAGCTGAGCAACCCCCTCCAGCAAAGCTGCTTTAGGCTGAACACAAGAACCAGAATTTGTTTTTCTCTCTGCTCTGTGTCCATGGTGTATGCACACACACAGACTGATCTAAGGAGCATGCCCCTCCAAACAGCTCCGTTCTGTCCTCAGGAGATGGTCCAAGTGGTTTACGAAGCTTTTCACTTCTTGTAAATCAAATATTTGGGAGTCTTGTCTAGAAATGTTCCCTTGCTACTTGTGGAAATGTAAGTGTTAGAGGAAAAAAGTCTCTGAGGATGTAAGGAGAAAAGGTGAGGGTCAGGAGGTTTCCCTGGCTCTGTGTGGAACTCCTCTCTTCTACCCCAAGAGATGAGCAGCAGCCAACAGCTCCATTCTAATGAAATGGTGTTGATTGGAAAGACAAGTGCAATATTTTGTTCCTATATAGGCAACAGGCTCTCCTGCATTCTCAGTCTGTGAGATCTCAGATTGTGATAACTAATTAGAAATAGCTGTGAAAAAAGCATGTGCAGGACTTGGATTAGAGGGTGAAGCAGATATACAAGGAAGGTGCTCTCTGCCTCACTTTCCCTGGTATTCCCAGCTCACTGTCTAGACTCAGCTCTCCTGGGAAGAAAGAAGGCAAGAAGGCTCAAGGAAGAAAACGAAAAAATGAAACTCAAGCTAGCAATTGTCAGATTTGCAATAATGCTAAATTCCATCCTTACTATCCAGGCTGCTCAGGAAACCATTTTACAAGGCTTTGAAGACATCTGGGGCTGAAGTCAAGAGATATTTATTAAGCCGCTCACATTTCCAGGTTTGCTAAAACAATTGCTTTATCTCTTAAGTTCCCATGTGTTAAGATGGTTACTGGAACACAGACCTGGAGAGGGACCTTGAGCAAGGTCCCTGGAGAGACCTTGAGCACCCCACCCCATGGATGAGCAGCAGCACAGCCAGACATCATCCAAGGCACCATTTCCTGGGGCCCAGGGTGACCCAGGGTGGCCCAGGGCTCAGTCCTGTCCCCACAGTGCCTGTGGCTGCTCCAGCTGCTTGTCGTGGTGCTGCTCCTGCCAGCACAGCATTCCTGTGTGACGGGGTACCCAGGCACACACTGGCTCTGTGGTCACAGATTGTTCACAATTCAGTGTTTTCTCTAGTCCAGCATGGCATCCCCAGTTTCTGAGCTGGAATTTGCCATTTGGCTGTAGCCAGGAGCTCAGCATCAGGATCCTTCTTCCCTGTTGGAGCCTGGCTGCAGATTAGTCTTTCCTTGTTCCTTTCAACACAAGAAAAAGCACTTTTTTCCCCACCCTGCTGGAGGGAAACCAAGAAGCAGAACAAGAATTATTCTAAGTTTTAGGGTGTCTTTTTGCTTTTTGAAAGAGGACAAGGGCTTTTCCCCCAGGTTCTGCTTCATGAAATGGATGTTTTAGAGAAAAGACAAAGCACTGGTGGTGAACTAGCCCCTGAAGAGGCTGTAGAGCTGCTGTTTGGGTAGGTGTGTGTACATCAGTTGGGTTCATCTCATTCTCAGCATTTCACCATCTTCATCAGCAAGAGATTCAAGCTCAACCCCACCAGTCAGCCCTCCTGCCTTTAAAATGTGAATCTTTATCTCCCTCATCCAGATAAACATTACAACAAATTGGAAAGCTCCACCAAAACTACAACTGTAATAAAATCAACTTAATACGACTTCTGAACTATTTGCTATGGCAAAAGAAGGCAAGGGAGTATTCCCCAAAATAATTTGCCTTAAATCTGCAAACAGCCCGTCAAGCATCATCAAACTATTCAGGGAAGATGGCAAGAAGATAGAATTTGTTTTGCTTACTGTCACACCTGCTTGTCCTGGTTACCATCTACTACCTTCCTTACCCTGGTTTTCTTTCTCTTGTAAAACATTTCCATTTTGTTTTCTTAAGAAAAGCAATGTTGCAGAACAGTAACATTCATGTATGGAGGGAGAACGGCTGACTAAGGGGATTTATGCTGGCAACATTACACACAAAAGCTATTTTTCAAAGGGGAAAAATGTGTGCCACACTTTCTTGGCCATCAGAGATCACTCTCCTGACAGAGAATCTGTTCAGCTGAGCTGATGGGAAAGACTCTCATTACCAGCTTGGGGTTACTGGCACCGCACCTGCAGCAGCTTTCTGGAGTTCACGACTTGCAGCCCAGTGCCAGACCACAGAAAAAGGCAGAAAAGGGAAAGAACAGCCAGATATTATGTCTAACTATCGTGACTCACTAGGGCTCCTATTCTCAATTTGCTGTGACCTTTAGAGAAGTGGAGCTGATACAGAGCAGACAATGCAGCTCCCTGCTCTCTGGGAAGCCCCAGCTCCTGCCCTGTGCCTCTCTCTGAGCAGTTTGCCCAGCACTGCCAGCCACACACCCCACCCGGCCCGGCTGGAAGGGCTGGGATGACGCACCAAGTCAGCTTGATTTGTGGCATCTCCCTGAGTAAGATGTGCAAAATAAAGACAGATGGCAATGGATAAACTCCAGTGACTGTGAGGCTGCTATTAGCAATAGCTCCCACACTGTGTGGAGCGCCCTCAAATGAACTTCCCTGTGGCCCCAAGCCCCTGGTAACACACGGAGATACTGCAGCCCATCTTTTAGTAAGAGCTTCTGTGCCTTTTGCCATTTTACCATCTTGTTTGGCTTTATACTTTTTTCCCAACCGCCTGACTTTTTTCTAAAAAGCCACCACCTTCACACAGCTGTTCCTGCAGCTGTCCAAGTTAGTGGTGGTACCTTGGCCAAGCAGGGAGATTTCTTACCTTCAGGGTCTGTGTGGGAAACCTCCTTCCAAATCCAAGCTTCAAAAAGCCATGGGAGCTGTAATGTTTTCCATGTGCTCCCGTCATGAAGCACTAAGATGCTAATTCCTCAAAATCATTTTCTCCCAGGATTTTTGCAGCATCACCAAACCACGTTGAAGCTCAGCAGAAGGATCCAGGTGATAATCCAGGCACCTTTCTGGGGGAAGTTTTGCTTCCCTCTTTATTCGTCGTGTTACCTCTAAGTTCAGATGCCTGAGGTCTGCAGTTGGCATAAATGTTATTACATCCAAAATAAATGTAGGCACATTAATGTTTTCTGATGACTTTTTCCTTGGATATATCAACAGAAACTGATCACTGGTGGTCTTTTCCAGAAATTAAATTAGGAGGCAGAAATAACCAAAATGCAAAAACCAACCTGGGGTAGCATTTTAATAAGGAACCTCTGCGGTTTTGGAGCCTCTGTGTTATTTTCAATAGTAATTTTCTCTGCTTTGGATTCAGTTCAGCTTTGAAGAAGAATCCTACCTTGCTTACATGCCTTTGCAATCACTCCTTTCAGCCTTCAAAGGTCATCTCACCACCAGGTATACGGAAGGGAGAAAACTGGGATGGTTTAGTTTAATGATAAAATCTGAGCCTTTCATGAAAAAGAAAATGGAAATTAATGATACAATGAGAACAATAACTTTTGTGGGTTTAGTCTGACTATTATTAGTGTGGAAGACATGGTAAAGGAAATTTCACACATTTTTTTCAAAGTCCAGTGGAGAACAACCTGGGTCTGCCCAAGGCAGTTCCCCAGCCCAGCAGAGGCTCATTTACAGCCTCTGGTAGCCTCACTAGCAGATTTCCAAGTCACTCTGGTGAAAGCAAAGAATTTCCTCATATGCGCAAACATACCTGACGAATGGCATAATCCCAAGGAACACACATTAGGTCAGTTAAAATATTCCACTGTATTGATATTAAGTCCACAGCTCAGACCCAAGATCAAGTTCTCATTTGTCTGAATAACAGAGTATTTAAATATTTAGTTCAAATATAAAGACTTTTGGCTTATATACAGGAGAGGGGGAAATCCAAGGAACAAAAGTTTTCCTTGTAGCATGCACAGTGCAGATTCCCAAACCTTGGCAGCCACAGTACAACACAACCATGGCAAATGCCTGGCCAAGACAAATCTATAAAATTTGCACTGTACATGCACCCCTTCCATGCATGAAGGTCTAATAAGCCCAGATACTTTCTGCCTCTTCAAACAGTCAAGCTACAGAGGTTTCCCCATGGATTCTAGCGAGGCCAGAAGCATGGAGACTTTATTATGTAACAGCCCACATTATTTAGTGAAAATCTGGAATGCGCTTTATTAGTTGGGCCTTTGTTTGGTCAGGAAATACCTCCAGACAAATGTGATGACACAGGCATTTTTAATTTGCCACTTCACATTCACAGCAAATTAGGTGATTTTACGTGTTATTCCCTCCATTAAAAGCGACAGGCTGCAAGGTTAGCAGTTTCCCTCAGAAGCTCTTGATGACATTACAGACACACATAGAAAGCACGAGCACATCAGAACGAATTAAGATCACCTCTCTTTGCCTATAATCTGAAACACTCCATGTGGTCTCCCTTAGCACCAGTCCCAAATGCCAATGCTCTGGAACAGCATGTGCAAGTGGTTGGAGGTAAGGGGAGGAGAGGTCAAATTCTGTGCGCTCCGTACGATCAAATTTGTGGTATAAAACCAACAATTACCAGTGAAGTGGTGAGTGAAAAACAAACGTCCTATCTATTACCCAATTTCAAATGCCAGTGCGATGCCCGCAGGACTCTCAGACCTCAGTTATTTTTTTGACGTATTTGGTAACGTGTCAAGTCTTAATCCCTGCTTTCAAATGGAGTTGGATTTTTCCATTTGTGAGCTCGAATTCATTTTCATTTCAGAGCAGACTTAGAAAAAGGCCAGTTAGACTGCTGCTGAAGTATAATTTGAGGACGTATTCCTCTGTGGATTACACTTCTGCTTAGGATAAGTAGGAAAAACTGCAGGAGAAATGATGTTAAATGCAAAATATTTAATCTTGACTGAATATCACTGAAGCAGCTCAATGAAGACCCAAAGGAAACGCTGGTAAAGAAAAAGAAAGAGGGGGGAAAAAGCAATCCTAGTTTTCTTACAGTGAGGATTAGGAACTGAAATGTGGCCAGCATAGGAACATGCACTATTGCTGGACTTCAGTCCAGATAATAAAAGGAAAAATAGAGATTATGTAGAGCTGGGTAATAAAAGAGGTAGCGGTGGTGAGTCTGCAGCGGCAGGTTTTTTGGCTGGCGGTTTAATGACTGAGGCTGCAGATTTGCCGAACGGCGCTGAGCGGGACTGACGCAGCTCCTGGGGTTTGCTAAAGAGGGGAAGCATCAGTGGAGGTCTGCAGGCTGCAAGGGTGAGTGGGTGGGAGCCCTGTGCTGGAGCTGCTGCTCAATCCATTAGCGGTGTGGGACACACCGACACCTTCCCAGGCAGCGGCGGGTTCCGGGTGTTTGTGCAGGCTCAGGACACCCTGCGAGCCCTCCTCACAGCACAGGGCTGGTTTATGGCCAGGCAATGAGGTATGGCTGGGCTTTTGAGGAATACCAGGTGTGCTGGAGAAGCCGATTTCCATGTCGGGAAAGCCTCCGGCCCCTCTGCCTGGCTGGCCAGGTGGGTGGCCCTTGCCTGCCACTGGCATCCCCAGGAGAGCAGGAGTGCTCCCCTGAGCAGTGACCTCAGCCAAATGCCACCAACAGCCCTTGGTGTGACTGCAGGGAGTGAGCAAAGAGGAGGAGGAGAGCAGGGCTCCATTAGAAAGTTGTCTTCCAAAACCAGGAGCTGCAGACTTTAATCTCTTCCCACCTCTTAATGAGGCTCAGAGTTTCCGTGTTATGTTTTTTCCCCAAACTTCTCTGAAGTTGGGCACCTAAAACTGTCAGTGAAACTCAGGTTTCAGCACATGAGGAATAATTTGGCTGCTTTCTACTCAGGTATTTGAGAAGTACTCCCACAGCCAGGTGCATTTCTGCACAGTGGCTTTGTGTGCTGTTGCTGCAAACACTTCAGTGGAGACTGGACAGAGGTGACAAATTGGAGACTTTTTCCTTCAGGTCAAGCAAATCCAGGCTGTGTTTGTAATGCAGTTTCCAACTGTTGGATGGTCCCATGCCCTAACAGGTGTAATGTCCTTTCAGAATTCTTTCCAAAGAGATAACCCCACAATGAAAACATCTCCTCACTAGCAAGGCACAATTCCTTGGAAGCCACCTCAGCAGGTGAGGCAGTGGTGGTTTGCAGATCTTTGTCTTCAGCTCTCAGAGGTGCAGGATCTGCAGGTCAGCCAGGTGTGAGTGAGCAGTTAGCATCCTCTCCTCTGCCTTCTGCTAGACAAGGCTAAAATACAGGAAATCCCATTCTTGAGTATTTTTTCCCAGTTCTATATGAATAACTTTCATTTTTAAAGCAAGAAGAAACACCAGATGTATGTGCATACCTGTCCTGCTGTCTGTGCCTCACCCTCTTGCCACCACCAGCATGCAGTGAGCACTCTGTTGAATTTGTCTGCCCTGATGTGTTTTAAGCCCACTTTTAATTGCTGAGAAACCTTCTCTACTGAAAAGTCAGAAGAGACTCTTTCTTTGTGTTTCTTTTTGCTCAGAAGGGGCTGAAGCAGCAATCTTGACTTAAAGGCTGACTCTGATTGGAAAATAAACAACTATAAAGTACAATAAATCCCATTGAAGAGCCCAGTCAAAACATCCCAATGAACAGCTAATGCTCCACTAACCAACTCCAGATGTCACAGCCTTGTCTGGCACTAATTGGTTGACTGGAGAGTCAGTAACTGTGTAACCTGGAGGAAATCTCTACTTCTTGCACTTGAGATGAGTTCCTAAGACAGAAAATGGTTTTGTTTTTTGTTGTGTTTCCTAATTTCTAAACTACAGAGGTGTCACAGGCACCTGCTGATATCTTCCCAGTGGCAGGACACTGTCCAATTTTAGGGTCCCTTAGGCACCTCACAAAAATTTTCTCAAGAGCATGAAGCTGCCTTTGATGTCTGATGTTTCTCCATTCCCAAGCTTTTCTGGGTTTATTTGTTTAACCAGAGGACATGCCCTAGCAGATTTCAGCTAAATTCTTAGATAAAGGTAGTTGCAAATTCCATCTGGCAGTGTCTGAAGCACCAAAAAACCCCAAAGAAACCCCAACCAAACGCAAATCAAAACCAAACAAACAAAATCCCAAAGAAAGAAATTGCTTCCAATTTTAGTTAAAACACATAAAATCAGAAAACTGGAGATGAGTTTGGAAATCAAAAATAATTTTTTTTTAATAAGATGAGCCTGGTGCACCCCAGTTCCTACAGGCTGGAAATTCCATGTCTGCCTGCATGACTGCATTGGCAAGGAACATAAAAAGTGGCTAACCAGGATTTTCCAATGGGATTTTAAGGTATATTTGACAGGATCATATTATATATTCTGTGTAATACTACAAAGCAATGTGTGCCTGGAGGTACCTCCTCTGTTTTACCAAAATACTTCCCAGTGCCATGATTCTGCACACATTCACTTATGTTGTTTAACTTCAAGGAAAGATATCCCACTGCTGTCTGAGACTTCCATGACATTAAGAATTGCTATTCATAATTCATTCTTGGGGTTCTGGTCATATCCTGAGCACATGGGAGGAGGTTCTGTGAAAGACCTTTCTAGAAAGTTACTTAATATGTTTCTGTCAAAAAATATACTGTTCATATTCCTTATTATTTTAGATTAATCTGTAACAATAATTTTATCTCTAATAAAAAAATTTATCAAATGGTTTACATGAATTTTAATAAACATTTCCCTTAGTGTCACTGAAATGACGTTTATACTTTGTAAGAGCATTTTATAAGTACAGAAATTTACACACCAAAATCTGATGTTGAGCTTCCATTCAATTACATATAATTGAATTTTTTTAGTGTTTGTAAAAATACCCAAAAAACCCCAGTCTATAACCTGTTTCATAAGTGTCAAAACCATTTTTTCTGTAGAGTACTATGCAATGGAGCATCTGTTTGGACACGTCCAGCCATATCTTTCACTCCTGATCTGCAAGGGAATAACACAGGATTAGAAATACAGTAGACACTTGTGCAAAGCATGAACAATGAAAATTACATCCAGCCCTTAATCCAGGGGATTCTGGGCTGAGCTCAGCCTCCATGGGTATACATATCCATTCTGCATTTAGTTCCACATATTCCAAGACTGGATGTTTCCCTATGAGAGTCACATGGGAGCAAAAGTGGGATTAAGTGGCTTTCTCTCCATGTTTTGCTATTAGCATTACACATGTAATATGCAGGCACATGAGCAACTGGGCTGCACAATGGTCAGCGATGAAATTAATTTCTTCCAAGATACCAGAAGGTTTCACATTTCATGTATCATCTTAATTTTGTCCATGGCCTTGGGAGAGAATGGATGGAAAGGAAGCAGGAGGTTAATCATACACCATACATTCAGATTCAGAAAAACTTTGATAAATCTTCCTCCTTCAAGCTTGAGTGAAGGACTGTTTCCTGCCAACAGGGAGTGCAAAACTGGCTCCTTCACCAAACTTCTCCTTTCATGCTTTCAAATCTGCCAGAATCTGACCTGAGTTTGGCAGTGGTGACACAACAGAGGATCCTCTGTGTGCTCTCTCTGGCTGCTGAATTTGTATCAACATAAATAAACCCCTCTTGCTGGTACAAAGCAGCACCTCTTAGGTGCAAGGAACATCTCATCTACCTGGTCTATAATTTGACTCCAGCAGGAGTTAGAATTGTAAATTATGTAAAATTAAATTTAAAAATTAAAATTTAAAACATTTAATGCATGAAAGTACCAAATTTAAGTAGACAGATATTGAACTGGTCACTATTTTCTGTTCAGTTCTGTTCTGTTCAAAAGTTCCTACAAAGAACTTGTGGGATGTTAGAAAGGAAATGCCTGTGGAAGTTAAATTTCTGTTTCCATTGAGCTGAGTTAATTAGATATAAATTCTGAAAAAGATTTTTTATACCTTTGCAGAGCATCAGTGCTCATTGGCATTCAACATTAAATATCTCTGTTTATCACTAAGCACTTAAGAGTACTAAAGCAAATCTTTAGAAACCAGCCTTTGACTTTGGCAGCAAAGTTGTCTGTTAAAAGAAACTGTTAACATTCAGTTGAGTGGCATTTGGAAGAGAACTGGCAAAGTAAACTCAAGGGTTAATGAAAGTAAATGAGATAATCCTCATTGATCCCCCATAATCCCCATGGTCTGAGTGCAGCTGTCAATCACCAGGAGAGACTTTTTCCTAATCTATTCCTCTGTGAATAAGTCACTCCAAACTGAATATACTTTATACACAGACGTATTCAAACATACAAACAGACACTCTGAACATAAAACAAAAACTTAGCACAGTGAATTCCAAAATTAAGGGGAAAATAAAGCATAGCTAAAATATGGTGCATAAATTTTAAAAATAGAACGCTTCTTTTGCTAGCTAAAACATATTCCAGCTGTCTGTTCTTACTAACTCACTGTTTCCCATGTAAGCTGGTAGCAACTAATGAACCTGTTAAATCCCTTCTCTGTAAAGCAGGAAAGACTGTTCCCATAAAATTAAAACTTGCTGTTTAACAGATTGACCTAAGACAAATATAGTCTGGAGCATAAAAGAAATTATTTCATTACTTTTCAGAGAACTGCTGACCTGAATAAAGTATTAAATCAAATTATGCCATATCTGAGGCTCTGAGGATGTTGCAGGAGGAGCAGGGTGTGCAATGGAAGGGCATGGAGAGCTGTGCCCATGACTTGTCCTGGCTGCTTTCAGGCACTTCTGTAGCCCTTCTTTAGCAGTACCAACCCCACCAAAGTTGTCCCTTCCTTTGTCCACATCACTGCAGGGCTACCTCACATCCCTGAGGGCTCTGGACACCAGTGGTGTCTGCAGAGCTGAGCTCATCAACTCACTTTTCCGAGAGCTGCACTGAGTTCAAAGAGAGTCTGAGGCACCAGATTCCTTCCTTAGCTCTCCTTTCACTTTGGTCCTTAAACACTTGAGCAGTTAGTTCTGTGCTCCTCCTGCACAGAGGGATGCAGAAGGACAGGCACCAGTTGTCCACTCCCAGATCTGGGGAAGGAACTGGCTCAAGAGAGAGTGGGATCTGGGGAGATGAACACATCTGGACATCAGCTCTTGTAGTCCAGATTTGCCTCAAAAGCTGAGTTGTAAATCCATGCTTGGTTTTGTGAGAAATTCATCCAGTGCATAGACACTGTTAATTGCAGCATTTACAAGTACCTGCTTATTCTGGTAAATTTCCATCTAATACTTTGCAACTGGAATTCTTGATGGTGTAGACATGGCACTTAGGGACATGCTTTAGTGGGGGACTTGGCAGTGTTACATTTACAGTTGGACTCAACATTAAGGGTCTTTTCCAACCCAAATGATTCTGTTTCTATACTACAGCAGTCACTTACACAGAAACTCTTTGGCATCTAGAAGAAAGCCAATCTTTCTACAGAGCATTCAGACCCACCTGTAATAACGTTACTGCATTCTGCAGAGGAAAAGGAAATTGTCTGTCAAAGATTTGGGATAGAAATGCTTCACACCGCCCAAAGGTACCTCTTGATAACACAGTGCCACAGCCATTTTCCTCCTGTAAACACTCAGAGCCACCACCTCTAACCTGAGGCTGAGTTGGAAATAAATGCCCCACTCTCAGGTTTAAAGAAAAACCAGCTTGGTAGCCATTTGGCCTGCAGCCAGGATTAAAGTGTTAACTCAATGTCTGTCAACCTGTCACTTAAACATTTACAAAACTACTGACCACTTCTATTAAAAGACCATTAAACCAGGATTAAGCTTTTCCAGGGTTAAGCTGATGTAAAAATGCAAGGAATGTCACACCGAGGGCAGCTCATTTTATTTGTATTGTAAACAGGCAGAAGTTGGAGGATAAAATGTTACATGTTTATTAAATATGAGGGTATACCCCTGCTTTGCATTTTCCCTTCTTTCAGCATCCTAAACACAGATCCCATTACTCAGGCTCTGATAGCTGCAGAGGATAGCCTAGTGAACATGGAAACCTGCAGCTGCCTTAAAACCAGCCCTGGATGCTTCAGAACAGATTGGGGTAGCTTTGACTGGAGCAGGGATGTGACACAGAGTCTGGCCATAGTGCTGGGAACAGCCATGGATATGAACACGGCATTTAGTTAATGTGTCACAATCATAATTAATTATTATTATGTGTCATAATCATAATTCATGTCACAATCAGATACAAACTGTTAAAAAAGCAAGAGTGTATTTTGAGCAGTCTGTGGACTTATTTTGTAAAAGCAACAAGGTCCACCAAGGGGTACCAAGAGCCTCAGTGGAACTCCCTGCAAGCTTAGCTCGGCAGGTGCTGTGGTGGGACAGTGAGGTTCCTCTGTTTCCTTACCATTTCTTAGCTCTTGCTAGCCCTTGGCAGGGACAGGGTGCAAGGCTGGATGGGCTGATGGCCTGATCTGCTCGGTCTGTTTGCATCTGCCACATAATTACCTCTGAATAAAAGCGTGCTGGCCTGAGCATCAGTGCAGAGACATGACTCACAGAACTATTGGCCTTTATTTATTAACTACTACCCTGCAAAATTTCCAAACATATAAGCCATTGAGCAAGTCTGCCTACATAAATATTACAGAATTGGCCATCCCTGAAGAGGGAGGTGCACACATTAAATGAGATTTCTCCCCTTCCCCATAGCCCTCCCTCCATCTAGCCTGTTATCTTTATGAAATATAATTTTGGTTTCAGGAAGTATCTATGACACTTCCATCTGAAGCAGTGCTTCCAGTATTTACAGATATCAAAGAACTGGTCTTAATTTCATCTGATACTTTAAAAAGCCTTTTATTCTAAAATAAATTATTGAAATGTGGTATTGGTAAAATGGGTTGCTCCAGTAATGGATTTACTGTGATGGTGCAATCAATTTCAGAGATTGGATTTCAGGATAGAAACTATTCATCACTCTCCATGTCAAGGCAAGGTTTACCTTCACACTGCGGTCACCCACTGAAGCTTATGGATACCAAGGGCAGAGGAGGATCCATTGGAGGAAAACCCATACTGTTGCTTTTTTCCCATTGTTTCTGAGGCCAGAGTTTGGAGTTTTGACAGTTACAGCATCTCCAGAGCATCATGGGCTACCCAGGGGGGTGCAGAGGGACTCATGCCTATGCCACAGCAGTTGTGCTTAAATATTCTGTTTATCTACTCTACCATGACTCAAATGCAGGCTTCACTGTATGAATTTTCCCACTTCTCTGTCTGATTTCAGGATCAGCAGAGCCTTTCATTAGGTAAAGTCCTTCAGCAGTAGGGAATACAATGGTTTGAATAGGAATGAGGGGGAGACACCTGCAGTGGTATGAACTCTCCCCATCCTGTAACACTGAGCACTCAGCTCTAGTGATGCCAATGAGGTAAAGAGGAGGGGGGTTGTGACATGAACCATCCCCTCTTATGCCTGCCCTGACCCTCTCTTCCACATCTGAACTTTTTCACAAGCTGGAGACCCCAACAAGTCATGCCCTGCCATAGCTGGAAATGGATCTCCTGGACCTCTGCAGCAAAGGAGGAGGTTGAGAACAGAAGCAGTTTAGTCCTGGAGGCCAACAAAGACAGGATTTTTCTCCATTTATTTTTGCTCCATAGAGGCCCATGTGCCTATTAGCATAAATACATATTCACAGTTTCCTTAGTATTGCCTCTTGCTCCCTCCCCTTCAATCCTAAGGGGGCCACAACCCAGAGAGGCTCTACAAGGCACCATGAAACACAGCTTCTCTGGGGTGTCCTGACCTATCAGTGGCAGGAACAACTGGCATATCTAAGCCTTGTGACACAAAAAAATTAAAGCTTTTTTTCCATCTTCATCCCTAATGAACCTTGCTCTTCATTCCTAGAAAGCAAAATCAGCTCCATAAATCAAGAAGTCTGTGGATTTGGGGTTTTACGTTAACACTTCAATTTGTGCTTTGCTGTGACCTCTTGGATTGGGGTGAACTATTCTACTGTGCTGGGAAACAGCAGCTCCAGAGCCAAATTTAGCACCTAGAAGATTTCCCTTGGCTCCCAGATGCCTTAACTTTAAACCTGACTCCCTTCTTAAAGACAAAGTCATGTCTACTTTTGATTTCAGGGGTTACATACAATAATTTAAGAAGTGGGGACCCAGCAAGTCTCTGACTATGGAGGCAGTTGAAAATATTATTTGGAGCCAGAATTGCAGCTTTCGTGGCTATGGTCTCTGTACCAAACTCAGCTCTGCATTTAGTCTTTCACTGACTTTCTTAAGTACTACAAATGATGGAGTTTTGCTCAGCTGGAGAATCACCATCAATAAATACAGCTGGATTGGAATAACTAATGAAGGGTGAAAAACTGGGCTTGTTATAGTTATTTATAATGCCTCTTAAGACAGTTAAAAGTAACTGAAAAGTCTCTGGAGTTTTAAATCTTTCTTCTTACTCTACTTCACTACTTGCACTCCTTCTTTTCCTGTTTTTTCATATGAAATATGGCCTATCCTGGAAGTTTATTTAAAAAATCAAAACTCTGAAGAAACTCACAGAAGGCACTTTGCAATGGCTAAGACAGAGTGAGCCTTGGCAAGAAAACTTCTACTGATGTCCCTGTGATGCCTGCAAAGAAAGGGCTCCTGGAAGGCCACAGATGCTTTCATTTTGGTGACAGCAAAAGGGTGCTTAAGGTTCCTCAATGCAGAAATTCTTCCATCCATCCTGAGCCTCTGCTTCACTTACTGTGGGGCCTGCCTGCAGCCTCAGCAAGTCTGTAAGAAAGGTTTCTCAGTTCTTACATTTTTAGTCCTCCTGTCTCTGTTCAGAGCTCTTGATTTTGCACAGGGATGAGGTGAAGCTGCTCTACCTATGCCAGAGACTCAGTATTTTCCACCTGTGGTAACCACACTTGGAACATTGTAAAATATAGGCTCCTGGGGTGCTGCACCTTCTGCAATCCAGCACTGACCAGAGCAGATCTACATAACTCAGTGGTCACCAACACTAGTGTATCTTCTTTGGGAGTGCTTTAGGGATGGGAAGTGATGGAAGGGTTCAGGAAGGAGAAGCAACACTGAAGGGGGATGAAACTATATCGTAAATTAGACTTTTACTCAGAATTTCCAAGTTTTGAATTTTGAATTTTCAAAACAGCAACTGCAGTGATGAATGAAGAATTCCTTTCTTAATGATCCAGCATGCCCCATAAGATGTAAGGAATCCAAGATATTCCTAAGTCCAACCATCATGTTACAAAAACCTGTTCCTGCAATTACTTTGTGTTTCTTATCTTAGGAATATCAATGGACTGGAAATAAATTAAACCCAGAATATTCTTGCAGCCTTCTCAATCCACAGTAAAAAGGGGGGAAAGGGATACGACCAGATTCAGCAATAACCTCTAGAAAGCCCAGTAAATGACAGCTGGAGTGCAGGACACTCTGAAGTTATCAGTGCTATATTAGATATTTCAGAGCAAAGCAGAATTAATCACTCTCCAAGGAAGCTCTAAGAGCCATTGATCTGAGATCTGACTCTGGTATTCCTTGGGATCTCACAGCCATTATACCTGGTTCATCTGTAAAGAGATCTCAGATCTCCCTCGATGAGCCAGCAGTGCCTCCTGCTGTACTCCAGCCTGCATTTATTCCCAGACTCCCAGCTCTGCCAGGTTGCAGCTACCAATGAAGCTACTGTTGGCATTTTGAGAGCTGTGATGAGTAATGGCAGATGTGCCTAACTGGCCTCAACACCTCTGGAAACATCAGTCTGTGTCGGGGGGATACACCCTGCCCAGCCCAGCGTGGGACAACTGGGAGCTCAGCAGTCTGTCAGGCAGCCTGAAACACCCAAGAGATGTTTTGCTCACAAACCAGCTTTTAACACATTGCTGAGTGTGTTTGAGTATCACAGCACACTGGGGCTAATCTGTGGAACCCAGAGGGTTTCAGCCTACTCAGCCATGCTCCTCCTCTAGCGTTTACACATTTCAGCACTAATCTGCAGGAAGCCCTGCTGCAGTACCACGACCTTCTGCTGAACAGGCTTTTGCTTGTGCTGACCCATGACAAGCCATCACAGTTGGGGAATGCTGACTGTATCACAGCCCACGTGAATGCCAAGTCTGGCTTAATCCAAAAACATCAGAAAAAGGAACTTGGGGTCAATCTCACTTAAGGAATGTGCCAAACTTCCTGGAGGTCACAGCGAGAGAACAAGCCCAATGTTTCACCTCTGAAGCTGAGAGACGGAGAGGTTTTAAATCCTTTTGAGTCGTCAGCCTGCAAAGCAGGTAGAGTGGCAAAACAAAAGAGGGGCTTGTCTCTGCTCTGGGCTGTAACTGGGAGTCTTTCACTGGAGAGGGTTCTTCCTCCCCCTCGGGGTGGTTTTCTGCATATCAGGTAGAAAATCTCCTTGAAAAACAGCAAGTCAAATCTTTCAAAACAACCATTATGATAACAAAGAAGAATAAGACTACTCTGCTGCCGCAGCTTCTATCCAAAAAGTTCCTGAAGGCTTTGCAGAACCTGTTTATTGAACCTCAGGAGCTCAGGGGAGAAGCATCAACATCAACATCCTCCACATCTTGCTGTAGTCACTCCTCACTGCAGTTGGCAGAGCTCTGCTGGTGAGATGGCTCCAATAGGAGAATGTGGCAGCAGCCTACCACCCTTCCCTCCCCACAGCTACACTAATCATAAAAATATGCTCCCAGTAACTGACATTGGTTCAGATGATGGCACTGCTTTAAAGGATGTCAGTTTGTCCCACTCTCACACCATTTGCATCAGTCCTGTTTGCTGACTTTCAGACACTGGGGCTAAGTAACAAAAGCAGTCTGAGATCTTGGATTCAAGGATGCCATGGGTGCAAGGTAAACTCTTTTGTTCCTAGGGAAGCTTTAGACTACCATTAATTTTCATAGCACTTCTGGCACACTTCTGTTTTATGTTAAAAAAAAACAAGACAGAAGGTCTCATGGTTTCTAAAGATGACCCAATGAAACTGTAGGAGTTCCAGATAACCCTTTGATGACCCTTCCATTCAAAAATCCCTTTTATATTAATTTCCCATTAAGGATTGAGAAATATCCTAATACTCCACTATGTGAAATAGAGAAGGACAGTTATACCTGAAACACATTTAATCAGGGAACAGGGCTACTAAACAACCTTCCTTATGCAAGTCCCAGTTCAGTGACAAGGTAGGAGGGGACAGTGGACCTGGAAGCTGTGACACTTCCCTTGCCAGGCACAGTGCTCCTGCCAGCCTGGCTCCAGAGGCTTGTGCCAAGCTCAGCTTTGCTGCAGTAATCCCCTATCAACAGCATGGCCAGGAAAAATGTGATCTGCAAGCTGTGGTGCCAGCAATGCTGGAATGCTGAGCCCTAGGAAGGTGTGCCAGGGCAGCTAAAGACCCAACTGAGCTGTGGTACAAAGCCATGAAAGGATGGCCTCAGCTGAGGAGAAAGTTGAAAAAACAAGGAGGGGATGGTTTGGAGGCAGGAAGAGGCCTGTGGACACTGATAGAGTTACTCCAGGCTTCTTCTGGGATAAATGAGGGGAAAATCTTGATCTTGTCCATGCACAGCCAAAAGTGAATGTATGCAAAACCTGAGTGACATGAGGGAGGTATTTCTACTCATTTCTTTCCTCCTATAATCATTTCCCCGATTACCATTTCATACTTCTTTTCTTCTTCCTCATTCCAGAGCAAAAAGCCTGATCCATGAACAGACAGGCAATCCACTTATGATTTCAGCTTTTCTGTAAACTCTCCAAAGAAACACTTTTCCTTAGAAAATTATCTGCTCCCTCTGCAGACCAAAGAGAGCATCATCTTCTGAGCATCAGTGCAAGCCAAGCCAAACTTCTAAATTGTTGGCAATTCAAAACTCACAGTTCAAGACACAGCATAAAATGGAAAGTTTTCACTCTTTCACAGTTGCTACTGAATTCTTAGAACAGAGCAAGCACTGCATTTGGGTAGCCATGCAAAAATATTAATTTGCATTATTAAGACTGTTTTCATTAGCTTCATTGACTGCTTTCCAAAATTGTTCTTGAGAGTAAGTAGGGTTAATCAGAACAGTAATCCTTCTGACATTAATAGGAATGTGAGCATGTGCCAAGCATTCTGAAATGAAATAGTTGATACTCACTGGCAGCCAGAGGAAGGAAGATATCACCACAGCATCTCTCTGCATCCTTATCACAGACATTTTGTGCAAAGCAGCAAGAAATGCTCAGAGTGAAAGTTTTTATATGGGAAGGGGAAGAGGCTTCTCTACTTCACAAACTAAGATGTGGCAAATTATATTTCCAGAAATGAAATTTAGAATTAATTTAGAGACTCACCAGACAGAATCATCTCTTCTCACAGTGCATATAAGTACTTTTTGGACTGGTCTCCTTTCTCTCAAGCATTTATAGGTGATTATCAAGAGACAAATGTCATATTCCTCCTTTGTCTGAAACTTGGGTTTTTTCCTTGTCTCTGTATTTTCTGAATAATAATTCAAAAGTTGGCATTTTGGGAAGACTTCCCAAATTTCTGACCATGCTTGCCATGGGGTTGCATTCCAGCATAAAATCCCAGCCATCTACTATTTTTCTGTTGCAACCAGTAAAGAAGGAGGCCAACATATCAGCATATATAGGTATAGGGAGGAGCTGCATGCACTCTGCTGGCAAATGACTGCAGTTAAGTACAATTTTATATTTATGAAGAATTCTCTTCTCGTGAAAATAGACAAAGACATTCTTCCTACTTACTGTACACTTGAGGATGATGTCTAGCCAAGCACTTTATTACAGTTTGACAACCAGAAATATCCTTGGAGGGGTACAATTACCTGACACAATCCCTATGAAGAGCCTGGCAATTAGAAACAATTAAGATCCCCGTTAGCCTTTCGTAGCTTCCACCCAGCTGCTTCCTTCAACCTCCTGGACATATTCCTCCCCTTCACTGGCCTCCCTGCCATTTATTTTTGTCTTGAACAGGGGAGCCCAGAACCAGCCTTTCACTCACAATGCTGTGAGGCAGAGAGGAATCACCATTTTCTCCAAACTAGTGGCTGTGCCTTTGTTAAACCAGCCCCATGTGCCTTCATCACCTCTGCATTCCTTGTTCCTTCCCTCTTCTTGCTTTCCCCGTGAGGAGAGGAACAGATTCTTTCAATCAAAGGTAATTTTAATGTGTTCCTCTCCTTTGCATTGTGCAAAAATAAAAGGAGGTGCTCTTCATTTTGTAGTAGCCTCACAGTTTTTGGAAAACTTCAGTCTTAATTTTGCCTACTTTGCAGATACACCCTGGGTGTATAAAAGCCTGAAGGAATTGAAATGAGGCCCAAAACAGAGGGCTTGAGCAAATGTTGGACAGCTGCATGCATCTTTCTGAAGTAAAACAGATACTGAATGTAACTACTTGGAAATTAAGATTTTCTGCTTCTGCTATGCTTGTCATCCTGCAAGTTCTCCTTGTTTTATTTATCAGTTTGGATGCACCTGACCTTGTCTGTTCTGTCTTGAAAACCTCCTTGTGCAGAAACAGCAGCTGGGCACTCGTCCCACTCACAGCCCTGAGCAAAGCAGCCAAATGACCCCAAAACTCTGTCCATCTGTTTGTTTTGCATATTTTTTAATGCCAGGAGATGTGCAGAAGGCAATCCCTCTGGGTTCTCAGCTCACTGCCATTGCTGTCCTGTGGTTCCCTCTGAAGTGACCACCCTGCCTCCTTCCTCCCAGCTGCCCTTTCAATGTTCTCACCGTGATGGAGCAATAAACTCATCTGGGGGACAACACCACCCAGGAGAAGGAAGGCAAAAGTCACTCTTTGTACAAATTTCCATCCTGATGATGAAAATGTAAAATGAAAACAGATCTCGTCTTCAGTAATGGGATCATGTCAAGCACTCAGTCTCTTTTCCCTACCCCACTCCCTGCAGTGCCTGTGGGGTGATCTGGGGAGCTTTCCTCCAACCCAGGCCAGACAATGTGGGAACCCTGCCCCAGAGAGCCCTCTTGCTGCTGCCAGATGTTTGCCAGAGGACTTGGTGTCCCTTCAGTCTGCTTTCAGGGATTGACATTGCATCTTCATTCTCTTCAACTGAGATCAAGAAAAGAGCTCCTTGTATCCAAACACTCCCAAGCTGCTGAAGAGTGCTGTCCTGGCTCTTCTCTCTGTTCTTGTTCTCCAGGCTGGTGACACCATGGGAGTTACACCCTGAGAGGTGTAACTGGTCTTGTGCACTGCCTTCTACAAGTACTTGGATGGTTATATTAAAGGAGTTTATTTCATCTGAAAGACAAAAGGTTGGTGCCCTGGGCAAATGCAGAGATCAGTCAAAGGCAGAGGTTCCTGGCCCTCTGCCCTCTCAGGATTGAGATCTGGCTCCACTCAGGGCTTCTGGCCTTGTAAAGATTGAAAATTGGGGTTGGACACCCTCCCTTGCTGTCCTGTGCCCTGGAGCAGCATGGCTGGTGAGTGATGGACCAGGGTCATCCCAGCCTGGCCTCAGCCTCAGCTCCAGCCTTGCACTCTGCAGGAACCACAGCTAATAATTTCCTGTCTGTCACCACAGGACAGCATCTCTGGGGCCACTTCTCACCTGCCCTGCCATGTGGGCAGGCTTTCACACCAGGGAAACCGCCTGAAAAACACATTTAAAGCAGAATAACAGCCCAACATTTATCACACAACAGGGAAATGAAAATGTGAGCATCAAAGAAGGCAAGGATCAGCCCTCTTGTGCACAGTAAACAACTTCCCCATCTCCAGGATAATTTCTTGTCTTCTCTCTCTTTAAATCATCAGTGTCACAGTGGAAAAACCAGAAGGACGCAGTCCCTTAAAGCTCTTTCCTCTTTTTGCCTGTTGTTTAATTAAATTATCCTATAATGAAATCTTTCCCTAATGAGTCAGTGTTTAATAATTTATTAGCCACTGAAGCCCTGCTTGGAGTCTCATCAATTATGTATCACAGCACTAGGCACTTTCAATCTCTCTTTTTTCATTTCTCATTCACTTCATTAAAAGCCCCAGCCTTGATGCTTCTGGGTTTCAATTCACTTGCTCAGACATAGAGGTCAGCTCAGTGATACCAACTTTGCCCAGTGCTCACCAACAGATGTGTGTGCATGTGCTGCTGGTCTACAATTACACCTGGCATCTGGGTACACATCTGTGCACACGTGTGGCAGAGGTGGTTACCTGCCTTTCTGCCTGGGAGAAACAATGTGTATTTATCTCAGATTTAGAGATTGTCAACCAGGTGCACAGGTAAATACATTTGGAGATGTATAAAATCTGTTAGCACTTGTGCAGCTACATCTATAAGGTCATTTTTGCTCACATCTGTGAGGAATTCTTTTAGTTGTGGGGGATTAGTTTGTCTTATTTTCACTTTTTTTTTTTTTTTGGGTCTCCTTAAAACTGTAGCACAGATAACCCATAGGATTCACTGAGGAAATACACATGAAAGACAAGGAGTTTGTATCTACTGAAGAAATTGGGAAGAGACTACCAAGCACAAATTGCTGCAGTACTGTGTCACCCATGGGTAACCTGGGGAAGAGGAACTTGCTTTTTAATGAGGTTTCCCATCCCATTCACTATCAGCCTACTGCACTAATCTGTTGTGTGGACCAAGCTCCTCCAGTGACACACAGGTAATTCTGGAGTCACTAACCCAGCTGACCGTTAATCCCGGATGCATTTTTCTGTGAGGAATTGTGTAAAATACACTGCCATAAAAACCTGATCTAGAGTGAAGTTTTCCTAAAGCATTGTTGGCCTTGGAAGAGTTGTTACAAAACATCAGCCTTTTGGTCCAGCTTATTTTTGTGTTGATTTTTTCATTTAGCAGAAAAACATGATTAGTTTAATCTCCATTTTGGGAGTGGAGAGTAAAGCGCAGTTGTGCTAACTTGTGCAGTGTCCTCAGTAATCCTGATGTGCTGGAGAGCTGAGGCAGGAGAAGCACCTGGCTCCACACACCTCTGCTGGGAGCACAGCTCAGTGGCACTGGCAGTGGAAGAGCAGATCTGATATTCAGCTGTTCTGGAGATGCAAAGAGTTCTTTGGTTTCCTTTCCTGAGCAAAGCCTTGCTTAGCCCTGCCTGAATCTGAGCAGATGGAAGCACCACTGATTTATCCTGATGTCTTAGAGCTCCCTGCAACTTTGGGTTGGGATTCTCCAACTGCAGCACGTCTGACTTTTTGGTTTCAGAATTATGCTTTTACAGTAGCCAGTTTGCAGAGAAGAGCAGAGAAGCCATGGTGCTGGCTGCCTTTCACTGCAGTCACATTCTGACTTTGTCCTATTTCCCAGCAGTTCAAGAGAAAAACAGACCCACACCACATGCATGGGGTCACCACATGCTCCCAGAGATGAGGCTCTCTGGCTGACCAGGAGGATCCAAGGACAGAGGTGATCCCTTCTCCTCCTCTGGACAACCAGCACAGCCTGGCTCTGCTTCACCTGACCACTGCCCCTGGTCACTCAGGGCTGCTGCTCCTGTCCCTTGTGACATGAGGTGGGGTGTAAGTGCTGCTCCCACAATGTTCCCAAGGATGGGAAAATCACAATCACTCACATGTACATGCATTTGCATTTTGAATACTTAACTAGACAGCTGTTCATGGGAAAGATTTTTTGATCAATTTATACCCTGAAGCACAAAATTTGATTTTCCTCTTAATTATCTTATCAAGCATTTCTAGAAGAGCTGTTAGCTGTAACAATCTCATCTGTTCAAAAAATCTACTGTGATTTTAGATGGTCTTTCTTTACCTCAAATTGTTTCTTTCTAAGTGAACACTTCCCCACAACCATTGCAAGAGAATCTGTAACAAACACCAATAAAATGCATTTTACTAACTAAATCTTTTTTTTACAAAAAAGAGGATGCAGCCTTCCAAAACAACCCTGTATTGGTGTCACTGGAACCCTGTGTTGCTCATCAGTAAATATTCTGTGTCAATAGGCCATTAACTATTAATCCCAGTGCTGGCCATTTGAGAACTTTACATCAACACTCTTGTTATTTTACACATTGCTTCTCATCTTATTAAATGACTTGTGCATATGGACAGGGCACAGGCTCTCAAATGAGCCCACATCAATAACACACGGGACACCACCTCTGATAAGGAATGGAGAGAATCCCAAGAAAATGAATATGTCTGGGGCTATCATGAGTATTTATTTACATTGAG
The DNA here is from genome assembly GCF_008360975.1 of Lichenostomus cassidix. NCBI lineage: Eukaryota > Metazoa > Chordata > Aves > Passeriformes > Meliphagidae > Lichenostomus > Lichenostomus cassidix. The sequence continues at coordinate 8,400,014 of NC_139500.1, read as the reverse complement.
AAGAAAGAGATCCCATTTTTGAAGAGCTTATTGTATTACCTAAGCTGAACTTCCAACATATGTTCACTCTCAACCACATCCTGGCTTCATTTTTTTTTTATCCTTAAAGCAAATTTGGTGTTAGTGAAAGATGCCAGACTGACAGGCAGAGCTCCCTGCTCGCCGTGCAGGCTGCTGTCCAAATGTGCTCCTCTCCTGCTCAGCTCCTTGCTGCTACCTGATGCAGAGAGATGATTTCCAGGGTGAGAACTGAGCTTGTTGATCCAGTCCTACACTATTACCAAAGACTATCAGTTTCAGGAATGTGTTCTCCAGAATAAAAGACAAGGGGAGACTTGAAAAGCCTTGATTCTCACCCCTTTTCTTCAACAGTATATTGCAGCTTAAATGGATTAAATGCCAAAAAACAGGAGCAAGACTTTAATGGTGAAAAAATGTGCACCAGTAAACAATGGTTTTTCAAATTATTTCAGTATGCTGGACATTGCTCCTCCCAACAAATTCTCTCCAGGCACCTAATTTACGATCTCAAATCAAACCCTGACCTGCTGATTTTAACCTGACTCTTCTGTAAGTCACCCTAGAAATACTTTGATTCCCCAACTGGCTTTTCACTTCCTTCCAAGTAAGAGTCATGCAAGTCCACAAAACTACTCCAAGCAATTATTCAACTGGACAATCTAAGAAATACAATATCCTGTATCCAGCTACTAGAGATGTCCCTACAGTATTCCTCAGGCTGTTACAGAAGGTGACTGACAAAAGTTTTGAAAAGTCCTATTAGTGATGTATGCGGTGAGACTGAAGGGGAAAAAATACTCACTTCATGTTTTTACTCTGGCAGAGAAATGGAAGCGAGGGATAAGCGAGGAACAGAGATTTGCAAGAGGTGTCAAGAGCATGTGGCAATGCAGCAGCCAGACAGACACACGCACACATGGACAGAATTGAATAATATTGACTTGGCAATTGCTACTTTGTGATTGCACAGCTCTAATTCCTGCCACTTAGCTGGTCAGAATTCAGCAGGAATTGCTGTGTCTTCGACAGAGAGAAATGATGACATTGCAACAGCTGTGCTCTCCAGTAAAATCTGTAATGATACTCAGGTTTTACGGCTCTCTGGTTTGATTCCCAATAGCAGCTCTCCTATTATCTGTGGTCGAGACAGGTTAGCACCTGCTAAAAGCAATTTCTCATAAATTAGTCCATGTCAGCTCTTGAATGGCTGACGCTGACGCCGAGCTCTGCCCGTCCCGTGGCGGCTCCGCGGGTGCAGATGGCTGTCCCCACACAGCTGTGCTGGAACAATTGGGGCCCTGTCAGAGCCTGCCAGGTTGTGCTGGTGCTTGTGGGGACCCACACCTGTGCTGTGCAGATGGTGCTTGTGCCCCTTCCCTTTGGGGGCTGCAGAGGAGGAGCACACAGGGTGTCTGTGAGCATCTAATGCTGGGTGTCCCAGCAGCCGCATTTAGGAGAGGGGCCAGGGGGACTGGCTCACCTCAGGAAGCAGAGCCCACCCTGTGCACAGAGTCCTTAAGCAGCCTAAGGGACTTGTTTGTGTCTGGCACTGGCAAATGGGTCATTTGTCAGGAGTCAGCAGCTCCACAGTCAGACTTGACTGATGCAGAAAGTATAAAGTGGGTCCCACCCATCCACGCTAGGCTCTTGCTGTACATTGGTCATTACTTTTACATACTTCCAACCCAACATTTGAAGGCACTTCCTTTACCGAGTATCTGAGACCAAACTCAGCCCTAACTTCACTGTGCTGTGAAGAGTTAAGAGCAAAATTTGAATCACTCAGCTGTAGAAACGCAGATCTGCCCGCAGCTCCGCCTGTCCTTTGGCTGCTAGAGATCAACACGTGCTTCATGCTCCTTGCAGAGACCCAGATGTGTCTATTTGTGCCCACTCCACTCCATGCCCAACTTCAGAGCTGCCACTGTGCAACTTGACCCACAAGCAGCAGCATTGTGGGCTGAGCTGCTGGTGTTGACCTTGGTGGGGACGAGGCGTTTGCAAGACAGCACAGATGGAACATTTCCTTGACACAGGCAGACCTTATATTACACAGAGTCCAGTAGGTCACTGTAAGTGCTTTGGATCAATGAGGTATCTCACGAGAGGCCTTGCAGGCCCCTGGACTGGGATGAAACCTGATCTCATGGCTCAATGTGTTAGAACAATTTTTCAACTGCATTGAAAACAAGAGGCTACAGGGCAAGCAGTTGTCTCTCTTGAGGAAATAGCAAGGAAAGGATGAGGTTTACATGAGGCGTGGTCAGGATCACCAAACAGAAAGTAACAGCTGTGAACAGGGGGAAGCAACAAAACCTGATGCCAGTTAGCTGACTGGCAGTGGTCAGAGCAGGAATGGTCAGCACAACCTGCCAGTTATGGCCATTTCATTGGCCTGGCATTATAGAGCAGCATTTCCCACAGATGCCACAATTATCACCGTGCAGACCAGGGAACCTTGTTTCCACATGTCCTACTGGGCTCCAGACCTTCCCTGCCCTGGGCCAAAGTCTTTCCCAGGCAATGACCACTGCAGGAAGCTGGCAGAGCCTGCCCAAAGGAGGCACAGGGCTACTGGAGTGCACCACTTTTCCCCACTTCCATTACCACACTCATTTTTACTCATTTCATAACTCCAGATTTCCTTTTATATTTCTGATAGCTTTGTTACCATTTTTCGTTTTATTTCCAGGGGATAATTTTATTTTTTCATTTTTCCCCTGTGTCTGTTCCTCCTACACAGTGTTTCTTGTTTTTGTTTTCCACTCAGCCCTACCACCTCCTCTGCTCTTGAAACTGTACGTTTCCACAGCTCCTTCTTCCTCTTTATTTGTGAACAGCTTTCATTTTTAACTCAGCAATTTCTTTATCTGTTGGACAATGTACTAAACCCTACCAGAGATTTAGGTTTCCATCCAGAGGGAGGCTGAGCAGAGGCTGAGGCTTTCATCCTTCTTTGGGTATTGCATGACACACTTTTCAAGCAGAGCATGGATGTAAGCAGTTTCAAATTCACACCAGCTAACAACTAAACAGGACTAGCACACCTTCATCCACAGTAATGACTCTTAAGAAAAACATTAAATGACATATTTTACCTGCTAAACAGTGACCATGGAGGAGACCTGAGTCCCATTTCAGTGGTGTGGATATGCACAGGTGCAGAGCCCCAGGCAAACATCACTCCCACAAAACAGTGTTTTCAACACATTCTATTCCTCAACAATTCAACCCCAGCAACAGCAAAAACTAGGAAGCAAAGAGCACAAATGCTCCAGAGTTAAATAGTCACAGGGACAGGTGCACCCCTCACCCAGGACAGCACTTGCCATGTCTGTGAATAGCACAAAGTAATATGGAAAGTTGGAAAAAGCCAGGAAAGTCAATATGGGAAAGTCACGGTCAGCAGGAGCATAAAGACCTCAGTTTACAGCACCAGACAGGGGGGAGTGGGGGAGGTGGGGAAAGAAAAAAACCCACCAGAGTCAACTTCATCTGTCATAGGCAAGCTGATTGCAATCAATAGACACTTAATGGTCTCTCAGAGTCCCATCTGGGCAATTAGCAATAGCATTAAGCAAGCAAAGACGTATTGTAAGTCTGTTTCTTCAGTGGAAGTGACAGAAAAGAGTAATAAGATACCAAATTACATCTTTAGATCCAAATTCTTCTCTCATTAAAACTGCATGAAACCTACTGTCACGGTCAAAAATGGAATAAAACTCAGAATTTTGTTTTCTTCCTGCAATTTTCTGTTGCTTTTTTTTGGTGGTGGTTTGTTTAAAATTCAATCTCAGTTTCAAACTGTAATAAAATCTGTCAAAGCTGGGAAGTAAATATGAGTGCCAGTGAAAGAAAGAGTGGCCTTTGGAGTATTTTTTTAATCAACAAATAAACAAAAAATAATTATTTTGAATGCCCCAAATTTCACTGAAATCAAGGAGAAGCAGTTATATTTTCTCTTTCTCAACCCTAAAATGCAGCAGGCATCCTTCCAGGCCTTCCAAGGATAGAAAACAGCATTAGCAATAACTGGAAAAGGTAAAGTTTTCTGTACATCTTTTATTTCATTCATGACAAACACTGACGAATAACTTACTAATCAGGCAGAAGTATGTAGTGTGCTTTTGATTTTATTAAATATGACACTGATACACCACAGATGACAAAATTATACACTACAAGTCATGTAACTAAATTACTGTCTCCACTGTGATCTCAGGACACTTTTCCTGAGAAATGGAGCAGATCCAGTATCCTGCACAAATTTAGTTGATTATCCTAAATTTTGCTCTAGCAATTCAGCTGACCTGCTATTGTGCAAATTTTGACCTGTGATTTCATAGAAAATAAAGACCAAGGTTGTTGTTGGATTGGGATTAAACTTTCTATTGTAAGTTGTGTTCTTTTATTGTCTATCTATCCAGATATTCCAAAAATAACAGAGAAAGTAAATTTTGAGTACAGGAAGTTCCTGATGTGCTTAATATTGCACAAGCAAAATGGGAATCTGTGCACACAGCCAACAAATTGGGTGCACTCTTGCATTAAAAGTAATTACCTGTTTCATGTGCCATCAGTGAACTTCTACAGATGACACAAATTATCATACAGAAGTCAAGTCTATAATGGAAAAAAGTAATTTTGAAAGCTTTTTCTCAGCTCAAGACTTCAGAGAGTCTGTCAGAGTTAGACTGGAGTGTTAGACTACATAAATTTTGGCAAGTTATTAGCACCTTTCTCTATCCAAGTGGGGCTACGAGGATCAAATTTGCAGCAGATGCTGTTAACTTCATCTATGGAATTTTGCAGACAAAACAGACAAATTACAGAAACGTATGTCAATTTGCCAATGGAAAGTCATATCCTGTCTATGCTTAAGTTCTGTGGAACAATTAAAAAGAAATAGTGGGATATGCATTCCTTATGCATTTGCTTTGTGGCACAGCTATGAACTGAAGATGGTAATCTCAAAATGACAGAGCAAGAAAATATGACATCTCTGAGCACACTGACCCTGTATCATGGTAACTCTCTGCACTGCTGACCAATCTAACAGAGACTCTTTTGAGCTCAGCGTTGCCCCTCTGAGAATCAAATTACATTTTAAACCTGCAGTGCTACTATTTTTCTTATCAGTGACCTACTGTAGGAAGCAACTCTGAATCTGCCTTGAGTAGACCTGTTTTCAACAAACTTTTTAACTATTACACTGGTGGTGAGCTCTGAACTCCAGAAGCAGCAACTCACTTGCAAATACTTAGTAAATCACTTTATCTGAAATAGTTGTCAGCAAGATAGAGCCTGTGTTTCTTTGCAAAGTCTTATCTAAGAAAGAGTTCTTTATAAAGGCTTTATTAAATACTGCAGGAGTGACAGACATAACAACTGAGCCACAACCAGATGCCAAGAGTCTGGCCATGGTAGCAATTATATTTGGCAAGATAGGTTGCTGAAATGCTTCTGGTTGTTGAATTTCTTTTTTCAAACCCCTTCCTTTCCCCTGCCATAATGAGTTTTGCAAACATATATAAAAGATGGCACCGAGACAGCTTGTAACATATTGACTGGGTTAACCAGGTCTGCCTAGAAGGGTTTTCAGTGGGAAAGTGATACTGAAAGCAATCCTGAATCCTGGCTGCTCGCTCCTAATTGATTTACATAAATGTTTATGTGACTCCGATTTCATAAACATTACATGCAACATTAAGGGATTTGTAGGACAGATTTTTACAGCTTTCCATTTGGTCTCCATTTATCAGCAGAGACAGAGATCAGACTGAGAAGGGCCAGAAGGAGAGGCAGAGCAGAACCAGGAGATCTAGTGTCAGAGGAACTGTACATCAGATGAAGTTCATGATTTCTAATGGGCTGTTATTAACTGTTTCTGGGCTCCCCAGTACCATAGAGATCTGGTCACTCTAGAGTGAGTCCAGCAAAGAGCAAGAAGGATGATTGAGGGACTGAAGCATCTGACATCTGAAGAGAAGCTTAGAGCTGGGACTGTTCATCCTGGAGAAGAGAAGCCTCTTGGGGAGCCTTATTAATGTGTACAAATATCTGATGGGAACTAGGTGAGAAGATGGCTCAGTGATACCCAGTGGCAGGACAAGAGGCAATGGGTGCAGAAATAAACACAGAAAGTACCATTTAAACATAAGAAAAACATTTTTTTGTGGTGAGCATTGTCAAGCACTGGACCAGGCTGCCCATGGAGGTTGTGCAGATATCCAAAACCTGGAGGTACATTGCCCTGAGAAATCTGCTCTGGCTGACCCTGCCTTGAGCTGGAGGCTGGATGTGCTGAGATCCCTCCCTCCTTCAGCACCTTTGGGGTTCTGCTCTGTGGAGGGATCTGAGTAGCTACAAACAGCCCCATTACTTGACTCACACCATTTGGAAGGTTGGATCTGTAGCAAGACGCTGAAGGAAAAAGTGATTTTTAATATATTCTTGGTTCTGTAGATTAATTTGGTGGCACACAAAATATGTTACAATTTATAATTTATTACTGTCAAACACAGTGTAGATAATTATTCTTTCACTGAACATGCTGTGATCTCTTTATGTTAATGACAATATTCTGCACCTGGGTATAATCGCCATTATTAATACTGATGTAAATTAAATGTTAATTCTTGCTAATACATCAAACTATGAAATGCTTTAATAGCAGAATTGCTATAATAAAAGCAATTGGGCTTTTTCTTTGTAATTTGATGGCCCACAGAAGTGCAGAAACATGTCTTATGGCTTTACAAATCTGTGATAATTTCCTTCAACTTTTCCTTTTATTGCCTTGTCATTAAATTCTCATTGAGTTCTTAAAACAAAAATGTTTAAAACAGATGTGGCTGTTAAAGTTACAATATGAATTTTACAACCTTAAATTTTATGATACTGAAAGAAATTTCAGCCACCAAAGTGACAAGAATGGAAGCAGAAGGTAACTCTAAGGGTGACAAATTTCCATAATTGCCAAAAACTTAACATAATACACACATTATATTCTAATCGTGTAAGTCAGTATTCAGGAAGAAAATTATCCCAAATGCTATCGGGACCAAATAGTGAAGAAACAAGAAAAGGAAATAAAAAAAAAAAAAGGAAAGGGAAGAAAAAAGAAAATAAGGAAAAAATGAAAGAGAAATAATTTCTTAGTTCCACTTTAGTTCTTTATCAGTTTCCTGTATCGATCTAATTTATGGGACCTAAATAGTTTACTTCACAGTGTTCCACACAGAATTCTTCAAGCAAACCTGGGGCAAAGATCCATTAAAAAAAATATTAGTAATTTTCATGATATTTTGGGAAAAAAATCAACTTCCATTTAATCTGTCTATAAAAACCCTGATATCTGATTTCACCAGAAGTCTCATTATTAGTAGACAGACAGACAGAAATGTAGACATGGTCTCTTTATGTCTTAAAATAATTCACAACAAGTGTCAGAATGACCCCTCGCAGTATATTATCCCACACAATATGTTTTCTGAACTTTCATGTGAATTGCTCCATGCTAATTCCTCATTTCCTGGATTTAAGTCTGCATGCCACAACCCTTCACCAGTGTGTGCACATTTCCTTCGCTCCCTTTCAGCAAGAAACATCTTCCCATGTTGAATATTCTTTCATGTTTGAATGTTCTCAATCAGTTCAGCAGGATTACATCATGACTATCCCAAGTGAGAGAGGTAAAATCTGATTTCAGCCTTCTTATTTTATCTTTCTGTCAGTTTTTTTTGGTCTTTCCAGTTCTGTGGATCTGTAAAGCTTTGAACCTCCCAGCAACTATATATTTTTTTCTTCTCCGAGGCAATTCATATTAATGGTCATTTGCTAAAATTTAAGTCTACATATTTCAGATATGGGCTGTCTGACTCACTTTACAATAAAACATCCATAATCTGGTTTAAAATCTGTCTTCCTTTTGTTTATCAAGTTCTACATACCTCAGCTTTGTAATCAATTAAACAGTTTTAGTGAGGGACTAAATCTTATGCTCAGGGAAAGTGAAAATTCAGCCCCAAAAAATCTTTAGTGTGACTGTAACATCTCCCTGTATGCTGCCAGAACACTGTGAAGTTTTCCTGTTGGATTTCAGTGGGATGTGTATTTAAGTAAAGACTGGTATCATCGAATTAACCCATGTAATCAAGTTGCTGCAAAGGCTGGTGTTTATTAATGTGCTCCCCAAGTTTAATGGCTCCATTTTTTAGTTGAACCCCTGTCAGCAGCAGTGTCCCCGCACCACACTGCTCCATAGCTCTCTCCAACTCTCCTGCAATGAGCCTTGCAGACGTTTTCCTGTTCCCTGACTCCCTGTTCTTGCTTATATTTTGCTCAAGACTGAGCAGAGGCTTTCCAGCTTTGTGCTGGTCCTTGATTTACTGCTTTTCCTCCAGTGCACTCCACAGTAACTTCCCCGTGCTCGTTACTCCCATAGTATCAAGCACATTCTAGAAAAGGCAGCTCTGTCAGTCAGCCACATGATGACGTACACTTTTGGCTTCAGTAGGGAAAAAACCTTCACCTCTTCTCTCCCAGTCAGTCCCAACTCCAGCCCCTCTTCCCCAGCAGCCACATTACCTCACGGTTTCGGCAGCCCTCCCTCTGATCTCCCCCTTCTCCCGTGACTGATCTCAACACTGGCCAGGTAACTTTCCATATTAGCAGCTAATCTCTCTGCTCCCATATGGCTGGGGTCAGTCATCATTTCCATGACTTATTTGTTTCAATATCCGTAAAAAGTGAGGAAGTCCTTGGCATCAAGTAGCTTTAAATGATGTCAGGGGTCAACTGTGTCTTTGTTCCAGCACTGTGAATGTTCCCCTGTGCCTGTGCTCACCTCTGAGCACTGCCCTGCAGCGAGCAAGGGGGTAGCACAGGTGTCCTCCCATCTCCTTTAATTTACTGCAGACATTATTAGAGTATATCCGTAGTATTTCAGTCATTAATAATATGGTCCCTTTCCTATCAGCCAAGCATGAGAAATGTCTGTTAGGAAGGTAAGTCTGGGGCTTACGGGGAAATCTGATAAAATACTGTCTCACTTCCAGAATCACCATGTCAGCAAGACTCAAATGTCTCTCAAAATCTGTATCATCCATGCAAGGTCACAAAGGCAAAAGAGGCGGAAATAGATATATAAAAAAACCCCAGGGATCTGAGTTGCCAGAAGGCAGAAGCTCCTTTGCTAAAGGAGGGTGCAGCTCCCTTAGCTACACCCTCCCTTAGTTTGACAGCTCTCAGTCCATTTTACTCAGGCCTATTGAACTTCATCTGTTTTAAAATTATTTTCTTATAATTCCTTACCCACTGCTGTGTAAAATCTGTAAGACCCATATATGCTTTTACAAATAAAGCATATACATCTGCCAGCACCTTAGCTCCTCAGTCCTCTAGATAAGTTAAGAGAGAGACAGAATATCTCTGATTGATGCTAATGCTTGATTAGTGAGCTAATGCTCTCATGGATGCTAACAAGCCACCATGTAGAGAAAGTGCTACATGAAACATTAGAGACTGGCATGAGAAAATGATATAATAGGCCTATTAACATTTTATTCTATTATTTATTGTAGCTAAATCATGTGTAACTTGCATGCTATAGTGTTAACATAATTTGAAAAGTCAGAAATCTCTCTGATATTAAGAGATTCATGCACATATATACAGAAATTTTTAACCACTCTCCAGACATTTACAGTCTAGCTATTGCACGTAGCTTCAGAAAAAGCATTTTTTTTCACTGAAAGTATCACCATCCGTTCCCATGCACAAATAGTTTGGACATGATATAATGACAGTGCTTCAGACCAGGCAGCCCCCAGATTTCACAGATGTGGTGTGTAACTGGCTGCCACCCAAGTGGTGATACACTCCTGTCAGAGCAGTGCAAAGAGATTTCACCCAGAAAGTCAGGCCAGCTTCTCCCTCAGACTGCAGAGCACAGAGTACAAGCTGTGTTTGTCAGCACTGACCTGCATGTTTTCAGCAGCAGCAAAAACAGATGGGGCATCATCCACAAGTAGTACCAGCTGGGGGATCTGAGACAGAACTGTTTCCTTTTGTCCTTAGGGAAAAAGAAATACACAAAGAAACTACGGGAATAAATTCCACCTGCTGTTTAACGACATGTTCAAGAGCTAATTAAGGCTCTTCTAGTCACAAGCCAGAAGGAATCAAACAGGAGGAGGAGCTGAGGGTCTGTGTAAGGTTTTCATCACATTAGGAAGCTCCAAGTGCTGCCATTCAGATCCTGACATCCTGACCCACCTGGGTGATGTCTCTGAAGCTTAGAAACACTGTAAAAATAACAACCTCACACACATTTCAAGGAGAAGCTTTTAACTCCTCCCTTCTTTTCAGCAAGGGCTTGACATTTGGTGGCATGGGAATATGCATGGTGCCTGGATGATCTGCAGCTCCCAGTGTGACTACAGCTTTGCCAATGTCTAAGTCATGCAGCTCAGAATTGTTGGTCTGCAAATACTCATCAGAGACCTGTGGAAGCTGAGTAGCTGTCTACTCTGCTTAGATGTAAAAGGGGGCTAATAAAAGGATTGACTATTGCAGCATTGATGCAAAGGTGAAGTAATTAATTTTGAGAAGCGTTCAGATATAATGGTGATACCACCATGGAAATGTACACAACTAAATTAACTTTCATATTCCAGCAGCAGTGGAATGATGTGCAGTACAAAAAATCTGGGACCACATATTAAAAGGGGATATAAAGCACTGAATAGCCCATGAGCATCCAGGGGATGAAGCAGGACAGGATGATGCAGTTATGATTTAGCTGAATCAAGCATAGCCGAGGAAAGATAGTCTGCATTAAGGTTACAACATTAATTCTTGGCTATTCTAGTTTTTGAGTGCTTGAAATAACAATTTCAGCATATTTTGAGAAAAGTAATATAATCAAGTTTTGCGCATACCTTAATGATTTCAGTTGAAGTGTGTGTAGGTTTGACTAGACAGTGTAAGCAGTAGCACTGACACTTTTCTCTTAGTTACACTATAGCTGAGAAAGTAGAGATACATGTGAAATAGATACAAACAGGCATCCATTTCACTTTCCAGCTCTGGCATTTAGAAGTATCTTGGATCTCAGCTCTGCTTCAAAGTTCCTGTGGAGCAGCTTTCCAGCTTATTGCAGCTTCCCTGATAAATGCACTTACACAAAATGCCAGTAAGAAAATTTGATATTACGTGAAACTAATCTGGTTTCACATTCTGTCAAAGCTTCCAAACCAAGTCCTTCCCAGCTGAAAGATTTGTGTACCTGTGACCCATTCTTGTGTTGCCATGAAAACTGAGCAAAGACGGGAACAGATGCTTTAGACACACAAATGAGATGATTACAACAGTTTAAGCTAAGCTTAACCTCTGGATTTGGGCCTCAGTCTGCAGCTGAGTGATAACCAGGATAGACACTCTCTCACACATATAAACTGGGAAACATTTCTGCAAGGTCCTGGGAAATGAAATACAGAGCTGTAATCGGAGTCTTCTCCACTCTTTCTCAATATGGAGATAACATCCCCAATGCACAAACAGCCAAAGCTGTCTGCACAAACACTGTCAAACCATGCCTTGGGTTGTGTCCCCACAAACAGACCATATAAGCTGCTGAAGTGGCCCTGCCTTTTGTTATGGTCATGCAAGAATGGAGTCACAGTGGCAGAAATTTTATTCTCCCACATTCATCCTGCCCCACATATCCATGAAGATGGTCACTGACCCCTGCATAGCCCCTTTCACACGAGCAGCTCAGCAGGTAATGAAGGTGGTGACCAAAGTGATCATTCCCTGATGTGTACATGGCAGCACTGGCAAGTAGTGTTCTTGTAATTCGCTCTTGGCTATGGCAGAGAAAGCATCTCCCTGGTGTATGTCCCTGATTGTCCCTTCTCCTGCCATCCCACGTCAAATCTGGGGACAAACACACATGTTCTTTCACACATGGAGCAGCCCAGCCTGGGCCAGGGCTGAACCCCTATGATAAGAAAGAAGAATTTTGTACTTAATTTTCATTTTCTTTGGGATTTGCACAAGAGAACCCATCAGTGTGGCAGTGGAGGCAGAAGTAGTTTGGCTCTGTTTGGCTCTAAAAACACCATCATGGAGTATTTGCTCCTTCTCACTTTGATTTCCATACAAAAATATACGTAACATTTAAGTGAATACTGTAATAAGAGTTATATTATGAAAATCAAAGTCTGGTTTGTTTGTGTGAGTTCCTTCAGCCCTATACCTTCATCATGCATTATTTTTTTGGTTAAATTAGAATCTCAACAATATTTATGGTACTCCACGTCCTTAAGGAGATTAAACAGGCAAATTCAGTGAACTTGGATTTGTATCAATCAATCTCAGTTTTATGATTCTCTATTGGTTTTGGTTCTTTCAGGCCAACAAAAGTAAAAATCAGTAAAAACTTTTTTTTGGCACTAGAGACAGTGGATTTGACTGAATACAGAAAAACAGGAGATTGACTGAAATGGTTTCATTATTACATGGTCATTTTGAATGTTGAACTTCACTTTAAGCCAAAGAACATGCTAAAGAAAATAAAGCTTGAATATATTGTTCCCACATTTGCAAACCACTAACATAGGAATATTTTTGAGCATCCTAAATATTCACCATTTTTGGCTATGACTTTATCTCAGTCACCATCTCCAATGCCAAGTTTATTTTTAAAGAGCAGTCTAGTTCCTGCTCCTTCAGGTTTCTGCAGACAGCTGTTTTGTTTTGCTCTTCCCATGCTATGAAAAATCTGTCATTCAGTATTTAATTCTAGCACCTAACTGCCTCTCTTGAGACAACAGAGGAGCCTCCAAAAACTATGAACCCATCAAGATCCCCAACTAGGATAAAAAACCCCAAAGTGAAGGTTAAAGCAAAACAGCAGGTCAGGAAGCTCAAAAGCTTGTAGCATTGATTTCTTTGGCACAAAAACCACTGGGTTAGTCCAGTCTGTCCTCTGATTTAAAAGGAATTATCCTGAGGTAAAAATAAAGGAATGCAGTGGTGAATTGGGCTCATTGTCTAGATTTAGCACGAAGCTGAGATGAAGGCACTGGGCTGTGTGTGATGCAAGGTGTAAATGAACAACACACAGGAGCAAGGCTTGATCTGTTCCTTATGGTGTGTGCAAAACTTCTCTCAGGTGTTTGTCTGCACAGCTCCTCAAGCCACACAACACTCGTCTGTTTTCTGAGCAAAATATTGAGCTGATACATCAAGACCTTGAAAAACCATTGGAGCACAATCATACGGTGAGACTCCATCATTTCTCTGTCAAAATTTGTAGGAAGCCACTTTTAATTGGGGAAGGTTTAAGGCTGCAAGCTTGTGTTTGTCAATATGTACTTGGGAGCAATTTGCTGTCCATGATTCTACTCCTTCCCTGTGATTGCCCAGCAACTGCACTTGATTTTTTTCATCCCTTTTGAAGGTTTAAGGGCTGCTCCTGTGGCTGCTTCTCCCCTCCTCCAAAGCAATCACTATTCCCTGTCCTGAATAACTTGCAGAAAGCAGGGCTTTGGCTGACCAGTCACACAGACTGCAAAGGTTCAGGTGGGGAGAAGCTGTGGGGAGAAAGCAGGCTGGGCAAGAGCAGAGCTCATAAAGTCCTTAACATGGCTTTCAACAAATATTGCTCCACTGTGCTTTATATCCCTCAGGAAAGCAGTTGCCAAGTGACTCAGGCTGTTTTCATCTCTGTCTTCTGTGCATCAGACATGAGCAAGGGGCTTATCAGACCTTCTGGGTGTCCTGTAACAGGACAGTTGCACCCTCACTGTATCAAGGCTTGTCAATAGGACTGCCATTTTTGAGAACTGCCTCGTACAATAAGCATATACTAAGAGGGGCCCAAAAGACAGAGATAACCAGAGAAGCATGCACTGGAATACACAGAGCTTTTGCCCAAACATTGCAGTGCTTGGTATTCTTTTTAAAGCACCAGCCCTAATGGTATGGCTCTAGATAATGAGATGTGACTGCATTTGAAATATACGGAGTTCATTGAACATCACAGTTATGAGGACAATCTAAACCACCAAAAAGCTCAAAGAGCCCGTCACGATTGTTTTAAGCATCAACTAAACTTTCCCTACACACCAGTGGGGGAACCTCCCTGTGATGCTGGAGCTGTGGGATTGACAGCATTGTCAGCCTTTCAGGGACCATGACCTGGGTGTACCTGAGACTCCCAGAGAGGCAAAGTGACACTTCTTGAAGCAGCTTCCTGCCTTTACAGAAAACCTCTTCTGGAGATTTCCATATCTCACTACAATCTGGCTGAATTTTAAACAGAAACTTAGCTAAAAAGGGGCTTCTCACTGTGTTTCACAATACCTGGCACTGGCTGCTCCAACAGTGAGCACAAACGCCCTAAGAAAAACACCAGTTCAGCCATAATTTCCTGTCTTTCTGTTTCTGCTTTTCGGGGTTATGCATACCATTACCCAGGGCTTAGCAGTGTTGTGAAAGACACTAACCAAGTGTAATGACTTGGGGAATTCAGCTCTCTTTAGAGTTTCCAAAAATTTTTCTCCCCCAAGAAGATTTTCCAGCTATTTTATAGGCAGCAGAAGGAAAAACAGTTTGCCCAGACAGCAGCAGCGTGAGCTATCTTTGGATCCATGCTGTCAAATGCAGAAGGCATTTGCTGGGCAACTCTCAAAGTGTGCATACCACAAGATTTAATCAAGGAAACTCAAGTTCATGTCCTATTTTGCAAGAGGTATATTCCCCAAAAGGGCTGGGCATACCTCCAGAGAAAACTCATCACTGCTGTGGAGCAAAATGGAGATGGCAAATGCTTTAAGGCTGGAAACATCCGTGTGCTGCTCCTGCACTGCCTGGGGATCACTAGCCCAGAGCTGGGACCACAGACTGTGCCTGAACTTTTGCAAACTGTGGGGCAGTGGCACTGCTTTCAGCACTGTGTTCCTGGCAGCAGCCCATGCAAAGCCCCTTGGTGGATCATATAAAAATTCAAGGCCACTCAGATTTGTGAAAAGTTGTGACAAGAGCTTTTTTCCTTTTGTTGGGCAGATAACTTTGATTTTGAAATGTCTTTTTAACTAGGAGACAGACTAATTTGGGAAGCCCATTCTGTTCCAAAAATGGCATTAGGTTTATACCAGCCCAACTAGAAAAACTATCAACAACCAAGACAGAGAAGAGCCAGGTTCTGTTATCTTTGCTCACCTAAACTAGCACTCCTATAAAAATAACCTCATGGAAGCTCTCAGTTATTGAACAAGAAAAAGATCATTATTAAAATAATATTCAAATATTATTGCATGAGAATACCTATTTTATAATACCAAAAATTAATGTCAAGTGTGATAATGATCAAAACTAATAAGGAGCAAAATAGGCTTCTTTTTAAAGGAAAACATCTGCTCTGCTTTGTTTTTTCCCTGATCACTGCGAAAATAGCAGGTTTTGCCTCAGGAGGTAGAAAAGGTTTCACTCCTCCAGCAATGCCTTCATTTTTCTTCTGACCCCTTGGATCATTTAATTGGGCTCCTTTTAAAGCCACTCTGTAGGTAAACTGCATGCATAATTAGCCAGCTGGGTCCCCTGCCAAGAGTGTGTCATTTAGTATCTGTGAGTGCCAGCAGGGTCAGGCATGACACATGGTGCAGCTCTGAAAAGCAAACAACCTTCAGGTCTTGTCCATAAAACAGGGAACACGTTCAGGGCTGTATCAGGCTCTTTCAGCAGTTTCTCATGCATGACCAGAGGTGTGGATTTTATGTGCAACTCATAAAGAAAACCCTCCAATTTGCACGCCACAAGCACTAGCAGGTGATGGCTCAGGGTAGCAGAGGAGATGAAAAAACTTTGGCAAAGACATTAAATTGTGTCTGCATGTAAAGAATACGCTTTTCCATTTAGTGCAGGCAGCAGCTGCCATGTGATGGCTTAAGGAGCTAAGCTGAAAGTTAGAAATAGCTTTGGGAATCACTTCGTTGTATCCCAGCAGGACTAGCTCAGACCCTTTGGAAGGTGAAATTTTAGGAATCTACCTGTAAGTGCATTTTAATTTTAATTAAATGCTCCGGCAGGACCCACCCTTTGCTTTCAGTGCAAAGGTGGTGCTTTGCACAGCTGGCAGAGAGTTAATAGTGCCTTGGCCATGTGGTGGCCCACCCTGGGTGGATTTTGGAGAAGGTTGTGTGCAAATTAGCTCCAGGCATCTCTGCAGCCACTTGGAAAGTCCTGTAGTAACAGAGCTGCATTACACTGTGCTGGGTGTTATCTCTGACTGTAGGATATGCAGCAAGGAGATTTATCTGGATCTGATGAACAGAGAAACAGTTTCCTGACTGAATCTCATCCGAGTAATCTCATCATTATTATACCATCCCTTCCATCAAGTCACTCTTCTCTGCCTTGCCTTCAGCTAATTTCCTTCCAAAATCCAGATGAGACTCACGCAGTGATGAAGTGTAACTTGCCTGCCCACAGTGAGAAGCCATCAGACACCACCTATGCCAGGAGGCTCCCATTTCCATCAGTCACCTCTGTTCTTCCCCTGGGTCAGCTGTGACTCTGCCACCAAAGAGTCACCTGCTCCTTGAGGGTGCATTGCCAAGTCCTTTGCTGGTAAAAAAATGCATTTTCTGATTAGGAGAACTTTCACACTCCATGTAGGAAACTGAACATGGAAAGCACTCATAAAACTAGATTAAAATACACAGTGACATTCTTACCCTGGAAGGACAAACCCAAAGCCAAGCCCCAGATGCGAATCCTAGCAGTTCTTTACTCATCAAACCCTCACATTGTGCCCCTTCTCTGCCTCACACCAGCTCTGTAAAACACACACCCAACACCTGTGTGGCTCCAAACATCCACAAGCAAAGTATGAGCAGGGAATCCTTGAATGATGTCAGTATCCCAGGATGCCCTCACCACCTCTTACCACTGACATTTCTTCATTGTGGACACTTCACAGGCCACTGCTTTTATTTTCTGAGGTAGGGGCAAACTTGCAGATTCAAAATATAAAGGTCTGCCAAATCTGCAAAATCAGAAACTTTGTATTTTAATATTTGAATCTTTTGGAATCTCATTTCTAAGCTTTTCTCCACAAGTAGCAACACTAGTAGCTTGTCTGAGTGCTTGCTTATGTAAAGTACATGGAAATGCTGACAAATTCATTGATTCTAGAAGCTGGAGATTTAAGAAAAACACCCGGTATTGTGAGACTCTCAACAGTCATAAGACTTTGATGTTTTGAATGATGGAGTTTCCACCACTTCCACTGGAGACTAGTCCAAACCAGGTCCCTGTACGCTCATGTTGCTGTTACTCAGCAGTTTTGTATTTTCACTACAAAACCACTCCTTTCATATCATTCTTGACATCCCATACAGAGGAAATCCAAAGAATGGAGGTTTCTCAATTCTCCATAACACTGAGGAATATGAGATTAATACATTCATGTGGTCCACTTAAGGTTATCACATGATTGTCTTCAGGAAATGAAAGGGGCCAGAGCTTTTGCACATTTTTAAGCATATACAAAAATAATTATTGAAAGAAAAAACTCTCCAATCTTCTTGTTCAACAAAGAAGATATTGTTTGGAAGATAGAAAATAAATTAATTTTCTACTATGACCTCATTAAGATTGGATTTAAGTTCCAACCCAAAAGAATTTTAGAACAACATTAGTCTCCTGCCCTTAAATCTCCATCTATTGAAGCTGGTCTATTTATTAATTTCCCTGCTGGAGAGCATATTTTGACTGGCCTGAGAGCTGAGCAGACAGTCTCTCCCCAAAAGCTCACACACAAGGGCCATTTCCTTATTCGTTTCTTCTCAGTAAAAAGGGTGTTTCCAACCATATCATTTTTAATCAAAGCACTCTTGACTCAGACACAATTGTTCACATTGATGGACAGATGGGGATTTGATCCAGACCCAAGAAAACAAAAAAGCAGAAAGGGCAGCGCCTCTCTTATCTTCAATGAATGAACGAGATTAGCCATAACCTGTTCTCTTCTCACCATACAACAAATCCAGTGTGTGCTCCCAGCACAGCCACAGATTCACATCTTGTAATTTTTAATACAAGACATATACAGCCTGAGGGAACAAATTACTCTTCTGTATTCAACATGCTTCAATGCCTTCAGAGGACTGTGCTTGAGAAATACAGTTACTTTGCTTGGCAGAAAAAGCCTTTGAAAACAAAGGAGAGTACTCTCTGCGATGAAAGTCAAGTTCATCCCAAAAGCAACAAAAGAAAGCAGTTTGGGAAGTTGGACAGGCTCTGGTGGAAAATTGTCCAGACACGAGTTCACTTTCTAAGTGGCACCGTGCAGCAAATTGTTTTTCTGTGCAATCCCAAAGCATGACTGTCTGAAAAAAAACCCCAACCAAAATAGAAAAACCACAGTTCGAAATGGGCAGGGCTCTGTATCCCAGTTTTCCTGTTGGGAACCTGGAGCTGAGCTGTTGGAATGAGAGAGCCCCTCTCTTCCTTCTCTCCTCTTCCGCCTGTCTTAAAATCTCAGCTCATCAGGAGAGGCACTGTTTTCTCATGTGAAAGTGCCAGAAGACTGGGATCTCAAATGCTACTGAAATAAAAATACCAAAGGGAGATGAAAAGCGTGTGGGTCTCTATAAATAAGGCCGAGTGGGCTCGTTGTGTGATACCCCTCGGCAGCTGGGCCACCCCTGTGTGCACTAAATCACACCAGGGCTGCCTCCACACTCAGGTTGTGATACTCACTCAAGAATCATGAGATTCGAAAAGTTACAAGGTTTGAGAGACCTTATTTGTTTCATACAGCATGAGTTGGTTGGAGCCTATGAAAGCAACGAAAACTAGAAACTTACTCTCTCAAAAACAAAAGCAAAAAGCCAACCAAACAAAAAGAAACCACTGAGAAAGAAAGGAGAATTTGGTAATGGCCTGACTTCAGAAACAAAACCCACAAACAGTAAATTTCTTTTTACTAAGCAAGGAAAGGGGAGCCTTTCTTATATTGAATATTTGACCAATCACATCAGATGCTCCATTTGAATTTCCTTTCCTGCAGGCTTTGCCACATGAAGATTTCTATAGGACTGCAAATGTCAAATACAGAAAATGTTTCTATTTCTCTGCCTGCAGTACTCCTCACTAACCCATCCACAATACTTCTTTTTTCTAAGTGCTCTTCAGAAGAACCTTTCTCAAGAAAAATCCAATTACAAAGACTGCAGCTTTTCTGATCTCAGAACTGTTTTCCAATATGATATAATTCTATTTCCATTTTAAATCATCACACTGAAAATACCAAAATATTGCTGTTTTATACTGCATCCGTTCAGAAAATAGTTTCAGGTTTTGGCAACTGAACATTTTTGTTTTCCACCTCTGCTGGCAGTACAGGAGGGTTTCCAATTTCTTAACTTTCTCCCTGTCTACCAAAAAATACCCCACCAAAGCAATACAGCTTGTAAGAAGCATGAAAAGGCAAGTACAATGGTGAAAAAAAAAAAAAAAGAGTGATACTGCTTTGCCTAGGGGATGTAAATAGTGTTTATTTACTCTCTTTGCCTCTTGAAATCTTCGTAAGAGTTAATTAGAATGCCATTTTCAGACACAGTCTCTTTTTTTTTATTATTGAATTGAGATTTTCTTATGCATTAAAGTCCAGCATTCATGTCCAAACAACAGTCCTATTTTCTCTTAAAAATGTAGCTAGTTCTAGATGCCTCTCATCCTAAACAGTTCCATGGTTTTGGGAACAATGCAGGTTGTATTTTCCAGTTTACAAGTAATAAAGTGTAACTTCCAGGAAGGAAACCCAGGATAAAGTATCCTGTCATCTCTCCATACAGTGTCTGGTATATTCATTTGCAGAACCAAGTATGCAAAAATATAAAGAGAGCAAATCAAATGTCATTTTAGTGCAGACACAATTGCATGGGTAATGATAATACCTTGTTGTTAGTTTGTGGGTTTCTCTAAGTGAAATGTTTTCCAGTCTATTCTGAAAATCTGAATTCATGTGCAGCCAAATTCTATCTTCCTTGCTAACAATTGTCATAACAACAAAGAAAAGACATATGCAAAATTTACATATACAATGCCTATTGACACAGACTTAAAAAAAAACCTCTTGCAAAAATGGTATATATGCTCCCTGCAGTGGATTTGATTTTGCCTGGCCTGTAACTAAAGTCCCTCGATACCCTAGTTTTATGAGGGTGTGATGTAGTGGTAAATCAGGGCCATACTGATGATCTAAATCAGAATAACCAGCATGTTTTTCATTTCAGAAGGAAAAAAAAAAAAGTTTGTGAGAGAAAGTTTGCCAGTTTCAGCACTTCCTGGCCGCCAAGAACATTTACTGAAAATCAATGGTCTGTCCAAAACCTAATGTGAGCAGGAGTCGTAGTGCAGCTGTTCAGAATCTATACTGCTTCCTAGGCAAAGTTTCTAAGCCCTTTCAGTCCTTTAGAATAATAAAAATGATTAATGGTCTCAAACACTGTGAACCAAGTGTTTTGAAGTGTAACCTGCTACTTGTAATGCACTCAATATTTCTGATCTGTATTGTACTGGCACACGGCGCCTCTGGAAGTTAATGTTAAAACGGGCAACGTTTGAAATGAGTGAAGAGAGGCTCATGAAGTCTGGTAGCAAAACCTTTTTCTCCCAAACCAAGATATTATTTTCCCTAAGTTCACAAAGGCAAAAAAAAAAGGGACTATAAATATATATAAATATCTATTATTTTCTATAAACATGTTCTAAGAGAGCAATGCGGTGACCTCACAATGTGGAAGGAAAATGATCCATCGCATTCAGTGCTCTAGAAACATCGACTTGTTTGGGAGAAAAACAAGTTTGGGTCCTCTCAGAGAATGCATGGAACAACATCTGGGTCTTCCCTATTCCTGCCCCGTTGGGCACAGCCTTGCCATAGGCACAAACCTTAGAGCCAGTCTGATCTGTGCCAAGAGCTGGTAGATTCACATAAGTAACAGAACCCAGTGAGACCCAGAAAATCGCTGGTGGCCAGAGACACCCAGTGCCTGCAGAGCAGTCACACAGGTCACCATGGGGCACTCTGCTGTGCCCCAAGGCCACCTCCAGCTGCCACACACCTGACCCCAGCTCTGCCTGAGGCTGCAGTTGCACAAGAGCCTCTCTCTGAAGGGCTGGACTGCAGCCCAAGCTGTCAGTTGGCGCCCTGGTTATCCCGGCTTGTTTGCTCATGCCCGGTACCAAACTCGAGCAAACAAATAGATTAATTTGGGCCACAGTTATTTCCAGATATTGGCAGTGCCCTGGATGTATTGAGTCCTTAATTGCCCTGAGCAGCCTCACCTGGGCCCACAGCCCCTGCCCATGGCCCAGGAGCTCTGTTCAAGCTCAGCCCAGGATACCCAGTCCCTATCTGGGCTAGAGGGGTTTGTGTGTCCAGCCTGGTCTCCTGGGTGAAGTTTGGACCTGTGCTGTAGGTGGTTTATCCCAGGTATTCTCTTTGCCCCCTCTTGCCCCAGCCTGGGTGGGTTTCCTGGATGGACTCTGCTTCATTGCTCCTCATGTCTGGGGCTTTAAATGGTCCCCATTGCTGGCACCCATCACTGCCTGTCCAGGAGCCATGCTTGGTTCCTGGGCCACCTTCCCTTGGGAATCTATTGGCATTTGCTGCTCCCTGAAAAACATAAAGTTTTAGTGAAAAGTTGTTAGAGGTGGGAAAACAGCTACAAAATACAGTGGAACAGGAGGAAGCTCAACCACTGCATTGGCTCTTCAGCATCCTGGCTACCTGCACTTCCCTGTCTTCTTGCTGGGTGCAATAGAAGCTTGGCAAAGCATTATAAGGAATATTCAGTTAATGTTTACAGAGAGGTGATGTGCCAAGCTCTTTTATGAAACTTCCAACTCTAAATTTACAGGCCTTATATGCAATATTATTTTGGGGACGGCATATTGTATTCATTAGATATTTAAAATGGTATAAACAAGGCAGTAGAAGTACTCAAATTGCTGCAAGCCAGATGGAGATCTTATCATAATACCTCCCACAATTTGGAATAACTTCTTTTTGAAAGTTATTCTGCTCACAGCCTAGCAGAGGAGTGGATCTCCAGGGTCAGCACTGATCTAGGGTGTGTAGGGCACACAGTTGGCTGTCCCCTCTCTGCAAAGGAAGGACATGAAGTGCTTCTCCTCTCACTAGTGCACAGGAGCAGAAGGGACATGTATGCTTAAACCTAATCAAAGTAAAAATTAGATCATGCAAAGTCACATTTTTGCAGCATGAGGGAACATTTTAGTCCAATTATCTTCTTGAGCACAGAAAGGAAAGGAAACATTTTACCAGAGTCAGTTTTTAAAAGAATTATCCTAGGTAAATTGATCTGCAGAGAATTTCCCCCTAAAACTATAAATCATATTGATTTCTTTGCTTTACACTCCTAAAGGGTGACCAATGAGTTATTGGAAGGGTGCATGGAGCTCTCAGCCTCACAGATTGAGGATGGGGTTTATTCCTGCCTGTAATATGGATTAGTAAAATGCAAATGATCTTTGTCATTATAAACAGGAAGGGAGTTAGTGTATGCTTGAGCAAAAAATTGAGAATACACTATTAGTAATTACCTAGCACTAACTGACTAGATCTGATTTTCTTGAATTTCACGGTATTTGCATAGGAGTTAGGAAAGAGCATTTATTCTTTTAGCTTGGGGTGGATCTGTACAGTTTGCAATCCCATGCAATACTAAATGCACTCTGGAAGCACATCTCCTTTGGTACTTTGCAGTTCTTCAGCACATAGCATCTGCCCTTTCATTAGTTTGTAAAACAAATTTAAAAGTCGAATAACTACAAACGATGGGAAACTGGCAAAATGCTCTTAGGCATCTATTGTATTCTCAGATTGTTTCAAAACACTTAACAGCCATAGTTTGGAGCAATTTTTAAAATATTATGTTAAATTTCCAATTAAAGTTTTGCGGCAGCCAGATTGGCTTATCTGAACAAAGCCATTGGTTTGGCAGAATTGACTCAGGTCATTCTACCTGACAGCATTCCCTTTTGTGGGAATGTAACTCTTACTGTGAAAATGTTGTACTAAGCAAACCTCAGTTCCGCTCGTAAATCAGTTCGATGAAAGGTTTGAAAGGCTGTTTCTATGGTGCAGCTAAATTACACTCAAAGTACAACTGAATTTGTCCCTACTTTTCCATCAAGTTTAATGTGACTTCAAGAAATGTTCTTTAAAGACAGAGAACATTTTAGAAAGCCAGATGAGAATTCCTGAATGAAAGTAGATAGAATTTAGGTAAACATTCTCCAAGTTTAAAATAACAGACTGAAGCATTTGTCTTTGATTATCAATTTTAATGTACATAATAATGAGACTCATTCCCACTAGGACAAGCATGCTAAAAAAGTTTTGGAGTGCTTGTATTCAGATTCCTAAAATCAAACTCTTCCTTTCAGTCAAAATCCTATGTAAAGCTGGAAGAAGAATGGCTTTTGATACCTGTGTAAATGAACTTTCAAAAGACTTGCTGTTCTACAGGATAGATGAAATGAAAGATTTCTGGAAAACTAGTCAGGCTTATGTACCAGATGCTCTTGCATCAAAAGCCAACCAGTGCCTAATTTGGAGCCCACCCAAAATTCAGCTTTGTTTTGGTTTACTGAAACATCAACTGTCTGGAGAGATACAATTTTATATGGGTCAGAAGCAACTTCAGTGATGGCCCCAAATTCCATTTTGCCTCATGCACACTCTCCAGCCATAATGAAACAGAGCCAAAAGTTGTAATTCATGAGTTGGTTTGCCAGCCTATGGAATTTGTAAGTCTTCCCTGAGGAGGAAGCTGATATCTACAAAATATTTCACCTGAAGTGTAAAGAAAGAAATAAAAAAGCCAAGGACCCATGAGAAAATAACTGCACAAATCCCTTCTGTTTTCATTCACAGCCACAGGAATGGACCATGTGTCTTCCTTTTGGATCACTAATACACACTAGTTTCAAAGGGAACGTGCTTTTATTAAAAAATAATATAGGTTTTATTAATCTGACTTTTGATGCACATATTGGTTAGAACTGAAAATTGGTCATTTCTCAGCTCTGCTCTAGTGTAAAAAAACCCCACAATCCTGCACCTCCTCTCCAAATGGATCAATGTCCAAATTCTTCCTAGTGATCTTTTTTCTTCCTAGTGATTTTTTTTTTTTTATTGCTGGTAATTGAAATAACATCAAACCTTAACTTTAAAATATTGCTTTAGCTCAGTGTCAGGTTTTCAAATCTCTCCTGCAGACCATCATTCCTTCCACCAGCAGAACCACAACCATTCCCATATTCGGATCTGGGTTCGTAATTGCACATGGCAAAGTGAGTCAGCAGGAACCATGTATTTGCATATAATGCTCCATGCAGGCAGCACAACACAAGAATTTTAGTCTGACATTATGTTATTAAAAGAGGTCTTGCAAGAAAGCTCATGAAGAAAAACACCAAAATGGTCATAATACTTATTTTTTCTTTTAATATCTTTCAATGCATTTCAATTTTAATATCTTTCAAGTGCTCACCGGTGAAATTTGTTTTTTTCCTGTTGCTAGAGATGGCTGTGGTAAGAGTGGCAGGATCCCAGCCTGGAACAAATCATACATTTTCTGTCAATGGATGTTTTATTTGTGAAATTTCATTGTCTGCATAGTACAAAACATTTGTCTGCTAAAGGATAAGGAAACAGGAAGGATGGAATAGAGGGATCTGTTGATTGTAGAGGAGAAATTCCACGCAAAATAGTGGGAGAGTATTTAAAAAAAAAAAAAAGAAAAAAATTCTAGTTTTTTCGTTTCAATCCAGTAGTGGAAGTTGATTAATCAAGCCCGTCTGCAGCCAGTAAAAAGGGCCAAACCTATCTTGCTAATATTAAATAGCAAGCTTCTATTTTTGAAAACCAGAAAGAGGAAGGGGACATAAAACTAAAAAACAAACAGGCATATTTAATCATTTAGTGGTGACTAGATCAGGCACTCCTCAGTCGCAGGGTTTTATTTTTGTGCATTGTGTCAATGATTGGAAACCATATGTTTTAAGACCAGCTTCAATAGTATCAGTAGCTACAGTCCTGCTCTCAGATTACTTTTTACTGCCTGCCTAATTTTGAGCTTTAATAGCTAACATGCACTTTGTTTATCAGTTACAAATGTTCTGAATGTTGATGAAACAGGCTAAACAACACATATTGGTTTATCATCAGTACCAAGGACTGAGATAAAATGTGTTTAATGTGGCCTGTGACTTTGCAAACAAGAAGTTCTTAGAAATAAGAATAATCTCAGAATTGATGGCTCTGAATGTGTGTTAGCACTCAGATCCTGACACAGCTCTTATTATTCACAGAAGAATCCATCCTACAAGGAGCAGAGTCTTTTGGCACCAAAAGTGCAACCAAGTACAGTACAGTTAAGCTGTATGAAAGGCTTTATTGCACTGGGGGCAGTCTGGTGGTATTCAAATTAAATATATTTAAAGTACTTCCAGAATCAGACCCTTGGTACCTTGCAGGCCTGAGCACTAATACATGAAATAGGTAATTTTTTACATAATTCTGTTTAGCTGTACAGCAAAGAAATTTAGAATAGTCTCTAGATTGTGTTATTTATCTTCTAATTACTAGAGAACAGAGTACCTCTCTTCTGTTTTTAAAACACTGCATAAATTAACAATGTTCTAACAATAACAGCAGCAGCAATTCAGGGCATTTACCAGAGAGAAAGCAACCATTAGCCTTGAGAATGAAATTTCCTTGCAATCCACAAAATAATGTGTTAGGAAATATTATGGTTGCCAACTTTCGCAATTTTGTTGAAAGTCTTCTAAAATGTGAGGGTTGGGGTGTTTGGGATTTGTTTTTGTTTTTTTTCCCCACAAAGCCTGAGCTCTGGCATCATGTGAAAACATGAAAATGTGAGATCCTCAGTTTTAATTTTAGAAGACAACTAAGTTACTCAGCATTGTGGTTGCAAAGAGAAATTGAAAACATGAACCCAAGGGCCAGAGAACAATTAGGAAGAGCCCAAAACGCATTACTTTTAAACTCTTACACTTTGTAAAGCGATTTCTGACTTGGGCTATTTCCATGCTCAGGGTTTACCATATTCAGTACCCCAATAAATCCTCTGTGTCCTTTTTGAGGACTTCTGACTTTGCTTTTTGACACGGGGTGACATCACATCTTAATTGTTGGGGAGGATGCTTAAGCTCAATATTGGTACATTTCTTGTTTTCAAAAACAGAATCAGCTGTTTCTACGGAGTAGCTCTCTTCCTTTTGTCCATGTCAACAGCAGAAAGTAGCAGTACTTCCTCAAGGGAAATACACTTTCCATAGTAAGTAAAATTTGGGATCTAGCTCTTCCCCTTCTCAGAGAGGCTGACGTGTGGCTCTCCTACACTGTGGGATAAACCCTCTGGAGCCCAAGTGCTGGAGAAGACAACTCCCCATGTGTTCTAAGGACAGGGTATTGGCTGGCTGCCCTGGTGCCCGAGGAAGCCCAAAATCTCCTAAATCTGTGCAGGACACTCTCACACAGTGCAGTGACTGGCAGCATTTCTATTTGGAATACACAGAGCTTTCTGCACCGTTTCCCTTAAGTCTTTGAGTTTATGATTTGTGGGAATAAGCACAGAGTAACAAGTCAAGAAAATCCCCTTTTAAAACTGCCCTGTTTTTTTGACCAAAAAATATTCCACTGCTCTGAGAATTCCCTGGCGTTATATGGCTGATTATGCCCCAGCTTGATGAAATGGAGACTTTTATCAAGCCAACTGCTGGGACTGGCTCCTTCTCTCTCATCTTGCAGCCTGCTCCCCATGCAGCTGTCTGACCCTGCACCTCAACCCACAGTCTCACCAACGGGGCAGAAACCATATTATTCCCTTGCCTTTCTAAATGGCTTTTAAGATCTACAGGTATTTTCCTGAATACTTACAATGATGGAAATACTTAAAATTCCTAATTGAAAAAAATACCCTTTATCTTCCTCTTTGCCCACCCTTTCCCCTAAATATTGCATACAACGTTTTCAGTAAATAAAAAGGATATTAGAGTAGACAAATAATGTTTACTCAGCATTACTCCACCAGCTCCAGAAAGGTGTTTCTGGCACCAATTCACAACTTAGTCACAATTTACAAAAATTACTTATACTGAAAGGGACAAGGAGTGTCTTTTTGTGTGCAGGGTGCTGAACAAACAATGAGGTCCTGGTCCCTGCCTGGCTTGCCGTGGCATTACCACAAACAATACTAATTCTTAAATACCTGCCTGACTTTAAGCACTTAGGTAAATAATTGTATTGATTGTTGTAGGACTATTCACATGCATAAAACTAAGCATATATTCAAATATGTTGTGAAATCGGGGGTTGAAGGAATTTTGCAAGCAAGGCATTTTTAGATACGAATTTACTTGTTAAAACCAGCATCAAAAGGAGCTAATGTGGCAATCAGGCTTTTGGGCAGGGCAGGGGGAGGAAGGAGAAGATTTATTTCCAAGATGGATCCAAGGACTTTCTTGTACTTCAGAGACTCCTCACCAGAACCACAATTACAGGTGAGAAAGGCAGCAGGGAAGTCCCCCAGCCAGTGATTGCTCAGAGTTTAATGTGAGAGCAGTGTAAACTCAGAACTGCAGATAATCCATGGGGAAATCAGGGGGTTAGTGCCGAGAACTGATGGGGAATAACAACTGAAAGAGCTTTGGTTTTTCTAGGCTGGCGGGAGGTAGCTCATG
Organism: Lichenostomus cassidix; assembly: GCF_008360975.1. Lineage (NCBI taxonomy): Eukaryota > Metazoa > Chordata > Aves > Passeriformes > Meliphagidae > Lichenostomus > Lichenostomus cassidix. The sequence continues at coordinate 8,372,177 of NC_139500.1, read as the reverse complement.
CTAGGAAGCCTGCCAGCTCCAAACTGATGCTGGGAGCTTTGTCTCCTTTGGATTGTAGGAACACACTTTGCAGTCAAACTGATCTGAGAGATTTTGATAGTAAAAACAGCTGTCTCATTGCAATGATGTTTTTGTTCCATTGTCAAAATCTTGAGTTAAATCCATGAGTGGGCTGCAGCTTGTTCAAATCCTGAACTCAACACCCTTTGTGCTCCTTTGGCTTTTCCACCGCGGTTCATGGGATATCTCCTTCCTGAGGAAAGGGCTAGGTGTAATAAAAGCCGTTGGGGCAAGGAACTGCAGGTCTCCTCCGATGCCTCCCCAGTGCTGGAGAGACAGAACTGGAGAGCTGCAGTCTGTCCCAGACTGGTGAGAAAGGGGAATAGAGAGGAAGAGCAGGGTGAGGAAATGAAACACTCCAGTGCTGCTGAGGCCAGGCTGCATCCCCAGCAAGCAGGTATGCAGGTGGGAAGGGGCAACTATGTGGTACCTGAGCAGGGACGAGGCCAGCATGGGCAAGGGGCAGCTGATTGTGGGGTTTCAGGGGTTTCAGCACAGGGGGATTCAGGGAGGATGCACGCAGTGGGATGTCCCAGCCCCATCTTCCCAGCATAAACCATCTGAAGGTGCCTCTTGTCCCTCTCTTGGATGTGCAAACGAGCAGATGGAGATGCCTGATGGAGGTGTCCAGCACATCAGGCAGGAGCACGAGGGGCACATGCCAGACAGCCTCTGGTTTTGTGCTGACATGGGACATGGGACAGCACCTCTGTATGGCCACAAAGCCATTCTGTCTCCCTTGAGGTGATGGGATCTATGGGCAGGCTTTTGCCCTCTGGGGAGCCAGGAGCTGTGTGATGCTCTGTGTGTGCAGAAGGGTCGCTTGTGCGAGTGATGCTGTTCCTGCAGGTCTGCAGGACCCAGGGCTCTGTGGCACTGTATGTGTAAGACAAAACAGATGTCAACAAAACCCCTTCCTTTCAAATTGCTATTTTAAAATTGTCATTAGAGATGTGTAACACAAGGACTGTACTGAAAATGTTTTCATGGAAGCAGAGCCTACATCCAAAGTGGTATTCACACGGTATTCAAGGGTCCAAGCTCTACACGACGAATTTCTTCCAAGGACTTGCAGCTCGATGAGCGCTTACAGCACGCACGCATAAAGCTGTAGCTCCGGGCGGAGACAGCGCGTCCAGCGCGTACCTGCGGCCGGTGAGAGCGCTGCCCTCCTGCCCGGAGCGGCGGCTCCCTGCGGCCCGGGGGGCGCGGGCAGCTCCGTGACAGCACCGGGGGGCTGCCGGGCGGCCCCGGGAGCCGCGGCAGGCTCCTCCTCCGCCCCGGCACCGCGGGCAGCGCAGCGCTGCGGGCTCCGGGACGCGCCGCGGCCCCACGCGTGCGGTAGGTGCGCCTCGACGGCGGCGGCCCGGGGACCGCCCGCGGCTCTCCGAGGGACCGGCGGCCCCGGGGCCGGGCTGCCGCGGGGGGCGGAGGGTCGGCCGTGCCGGGCGAGCAACAGGTCAGAGGCACCGAGCGAAGAGCCCCGCGCCGTCCCGCCGTGCGGCCGTGGCGCTGCGCTCCGCGCTCCGCGCAGCCTGCGGGCGGCTCCGGCGGGAGGCGCGGCGGGGAGGGGGCGGGTGGGCGCGCCCGGGGCGCAGCGCGGAGCGCGGAGCCGCCGCCCCGCTCCGCTCCGCTCCCTTCCGCGGGCATGCGCGCCTGCCTCGCACATGCTCACTGCGCCCGCGGCGGGCGCGCACACTCCGCAGCGCCGCGGCTCCGCGCTGCACCGCCGGTGAGTGGGGCAGGGGCTGTCCGCGCCCGCGGAGCGCTGCGGTGCGGGGTGCCGGCGGGGCTCTGCCCGCCCGCGGAGCGCCGAGGAGCGGGAGAGCTGCGCGGGTGCGGGGCGGGGGCGCGGGGCGCGGAGCCCGTCGGGGTCGGTGTGGCGGAGCGGGGCTGCGTGAGGAGCTGCGGGCGACAATTAGCAGGGGGAGTTAATTGCCGCGCAGCGAGCGGTTCGCTTTTACCGTCAAACGAGCCCCGCTTATTAATTACTTTAAAAGCTGAAGTGCGCGTTTAAATAAAATGAGCCAATGCACTTTCCCGCGGCTGCTTCTGTGAGGAAAACTTCTATGTGATTTATGCAGTTTAAGTAAACTTTCTTGAGTGTTAAATTGTGCTTGAGCCGTGTCTGGCCTCTAAAGGAAATTTTTCATGGTATACAGCTACTGTTGTTCAGACATTTCAAATAGTGTTATTTTCTCTTGTATAAAGTTGTTATTGCTAAAATACATGTAGAGAACCAATAAACAGTTTATTGGTCTATATCAAATATTAACAGAAATTCTGTTCGGTGCAGTATCAGATTCACGCATCCCTGAGCGCCGTTAAAGGCATTGGCAGGAATGGTTTATTGTTTAATCTCTCTTGTGGACTTTATTAATTTACTGAGAATTTCTTATCTCTGCAGTGCTATCTGTAGAAGGGTCCCTCCCCTTCCTCTGCCCCAATTTTTTGAGAAAGCATGTCTAAATTTCTTTATGCTAGTCCACATCAGTGTGTGTTAGGGCAATCTGGTCCACCGAAGATGGCATACATTTAAACTAGTAGTTCGATGTCTAAACTAATGCTCCTTAGATAGTTTCATACATTTAGCATTGCATTATTTTGTTACTTGTTGCTTCAGACAGGAAAAATTCTTTCTCATCATTCCTTTTTTACGTGGGAAAACTGTTTCTATTCCTTAATGAAGCTGAATTTATATTTCTGCTTTGAAGTTGAAGGCATAGTGTGGCCTCAGATGTAACACAGGCAAGCAGGAAAGACTTGCAGTACAAATGTCTTGAAAATAATCAGTACTCACAGCTTTGGAGACATTCCAGAAACTTTTTAAGCATGTTTTGAAAATTCACTTGAAATGGCACAGCAGCTGATAACTTGACTTAATTATTCTAACCTAAAACTCTTAAAAAAAATTTAATGTATGGTGTAAAATTGAATTGTGCAGTTACAGAGTCAAATTGTCCACGTAACTCTTGTGCCTCTTCTACTCAACCACCAACAGGTCAAAACGTTTGGCTAAATAACAAGTGGTGTATGCTTTTGGTTTTACGCTCATCGATTTGTTTGGCTTTGCTTTGTTTAGCCCACTCCCCTCTGCTCATTTTCTTTTAAATCAGCACCCGGAGACTCGATTCCCATGACTCGCTAATCTTGTGACCATTATTTGGTTGCAATTTTTGAAATGGGTTCCTGTTTCAAATATCTCACAACCCTGGCAGTCTTAGGTTCCATTAGGAAAGCTTCATTAGGGAGAAATAAAAATGTTGTTGGTAACTCCCCCTCCAACAATAAGCCCCACGTTCAACTCCACGGTGTGTGCGGATATGCCTTGAATTATCAGAAGGAATTAAACTCAGGTATTCACACAAAGAACTTGATGTCACAATATCACTTGAAGAGTTTCGCCTATTGCTGTGTTGTTGTTTGTAGCTGGTTAATATGCTTTTCTTTTTATTTTTTTCCGAAAATGTAACAATTTAGCTATTAATCCTGCAAATATTAGTTGCATGCTTAATTTCCAGGCTGAAGTCTGCGTGGCTGTGTTTGTGTGTCAGTGTGGATATGTACACACTGCTGACAAAGAAAACAATTAAAGACGTTAGTAATTTTCTGCTGTCTTCCCAACTGTTATTTATGATGTGTAGTAGTAAAACAGCTATTCTGAAATCAGCTATAATTCTCTTCAGTAAGATTTGTTTCTCCTGTGCCAAATTTTGCAGTAACCAGATGGTCTTAAGGTGTCTTCAGCCGGAGAACAAGCATGAACAGTGCTGAAGACTAATTATTCCTTGCAGTAAATTCCTTCTGCAATAAATTCACAGGTTGTTAGACCTAATCTGTGGAAATGATTGTTAAGATTACTTAGGCAGTGAAAAATGCTTTTATAAATCCGTGAAAACTAGCAGAAGTTCTTAGAATGCTAAGAAAGTATTTTTGAGTTAATTTTGCCTGGTTGGGGTAACTTTTATTTGGGACAAACTGTTAAATGAAGTTGCAAATTCAAATACTTTTCATAAGCCGTGGAACACTGCAGTTTTAATACGAAGATTTCAAATATATCCTGTAAGTGGAGGGGTCGTTTGGTAAACCAAGTAGGGAAATCTCATACTGCCATTTCCAGTGTATAGTTAATTACCCTGTATATGTGTATTTTTCACAGCACGGGTAATACAAATTTGATTAGTGTATGGTGGAGTCTCCTGGATTAACAATCAGGTTCTTTTAATTAAATTTCACATTGTACTGCACAGGACAGAAAAACAGGAACAATAATATATTCAGAGTTACAAACAGTGGTGTATACTAAAGTTAAGCCATTCAGGCTTAAATACGTCCTCCTTTTTGGTGGCTTAATGTAGTAAAAAATGCGAGTTTTTTTTTATATATATGTCTATGGAAAAAAAATGTAAATACCCAAACCTCTTGGCATTTTGCTCGCTTTGGTATGAATAGGGAGAACTTGTCAAATCTCTTTCCCTTCCTTTTCTGCTGAAAAGCCAGCAAGACCATCCTGGTTGGGACTGTTCATTAAGAGATCCCATCAGAAAACAATTGTTCATGGCAGTCAGATTCTTAAAACAATACTTCATCTTTATTTGCAGATCTTAACTCAAGTAATGATGTTTAACAAACACCTTGTTTTAATCAGGTGAGGATAAGCCCTTCAATTAGGATGCAAATAATTGCTTCTCTTGGAGATGCTGCCATTTCCAAGTAGATTTGGTCCTCCTCAAGGTTTGAAGCAGCAGAGAGGAGAAAGCAGGAATAAGGATTTAGGGCTTGTGCAAAATATTTTTTTATCACAGCATCCAAAACCTGAGCCAATTCCTTTCTTTGTCAGGCTGTTCAGTTGCTCTTGATTTACTGCTGCAAGAGGTGTGAGAGGAAAATTGGATCCAAAATAATGTTCACTGCTGAGATGGTTCCAGCGAGTGTGTCACAGAGTGACTATTTAATTGAAAATAGTCAAACCTCTTTTCACTCAGTCTTTCTGCCTGTGCTTTAATTATGTATTTTAATTATTTCAAAGATGTGTAAAATGAGATGAGAAAGATTACATGGGCATAATCCTTCCCATTTAAAATTATTTGTCTGCAGCTGCTTAAGTCCTGGCTTTAGGAGTCACATATAAACATGTTTATTTAACATCAGCGTTATCTGTTAGATTGTACATGGTTCATTAACATGGAGAGAATACTTTTTGTTTAATAGTGTGTGGGAGCTGCCAGAGGTCAGTAGAGGTTGTTTGCCTGAAGTCGAGATGGCATCTTGGCTTTGCTCTCATTCTGTTTGTCACCTCTGCTGTGTCCGGAAAATGCTTCATTAGTGCCGTGCTAAGGTATTTTCCTGGTGGTTTTAGGTACACAGGCTCTGTGGAAAGCCAGAAGTCTGCTGCAGGGTTGCAGTAAGGTTTATGGGGAATTTTAGGGGAGGTTTGTTGTAATTTGGGGAGGTTTGTTGTAATTTGTGGAGGGTTCCATTAGAAAAAGTGGCTTGGAAAGGATGGGACAGGAGGGGGGAGAGGAACCTGGACATTGTTGTGATTTACAGCGTGGCTCTAAGTGGAGGTATTTTACAGAATTGAGAGTGTTTTTGTGCCAGTGGATAAGGTTTGTTGGTGTGGCTGGTCAGAGCTGGGCTCAGGAAGCTGTGCCTGGTGGTGATGCTGATCTGCCAGAGGTGACACCTCCTCTGCAGGACAGCACAGGATGGGGCTCTTCTCTCTCCACAGAGCTTGTGGGGTGTTCTCCACTCTTCATGCTGCTGATAGAAACATGCCTGGACATACAGACCTGAATCAGGGACTCCAGGAATATACAAGTATCCATGGCCTCAAGTTAGAAAAGGTTACTTAAAGTCTTTTAGTGTGACTTCTGTATGCGAGCTAATAGACACCCTGCATGCAGTATTGGGAGGGAGATGTGCACACTCATCTCTGTGCACAGTTTTAATTTTCATTTCAGCTTCTGGAAAATGTTTCTGAATGTTTCCTACATGTCAGTGAACTTCTCCAGCCTGATTTGGATGGTGGGGGCTCATTGGGCTTTTTGTGCCTTGGAGGGAGAAGATAATTTAAATTTCCATTAGAAAAAGGAAGAAAATTGCCACCTTGATTTTTATCAAGCAAGGACCCTGGTAGATAATAACCAGAAGGTGTTGAATAAAATGAGCATTATTGTAGAATTCAAAGTGCTGTGGAAGATGCAGTGTGACTGAAGCATACCGCAAATGTACAGTTTTTTAAAAGCATAACAGCAAAAATAGAAGGGCTTAAAAAAAAAAAAGATTAACTACTGTGTTGATTATAAGTTGTAGCTGAATCACTCTTAAGGCCTGGATATTGTTTTTTAAAAGCCAGCAAAAACAGCTATTTCTGAAAAAATAGTAAGTTCCCTCAGAAGGAGAGAGAGAACAAAAATAAGTGTTATCTTGGAGGAGGGAATGTCTGCGAGAGGGGTTTTTTTCCTTTGAATTATTTTCAACAAGTACTTACTCTGTTCTGTATTTTTAAGAAATTATGTGGACAGCAATTTTGTTGCTTTACCAAGGCAGTGAAAACACCAAGAATCCTTTTTATAATTTGGAAAGAATGTCAAAAGAATGAAGTAGTTAAACCTAAGTGTATTAGATCATACGCCTTAAATGCATAAATAAGCATAGCTGCAATCACAGAAACCAATGTTAAAACCACCAGGAAAACTCACCCACAAGCCGTAATGACTTAAAGGGAATGACCTCAGCCATTGTGAAATTTGTGCCTATTTGTTGACTGACATTTATTTGGTAGAAGCAGGGTGCGTGTTTTGTTGGGGTGTGGGATTTTGTTATTTGCAAGACTGCTGGGGTTTTTTTTTTGTTGTTGCTGCCAGGTTTGAATACAAAGAGTGCAAATGGGCTCGAGGCCGTGAGAGCCTGGATGTGATTTGGGCTTTAGCAATTTTGAAAAGCAGGTGAAGGGTTTGTTCTTGATGCACAGAGACTGGCAGAACTGAAGTTTGTTGTTCAGATGTTGGAGACTTCCTTGATGATAGCCCACTTCTAACTTATTCCCAGTGGGTTTCCTCTTAAGGAAATGAAGGTTTAAAGTATTTGGTTACAAACCTGAGATTTCTTCACGTCCGTATCTTTGCGTGAGTGCTGCATGAAATGCTGGTGTCATTCATCTCCCCTCTGCTTTTTGGAGAGGAAATTGATGTGTGGTACAGCCTCAGCTTGCCTTTGCTACAACTTAATAGTTCAGGGAAATGGAAGTCTTGAGTTATTTTAACAATAATAGACTTCTTTGGGGATGTTTTTACGTAAAGCGGCGTTACAGACTGCAGACTTGACCCGAGCCATGTCTCTCTGCAAACAGGGTTTCTCTCTGCTGGCTGCTCCTACTTTTATGGGTTGCAGTAATCAAAGGAGGTCCAGATTTAATTGCCCCTTCTTAGATGTGCAGAAGGGTTTGAGAAAATGGGTAAGTTCGTGCTGTTTGGTTGAACACCTAACTCTAGACGTTCAGCCTGGTTGTGCAGAAATTCTCATGTGCAATCTCTGCTTTTGAGAAGGAGAGAAGCCCAGCGAAATTAAAAAAAAAAAAATCCTACGTACAAAAAATATTAGTTAATCTAGTCAGCCCAGATAGTAACCCACGGAGGGTTGATGTGTCTGTGCTGGAAAGGGCAAACTGCACAGGGCAGGACAGCCAGGTGCTTCCAAACAAAGACAGTGGGGAAAATTTCTTAAACTCAGCAAACGCCTTAAAAACTGGCAATGCCTCTAGGATTACTCAGGCACCCACAAGAAACAGCGAGGGGAAAGTGGGGCAGGCATCTGAAATGTTTTTGTTTTTTAAATAGGTTGAGTAAGCAGAGCAGTCTGGGGGCCCCAGTTATTTACAGCTCTGTCTGTGCACCATGCAGAGAGTCTCATCAGCTGTCTTAGCGACAAGTTTTCCATCTATTGCAAATCGTGTCTTTTGATGACATTTGATTTGGCTGTTTGCTGGGTAATTGTCCTGCAGCTACTTGGAAATAGCTTTGATCAGTTTTGAATATAGATCTGTATCTCTAGTTTTGATTCCCCTTGCGACTGCTGTGCTCAGTTACCATCCTTAGAGTGTAATTGCAACTATTTGACAATTCTTTGATGCTAACTCAAATCAAAATGTATTTACAAAATACTTTACTCTCAGTAAATGTTGACAATGTGTACTTCGTTTTTGTGAACTATGCAAATTTATTATTTTCCCCCACTACTGTGGCTGAAACAAGACAAAATCTCATCTAAAATTGAGCAATACTTTTTATTTGAGGAAGAGAGATGTTTTTTTCCACCCTTTAACAAACTAAAAAGCACCATTTTTTTCTGAAACATGACACTTGAAAGTAAAACATGTGAATGTTATTTTCACTGTATCCAAATTTTCCTTTTTTTTTGGTAGGCTGACTTTATGTTTTAATTTATAAACCCATGGGTTTTGCTAGCTTACATTTGGTAAGTGCTGTGTTGATACTACTCCTCTTCACTGAGATAGAGTTAGGAGTAAGTCAGCCTTAATGCTTGTAGCAAAATACATAAATTTTCTCCTTCCCTGTGTTCAGCTATGGGTATTAGATCCAGTCATGCTCTCACTGCACTTCCCAGTCATTTGACTCAAATTGAGGTTGAATCCTAAATGAGTGGGAGCAGTTTTAAACCTTCTGTATTTGTTGCAAAAGTGTATATTTAAACTTTTTTTTTTTTTTTAATCCCGTCATAACTGCTGCCAATGCAAGTCCAGCTGACTTTTTCCGTGCAAAACAGGGGTGGGAATCAACATCCTTCTGTGCTATCCACGCTCAAAGGCCGTTTTGCAATCTGCAAAGGTTTCGAGCAGCAGTTAAAAAAGCTGATAAATCTGAATTGGGTGGGAAGGTCCCCGAGAGGGAGGTGGTTGTAACCTCCTGCACCAAAACTTTGCAGTGGTATGACTTAGTCCTTGGGATCACATCTGACCTGTACTCCTAAGTGTGTTGGTGGAGTTAGGTGTGCAGCAGGAAGATAAGGCAGACACCATTTTTCTTTTTATTTATTGAAATAAAATTATGAGGTGCTTATTCTGTTTAGCCTTGGTAGCTTGTTATGTAAATATCTATGTTAGAGCAATCTTGTTTTTAATCAAGTTCATTTCTCTCTGAATAGGAGGCAAGCTTAGGTCTCTGACCAGAAATACATAATCATTCAGCAATGCTGTAAATGTGTGTAACCCTGTACAAGGCAGTGCAAGATTATGTTCTGTAGAACCACTTTCACAGACCTTTGCTGTCTTTCCCTCTTCAGTGTCTCTTCACCTGAAAACTGTAAGTTGTGGTTTGAAGGAAGGCGTATTCTGCCTATTATGTGTGATTTCATGTTGTTTGTTTGGCAACCATCCTTCCTGTTTACTGCTGCAGATGAATATAATTTGGGGAAGAGAAATAGATGGGGAGGGGGACTAAGGAAGCCAAGTGAGTCTTCTGTAAAATATTTGAGATGCAGCGAAACTTCTGGGCTAGATTAGCTTTGAAACACCACTTACTCCCCCCTGCAAATTAGGGGTGGAGTGTGCAGACAAATGCTTGATTTCTAGCTGAATGTAATAAAGGATGCTGCTGCTACCAGTCAGATGCATTTATGTTGGAGCTCGATGCTTTCCTTGGTAAAGCCCAGGGCTTCTCCTTCCCCCAGCGCTCCCCTCGTCCCCAAAAATCAGGATTATTCAATCACAACAGCAGTTTAACCACGTCTGCGGTGGAGCAGGGTGGTTGCTTAACGATGCACAGAAGCATTGTGCCCTGGTCTAGGACAGGAAGTGGAAAATGAATATTGTTTTGAACTTGAACTTTGTGAGCAGACAGAAAGTAATTATTGGAGCTGAACTCCCCCGGGAGAAGTGGGGGAGTGATGCTCTGCACTCACCAGAAAAACTGTGATCTTAAGTATCTAGTAGTGTTTAACGCTTTGGTTTTACATTTCTGCTTTTTAATTGATCTTCTGCTCTTCTCTTTTATTGGCAAAGAGAGGAAGAAACAATTGGATGTAGACTTAGTGTACTGTGTTTGTTGATAGACACATTCCTGCCCTTCCTTTGCTGGTGGGGCAGGAGTCTGAAATTTTCCTTAGTCTTGGTGTTACTTTCAGTTGTAAATTGAACTGTTTTTCTGCTGGGTTACTTAATGGACCTATTATAATCTGAAAAATTAACTTAGTGATGATGAGCATGTAAAGGAATGTGAAGCCATTTAATCAGAAGCTGTAAGCCTACTACTTGTCTGGTATTCAGTTTTAATTTTAAACTAGAAATTTATCTGCCTTATAAAGTAGAAAACCCTACTGAAATGACAGATAATCTGCATGGCTGTAAAGTAAACATTTTGAGAATCAACTTTTTAATAATACATAACTACTAAAATATTACTGTTGTCTAGGAAAAAAAAAAGAGAAAATGGCAAATCTCTGCCTTCACTGAATATTTTGCTGTGTTTCAGTGGTCTGTGGCTTCAGTGAGGTACTTAAGTGTTTTTAGTGTTTTTCCTTGTATTTTGGTTGCTACTTTACAAGTTCTTCAGCAAAGAATAGTCAGTGCAAGATGTCTATTTCTCTTACAGATTTTCTGGTGTCTCCTGGAGATTTTTTAATACTGTTCCTTATTAAGATAATTAAACAGAGAAGGGAAAATATTTTTCTGCTAATTTCTGCCTATGATAGGTAGATGGACTTTCCTCTCCGAAAGGAATAATTCCATATTTTAAAAATACCATTTAAAGTATGGAAGTGAAATTACATTTATTTTCAAAGTAAAATTAAATACAGGGTGTTTATGATAAAGTCTCCCTGACCAAGTTCACAAGACTATTTTAGCAGTGATGAAGTTTTAGAGGTAGTAAAATTAAGTCCCTTTAAAAGAAAATTGTGTGATGATTTATTGTAGCAGAGTAGGTGAAATTCCTCTAGAGATTTTAATACCTTCCACCTGGTATAGAAATGAAAAGAAAATATTCTTTAGCTGGTGACTAATTTGTCACTAATACCCAGGGGTTCCTTCATTACAATGCAGAGATGTCAGTTTTAAGAGAAAAGTACAGTGAAAAAACCAAGTGCAACTTCCTGTTGGAGACTGTTACAAAAAAGGAGGAAAATAAAGGTCTGGAAAGCAGCCGAAGTGGTGTGAAGGAAGGCTCTAAAGCTATCAATCAGGGCAGAACGCTTGGGGAAGGCTTTTACCTGCAGGCTTCGGTGGAATTCATTAGGACACGTTTGAGGAGGAAAGTCACTCGATAGGACTCCAGAGGAGGAGTCTGACAGCAGCAATACCCAGGCTGACACTCCGTTCTGCTCTGAGCTGCACGTACTGCATCCTGCTGACTGCTGCAGGAGGAGCTGGGTTGGTAAAAAACCCTCACACTCTGCTCACTGATGGCTTTTTTATTTTATCACAGTGTTGAATGGATTGAATCCGCGGCTTCGGTGAAAAGGTGCTGGAGAATATCTGCAGCTCAGAGCTGGCAGCAGAGATCGCAGTGTTTCTGCCACATCAGTGTCTTGACAAGTCGTTTTTCCCAACAGAAAGTTATTCCAGTGCTTGGGGACTGGTGTGGTATCCTCACTTTGCCTTTGCTGCAGCAACAAAAGTTTAACTCTGCTCTTGTCCTTCCAGTACTGCTGTTTCCAGCAGCTTGGTGTGAGCATGAGCCATCACAATCCAGGGAGAGAGAAGTGAGGATTTCAGTCTCTTCTCCCTTAAGAAACAAGCTGCTGACCCTGCAGCAGCACCAGCACTCTTGCTTCTTGAGGGCTTTCTGCTTTACTCTTCCCCCATGTTCAGTACAACCCAAAAAGTTGCTCAGGAAGTGTGTTTGCAGTGGATGTCTATGATAGAAGTAATGATTCAACATTAGGACTCCGATGGTGTTAGAAATTAGAAGTGAGCACTGCAGCAAACAACATAAATGCTGGAAGCAGCGTGCCCAACAGCTTTGTGGTGAAGGTGTTTATGTTGCAGGGGAAGCCCTGGCATGTCCTGCAGACTCCAGGCCTTGGTTCTGTTTCCTACTGGTGAGATTTAATCTCAGCTGTTCTATGGTTAGTTGGAGATATGGAAGATTTTATGTTCTGTCAGAAGGAGATTACTGGAAAGGAAATTTATGGGGTTTGCTGCATTTCTTCCAGTTGTGGTGTATTCTTCCATCAGAGCACTGAGTGAATAAGAAACACTCTTGTATGTGTGGTGGGTTGACCTTGGCCAGTGGTCAGATGTCCACCCAACTCCTCACCCACTCCCCATCCTCAACAGATCAGGGGAGAAAATAAGATAGCAAAGCTCATGGGTCAAGAAAAAGATAGGGAGATCACTTACTATCTCCTATCACATGCAAAACAGACTCGACTCGGGGAATACTAATTTAATGCCAATTACAATAGCACTGGATGGTGAGAAACATAAGCAAGAACTAAAACAGTTCTGCCCACCCCCTTTGCCAGGCTCAACTTCACTCCCTCATTCCCAATTCCTGTACCTCCCCCAGGGGAATGGGGAGCGAGAGCCTGCAGTCAGAGCATGCATTTCCTTTTTACCACTCCTTTCTCCTCACACTTCTCCCCTGCTCTCTGCAGGCTGCAGTTCCTGTCAGGAGATCCAGCTCCAGCCTGTTTTCTCCGGGAGCTGTGGCTGTTTTTCTCACTTTTTTCCTTCCTGCCATGCTGGATTTTGCTTTTGGCAGAGGTGCCACCAGTCTCAAACAGCTCCTGTTGGGGTCTGTGCTGGAGCTGGATGGAACCAGCCCAGGACAGGCCCTCAGCCTTCCCCTGTCAGGCTCTACCTGTGCAGACACCTGGTAGAGCCTGACAAAATCAGCCCTTTATAAAATCACATCAGGCTGTGATGGCACTTTCTGCCCAGCAGGAATTCCTGCCAGGTTTAGAGCATCCTGTGACAGGGAAGGAGAGGGAAGGGTGACACAGAAGGTGTCAGCTGTCTCACACCTGAGGTAAGAGATCTGAGTGCTAAAGTTAGATCCACCTCTTCAAAAGTCTCTGAGTTGATGCAGAAAGGCTAAACAGGTGATCCTGTGGGCACAAGTCATCCTGCATGAAAAGCTGAGCTTGTGCTTGACTCATGCTTAAGGAGTGATTTTGATTGAAAATCTAGTTGTACTTGTATGGTAATGTGCTGGCTGTGAAATGTGTTGTCTTTTACATGAATTCCTGAATGAGGGACATATTTTTTTGCATTTTCAGGATCTTACATTTCCCAGATCTGTTTTCTCAAGTGTGTTTTTTTATTTTAAGTTGCCTGTAAATTTGTAACTGCTCTGAAGATTGGAAAGGCTGCTGTAGGGGACCTTTCCTCTTCCCTGCTTCTCCAGAGGCCAAATCTTTAATGTTTGGGAGGGTTTTGCCTGTATTCTATTAATATTCATATCTAAAGTGCTAGAAACAAGTGACATGATCTTGCCATCAAATGGTGGCCATCCTCTGTTTTTAATCATGCATTCAAGGCTTAAATAACATTTAAAATTTTCTCAATAAGTTCGTCTTCAGAGCTTTTCAGACATGAACTTGAAGCTCGCATGGCATCATTTTTACCCTTATTTATTCTCCAAAGGAAGACGTGTTCAGTTCCTTATGACCCACTTGTCATTCCTGATGATGATGATGGCAGCTCTGTGCCTAGGAAGAGCCTGGAAAGTGCAGGGCCGAGTTTGTCTGAGGAGGGTATAGAATCCTGCTGTTCTCAGTGGAATTAGGTTTACTTTGAGAGGGATCTTGCTGAAGATTTGCCTGTAGCTGCTAACAAGGTGGTAATGAACGTGTGGTGCTGGTGTTATCACATGTATTGATGTGCCAGATGCTCTGCTGGCAAGCTAACATTGTCTTGTGCTGCTTTTTTCTCCTCAAGATAGCCTTACATTTATATTCTTGTCCTGGGAAGCAAGTTAGAAAAGTCATTTGAGCATCAGTGAGCTCAGGAGAGAGAGCTCTGTGTAAGCATTTTTGTGCTTAACCTGACAAGCCAAAGTCTTGCCCCAAAATATTGTCTGCTGCTCTACAAAGAAGCTGTCAGTCCTTCATTAATCATTCAGTGGTCCTTTAACTGCACAGTAAACAAAACCCACCAGGCCTGTGTTGTCCTGCTTGCAGCCAATTCTCCTTTGCTCAACACCTCATGGAGAACTAGGTTTGAAACCCAATCTGGCGAGGTGCAGCCTCCCCCAGCAGACTGCTGCTAATGTCTCCTTAATGAAAGGGTTTTGTTGTGCCAACACCATCCTCTCTGTCTTTCCTCAAGTGGATGCTCTCTGTGTTGATGCAAATACCATTACCAGGAGTAGAATGGAACCTGCAATGTTGTGGTCTCTGGAACTCAAAATTCTGTAATTACTCTTGGCATATACTCTTAAAGGTTAGTGCATACAGGGGTTTTTTTTCAGCATTGCTGAAAATCAACCTCCAAATTCTGTTGTGGTTTTTTTTTTTTTTTTTGTAGTGCCTGAAGTGGCTGATACACCCTTGTGACTTTTGGAAGTGCAGTTCGGATTGTGTTCTGCAAATTAAATGTTAGTAAAGAAGAAATAGCTGGGATGTGACTTGTTGAGGTGTTTTTCACATGGTCTCCTGACAGTGAGCAGTCAAGGGCTTAGATGTTGGTGTATTACTTAAGCAAAAGGAAGTTAGAGTTTAGTTGCCAAAATCTGACTTTTTCAACTTGTGAGCTGACAGAATAGGTATGCTTTGCCCTGAAGCCTTAGCGTAGAAGTTACACAGCAGTTCCCAACCCTGTAAATTTGAGGATTTCCAGGCTCACTTAAGTGCTGTCAACCAAGGCTTGTGTTCAGTCTTAAGCATTTTTCGCTTTTCTTAGGAGAGCCCAAAATAATCAGTTCTTGGAAAGGAAGCTGTGTTATCCTGACATGAGTTAAAAAGAAATATTGCTCCCAGATTGCATATGTCTGCAATACACTGCTCAAATTTGTTCTGCTGAATGTTAACTTGCAACGCTGAAGGTAAGTAACTGTGAAGATAATTTTCATGTTTAATTAGTTGTGTGCAGGATTCATATGTGTTTTATTCTCATTTCAGTTTCTTGCCAGCCTTGTATTTTTACTTTGCTATGAATCTGTGAGTGTTTTTGGAGGCAGTGCTTGTGAAGTGATGGCCACCAGTTCTTACCTTTTATGAATGTATTAAATGCATTTTTGATCTGAGGATTTTGACTTGCTAGGTACTGACAAGTCAGATTTTTTTTTTTAATACAAAGGAGATAGAATCCAGTTGTCTTTAACAATGTATGTAATCTCAGAAGAGTAAACCCCAATGCTTACCCCTTAAAAAACTCTTCAGAGAAAGAATTGCTTGGAGGAAAGAACCTGCCAAGCTTTCTTTGCCTTAAAAATACTTGCAAGTATCATGTAGCCAGCCACTGTGTTCACTGATACTAAACATCAGTGAGCAATATCCCACCAATTCCTAAATTCTATTTAATTTTCTGCTTCTCTAGTAGAGCTTTTTGGCTCTGTTTTTAATTGCAGTAAATGGCTGCCAAGCTGGATGCATGACATGAAATAAACCTCCAAAGTGGTTTGATACCCCTGCAAATGGGACAGTGCTGGGGATACCTGAAGTATATATCAAGAAAGGATTGCAGAGTTGAAAGTCTGCACATGAGTAGAGTTTCTGGATTAGGTGGTGTGGGCAGGGTCCTCAAAGCCATGTTACAATAATCTGTTTGTCAGTTAACATTATAATAGTAAAAGTGGTGCCAGCTTCAGCTGTGTTGGAGTATTTAGATGTAATCCTGTGTTTACAGGGAAGTGCAGGTAGCTGTCACCTAAAGAGGGCAGTAATTTGGGCAGATCTTACATGGCATTAGGACTACAGTCACCCCATGGGCTCTGGGACCTCCTGAAGCAGTGGTGTTGGTAGATCACAGGTATGGCTTGCGGACTGCATTAATGTCAGTGCTCTGTCCTGGCTCTGTCCTGCTCAGCCTGGCTGCATGTTC
Source organism: Lichenostomus cassidix (assembly GCF_008360975.1). Taxonomy (NCBI): domain Eukaryota; kingdom Metazoa; phylum Chordata; class Aves; order Passeriformes; family Meliphagidae; genus Lichenostomus; species Lichenostomus cassidix. The sequence goes on along the minus strand of NC_139500.1, from coordinate 8,356,114 downwards.
CTGTCTTCTCCCCTGCTGGTGCCATTGGATGTGCTGCAAACTGGATCAACTTGCTGATCCAGCTGGGTAGAAAAACAGGGAAAAAGTAGTTTGTTGGTCTGGCTTGTGTCATTGCAGGAGGTTGTGGCTGCCCAGGAACAGGACAGGGGTGTATCTTTGGTCAGTAGTAAAGTCTCTGAATGTTTACAATCATTAGAAGCTAACAAAATCCTGAGAGAGATGATGATACAGTTTTGCAATTACCCTTGATAACTGAACTTCCAGGCAATAATTTGGGAAAGAAGTCAATTTGCAAGTAGTCATTGTCACTGTTGAGGATTGATCAGCTTAATATTTTAGTTTAGGCTTTTTTTTTTCATGTTCTCTTTTATAAAATTTCAACCCTTACCTGGCTTGAACTTCCAACAGCATGTGCCAAGTCCTGTCCTGTTCCTTCATGTGGCTCCCAAGGGCACTTTTAGGTAGATATTTTTGAAATGTGCATCTTAAGCACATTCCGGATGAGGTTCAGAGCAAGATGGGAAGTTTGCTGCTGCTTTTATAACAGCCAGAGAAGCTGGAGGAAAATAATGGTTATGCACTGAATGGTAGGAGTGCTTGCCCCAGTCCTAGGAAGCCCATGATGGATTTCCTCCAGGCACAGGCTGTGTGTGACATCCTCAGAGTATAATAGTAACACACTGATCCTTATTTAATTCCCATTTGGAATCTTGTCAGAAGTGACTTGCCCAAAATCTAGCACCATGTTAGTAGGACAGTGATGAAAACCAGGTATCCTTAATTTCTAAAGTCACTGGTGCATTACCTACTTAAAGACCTTGCTGAAATGAGCTGTAGCATTCCCAGTTTTTTGGTTGCAATTTGTAAATTGTATTTTAAAATAGCTGTATCTCTCCTTCAGGTGGGGTTGATAGGATTGACTGACAAACTGTTTTAATTACTGAATGTAGGTTGCATATATACAAAAAGAACTTCTCTCTGACAAAAACATATTATATCTTGGCTCTTGGTACTAACCAGCTCAACTTAAATTTCACAGCTTGCTGCCAACAGCTGCCTTGCTAAGACACAGTGCTCATAATAAATGAAATTTCATGAAAAGAAAAATGAAAACTTTGTTCCAGCTGGATTGTAAAGGCAGTTGGAGCATTTCTATCATGCATATAAAGCTGCCATCCACATAAACATTTCAAATTAGTTTTTCATTTTTAATAATCAGGATCAGACCTTTTCTTATTATTGAGGCAAATGCAAGCTATTAGAACCATACAATTTCATTCAATGTCCATTAGCTGTTGAATCCTGTCCAAAGTTAAGTGTTGCAGTGTTTGGGGAGAAACTCACCTTTTAGTTTCGGGTTTTCAGGTTTGTGACAACCTTTTTGGACAAACACCCTGCAGTGAGCAGGCTGCTCTGGCCCTGCGTGGTAGCACTGGGAAGGGTGTTAGTTACATCATTTGTTCTTGGAGCTGTTGCTGTGCATTGTTGAAAGCCCTGCAGCTGGTGAGTGCTTGCCCGGACTACCAACAGGAATCTCAGCTGAATTATCACACACCCTCTCTGCACATGGAAGAGATTAATTCTTATAGCCACAAACAGAATGAATGCTTTGTACTTAGTACCATAATGTAAGTTCATGCTGAAATACAGTGCCAGTAACCAACTCTTTTACCAATAAAATCACAGTTCTAATAACCATGTGTTTTTATAGCATCCTCATCCCAAAGGATCAAAGAAACATTGATTTATTTAGCTTTGGGTCCCATCCCCTGTTGTTCTCACTCTTTTCCCCTTGCTCCCCATGAGCTCAAAAGAGCCATATATGAGATGAAGCCCAACTGTTGGTGTGTACTCCCCAGCAGGGAGGGACACTCTGCAAAACCACAGAAGAGAACATTTCAGCCAGCAGAAGTGACAGGCAGTGTTGTGGGCAGACAGAACACAAACACTAGAGCCTGCTTTGGCCAGGGGTTGATATTGAAAGTTTATAAAAATTCAACCTTTTAAAAAATCACACCACACGTGGTGTACAACTTTGCCCGTGTATAGAAGAGTTTGTTAAACTCAGAACTGATCTCTCCAAAACCTGGTTGAGGGTGCTATGAACAGTGTTAGTTCAAGACACCAGAGGGGAGAATGTTGATGTGAGTGCCTGATCAAGCAGGTATACAGTGTGCAGTTCATATGTAGAATTTTGTCCTTTAATTCAGAAAGGTGAATAAAGCTCTCGAGGAGTGTTCCCACCCTATAGCTGAGCTATTGGTAATGTGATCATGTCCCCAGCCTACTACAAGGGCCCCTTGCCCTGCTGCAAGTGTGTGCTAAGACATGGTGTAACATCCCTTGTAAGTAGTCCCTGGGGGGCTGTCAGCATTTTTACCTCAACTGCTTCTACACTTGCAGGACTGGTTGAAGTTCCTTATCAAAAGGCAGCTCAATACAAGAAGATTTCGGAAAACTTGAGCTGACAAAACTAGCATGCAGTACTGAATTTGCTTTACAGAAAGGTGTTTTGTGGTTCAGACAGGATTTGGTGGTTGTTGATTACAGCAACAGGTCCAAGACCTACTGTGAATGTAGATGTAACTAAAGTGTTTGTTGCCTCAGAATATTTATTTCTTATGATCAGAGAAAAAACCAGCGTGGACACAAGATAGAAATTTCCATGAGCAGGTCATTATTTTATTTAGAAATAAACCAAATATTTGGGGTTTGCCTCTGCATTGTAGAGCTTTAGAAAAGCTTAATAATTCCTAATGGCTGAACATTCCACGTTTAAGCCTAAAAATCCTACTTCTGGCTAAAAAAAAATTGTTTTTAAAAAAGAACCTGTGAATGAGGAGCTACAACTTTCACTGTTTTAAATGTTTTTCCATCTCATCTTTGAGTGCATGAAATAGGTTGTATGCCACCTATGGGTCTATCAGAACTGGCAGTATGTCAGGGAGAAAGAAATTGATATACTGCAAAAAGCCCTGTCAGCAGCTGGAGGACAATCCTATTCTGGCATAATTCTTACTCCAAGATATTTCTGTTGCTGGAGGATATTGTCACCTTGAGCTGTGCCTTGTTTGCACATTTAATGCTGCCTCGGGTTTGTCAAGTAGAGATTGCAGTCAGTACTTGAAGCAGCATGGATTTTTATTACCAGCAAGAGTCAGACAGTATTGTTGGGAGGGAGGGGAAGGTTACGTGTTCCTGTGCTCAATTCTGTGTTCCTTAGGTGTTTATGGAAAGAGAAGCTCCAAAAATGTTTGCTGCAGAAATGTTGGTACTTTGTGTCTCTGTAGATAAGAATGGCAGAATTACTTACATATGTCTGTTTGTAGGGAGAGAATAATTGTTGGAAGTATTTAAAAATGGGAATGATTGAGTATCTAAAACTGTTTCCAACACATAGTACAAATCTTTTTTTGACATTTGATCTATACTGTTCATACATCTTTTATATACACAGAGGGATTTACTGCTTTGTAATCAAGCTGCTGAAGAAAAACGTTGTCCTTTTATTCACTGGGGATGACTGTAACAAATTAAAATGGTTTCCCATTAGCTTTCCCTACTTAGCTGAATCACTTAAAATTACTTGGGACTTTGCCCTTGTCTGACCTCCTCACCTTTGCTCAAATATTTCTGCTTCCAGGAGTGCAGCAATGTTGGTCCCTCAGCCTCACCTCTGTGTCTGGAGTTACAATTCATTTTGGGCTGGAAGCAGAGAACCAAGACAGAGCCCAGAGTGAAAAGAAATTAGTTTTAAAAGCCTCATGCTTGGCAGGTGATCTCTGGCATGGTAGGTTGCTGACAGTGTCAGCAGCTTATTGTAGCTTCATTTTCAGTTGTGTGTTTTTCGGTAAGACTGTGCATGCAGATGAAGATAGGTTGTTTTGATTTGAGCCTTTTGTGGGCTCTTGGTGTTTTTGTTTGTTTGTTTGTTTGTTTTATTGCTGCTGTGAGGTTTCTGGGCAATAATGGCTTTACCAGCCTGTGGGCAGGACTGTAGAGCTGAAACACCCAAACCTCTGAGGCTTGTCTGAGCACAGAAGTACATTTAAACAGTATATGTAAAATTCTCTCTTTCTCCTGTTTATTGAATGCAACCAGAGTTACACTGATTTACAAAACAAACTGCAGGTTTGTAACTGCTTTTCTGTCAAATGTACAAGTCTTGGTTTATAACTGACAGTGCCGTAATGTTAAATGCACACACATTAATTAGTCATTATGATAAAGTAAGAAGAAAGTCATGACAGTATTTAGGCAGTATATATGCAGTTCAATTCCAGATTGTTATTTTTGTTATGATAGGAATGGAAGGAATGGATTTCTTACCAAATTCCCAAATATTACTTCCTCCTACCTGTTACTTCTCTTGTACCCAGTTTCTAAATTCAGGTTTTATATCTCTTGCTGGCTTGTAATAGTAACTTGGAGGTGATGTGAGATTGTCTTAGTGCAATGTCATAATGTGGAGAGCCTTAGAGAAGATGCCACACTTGGAACAGGGCAGAGGAATACATGGCATTGCTGAGTTGCTTCTTTGAAATATTTCATTGATGTAAAAGTGCTTGAGGAGTGCAGAGGAATAGTGCTAGGATTGAGAAGTTTTCTACCAAATAAAAATCACTTGTTTATGCGTAGAAGTCTGACCAGACAGAGTTGTTTCTGTGCCAGGAAAGAATGCTGGGCAGGCCTGGAGTGACCCCAAGGTTGTGGTGTCCAAGGTGGTTCAAACATCTGATTTTGGAGGCACCATGACTGGAAAATCCCCCTGGCTAACCCTGGGCATGCACACCCTGATGGATGGCATGCTTATTAACGACTACAAATTAATGCATTGTTTTATAGACAGCAAAGCTGGATAGAGCTCCAGCCCTATCAACCCCAGCTATTCCAGTTTTGAAGTGTTTTTGTTAAGCAAGGGCTAACTTGTCAGAACAAAAAAAAAAACCAGCTGTAGGATTCTTGGCTGGTCATAGTGAAGATCTCATATCTTAAATATTTTCAGCTATTTATGATTATTCCACATAGATAGAAACAACTTACAGTCCACATAAATGTGGAGAATGAGCACAAGCTGACTGCAAATGTTGCTTGAAGAAGAAAAACATCATCATTGATAAAAGTAATAAAATCATAGCTGAGGGCAGCTGGGTATCACTAGTGTCTTCTGGTCAAGAGGGTGTTGGAACTAGAGTAACTCCTGGACTATTGTGGGTTTCAGGTGGGTTGTGTAGCATAGGCAATGTCTGGCAAAGAAATGTGAAAAAGGACTGACATTTCTGAGACTATCTGGATTCCCTACTGGTGTGTCTTGGGCCATTGGGGTGCCAAGGGCAATACTGTGAGCAGTTGAGAAAAGGAAACATTCCCTAGTTCTGCAGATGCTGGTGAGCACTTGCATCCTGGGAGGAGAGCAGAGCAAGCAGAGTGTTTGCCCAGTGAGCTTGTCTCTGTTCCAAAGTACACTCCGGGCTTTTTTGCATATGGAAGTATGCAAGAATTCATAATATGACCCTCTGTTTTATTTGTGTGTATACATAACCTGCAGTTAATTACAGAAATCATTGCTGCCCCCCTGCCCTGTCTGGGAGTGATGCAGAGTCAAGAATAGCCTTAGAAATTGCAAGAGGTTTCATACAAAACCACAAGCTTGAAAAAGCTTATCACTGGTGAGAGAATGATCTCTGTCATTTCATAAATTATCAGCAGGACTAACGTGCTGTTTGGAGATTTGTATCATTAGCAGATTAATCATGTTCAGGAGCACTGGGGTAGCAGTGTTGGATGAGACTCTGTGCAACGCCTCTCTGCCAAATAAACTGCAGATGGGAGGTGGAGAGGAGAAGCCAGGCTCAGCTTTCACATTACCTCAGTGTTGTCCTTGATAGCAGTCTTTAAAAATATCAGTTTTTAAAAATTGTTAAACAAAATGACAGGGAAAAGCTTCTTAGCACCTTGCCTTGCTGTTGGCAGAATATGAGGATGGAGTGATTTCTGCTTCTGAGACCTTCAGTGTCAGTCCTCACAAGAATCATCCATGGGAGTTTTCTCCGTTTTCCCCCAGGTGTGTCCTCCAGCCCTGGAGTGCACATGGGCATAAGGAGGAGTGGAGGTGCATAGAGATGCCACAGGATCTAAACTTCTGCCTAAACTTCCTTTAGGAGTGTAAAGTTCCCCTGGAATTTTACCCACCTGAGTACTCCTGTTAAAAACCAAAGAGCTTTTCTTGGCATGAGCCCAAAGCTTTGGGTAATTTTGCCAACCTTCCTAGAATATCATTTATATGCTCAATTATTAATAGATTCTTGTGGTATTCAGGTATCTGTTTTTCCACTGAATTCACCGAACTTGAAATTTTAATTCTAACCCAATTAGCAATATTTCCCATACATTTCATTCTCAAATACTTACTTAGATGTAAGTTTCCATACAGCTAAAGATGCTATTTATCCCTCTGCTCTTTTGATGTTATATCATCTTCCCTTTAAAAAATAAATACAAATGTAGACCAGGAGCTAAAACAAGTGTTGGCCTATTCTATCATGCCAGTTTTCAGTTACTGTGTATAACCTGCAAATTCACTTCTGTGGCAGTGCAAAAGACCAATGAAACCATTCTGTATATAGATATTTGATTAAGTGACCTGTATATAGACTTTATTTGGCTTTTTTCTTTGACTCCACTTTTTTATTAACCAAACTGGAATGTTTCCACAGAGAAGAAAAGCAATTAATTTCAGCATCCTAGAGCCAGGACTGTATTTTGGGGGTTGCCATACATTGCATTAGTCTAGAGACCACCACTGCTCATTCAGTGTTCTGGTGTAAGTCAGATAACTACAGTTAATGATTAAACCCCCAATATAAATCTGCTGTATTTCCAGACAGCTGTTAGATTAGTTCTCTCAATTCTTTTGCTGTACCACTGGATGCCAGCAAGGTCCAGATTTAAATGCTTTTTAATTCTTTGTACAGTGCTGGACACATTTTATAGAGCTGAGCAGGAGATATGCTATATTGTGCTTAATAAACTACTCTTTAAAATATCCATGATTCAGCTGCTTGCATAGAAAAATGTTTGCTTAGCTTTGAGAAAAATCTTAACTCTTACAGCTTTCACTCTCAGGCTGTTACTCATAAAAGTTGGACTTTTTCTTAAGGTGTGTGTATGTGCCTTTCAAATTATTTGTCCCACGTATTTGCTGGCAAAGTGGTATGTGACAGGACAAGGGAAATGTTGCCTTTCTGAATTAGATGTTAACTTCTCTCCAGCAAGCCAGAAACTCGAGTTCTTGTGGGCACTCCACGAGAATTAGAGGGAAATAGATGGAGTGTAATTCTAGCAGAAACTTGTTTTGTTTGTTTAGAAATGGTACTGAAAGTTTTTTGTGGGTTTTGTTTGGTTTTTTTTTTTTTTTATCCAGTGCATGGAAAGGTTACAGAAATTGTTTTTCAGTAGTACTCCACAGTATTTCAAAAGGCTTCTCTCAGGCACACATCCCAGGAGCTTTTTACTTTTGTATCACACTTTCTTCTTATTTTGTGTTATTTTCTCGCTGATTTTTGTGTTTCTTAGCTTTCACCTGACTGGCACATGAACACTAAGGAAATAGTTCCTAGATTAGGAGGTGGAGGTTGTGGCAAATACTGTCCTCTCCTGGGAGACCTTGCAGTCTGGAATCTTTGCACCCATTTACTCTGCAATATCTGTTGCTGAAAATGCACCCTATTAACCTGCAGGAACTGTGTCAGAAATGAAGGATGGAGAATTTTAAGACATGAGATGATCCCCCAATGCTAATTTGTGATTACAAGCTGAACTAAGCAAGGCTGGTTCTCTTAATTGTGGCATTTCAATTCTGTGCTTAAATTTGCAGCTGAACTGAAAGAATTCAGTTGCTAAAGAATCAAAGCCCTCCACGCAGGCACACAGCACTCTTTGTGATGACAGCCTGTAAAACCAGCAGCTGTCCAGGGTCATGCTTCATGAGAACCACAGCAGGACATGTGTGAGCAGGAGATGGACAAACCTGGCAGCTACTGCCCCAGACAGGAGCAGAGCAACTGGAGTGGAGTGGTTGGGATGGAAGAGTCACACAGACACATGTGAATTAAAGGGAGAATTTAACCATTCAGAAGTAGGGTGCCAGAATGAGGAGGGATATTGTGTGGACTAGGAGGGAATAGGAATGTGAGGCTTTGGCTTCTGTTGGGTTCTGACAACTGCAGGCAGTGCCTGCTTCCTGCACAGGCACCAGAGCAGAGAAAGGTTGTGAAGGAGTAAACAAAAGTCAGAAATACACAGGTTTCATGGCATTTTTCATAGGTGTAGGGCTGGTTTTCTCTTTGGCATTGATGTATTTTTCTCCCTAATGCACTTGCAAGTGCTGACTTACCTGAGTGCAGCATGTTGAACTCAGAATGCTCAGAAGTAGAAAAATACAGAAACTCCTGTTTTATAGAGGAGGGGAATAGAGGCAAACAGGTTAAATATGAGTTGGCTTTGTAAACTACTCTGGTTAAGAGGAAACTTGTGGCTGTCACAGGACTGAATCCAAGTCTCTCTTATGAGAGCCCTGGCCACTGGACTATGGCATCAAATTTGACATTTCTGACAATTCACTCAAGAGAAAAAAGTAAATTGTTTTTCTAATAGCAGTCAGATTTGTGTTGGTTTTTTTAATATGGCTCTCTAACTAGTAGTTGAGGGAAATTAATGTGGAACTGTAATTTGCTTGAGCTCAGATACCTTTGCTCCAATTTTTGTATTACTCCTGTATATGCACTAATTAAAAAAACAAACCACAACACAATCTGAAATTAGGCACAGTCTCCTTTTTCCTTGTTTTTCACTAGAGTTATCAGATTTTCTGTGAAGGGCAAGAAGAGGTGAGCTGCTGTATTTCTTTTGGAAGCCAAGAACTACATTCATATATTTTGCACCATTGATTTTCTTTTCTTTTTTTTTTTTGGTATCTCATTTCTGCAAACAGATGGAGTCAGCAAGAGCATCTTTGCGTGCTGCTTGGGAGCGAATTGGATGTATCTGTGCCATCCTGTAGTCTCTGGAAGGAGGAAATTACTCTTGATTCTTTTGTCTGTGGTAGAATTTATTCCATAAGAGTGTCAGAGAGAAGCCACACTGAAGGTGATGAGCTGAAGTTAATCCAGTGTCAGGAAACACATCCACTGTTGAACCTGGCTGTCAGGCTGCTCTTCTGGGCTGTGAAGGGGTGAGAGCCTTTGAAGTCCCTTGTGTGCAAGAGAAATTTGCCTGTAAACTAGGGAAATTGCAGCTCAAATCTGAGTTTTAAGTCTAAAGCAGTCACCTTCTCCAAGGAACTTACCAGCTTATTCTCAAATATCCAAGCAGCAAAAGTTGGCTTTTACTTACAGCTGGATTTCTTAATCTGTACAGATGATAACACTCTTTTTTCTTAGATTATCTGAAAGAATTCTAGGTAGCTGCCATTTTTCTGTACCTGCAGGGAATTACCTTGGGCTGCTTTGCAGTCCTGTGAATGAAATAGTTGCCTGTTGCTGGTTTGGATCCCAGCACTGTCCTGTTCCCAGCAGTTCCCAATTTGTCATTATTCTCCAGTGGTTGCTGTTGATAGGTGGCCTCAGAGGTGATGAGCTGTGTCACAGAATAGCTTCAGGAGAGTTGGACTGGTGATCCCAAGGGTAAGTGGTGTATTATATGATAGGAGAAAACTGCTCTTTAGAGAAACAAAGGGAGCTTGAAGATGCTAGTTTTGTCATGAAGCTGTAAACATCTTCCAATAAGAGGCCATGGTTTGTGGTCATTAAAAGCTGCCCTCTGTTTTCAGATTTGGCAGGATTTTTGAGGAATTTGAAGCCACTAGGAAAAAAGTCAGGTCACAGTAATTAGATGCTTCTTTTTTGTCAGTTTGTTTGATTTTTGGGAGCGGGGAAAAAAGTTTACATGTTTAAACCAATTCTTGCTATTCATCTATTCCTTAGTAAGCTGCAAAAGGAGTCTGTAACTTCAGTGTGCTTCCCTCCCCAAATACCACATTGGCTATCCTAGCAGGAGTGCTTCATACTATTGATAAAAGTTACTGCTGAGGGTCAGGTGAATTGCTTGAAATCTGCCTTGAGTGTTTTTATGTGTTTCAGTGCTAACCAACTGGCAAAAAGCTGTTGCAGAACCACAACTTCTGCCTTTGATGGGTGAAGGTGGTCCCTTATTTGAGAGTTGGTGCTTAAAAATTTTCTAAATTTAGTGAAATTCGGTATGGAATATGGAGCTTTTCTGCTAGGTAATGACTTGGGTTTTTTTTAGATATAAAGTAGCAATTGAAAGATGCTGCTATTACACGGCTATCTAGTTGTCTCTGAAATAAGCTGGTGGCATCTGTCCAGTTGCAGGCAGATGTCCTCATCACAAATCATCAGACCCTTTTTATAGAGCAGAGAAAATCAGCCCACGCTCTTTCAGTTCAGGCCAGGAGGGATACAGTGAGGAAAACTTGCATTTCTCTTCTGTTCCATCTGCATTTAAAGAAGAAAAACACTCATATGCATCTCTTTCCAGAGAACTGTTCCAGCAGCATTGAATAGGAGCAAATGTCCTCCCGGGAAAGCATAACTGAAAAGTACTGGGAAGAGAAATTTGTTGAGACAGATGTGCTCTTGTGTAGATGAAGTATTTTTCTTTGAATAATCTGGTGGAACTTGCAGTTGTGCATGTGAATTCTCCTGGCTGACAGGTAGCTGCCTGGTGGGTTTTTAGGCTCGGTTTGGTATGATGGACAGATGAAAGGCACTGTTATGTTACACTCTGGTCCCTGCTACTGCTGCTAATTTTGACATGCCATTGTAAAACTCTTTACTTTTCATATATGAGAAGGTGTTAGATTAAGTGGTTGGCTAATGGGCATCTTTGTTCCAGTAACAACTCATGGTCTCTTTTCAGCACTTTTCCATTTACTGCCCTGACTGCTGTTTATGGCAGCAGTGGCAAGAGCTGTGGCTGCCAAATTTATTTTAAAGATCATGGTGTTTGGTGCCAACCCTAACCTCTTTTGGTGCCAAACTTGGCTCCAGCAGCAGTAGCTCTACATTGTTATTCTTGTGCAACAGTTGCATTACGTCATGGTGAAAGGAGGAAAAGAGATTTTAAAAATTCCAGTTATTCAAATGCAGTATTCACAGTGGAGAAAAACAAGACGGAAAACAAAACTCCTGCAGTTCAAATGTCAGTGTCCCTCTGTACTTTGTTAGGTCATTTGAGGCCTGTTTAATATCATAAAACAACACTTTCAGGAAGTGTGTTTTGTTATCAGATCAGACATTGCAAAGGAAAATAGGGACATTTGTGTCTATGACATCGGGTTGGTGCATTTGTTTTATTTGGGGTTTTCACTACCATACTGTCCTGCAGAGTGACTGGATGGCAGGATCTCTGTAACTCCTGTTTGTTTGATTATCCTCTGGTTATACCTGCAAAAATGCCTTCCCTCTGTCTTGAAAATAAACCTAACACCCAACAGCTTTGGGAACTTGGGCCCCAGGTTCACTTTTACTTGGGCTTAATGAAAAAGCTTCAGCTTACTGTCATCCCAAAACTCTTGGGAAATCAGACCTTGGCCCACCTGAACATACAAAGTGACTCTCACTGTCCCATTTTTTATGCCCATATTGTTATTTAAGCCTGACTATCAAATATCCACAGAAACAAATTATTAATGGAGTTAATAGCAAGGAAAACATCATGAGCATTTGCTCTGAGTAGATTCCTTCTCCCCTTGGGTGTTTCCACACTATTAATTGGAACTGTTGATCACAGGATCATCTAAACTTTGTGAATGTGGTATTTCTATGAACTGTAGCACTAATAGAGCAGTTCTACTCAGAAGTGCCATAATCTTATCACCATCTCTGCTGTTTTATTGACGCAGAAAACAAAGCAATCAGAGATTCTTTCAACCTTCTACGTGCACAACAGACCTTTCTCTTTGCTGTCTTCTCTGCTCAGAGAAAATCTCACTTGAGGGATTTAACCAAGGAGAGAGGATGTCATTCTCACTCCAGCCTCACCTGTACTGTTATGCTAGACTTTCCCCTCACATCCAAAGTCCTTTTGCTAACTTACATTTCATAGTTCTTTTCCCATAGCTCTTTCAGAATTATTATTCCCCAGGTGCTGCTCCTTTTACAGGCTGAGAATGGAGGTGCTGACACAGGGCTGTTATAAAGGGGCAGCCCTACCTTTCTCAGTGGGTTGCTGGAGCCTTTGCAGGACTCTGACAGGTTTGAGAAGTAAATCAGAATGGTGAAGAAATTCTCATAGTCTGGGAATGGAGAGCTTTTGGACCAAAAATGAGTGAGAGAACATGGCCTGAAGGACAGCTCTCGTGCCTCGCCTCCTTCTTGGCTCTCATGTTCATGTTGGTCATTATTTATTGGCATGGATATCAGTGCTGCAGCAGCGTAACAGATTTCACCTAAAGATTTCAGAGCACTTTCCAACCCCTAAAAAGAGCTTAATTGGCAATTTATACTGCAGTTCCCAGTTTTACAGAAGCCTTAATGTGGTCCTGAGAAACTTGCCCAATCTCATAGTGATTGGAAGAACTCAGTAGGAGCTGCTGTGTGTTACTTCAAGGTAAACTGCAGCTCTAGGGAAAAGTGTATATATATATATGTATATACATCTTCTGTTATTGTTGTTTATTTGGTAGTGCAGTATACCTCAGGGTCTCACAGAGAACAGGACACCATTGCACTGGTGAATGTGTTGTGCACAGAAGAGAAACACTTGTCCTGCAGCTTCTCTAGGGAATGCACACACAGGTCAGGGAGCACAGTGGTGGCACAAAGGACTTGCCTAGGAATCAGCTGAGTTACCAGGGGCAGGATAGGGAGAAACCCCCTGGTTTTCTGAGTCTCAGACCAGGGTTTAATCTGCAATTCCTCTGAGGCAGAGTTAATCTCACTGTGTCCTCTGTGAGAACTGTGTGAGTGAGCACCACATTTTCCTGCACACAGTTACCTGTGGATTTTAGTAAGAGTCTTACTGCTCAAGCAGTGTGGGCAAATATTTTCTAATACAATGATTTTCCTGTGGGAACTTCATAGGATTATAGAACGGCTGGGGTTGGAAGGGCCCTTGAAGATCATCCAGTTCCAAAGCTCCTGCCATGGACTGGGACATCTTCTGCTAGATGAGGCTGCTGACACTCTGAAGGTTGGGGCAGCTTCATGAATGATGCATCACTACCTTTTGAATGAGGAGTTTTTTATTAGGATGTGGCTTGTATAAGTGTTCTAAATTTCTTGGAAAATGTTTCCCCTTGGCATCCATTCCAGCTAATGGCCAACCTTCACTGCATTAAAACACTGCAGTGATGGAATTCCTGTTGCTCTGCAGCTCCTGGGTGTGTTCAGCCTGGTGATAGCTTTTGTGTGAGGTGCTTTCCCTCCAGAGCCCTCTGCAACTGTGATGATTTGTCTTGTCCTGCTGCATTAAATAGAGTTTCAGAGAAGTTATTACTTTCCCATCACATAGTTAGTTTTACAAAAATAATTGCTTACAAGTAGTTTCTCTCATGCCACTGGGCAGGTGTACCCAAGGCTCTGCAGGTAGGAAAGGAAAGCTCAGTTTGCTGCTTGTGATTTTCAACTACTTTCTGAGGCAGATGTGTTTTCTGTGATGTTCAGTGGTTTATTGTCTCTGCTTTATCCTGGTCTGGTAGAGCTGAAGTAGTTTCTGGATGCTTAATTTTGCTCAGGTAGTTGCTTTATGTTACAGTGTATTGATGGAAATGTTTTACAAAATAAGGCACTGCAACCACAGACACCTGAGAATGAGTTTTTTGTAGATAAGACCAGAGTTTCATGTCCAAACATAGATGCTGCTCTTTACTTACCATGACATGTGAGGAGAAAGCAGAAAACTGAATGAGGGGAATAAATCCACATTATCTATTTATATTTGTATTTCTATTTCTCTTTATATTTGTATTTGTATTTCTATTTGTATTTGTATTTATATTCATATCTATATTCATATTTATATTCATATTCATTTTTTTATATATATGGTGGTTTTAGCCCTTGTGATTCTGAGGAGAAGGAGTAAAAAGTGCAATTCTTCAAAGTGGAAAGAGGTGCCTAAATAGTGACAAGTGTCACGAGCTGGACCCTGCAGCCCTTGCTTTGGGAAGCAGTTGGTTTGCATTATGAGCCCCAATTCTGCAGCTGGAGCTGCCAGAGTGGTTCTCTGCAGTCACATGCAGCCCCAGCATGCCTGGGGGATCTGAATAGGAAGAGGTGTGATGAAATTAAAAAGGTTGTGAATGTCAAAGAGGAATGTGGAAGCTGAAAGAGATTATTTATGTGCATTTCTATGTATGCATGCACATGCAATTTTGTATTTCAAGTAACTGTAGGCTATAAGCTCATAGGGTTTCTTCATCAATGTAACCTGTTCTGTGTGGTACTTGCTTGTTCACAGTAAGAGAGCTGAGTAATTTTATGCTTTGGCAAATAATATATTTTGCAAGTATTGCTTCACTTAGCAAATAGGTCCAGTAGACCAAAGAAAAGGCATTGTGAAAAATTCTATTTTCTCATTTTGACTTAGAAAACTGCACCTAGAGAAGGCAGTAGTTGAAGCCTTGCTAGGAGGAGGAAAAACATTTATTTATGTGAAGACAGCCTACTTCTTTTTTTTTTTTTTTTTAAATCAACAGGTCTGAGACAAAAGCGAAACGCTGTATTTAAAGAAAAATCATTGAAAAGCGGACTGGAATAGCAGGTGAAGCAAGTCAGTGTTTCTGGAAATTCAGGACTTCAGGGAAACAAGGCATGCAATTATTTGTTCCAGTTCCAAGCACTCAAAAATCTTAAGGCTGACTTTCCTTTCAAAAAAAGGTGAATTTGGCTCCAATGATCCATGAGACAGGAATTTTCATCTGTTTTTTACTGTCTGGTCTGTGGGTTAGAGCAAGACAGAAAACTTCCAGTGAAAGTAAAATTTCGGTAAAAAAGACTGTCTCATTAAAAAAAAAGACAAAACACAGAAACCATGCGGGGAAAGATTTTAAAGCTGATGGAATACTTTGAGGTTTTTTAAACAATAGTGGTTTCAAAAGTGTGAAAGGATTGGTCTGTTCTGTTATTTTTTTTTTCTCAGTTATTTTTCTTAAACTTGTTTAGAATTAACACTTCAAAAAAAAAAGGGGGAATTTGAAAATCTTAAAATTTTCATTTAAATCTCAATATTTAAATGTTAACCCAGAACTTTTTTTTTTTTCTTATCTATCACATAACTTTTGTCTTGTTTCTCCTGGTTTCTTAGCCTGAGATAATATGTGCTGGAGGCTAATGCAGCTCTGTTCTCCCAGCCCAGGGGCTACAGCTGTACTAAGGAGTCTTCTTTCCTTTGTGTCTGGAACAGGCTGGGAAATGCTAAATCCAGACAAGTAGTGCTGCTTTTATTGTGCAATTACATCAGCAAAAAGCAGCTCTCAGGAATATCAACAGCCCGAGGCAACTGCCCTGCAGGTCACCTTGAAAGGATATCTTGTCATCAAGGCTGTTCTGTCAGTCTTGGACATGAACATTTATGAGCATTTATGAGCATTTGTGCCAGCCCAGGTTTGACTTTATGCCTCTTCAGGCTTTTCCTGCATACAACTATCAGATGGACTAGTGGATGAACTGAGACTCATTATAAAAGAGAAAATAAGGCTGTGGGTTTCACCTGCTGAAGCATTTTTGAGTTCTTGAAATGGAAGGAACAAAGGATCTATTATAGATGGAGAGGAGAACGTCCAAACAGTGTGGGGAGGAATGTACTGACAGAGGAAATGAAATTACTTTCCTCTGCTTTTGAAATGTGTGGATAGAAGTGGCCAAATTCTTTAGTGTGGGAGATTCCCTATGATTATACCATGTGGAAGGTGGCTGCAAGATAATACTGTTTTCTTTGCTTATGAATGATTCCTTTATTTTTGTACAGGAGCAAAGTAAAATTGGGAGCAGAATTTTGCAATCAATAGTCCTGGCACTGCTGCCTGAGCTACTATGCTTCCCATGGAGTTAAAGCAGTAGAAGTCTTAATTCTCAATGAAAATTAATGAGGCATAGCAGGTGCTTTTGAAAATTTTATCCATATGGGGAAAAAAAAATTGCAACTAATCTTCCATTTCCTAGGAATGAATAAAACCCAAACTTTTTAGGATTGGGGTGGGTTTTGTTTGTTTTCTCTGAATGAGAGAGCGAGAAACCATCTTCAGATTTTTTTTTTTTTGCATGTGATTCACTTCTGAAATAAAGTGGGGAATTAGACTGTCTTCTTTTTTTAAATGATGAGTACCACTGGAGTCATAAAGTACTTCGTAGCAATCTGTACCATTTTTTAGGAGGATAGAAAGATGAAAGCAGTTTGATCAACTAATTAAAACCAGATAAAGTCATGGAAGCAAGACAAAAATGTTCCTCTCGCAATTCAGCTGCAATCTCTGCCTCTACTCCTCCCCTTCCCAGCAAAGCAAAAAGCAGAAGACTTGGCTTGTACCACTCCTGCCTAGGGCTCTGTGCTGGCATATGCATATATTTGGGAAGATCTAGAGGTTTAAGCTTGTATTTGGCCTCTATCCAGATACAAGTAAAAATTCTTGAGCAGATCATTGCATGGGATTGTTGCAGAGAGCATAATTCTGTATTTACCTCTCCCCTCATGGACGAACTTTGCAGTTTCTCACTCCTGTGAAGTACTTGTCTTTTCCACTGTAGAATCTGGCTGGTTTTTCCCAAGGGGAGGAGTTCAGTCTTTCTCACCTGCAGGGCTCCTAACTCTTCAGTTCCTTCACTGATGACAGATGCAGAGCTCATTCTCTTTTTTTCCCACACCCATGCCAGCTTTTTATTCCCCCCATAGTGTGTTTTACTCCCAACTGTCCTTTCTGTTGCTCCAATGCCCTCCTGCAGACTGCTGTCATTTTGGGGAAGATGCTCTTCCCTTCCTTGCCCATATTCCCTCTGAAATCTCTTCATTGCTTGGCCATTGAGTTCACCCTGGTACCTCATACTCCCCAGGTGTCTTATTACCGAAAATGCCCTGAAAGTTTTCCTTTGAATGTGTGTTCTACCCTTCGTGTACCTAGTGAAGCCAGAATGCTGATTTCCCAGCCTAGAACTGGAGCAGAGATGAATGAAAAGCACAGACTCCTGGGCACTGCCTCCACAGGGAGGATGGAAATGCCCATGGTCCTGGGATGCCTTTAGTGTGTTGTAATAACAAGTTAGAGCAGCCTGAGAGAGGATTTAAGTTGTGCCTGAGCAGCAGAGCTCCAGGCTTTGGAAGGAGGCTCCTTCATCTGTTGCTGGTGCCTTTTGGCTTTTCAGCTGTTCTGTGCAGAGCTGTGCTGTGGTTCCATCTGCCCTCAATGCCTTGGTGGTTTCCTGTTCCATCCTTTCAGAATGCTGTCTGTGGAGTTCTCACCACCTTGCAGACTCAGTTTGCACACCTTGGCATTGCTCTTGCACCCATCTTGGAGAACTTTGCTGGAGAGAGACGAGATCAGTCAGTAGTTTAATCTTCAGCACATTTGACTGTCTTGACTTGGGGTCTGGAATCACTGCCTTCAAAACATCACTGTAAAAGAGTACATGATTTGCCAGTTGCCCCAACACCTCACTCAAAAATCTGAAAACTTAAAATGTTTAATCTGGCATTCCTAGCTTCATAATGACTGAAAAAATACCTCTATTTCTATTTTTTCCTTCCTGAATATTAGAAAAAAGTTTCTGGTTTTGGCAGAGTTTTTGTGGGTTAACTTTCAGGGCAAAATGCTGGGTTTTGAGTAGGGGATTCTAATGGAAAAGCTGAGCAACAAATTCACACAAGGTTCTTCTTAATTATAGAAGCCAAAAGCTCTTCCAGATGTCTGTCAGCCCTGCATGCTAGATGCTGCCATCACTGGTTTTAATAAAAGCTCATATTCAGCAAACTTTATTACTGATTTACTGTACACTGCTTAAGCCAGAAAATGTTTTTGCTCCAAAAAGAAAACAAAGACCTGATATTTTCATCAGTTGCACTCCAGCATGTCATTTACTGTGTTAAATACCAGCCCTGTTCCATTATTTGGCTGTTTTCTGTAGCTTGCCGTCATTAAAACTGGAATTTCAGAAACTCTTGTCAAGAAGTCCATAGGCAAGAAATGCACATAAATAAATCAGTAAGTGGTGCGTGCAAAACAGGCAAAGCCACTAACAGCACACATACGTGACATGCACAACCAGACAGGCAGTTCTGTGAAAAGTTACCTGTTTGTACATGCAACTAATGCAGGCTCTAAAGAAAAAATGAGAGCTGTAAAAAACACAGGAAAATGTTATAGAATAAATACAGGAAAATATGATGTGACTTTGTGAATACAGAAGTGAACAGAACTAAACGAGTAGAAAAATCATCAGGCAGAGAGTATCTAATGAAATCTCTGAACAATGATGTAATTAAAGTGCACTAATCATTATAAAAGATCATTTCCCTTTAAACATCTGCTCCTGTTCACTTGGCAACAGCCTGGACAGTGTCATGAATGATGGGGGTTTGGATTATGCTGAAGGGTTTGTGTTATCTGAGGAACAAGGTGGAATATCCCCAGCTTGACAGGATCTGGGACAGCAGTGCTTTCCCTCAGTTCAGGTATTATAACTAAGGAAGTAAAGGGAAAAGAAATGAGATGGTGCTTAGAGTGGAAAGGAGACTCTTGTATAAAATGGAACTCTGCCTTCTCAGCCATGCAGACAAAATTTAGTTGGGTGCCAGTGGATTTGAATAAACGAATTCCTCTGGGAAAAGAGCCCCTGCCCACTGCTGCTTTTCAGAGAGCCTTAGGAGCTTTAGGAGACACCTTGTTCTGCCCCACTGAGAAGCACTACAGAGTTGTTTTGGAGCCTTTTCTCTGTGCCAGCAAGAGTGAGACGAGCCATTCCAGGAGAAAAAGCTCTTTCCCTCTGGCATAATCTCAGTGTGCAGAAGAAGGGCTGTGACCATCCCTCGCTGCCCTGCAGTCTGTGCTTCACTAATGCCTCTGTGTGCAGGTACCAGATGGAACATCTCTTCTTCCAGTGCTGTCAGGGCTGAGTGAAGCTTCTCATGAGCTGTGTTCTGAGTAAGGCAAGGAGTCATGGATTGTTGTTTCAGCTCTGTCATTGGGCTGTGTCACTTAGGTGGGATTTTTTACACCTGAGGACTATTTTTTGTATTTTTGTATTTTTTGTATTTTTGTGTCCTTGTGCACGTCTGACTCCCTGTTGCGTTTCCACGCAGTTGGTGGCAGGGACACTGGTTGTGGGTGCAATTGGTGGCCCCTGTGATCTGCATTGTCAGCTGGTGTGTGTCTAAGGCAGGCAGGGGGGAGGTAGTTGTGTTCCTCTTACAGGGACACATCTGGAAGTGGAAGCTTTTGAGACCCACTAGCAGTAAAGATGCAGCTGCAGAGCAGCACTGATTTTTATGCTGCTCTTGTTTTCTTAGCAAATCTAAGCATGCAGCACTTAGGGACCAGGGGTGACACAAGTGTTGGATCCAGAGTACTGAATTTCTACCACTTTGGTCATTAATAAGGTTTCCTTCATGGCACATGAAGCCTTTACCAGCCTCTGGACTTGAGGCTGTGTTGGTGGTGAGAGTACATATGCCCACGTGGATTTCCAAGGGAGGCAGACAGATCCCAGACCCCACCTGGAGTAAGGACTGGGACTGTGGACACTGTACAAGATTATGTCTCTTCATGCCTTTTTTTGGCAGTTCTGTGAATTCACAGAGGGTTTGTGATTTTTCTGCCTGGGCAGCTGTTGGGTGAGAAAGTGAAAATGAGCTCAGCTTTGGTCTTTGCTGTTCACCTACAGGTTAAATACTTGATCTGGTTTGTGCCTGTTCATAACAATACCTGCCCTCCCTCACAGAGACTTGCAGGCTTTGTGAAAGGAATTGGGGAGGTTCAGATAAAAAGTATGTGGTTTTCTGTTTCTCAAAGCTGCTAAAGCCATACATTGGTATTTAAACAGAAAACCAAAACAAAACTCTTGGCTTCTTCCAGAAGTGCATAGATTGGTATTGCAGAAGCCTAAAGATTTCAGGTTTATGCGTTTTCTTTAACTTCACAATGTTTTAGGCGTGCTGTGGATTTTTACCAGCCAGTTTCTGCCTGTGTAGTCCAGCTCAGGAAGGTGCCAGCCTGGGAGCAGGGATGTGCCAGCTGCCTTGGCAGGGTCAGTGCTGGGGAAAGGGAGCCTGAGCAGGCTGCAGCCAGGTGCTTGGATCCACTCACCACCTTATTCCCTCTCCCCCATCTGCTCTTCATCAGGCTCTGCTCTGTCCAAGAGCAGAATTAGGCTTTTCCCTAATAGCCCTTATTCTGCCTGGTGACTTCTAGGGGACTGAAGTGAGGTTGTGCTTCTTGTGTCTGTGGAAAGCCAAGCAGCACAGAGAGTCCTTGGGTTCTTTCTGTTTGTCATCTGGGCTTGAAACAAAAGCTGCAAGTTTAGCCTTGAAAAATTCAAATAGGTTTCCATGGCATTGGAAAATGCCTTACTTGAAAGAAATAAAGATAATTGTTGGGAAATTTAGCTCCAGATTTTCTTTAGCTGGTGGGCTCTTCATGATTCTAGATGCGGGCATTGGTTGCACAGGGAACAAGGGGAGAACATTTTTGGGGTGCAGGTTTTAAGGAAATCTGCCTTGCTTAAAAGTAGTTGTGCAGGTATCAAATGTAACAGACCTTACTGTACTCGCCCCATTGTCTTTACCCAAACTTGTGAATGTAGATGTGTAAGTCTGTGCCTTATTATTAAAGCCATGTTTTGTACCCATCCAAAACATCCAACACTTCCAAGGAAAGCAAGCAGCTGAAAAGGTCTATAGCTGGAGGTGGTGTGTACATAAATAGACCTATTTATGCTGTGCATAGAGTCTGAAAAAATGGTTTTTGTCATCCTTTCTGGACTGTTTATGTAATGCAGAGGGTTTAAGCTTTCATTATAGTGTATATCACATGCACACATAAATAACTATATTTTTCTTCGGAGATGGAAGTCCTAGGTGCTGTTAATTTGAAATTTTTGGTTGCATCAGATGAGGTTGTTGATGTGAAAGGGACTGTCCTTGTGTCACTGCCACCTAATGGCCAGGACGTTGTAGCTGGGTGCCTGATTTGGGTGTACCCTGGAAAACTGATCCTGTCACCAGTACTAACTTTATTACCTTGTAAGACTAGATAATGCTCTTAACTGCCCTCAGCTTCATTTTCAGCTTGTAATAGTCTGTTCTGCAGCCTCACTGGACACTGGTGTGTATATTCATGCTTTGATGGCATTTGAGAGATCAGGAATTGAGATTTTGTATGGCAAAATCAAGGAAGAAAGGGAAATCATTAATCAGATGGGTGTAATCTCCAAGGAAGCAAGTACTGCATTTTAATTCAGCATTTCCCTTTGATGAAAACTTTAGTGAATGTTATTATGTGGAATTTATATGAAGCCTGGGTTTAGGTAATCAGCTTTAATATTTATACTCTTAGGGAAAAAAAAGTGAATCATTAGTAAGCATGCATAATTAATGAATAAATTGTATTTTTCCTTTGTTTTCCTTCAGGTATAAGGAAATGCTAGATCTAGTGATATCACCCAGTCTGACTGTAAATAGAGAGTGCCCTGACAGACTGAAGCTTAACCTTTCTCACATTTATGCCACAGCTCCAGATGACATAGAAGGTAGGCTGCTCTTCTGCTTACTGTTTGCTGGGTTTAACATAACATATATATATATATATATATGTAACTAAAGGGAACTGGCCACTACAAGGCCTCTGTCTCTGGCAGTTAGCTCTCCACTATAATGAGCAACTGAGATTTTTGAGTATTTTTTTTTGTAGGCTCTCCAGTTGTGATTGAATCCTTGGGTTCCGCAATGGTTTGAATGCAGATGGAATAGAAATACTTCATATATATATTTATGTATAGTTTATGTGTATAGTTTATGCCTGCGTTTACACACGTGCATGTGTAGATTTTTGTTCCACTGGAAAAATTGCAGGTGTAAATCTTACTTTGTGTAGACCTGGTGGATTTTGCATGGACCCACTGGAGCCCCAGTGGTGGGGTGTCCATGAGCCCTGGGCTTCGGTGGCTGTGCTGCTGCTAAGGTGGGGCTGTGGGGGTCCCAGGCTCAGAAATAAATTGAGCAGCCAGAAAACCTTTTGCCAAAGCAGCTCTGTGCCCCACTTTGCCTTGCTCCAAGACCACTGCTGCCACCCCCAAATGGTTAGCCCTGCTAGCCTCTGCTCTGGCTTTCACCTTTGGCAGGTACCAGGGACAAATTCTTTCAGTGGTTGAGGCTCTGATGGAAATTTATCTGCTCTCCTTCTTCCCCCCCACCTCCCCCCCCACCCCATCATACTGTTCAAGTGAAGGAAACAGAAGAATGTTAAATCTGCTAAAAAAATTATTGGCAAGTGATGCAGCTGAACTAGTTCTTGCTAGTACAATCCCAGCTATTGTTTGCTGCGGTCAGGATCTGTCAGCCTTCCTGTTAGAGGGGAGTTAGAAAAAGGCACTGGCTATTATGTTTTAGTAGCATGTTTAACCCTTCATTTATAGGCTCTGAGAAGCCCAGATGTTTTGTTTGCATGTTTGCTGAGGCGTTAGGAATTGTGTGATTAAATCACGTACATCATGACTGCCTGTTTACCAGAGCAGTAGACGGAATAACAGTCTAAAGGAAACATCCTTCTGAATGTTCCTGTTTGCAGAAGAGATTAGAGCTAGAAATGATTTTTAGGTACATCATTTTGTAAACATCTTAGTGGAGAAACTGTTTTTTATTATGTGATATAAATAGGAGCCAACACAGGAGTTGTACTGTTGAACACCAGTTTGCCAGTAACAGCTTATGTTGATTTGTTTCTTATCGAAATATTACGGTGTTTTTTCTACAAAATGGTCCCCTGTGCTACCAAGGTTGTGCTCTTCCCCTTGAAAATACTTCTTGCTATTTTGAAGAACTGGAAAACACTTGTGTGTTTGACAATTCTCTGACTGGCAGAGCTCTTAATGCAATACATGCACACAAATTTATGCTCTGTATTACACATACAGTATTAAATTTAATAAGTCTAATCATGGTACTTGCTAATTTAGATGCCCATGTAGCTGTCTGGCCCGTTGTTTTCATGACTTGCAGTCATGAGATGTGCAGTTTTATCAATGTAAATTTCAAGTGTATATTTTTGCCTGTAGGATTAACTTTGCCTTTTCTTGTCAACGACAGTAGCATATTGCATATTCACACACAGTAAATTCCTACTTGGCATTCTTGGCAAACTTATTTACTCTGTACCAGAACAAAAAATTTGAAGCTGTGGTGTTTTTCAAAGAGAGAAGAAATGAGGCTTATGCTCAAACCGTTCAGTTGTTTTTCAATGTAAAAGGGGTTATGAATTCTAAAATGTCTCTTGAGTCAATGCAATCCTGTTTGGTAATGAGGGGCAGAAATTGTGCAGTTCTTGTTTTCACAGTCTAAAAATCTAATTTTCTAAACTGTTTTCTTTCAGGTAAGTCAAAGCAAATTTTTCATAGTGTGTTTGAAGGTGAGTCAGGTAAGCCTGATTTTGGATATAAACCCAGTCGTTTTTCTGTGTAAGTGAATTGGTTCATTTGTATAACATCCTTTGTCAATAACTCTGTCTTTTTAATTTTAAACTAAATCTCTCTGCCTGTTGCTTGGGAAATAGGTTACTGTACCACATTTTACAGGTAGAGAAACTAAGGCAGGATTGCAGGTAGGCTTTACTTTTCTAAGGTGTTGGAGGGTTGCAAGAGTGTGAAGAAGGTATTATTACTGTTATTATTATTATTTACAGTTTATTTATTTTTATTATTATTATTATTTACGGTTTTATTCCTGCCAGTGATTCGGGTGATCCCATTAATGATTACTCCTGTATAGGTTTCATGGTTAATTACATAAACGAACATTCTAAAAAAAGAATAATACTGAGTAATTACTACTTTAGGTAAGAACTCATGGCTATGTATTTTTTATTGAAATCTAGTCTAACAAGGCATCAGATTAAATTGCAGTGTTTTTAAAAACAGTTTGGTGTAATCTCCATGTTACAATGTGAAATGATCAAACCATGTAAAACGCTGTGAAAAAGGGTTGTGTAGGAAAGAACTCTTTCAAAAGAGAGCTAAATTAGGAAGAACAAATATTTCAGAGGTGAGTATGTTGGGGTTTTTTTGGACATTCTGTCCATGTTTACAGCATAACAAGTTACCCAAACCCATAGGACTACTTGCATGTAGTTATTTATATGTACTTGCATATTTCATTAAATGAAAAACGGTTTAAATGTTTAATTCTTCAGCTGCCTGATGTCTGAACAGAGGAAGCTGTGCAGTTAGTCTGGTGTGTTCACTGATGCAGCCAGGAGACACAGAGGCTGAATCAGTTGTGCCTAATGTCATTATTGATGACTGTGACAGTGCTTTGGCATTTATAGTGCTGAATTAATGACAGCTCCAGCCAGGAGCCAAGAAGCAAAGTTTGGATGGCAGTGTGGAGGCAACCTGCAAAATACACATGGTGATATTTTGGTATGATGTTTTCAGTACAAGTTGCAGGCAACTTGCAGGTTTTAATTTCACTCTTTTTTTTTTAGGTTTTAATTAGGTAAACCTAAATTTATCTTTGAATAAAGCTGGTGGCACATTTTTCTTTGGTAGTGTTTGTTACAAGACACAGCTGTTTGGTCCATTAGAAGGCACCTTGCACATATAAGTTCTGTTATAGGTTTTCTACTGATTTAGTTTTTTGATTGCTGAGAGTTCAATAAGGTAAGCTATAGTTAACTAAAAAAATTCAAATTAAGGAGATTTATGATGTTGTATTTTTAATATTTACTATTATTTGATATATTTTAATGGACAGTGAAGAAAGTGAGTCATGGTCTAGGAGAGTACCAAAAAAAGGAAAAGAGAAAAACATACAGTGAGCTTAAATCACTTCAGCAATCATAGTATTGGCTTTTATAGCCTTCAGCATATGAGTCATTGCTTCAAAGCCCAGCTTCATGATTGATATCAGTCCCATGAGAAGAAGAAACTGGTAGTTCCATCAACTGGTATCATTCTCAATTAAAAACTAAATCCATATTTGTTGTTAAGCAGAGAATATCTTTCTTATCTACCTCATTTTGGGAATATTAACTGAAAAATAAAAAGTCTTCTGGTTCCTGTGTATTTTTCTCAAACCAGCAGTGGTAAAAACAATTGTGTGAGCTTGGCCATAGAACAGAACGTGATGAAAATCTAAGACCCTTTAATTTTGTTTTCCAGGCAGCAGCAAAGCAGCACCGCAGTGTCCTCTCCATCTGTACACCACAAAGTGAGTGCTTGTGCCAAGTGCTGTCATTTAAAAACCGTGTTTTGCTGAACAGCCATTTTGTGCAGACTTCTGTCACCTTAGAGAACATCTGCCCTAAGCCCATCCACCTGTTCCCCTGCACATCTCAGGCACAGTGATGGTGCTTAATCTTCTCAGATATGGAGTGAAATAAGGGTTGAGGTACTGTGCACTGTATTTTCATACCCCTGAGAATCCAAACCTCACCAGTTTGAATATCCTTGTGTTTATGAGTGACCACGGAGGGAATGTGTTGAAATGTCAGAGGTTTCCCATCACACTCGCTTGTTTGGCAAACTCAAAATGAAACATGAAGAATCAGTGCTGATTTTATTTTCTTTTTTAAACTTGCATGTATTTTGCACTGTGCTGAAGTCCCCATGCATGTAGGTGACTTAATCTGAAAGCTCATATCAGGAGCCACGTACTGAAACAAACTTCAGCTTCACTCCAGTCAATTCCAAGTTTCCAAAATCCTCAGCATCACTTCTTAGATTTTATTTTATCAAGATGTCCAGAACTGTTCTACTTGTGCTCTAGAAGATCACATACAATAACTATTGCCTTAAATCCTTCTGTTTTCTTGTTCTGGACAGACATTATCCCCATATAGTGACAGTCCCATCCTTCCCAGCCATGGCAGCGTATGGACAGACTCAGTACAGCACAGGAATCCAGCAGGCTGCTGCATACACTGCCTATCCTCCCCCAGGGCAGCCCTATGGAATTCCTTCCTACAGTGAGTACTCCAGACTCATCATACCTCTGAGGACATCATCCTCCTGCTCCTGGCAGAATATATTGAAAGTCTTTAGCTTTGGAGGGAAATGTCAATTGTGTCTCAGCAATGTTCTCTTCTTAGCCTTAGAGGAAAATCTGACTTTAAAAATACTAGTTCTTCATATTATGGATTATGTTTTTACAAACTAGGTAAGTTTGGAGCCAGTCAGTCGTTGGCTATGAGAAATTGAGGTTCAGTAGGATGTGCCCCTTAGGAGCTGGTGAGTGTTCCCATGACTCACTGTGAAGTATCTTACAGTAAATATGATATTTATGAAAACTACACTTTGCCTTCCTTGATTCTTCCTGAAGTCTCAGTGAGACAAGCTACTTTAAGAAAATTTTTTGGTGTATTATTACAGAAAAACCAAAATGCAGAGCAGAGTAAGGCATGGTGAAAGGTTACAGAGTACACTGGTTTTGGAAGACAGTTTGTGTGTGAATGGACAGTTACTAGCTATAGGTGCAGTCAGCATTTCTAACCCCAGTCAGCTTTGTTCTCTGCCTCTCTGCACAGTCTTGCCAACAGCTGTGGGGAGACAGTGCTGGGCAAGAGCAGCTGGGGGATTCACACAGGGAGCTAATTAAACCAGCACTCCTGGCAGAGGAATGCCTGGTAAACCAAGCCTTAAGTGTCCTCAAGCTCTGCATGGCAATCCTGAGCTCTTGAGGAAGCGGAAAGTTCTTTCCACTCCTAAAGACAAAAGAGATGTTGCTCTTGTTTAGGGTACAGCTCATTAACAAAAAGCTTTGGGCTTCTTACTTCTGGCTGGTCCCATGAGGGCTGAGTCTTGCACCATTAAAATGGCTTCATAGTTTTGTTTCCACTTCTGTTTTCTCTTGTGCTCTTAAACACCTTTGTTTACTTGGCAAATACAGTATCTCCTACCAACAAGAAGCTTTTATACAGCCATTGACAAAGCTTTTACTGAAGAGAAATTTAGTTCAGCAGGCTAGAAGTCTGAGGAAGTGGCCTTGGCAGAGCCAAAGCTCTACAAGGATGATGAGAGGAATGTTTTGAGACCCTTTCCTGGAGCTATTTGTGTGTTTGCATCAGCTGGCCGACTTCCAAGGAAAACTCTGAACAGTTGTCCTGTTAGAGCAGGTGAAAGTAGAGCCATTTGCTACTGCCTAGAGGCTTTAGGGCATACATGTGTCAGGCCCATATGCTGCTTATAAATCCTGTGGGTGACCTCTTAGCATCCTTGAGCAGTGCTTTCCCTCCCCCAGCCAATACCACCCTCTCTAAGATACTCAACACAGCACATGAAAAACTCCACCTGGCTGACAACCAAGAACAATGAAGCAGTATTGTTTTTAGGCACAAAAAATAAAACTTGGCCAGTTTCTAGACAAAACAGAACATTATGGGGAAATTAATTTGGTGCTAAGTTATTTTGCTGTCTGACAACAATTTTTAGGCTTCCAAAGAGGCCCATTCTCTGAAGATTAATTGTTACTGGGGTAGGTTGAATGCTTGCCTGTGGCGTGCTGATGGAATTGAAAAGCACAGGATGTTGGGAAGAGGGACTTGCCTGCACACACTTTCCTTCCCCAGCAGTGAAGCCACACACTTGCACCACCACTTGTCCCCTCACTGTCCAAATAAACTTCTCCCTTTCCCACTCGTTTTGTTACCAGCTTGTACTCAAACTGCATTGCACTTCTTCTCACCTAAAGCTAAAACAAGTGATTTTAGTTAGGGAAAACGTTATCAATAACTTATTCCAAACCTGAGCAAGCACAGACTTGTTGCTTCTAAGTCTCACTAAGCTAGGAGGCAGCATGTTTGGGGAAAGGCACCTG
Source organism: Lichenostomus cassidix (assembly GCF_008360975.1). Classification (NCBI taxonomy): domain Eukaryota; kingdom Metazoa; phylum Chordata; class Aves; order Passeriformes; family Meliphagidae; genus Lichenostomus; species Lichenostomus cassidix. The sequence goes on along the minus strand of NC_139500.1, from coordinate 8,328,082 downwards.
AATTTCCCTTGTCTTTTGGTGCGTTTGCCTACAAGTGCTAAAAGATGTCAGCAGCCTTGAAAGTGTCTAAATCCAAGGCCCAAACATCAGCAAGGTCTATGTTTAGTCCCAGTGCTTGGGGAATGTCCAATGGCCATTTTTTGTTGTGCAAATAGGATGCAAAGGAGAGAAGGAGCAAAGAGCTCAAAGGGTTCATAATAAGACACACCTTTGAGCTGTTTATTTTAATAATACAGCTGTACAATCTCAGCAGCATCTGAGAATAAAATATCAGCCCCTTTCATTACCAGCTAGGGTTTCATCTTGCAATGTTTAATTCAGCTATTGCCATTCTCCCTGTAAATTATCAGTTTAATTGCCTGGTTTTAGAAATGAAAAGATTTTTGTGGCTTCAGGGCTTACCTAATGTTCCTGAACGGTATGTTATATCTAATTGAGTAGATGATAACCCTCCTGTAGAACTTGCCAATAAATGTTTTGATACCAAAGCTGAAAATATAATGCAAGTAAAAAATAACTGTTGAGAATAGAAATCTTGAGGTTATTTTGCTGAAAGTCCTGTTCCATTGTTATTCTTTGCTTGCATCTGATAATTCTTCAGAACGTTCATGAGTCAATGAGTTTCTTCAATTCTATAACAAAACTATTTGTTCAGAAATTGTTTCTGAAAACAGTATTTTTCATGGTTGTTTACCCTTCTTAGCAAAAGTGCATTTGGGTGTGGATACAGGATGTAGCTGACTCAAATACAATTTGTGATGAATTTATTTGGCTTTTAAGAGACCTGTTTGCGAAAGGCAAATAAATAAAACATACATATATTTATAATTTTATGTGTGTGTGTGTGTGTGTGTGTGTGTGTGTGTGTGTGTGTGTGTGAAAAAAAAAGTATAGAAAAAAAGAGTTTATTAGGTTAAAATCAAGCTGAAAATTTGTTAATTGCTACACTTGTTTTTTTACATCTTTCTATGACAAGCACTGACGTTCTGCTCTTGGTTTGCCTTGTACCCCAAAGGCATTAAAACAGAGGACAGCCTGAGCCACTCCCCAGGCCAGAGTGGATTTCTCAGCTATGGCTCCAGCTTCAGCACCCCGGCAGCAGGACAGGCTCCTTACACATACCAGATGCATGGTGAGTGCAGCTCAGTGCCTTCCAGGGTGTGCTGTGAGCACTCAGAATCTCAAAACTGGACCAGTTGTCCTTCTGCAGGTACTGTGGAAAGCTTTTAGGTGCAGGCAGTCAGCATAGGGGAAGGAGGTGAGTCTCTGATTGATCTGTTTTGCTCATCAAGGCACTGATTTCTGGCTAAGGGACTGGATTTAACAGTATTATATCCTAGCAGAATTTCACCTCTGATCAATATAGGCTTTGTCTTTCTGCAGAAACTATGTTTTCTTGTTTTTTTTAATTAGTTCTGTGACTGCATACCTGGGATTGTTGTGTTAGTGTGAATTCCTGCATTCTGGATGGAAGCAAAACAAAGGTGGTTTTTCACTTCATGCAAACAGTCCTGTCAGTATTCTGCTGCTTTCTGCCTTATGCTGACCTGAACAAACTGCTCTGTGCTTGAACTGCCATATAGTCTCCCTACTATTTTTTTAAAAAGCTAATACTTTATTTTAACTAATAAAAAAATATGAGAGTGACTCTGCTTGAGGAGAGACAAATGCACATGAGGATAAAGCTCTGCCTTGGCTTTGTCCTCCCATCTGACATTTTCCAAGGGTTGGAAAACCAGAGAGGAATTGCATGGCTTTCCCAAATTCTTGTAGAAGCTGTGGAAGGGAAGAGAGATCAAGTCTGTCACTTTGCTTTTTGATATTATTGAGGGGTTTGTGCAAAATGCCCTTTTGTGCCATTGTACTTAGCTGTCCCCATTGCAAAACTGTTTTTGTCAATTCTCTTAATTTTTCTCAATCTTGAAAGTGAAAGGTGGACATATACATGCACTTTTATTTTAAGTCTGAGAGCAACTAACATCCTAAACAGTTATGAAAACAGAGAAAACAAGGTAAAATCCATTTTATTCCAGAAATCACCTAAGAAAGCTGAAGACAAAGAGTTGACCCTTGGTTGAGACTTTACCTGCTAGTTTTGTCAGAGCATGTTATCTCCAACAATAGGGTGGTTAAGGGGGCTTGAATACCTCATGGTACATGCTGAAGACACCTGGGTTGGATTTGGCACAAAAAAATTAAAATGGTAGCCTATAGGTTTGGGGTTTTTTGTCACCTTGACTCCTACAGGTTTCACCTGTCCTACTTCCACATGTGCTCTCTGTTGGCTGACTGAGCTGGGCTGACTGAGTTGGGAAGGCAGACTTGGCTTTCTTAGGGCTGAGGTTTTTAAGGTGGCCTCTTTGTTCAGTTAAGAGCTTTAGACAAGCAAATTCTGTGCATTGGCACTTGAAAATGTTGCACCAGCAAACAGCAGTGACACAGCCCTGAGTTGTACCAAAACAGCCTGAGGAGAGCAATGTGTATGAGCATGAGTGTGCCCTAAGGCAATGCTGTGGTATTAGGTGAAATCACTTCATTTCAGATATTTATTACAGGAAGATCATTTTAGCTGGCTTACTAAGCCTTTAATGCAAAAGAAAATAGGCCAAAACAGCTTCTGCAAGTGGCAGGTGCTTACTGCAAGGCACAGGGTGCAGGAGTAAATGTGTCTTCTGTAAACAAAGATTTCCACCCTCATTCTTCTCGCTTCTGAGAGGAGCAGTCTGAAGCTCCCAGACTGTATGGTTTATTTACCTTGCTGAGTGCTAGTGAAGGGTTTGAATCAGGAGCCTTCCTGTGCTGAGTGCTACTGAGGAATGTGGGCTCAGGGCTTTCCCACAGCACAGCACTTGGGGTGGGAAGTGATCACTGCCTAGTGTGAGCAGGCAGCTCTCTGTGCCACCCAGCTCCAGGACCACTGAGACTTTGCTGGTGATGGGCTAAACCAGCTGAAAAGGGCAAACTTTTATCGATATATTTTTATTAAAAACATCAGGGGGGCTTTAAGAGTCAAGCTCCTAACACCCATTTCAAGGACAAAGTGTATTTTGCATCATGCAGGAAGAGAGATCATGAAGAAGGTGATGGTCAGGGGATCAGCAAGAAAAGGTGTCTCCAACTGCTGCTCAGTTTTGTTGTATAAAGTGTAAGGAAAATTTATTTTTTTTTTTAAGCTCTGCAAGTATTGTAAAGTGGTAATAGCTCAGGCATATAAATGAAGTAATTTTGTATTGTTTGCCTCCGCTGAGGACCAGCTCCAGGAGGAACATAGTGAACTCATCTGGTGGGGTTGGGAGGTCAGGTTGTTCAGGTTGTGATTCCTGCTCACTGTCCCCTCAGAGATGAGTTACAGCAGCAAATAAGTGCCCACTGTAGGTGTTACACCACTCACCAAGGAATAGGTGACCTCCTGGGTGACAAATCTCTGTCTCATGGGGCTCTAGGACAAATTCTGTCTTGCAGTAGGTGCCAACATAGCTGGTGCTGGTTTGTTCTCTCTGGTGTTTGTTTGGAACCAGCACGGGGTGGCTGGGAAACCTGTGAGGCTGTGATCAGTAAATGGTACTTCTGAAGCCAAACTCTGCCCTCTGTTAGGGTCTGTCTGTTTGCAATACTAACACAGGTGATGCAGGTGTAAAGGGGGAGCTTTCAGCTTAAACTCCAGCTGTCAGTTGTATCCTGGTTCTTGAGTGAGAACAGGATCACTAAAGAGCAAGAATGAAGATATAACATCCTTTCGGTCAGTAAGTGGTGAAGAAAAAGACCTATTTTACAGCTAGACAGAAGGGGAAATCTATTTTCAGGCTTCCCTAGCATGAAAATAAATTGATTGTGGAAGAGTTTGCTAGCCAAATAGCTAATGCTATGTGTCACACACATGTATAAATGTAGGAGGTAAGATTAGCAAGTTGCATAGCTCATAAAAATGATATAAAACTATATTGCAAAGGTACTGTGGATTGAAATAAAGATTTTAATTCTGATGTAACAATGGATATAATTATATATTATCAGGCTTCAAGTAACATTCAGACTGAAATCTGGTGTTCACATATTTGCTCTGAAGGAGTAACTTTTTTCCTCTCTTCTTTTCCTTTTTAACCAGTGCTGTGTACAGTGTTGTTCCATGTCATTATTGCATTTACAAAATTATTTGTTTCATAATGAAGGTATTTGAAATATGCATGTGGACAGTTCTGGGGATAGCACTCACTTTTAGAGTCTTGAATCTGGAGAGGAGGTAACAGCTTGCATTAGATTTTTGCCTTTAAAGTGGTAAATTTGTCATGCTGAGAAAGAAATGTTTCTTCAAGGTCCATTTCATTTCTTAATCAATCCTCATATAAGTGTACAATTATAGCACCAAATCACCAAACACCCTGGGCTTGGTATTAGAAATATATTTTAGCACACATTTTTTCTAAGTTTACATTTTCTGACAATTTAGCAGTTCAGTGATTTACTCAGACTGCTGGTAAAATTATTATTCAATGATAGAAATTTAACATGAGACACGAAGATTATCTTCCAGTTCTGCCCCCAAAAACTTACTGTCTTAGCTGGCAATTGAGGAAACTGCTTGTTGCTGTGGGTGAGGGAGAAATCTTTGGAATATAAGAAACTTAGCATTTAGTGAGCTATGTACAATACAAAGAGAAAATTGTGCCAGGACATTAACTAACCCAGAAACCCATCAGCTCTGCACAGAGTGCAATAACAGCCAGCTTATACAGCATTTCCAGTGGCTGCAAGAGCATGTGCTGCTGCTTGATTGCACATTAGGCCATCTCTTCTCAGCTTGTCATTAATTCCTAGACAATGCCTTGCTCTTCAGTTATAATTGCTAAAATGACAGCTGGTATGAAACTATGAGGTTGCACAACAGTTAAAACTGTGGCCAAAGACCACTGTGGATGCTGTTGTTGGGCAGGAAAAGATGTGTCTGCTTTTTCGGGGTTTTTCAATATCCAAATCTATCTACCCACAAAATACTTCTTACATTACAAAGGAAAATTCAGTTATGTAACTGGGATAACTTTCCAGTTTCCAAGGAATTGCAAAGCAGTATTGAGCTTGGGACATAAATTTGGGACCAAAGCGGTGAAATTCTTTGCTACTGCTGAACATTTGTTTTCTTTGTAGAGCCCTTCTGATGAGCTGTTAAATGGTGAATAAATAGAAATTAGCATTTCTTTTCTACAACACAGATTTTGAATGGACTAATTATGTATATGTTGCTTATGTTTGTGGGTTGCATTGGTTCTGAATTGTTCTTCTGGCCTGAGAACAAGTAAAAGCAGAATAATTAGTCAATTAAAATGTTTTCTTGTGCTGAAAACGTTTTGACCCTTGTTGATATCTGGATAATTTAGACAATTTTTTTCCAAGAGATACCAGAATTTCTTGCAATTGTGTGCCAATTTGTGTGTTAAATATTTAATACAAGGTCATAAATTCCAATTTGGCGTGAACAGTTACCTCTGCCTGCATGAATTTTGCAAAGGAACTCCATGTTTAGTTTTAGCCTTGATTCCTATACGCACTTGGTGATGAAAATAGTGGTGAAATTTCAATCTATACCTGAGAAATGTGGATCACACTTTGGCATAGAGTGAATCCATGTGAAGTCCCAGAAAATAAAGCAAAGTGAGAGCATGTTCTCAGCAAACTGTCACTCAGATGCCTTAGGCTGATCAAATTAAAACCTCAGTAGAAAAGGAGTAGCCTCTTTCAAAAGCTTCTGCTTCACAGCTGGTTTGCATTAATTGCAGTCTGAAAGTGTGGCTGTAAAGCTGTGCTCCACTCTGTGGTGGGTTCAGCAGGGAGAGGCCTCTCTTCAGGAGGGGTCAGACCTCACTTTTTACAGTGTAAATACAAGGTTCCTCAGAATAACAGCACAGTCTCCTTTTCAAAGATTCTTAAACACCAGGGGCTGACTGTGCTCCATTTACTTTGTTTTAAAACGAGCTGGCTTGTAGGAGAGGGAAGTGCATGGGAGAGGCAAAGGTGTTGACAGTGATGCACTGTGGGCTGTAGGATCTGTGCTACTGCTGCCCAAGGGGAGAGCTCTGCTCCAGCTCTTCCCATTTCATGGAAATTAAATATTAACTGGTACAGTCAAAACAAGAGTCTTCTCCGAGGCAGAGCTCAGATACTTTGGAGGTATCTTGTGTCTGCTTGAGAGTTTTGTTTGGCTGTCCTCAGGCTGGCAGAGGGTGGCACTAGGGAAGATGGGAGCAGCTGTGACAGTCTTGAGTCAGAGAGAAGCAGTAGGGGCAATAGTAAAGGGACTGGATAAGGAAAATACAAGGAAAAGTTTGTGTGGTGAGAAAGGGGCAATCTCCAAAGAAAGAAGTAGCATTTCCCTAAACTGCTGTTTGGGAGCATTTGTGGAGGTTTTGAGATAGGAATCTCAAAACATGGGTTAATGAGCAAAATCGGCATAGAAAACAGTCACAGATACCTGAATGTCACAGAAACTTCTCTTTGTCGATTTTATTTTCATTGCTGCTGTAGGATGTAAAAAATCCAAAAGCATAGGATGGTAACAGCTTGGGAAATCTTGAACTTGGCCTTGATTATCCAGCTTACAGTGCAGTTGGCAAAGAATATGCTAAAATGTTATGGAAGCTTCGCTGAATAATTGATTCAGTATACCTAATGATGTTTTCTCGAAAATACCTAGAAGGCAATGGAAGAGGTAGTGTAAAATTACATTTAAAAGTCTGTATCAGGCAACATCATACCTGCATAGTCAAGCACTTCAAAGTTAGGAAACATCAGATTCATGGTGCTGTGCAGCCTTGATACTGCTTTTGTTGTATCTCATTTCCAAGTACTGTGTGAGGTAATGCTGTGGTGAAAAAATAGAATGCAGTCATAGAATGAGAGACTGGGATGATGTTTGTGGACAAGTTCAGCCTGACCCTGCTTCAGTCAGCACAGCCTGTGCAGCTCAGGAGTTTCTGAGCTGCTCTGCTGGCACTGGGTAACACTCTTGCATGGGCCTTTTTATATGTAATCTGGATGCCACTTCTATTTATATTATTAGGTTTTAAACACTGACACTTCTGCACTGCAGTACTGTGATCTCTAGAACTACCAGAATACCTGCACTGCCTGAAGAGTTGTCCATTGAATTATTACAGATAAAAAGAGGGGGATAAAAACTTCACTTCGAAAGTCTGTAACTGGCATATTAATTTAAGCTGAAAAGGCAATGCCTGGGCAAACATAATTCTACTGTTGTTGTGTTTTTTACACTTTTCTCTGTTGGCCACTGTTGTGGCTCTTCTCCTGGAGACCCTGCAGTACTTACTGAAGCAGTGCATGGAGGCTGGAAAAGCCTCAGGACAAATGCCTGGATATAGAGTGTTCAGCTGAGACAGGGATCCTGAGTAATGGGTCAAAGAGTGGACATGTGCTGACCAGCTCCCTCTTTGCCACTGGTATTTAGAGCTTTACTTTGCCAAAGAGGAAGAGAATTGCCAAATATGCAGCTGTGCTGACAGGGCATGTTTTTATCCCCATTGCATGACAGCAGATGTGATAAAGCTACTTAGATTTGAGTGCTGAGCTGGGAACTGGAGCCTCATGGCCACAAATGAGCATAGGAGGTGGCAAATCCAGCTTTCCTTTATCGTGTCTTGATGTCTGTCAGTGAAGGATTGTGTCCAGGCTGAAACATCAGCTGGAGGAATCTTTATTTTGGTGACTCCATGGACACCAAAGAGTAAAGTCAGTTTTGCTGATTGTTCATTTCAACAGGGGATTGCACAGAAACAGTCTGCATCCTAGCTTTAAGGATGTTCACTTTTTGGCCCAAAACATTTCCTTGTGATTTCTTTTTGAAGACAGTCCAATGTGATTTCCTTCTGTAGCTGCAGCATCATTTGATAGAAGTGGTCCAAAACACTTTCCCAAAATACAGTAAAATCTAACTGCTTTCCCATGGTTCAATTCCTGGGAGTAAATGTAAACCATCCCAGCACTTTCAACACTGTTGTTGATCTGGATTGAGCTATACAGGTGAGCAAGCTCAAAAGGATGGTAAAAGCCAGGCCCTTAAAACTTCTGCAACCATCACTTATTTAAGCTCTTTGAGGCTTTGTGGGTTTAGTGGTCCCAGGAGCAGGGGAAGAGCTTTGACTCAGAAAAACTGAACTGTGAAATGTGTTTTATATCACCATTCAGAGTGCCCTCAAACACCTGGTCAGGCTCGCAGTACTGAGATTGGGATTGTGGTGGGAGACAAATGGACATCCTTTGAACGGGTTGTGTATCAGAGTATCATCTGCAGGAGGTGTTCATATGCTTCTGGGAGCAATGTCCCTTAGCAGACACTGCTGATGTCAAGTGGTGTAATGTTGTAGAATCATGCTTTTCATCTGGGTTAATAGAGTGTGCTCTTTCCTGCACTGTCTGAGCTCTTCCAGACAGAAATACAAGTCTTTTTGGGGAAGGGTTGATTACGCCTAATGGCAAACAGTTGAGAAATCTGCTGCAAAGTACATATGGGTTGAGTTTTTCTCCTCCTTTAACAGGTCAGATAGTCTTGAAATGCCTCCACAGCTGACAGCCATGCAAGGTTTTATGAGTCTTCTTGCCCAGTAAATGCAGGCAGATGTTGTAGGATTTGGAACCTTACAAGGCACTGGAGTATAGCTGGTGGGAGGTAATTTTGATGAGTGCTTAACCTCTCACTAAAAATGTAGCAGCTTGGAGAAGTCAGTATTTAAAGCAGGAAACATTAGCTTGTCAGAGAGCTAAAGCTCTGCAAAAACCTCTCTGAATGACCATGGAAGTCCTCAGGCAGATGTTGTTCATAGCACAGAGTAGTGCACACTGTGCAGGGAGGTGGACTGTAGCCTTTGCTTGCATCACTCACAGTCAGCATTGCTTCCTGCAGGAAAACAGCTTGATGATGTCAGAATGCACAAGCCATTATATGCAGGCTTGTAAAATACCATGCAATTCAGCTGACCCCTGCAGGCATTTATTTTATTAGTCCTAAATGGCCAAATAATCCTTTGAGAGAACTCTGTGGAACCACTGTGTGATTCGTCTGCAAGTTAGAGGAAATGCTTAGGTCTAAGCTTCATCAGTCTCTTTTTCAGGAGTTAAATCATGACACAGACATATTCAGAAATGCCCGTGGTAGCCACCCTCAGTGTTGCATCTTTTAAATGTTCCTGGACTCCCAGCTGCTGCCCAGAAAGCTGTGATAAGCACTGCAGCTGTCCACCTGTGTTGAACCTGGCTATCTCCTCTGGTTGTTGCGTATTTCATTGAATGTTGAAAGTGCAAACCACATGTTCTGTTAAATATAGCAGCTTATTCTCTTTTGAGTGGTACAGGAGGCTTGGAGAACACCTCCCTGTTGTCAGGGCCCCTCTAACCTGTGAAAGACAAGGACACAAACCTGATTTTCAAAGCTTGCTGTGGTTATGATCTGAACTGCACCACAGGCCCATCCTGTCTCTATAATCACCACTCCCTAAGACAGCAGTATTTCTGTATCATACTGTGTATTCATAAGCTGAAAAAAACGTGTTTTTTTTTTTTTTAGCAGTGCCAGAGCATAGTTCTGAATATACTGCCAATAACCATGAATATTCCCTTCTTTTCTTTACTTGCTCATACCTGGCAAGGAGGGGAAGAAATGCAGCCTGATATTGCAGTGACTGAAAGACAGATGTAGAGATTGAGAGGGTGCAAAGCTGGTGTGAAAGTTTTTGCAGGAATACAGGCCAGATCACGCACCATTGAAATTATCACTGACCATGGCATAGATCTTTTTTGAATGCTCGAATTAAAAAATGAAGGAAGGGAAAATAGCAAATGAAATCCATGTGTATGAGAACAGAAATATCAATCAGCTCACAAAGAGTTTTTCTATACATGTTGCCCTTGTACACTCACACAGAGAAGGGCCACATCTACTTATCAAGGAAAAATCATGGCACTGGATATGCCTGACATGTGGATGCCTTTCATGCAGTGTCTTTCCCTGCAAGTGTGTTTGTGATGTAAATACTTTACCGAAACACTTACAGTACCATACGTCTGAAGAGCTGTTCCACTTTAGAGTTCAGATTGTTTTATTATGAGCTAAATGTTCTTTAAGCTACCTGTGAATGAGGGCATTGTGACATTTAGCAACTGGCTTGATTGAACACAGATGTGAACCATATTCCATATGGAGAAGATCCAAAGGGAAAGATCCTAGGCTTGTTTCTGATTTGCAGGGAGTTTGAATGCAATTACTTGGCACTGAGCTACCAAGATAGATGGAAACAAATTGCTTGCTTGCACCTCTGCAGTACTGCAAATGTAAAACCAGCCTCAGTTTGAGATGGTGTGTTGTTTTCACAGGTTGGGGGGGGGAAAAAAGCTAATATACATGAGAGCAAAAGTCCTGTGGAAATAGGCAGTATCCACTCAGAAATGAGAGGCAGCCAGGTATTCATGTTCATTGCTTACCAAGAGGCTTCCTAGGAGTGTCCCATTCCACATAGCACCACTTTCCACTTCATTCCAGTCTGTCTCTCAATATTACAAGAAGTGCTTTTGCCTGAGAAGTGGTGTTTGCAGGGAAAAAATGGTTACATGGGGAATAAGGCTAAATTGATACAGTCAATATGCAGTATCTGTTGATAATTTTCCAGTTTCTTGAGTGTAAAATTTAGTGATGCAGAACTGAAATTGTACATGGCAGAATTAATTTTGTTATGGAAGTGTTTATTTCCTATCCACAACTTAGGGAGGAAAAGCAAACATTTGGGGCTGGTTCTGGTATGTGTTCTGAACTGCTGAATTCTACAAGGCTGCTCACAGAAATTGTGACCAGCAGGGCTCATTCTCTGTTTATGGAGAGAGAGGGTTTATCTTTGTCTTCATTGCCTGTGGCACTTGTTTGTTTTGCTGCCATTTGAACTGAGGGTGCATCATTGAAAACATGATCTCTCCAGTCTGGCCTGTGAAGTGGAACAGGGGCTGAGCTGTAGTAGTTCCTAGGACAAATATTGCTGAACCTGAATCTTTAAGAACTTCCTTTTCCATGCACATAATTGTTTCTTGGTTTGTTTTTTTTCTCACAGCTTTTCATCCTTGTTCAGCTGGGAAGAAATTCCAAGTGTTTACTAACTTTGGTTGTCTACAGTGTCCTTATCTGTAATTATTCTGCTGTAACACTGAGCTGCCAAGACATACTGGGCTTAGCAGCTCTCAAGGTGTACCCTGGGCAGGGGGTTCAAATCTCTGAATGCACTGCTGGAGGGCAAGAAAAAGGGTTGTGTTTTATCTCAGTTTAGGCAAACAGTGCTGAGATGATACTCCACCTTGGTAAGAATACAATGACAGGAGCCAGAAGAAGAGGAGAACCTGAGTTGCCAGCTTGAACTTCAGTTTATAGTGAATACAAGTCTTAAGCACTCACAAATATTTAAGTATGTAGGTAAAAAATCTGTCTTTCCTTTGGAAAATCCCCTGAGCAGAGGGAGCCAGCCTGCAGTGGCCTGGACACCTGAACTTGGGTAGCTCAGCTAAAGTGGCAAAAATAATGTTCTACAAAACCTCTTTCATAAAATGAGTGCAAAATCCTCTAGATTGCCTCTGGTCACAGTGCAGTGTGGGAAACTGTGGAGCACGAGTCATTCCCCATCCTCTCATCCCTACATTCCTGCCCTCCTCTCCCTGCTCACTTACCTGCCCTGTGTGTGCATGAACACACTCTCTCTCACAGCTGGTACAAAGTTCTGAGTAAGTTTAATCCAGCTGTGCAAATCTCTCCTTTTTCTCACTCTCTCTGACTGTTTGGAAGCCAGGAAGCTGCAGTATCATGTGCAGGTAGCACAGCAATAAACATGTTCTCATCACAATTTACACACAAAGCGTGAGTCCCTCGAGGTAACTCATCCCCCTCCTGACAGCTTTAATAAAGGATGATGGATTGTTTCTAAATGACAGTTTAGGAAAATCAAAAATTCCCCCCTGTATTGTTTTGAGCTCTGGTGTACAAGAGCTGTTTTGTCTTCTGTGAAAGTTGTTTTTGCCTGTAAGCACTGGGGCTCTATTACTCTCCTTCACAGTGGTGAGAAATGCTGTTACCACAGGAATATATTCATCCTGGTGCATAGCTGTGACTTTTGGAAAACCTGCAGAAGCCTGTCCTGGGTGGGAAGTGGGGAAATGCCAAGAGCTGAATGTGTTGCTGTCCTTAGGGTGCTGCTCTGGGCAGTGTCCCCATATGGGTTATTGGAAGCAGGAGGGATTGGACACTGATTCACCCAGAGCTGCCTCTGAGGCATGAATGCCAGGAGGAGGAATCACCTGAGCCCACCTGCACTGGCTCAGCTCCCAGCCAGCACATGGGGACATCCTTGGGGATACCCAGCCCTCCAGGTACCTGGCAGTCACCTGCACTCTGTTTTCCTCCTCTCTGCTATTTTCTTTTTAAAGACCACATGTGGCAACAAATTAGTTCTGGAGGGCAGAGTCCTCTCTCTTGTTTCTTTTTGGCTTGAGATTTATATCTCAGTGCGTGTGCTTTGTAGCTGCACTTGGCAGAGTGGAGTTTGTTCAGCTGTCCATTCCCCAGCTAATCTGGTGTCCTAAAATAAAAACAAGCCAGTGGAACTTTGGGGAATGGCTGCCACATGGAGACGTGCAGAGTGTCAGGTGGTTAAAACACCACTGCTCAAAGCCATTCACATGGTGACAAGCGAGATGTGAAAAAAGGCTGAAGATGTGATGAGGGCTCAGTGTGATGGTACATTGAGGTGACAAAATGAAGCCCAGATGAGCCCAGTGCAGCCAAACAGCATCAAAATCATACCTCTTTCACATGCCACGTGAACTGAAAAATACTGAAATCAAAACCAGCATAGAGTGGGGTTAAATCAAGGCTAGAACTTGTGAGGAGATGAGAAGCTTGCAGCTCTCCTACCACTTCCCTGATGGGAGTAACAGTGTGGAGTCTTCACAGCCTCAGATTTGTGCCATGCTTATTTCTAGTGAGCTGGTACTTTACTTCCCGTTGGAAATTATTTGTAGTAATGTATCCTGTTACTTTGATTGCTGATGTGTCTTACAACTGTGGTATCCTTTCCTTTAGGCACAACAGGGATTTACCAGGGAGCCAATGGCCTGACAAATTCTGCAGGATTCAGTGCTGTGCATCAGGTATGGTTCAGCATCTGTTACTGGCAGTCTTGTCACTTCTTTTAAATGCTTGGAAGATTTATAGATCAGAGAGATTATTTTAGTGTTCACATATATTTAAGGAAGGTGTTGCTTTGTATTTTGCTGAGCACCATTTGGCTCTGCCCCTTGGGCCTGTTGGTTCTCTGGACTTCAAGAGACCTTGGTTAATTTTAAGGTGTGCCTCAGTTCACATGCCCAGAGGGCAGTCCTTCCAGGAGGAGGGTGCCCTGGCAGTCCCTGGCTTGCTGCTGTAGCAGTGCCAAGAGTTTCATCATTCTCCTGCCATCTTACAGCTTCAGCTCTGTTGTCCATCCTCTCCAGAGGGGATGGCTTCTAGAATCTGCTGTCTTGGCACTGTGCAGTAAATGTGAACAGTTTGAAAGAGGCATTGGCAGGCCCTAGTGGATGTGGAGCCATCTGAGCTGTCTGTGCATTTCCCTCTTTGAGAACACACCTGTCTGTGGGCTTCGTGCCTCAGGTACCTTGATGAATGTGTGTGTGTAAATAAACAGCAGGAACACACACACAGGACAGATGTTCTTCAGTAGCAAATGGTTCTTCTTGTTTGGACCAAACAAATGAGTACACTGTCCCAGGAAATGTATTTTGGTTGGCCCATAATTTCAGTTCCTTGTTTCTAAGGTGATGGTTGAGTTGTATTTTCAATGCCAACAGTGGGCAATTTCTTTGTTGCTTCAGTTTGGGCTTAAAACATCAGCATTTGCTGATAGAAGTGCATTTGATTGAATTATGTGGGTTACCTAAAAAAGGGAGAAAAAATGGGGCTTTTTTCATTATTTTGTAATATTCTGTAGGAGAAAACAATGAAATTATCTCATTTCTTTTTCAGTCTGATTGTTCTTATGATAATTTGAGTCTTTGTTCTTGAGAGCTCCCTGGTGACTGAAAGTTAATGAAATAGCTGTGTCACAAAGATGTAAGCTGTTAAGAAGGAAAGTGCTTTTGGACTTTCTAAAGACTGTTTATTATTTAATTTTATTTAATACCGGAGACTAATTATAATTTCTGAGGAAATAAAAGCCTTTTGCTGAAAGACAATGCCCAGAGCATGAATACAGTTATCTGTCTGGCAAAGCAAATCAGTGGACAAGGGCAGGAGTTGCAACTAAAACAAAAAGAAACAAATAAAACCTTTTATGCTTTGATTGTTCAGAGATACATTTTATAAGGTTTTCCAGCATCCTGGAAAACCACAAAACAGGTAAGGATGATGGTGTGGAGTTTGTTTGGGAGCCTTAAAATCCTGACAAAGGGTTTTGTGATACCTCATCTCCCTGAGGTCACTTGCACATTGTATTTTAATTCATTTTTCTCTAGGTGGGGAAGATCACTCAGGCATTTATTTATCACTGATGTAGTGGAGCATACTGTTGTGAGCATTGCTGCAAAACAATTCCTACTTTCTTTGGTTTTTTTAGCATAGCAGCTGATCAGAAAATGTTGCTGATCACAAGAACATGCAGCCTGTTTTGCTCCTTCCCTCATCCAGTTATTCGTTCTGTTCTTGCAGTTTCTTAGGTATTTTGATGGCTTACAGAGATTATGTGTTCCATCATGGCCCTTTTCTGAAAGCCACCCTACTTCACTCTTATATAATATTGTTAAACTCTGTAGTACAAAATCTGTCAGCAGTGATAACTAAAATCCTGTAAAAAAAAGCAGAACTTGCCAGATTTGTGACCTCTTGCTGCTTAGTCAGTGGTAATAAAATAGGAATATATTTGGGAGAAGCAGAAATGTAATTTGGTAAGTGAATGAAATGCAGTTCTTCAGTGAAATATCCCTGACCCATGACTTGCTGCGTGCACAAGTAACACAGCTTTTGTGGTGCCTTATTTGTTCATAAGATAAAACCAGATACATGCCAGTTAGATGTTTCTTTTCTCCCTCCAAGGAATACTCATCGTACCCCAGCTTTCCTCAGAGCCAGTACTCACAGTATTACAGCTCATCCTACAGCTCCCCATACGTGTCTGCAAACAGCATCAGCCCCTCGGCCATCCCCACCTCCACCTACTCCCTGCAGGAGTCTTCCCACAACATCACCAGCCAGAGCACAGAGTCACTGTCTGGTAGGTGCATCTCCTGTGTCCCCAGGCTGGCAGCCTCAGCCAGCTGCAGACATGAGCCCTATAACCTTGTTGTTGGGTTTTTTAAAAAATGGGTGTTTACACAGATAGCTCAGATTTTCTTGCACTTAAGAGTTCTTCTTGTACAGGGGTTTGGGAAGAGATTAGAACATCCAAGGTTTCTGGAAAAGTCCTGTGTTGTTTTCATGAGTACATGAGGTTTGATCTCCTCTAAGGTAGTACAGAAATATAAAACAATGACATACCAACTCCAGGTCAGTCCTGAGAGGTGACATGGATAGCAGTGAATTAAAAAAAAAAAGCCTTGCTCTGAAAAATTGTCAGTTTCCTCAATGTCTAATGACATTTTAGTCCATATCTCTGTCAAGGATGATATTGATCTCTTACAACAAAATGCGATATGTGAATTCATAAACAAGTACATCACGAGAAAGTCTCTCTTTAAAAAATCTACCCAAACTGTGTGTCTAATTTGAAAGTTCAAGATGAATTCACACCAAAAAAAAAAAAGCTTCAAAATTTCTGGCCTCTCTTTGAACGCGTTATTTTTAAAATTTTAAAGCTTTAGTTTATGGAATTACTGGTGGATTATGAGCCCACAGTGTCCTGTTCAAGAACAATCTTCAGATATCACCTCCCTACCAGTTTTCATTGGCGTGAAATAACATTTATATAAAACACCACAATTTGTGGATGATCCCAATACACACCCACTGAAGGTCTGCTGATTTACAAAACGAATCTGGACATCTGTGGTTGCTCTAAAAGAACAATAAACTAGTATTGTTTATTAAAAAGCAATGATCACAGACTGCTCTAAAAGCAGTTGGAGGATTTTCCATTCCTTAGATCTTATCTCAGCCTTTTTGAAAAAGGATGATTTCAGAAAGGCTTGTTAGGCACAGTCCCAGCTTCTCTGAAGAACAGTATGGTTATTCTAGGAAGTTGCAGAGGCCACAACTTAGCAAGGTGCAAAGAAAAATATGTTTGAAAAGGATTTGTAATGTAAGGTAAGTGAAACCCAGACAGGTCTATGAAAGTCAAGCCAATCAAAACAGATACCTTATACATGGGAAGTTTACTTTTAACTGTCTCATCTCAGTTATTTCTAAAACACTATCCTCTGAGAAATGGAGTAGGGCTCAACAGGTATTTCTGATTTTTTTCAAAAAAAGTTAATGTTGACAGTATACTTTTAATCATGAGCTTTCATCAGATTAAAAAAAAAACAGAACCGAACAAAAATACTTTTAAAAAAATTCAGAAGTGTAATTGGTCTTGGATTCTGTTTCCATTGCCTTTATAATTTGTGTCTCTGAAAAGAATGGGGAGGAGTAAAATTCCAAAAGCTTTTTCTTTTCAATGAAAGATTTGATAAGGTTTTTGAAGTGACATGTTTGTTGTAAAATGTTACATATGCAGGTGTGGTGATTTTTAAATTTGTTTTAACAGCTCTTAGGAGTTAAATCTTATTTCTCTATGACTGTTAGCTATTGATGTGAAAAGAGTAAGGTTTTCTCATGGTGTTTTCACAGTGTTTCTGTTGCTTTCCATTAAAAGGTTTCATGCTTTAATTATAATGACATGTTGCAAAATTTAAGTTTATAACAGAATTTCTGTTCCTAATAGGGGAATATTCAACAACACCAGCAAAAGATGTAGAAACAGACAGACATCACAGAGGGTCAGATGGCAAGGTGCGAGCACGGTCAAAAAGAAGCAACGATACTTCCCCTACTGCTGACAGTGAGATTGAGGTAATAACCTTCATTTATATTCCTTTGGTAAATCCAGCAAAGATGAACAGTTGCCTCTGTTAGCAAATCCCAGAGACAGAAGAAAATTAGTAACACAACTGGAACCTGCAGACATGTGTAGTCAAAACAATTGCTCAATTTCTGTGTTATCAACATCTCAAACTGTTCTTCATATGTACACTTCTTTTTTTCCTTTGGGCTTTTTGTAAGTCTGATGTTTTGTTCCCCTGATTTGATAGGCAACAGGGGATTTCTGTGGTTGTTAGGAGACCAGGCTCTTGGGATGGCCAGCACACACACAGTTCCAAAATTCCTGATGTTTCGTTTTGCCTCTTTCACAAAACATCTACAGTCAGTGTTCCAAATGGCTTGAGATCTTAAAAATCTCTAGTCCAACAGGACATATTTCCTGACTGAACCTGTTCTTGCAATTGCTTAATATGTAACTATATTTCTTTTTTCCACCCCATCTGTCATCACAGCGTGTGTTTGTGTGGGATTTGGATGAGACGATAATTATTTTTCACTCCTTACTCACGGGAACCTTTGCATCCAGATATGGGAAGGTAAAATTTAATTTTTTTAGCATTACTGCTTGTCCAGCCAAATTGTGTCGGGAACTGTGGGGGCAGCTAATGAGACAGCTTTTCAGGCAGATGCTGCCCGTTTTATTCAGACATATTTGTATAACTGTGTCCTGTGGTATTTCCTCCGAACATGTGAAAATTTAATTTACCTCCCTTTCATGTTGCAAGTCCCCTTGTTTTTCCAAAGCTTGTGTTGTTCAGCTGCTGCTTGCTGGGATGTTCTTTCAGTGTCTGCCTTGTGCAGGAAAGAGCCTCCAGCAGCCAGACAGCATTAACTCCAGCCTGAATCAGGAAACACTTTTTTTGTTAGACCAGTGATTTCTTATGAATCTCAGACACCTTTTTAAGAGAGATTTTGTGTTTGTTAGTCTAGGTTGCCATGAAGAGCTGTGCTTCCCACATAGCTGCTGAAGCTCACATTTCTAAGGGGGTTTCAAAAGCACATCTGGCTACCCATACTTCAGATACCCTCTTTGAAATACAGGCAATTCTGGTTTTTTAGGTAACTCTGTGGCTGAACTTGGCTGCTAAGGAGAAAATGCTGGCTTTTGGATATAGTACCATGTGCTTCAGTTTCTTCCTAAGGCAGCTTTTTATGATAAACACCTAAGTCACTTTGAATTACAGAATGTCAAGCACTTTTAAATGGGTAAGAAAAAAGACAATATCAATGCCTAATTAAAGGTGGATGACCTAGTTGGCAGCTGTTTCCACACATGGCTTTGAGCACTCAGCTTCATCAGGAGACTGGAAAATAACCCAGCTTCTCTCTAGAAAGCAGAAATATTATTTGACATCATTTCATGGCTTTACCAGCTGTACTTTTTTACGATGGTTATAACAAGCTGAATGTGTAATTAGTAAGATAGATTTATTGTTCACTGTTAGATGTGCACAGTTGTAAAGGATATAAAATGGTGTTTGTGGTGTGGAAGTCTACTGCAGCACTTGGAATGCTGCTAACACTTCTAACAGCACCCTCTGAAAACCAAGCACGTGTTTCCAAGCAGGGATTTATTCAGACCCCTGTTGTAGAAGGTAATTGAAGTGGTTACTTTTGCCAGAGAACATAATGAACGAGGTGTACATGTGTAAGCTCAAACCTGCTGCCTGCAAACACCAGAAGGAATTAGGCAGGATCAGGAAACAAACTTAGGCTCTGCAGATCTGCTCTGTGATGAAGCTTGGCCTGGGGTAGGGGTGCTGTATTCACGTGGAGAATTCCCTTACTGGGCTGACTTTGTCCTAGCATAGAACCTCTGAAGCAGATGCCTTCACCTGCTGCCTCCTGCACATGTTTAGAGGGTGTAGAGTTGGAATCTGCAGTGTGGGGGCTTCTGTTGCCTGTGTCCCTTATCTTAATTGAAAGAATTATATAAACAGGGATTTTTTTTTTGAAAGCATGAATCACCTTTTCTATTAAGTTACAGCAGGTTCCTTGAGAAACTTCTCTAGGACTTTTTTCTTTGCAGTTCATTTGTTTCATCAGTATTGAATTCCTCAGGGCTCTCCTATAAGGGAAATGGTTGTGTTATAAAAGTATTATAGGCTGGTGGGTTGATCCAAAGACAACCATAGGCTTTGGTGGGCTTTGGAACAGAGGGAAATACAGCTCCTAAACCAAGAGGGAAATACAGCTCACTCAGCCAGGCTGTCCTGGGAACTGTTAAAAGTAGCACAATACAAAACTATCAAGTACAATTGAAGCAGCCAGAGGTTAATAGCTTCAGAATCTCTTACTGCACTAGCATGGGAAGTGTTAATCCCCAAGTAAATTAAGTATCAAAACAGACCTTCTCCATAAACGATTCACATGCCTGTAATTAGACATGCATATGCTTATAATTAAATCTCACTCATGGAGATCTTGGTTCACTATGTCTTCCTCCAGAAAAGGTATCAGTTTATATCATCCTGACCATTCCCCAGGCTAGAATTTATGTCCCTCTATCATCCTGTCTGTTGCACTGGTGGAGCTGCAGGTGCTCAAAGAATTAGTCTGTACAGTTTTTCAAGCTGAAGTATAGCACCTCTTTCTGGGGTGATTTTTCTGGAAAGATAGGAGGAGGAACACCAACCACAGCTTCAGAGATTTGGATCTAACCTCCTGTGGTCTTTAGCTACAAAATCTCACCTGGTTGTGTGTGTTGCCCCGTCTTGGCAATGGCAGCAGCAGGGAGCTGTCCAAAAAATGAGGGGAAAAATGAAAAAAAGGGAAGAAAAAGAAGTCACAGAAGAATCTTCTTAATAATGGGTAATGCCTCTTTTCTGACCTGAGTTGATGTGAAAGTTCTCTTTGTTTTCTCTGTGTTTCTTGCCATAGGTATGGCCTCCTCAGGGCACTGAGAGATAATGTCAGGTGTTTAGGAAATACCTTGCCCACAGCATCAATAGCAGTTAAAACTCAAAATTTACTGAAGATTGAAGCGTGAATGAATAGCCCAGCCTGCTCCTTTTTTGTCCTCTCTTCCCAAACTCTTTGCTGTAGCCCATGGATTGCACAGTCATCAGACACTTGGTCTTAATGTCTGTGCCATAAAAGGCAACGCCTCCAAAATCTGCAGAGGCAGCTAACCCTGGGTATTATGTTCAGTAGGGTTTATAAAACCTGTTCTGCAGGGTTCTGATCACTGTATGGGTGCAGAATATTTGCCATGTGCCTACAGACCCCAGCAGATGCAGACCCTTGTGGGTTGTTGTAGTGTCCATCCAGCCTTCTGAATCCCTCAGGCATGTGTAACAGCGCTGCTGTTCCAGGGGGAGATGGCTGGAGTCCTTACCATGTCAGCAAAGATCTGTCCCCCAAATCACTGACTGAACATAGTGGGGAAAAACAGCTAAAAACCCATAACAGGGCTGCTGGGCTTTCACAGGAGTTGGGTGAAAGTCAAGACTGTCTGACACAGCAAGGTGAGCACAGAAAGACTCTTTTGGAGGTAGAAATTCAGAAACAATATGAAGAGATTGCATGCACTCCTGTGCTGAAAAAATCATGAGTCTATTCCCCTTTCCCTGACAGGGATCTTTGCAG
Organism: Lichenostomus cassidix; assembly: GCF_008360975.1. Lineage (NCBI taxonomy): Eukaryota > Metazoa > Chordata > Aves > Passeriformes > Meliphagidae > Lichenostomus > Lichenostomus cassidix. The sequence continues at coordinate 8,307,393 of NC_139500.1, read as the reverse complement.
CCTTGTTCCATATAGCAGGAACTCAGGACTTTTAGGAGAGAGGAGCACAAGTTTCTGCTTGGCCCAGTGGAGGACAGGACATAAACAGGATTTTCAAGTGTTGAAACAAATGTCATAGCTGCTGCATGCTGGCTGTGAACTGGACTGTCTTGTTCTCACCAGAAAGGATGTTGGGGATCTAAGAAATCTTATTCCTCAAAAGTTTCACTGACTGTTATATATTCTTATAAAAAGTTTTCCTTTAAATTAATTATAATTTCCAATTAAAAAAAAAAATCATTGAAAAGTTCCTTCTTGGCTCTACCTGGGATCCTTGTAAAACCCTGGGTTTGATTTTTGATTTTTTTTTCTTCCCTGCTTTCACTGAATGCTTCAAGTAGCTTGAGCTTTCCCCTGCTTTGTTCTCTCACAGGACCCTAAAGCCAGGACCTGATTGAAACACCATGGGGATTTAATCAAATCTGCTGGTGATTCATGCTCCTAATGGCTGCGTCTGTCCTTTACTACTTTACAAACTGAGAAGGAATAAAACCCCATTTTATTGCTGGGCTGTTAAAAACTATTTGTAGAAGTTGCTAAGGTTCAAATCAAAAGCGGCCTCCCTGGAGAACTATTAGTTAATTCTAAGTGCCAGGGCATCGCTTTTTTTTCTTCTTTTCTAGCTTGAGATGTGGCCTTATATCATGACTGCTGTTCAAACATCTGAGACTTTTCCATTCCTTTGACAAACATGAGCCAAAGTGCTTAAGGACATCTGTTTATTTTACTTCTTTAATGAGAAAACCTTCCAATTTCTTACTGGCTCAGCTGTGTTTATTTACATTTTGTTAGTCATATGTGTGGGGCACCTTGGGACGTTAAAAACCTGCAGAGGCCTATGCTGAGGGCTGCTAGCAGGCATCCTGGTCAGAAAGGCAGAATAAGCCCTTCCTAAGGAAAACACAGTCCTTGGAACTCCATAAAATAGATTTTCAAAACAAATAGAGCCTAATTCACTCAGTAGATCATGGATTAAGTCAAGATGAATACAATTTGGAAAGGATTTTCTGAGGAAGTTGGAGATTTTTTTACCCACTGGAGGCTAAACCTTGTGTTTAATGCCTTTTTAAGTTAAATTAAAAAAGCATTCAATCACTGCAGGTAATAAAGAAGTCTGTTACTTTAGACACGCTGCTATATCAATTATTTAGTTCGTTATTGGAGAGGAGGGAGTAAATAATTCCAGCTATTTGATTATTTCAAATGTGTATTTCGGGAGCAGACATCTGTGTTTATCATCTGTCCTGGCTGATGAGAAGCAGCAGCAGAACAGCAAAAGCAGATCCCCAGCAGGTTGGAGGTGGACACAGGAGATGCTCTGAGCCCATGTGGACGTAACCTCTTGTCCTGGAGCTTAGGAGAGCAGGAGGGTTCTGAGAAAAGTGCACATGTGGCATTTGGAACTATTAAAGGATTATTTTGGACATAAAATATATGTCAGAAACAATGCTTGGTTATTAAACAAGCATGAGGAAAGGGAACCTGCATTCCAGTATTGCTGAATCAGGACTGGAATTTTAAGGGGAGATGTTTAAAAAACAAAGGGACATGGCTTGTTTTAGGAAGCTGCATGTGCAGAATATGTCATTGGGCTGAGGGTTATGCTCCATGATGTGTTTCCACCAAGCTTTCCAGAAGTTTTGTATTTTTCACAGGGCTATCAAGGGCTTTCATACAGAAATACAGTGACTTTCCTGTGTTCAGGGGAAGGAAATTAAGATTAATTTGTTTTAAATTCCACTCCCTTTTCTGAAATGCATGCCATGCTTAGTAAAAATAAATTATTTGTAGGTTTTTGGTCCTTTTGTATTACTAAATAAAAATAATTCCCATTTATCCTCAAGCTTCATGGCCCAGCTTTTAACTTGTATTTAGGTACAGTAGTCCCACAGGACTGGAATCTACTTCAGACTTTATGGGTTCAGACACTGGATAAATGAGTGAGGGCATTACTGTCCCTAAGCATAGTTCATTTCAAGAGGGAGGAGAGCCTTTTCAGCCTCTGTGGGCATGTAAATGTGAGGATTTAGTGACCTATGTGCCCATTTGCACATTGGAATGATTTCCAACCATATGTGATGAGATGCATGACAGTAAAAGGAGTCCTTCAGTGAGCAGTAAGCATTTGAAGCACCCCTTAAATCACAGTAAGGGTGGGTATGAAAAGGTGTCTGGAGAAAAGGGATTCAGTTATATTTGCTCTCTACCTATCATGGACTTCTCACAAGGTCACACTGTGCTATCTGTTGAGACTCTTTGTTTAAATTCAGTAGATTGTCTAATAAACCTGGGTGTACCAATGTTTAGGTAAGCAATGTCTTTATTTTGGTGGGGAAAAGTTTGGACCCTGAAAAACTGAGGGATTCTGTTTGAAAAGGGATGATCCTTTGTAAAAAAGTCTGAAGTGTAGTCCTTTAAGTAAATCACTTCTAAAGTGGGTTTTAGTTCCTGAACTACTTTCATTACTTTAAACAACTTTTCTCACAAGTGCCCATTCTCACTGGGAAAGCTCTGAGAGGCTCAGTCTGGCTGTAGCCTGTGTTGCTAAATAGATAAAATTGCAAGCTGAGCTACTTAGGTCTAGTTAGTAAAAGAGTGAAATGTGGTTTCTTCCTAAGAAAGCCCTGGATTTACTTGAACTAGAACTCATACAAATGGTTAATTTCCCATTATTATGGGAAAGTCTTTTTCATGTCTCAAATTTTGATCAAGGTATAAAATGTTACAATGAAAGGATGATTATTCTCACAGACTTTTTTTGTTCAAACATGTGGCCCTGGTATTTGTATCTTTTTCTTTTCTTTTTTTTTATTTTTTTTTTACTTCTAAAACCAAGCTAGTCCATTTTCCCGGCGTTTCCAAGTAATTAAACCCAATTAAAACTATTAAATTCTTTCTTTTGGTGACAACTTCGTTATTAACAGACAACCACAAGGAGGAGATTTAACTTGGAAGGCCCTTGATTGTATCCTAATCCGTCGCTCACCTCTGGCTGACACCTGTGGCAGATAAACCCTATAGAATAGGAGTCTGATGAATACTCTTAATTAATACTTTCTTCCTTGTAGAAAAGTAATTATTTGCTCACGGCATAAACAGGTATTTGGCAGGGATTTGAAAGGACTGATTAGTTTTAAATGCTAGGGCTTTCTTTTGGTGGGTTTTTTAAGGGAGGTGATGGTGTCTGAATCCAAGATCTACTCTCAGAATGACTTTGTCCTAACAATTCGAATGTCGAGTTAATTGTCACGTTGCTGAAGAGAAGCAGAGTCAGACAGCAAGCAGATTTGTTATCTGCCTCAAAGGAGCCAGCTTTGCCCCTTTGCTAATGGCCTGCAAGTCTGAACAGGGTACCTGCAAGGCAGAGGCTTGGAAAGGGCTTTGGATCCAGGATTGGAGGCAAGAGTGACTTGCACTTGAGAGATTGCCAGAGATAAGTCTGCTTCCCTCTTCCTTTCAGAATTGCAGTGCACAAGGGGGGAGAGCTGGCTGTGGCCATGCAGCTTGGATTAGTTGCAGGTGTTAACAAACACATGCCTTTTTAATGCATATTCTAGGGCAAGTGTAAGCAGTGTATGAAAGAATCAATCGCCGTGTTCCAGGAGGTTGGTGGGAAGGTGGTTTTAAATCAGAGCCTTTTGGGAGGATGCTGGAGGTGCAGTTTGAGTTTGGCTCAATGCACAAGGGCTTCTGTGGGGATGGTGCCAGTACCTTTAGCAGGGAAGGTACAGCAGTGCAGGCTTCTGTGCAGGTCAGCCCCTGGGAAAGGGTCTGGGGACCAACACAGTGTGTGTTGCAGCATCCTGGGAGCTGTTTGTACCCACATTTGGTAGCTTAAAGCCAATTTGGGTGTACATGCACATTCTGCATTCCCTTTGCTCTGCTAAAATACAAACTAGTGGGAGTTTCACGTGGTGTGAGCAGATCTACCTCCCCACTGCTGTCATAGGGAAATATTTACTCTTTGATCACCTCCAGTTTTCATGGAAATTGTCTTTAAGACAAATGGAAAGCTGTTCAACAAGGTCCTTTCAGCATTCTTCTGTGATGTTACTAGTGGAAATGAGGGGTCAAAATGAAAACAGAAGCAGAAATTAATTTTAGGCAAGATGTTGCTAGCTCAGAGGACGTAAGTGAGCTCAAGTTGTAATTTTTAAAACACAGTTAACTTCAACTGTACAGGGTTAGTTCAAGGGTTAGAAACAGTGCATTCCACTGGCCAAACTGAAAGCAAATTGGCAGCAAATGTGTCAGCTTGTGCCATTGGGTTATGAAAGAAAATGTGTTTCTTGCTGAGTGGATGGATACTTTTGTCTCCTTTAAGAAACGTTCCACAGGCTTCTGCTGCCCATGTTTTCCTCTAGTAGGACTGTGCTGAGCAGGCAGCAAAATTACCCCAAAACAAGTGGATATGGAGCTGGCAGTGCCTCACTTACAGTGGAAGTTCCCTTGCTCACAAGATGTGGCCATTGCCAGCAGTGTGCAACAACCCATCACACCTGAGCTGAAAGTCTCAGAGGTGACAGAAACAGCAGAGTCATGTCCAAGGATGCTCTTCAGGGAAAACATCTTTGATCAGAAATGTGGACAAAGGACTTGCTCTTTTGTATGTTGTGATTTGTTTATGAAGGAGTAGCAGGGAATGGGAGCTTTTTTCCTCTCAGTTCCCTCAAGATGTGCCCTAGGGAGAAGTGGGAGCTGTAAAACTGCAACTCCTGTTCTTTAAAAGTGGGAGTCAAGGGTGTGTTGAGGAATAAAGAATTTAGAATGACCACATCTCTCCTGGTGATTGTCTTCCCCAGCCATGGGAAGAAGCCGTTCAGGCTGTGCAGAGGAGGATCAGGAATACTTGGACTGCCCTGTCTGAGCACCAGAGGTTTGCTCTAAAAGTAATTTGTGGGGCTGTTTAATTTTGACCCTGAAGGAAACTCCACCATTGGAGCATGGCAGAGGTGAGGCATATGGGGATACACCGTGGAAGTTTTATTTACAAAAGGAGTTTATTGCCTGTTTTCCACCCCTGCTTCTCATTGTCCTTGTTTGTGAAAGCATGACTCGTAGATTAGCAGAGGGAGGACCTCGCTCTTCTAAAGTTACTAAACAAGCACTGAGGGTTGAGTTTTTAGATTAATCTGTTTTCTCTGTGAAAAATGGTTCCTGGAGGAGATTTGATTTCAAGCTGTCTGTAGTCCTCGGGCTTCACATGCATCAGGAAACCTTGGCTGGATCTGTTAGTCAGGAAGCTTGTTCCCAGGGCTCCTGGGCACACTTTCCCTGCAGGAGGACATGCTAGCAGGGATCATTGGTAACTTTACATTGCTCTGCTGAACTCACACTGCTCAAATATAGATGCCAATAGTACACCAGGGCACCACTGGCAGGACGAAGATGTCCTTTAGTGGCACAGGATTTCTGTGCCTAGGAAGAGCACTACAGAAACATCTTCAAACAGATTTCATAAAATCCTCTTTCAGATTATTTACAGACAGTACAGAGAATTTGGATATACCTCTCTCATTTTGATGCTTTCCTGTCAGCCTGATTTTCCTGTTTGTTCATACTTGAATTGACAGCTGGAGCAGCTGTGTCTTTCCTCGGGTTGGGTACAACCTGTGGCACAGTGAGGTTCAGGTCTGGGACTAGTGCTTCTACATGTTACAGTTATGCAAATAAATGACTGCTGGAGGAACTCTGGCCTCATGCCTCTAGACACCTCTGTCATACCCTGAGTGCTGGTTGGCCTTACAACTTTATCAGCCTCTTTAAGACTTGGAAGTGTGCCTTGCTGTGGAGGAAATGTCCATACTGTGGAAGCAGTGATGCCAAATCATTTCCCCAAACAACTTCCCCTCTGGGTGGTAAAGTGCATTTTTCTGTTTTGTTTTCATTCCATCATATTCTGTACCTCGAGAGAAAGATTTTTTTTTCCCCCCTCTCGTCTACAGTTTAGTTTCCGTATTGTTTAGTTTAAGAGAAGGTAACTTCATACACTGTGGAAATATTTCCTACTCCCCATTAGTGATTAATACCAATAAAGCTAAACCAAAACTTAGAGGATAAATGACAGATACCAACCAATGAGATTTCCTGAAAGAGTTTTTAGGGCTAATGATCCTTGAAATGTATAAAAATAAATTGCTTCATTAAAAACTATTTTACAAAATAATTTCTTCCTAGCAGCATATTTTCTTCAAAACAGTTCCCCCGTGTAACTACACCTGGGTAGTAAAATTTGATTCAGTGCTGCTCCTGTGGGGCCACAGTCAAATGGCCTGATTGGGCCTGTGTCCCTGTGCCTCATCAGGGGAGCAGGTTTGGGGCTTAAAATTAGAACATGTTCAGGGCAAGTCTGTTGACATTTTTACTTTTTGCCCAGAGACAGTGCCCTTGTTTCTGGGACAGCAGCAAGCATGTTTTAACGTGAGTGACAGAGCTTCTCTTTAATGGGCACAGTGCTTGTGAGTCACACACATGGCTAAAACCACAGCCATCCTGCTCTAATTAAAGAGAACTTCACTAAGAATGCGTAGTAATTAGCTTAGTGTGTCGTACACCATCCATGTCAACAGCATCTGCCACAAAGGTTGATTGAGATGTACTCACCCTCCCAACATTCTGCTCCCTGCTAGAGCTCCTCAGCCAATTCATTACTGTCCTGTCATACAATAACAGCCCTCCTCAGAAATCTGCAGAAAATTAGAGACTACTTTTAAGTGGGTGGTTTTCCTCTATTGAAGTCACACACCATGCTAAAGCAAGGCAGATTTATACGTTAAGATGAGAGATCTCTGACCTATTGAAGATGAATTAGCCAAAAAAAAAAAATCTGTTGTGGGAATATGAGTTTTTTCCAAGTTGTCTGCTGGTGTTTAATTTGAACAGGCACAATGCTTTTGAGCTATTACTGTTTATCAAATTAAATACAGATTATTTTTGCTTGTGTTTTTTAAGTACTTAATGGATAAGAAGATGTAGTGCTGGTTACCTTGTTTGCATCAGTGTGTTTCTGTGCTCTTGCTGTGGGTTTAGGAGCAAGGTCAGTTGTTTGGGGGCAGGAGGGGTGGTTGACTTGCTGACTTGGTGAGGCAATGAAGTGAAGTGACAGCCCTTTCACAGGATCAGTGGTGTCTCAGGTGGGAAAAACATTAATTTTTTAGAATTAACACACTTAAGTAGAGCTGCAGGTAGAATCATCCTGCTCTGGGGAACTCACTAGAGGTTTTGTCACTGATGTTGGTGGGAGCAAGATCTGTGAGTGAGAAAGTTCAGATCTGCTTAAGAAGGTGCAGAAGCAGTTTTAGAGCTGCTGGCACCTTCATCTTTATATTCAGTCATTAAAAAAGAGTAGTGTAAAAAGGCTGCAGGCAGCCAGAGGTTCTGCATCATGTCCTTCCCTTTCAGGAAGCAGTTTGGGACCCTCCTGGGAAGGGCCAAGTCAGACCTACAGGTGGCTGGGCTGGGAGCTGCTGGGACAGGAAAATCAGAGTGAGCAAATGGGTACAGTCAGGAGGATTGGGTGCACTGCCATTTTCAACATGAGCTGGAGTGACAAATAAACCTGTCCTGAATTTTCATGTGCTGTGTCTTATCTTGTCTTTTTTATTATTGTATTTATTTATTTATTTATTTGGGGTTTTTTTTAAAGCGATGTAGTTATTTGGGTGTAACTGCCATTGGGGCTGCAGTTGAGGCTCTGCTAGCATGGGGCTGTTTTAACTCTGTTGATGAGCTTAAATAAGTAGGCAGCTTCAGTGGGGATGGAATGGGTGGTTTGAAGGACAAGTCAGGAAAGAATCACCCTCTGCATGCCCTGTTGGTGCTCACTATCCCCAAACCATTCACTGACAATGCTATTGGAAATCAATTTTTTTGTCTAACCTGCTGAAGCAATTCTTACATAGTTTCTGGTGTTTAGAGCATCTTTATATCATCTGAAGTGTTTGGGATGTTAGTGGTCAGGGTGAGTCATAGACATCCTTCAAAGAATAGAATCTGTTTATCTAGGAGAGCAAAGGAAAGGATGGGAAAATCCTGTTAATGTTAAGATCCACATGGGGAAATACACTTACTTTAATAAATGTATCTTCAGAAATAATAACGTGTAGATCCTGTGTTTGGTTTAAGATCTCCCACATCTCCCCACCCCCAACAAAAAAAGAAAAAGATTAATGGAAAAGACCTGCTTTTGCCCCAACAGGACACTACAACGTCTGTGCGGATAGGTCTCATGATGGAAGAAATGATCTTCAACCTTGCAGATACTCATCTGTTCTTTAATGACCTGGAGGTATGTAACTGCTTATTTTATTTAACAGCTCTCTCTTGTCATTTGCATGTGGTCTACAAACTTGAGGTTTTGGCCAAGAAACTTTTTATTTTTGACCCCAAAGAAATGGACCTTAGGTAGCTTACTGGAAGCATCCTCACTGTGTCGCTTTGACTCCTCCATTCTGTTTGGGAATTTTTTCTAAATACACAGTTAACAATGGCTTTTTGCATGTTTATGAAATGTAATAATGAGGACATTGCTCCTGCTTCTCCTGAAATTTGCTATTTAATAATTTTGTTAACCTAAATTACCATAGCTCCTATGGGGGCAGGTGGCAATTAGCTGAGAGCCAATGCAGAGGTTTTAGAAATGTTCCTCTGTTCTTGAGGAATCTCTGTTGCACACCCAGACAGAGCAGGAGGTCTGCTCAAGCTCAGGAATACTGCAGGATGAAACTGTGAGAGTTTCAACATAAAGACCAAGAAGGAAGAATCCTTCCTGCTTGTGGCATGGTCAGACCTGACTCTCTCTTACACAAAACAAAAATCCTTTTGAGTATGTGGTAAAATTCAAGCAATGTGATGCTAGCAGAATTCTGTCAGCAGCTGAGAAGCAGCTGTACAGCAATGATGAAAATTTGTTGGCATTTGCAATCAGGACACACAGTCTGAATGGATCATGTAGAGAGTGAGTAAGGGGAGGGCTTGTGCTGTGGGTGCCTTGGCATCACAGCTCTGCTTGGAGGCATTTGGAGGAAAAAAGCCTGGCATCCCTGATCAGGCTTGTATGGCCTTTTTTTTTTTCTTTTTCTTCACTTGAAAAAGGAAGAATTTGTTTCTGTGCCAGATGAAAGAAGAGAAGTTTTTCTGTGCCTGAGGAGTTCAGCAGGAATTTCTGGTTCCTTCACTGCTTAACTGCACTGTGGTCCCCTGTGTCAGGGGAGGTGCAACCTTTCCTGCCACCTGGCTCCTTGCAGTCTTGAGCTTTCACTTGCTGAGAATTTTTATTTCCTTTCAAAGACAGGCACCTGAACTGACAGATTTTTCCTCTTTTAACTTGTTTCAGAGAGCGAGTTTGTGATGAGGGCACAGAAAGTACAAAAAGTAAAAAAAATCCTTGTCTTAGGGAAAAAAAAAAAGAGCTCCTTTTTGGTAGCCCAAGGCTCTATATAAGTAGTGATAATATTTACTACAGAACCATCACCTTTCACCCATCAGATCTCAGTATGTGATGTAACAAAGCTCCATGTCCTGCACAAAGCAGCCCTCCAAAACCCCTCTGTGTTTCCAGACTTTTGCAAGAACTACCAGTTTTAAAATAACTTTTCTCCTTTTTTCACTTACTACTCTTAAACTTTAAATGAAGCAGCAAATTGTCTGGCCTTAGTCAAATTATACACATTTATCAGTGAGTAGCAGCTTTGGGCACTGATGGTTTGGTTTTAGCTGAGCTTTTTCAATGAAAAATTGAGGGATGATGGAGAATTCAAGAAAAGTAAATGTTCCTTACAGAATTTTACTTTCCAAAAAAGCCATGTCACTTTGAAAGAATTTGCAGTGACAGAGTCATCCAGAGTTACTCACCCTACTCCTTCATTTAGGATGATAAATAAAAGTCAGCTTTGTGTGTTCACAGAGTGATATTTAAGGATCATACAGCACTGAGTCCTAGGCTTAAAAATGTAGTGAATGACATTCTTAAAAAGGAAAAAAAGAATTGGCAAAAAACAGCACAGAAACAGACCCACAGGCATTACCATATACATTAGCACCATCATGTGGTGCAACACTGGCCTGTACAAGACAAAATGAGCTAAAACTGCAGAGGGCTGAAACCATTTCTGAGCACCTTCTGTACTGGGGCTCAGTGCAAGAGGCTGCAGCTGGGACAGCAGCAAGGTGGTTGCTCTTTTGAAACCAAAGCAAGAGTTCTCTTACCAGATGATGCTAAAAACAGCGAAACATTTCTCTGGCACCAATCCATAGGCAAGTTCAGACATTTTGGGGGGTGACCAGCAGACTGGGCTAACCAGAGCATGGCTGGCCTCAGGCCTGACAGTGGAACCAGGGAGAGAAGTGGAGGAAATACTCCTTCCAGAGAGGCAGATTGGACAAGGAAATCAATATCTTGCTTTAGCACAGGGGAATGGTTTATTCTGCTGACTGCAGTTTTCGGTGTTGTGCAAAGGAGGAGGTGCTGCCAGGGTGCAAAGCCCTTTTGAAGCATTCCCAAGAAGTGCCTGATGAGGACAAAACATTTGTCCATAGATACAGCAAGGTTTGCACAGTCCTTGGTGGCATTGGTGTGATCCTCCTTAGTCTGGTGAGGATGTGATATCACATCCTAGCAAAAAACTGGCTTCAGAGTCTGACCTAGAATGCTTCCTTTTTTCTGTTAAAAAAAAAAAAAAAAAAATCTGAAACTCCCATTAGCCAGAGCTTATCTTTTCTTAGGATCTACCCAGAAGGGATTCAGGTAGCTGTTTTCTGCATGCATTAGCTGAATGCATTTTGGCAGTGCTTGGGAGTGGGAATCATGGATGTGTGCAAAGATGAACCAGCAGATCCATCCAGATGGTTCTATTCATCATGCTTCAGCCCATCCTCTCTTAGTGCTGCAGTCCATAGACAGGCCAGGTTCCAAATGATTCATCCCAAGCCACAGGGTAGTTGTTTGGAAGGAGGCTGATCACTGGTCCCCAGGGCAGGTGGGTGACTGGAGAAGTCTTAGACTCCTACTAAAAAATTTCAGCCTTTTTTACAGAAAGGGATTCTCTGTCAGCAAGTTAAGTCTTACAGGGAGATGAAATTCCTGCAGTCTGCAAGTGTGAGCCATGTAAAGTGTTGTGCACAAAGGGCTCTGATCATGCTCAGAATGTATCAGCAAATATTCACCTGACAGGAGTTAACTCTCGCTCTCTGCTCCCCTTTTGTGAAACTGGGAAGAACTTAGCCAAGGTTAAAAATCACAATGAATTTAAAATACAAGCTGGGCTTTCCAAGGTTGTGCTTTTTTTCCAAGATGCCTTTTGTTCACAATACAATGCTGGCTAAAGAACAGCACCTTCCACCCCCAATCCCTCTGGAGATATTATTGTCTAAAACACTAGAAAACAGGTATTAAGCACAGGAGGACTGACAAGGGAATGAGGAGTTAACAAACAAGGGGATTAGTGTATGTACAAGTTGCTGCCTTTCAGAGCAATCCCTGGAGGTTTTGTTTTCTGGGAACTGTTAACCCCCACCTGGTGAGGAGTGCAAGCTCCATTGATCAGTGAAACCATGAGACGTTTAAAAATCTCTAGCCCAGTCCTGGTCTGCAGGTAGGCTATGTGGGAATTTGTAGGTTGTTTTCAGACCTGCAAGAGACATACCTGGACAGTATTCAGAGGGAATGGCAGTGGTAACAGAAGGAGCTCCTCAGGAGCCCTGTATTTCACAAGGAGGCAGCAGAGGATTTCTCCAAACCAGCAATGCTATTTCAAGTAGTTCAGGCTCCTTTACATGTGGGTGCAAGGATCTGCTCCCACCTGGAGACAGGTTGTGTAGCACCCAGAAATACCCCAAGAGTAAAACCAGATCAGTGCCCACAGCTGCAAGGGCTGACTGAGTTCTTACATGTTTGCCTCAGTCACAGGCTGACACACATCACACACCCAGAGACCCCAAACTATCAGCTTAAACATCAGCAGATGTGAAACCTGGGCCATGTCCCCCTCACAGCCTTCCCTCCATACAAACCATCTCTGCCTTTTCAGCAGCCCAGATACCCAGCTTTGTTTCCCTGTTCACTGAGCTTTCAAGGAGGTTGTGCAAGGATGAAAAATTAGTCTTGTACCCAAGTGGTAAAGCATGGTGCACACTGTGGCTGCAGCAGTTCCCCAGTAACACGAGAGGCGCAGCCGGTGCTATGAGGTAGTGTCTCACCGAGTGTCAGGGTATTTTATGGAGCTAGAAACGTGATAGCTACTGTTGTCACACTTCAGTGTACAGAACAATCCATTCACAAATGAGAAAAACAGATCCCTCCACAAATGCCTTTCCCCTGACTTAATGCCCCACATCATACAGCTGAAGTGGAGTGGGCTGAATCAATGTTACCCCAGCGTGGTGTGCAGCAGCTATTGGGAGGAGGGCTTAAAAAATAGTGGGGTTGGAGGACAGAGAGAGGTGCCAGCAGAGATCTGCTGTTCAGCTGCTTGGCTCCAATTAGATACAGCAATATACACTCCAGTGATGGGTTGATAAGAGGGCTGATGAGATGAGAACAGGGTGGAATTATGTGTCTTTTAGATAATTCCCAAAAATGAGAAAATCTCATTATGGACAAGAACTGTCTGTCATGTTTTGTCTTTGATAGCAAGTTTGGTTACTTGTTTGGGGTTTTCTTTATTTTTTGAAAGGGGCTAGTTTAAAGTAATTCATCAGACTCAGTTGTATAAGGAAGGTAAAACAATTTCAGTGGTTAACAGAACAATGAAGTGGTGAAGAATTACTGCACCTCGGTCAGCTGCAGTTGTTCTGACTTCAGACTCAGTATCCTGTGGTACCAAATGTCACAGCTTTCAACCTCTGTTGAAAAATCAGCCAAAACAAGAGATAGTGTTCATCAGCTTGCAGCCTTTCCATTCTCTTCTCATCTGCAAGGCTTATGGTGAAAGGAGAATTAAGGTTGTGAGGGAAGCTTCCTGATTTTCCTCTTCCTAATCTTAGTGCTGAGGCTGGGAAAGAAACCAAAGGAATAACATTTCTCGCATTTTTGAGGCAGGGCCTCCGCCATTCAAACAACGAAGAATTTTGGAAGATAAGATCTAGAGCATACTTCATTCAGGTTGAGCTCCAAGTGTGTATTCTGGTTAAATTTCCTGTGCACAGATTTCCTCTTTACTGACACACATTATCCCTCAGCTCTGTCCGTGGCTGGGGCAGTGAAAGAGTGTTGCCTTCAGTGCTTCAGTCCAGCTTCCCTGCACATCAAAGGAAGCTCAGCCCCCTCAGAACAAACTGGGAAAACATGGGCAGGACAAGCCTGTCTTTGGGACAGATCTTCCCCCATGTAATTGTGTGGGTATACACCTCCTGTCCCAAGCAGTAGTCTCACAGGGGGAAAGGCTGCCAAGACTCTGCCTTATCATGCATATAGAGTAGAAAAAAACCACAGCTTTCCTGGCTAAAACACAAGCATCTCTCTCCCTCCTGTCTGCATAGGAAGGTGTTCCACTTACTGTGTTATTCAAGAGCTCTTGTGCCCTCAGATAACAGCAGATCTCACACACACAGTCTTTGTCCATTCATATTTTGTGCAAGTGCTACGTGGTACTTGTTGCTAACAATTAACTGGCTAGACAACAATACTAGCAATATGTAAGATTTTATCTCCTTAATATTACACTTAAAGTAATTTTGCATTACATTATTTCAAATTTTTTCCACAACATCTACTTACCACTGTCTTTTTTTTTCATATACCTCTCAGGACTGTGACCAGATCCACATTGATGATGTATCATCAGATGATAATGGTCAAGATCTAAGGTATGGAATCTCCCAAGCCTGGAAGCTGCAGGTCAGGCAGTCCCCAGCCATTTGGAAATAGCAGGGGGCTGGTCAGTGATTCTCAAATGTGCACTCTGTCCCCTCCCTGGCTCCATGCTGTCTGCATTTATCAAGCACAAACAAGTACAGAGACCTCTTTCTCATTTTATTGTGCCTTCTGTCAAGCCCTGACTATGCTAAGCTTTGAACCATTCTGGGAAATATAGCTAAATTAGGTTGAACTGCAGTTAGACCTCAACAGTTTCTGATAGGATTTGACCAGACATTTGTCACAGCTGTGGCCAAAATGCTTCAAAACCAGACTGAAAGGTTTCCTTCCCACTGTCCAGTCTGTAGAGAATGGGCTTAGTAGTGAGGAGTTGGACTTTGCCATGCCAGATTCTTGCAGAAACTTGAACCAAAACTGCACCAAACATTTCTATTACCTGTGTAAGTTAGGTCATCATGTTCATAGAAACAACTTCTGTACAATTCCATGTGCTTTCCCCAAAGTGTTGTCTGCAGTCATGGTAAAGGGACAAGAATGAAATGTGCAGAACTCATATAGAGCTTTGCAATCTGTGGTTTTATGGATGATTATTCTGAGAAATTGGTGCAGGAACAGAACATTTTTTTAGATCTGTGCTGGTAATTGTGCAAAGAAGATGAACTTCAGCTCTGTATAGTGTGTCCTCTGTGTGTCTCTGCTGCCAGTTGTCTCCACATTTCTTCTCAATAGTTTCCCCTCCCTGCTGGCACTGTGCAGGCTGTAATTACACTGACCTTTCCCCTCCCCTGCTCCCTTTCCCAGCACGTATAACTTCTCTGCGGATGGCTTCCACAGTTCCACTGCCAGTGCAAACCTGTGTCTGGGCTCTGGCGTTCACGGGGGAGTCGACTGGATGAGGAAATTGGCGTTCCGCTACCGCCGCGTGAAAGAGATGTACAACACCTACAAAAACAATGTGGGGGGTAAGTGCCACTGGCCAGCCAGCCAGCAGGCCTTTCATCTTTCCGAAAACTGGAGACCCTCTAGGGACATCTCTGGAGGAGCTGTGGGGAGCCTCCTGGTACAGGTGCTTCACAGTGAGCTGTGCAAGTGCCTCTGTAGTCACCCTTAAACGTGGTTCTGTACAGGATTTGCAGGAGACACACTAAAATACCTGGTTTAGTGGTTTGAGAAAGGCTTAGGTCCAAGTGTGGGGCTTTATTTTGTAATTTATTTGGCAGGAAAGCAACGTTCTCCAATTTGCCAGAATATTTAGCAAGGAAGCTAACAATTAAAAACAAGAAATTGTAATACAAGAAAGCCTTCAGACAGAGATCAGATGTGTTGGGTGGAAAAAAAGAGCATATTTAGTTTTGAACTCCCCCAAAACAATACCTGATGTCAGGATTCCCTGGGTTCCTTCATCTCCCCAGTGGACAAAGGGAAGCAGTGGGACCAGGGCCAAGACAGGGACAGTGGGAGAGTTCAGAACACAGACAGGTGCCCTTTGGCATTGTGCATACAAAGCCATGCAATTCTCTGCTTCTGCAAAGACACTTTCCCTGCTTGCAGGTTTAATAGGAGCTCCTAAGAGGGAAACCTGGCTGCAGTTGAGAGCAGAACTGGAAGCGCTGACTGATCTCTGGCTCACACATGCTCTGAAGGCACTGAATTTGATACATTCCCGGTAAGAACAGCTCAAAGAATTGCCTGTGGGCTTCATCCAGGAGCTCCTTTGCTTCCCTTGTTTTTCCCCCTCTAAACAAATCGAGACACATTTACAGGACTTTGCTGGCCAAGCCTGTGGGAGGCCAGTCTGCACGTTTGCCAGGCTGAATTATCAAGGGGTGGGGGGAGCTTGGGATGATGAACTGAGCAAAAGCAGAACAGTCCTTTTCCTTGCCTTTCCTTGGCTCCCTCATCCCTGGCACCATTTTCATGTGAACAGATTTACTAAAGAGGAGAGGGAGGACAGAACCCTTCTGTCCCTGAACACATTGACTCACAGCACCCAGCATGGACATTGCTACATGATATTTGAATTCCTACCAAATAGATCCTAGCAAGCTTGCAGTAAGGCTGCATCACTGCTGTTAGTTTGGTTTATGTTTTTTTTCATTCTACTGAGCTGATCAAAAGACATTTCTGGTACTCACATTATCTTCCTCTGAGGAAGGCTACAGAATCCCCCATTGGCTCAGGAACTTCCTGGGGCAGGAAAGGTTTGCTGCCTAACATCATTCAGTCCAGGCTGAAAGAGAGAAACACAGATTGCCTCTTCTAATAAATTTTGTTTTCTAGGCCCAACTGTGTGAATGTGTTGGTCACCACAACTCAGCTTATACCAGCTCTGGCTAAAGTGCTTCTTTATGGACTAGGCACTGTCTTCCCCATTGAAAACATTTACAGTGCAACAAAAACAGGTAAGAGCAAGGTGACTGAGGCCTCACCTAAGACAGGCTGAAGTTTTGTCTCTGAGTCAGGCACAGCCATCCAACCTGATCATAACAAGCAATGAGCGAGCTTTATTTTTAGCTCTGTACTTATGGATGTCTAATTCACATCCTGACTCCTGGTCAGGATACTGTACTCTTAACCTAGTACAGACCACAGGGAAAAAATTTAAAAAACACTTCTCAGGTGTCTCCCTGGGGGAGTGAGCCCAATATATAGATATATACCCACCCTATGGAGCACTGACTGCATGTGGGATGTCCAGCTGCACCCAGCTGGATGGAAGGTCTGGTTGGACCTGTTACAGAAACATGGTTTGGATCCTCTTACTCTTGCAGAGGGGTCAAGTGTGCTGATGAGCTTTATGGAGCTCTGTGAGTAATAAGTAGTGATAGGGTTGGTTTTTTTGTATTCTGTTTTTTCTGGTGTGTTTGAACCTCTGAGGATTGCATTTTCCTGTTTTTACTGCAACCAGAATGAACAGAAGAGGGCTCTGGAAACTGAATGCCATGAGTGTCATTCTGGTCTAAGCAGGGCATCACAGTCACAAAGCTCACAGAAAACTGGCAGCACTTGGATGTCCTTGGCTGATAAAGCAAGTGCTGTCATGGGATAGAGAGGATCCAGCTCAGATGAAAATCCAGTTAGGTTCCAGTTTCAAAAGAAAACAAGGAATGTAGCAGCCAGTTCAGTTAGGTTCTAACTCCAGGTCCTGTACCTGAGTATTTGTTCTGCCTGTGTTGTGTGTCCAGATTAAAAAAAATGTATCTTCTCTTGTGTTGCTTAGGGAAAGAGAGCTGTTTTGAAAGAATAATGCAGAGGTTTGGAAGGAAAGCCGTGTACATTGTAATAGGAGATGGTGTTGAAGAGGAACAGGGAGCAAAAAAGGTACAGTTTGTGGATACCATGCTGGATTCTTCCAGGTTTTGATTGCAATGACCCTTTATTTTTGCATTTAATGAAGCTCCCTCCATTTGAAGCAGTTTACAATAGGCCTTATTTCTTTATATACAAAATATTCAACAATTACTTTGTCAGAAATTCCATGCTCTAAATCCCCCCATTTTGGCAGCTGGTACAATATTTCAGGTAGTTGCTGTGTCACATATTCCAGGAATCATTCTTGCTTAATAAAGATGGCTATAAAGACATGAAAAGGGAAATTCCAGTGTGTGATCTCAGATGAGCAGGCAGGATGGATTTCTGATCTACACATGCTGCTTTTGTAAAGTCTGTATTGTGGGAATTAATTCTGAATGACTTACTAGAATATGCATATATCCATACGTGTGTTTATATTTACAACTCACTGAGACCATGGAGTGCAACATCACTCAAGCAAATACCAAAGGGACTTGTGCAGAGTTGCTGCCTTTATCAAGGACTTAGGGATCAATGTGATTAACTTCACAAGCAAAATGGAATTAGAGAGCTGTGCTGAACACAAAACAGAAGTTACAGAAGCTCAGTGGTCATGAATAACAAGAATTGAACAGTCAAAGTCTTCATTTCCTAAACTTTACACCAAAAACCTGCCTGTAAATCCCATTTGTTTGGCTTTACAGGGCCAGGAATACAATTCATTAGTTGCAACCATTATTTGTAAGATGCCTTGGTGCATGCTGGGTCTTGTGTTCTGGATGTAATTGCAGAAATGTGAGAGAGCTGCATTTGCTCCGGGAGCATTGCACATGAGTTGAGATGCTGGAACTGGCTGAATGAGCTCCATCTTCAGCAAGCTTTTTAGTTTTTAATACACAAATGACTGGTGTAGCTCAGGTGATGTACAAAGAATTCTATCACAGGGGCTCAGCTATACAGCTGAACCTTGTGCTAAAGGACCTGGTATCTCATGCTGACTGAAGATCCTGCAAAGACTTCCCAAGCAAATTGGAGTTCTTTGGTTGCACAAGCCCAGGAACAAAAGGGTGCCAGGAAATAAGTGGGGGGCACATGTTCTATCCCCAGAATTGTATCTCAGGTTATCTTCAAAGCAGCAGAAAACCTATTTTTTATAGTGTATTTCCCCTGGCCAGTGGAAGCAACAATATCTGCACCCACCTTGGAAAACTGCCTAAATCTGCAGACGGTTGAATAGCTCATGAAGGGTTAAGGAGCTGTCAGGGAAGAGTCCAAAATACATGACTGGGGCTGAAGTGACAATAGCCTGCTGCTTGTGGCAGCTCAGTGCCACACTTCAAAGGCAGTGGGTCAGTGAACAGGACTGCATCAAAGGCTGCAGGGAATCCCAGCCTGTGTGGGGAGGTGGGAAGGTTCAGCAATCTCCTCTGCTGGCATTTCAAGAGCCTCCTGCTCCTGTCTCCTGGCCTAAGCAGCTCAGCCATTAGTGGAGCACATTCTTGGTTGGGCTGTCTCTGCCTTTGATTGATGACAATCATTAATCAAAGCTTCCACACACCTGAGCTTTATACAGGAAAAACAAAAAAGTGAGGGGACAGGCAGAGAGCCTTTTGCTGTTTTGCTGACAGCACTGATAACATCTCCAGTTTCGTGGGTCATTTTTCTTCACCTGTCTGACGAGTGATAAATCTGTAACTGCTGAAGAGCAGGAGTGGCTGGGAGGCCAAGTTTTCTTCTGGTTTTGGAAAGAAAAACAGATCATTTAATGCAAGGGGTTTAGTAGCAGACGGGGGAGGGAGAAGGAAATAACTTTAAGGGAAAAAGTGAAATTGCAGAGCAGTGGATTTCAGTCACTTCAGCTGGCTGGGTTTGCTTGCTGTCTACACACACTGATAAACAGCTCAAAGGAAACATTTGTTTACTGGTAGGCAACATACCAGAGGGAAGCTTGAATTGTATTTAAAGGTTAGAGGAGTATAAGTAGATACTCTACAGCATAAACATCGGGAACGACTGGAGTTTTTTGTACACAGGTAGGTATACAATTGGAAAAGGAACATCTCCCTTCATCAGAATCTCTTTAGGAAGTGTATGTTCTCTGAAGCTTTGTTGGAACTGTTTATGTAGAAGAAGTGTGGTTACAGGTGAATTCCTGCAGTGATAAAAGACACTTAGAAATGTTATGCCCATGCTGGAAGGGACTAAGTGCTGTCAGTTTAGGCTTTCTAGGTATTTATTTACCTTTTCTAGGTATTTATTACTGCATATATACCACTGACTGTGCAGAGGCTGGCATTTTGGGAGAAGGCAAAGAAAGTCACAGTCCCAAATGTTATAAAATCACAATGCAGAAAGGAGCTCTGTCTTTGATCTAAAGTAGAACTACTCTAACAGTTTGGGAGAACAAACAAATCCAGTGCAAACCCCAGGCTCACCAGAACATACCAAGAAAAGTAGTATTTAATATGTAAAAGAACATGCTAATTATTGTGAGATTCTCTCTCTGCAAGCAACCATGGGGATCACAGCTCTTGCTAAGGAACTCTGCTGTTCCAGGGCCTTCTGATTGCAGCTTAACCTTCCAGGTCCCCAATGAAATTGAACTGAACTTGTTTCACAGCAATTAAAACGTTGGTACTTTGTCCCCCTTCAGATGGAAGTCTTGTTTTTTCTACAGTATATTCACAATTTTTAGGAGAATAATCAGAATATTATAGAGAAGATAAACTAGATCACTGGTAGTTGACCTTCCAGATTTTGTCCAGATACTCAAATTTCAAGTGGAATGGGCTGGTTGAAACTTGGACATGTGTGTACATGGCTTCAGATTTATCACAGCAAATACCAACTCAAAAACAGGGAGGCAGAGGAATAATAGAAGATAATCTTTCAGAAATGGGAGTTAGGAAAAGTTTTGGGGGGACAGGCTGTTTTGTAACCCTGTTGCACCTTTCCCTGAGGCAAGTGTTATTTTAAATGAATAATTGATCTGAGCAATGATACCAGATCCTACATTCAAAGAAAATGCAGTATGACCTACAGTTCCAGTTAATTGTGAAAATGTATTGTTAGAAAGCATTTTGATTGTGTGGCATTTTATCCCTTTGTTTACATCTTTATACATTTTAGTAACTTCCTTCACTTGTCTGTGAATCACTGATAACAGCTTTCACTAGTGATGTTTGCCTAAAACTGTTTCTAGTAATTCTGCAGTTCTAGAAACATGAATTATAATTCATGGGGCAAAAATAGGAGCAAATTTTTGTATCCAGCCCACATCCTCCAACACCTGTGAAGCAGGATACTCCTGAATTGTGGAGGATGTATTTTCCTGTCTGCTTAGGAGAGATAGGTCAGCAAAGAGACACTTCCCACCTCATCTCTTCCTCCCTCCCTCCCCACTTGCCTCCTTGCCTGTGGCACTGTGACAGCCTGGTGGCCAAGTACAAAACTCTGTTCCTGAGGGTACAAGCTAAGAAAGTTGTTTTGATCTCAGTATTCTATAAAAACAGAAAAAAAAAAATCCCCTCTTTTGGTTTCACTCTAGCACAACATGCCCTTCTGGAGAATCTCTTGTCACGCTGACCTGGAAGCTCTTCGGCACGCCTTGGAACTTGAATATTTGTAGCAGAGCCCAACATCTTATCACTGGGAGAGCTTCACACAGACTGTTACATCAGTTCCACCTATTCCTCAACATTTTCTTAGTGAAAAACAAATCCCACAGCAACTGCAGTTTTTCTTTTTTTTTGAAGGAGAACCCTTTCAGTGGAAGCCTTTAAGAACTTGCAGCCAAAGAACATTGTCTCAAGGCCTCCTTCCTTTGGACAGAGGAAAATCCTCCTGATCAGTTGCTGAGATGCTGCAGTTGCTGGCTAAGCTGGAGGCACAGAGCTCTAATAGCTTTTTTGCCATCAACAAGGCAAATGCTACAAGTCTGGGTCTCCCTGTCAGCGTTCTTGGTTTTGAAGTGGGAAGAAGACACAGCAAGGAGTCTCTGCACAATCCATCACATCACATGGGACCTTCCGAAAATAAGAGTGAAACTGTTGATTTTTTTTTTTTTTTTTTATTTTTTTAATTTATGAACTAATCTCATTACTCTGGTATTAAGCTCTGTACCTGTGTTTTTAATCTGGCTTTTGGGGGAGGGAGGGTAGGGAAAGTCTTACTGTTCTAAATTAATAGTTCATTTCTCCAGAACAAACTCTGGGCAGAATCATATTGTGTACATGAGCAGTAAGGACACATGGTACTGTTGGCAAGAACTGTGGCTGTGGTTTTGAACCTTACCAAGATGGTACATGGACTGTGCATGTGTCTACACAGTGTCTTATGCTGCCTTCTTGGGGCTGAGGATGGGGAAAAGGTACCTTGTGATGAGTGAAAGGCATTAAATAAAAACATGTTTACATTTTGGGGGACTGGATTACCTGCCTTCTCTCCCACCACGCTTGGATCCAGAGGTAGATATGGAATATGTGCTCCCTGTTTCAAGGCTGGCCTGGTAATCTTGCTGTCTAAATATTTAAATTCCCTGAGCCTGGATGAATCTCTTTCTTTGAAAACAGCTGATGGTTTCTTGTTGTGGCACCAGGTAAGGTCAGAAGGATCAGAGCTTCCCTGAAACTAGGTATTAAGAGATGCAGGAAGTGCTACAGCCCTCATTTCTCAAAGGGTTACACAAACCTGAAAGATACTCCTAACCTCTGAAAACATTTAGACAAATCAGTGCTAGATCTGAGAGGGGATTTTCTGCCAGGCTAAAGCAGAAAATCTGATCTTAAATTAATCCAAGGCAGCAGCCCAACAACAGCTGTGACACATCAGCATGACCAAACCCAGCCTTTCAGTACACACTGTGGGGGCATTTACAAAGAGCTGCTGAGTTTAGCACAACTCCATCCAAAATGACAGTTTTCTAGCAGAGACATTGCTGTTCTCAGGGCTTGCTGAGCAGAACTTTTTCCTCAAGGTTTCCCTGCTGTAAGAATGATTTCCTTCACTTGTGATAGAACTTCCTATTTGTGACAAAGTCAGTGGAGAATTGACTAATGCTTGCAAGATAAGCCCCTGGAAAATAAACTTTTGAAAGAGGAATAAATGCCAGGGATTGCAGACTCCTAGAGAAGCAAAACTTCAGCTTTTAAGATCCTGTCAATCAGCTAATCCATCTTGCTTGGAATTCCAAATTTAATACCTGGCTTAATTGAGTCAATTATCTGAGTACTGATTTTGGGGTTTTTTTCTTAAAGTTTCTTGTAAGATTTGGCTTCCTGAATATATTTAAATGTTTGAAAGGTCTTGTTTTTGTTGCTGACTTTTTAAGCAGAGCTATGGGTGGGACACACAGGGTCAGAAACACAGGTCTGTCACACAGCTGTGACCACCTCCTTCCCATCACCATAGCACATTCATCTCTCAGTGAAGCATGAGTATCAGGATTTACTGTTCCAGGGAATTTATCATGGATAGAAGAGGGGATCTATAGCCATTTTGTACTTAAGAACATGCAAATGGCTTGGGAGCGTGCATAGACACATGTACAGGCCCTGCTCCTTTGCCTATGGTTTTATGCATATCTACATTTTCTACATACTTTACTAGGATTTGGGCACCCATTATTTTAGAGAAACAACCCTTCTGTAGGAAAAAAACCAATGCTCATTAATAGGTTGGAATAAGTAGGATTTCCTACAACAATTTGTACATCTTGTGCCCCTCTTTCCTTTAACACAAGGTCTCATTTCAACATCCAAATTCCATGGGGAAGGCCAAAACATCATTTCAACCTTTCAAGATTAGTGCTTTTCTGTAAACAGCAGCACTGGGAACATGAACTGTGTGGTTGCTTTACAAATGCACAGAACAAGGTAACTGCAGGAGCAGGAACTTCAGATAATATTCACAGATTTTACAGTGGGATGTTCCATAAGCTCCCTGTTTCTTCTAACTTATAATTAGGACACACACAAGTCTTGCCCAATTCATCTCCCTTTTGGGGGGCTACAACTGCACTCATCATGAGAGTCCCCATTTCTAACCCACAGATAACACCTAACACTGATGTGCATCAGTCCAACCCCAATCCAGCCAAAGAATAAATTTACACAACATCAAATTGGACAGCCTTGGATCCAAAGGTCTCAAACTTCTGAGACCGAAGATGACAATGTAAGTGCAATTACCTGTGCTCTGGAGACTGTGCAGAAATGAATATTCCTCCAGGCTGAACCAAAACTGGAAATCCAGGAACACAGAACATTTTTCTAAAACAGTTTAATTAAAAAATCTGTGACGTTTCTTGAAAAATTGGGGAAACCCAAAGCATATTGTGTGTGTCACCTGTCTTAGTCACAAAGAAACACAATTGTCAAAAAAGATATTTAAGTTTAATACAAATTTTATACAAAGAAAATGTGAAAAAATACTTCCATATGCTAAAAGCAATTATGCTTCACAAATAAGGCCAGCTAGGCTAGTTTTGACACAACTGCAATTAATGAATATTCTGTTCTTGCTTTTTTTTTTTTTTCTTCTAATACTTTTTTTCCTCTAATCTGGGTACTAGCTGGAGACTGTACAAACCGCATTCTTATATAAACAATGGGAGAAATCAACATGACTAAAATGTACAACAGGATGTACTGGAATGATATCATACAATTAATTTTCTCATATACATACATCACCTTTGCTTTGTTCAATGCTTTCGTTTTACACAACATACAAAATGGGACTACAGTCTCAGTGTAACAGACAGCATCTTTAGGGGGTACTTCCTCTCATACTGTACTGCTTCATGCTTACATAAAACCATAAATTCCATCATATAAATAATACATGCTCTGGCCCAGCACCAAAAGTCCTCTGCCCATGTTTCCCAATCCATGTTTTTTTCCACAACTACTTCATGTTCAAAGTCCTTTGGGAGGATTTTTATAAAATAAGAAATGCTGTGAAGCATAGGAACAAACTTTCCTTAATCTTTGATATCAGTAATCAGAAATCCTGCTACAAGCAGCTGCTATTACACTTCCCAAATTTTCTTAGACTGAATGAAATTTTAAATTAATTTCAACCTGTAAACGACATGGATATTTTTCAGTCTGGTCATTGTGAAAAACAGTGTAAATTTTATGGATTTCAGGTCCACATGATTTGCCTAATAGAGTTAAAAGAGATATCCTTCAGCACTTGGTTGTTCAGAGAAATTCCACAAGAGTTTCAAAAGTGCAGAAATTTTTTTCAATCCAAATGCAAAAAATTGTTCCGATTATTTGACGCAGTTTCCGAAGACCAGTTTTCAGCATTAGGTTGTGGTAAGGCTGTTTTAAACCTTCCTTTTCCAACTTCAAACACTCTTTATAAGTTAAAGTCAATACAAATATAAAAAGGAGATGGTACTCTAATGACATCCACAAATTGTACATTATTTACAAAAGAAGCATAGATTTCATATGGATCTTACCTGTCCTCAGCTTTTCTAAGCCAGCACTAATGCTTTACATTAATGTAGTGTAATTAATGCTTTGTACACATACACAAAGCTAAAGTCTGAACCTCTGAGGTTATTCCAAAGAACTGTGTTTTATTTGTCACATTTCTATTAGATTTATTTATTCCAACAATTGTATGAACTTCTTGTTAGCAGTTAGACTCTTCGTACTTGGACTGGCATTGTGGTCTGAACATACTGAACTCCAGTTCTCATTGCCACTGTCCCAGCAGAAGGACTTACCACTACAGGAATGGTCTGTGGATTAAAACCAAGAGAAACAGATTGTTATGTTAAAGGTCACATAAACATGACCACAGAAATAGAGCGTTATTTTCCAGGGGAAATCCAGAACAAGTTCCAATTTTGTGCAAGAACTAATACCTTTATTACCGCAGTATTACCTCATTCCAGGGGAGAGAGTAGTGCATTACTTCCCTATAGCCAAGAGTTTCTGTGTTCTCATCACTGCTATAGAATTACAGGGACAGGAGGTGCTATAGGGGCTGCACACACTGTGTGCTTGCAGAGTGAGGGTTTCAGAGTTACATCCAGTTATGCATTTTCTGCAAACTAATACATGGGAAGAGGAAAAAGGGCTAAGAAAATCCTTTGTCACTTGAAAAAGTTTTGACAAATCAAACTAGAGTACAAAAATACCCTTGTTTATAAGTATATTCTTGTTACACATTACTTAAATTTTTTTCCCCAAAAGGAACTTTTCCCCCATGCATTCAGTCTACACAGAAGAGAACAAAGAACATCCATTTGAACAAAAAATGTACTTAAGTTAAATTCTGCACAAATCAATAGCAAAAACATCAGCATTACTGGGAACTGTCGTACACATCCTGTAAAAATATTAATATAGAATAAACTTTTCACTTCCATCATACAGATCATGATTTATACATCTCAACAAATGGAGTTTCAGGACATCTCTATAGGTGGTAATTCATTCTACAGATGCAGAGACAAAGGCACAAGAATGTTAAACAATCTGGTCAAGGTCACATCACTTGGAAATGTGTAAGAGGATTTATTGAACCTAAAGTCTGTATCTTAACCTTCCTCCAAAAATGTGAGAAAGTCTAGAAATGTCTCTACCATACAAACTGCAAAGTGTGTTCCAATACAATTCCAGTGATGCACAACTGGTGATCAAACGCATCCATTTCAGCTCACAACATCTTGTGGAAGAAACAGGGAGTGAGATCTTGAGGAACCTGAAAGGGATGCACAGATCTTCCCCCAAAGGTAGTGTGACATTCCAGAGAGAACATGGAAGAACAAACACAAGTTCACTGAAGCCCAATGTTTCCCCACACTGATGCAAGAAACCACATGAGTGTCTTAATGATACTCCACAAAGACTATCCCTGCTGAGATGGATTACAGCTCCTTTGTGACTGATTCTGTGCCTTCCAGAAGCCTACTCATTCCATTCCCTGGAATGCAAAGATGATGGGTTCATATTTTTACATTATTTTAACTGCAGAAAGAATAAAAAACAAACATGGGACCAATTTGCTGAATAAATTGAAGAATACTGCCAGTTTGTAATGATTTCAGAAGTGTTTACAAGGTTCAATGGAAGTTGTTCAGAGGAAGAAATTCCTACTTGGACACAAAGTGCAAACTGAATTCTAAAGAAGCCATCATGTAAATCACTGTCAGTACTAGAGGTGGGGAAATTAAGGTTGCCACAGTTGCCTTTTAAGTATACACACTTACACATATGGAAATAATTATGTTTCAGTTCTGAGCACGATGGAATATGGAATGTGCGAGACTCCTTAAATGTGTTAAGATCATTCCCTGAGAGGTAAATTTTCCACCTCTGCCAGTTTTACACATATGTACATTTTGCATACATATTAAACATGCATTAAGGTTTAAAATTATTTAAATTGCACGTGCAGTCATTAGAATACAGAGGTGTCTGTAGCTGTGCAAGACTAATGCAAATGTGTACAAAGTTATAGACATGCACAAATAAAGTTGGAAACCTTTCACACCTTCCAATTTTGCTTTACATAACTCAATACACTTTGTGTCACAGAAAACCCATGAGGGTAACTGCCATTTTTTTTAATATGACACAAAACCACTGTAGGATCTTACAAGCTCGCAGATGTTCACAAAAAAAGCCTGATGTCTTAGATGTCTGCTATTGGATTTTAAAACACATACAAAACCTTGTTGTTAATTGTAGTTCAGTCCAAGCAACTCAGGGCCAATACTGCAAAGGTGCACAGTGGTCTCAGCTGAGACCAAGTGGAATTAAAATGCTGTGAGGAATGTGGGAAGTCAGTCCCCACCAAGAGCTGTGTTTGTGTGGAGTCTGATGGCTGTGAAGCAGTGTTTGTGCATGAGTGTGTATCCACCAACACACACAGGTGTCCTGCAGCTGGGACAGGGAAAGCTGTGCACAGGGAGAGAGAGACAGAGACAGAGAAACTTCTATAGCACATCAGGCCTTACAGTCACAGTGCAGGTAAGGTACACTGTTAAAATACTACACACTGTTATAAATTATCTGGCTTAAGTCAAACTGAAGTTACCTCACACGTGGTCTTCCCTGCTGAACCCACCACAGAGGCAGAACATGGGCCGTGACCAGGGCAGCATCAGCTGAGGAGCTGACTCTGACAGGAGCACTGCAGAGCACAACCAGCTGGCTATTATTGTGCATAAAACACAAAAATCCAACTCACTTCTGTCCCATCTATTGTGACTGACACTAGGGAATTCAGGTGTCCTTGGTTAAGCCTTTGACAGGAAAACCCAGGTCTGATTCCAATGTGATTTCTCATTTCAGAGTGCTAATGTGCAAGACTGTATGGGAGACACACTGCTGACAAATTAATATTCTCTTTTACAGGTACTGAGATGTCACAGGAATATCAAGCATAGCTCAGAAATAATTAAATCTCTTTAGGATACCATAGACAAAACGATATTTAAAAGACATTTAAAATGAACTATATATATTTACACTGATGTTGTGGTCAACTATATACATGAAACAGACCAATGATGCGAAATGGCATCAGCCTGTCCTCAGTGCCTTTGCCAGATGTAATGGTTTCTGAATCCTTGCAATGGTGAATGGAATGAAAAGGTGGAATGTTGCACAGCAAAATAAAGCTTTTTGCACTGCAAGTTGAGACTATACCAGTGAATTCATCTGTTGATACAACAGCAGATGGAGACAACCCCCCAGAGATACTGAGCAATTTTAATGCCAGGAACAGCACTGCTGCAGACTTTATGATGTTGTACTCACAACTGTGGGTTAAGTAGTTGAAATAGAGGTCTGTGGTACCTGGACCAATTTTATAGGCTGGTTGCTTCTCACACCTGTTGCTATCTGCAGAGACAGCACAGGCAATCTCAGTAGAAGCCTCAGCTTTTACATAAATTCCACCTAGTTGTTATATTATTATTATTATTATCGTATTAAATTTATGCTGGATGTTTTCTTTGTGCTAAAAACTTGCATCTTAATGAATTCAAAGGTTACTGCTTTGTTAAAAAAACAAAATTCAAATTATGAACATGATCAATGTATACAGCATGCTGTTTTAGGTAGAACATCTATATAAAAGCAATTCCATATCTGTGTAACTGGAATATTCCCTGGCAGGTTTTAGGTCTCACATTCCCTACTTCCCCAGTAATACAAAACTTGTGCTGCCATAACAATGCATATGAACATTAACTGAGTGAGCCAGAGTGTAACAAACTTCATCAAAACATTTAACTGAAACAGCACATCCTTTTCCCCCTCTTGAAATCTGTTCCCCAAGTTACTCTCTTAGATGACATTTCAAGCCCAGAGATCTAACACCAGACAGTAGCAAAAGTGTCAAGAAATGAACACAGCTCTCTAGATTACTATGCTTCCCAATTCTACAGGACTATCTCAGCGAGACATCATGCTGGAATCACAATACTACAAAATTAGTTTGCTTTTAATATTTTAAAATACAACAAGGCTTCTACTGATGTGGAGGATCATGTGTAAGGGTTTGAAGGATCAGCCCCACCCCCCCACTAAAAGTTTTCATTTAGTAAATCTTGCAAGGGCAGAAAAAAAAAAGATGCCGAAACTGCTAATAGTCAAGCCCTACCTATAAAGCAGAATCTTCTCTATAAACATTTTCTATATATGCAATGTTAAGTCCCTTTTTTTAGAGCATTTGCTCATCCTTGCCTACTGAAAACTATCAGAGTAGATGCTATGGAGGATTTCAAAACCGCTCCGTTAACCGTAGATCCGGGTGAAGTGTTGTATCAGTGTTATGGAACATTGTGGTACCCTAATGGCAGTCTGTGGTGAGAAAGTAAGTTGGTTTGAATGCAGGTCTTGAGCTTGGCCTCTGAACCCCCAGGCAAGAAGGGCTTGGAAGTGCTGCAGTCAGTATTGCTTATCAGAAGGCAACTTGTATCGAAAGATCCACACCAGAAGCTACACTGATGGGTCCTGGAGAGAGAGAGAGAAAGAAGTCCAGTCCCCCTTGGCTGGAAGGATGAGTCAAGCCAACACAAGGTTTTATTGGGAATAAGTGAAGGGGAAAGGGTGTTCCCAGCAGACAGAAGGAGGTTTTTTTACAAGATGAAGAACAAAAACCACAACTCTCTATCACTCCCCAAAACACACTCTTTGAAATATGCAATTGGTTATAAATGCCTGGCTTATCCAGGGAAGCCTTTAGGGGTAGGTTTCAGAGAGATCTTACACATTGTTTTTATTTGAAGTGATGATACTCACTGTAACACTCTCTTTGCTTTTATCAGCTGAACCTTCCTTTTCCTTAGGGGTGCTGGCTGTTTCTGTGGGTGTAGACTGCACACTTGAACTGGGCTGGGATGATTTATTTAGTGTTTCTGTGCTAATTTCAGTATCTGTTTCTTGCTGTGTAGCAGTAGCTAAAATAAAGAAGAGAACGAGGTCAGTACTCACGGGAGCCAGTCCACAGTCCCTCCTCACAGACACATCTAATCATGAAAAACAGAGTCACTGTGGATCCACACACCCACCCAAACCCCCTCAGCTATGAAGAGGCACTATTACCTGACTGTGTGCAAGATTTCATATGCTCAGGCCAGTGAGCTTGTTGGCAGGGGTAGTCACAGTAGCTGGTATTCCAACAGCAGTAAAAGATGGCCTCTTTCTTGCAGTTGGCACACCATTGCTTCTTCTTGGTTTCATCCACTGCTTGCTGCTTTTCCAGTTCTAGCTGCTTCTTCACCTCAGCAATCAAACGATCTCTTTCCTGTTCCAGGCTCTGACGCATTTCAGCCATTGTCAGTTCTACTCAAAATCCAGACAAAGATGGGTTTGCATCTTCCACCCCTCAGCAGCAAGGTGCAAAACAGTAATATTCATGAGTTTAAAGACAACATGAAATTACAACTAACACTCAAGGCATTCCCCAACTCTGGGCATCTGTTTCATACCTGCTCAGCAAATGCAAGTCTTCCATCTTCTTTTCTTATTCTGGCACCATGATTTTTACCCATTACCTTTCATTTGTTTTAACACTTTAGATCTGAATGTCCCACAAAGCACCAGAATCCAGCATAAACACAAAAAGGACTTAGGCAAAAAGGACTGCTGCTAACATACTTTATCTTTACAAGCCCAAACTTCTGTTCTGCTCCAATACCCAGAGAATACAGAGAATTCAATTTCTTCTCGCATTTTTTCATTGTATCTTGGTGTCTTTACAAAGAAAACTGTGCAAGTTGCAAAAGGGACAATGTGCAGCATCATGTGAGAAAGGTAACACACACTACAGGCATTTCCACTTTCTGTGTAGGACCAAACCTGGCACACTGTTTTGGACTGTCATTTTCATACCTAGATTATGTTTCATTTCTGAGAGTTCCTGTTGATGTAACCACTGAAGTTTTTCTATCTCAATCCTCAAGCGCCGAATCTAAATGCAAAAAAGTTATTAAAATAAACTAGCAAAAATTTAATAGTAATAATAAACAGTCCATGGTTCATATAATACATAATTATTATATAAAAAACCATGCCCAAAGCAATGAGCCGCCATTTTCATCAACACCCTTTCATATTAACATGAGAGCAGGACAAAAGTAAACCCCAAACCAAAGTGTGAAGTATTCTAAATATTTCTTTGCTAGATTTGCTCAACATAAAGAGCACAGAACTCTTTTAAGACAAAAAACACCTATTAAACTTGTTCTTGATTCCTCTGAAACTGTCAAGTCTCAAATTTCTGACTGGAATCAAAACCCTATTCCTCAGTGCTGTTTGCATTTATTAGTGTGACATTTCATTTCTTTCATTTTATTTTTAGCTAGATGAGGCTTAGAAAAGCAAGTTTTTCTATTCACAGTGGATTGGGAATACAAATATCACTGCTCAAAACTTTGACTTCCTTATTTTGGTTAAAACAAGTACACAGATCATCACACTTTTATTTGTTCCCATTCATACTTAGTTTGAACTACTAATCTGCTTTTTCAAGTTTAAAAAAAACAACCCTTAAAGATACTAAGTGCTACCCTTAGGGAAAATTAAAAACAATGTATAGCATTTCATTAAAAATGCAAAAAGTACAAAGTATTTTAAACAAGTATTAAAAACTATGGTCATAACCACATAAGTGGAATAAGCTACTGCCCTCCACAGTTTACAAAAGTTATATTTTGAAAAAAAGCTACTTCATTTCTGATTTTAAACAAGGTGACAAATTCTTGAAAGAACATTCAAAGACCTGGGTTTGATGGCTTAATGCTTATCTTACAGAGCCCAGGTGGTATTTTTTCAGCATTTTTTCCACCACTCTAATCATTACCTCTAAGACAGCAAAGGATCTGTTGACAGTCTCTCTATACACTCATCTGCATTTTTCAAACTTAAAATACAAGTTGGGGGTATTTTTAAATCTTGCGCTAACCTCAGCTATTGTGCTTCCAGTAGTATTTTTTGAAAGATCATTATATATTTCAGTCATGGTTCCTTTGATGGCATCCATCATCTGAAAGACAAAAGAAAAAAATTATTTCTTTGATATATATTTTTAATAGATTCTCACTTCCATTTTCTTTCAAACACTCTACTGGGAACCTATATTGCTACCCTTTTCTCTCTCTCTCTCTCTAAACAGATATAATTTACCAGGTTCTAGTTATTTAGAAGGTAGAGTACAACAATTTTGATCAGGACTCCAATTTTGAAGAATCCCAAACAAGTGAACTGCTTGACTTACTTTTCTAAGAAATTGCTATTGCTATAATTTATGAGCAAAAAGTATATAGCCATGAATTTGGAGAAAAAATTCGATGGAAAAATATATAGCATTCATTGATTTTTTTAATTTAAAGATGTAAAAGAGTATGGAAAGCTCATGTCCCATCCCTCACTGTGACTGTGATGAGACCAGTACTGTAACACCCCTTCTCTTTAACAACTTAACATCTGTTTTAATGCATAAACACACATTTATGACAAGCTACCACCTGATGAAACTACAGAGTGATTTTTAAGTCAACTTTGTTAAAACCTTACTCCAGAACTTACTTTGCTGGTATATTTAGCAATATCTGCAGCCACATCAGCAGAAGCTGTTGCAATTGGCAAGTCTGTGTTAAGTGAGGAAGAAAGTGTGCTTGCAGATCCAGAGCTGGTAACCATAGAAATAGGCTGGGTACTTGTGACCAAAGTTATAGTGGATGTGGAGGTGCTCTGGGTGATCTCCTTTTGCTGCACAGCTAAGAAAAGAGAACATAGAGTGGATCAATCACACAAGGAATTATGAAAACAAAAGGCAAACTTCTACCTTCAGTATCTAACAATGGTCTGCATCTAACCACTTCAGATTTGCTTTATTTATAAAATGCTGCTATCTAATGATTAATGGTACAGTGCCCAACCACTGAACTTGTACATAGTCGTAAGGCTTAATGATAAGGAAGCAAATATAACTTTGAAACATAACCATTTTAGACTGGTCAGTGCAGAATTCTCCCTCAGTTCTGATTTATCTGATGGAGTATTTTAAAAATGGTATTTTTTAAAAGACAAAACTTTTCAAACTATTTTTACTGATTCATATTATAAAAGATATTTCCAATATCCTCAGTCATAGAACTACTGAAATAAACCATTTATTCATCTTTATGTGCCATATTTTTCTTTATGCCAATTCAGTATATAAAATTTTTATAGTTTGTAAGATTGATAGATTTTATAGTTTTCACTTGATAGATTTCTAGATTATTATATTTAAGATGGAACATTGCTGTGACATGCTCAATAGTAAACAATATTGAGAAAACAAACTCATGGGCTAAACACGAAGTTCAGCCCGTACTATTAGGATGTGTATTAAAGTGTGATTCTGTCAAAGGTTTCACATTTGTTTCTCCTCTGTGAATATTTCTGTATCAAATTTGTGCAGTCTACAATCAAAAGACACCACTTCCTCAGCACTGCTTAAATGACAGACACAAAAGCAGTTTGGGACCAGAGAAATGAGCCTCTGTAAATGTCTGTATGTGAACCATCAGCTAAACCTCTCCCCTCTACAAAATCCCCACCATGCCAGCTGTGTCAGCAGAGTGGAGACTGTCTCCTCATCAGGCACAGCAGTAAACATTTCACTTTATCAACTTGAAATGACAAATGAAGCTGATTTACATAAAGTTGCTGGTAAGTGAAGTGAAGCAACAGCAGCACAGGTTTGTATTACTGTGTGCCTGCTATTGGTGAAAGCTCCAGCAAAGGGATGGTGAAAAAACAGCCGCGAAAACATTCTGAAATGCCAGGGCTGTTTGTTCAGTAAACTAGCATCGAAGTCTTGTTAAACAACAGAGATTTCAAAGACAAATCCTGGAGCCTGGGTAATTTCATTGTTGTCAAATTATACTCTGAAAAACCCTTCAGATCAGCTTCTAGTTAGATAAAACTGGAAGCAATTTGCAGATACAGAGGTGACACTGGTAAACATGCAAGTGGAATAGTTAACTGTTTTAGCATATAATCCAGAAAATAATTCAGTTCATCTTTCCAAATATGTTATGACTAAGAAAAGCAAAAATATTTATCCAGACACACACCATTTTTTTGTCATTAAAATAAGGAGACATGACTCTAAATACACACCAGAAAGAGCAGGTATAGTGAGCAACTTGTATGCAAAAGGCACTTATCAGAGTAGAACCAGACTTTGAGATTTTGTTTACACAGAAAAATTCTTGGCTGGGCACCCCTGGAGCACTGAGATCACTATTGGGGAATTATGGCACCACAGGTACATTGGGTTAGAAAAGTGTATACCTTTAACTGCTTGTCTTGTCTGGTATCTTGTCCCTTGAGAGGACTGAGGCTGCTGTGACTGAGACTGCTGGCTCTGCTGCTGCTGCTGTCTCTGTACCTTCTGCATGTGCCATTTCTGAGAAGATGTCTGGAATTTATTTGAAGAATTCCACACTACCCGCTGCACAGCAGGGGCAGTTTCCTTGGGCAGCAGAGGCCTCTGCTTTTTCACTGGGCTTCCTGTGGCAGCAGAGGGAGCACTGACAGTAGAAGCAGCACTGGTGGTTGCTGTCACACCAGCTGGGGGGGTCTGGGATGCAGAGCGGGTGAGTACTGGAGTTTCTGGTAGAGGCTGGGTGCTTGCACTGGAGGGAGGTGGAGTTTTACCTACAACTAAACACACATCAAATGTTATGCCAGCTTTTCACCAACACATCTGATTCACAGTTTTCCATCTAGTTTTTGGAAGTGCCATATATACCTTCCAGTCTGCTTTGGATTATTCTTCTCAAAAGTAGTCAATATTCTACAAGTAAAGTCATTTCAGTCTAGTTGAAAGTGGTGGCAATTCAGATGAATCAGTAACTAAGCAAAGCAAAAAGTACAAAACCGAGAAAAAGCAGCTTGACCTCATTCAGAAGATACGTGAGAGGTTACCCACTTGTTAGGATGTTTCTGCCTTACCACTTGCACCTGTCATCCCAATCTCTTTCAGCAGAAAAAAAAACATTCTAAAGGATTTATGTTTGAACAGTAACTGAAGAACAGCAGACTAAAAACTTTCTAAACGGCAAACTGACATTGACAATCACATGCAGATGACACGAAGTTGGGCAGCAGTGCTGATCTGCTTGAGGGCAGGAAGGCTCTGCAAAGATCTTGACAGATTGAATCAATGGGCTGGGACAACTTAATCAGTTTCAATAGGGCCAAGTGCTGGGTCCTGCCCCTTGGGTCACAACAACCCCCAGCAGCACTACAGGGGCAGAGGGGCCTGAAAGCTGCTCAGCAGAAATGGACATGGGGGTGCTGGAGATGAGCCAGCAGTGTCCCCAGGTGACCAAGAAGGTCACTGATTGTCCCACAATACTTGGCACTGGTAAGGCCACACCTCAAGTGCTATGTTCAGTTTTGAATTCTTCAGAAAGGACAGCAAAGTGCTGAAGCAAGTCCAAAGAGGGGCAAGGGAGATGGGGAAGGGTCTAGAAAACATGTCTTCTTAGGAGCATCTGGATGTGGCACTTGATGGTTTAGGGGTGACTGTGGTGGTGCTGGGTGGATGAATGGACTAAATGATCTTGAAGGTTTCTTCCAACCTTGATGATTCTGTAAAATATACAGTGCATTTAAGATATCTATATTTATTGGAAAATCATCCAGGATTTATACCTGACTGTTCCACACACATCAGTTGAGGAACTGGATGATTCTTTCAAAGGTGCAGCCAGGAAAAACCTGTCTGAAAGAGCAGGCTGCTGCACTGACAGGGTTCTTGAAAGTGACAAAGACCTTCAGATGTCCACGCATCGTATCTCTTTTCTGGACCAAGGCATTTTGGTATCTTGTTGACAAAGGTAAAGGAAGAGCCTTGGAACCATGGACAGGACACAAATTATGCCTCTAATACACTATATATACACATGAATATTTAAATTAACTTTTAATTTCACACAGAATATGTATTATTTCTTTGTCTCCATATCAAAGTAAAATTTTAGGATTACTTACTATTTCAAGCATCAGTGGTTTAGGCCACTAGTAATACGTGGATCAGTGGTTCTGAAATTCATAAAGCTGCCTTGCTTAAAAAATTATCAAACAAAACAAAAATACCCCAAACTTACAATTTTCTTTTTATTTAATAAGCCTGTTTCTTGACTACTTCATAGTAACATTTATGCATTAAATCCTGTTTTAAGATTCCAAATTCAGGAGCACTAGGTGGTCTTCTACAGTATGCTGAGTTAATGGACTAAAAATACTATTTTATATAAAGTGATTGAGCCAACATGCTATAAAATATTAACAAGAGGATAAAAGTTATATGAAGAGAAAAATATTTTTCAATCTAACCATTTAAACTGGTTTTCAACTTTCTGTTCTCAACAGACTAGCAGCCAAAACAAGCTTAGCAAAAGCACATTACTCATTAATTGAGATTGCTTTCCTCTTTTAGCAACACAGAAACAAGGTACCATATCTCAGAGACAACAAGTGATTTAGTTGTTCTTTGGATTAATACTGAGAGCATTCAATTTGAATGGGTTCTTCTGCAATTTCTATGTTAAGTTGCAATTTCTTCTATACATGAATTTTGAGAGGCCAGTGGAAATGTAAAGACTCAACTGAAAGTGGTGACAATTGCAAAATAAAGTCTGCATTTGTCACAGAGCAAATATCAAGGATATTCATAGCTCTACTCTGCCAAAAGGAAACAGTGAAACAAATTTTGTTTAAATCAGAAAGTGCAATGGGCACTGAAAACTTGTTTCATGGTCACAAAGAATGAACAATCACTCCTAAAAGTTGTTTTCATACAGGCATTTTTATCTTAATGCAAAAATAAAGGTAACAGTTCTGTCTTTGGTAGCAGCCCTACAGAACAGAAGGAGAAACAAAGGAAGGAAAAATTTCATCCTACCATCTTGTTTAGGAGAAGGTTCTTTAGATTCTTTCTTGTTTTTCCTTCCTTCACGAGCACAATGATCATCTCCTAGATCGATGACAAGTTCGCTCTCAGAATCAGAGTCCAGTCCTAAATGCACAGTTGGAGAGTCTGTTTCATCTTTACCTTTCAGCTTTTCTTTTGCAGGATGCTGTAAACTCTTTCCCTTTTCAGAAAATTCTTTTTCAGTGTCTGAAACCGCCTTTTCCTTGACCGGTTCTTCTGTTTTCTCTACTTCTGGACTTGTGCTTTTAAGTTCTTCCTTGTCTTCGTTCTGTGCTGAAGGTTTAGGCTTTTTTTTCAAGCTCAATGATTCTTTGTCACTTCTTGTACCTTCCTTGTCCTCACCATCCTCTTGATCATTCTTTGATTTCTGATCCTCATCACTATATTCGCTGTCACTGGTGTCGGATTTTTCAGAATCTTCAGAGTCACTGTGTTCTACTGCAGTATAAACAGCTTCAGATATTTCATTTATTCCTAATTGTGGGAAGGAAAGTACATTCCATGCTGACATCCGACTGACTGACATTAGCAAGAAAATACTCTATATACTGGAACAAAGTGTACACACACCATTACTTTAACTGTCAGTCCTTAAGCTACAAAGCCCAGTGCCCTTTCCCAGCACAATAATGCATAAGAATGAACTTCTACATACTGCAATTAATATTTTTGTTTCATTCAATGGCCCTCCTTTCACTGCTTTTTTCCACTATCTGCAAGGTTTTTGTTCAACTCAGTAACCCAATGGTGGCAAATACAAGGATGAATTATTTCTATCCACAAGAAACCACCTTAAAAATCAGCAACACTGTTCACCTAATTAGTTACTTACATTCATTCTGATTTGTGCAACTGACACAATTTAGGCAAAATTCTCAAATTCTTCAACTTGCAAAGCATATAAGACTATAATCCTCTCATACTATCTACATCAGACTGGTAGAAAAACAGATTAAAAGATGAAAGCTTTTTGACAAGAATTTGAAGCATCAGGTCTCATTGTGTTTTAAAGTAAACTAGCTCACTAAACTTGCCTCAAAGTGTTGAAATATCCTCTACTTGTGTTTTAAAATGCAAAATATTTATGGTTTTATTACTCCAATTTAAATGTATCCTTCAGATGTCCACTGTGTTCTTGAGGGACACTCACCAAGTTGTGCTTTACAGCTCTCTATGGTCTTGTCCAGATTAAGCTGGAACCGGCTGCGGATCTGCCGTTTTGGAGAGATGAGCTGCACTGGGGTGCTCTGCTGCTGCACCGACTCACTCAGCTCCTTCAGATCCATCTCAGCTTTGCTGCGATCTGGAAAAAGAAACAGAAACTATGAAAAACATTTTACAAAAAGAACCGAGATCACTATCCAGATAAAACTAGTTTCACCAAAGAGCCGTGCAGACATGCTGAAACATATGGCACTTTCTTCACAGTTATGGGCAAAATAACAACTCTAAAATTATGTTATTACAAAAAATGAGGTCTTCCTCTCTTCACACACAAAACAAGTGCATCAATTATGGTGACATTTTCTCCATCAGTGTGAATTTATCAAGAAATCCCCATTCAGGTTTGTAAAGCTGTCTGACAGCACCTCTACTAAACTACTGTTGTTATATACTCCTGGAAGTACTACATTCACAGAGAAAATGAAAAATAAAGTCTTTATAGTCATCATTTAAAATCCAAAAGTTAGGTCATGAGAGTACATATAAAAATGTGGATTGTTTCACTGGATAGATTAGTAAGTTCAAGACTGAGTAATACATGTTTCAGTTATGTCAGCAAAATCTTGAGTTTTCATCTACATGTGTAGAATTTTCACTTTGAAATGCACACATCTGTCTGTAAAGAGTACAGACTACAGTGCTAAGGCTAAAATTGTCTTAGCAACTAAGGTTTATATTTTTGCTTCAATTTTCCCATTTCAGAGATGTATTTCTGTAGCATAAGTCCTATCCTTTATCTTTTGCCAGGAATGCTGACACTCCATCAGTGCTCAGGGCACTGAATCAGTTGGAGTTAGCTGAGGGAAGAGGAAGGACCCATGAAGAAGGGGAAAAAAATGAAGAGAAGAATTATGTTTGATCAGTTTAGCTCCTTCAATTGGCTCATCAAAAGAGCCAATACCATATGCTGAGAAAGACCAAAAAGGTTTTGGAGAAGGCAAAAGATAACACTGGCACAATGTGCATTTGTGCTTTATTTTCAAATTTCATTTCAGAGCAGTTAAATATGACAGTGTTGCCTTATTTTACTTAATATATATTTATATAAATAATTACAGGGTAGTTTCTGTTGATGTACAACTCAGAGAAAAGTGAAATAAATATAAAGGGCTAAACCAACAATTCCTCTGATCAAACATCCTTTGTAAGTTTGCATTTCATACCAAGGTACATTCTTATTGTTTTCTGCCTCTGTTATCCAAGGGCAGGTCCTATCCTATCAGAAACATGGGTTTTTTTTCCGAAAATTCCTGTATATCTTGCTCATTCACACCTCATTTTTCAAATTAGCAAGTCTGCCAGTAACAACAGGTGGCTCTTTTCTATTATTTTTCCTTTCTTTTTGCTGAACTTTGGAGATCATAAAGTCCTCCTAGCACTCTGCTCAAGATACAAAGTGGCTTTGTTTTCTGGACTCTCACTTTTATTTTTGCTGAGAGAAACCCTGTTCACATCAGGTATGACAATGAGACACATTAAGTTATATTGGAAAAAGTCTAACATTCACAGAAGAATCCATTTGGCACATCTGACACTGTTAAATGAAGAATAGTTGTCATTTTCATTCCCAGCACCAAGGAGTATATTTAGCAAAGGAAATTCCCCTGAAACTGAAAAAAAAACCCTAATATTCTACTTGAAAACATACAAGTACTTCATTCGTGGTATTGCTCATGGATCATAGCATTGGTTTTTCCAATCTATGCTATTTATTCAGTGTTTTATGCTCCAGCTGATATGTTCCACCCGTGGCTCAAACAACTGCAGCACTATGTATTTCTTGATGTTTTCCCAAATGGATTGTCACCTCACAAGAGGTGACAAACAGCGGCAGTGTAGTAGAATGTCTACATGTATAGGCTGACTCACTGAAAAGTAGATTTGTGAGCTTGTATCCAGAATCAGAATATCTGTAAGGCACTGAAGACAGAATTCATTATTGGAACTCAAGTCTTCCTGAAATACCTGGTTAACACCAAGAGAAAAAAAAATCCTGGTTCTTTGTGTAACATCACGTGTAGGTAAAAAGTAGCCAGAATTGAATCAGAACGCTCACAGGAACAAAGCATGACTGAGGAAACTGACTTGCATCTGTTTGTCTTACAGAACTATTTTACCAACTTAGTACTTACCTACTTCATCTTTCAAAATTCTACAATCCCAAAATTTACTTCTAGGGAATTTCAAGACTTCAAGAATTCTGCTAATTCCTTTCATCCCTCTATCTCCCTAGAGAGGGATGGTCAGTGAGGAGGTGATGTGAAGGCAGCAAGAGAGAAGCCCTAGTAAATCCTAAATCTTAAAGATCGCAAGACAACCTTGCCAGCAATTCACTTGAGTGAGATTGGGTGGTAAAGAGCAGCAATGTTCATGTAATTACAACCTTTAGAAACTTACCTATTGTTTAGAAACATTTATTTGTACAGTTCAGCTAAGAAACAAAACTATCCTTTAACTACTTCCTTTTATCATCAAGAAACAGTAACAGAAACTTTCTTTTATAAAATTAAAAAACCCAGTAAATTTGATGAAACAATAATTACACATATGCCCCACTTACAGAACTTTCTTCATTTAATGCCATATATAAGTACATTTGTACATTTTATGCTGCACTGACACCACCATAATTTGTTTAGCTGTAAGAATATTAGGTTTTCGAACATCAAGACTAACCAAGGTTAAGATTCAGAATGCTTCCTGGAGTGGAAGTTCTCTCTTGCTTAGAAGAAATTGGTGTTGATGCTTGAGGAGAGAAAGGTTTGGGGCTGCCCGACAAGCTCCCTGCTTGACCTGTTCTTGTTGGTGCTGGAGAAGCTGAAAAAGTACAGAATTAATAAAGACAGATTTAAAACTAGAACATCTAATAATGACAATTATAATGGGTTTTGTATTTACTTCCACTCTCCACTCACTTTGACAGCTACAACTATTTTCTGCTATTTAAACTGAAGGGGTTTAGTCACTTTTCAAGATTATTTGTTCCTTCTCAATGGAACAAAGAAAGAACTGGTATTTCTTATCTGTGATATTAAAAGTTAAATTCATCTTTTTTTTTTTTTTTAATTTCTTCATAAACCAAGTCATAATACAGCCTGTCTTTAAAAAGTACATGGAATAAAACTAGTCCATTGCCAAAGTCCTGTGCCTCCTTTTTTTACCTGTATTTTTCTCAATAAAGTCCATGGATTCTTCACTGGCACTAAAATGACTGGAAGTTGCTTTTTTCTCTGCATCCTGTTCAACATCAGATCCAGTGTGAACTGATGAGTTTGTACTCATTGGTGACCGTGGCATATCTGTCAGTGAAATCCTGCGCCCTGTGCTACTGCTCAGCATGGACTTGCTCATCAGAATCTTGGGCGACGCTGTCATATCAAAATTCAGTTTGATTTTCTCTTGTTTGTCTGTCTTTGCAGTTCCAGCAGCTGGGTTTGCAGGGTCTAACAACATTTGGTATTGATTGTTGGGAGTATATGGTGTCCGGAAAGGTGCATAATTAAATACTCCAAATTTTCTACGAATGTTATCAACATAAACCTCCATTTCTTGCATTGCACTGTTGAAGATGCTTTTAGTCTTTTTCACAGAAAAAGGAATTTCTTTAGACATGAGGTAGCAATTATTTATTGGAACCCAGGCCCTATATATAAAATAGAGAAATGAAAGATAATATAACTACATGTGACACTTTGAATTGACATTGCCAATTTTTGTGCATGTGCAAATTTATTTCAGCCTAATCATGAAGATATGCAAACCTCAGATCATTTCAAAGAAACCTCACAACATTCTTTTAATATTCCAGTGCTTAGCTCTGGTAAATAAGCAAATTGCATGCCTTGGATTATCACTAGCTTATTTTACTTTACCCAGTAGCACATAAAACATGAATTCACTCTCATTGCATATGACAAAACATTCCTAATTGGAATAATCTATGTAACTGCAAGACAACCATTGCTGAACAGTCTATCAATCTGTCACAGTACAAAAATGTGAAAAGCAGGTAAGGAAAAGAATACTTCACAAGCACCTTCTTAGAAACATTTTCTACCCCGTGTGAGGTCAGCCAAACTCCTCAATGCGAGGAAAATCAAGTATTGGACAGATTTTATTTACCATTAAATGAAGCAGACCCTGAAACTGCCTCCCAAGATCCTAAGATACAAGGAAATTTGACTTCATTATTTCATGGCCCTATGTAGTCAGTTTTTTCAAAGAACACGTTTTTATAGATTTTTATTTCCAATTCATGACAAATCAACTTGTATTCATCATGCCTGTCTCCATCTAAGCAAATGATTCACAGGTACAGAAAACTTAACTCCCTTCAGAGTAAAACTGGCATTTTCAACACAGGTTATCCTTCTGTGTTTTTCAAACCTACAGTTGCGTATTTATTCCCATACTATTTAGACAACATAAATGACTTAAATGGTTTTCCCACCTTTAAGAACTACATTTCTCCCCAGCACAACATCAGACACAGGAATTAAGTTGCACACTCACCAGATTACGTATATGATCATCTTACAAACACAGCTCCATTCTACAGACATCATATAAGGAACTAAAACTGTATTTGCTACAGTATTACATAGTTTGTTAAGGTCAAGGTTCCAAAAACTTGTAAGCACACAAAACTACAACATGAATTCTTTAAGTACAGCCAAAGGCATCCTTTGGTTCAACTCCCACCTGTCATGTTGGCCGAAGAAACGGGCATCGACTTGCCCATCTTTATCCCTCAGTGCTTTAGCAGGCCAGAATGGAAAGCCTTTGAGTTTAGCCCAGACCAAAGGGTGGGGATTGCTCTAGAGGAAGATGCAAAATACACAGTAAGAAAATGTAAGCAGTACTACCTTCAAATCTGGTAATAAACACAGGGGTTTTCTAACTGTATGTATTACTTAGATTCAGTAAAGATCTGGCATGGACAAGGCACTTGCCAAATACAGGATTTGATTTTACCATAAGCGTAATAAATCCTGAGAGGAAAAAAAGATAGAATTGTATTAAAAAACTCCCAAAACATAAAACCTTATATATTTCAATTATACTTATCATAATTGCACTTCTTTATTCATTTATTTTTCATCAGTCCCCTCCAAGTATGTAGCATTTACATAAGTTAGGCTACAGTTAATATTTGAAATGCTCTAACTTTCACTTAGGCTTGTGTCTTGGCAGATCACGAGACACTAAAAGGTCCTTGACTTAGGGTAAGCAGTACTTAGCAAGAACCAAACATCAGTGTGTCATCAACATTATTCTCACACTGAACCAAAAACACAGCACTGTACCAGCTACTAAGAGGAAAATTAATTCTTATCCCAGCCAAAACCAGGACAGCCCAAGACAGAACTTGATGGATTATACACTTCTACTTAAGAATCTTAAGGAGTCTTCCCAAGCTTAGAGCAGTATTAAACAGGAAAGAGACAACCTATCAACAGGTCACAAAAGAAGAATCAAGTCTAAATTGATGCACATCAGCAGAAAGAGACATTCACATTTCAGAAATCCTCCCTGAGTGCTAGTATCACATGTAAGCACAGATGGCACAAGGCAGTTATATTTGAGGACAGGGAACTTGTGAACTGGTTGCTGACACTCTTTACAATTATTTATGACTGAACCAATTTTTTGTGAAAATCTGCAATCTTAGAGCTAAGTATCTTGAGATAGTCTGACTCCATAAAGAAGATGCCTCAGCCCAAGCTACTTGGTAAACTGCAGCAGCTTTCCTTGACTCAATAACCACCACAGGTTTAAAACAAATAGGGGATAACAGGCAAATGAGATAATGTAGTAGCTAGACTACCATAATTCTTAACTTACACAAGGCTCACAAAACCAATTTTCTCGTTTTTGGCAAGCAGCTAAATAACATTCCGGACATACTTCAATTTCATTCATCTGAAAAGTAAAAGGAACATTATTGGAGAGATTAAACAGTCCAAAGCGTGATCATTTGCATTTATTCAGAGGAAAATCACATTGTTACAGTAAAAGAACCACCAAAAAGCACATCTGTGCATCAGAAGATGTTGATCTCTCTTTCCAACTCCAAATATTCATTAACAAGACAGATGCCTTTCAGCAGAATCCATATATCCACTTTATTGTCTTCCCTCCTCTCCCCACAGATCTTAATTATAACTAGGGAATAGCCTACTGGAAGACACTTTAGCAATGCTGTTGACAAACACCATTCTGTAGGCTATGGATATGAAGACCTAAACAGAAGGAAGCTTACAAAAATTATAGATCTTCAGTACACACATTAGAAAACGTGTACTTTGTCACTCACAAATACATTAAATGGAACACTGAACATACAGAACAATTAATTTCATCGGGGCACTCATACCTCATGCTCACAGATTTTGATGATGACTTTTGCTGTTTGTGTCAATTTGTGATTTCCTGAGGAAACAATAAAATGCTTCAACCAAGAAAAGTGTCATGCTAGAACTATGATAAAATCAACAGTTTTCAGATATAAAAGTTATCCATAAAAACAAGAGAACATCCAAACAGACCATATAAAACCAGATGTATGAACTAAATGCTTGCAAAAGCAGAACATCAGCACTTTTCTTCACAATCTAACATTTAATAATTTTTAAATCCTCCTTTTCGAAGCCTATTGCAGCCCTCCTACTACTGACTTACGTTTCAGTAAGGGATGTGCTGTATAATCTTCTCAATTAGGTTTCAATTCAGTGCTGCACAACGCAAAACACTAAAGCAATTTGGGACTGGAACCAGATTATAGGGGTTGGGCCAAGTAATCTTTAAGGGTCCCAACCATTCAATGATCCTATGAATCCAAACCATTCCATGACTCTAATTTATTTGAGATTTTTTCTCTGAGATGGAATAAGCAAGGGACAGCACAGGCTGTACTGGGCCCTACAGTTTTATGCATGCCAGTTGTTTAAAAAAAAAAAATCTGTTGTGTTTAGGCACTGTGGTCATTAACAGGAAAATATTTTCAGTGTAGAAGTCTACAAATTTCTCCATGACTTTGACTATTTCAAAGTTT
Source organism: Lichenostomus cassidix (assembly GCF_008360975.1). Taxonomy (NCBI): domain Eukaryota; kingdom Metazoa; phylum Chordata; class Aves; order Passeriformes; family Meliphagidae; genus Lichenostomus; species Lichenostomus cassidix. The sequence goes on along the minus strand of NC_139500.1, from coordinate 8,262,499 downwards.
CATATTTGAGGACACAAGTACCTACCCCCATTGTAAATAATGCAGTTGTGCAAAATCCATTTGGCATCAGCCAAAAATGCTTCAGTGCAACCGTACATTTTCTTTTTAACATTCTGTAAAGAAATTAAGAATGTATTAGGAAATAGAAATCACTAAAATTCAGCTTCTTCCTGAATGTTGTTTCCTTCCACTTATACAATGAACAAGACTGACTCGTGGAAGTGTTCAAGGACAGGACACTGGACAGAGCTGTGGAAGTTGTCCCTGACCACAGCAGGGGGTTGGAATGAGATGAGCTTTAAAGCCTCTCCAACCCAAACCAGTCTGTGATTCTATTGATACTTATTTACTGCAAGACTTAGGATTCTACATGCTTAAGAATCTCTCAAATTCAGGATGCCTTTTAACTGCCTGAAAATGTATGAACTTCCTAAATTAAATTTAAATAGTGAATTATTTATATAAACATCTTCAACATTTCCAAAAAAACTGTTTCTGAACACAGTGCTAGGAACACCATGTTTCTGCAGACAACAGTCCTTGGTTTCTTCTACTGATGTATTATCACTCCACCGCAGTTTTAATTCTTAATTTTCACAAGACCCAGAAAAAATACTGGTCATAGTACATTAGACAATATGTTTGGTATTACAGTCTACCCAGTAGGTAAAGCGATCTGATTATATAAAAATCAGTCCCATAGTCTTGTTACAATTCATACCACAAAGACACCAGCCTCCACAGTCCTGCTGTGTAAGGCCACAGAGAATGAAAACTTGTCCCTTCACCAGGTCCCAACAGAACAAAGTTTTGCAATGCTTCACTCTTCATTAAGCAGTGGAGAAAGGAGAATTTCTTCATTATATGTACTTTCAAATTACTATTGAACTGAGAATTAAAGTCCCATTATCCACCTCTTGACTGTTTCTCTTTTCTTCTACACCTCAGTGCAGCAGAGATTACAGTATTTGTTGAATGATCAGTAAAGTGAGTCTGGAATGACCCCTGGATATACATCAAATGGTCCCTAATTAATGAACCGATGATCCATAAATAGCTTACAAATACGATGATCAAATGAAAACCCTGCTTGAAGACGTCTCTCCTGGAGATCATTCATGGACTCAGATGAATTTAACAGGAGGAAATCAGCAGTGTAAGTTTGTCTTTCTCACACTATTTTTCCTGAACATTTGTTACTGGCTCAGACAAATCAGTGAACTTCAGTTAACATAGGACTGTTTTTAAGCTGTAAATGATAATAATCAAAAAAACACCCCACCCATCAAAATCATTCCAAGCAACTTCTCTCTCCCTGCCCTCAAACATTTAAAAAATGTTACACATAGCAATCAAACTCAAGGAACCTTTCTCTGTTACTTTCATACAAACCTTCTCTAATGTACAAAGGTCCATTGGATGAAAGATATATTCTGCATAATCTGGGTGTTGATCCAGTGAAACTGGCTTTTGAAATGGCTCTGTCTGTTAGGGGAAATAATAAGCCATACTGGTTACTAATACTGAACAGTTTCATCGATTACACAATACTCACTCATTTTTTAATACTATTTCCAGCTGTATTAACAGACCAAATTCTTTAAAGGTAATTATAAAATGTTGTGAGGCAATAAATTATTGGCAGAACAACAGGAACTAAAAGGTCTCATTTAACTGACTTTTTTATATGCTGGATATGACAAATTTCAAAAATTAGGCGATTTTTAAAAGGCACTGGCGTGATTTACTACATACAATGGAACGGGTTTTAACCACACTGAAGAAAAGTTCCTCAGCATTTTAGAAGTACATGATACAACCAACTTCTAAGGTAAACACAATTTCTACTAACAGACAACAATTACATTTTCAACACATATAATGAATATTGTAACAGTGCCAGTGCCTAGGGCTCCTGTCCATATAATATTATTGGGAAGAGATCATGTCTGCCAAATTCTCCTTTTATCTCCAAGACAGCATTGTTCACTTTCAGAAAGTAAGAAACCACTATGTTCCCAGGGAAGACCACTTTGTATTTTTATTGCATCAACTGAAAATACATCCAGAAGTTACATCAAGAAACTACATTTTAAATGCACTTCAAAACAGTCTGTACAACTTAAACTAATGTCTGTGCTAGACAGGTGGCAGATAGCACAGAAGCTGTCACAGACAATCTGATAAACTGAACTAGATTCATCATCCACTAAAGGAAGCAAACCTCAAGATTATGACAAGCACAAGTATTTAAAGAAAAAGCCAATAAAAATTTCCTTACCCCTGGCTGTTTCATTTTCTGTAGTGCAAACTTCAGTAGATATGATAGCTGTTCGATGGTGAGCATTGTCATTGCTTTACTCTGTGTTTCTATGCATTCTGCAACTGTGATTTTCTAAAAGTTCAGATTAAAAAAATATTTTGTCAGCAAACATTTCTAGATAAATCCTTCTCCACTGAAACATTCTAATATTCAAATGAAAGAAACACTATCTTACAAGAAACAGAACATTTCTCAAGATACAGTGTAAGTACTTCAGATGCCTGTTTTACCTGGGTTTTGGTCTGCGTATGTTACCAAAAAAGAAGAAAAAAGGAAAAAAAGGGAAACAGTAGAAAATTATTCAACATCTTCAAGATCACACGAAGTGAATATGTAATATGGAAAATTCCCAAATACAATGTGGGTTCAGAGCAATGTGAGAGTGAAAAAGTCACCTGGGGTCTAATACAATAAGCAATCAGAGAAAAACATGCCATAAACCAATTTGCTTTCATTACAGATACTTGGATGCTAAATATTCTCTCCCCAGAAATCACTGGAGAGGAATGATTAAATTCTTCCTCACTCCACAGCAAAAATTAACAAAATACCCACTTTTTTATGTAGACCCTACGGTGCATTTTTTTCTGCACTGTTGAAAAGCTGATCAGCCCACCAGAAGCAGCACAAGTTAAGCTACTGAAAAGTGCAGAATGTTTTCAGAATTACTGGTGCATGATGAAGAGATCACTCTTTGAAATGGTGCTTCTCTAGAGCTGGAGACACAAAGGAAGTTGAAGACTCATGATAAGGCAAACACAACCCAGGTAACACACAGAGAAAAAGTGGTGAAGCAGAGCCACGGAATCCTCTTTTGTATAAATTTTTCTGGTACCTTGACCAAGAGGCAATGTAGAAATAAACCAGAAACATTTCAGAACACAGAAAATGCTGCTTAAATCTCAAAACCAAGACAGAAATCCGCCCCTCATTTCAAACTAACCTCACATTCTGGGCAAAACCAATCCCCCTCTGGTTCGGCTGTCAGTTTCAGACACTTAGCATGATAAACCCGAGGACACAGTTCACAGCAGAGGACTTGGCCTTCCCGATGACAAACCCAGCAATAGAAATCATTCCGTCCATCCTGTGGTACAACATCAACAGGGTCTGTGGTGAGTGGCTGCTTCATATAGTAAAACGGACCATGTCTTAGTTCTGACTGAAATGTAGGCAAGAAAAACAGGTTTGGTTTCAAAACAAATTTGCATTTTTTCAAATCATAATATTCATAATATATAAGCAAACAGCAATTTACAGAGTTTGATTAACATTTATGCAAGCACAGTATCTTAGTCATCGCACAAAATCACTCATAAAGAAGTTTACTTCTTATTCAGATGTCAAATGAGAATTTGTACTCAAGACCAGAAATCAGTTTTTGTGGCAAGTGAGGGCATTGAGTGCAAGACATGCAATCCAACCAGAGCCAGCAAACGCTTTTAGCTTTAAGAAAGAAGTATTGCTATAAAAGCTATTAGGCCCTCTAAACTCAGAATTTCATGGGGCAGTGCAAGGTAAATACTCATATATTTAGTGCTGGCTAAACCTGGGACAACTGAAGAAGTTAGTCCTGAAACAAGGAGTTGAACACCATGCAAATCTGTGCTAGTTTGCAGCACTTTATAGCTTTGTACCACGAAGCAAGCCAATGCTGAATTTGATTAATAAGCCAAAATGTAGAGAAGGATGACAAAGGAGCAAATTCACATCTTGAGCAGCCACCTCCACTACAGGAGATCTCATTCACCACCTAGATGCATATCAAAATTTAAGACTCACATCTCCACTGGTTTGCCTGCACTAGAAAACAGTGTTAACTTTGTAACCTGCATGAATTTCTCTTCCCTTTGAGCCCAACAGCTCAAAGAAGACACAGCTGATGCCAAAACACAAGCAGTCAAGAGCCTGGGATGGTTTAAATGGGTCAACAGATACCTAAAGTTTGTTAGTATCAGCTATGAAGAGCTGTTAACATTTATTGGAAAACTACATTCTATTTATTAATGTCAAGGGAACTCAAATTCTCTGGTATTCATTATAGTGGTGGTTTGCTGAGGAGGGAAACAATCTTGAAATTTTAGGCATCTTGTTTACTGTGACTCTTTTGTTTGATGTAAAATCACTTGCTTGTGACTTCACTTATAATTATCCAAATACTTGTAGTCTGAAGAACCATTTTGTTTGATTTGCAGGTCATTTTGCAAGTGTCCTATACCATTTATAAATCTACAACTTCCAAGACCCTGGAGCTGTCCCACATCCATGTGATTCACAGAACAGGGCAATCATGCTCATGTTCTCTACCTTTGAGGCATCCTGAACAAAATCAGTCATATTTAATATTTAACATTTTATATTTAATAATGTCCCCAGAAAGCACCAGCATGCCACTAGGAACAATAGTATTTCTAGATACCTAAAGTTACAAAGGACGAGGTTTAATTATTTGAAGGAATAAGGGATCTTCAAGGCAGAAACGACAACTGAAGATGTTACATCTCAAAAAAACCCCCTGATTATCTAACACTGTACAATATGTTAGGCAAAGAAAGGATGTTATCCATAAACATTCTGCCACATAATATTTCACATGATTCTGTGCCAGTTTTGGTGGTTTTCATTTTCTATTCTACAGATGATTAAGGCCAAAAAGACACTTTGCTCCCACCACATAAATGGGCAAAGTGTTACTTTCTATATACACACACTTAATCACATAACATGACAAGAATTTCAGAAGGATGATTCTATGAGATCTTGTGGAATTAGTGGGACAGCACAAGGGTTTAACTCCATTTCAAACACATTACTACAAGAAGCGTTCAAAAAAAGAAACTGCAGTGAGGAAGAGAAAGTTGCAATTTCCAGTGCAGAAACATGTTTTGTTTGCAGCTAAATCCACACACAGCTGTGAGACCAGTATCTCAATCTTTTATACATGGAAAGGCAACTATGGGGCATTTCCTCCACTGTAGATACAGGAAATTACCAGAGGAATTTAATACATATTCCGACTTTGAAGTGGATATAACTAGTATATGCACACTAACTTTGTAAGATTCGAGGACTCTGCTTTAAGACAAACAAAAAACCTGTGAAACTTCCACAGAAATCATAACATCCAAACTGAGAAGTCAATTTTTGCTGGAACATGAGATGAATTAGTTTTCTGTTCAAGGACACTTTTATCATTTAGACATCTATCACCTTACTCTGCCTAAGCCAAGTTTAAGAAACAAAACTAAAGAGGGTTCAGAGACTCGAGAAACCCAAAGAATAAAACTAAAAGACTGAAAATGAAAGATTCAACTGCATCAATTGACCTTTTCACTTGTCCTAGTCAGAATAATATATTTCAGGAGTTCAAATTTTAACAGTTGTTAAAGTTCAAGCTTAACTAGGTGCTAGCTTGTTTTAAAGACTTTAATAAAGTTATTAAGACCTGTAGAACGACATAGAAAACTGAAGAAAACAAACAACAGTATTGCAGTGCAATTTTGAGGATAAAAGGATCTCTATTTAAATTCAGTTTAAATTAATACTGAAGCTAGCAGTAAAACAAGCTGACAATTTAAATTACATTATAACTGACCAATTCAGCGTCAAAAATTCCTGATTCTTCACCTGCCTTAGTTATAGTCTACAATTCCTTAATGCTTTGCTTGAATTTCAGCACTTTAAATACCTGATGGCACCATTCTGAAGATCTGTTAGGGCTTCCACAATATGTAACACAAAGCTACATGCAACTATAATTTTAGTAATGGTATCTTGAAATGTTTAAGTATCTTTGTAATGTAGAATATTAAGTCAGAAGTTTCCGAAGTCAGAGAGGTTGTCACACAGAAGTCAGAGAGGTTGTCACACCTCAAAACAGATTTATCAGTCAATCAAAACTACAACTATCAGCTACATCATACTTCAAACTCAACCTGAGACCAAAACTAGAACCTGTATGCTCAGCTGACATCTGCTCAGCAGTAGAAGAATCTTTAAAACCAATTCCTGCTACCACATAGAAAAGAGTTTGAACCTATTTAGATGTAGCAAATTTCAGGCATGCCCACTTCAAATTTGACATGCAAGACAAAATAAAAGCAACTTGTAAAAGCTAAACAAAACTAAACAGATGATATTTTCTTGCTAACTTGTAATAAACACAGCAAAATAAGCAAGTCTGATTGGTTGTCTTCATTAGATACACAACTTTATTTTATCCTGTACATTTCAGGTCTGAGACACCTGGAAAACAGAAAAGGATTTACCAAGGGGAATGGATCGAGTTCAACAACTGCAACTGTGTTTTCACATTTATTTTTAAAGGCAGGAAGAAAAAGTGGAAATTAATACGCAAGGATTCAATTCCACTGTTTGTAAAACTATCTCTGCATTGCACAGTTACAAGCTCAGACATCAGTGGGGCAACATCTGCCCAGAAAACCTCCAAGATGTAGAGGAATAAATCCAGCTTGCACTGAAGCTCAGCAAAAGCCCAAGTGGCTCCAGTGCACCTCAACATGCAACAGTTAGAGCTCCTGAAATGAAACACAATTGACACTGGGTTTTAAGGCCTGATTTATTCACAGCCTTTGTCCCAGGACAACTGCAGTGAGTAGGAATTTCATTTTCTTTCTTCACCAATGCAATTGTACCAGGATAATGTGGATGCTGTTATGGCAGGAGAACGTACTTGGAACACTCAGAACTTAATCCTGTGTTTATATGCTGGCAAAAACACCCGTGACACAAAAAAGCACTTTGAAAAATATGCAGGCATGTCATTAGTACATCAGATGTGAAGTCATTTCAGTAAGGTTGAGCACTGCTTTCATGTAATCTCTTCCAAGATGATGCAGATGCTTTACAGCATTTGCTATTCAATACAATTCATATAATTCTTTCATGAGCATCATACAATGAATCAGAAATTGTCAAAGAACTTGTGAAGTCAAGTTCTTCTAAGAAGGACACCAAATGCTATCAATTCAGCATTCAGGAGACAGTAAAAATAAGGTTACAAGCATAAACACTGAAAAGTCAGTGTAATCCTTTGACTTAACTAGTTTGGTAAAAGTGTACACTGCCTGCAGTTTTAAGGAAGAGGAGGAATTCTATAGAGTACTGAGGATGGAGCTGACTTTTGTTACTAACTGGCAGTAGGAAAGGACTGCAAGCAGATGAGGAACTTCCACTGACATTATGAGATCTTTGTTAACCTAAGTTATCACACTAACGAACATTTCCGTTTAAGGGTTTTAATTTTAAAAATAGCTATTTTTTGGTTTATTATTGTTATTATATTTCTTCATATTAATTCTCTTCCAAATTGCATTTATTGGTTACACATCTTATTATCTTTATGAAATCACTAAGCAGGACACAGGTGGTCATTTTCAATGATGTAAAACAATAATCAAAGAGCATTGAAATCCAAACTACAATGCTAACTCCTACCTTCACTGCATTCAAAAACTAATAACCATTCCTTAAGAATACATAAAACAGTTTCCTAAAGAGGACTAAGCTTCTGGATCAGCTGTCTCTACATCCTCTAGTGTTTCATATTCTACCATAATAAAACCATGACTTCTCTTACCTGCTCTTTATTATTACTGTTCAATAGACCAGGTTTCTTTTTCTTTTTTATAGGACTTGTTGATGCATCTTGAGGCGAGTGGCCATTGGAGGAATGTGGAGGGCTGGGAAATTTCCGTTTTTGTGCTGTGCGTTCAGCAGAGCCAGGATCTGAAACAGATACAAAGAACATGGGTAAAGCCTGCAAATTCATGAAAAACATTCCAGCTGGGTTATGGTTTATCAGTCACACTCTTCAAAGATTTTTAATTCACCTTTTTAAAACAAGAACATTTACAATTTCATTCTCTCAGAACAAAATTTCAATGATCCCTAATGAATATTAAATGCTCAGCTCAATTACAAAGAACTTACTGATATTTTTCAAAAGAAATAAGTACACAATCAGCTGTACAACACAATCATAGAACAGTGACATGATCCTCACAAAATACAAACGAAAGTTCATCAGAGTTGGGTTAACATGTTTAATTTTTCCTTAAGCTTTTAATGCATGCAATAAAACAAATGGATATGGATATTTTTATAGATAAAACCAGAGGAGTCAGAAGTCATCAACATCGCAGAGAAACAACTGAATCACCCCCAAAACATTTAACTGCACTGAAAAAAAATAAAAAACCCCAGTGATTTTAGCTACTTTCTACACAAATCTATGGAAAATATGGTGCTATATGGTGACTTCTGATTGACCAAAAGCTTGGTAACGTGTCAAGATAACATTTAAGGAAACTATGAATAAATATCAAAAACACATGGAAATATAGATGGAAGGATATATAACTGAGGAGGGAAAAGAAAAGTAGGAGCATTCACCTATCTTGCATTTTGTTAATAGCTTTACCAGGCTAACATCATCTGGAATTTCAACAATTCTAGGAAAAGTGTCTGCCGCTGGTTCTGTAGGCACAGCCATTTTAGCAGTGCTGCCCAGCAGAAATGTAGTGTCATCTCTCAGAGAAACTCCTCTGCTGACATAAGTTATAAAATTTTGGCAAAATGTAGTGAGGCTGGTTTAAATCAACAAACAAAAACTGCCCATGTCTTGAGGTTCGACACTAAGATGTGACTTTCCTCCCTTCCTCCATACCCCTCCCCTTTTACACTGATAGACAGCATTTAGTACCAGTTATCTGCTGACATGTCTTGGCTGAAATCAATCAATACAACATATCTAAGGCCATTATTGTTACTCGTGTTTGGATTCAAGCAAATCTGCCTCCTGCTCCATTTAGCTCAAAATTTAGATTGATTTGACAATACAAAGAACTGCTATGTCACCTATGTGTGTGAAAAATACAGTGTCTGCTTCCTCCCCTCCTTAAGCAATTATGACAATAAAAATGCCAACACAATACAAGTCTGCTGACAGGAAGCTCAGAGGGTTTGTCAGTTTAGCTGATTATGCACAGAAGGTGGCAGAAGAACTCCTTGGGATGGATACGCACCATATATCCCAAGAGAGCTGTGCTAATCCAGTTATCCTGGAAGAAAATGCATCATGAGTGTCACCTAAACCAAAGCCCACAACTAAATCAAAATTATCAAACCTAATACAAAAAAAGCTCTGAAGGCTATTTTTTTCATGAAAGTAGAATTGAGCTTATTCAGCATGGGAATGGTTTGCATTCAGAATGATCCACAGAAACAGCATCATATGGTGTCTCTTCTCATCTTCCATCACCACATTAAGTCATTGTTTCTTTATTATAATTTGCAGTTCTCAAAGTCCTTTCACATATTCCTAAAGGCAGTCATAAGAAAACTACTCCACTGTGAAGTGCAGACCATGCCTTAATCCTCATCTTCCCAAAGCAGGGAGATGTCCAGAATTGTCTCTACAGCAAAAATCCTCCTCAAAGGACTTGCAAGGACTCTGAGCCCAAGTTCCTCACCAGCAAATAAAGCCACCACTGTAACTCCCGCAAGAGACTTGGGCTTTTATTTCCAGATTGTACCTATGCAGGCACAGCTTAAACCAGGAAGGTAAATGGACAGTAGAGTTTTCTGCTTTTTGCCTCTTATTTTGTACTTCCAGGCACAAAACTGCCACCAGTGAAGCACACCAGTTTGCTTTCAGCTCTTCAGTCTCAGATTGCTGGGTTTATCAAGAAGCTGACTGTGACACTACATATATATTGTACCTCAGCTCGAAGTATGAAAATCAGCTGTAAAGTTCCTGCCCTCATAATATGATGCTTTTCACTTTTAAATGTTGTTTCTCTCCTAAACTAAATGATTCAGGGTCAGGAAATGGGTTTAACTGTTATTAGTTAAACCAGAATTGAATTACAATTCAGTCACAGCCAAATCCAAGCTACAATTCAGGAGAAAAGGTGCTGATTAAATACAAATCTTACTAAATGGTTGCACAAACGTGTATGTTTAGTTAAGTAATTTCAAAAACTACATAAGGTGATGTAATTTTCCTCCTAGGTTCAAGTAGCCTGAGTACTGGGGATTTTCAAATCAACGAGTGGTGACTTATCAACAACACAAAAAAATTGACCTGAAATACACTTCATTTTCTTTTTTTTTTTTTTTTCAATTGGCAAGTTATTCAAATGCACAGAAGTTTTCTTGAGGCAATGTAAGATGTAACTGGAAAAATTAAGGAATAGACAGGAAAACAGCAATGCACAGGCATATTCTTTCAGATTTAGTTCTGCTAGAAGAATAGGCTAGAGTCTTTAAATACCATGCTATGTTGCCAATTTACCTAATAATACAAACAATCTTCTAATTCATCTCAAGTAACAAAGGAATGGTCGCACCTAATTGAATTGTTTGAGCTATAGTTTCCAATTCAAATTAACACAAAAAATGCTCAGGCTGCATTTTGTGTGAATTTCTTTCAGTGGGAGTACCCTGTTTAGCACAAACTGCTGCTTCTCCTTCCCTGGCTCTCCCAGTTGTGTGAGCGGAGCTCCTGTTGTGGAGTTGTGAACCAGATCAAGAAATTGATCCCTGTTAAAACAAACAATCTGTCAGGAGGAAAGTTAATTTTTAATTTTGAATCATTTCCTCAGTTCAGTGTTACTTGAAAGAAAGTGAAACAGATCTGGGGGGAAAGAACAAAAGAAACCAAATTTAAGCTCTGCAATAACTTGGTGACTACAACCTCCTACAATTACTTAGGAGGTGGACTCAAGTTTCTGCTCCAAAAAGGAACAGCCAGGATTTCTGCAATCTCTCTGTGACAAGTAAATGTTTTTCAAAAAGTGTTTAATGAGCAAGAATGGTCTCACTTTAAGAACTATCTCACATGGCCAGCTCAGCAGCACCTGGCATGTGATCCTGCAATCCCCCTGCTCCTAACTCAATTCCTGTCACAGTCTGAGCACATCAACCCAAACCAAACTTTTCAGGCAGGCATCAGTTTGTGCACCCACACAGCTTTCTAACTGAAAAGGCTGAGATCACGGGCAATTACTCAGCACTCAGAAGGTTAATAAGAAATTCAATGTTCTGTGTGCTAAATGAAGTGCATTATAGCAAAATAAATTAACATTTCATTGATAAACCAATTGTACTAAAAAGAATTAACTTGCCAAGGAACATCAGTCCACTTATTTGATTTTTTTTCTGTGATTTTGTTTTCTTAGCATCATTTTAAAAATGTGCTTCCAGCTCAAGTGAAAAAATAGACACCTGAAACTACTTTTTCAATTCTCATTAAAAGTTACCTGGTTTTACATCACTAGGTTAGTATTACTTTGTCTGCGATTTTTGTCAAGGTTGACAATAAGCACCTCTGACTGCTCTTACAAACCATTCATTGGGGAACAAGCTAACGTGAGCTTCACCTGAAGCTTAAATCTTTGTTTCTACATGCCATCATGTGACTAAATGATTACTAACTACTGCTCCCAGGAGACAGACTAAAGCATACTTAAACCCTCAAGCAGTTTCATTTCACACTTCATGACTATTTTGTAAGTCCAATTTCATGTGCTGACAATGCACTTCGTAAGCAGATAACTACGGCAATGCGTTAACACAGTTTAGCTTATAAAAACAAACAAAAGTGTATTATTTATATCAGGGATCTTATCTTGCTGCAGCATATGGAGCACAGACCACAACCAAATATTTTTATTCTCTAAGTATTGCAAAGTGCTGCACTGTAAACACTCTATAGCAGTGATTCCTGACAACTGACAAGTTTAGTTCTTCTCAATAAAAGCAGGTGCCAACTCAGAAAACCTGTAAAAGTAGGATGTTGTTTTCCTTGCTTTTCCTGTGATATTCAAATGTAATTCTTCTTGAAAACAAGCAACAGCAATATTCCTTACTGTAAGAACACAGCACAAACTGCTCAGTACCAAAGACCGACAGTGACACTGCCTTTGGCTCTTCCTTCCATACTCCATTTTTGTTATTTTTTTAAACACTTAAGCTAAATGCGGTCAAATCAATTCCAGACTAAAACAATGATGAAATCACATCTACATGTGTAATTCCAGGCATCTCTTGTATTTGTATTATTTTCTCTACCAGTAAAGCCTTAATGAGAGCTCAAATCCACACCTAAGTCAAGGCTTAAAGCACCCTTCCACACATACAATTTGTTTCCTGTTGCCTTCTCTAGCACTGTGGTATGTTCACTAAGGAAGCAAGATGGTTTGGAAAACTGATATGGCCTAAATCAACAAAAAATGGCATGGAGTGTAATCAATAAGAAATATGCAAGAAAATGTAGCAAAACTAAGTTGTCCCATTTGACAGAAGAGGTTTCAATTAATAACTTAGAGGAATTTCAGAATTGCGAAGTCTCACAGATTAATTTATTATTCTGAGGGGTTGTTAAAAGGTTTCTGATTTTTCAAATCCATTACCTATAATACTACAGCAAGATTAATTCTAGTAAAAACTTAATAAAATCATGGATAAATATGTTAGAACTTATACTCTGCTTCGAGGAATTTAAATTTTCTGCCAGAATTTTAAAACATTATGCACTTGCAATCAACCACTAAAGCCCTGTTTTCATTCCAGAAACTTCAACTGATGTAATTAACCCAATCCAGCTCCTTAATGAAATAACAGAGGTCAGCCATGGTTGTGTAAACTCTGATGAACTCCGACAACATTACAGTTTCACGTAAGTACAAAAAGACACTGTTGATTGTTTCTTCAGTGCAGGGCTTTGGGAGATAAAGAAAAAGAAACACTTCCCAACAACTTGCAAGGTCAGAGCTGAAAGGTGAGGAAAAGCTCGAGCCTGGCTATGGGGGACTTGCTGCCCCAAGGCCCTCCTAAGGTGGGATAGCTGATAACAAGGGCTCTGCATCAGAGACAAAAGCCCAGGGCTCCACTTCTGCTCCCTGCAGGACTCTCAGTTTCACACTGGAGTAAGAATCTCATGTCCGTGTGAAGAAATACTTGGTATCACTAGAAAGAAAGCTCATAAAGAAGTACTATTATGAAACCATTACAAAACATATCACGCATTCCGGGAATTCCATTTAATTAGTCATTTTTGTATTTACATTCATAATATCTGAACATTGTACCACTGAGAGGAGCTCCTAAGACCAAAGCCTTTAACACAAACCTGAAAAAAACCAACCTGTAAAAGTCAGAATTCTCCCCATTAAGAAGCAGAGCCTCAGTATATGATTTTATGCCAAGCTAAGACCATCTAATGCCCAGCTGTCCCTGCTGGGGCAAGGTTGCTCCAAGCTATGTCCAACATCTGCTCAACTCCCCCAGCAATCCAGTTCAGGGAGAAAAGCAGGTGGAAAACTACCTCTCCACCCAAGTCCTAAGAGCCAGCATAGATGTAAAGGCAATGTAAGAGATGTATGACTGATGATGGCAAAAAGAGAGTTAAAAGAGCTCCTTTTGACTGGGCACTGAACAGGCAATTGTTCCAGTACCAACTGAAATACGTGAAAACCTACATGGAAGTCCATCTGCCACCACAGCTTGCTACTGTTGGCAGTAGCCAGATAAGTAAAACAAGCAGAAATTTGTTTTAAAAAAAAAATTCTTCCAGGTCAATAGGAAGAAAACACCCAGTAGAGAGTTCATTCTGTCTGAAGAGAACAAGTACAAGCAAAGACACAATTTGCTCTGGAACCACAACCTGGAAATGCTCAGACATTTATCCAGAGACCTTGCAATCCCCAACCTGAAATATTTAATAAAAGAAATTAGAAAGCAGTCCACAAGGCTGGAACAGAAATATAAAAAGATGTTTCTGCTGGACACATTAATGTATCATATGTAAAGGCCAAAATACAATAATGTAATCCATGACCTCTCTCCTTCACTAAACAGCAATCCTCTGTTGACGGCAGTTTATGTTTCTGGACTCCTTGCACTCTCTTTAAGCTCTCATTTCCCATTTCCAGTTCTCAGAAGCCTTATGCTTTCTTATTTTCATTAAGAGAGTGAGATTTTAAAATCTTGTTTTTAAAACAGCTGCAGATGCACAGCTTATATGCAGATCTAAATTATAACTACAGCAACTCTACTCCTCTTCCCCCCTTTCCCACCCTACCAGGTATCTGTCCGTACAACTTTTTGTGGGCAGGCACTGGTGTTTAAGAGTAGGGTTAATCAGTTTATGATTCAGGCAAAATCTGGTACTACAGAAAATAATCAATTTTCTGCTAGGTCAGCAGCTGGACATAGCTGACTGTGCAACAGCAGAAGCTTTACAGCCAGCAAAGAAGGGTAGAGACATGCAGCTAAACATGTAGGACTCCATAGCCCTGACCCAAGCTACAGACTCGCTTTACCTATCACATTATGAAGTAATAAGTGTCAGTAATGGCTTTAAGCTCTGGTTTCATTCCAGCCTAGCCTTATCTCAATGCTTGCTAACAAAGCTCCATACTTGCTGCACCCAACTGGTGTATTCCTGCCCTCTCTCTTACACCAGTGTTGGCAGTCCACCAAGCTTTTTCAGCACACTGAGCTAGTAGAAAACTGTTCATGTTATATGGTTCAGTTAGCTTCCTGCCAGCTTAAATATGGAAGGAAGTGGATAAAACTGTTGCATTGAGCAGTTTGACCAGCTTAGGCTGCTTTGAAACCACCACATTACTTAGACCGATTCAAAGGCTGTCTTAAGACCCGTGGTACAAATTAAACAATGCATGGTTTAGTTTAGCTTAAACTGAACTGGAATTGAATTATAGCAATTAAACTCCTTATACCAAAACAAGAATGTTCATGAAGAGCCACGCATCAGGCTAATTGGTTTTTAAGCAGTTAAATTTGTTTCCCTACAACCTTATTTAGACACAGTCTCACATGAGCTGTCTGAACTATAGCAGGGCAAGTTAGGTTACAGACTTGCAGCACATCCGCTGCTCTAGGTCAAGTGTGAAGTTAAACAGTGCCACGGATTGATCTCCTGCACAGGCTTTTCACACATCAAAAAACCCAAACAAAGCACAAAGAGCTGCGTACTCCCTTCCAGGTTTGCCTAGATAGGGTCAACTTCCTCATCTACATCCCTTCCAAAGCACAAAAAGCAAACGTCTGCACAAGCTAATTGCTACAAGGGGGAACAGTGCTGCCACAGTCCCACCAGTTTAAAACTTTGCTGCACCTTTTCTGCCTTGCACAGAGCACAGTAACAGTTAAAATTCTGGTTTGTGACTTTTTTGCTGCAGAAACACTGCACTGAACTATCACAGAAGCTTGTTTCAATCCAAATAACAGGTGTGCAGAAAGATTCCTTACACCACCCCTGTAATGTGGCCAGCTCTTGGAGATGACATTTATGATTTGGTTAATTTGGCAAAAAGCTATATATTCAACTATTATAAAGTTTTATCACTAACTCACAGATTAGGTTTGGTATACAAAAAAGAGAAACAGCTTACAGGCAAGTGTAAAGAGTTCTTTATATCCCACATCCTTCACTGAAAAAAATGTAAGCATATAAGGGCTTGCGGTGGGTGGCTGTTATTCTTGTCCTTAGAATGGTGCTGGCAGGGGTTTTATCAACATACATGTTAAATTTAACAAACCAACTAAAGCAACTCAGCATCTAGTTAAACAAAAAAACAATTCCCTTATTATTAAAGTGATTCAACCACTGCTAAGTTTTATCTCTACTATGATGATATACAAATGCCATTTACATCACTCCCACTGCTGTTTAAAGCACTAAGAGTCCTTCTACGCATGGATCAGTGACTTTCACACAATGACAGCTTGGGTCAATCTAAACCAGCATCATGGTGAGACTGGCTTTGTCATCAGCTGGTTCAGAGAGTTGTACCAACAGTAAACATTATGAAAACACAAGTCTCTTTCTGCCAGGTTAAATCCCTCCAAACTGACCAATTTTAATTGTTAAGGGCCCACAATGCAAGGGAAGCTGCAAGATCACATGTGTGAGAAGGCTGGGAGATGAAAAACTGACTCTTTCAGTAACTATGAGATATTAAATCAGCTCATGGTCCTAAGGAACTTCATCTCAACCTTACCAAATAAAAAGCCAGAAGTTTCCTGTGGGCTTAATTCATTAAAACAGCACATCTTGAGGTCAGAGCAGTACTAGAACTACCATGAGGAAATGGCAAATTTTTGCATGGCCCATACATCTATTTGTGGCAGATTAAAGCATCAGAACTAAAATGTAAAGATCTACATAAGTAGATATCAGATTTCTAAGTGTCTTTTAGACATTAATTACATCAGAGTGACATAAGTAATGGTTTAGCTCACTTGAGGCAAGTAAAACACTAATTAGTACTAGTAAGTGGGCCCATGTTTCTAAGAAGAAATAAAGATGAGATTTCATGGGCAGCTAAATGTTTCTAATAACCACCATTGTCTCTTATACCGATTTCTGATATTATCAAACTCTTTCACACACAAACTGGTCACTGCAACAGCAGAAAAATGTTTCCATTTTTAACTTGGTTAGCAAGTTCAAGTAGCTGGGATGTGAGAAGCACCAGAAAGGAAGTAAGTGGTGGAGTGCATAGCTAGGAGCTTACCCCAGTCAGTAGCAATCATTAAAGCAACAAAAACATTTACTTTCTGCTGGCTTAGAAAACTGAAATACAGAGAGAAGTAAACATTGAAAGCAGTCCTGTGGTGGAGACTGACATAGCAGATCAGAAGGAGAGAAGGGAGAAAAACACGGGGAGAATGGACAAAAGGAGCAGGTGCATATCTTCTGAGGTGTCAGATCACATGTACTACGTCACCTAACTGTACCATGAGAACTGAAACAAGAAATTTACTGTTTATTAGTACAAATAAGACCTCAATTCAATTTTATAACCATGTTATCCACCGAAGCTTCCTCATTAAAAAACATGCAGATGATGTGTTGCACTTTCAAGACAATCTCACCTGCACATTCAGAGTTAACTAGACTTGTGAGTCCTGCTGTAGGAATGTGAAGAGTAATTCTGTGTGTGCCAGAATTTTAAAAGGACGGTGGTAACCAGTGCTGCTATTTTAGAGAAATGGCTTTCAAGTAAACTCAGCTGCAAAGTCACTTGCAAGTACAAAAGGAGATGGACAAGCATGAATGTCCATGAAATAATATACTGCTGAGGGGACTAATTTCTGTGGAAACAGAAATGCTACTGTGATTCTTCATTATCATAAAAAAAGGATTCATTACTATAGAAAATACTACCTTAATATTTTGGCTACTACTATTATTTTATCCAATCAAATCTAAAAGTACTACTTTAAAGGAAGCCATGATATGTGAGGTAACAGAAGAGGTTGATGTTTTTTCATAATCTAACCTTAGCTATTCATAAACCTAAAATAACACTGGAATATGTGTAAGTGTACATTTGATACATAAACACTTTCTAACATACAAAAGCAACTGAAAAAATGCAATGAATCTTGAGCCTCCAATCAAGTGTAGCTTCATGGTAGATGACACAGCTTCACTATCCTAGTTTACAAATAATTGTGTTGTAGAAACTAAATGAAACATTCCTCTTACTCACCTTTGGATCGAGTGGAGATGTCCATCCCCTCCACCACCTCCTGCTCTGCCTTTATTTCCTCTTCAGCCAAGCTGCAGGATTCAAAAAAGGTGAATTAGAGTTTGGACTTTCTGGACTATATTACTCCCATGACCAATTTCTATCCATCAAGTTCAGCATAACACTGTGAAACACAACTATATTACAATTTATGATGGAATGAAAGGTCTGCTGTTTGCCAGAGCATATATTGATCAAATGTATCAAAACCAATTCAGGTACACACATGTGCTGCAAATTACCAAGCACAAAAGTAACATTTTCATACTAATGACAGTCTTGTAACATGTAGTAAAGATTGTGGCAACGTATGTATGAATTGTGTGTGACAGACAAACAGGAATTCTGTTCCTTCCAGCTCCTAATCTCAGATAAACCGTGTGGACAGATGCCTGCCAACATTTAAATGCTCATCAGCATTTCTGAACAGATTAGCTCAAGCAACAGACTTAGCAACACAGAACAACTTGCAAAATTAGAAGGTAAAATGCAATTTTAAAAACCATTTAATAAATCCTTTTAAGGATTTTGGAACTAGACAACATAACAGAAAACTGAATATTTCTAATTTATTGGCAATACAATTCCACCAATTATTAACCATAAAAACAGTATAGAGTCATTACCATTCAATCTCCCACAGTTAGTTTTCTTTTGCTCCAAGCAGGATTAAATTATTACAAACTACATCTGACCTTCTTATATTCTAATTTCTTAGAGCAATGCCATTGAAGAAAACAATACAATCAATTTGGCTAGTTAAGTCACTTTGGGAAAGGAAGGTGGAATGGAGAGAAAAAAATTAACAAGAATGAACAGGGAGTTACAGACCAGTTTTGGAGATGTAACTGCTATCCTAGATGAAAGGCAAAAGAAAACACACAATCTTGAAGCAAGCCCAAATTCAAAATGATGGACAAATGGGGTTCTGGAGCCTCAGGAAGGTATTGCAGTGAGCATTAACAGCACCAGAGCACAACTGCCATGAGGAAGGCAGAGCCTCTCCTTTACAAGGACAATTTATCACTCAGTCTGTTAATGGAAGTTCTTGCTGACACAAGCTTGCAGTGCTATGGCAGATTATGAATTTCTGCTGGTATGGAGTGGGCTGAGGTTCCATTCAGCTACCCCAGCTCCAGGGACAGGGCCAAGAGGGCAGCTGGAGAACTTTGCTTTTGCCACTGTGTATAAATCTGTCTGAGACATCTCATCAGAGCTCAGAAACAACTGTGAGGACTTGGTCACATTTATACCAGAGAAACTCTTCAGATTGACAAACAGTTTATATTAGCAGGAGTTTTGTTATGGGTATAAATTAAAAGAGATTCCTAAACAAAGTAAAACTTAATAGCAGAAGGATTTTTTAGTCTGTTATTTGGCAAAACTACTTTTAATTAAGTATTGGCTCCTGGGAGGGTTGGGCTGTAATTCCTTTCACCATTTTAAACAGTACAGTTATGTCATCACAAATTTTAAATACAAATTAACCAACCTCAATGTATGGAAACTCTAAAGTTGAGAAGACACATGAGTGCCAGATATCGTTATCCTCTGTCATTTCTATACAGAAATAATTTACAAAATAAGCTCTTTAAAGTCACAAAACACTGAAGGGAACTGCTATTCTATTAACATCTACCTCCCAGCTCATGGGCTACTGATCACTTCAGCAGCAAGGCAAGGCACTCATGTAACCAAAATTATGGTAAATATGTAGCACAGTTGACCATAACACAGTGGTTCTCAGATTAAATGCACAACATAGCCAACCGTACTATGATGCTCACACATTTCCTATGCATGGGCAGATCAATTATCTTGCACATTTGTTACACCCTTTCTCAGGGGCCTCACAAGAGAAGAGCTGGCAGTGGCCTGCAGACACCAAAACATTTCATGCACCACTTGCCTCTCCCCATTCCTCTCCTATGCAAAGGGAAGGGATGGATTCATTGTTCTCTTCAAATGTTGCACTGGGTTTTTTTCTTCCCCTCCCTCTCAATAAAATCCTATTGCAATATCACCAAACTGTAAGAAGCCCCCTATCTTTAAAACATCTTGTATATATGATCAATAACGCATAGAGGTAAATATGTATTCATACCCAGTACTTCTGTAGGAATGAAGTAATCTAACAGTGCACATTACCTGCTTCTAAAATATAGATCTAGTTCCAGACAGACACTAGGACACACAAGGCTTTACAATACCCAGGTCGAACACTTATGCTCACTTTACACAGGCTGCTCCTAAATGGAATGGTTTCCCCAGTTCTTAACTTCTTGTTCCAGAAATCATGTCCATTTTATCAGAATCAGTTCTGGAATGTAACTCACTGTGCAGCTGGACATGCGGAAAATGGGAGAGAACCACACAGGGAGAAAAGGGCACCAGCTTTTTAGCAGCAGCTCACATTTAAGTTACATTATTGGAATATTATGGTATTCCATAATATTCCAGACTCATCCAAATCCATCAAGTCATTTTGTTCAAATCACAACCTCGGGGGAACATGACACAACATCAAAGATACAACAGTTGGTACAAATCAGAATTACAATCCAAGGAGCTGTGCATTAATCCTGGCTGAGAAAAGGGGGTGACTGGATCAATAAGGCAACAACACGGCAGGAACTGTTCCTACTTCCCTGACCAAAGGACCAGGAGAAGCTACAGGTTGACTGAGGATGTTCTGTGCCCCTGGGCCCAAACCTAGCACTGCAGGGAGTTACAGGGCAGGACTCCTATCGCAGCACAGGAGGGTTTTTCAGCTCAAAACCTGTCCCACCCACAGAATTTAAATCTGAGCTTAATTTCAGAAATTGAGTCAATTTCCTCCATTACCTTTTAAGCGCTCTTCCAATAGTTCTATAAATGAGAAAGCTTCTTCAGAAACACTTGCAAGATGAACCCAGCATCTTGCAAAAACATGATACAAAGAATCACAGAACCATGTGATTGCCTCGGGTTGGACAGGACCTTAAAGATGACCCAGATCCAATCAGCTGCCATAGGCAGGGATGCAAACACCAGGCAAAGGATGCCTGAAAACAGCTTTCCCAAAGATTTTAAGTATAAATGAGCAGTCAAAAATGCATTCTCCACTTGACACCAAGGTTCTCCACTTTCCTTAACAATGGAGGAGCACATTCCCTATACACATATATGCAAATTGCCCATCACTCACACAAAATCCAACAATTACCTGAACCTCAGAGGAACAGAGGCATCTCCATATTCTCTGCAATTAATTAATCTTTTAAGGGCACAAACATTTAAGTATACAAGAAAACCACAGAGATTATTCTGAAAAAAAAAAATCCCAGTGTTGGTGAGGAACAGTTAAAATGTGTGTTAGACGTGGCTATAAAAGATATTGAACATTCACAGCTTTTCAAAAGCATCTCCCAGTGCTTTATTTGCTGTAATGTATAATGACTTGCACAACATGACGTTGCTTGAATGTTAGCAGTGATGACTATAGTGGTCATCTTTGAGACTCAATTTTGTAAAAACATAGCAGCAATTCATAGCAAGTTTAGAGTAACTTTTCTAGAGCTGATATCTTTTTGCCTTTGCACCTGCCATCAACACAAGTAATATTCAGAAAATGCTTTATAAAGCACAGACTTCCAAAAGCAGATATTAGCAGAAGATTTCCAATTCGATAATTCAAGAAAAACAGGTCTTTAATCAGTTGCCTTACTATTACCCACAACAACATAAAAGGAAAATTAAGACCAGCAGCCAAATAATTAACAACAGGTATCTAGATCCATAGAAACAATAACTGTGTGGTCAAGTAGACTATTCTAGAGAGGGGTTTTTTTTTTGGAGAATTCATTTTTGTGGGGCTCAGAGCATCTGTTTCAGCCAGCATGCATTACTGTCATGCATGTATGAATGGGATGCTCTGAGGCAGCAGATCAGAAATGATACTGGAATATACTCAATTAAGTACCTAAATGAATACAACAAATAACTTATGTAATTCTGAAAGCTACTGTTATTTCCTCACGAAGATGAATGAACAAAGAATATGTTTTAAGAACACAACTGAAATTTAAGCTTTGCCAGTTTCCCTGTCAACTGACCAGAACACCAATTAATCATTTAAAACTTCCCTACTCATATTGACAAAACTTGCAATAACAACAAAAGATTGTTTTCTAAAATGTTAAGCTAATTTGTTTCATAAAAACTAGTTTAGCATATCTGAACGAGGGTAGAACGGGTAGAGGTTATTCCTTTGGGGAGAGGTGGGCAGAGAAAGAAAAAAAAATAATGATTGCAAACATACAAGGTTTATTGATACTTAGGTAAAAACGGAAAAATAATTGAGCTGCCTAATTTTTAAATATGTTCTCTACTAAACTCAATAGAGAGTGGGGGTTTTTTTAATATAAAATTCAGCTTTTCAAATTTCACATCCCTAAATTAAATACTGACTTTTCTGTTTAGCAAAATCAGTCCTTTACTCTTAGTAGTACTTACCAGAGAAAATGCACATACACAAGAATATTTAAAGCTGCTCTAACCCATAGTAACTACAAAGAGCAATTAAAAGTTGCAGATGAACTACTGCACCTTGACATTTAACCAAGTAAAACTGACAGATATGGCAAACCACTCGAAACAGCTAATGCCCACATACACAATCTAGATCTACATTAGGGAATAACACACAAATTTCAAATCAAGAACTACATATTTCTGGAATTCATTTTTCCTTTCAATTAACAGAAAACAAAACAAAAAAACTGATTAGAGACTATAAGCACCTAAACTGAATTTCATCTTTAAGATCATTCCTGCCTCTCATGCATCACATTTGTGAGCAGCAATTCTAAATAATTATTTCAAAAAACTGCATTCAATAAAAATTAAAAAACAAAAAAAGCTATTTGCATGCCATTGCTGAATAAATAGCAGCTTTGTATGAGCACTCACCTATAACAGTCTCTTACTCATCGGTAGCTATGCTATTTATGCAGGGCTCTTAAAATGGCGTCTGCCAGCACTGCACTGCCTCACTCCTGCTCTGAAGCTAAAATGGTAGCACTTTGTTCAATACCAGCAGCTCCTGTTTACACAGCAGGGCAAGATTCAAAGCCAGCATCTAAATATCAGAAATGGTAAAGAAGGACCAAAGGATACATGACATCTGAACGTTTAACTAAGAAGGCACAAGATAGGGAGATCTGTGAAGTCACAGGTTACTAAGGAAATCACTCAATTTTAGCTTCACTCTCCAGTGTGAGCACCTCATATTTTACATTTCCTGTTGCAGAATTCCCTGTAAAATGCTCCATGTGAATTAAGTAAAAAATATTTTGTATTAAGCAATTAACAGACAAAAAAGGCTTGTTCAGACATCTATGTACAGAAGTGTTTAAGCTAGTTACATGCAATAACAAGCACAGTAACTATTTCACATTTAAAGAACATTTAATTTCTTTTTAAAACCTTACTCTTATTCAGTGTCCATCCAAAACGGCTGCACAGAAGAGTAAAATCAGGGGAGGGAGGGGGATCCTTGTTGCCACACAGCCATCTTTAAGTCTATAAACTATACAGCTGAGGCCCAAGCTAGGCAAACAAATAGCTACAGATTTCAGATACTAAAAATATAATCTGAGAACAATCATGCTTGAAAGTAAAGGTTTATATCAGAAGAATTAAGAATATTAACATCCTGTCACAGCATGGTTTTAATCTCACAGTGTGAAATACAGATGCTCTGACAATGGGCAATAAAGGGTTAAGATAAGAGTGACAGACAACTACCAAATACATGAAACTCACTTCCTCTGTAGCTATGGCTAAATTAGTCTTTAACCCATGAATACAAGACATGTTTATTAACAAATGTATTTAAAACACTTTTAAAATACAATTTAAAGGGCCAAGCTTGATGGCCTACTAGGATGGTTTCCAGTCTGCAGACCCCTGAAAGCCAGTGTACTACCACAAAGGGGTTTGCAGACAATAACCAAGTAAATCAAACCTATTCTAACATGCTTAAATTCACTCTAATGGGATTCATGTGCCCATGGGAAAAATACTGGGGATCCACAAATAACAAAATTTGAAAATTGCCGTCTACTCCATTTTACATGGGCAAAGGCTATGTTCAACTTTCAAGATATTTAGGAAATTCAAATTAATACTTTGAATTTGAGACAGAGAAGAGGAGAGCTTTTACTGAGATATATCTCCCTTTAAGCAATTATGCTGGAGTAGTACCACCACTATGGAAAACTGACCATGACCTATCACTTTTCAGTGACTGGATCCACAGGGGCAGTAGCTGAAAACTGATACAATACAATACACTGGAAAACAAAGCAAAAAAGGAAAAACAAAACAACAAAATCAGAAACAAAATAAAACACTGGAAAAAACCCTCAAGCAAAAGTGATATCACAAAATGGAAGACAGCTGAGGAAGATGACCCAATTGAAGTTTGTGGACACTGATATGAAGGGCTAAATTTGTAATGTAATCTATTTATGTTTTTTGAGCAAGAAGTTCCTTTTGTTACATGCTCACTTAGTAGCAATGTAGGTTTTCTGCTACATTTCAATACTCCTACCTACTGTGGGGGGGTGACTGTTATATTTGTAGTGGTTTATACTCCGCATTTTTTTCATTCCCAATATGTTAAGTAGCGTCATTTGTTTCAAGAAATTACTCAGCTTTTCCCTAGCACTATTTAGCTTCCAAGTAAAACAGCTTGCCTGCAAAGAATGAAAAAGGCATGTAGCTTTTAAAAAGCTACTGTTTTCACCATGATTTATAATCCAGATCACTCCTTTGTTTTCCCCCCCACTCCATTCTTTGTCCAGTTAATTACAAAAGTAACTGAATGTTGGCACTAAATAATAATGGCTAATCATATTCATCCTGGGCAATTCAAATTACTCTCTAGTAGCCAGAAAACTTACAGTGCAATTATACGATTAACTGCTAGTTATAATCAGAATAATGGCCATTTGCTCCAAGCTGAATAAACCTCAGCTGCATTGCTTCATACATGTCCTGTCTAATTGTGATAGTAACAAGATCCAGGCCAGTAAAATCGTGGGGAGAAAGCATACTTGCTTTTTCTCTGCATCTGTCACTTAAACAAAACCCCACATTCCATCTGTCCTGAACAGAAAAAACAGCAGAGTGCTGCTTATTATGCAACCTCGGGAAGTGAGTGATAACACTGTACCTTGACAAAGCACCAAAAAAAAAAAATGTATATATGAAATTCTTCAGCTTGGCTGAATTTGCTTTCCTTAGATGGAACAAAGATGGCAGAAATTTCCAGAAGGCCTTTCTCAGCCTTGCCACTGCAATTGTCAATCTTTAACCTGCCTGCTGCAGCAATTGGCTCCAGCGGTGGTGGAGCAGCGCCATTGGGCTGAGCTGAGGCACAGCGCTGCTGTCTCTACCTTGCCTCAGACATCTTGCTGCAATGCAGACATTTGTTTTTTGTGAACTATGAAAGAATTATAATCCAGTGATTGAAAATAGTGAACTTTAACAGACTCACGATGTTCCATTTCATTACATGCATGAGGGCAGCTCACACAAATGCGCTTCACTGTCAGCAGAGTGTCTGGGGGTGCAGATTTGAAACAGATCCTGGTTTAACAAAACCTGTGGGAGCCATTTTAATACAAGCTTTCTGATTGCAGATCACTTACCCCTGGTCCCCCATTTTAAATAAATATTATGTTGTTCATTCTTAAAGGCTGGAAGTATACTGCTAATATGTATAAACAACTGCTAGGCAAATTGTGTCCAAATGTAATTTCTGGTTTTTAGCAACTGAAGAAAAAAAAAAACCAGAATAACTTCTTAGCTGTATCAACACTCTCTTGTATGCTGAAAAATGCATTAAAACTGCATACAAAAATACTATCACATGAAATTCAGTGGTATCCCAGCAGTATTTCAGGTTTCAAATTGAACTAGACATTCTTATAATCTAATCCTAAGGGATGGAGGGGTGGGGGGGGAAGAGGAGGAGAGGAAAGCTTTTAACCAAAGTGAGATATTCAAAGTAAGATACTCATACTGGCAAACAAGTAACCAGAGCTAAATTGCCATGTTAAAGAACATGACCAAATACATGGAAAGGGTCTATGAAAGTTTGCACGCACCACGCCTCAGCACAGTCATTTCCAAAGCCAGACTAGCTCTCAGCTCTTTCCTAAAATAATGAATGTGTATGGACTGTTAAAACAAGTGCAAAAATGACATAAAAAGCACAAAAGAGCATCCTTCCTCTGCTTTTGTAACAGCCCTGGTGATCAGTGAAAAACAGCTTGTTCAAACAAGCATGCAGGCGCTACAATTAAAATCTCTATAAAGAGCACAAAACGTTTTTAAATTAGTTATAAACCAAGCAAGTTTGTCTGAGGTTACACTTTGTATAGTATCAGAAACATATGCTCATTAAGTGTTATTTACTTTACTTCATAAGGTCACTTCATTGCTGAGCACTAGCACTTTCATCACACCCGAAAAGCCCAAGGAACAGAGAAAACGCGCTTTACCCTGCAAACATGGTAATTAGTGATCTATGAACAAACAGCAAGTAGAATATTTTTCACTGGCCTGAAGTAAACAGGAAGTAAAAGGTTCAAAATTTAGAGACAAATCATCAGAAAAACAGTGCATTCAAATTGAGCAGTTTACAAGTCCCTTAAAATGGACGCTAAGCAAATCTGACTTTTTTATATGACTAACCACTAACATCACTTCATCTACTGAACTAACTGACCCAGTGAAAACAAAATGTTTGGAAAACTATTAAAAATGTTCAGAGAGTAGCATGCTGCTTACTTACCAACTGTTCAAGCACCCATCTCATTTTTCCAGTTAAGAAGATACAACAGGCTGGCAGATTTGGGAATTGATCAAAAAGGAATTTCTTGAAATAATTACGTAGTATTAAACCAAAAGTTAAAAAAATAAAAGGGGAAAAAAACCCAAGAACGAACAACATGTATTACTGTCATGAACCACACATGATTTTATATCTTCTGGACTCCACAACACAGAACTGTGGCTGATACAATGTAAAACAAAAAGGCACAGATAAAAGTTACATTAGTTTATTTGAACTATGCAAAGCAAGAAAGCTAACAGTTTAAAAACATTTTCCATAAAGCATCAGATTTGTAAACAGATGCACTGCTGCGTTTTACTGAGCAGCACCCCATTTCCAAAATCTGCAGCATAAAAACTCCCTTTTAAAGGGACAAAATATTAACCATACATTGTCCCTCAGAAAGACAAAAGCGTTGTATTAAATACTCCTGCAAGAAAAAAGCTTCAATAATCATTTCAAGTTAAGATAAGCTGCATAAAAAACATGATGCAACAGCATACCACCACCTAGGCCCAATATCTACAATCTGCCATTAGCACTTTTTGCTGATGTCTAGGTTTTTAAAAATCCCGTATTTTCTCAGAGATAACTTATCTTAGCTGTTCCATTCACTGTTTAGAAAGGTAAACTTGCCTGTTCTTCTGTCTGCCATTATCCCTGCTTGACTCCCTGTAGGGCAGTTAAATGCATCTGCTCCCTAGCTTCCATTTTCTCTCCAGCAGGCATGTGACACAACAGACAATAGTGCTGGCAAACTGCTCAGAGACAGAAACCTCCTTTGGAATACCAGGATCTTGATAAACTCTAAAAACACCATCCTCCTGTGAAGAAGTAGGCATGCCAAGCCTTTGCCAGACTGTAAAATAAAGCTGTGGCTAATGGCTACTAACCATGTGACCCAAGAAAGCAAATTTAAACAATTCCAACTTAAGTGCTGTGGTGTGACTTTTGCACGAGAAATCACAGAGAATCACACTCTCAACCCACAACTCATAGGTCTTAGAGAAAAAGCAATGTAAAAAGCAAGGCTTACCTCTGTGGATGCATTGTTAACACAGTGTTATGTCAATACTTATAAAACATGGAGGACAGGCTCTCAGTACTCGGGCAGGGAGGGCTTGGCACTTGGGCTTGATGATCTGTCTTCCCCATGAAAGCCGCCCTCGGATTGGCTGCTCCGGCAAATCCGCATGTAAAGCGTCAGGGGATTGGCTGAGACACTTCCTGAGCGATTATCTTTGTGCGGCTCGGGGAGCAGGAGCCATCCCGGGCTCGGAGCAGGCCGGCGCGCTAGGCCCAGCTCGGCTCGCCATCGCCGCTGCCGCCCCAGCGCTGCGCTCCCCCGGCCCGAGGCACGTACTGGCCAGCTCGGGGGAGCGGCCGCACACCGCCTGCCTGAGCAAATGTGCCCCACCGTGCCGTTACTGGAGGCATCTGGGTGTTCTAAACCCGAAGTAGGCAGAGTTCACCCAAGAGCTGTTCTTTTGTTTGCACGGAAAGCTAAATTCGCTTTGCTGGTGCTCTGCTGGTCGACAAAGTGAGGCCACAGACAGAGAGCAAAACTTACAGAAAGTGCATGGGCACACGAGAGACTGAAATTAATAACTCAGAATTCAGAGAAAGGTTCTCCTGCTCCAGAATTCGAATATATGAACACGCAGCACAGCAGCTATATACCTACACTGTGATTTCTTCAGATATCACAGTATGCTGAGCCTCAATAGGAAAAGAAGCCTTGAACAGGAACACTCATGTCTCCTTTTCCCTCAAAATATTACAGAATGGCAATTGCTTTACCACAGAACGTTGCTGCCATTTGGTGCAGGCCCTTCCTGTGTATAAAATGCTGCAGAGCAAAACTAAAAATACCAGTATCACCCCAGACCCTGGATTTCCAATCCCCCCTGGCCCCCACCTTTCGTCCTGCTTGGGCTGTTACACAAAAACTGACTTCCTTAGGAGCGGCTGTAACTGCAGTTTCCTGTCCATTAACCCTGTAGGACTTGGTGCTTTTTAAGATGCAACACAGGCCTGGAAAACACAGATTTCTCTACGTGGCAAATTATGCATCTGTCCCCATAAAAACATTCAGAAAGCTTTTCAGATGTTTTTGCTTTACCTATTTATCTCCTACCAAAATGCTGCAAATGAAACAAAACGACAAAACAGCGTATAAGTAACCACTTTGATCTTGGGCCAATTCTCAAGCTTTTGATTCAAAAATGTGATTCTGTTCTTTTCCCTAATGCAGTGAGAGTGGGAGGATTTATTGTTATACCAGGAAGGAAGTCTTAACTCTAGATGAACATCTTAAAGGTTAAATTTTTAGAAATCCTTCAACAAGCCTTTGTATTTTTGTTCAGAATTTTGCATCTCTGTTACACAGCTCCATGTTATCATTCTATAGCCATGAACAGATTGCAAGGGAAATTGCAGATGAAAGGGTGGTTCTGAAGCATACCGCATATCAAATAGTTTATTAAACAAAAGCAAAAAAAAACCAAGGGAAGGTGTAGAGGGAGAGGCTTAACATTAAAACAATAACTATTAAGTAATGAAATGAAATTTTTAAAAGAGCAATCTTCCAATGCAACATGCAGGATCAAGGATTGTGCAAAACCAACTATAGAAAGCCCTCTTCCGTAAACCTACAACAGTTGCGAACAGAATATGCACTCCACGATTAGCAGAGTGCTAATAATCCCAGAAACAATCACCACCAAAAAAAAAGTGCCCTCCCTTACCTCCATACAGCACTTCTCATGATATTACTACTTTACCACACAAACCTCTCTGCCTGAGAGCCGACGTGACTCATATCTGTGCCACTCAGTAAAATTAATCACCCTGCTCTGCTTTGTAGCATACTGCATTCAGATTATTCTTTGAGATAGCATTGTCACAGGGAAACTACCACAGCAGCCTATCGCTGTGCTTACAGTTTTGTGTTTCTGCATTTCAGGCTGCAACAGCAGATTAACAGCCCAGAATATAAATTATTGTCTCATAAGGAATTCTGGAGTCTCTGCTGGAAGCATTTTCTCTTTTTAGATTTGGCAATGCTTTTCAGGGCAGGGAGCAGGAAGGCTCATGGACTACACTGACCATTTGTTCTGTTTTAGGAATGTAGCACAAACTACGGAGAGTGCTGCTATAAAGGGAATCATACAACCCACTACAGCAACAGGATCACACTGGCAACTCATTACATTCAGTGCATACTTGCATCAGTTTCAACAGTTCAAAGCATTCAAGATAGATTTCTTTTCAGTTGAACACCTAAAGGTCTATGATGCTCAGAGGTATCATCCCCGACACACAAACATCCAAATTTTGATTCCTCCAGGTAGTAAGTGTGAGGATTGTCAGTCATTAACATTTATGGTCATTGTGCGACTGCTCTACTCTAATATTATTCTCTTAAAAAAAAAAAAATCCTAATCCCTATGAAGAACAGCATGAGAACAAACCTAAATACACAGAATTCGTCAGTGCTTTGTGCTAACCCTGACCTGACTCTGAGAATGTTGTAATGCTGATGGTGCCTGGGAACACTGCCAAGCCGACACACTTGGGCCTATCAGACAGACTGAGCAGGCAGTGGAGAGAGACAGCAGCAGCCTTAGGAAAGGCCTAAGGCCCCTCTTGATTCAAGGAAGCGGTGGCCCAAATGCAAAAGAAAAATTTATAAACCTGCAGTCATTAGCAAGAACAAAACCATAGAAAGCACATCAAACATGTACAGCATGTATATTCAGCCACTCTGCTACTCTGCTCAAATAGACAAAATAATTCTGTCAGGAATCAAAGGGGAAGCTTGAAGTATATTTCTCTTTTCTCTTGTCCACATGCTTATTTTGCAGCAGGAGGTACAAGCCTGGTATAACAAGAGGTACATCTAGAAAACAGAGATTTTTGTCTTAAGTCAGCATAATCGCATGTCCTGTTGCAGCTTGACCAATTCTTTTACATAAGAGCAGTGATTTTTTTTTGGTGGGGAAAGGGAAAGAAAGGTAAAAAACCCAAAATTAAAAAAAAAAAAAAAAAAGAGAGGAAAAGCTAAAAGCTTTGTTAAAGAAGAAAAGAGGATAGACATCACATTAGCTTGCATTTGTCCTTTTCAATGCTTTGGAGATATTAAAGGAAAATAGGTCTGTGAGGCAAGCGGAAAAAACAGCTAAACAGAGAAATCAAAGGAAAGATGGAAAGCCAATTCAGTCAAAAGGAAATTAAAAGACAATAATGGTTAAGTACAACCCATTATAGAGGTTTTTGCAAACAACTCTGCCCACTGTGCAGCATCTCCAGAAAGTATACACATCAGACATCACAGAGCTATAAGGGACTATGCTACATAATACATACCAAAGCCTCCAAATTAAACAAATACCTGTAAGGAAAATGTCTGCTTGCATGACAGAGGCAGGGGTCAATATTTACACCTCCATACAGCATGTGAATCATCACTGACAGAGATGGAGCATTAGGTGATGGATAAATGTTGGAGCATTTTGAACAGATACATAAAAGGGGAAGTGTCACATTTTTCAAGTATAATAAATAAATATATAAAAACAAGGGAAACAAAATGCATTAAGAGCTTGTTGCTTGATCCAAGATTTCCAATTCATTAATTGATAGCCCTGATTTTTAGAGTAAGAACATGAAGCATTGTGATTCAGTGTCTTGGGAGAAAACTCTTCCACTTTTTTCCCTTTATCATGAATCTGACAAAGTATCAGTAACTGCTTGAAGACCAGTAGACTGCTCTCTGGTACAGAATCTAACAATAAATGTCTATAAAAACAGTTCCTGAACTTTTAAAAGTAGGCTGGATGCTAAAATTAGTGACCTGTCAAAGAAGGTTGTCAATTTTGTAAATTACTAGAAACTACTGGAGAAGGTATTTATGCACACTAAGCAGCTGATTTGCCCATGAGCTTAAAAGGCTGTGGATGCATTCGGTCCTTCTGAACAGCAGGACCTTCAGTACTTCGGGTTGACGTGACCTGTCCTGGATTAAAATGGTCACTCATCTGCAGATTAAAAGCTGATTTGGTTTGTAACATACACTGAAAATCTGGTGCATTATGAAAGTGTCTCTTGAAAGCCATTTTTAGTGTGCTGTGCAATTGCTTCGTGAACATTTCCTTCCAAGGGAAATCTCCCCTCATGTTCAATCATCTGCCAAAAATACCTGGGGGAAAAAAAAGTATCTTTAAGCCATCTAACACCTGGAGCTTTTTAAAAGAGGTGCTACAGCCTATGTTATTTTACTGCATAAGCCCATATATTTCATTGCTGTCACCCCTACTTTGAACCAGTCTCTCCACAAGTAAACAGCTGGGCTGTTGGGTATTCTGTACAAAATAGAATTTTCATTATTATGTATTTAAATTTTATGTTCCATATTAAAGACTTAACAGATATAATTTCTTTCATATTTTATATGCAGACAAATACTTTTTCAGTTACCCAGAAAGCATCTGGGAGACACATGCAGACATGGTTCAGGTCAGGCCTAAAGCACAGCCACTGTGCAGGTGAACAAGTGGATTTTTCACCCTTGCTCTGTGATAACAAGTCCAACTCACTGCACAGGTGAACTCTGTGGCCATGGAAATGTCAATCCCCTCCATGCAGCCTAAACACAGAATCTTGAAAGAAGTCTGTACTTGACGAAATTATTCTAATGGCCAAGTGAGAGACATCTTGTATATACCACTTACTCTGGCACAGAGTACTTCCAAAGGAAACAAAAGAAAGTCACTGCTGGTTATGGAAGAATTATTTAGGGACTACATAGTGCTAAACTCCAATCCTATTACTCTGATTTCTTTCTCGATTTTTTCACATACAGGAATCAATTGGTCAACAATAATCACATGACATGATTTCTTTCGTGTTTTGGTATGCTATTACTGCTGTTCTCATTTGGTTTTGTTTTTTAATTAAGTCTCATAATGTCCCAGAACACTACTCCAGCTAAATATCATACCAAAGATGTCAAGTGACAAAATTACAAAAATAAAGTTACTACAATAATTTTCCTACACAACCCACTGCAGATTCAGACTATACCCTTTTCCTTCATGTTCCTTCACACACTAAATTCACAGTTTGGCATCAGCTTTAAGGCTGTGCATATTCACACCTCCCTTCTCTCTATGTGCTGTTCCAGTTGCTATTTCATCTCAGTTTTGTGGTTCACCTCTCACCAGCAAAAAGTCCTTTCTTTTTCAACCACAAGTTTCTTTTCTTTTTCAATTAGACTTACTGGCTTAAGCACCTTGCTCTTCGTTCCAGGCATAGCACTCAGATGTACTTTTACCAGAACTGTCCATACTGTGACACCAAGAACAGTGAATCAAAGATTTACTGTGTTAGCTTTAACCACGAAAGGCTCCAATTCACACCAGTTCACAACACTGCTGCAGTAACAACTGTCATGGCAGGACTGAGAGCAGGCATGATCAGCTACTCGGAATTGGAAAAATCACTACCACGTGAGACATTTCTGTGGAACTATGCAATCAAGCACTACATCCATCTTTTCATCACATTTGTGGGATGAACTAGGTTTTCTTCATGTCCTAAGAACACTGTAGATGTGACTTGGTCTCTTCAACCTCCTGAAAGGACAGGAATAAAAAAAAGTCTTTGAAATAGAGTCACGTCCTTGAAAGGAAGCAACATATTTTCCAGCTGTGGCTTTGCCTTCTAAAGCCAGGTGAAAGCCTTGCCTGTAATTAGCACATCACTCACATTAATTTGCATTAACAAAGTGTTGAAGTCATACTACCACATTTAGAGATTGTCATTTTTCTTGCACTTTAGACTTACAGCCAACGTTTACTAAGTTCCTCCTAACAGGTGACAAAAATGAGAACATTCTTCAGCTAAAGCCACTGTAAAGTTGTTTTCAAAGGTTGTTTCATTTTGCTTACTGTAAAGAAATGCACACCCACATGAAATAAAGTCATTCTGAAAGAGCAGAACAAATCATGCTCTATTTAACCTCCCTGCCTTTAACAATCAATTCTAAGTGCATGTTAATTATGTACATAAAATAAGTCTTAAGTACGCCACTACTGTACAAGCCTTGTAATTAAAGGCCACAATATCCTCATATGACATAAGAGTGGACAGATCTCACAGTTGAGGAGAGTCAAAAGCAAACCTGTATGCAACATTTGAACCATATAAAGAGTGACACTTGGAGTTATTTACATGTGTATGCATTCATTTAGAAAAACTTAGAGCTTGATAGACAGATAGCATAGAATATCACCAGCATTTCAAAATACAGCCGAAAAATTACCATTTCCTGATGGCCCAAAACCCAACAAAGGGACTCTATGACAAACAAATGCTACACTGTCTCAAGAATGGAGCAGTGTGTCCTAAGGTAGGGCTGTCAGCAGAAACTTCAAATACTGCTGTTAAATATAATTTAACGTATCAAAAACTGGTCTTCTGTAGCTCAGATAGAAAAACTTAAGATTCTCTTTAATATTACTTCTATTCATAAACATTTGTAAAGCAAATGGAATTTCTATATCCCAATTCTTTTAAAAGTAAGCTCATCATTCCAGCTTGTTTCATGGTCATTCTTTTAGTTGAAAAATGTTATAATGTTTTAATGTTATTTTGTTCTTCATTTTAAAATATGATGAAAGTTCACATAACTGTCTAACATATAAGTGTTCCTATTTTGTACAGTTTTTATAAGCACTTGAAAACAAAGTAAACTCCATAAAGGAAAACAAGTTCTAGGGCAGAATAACCAGCTTTGCTCCATAGATTTCAGACCTACAAATTCTTCTGTGTTTGTTCTCAAAAGGCAACTTTGAACCCTGGACTGAAGTTCTCTGTAGATTTGTCTGTGGTGTATATGATGCTCTCCACCAACTTCCACACGCAACTTATTGAACTGGGATCATTCTCCTAAGTTGGATGTTTCTACACGATAGATATTTAAAAATAAGCCTTTTTATACATACATACAAAGGACATTTAGACATAATTGGAGAACCAAGTAGCAAACAACTAAAAAAAATCACGTATTTCTACTCATTTGAATACTTAGCAATAAAAGACCCTTATTGCATAGAATGACCAAAAGCTTCTCTTCCCTATGTTTTGTGTGGAAGGGCATGGTAATAAGACCACAAAACCGGTAGTCTTCCCTGGGCAGTGCCAAAATTGTGTAGGACTGTAGCATCCCCTAGCGATGATTTGTCAGACATTACACTACACTTTTTAATGAAGTTCCCAAGAAACGTCAATCCTAGGATTTGGTGGGGAAGAGGAGCTTGCTAAGGCATTATCATCATCCATCCACATCAAATACTGCCTGCAATAATTTAATCCTAGGAAGACAAGCAAATACAAAGCATTTGAAACCAGTGCTGATTCTCAAACTGGAAGCGCTCTGGACATATGAGTCACAGTTAAATATCAACTATTGTACCAAATCTTAGTCAAGGGGGCAAAAAGGACACAGACTAGAAGCGAACAGGTGCTTGTGTGGTGCAGCAGCACACAGAAAATGCTGAATACACTGGGCATCCTACTAGAATGCAAAAGGCAGCTGTGACCTGGGACACACACTTAACTCTAACATACATTAAAAAAAACCTCAACATATTTATGGCAACAATTCATTGAGAACAGAAAGTCATGTGGGCCCTCAAAATTCACCTCTAAGTTCATTACTTATGAATGATGACCAGATACCTTCAAAGTTTTGTCAACAACCAATTATATTCAGAATGACTGCTCTTGCACAAAGCACATTTGATTTTCGTGAGTTTTGATATGTCAGATGGAAAATGAGTTTGCTATAAAGCTCATTAAAAATGAGGAAGATACATCTGAGTCGTTGGAGCTACATTGCATTTACATTCAAAGCAAACTGTTATAATCAGAACAATGTTCTCTGAACTGAATGTATTCCCTTACAGGTAAGAAAATTGAAAAAAAAAATTTCTCACACATGCATTGAGAAGGACACTGTTACAGTATTAGAATTTAATTTCAAAGGGAAAAAAGAGCTTAAGTAACCCAATACCAGAAGATCTAAGTTACAATACTCCTCCCAAATCTCCTCTAACTTTGGAGATTTATTTCACGTTTGGGACCAAAAGACGCAATGGACGGATTGAATCCTTTTAAGTGATTCAAGCCAGTTAAGGAGACTTACTCCTTCTACATGAAAGCACTATCACTTTCATATGTTATCAAACTACTAAACCAGACAATCCCTGAAAATACAAAAGAAACCATAATGGATATTAATCATAAACCAGAGACATAGAAGAAGGAACAGATAGCATAAAAAAAACCCAAACAGAAAACAAGGGACACTTTTCGGAGCAAAGACCAACAAAAAAAAACAACACAAAAAGAAAAACAAGGTATATTAAAAATACTTCCAGATGGCAAAAAAAAACCAGATAAGCAGGGGCTGGGCAAAAGCCCTGTGCCCTGCATAAAGGGTAGGCTGGGGGCTGGGAGAGCTCCATGTCGCCGAGTCAGGTGTGGAGAGAGGGGTGCTGACCCTGCTTACAAGGTGGACCCTCTCTCTGGGCAGCCAAAGGAGCACAACGTTGGTGAAAGACCAACAGCAGCAAAGACCTTGCCCCTCTTGTTTACAGGGGTGGTCACCCAGCACAGAGCAAGCTGGAGCTGCCAGAAAGAAGGTGCCCCGGGCGTGGGGGCTACGGCCTTTGCCCAGAGGGCCTCTCGTGCTCCCCTCTTCACCTCCAGGCCGCCGCTGCACTCACCTTGCCTCGCCGTTCTACTCTTGACCTCACCACTGCAGCTGTCGCCGTGCTTGCTCTTGACCTCGCCATTCTACTCTTGAGCTCGCCGCTGCAGCTCTCACCTCACTGGCTCTTGCCTCGTCATCCCATGGCTTCTGCCAACAGACAACAAGACACTCAGCACCAAAAGGCTCCCACACCTGAGGGCAATGGCCACCCAGCAGCCCAATGGGGAGATCCTTGAGCCACCACCCATAGACACCAGCCCCCCACCCCAGCTCCACAAAAGCCCCCAACTTCAGCTTGATTCACTATTACAACATCCAGCGCAGTCCCATCCGGCGCTGGGAGCGAGGCCCTCTGGGCAAATGAAGCTGGGCACACAGAGCAGCGGCCAAAGAGGCTGCTAGCCCTGCTTACAGGGGCCTCCGGCCGCTGCCTGGACTGTAAAGTGCCCGGGACTCCAAAGCACCAGCTCTGGGCCCCGAGGCCTGCGGAGGGGCTCCTTCTCCTCTCCAGTTCCGTGGGGCTAACTCCCACCTAGGCTGCCGGCTGAGGGAGCGCCGAGGCTCCCAGACACGCAAGCCTGCTTACAAGCCGGTCAACACCGGGGGGGCCATGGAGCTCGGCCTTCCCCCACGGTGACAGGAACGACACTGGACACTTTGACAGTCACGCTAGTCCAAGCTCAAGGCCTAAGGCCCAGGGGCCAGGATCCCAGCCCCGAGGACAGGGAGGGCACATGCCCGGCCCCGTGGCTCCTGGCCCCAGGCCCCTATAAGGCCAAGGCCAGGGATACCCGCCTGATTACAGGGGGTCCCTCCAACCACCCACTGAGGCCCAGGGTCGCACACAACCCCACTTACAGGGTCGTCACAACCCCGTGGCCCAGCACTCCCAACAAAGTGCCACGGAGTGCTCTCATTCCTATCACCTGGCTAAAGCAGCCTCTCCAGCCCTGAGTTACAGGGACCCAGGGCTGCTCCTGGGGACAAGGGGCTCCACAAAATCGTGACACATGCCCCAACTACAGGGCCGTGGCACGCTAGAAGGTCGGTAGCACCTGCAGGACAGGCAGTCGCGCAGCACAGGCAGAGACCCGGGCCCTGGCTACAGGCAGGTCACCATGCCCACACTACCACTAAGCGGCTTGGTGCTGCCCTCGGAAAGCAAGGCCAAGGCCTGAGCGTTTCCCCTCCCACTCAGCCGTGGTGAGGGTTCCTTCAGCCCAGTGCCTGCACACAGCTCCTCTTTCCCTCCTGGGAAGTCTAAGCTACACTGGCCTATTCCTAAAGGGGGTCTAAAGCACAGCCACACTTGCTCACACACACACCAACTACACACAGGGGGACACAGGGGAGGGGAGCGCAGTCCCAGAAGCGGGAGCAAGCTCTGTGCAGCCACCAGACCAAAGAAACCATCCCCACCACAACCGGAAGGCAAAAGCCTCGAGTCTCACCCCTGCTCTTCGGGGACAACACACAGGGGCCTCGCCACCCTGAGGCTACTCAGGGGTGGCACGGGGACAGAGGCCGTGACGCACCCCGAGTACGGGGGGGGTCACGCTGGCCAGGGGCCAGCAGACTAGGCAGAAAGCTGCCGGGCTTGGGGAGAAGCCCTGCGCCCTGCTTATAGGATAGGCTGGGGAGAGCTCCGGGTCCCCAACTCGGGTGCGGAGAGAGGGGCGCTGACCCTGCTTACAAGGTGCACCCAAAGGGCTCTCTCCGGGCAGCCAAAGGAGCACAACGTTGGCAAAAGTCCAACAACAGCAAAGACCTTGCCCCTCTCACTTACTGGGGAGGTCGCCCAGCACGGAGACAGCCGGGGCACCCAGAGGGCCTCTCATGCCCCCTCTTCAGCTGCAAGCCGCTGCTCCTCTCACTTGCTCTTACCTTGTCATTCCAGTCTTAAGCTCGAAGACGCTGCTCCCTCTGGCCTCATCATGCCAGGGCTTCTGCCAGTGGACGATGACACACTCAGGGCATGAAAAGCACCAGCTCCCACATCTGAAAAGAATGGCGACCCAACAGCCCCACAGGGAGATCCTCAAGCCACCACCTATGGACACCCCCCCACTCCCCCCCAGCTCCACAAAAGCCTTCAACATCAGCTTCACTCACCATCACAACATCCAGTGCAGTCCCACCCGGCACTGGCAGCCAGACCCTCTGGGCCAGTTGACACCCAACGGGTTTTTTTCCTGCCGCCTCTTTAGCTGCATGACACTCCACTTGTCTCTCACCCTTGATGCATCCTTCTACTCGATATTTCATCCTTCTTCTCCACCAGCTGCTGCCATGGAAGGATGGCATCATCAGTTCTGAATGCTGATTCCTTACCACTACCTCTTGACAACCACTGGAGCTTTGTGAGACTCTTTAGTTTTTCCATTACAATTGTGCACATCATCCCTTCTAAATCACCTCAGATATTCCCTCCAAAATGGTACCTCTGCCCTATTTACGTCACCTCACATATTTCTATAAAAACTCTTTTGTCCCTGTAGCAGGCTGCTCTATCTGGAATGGGGTGTAACAAGTGGAAGAATGCTCTATTTGCTAAGTTCCAGGTAGGAAATTAGGAAGAGATCATCATACTGCTTTTAGAGTTGAATATAGCTGAAACCAGTATGCCTTGTCAATCCCAAAGTTAAACACCCTGATAGTGAGAAGACATGGTAGACTTAGTGAACAATCCAATAAAGGAACAATGATATCATTAATGACTTTATATATAACTAATATCTAATGCTGCTGAGCTGACATAGCTGGAGATATTTGACAGTCAATCACTTAACACTGCTTAAAGAAGCCCAGTCCCACATTTTAACAGTTGGTCTCCTAACATATTCCTTCTCAGAATGTGTGTGTAAAGTTCCCTCTCTGAGTGGGGACACTGCTCTCTTACTTCTCAGAGCTAAATGAAAGAGATTTGCCACCATTGGGGGTATGGATAAGTGACCTTAACTTTTATTTAATAATTGTTTTTTGCTAGCTCTAATATAATCACTTTAAAATTGCTTCAAAGCAGTGTTTTATACCACACTAGTTTTTACAGCTCCTATACTGCACAGTAAATAACTGTGATTAAGATATTTTTTCTAATGATTATATTAAACAATATAAATTCATATGAATGTATTTGGCTTGCCATCCTTTATCCTTAAAGACAAAATTGGAAAGGTTCAATTACACCTATAAAATCTTTTAGCATAAACCATTGACAAAGTCTGAGGCTAAGATTAGATTCAGCCACACCCACATTCCTCTCTGCAGAATTTAAAAAGCATGGGGGTCATTTTCACACCTCAGGACCCAGCAGAAAGGCCTTTCTAACAGATTTTGTCTGACCGTCCCACAATGCCTGCGAAAGCACCCTTCTACATTAACCCAGGTTTTCAGCTAAAAACGTCACCCATGTCCCTTCTGAGTTATCCCCGATTTTCTATCAAAGATGCTGCCTCTGTCTTGTGTTACAACAGACTTTGCCTCAAAAAGGCTAATTTTTCCTCTCTAAATTACCCCAAATTCATCCGTTAAACAAAAAAACTAGTTTTGTTTATCCACATTACCTTCAGGTATTCTGTAGAAAACATGACACCCCAAGAGAGGATGAAATTTTCTCTACCTGTCCTCAACGAATTACCTCAGACTTTCCCCCAGAAACAATTTTCTCCCTAGACGAACAACTCAGACTTTCCTGCCAAAATGTCAGCTACATGCCCTCCACAGATTACTGCAGCTTGTGCTCCCACACTGCTCAATTTTAACCCAAAACGCTCATTTCCATGCCCTACAGGCGACGACAGAGAATTCCACCATTCCTCCCCTATGAAGCTGTTGCTGTCGCCTCACAGTTACCTCAGCAGCTCTCTGACCACACTGTCCCTTCCTCCTCCGTATCTCAGCCCAGGGTCTGCCCCAGGGCTACTCCCAGACCTCTTAAGTACTCTTTCTCTCTTCCCCCTTCTCCCCTCCGCCACCCCGGCGCCTCGCCGAGAGGAGCAGACACCGGTGTTTCAAATTGCCGCTTCCGCCAGGGCTGAGGGGACCGGCAGGGCTGAGGGGACGGCAGGGCTGAGGGGACCGGCAGGGCTGAGGGGACCGCCAGGGCAGGGCCGCCGCGTGTGGGCGGGAAGCGCCCCCTAGCGGATCTAACCGGGAGGCGGCGGCGCGCGGTCAGCACCCGCTCGCCCCGACCCGTGTCCCTGAGGGCGCAGCCACCTCTCCCTCGCGAGCCTCAAGTACCTTCAGCGACGCTCATGTCCCCTCAGCAACACACAGCACACCCGGATCCCCCTGTGACACTCATGGCCCCTCAGCAACTCGCAAGGCATCAGACAGCCCTCCAGTTACCTCATGTTCCCTCGGTGACTCTCACGTCCCCTCAGCAGCACGAGGGTCACCCAACTCTCCCTCAGGGACATGCAGGGCACCCACCACCCCCGTCACTGACACTCATGGCCCCTCAGCAGCACGAGGGTCACCCAACTCTCCCGTAGTGATATGCAGGGCACCCACCACCCCACTCAGTTACAGTCACGGCCCCTCAGCAACATACGGAGAAATTGCAACCCCTTCAGTCACACTCATATTCCCTCAGGGATCCTCAGAATCCCCTCGGGATCTCTTGACGTGGACACAGCTGGTCCGAATTCCAGCATTCCACCAATTCCTCCCTTGTGAAGCACTCACTCTCCCCTCAGAGTTACCTCCGTTTTTTTCTTTCACAAACAGGAACACCTTGCAGTTCGGTGACAGCGCTGTCCCAGCCCCCTGCGGGTCGCAGACAGGGGTCTTCCCTAGAGCGGCTCCCAGACCGCTCATGTATCGCCACCCCAGCACCTCGCCGAGAGGAGCAGACACAAGTGTTTCAAATTGCCGCCTCCGCCAGGGCTGAAGAGCCGCCGCATTTGGGCGGGAAGAGCACCTGCCCGCCCCGACCCGTGTCCCTGAGGGCGCAGCCGCCACCCCCTCACGACCCTCAAGTACCTTCAACGGCGCTCATGTCCCCTCAGCAAAACACGACACACCCGCATCTCTCGTGGTAACCCTTTCGTCCCACAGTGACACATGACATGCCATCATCTCAATTTGCACTTTTAGAGGAAAATTTTACTATTCTGTACCTGCATCCACACAGGTGTTAAAGACAATCCTTACCCTAGGTTTCCCTCGGCAGTGTCAAGTATTCAGTTTCAGCGACAAAATAATTTAATAATTGAGAGGTAAAGCAATGGGAACAGCTCAGGTTGGTGCCTGTGGACACAGACCCTGAACAAAGTAATCCCTGGAGTTTTATACCCTTACAATATATGTAGCTGCTCCAGTGGTGATTTTTGTATGTGGGGCTCTTCAGAGTCTCTGGATAATGGACTCTCCCCACCCTCGCCGGAGGCACCTGCCCTGAAATCTTTGTTAGGCAAAGGGTGGGCACCCATTCCTGGCTCCAGAGGTTTCCTGACATCCAGGACACAGCATGCAGCTTGCTCTGCTATCCTGCACACCCACCTACCTGTGCTGGGGTATTCTCCGCATGAGCACAGTGGAAGTTGCTCCTTATACACATACAGTGTCTTAACAAAAAGGGAGTTTATTAAGCATCACAAGCAACGTAACCTGCTGTTTACGATGAGAACAGTAAATAAATTCCAGGAACCAAGTTACAGCCTATTTTAATTCAATTCTTGTCTGTACTGGCAGGTCAGGGCTACATTTCTGAAAATTTATAGGAAATAAATCACAGAAAGCTCCATTCAAATGAAGCAAAGCATTGTAAATATTAATTAATCAAGTGTGAGGGCCTACAAAGACTGTCCCGAAGTTTCTATGTGTCCTCCTCTTGCAGAGCAATGCATAAGAGCCAGTTTCTTCTTCCAATGCTGTAATACAACATTAAGTGCTTTTGCTTGGAAATCCACGAGGGAATTAGCATTAAAAACAGCTGAGAACAGTCAAGAAGAGGGGAAGAAAACACGGGAGTGTGAGTACAGCCCCATGCATCTCGCTGTGTATATTCAAATGCTTTAGATAGTAAGGGTGGCCAGTTACTGGGGTGAGGGGGTGGACCACGACCCATGGTTGGTGAGCTCTTTCTCGAGCACGATTTTGTCGATGCTGTGATGCTCTCTGCCGTAGCGGAGCGCTGGACGCAGCCCGGTCTGCCCGCACGGAGGAGCGCGGACACCGGGCTGCAGTACCGCGCTGAGGCCGAGAGGCGGCAGCAGCGCAGCGTGCGAGCGGCTCCCGAGCGGGGACCCCGAGCCAGGGTTTGGGGTCGGGGAGAGCTCCGAGGCGGGGTTTTGGCACCCTGTGCCGACAGGTGGGAGCTTTGGAGCAGGGCTGGATGGGCCTGGGCGCCGACTGAAGATCTGAGCTATAGCTTAAAGCTTCGAGGGTCTTTTTGCAGGGGGTTGTTCACGTTCTCCTGCCTGCTTATGCCTTGGGATGATGCTTATGCTTTGGGATGAAGTTTGCAAAGGTCTGCAGGTACAAGCCTGTAGTTCTTGGTGACTGTAAAGTCATTCCCTCATGTTCTAGGGCTATTTCCTGAAGACAGCCTACAAGAAAGATGGAAAGAGTATTTACAAGTACATGTAGCGACAGGGCAAGGCAGGATGGTTTTAAAGTGAAAGACAATAGGTTTATATTAGGTGTTAGGAAGAAATTCTTTAGGGAGTGGATGGTGAGACTGGCACAGGTAGCCCCGTGAAGCTGTGGCTCTTCAACGCCAAGTGCCAGCTTCATTCCAATCCCTTCCAGTAATTTTCACTGTGGTCTTCTGCCGTGAAAATTTAAATTCTCCTAAAACTGCTTTAAATTTGAGTTGGGGAGAAAGAGCATTTATTCAACACAAAGCTTTAATCTTTCTTCTAGGTATCTGTCTTCCCATTTCCCCAGTTACAATTCCTAGGGTAGCATTAATTGAGCCTTACTGAAATTGATCTCTCAGCTTTATAATTTGGACTGTTTTCCCACTTCCTCTTCCATAACCTTGGTCACTTGACAACTATCCACCTGAGATAATAACTTGGTGCCTTGTAGCTTTTAAAGGATTATGCCTCATCACACACAAATATATGTGTATGTATCATACTTCGTGTCACATATACAGACTTGGCTGTACATGTAAGTGAGATACTTTCTTAATCACCAGAGGAAATTTGATTTCTCTTGTTTGGAGATGGAGGCAGTTTTCCATAAGATCTATTTGATTTGATGACTTTAGTTTCATTATGTTTGTCTGGTGTCTTCAACTGCAGCTGCAATAATCTAAAAACCCAGCACGGTATCTTTCTGGTTTAACAAATGCAGGTAAGATTACAAACAGAATCATCTGAAGCAAAGCCAAGATAGACAACAAGTAACAATAGTGGCAGGGTGCAAGTGGGAGACAGAAATAATGAACAATTATCCTCAGTAGTTATCAGAGTTA
The DNA here is from genome assembly GCF_008360975.1 of Lichenostomus cassidix. Classification (NCBI taxonomy): domain Eukaryota; kingdom Metazoa; phylum Chordata; class Aves; order Passeriformes; family Meliphagidae; genus Lichenostomus; species Lichenostomus cassidix. The sequence goes on along the minus strand of NC_139500.1, from coordinate 8,218,498 downwards.
AGGAGGTTGGAACACTTCCTTGTGTAGGAGATTCAGCTGATACAAAGTTCTGCTAAACATGTTCACAGATCTTTTGTCATGTTATCTTTTAACATTTGCTCTCATTGGCTGCATCCCTGTAACAAACAGATAAGCTTTACATTTCATTTTAACTGAGATGCTGTTAAAGTTACATATGTGCTTTTTTTTTTCTTTAGCAAGGTCGTGGGTTTTTTCCTGTTTTGTTTTGTTCCATTAAAGGAAAGGTCCTAATACATCACTCACCATCATGCACTAGGGGGTTAAAATTTTGGAAATATTAAATACAGCACCTTTGGTTATTAGACAGGTAAGATAATCATCTTACACTCACCTGCAAGACTATTTGTTTTATTCTGTTTTAGTTTTATTCTACTATTTGATAGTCTGTCTCAAACCCTTATATAAATATGCCTAACCCCCAGCACTCTCAGTCCTTAGCTGCCTACAATGTGGATGACATTTAATGAGCTCCAGGAACTGTAGGCCATTATTCAACTACAACCACATGTGTAGCTGAAAGAACAGCGCAGACCCTCTCAAACAAAGCCACTGGTACCTACATTCAGAAACTCCTCTTACAAAAGCCTGTATAGCACTGTTGTTATTATTGGGTAACACTCAATGGAGCAATAGTATACAAAAAAGCACTGGTATATTTACAGTCATTCCAGAAGTTTCATCTCACCGTCCTCCTTCCAAAAGTGTTCATAGCACTGAATTTTGTGACCAAAAAGCCACCAAGAAAACCCAAGTACCCTACATGTTTTAACAAGTGAGTGAGCTAGTTTACACTGATAGCCTCGCACTGGGAATGAGTTCCGCTCAGAGTTTTCACAGAACAGGAGACAAAAGGACAGGCAGTTAATCAATAATATTGCTTAATGCTTTGTACCCTTCACAGACCTGGGTCTCTGAAGGGTACAAAAGGCAATTCCAAAGTCAGCATGTGGTCACCCAGCTAAAAGAACCCAGGAAATCTGATGACTCTCAAGCCGGCATCCTTTGTCCTTGGTTGCACCACAAATAATCCTGGTTGAACTAGCCAGACATACACATCTTAGTACTTGTTAAAATGCAGGTATGAAAAACAAACATGAAAGACTGACAATGAAATCTGCAGGAGAATAAGTGTGACTGACTGAAATCAGTTTTGTTTAGAATAAAATCACCTTCCCCTTCTATACAGTCTCACATTTAGCTTTGCTATGTTCATTTTACATCAGTAGCTGCTCACAGCTGATTGTTTTAATAATTTCAAGAAAATGTAATAGTGTGTGCTTACAGAAGAATGTCAAACTATTTAGGGAAGTGAGGACATGTCAAACTTGAAATGGCTTGTCTTTTTGAGGCAATACTTTTTTCCCCTTTTGCCCAAAGGAAGAGACTTGGCACACTTAAAGTTTCTGCTGTTACACCAGTAACTTCTTATTTCATGGTTCACAAAGAAGAAATAACTGTTACAACAAGCTGGTTTCTCAAAACTAGCCCTGAGTATGAAATTACAGGAAATGTCCTAAACATTTGTGTACAGTGACACATGCACTGCTGTATTAACATGAACAATCTGAACAGAAAGAGGGCCAGGAAAATGAGTATTTCTGTTTACCTGAATATGTGAGATTTAGAGACCCGATTTCAAATACAGAACAGAAATTGCAGGGCTTAAAGCCCTGAAGATTTCAAGGTTTCTCAGAAAGTATTTTACATTGAATTGAAAGAAAAAAGCCAGAATAATTTGCAATAGTCCATGTTGTTTTTGTTATTACCAACAGCAGTGGTTTTAAAATGGTGTGGTATTTGGTAGCAGTGACCTGTTCCTTCTGCGTGTAGCCACTGGGTCATGCCAATGGTCATACTGCTAAATACAAAGGATACACTACTGCAGTTCCATTTATTAAGTCATTTGCTAAAACAAACAATGCCATAGGGAAACCTTTTTTTAGGACAAAAGATCTGACAGTAATATAGTGAGATGAGACTTAGACACACTACATAGAGTGCCAAATGACGGTACCTACCTTGCCACTTTGCCCAGCTATAAAATATGAATTCTACTCACTACAAATACTAAGTTTTAGGGAAGAAAAAAAAAGTTTTTTTGAAAAAAGTCTTCAAGGTAAGCTGATAGTGTTATGGATATTCATGCTATGAAATTATTATGTTTTCAGGGACACAAAATTGATAATATTAAAACATTAACATGTGACCTACCCCTCTTTCACAGTTAGAAGTGGCTTCAGACTTTCAAAAGTAAATCCTGTCCAAAATAGTAAGCTTCTGCTGTTGAACTTGTCTCATGGTTATAAATGACCATTCTCTTACAATGAGAAGCACTTGCCCTCTTGTTAGAGAAGTTTCATTTGCCTGAAAGAAACAAACAAGGCATTGAGACTCACTTAACTCTCTAAAATGAAAATATAGGCTGATGTCTTGCCTTGGTAATACTCCTCAGGAAGTGCTTTTGTTTGATTGCCATGTTTCTGATCTCTCCCCAAATCTTTTTCATTCTTACTCCAGACTCATAGATTGAGTCTAGTGTGGGACCTAAATGGATTATGCTCTGTTTTAGCCATAGTCATGCATTCCACACTGACCAAATGCTTTCCTCCTGGAGGAACTCAAAGCAAGCGCAGGATGTCCTCATAGCTAAGTAAGATGCCAGGTCACTGGTGGCCAGAAATGTCTTCAGTCTGACTTGAAACTGAGCAAAGTTGTGGCTGTGAGTAAAGATGAGCTACAGAGGCAATGAACAGTGCTGGGTTGTACAGAACAGGTTTGGGTAGTTCAGGTTAATTCTGTGCCAGTGACTGAGGAGAAAACCTTCCCCAAACCATGATACAGTAGCCCAGTATACTATGGACAGGACCATATCTTGGCACTCATATATTCCAAACAATTCTCTTTCAGAGTCAACATCAGGCATAGTTACCCACTTTTAATACACAATGAACCCCTAACTATCTAGTTACAGTCCTTCTAATCTTGCAAGTGCCTGTCTGGTTGCCCTTGCTGCAAGAAAACAGAATAAGGAAAGGGATGGAGATGCACGATAGAGCTGCGGGAAGTGCCCAGGAGAAAAGGGACCACTGGTGTGACAGAGCTGTGGAGGCAACCACTGCTTCTGGGAGAGGTATTCCCTATCCTGCAGTAGGTGCCACTCCTGACAGCAGGGTGTATCCCACTTGGCAGCAGGAACAACTGTAGGGATTTTCCAACTCTCTGACGCAAAAAACCCCCGATGGCATCTTGCTGACTCCCCAGCAGCCTCTGTTCTTGGCAGTTTCCTGCTTTGCAGCCTGTTAAGAGTTTCACCAGTCCACTGCCAAGAGAGCTGGAGAATTGTGGAACATTTCCTAAAACATCCTAGTTATGCACAGCCATAGCATGTAGTGCTACATGATTTCCTCCTGAAAGAAGAGAATGCCTAGCCTTGAGTGAAAGGCTATGTGGACAGAGATGGAAACACTCGGTCTCAGGTGAAGTCTTGCTTTAAATTCTCAGCATAGATTCAGTGTTGCCAAAATTTCACCGCTATTCTAGCAGTGCTGATACTGTTGCTGTGTCCAAGGTCACACAACAAACAAGATTTGAAGGATGAAACAGTTGCTTATTACACCAGCAGATGCATCTGGAAAACACAGAAAAGCTATGGACGTGTGATTTCTTACACAAGTCCTTGGTAATTATTCTAGGGAGCATCTTGAATTTCAGTGAAGTTATTGAAATACAGTATTTATATATATGCTGATTTTGTATATATTTGCTCACTATCTCCTCCCTTTTCTTCCTTGGTTTGGTCCTTGATTCTCTTAAAGCTTCCATTTCCTGTATCCCAGATCCTTCTCTCTCTCCTACTCATATCCTGCCTGACCATCCAAAGGCTAGGGATTCCCCCAATACCTCCTTCTGATGACATTGCCTTAAACTTCATTCTCCTCTTCCTCAGTTTTATTCTTCTTGCACTCTAATAAATACCAAACCATCATTCTAGTTCAGTTTTCTCCATCTTTGACTCAACCCTAGTTTCCTTCATTATTTTCATTTTCTCCTCTTGTAGGGGAATATTTCTCGATGAATAAGATATCAGAGTCTCTGCTTTTCTTCTTCCCCATAGCCAAGCTTTCCATCTTTAATTTCTCTCTTTCTCTTTTATCTGAAATGTGTCCATTTTTCATCTTCCTCTTCACTTCCTGCTGTGCTCCATCCCAATTCCTGATCTCCTTAATTCTGCTCCTTAGTCTTTCACAGTTATCTGGCTTCTCTCTAATAACAGTATTTGTGGCTAGCACAGTTTTTCCCATGAGAGGTTTTCTTGTGTTTTGTAAATAAAGATAAAGTTTGGATGTTTTGGAACAGTGTCCCAGAACTTGGGCAGTGCAGGCCTGGCCAATCAGGCCTGGGGGAAGGCTTCTGACTGACCAATCTGGGTGACTTTTGAGAACTCTATAAATGTGATGAAATCAAAACAATAAAGGTCATTCCTTCTTGCCACTGAAAACCGATGCATTCATTACTCTGCTAGCTGCTCAACAGCGACAGTTACCAGCTCCCTGAGCACTCTATTTACAAATCCTGTGCCACTTCATTTGATACACTCCAATTGTCTCCTTTAACTCTATGGATTTCACACATTAGCTTGTTGTGCAGCTTCTCTTCACACAATTTCCAATACACCCCTTTTTTAGCCATCCCCATAGCTAAACATCTTGTTCAGGCTTGTTATTTTATGTCTTATTGTGACATCATTCCTTTGTACAGGATGAACAAACACCATCTTGTGGGCTGAGCTGAGCAAATGCTGAACTAACAAACAAACAAAAATGGCATTAATAAAAAATAGATCAGGAAATACTAAGAATCACTCTCAACAACTGATTAATAGTGTATTTTCCCTGCAGCATCATGTTCAATTCTTGTTCCTTTATATCACAAAAGCATACAGAAGAAACTGAATGAGTTTCAGTCATGTACGACATATCCAAACTATGGTATGCTTGAATGAAAAGAGACAGAAAAGACTGGTATTATGTAATTTGGGGGATTATAGTGTCATAAGACAAGATATTATAGAGAAATACAAAGCGCTGAACAATAAAGTGAAGCGAAAGCCTTGGGTGCCTTTTAATCCTGACAATGTAAGAACCAGTGGATCATAAATGAAGAAAGGGAAGGTTTAGAACATTATTTACACAACTCATAATTAGCATGTGAAACACTTTGCTCTAAGGTATGAAAACTCAATGAAGTTTAATGGATTCTAAAAAGGAGACGGCTTTTCTCGGAAAAAAAAAAAAAAAGATGTGGCTATTTTCAGGTCACTTCTGTAACTTCCCTCTTTTGGGAAACAGGTGATCAAATGTCTGAAGGTGGGACAGACTTTTCCTTCACAAGGTAATAAAAATAGATAGCTGTGGGGTTTCTACATGATGCTTGTGAACTGGCTTACACTAGCAGGTGCAATACTGGACAGACACAGTGCAAACCTCTCTCTTTCTATGCAAAACATTTTATCTCTCCTTTGAAATTTTCAGTTCTTAAGATGAATGTGACACACTGTCTGCAGGCTTGTGTGTCACAGTAGTTAGGAAATTGATAACCTTCATCATAGGACACAATGTGAAGTGTATTCACTGTGGGCAAGTCAGCCACAGCAAGAGAGCAAAACCAAAGCAAATGAGACTGAATCAGCACTGGGTGCAGAAAGCTTCATTTCCCGGCTGAGATGCTCTCTACACCATGCAGCGCAGCATCAGATGCCAAAAATAAGCAATGGGGGGAAAAGTGTCACTGTCACAGCTTTGACATCAAAATAAATGCCCCAAGGGCAGCTCAACTGCACACATGTATTATCCCTGACAAAGGTGCATTCAGGCTGTTCTTAATCTCCACGGAAAAGAAAAAAATTAACATTTTTACAATCTACCCAGAGGGTCTAGCTAAACACTTTTCTTCACTGCCAACATTTTTATGTTTCAGTTCAGTGTCTTCAGTCAAAGACTAAAGTTTTTAACACCATGACTACTCAGCTGGCCTCCTCTTTCTATAACTACTTCTTGTCTTTTTCAAAAATCATCATCTCTCTGCAGTTGCCTCTGTTTTAGACTGATCCAACTGACTTGAACCTTCTAGTTTTTTTAAGCTCTCCATTCTCTGTAGTCTTGACATTATCCAGCTGCGGTTAGCCCTAGGCTATCATAGTGCTTCAGTTGGAGAACACCAACAACAGAAAAGAGCACATTTAAAATGTCAGTGCTCCAAGGCAGCTTTTAATGGCACTTCAGCCATTATGCCCTTCCAGTTTGATGGTGATCCATTGAACCAATGCAGCATTTGTTTTTTTAACAACAAGTTATGCAGTTAACTAATAGGAATCTTGTGTAATCAGTGTTTCCAAAGTGTACTTATGAAAATACCCTGTGGGATCTTGTTGCAAATCCAAGTCAGCATGTGGTGATAGATGACACTTCTTACTTCTCCTCTGCTGGGTTCAGCTGACTTCTTGGCACATCTATGCTGGCTGTTATTCATTTAGATGCTAAGAAGTTAATCTCTTTCAGTAATCTCCAGGAATTTGAATCAAAGTAGTTGATGTCAACTGTAGTTTCTCAGCTCTTTTTCATGCCTCTTGCCCCATTTTATACATAAATACTGTGCTTGCCCATTTCTGATCTTATGAAATTTCCACCCTTCAAGTTCTTCAAGGTAAGCACTAACATTCCAGAGATTGCTTCAGTCTCTTCTCATCATTGTAGATAAGTGAGATGAAGTAATAATGAAGAGACAAAATACCTTCCTCCAGTCTGTGTAAGGAAACAGAAGTTCCTGTATATGGAAGGCAGAAGAGAGAAAGATCTGTTATCAGTTTACTAGCACTGATACGGAAAATGAAGGATTAGCCTGAAAAAAGAAATATTATGAGGCCATTCTGACAAATTCATTTTCTTTGTACCTATAAAATTTCCTGTACGTGCCAATGAAGATATTTTAAAATTTATTGTTCTCTATAGTCAGAAACTAGATGAGTAATCACAATCAATACACAAACTGTAGTCATAATTTGTACTTGCTCCAAAATGAGTGTTTTATTTTATGGGAATGAAGTTTCTCTCTGTGCAGGGAGAGTTACTGCTCAAGATCCACTCATCAAAGCTATTCAATGCTCAGTGGTTTGTCAAGTTACTACTAGTTTACATTTACAGCATTCATGCCATTAGTATAATTCACAGAGACTCTGAGGAGGGGCTGACACATAAGCATTACTGTGGTGATCCCCAGAAAAGGACCAATGAGGCAAATGAAAAGTTCTGGGGTTTTTTTCCAGACTTATGAGTACATTCATAGGGAGGGGACCATATGAAATTGATTATGAATGTATACTTTTATTGCATGAATACTCAACTTTGGATCATACTGGGAAGAGATATTAATTTATACTGACTCAAGAAACATCCCTTGCCGAGTGATGCATCACTGCATGTGAAATTCTGGATTCCAGGTATGCAATTAAATGCTCTGCTTTTCTAAGCATCTCGTCAACCTTCTGGATAAATGGCCTGAATTGCACAAGCTCAATGTCTTAAAACCCATGAGCTAATATAGGGTTACTAGGAAGTTTACATGACCACTGGTATGACTTACCTGCCTCACTCACCTAATGTGAATTATAATTGGTTTGAACATAAGGAGAGGCCTAAAGTTTTCCCTATAAATGCTGCAACACAGCCAGAGCTTGGAGTCTTATCATATAGGTCTAGAGTTGCTCACAACAATACAAAGTCCAAGGCACAGAGGAGCAAAGGAGCATGGCTGGTAAGTTAAAAAAAAAAAGTCTCTTTGTTCATATGGAATGGGAAAGTGAATAATGTACCATGTGTTAGCTTTCTCTGTGGGGTTGTTTCATAAAGGGCTCTGAACTGTTGAAGTACAAAACATTTTGAGAACTATGCATATGTTATTTCAGTCTATTTCTTTCCTAAATTTTCCAAAAGAAAACAAGAAAAGAAGATAATCCATCCATTGCTATATTGAAGTTAAACATTAAAAATATTATAAAATTGCAAATAGAGCAGAAGAAGTTATGGCAAACTGCAAACTTTATTTTAGCATGAAATTTAATGAATCAAAGAGTAGGTCAGGTATGAATGGATCTTGTGTTAATAAGAATGCTTATGCAAAGGATATACTATGGACTAAACTTCTTCCTACAGATCCTGAGTCAGGATCCATTTTTACTATTTTCTTTAAATTAGCTTGAAAGGCAAAGGCACTTTAAAATACAAATAAAGCAAGCAGAAGTCCAGCAGTGAAGTCTTAGAAGGGAAGATATCAAATCAGTATTTTTTAGTAAGATTGGCCATGTACTCTCTTAGGCCTGACTTGCTGGCACCTGTATTAAAACATTTAGAATTATAGAATAGTGTGAGTTGGAAGGGATATTTAAAGGCCATCTGCTCCAGCTCCCCTGCATTTAAGCAGGGACATCTGCAACTAGATCAGGTTGCTCAGGGCTCTATCCACCCTGACCTTGCATTTTTCCAAGAATGGGGCATCTACCACCTCCCTGGGCAACTTGTGCCAATGCCTCACCCCTCTGTGTAAAAAACTTCTTTCTTGTATCTAACCTAAATTGACTTCCTTCAGTTGAAAACCATTACCCCATGTCCTATTGCAACAGGACCTGCTAAAAGTTTGCTCCCATCTTTCTTAGAGGTCCCCTTCATAAATACATGAGTCCTGAGTTTAAGATTATGCTACTTTACCTATTCTAGGTGCATGCTGTGCTACCTTTATGTGACTTAGGCTTGGAAAGCTCAGGAAATTAATAAAAAACAACCATCCTTGGATCAGGGGCTCAAGTGCAGAAATGACATGCATTGCTTTCCCCTCATGTAGTTTAAGAGAGGTACAGTTATCCCATTCTCACAGTTTTAGGAGAAGTGATTGCACAAATGCTTAGAACACAAATGTTTGTCCATATATCTACTACTTTAAACAATTCCTGTTGTCTTGACCTCGTGCCAGCATCCCTCACAGCATCTGCTGTTTGCCTGGCTGATGGTGGTTAGTTAATGACTACCTCAGTGCAGCTGCTAAGTGTGATACCATCTACATGTTTGCTTGTTTAAGAGCAGAACTTAGGCTAGGAGGGAATTGGGTCCATATGACCAGCATAGGGCTGTAGGTTCCCTCATAAATCTCCTCCTCTGAGCAGAGCTTGAATAAATTGCAAAACACAATTTGATAGGTGAAGCTGAAATATTGGACTGGGTAGAAAAATCCTTTCTAACAAAAGAACTATATAGTAATGTGGACAGTTAAAACCTTCATCTACAGCAATGAGAGAAAAAAACTCACAAACCAATTGTTTCTGCATTGTAACACTTCCTTTTAAGCAATGATTTGCCAATAACTAAGAACATTTTAGTAGGGCTCTCTCTGAAAGCTTCCTCTTGAAATTTCAGACAGCAGTCTTTCCTTCTCAACAACAATTTTCTTACTGCATGAAATGCAAGAAGCAATAGTAGCATTTAAAGAACAAAGTGGTATTTGCTGATCATGATCAGCACTTGCTTGTGAAATACCCAAGCCCAGGATCCAAGAAACACCCAAGCCCAGGCTCAGTTGGAGACATTAGAACTGCAGGCAGATGCTCCTCATGGTTCCATGCACAATTTTTTATTTAAAAAACTGTGAGGGTTTGTGTGCAGGTGTGTGTGCACAGAGCTCTTTTCACTCCTCTTCCTCTTTTCCTACTCCTCCCATCCCCTGACACACATCCTGGAGACAGACACACCTTTTTCCCAGGAAATCTTTATGCATTTGTGGACCAGTCTCTAATGGAACTGCCTAAATAGAATCCAGGTTTTGCATAAAGAAAAGGGAAAAGCACTTAAAAGGTTCCTGTAAGTTTGCCTGATTATTTAAAGTGTTTTGATAGTCTGCAGCACCACTATTGCTACTAAGGATTTAACAATTTGTTTCATAGTCTCACACCGAAAATAATTATCTCAGCTTCTTTCAGCTTCTTTCTGTCACTTTTAAGCTTCAGTGTCATTATAATTAAGGCATGAGTGACACCTGCAAGCATCTTGTTTGTGCGTTAGCATTGGGAGTGTCTGCCCGCAGAGTGGGACAACACGCTGGATTCTCAAAGAAATGAGCAGAGCAGGACAGTGATGGGAGCCTGCACAGGAGTATTCTTGGATGATGAGTGTGCAGCAGTAACTGGAAGTTAAAACTTCCAAATAATGTCTTTACTCCATTCCAATGGAAGACATATGCGAATAAGTGGGAGAGCTAGGGAAATACATTTAAATATCATAGGCTACAAATAATAGGTGGTGTGTGACTATGTGGGAGCTGTTGGAAGAGTCCAGCATAGGTTCATCCCTTTCTGTGCACTGCCAGTTTGCCATATTCCTGTGTCCTGGTCCCGTGGAAGCTTTTGAAGGTCACATATTAGTGCATATCACTACTGTGTCACTATCAGCCTCTCTTCTGAATAAGCCATCTCATCTGGAATGAGCTGAGATCTCAAGAGAAGATTTAAGCCCAGCTAACAGGGTACCCTTCTTACACAGACAATATGGAAGGTGATTGTGCCAAGTTCTGCTGTCTTCAGAGTAATGCTATTGGCAAGCTTCAGGAATGATCAGGAACTTCAGGAAGGCTTGAGGCTGCAGCAGGCTGCAAGCTTCCATTCCAAATGCCTCTGCTATTTAAGGCATGTGAGTGGAAGTGGGAGACAGAAAATAAGAACTATATCTTGGACAATATGTAAGGCTCAGAAGAGATCTTGGCCAAATATTTTTCCACATGGACCTGACCACTCTATGTCAGGTGGTTCTAGTCCTGAAAAGTGCTGATGTGACTCAGTCCACACCTCTGTTTCAGGGATGCAGGTATCTCCCTAGTGTGGGTCATAAATACAGCATAGCTGTAGAAAACCACTTGTATTCCTGTATCTAGGATAGCAGGACTGGGGGTTGCTGATGGAATTTCTTGCTTAATTATTCAAAAATGCGACATGATAAGAGATAGAATAATCCAAACTTCTCAGGATACTGAATCACAGAATCACAGAATCATTTAGGTTGAGAAAGACCTGTAAGATCATCGAGTCCACTGAGGCGGTCCCAATGAGTCATGGCCAGGTGGTTGCAGCATGATGCTTTAGGGATATGTTCAAGAAGAGCTGTGCTCAGAAAGAATATAGGAGCAGATAGACTATTACAGATAGTAGTTTCTCATCCTGAACAAAAGCGCTATTATTGATAGGTGACATTTCATAAATATCAAATATCACTGAGGATTCTTATGAAGTTGGTGTGAAAGAAAACACTGCAAAGAAGGAGAGAAAGGAGTATACTGAGGGGGATTTGTCTGTTACCGAATATGTCCTTCACTGTTCAGTGCTGAAACTCTTAATCCTATATATTCATGTCTTTAACAGTTACTGAGGTGAGGGGAAAAAATCTGACTATTACTGGAAAAGGATGTTATGAAATATATGACTGGACCAGTCTGCAAAAGATGATTCTCATATACCTTATTCTGGGTACATGAAACAATATACTAAGATGGCTTATATCTTCAATTTTCTGAGGTTCAAAAGAGTCTTCTCTTGCTATCCACAGAGTTTCAAGTACCTGCCTATGCAATCCTTACATTTACAGCCACCATTCAAGCTCTGCAAACACTACTTGGCGTCCAGGAAGCTGCTTGGGTCAGATGCATTCTGCTTGACTGACTGCGTGTTCTGACTAGTGTTAATATTTCTCATTAATTTAACCCTCATTCTCAACCTTTGCCCATAATCTTTAATCCAAAGGTCCAGTATGTATCATTCATCTGTTTTACAAACAAAGCACACCAGAGGCCCGCAAGGCAACTTAGGCAGAGCTGGGAATAAACACCAGAAGCTGACACAACAGCCACAACTTGTTCTTCCTGACATACTGTCTGCCAGCATAAATGGACTGTTGTTCTTTTTCTTTCAACAGTAATTAACCTTCCTATCAAAGAAAAACGGTTTGCTGTGTATCCAAAAATAGGCTGAAAACTTAAATTTATTCTGAAAATTGTTTGTGTGACATTTAACACACATACTTAAAAGTATGGCTGGGAAAGTGTGTCTTAACATCAGAAAACTCTAATTAAATTCTAAGACATTTGAAATTTAAGAATTAGTCTAATCACTTTAAAATCACAAGTGGGCTTTGCAAGTGATAAAACTACACTCCCTCTTCAGATTAAGTATAATTAATGAACAGAGATTCAATGCAGAAGTCCGAATCATAGCCAGGTAAAAGCTGTTTCAACTAACAACACCTTTTTATACGAAACATGCATAACACATGCCTGTATATGAAATGGGTTGAGCAAGTTCCAATTCTAGATTTTGCAAATGTGATCCAAATCTGAAAACAGAACAATCTGGGCTACTGACTACTGAACCCAGCCAACTAAAATGATGAATTTTGGAAGGTTTATAGCTGTGCCCAGTTCAGCATGATGGGTATCACTGGGAGGCATCTGTAAGATGTGCATTGAGTTAATAAAATTTTACAGATAGTTTCATAAATCAGAATTAGTCTCTCTCTTTCTTATCAGAAAGTGGAGCCACCTGCAAAACATAAGCAAAATTCACTCTCCTTGAAATTGAGTGGAAGACTTTTGTGCATAAATTGGCTTTCCCAGCAGCATGGTCAGAGATGTCTTATGGAAAAATAGCAATGTACCAGGTGAAAGCAATGACAGATACTTTATCACAAGCCACAAATGTACTTACCTGCTGTCACTGTAGTGTGTCATGCAAATATGACATGGAGTGCTTGTCTATTGAACAGAGTTAAACAGCAATTAAATGATAAATGAAAAATTGGTTCTTTCAGTTTGGCCCTGATTGGACCTGGGGCAGAGACAGTATTTTGGTCATTGTTTTGCAATTACTACAATGCAGGCAGAAGAAAAAAAAAGCAGCTCAAGGACAACGATTGATTTAGGGAATTAATTTAAAGAAAAGGTCCCTGTAAATATTGCTCATTAAGTATTTCAAATTTAAAACAGTGTTGTCCAAGAAGGAGTTATGCTATTCCTATAACTTTTATAACAGAAAGAAAAGCCGCTAAATGTTGAAGTTCTTAAAACTTTAAAAACACTTAATAAGCGGCCAGACTGTTAGGAATAAATAATGTTGAAGCTTCAGATGTTAAGTTGCAAGGAAACAAGATCAGGATGTGAGGACTGAGAGAGGAAAAAATTAATAAAAAATGAATCCTCAAGCCCCACTTGTCAGACCAAGGCTGGGTTCAAAGGCAACCACTCAAGATCCACCTCCAGAGGAAATATTGCAAACAGACTTCTATTGCAAAAATAAGTGAAAGGCACCAGTCGTTCCTTGAGCCAGAGGAGGCCATTCAGAGGAAGCTTCAGAAGCTGCATACAGAGGACGTACTGATCAGATATGGGTCAAGGTGAGCAAGGGGGAAGCCCATCCTGTAGTGCTGTTTGTTGTTCCATGCACCATGTCCAGCTCTGTAATGGACACTGAGCGATCACTCCTTCTCTAAGGAGTTTTGGTCCAAGAAAAAAGAGCAAGAAAAAATCCTTCCATCAAGAGTCAGGAGAAGGATTTTCACAGGAATTGCATTTTTTCACTTATTGTGTGCATTGGAAAAGCAAGATATCACAACAAGATTTGGCAGCACAGGTGTATTAACTGATATGATAATGTTGTATTTTGCAAATAGGAAGGGGAAGTCTGCAGCTATTTGATGTTATCAGACAAGTGAAAATGAGAGACTGACAAATCTGACATAAAAAAAAGAAGCAAAGCAGAACTTTGGGAATGTATCATTGCAAAGGCTGAGGAAGGCTACAATGAGCAGAGAAGGCTGAAACCTGATGTTAAAACAGAGAGGATACAAAAACTGGGGGACTGGGGTTTTTTTGGCAGTTGCTTTATTGCTGTGGTGGATTTTTTGCTCACATGCTAATATTTACAGATATGCTAATATATATAGATATTTATAGAACAGTTTAATAATTATTATAAATGGTCTCATATTTCTTTTCCAACTCCTACCTTTCTAAAGGCAAAACTCCCTGAGCCCTCAGCTGGTTCTACAATAGAAGTGCTTCACTTCTAAGTTTCTGAGAATTTTTTTTTAATATTAGGTATGTTCCTGGAAAAAATCATGCATGCTTCTTGCCTCAGTACTGTAAAAAAAACCCACATTCTTTTCCATTTGGACTGTGGCTGCCTTGCTAAAACTACCAATATAGTTATTTCAAGGCATGTCTGAACCTGATAAATTTAAGATCATGCTGTAAAAAAACCTTTTCATTAATAAATCTGGTTGAACATAGGATGATGATTTTTTCACTCAATTATGGCAGAAGGTAACAATTTTCCACTCCTAAGCACCACACTCTTACTCCTTCCTATTCTGCCTCTTTGCAGGCAAAGAAAAAAAAATCTTTTTTTCTGTACTTCTGCACTTAATTTATACTGGCAAGCTACCTCCACTAGGTACTAGAAACCCCTCCATGGACTATGACAATGTCAGAGCCAAGCCAATCTCAGGTGCTTATTCTTTGGCCTCTGATTGAAGCCATTATTTCACATGCAAGAGCTTTCCACAGCACATTTTAGTAGTGCTTTCTCTCCAATTCTGCCATCTCTCCTACTGCCAAATGATAGTCCAGTGTCCATTAACATGTTCCTGTTAGGTGCTTCTCACAGTGGCAGCTATGTGACACATAATGGGGCCAGAGACCATATCATGGTTTAAAATACAAAGGCGTTTCTCAGCTCAGTCAGGTTTCTTTATTTCTCATTCAGAGGCATCAAGTCTGTGACTTTGTTAGGATTACACCATGTCAGAATGAATGAGAGCTTGACAGAATTAATGGAGTTCAGCCAGGTTTTTATCCAAGTAACTCACAAATATTCAATTCTCTCGGGTTTCTCTCCTCTTAGATGCCTTTCTGATTTTTCTTTAGTACAGGATATACTACTCCTTCTATATTTAATTATGCTGAAAATCTCTAACAGCCTGTGCAAGATGGAGTCTCTTCCAAATAAAAAAAATGCTCACATATAAATTATTTCTGATTTTGGTGGAAACCTCACATGGGTACCAGTTACCTGTAGAAGGTGATAAGTGATTCTTCAGAGGGTGTTTGTGCTCCTTCCTCTTTGGATGTACCCTCAAGTTTTCTTGCTCTTCTCATTTTTTTCTAGCTGCAACGCAGCCAAGTACCAACTGGCATCTGAAAGAAAATGCAAGAGAACACCACACAAGTAAATTTTCTAGTGAAGAACTAATTGTGAGGAGAGGACAGGCCTTTACTGTCACCTTCAATGGAACAGAACACCCTGAGCAAAACTTAGTATTCATTGCAGAAACAGGTATGGTCCCCACCTTCTTTCACAGAGAGAGTAATGCTGCCTCAGGACATTCTTCTGACCTGATATGCACTACAGAGCAGCAAGAGAATACCTCAGAGCCAACATGCTGATTCACATAGCCATGGAACTGTTTGGCGTGTTTGTTGTATTACTCCTATCTCAGCGAGATGCCGTAGCTTCCTTCAGTTGCCAATTCATGGCACAAAATCATCTGAGGGGAGGGTTACATCCCTGCTGAGTTTGTTGATGACTAAAGCTCTATTTCAGCAAGGTGTGGAAAAAAATTGTGTTTTGTTTTTCTTAAAAGGTCCAAAACCCTCAAAGGCAACCAAGACCCTGGCTGCATTTGGAATCTCCAGCACAGTGAACAAGGAGGGCTGGAGTGCAGTTCTACAGTCCACCAGTTCCAACTCTGTGAGCATCTCTATTTCCAGCCCACATAATGCTGTCATTGGACGCTACAAGCTGAGTGTTCAAAGTGGCAGCTCCTCTCCTGCAAGTCTCGGCACTTTTGTTTTGCTTTTTAACCCTTGGTCTTCAGGTATGAATATGTCAAATTTCCTCTAAAAGAACTAAGTTGCTTTTAGCTTCATTAATATTTGCAGCTTCTCTATATACTATAGGAGCTGAACATTGATGACATCATGTATCAGTGACAAAAAAAATGTGTCTAACAGTTTCTAAGGACCTTCTGGTACATAAAATCAGCTCTGCAGCATGTACACACTGGAGAGCTCATTACCCTAAAAGATAAGGTTCTGCTTTTGACAGAGCTTCCCTAGTTCTGCACGAATTTAGAGGAGTGTGTCTGGCCTCTGTAGAACGAAGAAAAGAGTCATATTTACCATTTCTCACAGATTTGGCAGTGTCATACCTCCATCTTGATTCAGACACCTCCCACCCCTTTCTCTAATTGTAGAAGATCCCAAGTTTCATGATCTGTTTATAGCAGCAAGTACAGCAAAGGGTGGATATCTGCAAGCACTCTTATAGATGGAGAACAAGACTCCTGAGGTTTTGTTTTATTTTGCAAGCTGTATTTGTACATCTCTTTTTGTTTTTCAGGTGATGATGTGTTCATGCCTAACAATGCTGAGTGTGAGGAATATGTGCTAGAAGAGTTTGGCATAATTTTTGCAGGCACTAAAAATCATATCAGCAGCTTTGGATGGAACTTTGGCCAGGTAAATGTAGCACTTAAATGCCAGACATTGTTTTTGCATGAACTGGGTCATTTCCTTTTTCCAATTCATTGCATACATCTCTGAAGAGCAAGATGCTGGTGCTAAAATCAGAACTTGTGCCAATCCTTCTTTCACTGACCAATATGAGGATTTGTAATTTACTAGTCCTAGTTCTGCCTTGGAAGTGCAGCCAGTAGAAATCTTAATGTCCTTACTAAGACTAAGTAGCCTTAGCGTAGTAAAGCACTGTAGCAATGCTGAGAGGCCTCAAGTCCACAGATTCCAAGTTTTTAAAAGCTCTGTGAGTTCTGATCTTCAGAGTTTGTTGTGGCTACATTTTTATATGGTAATGCCTGGCTGAGCTGCAGCACTTCCACCAGTGATTAAAAAAGCCCATTCAGTGCTAACATGGCTCTCTGCATCCTGATTTTTAGTAGAGTAATCTGTGTTTCCAAAACACTAACTGATTTCTGTAACATAGTTTCAAGGAGATATCCTCAATATTTGCCTGGCCATAATGGATCGAAGCTTATACTACCGTCAGGATCCTGTCACTGATGTATCTCACCGACATGACCCCAGATATCTGGGCCGTGTTCTCAGTGCAATGGTAAGCAACTTGTTCAAAAAATTCAAATTACTAAGTGTCCTTTCAAAGTAGTTAATGAAAGTAAATATGAAGACATTTTTTCGAGAATTTTAGGCCCACTGTATGCACCAGACAATATGGGTGGTGAAGTATGGACCAGAGAAACACCTGGGTGGTCATCTGATCTGAGCCTGCTAAAATTATCACCTCTGGAGTAGTTCTGATACTTATCACTTTGATATCCAGTAGTCAAACTGAAAATATATTACAGGGGTGCTTAAAAGACCAGCTCCTTGGAGGTCTTTAGTCCAGCCACCCATTTGAAGTGGAACTACAGTTATAGATCAGCTCAGCCATGGATTTGCCAGGCTGCTTTGAAAATCTCCAAGGAAGGATGTTTTGTGGCCTCTGTGGGTGACTAGTCCAGAGCTGCAATACCCTCCTAATGAGGAATTTTTCTCTTTTGTCAAATATGATTTTCCCAAGCTCCAGCTTTCTGCTGTTGCCTCTCGGTAGATAAAAGAGTAAGGTTAGTTAGAATGCACATTCAAATGGTTGTAAGCTGGTTTTACACACACCCCCCCCACCCTCCTTAACCAGAGGGAACTAGGCCAGTGCTCTCACCTTCTCCCTATAGATTGTGTGCTCCAGGACCCCTGACCATCTAGATGGTGCTCCCTCCTGGGCCCTTTTCAGTGTCTCAACATCCCCTTGAATGGAGAGGCCCAAAACTAGAGACAGGACTCCTGGCACAGTCTTGCTAGGGAGCACTAAAGGGCATTAACAGTCTCCTTCAACCTCCTGGTCACACTTTTCCCAATGTCCCCTACTGTGAGCTTTCCCTTTTTGATGAGGGAGCACTGTTGGCTTGAATTCAATATGGCATTTGCTGTAACTCCCAGGCCCATTTCAGACAGGTTGTAAACTCTTAATTTACCTCATCATAAATTCAGTGAGTATCTTTTTCAGGTCAACGCCAATGATGACCAAGGGGTGGTGCTAGGAAACTGGAGTGGAAAATACGAGGGTGGAAAAAATCCAACCAGCTGGACAGGAAGTGGTGAAATCCTGCAAAGCTGGAAGAAATCAGGATTCAAACCTGTTAAATATGGACAATGTTGGGTTTTTGCAGCAGTATTGACTACAGGTATGTTTTATGTCATGCACTTAGCTGACATTGAACAGATTCTATTAAAAGAAGCACTAATAATACTTCCTATATGGAAATCTTGCAAGACATTACTATGCTGTATGAAAACTGCTTGACATTAGTACTCAAGACATTACTATGCTGTATGAAAATATTGCTTTCTGACTGTGCTTTTCTCTTTATTCTTTAGTGCTTAGATGTCTGGGGATTCCCACTCGGACAATTACAAACTTCAGTTCTGCCCATGACGCAGATGGAAATCTGCGTGTGGATGAGTTTTATGATGCCGATGGAAATCATTTGGAGAGAGGAGCTGACAGCGTATGGTAAGGCTCAATATTTAATAGTAGAACTTATCAATGCCTGGAGTGTCTTCAGGTGCAGAGCACAGATACTACTGACAAATACTTTATCTTTAAAATTGCCTTAAAAACTACTACTACACACACACACAGACACACACACATACACAGGATCAATTAAAAAATACTATAAAATAATACTATGAAACTTGGTGTTTTCACTCTTTCTGAGTTAAACAAAGAATTGTGACACTAATTACAACAGCTAATTGAAGCCAGGTCAGGCAAAGTTACAGTTATGATGCCACAGATGACTTAAAATTTGCAATATTGCAGAGGATGTATCAAACAGTGAGGACTTTTCTGCCCTTGAACATTTATGTCTATTCCACAATGCAATTTTCAGCACCTCTCTAGTTAATACAGTCACAGGGTCAGGGTGGATGTGGAGAGTCCCAAATAAGAATCTGTGCAAATAAAGGCATTTGAGCCATTTAACTATGATAGCTGATTAACAGATGTGAACAGGAAGTCATAAATACATACTAGTAGCTTACTTTGTTCATTCTTGCACACAGGAATTTCCATGTCTGGAATGAAAGCTGGTTTACACGCAATGACTTGGGACCCTCATACAGTGGATGGCAAATTCTGGATGCAACTCCCCAAGAAGAAAGTGGAGGTACAAAGATTTTATTTCAGGAAAATGCTAAAAAATTATAAAGTCAGTCACTTTTAGAGAAAAGTAAAATAATTGTAAAAGCAATTTGTCATCCTGCTCAGAAATAGCTGCAGAAGAAAATACTTTATCCATTGCATTAGAAAAGTTTCAGATCATCCGTGGATGTCAGGAAAGAAACTAGACTTCCAGGAGCAGTTTTTACATCAATTCCTACATTTCCAATGTAGGTATTGAATATTAAGGGAAAATATAAAATCCCTTTATATTATCAAATCAAGTGTCCATTCAGAATAAACACAAGATACATTGGTGACTGACTGGCCTGGTATAAAGGTCTGTGGGGATGAAAGGGTTTGACTGGGACACCAGCACTGGGCAATTCAGGAGTCAGTGATAAATATCTGTCTAATAATCTGCTTACTGTCGAAGACCTGATTATGCCTAAATTCTTTTTCCTTGATGCTGCAGGAATTTATCAGTGTGGTCCTGCCTCACGGCATGCTGTCAAAGAAGGAGAAGTAGATCTGGACTATGACTGCACATTCGTGTATGCAGAAGTGAATGCAGACTGTATGTACTGGAATTATGACTCTGCAACTGGAAAGAAAACATTAATATTCTCTAAGTCTACAGAAATTGGTGACTCCATCAGTACAAAGGCAGTTGGTAGAGATGATCGTGTAGATGTCACCAGTGATTATAAATATGCAGAAGGTAAGTAAAACCACTGGTTCTTCTGATTACACAGCTGATTCATTCCCAAAAGCATATAAACTTTCAGCTAGGAGTCTCTTAGTGGAAAATTTTGTGCATTTATAAAGTAAGAGCAGAATTTATACATGATTTATGCAATTCCTACAGAAAAGGGAAGAAAAAGTACTGAGTAAAAAAAATATTGCCTTGCCCTTTCTGATAGGGAGTTGCTTTGTGGGACCTAAATAAGGCAAGTCCAAATATCTCCAAATAAAGTGCTCACTGTTCCATCTGCCTGTTGCTGACATGCACTGTCTGCCTCTGCTTAGTGAGAATTAGGCTACAGCCCAGTTATTTGTCTGCAGGATGAAATGCCTGTTACACAAACCTAAGCTAAATCAGAACTTTAGCCCAGGAAAAGCAACCCTTTCAAAGGGTTCAAGAGCACGTCACCTTGCCCAACCTTCGGGTCTGATTGTGCCCATGTTGTATTTCTCTTTCTCCTTTGCTCATGAGCAGCTTCTGCTTTCGCTGTTAAACTGTCATTACCTCAAGCCATGAGCCTTCTCCCTTCCCTTGGAAATGGAGAGTGAGGTGCTGGGTGGATGGTTGGCTGCCAGCCAGACTCCACCCACCACACCTTCAGCCTTGCCTTACATATCAGGCCTTTTCTGTAAAGCAAATAGGAATTCACATTCCTAAATGTTACAGCCATAAAAAGGGATTGAAATGGGAAAAGAGAGAAACTTCAGACTTAAGATTTTATGTTAAAAAAGGGTCATTAGAAGGACAGCGATATTACAGACTGCAATCCAGAAAATGAGGTATGGCTGTTGAAAACAGAGGGTCTGTTTACCTGTAAGCACAGACACTACATTCTGCTAGCTTGTCTCTAGCAGCCATGCAAAATAAGAGATGCACATTAACTGTTCAGGATAATTTTCATGGTTCTCCCTGACAGGCTCTGCAAAAGAAAGAGATATTTTTAAAAAAGCTCGTAAGAAGTTAGGACTTGAGGATAAATTTGATCCTACGGCACCGACACCAGAGGAGATTGAAAAGAAGCCTGACATTTCAGGGAAATTCAAGGTGGCTGGCTCTTTACAAGTTGGCCAAGATCTCAACCTATTTCTGGTTCTTGAAAATTTACAATCTGATGCTAAGACTGTAAATGTAAATATGACTGCATGGAGTACTCTGTATACTAGAAGACCAGTTAATGAGATCTGGAAGGACTCCATATCTGTCACTCTGGCTCCTAAGGAAGGTAATTTTTCAAATAACTTTTAATCATAATGGCTTTATCAGTAAATGGGCATTTGAGGCTGGTCAGCTTGGGAGAAAAAGTTCTAACAAATTGCAGTCTTAAATCCCTACATAGAAAAGGCTGAGAAAAATATTACATTGCACATACATTAACAAGCCATGTTTCACACTACCATGTCCCCAAGTACTTTTCACATTTTGGAAAATGTTGCCATTAGGAGCCAGGAATAAGAGATATATCAGCATCTCTAAAGTGAGATGAAAGATCATTGAATCACAAGTAATACTGTCTTGTGCTAACTTTAGGCTTCAAGTCATTAGTGAGAAGCAGAAAAAATATTTCATTTCTTTAATATGTAATTTAACTCCCGGAGAGGCACCAGTAAACTTCTTAAACTTCAGCCGTTACATCTTTCAGAGCAATTGGGAGGAAAACAAGCCAGGCAGTACAGTAGTGGTGAGTGGAGAAGGGATTACACTGAAGAAACCACTATCTATCTAAAGCAAACTGTTAGATTTGCATGAATTAACTTTGGCAGTGATGGCTGAAGGCCCTCCTAGTCCTAGTCACAGCATAAAAGGAAAATACTAACATTAGATATGAAACTCTGTGGGCTTGTAAAAGCGTGTACCAATCCCTTATTTTCACCCCTTCCAGAAAAACAATTTCCCATTAAGATAAAGTATCCTGAATACCAGCAGCGGTTAACTACAGACAAAACAATCCAGGTCACAGCTTTATGTCATGTAGAAGATGGTATTCAAGTGCTTGTGCAAAGAAACATCATCCTGGACAATCCTGCCATCAACATACAGGTAAATTCCCTTTGCTGTAACTGCAGTGGCAGAGAAAAGGGAAATGAGCTCTTTATAAGCCCTTTCTTCCCTGAAACAAATGTTCTGCTCACATTCTGCCATGGTCCATCATAGCATCTCATATCTCCTCCTCTGACACCTGAAAAGGCTCAGACAGAAAACAATGAGAGCCTGGCCTCACAAGCATTTTCTTTGCACAGGTACTTGGTGAAGCAAAAGTGAATAAAGAGGTGGTTGTGGAAGTGGTATTTTCCAATCCTATTGATGCGGAGGTGAAGGACTGTGTGCTGCAGGTAGAAGGCAGTGACCTGGTCCGAGGAATCCTGGAGTTACGGTAAGTATGAGAAATGTCTCCTTTCTGCTATTAAAGGTACAAGAGCAAGAATGTGGGCATGGATGAGCTGGAACTGGACTGTAGGAGGAGACATAATTTTCTTCTTGCTGTAACTTGGGAGGCCACTCGAGGTACATCTCATAACAAAGCAAACAGCAATGAACCAGCTCTTCATCTAAGCTGGGCTTTGGCTCCATGGCTTGGGAGGTCAAATAATTGCTGTCATAATTGGACAGAACTTGTTTTCCTGCCTATCTAGCAGGACCACACAGTTCCAGCAAAAAAAATTCATGCTTACCCAAGCTGTAAATGTTGCTGAGGCTGTCTATCCTGCTGTAGGCCAGACAGGTTGCACCTTCTTGTTCTGATCAAAGGGCCAACAATAGGATACACAACTATTTCTGTCCATACTTACCCAAATTACAACATATATCAACCAGGCTATTTTTTTCACTTTCTTAAATGGACTGCAGGTGCCAATCTGGGTGCTCAGTATTCTAAACAGATTGTATTTATATCTGGCAGGTAGAAATACATGTAAAAAGCAGATAAACCAGTCTCAGCTTTGGGAACAAAAAATAATACTGCTTAGACACAGCTGTGATCTCAAACACAGAGGGTGGGACCTCTGAAAAGCACAAATCCAAGTCTGCTCCATGCTCAGCTTTCCCAGACACAGCAGGTCACAGTTTATGGAGAATAGTTTGCGCAGAACAGACTAAGCCATGACAAGCAGCTTTTTCCAAAATGAGAGATATACTAATTTTCAAGCTCTGCTTTCAGAACTCTACAAAATAACTATTTTAGGAGATTAATAAACAGAGTCAAGAAACCATTTGATGATATTGAGATAGTGATTGAGAAAACTAGAATAAAATAGGTTCCTTTTACTATACATACCAGGTTCCCTTTATCTGCTTTGGTGATTTTGCATCTTGTCCTGCTGTTTTTCCTTCAGTATTTCATACCTGAAACAGAAAGGCTAAATTTTCAGACTGTCCTTCATTTTGTACAAACAAGAAATTGCACAAAAATTTCAACATATCCTCACAAATGCAGTTATTTCTGAAAAATACTAGGGAACATGTGAACATGCTCGAACTGAATACACAGACAAACACAAACAAACAAACAAACAAACACTGAAACTCAACATTGCTATTTGCACTTGAGCAATTAGGAATGTTCCATCCCATAATTTATATGCTCTCCTGAGGGAATTGCCAGCTTCATGTTGTCTATCCCATACAATTTTATCCTCAGGTAAGACAAGACAATATGACAGGGCAAGGGCAAAATATTAACAGGAGTTTCCAAGAATTAGAAAATACACTGGTGTAAAACATTTTAACTTCCATTCAGAATTTCTTCCTCTGTAAACACTGAGGTTTTCTTGGTGCTATAATCTGTTCTAACTCAGGAGTTGGTATTAACATTCTTCATGGTTTCAGATTATTCTTTTTCAATGATTCAGTGATGTGTCTTACACTCTCTGTTCTGCATGAAGTCTTATCTCACATATTATTATGTCCCCCTTTGTGGCCTTATCTGGGTTACTGCCGAGTGAATTTGTGAGAGACCTCAATGTATGGATTTGAATCTTTAAATACTTATCAGATACCCAAGTCATGTGTGGTCCTTTCATTACCATCTTACTTGGAAGTGATAAAAATTTTTATTTAAGGTGAAAGATGATTAGTGAAGAAACCCAAGCATGATGCATAAGCTTGTTTCCAACTTATATTTTCCCTCTGTTTCCTTTTTTTTTTTAGCATACCACCACTGAAAGCCAGTGAGAAATCCAGTACCAAGTTTAAGCTTACCCCTTCTCAGGCGGGTCCCAAACATCTACTTGTTAATTTCTCCTGTGATAAATTTCCAGATATCAAGACCTTTAAGATGGTAAATGTGATTAACTAAAATGAAGATATATAAGAAGTGTATAAACTGAACAAAATGTGATAAGAAATCTTGTATGGATAACAATGAGACAATAAGCAAAACAAATCTTCACTTCCTGTGAACCAACATCATATCACTGCAATTTTACATTGTAATTTTAAATAAACTGAGGAACGGTTCATTCTTTATTTGCTGTTGTGAGTGTCCATGTTATTAAAAAGAACATTTCACATTCTACTTAGAGACTGACTTTTGTCTGGCTTTCTTTGGAATTAATTCCTCCTGGCTCCCGATGTCTCTGCACAAACATTCATAAACTCATTGTTACATATTGAAAGCCTTATCCAGTGGACTTCCACAGCAGTGTTTCTCCTTACTGGAACTGTGATACTGGAATATAGTGAGGATGACTTGCACAGTTGTCTTCTTTGCTACAAACTCTGTCAGGACAATTTTCCTTCCTTTTTTTTTTCTTTTTTCTTTTTCTTTTTTTTTTGTAAGTCACAATGACCAAATGAGGCATAGGAAATGTTCAGCAGGAATTTGGGTGGTGTCCAATTTGAGAGCCATTCAACAAACACCTTGGGGTCATTTCCCAGCTCAACATACATATTTTAGTATGTTGATATTTTGTACTTGCTGAAAGTCCTCTTTGGGAAATAAAGGGAGGGTAATCTTAAGTCTAGGGGTATCCTGACTTGAGAAGAGATAGGAATTCTTCACTATGGATTATGTGTTAGGAAGTCATCTCTTAGATCCAACTTTAGTAAATCAAATTTAAACCCTTCATGGGAGGACTGGTACAGGCTAAATGATGGGTTCCAGTGAACTAGGTGTAGCCCAGTGAGTGACTTGGTTAATGGGCAGTAACTGTGCAGCAGTAAGTCAAGCCATGACTGAAGATGACTGTGTAGGTAGAGTGAATGGAAAGCTAAGCTTCTGCTCTATTGCACTGCTGGGCCAGGAAGCAATAAAATCTTAGCTCTGTGCCCCAGCTTCTGCCACACATCACAGGGTACCTGTGATGTGCCATGGGGACTTCCAGTGTTGAGGAGTGCAAGCTTCAACTGGCTATAAAGCTATTTTGTCCTTGCAGCCTGCAAAATTGCTTTACAAGGGCACCTGCAGTCACCCTGGTTTCCTGCTGCCATCAGATGATGTCAGTAGCAGACCACACTGGACATATAATAGGATGAGCTAGAGGGGCTGTGCAAGGAGCCCACAGTGGCACCTTCTCTTTTCGCCTGATGTTCCTCAAGGCTTGCCAGAGCCAAGAGCTCTCACTGTGTAAATCACAGATTCATAAAATGGTTTAGGTTGGATGGGATCTCAAAGATAAACTACTTCCAACCCCCTGGCATGGGCAGGAGCTCTTTTCACTAGACCAGGTTGCTCAGAGCCCCATCCAAGCTGGCCTGGAACACTTCCAGGGATGGGGCAGCCGCAGTTTCTCTGGACAACCTGTGCCAGTGGCCCACCACTCTCACAGGGAAGAATTTCTTCTTAATATCCAATCTAAACCTACTCTGTGTCTATTTGAAGCCATTCCCCATTGTCCTCACTCCAAACCCTTGCAAAGAGTCTCTCTCCATCTTTCATGTAAGCTCCCTTTAGGTACTGGCAGGCCACAATTAGATCACCCAAAAGCCTTCTCTTTTCCAGGCTGAAGAAACCCAATTCCCTCAGCCTTTCCTCACAGGAGAGGTGCTCCATCCTTTGATCATTTTGGTGGCCTCCTCTGGGCTACAGTAAACAACAGTAGAAGCTCAAGCTCAAGCACAGCTTTGAATTTAGAATGTAGATATACACCTAATGATTTCTTTTTACATATCTTGGTGTGTGAAACACCCAGACTATGCTAAAGTCAAGTGAATTGCATGAGCAGAAATGAGAAAAGCCTTTAAATCAGACCTTCCCCTGCAACACTCCACATACATGAAAATGTGTCTAATTAAAAGACAACTTCCATTCAGAGTCACAGAAGAGACTCTGCAATGGGTTTTGGCTTCTTTTTGGTGGAATTTATTCTGTTTTCCTCTTTCTAGTAAGAAGTAGTAACAAGACAAGTGTAAGGTGGATTTAGTTACCTTGGAGATATGAACAGTAGACAAAATTATTAAGGAGATGCATGAAATCAAAAAGTTTTTCTCTGGAAGTTAGCAAATTGAACAGCAATTCCAAGACTGATATAAGGAAAAAAGAGGAACAAAGTATTTTGAACCATTTTGGATGATAGGTGGGTGGAATTGTGCTCGGAAAAACACCTGTGACAACGTTCAGCCATTAGTCACTTAGGAACCATGACTGCTGCATTCCAAAGGGATTGCAACAGCAGCTGCTGGTGCTTTGCTGTGGTGAAGGTGCAACTAGCAGGTGCCAGTCTGGGATGTAGGCCAGCCTGAGAGAGGTTCTGGTGGCTTGGTGAGCACCACTGTGGGCGTGCCTTGCAGAGGTAAAGGAGGTGGTTGCAGCCAAGACAGAAAAAGTGTTCCGAGACTTAATTACGTATGTGAGTAGCAAGGAAGAAGAAAGGAAATAGTCAAATGCCAGTGGGAGCAATGTGTAACATCTGAGGCAATCACTGTAAGTACTGAACGCCTGAACTTAAGAACTGGTCGATGCGGTTTGTCACTAGGGCTCTGTGTGAAGATCGGGTAACATCAGAGGCTTGTGGCTCTTATGGTTTCCAAGGAATATGAATTAAGGAAAAGAGAAAAAGACCAACTGAAGTAGCTCTGGACAGCAATCAAACCCATTTGAGGTGATTCCCGGAACAAGTCTTGACAGCCTGAACATCCTGGAAACTTCCAAGAGAAGGAAGAACCGCTGAATTATACTGTAAGTGGAGATGTACTGTACCAAGTATACTGCTGCCCAGTGGGAAAAACTTTAGTGTCTTTCTTTTGGGATAGGGCTAGCATGACTGTCTTATTAGTAAGTACTCTTAGTTTTTGTAGTAGGAAAACAAAGTTTATCAAAAAGATACAACAAGACTGTCTTGTAAAATCAACCTTAGAAACAGCTGCTGGAGCTTAACTTCTGCTTTTTCAGTTGGTTTTTCTTTCTTTGTAACTTAAAATTCAGACTAAATTACTTTTAAGTCTTTACTGGGTGCTAAAACATGATCAGCAGGGCTGCAGAATCTTAAACAGATAATCCTCCTCAAAACTACCTCATTTTATTACTTGTACTCTTTCACAAAGTGATGGTATAAAACCAAGAAGAAATATATTCATGAAACCAAAAAGAAATAAAATCATGGTTGTTAAAATAGACAGGCTTAAAGCTTGTGCTGATAAAATGTACTCAAGGTTATTAGTTTGTGAGTTCTTTTTGAAATAAAACTTTTGGGAAATATTAATATATGGAGCCAACTTAACAGGTAAACAGATATTTGTTTCTAGTGGGAGCTTATAATTTTTTATGTCAGAGGGTATTGGAGATAATATTAAATGAAAAAAAACCCACTAAAACCAACTCACAGTGATTGGATAAAGCCAGAAGTGATATTAACCAACATGGAAGTTAAGTCATCAGGAAATGCTCCTTTTTCCTTCAGACAGCTTTTACGTCCCACCACACTCCCCATTTCCTCATCCTTAAAGATAACTTATTCATGGCACACCTATTATCTTTGTAGGAAGTTCTTCTTGTCTTGGGATTCAAGAGCATGCATTTCCTCTGAGTAAATAATTCTGGTATCTCCTCCCATAATTACACCCACGTTGAGTAGGAACTCTGGCATTACACAGGCATATATTATAGGAACCAGTTAATTCGTTTGACAACTTTACAGGTATTAATAACAACTGCTAAGTACCTCTCCCTTCTCTCAAATTTCAGCTGACAGCACGAAAAGATTGCTGGGCTTTTTCTTTTTATGATTGATGTGACTTGGACATCCTTGAAGAACAAAGTAGAAGTTGTATGCAATTCTCATAAGCTGAGGGAATGGCAGGTGAGTGCTGCAAGTCATTTGCTTCCCTTGAGCAGGTATTTACTCAGGGCTGTTTCCTCAAGATACATGCCCTGTAGGTATCTGCTCAGATTTCTTATCTGAAGGAAATTCTATATTGTAATTTGTTCTTGCACTTCATTTTCAAAGTTTTAATGTTGTTATTATAAAGACTTGTTTGAGAATAATTTTTGAGCTAAACCGAGGATATTGGGACAGGGAGGAGAAAAGAAATTTTCATTGCTTCAAAAGACACCATTTTTTAAATGCTATTTCATAGATGTGTTATGCTTGGTATTAACAAAATTTGGGTAATCCATTCTAATGGAGCTGTGAGTAAGGAACCTACAGATGGGAATTCAAAGAGGCATTAAAACCCTACTAAAGGAAAACAGTAATGAGAGTATTTCTACTTTTTCAAGTTTAAAATTAAGATGACTTGATCTGAGCATTTAAGTTGATTTGAACTGGGCAACTGCAAAGCAACATTTTCTCTCATTTAATGATGAAACAAGTATTGACAAATCAGCTTCGCAGGGAAAGCAGCAGCTCACTGCATTTCACGGTACCATATATTCATAATAAAAATTCTTCTTTCCAGCCCATCAGTGCTTACTCACATTACTTCTTCGTGGTCTACAAAAAAACCAAAAAGCAAAGACCTTCCTTGAATTTAATTATAATCCTTTTTTTAAAAAATTAGTTTTTACTTTTACCTCGTCTTCAAAGATCAGATGCAAATTGTAGTTTATGTGCAGCTGTATTGTTTCAGATCTGACTTATTATTTACTGCTAATCTCTATGGTATCAGATAGACCTAGAAGCTTGTTTGAAGATCCCTACAATAATATTTCATAGGCATTAATCCATCCTTTCCATCCTATTATTTTTGCTGTTATTATTGTTTTCTTTTGCTTCCCCTTTAAAATGGTGCTGGTTATGTGCCCCTATCCTATCCCCACACCCCAGCCTTACTGCATTTAGGATACAGACATTAATAAAACTGACTTGGAAGAACCTTCACTAAGCTACTTGCCCTGAGCATTTGTCAAAACTTGCAACACAATGCTCCAGGTGTACTTACAGAGTCTCCCCAGGCAAATATAAACACAGAAGGTGTTTCTCAGAATTCCCAAAGACAGCATAACTGCTCAGGTTTGAGCATGGCAAAAAAACAGGGAAGGGAAAACAATCTTGCAGGGAAGATCATATACATATTTGCTTGCTAAAAACGTAGTGTAGCATTTGAGGTGTCAAGAACCACTTTATGGGGTTTAAGCCACAAACCATAATAACAGCATATGTGCAGGAGGACACAGTATCAGAGAACTCCAAGTGCACTGCACGTCAGAATTCCTCTACGACATGAAGTTACTGCCTACAAGAACTGAATTCCTGTGGTCCACTTGAATAGAGCTAGATTCAGACAGACTGATTTCTTTGTCAAAAGCTTCAGCATGTCCTCAAATACCTCTTATTCATCCACATAAGGCAGATGATCTCTCACTATGCATTTTTCCCTGCATCTAGGCCGAATGGCATTGGGATTTAAGCATGAAAAGTAACGTGTCCTAATTGCCATTCCTGTGATCCTAGAAATATATATGTTGAAAATGTAGAGGAGCTACAGGCCACTTTATTTGGTGGTGATTATGACACCAATTTTCCAGTGTAAATTTTTTTAAGTCCAGTGGTAAAACAGCATCCAGCACTGTATAGGAAGTACTCTGTATAAGAGCTCTGTAACAAAACCCAAGGAAAGATTTCTATTATTGACCAATCGACTTAATTTAATGGGGCATCTGCTTTTAGTTGTACTTCCTCCCACAAAAGGTAATTGCTCTTAGTAACCTCATAATGCCACTAGACAGCTAATGACTTCATGGTGGTTGCTTCTTCATGTTTTTTCTTGTGTTTTACAGATCTGACCCCAACACACATCAGCTGGCAGCCATCAGTAAATGCAGCCAACCACCACACTGACAGATATGCCAACACTGAGCTGACTGTGAGGCGAGGACAAGGCTTCAATATCACCCTGTACTTCAACAGACCAAGGCAGGATGGGGAGAGCCTAGGATTTGTCACTGAAATAGGTAACACTGCCACAGCTTAATCCATCTTCTCACAGAATTGTAATCCTTATTCCTCGTAGTTCTCTCATTCTATTTAGAGATGCAATTTTTCTACATGTATTTTTAGTGCTCCTTGCACCCCAATAAGCTCAATTTCAAGTATGAGGTTAATATTGAAGCCACACTCTGGAATGGAAACCAATGACTCCTTCTTTCTGGCAGGACCTTCCCCCTCGGAGTCTCATCGCACCAGGGCTGCATTTAACCTCTCTGAGGCGGGGGGCAGTGGCTGGAGTGCTGCCCAAGGACCCAGTGACTCTGCAGCCATGAACTTTACAATAGCCAGCCCAGCCAATGCTGTCATTGGACGATACAACCTCACCCTCCGGGTAACCTCAGGGAACAGGATCACCTCCAGATACCTGGGCCAGTTTGTGCTACTCTTCAACCCTTGGTGCCCAGGTAGGTGCCAATGCCTTTGCTCTTGAACACAACTGACCCTATTGTTTTCCCACCTGCACAGAGCTGCTCCCTCAAGCTGTCTCTCTTTGGGTCGCCAGCAGCTGCACTCTCAGCTGTGTGCTCAGAGACCTCATTTGACTACACTAAAAAGCTGCTGCCACCACTCCACCCCCTTTTTACCCTAACAAAATATGCTATATGGGGTTATATCACAGACTCTTCAGAACTGAGCAGATCACTTTCTGTAGACAAGGGCTTCTCTGGGCAAACCGTTCAGTGCATCACTGGCCTCTAGGTAAAGAACTTCTTCCTAATAGCTGATCTAGATCTCTCCTTTTTTAGGTTATAACAGTTCCCCCTTGTCCTGTCACTCTCAGCCCACGTAAAGAGCTGCTCTTCCTCCTTTTTGTAAGCCCCTTTTAAGTACTGGAAGGCTGCAATGAGGTCTCCCTGGAGCCTTCCCTTCTCCAGGCTGAACACCCTCAGCTCTCCCAGCCTATCTCCAGAGCAGAGGAGCTTCAGACCTCGGAGCATCTTTGTGGCCTCCTCTGGAGGCTCTAACAAGTCCACATCTTTCCGGTGCTGAGAACCCCAGAACTGGATGTAGTGCTCCTGGTGGGGTTTCCCAAGGGCAGAGTGGAGGGGGAGAATCCCCTCCCTCAGCCTGCTGCCCACCCCTCTGTTGATGCAGCCCAGGATGTGGTTTGCCTTCTGGCTACAATCACACACTGCTGGCTCATGCCCATGTCTTTAATTCTGTGTTGAGAATGGACATCTCTCGTTGCTCCATCTTGTTAATACTACATTTCTGCTGCAACATGCTGAGGCTGCAAATTTGTAAACTCAGATTTTGCAGCTATGCAATAGTCTAGAAACCTAGATTAGTCTGCAAACATGACACTCAAGAGAGCTCTTAGCCTTCCCCATGAGTAAAGAGCTTATAAAAGAAAAGTAGCCACAAGCATCCACTAATTTTTTCTGTGACCATATGTTAGTCAGGGGCCACTGAGAAATACGTCAATAGCCAAGATGAAAAAAGCTGCTAATTAGCTCAGCAAGTCCTGGAAGACAAAAACAATTATACAAGTATGTTCAGGAAACTCAGACGGTCTCTGCATAGACAGTCCTGAGGAAAAATCCTCCCCAGAAGCCCCTGAAAGATCATTTGTGTGTCACTTGTAATTGATGGAAACCACACTGCAGGGACAGCAATATTTGACACCTCCTGAACTGGAACACCGGTGTAGCAATGGTACTCAAGAGACTAGACAAACTCTTCTCAGAGTAAAACTGAGAAAAATTAAGCTGTGCCCAATACAATTTTAAACTAATGATTTTGCAGAAGAGTTCACCAGATTTACCAGACAATGCAATGACTACTGACAGATAAAAGGGAGTGTCCTCAATGCTGAATGAAGGATGCTGCTGAATAAGTTCTGCAGAGTGGAATAGCTCCCTGATCCTGAAAATCAGGAACAGATTCAGTTTGAGGGTATGTTACCACTATTTTAAGTGTCATAGCAGAAGGGAAATAGGAAATTTATTTTCTTGGGAAAGGATTAATGGCAGATCTGGTCTGTAGATATGGTTCCAGGTGGGAGGTTAGTCTTTAAGCTGGGGAATACAGAAATGAATTCATCAACTGTAATATCAATAAAGAACTACTTATAAGAAAACAGTAAGGACTAGAGATGAAAGGAAAAACACTGGATTGGAGAGAAGCTACTAGAGAGTGGGTCCTTAAGTGTCATCTGAAAAACACCCAGATCAAATAGCTCATCACTGACTCTGACATGCTGACATTAAACAGCATTGTCCATGCACAGATGGGCTGGGACAACACACAGAAATAACTGGCTGACCTTAGAGATTGGAGAAGGTGAGAAGAAATAAGATATAATAATAGGAAATAAAAGACTATACCTCTAGGGAGAAATAACAATGATTTCAGTGACAGACTTATCACCTGGAAATCATGAAGAATATGCAAGCCCTTGTTAATCAAAGAACAGGAACCAAAGTGAAATGGCCCTGAAAAAGGAAAATGCAATCTTAAGCTATATAAAGAGAAAACAGTTAGTCAGATTTGAATGTTAATGCCACTGGATGAGATGACAAGAATTAAAACATGTTCAGTGAAGGGTAACTAGGATAAATGAACACATGAAAAACCTTTTGGACCAAAAAAAAAAAATTCTAGTTTAGCAAGCTATAAGTTTACTGAGAGCACATAAACCTCAGAAAAAAAAGATGTTCTTCAAGTGATTATACAAGGACATTTAGGTTGCTCAGAGTCATAAACTCACAGGGCTAGAAGGATCTTAGAAAGTCATCTAGTCCCACACCAGGGCTCTAAGTCAGGTTCAGTTCAGCACTTAGGTCATTCCTGACAGGTCTTGAATTCCTTCTTAATGATCAGCCATTAGGAAAGCTACAGAACCTCCCCTGGCAATTCTCTCCAATAAAACACAAGCCTTTCTATTAGACATTTATCCTATTAACTAACCAAATTTTTCTTGCTTTGACTTCAGCATATAATTTTTCATCCTACATATGATAGACACCTGGAATAGATTTCATATCCCCCTGCCCCATCCTCTTCACAAGAATTTCTGGAATTGATTACAATGCTTGACCCATTTTTTTCCTGCCTTAAATAATTCTGAGTTAATTCATACTTCAGATTTTCAGGAATGCTGAGCATTCTCAGTGCTCCTCCCATTCTTTCCAACTGATCCACACCTTGAAGTGCAGCACCTGAAACTGCACACAGGTCTCCATGTCTGTACTACCCCAAAACCTCAGGAATCATCAATTATGATATTATTTTTTTAAAAGTAACCACAAAAATAGACATATCACATGGTACAGATTTTAAAATAAATTGCAATCTTTTTATTTGCAGGAAGGGAAGGATGGGAACTTCCTATAGGAAGGTAAAGAAGTTGATTCAATGAAATAGAAAAGCTGATCTGTTTGCATGTGTTTACTGAAATCCTGAACTTTTCAGAAAATATTTTTAAACATTATGGAATTAAAAGCAGAGCTAAGCAGATATTGCTACCTAAACAGGGATCAAAACAACCAAAGTCTCTGTGGGAACCAATGCTTTCATAACAGCTACATAGTGTGCCATAAACTTGGAAAAACAATGAGGAACAATGACATCCAAGTGAGTGGCTAAGCAGGTTATCCTAGTAACAGTCCTGACAGAAGTGTGGATCAGGCAAATAAAGGTCTTTATTTAGGAATCTTAAAACAAACACAGGTAGAAAAGAGAGAAAAATGTCATCTGTGTGGCTCTTTTCAAATATTTGTTCTACCTCTCACTACCCTGAGAAGACAGAAAAATGTGGTGAGCTAGCCTGAACTTTTCTCCACCTTCCTCACAAGAAAACAATGTGCAGATAGAGGACATTTAGATAATACACAAGGCTATACTAAAAGTAGGAGGAAAAAGTTAAGTAATATAATATGGATCCTTTTGCTTCCCATCCCTCCCAGGCAATATACAATAACAGACCTTATGACTGGAGCTGTAATGATGTATTCTGCAAATAGAAGCTTTCTCCTTGCTAAATCAAGACAAAAATGTTTTTGAATGGTTGCTGGCATTCTTAGCTTTAAGCCTGCCCAACTTGGTTTTCAGGTGATGATGTCTACATGTCCAATGAAAATGAGAGACAAGAATATGTTCTAAATGAAAATGGAATAATCTTTGTGGGCAATGCAAGGTACATTGAAGCAAGAGGGTGGTATTATGGACAGGTAAGTCACAAGGAATTCATTTGGACTCTCATTCTGTCTCCAGAAGCATTTCTCTTACCATTATTTGCTGTTTATGTAACAACTGCAGAAACCTGGGTAGCCTTACTTGTGCTTTACTCAGTGTGTCTAACTGCAGTAGAAGCTCCTTTAATTCTGTCTGTGAAATCATCCATTTTCTTAAACTTTTTTCTTTCCTGATCCCAGTTTCAAGACCTTCTAAACATCTGTCTCACCATGCTTGATCTGAGCCTGTACTATCGCCAGGACCCAGCCATGGATGTGTCACGAAGAGGAGATCCTAAATATCTGGGCAGAGTAATCAGTTCTATGGTAAGAAATGGACAGCTGAACCCAAATCCCACACGAGTATGCAGAAAGCACTACTGAAAATCAACCACCCTAATCCTAAGCAATATAATGAACTAGATACAGTGCATTACACACAATTAATTTTGTGCATTCTGTCCACTGACCTACTTTTAGATCAATGGAAATGATAATGACAATGGAGTTCTCCTGGGAAAGTGGCAAGGAAGTTTCCACTCACATGAGAATCCATCCAGATGGGATGGCAGTGTGGTGATCCTCAAGAAGTGGCGTCAGGACAACTACAGGCCTGTTCAGTATGGCCAGTGCTGGGTTTTTGCAGGGGTGATGTGTACAGGTAAGCTGTAAAAATAGAGGATTGGGGTGAAATGGAGGCATCTGTGACCTCGGGTTTTATCAGAACTATAAAGAAATAATTTCTACAGCTAGAACATTCCTGTAAAGACCACTAATGCTGCAGAATCACAAAATATTTAGACACTTTGTTTCTCAGATATTTGTAATCATTGAACTAAAGCTGTGTGGGTTCTATTGCTTTTCTTGCTCGTTTGTTTTTTTATAAAATATATTTCAGTTTTGAGATGCCTGGGGATTCCAACTCGTTTGGTTTCAAATTTTAACTCTGCCCATGATGTGGATAGAAACCTGAGTATCGATAAGTACTATGACAGCTCTGGAAGGAGTCTTAATATCAGCAAGGATTCCACATGGTAAATATAATTTCTTGATCTCACCAACAAGTAGAAAGAGGATTTAGGAGACTTAAAAACATGAACATTAGTAGTACAAAAGCAACTGAGTGAACAAAGTGTAATATAACCATCTAAATTAATACTGTAGACATCCATTTGGAAAAAAAAAGCCAAAACAACATATTTTATGGTCTTCTCCCTCCCTGCCCTGAGGTCTTTACCTCAAAAGCAGGTAGTAAACCTGTCCTTTGAAAGAGGTTTATAACTGGACAGCCTGTGTCTCAGTTTGGAGAGACAGGTTTTAAAAAAACCTCACTACTCCACTCCAATTGGCAGTTTGTATGACTCCATATTACTATGATTTTTAGATATTGTTCTTTGTCTCTAGGGATTATCATGTCTGGAACGAAAGCTGGTTCATTCGCCCAGACCTGGGAAGATCATACAATGGATGGCAGGTTTTAGATGCAACTCCACAAGAACAAAGCAGAGGTAACAGCATAAATTCTCAGCCTGACTTAAGAGTCCTTCTCCAAACTGAGCACGACTAATAAAGTTTGACCTTTTTTTTTTTTCACATTTTAGGAATCTTTCAGTGTGGCCCTGCATCTGTCTTAGCCATCAAAGAAGGTGAAGTGGACCTGGATTATGACACCTTTTTTGTGTACTCAGAGGTGAACGCCGACTGCAACAGATGGATTGTATACAATGATGGAACCAAGAAAAGAGTTTATTGTGATACTGAAATAATTGGCAGGTCTATCAGCACCAAAGCTGTGGGCAGCAATGGCCGTGTGGATGTCACTGCTAATTACAAATATCCAGAAGGTAAAGGAACTATCACCAATTATCTCCTTGTTAACACAACTATTGCTTGCTGAAACCTTGGTGCTGGGAAGCTGGAATGGGTAATCTGCTTTGTTTGAGCATCTCTCCCCTGCCTTCAGAAAATATTTCTGACAGTGTTCTCAGACTATTTTCTTCATATGGTGGGTGTTATATTTCTGATTTTGTGCATTTAGTAGTTTCCTTATTAAGGGACAATACAAAGCATATTTTAGTCCCTTACACAGAAGTGTAAAATTTAATGCACACACAAAACAGAGCTATAAAATACTTTTTACTACCCAAGGCAAACAAATCCTCAGGGTTCCACTCCTCAGTGTTTTATTGCAACCATATTTAATACAGAGGATGGCTGGCATCAGATCAGCAGAGTAACACTTAGCACACTACTGCATGTTCTGACCAGACAAAAAAAAATCTCACTTCCTAAACAAATACAAATGCATCATGTTTCATTTTAGCAATTTATTCACCTTGCAAGAGCATATTGCCTGTGAAAAACCTGAATAGAGGCTTAATGAAGATATAGATAAAGGAAGCTTTTAGGTACTGCATATTTCTGAGTGATGCTGATACCCTATATTGGTCTGAAAACCTTTACACAGAGGAAATGCATTTGCAACAAAAGTACAATTTTACTTGGTTCTCTCTTTCCACCAGGTTCTTCTGAGGAAAGACGAGTTTACAAAAAGGCCTTGGCTAAGATATATGGAACAAGCATCACAGAGGGACGCACAGATGAGGGAAGACCTTCAGAGCCAATGAGAAACCCTGGGATCGCTGGGAAATTCAAGCTGGCTGAACCTCCAGTTTTTGGCAAAGACATTAACCTAATCCTAGTGCTCAATAACCTCTCCTCTGACCGCAAGAGCGTGAGGGTGGACATGAGTGCATCAACCATCCTGTACACAAGGAGAGCAGTGGCAGAGATCCTGAAGGCAGCCACTTCTGTGGAGCTTGGTCCTAAACAAGGTAACTTTTAACATCCCTAAGGAACCAACATAGCTCTCTCCCTAGCCACAGAAAGGCAACTGGAAGGAAGAAACACCAGTATCACACCTAGATCAGCTTTGTAGTGCATCTACTCATTCCACCTCTTCATAGCATTGTTTATGACTACATTGTATGTGACTTTTCTTCCCCTCTGAAAACTTTCACTAGTTCAAGCATTAATTAGGTATTTCATGAAATGTTACATAGAAGGATACACTTATCTCATAGCTCCAGAAGCAGCACTATATATATATGATGTGTATGTGTCATGGTATCTATTTGTGCATGTGTGTGTGATGATTATTACAGAGGAACACATCTTACAATCAACAAATAAAAGTAGTCTGATGTGTGCCTTCTGGCACTCAACAGGCAACACTTGAAAAGAAATCAACTAGGAAAAAGTTTAAAAGTTACAGTGAAACTCTGTCTCTTTTTTGAAGAGTTGAGACTATTGAAATTATTACAGGGATTTATTTCATCCTCAGGGGCTACAAAGATAGACATCTTTCCCACACACACCAGAAAAGTTGTAGGACTACAGTGAGCAGCTGACCAGGTCACTTGAAAAGGATCTCTGTGAAACTTGACCCAAGCTTCCTTCTCAACTGAGGCAAAATAAAGAGGATATAAGGAGGGAATAGATTTCAATAGTTATACCTCTAATCATAAGAAATACAAAGGGTCAGGAATCCAGTGAAAAGCAGATGAGCCGAATCCCTCAGTTTCAGGCCAAAGTCCTCTATTCAAAACTATAAGGGTCAAATGAGTTAAAGTAGAAAAGGATCACCAGAAGAGGGAAATACACAGCCAGTCTCACAAGAAGGAAATATAAACAGATTCCAGCTGCCTTACCTTTTTTTCTCTTCAATAATTAATAAACCCCTCACTATAATTCTCTTTTCCTTAGCTGTCTTTGAAAATGTAATGGTTCCTAAATATATGTCTGAATTCTAGGGAAGCATATCCGAGTAAAGATCCCTTACGCTCATTATGGAAAATATCTGACAACTGACAAAAGGATCCAAGTTACTGCTTTGTGTGAAGTCATGCGCACGAACGGGCTGAAGCTGCTGGTGGAAAAGACAATCATTTTAGAGGACACAAACATCATCATTAAGGTGAACAATTTTCTCCCTGATGTCCTGAATAGACACTAAAGGGTCTTTCTGGAGCTCAGTTCTTAAGATAAGAATATGGGGATAAGTGCATCACTTGAGGCTGCCATTTCAGAAGTTGTTCCAAAATACTGCCTGCTTAAATTGAGAAAGCAAGGATGTGAGAGGCCTGTTCTGAACCTTGGCTTGAATCTGCCTTGTTTTTCAGAACAGCTCTGTTACCTTCTTCCTTTTGCAGTCACAAGCCACTGCTTTATGTTCCACAGTACTTGTTTTCATTCCATGTATTGGCAAGTGCTTGTGTTATCCTTAAAGAACTTCCAAAATACAGATTTAAACCCTTAATTCTGACCAATGATAGAGCCAGTTCATATTGTTTTAGCACTTTAATCCTAATCAATGATGTGCCAAAAAAGAAAAAAAGGCACTCAGCAACCTGAGATCAGACAGGTTTAATGGGACATACCTGTGTAGCCAGGGCTCTATTTCACTGCAATGATGCACAAAATATTGCAGACAGCTTGACAGCACTATTTAGCTAAGCCACATCCAGCTTCAAACATTAGGAAAGCTAAATGCCACTTACAGCTCCACTGAATTCTGACTCCAGGAAAGTGTAATACAGTGAATGATCAGCAATGTGTTTTGTCCTTCAGCTCCCTCGGAGGGTTGTAGTGAACAAAGCTGTGACTCTGGAGATCTCCTATGCCAACCCCCTGCCTGAGCCTGTGAGCCGCTGTGTCCTGCTGGTGACTCTGATGAACCAACAGGTCAAGATAAAGTAAGTGGAAGCTGCAGCATTTACTCAGTGCTTCCAACATGGCCAACAGCATGTCTGATTTCTCAAATAGAAAGAAGAAAAAAATCACACTTGAATTGTCCTTTGTAT
Source organism: Lichenostomus cassidix (assembly GCF_008360975.1). Classification (NCBI taxonomy): domain Eukaryota; kingdom Metazoa; phylum Chordata; class Aves; order Passeriformes; family Meliphagidae; genus Lichenostomus; species Lichenostomus cassidix. The sequence continues at coordinate 8,179,019 of NC_139500.1, read as the reverse complement.
ATTTTCTATTTCTGAAACAAAAATGCCACCAAATAGATATAGATACATGATTTCTTGAATATGTGGTGTTTTATCCACATAAAACTTATTTAACAACTAAACCCTGCTAACATTCTTCTTTCCTGGGAAAGCAAATGCACATGTCAAATTCTTATGTCTCTCTGCAATTTATTCTGCACTTTGGCTTTCTGGTTTTATTTTCATATACAATACCCTGATACTACAAAGATAATTAGGCTAAAGCAAACATGTCACACATTCCCCTTGTTTCAGCCCAAACAAAAACTTGCTCTGTTCTCCTTTAAAGCAGGAGAAAATCATGCCTTTTCAAAACATAAAAGCAAAATGTCCAATTATGTTTTTTTCATTTCCTCTGGACTCTGCTGCCTGATGGATCAACTCAGTGTTGAGCAGTAGTTTGTATTTCCTAAAGCTTCTTTTATTGAAAAACAGCCTGACTTGCTTTGGCTGTGGAACTATTTGGACATAATAATCCATAAAAAACAAGGAAAACATTATTCCAGTAAAAGACTATGCCAATTAAAGCCAAAAGGAGATACAAACCAAAGCACAATAGCCTTTAGAAAAATCATTATTGCCAAAATGGATATGAACCAAGCAGGCATTGGACAGAGCACTGACCTTTGACATCAGAGTTTTTCTATTCTGAGTTTGTGTTGATATCCAAATTTGCACCCAGCCCTAAGATGAAGCTGTGATGTTGCACCTCTTATTTCCATAAGTCCACTTGAGAGTAAAGGAAGATGGTACTGTCCTTTCTCATTTCTTAGTCTACACAAAGCCTCAAACCCTAAGTAATTCTCAAAACCCAAGGCTGGGTTTAAAGTAACTGTTGAGGCTCTAGATAGCTTGCAGTTCTGTTTCTCAGGAATCTCATAAAAGACAATGCAAGCATGAACTAAATTTTTTTTTTCTTTTTCTGTTCTTTTTTTTTTTCAGTTTGGCACGACTGGCACCAAGAGAGAGATCAAAAATTTATTTTGAATTCACACCTCGGAGGGCTGGTCCCTTACAGCTGCAAGTAGACTTCTCTTGTGACAAATTTTCACACGTTAAGGGATTTGTAACTATTGCAGTAGCACCTGCATAATGTGATGGAATCAACCTTCCATTTCAGCATTAACAAAGCAAGACACTCTCCTCTGCACAGGAACAGTGATGACAGAAAAGAACTTTGCACAAAAATTGGTGACCTCTTACATTGCAATAGAATCAAGTCTGCTTTCATGGTGCTTAATTATTTAGTCTCTAACTGTGTTTCTCTCCCTCCCTACTCTTGACAAAAGAAAAAATGAAGCCCCTTCTTTGTAGAAATAGTTTCACTGTTTTCAAATCTCATTCTGTTAAGCTCCCAGTTTTGACTTTTCCCTCAGATAATTAATGCAATCTCTTTACAACCACATTCTAATTGTCAGCAATAAATAAAAATCATTCTCAACTGTTTTGTTTTGTAATGATTTGTACATTCCATGGGAGTATTACAAGAAATCACAAGACTGAGGAAAAGTCCTTTTGTTTTTCATTTCACAAGCCACTAACCTGGAAGAGTGGAATATTTCCTCCACTGTTCACCTAACTTCTGTATTTTGTGACACCTGTATCTCCATGAATGGGGAGGAAAGAAGCCTATGAAGGCCAGGACAAGTAATGCTTGGGGTCCAAGGCAGTCCTTTGGCATAGACCTGTGACAGAGTGGAGAACACATGCACATATTCAAAACAGTAACTTAATTCTCATGCAGCCTGATGGAGTCCCAGGCACCACAAAGCACAGGGAGAGTTTTGCAATAAAGTGGCAGCCCAGCAATGGACGATAAGCAATACTTTTTGCCTACAAGTGTAAGGTCACTGAAGACAAGGAATGTTTGTCTTCAAACATTCCCCATGTGGCTCACGCAGGGGCAGCCTCAGCCCCACAACTGGCAGTGTCTGCAGACAGAAGTCTCTTTTGTGGGTTCCCTGTCAAGCATTTCCAGGTACCAGGTCTCCCCTGAAACTCACTTCCAAGTAGCTGTAAGGATTCCCTGCTCCTGCAGCCTCTCCAGGATTGCTGTGACAGGTAATGACTGACCAGGCACAGGAGCTGCCAGGTCACCTTCAGAGCAGGATGTGGGGCAATCATGGTGTGCAAATGGCTCAGCCAAGCCTGGAGATTTATATTTGCTGTATGACTTATGCAAAGTTTAAAGCAGAATTAATAAGCTGAAAATTCTGAACCACAGAGTTGTCAGGAGTTATGGATATGGGCATTTTTGTCTGACAGGTGATAATATTTCAGAGTCTAAGGCATGATCACAAATTCTTACTGGAAAAAAGAGCACAAAAGAAACCATAAAAACCTCTTTAGATTCCTTTTTAAAAAATACATTTAAACTGCAGGCAATTAATTTGCCTTTTTGGTTCCTGGCCATCTTGATACAAATGTGGAAACAAAACAGAAAACAGAACTGAAAAGAAGACACAAGGCAGAATGTAAAGGTGAGGAAAATAAGAGATCATCCCTTCTCCTGACACCGCTTACTCCTCATCATAATCCACTGGAAGTCCACAGCAGTCTGCAACCTACTCTTGGGACAAATTGGCCAGGCATGTTTTTAGATAAGCTGTGACAGGATGAGGGAGGAGAGGGCAGCAGGGAGCTGCAGCAGCTGAGAAGAGAGTGCCTGTAATTACAGTGGGCAGGGCTCACACCAGAAGAGCAGCTCTGTAGCTTCCTCCAGGGCCCAAACAACCTTGCCATGCCAAACAGCTACAGAGAAACGATGTGAATGTGTTATGAACACCAAACTACAAAGAAAAACTATTAGAAGCAGAGGCAGCCATTTAACACTTCTCTTTACTTAACACAAGTCCCTGATCACAGTTGACTGCACAACAATGCCCCCTCCGTGGGACATATTGCTTCTCACAGAAGAAATGCAGATTATAGGTAATCATGTCAGAAACAGGTAATGAGAAGGAAGCATTACAATAATGCTGTGGCAAAGACAGAATGAATTATATGCAGCTACATGGAAGATCTTCAGACAGATTAGCCTTAAAAAAAAAAAGAAAATGTGGGAAAAAGGCTACTGGCAGTAACACTAATTATAAATCTACTTAGATCACTCCATGTCCCACACAGCCATGCTGTACAGTAGGTATATTTGTCTATACTTGCCCTCTGTACATACAGTCCCCAAAAACCTAAATTGACACAAACCAAACTGTACAAAATTAAGTTACTTCTGCCAACTTAAGATAATATTTCCTTCATTACACCCAATTTGGGATGCCTTCCTCTCTAAAACACCAGAATACCGATTACCATCTTTCCTCAGTCCTTCACCAGTTTTACATAAGGATAATTGGATTCAAGATTGTGCAATTAAAGCAGTCATCAGTGGATGCTCACGTAGGATATCACTACAAAAACAGTAACTACCAACCACAGGTCACACCCAGCTTGTATAAACTCCAGCCTAAGTCCAGTCCTGAACCTTTCATTACTGGTTCCAGGGGAAGAGGATTTAGAATGCTCTTGCACACTTTTGTAACCATAACCTGAGCTACGCACCAGTGTGGAAAAGAAGAAAGAATCCTTATGGCAGGTAAGTTCATCCAGCCTGATGGCTCCAGACATCACTCTTCCAATCCAGATGAACAATATTTGTTGAGGAAATGAGGTAAATTTACATCTAGCTGCTCTCTCAGCAACTTAGGCTTTTTAGGTTAAATGTATTTATGGGTTATTCTTCTAGACCTGATTTTATTTTTTCTTTTATTATCATGGGTCTTGAACCTATTTTTTTTCCCAGTAACACAGAAAAGTAGAGTAAGAAAATATTTTTCTACCATATCAATTAACTGCTCTATTCAGTGCTTCTGCAACCATCTAATCACTGTTGGCTAGTGACTGGGGCAAGGAAATCTCAGGGTCTAAGAACAAATGAAGCCTGGCCTCAGACAGGTCACTTGGTGGCCTCTGGGCTCCCAAGAGGGGCTATGTCAGCCTGAGTGCTGCTTGTCTGTATGGGATTGCACTCGCTGCAAACTGCAAACAATGCTGACTGCAAAGATCTCTAGTTAGACACATGTGTCATGGAATACTCACACACAGACTCTATCTACCGCTTAGCCTAAAGATATTTTCCTGTTACAGCTTCAGCTTTCAGTCAAAGGCAAAGAGAACCCTGTGTGCATCATGATCAGCATCTTCAGCAGTAACTTTTCCAGGCTTTTCCTTCTGAGCATGCTCCCAATGTCTGTCCATTACAGGATAGATACCCAAACGAATTTTTAGAAGTTTGGCCAATTGTACACTGACAGAATTATAGAAAATAAGTTTTCCTAATAGGCACTGAAAGAAGAAGGAAAAAAAAAGATTGAAATTGAAACTCTGAAGACCAAAAGAATGATAAATTTGAGGTTCACATGGACAAAAGACTGGCATCAAGCTTTATTGCACTCTTGCCCCATATATAGAACTTTTTTTTTCTGATCTTCTGCACGTATGCTCTAGAAATGCCTGTGTAACCATGAACTTTGCAAGGCAAATCAAACTATTAATGGAGCAAATTGTTAGAGCAAACCAACGCTATCCACTGCCTTCCTTATCTTTTCTACTTCTCCACACTTCCCCTCTTCCTCTGTTGGACATTGTTGTCTTTGCCTGTGACATTCCACTCTGCAAGTCTTTAGCAGCATTGTTTAGGTCCTTAAACACCAGAATCTCACTAATGTGAAGCCCATGGCTGGGGTGCCATTAAATCCTCTATGCATGACATTTTTATTTGCACATGTGCAAAATACTCTCAGTTTCCTGCATCCCTTCACAGCTCACAGCACGTGCTGCTCCCTGCCCCACAGAGCCTGGGGATTCAGGATAAACACAGATAAAGGGCAGCAAGGCAAACTGCCTCCTTTTCAAACCCTGACTCCAAGTGCCCTTCAGAAACACCTTCTAAATCACTCTTAAATTAGAGGACTTGATATTAGGAATGATGCTTTCTGTAGGTCCCTTTCAATTAAACATGTTTAAGTCAGGAAAATGAAGTGATGATGCAAGCAACATGCTTTCTAGGCATTTTACATCATGTGACTCTAACATCACACTCCTGCCAAAGGAATTTGTGTCTCCAGGTAACACATCTGAAGCAAGACCCTTAACTAAAAACACTCACACATGCTTATGCTCACAGACTACAGGAAAGTCACCTGCTCCAGGCCTTTACTGAAGCCTGGGAAATGCACATTTCTTCCAAAAAGCTGAAAAATGAGTACAATTTTGCTTTTATGAAGCCTTCACAGAATATAACTCTGTGCTGCAAATGCAGCAGAAAACTCAAATTTCACCTTCTCTATTATTATAGTAGAACCCTACAGAGTCTCTCAGATATCAGCCTCTTTCTTGGTTCAGTGAAATATTGGAAATGTTGCTTACAGCACCATTATTCTTCAGAGGGTTAACAAGCTCTAGCCAAGAGAGGAAGTTTTCTTCACCTAAAACTCCTCTGGAATATCATACTGGGAAAGGGCACTTTCCAAACACCTGTTTTCACAGAGAGATCTGTATTTTTTCCGCTTTGTTTTTGTTGGTTGTTTTGAGGGTTTTTTAACTTATCAAGGAAAGAGAAAGCTTGAAGCTTTTGTAATCTGAGCTTCAGTGCCCCATTTTTGACATTGGGCAACCTATCATGATACAATAGAGCAACCCATAGCACTGCCTCGAGATATGCCACTCCTCTGCTTGTAATCTTTTTCCAGCAGAGTATGAAATAACACCCAGCTTCAAGCTACAAGACTGTAAATTAATTGAGATACAAGATATGTGAGAAGATAACAAGCAAGTTCCATACTGAAGATAGCAACCTTCCAGTCATCGTCTGTCAGGCAGTGTTTCCAGAACCAGCCTTGCACTTTCTAATGAGGGCTTCAATACTGCTTTCTGTATATCTATAAAACATCATGGGAACTAGATATCACCACAGAAAAAGAGCAGGAACATGAGGAATAGAACAGTCTCTTCAGACTTTAACAAAGTCCTGTCTAAATACCAAATATTTTGATTTTTTGTTTAAATCAAAGATGAATCCTCTGAATTTTGAATTTTTGAGTGTGTTTTCTCTTTTTGAAAGAACCCTACAGAAAACATATTTTAGCTGTTCATCTAACTCCCTGGCTTTTTTTCAATTTTTAATAACAATGGATTTTTCTCTTTTCCTACAGCACACAATGCCAGCTATATATAAATATAATAAAATCAGTACATTAGACACAATGAAAAGGTGAGCAAGTCTGAAGGAAAATGTGTTTAATTAACACGTCTTGTGTCTTTCTAGCCCTAAAGATTGGAAAAGTCAACTGGCAACCCAAACTAAATAAAGCTGCACACCGCACCTCTGATTACAGCAGCACAGAAGTAATCTTGAGGAGAGGCCAGCCCTTCAACATCTCTCTGAACCTCAAAGCAACAGCACAATCTTGGGACAACTTCACCTTTATTGCAAGCACAGGTAATCTCCCCATGACACTCATATCCAGGTTATTCCAGCTCCAAAATACTAGTACCTTACAGGTCTATGTGGCCCATCCTTGAAACATTAAGCTTCGTCCTGTTTCAATCAGTATTCGTTGTCCTTTCAGGCTTAGGAGTTCCCATTTTAAAGTTTGATCTATACCTCAAGGGAAGAGACACTTAAGGTAATAACTACAGGAAAGGCAGGAGCCATCCTCATTCCAAAAACAAGGCTGTATCTCTATTCCTTTTTTCTGCAATACTGCATGTTATCTTCATTCTGGTCCCTGAACATATTGCACCTTCACCTCTCATAAACTATCATCCCCAGTTCATCCATTCTCTCTGGCAGGACCATCTCCAGCAGAATCCCAGCAGACAAAGGCCATATTTACCCTTTCTGAGGAGGGTGACAGTGGCTGGAGTGCAACCCAAGAGCCCAGTGAGCCTCGCTGCCTGAACTTCACCATCCTCAGCCCTGCTGATGCTGTCATCGGACGATACAAACTCAAACTTCAGGTCCTTGCTGGGAGCAAGGTCTTTTCCAAAGTCCTGGGCCAGTTTGTGCTACTCTTCAATCCCTGGTGCCCAGGTATGCTCTAATGTATCACATCCTTCAAATAAGTCACTGTCACAGCCAGGAAATCTGGGTGTGACAGTAAAGTGTGTATCTGACAGTCACAGCTACAGAAAGTTGGGATTTCTTGCTCAACATCAAGGATAAGGTTTTCTCCCTTCTTCAGTGCTTCAAGGCATCAAAGACCCAGACTCTTGCTTGTAGGATAAGAAATCAGAGGCAGTAAATATTCCAACTATTCATTCTAGAACTATTTTCCTCAGATTCTTGCATTTAGTTGTAAAACAAGCAACATGTACCAATAAGACATATACTGAGCTTAGTGAAGGGACAGGAACACAGACAGTGCCCCACAAGGAATTGTACTTATTTTCTATGTACATGCTTATTGTACTCATTCTGTAAATGATTAGGGAGGTGTAGCAGAGAGTCCTAAGTCTGAATGCATGGGCAGTCTCACCTGTTCCTTAGAACTGCTCTCTATTTGAGTTTTTCAGTTACAGCAAAACAATTTCCTCCCAGCCATCATATCTAACTCTGCTTGTAGATGATGATGTCTACATGGCTGATGAAAAGGAGCGACAGGAGTATGTTCTGAATGACAGTGGAATCATATTTCAGGGACTGGAAAAAGATATTCAAGAAGAAGCTTGGAACTATGGACAGGTAAACAGCATCACCTCTTTCAGAACTTTCAAAATAAGAATAGTGGCTAAATAGGGTCTTGAAGAGAAAAAAAACATTATCTCATAGTATAAAAGCTAAATCTTCCTCGCTCACTTTGTATTTTCTTGCAGAGATATGTCTCACTTATCAATACATAACAGCAGTATCAGGATAATTTCCCCTGTCTGGCATGTGCTAATAGAGAAATAAAATAAACAAAGCACACTTTTAGTTTTCCTTTGCCTATTGCACAAACTGGTTAAACTGTACTTGGTTTTTGACGCTTGTAGGGTGCAAAGAAAGCCACTGGGTACTGCAAAGCCAGTGCATGTAAATATTTACACAATCTGTTCAGTAATGGGGCAGAAGACACTAAAAGGATATCCCAAATCTACTCAACTGAAACAACTCCTTTTGGAATTTTCGAAAATGAGTTTGGCCCTCCAAGTGTAACTGCTGCAGTCAGAAGTGCAGCCCATTTCCAGTCATGCAGCCATCACACAGCTCCCCAGGCCAGCCAAAACCATTGCTGGCCACTTCATGCCCTCCAACTGCACCAGCATTTGCAGACAGCATTTCTATTGATCCTTCTGATCACTGTGGCTGCTTTTACACTAATAAATGAAACAAGGCCAGAGTTTCTTTCTGTCTCAGAGGTCAAGGGCCATCCTTGCCTGGACATATACAGCTGAGCACTTCGGCATTCTCTGGGCCCAACAGTGTCCCTGTGACCCTAATCCACAATAATTATTTCTGTGGGTTTCTTTCAGTTCACATCACCTGATATGAGGTGGAGGCAGCCCATGATTGTAAGATTTCGTAACAGAAGGGTACCTGAAGGGACATGGCAGGATGTGGGAGGGTGTGACTCCTGCTGAGCCTGACCCACACTGGTCTTGGCTGTGCCGCCAGGCCACAAAATGTCCTTGTGAATGTCAGTGGCCATGGCCCCAGACTGTGCTCACAGACATCTTTAAAATACTATGGAGAGTTGGCAGCCTAATGCTTATGTTTTCTCCTTGGCTTGATTTTCCTTAACAGTACAGAAAACACCTCTATTCCCAACATTTTCCTATCATGCTAGGAGAAGGAAAATAAGCAGGGAGCTTATCTGTGGGTTTACTTATGCAATTAGCCTTTAATCTATTGCTTGTTTTGATTGCAGTTTGAGGAGGACATCCTTGATATCTCCCTGGCTATACTGGATCGGAGCCTGAGCCACCGCCAGGATCCAGCTGCGGATGTCTCCCAGCGGAACAGCCCTGTCTACGTGAGCAGGGTTATCAGTGCCATGGTAAAGTCATCCAGCAGTCACAGATGTCAATGCACCTACCAACAAAACCCCAATCACATCCACGCTTGAGTGTGAATTCCTCAATATTTTATAGATGTAGCTAAGCAGAAAATAGCTACAAAATAGGTAAAATGGAGATTTAGATTTCCCAAGAGTTTGCTCATGACTGAAGGAATGTTTCCAAGAACTTCTGAGGAACATCGAACCACACATGTATTTTCCTAACAGATTTTCAGCCCGTTAGATCTTTTCACTAATTTGGAAAGCCTTTGTCTATTCTGAAATCACTTGCAAAGTTTTTCAAACATCAAGAGAAGCATGAAATATTTTGGAAAAACAGTGCTGGTATGGCTGCATTTAATGTCTGAATTTAGCATTCCTCACTTAAGGGATACTTTCTGCAACACATAGTTACAACTTCTCAGCACACACCCATCCTCACAAACACATAAATGCACAACTAGGTAGCTGAAACGTTTTCCAGTTTATAAATAATACATGCCTCGCCACATTCCTTAACTGAGATTCCTCCTTTACAGCTGTGATATTTTCCAGTCTTTTAGACAGCACTCACTTTAGGCATTCTCAGCTTCAACATAAAGTAAACAACTCTACTCAGATGTACAACATTACTAATAGTACGAATATTCAAGGAAAAAATAAATTAAAAAAGAACTTACTGCATCCTGTATCACCACACATGACACTTAAACAGGGCTCTACAATGGATGTGCACAAATATGTGCAACCACATCTAAGTTTGGGCAAATGTACTATCTGCACATTTGCAAAAAATGCACATTCAGGGAAAAGATGGACTTTTCAAGGCTTCCATTTAAATCACTTGTGAAGCAACACTGAATGTGAAGCAGCACTGAATGCACAGTCCAACAGTGTAACAACACACAAGGAGGTGAGATCAATAGATGAAACAGAGAAAATGTAAAAAGGTGTCAGTCAGTACATTTGGGAACACTTGTAGTGAAAACAATGCAGTTTTGAATCACAGACTACAATCTGATCCCATTGTGATACTTGAGCAGACAAAATTCTATCTAAGAATCAAATCCTCTGTCCCACCACCCAGGCAATGAGCACAGCGGTACCCACAGGGTCACTTCTAACTACTTCCCTCTCTTTTCCTGTAAATACTTTAATTCTCTCATGAGAAGGACTCTTTCAGGTTAACAGCAATGATGAAAAAGGAGTAGTGGAAGGGAAGTGGACTGGGAAGTTCCGCTCGGGAACAAACCCGCTGCGGTGGAGCGGCAGTGTGAGCATCCTCCGGAAGTGGTACCGCGCCAGGTACAGACCTGTCCGCTATGGCCAGTGCTGGGTCTTCGCAGGAGTCACCTGCACAGGTACACAGGGAGGGCTGGAAATGACACACAGAGGCAGCTCACTAGGAGTTCTGCAGTTTGAACTTTGGGACAGTAACGTTGAAGCTGTTTTAGACTTGACAGGGAGAGTGAAGAAACTCTGCTCTCCATGTATGAAGGGTTAATCTCTTCTGTTTACAGGTTGTAATAATTCATCCTAGCTTTGTGAGTAATCAAACAGAAATGAAAGGGGTTTTCCAGGCTGGGCTGGTGAAAAGAGAAAGGCTTCCTGTTTCAAAGCTAGGATTCAAGGAAAACCAGTGCTCTTTTAAATCCACCTCCTCACAGTGCCAGTTTTCTACTGCTGTGTCTTACCTGCTGACGGCACAAAAGCAAGTCACAATTCTGAGAACCTGTAAATGGAGCTGCAAGTCAGGAAAAGCATTTCATCCTAGCAGTATCCAGTCATAACTGCTCTGAGGCACAAGAGCCTCTTTGTGGAAAATACAAAGGAAAATTGAGAAGTACATCTCATTAAGGGGAAAAAGAAGCAAGTTACAGAGGAACGAACAGAGAGAAAATGGGAAAGAGAACAGGATGAGGAGTCAAAGATTAAAATAAATGGGTGAATCTAACTCTTATTTAAAAGGACATGAAGCTAAGAATGTAATGCCAGTGGAAGAGTCTTCTAAGCGAATTTACACAATGACTGTGACTTGCATCATATCTGGAGGGAAATTTCTGAGGGTGTGTTTCACCACTGAAGACATACACTAGACTGTTTGACCCAGAAAAACGCTCTCCAAATATCTGTAAAATGGCTTTACAGAACTTTTATGGTATTTTATATTGCAGTACTGAGATGCTTGGGAATACCTACTCGTGTTATTACAAACTTCAACTCTGCCCATGACAAGGATCTAAATCTGAGTATTGATAAGTACATTGACATGTCTGGGAAGACCCTGCACGTGAGTGAAGACAGTGTGTGGTAAATATACATATTTCTTTAATATTTCTTCCATCATATTCCCCACTAATTAAAATATCTAGAATCATGCTCCTGAAAAACCACCCCAACCACACACTCCCAATGATACAAAACTCCACACCACACCTTTGGCTTTTTGTTCTGGAATGTCCAGAACTAAATTATTCACTCTGCAATGAATTATTTTCCTTTTAATATTTCTTTTTCATAACATCCCAACATTTCTCAGAGATCTAAGCACAAAAAGCTCACAAAAAAGGGGAAAGAGGTACTCGTGTAAGGAGTACAACAGCTGCTCTCTCCACAGAGGAGTTTTCATTCACTCAATTAGGATTATTTCTTGCATTGTTCTATGAATCAGATATTCTGCATTCTACTTCCCTTACAGGAATTTCCATGTCTGGAATGAATGCTGGTTCATTAGAAGAGATCTTGGCTCTTTTTATGATGGGTGGCAGGTTCTGGATGCAACACCCCAGGAAAAAAGCAAAGGTAACACTGTTGTAAATAGAAAAAAACCTGTAGATATTGTTACGTCTAAAGATTGCCACAGAAATTTCAGGACAATTCTCTTCTATATATTCCCTGTAGATGTAGCATTTATTTGGGTGCACAAGAAAAGCAATACCCACATTAATCTCCAAGTAGGGAGCTTTTCTGTCAGCCTCTGGGCTGCTGACTAGCATAACAATTCTTCCTTTTTGTAATTTTGATTCTCTGTCTCCACGAAAGCCAGCGCATCTTAAGTTCCCTTATCTCACCCTCGCTTGTCTTAGCTTCTCACATCACACAGTCTCATTCCCCACTACCAGGTCTAACAAATTTAGTAACCTGGCTCTTCTCAGTGCACACACAGCACTGTTGATTCCAATCTCTTAAGTATGACTATACTTCTGACTTGGCTCACATCCCTCACATCCTCTCCTTTCACCTGACAGCTTTGCATGCAGTCTTGCAACCTTCAGAGGGTGAGAACATTTCTCACAGCACACATCATAAGAAGCTTTAGCTCTCCCTAACAACCTCCTCTGCAATCCCACCTTTTGATATAAAGTGCATGTGGGATCCCTGGGCATGGTGTTACTGCATTACACAGACATGAAAACAGTGCACTTGACCCAAATGTGTCTTTGGAGTGGCTGCCTCTCCCTCCTGCTGTCAGCACAAGGATTTATGTTGTTTAACTTCTCCCAAATGTGTCTTTGCAGTGAGTGCCTCTCCCTCTTTCTGTCAGCATAAGGATTTATGTTGTTTAACTTCTCCCTAATACAGGAATATATCAATGTGGTCCTGCCTCCACCAGAGCCATTAAAGAAGGGGATGTGAACCTGGATTATGACAGCCCATTTGTGTTTGCAGCAGTGAATGCTGACTGTGTTACTTGGATTCGCTACAGCAAGAAAAGAAAAGAGAGAATTTATTCTGATACCAGGAAGATAGGAAAATTTATCAGTACCAAAGCAGTGGGCAGCAACTCCCGTGTGGATGTCACTGCTAATTACAAATATCCAGAAGGTAAATTCTTTATTACAGTAGTTTTACCACTGATGATCAGATATGAAAAGAATTTAGACCTTTGTTGGACTGAGCACTGCCTTAGTTTCTTTACTTCTTCTAGAGCCAAGTAATTGTGAATTTTCAAAGACTTAGCGCTCCTTATCAGCTGATACTGATTCAATATGGCCTTTGTGGCCCTTGGTAAAATACTACTGTATTCGATCCAAAGTCAAAGCCCCTTCTGTAAAATATTCAGTCCCAGTTGTTCTGACCAGCTGGTAAAAATGTTTCTGTTACGACATGCAGCAATAGCCATTCTGGAGAGCTGTTTGGAGAGAATTTCTGCAAAAGGGTTTTTTCACCCTTCTCAGTTTCCAAGAAGATGGCAACTGCCCCAGCTTACACAGAATTGAGCTCTCCCATGAATTATCTTTCTACTGCCCACAGCTTCTCAGAGGTGCCCATGAACAGCCACCTGAAGCTGACAGGCAGTTTACTTTGCATCCTTCATGACCATGTATATTCATTTCCTTTTGTGCCAAAATTCACATTAAGATTAGACCTCACTTTCTTCTCTTGAGTATCTTTTCCCTTCTCAGCTTCCCTACATTTCTGAGATCACTCATGGCTCCACTGCACAATATCCACTATGCACAAGGTCTCTGACCATGGTATCTTTCAAAACAGGATCCTTGAAAGAAAGGCAGGTGTACAAGAAAGCACTGAAGATACTTGGTGTGAGAAGACCTGGAAAAAGAACCAAAATTCCAAGACCTAGAAGACGATTTTCAAGGGCACAGCCTGCACAACCCCCCACTTTCTCAGGGAAGCTGATCCTTGATGCATCTCCTGTAATTGGCCAGGATATCCTCCTTACCTTGACACTCAGAAACTTGATCTCAGATTTCAAGACCATAAAGGTTAAACTGAAGGCTTCAGCCATTCTCTACACCAGAAAACCCAAGGCAGAGATTTTGCAGTTGCATAGGTCTATTAAACTTGAATCTGAAGAAGGTAATTTTAATTTTATTACAGCTTTTATTGCAGGAAAAGACATAGTTTTGGCTTGTGATCAAATCACGTGAAAACAAAGACTGGCTCAAGAAGGGTATGACCTGCAAACAGTCGAGGTCAAAGCTATTCAGGGGAAAAGAAACACCCCTATTCTCCCTGTCTTAAGCATTTGCTTTTGGGCACTGACAAAAGGGAGACTGACCAGGGTGACCTTTTTTCTGTCCCAGCACTGCCACTATTGGTGCTATATTATCACCTTTTTTGCTGAGAGAACAACTAAGAGACATACAGTGGAGATTAGTGAGCTTCCAGCTCCCCATGAGCAAAGTATAAAGACAGATTAAATGGGGAAAGGCAAGCCCATGACTTTCACAACAGCATGACAGCAACCACCAATGGCAGTAAGAGCTGTGCCACCTGCAGAGAGTGGCCTCTGCCCTGCTTTCATAGGGACAATGCTGAAAAATTAAACATGTAGCACAGATAAATAGAACTACCCTCTCAAGCCAATACATAACACGTTAGAACTATTTGCCCCATTCCAGCTTTAGAAAAGCTCTTTTTCTTTGTGTACTGAGACCCATTCCCTTCCTCACTGGCACAGACTCTCTGTTTGTGCACCCTGTGCAAGGCAGAGGCTGAACAGCTGCATCTGCAAGGGCATTTAAACCAACCCACCTTCTCACTTCTGCCCTCTTTTCAAGGAAGGAGCAATGCCCAGCTTCAGATAATGAAAAAAAAACATCAGCAGAGATTGCCACATATATCCATCCTCAGGTCTGTCCAGCTACCAAACTGTACCTGATCATTTAGTGTTTTATGTAAATGGAAGTAGAAGTCACCCATGAGCATCATTCCTGTCTATTGGTGTCAACATCCACAAATGTGCAACCCCAGGGTGATAGAGTATTGCTCCTTAAAACACAGGTATCTTGCAGATAGCTGGCATTCAGAAAAAAAAGGAGGGAAATTTTGTTTCCATTTTCATTCCAGTGAAAGAGATTTCTTTCAAGATCGCCTATTCCGAGTATAAAAACTATCTGATGGATGACAGGAAGATCCTAGTGACTGCTGTGTGCCAAATCAAACGGGGCTCCTCGCTTCTAGTTGAGAAGGATATTGTACTTCAGGATCCTTTTCTCACCATCAAGGTAAAAGCTAGTCCCCTCTGTGACCCTTGAGAGATGTGTGGAGAGGAAGCAACTAGAATTCCAACTCTATCTATTCCTCATGGGAAGGAGCATGGAAAGTAAAATCACATCTGAGGGAGACTGGATCTTGTTGCTGTAGTAATAGGCCATGTGATACAAGTGAAATTATTTGCTTTTCTTCAGTGAAACACTAAAGAAAAGCAAATCTTTCCATGGCATAGCTGTGCTGTGTTATTCTTGCCAGTGCTTGTTAAGATGGCACTGAAAAGGTCTCAGCATTACAACAATTACAAGGAAAGTTTACCTATGGAGGGACAGGCAGAAGAATACAGACAGACAAAAAATCTCATCCATATTTAGACCTCCCCTTTTGTTAGAAAAGTCTGATCAATAGCTTCCAGTTTATTTAGGAAGACTGATTTTTACCAAAGACATCTTCACCAACTAGCTGATAATGCCCAGGGATGTGAGTCTCTCTATTACCAATATTCAAAGCAAGTTCTTTATCAGGATAAATGTCACTTTTGACCTTATGCAACATTCCCCAAGCCATTAACTAAAACTGGAGGCTTTTTTCCCCCTGCTTTTGACTGACTTGTGACAAATGCAGTACAATGAATAAAAAGCAGTTGTTAGTCTACAGGAAAGATCCTGCACTGTGTTTGTCCAGGGACAGTCCTGGGTTTGTATGGCCCATCACATCCACATAAATGAGCTGAACTGGTTTTGGACAGCACATTTAAATGCTGTATCACACATAGGATCAAGTGTTCTCTGCTCATCTTACTGTAAATTATATAGAGGGAATATGGTAATTTGCAGAGTCTTTCAGAGCCTCCAGACTAGACTAGCTGTCCCAAACCACTCTGTCAGTAGCATGCAAGAAAAGCAAGGTCACACACAGGAGTAAAAGTGTGGATTTTTGCAGGTCTGGCAATTTCTGAATACCAAGTTCTAGTGAGACTTTTTACAAAGTCTTTGTGCTGTACCATGCAAATAACAAAGTCAGTTGATGTAGGGCAGGCACCTGTATTACATTGCTTCAATTCACTGATTAAGTTTTAAGACACATTTATGTTTCTGTTGGTTGAAAATTCTCTATAAACATGGAAACAGTAATAGACAAATGTAGTTAGGCAGATGGACTGCTTGATTGTGTTAACTAATTTTACATTATCTACAAAGACAACCAAATATGCCAATTTCACATTATTTCAGGCAAAATAAGGTAATGAATGTGTTTATTTGCTAATTTGCATTTTTTTCCCTGAGACATCACAATTCTCCTCTGTCTCACACCTCCCATGTTCTCCAATCCTAAACCTTTCATTTAGGCTAGTTAAAGCTAATTTAAGATGTCTCTAGTAGTTAGCCATATATGCCAAACTAATACTTACATTCTCATTCTGTTCTCCCTCTGGCAAGTACCATATACTGTATTATACATAAAACTATGCACTGAACTGGTTCAGAAAGGGACTAAATGGTAGATTCTACAGCAGTTTGCTGTTTCTTAGCCACACTGGATGGCCCATTCAAGACTGACCTCTGTTGCCCAAAAATATGCATGTGAACTAATTCCTGGCTCCTTCCTACCCACGTGAGCCTAAGAGGGTAAGTGGTTTGCAATGGGAATGAAAAGAGAAAAGCACAAGGAAGATGTGAGATAAATATTGTGGCTGAGCAGAATATTGTCTCTCTGTAGGTCCTTGGTCCGACAGTGGTACAAAAGGCTGTAAACGTGGAGGTCACATTTACCAACCCTCTGTCTGATGTGGTGACAGACTGTGTCCTGAGAGCTGAAGGCAGTGGTCTGCTCAAAGAGCAACTCCGAATCCAGTATGTAAATGCTTCTGGCTGGGAACTTGTTCACTCTGGGGGAAAATCTGGAATACCAGTGGGGTTTTTAAAACGATTCTGTCAACCTTGTGACTGTCTTTTGCACCAACCTTGGACAAAATGCCATTATATTAGTACCCTCCATACAGCAGATGGAGTTTTTTACACCTCTTTTGCCAAGCTTTGAATTACACAACGCTCAGAAAGTGGAAAGATGGTATACAGACTTTAATCTGAGTACTCAGAAGAAAACATAGCAAGAATTTTTCAGCTGCTTTAACTTACTAATGCATTCTCTCTTTTAGTGTGGAAAGAATGGCCCCCATGGAGACTTCAACAGTCCAATTTGAAATCATTCCCTACAGGAGTGGCACCAGGCAGCTTCAGGTGGACTTGGTTTCCACCTGCTTTTCAGACATTAAGGGATTTGTGATGCTTGATGTGGCTCCTGCTCAGTGATATAACCTGTACAACAGTTTTGCCTGTTTATGAGGCTGGTGCAGTGTTCATTCATTATTATGATTGGGAGCACAGAAATGCAGATTACTCAGCCAAAATAAAGTGATGTAATAAGAATGGAAACTAATAAAAAGGTTCTACACACTATACTGTAAAGACAGTGTCACCTTTTTCATTCTCTAGCCTGTTTTATGGGCCTTCACACATACATTTACCAGTGGAAATCATTATATAATTTAACTTGAAGGAGAGGATCAAGTATGATGGTTTTCAGCATTAAGAGCCTGTAGCAATAATAGCAGCAGGATTTCCAAGGAACATAATTTAAAATCACTGGTTTTATAAGCTTCATGGTATGCAATTTAATTATCACAGAATCATAAAATGGTTTGAGTTGGAAGGCATCTTGGAGCTCATCTTGTTTCAGCTCCCTGCCAGGGGCAGGGACACCTTCCACTATCCCTGGGTGCCTCCAAGCCCCATCCAACCTGGTCTTGAACACTTCCAGGGATGGGGCAGCCACAGCTTCTCTGGGCAACCTGTGCCAGTGCCTCACCACCCTCACAGGGAAGAATTTCTTCCCAATATCCCATCTAAACCTACCCTCCTTCAGCTTAAGCCCATTGCCTTTTGTCCAATCTCCCCATAACCTTGTGGAAAGTCCCTCTCCAGCCTCCTTGTAAGCCTCCTTTAGGCACTGGAAGGGGCTATAAGATGTCCCTGAAACCATCTCTTCTCCAGGCTTATATCCACTAAATATATTTTATTCAGTAATAGCCAAAGTACTGTCCAAGTAGCTGACATAATTAAATTCAAGAATTCAATTTATCATTTAATCTTATAGCTAGGAGGAAACAAGAAATAAGCAAATACAGCAATAAGATATGGCAGTGTTACAACAGAACACTCTTCTTATGACGGGAAAAATGAGAAGCTACAAAAAGTACAAAAGCAGAAAAAGAAGGACATCAGAAAGAGGTATGAAAATTCACAATTAACAGTCACTCATCCTCATACCACAAAGCTGCTTAAGGTAGATCATCATTCATGAGGGAGGCATTGTGCCACCCATATCTAAATCCCTAATGTGCCCATTCATTCCTTGCAAAGTTAATAACCCAATATAGCAAAGATATGAATGTTCCTATGAGACAATTTGACTTTTGCCTCCTGACACTCAGTACTGTCCAGCAATGCAGGACTAATGTCCCCCAGAAAGAATGTTCCATGCACACAAACTGACCCTGTGACACAGATTAAACTGAGGACTCATTTAAATTTTTCTTTGATTTAAAGCCAACAAAATCCTCAAAACATGAAAAGTCCTATTTTATTACATCAATTACAATATTTTTCCACCCACACATATACTTACAGTGGATGTGGAAGCTTGGTAAAACTAGTTAGCCCAGAGAGACTGGAATGAAGGTTGAAAAGGACACACACACACATACACACAGGAATTCAGATTTCTCCAGGCAAAGGAGAGGGGAATAGGTAGCTTTGCACCTATCAATTAAGTCTTGCAGGATCTTGGAGAGTCAGGGTATACAATCATCCACTAGCCTCAGAAAAGGCCTTGAGGTAGTGATGGTATTTCAGAAAATCTCATTAAATTTTACAAGAATGCAGGCTGACATTACCTTTAACACAGAGTACAGCCAAAACATTCAAATTCCTTCAGTATTCCTTCTTAAATACAATCCAGGCGATTATTTCAGACAGTGTTTGTCACAAGAGTTTGGAATTACCTCATCCTAGTTAACTATCTGTAAAGGAAGCTTGCAGTTCAAAGGGAAAGCAGCGCTGCAGAGCCTGTGCCAAGTTCCAAGCTTTGCAACACTCGTTGGGTTTTCACACTGTCAGCATTTTCATGTGCCCTCAGCAACCACACCCAGCTCAGTTTGAGTGTGAAAATGCAGATCTGGCCAGTGCCATGCAGGAGAAACACATTCTTCCTGCATGAGACATGAGACAACTGTTCAATTAAGCCAATGATTATTACAGAGAAAAACATGTAAGTGCCCGAGGAAGGATTTAAATTGCTTTTGTCAAACCTGCAATCTTTACACAGCCCTTGGTCAGAAGTCAATGGGAGTTGGTGGAGTAAAATATGGCTAATTGTCAGTATTTTTCATTATAAATATGCAGTTTAAATGTGAGCATGGCCAAGAGGCTGACCCAGCCAGCCCTCATTCCAGTCTAATCACTCCAAAAAAAATCCAGTGAGCACTAGCTGATACTACACATTCAAACCACGAATTGGTCTTGAAAGACACTGAAATCAGCCTCCAGGGTGGTGAATGTTTCTCCCCACCATTCTGTTCCTCTGATCTAAGTTTCTAGAGCCTCGATTGTGGCAGCCAATGAAATTACTATGCTTTTACAGTTAAAAAAAAAAATCAACCAGAAATAGCCAAAGTTGTTAGTTTCAAATAATTTTGTTCTGCCACCAAAGCTTCACTGCTTTACCTCTTGGCCTATGACTCTCATGTACTGAATATGGAGGGCACTGCTCCCTATAAAAGACAAAATCAACAGCACAATGTAAGCATTTCGTGTTGCTCTAAAGCAAAAAGAAATTCCCTTAAAAGAAAAATTCCTATCTAATTAATGGGTATGCTATGTCAGAGCCAGAAATGTAGACACAATAAAAGGGAAACTTGGGTGTATCTACTTTTTGATCACTACATTCAGAAAGAGCCCCCGTTATTCAAGATGCTCACGTAACAGTTTATGCTTCTAATTTTAAAGGTAATAAAGAGGATAAAGATTTTTATGGATTTATGTTTGGACCTGTAAAACAACAAGAATCCCCACACACTATAAAGATCAAAACAAAGTAATATCCAGGCAGGATGGACACTTTCAAGGATCCTGTGGATTAATTTTCCTTTAAGATTTCTAGGAGCATGTCAGGGATGCAGTGGATACAGAACAGTGACAACACCAACTGTACAGAGTTTAAAAAAGACAAGTGCTGGATTCTGCAGCTGAGATGAGGCAGCCCTGGATGCAGGGACAGCCTGGGGACAGGGGGCCCATTCTCACCAGATGGAATGGCAGCACAAACACTTGAGCACTGCATGCAGAAGTCTCTTTTGTGCATTAACCCTCTCAGTGGGCATTTTTAGCCCATTTCAGTGTAATGGAAGACACAAAGGGATGATAAGTAGGTCTGTTCACAGTTGAAGTGTATCCTGTGTAGCAAATCCTACTTGCAGTTGCCAGTTTGACCAAGAGATGGTACTGTGTGTATATATAGCCATTACAAGGCAGTCCAGATGGGATAACATGGAAATACTAAGTAAGACACCAAACTCACTGAACTATGCTGTGTAATCAACTTCCCAAATCATTCCTGAGTTTGCTGGAGATCATAGGTTTCTCCAAAACTATTGGTGACTCACTCCACAGTGAAAGCTGTTCCTTTCTGATGTCTTATTTCCTGTCTTTTGACCAATTATTTATCAATCCAGTGACGTTCCTTCTGTATTACAGCAACTTTAGGAATATATGTAGTACAAGTCTCCAGTGCAATATTTTAAAATAACCTGCATTAAGCTACACAAATTTAGTTGTTGCTTTTAACACGTTTTCTCATTTTGAAGTGGTTTCACTTTTCTGAATTAGGCACAAAAGCAATGGCTGTACTGACTAGGTTTTTTAACTCCTTGAAGTTTGCGCTTACATTTGAAGTGCATTGTTTAGAACCATATTAAGATTTGAATTTACAATTCTGCACAGCTTCCTGAAGGAATTGTCACTGGTTGTCTCTAAATGCTTCACATCCTGCTGTGGAATTTCACCTCGTTGGTAGCATGCCTTTAGTATGGTCTGAGAGATAAAAGAGTCTTCAACATCTGCACACCAGATAAGCTGGAGAGGTGGCAACACCACGTCCCACCCTGTACAAAGAAATCAAGCAAACAACTTTGCAAGAGGACAGTTTTTAAGAAAGCTGGAGGAAGGAGCCATTTCCCACCGGAGCAAGGAGAAGCTGAAGACTTTCATGGTACAGGGAACCAGCCATGGGCCAAGGTAAGCAAAAATCATTTTTGTTAGTTCCAAGCATTTGCCAGCTGTGTGTCAGGAAGAGAGAACAGTCCTTGCTCCGAGACAGTGTTCATGAGGCTTGTGGAAGAGCTGAGCTTACAGAGCAGGAGCCAAGTGCTCTAAGGGCTTGGGGAGCTCAGTTTGCACAGCAGACTGCACAGAAAGGCACAGCAATCAAAAGCTGGTATTGATGTCTGAGAGAAATGTGACAACCAGCAAGAAGCAACTAAGGCCAACAGGTGAGAGTTAGGAAGCAAAGGCAAGAAAAGTATCCTCAACATAGGCAATGGTGGGTGGGGAGAGGTAAACTAGACTACACAAATGAAACAGAGAGATGACAAAGTGTTTGAGCCGCTGGAGCAGGGAAACAGTCCAGGGTCCAAGCAGCCTTGAAGAAAGTGACAGCAGGATCCACAAAAAGTCATATGATGGAGAAGGAGCCAGACTCCACATCACTCACTGTTCTACAAGACAGGCAGAACAGACATCACAGACAAGAAAGTGTATGAGGTCAGAGCTGGCTCCATAAAGTCTGAACTGGTGCAGGGCTGTGAACTGGGACAGCTATGGAGGGATTTGAAAGCCAAACCGGAATCATTCACTGAAAACAACTCATGGAAAAAATTTATATGGGGAAAAGAGAAACGAAGCACACAATCCAGTGGGATTCCCCAATGAACACAGAAGGGACAACCACAATGGGAGAAGGAATCAATGCAAAGGACAAGACAAGTTAGACATTAGGAAAGAGAAGACCAGTGAAATCCTCAGAGAGTAGTTGTGGCTTTAGCCCAGGAGCAGTGAATTTAGATAGCAGACGAATGCTCTATGAATTTTTTTTTTTAGCTGCAACAGAGGGAGGAGGGTGGGTCAGCAATGTGCTATATAAGGGGCAGAAGTTACAAACCACAGGACCAAGTATCTTAGTGACAAGTTGCAGGAGGAAAAGAAGGAGCTTTTTGTCTCCTGCATCTCTGGGTATGGGATTGTCAACTGGTGTTTGATCCAGCTATGCTGGATCACAGCAATATTGCATTTGACCCAGCAGTGAAGTTTGTACCAGTGCACTTAATAATGTAAGGTACAAGTAAAGCCAGCTCAATAGTCACTCAACACCAGAACAGCCAAGCTCAGAATGAAGGTCCCTACAGTTACTGGCCAGAAAGTCTCAAAGGCAGTGGGGAATGTCTGAGAGGAGAAATACTCGATCAGCTGTTTCTGTGTCCCAGAGTGTGGCTGCAGGCAGCTCACAGCCCAAACTCATTCTATATCTTCTCACTCCACAGGTTTAAGCATCAAAAAATGTGATTTCAAGATCCCAAATAACAATAAAAACCACCACACAGAAGAAATCAGCACTGACAGGCTCATAGTGAGGCGGGGGCAGCCATTCACCATCACTGTGACTTTCTCAGCTCCAATACACAACTACCTGCAGCAGATGAAGAAGACCTTCCTCATCGTACAGACAGGTAATGCCATTACCAAACCTACTAGATCTCTGCTTCTCCACCCACCTGAAGAACAGAGCTGGGTGCAAAAGCCATCTCCAGAGCTGGACAGAGGTGTCCACATTCACATGAGGCCAGTGAACTGTTTATCTAAGGCAAAGCAGAGTCTCCTGCTGCTGCAGGGTCACAGCCAGATCCCTTCCAGAAGAGACACTCCAGCACAATAACCAGTATAGGCTCACTATTCCATGATTTCAAAATATTCATGGGATCTCTTCTGGCTTTTGGGGTTAGAATGTTCAGACTTAGCTGGCCTATTACAGATTTTTCTGTTACAGTGTTTTCTAGTGAGACCCCTGAGAAGGGCAGAAGCTTTCAGCCCCAGCTTGTTTTACCATATTGTAAGCACTTGGCTGTTACTTTCATTACAAAACACTAAATTCCAAGAACAGCAGGTCTGCACCATTCTGGCCATTCCTGGTTTATACAAATCTATGGAAAGCACATCTCACTTTCAAACATGGAGGCGTGAGTGCAATACTGATTTTACGAAGGTTCAGTAGGCATTAAGCTGCTAAAGGGTCAAGACCCTCTCACAAGCAGAGCTATGGCACCAGAGATAGACAAGGTCCCTGCAGTTTGCACATATGAGGAATAAACACAAGGTTTGGAATAAACACAACCAGATTTCTTTGGCTGCAGGATCGCATCCTTCGAAAGCAAATGAAATCCAGACTGAATTTCCCATCTCCAGCCTGGGAGACCAGAAGCAGTGGAGTGCAGCAGTGGAGGAAAAGGACCCAAACTTCTGGACCCTGTCTGTGAACACACCTGCCAATGCCCCCATTGGCCAGTACACTCTGCTTTTACGTGCCTCCAAATCCTCCCATTTCCTGGGCAACTTCATCCTCCTCTTCAATCCCTGGTGCCGAGGTAGGTGGTCAGAAACGGAAAGGCAGGCTGGCATCAATCACTTCACAAAAACAGCTTTGGAGCTCTAGCACTGCCTCCAAGGAGGCTGAAGGCTGAGGCTGACTCACCCAGTGCTCCCTCCACTCCTGCCCTGCTCCTCACAGCACCTTAGTAGAGGTAAGGGCTCTAAAAGCTCAAAGTTGCCTGACTCAGCACTTCTGTAGCTTCCCTGGAGTAGTACACTACCAAACCCCTGCCCTTCTGCTAAGGGAAAAACATTTGATTAAGTGTTTCCTATAATAAAGACTTTAGGATGAGTCAGACCACTGTATCTTTCTTAGTATTAGAATTTATCAGCCAGGAGAGAAGAGCATGCTAGTGCAACAGCCTAGGTCTGGAGGAACTTTTCAGACAAGGAAACAAGAGATGACAGTGAAATTTTCTTCCTTGTCTGATTCACAAACTGTGCTATTTTTCAAGGCAGAATGCCAGGGACTGCCAAAGTGCAGTGAAATCTGCTGATGTAAGAGAGATGCAAGTGCATCTGAGACCAGGAACACTTTCTTCCTAATGCTTTTTCCCTCTAATCTAGATGATGAGGTGTTCTTGGCTAATGAGGCACAGCGGCAGGAGTACATTTTAAACCAAGATGGCATCATTTACCAGGGGAATGAAAATGCAGTCCTAGCCCAACCCTGGGACTTCAGTCAGGTAAGCAAGAGATCTGTTCTCTCTTAGAGCCACCAGCAGAGGAAGGCTGCATGTATCTTGTGTGTACAGGATGCTCTGATGAAAGAGTTCTATCCATCTCTGTTCTCTGCACCCACTACCTTTGTCTAAAAGTCTGCAGGAGAACAGGGACCTTTGTATGAAGTCCCAATAACCCAGTATATGTAATTTCAGCTTCTTTCTCAGTCAGTCCTCTATGTAGAAATGCATTGATCTGTGTTCCTTCCTTTCATCAACAGGTATAAAAGCATTTAACAGAGCTTAATAATACTGTCTCAATATAACAGGTAAAGTGAGGACTAGATCTTTCTGTTTGTTTAAGGCCGTCTGACGCAGCCAATGACTAGAATGGCATTCTATTCCACTTTAGTGCCAGCAGATCATAAAAGTACCTCTGTGCCAACCTAAAGAGTACTCCAGAAAAGCATCAATTTCCCTCAATCAGGGTACACAGTATCATGCTGATGCATTTCCCACCTTCAATAATGTTGGAGGTCTGTCCTCAGCTCCCCCTCCAAATCTCTGCCTAGAGCTCTCCTCCACAGCCCACTTACCTAAAACTATCAGCAGAAAGGGAGAAACAACCTGCACAGTTACAAACCCTTGTAGGGACTAAAGAGAAAAAAAACTTCATGGAGAATTTCCTGAAATGATGTATTCTTGTTTCAGTTCGAGGAGGATGTGGTTGACATCTGCTTCACACTGCTGGCTCTAGGGGAAGTCTATCAAAGAGAAAAGGATCCTGCCCTGCGCAAGAACCCCGTCCACGTCTGCCGTGCAGTTGCTGCCATGGTAAGGAGGGCAGAAAGCAGCCTGATCTTAGCAGGGGGAACCTTCTTAACTCCAGGTCAGGCCAAACCACTGAACAAAGAGGAAGCCTGTTCCAAACAATACCCCTGCTCATCTCCAGCCTATCCCAATATTGCCCCAGCAGACAAGTAGTGCTGCAGGAGGTTCTTAGCAGGCAAAGTGCACTTACTGACTAAATCTCAAGAGGAGACTGCTGCACCTGTTCTGCTCAGCCATGACCTTCATGCTTTGCACAAAAAAGTCCTCTTGCATTCATCTGCTTTGGGAGTAGCTTCTGTAAACAGGATCAGGTGGACCTACCAAAGACAGGCAATTGTTTAACACATCTTTCCTCCTTCTCTGCAGCTGAACTGCAATGAGCATAGAATCCTGACAGAATGTGAGCCTGGGCAACAATCTAATGGGATACCACCTTCCAAGTGGCTGGGAAGCAGCCCCATCCTCCGGCATTGGATTGCATCAAAATGCCAGCCTGTCCGCTACGGGCAGTGCTGGGTGTTTGCTGCAGTCCTGTGTTCAGGTACAGTGCTGCTTCCAAGACTTCTGTGTTGAACAAAACAGGGCATGTAGAATATGCCTAAATTCCTGGATTGACACAGATCCCAGTAACGTTAACACTTACTGTTTAGGTGAGAGGCAGATCTTTAATTTCCTCATCAACAGTCAGCATCACTGCCTTTGAGATAAGAGTATCAGTAAATCCATTCACAGAATGCACCTATGAAATCTTATCTCCTGAGGAAGCAATGCCTCTTGCAAAGTCCAAACAGCAGACCTGGTGCTAATCCTAACAGGCCAAAAAAGAACCAAAAAAGCCTCTACATCCATCAGCAGAGGGACCCTTAGGGCAGGATGCACAACTGATTCACAGTTCTTTCTTCTGCGCAGTTCTGAGGTGCCTGGGAATCCCTACCAGGGTAGTAACTGGCTTTACATGGGCTCACAACACCAAGAGCAGCCTGAGTGTGGATGAGTATTATGATGAAGATGGGACACTGCTTACACAGGACAAGAGTGCTCGTGTCTGGTAAGAACACATGGCAGGGCCAAGCAAGAATTCGAGACAATACTGGGATGTTGGAAATGAAACACGGGGGAAAGAGGTAAAACAGCTGCAAGGAGGTGATAGGAGATAGCTCACCTGAGATCCTGTCTACATGACCTGTTCTTGATCAAGTGCTGCAACTCAAACTGAAGAGTGGCCCATTTCTAGGGCCCACAAAGGCAGAATGACACCCAGTCCAGCAGGAGAAACTCCACTTGTTTCTCCATACAGACCTCTGCTCTTCTCAACATGCACTGAGCTCCTTCAAAGGAGCATTAGCTGTGGTCTGGCAATAGCTTTACTGTACCTCAGGGCTCAGTGCCTTGGTGTAAGCTTGTGCTGTTGCTTCTTGCAGGACCTTCCACGTTTGGAATGAATGCTGGATGGCTCGGACAGACTTGCCTGTACCAGAATACGGCGGGTGGCAGGCACTGGATGTCACCTGCCAGGAAAAAAGCAAAGGTAAGATATCAGAGATGGGCTTGAGCAACAACAGGGGGAAAATGAAGCAAGGAGCAAATAAAGCAGTTCAGAATTCCTCCCTCTCCCAAGTTCCAATGTAAGGATGCAAAAGGACAGGAACTCACCATGTTGACTTTAGACACAAAATCATAATTTATCTTTTTGGTTTGTGCAGCTTGTGTAGTTCAAAGAGCTCTATCACTGCTTCCTAATGTCCTCCTAAACTAGGTATTTCACCAGTATAGGTCTAAACTAGGGATGGGTTTAGTTGGGAAAGCAACTGAATCTTAACTGGGCCACATTTTCTCCTCAGGTCAATCCTTCTGTGGGCCAGCCCCCATTCACGCCATCAAGGAAGGAGACACACAAGTTGATTATGATGTTGGCTATTTCTTTGCTGCCATCAATGCCAAGTGTCAGATCTGGATACATAAAGCAGATGACACCCTCAAGCCAGCTTTTGGTGGCACAAAGTACACTGGTAACTACATCAGCACCAAGAGCGTTGGCAGCGAGCGCTGTGAGGACATCACACACAACTACAAGTATCCTGAAGGTATGGGGCAGGCATGGGCCTGAGCACATTCCTTGCCACTGTTACAGGTCAAGAGTAGAAGACTAAAGCAGAGGCAAACCAGAGCACCATGGTCATCCACTTCTCCCTACTTCCCCTTCTGCAATGACACAAGAACACCTAATTCTCCCCATCTACAGAAACAAAGCAATTCGTCCAAATTTCATCCTGCTTAATTGCATTAAGGTCTCTAGAAGGCCAGACATTTCTTCATCAGGCACTTTCATGTCTGGAAAACGTTTTCTGCTTCCTGTCACCTCTAGACTCTGTATATCCACTTCCCATTATCTCTCTAATACAGATAGATCTGTTTCAGACTCCAACTTTCTGAAAATGACTGTTGTGCTCTCAGATATTGCCTAAATCCCTCCCTCAAAAATTTGAGTTCTGTTTCCCTAGCCCAACCCTACACTGCCATCATAGCCTGTGGCTTCTTGTTTCCTTGGCTGCAGGAGACATCTGCAACTTCTCTGCACGTGAGAACATGGAACTGTCCTTCAGCTACAGCTGCCTTCTTTATTCTGACAGATGTTACCACCAAAACAGTGCTTTAAAAACTGTGACAACTCTCCCCAAGTAGAATCTGTCAGGTACATCCAATGAATATCCTGTCAGCTGAAGCTGTCAAATTGCTCCAACCAGAAGCACAGAAAACTGGTCTATGCTCTATGTTCTTAGAAACAGTTATCTACAGCACTATCTGGAGAAATCACCACCATTCTCCTGCTGCTTCTCACTAGTAAACAGGACAGAATACTAAAACATGTGCTTTCTTTTTTTGTGACAGGTTCTCTCCAAGAAAAAACAGTACTTGACAAAGCCTGCAGAAATATGAAGGAACTTGAGACAAGCAGCAGCACAACACAGTTTCTCTCCATTCCTACTGCTCTTGAAGAGCCAGTTAACCTTTTCATGCACCTCCAGTCGAATAGCTCTTTGCAACTGGGACAAGATATTACACTTTCCATTCAAGTGTTTAACCACAGTGGTGGAGAAAAGGCTACTCACCTGGTAGTTGGGATCCAGGCTCTCCATTATAATGGTGTGCCCATTGCCCAGCTTTGGAAGGAAGAGTTTCATTTTAACCTCCAAAGCAATGCAGGTAAGGACTCTGCCAGGTGCATGGCTAGAAAAGTCCTCCACTGCTCTCATTTCAGAAAAACGCTCTTAGGCCTATATTTACAAATAGAATAGTTGATTCTAGGTGATTTCCCAGAGAGGTTGTGTAGTCTTCCTAGCTGGAGATACTCCAGAACTGACTGGATACAATCCTGTGCCATGTGCTCTGGGATGACCCTGCTTGGGCAGGGAGTTTGGACCAGATGATCCACTATTGTCCCTTCCAACCTTACCCATTCTGTGAAATAAAACACTTTGGCAACATCACTGTAGAGATTTTCAATCTGCAAATCCACTTGGGGTCACTTAAGCATGTAAGTGCTGCAGCTTTCAGTACAAAGCTGAGCACTAAACACTCCTAGGTGTCATGCAGGAAAAGACCAGACTACATTCATCATCTGTTATTTCACCACTCTATTCCAGTCCAAAACCTGCAGGTCTCTGTGCCTTACACATGGTTTGGAAAAGAGCTGGGAGAGAACCACCTGCTCAGGCTGACTGCCGTGCTGAGAGATGAGGACTCCTATATATACCTGGCACAGGAAGAGATCAGCATTTGTGATCCCCCTCTCACCACTGAGGTAAGACTGGGCTGTCATTCTGTCATTGCAGTAGGGAGAAAACAACTTTCACAGTCATAAACAGCAAAACAATTCTGCTCCATTCAGGGGCTCTCCAAGAAACCAGAACAGAAGAAATTAAGCTGGACTTTGCCTCTTGTGGCAACTGGCAGAACAGGCTGGCACCAAAAAATTGTAAATGTCCCTTTAATTATAGAAGAATCTCTTTCCTTTTCTCAGTTTCAGCTCATTTCCTTCTTTCAACAGTTCCCAGAAAACATGGTACAATATCAGCCAAGCACAGCAAAGATCAGCCTCCAGAACCCTCTCACTGAACCCCTGGAGCAGTGCGTGATAGCAGTCACAGGGCGAGGGCTCATTTACAGACAAAGGAATTACAGGTAAGTGCAAACTGACTGATCCAAGTACAGCAAATTGATAAAGAGACACAAGAGAAGCAAGAGGAACCCTTGCATAGGAAAGGCTGTCCCCAAAAATAACCAGGCTACAACAGGGTAGGAAGATACCACTATAGCATGAAATTCCCAGGCATCCCATCCTTTATTTACAGATAATACAGATGATTTTCACATTGAAAAGAAGAAAAGCCAGCTAACAGAACTTTCAACAGATGTGTAATACGTAAGTTGAAGGCAGTATAGCATCTGTGAAAGCTTCAACCCCAAAGGCCTAGACAGCAAAAGGAAAAAAACCTCCTCCTGACAAAATGCAAAACCAGAGAAATGCCACAAGACTCAGTCAGAAACACACATTAAATAAAACAGTTAGAGGTCACTGAAATGAGCTATGAAATTTAGAACTTATTTGCTATTGAGAAATCAATTACTTTTTAGTGAGCAATTGAAACATCTTTAAGTGGTGTAAAACTTTACTGCTTGTGACAGATCTTTCCATCCATTACCCACTGTAAGCAATAAAGACAGTGGTGTCATCTCCTTTTCTACTGAAGAACCAGGCAAATGTGACTTAGCCAAGAGTCACCAAAGGGGCATGCTCCCTTTCACAGGAAACACTCCACATTTCTCTCAAGAAGTGCATTAGGACAAAGTCCCCTTAGATGTTTCCCTGAAGAGTTTCAACTCTCCTTTCCTATCTCCTTCCCAAACTACTGTCAGATGACAATTTCACTGTGGGAATTTAGATAACTGCCAGCTTTCTTCTATTTTTTTTTCCTTCTTTTTGGCACCACATTCCTGTCTAGCAAATGCATATCATAGGCACAGGAAACTAAAACAAAAAGGTGTGATTCCTATATAATCCATTCTTGCCTTTCAGGCTGGGCTCTGTGCAACCTAAAAGCACTCAAGAGCTGCAAATCCCATTCACCCCCACCCGAGCAGGGCCCAGAAGACTCACTGCCCGTCTTACCTGCCTCCAGCTCCAGAACCTGAAGACCTACAGAACTATCAACATTGCAGCTGCCTGAGGCCCATCTTAGAAAAGGTCCTGCTGTCCTGCTTACAAGAGTGGTTACGATCTGTGCTCTGATCTTAGACAAGCATAGATGTTAGCAGTTCAATAAAAGTTATATTTAAAACCCTATCTGATTTTGATTATTTGTACAAACTCCACTGTCTCCCATCTGCCACAATGCCCACTCACCAGTTTTAGAAGTTGAACCCACTGTAACAAAGATGGGCTGAATGCTCAAGCAGATGTTGCATTTCTCATCACACCTGTGCTGAACTCACCAGCGCTTAGTCCTTTGCCCTACCTGTGATGAAGTGAAGGATATCCTGGAACTTTAAAGTGATGACAGATGTAGCATGTCTCTAGGGATAGTCCTTTTTCCCTACAGATCCTTGACACTGGTAAGGGAGTAAACAGTATTTTCTGCTGCTTTCTGAGGAAATAAAGAAGACAAAGCTTGTTGACAGCTCTCTAAGGTTAGACAGGAAATAGCAGCAGTGCAGCACATTTTCTAATTATTCATTGGGCTGCTTGCAAAAGAAGCAAGACCCTTTCATTCTGTATATATCCTTTGCCCTCTGAAGACAGATAAATCAACTAATGTAAATCTAGCAATATTTTATTTTTCTCTGAACCCCACAGTAGTTGTAATGTCTGAAGATCGGGGCACATTAAGATGCAGCACCACATCATCCCAAAAGTCCAAGCAGAAAGACACCTTCTGCAATGGCAAGAGGCAACTTCCTGGAAAAGTTTTTCCAAGTGGCAAAGTTCTCTCCTACATTGTTCTCATCATTCTCCAAGCAGCTGAAGAACAGCAAAGTTCACTGGAAATGTAGATGCCAGAGCCAGTGGCAGTAACACACGTAGGCACAGAAGAGCTAAAGTTGACCCTGTGTGAAGTTCTTGACTTTGTTCATGTTGTGATCTACTGCACCATTTAGAAACTGCACCCAGCTTTCCTCTGATGGTGGACATACATGGCTTGTCCTGCAAAAGTGGAGGCAATTCATTAGGGAAGCCTTCTGGGTGTGCTATACCTATGCATCCAGGCAACACATGGGGATTGTGAAGTGCTGAATAACGACAGCCTTAAAAGAGGACTGCAATAGCCCCAGAGGGCTTTGAGCAAGGAAGAACCCACACCCATGTCTGTAGTCCCAAACCCAACACAAATGTGTTTTCAGTGGGAACCACTTACATCCCTACCATCCTTTTGTTACTCCCATCCCTTTGTGACTAGATAACATCACTGTTCCAAAATGCATCTACTGCATAGAAATGAGTCACCTACGACATGAGGCAGAAAGGTATCAACCTTCATAGAAGGGAACACATGCTTATAAAATTGTAGCCCATACTCACTTTGCAATCTCTAAGACTTTCTTTAATACCGAGGCCAACTTCGCAGCCTAGAAATAAACAAAAGGGAAACAAGGTGAGCCAAAAGTAGGGTGTGAGCAGCACTGGAGAAAAAGAAAAAGAGGAATATAGGAATGCCCAAGAGCCAAGAAGAAACAAAACTGCCACCGATCCTGATGCAGAATGAAGTTATCCACCACTACTACCATGCTGGAAGTGTCTCCCAACCTACTGCTGGCTTGGACAGGTGAAAAAAAAAAAACCTGGCTGTCTTTTAAAGCATACATTAAAATGCTTTTCTTAAAAAAAGATAAGCCTATTAGAAGTTGATAACTGTTATCGAAGTACAAAGTTACAAGTGACTGACCTTGATGCAATTTGATATTGAGCAATTTTTTCTATTCCAAAAAAATCAAGCCACTGGCCAAAGGCATGAAACTGGGATTAAGAATGAAAAAAATCTCAGATATGAGGAGATTTGTTCTTAACTTATGATGCAAAAACGTCTGATAGTTCAGTCAGGTTGCCAGAGCATTGCCCAGTCAAGTTTTGAGTGCTGCCAAAGAGTAGACTCTACTGCTTCTCTGAGCAGCTTGTTCCAGTGCTTGAACACACTCATTGTAAAGAGTTTATAATTTCATAGATAACTTTCTTTGAGCAAGTCTGCATTACCCATGGAAGAAAGTACACACATCAGAAGCCACAGACCTCACTTTCCTGAGGTTCTATCACTGGAAATCTCTATGGATTATAGTTCGGAGCTAAAGCTTCAAGTGGCCATGCTCTTCCCTGAAGAGGTACAAATGAGGAATGTGTTTCTACCCTGAAGGAAGTTAAGTGTTCAAAAACAAAGGGCACTCTTCATCGCTAAGAAATTATTAGCAAGGCAGTAACTAACATGCACCTGTCCCCGACAGTCACATAATCAGACCAATGTGATTTCTTCCCATTCTCTAAAACTAGGCCACTGTCCCACATGCAGATACTCAGACACTGAGGTATGAGTACTGCAGATACTCACATTAAATCGCACAGCCAAGGGGTTCACAGGTGGGTACATGCTCAGTGCCAGCTCATCAACACTAGAACAGAAAAGAGGGAAGTAATGGAAGAAAAATTCTGATAGCACAACTCAGATCCTGGTCAAAGCCTGCACCCACCCTGAATGCAGGTCTGGAACTACAATGACATGTCAGTATCCACAGGATGTTTCCCACTTCTCAGTAACCTGTGTGCCCCTCACACTGCAGAGTGAGATGTGGTCACAGCTCCACTCTAAACTGCAGTGTATGTTCCCCTCCTGATCTACACAACTCTTAGAGAGTTTATGCTGTAGTAATCTTCCCACCACACCTGTGTCCACCACCTGTCCACAGCTCCAGCATCATAAAGGTTGTCCCTAATCCTCACTGTAGATCTCAAGGAAGACTGGGACTGCTCTAGATGGAAAAGCAGCCATGGGGAACACCCTGCTTACCTTGGACTGATTTCATTAGCAATGTCTGCCAGGTCATCCAGCTGAGCAATCTGCTCTGGAGATTCAGCTTTGCCATGGGCCTTCACTGCAGCCAAGACCTTCTTCAGGCAAGCTTTAGAAGCCTTCATCAATCCCATGCAGGAGCTGAGCAGCTGCCTGTCAGCCTCAGACCAATACGTGTCTCTGTTGCCCCGAAAGCCCAGCTCTTCATCTTCCATGATGTCCCCATAAGGATCCTGACCTTCCACCAGTGCCTGAGAACAAAGAGGCACTGAAACCCCAGAGCCTAACATCAATTCCACCAATACCCAGGAGGAAAGAGAAAGCATAACCTAGACATCATATAAATAATTCATGGAGGAATCTCAGTCAGTCAATCCTAGAAAGACTGGATTAGGAAAAACTAATCCATCATTCTAACTCAACTGTGCAAAGAGCAAGAACTTGGTGAATATTGCCATTCCATGAACCTAAATTTCCTCCCCCCTCTGC
Organism: Lichenostomus cassidix; assembly: GCF_008360975.1. Taxonomy (NCBI): domain Eukaryota; kingdom Metazoa; phylum Chordata; class Aves; order Passeriformes; family Meliphagidae; genus Lichenostomus; species Lichenostomus cassidix. The sequence continues at coordinate 8,145,216 of NC_139500.1, read as the reverse complement.
AGTTCAGGACATGGCTTTATGGAAATCTTACATAAAGTAAACCAGTCTTGAGAATAAAAACTCATTAAAAGCCATAAAACAATAGTCAGGGTCATGTCAGAACAAATTTATATTAAAGCCTGTATATAAAATAATCCCTGTGCTCTATCACTGAACCACCATAGAGGGTGGTTGGGCACTGGAACACGTTCCTCAGAGAAGTAGTCACAGCCCCAAACCTGCCAGAGTTTAAGGAGCATTTGGACAACACTCTCAGGCACGTGGTGGGTTTGTTGGGGTTGTCCTGTGCCAGAGACAGGAGTTGGACTCGATGATCCTTGTGTATCCCTTCCAATTCAGAATATTCTGATTCTATGAATCCACCACGGCAGGTTCCTCTAAGGCTTAGAGTCTTCCTTACATGTTCCATCTCCTCCACAGCATCCTTGACCACACCTAGACATGCAGTCAGAGCTGACACAACTGCTGCCTGGTTATCTGAAAAAGCAAAAGGATGAAAACTGTAGCACCCCACTGCATCAAATCAGTTTACAACAACCTTCATCTAGGTTTGCAATCACTGTAGGATCAAACTTTTTGCAGAGCTTGGAGCTGCACTGTTGTCATGCAAAGAATCTGACCTGGTTTCCAAGCTCATACATTTCAAAAGTAGTCAAGTTTTTGAGTCATTCTCCATTCAGCCTTCCTTGTACCAGCTGAAACATCCTTGTAAAAGCTACTGATATTCCAAGACAATATGCCCTAGCTCTGTTGCTCTGCATATACAACACTCACTTCGTGGCAGATTAGACACTTGCTCACAGGCCTCCCACACACCTCCAGTTGATATAAGCTGTTCCTGAGACAAGCTGAAACAAAACAAAACCCCCACAGTTAGAGTCAACAACACCGCTGTGCTAGACTGTGGTTTAATTTTCTGCACCAAAGATGATGCACACCAGCAAAAGTTCTGCTCCAAAGATGTCACCGACCAGCTCATCACTAGTATGCCATGTCTGTGTAAAGCCCTTGCTTCCTAACAAGGATACTTGTAACTTTTTTCCTTTCTGTCCCAAAACTTATCACAAAATCATAGAATCATGCAATTGAAAATTACAACCTCTCCACTGGGGCATTGAGAATTGTGTCTGTGAGTTGGATCATCCCTTCCACTACTTCAGTGGTAGCATCTCGTACCATCTTCCGAAGAGTAGTACCTGGTTGAGATGGAGAAAGAGCAACAAAGTTGGCACAAAGTCAGCACTGACAGAAAGCATCTGCTGAAGATGAACACACAGACTGCTCTGTTTGTGTGGATACACTGTATAAATGAAAGTACAGATATTTTGAACAAAGCAAAATGCTTCCAAGTTCCAAAAGGACATTGGACAAGGATTTCAACACTTTATAAATACCAGTGCTCAATCAACTATACAACTTCCTACATGATCACTCTCCCACAGAGGGAAATCTGCAGCAGTAGACAGACAAGTAGTTCACTCATAAACATGTTCAAAGTCTAGAGAATAGCTGATAATGGAATAACATGTTAACCACAACTCACTGATACCAGAACTCAATATTACACTCTGAAATACACCATTTCTCTATATATTGGTGGTGAAAGAACCACCATGCTACACAGCGGTGACTGCCTTGCTGTCATTATCTCACCTTGGCCCTTGGGGAGCCAGTAGTACACTGTGGCAACTGCAAGAATGGCATTTTGGACATCCTCACACAGCTTCCTGCAATCCTAAAAATGGAGAGGCAAAAGGATCACCCATGAGTAGCACACGGCTGCACCACATTCAGAAATCCTCACAAGCAACCACTGGCTTGTAGACTGCTTTGAGAAAAGGGAAGAATAGCAACTACAAGCTTGACTGAGAAACAAATACAGCACAAGAAGAAGGCACAGCAAGCAAGCTGTATGCATCTTAACCTGCTTCATGATTTGGTAACAAACAACACCCTGGTGTGGTGGTCATACTTTAGAAAGGAAAAAGCAACTTAGATCATTATTCTGAACTGGAGGTATTTTTTTCCCTCCTCCAAACACCTGTATGATAAACTTCTCTCAACTGATAGCAAAAATATTGCATATTCTTTATTAGATCCAAGATCTGTATTCTCAAATATTCTGTCTGTATCAACAACCAGCTGCACCTGTTGAAGAATATAAGAATACTTCTATTTAGTATGTCTCCCTAGCTTACAGAATTAGTTCTCTGGGCATTTCTTGGATTATGTTAATACACTCTACAATATGCAGCCCATTTAGCCAAGTGAACCAAAAAATACCTGAAGCTCGTCACACACACAGCAATTTCATAGTCTGTCGAGGCTTTCTCTCACCTCTGCAGAAGGCAGTGGAGGCCTTGAGAATGCCAGACTCAGCTTTGTAGCCTCCTGTGATGTTACTTGGAATGTCTGACCTAGAAAAAAAACAATGGGAAGACGAGAAAGTAACTTGGGTAAAAGATAAAAAAACAGCAGCTTGATGATTGACACTGCTGATACTACTACTTGCTTACCATTACATTCAACACATACAAACACATAAACTAAATCCCACTACGAAGGAAAAAATCCATGGTGTATTTGTGTAGTGCATATTGCTTGTGTTCTATGTCTGATATTTCTCTATTTTTTTTCACTTGGGTAGTGATAGCCACGACCCCAGTTTGCATCCCAGTTCATGACGCCTTCCCCAGGATGTGCTGGGAGGCTTTATCAGAGACCTTTATAAATCTAGTTGTATCAGCCGGTCAATATCGGCCGCTGCTTCACCACACCCTTCAGTGTTTCCTGACAAGTGGGTGGTCAGGCACTGGGATGGTGACAACCATTCCCCCATGGCCTAGGAGGTGATGCAGTCAGCTCAGCAGGCTGGATCTAGCACTGATGAGGTCTACGGTTTACAGAGGTAGCGCTGGGTTAACGGTTGGACTTGATGGTGTTGAAGATCTCTTCCAACCTTACCGTTCGGTGAACGGTGAGCGAAGGGCAGGCCCCGCAGCTGAGACCCGCTGGGGATGGAAGGAAGCCCTGCCCCGCACAGGCCCCGGTCCCCCCGGATCCCGGCCCGGCCCGGCCGCTCCCCGCCCGTACCTAGCGCGTCCCAGAAGCGCGGCAGCTCGAACGGTTCTCGGCCCTCGCCTGGCTCTCCCTCTGCAACAGCACAGACACAGCTCAGCCCGCGGGGAGCCGGCCCGCCTCGGCCCGACCCCCGCCCGACCCCGGCCCGCACCTCGCAGCCGCGCCAGCACCGCCCGCAGCTCCCCGCGCACGTCCCTCAGCGGCTCCCGCGCCTCCATCGCTGCGGGGCGGCTGGGAGAGCCCCGCGCGTCACGTCCGCTCCGGCAGCTGCTCCAACGGCCCCGGCCCGCCCCTCCGGCACTCCCGGCCCGCCCCTCCCGGCAGCCCCGGCCCGCCCCTCCGGCACTCCCGGCCCGCCCCTCCCGGCGGCCCCGGCCCGCCCCTCCCGGCCCGCCCCTCCCGGCCCGCCCCTCCCGGCCCGCCCCTCCCGGCCCGCCCCTCCCGGCCCGCCCCTCCGGCAGCCCCGCCCCACAAAGACAGGACAGATCCGTTTGCAGCGATACACGCTTTATTAGCGAGGAGGGAAGCGGGTAAAGCAGCGGGGCTGTGCCCCTGTGTGCGCACCTGTGATAAGAAGCAAAGCTCACACCTCACTGCATCAGCCGGCGGAGATCCTCAAAGTTGAGCATGTTGTTGGCTACATCGGACCAGGCTGCGTGGCTCGCCCCGTCCATCTCCGGGGCCAGCCTGTTGCTGCTCTCCAGAGTGTGGTTGGTGCCCCCGATGACTTCATGGCATTCAGGGCACGTACTCCTTTGCATTGCCCCCCCACACTCCCCAATCACATAGATATGTCCATTTTTGCACTTGAACCAGTGGCCACGGGGACAGCCAATAGCACTGACAATCTGTACCCGCTCAGCTTCTGAAATCCCCAGGCCTGACACAGGCAAGACAGCACTGATCTTCTCCAGGTGAGCCTTCACTGCAGCCTCATCCTCCTCTGTGAATTTCTTTGTCCCTTCCAGGATCTCACGTGCACTGTTAATCTCTGCTGCAATGCCTGCAGATATCATCCTTCTTGCTTTGCATCTTGCCAAGAGGTTCAGCAAATAAGTCAGTCTCTGGATCTCAGACTGCAGGTCAGAGAGCTCCTGTCCTGTAAAACTGATGCATGGCATATCCAGCCACTCCTGGACTTCATCCAGCCTGTTTCTCACCCCCTTCCTTTCATCCTCATCAATTTTGTTCACAGACTGGGTTAGATCTGCTACACGTTCGTAGAAATTAAGCAGGTTTTCAATTAGTCCAATACTCTTTGTGGAGAGACCAGAAGCTTTTAGTTTACTTTCCAGCATGGTGTACTTAGATGGTAGATTATTCCTCAGAACACCATTCTGCTGCAGCGCAGCCAGCAGTCTCTTTCTGCCAGACTCAATTTCCTCTGTTGGGCCTTGGATTTTCTGTTTCACCCGTTCTATCTCTTCCACCTGCTTTTTCACACAGCTACCATATCTCAGATTTTTTCTGATGGGTGTCTGACACATAGGGCATACCTTCAGCTTGATGGCATCATCATCTTCATCCATATAATGGTCAAGGCCTTGGGACTCAAAGACATGGCCACAGTCCTCAAGCTGTACAAATCGAGCATCTGGGTCATCCTCAAAGCCAAAAAAGATCTGAGTGAGTTCCTCGTGGTCACAAAAAAGGCACTTCTTTGGACAGGGCTCTCCACACAATCCCACACAGGGATGACCACAGGGCAGTGTCTCAGGACATGGAACATTGCAGCGAGGCCTGTTGCACGGCTCAGAACAAAGGTTGGTACACTGGTAGTGCTGGCACTGCCACTCACATGGCTCAGCACAAGGAACACAGCTTTCCCAACATTTCTTTTTGCACTTACTGTGAATACAATAGTTCTGACATTCCTTCTGACAAGGAGGGCATTCTGCAGTACAAGGCTGTTGACACTTGTGGGAGCAGATCAAAAAGCGCCCACATGGGCTGTTACACGCCTTATGAAATCTTCCTCCAAAGCAAGTATGACAGGAACCTGAACACACATGACCACATGCCAGTGTGACAGAACATTCACTCTTACACACCACAGCCTCCTCACGACTCATCGTAACGACCCAGCATTCAACTTTCTGCTTGTGGCCACATTTCAGTGTGGCTGTAACCCGTTCACGACATGGCAGTGAGCATCCCTGCCCACAGGTACTCCTGCACGTGTGTCCACAGTTTAACTTCTTCTGGCAAGGTTCTAGGCACTGAAATTCCTTCTCTGGCATATGGCATGGCACCATCTGCGTGTGGCCACACTTGGAAATAGTTTTCTCTACCTTCACCATACATTTTCCACAGGGCTTATAACATAACTTTGGGCAGCGGTGCCCATCTGCACAAAGCACCTTTTGACAAGGCTTCAGGCACTGGTAGTTTTTGTGCTCTGGGTCATATGGGTGACATGCCCTTGCGCAAACGTGTCCACAATTCAACCTAAACTCACAGGGACGACTACAGCCTCCCTCTGGGACTCTGCTGAAGTCTTCACCTGCAGATACCAGTGTCTTGGTTTCAGGGTGGTTTTGACAGCAAAGCTCCAATGACTGGCCAATGTGACCGTTCTTTCCAAGGGTTTGAATGATCTTGCTCCAGAGAGGAACCTTACCAAGCATTTTCATATTTCCAATACAATACAGCCCTTTCTTAGCTCTGGATAATGCCACACATACCCGATTAGGGATCTGCAAGAACCCAGGTCTCTGCTCTTTGTTGCTCCGCACCAGTGACAGCAGAATAATGTCATTCTCCTCTCCCTGGTACTTATCTACTACATGAACCTTCACACCTTCAAAGATCTTCGCTGGCATGAGCTTACGCAGACAGAAGAACTGTCCAGAATAAGTAGTGAGAATGGTGATCTGAGAAGGTTCGTAGCCCTGACACAAGAAGTATTTGCACAGTTCCACTACAAAGTGGGCCTCATGTGGGTTCTGGTGGCTTTTCCCTTCCTGGATCTCTTGCTCAAGTACCTCATGTTCCACAAAGAAGATGTTAGTTGAGACGCCCTGAAACAAGAGGAAGGATGTCAGAAGGAGAATTCTAGTTTCTTGCCACCCCAGCCTGTTTCCATGTTCCTGATTATCGACTGAGAGGATGACTTTTAAGCAGATGACTACATATGGAGTTACTGTGTACTTAGGTGATTTCCTCTTAAATTTCCATAGGTTATTAATCAAATTCCCATTTCAGCTTATTTGTAACATTTCAGTATCCTAATATGAAATCAGTTCCTGTGGATGATTTCATTCCCTATCTTACTGAAAATGTTACTGCTGTACTTTTCCAGGTTATACAAAAGAGAACATGAAGTGTTAGTAACATTTCTCAATGCACATTGATGGTGTGAAGAATGTCTCGTTTTGGCCCTGTGGGAAAAAGATTTTAAGTTACCAGTGCACAAGGCTTGGCACTTGCATAAAACATGCCTTCTCTGTTGCTGCAAGGAAAACCAAACTGCAAGGAAGATTGATTTTTCACGAGAAAAACTAGGAATGCCAAGACTCCAGTACTCACTTACTAGCTCATGATGTGTACAGTTGACTGCTCACCTGTTCGAAAATTCTATTTGCCTTGAGTTAGCAGGGACTTTTTTTTTTTCCTATTAACTGAAATTATTCTAACCATAAGAAATTATTGCTCTGCCTGCAAAAACCCAGAGAGTAATTTTATCAGAAAGGAACAATTTTTGTAGATCAAACAGAGATCTCTGGTTTTCCAAGGTGTCCATAGTGGAATAATGTCCAGTGGAGTAGAATTTGATTCAGTTATCACCTACATTGGTTATTTTACTAGCTGGGAAGATTCAATTTTGATGCCTTTTGGTATCTCAAGTTTGTTTTAAGGTCAGATGAAACCACAAGATTCTCCAGAATAGCCTGTCACAGGAGAAATGGGGTAAAATTTTGTGGTCTCCCAAGTTGTTGTGTGTTTTGGGTGGTATTTTTGTTGTTTGTTGGAGTTTTGTTTGGTTGGATTTTGGAGAGGGGTTTATTTGGGTTTCTAATTTAACTAAATTGTCTCCTACAAAGACTTTATCTGGATTTCAAGATACCAAAAGAAGACCTGCCACTTTCCCATGTAGCTTATTCTAATAATCAAATCTCCACTATTAATTTTCTCTTGGCTGACTTCAGCATTCTGCTATAGTTTTCACTATGCTTCCCTCATCCAGTTAAACAACTTTTAACTAATTAGTACTTTTTTTTTATGAAGACAGATTTACACAGGCTAAGCTACTGTAATGCTACTTCTGTAACTGCCTCCAATCTTTCTCCCAGAGTATTCAGTGGCTTGTGTTTCAGAGATCCAAGGCCATCAGTGCAAAAGTGTAACCTTGGCTCAGACTTCCGGGAAAATAGTTCAGTTGTGACAGAGAGCTGTGTGCGAATCTGCAGAAATGGGCTATGCAAGATATGCAAGGGAAAATTACAGACAAAGACATGATTGTTAATAGCTCAAAGATGCAAGAAAAGCACCAACATAGAGATACACGAAGTCTGGATTTGGGTGAGGAAATACAAATCAGAAAACAGGGAGTGAGTGTTAAGATGGAAACTCAGTATCATTAAGGAAGAAGCAAAGAGTGATGCTTCTGATACCCAAGGCAAGCATTCTAATAATTGACTAAAATCTGGCTGTCTATCATGCATGTTAGATAATAAGTGATTACTTTATACTTATAAGCTACATAGATTTTCTTTGCAGATGTTGTTTATTGGCAAAATGCCCAGAGAACCCATGGAAAAAAGGTTCCAGTAATCCAGTCACCTATCTTATGTTGGAGTTTCACATATTATGCTTTAAGTCTTTCATTTAAGATTTCTTCCTAGCTGTCAAACTCCTACAATTCTTTTGTTCCCTCTTTCATTTTTTACTGTTTGAGTAATTGGTATTGGATCCATTTCAGCGTCCACCATCACAAATATTAGAAAAACTACAAATTACTTGCCTAATTCTATATCACACAATTTCTTGATTTGGGTATAAATTTCAATATCCGAATTTTACCCAAGAGTTTGAAATCCCTGAAGACTGTGTTTTACAGCAACTCATTTAGCCAGTAACAGGGGACAAAAGCAACCGCTTGGATTGCTTAAAACTCACTTTTATATTCTCATATTCCAGGACAGAAGGATGGTTCTCCAGCTTCTGGTATATATGAGGACTGATAAGTTGGGCAATTTCAGGACGCATGCGGTGCTGGAATTCAAAACAGTTTTATCAGTCTTGAGGAAGGAGCATCATATTTCCCTGTTAGTATTCTGTTGCTACACTGTAAAGACTGTGGCTGAATACCAGACAAGGATGACTTTTCAATAAGAAACAAGAAGGGAGCACTTCCCAATCCCTTCTCTCCTCCACCTCATTGCTGACAACACCAACTACAGGAGTGATAGCAGCAGAGTATCTTCAAGAAAATCTCTTGGTAAGGTTGTTGTACAAGAATGCTGGTTTCAGTGCAAATCAAAGCATACTCACAGATAAAAAAAGCTAGCACTTCACCCTAACTACTAAATGAGCTCTTCCAGGTACCTTTAATACAGGAATGCTGGTGGTAAAATTAACTTCCTGGGGCACCAAACCAGATTATTATAGCAATTTAGCAGAAAGCAGCCTGAGAAGAATTGTGCTGTCTCACTTTGCAAAGTTCTGGAAGTTTCAGTTGCCAGAACAATAGAAGAACAAGTTGGCAGAACAAAGAACAGTTGCCAGAACAAAAAACAATAAACCATGTTCTTTGCACAAAAACATGAGAACGCCTCTCCTGTGAACAATATCACTAAATAACTGAAAATACACTGGAACTCTATTTGTGTCAGTTTGACAGCTCTTACCACTCTTCTCAAAAGTTAGATAGCACATTCTTTTCTTTTAGGCTGCTCTTACAGTGTAAATATAAAGTTAATTGTATTACAAACTTAAAACAACCTAAATGCAAATGCCATGGAGCTTTTTATAGCTCTTCCTTACTTGATATTTCAGACAGACAAAGGGGAAATCCACTTTGATCAGACGTTCAAAGAGAGAGACTTCAAGGTTGAAGTTCTTGGCCAGGTCATATACATTTGCACTAGGCTGCAACTGAAAGAGAAGGGATAAGAGGTCCATGTTTTAGCACTTGTCCTATGTGTTAATAAGATTTTTCACTCTCATTTTCTGTGACTGGTCCCCCACTGAAAGGCCAGAGAGTGGATTCTCCTGGGAGTGCTAAGTATCAAAGCTAGATATAGTCACAATCGAAGCACATGTAAAATTGTATCAGTTAAACTAAAACACCAGTCCCAGAGGTGCTCTACTCAAAAACAACAGGACATAGTCCTGTGGTATCTGTGGAAGCTGGGGAGCAACAAGCCTTGCAATTTTCACCCATGGTGTTTGGTTAGATGGTTTTTCTTCATTAGCACAGCAGATAGAGACAGTAGTCATGAAAGTTACCTGCTGGTGATCTCCAATGAGGATGAGGTGCTGGCAATCTTTACTCAGAGTAGTAATGGTATGAGCCTCAAGCACCTCTGCTGCCTCTTCTACAATGATAATTTGTGGCTTTATGGACTGCAAGATCTGTCGGTATTTGGCAGCACCTGAGCAAGGATAGAAGATAAATCTTAGGATATAACTACATTCAAGCAGTAAGACAAGTGTTTTTGCAGGGAGGAGTAGGCTCTGTCTCAGAAAAGGCTGGGGTTCTTCCCAAAATTCCCCATTTCAACACTCAGCTTTTTGAATTTTAGAACATCACCACACCTGGGATGGTTTCTGTATGAAGAGTTACTAAGGAAGGCAGGTGGGGATTAGTCCTATGCCTGCCTCGGTCCTTTCTCAGTGCTCCCTTCCGACAAAAAATACACTCAATACATTGTTCTACATACATAAATAAGCCTTAAATTGTTTCTCCAAAGGGACATACTACAATGACCTTGACACTACCTTCTCCAGAAGGTGCTGTGGGAATAGCAATATAGACATTAGCTGCACCTTACTCAGGCACAAGTGGTACAGTTCTGTCAGAATAATGCTGCTCAGGACAGGGGGAGTGCAATAGGGCACAGAAGCTGCTCATGTCACTAATTGGCAACTCTCACAACAGCCCCATTTGCAAAAGGAGTCAGAGATTAAAAAGGCTCCAGACTAATGCAGAGCCTGACCCAGGCTATGAAGCAGCACATGATACTAATCTTTCAGCAAAAAGGTTCTTTAAACATGACTGGAAGCAATACAATACTGGTTTGCTTCCCAACTGCTCTGCACCTGTAGTTGTCATCCCCACAATTCTGGCCTCATTGAGAATGCAAAGATCTTGCTTCAGCTTCAGTTCTTTCAGTCTTTCTGCTGCTGCCTGATACTGCTGTTCATGCCTCAGAATGTCCTCTCGAATAAAACGCTGGTAAGTCTTCAGCCAAAGCCTGGGAAGAAAGTGCCATTATCACACACCACAAGGAAAACAGGATCGTGATCCCTAAGTTCTGAGTGGATTCAGTTCAAAACTTCCCCCGTGTCTTTTGGGCAACAGATTATTACCATCTGTACTCAGTCATGAACATGTACAAATGCAGGGCATAATATTGCTTCCCATGCAGTAAAGGAAGGTAAGAACAAGCATGTTCAAACAAGGAGCTGAACAGATACAGACAGAAACATCGTGGCTTGACTCAGTTTGCAAACTGGAACAATCCTAAACACTTGCCTGACAGGCCCTGCAAAATAGCTTTGTCACCTGTAAAGCCTCCAGCGCGAGCTCAGGTCAAGTTGCCACAGATCCTGAATAGCATTGGCCTCTAACTCTGTCATTGTGTTCACTTTACGGAGCTCAACCTTCATCTTCTGCTTCATTTTCCTCCTCTGGCGAGGAGTTACCTGCAAGGAAAAGGAAAAAAAGCTCCCCAATAAGCAGTTACAGCACAAAGATTGCTTTGTGTTAGCATCCCCATGTTATTCTTTACAGTCATTCTAATGCATGCAGTTACCTCCCACTGCATCGTCTCCTGTACTGGTTGAGCTGTTTCTTCTTCCTGGTCCAGCTTCATAGCCAACATGGCACTGGCTAGTCCTATGTCATCCTCCTCCTTCCTCCTCCAAGGGTTTGCTGTGTTTTCATCCTCAATCACTCTCTCAGCTTCAATCAGATCAGCCATCTGGGTGATCTCCAAAAGCTCCTCTTCTGCTTCACTTTCCCCCTCCTCCTCCCTTTCCTGCTCACCACCTGTGAGAGTCACCAGTTACATGCAGTAAGCCACAGCCACTCTACCACTGCAGCAGTAAGATCACTATGTAGAAATAAGGGTTAATCTTCTTTCCACTCCCTTAGAGTGTCACACATCAGTCTGTGCCTGTAAGTAGCAGCGTCTCTTTTCTGGTTCACATGCACTGCTTTGGTAAACACTTGTAGAGGATGCATGTGGGTTGGGTGTCTTTTTGGTGTTTGTTGTTTTTGTTTTGTTTGTTTTACCTGGATTTTCAGCCCATATATTCTCTGCAGCATTCTGGGTGAAGACAGATTCACCAAGACCCAGCCACTCCAGAATCACTGAGTGTCGTGACCCAAGGTAGGAAAACCCAATGTCCTCCTAATAAAGGGAAAGTCAAATCAGCCAGGCCCATTGCACTTCAGAGTCTTAGGATGTTTCCAAAGCATCACCTTACAGCAGTAGGTAACTAGGACAAGTCCCCCTGCGCTAGAGCTAGAAACCCTCCAGAGCTAGAAAGTCCAAGCAGCCCCAGATCTTCAGAAAGGGCACACCTCCTCCCCTTCAGTTTAAGATGTTTCTATTTGGGCACTTGCATTTTTATGCTACTAAAGATCACTCCGAATCTGTGCAGTTAAAAAGAGCAAAATTCAAAGCCCCTGCTTGCCCTGCCTGGTCTAGACTACTGTCATTTGGCACAACTTCCTGTTTACTCCCTTAATTTCTCAGTAATCAAATGATGCTAATGATGCTAAAAAGATGTGTGCTGGGGGAACCTCAGACCCATTAGCAGAAAGGATAGTAAGAATGCACTGGGACTTCTTGACTCAGAAGAAAGGGACCTCTCTTACCAGACCCTTCATCAGGCTGGCCCAGTGCTGGCGTGCAATGTGTGGTTTCAAGCAGTCCTCGTGCAGAACTCCGCAGGTCGTGCACTCCAATCGCATCGCTCGTTCATGGAGCTCCTCCTCAAGCTCTTTCATCTCACTCATTGTCTGCTCATAACAAAGAGAAGGGAGGCAGCGTCACACTCCCAGAAACAAAGTGCAGAAACAGCAGGACAAAAAACCAACAGAAGAATTAAGAGGCCAAATTTGGCGTAAAACAAGGTGAAGGACCAGGTGTGGGGGAGGTTTGTTATCTCCTCCAATGCACAGGCAACACAATGCCAGCATCTCCAGGGAGGTCTGCACCTACATTTGCACAGGCTCTGGGGAGGTAGTCTGGGAAGCCAAATCCAGTAGTAAACACCCTCCTCAGCTCCTTCAAGGTGAATCTCTGCAGGGCCACACTGCTACTCCTGCCCCCAACACGCACTATCCCATCTCTTTGAAATGAGAGTATTCCTGTGAATGAAAGAGAAATATCAGAACTAAAGGGCCAAGCTCAGTTTTCAGCAGTAGGACAAGAGGTAGGAAAAACACCTTTTGACTGCAAATCCTACAGTGGTTTGCTCTGATGGAAGTTTTTTAATCTATATCAATGGGGCCAGAGTCACTAAAAACAATCAAACCAAAATGCAGGTTATCATGCCATAATACAAGCAGAGTAAGAGTTATAGTGTAATTTCTAATTATAGGTTCTAATAATAGCTTGCCTGGACAATTAGTTGATGCACTATCCCTTGAAGTGTTCAAGGCCAGGCTGGACAGAGCTTGAAGCAACCTGGTCTAGTGGAAGGTGTCCTTGTCCATGGCAGGTGGGTTGTAACTTGATGATCTTTAAGGTACTTCCAACCCAAACTAGTCTCTGATTCTATGATTCTACCTCCATCCTACCTGCAGGTACTCACCTTCTAAGAACTGATCCAGTGCATGGTTAGTGTAGCAGACTATAAGGATGGGACGTTTCCTGTAAGTGTTTTGCCACACGCACTCATTAGTCAAGAGGGCCTGAACAATCTTCAAACCCACATAAGTCTTCCCTGCAAAACAAGCTCAGAATCAGAAAAGGGTAGTCTATCCTCTATTAGTGCCTTGAAACACAGAAATCATCAAAAACAGACACAAGACTTCTTTCTAGGCTGCCAATCTGGTACCAAGAGAATTGACCCCAGGGGTAACTAGCTAACGAAATGCAGACAAAGCATGACACTGACATTCTGGTCTGTAGTCCAGTAAGGCCAAAGTCTGCAAGAATGTTGTTTTTTTGGATAATACACCAGACCTGGACACAGGGTTTTCTCTCCCACTGCATCCCCCAGGTCACTCAGATACTGGTGCCATACATGACATTTGGCTGCAGATGAAACATCCACATACTAGTGGAATACAAGCACTGGTGCTTGTTGAGTTCATGTACCATTTAAAACAATTATAGTTAATCTTGTAATACTTTATTCACACAATGTTTGATGGCTGGATGTTCCCAATGCTCTAACATGCTGTGAAAACAAGTAGGAGAGTTCTACACAGCAAGAGGGACCATGTTCTCCTGACTGAAAACTTCTTCACCCCAAAACACAAGCACAGCCAACAGTACAGTTGGTGTCTATTTGCATCTAGGTGGGCAAATATTGGATGTGGGTATTTGAGGATATTAACTGTCTCCACAGCTGGGCCACCCAAACATCAAAACAGGACTAAAGCTTTGGAGACAGTACAGATGGCTTTCGCTGAAGGTAATCTACCTAGATGGGGGAATCAGTGAGAACTCCCTAAATTACAGAGCCTTTAAATAAATATTTCTCACCAGTGCCAGGAGGTCCTTGGATAATAGCCAGCTCCTTGGTGAGTGCAAGATTCAATGCCTGCATCTGAGACTCATCCAATTTCAAGGCTTCCATTAAAAGCCATTGATCAGGATCTAGAATGTAGACACTTTTCAAGCTATCAGGGCACATCTCTTTGGGTGAAGTCTTCATCAAGGGCGCAAAGTTGTAGACAGTATCTTTTGTCAGGTATGCTGGCTCCTTCACCTGTGCATCACATTCCACAATATACTTCTGGAATGGGATATCTTCCTCCCTCATTTTCTGCAACCCTTCTAACACGTGCCGATAGGCCTCAAAGTAGGCAGTTGTCTCTACCATGAGGAAAGAGTCTGAGGGTTGGACCTCTGCAAGTAGTGCTTGGCTCTCAGCATCAAAACACAGCTCCACAATCCCATTGACAAGTTCCTCAGCACTACGATTAGAAACAGTAGCAAAAAGGAATGTTTCAAAGTGATCTTGAGACATGCAGACCAGGGATCCATATATCAATCGTTTGGAATTCTGCCATTGTACAAACCTCAATGGTTCTGTGTCAAACTGGACCTTGTAAACAATACAAGTTGAGGTACAATGTGGGGCAATAATCCGTGTGTCAAAGTAGATCCTGATATCATCAAATTTTTTCCTTCTCAAGCTTCTGTCCTGAAGGCTCTGCAAAATCTCCATGATACCTTCCCTTAAAGGCCTTACAAAGTCTTCTCTCAAAAGTCGGAAGTGGGTTTCAAGATAAATGCTGGTGCTTTCGTATCTTCCAGAAACAATATTGGGACGCAGAAAAGGTTTGTCATTACTGTGTATCTCATCATATGTTGGATAAATGCTCATTACACGATACATTTCTTTTTGCCCATCTTGAGGCTGCACAAATGTACAGTTATCAGCCCTCAGTGTGCCTTCACGTCTCTTTTCCTGCAGATGCTGCATGAGCATCTGGACTTCATTGAGATTCTTCTCTGTCTCTTCTGTGATATCCACACCAGAAGCTCTCAGGGCATTTACAGATGCTGGCAAGACTGTCAAGAGAATGGAGACTTTCTGCACAGAGCTGGCTGGGAAAGTACTGATCAGGTCCTGAAGAAGTAAAATAATGTTGCTGATATGCTCAGGGTACTCATGGCGTACAGCAGGAACTACTTCTGTTACCATGTCAGACACATACTGTGGCAGACAGACCCTGAGAAAGTTGGATTCCTTCACCACTCCAAGAACCTGTTGGACATTCTGTCTATCCATTCGGGAACTGCATGCTTTTCGAAGCACCTGGCAAATGAGCTGAACAAAATTGCGGTGCATAGTTGTTTGGGAAAGAAGTTCCTTCAAACCTGAACTGGAAGCAAGTGTGATGACAACTTCTGAGGGGTCTTTCTTGAGGAGACTTTCTAGGAATTTATAGCCAATCCTTCTGGCTTGCCGAGGCTGCTCACTGTGGTGGGCACCACCTGGGCTAGCATTCTGGTAGAAATGAGGATCCTCCCGAGGTTGCATCCTCCGTCTGCTACCTTCATTTTCCCGCCCACTCCTCAGCCCTCTCCCTCTAGCTCCTCCCTGAGCTTGTCCACTTTGATATCTCCTTCCCCTATCTCCATTTTCTTGCTCATTCCAGGGTCCTCTGGTCCTCTCATGGGCTTGTCCAAGCTGATACCTCCTTCCTCTAAATGCATTTTCTTGCTCATTCCAGGGTACTCTGCCCCTCTCATGTGTTTGCCCACCTTGATACCTCATTCTCCTTCCCTCCTTCTCCTGTTTAGTCCAGAATCCAGTGGCTCCACTGTTGGCCTGTTCACCTTGGATTCCTGGTTTATTCTTACTTGATTGAGGAACCTTTGAAGTCCAACCGCCAAATTTCTCTTCGCTTTGTCCAAGTGGAAGAGTAAAATTACTGTCTTGGAGGTTTTCCCCTAACTGAGGTGCCTGGCCTAGTGCATTATTTGTTCTGTTTCTCTTCCTCCCATAATGACTGTGTCTTAATGAAGTGCATGCCCCTTAAAAAAAAAAAAAAAAAGACACTCCTTAATTATAAATCAACTACATTAACACGCTTCCCCACAAAGATGAATGAGCATATGGACCTGACAGCATATTTTGAGCATTTGACATCAAGTTCAAAAACTATTCTATTTGCACACAGACTTTCAAATTGGTCTCATTTGTACCCTTTTCCTAACTGCTCTAAAGAGAGTGCCATGCTTAGAGTTTACTTGAGCTACGAAGATGCTAAAAAACAAAACTCTTCCACAGAACTGAAAGCAGAAGGGAGGAAGGCAAAAGATGAGGTTTCCTGCGCAGGGCAGCATTTCCTGGGGAGTTGGTCATCAGTGAAATGATGACCAACTTGAACGGGCTGTACACAGCACACTCAAAACATGGAGCTTTTGGACAAAGTCCAGCCTCTCGGAGTAGCCAGAAGCACAGCCCACCGAGCCTTTGTCAGGCTCCCCACGGGACGCTTAGAGAAGCACTGACTGCTAGCAGGAAATAGCAAAAGCTGCCGCTACACATCACCGCATCATGGCCCCCATACAGACTCCAAGAGCAAATAAGGAAGTGTTGAAACCCAGCCCTGAGAGAAAATTTCGCTGTACTCAGGCAGGGGAGAAGCGGATCACCCTGTACCAGCACCACCCCCGCCCTCCTGCCCTGCGTTCCCCGGGCGACCCTCACCTCTCGCTCCACCTCTGGGGTGCCGGGCGTGAGGCTCCTGCCCAGTACCCTCCATCGCCCGGCCGGGGACTCCTCCGGGTCTGTTCCAGCTCTCCGGGGCGAGGGCAGAGCTGGGCGCTACGGACCGTGGCGCTCCTACCGCCGAACACGGGCGCTGCTGCGCTGCGTTCCCCGCACAGCCCGGGAGCCGCCGCGTCTGTCCCGATACCCGCGGGCACTTCCCGTTCTAGTTCCCCGCAAAGTTTCACTTTCCAGTTCCCTGAAAGTCCCTCCCGGTGGGCAGAGCGCCCGCCCTTGCACAGCTCGTCACCGGCGGGCAGCGCCCCTGAAAAGGAGTTTCTCCTCTCTCCGGCTCCCGCGGGAAGGGAAAGGGGAAGGGAAGCGAAGGAGAAGGGAAGCGCAAGGGAAGGGAAGCGCAAAGGATGGAAAACACAGCCCACCACCGCCTATCCGACCCCGGCAGCGGTGCTTTCGGTTTCTTTTCCCGGCATTGCGGGGCGGGGGCAGCGGCGGCTCTGCCCACCCGCCCAGCCCAGCCCTCAGCCCAGCCCGGCCCCCAACCCTCAGCCCGGCCCCCAGCCCTCAGCCCGGCCCCCAGCGCCCAGCGCACGCGTGTCCCGCGGGGTTCCGGCTCAGAGCCATGGCCACGCTGGAGAGCCTGGGCCTGGTGGGCACCATCGCCGAGGGGGACGTGGTGCCCGTGGATTCCGAATCTGGCGACTCGGAGGATGAGGAGGTGGGGCCGGACAGCCGCGGGAGCCGCGGGCCGGGGCGGTGTGGCGGGGCCGTGCCGCCGGCCTTGCTCACGGGTGTTACTGCAGGAGCCGCGCCGGGCGCCGGGCCCCAGGCGGCGGGGAGCCTCCCGCGGGGTGTTCAACGCCGGGTTTGTGTTCGGGGAGACGGAGGCCGGCGGGGAGGACGCCTGGACGGCGGCGCTGCGGCAGCTCCGCGGCAAGGTGAGGTCTGCGGCAGGGATGGAGCTGCGGTGCCAGAGTCCACAGCGCCCACTGCTCTCCCGAGCTCCTCTTACAGCTCGTCTGTTGTGATTTTCTGCCTAGAAAGCAGCTACGACGCTGGATGAGAAGATTGAGAAAGTGAGACAGAAAAGGAAGCTCCAGGTCAGGGTTTTTCTCATTGCTGAAAAGACTGGTATGTGTTTGGCCGTTCCCTCAGCCACAGTGCTCTGGCCGGCAGCTCATCGCTTCGGCTGGGTTTGCTGCCACATGTGATGTGCTGCTGAACGGATAAAATTGCAGAACTATTAATGATTATAGTTGTGCAAAACCGTGGATTTGTGAATGGGCTCATAATAACAAAAACAGGGTCACAAAGGATTGAAGTTTCTTTTTAATCCTTTCTTTTAAAAACATTTTTGGAATTTATTTTATTTTTAGGAAAGAGAAGCTAAACAAGCAAAAGTGAAAAATGAAGATGCTGAGGTTGAAGATGATCAAACGAAAAAGAAGGAGTGTGAGGATTGCAGTAGGGATGAAGAAGATGCGGAGTCTGAGTATTCACTGGATGATGAAACTATCTTCACAAAAGCAGGTATCAGCAGTACACAGAGAGGTGGTCAAGAATCTGACACTGTTGGCTCACTGGAGAAAAGTCTGTAGTGAAGCTTTGCTGGAAGTGGGCCAGAACCTTTTCTATTTTGTTTGCCTTCTGCAACTTTCCTTCTGATTTTAATCAAGCTTATTTTGAATGGTAGCCATAACTGAACTCATTCCTGAAGAAGGATATTTATTTGGCAATTTTTTCTAGTACATGCTTCTACTTGTTTTGAGGTTTCTCTCTCAATAGGTCAATTCAGAGCAAAAAGTATGAGGTTATAAGGTTTAGATAGTCACATCATCTTGTTACGTGTTTAGCTGTGCTTGTTGATTCCTATCACATTTGTCTTTCTCTGCAGATAAAGTCAAAGTGAAGGAAAAGAGGAGATCAAAAAAAGGAGAAGCAGTAAGTGCTAGAATCCAGTCAAATTCCTCCAGCATTTCTGGTGGTGTAATTTCCTTTGGTTAACAAAATGTAGCTCAATAACCACTCCAGAGCCCTTTGGTAACATGTTGCATTGTGGCCTGAGTTGTTCCAGTTTTGTTGTTGTTCCTGTTTCTAGGAAGCAGAGACATTTTTTGAAGATGCCTCTCAATATGATGATAACCTGTCATTCCAGGACATGAATCTTTCACGACCTTTGCTAAAGGTATTTACCTAGTTTGTTTATTTATTACACATGTTGTTCTGAAGAATGTTGTATAAACTTATAAACTCCCTGCCACCAATTAGAACTGTCAGATTCCACTTCTCTTTGCAACCTCTCTGAAAAGGAAATTATTTGGGAGCTAGTGTGATAGTCCTTTAGGAGCTGTTATTACAAATTTTGGAAACTTTTATTTGATTTCCAATGTGTCAACGCTATCTTGAGCAAGACTTGTCACAGCATGGTTGAGGTTGGAAGGGACCTTGGAAGGACAACTTGTCCAACCTCTACTCAAGCAGGGCCACCTAGAGCCGCTGGTCAGGCGTGTCCATATGGCTTTGAATATCTCCAGGGATGGAGAGTGCAACCTCTCTGGGCACCCTGTGCTGGTGCTTGGTCACCCTCAAAGTGAAAGGGCTTAGAGGGAACCTCCCATGTTTCAGTTTGTGCCCATTGCCTCTGATCCTGGGCACCACTGAACAGAGCCTGGCTCTGTCCCATCAGGTATTTATCAACATTGAGAAGTTTATCCCGAGCCTTCTCTTCTCCTGGCTGAATAGTCCCAGCTCTGTCAGCCTTTCCCCAAATGTGAGGTGCTCCCAGGCCCTTCATAACCTTTGTAGCCCTTTGCTGCTCTCTGTCCAGTATGTCTATGTCTTTTGTACTCAAGAGTCCAGAGTTGCACACAGTACTCCAGTTATGGCCATACCAGAGACAGAATTTAATTGCATTGTCTCCTTTGTAGGCAATCACAGCTCTTGGCTTCAAGCAACCAACCCCAATTCAGAAGGCTTGTATCCCAGTGGGTCTTCTGGGAAAGGATATTTGTGCTTGTGCTGCCACTGGGACAGGTAGGGGCTTGAGCAGGGCACTGGAATTAGCTATTCACAATAAATGGTAATTCACAATAACTGGTAATTCTTCTTAATTCTTTAGGTAAAACAGCTGCCTTCATCTTGCCTGTCCTTGAGCGCCTGATTTACAAGCCTCGTCAGGCTCCAATAACACGTGTACTGGTTTTGGTGCCAACACGAGAACTGGGTATTCAGGTGCACTCTGTCACAAAACAGCTGGCACAGTTCAGCAGTGTCACGACTTGCCTGGCAGTAGGTGAGTGTTAAGTTATTTATGTGAACTGTACAGCTCACTGTAAACCACTAAATGGAATTGGGAATTCTGCGCTGTAAAACTGGAGGCTGTATGGTAATGCTTCTAGTAGATACGTCGTGGTTTAAAATTTCTCTTTTCCCTAATGTGCTGGACTTGTTTGTTAGTTTCTGAGAAAGAAAGCGTGACGTCACTTCTGCTTGTGAATATGGTTTAATCTGAGATGTTTCCCATTTCTCAGGCAATTTGCATCTGTGTGCTCAGCAGGGTCAGCAATCTGTATTCCCTGTCTTTTAGGTGGCCTGGATGTGAAGACTCAGGAAGCAGCTCTGCGCTCTGGGCCAGACATTCTCATTGCCACTCCTGGGCGACTGATTGATCATCTCCACAACTGCCCTTCTTTCCACCTGAGCAGTGTTGAGGTGCTAATTTTGGATGAAGCAGACAGGTAGGGTAAGCAGGACAGCAGTGAAAAACATGGCAATTTTCTGCTTTCTTTTACCCAGGCTATCAGGCTGTCCTTGTTGTCCTGCCTTATGTAATGTTTCTTGGCTAGGCCCAGGTGAAGCTGCCTTATCTTGCTGTTTTTCTCCTGCTTAGGATGCTGGATGAATACTTTGAGGAACAGATGAAGGAAATAATCAGGTTGTGTTCCCACCACCGTCAGACAATGCTTTTCTCTGCCACAATGACTGACGAGGTAAGACAAGCTGCTGAGAAGCATATTGAGGCGAGAAGTTGAATGGAAGTTTGTCTGGCCTTTTACCAGAAATCACATGGATTTTTTTTTTTCCTAACCTGTTTCTGTAGGTGAAAGATTTGGCCTCTGTTTCCTTGAAAAATCCCGTCCGAATTTTTGTGAACAGCAACACAGATGTTGCACCCTTCCTGCGGCAGGAATTTATCCGGATCAGACCCAACCGAGAGGGGGACCGTGAGGCCATTGTAACAGGTCAGTGATGAGCAAAGACAGGCTGGAATCAGTGAGTGATTACAGAGCAGCCTTCTGAGAGGACTTTCTTTTAGCTCTGCTGACACGAACATTCCAAGATCATGTGATGCTCTTCACCCAGACCAAGAAGCAAGCTCACCGCATGCACATCCTGCTCGGACTGATGGGCCTGCGGGTTGGGGAGCTTCATGGGAACCTCTCTCAGACACAGCGGCTGGAGTCACTCAGGTATTAGCAGGTTTAGTTGCAATCCTAGACTAAAAAGAAGTTCCAAGTTGGAAATTTTAGAGCAGAAGTAGATTGCTACATTTATTGCTAATACATTTGCTTTCTCTGCTCAGGCGCTTTAAGGATGAGCAGATTGATATCCTGGTAGCTACAGATGTGGCTGCACGTGGACTTGATATTGAAGGTGTTAAAACAGTGAGTATTTGACATGCTGAGTTTTTTAATGAGGTCTTTCATGTTGTTTCTCTACTAATGCTGTTTCTGTTACAGGTAATCAATTTTACCATGCCTAACACCATCAAACACTATGTCCACCGTGTGGGTCGCACAGCCAGGGCAGGCAAGGCTGGTCGTTCAGTTTCACTTGTGGGTGAGGAAGAGCGCAAGATGCTGAAGGATATTGTCAAGACTGCTAAAACAGCAGTGAAAGCCAGAATTCTCCCCCAAGGTATGCACTTCACTGAAGTAAAGAGCTGGAGAGAGTACGTAGGGAACATTTTGGTTCAGAGGAACACTAAAAGAGGTGCTGAAAAGCAAGATGGACTTCACATGAGCTGCCTCTGATGTTCATATGGTATTGTTTTCAGACGTCATATTGAAATTTCGGGAGAAGATTGAGAATCTAGAGAAAGATATCTATGCTGTTCTGTGCTTGGAGCGTGAGGAACGTGAGATGCAGCAGTCAGAGGCCCAGGTAAGCAATTTTTAGGAATTTTTTTAGTATCTTGTGTAGATATAGTCCATAATGAGGTTACCCTAAATGTTCTTAACCTGCCTACTATGGAAAGGAAAGAGAGGGGTATTTTTTTAGCCACCGTGAGCTCACTTCTTGCCTGAATTATTGCAGATCAACAAGGCAAAAAAGCAGCTGGAGAACGGAAAAAAAGAGACTGGGAGTGAGGGTTTGGAGCGGAGCTGGTTCCAGACTCGTGAGGAGAGAAAGAAAGAGAAATGTGAGTCATGACACTGTTGCCATGTTAAATTCTATAGCTGCAGCTGGCCTCTGCTCTGTGCTTTAAGAGGTTCTTTATTCTGTTTCTCTTTCCAGTGGCTAAAGCCCTGCAGGAATTTGACCTAGCATTACGAGGGAAAAAGAAAAGGAAAAAATTTGTACAGGACACACAGAAAAAAGCCCAAATGACAGTGAGTACATTTGTTGACAAGTGGGACCCAGGGTGGACTGTCATAGTTTTCCCTTTGCAAAGCTTCACATTGCTGAAACCTGTATTTTAACATCTTTCAGCCAGAGGAAAGGTCACAGTTTGAAATCTTGAAATCTCAAATGTATGCTGAGCGGCTGGCAAAGAGGAATCGCCGAGCAAAGAGAGCCAGAGCCTTGCCAGAAGAGGAACCAGCAGCAGCACCAGCCGGTACTTTTGTTTCACAGCTAACTTACTTCATGTCACTTACTTTGCTAGAAATAGGTAAATTAAACCAGCGTGTATGGAGGGAAGCACTGATCTTTGAAGGAATGGCCACAAGTGCTGGGCAAGGGTCCACATTTGCAGTCATTTCCGTGATGCTTAGGCTAATTGTTGTGTTCAAGAGTAGTGTGATGATGCTGTGGACTTCCATTTACAACCAACATTCTGACTATTGTTAGGTCCTAAGAAGAAGAAAAAAGTGTCTGTGTTTGATGAAGAGCTGACCAACACGAGCAGGAAGGCTCTGAAGCAGTACCGTGCTGGGTAAGGTCTTAGCAAGTCTACATTAGTGCAGACTAGTAGATGAGAATTTGCATCTCTGTACTTTCTGAGGGATAGATACTTTGACATGAAAGGTGGGCAGTGTTCTTTTGAGAAGTACATATCCTATTGGTACAATTCTGTCACCTCCCTCTGCTCTCTCTTAAAGCCCGTCATTTGAAGATCGAAAACGCTTGGGTATTGCCCAACGTAGGAAAGGAGGAAACTTCAAATCCAAGTCCAGGTATAGTTCCCTTACTTCCTTATTCGAGTTTTGGGGTTTTTTTCCCCCTGCTTTCTTCTTCCTCTTCTTGTGATTGTTTAAAGGCCTTTGCTAAAAGGTTTGTTGGTTCTACAGTACCCTCTTACAGCAGGTCTGATGTGGGAGGTAATCTAGTGCCTTTAGTAGCACATTCCATTCTCCTTTAGAGACCATTTTGCCTAGAAAATGCTCAGTGCTGTTCCTCATCTGTCATTAATTGGGCTGGTGGAATGTAATTTTAATTATCTTCCCTTTCAGGTACAAGAGAAAGTAAGAACTGTTGGCAATTACCTGTTGGCAATTACCAAACAGGTACTTTCAGACACACTGTACAGGCCCTCGATTTCTTAGTACTGCAAGGAGACAACCTCAGTAAAATTGAAATTTTTCTTCAAGTTCTGGAATAGTTCTGGTATGTTTGTCAATACCTGGTTGAATACCTCTGAAAACATCTGTAGCAGCCCATGAAATAAAAGATTATTTTTCTTTTAAGATGTTTACTCTGTTTTATGCATAGCTAGAACAATGGAGAGCTGGGATATATTTCATCTTTCTAGTTGTGTAAGTCATCTTTAGGGCAAAAATTGGACAATGTTATGCTCATCTATTCCTGTGACCTCAAATAATTAATAGAACTGAAAAAAGATTGTTTTTCAAACTACCTGTCACAAAGATGGTTTCTTTAACTTTTTACCATTTCCACTACCCAAATCTGTTTTTTTCCATCAGCCTTGCTAAATTTCATTGCTATGCCTTAATAAGGAGCACAATCCAGCTGTTAATTGCTGAGCTGTCTATACAAATTAAGCATTTTTCTTCAAATGTGCTTTTTTAGGATGACCAAAGTGCAGCATTAAAAAGTAACAGCTACACTCCTGACATAAACAGACCAGTACAACAGTGACTCCACATGCTAGGTTTTCCAGCTTTATTAAAAAGGGCCAACATTACCAGCAGTAGATATAAAATATACATAACAAAGGTCGGACAGGTGGTACTGCTCAGTGTATCCCCTTCCTTGTTCTTCTCCCAGTTCAGAGGTACATTACAGAATTCTCACGGCCTTGGGGGGCGCATGCCAGGTGGAGGGGGTCCTGGGAATAAAGGAAAGAGTTGAAAGAAGGAGCAAGACCAAACAAAAAAGTAGCCATAAGATCCCTTTTTGGCACCAAAGCATTTATGACAACTAGCAGAGCTAGGGAGACATTGGAATGCATCACCCTTCAAACATTATGTTATGGCTTCTTAGAGCTTTCAGGCAGTTTTGATAAGCTCTGCTCACCTCTCATTCCTGGGGGTGGTGGTCTCATGCCTGGAGGGGGCATTCCCATCGGAGCACCTCGGCCAGGTGGCATTCCCATGGGTGGGCCCATCGGTGGTCTCATGCCCGGAGGAGGTCCCATCATTCCTTAAGGCAGGAAAAAACCAAGCATGTAAATCCAGCTGAATATTCAAGGCACTAGCTGGACATTAGGATATCTTTCGTAATACCAGATTTTCATCAGACTCAGGTAATTACCTCTTTATCACCAATTTTGTGACAAAATATGGACTGCTTACTACTCCACTCTACAGAGTAATTCCTACCTGGAGGAGGGGCTCCTCTGCTCATGGGTGGGGGAGGACCCCCACGCCCTGGTGTGTATTGAGTTGGGGCTCCTGCTATGCTGGCAGTGGCTGCTGCAGCAGCAGCTGCAACTGTTCCACGACCCTGGGGTGTCATCACCTGGAGACAAAATAAACAGGCTCAGAAAAATGGCCCCTGCTTTATAACAGTAACTAAAAAATTAGAGATGAGAAATTCCCCTTCCGAAAATTATACCAGTCTTCTCTTAACTTAGTAAAGAATGCTACAATTCAATGGATACCACTTGGAAGTGGTTCTAAAAAGCTGCACTTTTCATGCCTTTCTCCTGCCATATAGAACAGAATTCCTAGGGAGATCTAGTACTCAAAAAGCTTTGCTAGGCTCAAACTCTGTGGTAACAGAGACTAAGATTACAGCTCTTCCACTACACCAATTTCTTGCATCACATTGGTACCAAAAAATAAAAGGCCCATGGATCATAGTATCTCACCTGTTGGGATGGTCCTCCCACTCCTCGGACAGGGCCAGCTAATCCCGCTGGAGCCTGTGGCATGGGAGCACCAGCTGGTACTCCCCTCCCTGCTGCTCTCCCAACACCAGGTCCTCCAGCAGCTCCAGCAAGGGGTACCCGGGCAATTCCAGTCTGAAAACAGAGCCCCCAAAAAGAAAGATTTATCAAAAATCATCAGATCCTAGTGATACCCACAGCCCTCCTTCGTCCAATTAAATGTCCAAGCCCACAAAGGAATTAGAGATTCCTGCCGTGAAGATTGCTGGACCTAGTCACAACAGCACCTGGAAGTCTCAAACAATACAGCAGTAGCATTCCCCTGCAGGGAAGTAAATTCATCAGACATCCCTTCCCTTTTTTCTTAATTCTGTGCTCATCCTTACATCTTTTGGAGGTGGTCCTTCAACCGTCATGGACACCAGGTTTTCCCCTCGCAGCAACACAAGACCAAGGACTCGTTTTTCTTCCCGCTCTGGCTGTTTTGAATTTTTGGGTCTGGTGAGAAGAAAACAATGAATGAATGAATGCTGCTTTATAAGCTTACAATAGAATATATGACTAGGCTGCTTTTCCACAGAGGAGGACATTTTTATATGCCTCAAACTTAATAAATAGAGAAGTCTAACTCTTACAACTGGCATCACATAGAGGTATATGTTGATAACTAGGACAGAATTGAAACAAAGTGCTCCGTAAGCCTTGGTAGTTTGGGGATTTGACAAACGAGACTAAACCCATGACTGTTTTTGCATTAGCCGGTAGCACACGATGCCACATCGCTGTCCCGACTCTCGCTCAGAGCCCCGCTGGGGAGTGCGGCTGGGGACACCCCCTGAGCTCACTTGATTTTGCGGAACTCGTCGCAATCGCAGAGGATGAGGTTCATGTGCTTATCGAAGGCCTTGAACGTGCCGATGAAGACGCGCCCGTCTTGCAGGATGCACCGCATGCGGTAGTCGATGTGCTGCAGCATCTTGCTGCTCTTGCCCACCGTCTGCAAGAGAACGCCGCGTTACCCGCGGCCAGCCCGGCCCGGGGCTCGCCACCCCGACAGCCCTGCTCCCCGCGGGCCCGCCCGGCTCACCATGGCTGCGGTTTTCCGTGCTCCCGCCGCCGCCGCTGCTCCTGCCGCTCCCGCCTCGCTCCCTCGCTCCCTCCACCCGGCCCGCCCCGGCGGAAGCTGCGACGCGCGGCAGCCGCGACTTCCTCCCGCGCAGCCCGGGCACCGCCCGTTCCGGCGCGCCGCGGACGCGCTTCCCGGGGCGGGGTTGGGCGGGCCGGGCCGGGGGCGGGGGCTGCGCACAGCTCCGAGGCCCCGTGCTCGCTGTCGGGGCGGAGGGAGCCGAGCGCGGCCGCGGCGCCGCTGCAGAGCCCCGCGTCAGCCCGAGCGGCGGAGCGGCTGCCCTGCATGAGCCCCCGCACGCCCGGCCCCCGGCGCTCGCAGCCGCTCCCGGAGGCGGGGCACCGTGGGCACGGGGAACTGACGTGAGCCCCGCCGCGGCGGCCCCGGAGGCGAGGAGGGGCTCGGGGACGAGGGACGCTCGGTTAGCGGCATTGACTCGGCTGCGCAGGGGGTGCGCTGGGGTGGCGGGGCCGGCGGGTCGGGTCTCCATGGTCCCCGCGGTCTCCATGGCAGCGCGGCGGGCGCATGACGCCCCATGGGCGGTGCCAGCGCCGGCAGCGCCTCGGCGGGAGCGCGGAGCGGCCGCGGTGGGGCTGGGGAAGCGCGGGCGGCGGGCGAGGGCGTGGATAGGGTAGGGGTAAGGAGAGCAGTAGGGAGCGCGGCTGTCGGTGGAGCGCCTCGGGTGTGCTTGTTCTCCGGGCCCGCTGCGGCGCCGCGCCCACCGCCCTCCGCTCCGGCGGCCCAGACTGCGGCCTGGCCCGCCCGTCCGCCCCCGGCCCGGCTCCGCCGCCGCAGCTCCCGGGAGGAGCAGCCCCGAGAGCGGCGAGTCCGGTGCTCCCTCGGGAGCCGAGGCACAGCACGGACAGTGCCGAGCCAAAACTGTAATTGTTTAATGCCTTAAACTAGGTTTTGGGCAAAGCTTCAGGGCCCACTGCCGCCTGGCTGTCGGCTTTCAGGTCACTTGACTGATGAAAAATAATAAAGCAGTTCTCTTTTTGCCTGTTGCTATCAGTTTCTGACTTTACCAAGAGATGGTCTCTGCCGTACAGCGTTGAAATGTGCATGACCAGGGTCGATAGGCTTAGTGTTTTATTATCCATGTGCAGCCATGGAAGGCCTTTGGAGGAATGTAGGATTGCAGAGGCAGAGAATGTGAGCCATTTGGTCCTCTGGTTTAGCTAGAGAGGGATGGTTTCCATTGCTTGTTATGTGAGGTAGCAGAGAAAACTGCAAAGCCCTCGGGTTAGACTCTGCTGTCTCCTACCTTTTCATGCTGCTTGGCCAAGGAATGTGTCTTTGCTGCCCACCTGTCCCATTAGTCCCTCTGCCAACGTCACTTCCAACTTTAGCTTGGCCAGTTGGTACCATCTGGGGACTTGCTGAGCACTGTTGAGGGTGTTTTGTCACATCTACAGGTTTCAGAAGCTGCAGCTATGCGCTTATTGACTGGGGTATTCTACCAGGCAGCTTTTCTTTCTCAGGGAATGTTCTTTCATCCTCCTCATTTTCATTCTGTGTGCAGCACACTTTGTTCTCTATCTGTAATGAAAAGAAGATTGAGTTTTTGAATAGGGAAATTCTGCTTAAAATACTCTAGTTGTTTAAGCTTGCAGCTTCTGAGAAGTCTTTTGAATAGTGTGTTTTTAGTGGCTCTGCTGATTTTTCCTTGCCCTGCAGCTACCCCTGCACCAGTGCTTTGTATGACGGATCTCACTCTGTAGGAGCAGACTGAATTAATTTTTGATGGATTTCAGCTTGGCTTCTGTCTCCCTGTATAAAACTGTGAGAAATTGTTTACATGCTGTTGAGAAGAATGTGCTGTGAGAGCATGCATATAAGTGACTGACTGATAATCACAATTTTGCAGAATCATGGTCTATGCTTCTTCACAAGAGCTCCTGAACAGTCATTTTATCAGCTCTTTCACTGTTGCACTGCAGAATATCCATTGTAAAACCAAACATTTTGACACCCCTCTTGTCTGCAGACAGGCAGTGCAATATTTGCAAAGCATGCTTTTGGCAGACAACTTCATGTTAAAGAGGCTGACCTGAAGTACCCTTTGTATTTGTAGTCCAGTGTTCTTTTTCCTCTTCTGGAAAGCTGCTTCCAAGGAATCACTGATCTGTGTTGGTCTTTCAAAGCATTGTTTGACCAATGCTGTTCTAAAGAGTTTCCTACCTTTTAAAATTTTAAATTCCTACTTCTCTGGGTTCTCCTTAGCCAAGTCACTTCACTGTTCAAATCTCTGCCTTGGTAGAGATATCTGTCATATCTGTTCCGTGATGCTGCTGTGCAAAAAAACCCCAAAAACCAAAAATCAGTCTTCAAGCTCTGTTTCTTTCACTGTGTATTTGCTGTGCCTTGAATACTGATTGGAATAGGGAACATGGTTGCCAGTCATGAGTGGGTCCTCATCTGTGGAACAAGTTTGGGGCAGAAATAGTCTTAAATGTCACGATGAGTTACTTTGAGTTTGTATGCAGCTGAGAGCTTTTTTTTTTTTAAGATATCAAGGCAGTGCAATGCAACTTGGTAGGTCCGTGGTTTTGGTGGTAAGAATATCAGGGGAGCTTCCGGTAGAGTGGGTGACCGCTAGGAGCTTTGTGCCTCTGCAGTACTTTTTCTTTTTTTATGAAACAGGACATTTATATGGGACTTAGGGATGTGGTTTAGTTGTAGACTTGGCAGTGTTATGTTTATGGTTGGACTGCATGATCTAATGGGTATTTTCCAACCTAGTCTATGATTTCTGGAGGATTTCCTGTCATATCAGTGTTTCTGTTTTAATGGCTACTTCCCTTCTCTGAATGAGGCATGCTCTTTAAGTGGGAAGAGATAAGTTAGAGATTTGTAAAGGCTTCAGCCTCTAGTAATGTGGTCATCTTCGTTTTGGCATATAAAATGCTGTATTTCTTTGTACTTTTCAGTAGCAACTTGCTACTTGCAGTACAAATGAAAGACTGTACTGCAACAGGCTGAAGGGAGAAATGGTAATTAGATACAAATTACTCATGCATAATTACTCATGGGCAAATTTGTTTAAAAAGTTGCAAATTCAGTTCTTAACACTCAGGGAGTAATCTTGGAGCCTTGTCCCTTCACTGTGTATTTGTTGTGCCTTGAACACTGAATGGATTTGGATGTTTTATGATTGTGAATTGGCTCACTTGTGGGAGAGGTAATTATCTGTTCAGTTATTACAGGCTGGTTACTGGGCATGTTCTGTGTGGGCTTCTGTGCAGGACTAATGTTTTTCAGGCTTTTAGGTTTAGGCCATCATAGCCTTTAATTGCTGGAGAGCAGTGAGTGGGAATCACACACCATTTGGGAACTGCCTCTCTGTTTCTAGATTTAATACATGGAAACTGTATATCCTGCAGGTCTGGGCATGTCACACAAATTGGGCTCTTTGGGGAGTATGAACAGAGCTACTGATGGTTTACTAGTAATTGCCCTGATTTGGTGCCCTGAGTCTGTTGCTTTTCCAAGGGCAGCTAATGTGTGCTGCTTATCTGGAAGCTGGAGATGTTATTTTGACCCTGACTGGCACTTTTCTGCATAAGATATGTTTCGTCTTGCAGTCATTTAATGAGTTTTAAGAAAAGACAAGCCACTTTTGGGATTGGTGTTCAAACAGAAAGAGAAGGCCATGGGTACTGACTTGTAGCCATCTCTGTGAATTGGGGTAAGCTTTCCAGAATATCATGAAATTCTGAGTCTGGCTTGCCAGATACTTCCCAAGGGGTGGGGTGGTAGAGTGGACAGAGTCTGGCTGTCGTAGGAGTGCAGGAGGTCATAAAGGAGTAAAAGGTAGAACAGAGCGAACAAGGAGTTACCTTATTTTCTGTCGTAGTGGGTCGCATTTTGGATTTATGATGTTACAGGAAGGGAACAGGATAAAGCAAGCTGCTGCTATTTTGCCTAAGAGCCTGTTTGAGTATCCTGAGTGACTCGAGTTATCTGAGAATTTGGATGGGGCATCAGTAAACACCATGGGAGGGAGGCTGCCTGGACAGCATGTTCCTGCTCTCACCTACAGACAGCAGCTGAGCTAGGGAGGTGCTGCCAGTAGTCCAGTACAGACAGTGGGTGGCAGATAGGGCTTTGCTGATCGGTGACCCTCCTTCTTGTGAGTGCCCTGACAAGCTCTCAGGAGTATTCCTCGAGTGATGAAGTTGGGCACACAATTTCACAACATGCTGTTTTAGTGTGAGGCCTTGATCTCTGCTATACTTGCTGTTTTGTCCCTGTCAGGCCCAGAAAACCACAAGGCTGATCTTAAGTGTTTTGAAGCTTGGTGTTATATCCAGTGGAATGAGTGAAATAGTTTTCAGAGAAGATGCTCACTGTCCTTTCTCTTAACAGGTGTGTTGGTGTATGCTGTTGTAAAGGCACCTGGAGGAGTCTGCAGCAATGCCGCCACCTTCAGACATTGTGAAAGTGGCTGTTGAGTGGCCAGGTGCCAATGCCCAGCTGCTGGAAATAGATCAGGTGAGACCTGGTAACCAGATGGGGGAGGAAAGGCACCCCAGCATTGATATGGAATGTGGGAAGCATAGAAATGGGCAGTATTCCTTTCTGGTTGAGAGAAACATGGCTACTGAGGACTCTCTTTCTGTTCTAGAAAAGGCCTCTTGCATCCATCATCAAGGAGGTCTGTGATGGGTGAGTAGTTCTCTGGGAACCCTTGGGGAGAAAGTCTGTCCTGTTGACAAATCTTGCTGGGTTACTGTGTAAGTCTGCTGCTTGATAGTGTGCTGCTAGCACAGTCCATGCTGCCTGCTGCCAGTTTTGGCCATGGAATGGGCTGGGGATTTAATCACGAAGAAGAGCATTTTCTGGAAAACAGGGGCCTTCCATTTTTGTGGCAATTCTAAGTGTGTGCATTTATATGCCCATGGGTCAGTTTCTCTGAGAATTGGCCCATCGCTGTTCTTGAAGTGTAGGCCTGTTATAAGATATTCCACAGAGTTGATTTAGAGTAGGCTGAAGTCCACATTCTCGTCAAGAGGAGTTTTCTCTCCCCTTTGGGAGACCTAATTTCCCCTGCTAAAGCTTTGCTTGAAAGTTCTTTTGCACCTTCCAGGGATTAAGCTCTATTTCCTAATTGAGAGCCAGATGAAAGAGGAGGAAGAAGCTTAATGTATCCTTCTTCTTCCTCTGCCAGGTGGTCTTTGCCAAACCCTGAGTACTACACGCTGCGTTATGCTGATGGTCCTCAGCTGTACATCACAGAGCAGGTCAGTGTGAGAGGCAGCAGTTTGCTGATACTCTGGGTGAGAGAGCAGAACGTCTTGGACTAGAGTCATGGAACAATACTGGCACAATCCTTGTGGAGCAGCATCTCTGCTCTAAGAGAGACTCAGACTCTAATGGTGCCATTCAACTGAGGAGCTTTGCGCTGCTCCATTTGTGTGCCTGCAAGTTTGGGGACTCAAGTTCAGTACTATCAGTGGGGTTGTGTGGCATAGGAGCCCCTGTACTTGTGCATTCAGATGTGCACTGTAGATCCAGTTGGGTTCTTTCCCCCCCACTTTTCCACAGTTCAAAGTTTGTGGTTTTTTTCAGACACGCTGTGACATCAAGAATGGAACTATCCTACAGCTGGCAGTCTCCCCGGTAAATGCTTCCTCACATCCCTCTTTCTCAATAACTCCATGTATGACAGGCTCTTTCTTGCTTCTTGGCTTTTCTTTCTCCTCCCCAAATTGAAGGCAGGTTACCTTTGTTGTGGGCCATTCCACACAGTGAGGCACCCACTGTTTTCCATGCTGGCTGTGTTGTGTGTATTGCCTTTGGATGCTCTGCCCTTTTATAGGCCTTTCTGTAAATAAATCCAGTTTACAGTTTTAATGCCTCTCCTAGATTGGGATGTTGTGAAGCATCTGACAAATGCATTCTCAATATGAGTGCACTTAGCATGGTCAGTCAGAAAGCAGTTTCAGTGACTGCAAACAATTAAAATGGAGACAAATTTGGTGCAGAGGGGGTTGTTCCTGTTGAATTCTTGCTGTTGTAACTTTAAGAGTCATCTTTTGCAGCTTTCTTTTTATTGAAATTCTTAAACCTTTTTTGTGCAAGTGTCAAGGCATAAAGCTGAGGATGAGTAGAACTGGGAGAAGGTACTTGGGCAAGAGGGAATTGAGAGGATATCATTGATCTGTGTCTGAGAAATCTTACAGAATGTCTAATGGATACTCAAAATGTGTTCAGGCTTCTCTTTGAATCTATGAGACTTTTTATTAATATCATGTTTCCTTAATGGTGTTGCTCCATATTTCTATGCCCACCTCCACTCACCTCAGCGAGGAGAAAAACAGGCATTTGCTCTAACATGTAAACTAGTATTTTACTTACTTCCTGCTTGCTGTAACTGTTGCTGAGAGAAGCCTTTTTTAGTCTGTCTTAGACTTGCTGACTGCAGCTACTGCATGTGTCTTTGCTGGTATCTCTATCGTCGCTCTGGTCTCTCTGCCCACCTGTGGGTTTCTGACAGAATGCTGATGCTGGCAGGACTCAGGCTGCAGGTTACTAGTCTGTAACTGGCACCATCCCTCTTTCCTGCCAGTCTAGGGCAGCTCGCCAGCTGATGGAGAGGATCCAGTCACACAGCATGGAAACCCGGCTGGATGCCATGAAGGAACTGGCAAAACTTTCAGCAGATGTCACCTTTGCCACAGAGTTCATCAACATGGAAGGGATTACAGTGCTGACACGGCTTGTGGAGAGTGGGACCAAGCTTCTATCCCAGTAAGCTTCCTTTATTCCAGGACTCTGAAATAAGGCCTCAAATAAGGGGCTAATTTTGCTTGCTGAAGTGGCATTAAGCAGCTAACCTCATAGCAAATGCTGATCTGTGTAGACAAAGTCTTTCTAGTCATTTGCTAAACCTCACGAGGAAAAAGAGGAGACAGTTATGATCTGACCTGAAAGTTTCCTCAAGCACTTTCACAGTGAACTGTGATGCAAATAATTCACTTGGATTTTCTATTGGTATGTTTCACTGAAAGTACTTTTAAAGTCTTGATAACTTATTGTCATAACCTTCACAGCTCTCACATACTAGCAACTAATACGTTTTTGGCATTTTTTTGTAATCTTTCTCTCAGTCTCTTTTACCTTGCTATCTTGTGATTATTTATTCCATTTTTCACAATTCATGCTGTGCTTTCATTTTATTTCAAGTCAGGTCTCAATATTTAGAGGGCAGATAATCTTTGCTAGTTTTTTTCTGATGTTAAAACATCTTTGTTCCTTTGACGAGCCAAGTACTGATCCAGATGGTTGTGAGTCTCTGGTGTCAGGACTAGGGACTTATTGCTGCTAATTTTAATTTGTGCTTGTAACCAGGAAAAATAAAATACCTTTCTACAAAACAGTAGATTTTCTCCATAAATGCATACACTTTATTGCTCCCCCAGGTGCCAAACTATAGCCTGTTTTATTAGGAGAACATGGTGACATTTTTCTCTTACCCAGCTTATCCAGATTGAGCAGGATTTTTTCTTGCTACCAGATGTCTTGTAATTGTATTCTTCATTTCCTCAGTTACAGTGAGATGTTGGCTTTCACCCTGACTGCCTTCTTGGAGCTCATGGACCATGGTATTGTGTCCTGGGACATGGTCTCAATAACCTTCATCAAACAGGTGAGGTTGAGTGGAGGGGGTGAGTGGATACTGTTTCTTTTCATGCTTTACTGCGTCTTCCAGAAAGAGCAAAAGGCTCTGAGAAGCTGAGTACTCTCTGAGAGCACAGTGCACCCCCATTTCTGAGCCCTGTCACTCACCACTCCAGCTCCTGGGTGGACATCAGCTGACCTGCTGGTTCATCTGTTTTTAGATTGCAGGGTATGTGAGTCAGCCCATGGTGGATGTGTCCATCCTGCAGCGGTCCCTGGCCATCCTGGAGAGCATGGTGCTCAACAGCCAGACTCTGTACCAGAAGATTGCAGAGGAGATCACTGTAGGGCAGCTCATTTCCCATCTGCAAGTGTGAGTGTCCACCCAGCAATGGTGTGATTTATACCAGTTTTATGTCTGTTTGTTTATTTAAAAATACATCCGTTTGCATTTAAAACACTTAAAGATTACATTTTTTAAGTATTACCAATATGACAACTTACTTGAACTTTAAGATTTCTAATGTTTGGGGTTTTTTTAAGTGAGATCCCAGAAAAATATGTTCTCTGTTCTGGAAGCACTTGGGCGCATGAGTCTTGAACAAAGATATTTAACTTAAATAACTGCCCAAGTGTGTTCAGTGCTAGGACCAAACCTGCATTTTACGAAAACAACTTCCCAAAGGTTCTGCATTCAGCTGTCTGTCACTTTTACCCCTCTTTAAATTGTCTCCACTAGAATCTAAGAGCTCATCATCTTCTAGATTTTGTCTTGCATACTAAAGAAGAAAACAATTGCTTTTCTTGCTTGAAGGGAATAACAATTCCCTTCATCTCCTTCCTCTCTTTCCAAACAAACTGGCAAATTAATATCTGTCTCTTAGGGCTGTTTGTCTAGGTCAGTTCTACTCTTCCATATAAAAAAGCAGCATGTAATTGTTAGAGCTTTGAGTAGGTTGGTTTTTCTCTCAAGCCTTTTAATTCTGAACATGTGGGAAAGCACTATTTGTGAATGTGATTGATACTCCTTAATCAGTGAACAGTAGTTTAACAAAATTATAGTGCAAACAAAGTAGTGTATCAATGTCGCTGTGCTTGGAATGTTTATGCATTCAAATTTGGTTAACAGAAAAGCTAAACAAGTTCTCCTGAGCACTGCAGCAGCTTTGTTCTGCAAAGAGTATATGTTCTTTCAGCTTTATGATTTCTGGTTTAGTCAAACTTAGATTTGGTCCTAACATTGAACACACTTGTGCAGTTTTTTTAAGCAAAATATCTTTGTTCAAGACATAAACTTGTGTGCTTAAGTGCTTCCAGAACACACACGGTCATTTAAGAAATTATTTATGCAGGGAATATTTTGGAAAGGGAGGTGGAGGGTGAGTCAGAATTTGCTCGTGGTTTTCTTGGCAAGACCATCTGGAGGGAGCAGTTCATAAGAGAGGGTAGGTTCTGGAAGAGCATGACCATAGAAACTTGTCCAAAGGAGATGAGTTAGAAAAGGACAAACTAACCTTAAAATTGTTCTGCTTTGTCAAAAAGCAAGCAGAGTGGTGAAAAGAGCAACAAACCCTGAAAAGGAGAGCAAAAATGAATGACAGACTTCAGAGACCTGTGCAGCTTGGAGGCCCAAGGAAAACCTAGGATGATGCATGGAGATTTGCATGTTTGAAGTACAGCAGATTGACCAAAATGAAAAAGATTTGGAAGGGAGCAATAGAAGAAAGAACATGGTTATTATCCAGAGATATGTCAAAGTGAGGAAAATAGGTATTTAATCTAAAAGAAGTATTGGCTTTAGATCTTTTGTAAAAAGTTTAATTCTACATGTATAGTTAAATATATTTTCTAAGTATATTTATGCATACAAATTCATTCAGGTGATGCACTGGACTTCTGCTCATCAGAAGAGCTTGATGCAAGAGTGCACTGGGTCTGGCTGAGATGGAGTTCCCCAGGGGAGCCCTCACAGTGCTGTGCATTGAGTGCTGGAAAGGTGTTGATAAAACCCACCAGTGTTTTGGCTGTTGCCGAGCAGTGCTCCAGCATCAGAAGTGTCTCTCCAATGTTTCCCCCCCTCATCCAATACTCTTGGGGTGGGCAAGATCAGGAGGGGGTGGGACATAGCCAGGACAGCTGACCCAAACTGACCATATGACATCTGCTCAGTAGTAAAAGAGAAAGGAGGGATGAGGGGCATTTGTTGCTATGACATTTGTCTTCCAAAGCAACTGCTGTCCATACTGAAGCCCTGTTCCCCAGGAAGTGGCTGGACATCACCTGCTAATGGGAAGTAGAGAATAAATCTTTTGTTTTTCTTTGATTCTATGCACAGCCTTTGCTTATGCTTTATTAGCTGCCTTATACTGAGTTTTTCTCATCCTGTTTTCTCCGTTGCCTTGTCCTGCTGAGGAGGAGAGGGGTAGAGTGGCTTGGCAGGCACCTGGTGTCCAGCCAAGGTCTACCCACCAGAAAGAGTTAGAGTATTGCAAGAAACAAACCTGGATTTGGTAGAGTATCAGGATGAGGACAGAAGAATATCATTGGCATTTAGAAGCTGGGTTTTGTGCTGTTTTGAACATGACAAGTGAAACCACATGCTGTGTGTGATTTAGGAAAGGGCTCTTAGCCCTTTACCTGAAGAAGTTAGTCCCATTTGCTTTTGGTGGCTTCCATTGGCACAGGGAGAAAAATTACTTGTTCCATACTAGTTTCAAGCTATATCCATGTAGCAGACTGTACTATAACCAGGTTTTGCAGAGATAGTTCCAGCATTGGAAGCAAACTGTGGTGGTGCTGGGCTGCAGTCTGCTCTGTCTTTCGGATAATGGATCTATCAGTTAGAAATTTCTGTCAGCTTTTTGCAAGCCTTAGGAAGAGCTGGACATCATGAACCTGGGTTACATGAGTCCAGCTTGTCTGTTGAAAATGCAAGACAGCCATAATCAGTGTTCTCATGGTGCAGGTAAAGCAACAAGTATAATACTCTGTACTGCCTGTTGCCTTACAAGCCTCCCTTTTTTGTTTATGCAGCTCAAACCAAGAGATTCAGACATATGCCATTGCCTTGATCAATGCCCTCTTCCTGAAGGCACCTGAGGACAAGAGACAGGTTTGTTCTTGCCTTTTGACTTTAAACCTTGAAAAATGGTTGCTGCCTGGCTGTTTATGCCTCAGAAATCATATTGTCTGGGCAAGGTAGACCTCAGACCTTGCCAAGAACTTAAGTGGCTGTTTCAGTATGGCAACAGACGAGAAAAAGTACTGTCCCATCAATAATGTGTCCTGGAGCACACATCTATATTTAGGAGGTTCTCAGAAAGGATTCTGAAAGACCTTGTGAGACAGAAAGTAATCCTCCAGACAGCATGGGAAGTTTTTTTAATTGTGTATGGGAGAGGTAAGCTGGGTAGACTTCTTGGGGCTATATGTACTTACTAAAAAAACACCCCACCTCCCTCTCCCCCAAAAAGGGACCTTCCTTAAGCCATAGGGGCATATTCCTGCTGGCAAATGTGAGAAATGAAACACTGTCCTGCTCTGAGGAAACTCCCAAGATCTCAGCTACATGCAAGATGTGCATATGTGTGTATTGTGTAGCTTTGCTGTGTTAAGCCTTTCTTCTCTAGTGCCCTGTTTGTGCCTTATTCCTGGACTCCAAGCTAAATCCTGTCTGCTTCTCTTTGTGCCTTTTTTTGCTTTCTGCCAGCAGGACAAGCTGCTTAACCCACTAGACCTGCCCATCACTGTAAGTAACTCAAGCCTGGGGGCTGGTCATGTAGGGGAACTGTAGGCATGTTAGCTTTTCTCCACTTATGCCTCCTTGTATCCCAGGGATGAGGCCCACAGCCTCACAGAGTGGATGACCCTAGGGAGAAGGGCGGGAGGACTCCTGGGGATGCACTCAGACTGTGGAGGGGAGAAGAGTAGCAGAAGAAACCCTGAATGACTTACTGTGCACACGAGATCATACAGATGGTCAGAAAAGGAAATTGATACTGCAAGATGAACCAATTGTAAAACTGGAACCAGCCCTTTAGCAATCTGAATCTCCTTAAACTTACTGCAACGTGAGTTTATACCCCAAATCCCACTTGTGCTAATGACAGTTTCATATCCAGCTGCATCCTTCTAAAGATAGAACTGTTTGTCTGTGAAGAGCAGTCACCAAACTTGATGCTGACTGAGGACTATAGCATAAATTCTGCCTAATCTGTGACTTCCTCCTTATGGGAAGTGTAGTGTGAGAATGTTTTTTGCCTTGTGCTAACTCCAGGAAAATCACCATTCTTGTTAATAGGTTGATTTGGAGCCTCCTGTATTGAGATACTGGTACAATTTTTTGTTTTCTGCATGACACAGGGAATGTTCCACTTTTGCCAAGGATGCAGTGCCTTCAGAGGGGAAATAAATGTTACATAATTTCCAAAATTAATGGATATGCTTAATACATGAAAATAAGAAAAATCATACTCCTCCGTTGGTAATTCAGCAAAGACAGTAGACTTTATAGTAAACAAAATTCCAAGGGATCTTTCACTTCTTTTTCCCCTCCCTTAAACACAATCCAAATGCTCACAAAGGGCCATGAAGCTGACTAAGGCACTTGGAGTATCTTCCATGTGAATAGACCCTGAGAAATTTGGGATTGGTCAGCCTCAAGAAAACAAGGCTCAGGGAAGTCTTACATGTTTAAATATCTGATGGAAGGGAATAAAAAAGAGGGAGCTTGACTCCTCTCTGTTGTGGCTGCTGACAGAACAAGAGAGAGTGGGCACAGCTTAAAACACAGAAAATTCCACATGAACACACACAACATAAATATGAGAGTGGTCAAACACTGTAACAGGTTACCCAGAGAGATTATGGAGTCTGCATCAGTGGAGAAATTAGAAACCTGACTGGACACAGTCCTGGGCAGCCAGATCTGTCTGATGTTGCTTGAACCAGGGAAGTTGGATTAGATATCTCAAGACATATCTTTCAGCATAAATAATTTTGTAATTCTGTGACCATCAAGCAGCACAGTGGGCCTTACTGGACTCTCAGCAGAGCATAGATACCTTAGCAGTGGTTAGATTGTGTGTGTGCTCATGCTTCTTTCTATGCTGTTTAGAATTGTTTAATTGTCTTTGTCCTTCCCACTTTTTATCTGCTGTCACCTGTTAACTCCATCCCATGTACAAACAAATCCCTTCAGAGGAAGGATTCTTTATGTCGCATGCATGAGCAAATCCTAACAACAGAGCCTTGTCCTGTTCTCAGTACTACATCTCACAAATAGTAGTAGAAAAGAATGACTCAGAGGGCAGTGTGTTCTCTCTGAAAGCACCTCCTACTTCATCTAGATGCTCCTTAGATACCTTCCACTCAAGCACTGACTCACTTTGGTTGTAACATGAATGCTGCTGCACTTGCAGCCATTACAGCTTGGCTGTCAGTCAGTTTCTTGGTTTAGGAGGTTTCTGTCTGGATCAAAAGTGATAACAGGGACTTGCAACAAGGTTAATGCACACATTTTACCAGGGTTCTTACTCTGTTAAGAGTAATGTTGATATGAGCAGTTGGAAAGTCTTGGATTACTCAGAATGTACAGCTGATTGAGTGCAATTGTCTGAGACTCCATATCTGCTCACAATTCTCAATCTGCACTGCAGTGCACAGGAATGTGAAGAGATCTCAGACTGTCAGTTCTTTTGGACTTCTTCCAGATGATATAATGCCCAACAGATTTTTCTTAACCAAAAGATTTTGCTTGTAGCAGCAAGCTCATGATAATATTCAATCTTGACATAAGCACTTGTACCATTCTTCTAGCAGGGGTAATGAGGTCACTGGTACATTAGAAAGTGCATCTTCACAATTTACAAGGAAAGCACATGTTAGGTTTTTGCAGGTGCATGTATAATTGCTGCTGGAACTGAAGGGATCTTGCATCTGCTGTACTGTTTGTCATCATGACTTAATGTTTGGGAAATCCTCCTCACCTAGAGAAGGAAGCTATGCAGTCAAGAGGGAAACTGGAAGCTTTCCTCTAAGCATGAAAATGATTACCCTGTATTTGTGTAATCTGAAATGGCTCTGCGAATTCTACTTAAGCTGACTTCTTAATATCTCTTTAGGAATTGGACAAAGAAAATCAGTTTCAGAGGGAGAATTTTTGAGAGGGAGGAGACCTGAAACCTGCATCCCATAGCCCTTTGTTATCTTGGGTGTTTACCTTGGTATAGGAAGCTGTGAAATGCTAATTGGAGGAAGCTCTTGTAGATGGCAGATTTTTCCTGGGCAACCCAAAATATGCTCCTTGCTGCCATATCTCCTAATATTGAGGTATCATTTGATGTCCAGCATTAAGCTTAATTTGCTTCTGTGCTTTGACTACGGTAGTACCTTTCTCCCCATTAGTGATGTTCTGTAGGGGAGACATCTCTAAGTTGTGGTGAGATGTCATGCTAAATCTACAGTCTGTAGAAAAGCACTTTGTTGTGTGCCAGTGCTATCTCCAATTCATAGGCTTCTTTTGTTTTCTCCTTTCTGCACAGTGTGGGCTTTTTGTTTATATTTCACTCATGTTATTTCATCTTTAAATTCCACAACAGGAAATGGCTAATGCATTTGCCCAGAAGCACCTGAGGTCTATAATCCTAAATGTAAGTATGCCTGGAATGACAGAGTGTTTCCTAATGTCCTCTCAATGGAGGTTTCACTTGTGCATAGTGTAAATTCTGCTGCCCTCAGGGCACTTTCACAAAAGTGACTTTTTCAAAGGTAAAACTTGTTCAAAAGGGAGTTATCAGATGCTGCTTTCTGCTCTTACAGAGCATTATAATTATGGTTCTGGTGAAATATGGAGGTTAAACAACTGAATCTTCATATAGAGAGATGTACATGCAGTCTGGCATATGCCTAGGGCTAATACCTCAGCTTTTATTTGCATTCTCTTAATTTCTACCCTCTCCTTTATTTTACAGCATGTGATCAGAGGAAACCGCCCCATCAAAACAGAAATGGCACATCAGCTGTACGTCCTACAGGTCCTGACCTTTAATCTCCTGGAAGAGAGAATGATGACCAAGATGGATCCCAATGATCAGGTCACTATTAGAACTAAGTCAGGTCTTATAGAATAGGGTGTACAAGTGGCCTTATTCCTGAGCTCCCTAGCACTACAGAATTTGAAATAGATGGTGCATAAAGTCTTAAAACCACCCTTCACATTGCAGTGCTTAAGATAAGGGTATGCCCATCCTACTGTGTGCCATGGAACTCTGAGATCTAAGTGGGCACTGGAAGCCATATAGTCCTTTCTTGACCAGTGTGATGCCAGCTTTCAAACTGGTTACTTTACCTTTATGGAGGGCACATAATTTTATCTATTTCCTTGCAGTATAGGAGGAAAACTGATAATTTTTAAGGTGTCTGTTACTCAGCTGTATTGCAATCTTTAATGAGAAATGCCATAGCGTTATCTGAATGCCTAGAAATTGCCTGTAACTAAACTTGTAGTTAAAGAAAAATGCAAGCAAATATTTTTGCATTAACCATTGTACTCACACTTGCCATTTTGAAATGGATTGCCTCTTTGTGCATAGTGTTAATGACCTTTGGCATCTCTCTCTATTCATTGTGTGAGCTCTGAAGAGAGAAGCAGGACTGTACATTATGTGAAAATACTGCTGTGGCGATAGATGACATTACCATTTCCCTGCCTTGTGTCCTTCAGGCACAGAGAGACATCATATTTGAGTTGAGAAGAATTGCATTCGATGCAGAGTCTGACAGCAACACTGTCCCTGGCAGTGGAACAGAGAAACGCAAAGCCATGTACACTAAGGACTACAAGATGCTGGGATTCACGGTATGCATCTAAAGAGTAACTGTAAACGTTGTGAAGGCAGTCTTAGCAATCTCCATCAGAGTTGTGGGGAAATAAGGAACAGAAACAGCTGTTTTCCATACTTCCGCATCTGAGTTTAGAAATCCACACTCCTGGGGAAGATTGTTATGAACTTGCTGATGGGTTAAATGCCAGGGTTCATTAGGCATTCTCTGGAGGTATTTCCTTACCAGATGTCTTGCTGTTGAGCCGCTAGCAGAGAAGAAGAGCCCAGATTCTCAGCGTGGCATAGAAAAAGCACTTTATTATTTTGAATCCAACACATATATAGACTTTTCAGAGGTCACCCAGATTGGTCAGTCAGAAACCTCCCCCTAGGCCTGATTGGCCAGGCCTGAACTGTCCAAATCTCAAGACACTGTAACAACAACATCCAAACTTTATCTTTGTTTATAACACACAGGAGAATGTTCTCATGGGAGAGACCTGTGCTAGCCACACAGATGCACCTATGCCTTGAAGAACTTGGAATCAGTCTCTCCTCTAGAAAGTTTGGATAGCATTGTCAGCAGGTGTCCAAGGTTACCTCTTGGATAGATGTGAGGGAGTGCTTGATGGACAGGTGGTTTAAAATTCATTCAGAAAAGGTTCTCACACAATTTCTTTGAGCTAATTTGTTTGGATTCTTTCTACACACTCTTTTTACAGAATCACATCAATCCAGCCATGGATTTTACACAGACTCCTCCAGGGATGCTGGCATTGGACAACATGCTATACTTGGCCAAATTTCATCAGGACACCTATATCAGGGTATGTGAAGCTGCTGATTTTTACAGATTCCCACACCTCAGCAGCTCTTCTTAGCGTATGTGGCATCCTGTTCTTGTAGATTGTTCTGGAGAACAGCAGTCGAGAAGATAAGCACGAGTGTCCTTTCGGGCGCAGTGCCATTGAGCTCACCAGGATGCTTTGTGAGATCCTGCAGGTTGGGGAACTCCGTAAGTACCATTTATTACCCAGCTTTACAGGTTGCTGGGCTGATGCTTCTAGAAACCAATATTCACAAGCATTTGTACCTTCATCTCACTTTTGCCATGTAAGGGCAGGGGGAGCTTGGAGTTGGCACTGTTGGAGTCCCAATGATAATCCCACTACTGAAATAAAGTAAGAAATTTTGGTTTGTGGTTCTCGTGAAAATCTTGTACAAGCAGAAAGCTTCAACTTTCCAGAGCTTCAGGAGGATGCTGTATAAAAGAAATAGTCTCAGAACCATCATGAGCTTGGGAAAAGTTTATTACTGCTGACAGTCTCAAAACAGCATTCTGAGAAAATTAATCACTGTAAGAAATTCCATCAGAGGAAGGTGGGAAACACTGCAAGCAGTTATTTTGGGGGACCAGGATGAAAAGGGCGTGAGTCACAGAGGTTTGCATGGTGAAATGCAGGGATAGTTGCTGTTGTCAATAAACTGTGTATGGGGTGACACAGTATTGAACTGTCTTAATCTCTTGGAGTGAGTATTGTTGCACATCATCAGGTGTCTGTCACTGTAGTGGATTGTAGTTGCTCCTGGTACCTTTTGTCCAATATGCTCACATGGTTGTGGTTTGTTTCTTTCTGAAGCCAATGAAGGCCGGAATGACTATCACCCCATGTTTTTCACCCATGACCGTGCATTTGAGGAGCTGTTTGCCATCTGTATCCAGCTGTTGAACAAGACCTGGAAAGAAATGAGGGCGACAGCAGAAGATTTCAATAAGGTCAGGGTGGAGAAGGGATATTTTTGTAAAATATTCTGCAGATCAGCACTTGTTCACTCAGACTGTACACTTGGTTAAAGAGTAGGATGCACAAGATGTGACAGGATATTGATGTGGGCTGTGGCTCAACTTTTATTTGGTATGACCTGAGGTCATTCTTGGTTCTTCTGGGTCTTTGAAGTCACTAGCACTAGTCACTAGTCACGCTCCTGACCCCGGTTATCCCATGTCAGTTCTTTGCTGCCACTGAGCTGTGCCCTGATCCTCTGCTGCCATTAAGCAGCAAGAATGTGATTTGTTCTTCTTCCTGCCTCATCTTTTTAGGTTATGCAGGTTGTGAGGGAACAGATCACACGGGCTCTCCCCTCTAAGCCAAACTCCTTGGACCAGTTCAAGAGCAAACTGCGCAGCCTGAGCTATTCTGAGATTCTGCGGCTACGCCAGTCTGAGAGAATGAGCCAAGATGACTTCCAGTCTCCACCTATTGTGTACGTTCCTAATGAAAACAGTTGCTTTCTATCCTTGCCATTATCTCCATTTTCTGCTTACTCATCCATATTTAATTGCTAGGGAGCTGAGAGAGAAAATCCAGCCTGAGATCTTGGAGCTGATAAAGCAACAGCGCCTGAATAGGCTTTGTGAGGGAAGTAGCTTTAGAAAAATTGGAAATCGCAGAAGACAAGGTAAGGTGACAGCATCAACTGCATTTTTTCATGTGAAGAACTGTATCAAGTAAGATCTAATTAATGAATCTGTCAGCAGGCATGTTGCCAGAAAGAAAAGCTGGTTACCTGGGCTGTCCATATCAGCCAGTAGTTTGGAACGGCACAGATGTGTGTTTCTAAGAATGCAGCCATCTCCTTGTGAATAAGAAGCTGTGTTGAGGAACTGGACGAGGAGATGGATTGGGTGGAGAGGCTCTAGTGTAGTAGCTGTAGGGTAGAGACCTTATGTGAATGATGTGACTCAGCTTACTCTATTTGGTGTGTATTCCAGAAAGATTCTGGTATTGTCGCCTGGCTCTGAATCACAAGGTGCTACACTATGGAGATCTGGAAGATAATGCCCAGGGGGAAGTGACCTTTGAATCTCTACAAGAAAAAAGTAAGTCCTGATTACAGGCTGTGCACTCTTCTGTGCTCTGCTGTCTAGAGGCTGGGTATAATCCTAGATAAAGATGAAAGAACCATGGCTGAAGCCCTGACTGAGGGCATACCAATTTTGGTCCTTGCCCAAATTCTTCAAGTCTTGGAATTGCTTGGTACTTCCTTTTTAACAGCCAGCTGCAGGGATGTGTTACTGGTAATGTGTTTCAGAAAACTGGACTAAGGAGCTAAAAAAACAGTGCTCAGTTGCAAAGACAACAAACCAAGTTCTGTCTTTTTGTGGTCAGGATTGCTTGTTTGGGAGTTTTACTTTTTTCACTGTTAGTTCC
Organism: Lichenostomus cassidix; assembly: GCF_008360975.1. Taxonomy (NCBI): domain Eukaryota; kingdom Metazoa; phylum Chordata; class Aves; order Passeriformes; family Meliphagidae; genus Lichenostomus; species Lichenostomus cassidix. The sequence goes on along the minus strand of NC_139500.1, from coordinate 8,100,249 downwards.
AGTTGCAGATATCAAAGCCATTGTCACAGGGAAGGACTGTCCACACATGAAGGAGAAAAGTGCACTGAAACAGAACAAGGCAAGTGCTCCCTTTTTGCCTGTCATTAGTACTTAATGCTGTAGCATTTAAGACTGAAAGTGAGCAATAGGAACGAATGATCTGCCCCTTTGCAGGTGTCTTGTGTACAAACTCCATTTCCTCTCTGGGTCCTTTCTTGGTATTCCTTTTTGACTGCAAGGAGCTGTGAGCATGGTGTGATTGTGCTATAGTCTCTGTAGAATTGCTCAGAATACCAGTATGGGGAAGTGTACTGAGCTGCAGCAAGGCAGTTCTCTTGGGCTGGCAGGCAGAAGGTGCTGCAATGTTTTGTTCTGTTGGTGAGTGAAAGATTCTTTTCCATTCAGGAAGTGTTAGAATTGGCCTTCTCCATATTATATGATCCCGATGAGACCTTGAACTTCATTGCACCTAATAAATATGAGGTAAGAAATGTAGTGGTTAAGCAGTAGAATATATAGCAATTAACTTCAGAGATTAAGAAGGATTAGTTGCTTCTCATTAAAGACTCAAGCAGGATGTCTCTCATCAAGTTCATTCTTAGAAAATGTTGGTGATGCTTGGTATGAACCATCTTTTTTTTTCCCCGTAGTTATTTTTTTCATTTAAAAAGAAAAAAAATCCCACACTCATTTTCCCTAGTCTGGACTGCTACTTTTTTTTCTTCCTATGCTCCCTAGAATAAATACACTTTTGTTATGCCACAGTAGAAACTCTTGGCTCTCTCCTAGAGCCATGGGCTCAGGCTTTGCTCTAGGCTTGTAACTTCCATTGGAAATCTGTGGGCACTGTTTTGGGGTTGGGGATGGTTTTTTTACCTACCTACTCCAGTGTTTCCTGTCTTGATGCTCTCTAATTATTACACGGATGGAAAGATTCAACATAAGGTATCATTTATGCCCAGAGTCGTGAATTACCCTTTCTTTTCCACAGTACTGTATCTGGATTGATGGGCTTAATGCTCTGTTGGGGAAGGACATGTCCAGTGAGCTGACCAAGAGTGACCTGGACACGCTGCTGAGCATGGAAATGAAGCTGAGGCTCCTGGACTTGGAGAACATCCAGATTCCCGAAGCGCCGCCGCCGATCCCCAAGGAGCCGAGCAGCTACGACTTCGTGTACCACTACGGCTGAGGCCCCGCGCTGCCGCCGGCGCCTGCACCGAGCCCGCTGGGCCGTGCGGCCGGGGCCGCCGCCTGCTGCCGTGCCGGGGGCCCGGGGCGGGGGTCCCGGCGCCGCCCGCCTTTTGTATCGGTTCCAATAATAACCAGTAGCGCTCCTCGCCGCCGCCGCCTCCGCCTCTTTCCGCCCTGCGCGGAGCGTCACCGCTGCGCGCCCGCCCCGCACAGGCACCGTCGCTCGTTCCCCCGCCCCGCCGGGCAACGTCACCGGCGGCCCCGCTTCCCCCGCCGCCACGGCCCGCTCAGCATCGCGGCGCCCTCGCCCTGCCCTGCCCCGCCGCCGCGGCCCCCTCACGGCATCCCCCCGTGCCCCCATCCCCGCTCCCTCCCGCTCCTCCTCCCTCCCGGCGCGGTGCCGGGCGCATGGCGGCGGGGGCGGGCGGCGCGGCCCTGGGGCGGGCGGCGCTGGCGGCGCCGCTGGTGCTGCTCTACTACGGCTTCTCCATCGGCATCACCTTCTACAACAAGTGGCTGATGAAGGTGCGGGGTGGCGGGGTGGTGCGGGGCGGCGGCGGCGGGAGGGCGGCGGCGGTGACAGCGGCTGTCGGTCCCGCAGAGCTTCCCGTTCCCGCTGCTGGTCACGCTGCTGCACCTGCTGCTCATCTTCGCTCTCGCGGCGCTCGCCCGCGCCCTGGAGCGCTGCCGCTCTGGGCGGCCGCGGGCAGCGCTGTCCTGGGCCGACTGCCTCCGCCGGGCTGCCCCCGCAGGTACGGCTGGGCACGGGAGGGGACGGGGCTGGGGCGGCGCAGCTGGAGCGGGCCGTGAGTTTGGGGCACAACGATATATGAAAGACATTGAGCTGTTGGAGAGCATCCAGACAAATTCCGTGAGGATGGTGATGGGACTGGAGGGGAAGCCTTACGAGGAGCGGATAAGGTTGCTTGGTGTGTTCGTTATGGAGAAGTGGAGAATGAGAGGAGGCCTCATTTGTGGTCTTCAACATCCTCATGAGGGGAAGCTGAGGGGCAGGCACTGATCTCTTCACTGTCATGACCCGTGACAGGATCCAAGAAAACACATGAAGCTGAATCAGAGGAGTTTTAGGTTGGATATGAGGGAAAGGTTCTTCACCCAGAGGGTGGCTGAGCACTGGAGCAGGCTCCCTGTGGCAGTGGGCACAGCACCAAGACTGACTGAGTTCAAGTATTTGGACAACACTCAGGCGCGTGGTGGGATTACTGGGGTGTCCTGTGCAGGGCCAGAAGTTGGACTCAGTGATCCTGGTGGGTCCCTTCCAACTCAAGGATATTCTATGATTCTGTTAGCCTGCTCAGGGGTGCCCGTGGTACTCTGGCCGCTTCCAGAGCTGTTTGTCTGCAGGGTGGTCAGAGCTGATCCCCGGGAGCAGGATGAGCCATGGGGTGCAGCCATCACTCTGGCCCCTGTGTTTCCCTACCAAGTGCAGGGCAGGTGTAGATGTTACTCAATCTTCAGCCTAAGACATGCTGCCTTCGTTGCTCATTACAAAGATGTGTAAGGATAGGGAAAGGCCACACCAAATGTGTCTTTCTGAAGGACCCACAGGAGAACAAACAGAATCTTCTACAGTACCTTGATAAGTTGTCTCTGCAAGTGACATTTTCTCTTCAAGTATCCAGCCATGCATTTATGTTAACTCACAATCTTTCTCAGCTTGGAGCTTGGTAGAGAGTTCATCATACATGGCACACAGGACTGTGCCTGAGACCAAGGAGTGAAGCTCCTACTTGGAGCATAGAACTGTAACTACTTGGGCAGTTCTTTGGCTGTGAGTTGTATTGGCTCCCACAGAACAGCATCTGGTCTAAGATCTCTGGCAAGGTTTGCAATACCTTACATAACATGCCCCATGGTTTCTTGAAAAATGTTTCCTCTGCATCTGCAGCAATTTTACCTTTCAGCATAACCTGACCTTGAATCAGTAAAACTGCTTCCTCCAGTGTGAAACTTATATATGAGGGAGGATAGATTGTAACAAAAGCTGCACCAGAGCTAAGGCCATGGGTGGATAATTGTTGCTTCTTCAGGCTTCTTGCAGTGGCCCTCAGACTCACAAGTTACCATGCTCTGATACATTCAAGGAAGACTTTGTGCAAATCTGCAATCACTTTCAGTCACAGAGAGGGCAAGAGTTATTTCTGGCTTTTTTGTTATGCATGTTGAGTGAGTGCAATGCTGAGCCCAACTTCAGTCACAGGCAACAGGACAGAAACATAAAGAGCTGAGAGTATCTGAGTTATGTTGCTTCTGAAGAGTTAACCTGAGGAAAGCTTTCATTTTTTTCCCCTGGGTCTGCTCTGTTCTCTATGTTTGTAGCCATGAAGCAGGGTTTTGTGGTGGGTTTATTTAGTATAATGGAAGACAGTTAACTTCAGGACTTTCTCATTGGTTCTTTAGCTCTGTCAACTTCCTTGGATATTGGGCTGAGTAACTGGAGCTTCCTGTACGTCACTGTCTCCCTGTAAGTACAAGCACCATGTTCCCTGGGAGCCTCTGGTGGGGTTTGGAAAGTGCTTTGCCAGGGTCTTGAATAGGTGTTTGGTTGTTGAGGTCAGCATGCAGGGTTTGTGATAGTTTGCTCGTAGCAATCTAGAAATGGGTGATTTGGTTCCCAATAGTCCTTTGCCGGGAAGAATTACATTGAAGGGGTCTGACAGTGTATTTTTGTCCTTACAGCTACACAATGACCAAATCCTCTGCCATTCTCTTCATCCTGCTTTTTTCACTGCTCTTCAAGCTAGAGGAAATGGTAAGGGTCCCACACAATGCTTTAGGGAGGGAGGTCAGACCCGGGGAAACAGGCAGTGCATGTACAAGAAACATGTAAGTAGAGGAATGATGCAATTATGTAGGTGAATCTGAAAGGAAGCAGATGTCTGTCTCTGTTCTTTGCCCTCCTGCAGAGGTTGACATTGCTTCTGGTGGTTCTGCTCATCGCTGGAGGACTTTTCATGTTCACCTACAAGTCCACACAGTTCAATGCACAGGGGTTTGTGCTGGTGCTCTGTGCCTCTTTCCTGGGGGGCATTCGCTGGACTCTCACACAGATACTGATGCAGAAGGCTGAACTGGGTATGTAGGGTATTGGGAGGGGGTGGTGGTGCTGGTAACAGGGAGGGGAATAAGGAGAGGTGATAGCCCTTGCTGCAGAAACAAAACATCTCATGTAAGGGAAGGTGTTTGAAACCTTGGGCGTGGGATATCTGTTGATGGATAATGAAGGTAGCTTGGTGTCTGCAGCAGCACAGGTATGGGCATCACAGATAAGGTCTATGTCTAGGACTGGTGCTAATAAAGGCTCTAGGAGCTGTATTATTCCCTGGCTTGTTGCTACCTGGTCTGTTATTGATTCTCCTCTTTCAGGGCTCCAGAATCCCATTGATATCATGTTTCACCTGCAGCCGCTCATGTTCCTGGGGCTCTTCCCACTCTTTGCGGTGTTTGAGGGTGCGTGAGTTAATTAGAGAAAGCAGGGAGAGCTTTATAGAGTGGTTGGGACATTGTTTAGCAGTTTGTTGTTCAAGATAATTCACTTAGATAAGTGAACAGCTATGAACTCTGCAAAGTAGTTAGAGACCTGGATTTATCTTATGCTGGCAGGACATTAAAGAGTGCATAGAAGTAGTAGCCTGCCACGCATGTGGAAGTAAGGGCTGTGAAGAAGTGGCTCCACATCCTCCTGATACTGGAATGTGAGCAGCCCACCACCACTGATGTTATTGAGAGGAATCCTGGGAGTTGGGAATGGTATTCTGCTACTTACTGTCTTGTTCCTAGGCCTACCTTTGTCCATATCAGAGAAGCTCTTCCGTTTCCATGAAGCAGGAATGCTGTTGTCTCTGGTAGGGAAGCTGTTCTTGGGTGGAATTCTTGCCTTTGGTCTAGGCTTTTCTGAGTTCCTCTTGGTTTCCAGAACATCCAGCCTCACACTTTCCATTGCTGGCATTTTTAAGGTAAGGCATGGTTCCTGTGCTAATACTAGAAGGCAAGTAGTGAGTCACCCCTATTGGGCCTTACGTGGTGGGAGCTTCCTTAGATCCTTAGAAATCATTGTCTGTTATTCTTCTTCTCCTTGCACAGGAGCTTGATGCTTTGCCTTTCAGTCTCTGTAGTGAAGTTTCTTGGTCCCTGACAGCAAAGGGCCAGAGACTAGTGGCTGTTATAAAAACCTGTGGCTGTTATAAAAAATAGCACTAATGATCAAAGTTTGTTGGAATGTGGAATATTCTAAAACACATTGCCCTCATGAGCAGTGGATGATGTGGAAGGGAGGAGGGGTGAAAAGGGCAAGCTCCTGCATCAGACCTGCATATGACCAAACCACTGGTTTGAGCTATCTCTGTAACCCAGTTTGGCACATCATTCCCTCCTTTGAGGACTCCAGCACACATACTTTTGAGCTGAACTGTGATATGTGAAATCTCTCTGATCCAGAAGTTGCAAGATTCCTCTGTTACTGAGCTATGCAGTCAGATGACTTAAAATCCCACATCCCGGTTTGACAGGTTGTTTGTTTCTAGAAACTGTTTTTAGAACTCTGTGCGCATGAAAGAATGTGCTGATAGAAATTTAGCAGCCTGACATTTTGATCTAGGCTTCAGCTGTAAAATGTCTCATGCATATCTCCTCAGGTGCTGCCCTGCCACTTGTCATGGTTTTTTGTTTCCACAGGAAATCTGTATTTTATTCCTCGCCACACATTTGCTGGGAGATCGCCTCAGTCTCTTGAACTGGTTGGGATTTGCTGTCTGCCTGTCAGGAATCTCCCTTCACGTTGTTCTCAAAGCCATGAATTCCAAAGGTGATTGTTTTGTATCACTTTCTGGTTTTTTGTAGGCTTTCTGATAGCTTCACTAGGAGCTGTGTCTGATTGCAGCTCCTTGACAGCACCAGGTTTGGTGGGAACTCCGGCAAGTTTGTCACTAAATGGGCTGTCTGCATGCAGGTGACAAAGCACTGGAGCCACACAAAGAGGCCAGCTCTGACCCTGACCTGGAGCTGCTGCTGCACCACAATGAACATGGTGAGGAAGAGGAAGAGGTTGTTGAAACCCCACAACAGCACTGACTGAACATGAAGCACAAAGCCACCTGCTCTGTTCTTATGAAACCTGCCTGACAGGTATCCAGAAGAAAGGTCCAGAAGTCTCTGTAATCACCCAAAGCAGAGCCAGGGCCTGGTGAGAGAATTTTGCTGTTTTGCTACAGCGTGGATCTGTAAATGCTGCACAAGAAACAGCCAATATCCCTTTCAAAGGAACTTGGAAGACAAGCCCTGGTTGAGTGGATGTAGAATGGCATGGTGAGACAGGGAAGAGCTGTAAAAAGACTATAAGGGGATCCTGAAGGCTGAAGGATCCTGAGAGTGTAGACTATGAACTGTAGAATGAGCACGGACATGTCTGGACTGCGGGCTGAGTGGTTCAGGGATGATTTTAATGCTGTTTAGGTTTTGATTTCAAAGGAGAAGGTGGATACAGCTTCCATTTTTTAAAAAATATTTCTGCAAATTATGAATTCCCATTTTAGTGGGAGCACATGACTGTATAAATCCCTAGAGTTGTCCTAGTGAGAAGGACCTTTTGTGCCTGGTGACCTCCATGTTCTGTGTGCATTGTAAGGAGAGAATTAAATGCTGGTATTTGGGACCAATTGAACATGATGAACATTTCCAGATGGTGTTGGTTGGAGGGAAGACAGGGATGCATGAGTACTTCTGGTGCTACAGGCCAAGGGGAGAGTGAGCAGTGTCACAGGAGATGTAACGAGCAATAAGCTTATAAGAAAGTATGTGGGGTTTTGAGGGGGAGATTTTTTGTTTTTTTAAATAAACTGGGTTTTTTATTCATTTTTGTCTGTACATTGTGTACCTATGCTTCATCAAGCAGAGGTCATTTGTCTTCTCAACTTCTTTCCTTTTGGTCCTGCACTGACCTTGATACTGCATGCCCATAAGGTGTGGCACACACCGTGGCAACGCCCATCCATCACTGGATCTCTAAAATTAGGGGAATCTTCCTTCAACCTCTCATATTTATGCCAGCCAAGAGACTTTACTGACTGGTCTGCCTTCATACACCATATTCTAAGAAGACTTCTAGTATCATGGCTTTTTGTAAGAATCTTATCTCTTTGCCCCATTTGATTGGGTCAGGTGGTCCTGCAATCCAGGAAGGGGGAACAGCAGGATTTAAGATGTGTCATTTTCATTGCTGCTAAGCCTCAAGAGGTGTTGGGCAGGTGGCTGGATTTTTGCACGGCAGAATTTCCACATCTTTGAAAGTTTTGTTCAATACTAGCTTTTGTAGTTTTTGGAGTGGAAATAACTTGACAGCGTTTCCCAAAGGAATAAGAGTACAATCTTTCTCCTGACAGGAGCTGGGTGTTAAAGTGAACTTCTCATATTCTGTTTGAGAGCCTGAACCATTTTGACTAAACAGTCCCACTTGATCTTCCTTCATAGTTTTTGGATAGGAAGTCTTTCTTGATGACTTTAATCAAGAGCATGTCCTGGAAAAGAATTGGTTCTGAAAAAAACTTTTGTTATTAGTGATCATCTTTGATCATGTTCTGGTAACTGGCTCCAGAGCAGACAGCAGGTGGTGCAGCTTCCTCATGTAAAGCCACTGAACCAGCACGTCCACACCAGGCTAGCAGACCAAGGGATTTTGTGCATCAAGTGGAATGCCTGGAGCTGAGAATGACTTGGTCTGTCCCTAGCTGGATTTTCCAGTAGCTTGGACTTGTGATGCTTGCAGCAGGATTCATCCTGTTTACCCTGCCAATAGTTGTGATCTCCAAGCCCCAAATACTCTGTGCCTGATGTGGGGCAGTGGTGCTTTCTGCCATGATCTGTGTTCAACAGCATCACAGCTGCTCTTTTATTTCACTTTCCACTCTCCTACAACTGAACCTCAGGCATCCTTCTGCTATGTGACTTCCAGACTGAGATTTCAGGTCCCTGTAAATCCAAGGCAAAGGCAATTTCATTCTCAGGCCAGAATTTGCACCAGATATGGTGCTTGAAGATTGAATCCAATTGTGTTTATGACCTGCAGAGCCCTGTAGTCTGTTGCTTCCAGCCTTGTTTCCTTTTTAAGACAGAGTGATGCCCTAGAACTCCTGCTCTGTCCTGGAGCTCTTGCAGCTCTTGGAACATGGCAGAGTTGTGGGCAAGCTTGGTAGGGGTGGGATGGGATGGTGCTGGTGCAGGGCAGTGCAATAGAGTGTTAAAGCAGCAGCACAGCTCGTCTGTTGAACACTGTCCATCTTGCTTGAATGGGCACTCATATTTAATGAAAGGAAGAAAGAACCCTTGCCCACCCTCTTTCATATAAGGAAAAATCCTACTGTGTGTTGAAAATGCTGGAAATGGAAAAAGAGGCAAGGATGAAGGACTTGGAGGAGGAGACAGAAGTGCTGCAGCAGTGGCACAAAATAAATGAGAATGCACAATCTTGTAGTGATAACATTGAAGTATAGTAGGCATGAAAAAATAAGATTGGAATCTACTGAGAAGGGAGGATGGAAGTATAGACAGGATGTAGTGGAAGCTGGGAGTACCAGTAGATGCTGTTTGCCTCTGGAAATAGCTGTGGGTGTCTTTGCAGCTCCTTGGCCAGAGGTAGTCAACGCCTCTTAGTGTTGCTGAAGCTGTTGGAGGTTTGGGTCGATGCAGTGGGCTGAGGATTGGAAACATTGGGTAAACCCAGCTGTCTGTGCAGGCATGAGGCTGTGAATCCTGCCTTGAAGGGTTCTGTTGGTGCCACAGTGTGGGCCCTGTGTCTGTCTGAGAGGAGTGGTGCAGCTCACTGCTGGTGCAGACCATTTTCTGACGAGCCCTGAGCCAGGGGCCACCTCAGGGGCCAGTGGAAGTTTTCGGTACAGACAAACATTGTGTGGCACAGTTTGGTTCTGCTCCCTTCCTCAAAGGAAGTGTGTGAAGGCTGAATGTCCTGCAAGGGCTCTGGAGCAGTGCAGTGCTGGAGGCACACGTGTGCTGCAGCAGCGCAGGCAGATGAGCCCTTTTGCTGGGGAGGACACAGGGCTGTGTCTGTGCTGCCCTGGCCTCCCCTGTCTGTGCCAGCCCCACACCGACACAGCCACCCTGGCAAGGGAGGGCTGCCATTGAATATTGATGGTGTTTGAACTAATTAAGCAGCGGAAGCAAAGCTGAATGAGTCTCAGAGGTGCTGCACTCCTTCCGCAAACTCTGTTCTTGCCTGTAAGGCCAGGTGTTTACATGTGTGATGATTCTGCCTCTCTACCCATCCCCCTGGGAGACCTCTTTATTTGAAGAACAGATGCTTGGCTTCCTGCTAAAATTTCAATACCATAAACATCCTGAGGGCAAGGAAAAAGTGTCCCTGCAGACCCCTCTGCACTCCTTTGGTCCTCTGCCCAGCAAACAAGGTATGTAACACCAGTGGGCTTACTGTGGGGAAGCTAGCCTGTCTCCAAAACACAGCAAGGCAGAGCAGCAACATGGGGCCTGGTGCCAGCAGCAGGGCTGCCTCAAGATGTGCTTCATTTCTCATTTCAGCTGAACATCTCTAGTATTCATTATGTGGTTTGTGGTTCATGCTTTGTGAGGTGGGGAAGAGCAAGCTCAGGGTGTAAATGGGAGGAATGCTGGTTACAGCCAGCCTGGGGCTTTAAAGGGCTCACATTCATCTGCAGTCTTTGCAGTTGCAAATAATTGCCTCCGAGTCTGATACCCCTGCTGCTGCACTGAGGTTCTCTTGGTTTTTTTCCTTGTTGGGGTATGCAGATTTGATGTTCACAGCCTTGGATCTCTGCAGGATTTTTCTGGGAATTGAACTTGCTGTTGTCCTCTTGCCATCATTGCGACAGTATGCCTGCATCAGCCCCCTTCCTCACTGCCACATCACCCCCAGGAAGGCAAAGGGAGGAGGGGGAAAGGCAGCTGGCCAAGAAAAGTGGAGACATAGCAGAAAACAGAGAATGTGAATGCTTGGAGATCACAATCACAGAATGATTGAGGTTGGAAGGGACATTGGAAGTCATCTTGTTCAAGCCCCTACTCAAGCAGGGCCACCTAGAACTGCTGCCCAGCAATGTGTCCAGATGGCTTTGAATATTTCCAAGGATGGAGACTCCACAACCCTTCTGGGCACCCTGTGCCAGTGCTTAGTCACCCTCATGGGGAAAAACTGGTTCCTGGTGTTCAGAGGGAACCTCCTGTGTATCAGTTTGTGCTCACTGCATCTGCCTCTTGGCACCAGTGAACAGACTCTGGCTCCATCCTCTTTTCACCCTCCCATCAGATACTCATTGACAGTGACAAGCTTCCTCTTGAGCCTTCTCTTCTCCAGGCTGAGCATCCAAAGTACAAAGTCCAAGCTCTGTCAGCCTTTCCCCAGATGTGAGGGGCTCCCAGACTCTTCATGATCTTCATGGCCCTTTGCTGGACTCCAGCATGTCCATGTGTCTTGTAATGATGAGTCCAGCTCTGGGCACAGCACGCCAGGTGTGGTTTCACCAGTGCTGCATAAAGGTAGGAATCACCTCCCTTGACCTGCTGGCAATTCTTTACCTAAGGTACCCCAGGATATCGTTCCCTTTTTTGCAGCAAGAGCACATTGTTCACTCAGGTGAAGATGCAAGTATACAGCTAGAGGGCAAGAAGCTGCCCAGTGTAACATTGCAAGAGGTTTGCTGGGGCAGAGAGCTGTCTTACAAGACCTACACTGGCATAAGTAGCCCTTCCATCTCATTTTGTGCTCTCCAGCCTTGCAGAGCTGGGTAATTGCTGTATCTATCAGTGCTCCTTGCATTAACAGGGAGTAATTGGCACCTGTGTTAAAGAGCCTGGTTTCAATTACTGCCGAATGGAGCTCAAACTCCAGAGCTGGGAGATTACATGGGGGAGGAGCTGTAGTCCTCCCGTTTACTCTCTGTCTTTCCACCAGGTGCTCCTCTTTCCCCAGGGATGAAGCATTTTTTTCATTTCTTGCTTGTGCCTTGAATCTGCAATGCTGCCAGCATAGGCTGTCTGGGAAGTGTGAGGTTGTGCCTCTCAGGAGCACAGAGCAGGCGTGGCTGGCACAGTGCTCAACTCTGTTCTTCCTCATGTGGATATTTCTTACAGGAGCCTCTGCTACACATCCTGCACTGAATGGTGGGGTAGCAAGGGGTAGGAGGAAATTAGTCTTTGTAGATGGTGGCATTCCCCCAGCTCCATTGAGCAGCAATCCTGGGGGGCTTTCCCATTCCCTTCCCTCAGCTACATGTCTCTCTTTGGTTTCCACTGCATCAGCACTCCCCTGTTTACTGGGCCCTGCCCCCTCCTGCTGCCATTCATCATTTCTGATCCAATAAATTACAAGACCGTAAAAATGCACAGGGAATTGTTTTCAGTGTTATAGAGCCATGAGCCCTTAAATTTCCATTTGTTTAGTGGGTGATGAATGGACGGTTGTGGTTGGCGCTGGAGCCATGTGGAGGGGTGGGAGAGCTCTGACTGCAGTCAGTGCTCCCTCCTGCAAGCTCAGCACTGGGGGCCTCATTGGCTTGTGAAGCAACACCTGTCTGGGGCTCCCTTTCCCAGTAAAACTCCCTGGTTCAGTTCCTAACAGGGGTCAGGGGAGGGGTTTGGAGAGGCTAAGTCAGAACATCCAGGCTTTATTCCTATCCTGTGGGGGAATTTTATGATGTCTGGGAGGGAGCTGCTATGTGGGATGCCAGGGCAAACAGTTGTGCTGTAGAAGCAGGACTGGGAGTCTCAGGCCCATCAGCTCCCTGAAGGACTGGTTCAGATAGTGGGTAGGAGCCCTGACAGCAGGAAATGGGGATAAATGGAGGAACTTGGCACAGAGTGAGGGCAATGGAACAAGGAAGAGGTCTGGGATGGCTGGTACAAATGCAGAGCTCTGGCTACAGGCATATGGGGAAAGGCTGTGCTGGCACGCAAGGAATGCTGTGGCTTAGTAGCTTCCCAGTGACAGAAGACATCCTGCTTGATGCTGGAAGTTAGCATCTATGCTGCTTTTGCCTTTCTTCTCTCCAGTAACCTGGAACCACAATGCCTAAACTGGGGAGATGGGGGACATGTGAGGGGCATGGCCATCACTGCATAGTTTGCTTCCTTTTTTCTCTAGGTGCCTATTTTCCTCCAAATGTGGTTTCAAGTCAGTCTTGCAGCACTTTGGACCTGTATAATGGTTTTGACACTGGATGTAAACTTAGCTGCATGACTCGTGCCACAGTTGAATCTGAGTCCTGCCTTGAGCAATAATAAATTTCTGATCTAAGCTGCTCTGCTTGCACTGCTGATGCATGTCATGTTCTTCTCCTCTTCCCTGTCTCTTCAGACTGCAGGCCACTGGGAAGAGCCTGGGAGAGACCTTCAGCTCTGTGCTCCTGCTCCAGGGGTACAGCACAGCAGTCATTCCACTGCCCTGTGCATCCAGCACTTACTGGATAAGCACTTGCATAAGTGGCAGGAGAAGGCACAGAAGGAGTTAAACAGTGCTGGAAAAATTGGTATTTAATCCATTGCTGTCCCTTCTAGCAAACCTAGATGGGAAAATGCCTCCCTGTTGGAAATAGTGCCTTTCAAAAATGGAAATGCAGGATGGCTGGGGATTAGGGTGCCTATCACTGGAAATGGGTTTCTTATCGTCCCTCTGAGCTGAATTGGTGGGACAGCCTCTGAAAATTGAATTGCCTTGCCTGTTTCGGTCTCTGCCATTGCATCCCTCCTGTGTTCCATCTTTGTACCCACCTTCCCAACCTCTGGCCTGTCTTGTCCCCATCCTCAGCAGAGCAGGGGCTGCTGCTGAGTGGGTCTATGTTTGTGGAGAGGGACTGTCCCAGCTGCAAGGTGGGCAGGACTGGCTACATCTGGGAAGATTCATCCTTTCGGTTGTCAAGTCCAGGAGGATGTAGTCACTCTTTCTAAGCTTCCCTCTGACCTTGAAAGGGCAGTGGTGGCCTGGCAGAGCCTGGTTTAGGAAAGCATGAGTGAAGATGTGAAATGATCAGAAGACATTAGCCACTGCTGGAAATGACAGCTGGTGATGAGGAGCTGGAGCCAGGATGGATGAGAGGCAGAAGAGATGAGGGAGGTATAAGAGATCAAGGAGATCTCCACATTGAACATATTAGAGCAGGAATGAGCATGATGGGCAGCCTGAGCCCCGGTCTGTGCTATGCCAGGTGGGGGCATCTCTCCTACTAAGCACTCAGGCTCTGTTCTGGGATGGCCAAGGTGGCTCTTCCAGTTCCTCCTCACAGTCTCTGCACGCCACAAACACCAGCCAGCCTGTCCCCAGCTCTGTCCCTGCAGAACCTGGGGTGTTCACTGCTCTCTTGGCCTATAATGGGCGAGGCTGAAAGCTGATCAAACCTTTTCTCATGGTGCAGACTGCAGGCCACAGCCCACATATGCCCAGGTGTGCCAGCGATGGATGTCTGCTCACAGTGCAGGGACTCCTTTAAAGGTCTTTTTTCCAGTGTTTGGTTGGGGGATGATTATCTTTTACTGAGCTGTATTTTTCCATAGGTTGCCAGTGCCTAATTTCATCCTTGTCTGTGTCACAGTATGGTTTTTTTGAGGTATTTCCCATCCTCTGTTAGAATTAAATGTGAGCCATAGGCACAAGAGCTGCTGAGTGTCCACCTGTCTATGGCTTTTCAATTCACCAACCTGCACTTGTGCTGTTCCAACATACAGTTGGTGCCCTTGATTCTTTGTCTGCCAGAACACATTGAGTTTGAAAGTAAAAATTATTTAGAACTAATTGGGGAATTTTTTTTTTATACTCTTACGGAGCTACCATCCATAGTTAACGGAATCTGAAGCAGATCTTTCTCTCTCAGAATAGCCCCTCTGCACTGAGCTGGAACACATAAAGTAATGCTGGCTGTCAGGGCAAAGCACTAACCAAGGGCCTGGCTTCTCTTGGAAGAGCAGGCTGTACTCAGGTTGCAGAGTCTTCCTGTCTGCCCTGAGAAAGAGAAGTCCTCTCTTCTTGCAAGGGTGCTGTTCTTGCCCTCTGCTGAAGGACTGACTCAAATTGCTGACAAATAACAGAAGAAAGCTTACATTTAATCGTAAAGGTGCCTCCTTACATGCTGAGGGGCAACTGTGGTCAGGTCTAGCAGCATGAGAGGGGTGGGACCTTTATCTCTGCAGCAAATTATGGCCAAAGGCTTTATACTGTCTGAGGGCCCTGTTACAGAGCTTATTTCTGGAGTGGGATGCAGGTTTGCTCATTGATCCCTAGCAGCATTCACACTTGCATGAGAGAACACACTGGTTTGTTATGTGTGACACAGGCTCAACCTGCAGTGGTGGCCTGGAAAGGAGGAACAGAGAAGAGGGAAAACCAAAGCCACAGAGCAATCCTTAATGCTATTTTACAAAGTGTTATTGTTGCCAGTCCCACATGCACTGGAGTGGGCTGCCCAGGGAAGTGATGGAGACTCAGTGTGGCACTTAGGGTATGGTTTAGTTGATATGGTGTTTTTCAGTCAAAGGTTAGACTTGATGATCTCAGAGGTTTTTTCTAACCTTAATGATTCTGTGATTCTATACTTCTTCACAGCCTCAGTCCTGTCTCAAAGCCCTGTGCTTGGGGAATGGACCCAAGGAATTATCCCAGGAGTATTTTGCAAAGGGGTTGTTTTCCCAGCTCTTGGTCCAGGTCCACCCGCACTTAATGCAGGCCAGCACAGAGCTGCCCCTGTGTCATCTGTCAATGTGAAGGGTCACCAGCTGGGTACAGGTGCCCTATGGAGCCATCACAGACCCCTGGTCATGTGTCATGTGTGGTCATGTGTTTAACAGCTTGTCCAAAGCAACTTACTATTTCATTTTGGGTTAAAACTGATAAATCAAGGTGACTTTGGGGAGAGAAATAATTCCTTTTGCAGGATTTGCATAATCCTGGCTGGTGATATGATAATGGTGTTTGTTAAAGACAGAACACAATGAATTAATACTGTTAAGTTGCTGCTGCAAAATGCAAAGCAGGTAATTTACTGTGGGTGCAAGCAAGAGTGTGAGTACAGCAGGCTCAGCAGTGGAAGCATGAGGCCCAGAAGACTCCTTGCCACAGGTCCAGCCAGGGTCTGGCACAGAGTCAGCACTGAACTCTGCTTGGCCCCAGCTAAAGGCTGTGCTTGGCTTTGCTGGGGGAGGATTGCCTGTTTGAGTCCCTTTTCCCACTGTCTCTGTGGGACTGGGACCTGCTTTGTCCCCCAGATCATTCTGGAAAGCCAGCCTCCCTGCTGGAGAAGAGACAAGGGAGCTGAGGGTGACATGTGTCATGCTGGTTCTGAAGGTATCTCTGGGCCCAGAGATGCCCTGGTAAGGAGATGGGTTGTGGCACCAGCCTTTGTGCCATCTTGGCCACCCCTAGGAAGCTCTTGAGGCCATTCATTCCTCCCGCAGCAAAGACAAAATCCCTGGGGTGGGTACAGCAGCCTGGGGACCAGGCAGCTCTGGCCTCAACCCTCAGTTCTCACCTTGCCCAGCCAGGCTTAGCTGAGTGAGGATGAAGAGCTGGTGTGAGGCAGAGGTGGAGGGAGGTGTTTGGGAAAGGTACATGGGTGTCTTGCTCATTCCCTGGGCTGGTGCTGCACTTCCAAAGCCATCCTTCCTGCCAGACCCCACTGGAATCCTAATGCACTGTTTATCTCTGCAGTTCCACAGCTCTGTGAGAGGGAGATGCTGTGCGGGAGCCAGAGCAGGATTTCAAGCTAATTGGATTCTGTGTCTCCGTGGCTTCCCGTGTAGGCAGGCGACTAGGATTAGTGCAGTGTTTCTGAGGAATGGAGGAGAGCAGGGATGACCTGCATAGGGATTTCCTCCTCCATAGCCTCTGCTGCTACCTTCAGGAAAGGACCGAGCAGGAAAGGTTTTGAACAGGCCATCAAGGTAGAGGGGCCCAAAGCAGCCTGTCCCCACTGTCCAAATTGCTTCTTCTCTTCCTAAATCTTTGAGCCAGGTGCAATCCCCTTCCCAGGGATGGAAACAGCTCAAACACCTCCTGAGCTTAAGCCAGCCTGACATGGGATTGATCTCTCTTGCTGACTCCTTGTCAGGGAACCAGAAAGGGAAATCAAAGAACCAGTGGCTCCTGTGCTCCGCCAGCCACCTGCCTGGCTTTGCTTCCCTTTCCCTCCCCAGACCTGGCTACTGGCTGGGAGCAGCACACATTTGAACCTTCTCCCTTCTCCCTTCTCTCCTGTTCCTTGCTGAGTTTCAGAGCCTGTCAGGGCAGGCGCAGGATCCAGCTCATTAACACAGATTTATTCCTGTATAAACATTTCATTCCTTTAATTGCACGGCAGTCATGCCGCCAGCAGCAGTGGTAATGGTTCCGATTGCACCAGGTGTATGCGCCTGCAGCCGGCACACGTGGCTGAGCACTCACACCCTTGTGACACACACCATGGTGCCCACGGGTAGGAATCTGAGCTGTGCAATGCAGAATCAGCTGGTCTGGAGAAGTGTGGCCCCAAGCACGGTGCTATAGGATCCCAGCAGGTCTGTGGGGTTGTAGAATCATACATAGAATCCTATAATGGGTTGGGTTGGAAGGGACCTTAAAGGTGATCTCAATTCCAACACGCTATCATGAGCATGAACTCTTTCCACTGTCCCAGGTTGCTCCAAGCCTTGTCCAGCCTGGCCTTGGACACTTCCAGGGATGGGACAGCCACAGGTTCTCTTGGCAACATGTGGTAGTGCCTCACCACCCTCACAGGGAAGAATTTCTTCCCAGTATCCCATGTAACCCTATCCTCTGTCACAGGGAAGCCATTCTCCCTTTATCTTTTCACTTCATAGCCTTGTCCAAAGTTCCTCTCCAGCTCTCTTGGAGCCCCTTTAGGCACTGCAAGGGGCTCTAAGGTCTCCCTGGAGTCTTCTTTTCACTAGACTGAACAACCCCAGCTCTCTTAGCCTGTCTCTAGAGCAGAGGTGCTCCAACATCACTCTGACTGTAGTTCTGTGGTAGGGCTGGAGTATTTTTCTTGCTGTGCAGAGGAAGGGCAGAGGCCTAGAGGTGCCCAGCCCCTGACTCTACAGGCAGTGTAGCAGAACCTTGAATGAACCCCTGAGTCAGCAGCTGTGCACCCTGAAAGCTGCTGGGATGATGGGTGTCAGTGTCTGTGCTGTACTGATGGACAGCCCTTGGGCACCTGGACAATGGGAGGGAGCCTTGACAGGGTGCTTGTCCCCACAGCACAGACTGAGCCATGTAGGAAGTTGAGGGTAGAGAGAGGGTCTTAGCCACTGTGAATGCCAGGGACGGGTCTCCAATGAGATCTAGGATGTGGCCTGTTCCTGCCCTTGCCACTTACTCCCCATGGCACTACCAAAATGCTGCCATCTCCCAAAAGCTTTCTGGCAATCCCTTTCTGGCAATGGAGCACCTCTGGGGCCCCACTCAGTCAAACATCAGTGCAGGAGGGTGCACCCAGTCAACACTGCCTGCTGGACTCTGAATGTAGGAGTGGCAGGTACTCGAAAACCTGCTGCTGCAGCTCATGGTCTCTTCTCCCACATGCTCATTCAAATGTTAATTTTATGGACGCCTTTATAAATCTTGTGGCTTTCCCCTGTCCACAGGCTACATAGATTTCATCTTGTTGAGAGGTGACACTTCTGGCCTTTGGTACCAAGCTATCAATTTAATATTCTGAGAGTAGTAAAAAACATGGGACCATATTAACTCACAATTACTCTGCTGCTCCTTCCTGTAACTCTTTCTATGCCATCTGAAATGCCAGGATGATAAATAGGTGCCTCAGCTGCTGGCAGAGCCACAGGCATGGAACAGCACCAGCCAAAGCCAGCCTCCTAGCTGGAACAGCTACATGGTGTCCAAATTGTGAGCTGTTATTCTTCTGCTTGCCAAGAAGACAGAGGTTCGTGCCCA
The DNA here is from genome assembly GCF_008360975.1 of Lichenostomus cassidix. Lineage (NCBI taxonomy): Eukaryota > Metazoa > Chordata > Aves > Passeriformes > Meliphagidae > Lichenostomus > Lichenostomus cassidix. The sequence continues at coordinate 8,082,119 of NC_139500.1, read as the reverse complement.
CCTCTTTGTAAGACCTGGCAGTCTGGAGAAATGCTTGTACCTTACCTTTGAAGCCCTTCCATGTGTTCTGAGCAGGGCACACCCGCAAGTCTGCCAGCCACCCAGCACATTGATTTGCCAGGCTGAAAGGAAAAGGCAGCCCTCTGCTCACTCTGAGGCAGCCTTGCTGCCGACCAGACTGGAAAAACATGTTTAGGTCATTCCATCAATGTAAAGGTTAAATGTTTAACTGAAGCTATTGAAAACAAAGCAACAGCAGTAACAACAACAGCAGCAGAAGAACTGGATACCTTATCAATGTCTGGAATTAAGTTCTGCATCTAAGCACCTACCAGGCACAGTGCACTGAGATTCTGTCTGGGCCATGCTGTGTTGAGAGTGTTGCCTCTCAGCATTTTGTGGAGCTGCCCATAGGTGACAACAGCTCAGCCCCACTTCACCCCAGCTGACAGCTTTGCAAAACAGATTTTCGGACTCTTATTTTTGCCTGGGAATTTTGAAGAAGCACCTGATGTGCTTTCTCTGCTGATGAAGAGGGCTTTTTTATGTTGTATCCTTACTTTCAGCCACTCAACCTCTGTGATTTTGCTAGTGACCCACTGTAAGAGTTATTTGAATACGAGTCTTTTGTTTTGAGTAAATACGGACCTGGAGGAGTCATCATTTTTCTACCCTGCGCATCTCCTGTTTCAGTAAATCAGTAGATTTCTCATATATTTATCTCTTGCTGCTTTGCAAAAAAACATTTTATATTTTAGCATTGTAGAGCAGGTTGTCGTTTGGAAAACAAGGCTCACAGCTTTCATGGCTCCATAACAAGTTACAATATGCATATTATTAAAAGAAAAACTGAATAAAAAAGAAAAACGTCATAATGCCATATATCTAAGAGTCCCATAATGCCTGAATTCCTTCTTCCTTTAACATTTGTGGGCATGGCACAGCAACTACCCTGCTGCCTGGCTGTTGTCTCTGGAGTCTGAATTTACCCTTTGCAGTCATGTGCTTGGAAGAACTGCAGAGCCCAAGGCAGACTCCAGGAGACATGGGCAGAGGTCCTGCTCCATGTATATTCCTCCCTGTGCTCTGTCTCTCTGTGTGCCAGTTCTTGTCACCCTGTCTCCCCGCGATTGTTGTTCTTCCAGGCTCCTGCTGGCACAGTCACCCTGTGATAAGGCCCTTTGGGCTTGAGCTATGATCCACTGCAATCCACAACCAGCAGGCTCCAGTGACCAGCAGACTGATCTACTGGGGGACTTCATCAAAAGGCTCAGTGGCAGCAGCCCTGTGACTCTGCTGGCCCCTGAACTGAGCTCTGGTGTGATGCTGTGGCTCATGTGCTGCTGGGCATCAGCCCAGCCACAGGCTGCTGCTCTGGGGTGCAGGGACCCAGTGAACACCCAGGTCTCTGCTGGGCTGTCACCTGAGGACAGCCATCCTGATGGATGTGGAAAGCCTTTAAATTCAGCACATGATCAATACTAAACTGATCTTCTGGAGTCTCTTATAAGATTACCCCAGCCTCATGCATCCAATTGCAAAAAAATCACTCAGCACACTAGGGAGATGTGAGAAACACTGCAGCCCCCATTTAGGATGCATAGAGCCAGAGTAAGTGACTTCACAATTGTTTATTGCAGTAAATAATTCATCCACTTTACATTTGGTTTTTTGTTGCTATCTCCATGCCCCTGCCTCAGTTCCTTTCTCTCAGTTTCCCACTCTTGTGCTAAAATTCCCATGCTGGGTCGTTTCTGTCATCATGATTCCCAAATACACACACAGAGACACAAATCTGTTTCAGTCCAACTTTTCCTGAGTGCCATACCAGGGAGAGCAGTGCTGAGGGAGAGGCAATGCTGGTTCACTGCTGGGCTCAGCCCATGCCCAGGCCTGGCTTTGCTGCCTTGGTCTCTGCCCCAGTGCTGCTTTCACATTGTGCCAATGTGCAAGAAGTGTTTGGAATACATTAACATTGCTAATAGTGTTTCTATACTAATTAATAATGACATTTGAACAAACTCTAACACAAATTATTAGCTGGCCGGGTGTGGAGTGAGGGTTACAGCTGAGACAGAGCAGTAGTGAAGGAGTAGGTGCTGCTCTGGAGTGGGACCTGGCTGGGGCAGGTGCACCTCGCCTGGCACCTGTCTGGAAGCCTGGGCTTCCCCACACCGTCAGAGACAGGAGGGACAAGGCAGGTGGATGGGATCCAGTGTGGGAGTCATGCAGCATCTGAGCTGGAGTGCCTGGAGGGCTCTGCCCATCGTGATAACACACACTTGCCAGGGTGGACTCTGGTGGGCTTGCTGAGCCTGACAGCTCCTATGTCAGTGCAGGTTGTTTCAGCTGCTAAAAACAGATTGATGAGATTCTCTGCCATGGGATGAAGCTTTTCAAGTCCTGTCAACTGAGACAAGACTGTTATATACATCTCTGAAGCCCTTGGCAGCATACTAACTCCTGCTTCTGGATAGTTTTGTGGAAAAGACTGAGTACAAATTGGCACATATCTCTTTGAACTGAAAATTGTTGCAGTCTGGGAGAGTGTTAGAAGAGCATCTCACCCGCATGCTGAAGGCAATTGCTCCTAGCCACTTTGGAGACACAACACAGGCTAGGAAAAGTTTTGATGCTCCCTGTGGAAACCATTTTGACTGTCTGTGCATTGGAACCTCGCAGACACCTTCCTGGGAGTGCTCTCATTTGCACAGGTGGGCGCTGAGGCTCTGATCCTACCTCTGGTTCTGTCCACCCTGATCACTGTGAAGGGCTGGAGAGTTGAGATCTTGGTGACAGTGGTCTAACCTCAACTGCATCTTCAGGGATGGATCCTCCTTTACAGGCATTGCCCAACCATCTCCACTGGCTCTTTTAACACTTCTTCCAGCAAAGCAGCAGGTGACCATTTGGAGTAAATTGATCCCAGCATCCACATGGTATTTTGTATGTTCTCCCCTTCAGATCTGTAAGTATAGGCCAAATCAGCATTATCCTCATCCACTGCTTTCAGAGGTGCCACTGAGATTTCACCATCTGGGATAAAGTGGCTGCTCTGAGCAATTTTTTTCTCCAGGACAGAATCCCTGAAATGCCTCAGGGTCGTTTCTTGATGTGCCTATTTGGGGCCCTTCCTACCACCTGGTTTTTTGGGGGCTGGAGGACCTCAGGCACAAGCCAAATTGTGATTCCACCTACACCCTCCACAGGAATCTATCTGCAAAGGTGTGAGTCCAAGGTCCCCAGTGCCTTGGGCATGCAGAGCATTGCTGCACACGTTTTAAGTTGTACGACCTATGGTGATGAGCCCCTGTGACCCACTGCCACAAGCTGCCATCAGGGGCCTGGGCCAGGCTGGAAAGGTCTAAAGAGCCTGGAGCTCCAGGCACAGTGGGGCTGCAAAGGCCCCAACATTGCTGCTCCTGCATCTTTCTGACAGGGAAAACCCAGGTAGCGTGTTGGGGTAATTAACTAGGGTTAGGGTTAGGGTTATGCCTAGGGTTAGTGTTGAGAGATCTAAAGGGCCTGGAGCTCCAGGAAGAGTGGGTCTGGAAAGGGCCTTCCGAGATGATTTCGGCAAGACCCTAACCTTGCTGCATGTGTGCTGTCTCGGCGCCAGTCCTTGTAGCAGAGCACTCTGGATACTCCTGTGAATGGCTGGTGGTGACACTCAGTGCCTCTGGGTGCATTCTGAAGGCTCTGAGTTTGTTTCCATTCAAGCATTGTGCCTTGGCTGAAGCCCACGTTTCCCGTCGGTTTTTGCAGGCTGTGTCCATGGGGCTGGCTGCTGACAGCCCTCCTCTGCCAGCAGACTGCAGCTGGGCCTGGGCCTGCACTCGGCTGCATCAGGCTCAGCTGACAGGCCTGGTGTGAAACAAGATGAATGGGCTGAAGTTGGTGAAAATTATTCTGATTTATAATCTGCTGCTTTGTGGAGCTCCCCAATTAATTCTTTCTAGATATACAAGTAGGCCACATGTTTACTTTGCTTCAAATGCAATAAACATTACACTCTGTCCCTTGCTTTTGGTACTGGTTCCTGTCAGAGCATTATTCCCTGTAGCTAATTCCTCACACCTGTCTCCGAGGCTCCTGGGACCTTGGCTGAGCACGGGGCGGAAATGCCAGGCTCCAGGAAACTTGTGGCATGGAGAGATAAATTGCTGATCAAAGGGCTAGTGCACAGTGCCTCTGAATATTTAGTCACAGGCAAGGCAGCCCAGCCCACTTGGGAGAGGGCTTTGTTCCTGATGGTGCAGCGAGCAACCAGGGCGGGATGGGGTGCTGGGTTCTGTGCAACCCCAGGCCACAAAGAACTGGGGAAGAGTGGGGCCCATGTGGTGCAGTGTCTGTGGGGAGCTGCTCTTTGCAGCTCTGCTGGGGTCTGGATGTCAGCACAGGGCTACTGCAGCACAGAGGCACCAGCCCTGGGCAACAACATCAGCCTCTCTGGCTGGTGCAGAAGTGACTCCTGCACCCATCCTCAGGGAGGAGGACTGCTGTTCCTGCCCTCCACAATGTTGCAGAGCAGGAGCTGAGCACAGCCACGGCCATGGAGTCAGACCAGGAGCTGCAGTCTTGTTGCCCAGAAATCCTGGAAAAGCCAGGAAGAGGTGGGAAGGTTCCAGCAGATAGGAGCCAACAGTTCCAGAATGTCCCTGGGATATTCATGGCCCTGAAGTGTCAGGATGCCCAAGGAAAGGCCCATACTGCCTGTGCAGCCAAGGACAGTACAGCCCAAGGGTTCGGGCGCTGCTGGCCCAGCCAGTGCTAGTCCTGCTGGGAGGGGGAAACAGAGGGGATGGGCAATTCCTTGTTCCTTCTGTGCATGTAAAAATAGGACCAATTTTGTAATGCCTTGCTGATCCCTCTCACCTCCTGCCCTACCTGCACGGGATGGAGGCTGATTCCAAATTTGCTGATAACAAGGGTGCACAGAGGTTTGCAGAAGTAAAAGCCAAGTGCTGGATGTTGGGCTTTGTTTTCTGTTTTGATTGTCATGTGACTGATTATGGCCATCACTCTCTGCCTTGATTTCTGCTTCCTTCCCTGGTACCATCAGTGTGATCTCTTCATCTACCTAACAAGTTAAGCCCATCTCACAGGCAGTGAGTGTGAAAGTGGGTTGAAAAGCCCAGGTTTTATCATTGCTGTCACATCCATCCTCCACCTAAATTCCAAGAATTGCCAGCACTGAGGCAGGAAGTTGTGATGCAGAAGCATGCATAAACTTTTACTGACCTAGAAGTGACCCTGCTGTTTGTCCTGTTGCCTGTGGTTTCCATGGTCCCCAGGCATCAGGAGACTGTTTCCAAGCCTTCCTCTCCCTTCTGCAGACAGGAAACACTCTCCATCCTTGCCTACTTTCCCCAGCCTGCTCAGTACTCTGGCCTTGCTCTGGTGCTGTGTTGGTTCCACGGGTGAAGCAGTGCAGAGCTACTTTGCTTGCTGAAACGCCTTTGGTGGAGGATGAATGAACTGGGGCTGGTGCCTGCTGGTAAAGGTGCCCACTTCCACCTGGTTTGATACAATGATGCCTTGCTGTTTGCTGTGCAGAAAAGTGGGCGCAGTTTACTTGGCACTTTCTTTGCACCATCTGCAGAGGAAAGAGAATTTTAAAAATGAGCTTAGAGCATAGTTTAACGGTGAATTTTAGTATTCCTGCCACTAGCACTGCCTTGTTCTTTTCTCTCACCTGGCTTTACCCCACACACACAGCTTCTCTGCTGCCATCCAAGTGCAAGAAAGCACCTGCCTGGCCTTTGGCTCCTGTCCTGCCCTGGGTGGTCCAGAGCCAGTATCTCCCTGCCTTTCAGTGAGTCTTGGGACAGGGATGAATTCCGTGAGCCCTGTTAGGGGAGAGGTGCTGGCTTTGCATTCTGAGCCTCAGCACCCAGTTCAGTGCTTGCTGTAGGCATGAGGAATCTGCCAAATGTCTGAGCACACCAAGGGGACGCACTTGCTACCTACCCTTCACCGTGGGGGCAAGCATTGTATTTGCACTCCCTTGGAATGATCCAGCAGCAATGTGTTGGGGGCTCTCAAGGGGAGAGATGCCAGCCTGGCCTTGGGGCATGTGGCCCCTCTGTTTCCTGGAGTCCCAGACATAGGCACTTGTGTGCCCTGTGCAGGTCTGCCAGGGAGGGAAGCCAAGCAGCCGCTGTTATCAGGCTCACACAGACCTTTCCCATCTGGCTGCTCTTCTGAGGAGTGATCCACATGCCCTGCAGGTGCCGGCAGCCATCACCATTGCGGGAGGTGCAGCTGATCTCTCTGCAGGGTCTCAGGCTGCCCCCTCCAAGCCTGACTGGTGCAGCCCCTGCTGCACTTGCAGCCCCTTCCTTCACCTCAGTTACACAGGTTGGAGCTGACAGGGATTTGAGTCGGCTCAGGCAGCTTGAGCTGTGTTGCAGGGGGTTGGAAACACAAAGCTCAGTCTGGGTCAGTGTCTGCAACCAGCTCTGAGTCCAGAGTACCAGGGATGGAGAGCTGGTTGGCAGCAACAAGAGGATGCTCAAAGCCCTTGCACTTCTCCCAGCTGCTGTGAGGGGCAGTCCTCTCTGAGTCCTCCCCCCAGTCCTGCTGAGATCTGCTAGGGCACTGAACACCCAGGGGCAGGGATCTGCTGGCAGACATAGTCTGTGTCAGCATTGATGTTCTTTGTCCTCCCTACAGCCGTTTGCAATGTGCCCCTGACAGCACGTGGAGGTGAAGGCAGAGCTGCCCATTAGCCTGGATGGAGCTCAGAATGAACACCTTCCCTGTGGTTTTGTCAGGCTCTGTCTGCAAAGCCACTGCGGCTGAGCCAGGACATTGTCACCTCTCCTGTGTCTCCCAAAGCTATCCCCTGAACTTCTGGGAAGGCCTGAGCTAAGTGGGTGTCCACCACGTTCTTGGCAGAGGTGTGGGGCTTGGACTGGCTGTGCTGGGGAGGTTGAGCTGGGCTGCAGCCACACCACTGCCTGCAGACACTCCTGCATGGCACAGGGAAAGCAGCAATCCCTCGAGTGCCTGCATCTTGCTCAGTCCCTGGCAGATGGGGAGGGGCGCTGGCTCCTGGGGAGCTGTGCCAGGACACGTTTCCAGGCTTGAGATGGGAGTGTTTCTCCCTGATGGATGCAGTTTGTTTCAGAGGTGATGGAGCACTTGCTGCAGAGCAGACCAAAGCTGGTGGGCACAGGGGCAGCCAGGCTGGTGAAGCGAAACATTTTAAATGCTTTCCATTCCAGCTCTCTGCAGCCTGTGCCTTGCCAGGAGCTGCTCTCTGTTTTCAGTTAACTTGGTAACGGCATCAGGACCAAGGAAACAAGCTTTCCAAATATGCTGCAGGAGCAGCTCTGGGCATCTTGGTCATGTTCCTGGGGACGGTGCTGCTGAGCATTGCTGATGCTGTGACACAGCCACTCCCACACCTTGGCTTTGGGGATCCTCAACACCTTCTTTGGGCAGATTGAGCCAGAGGTCTCGCTGTGGAGAGGGAGAGGGCATCCCCCAACTGCATCCTTGGAGAGCAGGACTCTGCTCTCAGTTTGGGCTGGACACTCCAACACAGCTCTGCACAGGTTTCCTGCTCTTTTCTCCTTCCATCTTCACCACAGACACAGGACAAAGGACCATGAGGAGTTACAAGAGGTAACAGAGCTGAGCACCTAGAACCACAAAGCCCTGTCTTTCAGGTACCCCACTACTCAGAGAGCTTCCAGTGTCAGACACCCCACTTCCCTTTCCTGGCCTGGCTCCTCTTCTGAATATATTTTTACATTTTGTGACTCTCAGAGGTTTTTAAATTTAATGGGTTCCTCTTTTTTCTTTCCTCCTTCTTATCACCTGAGCTGGATCCTCTCTGAGCTGCTGCCAGCTCCAGGGATTACAAGTGAATAATTTACGTCTGATGGCACGTTTGAAGTTTAAGAAAAGGAAATGGCAAGTGTAGCCTTCTCCTCATCCCTGCCCCAGAGGTGTGGTGCAGGCTGCTGCTGTTTCTCCAAAGGCAATTCCAAGGATTCCCTAGGGAGCCATATTCTGCACATGGCATAGCCCAGCTTGGGCATGGCCATCCAGATCCCAGCTGCCTGGAGCTGAGGGCTCCCAGGGCACCACAAGGACAAAGGGCTCATTTTCATCCAGCTGCCCTTCCAGGCTTCTGCTCTGCCACAAGGCAGCTCCCCAGCACCAGCACGAGGATCACTGTGTGTGCCGTGGACTGTCCTCCCTGCCTGTGGGAGGGACTCTGGGCCCCACTGGCCAGCCCCCTGTCAGGAGGGGCTTACTACCAAACCAAGATGTGTGTGCTGGCAGCTCTGCAGCACAGCGAGGAAGGCAAGGGGCAAACATGCCCTGCTGGAGAGCTGATGCTGGGCTGGCTCCTGCTGGTGGTGCCTCGAGGATCACCAACTTGTCTCCAGGTGCCGATGGAGGAAGGAGAGCCTGGCTCCCTCAGCTTTGCTGAGCACAGCACACATCTCTTCTTGACCGAGCTGCACAGGGTCTGGAGAAGAGAACTCCCTCCCACATCCAGGGGCTGTGCTGCCACTGATGGGCTCTGGGCCGGGCTTTCAGAATGCCAGGCTCGTTGCTAATTCTCAGGACAGGGGCCACAGGAAGATACTCTGGGAAATTATTTTTAACTCCCCGCGATTCGCTCTTCAGAGCTAAGTCACTTTTATCAGCGCTAGTTCAGCCCCACTGAAGGCAATCTTTCCTCATACATACACTTCTCTCTGCAAGGTGGCTCTGACAAAATTTAAATATGAACTTTAGTGGTTTCCAGGAGCTCTTGGAAGAACTAACAAGCGTATCACAGGGTCCAGCATTAAATCCTTCCCTGCTGGGATGCAGTAGAGAACGGAAACTGTCAGGCAGTTTGAGATCCACTTAGCAATTAGTGCAGATGAAAGAAGCACTAACGCGAAAGCCCTGGTCTCTGTGCTGCTGGTGGGAGGAAAGGAACGTGTAAAAGAAACATAACAAAATGCGACTGTGTATCCCACAAAACAATGAATCATTTTAACATTACCAGTCCTTTTCAAGCAAGCAGAAACAGTTGATCAATATGTGACAGAATTAAAGATCTGCAATAAAACCTTGGAGCTGAGGATCTGTGAGAATTGTGAATGTAGACTAATCTGTGAAATTCTGCATATGGCAAGAGCACACCAGGAAAGACCAGCATATGTACGAGAGCCAGAAGCTGCAACAGTACAAGTCTGCTGGGCAAGAAGGCTCCTCTGCCCACCCAGAGGAACACCCACTGCAGAGGAGAAACCAGCATTGGCAGTGGATATGCAGCAGCTACAGAAAGCAGGAGTATTTCCCAGAAAACTCAGAGTTACAACAAACGTGGCCCTAAGCCATATCCTTGTAAAAGCCTGCAAAAAATGTGATTCAGAATGTGTATTCATAAAAGCTGCAGCCACAGCTGTGGCTCTGGAGGATTTTGGGCCAGTAAGAGCATCTCATTGCCTTTACAGTCTGAAGTAGTGAAAACAGCTGAGAGATGCCATTCCATGACTGTGCCACAGCTAACTTCAGGAAAACAACAATTTCAGGGTATGTTAGGAGGACGGTATCCCTGGAAAAAGGAAAGGCAGGTGTACAACATCTAAACAGGTGGCTACTTAGTAATGTGCTCAAGGGACATGGTGGACTGTGTTTGAATCTGTTCTAAAAATATCTAAACTGGATGATTTGAAAAGTAGTAAGGAGGACACAAGTGCACAGTTTGGAAATACTAATATTTTTAGAAAGTTAGGATAGTTGTTTGAGTCCTGGTAATTGAGTGAGCATAGGAACTCCACATGATGCACTTAAAACATGTCTTTGGGAGGTTCAAATTGCTGTTTTGGGAAAGCTGTAGAACCTTGTCATGTACTCAGAGAAACCTGTTAGTCACGACAGCAGGACAATAAATGGCACAAAGAAAGTGTAACTTTAAACTCAGTGCAGTGGGACTGCCAGGGACTAAGGAAGCCAGGGAAGTGGCTGCATGTGCACATATATTGTGAGTTAATCTAATAGTGGTGGTGGCTGAGCAGGATTTGAGTCAGAGGGAATGGGGCATGATGAAAGATAAGCAGAGCTGGGGCTGATGTAGCCCTGAGTAGGGCTTCCTTTCCCTTGGTTACAGGAGGGCTTTGCTAGTCCCTCCCAACCACATTCTGGTGCTCTTCTCAGCCCAGAGTGCGTATCCTTCAGAGCGCTGGACTCAGCACTGGGGTACTCCAGAAGTGCTCACATCACTCTTCCTTTCTGGGATGTGAGTCCAAAGACCATCCTAGTAATGGAAATAAACAACTGTTTTCCAGTTTACAGCCCCTCCAATGCTTTTTGCAGCCAGACTGTGATTTTCACTGTACCACAGTTCTCCTGCTGTTTTTATAGGAAGATTCCAATTGCTTTGAACCCCGTTTGTCTCTGCCCTTGGGTGACTTCAGGGATGCAGAAGAGTGTGTGTGAGTGTGTGAGTGTGCCTGCATGTGTGTGTAGCAGGGAGAGGACAGAGGGAGACTGTATCATGGTCCACCTGCCAGTCAGCCCTGGTCCTAAGCTTTCCATCTAGCTCGGATCCTTGAATGCAGCCCAGACCTGATAGCCCCAACCTCTGCCTTTCCTCATTATCTTTGCTCTGTCTTTTTTATACTGCCTATCTGTGGCATAGTTTCAACTATTCATTCTGTTGCAACACCTAGGTGGTGAGCTGTCTGTCTAGATGTAGGTCTTGGGAGCAAAAAACTTGGAATAAGTCCCTGTGCCACTGAAGGAGGGCACTTTGTGAACACATTTCACAGCAGGGGTAATTCATCTGCCTACCCAGTAGCAGAGCCAAGCACTTGTCATTGGCCTTTCTTGAGTCTGGGCCTGGACCAGCAAAGCAAATGTTGAATGACTGCTACAAATAACTGCCCCAACCACCAATTTTTATAGGCAGAGTGGCAGCATTTCATGCTGGGCACAACAAGCAGTGGAGATGAAAGCTCAAAGCCAAATAGACATCACAGAGCCAGTACAGATGTGATTTATTAAAGAAATGTCTGGATTGCAGAGGAAGCAGAAAGGTGTATCTTGAAAGGAACCTTTAACGCCTGTGACTGAAAAGGAACAAGGGCTGGGAAGCAAGAGAAGCTGCCAGGGGCAAAAGCTAATGGACCTGGTCCTGGGGTGTGCTGTCAGCAGGGGATGTGTGGCTAGAAGCCAAAGGGTAAGCTGTGTTGCTTCATCTGTAGCCATAAAAGCAAGAGCTGAGCAAAAGGGCTGCCCAAGCTGAGATGAGAGGCAAGAGAGTGCTTCTGGGGAAGGGAATATCCCCAGGCTCCCACTGGGAAGTGACATTCTTTACTGTGGTTTGTGTGGAGAAGCCAATAACCACACACTCTTGTCAGCAGGACACATTGTATTCTGCACCCTCCCAGGGACTCCAGCTCCCATCTGGTTGTCCAGATCCAGTACCTCAGCTGCCAGGTTCTGGACAGACTCCTCATCCATCCCTCCTTTCTCATTGTGCCAGCACAGTTACTCCAAGCTGGTTTCAAACCTTGAGTCTCCCATCACTGCAAACAAGCCTGCCCTGTGGAAGGACAAGTGTCTAGCCTCCAGAAGCTGACCAGGCCCTTCCAGCTGGACATGCTCTGGCATGAGGTACTTGTGGGGGGAGCCTTAGGCCTTCCCTTCCCTGTGCTGTTGCCCACCACTGCCCAGCCTATCCTCCCATGCCAGCACACAGCAGGGACAGTGCCAGCACATGTTGTCCCCAGCCCTGGAGCCACTCTGAGCAGCAGAATCTGCTGCATTAGGTCGATTTCAAGAGCCCCTCCAGGTCAGTTAGCAATTACCTGCACCAGATACACGCTTGGAAAGGAGCTTCTGATCTCTTCAATGCACTCGTTTTCCTCTTTCAATTTCAAATTCGCCTCACTGGAAATAGGCACTTCAGCCTCTTTTACAGACCATGGTAAATTAGGATTTCGTCCAGTTCTGTTGGTTTTGCTGATATAGATGTTTTCCTGTGCAGAGGCGATGCCACGGCCAATCTGAGGTGTGTCCAGACCCTTCCTGTTCAGCCACTTCCAGCTGAGCCTGCAGGTGATGTCATGGTACAGAGTATTCCTGCACAGACCACTGGCCCTTGCATGTGCTGAGCATCCTCTCCTGGGATGGGCACCCTCATCCCAAAGCTCCTGTTATCAATTCAGTCTGGTGCTCCATGCTGTTGAGACATGGCCAGTGAGGAATTCCCTCACTTGAAGAGTTAGCTGAAGAGCAGGTTTTGATCTGCATACTCTAGTCTTGTCCTGGGAGGGGAAGGACCTGAAAGAAATAAATCTGATGCATCTTTGCATGCATCCTTATCCTTGTGCTTAAACCTGACTGCCATCCACTTGTCACAAAGACATTTTCCACAGTGACATCCTTCCTGCAAAGCTCTTCCAGCATGGCACTGGTCACACTGTGGGAATCCTCCAGCTGGTTCATTCTGCTGCTCAGCTGAGGAAGACATGTCTCCTGCCTGTGCCCGAGGACATGCTCCCAAGGGAAGGGAGGCTCACTGCAATCCTGCAGCTGGTGCATCTGCAGCAGTCTCTGCTGCCAGTGTGGAGCCATCCCCTCATGGCCCCTCACAGGCTGCTGGGGAGGGGGTCTGGCAGTTTTTTTCTTGACTCATCATAGGGCACCTGGAGCCTGATGGGGTCACGCAGCACCCTATCCCAAAACCGGGGTTCAGTGCCCAGAGGCAGAAGCAATTTTACATAAAGTTCAATTAAATATTTGCTTTATAATTGCGCAACAAATTATTCATAAAGGCATTGGAATCTAATCACAAGGCTGACACCGTGGAGTCTGCAAATGACACAGTACTTGAAGAGAATAAAGATGGGGGGGAGCTGCCAGGCTCTGGTGACAGGCAATGCCCGAATCTGTGGGACAGTGGGAACACTCCCAGAAAAAGCCCCACAGCAGCACAGAAGAACCTCAACAGGCAAGGTCGTTTGGCTGACTAAGTGGGGTGGCATGTGAGAAATGGCTCTGGGCAATAGCTTGGGGGGTTTGGCTCATGTGTGCCCAGCAAACAGGGCAGTGCTGGGCTGTGTCCCTCCCAACCATGTTGTTTCACCTCCATCTTCCTGTGGACATGCTCTATGGTGTGTTACATAGTGTCCCCACCTCTGCAGGACCTGTGTGAGCACAGTACTGCTGCCTTCAGCTCATCCCCCTATCTCCAGCAGGAATCACGGTGCTGGACCTTTTAAGGGGTGCAGAACCTCTCCCATAGCCATGGGCTATGAAGGAAGTCATGTGGTGCAATCTGCCTGTGGGGTCCATCCTAAACCTGTGCCAGAGCAGCATCCAGGTACAGGCAGGAGGCAATCTGGTCATGTAATGGGGCATCCCACACTGCAGCCCTCAGGAGACAGGCAGTGTGAGACAAGGATGAACAGCTGTCAAGAAATGGCTGAAAAGCACAGCGGGACCCTCTGCAGGGAGTGGGGCTGGGGGACTTGCTTCCATGCAGCTTCATGGCATCCTGAGCTGCAGCTCCGTGAGCACAGCCCTCCCTGCCAGTCCTGACACACCGTGTTGAATTCCTTCCAGGGTGAATTTTGGAGGGCAGAATACTAAATCCTGCCCCCAGAAAGAGTGAGACTGGTGGGACTGAGCTGTGTGCATCTCTGTTGGTTTGGCTGAGATGAGGTAGGGTGTGGTCAGGAACTGAACACAGCTCTGCCAGGCAGGTGCTGAGCCTAGCAGCCACTGAAGCCAGGGATCGCTTTGCCTAACAAGTGCCCATCCAGCCCAGATTCTGTCCCCTGCTGTCATCCTGGGCAGTGGGCTGCAGGCTGCCCTTGTCCTGCCAGGGAGGAGCCCTGCAGGGCACCCAGCATTTGGAAAGCTCTGACTGACAGGGGAGCTGGATCCTGGACAGAGCTGGACTGGAGATGGATTGCCTGCCTGCCAAATGTGGACATTAGACAGGGAGTTAGATTAATGGGAGATGGCTCTGCCAACAGAGAGGTGAGTCACAAAGCTTGTCCTGTGCTGAATCTGTTTCTCCAATAGGGAAGGAGTAGGAGGATTTAGCAAGATTAATCTCTCATAGAGTTGTGAGAATAGCCAAGATTCATGGGCTTCTCAGCAACAAATTTCCAAGTAAGCAGACAGCACTTGGGCTTGCTCCATGTGACACAGCACAGATCTGTACTGGTAACTCTGGAGTTTCCTGCCACTGGTCACAGGTAAGATTGACCATACTCCAGTGCTCACCCATGAGCCAAAGCACAGGCTGCACAGAAGCACTGAGCAAAGTGGCTTGAAAACATCAGTTCCCTGAATTTCCCTGAAGTGATCTGCATCTGCTCTACCCAAAACAAACAATTTTGGACCTTGCACAGAGCACGAGAAGGATCTAAGAAAGAACTCCTTTTGGCAGCTGGGATGAACTGGTGACACATCAGCTGGGAGAGTTTCCCAGGTCTCTGCCATCTTTGCATGAAGGAAGAGTATGAGAAGGGCTGGACAAGAGCCAGAGCACCTTTCCTGGTGTGACCAGCACTTCCCTCTGGATAGCAGTTTGTGGTAAAGCACTGTAACACGTGGCAGGACCTCCTAGAGATGGGGGAGGGAGAGCAGATTGGTCATGGCTAATTTTTGGCAGATGATGGGGAGCTCTTGGGCACCCCTCTGTCAAACCCCCTCCAGACCCAAACTCTTCAGGGAGGAGGATGAGGCCAGGAAAAGGAAATCTTGGTAAATGGGTTTTATGTTTTGTTTTAGAGAGCTGTTGAGAGAAAATCTCAGTGCTAGTGAACCAGACATATTTTTTTTGGAAAAGGAAGATTTCAATTCCATGTTGGGAGTCCTGTTTCTTTCTGATATTTCTTCAGTTGTTCATGTCATGGCTCTTCAGTCTGAGCAGTTTTACAAATGTGTTGTGGAGATGAAAGCACCAGGGAAAGCTGCTCAGGATCAAGTTGGAAAAGCTTTTAACTTTCAACTCCTTACAGACAAAGGCACACAGAAGAAGGGGGGGAGTGCAAAGACTAGGAAAAGGAAGAGGAAGAAGCAAAAAGAGATGAGGAGAATAGATGAGTGAAAGGGACAGAGCAGAGAAGACAAATCACAACAAGGAAAGGAACAAGGCACCAGCAGAAAGAAAGGGAGAGATAGGGAGAGAACAAAGCAAAGGGGCCTGGAGCTCAATTAGATGGGGAGAGTGTATCAGAGGAAGAGAAGAGTTGCTGCAGGTAGAGGAGAGCTAAAAAATACAAAAGAGCTATTTGAATGATGGGGTAAAGCAATGATGGGAATAAGAGGAAAGAAGAAGCCAGATGAGAACTAAATTCCCATGGAGATAAAGGGGATGGCAGCAAAGTCAGAGGATAACCCGTCCATCCTTCTGTCACTGCGAATACAAGACCTGACATGAAAGTGACATGTCAGCTTCTGAGAGAGGCTGTGAGACACAGCTGTGGAGGCTGCATTCACTGTTTGTGGGGAGCCACACTCACAACAGGAGTGATCATGTCATGGGTGGTCCTTAGTTCTCCTGCTTTGCATCTTCCATCATTCCTTCCCTGTGGTGGCTCCTGGCATGTGCTGCCGTGTGACCTGGGCATACTCTGAAGCACTGCTGCTTTCAGGTCTCATGGAAGGACTGTCATAAAGTGCCTTGTTATGGTGTTCTCCAGGGCTCATCTGAGAGCTGAGCTGGGACAAACTGCCTGGCCTTATCAGTACCTGCATGGCAGCAGCAAGAGGGCATGGAATCATTGAGTCATAGAATGGTTTGGGTTGGAAGGGACCTTTAAAGGTGATCTAGTCCAACCCATATGCCATAAGCAGGGACTTCTTTGACTAGATCAGGCATGGAGCTGCTGTACCACAGGGGAGGGGGCGATGGTAAGAGAGACAAATCTTCTGTGTCTCTAGAATAAGGGTGTCTTAGCTAAAACAGGCTGGAAAAGGGCACCATGACTACACACAAGTGCTGGGACCATCTTCTCCCAGTATCACACCAGCTTATTGGATGCTTTCAGCCAGGTGGGTTCAACTCCATATGCAGTGTGGGAGGTGGCCTCTTGGCTGTCCCAGGGAATGGATGGGGGTGTTCCCAGTGCCAGTGTCAGTGTTGGCACAGGAGCCTCACAGCTGTCCTAGGTCTAGTTTGGCAATGAGCACACGGTCTCTGTTTGCAGACTGTGTTAGCAGCGGAGCAGCTGTGCTTCAGGCTTTGCTCCTTTCCCTACAAGAGCATCAGGCTCAAGTGGGATCTACTTTGGCAGCAGTGCTTGCAGCTGGGAGGTCTCTCACTCTCACGCTGGGATTGAGGACATTTCTAGATGCTTCTCTGTCTGAAGAGGCTGATACGGAGCATTTCCTAGGATGTCTTCAGGGCCCCCTTGGCCTTTGAGGGTGGGAGTCACACCATAGTAGGCTGGTGGGAATCCTTGTGCCGGCCAGTGTAAAGGTGGGAAGGACAGCTACCAGACCCTGCTGCTGGATCTGCGTTCTGCTCATCTTTGGGTCCTGGAAAGGAAGAGCAGCTCCTCCTGGATCCATGATGTAGTCATAAATCTCTCTTTTGCTTTCCACTCACCTCTCCCTCACCTGCAGGCCCCCTGCCTTTGCAGGAAAAACCTGATCCAGGTAGCTTCTTGATAACATGCTGCTGGGTTACTACACTTTCTTGATCATATTGCCCGAGCAGAGGATTTGTTTTCCTTGTGCAAGGTGCTGTACACCTGGAGCAACACAGCATTCCCTCCTCAGTGCTCTCTTTTGCCCCTTTCAGGGCCAAACTCCAAGGCCAACTAACAGAGGATTCTGTGGACACAGAAGTGCATTTTCTCCCAGTAAGATGTGAGTCTCTGGGCAATGGAGACTGGAAAATGTCCCACTGGGGTCTGTTTGCCTGAGCTGTGACTAAAACCTGACTTGCGAAATCAGATTTATATGTCCCCAAACAGTATTGCAGTCTCACCAGCCTTGAGTTTCCCTGCTTCCACCTTCCACTGGTTCTGATCATGCACAGAGTGGTCTGTACCCCCAGGATCCTGCTGCTGGTGTGTGACTCTACTGCAGGCAACAAGCTGTGCTGCCACTTCTGCGCCTGCACCCCCAAAATACTGCTGGGTTAGGACAGTGCCCACCACACTTCTAGCAAGACTCTGGAGAAGGTACCAAAGACCTAAGGTGGGTGCTGTGGATGCCAGCGACCATGGCCACCCTCATGCACAGCAGGAGCAGGTCTGACAGCCCCAGCCTCAGCCCCAGAGGTGCCCAGAGCCCCTGACAGAGCTCCTGCCACGATGCCACTGGGTCATCAGTGTCTGGCACCATTCAAAGGCTGTGGAAGCATGGGCTGCAGTCTCTGTCCCTGACCTGTCCAATGCCCTGGCATCCCAGCTCTGTCCTGTGCTCCATGCACCGGGCACAGAAGGGCTGGCTCTAACCCGGGGGGGCCAGGTCTGCCCCTGTCCCTGTCCTCGCCCCGCTCCCGTCCCCGGGGCCGCCGGCACGGCATTGGGGGCGGCGGAAGCGGTGCGGGAGCCCGGGGTGGGGGTACCACGGGAAGGTGAGCGGACCCGAGCCGCGGGCAGAGCCTCGCCGCCCCGCCGGGGGCCGTGCCAGCCCGCGGGGTTGCGGGGCCGCTGCCTCGGCGTCGGGGCCAGGCGGGATGCCCAGGGCGGGTCCCGCGGCCGGTCTCTAGGGGAGGCCCCGGGGCCGGTCCGGGGCGCGGACCCGGCGCTGCATTCTCAGAATCTCCAGTAGAGGCTGGGCTGGGCCGGGCCGGGCAGGGCTGGGCTGGGCTGGGCTGGGCTGGGCTGGCGGGGAAGGAGGGGAGGCAGGCAGGGAGCGAGGGGAGCGAGGGGGTGGAAGGCGGCTCTCGCCGCACATGCAGCCCCCGCCGCGCACCCGCCGCCCGCGCCCCGCCTCGCGCCCTGCCCGCCCGGTGCCAGCAGCCGGCTCCGCTCGCCGCCGCCGCCGGTCGGGGCTCCGCGCTGCTGCCGGGGCTGCGATCCGCTCCGTACCGGGGCGCCGGGGCTCCGCTCCGCTCCCTGCCCGCCTGCCGGGGCTGCGATCTGCTCCGTGCCCGGCTGCCGAGACTGAGATCCGCTCCGTGCGCAGCTGCCGGGGCTCCGCTCCGCTCAGCTCCGTGCCGGGGCGCCGGGGCTCCGCTCCGCTCCGTGCCCGGCTGCGGGGGCTGCGCTCCGCTCCGCGCCGGGGCCGCGCCGCCGGGTGCCGCGCAGGATGCCGCGGGAGGCCGAGCGCCCGGCGCGGGGGAGCCGCCGCGGCCGCCGCCCCAGGTAAGAGCCGGCGCGGGCGGGGGCTCGGGGGGCGGCGGGGCGGGCACGGCGGGGGAGCCCAACTTCTCCGTCCCTCGCCGCGCCGCAAACTTTGCCGGCGCTCGGCGGGGCTGCGGCGGGCGCTCCCCGCGGGTGAGCGCGGGCTCGGCCCTGTCCCGCCGCCCGGCCCCGGGGTCGCCGCCGCCTCGGGCCGTGCAGCCCCGCGCCCCGGGGTGCCCCGGTCTTCTCGGTGTCGGCGGGCGAAGCCAGAGGTTTGATGCCTTCGGCGCGGCCCCGCCAGCGGCGGTTCCGAGCACACCCTCCAATTAAAGCAGTCCAGTGCTTAAGGAGCTGCAGCTCGGTTTTTAACCGGTGGTATCTTAAAACATCCTCTTCGGCTCCTTCCTACCCAAGAGCCATCTCCCCATTTCTCTCACTCAGACCAGAGCCGTCGTGCTCATTCCGTGCCCATTCTGCACGGGCTTTGCTTGGGGCGCGTGTGGATGTGTGGTTGCGATGCCTGAGGAACCCAGCGGGAGCCCTTAGAGCCGGCCGGGTAACATCTCTCCTCACAGAGCCACATTTTTTCTAACAACAAACTAAAAATAACTGTTCTAAAACTAGCAGTTTCCTCATTTAAAATGTGGTTCCCAACTGGCTGTGCACAGGCCTTCTGGGAGCGAGAGCTGCAGCCGCATCTGCTCCCTGGCGTGCCCTGGCCCAGTGCTGCCACACCAGGTGCCTCTCACCGGTCATCCGGGGAAACCCACCCCGTGGCATTTGGGCTCCTGCGGGCACTGGCAGTGAGTCTGGGAATGGAGGGATGCGGTTGATGCCTCTGTTCATTTTTATTTGATTTCTGATAGTTTTAACATCCCGCACAGTCTGGGGAAATCTGCCCTGTCTTCTCATCTAACCTCATTTTATGCGTGAACAAGACTAGTTACAGGGGTGATGGTGCAGACAGCAGCAAGGAGGGGCAGGCTCAGGAGTTCACACATAACTTCATAAGACAGTGCAGTGCACCTCAGGGAAGCCTTTGGACCTGAGAGGACTATGAAGGATGGGTGGCTCCACCAGAGCTCTGGTTTTCCAGAGCTTGCTTGCATGGCCTGGGGAAATAAACGGGGGGCTGTGCCTGTCTGTTTCTGCTCCTAGGTTGGTACTGCGCTGTTAAAATGCCATGAATTGTAACATAGTCTTGCATACCACTAAGGAAATCTCAGCTCGTGACTGTTTCTTTGGGACCTGTTTCTATCTCTTCAGAGTGCCCAATGCACAGAGCATGGCTGAAGCCTGCAGCCAGTGTACTCATAGATTCCATGCCCAGCTCGAAACCCGGGCTTTGCCAGGTTTTCCTTTTGAGGCTGGTGAATGCTCCCCACCTCTGTCAAGAGCACTGGGTAAGGAGTATTTGCAGCAAACAATTATCAGGGTTGGAGATCATTGTCCTGGTACATCAGTTTTCAAATGCTGAAATAAACTGTTTCTCTGGCTTTGAGTCTGAAACAGTTTCTCTGTGCTGGTGCTGTGTTTGTTTGTGTTCAAGGCCAAAAGGTGGTTGTGCTGCTCATTGATGAATTCCCTGAAATGTTGACAGTACCCTGAGAGTAGCACAGGGAAGAGCCTGCTGAAATCTGAATAAGCTGGCCCAGATTCTGTGCTGACTTTTGTCTCACGTATGTCTCTGCTCCAGTGAGGTGAGGGTCAGATCAAGTCAGGTTTGGTCTCTGTATGAAATGCCGGTTGCTGAATAATACAGCACTGAAATTGGTGGGCTTATAAGAGAAAAAGTATGTGCTGTTTCATAGGTAAAAAACCCAGCTTTGTTCCTGCCTGAAAAAAAAATGCCCTTTGCTTTTTGGTGCATTGACACTTTATAGTATGATATGGTGATTTCAAACCTATGACAGAGAAGTGGCTATTGGAACAAGGTCAGTTTTAAAACTCCTTTTCAAAAGAAGCTAGCAGGCCTCCAGAAAAAAAAAAACCAAGAAAGAAAAGGTTGTCTTTGGATTAAAAATAACAGTTAAAATCCTATTCTTCCTAACTCCATACCAAAAATTATGATATTTTCATGATTTAAATGCAATGTCACGTTTGAAAAATTCATAGTTCTTTTTTGTGTGTAAGGGTTCTGAGAAAAGGGTCACAGTTTACTGTTTGTTGTTTATATTGTCTGGTCAGCTTTTGGGGGGTTTTTGCACATTAAAATAATATTGAGCTAGGAAGGGGTTTTTTGTAGCAAATTTTACTTTTGTGCTAATGATGACTATCCCAATAACAGTAAAATTTGGCTGCAAATATTGCAGAGGTAATGCTTGTTTATTTGAAACCCCTTTTTCAACCCATGGACTTTATTTCATTAGAAGGATTAGATTGTTCATGAAAGCTTTGAAACAAAACTGGACTTCAGGTGGGATTTAATCTGCCATTCTTCCTTTAAAGTACAATTACATATTTTTTCAAATAATTTGGTTTTATATTTTAAAAGTCAAGAAAAACAGATTGAAAAAGAAATGGCATGGTGAGACTTGGGTTCTTCCGACATCATGTTGCTAAAGTGTTTGTGTGTGAGGATACAGCCATGTATGAATTTGTGTCATTATCTTTTAACCATGTGGTTATGCAACTGTGTTTGGGTTTACAAGCAATGACACTTCTCTGCAGATAAGTCCATACATATCCTGAGGCACGGGCCATTTTGAGTGATCTGCTTTCTTGAAAAATTACATGTAAAGATGAGGTGGGTGTGAATCCCAGCCAGATTGCTTGCCCGAGGTGGTAGGTGGACACGGTGTACAGCTCCTTGCTGTTCTCAGGATCTCTTTTGTCTTTACCACCAGTTTATCCCATAGTGTTTCTTTGTGGAAGGGGTGCCTGATGGGGAGGGATGTCACCAGCTTTGCCTCAGACCGTTTGTTGCTCTGGGAGTGTCCTGCCCTGTGCCCTTGATACCTGTATGCTCTCTGCTCTGTGGTGAGCAGGGTCCCCTGTGTCACCTTGTGCCCATGGGTCTGTGTGTGGCTGCCCTGGGCTGCAGGTGAGGGCACAGAACTCTGTCCTTCCATTAGGCTACTTCAGCATTCACAAGGCTCACGCCTGCATATCCCTGTGAGCTGTGTCACTTGTGAAGTCCCCATTCTACCCCAGCAGAAAAGCCAAGTCCTTGTGGCTGGATTTGGGTGGCAAATTGCTGCAGAATTAGAGTGGGGCTGGACTTAGACTCACCCGTGCACCTGGCATAGGCTGGGTGTCCACTCCCTGCTCAGCTCTGTGGGACCTGCAGTTGTGCAGGTTTGTGGGTTAGTTTCTGCTCTGGAAAGCTGTGGAGGGCTCAGGCGTGGGGCTCTCTGTTCCTGCCAGCAGCCACTGCAGAGACCCATCCTCCCAGTTAGTTCACATTTTGTTTTTCATTTAGTCATCACTTTCTATTATTTGCAAAGTCCATAAAAGGAATACAGCACATTAGAGTAATTTTCAATTTTATCCTTTGCAACAACTCTGCTTTCAGAGACTAGTCCAGACTTTACTTTAGCCTGGCTCTGTATCTCTTTCATTTTTCTTTCTTTTCACTGTCCTTTGTGCTGTGGCAGGAAGAAGGGAGTTCTGTGTTATCCTGTTGGGGAAGGATTGTTGGACGTTGTTCTGCAGTACAATGTCTGGGCAGCAAAAGTGGATCTGTCTCCAGTGGTGTCTGCCTTTCCTTGTCCCACAAGGCTGATCAGGACACCTGCAGAGGGTCTAGGTTCTTTTCTGACAGAAGCTGTGGGTCTTCTTGGTGATGCCTCAGATCCTCTTGCAGTGTGGTTGGAATTCTTGCAAATGGATGTCTCAGCTCTTTGACAGCATTACAGCACCTTCTCTTTTTTCCTTTGAAAGCCTGTGGGACACTGGGTCTCAGCAGGTGGCAGCTGGCAGCCAGGTGTGGGGCTCACAGCAGCCTCACTCAGAGCTCCCTTAGCTGTTGATGTTTCCTGGTGCACATACAGCAAACAGGGATACAGGACTCTGCTGGGAGGTGGGAGCACAAGAAGAGACTATTCACAGCATGTGGGTTGTCTGGAAGTGCCTGTGCCTTGGTGACTGGGCACAGATTTTGTCTTCAAACGCTGAGCTTCTCAGTGCTATCTCGGCTGCTTCCACACTGTGCTGACCCAGTCTTTTCTGGCTGCCCCTGCCCAGCGTGGGGAGTGTGCTGGTGGTGAGGGCACACACCAGTGTCACCTGAGGGTAGCTCTCCCCAGAGGTCCCAGAAGGCATTTTTGAGTAAAAGGTGAGGGACAGACCCTGCTAAGCTGAGGCCCCTGCATTTTTCTTCTTGAGAGCAGGTGTAGTTGTGCCCTTGGGCATAGGAGAGGCAGCCAACCCAAAGCTGGTCCATCTGTGTTCCAGCCCAAAGCTGGTCCATCTGCTCCAGCCCAAGGGCTGGGTTTGACTGCATCATTCATTGCTGCTACACCTACAAGCTGAAAATCAAGGTACTTTTCAGAAAGTGTCTCCTTTCTGCTGAGTGCCCCATCTCAGGATAGCTCACTGAACACGAGGGAAGGTTGCAATACTCATTGAACCTAATGACATTTTTTCAGGAAAGGGCTGCACTTCTGCATTCCCAGTCCTGCCCTGTTGCTCTTGTCTGGGAAATCTGCACTTGCCTCCTCTCTGGCTGCTGTGCCCTGTTCTGCTGTCCTGCTTTTACTTACTTCCTTGCCCCTCACTCTGGCTCTGGCAGTGCCATCCATGAGCCTGGGAAAAAAAAAACCCAACAGAACTCATTCAGTTTTGACTGTACTCAGTGCTACACTTCCTAATTTCAGATCTCTTGTGACAGAGCCATGCCTTAGCTCTGCCACACGCTGCAGGACTGATGCTCTGGGCTAAGTGCCTGTTAACACTGCTATCACACTGTTGTGGGCAGGGTCTGCTCCCCAGACAAAGTAACCTTGCTTGTCTCACACTGTCATTGCTGTCATGTGTGCTGAATTTGGCCCTGCCAGGCTGATGGTGGAAGCTGTGGCTCTGATGGAGGTGATGCTGGGCCTGGTGCTAGTCAGCAGTAGCCACGGATCTGTGACTGCTCTGTAGGAGCACGTAGTGAGGTGCTTGCCAAGCAGAGCTGGGAGCATCCTGGCTGTTTAGGGCAGTGGTGTGTCACTGCATGGGGCAAAGGGGTCCTATACTTTGGTTATGGCAGTTCTGTGAGCTTTGCTGATTGGGAAGTCCTTCAGGGAATCATGAAAACAGAACTGTTTGTCCATTACCCTTTTGCAGATACCTCCTGCCCCTCTTTGTTGCTCCTCTCTGATACAGTACTTGAGGAAACACCAAGGGGAAGGAAACATGGGCTTGCTCCTCTTTGCTTGCTGACACTGCCTCACTCACCATTGCCTCTTCAGGTGAGGTTTTGCTAATCTCTTCCCAATTGACTGTAGCCAGTGGTATTAACAAGTGCAAGTGGCTTGAGGCCCTCAACTCACCTGAAGCTGCTGATGGCCAGAAGCTTTCCGCAGCCAATGATGGGATGTGAAGGGAGTCGCCATAGAAACATCTTTGGCAATAAATGGAGCCTTGAAAGCTCTGAATGCCTTTTGGCAGGAGCCTACTTGTGAATGTGGGTTCAGGTAGTGGTGTGCACCCTGCAGACCAGGGATGTGAGTGAGGCATTTGGAAACAGCAGCGGCAGGAACAAGCACAGGATCTGAACACTGCTTTGGTAAGCTGGCACTTCCCGGAGTTTTTGATGGCAAAATGGAGTCAGAGCTGGAGGGTGTGATGCAGTCCCGATATTGGCCCTGGTAGGAGGGAGCTCATTCCCACAGATGAACTGTGTCCAGTTCTGTGCAGCCATCAGCCTATCTCGGATGCTGCAGCCACACGCTTGGGGCAGCCTTGTCCCTAGTGCTGTGCATGGGTGCAGCCTCTGCAGGTGACACCCATCTGTCCCTTCCTTGAGCACTGCTGCCCTTCCCTGCGCTCTGCCACTTGACAGCTGTGTGCAGGTAGACCCCAGCCTAGGAAGGGCCCTGTGCCCACCTGAGAGGTGTTGGAGCTGGATACCCTGGGGCTTGTGTCCCCTTGGCCCTGGCCTGGGTCTGCCCCATTGGTGCCCCTCTGCTGCCTTCCTGGGCAGGGTCTGCATGTCCCTCACTGGCTGTTTGCTTACAGGTCACAGGCTGACCAGAGAGCCTGATCACCTTTATGGCAGCCTGTAGGGCACGTGCATCCTCTGGCTCTGAGGTCCCATTGTTGGCCAGAGTCAGGGAGGACAGATAAAGGTTTGGCTGGTACAGAGAAACCATCCTGGTCTGGCCATCCAAGGAGAGAAGAGCAGTGGAAGCCCTGGGCCAGGCTCTTCTTCTGGCAGCATGCTGCTCTGGAATGGCTGTTCCCCTGTGCCAGACAGTAACTTGTGTGTGCCTGTGGATGCTGCACTCCTCTCTCCAGTCCTGCTTCCTTGTGTCTGTGTCTGTCACACTGGGATTATCTCCCTCTGTTCCTACTGCAGCTGCTTCCCGGAATCCCAAATCCCCAAAATGCTGTTTCTCCAATAATCCTTGTCATTAAAAGTGGCTCCTAAGCTCTGAGAACCTCCTCCTGTCCTCATCACCCCCTCTAGAGAGAAGCAGTTTGAGATGTGCACATACTAACACTGAGCAAGTCATTTTGTTAATGTGGGACCGGACACGTTCCCCTCTACCCCCCCGTACCAAACTTTGGCATTACCCTTGGATCTTTTTGTATTTTCCTTATTCAGTGTTTTTAGCTGTGTGAGAATGTGCTTTCTTCCCTGTTTTTACAGCCCAAACTAGGCATGTGGCTGTTCCTGACAGCCTTGTGCCTGTGTGGGAGAGGGAATTGTTCCCCCTGCCACTGGAGTCTGGAAGGTCGAGGACAGACAGGTGAGGGAGGGGCTTGCTTTGAGAGCTGGACTTCACCAGCTTTCTGAGCTTGGCTGCCTTCCCAC
The DNA here is from genome assembly GCF_008360975.1 of Lichenostomus cassidix. Classification (NCBI taxonomy): domain Eukaryota; kingdom Metazoa; phylum Chordata; class Aves; order Passeriformes; family Meliphagidae; genus Lichenostomus; species Lichenostomus cassidix. The sequence goes on along the minus strand of NC_139500.1, from coordinate 8,056,877 downwards.
TTATGAAATACAGCTAAACCTTTTGATGGCAGGTAGGAATAGCTGAGCATCAGCAGAGTCCTTAAGAAATTACATCCCTGCTTAAACTTTTAAAAGTCAGCTGAACACTCGTTTGCTACAGCCCTCCCGGGCTGTTTCCCAGTGGCATGGTATTTTTTGCAAAACAACTCCTGCTGCAGTAACACTGTCCCAGTGCAGGCACCCCCGCACTGGGCATCCTCAGCTGTGCCGCAGAGATGGGAATTCTTCCCACGGCAGTTCTCGGATATTGTGGCAGTGCGAGGTCAGCCGTGCCCAGGGCAGGGGTCCGGCTGCTCCTGGGTGCCGGAGGGGACGGAGGACGGGCGGGGGGCTCCTCGTCGGGCCGGTGCCGGCAGAGGGAGCCATCCTTCCTCCTTTCATATGCACAGCCCGCCGTGCCAATTAACCAATTAATCTGAAAGGTGCCGTGAGAGGTGAGCTGAGAATCGGGATACTCCACTGGGCAATCGCTCTGCTCGTCTCGCTGTGGCTGAGGAGTGACTGTGTCTTTCCCCAATCCATCTTCTTTGCTTTGTTGCCCAGGTTCATCTCTCAGGTGAGCCCTTGGGCGGGTTTGATTTGGCCCAGCTTCTCGTGGCCATGCCAGACGGGAACAGCCTCCATGGCAGGTATGGCAAAGGTTGATGCCAGTGCCTTGGCCAGCTGGGTGTGTGGACAGTGGGCAAGCCCCAGGTGTGCAAAGGACTGGGGCTGCAACTGGGACTCCCCATGGACCATGGCATGAGTGACCAGGGACTGTGGCTGACCCTGCAGGGGTAGACATGGCCTTGCTTTGCCTTGCCCGGGACTTGGCAATGGATTAGCAAAGGCAGATGAGCTTTTGAGCTGGAGCTGTGAAGTCCTGCCTAGAGGACTGACTTGTGCTGACAGATGATGCTGCTCCCTTCCTTGGTACCACAAAGTGAGCGAGGTATGAAGTGAAATGCAAGCACTGAGCCTTCCCCAACTGGAGTGGCCGCCACAGGTGAGCATATATAGATTTTTGTCTGAAAAAGCTGTTTACATTTTTCTACAATGGGAGACGTGTGTCTGGCTGGGAAGGATGCTGGAACCATCAGCAGAGGCTTTAATTGGTTTTGCACCTAGAGTGCTAATGTATTTTAGTGGATTATATGGGAAGTGGGGTGGTGCTTGGCTGCTCCAGAATTGGAGATGTGAGCTCACATCACAAGACTCAGGCTCAAAGCGTTGTGCAAGGAGAATGGCAGCTTCTCATTCTGCCACGGCTGCTGCTTTCTGGTTAATGCATTTGGAAGGGTTCAGTCTGATTTCCTCAGCTCTGGCTCTGAACATGGCCTATACTGGTGCTGCCAAGTGTTTTGGGTCTGTTGTGGGATAACCTTGGTAAGCAGCTAAGCCCTACACAGCTAATTGCTCACTCCCTCATTCCCAAGTGGGGCATGGAAAGAGGAAAGAAAGAGAAAAAACCAAGAAAATGTGTGGGTTGAGATAAAAATGGTTTAATAAGTGGAAGTGGAAGAAGAGAGAAAGAAAACAAGAGATGTAAAGGCAAACACTCCCTGTCTTCTGTGGGTAAACTGATGCCCAGGCAATTCCTGAGCTGAACCCATCTGATATCCCCCTCTTCCTCTTTATTGCTGAGCACGACATTAGATGTGACAGGGTAGCTTTGCAGTTGGTCTGGGTCATCCACTCCCAAATTCTTGTGCATCCCCAGCCTACTTACTGGGGGGCATAGTGAGAAGCAGAGAAGCTTTTGACACTACAAACACCACTGGGCACTAATGTAACTAAAATATTGTTCTGTTACTGGTTTTGTTTTGGTCACAAATCTAAAACTCAGCACCATATAAGCTCTTGCAAAGCAGATTAACTCCCTCCCAGCCATACCCAGTACAGTACAGTTAAACACCTTTTAGTGCTCACTCTGAGGGAGATGCCTGGCAAAGAGCTCTTGTCAGACCTGGCCAGCAGGAGATGGGGCCTAAGTCCTGGGGATCTAATGGCCAAGGCACACTCAGGGTGTCCAGGGCAGAGGCATGGCACTGCCTGGGGTGCTGCCAGGCATCAAGTGTGTTGAGAGAAGGTAGAGAGGCAGTGGAGTGCTGGAAAACAAGCCTTGGGAAGCAGGGCTACATGTCAGCCGTGAGCTGCTTGCTCAGCTGGTGTGAATTAGTCTCAGTCCTTCAGAGTGCTGGAGCTGGCAGGAAAGGGTCTGACCTATGACTGTTCAGGGCTGCTGCTCAGTGTCTCCCTTCACTTCCTGGCCACAGGCTCCAGTCAAGCTTGGTGCTTCCAGGGAGGCATTTTGCAAACCTTAGGCTGTCCCAGAAGGAGAAAATCCTGCAGCTGAGCCTGTGTTGCTTATAGTAAGCACTGTCACGGTTGTGAAAAGCTGCTGTGAAATAGAAACGAGAGGGAGGGACTGTGAAGCACCAGGCTGGAAGGCCTTTTCTTTAAACTGCAGCTGAGCTGGGCTTAGGCAGAGGTAGGACACAGTGTCTGGTCCTGGTTTCCAGAAGGCAGCACATGCATTTCCCTTGTGAGCGATCAAAGGCTGGGACTGAGACTCATCTCTATCTTCTTTATATCTAGTCCATCACTGTGCTATCTGGTGCTTCCCAAGTATATATAGAAATAGTGATGACAGTTTTTCTTTGTCCTCTTCTAGCCAATGCGTGGAGTCTTTGATAACATTTTATGTTTTGTATGTTTTTGTGTGTGAGGTCTGTCTGTGCCTATGTGTCCCAAGTTGAGAAAAGCTGTTTCATGAGTGCATGCTCTTGGTGTCCCCCAGCATGGGGGACCAAGGACTGCACAGATGCAGTGCTTGTGTCTGGCTCGGTCCTGCACCTCTCAAATGTTTATCAGCCCTGCTCAGGGAAGCTGTGTGTTATTCTGTTTTGGAATCACAGTGACTGCGTGTTCAAGGTGTGAGTTTTGGTTTCACATCACTGTGAGGTCTGATGGGAGAGGTGAGGGACAAGACATGTACAACTCAGAGGCCAAGGAGAGCTGGAATGGCTTCTTGGCTGGACACTGCTTGGCTTTGGATGCCCAAACTCTCTCTGAGGCAGCTGCTAGCCCAGCAGCCTGAGAAGGGTGGTGATTTGGAGAGGAGGACACAAAGGAATTCATTTTTCTGCACTGCAGTCCTCCTGGTTGACTCAGTCCAATGTCCATCTGGAGCAATGGGGGCCTCAGTGTGGCAGCACACAGGGGGTGCATGTGCAATTTGGGATTTCAGCACTTTTGCAAGTGGCTGCATGGATTGGGGGTGGTGGGCTCTGCACTGGGGACTTGGGGTTGTGTGAGTGGTCCTAATGTAAATGTCATCAAATGAGCTAAAAAGGAGTGTAGAGTGGGAGAAGTGAAGCAGCCCAGAGGAAAGAGGAAGTGAAAGTGAGGGAGCAAGTGTCTGCAGTGTAGTGACAGAAAAGGATACAAAGGGTCAAGATGTGTGAGGGTGACAAAGCTAGAGAAAGCCATCAGGAAAGTGGCACTGTATCTGTACATGTTCTCCCACTTTCACATGTGGAACTGCTTTGGGAAGAGTGGAGGGTGCTCAGAGCCAGTGCTTCAGTTTTTTAGGTTGTGAGAATCTTTCACAGTCAGAGTGGCTGTTGGACTGGATGGAGAAGGTTGGGTCAGAGGAGTCCTGCACATGCTCTGGGGTGGTTTTGGGGAGACCCCATCCTGAAGCAGAGCCAGGCTGCCAGCCTGGGTGGGCAGGAGGACTCGGAGCTGCAAATGGCTGCACCTCCTGTGTGAGTGTCTGTGCCCTCTCCTGCATGCTCACACTCTCACGTGTTCCAGCACAATCCTGCTTGCTCACGTGTACATGTATCTCCTTGGCTCTATTCTTTCACATGCACTTTGTCCATTTGCTTTTCTGTCCTCCCTGTTGCTACTGTAATCTCTCTCTTTCTTTCTCCCTTTGTTCCCTGGGCTGCTTTGCTGCCTCTTGCTACACCATGTCCCTCTTTATTCCTTTTGATAATAATAACATTAGAACCTACATACAAGGCCCCAAGGTCCCTGCTTTGTGCAGATACGTGAGGAAAGACCCTTCAAAGCCTGTGTGCTGAGTTGAGAAGATTTTCATAGTCTCACTATTGCCAGGAGTGTCAGAAGCAAAGGGCTTGATTGTGAAATAAGGCCTGTGCAGAACCTCACGCTGTGTGCTCTGTCCATCCAGCAATGTCAGAAGTGAAGACGCTGGCCTTGTTTGATGGAGTTTTACACCAAAGCCCTGTACCCCTGCGCCTGATGGAGGAACTGGACGATTAATCTCCCTTTATCAGTTGTGCTGAGCAGAGTGGTTGTTCCCAGGGCTCCCAGTCTGTCCTTTCCTCATTGTGCCATTGGTTTGGTAGTGACATTAAAGTGAATCTACTTGCAGATTCTGTTCCAGTCTGCTGTGTTCACGTGCTTCAAGCTTTCAGAAATGTTCTCCCTTTCAACTGCAATTTGCACATTTGGCCTCTGCTGAGAGGTGATGCTTCAATGGGATGCTGAAGTCTGGTGGTTGGAAAGCAGTGTTTCTAGTGATACACTAAGCTGTCTTGCTTTGCATATGTGATACCCACTATATTTCCTGTGCTTGAAGGCCCTGTGTGGCTGCTGGATGCTGGTTCACAGTCTGCAAATACAGCACTGTGTGGGTGGTGGAGGGGGAATCAGATTTTTTTCTTCACTTGACAAAGTGGTCAGAGTTTCTTGCAGAGGGAAGGCTGGTACTGTAGCTGGCTTGCAGAATCATATCCAGAGACTGAGTGACTTGCTGTAAGGATGTGGCTTTCCTGTGCTAGTCCATCACGATTCAGACCCTAAACAGCAAAGGGTTCTGAAATCAGGAGACACATTTAACACTTTTTGTCCCTCTTAAAGTCCTCCAAGGAATGTACATCCTGTCTGTAGTGGTCTCTTTCAGCCTTGTTCAGCCACACTCCAGTTTTCTGATGCTTCCACTTTAGCTCTCTCATAGGTGAAACCGTCTGTTATTTATGCCTGTGTCCTGAATCTCCTTGCTGAGAGCTGGATTTGGGAAAAGAGCAAGCAGTAAAATCAAAAGCCATCACCTGTTCCTATGGTTTGCTGCTCTTTGCAGCCCTTTGAGTTTTTATACAGCAAATGTCTGTTGCAAAGTCTGTCCCTGAAAACAGCAGCAGGCTGTTTTGGGATATTTGCTTCCCCTGTGATTTCTCTTTGGGCAGCATGACCTGTAGGCAGGGTTCTGACTCAAGAGCAGTAGAAGGAGATGGGGGTGGGCTGTGTGGCAGCAGGACCCTGTGTTCTTGTGTCTGCAGTAAAGAGCAGAGGGGCTGTAACACCCATGTCAGCCTTTTCCTGGGCACCACGGGCCACTGTGGAGCCTTTTTGCTAGCACTCACACTGGTCACTTTGTTGGAACTGGTTGTCAACAGGATCATCTTCTTTCTTTCTTTGGGCAAAGTGCCACAGAGAGCCTGAGCACTTTTTCCCTGGAGAAATTTGGTCTCTTTTCTGAGCCACAGACCTGGGGGATGATGTCATTTGCAGATGCAGCAGGGTTGGGACCTCTGGGTCCTGCACATGAAGAATTTTGGCAATTCAGCCTGAGAACACCTGTGTTGTGTGTCAGTGCTGGCAGCAGAAAGTAAAGCCAGGGGCTCCCAGAGCAGGTGGCCAAGGTCCCTCTTGATGAGATGTCTAGCCCTGTCCCAGGCTACCACCCTGGGAGAGGGGAGTGGGTGGTAGCTGTTGCTGCCCTTAGGTCTGCCCCTGGTTGCTGTGCACATGCCTGCAGTGCTCAGGAGAGTCCCTGATAGCTGAAGGTGGAGGAAGAAGAGAATGATTTCTCCCTGGGCAAGTCATGCTAGTGAAAAATAAACTGGATCTGGCCAGGGGGAATTTTTGAACAGCACCTGTAAGTACTGTTGGGGCTGCTCTGTGGTGGCTGCCTTTCCAAGGGTGTGTGTCACTTTGGACTCATCCTTAAGCTGTTTGGAATGTGGAGAATGGCATCATTCTGCTTATGGGGGGAGTGTGAAAGGTGTGATGTTGGCAGAACAGGGAAAGTTGGTGTCTGTCCAGTATAAGGCACTTCAGACAGGACAGAAATGGAACAGGACCTCCTCACCTGTTGTAGCATTTACGGGTGTGTGTTGGAAGATCCAGGATCTGCCCTCCCACAAGGGGAGGCAGAAGGACCAGACCAGAGAAAGACAGTGGGACTGGTGTGTCTCTCTAAACTGTCCCATCACTCCTGGTCTGCAAACTCTCCTCCTCTTGCTAGTTAGTATTAGTATTCCGTTTGTGGAACGGGCGATGCAATTAACACAAAGGTACAGTCATTCATTCTGACTGGAGGACTCATGGGATCAGATGTACTGGGGATAGGAAGCGGAGGCTTTCTGCTGGGAAAGAATGTCACAGCACAGCGGACACAGAAATGAAAAGCTATTAATAATGATCCCGGAACTTCACTTCCATCAGCTGTTTATTTAAAGGTGCTCCATATTCAAAGCCTCCTGATTTATGTGGGCAATAACACTCACAGTCCTGGGATCACTTTTTTAAGCAAGGCTAATGGGGTGAAACCATCATACTGCGACAGTAGAGATCAAGCTGGGAAAATGATACTGGAGAGAAAAATAAACTATTGCCTAGATAATCCCTGAGCTACGCTGGGCTGGGAGCTGGTGTGAGCTCCCTGCTCTTCCAGCATTTATTAAGGCTTTTACTTCCTTTTTTTCTTGGTCTTTGTGAGCAGAATTTAGCGGGCATGGAAGGATATGAAAATTTGATTCTACCAGACAGGTTGCTAAAATACTTCTTCATTTGCATGCAAGTGACCTGGGACGGGTGGTCTCTCTGTGCTTCTCTCCAGAGCTCCCATCCTGATTTGGTCCATTCCCAAAGGACTAATTCCTCTGGGGAAAGCGGTCTCTGCTCTCTGCTGTGTGGGTTTTGCCTGCAAAGTGAAGGCACAGGAGTGACTGGAGTGACAGAAGTGGGATGTTTCAGTCTGTGGCACAGAGCGGAGGAAGGGCTGCCCTGCTCTGGGGGAGTCTGGTTTCTGTGAGGATTCTCTATATGGAGCTGTTTGCCCTGGCAGGGAGGGCTTCTTGGTGGGGCCCAATTTGGACCACTGATCTGGCATGTGAATTTGGCAGAAGCTCATAGTGATTATCTTGTCATGCAGTTAAACCCCAACAGGAGGCTGGGCTCAGGGCAGGAGGAGCATGAGAGTGGTGCAGGTTTCTTCTGACTGTGCAAGTGACCCATGGGGAGAGAGAAGCTGATTTCAGCAGCTCCTTCTGGACATGGGGCAGTGTGCAGGAGTGCCAGATGCTGGCCATCAGAGGATATGTGGCTTGTGGCGTCTGCAGAGCAGTGAGTAGCTTTGGCAAAGCTTGGATGTTTTTCCTGGGGAGGTGAAATAACCCCGATGCTGCTGGGCAGCAGTTTGAGTTGCTCTGGGCAGCAACTGACTCCTGGGACCTGACTCTAAGCACTGCTCATTGTCAGGAGCTGGTAGTGGTGATGTGATTAGCAGAATGAAGCAAATGATTCCAAATAAATAATGCATCAATCATTAATGGTTGAATGCAAAATTTAGCCTGTTGCTGTTGTCTGCAAGTCACTTACAAGGAGGTCAGTCTTTTAGTCTGGAGAAGGCTGTTATCTGCAGCTCGTGGGCAAATGCTCTGCTGTGAGGATTCCTTGCATATCTGCTCTAGTGTGGCCCAGCAAGAGGCTCTGGTCCCTCCTGGTTGTCCTTTGTGAGGGTGAGGTGGGCTTTGCTTTGAATAAGTGTCTACCAGGGTGAGCATCCAGAGGCTCCTGTGGGGCTGTGATGCTCCTGTGCTCATTCTCAAGAACACCTGCCCACTTGTGACCTGTTTCTGCTCCACGTGCAGCCTCAGGGACCCAGGGAGGGACACAGCAGAGCTCCTATCACCTGGGCAGCCCTGGTGGGTGTGCAGGGGGCCACTCCTTGCTGTGCTTCTCTTGGGGACATTGATTTTCAAACAGACTTGGCCAAAATGCACTACCTGTGTTGGAGACTCAGCTGACAGGGGTTTCTGCCAGCTGTGGTGGAGTGTTCTGCACAGTGCTGCGCCTTAGCAAAGCGTGTTTGCTTCCTTTTTGGGGGATGAGGCTCTGTAACATTCTGCTTCAGGTTCCTAAATTCCTGTGTTAGCCAGATTCCTTTTTTCTTCCTGGTGCATAGGTATTCCTGGAGAGCAGGCAAGTTTGGAGCATCTTCTTCCAAACCAGAAAAGCCTGTGTATAGGCAGGGCAGTATTGGATTTTAGCAGGATATTGCAGAAATAATTTTCTTACCCATTATACTATCTTGTTTCTAATTTTTATTTAATGAGCTCCTCTGAAAAAAAGAAAATCGTTGTAACAGTTTTCTTAAGTGTGAGAGATCAGGTTGAAATTGGCATTAAAGAGACTAATTACACTCATTCTTCCACCTTTCTAACAGCTGTTTATTGCTGCAGGCTTATCCTGAGGTGCTGAGGAAGCCACTTAGCTTGGGCCAAAGGCACCTGAAGAGGTATCTGAAACAGCAAATTGGTGCCTGCTTCTAGTCTGGGCTGTGCACAACCAGATCATCTTCTTACACTGCAGAAAAGTACTGTGAAAACTGCAGGTGCAGCCCCCTCAGGTCTTATCCTGGCTTTTTGCTGCTCTCTTGTCCTCCCTCACAAACTTGCTGCTTCTTGTGGAGGATCCTGTGGGGGACTGGTCTTAGTCACAAAATGATAGTGTGCTGCCAGGGGAAGGGACTTCCTCAGTCTCTCGCATTCTGTAAAGAGGGGTTGCAGATCTCCTGTCATGAAGACTGAGGGATTTCCAAGGACAAAATTGCTAAGAGGATTAAGATGTATGGGGAAGAAGAGTGAGCAGCAGCAATAGACCTTCCTGAAAGTGATGTGTGCCTGCCATAGTATTTATTTCACCAGAGGACTGAGTCTGAACGTGACCTTGAACCTTGAGAAGCATATTGAAGGAGGTTTCTTTGAACCTTTCTGACTCAGTATAATACCCACTTGTTATTCTATGTAGGAATTTGGGGAGACTTTCACAAGAGGTGGAAAGTTGCAGGCAGAGCTATGAACATCTTCAATTTTCCATTTAATCACACAATATTGAATGATAAATAATTCATGCATCTGCCAAACATTGGCTTAAAAGGACCCAATTCCCTCCACATTTGTCAAAGTGGAAGAATTCCATTTTGGGCTTTTTTATTTTACTTTTTCCTTTAATTCCTATCCAAAGGGCCCATTGTCTGGGCCATAAGCTTTGATTCCAGTATCCTGTTTTGAGGTCATGCCTTTCCTTTCTTGTCACTTCTGCTGGTGTTCAGGCCCCAAAGAAGTGGCAGCAGGAGGCAAGGTGGGGAGTGACAGTGGTCTCTGTGTGTCCTTGGGCTGTGCCACAAGCTCTGGCAATGGAGGCTAGTGAGGGTTCTCTGCCCCACTGCTCAAGAGCACTTCTGGCTCCTCAGGAGGTGCTGGGGCATAAAAGATGTGTCTCTTTTGGGAATGCCACTTCTGACTCTCTGCAGGGTGTTTGTAAGGGAATGACTTTCAGATGCAGCTCTCTTTCCAGATTCTAAAATTAAAGACTTGCTCTGAGCTCTGGAGGTTTCTCACCACAGCAGGAAGAGCTATGTCCATCCCAGCAGTTGTGACAGAGATGCTGTGATGGCTGCTTCCACCTCCTCTCAGCAATTGTTTTTAAAGACGAATTAAAAGTATTGTATTCACGTAGACAAGGCATGAAAATTCCATATTTGGAAAAGAATTGCTGCAGAGCGAGACCGTTATGGCTGTAAAACTCTCTTCCCTAGGGCAAATGTTGAGATTTTCTTTGCAATTAAAATTTCTTTGAAACTTGGACTGGAGAAGATTTGGAGAAAAAAAAGAAAACCTTCCTAAACTTCGAAAATACTTCTTTCCAAACAATGCTTGTGTGAGAGCTTTAACAAATACTGTTCCTCCCAGTGTGTCTGGGAGAAAGTGACTGAACATGAAAGTCAAAGGTTGTGAATAGCTCCTGCTCTGGCAGTTGTCTCATTCTTCTATTATAATTTCTTTAGGCAGCATCAAAGGGGACAATAATTAAACTTAAAGCAACTTAAAAAGAAGGAAGAAGATACATGTTTAGTCATACAGTCCTGAGCATTGTGTAGGTACACATTCCTCTGGAAAAACAACTTTTCTCAACTATGTGCAAGTTTATCTGAGAAGGAAGGCAGGTGAAGGAGTTCCTTGCTGGGAGAATAGTTCCAAGGAAGCAGAAAGAGGAAATCCAAAGCTTTACCTCAAGAATAAGCATGACTAAACTTTTACTACGGATAATGGCTTTTCTGCCCTGTTGTCAAAGCTGAGGCTAGGGTGACATCAGTGAGAGAACTTGATTTTATCATTGGCTGCCTGTCTTCTGTGCTATGTATCAGGGCTGAAGAGTTGCTGAAAGGCAGATTGATACCAAACATTGCCTTGCACAGTCTGAACCTGCACCTGGGATATGTTCATCCCATAAGTGGTTACATGACCCTTACACTATATAAGTAAAGATAAAAGTAATTTAAATATCTTATTTCAAAAGCCTCTACAGTTTTGAATCCCTTGGCTACTGATCTCTGGCATTTGTACACACTGAGATGCTATGTGCCATCCAGGTTAATATTTCTACCCATCTCACTTGATTGGCAAAATTTGTTGGTGTTCTGGAAGGGACATTGAGTTAGGGCATGCCTTCTGCAAGATCCATTTCAGTAGAGGGTGAAACAGGGGGTTCAGAACTTGTAGTGGCAAAAACATCTCTAGCTTCCAGTTGCTCTCTGTGGCACCAGTTTTCTAATACTTTGTCCAGCTTTATCTGAACATTGAACCTTGAGAGCCACTTATGGGATCTGCTGTGGAATGGCAACTTGCAGTGCAGCAGCTATGATCGTCATCTGTCTTGATGGTAGTGGGCATCCCACACCTTTGCTTTCAGCAGTGTTGCCATCCCTTACAGAAGTAATGATGTGTGTTCAGGTATTCCAGTCAAGGACACTGGTGTGTGGGAGCTGCAGCAGTGCAGAACAAGTTGGAGCTGCAGCCAGGTTGTGTTCTTGGTCCCTGGTGTTTTAAAACTAAAGAGGGCTCAGTGTCCTCACCATTCCATTGTCCAGCCCAAAGGGGTAACCCTGGCATGCCTCTGGGATGCTAGAGAGGAGCTGTGGGAAGTTGTGGGGATACAGGTGGGTGCTTGGCCAAGGTGCAGTGGTCCAGGCTTGGTGTAGTCCTGATGTGCATTGTCAAGAGACAGTACGTGGGACGTTGGAGGTTTGATTGTGATACGCCTGCCTGGCTTGGAGTTGACAGTATTTTATGTCTGGCAAGATTGCCTCATCTCTTGTCTCTAGATTTTGAGGAGAAGTTTATAAAAGGGGAAAAAAAAAAAAAAAGGTATCTTTGCCTCATCTTGTCTTACAATATCCAGTAGAGGAAGTGAGCTCCAGAGAGCCTGAGTTCATGTCTTAGCCCTAGGCCTGGAGATTATGAACCATCTTAAAGCTTTGCAGCAGCCTTGCCATGCTTGTATTACCTCCGTACAACAGATATGGGGAGTGTGCTCCAGCCAGCCTGTTCCTTTTCCCAGGAAAGGGAGCATTTAGCGGATTTGAATCCTTTTTAACTGGAGCAGACGTAGTTACAGCCCCTGTGCTGCACTGTAGGCAGTGCTGGAGAAGAATTACTGTTGGAGTAATTTCAGGCTTTTTCCTGCCCCATCTCCCATCAAGGGCTGTGTGAGGCTGAGCTCTTGTTCTGCCCGCGCTCTCAGATGTGAAGCAGGTGGGCTCCCCATGGATGCAGACTGAGCTGGCACTAATTTGATCCCCAGAGCTGCTCTTGTGCCTGCTTGTGGCCTCAGCTGTTCCCTTAAGGTGACACATCTGGCACAAATGGTACTGGAGCCAGTGCACATCCTCTGAGCTCTCAGGTAAAGGTACAGTGTGGTCAGAAAGGGCTTGGCAGGGAATGGAGGGGGCTGGTTGGTGCTGGAAGTCGGCCTCACTCCTTGGAAAGGGTTTCCAGATAGGTTTGCATGTTTTGGGAACAAGCTGGTGTGAAGCTTGTGCTGCTCTTGTCGCTCTAACTGTGGGGCATGTATGGCTGCTTGCTGGGAGTCTGCAGGAGCTTTTGTCCATCTGACTTCTGCCCTGAGTCATCTCTAAAGATACTGTAGTCCTGCCTGTTGGAAACAGCACTGCAAACCTTTGACAAAGCTGTGACTGTGCTCTGTGTGCATCTCCAGCCTGCCTCTTGTATCTCCACATGCTCTTCTCTGCAGCCTCCATGTGAGGTGACTGTGGTCAGTGCCAAAGCCTGCAGAACAATGCTGGACCTGTGTGGCTTCCTTGTGACTGTGGTCAGAGATAGCCATTCCAAACCAACATGACAGACCTTAGAATGCAGGCACACTGCAGCTCTTCTCCAGCCCCTTTTGTCCCTGCATGATCTGCCCTTGGGAGAGCACATTGTAATGAGCAGCTCTCTGGCAGCATGAGAGTCCACAAGCTCCCAGTTTTCAGCCATGAGTTTGGGATTCTGCATGCAAGTGCTGGCAGCCACTGCTGTCCCCTCCCCGAGGACTGTCCCTGCTGTGCTGCTGTCTGCTCCTTCCTTGGCTTTGCTGGATAGCAGGGCTGGAGCCGGGTAAGGGACACTACCAGTTTGAAGTCATTCTGTAGCCAGCTAATCCAGCAGCAAGAGGACTATGGGCATCAGGACTGAGTGATTGTCTCTGACCAGTGACCCTCCTACTGCAACCTTCATTTCCTTGTGTCCTCTGGGGTGTGGAAGTGCCGTGGAACAGCAGAAAAAAAGCCCAGGCTTTAAGGAGCTCCTGTCTTGTGCTTGGTATTCATGATGTGACTCTGCATTCTAGAGGGTGGCACAAAAATGACTTGCTCCTGCCTTGCTCCTCAGCAGCTTTTGTAGCATCCTTGTGACCATTCTGAACAGCTGGAGCAGTCCTGATGCTTGTGCTGATAGCTGATGCCTCTCTGCCAGGAGGAGTGAGGAGCCAAGACAGGACATCCAAGCTCACATTTGCTGAGACTGCAGGCTGAGGTCGAGGAGGGAGGGCTCTCCTTCCCCTCATTTGCATCTTCTGGTAGCTGGTGGGAAATTCTGCATTTTCTGCCAATTATTAGGGCTTGTCTCAGAGGAACAGTACCGGTGTACCAACCCTTCCAGTAGAGCTATGGGCATGGCAGCACTGCATGAGGTCCTGGGGTGCTCCCTGGCCTCTGAGTGGGATAACCCTGCCTGGGCTCCTGGGTCACCACTGCCCTGGTCCTGTCACATTGGGTGGTAATGTAGGACTGTGGTGTACTGGGCAGTGCTATGCTGGTGTGCTGTTTCCTGCTCATGTCTTCCCCCTCCCCCTGCCTACTCTCTCCTGCATCAGCCTGCATTTGTAAAATGAAATAAATATTGACATGGACGGGATGCTATTCAATTTGTCCTGATCACTGGGCTGCGGTGAGTTCTGACAGAGCACAGTGTAAAACATAAGCTCAGGATGTAATTTCTACTGTCAACATGATGTACAGTATAGCTGTGCCAAATGCACACCAACAAACTGCACAAGCTCTTGAGGGGAGGGGAGGGGGGAGTTGTGCTGATAATTAGGAAGCAGGGATGGCAGAACAGCAGGACAGGGGACATCACCCTGGGCCTGAGGTGATGTGAAGGTCTGGTGGCTCACCTCTGCATGTAAACCTGCCTGGTGTGGTGAGTGCTGGGCAGGCTGCCATGTGGGTGCATGTGTACTGCTGTGGGCTGGGCTGGCTGCAGCAGCAGCTCCCACTGCTTATTTATGGCCCTGCTGCTCACATGTGGCAGAGAGAAGTGGCACTTCCAGCTGTTTTTTATTGAAAAGTTTTCAATAACACAGGGAAATAAATATTGTGCTCATCCTGATGCCTAGGCACAGGACTTTCTGAGGTGCTTTGATTCCTGCAAGGGCACAAGCAGGACTTGAGGCTCTTGGGTTCTCAGCCTCTGAAGAGGTCTGTGATGTGACAGGTGGAAAGAAGGGTGTGCACAACGAGGAGAGATGTGACCCTGAAGCTGTCACAGAAGAGACACAGGCTGAGAATTTGCCACTGGAGAAGAAGGATCTGGTTTGTGGCAATGAGCCTGGTTGCAGATGTGTGTCTGGGTCAGTGTTTTGTAGTGCAGGGGACTGGAAGTCACCACAGGTTCTGTAGGTGGTTTGATGTCTGGGACCTGGTTGAGGCAACTTGGGTTACAGCACCTGCATTGCTGCTCACAGGAAGAGCATTCAAACCGCTCAGCTGAGAGTATCTGAACTTTGGATATGTGAGACAGCCACCAGCAAACCATATTAGCTCAGATGATAAATCTGTTAAATATAAAAAACCAGCATAATAGCTAAGACTATACATAAGGTTGTGTTTCCCACAGCAACGCAGCCCAGCCCATGGGTGCTCAGCAGGACTCTCCTCTCCCTGGCAGAATCTGCTCTGTGGAGTGCTCAGATGCAACAGGGCTGAACAAGTTGCCTTGGGAACTGTGGGCCAGCTTGTCTGCCAGCCAGGGAGCAGCTCTGCTCAAGTGGAGCTCGCCCACTGCAGCATCTTCTGCCCTCACTTCCTCTTTTCTGCCTTGCCTTAGCGTGTGCATTTAAACAGTTATTTTTACTGGTGTATTGATACTGTTTGGGATTGTGCTGCTTCCATTTATGTGCTCTAACTCTAGTCAGTCTGACAGAGCAGGCTCAGTGTCCATTTCTGAACAAGGAGCACTGCCATTCCTGTGTGCACAGGGCTGTCTGCACTGTGTTGCTGGGATAGTTGTGTTGTGGAGGAAATAAGCTGCCACTAAGATGTGAAATGGTTTAATGGGGGGAATGAAGGTAGCTCCTGCTGCCATCACAGAGCCAGTGTTAGTGCTTTCTGCCAGCTGTGTGCCCTGAGTGCTGCGTGCTAGAGGCAGTGGGAATGTGCTGCTTTCATGTGCCAGCTCAGTCAGGGGCCCTGGATGCTGGTGTTAGCTGTGGTGCCAGGACTTGCTCCATTGGACTGGCTTTCTTTCAGCCTCCCCATGTGTTCAGAAGGTCTTCAGTGTTGCAGAACTCCTCCCTGGCACTGGTAGTGCTGCCTTGTCAGGCTTCTGGCAGGGCTTTATAAATAAGTGTGGATGCTCCTGGATGGGAAGGAGAGGATGCTGGGTGGGCAGAGTGGGAGACTTCAGCAGGTGGTGGCTGTTTCTCCCCAAGGCTCTGCTGACATAGTTGTCCTGAGAACACATGCAAATCAAGTCTTTGTTAAATTCTTTTTTTGGCACTTGAGTTTACTGTGTACAACTCATTTGTACTCAGACTTTGGATGTAACTGGAGGTGTTGCCTGCAAAAGTGCTGCAGAGTGGCAGGGCAGAGATGCTGGATAAGGTGTTCTTCCCACACCTACTGTTTGCCCTTCGTGCTGACCTGAAGCTCTTGCTCTGGCACAGCTTTTGCTGTTCAGTTTATTGACATCTCTCACTGTCTGGGTAACTACTCCAAAATACCCACAGATTTCCTAGGTGTGAGAATGTGGAGAGGTGCTGTTTGTGGAAGTGGTGTACTATGTGTCGTATTTATCTTCTGTGTACCCACGTAAGCATGATAAAGCACGTTTGCACATGTGCTGTTCTTGTGAGTGTCTTGCTCTGGAGGCTGCTCTGGGTCAGGCAGCCTTGACTCCATTCCCCCTGAGCAGGGACCCTGATCCCTGATTTGATCAATGAAGTTACTTAACCTTATGGGTGGGAAGAGATGGCTCAGTCTGTCACCCCCTTACATGTCATGTTGTTCCCCTAAGTCTCCAGTGTTAAATACTCTGGTGTTTGATAGGGAACCTCACCAGCTGTGCAGCTGTGCTTTGGGAGCAGGGGCAGGAAGCATTTCTGTGTGGGGAAGCCCAGCTGCAGGACAGAGTTGTGGCATTGCCAACAACCTCACCTGGCTGGTGTGGAAATGTCTTCATACCAAATGGGCTGGCAGGAAGGAGGGCTGGGGAGCAATGTTAGTGCTTCTGTACCATGATTGTTGACATAAAAATACACTGGAGACCCTGTCTTCCTTGGAGCATGAAGTGCACAGGGCTGGCACATGTGACAGCTGATGTGCATATGTGAGTGGAATATAGCATGTGTACATGGGGAGCAAATGTGTGTGTGCCTAAATGAGGCACAAATAGACAAAGGAGGCCAGTGTGTATGAGTGATCTCAGCTGTGTATGGGGTGGGATGTGTGTGAGCCCTTCTGGTGAATAGATTTGTGTGACACACGACTTGTGAACCATGAACAGACAGTGTAGAACGATGCCTTGCGGTTCTTAGGGAAGTGCTTGTCCAGACAAGTGAATGCAAAAATGACAGTGCAGCAGACATTCCCTGCTTGGGAAATGGTCCCACTGGTGGAGACACGCAGGGGAATGGCAAGTGAGGGAAAGAACTGGAGAAATGTGTGGGAGCTGTCCTTCCTCTGAACAGCTGGGGCGGTTTAGATTCATGCAAAGGTCTGTGCAAAGCACAGTCCAGTTCCCTTTTTATGGGGAGTCTAGTCCAGGATCATTTCCCTTTCCATTCACCCTCTATCCCCCTCCTATTTAGAGTAACAGCTGACAGGAGATGGATTCTGCAGACTGGTGCATGTTTCATGAGTAGATCAGGCTGTGGCTGGTACCGCAGAACTCTGGTGGAAGCTCAAGGTGTTGGTGCAGGGAGAGATGGATGCTGCATCCCCATCTCCTAATCAGGCCTCTTCTCCCCAGTGCGCACTGGACTCTGTACCCTTGGCTAAAGGTCTCATGTCTCAGCTCTTAATGCCTTGAGGGTGGCTTGAAGCTTACACCAGAGCTCTTTTTCAAACTGTTACCTTTAGAGTCAGCCAGGTGGTGAATTCTTGAACAGATGCTTTTCTCCTGCCCATGGCTGTCTTAGAGGTGAGATGACAGAAAGATTCTGCAGGGAAGGCTGCAGGAGTGTCTGCACAGGCTGCACCTCCCATGCTCAGGGGCTGGCACCTCCCAGCATGAGCCTTGTCTGCCTGTGCAGGACTGCTGTGGTCTGGTCCTGTGCAGGCATTGGCAGCTGTGCAGTGCCAGAGGTGCTGCTACACATCTCCTGACAGTGTGGGCACCAATGACCCCCTCCAGCCACAGACCTCACTCCCCTCAGCAGCCAGGACCATGTGGTGAGGGGCTGCCCTTGTCAGCAGGGTCTTTGGTCTCAGAGTCCCTGTTGGAGCAGATGTCTGCAGTGCTGAGAGCTCTGCAGCCCTCCCTACTGTGTTCCTGCTCTGGCAGGACCTGCGGGGCTTGGCCCTTCTGTGGAGCACCTGGGGCAGGGCAGGGTGGGAGACATTTACCAAGGCTGCAGGAGCAGCACAGGGGGACATTGGGCCCTGTTTCCACACCAGCTCTGACACCTTGGCCTTTTCCAGGCTCCTGGAGATGCTGCTGACTGCCCTGCACCTCTCTGCGTGAACCAGCAGAGAATGGAAGTGACCAGAACCAGCTGGGCAAAGGACTCTTCACTGGGCACTGGGATGTCATCCCTCTGAAGATGGGAGTTACAAATAGCCTTGTGAACTGCACATGTGGCACAGGCACCTGCACTGCCAGACTCCTCGCACTGTAGTCCAAGGCTGCCACAGGACAGGCAGACCTTGGCCACAGCAGCTCATCTTCTGTTAATTCCTCTGTGAAAACATCCGTGGAAAAGCTTTCCTTCTCCTCCTGTGCCTGCTGGTGGCGGCTGCCTGTGCCCCGTGCACTGCTGTGGTGTTCCCTGCCTGCCAGCGGGGTGGGCAGCAGGCTGTGCATCACCCCCTTCCCCAGTGAGACCAGCAGCAGCCGAGCACAGAGCCGTGCAGCTCTGTCCCTGGGGACAAATGCCAGCTGCCAGACTCTTCTCTGGAGACCCAGGAGCAGCCTGCGAGGCATCAGCACTGACTGCTCCCACGCCAGCAGCGGGCAGTCCGGGACGCCTCTTGTCAGAGATGTGACTCGTGCTGGGACAGGAGTTCTCCAGCTGCAGGGCACGGCATGCAGCAGGGATGGGGATGCTCTGCACTGACCGGGCAGCCTCCTGCTGCTAGCGTGGACTTTACTCCTACTGTTTCCTAAAGGATGCTAGCTGCCCGTCCAAAAGCTCCTGCTCATGCAGCCTCCTAGAGTGCCATGGCGAAGGGTCTGCAGGGCTTCTCGTGGACCATGCTGCTGCTGTTCTGTGCCATCCAGGAGCTGGGGTCCTGGGCCATGCACACAGCAGTGGAGGGCCCTGGCCTTGGCCAGCCTGGGGATCCTGCACTGCTGGCCGGTGGGCGAGTGAAGCGTGGCTGGGTCTGGAATCAGTTCTTTGTGGTGGAGGAGTACACGGGCACGGAGCCACTGTACGTGGGGAAGGTAAGCTAACCTGATGTCTCCATGGGGCTGACAGAGCCAGGGGGAGAGTGGGCATGCTGGCAATGATGAGCACAGAAAGGGCTCATGTGAAGGTTGATCACAGGCTAGAGAAATATTCTGTGGGCTGCGAAGGCAGGAGCCTGGTCCCTGCTGGGGGGTGGTGAGGTTAATATGCTCCCACAGTTGAGGACAGGACACACAAGAATTTACAACTGTCTTCCTACAATCATGTACTGTGTTCTTGTGATGTCTGGGGGTGGGTGCAAGAAGCCCTGTCTCTGTGGGAGCTGTTGCCAGGTGACAGTGCCTTGCTGGGCAGGACTGGGTCTGTAGGTGGGAGCTCACCACACATCCCTGGTGTGTGCGACCTCCTGGGAAGGCTGGACACGGACCTCTGCTCCCTCCACTCCTGGTGTCCTGAGGCTGAAGGAGCGTTTCTCCTTGAGTTTACTGGGCTTTATCCTTTTCTGGGAGCTGTGGAGAAGCTGCTGTCCCACGTGTTGGGAAGATATGTTACTTGTATATGGGTGAAGGCAGTGCTAGCTGTTGGGACCAGTCAGAGGAGCACACTACAATTCAGCTAAGCTGGAGGCTTGGGCTCACCCTGAAGGAAAGTGCCCAAGAGCTTGTACAGCAGGGCTGTCTGATGGCCTCAGCCGTCTGGGCATGAGTCTGGAGGAGCTTGAAAATGGGTTTGTTGGCTGGGGGCCAGCAGGGATTTCAGCGGTGATTTGTGTCCGTTTCAGCAGACACTCAAAGCCGCGCTCCTCCGCCGCCCTCGGAGCAGGCACAGCTAATTCATGGTTCCCCTGGGAGCAGTGGAGGCACCGGGCCCTGTCACAGGCCTGGCAATGCCTTGGCTCCAAATGAACCGAAACCTACAACTCACCCATTTTACAGCCCCTTTCCACATCACCCACCACATCACCTGCCTGGCTCAGAACAGCCAGCCTGCACTGAGATCACTGCCTGTGGATCCCCAGGGCTGAAAGCCAACAGGGCCACGCTTCTGCTGGGGCTGGGAGAGGATGGAGTGCTTGCCCAGGATGCTGTTGGTCCCCAGCAGTGTGCCAGCTCTCCTAGCATAGTCTGTGGGTCTGAAGCCTTCCTGCACTGGGGGACCCTGCAGAGTAGCTGGAGCTTGCCCTCTGTGGATGCCTCTCACACACCTACATGTGCTTTCTGAAGGGCCGATACCATTTCCATAAAATCTGGGTTCTCTAGCTAATCCTTCTTCTGAACTGTAATTTCCCCTGAGGCTGCTGTCAGTTTGATGTGGATTTCTTTGGGTTTTTTAAATAGAATTATGGGGTCAGCACTAGTTACAAACTTCTGCATGTGGACAGATCTATTTTAGATAGAGGAGAGGATTAAAGGGAAAAAAGCAGATTTAATTAAGTTGCTAATATTTAAAGAAAATTGATGAACTCGGGCTTTATGAGTTGGAGCAAACAGAGTGCGCCTTTATTACGGGCTAGTTTTTGTTTGATTTTCTTTCTTTTCTAGCCCCAGAGTCATATTTTATTTGTGTATCTGTGCTTTCTGTTTAATTGCTTTTAATAAGGAATGTGCACCTCTGTTCATATTTAATTTTGATTTAATTATTAGTATGTAATTAATGGCTTCGTAAGAATTCTGGTTGTAGTCTTTTAGGACAAGGAAACTATTTTTCTATTTAACAAATGGGACAGATCAGCTTTTTGTCCACCCTCAGTTTTGCAGGCACCGTGGTCCTTGCTGGGGGCTGAGCTGCAAGCAGGGCAGGATGGTCACTCTGCTCTTGGGGCCCACTGTGTGCCAGGGCTGTGTGACTTCCCTCTCCAGCCATGCCCAGGGCTGGTGGCATCCCTGAGGCTGCGTGGGAGCACGGTGCTCCCCAATCCTGCCTGCTGTAATAGGGAGGAGAGAACATCCTGGGATGTGGTCCAGGCCCGTGGCATCTCCCCTTGGGTTTCTGTAGTCTACGATCCGGCCCTCCCCCATTAGTTGTTTAGCCAAGCAGCACAGATTTAGCTCTTTTAATCTTCCCCTGTAAATCAATCTCTGCAGCCCCTTGAGCCCAGGCTCCATTTTTCTTCCTGGCGTTCCGGTTTACAGGGATGCTGGTGTCGGCTCCGAGCAGTCAGCGATGAGCAAATATGTGAGGAGGATGTGCTGAGAGCTCAATGTGGCGCTGGATGCTTTATCTCTCGCCTAATTATTAATCATGAGCCTGGTGTTCGGCAGAAAAATGCAGGTTTCTGTTACCTGCACTGTACAGACCTAGTGCTCCTTCATTCTGAAAAGCTCACAGCGTAGCAGTGAGAACTGGGGAGAGGATGATAAAGTGAAGATGGGGCAGCAAGCTCTCCACCAGCCAACGAGGAGGGTTGGGACTGGATGGCCAGACCAGGAGGACCATCCCCACACGCAAGGGCAGGATGCTTGGGATGGCCAGGGCAGGATGACCAACCCATAGGCACATCCCAAAAGGTGCTGCCCTAGCAGATTTTCAGCCGAAGCCATCATGGTGGTCCCAGGCAGTGCTGTGCACACAGCCCTGTTTGTAAGCTGAGTGAAGGTATCCTTCCAGGCAAGCCTTGGGAGATGTGTCACCATGGGCAGTAATTTGTGACCGTTGTGCAAAATGCATTGAATTGTCTAATGTGTGGGTCCCTCACTCATGAAATAAATATATAAACTGTATCTAACAAGACAAATATAATGAAGGCATCGTAAAAAAAGAGGCAGCTCTGGTATAAATTCTTGCTGGTAGAGCTGTATGTCTGAAAGGTGGATTATAGAACCGCAGTTTGGAAGATTGAATGGCCCATAAACATTTTCATATTTCATTAGCCGATTAATGGACGGCTTTTTTCTTTTTTTGGAGGGGGGACATGACTTTGCTGATTCTAAGCAGAAATTGTAGGAAACAAATGAAAGCAGCTGATGAAACCTTTCCGGGGGCCTGTCCTGTTATGGATTGTCCCAATTAATGCCCATGCTGCTCTCTGTCAAGATGCATTCTGCCTGTCCAGTTACTGTTAATAGATTTCTCATAAGTGGCTGGATTGTAAAAACCTCATAACTCAGTTTAATGCCACCAATAAAATTATCTCTGGACGTCTGGCCTGGATTCCAGTCAGCTCTTGGTCCGTGGGGAACTGCTGTTTACCCTTTCTTTTCCTAATTCCAAACATTGTCTTAATTAAAAAATGAAGCAGCAGAGAATGCTTGCAAAGGCATCTTCTTCAGGGTCTGCTTTTAGTGCTGAACATGAGTTGATTTGTCACATTTTCTTGGCAGATTTTGCCCGGTGGGGCTCTGGGCATGATGATGGGGTATTGTGACTCCCTTTTACCCTGCCACATAAACCCAGAATAGGGATGCAGTGAGTGTGTGAGCTCTTCGGCAGGGAGACTTGTCAGCACCAGCTGCTCAGACCATGGAGGGTGGCCGTGCCTGAGGCAAAATGGGTGTATGAGGATGGACTCTAAGCAATTGGTTGGGTAGAGCAGGATGGATGCTGATGGTGAGGTACCTATGCAGCTTGGGAGAGGTGATCTCACGCTGCCAGAATCCTGGGTCCTTGCCCATAGGGAAGCCTCTTTCTTTGGAGTGCAGTTGAGTTGTCCTTCCCTTTTCCATTGTCTCCTAACCCCTTGTTGATGGGGTTTGTCCCTTGGTTTGTAGTGGGGATGGGCAGTGGCAGAATTTGTGATCTGCAGAGCCATAAAGGCAGGCCTGAAGTTCCCGTTTATTGGGCCTTCCTTTGTGCACCGTAGTTGTCTGGTGGTGCTCTCTGTCACTCTCCAGTCCAACAAGAGCAGAGGGAGCAGACGGGCATCGTGCAGAGACCATGGGCAGCTTGTGCAGGTGGCTGGGGTTGGGTACAAGCACAGCCCCATCCTGCTCCCACCCTCTCCCTCTTTCCCCGGCAGATCCACTCGGACTCAGATGAGGGAGACGGCTCCATAAAGTACACTATCTCCGGGGAGGGCGCAGGGACCATATTCCTCATCGATGAGATCACAGGTGACATCCACGCCACCGAGCGCCTGGACCGGGAGCAGAAAACCTTCTACACGCTGCGGGCACAGGCCCGTGACCGGCAGACAGACCAGCTGCTGGAGCCCGAGTCGGAGTTCATCATCAAAGTGCAGGACATCAACGACAGCGAGCCGCGCTTCCTGGAGGGGCCCTACATTGGCAGCGTGGCAGAGCTGTCCCCCATCGGTAGGTCTGCTGAGGGGGAGCATGTGGGTTGGGAAACCTGCACCTTTCTCCTGTCAAACCTTGAGTCTGCTGTACCCCACAAAACCACTTGCAAATCCCAGGGATTCCAGAGCCAGGGAGGCAAAAGGGAAAAATAAATAAGGTGGCTTAAGAAAAACAAGTGGATAAATCCTCTGAGCTGATTGCCAGCCTTTGGCTGAGCGCTCAGTCTCAGCCCTAAGCTGTGCTCTGGGGACGGGTCGTGGTGATGCCAGCTGCCTGCTGTGCATTGACTCTGGCTTTGCACAGCCCCCTCCCTCCTAAATGCTGGGGGGTTGGACTAAGCCCTCGCAAGCCAAGGGGCTCATGTCTGCCTGTGGTTCAGATTGGTCTGCGTGTTGCTTTTCCCCCAGCTCAGGCCATCCTCTGTGTGCTGGTTTGCTGCTCTTCTGAGCCCTGGGGCTGTCCAGCCATCACCCCTTTGTGTGTCCCCACACAGCACTGCCAGGCCCTTCTCAGCTGGATCCGTCCTTCTCTGAGGGGCTGGGCCTTGTTTGCTGAGATTGGGGAATTCATGTCCTGGTGACATAAGTGTGGCTTCCCTGTGTTAGCCTGAGCTGCCCATCCCCTTGGCACCAGGCCCCTTTTAAGTGTGTTGGTCACCAGCCTTAGTGAATCTCTGAGGGCCAGGCTGGGTTGATAAGGCTGCATGAGTCCATCCTCCTGGGATGGTGGAGCAGGACAGTAGGCTTTATGCTCACCCAAGCATGGGAAGTGTGCATGGAGGTGATGTATGAGCTGCAACACTTCTGCCCTCATTCCTGGTCCTGGGTTCCCATGCTTCTGAGCACAGCTGGAGTCCAGGAGAGTGGCTGGTGCTGCACTGCCCAGAGCCACACCATTGCCTGTCCATGCTGGGTTCTCTGCTACCCCTATAGCAGGTTGTGTGTGTCGGCATGTGCTGCAAGCAGGAGCTGTAAATCACTGTTCCCAAAGGCTGCATCCAGGTAGAAGACAGCTTGTGAAAGGCTGACATCGAATATCAGGCAGGACTGTCAGCGAGGGATGAGTTGGCACAGGGGACACCAACAGTGCTGGGACTGCAGATAGCCCCCAGGATGAGAGGAGCAGCTGAGCTGCACCGGGGGCTTGACAGGCCAGGTCAGGTGAATCACCAAGTCCTGCTATGCTGCTGCAGGAAGGTCTGGCTGCAGAGACATCCTGGCAGCAGAGCACAGGGGATGGTGCTCAGGTCTGCAGTGCCTCAGGACAGAGCTCTGGCTCTCCATGGTTAATGTGCAGCATATTGCAAGGCTGGTGTGTGGTCTCCAGCAGGTACAAATGTACAGGAATTGCCTGCACCAGAGGAGCTGCTGCTGTCTGGATTTTGTTGCTGTCTGGAGAACAAGTTCTCCTGAGGCATCCCAAGCTCTCCTTCCGCTTCCAGTTACCTGCGCAAATCCTTCCCTCAGTCAGAGAGTGACCCCTTGAACTATAGCTGTGTGCTCCTGGAGAAATGAAAGACAGCATGTGGGCACCAAAGCAAGAGGCATCCTGTTCCCAAAGGGAAGAAAGAAATTAAATTAATCTAATTTGCTTGAACAACATTTTAAAAAGCAAGGAATTCTCAACTCTGAGTATTAGACAAGGATCCCAGTTCTTTGAAAATCACTAACAATTATGGAGCTGCCTGATCAGACTGATGTGAACAAGACATATCAAAGGAGACAGTTTCTATGCGAAATTGGAGATCAGAGGGAGAAAGAAACACGGTTTCACAACATGAAAGAAGGCGATTCCTGCAAATTAAAATACTCGGAAGTTAAAAGTAAAGAGAAGTGCTGTGAACGGCGTGGGCTGCATTTCCCAGCTGTGTGCTTAGAGAGGGGAGCTGGAGCCAAGAGCCTGTTCTGCTTTCCAGGCTACTTGCCTGCCACAGCCTCGGAGCCTTCTGCAGCCTGGCCATCCTGGGGAGTGTATGGGCTTCTCCAGAGCAGCCTTGTCCTGGAGATGTGTGAGGCTCTCCCTGGGACATCATCTTGCCATGGTGCTGCTGCCCAGGCCCCAGCAGTGTGAGTGCAGAGCTGGAGGGACCCACACGCTGCTGCTGCTGAAAGTCCCCAGCTCCCTCCCACTTCTCCCTAGGCTTACCAGTGCTTTGCCTAGGAACAGGCAGCACGAAGGGCAAGATGGACACATCCTGTGAAAGCATAAACAGGCAAGGCTGGCAATGACCTTTCTGCTCAATCTTCTGAGACTGAGCAACTGGGAGATGGGGCTGGTCACAGACCTGGTGAGTGAAGTTCAGTACCAGGTGCTATGGGAAGGGCTGAGAGTGCAGGACATGGGAAGCTGCTGGGCCAGGGGGAGAAGTTCAGGATATTCTTGTGGCAAATGCCCTGCCAGGCTCTTTTTGTGTGGGAGTTCTCCTTTTGTGGCATCAAGGCTGGGTGCAGCTGTGATCATGGCTTTGTCATGGTTGGTATTGGTAGTGACATTTGCTGTCTGTGAGCTGGACAGAGCACCTCCCCTAGACCTGAGGGGTATTTTCAGAAAGAGTGAATGGGGAGTGTTCCTTGCTGCCTGCCTGAGGCTGGATGGATGTAATCCCAGCTTGGTGTTGGCCAAGCAGGGGTAAGAAGCCTGGAGAACTTAGGCTGGCTATTAGTGTATCAAGATCAAAGCCTGGGGACCTGCTAGTGAATGTGCTGCTCTCAGCACCATTTGGATTCAGCTCTGCTCTGCTGGGTATGGGGCTAGGATGGAGCTGCTCCAAGGGCATGGCTGCTCTCCAACCTGAACCTATAGGGAGCTACTCATTCCCTGTCTCTGCTGCTCTCAAGCCTCTGCTCTGCATCCCAGCCTGAAAAGTTAAGGGTGACCCCTTCTCCTCCTCTCATGCTCCTGCTTTCCCAGACCTCACTGGGGTTTGTGCTTGGGTGGTTTTTGTTCTCACTCAAGGCAGCTCTCAGCTGCACTCTCCATTCCCTGCCAAAAGCAGAGTCCCAGCTCCCAGAGGTGGGTGCCTTCCTGGGGCGTGAAGAGGAATAAACCAAATACAGTCAGATCCGCTCGGTGACAGCAGGAGCAGATCAAAGGACATTATTTGCATAATGAAGGAGTACTAATTGGGAGGGAAAGTCATTTGATTTCCTAGTGTCTAAGAAGGAATAACAAATGAGAGAACTGCACAAACTCTCAGAGTAACTGGAAGTGTGTTGCAACACAACTGCCCCTTGCCCTGTGCTGGGGCCAGGGCAGTGTGTTTGGGTAAACATCATACGTGCTGCCTGCAACTGTGAGACTGAGGGTGGACTAAAGGCCTCTTTGTTCCAGGATCTTGCCTTGACAGTGGTTCAGAGTGCATTCTTA
Source organism: Lichenostomus cassidix (assembly GCF_008360975.1). Classification (NCBI taxonomy): domain Eukaryota; kingdom Metazoa; phylum Chordata; class Aves; order Passeriformes; family Meliphagidae; genus Lichenostomus; species Lichenostomus cassidix. The sequence continues at coordinate 8,030,829 of NC_139500.1, read as the reverse complement.
GGAAGGAGAAACAGCACACATGAGACATGTGATGCTCCTCTTAGTATTCTCCCAGCCAGCATCTGGTTTCAGCTTGGGGATTTCTTTGGCTGTGGGTGGTTTCTGGGGGTTTAGTCAACTTTAGTATCTGTCTTCTAGACTCATTGTAAACCTCTGCAAAGGGAAAAGAAAAGGGGTTGCTGTTGTTATATGATGGATCAAAAGTGGCAGATGCAGGATGGTCAGGAGGATAAGGCTGGAGTGTGGGATTTGTAAAGGGCAGACATGGTGCCTGGAGCTAACCCCAGCCAATGAGCCAGGCTGGAGAAGTCAGTGTTTTCTACACGGGGATATCCTGCGCTTGGAAGAAGCACATCCACAATGGAAGCTGACCCAACAGCTTTATCTAGCCTCCCTTGGCATGGCAGGACCAGCTGCAAAACTAGCAATTGGCTTTTCTGTAGAAACCTGACCTGGCTTGGGGCATCAGGAGCAGTAGTGCAGCTGCTGTAGGATGTTTGGGCTACTCTTGGAGTGCAGAGGGGGCAGTTGGACCTGTGGCTAGCAGGGTGGGCAGCCGGGGCTGTGGAGGGGTGAGAAGTCCCTGCTCAGCCCCCTGAGGGATCAGGGCTAGAGGCAATGCCCTGGAGTCCCCCAGGCTGTGGAGAGCAGGGGCTTCTGGGGCCACTTGGGAGCATTTTTGCTGACTGCCCAATGCCCACTGCTGTGCATGCCAAGGAGCATTCTGTCTGCAGGATGGGACCTGAGCTGCAAACCCTGTTTACAGCTCCACTGCTGTCCTGTCACCTCAGGGAGAGGCTGCTGGCCAAGAGCTTGCAGGCTGCTTTGTGCTGGCACCCAAGGCTCAGCCTCTGGGTACCCAGTGTGGGTCACTCCAAAACATCAGAGTTGAGCAGAATCCAGTACCAAAGAGAGAGACATGCATCTGCAGAAGAATGTAGGATGAGACCCAGCCAACTGCCTTGGAACTGCAGGAGCTTCACCTTGTTACAGGAGATGCTAAAATTAGCTGTATTTTGGGCTCCTTTCCTGAGCTCCCTGGAGTCTGCTTAACACCTGTCTGCTGCACTCAGGCGTGAGCCCAAATCCAGCACACAGTGCCTCCTGCAAGACAGCTGTGTTGGTTGTACAGGGTGGGTGTTGCAGCCCAGAGCTCACTTGTGGGGTCTTTGGGGAGCAGGCAGGGCCTGGAGTGAGGGGCATTCTATGAAAAGCATATCCTTTCATCAGAACATCACTCCTCCCTTGGTGCTTTTCACTCTCATTTCTCTGTGTAGCACCATGTCCAGATTAGAGGCGATTTGGCTGTACAGACAGAAACTTGGGGTCAAGCCCTGACTCCAGCACAAAGCTGGCTGAATGCAGAAGTGATTATTGTGAAGAGAAATTGTTTAATCTCCATGCTGGAAGCAGAGAAAAACACTTTGTTTACCATGCAGGCAGAACACTTGCAGACAATCTGATTTTTTTTTTTCTTTCCCCTTGCTAGAAAGTGTAATGTGATACATGTGTGTATCTAGAAATCGTTGGGATAGCAAGTGGCTGGTATCTGGGGTTTGTCCTGTCTGTTGATCCTTGGTGAGATGAGTCCTTCCTCTTCTGCCCTGTACTCTGAGTCGTGGGACAGGCTCCAAACACTGCCCTGCCTGAGGGAGCACCTCATCCAGTCTGCATTTGGGGAACCTGAGCCCCTTCATGGAATGCTTTGGTTTGCTCCCCAAGGCACCACATTTATCTGCTCAGTGCCAGGGGCTGGGGTGCCTTGTGCAGTGGGTTTCTCTGGCCAGACACCCCAAAAGAAGTTTCCCAGTAGCACATTTGAGCAATTGCACCACTGCCAGGTTATTGCCCTCGGGCTTGTCCTGCGGGGTGTGAGGGCTCTGCAGTGAATCTCCTCTGGGCCTGGCTTCCTACCAAGTCAGGATGTTCACAAGATTGCAAGAAACTCACTTCTGCTCCAGTAATTTTTAAGCTACTCTGGTTCATTTTTTCCCCTGATGTCCTGCCTGAATGTGTCTGGGGTGCATCAGCCACTGCAGGTGCTTGGGGCCAGATAAAAGCTGTAAATTCCATTGTTTATAAAATCCCACCTGCCTCCTACCCCATGGCACCCACGCCCCTGGGATGGGAGTGCGGCACACTGGCATCAGGCCAGGGCACATGGCTTTGCATGACACAGCACTCCTTGCAGGGTCCCTGATGTTCTGCAAGGCTCAATACCTGAGTGCTGTCCTGGAGCTGGCCAGATCCACACAGAAAGGGATCTCAGCATGGCCAGAGAGTGTCCCTGGGCTCTGCCTGAGCTGAAGGTGGTAATGGAGCCCCAGAGCTGGTCTGGAGAGCATCAGGAGGCTTCTGGTTCCACTATGGAAGGGTGACTGCTGCCGTGAAGAGAGGTAGTCAAATTTAGCAGGTGTTGGTTTTTCCTGCTGCTCATTTGCCTCTTTGCCTGCCCAGAGCCTGGCTGTACTTCTGTCCCTGGGGAAGTGACAGATCCCAGCCACTTACTTGTGGATTCAGTGCAGGGCATCTCTGCTCATGGATGTGTTTTGGAGTTTGCCTGTCAACATTTCTTTTAGCTAAACGTGTTTGGAGTGAGTGGCATAGCAAGTGGTCTGGAGCTATCAGCCTTCTGCATGCAGGGCTGCTGGACTGGCCCCAGAGGCTCTGGGTTCTGTGAGAAGGAAGTCAGGGATGCCAGGACAGGCCTGCACTGGTATTCCAAAAGTGCCCTGCAGAGCCCCATCCATCCCATCCAGAGCACTGGGCTGAGCTGCTGTGCCCTGCCAGCCCTGGGGACACTCACGGGTGGCTGTGGGGGCTGAGCTCTGCACTCATGGGAAAGGACCCTGCAGAGACACAGCTCCTGCATCCTGCATCTCCTGGGGCATCGCAGGCACCTTTTGATGTGGGCAGCCCCTCTCTGCCCTGCTGACCCTGGTTCTCAGCGGAGAAGGGATGCTGCTGGTGGAGCTGAGGGCTGGCTGCTGTCGCTGGCAGGTGTCCAGGATGGCTCAGGGTGTGGAATGGGGACAGCCCAGGCAGGGCCCATGGGGCCGGAGGATGGCTGGCAGCCAGAGTCAGCTGAGCTGGGGGAAGGATTGCTCTGGAAGTGAGGATCTTGCTCCCCCATCCTTCTGGGGGGAAGAAGGGTTTGTTTGATCTGCTGTGCCAAACCTTTGCAGAGGGAGAATAAGAGATTAATTCTGACCTGTTAATTTTTATGTAAAATTGTTGGTTTCCTCTCGGTCTGTGGAGTGAGCTGGTCGGGGGAGGAACCAAGGTCTTATCTCATTTTACATGTCTAATTATCTCTCTGGATACGGGCTCAGGCTTCTTGGTTATGGGAGGCGGGTGATAGAGTACATGATGGATGTTTAGATTTTATTTAGTGTATCTTTTATGGCTAAGGCATGTGCCAGAAAACTAAATAAAAGCTGTACATGCTGTACTTGCTGTGGGCAGTGCTGTGCTTGGAGAGCAGGGACTAATATTGGAGCCGGGTGGGAGCTAGGGAAAGCTGGTCTCTGCAGGAAGGAGGGGACCAGGTTAAGCTGAAATTGAACACCATTGCTCTTCACATGGAAAGAGAGTGGAAGAGAGAGGTGGAAAAGGAATTAGTGGGGGTTAGGGGAGGATGCTGCTTAGTTGAACTAATAGATTTCTGATGCCCTTTAGGTGACCTTGAGCAGTCTGCAGTGCACCTTCACAGACAACAAGTCAAGGCACAAAGTGGGGTCAATGTTCCCTACCTGATGTTGCTCTTTTGTTAATGAGATGTTGTCAGGGCAAGTGGGGAAGGGCAGAGCTTTCATCACCTCTGGCATTGCTGGCTGCAGCCCAAGGGCAGTATGCCCCATCCTCTGCCTCTCAGTGGAGGTGCCTTGCTGCAGTGCTCCTCGTGCTTCTTGGTTTCCTTGCCCTAGAGCAGAAAGCTCTGGTCCCAAACATGAGGCTCAGCCCTGGGACCTGGAGCTGCTACTCTGTTGCTCCAGCTCTTTGGAATGCCCAGCAGCTTTGGGCCAGGAGCCTTCTGTGCTGGCACAGGAAGCCTGAGAGCAGCAGCCTACCTCGCCTGTCTAAGGCATGGTAGAGTGGTGATACAAACTCTGCTCTGGGAAGGCACAGGTCCTGTGTCCTCTTCAGCATTTGGCACTGCTGCAGTTGTGCAGTGTTCAGCTAAATACTGGAACATAGAGAGTATAGCTGATAGGGATGGATTAGGAGGTGAGTTATGCAATTGAGTGAATGCATCTGGTGGGAAGCAGCATGTCATATAGTTTGGTGCAAACTTTGAGTGGGCAGCCTGCCTCTAATGATCTCTGGACTGGCATCTGTGGGATAGCTGTTTAAAGATAGCTGGAATAGGAGGCTGTGGTGTGGTCCTCAGGGCACCTGCTCTGTCTTGCATGTGTGCAGTCCTTATGCAGGGTGTGCTGTATACAGAGCGAGTGCAGTGAAATAACCTGTGGGTGAGTTTTGAATCTCCTAACCCTGGGCAGGAACAAGTGGAGCGTGGGATGTTTGTGCAAAGTCAGCAGGCTCTGCCTGTGGTGCAGGTGCAAGAGTGGGTGCTGCTGTGGACACCAGGCGTGGGCTCTCAGTTGATTGCTGCCTGGCTTTGCAGAGATAGCCCTCTGTGTTCCCAGGGGCAGGTACTGCTTTTTGTGGTTCTCAGGGTTTGGCACCTCCAGCATCCCTAGCAGGCTTCTCTGCTGCAGCTACAAGAGGGATGCTTGGAGACCCTGGTACCATTTCCCTTCTCTGGTCCTTTTTTTGCTTTCTGATCAGAAGCTTCCCAGGGGAACATGCCAGGCTGCCTGAGGGAATGTGCAGTGCTGGTGTGGGGGTGATCTGCCTTGGCTCATACCTGCTTGAAGGAGTTATGTGATGGCAGGGAGAGGAGGAGGAAATGCAGCAATAGTATTTCTTAAACAGTTGTTTGCCAGGCAGAGAGCCAGTGTTGCTGTGGTGTAAAATCTGGACGTGCCTGGCAGGAATGCACCATAACTTCACTGAAGACAGCAAGGCGTAAATAAGTTGACTCGAACTAGCTTGTTGCTGAAGACCGATGAGGGGGATTCTCCTGTTATCAGCAGAGCTGCAGCTCTGAGAAGGCTGCCAGCGAGAATGAAAAGCAACCATGGTAACTGTTCATTTCCCTCAGTGAACACCCTTTCCAGGAGATCAGAGTGAACTGGACTGGGGGGCGCATGTGCTTCCCAGCTGCTCACAGCAGCACTGCTGTCTACACTGCTTCACCTTATGCCTGAGTCCAGGCAAGGGCTGGTGCAGGAGCTCCCTGGCTTGCCTGCAGGCTCTGGGCTTCCAGTCTCCTGACAAGGCAGGAGGAAGGCACCAGGGACTGGTAAGCTTCTCATCCTCCTTTGAATGGGTTCAGCTCCATATGTGCCTGCTGTGACATAGGAGTAGAGGCTGCTTCTGACTGACTGTTGCAGTGCTTGACCTCTGGGCAGGGATGCACTGAGTCTGGTGCTCAAAATGAAACCAGGTAGCCTGTCCTGACTTCACTGAGGACACACCACCTTCCTTCCTTCCTTCATCTCTTCTGTTGTCTCTGTAGAGCTCAGCCCTTTTGCTCCTGCCCCCATCCTCATGTCCTGGGTCCTGCTTTTGTTAAATTGAACATGATGTCAAATTAAAGGCATCACAGGGACAGTTGGAGTGAAGTACCCAGTTTAATGAGGCAGCCTTGAAAATCAATAACTTAATTGCAGACATTTGATGGACTTTTATCCAATTTATAGTCCTCCTGCCCTGCTACGTGTAGAGCATGAGGACCTGGTGTTATGTCTGGCTCTGGGCAAGTGAAAGCCTTTCCTCTCCTGTGGCTGTTGTCCCTGTGCAGGTCTGCCTGCTGCAGTGTGGATGAGACCCTAGCTGGGTGGTCCCTCTGTGGTCTGGAGGTGACCATGTCCTTCTGTGCTGACAGGAAGGGCAGGTGTGACTATGACATCCCCAGCTCCATGCCACATGGTCCAGTAGAAGACTACTGGGGGAAAAGTTCCCAGCTGCTCAGACTAGTGATCTCCTGGAGAGCAGGTCATGGCCCAGGATCCTGTCCCTCCTGCCACTCTGTGGCACACAAGAGGCATTTGCAGCAGTGTCTGGAGTCCAGGTTCTCAGGCTTTTGGGGGGAAGTGATGCTACATTTGCACCCAGCTGTTCTTGTTTCCCTCAATTTGCAAGCAATTGGTGTAGGGCCTTGCTCTGAAGTCTGTGTTGCTCTTCTCAACTCCTCCCTGTCTTTCTGTTTTCCTCCTTATCCCTGCTGCAGGCACCTCTGTGATGCAGGTGATGGCCTCTGATGCTGATGACCCCACCTATGGCAGCAGTGCCCGGGTAGTCTACAGTGTGCTGGAGGGGGAGCAACACTTCACTGTGGACAGCAAAACAGGTGAGCAGCACCCAGCCAGGCTTGGGCAGGACCATGGCTGTGTGTTCTGGGCATGGCTGTGAGCCAGCAGCCTCCTTGCTGGGCACTGATGCTGGATACTCGTGGCAGGGGTGTTGGAAAGGAAGCTCAGCAGCCCTGCTCAGGCTGCTGCCCAGCTCCATGCTCTGCCTGCAGCAGGCAGGACTTGCAGCTGCCAGACCAGAGTGCCTGCTCTGCACCTGCACTGGCCAGAGCTCCTCTGTGCCTGGAGCAGGGATGCCCCCACAGGCACATAAAACTTCAGTGTAGAAGGTTTAAATACTACCAAAGGGGCCTTACCAAAGGCTGCATCGTTATCACCAGGGCTTTGATTAAAGGTAACACTTTAAATTAAGGATAGGTTTATAAATGTTCTATTAATATTTAATGAAAGAACAGTAGAAGCTGCTCCATTCCTTAATAACTTATAATAGAGCCTGTTGTAAAATGCCTCTGCAATAAATCCCTGGCAGATGATGCTCTGACATACTGGTTAGAGTAGACCATAACCAGGAGATGTTGGGGTATATATTCTCCTTGCCTCCCAGGAGTTTGACTCTCATTACCCTTAATGGGAGCCTCACAAGCTTGCTAAGGAGGGAAGACACTCAAATGCTAATAAGAGATATTTAAGGCACAAAGCATGCAGTAAAGTGCCCACAGTTTAATGAAAATTTGTCAAAGGACAAGCAGGCTGAGGAGCTGCAGCTTATGTTGGAGAACTGGACAGCTAAGTCCTCCCCATCCTATTGCTGAACCTCAGTGGCATGGACTGAGATCACCCCCTGGGCTGAAGTACCAAGTCTCTGTCAGGCCTGGTGCTTCAGATCTGTCAGGCTTGGTACACAGATCTGTGTTTGTGCTGATAGATATTTTCTAAGGCTGTTTTTATGTAAGTCAGAGTGAAATCTGTTTGGAGATTCTGATGTAAGAAGAGTGCAAAGAAGGTCTGTGTGCCCGAGCCTCTGCCTCTGCAAGAAACCCTGCATCTCCTGACAATGCTCTGGTACATGTGGGGAAGCTGGTTCCAGCCCTGCCTCTGCCCCCAGCCTGACTGCTGCTGGAGGAAGGATCAGATTTGGGAGTTGGAGAGCTCCTACACACACCTGACATCACCACTGTGGCACGTGGTGGGAAATGCCTTTGTCTGGACAGAGGCTGGTACAGTGGGGAGATGGCACAAGCAATAGTTTGGGGCTGTACCTATTCCTTCCTCAGGAGCTGTTGCACCTGGGCTCTCTTCTCTCCCAGATTTGCTTTGTTTTATATTGTGTGTGTGTAGAAACAATAGGCTAAACGCTGAAAATTCAGTTGCACATGAGATCCTGTTAATCTGAGACAGCTTTGTGTGAGTGGAAGTCTGGCTGCTAGAATGGAGAGGTACCACTGGGAGCAAACTGTACAAGCTGGGACGTGCAGAGGCTCAGCTTCCTGCCACATTAATGCTCTGTATTAAGGCATAAACTAAAATGTGCCCTGTGGGACTGTGGTGAGAATTAATGTCACTCTGGGAATCCAAGCTTCTTGATTCCTTGACTTTTTGTGTCTTAATTCTCAAGCTGGCTGTTTCATACACTGGGGGGTTGATTTACTGTTTTACTTGCTTGTGATTCATAAAGGCAAAACTGCTGACAGTCTGCAGAAGATTCTGGCCCCTCTTGAGCACGTCTGTTTCCAGGATATCAGGCTGCTAACACAGGTGTTGGGGCTGACTCTGGCGATGTCTGAGCTGCAAACAGCCTGTGGCAGCTGCCTCACCAGGGCTGCAGGAACTGCAGGGCTGCATCTCTGCCCATCAGCCACTCAGGCTGTGGCTGCAGCCTGTCCTATGGCCTCGTGCCCCTCTGTCAGTGCTGGCCCATAGGGATGCAACAGTGCTGCAGGGGCACATGGTATCATCATATCCACCCAAGCACACCCCAACCCGCTCCCACTCTTATTTTGTTAGGATAAGTCTTTATGCTGCACAGGGGAATCCAGGTCTGATTGCCCGGGGTGGCCCAGCTTCTGCCCTGAGCATAAGATTTAATTATCCATAGCAGCAGCGTAGCTCTCAGAGCCACCATTGTTATTAATGGCCATAAAAAGAACCATAAAAACCTGGCATGTTACATTTCTTATAATATATGATAATGAAGAACAATTTCATTTCCCTTTTTGGTTTTGACCTCCTTCTCTGCCATTTCTTGCAGGTCCATGCATGCATGTACTGCCTTGCACACCAGCTCAGCCCCTGACTCCTTCCAGCACAGGTTCTTTCTTCCCTCCTTGTCCTGTGCTCTTTTCACACCCTCCTTCACAGCACAGGTGTGGCATGTACAGGAGTGGTTTCCACACTTGAGTACAGAGCATGGACCATGTGTAGCTTACTTTGTCTCCTGTTTTTGGATGTTACCAGCTGTAGTGTTCAGCTGGGATTTTGTATTCAATGGACTTCCACAGGCAGACCCAAACCGTCTGGATGCTGTGCTATGCCAAGTCCTGCCACTCAGTAAGCCCTGAATGCCTGTAGTGTATTGGGTCTTTTTGGAGGGAGACAAGCAACTAAATGGCTCCACTGGAATAGTGGGAGCAGCAGTGTGGCATTTATGCTGTAGGAAGATTCCAGTATTGAATGGCAGTGAAGAGAAAGCACAGCTGATGCACATGAGCTTTTCTTTCTTTCATATACACCAGCCACTCTCATGCTTTGAGATTAGTCTCACAGACTGAAACTTGTGTACCCCAAATCAGGTTCAAGAACTTCACTTGTGTGTGCTGAAGGTCTAGGCTGGCTTTTTTGGTGTGAGTGGGGAGCTTTGTGTGCACAAGCTTTAGAGGCAAGATCTTCTTGCCAACTGTAAGAATATCCCTGTAGCTTGTTGCAAGAGCCTGCAGGCATTAAGCTTTGTAAGCTTTGTGCTGCTTTCCTCACTCAGACGGGATGCAGCCAATCTTTGCTCCTTGCAGCAGGTGAGCTGCAGTGCCCGTGCTGTGGCTGCCCTGATCTGCTGAGGAGGCTGTGCTCTCACAACGACCAGCACACAGCTCTGCCCTGCTGCTTCCAGGGGGAAACAGCTGCTTCTGCCGCTGTGGTGGGTGTTGGCTCTGGGTGAGAGCACTTATCTGACAGCAGAACCCCCCTCACTGCTGCTGAGCCATGAGCCCAGCTCTGCCCAGAGCAACACAGAGTGGGAGGTTTAGTGGCAGCTCCATTTCCAGCTCCAGGAATCCCATCCTCACCAAGATCTTTCAAGCTTACACTTTTCAGATGTGGAGATGGGCACCTGAGTGTGGACACTCTCAGTTCATTTATGTGAGAACAGAAATCTGGGCATTTAAATCTGCAGGCTGTGTTTTCATGCTGCTTTATATCACCCTGCATTCTCTCCACCACTGCCGATTATTCACCTTTATAGGGGCAAATCTCTGTTTTGGCAGGCAGCTGTGCCTGCCTGCTCATGTCTGTTCCCTTGTTGTTTGCAGTGCCCTTTCTTTTCCCTGGGCTGGAGACTCCCTGCTGCCTGTGATCCCTTGCACACAGCCTTGCTTGGGAGGGAACATGAACATGCTCAACACCCCACAGCCTGGTGCCTCTCTTTCCAGCAGTCTTGTTCATCCCTTTGCAGGGATACTGAGTGCTACAGAGCAGCCACAGCACATAACACTGTACACTTTGTGATGTTTGTGCTTTCCTTAAAAGCCATCTTGTCAGTTTGGGAAGCTGGCTTTTTACTGTGAGGAAGCAGTTGTTCTTCAAATCTGTCACTGCTGAACGCAGGAGAAAGGCAGAAGGACTCAGAGGGTATTTGAAATGCAGTCTGGCATTTATGATGACTTAAACCAGCTCCTGAGTTCTAGAGCCTGTGTCCTGATTTAAAGACTGAGCCCATAAGGGCTTAGAGGCTTTTATGCCAGGGAGAGCAAGAGTGGAGATGCTGGCCTCCTGGGATGAAGCTGATGGTTATTTGTGTGCAGTCCTTTGTTGTTTCATCCCTACCTGCCAGCCTTGCTGTATTAGGAGACAGACCACAGCCCTGGTCCTGGGGCAGTAAAGCTGGACAGGGAGAGGAGCTGTGTCTGGGAGCCTGCTGCACACTGAGCTGGGCTGATGAGCCGTTGATCTGTGTGATGTGGTGGTGGGAGGCAGAACATGTTTCTCTTCTGCTCTTGCCAGTTTGTTTTAAATGCTCCTTGGTGCCTGAAAACACAGATGGATCAGAATGTGTTCCTGTGTGCCCAGGGGGTTGTGCAGGTCTGTGCCCTATCTCTGTCCTTTATCCACCAGAGCTGTGCACAGGCACAAGGGACTCAGAAAATGGAGCACGAGAGTCTGCAGAGAAGCCACATTTATTTGAAGGGATTCCTCTTATTAGCAAGATTGAACATTAACAGCCCTTTTCTGAGACTTCAGGAACTTCAGCTGACTTGGGACCAAATTTTATGTTTGGTCATCTTGAGGAAATTAGAGTGTATCTACTAATGTGCCAAGGGAATTAATGTTAAATGATGAGTGACTTAACTGCTAAAAGAAGAGACAAAGGAAGGGTGAGTGTCCTGTCCCATGTGTCAGAGCTCACTGCTGGTGAGCCTCTGTCCAGGCTCTCTGACTGGCATGGGCAAGATTGATTCCAGCCTGGAACAAATCTTTGTTAATTGCTCCATGAACCTTGTGACCCTTATGCCTCATACCTTGCTCAGATTGCCTGTAGCTTCTGCCTTCCAAATTGTGCTGAGCTGAAGGACAGGATGAGGGGTTGGAGGGTGACTGAAGTGCTGGTTCTTGGGGCTAAAACCTCTTCTGCAAGGGCTGACCTCCTCCAGGATGTGAGCTTCCAGCAGGACTCATGTCTTGGCAGATATATTGGTATTTCTGTGTCCCTGCAGGCAGGTGAGAGCACAGGTGAGGAATCTGCAAGGTGTCTTGCCACTCTTGGCCTGAGGCAGATATGGGTTTGATCTCACTGACCAGACTGCTGGCAGAAATTAAGCTGTTTTATCCAGCTAAATGGGAGTGGGATAGAGAAGACAGACCCAGACTCTTCTCAAGCATGCACAGTAAAAAGACACAAATGGCAGGAAGACAAGGCTTTTTACCATGATGATGGTGTTTCCATCCTTGGGGATACTAAAAATCTGACTGTTGATGGCCCAGGGTAATCTCACCTGCCTTTGAAGACTGCCTGCTTTGAGCTGTAGATGGACTGGGAATCTCCTGAGGATAGATCCCTGTTTGTTACTCCATGACTTTCTGGCTTGTTGCTCCTCCTGCCCTCAGCTGGAAGGTGCCTTTTCCAGATGGTCTCTAAGGGTGTGGACATCTGACCTAGAAGTCAGATGAGCAAAGCAAAGCCCATAATGAGGGGATTCCTGGAAGGCAGTTACCTGCTGAGTGCTTTGCCCTGTTTTGTTTTTATCACCAGAAGAGAGTCTGCAGTTGGAGCAGATTCAGTGGTATTTATGTGATGCTGTAAGTGTCCCCTTGCCTGGTAATTATACTGATTAATCTGGATCATGCTGGAAAGCCACATGTGCCTTGTACCAGAGGGTATGCCACCATGTGTCCACATTATTCAGCTATAACAGATACTGACAAGAGCGGGGAAGACAAGTCTGAGCTCGAGGTTGTTCTTGCTTTGTTAGCAGTGTCTGGGAAAGACAAAGTTTGTCAGTTTTTCCAGCTGGAAAGAAGGTGAATCTTGGGAGAAGATAGCAATGACTTTTCTGTGCTCTGTGTACAGCCCTGAGGAAGGTCTGTCACCATCCCTTGCAGCTGCTTTGCAGAGTCCCTGGAGGTCAGGTTCTGGAAGCAAAGACTATCTTGGCTCTGAAAGATGGGACCATGCAGATTTTTTGCTGGTGGGTGTTTTAGGCAGTGCCCATAGTGCCACATGGATGTGGAGACCCTGATTTGCCATGACCATTAGCAAATGGTGAGTGATACCTCGGCCCACAAGGCAAAGGGGAGGTAACCTGGTGTGGCCCATGCAATTTGGAAATAGCATCCCAGTGACAATCCTCCTGGAGGTCTGGAGCACAGACCAGTTTTTCTGCAGCAGATCCCCACTTTTCCAGGATGTACTGGGACACACAACACCGTGAGAGGGAGTTTTTGATCAGATTCCACCCCTGCCACAGGCAGAGATTTTGTCTGCCTTGTGCTGCTGGAAGAACAGGAGCTGGCTGGGGACATTTACCCTACTCTGCATGTGCCAAATGGCCTGGACTTACTCCCTGTTGGGACGAGTGACCTTGGAGGTGTTCTGGGAAGTGCCTGAGCACTTTTCTCCCATCTTGCATGGCGTATTATGAGCTATATCATTACGAGCAGCACAGTTAAGTCATTACAGCCTTGGTGAATGCATGAGCTTTTTCCCTCTCATCCCAATTCATCACTATTGTGCTGACATGAATCATTTTCATTATAAAATGCTTCAGACCCCGTTAATTAACAGAATTGCTTAAATTTCAATGAGATAGTGCTTGCCCAGAAATAACGGTTTTGTATTCACAGTGGAGTGGCAGGAGAGGCCTGTCAGCATGAGCAGCTGGGGCTGGTCCCTGAGCCCTGGGTGTTTGTGCAGGGCTGGTCCTGCTGCCCAGGTGGGAGGATGCCATCCATGTTGGGATGGGTGCCCAGGGGAGCGTTCTTGCCTCCCTTTCCTGAGTCCCCTCTTTGTAAGCTGGAGTGGGACTCCATGTCAAATGGCTTTCTCTGAGCAGAGCCAGGATGAATGAAGGGGTCAGAGCAGACCCTGGGCCCCATCACAGCTGATAAACACCTGTTCCCTTATCCGTGGGGCTGAAGGCGGGGGAGTCCAGGTAATTACAGAACTTGAAGTACAAAGGGACAAGGGAAACTGGGTGATAATTGTGCCTATCCATGAGATCTGGAGAATGGCAAGGATCTGAAGTGGTGGTTATGTCTTTATAATAAATCCTAACAATGCTAATCATTGGAATAATTGCTAGTTTCAGAAAGGAAGGAGTGATAAATGTCTCCTGAACAGTGTTGCCAGCTCCTGCTGCACCTGTAATGTCACGCAAAGGGCGAGGCAGAGGAATTTCATCCTCCCAGCTCGGTGGCATTTCTGACTGCCTTTGGGCCACAGCACCAGTGGCTCTGTGGTGTGAGCCCTCGTCTGGAGGTACACAAGGCCACACTGGAGAGTGAATGGGGAAGCTGACAAACCTGCAGGCTGTGGAGTGCAGATACCTGGAAGCCCTGAGGCCATATCTTGGCTCCTTGCTGCCTGCTGGAACTCCCTGCTGCTGTGCTCTTGGTGACTTGGATCTTTGATGCTCTACCGCTTCTCAATGTGCTGCACGTCAGCTATTTGCTCAGCAAGAAGAGAGCTCCCTGTTCCCTCTGAATCAGACCCCTGCACTGGAGACCCATTCCAGCAGCCTCCTCCAGTATTGTCCCTAGCACAGGGCAGGATTACTGCTGAAACAAAGCAGCAATGAATTCGCTGTTCACAGTAGGAGAAGGTAAAGCTGATAGTTAAACAGAAAACCCTGGAAGAGAGAGGATTTACAAAAACATAAAACAATGTCTAAATCTGTGGGAATGTTAAAAAACTGATCTGGAGGGGGCTTTAAGCTGCTTCCTGTCTGTTATAGGAATATAACAGATAGGTGGTACTGGTACTGCTGGCATAATGGAACTGGAACGTGCTGCTAATAAACTTGTAGGCACTCACTCCTTCGTGACCCTCGTGCCACGTCAGGGCAAAGTCCTTTCTTTCTTTCTTTCAGCCTCAAAATGTTTTTTCTCTACTTTGTTTCTATTAAAATGAAACAGGTGTGGGTGACTGGTAATTTCTGCCATTCACAGAGGTTTCAGGCTTTTACTGATCTTTGTTTCTTGTTTTACATTCTTTTATATTTTAGTCCTGGTCATTTCCCCAATCCCAGATGAATAGTGGAGACCTATAAAAACTGTATTTAAGAGACTTACTTTTGTAAGAAGTACTACCATACCATTCATTTTGTTAAGCTCCAGTGCATTCTCTGACACAGAGCATGTGTATTGTCGTCTCTGGTCTCCTTAACTTAGAAGGGCACTTGAAAATGAGGGGGTTTGTGCAGACAGACTTTTAGAAATGTACTGCCCCCCTCCCATTCTCCAAATAACACAGGTGCCCCAGGGACCTGGGCCATGGCACCTGTGAGATGGAGCCTGGGCTAGGGACACCCCTGTTCTGTAAGGAGTGCTGAGACAAGCCTGGCTCCTGCCCAGCAGATCAGGATAAGTGGGCTGTTGCAGATCTGTGCCAGAGGGGTTTTGTGACTCAGCCTGGGTTTTTTCAGAGCAGACCTTGAGGCTGGCCCCAGCACAGCCCCCGCATTTGGGTGGGGGTGAGGATGAGTCCTCTCGCTCCTGTGACTCCTGCCCCCATCAATCCTCTGACCCCCACAGATCTTTCACCCAGCTCCAGTCTCCCTGGAGAGAAGCACAAACCTCCTCTGTGCCAGGGTTTAACCCAGTGGGAGCTGCCAGTAGCCCATGGGAGAAGCAGCAGCTGGGAGCCTTTTATGCTTCATGAGGAGACTTGCTGGGAGCAGGTTGGGCCTGTGGCCATTCCTGGGCTTCAGGAGGATTTTTGGGATGTTTCTGCCTGGCTGACACCCCTCTGGCCTTGTTCTTCTCTCCAGAGCCCTTCTCTCCCCTTAGCTTTTGCTTACATGACCTCTTGCAAAAGGGTTCAGCAGATACTGTTTGTGGCCAGCAGTGCATTCCTGTGGCAGAGGTGGCTGGGAGCACCAGGGGTGTGGTTGGGGAGAGTGTCCCCAGCAGTCAAGGGAGGTGACAGTCCCTTCTACTGCACACTGGTGTGATGCAAGTGGTGTGTCTGACAGCCAAATATGATTCTGTGGGTATACCAGAGTGAGTCAGAGGAAGGGCCATGAAGGTTGGTGAAGTACTGGAGCATCTGCCCTATGCAAAGAGTTTGGGAGATCCAGGTGATCCTGTTTAGGTCTGGATCTTGTCCAAAGTAATCTCTAGTGGCCTCTTCCCACCTCACTCTGTGTGTGGCTCTGTGACCTGCCTGTGGTCACTCTGTCCTGCTGGTTTCCAGGTGTGATCCGGACAGCCGTGGCAGACCTGGACCGTGAGACACAGGACCGCTATGAGGTGGTGATCCGTGCAACAGACATGGCAGGACAGCTGGGTGGCCTGTCTGGATCCACCACAGTCACCATCGTAGTCACTGATGTCAACGACAATCCTCCACGCTTCCCTCAGAGTAAGTCCTGGTGGCAGTGGGGGTGGGCATTGGAGCATGTCCTGGTTCCCTGTGGGTGGTGGGATGGAACCTGCAGGCTGAGCCAGCCCAGCCACTCCAGCTGCTGGCAGGGTACAATACCAAATCACCATGGCATGCACAGCTCCTGTCCTGGCTCTGATGTGTTCCTGCCTGGCAGCACAGTGGGTACAAGTTCCCTGCTCCGGTGCAGGTCCTGAAAGCTTGCATAGTAGGATAGCAGAGCTGTGCCTTTCCTGAGCCCTCTCCAAACAGCAGGAAGCCAGCAAGGTACACCATGCTGCTGACCCTTGGGAGCTGGAGCAGGGACTTGGCTGCTGGCCTGGCCCCTCCTGGCTGCTGTGTGGGAGCTTGGCACACCTTTGCCCCTGTGCAAGGACAGTGACACTGCTCACGGACAGCAGCCTTGTCGCAGCACAGCTCTGTTTTCTGACTTGCTGCTAATGGCCTGTGGCTTGTGCTAGTGTTTGACCTGGGACCCTCCCCAGTCAGGGTGCTGGGCGATCCTGCTGTGAGGAGCAGGCTCTGCTGTACACTCCAACTGTGGAGCCTGGCAGATCTCAGCTGGCAGGCCAGGGAAGGGGCTGCAGGTGGAGAAGGCTTGGCTCAAAGGCTGCGCCTCTTAGAGATCAGAAATTGCAAAGGAATCTTTGCAAGGCATCAGAGAGCACTGATTGTAGGGCAGTGTCCATGCACAGAAATCAGCCCATTCTTCACCCAGCACCTGCAATGTCAGTGCTCCCCAGTTATCTTCCCTCAGCCCTTCCTTTTGGCTGGTGTATTTGTTTCTCCTGTTGGTGCGTTCTGGGCTGGAGACATGGTGGAGTTTGAGCAACCCTCTCAGCCCAGGGAGGTTTTTGAAGGCTGGGGGCAGTTCAAAAGCAGAAGCAGTGATTCTGGTACCTGTTTCTCCTCCAGAGATGTATCAATTCAGCATTGTTGAAACGGCCCCTGTGGGCACTGCCATTGGGAGGGTGAAGGCAGAGGACTCTGACGTCGGGGAGAACACAGACATGACATATCAAGTGAAGGATGAGGAAGGGGTGGAGATGTTCAAAGTCACCACGGACAGCAATACCCAAGAGGCTGTCATCACGGTACAGAAGGTGAGAA
This sequence comes from Lichenostomus cassidix, assembly GCF_008360975.1. NCBI lineage: Eukaryota > Metazoa > Chordata > Aves > Passeriformes > Meliphagidae > Lichenostomus > Lichenostomus cassidix. The sequence goes on along the minus strand of NC_139500.1, from coordinate 8,014,032 downwards.
GGTGTTGGTTGGGTAGGGACAGCACAGGTCCCTAGGAGGATGCTTTCCTTTGGGGATGATGTTGCACTTGAATTAAAGAAAATGCTCTGAGTGCTGCTCTAGCAGTAGCAGTTGCATTTTTGTGCCTGCTGATGCAGGGAGGGACCTGTCTCTGCTCTGCCTGGATGAGAAAATTTGGGCTGTGTCTTGGAGGAAAGGCTGAAAAGGAGCAGCACAGAGTACCTGCTGGAGTCCCCCAGGGCAGCTTGGGGGTAGCAGTGAAACAGTGAGCTGTGCAGAGGAGACACCATGCATAGGACTACAGAGAGGAGCGCTTACAGCTGTTATTGATAGCACCTGTTAGGGGAGAAAAATGCCCACCTAATTCCTGTACCTGACCAGCAGCACTTTAACTGTATCTGCTTTTGGTGGCAAAAACAATCAAGCAAATACTTGGTGCAGGCAGGAAAGAATGATTGTTCTTCAAGGCCACTGTATGCAGCTTGCCTCCCCTGTAGAAATAAGAGCAGGGTGATTAATGATCAAAACTCGTTCATGTGCAGCACACGCTGTGCTCTCTTCCCAGTGAATCCTGGCTCCTCACAGTCTGGGCACCCTGTTGGAGGCCCTGAGGGGAGTGGGCTGGAGGCTTCTGCTTCCTCCTGCCCCCTTGGTGTGGATGCTCCTGGCAGGAGGGCAAAGTAGAAACCCCCAGGCTGCTATAGAGGCACTGCCTGGAAGCAGGTGGCTTTAGTGGCTCTACTGCTGCCCTGATATCTCTGGAGAAGGAAGGAGCATCAGAGGGGCTCCTTGGGCTGCCTGTGGCTTACCCTCTTCCCTTGTCCCAGCCTCTTGACTACGAGTCAAAAAAAGTGCACACTGTCGTGGTGGAGGCCCTCAACAAGTTCGTGGACCCACGGTTCGTGGACCTGGGCACCTTTCGGGACCAGACCATTGTGCGGGTCTCAGTGCTGGACGTCGATGAGCCCCCCGAGTTCCGGCCCCCCTCCAACCTGATGGAGGTCCAGGAGGATGCACATGTTGGATCTATCGTGGGGGTGGTCACTGCCCTGGACCCAGACACAGCGAACCACCCTGTCCGGTAAAGCAGCCATCCGAACCTCCCTCATCCCCCTTCCAGCAGAGGCTGTAGGGTAACCTGCAAGGGACACATGTGGCCTGGGGGGGCTTGTGGCCACGGCTGGGACAGAGAAGGTGGGAGAGTGCAGATAAAAGCAGCAAGTGCTGCATGTGTGGCCACGTGTGTGAGTGTCTCGTGGGACAGGCAGCTGGCAGGTGAATGGCAGCCTGTGCACAAGCAAGCGGAGCCGTCTCACAGGCGACGGATACATCACTGACAGGTGATGGGTTTGTGAGTGCAAGGGAGTGTCAGGGAAAGTGGCTGGGTGATGCTTGCATGTCCTTGCTGCTGACAGCAAGGTATCTGCAGCGGTACCTGACACAGGCCAGACGCCAGAAGTGGCCGGAGGACAGTGGTGAAGGCTGATAAATGGGGTGAGGCTTGGGAGGTGCAGAGCCACAGCCTGGCTGTGTGAGCGTGCATGTGTGCATAGGATCAAAGATCAGAGGAGTTTATATTTGGGCAGGGGACATAATCCAGGCAGCAGCTTATCTGCACAGGACATTTCCCATTTCCATTTAATTTGTGGCTAAAGAGATTGTTACCTTGTTAAATTGTTATTACCTAAGGCACAAAGCAGCCTTCTGGCTCTGCCAACTGGCCTGAGTCACGAGCAGTTGGGTTGGAAATCTGGTGTTCAGAAAACATCCTCAACGTGTGGAAAATTTCCTTGAAATGTGTGTTCTGGTGCCAGGTGCCGGCGGGGCTGCAGGCACCCGGGGAGCCACGCACTTCCAGGGATCAGCAGTGGCTTTGGACTGAGAACTCTGCAGGGAGTCAGCCCTGCAGCAATGGACTGGAAAGGACAGGGATAGGGATGTGGGGTGGGGAGAGACAGGCCAAAGAGGGCTCAGTTACAGCACTTGGTTACATTCAGTGATGTCCCCTCCATGCCGGTTTGGGGCACTGAGCTCAGTGCTGTGCAGCCATGGGGGACCTACTGTTTCATGGTGGGCTGAGGGGGATCTCTTAATCCTCATGGAAGCAAAGTCTGAGATGGTAAGAAAGCTCAGAAGGGAATTTGCACATGGAAAGCTGCCATCTACAGATGCCTGGCAGCTAGCAGAGAGTACTGTGTCACAAAGCTGGATACTCAAAGTTGACTTTGGGGGGGAGGGGGGGAATGTGAATGAAATCAGTCTTGGTGTGCCAGGACCTGTGTATGTGAATGCTGTACCACTTGCACTAGTGGGTGCTGAGCCTTGGATGTGTTTTCAATATACCTCTGTTGACCTTGTCCAGTGACTCTCCAGACTCTCTCCAGCTACCTGTCTGATTTCTTCCTTTTCTGCCTCTGAGCATGTGGCTGTCAGCTCACACCCTTCAAGAGGGTGGTGTGTCCACACATCTGTGTCTGTACACATGTGAGCATGTAGTTTTTCACTTGACTGTTTCTAGCAGTGCTGCAGAACATAGATTTTATTTTCTGATCTGTAATTGTCGAAAAGGGGCCTTGGGGACAGAACTATTCTTATTCTTGTTTTTTCTTGTTCTTTGTGTGGCTTCCCTGTGGAGTTTGCTGCATTGTTTGCAGACAGACCAAAAGAAAGCAGTGGAGGGAAGCTCTTAAAGCTGTGCAGAAGGCGGTGGAGATTTGGACCTGAGAGAAGCAGACTCAAGTGCTGGGCAAGATGGTGAAAGCCTAAACTTTGCTTTGGGAGTCTCTCCTACAGTGAGTTCAGTGCTGGCAAGGCAATGCCTCGTGCTCAGACACAAGGACCCAGCCAACAGGACTCCAATGCATCTGCTGCAGCTTGGGAATTGCCATGTGTTTTCTCTTGTCAGGCTTGATGCATTCAAATATGTGTCCTGCCTCCAGCTATCCCCAGGCAGATAGCTCATCCTGTGTCCCCCATGCTCCCCTGTGGCACTTGGTCCATCCCTTCACTCCCTCTGTGCTGGCAGTCCCTGCTGTCACAAGCAGTGGCAGTGCAGCAGGGTGAGCCTTCACGGCCATTTTAACGTGCACCAAGTGGAGCTGCAGGTTGATATTCGTCGTGCTGATGCAGCACCAATGCAGGAGAAAGGTACAGCTGGATCTCTCCTGCTTCCCTGTCCTCTGGCTAGCCAGGTAATTTAATAAAATACTTTGCTGCATAGGCAGCTGTTCACAGCTTCAAAGCAATGCACAGACATTAATGCCAGCACCCTGCAGCACCAGGATGTGACACTAACCCGGCAGCAGGAGACAGCAGTAAGTCACCTCTCGTTTCAAGTGTGCTGCTTGGAAGTACAGTCACAAGAAGCCAGCACTTGTACTTCACCTCTGATACATTGGAGAGCACCTGGTCCTGACGACACGACCAGCATTTGATCCTTGTTGCCTTGAAGTTGGTATGAACCCTTTGAAGTTGCTGCAGTTCAGTGGATCCCTTTAACTTCCTGCTCCTCGTCTGCCAGCGGTGGTAGCAGAGGAATGGCTGTGCTTCTGCTCTCCTGGACTTCGGTCTGTGTGTTGGCTCTGCCTGTAAATAGGGGAAAGCCACAACCTCCTGTCATGTCGAGATGCACTCTCCCCTTGAGGCAGGAAAGAACAAGGATTGCCAGAGACAGCAGAGCAGAAATCAGCTCTGTCAGGGTTTCCAGGTCCTGCTGACACCGGGCTGCCAGTAACAAGGTTTGGGAGGTATTTTTAGCCAAATGGGAAGGGAGGTGCCCTTGGCTCTTTGTTTTCAGCCCCAGGCCAGCACGAACAAGGCTGTTCAACTCCTGCTGCCCAAAGCAACTGCTAGAGGCACATTCCAGCCTGATGTTCTCCTGCCCTCCTGGTGATCCACTGTCCCACAGGATGCAGTGACTTGGTTTGAGAACAAATCCCTTCCCGCAAGCTGGACTGGGTCGCAGTGACCTGTTACAAAGACGTGAGGACTGAAGGGTGCCCTGAGGCACCACTCCTTGCTGCCTCACTCCAGCTGCACACTGGCTGCAGAGTCCCTGGCAGCTGCTTGCCTTGGGTGCAAAGAGGCACCCGGAGATCACCTCTCAGAGAAGGACACCCTCCCGGTGACACCACTGCATGAGCAGTGCTGTGCTCAGTATGGCCAAGGGACTGTGTAGGACTCGTGCCCTCGGTGGGGCACAAAACCCTCTGTGGTACCAAGTGTGGGAAATGCCCTCTTAAAGGTCCAGTTCTTTTTATTTTATTCCATCCTTGGTTTTATTGCCTATCAAAAGCTGGAACTGTTCCTGTTCAGAAAAAAATTAGTTTCCAGTTGGCTTTTTGGCTTTAGCTGTGTGTTTGCTGGGCGTAGTGCAGTTTTTCTCAGCTGAGCCATTGTATGAAGTAATACAGTGATAGACTGTCTGTGTGTGTAAGGCTGTTTGTATAGGAGCCTTTTGTTTCTCTCTCTGCAGTGGGAGCCTGTGCTCTGATTGTGTTCGTTCCAGGCTTTATCAGCACTGGGAAGATGTTGCTTGGGATTTAAGGTTCTCAGAGATATTCTTGTTTGGCATTCACCAAATCCAGAGACACGTGTTGGACATGGGCATTTTATAGACTCCAACAGCACAGCAAGAACTACAACCTGCTTCAATACAAGAGGGAGAGGAAGAAAAAACAAACACAACAAAAAGCTTTTCACACAGTGTTTGAAAAGCTCCCTATTAACAAAACACATGGCATAAAATGTGCTTCTTGTTGCGTTTAGGGGAGAAGTGAAACAAACTGCTTGAGAAATGCATTCATGGGAAAGATGAGCTCTGAGAAAGCTGTCGAAATTAAACAGTCGCTTGTAGCATCCAAACCAACAGGCAGTGCCAGCAGGAAGAGAGGAAAATGGAGCACAAGGTCTGCATCCCAATCAGAGCTGGGGACTGCAGTTCCAGATATGGAATACCAGCCAGCTGCAGGGGAGATGAGCATGGGTCCTGTCTCTGAGTACCTGGAGGATGAGGCATTAAATGCTGCCTCTCCCCAGGTGAGAAGCACCGTTTGACCTCAGTGGGATGGGTGAATATGACGTTGGAGTAGAAGTGGAGAGGCTGGTGGTGAAGGTTGTATTGCACACAATTATAATCCCAGCATGGGATGGGATGGAAGCTGTTGGAAAGTGAGGTCTGTTTTGTGATCTGCAGCTCGGGGCAGGTTATGGCTGTGGCTTTGGGGAGCAGATGGACATCACTCTGCCATCCCCCAGTCCCCAGCTCCCACGCCAGCCTAGTGATCCAGAGCACCCATGGCCTTTGGCACTTGCAGAGAGCTGCAGGCTTCCTGGATTGGCCTCCTCCACAGTCACAGTGAGTGGCAGCAGGGTCATCCGCCCTGCTGATGTGGCCAAGGCAGTGTGCCAAGCTCTGTCTCTTTCCCTGGGGCAGTGCTAAGGTGGTGATGGTTCTCTGTAGCAGTGGTGATAAAGGGGTCAGAGTTGTGGTTTGGTTTGTGCCTGGCCCTGGGGTACAGGCAGCATGTCCTTAACAGGCCATTCAGAAGGGACAGAAGACAACCTCAGCAGTAAAGAAATGAGAAGCATAAGAACAGGTTCCCATTACACTGAAGACTCCCTGCCATCCTCCTGCCCTCTGGCTGGGCAGGCAGCCCTGTCAGATGTGTCCAGGCTTGGGGGGTGTCTCTCATCATTAACTGGGTTTTTCTGTGGATATTTTTTGCAGATGTTTCTGTGTATGCAGCCATGACACAAGTGTGATCAAAACAGGCATGTGCTTATCTGAGAGGCATGGAGGCCATGGGGAGGGTGAAGTACCATCTTGAACTTAACAGTATGAGAAAGTGGAGTGGAAGGCAGGACGTGTTCGAGGTCGGGTGATGCGGGAGAACAATGGAAGCAGTTATGTAAATGCATCACTTATGCTATTGGAAAGGTATTATGTGTTGTCATCCCAGTTTCTGTTCATCTTTCCAGCAGAACATTGGGCTGATCTGTACAATTCTGAGTGGCCAGACCTCTCCTTTTCCTTTCCAGTGAGTGGACAGAGAGTGGATAAGAGGCTGCAGTACGTGCCAAGACAGTGTCACTGTCCCTTTTGGAGTTGGCTGTGTGCCTGTAAAAGCTCTGCTGCCAGCTGGGAGTTGGGGCAGAAAATGCAGACAGTCCCTGGTAACTGGTTTGGAGATACATGAGCTTGTACCTGGCTTTGTGTGAGAGATGTCCATCACGTCTAGATGCAAGGGCAGGGAGGAAGTCAGCTACATAGGTGGTGGCTGTAAATGCAATTTAGATAGTGACTTTTGAATGTTTTTGTTTGGCTACTAGCAAGTGCTGTTGTATTTACTCTCACCTCCCCATCTGTCTGAGAGGGAGTAAACTAGGGAATGTAATCTGGTACTGTATAACAAGTTAAGCAGTGTAGGAATGCCTTTTTGTGTGCCTCCATCAGAGATGGAGCTGTGTGGATGGACAGGGGCTCTGCCAGAAGCGCAACCATCTGCAGCTGGTCCCATCCCAGGGCATGGGGCAGAACAGCACAGGGCCATCTACATTCATCCTTGCATGAAGAAGGTGAGCTCTTGTTCCTTGGCTGTGAGCCATGTGGATGATGGACCCACAGCTGGAAAATGCTCTCTAGGATTCAGAGCACTTCCCCTGTCTTGAACCTACTAGCCTGGATCCTGTCTGCTCTGCTCCTGTCCAATGTGGCCTCTCAGTCCTACCTTGCCAGCTTTCCAGTTTGCTTTGTCCCTACATCTATCTTCCTTATGTGGTTGGGCATGTGACTGAAGGCTTTAATTTATTCACAGCCCTCCTTTTGGTAATTTATCCTTTGTACTCTTTGCTGTCTTGTATTATTTAATTCTGTGAAGCACTCTGGGATTCAGTGTGTGTGAAAGATGCTGTACACAATAACATTATGCTGTATTGTTTGTGATTTGCAGGCCTTCTGGATTTCTAATTCTGATTGCAGTGGTGGTTTGTGTTATTTGTGCTATGGCTGTGCTTGAGAGCCTCAGCTGGATCAGACTTCCCTTCCAGCCCTTTCCCCCAGGAGCTCACATCTCATTGTGCCCTGATTTAATGTTGGCTTGCTTCATTCCATGTGTAATGGTTGGAAATGCAGGACATGCCACTGGGACATGCATGGACTTGTGGTGTCCTGGTGAAGGCTCAGGGCTAAACCTAGTGTCTGACTCCTCATGTGAGCTGTGGGCTTGTCCTTGGGGAGAGGTGGGAATCATGCTCTCTGGAGGTGGCCCAGGGAGTATGTGGGTTCCACCCCCAGGAGAGGCTGTTCAGGTCAGCACTGGAGCAGCTGAAGGAGCAGAGTGAGAGCTGCCCATTATGGGTCTCTACTGAGCAGCTGGACACAGAGCTGGAGAAGCTCTTTAGCCAGTTCCTTGTGGGACTGGGAAGCTCAAAATAGGGTAAATCTTGGGGCTGCTGTCATGATGTGCTGCGCTGATGGGGGTATGCTGGCTGGTGCCCACCTCTGTGCTGACAGGAGTGCTGAACCAGTTGCACAGGTTTAGTCCAGCTGTCCTTTGTGCCAGCTGTAGCTGCAGTTGAGGCATCTGCAGATCTGGTTCACAGCCTACCCTGTGCTGCCCTCTGCATCTTCCATTTGGGTGGCAGGGGCAGGAGAGAGGGTAGTAGGTGAGATGGGTTCCTCAAGCAGGGGTGCCCACCTTCAGTTTGGGTTCATGCTTTTCCTGAACCTACAGGGCTGAAGCTTCCCAGAGTCATGAGTGAAGTTACAGCCCACGATTTCTGTACTGCTGTGTCTGTTGAAAGCATAAGGTTCCCATCAGAGCAGGCTTTTCCCTTTGTCTAAAGTCTGTGCACAGTTCCACTTTATGCACCAAAAGCCACACTTTAATTTTAGTTGAAGTCTCTGGGCTTGCAGCCTGGTAGAAACATGGCCTTCCTGTACCATGCTGCAGCACAGCACAAGGAGAGCAGTGATACAGGGCCTGTGGTGTTATATTCCAGTACTCCTGAGGCTGATGGTGAGGGTGAGCTTGCCACATCCAGCTGCTCATGGTTTCCCCTTTTGCCTGGTCACAGGTACGCCATCGACCGCAGCACGGATGCCGAGAGAATCTTTGACATCGATGCCAAAACAGGTGCTATTGTGACAGGAAAGGTCCTGGACCGGGAGACAGCAGGGTGGCACAACATCACTGTCCTGGCAATGGAAGCAGGTGAGATGGAGGAATGCTGTGTGGAGCAGAGAATCTGTGCAGAACTGGAGTGGGGCAGGAAGAGGAATATGGGTGCTGTCATTGCAAGGGTGGCCAAGAGGCAAGTGTTAATCAACACTGAAGGAAAAAGAAAAATAAATGCAGCAGCACTGAGTCTGACATCTCCCTAGACAACCTAAAAATACTCTTCCTGAGTCGAGCATTAATAAGGGAGCATGGTCGAATAGTATATTTGATGAACACTAATCAAATTTGTGTTATCTCCGCGCCGTCTCTGCCAGTCATCCCTGCTCAGCTCGCTCCCTGCACTCACACCTGCTGAGCAGCACTGGGGGCTCCCGGGGGGCTGTGCTCACATCACCTGCCTCTCCCAGATCAGTCATGTGCTGTGCATGGATGTCCCATCAGCTGGAGCCCTGTGGCACTGCGGGACAGTCAGCACTCACTTCTGCTGGGGCTCGCAGTGTTTGGGATTCACAGGCTGTACCTGCGCCTGGGTTTGTAGCTCTGGATGCCACCTGTGCACCTGGGGTGGCGCAGGCTTGGCACAGAAGGAATGGATGGGAGATCCCACCAATGCAGCAGTGGGAAGGGAGTGTGGGGGCAGAATTTCCCAGGCACCACGCTGGGAAACAGAAAGGCATTGCCAGATTCTTCAACATTTTCCATATTTTGGATGTGCAGGTCATCAGGGTAGCCTGGGCCCTGCTGTGCTCTGCCCTGCAGTGGGTACCGGGAAGCTGCTGTGGCTGCAGAGCACCTCCTTACCCCTGCTGACATGTGCCAGGGCCCATCTGTCTGTGGGCAGGAGCCTTCCCCACACTTTGCTCTGGGAGAGTTTCTTTGCTCATTCTTGAGCCTTGAAAGTGCTGTTCAAGGAGCCCAGGTCAAGGCTTGACTTTGGTTCCAGAGGTCAGGCAAGGGCACAGACCCCATGGCCCCAGGAGAGGAGGGGTCAGTGGCCTTGGCCAGATCCCCACTGCCCTGAGGGGACATCTCTGGCTCCATGGTGCATCCCAGTCTCTCTCTGTGCTGGTGCTCTGTGCTGGATGGCAGGAGTGACCCCTGCACTGATCACATCGCAGGGAGGGTAGCCCCCTGCCGAGCTGTGGCTTGTGCTGGGGGCTCCATGGGGATGCTCTGCAGGGAGGAGGGGATGGCAGCATTGCAGCACAACTCAGCATCCAGAGGAAACGTGAGGTGACAAGAATCAGAAGGACAATATTTACACGCTGTGGCTAGGATTTCAGAGCAAGTCAGTAAATGCTGCTGCTCCCCTCTGGCAGGGAAGCCTGTCAGGCTGGATTGCTTCAAAAGCCGGGGAGACTCTTCAGTGCTCTGACTTCTCCCATGGTGAGCTCTGACTCATCTGTTTTAACTGCCCAGACATTCTTCCCAGTGACATTATCCTTAACGTTTTGTAATCATGAAATATTAATGACTGATATTGAATTTAAAGTACAATTTATGTCTGAATCCTCTGGCGGAAAGGGCAGTTGTAAAGGTACAGCCTTCTGAGTGATGGAGGGGTTTCAGAGTGGGGCCATGCAGCAGCTGTCAGGATGAGCCTGGCGCAGTGGGATCAGCCATGGCAGTGGGAGTGTGGAATTCAGGGCAGCTGGGAGCCTCCACGCTGGCATCAGCACATCCAGCAGTGCAGCTCCCAGCACACAGGTGTCTGGGACCAGGGGTGCTGGCAGGGCTCTGTGGTCCTGACCATTGGCATGTGGGGTACAGCTGGATGCCACAAGGCTGGATGTCACAAACTCCATCAGAGGCAAGTGGTCAAATATTCTATTTTGTCAGTGAGATGTAAACACAGCGGGAAGAATGGAACAAGCCCGCCGGGCATTCTGCTGTCCAGGCTTGTGCCTGATCCCCCAGCTCATTTGGGCTGGTGGGAAGCTGTGGCCACTCTATTGCCATGTTGCCAGGCCCACCTGATTCCCGTGGCACCAGTCACATGGCCTGGAGAGCATTGCAACAAGATGCTGCATCCCTGTGGCCTCCTTGAGCTGCCCTCCTGGTCTGCTGACAGGGCTGTCCTGGGCAGGGTTTGACCACTGCAGGCTGAAGGATGGAGAGCCCTGTCTGGTGCCCACTGCTGCTGCAACAGAGACCATGTCCATGTGTCCCACCTGCACATATCACAGTGTATTTGCCCCTGACAGCAATAAGAAAAGCTGCAGAAGGTGCCTGGCTGTGCCCATGAGTTGTCTGGGCTTCCCACTGCTGGCATGAGGAGCAAGGGGCAGCTCTGCCCCCAAGCCAGGCAACCCCAGCAGGAGCTGTTTCAGCCAGCTGGGGACCAGCAGAGTGTTTGGCCTCACAGCGTGGCAGCAGGCAGGAAGCATGGGGGCTGTTCAGCTAATCTGGCCTGGGACCAGGCCAAGCGTTTCCACAGATAAATCTTCATCTCCCTCGCAAGCTGTTTACCTTCCTTGGGCTAATATTAGTGATTCTCTTCCTGTTTTCCTCTTTGCTCATGTAAAATGATGAGGCCTTGACTGCTGTGTCCACTGCTGGTAATTGAGATGATAAATCTTCCTGCTGGAGACTGGCTTTAATCAGAGCATTGTGTTTGGATGCAATTTAATGACTCTCATGCTGCTGAGTTTGGGCAGGACTCAGGAGAGGTGAGAGCCATTTATATGTTACTTGGCTTAACTGCTGCTTCCACTTTGCTTCCCCTCAGCTGGGAGCCACGTTTTCAGCTCCAGCCTCTGATACAGCCACCTGTCAGACGAGTCATACCCCTGGCATGCCCCTGCTCTGTCCTTGGCATCAACACTCTGCTTTGCAAGCAGGAGCTGCACCAACAGCTACAAACCCACCCTGTGCTCCAGAGCTGTGGCATCCAGGCTGGAGAGCAGAGTGGCACATCCCAGTCTTCTGTTCTGCATTTTTTCTCCCAATTTGCTGATATAGTGAGGAATAAATTCCACTCCTGCCTCTTCTGACTTCCTTACTAATGTAAAAATTTTGAATTCAGTATTGTAGCAATTTGGTCTTGATACAGAAGAGCAGATTGGATGCTATGCCCAGCAGTGTCCCTGAGCTGGGCTGCTCCAGGTGCTGCAGCTGCACATGGCAGCCCACAGTCCCCTGGGCTCTCCTCAGACCCAGAGAAGCTGCTGAGCACATTTGGGTGTGTGATACCCTGCACACCTGTGTGTGTGGAGCAGGAGGGCAAATGGCACATATGATTTGGCAGTGGCTGGATTTGGAGCTCCACAGGAGATGTTTGGGTGTAAAAATGCAAAGTGCTTTATTACTGTGAGATTGCGTGAGGGTCTGGAGGAGTAAGGGCTGGATCCTGGCACAGCAGAAACCACAGGTCCCCTCCTTTCCTGCCACAGCAGGGGTGACCAAGCACTGTCAGTCCCTTCCCATCCCTGGGAGCTGCTGCTGCAGAGCTCCAGCATTGCTGAGCAGTTGCCCAGAGCTGCTTGCTGTCAGTCCTGTGAGCACTCAGCTGTCTGCAGCTCAGGGAGAGGGCAAGTTGGTGTTTTGTATCTGAATATTTAAGAGAAGAATACTGTCCTGTTCAGATTACTTACGTGAATTGCATAAGGAAATACTCTGCGATGTAGATAAAGATTCCCCCGAAGCATTTGACTCTTGGCCTGAGGGTTGCCATGCTGCAGGACTGTGACCATCTCCTGCTCCAGAGTCCTGTCCCTGCCTGTCCCATCCCTGCCAGACCTGTCCCAGTTCTGCCTGTTGTGCCACGTGGCACCTGGGCATGGGGGGTCTGGCTGGCATGCCCTGAGCCATGCTGGTGGCTGTGTTGTGGCAGCCACGGATGCAGCAACATGGAAGCACCGAGCAGAGCTCTGTCCCCCATGCTCTGTGGCTCCAGTGACTCTGAAATAATTCCTCCCATGTTGGCAAAGGCAGCTGCCAGTCACCAGCCTGGAGCTCCCATACTGCACGGCTGTGCTTCCAGCATCTCCCTCTTGTTCTGTGTATTTTCCATGTCTCTTTCCTCAGTCTTTTCAGATTAATAGCATTCCAACTCCTGAAGGAAATGCAGAAAAACGGCATGTTTAATTTTAATTTAGGAAAGCGTTTAGGTAGCAGCCTAGTTTTCTCGCTGCTGTCAATCAGGTTTTCTCAAGGCTGACATCAATTAGTTTAAAAATATTGAATGTAATTTTGCCTGACACAACATATTGCAGCCACTGCAAAATATAATTTATTTTAGAAGAAGAAATAATTAAACTAATTTGCATGTCAGTCAGCTGAGCTGGAATACCGAGGAGTCACTGCAATAGAAAATGGCTTTTTTCCTTTCCAGTTGCCCTCAGCCAGCACGTGCTGCCCTCGTCCCAACCATGGGCCAGGTGCTGCTCACAGAGCTCTGCAAGGGCAGGTGCCTGCAGCACCCATGCCACAGCCTCATCCACCCTCTCTGCTGCTCTTCCTGGCAGTGCTGAGCCTTTGCTCGTGTGCTAGGGCATTTTGGGTACATGCACACAGGTAGAGAAAGCACAGGCCAGAGTTTCTGACCTCGCAGACGTCAATCCTGCATTAGGAGTTGTGTGCTTTGTGCCTTTCATCACAGATTTACTCCAACAATCTAAATCACACTTCCGACCATCGTAATATCAGTTTATGCCACTGTTACAGAAAATGTGTTTTAAGAGTTTTAAAGATAATTTTTTTCAAATACATCCAACCATTTTTCATTTTTTCCATGGGTAAATCCAGACATTGGCTCAGAAGAAGAGGCAAGTTGATAAAGCATTTGAGGAACCTTCAAATATACATTGTACAGCCAAAATAAAAAGAAGCTGATGTGTGCCTCACTGAAAAGGTAGACAAGAGTGCAGCAGCTGCATTTCTAACCTTGATGTTCCTGGGTACATCAAATTTTGACCCCGTCACTGAGCCAGGAGTGAGCATAAGCCTCAGGCTTCAGCAGTTTTGGAAGGGGCAAAAGGCGAGCTTTTGTATGACAGGGTGCATTTAGAAAGGTCACTGTCTCAGAGCTGTGCCCAGGGATGCGGGACGCAAGCCCTGGCTCAGGAGGGGGTCGGTGCAGGTCCTGAGCTCTGTGCCGAGGCAGGTCCATGACCCCGTTCTCTTGCGCTGCTCAAAGCGCTCCTGGCAGCTGTGGCTGGCGCTGGGGAAGGCACAGACCTGTGCTTCTGCCCGGCTCTAAACACGCTGATCACGTCCCTCCTCAGGAGGCTGTGGGAGGGGATCTCAGAGGGAAGCTGCTGTGCTCAGGATCACCTGGATGTCCAGACCTGGTGTGCACAATCCCAAAAGGTGCTGGGGAGGGTTCAGCAGCACTGGGATTGGATCCTGCTCATAGCTGGCTCCCATACTGTGGGGCACTGAGGGAGGATCCCTGTCCTCTGGGTTACAGTTAGGAAAGGAAAGAGCTGGGGTCCTGGATTCTTCCTCCCTTCAGGCTCTACTTCCTCTCCTCTCTTCCTGCCTTTCCTCATCTTTCTCTCAGCAGTCCCAGCTTGCTCCAGAGCTGAGCAGCAGGGATGGTTATCCATCTTCCTGTAGGCTGAGGAGGGGGTGATGAAATGCTGTCATCCTCCTTCTTGCAGGAACTGAACCCTTTTTCTTCCTGCTCATTTGTGGGCATCAAGCGCGCTCCCCTCCGCCTCCCTGGGTTCCCTTCTCACCCTGCTGCCTCCCCCTTTTTCTCTTCCTGCAAGCAATTGCAGTTTATTTCACTGCACCAACATGCCTTTTAAAATAACACATAGTTCCAGGCTTTTAGTCACGACTTCTGCCTCCCTCCCCCAAAAACAACTATCTAATCACCAGAGCAGCTGGTCTGGGTGAGAGGGAGTGATAACGTGAGAACCGGGTGAAGGCAGCTCTGGGGAGGGGGCTTAGATTCCTGCCTAATTATGGAGCAGCGCTAAATCTCCTCTCCCCTGGGTCCTCCCCCACCTGATCTGTTGGGGCCAGTATTAATGTTATAGACAAACAGGCAGCAGAACTCCTGCCTGAGTGTGGAGAGAAGCATTAGTTCTGTCACAGGTGCAGCCTCTGGGTAAAACAAAGGAGATGGAGTAAGAGGGAGTTCTCATTTCTGGAGATATATGAGGTGCTTCAGCAAACATCAGGCCCTCCAGAGTGATTTATAATCCTATGGCACAGGCTCAGTGTCCCTCAGCGGTGTGTGTGCAGCTCAGTGACGCTGCAGTGAGTGGAGGTGTAAATGCTGCCCCATCCCATGTGCAAAGTGAACTCTAAAGGAGTAGTGGGGTGTCCCCAGGACCACTGCCTGGGTGAGGCTGGCCTGCTGAGGGCCTGGGTGAGAGGGCTGCCCTCAATCTTTCTGCAAGACTCCCTCCTGCCAGCTGGCAGACCATGCTGTGTTTAAGTTTAAGCTGCTGATGGCAATAAAAACCCAGTGTCAGCATAAGAGGTTTGGGTCCCTGGGCAAGAGCCTCATGCCTCAGCGGGGCACATTTGACCCTGGGTCACCTGGGCACAGCAGAGGTGGAGGGACAGATCTCACCACCACCCTGTGCTCTTAGCTGATCATAGCTGTTTCACGTCCCAGCTCTGTTCACTTGGCTCTCAGATGTTGCTGCCAGCCCCAAGGGCCTAAGGGTCAAGATCCAGGTCAGGGAGTGATCTCACATCCAAGTTTTTTGTCCCATCTTGGTGCTGGGACAGATCCTCACTGCTGGATGACTGACACTTATAGCTGGGACTAGCTTTGAGCTGTTTTAGTTTTCCAGGGATAGATCGGGTGGTGTTTCAGTTGTCCTTGGCACAGAGCCCAGTGGTTGGGCTTCCTTTACAGGGTGTGGTGATGCTGAGCAATGCTCTTCAGGTGCTGCTGTCCTGTAGGCAGTCCGTGCCACAGGCAGGCAGAGGTGCAGTGCTGTGTGACCCTCGGAACAGGTAGCAGCCATGATGGCCTCTGGACAGATGGGGATGAGGGGGTTTGCTCCCTGATAGCAGCAGTTGACACTTTGTCCTGAAGCTCTGCTTTTCTTTCTGTTTCAGATAATCACTCCCAGGTGTCGAGGGCCTCTCTCCGTATCCGTATCCTGGACGTCAATGACAATCCGCCTGAGCTCGCCACCCCCTATGAGGCTGCTGTGTGTGAGGATGCCAAGCCAGGCCAGGTAGCAGGTGTCCCCCAGCCCTGGTCTCGGGCTGCAGGCGGTGCTCTGGACCAGTGCCAGCCTGCCTGTCTGCCCGCTTCTGCCTGAGAGTGTTCCTTTGCAGCCTCTGTCACACTGGGAGTCACTCTGCTGGTGCCACTGAGCCCATCTGCAGGGTAGAACACTTGTCCCTCTCTGTGGCCACAGCCGGCGACGCCACTGGCTGCACCATGAACATGGGACCCTGGGAGAGGCTGCAGAGGCAGCAGAGGTGCTCATTTCTGCCTTCTCCCCACAGCTGATCCAGACAATCAGTGTTGTGGACCGGGATGAGCCTCAGAGTGGCCACCATTTCTACTTCACGCTGGCGCCTGAAGCCACCAACAACCACCATTTCTCTTTGCTGGATATCCAGGGTAAGTTCTGCTGTACCTTTGGCCCAGCATCCCTCAGGCTGAGCATGACCTCTGGCCATGGAGAGGGAGATGGGTTACAGTCTCTCTGTGCCAGCTCTGTGTGCTTTGGGCATGTGGCAGAGCTGCTTGTCAACCTGAAATGGTGGGACTGGTCAGCTAACAGCTTGGATTTCCTCAAGGAGGCTGTGCCGGCTTTATTCTTTGCTGCAAGCAGCTACAAAGCTCCTCTCATGCTGTCTTGTTAAGCCTTTGGTATTTTCAGGGCTCTCAGTCCCTTTCTTGATGGGAAATCTCCAACCTGCCTGCAGGCAAGGAGATGATGTGGATTTATAGATGAACACACTCCCATTTTGAGCATTATGATTTATCCCTCTCCAAGGTAAATCCTGGAGCTTGGGTCATCTCGGCGCTGCTGTGTGGGTGGCCAGCCCTGTGCCACTGACAAATGGGAACAGCTCCAGAGGCCTGGGAGGCAGTGGGACCATGCTGCAGCCAACCCCCAGCCACAGTGGGTTCTCTGGGACACAACCTGCAGAGCCTGATTCCCTGTGAGGTGGTGGCTCTAGAGCGCAGTCCTTTTTTTCTTCTGAGGCTCATCCTCTCCTTTGGGACATGCAGCCAGGCACAGCCTGTCTGTTCCTCTGGGCAGCTCTGGGGCTCTCTGCATCCTTGGGCTCAGCAGTTCATCCTGGGTGATTTGATGCTGTGAGCGACAGGTTGCAATGCAGGTTCTGCTGGCTGAGGCCTGGCTGCTATTGGGTTTTGCAGGCTGTGAGGCCAGGTTGCAATTTTGTGGACAATCCAGAAAAGTAGTTATCAGGCTGCTTCCTATTTTTGGCTGGTGTTTAGGGTGAATTTAGGTGCTATTTGTAGCAGTAAATGCAGCAGGGTCCCCTGCAGATACTGGGACCTTCTCCAGCCACATGTGCATGTGCTTGTCACAGGGGCTAGCAGACCACATTGAAATTCTACTTTGGTTTTAGTTGGGTTTTCTTTTAAAATCATTTTCTTTCTCTGCTTTTGCAGCTTTATCTGTCAAAAGCCTGGGTTAGTTTGTTCTGAGCTTATCAAAGGAGCCTTCTGCTGACGTAAGATCCTGCTTGCTCAGTTTGGTTCAGCATTATTAGGGATAGTCAAAATGGAAAAGCTTCAGATGCAAAGGTAGCAGGGCTGGATATTGCTTTGTGTCCTGAGTGGCACAGCTGTCCCTGACCTGAGTCCCTCCCCCCCTGCTCAAGGGCAGCTGTTCAGAAGACCTTTGCTTCTTATCATGTAAACAGGCTTTAATCCTCAGCAAGATTTTGCCCCACACCCAGCGATTAACTTCCCTCACTTTCTTTGAAGGATCTTATGAAAATGTGCTTGCAAATGTGCTACACCCGGGTGTGCCTTCCTGCCCAGACCCTCATGAGGCTCCCAGCTCTGGGCCAGGGTGTCTGCCATGGCCAGGTTGCCATCCCAGAGCCACCACCACTGTTTTGCTCGTCTGGCAGGGCATGTGGCTGGGGGTATACAGGGCTTAGCAAGAGCTGCTTGGCTCCCCAGTTCTGTGGGGGGGTCCAGCAGCAGTGGCCCAAGAGCTGGCATTGCAGTAGATGCAGGACACGTGTGCCACCATCTCCTCCAGCACTGCTGCTCTCTTGAGTGGGACGAGGCTCTTGCAGCACGGGGTAATTCTTTGCGCTAAACGATCCCTCGAGATTTTTGTGTGGTGTAACACTGCATAAAATGAGTAAAAGCTGGCATCACCTCCCGCCTCCTGCTCTTGGGAAAACAAATGTTGGTGCTGCAGGGTTATTCCCAGAGCGTTTGGAGACCCTCCCAATTGCTGATCAGTGCTGTCTTCCACAGCAAGCGGAGGTGGCTGCCTGTGCAGATGGAGGCACCCCTCATTTCTAACAGGGTCCTCTGATGCCATCTCCCTCTCTTTGATTTCTGCCCCCTTCTCTAGTCCATTGACTGCCCTGGGTACACTCACCTTTGCCCCTGCTCTCGTGGGTGTCCTTGCTGCAGCCTCCCTTGTGTTCCCCCATTGCTTCCCTCTCCTACATTCACCCCTCTTGCACTTGTCTTTACTCCCCCGTATAAATATCAGTGGTGACAAACTGCTACCACCAGCCCATCTGTTTCTTTGTACAAATTTGTAGCCAGTTTTGAAACGTGATTTATAAATATTGCTTTTGCAGCCAAGGAGTGACACTGATGGATGTCAGCACAGATGGATTCGCTAAGCTCTTGCTTAAATCCTCTCTTTTGCTTTGCACCTACTTCACTTGGTTCCTTCATGGCACCAGAAAGCCACCTCGAGAAGTGACTTGTTTTCGGCAGGGCAGGGACCAGCACCCGCTTGGGAGTGCTCCTGTTGCAGTTGGGCAGGGCAGGAGCATCTGGCATGGTGGGGCTGCTTGTGGGGAGCCTGGGGGGCTGTGAGCTGCCAGCAGTGTTGGGGCTCACTCTGGGAGTCCTGGGAGGGGCACACAGAGCTGCCCTGGCTCTTGTGCTCTGGGTTGGAGACACTAGAACCAAGGGTGTCCCTGCAGGTGACCACACAGCTGAGTTACAGCTGGTTTGCAAGAGCTGGGCTTTTGGAAACAGCACCACTGCCTGCTCTCTCTTTCCGTGCTTTTGCTCGCTCTGAGGGAGTGCTCGCACACTTCCTGATTCATTGGACAAGGAATAAATGTCACCTGTGGTAACAGCAGTGATGATCCAGGAACAAGATGTGCATCAAATGGAGTGACTAAAGGAAGAGATGGAATTAGAGAAGCTGACCACGTTAAGGTCCAACTGGTGCCATTCCAAAGGCATTCGCCATCCTCTGTTACCTAACTCGCCTTTTGCTGGGTCTTTCTGGCCTGAGAAAATTGATTACAACAGGATCAAAGGCAATTAAAGCCTGAAATCATGTTCTCCAAGAAATGCTAATTGTGTTGGAAGGGATGGTAGAAAGCATCCAAGCCTGGCAACCTGGAAGGAGCGCTAGGTAATATGGAGTGACACATGGAGCTACTGACTCCAGGGCTCAAGGGCTCAGCAAGCAGATGTCTGAACTCTCTGCAGGTCTCATTAAGTGCATGTAATGGGTGATAGAAGATCTGAAAATCACAACAATCAAAAGCAAAATGTTAGGATTTGAGGATTGCCTGAGGATAGAGGAAGCCTCCTCCAGCCCCACAGGGATGCCCCTCTCAGCACAAGCAGCACAGATGCTCGTTTGACCAGGGCGGCAGTGGTATGAACGTGTAAAAGAGCATCAAACCTCCTCGGGGCCAAGCAAACAGTGAAGGAGCTGTAGACTAGTACCCAGAGAACTCAGGAGAAGGAAGAGGCAAAAGGGAAAACCAGGATGTTTCTTCTACCAGCTGCACCACCTGGGGCTGGAAGAGGTCTGCTCCCTTCGGGCAGCTCTGGCAGCAGCATGCCTGCAGGCTCAGCCGGGTGCCGTGTGCTCCTCCCCAGAGCCGGTGTTCCCAGGCTCCAGTACAGCAGAGCAACAGCTGGAGAAGGGGAAGGCAGATGCTCCCAGGGCCCTGTGAGTGTGGGAGAGGGAAGGGACATCAAAATCCCTCCTGCTCCCATAGCACTGTTTGAGATTGAGTTATGAGAAGGATTTATTAGTTCTGTCTTTGAGGCTGCCAAGAGCCTCTTTGGAGAGGGAGTCTGAGAGACTTAATTATTTTATTATTCCTAGTGACGTTAAGCTACCACCAGAGTATATTGCATTTTTAAACTTTCCTCTCAGGGCAGTATTGATGAGTCCCTGTGCACTTGGCTCACATTGGTTCCTGCCCTGCCCAGTGACCTGCTCCCTCAGGTGGAGAGAAGAGCCATCTCCTGCCCTGTCACACAAGGTGATGTGATGTAACACAGGATAATGTCACTGCATGATCAGAGAGAGGGTGGCAGAGGAAACCTACAGAGAAAATGTCAGTTTGTGCAGCAAGACGGCAGTGATAGTAAAAGGTTTGGGTTGGGGCATCAGAGGACACTCAGCACAGCCTTTGGAGCAGTGTGACCACAGCAGAAGGTGCAGCTCTGCAAAGACTGGGCAGGAAACCAAGTGTGGAGACCCAGACTCGTCTGTTGAGGAAAGCTGTGGATTAACGTCTGCTCACATTCTAGTGCTGCTCCTGAAAAGCGCTGCTCCTCAGCTCATCACCCCAGAAATGGATTTGGCACGAAGCTGCTGCAGAGGAAGAGACATGAGGGCTGTGGGGCCAGGGCTGCCTGTGCTGTGCCAATGCAAACAAATCTGCACCAAGACACATCCCAAAGCAGCTGCTGTGGGTCAGCTACATGGAAAGAAACAACTGCACCAAGAGAAAAGACAATTGTTTTGGAGAAGGTTGCTTTGCATGTATCTTCCAGATGCACGTTCCAAGATCTGGGCAAAATTTTCCCAGATCTGTGATCAAAGGGACTACAATCTTACGGCAGCAGCACTGCTTTTTTGGGGTATCTCAGAGGGGAGCACAGAAGTTTGCAAGTTACAGGGGTGCAAACACCCAACAGAGAAGGGTTCATGGTGGTGGGGAGCAGGGGGTAGTGAGCAGGTGGTGGAGCCATTTCACTGCCAGTGGCAGGTGGAGCCTGGCAGGCTGGGCTCTGGCTGTCCAGCCTTGGTGAGCGGTTTCATTGGTGTACTTGGGAAATTTCTGTGGATCTCCCTCCTGTAGGAAGGGCTCCTGTCACCCTGTTCAGGAGAGAAAATATAGTTTCATGATGTTTAAAATAGTGTGTGTAGTTGTGATTTTTGTTGCTCCCTTGCATCATGTTTTGGGTCACAGAGCAAACCCTCAGCCCCTTCCTGAGGCGAGGTTTCTGAGAGCAGACCTGTCTGTCATGCTGTTGTTAGATTTAAGTACCAGCTTCTTTATTTTGACTTGGTGGGTGGCAATATTTCTTTTTCAGTGGTGCCGGGCTGCCTGAGTTGTCTGGGCTGAGCTGAGGTTGTTCCCTGCCCCTCTGCCACTTGCATGTGTAGTTCCCCTTGATTTCTAGAGACTGTTTCTAAAAATACAGCATGCCTCATCGCAGGTCCCTAACAGGAGCTGGAGCTGGTTGTAAACAGAAGGGAGTTGCCAGCCTCCTGCTGCATTTCCAGAGAGGTTTCGTGCTACCCCTGTGTTTACACAGCACTGAAGAGCAGCTGGGAGAGTTCCCAAGCACCAGGTTCCAGCAGCCCTGGGTGAGGGGTGGGCTGCGCTCCATGGAGGTGCAGGGCTGTGTGCTCATGGATTCTCTAAGCCAGGATCTGACCCCAGCCTCAGGCTAATGACCTGACTGGAGTGACAATGCCAGCAAAGGTGACCCTCCTGGGCTATGGCTGGAGCCTGGCTCCCTTACAGCACTTTGATCTGTCCTCTTTGTCCTGTGACTTTATTTCCACTGGATTCAGATGTCTGAGGCTTACTTTTAGCTGGGCTAGCTAGGAGTTAGCCCTGGCCTCTTGCTGAGATGGTGCCATTAACGTTATTTATATCTTCCAGCTATGCTGCAGCAGGGAGGGGGGAACAGCACCAAACGAGATCTCATTACCTTTGTGCAAACGATTAGCATAACAATAATTCTTTTTCCTAGCTCATCCTTGGAAGGCCATAGGGAGCTCTCAGGTGTTGCTGCCACCACACTTAGTTCAGCCTCCTTGCACCCAGGGGCCAGTGCTCCCCTGCTCCTCCTGACACCTCTGCCCAGTTGCCATGGTGCTGCTGCCACATGCTGCTCCAGGAGTCCCAGCCACAGTGGCAGGTGTCCTGCAGGATAGGAGACAGGAGACTGTGCTCTGCTGTGCCCAGCTGCCATGCAGTGCCTCTGGGAACTGCTTCCTGGCTGACCAGTGAGTCTTCCCTGTCCTGCACTCAGTGCATGCCTGCACCCTGGCTCACTGCCTGTCCCCACCGTGCCCTGTGTGCTCTCATGCAGCACCCAATCCATACAGCAATTTCCGTGGTGGCAGCAGCCCAAGGGCCAGAATTACAGTAGATGTCTTTTCCAATGGAAGAGCTGATTCATAGAGAAAGGGGATGGTCTGGCATAAATCAGGTCTGATGAGGAGCATCCTCATAGACAACAGCACCTTGCTGTGAGTGGGCCAATCCATGGTTTATTAGATAAAGATTGCAGACAGTCGGCAGCGGCTTGTGACACCTGGCTGCAATTGTCACCTGCTGTTCAGCCCTGTCCTGCCCATGCTGCTGCTGGCTGGCAGCCTGCAGCACCCCTGAGCAGGAAGTCAATCCCAGTGTCAGTCCCTCTCCCTGCCCTCCCTCTCTGCTCCTGGTCGGCAGCAGCTGCTCCTTGGGTTCATCACTGGCACTGGGGCCCTGGAGGGTCCCGTGAAGTGGCTGTGTTAATGGGTTCATAATGAGTTGTGCTGTGCCAGCTGAGCCCCTGAAGCAGCAGGGTGTAAGCAGATGGGGAGGAGGATGCCTGACTTGGCTGTTAGGCTTGGAAGGACCTCTGCCTACTCCTTTAGGAGTTACAGAGGATCATAGGGGTACCTGGCCCTCCGGCTGAGGCAGGACCATTCACCCATGGCTCTTGGCTTTCGAAGCAGTGTGTGCTTTTGCAGTCTCAGTGCCACCTGCAGACCCTGTCTCTTCTTGTGTACATATCAGCAATTGGTTTTTATCCTGTTTCTGACTCTGTGCCATTCTCAGAGGGTCTTTTGGAAGATTTTCCCCTCTCTTTGTGCCACCTGCACTGTTTGTCAGTGTGATTCAGACACTCATGTGCTGCTGTTCCTGTGCCAGGTGCACTCCCAGGTGTGATGACAAAGGAGATGCCAGGCTGGCCCTGAGGTGCTGCTGGCAAAGGGGAATGTGCTGGAGTGGAGCTGGCCATGTTCAGGCATTCAGGCTGCTGAGGTGCTGCAGGGCCAGGGAGCCATGAGCTGGATCCATGTGATGGACGAGGGGGAGGCCCCAGGCTCTCGGGGTGGCAGCACAAATAGCTGCTGTTCATCTAGAGCATGGAGAAGCTCATGGCAGGTCCTGCAGGCTGTGATGTGGGGGTGATTTTGCTGTGGTTTCCCTTGTTCCCTGCAGACAACACGGCAGCAGTGCACACACAGAGAGTGGGCTTCAATCGCCAGGAGCAGGATGTGTACCTGCTCCCCATTCTGGTGGTGGACAGTGGCCCCCCAGCTCTGAGCAGCACAGGGACTCTGACCATCCGTGTCTGCGGCTGCGACAGCAATGGGGCCATCCAGTCCTGCAACAGCACAGCCTATGTCGTGTCAGCCACGCTGAGCCCCGGTGCCCTCATCGCGCTGCTGGTCTGTGTCCTCATTCTGGTTGGTGAGTGCCTGCCTGGCCCCTGGGTCCTTCCCATCCTGTCCCAGCTCCACTCCATCAGCATCACATGCATGTGTGCGGGCAGGTGCTGTGGGCACAGGGCAGGCTTTTCTGCATCTGTCTCCTCCCTGGTAGATGCAGCATGCAGGGCAGGAACCTCAGCCCCTTCCAGGGGGAGACTCCTGTGGGGAAGCTCCCGTTGTTGCCACAGCTCCTGCGTGCTGGGCTCCAAAAGGCAGCCAGAGCAGAGCTCCCTGTGCCAGGCAGGTGAGATGCTGCCCAGCAGAGCCTGGAGAGCTGCTGGCTCGCTCCCTGCTTGGACAGGCAGGAGCCAAGTGCTGCTTGCCAGCTGCCATGCTGTGCCCACAGCAGGCATCTCACAGCAGATGGGGCGTGTGTGCCCCCAGCGTGTGGGCAGGGGTGGCAGGGGTGGGATGTGCAAGTGTGTTCTTACCCAAAAGGGTCAGTGTTAGAGTGTGTGGGCAGGACACAGAACTGGGCTGCAGTCAAACCAGAGTGCTGCCTAGGTCAGGACCTGTACCCCGGGAATGCTGCTGCCTGCCACTGACACACTGGCACAAGCTTTGCTGGGCACGGCGAGCATGGGCTTGTGTGCATGTGAGAAGGGACTCTGAGCAAGGACTGCTGCAATGCCTTCAGGTTTAGCACAGGGCAGTTGATGGATGCAGCTGCTAGAAGCTTTCTCTGGCCCCAGGGCTGGCTCCTGGCTAGCTCCAAGGGCTGTCCAGACACCTGTGGGAGCCAGTGCACTGTTTGGTGAGGTCTCCTCTTCTTGGCATGGCTCCACTCCCTGTCTTCCGCTGCATGTCTGTTCAGAAAACCCTTTCCCACAGGGTGCACTTTACACTGGTTTCATTTTCCAACGCAGTGCAAACAAATTTCTGCCTAATTGCCCAAACGAATAAAGTGCACATCGGTGCTTTAAAGGTGATGGGCTGAATGGATGATCATCCAGGACACAGCTGCGGCTCACTGCTCAGGCTCTGTGCCATCTGCTCCACACTCACCCACCCAGCATTTGGCTGCTAGTGTGAATCATGCACCCCGTTTTCCTACTCATCTTCTGCAGAAGCCATCCGTTTGTCTGTCCAGCTGTGTGTTTATCCATCACTCCCTCCTGTCTCAGTAGTCGCATGGCAAAGGAAGCTCCTGGTCTGCCCTGGAGCCTGGGCAAACCTCTCTCCAAGCCAGTACGTGGCACAGCTGCTGCTTGATGAGCCTGGCTGATGGGAACTGTCTGGCATCCTGGCAGGGCTCCCCATGCCAGGGGTGCTGTGCCTCCACACCTGCCACCAAGCAGGGGCCATCCTTGCCCTGCAGGAGCACAGCTTCCCTGAGACCCTGTGCCTGTCTGACTGTCTCTTCCTTTCCCAGTGCTGGTCCTTCTGATCCTCACGCTGAAGCGACACCACAAAAGCCACCTAACATCTGAGGATGACGAGGACATGAGGGACAATGTCATCAAATACAACGATGAAGGGGGTGGTGAGCAGGACACAGAGGCCTATGACATGTCAGCCCTGCGCAGCCTCTACGACTTCAGTGAGATCAAAAGTGGAGATGGAGGTGGGGGGCCAGGAGAGGGGGGCCCGGGCAGAAACCCAGCCTCCGAGCTCCATGCCCTCCCGCAGTGGGTGCAGAGCCCAGACCTGGACTTCTCTGTGTTCAGAGACTATATCTGCAGGAAGGTGGAACAGGCAGATGAGGACCTCTCTGTGCCGCCCTATGACTCATTCCAGACCTATGCCTTCGAGGGCTCAGACTCCCCAGTGCCCTCCCTGAGCTCCATCAACACCTGGTCCAGCGGCTCGGAGCAGGACTTCTCCTACCTGCGGGGCTGGGGGCCACGTTTCCGGCAGCTGGCAGCGCTGTACGCGGGGCGCAGGGGCGAGGAGGACAGCGAGGAGTCCTAGCTGCCCCTCCAACCCCGCAGGCTCCCGGCGCCTCCTGGACTGGGAACCCAGGCTGAGAGGTGCCAAACGGGAATCGTGTGCTCTTGGGCTGGACTGCACAGCTGCCTGCGAGGGGCTGCACCGCAACTGCTTCTCTGCAGCTGCCTCTGGCTCGGGAAGGCTCCACACCCACGAGGGGAGGCTGGGGAGCCCAGAGGAGCCGCTGGGGTGTCCTCATCTCCTCAAAGCCAGTCTCCATTAAAGCACTACCGTTAACTTAAGAAAGAGAATATCTAATTCAAGAGGGTTTGGAGAGGGTTTCTCCCCCACAAATTATCATTTAAATAGATCTGTTCGGTGATCCCCATCCAGGAGAGGAAGAGCAGACCGGGAGCCTTTTGTTGTCTAAATTGTTTTTGTCACTTGAGTCAGAGCATCTGAAGAGCTTTGATTTCTTTAAGAGCTTTCCTTGCAGAGGGAAACATGCTTTTAACTTCTGTTCAGATTTCCCCCTCTTAAGTTAACTTGTTTCTGAAGTCTTCCTTCTCTCTGCTCCCCTGGGCCTCTCCAAAGCCCCCGGCTGCTGGCATGGTGTAGGAGGGAGGATGCCACGCTGGGATCACATCCTGCACTGAGTGGCTGCTCACCTCAGACCAGGCTTCATCTCCATGCTGCAGTAGCTTCACCCTTGTCTTGTGGTCACAGAGGTGCTGGTGATGTGAAGGGGATCCCCAACACTCCCTGCACAGCAGGTGTTTTCTGCGAGGTCCTGCTGTGCCCCAAAGCCCCAGTGACAGATGGGGACGTCCCACCTGTCACCGAGGTGCGATGCCGTGGCCTGAGCCACAGAGCAGCTGCAGTGCTGGGGAGCACTGTCAGAGGGGTGCAGAGCAGCACCCCCAGGTGGGTTCTGCCAGCCCCTCACACAGCACCTGGGGTTTGCAGGGCTCTCGGCCAGGCACTGGCTGTCACCAGATGGTGTGAGCTGTACAGGGCAGCAGGCTAGACGTCTGTGCTCCCCGGCCCACAGTGGCTGGGGAGAGCTGCATCCCATGGAGGACCATGCTGCAAGGTGTGGGAGAACCCAAGCCCCTGGCTGGGAGAAGTAATTCCTGCTTACACCCAGCTGGCAGCAATGCATCACCATTAGCAACAGAACAGCCAACCCCAGGAGATGTGTATGAGGCCAGAACCTGCTGGCACTGCTCTGTGGCCAAGCTGGCTGCAGACTGGGCAGCAGGTCTGTGACACCTTGGAGTAGTCAGGGTGTCCCCACCCCAGCACAGTACCTTGTAGCAAACCAGCATGTGCTCCCAGTGGGACTGCTTTTGCATGTAATCCCTGGGCTTGGGAGGCAGGTGAGAAGAATGTCAGTGGGACGTGCCATTGCTCCTCAGGCTGCAGATGATGCTGGAGGGAAGCACTGCCTGCCCTGTGCCTTCCCAGCCTACCAACTACTACAGTGAAAACTGAACATTCTGTAGAGTGATGTCCTCATGCAGCATCTCAGGCTGTGCTGGCTGGTGCAGCTCTTTATCTGTTCATGTTGGGAAAAAATCAATTATATCATTGATAGGTAACTGATATGGTCTCCCAAGGCCTGACACATCCCGAGCTTGTCATTGGGTTTGTCCTTTTAGTTTAACCACAGACGCTGTTTTCTCTGCTCAGAGAAGGTTTAACTGTAAATGTACATGCGTGTCCATTTTCTTACTGTGTGTTGCTTCCCGGCTGCTGGCGTTGGTCCTTTGGCTGCAGCATGAGACTCAGCAGCAGAGAGGGACAGGA
This sequence comes from Lichenostomus cassidix, assembly GCF_008360975.1. NCBI lineage: Eukaryota > Metazoa > Chordata > Aves > Passeriformes > Meliphagidae > Lichenostomus > Lichenostomus cassidix. Next base: position 7,987,313 of record NC_139500.1, on the reverse strand, counting down.
TGTGTCTTTGCCACACTGCCTGCCCTCGGCTGCTCCTGCTCACTGCCACCATGGCCCCTGTGCAGAGCCCCAGCTTGGCTCATGCTGGGACCAGGAGCTCCATCTTGGTTCATGCTGGGACCAGGAGCTCCTCACTGGTCGGGGCCTCTCTGGTGCTGCCGAGGAGGCGATGTGTGCTGTGGCTGGCACCTGCGCCCAGCGTGCTGCTGGTTCACTGTGATGATGCTGGGGAGGCAGCAGGGCCCTCGAGTGCCACCTCAAGCAGGTGATGCCCTGCACACCCGAGCAGGAGAACGGAGAAAGCCCTCTCTTTCCTCAGGAATGTGTTCGTGTTTTCCCTCTGGGCTGCAGAGCTGTGCCCGAGCCCCTCCGGCACTGGCCCTTCCTCTAGCCAAGTGTTGTGCAATAGCAGGGCTCTGTCCTAGGAGATGGGGTCTGACAGGGTACGTGTTTAGCAACCCTCCCGGCGGGTTCTCCCCCATCCCTGCCCAGCCCGTGCTCCCCGGCGCGCATGCACGCACGCTTGCCTTTTAGTTTCTCCCCACGTGTAAATACGGAGGAGCGCGGTGCCTGCACCCCCTGCCACCCTGCAGGAGGAGCTGGCAGCTGCCACCATGTCTGATGGAGTCACTTTGGTTTTGTTTCTCTACCCAAATGAAATTAGAAGGTTGATTTCCTCACCCTTGTTATTTTTTTCAAGGTCTTTCTGGGACCTGGAAATAAATTATTTCCTTGTCGTCTAGCCTGAGTCTTATGTGCTTATTTTGTCTTGTTTCCTTGCTTCCCATTGCCCTGACAGTGTGGTCCCGTTGGTGCCTTCCCAGAGGTGGCTGCCTGCAGCAGGACAGCCTGTGGCACAGCCAACCCCCCCTGCAGCATGTTCCCACTGGCAGGATGCTGTATCTCTGGCTTCTTCCCATTTTTCATTGAAATGCTCATCAGAAAAAGTTTCTTCAAGAGAAGGGTCATTTTTTTTACTCTGAATTTGAAGGAAAGGAAAAAAAATGCCTTTGGTTTTCCCCATCCTTTCAGGAGAAAGTTGGGCTGTGCTTTGAGCAGCCCAGACCATTCTATGATTCTATAGTTCTTCATAGCTTCGTGCCTCTGGGTGTTGTCAGCAGCTTTGGTACCTGACCCGTTCTCATTTTGGTGATGTTGTATGTTACAGCAGCATTCAGTTACTGGCAGCAGCTAAAAAACCCTCCTTCATACTCAGTTTTAATACAGCAATGATGCAAATAAATAACTTTCTGGCCTCACCACAGCTAAATCAATTGCTGGTGGGGTTTTTGATGGCCAGGGGCTGGGGAAGGTTCCAGGTGCTCATGGCAAACAAGCATGAACCTCCCTGGGCCTGGAAAGCCTCGCTGAGGTGGCTGCAAGTGCTCCAGCACCCATCAGTGTGACAGTGGCATGCCATGGAGGGATGGAGTAGGCACGGAGAGAGGGGACACGGCTGAGCTCACTGGTGGCCTCAGTGTAGGTCAGCAGATAGAGCAGGCAGACTTTAAACTGCTCCATAAGGCAGCATTCATTTAAAAAGCATCTTGCAGTCCTGGCTCCAAAACAGGATTATTTTTCCCCAAGGTCTTTGAGTGTTTCCTTATCCTTCACTATCCCCATGCCTCCACTCCGTCCTGCTCCCTTGATTATTCACTAAATGTTATGGAAGAAGCATCTGGTGACCTTTGATGACAGCAGTTAGAGGGATGCTGTGACAGAAGGGGGAAGTCTTGAGGCCGTAGGGTTTTCCAGAGGCACAAGGTGTGCTGCCAGACCTCAATGTGTGCGTGGTTTTCCTTTTCACAGTTAAAATGAGCGCCTCTACAGCTGCCAGCCTTGAGGCAGCCTTTCTGCCAGCATCACCATTAATTGCCCCATTAATTGCCCCCTCACAGTGAGTCCATCAGCACTGCACTCAGGTTCCCTGAATGCTCTGGCAGGTCTGGACACTCAGCCCATTGCTGTTTGCAGAGAGCTGAGCATTGCTGTGTGTTTGCACCCGGGTTTATAGCCCAAGTCCTTAGCAACAAGAACTCTCATCCAGCTGCAGCTCTCCAACTCCTGCTGTCCCACTTTAGGCACCCAAACACTTTGGAACTCTAGGGGCCAGAGTCTGGAGTGTTCTGGGAACTCTACGTTGAGGAGGAGGTATCTGCAGTCACTGTGCTCCTTGCAGTGGAGGTGACAAGTGCCTGGCATCAAGTGGTGAGCCTGCGCTGTGCAGGAGGATTTGCTTCTTGTATACTGTGGAGAAATGGAGAGAGCTCTAAGCAACAAATTGCCAGTCAGAACCAGACCCTTCACTACAAAAGAGGAGGATTATTGAGAGTTCTGATTGCAGAAGCATCTGTGAAGATGCTTGAATAGCTCCATGCCTCCTCAACACAGCCCCTTCTGAGGAAATTTTCCTGTAGCAGCTTCTCTCTCTCCCGTAGTTGCACAACAGCCTCATTGCAGATCAGGCCAAGGGCAGGTCCCTCTCCTCCTCCTTCTGCAGGAGAGGAAGCCAGTCCTGCTCTGTAGATGATGGTTGTGACCTGCGCACGGGATGTGACCTGTGTCTCTCTACTGGCAGTGCTGGCCAAGGATGGTGGCATTTGCCACTGTCATATTCTGAACAGGTCCTACAGGGCTGGTGCCACTGTGTCCCATCAACCCTTTCCCATCCCCAGCACAGGGAGGCTGCATCAGTCACCTCCAATGCCTGCACTGAGCCATGGCAAGCTCCAGAAGGCAAGGTGTCCAGGCCTCCTCTAGAGAGGTATTTGCAAAAGATGGATGTGATCTGCTGGGATCATTAAGGGGAAGTGAAAAAAGGGCAGTGATACCTTCACCCCCAAGAGGAAAATCCATCTCTGGTAACTGAATGTAGCAAGGCTGTGTCAACCTCTGCCTCCTGTTCCCAGAGCAACATCTTGCTCGGGAAGGTGATCCCTTTCTCCCCCCGCCATATCCTCTGAGGAAGCTGCTATATCACCAGAAAGCTGACTCCTTTAACCACCTCCACCACAGCTAATATCCCAGATCCCTACGTCCTTTCATTTACCAAGCCCTTGAGCTTCCTTCAGGCTTGGTGTCAGTTGCTCCCTGCTCAGCAAAACCTCCTTTTTACATCTCTGCCCTGTGCTTGGTGCAGGCAGCAGCTCTGTCTTGTCAGGGCTCTCTTACTGTGCCACAGCACTCCTGTTTGTGCTGCTTGCTGTGGCTCTGCTGCCTCCCAGCCCATCCCAGGAGTGTTCCCAGTATTTGGAGATGACCCAGCTTTATGCTCAGCAGCAGCAGGTCTTGCTCCCTTGCTCACTGGTGGGAACAGAGCTGTGTTTCCACACAGCTGTCATGGCTCTGTCACCACAGCCAGAGGAGTTGGAGAGAAACAGAATCACTGAATTTCACTTGGCCCTGGAATTGTGCTTCTGGACAGTCAGTGGGGTTGAAACCACCCCTCACCTTGCTGAGCAGTCAGGGCAGTGTGGTGGAGAGCTGGTGTTCCTGCCGCCAGCAGGACTGTGTCCTCTCGGGATGCTGGTGCCATGCTGAGCAGCCAGGCTGGCCATCATCTGTCACTCACACATCCCAGCCTGGGCTTTATCCAGACTTACAACCCCTTTCTAGATGAGTGTTGATTTACTGACTGTTCTTCAAATTTTTAGAGAAGGACCTGGGGCTTTGCAAAGCTGGATCCAGCATGGGTGGGCAGAGTCTGAAGCAGCTGGGACACACATCAAAGCACAACCAGGGGCCCCCACACAGCAGTCACACAGCTCTGGCTTTCCCATGGTCCATCCCATCCCACTTGCCCTCACCAACATTGGAACCCAGTTGTGAGGAATCAAATCTGGCATTTAACATTGTGACATTGGGCAACAAGGAAGGGTAAAAGCAGGAGCAGGAACCCAGTGCCTTGGTGTTTGCCTCCCCTGGGTTGTGCAGCATCACACCATCCACCCACCTCTTCTGCTGCTGCATGTGCCCATCAGCCGTGGTTGGGAGGCCAAGTGGTGATTCTTAGATATCCCTCATCTGTAGTCAGTGACAGCAGGTGTTTGTGGCTCGGGGGTTGTTAACTTCGCTGTCCAGCTACACTGCAGGTTTATAGACATCCATTTTTCATCTCTCTCTTTCGCTGCTGTGGAGGAGCTGCTCAGGTGAGCATGAATTGGTCCAGCTGTTCACTAGGGGAACAGCCACAAGCCATTTCTAAGCAGAACACATCCCCTTAGCTTGTGTTTTAACTGTGGTAATTTGGGAAGTTTTAATCCCTCTTCTGCTGGGGGAAGCACACGCTGCCATCCACCCCAGCAGAGCCAGCCCACGGCAGCCTCCACCACGGTCAGGAGTCACTCACCTTTAGCCAGGAGCCAGGCAGCTGTTGAAATCCCTTCACACTGCACGCAAATTAGGCATTGAAAACACTCATTACAGGCAACATGACACGCCTTCATTATTCCAGAATAATTGTCTGAAAAGCTCAGCTCGCAGCACAAGCTTCACTTGGTGCAGGAATGCGATAAAAAGAAAACAGGAAGTGCAATCAATGCTTGTAATCCTTTTAAATAAAAAGGTACTTGCTAGTAGCTGCCAACATCTTTAAAAAGCCGTGATTTCCCCGGAGAGAGCCCTTATCAGCTATGACTGCGTGTCATTCTGGCTGTCTGTCAATCCATCAGACTTCAGTGCCACTGACATTAAGAAGCCAGGCGTTAAGATTATCACATTTACCCGTAATGTAGCACAGATTGTGTTGACATTTGGGAAGTATTCCACCACAGGAGCCATTTGACTTCAATGCTTTCTTCCTGAAGAAAAAAATGCTTTGAAATACTCGAGGGCAGGAGCCTGCTCTGCCTGCAGTGTGCTGGCATGGGGAGTAGGAGGAGAGTGAGGGTGCACAAGCAATGACCCAGGATGTATCCCAGGAATGCTGATCCCCTGTTCTTTGGCTGCACCTGGCATAGAGCAGGCAGGTATTTGGGTTGGCTGAGGAGGGTTGCCCTGTTCCCCTGCCCTGGAGCAGCTGTGGTGCAGCACCTGCTGTGCTGTGGGGACCCAGAGAGCAGCATCCTCTGCTTGCACCTCTCCTTCCTCTTCCTGGCACTCCTCCTGGGAAGGCCTTGGCTCTGTCCACAACAAAGAGGGGGATATTCCAGGCTAGGCCATAGAAACAATAGTAAATGACCTAAAATGAACTGATTAATCTCTTTAAATAACTGTGAAACTGTTTTCCAGAAAAAGTTAATCTACTCTAAATGGCTCTGGTGCTTTTCTTGGGCTCCAATCAATATGTGGTCGCTTGCTTTTCATGTGTAATTCACAGTAATTGCAAAAGAGCGTTTTCTGAAGAAAATGACACTCTCCAAGCAGAAATGCAAAGAGAGACAAGGACCAATTGTCTTTAAATCTCTGCACAAGGCATGCTGTCAGACACGCTGGTGAGCTGGAGGTGCTTCAGCATCACAGTTCTGTGTCCTAGGTTCTTCTCTGGGAAGCTGCTGGAGGTGCTGGAGCGTGTTGTGTCCAGATGGCTTGATTTGGAATCTCATTTGATTCCAGGTCTGGCTGCCAGGGCCCTGGCTTGTGGACCTCTAGCCCACCGGCTGCAGAGAGAAGTTGGCTGCAAGATTACAAGGTTAGGCAGAGACACATCCCTTTCCTGTCACCAACAGACATCGCTGGCATCCAGATGCAGCCTTGCTCCTTGCCAGGCTGTCCCATCCAGGGCTGCACAGAGCCAGCACTGCCTGTGCACAGCAGCACCCAGCCATGAGCCAGAGCCTCTGGGGCCCAGTATGGGCCTTGTGTGCAGAGCTGGTGCAGTTCAGCACAGATCACATTCCCAGGTCTGTCCTGTCCCCTTCATCTCCTGCTCAAGTTTGCCCCAGCCAGGTTTGCTTCATCCTTGCCCAGCCTCGAGCCATGGCTGCCTGACGGTAGGACAAGCATCCCTTTCCAAAGAGTCCATTGCCTTTCCATCATATGCTGTAAAACCAGGGCATAATTTTCCAGGATGTCATTCTAATTCTACTGAGAAAGCTTATTACTTGTGATTTACCCATAAAAAAGCCCGGTGACTTATGCTGGTGTGTCTGTGGGTTTGCCCATCAATCCATCACGGCGGCGGCAGGCTCTCCGCAGGGCAGGGGGAGCGGATGCAGGGGCTGAGGTGAGCATGCCACTGTGATTGACACGCTGCTTTTACCGGCCCTAAAGCCTCTGACATATTCCTTTTGGCTCGGTGCAGATCCGCACTGCTGAGCTCCTGCACAAATGTCATTAAAACATGTTCTACCCATGGTACCTATAAATAATTGAGGCAGCAGGTCTGCACTAAGCTCTGTGCTGCAGCTTGCTGCTCGTCCAGCGAGGGGGCCTGGGGAGATGACCTCTCCTTCTCCCACTCACCATCTTTGACATGAAGGGGCACCTGACACTTGTCCCCACAATAATTTCTCTGCTGCATTGGCAGGCCATGCTCCCAGGGCTGGGGATTCTGGGCTGCTCCCTTCAGGGAGGTGAGTGCAGACCATTGGGCTCCAGACCTTAACTTTAATGGGCTATGAACAGTGCCTGGCTCCTGCCCGGGGCACTGCCATGTGTGGATGGGTGGGGAGAAGCTGGCATTTGGGCAGAAGGGCCCAGTGATCTTGGCAACTCAGAAGTCCTGAGTTGGGCAGCAGTTCCTGGCTGCCAGTGCCCACCACTTCCCAACCTGCTCAAGGTTCCAGAACTGCTCAGGGCAGCACTTGCAGGTCTCATTGTACCATCACATCGCCTGCACAAGTAAATACTGTCTGAAATAGCTTAATGCGCTCAGATGCATTTCCAATACTGTCAGTAAATGTGTGGGAAATTCGCTATCCATGGCTGAGAATGCTTGTTGCTGCTGTGGCCTTGGAAACACAATCCATCCTTGAGCACAGCTTTCCTCACTCACCTGGCCAAGGCTGGTGGAAGCATCCTGTCCCTTGTGAGTCCCACCACAGTATAGTACCTGCCACCCATTCTGTTCACCACTCAGACCACTCCAGCTCTTCTGCAAGTCCTGGCACAAGTGCAAGTGCAATTCTTGATCTGGGCTCCTGCAGGCCAGCAGGCATGAGCTGTGGGCTGGCAGATAAACTTGCAGGCAAGGCTCACCCATCTGAGATACCCATGTGGGACACCCATGTGGAACACCAGCAGGTTGCCGTCCTTGGTGAGAAGGACACTTTAGCATCAGCCCCCTGCACCTCCCATCATGTGGTTCTGGCTCCCTTCATGCCCACAAACAAGTTTTTTCTTTCCTCCCTCCTCATGACAGCCACCAGCTCCCCCGTGCCTGTGGGAGTCATTAGCAGGCATCGTGGGAATGTGCAGGTTAAATATGGAGTGCTGATATCCCACTTTGCTATGCTGAGAGCAGCAAGCCCAGATTGACGCCATTCCCCTAGCAGCCCCCACCCATCAGCCTGACCCTGGATGCTCTTCAGCTCCACAGGCTCCTTCCAGCTCCCTGGGTTCATGTGAGCACAGTGAGAGAGAGCTATGATGTGGCCACACATGAAGGCATACAGGGGCTCATCCATTGCCCAGCACAGAGACACACATGGAGCTGTAGCAAGGTGTTCTGGTGATGGAGGAACCACCTCCTGCCCAAGAGGCACATCCTGGGCCCGCAGGGCTGAGCATGGCTGTCCTGCCCCTGCACACACGTGTGCACAGTGCTGGGCACGTGCAGAGGCAGGTGCTGTCTGCGTGTGGAGGCGTGCAGCCATGCAGAAGCATGTGTGTGCTGAGGCAGACGCTGCGCTGTGCAGCGCGTGTGTGCCCTGACAGATCGTGAAGGTGTATTAAATAGCAGCTGTCGGGCTCTTCCCGAGCACAGCGGTAACACAGTTGGGACTATTGTGATGTCTTCTTAATTTAAACTCGTGTTGTCTTTCAGCCACTTGCTAATGAGGGCTAATGGGGAGATCAGCTTGCTGCTTGCCAGCCTTGCTGTGTGCATTGCCATGGCCCTGTCACTCCTGCAGCCTGGCTGCCCTCACTGGCTGGTGTGTTTCTCTGCCTTGCTGCTCTGATGGGAAGAGGGATTCGGGGTCTGCTCCCCCTGGAGCTCATGTGGCATGTCAGAAACTGCTCCACCAAGCCAACCTCTCTGACCACAGAGCAGCAGGACTCATTCGAGAAGCTGAGCCTCCTGGTGCTGTCCATGGGAAGTCCTCAGGATCTCCAGGGTTCCCTTTTTTCAGAGCATCAGCAATTCCAAAAGCTCAATCGGCCCCTGTAGCTGGGACTCTCACAGTGCTGCCATGTCACCTCCTGCCCCTGCAACCCCAGGACAGCCTTATGCACCCTTGGAACCCTCCTCATAAAGAAGGGGCAGCCAGCTACTCACAATCTGTGTCAGTCTCATGCTGCCCCACTCTTCCTTGGGGTCTGCACAGGGCACAGCAGTCACTGGTACCCAGAGGAGCAATGGTTTGGCCACAGCTCAGTAACTTTTCGCCACCTGCATTCTGGCTTGCATGGCTGTGGCACTGGTACTTGGGACCAGTGCATGGGACTGCTCTGCATGGGACATCTCTGCTCCACATAGCTGGTGTGGGCTCCACAGCAAGGATGGAGCTCTGGGAGTGACCTGAGGACAATTGTCCCTCTCCCTGTGCCTGTCCCTGCTCTCCCTGCTCCACAAGCACAGGTGGCAGCTGCACAGCAGGACACTGTCCGAGGGCTGGTGGAGGGGCTGCCTGATGGTCGCCAGCACTGACCCATCAGAGCAGGAACAGAGCGCAGGGAGTTCCATGGTGGCAGCATCCCTGGAGCTGCTTCTCCCAGCACTAACCCACACATTTATCAGGATTAATGAAGCGTGCAACAAACGGATCAGGGAGGCAAAGAAAACAGCAGAGACAGAGCCAGCGGCTGGCAGCAGGCAGGAGGGAGATGAGGGGGGATGTGGACCTATGAAGCTGGCTGGGGCTGCACAAGAGCAGCATGCTCCCAGATTCTCACATGGACAAGCAGGAATGCTCATGTTTGCTTGTCATCATGCGCACAGGCATGAAGAAAAGGGAGACAGTCTTACCAGAGATCAGCCATCAATAGTTGAAAAAAAAGCCATTGAATACTAACACAGCCACTTACGCCATATTTGCATACTTGCTTAATAAAAAATTATGGCCATTCAAAGCCCAATCATTAATTACCCAGCATATTTTTGTTTAACTCCCTCCCTTTTTTATTACAGACTAAGCTGTTTTCCTGCTTATTCAGCAAAAATTCCCTACACTTCCACCAGGACGAGACATGCAATAAATATGTACTTATTAAGTGTGCATTACAACTGCACGAGCTGGGAGAAGTAATAACAGGCCCAACATAAAGCTGAAGTATTTATGCATGTACCTAGGGCCACTTTAGCTATTTATTTTCACAAAGAAATTAAATTAGATAGTTTGATAGCTCTCAGTGTGATTATGGTGGGAATTTACATAGGCCCCAGCCTGTCAGGTGGGGATCTGTTTGAAGGCATGATGAGGACAAGCTGCAGACATCCTGCCAAGCCAGGTGTGCTGGGCAGGACTCCCTGCCAGGAGGGTCAGTGCCCAGCCAACCTCCTCTGCCTCCCAGCTGGGAATTCCATGGGGACACCAGGCAGCCAGGATGGACACCAGGCCGGCAGGATGAGGCTGCCCACTGCTGGGACCACAAATGACTATGTGGGAAACATGGCCCTTGGAGAAAAACTGTTGGGACGTGAAGAGGGACAAATTTTCTCAGGCAAATTGCCTTTTCAAACCGTTCTCACTTGAAAGAATCCCAGCGCCTTTGTGAGTGTTTAAAGCCCACTCCCCATAGATGCCTTTGAAAGGAGATGTGACACCTGCCCCGGACAGGAGAGGGGATGGGAGGGCAGGGCCACCCCCCTCCGCGCCCCCCGGCCCTCACCACCCTGCGGGAGGCCCCGCAATTAGTGAGCGACCTGATTAGCTCTGATTGCGCACACGCCGCCTGCAGCGGCGAGAGCCTGCGGCGCTGCCTGCGGCGCTGCCTGCAGTGCTGCCAGCGCTGCCCCACCACGACCCCCGCACCAGTCCCGGGGCCAGCCCAGGGCACAGCGGAGGGCACCAAGCCTGGGGGCACCAAGCCCGGGGGCTTTGAGCCTGGAGGGGACACTGAGGGGGCCACCCAGCTGTTCGCATGGGGCCGGGGCCACCTACAGCATCCCCTGCTCCCCAGGGAGTGGCTTCCCCTTGTGCTTGTCCCCTTGGTGTCTGACATCCCCCTGTGCCTGTCGTGCACGTTCCTGATGTCCCCGAGTTATTAAAGATGGGATTTTTAAATAGCACAGAGGATGTACAAGTTTTGCGGTGTCAGCACGGGGGAGTGACAGGAGCTGCTGGGAACAAGCCCAACCCCGCCAGTGACAGTGTCCTTTAATTACAATTGATGACCTGGCATCTCCCTTCCCTAGTGCTCATCAGCTCATTGCCTCTCAGCAGGACAATGGGAGCCCAGACCCCATCCAGCCGCTCCCTGAACCCAGGCACAGCCTGCTCTGCTCCTCCAGTTGTCCACGTTTTATCTGATTTAAAAGAAACATTGGCAAGTTGCCTTCCTAGGAGGCAGAGGCATCTCAAAGATGTGCCCTGCACCTGCCCATCCACGTGTACCGTGTCACTGTGGTCATGGTCACCCCGTGCCCTCTGGCAGCTGCTCCAGTGAGAGCTCGTAGGGTGACCAGCAGCTGCCAAGCACGGGGTGGTATTTGCTGGCAGAGGAGTGAGAGGAAAAGTGCCTCTGCCCGCGGCATGGCTGGGGTGGGAGCACGCGAGCTGAGCGCCGGGGCTGACCGTGGATGTACCAGCTTGCCAAGAGAAGTGTGAGAACTGCCGCTCGCTGGTGGAACAGGAGGGAGCACAGCTCAGCAATTACAGCACAATTAGCTCAAACAGCAGGTTGATTGTAAATTGCAGCTCTGTGCCAGCTACAAGTACGGAGCGAATGGCTGGCGGGAGCTCTCCCGCAGCCCGGCTGTCTCTGCTCAGGTCTGAGCCAAGCGGGAGGTGCAGGGCCATGGCTCACAGCATCCCCCGTGGGGTCTCCTGGCACCTGGCCCCACAGCCCTGCCCTCGAGCTGCTGTGGACACAGGAGAGGTGGTGAGGAGCCCTGTGGACTTGTTGGTACAGTTCCTCTGTGGAGAGCTGCCAGGAGCAGCTCTGCAGGCAGGAGCTGTTGGCCCTTCTTGGGGCCACAGGGTACAAGAGTCAGGATGCCTTCCCAGAGCATCCCTTGCTCCAGAAGAGCTCCTGGGCCTCCCTGCTCCATGCTGGAGCCTGGACTGCCACTGGCTCGGAGACCAAATGAGCAGTGCCACCCAAATCAACAGTGCCACAGGTCCCCAAAACAAGTGTCCAGGAAGTAGCAGCCTTGCTGGAAAGTGGGTAGTTGTAACACTTCTCCTGCATCCTGTGTGGGAAGCAGCTGTATGGAAGACCACTCCTCAGAGGGGGATCCCCAGCAGGGAGGGATGGCTGAGCATGGGCTCATCCTGCAGGACCAGCTGCAGCCAAGCAGAGAGCATGGGTGTTGTGCTGCCAAAGGGATGTGTGGCAATTAATGTGTGCACTTCTCTTGGGAATGACCCTACCTTAAAGCAGCATGTTCCCTGCACCATCCCATCCCATGCTGTCTTGCCTGGTGTACACAGGACAGGCTCTGTCAAGGAATAGGACGGGGCTCTGGAGTGGGCTGTATCTCATGCCTGAGTGGGCATCTACCCTAGCCCTTGTGCAGAGCATGAGGCAGCCTGGCTGTTCCAGCCAGCCATGGAGACACGGCAGGACTCCTGTGCAGCCCTGGGGAGGGAAAGGCTTCTGGGGGCTCACAGTGGAGCCCCACTCACTCTCCTGTGCAGGGGGAATCTGCAGTACCGGTGCAGGAGGGCTCAGTGCTGCCCGCGGGGCTTGCAGCAATCCCTGTCCCCAGAGACAGCACCCCTCTGAGGGATGACAGGGGGATGCTCATAGCCTGCTTTGGGGATGGCCAAACCCTCAGCAGGGTGTCCTGTTGGCTCTGTCCCCCAGATCATGCTGGCAGTGGGGCTGGCATGCATGGGGCCATGTGCTCGGCGGCAGCAGCAGACGGACACCAAGTCTGTGCCAGGGAGGGACAGGAGGGGCCCCTGTACCCCGGCTGTCCCTGTGCGTGGGCTGCCGAGGGGCCTGGGGCGGGCGGGGGGCAGCGCCTGTCAGCCTGCTGAGGCTGATGCCTTCCATCTCCGAGTTACTGGCTCGTGTCAGGGCAGAGCTGGAAATGTCAGGGACTGCTGCAGGGTGACCGTGCAGAGTGGCAGATGGTCAATGATGGATTTGTCACTTCAGATTCAGGCGGTTTTTAAATATTCAGCAGAATCGGAGGTGACAGCTCATGGCAGCAGGCAGAATTTCTGTACGTCTCGGTAAGACCTCCTGGCCCCCTGGGAGGGGGGGCACAGCAGGACAAACCCTGGCACCTCGCGGCAGTGGCTGGGGACAGTGCATGCTGGGACCGTGCTGTGCATGGCCAGGGCTCCCTGTGCTCCCCGTGGCTGGTGACCCAGTGGTGGTGCAGGCAGGAGGCTGCTGCTGTGCTTGTTCTGCCCCAGCTGCTCCCTGCGAGCAGCAGCATCCAGGTAGCACCTGTGCTGCCCGTAGCCACCGTGCTTTGTCAGCACCAGTGGATTGGGGTGTCTCAAGGGTGCTGGAGGCTCCCACGAGCTCCACACAGGAGCTGGAACTCCCCAGCCCTTTGGAGATGGCGGTGGCAGCCACATTCTGAGGAGAAGTCCAGTGAGTGGCAATGTGAGGGAGGCTCCTGAGCCAGGAGAAATTGGGGTCCAGGCAGGCGAGTAGTGCCAGGGCTGTGGGCAGAGCCAGTGGTGGGCTCAGCTGAGCATGCAAAGTAGCTGGGTCAGCAGGGAAGAGAGATGGAGCTTGGCACAGCCTGCAGAGCCACCCTCCAGAGAGTCGTGCCTCAGGATAGGGAACAGATTACCTGCTGGGGTGCATACAGGTGCTCTGCAGATTCACAGTGGCAGCAGCACTAAGGCAGGACCAACACTGCAGTGCTGTGCAGCAGGTCAGGGCAGACTGTTGAGAGTGATTCCTTCCAAAGTTGCTGGCATCAGCCCCGGTCCCACTGATGATTCTGAGGAGCACTCACTTCTCCTGGCTGGTGTTTCTTGCCACAGCACAAGTCATTGTTCAAAGACTGCCTTGTACCTGGCCAAGGCCACTGGGGAATGTGGGAAGGACACAGCCCTGCAGAGCCAGCAGAGAAAATGTCTCCTGTTGCAGGAGGTGAAGATCCAGGATAGAGTGTGGGTCCTGGCTGATCCAAGGGACATGGAGCTTCCCCTCTCTGGGGATTTATGTGGCTACAGCCACTGGTGGGAGGGAAGCAGTGAGGTCCGTGCAGTTATGAGCACACTGGCCCTTGAGGGCAGGGGATGCAGCATTGACTCTTAATCCCCTGTGCCTGCTGCTTTGAAGGGAGCTCTGCTCATGCCAGCTGGATTGGCTTGTCTGTCCCTGTGCTGCAGCTCATCAGGTGCAGCCCTGGCCGCAGGGTGCTGCTGATGGCACACATTTGTATCAAACTTTGCTAAAGGTGCAGGTCCTCCTGTACATCCACCACATGTGCAGAGGTGCCTGGCTGGGGGGCATGAGCATGCAGATGGTATGCTCCCTCTGATCCTCCTCTGCTGCAGGCAGGTCTGGGTATACTCCCTGCCTTCCCCCAGCCCAGGTAGTGGTGTCCTGTGCAGATTTGCCTCCCGGCTGCCCATGCCACCCGCAGGGTGGGCAGCACTGAGAGGGCTGTGTCCATCAGGGCTGTCACCCCATGCCCCAGCACAGCAAAGCACCCTGGGTTGGCAGCAAACAGCTGAAACTGCAGCCCTTCCCTGCCACTGCCCAGCCCGACCAGGAGCCTGATAGGCAGCCAGTGATTAATGCTGAAGTCAAACTCTTTCACCAGCTCCAACTTGAGTGTTCTGCAGCAGCACTGCAGCCCCCACCAGGGAACCCCTGGAGTGTTCACAGAGCACCCTGAATGTCATGGCTCTGCAGCACTGCCCCGCTTCACAGAGCTAACTCCTCTTCATTACTGTGTCTGCTGTCAACAGCCTGTTTCTCTCTCCTGCACAGGCTCTCCTGCATGATGGCAGCAGCTTCCAGCAGGGCCAGTTCTCTGCAGCCCAGCCCAGTGCCAAATTCTTCTTCCTCCATTAGGTGCTTCTCTGATCAGCAAGCAGAAGGCAACTTGCTGGTCAGACTCTCCTGGAAGAGCTGAGCTTGGCTCTGGCTCCAGCCTGTGCTTAGAGCAATTTAATAACAGCAGCAGGAGGGGATGGGGAATTAATTTTGGTTGCTGCCACCCCTTCAGGCCACACCTACGTGTGCTGGATAGTGCAGTGTGCTGGCTCCCTCCTTCCTCTGCTGGAACAGCTGCTTGAATTTCCTTGTCCTGCCTTCATCCCTCCTTGCATTAACCGTTTCTCAGCCACGAAACACTGAAGGGCTGCAGCTGGCTCTGCCCAACAGGCTTGGCCCCTCTGCTGATGGGAAAGCACAAAGCTCTCAAGGAAAGCACAGGCCATAAATCAGGGGCAGCAGCAGCATCAGGCAGCCCTTGGCTCTGAAGGGGCCATGCAGGGCTCATGAGCACAGCTGAGGTGCTGGCAGCCACCAGCCCCTCCAGATGACTGCAGTGGGACTTCTCAGGTGGGTGCAGAGTCCAGGTTTTACAGGGTAGCCCCATGCAGCAGGGGGGTGTCAGGTCACTCAGCACACCATGCTGTGTCCCCACGCCCGAGAGACAGCACAGGATGTGTCCCAGCTCAGGTCTGGGGGTGGTAAGTCTGGGGGGCACAGCCTGAGGAGGTGGGTCTGGGCACTTGCCCTGCAGAGGGACACACAGCTCCAGCTGGCTCTGAAGAGGTTAAATCTTTCTAATCGCTCAGTAAGACCTTCTCTAAGAATTTATCTACTTTCTGCCTTCCAAGAACATATGGATAAAATCCCCCTGAGCGGGACTTACATTTATAGCATCTATTACTGAGATCAAGGTTAATCCAGAGTAATCTAATGGGGTGAAAAGGACTTTATATAAATCTGTTTTAATCTATGGGACATGATAGCCTGACAAGGCCATCAGAACACTCCTGCGCCACTGCTGGGGCAGGGAGAGGTGCCAGAGTTGCACAGGGGATGCAGGAGGGAGAGCTGGCTCATCCAGCACCCACCAGCCTGAGTGCAACAGGGTCAGGAGACTGGCAGGGCTGGAACGTGGCTCACCGGGCCCAGAGCCAGGCCAGCTGTCCTGGTGTGCAGCTGGTGACAGTGACTCCAGAGAAACTGAGTGGCCCTGTCCCTGACAGGATGTTGTGCCATGGGGCAGGGAGGCTGTAAATGCTCTAAATTAAGAGCTGTCCCTGATAGGTGTAATTGATCCACACTTGAAAAGAGGGCATTCAGCAGGGAGAGACAGAAAATGAACTTCCATGGCTCCCAGCACTGGGGCCACATCCTGTGCACATGCCCACGCTGGGGACTGGTACTCCACTGTGGCCAGTGCCACAGGGCATTCCAGGTGGGCAGGGAGGAAGGACTGCCCCTGCCAGCATGTCACACTGTGGTCCCTGCTGCACCCCATGTCCCCCACATCTGGGCAGTGCACCCCTCTAAGCTGTCTAGTGCTAAGCACTGCTCTCTCTGCTCCCCATCCCACCAGCCCCAGGCTCGCTCCAGTCTCAGCCCTGCAGCAGTGCCTGCTGTGTGGGGGTGTGATGAGCCCCAGCCAGACCTGGTGCTGAGGGCAGCCCGTGCCTGCTGTCAGCCCAGGCAGCAAGGAGTGAGTCCCATGGACACAGGAGGCCAAACAAGACAGTTCTCCGGAGCATGGCGTGTCGTTTTACATCTGCTCAGATGGAGACTGAGTTATCCAGGTCCCTGAGTCCCAGACCCGCCAGAAGACAGTATCTCAGCTAAACGATGCAAAAATGATTTAATGGAGGGAACTAATCAAGGAATCCAAGAGAGACTGCTCACCAAGGGCTGATGCAAGATTCAATTAAACTGCAGCCTTTGTGGGTTCACCATTTTAATTTTCCACAAATTAGCTTAAAAAAGGTATGGAAATGAAGATATTAGATTTTTTTTTAAGTCAAAAGGAAAAATCCTTTGAGGATTATATTAGCTATTTCGCTTTAACAAACATAATTTCTATACTCATTTTCTTGTTTTAATCTCTGCTGTTGAGATACTCCTTCCATTCCAGCTCCAGTGTCAGTCTGGAAGGCTGTTAACCCTTCCCAGAGCAGGTCCTACAGCCTGGCTGCTGCAGTGCCCTTCTCCCATGCCAACCACAGTGCACAGGAACCCTCCTGGGACAGCTGGGTTCCGATGCAGGAGCACTGAAAGATGCAAGTACAGCCCCACAGTAGTGATGGAGATGCTTCCCCAGTTCAAGGGCTGTGCTCTGTCCCTGACTGTGCCAGGCCAGTTGGACAGAGTCCGGCTGTGAGTGATTCCCGTGCAGATGGGGCTGTGGATCTGCCTGGGGCTGCAGCAATGCTAAGCTCCAGACACCCCACATTTCCTGTAACTTCACCTGCTTTTGCCCTCAGGCAGCTGGAGATAAACACGGAGTAACAGTGTTGTGTGTCGGCTGTGATTTGTCTTCTGCAAGAGTATGTCTTGCACTGAGGATCTCCCGTGAGTGATAACAGCTGCTGTTATGCCCCTGCCTCCACTGGCACCTGCTGGCCTGGCATGGCTGGCCTTTTCCTGCCCTGTGTGGTACAGCTCCAGAGTTTGGTTGGAGGCTGCTTTCTGGCAGGAATGGTGCCTTGAAAATGTCAGGGCTAGTGGCTGGTTAGCTGGGCTTTTCCTGGCCAGACAGCCTGCTCCCTCCCTCAAGGAGCTGTGTTCCTCTCCCTGGGTTACTGCTTGTCAGTGGAAAACAGGTCCCCAGCAGCAGCATCACTTACTGGTGTGGGGGCTTTGCCAGGACTACAGAAGGTCTGGCTGGGCCACCCTGGCCAGGGCTGGCATGGCCAGGCCATGGCCCAAGGCCTGTACCACAGTGCTGAGGAACATCATCCACATGCCCTCTGCTCCCAGGATGGGGTCAGCTCCTCCTTGCGCTCTCCTCCCAGCACTGTCTGTACCTTTGGCACTGTCCATCGTTTGCCACATCCACTCTCTCACCCTGCTTGCACCTTCCTGTCCTGCACCATCCCCTCCTGGACCCCCCCCTTTGCCCCATGGCAGCATCATCTGGCTCCTGGGTGACCTTCAGCTTGCAGCTCCTGGAAGCACCTCCCTGTCCCCTTCCGCTGTGCCTCGAGCTGGAAGGAGCTTCATTTGTCACTGTCTCTTTTAAAAGGTCCAATCTCTTCCGTGGGGTCACCTGGCTGCTCTGCCAGCAGCTCCTCGTGCTGGCACAGCTCTGCTGCAGCCGCCGCAGCTGCCAGTCCAGGATGCGTCATCCCTGTCCCCTTGTCCTTGGGGTCCTGAGTGGTCCCCCCTCTGCCCATGGGTGTAGTACTCACAGTCAGAGCCCAGCCCACAGGTGGCTGCAGCCCATAGCTGGGGCTCAGGGCATCCCATCCCCTCCTCATGGAGAGGGGCAGCAGAGCCAGGGACACAGAGCCTCCCCTGCACCACGCTCCTGGTGCAGCAGATTGTGCAGGGCTGGCTTGGCCCCACGACACAGGTCTGGCAGTGGAGGCTGTGGCCAGGACCCTCCCTGCCCTGCACACATTGAGCCCTGAGTGGAGCTCAATGCAGAATTAATTTGTCATATTGACACTGATCGTTTATTAGGGAGCAGAGTGGAGCCCATTCATTTGAACAGAAAACATTTCATCTTATCTCCTGCCTTTTCATGCCTCAGCTCTCACTCTTTAACCTTGGACAACGAGACATTCATAATTTCCTCACTGGCTCTATGGCTCCTCTAGATAAGAAACTTATTTTTTAATCTTTCTTCCTATTGAATTTTAAACATGTTCCATTACAAAACCTGATGCACATAACAACATGTTTCACCCAGCATTAATGTGGCCACGCTGTGCTGCAGCCTCTGCCCTAAGCCAGGCTCCTGGCCCTGCCATCTCCTGGGGTACGAGGACCAGGGAGCAGCTCTGCTTTTTCAAATGGCTGTAGGGGCTCTGGCAATGGTGCCAGGGCAGGCAGGGCACAAGCAAGCCCCCACTCTGGGGACAGTGTGACACTGGGGTGCTGCCAGCAGGAGGGTGCACAGGTCTGCAGGGCTGGCTCTGCCCACTCCAGGGATTGCAGCCAGTGGGACTGCAGGGCAGTGGGTGCTACAAGAGGAACATTATGTCACCACCTGATGGTTTTCAGCAATTCCCATTTGCTCTAACATGGTCTGAGCCTGGAGAAGCATTTCTTGTTTGGACATGGTCACTGGACAGCCGACACATGACTGGGAGCTCTTGCAGCCTCACTCATGAGCCCCACTGCAGCCCCACACAGCAGTGTGGGGTCTGCCCCACCCCAGGGCCGTGAGCAGCTGCAGAGAGATTCATCTCATTTCCAGTCCACAAAGCTACTGCCCTGACAGCAAATAGCCCCAGCAGGGCCCCTACAAGGAGAGGCCATGATTGCTTTCCATGTGCGGGGGAGCCACAGAGATAAGGCTTTCACCTCCAAGGCTCTGCTGAAAAATTAGGGATGGGAGGTGGGAGGGAGCAAATTGAGATAAATGAGTGTGCTGCATGGCATCCTGCCTGCAGGATGCTGAAATAAAAAATCAGTAAATAAAAAATCACCAGTCTTTATCTGGTCAGAGCCCGAATGGGCTGTGTGATAACTATAACGGATGAGCCTGCCATGAGGGCCTCTGAGAGGGACCTCGTGCCACGTGGGAAGGCACCCGCTGGCACTGGGGACACAGCAGTGGCATGCACAAAGGGCCAGGGCAGCAGCTCTGCCGTGACACACTGGGTCCTGTCCCTCTGTGTGCACTGTGCTGGCTGCTGCACCAATCCCAGGTGGCTCTGGGAAGGGCTTGGCTCCTTCCTCAGTGTGAAATGCACTTTTCCAAGTCGTCCTTCACAGTGAGAAAAAGGCAGATCAGATGCCGAATTAGCCTGCGAGAGCCGTGTTCCCGTCTCTCTTATCTAACTCACTGTAACAAGCTCTTTGCATTTATTCTACCAAATGTGCTGCAGAATTGCGTTACAGCTCATGGCTGCGAGCCATCTGTGGAGAGAAATCCAGTTATACCTTGTATAATAAGTTCCTGACAATCTTACAGAGGACTCCGGGTCATAAAAGTCTCCCAGTTTTATCGCCAGTAACAGACACGGAGAGAAATTAAGTTGTCTTATCAAATTTAGATAATATATATCCCTCTGGAGTGGAAGGTTTCTGATGGATCTTTTACAGTATTAGAACATTTAGAGGGGTGAACAGAAATGCACAGTGGGGGTGGGAGAGCAGTGGGGTGCAGAACACCCCAGGGCAACCAGGAACAGGGGACTGGTAGCCGCTGGGCAGACACCGGCCCTGGGGAGCCCTTGGAATGCAAAAGGGAGCTGAAGGCTGTTTGCAGGCAGGAACCATGCTGAGAGGTGGGCTCTGCTCCTGCCTGGCTCACCTCGAGCACTCTCATGCAGCTATTAATGAAAGCAATAACCTCCAGCATCCTGATACGCACGCTCCTTCCCACTGCTTCCTGCGCCAGTCACTGCAGGGAGAAGGAGCCACAGGGTGTCTGCTGAGTTCCTGGGTCCTTGGATCTGCTGAAATCGGGAGCCAAGCCCTGCAGGGAGGCTGGACATGGGATGTCCCTGTCACATATCCTCCCTGGCCAGTGCAGGGATGAGGATCCTTGATTCTGGAAGGGTCCTGCTCCAGCAGCATGCACAGCATTGGTCCTGTCCGGGCTCTCCTTGCAGCAGTTGGCAGGCAAAGGAGCTCTGCTCCACTCAGGCAGTAATTTTAAGCTCCCTGGAGAAGGGTCCCTGCTAATCCCATTGCCCAGGGCTTGGACTGTCCCTGCCCCTGGCTTGGGTGTGAAGGCTCCTGCAGCTGGGAGGCTGGGACAGGGATGGTCACCACCTGGACTGACCTGTGGCCCCCAGCCAATCTCTCCCTCCTGGGAGACTAGTTGCCCACAGGGATGGTGCTGGTGGCGTGGGAGGGCTGGGATCCTCAGCACACCTGCTCTCTGTTCAATATTTAGTTTCTGCAGAGGCAGAGTGCAGTAGCCATGGCAATGCAGCGGGCAGGCCCAGCATCGCCAGTGTGCCGTTTATTATGAGCTGAGCAGTCTCGGGCACTGGGAATGCAGACACATGCCTCCCCCGAGAGCCCTGTGCTAATAAAAAAATGAATCCTCACTTACTGATCTCTGTATTTTTAAAGATTGGTTACTCTATCTTTTCCTTTTTCATTCATTTTTTAAAAATCTATCTTGCCGTTCAGGGCAGAATTATCTGTTTAGCACCGTTGTTACTTTAATCACAATTAGCTTTTCCCACTCCATTAATAAGACTCTCAATGGTGCTACATCATGGGAATGTGCCTCCACAGCCATCCTGGCACTCTGCCGAGTCTGATGCCCAGGGTTTTTCTTCCCTGCAGCACTGGCAGCCAGTGCTCTCAGTGCCATGCTGTGCACTCATCTCCATTGCCCCTGTGCTTCGAGGGGTGCTGAGCCCCATGACTGAGCAGGCTCTGGGACTGGCAGGTGCTGGCAGCACTTCCCTAGAAGGCTTGTGGCTGAGCTGGAGCTGTTCCCACTCCTGGCAGCAGGAGCAGAGAGGCTGGGAATTAGGATTTAACCTCAAGAGTGGGTCAAGAGACTACCTCGCCTCCCCACATCTTTTCTTCAGAGCATTTGGTGAACAATGCATGCAGAAGGCTTTTTATTTTTGTGTAGAAACGTGTGTCTAATGAATTAGCCACGGATTGAAGCCTAACATGGGTAATTTACACTGAACATTCGCTTGCTCAGAATCATCCATCAATTTTGTACCACATTAAAACCCACGTCCCGCCCTGGGAGTGCGTGGCTGGTGCTGCACCTTGAGACTCCCTCCCAGCACATCCCTTGGTGTGGTGTGACCTCACTGGTGCCCTCTGCAGAGAGGGGGACTGCTGTGCCACAGGCTGTGGTCACATTGGCCTGGCCTCTCCATGGGCAATGGGATTTGCCCAGGACCCATTGGCATGAGATGGGCAAACACGAGGTCAGGCACAGGTTCCCTGTCCTGCAGCCTCTGGGCACAGGGTGTCCCTGCCCCATGGCACTGGAGTCAGCAGAAAGACCTGCTGTGTGCTCAGTCTCCCCCAAAAGCACAAACAGCTTTTCTGCTGGGAGTTGTGTCTCCTCAGCTTATGGTATGGCATGAGCCTCAATTGCCCTCCTGGGAACAGGCACCAAACCCAGGGGAGGATGCTACCGCCAAAAACCACCATGTCCAGAATGTGGTACCTGCAACAGCAGCAGGGTGTGGGGAGGGTGGTGCATGGCCATGCCCAGGGCACAGTGGGCAGCTCACCCCTTGCATGGCAGTACTTGGCCCCCTCCTCCCACTGGCCTCCCCACCACTGCAGGGACCCTTCCCAGGGGAGGGATTACATGAGGGAATTGCTGGCACAGGCATAATTGCTGAGATAACCGCTGATTGTGGAGTTTGCAAACAAAAAATAGAGTGGCCAGGGTCAGTCATAATTGGTAAATATTTGTCTATCTAATCAAAAGGCCTTTTAATTAACAATTTTCTTCTTGCAACTGGTTTAATTTTTTTTAAGAACTTCTGCAGGAAGTCAATTAGACCCAACAGATGGCAAAGAACATCCCAGCATCAGCAGATCCTGCCATCTGCCACCTCTGGAAATGGCAGCCCCACCAAAGCCTCATGCCCCATGGCAGCCACCCCTGGGACAGTGGAGCTCTGACCCTTTGCCACCCCCATGGAACACAGGCAGGTAGGATTCTCTCAACAGGAGTCATGCACAGCCAGTGCTGCTGCAGTTCTGGGGCAACTGGAGGGGCTGGGAGTGCCTGAGCCACACGCTGGGGCCTCTGGGGCTGCAGCTCTGTCCCAGGCATTTTGCCTCATGTTACCTCTGCCTGGGCAGCTCTTGAGCCCTGACCCAAGCAAGCAGCAGGCAAGAAGGCAGCTCTACAATGCAACAGGCTGGCTCCTGGCAGCACCAGCAGCTGGCTCGGTTCAAGGTGGGCATGGCTTGCCCTGCTGACAGGCTCGGCCCCAAAGCTGGAGACTGCAGCACAATGCCCCTGCCTGCTCTTGCCCATGGGGCCTCCTGGCCCCTGGCTCCCAGGTGGACTGTCTCTGCCAGGCTGGGGCAGAGCTGCCCAGCCCTTGGCAAGGAAATGCCTGCAGGGACACAGGGCACTGTCACATGGGGACACAGGGCACATGCTCTGCAGGGACACAAGACACATTCCATCTCACATCCCCCCTGCCCTCCCCACTGTCCTCCCTTCCACCTCGGCAGGAAGAGCTCCTCTCTGCAGGTGAGCTGGCAGCACTCACACCTGCTGCTCTCCACAATCAGGAGATTGCTGTGCACAAGAGGCAGCTGACGCATCTCTTCCTCAATCAGCTGCTCTTCACGCCCAGCTCCGTGCCACTTGCTGTGCCACTCTCTGTGCCACTCGCTGCTGATTGCCCTTTGTCTCCTGCAAGGCCACACTCGGTGGCAGTGCAGACAGCAGGGCCAGGGCGCTTCCATGGCACTCCTGTGGTGTGGCTTTGCCCTTTACTCCCCATGAGCCCACAGCTCCCAGTAGGGGAAGATACTGGGGTTCTCCCAGCTCCAGGGGTTTGAGGGGAGCCCCGAGCACAGGCTGTCTGCAGGGTGTTAGCTTTGGCCCCACGTGGATGCAGGACCCTGCTGCTCCCACCCCTATTCCCACCCCCAGGAAGGTGGCCAGAGAGCCTGCAGCTGGCTGAGTCTCCAGTCTGTCTGGTCACTAGCCATGGGGCAAGCAGATGGTCCTGCAGCTGGCAGGGCAGGGAGAGATGTGGGTGAGCAAAGGGGTGGTCTGGAGGCTGGGCAGAGTGCCCTGTGCCTCAGGGCAGGAGGAGGTACAGCCACCCCGGGCATCGCTGCCCGGCCACACCACTGGAACCTCTCCAAAGCACCAGGGAGCAAAGCACCTAAATCTTTCCTGCCAGGCCCTTCGGAGATGTCCCCCTTTATTCACAACTGCTTTTTAATTGCCTTTTGTCAATTAGAGCGAGATGGATCGGGTTCCTCGGGGAGGCAGCAATTAGCGCGGGGATGAATGCCGAGGCAACCAAGCTCCCTCTGCACGCAGCAGTGGTGATTTGTAAACCTGTCACCCAGGCACAGAGCTCCGCTTCCAGCCACGGCAGCCGCACGGCCTCACGGCAGCGGGAGCACCTTGGCACCTCACCCCCGAGCGACAGGAGCTGGGCACCCGCCCCAGCCACTCCCGGCAAAGAGCCCCGGCGTGTCCCCTCGGTGCGGCTCCGGGCGGGGGGTGTCCGGCCGGTGTCCATGTGGGGTGTGCCCCGCAGATGGATATTAAGGCGCATGCAGGGCAGGGTGAGGACGGGGACACGGTGCCAGGGCCGATGGAAGCTGCTCTGGACAGGCTGGGCGGCAGGAGCCCCTCTGGATGGGGCATCACCCCTGCCAGAAAGAATTAACACCTACAGTTTCCAGCTGGCTGTGGCCAGCCTCCTAATTAGGTGTGGTGACAATGGCGATTAGTCATCCAGGTTCACCAGTGCGGTGCACGGGACGTGAGGGAGCTCTGAACAGGTCACTGCTTTCCACACTGCAACTCCAGGTGTCCTCTTCATGGCTCAGCCTGCAGACACACTGCCTGCTACTTCGCAGCCACCACAGCTGACTGTCCTTGAGCTCAGGATGCTCTCATTCATCCCAAATTCATCCAAAATCCATCCCTGCAGATAACCTGGTTTGTCATGGGACAGCCTAGGCAGGGTTTGTTTTGGCTGCACCCAGAGGTTCAGACTGCCAGGGGCTTGTTCTCCCTCGCACCCATCCCTTCCTGGCACTCACTGATATCTCTCACTATCCTGGTCCCAGTTCTGCGGGGCTTTGGGCACCAGGGACATTTAGCCATCAGCCCACTCTGGGGCTGCAGCAGTCACTGCCTGCTCTCCCTGAATTCACCCAACCCTCCCTCTCTGCTTCATGGCCTTTGTCTAATTCCCTATGCCCCTTTCCTATTTTTCTTCTTGACAGAAGCAGCAGGCTCATGCATCCAGGGACTCCACAGCCCTTTCTTGTAGCTGTAGATTAAATTTCCCAGCTCAGTGTCTGCTGGCCTCTGGCTGAGTCACTGTGCACAGGTGTCCTCCTGTCCCCAGGAGCAGCAGGCAGTCCTGGTGGTGCTGGAGCTGGGGAGAGGGTGCGTACAGGGACACAGGGTGATCCCTGCCAGCTGAGACTAGCTGAGCTAAACTAAGCCAAGCCCTGACAGCCTCCTGGGCCATGGCTTTGGGCAAAGAGAAGGGTAAATCTTGTGTGGGCCCAGCAGCCAAACTCTGCAAAGCATGCCCAAGCTCCTGCTTCCCTCATTCCACTCTGTCCTTGACCCCGGGGAGGGTGCAGCATGTGGAAGGAGCCCGGCTGCTCTAATTAAACCATGTTTGCAAACTCCCATGGCAAGCATCCCTAATTATAATTAGGGAGAGCAGATCCGCCTTCCCTGCCTCTTGGACATGTGAACAAGCTCCATGCATGCCAACCAGGCTCTGAGGGCACTGAAGGCTGGCACATGGCACTGCTCAGCCTCCCCTGGGCTGGGCAAATCCCTGGAACAGCCCCCATGGGGCGACAGCACCATTGGCGCCCTTGGGCCAGGGGTGCCAGGCTGGGGGCAGAATGCCACGGTGCAGCTGGCACCAACCCCTGCACCCAGGCATGGCGTGACTGCACCCCTCTCCCTCAGCACGCACTCTTCATGCTTGAACCATTGGCCTAACGATTTCAGGTTTTTCCCCATTTTCCTGTATTATTATTTGTCGTTGTTCCTGTTGCAGTTCAGTGACCATGAATTATTGAACGTCTGCTTGCTCAGTAACTCTTTACTTCCACCTCGGCACACTGCTGCCGTGCCGCCTGCATGGGACAGCCGCCAGCTCCTGCCCCTGGCCCCTCCTGCTGCTGCGGGACCCCTCACCATGCTCGGCACACGGCAGGGCAGGCGAGGGGCCATGCAGGCTCTGGGTCCAGCAAAGGCCCTTTCTCTGGCTCCACTACATCAGTGCAAGGTCTCTCAGCAATGTGAACCCTGGCTGGGACATGGGATGCACTGGGATGTGCTGGGGCACATTGGTGGGCTTTGCAGTGAGTGCTCCTGCAGCCGCAGTCACAGGCATTAGGGGGTTTGCCTGGCACCCATCCCTGCTGTCAAGGACTCTGTGCCCATCCATGGGCAGGGACATGTTGGTGATCATTGTGCTGCTATGGTGGTGATGGCAGGACAGGAGTTGGAGCCAGGTTGGTGCCATGGTGTTTGCAGGAGTGAGGAGGCTCCTGATGGGTGACAGTGCCTGGCCCGGCCACCAAGGCACAGGCATGGCTCAGCCTGCTGATGCCCTGGAGCTGCTCTGGACAATGGCACAAGAACTGGGGATGAGCAAGGGAGGCTCATGTCATACCCCAGCCCAGCCTGGGATGGGAGGACTGGGCTTTCCCAGGGCTGCAGAATATGTCCCTCCCCTGTGTCATACTCAGGATGCATTTGCCAGGGACAGAGAGGAGTCCTGAGGTTTAACAAGCCCTGCAAGTGGCCTTGGGTGGGTGTGAGGACTCAGGTATGGCCTGTCCCCGCAGAATCCAGTCTTGGCAGTCAGGGGCTGCCAGGGTGGCTGTGGTAGGAGCTGCTGCCCTTGCAGAGCCATTGCTTTCCCTAATCTGCTTTTATACTTGGGGCAGAGTTGAGAAATCTCTGCAGGTATTGTGGGATTTCACAGACATGAAGGATAAAGTCTCTGAACTCCCACAGCTGCATTTCCTGAGCACTGCAACACTCCGATACCTCTGAAATGCTATTAAGCACCTGGCGCTGGTTTGTCTTTGCAACTGTGTCCCCTAAATAAATCCCTTCCCCATGCTGAGCCATGCTAATGGCCTATTGTTAAATGGCCAGCCAGTGCACTGTAAGCTGAAGTCATTATTTTTTCCACTCATCACTGGGGAAAAAATCTCTCTCCAGCATCCGTCTTGTAGGTTAAGACTGAAATTTGCAACCTGCAAGCCCCTGTGCATGGCATGTGCCCCTTGCCCTGAAGCATTGGATGGGGGCCACTCAGGCCCCTGCCAGGGTTCTCACAGGAAGCAGCAAGGGTTTGCCATTATTGAGCTGGATGAGGCACCTCTGTGTTGGGACAGGATGGCACCAGGGCTGGGGAGCAGTGTGGCAGCAGCTTCTCTGTCAGGGTGGGATGGCAGCACCCACAGGGACTCTCAGCCCTCTCAGGCTGTCCTGGACCCACCAGCCCCACTGACCTCCCCAGTTCTGAGCCTGGGCAATCACTGCCTGATTCTGGGCTGTCTGGCCTGATAGTGAGGCCAGACAGGGGACCTGGCCCTTGGCACATGTGTGTGCCTGGCACTGCCTCCCAGCGCGTCCCACCCTGGCTGCTCCCTGGCACCCACGCCTGTCTCTATTGGCCGCCATCTCACACGTAAGTGGCTCCCTGGGAGACTTGCTCCATTTTTTTCCTTTAACCTTGAAATGCAATTTCCTCCCCAAAATATCCTTTTTCCTGTAAACAACATCTCTTTAGTGAGATTACAGCAGAAATCCCCGAGCTCCCAGGTCTTGGGCGCTTTATCACCTGGTGAGCCCCATCCGTCACGGCCACGCGTGTGTTCTCGGCACCCCGCCCTTGCCGATGGGCGATGGTCTTTTCATCATTTTTACAGATTTATTTTACAATAATTTAATTTCATCCTCAGCCCTGGGAAGACGAATTGGCCCCTGATGTGACTGGGGATTCAGAGCCAGTCTCATAAATTTGCCGCCTCTACACAAAGCTCTATTTGGAGTCCCCGATGCAGCCGTGAGCGAGAGTCCTTAAACAACAGGGGATGGGCTGTAAATCCCATGTGTGGCAGAGGGATGTTGCGGTGCCAGCGTTGCTCCACGAGCCTCAGCCTGACTTGGTGGCTCTGGGTGGCCACCGGGACAGCAAAGGGCTCAGGCCCTGTCTCTGGGGCAGACAGGGCTTTGCAGGCTGCCCCACCAGCTGCCATGCGACACCAGGTGCGGCCAGAGCTGCACTGCTGGGATGCCACCTCCCATATGGGCACCACTACACAGGTGCCCTGAAGTGGCCAGTACCCAGGACCCATCTCTGCCAGCATGTGCCTCACCTCCTGACTCACTGGAGCCAGTGCTGTGCCAGTGCTGCGCTGGGCACGTGCGTCAGGATGGTGCCGCCAGCCCTGCCACCAAGCTCTGTGCATTCCTGCACATCTGTGCTCGACACATCTGGGACTCACTGTGCTTTTGCTGTGAGAGGCTTGCCAATGTAATTAAACTCGAGTGACTCCCCTGCCCCCAGGCACAGCCCCTCATTTCCCTTTGATTTATTATGTCTTCTTAATTTATTTAAATGAGCCTCGGTGTTTGCACAGGCTCGGAGAGGGCTGGCTGGAGTTCTAATTGCCGGAGCGAAAGGAAGGCAGCTGGAGGGCTCCAGGGGATCTCTGCAGTGGTGTGTGCTGTGGGGTAGGGGGCTGTGGCCAGACCCCCAGCAGAGCCCCAGGGACGGGAAGTGCCTTTGCAGCAAAGTTTCCTGCACATGTGGCGGTGGTTTGGCCCCTGGTGCTGGGTTGTGCCAATGCCTGGGGATCTGCCTCAGTGGGGCTCTGTAGGAAAGGCTGAGCATCTTTTAGAGCTGGCATAGGGGCATCTCCCTGGGGCATTGCAGTGCACGGGGGCTGGGGTGCAGCCAGATCTCACTGTAGCTCCTGGCCAGGTGGGAGAGGTGTGTAGGACAGTGGGGGAGCCCACGGCACAACTCTAAGGGGTCAGTCTGTGCTTGAGGGCAACAGAGATTTCTCTCACTCCCTCCCTCCATTCCTCCTGCCTCCTCATGGCCCTACTTCCCCAGCTCAGAGTGAGCAGGCAGCATGCCTCCTGCCTGTTCATGCCTCCTGCCTGCCCCGTGCCTGCCCCGTGCCTGTGTGGCCTCATGCCCAGCTGAGCTCCGCGCCGCCGGCTCTGCTTGTGTTTGCACAGCTGATTGTTCCCAGCTCGGCGTACTGCCTTGCACTTGTCCCTGTTGAATTTCATCCTATTTTTTCCAGTCCATTTCTCCAATTTGTCAAGATCATTTTGAATTCTAATCCTGTCCTCCAAGATACTTGTAGTCCCTCCCAGCTTCGTGTCATCTGCAAATTTAATAAGCACTTTCTCTATTCCATCATCCAGGTCCTTAATGAAAACATTGAGCAAACCAGAACCAGGGCAAGCCCTTCACCATCCTAGCAGCCCAACACACACCATGCTCACCATACTCTGCCTAAATGTGATGGGAAAGGGTACCAGAGCATTTTCATGTTTGGCTGTGCCTTGCTGCATCCACCACCTCCCATGGGACCTCTCTCCTTTGCTGCCCTGGAGCAGTGCTGGCACAACGGTGGGCTGCCAGTGTCAGGGGAGCCAGTGCTGGGTTGAGGATCAGAGAGGACAGGGGCTCATCTCCTGGAGGGCTCCAGCTTGAGCTGCCACTGGCCAGTGCAGTACAAAGGCCTGGGGGCAGCTCCCGTGTGCTGAACACTATGGGGCCATGCCCCACAAACCCCTGCTGTGGGATATGCCAGAGGCACAAGAAGGGCATGTGGAGTGGCAGTGGGACACAATTCTGCTGGTGGCTGGTGCATCCCAACCTGGGGTGCATGGCAGTGACCATGGCTACAAGTGGGTTGCTAAGGGGAGCAGGCATCCAGCCTGAGGAGGGCAAGACATCCTTCACCCCAGTAGTCAGTGTGGGCACAGGAGAACCACAGCAGCCCCTGATGGGGCTGTCCTCCCCCTCACAGCTGCCCACCCCGTTTTGTGCCAGGTGAGGCTCTGCCCAGCCCCACTATCTCCCCAGTCTGAGGCTGCTCCCTTGGGCCGGGGACTGCTCCTGGGGCTGTGTGGCAGGCATCTGGAACCAGCCCCAGCCTGGAGCCATCTCGTGTGCCACCTCTGGCCACAGCAATCTCTTTTCTTTAATTGATTGTAGAAAGCAATTTACAAAATATAAACTTCTGCCTGTGCCAAGCCCTGCGTGTCCAGGCACAGCCTAATTTCACAGTAAAATTTCAAGTGCAATGAATGGCTTTTCCCAGCACCAGTCCGTGTCCAAGCCAAGAGCTTTACAGTCTGCATAGGCTGTGCTGAGCAGCCCAAAAATGGCTTTGCACTGCCCTGCGGAGCACACAGCTCCCAGGGCTGGCTGTCATAATAGCCATAGCAGCTCTGCCAGCACTCACTTCTGGGCTGGTGCTGCCTGGGTTGACATGGCTGTGTGGGACCACCATGGCTGCAGCCCAGTCTGCAAAGAGCCACAAGCCCCAGCTCTCCGTGCAGCCAGCTGGATGATGAAGGGACCCTACATGGTCTGTGTGGCCATCAAGGAATTGTCCCAGCAGGGCTGACCACAGCTGCAATGATGGGGGCTCAGCTGAGAGCTGGTGCTCCCTGCTCTGGCTCCTTTCATGTCAAAGCCATAATTTCATGGTCAGGGTCTAGGAGGTTTGTACACAGAGATGCATTAATTCCGCATTTAGCGATACAGGAATAATTGGTGTCACATCAATTAGATCAGTTCTTGGATACTGCAGTGATAAGTGCTGTGCAAAGACCTCTGGGCTGCAGGATGTGAGGAATTCCAGCAGTGAGCGAGCCTGGTGGGTCTGGCAGCAGCAGGAAGAGGGGGGCTGGCAGGGACATTGGGTGTTGAGAGAATGGTGGAGTATCCAGCACTTTTGGTCTTTGCAGGAGAATAGTGAGGCCTGGGGCTCTCATGGTAGTCAGTGCCTGGAGCTGCAGTGCTGGAGGCTGCTGCACATAGGCCTGGAGGTGCAGGCCTATGCTTGGGGGGGGGCTGGCAATGTGGCAAACCTCTCTCTGAGCCTAATGTCCCAGTCACATCACAGTGATCAAGCCACTTGCTGGGTGCCTGGTTCAGCATCATCCACTGTACCCCTCATCCCTGTGGCATGGCTTTGCACACACGGTGGATTTGCTGACTCGCTGCTGCCAGCCCCACCAGCTAATGGGAGGAGGCTCAGGTGGGTCTGGGGCAGCGTGGAGACCCCCTGTGCTCACACTCCCACAGTACAGATTGGCGCTGTCAGTCCCATCCCCGCTGCAAACTGTAGGCAGAGGTAATTTGCAGATGACAAATATCCCTGACAGTAAATATTTTTCCCACCCTCATCTTTCTACAAGCAGATAAGGTGGCAGCACTGTAGCAATACGGTTGCTGGAGGGAGACAAACTCTTTGGCAGACTTAAAAGTCTATTGTGTCCCCGCAATTATTTATAGATAAAGAGAAGAAAGCCAATAAGCAGAGAATGGGGCTGCACAACTGCATTTGTTATGACGATGATGATGTTATCTCTCCCTCACACCCACACACACATCTCCAGTGCATGGAAACTCGCTGCTGGCAACAATCAAATCCCCAATCAGGACAAGGCAAGACGGATTGGAGTCTTTGCCCTCTCCTCACTGACTTGGGTCCATCGTGTTTTCCCCCAGTGAACCCACCACACAACTCCAGTGGCTTCTCTGGAGTAGCACCTTTAGGGCCCCAGGGTGCTGCTGTTTCTGGCTGCAGGATGTGGAGGCCAGGTGATTTTTGTCCCTGTAAATCAGCCCCTGGGGTGCTGGATACCTTGTGGTGAGGGGGTCTGGGGTTGTGTGCAGGGAGTATGGAACTGGCTGGGTCCTCACCAGCTCGAGCTGCAGGACCCCAGGGTGTGGGCGCTCCCCACTGCTGCGCAGGGTGCAGGGGAGTGTCTGTAAGCTTTCCCTGCTCTGCATGCCCAGGATCTCCTCTCCCATCCCACACCATAGCCAAGAACAGAAATGTGCACGTTTGGAGGGATCTGGGATTGAAATATGTGGCAGGGAAGAGTGATGGAGGTCACTGCCAATGAGTGTGTTTCTGCAACCAGTGGAGCAGAGACACCCTGAATGAGAAACACGGACTGTGGCATGGGAAGGGGTTGGGAAGCACTGTGTTCTCCCTGTTCAGTGAGCACTGCAGGAGCCAGTGGAGGGGACCCTGGGCCTGGCATGGCTGGACCCACAGAAGGGAAGAAAAAGGAAGTTGAGGGCTCAAGACCTGGAGTATCACTGTGCCAGGCACTGGGATCCCTGAGTGACCTGTCACATGTGTGACGCTGGGGCCCTTGACCAGCCCATGTCTCCCCATGCTCCAGGGTGCTGCATGGCATTGCCTGGCTCCTGCTGGGGCAGAAGTCTTGCAGCTCCCCAGAGCACACATGGCCACTGCTCCTCTCCAGGGCTGGGGGTGCAGGAGGGATGTGGGCTCCTGCCAAATGCTCAGCCCTGTCTCAGTGGGACCCCCACCCTGGGAAGGCCCCAGGGCAAGCTTTCCAGCTGGTGAGATAGTGCCTGAGACAGTGACTGGGAACCCTTAACTGGACTGGAGAATGGGATGATTTTTCATTGCTTCCTCATAATAAGAGGACAGGAGTAAGTGACTAGTACAGTCCGTTCACTCGGTAAAGATTTATACAATCACTTCATCCGGTAATTGGTATTCTGGGGAGAGAGAGCAAGCTGCAGCTCCAGCATCCGCCTCTATTTGTTTTATCTCTGTCTTTCTCTCTTTCTCTCCCCTTTTCAGAATGAGTAATTCTGTCCCTCACAATCCCATTTAAACAGAGCATTTGCAGAGTGAATAATTAGTTACATTCAATTAGGCCTCACACGCTCTCCCTTCTCACTTTGGGGGACAGACACACTAATGAGATGGTACATGCCTGACACGCGGGAATGGGCACTGAACATACTGTGTGCCAGCAGGGAAGGGTCAGCCCTGGGGAAGGCAAAGAGGTGACCCCAGAGTGGCCAGCCTGCCACCTTGGGGAGGCAATCCTTTGGGGAGTGTTCAGGACCAAAGGCTTCATGTCTGGGGCCAAAGACTGCATCTGTGGCCCACATAGCACTAGCCTTCTCCACCAGCAGGAGCAGGATCACACCTATCCCCAGGAACGCATGTCCTCTGGGCTGGTACCAAGGGAATGCTGCCCAGCCTGTGACCATCCCACTGCTACTGCTGGGAGTGCCAAGCCCTGAGAGGAAGGAAAGCTGCTGCCATGTTTTTATCTCCCTTATTAAACCTAACATTAGGTTTTAAGAGGAGCCTTAAATAATGTGCCGCTGCCTGTACAGGCAAAGTTGCTCCATGCTCCAGCTGCTCCTGCTCTGGGATTTATGGCCTTATGCCTGTGTTCAGGTGATGGTGGGTCACAGGCTGAGGCTGCTCCCACCACCTAAAGCCTGCAGTGGGCTTTGTGCCACTGCAGCCCCACACTAATGCTTTGGAGCCCATGGTGGCTCTGCTGCTACACCCCAGTACCCCGCAGTGCTGCCCTGCAGTGGGATGAACCCCACTTGTGCATTTTACTGCCAGAGCAGTGAGGCGAGGGGCACGGAGCCACCTGCAGCAAGCAGCCCTGCGTGCACCCTCCGTGTCCTCTGATAGGGGACACAGGCAGGGCACGGCTGTGGAGGGAGCAGCTTCTGCTGTGGGGGTCAGTGAGGGCAGCCACAGGGGACACGCATGCAGGGGAGTGAGCCCAGCCAGGGTGTGCTGGGGCGGGCATGGGGAGACAGTGGGGGTCAGCACAGCCGGTAGTGGCTCTTCCCTCCCTCCTCTGGCGTGAGCCTCTGCTCTGGGAGCACCCGGGAGCACCTGCCCACTGCCAAAACATCCTTCCAGGAGCATCAGAGCTCGGAGCGCCGGTCCCGGGAGCGCCGGGTCTCGGGGCTGCTCACGCACAGGAGGCAGATAATCACGTTTAATCACAGGGTTTTGCCAGAGGTGGGTGGAGGGTGACGGAGCGCAGCCGCTCCCGTCCGTACGGGTGAGTGTGCGGGGCAGCCGCGGGAAGGGGGCTGGCGCTGGGCAACCCCGTGGCCAGAGCCCTCCGTGCCCACCAGAGCCCACGCGGGACGGGGCGGGGGCGGGCGGTGCCGGTCCTGCCCGCACAGTCCCAGCCGGTCCCGCAGCACCATCTCCCGGCCGCCGCACGCCGGTGTTCGCGTTCCGGCCCCGCCGCCGCGATCCCCAGCCCCAGTCCCAGGGCAGAGCCGTGGGCTGGCCGGTCCTGCCTCTGTTCGTCCCAGGGAGCCCTGCAGCGCTGGGCAGCACGGCGCGACGGGGTGCCCTGTCCGGGCGCCAGCCCCCACCGGGCCCTGCTCCAGCACGGGCAGCACTTCTGCAGCGCCCCAGAGAGGTGACTGAGCTCTGATGTGGTGATCTCACACCAGCAGTCCCCTTTCCCAGCCCTGGCATCCTTGGCACTCAGGGAGCTGGGCTCTGCACTGGGGTCTTGATGTCAGCAGTGACTGCATGGGGCTCTGCCAGGGCTCAGCAGGCGAGCAGCTGCACTGGGCTCCATTGCAGCACCTGGGCAGGAAGCAGGTTGCGGCTCTTTTCCATGTCCCCACACAGGCAGCCAAGCCTTCCTCCACCAGGGCAGCCCTGTGCAGGTGACCAGGTCAGGAGTTGTGGTGGTATTCCTGTGCGGTGGTCATACCAGGGTCCACTTCAGCATCACATCATTTGCAGCCAGGCCAGATGCCAGATTTCCTCCCCAGCTGGAGAGGGGACAGAGGAGATGGTGGTGTCCCCAGTCTGTGCTCCTGTTGGAGGCAGTGCCCTGCACCTTCACAGCATCTCCTGCTCCGAGATGCGGCTCTCCTTGCCATCCTCCTGGGCCACAGGCTGGCCCCTGAGTAGGGTCTCCTGCACAGGCAAGACATTCTCATCCTGCTCCGTAGGCTGATGGGTATCTGGGTTCTCTCCGGGCTCCCCAGCCTCTATCTGCACAGGGGCAGGGGTCAGGGGCAGGCAGCTACAACCCCTGCTCTGCACCCATGTGTTTCCACAGGCTCCTGCTATGCTCCCGTGCAGGCCAGAGTGTGGGTCCCTCCCAAATGCTCAGCACTTTCCAGCAGCACCCTTGGGTTGCCCCAGCCGTCGTCCTGCCCCAGCCAGGCAGCCTAGTCCAGCCCCCA
Organism: Lichenostomus cassidix; assembly: GCF_008360975.1. NCBI lineage: Eukaryota > Metazoa > Chordata > Aves > Passeriformes > Meliphagidae > Lichenostomus > Lichenostomus cassidix. The sequence continues at coordinate 7,952,997 of NC_139500.1, read as the reverse complement.
GCCCTCCTGCATTGCAAAGCCACAGCCCCTGCTCTGGTGCTGGCACATCCCCAACTGTGCCCAGGAGGGATCCCAACCCACTTCTGGAGGGGACTCTGGGTAGACTCACCTCCTTTGGCACCCGTCGCCTGGAATCTGGATGAAAAGAGGGATAGAGAAGGCAATGTCCACAGGGAAGTGCTCCTGCCCTGCAGGGAGCTTCCCTGGGTCAGTGCTGGGGCTGGTGCTGCTGCACCACAGGTTCTGCAGCTCATGTTTGCTGTCACTGCCAGGTTGGGCAAGCTGGGGACCACAGCAGGAGCCAAAATGCACTCATAGGGCACCACCGCTGTCCCCCAAGAGTTGGCACGGCAAACCCTGTCCTGGTGATGTCCTCTGAGGGGCTTCCCCACTCTCAGCAGAGCTGATGCTGCTCTCCCCGGATCAGCTCCTCAGCCCTTTATGGCCCCTCTGGCCAATGTTCTCCCTCCCTTGACCAAGGCAGCACTTTCCGTGCTTTAGCCCCTCACCTGTGTGGACCAGGCAGTAGATGCCGACACCCACAAGGCATGTGACAACTGCAGCTGTGATGGGGATCAGCACTGACAGTGAGGAGCGCCTGCTTGACTCTGCAGAGGAAGATGGGGTCAGTGAGGCACCAACCAGACATTCAGCACAACACAGAGTGCTCTGCTCCAGCCCCAGCCCCATGGGGATCCCTCATGGAGTCAGAGAGGCAGGAAGGTGTCACACTGGCCATGCACCCAGACCTTCCTCTCCCAAAATCACCATGGACCAGGCCAGCTCTTCCCAGCACTGCAGGAGCTGGAGCCCTGGGGAGGTCTCTGCTTTGCACTGGAACAGCCCTGGGCACTTACCGCAGATCACATCCGAGGAGTTTGTCCCTTTCACCTTCACCACCAGCCCCTTTTCCTCACAACTGCAGGGAAGAACAAGACCATGTAACCACAGCAGTAACTCAAACACAGGGAATAGTTGGGGCTGGGCAGGCACCCAAGCTGCCCCAAAATGCATCCTGCTTTGAGCCCACCGAGCTCCAGCAGGGTGAGCAGGAGCACCTCCACTGACACAGCATGATGGGGACAGCAGGTACACAGCAGGATACCAACCCAGGAGCTTGGCCTGGAGTTGCTGAAACAGCTGAGGATGGGAGCAAGTTTAGGGACAAGGCACAGGTGGGAGCAAACCTGCCCAGTCAGGGAAGCCCCTAAGGCTTGGGCACTGTAGCTATGACAGAAAACCTCAGATAGGCTACAAGTGGCTCCATGGGGAAGTAATTTCTGGGCACAGATAAAAGCAAAGTGAAATCCAGTAGCTGGCAGCTGAAGCAAGACTAATTCAGCCTGGAAATAAGGCTCATGTTTCTACCAGGAACTGCAATTAACCCTCAAGCAGCTTTCTAAAGACAGGGATGACCTGCCAGTTCATGGCATCCTCAAAGCCAAACTTCCCATGGAGAGGACTTGTGCCTTGGCTGATGACTACAGCTGCGCAGAGCACTGGAACAACCTGAACAGAGCATGGGGTGTCCCCAAAAATCCTGATCCCTTGCTTCCAGCATGGACACCCCTGAAGGGGCAAGCAGTCTGTGCACATACTGAGGGACACACACAAGCACCTGGACATCTGCCTTGACTTCAGTCAATGCTGTCCTGGATGTCACTGTGCTCCCAGCCTCATTCCTCTCACTCTGGCCCTACACCAGGCAGATGCTGTGTCCCACAGAGATGAGCCTAGCTGCCCAGTTCCCAAGGCCACCAAGGAAACTGGCAGCAGAGGATGTACTCACTGGGGCTGGGGGAAGGACATGGTGTACACTCAGACAATACCTTGTCCAGGGATGGCACGGCTCAGTTTTAGAAGAGACGTTGGAGAAGGTGCCTTCTACACAGGGTTCACAGGGGGATGACATCCGGTCCACAGCCTTAGCTGCAGAAGAGCAGAGGTGACAGGAAGGTCAGTAGGAGCTGTGGGAGGTGAGGGTCTGAGGGGGCAAGGGGCTGCAGAAACCAGCTGTGCAGCATGGCCTGTGGCAATGGCACAGCTCTCCCAAAGCCCTGGCAGGGGGCACCACACTGGAATGGTACCCCCATTCCCTGAGGTCAGTGCTGACAGGGCATGAGTCCTGTTGAGTGGGAACAGCTTGACAGACTTACCTGCCACGAAGCCAGTGCCGAGCTGGCAAGGCTGGTTCTCCACACAGGTCTGGCAGCTGATGTCAGAGCAGTGTGTGCCATCCCGGCACTGGCACACAGTGTTGTGTGTTGCATTTCCTTGTATCTTCACAATGAGGCCAGCATCTGGGCAGAGGGAATGTGGGAAAGGTGAGACACCAGGCAGGTGAGACTGGGGGCACCAGTTCCCCCAGTCCCCACAGGTTGGGGCCAGTGGTCACAGGGAGCACTTACTGCCTTCACAGATATCATGAGGAGCACAGTGCTTCTCCCTGGTCCAGCTTGGCTGATAATGCCCACTCTCACAGGGGGCACAGACAGAGTCTTCTGTTTCATTGCACTCAGAGACCAGCTTTTCCCCTGCAATAGAGGCTGGTGAGGAAGGGGCAAGGGGGCTTTCCCTCTCTCCACACAGCACCTCTGCCAGTAGGACAGGGGAATGCTGGCAGCTGTGGATGCCAGGACTGCTGCAACATTCTGCATGGTAGCGAGGGCTGAAGGAGCAAGCCCGTCTGGTGACTGCAAACATTGCAGGGCTGTGGGGCCACTCCAGCACTCCAGGGACTGGGAGACAAGTGACAGCAGGAGCTTGCAAACACAATCACAATTTGCTAGTGCCAGGGGCAGCAAAGCTGCCTTCACCATGGGGTCCTGCAGCTGCAAGAGTACAAACAGTCCCAAGAGAGCTGTGGCACATTTGGTGAGGTCCAGGGGGTCTTCTAGAGCACCCACAAGGTCCCAGTTGCTCTATCACTGAGATGACACAGGGAGGTGAAGCTAACAGCATTGCTGGCAATGGAGTGGAGGGGCTCAGTCACACCAAGCTGAGTTTGCCCCGCTGCAGCCAGGCAATGAATCCTGGCACAGCCCAGCAATGAGGTTCCCCAGGAAAACATTTCCATACCTGGCTGACACCGGTTGCAGCACTTGCCCTTGTATACATACTGCTTATCAGAGCATGTTAAGGCACCACCAGGCTCCCAGCACTGGAAGAAACAAGACCTGTGAATTCATATCCAACACTCCCGCATCACCATGCTTCCACAGACACACGCGTGCTAACCTGCACCCCAAGGTGAGGGCTTCCTCACACCACTCTTCCCACGCCTCCACTAACCACAGACCACAGCAGCCACCCACGCTGCCTGATGCCATCAGTGCTGTCTTTGAAGTGGGGTGGCAGTGATTCCGGTAGAGTTGCTCCACATTTCCCCAGATTTCCTACCATAAGGTGATTGCACATCACCCTGTGCCCCTGCCAACAGTGCTGCAATCCCACAGGGAGGGAGCAGCATTCACCACGCTTTCACGCCCAGAGCACTGGCAGCCCCTTCCCAAGGCTGACACACTGTCCCTGAGGGACGGGAAAGCCCCAGCCAAGAGCATCACCCATGCAGTTTGCCAAAGGCTGCCCTTGCTCCTCCTGGCAGGGGGCTACCTGCACAGGGAAGGGTAAAAAGGAGGCAGGGAATGAGCTCTCGGTTCAGACGGTGCAGGAGGGCACCCGGAGCACCCTCACTCTCACAGAGCCAGCCCCTCGCTGCCCATCCCCAGTAGCCCGACAGCTCCCGGCAGACCCGCCTGAGCCTGGCCAGCCTGAGGAGCAGGACGGGGGCTCCGGCAGAGAGCAGGGGAGAGAGAGCCGGGCCGAGGGTGCCATGGATGAGCACTCAGCACGGCCGAGCGCTGCCCAACCCCGTGGGCACCTCGAGCAGTCCCGGCTCGGGGGCAGCGATGAGGCCGCGGGGCCATCCCAGCCGTCACACCCGCCCATATGGAACCCGAGGAGACGTGAAAGGGGCGCCAGCAGCCGGTTCCAGTGCCCCGCTCGACTGGGGGTCCCAGCCGAGGGCCCCGGGCCCCGCCGCGGCCCGGCCCGGCCCGCGGGGACCCCCGAGCCAGCGCCGGGCGGGGCTGGGCTGCCGGGCCCGCGCCATCGGGGGAAAGCGAAAGCGCGTGGATAGGAGACCTGGAGAGGAGACCACGCAGTCCAGACAACTCCTCCGCCCCGGCGGGGACCCGGGGTCCCAGGCCGGCGGCGCACAGCCCCGGAGCTCCGGGGCTCCACGGAGGGTGGCGGCCGCGCCGAGGGGACGGGCCGGAGCGGACGGACCGTGCCCCTTCCCGGAAAGCCCGGCGGGACACAGACACAGGGATGGAGAGATGTCCCAGCCTCTGCCCCTGTCCCGCTCCCGGTACATGCCGCGATCCCGGCCCTACTCACGCCCAGCAGCGCCGCGCAGAACAGTCCCAAAAGCCGCAGACAGTTCATGGCGGTGCGCCCCGGCCGCCGCCGCCGCCCTCCTAAGAACGCTTTCGGTCCGTTCACGCCCAGGAAGGGGCGTTGGGTCGCCCGCCCTGGGGCTTCCCCGCCGGCCCCCCCGAGCTGGTGGTGATACTCCCCGCCGGCTCCCCCGACCCCCGCTCTTCCCGGCCGACCTGCGGGCGGCAGCTGCCCCAGCCGGGACCCCCGGCCCGGGATCACGGGTACCGGCAGGAGCAGGGGCAGGGGTCAGCCGCGGTCCGCGGGGAGGGAAGGGGGAGCGCCTGTGCAGCGGCCCCCGACAGGAGCTCCAGGTTTCACTTCTTCTTTCCAATAGCAGCTCAGAGAGGTTTCTTTTTCTTTAATTCAGCCTTCAAGAACCCCTGAGCCATGGCCCTGGAGAGCCCCCATAGCTTTGGCCATGGACAGCCCTTCTGGCTGCAACCCTGGAGAGCCCCCACGGCCGCCACGAGCCCCGGCCTCTGTGGAGTGTCCCCACAATCACGTCAGCCCTGAAACGGGAAAGGCCAACAGGGCTGAGGCCTGGCTGTACCTCCGTTTCAGTTCCCCAGAGGGGTTCCCAGCAATCCCCAGGGAATTTCCAGGATCTCTGCGCGCTCCGGAGAAGTTCCCTGGACTCTCCTTGGCATTGCAGTTGCTGGGCAGCGATCGGTGGCTCCTCAGCGCCCCTCGGCGCCCTGATTACATGTGGCACTGCCGCCCCGTGCCCCGCCACCACACTGTGCCCACACTGCCCGAGAGAACAACGAAGCAGCCGCCTCCCCGGTCACGGCCACGGTCTCGGCCCCAGCCGGAGGCTGGTGACCACACGCGGTTATCGCCAGGTCACAGCTGCTCGCGGGGAGAAGGGCAGCGTGCTCCCCGCGGGCAGCGAGAATAGGGAACCGAGTGCTCTGGACTCCCCAGCCCAATGTCACTTCCCAGAAGTGACTCGCTCGGGAGCACAAAGGGTCCCTGGGGAATCTCGAGGGCAGAGAGGGCGGCCGCGGCGGAGAGGGGATTTCTGGGCCCGACTTCCGTGGATCTGGCCTGGGAAATCCCCGCGGCCCCGGGCACTGCCTGACCCGGGCCTCCTGCGGCCACGGGCTGTGAGCGCCCCTTGCTCCCGGTCCCAGGCGGCAGCAGGGGCCCGGCCCGATGCTCCCGGCCGGCAAGAGCTGCTCAGGCGGGAGCCCCTTCGAGAGCACAGCGGGGCAGCGTAGCGGGGCAGCTGCTGCTCGGGGAGGCGCCTTGAGTGGGGCAGGAGCACCCGAGTCCTGGCCCTGGCCCCCGGTCCGGTCTGATCCCGAGCCCGGACCCGATGCAAACCCCGAGCCCCGTCCCGGTCTGATCCCGACCCCAACCCCAACCTAGTCCCGGTCTGCTCCAAATCGCCGGCCCGATCTGGGTCCCTGTCCCGGTCTGATCCTGACCCCTATCCCGGTCCCGGTCTGATCCCGATCGTGCCCCAGTCTCAGTCCTTGTCCCGGTCTGATCCCGACCCCTACTCCTGTCCCTGACACAGCCTGATCCCGATCCCTGTTCTGCAGCCTCCCCCGCACGAGGTCCGATAGCGCCACCCAGCGGCCGTCTGGCCGCCTCGGCACTACAACTCCCGGCCAGCCTTGCGGCGCCGTGCAGCAGGGCATACCGGGATTCAGGGCAAGTGGCCCTTGCCTCGGCACGAATGGCGGCACGCCGCCGCGCCGTAAAGTGCGACACGTCGCCATAGCAACCCTGCTCTCCCCTCCTCCGCTTTGCGACAGCGCCGTGCCGTAGCGGCGGGTGGCGCCTTTGTCCTGGCGGCGGCGGCCTGAGGCGCACCGGATCCGGGCCGGGACCGGCGGTGAGTGTGCGGGTCTGCGGGTCCGCGGCCCCGGTACGCGGAGCGCCCGAGCGAGAGGCGCACGGCAGCGAGCCCCGCGGAGGGCCAGGTCCCTCCCGGCCGCCGGCTGGGGCCGGGCCGGGCGTGCCTCGCGGCCTGCGGGCGGGCCGCACCTCCGCCTCGCGTCCGGGCGGCGCGGGACCGCGGGGCTCGGTGAGGCTGCTTCGCGTCCCCGGAGCGGCCGGTGCGCGGGTTGAGCGGCGCTGGCAGCGCCCAGGGCCTGGCGGAGCTGCGGTGGGCCCGGGGCGAGCGGCGGCCCGGGGCAGCGGCAGTGCGGGGCGCGTTGTAACGGCGGGAGGAAGGCGGAGGCGCTCCTCGCGTGGCCGTGTGGGTGGCACCGCGCCTGTCCAGGTGCGGGGGGCCGGGACGGGCGGTGCCAGCGCTGCCCCGACAGGGCCCTCCTAGCTTTTGGGAGGGCGCGGTCTGCCCCGAGGGAAGCTCCCTGCTGCTCGGCACCTCTGCTTTCCGTGCCGGCTGTTGTGCTCTCGCTGCCGGCTGTTCCTGCCTTGCCCGTGAACTTCTTGCAGACTTCTGTCGTGTTTCGCTTGTGGCAAATTAGTTTCAATATTCCATTCCAGCAGAGTCTTGCTTCCTGGAGCTGTAGCGCTATTAATAAACAACTTTGATTTTAAATAGAAGATTTTTAGTGAGGTGTGCTTTTAATTAATTTCCAGAGGATTCGTTGGCACATGAAGTGCCGTGGGCTGTCTTGTCATAGGACGCACAGTTACTGAACGGGGAATTGGCACCTTTAAACTGTCCCGGTGCCTCTCGGGCTACATTCATACGGCAAGACTTCATGTGGGAATTAGGTGTTCACCTGATGTAGCATGCCCACATCTAGGGCAACATTCATTTATTCAGGTCTTACGATCACTAAATGGCTCTTAACGGTGTAATCTGCTGCGTGGAAAATGGTAAGAGGCAGTGAATGGTCTTAGATGAGAGTTCTGGAGTAGCTCATCTGAGTGTTTGGGATTTACTGATTGTTTCGAAGTGGGAAGATAACTCTCTGTTTTTCTTAATGTGCAAAGTTCTTGCAGCCTCTTCCTCAGACACCCCCTGCTATCCCCATCCCTAAGGAAAACAAAAAGGAATTTCTTACAGCTTTTTGGACTTGACGTGAGATGTCCTGCCAGCAGTTACAGGCCTGTTTGACACCTGTTTGCTGTGTGTTTCTGTGACATTTGGAGACCACCTGCACAGGGGCTCCATGTCCCCATCCCTATCCCTACTGGTGCTCTGAGCCAGGCTGGAGAAAGCCATGACCACTGCATCCTGCTCCAAATGGGAACTTGGGCCAGATGGGTCCTTCCATGTTTTATTGCCACTTTATCATTTTGATGGGATTTTGAAGGCTTCTTTACCTGCAGCTGATGAGAACTTGAACTGCAGTAGTGGAATAGAAGTCCAATGCTTCCATGTAAAACCATGGGATGGGACTAGGTACTTTTCATGGGGAAGGTAAAACTGTGTATGCATGTGGACAAACTTGCAGGGGAATTGAGGCAAATATGATAGGGGAGATTAATTTTGTTGGATTTTGGTTTGAGTGTTGGGTTTTTTTCCTCACCTTGGTTCTGGCAGTTAATTTTTAAAAGTTTATTAGACAGGGAAGTGTTCTCTGCAGGGTGTTCTATAAAAGGGAAAGAGTGATACAAATGTGAAGTTGATTGATCTTTAAAGGATAAATAAATACATTTTATGTCTCAAATCTGGAGTAGATGTATTTTTCATGCCAGTTAAGTGTTGTTAAGGTATTTATATAGAGTCGTCTTATATTTTTTGACGTTTGATTTTTTGATTTAGAGATGACTTTTAAATTGTATTGACTGTAGGTTGCTGTTAGGATGTGTGTTGGTTGTATGCATTGCATGATTAAAAGGAGAAGTTTCTGTTGATACACTCAATTTCATCATCTTTCTTTTTTCAAGCTTCTTGCATGTTACAAACAGAAAATTACATCCTGCTTTCCTGTAGGTGAATGTTTAGGAAGTAGAAGACCTTTATTAAATAGTTTTCAAACTTTCAAGTTCATCTTGAAAGTTTCAGTGTTATTAATTTCTTTAAGCTTATGTAATGGTGAATTTTAAACCAGAAAGTCTGAATTGTGGGGATGGTGGTTTTTGTTAGCTTTGGCAGTGTTTGGTATGTTATTTTTTGTTTGCTGGGGTGTTTGTTTTTTTTAATTGTTTGGGTGAGTTTGTGCAGTGAATGTTGCTGACTGCTCCAGCTGTGCGCAGGGGTGTGGGCTAAGAGAATGTGCTTTTGCCTCATGGGGGAGATGAGGAAGGGTGCAGCATTTACCTGGGGGTGGTTAAATTCCCAGCTGTGGACCCGCCTCCTGTGGGAGCTTACATCTCCATGGGGACAAGGATATGCTGTCTAATAGACATGCAGATGAGAAACTGTGCTTTCTGGGATTGGAAAGCTGAGATTTCACATGCAGGGAAGTGATTCAGGTGTGGTCACTTAGGAGTATTTCAGCAGTACTTCTGATGCCTCATTCGAAGCCCTGCTGGCAGATTTGGGTGCTGTTATGCAATGTTACAATGAGTATTTCCTTTCTGCTTGTTAAAATGCATAAATTTCAACACTTCTTATCAGTGGATTGAAGAACTAGATGGGACAGCAATGGGTGTGTTGAAAAGCTTAAAGTTAGGGCATTTTAGCAGAAAATTAGTTTTATCTGTATCTTGGATTGGAGTTAAACCATTGAAACCCATCTGCAAAATAATTAGGTTTGTTACCTTTCAGTATTACAGAAAAGCTCAACCAAAATGCTGCAGTGAGTGTTTTTGTCTGACCTCTGTGTCCCTCGTATTAAGATTTCTCTGGAGTGAAGTTTGCGTCAAGCAGACCCAGTTGGCTCCTAGTCTGCAAAGCTGTTAAGTTTAATCTTGTTCCAGTTTAATTTTAATGTCATGGATTGAAATTATATGCATGGCCATTTTTTTTTTTTGCGAAGAGTTGGATTTGGAACGAAAGCAAAATGGCTCGAGGACGCAAGAGCAATAGCATCAAACAGAGCGACTTCACTAACAGCACCAATCCTCAGGATTTAGAGAGAAGACTTTTTGTCGGCAATTTGCCCACAGACCACATGACTCGTGAAGAAATGGAAGAGATATTTTCAAAATATGGCAAAATCAGGGGTTAGTATATTATCTTATGCCTTTTTGTGGCAGGGATTTCAGTGAGAAATATTGCTTCATGCTTGTCAAATGCTATTTGATCATGAGATAAGTGACCGATGTTGTTCCTAAATAGTGACCTTTTAATGATAATTTTCTCTGCCAGCATTTTCTCTGGAAAAGTGATTCCTTCACTACAGTGCAAATGTAATGCAAATATATCAACTATGTTTTAGCTTTTAAGGTTGCAGTGTGATGTCACAGTACTCTATCAAGTGACTTCATAGCCTCTTAATCAAATCTTGGTCACTTCATTGGCTGTATTTTGGTCACTGCCTTATCAGAAGGAAGCTGATCAGAGTCTTCGAGCTCTGCATTTTGATCCTGGTGGATTTGATTTTCCCAGGAAGCTTGCATAGTGGTTTCTGGGTAGAGTGCAGCAGGTGGGGTTAGCGATGGCCGGGTGTGGGTCAGCACTGTCCGTGGTTGTAACTGGTCTTGCCCTGCTGTTAACTCTTGCAGCCCTCAGCATGTACCATGGCTATGGGTTCGTGCAGTATGACCGTCTAGAAGATGTCCAGGCCGCTCTGGACGGTGAGAAGGGTCGCCTTTATAAAGGGTATAGATTAGGTAAGGAAAACTGCTCTGCGCTCTCCTGACCCCAGCATGCGTTCGGGAGAAAGAGTGCTTTTGTTTTAAAGCCCTCCAGAAGGGTTGCAATGTGAAACTTGTCTGGCCTTAGTCTCAATCACCCTACTCAGTATGTATTTGCCTCCTGAGTTCCTGCTGTGTGCTTCACCTGCAGTGTGGTTCACCTTGCTGCCTGGGTCTTACTCTGAATTTTTATGTCTTAGTATTTGGAAAGCTCTGTTAGCCTGTGTAAGAAACTGCAACAAGTAAGCCCTGCAAAGGCTTACTTCCAGCGCAGAGTTTAATAATGTTTGTAAACCAGAACTGGGCTTCATCTTGACACGCACAAAGGAATTGGTCACAGCACTTAGCAGCTGGTTGGATAAGTAAACTTAACTGGGATTTTTGCACAAGTGGAGCCAGTCTTTAAGCAGTGCTATAAATACTAGGTGCTTTAAAAAGGACACTTTCATAAAGATGAAGATAATTCTGCTAAATGTGCTGGGAGCAGACTTAAACGGAAATGAATGGTTAGAAATCCACGAGTAATCTTTTAAATGCAAGGCAAAAATTACTTTAAAAGTAAGCCTATGCTAATTTGAAGAAAAACAGTTTGACTTAAAATAAGAATGACAGGAGCAATAAATAGTAACCTGTGGGAAGGTGTATGTACAGTAACAAATGCCTGAAGATGGAAATGAAGGCAAATAGACAAGAAGGGTAGAAGGATGCAAGAAGAAATTATGTCCAGCATTATCCAAGTATAGAGGCTTAAATAGGAACAACTGGCTGGTTTAGAAGCTAAGGGTAACTGACTGACAAGGATAAAATATCCAACTGGAGAGGACCAGTTAATATTTCTGCAGTCTGTTTTTGAAGAGGCGGAAGGTTTGTTTAATATAATTTCCATCTCGGGAGCAAAACAAAACAAGTAAAACTGCAGCTACCAAAACTAGACCTCTCAAAAGAATGAACACTGGTGAGGCTCAGTGGAATGCTGACCTGCCTAGTCTGTTACTGGTGTTTTTCCACAAGCCTTGGAAAACTAGGGAGTTTCCAGGGAGCTAGTAGAGTGCTGCACGTGAACCAATAAGCAGGGTAAATGGGATGAGCCTGGCATCAGTGCCTGGAAACAGGGATTCTTTCATCTGACACTGGTGAGAAGTCAATTGATCAATGTCCATCAAAATAAATCCTTTCTTAGTTACTCTGCAAGCTCTGGGGCTGGAAACAGCAGTGTTCATGTACAGATTGCTGCAAGGAGTTTGATTTGGTTAGAAATAAGAGTAGTTAAAAACAACTGAGTTAAATGGATTTCAAGTGAATCTGGAATAGAATAGATTTAACGTAGATGGAATTTCTAAGTGCTTTGAGTAGTGGTCTAGAAAAACTGAGTCCTGGCCATACAGTACTTTTATGGGTGACTTGGAGAGAAAAAGATGTTTTAGAAGGAGGATAAAATAAAGAAAATTGAGTCACTGATGGTGAAAGGACCTGGACTTCCTAACCTGGATGCAGACAGACCTGAGCTTTCCCAGTGAAACCAGCAGGGAAGGTTTGCACCCAGCCAGAGTGCTTTGGTCATCCTTGACTGTGAAAAACACAGGTGTTCAAATAGGGAGGTTTTGGTACCTGTGGGATTTTGCTGCTGGAAGAGTGTTCACTTTTGGTATGCATGGTTCAAAGAGGATAATGCTAAATTGGAAAAGCCTTCAAAAAACCTGACAGAGGTTTAAAGAATGGGCCCTAGCAAAAACCGTAAGAGAAAGGAGTGATGTCATGTGTGTTACAGACAGACCTGGAGATCAGGGAGTTACAGTGTAGTATCCGTAGGTGTGACGGTGCCTTAAATGTGAATAAAGAGTTTGCTCTAACAACAGAGTAATTGGCTTCTGGAGTAATTTGTTGGACATGGTGGTGGTTTCTGTGCTCTGAAGACTTTTAAATTGAAATTGGATGTTTTGCTAAAAGATAAGCACTACTTCAGCCACTGCTGCCCTTGAGATGGGAATGTGATTCCAGAAACTCCTGTCACCTGTGTTTTTTCAGAAGGTTACACTGTGTGATTACAGTGGCCCTGTCATCTCAAAATCCTACAGGACAGAAGACTTTTTATTTGGGCTCTTTTTCCCAAAGTTTTGTCAGTGTTCAAATACTTAACTTGTAAATGCTGTTGGCATTAAATAAAATGTTATTAAATCTGTTCATTTTGCACAAGAGAAGGATCCCTGTCAAAGTTTTTTTTTTCTTCTAGTGAAATATTTTTGTGCAGATTTTAATACTTCTTATATTTGAAAGAAATGTATTTTATTGAGTGTAAAAATTATAATAGGTTTTTTTCAATGGCATCTTAAAATGGAAAATAAAAATAATCTTAAACCAAAGAAAGCAGCTAGTGTCTTGCTTAAAGATAACACTTGACTTTAGGGGAGAAATTTATCAACTAAAAAATAAATGCAAGGAGAGCAGTAACTTCAGTTATTCAGCCTGAGTATTAAATATAATCACTAATAACACAATAAGGTAAAAAGTTTTGGGAGAGTTTAACTCCAGTGTAGCATTATACAAGTATTTCCACAAATACACAGAAGTGTTTTCATATATTTAGTAGTAAAACTAGTTGGAGAATAAATGTCCTTCAGATGTAGTTTGTAACAGTAGACCCTGCAGCTGTGTTTGATCCTGGAGAGATGCTCTGGGGTGTCCTGTGAGAGGTGTTCTGCTGCAGCTGTAGTTAATGTGCAGATTGCACTTGCTTCTCTGCCCCCACAGAGAGGCAACATGCTGCTTGATTGACATCAAAAACAAAAATAAGACCTGATCCCTTAATTGCAATTTTAATCTTGAAAATAATGGGGGATAGTTTGGGAAGTTACAGAAGATATTAAGAGTGAGTCTGCCTAAAGACATTGTGTCTTGTCTATTCTCTTGCAAGAGCTTTGAAAGTAGTTCATGCAAATAACTCATTAGAAATGTTAATTGTTGATAGATTCTGGGGGAGCAAATAGAGCCTAGGTTTGGATTGTTCTTTTCCCTAAAAGGTTCTCAATAAAATGTCCAAAGTCACTTCTGTTTGCTCTTGCCCCCCTTCAGTGCATTATTTTATCTCCAGTTAGCTGTCATGGGAGGCTTTGTTTCTTCATAGTAGAACAGTGTGAGTCCCTGCCAGTTCTGGCCAACTTCATTTTTGCTGGTTGAGGACAAGATCCTGTTTCTTCAGCTCTCTTACTTCTTTGTGTTTTCCTTCATGGTGTTTTCCACAGAGATGCTCGGAAGCCAACCAGTTTTAAAATTCCCAATCTGTTGCCTCAGTTTGCATGACATTAGCAGTGGTGTTTTGAGTGCACCGTGTTGATGTCATAAGGAGCCTGTGTTCCAGGCTCTCGGATCCGTTTCTCAGTGGTGGGGGCTGTGCACCTTAACACTGCAGCAATCCCTTGGAAGGCAGTTGCACATACCCCTTTGAGAACCCTTGGATTATTTCCAACAAGGGTATCTGCATGCTCCGTTGAACAGGACTGGCTGTGAACTTAAGACTGTGCTGGCCATCATTCCTTTCTCGGAGGTTTTCAGACTCTGCTTTTTCTCCTAGAGTCCATGAGTCGCTTTCTGCTCACTCATAGACTGCAGAAGAAAGAGGTTCTCTTATGGAAGGAAGAGTCTGGATGTAGGCCTGAACATGCAGGGTTAAAACTTCACCCAAGCTGTCTACCCTATTTTGAAGTCAGAGAAATCCATGAAATTTTCATTATGTTGTACTGTCTAAACTTAATAAAAAATTGTCAAAGTGACAATGTCTCTCTGCTGAATGGATTTCCTTGCACCATCTGGATGTTGTTGAGCTTAAGTTGCTTTCATTTGAATTGTGCTGATGATCTTTTTTTTGTTTCATAGCATTGAACAGATGGGTTGATTATTCTTTACAGATATTAATAAAGCAGTGGAAAGAAGAAATATGAATAAGGCTTCATCAAGGTCCAGTCCGACACGAAGGTAAAGTACCTGGAAGCAGTGAGTTATATTAGGAATTCAGGCCTCCGGGGCATCAGCCCAGTGGCCTGTGCTAAATGTCTGTGTCTCTTCCCTACTGCCATCTCCCCAGTCAAACAGTGATGCTTCAGCAGGAAAGTGGCCTTTCCATCTCTGAGAGCCCTTCTGTCTTTGGCACCTCGGGAGGCACAAGGGAAACCTTGTGTCTGCTGCCATTACTGCAGCCCAGCCTTCAGTTTTGCAGCAAAGGCTGTAAGAGACTTGTGAGGAAGAATATGCTTGATGTTTGCTCTTGCCTCCGAGGATCAGAGAAGCCAAGGCGTATCTAGAGAATGCCAAGTGTTTCCAGTGTTCTGCTGCAGAGGATTTTGGGGTCCTGCCTCTTCTGATGTCGAAAGCTTCCAATACTGTGATGAGACTGGAAAAGAGCGCTTGAGTGAAATACAAGACAGAGCAAATGTCTCTTGCACGGTCCTGTCTGCACATGTGGTTGTGTTATCAGTGCTTGGAGCCAGCCCTCTCTGTGCAGTCACTGACATACCCTCCAGCTTCTCCTAGCTCTCCCTCCTCAGTGGGCACAGCACATTCAGCTCCTTCACCTCCTCTGTGTGGGCAGCCACAGGCAAAGGGAGAAGATATGGATTGATCTGTCACAGAAGGTCAACTTCAGTTTCCTTTCCACAGCATCACTAGGAAGCACAGAAAGACATGCTCCAGTGTAGTCTGGTGTAAGGTATCCATTCACCCTGTGTGCCTCTACTGTAAAACTTTCCATGAAAAGGAGTAGTGCTTGTTGAACTTTTGAAGGTAATCAAGGTCCCACATGTCTGATGTGCTTTACTAACTTGACCTGTTAATTACCAAAAATGAGGAAAAAGTCCAACTAGCAAGATATCTACACAATAAAAAAAAAAAAAAAAGGCCCCAAGAATGAGTAGCTGCAATTCTTGGCACCATCTAGGATTTTTTTGTGCTGCTCTTACCCTACATGGGGTCAATTGTGCTTGCATAGACCAGCATGTGGGCATCAGGCCCAGGAAGTGCTGGTATTCCTGTGACAGATTCAGCAAGCCTTAGGCCTGGCGTGTGCTCAGTGCACCCTGGGAGTATGTGAGCAGCAGGCACTGATGGCATGTCTTTGGCCTCGGTGCCGCCGATGCCACAGCACTGCAAGGCTGAGGGGCAGGTGTCTGTGCCAGGAGCATTGGTCCTCAGACTACGCTGCAGAGGGACAAGCAGTAGGCACTGATGCCGTGGGCATTGGAACCTGTGTCATCCTGTGTGTGTGCAAGAGCAGGTGGCTGTGCCACAGGCCTAAGGAGCACTGGAAGTGCATGAGCTGTGGTGCTGTGAGCACCGGGTTGTGGACTGGACACCAGCTGCTGTGGCCATCCCATGTGGCTAGCCCCAGGCCCCAAGCAGAACTGTGGGCACAGATGACAGTGGGATCACAATCATCAAGTCCTGGGTGTGGCTATGGACAGTGGACTCTAGACCACGCTGTGACCTGGGAACAACAGCTGCCAATGTCAGTGCTGCAGAACCCCATGCTGCGCTGCACACAGCAGTGCTGAGTTCCAAGCAGATGCAGGCAGTGGTGCTGATGCTGCAGGAGCCGGACCATGGTGACTGAGGTGTGGAGGCAGAAGGTGCTGTCCCTTCCTGCTGCCGTCTCCCTCAAGCAGGGCAGCTATACAGGCACAAGAGCCAAGGGTACCTATGCCACATCTCTGCTTCTGTCGCAGTTGTGCGTTGTTCATTCTGGATCTATTTGTCTCTGCGGATAGTGAATGTGGCCTGTTCTGGTCACCCCCATTCCAGCTGGAATAAATGTCATATGCCAAACAATTCCCCTGCATCTGGTTGTTTTGCTAAATGGTCTCATACCTATGGAAAGATCAGTTACTCAATATCTATTAGACCAAGTCAGAAGTTTCCCCTGAGCTTCTGCCATCATTCATTGTAGATTTTGGGGGATGGGGGCTCTTATGTGTCTCTCACAGGATGTGGTTTCAATGCAAATCACAAACAAGAAGTGGGTTTATTTGTCCAAGAGGCTGAAGGAGTTTACGCTTGGTTGTCTGCAATTTCAGTATGTCGCTTAGAATAGGAGGCTATGTCTGCTCTTGGTGGCATCTCTAATTTGTCCCAAAATTGGGTTTATATCTGACGTGCAAACAGAGAATGCCAGTGCTCTTGTGTGTTCCCAGCACAGCTGGGAGTCTGACACCAGAATCCATGCACAGACTCTGCTCTTCTGTCTCGTTCCTGTCGCTCTGCCTGACACCAAACTTGGGCTCATTCAACTCATTCTTTCCAGTTGATCTCTAGGTGACTGCACTGCAGTGGATGCAGACTTAGGTTCTGCTTATCTTTCATAAGCTAGATTAGGCTGTTTGAAGACTGTAAAAGTCATGTCAAGTATGGGAAATAAAAAGATTTAAAAATCTGGGGTTTTTTTCCTCATGGTTGTCAGTATTTTGGGGAAAAAACAGTCTAAACACATGAAGCTCCGTAGTTTGTCTGCAAGATTTTTTTTATTGTTTGGTTTTTACTACAATGAAGTTATGGTCTTCTCTGGAAAACAGAATACAACCTGGAAAAGACCCTACAGCTTTGGGAAAAGATGAAGACTGGTTCATTATTCTTCCTTGCCTCTGAAGACTGCAATACAAAGTCTGAATGAGATGGATCATTCAGATCCAACAGAGAAGCCTTTTGTGGCAGCTGAGGATGCAGTGCTGGTTGGGTTTCGTACCCTCTTATCATGGGGCATTATAAACATGACTGCCTTTCTACAAAAACTATCCCTCAAATCCAGGACAAGGCCATAGCTGTCCTTTGCTTTCTCTCAGCAGCGCAAACCCAACCACAACATGGAACCTGCAACGTCTTTGCTCACAAGCTGCTCCTTTTTTAATCATATGCCAGTAACGTTACTTCACGTGTTCTGCTGTCATTGATGAGTGAATTTAATGGATCTCTTGAACACTCCTGGCTATCACATATTTGTGGGTATTAGCCTACACCACCTTAAATTCTCTGAAAGAATTTGCAAAACATGATTGATAGATGATCTATGGCTGACGTTGGAGGACAAAGGCCTTGGAATGGTGCTTTCTGAAGTGCCTGTTCACTTCATTCACAGCTGCTATACACTTAGTGATACTCCATTAAGGAGCTTTTTGTGTCTTGTTCGGCTGTGCTGAACATTAGAATTAAGAACCTTCTCCAAACTGCTTCATAAATATGATTTTTGGTCAGTTTTTGCTGTTGTGGGATAGGAGGGAGGATTCAGCTGCTGCGAAAGGTCACTCTGGCACCTCAGGTAAGAGATCTAGGGATAACCATACTCATGTTGTTAGCAGGCTAATGGAATTTCCCTGGTGTTTTCCTCAGAGAGCAGTATGCCTACGGGGATGGCCGAGATGCCAGGCGCGACCGCTCCCCTCTTCGGGGGAGCCCACGGAGAGACTCCAGAGATGGCAGGGATGGCAGGAACGGGCGAGATGCCAGAGACGCTCGAGACATTCGATCTAGAGACATGCGTGATGTCAGAGACCACAGGGACCCACGGGACCTGCGAGACCCACGGGATATCAGGGATCCAAGGGACTTGAGGGACCCACGTGATGTTAGAGATCTTCGTGACCCACGGGAGCCACTGTATGATCGATACAGGGATCCACGGGATATGAGAAATGCACGAGATGTGAGGGATCCACGAGATATGAGAGACCCTCGTGACCCTTTGTACAGGTAAACCCTGAGGCATCCTCTTTGCCAACACGATGTTTTTATGGCACTTCTGCCACAATTGTTTAAGTGGAGTCAGGTGTTTAAGGAAATCACCCTGGCTGGGGACAGTTGGGTGCTTCTTTGTGTCCTGTGGGGAGCGGGTGCATACCTCAGAAATTAAACTTGGGGGAGCCTGTGTGTCATGCACTGGCCAAAGTCACTGCCTGAGATGGTGCTGGAGGAAACAGTTTACTGCTTCTGAATGTTGCAGACGAGACGAGGCTTACGACCGTTACCTGCGCCTCGACGACTACTATCGGCGTAAGGACGACTCCTACTATGACCGCTACAAGGAGCCAGAGGGTGAGTACCTGTACCACTTCAAAGGAAGGGTGCAGGGATTCCACAGTGCCAGGGTTGTGGTGCTCTGTGGCCCTCTGAGCAGGTCTGAAGGGTGTCATTTGTTCTGTCCCTGTGGCTTGTTTCAGACCGGCTGAAGCGCGAGGAGCGGCGCCGGGAGGAGCTGTATCGTCAGTACTATGAGGAACTCAAGAGACGTTTTGATGCAGAGAGACCCGTGGATTGTTCTGTGATAGTGGTGAATAAGCAGACAAAGTAAGAAAATAGTTATAATTAGTTTTATTATTGTATGGTAGAAGAGAATGGATTTAAGCTTGGTCCTGTCTTGAGGCTGTCTTATGGGTTGTTATTGTGGAGTGTCGCTTTAGAGTCCCCTGAAAGCTACAGCTGCTGTTTTTCTTCTGGGAATATATGTTGGTGAGATGAGAAAAGGTTGTATCTTGTGCTTTGCTTGTATTTTCCCCTTGTAATCTACTGCTCTACCTTCTCCTGATACTTTTCTACCTAGTCTCCATATAAGCCTACCGTTTCAACAGGTTGTAGCGGCCTGTACTTATTTTTCCTGGGTAGCATGATATGGAACTTAGGAATATGTGCTAACCAGTTGACAGTACAAAACAGGGGTCAGGGTGGAATAGCAAATATGTAAACAAATCACAGATCTGGCTTGTAATCTGAGGAAAAAGTTTGTCAGAGGGAAGGTTAAAGCTCTGTCTCCTTCACCTTTCAGAGAAAAGATCAAGAGTTGCTTTTCTTTAACTGCTGTACCTGTGGGGCAGAAGGAGACACCTGGTGCTTGCCTCATCTGCTGGTAGAAAACAGAGTAGGAATTGGGAACAGGAGAAGCAGTGAAACTAGAAATAAACTTTTGATTGAGTTGATTACCTATTGGAACAAATTTTGAGAGGAAATTTTAGATCCTTTATTCCTTGGTGACTAAAAGTCTTGGGAAGATATTATAAGAGACCACAAGTTATTGTGATTGACACGAGGAGATTTTTTTTGTGCTAGAGGATCAGCTTAATATCCCGAGAATCATTTTGGTCTGTAACAGCTACAAGCCTCAAGAGTTGGAGCCTGTTAATCTTAGGTATTGAAGCATTGATATCACCTGCTGTAGACCTGTTGAAAGATGACTCCTGAGTACCTTAGATAAAGTCATTTTACTTGAAAAATCTTTAAAAGGCAGTTGAAGGGAGCACAGTTTGGTCTCCATTACAGACTTTGCCTCCAAAGACAATAAATTAACCCTCTTTCCTGCGGTGTGGATGCACGCAGACTGAGTTTCTCAGACTTTTTATGCAGTCAGTATTGCAGACTTGATACTGAGTATAGTAAGCTCAAAAAAAAACTTGGCCATTTAAGCTCTGCCTTGTGAGCTGTGGTTTGTGCTTGGAAGGGGAAGTCTGTAAGACCAAGGTATACAGTAGCAGTGAATCCAGAGATGCTGTGTTGGCAGTGGGTTAGAGCAGAAAGCAGCTAGTAGAAAAGAGCAGGCCAATAAGGAACGAGACACGTGTGAACAGTTGAGATACTGAACAAAGCAGGAGTAACTGAGTTCAGGAGTAACTGCAGGTTGGCTCCTCTGCACTGTACTCTTTGGACCTCTGCTGGAGTAAACTTCTTTCCTTAATTAATTCAGTTGAAACACATTTATGTGTAAACAAATTTGTAATAGTGTAAATCCCTTTGAAAACACTCTGTTTCTCAGCTAAGATAAAGCTTGATTTGTAATTTATTGTGGTTGAACTGAAATTACTGATTCAGATCAGAATAAAGGCTTTTCTATTGCTATAATGGGATTGCTTTAGTATTGTCCTGGTAAACGTCATGAAGCTGGGCAAGTACTCAGAAAAGCAAATCTGAGATGGTAGAGAGGGTGCAAGTGCCAAGGTTTCTGTTTCTCTGTGTGACTGACTTGTTAAACTGCTGGCTTTGCTTTGTGCTAGGGAGTACGCGGAGTCAGTGGGGCGGAAGGTGCGGGATCTGGGCATGGTAGTGGACCTGATCTTCCTGAACACAGAGATGTCACTGACGCAAGCCCTGGACGATGTGAGCAGAGGAGGGTCTCCTTTCGCCATTGTCATCACCCAGCAGCATCAAGTTCACCGTTCTTGCACTGTTAACATCATGTTTGGCACCCCACAAGGTACTGAGGTCTCAGTAGGCTCGGAACTCTGTGATTACTCTGAACCTTTCTTTCAGGCAAAATCACACAAGACAAAGTTCATCCTTGCTGTCACATAAGTATTTCTTAATGACTTGACACCATGTCATAAAAGTGAATATCATTATTTACAAGCTTTCATAAGTCTCTATTTGCCCCTTGTCAAAAGGAATGTCTAATTCCTGCCAAGAGGGAATCTTAGCTGTGTTCTTGTCTTGGCTCCTAGCACTGCCAGCCTTTCCATCTCAGGGCGAGTCGTGGACCCCAGGGCTGCACTGCTTTGGAAGATCTCTGAGTAATACCAGCCCAACCTCAGTCTACCTCTTGTTGCTCTCAGAGCCTGTTGGGAATGTGACAAAGGATAGATTTTAAAACTGAGTGTGATTTAGTAAGTGTTTGGTCAAGGTAGAAATCTGATCGTGAAACTGGGAATAGTTATAAAAAGAGAGAGCTATGAAGTGTTTGGGTATACAGACTCCACCTTTTTCCCACCATTACTCCTGTCACATCACTCTTCATCGCAGGTGTGACTCAGTTGTTGTATGAGGGTGGGAGTAGGTACTAAAAATGTCTTGTCAGAATGTGACTGGGGAAAGCAGCTTTTGCTCTGATCACAGGCCTATTCATGTAATCTGTCCACACAGGTGGCAGGTTTGATCGCAGTTGAGCTTTTAAAGATTATTTCTCCCTTACTGTGTTCCCAAGTAATGTTCTGTGAGTTCGTCAGGGAGAAGAGATGTCTGAGTGCAAGTCAGTGCTTAGTGTGTGCTCACTGACTGGAGAAGCCCAGTTTCTTTTAACATCAGATGCAGATGGGATAGGAGAGTTCCCTCATTTCCTGCAGAAAGGCAGCTCACACACACTGTCACTGGGCTTTCCACTGCCCTTGGTTTTAACTCTTAACTCTTTTGGTTTAACACCTGTTAAACCTTTGGCAGGAGGCCAAAGCTTCTTTTCTTCACTGGATCTGCCGGTGTATCAGACCTGATGGGAACCCCAGTCATTAGCTCATCCACAGCTCATTCCAGAGATTAAATATGCTCACTTCAACCGCTCGTGGCAACCTTTCCCTGCACATTTGTTTCAGGGAACTCTTAAAAAACTTGTGCAAAGCCTACTGTTAAAATGAGCCCAAGTTTCCTGTTAGGAGGAAAAGGCTTGCAGGATTTGATGTTCTGCAGGTATAAAAAGGACCATGCCCAGAGCTTTTGGCACTTTTTGGAAGGTAAAGGCTCTTTTGATCTCCCAGTTTAAATCTGTGTTCAGGTGAATGTTTATGTGTGTGCTTTGGGAGGTAGAAATAATGACCTCAAAATTCACCATTGGAATTGCCCGTTACTCATTGTATCACAGAACTTGATTGCTGCTTGTTGCCTCAGAATGGTGAATGTGAGCAGCCCTGTGACACTGAGCCAGTGCTACTCCCTCCCCAGCTGCATCTGCACATGCAATGTTAAGGCACTGGCAGTACAGAAACAAAAGTATTCCCATGGCTGTCCTCCCCTGGGAAGCATACAGCCTTCAGAGGGCATGTTTTGGATCTGTCTAAGAGTTTAGCAGTAAAATGACTGGGACCGTCTCATCTTGGATCACTGAGGATTTATGTGAGAGGTAGAGGGAGCTGCTTTCCTTTTAACTGGTGAGAGACAAGAAGGACATTTCTGGGCTGATGGGATGTCTGCTTAGAGCCCTCAGCTGTGGAAGGAAAGGCTGGCCCTGCTGGGTGATAGCCGTGGGCCGTCTGTTGGCTTTGGAAATGTAACTGTTCCCGTGTGCCTGGGAAGTTCCCAAGTCTGCACTTGCACTCCCTGAGCAGGGCCTGCTGCTCACTGGGCTGTGGTGGCAGGTGGGAGGAACAGCATCTCAAACATCAGGGTCACTTTGGGTCACTCAGAGCATTTCTTCCTTTGTGCAGAACACCGCAACATGCCCCAGGCTGATGCCATGGTGCTGGTGGCAAGGAATTACGAGCGCTACAAGACAGAGTCCCGGGAGAAGGAGCGGGAGGAGATCGCCCGGCAGGCTGCCAAGATGGCAGACGAAGCTGTTCTGCAGGAGCGGGAGCGCCCACCCCCCATGGAGGAGGGTGTCAGAGGAGGTCACCCTCCTGGGATCCAGACTCTCTTGAACCTGCTGGCAGACAATCGCTATGTGACTGCTGAGGAGATGGATAAAGTCATTAATTACCTGAGAGACCGGAAAGAACGGTTGCTGCGGGGCAGCACTGAATCTCTGCAGGGTGAGTCCCTCGGCCCCAGACAGGGTTTGTCATGTGGTTTGTGGCCCTCAGGGCTGGGACAGGAAAAGAGTCCTGGAACTGCAGAGGAGTATGGGAGCATAATATCCTTATGCAGCACCTCATTTTAGTGAGATGTCCTTACATGCTGTGAGACAATTTAGAGTTTTCATGTGGAAGACCTTGTATACTGGATTCTCTCAGGGCACCAGTGGAACTGCCACAACTGGTTGGGCTGCTACACTCAGTTCTGCAAAGTGGTTTGGGTTCGCAGAGCTGTGCAGCTCCAGTCTGAGGGTGGATGTTCATTAATGCCATGTGTTTGGTAGCTGTTTCAGTAGTTTTCTTTAAATATCTTTTCAAGGGTATTTGCAGAGCTTTAACCATCTTTCCTTTTCTGTTCCAGCACCCATGTCAAGACAGCCTTTGGGGGCACCTTCAGGATCATCACTGGGTAATCAGTCCAACCTTCCAAGTTCTCAGGCTCATCAGGGTACACAGCCTCTGGTCTCTACTCCTTCTGTTCCAGTGTCCTCTTCTACTCCTCAGCAGGAGCTTCAAGCAAAAATCCTCAGTCTCTTCAATAGTGGGGCGGCAGCAGCAGCAGCAGCTGCTGTGGCAAACAGTGGTCCCCCAGCCTCCGCGGGCTCTTCAGGCAGCACTCCCAACCAGAACTTTGCTAACCTGGCTGGCGGGCAGCCTCGGCCACCACAGATTAATGCTGGAAATTTAAACCAGGCTCAGCAGAGGTTGCAGACTCCAAGCACGCAGCTTCCTGCTCTCCCGGGCCCTTCGAGAAACCCAGGTCCAAGACCTGGGGCTCCTCCACAACCTCAGCCGCTCTATGGTCAGCACCAAACCCGCCTCCCTGCACCTGGCAATGTGCCTGCCCAAAGGCCAGTGTCTTCTGGCATCAACTTTGACAACCCCAGTGTACAAAAAGCCTTGGACACCCTTATCCAGAGTGGTCCTGCACTCTCCCACCTTGTGAGCCAAACTGTGGCCCAGGGGCGAGCAGGGTCCTCAGCCCAGCAACCGATGGGTTCCTACCAGCGACACTATTAGAGCTGAGCTGTGGGGCCCATTCCCCTTCCCTTTGCCATTCCATACTTATAGCTGTTTAAGGAGTTTCCCATCCTTGACCCAGGACAGATGCCCTGGATATGCATGTCCTCTCCACTCTGGTGAGAGTATACCCTCTGCAGCATTGCTGCCAATGGTTGCTGGCACTGCCCTCCCTCTCCTTGGTGTGGTTAGCAATGTTTGGAGCAGAATGCTCAGTTTTCTCCATGGCACGATGTGCTGAACTGTTGTTGGATCAATGGTTGTCTTGTTCCATCCCAGAAGCTGCCGCAGTATCAGTCCTGCTATGTTTTCCTCACTTGCAGCACCTGGTGCACCTTCCCACTGAGGTGCAGTCTGGGCTCACCGATTGGTCTCGGTGTAGTTTTGGATTGGCGGTTTTGAGGAATTAGGGAACTGAACAGAACAGCATGCTGACGGACCTTGGACACCCACTGCTGTGGAATGGGCACTATTTTTCTTTGAAATTTTTTTTCCCCTTCTTCTTTTAATGGCATATAAGCCCTTTGGGAATTCCAGTGGTAGTGCTGGCAGCCCAAATCATGAAGCACATGCTCAGTAACCAGGACTGTGCGGTCTGTCCGCAGCTGGCCTGCCCTGTCCAGGCAGGGAGGCCAGTGTTGCTCATCTCAACCCACTCACAGAGACTGGCAGCTGTGGGCTGAGCACAGATCTGCAACACAAGAACTTGCAGCCAAGGCAGAGATTTCAAATGGTCTGTCAATTTTCCTACCCTGAGTAATCAGTGTTAAGATCAATCTAGGAAATTTGGTGTGTAAATTTCCTTTTCTTACAATCTTTGGCACGGTTGTTAGTGTAGTTTAGCTGCAGCCATGATGATGTGCTGCTGGCTCTCCCTGGGAATATCTGTTGCCAGGTATTGGGAGGAATGCTACTCTATCAGACCTCTCCTTGCTGTCGGTGGATGTTCTGTGTATCTGAGGAGGAGAGACAGTGCCAAGATGTAATACCATAATTTTAAATGTTTTACCAACACTTTGGTAGCTGCAGCAGACAGTGGAGTGGTAAATCTGGCAGTGATTCCTCACCGTGTTTTTAACCGGGAACATACTTTGATACCAGAACACAAAACATCACTTAACTGTGTAACCCTCCCCATCATGACCTTCTTGGAGTTGGTGGGCTTCCCACAGGGAACAGAGAAACACTAAGGAAGCAGTGGATTGAAGCAGAGGATTTTCTTTGTCCCAGGTGGTTCGTGTTGTAGCATTTTTTTTCTCTGTGCTGTTAACAAGAGGACATTACTTTCTAATAAAAGGCCAGAAAAATTACTTGTTGCATTTTTTGACACTTGAATACTTCCAGAATACATTATGCTGCTGTGTTTGCCATTAACTCTCATCTCCTGGATGAGCTGGGCTGGAAGCTCCACGCTGGAAGCTGAGCGGGATTTGTGTGGACCTCACTGCGAGCGCTGTCTCACTTCATAACGCCTTAGTCTGAGGGACCTCACAGGTCCTGACTCTCGCACAGCACTGGGCTGGTCTCAGGCTGGGAGATGTGGCAGGGCTGATGTGAGGAGGCTAAAACCTCTCCAGGGAGCAGTGATGGGAGGGGCAGGTCCGAGTCAGTGCTGCGGCCAGTGTGAGGTCAGGGCTGCCAGTCCCTGTGCCTTCAGCAGTGGCATCCTGTGACTTCATGCTGCCATCACACAGCCTGAGTCTGGACAGCAGTGTGTGTGTCTGCTATCCTTCCTCTTGTTAGATCCCTTTCTCCACCTCTACAACCCTGCATCCGGCTAAAACACCTTTGCTGGAGTGATGAGAAATCTTTGTGAGGTGAAATGTGGGAACCACATCCCTTTGGAGAGGTTGTTCCTCTCGTGCTTTGTTTCCTCTGCAATCTGCACCCTATCAGGGCTTGCTCCATGTTACTGAAATGGTGCAAAATAGCTGTGGAGACCTGGAAGCAAGTGAAAAGCCCCCATGCAAGTAGTGAAGGGTGTAATAAAATCATTTATTGCATTTTGTGCAGACAGGAGTCTAGAAAAATGAATACAGGTAAAGCAGTAAAGCATTAACAGGGAGCATTCAACAGCCGAGGAGCCACTCCTCCATGAACACCTGCACAGAGAACACGGGGTCTGCACCGAGGCGGCCTAATGCACAACACTGAAACACACACAGAAATTAAATGCAAGCCTAATAGGGGTTTTTTTTTGGTTTGCAACCTGTTTTATTTACAAGGTTTTAAACTTAATTGCATTGCTCTGCACACAGATTCTCTAAAACACAAAGCATTCTAGGTCACTACATGTCTATTGAAATATTGCACTCGAATAAAAGTCACTTGAATGGACAGAGAACATCTAGCTACAGTGATTAAAAGAGTATTGAATGAACCGACTTCGTGATAACATTCATAACAAATATATTGCACATGTAGCACAGAAAGTGTTGTAACCAGCAAATCTCAGACCTCTCGGTCTTTCTGCTAGTTTTTAGTCCTGCTACACAGAGGAGGGTCTTGACTCTTCTAGTGCAACTCTTGCCCTTGTGCAGACTCTTGTCCTTCCTCTCGTCCAGCCACAGACCAGCACCTGCCCAGGCTGGATGCTACCTGTGCCTCTGGTCCCTGCTGCCCTGTGGCTTGCTGCCTGTGCTGTGTGGTGGCCACAGCGATCTGAGCTGCCCTCCACAGTGACCTGAGCTGCCCACTGCCAGTCACAGGGGCCAGGGCTGCTTGGCCCTCCTGCAGCAGGGACTGGAGCACATGCCACCAGTGCTGTGCACTGGCCAAACAGTCCCTGCCTACTGTGGCCACACTGCAGCCCACTCTCCCATGGGTTGTGCTGCTCCAGCAGCAGCCTGCCTGTAAAACAAACCGGGGGGTCAAGACCTTCCTGTCTGGAACAAAAACTGGACCGTGTCTGCGCATGTGCCAAGGAGGAACTTGCATGTCTACCAGAGGAGGACACTGTCTTCACCACGGTGGAGCGGCAGAAGGGTGCTCCATGGGGAAACTGAACACTCACAGAGGCCAAACGTGCAGGGCTGGGTTTGTAAACTAACATGCAGTGCTGTCTGCTAAAACTGGCCCTCTCCAGCCGACGGCGAGGGGACGTGCTGTGGAAACCACCTCCTGTCTTGCCACAGCCAAACTGCCTGGCAGGAGTGTAGGAGCAGCCCTGACTCTGTCCGGAGCTGTGCTCCTGCTCTTGCTGGAGGAGGGGAAGGGGAATGCCTTTTTTCAGCAGTCCTGATGGAAAGGAATGGCCTTCCTGCTCCCTGGGGGAGCTGAGACCATGTCTTTGCCATCAGGGTGGAAGTGGTGCTGAGGGGAATGGGATCCACTGGTGATGCTGGGGGGATGAAGCAAACCTGTCAGAAGTGTGCCCTGCCTGCTCTCACTGCTGTTCTGCAAACAACGTCATTCCTGGCTGCCCTGTACCTGCAGCCACCAGAGGAGCCTCCCACCTGATGCTGTGAGGGTGGGTGCCGTCTGTGGCCTCGGCAGAGGCTGTGTGTAACCTGCCTCTGCCCTGTGCCATGTGCCAGGGCAAGAGGGGACCATGCTCACTGCCTCAGGCCTGGCAGCACAGGGGGCAGCAGCCAAGCTGCAATCAGAAGGTGACTGCAGGGAATGAGTGGCATCTTGTGAAGAGGCAGAGCAGCTGGCAAACACTCGAGGCCCAACAACATGGTGCTAACACATGAGCTGCGTGGGCAAGCTGCTGTGCCTCCCCCGCTGCTGCTGTAGTTCCTCAAATAATTTTGGGAGGCTGGAAACAGCACGTGAGCTTGTATGTGGTAGTATAGGGCCAGCTACGAGGGGCAGAGCAGCTAGACCCTGGCAAATCCTGGTTCCCATGGGCTGGCCTTCCCAAAACTAAAGGAACTTTTCACTTGCAGACCCCTACCTGCTCCTCCCACAACTCGCCAGCTGCTGAGGCAGAGGCAGGACTGGAGAGTGCTGCCCTGTGCATCTGCACCATTCATCAGCCCTGAGCTCCTGTGCTGAAGCCAGGTCTCAGCTCAACCTGTACATGGTGAGCTCGCCATGCCTGTGTGACCAGCTTCCACAGCAGTGTCCATGACACAGACCTGCAGCCACATAGGCAGCTGAGCTACCCTGGCAGAAAGTCTGGCTGTGACTGGGATTGCTCCTGGAGAGAAGGGAGGCACTTCGGGAGTGATGGAAATGTAGGAGCAAGGTATGAGCAGGCACAGATGTGCAGCTGGGGCTTGGTTTTGGTCTAGGAGTGTGTCCAAGTAGTATCTTAAAGCCAAAAAAAATCCAACATCAAAAAACCCACTGCTTTTTATCCAAGCATCCCCAAAAAGCTTTGGCCTGGACCTGGAGTAGAGGAGCTCTGCAGAGGGAGCAGGGGCTGGAGTGGCCGGTACAGGGGGCTCTCAGGGAGGCAGGAGCCAAGGTTGGCAGGGAGGTGGGTGGGCAGGGAGCTGGGACCAGTCAGGGCTGCCTGTGCCAGGCAGGAGGCAGCTCTGCCTGGATGGACACCCTCAGGGATGCTGTAGCAGCACTCACTCCCTCTGCACCTGCTGCGGTACAAGGCAGCACTGGGGAGTGTCTGGAGGGGCTGAGGGAGTGAGTGCTTCAGCACAGGGACTCAGCTCTGGCCGGGGACAAAGTGCTGCCCAGGGCTCAGGCTGGCACAAAGCCGCCAGCGCTGCCGGGAGAGGGCAACTCTTAGCAGGCTGCACTTTGAGTGGAAGCTCAAATCTGCTGTGAAACAAGTTCAGAAAAGTCTGTGACTTCTTTTCCCTGAAAACTCTTAAGAAGCTAAATTGAGAAGAGAATGAACCTGCGACCTGGCCCTTTCCCAGGGGCTGCTGGTGGCCGGGGAAGG
Organism: Lichenostomus cassidix; assembly: GCF_008360975.1. Lineage (NCBI taxonomy): Eukaryota > Metazoa > Chordata > Aves > Passeriformes > Meliphagidae > Lichenostomus > Lichenostomus cassidix. The sequence continues at coordinate 7,924,506 of NC_139500.1, read as the reverse complement.
CTGCAGCCTCCACCACCACTCTGGAGCACTCGGTGCAACGGATGGGCTCCTGGTTTGTGCAGGAGCAGCCCGGCTCAGCTCCCCGTCCCTGTGGCCTGGTGCTAGCAGAGCCCTGCATCTCTCAGAATAGATATAGATCTCTATATATAGACTTCATCTGGTTCTATTAACATAAATATGATCACTTTAAAAATACACGTACTGTATTATGTACACTATGTACATGGGGCTGGGGCGGGCGCCAGCGGCACCCTGCTGCCCTCGCACCGCTTCCTGCGTGGTTCCTGGAACCGTTCACATTTGTTAAAAGCGCCTCAGTTTCTCTTCTGTGAGAGATGCTGGGGGGGGCGGGGGGGGAGGGGGGACAGCGGCGGGGGCGACCCTGCAGCTGCTGCCAAAGATAAGAGGTGTTTGATCTGCCCCGGGGGGCTCTGCTGCCCAGGCGCGGGGGCTGACGGCTGTGGCGTGGCTAGTGCCTGGGCTGCCCTGGCCAGCCGGGTGAGGGAGTGCCATGATGCCGGGGGGCAGTGGGGCCCCTACAGCCCCCACCTCACTGTGAGGTCTTGCTGGTCAGATCAGCAAACAGCCTTTGCATATGTTAAAAATACACACAGATCCAGACTGTCCTACAGCCCCCGGCAGCATCTGCGACTGCCTGGGGCCGGGGCCAGGGCTGGGTTAGCAGCAAAGCCCTGGGGAGCAGCAGGGAGTGCAGCGGGGCACGGGGGAACCCAGACACATAGGCAGGTGCTGGGGCCAGCCGGGCTGGCTGGTGCTGGGCCCTGAGAGCCCCCAGTGCAATGCGGCGGGGGAGCAGGGTGGGGGTCCTCAGCACCCACGCGGCTCCAGCTGCCGGAGAGGGGCCCCGGCTCACGCTGCACATGGCAGGGCCTCCGTGCGGCTCCCGACACCGCAGCTCCACACCGCGACTGCTGCGCAAGCACCTGGAGAGCGTCAGGAAAGAGAGAGGCTGGAGTCAGCCGGGGGGGGACAGGGAGCACCCCGAGCCACACCAGGTCAGGGCTCCTGCTCTCACGGCCTTGCTGTGCTCCAGCACCTGACCCCTCACAGCCGCCCCCCACCCTCTGCCCCCTCCAAACCATGGTGCTGCATCTCCACAAGCTCAGCCCACGGCCTCCAGAGATGACGGTGCCCAGGCAGCGGCGAGGTGGGGCTGTCCAGACCCATGGCGGTGAGAAGCAGCGGGGTGCAGCGCCGTGGGAGGCAGCCCCGGGCGCGGCTGGAGGTGAGCAGAGGAGCGTCTGGCGAGGGGAGCGTGGTGGGAGCCTCTCTCTTCTGCCAGCGCCCGCGGGGAGGCACGGCGCAGGCGGTGGGCGCAGGGCAAGGGCGCATCCAGCCGAGTCTGTGCAGGAGTAGCAGCACGGTGGGGCCAAGGTCCGTCTCGGCACAGCCGCCCTCCTGCCCGGCCAGGGGCTGCAGCGGCAGTGCTGGGGCTGGCGGCGGGGCTGGCCCTGCCAGGGCGGGCGGTGGCGGCAGCGCGGAGCTCTGGTGCTCAGTCCGCGGTTCACTGTATATATTTATATATAAACAAGGACAGCAGTGCTGTGGTGTTGCAATGAGGAACAGCTGCTCTGGTGCTGGATGCTCCCGGAAGATCTGGTGCTGCAGTTCGAATGGAGAGATCAGGGGCACGGCCAAAGCCAGGTGAAGGTTCTGCGCACCGGCTGCCATCCGGCCTTCCCTCCTCCCCTCCGGGAGCACGGTGCAAAGGGGTGGCGGGGCTCTCAGTGTGCAGACAAACCTCTCTCGCGCCATCTTTCAGGAGTAGATGGTGATGACCTCCCGGCCCCCACCACGCACCAGGAGCACTCGGTCCAGATGCTCCGTCAGTACCTCCAGGAACTCCATGTCTGCACAGCTGTCAAGGAGGACAAACTCCACACTGGAACATGGGGACAGCCCTGTGCCATCCCTGCCCAGCCCCAGCTGAGCCTGCAGAACTGACACCCTGACACCAGAGCCAGGAGCTGGTGGGGTCAGTTCCAAGCCAAGGGCCCAGGGGAGCCCACCCATGCTGGTGCTATACACTGGGGATGGTGGCTGAGCCAGCAGATGGCTGAGACCCACAAATCTCTACCTGGGCCCCTGTCGTGTGCCATTGCACTCATGGGTGCAGGTGGAATGTCATGTGGCTCCACCACCCATCAGATGCCAGAGGGTGGTGCCAATGACAGCTGCTGGACCCAGCCAGGAGCAGGAGGTGTGGGGGGGGTCCAAGCTCAGGAACTAGACCTGTGCTTTTGGCACTCGCTTACAAGACCCCCCAGCTTTGGGGAAGACATGGACCCTGGGCCCCCAGTGTAGAGGGGTCTTGATGACTGGCCCCACAGGAAGGATACAGTTCTCATCCCCCTTCCGGTTACGGGGAGGCCCTGGCATGTTCAGTAGGACCAGCTTGGCATCCTGGGACTTCTTCACAATCACCTCATTGAGCTTCACAGCCGTGTGCATCCTCCGCACATTGGACTGGTTCCTGTGGGTGACAGCACGTGTGGGCACAGGACAGATACCGTCGGCCTCCTGCCCCACACCAGGCCCAAGGGGTCACAGGGCATGCTGGCCTCCTGCCCTAGAGCAGTCCAGGCTGGGCTGCAACATGAGCTCAGGGTGCAGCAAGCTTTGCCAGGCACAGCGCCGGTGACTCAGAGCCTGCATCGGTGGCCATGAGCCACAGGGCCACGCACAGTGCCTGTGGACAGTGGCAGCCGTGGCTGCTCAGGGCCAGGCCACTAGAGAGTGAGCAGGAACTGACAGCACAAGTGGCATGGTAGGTGCTTGAGCCCAGGCTTGCAGGGAGCTGCTGGCAGCATTGCAGGGCAGACAAGGAGCGTGCAGTGCGGGCAGTGCGTGGTGCACGGGGCTGGCAGCCACAACCCTCGCGCACTGCCCGGGTGAACCGTCTGGCACTGCAGCTGTCACGGCTCACTGAGCCGCCCTCCTGCACGGGGGCAACCCCAATGGCTCCCATCACACTGCCCCATGAGCACAACCCAGCTCCCTCCACCCCAGCCGCGGCGCCCAGCCAAACCCAGACTTACAGGTTCTCCCACTCCCTGCCAGGAGCACGATGGGGTCGGAGAGAGAAAGAGAGAGAGAGAGAAAGAGAAAGAGAGAGAGAGAGAGAGAGAGAGAGAAATGTGGTGAACACAAGGTGTGCACCATCACTCCCTGCAGCACACACAGCCTGGGCACCCCATCCCTTGCCAGCACATTTCTGCCCAGGGACCTCTCTCCACTTCCCCCCAGCCCCTCTGTAGGGGTGCACTCTGAGCACCCAGGCTGCCTGACCATTCCTCAGGGCAAGGATCAAGCTGGTGCTGCTGAGGCCCTGTCTGTACCCGCCTGGCTGAGGTGGGCAGGGACAGCCAGGGACACAGGGCATGGGTGGGACAAGGTGGCATCATGGGGGGCCGTACGGCTTCATGTTGAAGAAGTCCTTGATGCCCTCAGGGCTGACAGGGCTCTTGCTCTTGTTCTTCTCAGCAACAGACTTCTCCTTGGTCCAGGTGAGATGCACTTTCTCAGGGGCTGCCTCCACCTCATCACCAGGGGACTGGGAGCTGCTGGAGAAGGTGGTGGCATTCTTGTCGTGGATTAGTTGGACCTGCAGACAGGAGAGGGAAATGGTGGGCAGAGGCCAGGGCCATGTTCCTGCTGGATTCTGTTTTGGTACAACCCCTCACCTCCTCTTCTGGCTTCTCCTCCCCATCAGCAGCCTGCTCCTCGGGGACGTTCAGGCGCAGGCGCGTGTTGGCCGGGTTCTTGCGCCGGATGGAGCCACGGGACTCATCCGTGATGCTCTGGATCTGTGCAGGAGGGGTCAGCCAGGGGAGCGGGGCACAAGAGGGCTTGGCTGGGCAGAGCCCAGCCTGACACCCAGCTCCCCAGGAGGACAAGCACACACAGCTGCAGGGCAGCTCAGCTGGCATCAGAGCCACCACAGGGGTCAGAGCCCACCCAGCCTGTCCTGCAGCCTCACCTCCCGCTCCCGCTCATTCTTGGTGAGGTGCATTTGTTTGAGGATCTGGGAACGCTGCTCCATCACCAGTGTCTTCTCATAGGTGTAGGCAGAGATGTCACTCTCATGCTGTGGGGGGAATAGGAGAAATTTGAGGCAGGGTAAGTTGTACTGACTGCTCCCAGCATGGCCCAGCATATTCCTATGGTGCTTTGTCCCCATGTCAAGGTCTGTCTGGCTCTCCCGTGCACAGCATCCCTGACTGCAGCACGTGCCCCATCCCAGTACTCACCATCTCCACCACCTCCACCTCTGCAGTGATGCGCAGGTGGTACAGGAACGTGGTAAGGTCCTTCTTCATCTGGATGCTGTTGTCATCCATCTGCGCCACTGTGAAGATGCGCATCTTGCACTTACGCCACACCTGCGAGGGAGGGAGGAGGCTTGCACGCAGCTCAACAGGAACAGCCCCAGCCCCAGCCCCAGGGGCCAAGCCTACCTTGTGCTGCCGCAGGAGGAAGGGCAGCAGCATCAGCATCCCACCATCATGGACAATCCACCAGACATCGATGTGGCCCTCTGAGAACCGCTCCTGGTTGCCCGGAAACATGGCAACATTCTTGGCCACCAGCAAGGCCAGGTGCCCAGCTGTGGTCTCTCGCACCAGCTCTGGGAGGGGAAGGGCCACGTCAGCCAGAGCAGCTTGCAGCCCCCCAGCCCAGCAGCACCCGCCCTCCATGGTGCCTACCAATGAAGTTCCTCCAGGTCTGGTGGTCCTCCTTCTGGCGCCAGCTGCGGGGCCAGCCCACCAGCACTGTGTTATGCTGCAGCCCTCCCAGCCCACTGGACTGGATGAGGTGGGACATGCCATCCCGCAGGTTAGAGGAGATCACCACCTGACAAAAGCCCTTCACCTTCTCTGCTTCCATCAGGCGCCGGATGGACTGCAAGGGAGAGGGAAGTTAGAGATCCCAGGGCCTCAGGGACAGGCATGGATCACAGGCACAGCAACCTCCAGGCCCAGCAGTGGCCCAACACTGGCCAGATGAGGTGCAGGGCATAGGGTGTGGGGTACAGGATGCAGGCTGTGGGGTACAGGGCACAAAATGTGGGATGCAGAGAATGGGGTACAGGGCTGTGAGGTGCAGGGTGCAGGCTGTGGGGTGCAGGTCTCTGGAGGGTGCCCCTGGGTCTTCATGCCCCACAGCAGGCTGGTGGCTCTGGGCCAGGGGGGTGATGCCCAGTGGTGCACGGAGCTGGCACACAGCTCTGCATCGTGCAGAGCAGAGGGTGTTCTTGTGCCAGGGCTCTGACGGGCGGTGGAGCAGCAATTAGAGTTATTTACTCAGAGAAATTATAACATGTCTGCATGGGAGAGAAACTGTTTGCTTCCGAGGGCTTAATCTCATTAATGTGCTGCCCCGCGGGTGCAGGGGGTGGGGAGCACTCTCACTCTGGTGGAGAAAGGCTCGTCTCCCACCCTGCCTGGCACCAGAGCCACAGAGACCGTAGGGAGGGTGGAGGCTGTGGGGTCTGCTCAGCCTAGCAGCACACCAGCCCCTGGCTGGGCACTGTGCTGTGATATGCCATGCTGTGCCAAGTTCTGCAGCATCTGGCCAAGACTGAAACCTGTACTTGGCTGGTGCCAGCCTCTCTGGTGTCTTGGAGGGGGAGAGGGGTCCGGAGCATTGCAGTGCTCTGAGCACCAGTGCAGCATGGAGTCCTCAGGCTCTGCCTGATGCCACTCCAAGACTCTCCAGGCTATCCAGGGCCACCCGTCCTGGCCATGGGGCAAAAACAACCCTGGGCACCTGGGGACCAGGAGCACCTGTTGCTGGCACAGCCCATCCTGGTGCAGGCAGCTCTCACCTCCTCCGCCCTCTGTGCCTGAGGGTGGTTGTCCAGGAAGGTCCCTTCCAGCACAGAGGCCACGATAGTGAGGCCTTTCCCAGCCTTGAGCTGTGACGTGAAGGACAGGAGCTGCGGGTGCACCACATTCTGCTCCTGATCCCCGCGGACTAGAACCAGCAGCTGTGGCCTGGAAGGAAGGTCCTATAGTCAGTGCCTGCACCCAGCTGGTCCCTGCCCCAGCACCCTCAGATCCCCATCTCCCTTCCCAGCCTTACCTCCAGTTCTTGGTGTGTGGGGGTCCTTCCTCCAACCGCAGCAGGGCATAGCGGGCTGCGCTCAGGGACAGACCCCGGATCCCGTCGCCCCACTCCTTCTCTGCCCTGCAGAAACCAGCAGCACGTAAGAGATGCCCACGGCTCTGGCCACAGAGCACCACACTGGCACCCTGGAGTATCCTGGGATGAGCAGCCACACTGAGAGGCCACGTGGCCGTGGGGGGCTGGCCAGGACCTGCAGTGCCATGGCCTTCCTTACCCGCGGTACTCAATGTATTTGTAGATAAGGCCAGCGATCAGCATGGCCACCAGTGCGTAGTACCAGGAGCAGATGAACATCAGCGCCAGGCAGAGGCTCATGCCCAGGAAGGACAGGGTCCTGCAGAGAGCACAGTGGTGTCAGCATGCCCTGGGGTCCCCACACCAGGGTGTCCTGGGTGACTCCTGTCCTGCTGCATCCCACCCAGCTCACCAGTGGTAGTAGCGGAAGCGGGGCCGCCAGTTGGGTGTCCGCAGCAGCGTCTGCACCGCGCACGCCAGGTTGACAAACATGTAGCACATGAGGAAGAACCTGTAAGAGAGAGTATGGGGCTGAGTGGGCACCCTGTGAGGGACTGGGGTCTCCACACCTGGCCCCAGGCTGGCCAATGCTGGAGCGGGCCCCGCTGATGGACAGAGAAGAAGTGTCGTGGAGTAACCAAGCCTCAATGCTGGCCAAGATGGGACCCTGGAGTCCCCACAAGGTCCTCCCACTTCCCAGGGAGGGGCCAGGCCAGCAGGTGCATCCCCCCACCCTGAGAAGCAGAGACCCACACGTGCCACCCGCTGCTTGGGAAGGTGTGGGTGGACAGCACGCTGCCTACATGGAGAGGATGGGAGCCACCTCGTCCAGGGAGGCGATCAGGATCCCGATCTCGCAGATGCAGGCTGTGAGCAGTAGGGCCCATGTCGGCTCCCCGTTGGCTTTGCCGTGGCCAAAGACCTGGAAGCAGGGGGAGAGGGGTGTGTCAGGCTCTTTGGTGCCCTGTAGCCCTGGGCAAGGGTACTTAGTGCAGCTCGATGAGGTTGGACCCTCCCATACACCCAGCCCTGGTGGGAGCAGGGACTGGGAACACTGGATGCCATGAGCTGGCACATGTCCCACTCTGGATCCTGCCAGGACAACAGTCCCAGCGCTGGCAGGACTGGCTCCTGCTGACAGTACTGTCCCATTCCCAGCAGATCCCATGGCTCTCCCCACACCCAGCACAGCAGCCCCCATACCCCTGTACTCCCACCAGGCTCACAGCCTGGTCACAGCCAGAGCAGAATCGGGCGCCCTATGCCTGGGACAGACACGCTGCCGGGGGATAGTGGCCCCTCCTGCCGCTGTGGGGACACAGGGGGGCCGGGGAGGGGGCCGAGGGCGCGTGTCCGGACGCATTAGAGGGTGCGGGCGGCGCGAGCGAGAGCTCGGGCTGGGGCTGGCAAGGAGAAAGAGGGAGGATAAAATTAGCCCGCTCTTCCCTGGGGGGAGCTGTCGGGTTGGATTTGGAGAGATGAGGTTGTGGGAACGCGTCTTCAGAGAGCAGATAAAATATGAAGCGGCACGGCAGCGGGGGGGAGGGGATCCTGACCTTTCCCGACACTCTCCTCCTACCGATACTGCAGCCAGAGCCACCACGGCCGCACGCCACCACGGCCGCCCACCGCGGCGCCGGTGCCCGCGGGATGAGAGCAGGGAAGCGGGGCTGCTCTGGCAGCGGCGGTGCCGGGAGGAGGCAGCGTGGGTTCCCACCGCTCCCTCGCGCTGGTTCAATCTGCAGCCACAGTGGGCATTCAGGGTGGGCAGCGCCGGACTCGGGGGACACCTACCCTGAGGAAGGGTACGATCCCGTCCCTGGAGATAGCTTGCAGGAGGCGAGGGGCTCCAGTGAGACTCTGCAACCCGGCCCCACAGGTGGAGAAGAACGAGCCGATGACAATGACCCACGGGGATGGCCATGCCAGGGTGCCAACCACCAGGTTCCCATTGACGGCCTCACCAAACCTGCGGGGCATCAGCATCACCTGTGGTTCCTTCCCATGACTGAGCCCCAAAAGCACCAGCACCACAGCGCCCCAATCCAGCCCCCCACAATGACACCACCTTGGAGGGATGTGACACGACCGGAGAAGGGCACACTCCCCCAAGGGGTGAGCAAAGGACCAGGGTCAGAGGTTGCCAGGGGTCTGTCCTCATCCCTGTACCCAAAAGTGTGGCCAAGGACAAAGGGAGGTGTGGGATAGGACTCCCTGTCACTGTGCCGGGGGGGCCAATGATGATGCATGCAGTTGCATCCTGTTTGTGTTGGTGCTGGCGACCCAGAAGTGTCACCTGCCATGCACGGTGAGCGGGGCTGCCCCAGATAGGCAGGAGCATAGGCAGCCCTGCCTGTTGACAAACAAGTGGCTGCCTGCAGCCCCAGAGCGGGAGGAATGCAGCAAAACATGGATGGTCGGGGTTCATACAAGCCCCCAGTGCCTGTTACAAGCTCCAGTCCCCCTGCCCCTTGACACCAACAAGCCGTCCAATGCCACCATGTCTGCCCAGTGTGTCTTGGTTGCAGCTTCCCCCACACCTCTGCCCACCCCTGGGTCTGCCCCTGCCCCAGCCGGTTCCAGGGTGCTGCCAGACTCTCCCCCTGCCCCCTATGGCCTTGGGACACTCACTTGTCTCGCAGGACAACCCCCTCGATGCATGCTCCAAAGAGAACAACAGAGCTGATATCTGCCAGGTGGTCAAGGAGAGCCAGGAGAATGCAGATTACTGCCTGCCCAGCCAGTGGGGTGCTGGGCCCCTGTCCCAGCCCAGCAGAGCACCTGAGCAAATCAGCCCTGCAGAGTGAGCCCACCCACCCTCAGCCCCACGGCCCAGGCTTGGGCAGGCCATGAAGGATACAGACTGCAGAGGTGGTGGCAATAGCCAGGATGGTGCCCGTGGGGATGGACTTCTGGGCATCCCGCAGGTCTCCAGAGCGGTTGGAGCCAGCCATTATGCCTGGGGAAAGAGGGGACCATGTCAGAAGGAGCAGAACTACAGCCCATACCACAGTCCCAGATGCCCTCATGCCAGGCACCGCGTGAGCCCTGGGCACAGCAGGGCGCGGCTCGGTGTGTGCCAGGATGCGGACCAGACGTGATGGGCAGCAGAGAAGGCGCTGCTGCGGCTTTGAGCCCCCAGCCTGCTCTTCTCATCCCTCTAGCACCTCCCCCCTACCCCAAACCGCAGTCTGAGGCCACTCAAGGATTAGGCTCAAAAGCTCTCAAGTGCCTTGTCTCATTAGCCCTTAATTAGCTCAAGCAGGGACGGTGGCTGCCGCAGGGGCAGGGACAGGGTCCAGCCCCGACGCTGCTCTGCGAGGGCAGGAGGTCACGCAGGGACGCGGCTGCATAGGCGGGTCCAACACAGCCCGAGGGATGACCCGCGCTCCGGCCGCAGCAGCAGCCAGGGCAGGACCCCACAGCCCGCGGCACCGGGGGACAGGCGTCCTGCAGAAACCGGGACCTGCTGCTGAATGGGCAGCGGCAGGGAGGGCAGCGCAGGCTGAGGGGCTGCCGGGGACCCCGCAGCGTCGGACCCGCCGTCGCTCGCCATGGCCGGGGTAGCCCGGCGGGGGTCCGGCCGGCCCTGGCCCCGGCGGAGCTGCAGGGGAGCCCCGGCGGCTGCGCCCCGTTGGCTCCGCAGCGGGACTGGGGCGGGGGGGCTCCTCTGCCCCCGGAGAGCTAAAAATACCAAAGCGGCGGGACGTCAGCGCGCACCGGGCGGCACCGTCAGATCTGGAGCGCGGGCGGCTGCGTGGGAGGCGATGGCGACCAGCCGCCCCCGCGACGCCGCTGTCACAGCCGCACCCACCGCGGGGGTGGCACACGTGGGGCTCCGCGGAGCACGCCCGGCGGCACGTGCCCTGTGTGCCCGCGGCACGGAGCGGAGCCGGCGGCGACTCCCACCTGTGACTGAGGGGAAGTAGATGCCGACGAGCAGGGTGAAGTAGGACGTCATGTCGCTGAAGACGTAGGGCTGGTCCATGTCCACTGGGGTGTCGGGGGAGCTCACTGAGGGCATCCCCCGCTTCTCCACGATCACGCCCTTGGTCAGGTACGAGCTCCAGAGGTTCTCTGTGAGGAAACAGGAGGCCGGGCAGTGCTGCCGGCATGAGATGCCCACAAGCCCCCATACGCAGCACAGCATCTCCTCCCCACAGGGATGGAGCCGGGGGGTGTCTGGTTCTGCCTCCCCTTCCCCGGCCCCACTGAGCAGCCGGCACAGCCAGCAGATGGGGTCACAGGCATCCAGAGGGTGAGGGACCGGTCTGGCAGCACAGGTGGGCAACCAGAGCAGGTCCGTGCTGCTGCTGGCAGCGTCCCCACAAGATACCGGAGCAGCTGACATGGGATTGCAGTAGCAAATAATTAAGAGGGTAATATAATTAATGCTGATCAACACAGGTTTAAGGGAAGTGGATCGTGTCAAAGTAACTTGATAATGTTTTTGATGGGATTACGAATGCTGGGCTGATGTAACAGGCTTAGTGTCCCTCCGCGTGCTGCCTTGGCCGCAGATCGCAGGGAGAAACTGGAGCAGTGGAGAGCAGCCAGCACCGGGCAGGGCAGGCACAGGCAACTGCCCTTGGCAGGTCACTTCCAGGAAGCTGCTAAGCGGGGCAAAGGGGCCCACAGGGACCAGCCCTCAGCCCCCAGCACTGAGCCCCCTTCCTGGCTGCTCACAGGTGACAGATGGGGCTGGCAACCCCTACTGACCTCACTTGTCTCATCCTCCCAGAAACGTGTTTCTCCCCACAGGGAGGTCCCTTGCCTGGGGCTCAGCAAGCCCCAGTCATCTCTACCAGGACCAAGCTGTGCCACCTGTCTCAAGATGCTGCTAGCCCAGTAACCCTCACCACCAGCCACCCCCAGAGTGGGGTCCTGGCTCTGTCCTGATGCCCCCAGTGTGGGAGTGTTTGCTGCCTGTTGCCCTGAGAGAGACCAGCTGGGTGGGTGGGGGTCTGCACCCCGTCCCCAGCAGCAACATTGCCAGTGGGAGAACATTCCACCCAGCAGCCAGGAACTCCTTATCTCACCCAAAAGACCTCAGAGTGAGACACCATCGGGAGGCTCACAGACACCCTGCGACTGCGTTCCAGTAACCACGGTCACAGCTGCAGCCCTGAGCACCACGTGCTTAGCCAACTCTGAGCTCCCATGCCTGTGTCCACACAGACACCATGGCAGGATGGCAGGGGCAGCCCCACAGCCATCAGGAAGGACTGATCCTGATCGTGGCTCTGCTGCTCTCCTGAGTCCCAACAAGCACTCTGGCATGGGGGGTCTGCAGACACCCTCTGAATGTGGCACAGAGCACCAGCCTCTGTCACCCACAGCTGAGCGTGAGCACCTGGCAGATGTACCAGCATCTTCAGAAAAACAGGTCATAAGTGGCTCCTCCCAGCAAATTCACGCATCTTTCTGTGGTCCTGGCCACTCTCCCAGCATGGCTGTAGCCACAGCAGAAAGTAGCCCCGAGGGGTGATCACTTCTTTCAAAACCTCAGATCAATACCAGCCTTTCCAAAGGCCAAGAGGAAGCAGAGGGAGGATTTATTTCTCCCCAGCCTTTGGGCATCATTCTGAGCCACCCCTCTGGCTGACACAAACTGTGTGACAGTGGCTGCAGTGCCCTGCTCTGTCACCCGGTGCAGGAGCCTGTCCCACTGCCCAGCACAGTGTGAGCACAGCTTGCTGTGCCTCAGGGGCAGAGCAGCCCCCCAGCAGGGATCACCCACATGCCCTGTCACCTGGACCCAGCAGTGTTTGCCCCCACAATACCTGGCCTGGCCGAGGGTCCATGCTCAGGATGGCCTCCCACAGCACCCCTCCACCAGCCCTGCCAACAGAGCTGCCTGGCAGACACAGCCACTGCCCCACCACAGCTCCCCTGCACTTCTCCATGCTTTCATTCCCATGCCTTCATGCCTGTGCCCGTGTTCCCATGCCTCTGTCCGCATGCTCACCTTGGATGAGGCCACTGGCAGCGCCGGGGATGCCCTCGATCTCAGTGACATTGTTCATGGTGAAGTACTCGTCACAGGTGGCGTTGAGGAAGCGGGAGGTGCAGAAAAGCTCCCAGAGCTTGGAGCCAACTGTCTCGTTCCCCTCCACCACCATCTTGGTGCAGAGGTCAAAGCCGTGGCGTGAGAGGGTCCTGTTGCCCAGAAGGCAGATCCTGGGGGGACACAGGCACTCAGCCATGCACCTGCATGCCCCAACCCTGCTGCAGCCCTGAAGGACCCCATACTCACGGGAAGCTTGGTGGGTCGAAGGCTGATTTGATGACACCGGCATAGATGGCGAGGATGGAGAGGATGACACAGCCCAGGAAGACCAGGGCAAACTTGTTGACGTACTTGACACCCACAAACACAACAGTGGCCATGCAGGTCAGCACACAGGTGCCATACACACGCATGTTGTTGAGCATTGCGGCAGCTTCCCCACTGGCATCCTCTGCCTTGAAGATGGCCATGGCTGGGAAGATGTAGGCCTGGGAAAGAGTCATGGCATCACCACCTGGCTAACAGCCTGCAGAGAGGATGCCCAGGAAGGGTCCCTGAGGCTCGCTGCCCTGCCAGGAGCTGAGCCCTTGGCACTGCACAAGGCAAGGGCCATGTACCTACCAGCAGGATTTCGATGGTGCCCAGGATGTACATGGCACCAGCAAAGGTGGTGCCCAGGTAGAAGCAGAGCCCCACGGCCCCACCAAACTCAGGTCCCAAGGAGCGTGAGATCATGTAGTAGGAGCCACCCGCTGTCAGAGAGAGCAAAAGTGGGTCTCAGACAGACCCCAGCGACACCCTCAGCCCTGTCAGGTATCCCAGAGGGCAGACTGGAGCCCGGGTAGCCACGGGCCCTGCTCCAGCACTGCAAGATGCCGTCCCCAGGGCCCCAGAGCAACAGGAGTGACCACACAGGCAGAGTCATTCCCCAGGAGCCCAGCAGGCAGGTGCAACAGCCACGGGCACAGGTGTTCCCTGGACACCAGACAGGAGCTGGAGCCCCAGGGACCTGGGCCATGTCCTGCTCCATCCTCCCAGAGGAGCCCTTAGAGCTGCTTAGGGCTGCCAGGATCGATGGTCCCGCTGCGGCAGCAGGATGATAAATAGCTTTAATTACACCCCATGTTGGGCTGTCAGTGCTGTGCCCAGCCTGGCGCAGCTCACAGCTCCCCAGGGCTCTGCAGGACTGGTGTGTTCTCGGGGAGGCAGCCAGGGCACCCACCGGCCAGACCCCACGGTGCCTCCCGGGGGGCAAAGCCCACGCACAGCAGCGTCCCTGTGTCCGGCGGTGGGAGAGCCCACCCCACCACCCAGCCCATGGCACCCAGCGCGCCCTGCTCCCATCCTCCTGCCGTGTGTCTCCCGGCTCCCCGCGGCCTCGCCAGTCTGGCGGAGGGAGGAGCCGCGGCTGGCGGCTCTCGCTGCCATCTGCACCTCGCGGCTCTGGGGACGGGTGGCGGCTCCAGCTCTGCGCTCCCCCGGGCCGTGGGGATCCCGCGCGGGCTGGTGGCAGAAGGCTGGGGAGCGGCTGGCGGCCCCGGGGGATGCTCTTGGGGAAAAGCCCCTGCAGGCACCCCACCCGGCAGGGACCGGCTGCCCGCACACGCGGCACACGCACGGACGTGGGCTTGGCTCTACCTGGCACCACACCGTTGGTGGCGATCGCGCTCATGGAAATGGCCGTCAGCATTGTCTGCAGGAAGAAACACAGTGTGGGCAGCCGGCAGAGCTGGGCAGAGGGACAGGGGATAGGAAGGGAGAGCTGGGGCCATGCTAGGATGTGGGGCTCCCTAGGGCCAGGCTGAGAGGTGCCACAGGGCAGGGATGCCCAGGGAGGATGGATGGATAGATGTATGGGTGGGTGGGCAGGCCGAGCTGTTGGCTGGCAGCACACCTGAGAGGGCTGAGCCCCTTGGAGGGGCTGGCAGTGCTGGGAGGGAGCCCAGGCTGCTCAGGATACTGGGCAAGGCCAGCTTCCCCAGCCTGTGCCCTGGGGTGACTGTCCTGGCGAGGTGGCTCACTGCAGCACGGCGTGGTGCCAGAGTAGGGGACCCCTGGCACATCCCCCCCACATGGCAGCTATAATTCTGGGTCACCATTTGAGCACCATTCTACAGCTGATTCCTCTGGGAAGCTGAAGGCTTCTTTTTGCTCTAAGTGGGGCAGAAGCTAGGGCAGGGGCAGAAGCTGGGGCAGGAGCAGAGCAGGGCATGGTGGGCTGGCAGATAGTGCACCTCTCCACAGTTCAGTCAGCCAGATGGGTGACCCCCCAGGCCAGGGGCAAGGCCAGTGGAGGCTCATCTGGCTCCAAAACTCACGCAGGAGCAGCAGAGGAAGACCATGCAGAATGACTCCATGATGCCAGCAATCCCCACCACCCAGGTGAGACGCAGGAAGAGGATGACCCCAAAGATGTTCTGGAGGCAGGGCAGGTAGACACCCATGAAGGTGCCCATCCGTGGGGCCTGTTGAGGGAACAGCAGTCATCAGGGCTCAGGGGTCTGGCTGGCAGAGGAACAAGAGTTCCCACTCCTCCAGCACAGCAGCCAGGGACAGAGGGTAAATCAGTCCCTGACCGAGCCCAAGGGGTCAACTTTTCCCAGGGCAGTCCCTGGCCCAGCACTTCACTGGTGATGGCTGGAGAAGGAGGGAGGGTTACCTCCCTCCTAAGTCCTCACCTGCACCGGCTTCTTCTTGCCTCCATCATTGTTCTCAGCCTCCTCATGCTCCCGGCTGCCCTGTGGCAGGTTGGTGTAGTTGGCCAGTCCACTCAGCAGGGATGAGACCATAGGGCTCGTGTCCATCTCCTCCTGTGGAGAGCAGAGCCCAAGTCATGAGGACAGTCCCTCGGGACCCAAGCCAACCCCAGGAGACCTCACCAGATGCCACCACCCTGCTTGCCCCACCAGGAATTGCTTTGGCAGTGTGGAAACCCTGGCCTGGGGCTCTGGCATGTCCCAGTGCCTGGGGTACAGGTCAGGTGCTATGGGACAGCTGCCCAGCTCAGCCCCCTCCCCCTGCCCCACTGCCCGCATGCCCTACCTCAAAGAGGGCCATGTTCTTGCCATCGTACTCTTTGCCCTTCTCCAGGTCCGTGCTGTTGATGAAGGGGCTGCTCTCCTTGGGGTTGCCATCGCCTGCAGAGACACCACTGGGTCAGTCAGGCTGCCCCTGCCCTGCCCACACCTGGAGAATATCCACCCTGGAGGGTCACCCGTGTGAGGGGCCTCAGCTGCCCATGGCTCTCACAGGAGAGCTCCAGGCCTGTGAACACCATTCTTGCGCCCAGTCCCAGCACAGGTGATGGCACCTCGGCATCCCAGCCATCAGCATCACCTCCCACACCACACACGGGCAGGGGCTGCCATCCCCAGGAGCCACACGCTGTCCTGCCAGGCCGTGCTGACACCAGACCCGCTGGAGTGCATCCACGCAGCGAGGTGAGCAGAGTGGATCCAGGGGGAACCCTCGGGAGGGATGGCTGGCAGCAATAACTCACAGCACGGGGTCCCCACGGGTGAGGGCACTGGGGCTGCCCGCAGCACTGCGTCTGCAGGGGCAGGATCTGGACGGCTGCTCAGTGCCAGCACAGAGGGGATGGTCCCGGCACAGTGCCTGGGACTGGGGCGAGTGGCCAGGTGTCTGGTCCTGCTCCCAGACATACACCGCAGGAGTGGGGGCCACAGGGTGGGGAGGCATCCGGAGGTGCCACCACTGAGGGCAGGTAATGCCTGAGCCGTGGAGTCACCCGTAGCAGTGCAGGGCCCACAGAGCTGCCAGGATGGGGGCCATGGCCACTCACTACGTTAATGACTTAGTGCAGAAGAAACCTGGAGTTGGCTTAATAGCGACAAAAACAGCTGAGCTGCAGAGCAGCAGAAATAAATCAAGCTGGAAATGGAGCAGCAGTGAGGACAGTGCTGCTAGAGCAGCACAGCTCCAAGACAAGGCCCGGAGAAGAGGGGGACCAGGGCATAGCAGATAGTGCACCTCTCTTGGGACCCAAGAGCCAAAGGGCACAGTGCTGGGCAGAGCAGCTGAGGGGGCAATGGCACCCATGACGTGAGGAAACCTGGGCAGCCAGGCTGGTCCCCAGTCCTCAGTGGGGGGAGAGAGCCTCCCTGCCACACACCCATCCCACTGCCACGGCCCTGCAGTCAGAGCAGTCACACTGCCAGTGGCCACTGCACCACTGGGCAGGCTGCCCGCATAGGCAGGGTCACAGACAAGCTCCATAGTTTGGGGCCAGGGAGAGAACTGTCTCCTACACCATCCTTCAGCATGGAGACCTTGAGTGCCACTGGGCAGAGTGAATGGTGTCCCAGCAGTGCAGTCGTGCACTCATGGTGGCAGCCCAAAGACAGACCCTGTGACCATTTGGAGCATCCTGGTCCTTTGAAGACCGCCATCCTCCTGCCAGTTGACTCATATTTGGAATCCTGGAAGCCCACGTGCAGCAGTGATTCACCATCTGCAATTCCCTGGCAGACATGGCACTGGTGGCTGACCATGAGGTGAAACCCCAAGTGCCACAGGTGACACTGACCTGAGGGCTGGCCCCCTACTCCCACCATCCCAAGGCTCCTCCAGCATGTGGCAGCAGGGCAGCAGTGTCCCTAAGGGTACAGCCAAACCCCAAGGCACAGCCTGCAAGATTCTCCTGTGGAGGAATGGCCATGGCAGTGGCACCGGGACACCCAGGCCCACAGGTCCCATGAGCCTCACTCTGGAGTCCCCTTGGGCACACACCCAGCACCCCAGGCTGCACCACCAGCATGTGCCCTGCCCTGTATCTCCCATAAAGGGTCTCAGCACAGACCCCATGTGTTCCTTGCTCTGTATTTGGTCTAAAGACCCAATGAACCCAGCTCTCATTAGGTAACAGCAATGGCTGGCACCCACCCACTCGCTGTGGCTTTTGACCACCTGCACCAGCTGTGGGGACCACACCGATGTGAAACATCCAGCATGCCAACAGGACACCCTCCAGGCTGATGTTGTGGCCATCCCCAGGGTGGTGACACAAGGGTGCAGGAACAGGGGTGGCTGGAGACCACCTCCCCCTTGAGGCTGGGTGGCGCCGGGGGGCACGGGCAGCTTGGTAGGGAGACATGCTCGAAACGCGGCAAGGCTCCGGGACCCCTCCGGGAGAACGGAGCCCGCGGGGGCCTCGCCTCACCGCCTGGTACCCAGCCGACGACATCACCGTGCAGGTTTCCATGGCAACGGCGAGCCACGGCCGCCTCGGCTCCCGCTCTTATGTAACGGCGCAGGCAGCCGGACGCTGGCCCCACATGGCACCCGCGCCCCGGCCCACCGGCGCCCGGCGGATGGGTGCAGCCGGACCCCCGGCCCCAGCCCAGCGCGACCCCACGGGACTGGCACTGCTCGGCTCCACACGACAGGCACCAGCAGCACCCTGGGGTGCCCACGCTCCAACCCACGGCACCACAACAGCACCCACAGCTCGCAGTCCCTCCACCCGCACCTCTGGCCAAGGCTCCCCACGCCGGAGCCACGGCCCGTGCTGACATCGCCCAAGGTGCTGGGACTGGCCCGTGGCGCAGGAGCCCCTCGCCTGATGATGCTGCCGTGAGGACCGGCACGGGGAGAGGCCCCGGGCTGGTGAGCATGAGGATGCAGCACGGTACGGGGAGACTCTCAGCCTCCCACGTTGCTCTAGCCACACAGACTGGAAGGAGTTAAGAACGAGGGCGCAGGGTCCCAGGTGACAAAGCGCTCCTGCTTCTGCTCCTGCTCCTGACGGAGACCATTTTGCCGCAGCGGGGCTGGTGCAGCCTCTCCTCGGTAGCTGCCACCGACCCGTGGTCTGAAGGCAGGGGCAGGCAGGGCAGGCAAGAGT
Source organism: Lichenostomus cassidix (assembly GCF_008360975.1). Classification (NCBI taxonomy): domain Eukaryota; kingdom Metazoa; phylum Chordata; class Aves; order Passeriformes; family Meliphagidae; genus Lichenostomus; species Lichenostomus cassidix. The sequence continues at coordinate 7,906,468 of NC_139500.1, read as the reverse complement.
AACGCACCCGACCCTCACCTGACACCGACACGGCCAGCCCTGCCCAGCGGCACCACTGGGGTGCTGCCTCTCGGTCCTGGGGACGCGTGGGACACTGCAAGTCCCACCAGCGCCACGGGCCTTCTCCTGCCCCACTCCCCCAGCGCTGCCAGGACGGAGCAGCGCGGGGCCGGAGCGCTGGACGGGGCTGGCAGCACCAAGGCCAGCAGCCCAGTCGGGAGAGACTGTGAGCGGAGCAGAGCCGAGCCGTGCCAGGCTTCGATCCCGGCGCTCAGCCGCCCCCCTCCCCAGGGATCACTCAACATGAATCGGCCTTTTAATTTGCTGCGGCGGCTGGAAGGGCTGGCGGCGGGATCGCTGGCAGGAACCCGCAGCCCCGCCGTGGGCACCGCGCAGCCCCACTCTCGGCAGGTCTTCCACTAACCTGCCTGCTCGGGGCAGCCCAGAGTCAACTGGCAGTGCCTAAGGACTGTCACTGCATCCCTGGACCCCCCCAGGGCAACGCTCAGGCAGAAGCACCAGCCGCAATTTGATCTTCTAATGGCTTTTTACTTAGCCCTAAATTGGGTTGGGAAGCGTCATGTCCCTTATCCCAAATCCTCCCTAATCGCTTTACAAGGCGCAGGGCACCGAGCACTGGCTGGGGTAGCCCCAGCAGCCACCCCCCACGGGCCAATTAAACAGAACTGCTGCCGGGGTTGCTGCCTGGTCCTGCCCGACGGCGGCCGGCCCATCCCCTCCGCAGCATCCCAGAGCAGGGTGAGCTCCAGCCAGGGACATCAGTCACAGGGGCTGCGGCACTGGCCGGGAGGTGCAGTGGGTGAGGGGGTACGTGGTGGGGATATCCCGACCTCACAGGCCTCTGCGCCTCAGTCTGTGCTCCTGCGCAGGGCTGCTGGAAGCTCCGGAATCCTCCACTCCGGTCCCCCAGCCCCAGGGGCAGCAGCAGTGTGATGGCTGCTCTAGCACTAGGGATGCCCTGAGGCTCCCCTGGAGGTACACAGGACACCTTGACTTTTGCCACAGGACACCTGGACTCCCGGGGCTCTGCCTGCGGCAAGGGGCACCCCAGGGTGACCCCAGCAGCCCAGCGAGCACATGGGCAAGCACGTGGCCCTGGCTGATGTCCCCAGTTGCTGCCGTTTTGCAGGAGCTGCTGACCAGGGAGGCCATGCTGCTGTTCTGTCACCACCAGCTATCAAGGCGACTTGGCTATACAGCCACTGCCTGGCCCTGGGCTGTTGGCCTGGGGTGCCTAAGGCAGATGGGGATGGCCAAGGTATTCTTAAGGCAGTGACATCTCTGCATCCACCCAGCTTCCTTCTACCCTGCACAAGGGGGTCTGACAGCTGCCCTGGGGAGGGTGACCCTTAGAGAGACCACACGGCCCTTGCAGCCCCACTGAGGCAGAGACCACCAATGATCAAAGCAGTGCTGGCTCGTGCTGGCAGTGTCACAGCAGAGACGGCTCTGACTGCAGCATGGCAGGGCAGTGGGGGGTGGGGGTCGGGGGTGGGATGACGGAGTGGGATGCTCCCCCCGTCCCAGGGCCGCACTTTCCCCCTCCAGCCAGCAAGCACACCCAGTGGCCTTTTGGGCTGGATTCCTTCACAGCCTGACCCAAATTGGACCAACTGCTACTTCAGACCTATCCTCTTCCTTCCTAAACCCAGGATTATCCTCCCTTTGATCAGCCGGCCCTGCAGCGCAGGATTTCCATCACAGGCGTTTTGGCTGGCTGCATTTAAACAGCTTCCCAGATTCTCCGACAGTCCAAGCCCTGCCTTGGAAATGGCCGTGGACACAAGTCCCGCCAGAGCTCCTGACCCTGGCTCTGCCCTTCCCAGGCATCCTGGTGCCCCCCAGGCTGGGTGCTGGCAGGGCACCCTGCAGTGGGGCTGCAGCTTACATCCCAATACCCCAACCAGAGCAGTGCAATCTGCCAGCCCGGACACTGCAGGCAGCAGCCCTGCCTGCTCCCCACTCCCACCATCTCCCCAGAGGGTCTGCACTGGTCCAGCCCTTGTTGGGCTGTTGGGGCTGGAGCCCTTCCAGCTCTTGTCATGCGGCTTGCACATGCTGTCCAGAGCAGGACCTGAGTGGGGACACTGCTGGCCTTTCTGACAAATATGGCCTAAGTGGCCCCCAGGGCTTCAGTGGTTGTGCTGGGCTTGGCAAGTTGCTGGACAGCCAGCACTGGAGCCGCCAGGAAATGTGGAGGGGGCCCACTGGCATGCAACAGCTTTGCCGCCCCCCGGGTTGTCCATGGTCCCTGAAAACAGACCTCATGATGGGAGTTCAGCTGACCCTTGGTATGGGGCGACAACCCACCCCCCCACCACAACCACCCTTGTCACGGCCGTGGGTAGATCTGCTGAGCCCCTTCCTACAGACAATCCCTGCTCTCCCAAGCTTCTCAGACCCCTGCTTCCTGAAGCCCTTCACCCACCATCCCACAGGGCACCATCTCGCCAGGCTCAGCTCCAGGGACAGTCTGCCTGGTCCATCTGTAGTGGCACTGTGTTGAGCCCTCCTGCCAGACCCCAGCCTGGCAGAACCGCCTGCTGCCATGCCGCCGGCACTGCTGCGATGGAAATTGGTGAGTGGGAGAGATCCTGGTGCTGCAGAGGGCAAGGGGAGGGCAAGCGCCCAGGGAAGGGCATGGCCAGGGACCAGTGCGACAACCCCAGCACGGCAAGGTGCCCCCAAAAGTCTCCTGACAGCCCTGACCTTGAGTGGAGCCGCAGATAAACAAGCAAATAAACAGACTGGGGTCAGCAGAGCAGAGGAATACACAGAGCCTGTCTGTGGCTGTGCCCAGAGCCCCACTGTGGGCATCCAGGACCCCCACAACCACTGCCATAGCCAGCCATGTGCTCCCGGCTGGGGCTTTGGCAGATCCCACGAGGGGACCTGGTGAGGGGACTTGGCGGGGTCTGGGAGGGTCGGAGAGGCAGTGCAAGTCCTCCTGGACACACACTACAAACCTCTCGCTGCAGCCCATCCCTATGCCCGGCAGGAGCACCCGCAAGAACAGGGCCTGTGCTGCCTGGCTGCCTGGTGCTGAACGTGGCCCCGGGGGGAACGGGGACCCTCACACAGCTCGGCGGTGCCGGGTGCCCGGAGGGGGTCAGGCCAAAGCGCCGGCACTGATCGGGCCGCTGTGGGGCCGAGCGGCCCCTCGCCCGCGGCAGAAGGCGGCCCTGTGCAGGGGCTGCGCAAGGGCTGCAGCCGGACGGGACACGGCGCGGCGCGGCACGGACTGGACCGGACCGGCTCGATTCGGCACGACAGGACTCGCTTCAGTTCGGCTGGGCTCGGCCCTGGGACGAACGGCTCCTGAGGTCCTGGAGCAGGGCCCGGGCGGCCACTTCAGCACCGCGGACAGCGGCGGCGGCCCCGGGGGGCGGTTAGTGAGGGGAGGGGGCGGCAGGGACGGGGGCGAGAGAGGGGAGAAGGGAGCGGGGGGCGGCTGCCGGAGATGGGGGGCGGCAGAGGAGAGGAATGGGGGGGGCAGCGGGGGTGAGAGAGGCGATATGGAAGGATGGGGGGGCGGCAGCCGGAGATGGGGGGCGGCAGCAGGGAGGGCTGGGGAGGCTGGGGCTGCAGCAGAGATGCAGGAGGCAAAGGTGGGGGGGCGGCAGTTGGGCACGGGGACCCTTGCGGGGGTCCCAGGCGGGCGGGAGCGGGACTGGTGCGGCGACTGGCGGGGGCTGCCCGGGAGGCGGCGGGGCCGGCCCGACAGGGTCGCCAGGAGCACAGCAAGCAGCCTCCGCCCGAGAGGAGGCTCCTAGGTGAGCCCCGCACCGCTCGGCCACACTGCCGCTTCCCGAGGTTGCCGCAGCGGCGGGAGTGCGGTCGGCGCTGCGCGGAGGCGCCGGGAGCGGGAGCATCCCCGCACCGCCCGCCGCAGCCCCGCGGGGCCGCGGGTCGAGAGCCGCCGTCGCGGCCAGTGCCACTAGCCTTCCTCGCTGCAGGGCACCCCCAGCCCCCGCGGCCCCCGGCTCCGCGCCGCTTCTGCCCCGCGCCGGCGCCGAGCCCCGGCCCGGCGGGGGCGGCCGCCCCGGGCTGTCCCGCTGTCCCGTTCGTCGGTGCCGATGCCGGTGCCTCACCTTGGCTGGCGCCGCCGTCGCCGTCCTCGCAGTCGGTCAGGTTGTTCAGCATGGCGCCGGTGCCGCGGCCGCTCGCTGCCGCCGGTGCTGGAGCTCTCGCTCCGCAGCAGCCGCGTCCCCGCGCCGCCCCCCGCGCCGGTGGGAGGGGGCTGCAGTGCGGAGGCGCCCGGGCTCACGGCTCACGGCTGCCGGCGGAGCCCAGCCCGGCCGCCCGCTTCATCACGTATGCGGGAGGCATTGCCCCCGCCGCGGCGGGGGGGGTGGGGGGGGCGCGGCGGCGGGGGGGTGGGGGGGGCGCAAAGACGAGCGAGCGGAGCGGGGCCGCCTCCCGGCTGCGCCAGGCGTGGGGGGGAACTAGGGCAGCGCTGCGGGCCCGGCTGGCGCGGGCGGGACGGGACGGGACGGCCCCGCAACCACACCGACCCCGCACCCGCCCGGCCCCGAACCCCGCCTCCAGCCCCCGCACTCCGCACCGGCTCTCTCACCGGCCCCGCATCCGTCGCCAGCCCCCGCACCCCACACCAGCTCCCACATCGGACCCGGGCGCAGCCCCGGGACCAGGAACACAGTTGAGGTGCACAGCGGAGCAGAACCTGCTCCTGCAGAACCGACGCATCTCCAGAGGCAGCTGAGGCCGGGGATCAAGGCAACCCCTGTCCGGGCGGCCCCCGCCTCGGCAACCCCCTGCCCGCGACAGACCGCTCCCGGGTGGGGTCAGCTCCCGGGTGGGGTCAGCTCCCAGGTGGGGAGCACCACGTCACGCAGGGGACCTCTCTGCGGGCATCAGGCCCTGGCCATGGGTGGAGCCCCGTGCCCCAGCAGCAGGACCATCCAGGACACCCGGGGAGGGCAAGACGTCCAGACTACCCCACAGCGGGGCCAGGGGGACGGCAGAGGTTGTTCACCCTGCTCTGCCCGGTTGACCTGCAGCACAGAGAACGCTGCCTGCAGAGGGGAGCAGGCTTGATGTGACCTATCCTGGTTCCCAGGGGGCCAGGATCATGCCCGTAACAACATTCTGAGACCTGGAGAAGGGTTGCAATGGTGCCGAAATCCCCAGACCCTGTGCTGCCTATGGAGGCCCCAGCCCTTGTAGCTGTCCCCCACAGGGCCAGGGGCACAGGTCACTCTCGAGCTGGGGTTATTGAGTGACCCTGCAGGGCTGCTTGCAGCCCCCTGTTCTCTCATGCATTTAATCCAGGAGGATCCCCCAGCCGGAGCTGGCTGCAGCTCCCAGCATCTCCTCCGGCACAGGCTGAGATCATGACAGCCCGCTGGCCTCCGTTACTTCTTGACGGCTGTAATTAATTGTTTACTTTCTCCTGGTGCGGGGCCAGCTGCTCCGCAGCGCGGATGCTCTCTGGCCTGACCTCGCGGCCAGGAGAGAGGCTCAGACCCCCCACCCCAGCCCGGCAGGCAGCATTGATCCCTGCCCTACGGCTGCAGCCAGGACCCCAGGACCTGGCAACCCTGGGGAGCTGCAGCAGCACAGCCCCATCTCTGTGGCAAATAGCACAGGATAGCTGCAGCGAGGATGGGCAGTTCAGGGTGGGCATCCCCCCACCCAGGACCCTGTGTGGCAGTCAGCACATGGGGCTGCCCCGTCCAGCCGCAGCAGCACCAGCCCCTCACTCCTGCATCCCTCAGCAAGAGCCAGCGCTGGAGCAAGGGGCTGGCCCACTCCCAAGAGTTGGGACTGGAAGGAAGGGGCTGCAGACAGGTTGTAGAGGACAAATCCACCTTCCCATGTGGGTCTGGGTTGTGAGCAGAGAACCTCCTGCCCCTCCCCTCCAAGGAGGCTGTGGCTGGGCAGAAGGGCAGCGGGCCGGGGTCCAGCCAGCCATGGTGAGTGCCAAGCGCTGGAGGGTGGATTTTTGCAGGAGGCCACAGTGCGTGGGCTCGGCACAAGAGGGATTTTCCTACTAAAACAGATGGGGGGGAGGGAGCACGTGAAAGACCACTAATCCCCTAATCCCTGGATTATGGCTCCATTTCAAGGGTTGGGATTTGACGGCAGCACAGGGGGCTATGCTATCAAGACTGCATTGGCTTAGCCTGTGCACAGGGTGCCACCAGCATGGGGGAGCAAACTGAGGGTGTCTCTGGGGCAGAGCAGACCAGAGGGGTTTGATCTCTCAGTAGAGCACTGACCTTAACCCTGGCCCAAATGCCCAGGAGTGGGGTACCTGGTGCAGTGTGTCAAAAGGAGAGGGGTTTGACATGGTCTGGGCATCATCCTTGCCCTTGCATTGCTTGCAGTCCCACTGCAGGCAGCACAAGGGCATGGGGAAAGAGGAAGGCAGACATTTTTCCCTGGCTGTGGAGTGGGGGATCAGCTGCAAGTGGCCCCTGAGTCCGAGTAGGAGGCAGGATCCTGGCACCAGGCCAGGCAGAGCATCAGTGCCCCACTTAACTGCAAGAGGCTGCCCAGGAATGACGATGGAGAGTGGCCAAGCCAAGAAGCATCCCTGCAAAGTGTCCTGTACCCCTGCAGAGCCTCCCAGCAATGTCTCAGACCCCTCTGCGTAGAGCCTGGGTGAGGGGAACCATCCTCACAGACATTACCAGGGCTGGAATCCTGGCTGCCGGCCACACAGCCCTTGCCTGTCCTATTACCAGCAGCGGTCAAACCTCCCAGGAGCGAGACACGTGCTGGAGTCACTGGGAAACCTCCTGAGGGCAGGGAGCGGGCAGCCTGGCAGAGTGCCGCCCGGGCAGCGAGGGCGGCCGTGCTGCGGAGATGCCGATCAGCACACTGCACTGCCTGCTGTGGTCCCTGGGCACTGTCGGCAGCCGGCCCATCTCCATCCCGCCAGGATGGGACGCCCCATGCTGAGGGCTTGAGGGCATGAGGGCAGGTGGCTCCCAGGGAAAAGAAGAGCTGGGGCAGGAGAGACTCCAGGAGGATGGAGGTGCAGCAGGGCAGAAGGACAGTGATGTCAGCCAAATGTTGTAGCAAGGAGTTTGCCGGTGCATCCCGCACCATTCTGCCCTGATGCCCCAGGGGCCACACATCCTGTAACACCTTAGCAGGATGGAGTGGTCTTTTTCATCCCCATCCAGACAGATTGGGGCCCTGCCACCACCATGGGGTGAAAGCAGAGCCCAGAGGTGACACGGGCACAAGCTGGGACTTGATACCAGCTCCAGCGTCAGGACAGGACATGGAGGGAGGTACAGTGTCCCATGGGGCTGGGAGGGGAGGCGCGGGAGCCACTGCAGCTGCCTGAGGTAAAGATCAGAAAGGTGGCAATGGGGCAGGGCAGGCAGGTGCCATGGGGCAAGGCAGGAGGCTGTGAGCTCCTGCGTCACACGAGCCCAGCACAGCACGCAGCTGGCGCAGCGTCCCCAGCTGCCCTTGCCCAGATGTCTTGCCAGCAGCAGGGCCACGGCAGTGGGCGGCTGGGCAGCCTGGCACAGGGATCAGTGGCGGAAGCAGCCTCCTCCCACCAGGCCCTGCTCCTGGCGACACAGCTGAGGAGCCCCCAAGCAGCCCTGTGCCAGTCGCAGTACCCTGGGGACGCCAGGCAGCCGCTGCTGAGCCAGGGCCAGAGGGCTCAGTGATGGCCGAGAAGCAGCTGCATGGCCACTTGCCAGCCGCTGCCAGAAGGGTTTGGGTGCAGGATCATCTGATGAGGCACTGGAGTGTCCTGTGTCCCACAGGACCCACAGTGTTCTGTGTCCCACACAGCACCCCTCATTCAGCCCCACAACCTGTGCAAGGACCTCCACTCTGGCACTCTGCCAAAGCACCTGTGGAGGTTCAGTGGCACAGAGATTCCCAGAATCTCTGCTGGCAGCAGATGGGGCTTTGGCTGTTCCAGCCCCCTGGCTGCATCTCACCCCCCAGTATCATCAGCCTCTAGATGGTGCAGACCCTTAGCAGTTCTAATGACACCCCAAGGGCTCCCTGCCACAAACCTGAACTGAGTGTCTGCGTGGGGGCTGGGAGAGATGGGGAACCAGGAAGCCCTGGTATGGGGGAACCTCCTTGGCAGCTCCCATCCTTCACATGTACCCCTCTGTGCACGGTGCCTCAACTGGGGGCCTTGCCCCCCTCAACCCTTGCATCCTAGCTGCTCTGGGCAGGGGCCCTGCATGGGGGTGCAGCCAGGGCTGGTGGGGTCCCTACTCCTCCCAAGCCCCCTTCAGGGGCTCACCTCCCACCCGGGGCCAGCCTCACACAGCTGCCCCACAGAGCCTTGTCCATGGCTTATGGCCCACAGCCCCATGACCTCACGGCTCCCAGGGGGGCCGAGAGAGCAGCTGAACACCCTCAGCATCGGGAGTCGTGGCAAGGGTGACACCGGGACCGGTTTCCATGGCAACGAGAGAGGTTCCTTAACTGGTTGGTTGCCATGGCTACTGCCGCCGACTCCGACCGCTCGGGACATAGAGGGGCTCCGCGGCGAGGATGCCCCGGTGCCCCCTCGGGCCAGGGCTGCTGCGCCAGGGGCAACGCACTGGGCACGGTGGGAGCAGTCCCACGTCCACCGCCCCGGGGGGAACCCAGCCCCACGGTGGGTCCCAGGTGGAGCACATCGATCCTCGGTCCCACGGGCTCCGGCTCGCCTCGCGCTCGCGGTGGGACCGGGTCCCCGCGGGACAGCGGCACCGGCGAGTCCCGGGGCGGGGCGGGCGGCGAGGGGCGTGGTCGGGAGGGGCACACGCCCCACCGGAGCCGTCCCGTCCCGTTATCGCCCCCTGGCGGCCCCGGGGCCCCACGCAGCCCTGTCCGCCGCCGCCCGCACAGACCCCGCGCAGAGCTCGCCAAGACCCCGCGCAGCGCTGTCCGCCCCCGCCGCCGCCCGCACGGACTCCATTTCCCGGCCTAGCCCCGGATCCGGCCGGACTGCAGCAGTGACCTGCGCCAGGCCCCCGCGGCGGTCCGTGCCCTACCCTGCCCGGTACCGGGCGGTCCTCTGCCGCCGCCGCCCCTGCCCGTGGTCCTCACGGTGCTGAGATCCCTCCTCAGCACCACCCGCCTGGGGCCGCTCCCGGGCAGGGCCTTCCTGAAGGGCGGCTCCGGGAGCCACAAGGCGCCCTGAGCACGGCAGCAGCTCTCGGACGAGCAGGGGCCCTCCGGCTGGCGCAGAGGTTCCCGCACCGTCCCGGCACCGGCAGCACGGCCGGCTGCAACCCCTGCCCCCGCACTGCTCCGACGTCGCCGGGATCTCTGTCATTCTGTGTCCCACTCGTGACACTGAGGTGGGGCCAGGCAGCAAGGAGCGCTCGCCCAGGGCCGAGTCCCTCCCGGGACTACTGCTGTCGAGAGCTCCTGCCTGCCATCCGCAGCTCCTGCCAGTCCCACAACTGCCAACCCCATGCACCCCCTCCCATCCATCCCCCCGGGAGGAAGCATCCACAGTCCCAGCGCTGTGGAGCAATGTGGGATGTGAGGAATCCCTGAACGGTGACCTAGGTAGCCACCCTGCCAGGGCCCTGACCACCCCATGAGACAGGGCACCTCCAGCAGGGCCAGCCACTGCCTGTCCCCTGGGAGGGCACAAGGTCACAGCTCAGCTGGAAGGATGTGTCCCTTGCTCCCACCATGGCCCCTTGGCATGCCCAGCCCAGCTCCCCGCAGCCCCCCACCAGCAGATTGGCTGCCAAACCGAGGAGCTGTTCCTGGAGAGCCGCAGAATTCAGCCACGGCCCTGGCTCATCACCATCCGCTCTGCCCCGACACAGCCCACAGGCCAGGCCCAGTTGGCCCAGCTGCCATGAACTGACAAGTGGCTCTGCATCGCCTTGCCACTGGATCCAGCCCTACATCATCCACAACAGCGTGATCCTAGACAGGGCCCCAAAGGCCAGAGCCCCCTGACAGAGGTACAGCCCAGCCCGGGTGTTGTGGTGTCCGTCCGGCTGCTCGCACCTCCCACCCGCGCCCTTCGCCGAGGGTGCAAGGTCACAGCTCCGGCAGCACGGTGCTGCCGTCGGCCGCTTTTCTGGGATCAATACGGCTCTGGTGACAGCACAGCCCCACCGCCACGTCCCTTGGGCACCACGAGGCGATGGCTGCCGGCTCCAGTGCCTGTGCCCACGGCAGCCTGGCTGGCACTGCTGCCACGGCGGGCTGACCACAGCCTACCCTTCCCACACCCTCGCCCTGGCCCACCTGCAGCCACCCTCCACTATGGCTCCCTGGGGAGCAGTATGTGACCTCGTACCCAGAGCCGACCCCCAGCTATAACCCTGCTCCATCCCGCTGCCGGTCCGGCCGCAGCAGGGCCTCTCTCCAACAGCCCCCGGGATGAGGACAGAACAGGGGAGCTCCCTGAGGAGCGGCGGAGGCCCCAGGGAAGAGTCTGGGACGAGGGGTCCTGCCCGGGCGGCTGACCCCCACTCCCTGTTTTGCACCTCCCATCTCCCGGATCCCGCAGCTCCATGCCATCCCTACTCCGGGGGTCTGCACCGTCTCCGAGGGGCCAGACCGACCGGGACTCCGCACCCCCCACGGTGCCCCGACGGCCCGGCCCTCCTCGCGGACCCTCCTCGCGGACCCTCTCCGCGGACCTTGTCCTGCCCCGCGGATCCTCATCGCGGGCCGTGTCCCGCCTCCGGAGCCCCCCCGAGCCCCCCTTGCCCCCGGCGCTCACCCCCGCCGCCGGTGACGGTGAACCGCCCGCTCATGGCCCCGTCGTCGCCACAAGTGGCTCCGGCCCCGGCGGCCGCTGAGCGCGGCCCCGCCGGGCGCTGACCGGGGTCCTAGTGCCCGCGGCACCGCCCGCCGCGCCGCCCCCGCGGCCGCAGGGCTGGCTCGAGTCCGAATGGATGGGCTCGGCCCCGCTCCGGTCGGCTCAGTTCAGCTCCCTTCGGCCCGGCTCGGCTCGACGGGACTGGACAGCTCCTGTGCGCCCGCTCGGTTCCGCAGGCGCCGCCGAACTGGGGGTGCTGGGACCGTGCCCCAAAGGGACGGGAGGGGACGGGGCCTCGCACTACCCCCGCCCTGTTCGGAGCCGTGGCCGCTAATTACAGCTAATTACAGTCCCGGGGCTGCGGCTGCCCCACCCTGCCGCGGACCCGGGCACCCCCGGGCACGGCCCCGGCCATGGCCCTGCCGCCGGGCTCTGCGGCCACGCAGAGACAGACCGGGGCCGGTGGAATCTGCGAGGCCAGCCCGCGACGGGGGCTCGCTGTAGCTGGGAGTCCAGTCACACGGTGTGTCCCGACCACACGCGGTGACAACCACGCGCTCCTCCCCGCAGTGCACAGCTGGAGTGTAAGAGAGGGCAGCAGGTGTAGGATTATGCTTAGCCAGGACTTGGGAGGTCGGTGAGGTTGGGGCGGGGGTGCTGCGCCTGGCACAGGGCTGGTTACGGACAATGCTGACACCGAGGGACATCCTCCCTGCCCTTGGACCCAGGTCCCCGAGGGATCCAGAGTACTTAGCAAAGGGGGACATCCTCCCCCACCCAGTGCCCCCTTCCCCACTGATGCTGGCACCCCCCAGATCAGGGGAGGATGATGCCCTCAGCACATGGAGGTTCTCCAAACCATGGCCCCAGTAGCTGATGGAGAACTCGAGGCTGTGTCCAAAGAATTTTCTTTATTACAAATGGACAGGCAATTGGCAAAGGGGGTAGTTGGCAGAATGGGCAGTGGGCAGGATTAGGCAGAGCCCCGTGTCCCGCCCTGGCATGTCCCCAGGCGCCAGCTCCCAGTGGGGCTCAGCCTGACCTGGCATCGTTGGCTCAGGAAAAAGACAAATTTGTCTCAAATCCGTGTGCAGTTTGCACCAGGCAAACGCCTCTGTGCAGTGGAGCTGGGATGGCACAATGCCAGCTGTGGCAAGAGTCCTGCTCCCCAGCTGGGGCTCCCCAGGCTGGGCAGCTCCCAGGGGGTGACCCCAAGGTGCCCTGCCCCTTTCTTCCAGGAAGATGGGGACCACATCTGTGGTCCATCTACCCACAGCCACAAGGCTCCCAGGGGTCAGCCTATGAGACAGGAGCCCGCAGGTTGGGAACATTGGGCAGGGAGCAGTGCTGGCAGAGCTGGTGGCTGGTCAGGCCTTCAGTGCTGGGGACACTGCAGGATGTCATACTTGACGTAGCCCACCCGGTCCACCTGGTAGCGTGGTGTCATCCTCCAGTAGAAGCTGCCCCGGCAGAAGTGGTACTTGCCTGGGCAAGGAGGGGGACAGAGGGAATGGAGGGTCAGCAGGAGTTCGGCCATGCAAAGACCCATCCCAGTGGCTGCCCAAACAGCACAGGCACCTGGCATCCTGAACCCTGCCGGCATCCTGCCAGCTCCACTGCACGGGTCCGCCAGGGCTGATGGCATGCCCTGTCCCAGGGCCATTCCCCACACAGCCGAGCATCCCGAGCCCGGAACCGGAGTAATGCCACAAGAGGCTCAGGTAGCCCAGGGCTGAACACACAGCACCCACCCACCAGGTTCCACTCACCTTGGTAGAGGAATACATTGTGTGCATCAAGGGGGATGCCAGTGAAGACGTCATCGGTGGCACGAGGATAGCCCTTGTCCACCCTCTGGACCTTCACATCCAGCCTGTGGGAGAGCAGAGCCGTGCTCAGGGCTGCTGGGAACCCTGCTCCCAGTCCCTTGCCAGGGCAGGCACTGCTGCTCTCCCGTCCTGCTCACCTCCAGTAGTTCTCCCCGCTGAAGAGCAGCACTTTGCCTCGGCCCCGCTGCAGGGCCCCTGAGATGCGGCCAGCTTCCTTCCCTATACCCAACTTCTCGATCCCCCGGGGGCCCAGCACACTCTTCCCAGAAAACACCCAGAACTGCCGACCTGCGGTGGGAGATAGTGGGGCTGTCAGACAGCCCTGAGGGCTCCCAGGCTGCATCAGGCTCCTCCCATTGCCCATGGAACCAGGGCCGAGGGCAGCGGGGGCAGAGCTCACCGGCAAAGAAGAAGACCCTCTTGGTTAGCACATCCTGGAAAACAGCATCGATGGTGTCTGGGAGGCCAGGCCAAGTATCAGCAACAGAAAAGGCACCCTGGATGCCCGATTTCCAGAAGGTTGAGTGAGTCCAGTATTTCCTGGTGGGGAAGATCAGCAGTCCTGATCACCTCAGTCTGGCACAGCCCATGTCCCCCATACACCCCTGACACAGCCTTGTGTTCACCCACATCCTTTCATTACCATGGCACTTGCCAGGGCAGGAGGTGCCAGATGCTGCCACTCACCCATCCTTGAAGAAGTACAGCTCCCCATTGATCTCTGTGATAGCATCAAAGTTCTTCTCCATGCAGGCATCCCGGCTGGGGTCCACAGGAATGGGTACAGTTGTTGGCTCTGGCGTCTCCTCCTCCTCCTCAGTGGTGGAGGTGCTGCCAGCTTCCGTGGGCATGGCCTGGGTCTGCTGTGTGGGCACAGGTTGGGGCTCCTGTGTGGGTGCAGGCTGGGGCTCCTCTGTGGGCACAGGCTGGAACTCCTCAGTGGGAGCAGGTGCAGGTGGAGTGGGCTTAGGGCCAGAGCCACGACCTGAGTGAATACAGGGGAGGGTGTGAGGCTGGTGCCAGCCTGGTGCTGCAGGACACCCAATTTGCCCAGCTGTGCTGCAGTGTCTCACCATAGAGGTACTGGATGCCCTGGACATCATCGGGGTGCAGCTGGAAGTCCTGGATATAACTGTACATGGGGTACATCAGGGCCTCACGCACGCTGGAGTGGTCCAGCCCCAGTGAGTGTCCAAACTCATGGGCAGCCACCAGGAAGATGCTGTAACCTGGGGGAAAGTGCAGGCCTAAGTTCCTGGTTGGGCACAACAGGACAGAACACGCTGTCCGGAGACTGTGGTCCCCAGAAGAAGTGTGATGATATGGCAGGAATTTGGGGGGCACAAAGGGGAGTGCAAGCAGGGGGGCCAGTACCTCTGTCAGGGCAGAAGCCCCACTTCTTGTCGGTGTCATAGTTGCTGGTGGTGGCACACCAGAGCTTGCCATCCTGACGGCCCTGGCTGGTGCAGGCACTGTAGGACTGCCCCAGGAAGGTGAAGGGGAAGACACAGGGGTCCCCCTGGGAGTTGCCACCGATCACCGCCGTGTCTGCAGCAAAGCATCATTGAGATTGTCCCCGACCCCTGGCTGCACCAGCCAGAACCTGGGACAGCCCTGGTTGTCACATGAGATCCTTCATGTGCCCACCCTCTGTGCCCTCCCCCCCACATGCCCCCCTTCCTTCTGGCACCTCGGTTGGGGCAGAAGCCATATTTCTTGTCCTGGTCAAAGCTGGAGGTGGTGGCACACCAGCGGTAGCCATCGGAGCGCCCATCTGTGGTACAAGTATCGTAGGAGTTGCCCTCAAAGACGAAGGGGAAGACGCAGGGGGCCCCATCGCTGTTGCCGCCATTGGTGTAGAGGACTGTGGGGCAAGGGAGAATGAGGAGGGCTCCAGGCACTGCGAGGCTGGGCAGGGGTTATGGTCACCACTACTCACGCTCGCTGGGGCAAAAGCCATATTTCTTGTCCTGGTCATAGTTGGCGGTGGTGGCACACCAGGGCAGCCCATCCTTGCGCCCATCTGTGGTGCACCGGGAGTAGGAGTTGCCCTCGAAGATGAAGGGGAAGTGGCATTCGGCTCCATTTGCATTCCCATGGCGGGTCTTCACCACTGCTCAGAGAGGGGCAGCTCAGTGCTGGGGCTGAGATTGGCACCATCAGACCCCCCCAATCCACCACACCCTGCCCTTACCTAAGCCAGTTCCCAGTGTCCAGAACTCATCGTCATCAAAGTGGGCATCGCCCTGGATACCCTGGCCTGGGGGAAAGGCGTGGGCCAGGAGCCCGTCCTTGCCGTCGAAGGGGTACCCGTCCCCATGCTCTGCAGAGACAAGAACCCTCAGCTGGCCCTGCCAGAGGAGCCCTCATATCCCCAGCATGCACACAGACCCCCAAGCCCTGCACACTTCTTGCACAGCTGGGGACAGAGGGCCCCTGAGCATGGCCCAAGGAGACATAGGGTGAGGACCCCACAGGTAGGGCATGTCACCAGTCCCCTTCTCATTCCCTGCCTGCCCACAGGACATCACCTTGGCTGCCAAACATGATCATGATGTCTGCCTCGCCACTGTATATCTGCGTGAAGGTGAGAGGGGTGACATCGCTCCACACTTGGAATGCCCGTCTGAAGGCGTCATCGATTACAGCACGGTCCAGGTCGGGGGAGTAGTTTATCACCCTGCCAGGGAAGCAGGGGTTCAGTGCTGCCAGGTCCCCTCCTCCTGCAGGACTGATCCTGTTCTGGGCAGGGACAGCCCCCCATCCCCCTGAGGGGATAGCAGGCACCACCACCCTCAGACCAGGGCTCAGATGCTCTCCTGGGCACTGGGAAGCAGATGTTGCCGCTGTGCTGGCTTGGCCCTTGCAGCGCTGGGACCCAGCTGTACAGGCAGCACCAAGCCTGGACAAGGGCTGAGCAGAGGCTGCTGCCCACCTGGTCCCTCAGGCTCTCTCCATCCCCCTGGGACCATTGCCCCGGGGACACAAGGGTTCATCTCCAGAGCAGACTCACCGGTAAGTCAGGTCCATGTGGTCCCACTTGAGGTCCCCCTCAAAGGTGAGGAAGGTTCCCAGGTCAGGGACGCCGCAGCGGGGGGCTCGCATGGCCTCCAGTGTGGCGGCATCCAGCTCCCCCGTCTCCTCCAGGCCCAGCTGCTTCTGCATCTTGAGCAGTGCCTTGCCCAGGGACACGTGCCTGTTACCAATCTTTGCTTCTGCCTCCGTGGTGTAGCCGAACCTCTGCAGGTAGCGCTGGGGAGGAAAGGCGGCCGGAGAGGTGAGTGAAGCGGGAGGGGGCTGCGGCAGCACGGGGCACCCATCCCAGCCTGGGTACCCCCCGAGCTCAAGGAGACAGACAGCTCTAAAGCTCTGCCTGCAGCCTCTCACTGCCAGCCTGGGAGCCCCTTGGGGTCCTAGGTGCCAGGAGGGCACCACGGGGCCATGCTCCCCTCACCTCTGCCAGCTGCAGATCCGGCAGGGTGCTGACCAGGTCCCCCGGGAAGGTGACAACCGCCTGCGGCTTGCCCTGGAGAGGGGCCGCACAGCAGGAGACGGCCAGCAGCCCGACCACAAGCGGGGCCAGGAGGAGTGCCATGGTTCAGCGGTGACAGGAGGGATGTGGCTGTGCTGGCCCCGCTGTCTGGTCTGGGTGCCGCCGGGCTACCCGCTCCTATTTATGGGGTGGGAGGGCATGAGTCACCCTCAGACCCCTCAGCGCCGACTCACGCTCCCTTCTCCCTTCCCACGGTGACGAAACGCACACTCCATCTCTGCCTTAACTGTTTCATCACCTTGTTTACTAAACACACTGCATTCTGCGGCCACGCGAGGACAGGAAGAGGCAGAGTGGCTGGGCAGCTGCACTGGGCCATAGCACTGCATGGCACGGCCACCCTGGGGCTGCCCTGCATGGGCACTGCCCCACTGGCCCCAAGACCATGGTAGCTGTGGGGACAGCAAGGCATCATTGGGGGCTGGCCGAGTGCTCAGGACTCCTGTAGCTGTGTCATCACACCGGCTGACACTCAGCTTGGTTCAGTGGTGCTGGAGCCAGACCCATGAGGGCCTGGATGTGCATGGGGGCAAAGACCAGTAGAATTGCCTGTGCCCCAGTGCCTGCAACCTACCTGCCTGGGATTTGGGAGCTTGGACCCTCACCACACTCTGGATCCCTTCCCACCACGGCTGCATCACCCCAGTGGGTCCGAGTGCTTCCAGCATTGGAGAGCCCCATGGCACCTCACCCCACGGTTCCTCTAAACCCATATGCCAACAGCTGACTGGCAAAGCCCCCTGAGACCAAGGGCAGTGCCTGCCTGGGAGCAGCTCTGGGCATGGGGATGCTCCACGTCGTGCCACGGGACATTAGGGGTGCCCCATTCTTGCTGCCCTGCTCTGCAGAGTGCTGCTGACTCAGGTTCCCACCCAGCACAGCAAAGCACAGCACAGACCTCGCCATGGGATGGTGTTTTCCTATTTCTCCCAAAGTGCCGACGCTTGTGGGAACGAGAGCAATGAAGGGGAAAGCAAACAGGGATGAGGAGCAAGGGGAAAACAGATGGCAGAGAACAAGGCGCAGCATCAGCGGAGGGGGAGGGAGGGCTGGTGCAGCAAAGCAAGGCTGCCTGAGACAAGGATCTTAGAATGGATCCCTTGCCCCAGCTCTCTCAAACCCCAGGAGCCCAAGGGATCCTCAGTAGGCTTCGTCAGGAGGATCTTCCTGGTCACTCCATTCCTGTTTGTGCCTGTTCTCCTGGATCCCAACAGCCCCAGACTGTGTCTCAGAAGCCACCCCCTCAGCATCACCCCGGCTCTGGCTGAGCCAAGCTAGCAGCTCCTGGGCCAGCCAGAGGATGAGCAGGTTATGCTGGCACCCAGCACAGCTGTGGACAGTGAAAGATCAGGGCTGTGCTCCCTGTGCCCTTGAAGTGGAACCCCCATGCCCAAGGGAGGGCTCAGTCCTGGGGCAGCATCACCTGCCAGGTGCCCTGGTAGTGGGATGCCTCCCAGGGCTATGGCTGACTGGGCGCAGGAAATTCACCGGTATCGTGGGCTATGCTGGGAGGAAGCAACAGTGAGAAATCAGAGGTTTGCCTCACTCCCCCACCGCAGCCCTGCAAGAGCAGCCCCCGTTCCCTGGGACAGGATGTTGCTTCATAAGCAGCCACCATCCTGCACCCGGTGTGACAAACACATTCAACCAAACATCCCTTCATGGTGGGACACAGCCCAGGGACCCCGCAGCCAGGTCACACTACAGACCCCTCCCACAGGGTCCAGCCTACCCCTCTTGTCCCTGTCATGGCCCGGCTCTTCACCAGGCAGAAGGCAGTGGCTTTCTGTGCTCCCTGACTGGCTGGAAGCTGAAGCAAGGAGGGGGCTCTGCTGAGCTGCCCAAGAACCCATTGAAACTGGTGGCTCCTGTGGCATTTGGGGAGCAAGCACTGCTCTACATCCTCCACTGTCCAGGCTGCCAGGACCTCAGCCCAAGCACAGAGCTGCTGTGGGAGCTGGGTGCTAAATAACACCTGTGAGGATGCACCTGCAGGGCAGCCTGAACATGGAGACTTCTGACTCCAGCTCTGAGATGCAGTCAGAGTCAGACCTGGCTCTGGTCTCCCTGGCACTGTGGCAGATCCCTTGGCCTTCCCCATGCTATTCCCAACCCTCGTTTCCACCACATACAGAAGCTGCAACTTCAACAGCCTGGGCACTCTGCCATGGCACACCATGGCATCGTGTTGCCTGTGGCACCCTGAGGGCAGAACCACACACAGAGTAGGGCTGGCAGAAATGGGGCTGGGAGGGGAGTGGGGTCTCGCAGCAAGTGATAGCAGGAGGAGATGAGGGCCAATGCCCCACACATTGTGCACTGGTCCCAGCCAGCCCTCGAGCTGGGCAGTGGGAGCCCCAGTGGGGGGTTGCCAGCTGCAGCTCTGCCCCCAGCCTGGCCGCTCCCACTGACTCATGGCCCTGCTCACCAGCTTCCTTCTGGCATCATCCCTGGGGATTTTCTGGTGACTCTCTGGAGGCTTGTCAGGGAGCAGGGCCAGGGCAGCAGGGAAACCCCCGTGTCTGGCAGTGCCGGCAGTTTCTGTGCCAAGCAGGGAATTCTGTGGGATGGGCTCGGCACTGCTGGCATGAGCCCCATGCAAGGCAGCCTTGATCAGCTCATTGGTGGGAGCTGGGTCAAGGCACAGGTTCCTCAGAAAGTGCACATGTGGAGGGAGGCCTGGGTAGCCAATGCAGCTGGCAGGAAAGAGAGGAGGGCAGTGGTGACAGGGGCAGTGCCACAGGCAGGAGAGGGCAGTGGCTGGCAGAGACCCCAGGAGCTGTGCCCAGCCCAGGCTGCCCATGGCCTTTTTTACTCCCAGAGCCCCTGAAAGGAGTGAAATGGAAAAACCCACACAAACATCCTCCAACCCAGACACTGCCCGAGCCACGAGGCTGCCTGTCACCACCGTCGTGGCTGAAAGGGGAAGGAACAGACACCGCAGCCCCTTCACACACCCTTACTCACAGCCACCCTCATGCAGATCCTCTGTGGGAAACTGGTCCAGGACCTGAAAGGGGACTGATGGCTGCCTGGATCCCTGCCCAGGACAGAAGCTGACTGGACACAGTAGCACCTTGCGAGGCTGCAGGTCTCCTGCTGGGAGAAACTGGTTTGGCCAGCGGTGAGGTTTGGGGGGACTGTATGGAGCCAGGGCCTAGATCCTCCCCCAGTTCTATTCCCCCATGTGGGCAAGCAGGGTGGGGGCCAGCCATGGAGGGAGTGTGGCACCAGACAGCCAGGGGAAAAGTCTACAAACATGGGATGCACCAGGGCAACAAAGCTGGTGGGGTGATGAGGAGCCACGGGTGAGGGAACACCTAGGTGCCACAGTCACTTCTTCACACCTCAGCACCCCAGGCAAGGGACAGGGGGACACAAGAGCAAAGGACAGGCCCAGCCATGTGGATGGCATCAGGTGCCCTCCCAGCACAAGCAGGAGTGTGGTGGCAAGGGGAAGTGGGGTGAGAAACAGTCAGCATCTTGTGCGGGTGAGACAGCACTGGATCCGGGAGAGCAAGTGCCGGTCGCGCTGGGAACACGACCTGTGCAGAGGAAAGGGAGTGCTTGGACTTGGCAGACACCACAGGGAGAGCCAGTGCCATGGCCACCATGGCACAGCCAGATACCCTGAGCCGTGGGCAGGGCATTACTGCGTGCCTCCAGCTGAGCCGGGCAGCCACTGGTCCCACTGCCCTGAGCTACGGTGCCCTGAACCCATCCCTGCTCCTATCCCATGGGCTCTGCAGCACCCCATGCCCAGAGAGCAGAGCTGACCTCCCAGCACTGGCTGCCCTGGCCAGCAGCGGTCCATGGTATGCAGTGACCGGAACATGGGGACACTTGGCACGGGAGCAGGACAGGGCACAGGGAGCAGCTCTGCGTCAGAGACTCGGAGCCCCATCACTCCTGCTCAAGGGCTCCAGACAGAAACAACATTCCAGCACGCACTTCCCGTATCTACTGCCCCGGCACTGGGCCCTGCGTGGGCTGGGACTGGAGTCTCCAGCTGGGCCCAGGACCCTTCCTGGCAAACCACCCTGCATGCCACAGACCCGCAGCTCTCCAGCACCACCAGTCCCTGGCCCTGCATCCCTTCCCTGCCTGCCCCAAGCTCTGTGCATACACCTGCTCAGCTCCTTGCCTGTCTCTTGCCTCACCTGGGGAACTCCGTACCCCACAGCATCAGTTTCTTGACAACCCGTCACCCATGCTAGCCTGGTGTCCTGCCCCACCACTGCCCCCAGGCCGATGCTGCTGCTCCCGCACCTCTAGTCTGGGTGAGGATGACGCAGCCGCTGTCACCTGGCAGCTCACTCCTCCCTGCAGGCGCTGAAACCAGCACTGCCTTGTCACCACCCATCCCAGCTGCAAGCTGCAAACCACACATGACGGATCCCCTAGCTGCCACACCGACTCCCGGTGTTCAGGTGGGCGGCACAGTCACCTCCCTATTTTGGGTTGGGACATCCCCCTCCGTGCTCTCCCCCACCCCTGTGCACCCTGGGAATCCCCACTTCTATTGGAGTCCCACGGGGATGCTGCAGCAAGAATCCCACCCAGGCACAGGGGCTGACAGCTGGCACTGTAGCACACCTTGCACTGAGGCTACGAGCAGCCTGCTCCAAGCATCGCAGGGCTCTTGTGCTTCAGGACTTGCTGTAAACTCCATCCCATCCCTTGACCCTCCTCCTGCCTCAGCTTCTGCCTCCAGCTTTGACCAACCTTTGTTCTACCCTGCTGGGAGCAGGAGCACAGGCCATTCAGGCAGGTGAGAGGGGCACAGGGGAGCATTTGGGAAGGGGTATCCAAAGGCAGCATCATGGCCCTCATCCCCTCAGCATCCCTTCTTGGGTGACCTGCTGGATCAGCTCCATGGAAGCATCTCCTGTGCACCACGGGAGTGAGGCAGGAGCTGGGAGGGGAGCGAGGCAGGACAGAGCTGGATGGCAGCCAGTTCTGGGGGTCACAGCTGCTGCAGTGAACCATCAGCACCATGGCACAGGACGGGTGGGCAGCGCTTTGTTCCTGGCAGTGACATGGGCACAGCAGCTGCCTGCTAAAACAGGAAGAGCAGAAATTGTGACAATGACAGGGAACCTGGTCTGTGTGTGAGGGGACAATGCTCTGCCAGGAATCCATGGCTGTCAGCAATGGAGCGGCTTGGGAATAAGGAGCGGGGGTTTGTGGAAGGTGGAATATGGGCAAAACTGGTGGTATTTAATTGTAAACTGCGCAAAGCAGAAGGAAGGGCGGTAGATGCAACACGCTTGGGTTTCAGTAAAACATTTGACAACTGTTCCAGCGCTTGCTGCCAAATTAACTCAGAGCATCTCAGTTGTCAACACAGGCATATGGACAAAGCCCAGGCAGCCCAGGAATGGCACACAGCCTGGCTGTCCGCCGGGAGCTGCCCTGGCCACACGACCTGAGACCTTCCAAAACATGTGAGCGGAGGAAAGCAGACCCTGGGCTGAAAGAACAGCGGGATGGACAGAACTGCCATGCTTCCAGGGGAGGAGAAGGGCTGGAGAGCACCCAGGCAAGAGCCAGCAGAGCTGTGGGAGCTGCCATGCCCCCACGGGGTGGGGAGCAGCCCAGAGCCTGCCTGCTCTGCCCCGGGGTGTAGTGACTCCCTCCCATCGAGGGGCTGGAGTGATAGGGACTGAGCAGAGCAGCCTTGCAAGACCAGCCATGGGCAGGGATGCGAGACTGGCAGGGTCGGGAGCCCCACAGCAGCACCAGCTATTGACCCCCACTCTGGGAGTGCTGATCCAGGCACAGCCCCATGCAGGGGACGAGAAGAACCTGGCCCACCACACATCCGAGGTCTTTGGGACCCTGCTACACACACAGTTCTCTGCCCACCTTGTTTATTTTACTTATATTTCAGTAATTTGCTGATTACCATTTTTTAACTAACCAGCAGTGATGAATCAGCAGCACGGGAGAGGGTGGAAGCTGGTGGCCTTGGACTGTGGCTCCAAGGTCTCAGGGTCTGGGAAGGAAGCCACAGGATCCCTCCAGAAGGGGAAAAAAAACACTCAGCAGTAGCAGCAGCAGCAGCAATTCTGGCAGGCGCAAAGAAGCCAGCTGTTTGCATCCAGCAGCTCCAAGCACATCCTGGAAAGGTTGTTGATAGTTCCAAAAACTTTTGGGAATGGTATTCATGGCGCCGACCTGGGTGTGGGACAAGACACGTGGGAGAGGGAATGCACAGCTTGGCGCCGCCATCGCTCCATCCTGCGGTTGGGGCAAGCACTGATGGCACAAGAGGTGCCAGGACACACCAGAAAAGCCCTTCCATGTCCAAGGCATAGCCACCAGCAACACGTCCAGGCCCAGTGAGCTGCCTCCTGCCAAGGGGACTGTGTGAAGATATGAATGGTCTCAGCATCAGCTTCCATGGGCTCCTCCGCTGGGAGTGGCTCCTGCCTGTCCTGGGAGTGCCCTGCCTGAGCCCAAGGGTGGCATTATGGCTGAGGTCACGGGTTCAGCCACAGCCTTGGTGGCCACAGAACACAGGCATTATCCTATGGCACTCCCACTCACACCAGCGCTCTGGGAAATGGGGATCCCAGCAGGAACAGCTGGCACCAGGGAAAGGCTGCTCGCCACAGAAGCACCACCCTGGCACAGGGCAGAGGGGCTGAGGCAGTGCCTGGCAAGAAGCTATCCCAGCTCTCACAGCCACCTTGGCACGGAGTGATCCCCCAGGAGTGCCCCAGGAGCCTTCTCCAGGAGTCGGCATTGCTGGGAAGGCACAGAGCGGTGAGGCAATCTGCTGTGAAGAAAAACCATTTCCTGCAGCAAGGGCTGCTTTGCTCAACGTTTTACAAAATGTGCTGATGCAACTGCCCTTCCCAGGTGGGATATAAATACAAGCCTTGATGTGAATTCAAGCCCTGCAGCTACACAAACATCGCAACAATGTTTTCTTTGAAAAGCAAAAAGAAAACAAGGAGGAACAAACAGCACGGATGACAAAATCACCGGCAGTGGAAGTCCGGAGCTCGGGTTGCAGGAGGGGGGAGGCTGAAGCTCTGCCTTGGGCACTGTGCTCAGCACAACCATCTCCTATTTTGGGACACTGACCGGGGCCATGAGCTCACGAAGAAGCCATTGTGGGAGTGGTACAAGCCTGCTCGGCAGCTCAGCAAACTGTGCTGGGGAGGGGGCGGCCGGGCGTGGCCACAGGGCACCAGCAAGGACTAGCCCCTCACCAGGGTCACCCATCACTGCATGCTCGCCCTGCCTAAACGGCAGCTTGTCTGGCTGTAGCTCCTTCCCAGCGCTGCATCCAGGCTGAAGAGCACGGAGCTGGGAAACCTCCCACGACCTGGGACAGCCTGTCAGTGCAGCCCATCAAGTAGCCTGATAAAACCAGTCTCACACTCCGCCCAAGCCTGAGCTTTGTCCTCCAGGCACAAGCGCTGCGTTGTCTCCTCACCCCGTTCCGAAAAGGCCTTTAACCTGCTGCTCCCCCCGCTAAGGTATTTGGACACACATCCAACACGTGTCACAGCCATTTCTGGATTCTCTTAAGGCTCTTGCTGAGATTTCTTTGTGTTTTCTTTGGCTCTGAAGTGATTTCAGGCTCCAAGGCACAACAGCAGAGAATTATCAGCAAGGAGCTGTGGCTCCGGAACTGAGGACGAGAGCCATGCTCTGCCTGCCCTGGAAATCCCCCACTCACCCTGCTCAGGGGCATGCAGCATTTTTAAAAATAGCAGGTTACCCATCACAGCAAAGCTCTGCTGGGACAATTCACCAAGACAGAGGACATGGGGCACCTCTGCAGGGTGACAGGGAAGCTTGATGCAACTTTCCATCAGCCGAGCCAGCACCAGGAAGGTTTGTGTGAGCCCCTGAGGCCCCCGGAGCTCAGGCTTTGCCCTACAGCCATCACCCACTGGGAAAATCCTTCACTAGTCTCACACAGCAGCTGACGGAACACAAAAAGAGGAAACCTGCTGGTCTGACACAAATCCATCCTGCTTCCTCTACCTGAGAGGCAGCTTTTGACAGGGGTTCCTCTGATACCACTCCCCCTCTCCAAGAGAAACACGGAGCTTCCCCCAACAGGGAGCACAAGTACATTCCAAACCCAGACAGAGCCGGTCACAGGCAGTGCTGGGCTCTACCGGTGTGACCTACAGAACTTTGGAGAGGGGACATCAGGCACAGGAGCACCTCCCTCCCATCCTCCCAGCTCCACTTCCCCCACAGAGCTATGCAGGGCTGCTTTAAAAAACAGTAGTGGGAGAAAAAAGCCCTTGGTCTTTCTGGGTTTTTGACATGACAATGACGGCAGCAGCCGGGGACTCAGCCCTGAGGCACTGGCAGCAGTGCTGCGGCAGCAGAGCTCACACAGCCAGCCCGGGGATGGCTCTCACCGCTGCTGTCTGCCCATGATGGATGAGGGCATAAACCTTTCAAGGATGCATTTAATTAGCTTGAAAAAGAGCCGGAAGGTGCACACGCAGCAGCTGGCGGTGCAGCTCCTCTACTGCCTCTGCTGGGCACATGGAAACTCTCACCTGGGGCAGGACACAAGGGACCCGCAGAGCCCCAAGGAAGAGCCACGGGCTGCGGGGACTGGATCCAGGCACTGCCTGCCTCACCCTGAAGCAGAGGCACCACAGCCAAATGCTGACCCAGAGTGCTGATCCAACCCAGCACCCATCGGCTCGGGTTTCTGGCAGGCGATGTCCATGCTCACAGACTGTGCCAGATGAGACACTGTCTGTCCTCTTGCAGCTGGCACCGTGTCAGCACCAGCTCCGGACCGGCTGTCCTGGCCAGTGACACGATGGCACTGCCCGCCCTGACCTGCACTGCGGGCTGGCTTGGTCTGAGTGGCCCCGGACCTGTGTGGGATCAGGGCTCCGGCCACCTTCACCCCGTGTGTCCCTTCCACAGGGACCCAGAGCCAGACTCAGCCCAGCATGGCTCAGCCCCATAGGAAAGGCACAACACAGTTGCCTTTCCTACACACACAAAGAAAAAATGGGATAGAGCTGTTCTCAATAGAGTGCTGCAACATGAGAAAACCAGTGGGAACAAGGAGCCACCTGAGGGTTTGTTAAATCCATCACCACGGAGCAAAGGCCGAGCCCTGGCCTTGCACAGCTGAGCTCAGCTGGAGGATCTGGAACAGCACCGAGCTCAGCAGTGCTGCAGGGAGCTGGGACAGCAGCAGGTTCTGAGCACACCCTGCAGGGAATACTATGGCATCAGGAGGTGCCAGCAATGCCCCACTGCCCGCAGTGCTCTGGGAGCTCTCGGTGAGGCCAGCGCAGCCCCTAGACTGCACATGCCAAACACGGGCACCGGAGATGCTGCCAGCAGCCAGCGCAGCCTAATCGGGTGCCCGTCGCCATCTGCGGAGAGGAGAAATCATCCCGGGAACAGAGTTTAGTGAGCGAGAACCCATCGGAAGGTGGCTGTTGTTCAGCTGTAGAGCTGCCATTGAAAGAGGCAAGTCAGGCTTCAAGGAACAAACCGACAGCAGGTGCCGTTCCCCGCCGGAGACCGAGAGGGAAAGTGCTCAGCAGCCTGAGGCTGGGTGGCCGCCAGGGCTGAGCGCGGTAAGGCTCCGGGCCCCGCAAGGACGGGCGCGGCGGAGGTCCCACGGCTCGGCCAGGATCACGCCAGGGATGGGCGGCCCCAGCCCACGAGGCACGCCGCTCTCAGCGCCCACCGCGGGCTATGGAACGGGAGCCAGGATGCCGGGGCAGCACGGCCCATCCGAGGCGCGGACACCAGCCGGGGGAACGCGCTACCGGGCCGGGCCGGGCGGGAAAGGGAAAGAGCCGAGAGAACGGAGTGAGCACATTGCCCGCCCGAGCCCAGCTCCCGCCGCCACTTCCGCCTTCCACCACGTGACCAGCGCAACCCGGCGCGACGCCGACGCTCAGGGCCCGGGCGCCGCTTCCTGACGCCATGACGCATGGACACAGCACCGCCGACCCTTCCGCGGGGAAAGTAGTCCCCGGCGGGGTGCGAGACCTCTCCCCTCCCGCCGGGGCTGGGAAGCGTTGGAAGGCTTCTGAGGCTGCGCCCGGGGCGAGGAGCGCGTCTCCCACGGCGGCGAGCGCTACAGGTGGGGCAGGGGCTGGGCGACGGTAAGTAGTTCCGGCGCGGGGCCAGCGCGGCCGTATCGCTGCGCGGCGAAAGGGCGGGGGGGCATGGCGGCCGCCGTGGTGCCGGCTCCGGCGGGGGCGCGGCGAGGCCGCGGCGGACCGGGTGAGGGCGCGGGTCGGTGGGCGGGGGGCGGCGGCAGGAACCTCTCGCCCCGGCGCGGCGGCGTCTCCCCCGCCCCGGCGGCACCGGGGCCGCCCCGCCGTGTGCGCGCGCGCGGAGGCGGCGGGGGGGACCCCGCGGCAAGATGGCGGCCGAGCGCCGGGCGGGGCCGCGGGGCATGATGGGACGGGGGGCGCCAGGTGGCGCCGGGACCCCCGGGAGGGCGCCCGGGACCCCCGGGAATGGGCCGGCGGCGGCGGCGGAGCCCCGGGCCCGCCCAGGCCGCACCCCCGCGGTGGCCGGGCACGGCGGGGAGCGGGCGGTGGCCCTGACGGCGGCGGTCCTCCCGCAGGTCGAGCGTAGCGGGCCCCGGCAGGGCGGGCATGGAGGAGAATGCGGTGGAGAGCAGCAGCGACGCGGCCCCGCAGGCGGCGCGGGAGGAGCCCACCGAGAGCGGGCTGGGCGTCGGGAGCTCCGATGCCGTTTCGGCGGACAGCAGCGATGCCGCCGCGGGGCCCGGGCTCCTCTCCCGGGCCGATGACTCCGGCGTAGGGCAGAGCTCCGACAGCAGCGGGGTCTCCTTGGTAGGCGCTGGTGAGAAGGATGGGGTGGCAGGGAGGGCAGCCGTGGTTCTGGTTCCTGGGGGTTTCTCTAGACATTTCTGACGGACTGACCTCCGAGGCCTCGGCAGGCACCTCTGGTCCGGTGTCTGCTTGCTGTTCGGAGGGCAGAACTCCCCTTGGTAGCAAGAGCAGCCCTGGACGACCAGGTTTTTGTCATTACCAAAGGGTTTGCTCTGCTGCTTTTCCTGGAAATTTTGCGGTGGTACTCTGGGTCATTTGCATAAGCCGGCTGTCCCGAGGGCTTGGCCTCGCAAAGGTGTCTTACCTGAGCTCTTCTGGATTCTTTATCTGCCAGGAAGAGGTCTCAGAGAGCAGCTCCAGCACAGATGCCATTCCCCGGATTTACCTGCCAGACTCATCCTCTATTGCCCAATCCACCTTGGTCTCCAGTGTCTCCACTGTGAGCCAGTCTGTCATGGTGTCAGAGTCCCCACAAGTCCTGGTCCACTCCAGTGTTGTCACCGATGGAGCCACAGTTGTGTCAGACTCCACCGCATCCACTTCCTCGGACCTGGGTTCTGCCATTGACAAAATCATCGAGTCCACTATTGGGCCTGACATCATCCAGAGTGAGTGTGTGCTTGCACGTGGAGATGGCTTGATGGGCTGGGGAGGGAGCTGCTGCTGCACCACACCTCAGGAGGCGGGGCAAATACATGGAATTGTTAAGGGTGGAAAAAACTAAGATCATTGAGTCTAACTGGTCAGCAGGGTTTTGTTTTCTTGCCTTGCTGCAGTGACTGGAGGGTTTGGTGAGGGCCTCCTGTTGCTGGACAGCTTTCCTTCTGTCCTGCTGCTCCTTCAGCCCAGACTAGGCTCCATCCCCAGAGCCAGACCTTCCTCACACCGTCTGGATTCTGTCTGAACTGGGAGAGCCCCAGTAAGCCCCAGTGACTCTGCAGCCCCTGGATCTGACAGTCACCACTCTACTCTCCTCTCCCTGCCAGGCTGCATTGCTGTGACCAGTGCAGAGGATGGAGGGGCTGAGACCACGCAGTACCTCATTCTGCAAGGCCCCGACGATGGTGAGTGAGCTCCCTGGGCTGTCTGTGGTGGTCAGCTCTGCCTCTGAACCTTGTGCCACTGAAGCATGGCCTGCAGTGGGTGTCCCAGCTTCATCAGCCATGGTACCTATACCACAGTCCTGTTGGGAGTCTGTTCCTGAGCTTGTGTTCAGCCCTGTGCCCCCAGTATGGGTGCAGCCTTGGATGCAGGTGAGGGTCTGCCTCTTGGCTGAGTGGGTTTTGTTGTTTCAGGTGCCCCCATGGTGTCCCAGGTGGCCACTTCTGCTCTGGCCAATAGCTTGGCAATAGAAGCAGTTGCTGATGGACCCACCTCCACGTGCCTTGACCAGCCTGGCCCTTCAGAGCCTTCTGAGCAGTTGGAAGTTCTGGAGCTGCCTGAACAGCCAGACCGAGCCCAAGAAGCAGATGGTGGGGAGGAGCTGGACCAGCCAGATTTGGAGACCCTGGAAGAGATGATGGAAGTGGTGGTGGTGCAGCAGTTCAAGTGCAAGATGTGTCAGTACAAGAGTGTCTCCAAGAAAACACTGATTAACCACATGAAAGAGCGTCACTTCCAGCCAGGTGTGTGCCAGGGGCTGAGGGAAATTTATCTCACTGCAGACAGGCACTCTTCTCTCCTGGGAAGAAACAAGAGAGGAGTTGGAGCATAAGGGCCTGTTCTGGCACACAGGTAAAGAGCTTTTGTGCTGTTCTCTGTGGCAGTGGGCTCAGCTCTGGCTTTGAAGAAAGGACGTCCACGAAAGGTGGGAGTTGTTCCAAAGACTGAGGATGAGGAGGCCCAAGAAGAAGAAGATGATGATATTATGGATGCTGGTGCTATTGATGATCCTGAAGGTAGGCCTCACCCTCCCCACATCTTATGTGGCTTAGTCTTTCCTCAGTCTCTGATGTTTTGGGACACTTGCCTGCAGAGGACAGTGACTACAACCCAGCTGAGGATGAGCCCCGGGGGCGACAGCCCAAGTACGGCCGCACTGTCCCCACGTCCAGTGAGGAGAGGCCGCGTCGACGCCCAGGGAGACCCCGCAAGCTGCTTCGTCTGGAGGGTGTGCCTCAGGACATGCTGAAAGGTGAGGGAGGTGGGAGGCAGCAGCCCCATTCAGGGCTGGAGCAGTGAGTGGTGCGCAAGCTCCTGGAGCTGCAGCGGGAATGTGACGGAGCTGTGCTGTGTTCTGTGGAACAGGAGAGGAAGTGGAGCCCTTGGTGACATCCCAAAGCACACCAAGCCAGGAGCTGCAGAACTCAGAAGCAGCCAGTTCTTCTGGCCTGGAGAATGGGACTGGCGAGAGCCTGGCAGAGCCTGGTATCAGCCAGTCTGACTCCGAGAACAAGGACCCTTCCTCCAACACCGGCACTGAGGAGGCAGATGTCATCCCCCGGCGGCGTGGGCGACCTTCCCGCCGCTTCCTGGGCAAGAAATACCGCAAGTACATGGGGCGCAGGTGAGGGGGGTGTGCTGGGCCCTCTGGCCTGTGCCCAGGGCCAGTCCAGCCCACTTGCCACTGCAGCTCTGAGCCCTGTTCCTGTTTCTGCAGGTACTACTACAAGTCCCCCAAGCCCCTGATGCGTCCCTACCTTTGTCGGATCTGTGGCTCGCGGTTCCTCACACACGATGACCTGCGCTTCCACGTCAACTCACATGAGGCCAACGACCCGCAGCTCTTCAAGTGTCTTCAGTGCAGCTACCGCTCCCGGCGATGGTCTTCCCTCAAGGTGAGCTTCATCTGCCTGCCCTGAACCCACCAGGTGCCTGGTAGCCCCAGGTCTCATGGCCCTGCTCTGCCTCTCACAGGAGCACATGTTCAATCACGTGGGCAGCAAGCCTTACAAGTGCGAGGAGTGCAATTACACCAGTGTGTACAAGAAAGATGTCATTCGGCACTCCACAGTGCACAGCCGGGACAGGTGAGGGCAGCACAATCCTGGGGACTTGAACAGCACTGATGCTCTTCTTCCTGCTGTGGCAGGGTGGCCATGGCTGCCCCATCCCCTGACCCTTTCCAAAATAGAGAGTTTTGGTGTCGGGATATAAGGCAGCTTGGACTTGGGGTGTGGCTGACACAAAGGGCTTTTCTTCTTTTTCAGGAAGAAGAGAGCTGATCCGGTGAGTTTGAATACTCTGTTGGCTTGTCTCTCTGCCCTGTTATATGGGAGGAGACACATCTGTGTCTCCCGCAAAGTCTTGGTGCCTCAATGAAGGCATTGTTCCTGGATCTCTTGAGGAAAGGCAACCCAGTTCCTGCAGTGGGGAGAGGGTAAAGAAACAGGTGAGCTCATCCAGGTGATCTCATCTTTATGCTCTCCATCCAGCCACCAAAGCTGAACTCCTTCCCATGCCCTGTCTGCAACCGTGTCTACCCCATGCAGAAGAGGCTTACGCAGCACATGAAGACACACAGCACAGAGAAACCACACATGTGTGACAAGGTGAGTGGGACACAGCCTGGGGAGGTGCTGGCAGCAGGTGAGGCAGGGCAGGAGGTGAGTGCTGCTTGTTTCACCACAGTGTGGGAAGTCCTTTAAGAAGCGCTACACCTTCAAGATGCACTTGCTGACACACATCCAGGCCATTGCCAACCGCAGGTAGGAGCCTGGCATGCCCAGGCAGAGCCTGTGTCCTGCTCCCTCTCAGCCAGCGTGACCAGTGGCTTTTCTCTGGCAGGTTCAAGTGTGAGTTCTGTGACTACATTTGCGAGGACAAGAAGGTCCTGCTGAACCACCAGCTGTCGCACATGAACGACAAGCCCTACAAGTGCAGCGTCTGCAAGTATTCCACCTTCCGGGAGGACTTCCTGGTCTCGCACATGGCAGTCAAGCACACAGGTGAGAGGAGCTGTTTGACCAATGTCCTACACCTCCCCTTTTTCCCAGGGACAGTCAGAGCCTGCCTGCTCTCTCTGCCATCTCCTGGGGACCCCCTGCCTGACTCCCCCTCCTGGGCCCTGCAGGAGGGAAGCCGTTCGCTTGCGAGTTCTGTCACTTCACCACCAAGCACAAGAAGAACCTGCGCCTGCACGTGCAATGCCGCCATGCTGACTCCTTTGAGGAGTGGGCACAGAGGCATCCCGAGGAGCCACCCTGCCGCCGCCGCCCCTTCTTCACCCTGCAGCAGATCGAGGAGCTGAAGCAGCAGCACAGCCAGGTGCAGGCACTGGCTGAGCCAGAGACCAGCCCACCGGTGAGTGCTGTGCCAGGCCCTGGTTCCTCCTGGTGCTCGCTGCCCACTGTGCTGTCAGCTTTCTCTCTCTCACACAGGCACCTCTTGGCCCCATCACCTGCCACACGGTCCAGGCTGTCGCAGGTGCAGAGCCCTCTGTTGTCTCACAAGGTTCCTTGGAAGGGGCCACCATCATCTATGAACAAGGTGAGTGAGCTCTCGGGAAGGGGGTGGGATAGGGAGGAGGTAGGTGAGCGCTTGCCTGACCCTCCCTATCCGACCCCTCAGGTGTGGCTGGATCAGCAGAGCTGGCCACTCAGACAGCTCTGGATCTCCTGCTGAACATGAGTGCCCAGCGGGATCTGGCTACCGGCTCTCTGCAGGTGGGCAGGGCCAAGGGGAACCAGGCCTGCTGGGGGCTGGCACAGGGAGCTGGCCCTGTTCTGCTGCAGGGGTGTCTTGCAGAGCCTTGTATCCTTGGCTGAGCTGCTGTATTGCACAGGTGGCAGTGGTGAAGCCAGATGATGACCCAGGAGAGACAGCAGGTCCCTGTGAGCTGCAGGGACAGGAGGAGGAGGCAAAGGTGGACTCTAAGGAGCAGCAGCAAAAGTTGGTGATGTTGCACATGGCAGAGCCTGGGCAGACACTTGTGCAGGAGGCTTATGGGGAAGCAAGCCTGAGTGGCTCAGAGCTGCAGCAGATCACCATCCCCTTCAGCGGAACAGCAGAGTACAGCATCATCGCGCCCGTCAGCGAGGAGATCCAGGCTCCTGCCACACTGTACAGGTTAGCTGTATGAGAGGAGTGGGGAGGTAGAGGCACTGTTGGCTTCCAGTGAGGCTTTAGTGGTGAGGAGGAGGAGGCAGATCCTCCCTGACCCTGTCCTCTCCAGCAGTGAAGAGGAGAGCCCTGTGGAGACCTCCCATGCGGTCGTGGTGAGTGGAGCTGTGATGACCGAGGAGGCTCTGAAGGACCATAGCAATCATTACATCATGTCATCCAATGTCCCAGGGAGTCAGTTCCAGACCGTGGAGGTAAGGATCTGAGCCTTCTCCCCGTCCCAAGCAGCAGTGAGAGCAGATGTGACTCGTGTTTCTCTCGCAGCCCCTCAGCGGGGATGCTGCCTTTCCCTCACCTGCGGAGGGCCAGGAGGCACAGCCCGCCGGCGTCAAGTGGCCCCTGGTGCAGTGTGTCACCACGCAGCTCCAGAAGGACTCGTCTTTATCCCCAGCCTCCGAGGGGCAGGAAGTCTCATCCCCAAAGGTCAAGTGGCCTGTACTCCAAGGCATGGCCAAGAAGCTCACGTGCAAGGTTTCCACAGCCAAGAAGCTCTCATGCAAGATTTCCACAGCCAAAAAGTTTTCATGCAAGATTTGCACAGCCATGTTCACAGGGAGAGCGGAGATGGAGAGTCACAAGAGAGCCCACATTGGGCCCAGCACCTTCAAGTGTCCCGATTGTCCCTTCACTGCCACACTCTGGCCGGAGGTCCGGGTAAGTTTCGTGGATCAGAGTAGTCCTGGGAGCAGTTTGTTTTGAGAAATGGCGGGGTTTGTGACCCAGCACTTCTGCCCCAGAGCCACATGGTTCAACATGCCAACCTCCGGCCACACAAGTGCCCCCACTGCAGCTTTGCCTCCAAGAACAAGAAGGACCTGCGCAGGCACATGCTGACACACACCAACGAGAAGCCCTTCGCCTGCACGGTCTGTGGACAGAGGTGAGTGATGCAGCTGAGCTGTTCCTGCTTTTGGAGATTCCACAGAACTCTACAATGCTCAACAGGAGACAGGATCTTGGCAGAGCTGTCTGCCTCGAACCTTCCTCAGGATCAGCCCATTAGAGGGGACAATGCCCTTAGGAATGGTTCCCGCTGCAGGTGGACCCAGCTTTGTCTTTGAGGAACCTCTACATGGGAGGGTTCAGTCCCTGGCCACTGATGGGAACATTCTGGGAGAGGGGACAGGCTGTGTTGTAGGATGTGCTTGTGGTGCCTGTGGCCAGCAGAGAGCACACGGTCCTGTGCTGCCTGTGGCAAGCTCCATCTCGCTCTGCCTCTCCATAGATTCAACCGTAATGGGCACCTCAAGTTCCACACGCAGCGTTTGCACAGCTCAGAGGGCAAGAGGCCAGGGCCGGCTGCTGCCCAGCAGACCATCATCCTGAACAGCGACGAGGACACCCTGGCCACCCTACACAGTAAGAGATGTCCCTGGCACCAGGGCTGACATGTGGGTGTCCTGTATCCAGAGCCCCATGTGGGATACACCCATCTTGTGGGCCAGGTGGGGCTGAAGGGCCAGGAGGATCCTGGTGCAATTGGGATTGCTGGTGGGGACCGAGACCCAAGGGGCTGGGCACAGGCAACTGCACAGAGTAAGGGGACGTGTGTTCCCTCCAGGCAGGTCCTGGTAGACCAGTGCATGTGGGAGCAGCTTACACTGCAAGCAGATTTCAAGGTCTGACGTGGAGGGTGTTTTCTGCCCATAGTGATTTAGCTCTGACCATGTGTGAGCAGAGCCCAGAGACTGCCCCTTGCTTTTCACTGGGGCAGATGCCAGGCAGCAGCCACTGGGGAGCAGGGCCATTGGCAGCCCTAGCAGTGTCCCCAGCAGTATCCCCACCAGCTCTCTGTGTGGTCTAGCAGCTCTGCAGGCTGGCCAGGCTGTGCTGGCTCCTGAGCGACTGCAGCAGGCCCTGGGGCAAGAGCACATCCTTGTTGCACAGGAGCAGAGCGTCACCAGCCAGGTGAGTTGGGTCCCTCAGCCTCAACGTGCTGTCAAGTGTGGCCACTCCCCACAGTGTGAGCTGCTCCTGGGGGACTGTGGTCAGGCCCAGCCCACCTGATCACACTTGGCACTTCCTCACCTTGTAGGAGGAGGCGGCATACATCCAGGAAATCACGACTGCTGATGGACAGACAGTACAGCACTTAGTGACTGCTGACAACCAGGTGAGGGGATATGGCCCACAGACAGGAGACTGCCAAGAGGGAAGAGCTGGCAGCAGTGGGGAGAGCAGGGGTCAGTAGGGAGAGCTGAATGCACTGGGGTTGTGGAAACAGCTAAAGGAGACAGACCACATTCAGCTGTTGTGATTGGGAGTGGGCACTGGTGACCTTCTGGGTCTGAATTCCCATGTTTGCAGGTTCAGTACATTATTGCCCAGGAAGGCGTCCCGCACTTGCTTCCCCAAGAGTATGTTGTTGTCCCAGAGGGACATCACATCCAGGTGAGCTTCAGGCTGTCTGCTCCCCTCACGTGGTGGGTGGGGCTCCTGGGGTGTCATCTATGGGGCTGGGCCCCCTCCAGCTGATTCTGTTAGGGTCACAGCATTGCTGGGGGCCTGGACAGCTGTAGACCCTAATGCAGCCTCACTGTCCCCAGGTACAGGACGGTCAGATCACCCACATCCAGTATGAGCAGGCCGGCCAGTTCCTCCCGGAGTCACAGGTAAGGAACCAGGCATGATGGCAGTAGCTGGAGAGTAGGCCCTGAGCCTGCAGATGGAGAGGGATATGTGAAATACAGAGACCTCATGGGCTGGTGCCTGAATGCAGCAACCATGTCAGGAGCAGCTCCAGGAGGAACCCTCCCCTCAGGCATTCTCTCTTTTCCCCTCTGTAGATCCAGTACATGCCCGTGTCACCTGAGCAGCAGCTCGTCACCCAGGC
Source organism: Lichenostomus cassidix (assembly GCF_008360975.1). NCBI lineage: Eukaryota > Metazoa > Chordata > Aves > Passeriformes > Meliphagidae > Lichenostomus > Lichenostomus cassidix. The sequence goes on along the minus strand of NC_139500.1, from coordinate 7,871,610 downwards.
ACAGCTGGAAGCAGCAGCACATTCAGCTGTCTCAGGTAGTAGCAGCGCCCTCGGCCAAAGGGACTAGTCCTCCCAGGGCTTGGGGGTGCCAGTCCTTTTGTCGGGGTTGGCAGGGAGCCATGCAGCAGCCCTTGGTGGGAGGGCTGGGAAGAGGCTGGATCACTGTTTTGCTGCCATCCATGGTGTCCAAGAGCAGATCTTTGCTGGTCCCAGCCTGTCATTTCTGGAACAGGGTTAATCAGAGCTGGGCTCCCTGTTGGAGCCCCACATGGGTGGGTGGCCTTATGTCCCTTCCCCAGGGAAAGGTGAGGACTGTGGAGGGGAGCCCTGAACAGCCACAGCTGCCCCTGCTCTCGATCAGAGGCAGTGCTGACCCCCACCTCCCCTGCAGCAGTGGCGGATGCGGCGATGGCCCAGGCCCAGGGCGTCTTCACTGCCGAGGCAGCAGCCGAGCAGATCCAGCAGCTGCAGCCGGGCATTCACTACGATGTCATCACGCTGTCAGACTAGCGTCGGGCCAGGGCCACACCGTGCTGGGCAGCGGCCACCCCGGCAGCAGCCACCCCAGCCAGCAGTTGCCTTATTGCACCGGGGCTGCGAAGGACGTGCCTGAGATGCGTCAGCACAGACACAACCACGGACCTGCTGCCGCTCAGCCCCGTGCCATGGGGGTCCTGCGCATCGCCCCAGAGACTGCTCAGCAGCCACGGGCTACAGCCCTCATGTGGACGGTTTCTTCGCCTATTGCACTTGATGGTCTGAAATCCCTTTTCCTGAACCGTCTGTGTGGGCAGCCATGGATCGGCGTCTGCCCAGAACATGAGGATCCTGGGAGAGCCGTGGGAATGGGCGCAACTGTGTGGTGCAGTGTCAGAGGTGAGGTGTGTGCAGCCACAGCCACTGCTCCTCGCAGCCATGGGGCCAGTGGTCCTAGTGTGCCAGCAGCCAGCCCTCCTGTGGTGTCTTCAGCCTGCGGGCAGGCAGCAGCAGGGCTTTGGACTGGAGGAAACTAAGGATTAGGAGGTGGAAGATGCTCTATTTTTCTTCTGAAGAGGGATGGACTCTCGTGTTGGTCCGTTGGTGGTTGTGAGAAGGGTTTAGCTGTGACATTCTGAAGCTTTGACTATGCTTATGAATAAAAAGGGATGGAGATCTGTGTGTGTGTGCCTGCCTGGGGGTCCAGACAGTGGGGGACAGGGATGGGACAGCCCAGCTTCCTCAGCACAGCCTCTGAGGCTGAGGTGAAGGGGTCCTGGAGCCCAGAGCTGTGCTGGGCTGGTCGCTGCTGGCAGACGCCCTGGGCTATCAGCTGCCTCTCGCCCGAGTGACCTTGACTCCTGGGAAGCAAGCCGGGCAGCTGGGACTGCGGTGGGCTTGGGGCTGGAGTCATGAAATTAATCGAGTGGTAAACAGCCTAAATCCCGTGTAACTCTGTCCCGAGCCACACACCGCCCTCCTGAGCGGCTTGTCTGGGCCTATTTACATGCGATTATAACAGCTAATCGCAGAGTTTTAGTTCTCTGCTCCTGCATTAAACTGATTATCCTCCGAGGGGAAAAAGGCCGGGAACCACCCAGCCTCGGTGAGAGCCTCTGACAAGCCTGAGCCCCGCGGCTGCGGGCTGGGGGCAGGGTGATCTCTGCTGGGCTCTCCGTGCCCCCATGCAGGGTACGGCGATGGCACGGGCTGCTGTGGGACAGCCCCCGGACCACCAGGGCAGTGGGGTGTGGGTGGCCCCACACCTCCCCAGAGTTTGCTGCAGCTCACGTGGCTCTTTCCCAACCGTGGCCCTGTCCTGGCCGCAGCTCTGTCCTCCTACCTTCACACCAGCCTTCCCTGTACCTGGTGGTGCTGGTAAGTGGCTGTGCCTGCCCGGCTGTGGCTCGGTAGGTATCCAGCTGTGTCTGCCTGCTGTGCCGGCGGCTGGCGCTGGCCCTCCCTCTCCAGCTGTGCTCTGCAGGGTCAGGGTGCTGTGCGCAATCCGCAGGCGCTTTCCTAGATTACAGCCCCATTATCTAATCAAGCAGATCCACGGTGCTGATTAGGGCTGGAGGAGTCCCGTGGGGACAAGGTTATGAGACCACTGTGGGGTCGTGGCCAGGGCTGGTCCCAGCCAGCAGCACTGGTGTACTGGCTGCCTTGAGCCTTCCACACCTGTGGCTGCCCAGAGCAGTAGACCAGCCCATGGTGGGATGAATGGGACCAGAGCTCTGGCTGCTGCACGTTGGGAGCTCCAGGTGCTGCTGGGGCTCTAGCCATGGGGTAGTGCAGGGGCTTGGGACTCTCAGAGCTGGCATCTCAGCCCTGGGACCTTCTGCTGTCACCAGGGCCTGCAGGGAGCCAGGGATGTGGCTGGGCTCATTAGCACCGGTGACCTTCGCCTTCCTGTCCTGGCCAGCGCTAAGAGGGTTTGTTACATATTTAATATCCTGAGAGCGTTATTAGTCGGTATTTAATGACGGATACAACCTGTGGGATAATCCCAGTCTTAGTGGGGAGGCATGGTGGCAGGAGCAGGCGGCTCAGGGGGTTGCAGGCTCTTGGGGCCCCTCACACAGCTGCCCACCACTGCCCTGCCCATCCACTGCCCCCTTTGTGCTGACCACAGGAACTCCCCAGTGCCTGTGGGGATCCCCATTTTCCCTGGGGCTGTGGGACACTTCCCCTTCGACACTCTGCTGCTGGGAATCCAGCGGCAGGAGTGACAGGGCTGGGCATTGGGTGAGAACCTGGCCAAGCCAGAGGAGGAGCAGAATGGGGCAGCACAGGGTGCTGTCCTCCCACCAGTCAATAGCTCTTCCACCAGCCCCTGGCCTTCCTATGCACCCTTCCACAGCATACGGGGCTCTGCCAACCACAGCCCCAAGTCATGGCTGGGGTCATGGATAGGACACAGCTCTCAGCACTGCAGTAAAGCCCCAGGTGCGCTGTGTGCTTGTGGCTGTGGGTGGCCGTGGGGCTCACGGTGGGCTCCATGCACCAGCCCCGGGGTGCCATTGTACCCCATCCCTGGGGGCTGTGTAGGCTGTGCAGAACTGGGGGGCTGGGAGGGACCAGGGCTCTGGCTGGTGGCAGGCAGGCAAGGAGGATGGTCCCTGCCCAACAGTAGCCGGGGGGGGTATTGGGTGCCCCAGATCCTGCTGCTGCTCTCGTGGGTGCTAATACCCCCTAATCAGCTGTCAGTCACTGCGGACCCCAGCAGCTATAAAACACCCGAGTGCAGCTCCCTGGCTCCTCTCCTGCAGTATGGCGGCACCTCGGGGTGAGAGGAGCCCAGGACAAGAGCTGGGGGGCTGCGTGGGGCCTTGGGGGACCCTGCGGGGGCCGCCCCAAGCCCTACTGCCCTGCCCGTGCCCCTACTCCTGCTTCTGTCCTGTTCTGGCCGGGTACAGCCTCCTGCCACCCCCTCTCAGCCTCCTGACGCCCCTGGTAAGTGCCGGCGCTGCAGCTTCGGGGAGGGAATGGGTTGTGGGGCTCTCCCAGGACCAGGATGGGTCTGTGTGGGGTGGTTGGAATCAGGCCTGGGGACCTGCTGTCCCGAGTCCCCTGCCCTCCTACATGTACCCTCCTGCACTTAGTACTTGGGGTGCACATGGGAGAGGAAGAGGACAGGCAGGATACAATTCTGCCGGAACCCACACACAAAGGGCGAGCCCTGACATCCCACAGCCCCTATCCTCTGGCCATGATGCTCCCCCTGTCCCACCCTGACACCCCTCTGCCCCTCTAGGTCTCAGCACCCTATGAGGTGCCGCTGGGGCTGCCCACGGAGCCAGGGCGGGTGAAGGCAGCGGCGGCGCGGGAGAGCACCGGGGCACTGAAGGCCTGGCTGGCACGACACCCCAGGAACCCCTATCCCAGCAAGGGGGAGAAGGTGATGCTGGCCGTGGTCAGCCGGATGAGCCTCACCCAGGTCTCCACCTGGTTTGCCAATGCCCGCCGGCGCCTCAAGAAGGAGAACAAGGCGAGCTGGGCGACACGCAGCGCCTCGGATGGCGAGGACAGCGAGGGCGAGGGGGTTCCATCGGGTGCTGTCCCCATTCCCAGCTCCAGCCCCGTGCAGGATGGCTGCGGAGGCAGCCCCGAGGCGAGGACACACCCTGGGCAGGGCAAGCAGCAGCAGAAACCCAAGATCTGGAGTGTGGCAGAGATGCTGGCACCTCCCCCCAGCAAGAACCGGTGTCCCCCCGGGGTGCCAGCGGTGCCGGAGCAGGTGTAGGGCTGGGACAGTCCTGTCCCCAAGGGCATGGCAGAAGAGACAGCCATGGGGCCCGGCAGCTGCCTGGCCAAGGAGAGTGGGAAATGTGGGTGGGGAGGGACACAGCACAGTAATAAATATGACTCTGTCTTGGGTCTCCTGGTGTTACCTGTCTGCAGTGGAGATGCTGGTGGTGGATGCTGGCAGGGATGCAGGATATCACTAGGGATGCTGAGGTGCCAGCAGGGATGCGAATAACTTCACTGCCAGTGCTGCTGCAAGCAGCCCTTGGAGAGCAGGGCAGGTCTAAGGCAGAGATCAAAAATAGACTTTGCTCTTCTTGATAAAAGCAATAAAATGGTTAGCGGTGTTAAATTAAACCTTAAAAAACAAAACCCAAGGAGGTTAAATAGAGACTGGAGGATTTGCAAAAAAACCACAACGACTACAAAACAGCTGCAAACACATCTTTACACACCAAAAAACTCCTCCACTCCTCCCCTCCCTAGGACACAAAGTCAGCAAACACAGGAGCTACACATGAGAAAGAAACACAGATGCGATGGGAGCAGCCCCACGAGGAGTGTGGTTGCCACAGACAGAACTATTTACACTATGGACACGGAGCCGTGCTGGGGCCAGTCTGGCTGCAGGAACCCCCGGGCTCTGCTGGTCTCTCCTGCCGGAGCCACTCCGGCCATGGCGCTCAGTGCCCAGCACTTGTGCTTCCTCAGTGGGGATTTGTGTCCCAGCTCCTGCTCTGTCTGCTGTGGAGGAGGAGGACGAGGAGCTGAGGGTCTGGCCCAAATGCCTGTAGGCTGCAACAAACTCCTGCAGCCACTCCAGCATGAGGTCCCACATGGAAAAGCCAGTGCTATTCTGCATGGGAAGGCACCAGGCACTGAGCTTCACCCTGTGGTCCAGGCAGAGCATGCTGTGGGTCAGACACCTGTACCCCAAGGGGCAATGCTCCAAGAAACCCAAATCCTCCCTGGCTCAGGCACAGGGGTTGGCTGTGCAGGGTCAAGAGTGGGGGAACCCAAAGACCTCCAGGCACAGGCACTGGCAGAGGCTGTAGACAATGCAGAGGAGGAGGGTGGAGGGCACAAGGCTGACCAGGATGATGCCCAGGCTGTGGTGTTCGATGAGCAGGAGGTAGATGCCGAAGGGCAGAGAACTGAAGTAGAGGAGGCAGAGGACGCCCAGGATGAAGCGGGGGACAGCTTGCCACCCCCAGGAGCGCCACTTCTGCCCAGGGCCATGGCAGGGCAGCGCACCCAGGCTGGCGGGGCGGTACAGCCGCACCACCTCCAGCCTGCCCAGGCTCTCCGGTGGGGCCACATCCTCCGGCACCTCCAGGATGGTGACAACGAGGCAGTCGGGGCTGGATGTGGGTTCCAGCACACTGGGGCAAAGGAGGACCTCAGGAGATTGGGGTGGACCCCGTTTCTTGGCCCGTTCACGGCCTGTCAGCAGTGCCAGTGCCTCACTGTCATCCTGCAGCTGCTGCACGTCCCCGCTGGGCACCGGGCTGTGCTGGCGGCAGAAGGGGCAACGGAGCTGGGGGGTTGATGTGTCCCCCGGGGACACAATCCTGCGCAGGCAGCGGGCACAGAGGCGATGGCCACAGCAGAGCAGCTTGGGCCTGCGGGCACGGGCGTCGAAGCGGCTGTAGCAGATCTGGCACTCCAGCTCGGGGGACGAGTGTGCCAAGGGCGGGGACCCCAGCTTGCCGTCTTTCTGGGCCATGCTCCTGGCTGGCTGCTGGGGGCTGCCTGGACTGCAGGGAGAGGGCACCGCTGTTAGCCAGGGTTTAGGGCAGGTCCGGGGCTCGTTGCCTCCCACGCGTGGGGTCCCAGCTCCTGGTCAGCCCCTGGCACTGACAGTGGGGCAGGGTGAGCAGAGTGGCGGCGACTGCCCCCTCCCCGGGCCCGACTCCAACCCCCGGCTGGGGCCATCAGCGCTGGGACTCGTCGTCATCCCGGCCCCTGCTTTGCGGGGGAAAAAATCCGCTCCCAATGGTCGGCACCGGCAGGAGGGCAGCTCTCGGACACATCACGGTGCATGCGGTATTCTGGGGCCCCGAGGCCAGGACGACTCCGGACACCTGCTTTGCCGGCAGCAGGGACCCCACCCCGCACCCCGCTCCCGGGGCGGGCAGCTCTCGGTCCGTACTCCCCGCCCCCGCTCCCGGCCCGCACCGCATCCTCTATCGTACCTGCGCTCCGAGCCGCGGCTCCCGGCGGGGACCCAGCGGCGGGTCTGTCCCCGGCCCCGGCGGGCTCGGTGGCACTGGTGGGCTCCGCGGCGGCGGGCGAGGGCCAGGCAGCCCCATGGGGGGAGGCGCGGGGCGCTGCCCGCCGCGCTGCGGGGGCGAGCACGGCGCAGGGGCCGCCGGCAGCGCCGCGGCGTTGGCCCGGTAACGGGGAGAGGGGAACGGGGAGGATGCTCGGACGGGCCGTGCTGGGGCCCCGCGGACCCCCCTCGTGCAGAACCGGGCCCCGCCGGGCTGCGAGGGTAGGCAGAGGGGTCGATGCAATGGGCGGTGCGGGGTTTGGCGCGGGATCGGTGCTGTTCCCGGTATTCCAGGGTTCTCCGGTCACGGTCAGCCCTGTGGATGTTCCTCCCCGGCCTGGGGCCTGCGGCAGCGGCACTTGGGGCTCAACACTCCCGGGGAGTCGAGCCGGGGGCACTCGGGGGACACAGCACTTGACAGGTTCCCGCTGGGCACAGCCAAACCCCCTGCACATCCCACGCCGCAGGTTGTGTCTCCAAAGCCCGGTAAGACACACCCCACCCACTGCCCTTACAGGGTGCTTCCAGCAGCCCCGGGGGAGGCATAAGCACTCAGGGACCCCCTCTTTCCCTCCTCCTTCCCTCCAGACAGGTGAGTGGCAGCACTGCCCACCACAGGGACAATGGTAGTATGGGCCTTTTAGTTCAAATGGTCCAGGTTTTGTACAGACTGATGAAGCTTTTATGCCAGGGCTCCAGCTCATGGTGTGCCTCATTCCCCCCAGTCCTGCCCATACCACCCACTGCTCCCAGCTGCTCCCACAGCTGCTCCTCGCACCACAGTCCCCTGCACAACTTGACCTAGTCCTGGTTATCTGCCCTCGAAACCCCCAAGTGTCAACCTGATATGCCCCATCGACCATCTCTTGCTCTGTTAGGATAAAGGAGACTCCAGAAGCAGCCCATGCCAATGGGCCTCTGGCCACTGATGTAATTTACATATCCCCTGTGAGACCACAGCCACTGGATACTTAACCAGATAACTGTTCCTCACCTGAGGGAGCAGGCAAAGGGCTCAGTGTGCACTGACTGACCAAAAGGTGGGTTAGGGACACTCCCAGCATCAGCACATCTCTGTTCACCTGTGCCTCGGGAGCAGACAGTCTTTGCTCAAGAACAATGATTAAAGGGGAAAAAATGCCTTACAACCTGCCACTTTCACAGCTGACATTCCCAACTGCCCTGACTTAAAGGACATCAGTGATCTCCTTGCCACCATTGAAAGCATCTCTGGAGAACTGTGGAGCCTCTGGAAGCAGAGAGAATTTGGGGCTGGGTAATTCCTGCCCACCTCAGAGTGGCACTGTCTCTGCTGTGGCAGAGGCATCAGCACTGCTGCAGCACTGGTGCTGCTGTGGCACTGACACTGGTCCAGCACCAGCAGTGCTGTGGCACCCCCCAGGAAAGATCCACAGGAAAGGTTGGCTGTGCTGCCTCAAGAGGTCCAAAGGCAGTGCACTTCCCTGCACTTCTCCAATGGGAGAGCACCAAAACCTCTCTGGAGCAGCCAAGAGCCAGCAGTGGGGTGGTCAGGCTGCTTCAGACGCTCACACTGGTCATTAGCAAAAAAAACTCACCAGGAGTGCAGGCTGCCCAGAACAGGGCAGATGCCAGATAGTGCTGAAAAATGAAAGCCCGAAGTTGTTCTACCTTCCACCCAGGCAGACACCAGACAGGGGTGAGCACAGACCCCACATACCAAAGAAAGAAAGTCAAGGACACAGGCAGAGCTGTATGCTGGTTTTAATGTTCCTAAGAACTAGGAAACAGAAATCAAAAATAGACTTTGCTCTTCTTGATAAAAGTAATAAAATGGTTAGCGGTGTTAAATTAATCCTTACAAAACAAAACCCAAGGAGGTTAAATAAAGCCCGGAGGCTCCGCATAAAAACCACAACGACTACAAAACAGCTGCAAAGACATCTTTACACACCAAAGAAACTTCTCCTCTGCTCCTCCCCTCTCCAGGACACAATGTCAGCGAACACGGGACTCACACATGAGAAAGAAACACAGATGCGATGGGAGCAGCCCCACAAGGAGCGTGGGTGCCACGGACAGAACTATTTACACTATGGACATGGAGCCGTGCTGGGGCCAGTCCGGCCGCAGGAACCCCCGGGCTCTGCCCGTCCCTCTCCTGCCGGGGCCCCTCCGGCCATGGCGCTCAGCGCCCAGCACTCGCGCTTGCCATCCATCCCTCCATCTGTTCCGCCGTCCTTCTGCCCACGTGCGCGTCCCAGCTCTGGCTGCCCCTTCCCTTGGCACTCCGGCGTCGCGGAGCTGCCGGCTTCTCCTGCCGCGCCACATTGGGCTCCCTTGCCCCTGGTGAGGGCTGCGGCTGAGCCTTCTCTCCCACTGGCTGCCGGGCGCTCCCAGCTCCTGGGGGCTGGCGTGCAGTTCGCAGAGGAGAGCAGGTGCCGTGGAGCTGCTGCGCACGAGTCCCGGGCCGGTGCTGCGCAGCCAGCAGTCTCTGCTGCCCCGGCCAGCCTCCCCCGGGGCCGCCGGCACGTCCCCTGCTGCCTTGCACCTCTGCCTTAGTTGGGATTAGTCTCTCGGCTGCTGCTCTGCTCTCGGCCCAGCTCCCGCTCTTTGTCCGCGGTCGAGGAGGAGGACGAGGAGGAGGAGGAGGAAGACGAGGAGCTGAGGGTCCGGCCTGAATGCTTGTAGGCTGCAACGAGCTCCTGCAGCCGCTCTGGCGTGGGCTCCCACTTGGCAAAGCCGGCGCTGTTCTGCAGGAAGAGGACGGCTGTGTTGTGCACAGCCTTGTAGTACATCTCCTCCCTGCAAGGGAAGAGCAGAGGCATCAACACCTCCCCTGGCCCCCGCCCAAAGCCATTGACACCTGCTCCCTCCTCTTCCTGCCTGCCATCATTAGGACAAGTATTTGTCCGGTCCTTTCTCTCGTTATTCTGAGAAGGGAGGCACACTGCAGCCTCCGGCAGATCTGAGTACGGTAGAGGCTCCTGAGCTTTCAGAGGGAAGAAGTACTGATGGTGCAGAGCCCCACTGCCCTCTACCAGTACGTGCATATGCTGGGACCTTGCTGTCTCTGCAGAGGGGACTCAGCACAGTGAGGCATCAGTCCTAAGCAGGTAAGGACTTCAGTGTTCAGGCACCTGTTGCTTAAACAAGTTGTTGCTCAAACTTGTTGCCTCAGCAGCAGAGCATGGGCCAGCCTGCCGTGCTGGGGACCGAGCCCCCATTGGCCCTTGCCTCTGCTCCCCCAGTGATACCCAGCTGCTGCAGCACAGGCAGCTACCAAGCCTGAGGGCTGACAGAGGCACAGATCAGCGCCACAGGTGTGACCTGCTCTGGCTGGACTCGTGCCCAATGCATACACCTCTCACAAGCTAAAGTTAGCAGTCATTTAACAGACATTGAATTCACCATGCTGTCTGCCCATCCTGAACACCCAGGGTGATGATGCACTGTGCTTGTCCTTGCCTGCTCCCTTGCTTCCCACTGATTTCAGCCTGGGAGAGGATATTTCTGTCACACAGCTTCAGAGCTGTGTTCCCAGAAGGATCTGAGAACAAAGCCTACTTTTTGCAGACGTGCTGGGACCCGCTGCGGTACTCGTGATCGAAGGCCGGCAGGATGAGCTGGTGCCGCTTGAACTTGCTCTGCTCCATGCGGATCAGGGCTGGTGTGGGGGGGTCCCGCCACTCAGGGATGAAGACAATGAAGGAGAGTGGCTCGCTGGAGCTCTCCAGTAGTTTCTAGTGCAAGAAGAAAAGGAACCATCTCAGCCAGTATGGAAAGGAAGTATTTCTGCTTCAAGAGCCCCCCCTCTGCCCCTGCCCTCAGGACACAGGCGTAGTGGGCAGCAGAGGATGGATGGCACAGCTCCATCCCAAATAACCCCACTGGTGAGCAGACGTACCTCAAAGTGAGAGACCATGGCATCCATCAGCTCCTCACAGAATGGAGGATTTGCCTCAAAAGAGCCACTTATAGGGAAGAAATCCAGGCATGGGCTGAAAAGAGGCAAAGATCCACATCAGCTCGTCCTGAGTCATCTCATGGGCATGCACCCACACCCACACAGAGCAAGGGAACGTAAGACTCACCCCCTGGATCCAAAATACCCGTCTGTGTCCAAGAAGGCTGAACAGTACTGTTTAAAATAGCAATTCAGGGGCGAGGCAAAGCATTCAAAACTCACTCCGAAGAGCTTGTGGAGGGCTTCAAAGATGTGCACGGGAAGTGCCCCTTGCAGACCAGTCCCTTCGTACAGCCCCACACCGAACATCATCTGAGAAGAGCAAACCCTGGTGAGTCGTGCCTGCACTCGCTGCTCCTGCTGCTCCCTTCACTGACCACGGACCCAGGGCCACATGTCCGTGCACCCACTCCTCTAGGTATGCAGGGCCCCCTTGTCCTTTCTCAAATTCGCGTAGGTCCCTGCATGTACCCAAGAATACTCTTTAGAGATTTAATCCAACTCTGACCCCACAAAACCATCAGTTTTCTCTTCCCAAATGAGCCTTCAGCTGCCCCTCAGAGTCAACAGCTACTGAAGGTTTCGTTCACAAAAATGTTTACCACACTGAGGTCTCATGTCAAGACCACAACTGCTTCCCAGACCACAGTCCCACCTCAGCATAGCGGAGCAGCTTACAGACCCAGTTTAAACCCTGTGTTGCTCCAGGCTCCCAAAGCCACGGCCCTTCCCCAGTGCAAAGACAAATTCCCAGTGCTGCGAAGGCTTTCTGATGTACAGCTGTGGTGAGATCATACCTGATATCGACGGAGAAGGCACCAAACCCTGGGCAGGAACTTTTCAAAACCCGAGTCATCAATGCAGCTGTACCGATAGAGGAGCCACTGGAAGAGAAAGCCCAGACATTGAACACACCAGAACAGCCGAGGTACAGTGATACATGCACATTGTGACAGGGAGAGGGAGGCTGAGGAGCAGGTGGGCTCAGCAGGGAATTGTCAGCACATCTGCTGTCACTGCATGAGCCACCAGCTTGTCACTAGCAAGATATGAATGAACCACCACACCAGCACGTGTCTCTCAGCAAGGGCTGACTTTCTGTGAGTGCAACATTCTGGCTGCACACCACCTATCCAGAGCACACACCCAACACCTGGGAAATACTCCCAGCAGAGCCTGACCCCAGCTAAGGTGAGAGCAGCTGTCCTCATGCCTGAGACAGTGCCAAACAGCCCTTTAGGGTCAGTTGGCCATCCTCTGCCCAGCCCTGCCCTCAGAGCACACGGATATGACCCTGCCCCAGGGAGCAGCAGACCCAGTGCCCAGCCCGTACCAGCTTGCTGAAGTAGTTGCGGCTCACTTTGACCATCTCCCCCTTGTACCGCACACACGCCACATTGTTCTCCATGTGCATCTCCACGCTGGGGAGCGGCGGGGAGGGGATGGCTAGTCTCACGGGGTAGCAGTACACCAGCCTGTCCTGGACCTCAGGAGCTTCTATCTCAGCTACAGAGAATGAAGAGAAAAGCAGCCAATAAGAATCCAAGGGCATTTGGGACCAACCTTCAGTGCCCTTTAGTGGGGTTGGTAAACAGGCAACAAAAACAATGGCAAAAACCAGACGTGGGCATCTGGAGTCTGAGGAGAGCCAGGACCCAAAAGGGAAAAGGATTAGAGAGTGATGAAAAGAGCAGGGCCCATGGAGGAAAGGAAAAGCGACTAGAAGCAGAAGTACAAACATGAACTAGGAAGAAAGAACAGAGAAAATATCAAGCAACATGAACTCTGCCAAGAAAGGGTGCACTGTGACGTGTGGGGAGGCAGAGGGGTGCAGAAGCTGCTCAGAACACAAGAAATGTGGCAAATGAGGATACAGGGAGGAGAGAACACTCAGTGTTCAGGAACGGGATGCCATCTGTCCCCAAGAATTCATGAAGCAGCAGAAAAAAGCATGGTCCAGGGAAATGAATGCCCAGCTCAGTGTGACCAGCTCCCAGCAAGCTACTTCATCCTGGCAAATCACATATTTATGGTATTTGATGTTACAGCTGGTCACAGCACCTGATGAAAGACAATCTGTCACTGTACAGACACTGTGAGACTGACAGTTGAGGCCTATGCTGGACCTGCTGTTTCTGACTTTGAAACACAGCCTTTCTGACTTTTGGAGACAGAGCTACCCTCCCAACAGGTAACACTCTCTGAAGAGGGATAGGCCAGAGCACAGGGTCTCTAACTCTAGTGTTGTAGCTCTACAGCTCCTCAGAGCTGGCTGCGTACCAGAGATGTTGTTCTCTTTGAGTATGGCAAGATGCTTCTCCCTGATGCGCTTGACATATTCCAGGGATATGTAGTAAATTTTACTGCAGATGCCTTCAACAGAGTCCTTGGCTGCAGCAGACACGTGGGGCCCACACTGTTTACGTAAGTGCTCCAGGCGGTCCTGGGGAAACAGAGAACTAGAGTCCCTCACACAGCCACCGCCAGCCCTCCAGGAGTACCCACCAGGGGTACTCACTGTCTCCAGGCTGCTCTCCCATGGCACACAGTGAGGAGAAGCAATGGCAGCTGTCTCCAGAAGGACCTGTACCTGCCCCCATGTGCCCCCTCCCCAGCTCCCAGTGCCCAGCCACACAGCAGTGGGACACGGACCATGTAATCCTCCTTGGAGGCGGAATGGTCCCGTCGCAGCCAGCTGAAGGTGTCCTCCACATTCCACTTCACCACCTTCCTGCTGTCTGGGGAAGCACTCCTGCAAAAACAGAGGCAAAATTTAACTCAGGGCTGCACAGCAAGATATTCCAGCCCCCCTCCAAAGTTTTCTGTCAGTGGGGAATGTGGACACTGACACTTCCTCAAGGCCCAGCCCTGTCACTCCCCTCCAGCTCTCTGGAAAGTGCTTTCAGACATTTGCATGATTATGGACTGCCATGCTCTCTCCAAATTGGTGTAGCTGGCTGCTGTCCTCTCTGCAACAGGAGAGGCCCACAAAGCCTTTATTTGTCATGGAAATGGTCCCTCTTGATATTGCCTGTAATTTTCAAATACTGCTAGAGGCTTGTGACTTAGAAAACTACCCTGTTAATAAGCTTTGCCTTCCCCTCACAAGGTTCTCCCCACAATCTTCCTCAGTTCTGTCTCCTGTGGCAGAACTGATCAGAAAAACCCTACCTTGTATACAAAATGCCACTCTAAGTTTGTTGCTCTGCAACAGCAGCGAGTGCCCAAGCACTGCTGTTTTTATCTCAGGGATAAGAGAAGACATTCCACATCCAGTACTTCATCAACTCTCGCTTGTCTCCACACACATCCAGCTTCCCAATATTACATTTTACAGAAATGTCACCACCAAAAGATGGCTCTGCCACTACTGTTTTTCTTTTGTACGTTCCTAGCCTTGCTTTTCCCCAACAATGTTATGACCAGTGCTGGATAAGGCAGGATGAGCAGCCCCTATAGCCTTTTTGTCTTCTCTGAACGTGACAGCACTGCGAGAGGAGCTCCCACCTGGATTCAATCAGCCGTTTCGCAGCCTCAGCATACTTGAAGAGCAGCCTCTTGGCTTCCTCCCGGAACTTGATTCTGGATAACCTGAGGTAAGTCAAATTCATATGCATCAGTCTCAGAAAAGCATGGAGGCCAGGTTCAGTTTCCCAGCTTTCCTCCACCAGCATTCAACCACTTCATCAGCTGAAGGGAAGCACCGCAGCACAGAACCACGGCAGGTTAATCACCAGACCAGACCGACACAGAACCTTCCCAGTAAGGTGGCCTGTCTGTGGACAGTACCTGATGGGAATGTCATTCATGATCTCTCTGAACATGGAAGGAGACACTACTGGCTCGCAGTCACTCGGTAATAGAGGATCTGTCCCTTTATCAACCACCTTCCTCTCCAACATCCAGCGATTAAATGACTCCCTCGGGGGGTCAATCCCTGGAGACACATAGAAGAAGGATCTAATCAGTAAAATATAGAGATTCCCAGTAGCTCTGATAAGGATGATAATACAAAGTTCTGCCTAATCAGTTAACCAACAATATCACAGAGTATAACCATCACAAAAAGAGAACACAGGGACTAAACAGGCATAATACAAAAGGTAGATCACCACAGCACTGCAGGACTGAGAAGGAAATCAAGGGAGCCCAACAGAAACTCACCTTCTCGCTGCTGGCAGAGCTCACGGTAATGCTGCCGCAGCTTGAGAATGAGCTGGGACCGGAGCAGCTCCACCTCGGGGTGTGGAGAAAGCACTTCTGATGGTGCCCTCTGCTTAATCACGGCGTTTGTCTGTATATCCAGGTCCCAGTATACTCTGTGGCATAAACAAATGGCATCAGGATAACCAGATCATTGGCTAATTATGAAATATTACTTCTAAAGATGCTTCCTTGGGCTGTTTCGCCAAGCAGGAAATCAAGACTCCTGGCAATGGTTTATCTCTCAGGTTCCCCAAAGATTTCTGGAAACTTGTCTCTGAGAAAGGAACAGAAGACAAACGGAGACAACTCACTCAGTTGGTCGTAGAAGAGCTGCCTGCTGTTTGTCTTCAGGTGAAACACACCATGCCTTCAAAACAGAGGTTCCTGGAATACTAGGAGAGCTGGGGACTGGCTGAGCAGCTGGGTTCCCTGGGACATCCGCCTGTGCGTGAAGACAAATTACTGCAGCAGAGAGACAGGTAAAGGGGAAGAAGCCCAGTGACCTAAACAGTCCTGCACCAGAACATAACGTGGGAGACCCCCATGATCTCTCCAGCTCCCCTCGCTTTCAGGCTGCACACGTTTCACAGCACCACACCCACCTTGGGCTTCTTCACACTGTTGCCACTTGATGGAACCTCCTCCGAGAACCTCCTTTTCCTCTGCTTGCTCTCCACTGAAGCATCTGCCACCCCACCTTCCAGTGGCATTGGAGCTGCGTTCAGTCCCAGAGGGTCTGACTATAAGAGTTCAAACAACGAGAGTGCACGTCAGCTCACCCACTGCCACCGCAGTGTCCCAAACGCAGGCAGAAAGCTCTTAACTTCCCATTGCACTGCTCCCAGCTCCCACGTGGATGGAAATAAGGACACCACTAGTCACACCTGCACAAAGCTAAAAGATTCTCTTCTAGATGTGTGTCCATATAGTTTTTTTAAAGACTTTGATCAGAAAAACTCATCACAAACCCCCCATGCTGTTCGTTGAGCAGTGCATGACGCCTGGAACAGCATCACCTGACAGGCACCCAACAGAGGAACACTTCCCCAGAATTACGCCAGACAATGGACCGAGCAAGGAACAAGGCACAGAAGACCCTCCCACACTGCGATCTGAAGTCCACAGACCATGAACACCCCAGTCCTGGCACAGCCCCTGAGGTGAGTGTGCACTTACGATGACATCGTGCTGTCCCAGCACAGGCATTTCCCACAGAGACTGGTTCGTGAAGCGGTTGAAGTAGTACGGGCGGTTCTCCCGCTTGCTCCAGCACTTCTCCCAGCCAGCCTGCACCAGCTCATCTGAGAGGACAGTGAGAGTCAGGAGAGGAGCATCCTGCACAACACCGCTGCCCTGCTGGTGCCCAGCACTGTCACAGCACTCTGAAATATCCATCATTCCCAGCTATTCGTGGCAGCCTCACTTCACCCCTCTTCCCACTCCCAGGGCCCAGCATAATTGCTGAAGGCAGTTGGTACCTGGCAGGTCCTGTACCAGGCGCATGGGTTTGGGGGAGCTGGGCTGGTTCTGGTTGGAGGTGCCAGGTGAGTGACTCATGAGAGACGCTTCCTCCGCAGGGCTTCTGTGATTCTCATTGGCCATTTCTCAGCAACCACACTAGAAAAAACAGAGAAACATCAAGTGTTACAGCACGAAAGGTCCCAGATCTGCTCAGCGCACTCAGGTGTAGCAGTACAAGTTCATTCTGACAATAAAACAGGGACTGAACCAGTACACACAAATACCACCTCAGCCCTGAAAAACACCTGTTATCCTGGACAATACTAGCTATGAGGAATGCCCAGTGTTAAATGAGGTTAACCAGGGTGTTCTTCAGGCATTTGAAATATTCCCTTCTCAGCTAGATTTCTCAAAAGAGTGGAGCATCAGTGTATAAAAAATAACATATGCTCCTCTGTAATTATGTGCCACCTTCTGCCACACCAATGCCACCAGCCATGTCTGATCCGTTATCCTCAGAGACAGTTTAAATCAACACTCACACACACATAACTGCACATCATTTCAACTAAAGGCTTTAATTAAAAAAAATCTGCTATATAAAATAGCCTTGGAGGTTCACTAACAACTTCTGTGGTTCACAGAACCACAGCCTGGGAATCAGGAGCTCCGGAATTATTTCCCTCTGCGTGTCCCAGGCTCACACATCCTAATCCTAGTCCTAGTCCCACAAGCAGAGCCTCAGCCAGGCTGTTTTGGCCCTTGCTGCTTCTTCATCTGCATAACAACAGTTATGCAAAAGAAAGTCTGTTGGAACAATAAAGCTCCTCTTAATCATAATTTAATGTTGCCAGCTGGAAAGAAACAGCCAGGCTTTTCCTCTCTTAGTCACCGCTCTTCCCCTGGGGAAGTTTCTGAAACAGTGCTGCAGATTGCTCTTCTCTGGCAGCCCGAAACACATTGGCAATGAACTGGGGGGGACACAAGGCATTTTACATAATTCCTGGCTACCTCACACACTTAACTCTGTTCACACTTTGGAGACACCCAACAGGACACACCAGCACCGTCAGGGTAGTAGCAGCACAATGCTGTGCATAATGTGCTCTTCACCTGAGCACCACAGTACCCAGCAGCAGGGGCTGTGTACAGTTCTTCAGTAAAAACTCTGGAATTTTGTGGCCTAAGTTACTTGGATTTAGTCCCCTTTGCTGTTCTTGCTGTGCATAAAGCTCGCTGGCTACTTCAGCAGAGCAGCATGGCAGGAGCAAACAGTGGTCAAGAGCAAGTGGGCAGTAGCTCAGCTTCCCACAGCATCAGCTGTGGGATCAGCACTGAGGAACTCGACCCCTTCAGCCCCTTGGAAGATGTTTCCATCCTTCCAGGTAGAGTACACCAGGGAAGCTGTGGGACACTGTGGACACCTGGAGTCTGGGTCTCTGCTCAGGAGCAGGCAGGTAGCGGCCTGTGCCTGCTGCAGAGTGCAGGATGCAATCGGGGACTTTTAATGGCCTAAGCAGGTGAGCGTTGTGCAATCTCAAACTCCCTCCTGAACTCGAACCCCTCTGTGCCCTTACAGTCACTTCACAAAGGTGCCAAGGTGAGCCAGGGCAGTGACAGCAGCTCAGGCTCGCATCAGCCAGTGTTTACAGGGACCCCGGAGCCCGAGGGGCTGCAAGGCAGGAGCCTCTGAAGGATGTTTAGTCCCTCCTCCTCAAAGCTACACTTGCACATGCAGCTGCTGCTGTGTCCTGCACATTACACAGAGCACATGCTGGAGTGAACTGGTGTGTACTGGGGGGATGTGTCAGAATTCACGGACAGCACTGGGCACAGAACCCTGCCCAGTGGATGGCACATGCCAGCTCCAATGACCTCCTGTTTTTCACCACCCGGCGCTCAAAAGAGCTGTCAGATAGGGTCACTGGCTCTGCCTTCTCCCATTTATGGATAAACTGGAATGATGGAAGTAGCCAAGAAGCTTTATCACTTGATCAGTGTTAACGAGTATTAAATACAAGTACCCTTAACGTCTGGGAAAAGGAAACAGCCAAACTAACAGGAATCCTGGCAGAAGCCACTTACTTTTATGTAACTACACTGGGACTTAGACAGTGACAGGGATCCAGAGGAAGCATTTTATGGTGATTACGGTATGTTTTTATACACCATGGCAATGCATACAGTGCTTCACAAACATGGTACAACGCTGTCCCTGCCCAGAGAGCTTACAACCTAGAACAGCAGCACAACCAGAGACCACAGCGAGGGGGAAAGAGACACAGAGTAAAGAAGTACAGCAAACAGGATCGGTATTTGTTTCCATTTCACCGAGGTAGGATTTTGTACAAGACAACAGCAAATGCAGACAAAGGATATCAGCGACAGCCCCCCGGGACAACCCCGCGGCTCTCCCCCATCCCAGAACCACGGCTGCTCCAGGAGGCTGGGAGCCAGGCCACCGCCTCCCTCGTCGGTACCCATCCCCTTCCCGAGCGCCGGCCGGCGGGCCCGGGGCTGAGCAGCGCAGCGCTCCCGAGGCAGCACGGGCACTGGGGACCGGGGCACCGTGTCTGCGCGGGGAAGCGGCCGGGAACCTCCTGGGGCTGCCCGGCGGCGAAGACGGCACGGAGCTCCTCGGCGCGGCGGGCCGGGACCGGCGGGCGGCCACGGGCGCCCAGCGAATGCGGAGCGGAGGCGGCGGCGGCGACAACTCTGCAGTCTGGCCGGGAGCGGTCCGGGGGGCGCGGCCTAAGCGGGGCGGCGGCCGGCCGGGCGGGTACTTACGGTGGCGGGCTGCCTGGCAGGACGCGTGGCCGTCGCTCCGTGCTCGCCGCTGGCGCGCCGGGGCCGCATCCTCATAGCGGGGCGTCCCGCGCCTGGCCCGCGGGGGCGGCTGCGGAGACAGGAGCCCGTTACAGCGCCGCGGGGAGGGGCCGCGGGACGCGCAGGCGCGGCGGGGGCACAGCGGGAGCGCGGCGGCAGCGGCGGCCGCGCTCTAAGATGGCGGCCGCGGGCCTGCGCCGCTTCCCCTCCGCTGCCCGCCCGCCGCCGCCGCCCGCCCCCGCCGCCTCCTCCTGCACGGCGGGCCGCGGCCACGCGGTTGAGCCGCTTACCTGGGCGTGAGGCCAGGGGCTGCAGGCACCGGGCACCGCTACGTCCGCCACCGCCGCCGCCCCACCTCCGCCTCGCCCGCCCCGCCGCCGCCATCTTGCGCCGGGGCCGCGGGTGTGGAGCGCATGCGCGAAGCAGAGCCCGCGCTCGGGGATTCGCGTGTCGCATGCGCAAAGGTCGCCCCGCCCGCCCAGTGCCATCTTTGTGGTGGGCACCGCCCCGCGGTGGGTGCGGAGCGGCTGCGGCCCCGCCCGCGCTGTGGCGGAGCCGCTCAGTGAAGGCCGGCTCCGCCCGCCCGCCCGCCGCGGGCGGTTCCCGGCACTGACAGGGCGCGGCCGCAGCGGTCGCCACCAAAGGGCCTTTGAAGAGCGGCGGCGCCGGGGCGGGGCGGCGGCCGGGCCGGGGGGGCTGCATTGATGTGCGGGCGCGGGGCTTCCGCCGCCCGCCAGGCACAGCGGTCGCTCCTGCTGCGCCTCAGCCCGGGCCAGCCCTGGCAACCGCTGCCTGTCCCGGCGGTCCCTCGGGCGCAGTGCTGACACGTCCTTCCCCACACTGTTGCCGTGGCCGTTCCCTGGCCCGCGGGTCCTGGTGGCAGGCGGCGGGCGCTGTCAGTGAGGCACGCGGTGCAGCGCTGGGCGCAGCCCGGTGGTCGCTGGCGTCACTCCCTTGCCCCGCGGCCCATGGCTGTTGCTACATAGCGTATGCAGGAGAATGACACGGGACGGGGAAGAGGGACTCAGGTGTTACTGGGGGTGTCCGTGGAGCCCCTCGCAGCCGGCTGAGCTCCTGGGGTATCCACTCAGCAGAGCGCCCGTCCTGCCTCGGCCCTACCTCCCTGGGCAGCCGATGGCCGGTGCTGGCCCACGGCCCCCGGTGAAGACGGGACGGGGAAGCCGCGGGGCCTCTCCTGCCCTTTTTCTCTGGGATATCCCTGCTGCCCCCAAGGGGTTTTCCGTCTCCCGGAGTCCTGCCCTCTGCTCCGGGAGCACCGGGGTCAGTTTAATGAGTTAACGCTGGCGCAGCAGTTCTGGAGGGATAAGTGCTGTGTAAGCACTGAAGCTCCCGTTTTGGGCTTCCAGCAGCCCGGCTCTGCTGCCCGGAGCACCGATAACCGCCCGGGGCACAAAGGGCCGGCTCAGACTGACCCCTGAGGGCAGAGGGGACTCTGTGAAGGAACAGTGAAACTCCATCCTTGGAGCGAGGCAGCTCAAGTGGCCAAGGGGGTGGCGAGGGCAAGGGCAACCCTTCGGCATGGCTCGGCCAGGCAGGATTTTTTGGGAGTGAGCCCCGGGCTGTGGAGTAGTCCGTCCTTCCCGTGAAGGGGGCAGGACAGCGGTGTGGGTGCTGCTGAGGACACTTAGGCTGTGTTCCTCTCGATGCTGTGACCCCGGTGCCAGCCAAACTGCCAGCAACACACGGGGCAAGGTCAGCAAGAGGCATGTCCTGTGGAACCAGTGCTGCCTGGCTTGGGGTCAGGGCAGAGGCTGTGGGGGCAGCCCTGAGGGTCCACAGCCTCGGCAGCTTCTCTGCTCAGGTTCATGTTACAGATGGGCACGGACCAGCCCCCAGCAGCACCCCCGGCCCGGAGCTGGGGTAGGTCAGCACTGGCAGAGGCTTCATAACAAAGACTGAAGGGTCCCTAACACCACAGGCCCTCCCGGACACCGTTTGCACGTGTGCCTCTCGCACGGGGGTGCCAGAAAGATCCATGGCCATGGCTACATGTGCAGGACGTGGGGAGCAGTATTTTCAGGGGGAAGAAGGCTTCGTGTCCAGCCAGGAGCTGGGGTGGCAAAGCGAGCCGCTGTTCTGGGCCGGTTGCTGGCAGCTAGCCGGGCTCGGCGGGACACAGACCTGCATCCTCCCCATCCGTCTGTCCCGTTGTCTCCTCCCAGCTGTGGGCCCACAAGGAGTGGCAGCTGTGGGCTATATAAAGGCAGGGAAACCTCAGCCAGCTCAAAAGAAAGCCTTGGAGCTGGTGGTGTTCTCCCTCCCTCCTGCCTTCACGTGATTCTGCTTCCCCACGCCGGGAGCCGAGGACAAGCCTCGCTGTAAGTACCCGAACTGAGCCGGAATTATGCAGGGGAACCCCCCCAACCTTTGGGCAGGACAGTGGCTCCGGGCCCCGGGGAAGGGGGTCCCCCATCCTCTCTCTTCATATAAGTGAAGGAAAACGCTGTAGAGGAGCCCCGTCTCATCACACAGCCCCGGGGAGGGGATCCCACGTCCTCTCCCTTCGGAGAACTGGGGGAAGCTGTGGGGGAGCCCCGTCCTATCCCATAGCCTCGCAAGGAGCTCGTGGGATGGACAGGCTCCAGCTCCCGTCTCAGACCAGCCTGGGGGCAGGCGGCACACCTCGGGGGGGCTGTGAGGGTTGTGGGATGGCCCCACGGGCGAGGGCTCGCTCCTCTGCGAAGTGCTGGTGCTTCTCGCTGCAGCAGCACGCACGGGGCTGGCGCCTGTCCCTGCGGTTTGGGGAGCGGGGTGTGTTCAGGGCGGGGGGAGTGCTGGAGTGGGTGTTCCCAGAGGATGTGGGACCCTCGGGCTCTACAGGGCCAGTGCTGGAGCTTGTGCACTGCACCCTGGGGTGGAGCCGTGCCCCTCATAGGCTGCTGGTCCAGAGGTTTCGGGCGAAGGGGAGCTGGGCAGCACTGGGGGTTTTCAAGGAGAACAGTGGAGCCGTCGGGTGTTCCTTAGAGCTATCCCCTGCCCCGGGCAGGTTGGGCAGCAGCTACTTCCCTTCCAGGGTAGCCGGTAGTCCCCCGTGCGTCCTCAAAGCCAGTCCGTGTTGACCCTGCTCTCTCCCTCCAGGTGCGAGATGGCTGCCGGCAGCTGTCTCCTTCTCCTCCTCCTGCCCTCCTTGGTCGCAGCCTTGCACAGCCCTCCTGGCTGTAAGATCCGGATTACTTCCAAGGGGCTGGACCTGGGTAAGGGGCCGGCCAGGATCTCATAGTCTGGGAGAGAGGGAGGTTGGACGCACTCGTGGGGTCTGTGCTTGCATAGGGCTCTGCCTGCACTGCCCCTCCATGGGGCTGCCGGGGAGGAATGGGAGTTGTCAGGGGCGATACTGCTGGAGGGCAGCACATCCTGTCTGTCCCTGCCCAGCCTCGTTTTTCCCTGCAGTGAAGCAGGAGGGGCTGAGCTTCGTGGAGCAGGAGTTGCAGAACATCACGGTGTCGGACCTGCATGGGAAGGAGGGGCAGTTCCAGTACAACATCAGCCAGTAAGTGCTGCCTGCTGCCCACAGCTTCCCATGTCCATCTGTCTGTCTAACCATCCCTGTCCCCTCCCTGTAGGGTCAAGGTGACAGACCTGCAGCTGGCCTTTTCAGACCTGAACTTCCAGCCCCAGCAGCACCTTGCCTTCAACATCAACAACGCTTCCATTAGCCTGCGCTTCCGCAGGCAGCTGCTCTACTGGTTCTTGTGAGCTGCCTCCCCTTCCTGCTGCCCTGGGTGCTAGCCCACCCCACAGCTGTGCCTGCTGGTTGCCACAGGTGCCTTGCTGTCCTGCAGCTGGCAGGAACTGTGTGCTCCTCTCATCTGCTTTCCCGGCTTCCAGCTATGATATTGGGTCCATCAATGCCTCTGCGGATGGCGTCTACATCTACACGGTGCTGCGGTTGGCCAAGGATGAGGCTGGACGCCTCAAGATCTCCAATATGACCTGCAACGCCTCCATAGCCAGAATGCACGCTGGCTTCTCTGGCACGCTCAGGTACACCTGACCCCTCTACCTGTGCCTGGCTGACTGATTCCCTTCCCACACCCTCAGTGCTTCCTCAGCCCAGCTGTGTGCTGGAATGGGCAGGGAGCCACAGGGAGAGCAGGCAGTGCAGTCACTCTTTTGTCCTCCAGGAAGGTCTACGAGTTCCTGAGCACCTTCATTGTCACAGGGATGCGCTTCCTCCTCAGCCAGCAGGTATAGCTGAGTGCAGACAGGCAATGGAGCCTGGGGGGCTGGGCCTTGTCCTGCCTCAGCAGCTCCTCATCCACTCCTGGGAGTGATTCCCCTCAGCCTGGTTCCTTGCCTTGCAGATCTGTCCATCCCTGGAGCATGCCAGCCTGGTGCTGCTGAACTCTTTGCTGGACACAGTGCCTGGTGTGTGTTGCCCTGGGAATGGGACTGGATCCCATTCACTGTGGGGCAGACAGGGCTGGGCATCAGGCTGCCAGGCAGCTCCAGGCTTAGTCACACCAGCACATCTTCCCTGGCAGTGAGGAACTACGTGGATGAGCACATCGGGATTGACTACTCCCTTCTACGGGATCCGTCCATCTCCACCGACACTCTTGACCTTGACTTCAAGGTGAACACTCTGTCCTGCCTTGCTGGCCTTCCCCATCCCTGTGGGAAAGGCTGTGCAAGCAGGCACACTGGGCTCCATGGAGCTCCCTGTGGCTATGGGAACCTCTTCTGCTCTTGGTCCAGGGTATGTTCTTCCCCCGGGTGAGAGAGGACCTGGAGCTGGAGAACCATGCAGTGGAGCCAGTGATCAAGGAGACCGAACGCATGGTTTATGTTGCCTTCTCTGAATACTTCTTTGACTCAGCCATGCACTCATACTTCCAGGCAGGAGTGCTGAACATAGAGCTCCAGGGGGAAAAGGTAAGGAGCACTAGACATTTGGACTTTATGCAGGCAGGAGGGAGGGGTGGGCTGTGTCAGAGCAGAAGAGGTGCCAGCCAGGGAGCAGCTTTGCAGCTTGCTCCCCCTCCAGTGATTTGTGCTCTCCACAGGTGCCCAAGGACCTGGAAGTTTTGCTGAGAGCCACATTCTTCGGGACCATCTTCATGCTGGTGAGGAGCCCCCAGACAGGGTGGGAGGCATGGCAGAGCCCCAGGGCAGAGCATGGCCCTGCCCTGCTCCCTGCCTCCAGCTCACCTGCCTTCCCCAGAGCCCCTCCGTGGATGCTCCGCTGCGGCTCATGCTGCAGGTCTCTGCTCCCCCTCGCTGCACCATCAAACCCTCGGGGACCTCAGTCTCTGTCTCTGCCTTCCTGAACATCTCACTGGTGCCTCCAGACCGCCCACCTGTCCAACTTTCCAGCATGGCCATGGTGAGAGGGGGCTGGGGCTTCCTGAGTTGTCACCCTGGTGCATATAGGAGCAGTGCTCCCCATCCTGTGTTTTAAGGCACTGGTGTCACTGAGCAGAGGGTCACTGGGCCTGTGGGACGAGAGTAGCGGGTGGCTTGGTTGTCCCTCTACCTGCTATAAGTCAGCCTTCTCTCTCCCCAGGAAACCAAGCTGAGTGCCAGGGTGTTTCTGCAAGGCAAGGCACTGCGTGTGCAGCTGGATCTACGACGGTATGGCTGGGGTCCCATGGGGACATGGGGAGAGTCCCTTCCACACCCTACTCACAACTGTTTCCTTCTGTCCAGGTTTCGCATCTATTCCAAGCAGTCGGCACTAGAGTCACTAGCGGTGAGAGCATGGTGATGACCTGGGAACCCTTACACCCAGCCACAGCGGGGAGTAGGCTGGGGAGGGGGTGTCCACTCAGGATTCCCACTTCCAGCCCTCTCTGCCCTGGCTGGCAGCTCTGCACTACACTGACCCCAGCTCCTCTCCTACAGCTGTTCTCGCTGCAGGCCCCACTGAAGACCCTGCTGCAGCTGACCATCATGCCCATCATTAATGGTAGGCACTGCCACTACCACACAACTGGGAGCATGGGCAGGGGCACAGCAGGGCTCAGCCTCATCCCAGCTCTCTCTCCCTGTAGAGAGGACAAAGAAGGGGGTGCAGATCCCACTGCCTGAAGGGATGGACTTCACCAGGGAGGTGGTCACCAACCATGCAGTACGTAGTGGGATGGGACAGCCTGTGCATCCACGTCGTGCTGGAAAGGGTATTGTCACCCCCAGCCTTGCACTGACTTTCTCTCCTCTGCAGGGATTCCTCACAGTGGGAGCTGACCTCCACTTCTCCAAGGGGCTGCGGGAGGTGATTGAGAAATACCGCCCAGTGCCCACCACTGCTGCCTACCCCAGCTCCCAGCCCGCAGAGCCCAGCCTGGACCCCAGCTCACTCTAGCTCTTCTCCCTGGATGGAGGGCAGATCCCGGGCTGGACCCGTAGACTGTAGGTAGGAAGCAGCTTCCCCGGTACTACCAGCATATTGTCAGGGTGTCCATGCCCTGGTGGGGTGCAGCAAGGTGGAGAGGGTGCTCTGGGAACCCCTGCTGCACCCCTGCTCATTACATTAATAAACCACCTGACTCCTACCACATAGCCTCGTTGCTTGGAGGACATGTCCATGCTGGGCTACACAGTGGGGAGATGGAAAGGGGGCAGCCAATGCTGCTGCCCAGCTTGGGTCCTTGGGACCAGACGCAGCTTAGCACAGTGCCAGAGGGCTCAGAGTGACTGTGCTGCCGCTGTTTAGATAGGTCACTCATTTCCAGGATGCAGGGACCCCTACAGAGGGGGCACAGCTCAGAGCCTGGGGCTCCTTGGCACAGGGTATTGGCACTCACTGGTGCTTCTCAGAGAGCAGAGGAAAGCGAAGCAGGGGCTGGCACAGAGGTGCAAAGAGGAGCAGAACCACCTTGGTCAGAGTTTATTGCGAGTTCCTGAAGCACTGCATGCCCTGGCAGTGGGATTGTTGTGGTAGTGGTGGTAAGTCTCCTTCAGTGGGAGCAGAGGTGGCGGGAGCAAGGTAGAGGTGGAGCAGGGCCCAGCCACCTCCTGCTGCTGCTCCTCATAGTTTGCGCAGGCCGTGTGCATGTGGCAGCCAAGGGGAAGTGCTGGGGATTGCTCCCTGCCTAGGAGGGAATCAGCTGCCACCGCAGACAAGGAGGAGGCAAGACAGGAAGCCACAAGGGAGGAGGTGGCTGCAGCAGGTGCACAACACCTCTCCCAGCAACCACAGAGCCCCCAGGACTCGGTCCCCCAGCCCATGCCCCCCACCCATGGGCAGGCAGACCCATCCAGCCAGGGAGGGAAGGCTGCAGGCATGCCAGGTCCATGGTGTAGCCAAGCAGCAGCGAGGACTGGCTGTGCAAGGTGCCGGCGTTGAAGGCAGGTGGGGTGGTGAGGGCAGCCAGAGTGCCGGGCGCTGGCTCTGCAGCTTTTAGTAAGGCTGGTTCTTAATGAAGCGGCAGAACATGGTGAAGGCAGCAAGTGGCCGGTCTGTGGGCACCATGTGTCCAGCTCCCTATAGGAAAGGGGGAGTGGTGGTCAGTGTGGCAGTGATGCTGCTACAGGCCAGCTGGCACCACCCCACCCTGACTGCAGCCTGACACCCACCTAGAGCCCCATCCCTGGCCCCCAGAGTCCTCAGGCCTACCTTGACAGTGAGGAAAGCGATGTTGGTGAATTCCTTCACAAAGCCGCCGATCTGGTTCTCACCATTTTCAGTATAGAGCCAGGGCCGGCGAGCCACCTGCACCTGGGAGTAGCGGCAGTGCCTTCAGTGCCTGGGGCTGGCCCTGCCCACACTCCTGCCACAGCCAGTCACGGCACACAGCCCCGAGCCAGTGATTGGTCTGGCCTGGGCCCTGCCCAATTACCTTCTGGCACAGGGAATCCACAAACCACTCATCCCCGAGGAAGTTGCAAGCCATGTCGACGTCCCCATTGTACACCAGGATCCGGTATTTCTGTGGAGCAGAGAGTGATCCGTTGGCAGGCCAGCAGCCCCAGCTAGGTAGGAGGCTGGGCTGGCAGAGACAACCCCAGGGTCTGTGGGCTCCCCCAACGCACCGTGGCTCCAAGCAGCTTGAGGTACTGCTCGTTCATCTGCATGTACAGGCGCTTGTAGCTGCGGTTCACTTCAAAGCTGTGGAGGAAGCATTGGCGTCATGTCTGGTCCTGCTCAGAGGAGTCCCTGTCCACCCACAGCTTGCTCACCTGCACACCTGCCACTCCGGGGCATCGGGGGAGATGTGCAGAGCCTTCCGCACCTCCGGCGAGTTCAGATACATGCTGGGGGCTGTGGAGTTGGTGCAGGGCGGGTCCATCCGGACCTTCTTTCGGGCTACTGGCATCCGGAACAGGTTCTGGGAGAGTTGGGAGAGTCACTGTCACAGCAGTACCTGCCCCATGGAGCAGTTGCTTTCTCCCTTCCTGCCCACAGCAGCATGACTGGCCAGAGGTTGCTCACAGCCCAGAAGCACGGGCACGTCAGCTCACCTGCCGCCAGGAGAACCTCAGTGGCATCCGGATAAAGGAATTGCCCAGGTCATGTGTGATGAGATAATCACCCTCGTACCTGCAGCCAGAATGAGTATGAGGACAGACTGAAAACCCTGGGGAACCAAGGGCTCAGGGCCCTCTATGGGGGAGTCCTTGG
The DNA here is from genome assembly GCF_008360975.1 of Lichenostomus cassidix. Lineage (NCBI taxonomy): Eukaryota > Metazoa > Chordata > Aves > Passeriformes > Meliphagidae > Lichenostomus > Lichenostomus cassidix. The sequence continues at coordinate 7,844,094 of NC_139500.1, read as the reverse complement.
CAGCAGCCAGACACCATCCATCTGTCCCAGAGGGAATCCCTGCCCAGCCCACCATGTCCCTGTGTGCCAGTGTGACCAAAGCGAGCTGGTGGCTGTGGATCCATTTTCCGTAGGGCCACTCTCACCTCATGCTCCCAGGGACACCTCCATCACATGGGGCATACAGGTTGTAGATATTGAGGCCAGACTCCTCCACAATCTGAATCATCTCACCCATCTGCAAGGAGCCACAAGAATGGTTTGGGACTCAGCAGGACCCTCACAAAACTGTGGGCCCACACAGAGCCAGGTGTGTGCTGCTCAGCACACATGTAGGGGCTCTGGCTACCCTCACCTTCAGTGTGCAGTTCAGGTTCGAGTTGTCATGGAAGTTGCACTTTCCCTGGGAGCAGCAGAAGGCCTGCAGGTCCTTCCACAGCCTGCGGGCAGAGACCAGGACCACTTGGATCAGGTGTCAAACTGACATGATAGCTGCCCTGCAGTTCTTTACCCAGTGACCACACTGCACAAGGCTTGGCCTCATGCCCTTTGTACCCCCGAACAAATGCATCCATGGGCGCTGCCTGAGACAAGGGGCCACCTCCACAGCCCAGCTGCTGGCCCAGGAAGTATAGGTGCTACCCTTCTCCCAACCCCCTTCTCCCAGCCCCAGCCGTGCAGCCATCCTGCCCACACAGGAACGGCACATAGAGCATTCCCCCTGCTCTTACTCAGTCCCCAGCAGCCCGTGGTAATAGGCAAAGTAAACCAGGGAGTTGTCATTGATCTCGTAAGATGAGAGGCCGTTTCCCACAGCGATTCCCTGCGAGGCAAGAAGAAAACAACCCTGTTGTGTTCCAGCTCCCTGCGGGGCAGTCACAGCACAGCAGCCGCAGGCAGGAAGCAGATGTGGAACTGTTTACTCTGTGGAGGGAACAGGGAGGGTCGGGGGTGCCTGAGGACGCTCCCCCGGCAGCAGGGACAGACACGTCCACCAGCAGCTGCTGCCAGCACCCCAGGAAGAGATGAAAGGCTGCAGGGCCAGGCCTGCCCTACGTCCCAGCCACTCCCCACCCCAGCACTGCTTGAGGGCCCCAGTGAGGCTGTGCCAAGCCCTCTGCTCCCCAGCACAGCAGAGCCAAGCTGCCCACCTTCAGGTTGAGGCTGGGATCCTGCATCACCCACTCTGCCAGTGTGGGGATGTAGACCCCTCCATAGCTCTCCCCCGTGAGGAAAAGATCATTCTTGGAGTACTCGGGGAAGAGCCGGAGGAAGTCCTTCAGTGCCAGGTAGTTGTTGTGAGCAACCTGGAGGGAGGAGGAGATGGCAGGGTCAGGTGGTAAGGCTGCATCCTATGCCCAGAAGGGGGCAGGCAGGGGAGCAGGGCTCTCTCTGTACCCCAGTCACTCGCCTCAGTGTCATTTGTGCCATACTTCTTGTCATCGGAGTATGAGAAGCCAACACCAGCGGGAGACTCCAGGTAGAGGATGTTGGCAATCTGTGAGGACAGCAGAGGAGCCGGCAATCAGGGAAAACCCTTCTCTGGCTCAGTGAGGCCAAGGGCTGCTGGCCTCGCTCATGGCAGCACCCGTAAGAGCCTGGCATGCCCCAGGGCTGTACTGGGGTGGCCACATTCCTGCACTGCTCAACAGCAAATTCGAGAGGAGGGTGTGTTGGATGGGAGTGGAGCAATGCTCCATGGTCGGCTCCACGGAGAGGGCAGGAGGAACCAGCTCAGGGCCACCCCATCTCGCAGCCACAAAGAAAAGCAGTGCCTGTACCTTGTTCCACGCGTACTCATTGTACTTCAGTGTGACCCCATCAGGCTGGATCTGAGGAAGAAGGTGGTGACTGATGGGCAAAGCCAGGCAGGGCACAGCAGGATGGCTCGTGCCATGCAGCCGGTCATCCCCTGAGTCCCCGAGCCACGGGGATAGCAGTAACTACTAACCAGGAAGGGGCCATGCTCCTTGAGGAAGCCCTCCATGGAGCTGCAGCCGGGGCCCCCGTTCAGCCACAACACCAGGGGGCTGTTCTGGGGATTGCTCTGGGCCTCCACGAACCTGTGGATGTGCAGCCATGAGTGCCCGGTGCCGGCCGATCCCCCCCAGCGCCGGGCGCAGTCCCACGTACCAGTAATGCAGGTGCTTGCCCGGCCCGGCACAGAGGTAGCCCGAGAAGTGGCGGAAGGAGGGCTGCTTGGATAGCCCGGGCAGGTACGTCACCTCATCGTCCGGGGGGGCAGCCAGGCTCAACCCCAGCAGCAGCAGCGACGACAGCAACACCGGCCCCATCTGCGGTGGGCGGAAGGGACGATCAGGGCGCTTTCGGACAGGAACGGCCGCGACAGCGCCCCGCGAGCGCCCCGGCCCGGCTGCCCCAGCCCGGACCCCCACTCGGGGCTGGCCCCCGGTCCAGCCCGATCGGCTCCCATGGAGCCGGTCCCTGTCCCTCCATCCGATGTCCCCCCGCTCCCGCCCCGGTGCCCCCCTCCCCCCGGTCCCGCTGACCGCGGCCGCTCCCGGCGCGGCGCTCGCAGGCGGTGGTCACGGCTGGCACATGACACGAGCCCATATGACCTGCGGCCCTCACGTGAGCGGGGCGGGGCCCGGCGGCGACCAGTCAGTGTCCCGGGGGCGGCCAGCCCCGCCCCGGCCCCGCCCGCGCACGTGGGAGCGGCCCGGGACCGGAACCGGGACAGCGCGGGGACATCGGCGGAGCCCCCGCACCGCAACGCGGGCAGCCGGCGGGGGGTGCGGTGCGCCGGTGGGCACTACCGGGCACCACCGGTTACAGTTGGGTACCGGGCACTGCTGGGTATAGCCGGTACCGCTGGGTACCGCCGGGCACCACCGGACACAGCTGGGTGCTACCCAGCACCGCTGGATAAAGCCGGGCATCACCAGGCACTGCCAATCATCACTGTGTGATGACCATCGGGCACTGCTGGGTATAGCTGGTGCCACTAGGCACCACCGGCACTGCCAGGCACTGCTGGACAGCATGGGCACAGCCAGGCACACCGGCCCAGGTGGCAGTGCTGGGCAATCCAATGTGGAGTGTCTGTGGGTCTGGTTTGGACCTGATTGTGCCCAGCAGCCACCGCCCCCCCCAACTCCCCCGTGGCACTAGGACCCCTCCTGAGCCCTCTGGTTGTCCCTCCCAGCCGGCCTGTCACCACCTCACAGCAGCTGTGACAGGGACAGTTAAAAATAGCTCCGGCCACAATGGCTGCCCGGTGCCGGCTTGCTGCACGCTTCCACCACATCCATGGCACCAACATCCACCTGGATGCCTCACGCACGCAAGCCACACGGGTGGAGAGCTTCGCCAATGGACTCTGCTTCAGCCAGGAGCCTCTGGCACCCGGGCAGATCTTCTTAGTGGAGATTGAGGAGAAGGAGCTGGGCTGGTGCGGGCACCTGCGTGTGGGGCTGACCACCCATGACCCTCAGAGCCTGGAGGTAGTGCCTGAGTACTCGCTGCCAGACCTTGTCAACATGGGGGACACGTGGGTGTTTGCCATCACCCGGAGCCACAACCGCGTGGTGGTTGAGGGGGAGGACACGCAGGCACGGAGGCGCCCCTGGGAGCCCTTCCTGCTGATCGAACGGGTACGGATCCCCCGTGACACGCTGGTGGGGCGCAGCCGGCCTGGCCGCTACAGCCACATCCTGGACGACCTTTACAAGATGAATGTGTTACCTGCGACCGCCCGGCGCAGCCGTATCGGTGTGCTGTACACCCTGCAGCCTGATGGCACTGCCAACATGCACATCATTATCAACGGTGAGGACATGGGGCCGAGCGCCAGGGGCCTGCCCACCACCCGCCCGCTCTATGCCGTCATTGACGTCTTTGCCTCCACCAAGAGTGTCCGGGTCATCCCGGTGGATTATGGATGTAGGTACCTGTGCCCCTCCCTGCGGCATGTGCTGTGTGGGACGGGAGTGGGGGAGCTTGGGAGGGGTCATCCCATAGTTCCCAACAGTGGGAATACTGGCGTGTGCCACTGGGCAGAGGGACACAGTGGATAAGGGAGCACAGGAAAGGCTCTGGTCCTTGTGGAGCATAGGCGAGATCCACAGTACTGCTGATGGGCAGTGTCTGCCAAAAGCTCTGCAGGGGCCAGGGGAGAGACCCCTAGCAGCAGCAGCAGTCATGCAGAGCCCCCCTGACCACCCTTCCCAAGCAGAGTGATTGGGGTGGGTGTTTGGGGCTGCCCCATGGCTGTGAGGCCTCACCATGCTCAGCCTGGCCTACAGCATGTGCAGCCAGAGCCAACGAACACCCTGCCCTGGCATCAAAACATCCACCTACTCCACCACGGCACAGCATGCTACGCCCACACACCTGCCGCGTGCTCCAGACACAGTGTTCCCTGGGCAGGCACCCTGTGATGCCATCGGAGCCTGGGCATTATCCTGTGTCCCTTGGCTTGCTGGGAGTGACCAGGCTAATGAGTGCTAATTAGCACCATGCTGGAAAAATCAGGAGATGGATCAGGTGAGACAGAGCCAGAAGAGCTAGAGACAGAGTACTGGCTGCCCACACTGGGAGATAGCGCTTTCCATGCTGGTGTGAGGAGTAGCTGCTTCTGTCCCGAGGCTGGAACCTGGTATTCTCCCTGGTTTAACACCTGAGGAGAGTACTGGCTGCAGCAGATAGTACCCAAGTAGCTGAGCCACCTGGGGCTCTGGGAAGTGCAATCCTATGGGGTTTATGTCACAGGAGCAGGAACCAGGCAGATTCTGTGAAGGTGCCCAGGGGGACAGTTCTGATGGTGGTCTGCCCCCAAAGGCACGGTCAGTGCTGTCTCTGCAGGCAGTGCAGCCCCAGCCTGCAGGCATCCACCCAGCAGCCTGGTGCTGGGGCCAATGCAAGCAGACCAAGGGAGTGGGATGGAAATGAAGCACAGCATGAGCATGTGAAAGCCTGAAGAGTTGCTTGACAGCCACCAGAGAAAGACATGCAAACCAGCCACAGCCACGCACAACTTGGGCACATAACTGTCTCTCAACCTTCCTCCTAATAACGGGAAGAGCTTTGCTGCCCGGGGGCCTTGAGCTTCCAGCCCTGCCAGAGTAACCTGGCACCAGCCCCCGCACAGCCAGTTCGAGCCCAGGGCAGGACGATGCCACAGAACAAACTCACCCACCGCTGCCTTTAACCACAGTGCCTCCAAGGAGCCCCGCCAGCTCCTCCACCCCTCTCTGCTAGGCCTCACTGCCGACTTGCCCAACTCAGCTACTCTCCCTGTTCTCTTCCAGTTCCTTCACTGCAGACGCTGTGCCGACTGGTTATCCAGAAACACATTGTGCATCGCCTGGCCATCGATGTCCTGGACCTGCCCCCACTACTCAAGAGCTTCTGCCAACATGAGTGAGGTATTGAGGGTGCTGCTGGGCTGCTCCCCACATCAACAGCTCCCCAGTGATGGCTGCCCAGCAGGCTCCGTGCCCCTCCCTGCTCCCTCACCCCAGCACCACCTGCTGAAGGGCTAACACAAGAGCAGGGTGAAGTGGGGTTGGTATTTTCCCCATACAGACGGTGTGGCATGCCCAAAGCTTGGGCAGGGGGGGTGATGTGGGTCAGAGAGAGCAATAAAGTGCTTCCAGACGAGTTTGTCAACGGAGGCTTGGGGGGCTGGGACCCCCCTGTGCTTCAGCAACCTCTTGTGGGAGCAGTTCCCTCACTAGTGAGGACGGGAGCACAGGCCACAGCCCTGTGGGGCTCAGGACCTGTCCCCAGCCCTGGAATTATGCTGGGATTGTCTGGGTGGATCAGAGTGAGTACTGGGGTGGGTGGAGCGTGGGAGGGCACAGGACAGCACTCACGTGGAGGTAAATTACAGCCGGACGCTCATCATGGCCAGTTTCACTCTTGGGAAAGATGTTTACCCAGAGAACGATGAGTTATTTCCTGTGTGTTCAGCTTGAAGGGGGACGAGTCAGATGCTGGGGAACCCAGTGAGCAGCGCTGGCAGCAGCTGTTGCTTGGGCACGTGTCTGTGGCCAAAGAGCCAGTCACAGTGACCTAGTGCAAGGCCCGGCCATCCTAACTTGGAGCTCCATGCCCTCGGCTCTGTGCCCTCAGCCAGACCTTTCATCTGCTGGCTAGTGGGGATGGCAGCCAGCATCTGGCAGTGCCTGTGCCAGGCTGTAGGGGAGACAGGGTGGGAGCTGTGCAGAGGAACAGGTTGAGGGGAAGAGGTCTCTGAAAATCAGAGGGGTGCCCACAGGTGCCAGAAAGATTGCAAAGGGGCTGTCAGAGCCTTCCAGGCCTCTTCCACAGAACAGCCAAAGGGGAAACAAGCAGCTCTAAGGTGTTTTAAAGAAACATGATGCTATATTTAGTCGGACACTCGATAGTATCAGATCATGTTACAAAACCCTTACTCAAAGGAAATCCCCAGCCCGCAGCCACGGCCAACTCCATCAACACCAAAGTGTTAATGAAGGAATTGCTAAACGGGGAAAACATGGACAGTAACCAAACCACAGCAACAGAGCGAGGTCTCTGACATTCCCTGCTATGTCCCAACAGCAGGCTGGGAACTGCTGGGGCTGGAGCTCATCTGGCTGTGATAGGGCTGAGGAACTCACCCACACCAGAGCAGCGCCCACGGACCAGGGTGTTTACTCTCCAGGCTGTTTTCCCTCCCCCACCCTTGCGTGAAGCCTTTGCTCCCCACCTCCCTGCAGTGTTATCTGCCCGGCAGTGACCCCTGCACACGAGGGTGACTTCCTCTTTCTTGAGGAATTGAGAGCAGCTGCTACAACCAAACAACACCCTGCAGCTGAGGCTGCAGCACAGTGAGATTGCCACCCTCAGGAGCTGTGCTACCTGGGGCACCATGGTGAGACACGACCACCGAGGAGTACTGCCCAAAGCCCTGCCCGACCCCCCATGCCCTGCTCCCTGGGCAGGGAGGTGTGGCTGCAGCTGGCGCAGGGACAGACTCAGCTCCCAAACAACACAAGGGTGATTTATTGGCTCTGTTGCACAACACCTCACAGCTGGATGCTGCAAAGACCTGCGGGTGCTGGCCACAGATGAAATAGTTTTGTCATGTTATTATACCCAGATCCATACAAATCTATGGGGCCTTATGGGATTAATTTCAGAAACCTCAAAGAGCTGGTCGATGTAATCACAAAGCCTCTCTTGATGATTTTTAAGCAGATTCTTGGGAATCTGGAGAGGTCCCATGTGACTGGAAGCTGGGGAACATTTCCTGATTTCCAAGAAGGCCAAGAAGGGGAACCCTGGAAACTACAGGCCTGTCTGTCTCACTTCAGTGCCCAGTAAAATACTGGAAAAGATAATTCTGGAAGGTATTGAAAAACATCTGGAGGAGAACACATTCACTGGTCATAGCCAGCACAGGCTTCATGAGGGGAAAGTTCTGTTTGTAGAATACGGTTTCCTTCTACAACAGGGTAACCCACCTAGCCTGCCCAAGGAAAGCCAGTACATGTAATGTCTTTGGGCTTCAGCAAAGCTTTTGATAGTGTCTGTCCCAGTATTCTGGACAAAGTGTCCAGCTTGCAGCTGTATAACCCTGTTACACAATAGGTGAGCAACCGGCTCACAGGTTGGGCACAAAGAGTTATAGTGAATGGGGTGACATCAGGCTGGTGTCCAGTCACTAGTGCAGTTCCATAGGGCTCCATCCTCAGCCCAATTCTCTTCAACATCTTCATTAACTGCTTGGGCACAGGGCTTGAAGGAATGTGAAGTGCTGACAACACTAAATTGGGAGGAGTTGTCAACACCATCAAGGGCAGAGAGGCCTGCTGAGACACCTCGACAAATTAGAGAGATGAGCAATCACCAATCATATGAAGTTTAACGAGCGACTGGCAGATTCTGCACCTGGTACAGGGCAACCCTGCTTGTATGTATACAGTGGGGAACAAGAAGCTGGAGACCAGCACCATGGAAAGGGACCTGAGGATCCTGGTCAATGCCAAGCTGAATATGTGTCAGAGGTACCCTGGCAGTCACGAGGGCAAACCCTGTCCTGGTGTGCATCAAGCACAACATCGCCAGCAAGGGAAGGGATTGTCCTGCTCTGCACCGATGCAGCCTCATCTTGAGTCCTGGGGGCAGTTTTGGCACAACAATATACAAAAGACATTGAGTTATTAGAGATGGTTCAAAGGAGGCCTCGAGGATGGTGATGGGACTGAAGGGGAAGCTCATGAGAAACAGTTGAGGTAATTTGGTCGGTTTGGCCTGGAGGAGACTGTAAGGAAAGACCTCATTGTGGTCTTCAACATCCTCTCTTCACTTTTGTAACCAGTGACAGAACTCGAGGAAATGGTATAAAGTTGAGTCAGGAGAGACTGAGGTCAGATATCAGAAAACAGTTTTGCACCTAAAGGGTGGTTGAGCACTGGAATAGTCTCCCCAGGGCAGTGGTCAAGGCACCAAGCCTGTCCACTTGTTCAGGAAGTGTTTTGACAATGCTGTCAGGCACATGGTGCCATTATTGTAATGTCCTGCAAAGGACTGGGAGTTGGACTTCAGCCTGATGGGTCCCTTCTCACTCAGCAGATTCTATGATTCTGATATCAGCACCTCCCACATCACACCACCCAGAGCTGGCTCCCAGCCACAGCTGTTACCCAGGTCAGTGGCTGTTACTCTTCCTGCGGGATCAGGAGCTTCCAATCCAGTTCCTCTGCTGCCCTGTGCAAGAGGTGTTGCTTGCTCAGCAGATCAAGGACCCAAACTGCCCCTTCTACACCAACGAAATGACAGGCTGAGGGGAATGAAGGTGGAAGACAGGACACAGTGGAAGTGCCCAGCTCAGCTCCCACTTGGTGCTAGAGCTTCACCTTGATGTAGGGCCCAATCCAGCTGTCAGCCACCTCCCAGAGAGTCCTGTGCCTCTGCTCAAACTCCTCACTACAGTGGCAGGCAGCCGGCTGATCTCTGCTGTGAGGAAGGATACCACCAGGGATTTATCCAAAGACTTGTTCCAGGAGCTCTTTAGGACCTTCAAGAGGCCATCAGTACTGTCTTACCTGGCCTGATGGGCATCACATCCCCTCTCCCATGGTCTGCCGAGCATCTCCCTCTGCAAGGGCTTCCTGTCTGAATTCAGCATGGCTAAGATGTACCAGCAGGGCAGCTGGAAGGCCTGGTTGAAGTGGCAAGTCTAAATGCCACTACAGGGTGGGCATCCTCCAGGTTCTGTATACTGAGAGTGGCCTACCCAGTGCCAATCAGCTGCATGGACATCTGAACCACTGCCAGCTCAGTCAGGCACAGCCTGGCAACAGCCTTTGTGCAAATGTTTCTCAAAGACTGCTTGATGCCTTCTTCAGTCCTTTGGGTAATCTCATCCTTGCTGTCATCCTCTGAGGTTTCTATAGCCCCCAGTTTCACCACAGGAGACAGGATCTAATAGGGACTGAGGGCTTGTGGGCTCACTCTGGAGAAGAGGATGAGGTGTTTCAGGCTGACACTGAAGGGCCTCAGAGAGCTGGGGAATGGCTAGTGGACTCTGGAGAACAATCACAGGACTCTGAATGGCTGCAAGAGAGGCTGACATGGGCTGCTGCTTCTGCCACAGTGGGGGAAACCTGGCCAGAGCTCTGGGATGTGTTACCCTGGCACATCAGAGCAGCAAGAGACAAGTGTGAAGTCGGCAGACTTTGGGGAGCTGCCTGAGCAGCACAGTGATCCAGGATGGGGAGCAGAGCATGTCACGGCACCAGGAAGGATTTTAGAAGCACAGTCTTTGTTGTGCTGGGCCAAGGCAGTGATGCAGCTCTCCAGAGAGACCCCAGCACTGAAAATCTGATTTAACCCCTGGGTGACAACCTCCAGCTCCATTAAGCAGTCACTGCTCTCCCCCACAGCTGCCTTCCCTGTGCGTGGCCCAGATCCCATCCTCGAGCAGCCAGTGAAGTTGGAGCTGAGGCAACAAGTCCGGTGTGATGAGGTCCCTCAGGCCGCCGAGCAGCTCCCGCCGGTAGCTCTCAGTGCCTGCACCCATGGCCTTCCTGGCGGCGGTCACGGCCAGGCACTCACTGTGGTGCTCCAGGCTCAGCCGCTGCAGCCGCTTGCAGAGGTGGAACGCGCCGCCGGGAAGGCGCGGGCCAGCGCGGCTTGGGCCGGCAGTGCGGGCTCGCTCCGTGCTGCCGCTACCGGTGGGGACATCGCGGCGCGTCCCGGTCCCTGTCCCGCTCTGCCGCCGCCTCCCCCGCCCTCGCCTATCACCGCGCGGCGCGTCACCATGGCGGTGTGACACCACACGGCACTCGGCACCGCCCGCCGCGGCGGGACCGGAGCGCTCGGGCGCCGCCCGCAGCGGCCGCTGTGCATCGCACCGGGCCGGGGACACCGGGAGCGCCCCTCGGTGTGGCCGCTACCCAGAGCGGTGTGCGGGCGCCGGCTCCTGTCTGGCTGCCTCTCCCTGTTTCAGCTGCTCCCCATGGCTCTGCAGCAGCTCGAGGCTCAGCCACTGGATTCTTGTCATCCTTCAGCAACAAGTGCACCACTCTCCCCCCTCACTCCTTGCTCTCCACAAGGAAAACACAGAGGATGTGTCCTCCCTTGCTTGGCACCCGGTGTAGGAGGAGGCTCTCAGGAACGGCTCCAAGAAGCACTTCATCACAGTGGTCTGGATGAGCCTGTCCTGGCCACAGGCACTCTCTGCACGGATGGAGGCCAGCAAACCCTGGTCCACCCACAAGAAAATTTTCATCACCTTGGCCACCCTGACGAGCACCAAAGCCAAGGCTCTCTCCTCCAGTGCCTCAGAGAGTTTGAGAGCTGTGCTTGGAGCAGGAACCCCCTCGTCCACCAGTTGTCCCACAACCATGTGTGAGTCCTCACTGTGGCACCACTTTCAGTGTCTCCCACCTGCCACTGCCAATGTGGCTTTGTCATGGTGCTTTCTTGTGGAGCACCCTGTGATTGTGTGGGCATGGAGGTTGTTCACCTCACTGATCACGAGCTGGTCTATGTCCTCCTTGTACTGCAGCACAGAATAGGCTGGGCACAAGCTGGGCTGCTTCTTTTTTCTCATCTCAGTATATTATTGGATCCAGGCACATCCAAACTTCGCCTGCATGAACCTGCAAACGTTGAGAAAGCATTCATGGAGGAAACAAAGGTGCCACAGGATGCCAGCATTTAGTTTTGCCTTTTCTTGTGTGCAACTCCGTATTCAATTAGTGGCCACATAAACCCATGTGTACAGCTCAGACACACGGGCTGGCTGCTCAGGTCTGAGGTGAGAAAGCTCAAACAAAGGAGAAACAAAGGGACAGAGAGTTACACCTGCCATGACCAGGCAGAACAGAGCAACCCCAGCTCTTGCTCCTAACAGTGCCTCTGATTCTGCTCTCCACAAACAGCAAAGACAATGATGAGAATTTCATACTCATGTGTTTGTGTCTTAATCCCTAAACCACACGGCTCTGCAACTCTGGAGGAGAAGGGTAGAACATGACAATAAAAGCTTCAAGGAAGGAGGTTAAATTGTATGTTAAGAAGGCAAGTTACATTTTAAAAGGTCAAAGGGAGCAGTTGTGTAACTAGTGAGTGACCTTGCAGCCTTTGTGCACACAAGCAGATCCACCAGCTAAGACAGAAAGGAAACAGTGTCACTACACCCGCTTGGAGAAGTGAAGGCTGCGGAATCAAGTGCTCCCTGATATCACCTTTCCACTGCAGTGAGGTAAGGACAGCTGGAGAATGCTCATAGATGCCGATGCTTGGTGTCTTGATACTTGAGCTGAAAAAGGCAGGAGCTATACAATAGACACGGCAAGTGTGTGGCACAACTGGCAGCGCCCGGATACCGGGGCATCACACTACCGGGATCAGCCCGGTTATCAAAGCCAGGTTCGGCACAGGGTCTGTGACCGGGGGCAGCGCTGAGCCCAAGCGGCGGCTCCGCGGGGCCTGGCGGTGCTATACCGGAGGACGCCGGGCGCACGGCCTGCCACAGGGGCTGCTGCGAGGTCCGGCCGGACGCGGCGCGCGGGCCTTACCTGACGTCCTGGCGGACAGCGGCGCAGTGCTGCCGGTTGTGGCTGCACACCGGGACGCAGCTCCGCAGGCTATAGAGGCAGCCCTTGTCGGCGAGGAAGCGGGCGCCCGACTCCATGGCGAGGGGTGGACGCGGCGAGACTCTCCCCAGCCGCCCCGCCCAGCCGCCGCCTCCGCGCCCCCGACACCGGCCCAAGCCCAGCCCGCCGCCCCCGTTAAACCAGCGGGGCACCGCCCGCAGCCTGACACTGACCAATCAGCGCCCTGTTCTCCGGATTGACAGGAGGCGAACCAACCAGCCTAGAGAATTCTGACAACACAAGGGTGACTGACGGCTCTCCAGCCCAATCACATGGCGGCCCGTTCCCTGCGGGTGGGCGGTGCTTCCTGGTCCGCGGTGTGGTTCGGGTCGCGGTGCCGGTCCCGGGTCGCGGAGGCGATGGGGACTCCGGGCGGCACCGGCGCGGGGCCGGGATCCGGGTCACCACCGCCCGGGGACCTGCGGAGCGTGCTGATCACCAGCGTGCTGAACCTGGAGCGGCTGGAGGTCGACCTCTTCAGGTGCGCGTGGGCGCCGGGGCGGCGGGACTGGTCCCCTTCCCCTCCGCCGCCACTCTCAACGGCGCTGGCTTCTCCCCGCAGGGGCCGGCACCACTGGGTGCCCGCCACGCAGCGCCTCTTCGGCGGGCAGATCGTGGGGCAGGCGCTGGTGGCGGCCGCCCGCTCCGTGAGCCGCGACGAGCAGGTGCACTCGCTGCACTGCTACTTCGTGCGGACAGGTGCGCCCGGGGAGCCGGGCGGCGGGGGCGGCGTGCAGGGGACCGGGAGGGACCCGACAGTGGCTGGGAGGCTGGGGAAACCCGCAGGCGTGAGCAGGAGCCGTCATCCCGGCCCAGGGTGTGGGTGGCACTGCCGGGCTCGGCCTGTGGAACAGGTCTCTGTGCGTGGCGCGCCGTGGCCCAGCGGCGGAATGTCCCTTTGCTGTCCCAGGGGACCCCAGCGTACCGGTGCTGTATGAAGTGGAGCGGACCCGTACAGGGAAGAGCTTCTCCGTTCGCTCCGTAAAGGCCATCCAGCATGGACAGCCGATCTTCACCTGCCAGGCTTCCTTCCAGCTCTCCCAGGAGAGCCCAGTGCAGCACCAGTTCACCATGCCCACTGTGCCGCCCCCCGAGGAGCTGCTGACACAGGAGGAGCTCATCCAGAAGTTCCTGCAGTGAGTGGGGTGGAAGGGACAAGCCGTGGACGCCCCTCTCATTGCCTGGGGCAGAGGGAGGTGCCGGGGGAGGACTGTCTGAGGAGCTCCCAAACATGCCTGGGAGGGGAACAGAGGAGCAGAATATGACAGGAGCTGTGCTCATGTCTTTCTGTGTGCCCCTGGGTCCCTGGGCTGGCGCTGCTGCCAGTAGGATGTGCTCCAGCCTGCCTACTTGGCTTTAAGCTTGCTTCTCCATACTGGGCTGCAGGAATCCTAACTTGGCTGAGAGACACAGGAAGCATCTCACCAAGATCCAAGCCAAAGATGTGCCGATTGACATTAAACCTGTGAACCCACCAGATATGTTCAGCTCAGAGCCACAGGAGCCGAAGCAGCTCTTCTGGGTGCGAGCACGAGGCTACATCGGTGGGTCCTGCTGGGTCCAGGTGCCTCCCAATCCAAGGGCTTAGGCACCAGCTGACGCTGTGCTCCACTGTTGCGACAGAGTGGGTTGGGAGAGCTGTGATTTGGGGGCTGCCTGCACCCCAGCCTTGGCATTTCAACGCTGTAATCCAGGTGTGGGTGCAAAGGTGATGCTGTGAGCCATGCTGGGTGGCATGGCAAAGGGAGCGGGTCTGGAATAATCTCAGCTGTGCTTGGCAGCTGGCTCCAGGGGTACAGAGCTTCTGGGCTCTGCATCATGCTGCACCCCAGGGTGTCCCGTGGACCCCCATGGGACAGGCAGCACTGGTTGCTCTGCAGGGGAGACTGACATGAAGGTGCACTGCTGCGTGGCTGCCTACATCTCCGACTACGCCTTCCTGGGCACAGCCCTGCTCCCGCACCGGCAGTATCGCATCAAATTCATGGCGTCCCTTGACCATTCCATGTGGTTCCACGCACCCTTCAGAGCTGACCACTGGATGCTGTACGAGTGTGAGAGCCCCTGGGCTGGTAAGTCCTTGGTGTGTTTCTGGGAAACCTTCATGGCTGAGGCCAGCCCTGCCTGTCCTGGGGGCAGTGGGCTGCAGTCTGACAGTCCCTCTCTGCAGGTGGGTGCCGGGGCCTGGTGCAGGGACGGCTGTGGCGCAGGGACGGGGTCCTGGCTGTCACCTGCGCGCAGGAAGGTGTCATCAGGGTGGAACAGATGGCAAACCAGAGCAAGCTCTAGCTGAGGAGACCCTACAGGCTGCGGTTCAGGCATGCCGAGGAAGGGACCCTGGGACCAAGACAGGACCTGGACAGGAACAAGAAGGAGACCAGGCGAGATCCAGCACTGCGGGGAGTCCCAGTGCCAGAGGTATCTGCAACAGACAGTGACCAACAGAGCATCGCTGCAACCAGCTGCTAGCTGCACAGCATGTAACCACACGCTGCCCTCAGCTACCCTTCACCCACCTTAAAATAAAGCCATTGGGTGAAGAGCTGGATTCTGTCCCTGGAGTTTGTCCTCTTGGACCGTGACCGTGACTGTGCTTGCCCAAGGGCGGGCAGTGCCAGGGGCACAGTGGATCAGCTCTGTCCCAACCGCAGGCTAAGTCACAGGAGGGGAAGGTGCTGCTTTATCACACGTTGCTTCCTGTTCTCACTTCTGCACTGCTTGTGCCCTGGTGCCTCAGTTGCTACTTCTCCTTGCCCTTGGGCTCCTCCCCAGGACTGGGCTTGGGTCCAGCTGGAAGCTGGGAGAAAGGGATGAGGCAGCTCCCACCTCCATGTGGAGGCTTGAGGCCTCCCACTGATGGTACCCTGGGGTAGTGGGGCTGAACAGACACAGCAGGCGCCTTGCTCTTCTTCCTGCCAAGACTTTATTTAATAAAGTCCTTTCTATTATGTAAGTTTCATGGGAAGTCCCTGGCAAGAGCCCTGGACCCTGCCAGAAGCCTTCCCATTCCCTTGCAAGGTGCCAGTACGTTCCAGCTAAAGTCCCAGCCAGTCCAGGATCCCCCGCAGAGGGGGAACAGCTTCTGGCAGCACCGGTGTGGGTGGTGGACCCTCGTGAGTCCCCAGCCCCACAGGGCAGACTAACCACAGAGAAAGTGCATTCAGGAGGCAGCTCCAGGCATGGGCTGTGCTGCCTGTGGGACTGCAGTGCTGCTCCCCTGCCCCATCCCTACCTACGGCATCACCCTCACTGTTCCCAGCCGCCAAGGGCGTGAGCCCCCACAGCCCCTGCCCTCCCTCCCACGTGGGCACAGGCTGCTCATTCCAGAGGCTCCTTGATCAGACACTCCTTCAGGGAAGGCTGCTGCTGCAGGGGCAGCCCAGCTTCCCGTAGGTCCTGCAGCCGGGCCTCCGAGCGCCGCTTGTCCTTGCCCACCTTCCAGGCCAGGTGGACGTGGGCCTGCAGGAAGGGTCCCAGCAGCGGGTGGCTGCCCTGGGCCTCCAGCAGCTGCAGTGCCTGCTCACAGCAGCCATGGGCCTCACTGAGCTGGTCCAGCTCCTGGTGGCAGACAGCCAGCCCAGCCAGAGTCAGCAGGAAGCGGCCGGAGCTGCAGACCCCCAGCCGGTCCTGCAGCCGGTAGGCATTGGCCCAGGTGGCCAGGGCCTCGCGGTACATGCCAGTGCAGGTCAGGCGCTGTGCAGCCTGCAGGTCCGGCAGGAAGAAGAACTCAAGGAACTCAGGAGAGCGGCGGATCTCATCGATGGAGTGCAGATGGGACAGGAACTGCTCAAAGGCTCGGCTCCGCTTGGCAATGGTCTCAGCGGTGAAGTTCCGGCGCAGCCTCTTCCTGGGGAAGGCAACGCTGGCCATGTCGCAGCTGAAGCGGCAGCGCAGGCGGCGGTTCAGCTGCTCGAAGTCCGAGTAACGCCGGGCGATGGTGGCAGGGGCCTTGTCAAACTGGCCAGAGCGGATCAGGTAGATGGTGTAGAGCTGCAGGGGAGGCAGGTGTCAGGCAGTGCTGTGGGCACACTGCTCCCCGCACCGGCACAGCCGGGTGTGCGGCCACAAAAGGGCTAGAGGGGTTTCCCCGGAGAGAAGGCAGTTGACTGGGCTGCCCCAGCCGAAGCACCCATCAGCAATAGTTACCTGAGGCTCATCTGAGCCGCCAGCACCATCCGAGCAGCACGGGGAAAGAGAAAAAAATAAGCGGCAGCCCTATGGGATGCCTGCCCCAGGGGGAGCAGGACTCGTACCCATCCTGTGCCTGCCCAGCCACGCCGGGCTCACTCACCACGTACTTGGAAGAGCGCTCGCTGACCACGCTGGCGCTGGTGACCTCGAAGAGCAGCCGCTGCGGTGCCAGGCTGCCCCGCGACCTCCGCCACAGCTCCTGCAGCTGCCGGGTCAGCAGGCTGCCGCCGGGACGCTCCGCCGCAGAGACCCACTCTGTGCCGGGAAAGGAGTGTCAGTGCCCTCCGTGGGGACAGGGCTCTGACATCTGTCGGGCTGCCAAGAGCCACCATCGCATAAGTGTCCCTGGAGTCACCCCAGTCCCCCCAGCTCACCGCCCCAACACCTGCCTCCGTCCTCCGTGCCTGCTGCCGCCCCCGGTGCCTGCGGCGGTTCCTCCAGCTCTTCGCTAGCTCCGTCCCCCTCCTCCTCCTCCTCGTCCTCGTGGCTGGTGAAGCTCAGGGTGCCGCTGAGGCGCGTCGACAGCCCCTCGGTGTCGTCCTCCAGCTCCGAGCTCTCCGGGCAGTCCTCGGTCTCGCCGCCCGCCGGCTCCTCCCGGCCGCCCTCGCCCGCCAGCGCGTGCCGCAGCCGGTGCAGGATGCGGGCGGCCATCGCTGCCGGGGGTCCGGGCCGGCACCGCGACACGGCGGGGCCGGGGGCTGCCCACCGCGGCACGGCCCCGCGCGGGGACAGCCCGGCCCCGGGATATCCTCCCGGTCCGTTCGCGCTGCCCCGGGCCGGGCCGAGCGGAGCCGGGTGGTGCCGAGCGATGGCCGCTCCGCCACGGCTCGTCCCGGGATCCTCCCTGCGCGGCTCCGCCTCCGCCGGGAACCCGGATCGGGGCGGTGGAGCCGGCACCGCCCGGCACGGCCGGGATCGGGATCGGCCAGTGCGGCACCGCCCGGCACCATCGCGATTGGTTCTCCCGGCACTGCCGGCACGGTTGAGATCGGGATCGGTTCCTGCAGCACCGCCCGGGACCATCGGATCAGGGTCAGCCTGGCGCTGCCCGCAGCCCCTGCCCGGGAGCCGACCCAGCCCTTCCCGGTCTCTGCTCCTCTGTCCCCTGTCCGTGATGTCCCGGTCGGGCGGAGCCCCGGATATCTGCCCTGGGGCCACAGGAGCCCCACATTTCGGTGCCCTGTACTGTGGTGTTCCAGGTTCTTGGTATCCCAATACCCTGGCACCCCTGTAACCTGACCACCTGGTTTCCCTGTGTCACGGTACCCCAGACTCAGACTCCTGGTCCCACTGGGCTGGTGGGATGTCCCCCGAGCCACCTTGGCACCCTGCTGCCCTGTCCTCAGTCAGCCTCGCCACGCGTCCCATGGCCAGGCTGCACCCCTGGCACTCGCCCGGCCTTTTTTAGTACCCGCCCGCTCACTCCTCACCACCTCCTTGGGAATGTCTATTAATATCAAGGAACCAGCCCAGCTGCTGCCATCGCTCTGCCCTGCTTGCCCGCTGCGCCCTGTTCCAGCACCCTGCACTCCATCTGGGTTTAGACGGGACCCCTGAGCTTTCCCTGGCCAGGGTGGGATGCAATGGGGGCTGGACTTGTGTTGTTCCCAGCTCCCACGTGGGGAATGAGGATTCTGGTAAAACCAGGAGCCAGGAAACCCCTGGGTGTCCCTGGCACTAGGACCTTATGGGACAGGGATGTCTCACCTGATCCCACTGGAGCCCCGAGGCTCTAAGCACTACAAGGCACAGGCCAGTTGGCCAGTGCATTCCCAGAGCCACCGGCCCCAGCTGGCCCTGGCAGCAGTGGCTGGCACAGGCTGCGGCTGAGCCTTTAAGGAGGCACCGGGCATAATTCCCACTCCTCAGAAGCACGAAAAGATGGAGCCATTTCCGGACCCAGGTGCCAGCAGCTCTGGGGACCTCAAACCGTGGGGGTCATGCTCCAAATCTCTCCAGGGACTTCGTGCCCCAGGTCCCACTGGGGACTCCCTCCTTTACTGGGGCAGGGGACTGCAGCACTGCTTTACTTAGGCCCACTGGAGCAGAAAATGGGGGTGCAGGGAGGGGATGCTACACCAGAGAAAGCCAGCTCGGTACTGAGAGCTTGGCCCAGAAAGGGCTGCATTTTCTGGGGGCAGTGGGTGATGGTCCATGCCCCTGGTGCAGGGGGGACCCTGGCCCACTCACCCGGGTGATGCTGACAGCTCCAGGGCTATTTTTAACCCCCTCATTGCTGAGTTGCCTGGGATGGGGGTGTTGGGGGTGGGCAGAGCCACTTTCCTGCCACAGCTTCAGTGTCTCTCCTGAAAGGCTTGAATTTCCATCCCAGCCTCAGCCCCATGTTAATCCCAGCCCTTGGCCAATAAAGCTTTGGCTAAATTAGGTAAAGGCACCAGTTGCGAGTGAGAGGAGACAGGTGCTGTCAGCATGCTGATAGGCTGTGGGGGCCAGTGGGCAGTAGCTGGAGGCACATCCCACAGAGGAGACACTACAAATTGGGGTGCCAGGGGCTCCAGGAAGCTTCTGGGAGTTCCTGCTGCAGGAGCTGGTGATTCTCCGGGGGTGGGAAGCACCATAAACTCCCAAGATGGTAAGAGCTCCCGTGTGCTGTGTGCCAGGACACGACCTGACTGGGCAGGAGGCACCAGAGGGATCTGGGCTGTGGAGGTGCCTCTGCAGAGGGCAGTAGGGAGATGGTCCTCAGTGCTGGGCTGACTGTGGCGGTGAGGGCAGGGAGGTGTTGGGGTGATGCAGGGTCCCTGCAGGACAGAGCTGGGAGTGACCATGTGGCTGCCAAGGGGTGCAGGGGCCTGGGGACACTGTCTCAGCTCTGTTCGGAGCTCAGGACTGCACAGAGGCAGTGGCAGCAGGGGGTGGCTGAAAGCTGAGTGCTGGGTCATGCGACACGGTGCTGCTGGCGGCTCCACAACCAGCCTGCGCCTCCAGGAGAAACTTGATCAGGGCCGACAGGTGCCACAGCTATAGCCCAAACGAACCCTACAAGGGGAGCTGAGGAGGTCCCAAAAATAGCACTGCATGCCTGCGATGCCAAGGCTGCACAGAGGGTCCATGACCCCTGCACAATGGAGCCCCCCAGATAGTGGGGAACTTGGGCAGGCAACTCCCTGCAGCCCAGCATGCTCATGGATGTCATGGGACATCCTACTGGATGTAAACCCTACCATAACTGTAGGGTTTACTGGGGTCTGTGGCTCATGCCAGCACAGGATCGTCCTGCACCAGGGCAGAGGCTCCTTCCACAGCCAGGCACTGTTGGGCCATGCTGTGTAAGGGGTCTCTGGCCTGATGTTGGTGGTGCAGTGACTGCTCTCCCTTGCCTTGCAGACAGACCAGCAGGCAGAAGCCCGTGCCTTCCTCAGCGAGGAAATGATTGCGGGTGAGTGCGGAGATGGCAGGGAGAGGGGCCAGATGTGGCTGTGGTGCAGGGCCTGGCTCTGCCCCACTGCCTGGCCCTGACATCCCCCTCCACAGAGTTCAAAGCCGCCTTCGACATGTTTGATGCTGATGGTGGTGGAGACATCAGCACCAAGGAGCTGGGGACGGTGATGAGGATGCTGGGCCAGAACCCCACCAAAGAGGAGTTGGACGCCATCATCGAGGAGGTGGATGAGGATGGTGAGTAGCCCTAGGTGCAGGGTGGCAGGGGTGGGTACTGGACCCTGGACAGGCAGTCTGACCCATGCTCGGCTGCCACGCCACAGGCAGCGGCACCATCGACTTTGAGGAGTTCCTGGTCATGATGGTGCGCCAGATGAAAGAGGATGCCAAAGGAAAGTCTGAGGAGGAGTTGGCCAACTGCTTCCGCGTCTTCGACCGGTGAGTGGGGGGGCAAAGTGGCCCATCCTGCCTGCGGGGGCAAGCGGGGTCCGATCCCTCCCTCCCCTTCCTGCAGGAATGCGGATGGGTTCATTGATATCGAGGAGCTGGGTGAGATCCTGAGAGCTACCGGGGAGCCTGTCACTGATGAGGATATAGAGGACATGATGAAGGACTCAGACAAGAACAATGATGGTCGCATTGACTTTGATGGTGAGTGATGGCCCCAGCCGAGTGCCCATGCTGTGCACCCAGGCAGGGCCATGGGCTGAGGCTGCTGCTCTCTTGCAGAGTTCCTGAAGATGATGGAGGGTGTGCAGTAAGGGACCAGACATTCCTCGGGCCGGCTGCTGCATCCAGCCCTGCTCCCCTGCTGTCCAGGGAGCAGCAGCTCCACAGCACCTGGCCCTTAGCACTGGCTGGGACCTTGTTCTGTGTCAGGGTCCCAGTCTCATCTCACCACCGGCGGCTGAGCTTTTCCTCCTATCTGTCACCCGTGGCTTTGATTCAAGCCTCAATAAAAGAGGAAAAGCTTGAGCTGCTGGTGCAGGACTTCACTAGGGTTCCATGGGGAGCGGGCTGTAGCTCTGTGTCCGTGCTCTGCTCCCCAGGGAGGGAACATGGGCGGGGTCACACTACAGGGCAGCGCTGCAGGGGCAGCACAGGGCTGTGGTTCCCACGGGCTCTTGGGCAGGCGCCAGCGCTGAGCTCAGAGTTTCCATGCAGAGCAGCTCGTTCACATGCCAGACTGAGGGAGCATGGCCCTGGCCCCAGGGACCCTGCTCCAGGGCAGGGCAGTGGGATCACAGGGGTTCTAGAGAGCCACACTGCCTGCCCCACACTGGGACCCACATCTCCCACCCAGAGGGCCTGGCTATAATGTAGAAGGGCAGGAAAAGCCGCCTCCGTGCAGGGGAAAGGTGACACTTATCTCCATCTCTCTCTGGCCAAGCTGTGCCAGCCTCCTGGGCATCACAGCTCCCTGGGGACCAGCTGGGGCGGAGAACAGCAGGGGGGATAAGGCGGGGTACAGTCCCCAGCCAGGGTGGGTGGGACCGTGGGACCGAGACCCAGACACAGCTCAGAGCTGGTCACATACCCACAGCACAGCACTGTAGCACAGGGCAGCCGAGACCCCTGGAGAGCCAGGGACCACAGTGGGCATCCTGAGCCTGCCTTGCTTTCACGGGCTGTAATGGCACCGGGCAGAAGGGATGCGTGCCGCAGGAGGGGGGCAGTGGGGATGTGTGCCACAGCCCAGGCTGCCCTCTGCAAGGCCATGGCCGGACACCGGCAGCTGGTGCTGCAGCTTGGGGGAAGTGGCGATGGCCTTCGGCTGCGTGAGGAGCGACGCAGGAGGAGCACAGAGGCCTGCGAGCTCAGCACGGGTAAGGAGGGAACTGCTGTACTGGGCAGCAGCCACAGAGAACCCTCTGCACCCACACGGGGGCCAAGGAGGGGATCCAGGGCCACCCCAGCTCAGAATGGCTATCCCACAGGGCTGCGGCAGGCACTGCTGGTGGGGCTGCGGCAGGCACCAGCGAGCCCCCTGGAGCAGCAGGAGCTGGAGCGGCTGTGGGTGCTCTTCCTCTCTGCCCTGGAGCTCTTCCTGGAGGACCTCTACAGAGCCCAGCACCTCTGCCAGCTCTTCTCCATGCAAGGGGGTGGTGTTGCCCCACTGTGCACCGGACTGAGGGGCTGGGGGCTGCCCAGCCGGCGAGGAGGGGGTCCCACACAGCCCCCGACTGCCCAGGGCTTGGAGGAGGAGATTGAGCAGGTGAGGGCCATGCTGGCAGAGATGGAGAGCGGAGCCAACATTCCACCATGGACAGTGGAAGCCACGGAGACCACAAAGCCAGCACTGATGGATGACACCAGAGGGGCTCAGGGAGGCCCCTGCACTGGGCACTGCTGTGGGGTGTTCTGAGCTGAGGGGACAGAAAATAGAAGCTGAGGTGGCACCCCCATCACAGAGCAAGGGACAGAGCCCCTATGTACCCCTACAGTCCTCAACCCCCTGCTTCTGCAGGTGATGGTGGGGGCTGCTCCCACTCTACTGAGGGAATGGGACCACTCCAAGTCCCCAAATATTGATAAAGCCCCTGTTACCCCACATGGGTCAGTGTCCCTTCCACCCTCCCTCACACTCACAGAGGGCCCTCTGGGCACTCAGGATGTACCAGGCTGCCACAGAATCCCCTGCAGAAGTTATAAACGCGCATTTATTTATACATTAACCGTGGCTCGGACTGCAACATTAATTTAAAAACAGCCTATGATACAGAACGCGGGGGATGGCCGGGAGGGAGTGGGTATGGTGGGGGGGCAGTGGTGATGGTCAAGTCTCCTGGCTCTTAGTCTGCTTGTTGTACGTCTCCTGCACATACTTCTTGTAGGCTGAGAAGAGAGGGGAAATATAGTACCAAGGGTCCCAAGGCAGCTGTCAGGGCAGCTGTGGGGCCAGAGAGGCACTGAGGGCTGTGCTGCTGCCCATCCCAATGGCGACGGGGGAGGAGGGTTCTGCTCCAGGCACTCACCGACTTGGTTCTTCCAGAGCTCGGCAGCATGTGTGTTCAGGGGGCTCTCAATGTTTGGCTCTGGAAACAGGGGCTGGGTCAGCTGGTGGAGAACCTGGAGACCCTTGAACCCTGCTCTGGGTTGGGGATCCCCACCACCACCACCAGCCCCTCCCCCAGCAATCCACAGCAGTTTGTCCATGAGACCCACCTGCCAGCAGGCTCTGTATGGAGAGCAGGATGGTGCGGACGTCATACAGCGCCGACCACTTTTCCTTGAGGATGTCGAGGCAGATGTTGCCCTGGGTGTCGACATTGGGGTGGTAGCAGGGGGTCAGGAACCGCACGGTGGGTGCTGTGTAGGGGTAGCCGCTGGGGAACTCCAGCGACAGCTTGTACCGCAGCTGCTCGTAGGGCTGGGGGTGGAAGTCGAGGGGGACAGGAGTCAGGGGGGGTCGTAGCCCCAGAAGAGTGAGGAAGCCTCGGGGAAAAGGAGGTACAGGGGCAGTGGAGGGCTGGGACCACCCTCGGCTGAAGGAAGGAAGGCGGGGAAGGGTCAGGCCCTCCCCCCCAGCTCGGGATCTCGCCTCTCACCGTCCCGGCGGCGCCGTCAATGGTTCCGATCCACTTGAAGAGGTTGTCAGACTCGGGGAAGGCAGAAATGCCTTTGTCACCGGACATCTGCGGGAGCAGCGCGTCACAGCGGCCCGGGATACGCCAAGACCCACTCCCCCGCCCCACTTCAGCCCCAGGAACCCTTGGGACCCCCAACCCCCGTCTTGGTCCCAGGATCCCCAAACCCCGACTCGGCCCCGGGACCCCACTCACCATCAGCGCCATCAGTTCTTGCTGCAGCCTGCGGAGAAAGCGCACGTTACCGGCTGGCTCACCGGGGCAGCCCCCGCCCGCAGCCCCGGCCCCCAGCGCCGCTCACCTCTTCCCCACCGCCCCGCGGGCCGCCGTGGCGCCGGTCTCGGCCGCTTTGCGGGCGGCTGCGCTGGACACGGCGGCGGGGTCGGCGTTCTGTGAGGCCATAGCGGCTCCCGGGCCACAGACCGGCGCACCGACCTCCGGCCGCCGCTGCCGGCGTGTCACGGGCTGGAGGCGGCTCCCGCTCCCGGGCGGCACCGCACCAGGCTCCGCTCGCTCCCTCCCTCCCGCGGTCGCGGCCGCGGTGCCGAGCGGCGATGTTTGGGGCTCTCCCGTGCAGCAGCGGCGGCCCGGTCCCAACCGCTCTTCGGTTCAGGAGCGGCTCAGTCCCAACCCCGTCTTCGGTGCAAGAGTGGCTCGGTGGTGGATGCTCTACGGATCAGGAGCGGCTCGGTCGCAGCGCCACTCCCGGACACTCCGGTCCGCTCGTCCCGCGCTCCGTTTGAATATTTCCGCGTGCGATCCCTCCACCAATCGGCGCGCAGCCCCGTTCGAGCCGGCCAATCACCGCCCGCCGAAGATGCGGTCTCACGGTAACGGCCAGCGGCTGCTGATTGACCGCCGGCCGCTGACGCACAGCGCTGTGATTGGCCGATGCCCTGCGATGGGCGGAGCCGCGGGTCCCGCAGGCCCTTAAAGGACCAGACACTCCATCCCCAGTCCCCAAGAGGCGGCTAGGTGGGAACGAAGCGGCTTTATTGGGGGGGCCTCAGGGTTCGGGAGGGTCATCGGGGGGTGGCACGTCCCCTCCGCGTCGAAGCGTTTCCATGTGCTTCTGCATCTTCTCAGTCATCCAGGCTGGTGGGATGAAGGGCTTTAACTCTTCTAGCCGCAGATCAACTGAGTCCCTGGTGAGGAAGGGAGGTGAGATGGAGGGACTCCAGCACCCCTGCAGACCGCAAACGCACCATGTCCCCTGGCACCCATCAGTACCAAGCTCAGACCCACCAAATCCACCATGGATCTCAGTCATGGGCACCGAGCCCAAAGCTACCATTAACCCCCAATGAACAGGAAGTCCAAACCTTAGTCGCCCAACGTGGCCCCCTGGCACCAACCCCCAACCATAACCGAGCCCTGCAACTGTCATGGAGAGTCCCTCCAGCACGGGACGCCCCTGCAATGCAGCAGTGAGAGGGGACATGGTGGGGGCCCCCAGGGAAGTGACCCCAGGCATGGCAGCACCTTCAGAATGTCTGCTTTGGTCCTCACCTGTAATCCTCACTGGCAGCCAAATCCCGAATGTCCTCTTCGATGAGGAGGTAGGCCTGTGGCACAAGGCGGGGGACACCTCAGGGCACCTGTGAGGGGTGGCCAGGGCAGCGCCACACACCCTGTCCAGCGCTGTCCCCACGGGAGCCATCCGTGCCTCCTGGCTCACACCCCAGGTCCGTGGGCAGGGGATGGACCTCGGCAGCGCTGTGTCCCCACGCCCTGCCTATCCTCCTGCCACCGCCGCCTGTCCCGTGGCTCCTCCACCCGTGCTGGCCCTGCGGCGGGCCCTGCGCCTGGCTGTACTCACCATCTTGCCCCCAATGGCCCTCATGTGCTGCTGTTCTGTCAGCCAGTGCTTATCCTGCGGGTCGGCCGCGTACTGCAATAAAGCAGCAAGGACCGAGCTGAGCACGGGCGACAGACCCTCCCCTGACAGCCTCCTCCTGAGGGATGCTGTGCCCCGCTCTGCTCTGCCCCCTGCTCCGCCTGCCCTGCTCCAGCCTCAGCTCTGGCTCTGGCAAACCCACTACCTCGGCGGGCACGCGACACCATTGGCTCGTTTTCCGTGTGCTAGCCAGACTTTGGGAACGTGCTCTGAGATAACAAACAAGGGCACGGGGGAGAAAGTAAACAAGGGAACACACGCTTCCAATTCCCATGGGAAACCACCCGGCTGCGGCACCTGACCTTAAAGAGGTGGGGATGCTTGATGTAGAGTCGCCCTCTTGTTCCTCCCATCCCGAGAGCTCTGCAAGAGGAACAGGAGGGGTGTTAGGGCTGTGGGGAGGGTGGCTGTGGTGGCACAGGGACACCCTTCTCCTCCCCAAGCCCTTCCTACTGCTTTCGAGGCAGAGAAGCGAAGTGACCGGAGGAGTGTCACGGGCTCCTGCCTGGGGACACCACCCTCCATCGACAGGGCCGTTCCTTACTTGTTTGCTCGAGATCCCAGCACAAAGGTTGTGGTTTCAGTCAGTCGGGATGGATCCCACTACAGAGCAATTGGAAAAGGGGCAACATTAGAAATGAAGTTGGTGCTGGCCATGCTCCACGAGCCTCGGCTCTCTCACAGGGAACCTTGGAGCTGCCTCCAGCCTGGGAGGAAGGGAGCTGGCCACAGACCTCCAGCCTTCTGCAGGGGAGGGACGTTACATTCTGCCCATAGATCTGGGCTGATCTAAGCAGTTTCCCTCGAGGGAAACACTTGTGGGATTCTCCTGGCTACTCCTGCTCTCCTCAGGTCTCTCCCTCAGTGGCACCACACCGCAGGGCTACAGGCTACAGTGCCTGGGGAGACCAGCAAAGGCCTCCAGGCACTTCGCTTCCCCTTCTTGCTCCACCCCTGCCCAGGGCCTCGTCAGAGCAGAGCACAGCCTGCACTGTCCTGCGCTCCTGAAGCCGCAGGGCTCCGCTGGTGGGAGCAAAGGGGAGGAGAGAGGGAGCCCACAGTGTTGGACAGCCAATACCTTTGGTCCATCCCTTTTCACAGGCTCAGAGACTTTAAGCTTCCACCTGAGGGGAAGGAAAACATGGCAAGAATGAGTCCCAGTGAGACCACCTTAGTCACCATCAACAGTAGGGAGTGAGCCCAAGTCCTTCCAGATCCACCCTTGTTCACATCCTCTGTTCCCCTGCAGTGCCCAGCTCTGGACCTTCAGCTTTGCTGCATATTCTCCTCTGCTGGCTGCCCAGATCTCACCATCCCCCATGTCTCACTGCTCACTCTGGAGAGCCCATCTGGACCTTTTCACCCCTTTGGGCCTGTTTAAAACCCCTTCTTAGAAGGTCTTTGCCTCCTGGGAGAAACACCT
Organism: Lichenostomus cassidix; assembly: GCF_008360975.1. Lineage (NCBI taxonomy): Eukaryota > Metazoa > Chordata > Aves > Passeriformes > Meliphagidae > Lichenostomus > Lichenostomus cassidix. The sequence continues at coordinate 7,817,520 of NC_139500.1, read as the reverse complement.
CAACCTAACCCCTCTCCTGCCTGCATCCATCACCTCTCTGCAGGGAAGAAGGAGTCTGTGGGGTATCTGTGCTCCCCCCAGGCAGCCTCATTCCCCCTGCCCTCCCAAAACAGGGGCTGTAGCTCAGGGTTCATACTTACGCTGCCATGCCTGAGACTCCACGGTCATTTGACAGGCTCTGTCCTGGAGGCCTCCCCTTTCTCTGCATGGAAAAAACCCTTCTGTGACTCAGCTGTGCCACCTGAGGGAATCCTCTCAGCATCCCTCTCTCTCCCAGGGAAGGTGCTGCTCCTTTTGTCACAGGCAGAACCACTGCCTCGCACCAGAGTGAGGACCAGACTTCCCAAAACATAAAATCTCTAGTGGAAAAAAGCGTCCTACCTTTTTTGGAATGGGGCTCCCTCGACGGCTCAACTCATCATCCATCTGTCGGGCACGCTGGAAGAGGAAGGACAGTGGGATGAGCAGGGCTCTTCTCCCTACCTGGCCAGGTGAACACTGACCCCAGCCCACCTCAGTGAGCAGCACTGAACTGCAATGAGCAGCATCTATACCTGGCATTCTCCTTGCCCTGTACTCCCTTCAAGCCCAACATCCTCCACTCTGCACTACTGCACTGATGGCCAAGAAGAGTCAGAGAACAAAGTGATTCCAACTCTACTTCTTCTCCCAGCTCTCACAAGTCGTTTAAACTTCTGTGTACAGTCACAATGTTTACCTTTGGCACTGCCTGCTCATGGGGCAACCTGGGAACCACCTTTTTGCCATCAGAGAACAACAGTTTGGCCTGGAGAAAGGAAAAGAAGGTTTCACAGATTCTGGGCCCTGACAGGGCCCCACCAGCAACCCCCAGCTCCACATATTTGCCTAAAAGCCCTGCACCAGCTCTACTTTTGGAGTGCCACCAGGCCATGCTTCCACAGACAGCCAGATGCAAAAGCATAATCTGAGCATGATAAACTCTGGTGAAGTGGCAGAAGAGCAAGATGTGAAAGGAAAAAAATCCTGCCCTACCCTGCCAGAACCCTCTGACAGGTGCTGGGGGCCAGTTTCTGTGGGAGCTCCAGCTGTGTGCCATTTTCCTGCAGCAGCAGTGAGAAGCAACAGCATGAGCTGTCCAGTCCTGACTGCTCCACTCTTTCTAGTGAGGATGAATCCCAACATAGTAGTCACACAAGGGCTGCAGATGTCCCCTTATGGTGACAGCAAAGCTGTTTAGAGGGACACATCCTAGCCAGGCTGCTTTGCTTGGCCCGGCACACAAGAACCCCCTTGCCAGTGCCCACCTGCTCCAGGCAGCTCCGACAGGTCTCCTGGATGAGCTGCTCCGGGTCCACCTCCTCCCCAACGTTATCACGCACATTGATTGCTGCTGTCTGGAAAAACTGCAGAGGAGAAGGCAGGACATGGTGACAGCCTGTGCAGCCGGGCAGTGTCGGCCCAGCTCTCGCAGAGATGTGCGATGGCCTCGGTGGCAGCCGAGCTGTCCCCACGCACCTGCTGCTGCCCACCTGTCCCCAGCGCTCACCTTCATGTACTTGTTGAAGACACCTCGGATCTCCTCGTTGATGCTGGGCTGCAGCACAGCGCGCAGCAGGTCCATGGACACGCTCGGGTCGGTGAAGCTGCGGGTGCAAGGGTCATGCGGGGGGCGCGGGACCCCCTGCCCCGGCCCGGTCTAACCCGATCCGCCCTCCGCCCGGTGCCCAGCCCGGTGCCGCCGTTCCACCCTTCCCCTCCATCCCCCACCCGGCCTGGCCGCCCATCCCGGTCCCGCCGTACCTAGTGGTCATCTGGGAGCGCCGCCCGCGCCGCTGCACCTGCCGGTGCTTGATCATGATGTTCCAGGGGCTCTGCGGGACACACGCGTCAGCCGCGGCCCCTCCGCCGCCCGCTGCCCACCCTGCCCGGCCCGGCCCGGCCCCCGCCTCACCGTGCTGACCAGCTGCTCCTCGGCGTCGCCCGGGCCCTCCTCGCCCGGCGGCCCCGGCTGCTGCTCCGCATCGCGGGCGGCGCCCATGGCCCCGCTCCCTGTGCGAGCTCCGCTGCGAGCGACCGGATGCGCGGGGATCCCGCGGCTGCATCATCGAGCCCCGACGGATGTGACGCGGAGCAGGGCGATAGCGCCGGTCCGAGCCCGCGGCGGGTCGGGGCGGCACCCGGTGTGTGCTCGGGGAGCTCTGCTTTCACACGGTGCCTGCCCTGACGGTGCCGCCGGAGCGCGGACCGCAGCCTCCGGGTGTCCCCGGCGGGTCCCTCCCGGCGCTGAGCAGGACCAAAGGGCGGCAGCTCATCTTAAATCCCGAAGTCTTAAACTCGCCCTGTCTCACCCAGAGCAGGACTGTCGCGGGTGGAGCTGCACACACGTGGCTTCTGCCCCTGAGACCCGAGTACGTGTAGCTGCAGGAGTGTGAATGACAGTCCTTCCTTGAACTGTGTATTCCTCGTGCAATTTCCCACCACTCATCTTTCTGGAATCTCTGAGTAAACACCCCAAAACAGCATTTCCTCATCTTGTCTAACGTGTGCAGAATAGTCAAAACAACTTTTCTGTCGTTTCCTAGATAATCGCACCCCATATTGTGGTTACTGAGAAGCTTTTCTGTTGAATCAGATGGATAACAATTTGCATTGATAAAACCATTTACTATTTCACGTGTTGCTCTGTCTTGTTTCATTTGTGTTCAAGAAATGAGTGGATGTGGCGCTTGCAGCCATGATCTAATTGACAAAGTGATTGGTCAAAGGTTGGATTCAATGACCTTAGAGGTCTTTTCCAACCTAAATCATCCTGTGGTTCTGTGATCCCAGTGCCAGTGCTGTGGGAGCTGTGGTGGTGGCTCCAGAGGATGTTGTGCTGGTGTCTCTCAGTACCTGTCACTGCAGCCTGTGGCTGTGTCCCCTCTGTGACTATGCTGCTGTAGCTGTCAGCTCAGCAGTGACCACACTGGGCTTCCACGGAAGCCTGGAGTGGCTGTGGGAGCAGAGGCTGCTGACCCATGGGCTCACACGCTGGAAGAAGCTCCTGCCCTTGTCCCCTTCCTGCTGCTTTGGTCGGGGCTGCGCCAGCCCAGGGTAGGCTTTGGGCTGTTAACAAACCCAGTGGCGGATGTGGGGCCAACCAAGTCACCATCAGCATCATCATAACTTCATTATCAGCAGCACTGGGCTGCTTGTGTGTTTGTTTCAGTTGCTCCAAATTGTCAGCAACAAAAATTGGACATTGTCCAGGGGAGAGGAAGAATAGCTGTGGCTGTAGGAACTCCCAGGGAAAGGTGAGGAGAACTTCTGTTAATCTGTGAGCTCAGCTTGCACTCTGTATCCACCTTGATGGACAAGCTGTCCCTTGTGTTTATTTGAATCAAGTGAGGCTGGGATCAGATCTTTGGAAAAACTTTCCAATTAACAAGACTTAAAGCCTGGAACAAATTCTCAGTGAAGGAGTTGCTACTTTTGCAGGGAGAGGGATATCTTTTTAAGAGGGTGTCAGAACAATATCTGCCAGGGATCACCTAAATGTAACCAGTGTGATGCCTTGTTCGGGTCTCCTCCAGGCCTTGGTTTTTAATGGTAATTTTTTCATGGGTCTGTGTGGTAGGTGCATGTCTGCCAGACATGAATGGCTGGTTCACAGCTGAGGTTACCCAAGCTCCTGTTTGATTCTCAGGGAGACTTTGAACAAGTCCCTCTTACCCTTGGTGTCCTCAGGCATTTGTTTCATCAGAGCAATTTGCTTGTCAGACATTCTCCTCCATTAGTTATCCTAAATGTTATCCAGGATTATAGTCTGCTAAAACAGGAATGTGGCAAAATTGTGACGTTGTTCCCTAGAGGAGGAACCACCAGGCAGGCACAGGGATGGTAGCAGCACAGAGATCTCTGCTGTGGCTCTCCTGAGGTTGGAAGGAGCCCTGTGATCCCTCAGGTTGTTCCAGATGGTTTGCCAGGTGCGTGGAAGGGAGTCATCACTGCTGACACTGGCTGGCCAGCACTGCCTGCCCTGGAGTGTCCAGCTTGGGGGTGATTAGCAGCCACAGAAATGAGTGATATGCACTGGGCTGTCGTGTTCCACTGGGCAGCTGCGAGGTGTGGAGCCCCAGATCTCTGGTGGACATGGGTGGTTCATGGAGGGATTGTGTCCACCCTGAGTCACGGCAGGAGGAGAAAGATAAACCTGTACTTAAGGCATTTTTCTCGCCATGAGCCCTCTTCCCACACAGATTTGTGGAGGTGTGTGCAGAGTTGTTCTCCTTCCCCTGCACTGTCCCTGCATCGTCTTGGCATGACATTGACAGAAAGCTTTTGAGCATGACTTTGCTTTTCCAGTGCTCCAGTCAAGTGCCAGCTTACACTTGTAGAAATAATGTCAAGCTCAAACAAATTAATTTCTCTTACCCCACAGCTGCAGATTTAAACTTTGTCTATTATACAGAAACTCCAACCCATTTGTGCTTGGTGCTAATGCGTCCTGGGCAGACCAGTCCTTAAGTTCTGCTACCCTCTTGATTGCACGTTGCTTTGTGTGTAATTCAGAAAAAAAAATTAAATAGGGAAGGAAAAAATTGCAACATTACATTCCAGCTAGCACTCCTGGGTGACTGGAGAATAACTTGGTGAAAATGGATTAGCACTCACAGAATTGGATCTTAATTAAGCTTAATCGGCTGTCTGAAACATATTTCATAAATCTTTACCCTGAGATCACATGCAGAGGAAAGGGAAGGCAATGTGGCAGTGTATCTAATTTTCATTTACTCTGGCTGTGGGTCTCTGGTAAAGGCCAGAAGTTTGGCTGGCAGTTTGAAGACAGGTTCTTGTGCTCTCCTCAGCTTGGGTGAGCTCTCGTGATTGAAGTCCTGAGACCTTTTCTTCCAGAGAGGTCCATTTTAGTGCAGTACTGTTTAATTTGAGCAGATGTTCTCTTGGACAGTAACTAATTAGGTATTTGTGCATGTAGTAACTGTGCACTCTGATTGTGAATTCATGTGGTTATTGAGTGTTTGTGTGTAAATTAATGAACGGACACTAAATCCTGCAATTCATGTTCAGGAGTTCCCAAAAACTGCATAGAGGCCACGTTGATGGAGTCTGGTTGGTCTGGGGAAAGGACACACTGAGCTCTGGCTTTGCCCAGAGTGTGCTGAGCTGCGTGGGCTGCCCTGTGATAAGGGGGGGTCCTGGGGAGGCCACGAAGCAGGAGGATAGTGAGGCTGGGGGACAGCATTAACTTGCTCAGGAGCCTTTGAGCTCATTTGTGTGCCAAACCTGGCAAGTGACAGTAGGAACACTGAAAGAGCTCTTCTTGGGAATGGGATGGTTCAGAGACAAGTGCTCAAATGAAGCCTTGAATACTTGACCTACAAAAATCTGCAGTGGCTCACACGTGAAACAGCAGCCTTGAATGAAGGGCATTTTGCATGTGGAAGGAGGGAGCTCCTGGTGCTGCTGCCAGGTGCTCTTGTCCTGTTCCTGTTCCATCCAGGATGGCAGGGCCAGGACAGGCTCCTGTCTGCAGCAGAGCCCAGCACTGGGGCAGAGCCTGGGGCCACTGCTATCGATAAAGGTCCTGGGGATTCCTGTTGAGAGTAGCAGTGCCTCTGTGCAGTCCTGGTTTCCCCTTTCCTCCTGCAGTCCTTGTGCTGTCCTCCTCAGAGTGCAGCCAACTCTGGATCCTGCTCTTGCCTTGGCTGTGAGTGGAGCTGGAGTGGCTCTTCAGTAAACAGAATTAGAGCCAAATGTGGGAGGTTCCTGAACTCACCAGTGGGCTGCCTCCTCCCTTTCCTGGACCCGGGGTGCCTGCAAGGCACTTTAAATTGCAGGTTGGCACAGCCCTGGACTCAGACTTTGTCAGCATGGCACGAAGCGTTCTCCTGCTGGGGCTCCTCGCCCTGTGGGCACAGCTGCAGGCAGCACCCGTTGCAGGCAAGTGTGGGCGGGTGGGAAGAATATGGAATAATATTTTTCCTTATTTTCATAGAATCACAGATGCTTTGCAGGTGCTGGCAGGTGCCAGACTGCTGCCTTGTGAGGGCCAAGGAAGCTGTGGTGGGAGCAGGGTGGGATGAGCCTGGGTGATGTGGGGCTCACCTCAGTGCCACAGTGGGCTGTGGCACAGTGCCATCTCCCTCTGGTTCCCCAGTGCAGCCGGAGCTACCCAGAGGGCAGAGGCACCCAGGAGGCCTCCTCAGGCACCACTCCCACCACAACCCTGCCATGAATCAGGAGGCACCAACGTGGCCTTGGGCTGAGTTGCCCCAGCCTTGAGGGCAGCAGGGTACAGGCAGAGCCCTGAAAGCCCACCAGGAAAAGCTGCGGAGAAGATGCCACAGCACTGTGACAAAGAGGGCTGCTGGGTGGCTGGGTGGGAGCAGTGGATGTGAGGGCAGCATGCCAGGGCTGATGCTGCTGCTTTCTGCTCTGCTACAGAGTTCCATGGTGTAGATCCAGCTGGGTGGCCACCACCAGGGCAGCTGGGAGGTGTCCTGTCCCTTGAGCCTGGGAAAGAGCCCATCATGGTGCCTGACAACGATTATGGTGATGGTGTCAATGACAACAGCTCCAACAGCAATGAAAATGGTGATTCCAATAGCAGTGAAACTGGTGACTCCAATAGCAATGAAAATGGTGATGATGGCAACAATGCTGATGACTGTGATGGTGATGATGGTAATAAAAAACAGTTTTGTGATGGCAGTGACCATGATGATGGTGACAATGACAGTGATGATGATGATGGTGATGATGGTGATGATGATGATGATGATGGTGTCAACAGTGACAATTCCAATAGCAATGAAGATGGTGGTGATGGCATCAGTGATGAAAATTCCAGTAGCAGTGAAGATGGTGGTGATGGCATCAGTGATGAAAATTCCCATGGTGACTCCAATGAGAATGAAAATGATCACTCCAATAGCAATGAAAATGGTGCCGATGAGAGGGGGTGGAGATTTTAAATTGTAAGGGTAAAACTGCCCAGGGATTTTTGGGTCCCTCTTTTGTGGCTCGGGCTACCAGATTTTGTGATTGATCTGTGACAATAAATGTATCTGGCAGACATGAGAGCTTAGTGTCAAAAATTTCTTTAATAACTTGGCAACCCAAATGGGGCACTCAGTCACTTGCCCGATTTCTTCTAAGCTCCAGACATTCAAATTTGCAGCAGTGGGTGGTTTCACTCAGGAGCTTTGGAGTAAGGAAGGACTGAATAGTGAGTGTCAAATCTCTAAAGGAGGTTTAAGTCCTGCCTTCTACGAGTTTGAGTTTTGTGGGTTTTGGGAAAGGTGAGAAATGTACCTGGCATAAAGAAGGGGATGCTCTTAGCCGAGGTACTGCAGAACTGGGGGAAAATAGTTGGCACTACTACATGATCTCAAAAATTCACAGTAATATTTTGCCAGGCCATATATTACTTGGTGTGCTGGGGCAAGATTTGCAGAATTGTGGCCCACACAGGGGGCTTTTGAGAAGACTATTTTGATTTACCTTCAACGTAGGTTACAGGACCAATACACAGGGCAGATGGACTATTGATATGTATGTGATAACTGATCTTGGGAAAATCAGCATCTTGGGAGTGGAGTTGTTACATATCATCCTAAGGTAAACTCACCCTGCTCCATGCTGTGTGACCACTGAGAAAAGGTCTCCCATGTCTGTTCTTGTTCCTACTCCTGCCCCTTTGCTTTCTATGCTCACTGCTACTTCTATCTGCAACCACCCCAACCCAGTCTGGACAAATTATGTGAGTACATATGTTATTAATGGGCAGCTAACAATTGTTTTGACTTGTATCCATTGGCCGTGGATTACAGTAGATTTAGTGTTGTGAGCTACTAACATGCCAGGGCTGAGGGAAGATGCAGGGCAATGTGCTCAGTGATTTTCTTTCACATTTGTGCTCCACAGGATGATAACTGGCATGGTTGGAAAGCTGTGGAAAAAAAGCTAGAGGTGGCCAGGGACTGTATTAAAGATGAAAAGGGCAAAGGAATTTTTTGTAAAATATTAGGCACCTGCCTAGAAGCTGCCTGTTAGGATAGGAAAAACTGTAGTAGAGAGAAACAAGATCTGAGAGAGAAATAGAAGACAGAAAAGTGGTTGTATTATTTTTGTCTTTGAAAATTGAGAAGCTGCAGAAACAGGAAGAACAGCTACAGGAAGAAAAAATAAAAGTCAGAAGAAAAGATTGAGATTATGTTTATGTGGACTCCCAGTCCCCCTGACAGTGTATAAATTGGAAAACTAAGTGTTATCCCCTGAAGAATGAGATTGGAAACATTTGGAGTAGCCCTGACCATAGTGAACCTCGGGAAGATGATTCTTTGTTTCCTTCAAATCCCCCTGAATATGAAACCAGACTCATTACAGAAACAGAAGAAACCAGTGGACCTTGGGATGGAGTGGGAAATTATACATCACATCAGCCCCATTTGATTTGATTTAGATGACTGATTTGCAAGAGCACTATGGCTGTAAGCCAGGCCAGACTGAAATCTGGCAAGTGGAATCCTATTAATGCAGACATGATAATGGTCCAGACATTCTGATTTCAATTGGACCTTGTCAATGATTAATGAAATTTTTAATAGACACAGGAGCATGAGATTCAGTATTAACACAACAGAATGTTGTTGGGTGTTCAACCTAGTCAGCAAAGAGTTAAACAGCAAGTGCCAAATGCCAAACCACCCAGGTTAATTCATGGCTCCTGGGCAAGAAGCACATGTTGGCATGAAGTGCATGTCAGCCACTTGCTTTGTAGTTAGAGACCACAATGAAAACATTTGGGTTTTGATGTTCTGAAAGGCCAGACCTGGTGTCTGCCGTTCAGCAGGGTATGGTCCTTTGCCTCAAATGCCAACCCTAACCCTGACAGAAATCAGGAGGCTGCAGTGTTTGTGCTCTGTGCAGCACCTGCACTCCCTGATTCAACAATTACTAATGTACCACAATACACAACTACTGCTGCAGCACAAAATGGGGTTTCTGCCGCCACACACCCATGGATGGCAGCACTGGATATGAAAGATGAGTCCTTTATGGCTCCCTTATTAGAGGAGGATAAACAGAAATTTGCATTTCCTTGGGAAGGGACAATATACCTTTAACAAACTCCCATGGAGGTGTAAACATTCGCTGAATGGTTAAAGTAATTCCCCTGGCAAGAAACCAATTGAGGGAAAAAATCCCCAGAATGTGAAGGAAGACTGTGACTAGGAAAAAGTCAGAGGTTGTCAGAGGTCCTAATAAACCCCACAGTGGCCATTGGCTGCATGTGACAAGCTGTCCTTGGTCAGTGCCTGGCACAGCCAGGTCGTTGTGGCTGCCCCAGCCCTGTCCCTGCACAGGGAGCCTCTGGTGCTGCTCCTGCCCAGGGGGGGATCAGCAGGGCCTTCTACATAGTAACATGCTTCTGTTCCCTGCGGGAAACCCCCAGGGACAGCCCCAGCCAGGCACCCACCCAGGACCCACAGGGCATCTCTGGACCAGGGGAAACCTCCCTGTCAGGTCTGTGCCACCAGCTCCATGAGGCTCCTCAGAGCGGGTTGCCCCATCATGCCCAAGGCCCCTAGCATCCTCCAAAAGCAGCTGCTGTGGCAGAGCTTGACCAGCAGCCATGGGGACAGGGACCCCATCCCTCCCCCGAGAACTGAAGGGCCCTCAGAAGCTGGCGGGGGCTCACCAGGAGACAGACACACCAGGAGACAGACACAGCAGGAGACAGACATGGTTCATTACAGACTGGGTTTACTGGGGGGTGGGGGGCATGGAGACCCCCATGGTAAGCACAGAGCTGAGGGTCAGAGGGTAGAGGTGGGATTGTGGGTCTGGGTGATTATGCAGCAGCTGATGGAGCCCTCCATGGCTGGCTGTCCATCTGTCCAGCTGTTGTCTGGCTGTCTGGTATGGGTTGGCTGCACAGACTGGGTCCTTGGTCCGGGTCCAGGTGGGGGCTAGGTGAATTCTGGGAAAAGACAGGAATCCATGCTCAGTCCCTCATGCTGTAGCATGTCTGGGCACAGCTGTTGGCCCCACAGCTGAGGGCTGAGGGCTCTGGAGACCCCAGACAGCTCTCCCAGGGAGCTGTGGGGGGTTTGCTGGTCACTTCTGCAGCATGCAGAGATGTAGGGGGGATGGCACTGGTGGGATGCTGCACCCCTAGCTGTGGTCACAGTGGTTTCTGTGCCCATGGGTGCACATCCTCCTGCAGCACTGTTCCACTGGCTCCTGCCTCCACCTGTGCCCCCCTGTGCCCACCTGCACCCACCTGTGCCCACCTGCACTCACCTGGGGAGACCAGCCGGGCCCAGAGGCAGCAGAGCCCCAGGAGCAGGAGCAGCGACAGCAGCCGCATGGCATGGATGGGCAGTGTGGGGGCTGCCTCTGCAGGCACAGGCAGGGGTTTAAATCCTCCTGGGCCAGAAGGTTGGTCCCCATGACCTGGCCCATGCCCCAGCACCTGACACGCTCCATCCGAGCGTGAACCCTCCTGCCCCCTCCCTCCCGTGGGCAGTTGCTGCTGGACAAGCCTTGGAGGAGGCAGGAAGGTGCTGCTGCTTGGTGCTGGGCTCCATGCAGCCCCGAGAGAGCCGTGCTGTGCTGCAAGACAAGAGCAGCCACTGCAACTTCCCACTGCAGGAGACAGGTATAGGGCAGACTGCAAGGGGCCGGGGGACCCTGCCTGGGGCTGGCCTGGTGAAACAGTGGAAGAGACTCCCCGGACTGGGCGCTGTGGAGCAGCCCATGGTGCCCTGGCAGCTCTCCGGGCATTGTTCTGCCTCTGTGAACAATTGCTGGTTCCTGAGGGACGTCCTGTGACTGGACACGGTCTACAGCCCCATGCTGCCACCAGCCCCTCAGCCCTTCATCTCTTGGCCAGCAGCTGCTGCCCAGCTGCTCCAACACCTGGAGACCAGGAAAGGTGCAGGGCCATGGAATCGTTGTGCTGTGGACAGGGGATGGGGGCTCTGCGTGAGCGCCAGGACTGCAGGGCTGGAGCAACGGGTGCTGTGTCCTTGCCAGAGGCAGAGGGGATGCTCAGATCCCCGTCACACGGTGCTCAAGCTGCCTCTCGCCTCCTGCTCCCTTCCATGGGACTGGCCGCAGAGGGCACTGCAAAGTGCTGCAAGGACGACACCGGAGCTGCCGGGGCTTTCCCTGACAAGTCCCTTCCGGGAGCGCCTGGGAGAGACAGGAGAGCTCCACGCACTCGGCGGGGCAGCCGCCTGCACGTGTGTGTGCGTGTGCGTGCACACGTGGGAGCCAGGTGTGGACACGTGTGTGTGCGTGTGCAGTCCACGCTCCCTGTGCTCCCGCTCTGCCCCTCGGCACCTCTCCTGCTGTGCGCCCCGGCCTGGCCAGGAGCAGCATCCCGGTGGAGCAGCACCGCCTCTGTCTCTGTCCCCGCTGGGTGCCCGCCCTGGGAGGTGCCGCATTCCTGGGTGTTCCCTGGGCACCTGGGTGTTCCCTGGGCACCCCGGTCACTGCTTTCCCGTAGAGGAGGTCTGGCTGGTGGCTCTGCCCTCACGGCTGCACCCATTGCTCACCCGGCGGGTCCCTGGTGTCACGGCAGGTCAGGGGATACGACACAGATCCTCCCCTGGGAGTGGTTTTCTGTCATGTGCAACTCCAGGATCTACCTGGGAGCAGCCCTCACCCCATCCCTGGGACAGTTCCTGCATCCATCGTGGTGTCGTCCTCGCCTGGCCATGGCGTTACTGCCGGTGCACGGACAGCCGGGGCTGCTCTGGAAGACGCCATCAGTCACACCAGTGATCGGCCGGCCGCTGCGATTCCCTGGGGAGATAGCGGGGAAAATTCAGCCCCAGTGGATTTTGGCGCTGTGGCCACCGAGGGTGGTCGCTAAGTCCCCGCGCAAGGGTATCTCCCACTGCCCACCCTGAGTCCGCACCACCGACTGCCACCGGCACGTTCCTCCGGCTTTGCTCCCACCCCTGCTCAGGACTGGCCACGTCACCGTGTCCCGTGCCGGGGACGCTGCCAGGACCTCATCCTGGGGCTTCATAAGAGGCAGGAAAAGTTGCGGTGGGGCGTGGGCGGGGGGCGCGGGCGGGGCGGCACCGCCCTCTAAACCCCACCCCGACTCCGACTTTCCTGGCCCATCCCCACGGAGCTTTCCTCGCCCTCCGCTTCCCCCTTGGGACAGTAATTACGGCAGTAATTAGGAAGACAATTATTCTTGCTGAATGGGAACATCTTAATCTGTTTCTCCCTGCTTTTGGCAGGTTTCACCCCACGCCCGCCCACGGGTACCGGCGGGTGCCGCCCAGCTCAGCACCCGCAGCCCTGCGTTGCCGTGGGTTCAGATCCCCGCCTGGAAGCCGAGCGGGCTGCGAGCCGTGTCCCATCCTCAGCGGCCAGCCAGGCACTGTGCAGCCGCTGGACCCCGACCTGCTGCCGGGAGCAGGGGGCTGCCGGAGGGCACAGGGCAAGGCTGTAAGCTGGTGTTCCCCGGCAGGGGGGCAGGTGAAGGGCACGGCCCCAAACCAAGAGAGGGCGATGAAGAAGGCGGCAAAGGGCTGAAGGTGTCTACAGGATGGGAACGGATGGGAGCACCACCGTCCAGCGGGACCTGCCTTCTGCAGCCGCAGTGGTGGGCAGCGAGGTGGTACCCACAGGCTCAGCCCTTTGCGTGGGCCCATCCTGCCTGGGATGCCCTCTGTGAGACATGACGGAGTGTGGGAGGAAGTGGTGAAGGGACACAGCTCTGGCACAGCCTTTCCCCAGGACTTGCACCACAGGGAGTGCAGGGAGAGCTGCAATGTTCTGTGCCCCAGCCTTTCCCTGGCTGATAGCTGTGCCAGAGTGGGCAGCTTCCCATGCCCTGGCATGGCACTGCCATGATCCCTGGCAATGGAGAAGCCAGTGCCAACCTCCTCATGTTTGTCCCGAACTCAGGCTTGTCCCCAGGAAGCTGCGGCAGTCGCTGGTGGTGTCCCCAGCCCAGCCTGGGCATGCCGTTGCCACCCAGCTGGGCTCCCCGAGGGCTGTGCCGGAGCAGCTGTCCCGTCCTACCGGTCCCCCCAGCTCGAGGGCTGTGACCAGAATGCCACCAGAGAGACCAGGCCCTGCCTGGGTGTGGCTCGTTACCTGTATGGCAGGAATTAGCTGGGTTTAGGCACCAGCCCTGCTCCCTCTGCCCCGCCCGCGCACCTTAAATCCCAGCCCACCACACCCGGGGCCAGATCTGGCCATCCAGGGCACCATGGAGCTGCCGCCTGGCTGCCTTCTCCTCCTGGCTGCCCTGCTTCCCCTTGCCAAGAGGTCCAGCCCGGCGCCACATGCAACTGGACGAGAGGAGCTGGGGATGGGTGAGTGTGACTAGGTCGTGTCCTGGGAATGGGGATGCTCCGGGTGCTGCTGTTACCCAGCTCTTCCCACTGCCCTGTGTGCTGCCAGGTCCCCACTTGGGTGTGGGGCTGTGGGTGCCTGGAGTCTGACCCCGGGGCACTGGGGGCCTGCTGAGGCCCCCGCTCTGTGCCTCTCACCAGCATCCTGGCCACTGTGTCCCACAGCAAAGCCTGGCTACTGCTACCACATCGCAGAGGTGGAGGACCCGCTGGACAAGAACTGCGGCTCCTGCCGCATGGGCGCCTCCTGTTCTCACTGCACCAGCGATGCTGACTGCCACGGAGTCACCAAGTGCTGTCCCAGCAAGTGTGGCTACACGTGCCAGGAGCCAGTGTTGGGTGAGGGCTCAATGCTGTGGTGGTGGGGCTCTGGAGTGGTAGCAGGGCATGTGCAGGGGTGGGTAACAGGAGGGGTGTTGGGTCACGTGTGGTAGCAAACTGGGAAGGGAGGTCCCTGGGGTGTTCCTGAGCTGTTGCTGGGTCTTGAAGACCCTGGGGGTCATCACACTGCTGTGGGGAAGCTGCTGGTGTGTGGGGCTGTGGGCGGGTAAATGCCGAGCTATGTGTTAGCACAAAGGGTTTGATATTAAGAAGGAACCAGAACAGTGCAGAGCTCTCTGTGGGCATGAGAGCACTGAGTGTGGCTCCCCACCCTGCCCTGGCTCAGCCTGTCCCCTTTGGATCTTGCAGATTTCTGCTACCTGCCCTCAGTCTGTGGGAACTGCAAGGCACTCTTCCGCCGCTTCTTCTTCAATGCCTCCAGCCAGCAGTGTGAGGAGTTCATCTATGGTGGCTGCGGTGGCAACAGGAACAACTTTGAGACCAAGGGCGAGTGCTTCCAGGCCTGTTCCCATGTCAGTAACTAGCAATGTGCTGTGGGCCATGTGCCACAGATGGCAGCTGCTCCCGTGCCACTCCTGATCCCCATCTCTCAGTTCCAGGTACCCGTTAGTGCTGGTCCAGGAAGTGCAGTGGCTTCTGCATGACCCCTGCCTGGGGGAAGCTGCTGCTGGTGGCCACGTCCCCAACCCCACAGGGAGCCATTCCCTGCAGGGTTAGTGGCAATGAGGGCTGTGGGCCAGGGTGGCCATACTGGGGGCTGCGGCTTGCCTGGGATGCTCACTGGCCTAAGGACGGGGATATGTGCCTGTGCCAGCATGGATGACCCCTCCTAGGCCTGGTGCCTGACCCGAGGAGCCTGTCACTCACCTTGGACTGTGACAATACAAGGACGGGTCCTTGGATGAGCACGTCTGGGTCTGGTCCTTCCTGCCTGTGCTGACAGGAGCAGACAGCGCCCGTCTCTCTGGGCAGCCCTCCCTCATGGGGATTGGGTGGTGGGTGCCTCCAGCAGCATGGCATGGCAGGGCTCACCCAGCCACCACCCTGCAGCTCCCATTGCCACGGATGGGCTCCCAGCCCAACCCTGTCTTCAAGCTGACATGACCTGGCTGGGAGCTGAAGCCACTGAACGGAGGAGGAACAGCTCCTGCTGCGATGGATGCCAGGGATGGTGCCTGTCCCCAGCCTGCCCTAGCCTGGGTCTGTGTCTGCACCACTTCACTGGCCCCTCGGCACCAACTCCAGCTGAACCTCCTGGCCCTGGGGGCTTCAGGTGATTTCAAGGCCACTCCAGGACCACATGGGGCAGCTGGGGGCAGCCAAGCACACAGTTTATTGCTGGAAATGGTGGGGAGGGGACAGGCCAGCTGGGGACCATGACTGTCCCATGTTCCTTAATGGAAGGCGTCTTTCTGCTGCAGAGGAGCTGCTCTCCCATCACGCAGCATCTGAAAAGGAGAATGTGCTTTTAGGGAGCACTGAGACTGCAGGAGTGAGGGACCAGTGGCCACGACTGCAGCCATGCTGGCCAGCTCCATGAGAGCTTCATCCCACTCCACATCACTTCAGATTCCCTCGCCCTGCAAATGCATCTGCTGGGAGCAGAGCAATGGGGCAGCAGTGGGAACTGGCTTCACAATGATGCTGAGCTGGGAGCATACTGAGGGCTGTGCCCTTCATACAGGTCAGCTGGCACCCTGTATGTATTAGTCCTGATGCTGGCCCCATCATGGTGGCCATAGGCTTCCTTACCGCTAGGCACCCGTGTGCAGACGTGGCCACAGCCATTGCTGCAGCACTTGTGGCCCCAGGGACACTCCTCATCGAGGCTGCACAGGTCCTGGCAGGTCCCACTGCCCCTGGGCGTGGGGCACGCTCCACTTCTGCCTGCAAGGCAGAGCACCCTGCCGTGGGCCACACAGCTGGGACACCCCACACCTCCTGGGGCAACACCTGGGTCTCCTGTGTCTCACCTCCAGGAGTGTCCACGCAGATGCGGCCACAGGAGGTGCGGGTGCACCTCTGTCCCCAAGGGCACTGTGAGTCAGCCTCGCACTCCTCCGAGCACCGCTCAGCACCATGCCGGGGCACAGCCACAGTGCCATGCTCTGTGGGCAGGGAAGGATGGTCACTTGGTGACCCTGAGCTGAGACCGTGTGTGCTCATCACTTGCACAGAAAGAGGGGGAGGCATGAAAAGAAGGATGGGGGCAGATTGTATCCCTGGAGGGTGTGAGACCCCTGCAGGAACAGCTGCCTTAGCAGACCCAGCTCAGGGTTCCAGTGTGGTCCCAGTGTGGGGTCCTCCGGGGAAGGAAGGGCCAGGATGCCCCAGGGGTGGGTGCCAGGGTGACCTGGGCTCTGTCCCTGCTGGGCTCGGCAGGTGTGAGGCACTGACCTTGCAGAGAGGCTGGCATGCAGACACGGCCACAGCCGTTACTGCAGCACTTGTGGCCCCAGGGACATTCCTCATCGAAGCTGCACAGTTCCAAGCATGTGCCCCCCTCCCTGGGGATGGGGCACACTCCAAATCTGCCTGCAAGACAAGCACCCAGCTGGGGGGCACCTGGACTGGGACATCTCACCATGGGGCACCCCAGGGCAGTGCCACATCGCTCCCGGAGGGCCTGGCTGGTGCTCACCTCCAGGGATGTCCATGCAGACATGGCCACAGCCGATGCTGGTGCACCGCTGTCCCCGGGGGCACTGTGAATCAGCCTGGCACTCCTCCACACACGGGCTATCAGCTCTGTCCCCGCTGTCTGCAGGGGGGTGGCAACCAACCCGCTGTCACCTGGCTGCCTTTGGGGGGCTGGGGCCAGCTCCCCCCAGACAGGCTGTGCCCACTACCTCTGGGCACGGCCACGCACTCCCAGCCGCAGCCAGTGTCACAGCACTTCTCCTCTCGCCGGCAGACACTGTCATCCAGGCACTGGCTCCCACGCCGGCGCCGCGGGTCCCAGCACGGCTCTGCCCGGGGGCACTCCCCGGGGTGCTCTAGCAGAGGAGGGGACCCGGGTGAGAGCGGAGGTCCCAGCCCTGCTCTCACATCACTGCCGTGTGCTGGTGGCCGTGCTGCCACGCTCACCTCGGGCAGGGCGGGTGCAGCGCATGGCGCAGCCAGAGAAGCAGCACTTCTCCTGACGGGAGCAGTCCCTGTCGTGGGTGCAGGAGTCCCTCTCCGTGCACGGCTCCGATGTCTGTTGTGGCCTCACCTTTGGGCACTCACCGGGTTTGTCTGAGAGGGGCAGAAAGAGACAACAGGAGGAGGGACCACCCTGTGCTGTGGCACCGCCTTTTCTGCAGCCTCGGGGTGCACCCAGGGATCTGAATGCCTGCCCTATGGCAGCACCGTCCCACATCCTGCGCCCAGGGGCTTTGACAGCGTTCCCGGTGGAATCACTGTTCAGGCGACCATCTCCTCACCTGGTTCAGGGGCTGAGCACACGTGGCCACATCTGCTGCTGCTGCAGCACTTCTCAGCCCCCGGGCACTGCCAGTCCCTGGTGCAGGTGGTGCCACACGGCGCCGCGGCCAGCAGAGCATCCTCAGCCAGCGGGCATATGCCTGGTTTCTCTGGGGGCAGGAGGCAGCGGGGCTGGGGGTGCAAGCGGCAACAGCGGGTCTTCCCCACCCAGTCTCACAGTCCCTGGAGCTGAGGGACACCCCTGCCCGTATCTGGCACCTCGGGATGGGGACAGGCAGACATAGTCGCAGCCACGCAGGCAGCACTTCTCCTCGCGGGGACAGTCGCCATCGTGCCAGCACCAGGCTCTGCAATCGTAACTGGGGAACAGCCCAGCATGGGCTGGGCAGAATCCGTCCTTTCCTGCAGGCATGGCATGGGATGGCTTCAGTGCCACTGCTTGGAGACACAGCCGTGGGGACCAGGGCACATGGGGCTGTCGCACCTTTGGGCTGGCTCCCAGCCCCCTCTCCTTGGCTGTGTGCCACACAGTGCCGGCTGCACAGCTGGTGACAGCACACGTAGGGCGGGGGACAGTCCAGGTCCTGGAGGCATCCCCACTGGTGCATCAGTGGCCGCTGAGTGGCTGGAGCAGGGCTGGTGTCCTCTGCACCGTGCAGCAGGATGAGAGCAGGTTGGTGGCCCCACCAGAGGGTAGTCTGAATGGTCCCTTCCCTCCCCAGTCCACTGCCCACCTGAGAGTTGTGCAGTTTGTCCCCAACCCAGACCCGGCAGAGTCCACCCCTGCAAGCATGGGGTGAGATGTCCCCTTTGTGTCACAGCTGTGTGCTGCTGCCGCACATCATTCCCGGTCTCTGAGCCATGTCCCCGCCCGCACTGCCCATCCTGTCCCATCCTGCCTCACCGGCCGGCACTCCCGGCAGGCACTGGTGGCTGCAGCTGCTGTTGCAGCATTTCTGCGCGTCGGGGCAGTCGCCGTCGCCTCGGCATCGCTCCCGGAACGGTCCTGGCTGAGGCGTGGGGCCCTCGCTGGGCCCTGGCTGGTCTGGCAGGGCAGAATGGGTGTGACGATTCAGCATCAGCCACTGGCCGCCCTGCCTGCCCCAAGAGTCCCTGCCTCTTGCCATGACCCGCACATTCCTGGTGCCTGCGGCCACGTCCCGGCGTTGGATTTTCCCGGCAGCTGCCAGGAGCTGCCGGTGCAGGGGAAGCTGCGTTGTGCTGCCCCGGGGCTAGGGCGGCAGGGAGAAGTGTATGGCACAGAGGGACCGCGAGGTGGGCCAGGGCTCTCAGCCATCCCTGCCGAGTCCTTACCCTGCGCCGGCTCCAGGCAGGCAGAGCCACAGCCCAGCGGGCAGCACTTCTGCGCTCCCAGGCAGTCCTTGTCCTCCAGGCAGGGGAAGGAGCAGGGGGCAATGAGCCCCTCAGGGGCTGCTGTCGGGCAGGCACCGGGCTTCTCTGCAGCACCGAGGGGCCGAGAGGTGAGGCTGCATCCAGTGTCCTAGGGCAGCACCGGGAAAATTGCCCCTGCCAGACCCCTCTGCCTCCCTCTGGCTGGATCCCTCCGTGTGTCCCATCCCAGAACATTCCACATATCCCAGCAGCGGTCAGGAGGCTGCCAGCAGCGCACAGGGAGCTGCTCCATAGCAATGTGGGTTGCACAGGGAATGGGACAGGGAGAAGGGTGCCAGCTGCCCCGGAACAGGGGTGCTGTGAGCGGCTGTGCCGCGGTGCCGTACCTTCTGCCGGGGGGATGCAGCGGAAACGGCACTCCCAGTGGCAGCACTTGAGCCCAGCGGGACAACTAGAGTCATTGGCACAGAATGGGGACTCCAGGCGCAGGCAGCGCATGAAGTCTCGTGGACACCTCCCTGGTTTCTCGAAGTCCCCTGCCGTGGGATGGCAATGTCAGGACAGCGCCAGAGCCCCTCATCCACCATCCCCGGGGAAGCAGGACGGGGGTCTCTCTGGAGGGAGCAGGAAACTGGAGCAGGGACTGCAGCCCTGGAGTCTCCTCTGCATCATGGCCCGGGGCTGCTGGACCCTCGCATCGAGACCTGCATGGCTGAGAACAGTGTGGAACGTGCAACGTGGCACGGCTTGGTGTGGCATGGCACAGGCCCACGTGTGTCCTTGCAAGGCAGCAAGTGACACGAGGAATGTCACTGGCCCTGTAAGGGTGAAGTCAGCGCTAGCTGGAGGTCAGGATTTATTCCTGAGCTTCCCGCTGCCTCGGGCATCCTCACTGCAAGCAGCACACTCCTTACGGCTGCTGTCTCCTCCTCTTCTCCTCCTCCTCCTCCTGGCACCCTGTGCTCTTCCTGGCCATGCTGGGAAAACTGGGACAGCCCTGCCTCTGGTACAGGCGAGCTCCAGCTGGCTCCTGTGCCCGGCTCCTGCTGCCAGCTGGGGCTGCGGCGGGAGACGCCTTTGCCAGCAGCCCGTCCGGCTGTGGCGCGGTCGTGTGTTTGGGCTGCAAACAGACGCTGCCGGAGTTTCACTGCAAACAGCAGCTGCTTGGCTCAAAAAAAGAGGCACCGGCTGTAGTCTCGGTGTGGGCAGAGCCACATCGCAGCTGGGCACCACCGCCCCAGGCATGGTCCCACGGCGGGGGGCTGGCACCAGGGGTCTGTGCCCAGGATGCAGCACAGACCCTGCTGCACGTGGATCCCTTGGGAGCTGACAGTTTTGGTGCCCGTGGGGTACAGGGGGTGCCCACGGGGGTGAGGGCATGCACACATGCCCCTGCAGCCTGGGGTGGCAGCAGGGTCCCCCAGGCAGCAGGGCTGCAGTGCAGGTGCTGCAGCCAGCTGGGACATGGTCTCTGTCAGTGTATGCTGGGCAGGGACAGAGGGGACGTGGCAGGGACATGGGGGCCAGGGTGAACGGAGCTGCTCCCAGGCTGCCTGTGCCTGGCAGCTGCTGGGTTGGACTCCTTGTACTCACCGCTCTTCTCTGGTGTTACACTTGGCTCTGCCCCGAGGATGAGGAGGCTGAGGAGGAGGAAAAATCCTGGGCTCATGGTGCTACCGGGGATGTTGTGCGTGTCTGTAGCTGTGGTGGGGCTTGGTTTAAAGTCTAAAATTTAAAGTTTAAAGTGGTAGGGGTTCCTGACGTGCCAGGGCAGCTGAAGCCCGGCTGCCTGCTCTGGAGGCTGGTTGTGCTGCTGGCGGGAGGGACAGGAGGAGGGGCAGTTCCCAGAACCCGCCGGTGCCCCACCAGCCATCCCCCTTATCTCTGCCCTATCCCTGCTTTGAGGTCAGGGTGACCTGCGGGGTCGGGGAGGCCAGCTGCGGTCGGGCACTGCTGTCTCCCATGTTGCACCGCCCCATCCCTGCTGCAGCTGGCTGCCACCCTCTCTCTGGGATTCCTTCCAGCCCCACTCGTCCCTCTACTCCCTGGAGTGGGGGCTGCGGGTAGACCCCATGGTTTGGTCCTGGCACGGCAGTGGGAGCAGCCCGAGGGGTTCTAACAGCTCTGCTGCCATGGCGCTGCCCCTCAGCCAGCTGTATCTTCCAGGCATGGCACTGCTTGGGATCCAGCACCACGAGTAAGCAGGTCCTGCCATGGCCCCTGGCACGAGGGTGATGCTCCCTGTCTCCTTCCTTGTCCTGTTGCTCCATCTGTCCTGATCTGTGGCTGCTTTTTCCACCAGGTTTTCACACTCTGGGATGCAAATGAGCCCTTCCTGGGCACAAGGAATCCGAGGGAACTGGTTCTCCAGCCCATGACTGGAGGGGATATTATGCAGCCCCAGGCCCAGCAGGATGGTTACTAGGGAACGATGATGGCTGGAAGTCACCTGCATGGAACTGGGACCCTCCCCTTGCCCTGCGGCAGCACCTGCATGCAGGGACAGCAGCCTGCACCTCCCTGCCTGCACGCAGCCCAGGCTGCCAGCGCCTCTGGGAATCAGAGCACAGAACGGGGATGGTGACCCAAAGCAGAGATGGCTGTGGGATGCTTTATTCTGTCTCAGTGCTGTGCAGCAGCTGGAGCCATTGTGGATGCAGGGTTTTGCCTCATGCAGGGTTACCAGGAATCTTGGCCATGGGGTAGTGCAGGCAGTATGCAGCCCTTAATGGCATGGCTGGGGGTGCCAGGTACCCAGAGGCATTGGAGTAAATGCTGGTGCCATCCTGCCAGGGCAGAGGGTCCAACGCAGGGATAGGTGTGGGGGGCAGCAGCACCTCTGCTCACCCCACAGGTGCAATGGCAGTGGCGTGAAGGATGACCCTGAAATGGCAGCTCCTGGTGCAGCCCTTCCTGGCCATGGCTAGGCTGTGCCTGGAAGAGGCAGGTGAAGTGGTCAGTGAAGATGGCTGCTCCCTCTCTGAGGAGTGGGGGGCCCTGTGGTGCTCCCACACTGGGGCCCCCTCTGTCTGCTCCAGGCTGGACCCAGGGGGCAGCAGGCTGTGGGTAGCCATACCCCACAGTGGGGGGATGCAGACCCGGCTGCAGCCCTGCAGGCAACACTTCTGGCCAAGGGGACAATCCTTGTCCTGCAAACACAGGAGGAGGCACTTGGCTGCCCGGTCACCCTCTGCTTCAGGGGGACAGAGACCTGGCCGCACTGGCACATGCAGAGAGAGGAAGGTGTGAGGGGCTAAGGGCACCTCTCCAGAGTGGGGGAGCTGCCCTGCCTGCAGGGGTGAGCTCCTCACCCAGCTCCTGCCCCATAGGACAGCAGCTCAGTCCCCAGCTTCCCATTGCCCCTGGGAGGGTCATGGTGACAGGGTAGGGAGGGGGGAGAGGGGTCTTGGCCCCATAGGGTGTCAGTGGTTTACCCTTGGGTGGCTTGCAGATGTGGCCACAGCCGGTGGTGCAGCACTTGTCGTTCCCAAGGCAGTCACTGTCGGTGTCACACAGCTCCAGGCAGGGCCCCAAGGAGCCCCGCAGCACCATGGGGCACACTCCGGGCTTCGCTGTGGCACGATGGCTCTCTGGTGACAGTGAGGAGTGTGGCTGTGCCGGGATTCTGTTCCCATCCTGTCTTGCACCTCCATCTTCCTTCCCAGAGCACCATGATGGCCTCAGCCACCAGCCTCACACCCACACCAGTCTCACCCAGTGAGACCAATCTCAGCTCAATATGACATGCCAGCTGGTAGCTGGAGTGGTGAGGGACAACCCCTGCTCTGGTAGCAGCAGCACGTAGTCTGAGGGGGGTGCAGGAGGGACAGTCAGGAGGGGGTTCAGCCTTTCACCCACTCGGGGCCATCTCTCATCCATTACAGAGGAACTGGGCATGGGGATCCCTTCCCACAGCCACCTGAGGGCCAGCTCTTGGCAAGGGGCTCATGAGGGCTGGGGCTGTGCCCAGGGCAGGCGTGCGGCACACACTCCCCGGGGCCTGGATGGATGCCACCAGCTGCACACTTGACCAGGCACAGCCACTGTTCTTGTCCAGCGGTACAGCCAGGCACATGCTGGCTGGGGGGGGAGCTGGGCTAGCACCAGTGCAGTGGTGGGCTGAAGGCGGGGATCGGGGAAGGCTGGCATGGCTGTACCTGTGTCTGGAGGGGTGCAGGCCAGCCCACAGCCAGAGAAGCAGCACTTGTGTTCCCCAGGGCAGTCCCGGTCATCGGTGCAGTGGTTGGGGCAGGCAGCAGCTCTCCACTGGGCATGCTTCCGTGGGCAGAACCCAGGTTTGGCTGGAGGGAAGGCTCAGGGCTTGGCATGCAGCCAGCCTGGCCCCACTGCCCATCACTCCCCTACAGTGTGATGAGGGCTGTGGACCCCTGGGGCTGTCTCAGGGCATCCTCAGCCTGGCATGGGGATCCTCAGGACACCTTACCTGGCTCAGCAAGCACGCAGCGGGTGCAGCAGCCGCGGGTGCAGCACTTCTCCCCCGAGTGGCATGTGGTGTCGTTGTGACATCTCGTCCCACAGCTTGGACCAATGGCACTGCCAGCACGTGGGCAGTAGCCTGGGCTCTCTGCAGAGGGAGATGCTCCATGCAGCTGTGTCCCAGGGAGCAGGACTTGCTCCAGGGGCACCAACAGGGACACCAGCCTACATCCCACCCATTTCCCGATCCTCGCCCTGGCATCCCTTGGAGTGAGCAGCAGTACCTGTGGTGGGCAGGAGGCAGGTCCTGACCTTCCCGATCTGACAGCACTTCTCAGCACCAGGGCAGTCGTGGTCAGAGAGGCAGTACAGTCTGGGGGGCCAAGGGGCTCCTCTCGCCCCTGCCGGGCACTCGCCAGCCTTGGGAGGGTCAGGCAGGGCAGTGGAGGTCCAGTGTCCTTGCAGGGCCCGACGTGGGGATGCAGTGAAGGTGGGGGCAGCGCCCTGGTCCCTGGGGCTATGCTGCTGGGCCAGGGTGAGCAGTGCCAGGAGCACCAGAAGAAGGGTCCGGTGGCCCAGCATCGTGCTGCGATCGATGTGCTTCTGGTGATGGGCTGGGATTTAAACCCTCCTGAGTGGGGGCTGGCCAAGCCAAGCTGCTCCTTCTCATGGCAGCACAGTTTCTGGACTGTGGGAGTGCTGGGCATGAACAATTCAGCTTGGGGGAAACTCCCAGGGCAGTGCTGGGCTCGTAGCCCATGGCTGACACATCCTCCACAGCTCCCTTTCCAGGTCACTGGTGACCTGTGAGCAGCTGGGCCAAGGGCCGAGCAGCACTCCCAGAGCCCCACCATTGTTAGCAGGGATGGGACACAGGAGCAGTGCCCTGTCCCAGCCTTCAGTATCCACTGGATCTCTCCTGGCACACGTGGAGCAGGGAGAGCTGCTGTGGAGCTGTGGTGCTGTGCTAGGGTGCACAGCCTTCACCTGCACTGCAGACAGAGGGGGAACCGGCATCAGATACTGGGCAGCGCTAGGCAGGGTGTAGGGCTCACTTGGTCCCAGGGGATGGCTCCACTCTGTCCCCTGCCAAGGGTGGGGGCTCTGGGGGTGCCAGCCCCTCTCAGGCAGGAGGGACATGCTCTGGTCCCAGGGGCTGGGAGCAGGAGCAGGCAGGTGCAGAAGGAACAGGGCCCTTGGAGACCTGTGGAGAGTAGGAAGTGCCAGGGGAAAGCAGGACAGGAGCAGGAACCCAGGTTTGAGCAGGTGGGGAGGGATGTGGCAGGGGCAGGCATGGGACTGGGGCATGTGGGCTGGACTGCCCAAAGCTCCTTCAGGGTTCTGCTGTGGGCAAGGTGCCACGGCCTGGCTGGGAGGGCAAAGGCAAGGAGGAGTTTGGGTGATGCTCGTGTACAGGCACACACTGAAGCCTGTTTGTCCCCTGGCCATTGCAGAGCAGGGAGCAGAGAGCACATCTGCTCTGATGGGACATGGACACAGCTGCACCTCGACAGCCCTGCTTGGAGCATGATGGAGGAGCCAAGGTGGATGAGACAGCGTGCTGGGACAGCTGGGGCTGTGGACCCATGGGACAGCCCCAGGCAGGGTGCAGGCTGGGGACCCTTGGAGATTTGACAGAGTCAGTCAATGCTGCTGCTTTTGTGGAGCCCTTCCAGGCATCCCTGGCATGGGATGGAGTGGCAGCCATGGTGCATGATGGAGAGGTGACCACAGCATGCAGTGGAAAAGCGGCCACGGCATGGCATGGAGAGGTGGCCATGGTAAGGGATGGAGAGGCAGCCACAGCGTGACAGGGAGAAGCTGCTTTATTGGTGAGAGTGAAGGGGGCTCGCCCCGAGCAGGGAACCCCAGGGAGGAAACTGAGGCTGAAGGCTCCAAGCCGGGGGGATGGTGCAGGGCCAGGGCCAGGGCATGTGGGATGGGCATCGAGCAGCAGCTTCCCCGTGGCTGGGCTGGCAGGAGATGGCTGCACCTGCAAAAGAGCAGAGGCTGTGAGCAGGATGGGTGCACAGGTGCCGTGCTGTGGTGCTGCAGGATCCCTGAGGCTGGAGTGAACCCAACTGACCTCAGTGGATGGGCGTCACGCAGGAGACCTTGCCGCAGCCATTCCTGCAACACTTCTGGATCCCAGAGCAGTTGGCATCGGTCTTGCACTGGTTGGTGCAGACGCCCAGCATGGGGATGCCTGGGTTGACAGGTGGGCAGGTGCCAGGTTTCTCTGAAAGGCAAAGGGACACGGCTAAGACCTGCTGGCCCTGGCATGGGGGGCAGGGCCCACCCTGCAGCTCCCAAAGCTGCAGGCACTACCCTGGCCCCTTACTGCCATGGAGGAGGGACCACCATGGTACTCGGCATTTCCCCCATCCCATAGCTCTGCCTGTTGGTGCTCCTTGCCAGCTGGACCTGATGGGGACATGTCAGGGAGGCCACATGGCATGGTGGTCCCCAACAGTCCCTATGCCTGCTGTTCCTGCTCAAGGACACATGGCTGGCACAGGATGCACAGTTGCAACACACAGACACGATGAAGGCCTTGGCCCTGCTGTCCTCCACAACTGCTACGGATGGCCCTGGCTGTTCATGGCATGGGGGCTCAGCCTAGGCCTCAGCCAGCATTACATGCCCCCCAAACAGCCTTTGCCTGGCAGCGTGGGGCCCCTGCCCCGCTGTCCCACTGCCTGTCACTGGCACTGAGCTCTGGCTTTGCACCGTGCTGCCCTCCACCATGGTGCAGCCAAGCCAGAGTTGTCCCATAGGCAGCCATGGAGGCACCAGAGCCTACAGGTCACATCCATGTGTCTGCAGCTGTGGATTCCAACTCCTGCACCCATCTCCTTGGGTCACTCTCCGGAAGGACTGTTGTGGTGTGCTCAGCACAGAACAATGCCCACATCCTGGGCTAGCACCTGCCAATGAGGCTGAGCAGGCAACAAGGGTTGCAGTGGGGAGCATCCCACCCTCCAACCAAGCTCCAGCATCATTTGGGGGTGTCCACTCAGCCCCTGCATCGCTGAGTAGAAGAAGGCATGAGCGTGGCCCAGCAGGAGCCTGCTGGGCTCCCATGCGGCCCCCAATCCCCACGCTGCAGCCGGACACACATGGGGCACCCAGGCCTGTGGCCACCACTGCACCCTGGAGCACCAGTGCTGCCGGCTGGGATGGGCTGCTGGCTCGTGGCAGTGGCACCGACTGGGCAGCACGGCCAGGAGCAGGAGGGAGTGTTACCGTCAGGCTTCTGGCAGGCCTTGCCGCAGGCTGCCGGGCAGCACTTGAGGGTGCTCTCGCAGTCGCCATCGGACTGGCACCCCACTGTGCAGTTCACCGCATCCATCGCCGGGCTCGGGCACACGCCGGCTTTTGCTGCAAGGCAAAGGTGGGGGCGTGGGCAGGCGCGGGGCGGCCGGCGCCGGGCAGGGCGAGCGCTGCGTCTCTTTCTGGGAGATGCTGCCCCGGCCCCAGGGCTGGCTCCAGGGATGCTGCCGAGCCCAACCGCGCCGGGCACAGGCTGGTGCTCGCCCCGGCCCCCGCGCCGGCTGCCCTGGGGCTGGGAGGGAGGGATGCTGGCCGCTCGCCGGGCGTGCCGTGACGAGCCGTGCCGGGCCATGCGCTCATACTCACTGGTGTCATTCTGGGCGGATGCTGCCGGCAGCTCTGCCCAGAGAGCCAGGAGCCCCGCCAAGATGAGGACGCTGCGGGCCGTGGGCATGGTGCAGGAACCGGCTGCGCTGTGGCCGCCCGGCCGGCCTTTAAGCTCCTCTCCAGGTGGGGCCGGCGGGCTCGGCCTTCCGGGTGGCTCCCAAGGGCCGGGCAGGGCCAGGCTCCCCCTTCGCGCTTGCACAACCCGAGTATCAGGTATCTGCCGCTGCTGGCTGCCGACCAGGGAGGGGGAGCCTCGAGGAGACTGGGCGGCCATGCTGAGAACTCGCCCGGCAGGAACAGCAGCCAACCACCCCTGGCCACGGCCCCGCACGCTGGACCCCAGACAGCCCGACACTGAGCCCACCGGGGCGCTGGGTCGCCATGGTCCTGCATGGGCATCGGCCGTGGGGATGTAGTGGTACCGCTCGCAGGGGGCGAGGCAGGCGTGAGTGCACCAGGGACAGGGCATGACCCGTCCCTGCTCACACCCTGCGCTGCCCTAGCCACAGTCGTGAGCCTGAATGGAGACCCTGGCCTGGGTCGCTGATGCCCCGAGATTGAGAGGGACCAGCAATGCAGAGAGGGCTGTGGTTCAGCTCTACTGCTGCTCACCCAGCTCCTGCTGCTGTTCCAGCCACTGTTCTCCTCCGGCTCTTGCTCCTCAACTGAAGGGTCCTCCAGGTTGCCTGTGCCTTGGGCAGGCGCCTGTCCCAGGGCTGCCCTGCACCTCCCCGCAGCCACAGGAGCTTCTGCCCGGCCACAGGCCTGTCCCACAGACCCTGCCATCCTCACAGCCTCCCGCAGCACTGGGGATACAGATGGACCATCCAACAGCACCATTTGTGCAAGTGGCTGTCAGGGAGTGAGCCATTGATGTGCACTCCCAGTGCTCTGGGGCACGGTGGTACCGGGGCTATATGACCTCAATCCATTCGTCCTGTCCGGGATACCCTTCCCATGACACATCTGGTGGGTCAGGACACTTCACTACCCCTAGGAATGTCAGACTGGGGATGGTCTGAATGGGCCTGGCTTGCCCAGCTGGCATGGCTGCCCTGCTCACGTGAGCGTTTCCCACTCAACACCCTCTCCTCCACAGCCTCCTGCAGGAGGATGAAGCCTACCCTGTTCCTGGTGCTGTGCCATTGTTGCTGGCAGAGGCAGCCCCAGCTCTGGGCTGGAGCATCCTGCAAATTTGCATGGGCCAAGGGTGCATGAGGCCAAGACACAATCCCTGCCTGAGTCACGAGCTGGCATCTGCTCTGCCGGGGTCCGTTTCCAGGTAATTTAACCCCACAGTCAACAATGTGGCACTGCGGCGTGGCAGTAAATCAGTAACTGTTTGCCTTTGCCGGTGGTTCCCTCCCTGCCTGGGTGTTTATGCAGGAACAGGAGCCGGTGCAGACGGCTCAGCTGCCTGCCCCACCACCGCACCTCGTGTCACTGCTGTCGGCAGCGGGAGTGACACATGGGGACTGGGCAGAGGCCTGGGTGGCAGGCAAATCATCAAGGCAGCTCTTGTCCCTGTGCCCTTCAGGATGGAGACTTGCTGGGGAGCTGCTGGGACCTGGCCATGCTCAGGCTGGCTGGGATGCTCCCACAGTGGGCCCCACTGGGCTGGACTGAGATTTAACCCAGGGCCAACTTTGGGATGCCAGGAAGGAAAACAACCATGTTGCAGCCCAGTGGCTCCTGCACCAGGGCCAGAGCACAGTGCTGTGTCGGCCAGGGTGAGGTGGGGGTGATAACAGCTGGGAGGTGAGCACACTGCCCACCAGAATGGAGGGGAGGGACCTGCACCATCCCTGCCTGTACTGCACAGGGACAGAGCCCACCTGAACCCCGCGGCAGCTTCTCCAGAGCAGCAGCACTGCTGCCAGTCCCACACTGCCCGCCCAGGGTCACTGATGTCGCACTGTGGCTGGGTTGTGGCCCTGTGCTGGTGCTGTCTTTGAGGGTCCTCGCCCTGGTCTGACCCTGTGACAGCTCTGCCCCAGTATGGGGTGAACCCAGCTTGGGGTGACCTTGGTGAGCAAGCAGCCAGCACTGGGAGGCTGTGACGGTACATGCCAGCAGCCAGGATGCACAAGAGCAGCTGGATGGGAGCCCAGAAATTGAAGGCCCACGGAAGGAGATGAGGGGGAAACCACAGGGGAAGCTGAGAGCTGGGGGGAGCAGTGTGGGCCCACAGTTGTGCCTCAGCTCCAAGGTGCCCAGCTGACTGCTGAGGGGACAATCCAGCTGAAGCTGCCCCCAGCCAGCTGGAGCACCTGGAGAGGGACTGAGCAAGCTGGCAGCAGGGCCAGCAGCTCCAGCCCACACAGTTGGCATTGCCTTCTGGGAGACAGGAATGCTTTGGCTCCTGTCCCCAGTGTATGGCATTTGGGATATTGGTGTCCCCACCCTGGGCCTGCTAGGTGCTTCCTCAGCAGAGGCTGAGGATGGCTGTGGGAAGTACAGGGGTCTGCCAGCTGTTCCCACAGCTAGGGAGGATTCTGGCTGAGCACATGGGATCAGCAGCCCCAAACCCGATGCCAAAGGCTCTTCTCTGCTGCATCTCTCGGGAGCTGTGCCCACCACCACTGAGCCTGGTCACGGTGGCTGCACCCAAGCCTCCCAGGTGACCGTGGCTCCTCCATGGCAGCAGGGAAGGTGCTGGAGTCACGTCTCCTGACTGCTGAGGGAATGTGGTCAATGATTAAAAGGGGTGCCCTCGAGCAGCGAGCCAGTCTCCCACGGCTGGCACAGAGCAGGGACCACAGTACAGGGATAGAGAGGGACACCACATCCTCTGGAGGTGCTGGACCCCTCAGTCAGCAGTACAGGGTCCCCACACCGTGGGCATGGACTGGTGCATGGAGAACCTGGCCCCTCAGCTCCAGCTGTGCACCTGCTGAGGGCTCCTGCCACACTGCCACATCCTGCCACCTCAGAGCCCTCCACTGCCCACACTGCCCCTGCAGCACAGACCTCAGTGGCCCTGCTCTGCGGCGTGGCCACAGCTTCAGTGTGCATGGATGCTCCAGAGCTTGGGATGTGCCTGGCTCTGTGCTGTGGGATTGTTCCTACCTGCTCATTCCACACAGGACCCCAGCCCCAAACAGCCCTGCAGTGCTCCAAGGGCTAGCAGAAGGCAACCACCCCAAACCCCCAGCACTCACCTTTGCTCCCATCGGTTGCAGGGGCAGCCTGCAGCTGGGCACACAGGGCCAGGATGCCCAGGAGCAAAATGATGGTGGTCTTCATGTTGGTGAATGCCACAGGTATGGATGGGCAGCACAGGTTGGCGGGGTTTATATCCACGTGGAGCTGGGGAGGGGCCATGCGCACAACCTTCGTGTGCCAAAACACGCACTGGTGCTGCGTGTCACAGTTGTGCCCGAGGCAGTGACGGCCTGAGAAATGATTTACCTGGCCTTGTCCAAGCTGAGCAGGGGGAAGAACATTCAGCACCCTCATGGGGAAAGGGAGATGAGGCCATGGGCTGGGGTCACCCCATAGCCATAGGGAGCCCAGCTCTGCCCAGCTGTGACAAGTGATTAGGTGAGTTTGTGGGATAGGAACCCACAAACAGCTGCTGTCCTGGCAGTGTGTCACGGGGGTGTTTTGGGACACAAGAGCTTTGGATCTGCTGGGCTGTGCCCATCCCAGAGACTTAGCGCCTGCCTGCCCCAGTCCTGCCACGCCTGCATCCTGCCACGTCTGCCCATAGAGCCTCAGGGGACAGCCGGCTGGGTCCCCGTGGGCAAGCATGGCCTCAGGGGGAGCAGAGCGTGGGAAGCTTCCATGAGACATAAGGCTGGGTGCACCCGTTGCTGAGCACCATTCCTCCGTGGGGACTGGCTGGTGGCTCGGTGCCGAGACGTCGCTGGTTGCAGACGTGTCCCAGCAGATGGGTGCTGTGGCAGGGTCAGCACTAGGGCTGCCTCTCACCTCTCCATGCTCCCAGACTGGTGAGAGGTGACCCTGGGATGCCCAAGGTCAAAGGTGTGCGGAGGTCACAGGGAGCCCAATTGAGCGTGTGAAGGGTGACCATGCCAAGGGTGGGGTGTGCTCCATGCTCTTGGGGATCCTACGGTGCTGCCACTGCTGTGTCTGAGACCCTGCCAAACAGGACCTCTGCTTCCTGCATCCCATGCTATGCAGACAGGGGCATAGTTGGGGAACTGCAGCCTTGCCAGGGGGCTGTTGTGTGGCTCCTCTCATTGTTGAACTGTGGCCATGCTGGCACAGCTCTCTGTGCCTCACCAAATGGCAAAGGGCACCTGCAGGTTCTGCCGTCAAGTTGGGCAGAGGCAGCCTGGCTTGGGGGCCACAGCAGGGGACTGGCAGGGCTGCAGCAAGGCACGGGGGACACCTGGGGCTGCAGTGGGTGGAGAGGGACAGGACCAGGTTTTTTGAGGGGCTGGTGGAAGAGACTTGGCTTGTGGTGGACATGGAGCTGGAGCTGGAGAATGGCCACAGCTGGGCTAGTGGTGTGTGTGGGGACACCACGGACACTCCCTGCCTGGGAAGTTGTGGCAAGGCCAGCCTGCCTGGACGCAGGCATCTGTGTTGAGGCACTCGTGACCTCTGTGGCCTCATCCAGGGTTTTACAGCTCAGCGATCATACTTCCCCACTTGGAAATTCCACTGTGTGCGTCATCCCTGTTCCGAGCAGCCAAATGCATTTTTTACTGCCAGAACTCGGGGTCTAAAGCAAAAGGAAACATGAGCTGGAACCAGGGGCTTTGAGAGCAGCCTGTTCACATGCATGGGGTCCCTTTGGGTGACACCTTTGCCCCATCTGGTGTGTGCCGCAGTGCCGTGGTGGGGATGTGGGGGTCACCTGCCTCTCCTGAGCAGCGCTGGCCCTTTGCCTGGTGCTGGCGGCCCCGGGTTCTGCAGGGGGACTTGCGCTGTTCCTGCCCATGCGTGTCACGGCGTGGAGTGGCATCAGCGATGGCCCATGCCAGTCGTGCGGCACATGGCAGCGTGAGCCTGGCGTGCCCTCCGCCGCTGGGCTGTGGGGAATGGACCCGCTGGTCTGGGCAGCCCCCTCCCCACCTGCACCCACGTCCCTCCCGCAGCCCCTCCCAGCCGATGCCGGTGCCTCTGGCGGCTCCCCGCGTCCCATCCAGCCGTGTCTCACGGCCCGGGGGCAGGTCCCGTCCTGGTCCCGGCGCCGATCCCGCACGGCAGCCGGCAGAGGAGGCTGTTGCTCCGCCGGAGCGGACCGGGAGCGGGGCCGGGCTCTGCCGGGCTCCAGCCGCGCCGCCCCGTCCCTGTTCCCGAGGCTGACCCAGCAGAAGAATGTGGAGCTGCTGGAGCGCGTCTGGAGGAGGCAACGGAGGTGTTCTGATGGCTGCAGCACCTCTGCTCTGGAGACAGGCTGGTAAAGCTGGGATTGTTCAGCCTGGAGAAGAGAAGGTTCCATGGAGACCTTGTGGCACCTTCCAGTGCCTAAAGAGGCTCCAAGAGAGCTGGAGAGGGACTTTGGACAAGGCCATGGAGTGACAAAACAAGGGGAATGCCTTCCCATTGACAGAGGACAGGCTTAGGTTAGAGATTAGAAAGGAATTTTTCCATGTGAGGAATTTTTCCATATGTGTCCTCACTGAGGACAGTGAGGAACTGGAACAGGCTGTCCAGAGCAGCTATGTCTGCCCCATCCCTGAAGTGTTCAAGGCCAGGTTGGATGGGGCTTGGAGCAAGGTGTCTGTGCCCATGTGCTTCAGGACCACTTGGCACCGAGCTGGTGCTGGGGCTGCTGCTGGGTGCTGACATGAAAGTTCCTGTGTGGGAGACGGAGGGGGATGGCACCCCATCCTCAGCACCCTGTTCCTAGAGCTGGGGGAGCTGAGGGAGATCAGGCAGGACCATAGCTGTCCCACCCTATGTCCCACGGGGTGAGGAGGATGCCCAGCACAGGCAGGGTACTACCCACTCCAGGCCCGCTCAGCCCCACCTTGAGCTGTCCCTCGCAGTTTGGCTCTTGGGGTTAACAGCAGTAGCTGCCTGAACACCCGCAGGGACTGCTGTTCCATAGCAGCTCTAATAGCTCCTATCCATAAAGCAGTGAAGCTGAGACAAGGTGCAAGGGTCTGAGCTAGGCTGGTGCTGGCTGCTCACAGCTCTGTGCCACGCACGGCGCCCGGCTGGTGGCACGGCCACGCGTGGCGCCTGGCTGGCGGCGCGGGAAGGCGGCCTCCCAAAATGGGGATTTTATTACAGCCATACATCATGGCAGCGGCCTGATGCGGGCAGATGGTGGTGATTTTTCTTCATGGTTTAATGACAAATGAGGGGAAGGAAAATTGATGTGAACTTTGCTATAGCGAGAGGTCGGGTGCGGGCAGGGAGCTGGTTATGGATGAGCCAGGGACTTCTGGGGCTGCCTGTCCCTGGGCCCCTCCTGGCCTCCTGCTCCAGGCCAGATGGATGGGAGCACTGGCAGCAACAGGACTGGGAGCATCGTGTCCAGCATGGAGACTGTGCTCCAGGGGGTTGGAAGAGCAGTGGTTCCCATTCCTGTGGAGGGATGCCTGGAGGGATGCTCTGCTGCTCAGAGGGACCATGTGGGCAGAGTTATTAATTGCAGCATGGTTTGGCCATGCAGTGGGATGTGGGCTACTGCTCGCCACTGACTGCTGGCGAGACCTCGGCCACTCTCACCACAATTAAAGTTGCCTCCAAACATCACAGTCCTGCCCAGTGTGAGATAAGAGCTAATATTCTCCAATAGCAGCTATCAGCTTCTCCATACGCTCCATAAATATTAATACAATTCTAATTAGTTCCTTTAAATACACTGCCTAAATTAAGGATTTCCAGGGCAATAAATCAGCACAGGTTGGCTGCTCACCCTGCTCATGCTCATTGCACAGGGACTGATAAACCGCATGGCACAAAACTAACCCCTGCCCTTAGATCTAAGGAGAAGAGTGGCCCAGGTGCAGTGTGCAAGCTGGGAATGCCTTGTGACCATCATCAGCAGTAATTCATTGATGTATTTCCCCAGGTGCACCTGGTTTGCATTCCCAGTGATTTGCTCAGTACCAGGACAGTCCGTGTCTCGCTCTGGCAGACAGTGCCTCTGGGTTGATGGCTCTGTGCTCCTCTGGAAGCTCTGTTCCAGCTGGAGCAGTGCCACGTGTCCCCCTGGCTTATGGCAGTCCCTGACCTGCGAGGCAGGAGGGACTGAGTGCCTGGGGGGCTGCTGCTCTGTGTAGCCCCTGGCTTTCACCCCCACCTTTGATTCTTCCTTCTTTTGGGAGGTGGCAGCAGTGACCATCCTGCTCAGAGCTCTGCCATGAGCTGGAGGAGATGGAACTCCTTCAAAGCTGCTCTGTGCTGTGTGTGGGGGTGTGTGCACAGGGTAACATTGCACACAGGGGTGCAGGGGGGACAGAGTGCAGACTGGGGCACAGGCAGCAGGTCTGAGGGGGGCATGGCATCCGTCCTTCTGGTGCTCTGGCTTTGGCAGTACCGGAAAAGAACAAATACCAAACTCATTTGCTTGAGGAGGAATTAATACGGTGTGAAGCCTGTAGTGGATGATTTAGGAAGTGAATTTAAAATCTCAACACAAATAGATTTTTTATAAGGTCAGAGGAAAGATTAAATGCTACAGACAAGCACATCACTTGCCATTTCCAGCATCACTTTCACCATAAATATTTTGGGCTGGTGCTGTCCCTGCGCTGTCCACGTGGGTCTGAGCCTACTCACCATGGTGGAGCTGGGTGAGCAGGGATCTCCCTAGGGAGGGCAGGATGCCTCACCATCTCCTTCCTTACCAGGTTGCTGCTGGCACACAGAAACAGCCTGTGCTCCATGGTGTGAGGGAGGAGAGGTGGTGTGTGGCCACACTGCTGGTGGTACCAGAGGAACCAACTCTAACTGCTCAAGCTTGGGCAGGATCTGTTCCCAGACCCCTCTGGTATTCCTGCCAGCAGTGCAGGGGGAATCCAAGCTGTGGTTGCTCACCTGGCATGGTGTGTGCCCACTGCCAGTTCCTAGCTCCTCCTCTCGGTGCCTGGCAGCAACCAGGATTGATGGCAAGAGATTTGAAAGGCTCCAAATGCGGAGGTTATAGCACTGAGCCACCCCCATCCATCACTGGCCATTCATTACCAAGTAACACCCTGCACGCTGGGCTGATTTCACACCTTATCTGAACCCAGCAGCTGTGCCCTAAATCCTGAGTGCTGAGACTGTCTGGAGGAATTCGGCTGCCTGTGCTTAAAATTAGTGTTAGCATCTATCATTTCCCTACACCAAATGGCTTTTGTGTCGGCACTTGGCAGTGCTCATCCGTCACCAGGGCTCCAGGCTGCCCAGCACCATGCCCTCTCTGTCACTGTCACAGGACGCCTAGTTGGCAAAATGTCACCCAAAGGACAAGTGCAGCAGCTTGGCTTCTCCCTTCAGCTGGCCTGGTGGCACTGCCAGCAGTGAGGGTGTCCTTCGTCCCCTCAGCATGGCAGGCACCAGCTCTGCTCTCCCCATCCCTCCATCCCCACTATAGCCAGGCATCTGGCACTGGCACAGCGTGACATGTGTCCCCTGGCATGGTGGCTCACTGCCTCAGGAGCCTCGATGCCAGTACAGCCATGGCGCCAGGCCCCTCTGGCCGTGGTGCCCACAGCCATTCCTGGTGAGGTGAGTCGCTCCTGCCAGGCTGGTGCTGCCGGAGCTGTCGGCGTGATGAAAAGCCTCCCGCAGCAATGCAGATAACATACAAGCACAGGTCAGGCGAGGCCCCTGTAGCTCATCCATCAGGCGCAGCAGCTACAGGCGCTCCTGGTGCCACCATCTGATGCACGTTATCCGGCACAAATGTGTTTCTTCCCCCAAGGTTAAATGGATGAGTGAGGTTCAGGCACTGACAGCTCCGCCTGCCCCGCGCCGGCGATAAACGAGCTGCAAGAACCAGAGGGGAAAAAAAAGGTTTGTTTTCTGTCAAATGCTCCTTTTGATGGTGCTGGCATGAGGACAACGGCAGTGCTGAGATGAGCGTGAGGATGGGAACTGCTCCTGGCATGGCTGCAGGGCAGCCAGTGATGGCACCGTCACGGCTGTGTTGGGTGACGGTCAGGAGCAAGGGCTTGGTGAGCTGCTGGAGCACTGAGTGGTGCTGGCACCATGTGCTTGGTGTAGCCCCAGTGGGCTGTCAAACCATGCTGGGACAGGCAGGGATTGAATGGGACAGCAGTGAGCCTGATCCTTCCCAAGGTGCCTGCCTGCCCTGGGCACTGCCCTAAATAGAGTGCCAGGTGGGGGGTCCTCCACCCTGTGCAGTGTCCCTGCCAGGCTGCCGCTGCTGGGCTGTCGCTGCCCTGCTCAATGTCACACTCAGAGCCTGTCAACGTGAAAAAAGGTTTGCAGGCGATAAGCGATGGGGCTGCGGCCGCGCCGTGCCGCCTGCGCGTGATTTACTGCGGCGTCGCTAACGGAGCGCAGATTTTTCTTAATCTAAATTGAAAACTACTCAAGTAGAAAAATAATTTCATTGCTTCATCCTGAAGGGGCGGGGGGAGAAGGAGGGGAAGAGCTGTGCCAGGGCATGCAGAGCCACGGCTGCCTGCACCCCCTGTGCCACCAATCCCCATGGCCTTGGGCAGCTCCTACACTGGGGACATGCGGCAGCTGCTCCGGCTCGGGCAGAAAAACCGGGCTGTGTGTGTGCAGAGGGGGACAGCGGCAAGGGTGACTCTGGGGTGACAGGGAACAGCCCAGTCCTGGCAGGGACACAGACCCCCAGTACAGGTTCATGCTGGCACAGGTGGGGATGTGCAGCCTCACAGATAGATTGGTAATTTGGAGCACGAGTGAATTCTGGGAGCATTTGCTGAGCTGGATAATAACGTGCCCAGTGAGCTGCATCCCATGCATACTGCCAAATTAAAGAAATTTTTTTCTCCTTTAATTTAAAAGTCACCGTTGGGAAATCTCCACTGGCCGCAGCAGTGATTTCCCCTAGGCTGCCTTTCTGGAGAAATCTTTAATTTTGATTGTCACACTTTGTGGAGTTTAACTCGGGGAAGCAGGGCCGTAAATAAGGTGCTGCTTCAGCACCCAGTCTCCGGCTGTACCAGGACAGGGAGTGGCACCGGCATGGGTGGGGAGCAGGGAGAGCCTGACCACAGCCACCCTCACTCCTTGCACCTTCCTCTTCCCTCCTCCCTCCAGCCCCATCTAGCCTCGGCTCCGTGCCTGGCTTCTCACAGCCTGATTTCACAGGTCAGCAACCTTTAATTACCCAGACCTTTCCCCACCCCTCCCACCAAATGATTCGCAGGTTCATGAAAATCTCATTAACCATAATACCACAGCTGGGTTCCCCTGCAGGCACTGGACCTCTCCAGCCCCTGCTATGCTGTGGGCTCAGCCAGTACTCTGCCCTGGCATCCAGCACCACGGGACCCCAGGACCAAGCATGCAGGGACGCTGGCCAGGAGCTGTGGAGGGCTTTCAGGGTGGGAAGGTAGCACTGGAGAGGGAGGGCACAGGCTATGTTTTGCTCCACACTCACACCTTCACAGCCTCAGCTCAGCTGGTCATGGTGCTGTGGGATTGGAGAGCATGTCATGGCCAGCCTGGGGAGGGGGCATCTCCAGCTCTGGGGAACCAGCATACAACCCTGACAAGGGGCCTGTCCTCTCCCTCCTGGGGCCTGGGGAGCGTATCTCCCAGTAGCTTTTGAGCAATTAAGAAGTGGGAAGGGATGCAGGCAGCTCCCTTCGGTGTGGAGCCTGAACAGCAGTGCCGGGTGAGCTCAGGAAAGGTTACACCATTTGCATTTTACCCTTCAGTAATTCCAACACTTACGGGTGCAATTAAGTGGCAGCCTGGTGTTATGAAGCTATCAGGGCAGAGAGACCTGAATCCCAACGAACTCCGTGTGCGTGCCTGTCCCACACTGTTCCATCTGTCTGCGGTGACACTGTGGCGATGCCAGCGAGTTGCAGGGATGGGCCTTTATTCCATCAGATGCCCATTGTTCCCCTGCTGGTGGCTCAGCCCTGTCCAGGCACCTGGGTGCTGGGTTTGGTGCTCGTGGAGGGTGAGCACAGATACCACAAAGGGGAGTGGGCGTTGGGATGGTGACCACAGCAGGACCAGGAGCAAGTCCAGGCTTGTGCCACACTCATCACCACAACAAAGCATCTGAGCTGCTTTTACCCTCCAAAGAAAAGCCCCTGGCCTGCTTTGTTTTATGTGTGAACCACTGATCCTGCAGCACTGGCTGGACTGAGATGCCTATTCCAGTGCTGGTGGCGTATCTCTCCTATGGAACAATGATTGGCAGCCCCTGCCCTCTGTGGGAGGATGAGGGCTCTGTGGCCATTCTCCTTTCCTGCTTCAGTGGGACACCAGGCTGGGAGAACTGCTGCCTTCCCCTTTAAGCCTCATCCCAGCTTAATTTGATGGTTTTGAGTCCCGGCTCATGATTTCTGCAGCAATTTGGGCTGAGATTTCTCTCTTTCCCTCCATTATCCACTCTGATTAACTCAGCTGGCCCTGTCAGCTCCCATTCCGGCACGGGGAGCCCTGTGAGAGCCTGTTAAAATGCATGAGCCTATGGCAGTTGCTCTGCTGCCCAGCGAGGCTGAACCGAGGGAAGGGGCTGCAGGCAGCAGGGCTGTGGTGGAAACTGGGGGCTGTGGGTGTCCAGGGCTGGAGTGTGGATGCTGTGGGGGTGCCAGTGTCCCCCTCTGGCAGCACGGAGGTGTCCTGGCTGGAGCTGAGCCAGGTGGGGACCTCATGGGGTGCAGGACCATCACATCACCCTGACATGCCAGGCTGTTGGGTGGCTGCATCTTCCCCCATGCAAAGGCTCATTTCCCATTCCAGCTCTGACTTGTTCCCTTTTCTGATTTTAATAAAGACGAAAGCATCCGGAAGCGCGACTGCACCCGCCAAAGAGCGAGATCTGACATAATTAAAAAGTGGCTTCAATCAGGCTGTTTTCCTAATGGTTTGTCATATCAGCCCACACGGCCCTGCACCCCCTGTGCTCCCAACCCCCTGAGGCATCATTTACATTTCTTAATAACCCCTCATTAATATTCATGACGTGGGGAGGGTAATAACGGCTGAGCGCACACCACTAATTCAATTTCAGCGAGCCTCAGTGTGTTTAGTTAATCACCGGGGGACCTGGGTTACTCAGTACAATTATTTATTCGGAATTAGATCTCGAGGCATCTGGGTTGAAACCTGAACTCGGAATAAAATTAAAGCAGGATTCTCCTCCTCTCCTTCTCCTCCTGTCACCGCTCCCAGCTGCGATTCTGAGCATCCCCTGCAGCTCTGCCGTGGTGGGATGAGGAACTGGTGTTTCCATGCTGGGACCGTTGCAGTGGCTGGGACTTCTCCTCATCTGTGGCTACTGCTGGGTTCCAACTGCTCTGTGTCCATCCAGGGAAAAGGGTCAGGAAAGGTCTGGGGACATGGTCAGCCCCGAGAGTGGCACCCCAGATGCTGTGGAAGGTGGATGCCTGGGGAGAGAGAGACAGGATTTCCAGAGTCCTCACCCTCCCAGCCAAGCCAAGGCCCAGGGTTTGCTCCAGCCTATTCAGAGCCTTCAGCCCCTTACCCAGCTTTGTTGTTTGTTTTACTTGGGAGAGGCTGGTGCCAGCCCCATGCGGCACCCACTACCCAGGGCAGCTGCTCATCCCCATCCTTTATATATTTCCTTGAGAGCTTTTTTAATACTTTGATTTTTGCTCCTGGTTTCGCTTTTTAATTCAATATTTTCTGCCTGTGCTCCAACTCCCCTTATTGGATAAAAACTCTGTTATTGAATCCTGCCCTCTAGGACTGGATGAGAATTGGGTTTCCCAGGCAGCAATGCAGTGCCTTGGTTCCTCAAATTCCTGATTTTGTTTTTTTCAGTGTCCCCCCTGGCCTTTGAGTCCTCTCAGGGAGGTGAATCGAACATTTTCTGTCCCTTTGTTTAACAAGGAGCTCGAGGCAGCAGGTGCCAGAATCACTCGCTGTGCTCGAGTTGGGTCTCTTCATTGAAGATTTTTCCCTTTGCCTTCCCCCAGCTCCTCCCAGAGCTGTTCCACTCAGCGGGAATGAGGTGGAGGGGAAGCCTCGGGGTAGGAGCAGGTCACCATGCTCGGTGTGTGTCTGTGGATGGTCAGTTCTTGTCCCCACTTCTCTCCGTGTGTGCTATGCCTGCTGGTAGTGGTTATCCCTGGATGGAGGTCAGGCTCCCCAGTAGCTGAATCCTGTTTCCAGTATGTCCCAGTACCCCTCAAGGGTCTCTGAAATGTCTGGTTTCACAGCTGGGGAATTATCTGAACACTTAATACCCCAAAGCCAGATGAGTTAATAATTATCTTCTATTTATCTCATCTTTAACATGAAGATTTGTTGAGTTAATTTTGCCATGACTGATCTCCTATATTTTCTTGAAACAATGGGGGATGCAAGGGACTCCTTCAAAAACATTATATATATTTTTAATTTTCCGAGCGTTCTCAAACCAGACTCCTGCTGAGATAACTGTGTAATAGCTGTGATCATTACGAGAGATACTTTTAGCTCAAAACTGTTTTTTAAAGCACAGTTGAAATAAATTCAGTAGGATTTTGGCCGACTTGACTCTCTCCTAATTATTCATATTTGTTAAATTGAAAAATGCCTCAGTCTGTCTGCGCTTCTGCATCTTGTGGGATTACAGGACGATTTGTCACGACCTCAGCAAACAGAGAGGCTGTCACGTCGCTGCTGCCGCACTCAGAGCCCAGTTATTGGCCTGTTTTCAAGGTGACAGCGGTTAATGACGCCGGGTATAAATAGAAGTGTGTTGTCAATAAACGCTGGCAACAGCCTGCTGCATTCCTGGCTGAGCCCGGAGAGCGATTTCAGAAGGTTATGGGAAATGTGTCACGAGAAAACGCTGATTCTCGGTGTCCCGGGGGGCAGCGCTCGGGGGTGGCTGCAGGGGGCTCTGCTCGGTGTCGCATCCCCCGTAGGTGACAGCAGCCCAGCACGGCCCGGCCCGCGGGGCACAGCGGGGACGATCCTCCGGTCCCCTTCGCCCGTGGCACCGTCTGCTCGGGGCAGGGAGAGCCCTCTGGCACCCGGGAGCGTCTCGCCCTCTTCTTGCCCTCTCCAAGCGGCACCGGGGGACAGGCGGGATGTCCCGCAGCCCTGCCCTGGGCTCCCCAAGGGCTCGGGCTGGCCGCAGCTGGGCTCGCACCGTGAGGCGGGATGGCCCCACCTCTGCCCGCTCCCGTTCACGGCAGCCCCGCGCTGCTTTACGGCAGTGTGGCGCCTCCCGCCTCTCGCTGTCCGGCACGGCCCCTTCCTCGTCTCGCTTTCCGGCAGTGTGGCGCCCCACCGCCCGGCCTGTCCTCCCTGCCTTACGGCAGGTGTCGCGCGGCCCCGGTGGTTTGCGACAGGTTCCCGGTGGCGGGGCCCGGTGGGTGCGATGGACGTGGGGGAGCTGCTCAGCTACCAGGTGAGCTCGGGAGGTTGGGCCGTGCTGCGGCTGTCGTGGTCCCTAGCGCCCCGGCCGGCAGCGCGGAGGTGCCCCGGTCCGTGGCCCCGCTGCGGCGGCAGCGATGCTGCTCCAGCTCCGGTGCGGCCCCGGGCCTGGGGCGGCCGCCGCGTGGGGCCTGCCCCGCCACACTCGGGCTGTTTAAAGTGTCGCTGAGTTCTGGGGGTCTCTGCCCCTCTTGGGAGCAGCGGTGCTCGGTGGTTACCGGGGGCTCGGCGGCTTTGCCGGTGCCGTTTGGTCACAGATGGCAGCTTGGTGCTCGCCCGGCCCTGCAGCGAGACTGAGCTCGTTCCATTACTGTTCCACCATGTCTTTTTCTCCGTTTTATGACAAAACTCATTTAATTTCATTTTTATGAAAATATTTTTTAAAAAGGTTTTTCTTGTGAAAGTTTTGCTTTTCTCGGAGCGTTTTGTTCCTCTTACCCTGTGGTGGTTGATTACTCGTGTGCAGGTATCGGGTGTGTTGGTTTATTGTCCCAGGAGCAGATTTAGCGTGTTCCCTGTGGATCAGGGAATGAGGGTGTTGTGGCAACACAAATTCTTTCCCACGGTAATCTTTTCTTCTTCCTGTGTTTTTATAAATAAAGTTTTAATGTTATTGAAACGGTCTTTGGAAGATAGGTGGTTCAAGCCTGACCAATCGGCCTAGGGGGAGGTTTTGAATGGGCCCAATCTGAACGACCTGTGAAAGTCTATATAAGTTCTTAAAATAATTATTAAATAGAGAATTGTGTTCACCTGAGAATCTGTTGTTTGGAGGTGCTCAGGAAAAAAGGGAAAGTTACTGTTGGCTTTGAGAAGTTTTTCATCCATTTTCCCAATGGTATTGAAGTGTCTGGAGCACGGCTATGAGAGGAGGCTGTCTTTTGAGAGCTCCACTGGACTCCTTGATAATCT
Source organism: Lichenostomus cassidix (assembly GCF_008360975.1). Lineage (NCBI taxonomy): Eukaryota > Metazoa > Chordata > Aves > Passeriformes > Meliphagidae > Lichenostomus > Lichenostomus cassidix. The sequence continues at coordinate 7,775,530 of NC_139500.1, read as the reverse complement.
CCACAATGTTTCCATCTGTGGGTTACTCTGTCTCAAACATCCTTCCATACCCTGCTACATCCAACAGCTCAGCCCTGCTGGTCTGAGGTTTTCGCTTATGCATTTCGCTACCTTTTTAAAATGTGATTTCTCCACATCAAAGCAGAATCACCATTTGTCACGTTCCTTTAATTATTTGGCCTTCTCCACTCTTGTTGGGGTTAACAATGTCATCCCTTACATGTCTGGGATGCAGGTTAAGGCACAGAGAGGTAAACCTGAATGAACTTTGTCATTTTTTAACTAAGTTCCAGTTTGGGGTTTTCTTAGTTGGTTTTTCTCTTGCTCTGAGAATATGAACTCCACAGGATTCCCTCCACTCTGGAGGGAAGTGTCCATCCACTTTGCTTTGCTCACTTGGATTTTGTACCGCTTTCCCTTGGATGAGCTTTCAACATGCAAGGGAGTGATTGCTTGTGACAGTGGGGGATGTATCCTGTCGAGGTAAAGAAATGCTGCTTAGCTGCAGGGTAGCTACATTTTAATTTCATTTCTTGCCACTGAAATTGTTCTTAGCTGTGGGGAAAACCATTCTGCAGCTTTCAACCAACTACTGAAATTGCTCCTGAAGGGTTTGTCCTGGCTCTGTGCTCTCCTAGGCTCTCACCTGAATGCAGGTGGTTCTTGTGTCAGTAGCTGAGGTGATGCTTCAGAGTGATCATTGGAATTCAGTGGTGCTGAATTCAGGCCTCCAGAATTGGGTAAAATGGTAAGTACAGGTGAAAGAAGTGGAAGAGCAGAAGGCAGGCAAATAGCTCTGATTCTGAGAAAATGAGATTCCCTTCTGAGAGGGCATTTCTGGCTGAAAGATGGGGGAAAATAGTAGGAAACAGCAGATTTCACTGCCTCCCATCCTGTGGGTCAGGCTCTGCCTTTGGGGAGGGTGGCTTGAGGAAGATGGCTGGGGAGATGTGGCTTGGCAGCTTGCCCAGCAGCTCCTGGCACACTTCAGCCCTGGATCTGGGAGCATCCCTGCTCTGGGCTGAGGTGTTGGCTGGCTCAAGGTCTCCTTGGTTGTCCTCACTGCAGGGGTGGCACCGGCTGTCGGGGAGGTGGTGTGGTGCCTCAGCTCTCTGATTTTAATCTCTCGCTGCAAAATGAGTTGGTCTTCTCAGCCTCCCTGAGCACAACCCAAAATAATTGCTTTTCTCTTACACTGTTTTGAATTTTCTCCTCTAAATGTGTAATCTGTGCCCTTGCTTCGGCAAGAAGATGTTCTCCCTCAGTGCCAAACTTGGCATAGAAGACTGCAGGCACTGTGCCACCAATTCAGCACCAAGTGTCTGCCAGAACGGGAAAAGAAACCTCTTGCAACAAAAAATACAATTAAACAGCACCTGGCCGTTTATACAAAGCTCAGGAATCCATAAACTTTATGTGTTGCTGCAAAACAGTTGCAGATGGTCTAAAGTGATGATTAAATATTGCTGCTGTTTGCCCAGGTCCTCCGTGTTTGGTCTCCGATTACAGAGGGTAATTAAGAGGACAAAGCTAAATCTGGGGCTATTCAGAGCCCTCTTTCAGTTGTCTTGGGAGGGAGTAAGGGAGATTATTTGAATTCTCATTAAAGGCAGATTTCATCACTGTGAGTGATCATTACAAATTGCTTATTTTTTAATGGAATGTTAGTAAAATTAAATAGCAGGAGAAGCAGTAACTAATGGGATGAGAGCTGACTTCACCGTGCTGGGCGATCTCCCCATTGTCTGCCGGGGTTGAGTGCAATGCGCATGGGGATGGATCTCCGTGTATCCATGGAGGCACATCATCATTTCTGCTGCTGGTACGGATAATTTACTGTCAATTTGCGATGTAATGGATGCATCTGATGGCAGGGGCAGCTCAGCTGAGCTGGTTGTTGACTACTTAAAGCATTATTACCCCCGTAGCTCCTCTCCTGCTGGCAGTTAAAACAAGGAGCCGACACCAGGTCAGCTGTTGGCCTCAGCTCTGCTCCTGGGAGTATGGCCCCATGCTGCCAGAGCTGGGTTGATGTTCTCACAGGGTGGGTAGTGAATCTCTAGTTTACTTCCTGATGTGTTGTCTTTGGCCACCAAACCAGTGTCAAGAAAAATCCCTGTCCTGCACCTCCCTGGCATGCTCTTTGGGTGGTTCAGAGCCTCATGGGAGAGGCTGGAGGGCACAGAGATTAATTCCCTCTGAAATTAATAATCCATATCCATGTGGGTACAGTGTGCACCTGTCATTGCATTTGCTTCAGTTTGTGTGATTTTGGAGCTCTTGGGTCTCTGAGATTTCTGATTTTCTTGGGGTTCCAGTTCTTCCAGTTTTCAGCACTCAGATCCTGCCTCATTTAGAAGTGCTGTATGTCACGCCTCAGGAAGAAAAAGCCTGAGATTGATAGTAGCCTGGTTTATCACAAACATTGGAAACAAAATTAGGAAGTTATTGAAGATTCCTCTGGAGATGTGGGCTTGTTTTTAGGATCCCAAACTGGCAGCTGCTGCGCTGCTTTCTGAGTGGCTCTTTGGAGCGGGCTGGGATGTGGGCACAGAAGAAGCTGCATCATTTATGAAGATTTATTTCAGATTTCATTAACAAATAATTTCTGAGCTTCACAGTAATGAGGTTACTTACAAAACAGATACCTTAGTAATATGAAACTCCTGAGTATTTTCGGAGTAAGATGAAACTACCGAGACCTCTCTAAACCTTCCTGATGTTTGGCAAAGGCTGAAGCAATCAGCATTCTGAAAAATGTGTGTTCTGATTTTGTGGGGTACTTAACCCTGATATTAATGTGCAATCACTGCTTGGAGGGAGCCCAGGGGCACTGGCAGATTACTGTGCTTTGATTTAGGATGTTGTTTCCCTGTCTCTCGTGGCACATATGGCGGGTGCTGCTTCTGTCGCCTACACCGAGGGCAGGCTTGGCCTTACCTGGCTGTGCACAGACCAGGACCTGTGTCAGGTGTGTCTGGAGAAAGTCTGTACCCAAAGGCTTGGTCCCAGGCAGTGTCAGTTCAGGGTATGTCAGCTAACAGATACAACCAGTACAGGAGAACTATGAAAGAAAGGGAAAGATAATTCTCCCTTTCTCAATTACCAGCTTGTGTTTACTTTATAATATTTTATAAACAGTAGCTTTTTTTAAACCCTTTTGTATTCATTGGTTTTTGTGTGGTGCTATCAGTGTTAGATTTAAATGAAAATGCCTGCTGAATAAATTACTGTGAATGCCCTGCATTCAACAGGAACAGAATTAAGCTTAGCTAACAAAACAATTGAAAAATGCTTTTCTTGTGTGTTTTCTAATGAATTCCAACTTCTAGCCAGATTCACCTTAGCACAACTGAGTAAAAAACCCCACATTTTGTTTATCAAATGATTAACTTTCTCTCTTCTACCAGAAAGGCAGAATTTGTGCAGATGTCTGTGAAGCTGTGGAATTGGTTAAATAAATGTGTTTGGACACAATCTGTGTATTTGCTGAGTGAAATGCACCAGGCTCAGTGCAGCAACCTATGGGCTTAATTCTTGCTGGTTGGTAACAGTCCTTTGGAAAACACAAATGCAAACCCAGGATGAAAATCAATGAACAGATACTAATGCCTGCCTTAAATCAGTTGTTCATGACTGTGCATCTCTTGTGGAATGAGCAGGACCCAGGTGTTCCACTTGGACCTTGGTTTTGTGGTTTTAATAGTACTGGTTGGGAACTGCAATGTTCTTAGTGAGGTTTTGCATAACATCAATAAGGAGAGGCAAAGCCTTAATGCCTGCTTAATAGCGTTTGCCTGGAATTCAATTACTGCCTATTGCCAGGCTGCTGGCAGCGTTAATGATCGCATGCGGGGCACTTCCATGATTTATCATAATGATTCTGGTATGTGTTAGAGACGCCTCCCCCAGCAATGCATAAATATAAAAAAGGATGAAATAATTGAGATGGAAGCAAGGGTGTAAATTCTGATCTTGAGGATTGTGTACTCGGAGGAAATGGGGTGGGTTTCATGATGGAGTTTTAATTTAGGTTTTGTTCTGGGATGCAATGCCTTCCCATGGCACATTACTTTGCATCTGACAGACCCCCAGCTCCCTCTGCCTGTTGTTACACCTCAGGCTCACCAGGGGCTTTGGTCCTTTGTACTGTTTAGAAATAAGAGTGAGGAATGAGATTCCAATTCCTAATTAGGGACATCCAAGGCAAATCTTGTTGGGATTTTGCTGTAAATTTTGGGATTTATGTCACTAATTGCTGTATCTGTGTTTGTGACATTAATCTGTCAAGGCTGGTTTATGACAAATTGGGTATTACTGAGAAGTGAATGGAAGGACATAGTAAGGATGGGGACCCTTGTGCCTTTAAGGACACTGAGTAAGGAGTATGGATTTACTGAAGTTTTTTCCTTAGGTGATGTCATTTGGAAGAGCACCTTTTCCTTATTCTTTTCTTTATTGGGTTGCTGGTTGCTTGGGGAGTGTTTGAATTATTGGTTGTTGTCAATGACATGTTTGTTTCCAAATGGATCTACGTGAAATTATATTTTAATGTACCTAGAAGATAAGTAATAGGAATATGCTTAAAATACCTCCAATCCACAAAACCCTCCAAACAAATAAATCTTTCATTTCACAGAATCTCTGGGTATGCTTCCACATCATGGCTATTGAATTATGAGCCGAGTAACTGCTTTAAAAGTGCATGGAGGCACTTTAGAAGAGGTTTAAGTCAGAAATGTACCATCTGTAATGGAAATGGCAGAGAAGATGTAGGGAGAAAGGAGACAGATAACAGAGCTTGAACACGTCTGCCTGGGATGGAGCAGCTACAGCTTTGATTTGTGCTAATGTGTTGTCTGGGAAACTTGAGTCTGCATCTTCCCTAAAGGGGTGACAAGGTGGTAACCCTGAAAACAAGGTGATCTCAGCCAGGCTCCTGTCTGGCCTGCTTCTTAATTATAATTAACTCCTTATGTGCTTTTCAGGTCCAGGGGGAGATTTGTATTTTTTTTTACCTCCTGAAAGCGGCATTTTCTCCAGATCACATCCTTTACTAGCTTGTCATTTGTACTGGGCTGTGCTGCCAGTGCAGTGCATGGTGGAACTGGAACCACAGCAGGATTGCCTTATGAGGCTGGAAGGTTTATTGCCCGCTGCAGCCCAAAAGTTCCCAACCTGCCAGGGAGCTGGAAATTCCCATCTTGATGCTCACTGTCATGCTAGACCTGGCAGGAGAATGACGCTGTCACCTGTTCCCTCTGCAACTTTCTTTGGATCAAATACGAGAAGGATCCCAGTCTCAGTTAAAAGCAGGACCTGTGTTCATGGAAGCCTGGTGTGACTTTTGCTCTTTTAGACAAAGGGTCCCACAGAGCAGAAGAGAGGGGGCTGCCTGCCAGGTTGTGTTTTATAAATTAAGATGGCCACATGTTAGACCTAACGAGGTTACAAAATTATTTACCAGATGACTTGGGCAGTGATGTAAAGTAAAAATACTTTTGTTATTATTTTATTATTCTTGACACACACACTCTCTTTAAATAGTGAAGAATTAAGCTTTGTTTTGCTGTAGTTATAGAGCATGAAGTACTCTTCCAGCTTGGTTGTCCTTCAAAAAATATGAGAGACCAAATTTAATGTCCTTGTAGTTTTTGAGGGGAAGGTTTTTCCTTCCATTGCAAATGCTTTTATCCCTTTCTGCCTGAATGAAAACATGGGATTAGGATTAATGGATTTTTTTCTTGTTCTTGGCAAATTACCTTTAATTTTGACAATCAACTAGAAATAGTGGGATAAAATAATAGGTTGTTCCAAGCAAACCATGACAGTATGGGTGCTGTTTAATCTGGTGCCAAGCCCCTGCAGAGCTGCAGCAAGCAGCAATCCTCCTTGTCCTGCCTACACTGAGTTGGGATGATTCTGCTTTTACATGTCAGCAAACTTCAGACAGAAGGATGGGGGTGAAATGGGATGCACACAGGAATTCAATATAATCTTGTATGTGTTGTCGGTAAAAAATTATCTTTCCCTGCTGTCTGCTGAGCATATCAATCTGCTGGCTGTGAAATGTGGGGCTGTCTCAGCTGAGTCAGCAGGTTGGGGTTCTTTGATGGGCAGCTGTGCCCCACTGAGCAGGGCTGGTTGGCCACTCCTTGTCTGTACACTCCTCGTCCTTGCTGTCTATGGAGACATTTTCCTGTGAATCGTGTTCATAGATCAAAGAAGGTAGGATGTTGACACAGCTCTTGGCAGAGACATTCATCTACTCATGTGATGTTCCACTTCACTAAATTAATTTCCTTTCCAGTTTTCAGAGTTGTTAAGCATCGTGTAAGCAAATCTTTTAAACAACTTGTAAGAATGTCCTCAGTATGGCTTGTATTATTGGTATTCTGGTTTGCAAGGGTCACTAAACACTTGTATTCTTTCACCTTTTATTTCTCTGACTTCAGCCTAACAGAGGGACAAAAAGGCCCCGCGATGAAGAGGAAGAGGAAATCAAAGCACGTCGGAAACAAGCCAGTGCCCGAGAGCATGGTCGTCACAGGGAAGAGGAGTCTGCTGCCCTAGAAGAAACTGATGATGAGAAGAAGAAACTCCTTCAGATAATTGAGAGGGATGGAGAAGAGGAAGATGAGGAAGTAAGTCCTATAGGAAGGGAGAGGCAGTGGCAATAACCAAACACCAAACCACTTCTCTGTGATTTCCATTTCTTACCATGTAGGTGGTGAGACTTAACGTGATCTTCCTGTGCTTGTACAGCTTCAGTTTGTGGGTTTGCTTTCCTGCCCTGTGGGGTATTCATTAACTTCAAATTTGTCAAATAGATCAGCTGAAGATTTAAATTGGGGGCAAAAGGGAGGGGGCTTTCAAGTCTAAACTCTGTTTCATCTGAGAATACCCAAATCACCTTCTAAAGTATATTTTTAGGAAATAGTTTCTGTGTTCTAATTTCCTAACTATTGTTCTTGTCAGTACCCCCAGCCATGCAGCTTCTCCCCCTCTTTGTAGCTGTGCAGCAACAGAATCAAATAAACAAACATTCTTCTGTACAAGAAAGGTCTTGGGTCAGAGGAGGGGGGTAGCAGCTGTCAAGGGTAAATGATTTCAAGCCTTGGAGACAGAAATCCAATGCTGCATTGGCCTTTCTGCCAAGGGCCAGGGAAAAGATCACTTTATAAATGTGACACATGGATTGGTATAAATCTAGAAGATATTTGCTTCCTGCTGCCCGTGTCCTGTTTGATAAAAAAACAAGTGATATTCACCACTGCAGAATCTTGTAGCTTTGTAAAATATCATTGTCCTTTGTATACAGCATTGCCAGCATCCATCTCTGAGAATCTCCCTCGTTTTTTTGATGTTGAGCTATTGCCATGACAGTTGTTGCTGATAGCAAGGAAGGATAATGCAGGATTTCTGTAGCATTTGAGCTCCAGGGAGGATGGATGGACAGAATCAAGAGTCCTTCTGACTGGCTAGAGTCTTCTGGATTCCTGCAGCGTGCCAGTCCCTCATCTTTGTCAAGTGGAGTCCTCCCAGCCAGACATTTTAAAGGCTGAAAGTCCAGGCTTTCTTTAGAACTCAAATCTCTCGTTATTACTTTGGACTGCAGTTAATATAAGTGCCATTAAAATGTGCTTTGTCCCAGTAAATTTGATGGGAAAAAGCTAATCTGTAGGACACTGCAATACTGAATGCAAATTCAATACGAGATATAAAGCTGATCCTAATGGAGATATTGTGGTGATATGTGTTAGAGGAAGCAAAAAATCAAAGGGAATAGAGGGAAGCAGTGTCAGCATGTGTGGGTTGAAATCCCAGTGTAAGAGGAATGTGCTTTGGGCACTGTAGTATTGATTACCTGAATGGGATGGTGACATGAGTGGGATGGCAATGAGACAGGCTGGGCAAAGGAATGAAGGAAATCCAATAACTGAAGGCTTGCACTGGTGTTATTATTGTAATGGAGTTTGCTGAAGAAATGGAGGTTTTCTCTCTCATACCAGGTTACTGCTTACAGTCACTGACCAAAGAATCTTCAACACCAGTAGCAACTCTTGATTTAATCCTGAGGAGGGGATGGACACCTTACCAAAACCAAACCAGACACCTTTAGATGTGAGGGTGTCTGGTTTGGTTTTTGTTTTGAGGGCTTCTCTTAAATAGGGGTTGTAACACAGTCAAACAGAGGAGAGGGAAGAGGTTACACAGGGAAATCTATACATCAATTTTTTAATAAAAGAAGTGCGTTAAAATCATAAACTAAGGAAAATGTTTGTAGGTGTCAGGGAGGCAGCCAAGGTTACATTGCTGCTGTACAGTAAATATACAATGCCAACTGAGAAACACCTCAGGAGCATTTACAAAATAAAGAGAAAATACTAGAGTAGAATATTGATCTATTTTTTTCTTTAGGAAAAGGCTTTAAGATAGCAGTGAAAGCTTATCCAAGTGAGGAAAATGTGGAAGAGCATAAATTCAGGGCAGTTAAATGTAGACTTACAAAAAGCAATAGCACAAGGGACTTCTGCAGAGAAGCTCTCCATGGGCACAGGCTGGGAGTGCAGGTTTGCTTTATGTCAGAAGCAAAAAATTCTCTATATGTGCTGGTGGTGCCAGGTAATAACAGGTGTAAAAGAACAGCTCAGGGTCCAAGCTGGAGTGGGTAGTGATGGTGTGTGAGGTGTTTGGCCACTCTCTGCAGTGAGATTCAAGAGCTTGCTGGAATTCTGAGGGCTCTGGGCCCAGCTGCAGTGCCACCACATTGCTGGTGCTTCTCCAACCATCCAAAGCTCACTTTTCTGCCTTTTGTGATTTGGTCAGGAGGAACCTTTGGATGAAAGTTCAGTGAAGAAGATGATCCTCACCTTTGAGAAGAGATCTTACAAAAACCAGGAGCTGCGGATCAAGTTTCCTGACAATCCAGAGAAGTAAGACTATGCTTAACTTTTCTCATTTGATTTTAGGTGTAAGCCCTAAATCAATTTCTGAAGTATAGAGATGTTTTCAGTTACATAAGGCTTATGTAACACCAGTTATTGCCTTATAGTTCTTCTAAATTGTATTCGGAACTGACTTTGTTAATTAAAAATGGCTTTATTGAGACTCTTGTGTGGCCGATATATGGCTGGCAGCACAAAAACAATGATTAGCAATAATTGAAGGTTTCATCCCATCATTTGTTGTGAAGCTGTTGTCAGAGGTCTGTGTGGGGAGGAAATCATTTCGTGTTACTCAGTGCTGCGATGAGCAGAATGGCTGGATGGTCTTGGAGAGCCAGCTGTGGTGTTTGTGTTCTAGAAGCCTCTTCCTCCCTTCAAGGTGTTCTATTACTCACATTAAAGGGATTTCTTCCTACACTCCAATTCCATTACTTTTTGTCCAGTTTGCTGCCCTTTCCCTTACCCAGATTATTTTTATGGACTTCAGACTCATACAACCCACATACTAATATGTGGTAGCTAGGGAAGATGCAGTGCTCTGCAGAATTTGTTTCATAAGCAGGTTTTTTCATGTGTAGCTACAGCATCTTGATTTTAATTTTTTTCTAGAACTTCTAGAACTGATTTACACAGCTGGAACAAATCTGCTGATTTACTTTATGTAAATTATATAGTAGAAATGCTTATCCTGCTGCAGGATTTAACTTCAAGGGGCAGGTGTAGGACAGAGGATAGAAATGCTGGTACCATGTGCATTTAGGGTAACAAGTCCTACCTGGTGTCTCCTGGAAGGTAGTGGTCTCCTCTTGCCTTTTCATTACCCATTTTTTTCTTGCCTCAGGTTCATGGAGTCGGAACTGGATTTAAATGACATCATTCAGGAAATGCACGTGATCGCGACGATGCCCGGTCTGTATCACCTGCTGGTGGAGCTGAATGCTGTGCAGTCTCTGCTTGGGCTGCTGGGACATGACAACACAGATATCCTTCAGTTGTTAAAGCAGCTCTCATGGGAGAGGCTTTCTACAGACTTTTCTGTAATCTCTCATATCCTCTTTCCAAGGCTCCTGTAGATGTTTTTCTCTTCTTCCCACCACACTGAATTTATGTGTTGGGTTTTTTTTTTTTTGCCCAGTGAAAGCCTTCTTTGTTCAAGTAATATTGATTCTGAATTTTTTTCAGTGCTGTTATTCTCCTTTCTTGTTTTATGACCCTTTCATCTAGTTTTGAGTGGCAGTGTTAGAGTGTGAACAGATGAGCAACAGAGGAGAAATGAAGGCCTGGGTTTAGCGGTGATAATCTCAGACTGTGCAAACTTTGTCTGGAACAGCCCTAGTGAAAATAAAACTGTTTTACCCCTTCTTGCTGAGAGCTGAGCTGTCAGGCTGTGAGCTGTTTGTCATGGACTAGCTCACCACATACTGCACCTTAGTTTGTAAATGTGCCTTCTTCATGTGCCCATACCTTTAGTTTGGTGTGCATGGAGCTCATGTGGCCCCTCTGGTTAAGTACATATCCATAGCCCATAAGACAATTCTATTTCCATGCTCAGTGAGGTCTAGTGTCACTGAACCTGATCTCTCTGTGGCTCTTGTAGCTTTGAAGCTCTGAGGACATCTGAGAAAGAGTTTCTCGTTTTGGTAGTGTTGATCAAAAGCAGTGCCATTTCTTGAGTATCCTGCTGCCTTGATGCTTAGCTGTCAGCTAGGAACTGGCACTATGCCTGGCTCACCGCTGTGCAGTCTGTGAAAACAAAGCTCAGCTCACCCTGCTTGTAAAATATTCTACAGCAGATTAAGCTGAAAAATTACATGACTTGGGAGGTTGTGTGTCTGTGTCCTGAAAATGTTAGTGAGTGGAGAGAGCAGTGAAAACCCGTGGAAAGGGCACTGGGTGTCGACTTGGGACTCAAGCAGGCTTTTCTTTTTCCATTTTTATTGATCCATGGCCTTAGGAAGGTAATTTATTCTTTGCTTCTTTATGTGTAAAGCAGGAGATAACACTTAACCAGCTTTCCTGAGGTGTTTTGGAATATACAATGTGAAAAGGCCTGTTAGTGCTGAATGTTGTGGTCGGATGCACAGATCTTGGTTTTCTTTTTTAGCTCTTTTCTTTATAGCATCATCTATTGAGAATTCGTAATTCATTCTTTCTAAGTGGGTGCAGTGATCAGAAGGTAAAACCAAAACATAAATATTTTATTGCATGCTAGCTTATATTAGAGAGCACTGCTTATGTGTTTGGGTATTTTGACTTGCATCAGATGGAACCTTGATGTGGTGAATGCTGGTCCCTGCAAAACAGTAAACCCCACAGCTTCCCTTATCCAAGATCTGTAAGGAAATGGCTCTCAAATAACTGTTAACAATTTATGTTGTACAGGGGGAAGCTCCTCCCATGCAAAACCAATTTTGTGGTTACTGTAGTTTAATTATTTATTTTATACCAGACACCACAGACTTTTTTGGACTATGTGCTTTTACCCTGAATTTCTCATTCACAGGGAAAAAAGGAACTGTGGGAATACTGACTGGGATAGCAGAGCTGTTTTCCAGATGAAGTGCACTGGAGTACAGCTTGCTTTGTCCTGTCAGCCATGGAAAGCTTTGTGGTGGGGTCACTGCTGCTGTCAAAGAATTGTCAGGGTTTCCACTGTGAACTCTTTATTCGGTTTGTAACTTGCCTGTCAGTGAGTTTATGGGTATGAATTTGGCTTGAGAACTGCAATTTTGGGAAAGGTATATTTCTTGTTATAAAACTGTTGGAGTGTTTTGAGCTCGTTGGAAGCAGAAACTGCTGCTGCTCATGTATAGGGTAGAAGCATTATTAAAGTGAAGCATGTCCACATAAAACTGAATTGATGCAGCTCAAGTTTTCTAATGATGATTTGTTAAAACAAATGGGAAAATATTTTTAAAATGAGTTCTTCTAGAAGAGAACTAAACAAATGGCTCTTCAGATGTGATTTAAATTTGGTGTCTTGAAGGACTAATGCAAGGAGACAAAAGCAATGTCCAGGGGGAGCAAATAATCTGCTGAATGATTCATACAGTTTTACGCAAAACATGTGAATGAAAGATGATCACCGACAAGATTTTATTAATGAAAGACATGAAAGCTTCAAGCCAGGCTTTGCTTTACTATCTCCTAAATTTTATAGGATAGCTGTTACTTTCACTGCAAGCCTCGACAGAAGCTTCCCAGACAGCAATGGCCTGCATGATGAACTCTGCTGAGCTCTTTGCTGTGCACTCTCAAAAGAACCTGGTTCAGTTGTCTTTGTAGCATCCAGGAGACAGCAGAAATCTTCAACTGATTCCTCCTTGAGTCTTCTTTTCCATGGGTTGATGAAACCCCATTCCCTCAATTGGTCCTCATCCATCATGTACTAACCCCCAGACCACCTCGGTGGTCTTCTGCTCTCCCAAGCCCAGTATGTCAAGGTCTCTCTTCTACTGGGAGAGTGCACAACTGAATGAACTATTCTGCAAGTTGCTCCATGAGTGCCAAGGAGAAGGTAAGAATTCCTTCTGTTGACTCGCTGGTTTTGCTCTTGCTGGTGCAGTGCAGTCTGTGATTAGCCTTCGTCACTGCAGTGGCACTTTGCTGAGGTGACACTTTGCTGAGGTGGCATGCTGGTGACTTGCCTGCCACTTGTCCAGCAGAAGGTCCAGTCTCTCTCTTGCAGAGCTCACTTCTCCAGCCAGCCATAGCACATGGCTGAACCCTACTAAGAAAAGACAGATGAAAATACTTTTCCTGTTGCTGCTTGTGTGTCGGAGCAAATGCACAAATAGGAGACCTGGGAGCTGGTTTGTCAGCCTGGGCACTTGAGAGAAATCCATCACAGAGTGGTTATTTAGGACATGCAGAAAACTGCGTCTCCCGCTCTGCCCCTGGGACGTGGGTAGGATTGATCAGCATGTCTGAGAGAATAGGGAAGTGGGTCTAATGAGCTGGAATACGTCTTGTCGTACAAGGGAGCTGTGCAGCAGGCAGGGGAGCTGTGTGTTATGCAGCCCAGAGTTAATGAGTGAAAATTGGGCTGGCAGAAGCTCTGCTGTTCCTGCGAGGGCTGCGGTTTGAGGAGCATGCTGCCCTAATTGGGCCAGGCAGAGGGGGGTGATGGCTCCTGCTGCCGGCGGTGCCCTCGTTAGGGGTGTGTGTGTATCAGGTTAGCAGGGCTATCACTGAGAGCAGAATACCCAAATCACATTATTATAACTCATTTCTCTTTGCTTGTGTTCCGTCTTGACAATGCAAGACGGTGCCTCATTAGACCAACTCCAGCATGTTTGATTTGAAAAAAATAAATAACTACCATGAAGAGACAGTAAAATTGCCTGATGCTGTAAGCACAGAATCACATTTGTTTTTATCATTCCTAAATGTTTGAATTCCGTAATTTTAGTGCTTGTGTGGAGGGTCTGCTGCAATAGTCTCTGTGCTCTTAGGTCTGGTATCCTGTGCCCTGCTGCTGCAATTGTAATGCATTGTATCACCTCACTGGTAATGTATTGCCAGTTGTTTTGGGGTTGTGTCATGAACACAGGCTTTTAGGCCATAATAGCCATCTGCTATTGATATTAAATGTCTCTGCCTCCCTGTTGGTTGTCCTTAACTCCCAGCACATGTTTCCATAGCTGTGGTTGACTTGTTGCAAGAGCTGACTGACATTGATACTCTCCATGAGAGTGAAGAAGGAGCTGAAGTCCTCATAGATGCTCTTGTAAGTAGGAAACCCCAGATTATTTCAGTGCCTCTACATCTGCCTCAGACAGGCCGGCAATGAACACCAATCCACCCTGCTTTCTTCAGCTCTGGGTATCTGTGCTACCAACATCACGATGGACATAGGCAGGAGAAGCCTGTTCTGAACCTGAGAGCACAATGGGTGTTTTTGATGAAATGCTAGAGTTAGGGGAGTGGGTGGTTGCACCACTGGCACATAGTTGCACCACTTCTTTTTTGGAAGGAACACCGTCATATTGCAAAATTTGTGTGGGCTGAGAGATTTTTTGGTGCAGGGAGGGAGACTGAATTAATAATATTTGTGACTTGGACACTGTCCCATTGAAAATAGGAGCTTTGTTTGCATTTCCTTTCTCTCTTGTTGAAAAGGGTGACCTGTGTTCACCCATGGAAAACTGAAGTTTGTGGCAGGGACTGTTACCTGAAGGACAGTGGTGCTGCTGTGGTCTTTCAGTCTAACCTCTTGTGCAGGACACTGGTTGTCTTCTACCCAGCAACTCTTGTTTCAAGCCCAGAAATCTGGCCTTGAACTGGGGCATCTGTTGGTGAGGGTGTGATTTTTTTCTTAACAAGATATAAAAGCTTGAAAGTTTTCAAGTAGCAGAGCAAATGAACTTTAAGGGTGAAGGAGGGTCTAGAATTAGGGATCTCTTTTGGCATGGAGTGTGAATCAGCCCAGAAGATTACCTAGGTGGGTAGGAGATGCATTGGTTGGTGTTAAGTGTTCCCTGCACAGTTAACTCTCTTAGTGTCTCTTGTCCTCAGTGGGGGTGGATTTCCCCTTTTCCTGGTGTTTGTGCTGGATGCCTCCTGCTCCCTGGCTGCAGAAGGAGGATGCTAAACTCTCCAGAGAGGTGATACCCAGCCAAACATGAGTTTTTACAGGCCTGTCCTACCTTGGAGCTGGTGAATCACTGCCTTTGAGGGTCGCTGTGGCTGTGTCTGGTTCTGTAACTATTGTGTTGAAATTGGAAAATGGGGAATTAGAGGTTTTCTTTTGTTTGCTTTGTTTGGCTGCTCTGTTTTCTCCTACAATCCTTTCTGTCCAGTCACTATAATGTTACCTTCCAAAGGTTAATGGCAGTGCCTGGAGCCCAGTTCCTCCAGCTGGCCTCTGGGCTGTTGTTAATTACTCTGCCTTGGTGGGGAGATTGCTGGGTGAATGAAATGGGAGAGAGGAGCTGCTAGAGAAGACATTTTCTATAAAATACTTGGAGAGGTAGTAAATCAAGTGAAGTTCTTTCTCTGTTTTCATTGTGACTAGTCCCTGATAATAGCCATGTTTAGAGGTTTCATTGTCCTCATTGAAAGAAACAGGTCAGGCCTATCTGGGGAGACATGTTTAGATATCTGCTTTTTAGATTGCTTTTTTTTTTTCAAAGAAAGTAGGTAAAAGGTTGTAGGTATCTGAAGATTGTTGCACTGTATTCCACAGCAGCCCATATTTGTGTTTTTTCCACATATTCCCTGGGCTCAAAGCTGCTTAAGAGTGTTTGAATTGTAAATGTTATTTTTAACTTTTCCAAGCTCATGTTCACAATAGAAAGTTTGCCAGAGTCAAGTTTGACTCTGTCCGATTCCAGCTTTAAAGGCATATTTTGGGTGTGAGCTCTGTGGTTCAGGGAACTCCCCCTGCTCTGTCTGGTTTTCCTTAACTCTCTGAAGTAATTTTGGTGCATTCATCTTGAGAGGAGCTAAATGCAGGACTTCAGCTGGTGATTGTTCATCTCTTGGGTTTGGATCTGTGGGTGTGAGCGTTGTTCTGTCAGCTTTCTGTACCTCTTAGGTGGGAGGTACAGCAGCAGTGACCAGCTGGGAGTGGAACTGCTTACAGAGCTGACAGTTTTCCCATCCACAGTGGTTTGTGTGCCTCGTGCTTCAGAATTCTGGGGGATTATAAATCAATCAGGCTGGTTCAGGAAATAAAACTGTGACAAGGTTCATGTTTACCACCTGATGCTCTTCTGTTTAATCTGAAACACAGAAGTTGTTTAATTAATTAGGAAAAAAACATGGTGACAGATTTACATCATGGTTCCTTCACTTCCTCTGAGATTTTACAGCAGGGTTTTTCATGTCTTCTGATCATGTCTGGCAGGGTGTTTCAATAGGGCTGTTGACTTTTATTATTTATTAACTCTTCCACTCTTTCTTTCTCCTTCGTCTCCTTTTTTTTAATCTTCTTATCTTTTTATCTTTTCCATGACCCCGGGGATTTAGGTGGAGGGTCAGGTTGTGGCCTTGTTGGTCCAGAATTTAGAGCGCCTGGATGAAAGTGTGAAAGAAGAGGCTGATGGTGTCCACAACACCCTGGGTAAGTGGCTGCTGCATGTCCCCTCAATTTTCTTGTGGTTTGTACCAAGGGGGGTGGGTTGTCCCTCCCCTTCCTTCCTCCCACACCTCGTCCTTTCACCTTGGACTGCCAGCACTGCAATACAGGACCAGTTGCAGCTTTTATTCAAGCACAGCTTGGAATCACTTGTTCCTAGAGCCAGAGGATAAATGGATCAAACTGCACTGCACCAGAGGCAATCACGGAACTGTTTAGATTGGAAAAACTCTCTTAGATCACTGAG
This sequence comes from Lichenostomus cassidix, assembly GCF_008360975.1. Lineage (NCBI taxonomy): Eukaryota > Metazoa > Chordata > Aves > Passeriformes > Meliphagidae > Lichenostomus > Lichenostomus cassidix. Next base: position 7,759,254 of record NC_139500.1, on the reverse strand, counting down.
TCTGGCTGTTAACTCAGCACTGCTAAGGCCACCACTAAACCATGTCCTGAAGTGCCTTATCTACACATCTTTTAAAAACCTTCAGGAAAGTGCTCCACTGCCCATCTATTTACTATGTACAGATCTGTGAGCTATACTTTGTTTCTGTCTTAGCAATATAGTTAAATTTCAAGCTGTAAAGCATTTCCATTTCGTGGAAGGACATAATTGCCTCTCTGCTCCCTGATCTTTGCACAGCACGGAACCATTGCAGGATGTTCCCACTGTTGGCAGTCAGGCCATCATCCACTCCTTGCAGTCCTTCGGGATTGTAATCTCCCAGGACTGTAAGAATGCGAGAAAACTGGAAACATAAGGTTTGGAACTGTTGGTGGGGAAACCATCTGTTTTCCATGTCTGTCTTCTCAGGAATTGTGGAGAACATGGCAGAGTTCCGGCCAGAGATGTGCACAGAGGCTGCACAGCAGGGCCTCATGCAGTGGCTCCTCAAGAGGCTGAAGGTGAGCTGGTTTTCCACCTTCCTTCCACAGACCAATTAGCACAAAAATTAGCTTAAGAAAAACCAGTTTTGTTTGTGTGTGCTGTAAAAGCCCAGTTATGGACAAAGAGTTATAATTCAGGGTCTGTGTCCTCAGCAGTTGTAGTTTAAAGAGATACACTTTGGTCTTGTCTTTATAAATGTCTTGCAGTAGAAGTTTTCTCTTTTCTCTTTTCATACAACTCGTGTATGGTGGATTTCCAGTCCATGTGTGAGATCTGTAGGACTATAAAAGCTGACCAGTGAGAGGGGACACTAATATTAACCATTTAATGGCCTTTGCTTCCCATGTCTCTAACACTTACTGGAGTTTTAAGTGATACCCGCGTTTAAATGCTGCTGGGGGTGGCTTTTGCTTTGAACTCAACTAATTGCCTTTTAAATTAAAAGCTGCTTTTCATCCTCTGCATCCTGTAGCAGTGAGTTACACAGTTTAACTCTGTCTTGTGTTAAAAGATACCTAAACATTCACTGGAAAATCTGTAGAAATGGGATGGATAGTTCAGTTCTCTCATAGAGCTAGTAAAGGAAATATAGCAAAGAAATTCTGACTGTTCTCTAACCTGTCAGTACGGCATTAGCACTTCCATGCTTAAATGTCTGCATGATCAGAAAGCCTGCGAATTCCAGAAATGCTCCATCAGCTGTGTAAGTGCAGGTACCCCTCTGTGCACCTCACATCCTTGTTAGCAGAAGTAATCTGTAATTTCTCACTACAGGTAGTAACATAATTATGTCCTTTGCTTAAAAAGAAAAAATGAAGTTAATTTTAGTCCTAGCAGGTAGGTACTGCTACCTACCTTGGAATTGCTCTGGCAGCTGAAAGACTGTGAAACTTGGGAAAGCAAAATAATCCCAACTAGAATTCCCTTGCTTGGAGCCACAGAACATGAATGCTAAATGGCATTCCAAGCTTGTGCAGGATGTGTCTGTTGTGCTCCCTGGCTGTGTTATCCCTGGGTTTGGGATGTGGGATCAGGCAGGGCTTTCTCTTGCCTGCACACTGTTGAAGGGAGCTAATGAACCCTTCTCCAGGTGCTTTGGCTCTTGGCAGCGCTTGGTCTTGAATCTCTCACCCTGACAGATGTGTTTGGGATTAACCCAGGATCTCAGCAGCTGGGTAGAGCTGCTGTACAATGTCTGTGGGATAAGTTTTAAGATCAGGGTTCTGTCTGTGCAGCAATGAGGATATCTGGCACAGAGCACAGAACATGAATTTCTGTTTCCTGACAACATTTCAGGTTTCATTGTGTTGTGACTGTCAGAGCTGCCTCAGAAAGCTCAGGTGGAGAGCTCATAGCATGCTGTGCTCTGTTCCATGGCAGCAGGATGGGATGATTGGTCCAGCATCCCTGGACAGGCAGGACTGTGCAGCATGCTGCAGGGAGTCGTATGTTTGGAGAAAAAGCTGGGTGACAAATGTTATGTTTTAAGCCTAAGACTTCTGCTTTTCCCCCTCTTGAACAGTGGAATATAAATAGCTGGAAACTGATGATTTTTAAACTTGTTTTATTTTATGAATCCCTCAGTAAACCATGTTGTGTTATTGTCTGATTGGTTAATGTTCAATCTGTTTCTGTAGATGAAACAGCTTTGGCAACATGCAAAAACATTGGATCAAGTTCAGAATCCACTCCAGGGTTTGGTTTTTTTTTTGGGGTTTCAAATTCAGTATTTTGGTTTCATTATGACTTTTTTAGCATATTTGAGGATGGAGGGAATATCTGAAATGGAAGTCATGTGATTGTGCAGGCAAAACCCATCTCACGTTCTTCTGACTGTTACTCTCTGATTCTCATACGAAACTCTGGCAGTTACTATTTAATGTTACTGTGATGTATGTTCTGCAATTCTGGTTTCGCTGACAGGCACAGAGATCCAGAACAGGGATAAGTGCCATGCACCCATGGAACATTGTGGAAAATTTATCACAGGAAAGAGATTCTGTGTGGCAAAGAACTGAAGACTGTTCTTAAGGGTTTTAAGCCAACTTGGCCAAACCTACTGATATAGGGTAGGGCTATGTGAAGGATCACAGCAGAGCTTCTACCTGTGTGCATGAGCCTACATGCACCTCCTGTCACCCCTGAATCAGAATTACTAGTGTTCTGTCATTGAGGAAAACTGTAGAATTACTGCTGTTGTGTTTTATTTTAAGTGCTGCTCATGTGTTTGGTGATTTGATTAATGTGTTCTTCAAATCAGTGAGATGCTGAGGGCTGTGCCCTGATGTCTCTCTTGTTCCTTCCTTCATAGGCTAAGATGCCTTTTGATGCCAACAAGCTGTACTGCAGCGAGGTGCTGGCGATTCTGCTCCAGAATAATGATGGTGAGCCATGCCTGCCATATCTCTGTCTTGTGAGGGCAGCATCCAGGCTTTTCTCAGATCACAGCAGTCCTTTTCTGCCTCCAGCTCCCCTTTGCTGGCTTCACTCTCCCTCATGTGCTCTTTCGCCTCCACCCTCTCCTTCTCTGCAGCTTTTGTGCTCTGTCAAGCTGTATTGATTTTGTTTGCTGATGTATCAGTGTTAGATGGCTGTAAAATCTGACAGTTAGCTTCATTTTTCTCTTTCTTTTCCCCCTTCCCCCCACCTCCGTCTAGACAACAGAGAATTGCTTGGGGAGCTGGATGGGATCGATGTGCTGCTTCAGCAGTTATCTGTGAGTAATTCCCACATGCCTTCTCTTCCACCGGGAGACTGCTGGGCTGGGTGGGAGGGGTGGAAAATATCCAGGGTGCAGTGCTGTCCTAGCAGTGCCTTATTTTTGGTGAAGTATAGTCCCCAAACACCTTCCATGTATGTGTCATCCATGCTCAGTGAGATTAATCCCTTTTGTAAAGATGTTAATGCTGAGGTACACAGAAGTTAAATTATTTCACTATTTTTTAATGCCAAGTTGGAGATAGGCAGGGTTGGAATTGGTCCTTCTTCAGCATGCTCCACTCCAAGCACAGGGCTGCCCATGTTTAAGCTGGCTGAAGGTAATGTGTTCATAGCTTGCTTGTATTTCTTCAGGTAGTGCTGTCTGCAGCACATCAGGTATGAATTGTGTAGGAATTCTCTGGTAATCAGTTTATTCACATACTTGAGTGTGAATTTGCCCTTCCCCTTGGAGGCCCTGTGTATCACCCTTTAAATCCTGCATCAGGATCCTGCATGTTTGTGGCTGCACAGTCAGGAGAGCAAAGGGCAGTACCTGCAGAGAGGATGCAGCAAGGACCTGTGTGATCACTGGCTGACACCTGTCAGGTGCTGGAGCTTTTGGTGCAAACTCTTCAAGTGTGTTCTGCAACAGCATGGCTAATTTTGCTTTCTTTGTCACGCAGGTGTTTAAACGGCACAATCCGAGTACAGCAGAGGAACAGGAGATGATGGAGAACCTGTTTGACTCCCTTTGCTCCTGCCTAATGCTCAGCTCCAATCGTGATCGCTTCCTGAAGGGTGAGGGTCTGCAGCTGATGAACCTGATGCTCAGGTACCTCTTCAGCATTGTGATTTCCTTCCTGCTTTTCATGTGCCAACACGTATTCTGGCTAGATACTTGTGGTTTTATTATAAAAGCTCTGTGTTAGGGTGTTTGTCTGTCTTCTCTTTAGTTTGTTCTAGCTGGTAGGCTGGACCTTCTCAGACATGGAATCTCCCCTTTTTGTCTTTAACTTTGTTTCTTAAGAACTGGGGTTGCCACAGTGGCTGCTGGAAAGCAGCAGTGCAGATCTTTCATCTAGAGAGAATGCTGTAGGTCAGGCCACTAACTCTCTAAGGATTTAAATTACCTCTATGAGTGCAGGAGAGAACATTTGGATGTCTCTAGGGAAGACATTTTCCCCTTTTGTTCCCCAGTTCAGGCTCCACTGTGTTGTGTAGCCTCTGAGCTGATGAATTTTTGTGGATGCTGATACCAAAATTACTTTTGTGAATGGGGCATGAGTTTGCATTCCTTGTGCTGTGCTTTGCCACCACACCCTGAACCTCTGGGGCTTCTCTTCTCTCTCTTCACTTTTCCTTGCTGGCCTGGCACCGACTTGTGTCTGCTGGGCTGTCTGGCTCCCCAGAGCTGTGGGAGGGCACAGCGGGCTTCGTCTGGCTGTCCCCAGAGTGCCAGGCTGTGTGCTGGTGGGTTAGCAAACACCAGCCAGGAATGCTGAGCTCCTGCAGCTCAGGGCTGGGGAATATGCGGCAGCAGGGAACTGAATAAATAACCCAACGTGGATTATTCAAATAGGAACACTGGGTTTTCTTGCGGCTAATTAAGGAAAAGCTCCAAAACTAAGAACAGGAGGGAGGCCTCCCTTTGCCTGGAGTCCTAAGCTGCTAAACCAGCCTTGCAGAACTAATTAGTTGGAGTTCTTGTGGCATGTGGATGGGACTCAGTGTTTGGATTTTTAACAGCTTTTTACTCATTTTTTGACTCTACTGTTTACCACTCTTTGTACCAGGATCCCAGCTGGAAAATTATGACAAGAGGAAAATTTCTTCTTGGATGCATTTGCCCCCCACAGTAGTTGCAAAGGGGTTGGGAGGGACAGGGTGTGATGGATCTCTCAGTAGTAACTCTGTCTGATAGACAGAGTTTCCAAGACTTCACTCTGTGGATTCTACAGTTTGAGTGGGATTGGTAAAGGGACAATGGAAAAAAACGAAACACAGAATTCACAGAATTTGTGAACAGTAGTGACAGAAGCTTCTAGAACAATTCACAGAATTTGTTCTAGAAGCTTCTGTCACTACTGTCCACAGTCATGTACTATACTGACAGCTGATTATTTTATCTTTTTTTTAACTCTTCAAGTCTAGTTCTAGTGCTTAGAAGCTCTCCCAGGTGCTCAGTTTTTCTTGGACAGCGTGACTTAGATGGCGACAATCTGGTGTTGTAAATAGGGAGTGAATGTGGATAGTTGTGATCTGGAGCTGAACATCTGTATCTTCTTGATACCTTAATGACAAACAACAGAGAGCAGACATGCCATTCAGTTGTGATTGACAACCTCACCCACAAACAAGGCAGAGTATTTTTCTTTCCTGTTGGTGTCCTCTGATGGCCGGGGGCAGAGATCTGTTATTTTTTGGTTTTACTTCGGAGGTGGTTAATCACTGTGCCACAGCCTGAAAGGACAAATAGGCAAAGTTGAAAGTGTATTGACATGATGTGAGATAGATAAGCTGTGTGAGAATAAAGATATCAGGCTTGAATCTCCATTACTGTCGTAGGGAACATGGCATTCTGTGTCTTGTGCTGCCCAATCCATCCAGCCAAGTCGTTCCATTATTGATGGTTGTGCACACAGACCTGCAGAGAGCTGCAGCCACTTTTGATCAGTATTTAATGTGTCTGTGATATTCCTACAGATAGTAATGCGAACAGGATGATTTTTGTTGTGCTGAGCCTTAAAATGCATGGCCAAGAGCAAAAGGTGATGTGGTATCATGGGAACTTCTCCCAGTTTATGGGGAGACAGTGGTAATGCTTGAAAATGAGCCTGATGGGGCTGATGTGGCTTGTTCATGTCCTTGGCCAGACAGGTCATGGACTTGTGCTGTGGTCTGGGACTTGCAGTTGGCCCTGAAGGAACTGGGGCTTCACCAAGGAGGTACATAGGAGTGAGCAGAGGGTCTGGGAGAAGAGCTGGTGGCAGCAGAAGGTGAAGGAGGTAGTTTGGAAGTAGAACGAGAGCAGGGCGATATATTATTTCATTTGCATCTCTGCACCAAGGGAGGCTTGTTTATTTTATGTAGCATCTTTATCAAAAACAGTTTATCAAGGTGGTGGCCACCAGCAGAAAGTTTAGAAATACCCTTTAGAATTAAACTAAATTTTCTTTTTAGGTCAGAAGGTACTTTTAGTGCTCAATCCCTTGGCCTTGCCGTAGTAACCTAACTGCAGCTTAGCCAAAATAGAGGAAACCAGGCTTGTCCTGTCAGCACCCTGGTGCACACTGACAGGCAGCTTATTGCTCTGGCTGTAGAGTTGTGTTGGGTTTGAGGAGATGCAGCCGTGCTGCTCCCGGGGAATGTGTCAGGGAGATTCTCTGTTGTTCAGGGAAAATGACGTGTGGCTTTCCCAGTTATTAACTGAGGAGCATGTGTATGCACAGAGGCAAATGCAACCCTGGGAGCTCACAGAGACCTGTATCACTTGGGCCACACAGTGTTCTATCCTGCAGCTATGCTGGGACTTTTCTTGACCCTCAATAACAGCTTTTGTCTCCTGTACAGCAAAACGAGGTGAAAACAGACAACTCCATATGGCTCCCTGAAGCTTTTCTGTAGCTATTTCAGGGTATATTTTTTTATGATTATTAAAATCTTTTTATGTTTTCTTGTCCTGCTGTTCCTAATGACCCCTGGAAACATAAGCTGTCTCTTTACTAAATCTTCTGGTTAATTAAACGGAACCATTTTATGCACACTTTCCCAGGAAATCTAGTGTTCTGCTTTTACTGGTATTTTGGAAAGTCAGAGGCTATGTTCTGCTTATGTGGAAAGTCCAAATAATGTCAGCACCTCTTCTTTCTGAAATAATAGATGTACCAAAAGATTTGTCTCAGATGTAAAGGTGTTAAAAGGAGGAAAACAATGGTCAGTGAATCAAGTTGTAATTCAGAGTTCCCATGAACACTTAGGCTCCTCCCCATTTGGTGATTCTCATGTTTGCTTGTCTGTGAATTAGTGTTCAACTAAAAGTTCTCTCAATAAGGACAGATGAGACTAAGATAAACTGCTTGCCCTCTGGCAGAATAAATATTTCAAATAAAATCAACTCCAGACAGTCCAGGCAAGGAGCTATTGATCTCTAAAAGCCTGAACTTAAACCCAATGAATATTCCAGAGCTCAGCCCTGCACAGCCTTCCTAAATGCTGATCAATATGCAATTACTTCCCCTGAAAACATTTCTGGTGTCATCTGGCCTAAGGAGTACTTTATTTTTAGCTCTCTGTAGTGGGGATATGGGAGTGCCAAAGCACTCTCCTGCACAGCCCTTGGCTGGCAGGGGGAACTCAGAGTCTGGCTCCACACAGTGCCTTCCCACCATGGGGGTTGGAAGTGCCTGTGGCTGCACTGGGCAGGGTCTTTGTTTCAGGTTGGGGTGTTAATATATGGATGTTTTAGTTTGCATGTTGGTGGGGGCTCATGAAGTTGGCTCTCTGCAGGGAAATTGTTTTCCACAGCTCTCTGGAGGCTTTGAGGAGCCCCTGCTGATGGACACAGGTCCCAGATGGCTCAGTCTGCAGCCAGGCAGGGTCAGAGGAGATTTACAAGTGCTTGGGATGAAAGGTGGTGAGGCTTGTGACTGTCCTACCCTGGGTGAAATGTCCTCCTGGGCTGGCCTTTGGGATCATTGGAGCTCATGTTAGCTCCTACTGATTTTTAACTGGTCTGCCAGATTAATGGGCTCTATTAGCAACTAGTTCTTCAGTTCACATTTTACAAGGTGTTTTAAATTTTCCCCTGGATGGATTATAAATTCCTTTGTTTTGGTTTGAGAGGTACAGGGCAGCTGGAGATAATTTTCAGACCATTCCTGTGTTATTGATGTGAGTTATCACTATCAACATTCTGAATTAGCATTAAAACAGAGCAGCGCAGACCCCATCTGCCTCCTTCCATGTGTGGTTCCTGGTGATGGCATTTCATTATAGCTGACCCAGCTATGTTTACCAAACTTACTCCTTTATTAAATTAAGCAATTGTTTGATCTAAATCCTGATCTGTTTGATGTGACAGTATTTTGTACACAGCCCATCTTCCCATTTTGTTTTGTGCCAGTGTTTTTAAAAGGAGCGAAGAAATACCTTCTTCAGTAGCCAAGAAATAAGAAAATAAAACCATGACAATAAAATACATAAAATGAAATAAAAATAGAAAATATAAAGAAATAAAAGACATTAAAAAAAGAAATAACCAAGACAATATTATCCACCACAGTTTTGAAAAGAGTTATTGTTGATACAATGTTTTGGCTTCTAGAAGAAAAATCTTGGTTAGAGCTTGCGCACAGAGTCTTCATCTTTTCCTTGTCATGTTCCTTTCTCTTGTCTCTTTAAAGGAGTGTGGTCCAAAGCTCCTCATGTCCCTGTACAATTTAATTTGCCTCTTTCTTTTCACAGAGAGAAGAAGATTTCCCGCAGCAGTGCCCTGAAGGTGCTGGACCACGCCATGATCGGACCAGAGGGTACAGACAACTGTCACAAGTTCGTGGACATCCTTGGGCTGAGAACCATCTTCCCTCTCTTCATGAAATCACCCAAAAAGATAAAGAAAGTTGGAACAACTGAAAAAGAACATGAAGGTAGGTGTGCTTCAGATCCTTCTTTTTGCCATGGAGGAGGTGAATGGAGAGCCAGTGTCTGAAAAGTACTGCAGGGAGAAGGGAAAGGCACAACACCCATCATCTCAGGGCTCCTCCTGCAGCTTTCAGGTCTGGGTGTCCAGCCTGCTCCTTGTCACAGCTGGCTGTTGAGGGCCCACTTGTCCTGCTTGTTTTGGTATCAGCAGCTCTTGGCGATTCCATTTCGTGTGCTGTTAATAAGTTATTTTACTCCTGTAGAGTCTGTTGTTTGAAGCTCTCACTCTGATGCAAAACTCTTTTGAAAAGAGTAATGAGGCAACTACAAATGTCACCTCAAAAGCAGTGTTTTCATGGCTCTGAGCACTGAAGTGTGACTGGATGAGCATCAGACATTGCAGAAATAAACTGCATTGCTTTTGAAGTTGCTTTTTTTTCTTTTTCATATTTTTTAACTCTCTACCCTGGAAAACTCTGCTTTAACAGAGATCTGCTGTGGAGTATTACTGTGATTACTGTGTGACCTTATGCTGAGCTGAGGGGTCAGTCCCTCCTGCTCCTGGTAACATTGTCTTTCCCATTTTGTTGGTCATTGACTATGTCTTGAAAGAAACTTTAAATCACTGCCAGTGATGCTTGAGGTTTTGTACCAGTTTATTGCTCAGCTCAGTTCTGTAGAGGGTGAATATTGTCAAAAGCTGAAGAGGTGTAAGTGGGTCTCAGACATGCCTGGGATACATCCTGAACTGCTGCAGCAAACCAAGGGAAAATAGCGACAGCATGGAAGCTCTAAAATCAAATCTGCTGCTTTGGAACTGTCCTGGCAGCTCAGGTGGGATTCAGGTGTTCTCTCAGTCCCAGGAGGGAGGTGCTGTTCCTGCAGAGCTCTCTGGGTGCTGGCTGAGGCACTGGCTGGGAGTGAGCAGCTCCTTTGCCTGGCAGAGCTGCCTAGCTGGGGACAACTCCCTGGGCATCTGCTTGTCCTCCCTCCTGAGGACTAGGAATGGGCATTGGCATGGGCTGGGCATATGCATGGCAGTGGCTGCTTTCCTGGCACAGGTGGAGAGCAGAGACTCACCTGCCACCCAGCCTCAGCGCAATTCACTCCCCTGCTGACAGTTCTGGTCACTTTATCTGCCTTGTGTTACTTGTCTTGGGTAGATAGTGGTGAGGGGGAAATGCTGTCTTGTGGTCTGAGGTTTACATAATGGACTTGCAGAGATAGGTTTGGTTTCTGTAGGTTATGTAATAAAATTGCAGGTTTATGTAATGAAATAGGCAGTTGTGCTTCGATGGATTTAGGGGATGTTTTGAAATTTTCATTTGCAGTGTGAAAGTGAGGTTTGTTTAATTCTTCTCACTGAGAGAAAGCTTCAGCTGGAATAAGAGGTTCTGAGTAGAGATCTGAGTCTGTGGTTCATGTCATTGACTTAATTTTTCAGTTTTGGAAAGTGAGCTAATCTCTGTCTCATCTGCTTCTTCTGGAAATTGCAGTTGATACCTATGTGCAGTCCTGGCTGCTTTGAGGATCAGTCTGGAAAGACATGACAGGGTCAGTTCCTGACTGTTTCTGTGATAGCATGAAAAGCCAATCTGCCCTCAGAAAAATTGAGTGATCCGTGCAAACAGCCTTTGTATCACATCTCCCCGTCTCATTAACATGCAGAAGAAATGGAGAACATTAAGATGAGTCCAGAAATCAGTTCTATTAAAATAAACTCTCCCTAAAAGGCTGTGGTAGTAAGTCCAATTTTCTTTGTTTTGCATCACTGGGCAGGTGAGTTACTGAATTTCTAATGATGGGAGGTAATAGAGATATTCAACAGGGTTCCCTGGAGCCTGTCACACTGTTGTCCTGACACGGTGTAAGCAGCACAGTGTGTGCTCTTACTCTGCTGAGTGTTGCCCCAGCTATGCAGGAATTGCTCCTGGTGGGGAACATGACACAGGCTCCTGGGTGCCTCTGGCTTTAAGGGAAATGGTGCAGGTGTGGCATGATGCAACTGGTTCTCTCTGTGCTCTTCTGGTCCTAAGAACATGCTGCTTTTTGGTTATCTCTTCGTTTATTGATCAAAAAGAACGTTCATGTTCAGTCTGCTCTTGTCATCTTTTCTCATACAACTTCATCCTGTATTCAATCTGTTTTAAAAAAATTAATTAGAACAATATTCTATTAGGAGAGCTTTCATGTGTATGCCAAATTGAGGAAAAAATTCCTTTAAAGGAATCTTTGGAATGACTTTGCAGCAGTGGCATCAGTATTTATTTAAGGCAGTTCTGAGAAGCTGGGCTGTACTCACCCTCACTGCGTTGCTGTTGGGATGGTGTCAGCCTGGGACAAACACAAAATCCTCAGTGGGCTCTGAAACCTGGGGCCTAATTACAGCTGCTTAAAGGACAGCCTTGCTAAAATACTCCAGCACTGGGTGAGGTACTAACAGCTCTGCCAAAGGGTTTGTCCTGCCTGTCCCTTTGTCTGCAATGGCTGAAGTGGCACCAGGCTGGGGGTCCTGGCACCCGCTGTGGCTCCAGGTGCTTCACCTCCCACAGGACATCCAGTGCTGCATCTCTAGAGCACCAGATTTTCTGTATGTATCTGATGGTTGTAGGAAAATATCCCCTTGTCTTCATTTTGTATCAGGGTTGCTATTTGCATAAAAGATAGTCTATAAAACCATGTTTGGTTTATTGTCTCTAAGGCGGTGTTCTGAATGTGACAAAATAATAAATACCCTGGTGAAAAAAAATCTCAATGTGACTTGCTGAGCTTTTATTTATTGCAGAAATTTATAATCCAAATTAAATTTGATAAAAGTAACTTCTCTGTAATGTATTTCTTCCTTTCTAAATGCTAGCATAAAGGTGTCAGTGCTGGTTAGCTACATTTTAAACACTGTCAGTGTTAAAAAATTATTTTACTCTTGGGAGTCTGTGAACAATTTAAATCCAAACTGCATGTATTTATGCTTTATGTACACTATGTAATTAGGAAAAAAGGAAGGGAAAATTTCTTAACCATCTTTATGGATGATCTGAGCCTGAAGATTGGGCCTGTGGTGTCTAACTAAGTGCACATTATCTACACTTGAATTTTGCCTGTGTTTGTACAGATCATTATATTAGGATATTAGGTTTGGGAGAAAAAACTCATTGGAAGCAATTTCCCTTTTTCTGAGGCAGTGAAGCAACTCAAACTAGAAATATTTTGCCGCTGAAGACAGAAACAGCTTAGAGTTTTCCTGTGTCTGTGAGGTCACAATAATCATGTAAGTGCCCAGCTGGGTTGGACAGCCACAAAGAGAACCAGCCTGACTGTGTAGGAGGTGCCATGTCATGGTTCTGTGTTGTGAGCTGGTTGAACAGAGAGGTCCCTTTAGTGTCTGTGATTGCAGGGAATGGACTGGAATCTGGGTCTGGGTGGTTCTTGGCATGAATAGAGGGTAAGATTTTAAGTAACAATTCAGTGTTGTGACTTTTGAAATGTGGGGGCTGCTTTACAAGCATCTGCATTCCCAAAACCTTCCCATTGCAGAGCTGAGGGTCAGAGTGTCATCCCTGTCCACAAGGGTGCAGTGGCTCTTGGCACAGTCAAGTCACAGTATTGGATGCTGTCTTGAAATTCTTGAGCAGTCTCACTGAGCTAAAAATGGAGAAAACACAAATTCCTCCTGAATTAGAGAGTCTGTAGTGAAGCAATCATAGCTGGCTCGACAGGCTGTATATCCTCCTGCTCTTTCTCAGGATGGTTATTTGCAGCCGAGTTTTGCTCACTTGGAGAGTGTAATGAACTATAAAAGGATGTTTGTCCAATTCATCTTCATTTAAATGCCTTCTCTTGTCTGAGATGTCAGTTTTACTTAGGAATGCTTAATTTGATAACCTGAGAATTAGTTCAGCCAATTTCCAAAGGAGAATTCCTATCGCTGGGGTGTTTTGCTTGTTTGCCCTCTATCAATAACAAAGCCTCTTTTGGAGATCCTCAGCTATACCCTCCCTTTAAAAACAACAACAAAACCCATTTCTTAGTAAATATACTCTTACTCCTTTGTGACATGCACTAAAAGCAGCAGAGCCCTTGGAATGAATCTCTGCTGCAGAACCAGGTTCCCTGGGCATGGGAAAGTGAAAAGCCAGCAGCAGAAACACGGCCTGATAAGGAGTTATCTGTATTAACTAAACACCCTCTGCCAGACAGCAGCAAGTGTTTTTCTTATGGTGGTCTTGAGGAGTGAGCACCCGGGGAAAGCATCAGTCTGTTTAAACAGAACTTTATTATGCCAATTTGTTATTTCACCATCACCCTCCGACAGGAACCTGTGATTTGAGTGAGCCATGATGCCGAGAACACGGTTAAATTTATCTCAATTAAAGTGAGCGTGCTCTGTTGCAAGAACATCAGAAAAATAAACTTTCTCAGTCAATAGAAAGAATTTTGTTTTATGTTCAGCTTGATGACTGGATCCAGCTCACCAGGGCTGTTGAATGTGGAGCTTTTCCAATCCTCCCAGGCTCCCCTTTACCCATCCATAAAATTGGTGTTTCTTGCTTGTACCAGTGTTTTAAGATAAGATTTTTCTTGGCAAAATCTAGTGATACTTTAGGGGGTTACTCTTCTAAAATGCAGATTATTAATGCACATGAAAACAAGTCAGGTTATCAGATGCTACACTATTGGAATAGCACAACCCAGTGCCACCTGTAATCCTGGGACAGGCTGATGGCTTCATCCAGGTTTCCCAGCAGCCATAAAGCCACAGAGTTGTGTGTGTAGGAGGGGTAGAAGCATCTCAAAGAGCTGGCTTGCTTTTTTCTAGTATTTTCCTGTTCCTAATTAGAATCTACAATTTATTTTAAGCATTCTTTGCAGGACAGAAGGCTCTTAAATGTGTTCTGCAGGGTTCACCAGATCATCCAATGGGCTGCTGTCCCTGGCATCCAGAGCTGCCCACTGTCCCCTTCCTGCAGTATGATGCTTGCCTCCTCTTCCTCACTGTTGAGCGTCCTCCCCTGCCAGGCAGATGTCCATTATAATGAGATGTAAAAAGGAAAAAAAAAAAGAAAAAGGGGGGGTGGGGATAATAAAGGCAGAGGAGTGTAATGTTACAGCTTGATTTGACAGGACCTCCTGCTGCTGCAGCTGCCAGTGCCAGCCATGGAATAGATTAATCTGTATTCCAACACGCCGCGCTGAAGTCAAGATCGATCTAATTAGGGTGTTTTAAACACTGCTTGCATGCTGAAGTCTCTGTGCCTGTCTGGAGAGAGAAAGGCTCCTGAGAGCTTGGGGTGATTCTGGGCTAAGCAGGACCCTGGTGATGCTGTGGGAAGCACATGGGCTATGACCTCCTAGAGTCAGGGATGTGTCTGGCATGGTGTCCTGCAGGATTGGGTTCATGGGGAGTGGCAGGGCTTGAAGGTGAGCCAGCCATGGGGCAGCAGCAGTGCTACTGGCTGATGAGACAGAAGCCTTCCATCCTCACACATTGATGAATTTTAGGGGATTTTGGGATGTTTGCATAAAAAAAGTTGTTCTTGATGCATAGTAGCTGCCAGCTGGTACCTGTTATTTTTGTGAAGGCAGGTGGTGCTGAGCACACCTCACCTTTGTGGTGCTGAGCACAGCTCAGTTTGATGTTTGCTTCTCAAAGGAATCACATTTAGTCGTTCTTTGAAATGGGGCTCAGCAGCAACCTCTGCCTCTGGCCTTGTCTGTGCGCTCCCTGGAAGTGATGCGTTTTGTGCAGGTGCTGTGGACTTTGGCTGAGTGTTACATTCTTAGGGACAAACTCCTAGAATATTCTGTACCAGGGAGGCTGCCTGTGGCTTCACCCTGGGGCAATGCACAGCTCGTGGCCTCTGTCTGCACTGAGATCAAAGCTGGGCAGCTTCGTTCTGGGGACTCAGAACAGCACCAGCCACTCATCATTTCCCAACGGAGATCTGACCCTGAGCAAATATTGTGTTTATGGCTTTTACAATGTTGCACATGGGAGATGGAGATTGGGTCAGTCCGTGGGAAAATGGTGAGACCCCATCTGTGGGAGCCTGCACCCCAAGGTTAGTGTTTCTGCCTTCCCAAGGCTGTGCAAACACTTTAATCCATCAAATCGTGGATTCAGCCACTCATCCCATCAGGCTTTGCCGTCATTTTGGTCAGTGTCCTTGCCCATGGATGCTTGTGTTTCTTGGGTCAGGACTTACATCAAATCAAGGCATAGCCTTGATTTTGAGGAGGCAGCATAAAGCACACTAGTGCATTTTTTTCCAGGAAGCTGATAAAAAGCCAGTTTAGATAGTTCAGAAATACTTCTGTAAAATATTTCTCTGAACATTTTGACTAGGCAACTAAATATTTCCTGGATTTTCTGCAGTGATACGTTGAAAGAATAACCTTGTTCTCAAAATCTCTGTGTCAGCTCCTTTAGACTTGTCAGTAGTTTTAAAGATTTTATTGATAAAATGGATAAATATCTGCATATGACCACCAAAGCAAAAATGATGGCTAAAATACATTTCCTAGTAAAGGAATATTAGAAAAAAAGCAATGAAGATAGATCATTGGTGAGAATACTACTACTAAAATGCTGTGTCAACACTTCCAAAAAAAGAAGGCTGGGGAAAAAAATAGTGTGACATACAAAATGCTGGCTTCTTCCTAAACTAGCAGAGCGTATGTTCGGATATATAGGGGAAAAAAAATTCTTCGTTTTTTTGTATTTCTTTCACCATAAGAAAACGGGATCTCGCAACAACTTGAAGGTTTTTACAACACTTTTAATGTCAACACTTAATTTGGTGTTGCCTTTTGTGGAGTAGCAGTTTCTGTGCAGTGAGAGCATGCACTGGCACCCCCTGAGCCATCCTTCACCCCCGTTAGCCTGTCGGAATGACGGAGCAGCCACACGGTGCGGCCACCCGATAAACCTGTTATCTGCCTGCTCCTCCTGCCGGCAGCACTCCCAATCTCCTTGGAACATGAAAAATTGACACCACCTCAGGCAGAAATCTGTTTCGAAAAGGAAGCTCCATTTATAAGCAGCTAATGAAATGGGGAGGGGGGGCTGCATGCGCCTGTGCAGCCTCTCCTCGTGCTGCCCTTGTGCAGGATGCAGATAATCCGTGCAGCAGGGAGCACAGACACCCTGGCCAGGCAGCCCGAGTGCCCTCACCTTCCAGGGCCCGGGCAGAGCAGGAGCTCCCAGCAAACACAGTGGTGTTGCTCATTCTTTGTGCTGGACTGATCAATCAAGGCTGCTCATGGCTTCAGGATGGGCAGTGCTGAGGAAGTGCATGGTATGACAGCAATAAGATGGTGATCCCTCTCTGCACGCTGTGTTTCCCCCTCTGAAAATATCAAAACTTGAGGCCCCTTTGCTCTGCACCACCATGGGTGAAGAAGTGTTTGTGGCCATTAATTTTCATCAGTGTTAATCAGCAAGATTACAGTGAGGACATCTTGGAGAAGCTGGAGTGTCTAAACCACCAGCTCTGTGTTTAATGCAGACCTGCAGGTGGAAAGTAGTACTGAGTGGTTTGGAAAGGGAGAGAAACTCAAGCCCTTCTTCTTTGCCTTGCACTATTGTGCTTGGGCTCGAGGCGAGTGGCTCAGTTACCTCTCAGAGTGGTGGGACATTGATGCAGGTGTCTCCTGTATGCTTGCAGCCTTGACTTTTTACTTGTCTCCTTGGTTTGTGCTGAGAAATATGACCCCCAAGTGCAATTGAGAAGGCTGTAAACATGTTTATTTGGTCGTTCCTGGTTTGTTGTGGCCCATTTATATTCATTGATGGGATTTTCTGTAAGTGAAAGTGGTTGGTTTGAGGATTTTTCCACTAGCTCATACCACTTCATTCTCTGCAGGATAACAGTTATTCCCTTTCCCCAGCTCTCTTGTTTCAGTAGCTGTCCCTGCTTTGGTGACCTGAGGGTCATTTGGGTGTCAGTGCTGGCTTTGGCCATGGCTCCTTTAGGCCCAAAAGAGGAGGCAGCATGTGGTGGCTTTAGGCTGTGATGGAGGGTCCCAAAACATGTGCACTGCTGGGCAGGTGCATGGCCTGGGGAGGAAACCAGGGTGGAACTTGTGCTCTGTGTAAGGTGCTTTAGGTCCCTGAGGCAGAGGAGGAGGAGACCTCACTGGCTGGGCTGGAATGAGGAGTTATCTGTGCTCCCTGCAAACATGGCTTGTGGCTCTGTCTCCTCTCACTGTGATGGGAAGGAACCAGGGTTCTACTTATCAACAGCTACACACCAGAGTGCTAATAGTAAGTTTAATGGCATGTTACAGAGGGAAATAAGCTCCTCTTCCTGACCTCAGCATGCAGTTTTTGGTTTTTATTTCTAGAACATGTCTGTTCCATCCTGGCCTCCCTTCTGCGAAACCTGAGAGGGCAGCAGAGGACACGGTTACTGAATAAATTCACCGAGAATGACAGTGAGAAGGTGAGTGCTGAATGTGTGTCTCAGTCTCTGGGCTGCCAGGTTGGGAGGGTTCTTGATCAGGGCAGGGTGCCTGGTGCACTCACTGAGTTAGGGAAAGCCATCATCATACCTACCTGCAGAGACTTGTGCTGTCACAGACCTTTGTTCTCCCATTCACATTGTATCTACAAACTGCAAAACTGGACATTCAGTTCATGTCCTCCACATCACCTGTGCTCTTGTGTTCTGGTGTTCTTGCATATGGTAGTAGCAATTCTGTCCTGGGTTATGTCTCTGCTGAAACCTGGCCATAGAAGACAATATGTGGTGTAACATTGTGCTGGCTCTGAAATGAGGACAGCGTGGAAAGGTGCCAGTGTGTCTGGTGGAGCTCTTTTGCAGGGAGTTTAGGAGTTGCTGTGGTACACATTTAACATTCCCCACTTCTCTCCTAGGATGTTTCACTTTAGTGGTGTTTGCTCTGGGAAATTCTTCCCAAAATATTTACATGGTGGTGGATAGATCAAAGCTTTGCAGAAGAGAAATAGCAGCTTTTGCAAACCAGGGATCCCAAGGGATTTGTAAATTCTGCCACTGGGAAAATACTGGTTCCTTAGTATTCCTCATTAGTGTGTTTTAAAGGTGTTTTTCATAACCTGTTCTACCAATTGTAGATAATTACTAGATAAGATTTTAGTTGCCCTAACACAGTTCAGAGGAGACTGGGAGAGCTGGAACATCCAGCACAGATAGACAAGTCTGCTGGGGAAGCCAGGAGCCTGGAGGACCAGAGCCCAGAGAGTGAGCTGGGGACACGTGTCTGTTTGCTGCCGTTTATCTGGCACTGATGGGACTGTGTTCCCATATGGGATTACATCCAAACGCCTGCAGCCTCAGCGTGCTCATCCGACCAGCACTTGTACCCTCCTTCTGTAACATGTTCCTTCCCGGGAGGGACAGAGCTGCCTGTTGCTCTGTGAAGGCTGAAGCTGGGAGGAAAACAAAATTGCATGAAGGATTGAAGATGATTGCATTGTTCTTTTTTTCTTGCTTACCTATCTCTCTTCTGCTCTTGCAGGTTGATAGGCTGATGGAACTGTATTTTAAGTACCTGGATGCAATGCAGGCAGCTGATAAGAAGATTGATGGGGAGAAACATGTATGTATTGCTTAAGTTTTGCCATGTCATGTCTGTAACACCTCTGCACAGCCATGTCATCTGCACAGGACTTCTGGCTCAACCAGTCACTATTCTCAGATGTGCCCTCCTATCTCTGCTTAATTCCCATTGCCTTACTCTCCAAGACCTAGGTAACCTCAGATAAAATGGGCCAAGAATTTCTCTACAACAAGCGCTTCTGGCTGTCTCTTAGAGTGAATTTTACTAGAAGTACCTAAGTCTGTGCTTCAATTTGCTTTCACTTTTACCTGGCTGCAGTCCTGCTTGGTTTGGCAGATGGAGAGCAGGTGAAATGCAGAGAGACAATTACATGATAATGTGCAAGGCCTCCTACCCTGGCCTGTAGAGTTGTGATCAGTGGCGAGAAAGTGTCTGTGTTGATGAGTTGGCTGAGGTGCAGCCAAGGGCTTGTGTGCTCTCTGCACACCAGCAGTGAATGTTTGAGTGACACGAGCCTTGGTACTGCACAGCACTTTCTTGGAACTGAAGCTGGAACAGACCTTTTGAAAGGGAACGAGCGGCTGGAGTCAGGAAGCAGCTTGCAGAGCTGTTAGCGAGCTTGGCCAGCTTCCCACAAGATTATCTGTATCAGTGCTGGGGAGGGTGTGAGATTGATTAGCACCGACGGAGAGCAATGGCTGCAGCTGCCGTCTTGCACACCGCGCGCTCCGCGTGCCATGGGCAGCAGCCCCCCGCCAGGCCCCGACAAACAGCTGCTTGCCCACTGCCAAGGCTGCTTCTCTGGGCACTGCCAAACATTCCGAGGGCATCAGAGCGCTGCTGCTGCTCAAAGAGGCACGGGAGTGAGTGATGAATGGAGCTGCTTTTGCTGCCAGCACTCAGGCTCCATATGGACAGTGGCAGCGTCACCACTGAGCAGTGGTCTGGAGGAAAACAGCATTTACCCTTTCCTTCTTTCCTTCCATGCTCTGTCCTTCCTCCTCGGAACAGGGCAAGAAATTATTTGTTCTTTACATTTTGTTGTTAGTGTGGGGGTTTTAGAATTCAAAAACCAGAATGGATTTTTTCAGTTGAAGCCTTGTAGTGTGCTGGAGCAGCTGTACAGAGCCCTAAAATACCACATGCAGTGTGAGACTACGTGCCCTTTATCCAGGAACACTCTGGAGCAGCCTGCAAACGTTAACATCTGTAGCAAACAGCCAGCACAAAGCAGGAGTGGAGGGAATTTGAGTGAGAAGAAGCTTTTGTGGAAGCTCTTCAATTAATAATATTAACCCGTTCATGTCTACTAATGCATAAAAGAAGTTAAAGTAAGGAACCTCAGATTCTCCTCCTGTGTTCAGAATAAATGGACCTCAATTCTTTACCTCGTATTAGAACTAATAGGATTTTGCAGAAGCATCCCATGGATGCAACATATTGGACACAACATATATAAAATATGAAGTTCATTCCTAGCTTGGAATATTCTTGGAGAATTATCGTTTGCTTTATTTTGTAGCATTGTCAGATGGTCAGTGGGACATGGTCTCCTAAGATCTGAAGTGGCTCAAGCATTTTCCCCACACAGAATTGGGCAGAAGCCACCATTCTGTGATATGACATGTCATATCACAGCACTGTCTGGCTGTGGCAGGATTTATGGGGCACTTTAATGTTCCTTGTTGTGGCACATGAAAGACTGAGGTAGATTGTATGAACACTTGAGAAACTCTGCTCTGCCACTGGGAGGCTTTTGACCTTCCCCTGGGAACAGAGGACATAGTACCCCAAAATGTGGTATACAGATCCTCACCTTTCTCCCTGCCCCATAGAAAAATGAAACTTGGTGAGATTTTACAGGTTCAGCCTACACTGGCGAGAGCAAGATCCAAGTCTGATGGACAGAGTATCCTGGTGTAAGTCTTGCATTACAAGGAGTGAAAAGCTGATTACACAAGGAATGACTGAGTGCTTTATCTTTAGTAGTGCAGCTGGCATAAGAAGCTCCTGCTCTTGCAGTTCTCCTCCTTTTTATTTCTTTTAGCTTGGCTTATTTTAGTGATCTGGTTTATAGCCCTGCTTTTCAGCCCATGGCAGTGATAGTGGGGGAATAGTTGAGGGTGGAAGGGAGGGGAGGAATTTCTGAAGCCAGCTCTTTTGAGGAGGAACAGTTGTAATAAAAGTGCACCCTAATCTGGACTGTGAAAAAGGATGAGATTACTGAGCCCCTTCTCAGTGTTACCCTCTTGTTTGCTTCAGTGGAATCTGTTCAGAAGGGTTCAGAGGTGATAACTTGGTGATTATCCTAATTGCCATGTGAAACCCAGGAGCAAAGTCCATGAGAGCACTATCTCCAACACCTGATGCCTGTCTTAGCACTTTTCTCAGAGTTTTTAGTTAATGAAAATATCTTGTTCTCCTCTCAATTTCTTTAATTATTTCTGTAGGAAACGGTGCAACATCCTGTGGCCTTTACCTCTCTTTAAAATGAGGTATAATTATGGGTGGCAGCAATAGCCTTGATGATCTCTAAAGATGGTAGGAAATGACAAGAGATAGTTTAATATTTTTATAGTTCCACAGAAAATTATGCTCATCAGGTTTATTCAATAAAATATTCTCACCAGACACTTTGTGCTATAATGACTTACAAATTACATGCTAATTGTGCTACAGCTCAGCCACTCCATCCTTGAAAGGAAGAGGTGGAACTCCTAGGATGAGTATGGTATCCACAGGTGGGGATAACAGGTGGGGATTTGTGTCAGCCCATCCTTTCAGTTTGGTGTAGAAAGGCCAAATTGCCTGGAGCTGTGCCGAGGGCAGGACGTGGTGGCTGTGAGTGTGGCTCTTAGTGTGTGATCTGAAGGCACCTCCTGAGCATGTCTTGCATCCCTCAGCCTTCCCCAGTGATACAGAGACTCCATCCTCAGAGTAAAAGGCACATTGTGGTGGTTGTTTCAGTGCACAGCTATTTGGAATGTACGCATTTCTGTCCTCCTGGATTGTCTTTGCTGTTCCATGTGGTGAGGATGTAAAACCAGGATGCTGGAGGTGTTCTTTGTTCTTGATTAAGTACCCATTCCTTTTGCTCTGCCCAGTGCTTGCTGGAAGGTGAGTGATAGATGAGGAGGGAGGATGATGCAGAAATCTCCTCCAGTGCCTGTGTGGAGCAGTGTGAACTTTGGTACAGCATTGGCACATCCATCGCATCTTTAGGCTTGGAGTCTCTACTTGACACCTCGAGGCCTGTCAGTCCTGCCTCATTAGTGTGAGAGAAGCTCATTTTAGCTTCAGAGAAGCCCATCTTATTGCTGTCTTCTCCCATCAGCAAGGGGCATCTCAGTACATATTGCTGGCAGATTAGAAATGGCACCTGAGCGCTCATTTGGAGGTTAGCGACTGACAGCTTTGAAAGAGAGACCAAGTGGGAAGGGGGCTGCTTGGTACTGTACTGGAGGCAGATTAGCACTGAAAGGGTGGCTGTGGTTTAAAAAAAAAAAAAAAAAAGGACTGTGAAAAGGCACCTTAAAACTGTACTTGTCTTCTAATTCATATCTGCTTAATTTACTGGCACAAAATAATCTTCTCTGCCGAGAGGGGCTGTTAGAGCTGCCGCCGCTGTGTAATCAAGACCGCAGCTGCCTGGATCCAGCTCCTGTGATCTCTGTGCTCAGAGCAGAATACAGAGCAGACCTGGCCTTTGTTTCTTGCTCTGGAGATTCAGAGTCCTGGCCTGTGGATGTTTTTTTGCTCAAGAATTTAGCATTACTGGGCAGAGCAGCCAGTGAGGCTGTGTGCAGTGTGGAGTGTGAGTGGTGGTTTAGGGGTGAGTGTATTGTCTTTCTTGAATGTGTTTTTTTATAATTCAGTCAGTATTCAGCTCTCTGCCTAGCCAAACTCATCATCGTTTAGCTTTAGAGACCAGCTTTGAGCCATTTGTCATGGATGTAGGGTGAGGGAAATCACTCTCTGAACAAAATTGGATTTTTCTATTTACTGGCAAGAGTTCACATGCAGGCTTTGCCTGGTCATGCCTGTGCCCATGGTTTTGAAAACCTGTAGTAAATGAGAGTTGTGCATGTGTTGGAGTCTTCAGGATCTGATGGTAAAGCATCACATCTGAGTGTAGCCAAAGCAGTTGATTTCACAGCATGATTAAGAAAGTACTGGCTTTTAAACTTGTTCTTTTACTAGCAGACTGGATTTCTGGGAGGAAAGGAGAAGTATTTCATTACCTGAGCTTTCCTCTCCCTTTCTGGAGTAAGTGAGAATCAGCTGTCTAAGTCACTCCATCAGATTTCTATCCAAGGAGCATCCATTACACCCCTCCAGAGAGAGTTGCACAGGACTCGTTTTCCTTCTTGTCCCTAAAACTCCCAGCTCACCATTAGATGTGAGGGCTTGGCTTGACACAACAGCAAAATTTGGCAGCCTCAGTCAGCTTTGGTGCTGGTGACCTTGTGTGTGTGTGTGCCTGGAGCACGTGTGCCCGAGGAGGCGCGTCCTGTGGAGCGTTGCAGGTACGGAGCGCTCGCAGGTGATGGCTCTAATGAGGAAATATTGCTCCGCCAGCGTGCGCCCACCTGCCAGACGGCTGCGGAATAAATCACAGAGCTGCAGTGAGCTCACAGGGCTGACGAGCTGCTTCCTTTGTTTAAGAATGTAACCAGAAGACAAACCCCAAAATGCAGAATGTGACATGTAACACAGTTGTTTGGGCCTGTCGGTCCCCATGAGGATGGAGTGCAGGCATGTCCCCAGGGCCAGCTCGGAAGAGGCTGCTCTGAGCTCGCTGCCAGGTGGCTCTTGACAGTGTTTTGAAGAAGATGGGCTTTCTGGGCATGAGGGCTGGAATGGAATGGAGGATTGGAATGGCTTCTTGCATTCTTCACCTGGCCTCCATCTGGGCAGGTCTCACTGGTGAAACTCATATACAGAAGAAGGATGGATGGTGGGTTGTGGGACTTTTTGGCTAAAAAACCCTGGCCCGGGTCTGCCCTTGTGGTACCTGTTACAAACACAGCTGGAAAAGCCTGGCTGGGCATGGAAAAACTGTCCTTGTGTGGGATTTGCAGATGTCTTTTCTCATCCATCAGTTGATGATGAAGCTGGAAGCCTGGTAGGTCTTTGAATGTGCTGGAGTCATGTTCTGCACTGCCAAACAGCACCCTCAGATGGCCAGTTAAAGAGCAGGTTTTGTTCCATTCTCACAAAGAACTTGTAAATCATGGATACATGGGTCTGTTCCATAGTCACACACTCTCACCTCTCAATGTAGAAATGTAATTTCTATGTTTAAATTAAAATTTTAACTTGCAGATGGACACACTTCATGACCAGCAAAAGCAAAACCTTCTTCAAAACTGAATTAAATGTTTTGTGAATTTAAATGAATTGTTAAAAATACTTCTTTGGTGAGAAATATGTAGATGATAACGTTTGGGGGAACAAAACAGTTCTTAAAAAAACACAAATTCCACCAATATTTTGCCACTCCTAATGGGAAGTGCTCTGAGAGAATCCTCACACCTTTCCTTTGTGTGGCTTTACAGGACATGGTGCGTCGAGGAGAGATCATAGACGATGACATGGAAGATGAATTCTATCTCCGTCGTCTGGATGCTGGGCTCTTTGTGCTGCAGCTCATCTGTTACATCATGGCAGAGATCTGTAATGCCAATGTTCCCCAGGTAAAGCTTTGTGCAGGGGTGGAAGATCATCTGTGTTTCCATTCGTGGTGCAGACAAGGCTCTAAATCCTTGCAAATGCTGCTGCGTTGAGTAATTGTCTCTCTAATTCCCTTTTTGGGAGGAAACCTCCTGTTTATTTCACTTGTGTCCATACAAGTTGCAGCAGATAGGAGGGCATTGGTGGGGACAGAAGCTGATTTTTGTCACTAAATTCATATAACCTGCAAGAGCGAGGTCAGGGCTTGAAATGGAAAGGCCCTGTTGAAGCCATTGCTGAGGGAGTTGTGGAAAGGGATGTGCTCTTGGGAGGTCTCACAAAAGCACAGCTACAGCTTTTCTTGGTCTGTGCAAAATGCTGCATCTCTGCTTCATCTGTGAATACATTGGAATTTGTGAATGCATTCTTATTTCTGTGCCATGTGCCTTCCTGGGTGTTCCTCAGCAGATACTGAGGGCAGCCAAGACTGAGTTGGTTTTTGTGGTGCTCAGGTCTCTGCTCATCCCTCAAAGTGGGAAAAAGTGGGGCTGTGCATGGACTTGGATTGCATTGAAGATCACTTTCTTCTCTTTCCTACTCCCCATCAGATTCGTCAGAGAGTCCACCAGATCTTGAACATGAGAGGCAGCTCCATTAAAATTGTTCGACACATCCTGAAGGGTGAGTAGAGATGTCCCTGTGCAAGTGTCTCATCGCTACCAGGGACAGCTTGGTCATTGCTTTGCAGGATGAGCCTTCACATGTAATTCTCCTTGGCTTCCTGAGCATCTCCAGGCAGCAGCTGAGCAGTGTTCTGAGATCCTGGCAGGGCTGGAATCACCCTGATTAGTGGCGTGCTTTGCTTTGCCTCCAAGTTAGGACACTTGCTGTAGCTGCTGTCAGAGAACAGCACATCACTCCACGCTTCAATCAGCCCCAGCATGGCTGGAATTCACTGCTGACATTAATGTGAGAGTAAATATTTAAGGGAAGTGTACATGCCTGCTAGAGGGAAGAATAGTGGAGTCTCATCTTTCATTAACATTGCCCTGCATTTTACCATCTGCACCATATTAGTACCCGTGGTGTATTTGTCTTGTTCTTAGTGTCAGATTAATATGGATTATAGCATTAAAGTATCCTCCATAGCTTTAAAATGTAGCTGTTGTGATTTGCAATCCCAGTTTTAAAGTGCTGCTTGTTATTTTTAATGCTTATGGTGAATTAGAGCAATGCCTATTTGAGCTGTGGCCTTGCTCTGCAGCCTGCTGTCCTTCAGCAGCAGCAGCCAGTGGAACTGGGGGAGAGGAGGGCAGGACTCAGCCTCTTCCTGTGGATCCTTGGAGCTGAGAGGCTTAGTGGGAGCAGCAAGGAACCAGAACTGCCCAAGGAAGATGCTTTCCTATGGAATGTGCCTGCTCTAAAGGGGCT
Organism: Lichenostomus cassidix; assembly: GCF_008360975.1. NCBI lineage: Eukaryota > Metazoa > Chordata > Aves > Passeriformes > Meliphagidae > Lichenostomus > Lichenostomus cassidix. Next base: position 7,733,787 of record NC_139500.1, on the reverse strand, counting down.
GTGTTGTTTTCAGTGTGGGGCGAGGAGTCTGGTTTTCTTCTGGAGGCAGAGGAAGGTTGGCAGCATTTCTGGGGTACTGGGCTGTGGGATGTGTTTCAGTGTTTCTGCAGTCTTTGGGAGCAACAGTATTCTTCTGGGCTTTTCTTTCCCTCACTTCAACACTGGCAGGTACACACAGTTTATTTTCTGCAGAACCTGTAGGTTTTCTCCCTTCTCATGTGCAGTAAAAAGGGGATCAGAAGGGATGGCTGGTTTGACGAAATTAAGAGTGATTTTCTGACAGTGTGAGATTACCTGCAGCTATAGGCAATCTCTTTGGCCCTTGTCCATGGCCACAAAGTGCAAATTAATGCCTGCTGGTGAGCAGGGGGGCTACATAGGCTGTCTTCTCTGATTTTAATTATGATACTTGAAAATTCCTGCCTCTAAACCGCCCCTTTTCAATGTGTTGTATGGCACACGTCTGCGTTCAGATTCCCACACTTGCCCAGGGCTGTGGGTCCCTGAGGGAGTTGTCTGCACACCTCACTGGATTTGCACACCTCACGGTCACGGCTCTGGGTGGTTGATTTACATACCAAGCTGAATTGGAGGGCAGCTGCATTAAAATTTCATCCGATTCGTTCTTTCCCAGACAGTGACTTGCATTGTGAAACTTTCTCCGTGGTTGTATTGGGTGTTGCAAGCTCAGGGTCTTGCTGGGTTGGGTGCTCTCAGCAGCACCACGTTCTCTGCCTGAAGGGGCACATTGGCTTGTTAATAATGCAGGGATGGGTACAGAGTTTGGGCTCTGACTGCAGCTCTCCCCAGCTCTTGTACTTGCCAGTTTTAGAGACTTTCAGAGACAATAGTCAGAGCCCGAGTGATAAATTTCTGAGTGGGTCCTTGTGAAATCCTGCAGTGGGACCCAGTAGGCAGGAGCAGCACTGAGCTCAGCCACAGTCTAGGCTCTGAAATCTGAGCTTTTCAGTAGTTACACACCTATATCCACATCTGTGGTCAGCACAGATGCACCAGCTTTTAACAGCAGTGACATCAGGGACATGCACCTGCTTCTCTGGAGGAGTCAGTTCCCTGGACACAGCTTCCTAGGGAAGGGAAGGGGTTGGAGCAGGGATTTGGATGTGGACCCTGCAGTGTGCTGCTGGGCAGCTGGGGCCAGTAAGGGACTTCCAAAACTTTACTGGAGTCAACTGCATGAGATTCCATTGCAAGTGACTGAAAGATCAGGAGCCTGAGCCTTGGCTGGAATGTTTCCAGGCTACTTCCCAACTTGCTCTCAGGACAGATGAGGACTGGTTTATTTTTACTTTTCGTTCAGTGTTTTGCTCTTGTTCAGTTTTTATTTTCTATTTTTGCATACTAATTAGGTGCTTGGTTTTTAGTTTGATTTTTATGGCCTACATATTCTCCATGTTTCTCTGGCAACCTGACAGCTGATGGATCCCTTGGGGTGGCTCAGAATTACTTACGATGCAAGCAAGGAAGCGAGACTGTTTTCTTGTGGTAGGACTTTCAAGGGGGAGGAGTGGGCAGGGAATAACGGGAGGCTCATTAATGCATTTCTGCAGGCTGACCAGTCCTCCCACACTTCCTTTTTCTAGAAGATCAAGCATTTCTTGCAACAGGACAGTTAGTTTATGCTTTGGAAGAAAACAACTGAATTGTGTGTACCTTGGCTAGGGAGATGTTTTGAGGATGGAGGCTGGTTTTGGGATGGCAGCAGTGTCTGTATCTTGGGGAGATGCCTGATCTCCGTCTGTCATTGGGAACAGTGAGGCACAGGCCTCTCTGAACTGATACTTGGCTCTGGAGTGGCAAAGCTTCCTGTTCCTCACTGATCCAGAGGGACTAGGCATTTATCCTGGCTCCCTGAGCAGCTCTGTTAGAGGTGCTCCAGCTGAGGGCCCTCCCAGGACACACCTGCTGTCAGGTGAGTGGGCACACTGGGTGCTGGGCATGTGGAATATCTGCTGGCATTCCAGCCCAATCCTGTTAGCACAGGTAAGCACAAAGGAAGGGTCAGCATGCTCTGAGGATGGAGCTCAGTCTGGCTCATGGTGCCTCCATCTGTGCAGGCTCTGGAGCTTCCAATATCCATTACAAGCCTCAGTATTTCCCGATTGATTTTTACTGTTCTGTAACCATTGTATTTTGTCTAATGAAGCAGAAACCAATCTTGGGCCCTTTCCCTTTGTGTAGCTACAGCAGTGTGTAAGCTCTGGTTAACTGTTGGCAGGGGCAGCTTACATTTGATTTTTTTTAGCAGCCTCAGTGTAGTGGTGGAATTTTAAATAGTAAATACATAAAATCTCTGTCAGAGATTTACTTTTTTAAGCCTGGTTCTTGGGGTTTTATCTGGTGTCTTCAAGCTGCTAATGCTTCAAATGAGCATTAGCAGCTGTCATAACCCAGTAAGCATTCTGCCTTGGAGTCACTGGGACTTTAGTCTTACAAAACCTAGATGTTTAGAAGGAGAAATGCTGAGCTTTTGGACAAGATTAGAAGAATTTGTGTCTTGTTTTTGTTTGGGTGATCTCCTGGGACAAAGGAAGGGCATTGCCATTAGTGGCACTCAGCAGCTCCCTGCTGGAGCCCTAGTCTGAGCAGTCTGGCCATCCTTACAGCTGGGGGCAGAGATGCTGGCTGTGCCAGACTTGGAGATTATGACTGGCCCTCACCTGGGCTTGGAGAGGCCACTGCAGGGGGGAAGTGTTGCCCTTGGGCTGCAATTAACTCCAGCACTTGCATCCATTGCAGCTGTTCCACAGGCACTTACCCTGATGGAGCATGGAAGGAGCTGCTGCGGACAGAGCTGGCTCTTCCACCGGCTCCCCAGGGCATGGTGCTGGCAGAAGGCTCTGGTACTGCCTGAGGGGACAGGGGAGCTTGAGCTAAGTGCCAGAGCTTGGCTGGGAAGGGGACCCCATCCCTGTGCACTGGGATCATCTCCTGCCTGATGTTTGGATGCCCAGAGCAGCCCTCAGCCAAAGCATGCACAGCACTACAGGGCCGGACTGCCCCACAACAACCAGCCCATACACAGGGAGCTCCAAGGAATCTGTCCTTGTAGGAGCTTCCTGCTGCCTTTAAGACCTAAGGAGAGCAGCTCCCCCATCGAAGGGAGGTGCCCTGAGCTGGTCCCTTTGGTGGGACAGCAGCAGCTCAGGTTCACCTGCAGCAAACCTCAGCATTACCACCTGCTCATGTTACTGGAGCAGTTTATAAATATTAAAAATATTTTTCCCAGAGGCCTGGCAAAGAGCTCCACTTCTTGTACATGGAGAGAGAGAGAGTGCACACAGGAGGGAAGACTCCCACATCAGCTAACTTCTGCCTGTCCTCACTGCTTTCAGTGCTCCTGTAACAAAGGCTTTGATGGAGCTCAGAGCGTGTAGCAGTGCTAAATGTATAAATATTAAAGCAAACTTTCTGCAGCAACTTACCATTCAGTGCTGAATACAAGCTGTTCTGTTTGTTTGGAAGAAGGGAAAGAATGCGAGCAGGCGGAGGCAGAGAAGCGCTGTCTTAACCATCAGCCTGCTCCTGATTTCCTCAGATTTGTTCAGCTCCTTGCTTCTGCAGCTCAGAACCTGCTTTTCATTTTTTCTTTTTAAACCATCTTTGAAAATGCAGGTTCTGGTGGCAGGAAGGAGGGAGCTGGTCGGGGATGAGAGCTGCCAGCTCCAAATGAACGTCAGGAAGGAGAGCTACAGAGGGAATGTTTAGTTCTGTGGTGTTTGGCTGTGTGCATTGATGGGCAAGACTGTGGTCAGGGTCTGGTGTCCTCTGCCTAATGACAAGGAGTTTGGTTTGTAGTTAAATCTGAGCTGGTGGATTTTCTTCTGTGTGGTTAAATGCACTGGTAGTTGGGGGAATTGGGCTCTTCTCGGTAAAAATCCTCATTCAGGATGCTTGGACAGCAGGCAGGTTAAACCCTGGAAATGATTAACAGTTGTCACAGACCCTGCCTGACCTTCCCTGATGACACTCAGTGTCCAAAGGGACCTAGAAAAACAGTGATTAGTAGTGATTTATGGCACTGTTTGCATTTCTTGGGATTTCTTGGTTTGCATTCCCGTGCCAGGGAATGGGTGCTCCTGGGTGTTGGTGTCTGCGTGGGCCTGAGCGGGGAGTTCTCTGTGCTCTGTCTGCCACAAAAGCTTTAATGAGTGTCAGCAGGTGTTTGTTATGCAAAGCTTTAACCCTGGGGATGGACAGGAAAACCATCAATGCTCCTTGCATTAATTTCCATTTGGCTGTTTGCAGTGGTTGTGGATGTAGATTCTGCTGTGGTGTCTTCAGGAGCTGTTGCCCTTCGTTCATTCCTGTTGCACTCTAAGCCTGTGTCCCTCTGCTTTCTCCCTGCAGAGTACGCGGAGAACATTGGGGATGGGAAGAACCAGGAGTTTCGGGAGAGCGAGCAGAAGCGGATCCTGGATCTGCTGGAGAATTTCTGAGGACCTGGGGGACACCTCTGGGTCTGCCCACAAGGACGTGGTGCCAGTTCCCCCTTCTTCTGCCCCTCCTCCAGCCTCTATTGCACGATGAAAGTGATGTTTCTATGAAACTGCTTCTAAATGGGATTTGGGAGATATTAAAGATAGTTGGCTTTTTTTTAGTTCCTGGTTTGTTATTTGAGCAGTGCTCTGTGAGCAGGGCTGCAGCTGTATAACCAGCATAAAAGCAGCATGAGGTTCCCTTTTTTTTCCTTTTCCCCCCTAAATCTAGCTGCCAAGGATCAGTGGGAAACAATACAAGTGTATGTGTGGCAGGGAGGGCAGAGAAGAAGCCTGGATGGCTTGAGAGACTGTTTGCAGGTTATTCAAACTCGATCCGTCAATGAAAACGTACAACCCTTGCTCTGATGGGAACCAGGGAGGCTGAGGTAGTGGTGTGTGCCCAGCTCATCCCTTCTTCACTGGCAGAAGAGATCCAGGAATCAGTCATATCAGCCATTCCTGTTAAATCTTCCCAAAGGTGAGTGGGACTTGAAAGTAGGTTCTGGCACAGGCTGTTCGCTGTTCCCTCCTGAAGAGGGAATGAGTCTTTTGGGGTTTTACCCAGAACCAAGAGTGAGGGGAGGTAAGCAATGACATGCCCAAATCCCATTGCCTTCCCTTCGCAGTCAGCTTTGGGTCTTGGCTGTGCTTGTTCAGTGGAAAACCAGTGTTGTGGTTCCTGGACAGAGAGCTCGGCTCTTGGAGCAACAGCAAGTCCCCAGGAGCAGAGGGACAGCCCTTCCCATCCCAGGAGACGGGGCCACAGCTCATTCTCATCACGCTCTGCCCCACGGTGTGGTTTTGGGTGTCATCGTGCCAGACTCTGGCACTTCCCTGAGTCGGGACTCCCAGCTGGGATAGGAAGAAGCAGAGGATATTTTCCTGCATCCTCTTTTCTGCTGCTGAAGTTAATGACTGTCATCACAAACCATCGTGGCTCCTGCAAGCTGGGCTGTGCCTAATTTAGAGAGATTTGCATGCTGGCAGCATTCATTTTTTATCTCCAAGAAAAATGCATTGTCAGGGAAGCTTAAAGGCTTCCTTCAATCCTGACTGCACAGGCACTGCTGGCCTGGCGCTATTGAACGCTGGTGTTCAGGGGATCAGCATGGAAGTCGTGGCTTCAGCAGCCACAAAAAGCTGCAAGAATACATTTTTTGTGCAGAACTTGTCAAATTCCTCGTTTCTTTCTTCTGTTTTCAGCCTGCTTCCTTAAAGGTGTTTTTTTCCTTCAGCTTTGAGGTGTGTGTAGGTTTTTACTTGAGTCTGGGAATCATTCCCTTTCCACACCAGTGGAGATGAGGTCAGAGCTGGTCTCTGGTTTCTCCTGGAAGGTGACTGGCTCTTCCCTCACGCTGTGCTTGTGGTGAGGAGCTGAGGAGAAAGAGAGGGATATGAGACAGAGGGTTTGAGGCAGAGCAGGGAGGGGACTTAGTGAGTGTGGAACAGCTTTGGTCGGGAAGTGGGGACATGTATCTGGGGAAGGAAAGGGCAGGGAGGGTCTTGAGAAAACTGCAATAAACTGCCTGAGGGCAAGGTAAGTTTATAAATCTGAGTACATTTTTAACCTGATTTCACTGTGTTTGCCACACCTCTGCGTGTGTACGTGTGATTGTTTCCATGCATGGTGAACTGGTGTGGGTGTGCAGTTCAGGATCCCTGCTCCGAGCTGGCTTCTCTTGGCTGGGGAAAACCTCCTGCAGCATCTGCTGGGAGTGAAATGTCGGTCACTGCCACAGTGGGTTGTGCCAGTGAACTTGCACTGGAAGCACTCGCAGCAAGGGACAGCGGCTGGAGGAACCAAAGGCACAGTGATGTGGTGTGTGGATTCCCTGGACTCCTCATGAAGTAGGGAAGGATCCTGGCACTGCTCCAGCTGCCAGCAGTCAATGGATCAGGAGAAGGAACTGGTGATGGAGTCTGGGCCTCAGCACCGTCCTGTGAGGTGGTGTTCCCTCTGCAGGGTTGGGGATGTGGTGCCACCCCGACACTGTCCCTCACAGTTCTTGGGGCTGTGGTGCTGCACCTGGGGAGCAGGAACACCTTGCCATATTTTTTTCTTCCCCATCTGAAGGAGAAATTTGTGGGATTAAGGAATGGCATTGTGCCCATCCCACCCAGCCCAGCCACTGTCCCTGTGATGGATGAGGATGCTCCAGATGTTGCTGAGGAATTTGCGCAGAGATGGTTCCTGCAAGTCAGGCTTTTACAGGGTGGATGATGAATTATTCTCTTCTAATTTCCAAGCTCTTTCAGAAGGAGGAACCCCACTGCTCCAAAGGACCCCAGTCAGTTGTGATCCTGGTGATCACACCAGGTGCTGCCATGCACCCACACCCTGACCCCATGCCCCACTGCTGGGAAACTCTGGATCCTCTGCCTTGGTCCTTGGGATGGGCTGGGGGCCCACCTGGCTGCTCTGTTATTAATTAGGGTAATTATTCAGCTCAATGTGCTGCTCCTGGCCAGCTCATTTGTGCTGTCATACTGAGCAGCACAGAAAAGCCTTGGAGGTATGAGGATGGGCACCCTGAGTCTTGGCAGTTGTGAATGACATTATTGCAACTGGGGGAGGATTAAAAGGTGGAGCTAGTAACAGATTTTCATGAGGAAGCATACATAGGCTGCAGATGGGAATTTGTGCCTTGGCTTAACCCTGCCCGTTTCTGTGACCCTGGAACAGCAGCATCACTGTTGGGTTTTGGGCTAAATGTGGGATTTGGGAGGGGGTGTGGGAGTGGCACAACCCACAAGCAGCTTCCCTGGGACTCTGGGCTGCTGGGAGTGATGGCAGGGAGTGGGTGAGAGGAGCCTGGTGGCTTTGGCTCCTCTGTGAGCCCTCAGCATGCTGAGCCACACTCCCCTCCCGGCTCTGCTCTCGGGCTACCAGACCAGCCTCGCCATGGGGCAGTCGAACTTACAGGGACAGAGACCCCTCTGCATCACACCCCCGCCCCGGGCCATGTTTTCCTGTCTCTGATTGTAAACAGATTTGACTAAAGAGGTAAATGAGAAGGTAATTAGAGGGAACATAATGGATGAGGCACTCGGGTGATGGGAAGCAGGAAACTTGCCCTCCAGGAGAAAGGAGCTGGGAGGGTGTTCTTCAGCAGAGCACCCCATGGTGCCTCACAATTCCCTCTGCAGCAGGATCCCAGGATGCAGTGGTGGGAGCTCTGACACCTGGGGATGCCCAAGGGCTGCCTCAGGCTGAGACAAGCTGTGGGCAGTGGGCAGTCAGGGATGCTGCAGGCAGGGCTGAGCCCATTACTCGGACATCTGGACTTTGCCAGAGCACTAATCCAGGTTTGGTACCAGGTGCACTAGGCTGCTGAGCACCTGCTCAGGATTTAAAAGCAGGAAAGCAGCCAGGAAGTGGGGGAGATGCTGTCTGCAGTCTGTGAGGTCGTTGGGTTCCTCTGCTCCATGCAGGCTCTTGCCCTGGTGGGGTTTGGTTGGGCTGAGGTCAGGCTGGGTTTGGCTGGGGCTGGGGGAATGCTGGGGCAAGTCCTGGGGGAGAAGGTGTGGGAAGGGAGAGGGATATTCACACCAGCCCTGTGGGGAGTGGTAGGGTGGGAGCCCTGGTGTAGCAGGGAGGGTGGGAGCTCTGGTTTCCTCCTGCTGGGAGTGGCAGGAGCTGATGGCACTTCGCCCTGGCCACAAGAGACAGGCACCGACTGTCCTCGCTGTGTGTCCAAATCCATCTTCAGCTCTGCTCCCGGCTGAGCCTCCCTAAATGGGGAGAAATGAGTGTAAATCACGGCTGAGGAACATCTCCTGATATCCCAGTGGAGGGACTGAGGCTGTGCTAAATACAGCGAGAGGCTGTCAGCACTGGGAACAAACCATCAGCTGCGAAATAAGTCACTTACACTATTGATTTTTTTTAATTTTTTTTTTCTTTTAAGGCCTTGCTCTCAGGGAAAGCTTTTCTCCTGGGGCAGGAAATTATTTGGAGGGGGAAGGGCTGGTTGGCTTGTGGTATTTTTTGTTTGTTTGTTTTTTTACATTTAATTTTTTGGTGCTTAATGGTTTGGAAAGAGGGAACTGTTCCACAATGACGGACACCTGTGATGTTGCTCCTCTCCATCGGGAACCTGGCGGTGGGTTCTGCAGAGGAAGGAATTAATGGCCTGGAAACGGGCTTGAGTTCTCTGAAGAAATAATTCTTTTCAAGTAATTTTCTTCTGAATTTTATGCTTTGGAGACTTCCCTGTGCGGGGGCTGCTCTGGGCAGAGGCCTTTGAGTCCCAAAGCTCCCACATGCTTGGAGGGGTTCCTGCTGCCTTTCTCACATTGTGCTGGGACCCCCAGGACTCCCCAGGGTGGGGGGCTGCAGACACAGGGCTGTGACCATTCCAAACCAGGCAGGGGGATGGAGACACTGAATGTCCCTGTCGCAGGGATGCTCCCACTGCTCTCCCAGCCAGGTCATGCCACTGGGAAGGGCTGTACCAGCAGTGACACAAGGAGCCCATGGTGGTGCTGGTAGCTGGAGCAAGCTTCTCTCTACCTAAAACCCTCTCCTGCTTGGTCTGTTATTTTTGGTGCCATTGTGGCTGCTGTGGTTTGGGTGGGTGGGTTGTGTTTGCCCACCTGAACTCCCCCTTGCCACCTCCCCGGCTGCTCCCTGCCCTGGGGGATCCTGACAGGCGCTGCCTCCATGGCTGGCTGCGCCCGGGATGATTTGTGGAGGAGCAGGCTCTAATGTTGCCTGGCGGGAGCATTGTTTTCCTGCAGTGCACGCAGACCTTTGCAAATAATCTAATAATGCAGGAATGTCAAACTTCAGCTGTGGAAGGAAATCCTTTTATACAGGAATTGTCAAGTCTCTAAACAAGTATCAGAAATGAGCTCAGTATCAATGTGGAGGGTGTTTATTCTGCCCGTCAGAGAGATGAACAATCCAATTCACTCTCCCAGGCAGACGCAGATCCGAGCATTGGCTCCTGGACCTCAGGAGAGCTCAGCACTGAGCCTTGGGGTGCCCTGCACAAACCCTTAAAGAGGTAAATTTCAAAATAATGCATGAGGCAGACCCCAGTGCTTCAGTGCCTCTGGGATTTGGGGTTTGAGGGTTTTTTTCCAGTTGCTGGGCAGCTTTTGATGTCAAAACAGAATGTGGGATATTGGCATTGGAATGAGCATGAGCAGCCCTCGGGAGCCAGCAGAAAGGACCAACCTTCTTGTTTTCATTCTGGATGTCTTTGGGCCGTGCCAGGTTGGAGCTGTGTCCCTGGGGATGTTCCTTCAGGGAACCCCACACAGGGTCTGGGGGTCCACGTGAGGCTGATGCCCCATGAGGTGCTGCTGATCTGTCTGACCCCCATCCCCTTCCAACCTCATCCAGCTCTTCCGAGCTCCACTGCACCCTCCAACTTCGCAGGTTGCCTTTGCCCAATGGACAGATGTCCCAGGGAATTTACATGCAAACCTCGTGGGCGCAGGAGCTGGGATCGTGGTGAATACCGTGCCACTGGGATCTTTGTGGTTTCACTGCATGGAAATGCCCGCTGGATTCCTCCATTTGGCGAGTGCCCCCCCGAGCAGAACTGAGCAGTGGGCAGGAACCTGGCACTGACAGAGATAAGGAGTGTTTCATCCTCGAGAGCGACTCCCTGGGCCCGTTCTGCTGAAAGAGAAGCCCTGTGAAGGAGGCGCCGGCTGTTCAGAGCAATAACGAGCGAGCAGATAAGGGACCTCATTACGCAGCGGGTGTTGTCTGTGCGCGGGGAGCCGCTGGCTCTGCTCCCGCCTCTGTGTGTGAGTGACCTCCCTATGTATCCCTGTCAGACACACAGGGGTTCTTTGGGGCCGCATGGCTGCACCCGCAGGCAGCACCTGCCCGAGGCCTTTTCACTGATGGATTAAAATCGAGGAGGAAAACCAACCCTTCCCAGCGTGCTTAAGACGTGGGTACAGGCTGTCTGGGCTCTGCTGGGCTCTGCACAGCCCCAGCACCCGTTTTTTATCCACTGTGATGGCAGAAAATCTACTGGAAATGGGACTTAATTCAGGCTTTGACTCTGGAGGTGTTCCCAACTCCAGGAAGAATTTATGCTCTTTGCTTCCTCCTGGCATGATTTAAATATCTCTGATAGTGCACGGGCAAGTTTCAGCCCTCGCAGTGCAGCTGTGCAGCCTCAGCTCCTGGTGGGGGCTGTGCCACCCTCTGTCAGGGTGCAGGAGCTGGGCTGGGTCTGAGAATCCCTGCCCATGCCTGGGATGCACAGTCCCCACCGGGTGAGATCTCCAGCTCCTGCTCTGGCTACGCCTGTAGGTGGGTGCTGGTACATGCATCCCCCTGTTCCAGCACGTGGATTTTGCCTCCACGTGTGCCTCTGAGAGACCTGGTGCTTTTGCTTTGTCAGGATCCAGCCCAGAGCTGCTCCCTGACACAGCTGTGTTTGCTCGGCAGCTCCAGGCAGCTTTACTTCAGGATGCCCGAAGTCCTTTGCTGCTGTTGCCATCTCAGAGTGGGACCCTCTGATCCCAATCAGCCATGGAAACTCCTGAATGCAGCCGGGCATGGCCATGCTGCCCATTTGTCTGTCACTGCTGCTCCCTCCTTCCCTCAGCTTTTAACTCCGGAGGGAGTAATGAACTTGGGCAGAGATCAATGCTCTGCTCTGAGCCAGGCTTTATTCTGACATGCAGCAAATGCTGCAGCAGGTACAACTTTTTTTAAAATTATTGATTAGCAACGCAGGTACGAGGCAGCACAGCTCCCTCCCAGGGACCTGCCTTGCTGGAGGGGAATGGGAAGAATACCCCCACTCCTTCTTCTGGAGCCCTGCCAAGGGAAGGGCGAGGAAATACAGCCAGTATTTTCAAATCCAATTTAAAGAATCTCTTTGTAGCCAACATCTGTCATCTCACGGCAGAAAACACCTGAAATAATCTGATTTTTTCTGTTTATCTAGAGAGCAAATAATATCCTTTTGATTGCTCTGTTGCATACAGATACTCTGGTGTGAGTGACGTCTGCTCTGTGCCTCCACTGGTGCTGAAGCCACTGCTTAGGACAGGGATACAGCAAACCGTGCCCCTTGGTGAATTTTAGGCTTTTCAGAAGAGATGTAGGAATTGCACAGGTGCTGGTGCTGCAGTGTGACCCGCTGTGAGGTGCAGCTCTGGAAGCATTGGTGCTGTCAGTGGGTTTGGCCTCAGGATTTGTGCACCCAAAGGGACGTTGGGATCTTATCTGTTCCATGAAATCCTATTTGTGGCAGGAGCAGGGTGGCTATTCCAGCTCTCTCCGGTGCCACCAGCCACAATCCAGCTGGGCTCTGAGGGTGCATGTGAGCTTGCAACCCACCCCGGCTCCAGGTTTTCATTTTGAGACAAATCTTGCACAGCCTGGGACAGCGATCGGGATACACGTGGGGACGCTGTGTCCTTGCTCATCCCGTAACGTTTCAAAAACCTCTCAAAGTGTCCCCAGGTGGGCCCTGGCCCTTGTCAGTGCCACCAGAGCCCCGGGCACCGCACCCGCCGGGCACTGCCCCTCCGGCAGTGCATCTGCAGACGCTGGGGCCGCGCCGAGATGTTGGGGATCGGACTGGGCTGAGCGGTACTCGGCCGTACCAGAGCGGGCTGTTCTGTACCGGGCCGTGCCGTACCGTACCGGGCTGCTCGGGTGACCCGCGCTCTGCGCCCGGCGCTGTCCCGGGTGCTGAAACCTCCCGCGCCGACACCGGCCGTGCCCGGGGGTCTCGCCCCGCGGGGAGTGGGGCTGCCGGGGAGACACCTTTCCCTGAGTGGGACCTGTGGGTGCCGAGAGGCTCTAGCGGTGCGGCTGGATGAGCCCAGTTGCAGAGGGAACCCACGAGGCGTGGGAGGCCTGGCGGGACGGGGGGCCCCGGGGGTGCCGAGGGGTCCCGCGTGGGCGCGGCGGTGCCGGTATAGCGGGGCTCCGGGTGGGGCGGTGCGAGGAATCCCGGCGGTGCGGGGTAGCACGGGGGGGTCCCGGTGGGGCTGTATCGGGGTGTCCCAGCGGTGCGGTGCCAGGGGTCCCGGCGGGGCAGTACGGGGGGTCCCGGCGGGGCAGTACGGGGGGTCCCGGCGGTGCCGAGGGTCCCGCGTGGGCGCGCCGGGTCCAGCCCCGCCCCGCGCAGTTTAAGAATGAACCGTGGGAAAAAAACTTGGGGGTGCGCGCGGGCCGGGATCCCTCCGCCGGGCGGGGGAGGCTCCGGGCGAGCCGCGGCACCGCCTCGGCGCGCGGCGCCCTCCGCGCGAGGGAAGAGCTCCGCAGCGCGGCGGCGCCGGGACCGCGGCGCAGCCCCGGGGACAGGGCTCGGCCCGGCGGCGCCGCCGCCCCCGGGACGGACGCGCCCGCGGCAAGATGGGCGCCCTGGCCCTGGCTCTGGGGATTTTCCACTACCTGGGGCTCTACCTGCAGCTCGGCGCCGCCTCCCGGCACCCCCCGTGGGACGCCCCGGCGGCGGGCAGCGGTGAGGCGGCGGCCGGGGCTCGGGAAGGGGGCGGCTGAGCGGCGGGAGCTCCCGGGGTTCGGTGCCCCGCGGGGCTGGCGGCGGCTCGGGGCGGCTCCTGCTCCGGCAGCCGGACGGGCGCGGGGTATCGGGGGTCCCGGTCGGGCTCCGCCGCCGAGGGCAGCCCCGCGTCGCGGTCCGTCGCGCCGGCGGCTCGAGGAGCGGGGAGCAGCCGGGGCGAGCTGGGGTTGGGCTCCGCCGCTCCCGTCTCCGGAGCCCGGGGGGCGGCCTCTGCCTTCGCCGCTGGGCTGCCGAGTCGGGGGCTCCGTACGGTGCGTCCCGGTGCCCGCAGCCACCCGCGCCCCGTGTCCGTGAGCCTCCCGGTGCCGCCGCCACCACCCGCACCCCGTGTCGGCGATCCTCCCGGGGCGCCTCCCGGTGCTCGCCGCCGTCCGCATCCCGTCTCCGTGTGTCTCACGGTGCCGCCACCGCCACCACCCGTGCCCCGTGGCTGTGAACCTCCCGGTGCGCCTCCCGGTGCCGCCGCCCGGCCAGCCGTGTGGTGCCCCACGCCCCGGCAGCGGGGCTCCTCCGCCGCCTCCCGCTCCTCCACTGCCTCCGGTGCACGGTGGCTCGGCGGATCGGTGCGGCCGAGCCCACTGGGATCCACCGGGGGCTGAGAAAGGGGAACCTCTTCCCGCATCCTGCACCCTCCGGTGAAGAACCTAGTGTGGTGGCAGCTCCCTCCTGGGTGCCGAAAGGGTGACAAGGGACCATGTCCCCTCGGAAGAGGCTGCTGAGACCCTTCTCGCTCTCTTTGGAGTGGCACTGGCATGTTTAAACCTGAGCCCGAGGAGTGACCGCGGGGACATGCTGGGTGCCCGGGTCCCAGCTCTTCCCCCCGGCCAGCTCCGGGGCCTCCCGTGTGCGGAGGTGTCCACTCTCTGCCCCAAGGAGCCTCCAGGCACCGACGCCTCTTGCCACGCCGGGGGGGAAGGTGTGAGGTGACCCGCAGTTTGTGTTGTCCCGCAGCGGTGCGTGGGCTGGCAGGTACCCGCCTGCCCGGGGAAGGGGCGATCAGCCTCTGCATTGAGGGAATCACAGCAGGAGAGTTTCCAGACCTGTCAGGCTGGCATGCCAGAAGGAAAGGTGGGTGAAGAGCCTCCATTAGCCACTGCTGCTCCCCTCAGAAATTCAGCAATAGGCAAATAAATAGTGAAATGGTCGCTGCGAGGGAGCAGGGAGCCAAGGAGAAGAAATATTCTGGGAGGGCGAGTGCACTTTGGAGCCACATTACAGCTCGCTACTCGAGCAGTTCTGCAGCAACTCACTTAATCACAACAGAAACCTTTATTAACGATACTGAAAAGCAGTGAATAAGTGGGTCATGTATAATAAGCCATTTGTGTTCAGTAGGTGAATACCAATTTGATAAAAGCTGTGTGTGCTGAAAACCTGTATAAATCGCTGTTTAGCAGATCGGAGATTGATCATTTCATTACTGGCTGGTGCAGCTTTCCCTCCACACCACGAGAGTCGGGCAGGTTGGAGACGTGGAGCGGGAGAGGGGCTGCAGCCAGCGGGATGGATTGAGCTGGGGCTGCTGGGCACGGGCAGGTCCTGCCAGGCTCTGCCCGCATCAGGCAGCGCCCGGAGCTCGCCGCCATCTCTGCCCGGTGCTGGAGGCCTGGAGGAGCCTCCACGGCATCGCGAGGGTCTGGCATAGCTCGGGAGTGTGGTCTCTCTTCCTTTTAACTTGTCCAAGCCGAAGACAGCGAGGCAATTGACCGGGAGCAGCATGTGCTCCGCGGGCATCGGCGAGCGGCCATGAACACCCCTGAGGCGCGGGCGGCTTCCCCATCCTGCCACCCCACAGTGGGCAGCGAGGTTCTGCTCGCGGGGCTGCCAGAGCTGTGGGGAGGGAAAAGTCACAATCAAAGAAAGTCCTTCTCCTGCCCTCACAGCAAAAGCTCTGCCTTTGGCGAGGATGGAGCCAGGATGGGCTCCAACTGCCCCGTGAGAGCATCTGAGCCGCAGGATTCTTCCCACCATCCCTTCACTACCCTCAGCGCTGCCTCTCCCCCTTCTCTTCTCTCCTCAGGCTGGCGCCTTCAATTATTCATGCCCCCCATTGCAGCCTGTGCACGCTGGGCTGCTGCCATCGGCTTTCTCATGCGCTGGCTGGGAAGCTCCAGCCGCTTTCCCAGCCTGCTGGCTCTGGAGCGGGGCAGGGGAGCCGTGCCGTGAGGAGGAGCAGCCCGGCTTCTTCCCGGCATCCTGTACAGGCGAAATCGCCTCGTCTCAGCAGAGCCGCGGCTGGAGGCTGGAGGGAGCGGGGCCCCGGCTCCCCAGGGCGCTGCCCTGCTCCGTTCCCTCACACCCCGGTGATTATTCTATCAATTACTTTCATAAACACTTTGCATTCTGCCGGATTTTTTCACACTTCCTAATGGGAATTCTCCATGCGATGTGTTTTTCCTGCTGCTGTTCGTGCAGTCATTCAACGCAATTACATCTGACACCTCTCCTCATCAAACGTCTGGGCTTTCTCTTCCCTTGAAGCGGCTGACAGACGATGGGCCAGACACTGGGAATTATTACGTTAGGACAGTGACAGCTAATTTTAATCATAACGTTCCGTGTGACCGAGGCAGGAATCAAACCATCAGCCAGCACGGCTGCACGCGGTCTGGGAGCTTTGGGCAGCACGGCAGGGCTGGAGTGAGGACCTGGAGTGGGCTGGGGAGCTGGAGGCTCTGCGCTGCTCTCCCCTTCATCAGGGGCTGCTCCGGGTCCGGATGGATGCCCAGGTGAGCACCTGCTGGGCCCTCTCCCCTTCACGGCTCCTCTGGGATTTGGGTTCATGGTGTGAATGGGACTCGTGCACCTCGGGACAGACAGCTCTTCCTGGCCCTGTCCTCGACGGCTCTGGCTCTTTCCAAGCTCCTCAATTCCATAGTCATTTCCCCTCCTGCAGGGCTCTTTGCTGCCTGGCTGCCCCTCGCCAAGGCTCCATCTGCGGTGGGTGCCCGACTGGTCACCAGGGATGTTGGCTGGGCTCGGTTGTGACAGGGGCACTGATACCTTGTATTGTGTCCTCTGCGTGGAGCTGGACTGGGATGAGCCCAGCAGTGATGGGGTGGGCAGGGATGGGCAGGAGGGTGCTGTGTCCATCAGCACCGGGCACTGCCAGCTCTGCGGGATGGTACCAACAGCTGTGTGTGGTGCTGGCAGCTCTCGGCAGTGGCTGCCAATGCCGGTGGTGAGTTTTGGGTGCTGGGTGAGACCAGGGGGGCTGATCTTCAGCAGAGCAAAGCTCCTGCCTCCCCCATTCCATTCCTACTGAATAATTCCTGCTGGGAATCCTCCTCTGCCTGCTGGGAACCAACCCCTGGCTGAGAGCAGCACCGGAACGAGCAGTGGCTGCAGGATGGCTGCACACACTGCTGGAACCCCACTGGGAGCTGTCAAAAAAAGGCCATTTTAGGGCTTTGCTACTTACACTATCAAATAACAGCTCTTCCTCGAGCCCCTTGGGAGGGAACTGTCTGAGAACTGCGACTCCCCAGGAATCAGATGGGAGCAGCAGGTCCCCGTGCGTGGGCAAAGCTTCGTGTAGCTGGGGCCAGACTGGAGGGACTCACCACTGATGTCTTTCCTGCTGTGGGGGTTAAACATTAGGGGAGTGGGAACAGCTGGGGGCAGGAGCTGGGACAGCCCAACGCGATGGAGCACTGTTGGAAATACCTGCAATTTTCAAGGTTAATTCCAGCTTCCCGGTGAGGTGTGCGCTGGCCTGATCACCGTCACTGAATCAGCTGGATTTATTTTTGTTTTCAATTCACATGCTGCGAATTTTAGCTCCTTCTGCTGCTCATATGACAGTAAAGAGGGCAGAGCAACGGCGCTGCCATCCCCAGCGTGTGGTGGGAGCCTCCCGGCCTCAGCCACGGCCGCAAGGCTCCAGCCTGACGCGTCTCGAGGGAAGGGAGATGGCTGGATCGCTGGAGGAGAGCAGCGCTCGCCGCCAAAGCCCTCTGCCCGCTCAGCTGGCAGGGCCGGAGCCACCTGCCCTCTCTCAGCAGTGACGTGGTCGTCACGCCGTGTTTATGCAGCGGTTTGCACCGCGATGTGTTTTCAGCGCCCCGGGGTCAGCATCCCTGCTCGCAGGCTTGTCAGGAGGAGAGGCATCCACAGCTGTTGGCGGCTATGGGAACGGGAGGGGAGGGAGGCTGCAGCTCGACCTGTGCAGCAGCCGCTGGCAGAGCCGGTGTCCCCGTGGTGGGGACAGTGTGGGGCACACAGGCAGTGCACTCAGGTAGTGCCCAGGCCTCTTCTCCCGGATCCATCCGGAGGGTGCCTCCGGTGCCTCCCGATCTGCCGGGGTGGCTCTTGCTCAGGCAGACTGTGCCAAGGGGTGGGGGGTCCTGTGGCACCCAGGAGGGTCCATCTGTGTCTGGAGCCTTGCCCTGTCTGTGTGCTGGGCTGTGCCTCGGGTGCCTTTGCTGCCGGCAGGACATGGAAAGCCGGGGCGGTAGCTTTCCGTCACCCAAAGGAGTCGCGGATTCCTGGGAAGGGGAGGGTGCTGGAGGGACTGTGGGTGCCTGGAGAGTGCCAGTGGTGGTGGATTCTGTTGGTCACGTTTGCTTTCCCTGCAGCCGTGCAGCACAAACCCAGCAGGTCAGAGCCAGCCCCACGCCAGGGACACAGGGCAGGTCTGGACGGATGTACCAGTGGGCAGGAGCAGGAGCAGAGGGACATTTCAGCTACCCCAGCCCCTGTCCCTGCTCAGCGTGGGACAGAGGCAGCCCCAGCCCCAGCCCCGCTGCCTGCTTGGCTAGTGTCACCAGCCCTGCTGCAGCTCCGGTGAGGGGCTACAGCTCAGCTGGGCACAGAAAGAGGCTTCTGAGCCCCAGCACTGCCATGGCTTGGGGAAAAAATCCCTCCCGGAGCAGGAACCTGCACGGACCGGGTGATTAACAGGCGTTTGCAAATGTCCAATGCATATTTAATTGCCCTCCGGTACATTTTTACACAAACATTAGCCTGAGTACGTGCCCATAGCGCTGCTCCAGTCGTGTCTGTCCTTGGTGCCTGGTGGGGGCTGTGGCGGAGGGCCATGGAAGGTGGCACAGCTGTGGAATGGCAGGCAGCAGGCAGAGTCCTGGAGAGGCTCCTGGGGGCTGCAAGGATTTCTGTGCTCCACGGGGCCTGTGGACGGGGCAGGCTGATGGAGCAGGGGTGTGAGGGTCATTTCCAGGCACTCGGGGCAGTGCACGACCTGCCCTTGCCCCAGCCTGGCTCCCTCCTGGCAGCCCCCTCCCTGTGCAGAGCGTGACCGAAGTGAGGGATGGTGCCCACTGCGGGGAGAGAGCCTGCAGCCTGCCTGTCTCCGGTTTATGAGAGCACCAAGCTATCCCAGCAGGCGTTTTCAATTCCGTTTATCTGTGTTTCCCCATTGAGTTCATTTTATTTCCCCTGATTTTTGTTTCTTGGAAGATTTATTGATCCTGGTGTTCTCAGTTTATGACAGGTAGCAGGCCATAAAGCACATGGAGCAAAGGCTCCTGACGGTCCCCTCCCTCCTGCCGCGGGGACAGGACACCAATGTCGGGGAGGGGAGGGATGGGGCCAGGGTGGGCGGGGACTGACCAGAGTTGGTGACTTGTCCAGTGTTAGTGGGAGCAGGGTCCAGGCAGCTTGGCCAACCCAGTGCAGGGTCCATGCCCAGCCTGGGGTCTAGGAGTGTCCTGGTCTCTGCTCGTGTCCTTGTGAGGGTCAGGGCTGGGAGTGCAGTGAGTCACCGCTGTCCAGGCAGGGTCAAGGTCCACAGCATCCATCGGGGAGGGCACACAGTGCTGCTGGGGGACACTTCTGAAAGACATCTGTCCCCACAAAGATGATGACCCTGGTCATCCATCTGTGGGACCTGTGCTCCTCTGGATGTGCTTGGAGGCAGCCGAGCTCTGGGGTTAATTAATACATACGCTTCCCAATTAAAATCGGAAAAAAAGAAGGCGCTTGATTCAATCCAGCCTTTTCTCAGCTTATCTGCCAAATTCCCTTCTGTGGGAGCAGATTTTAATTGTGTTCAGAGTAATTTGGACCCGGCTGGAACCCTCAGGCTATCACCCCGCCCCTGCACTGCAGGAGATGTGGTGTCTGGGGAGCTGGTGCAGGCTCTGCTGGGACCCACCGGCTTTGGCCATTGCTTCTGCCAGCAGGAATTCTGCGGGGCAAGAGCCTGACGGTGGCTGCAGCCAGGGAATGGGTGGGCAAGTGCTGCTTAACGGCTGGGCACAACAGCATCAGCACCACTGTGGCTGGAGCACGGAGGAACCCTTTGCCCTGTGCCAAGAAGACACCCCTGCTCCTCCCACAGCCCTCGGTCACCAGAGCTGCTCCTTTGCTGGGGTTCCCTCCACTCACCGGCACAGAATCCATGTGGCTGCTGGTGCTGTGCTCTGGGTGAACAGCATGTGGGAGCAGCTCTGGGAACCCCACTGGGAGACCCAGCCTTGGTAAACCCTGGTGTTGGGTATTTTCCTCTGTTCCCTGCTGAGATGGATTAAAGGAAAGCGATAAGTGGATGGGATTTCCATGCGTCCAGAGGGACGGGGAGATATTAGAGGTATTAACTTTTTGTCTGGGCTGATAATAATTGGTTTTCAGAGGGATCAGGGCTGGAGAGAGTGTTGCTCCCGACAGGCTGTGTGTCCCAGAGGGCTCCGGTGGCTCCGGTGGGACCTGCACGGTGGCAGTGCTGGCAGCGTGAGGTGGTGGGTGAGGACAGGAGGCACAGGGCAGCCTCTGCAACCAAAGCAGTGACCGGGCAGTGACAGGGCTGGCAGCCCTGTCCCCGTGCCGTGCCACGGAGAAACCACCGTACCGACAGCGGCAGCAGCGTTTGCCGGTGCTCTGAGCGCCGGGGCCGTCTGTACGGAGGAACAACAATCTCTCCAGAGGAGATGAAAAGAATTCTAATTACATCTCCGAACAATATTTGTTTTGAGCGAGGAAAGCAAACCATATGGCGTGTGGGAGCCTGTTTGGGGCCGCATTAAGCGAGGATTTGTTTTTCAGTTATGTCCTGATCTGAGTGAGATGCGATCATGCTCTATTCATTCCTTACACCTCAGAGGTGTGGCGGGTCCTGCACTGGCTCTGGGGCAGAGGTCCTAGGGATGCTATGGGAGTGGGGGCCACAGGCTCCTGCTCCCTCCCTTTCCCCCCACTGCTCTTTGCAAAGTGCATGGGAGGCCAGGCAGCTCTGCTGGGGGTGGGGAGGGGACACTGGGATGGGAAAGGAGAAGCTGGAGATGACAGGGACGTGTCTGCTCTGCTGTGAGGCCAGGTGTGTTTGGCTGGGGAAGGATCCAGGCACTCCTGGTGACTCCGGCTGTCCTTCACCAGGAGGCATTGTCCTTCACCAGGACAGTGGTGTGTCCCCGCAGGCACCCACAGCCCTCGCTCTGTCTCCAGCAGCTCTCTTCACTGAGACTCCCCACGACATGACGGCGCAGGCAGGTGAGGATGTGGAGATGGCGTGTTCCTTCCGCGGCAGCGGCTCCCCCTCCTACTCCCTGGAGATCCAGTGGTGGTACGTCCGCAACCACAAGGACTGGACGGACAAAGAGACGTGGGCTTCCAGTCAGGTAATGCCCCTTGTCCTCCTCCTCCACGGCAGCACGGAAAGGCAGAGCCCTTCCCCGTGCTCGCCCAGGGGAAGGGCTTTGTTTGCAGCCACTCTTGGGTTTTGGTAGGAGACCCCAACCTGCAGCAGCGTCCCCACTGCTGACCACACCCACAGAACAGGGTTTCATCGTCTCTGCTCTGACAGAGAGGAGCCTGAGGGTCCTGTGGTGCTGGACCCTGCATGGGCTGCTCAATGTCCAGCTGCACTGAGGATGCTCCGGGGCCAGTGGGGCTGGGCTGTCCTGGCTGCCCTTGCCAGCCAAGGGGCTGCCTGGCCCATTGCCATGACCTGTCCCAGGCTGAGGCTTTGTCTTTGTGCTTGTGCTTGTGCCTTCACCTATCTCACCACCAGCTCATCCCTCCTGGCCCTGCACCCTCCATCCCTCCCTTGCCCCCTGTTTCCCTATGTATTTGTCTGGCAAACAGCCTCTCTGTATTTCTCTCTCTGTTCACACAGAGATAAGGGCCAAAGAATGGGAAGCAGCTTTGGGGATTTTAATGAGCCTTTATTGTAGTGTCTTTGGCAGAGCTGCTGCTGGTTTTGCCATAAATTGAGATGCCTCAGGGCAGTGCTGCCGGGATGTGCTGCCAGGGGTCAAGGGTGGACAGGGTGTTGGAAGCACTGGGAATGCACAGCCAGTGGCTGCTGGAGGGGAACACTGGTGGGAATGGGGCTGGCAGTGATGGGAACAGAGTTCCAGGGACAGGGGGCACTGCTGCAACAGTGATGCCATAGTGATCAGGGCTCCATCCCCACTCCTGGATTGTGGGGAGCACCTGCAGCCGAGATGGAGAGGGACCTGTGGGTGAGCACCCCTGGCTGCTGTGCTGCTGCTGGTTCCTCCCATCCCATGTGCCCAGTGGGGCTTCATCTGCCCTGTGTGCCTGGGTTTGCTGGGGCTGAGCAGCCCCTGCTCCCTTCTCCCTTCTCCCTTCTCCCTTCTCCCTTCTCCCTTCTCCCTTCTCCCTTCTCCCTTCTCCCTTCTCCCTTCTCCCTTCTCCCTTCTCCCTTCTCCCTTCTCCCTTCTCCCTTCTCCCTTCTCCTCCTTGCTTGGGGCAGCCATCATGGGAGTGGGAAGGGGTCTGGTGGGCTGACCTGACCATTTCTCTTCCCTCTCTGGTCTCCCCCCACCCTGCTCTTCCCACAGCTGAAATCATCACTACCAGAGGAGCCCGGGAAGGAGGCGACCAAAATCAGCGTGAGTTTGGGTGATGATTCTCATGGGGGGCTGTGCTTGAGGGCTCACTGGGGCATTCCACTGGTCCCAGTGCCACAGGGTGGGAGAGCTGGGTATGGCCCTGGCTCAGTGCTGGGGGTGACCAGGGTGAGGGATGGCTGCCCTGCTCTCCCTGGCACCGAGAGGCACAGCCTGGACCCTGAGCCTCGTCCAGCATCTGAGCGACACATTAATGCCAGGGATAAAATAATCCAATTGACTCAGCGGATTAGCATCCCAAAACCATTTAGGCTCACGTGAGCAGAATGAGGAGCCACTAATCAGTTAAATAAAACACTCTTGGGCTTCTGCTGCCAGGTGTGTGCCCCCCTGCCTCTCCCTGCCTCAGGGAGCTCCACGACTGGGGGTGCTACAGACACAGAGCAGTGCTGGAAAGCTTCCCACCATCTCCTGGCAGCCTCTCCTGGCACTTTCATTTTTCCCTCACCAAGACAGCAAGTTGGGAAGGGGCTAGTCAGGCACCTGTGGCTTCTCTGATAGGTGCCCTCCACATCCAGGATCAGTCCCCCATCCCTGGGAAATGACCAAGAGTCTTTTACAAGGGATAAAATGCCAGAACCCTTCCCGACGGAGGGCATCGCCTTTCAGTGCCCATGTGCAGAATCAGCACAAGATTCTCCTGTTAGCAAAAAATCCCCTCCAGGGGTCATGTCCCTTTTGACTGATGCTCACCCACAACCCATATCCAAACCTAAGCAGGTTCCTCCAGGATCTGTCCCTCACCAGGCTGTTGTGGCTCTCTGCCTCACAAGCAGGAAAGTTCCAGGACTGCTGCTGGAGCAGCCAGAGCCTGGGCCCTGCCACACCCTGTCTACAGAGCCTGGGGGGCTGCTGCTCCCCACATCCCACCCCAGCCCTGCTCCAGGGGCAGGAGCAGCCAAGGCAGGTGCATGGAGCCATCCTGGGGCCAGCACTCCCTCCCAGCTCACCCGTTGCATGTTTCAGCATAATTAGGCAGTTAATTGCACGCTGGGATGGAATTGATGGGTGTGCGAGTGTAACCAGGATTTATTTTGAATCATTCGAGGCTTCTGCTGCCTCCTCCAGATCCAGCCAGCAGGGAGAGGCTGGAGCTTCAAACCTCTTTTGTTTGTTGTTATTTCAAACGTCCTTGATCATTAAGTGTTTATGGAATGGAGGAGGTAAATGAGCACGGGTGGTTCTGACGGAATTTGCGGTACAGCCACAACAGCAGGTGACTGGGAACAAACAGCAGAGTCAAACAGCGAGGGGGGTTGGCAATCCCATAAATCCCACACAGGAGCCACCATGCCAGGCACCCCTCGGCCCTGTGTTATCCACCAAACACACCTGGTGCTGGAGATGCTTTGCAGGGATGAGGAGAAGGGAAACAAGATGGGCCTGAGTGTATTTTTTCCCCTTTTAAATCCAACGGCACAGCACGTCTGCCCACCCTGGCTGTGCTGGGGGCTCTGCCCTGTTCCTATGGGCAGTGAGGGCCATCGCTGCCCTGCCTGTGCTGGCAGAGCCACAAGAGTTATGGCCAGTCATAAAATCCTCCCTCCTGAGGCTCAGTGACCTGCTGGGTAGCTGCTCCATGGCCACTGGTGGCACCAGCAAATTGGGGTTTTATTTTATTAGTTCTAAATTTCCCAGCCATTAATTTCAGTGACTTCTGGCTCTCCTGATGAAGAGGTTTTTCTGAAGCTCCTTTCCCATGACAGTCTCAACATCTGGGCACACTTGCATTGGAGCCTGGCAGCTCCTGCCTCTGTCTTGTCCTGTCCCCCCAGACTCCCAGACCCAGCGATGCAGGATTGGGGCTCATGGCTTCATGTGGGCTCTGAGCAGCCCTGAGACGCTGTTTGGGGTGGCCCTGGTTGTGACCTGCAGCATCAGCTGCCTCTCAGCAACTCATGGCATGCAGGGCAGCTGAATGCTTGTGTGTGCTCATGTGTGTCTGTATGTGCATGTGTGTGCATGTGCCTGCATGTGCCAGCACTGGAGGCCCCCACAGTGCAGGGCTGAGGGGACATCGAGGGGTCCTGGACCCTGTGCTACCTCCTGCACTGTTTGAGGTGGGGTTTGCCCCTCTCCAGCCCTGTTTCCAAACACCATAAAATCCTCAGCTAACAAATGCAGCTGCAAGTAGAAAAATGGCCTTTGCCATCCAGTGTGATTATAGGGAACAGAGCCAGGGGCCTCGGGGTGGGTTATAAATCTGATTTATTGACCCAGCCCAGAGCAGCCGCGGCTCTGGCTAGTGAGTAAGTCTTAAATTTCATTGGGTGATAAATACTGAGAGCGAATCAATTTGGTAGAAAAGCTAATTAGCCAGCGTGGTTCCGCATCGATCTCCGAGCCCTGCGTGGCCGGGTGCGAGCCAGGGCTTCCATCATCCCGTGGCCCAGGCTGGGGTTGGATCCCCCTGTACCAACTTCACCAACATTTACTGTGTCCTCCCCACCACAAGGCTGGGGCATGGTGACACACGGTCGGGGGTGGCATTGACCCAGGGGTCTAGGGGGCAGTGGGAGTCCTGGAGACCCCTGACCCCCCGTCTTCCCCGGTGCAGGTGGTGAAGGTGGTTGGCAGCAACATCTCCCACAAGCTGCGGCTGTCGCGGGTGAAGCTGGAGGACGAGGGGACGTACGAGTGCCGGGTGATCGACTCCAGCGACGGCAAGGCACGGCACCACAAGGTGAAGGCGTACCTGCGGGTGGAGGCAGCGGGGGGCCCGGGGCACCCCCAGGACACCGAGCTGCGTGGGGCCCCGCTGGCAGAGCTCGCCGCGCCGGGCTCAGCCCACGCACACCACCACCATCACCACCACAAAGCCGGGAAGGAGCTGAAGAAGCGCTCGGCAGACACCTCCTGTGTGCTGTAGGTGGGCGGTGCGGGGGGACGCCGGAGCCCCCCTCCGCCCCGGACTCAGCGGAGCCACCAAGGGTCCCGCACCCCCTGCCAGAGACTGGCCCCACCACCCCGTCCTGTCCAGCACCCCTCGCCACCTCCGTCACCCACGGGGCGCCGCGGGTTTCTCCCCCAGCCGCGCGGCGCAGCGGTGCCAGGGCTCGGTGTGGTGCGGGAGCAGGACCTGTCAGTGCCATGGGTGCATCGCTGCGGCTGTGCCCGGGGCCAGGGCGTGTGCCCACACGGGTGGTCGCCACCCCCCTGGCCTTGTGCGGGTGGGCGCCCCTGCCCGCTGCCACCGTGGTGCCGCGGGCTGCGCTGTGTCCCAGCTCTCCGCCCGGTGGGGACCCTCCTGCCCACGGGACCCTCCCTGCCCTCTCCTGTGCTTCGCAGAACCAGCCGCCTGTTCCTGTAGGTTGCCCCGTTTAGTTGCTCTGTTCCAGCCCCACAGTGCTTATCTAAGTTCCAGCCTCCATCCTACCGCCCGTGTGTATCCCCTCGCCCTGCCCTGCCCCTGCCTGCCCCGCAGCCCCCCGCACGTCAAGGCCTGAGCTCAGCAGAGGAAGGACGGCACGGCACGATCTCGGCACGATCCCGGCACACTCCGGCATCGCTCAGCCAGGCAGCTGCCCGTGCTCCGTGTGCCCGGGAAGCTGTGCCACCAGAGCTGGCCCCCTGCACCCATCACTCCTCCTGCCCCTTGCATTTCACGGAGGATGCGGGGCTCATCCGCCAGCCCTGCCCACCCTGGCCCCGTCCCACTACCCGTGCCGGCGTGGCTCTCGGCTCCCTCCCCGTCGAACATTCCTCCCTGCTAGGCCACAGCACCACATCTCCCCGGGCAGGGTCTGGCCCACGGGCTCCTGTGCTGCAGTGCAAACAGCAGAGCCCGTCCCTGCTGCCCCCACGGGTGACCACGGCCACTGGGGACAGAGCTGTGGGGAGAGGGAGGGGGGTCCCGAGCCTCCCCAGCTGGGTGCCGCTCCCCTGCTGCCCCTCAGCCTGCCACCATCAGACCTGCTGCAGCTAATAAAGCTCTTTAAACGAAGCCTCTGCAGGTCTGTGCTTTCTGTCCATGGCACGGCAAGGGGACACAGCTTTGGCACTGCCTTGGGTAAAAAAGGACAGAGCTGGGGCTGCTGGACTGGGGTGGATAGGGGTGGAGATGGAGATGGGGACGGGGAGGTGGATGAGGGCTGGCATCAGCATTGTCACCTGCAGCTGAGGGCTCAGAGCATTAAAAAGCTGCAGCTGGAGAGATCCTGCCCAGCCTGAGAGCTGCTGCCCTGAGGGGTGCAGGATACAGCCAGGTCCCAGGTGAACTGGGGGTGTTTCACATTGTGGCCATGGGGGGCTGAGTCCAGTGGGGTGGTTGGGTGGGCTGCCAGGGTCCAGCCCCTTTCTGTGCTGCCAGATGCTATCCCTGACACCCACCTGGCACCCAAACCAGACTTCCAGCCTGGTGGGAGATGGGGGTACCAAAAGCAGGGTGCTGACTGTCCCTGGGGCCTGGCTCTGCCTCTCCAGTGGGAGAAAACTCCCAGCACTGGCAATGGCCAGCCTGGCCCAGCTGCCTGGAGTCCTGCAGCTCCTTTGCAGCTTGTTACTTCCGGGATCTCCATCATGCTCACCCCTTGCTGTGCTGATGTGAAAGAGCAAGAGCTGCTAGCTGGTGTCATCCTGTGCTGGGGGCAGGAGGAGGCAGAGGTGTCTGGTGTCTCTGGAGCCATGGTCACCTCTGCCACCTGGACAGCTGAGGTCTTGGGGAGCAAAGGGCACAGGAGGAAAATTCAGGAGCTGCAGGGCAAGGATAGACTGCTGGTGCAGATTTCTGCTTTGCCACAAGCAGTAATGGGGGCTGTGCTGTAGCAATCCCTGGCAGAGCTGTGGCACTGGGGCTGTGCTCAAATTCTCCCAGTCAGGGAGTGGGATTGCTGGGGAAAGAAGAGAGATTGGGATGCATCGGTCACCAGTGCAGCAAAAAGCAGGCCACAGCAGAGGAAAAGGAAGAGCCAGAGACACACTGGGGAGGGCAGGAGGCTGCAAATCACCTCAAACGGGGAGTAAACAAATTGCTGTGCAGTGCAGTGATTTGTAAAACCTGGAGATGAGCTTTAACAATAACAGGTTTTATTAGAAGAGATTAATTTTGCTGAGTTTATACGAAATCTTGGGAGAGGACCCTGCTGGATCCATGTGTGTGGCTCAGCAGTGCCTGTTGCCAGGGGCTGTGTGTGGAACTGCCCTGGGTGTGGCAGTCCCCCATGGTCCTGACTGGGTTTGTACATGGAAAGGGCAGTTGGACATGGCTTTCCCAGCTCCCTGATCCCAGAGAGCGTGGCTGGAGTCGGGGAGCAAGGGGGTTCCTTGTGTGTTGGGGGCTGCCTGGGGGAGGAGGGTTCTGGCAGGGAAGGCCCTGGGCTTGTGAAGGGGCTGAGCTTAATATGCAAGTCACTGCTGGGGAGGAACCAGCCTCATGAAAATGCCATTTCCACGTAGTCCCTCTCCCAGCCATTATCCTGCCTCAGACAAAAGCAATTTACTCAGCCTCCAATAAAGCAAGGGCAATAACGAAGCTGAGAGGAGCTGACAGTGACAGGCAGGACAGCCTTTCCTGCCACCAGCACCCACCTGCTGGCTGGGGCTGAGGCTGTGGGGAAAATCTGTGTGAGAGCATTGTGAATCACAGGCTGTGGGGGCAGGTCTTGGTGCAGTCAGCTGTGCCAGAGCCCTCGCTGGTGATGTGGTTGGTTCCTGGGCAGTGATGGGACAGTGCTGCTCTTGAGTGTCATGCTTGTCCTGCAGGATGGCAAGCCTTGGCATGAGCAGGCTGGATCCTTGGAGCCCACACTGCTGTGGAGCCGAGCAGAGCCAGGCTGGATGCAGCATCTGCATCTAATGGATGACTTTTGTCAAGTGCTACAACAATCCAGGAAACTGCACCAGCCCCAAGGGCACGTGGAAACCAAAGACAGTATTTCACCTCCCTGCCTGCCCTGTCAGAGCAGCTCTGAAGGCTCCTTTGTATAAAACCCAACCAGCGTTAAGCACTGAACAGATATTAAAAGAGAGTAAAGCTGACCTGCAGCCCTGTCCTACCAGGTAAAAAGCCATTGACTTGTGTTTTTCCTGGAGAAGCAACCGGGAGTAAAGCCTGAATAAAACCAGGGAGACAAGGGGAAATGGCCAGCTGAGGGAGGCAGGCAGCAGAACAGTGCCCACCAGCAGACACATTCTGGATGCTCACCCAGAATCCCCAACAGTGATGCACAAAGTCTGCTCCATGTAACAATCCGTTTATTGCTTTGGTTTTTCTGTTTCTGAGCTTGCTCCCAAATTTAGTCAAGATCTGCCCTTTTGCTTCACTTGCATAGAACTTCCCCGAGTGTCAGGAGGCAGCCTGCTGCCAGGAGCTGCTCGGGTGGAGCTGAGGGATTTGGGAGCTGGTGAGGTCTGGGAACAGCAGAGTGAAGCAGTGCCTGTGGACAGTCTCTGGAGATGTGGGAGCTGGAGATCAGAGGAGAGGCTCCTCAGCAGGGGGTGAGCTGACCCCAAAGACGTGTCATCCTCTGCTCACTGTGCCATGTTGTACCTGCTGGGCAAACCATGGCACCGCTGAGATGCCACTGTGCTCACAGCCCCTGCCACTGCTGGCACTTCTGACCACAGACAGAAGCAGAAGCTGTACTGGGGCACAGGCAGGTTCTTCATCTAATTCTCCTTGGTGTGGGGATTAGAAATGGCCTGAGAGAACCGTGATGTGGGCATGGGAGAAGTTGTAAATCACTCCCAGGTGTAAATCAGGGCTGGCTGATTCTCTACAGAACCCGAGAGAGAGTGAGGTGGAGCAGAGAGAACATTTGGCCGTCTCCAGCCAGTCTCAGCAAACTGCAGCTGTGGTGAGCAGCCCTGATGCTTCTGAGAGGACACACTGTTCCTGCCAGGAACACAGGTGAGGAATTTATTGGAAATGCACTTCTGCGATTAAGTGGTTTTAAAATGAACAGGTTTATAGTGCACCCCAAACAAGATTATCTTCCTGGAAAAGGGTAAAGGCTAGAAAAAGCTTTTGCTTTGAGTTGTCAGTCACTGTCCAGCTGAGAATGGGAGGGATCATCACAGCTGTGAGGAGGTCGGAGAGGTTGGGGGATGCTAAAGGGTCACTCCCCAAGGATCAAGGGTTAGGAAGTAATTTCTGGAAGATGACTCACTCTTCATGTGCCATTTTCTCTGCATATGCTGCTGGAAAGGCACAAGTCAGGAGGAGTCAGGGTCATGTACCCACCTCATCCTCAAACACTGCTTCAAAAAATAAACCTTCTGCCATGGGGACAGTGTCTCAGCCAGTGCCCCAGACTGGGCAGCCCTTCCTTTGCCCCTGAACCATTTGGATCTTCAATGACAGTGTTTTCCCAGGTGAGCTCTATCGTGGTGGTTCCTCTTTCCCATCCCAGCCGCTGTGTAGGTCTGTCAGGGAGGAGATGCCTCCTGTGTGCTGATCCCTGGCCCTGTGCCCTCCTGCTGCTGCAGCCTCTGGAGCAGGAGCACCACATTGTCCGTGAGCTCGTTCCGTGGCCGTCCCATCCCGCTGAGCTTCACAGGGCGCAGGCTGGCGTGGGGAGGCTCGTACCCCTCGGGGCAGCACACCTCGTTCAGGAGCAGCCAGGTGCTGTCAGGGTCCACCCGCATCAAGTGCAGGAAAACACTGCAGAAAGTGGCAGGAAGAAAGGAAAGAAGAGTAAGGACAAGGTCTTTTGCTTGGGACCCAAGGTCATTAAGAGCTAAGGAAAGCTTTGATGGTGCTGGCAACCTCTGGCAGCTGAACAAACTTGGCTCCTTACAGAGGGCACTGCAGCGGCCCCTGTGCTTGAGAAAGCAGCTCTGTGTCTCACAGCTACTGGCACATGGGAGAAAAATATTTATGATGCTACAGTCAGTTGTGGACATCAAACAAGCAGCTGGTGCAGAACTGACCCAGGCTTGGTGCTGGCACAAGCCTAAACCTGCCTGTCCCACATGCTGGGGTGGTGACTGTGGGGCACTGCATGTGCTGCTCATATCTGGGATCTTTTGGACATCTCCTGCAGCAACCTTAGAAGTTGTGTTGCTCACCTCCCTCTCTGGGTTTTGGGGAGTGAGGGAGTTAACCCATCTGGGCTTCCTCTGCCTTTCCAGAGGTGACAAACTCAAGGGTGTTTGGGGCAGCTGCCCAGACTCAGCCCCAAGGGAAGCTCAACACTGCATTTGAGGGCT
This sequence comes from Lichenostomus cassidix, assembly GCF_008360975.1. NCBI lineage: Eukaryota > Metazoa > Chordata > Aves > Passeriformes > Meliphagidae > Lichenostomus > Lichenostomus cassidix. Next base: position 7,703,793 of record NC_139500.1, on the reverse strand, counting down.
TTTTGCCCAAGTGAGGTCTCCCCCCATCCCAAGTCCTTATTAGCTGCCTCCGAATTTTCATTCTTCTGCACAGCACCTTTCACAAAGCAGGATTTTAAACCAAAACCAAATACAACCTTCATTAACAACAGAATGAAGGAAAACAGGAATCTCAACTTCCTCTGCAGATTTACTGCTGTGTTGATCGCTTTCACTTTGCATTTCCATACCTCAGTAAGATGGGATTTGCCTTTCCAGCATGCCCTTCACACTGGGCCCCAGCTGTGAGCTGCTGGGACACAGCTGCTGCTGGAGAGGAGGAAGCTTGAGGAGTGAAAGAGCAAATGCTGATTTGCATGACCTGCAGTTACCCAACCCCTCCTGCCAGCTCTCCCTGCAGCAACCTTTGGGCTTAGCTACGTTTGTGTCAGGGTTTAATGCACAGAAGTTGTACTGGGCTTAAATAGTATTAAATTCTCTGGCTGTGACATGGACAAAATTAAACTGGAATTCGCAAGGCCTCTTCCTGAATGGTGCTGAGTGCTCTGTGAGCACCAAAGGCACACAGCACTCACCACACCTATGGTACAGTTTCCCAAGATCCCAGTAGAGCCAGATATGCATCTTCAGGTCTCTAGTTTTTACTGAAATCATGGAGCTGTGAGGAGAACAGCAGCTGGGTGAGGTAATGGGAAATCAGGTAGGTCTGTCTCTGCTCCCCCAAGAAGCACAGGATTGAACTCCCACTCTAAAAGCAAAGATCACCTGCTACAAAAGCCACACAAAATCATGACTTGATTGCTGTCCAAATTTCTCCTGGAAGAACTTTGATCCCTAAAGTGAGGTTGCTTCCTTTGTAAAGCAAGGAGAAATCTATTTGAGCAGCTCTCCTCTGAAAGGAGTGTAGTGCCATGGGTAATGTGAAAGAGCACAGAAATGAGATGAAGGCAGGAGAGAGCTCCCTCTCCTCTTCCCAATAACCCTGTGGATGTGTGACTCCTTACTCCATGTGCAGCCAAAGCTGTTGCTTTTGCCTCTCTGCCATTAACACCTCGCCTGTCCCTCAGTGCAGGTCTCTGAACAGCAAGAGGGGAGATGTCACCACTGAAGCTGTTGGCAGTGTCCCCTCCCAAAGGTACTGGCTGTGCCTATCTGCCTGCTTCAGAGGAACCAGTGGGAATGTGCTCCACAGTGATAGCTGGACTTGGCAACAGCTGCCTCAGCAACATGACTATTTTCTGTGGATTGGCCAGCTGCAGGTGAGCTAACAGGACTCCTCGTTCCCCTGGCTTTGTTCCTGCAGCTCTGCTGACTGGAAGGGAGGACTGGCCCACTCAGTGCCAGCCCAAGCAAGGGGCTGACAGGGGCAGAGCATGGAGCTCTGACCAGCAGCATGCTGACTCCAGTTCTCCATACCCTGCCCTGCCCGTGCTCTTGGCTTGGCTGTGACAGGGGGAGCACATGGCTCTGACTGCCAGCAAACACAAGCTCCCAGCGGTTCCACCCAGTTTTCAATGGGCTGCTGCTGCTGGGCAGCTGCAGAGATAATCCTTGCTCCTTATGGCTGGGATAGGAGCAGGCATGGAAAATGAATTGCTGCGAAGTGGACATGGAAATGGGGAATATTGTTCAGCAGGCTGCTGATCCCCAGTACACACACAGCTGTACCTCTTACACTCACAGCACAGACACTCTGCTCTCCAACCTCTTCCCAATCAGCTGCTCCAGGGAGAGTGACCCTCAGAGACTATCCAGACCCTGGAGAACTCACTGCCTCTGGTGCCCATAATGGCTCAAGGCTGTGATTATCCCTGATAGCCTGGAGTGCTCTGCAGCTTAAAGAACAACTTGACTTTTACATTTTCAAACTAACTCCGGGGTAGTTTCCAAGCAACCTGTTTCCATAGCAAAGAATCCTGGGGTTAATCCAAGTTTGTTTTCTGTTGTTGCCTTTTTCTTTTCTTTTTTTTTTCTTAAATATCACTTTATTGAATTTTGCCTTGAGCAGGTGGCTGTTCTGGTGTGCTTCAATCCAGCCTGGGAGTGATAGCTGACAATCAGTATCCAACAAACCACACAAGCAAACCAATAGAGGTAAGCTGCATAATCAACCTTGGTATCAAAAAAGGTCCCAAAATAGCTCATATTTGTCCCAAATGTGCTAAACTTATTCTACTAGCACAGAGCAGTTTGGCTATTCTGTTGCCTTGTCTTTTCCCAAGCTCCAAGCAAAGCTATGGCACAGTGACCAGACTGGCAGAAGGACAAGGCTTCCTGGCTTTTTATGCCTGCTGAATGTTTAACTGGATACAGCTCACCATAGGCTTCAGTAAGAACTGAGGAAATTGTATCTTAGGGGGGAAAAAATAATCATTCCTACCCAGACTGTTCACTGAAAGGTCAAACAAACTTCACAGGCTACAAACATTTAGTAGGAATTAAGTGTAAATTTCAAAACAGTCACTTGAAGATGGAAGAATGGCAAACTACTTGTCAGTTTTGACAGGGGCCAGTGACAATTTCCTAATCTCTTTTCCTTCAAGGTTTTATTCCCTGAAGTGAAAAGCTTGTCAGAGATGATGCAACTCCATAAATTGATGAGAAGCTCAGATTTACATATTGTGACTTTCAGTTTCCAACATCTCCCCCTGCCTTGTTCCCAGTGCTGGGGCTCCACACACTCCCCTTTGCTCAAGTCTTTCTGGGCACTTCCCCACCCTTGGACTGGCTCATCTTCTTCAATGAAGGCAAAGACTTGTTTAGTGCTCCCTGGAATTCCCAAACTCCTCTTCAGTAGGTTTGGTCCCTTTGGTGATTTTACATTTGGTTTTTTTTGTTTGTTGTTTGTTTGGTTTTTTAAAAAAGCTTTGCCTAAAACTCTCCTGGAATACTCCCAGCAGTCATCTTCTAGTAAAGCCTACTGTTATGTGCTGGAGTTCTTTTTTTCTCAGTGTCTATTTTTGCCTGTTGAGTATTGCATGAAGCTGCAGTTACAAAAATCACTTACTCCCACTGCTTCATCTAATAAAGCTACAGGGTCCCATAAATGGGATTAAGCAGACTCCTTGGGGCATGATAACATCCCTGGATGACAGCCAAACTCCCTTTTTCCATTTCTTTTTTTTTTTTTTGTGTGTGTGTGGCTCAAGCACATTGGCCAAAAATTCCTGCTCAACCCCTTGCATGCCTACAGAATCCTCACGTAGTCAGTATACAGTTTTTGGAGCTACAACTGACTTTGCAAGTCCTGACCTTGCTCTTGACAGGTCACAACCCATCAGTTGAATAAGGATCCTTAAGAGCTGAGCAAAGTCCAGTTAGTATAAATCACTATGGCAAGCTGATTCCAAACATCCTTTTACCTCATATGATTTCTGTAGTGATAAAGCTGAGTTATGTGACGTACGCTGGTGCTCAGGCTGGGGCTAAGATTAGTTCTGGTCTATCTGTTTTTAGAAGCATTTAAAATGCAGAATTTCTCATGTATCAAGCTGATAACATTGCCCTTGCTTAGATGGAAAGGGCCTTATGTGTGACAGGCTGTGTCAGTTTGCAGGATTACTTTCAGGCACATGGAAGGCAAGAAGAGGCAGAACTTACAGGAATGTAGTGGTTCAGCAGCTGGAGAACAGAAATGGAAGTGTGGCTGAGAAGTGATTCTTATCCTAGCAAAGGAGCTGAGTGTTATGGTGCAGACTAATTTTGACTTTTCCAGGCTGAAACCTCCTATCAGTGCACTACAGGTAAAAGTTAGTGTGATATGACTAACTCTGATCCATCCACGCTCCAAGATCAGGGATTGCACAGGACTAAACTGAAAAAATTAAACCCCAAAGAAATCTCCAAATGCTGCCATGTGCATGGTGTCAAGGCCAGGCATGATGCATGCCTCAGTGCATGCATGTGTCTGGTCAATGGTGTTAAACAAGATACAGCAAGGGCTTCTATGAGGAGCTTGGTTCACTGACATATGTGATGCATGGTGCATCAAAAGCATGGGGGGAGGAGCAAAACATATGGCATTTTTCCCTTAAAATAAAATAAAAATTACATATAGGAGACAAATGTTACTTGCCCTGAACTTTGCTGCCCTTTTCCTCCAAGAAGTGAGCTCGCTTCACCGTACAGCTTCCAACAGGGCTCATTTTGTATTCCCCCCACCCCTGCTGCTGGGGGGAAATTGCACAGCTTCTCAAGCTGCTTGGTTAATGATTTAAAAGCTTCGGATTCCAAGTATCTAGATAAATCCTGGTGTTCTGCTTTCCATCCAGCATTGCTTGCACAGACTGAGGCATTATTGCATTAAGGGGATGCACGCCCACAGCACAGAGCCCCTCTGCAGAACAAATGCTGCTGGAGCCTGCTGTGCTGCCGTGAAAGCCTCCAAGGTAAAAATAAACCTGCTCCCACCCGCGCAGGGATACAAACAAAGGAATGCTCCAGCTCCGGAGAGCGCTGGCTCTGAACTGCTGCCCAGCCACACAAAGCCCTTCACACCCTGCACCCCCGGGAGCCTGTGCTTTGTGAAAGGGAACGGATGGGCTGCACTTCCCTTTGCTTCCCTTTCCAGCAGCCTGCCCTGGAAATCCGAAACCGCAGAGCCTTCGGAAACTGCTGATTTCCCTTCCCCTCGGGGGAGGGCAGGGCTGGCCACACAGAAAGGGGGGGCTGGCTTTCACTCCCATCCTTTGGCAGAGGGGCTTTCTGATTTATGTCCTGTGTTCTGTACCTGGACTCGTTTTGTCTCCTGAAATCTCCGGCCTTGGTTCCAGGTGACAACATATGACAATAGTGATTTCTTATCCTGACAGCAGAACATGCTGAGCAGGGTTTTGTACACCAAGCAGCAAAGTATGTCTGTCAACACTTCCTAGAGCTGGAGTGTGTTCACCTAAACTGCTTTTGCTCTTTTAGAATCTCCCAGCCTTCTCAGAGCAACACCGGTGCCAAGACTGACAGCTTTCCAAACAAACTCTGGTCCACCTGGCAGAGCCTGGGTTGGAGCCCAGGGAAAATGGAAGGATAACAGAAGTAAATCCCCCAGCCTGCAGAAGGTACTAAGTGATAAAATACAAGGGAATACCTGGCACATCCTCTTCCATAGCTGTCTTCCCTCTGCAGTTTGATGCCACCAGTGGGCCAAGCGCACCAAGTATTTGGTTAGGAACAAGCAAGTACTACATCTTCCCCTCTGTCCCCAAATGCACTGCAAGGTCACCTGTAATGTCTCTGCAAGCTGACAACTGACCTCTCCAGCTCGTTTTGGGGCATAAATGACACTGAATCACAGAAAACTTCCATGAGAGACCCTGTTGTACAGGCATGAATGTGCTGGAATGTGGAACAGGAAAGGTGTAAAAGGAATGGGATCACCATGCTCCCTCTGTCCCCCATAATATGTACACCCAACACACCTGCATTTAAGAGACATTACCTCTGGGCAGCTTCTTGCAGTTTCACAGGTTGCTTGGCACTGAGGTAAATCAGGCAGGCATCTGCCACTTTATTCAGGTCACTCTCGCCTGCAGAAATGGAACAGGAAAGAAGGGTAGGAGATGACCTCCTCAGCAGCTGCTGCCTAATGGAATCAGTTCCAAATTGGCAGCAGAGGCTTCTGAGCCTTTGAGCTGTCTGACCTGGAGCTCTTCTGACCTTGCCTTTTAAGCATTTGCTGCAAAGACAGGAAAGCAATCAAGGGCACTGAGAGGAAAAGAGCAACTAGCCAGCAAACCTTCTCCCTCATCAAAGGCAGCTCCAGAAATTTCACTTGGGGAGAATTTCAGAGAGTTTCATTCAATAGAAGAGTGTGATGTGCTGGATTTAAAGGGTCACCCAGAGATAAGCCCACAATGGAACCAGTCAAGCTAGCCAGAAGTCTTATTTGGGCATCAGCTTGTCAGGTAAGAACAAAGCATGGCCCAACAGGCCCTACAACAATCCAGGCACTCCACTCAGTACCCCCTTCTCATGCACAAGTGAGATGAGCAGTCAGATTTTGCATGGACTGGGAACCTTCTCTCCCATTTGTCTCCTGGGGAGTAAAGAATGCCCAGCACCTCTTTATAGAGCTCCTACAGAGGACAGACTTAGGCTGGAGAACGTCAGGAAATCAATTCTGTGGGCAGCTGGAGGAGAAGCAGTGAGTTGGGAGAGTAAAGTCTGGCAGAGATCCACACAACCTGTGCTTCTGCTGGTACTCACCCATGTCCAGCTTTTCGCAGAGAGAGCCCAGGCCCTGCAGCACAGCCAGCTGCAGCTTGAAGGCCAGTGTGTGGCTGTACACAGGCCCAGCTCTGGCACTTGCTGGGGCCTGGCTGAGGAGGGAACTGGTCAGCTTGGGCAGGACATCTTTGGAGAATCTCTGCCTCAGGAAGTCCCCACACGTTTGAGCCAGGGTACACAGCACCTAAGAGAGACATCAGTTACAGGGGAAGAGCACACAGAGGGGCCTGGAAGGAGCTCAGGGATCCCACACCAGCTTGGGGGGGATTCAGGCATTCATCCTCTCTGGAGAATTTATTTTGCAGGTAAGAGCAATGTGACCATACCTGCCCCAGTTTCCCCATAATAAGCAGAAAGTGGATGTTCAAGAGGCTGAGTGAGCTGCACCCTGCACAGCAGTGTCACCTGGCTGACCTCCTGGGCTGCCCTTCCCTCATTAGCACACTAAAGGTAAGAACAGCTGTGCAGTCTTACTCAGAATTACTGGAGGAGTCTCTGATGGAAAATGCCATTAAATATAATTATATCCTTATATCCTTTTTGTGGTGCAGACAGCCCGTCTTTCCAAGCACATCAGCAGGCAGAAAGGTCAACTGGCCACAGCACAGGGCACCCAGCACTACTGGTGTGTGCCCAGGATCAAACTCAACCTGGGTAAAGAATGGCCCTAAATGCATGTAAAAACAAAGGGGGATCCACGTGGCCAGAACACTGATCTCTCTTGGAACTTCACTGAGCTCATGGTCTCAAGGTGCAGGACTGAGATGCTGGTTATGTTGTGTTTGTTTTACACTGATATGACACTTCTTATTCTGGAATTTAGGCAGGAAAACACTTTGGTTTAATTCATACAACAAAACCCAACCTGGGTGCCAATTGTAATTTGAACTTTTCAAGAGTTAATTAGTTTTTGTATAGCAATCTCTACCTCCTTTTAGGGCAGGCATATGATAGGTATGGCTATTTTGAGATTCTAGTGCGTGGCTTCTGGAATTTGGGGAATCAAAACTCTCTTTATTCACACTGAAGGATTCTAAAATGAATCTCACTCTGCCCAGCAGATGAATTCCTCTGCAATGCTGGGGCTGGCAACCTCTGGAAACATGCTTTACTGGCCAGCCTGTGAGTCAGGAGAAAGGAGCCAGCTGACAAGGTCAGGAGCTCTTTAATAATGTCATTATAGAGCCAAGTCTTTGTTTAACCTCTCCCCTCCCTTGCCAATACCTCAATCATGAAATGTTCCCTCCTCTGCAATATGAGACTTCCAAAGAGGATGCTGTGACTGTGACTCCAGCAAGACCAAGCTGCACTGTATGGTGCCCCCAACAGCTGCTCAGGCTGTAGAATTGTTTTTCTCATCCTTGCAACAACCACCAACATTGTTGTTTCCCCTAAGAACAGCATCAAGGGTTTACCTGGGGACAGGCTGCAGTGAGAGTGGTACAAATCCACGCACTGCAGGGCAGTGACCCCATGCTCCAAACCACATTTCAACATCACTGCAGGAGCTTGGTGCTTTCTCCTATGCTGCAGCATTGCCTGAGCCACTTCCTGCCCAAGCCCCAGCTGAAAATGCTGCTGGCAGTCACTGCTGTACCTTGAAGGCTCTGAGCACTGCCAGAGGGTCGTCACTAATCAGCCGGGTGACGAGAGCTGGCCAGACACGGTGAGCCATGGGAAGCAGATGGTTTCCATGAGGATGCAGCATGATTACACAGAGTTCCAGCACGTCCAGAACCTGGGCAGGAAGGGAGGGAACAGACTCTGAGTGCTGCAGTGCCAGGCATTCAGGTGGATCCCAGCATCATGCTGGGAAGCCAGGAGGAGGAGGGGTTGACTAGCAAAGGGTGCAGTTTTACTGCAGCAGGAATGGGGACAAGTGAACAGCACTTAGAGATCAGGCCTGTTTGAAAAGGGACAAGTACCACAATGACACAACCTGTGCTGGGCACAGAGCAGGATTCCTGGCCTGATCCCACAAGCTGAGCTGCTCACTTGGACCCCACTGTGGCTGTGGCAGCAGGATCACCTGGCAGAGCTGGGGCCGCTGGGATGAGAATCTGGGTTATGCCTCATTTTTCAGTCTCACTTTGCACTTTAAAAGGAGGCCACCTTCAAAGGGTTTTCATAATTAGAAAAAAGCCAGGCTTTTAGCCCTGCTTATCATCACCCCAGCAACTTCAAAAACATTCATCAGCCTGTGTGTTGCAGCCTGAGGAAGGGGGATGGGAGGCACAGATGGGAGAAAGATGCTTCTGTTTCCTCTACCAAAGGACAAGGCACAAGACTTAACTGTCATGAGCATCAAGGGAAAGTGCCCAGTACAAAGCCACCCTTAAGATTCTGTTCCGCCTGGCTGCCTTCCTAATCCAGAGAGCTCCCAAAAAACTATCTCCCTTCCCCTTGCCAGGCTTGGAGGACCTGTCCTGCTCGAGCATATGGCAGCACAAACCTGGGGATGGCAGGGAGCCCAACGTGCATGGTGCACATGCTGATGAGCTACCAGCCCCTTCATGGGCACCATCTGTCCTCTCAGAGCCGGCGATTACCGACCTTCAGCCGCACTCGGAGGCTCCCGTCAGACAGCAAGTGGATGCACCTCTCCATCACATCCCTGGCCAGCTGAGCATGGCTTGGCATTGGAGCTTCTCCTTCCATGTCGCAGTTGGGCTCTGCCTTAGCATGGGGAACTTCATCTAGAAGACAAAACCATTACTAAAGCCATGAAAATGACTTGGGGGCTCTGGGAGATTACAACACCCACTCACAACCACTCTGCAAATTCCTGAGTAAGGCCTTTGGCGTTTTTTAATGCACTTAGATATAGTTAAGCCTATGAGTTCTGTGAGTTAGTGTCAGGTTCACTTAAGAGTGTGGGGCTAGGGAATGTTCGCTTTCTTTACTGGACAATGCAGCTGGTCTGACATTTGCAGTCTCTTCTCACCATGGACTTATTTCCCATTGATTTTTATTAAAAATGAAAAGCCTGGGTATTTAAAGATGAAATACTTAAAGGTCAGGATTGCAGCATAGCCCAGTAAAGACTAAAAAGTCCCCTATATGAATGTCTGCAGTGCTTGCCAAGGCCAAGCAAGAAGGGAGCAGTGGCATCATTAGCCAGGAGAAAATAGTACAGAGATTCCCCAGGGAGCACAAGGAAAATGGATAGCATCCTGGAAAGAGGAAACTTCAGGTCCTGAACCCAAATGAACTGTTATGAGGTAAGGAAAAACAAAGTATGCTTGTGTCTTAGAGTTAGAGAAGCCTTGCTCTGCAAACATCTGGCTTCCCTGCTCAAACAGAACAAAGCAAGAACATCCAACAGCACTTTACACGAACCAAGGTCAGCTCAAAGAAGAGCTGAGACCGTCAGTCTGGTCCCAAGGCCCAAGGCCACCCTGTGACAAAAGGACACCTCAGAGGTCATGGTCTGCAAGCTGACTGTGTTCCTCTCCAGGCATGCACAGCACTGACCTGCTTCCTCCTCCTCCTCCTGGTCAGGAAGATCACCCTCTGAGATCTGCTTCTGGCTGACATAGTCAAAGAAGAATCGTTCCACTTCTTGCCTTGTGATTGTCACCTCCTGCTGCCCCTGGGACTGAGCCCTGCTCTGCCCCTTGTCAGTCTGCCTTTGCTGGTGCTCCTCAGCGCTGGGCGTTCCAAACCACTGCACTGCAAAAGAGGAACTGACATGTCACTGAGCAACCATGATCTCCTCCTGCAAGGTGCCATGGATTCTGTGAGAGATGAGATGGTTCTCACATCTCATGGGATTGCACCTGATCCAGGCACCTGCTGTCACATCCCAGTCACCTCCCTGATGGTATGGGAATGTTAAAAAGGGATACATGCCATGAGCCCCAACAGAATGTTCATGGGAGCAGTGAATCCGTCCATTTCTCAGCCACTGAAGGCCATGCTCCTGTGAAAGGCTGCAAGCCAGACAAACTGGAGAGGGGAAGCTACTGGTGATCTTTGCTTGAGTGCTGCCCCAGCAAGCAAAGCACAGTGGCAATGACACTGCAGCACGTTGGCCACCTGGAACCCCCAATGGCAACTGAAAAGGTCCAAGACAAGAACCCTTAGTGACAGGAAGGCTGCATTACACAAAGTAAACATCATTTTGGTACCTAGAGCTGTCATGACTGAGTGGAGGACCCTGAGGAAGGTGGAAGCCTGGCTATTGTAGGACTGATCTAGTGCAGACAGGACATCTTGGATTACATCTTCTACCAGTGGCAGCAAGCTGGCATCCGAATGCCTCAGCATCGTGTCCAGGACCTGGGAAGCACGTGGCTGATGTGCCAGCTGGCGCAAATTCAGGGAAATCCCATTCACCAGATAGTCAGAATTCTCATTAATCAAACTCTGCACCGAGTCGTAACCGCAGGCCTCACATATGTCTGCCAGTGTCCCCAGTGCTGTCTCACTGATGAGCAGAGTCCTGTCACCAGCCTTTTCCAGCACAGGGTAGAGAGCTGAGAGCAACAGCAGCCGGAACTCCTTCCTGAGGACGGCAGCAAAGCAGCCAACGCCCTCCAGCTGGATGCAGATCTGCCAGATGTTGCTGTTCATGGTGCGGGTTGTGACTGGAGGCTCCAGGGATGGAAGGAGAACGCTGCTGGACACTCCTCCTGCACGGACAGCGAGTCCTGAGTGCTGCACTAAGTGCTCAGAGCTGCTTTCCTCTGTGTCAATGCTAGTGACCAAATACCAGTTCGCCTGGTCCATGTACTCATCCAGAATGGATGTTATGGACCCTTTGAGATCATCCACATTCACTGGAACTTCCCTCTCCTGCAGGACATCCACTCCTACTCCAGCAGCTCCCGTGATCAGCTCGTTGAGGATCATGGCTGCCTGCTTTCGGTACATGCCAGACTCGTTGTACAGCCCCATGAAGTGATCCACAAGCAAGTAGAGGTTCCCGTAGTAGCCAAGAACACGACACACTTGCTGAAGGAGCTGGAAAACCTTCTCCTCTGTGAAGAAGCGGAAGTATTTCTTCTGGCACCTGCCAGTGTGCACACCCTGCTGCAAGGGGCCTGGTGGCCCAGGGCGCCGGGCCTCCACTATCTTCACATCCGTCACATCCAGCTCCAGAACCTGCACCAGTGCCTTGGACAGGCGGTGCAGGTGGGACACGGAGTTGAGGACAATGTTAATCTTGGGGCCCAGCAGCTTCAGGTAGCCAAGCAACAAGCTGAGCGTGGAAACCTTGCCTGTGTCGTCCTGAGAGTTCATCAGGCGGGGAAGAGCTGTGGCAAGGGAATGGAGGTTCTCAGAGAGGACATCAGCAAGAGCTCTGTTCTGTGCCACGACCCTTTGCTCTGCGATCTCTTGCAGAACTTCGTTACACCTGCTCTGGACTTCACTGTTTTCATCATTAACCAGCCCAACCAAGGCCTTTAAGAGATGACTGAATGAGTCCACCAGTGACTGACTGCAGTTCCTGAGTAAGTGGTGGACCAGCTCCACCAGCTCCAGTCTCACCTTCCAGTGGGGGTGAACTGAAGAAGATTCAACCACTTTATGCAAGAGAAGAGAGAGTTTTTCAGCAGTACTTTTAGTCCAGTCGGGTCCTCTGTGGATCATTAGCTCTGATATTCTGCTTTGTTCCACCAGCAGCTTTTCTTTACTCTTTGGGATTCTGGCTAGCTGTGCATCTGCCATGACCAAGCCAACAATTAGATAAAAGAGTCTGATGGCAGAAACAGTGGGTTTGTGACCTTGTTTGATGTCTCCAGTAATAACCCGAGATAGTGCAATAGAAATCCCAGGAAGAAAAGAAGCAAACAAATCCCCACATTGCTGTGCCTCGTCGTCATCCAGGTGTCGGTGCTCCTGGCAGTCACACTGCAGGACCAGGACCTGCAAGCACTCCAAAGCAGAGATCTTGATTTGCTTTGCTTTTTCTTGCTCTGCAAGTGTCAGAAGCAAAGACACAGCAAATCCTAAGAGCGGAAGGGTGGAAGGTTGGTACAGAGACAAGATAACATCCCCATAAGCCGAGTGCATCAGGGTGTTGAGTGCCTGGACTACAGCCAGCTTCAGCTCCTCGGACAGCGGGGCGGCTTTGCCCGAGCTGGGAGGGGGAGCGAGGCAGGTACAGAGCTCAGAGAACAGCTCCTGCAGCAGCTCCTGCTTCTTCACGCACGTCGCCGCGAGCACGGAAGAGATGCACTGCACCAGGCTCTGCACCAGCCGCTCCTGCTTGGGCCCGGGCACCCGCAGGGCGAAGCGCAGCGGGAACAGCACGTACTCCTGCAGCTCCTGCAGGGCCGCGCCGCTCACCCCGGCCAGGTGCGCCTGGAGCTGCCGCACGTTCTCCACCGTCTGCGCCCGCGTCAGCTGCACGCAGACGGGGCGCAGCGCCCCGAAGGCCGCCTGCGGGGTGTCGAACACGGCCATGCCGGGGTCCCTGCCCGCTGCCGGGGTGCTGCTGGGGTCGGGCCGCGCTGGGCCAGGCCGGGCAGCGCTGAGGGTGCCGGAAGTGACGCCGCGCTCCCAGCGCCACAAAGCTCCCGCGGAGCGCGGCTGGCGCTGTCAGAAAAGTCTCTGATGCTCACAGTGCGCATGCGCCGGTGACACTGCCCTGAGGTAACGGGACCGGCAGCGCCACAAAGCTCCCGCTAGCGCGGGCGGGCGCTGTGAGAAAGATCGCGAGTGCTCGCAGTGCGCAGGCGCCGATCGCGGTTGCGCATGCGCCGCGCGCGCTCGCCGTGCGGGCCGGCTCCCTCCGGCGCTCCGTACGATGCCGCCCCTCGCCCCGCGGCGGGGTCAGGGCGCGGGCGGCCATCTTGTGGCGGCGGGCCCGGCGGGTTGTTGTCGGTGAGGCCGCGCCGCGCCCCCCCCGCGGGCGGAGCAGCCCCGGCCCCATGTCCTCCTTCTCGGAGTCGGCGCTGGAGAAGAAGCTGTCGGAGTTGAGTAACTCCCAGCAGAGCGTGCAGACGCTCTCGCTGTGGCTCATCCACCACCGCAAGCACGCGGGGCCCATCGTCGCCGTGTGGCACCGGGAGCTGCGCAAAGGTGCGCGGGGGGTTTGTCCGGCGGGGGCCGCTCCGGCAGCCCCTGCCCCGAGGGTACCATGGAGCTGCCGGTGAGCGCGGCCGGTTCCTCCTCGCGGAGCTCCGCGGCTCGGCACCGGGAGAAGTTGGTGCCCCGGGAGTTTCTGGGAGCTGTTTCCCTGCTGTTGTTTACAAACTTTGCGGGGAATACCGCATGTTAGGCGTGTATTCCGATGATACAGGCGGCGTTTTTGGGAAGGCGGAGGATGGAGGAGCGGCCCGGTGTGGGTTGAGAGGGAGAGGATGCTCAGTTCGGTGGGCAGTTCGGTTAAAAAAAGTTTGTTTTTTGGTAAAACAAGAGATGGACGAGTTACGTTCGCCTGGGCGTGCTCAGGGGAACTTGGAAGTGCTCTGGTTGTTCGGCTCCGTTTTTTAATGTTGCGTTTGGATTCGTACAATTCACCCATTACAGAATTTGGGAGAGAAGAGAAGCGAAGAATAATTAGTTGTAGAAAGCACCAAAGAGTTTTACAGCTATCATCCAGAAACATTTTATGCTCGTTTTTCTTGGAGATTACCTAAAGGTAATTTCCCAGATGGCTTCATCCTGAAGTCAAGGGAGACTGTCAATGCCTAGCTGAAGGTGTTCCTGCTGCTGGCAGAGGTTTGGAATGAGGTGATCTTTAAGGTCTCTTCCAACCCACACCACTCTGGGATTCTGTGTGGATGCCCTGTCGCCAAGTGCAGCTCTGAAAGCAGCCAGTGTCACCATTCCCACTGCGGGCACCAGCTCTGTGAGCCCCTTGGAGCAGCTGGAGTGTCTTCTGTGTGATTGCTAGTTGTTGCCATTTATATGTTTTTTAATGAATTTTTATGAAAGTTTTTTTGAGTTTGCCGTGTTGTGGAAATGAGCACTTTTGTTTCCTGCCTCCTCTCTGTTCATGGCTGTTTTGCTCTGGAGAAAACTAAATCCCCCCAGTTCTGCCATTGTGAAGTAGAAACTGATGGTGTCAAAATAGGAAAAGTTAAGGTATATAGAAGTCTGATGTTTGGAAAATATTTGAGTCTCCACATTCACTTTCTGCTACAGTTTCACTCTGTTCTGAGTTATAGGGTTTTCGCCAAGTGTTTTTCCTGAAGTTAGTTAATAAAAAATAAATCAATTGTTTTATTTATTTGCTTGTGGGTTAGAACAGCTTGTTTTAATCGTGTTTAAAATTTATTACACAACTTTTTTCAGAGTTGTGTCACTGTACACAAAAGGCATTAAACTCATGTTTGTTTTATGAATTAGTTAAAAAAGATCAGAAGTGAGTAGGTTGAGAACTACTTGACTTGAAAGCCCCTGATTTGCCTTGGTAACATGGAAATGTTTTGAACTTTGTTTTTAGACTGCAAAGCTATAAAAAACTTTTGAGAGTCCTGTTAATGATTCCAGGTGAAAGAAGTGAGAAATAAATGCAAGCTCTCATTTTTTTTTCTTTCTTCTTTTCTTTTTTTTTTCCCCCTTTCTCAGCAAAATCAAGTAGGAAACTTACTTTCCTATATTTAGCAAATGATGTCATCCAGAACAGTAAGAGGAAAGGTCCTGAATTTACCAGGGAATTTGAATCTGTTCTTGTGGATGCATTTTCTCATGTTGCCAGGTATGTTGCTGTATTTCTTTAGCTTTCCTCTCTAGGGGTTTGCATTCTTGTTATTCTAAGTTTAATTCAGTTAGGTTTTAGGTTTTTTTTAAGTCTCAGGGGTGCTTGTACACTCTCTCTAGTAGAGATTGGACTGACTGTTTTGTGGCTGGGGACTGTTCAGTCTGTATGTGCAACATTGTTTGTGTGTGAGCCAGTCCCTCTCAGCTTCACGTGTTTGTTCTTTATGTGCAGCTCCTATGGACTTTATTTCAATTGTTACCAAAAGATCTGGCAGATCTCTCCACAGGCAGTGGAATTGAACAGTTGGGTGTGTGTTTATTAAAGCCACATAATGAATGCTCTGCCCCATTGCCAGGAGACTTTAAAAGAGCTGATGTTTTGGGTCACTGGATTCTCACCAGCCTTTTGGTTTGAGCACAGTTTCTTTGTGCTTGTTCTAATGGTTACCTGATCAGTAATATCCTTGCTGGAGGAAGGAAGAATTTCATACAAAAGGTGGTGGCTGCATCACTTCTTCCCTTTTGTCAAAAATGCACTGTTACAATGTTGTTTGGTAATAATTCCTGTTATCTCAGCTAGACAACATTAATGCTCTGGTTGTTTGTTGTCTGTTCTGGAGGGCTGTCTAACTGTCAGTGCACACTCTGAGTGCATTTAAGTGCCTAATGATCCAATCAACCTGCTTTTAATTGGGATGTTATTGACTGAAACAACTGTTTAAAGTTAATACTCTGAGTTGTAAACTTGTCAGCTTGGGGGTATTTTTTAAACTCTTATTGCAAATTCTGAATGATAGCAAGTTTTTTCTTCCACAACTTTTCCTGCCTTTACTTTGAGGTGGGAATGTGGGGCACTTCCAGACAATCTTTAGGTCAAATAAAGGGGAAAATTTGACACAAATGTGTTCTGCACAGTTTGTCCCAGACAATATGAGCAAGATTCTCTCCAAATGTTCACATATTGCAATGGGTGCAGCTGCCAGTTTGGAAGATGCTCTCTGAAAACATAAGGAGTGTTGATCAGCTGAGCTACAATGATTTCCTAATCTTTGAACAGAGAAGCAGATGAGGGCTGCAAGAAGCCCTTGGAACGATTGCTGAACATCTGGCAGGAGAGGAGTGTGTATGGCAGCGAGTTCATACAGCAGCTCAAACTGTCTATGGAAGATTCCAACAGCCCCCAAACAAAAGGTAAATGCATGTTGCTTGTAATGTGTGTTTTGTTTTTAAATTGGTGCATGAGTTGAGCTCTGTTAGTTGAGTTGTCTTGTGCTCCAGGGCTGCCTTTTGGGGTGAAGGCAAGTCAGTCATGCAGGGAACTGTTGTGTCCACCTCAAGTCAAATGTCCTACTCTGCATCTCTGAGACTGCTCAGCTGGGTTATTAGAATGTCTTAATCAATACTCTTTATGTTTTTATTCTTGTATTAGTTGTTTCCATGGTTACTGTATTTTATTATTATGCAGCAAGGAGTTTTGAATAATTGAAGTCTGGAATATATGCCCGAAAGGCTTGTCTAGTCTCTTTTCTTTCTTACACCAGCTGATGTCATTTGGGGAAAACTCTAACTTTGCATCATTTAATATCATTAGGACATCTCAGGTATAACCTTATTACTGCATGAGGCATGTGAGAAACTGAGCGTAAGCTTGTGTTTATTGTGCTTTGATACTGCTTTGGCAGATCTTGCCTTTTCTGTAGTACTTGGAAGTGCTTCACTGGAAGTGCTCCAGTGGAAAGAGGGGAGCAGTGGGATGCCTAAAGTATGGAATGTGAGGGACATTAAAAATCAAGAGTGTTCTGGTTAAGGGAATGTTTGTCCACCTTGCAGCTGAAGTAAGTGGATGCTCCATTCCTTGAAGTGTTCAAGTCCAGGTTGGATGGAGGCCTGAGCAAGCTGGTCTAGTGGCAGATGTACCTGCCCATGGCAGGGGGGTTGGAATGGCCTTTAAGGTCCCTTCCATTAACCCAGTGTATGATTCTGTGAAGCGTCAGTGTCTTCAAATGAGCTGGAATGACATTGCTGCTTTGGTCATATTTTTTTCTATTCCCTGTAGGGCTGTGAGGGTGTGAGAGAGTTGGTTTGGTCATTAGTAAAGGGCTCTTATGCCATTCTTAGGTGGTGAAGGCAAGGTCTGATTGAGTTGGTATTTAATGTAGAATTAATATGAAGATGTGAGCATAAATGAGACCTGTATGTGAAAACATCTCTGGTTGTAGCTTTGTGTTTTTTCACACACTGCTTTGGGCAGAGCTGATGGATGGGTGCCTTAGCAGCTCACACCAGAGCCCTTCCACCTGCCCCTGATTGAAGTATGACTTTTGGAAGGTGATTTTTGCCATTTTTTTCCCCAAATGTTATGAGCCAACTGCCCTGACCAAAGGGGTTGTCCCATCTGTGTGGAGGCAGAGGGAATCTGTGCACTGAGGGCTGAAGGTGAACAGTCTCTGCATGAAGTGGCTCATATTTGGGTTCCTCTTTTCTGGGTGCAGTGAATGAGGCACCTCTGGGTTATCTGTGTTACCAGGTCAGGATTATCACACTAGTGATAATCCTGACCTGATTAATTGAGGATTTGAAACTTAATTTAATGTACCTGGGTGTTTCACAGGTGTTTAACTTTGAATCTAAATGCATTGGTAATTGATACCATGTGTTATTTCCTGGTCAGTTGGCAACCAGCTGTACCTCGGTGTCTTTTCCCTTTTGCTCATGGTATCGACCACTTCTGCTACTGATGTCTTCTCAACTTAAAAACATTTGTACAAAATTAAATTTCCTAAGAGTAACAGACCTTTGTCTGTGGGAAGCAGAGTGAAGGAATACAACCCCTTTAAGAGCTGCTGTGTGCACAGCTTCAGTTGGCAAGAAACTTAGTTTTTGTCTGGGTAATTAGAGATGTTAATGTAGTAGCTTTTATTTGGAGGAAAGTTCAGGTCTTTTCATGAGTGTGAATGTTGCTGCCTTGTCAATTCATGTTCAAAAAGAAATTGAGATTTTTAAGAGAAAAAGAACTTTGAAAACTTCAACACAGTTATCCTTTGGGTTTTTTCCTTGTTTTGACTGGTGTGTGTGCAAATTAGCTTATTGATGGTAAGAGCTAGTTTCACCTGGGGGTTTTATGGATTTCTAAGAAATTGATGTTTGAGTTTCTGGTGGGTTGCAGGCAACTTTGTTGTGGTTACTGTATTCCATTTTCAAGCACTGAATGTAAGCAAGATGGAGATTAAGGTGTGCTGGTTTACAGATAGAACAGTTGTTGTAAATGTGGAAAATCATAATCCAGTGCTTCTTCAAACCCCTTCTGGCTTTCTGGGTTTGTGGACACCCAAGGAAGACACAGCTGAGAAATTGGAAATACTAGTGTCTATAGATTGGTGCAAGCTGTGCTGTTAAAATGTTAGAGCTCCTTAAGAGCATCTGGTGCTGTTGGTAGCACCTGGTTCTGTGATAACAACTATTCTTCAGCCCAAGGGATGGCAGCAGGTCAGTGCAGGTAGTTCTCTGTGGATTTTTCATACGCAGTGTCTTAAATTCCTGGGCTGGTGAGTGCTTCTCTCTTGACCAGGATGGCTCTGCTTGTCTTGAGAACACCACTTAGAGTTGTGAGACTTGCCAAAATGCAGCAGAGTCCTGTATCCATGAGGAAATAAGTCTTTAAAGCTCATCAGTGAGTATTTCAGTGGTACAGTTTGTTTCTTGTTTTGTGAGTAGTAAGGCCTTGCGTAAAGCACAGCAATTCAGTTGTCTGCACATGCTGAGTTCCTGCTGTGGAACAGAGCTGATTTCCCTTCAGAGAGACAGAGGGGTAAGAGAACCAGCCCTTTCTAAGCATTGTATTCCCTGGTTTGACTGCTCAGTGGTGCAGCTGACTACCAGATTTTAGTCTTTCGAGTTCCTTAAGGAGATATGCATATGCATGGAAATGAGCTTTTGAATATTGATACATTGTTTTATCTCTAAATGTATTCGTTAGGCTTGCATTTGCTTTCTCATTAATCTAGTTTTTATTAGAATGTTTCTTTTTACAAGCAATAGGGAAGAGAAAAACCACCCATTTCTCTCAAAGACTGGAAAAACTAGGTCTTAAAGGTTTGATGTGGAGCCCTTCAGGCAATACAACTGATATAGCTGATGTGTTTTCTTTTTGTTGCCTTTGTAATAGGCTGTTGAAGGAGGTCCTTGAGTGTGCTGTGATGTAGGAATGTGTCACTCTTAACACAGAACTGAGCTGCTCCCCGACTGCTCTCATTGTGTTTATGTTGCAAATTCTGGCACAGAAAGCCAGACTTGTATTAAAATATGGAGAAGAACAGAGAGGGGAGCAGGCAGGGAGGCTTCTGAAGGAAGCTGAAATAAAGGCACTTGGACACAGGACTAAGCATGGTTTTGGAGCAGCTCAGGTCCAGTTATGCTCACCCCAGGAGAGGCTACCAACAAATATATAAATTGTAGTGAGAACTTCAGCAACCACAAGTAATCTACCCCCAAAGAGAGAAGGGGTTGGAACGGTTTGAGGGGCTGCTGGATCATATAGAAGCCTGTTTACCTCTAAAATCAGTCGTCAAGAGATAAGAACAAAAAGATGAGCACCTGAGATGGGAAGGACCCCCAGGTGGCCAGCTGACAGGAAAAGCTCATAGTTGTCAGCAAGGCCTTTGACACTGTAACCTTCCTCAAGCCACTGGAGGTGATTTGAAGCATAAAAATTGGTGCAGAAATACTTTAGCAGGTATCTGTGGACTCTGCAACAGCAAGGCAACAACAACCTGTAGTGTCACTGCAGGGCTGTTAGGAGAACAGCTGTCTGTCGTTTTTGAGAAATGGAGAGCGCTTTGCCCTTTGGAGGCTTTTAGGGAGTAGTTCAGTTTCTGAGCTGTAAAGAGCACAGCAGAGCAGGAGAGCCACCTTCGTTAGTGGTAGGGGCTTCTCTGTCTTCATTATATCTGTGTCAAGGTGGGCTCTTGATTTTCCTGGCAGAAGCTGTCTGTATTCTACAAGAATATCTTGATTGTTTTAGGAATGTGTTACATTCTGATCAATTTTGGATGCTCTAGATACTTGTTTTCCCCTTCTCTGGCTGGATTTGACAGGCTTTTCTGGTAGGGTAGACTGTGGTGGTTAAATTAGTTCTGGCTGACAGATTTGGAAAGTTACCCAAGCAAGGTGTGTTATCTGTGCTGTGCTTGTGTTCTTTCAGGGGTCCTTTTGCTCCACATGCTCTTGGGTTTAAAAATAAATGAGGGTAGCTTTTTCCTATTTTGATGAAATTGAGGTGGTGTTTCTAGAATTCTCCAGTGTCTGATGCTTAGGTCTGCAGGTCTTCAGCACCATGTGCTTCAGAGCAGTTCCAGTCAGACTCACTTGGCCTTGTTCAGATGGAATATTCAATGAATTCTGAATCCTCTGTGTTAGAGTGGTGAGCAAGTATAATGCTGTGTCTTGTGGTAGACCAGTTGGCAACACAGCAGGAATAACTCTTCAGCAATTTGAATCCCAGCTCTCATTTTAATTTTCACTTGTGTGATTTCAATGGTCACGCATTCTTCTGTTGGTTGGCTTGTGTTTATCCTCTGTTGGTTAATTATTTTATGATAAGTACATACAAATAATAAATACTGATGGCCCATTGTGTTGGGCTGGGAATTTTTAAATTATCTCTTTGGCCACTTTATCAACTGCTTATCTCCTGTTTGACTCAACTCGTGTTTCTCGCAGGCCTCAGTGGACAGCAGCTGTTTTCATTGTTGATCTGGTGTCTCACTGGCTTGTCAGTCAGATTGTCAAGCACTCACACATCAGTTGGATACATACAATAATTAAACTGTCCCTTTATCTAGTCTAGATAGCTTTGTTCTAGCAAACATCAGCAATGCATTTGATTTAGGTTAACTTTTCTGCTCTGCTTTACCTTATATGGAGTGAGTCTGTTCTCTGACAGATGTGTTTGTGTCTGCCTCGGGAAGTTGTTCAGCTCTTCCCCCAGTGGGCAGGATGTAACAGTACCTCTGATTTCTATCCATTAAAAATGAAGTCCTTTCATATGTCCCACCTGACAAGGCAAGCAAAAGTGCATATAAGGACAGAGCTTTCTGTTTAGTTCCTCATTCTAATGGAACAGTCTGTTTTTTTTTTTTTTAATTGAGTGATCTTGGATTTTCTTGTAAATCAAAGTATGTACAGAGTCTGTTCTTGAATTCCATGATTATCTTGGCAAGACTTGATTCCATTGAATAGATGTTCTTAAGACTGTCCAAAGATTTCTTACAAATTGCCCTGGACCTTATTGACTTGGGTGGCAAGTCTGAAAAATGATCTACCTTCTTTTGAAGGTTCTGTGGCTGGATCAAAGGCTTCATTAAGACTTCTGACTCATTAAATAAACTGTCCTTTCCCTTTCAAGCTAATGTTTGCCACCCTGAGGTTCATTTAACCAGTGCTGACCTGCTTTGGCATCCCTGTTTCTGAAGTGCTGCAGGTTACCTGCTTGGAGGTCAGTTCATGCTCTGCCCACTGCTGTTGTTGCTGTCACATCTTAGAGCTTTCACAGAGTAGTAGTTTCACAGAGTGTAGTTTCACAGAGCTGTTCTGAAGCCCTTATTTTGATGAAAGAGTGGAAGGCTGAATAACCAGCAATTACTCTGTTGATTGTGGGACCACCGAGAGCATATACTTGATACAGAAAGATAATTTGAAATTCTTCTGTCCGTGTGTACCTTCACATCAGTGCTTCATTTCTGCTGAAAGAAATCCTTACTTGCACACTCAGTGTTAGCCAGAGCATCTGAGCAGGGTTAAAATCTGTCATTTATTGACAAATAGCACATTTATTTGCCTTTTCTACTTTCAGTGTAGAAGACACAAACAGGTATGAAATGCATGCTGCTCGTGTGTATCCTAGTTCTGGCATGTACAGAGATACATGAGGGGGCAAAATCAACCTTTTACTGCTGTTTTGCATTTGAGTGTTTGGAATATGATGCCAGCTTTAAAGTCCAGCTCTGGTCATTCTCTAGAGAGCTTCATCATCAGAGTATCCATCTGGTGTAATTCTTTGAAGTAGAGATGGATTAAGGTGGGCAGATCTGGCATCCAAATGAGTTGTTTCTATGTCTTCAGTTGCAGAGGAGAAGAAGTCTCTGAAGCGAACTTTCCAGCAAATACAAGAGGAGGAAGATGATGACTACCCTGGGAGCTACTCACCCCAAGACCCTAGTGCTGGTCCACTGCTGGTATGTGAGATGGGATGAGCGTGGGAGGAGCTCTGGAAGCCACACAGCCACCTCCCCTGTGTCACAACCACCTCCCCTGTGTCACAGCCACAAGGTGGAGCTGACAACAAGTGAAATGGATTTAGTGGAGAGATGCAGTTTGAGGTTGAGGAGTCCATGTGAAATGCAACAGATTCTTTTTTCCTATTCCAATAGTGTGTCACTTCTGAGCAATTCCACGTAGTCTAACCCAAGGTCTGAATAGTGCTGCTAGGAAAGAATCTCAAAAGACTGTTAGAAGAACAGGCCGTATTTTAAATTCTTTTTAAGATCAGTGTGTAACCTCTAAAACCTAAAGCTGTGACACAGTTAATACACAATTTTCTTTTGTAGGCCATCTCTTTCCATAAGTTATTAGAAAGCACAGCTTTGTTAGGTTTGTATGGAACTGGTAGGAAAATGAGCTCTGAAGACTTTAGAGGCTCAAGTGTTACTGGTGTGGAAATAGTTGGAATGAAATAGAAAATCATTGCGGCCATTTGAGGCTACAGAATGAACATATGTTAACCCAGAGTCTATTTGAAGAGGATAAAAAATTACACCATCCATCTGGTAAACTGTAAACATTGAAAAATAAAAATAAATAACAGTTGTCAAGGAAATAAGTGAAAATTTTGTTGTTGTTTTTACCTCCAGATGCCTTGCAGCTTATGGTTTCTCTTGATTATAAACATTGTTATTGGAAATCATTGCAGTTTGCAAGGAAGTAGTAAATGTTAGGTAATGGACCTCTTTGTTTTTCAGATTAAGAAAATATTTATTTAAAATTTGTCAGTGTTTTCATTAGTTTTCAAACTATTGAACTGTAGTTTAATAATCAGTGGTTGTGTTTATGAGCCTAGTGTTCTGTTTTAAAAACCTCCCATAGTCCAGTATTTTTTAAACAAAAAAGCAACACTCTGTTCTTCCTGTTCAGGGAGTTTCTCTGTTTAAATTTTTCTTTGGAGCAAGGAGGAAATATAACATTTCAGGGATGGTCTTCCTAGAGCTGTCCTCATCCATGTATTTTTTAAGTTTGGATGCATTTTGAGTGAATTAATTCAAACTGACACATCTTTTCTCAGTGCATTGAAGCCAGCTGAGAGATGAGCTGAGGGGACACAGGGGAGCCCAGTTCAGTTGCAGAAAGCTGTGTGCTTGCAGGGAGCTGTTTGAGGACAGCCATGGCTTTGCCAAATCAGGGCATTACAAAGTTTGCTTTTTAGGAAGAGCTTTTGTCATCATTGGAGTCTATGGTTAGTAACAGGTTACAGAATTCTAAACCTTGTCATGATGGAAATCTGATACAGTTTTGTTTGGGCTGATGGAAATTTGGGGTTGGGTATTTTTGATCTGTCGGAATGCAGCTTTGGAAAAGAACAAAAATGTGCCTGTACACTCTTGTGGGGTGAAGAGACTGTCATGGGGTGCTTGGGTGGAAGATACAGTCTCAGCTTGAGACAGCATACAGGGCTGGTGGTTATCTCAGGCTATTGTGGTTATGTCCTTTTCACCTATGTCTTAAATTATCACTTCTCTTAATTGGACTGAGAAGTTTCCCTTTGCAGAGTCTTGGAAAGGTTGACCCTCCTGTAGTTATGCAGGAGTTGCTAAACACTGGGATAGTGTAAACTCAGTGAATGCTCCCTGTGTTAGAAAGCAACAGTTTAAAGATTACTTGAAGAAAATATTCCCCAAATGGTGGCTTTCAGAGGTGGGTGAGCTCATCTGCATTGGCCACATCCCTGGGAAGTGGATGTGGTTAAGGCTACCTGGTTTTACTGTTTGCTCACTTGTCTTGTAGACGGAGGATTTGATCAAAGCCCTACAAGACCTGGAAAATGCAGCGTCAGGAGATGCGACAGTGCGGCAGAAAATTGCTTCCCTGCCTCAGGAAGTTCAAGATGTTTCATTACTGGAGAAAATTACAGGTATGAGACTGGAAGATGAATGAACACAGGTCCAAAGAATAACTTAGAAATCAAAGTGTGGGCTTTTTAAGAAAATAATCACAATGTATGGTGGAGTGAATTCCTGCTTTTGTGTCCTTGCTTTGTAGTTCCGAGGTAATTAACAGATAGCAATCCTGTAAAGTAACATTGAAGATTAAACTTACATAGCTGCTTCCATTTTTGTGGCTTGGACTGAGGCTTTTGTACTTTGAGAACGTCGTCAGCGTTTTGCAAGAATATAAAGGAAATTGGGCCAGAGTTCTCAAGTGGATCTGTTTGCTTTTGAACACATCAACTGTTAAGATATCTTGAGGTTTTATCAGACTGTGCTGAGTACACACATACTCTTGATTGATACATTTTTGAGTTCTACCAGACTGCTGAGTACACACATACTCTTTGATTGCTATGGGAAAGGCAAATTTCTACCCCCATTAATCTGTCAGTCTTTGTTTAAATTAACTTTTGAAATTGCATTTGAAAAGTAATTTTAATAGAAGCATTTAAAGGTTGAACTGATTTGACTCTTATTCCTGGAGGTAGTTTTAATTTAGAACTCATTATGAAGTATCATTTATTCGGTTCTTTATAATATATTCTTCCAGTGTCCAACTGGACTATGTGCAATTCCTAGGCTTCTGTCAATACATTTGAAATTATTCAGATAAAAGAGGAATTAACAAGTCCACACTGTGTTTAAATGTGGAAGCCACCTGATTTGTTTACTGAAGCTGCTTCCTAACATTTTAATTAACATGTTCATAGAGGCTGACTATTCATAGATTTATACCCCACTCTTCACTGACATCTCCGCGAGGATAAAATGCAGTCAGTTATGTCAGTGTCTAAAATACAGCCCATGAAGGGTGTGTGTCTTATTTCCTGTACATCCCTGTGATAACAGCTCTTATTCTCCTGTCAAGCCAGAAGTATATTTACGAACAAGATGCTATTGTGCCTGCGGCTCATGAATTGCAGCCCTTCTGTCAACAATTGGAAGTTTTAAACTTTGTCCTCTAAATCACCCAACGCTTTTGCACGCAGACAAAGAGGCCGCGGAGCGGCTGTCGAAGACGGTGGACGAGGCGTGTCTGCTGCTGGCCGAGTACAATGGGCGGCTGGCGGCCGAGCTGGAGGACCGACGCCAGCTGGCGCGGATGCTCATCGAGTACACCCAGAACCAGAAGGATGTGCTCACGGAGAAGGAGAAGAAGCTGGAGGTGAGTGCTGTTACCAGGGTTGGCAAAACAACCGGCTCACCAAACACTCCCCTTGGACACCTTATCAGTGAGTTTCTCCCGAGGGAGGTGATTCCAGGTGTTATCTTTGCATTTGGTTCTAGGTTATCTAGGTTCTAGTTATCTTGACACTTGGAGTAAGATGGGTAAGACAGCAGTGTCATACCTGGAGAGTGCAAATCTGTTCTGATGTTCAGTCTAGATGTTTCAATGCACCTGGAAGGCCCAGAGCTCTATACTTCATAAAGAAAAACAGACTTGCCTAACACATACTTTACCTTTTTACAAAATCCTCCTTTTCCAAGAGCCAACCCCCCTTTGCCGTAAGTAGCTGGGTTTTTTTTATATTGCTTGGTGTTTTTGTTATTCTTTTTCTGACGGTTGGGTATCCTTCATCTGCCTCTTGAGCCCCTGCTTGATTAGGGGAAGCAGTTTAAGCCAGATCTTCTGCTCTCCGTCCTTTAACAGCCACTTACCTACAGCTTCTGTGGTGGAGTGTACATGGGGCTGATAGTGAAAGACAATTATTAGTGTCTTCTGTGCAGCTCCTTTGAACAGGGAGGGCAGGACCCCAAAAAAAGCCTGGCTGAGCTGAGCCCCCCTGCTCGGCCCAGTGCTGTTTGAGGCTGTGCAGCCAGCTGTTTACAGCTGTTTATCCAAAACGTGCCTTCTCCATGGAAGTTCTTTCAGCAGCACGTTGTGGGACTAGCGAGGAGTTTAATTAATGACTGTGGTTGTATGTCACTCTGCCATCTGCTAAACTGCCCCTTGGCGGCACATTAAGGGCTTCTCTGCACCACGGTGCTGGTGATGAGCAGCTGCTGCAGGGTGGATGGGAGGGGATGTGGAGGACAAAATCTCCTGGAAGGAGACTGTGCTGCAGCAATTGCAGACTGTTTACTCTCATGGCAAACCTCATCCTCTGACAGCTCGGCAACATTGTTCTCAGATAAATTTCATTTGGAGTGTTTTCTTTGCCCTGTGTTTATATTGGAGCTTCTCAATGCCTTGTGACTGAATTTCTTCAAGCATAGCGTCAGTCTTATGACTGAGTCAGTAAAAAACACTTTCAGACATGGATGCAGATGATGCCATGAAACCAAATCCTGATGGCAACTGATTTTTCTGTGGAAGTCTGTGGTCAGGTTTAGTTGTTTTTCTTGCTTAAAGAAAGACCTGTCTAGTAGAAGCATAGATGTGTATGTAAAAAAAATACGTAAATGACAGACACACTGCTGTTTGCTTTTAAAAAAGGCAATAAAGAGGTAGCAAAATGCTGCACAGTCACGTTTTAAAAAGCCCAGACCAATTCATAATTTGGAGTCAGTTTGAGACTGTGAAACTGAGAAATCTATAATGACAACATAAAATTAAAATTTCTAATGCGCTAGCTGAAATGTTGTGACAATTGTGGAGGTTTTTTGTTTGGAAAATATCCTTTTGGTAAGGAATGTTACTTGAAAATGGTAACTCTGGCAGAGGCAGAAATGTAATCCTGAAAATAAAGTGTTTTGCTGGCTGAGCTGCTTTGTTAATGGTAGTAATCCTGCTGATGGCAACGGGACAGGCTGCTTGCTCTCTATTAGGTGTAAACACAGTTCTTCACTACATTAGAAAATAAAGAACGATCTTATTTAAATATTAGGATCTTATTAAATATCTGTTTAGGTTGGCATCTTTGTCATTCTGCCAGACAAGGTACCCTCAGTGCTGTAGCAGTCTAAACAGAGTTGCAGGAAATGCCACTCCAAGAGTGCACATGAGGCACGATTGATATTCGTGTCAGCTCTCAAACCTCAGTGAGGGATGTTGCCTGATTACAGCGTTCCATTGTTCTGCCCTTGTAGAGGGTTAATAAACAGTGGAAGATGCTGGTTATAGATAAGGCAGGCCAGATCTGCTTATCAGTTTTGTTTGAGTCTTTGATGTTCTCACAGTATTGATAAGCCTGGATTTTTCTTTGTAGTGCTAATAAGCATTTTACTAGAAGGATCTGAAACTCTTGTAGCAATTAAAAATGTATTAAAAAACCAAAACATTTACTCAGGCAAAGTCTGAAATGAGAAAATAACTTAAAACAATCTAATTTTACATACCTACTCATTGTAGGCTTTGCTCTCTTGAGGTATCTTTTCCAGAATCTTTGGTACTATGAGTTTTTCCTCTTGTGCTATAAGTTTCCTGACTTAGATGAGAGGGTGTGTTTGGATGGAAGATGGATTGCTTACTTCGTCATCCTCATTTAAGCGGCTGGTTGGGGAGAGGGGCTTCTGACAGTAATAAAAATATTTTAAGAGATGGAAATAATCTAATTTGGAAATTACTCTGGATGTTTTTTGTATTTTATTTACTTGCAAAGTCTTTCACTGTGATAGCAATGAAAGTAGCTAATCTGTGTCTTTTTGTAAAGCAGCTTTTGTGGTCTAAAGAGCTACAGTTGTTTACTAATCCTGTTAATGCTGTCCCTCATGAAACAGCAAATTGTCAAAACAAACATAAACTCAGTGTGTTTGTGTCTTGTGGGCTAATGCTTAGAATACTCTGCATGTCAAACCCCTGTGACAGAGCTCTTGTCATCAGTTGCAGAAAAGCTGTTTTAATTGAGGGACACTGCTGAGGAAGGTGGCTTTGGAAAGGAATTACACATCAGCATGGATACAGCTGGCACGAGTAAGGACTGAAACAGTGAGGGGCAATAAAGCAACGGTGATTTGAAGGGAGAGAGCTGGCACAGAGCCTGAAGATCATAAAATATGGACAAACTCTGGGTTTAGGGTAGCAATGGAAGAAAAATCAAAGTGTAATAATTAGGATTGCTTTATCCTGGGAGTGGTCTTGTGGTGTTTTCATTGTGGTCCAAGAGCACTGAAAAGGGTAGATTCTCCTTCATTCTATCAGTCAGTGAAATCAGCTGGCCCCAAACTGATACTAAATAGGCTATAACAAGGCATATATTTTCAAAGGTAAGTATTCCTCAGGTTAACTTCCTGAAAGGTATGGGGGATAATGTCATTCAACAGCTGAATACTGAATTTCTTTTTAAATGGTGCTTCATCTTGTTCAGCAATTGTGGGCTTGATACTGCAGCTGCTGTTTGATCTTCCATGGCTGGGATGGATCAGAGGTGGCCTGGACATTCACAATAGCAGATGACAGGAAATAAAAACTTCTTTCAGACAGGCGTAGAACCAGGAACTGTTGTTTCTATAAGAATGAGATAAGGTGTCCTTGTATCTCACATTAGTATTGAACTTCTAATGGAAGTTTCCTGATTTGTGTTATTTTTGGCTATTGCTGCCCCATTACAATTACAGAGCACAATCAGCTGGGGAGGGTTTTTGTCCTCCAGCACCTGAGCCTGCAGAACTTCAAGGAGAATTGTCTTTTGAAGTCAGAGCACTCTTCTGGAATGCATGGTGGGCAAGGAGAAAAAAATCCAGGGAGTTAGTTTGTGTAAAACTGAAATGTAGCAGGGAGAACATCCTGCGTTGGTGTACAAGGCAGCTGTAAAAAGAAGTCAGATAAATAGATGAGACTGGAAGAACCAAGGAAAAGTAGTGCAAGGAAATGGCAAATTGTGTGGAAGCTTCATGTGTACCTGAAATAGCTGCTGACTGTAGAAAACATGCAGTGAGTGGAGGGACGGTTATTTTAATGGCAGGGGGGGAAGAAGCAGAAAAAATAAAATATTTTGCATTCAGAATTTTTGGTTTGATTTGCAGTTGGTGACTGCAGTTTTTCCACATACCTTCTGTACCTGTGTTTGTGAAGGGTGACATGAGGAACATGTTGTAGCACAGACAGTACGTGTATGTAGGGCAGTGTGTATGGAGGGGTGTGTGCACTCAAGTAAGTGTGTGTTTACATGTCTGCAGCTATAAATCTAAAGAACAGACTGTATTTAAGATCCAGTTCAGGGGAAATATTCTGAGTCTTGGCTGCAGCTGAAAAATTGTCACTTAGAGTCCTGCTGAGAGCTCTGGGGGTTTTTAGATGTTTGTGGGTTTTAATATTCATGGCTTCAAGGCACCTTTAATAAGGTGTTAATGCTGTGCCCACACAAATTTGCAAGCCTTCTTTGATAATGCATCTCTGAGGGATGAAGTGCACTCTCACTTGAGGTTTTCTGGACTGCCCAGCACTACACATTTTCTTGAAATACAATTTAGTTCAGTGGGTTAATAGGCAATTTATTGCTGCACTGCTTCCACTGCCTGGGTCTCTGTAGCGTGTCAGTGTTGGCACGGCTTTGTGGCTGCTGCTTCCCTCAGACAGGAATTCTTGGGTTGTGTGGTATATTCATTTCAGTGGTTTAGACAGTGAAACAGGAGATGAATTTTTAGGGTTCCTGCCAGGAGACAAAATTGTCAGTACTTTACATGCGTGAAGTGGCAGGAGCAGCTGTGGGAACCAGCAGCAGAGGGGGGTCAGCTCTGTGCCCCAGGCAAGGAGATCCTGAGCTGGAGCGCCCAGACACAGCATCACTCTGGGCTCCATAGTACCAAACTGGTGAATACTGGGGCAAGAAATGCTCAGCTGTGCACCAGTCCTGCCAGCTGTGAGCCACTGGTGCCTCTGGGTGTGGGACAAGAGCACAGGCTGCTCTGTGGGGATGTGATGAGCTGACAACAGCAGGGAAAGTGGGTCTGTTGGGCCATGTATGGCTTGAGGCAACAGCTGTGTTTCTTTGCGTGATGCAAAGGTACAATTCCTTCACTTTATAGGTGCTTGTATTTATAATTACTGTAGTGCTGCAAACAGAATCATGCTAAACAGTAAAACCAAAAATAATAATATTATAACATACAGTGTTTTTGTGCATGAAGTGAATGAGTGTATGACCACTCTCTTGCTTAGCTGCAAAAGCACTGAGATGCTTGGAGAGGTGAATATGTAGCTGTTGGCTTGTGCCCTAAATGTTGATTTTTGTTGTGAACATCAAATGCACCCCCTCAGTGTTTATTTCTGGAAGGTTATTCAGCAAATGAGGGTTTGTGTCCATCATACAGTGGCAGCCTGAGCCCTTTCTGAGAGCTTTTGAACATTGCAGAGGCTGGGGCATCCCCAGCAGCAGCAGAAATGCTGTGTGGAGGCCTCTACTGCTGTTTCTTCTGCTGCTCTAAACAAAGAGGAGAGCAAGGAAACGAGTTACGGTTTCAGAGCGTGTAATTCTGCCAAGAGCAGAAACACCATCTCTGCTGAAGTGTGATGAACGATGCCGCAGAAGAAAGAAGCCTTGTCAAATTTAAAAGAGCAAGACTGAACAAATTTAAGGTCTGAAAATGAACTGAAGGCTCTGTAAGGAAATATATCATTCAAGCTCTGATTCCTGGACTGCATTTTTTAGATAAAAACTCAGATTTGCTGGGTTTCTGCTGCTGCAGAATGGGGAAAGCTGGCTTCACCCTGGCATTTGGTTTCACTTTGCTTTTGAGGGGGTTCTGAACTTGTGGACTGGCAGAAATTTTCCTTTCTGTTCTTTTTCTAGTGAGTATGTTTTAAAAATACTTTACATAGGTTAAGTGGCAAGGAGCAGAAGCTAACCTAATCAACTTGCTTCAGTACTGTGGTGTATTTAATATTTTTAAAGAGGGTTTTTACCTGAACATGTAATCACAGAGTCAGACCTCTCACTTTACTACATACCCTCCAAATTTCTGCCGAGCCTCTGATGGATTTTTCCCCTGACTTGTGGTCTTTTGCTTTCCTACAGCTGGCTCAAGCTGCAGCATATCAAAACTGCGCCTGACTGGCTGCTCTTCCTATTCATTTTCCAAATTCTCATTAATGCTTAGCTAGATGTTTTTTCAGTAGATGCAATTGCTGTGATGACTTACAGCATGTTCCTGCTCGACCCTGCACAGGAGAGGACGTGTCCAGTGCACACTCTGAGCCAAAATAAGCTGAAATGCGTGCTGTGGAACGCAACAAGGTGAACCAGGCCACGCAGCGGTGCTCAGGATGAATTTCCTGTCATGTTGATTACAGTCAGTTCTATAATGTTCAAGCAAGGCTGCTTTGGAATGAAACACTCTGTCAGATTCATTCAGTGGTAGTTAATTCTGATTTTGCATTTGTTTCAAGGACTGAGTATCTAATTCTCTTGGCCACTGAGGATGTAGAATGCTATGCATTGAAAGGGAATGTTGATTAGCAAATGCATCCTTGTGGCACAGTGCCAGTATTTTCCTGTATCATCCTGAAACTCCTGCTTACAGCAGAGATCTCATTATTTCATCTAAAAAAAGCAAATAGCATCCAAATGCTATTAATCTTAATATAAGCCTACTGAGCAGTGAGGCAATTAGCTCAACATAGAGTACAAACAAAGGCCTCGGAAAGCAGCAGCTTCTTTTGACTGCACTTCACGTTGTTCAGTTTCACGGAATGGAAGGACCTTACGGAAAAATCTGCAAGGTGCAGTTTCCAGGCTGCATGAAAAACATGGTGTCCCATAAAACCTGCTTCCAGAGTCCCACATTGCAGAATATGGCCAGAACATGTGGAAAAAGCAAAGCCCTCAAGCTGGAAGGGAGTTCCATGTCTCTGCTGCCATGTATTCTTGAGGGGAGCAGCCAGCATTCCCTGTCCCATCTCTAGCTCATGGTCTCTCCATTCCTTGACAACTCTGCCAGGAGTCAGCACAGCATCTCAGGTCCAGAGGGATGGAGAGGGTTAAGCATGGAGCAGTTTTCTACCACGCTCTGTGTTGTGTATCCAATCTGTGCAATAAGTATTCATCTATTCTAGGAAATCTCAGTTTCTGGATTACTCCCTTAGTTTCCATTCCTGAATTTAGTGATGTTTTTCTGAGCCAGTTTTAAAGGGTTTGGGGGCTGTTGCTGCCTTTTCCGTGTGAGAATCTTTTCTCTCTCTTATTTTTTTTAACAAGTGGGATTTAGGCTTTTGCTGTGGACTAGATAATGCTTGCATTTACCTACTAGTAAGGTGGAATTACTTAATTTGAAAGGAACATGGTTCTTAAGGTGACTTGATTTTTATTTTTTGTCATCATATGTAGTCCCTCTTCAAATTGGGAGGGTATTTCTGATAACTCATTGTTCTATGTAGCCCTCAATGTAGAGTATCACTGAAAATAAGGACATGCTAAGAGCAATAATTTCCTAAACAGTTGAAGCTGTTAATTATGAATCTGGAAGCTGGTTGATGCTGTTAATTTTCAGAGGAATTGCTCCTAAGTCTGTATGTTTGCCAGCAGTAGTGTGGTTTGGACACGTCTTGGTGGTTCTTCATTTGTCAGTGTGTTTTATGAGAACTGGGCTGTCAGGGAAGGCATTGGCAAGATTCTCCCTCCCATAAGTAGCTCCATTGGGGAAGGAATGTTGTTTGCATCTAACATTACTGTAATGGTCACGCAAATCATCTTCAGCTCAAAAGCCATCGCATTCCAGTCCTGACTGTCCATGAGAAGTGGTGGATCCTGGTCCTCCCATCAGTTTTGCCCTGAAAATGGCAGGACATTCATCTTTCCATGGAGGCTTTACCTGTTTTTACAGAATTGTTTTATGTGGATCCATAATTGGATCCATAAACTGGTAATTGTTTGGTGTGGATCTTGGCAATTCAAGCCATAGTTAAGGTATTTTCTTGGCTTACGCCTGGAATTTGCACCTTCTTTTCATCTTCACTGCCCATTTATCAAACCTGGAGGACTTGCCAGCTGCCTTGCCCTTCTTTTTTTCATTCTATCTTTAGCGGGAATTACTACAGAAAAACCAGATACCTGCTGATACTCACTCTTGACAGTTTGGCATTCCTGAGGAGGAAATGCTGCCCATTCTTTCCTTGCTTGGTATCCGTCATTCCATGACAATGGCCTGAATTATGAATTCTTAACTATTTTTTTAGATTTTCTTCTCCAAGTCTCCAAGTGGATCTCCAAGTCCAGCCTTTTCACCTTCTCTCTGCCAGCATTTAGAGTACAGTAGCACAGTAGATGTTCCTGCTCTCCTTGCCGTGTGTGCAGGAGCTGGTGTGCTGGTGTCTCCTGCCTTGCAGCACTGGGGATGTGCCAGCCCTGAGCTGAGCACTCCGACTACTGTCTCTCCCTTTCCCCAGGGTTGGCTCCCATGTTCTTTCTGAGAGGAATCCCAAGTGTCAGAATGCTGTGCCTCCATGGCATCCCTCTTTATCTGCTGCTGTTCTGTGTTAATGCTAAAGAATCTGGGGTGTTTGTTTTTGTCCTCTGTCTTCATCTCATGACTTTCTTGACTTGTTTCCCTCTTTAGGAATTCCCCAAAGAGTATGACTAGGGATGTGGGTGCAGTCTTATTGTGGTCCTGATTCTGTCTTTCATTAAAACAAGACAGATTCTCACAAAAGTAATGTGCGCTCCTTCTCTTGAGGGTTTTTTTTTTTTTGTTACTGTTCTCTATGCATGAGAACAGCACCCTGCAGTTCACGGAGCTGGGAGGGCTTTGTTTGGACTTGACTATTTCACTGCATATCCTGTGTATGTTAACAGAAGTGTTTGGCTATGATGGTATGTTAACTCAGTGGGCCTCATAAAAGATTTAAGATTGAAAAAAAAAAGACATTTTTACTTGGTGCTGGCAGGAAATGTGTGGGATACACTTACATAGCCATTGCAGGGATATCGGGCGTTGTTGCGATTGACGGCTGCTCACTGTTCTAATTCAAAATAATGAAATACAGAGAGTGTAAACTCCTTGCTTGTAACCCCACAGGAACTGCTGTGCTTTGATGTTTGGAGAAGGTGAAGAGAATTTCCATCACTGAGAAGGTTAGAAAGTCTGGATTAAAGCTGTAAACTCTTCAGAAAGATGTTTTGATTAAACATGTGCCTAGTTTTATTTGATCTTCAGAGATACAAACTTCTGTTCTCTTTGCCAAGTAATTAAGAAATGAAAAGTAAATTGATATTCTAGCTGTCTGTGTGGAAGTCTGTTTTGTCTATGGCTCTTTTCTAAAGCTCATTGTTTCCTGCATTCTGGAGGTGCCATGAAAAGTAGGCCACATGTAGCTGAGTAAAGACTGGCACATTCCAAACGAAATTCTGTGCTGCTGGGGTTTTATTCCTTCAGTTGCTGTCTTCTATGACTGTTGCGAATGTATAGAATCACAAAACTTTGAAAATTACATTAACAGTCTTTAATTAATCTTCTGTATTGGATAACTTGGATGTGTGTTGGGCTGCTCTTAAGTGGCCTCTCAACAGAATTGGCCACAGTTCTTTCTTCCATTTTCAGGGTCCAAACTCCTTCTCGCT
This sequence comes from Lichenostomus cassidix, assembly GCF_008360975.1. Lineage (NCBI taxonomy): Eukaryota > Metazoa > Chordata > Aves > Passeriformes > Meliphagidae > Lichenostomus > Lichenostomus cassidix. Next base: position 7,669,247 of record NC_139500.1, on the reverse strand, counting down.
CTCCTCATTATGACACATGAGTCACTGGTGTCTCTGAGACCTGAGGGAATTTCTGTGCATGGATAGGGATTTCTTACTGCACTTTACTGCTCAATCCAGACCTCATTTGTAGAAAAACCACTTGCAAGTTTCCTCTTCAGGGATTTTTAACTGGCTGTTTTTTACCCTGTAATAAAATCCTGAAGGTGTTAGTGTCTGTGTCCAGTGTGGATGTGCCTTTCCCTGTTTTACATTCAGTGATCCTACGTGTGTTTCCATGGTGTTCCTGCCACTCCAGTCTCACAGAACAGCTGCTGGGGTTGTAATGTGAGCTCATAAAGGAGACCCTGTTTGACAACCAAAACTTGGGTTTGATTTAATGACTTGAAAGGGAAAATTGGATTAATTAAATGTTTAGAATTTATCAAGTTTGAAAGCAGTGAGCATTTTGGCAGCATAGTAATTCCTGTGGTGTGCCTCAGCCTGTGGCCTCTGGCAGTGGAGGGGTGTCAGAGGAACACTCTGGCAGCAGCTGGGAGTCAGTATTTGGGGAAGAATACAAGGATAAAGAAACTCTGCAGTGACAGTTCTCTCAAATGCTCTATCAGGTCCCAGTGTGTGCCCTTCTGGGGACATTTTACATATCAAATTAGTAAGGCAGGGCAGGGTTAGTTAGGGATGTCAGAGCCTGTGGGCAGGCTGTGAATTTGGGGCAGATGGCAGGGTCCACAGTCGTGCCAGCAGTTGCTCAGAGCACCAGGGCCTGGCTACCTTCTGTGAGTCCTCACTTGGAAGATACTCCTGGCTTGACTAACAGCACTGTTAATTAACCTGTGCTTAATCTTTGTTCTCTTTATCTCTTTCCCTCAGGAATATAAACAGAAGCTTGCTCGGGTAACCCAAGTGCGCAAGGAGCTGAAATCCCACATCCAGAGCCTTCCAGACCTGTCACTGCTGCCCAATGTCACAGGAGGTCTGGCACCTCTGCCATCTGCTGGGGACCTGTTTTCAACAGACTAGAGCAAGCTGTGTGCCCCAGTTTCCATTATTACCAGCAGAAGTAAGAAGACTCTGGTATTGTCTGGAAGTCCAGTCTTCCAAGATCTGCAGTAGGAAGGAACTTACAGACCCTGCTTTGAACCTCTTGGCTGCTCCTCCTCACCCTCTCTGTGTACACTGGCTCACATGAGGGGAGGAAGAGGAGTGAGTTTTGTGAGCTCTAAAAGGAGTGGGGGTGGTCCATTTAGGCAAACTTCTCTCATCTTTTCCCATCCTCTTTAGTTGCTGTTTGCTCTTAGCACTTGTTACCCTCACAAAGATCACAAATCATGTACACACATACCTGGGAAGCATCCAGAGGAAGGTTGCCCATGCAGCATCTTCCCTATGTACAAATATTGTATTATTTCTCAGTAAGTCTTGTCTGTTTTAGTTGGGTTTCTGAGCCCCATCTCTGGGAGCAGTGGAGTGGCTCATGAGCCTCGTAGGGATGTGTGTGCATGTGGGTCCTGTGCCATGGTGGGGTCAGGGGAAGGCATCTGCTCACCAATGGTACAGGGAAAGATTTTTTCCTAAACCTGCAGTTCCTCATACTGCTGTGGGCCTGATGTGAAGGTAGGTCCCATTTGGCATGGATGTAAATTGAAGTCACAGGCAATAAAAACAAGCAGCTTTTCTTTGTGAGCTAGAGGTAGACTCATAAGTTACACTGTGCTGAGCAAAGCAGAACTGGATGTTACCTAAGTGGGAGTGGAAGTAAATTTTGTTCTAGCTACCTTAGATTTATACCACATTTTTCCTCTTCATTATATGGAAGTAGATGGTGATGGAAGCTTTGTTTTAACACCATGAGAGGCTGGAATGGTGTGTGGCAGCTGCTGGTGTCCCTGTGACAGGCACTGTTAGTTCTACTCTCAGGATGGTTACATTTAAAATACAATGATATAAACTCTCTCCATCGCTTTAGTGAAGTTGTCTGATGCACAGAAGTTAAATGTGGTATAAAAATTTATTTATATAGAAAATAGACCCATATATATGCATATATCCTGTATGCACATGTACCATGTCCATGCATGTAGATATTAGAAGGATGTACTTAATTTTGTGTCACAGATTGTGAGTTGATTTTTACAATCAAGAAAAGTGTAAGAAGCAAAAAAGGTAAATTTAAAAAGCTCTTAATTCCATTATGTTGCTGGCTACTGTTTTAGCTGCCAGGGGTGTAGTTACATTTCAGTTCGTGTGTTAGGTGTGGCAAGGTAGACTCTGATCACTGAACCATTCCAATCTGGATACAATTCTGTTTAAATTTAGCACATCTCACTATAAAACAGGTTCTGTTTCTTGAGACGCTTGATCTGGTAACACAGGTTTTATAACAGAGGCTGAAGTGAGCTGAGGTGCTCTCTCTGTGCCTCCCTGTGGACTTGAGCTGCTGGTGTCAAAGCCAGGAGAGGAAAATGCAGAAATGCAAAACTCATTCTGCTCCACATTAATTTATTTTGCAGGCTGTTCAGTAGCCTGGTCAGCATTCAGTTACAGCAAACAACATACAGCATCTTTTGATCATTCAGTTGTTCAGAAGCTCACGTCCTTTTCCTACTGACTCTTCCTTTTGTCCTTTTTTAACGCTTCTTGCACCCTCACTGCCCAGCCAACAAATGTGTTTTTTCTCTCTAGTTTACAGGAATTTTTGCAGTGGCAGAACTGTCCGTTCCCTGAGTCACTTTGACTGTGCAGCCTTTATGGTCCAGACCTTAGATAAAGCACTGTACATTCTCTCTGCTTTTGCCAAAAATGAAAAACAAACAAAACAGAAAACCCCCCCACCAAACTTCAAGAACCCAAACCAAAAGACTCTTTTCCATCCTGAGTCAGCTCACAGAGTTACCCTGAGGCTGTTTAAACCAAGTTATTTTGAGCATTGATTGAATGTGTATCCATTATAGGACAAAAAAGCTGTCAAAAACTGATGTAGACAAATGTGTTGGCATCTCATGTTTGTGTTTTGGGCAGATCTGTGAGAGAGTTGTCTGTCTGTTTTTTATTTTTTAATTGAAATGTTTTGATTTTTTTTTCTGAATATATGTGTGTGTTTTATTTTGCTTAATTTAAATGAAGTCTTGTGGTTTTTAATTTTATTTGTTTTACTTTTTGGGCAAAGGGCATCTGGTGAACTGGGTGACATTTTCTGAAGGTTAAACAGATTTCCCCACAGTGTGTCTTTTTTAACAAAAGCTTAAATCTGTATATGAATTGACTTAGGAATTAATTTAGACATATAGGCTGCCATTTGACAGCAGTATATTCTGAAATGTCTCATAGATATCTATTTTTGAATAAAGAGGGTGTCATTGAACAGTAGTGTCTTTACTTTTTTGTTGAATGCTCTGGCACCCTGTGCCTTGTTTGGATTTTTAACCCCTCTAAAGCCCAGACAGGGACTTTAGGAGATCCTTATGTCAGTTTTCCATGCAGAGTGGAAATGTGGCATTTTTGGAGGAGATGTCAGTTGTTACTCTGGGAAAAAATACAAATAAAAGCAAAACCTGGAATGTGGGAAAGGTGCCTCCCTGCATGAGCACCAGGAGCTGCTGTTCCAGCAGGGTCAGTGTGATTGAAGCCTCTCAGCTTTGGAGGTCTTCGCATCGCCCTGGGAGTTAATTCTGGAGTTTTTGGCAGGGGCTTAGGGGTTCTTCAATTAACCAGTCTGCAACAGCCTCTGTGGGCAAACAGTGATTGTTTCATATGCCTTGGAGAGTATCTGCAAAGCGGATTATGTTTTATACTGATTTACACATCTTGCCTTAAGGGGACTATATTTAGCACTGCTTTCACAAAGCCCTGCAGAGGCTGGGCAGTGTTGTAGGAACAGGAGGGAGCTGGTGTGGTTCCTCCCAGTGAAAACCACCTTTGTGTGGTGTTGCAGAAACTAAGGTGGGGTTTTCAAAGACATAAATGTAGCAAGGTACTGGCTGTCCTTCCTTGACTTTGCAAATCGGGTTTTTGTTGTTTTTTTAAGAGCTGGAACAAACTCCTCCAAAAATATGTGACTGTTAGGCAGCTGTCTTTGCAGTTCAGTATCTCAGTGCAGTGGTGTGCATTCCCTACTCTGTGTAACCAAGGAATGGTGGCTTATGCACCTGTACAAGTTGAGGAGCTCACTCCTGACTAACTGGCAGGTCAATCTGTGAGATCCCAGGTTGTGATGGTGATGAGGAAGGGCTGGCAGAGCCTCGGAGTGATGGAGGCTTCCTGCAGGGTGAGGGTGGGCAGTTGTGCTGCCAATGTTTTGGCCCAGGGCGGGATGCTGTGGGCTTTGTCTGTTTACTTGGGCCAAGTTTTGATATGTTCCCTGGTTGTTCCAAACTTTATGTATATTTATCCCTAGGATTAGCTAGAAAAAGTATAAGCTGTCCCTAATGCCCTGGAAAAAAAAAATGACCTCGTAAAACACTTGGATGAAATGTCACAGCAGAGACGGCGCCAGGCTCTTGGACTGAGACTGGGAGACTGATTTGCCAGTGATGTCACTGGCTTTAGGGACATGCCACAGGCATCCTTTGCCTCTGTCCCACCTGCTGCAAGGCAACAGTAGGTAGGAAACAGGTTCTGTATTTTTATTTTCAGTAACCCCTCATGTGACAACATATAGGAAGAAGTTTAATAAAGGCCAAGGGCCTCACAGGTCTCCATGTGTGCTGGAGCAGATGGAATTATGGTTGTGCTGGTCCTGCACAGGCTTTGAGGCAAAACCCAGGAAACCCCAAGACCAACCAGTGTGGGAAGAGGATGTTTAAGGAAAATGAGCACCTTAGGTACAGAAATGTCCCCCAGGTGCAGAGCAGCCATTGAGGCTGGATTCTGGACAGGGGTTGCAAGTCCATGTCCCAGTGTTTTCCCTTGGCACAAGGGTGTGATGGGTTGCAGCCTGGCTGGCGCAGGGTCGCCAAGTGTTGCACTGCTGCTGATCAAGCAAATCTGTGTGACAACTAATAGTAAATCATAAACAGATTCAGGGTCTTGTCACTTCTTTCTGGGAAGAGGCAAATTTTGTCTCTTTCTGGGAAGGGACAAGTCTTGTTTTGTCTTTCTGGGAAAAGAAAAGGCTTGGCTTGTTCTGGGAAGAGACAAGTGGCTGGTGGTCAGCACATCCCTCTGCTGCCACTGCCCAGCCAACCAGTCCTTACTGGTCTGTGTGTGTCAGCCCAGCCTGCTGTGAGGGGCAGGACAGGGACCCCACAGGCGATGGACAGGGGTGTCCTCCTGGGAAGTTGCATCAAGGGTCAGGCAGGCAGAGAGACTGTTATCCATTGCTTTTACCATGAAGATGCATGGAGACATACATGTGTGGATAAATTAATCATTTATATCCAAGTTATCCATGGGATGGCCATATTGGAAGAGGAATCTCTCCATAGTGCCTCCTGCACTTCCTATAGCTGTGGAAGAGGGGATGGCTTCCCATGAGGGTGCAGTGGGACCTCCTGCTATCTGGCGTTTATTGTCTCTTTTGCTGTTTGATGATGCCTCAGTTGTCTCATTGGACTAAGGAGAGTAAAAATGTGTCCCATGTTTGTGGAGGAGGAGGGAGACCTTTGGAGAGGCAGTAGCACTTGGAAATCCCACAGATTTGTTCTTGTGAAAGCTCTGATTTATGGGAGTTTGTTCTAGTTTCGATCCATCAATGAAGGTAAGTTAAAGGTCATCAAGTCTAAAATGAGTTTACAATCAGTTCTTGGCAAGTCAGCATCTCCAGCAAGCCGAGGTATATCCATAACCTCTCCCCATGAGAATGCTCCTGCCTGGCTTTGGCACTTGGACTAGCACTGAATTGCAAACCCTCCCACGCAATGGATGCTGGAAATATTTAATTTATAATTTATTGCTTGCATGGCAAGAGTGCCAAAAGGTCTGATGGATGCAGCACGGGACTGCGCCAGTGATGCAGGATGGGCACTGGGAGATGGGTGCAGTGTGGTGCCGTGTCAGTGATGCAGGATGGGCACTGGGAGATGGGTGCAGTGTGGTGCCATGTCAGTGATGCAGGATGGGCACTGGGAGATGGGTGCAGTGTGGTGCCATGTCAGTGATGCAGGATGGGCACTAGGAGATGGGTGCAGTGTGGTGCCGTGTCAGTGATGCAGGATGGGCACAGAGAAGCTGACCCCAGCTCTGTTGATAATGGAAGACAAACTAGCCCTGAGAGCTAGCCCTTGTTGCTAAACCATAACTGCAGCACATTTGGAGTCTGCTCCCTTCTTGTTGGAGCAGCCTTGCTCTGCCGAGGCTCAGATGGATGGGAGTGACCTTCAGGAGTAGCTGTGCTAATGTTTATTTCATCGGGACCCAGCTCCGAAGCAGCGGAGCTGCTGGTTATTTTTAACCCAGGCGCTGAGCAGCTGGAGGCCTGGCTCGGCAGAGCCCAGTAACAAACGGTCTAAAGCAGGGCTGTGCATCATTGCTGGGCTGAGGAATGTTCCTGACAGGGGAGGCATCATTGCTTCATGCTTTAACTCCTTCAGGCTTCTTTGGGGCTCTCTCTGCTCTTGGCACTGGTGTCTGGGGGTTGGTGCTGCCAGAGCTGGGTGCTGGCATAGTCCCCACGCCTTGCCCTGGCTGCAGGGGGAGAGACCCCCCATCCCTCTCGCTCCTGGAGCTCTTGCCCTGTCCCCATGCCACAGGGTGGGCGCTCTGTCCCTGGGGAAAGCTGCTGGTGCAACTCCTAATTCCACCCTGTGCCTGACCCAACCTCCCCACTCTACCCCACAGGGGTCCCAGCCCCCAACTGCCTTTTTGGGTTGTGTTTGAGAAAAGCAGGGCAGCGAGATGCAGTGGTTAAAGCTCCACAAGGTAAGGGAGATGTATAACATGGTTCTCCTGGAGGGTTGTCTTGCAAGGTTTTGTTGGCCAAACAATCTGCTGCTGCACTTGAGGCCTGGGCTCTGCTGTGCCCACTCCAGTTCCACGCTGGGAGAAGGAGCCAGGGCTGGAGCTGGGGTGGGTCGTTGGCCTCCCATGGGAGAAGCAGAGCCAGGGTTTGGGGAGTTCTGGCTATGAACCCCAACCAGGCTTGGGAAAGCAGCAGCTGTGTCTTGGAGCACTGCACAGGGAGATTTTTATCTCATCCTAAAGATAAACAGAAAAGGAAGCTGGAGAACGGGTTGTCCTTGGTGGGAAACACTCCCAGCTGACCATCCAGCCTGAGTCTTGGCTGGGATGGGAGACACCACAATGTCAGGGTGACTGGGACCAGCTAGTGGGAGCAGGATCCCCCTGTCCCACAGTCTGTCCCCCTGGGCTGGTTTGTCCTCTCTGCTGGGGCTGCAGCAACTGTGGGACCCTCAGTTAGACACCACCAGCTCTGTAATGGTTTTTGTGGTGTTTGTTTCTAGGAGCAGGGAGGCTCCCACCCTGTTTGTGGGGAGCATGTGGGAGGGTCATTCTGGCACAGAAAGTGTTTATCTTCAGCAGAGCCTTGACCCTGGATCCAGGTGTGAGACAAATCCCCACTCTCCTCCTGCATCCCTGTGGGGGATCCAGTCACCCCTCCTCCTGCCCCAGGCTGGGTGGAATACCCTGCCCAGAGCCTGGGTGTACAAAACCTATTGGTTTTATTACCTGTATGTGTTCTCTCCAGTTCTCTGTGCACAGTCACAGCATGGAGCCATTCCTGATATGGTAGCAATTCCCTGGGAAGGTGTGGTGTGTCTGCCTTGGAGGCTGAGCGTAGCTTTACCCCACACCGTGGGTGCTGCCATGGGACTGGGAGAGCCAGTGGGTCACCCCTCTTCCTGGGTACAACCCCTGAGCTGCAGAGCACCCTGAGGGCACCAGGACAGGCTGATTTGGGGCCAACATGAGGCCAGTGTGGCTGCAGTGCTAGCCATGGCAGTGATCCCCCAACCTGAGTGCTGGGCTGGGAGAACTCACCCCACACCCACTTGAATGCTGGGCAAGGAGCTGCTGAGTCCTGCCATGGAGAGAGGAAGTGCAAGAAGAGCCAGGTCTGACTTTAAGTGAAAAATAGAGTTTTTATTCAGTGCTTGCATAGTTGATTCATGTCAAGGTAACATTACATCCCTCCCTGCAGCGTCTGCACTGCCAGGATGGTTACCTAAGCCAATGCCTGGCTGTACCCAAGCAGTAGGTTATTTGTAGTATGCATTTATAGATCCATTCTATAGATATATAGTACATATACAGCTTTCTGCTCACAGTATACAATCTCTCTCTATGGAGCTGCGGTCAGAGGATGCCAACAGCGGGTGCAGTCGGGGCTGAAGGGGTCGTTCTGCTGCTGCCATGGAAATGGGCTCTGCAGGCTGGGGCTGCCAGCATGGCACAGAGGAGGGAGCTGGCACAGGGGTCCCAGTGCACCTGGTGCTGGGGGACAGGCAGGACAGGGATGTTTCCACCCCACAGGATGAGGGAACAGCGGTGAAGGGAGCAACTACCACAGCAGCCCCCAGACCCCAGCAGCCCCTTTGTCCTGTCCATGCTCCCAGGGAGGAGCATGGGTATGGGTCAGGCTGGGCTCTGGCAGTCGTCCTTCAAGCACCACTGGGACAGTCTTGGGCTAAAGCAGGTGGGGGACAATGAGGCAGGGTTTCTGCAGATGGAGGGCCACGATAGCTGCTCACATGGGCTGGGGTGCGATGATGACGTTGCGGTAGCCCTTCACCCCCGTCAGCTGGTCACTCTCAAAGTCCACCATCAGCTTCTGTAGCCCCGACAGCCGTGGCATCAGATCCATCCGGAATTTGGCCTCTGCCTGTGGCTCCATGGGCTCCTCACTGTGGGAGGGAAGGGACTCATTGTGGGCTGTCACCCTCACAGCGCCTTGTCACCCTGACAGTGCCCATGGTGCCACAGGACAGTGCTGGGACCTTGGAAGGAAGGACCTCTGTAGGGTGGCCAAGCCCCTTCCCCAGTGAGGTGTGGGTAGGGATGCTCTGAATCCACAGGGACCAGCACAGTACTGGCTCCTGCTGTGCCCCAGGACTGCCCTCCCTGGGAGCTCCACCCCCTTCCCAAAATTCCAGCCAAGTGAAGGGGGAAAAGCTCTTACAGCTCCTTGACCAACTGCCCGTCAGTGAGGCCGGTGCCCTCCACCACGAACACGCAGCCGTTCAGGGGCACTGCAAGGGGGTTCACCAGGCTGATCTCTGCCACCAGCTTCCGATTCTGCATTGGCTCTCCTAGAATCTGCAAGTAGGAGAGGTTGGATGCCAAGCACCACTGATCCTGGAGGCCATGGTGCTTCCCCAGCCCTGGGGCTGAGGCAGGACCTAAGGTATGCAGGTCCAGGAGATGCAGCCCTGCTCAATGAAGCAGGACCTGCTTCCCAAGCCCCAGGGGTAACCCCCCCAGATGATCAAAGCAACTCATTCCTCCCAAGTCCTTACCCTGATCTTGATCGGTGGATTCTCAACATAAATATCCCTGACAGCCACGAGGACGTCGCCAGTCTGGTGATCCGTGAGGAGAGCCACCACCTTGATGAGGTTGTCCTGGGTCAGTTTGTCCCTGTACTCTTCGTACAGGATGCGCAGGGGCACCCTCTTCTCTGGAAGGGGAAGCAGAGAGGGGTCAGCACCCATGTCATCTCCAGCCCACAGCCCTGTGCTGGCACCTGGCTGCTGCTGGGATGGTTTAGGCTCCCAGGAGCTTCTCCAGGTGCCTTGCAAGGACAGGGGAACTGGAGTTCCCGCAGGGCTGGGGCTCCAATACTGAGTGCTGGAAGGGACGTTCAGGGTGTGGGGATGGGAAGGGACATGTCCTAGGGCAAGACTCTAGGGTCATGCCTTCACCAGGGGTTCAGAATGCCAGCCCTTGGCAGCCAGTGCAGGCACTGGGAGGCAGCCTGGTCCCTGGCAGCTGCCCTCACTCAGCCCTCAGTGTTGTTTATTCAAAAGTCCTTCAGGGATGGGGCTGTCCAGGGGGGAGGAGGCAGAAGGTAACCAGCTGCAGAGCTGCCTGGAACAAGGAGCCCAGAGTGGCGCCGGCCACGGGAAATGGAGCCTGGCATTCCCGAGGCAGGATTTGAAGTGATGTAGCATCAGCTGAGGCTGTGGGGAGAGGAACGAGCCTGGCCTCCTGCACTGACACAAACTGCTGGGATGCCCTAAAGGATGCAGTCTATACTCTGAGGCAGGAGCTGAGGGTAGAAGTTTCAGGAGCTTGTAATTGACGTTTCAGAGAAAATGATGTTGGATTAACTTTTGGACAGGAATGTGAAGTACTCCAAAGGCCACAGGGCTCCTCTAGCAGGGTGAGCATGTGCCCCCAATGTACCCACCCAGTCTTGCAGAAGGCTCCAAGTACCTGCTGGTGCTTCTGCCAGCATGAACAGAGGCATATCCCTCTCCCCTCCATGGTGGCAAGAGCCAGCACATTCCTCATTCCTGTAAAGCAGCTCAACTCCTGGCAGAGAGCCGAGCGCTGCGTTTGCGAGAGAGCCGGTGAGGAGCAGGGCTCGGCATAGGGTAAACATTTGGCTGTTCCAGGACAGCAGATGTGTGGTCTTTCCAAGCCCTGAAGGGTCTCTGGCAAACTCACGTAAACCCAAACTCGTGTTTAACGACCAGATGGTGATGTTCACGTGTGACAAGGGTGAGGGAAGTTCGGGGGCCGTGCCAGGACAGCTCTGCAGCCGAACGCCCACCCAGGGAGACACAGAGAGCTTCAGCACTGCTGGCCAGTAAACCCAGTGCTGCCCACTTCCTCCAGCCCCAGACCATGCATTCAAGGCTGAACTGGGCCAGTCCTGCTCTCCTTGCTGCAGGAAGATCCCACTGGAGAGCCCTGCCTAGCCCAAAGGCTGTGGGAAAGCAGGAGGGATGCAGATGAGTGCCAAGGAGTGCCTGGATATGGCAGCCTGGGTGTGCCCAGCTTGCTCCCTTGGCATAACAGCTACAGCAGCCCTGGCTTGTCCAGCTCCAAGTGCATTTCCAGCCTTTGCCTGAGCAATTTCCTCATCCTCTCATAAAGATTAAAAATCCACAGTGGTAGTTAACTAAGGAGGATTTCCCCAAAGGAGCATCGCCTACTGAGCAGCTGAACACAGGATGACCTGATGTCAGCCCTGGTGAAGAATCCCCTTCATCGTCAGTAGGTCTCTTACCTCCCCTGGGCTCAATGTCGATGTCAACTGGGTCTGTGAGACCGCACTGGGGCCCGAGGGTGCCGTTTTGGCTGGTGGCACGGGCGCACAGTGTCACCCTGCAGACACGCTCCTCGTCCGTGTTGTTGTTGACAACGGCAAAGACATCGAAGTCAGAGCCCTTGTTTGCACCCTGTGACACCTTGATCCTGAGGTGCAGCCCCTCATCCTCCTCTGCGATGGAGTTCTTCTGATGCTCTGCCTTCTCAAACACTGCCCGCTCCTCCTCAGACCCTGCAGTGCACAAAATTCCTGTGATTCCCTGGAGTATGGGGAGGGCCTGGTCTGGGCTGTTCTGCCCTGAGCCCTGGAGCCCTCCAGCTGCAGTTCTTTCCCAGCAGCGACATCTCTCCCTGGATGTCTCTGCCCCTGAGGCCCCCCGTACCCTCTGGATATTTATAGTTGTGGGTGATGTCCTCCCGGCCGTCTCTGCCTACACTCTTGGTGCTGATGTACTTCCCGACATCTGAGGACCGGATGCTCTTCTTCTGCATCCCGTTGTCCTGCACCACCCAGTACACCACGTCGGCGTTCACCTCCGCGAAGATGAAGGGGATGTCGTACTTGAGCTGCATGTCACCCTCTTTGATGGCTTTGACGGGGGCTGGCCCGCAGCAGAAAACTCCTGCATGGAGCAGAGCCACTGTCACCACCCCAGGGCTCAGCCACAAGGGGTGGCTGTGGTGGGGCAGCCCAGCCGTGTCAGGGTGTGAGCTGGATGCAGCATCCGTGTGGTGCACATTGTACCTTCACTCTTCTCCTGGGGCGTTGGGTCCAGCACCTGCCACCCATCGTAGCCAGCTGCCAGGTCTGGACGGGCCATCCAGGACTCCACCCAGCAGTGGAAGTTCCTGCAAGGGAAACCAGCATGTAGAAGTCTTGGGCTCCCCCAGCACCTGCCAGGCACTGGGGAAGGGGCAGGGGTCACCCCCAGGGGTGGCAGAGCGGGGCCCTGCCATGCTGCTCACCAGATCTTGTCCCAGGACTGCCGTGCCTGCTCCCCCTTCTCGTTGACGTAGCGGTCGATGGTCAGGTTGGCGTTTGTGTCATGGGCTGAGTTGTAGTTGGTCACCACACGGGTGGGGATTCCCAGACACCGCATGACTGTGGGGAGCAGGGCAGGGTGAGATGGGGGCTCAGGTTTGCACCACTCTCCCATCACACAGAGCCCCAGGTTTGCACAGCCCCTGTCCCGTGGAGCCCCACGACTCCTGCCCTTCCCTTTGCCTTCCCAAAAGGGTGCCTGGGGACTGATCCCTGGGAGGAGCTGATTCCCACAGCTGCTGTGCACGGGTGAGCTGGGTGGCACCTGGCTCTGACAGCCTGATGGGTTTGATATTGCAGCAGAAAAAAGGCATAAAAAGCGTCTGTGAGAGCTTTGGAGGTAGAGTGTGGGCAGCCGTGCTGAACCCCGGATTTCATCTCCCAGCTGTCTTTCACTGTGCAGGGAGCTCCCCAGGGAGCAGGGAGGCAGTTACAGCGCTTCAAAGGAAGGCTATAAACCTCTGTGAGTCGCTGAAAATCCACTTTAGTTTTCTGCCTATTTCTCTCCTCTAAAAAGGGTCTCGTCTGTCTGTGACACATCAATGCACTCACAGGCAGTGTTTTTCTTGGAGCAAAGCTGCACGAGCATATGTGAATGTTTCCCAGCAGCAGCCAGTCGAGAATTGTTCTCCTCTTTTTCCCCAGCCTGGCTGCCCTGGTGGCCATGACTTTATTTTGATCTTAGTGCATTCGTGACTTTATTGCAAACTTGGCCTTAAAGCCACTTCCCTCACCTTGTCCTGTCCCAGTCCCTCCCTTGCTGCCTGGCTGGGGAGGCAGTGCTGATTGAAAAACCAGAGCCCTTTTCTATAATTTTTTCCCTCTATTTCCTGACAAATTAGAGTAACAGAGAGCTAATTGCAAAGGAATCATTGCAGGCTGATTGCAGCCAGTCCCAGCTCTTCCCTCTGGACACAGCTCCAGGAGTGGATGGAGGGCAGGGGCTGGAGTGGGAGATGGGGGGAGATGGGTGACCCTGTCCTGTGGGGGAGACCAGAGACATCTGCTCTCACCAGTGCATGCCACAGCAGCAAAGACCCAGCACTGGCCGTACTTGACTGGCTGGCACCCAAACTTCTTCCACCTCTTGAGAATATCCACACTCCCAATCCAGGCCATGGGGCTCATCCCATCCTCGTAGTGGTTGTCCCACCGCCCAAAGAGCACCCCCTGGTCCTCGTCATTACAGTTCACCTGTGGCAGGAGAAAAGGGAATGGATGGAGGGGTGGAGGCGCAGGAGCAGGCTGGGGAGGGAGGGAGGGAACTTTTGCCCCAGTCACATGTGGTGTCAGCCATATTAACATCCTATATCTGTGCAGGAGCTCTGGGTTGTGGGTGCACATGGTGCTCATTAGGGATGAATTTTAGAAACACATCCTCCTGCCTGGGAATTTGGAAGTGATTATCCCAAAGCTGTTTCTGGGATGGTCAGGGCCCACCCGTGTCATTTGTTTCCTCTAAAAAGGCTCTTACACATTTGGGAGCAGTAACAGGGAAAGGATGTGAAGGGGAGAGGAAATACCCCAGAGAAGGAAAATGGTGTAACTGGGGGGGATGGCAAATGCTACCTGTCTGTCACAGTTGTAGCTGGGGGTGTTTGCACCCCAGGGGATGTGGGGTGCTGGGGACACCCTGCCAGGGGCACCCTGGACTCACCATGGCGCTCACCACCCTGCCAATGTACACAGGGTCATTGCGGCGGGAGCAATCCCGGTTCTGATCCCGCAGGTGTTTGGGGTTTATGTCCAGCATGTTGAGGCAGATGGCTAAGATGTCTTCCTCAAACTGGAGGAGAGCAGGGAGAAAAGGTTGTGTGAGGTCCCCACAGGGGCTCTGCCACCTCTCTCCTCCCTCTCTGGCTCACAGTAATGCCCTTGCCAGCAGAACTGCTGCAGACAGGGGGTCACACATCCTCAGGGTCCCCTCCCCAGCCAGCATCCGCTGAGTGAAGTCCCCACTCAGCCTGTGAAGCCCATGGGTGACCTCCTGCCTACGTACTGGGGCTGGATCTGACTTCCTGCAACCACACAGCGGTCAGGGCATGGACCTGACCTTGGGAAAACCTACTTCCGATCACAGCTGAGTCACAGCACTTCCTTGAATTGAGACACAGATCCTGTGGGGGCCATGGACACCCCCACTCATACCGTCCCCTAGCCCTTTGCTCAGCGAGGGAGGCTGAGCAAACCCCTGTGCCCCAGGGACTGCAGCTCGGGGTGTGGGCACTGCCTTATCAGCACCCCTGGCACAGTGCCTGGGAATGTGTTATCAGGCACTAGCTCCTGGAACAGCAGGGCCACCCTTATTAAGGACACGTGGCCATGGGGCCCTCAGGAGCTATGTGGAAACACTCCCCTTGCCTTGCCATGCTTTGAAGTCAGTGCATTCCCTCTGGGAAATGAGATTCCGGTTTCTTTGACCCATGGCTGCCCTCCAAGGTGCTTTGGGGTGCATGTTTGGCAGGGCCACACACATGGCACCACTCCCTGTGTCCTGCAGCACCAGAGCTGCAGGGCCTGGGTCAGCCAGGGGTCCCAAGGGTGCTGGGGGGGCCCTGCCCACTCACCTGGCCAAAATTCCACGGGATGGAGTAGATGTAGTCACAGGTGCCCTGGTAGATAAGCCCATGCTGGGACAGGACGTACTCACGTCGCTCGTTCTCATCCCGCATAAAAACTGTGTCCTCTGTGGGGACAGCAAGTGATGGGGACAGGGCTCTGCCCTGCTCAACCAGCTTCCTGACCCCCTCCCTGTGGATGGATCCGGCGGGAAATGAGGCACCGGGGGCTGGAACTGCTCATGCCTTAAACAGCTGCCAAGGAATTTCAGCCCAGGTTGATTTGAGCTGATGGGAAAATTTCAGCGGCTTTGTGGTTTGCTTTTAATTCTTTCTCATGGCTCTGTCTTTCCTCTCTTTTATTTAATGGAGATGGGTATTTTCCCAGGAGGGGAGACCTCTCTGGGGGTGCAGTGAGCAGTGGGAGTGGGTGTGCTGGGTCAGCACAGCCAAAGCCATTTCACTCACAGCAGCTACCACTATGAAAATCAACATTTACTGGAAATGTTTGCAGAAGGAAACCCCACATGTCCATCCCCAGTGCTCAGCACAGCCCTGGTTGAGCAGAGCTTCCTACAGCCCCTTATCTCTGCAGAGCCAGCATGGAGCATTTGAGATCCAGGAAATCAGCCGGTCCAGGAGCAGGGGAAGAACATGGAGAGAGGGAAATTCCAGGGCGGTTAAACCTTGCAGGACTGAGCTGAACCTGCCCTCTGTGTCTGGCTGTCCAGATTTCACCAGGACAGTGATATCCCTGTCACTGAGTCCACAGCTGGGTGCCTGGGTGAGGATGGGTGGGAATGGGCCAGGTGGGGGCAATTAGGGACAACTGGGGGGCAATTAGGGACATTTAGAGGCTTTTCCCCTGCCCACTGCCTGGCCAGGAGCTGGTGCCAGGGACTGCCAAGGGCTTCACAGCAGCACCACAGTGGTGAGCTTCTGTGGGCACTGTGTGGTGGGTGCAGCCTGGACAGGGCATTGGGTGTTTGGGGTGCTGGCAAAGGGGCTGTGTGTGCTGTAGGGTGGGGATGGTGCTCTTGGCTCCAGCCTACTGCAGGGATTGTGTGGAGATGGAATCAAAGTGAGGATTTCTGCTTACACCTGAGCTTGGACCAGGGTCTGGGACAAGGACCTGGGATCTGCAGTGGATTGAGAGCTGTGGGGGAAGATGCTGGGGTAGCACCTTGTGTCTGCCTGAACCTTGGAATCTGTGGATTCAGAGAAGTAAAAGCCTCACCTGGGTGCCAGGGGTTGAAGAGCAGGACAAAGTCCCCGATTTGGTAGCTGGAGCCCTGGTATTCAGTGGAGGCCTCCAGGGTCATGTGGTAGCGGCCGATGCGGGCGTTGGGTGGGGAGCAAAACGAGACAGAAAGGGACTCTCCATCCTGCTGCTGGATCACAGCACTCCAGCATGATTCCTCTGGGCAGTCAGTCAGAACAAAGTGGGAGCTGGTTCCTGATGTCTCACTGGGGCAGGGTCCTGTCAAGAAGGAGCAGGTCAGTTCTCCCAGTGCTCCAGGGCCCCTGGGAGCTCCCTGCCATGGAGGATGCACCAAGAGGACCTTCTCCAAGCCCCTGGTGGCAGCTACATGGACCTTGCTGTCCCAGGCTGGGAACATTCACCATGTGGTTTGTCATGTACTGAGGACACAGGGTAGCCCAGCTGTGGGGTGCTCAGGCATGTCTCTCACTGTTTGGGAAGGGACAGACTCGCCCTGTGGGTGTCTCTGGGCCAGCAGAGTACAGGGGGTGCTTGCCCTGGTGCTCACCCCAGGGCCAGGTGTCTGTTCTCAGCTGCACCTGCTCCTGCCTCTGCTCCAAGCAGAGCTGTTCAGTCCCTGTGCCCACACAGCCTAGTCCTGCCCCAGCCCATGGCACGGGGGCTGGCAGAGCCTGCCCATGACCCCCAGACCCCTGTCACCGGGTGCCCCACCGCGGGTGTGCAGCCTCAGGCGTTGCTGCAAACATCCCAGGATTAGCGATGACCTCAGTGGCCAAAGCGCCGAGCCCAGGACAGTGTGATCCTTGCTGGCCCCTCCAAGCTGCAGCCATGGCCAAGCCACCTGCACTGAGCCAGCTCCAGACCCGTTCCCCGGAGCGGTGACGCCCAGCCCGGCCCTGCAGCTCCCTGGCCATGCAGTGCCTGGCCGGCAGCCGAGGCAGTGGTGCCACTGCTGTCCGCTGTCCCCTGCCGGAGCACAGCCCCTGCTGGTCCCCCGCCAGCCCTCGCCCACAGCGTGGGCGGGGCGCCAGCCCAGTCACCAAAAATACTCTTGAACTCATCAGAGTGACACAGTTTCTCCTCCTGGGGAGGCTGGGCTGAGCTCACAGTGTCCTTTTGGCCAGAGCCAGCCCGGCGCTGCTGTAGGCTGGGCAGACACAGGAACCTGCCCCATCTCCTCTTCCTCCTCCTCCTCCTGCCTCCTCAGCCCACAACATCCCCCTGGACTTTGGGGGGCACCTGGACAGGCTCTGACAACATGGCTACTGCAAAAATACAGCTCTGTTTTCACTCTGTTATTCCTTTTCTCTTTCTCGTGGCAGGTGGCACATTAACGTGGTGGCTTTGCTGTCCCAGGATGGGGGGACAGGTCTGGCAGTCCTTGCCGTGACAGGGCTGCGGGTCCGGCCCCAGTGAGGAATGTGCTGAGGCCACTGCCGGCGGGGTGGCACTGCCACGTGTCTCTGCGAGCACCAGAGCACCTTTGCCCTCTTTCTGCAAGCGCTAGGCTCCAGCCCGGAGGAGTCTCTGCCAGCCTGCTTCTCGGCCTGGGAGGCTGTGCCTGTGGCTACTCGCCCTGCAAAACCAGCCTGGGACTGCCTGGCTGTAGCATAGCCTGGAGAAACCTGGGGTGGGAGTAGGTGGGCAGTGCCCATGGGGCTGCTAGGGCACCTACTTGTTTAGGGTGAAGCTGAGAGGTGCTGAGTTTGATTTTGTCACCAGAGCTTTTGAGGTGGAAAAAGGAGAGTTTTACTCTCTGAGGAAACTTGGGTGAAGTTTTACTTTGAATTCTAGCCGGGTTGACTCAGCATGGTGCTTCAGCCCCAAAATAGCTCTTGCCTGAGAAATAGTTTCCTCTCCCTTTGCTCTGAGCTGGCAGGGCTGAGCCCCTGCCCGGTGGCTGCACCCAGCCCTGGCTGTGAGAGCAATAGCCCAGCCCTGGCCCGGCTCAGGGGGCTGTGCTGGGGGTGCTCCATGGGAACATTTCCTTTCTCCAGGGTTTGTGTTTCCTGTGCAAACTCCACTCCAGGGATGTCTGAGAGGCAGCAGGGCTGGGTGTAAAGCCCATCAGCAGAATTGCTGTGATACTGCCGGCTGAAAAGATGCTCTTTGCTGATGTTTCTCAGAGGGGTTAGAGGGTTGGGCAAGGTCCTGGCCACAGCCAAGGTACTTCCTAGTGAGCTGGCAGCTCCAACATGCCCTAAGCCTTGCTTGGCCATGGGAGGAGGAGGGGTAGGAGATGATGCTGGTGGCTTTTTGTTTTATTTCTTTATCACTTCTCTCCCACTTTCATTAAGGAAATGAGTTTCTACCTTTTTTTTCTTGTTGTGATATAAAAGCCGTGCACAGCATCAGCCTTTGCCAGGTGGGAAACAGGGACTGTGTGACATGGGGCATGTGCCAGGGCACAGCCCCTCGGGGAGCACAGGTGAGCTCTGGGGCAGGGACAGAGGGTGGTGACACACCTACACAGCCCTCGCTGGCGACACAAACGTGGTGGCACTCACCAGTCTCGACGTTGAAGGCGAGTTTGTCCACGCCCTCCTCGTAGCCGCGGCCCGAGAAGCGCAGGGTGATGCTGAAGGGCTGTCCCCGCCGCACCACCAGCTGCGTGCAGCCCATGTCTGCCGTGCGGTGCTCCCGCCCATTGCGGTCGCAGTGCAGGTCCCACGTGTCCAGCACCAGATCTGCAAAGGCAGTGGCATGTACAGCTCTGACCCTGGGACCTCGGCACACAGCCCCTGCTCTTGGGAAGGAGGGCTGGCTGGAGCCCATCCTGAGCCCTGGGCTGGGACCTTGGTGAGGGGTCTGAGCCTCCCCCACCCACACTGCCCTGTGCTCCCAGATGTGCCTGGCAGAGCATCCCTCCAGGAGGGCACTGTGGCTGTACCAGACTGAGCATCCTTCCAGGAGCTCTCTAAGGGCTGGGCTCCCATCGTGTGCTGTGAGAGGGACACAGCTTCGGCAGCCAAACTCACAGTGACTTTTTGCCCTCCTGACCCAGCTCTCTGCTGTGTTGTGCCATGGAGCTGCCTCCATGGTATCACAGGTGCTGCCAGAGCTGTGCCAGGCCTGTGTTTCATGGCGCTGGAGCAAAGCCCAGTGCTCAGCTCTGCTCTCAGGGGGCCTTTCACTGGGGCTGCTCTTTGTGTGCCCCCACCCCAAGCTGCTGAGTGAGCCCAGGAATGTCCAGGATATTCCTGTGCCTCATCCAGGCCTCCAACAGCTTTACTGTGCTGTGGCTGCTGACAAATTGGTGAGAGCAAGTGGAGATTCACTGACAGAGGGTGTGTGATGCCCCAGACATTTGCAGACAGCTCTGCTCTGCTCCCAGTCCAGGCAGGGCTGTGTGCTGGAGCACCAACAGCCATGTCTCCACTGCCCTGGGCGCTGTGCTGGAGCGATAAGATATCATTCATCATCACTCGAGGCCATTGACCCCTGATTGCTCTGCAGTGACACGTTAATCACCAGAATAAGGAAAAGCATTCCGTGCAGGAGAGCACACGGCAAGCTCAGAGCCAGCAAGGGACTGGGTAGATCAATGGGCAATACTCAGCTTGCTGCCCCATGCCACTGCTCTCCCTGGCCATGCCCTTCCTGGTGCCAGCCCTGGTAGCCACCGAGCCGTCCTCAGACCAGTGCCAAATGGAAAGAGCAGCTCATGAGCTCACCATTCTCAGAGCTAAATGAAAATGCCACTCCTGGCTCTCTGGGCAAGGTGACTCTACAGTATGAGCCCAGTGGGAGCAGTGGGCTTGTCATTGTCCCCACCACAATGTGGGAGCTGCTTGAACTGTCCATAAATGAGGGCAAGGTCCCTGCAGCCAGTCCATGGGAACTGTGAAGTGGGGACAGAGCACAGACAAGCCTCACTGCCTCCCCCTCTGTGAGCAGCACAGCCCCGTGCTACGGAACACAGATTGTACAAGTGGAATCTCATGGCTGACATGGAGCCAAACTCACTGATAATAAGTCTGTTCAGAGCACAGGACCAGAGCTCCTCCTTGTCCCAGTCACCCTGGGGTTATCATCTTCAGCAGATTTAGCAAAAAGCAGATTTTTCAAAACACAGGTGTCGTGACCCAAACTGATGGGTGCCAAGAGAAGGGTGGGAAGGGGGCTGTGGTGCTGCAAGTAGTAGCAGTGTCCCATGCACCCAGGAGCCAGAGCTGCCCAGTGTGTTCAGGACAAGAGGACACAGACTTAAGCTGCACCACGGAAAGTTTAGGCTGGAAGTTAGGAAAAAGTTCTTCACAGAAAGAGTGATTGGGCATTGGAATGGGCTGCCCAGGGAGGTGGTGGAGCCACCGTCCCTGGAGGTGTTTAAAAAAAGACTGCATGTGGCACTTATTGCCAGAGTCTAGTTGATAAGGTGGTGTTCGGTCATAGGTTGGACTTGATGCTCTCAAAGGTCTTTTCCAACCTAGTTAATTCTGTGGTTCTGTAGTGGCTGAGCTTTGTGTCTGTGTCAGTGTCTGATCCGAGAGCCTGGCGTTGGTATTGCTACAGCAGTGCTGGGAGCCAGGACAGCCTGCGGCACTGAGGCACAGCAGAGCAGAGTGATGCCACCTCACCCAGAAGGCTGTGTGCCCGTGGAAATCACACAGACCCATTTCCTGGGACTTCGGGGCAGCTGTCTGGGAGGTGGGGACTATCTCTGCCCTGAAGAGCCGAGCATGCAGGGTTCCCGAAGGCCAGAAGCTCAGTTTTCGCCTGAGCCTCCTGACATCCCCTCACCCTTCAGGACGTGGGCACACGCTGCTGGCCCAGCTGTCCACCCTCCTCTACCGGGAAAGCTTTAAATAGCACCAAACTTCATTCTACGAGTACTGGTGACACCCGCGCCGGGGGAGAGTCGGTAGGGAAGGGCACAGACTTGCGTGAACCCAACACGGACCCCGCCGGGCTTGTTTAGCTCAGTTCCGCTTAGTTCCCCGTTTCCCATCGCCCTAGACTTCGGCTGTGTCAAGGACCGGCTGTAGCCCCAGGCGAGTAGGGAGCGGCGCGGGGGCAGCGAGACCGAGCCCGGCACCTGCGGAGGGTTCGCCCCGCGTCCTACCTTCGGCCATGCTGCCGGCGCTGGGCGCTGCGGGTGCTGCCGGTGCCGCCGCTGCACGTCCCGGTACCTGTCCCGGCGCCGCCGGCAGTGCTCTCGGTGCCGATGCCGCTCCTCGTCGCGGTCCGGATGCCGGGGGAGCTGCCCCTCACCACCCGCTGTCCGGCCCCACTGCCCGGCCCATTTATCCCGCCCGCCCCCCGCGCTCCCCCCACCGCGGGCCGGCGGAGGGAAGAAAGGGATAACAAAGTTTCCAGGAAACGGGGCGGTTTTAGGTCCCACCTATTGAAAACAACCACGAGGAAAAAAAAAAAGAAAAAAAAGAAAAAAAAAAGAAAAAAAAGAAAGAAAGTAAAAGACAAAAAAGGAAAAGCAGGAGGCCCGGAAGCCCCCCGGGCTGGACCCTCCCGGAGTCTCTCGGGACCCCACAGCCCCCTTTAGGAGATGGCCCCGCTGCCGATCAAGAGGAGGGGAGAACGAGGGGGCGGAGAGGGGCCGTGAGGCTCCCAGCGAGGTGCCAGGACTCTGTTTTCTCCTTATAAAGTTCTCTCCCTCCTCTGGCCGCGTCCCCATCCTGGCCGGTCACGGTGGGATGCGCTTGTCGGGAATCGCGTCCCCTTCTCGTAGCTACATCCCTGAGAGATGGAGTCTGGAGGGAAAATACGTTGAAATCTTTGCTGCTGAACAGCAGATGTGTTGGAAACAGCACTTGTTGCTCTGGGACATGGGAGTGTGCACACAGCAGTGACCAGCACATTCCCTGAAAGCCCCTGCCCCATGCACTGACTGCTCTGGGACGTGGAGGTGTGGCATCCCTCACCTGGTGTACCCAGGGTCACCCCACAGGGCTCCCATGGGGCTGTGCCCTCGTGAAGCCCCACTGGCCTGGTGTGCCCTGTTGCCCAAGTGTGGCACAGCTGGATCTGCCTTCCCCACACTTGGGGTGGTCCTGGTGAGGGGCCCCCAAAGGTGGGCAATACTCTGCTCAGGCATGCCAAGGCACTTCACTGGGAGGGTCTGCAGTGAGACAGACACTCCGGCTCCATGAAGGGATTTTTGGTGCTGACAGAGTTAGTAAGGTCTGAGCAAGCCAAGGACAAGAGACCAGGAGAAGCCCCATGTGTGGGGGGCTCCTGGTGTGTCCTGCTTTGGGGGCACATGGTTCATTTTGCAGAAGTGCTGCCCTGCAGTGCAGCTGTGGCTGGGGTCCCCCCTCCTCCATCACCATTTTTAAGGGAGGTGGGGAGGGAGGTTGGAGCAGGAGCAGCAAATCCTTGCTGAGAGAAAGCTCGGGACAGCTGGAAACAATTAATGTACTACTCCAGCATGTATTTGTGTGGGCTGGGGTTGTGCAGGTGGTGGTGGGGGGCCTTTACCAGGTGCACCACTGGTGCCAGCAGGGCCCTCCTCACCCCAGCAGTGCCACCTCACTGCAGAAAGCCCCACACAGGGACAGCCTGACAGTGCTGCCCTGTCAGTGTCCCCCTGTCATGCTGGGGTCCTGCTCCCCTTGCTCAGATTTGAGAGGAGATGCTGAAAAAGACACCCCCTTCCTCTTCCCAGACCACTTGGTCCTCATGGGCAGCACTGGGTGGAGTTGTTCCCATGGATGCAGGGAGGGCTCAGTGGGATTGAGTGTCCCATGGGTTGCCTGTCTCTCTGAGTGTCAAAGCCACAGCAATTGCTGTCAATTTCCAGACTGCTGTGATGCCTCGGGAGGGCTGGTGGCCCTGGGACCTCACAGATGGTGTCACCTGCCCCGAGCTGGCCTTGCTCCCAAGGCTGCTTCCTGGGCACAGAAACCTCTGCCACCGGAGCTGACAAGCACTGCAGGGTGCTGGGTTCGGCTCTGCCTGCACAAGCCTGCTCTTCCTCCTGTATTCAGTGTGAACTCTGGATGCACTCCACAGCGGACGTGCACGCTCGGGATGTATTGTTTGCTCGAGTTAATGTGTGGCAGTCAGAGTAGCACCGTTGGCTGTGGAGGAATTGGAACCAGTCATTTCTCACTGGGCTTGGAAGCACGAGCAGTTTGTTGCCATGAGGGGTGTTGGGGTATGTGGGATGTGTGGGACTGGGCAAGCTGGGGTGTCTGGTGCTGGGCAGGCTGTTGGAACTATCTTCTGTCTGGTTTACTGGCCAAACACAGAGCAGGAACGACTCACAGTACCTGTGCCTGCTCTGGCACCTTGGGCAGAAGTGGCAGGAGACAAGTGCCTGGCTGTCCCCTGGGGCTGTCTCCCAGGGCTATCCCTCTGGCTCTGTCCACTCAGGGCTGTCCCTCAGGGGCTGTCCGGGGAGCCCTGGGCTCGGTCCCAGCACCTCACCAAGAGGAATCCTCCCTTGTTTCCGGCTTTAGTGCCCACTTCACTTACCACCTTGTATCACGGAGGCATCTGTCTGCCCAGGCACTGGAAAATGCCGCCCATGGTAGGCTAACCACACGGCTGGTGTTATTTTTACTCTCCTTACTAAGACAAGGTTGCATTAAGAGGGTGTTTGCACTGCTGAAGCCCAGAATAACTCCTCATTTGCTCAAGGTGTTCGGTGCAGGACTGCGACTTTCCTCACCCCCGCCCCGCTGCTGGAGCTGCTTCAAAGCGTGCCGGTCCCTGCAGTGCCGGTCCCTGCCGTGCCGGTCCCTCTGTCCCGCACAGACAGAGCCGCTGTTTGCCCTGCTGGGTGTGTGCCGGGGCGCCTGCAGCCCCTCCAGTGCCCGCACATCCTGACTCAGTCCCTTGTGCCGGCAGATAAACAACCCGTGAAAAGGGGCAGTGTCTGTTCTGAGTCGCCCTGTTAAGTTAATGGGAGCTCTGCCCATCTCCTGCGGTGCTTCCCGCCCCGGTTGCTCCCCAAACTCAGCCCTCAGCCGAGCCCCTGCTCCTGCAGCCCCCCGAAGCTGGGGCACCTGTGTGCTCCTCGGTGGGGAGCCTGGCATCGTCCTGACTTGGGGTCTGTGAGGGACCGTGCAGGGATGTGACTTCAGGAGAAAGTGTTTTATGCCCATGATGACAGGGCCAAGTGGGGAGCTTTGGGGGCTGTGTGTGGGCTTCCTGGTGTGCAAGATGCAGCAATGACCCCTCTCACACCTCTGATCTGTGAGCATGGAAAAGTACTTCCAAAGGTGAAAGACCTGTAGCTGCTCCATATGTGGTCGGTGGAGCCAAGGGGCTCAGCTACAGCCACAGACAAGGGTCCATGAGGACACACAGGCTGGGGTGAGGGAGGATGGCATTGGTGATGGCAGCACAGGCAGTTTGGGCCAGGTGAGCTGCTGGCTTGGTGACAACATCGCTCTTGGTTTGGGGCTTGGTTGCCACAGGCAGCTCTGGCGCTGGGCCAGTGGCTGAGCAAGATGGGCTCAGTGCAGCGCAGGGCTCCTGGGGTGGTGGGGTTTGGAGCTGGCATAAAGGGGGGCTTGTTCCCAGCTGTGGGCAGCTGCCTGCCAGGCCAAGCAGTGAGGGGAATGGGCAGCCTTTGCTTTGGGAGGAGAAGTGGCTTTTTAAGGAAAAGCAGATTGTTTTTCCATCTGCCCCCACAGAGAGGGCTGGTGTGCTCCACAGGGTAGACACAGCCAGTGGAGTTGAGGCATCTGCTGCTCCCAGGGCAGGGGGAGGGATGTGCTGCTGGTGTCCAATGCAGTCGTGGGCTCTGGCTCCCAGCTCACAGCACAGGCTGAGCCAGAGGCTGTTCTCGAAAAACGTGGAGCCTGAACCAGCATGGTCTGGAGGGACAGGCCAGCAGCTGATAACCAGCTTCTCTGGGGAGTTCTGGTGCAAGGTTTCTACGGAGGGGTTCAGGAAGAATTCATTATGTAACTGTCTTTGTTTTTTGGCAGAGTATCTATTTTTATTTAAAAGAAATGAGAGAATAAAACCCTCTCGAAAGTCTCCTGGTTTATTGGGTCTGCAAGAACGGTGGGGGCAGGAAGGCTGGGGGCTTCCCTGGCAAGGCTCCCAGGCAAGCCCCTGGGAGGTGTGTCCTGTGTTGGACAGCAGCAATGCATGCAAGGGAGGTGGATTCTCCACCTGTGCCAAGCCTTTCCTTTCTGGTGGCCCCGGGATGGCCACAAGGTGAGTCCTGCTGTGGCAGGGTCCCACAGCTCTCGGGAGTGGGCTGCAGGATGGGCTCGTGTGAGCCAGGACAGCCACGAGCCAAACACGATGTTTCGTAAACTGATCTGGCTGTACCTGGTGCGAGCTGAATTCCAGCTCCTGGCTGTCATTTCCCAGCAGTTTGTTGGAATTCCCCCAGCCCTCCCTCCCCTGGGCACCTCTTCCCCCGGGGCGCCGCTCCCTGGTAATCCCTCACCACCTTCATAGCTTGCAGGCTCCAACGGGTCTGTAGGGGGACACAGGAGGGTCTGTGCTCCCCAGTTGGTGCATAGCATGTTTGTGGTCCTCTGTGAGTGCACAGGTCTAGATTTCATGCCTGAAGCTGGGTGATTCCCCCAGGGCTAACACGTGAACCATGCGTCTCCCCCATGAAGGTCACCTGTGCCCGACTGTCCTGTCATCATCTTCCCAGGGTGAGTGTCTGCAGGGCCCCTGAGCAAGCACTGTGCCAAAGGCATGTTTTCCATCCATCCCTCGGGATGCAGCACAGCTGGAATCTTGGAAAGCAGCTGGGTTGGCCTTTCCCTGGCCAGCTCAAATCAGATTGAGTTACGTCCACCCCTTGGAGCTCTACCCTTTGGCGTTACCCTTCACCCTTCCTGTTTTCCTTTGGTATCGCTGGTTTCTTTGGTTTTCCATTTCTTATGGCTATCCTGCAGCTCTCCAGAGCACCAGCAGCCTTGGCTCAGTGATGGGCAAGACCTCCATTTGCCCTGCCGGAGCAGGTGCTTGGAGATAACAAAGCTTTTCTGGGACATCTCTGCTCACAGCCACATCCCAAAGCCAGGACAGAGCTGGTGCTCTTGTCCCACAGCTCAGTTCCCTCTTGTACCCAGAGCTGCCTCTGTGTGTTTACCTGCTGAAATCAGACCCACTGCCCTGGCTGTCACCCAGGAGGACAAATCCAGGCATGACCAAACCCCCAACCTGTGCTTCTGAACTCCTGTGGCTGATTGTGGCTGAACCCCAATGCCAGGGGCTGCCAGAACAGGAATGGGCCTGTGGCAGCTCTGCTGGCACCAGAGCTGCTGGGGGGCCCATCTGGGGGCCTTTGTATTTTCCCACAGGCTGTTGTCACCACATCTCTGCTTTGTCACCCATTTCCCACACTTCCTCCTTGTCTGGGACAGGGCACAGCTGTGGCACTGACCGGGAGCGTGGGAGCACCAGTGCCTTTTGCTCTTCCTCTTCTTTTTTCCCTCCTACTTCTGTCTTGTCACGATTGAACCCAGTGACCCTCCAGCCCCCACAGTTTGCAGGGCAGGGCTCGATGGGAATCTGGTGGTGAGGAGGAGGAGGAGGGGAGGAAGAGTGCAGTGCCCGTCTTGGGTCAGAGCTCCCTGCTCTGGGCCAGCCCACGTACTGTCTGCTCTGCTGGAGCAGGGCTCAGGAACCACAGGAGGAATGGATGCCCCAGGAACTGCCATGGGGAAGAGACATTCATTCCCTGGGGTTGGGATCTGTGCCTGATCCACGAGTCCTGCACTTCTCTGGACTGATTTTGCCATCTTCTGCATCCAACATTTTTGACCTTTTATTCCTTTGGAAAAAAATATTTCCTGGGGTCTTGTGGGAGCTTCCCTCCAAGCCTAGCTGACTGCTCTGCACCCTGGCACTGCTGGAT
The DNA here is from genome assembly GCF_008360975.1 of Lichenostomus cassidix. Classification (NCBI taxonomy): domain Eukaryota; kingdom Metazoa; phylum Chordata; class Aves; order Passeriformes; family Meliphagidae; genus Lichenostomus; species Lichenostomus cassidix. The sequence continues at coordinate 7,642,479 of NC_139500.1, read as the reverse complement.
CCTGACCAGCCCACACTGCTGGACACCTACCAGCCTGCGCTGCTGGATCCCTGCCAGCCCCTGACAAATGATTTTGCCATTTCATGAGGGAAAGGAGACGTTGATTAACTCCAGTACTTGCCTTTCTGGAAAGGTTATGGCTTAATTGGTCAAACTTGGGAGTCATAAATCATGTGCTGAAGGATCAGCAGAGATAAGAAAATTTTTGCAGAATGTTGCAAAACACTTTTTGGTAGGAGGGAAGAAGGGATCCAGGTGAGCCCACCCAGCTGTTGGAGCTGATGGCTCTTCAATGCACAGGACTCTTCCAGGGAAACAATTCACCCTCCAGCCACAGGCTGGAAATACCCCTTTCTGTTATCAGTTAAACTCAGGATTTGCAAAATATCCTTTTTTGCTTTACTTATGGAAAAAGAAAACAACAGGAAAGTCATTGTTTGCTTTATTCGGACAAATCCTAATTCCATCTGGTTTGAAAAACAACTCTGTTTCTCACTGGAAAGTGCTATTTCTCCAAACTAAAAACTGTAATGGAAGGCGATACAGCAGATCAGCTCTCAGCAGACCAGAAAATTGAGCAAGGGAACTGTCAGGCATGGCTTGCAATGATGCTGGAGGGAGAAGAGATTTTTGGCGCTCACAATGAGCTGGGCCCCATCCAGGTGGGCACGGCTTGCACTGGCCACATGGGATGGGGAGTGGGCACACTCAGCTGTAGGGAATGGGGATGGGGAGCAGGGACATATCATGAAGAGGTAGAAATGTCCTAGCTTGGTGACCTTGGTGTTGTTCAGGACATGGCATTATTGGGGAATGGGACGAACTCCAGCCTCACTCAGGACAGGATGTTCAGGGTCTCTAGGACAATGACTTTTAAACCAAAAGGAATGGGAGGGACTCAGTGACCAAGATTTCAGTGGAGCAGGGACAGAATTGTCAGTAGGGAAATCAGTATTAAGCTGAGGAAGTTGGAGTCTAAAAACATTGTAGGGAGAAGTAAAGAGCAGACAATTGGGTAAGACTAGGAGAGGTGACAGGCAGGAGGTCCTGTGACAGGGCAGGGCTGGGGTCAGTCCCGTTAATGCTTCGTTAATGACCCAGACAGGAGGAGTGTGTCGCCCACGGGGGGCAGCTGGGGCCACAACCTCCCGAGAGGAGCTCAGCGGGGCTTGGCTTCGGGATCTGGCAAAAACAAGGCTGAGGGGGGTATGAGTGATTCTCAGCCAGACTGGGATGGGCGAGTGCCCTTTGCTGAGGCGCAGCATCCCGCAGGGTGAGAGCCATGACCGTGCTGGGCTGGGAGGAGGAGTGTTTTTCTGGAACGGCCTCCGAGGCAGAGGTTGCTTCTCCTCCGATGTGTCTTGATTAGCTCATGCTGTGGCTGCCCAGGGGGGCGGCTGGCCAGTGCCTGGCCCTGACAATCAGGGTCCCGCCTGCCGTCGCCGCTCCCGAGTGCCCAAACAGGCGGTGCAGGGACACGCCTGCAGGGACAGGGTCTCTGGGGACTTTAGGCTGCTTTGGACTGGGATCGTCAAGGTCGCACCCAGGCCAAACAGGTCCCCAAGGCTTCAGGACAGCGCGTTCCCAAAACAGTGGGGAGGCTGGGCAGGATGACACCATTCTGCTCACGTACTGGGAGGGAGAACAGGAGACTGAGGCGCATCACCCTTACAGAAGTGTCCTTTGAGCAGAACCAAGGTGCTGGCAGCAAGCAGGAGAGACAGGCTGTGGGCACAGCCCATGTTGGGGACACAGGGAGCCTTCTTGGTGGCACCAGTTGCCTGTGGGCACTGTGCTGAGGTGGTGGGAGCAGCTGGAGCCTGGGTGAGAACCCCACACCTGGCTCTCGGTGGGACACAACTTCTCGCTCCTTCATGAGGACCATCCAGCTGTTTCTCTACAGGTTTATTAATGTTAATGGAGTTAGTTCCGTGTTAATGAGTGCACACCAACCCAGGGCCCATCGCTGGGTCTTGGCTAGGGCTGCAGCAGCAGCACAGGGGATGGTAAAACCATCCAGTGGAGCAGGGAGCACAGTGTCAGGAACATCTCACAGGTCTGCGCTCCCCTGGTATGCTCCAGGCACAGCTTCTAATGTGGGAACCCTCCCTACTGCCTGAGACAAGGCTGGCACTGGTAGAGATAAAGGCACTTTATGGGAGAGATGCTACACACCTGGTAGATTGTGAACGAACCTCGTGAGCTGATGATGGAGTTACTGCTGATCCATGGCAGGGAGAGCACTGAGGACAGGGAACTGAAGATTCTGGGACTGAAGATGGGGTAAGAAGTCCCAGCACCCCACTTCTGAGTATGGGAAGTCTCAACCAGTTGATGATTGAGACTTACACAGCTGGACAGAAACAGCCTTAACTGGAGGGACTGGTTACTTGGCATTTGCTTTAGCTGAATTTTCAGTGTGGGGGTTCTCCAGGTATATGATCTGCGGGAACTTTTCGGAGGGGCAGGGTGGTCTGGGACTCTGGAGGTCCCTAGGCAAAGCCAAGCTTGCTGCTGGGGCTTCTTCCATGGAGTTCTGTGAGTCTGAGTCTTCAGAGGAGAAACTGCTCTGGCTGGAAACCTGGAAGTACTGGGCAGCTTCTGCCCGTGACCCTGCTGGTGCACCAGTTGTGCTGGGATCAGAGGCAGTCCCACAGGGCACAGCAGGGGGACATGGTGGGTCAGCACCTGGAAAGCGTGTCCAGGGAGGCAGGGTGAAGGGACGCCTTCGAGGGGGCTGTCTGCACTCCTGGGTGAGGTGTCCTGCTGCTCCCAGGCTGGCTTTTCTCTTGGGTTTGGGATTGGGGGTGTCAGCAGAGATGTGGTGGTGAGAAGTGCAGGCACCCTGCGGCCCCAGCTGGCAGTGGGACTGCAGGGAACTCTGCTCCACACCCAGCACAGAGCCAGGGGTGGTGCTGGTCTGGGGCTGTCCTGGTCCCTGGGGCTGTCCTGGCCCCTCAGGGCTGGCCTCTGGCTGCTCTGCCACCCCCCTGCCCCCCAACACTGCTGGCTCAGGGCTGGGGGCTGCTCTGCAAACTGGGGCTTCCATGCAAGGGGATGCAGACCCTGGGCTGGGGGGGCTGGAGGAGTCTCCCTGCCCGTCAGCTTGCACTCCCCAGGCCTCCTGCAGCTCTGCCAGCATCTCCTCCAGGATCTGCCGTATCTCCTGGTACCTGTGCCATGCCTCTGTCCAGCCTGCCAGTCCTTGGCTGCTCTGCATCCTGCGCACCTGAGCCTTCATCTCCTGCAGCTTCTCCAGGGCGAACTCCACCGAGAGCTTTTGGAAGGATCTCTGCAGGCACCGCAGTGCCTGGCCCTCCCCACGCTGCGCCCGGGCCGAGCACTGCCGGCAGTCCAGCTTCAGCCCCGCCACCTACAAAAGAGGTGAGAGTGGCTGGTTTCATGGCCACCAGCAGCACCAGGTCCTGCAGGGGAAGATCCCCTTCACCCACCTTGTTGGAGAACTGAACGAGCTCCTGCAGCAGCTCCCGCTCTGCCTGCCGCCGCTCCAGCTGCTTGGAGAAGCTCATCAGCTTTGTGTGGAAACGGGCTGCAGCCATTTGGAAGGCATTTGCCTCAGAGAATGTCGTGTCCTGGACCTCAGCCGCTTCCTGGCACAGGGTCAGGCCATGCTGGTACTGAGCCTGCAGGGATGACAGGGAGGAACAGGCTCCACTCTTGGGAATGGTGCTGACCTGGGATGTGTGCACAGGGTGATGAGCTGCACGTCAGCACTTGGTATCACCATCACAGATGGATGGGAAACACTCCTGGGCAAGTGAGAAGAAACAAAGGGATGGGATTCTCCAAATGTCTGCTTTGCCCTGGCTTGGTTCAAAACGCACTAAATGCACCTCCTGTCCTGAGTGGGGTCACAGTGCCTCGCCCTCCCTTTAGTGTGTGTGACTAAAGGGCCTACATATCCAGGAGAACAGGAAGATCCTCATCCCAATGTTACTTCTTGTCTGATAGACGCCCAGGCTTTGCAGAAAAAAGGAGCTGCATGGATGGAGCACAGCAGGGGTTGGGGACAGCAGTCCCAGCTCAGCACACATCAAGGAACAGTGCAGCCACCCCCTCACTGGAGCAGGACTGCCCGGAGTCCCCACAATCCTGAGCTTGACAACTGCAGCTTGACAACTGCAGTGACTCAAGAGCCCAGGGACACCCAGTTCTGCCTAGAAGCCTCTTTCCAAACCCTGGGGATGACTGTTACAGAAAAGTTCACCAGACATACTGTGGCCTGGGTGAGGAACTCCTTGAAGTGCTCAGCAGAGTCCTGGCAGCTGTCGAGACTCCACTCCTCAGTGCCCATCTCCTGCAGCCGCGCTGCTGCCTCCCCATCCAGCCAGGACCCCAGCTGTGAGAGAGCAGAACAGGCATCAGGCAGGAGCAGCCACAGCAGCAGTGTGTCCACAGCACCTCCCCTTCCTGCCCCAGCCGGGCATCCCAGCCCAGGCACAGTCACACACAGTCACCCGTAATGAAAATCAGAGCTCAGGCAATCCTGCCATAATCCAGGCTTCTGTCATCATCAAAAACAAAGGAAATGGGACCAAAACACTCAACCATGGAACACCACAGAAGGCAACTTCAACTTGTGGCACCGCAGGGACACCCAGCTCACCTTGCCAAACTCAGTCTCGAGCTCCCGGACCTTGCGGAGGAACTCCAGGCGTTCCAGGCAGCTGTTGGATTGGGACACGAGGTTGTGAAGATCTTCTTCCAGCTGACTGTACAGCCCTTCAGCCAACTCCATACCAGTCCTGAGGGTGGGGAGGAGAGGGACCATCAGTGCCAGGTGCTGCCAGGTGAGCTTGGGGATGCACAAGATGGAAGGGAGCTGTTGTCTTGACCAGCTCCTGACCCTGGTCCTGCAGGTGCCTGGACATCTCCCCATCCTATGGAGTAACATGGATGGCAGGGACCATGGGATGGGAAAGCCTTGTTTATCAGTGCAGCCCAGCCCCACTGTGAGAAGGGAACAGGAAGGAGCAGTGAATCAGTGCTGCATGCATTCACAGACTACGGAGCAGCATGGCATGGCTGGACCAGTCAGCATCATCAGATGGGTGCAGCATTACCAGACAAGAGCGACATCACCGGGTGAGGATGGAATGGCCCAATTACAGCACGGCTGGATGAGTGTGCCATGGCTTGATGAGTAACAGCACAGCCAGATTACAGCATCACTGGATGAGTATGGCACATCCAGGTGGGGGTGGCCTCACTGGATGAGTATGGCATGGCCAGAGGAGTATAACACTGCCGGATTATGGCATCACTGGGTGAGTGTAGCATGGCCAGACAAGTGCGACATCACCAGACGAGTGCGACATCACTGGATGAGCACAGCACAGCTGGCTGAGTGCAGCATGGCCGGCACTTGGCCCCATCTAGTGGCTTTTCCCGAGCCCAGCCCGAGGCATTGCTGCCGGCATTGCAGAGCTGTGACAGATCTGGCCTGGCTTGGGGCAGAAGACCCTCCAAGGGATCTGGCAATTTCCTCAGTAAGGATGAGGGGACTCCTGCAATGTGCTGTCCCAGACATGTGCTCCATGCTTCCAGAGCAGGAGAGAGCATGGCAACAGCTTGGGCTCATGGGGACCAGTCTGTTGGTGGGGAGGTGGCTCTGTCAGTCAGCAGAAGCTGGGGGTCCCTGACACTGGCACCCCTTGACCAGCAGAACTGCCCTGTCCTACCTGACGTGGTCAGAGGTGCGGAGGCAGGTGGCCTCCCTGCGCAGCCTGGCCAGCAGGAACCCTCCCTCACGCTGCACCCTCACCAGCTGAGGGTCACTCAGCACCTTCTGCATCAGCTCCTGGTGCCTCCTGATGCTCGCAGCCACATCCTGTGGAGGGAGGGTCAGACAGGTGTCTTACCTGGGGCCTCAGCCAGCACAGGAGAGATACCTGGGGCTGCACCCCAGGCAGGAGCAGAGGGGACAGGGGACAGCCCCATGGCCAGGAGCAACCAGTTTGGGAGCAGTTGCGCCAAGTTCTGGGCAACTGGAGTGAAATGATGTTGTGGCTGTACTGCAGACAGGCACTTTGGGAAGGTCCCCAACCTGTGGTGCTGCCGCCCCTGTTACCTGTGTCCCTGCCAGCACGTTGGTGTTCCGCAGCTCCTGGATGCAGCGCTGCAGCAGCTCTGATGCCCGCCTGAGGCCAGCTGTGAAGGGATGCAGCTTCTGTGGGGAATACACACAGTGGGTCAGTGGGGACGGCCTGCCCATGAGGAGGAGGAGGAGCAGTGCCAGGACAGAGCAGGGAATACTGTGAGGCACTGGGTTAAAGCTGATAAGGAAGGGAGTGTGGAGGTGGATGGGCAGCAGCAGGCAGGAGCAGGTGGGAAGGAGCTTGACCCTTCTGTGCTCAGAGCTCTCCTTTTCTTTCCCCTCTCCCAAGCCTTCCTGTCATTCTTCCAGGGATGTGTGTGGGACATGTAAGATGCAGTGGGGACAGAGGGACAGGGGGGAGGTGAGGCAGTGGCTCATGGCGTGGTAACAGACACCTGGAAGAATTGAACCCACTCGCCGTGGCAGTAGGGGAAGGCACCATCCAGCTCTGGGGGCAGCTGGGAGCTGTCGATGTGGCGGCCCAGAGCCTTCAGCGACGTCAGGGTCTCCACCTGCAAGGCATAGGGCTTGTAAGGCCACCTGGGGCAGGGAATAACCCTCTCTCACCCTAGCCCAGGGGACAGGGACAGGCTCACCTGCATTCCAGGCAGCTTCTCACGGTGGGAGACCAGCTCCTTCTCGGCCAGGAGCAGCACGGTGTGGATGCAGCCTGGAGAGACACTCTGTGGGAGGCAGGGGAGAGTCACCATGGGCACCATGGGTGCCATGGGCAGCAGGGCAAACCCCTCACGCAGCCCTCAGGTCACCCATGGTGGTGCTGGGATTTCCTGGGTTGGCTGAGACTGGTGTGCTCATTGCAAAGGAAAAGGCTTCCCAGCTCACTGGTGTAAGAGATGGAAGCAGGTCACTCAGGCCATGACCTCATCCCAACCACCAGCTCCCTGGCAAAGGACTGTGGGAAGAGCCTCATGAGTGAACCCTTTCTCTCACACCAGCGACATTTCACCTGAAGAGCATCAGGGCTGACGTGGGTTTTATCGGATATGCAAAGGGTGCTGTGGCAGGGGGGACCCCTTAGCCCCTGGACAGCACAGGGCACTCCTGTGGCACAACCTGGGCCCTGGCACAAGGACTCTGCCAGGACAACAGACTGTCACTGCAGAGCCCATTTCCTGGTGAGTGCACATAGCAGGATGCTGGAGGGCTCTGGGTGATGCCACAGAGCTCTGAGGGACCCCCAAAGGGTGGCAGCAGTCCCTCCCAGACAGGGACACCCGTGGCATGTCTATGGCACAGGCACATGTACCTGGACAGAGCGCAGGGCTGAGAATAGGACGGGAGCAGGCGGCTGCTTCCTGGCATCCACCACGACCGTGAGCCCAACATCCTTCGCTTCTCGCCTCTCACCATTCTTCACTTCTTGCCTAGTGAGGGGAAACACAGCAGGAGTGGGGGTCCTTCCCTGGGGCAGGACCTTCCCAAAGCCCCCTCCCACATGCTGCACCCCCAGGCAGGCAGGACCCCACAGCCACAGGCAGTGGCCTCGTCCCTGTGGAATGCCTCAACCAGGGGCTCAGAGCATGTGCCTCTGGCAGGGGCATAGTGCAGGGTCCTCAAGGATGCCCAAATCAGCATGTGTGGGATGTTGGGCATCCATCCCAACTTAGCCCTAGAGCTGCCTGGGAGCCCTGAATGAGGCAGCAGCTGGGGATCACTGGCAGGTCCAGCAGGCCCTTACCTGGGGAGGGAGCAGAGGCAGAGGATGAGCTTTGCCAGCTCGGCAGCTGAGCACCACGCAGCCCGCCAGGCACTGCCACTGGTGGTCACCAGGAGGAGGGCCCTGCCCAGCCTGTCTGAGCTCCCTGTGGGGAAAGGGTGAGTGACCCCTCTGGCAGCCACCTGCCATATCGTAGCACTCCACAATGGGCTGGGGCAACCATCTGTGCTGCCCCAGCTCAGCTCAGGGCCCACCATGGTGCAGCCCCTCTGGCCCTTCTGGAGGGGCAAAGCCAACTCGGGGGGGTTCTTGGCATGAATGCCTGGAATTCCAGAGCTGCTGGGGACGTTTTTCCTGAGAAAAAGATGGTTTTTGTTACTGCTTTTTGGTTCTTGGGAAAAAGAAGGAGCCAAATGTTTAGTGTTTGGCAGCTAAAGCTGAACAGCTTCACTGGAGAGGAATGGTGTGGGAGGGCTTGGGGCGGCTGGGACCAGGGCAGCTGCACTGCGCAAGCTGCCTGCATTTATGTTTTTAATGTTTTTGCCCAGCTGAAAGGAAATTTTCCGCTTGAAGTATTTCTGGCCTCCAGCAAAGCCCTAAAACCTTCCTCCAGAACACCCTCTCCAGCAGCCTGTGTTTCCATGCAGAGGCCTCTCCCGCCATCCCCCGTGCTCGCAGTGCCAGCAGTACCTGGCAGGCAGATGATGCCCGAGCGCAGCAGCCCAGCGTGCAGGTCCTGCCATGCTGGAGGCTCCCGACCAGCAGTGCCAGAGCTGGGCACAGAGGGACCATTCTTGCAGCTGGCACTTTCCAGGGAGCATTCCTCCATGGGAGCAGCAGTGGCTGTATTTGTACCTGTGCATGGGAATGGAGGAGAAAGGAGCTGGTGACACTCAAAAAAGCAGAGGAATTGCAAAGCCCCAGCAGTGCCTGGTCAGGCGCTGCAGCCCCACAGGATGGTACCTTTCCCTGCTGCCCTTGCTCTGCCCATCCTGGGTGAATAGATGGCTGACATCTTCTTCCAGGCCCCCTCGTGCTGGCTGCTGACTCTTTCATCCGCAGGGGCTGCCCCGAGCCGTGCACCCTTCAGGAAGGAGAACTTGTGGCTGGAACCTGGGGGGAGCCGGGAGCTGCCCTGCTGCACCAACCCCCCTTGCCCCGGTACCCCAGAAGTCACTCGGCAGGACTGGCTGGTGAGGAGTGTGGGGCTGCCAGTCCCCTTCCTGTGCTGTGTGGGGGTCTTACGGGGGGTGGCAGGGGGCAGTTCAGGGCCGGGGCTGTCCGGCTCCTCCAGGATGGCTGCCATCAGCCCAGAGCCGAAGCTCACCGGGTTCTGCAGCGCAGCCATGTAGGAGTCACGCTGGCGGCACTTTGGGCCATGTGCTTCTGGCTCCTGGCTCAGCTTCCTCCCCAGGCACGGGCTGCAGGGACTCTCCTCTGAGCTCAGTGCTCCCCCACAGGGCCAGATGTCTGTTCCCGGTCCCCCATTTGCCCAGGGGAGCATCACCTCTGCCCCAGCCCTTATTGTCTCTGAAGGGCAGGTAGGCAATAGGGATCTGGTCAGGACATCCAGGTCCTCCTGGGATTGCTCCAGCAGGTCCACATACTCCCCCTCCAGGTTCTGGCTGATGATTTCACAGAGGCTGGGCACAGCTAGCGTGGCTGGCTTCTTCCGCAGCCCTGCCTGCTCCACCTTGATCAGTCCTGGGTATCGTCCCTGGCTTGACTTCCAAGATGTAGCCTTGCAGCCTGGGATGGTGCCCACAATGTTGCTGTAGGGCGTGGGGACATTGGCTGTGCCATGGGGCACAGGAGTGCCAGGTGCTGCTGGCTCAGGTGCAGTCTCAGGAGTAGGCTCATGGTGGGCACCTGTGGGCACACTGTCAGCTCCAGCCCTGGGCTTGTCGGTGAACTCGGGTGTGGCAATCCGGCTCCACGGCAGTGGGGTGACACCGTTCTCGGTGGCCACCAGGCAGGTGTGCAGGGGAGCTCCAGCCCAGCTGCTGTTCACCTCCTCCAGCCACGCATTGGTGAATAGCAGTCCGTGGGTGGCCTCGGGGACCGGTGTCTCCTCCACTGAGCGCAGGTCCAGGGAGAGGTGCTTGACAGTGACCCGCGCCGTGTGCTCCTCGCAGGGCTCTGCTTGCAGGTAGAAGTCCCCGGGGCGCAGCAGGAGGGGATTGAGCGGCGCGAGGTGCACGACCACCTTCTCATGCAGACACAAGGGCCAGCCTTCATGGAGAAAGATGCGGTTAAAGTAGGGAGCCTGGGAGGGAGGAAGAACACAGTGCATGAGAGAGCCCTGCCAGCTCTGTGCCTCCCAGCCACCCCCACGCGCTTTCGCTGCCCAGCTCTGTGCTTCCCATGATGGGGGTGGAAAGAGCCTGGTAACCCAATGGATGTCCCTGAACCAAGACCCATCAGCAGAGCCCTGCAAGCCCACCCTGAACCATGGCTATTCCCAGGTGCAGTCTCCCCATGTGCTTACAGAGGAACAATCCCTACTTAAGCCTCTCTAGGATCAAGACAAGTCAACCCGAGAGTCCCCCTGCCCTTATTACAGGGACCGCATGTGCTGGACCAGTCCCAGGGACCTGGGTGTGCCATGGTCCCCTTTTGGTATGCCATGGTCCCCTCTGCAGGGAGGGGATGGGACAAGGAGCAGATGTGCAGGGAGGAAGCCCATAGGTCAGTGTGGCCATGCAGCCAGGACTCCTTAGGGCAAAGCCCCCGTGTTCGGGAGTGGCTCATGGGAGCACCGTGGTGAGGCACAGGGGCTTACACAGGCTGCCTGCCGCAGGCGCTCGAAGAGCCGCTTGGCCGGGATGAGGAACTGGAGCAGGCAGCAGAGCCCATCCCCCTGGTAGCTGGTCTCCAGCAGCCGAAACACCTGGCCCAGGACGGTGGGCGCCGTGGCTTCGAAGGGCGGGTAGAGGGCCTGGAGAGCACTTTGCACCGCCGCATCCAGCGACCCGGCATCCTGCGGGAGGGAGGTAAGTGTCACTGGTGGGACAGTGGCCCCGCAGTGGGGACACCGTTCCGCCTGACCCGGTGCTTCCGCCCAACATCCCACGCCGCACTGTGCCGCTGTTGGGCCCCTGGGATGCCCACACGGCTGAGCTCAGGGGCTCCAAACCCTCCTGGGCTGGATACCGGGAGTGGAGCAGAGCAAGCACGGCGCAGGCGGGGCGTGCGGCATGGCGGGTCCGGTTCCCAGCGCCGGGCTGTGGTTAAGGAGCCTGGGATAAGCCCCGGAGGCAGCAGCCGACTTGCTCGGCCGCCAACCATGTGGAGGCGGAGGAGTCGCAGCAGCCGAGGGGTTAAGCGGTGTCAGACCAGACAGATCGTAGGGCTGCGCTGGGCTCCGCAGCTCGCTGCAGGAATGCAGCAGATGGGAGGAAGAACAAACATCTGAAGATGGATAGGGTGTTTTGGTCCAGAATCATTGCTGAATTCGCCAAACTCAAAATTACTCCTGCATTTTCTGGGAAGCATTCTGCCGTGTTGCATCCCTCCACGCTGCCCCAGACCGGGGTGAGGACACTGGGTCTGTGCCACTTGTGAACCAGAGGTTCCCAGCTCATTCTCTCAGTGCTGCAGGAGCTGTTGGCTGTGTAGACCAAGCTGGCACAGCTGGTACATGAAGGGAAGCCATCCCACGGCTCCCGTGATGCCTGGGCTGCACTCCAGGCAGTGCGGGGATGACTGGCACAGCTGTCAAGGGGAGCCCATTGGCGAGTGGGGGAGAGGAGCATCCTGCAGGCAGCTGGGTCCTGCTCCTGTGTGAGCACCCAGGAAGTCCAGTGGGATTAGCTCAAGGTGAGCATTAGTTTCAGGCAGCTAATCCCTGGTCCAGGAGCCCATACACAGACAAAGGGGCCATGGTTAATTCAGCTTAATTAGTTTTAATGCGCTTTACCTAAAGCACTTTGCAGTCATGCTCTGGTTAATTCTTCATGACTTTTTTCCATGTCTCAACAGAGGAATCTCCTGCCCCTGCACCTGACAGGAGAAGCCACAGAGCTGGGCAGAGGAGGAGGCAAGTCAGTCCCTTCTCAGGGCCCTGATCTGCCAGTGTGTTTCCTGTCCAGGCTTTCCGCCCTTGGACCTTTCTCCTCAAGCTTGGTCTTACTGTGCACAGTTCCTAGAATGGACTGGACACCTTCCTCTGGAAAATCCCAGCTGAGCTTCACCCATTCCATGTTGCTCTAGTGGAGCCCTGGTGCAGCCACCTGGTCCTCAGTGCTCAACCAGGCCAGGTGCCCACCACCTCCATGCCCAACACTGCCAAGCTCAACTTCCTCCCCATCCCAACACCGAGGTGAGGAGCCACAACAACACAGGAGGATCCATCCAGCTCCAAACGCTGTCATGAGAGATGAGCCAGAACTTCCCGCCCTGCCTTCAACTGTTTTTTAAATCCTTCCAGGGATGGTGACTCCACCACTGCCTGGGCAGCCTGTGCCAGGGCTTGACAACCCTTTCAGTGAAGAAATTTTTCCCTAGTACCCAGTCTAACCCTTCCCTGGCACCACTTGAGGCTATTTCCTCTCACCCTATCACCCAGGACTTCATCCAGTGGCAGGGACCATGTAAGCCAGTGTCAGGGACGGATGGAGGCACCAGACAGAGCCCGGGTAGTGCTGGGGAATATTTTAGCCTGGAATGACTGACTAAAAATGTTTTCATGGAGTGTCAAAAGCACTTCATCACTGGGGGAGGCTTTTGGGGTAACCATGGTGCAGCAGCTCTGAGTTCGTAGGCGAAACCACATCCGGGCCGGCCAGGAGCCCATTGGAATCCAAAAGCAGCCAGTTATCCCAGTGCCTCCACCCGCTGTGAGGGAGCGGAGCTGGAACAAAGGCATTAGGGAGCATAAGGAGATTTACATTTGCAAAGCTATTTCCATTTTAATAAGCCAAAGTGCTGTTAAATAGAGATTGATATTTCTCCCCAAATACCCATATTTTTAAAGTGGTTTACACCAACAAGACGGGCTGGGCTTTGGGGTTTTGGTGCGGTGAAGTTGTTTAACCTGTGCCCAAAGCCACAGAGTGACTCAGCTCCAGCTCCTTTCTCCCCCCTGCTCAGGAAGGAGCGAGGTTTGAGCCTGGGACCAGTCCTGAATACCAATTCCTCAGCGTCTCCGGCAGCTCTTGCTGTCACCATCTTTGGCAGGACACGATGCTAGCGCTCAGCCTGGCCCGGAGCGGGAGGCCGCGCTCAGCACAGAGCCCAGGGCAACGGCACGTGCCGGCTGCGGTGACGAATGATCCAGTCGGTCTGCCGAGCATCCCCCTGTGCTGGCACGGCTCACACAGCAGCTCCCGCCCGCTGCGCCCATCCCCCTGACAAACTTTGCAGGGAAAGTTTAAGCATCGCAGGATGCAGCCCCGCACACACCTGCCCAAGCGGCTACAGCCACGTCCTCCTCCACACCTGATATCCAACTTTGCACTGACCTCCACCTTCACATCCAACCTCCACCTTCACATCTGTCTCTGCCTTCCCACCCACCTCTGCCCTCACACCCACCTCCACACCCACCTCTGACTTTGCACCTCCTTCCGCCTTCACTCCAGACCTCCCCCTGCTGTCGCTCCCGCTGCCCACCCCGTGCCCACCCGGTGCCCACCCGGTGCCCCCGGGACCGGCAGCCACGGGGAGGGGCAGCTGCAGGGAGGGGGATGCCACAGGAATTACCATGTTTCCCAGGAAGTGGCAGAGGGGCCGGGGACCGCGGCACCGACCGTCCCGTCCCTCCTCCTCCTCGCTGGCTCTCCCCGGCCCGGGGCTCCCGGCCGGTCCCCGCTCCGCCGGCGGCTCTTCCCGGCGCCGGCGCCTCCGGAGCCGCGGGCGGGGACGGGCAGCCCCGGCCCCCCCGGCCCCCTCCGCCCGCCGCGCCTCTTCTGGGGGAAAAAAGAAGGGAAAAAAAAAAAAAAAAGAAGGAAAAGAAAGAAAAGAAAAGGCGAAGAAAGCGGGAACGGGGCGGGGCGGGAGAGAGGAGGGAGGGGGCTGGAGGGGGTGGCCCGGAGAGAGCCGGGGGGGCCGCGGGCCGCTTTCCTGTGCCCGCGGGCGGGAGCCCCCCGAGCGCTCCCGAGGCGCGGCCCCGCGGGGGCTGTCCCCCTGTGTGTCCCCGCGGGCCGGGGGGGTCCCGGTGGGATGGGATTGTAGTAGAGGGAAAAAGAAGCCCCGAGGGGGTGGCAGGAGGCGGCTGTAACAGGGGTCCTCCCCCAGCCCCCGCCGTCCCATGGCCCCCGAACAACTCCAGGCGAAGGGTCCTGGAATACACCGAGAAAATGCAGAGCTGCATGTGCATGTGTGTGCGCATGTATGCAGATGTGATCATACATGCATTAGGTGTGGGGGTGTCCCTCTTTTCCAATCCACCCAGGGTCAGTGTGATGCCCCGGCAGTGATCTGTGCCTCGGATGGATCCCGTGGCTCCCAGTTCCCATTCCTGAGTTGCCCCAAAAGCGCAGCAGCAGGACAGTGAGTGCCTCTGTGGAGACTTTGAGCTGTTCCAGGGATGGGAAGGACCTACTGAGGGGCAGGATCACGGGACTCAGCCACCAGAACTGCACAAAAACAACCAGCACAAGAGCCAAAGCCACAGATTTGGTCTCTGCTAAGGCAAAGTGCTGCTTCAAACAGCCCTGCCAGTCTTGGGCACAGACGCCTCTCCCAACCCCAGACATGCTGGGCACAGCTCTCCCAGTCCCAGGCACTGTGGGCATAGTGTCACCAGCTCTGCCAGCTCTGTGCACAACGTCCAGCACTCCCGGTCTCTCTGCGCCTTGCTCAGGCAGGAGTAATTTCCACTGTTGCATTCGTGGGAATGGGCTCAAGGCCGGGACGAGGGCTGGGAAAGGAGACAGGACTAGGGCGGGTGGGACGGCCACAGCGTAGGCTGCAGGCTGCCGGGGCAGTCTCGCTAGTGAACATTTGTCCAGGGATCAGCAAGCGGCCAAAGGACACGCTGTGAAAACAAGCCGAGACGGGAGGAGGTGCAGCTGGGCTGCTGGCGTGTGGGAGGGAGGACGGCGCCAGCAAGGCCTTCGCGTTTGCTTCCCATTTCCTTGGGATCTGGCGAGAGCCCCCATACTGCCCTTATGGATCACAAGTACTGCAAGGGCTCAGGCACCAGTGGTGGTGGTGGGTGGGCAGAGGTTCTGCCATGGGTACCAGGCTGGGGTGCCCAGCGGAGCCCACTGCATGGCTGGTCCTTGGCTCCAAGCCCCTGCTCAGCATTCCCAATGCCACCTGGGCAGCTCTCTGTCTGCACCCTGTCTACAGTGGCCAGTTGCTCCTGTAATTGTGTTAGTTCACTTACCACCTTCAGGTTTTTCATAGCTCCCCTGAGTGCAGGGGAAGGTGAGCTCAAGGCTGTGACCTTTTTAAATCACATGGTCACCTCTGAAATGAGCTCAAGAGCTGTGGCTCTTGCACCTCTTGATGGACACCATGGCCAGGAGAGGGGGTTGAGGGCAGGGAGGATAGTGAGAGTGTGTCCTGGCACCAGCACAATGGATCAATTCCTCTGTGGTGCTGCTGAGCAGGAGTAGACAGAGGTGGAGCTGAGCACAGAGGGACCCCACCACCCTGCACCCAGAGCAGCAGCTCCCACCTACACGTTGAGGTGTCTCTTGCCATCTGTGCTCAGCCAGGCCACCCTGCAAAGGTAACCAGCAGGTCCAGCTCTGCATCCCCACCTCCCCCAAAGCAGCTCCCCATGCCCTTCGGCGAGCCTCACAAAGCAAGGCTGGGAGCTGGGAGTCAGGGTGCTGGGGAGCAAGTCCAGCAAAAGACAGAGCTTCTGGGGGCCACCCGGTGCCCCCAGGGCCCCTGACCCCATGAGCTCACCCTCCTCTGCTGCTCCCATTCTCCATGTCCTGTTTGTCCCGAGCAGCTGCTGGGACAGGCTGCATGTGGCCTCCTGCCCTGTCCCTCTGCCGGCACAGAGCCACCATTCAGATCCCCCCAGGCTCTGCCCGAGGTCACCATTCTTGCATTTTTATTTTTACTTTTCTGCAAAATCAACCCCCTCAGCTCTTTGCATCCCCTTTTCTGTCCCACGAGGCTCCCAGACCTTGTGTCACGAGCTGGCGTGCTGCGAGAGGAGCCCGCCTGTCTGGGGGAATGCAGTCCCTCGTGGGGGGAGACACACTGACTGTAGTGCTGGTCCCAAGGGTCCCCTGGGATGTCACTGGGATGTTGGGGTGGAAGGAGGCTGAGGGTGATGAGCCCAGCATCAGGGTTGGTCTCTGAGGGAGCCTTGTGGCTCCTGCCCACATCCCCACATCTAGGATCCTCATCTGCTGCTGCCTGTGCCCCACGGGGCTCTGGGGTCCCCAGGTGTCCCTGCTGCCTCTGTTGGATGAAGTGGTCAGGAGTGGCGTCAGCAGAAACCCTGTGCTGGCCCAGAGCCCTCCCTGCTCTAGGAACAGTCGAGTCTGGGTCATGCTGAGCCTGCAGCTGGGAAAACAACCATGGAGGAGCCCCCACATGTTGTTCAGCTGTATTTTTAGATGCTGCTGGGTCAGAGGCTGTCAGAGATGTGCAGGTGACAGAGGACAACATCAGGCTGTGACACCACACGCTATGTAGGTGGCAGGAGCTGCAGCTCCTCACACCTCGATGGCAGGGTTTCTCTGAGCTCTGGTGAAGTCCCTGTTGGTCTAGGGGCAACCACAGTTGCCACAGGCGCTGACCACAGCCCAGTTCTGTCGGTGACAATGAAGTAGGCCTGGCTGGAAATGGGTGAGGGAGGTATTATTTTGGGCTGATGACTTCTCTTTCCAAATTCCCTCCAAACCCAGCCAGGCTGCTCTTACTTTTCTTGCTGAGTCCCTGGGTTTTCCCTGGTGTTTCCCCAGCCCACATCCGTGTGCCAGTTGAAGGCTGGTGAGCAGCAGCAGCAGTCATGCCTCTGGCATGGGCAAACACTGCCTGGGGAATTCCCGGGCTGGTTATGGTACCAGGGAACACAGATGTGTCCAGACTGCCTTGCAGATGGCAAAAATGGCTAGTGTTCTTCCTCACAGCCCCAGTCCAGCGCCTGTGGTCACTGTGTAGCCCCAGCACGTGGCTGCATGGTCGTTTGAGCTATGGCATCGTGAGAGAGATGTGGAAAGAGCTGGGGCAGGATGGGGAACTGCCCACACGTGTCAAGGAGCGTGTGGGGCCAGAGGGACTCCTGACCTAGAGAGCAGGGGGTGGTGGCTTGGGGACATTGGAGAGAGGGGTCTCGACCTGCAGTCCTGGGCAAAGGACAACAGCAGCACAGGACTCCTGCAAGTCCCAGAGCTCCTGGTTCCCATCTGACCATTCCCATTCCTTCTCCAGCAGCCTGGGGAAACCAGCCCTTCCCCAGTGGAGCAGATCCCACACTCCCAGGGCAGGCAGAGCAGTTTGGTGGGAGAAGCCTTTACCTGTCTGAAGGGTTGGGTCAGGCAAGGCAGGATTTCCATCTGTCACTGCTTGCAGGAAGCACTACTGGGACCAGCAAATATATTGAGCTTTAGATGTGGATTTGTCTGTCCCTTGCCAAACACAGCAGTGTTTGGTCAGGGTTCGGCTCTTTGAAGGCTTTTTTTCAGTTCAATTTCAAAATTTGCTCAAACCCAGGGGGAAAACTTCCTGGTTTTGCTTCCTCTCTGTGCAACACTCTATCAAATATAATTTCTCCTTATGGAAGAGTTCCTCAATGCTCCTCCTGAAAATCTTGAATGTTGTTTTGAAGCAGCCCTTCAGTGAGATGGGGTATCACCATGGCAGGTGTGGGAGCTCCTGTTCTGAACTGAGCCAGACCCAGCAAAGAGCTGATGGTGGGTGACAGGCAGGGTCACAATGCCAAGGCCATTTGCCTTTCTCCTCTGCTCTTGGATGCTTCTTTCTGGGCAAAAGGAGCTCTGCCCCTGGGCTCCTGGCTCCCAGGGATGGATTGGGCTGGCACTGATGGAGAGTCACAGCCTGTGGGTGCTGATGGTGGCTGCCTGTGGGACATGGCTCTACCCTGGCTGGTGTGTCCCTCTCTGCAGGCACCATCCTTGCCATGTCCCTGTTTCCCAGGTCCCAGCACTGACAGTGACTGAGGTGCCACTTTCCAAAGCTGTAGGCACTCAGACAAGCCCAGTGGGCATTTGCTGGGTGTCTGCCAGGCAGCATGCAAGTGACCCTGCTGAAAACTTGTGGGGACAGAAGGCAAGGGGGAACTGAGTGCCCTGGTCTCTCCATCCTGGATCTCCACGTGCTGAGTTCCTCCAGCAGGGACACCCAGGACATTGTGGCCTCATCTCTTGGGGTCTCCTTACGCTTCAGCAGCGAGGAATTGCTGTGCTTGAGCAATAGCTGCATTTCACAACATCCTTGATTGGTTCAGGGATGTTGCCTCTGGCAGCCTGGACTTCCCTGGATGCAGCTTGAGATTTGCCTGCATCAGCAGCCATGGGTTTCCTGTGCTGGGACCCCAACAGGAAATGAAAGTGATTGTATCATTTCTTCTTCCCTCACTTTTGTCCCGCAAAGAGAGACCAGCCAGCACAGCTCTCCTGACTGGGGGGCACAGGCATGCTCCCCCTCACCCCTGCCTGGCTGCACCCTGGCTGCTGCTCCTGTCTCCAGCCATCATGACAAGAGCTGTGACATGTCAGGCCTCAGAAGTATTGTCTCTGGGGCTTGATCCTGGGGTGATGGTTTCTCCTCCTCTGCATGACTGCCCCGTTACAGGGCCTGGAGGTGCTGGGAAGTGCCTGGAGGTGCCTGGGGGTGGTGTGGTTGCCCTAGTGCAGCTGTCCAGCACAAGCAGGTGCCCCTTAGCCAGCCCTGCTGGGTGTGGGGGTGCCTGGGGTCTGCTCACATGGGGTGAGAAGCTGTGAGCTGCCTTCTTTAGCCATTGCTGTGCCCCAAGCCTACTCTGGTGTCTTTGGCAGCTCTGTGGTGTGAGCTCTGTGAGCAGCAGCTCACAGAGTAGTGAGGAGACCATGGGAGAGGAATGGGGAGCAGCAGGGCTGGGACACTGCTCCTGGGCAGCCTGGGCTGTTCCCAGCTTTTGCTGGCTTCAGGCTGCAGGAATGTGGCTCTGTCAGGCTCAGCTGGCAGTGTCAAACGCAGCTCTGCTCCACTGAGGATCCACTGCTGCCACAGGCAGGGACCACTGGCACTGACAGAGAGCTGGAAACTGGGCTGTTGCCTCCCAGGTTCCTCTGCCCCTTCCCTGCCTTTGGTGAGAGGCTCCAGATGTGCCTCTGTGCTGGGCCATGCCATGGTGCCTGTAGCACAGAGGAGCAGGGTGGTGGCCAAGTAGGATGTTCTGGGGCTGCCCCCGTGGCTCCGCACACCACCATCACTTGCAGTTCCCGTTTTGGCAGGGATATAAAGGTGGTGGTGGCAGGGAGAGCTCAGCACAGCACCGCACAGCACACCACTGCAGGAAGCCAGGATGGGAGTGCAGAGCCTGGTGGTGGCTTGTGGAGCACTGGCCTTGTGCCTGGCACTCACCACAGCCGCCAACCCCGGCTTCGTGGTGAGGATCACCCAGACAGGCTTGGACTACGGTGGGTTCTGCTTCTAATTTCTCTCCTCACAGATGTGCTGAGGGCAGAGGTGTGGAGCCAGGTATGCTGTGAGAAGTGCAGGGTCCTGTGCTAGGATGGGGAATCCTTGGCCATGGTTGGCCATGTGAGGAGCACAGGGGGCAGCAGGATGGAGAAATCCGTGGACAGGGGTGCCAAATGCACCATCGCCCATGGCTTCCTCTATTACACCTGTCTGCCCCCCACTCCGCAACCTGATGGAGCCCCTGAAGAGGGGACCAGCCCTCTGGGGTCTCAGGGGGCTGCAGCCAGGCAGTGTTGGATTCTGGCACAGCAGGAGGCACCTGGTCCCACACCTCATGTTCAGGCAGCTGAGCCATGAGCCCTGGAGGAGGAAGCTGCAGAGGAGAGAGGAGGTAGGGAGGTTCGGATGGAGCAGTGACAGAGATGGATGGGCCCTGTGCTGGTTTTATCGAAGCAGGCAGAGCCCTGGCTCCAGCAGTGCGCAGTTATGGATTGTAATACACTGTGTGAGAAACAGCTCATTTACCCGGCAGCTCTGCCAGCTGTGTGGGAGAGAACGTGGCTCCCCTTCCCAGACAGAGGCATGGATGCAGCAGCCACTGATGCTGTGCTGCTCCCTGGGACATAAATCCATTTTTGCCTGCATGGAGCAACCCAGTGCCTCAGACCTCCAGCACACCTCACCTGGTTTGCAGCCTGGAGAGGGAGGACTGGGGCCTCTCTCTCCTTTCTGTGGCCACCAACTTCAGCTGGGCTTGCAAGCAGGGCACCAAGCAGCATTGCCTGTGTGCTCGCAGGGCTCTGTGCATAGAGGTTTCCTTTAAAGGCAGCCTGGGAGGTGGAAAGCAGCCAGGGCATCACCTGGATGTTTCTTTTTATCCTTCTGCTGTGCGGCCAGTGTGTGCTCCAGCTCCTGCAACCACGGTGGCAGTGATCCTCTCCCTGTGTCCCTGCAGCCAATCAGCATGGGATTGCAATCCTGGAGAAAGAGCTGGCCCAGCTGAAGCTGCCAGACATCTCGGGTGACTCTCGTGTCTTGCGTGTGGGGAAGGTGCGCTATGAGCTCTCCAGGTGAGCCTTGCCAGTGCCTTGGAGCCACAAATTGCCTCCCAACCCAGCGAGGAGCAGGAGGGGTGAGCAGGGTGGGAAGCCCTTAGAGCAGCAAGGACCATCCTGGGTTCTCTACAGCTCCCTGAGATGTTAGCCCTGTCCTTGGTGCAGGCAGATATGTTCCCATTTCACTCCCTGCCCGAGGGGAAAAAGGAACTGGGGTGATGGCACTCTGGGTATGGGGGGATTTTGTGCAATCAAAGCCTGGGTGGTGGAGATGGCCTTGCTTGTGGGAGGAGAGCACACATTCCCATATGGAGCAGGAGCCCAGCCCCTGTGGAAATCGCAGCTCCCTGCTGTCCTGGGCACCACTCTGCTCCTGCTGTGCAGGATTTGGAGCTGCTGTGGGTGGCTGCAAGGACCATGTACTCAAAGGTGCTGCTCTGCTCTGTGTGCCTCTGCCAGACATAACTTTGCAGTAGCAGAACTGCAGCTGGGGATGTTGCCAGTGCAGTGACTCCACTCACATCCCTCCCTCCCTGCCTCCCTGCCTGCCTCCCTCCCTTCTTCCCCATCTCCCTCCTTTCTTCCCCCTCCTCCCTCCCTCCACAATCTTGTGCCTGGGAGGGAGGAACCACTCTAACATGACTTTTCTTTTTATTAATGTATTTTTAGACTGCGCCTTCGTGATTTCCAATTGCCGTACTCACGGATTACCCCGATCTCCAATGTGGGGCTGCAGGTCTCCATCTCCAATGCATTTGCCGAGCTGGATGGGGACTGGCGGGTGAAGTTTCTCTTCTTGTACGTGCCCAGCTCTTCCTCTCCCCATTCAGGCATTCACTCCATGTCTCCCTCTCTGGATCTGGACCTGGACAGGTTTTTTCTCTTTTCCCTCTTGCTTTTGATTTGGGCAGCTGTCACTTTGCTCCCCCAGGTGTGATGGATAGAACAGGGAGAGAGGCAGATATGAGGGACATGATGGGGAACTATACATCTTGCAGATGGGTCTCTCTTCCACATCCCCTACTTGCTCTGACTCCCTTCTATTTAAAGGTTACCTCTCCAAGTTCATGTGCCAGTAAAATGTGTTTCCCCTGGGTTTAAACACTTTGCCAGTCTCCTCTGGATGCAGCATACAAGGGGGAGACTGAGCTAGTTAGATACATCCTGCAGCTGATTTGAGATCCCTTCACAAGGCCTTGGCATTGAGAAACATCCCTTTTTTCATCCCATTCTCCCTTCAGCAGGGACCATGGCTCTTTTGACCTGAAGGTGGAAAATATCTACATCAAAATCAGCCTGAGGCTGGGCAGTGACACTGCTGGAAAGCCCACCATCAGCACCTCAGACTGCAGCACCCGCATCTCCAATGTCCGGGCGCTCTTTTCAGGCAAATTAGGGTATGTACCTTTACTGGAAAGTCTGGAAACAATGTGTGTTAGCTCACCTGTCATGGGGATGTGGCTCTGCCTTTGGAGTGTGGCCCTGGTGTGAGGGGTAAGTTGTTGGCAAATCTGAGGTTGCCAACAGGGTGTAATTCTGGCCTGAATTACTCCTGCTGTGGCTGCACACTTAAGGGCGGTGGGTGTGGTTAAGGCAGACACCAAACTTCTGTGGTTTACCAGCAAGTCTGCTTGCAAATGTAAACCCTGGGGAAAAGCCAGATGCCAAATTGGTGTGGGAATGATATTCCCTGGGTCTTGCATCTCTAGGGTCTCCCTTTCCTGGGCACACACTTCTGCAGTATGGCTCTGAGCTAGAGACAGGACTTCACTCTGTGTTTCTCTGCAGGTGGCTGTACAACCTCTTCCACAAAGCTATTGAATCCAAGTTGCGGAAGATTTTGGAGGACAAGGTATGTGAGCAATGGAGGGCAGGGCTCCAGGTTTCTTTTGGTGGTCTTCAGCCCTCACTTGTAGGTGATGAGCTGGAAGGATCAGAGGTAGGGATATAACTAGAGCCAGAGCACACAACTCTGTTGCCAATCCAGTGAAAACCAAACGAATGGGCATCGCAGGCTCCATAGCGGAGTGTGGCTCAGGCTGAATTTGAAACCAGCAGCCTTTGCCAAAGCCCAGTAATTGGTTCCTAATTAACAAAGACTTTTCTTTCCATGTGGTCAGTTAATTAGATCTTATGTCTCAGCCAAGCTCACAGTAACCTGATCAGAGCTGTCCTTTAACCAGCCATGCTCTGGAGGGCTTTGGGGAGCACTGGGGGGAAACTCTCATCCCTGGATTTCAACATTTGCTGTTTTGTTTTATTGAGGGGGGTCAGGGAGCTCTGGTACCACCACCTGGTACAGACACTGACATGCAGGAGACCTGCAACAAGACATGGAAACAAGCTGTTAGCAATAATTACTACAAGGATAACTGGCATGAGTTACAGCCTCTCTGGATGGGAACCTTGCTCAGGAAGGAGGCAGTTGGAGAACAGGCAAATCCCACTCCTGCAGCAGATCCCATCCTGCCCAGGCCAGATTCCCAATTCATGCAACACCTTTCCCAAGGCCCCTGGGGTCTGTGGCAGCAGATGGTCTGGCAGCAGGAGCAACACCAGGGCTCAGAGACCTTTTCTGCTGTTTTGTCCCCTGGAAGGAGGGCAGCTCTGGCATTGCAAAGGGACCTCACTGCCCTCTGTGTCTCCTCCAAGCCCCCTCTGCCCCACACACATTTCTTGGTGTCTTTGTGGAGTGATTGGCAATGGGCAGGGGAGGGCAAGGGCAGGGACTGAGCTGCACCAGGACCCCAGGGCACAGCCTGGCCCTGATCCAGCCCAGGCAGCCTGTGTCTGCCTCCTGCACTCACTGCAATGTTTGGGCAGCCCTCATGCCCCCAGTCCTGGGACACTGTTCAGAGGGAGACCCCAGTCACAGGGAAATCCAGGCCATGGAGAAATCCAGGTCATGGGGAAATCTAGGTCATGGGGGAATCCTGGTCAGTGGGACCAGGGCTGCATTTGCCTGCCTGCAGCAACATCCTCACAGGGAGTGATGGGGCATTTCCAGCACAGACAGAAGAATATTACTGGGCACAGGGAAGACCTGCAACCTGCTGTCACTAAGGCCATGCCTAAGGCTCTGTCCCCTCCTCCTTCTCGTCTCTGTCAGTGTGTTCACTGCCCTTCTGCAGCACTGCATCTCACCATTAGCTCTGTGGGCTGCATGCCCAGTCAGACAGATGATGGACAGATCCTGCCTGTGGTTTCTGTGACATTATAGGGAAAACACTGAAAGGAGATTGTGCAGATTTCCTCAGCCATCTGCAAGACTGTGCCCCGCAGTAAATTTCCTAGGCTAGTGGTGAGCCTGGAATTAAATCCCCGCTATTGCCAGGGCTTCACTCATGGATTACAGAGGCAGAGGGATGCACTCTTCGATCCTGGCACACAGAGCTGTAGGAGCTCAGCAAAGCTCAGGTTCAGTGCAGTCAGTGCTCATGCCCCTGCAGGGTGGGTTAACCCTTTCAATTGCTCTGTTTTGGCCAAGTCCTGGCTGCTCAACATGGTTTATTCCTGCATGGGCCACATGGGATTCCTTCCAAGGGCCCCCCCAGAGCTGAATTTTGCAGAGGGGAAATTGCTGCAACACTGCTTGTGTCTTGGACACTTAATGGGATGCCTGATGAATAGAGACAATCATCACTGTGTGCTCTTTTTATTTAAGTAGGCAATCATCACTGTGTGCTCTTTTTATTTAAGCAGGCTTTGTCATTGAGCAGGGAGTATGGCCAAGGCTCTGAGCAGGAGCTGTGGCCTGGCTGCCCTTGCTCAGCTGCGTGGCCTTTCTGTCCCACAGGTCTGTGACCTTGTGGCCAAGTCTGTGCACGACGAGCTCCAGACATATATCCGGACCCTGCCAGGTACTGGGGGGCTACATGTGGATGTAGAAGCAGTTCTTCCTAGGTTTTCCCAGCTGGGAGGACACTGTTTTACCTTGTGTCCACTCCCCATCTCCTTGTATTCCAACTCCCAAGTGTGGAGCTGGGCAGCACCTTCTCAGCAGGGAAAATTCACTGTGTGCCCTGTTGGGCTGCAGAGATCCCTCCAGAATCTGTGTCTCAGGATTGGCAGGGGCCTAAGCTGCCTTAGCTGGGAGACCCAGGCCATCATGGCTGAGAAACATCCAGTAGAAAAACGGGTTTTTTTATTCTAAACAGAAGCAAGCACCGGAGCAGTTGGTACTGAGTGGAGCAATAGGATGCCCAGGCGTGGCACTGCCTGGATACCAGCAGAGGCCATCTGCTCCCGGCTTTCCCAACCATCTCCTTCTCGCTAACTTCTGTTTCTTGTGTTTACAGTCACAGCCAGGATAGATGCCAAGACTGGGATCGATTATGCCTTGGTGGCACCCCCAAGGGCTACGGCCCAGTCCCTGGATGCAGAGCTTAAGGTGAGAGTCAGCCCTGGGGACACCTGATTTGGTCAATGCCATTGCTACAGGCAGGTGGGAACCAAGGTTTTGGCACCTGCTGCAAATGCTGTTTGTCAGCCTGAGTCAGCAGGTGAACCCCACTACTCTTTGCACCCTTTCTCCACCTCTCTCCTTTCTCCCAGGGTGAATTCTACTCCCTGGCCCACCGCTCTACTGTCCCCTTCTCGCCGCTGCCGCTGGCCTTTCCCTCGGATCATGACCGCATGGTTTACTTTGGAGCCTCCAGCTACTTCTTCAACACAGCTGGCCTTGCCTACCACGAGGCCGGGGCACTGGTCTTCGAAATCACAGACGCCATGGTGAGGGGCATGACTGGGACAGGGCTGGGAAAGAGGTTCCATTTGCTGAGGAGCTCTGGTGGCAGCCAGCAGTCTTGGAGAAGCCCCAGTGAGAGAGCAGGGTGCTGTGGGATGGGGCTGGGCTGCTGGACATGGCTGCGTCATGGGATGGCAGGGCTCGCCATGGGCACCTCTGTGGCACATTGCCCCAGCATGACAGTCCTCTCCCTGCAGATCCCAAAGGCTGCTGACTTCCACTTGAACACCTCCATCTTCTCAGCCTTCATTCCCCGGGTGAGCAGTCCAGCCCTGCCTGGCCAGAGCTCTTGCACACACAGGCTTTGCTCTGTGCCAGATGTCCTCCCCCAGGAGTGGGGCTTTGTGTGGCTCTTTCCATCCTCTCCCTATGCCCACACAGCTGGAGGAGATGTACCCAAACATGCCAATGAAGTTCAGGCTGTCCACTCCCACTGCTCCGTTCCTGACTATCGGACCAGGAGGAATCTCACTCAGGCCCATTGTGGATGCCCAAGCTTTTGCCATCCTTCCCGACTCCAGCCTGGCTCCTCTCTTCGTCCTCAGCCTGGTAAGTTCAGGCATAGCCTGTGGCAGTGAGGCAAAGAGGGGAGTTTGAGCTGTGCCCTGTCCTGTTGCCCAGATCCTGTTAGGGGATGTGCTGAATGCTGTTCAGGCACAGGGGAGGTGTCCCCAACAGAACAATCCCTGAGTTGACAAATGCCAGGTTTAATGCTGGTGCAAACATGGTCATGGATGGGCCATGGCTCTTGTGGGTTTCAGCTGGTCAGACCCATTCTCAGGTGTCTGCTTTGGGGTGAGGTGGGGTGAGCACTGCCAGAGCTCTCTGCTCTCTCCCCAGACAGGGAATGTGTCTGCTGTCATCAATGTGAGATCCGGCCGCATAGTTGGGAGCCTGGATGTGGGCAGGTACAGAGGGGAGCAGCCCCTGGCTGTGTTTCTGTTTTGGGTGTCCAGGGATACAGAGGGGTTGGGAAGATCCTGGGTATGTGGACTTGCAGCAGATGTAATGAGCTGGGGCTGGAGGGAGTGGGATCTGCATGGCCATCAATGGGTGGAATTGCTCCCTCCATTGGGACATCCTCCACAGCACCACTTCTGTCCCTATGCAGGATCAGGCTCTCTCTGAAGGATTCAGCTGTTGGCTCTTTCGAGGTAAGCTGTCCTTGGCTGTGACCAGAGTCTTGAGCATGGGGGTCAGGACAAGGGCTCATTCCTCCCTCTGCCTCAACATGAGATCTGGAGGTGCACCTAGGATCCCACATTGACCCCACAGCCACCTCCTGCCTCAGCCTGTAAGGCTGGGAAAGGATATGGAGCCAGATCCATTGCCGCTCTCACCCCAACACTTCCTACCCTGCCAATGCAGCCAGACAAAGCTGCTGGTCTCTGGCAAAGTGTATGCCCATCCCAGCTCCTCATCTCTTTTCCTAATTATCCTCCAGTGCCTGCATGTCTCCTGTCCTGAAAGCTAAAGGTTTTCTTAACCCTCTTCCCCTCTCCTAGGTGCGAACAATGCAGTCCTTAATGAACATCTTGACTTCCAATATCCTGCTCCCGCGTCTTAATGGTGAGAACCTTCTGAAGGGAATGGGGCAGCTGGAGCACCCTCCTCTCAGGTTGCTCTGTCCAAGTGGTCCCAGCTCGCTAATTAAATCCTCATTGCCAAGGCTGATCTGGGAGAAAAGCACATGCAGGAGGCAGCAGTGAAGCGGTGGGAGCCTCTTGCCACTCCCACAGGCTCCCAGCACAAAACGCAATGGAAAAATTGAGCCCTATGCATATCCTAATGCTTTCCAGGCCCTCTTCCTGAATCTCTGCTTCTCCTGCCTCACCAGCAATTCGGACCAGAGTGTGTCTGGTGGCTGGAAAGGCTCAGGAGGTGTCATGGCACAACGCGAAGCTCTTCTATGGAGCTTGGGAGCAGTTTGCCTTCCCCAGAAGAGCTGAGGAGAGGAAAGGGCTGGGGGAAGGAGGTGGCCACCTCTTCTGTATGCTCTGTTCTCCCCTCACTCCCATTCCCATCCCACTGCAGTCACGTATTGTTTTTTCCAGCCCGGTTAGATGAGGGTTTCCCTCTGCCACTGCTGGACAGGATTCAGCTCTCCAATATCCTCGTGAGGTTCCATCAGGTGAGTGAGGGGAAGCACCTGGCCCTGGCTAGGGCTCATCCTGCTGCCCCCAAACCCCTGCCTACCAGCACAGTCTCCAAATCCAGTTCCCCCAGCTATGCTGGGAAGTGAGGGAAGGGAAGGTGCTCTTGGCCAAAATCCCAATGGCCTAGTGGCAAACCAGAGCATGGTGGCAGCCCAGTGCTTTCTCACTTTCTCCCAGAATTTCCTGCTGCTTGGAGCAGATGTTCACTTCCAGCCCCAAGGATGAAGATAAGGCGATGAGAGCCCTTCAGCACTGAAAATGCTCCCTTCACCATTCCCTTCCCCTGATCCCACTGCCAGAGCGAATGACGACCGGTCCTGCTCATGTCCTGCATTGCTGCCTTGGTCTGGACCCTCTGTCCCCCAACTGGGGCCTCACCTGATGCTGCCATGAGCTGGGGGTCCCATACCCTGAGCCACCCCCTCCCCTCTCCCTCTGAGCAGCAATAAAGGCACTGGTGCCAGGGCTATGGCGTTGGTGTCACTGTCTGCACCTCAGGCCACACTGGGCCAGATGGGAGCTGGATCAGGACCACCTGGTTTGGCTGTTTCCATGGCTGTGGCCATGGTGAGGCACCACAGAACACTTGTGTCCCGCTGTCCTGTCTCTTCCCTCCAGGCTTGGGGCAAAGTGGGTGGAAAGTACCCAGTGGAAAAGGCCCTGGGGGTGCTGGCCAACAGCAGCTGAACATGAGCCCCAGGTGGCCAAGAAGGCCAAGGGCATCCTGGCCTGTATCAGCCATAGTGGGGCAGCAGGACCAGGGAAGGGATTGTTCCCCTGGCACTGGAGGCTACTCCTGGAGTGCCTCACTTCAAGGACATTGAGGGGCTGGAGCACTTGTAGAGAAGGGCAACAGAACTGGGGAAGGGGCTGGGACACCGGGAGCCCCTGAGAGAGCTGGAGGAGGCTCATCCTGGAGAAAAGGAGGCTCAGGGGGAGCTTCTCACTCTCACAGCTCCCTGACAGGAGAGTGCAGTCAGGTGGGGGTCGAGCTCTGTTCCCAGGGAACAAGGGGCAGGACAAGAGGACACGGTCTTAAGCTGCGCATGGGGAGTTTTAGGTTGGATATTAGGAAGAATTCCTTCGCAGAAAGGGTCATTAGACCTTGGAATGGGCTGCCCAGGGAGCTGGTGGAATCACCGTCTCTGGAGGTGTTAAAGGAAAGACTGAACTTAGTGCTCAGTGCCCTGATCTAGTTGCCATGGTGGTGTTGGGTCACAGGTTGAATTCGACGATCTCGGAGGTCTTTTCCAACCCAGTTAATTCCGTGATTTTGTGATTCCGCGGCAGCGCAGCCCAGCAGCGGGCGGGCCCGGAACGGCGGCGTGGCGGAACGCGGCGCTGAGGGGCGGAGGCGGCGGCGGGGCCTCCCCGTCCCCGGCCGGCCGGGCCATCCCCCAAGGGCCTCTGTGCACTGTGGCCAAGGCACTTTTTGTCCCCGGAAGCTTAGTCCCTGAGGTGTTTCTGCAATGGACATGCCCTCAGGCAAGCAAAGTGATGGTAGATTAGATAGAATCAAGACATAATCCCCACACCACAAACAGCACTTTCGGGTGCCATTAGATCCATCGCCTCCATCCTGCAGGAAGTGAGGATGCTCTCAGATCAGGTGAGGCTGAGCCGGGCTCTCCCACCTGTCCCAGACTGTGAGGGGAAGGGTGGTGCCTGTCGACAGTGTTTTCAGTGATACTTTTAACCAGTGGATGCCTTTACGTGGGGAGATGAGGGGTGGAAGGAGAGTGAGGGCGATGAGCCCACAGCATCGGGGTTGGTCTCTGAGGCTGGCTCCTGGTGGGAGCCTTGTGGCTCCTGCCCACATCCCCACATCCAGGATCCTCATCTGCTGCTGCCTGTGCCCCACGGGGCTCTGGCGTCCCCAGGTGTCCCTGCTGCCTCTGTTGGATGAAGTGGTCAGGAGTGGCGTCAGCAGCAGCCCCGTGCTGGCCCAGAGCCCTCCCTGCTCTAGGAACAGTTGAGGCTGGGTCTGCAGCTGGGAAAACAACCATGGAGGAGCCCCCACATGTTGTTCAGCTGTATTTTTAGATGCTGCTGGGTCAGAGGCTGTCAGAGATGTGCAGGTGACAGAGGACAGCGTCAGGCTGTGACACCACACGCTATGTAGGTGGCAGGAGCTGCAGCTCCTCACACCTCGATGACAGGGTTTCTCTGAGCTCTGGTGAAGTCCCTGTTGGTCTAGGGGCAACCACAGTTGCCACAGGCCCTGACCACAGCCCAGTTCTGTTGGTGACAATGAACTTGTCCTGGCTGGAAATGGGTGAGGGAGGTATTATTTTGGGCTGATGACTTCTCTTTCCAAGTTCCCTCCAAACCCAGCCAGGCTGCTCTCACTTTTCTTGCTGAGTCCCTGGGTTTTTCCTGGTGTTTTCCCCAGCCCACATCCGTGTGCCAGTGGAAGGCTGGTGAGCAGCAGCAGCAGTCATGCCTCTGGCACAGGCAGACACTGCCTGGGGAATTCCCGGGCTGGTTATGGCGTTGTGGGACACAGATGTGTCTGGATTTCCTTGCAAGTGGCAAGTAGGCAGGTTATGGCACCACAGATGTGTCTGAATTTCCTTGCAGATGGAAAATGTGCCTGGGTTTCCTTGCTCACAGCCCAAAGAGCAGAACTGCCCCAGGCTGGTCCCTGTAGTCACTGTGTAGCCCCAGCACATGGCTGCATGGTCGTTTGAGCTATGGCATCATGAGAGAGATGTGGAAAGAGCTGGGGCAGGATGGGGAACTGCCCACACGTGCCGAGGAGCGTGTGGGGCCAGAGGGACTCCTGACCTGGGGAGCAAGGGGGTGGCCTAGTGACATTGGAGAGAGGGGTCTCGACCTGCAGTCCTGGGCAAAGGAAAGCAGCAGCACAGGACTCCTGCAAGTCCCAGAGCTCCTGGTTCCCATCTGACCATTCCCATTCCTTCTCCAGCAGCCTGGGGAAACCAGCCCTTCCCCAGTGGAGCAGATCCCACACTCCTAGGACAGGCAGAGCAGTTTGGTGGGAGAAGCCTTTACCTGTCCAAAGGGTTGGGTCAGGCAAGGCAGGATTTCCATCTGTCACTGCTTGCAGGAAGCACTACTGGGACCAGCAAATATGTTGAGCTTTAGATGTGGATTTTTCTGTTCCTCATCAAACACAGCAGTGTTTGGTCAGGATTCGGCTCTTTGAAGGCTTTTTTTCAGTTCAATTTCAAAATTTGCTCAAACCCAGGGGGAAAACTTCCTGGTTTTGCTTCCTCACTGTGCTCCATATAAAATTTAATTTCTCTTTATGGAAGAGTTCCTCCATGCTCCTCCTGAAAATCTTGAATGTTGTTTTGAAGCAGCCCTTCACTGAGATGGGGTATCACCATGGCAGGTGTGGGAGCTCCTGCTCTGAAGTGAGCCAAAGAGCTGTGACAGGCAGGGTCACAATGCCAAGGAGGCTGTGAGTGGGGATTTGGTCTTTTGCCTTTCTCCTCTGCTCTTGGATGCTTCTTTCTGGGCAAAAGGAGCTCTGCCCCTGGGCTCCTGGCTCCCAGGGATGGATTGGGCTGGCCCTGATGGAGAGTCACAGCCTGTGGGTGCTGATGGTGGCTGCCTGTGGGACGTGGCTCTGCCCTGGCTGGTGTGTCCCTCTCTGCAGGCACCATCCTTGCCATGTCCCTGTTTCCCAGGTCCCAGCACTGACAGTGACTGAGGTGCCACTTTCCAAAGCTGTAGGCACTCAGACAAGCCCAGTGGGCATTTGCTGGGTGTCTGCCAGGCAGCATGCAAGTGACCCTGCTGAAAACTTGTGGGACAGAAGGCAAGGGGGAACTGAGTGCCCTGGTCTCTCCATCCTGGATCTCCACGTGCTGAGTTCCTCCAGCAAGGACACCCAGGACATTGTGGCCTCATCTCTTGGGGTCTCCTTAGGCTTCAGCAGCGAGGGATTGCTGTGCTTGAGCAATAGCTGCATTTCACAACATCCTTGATTCGTTGAGGGATGTTGCCTCTGGCAGCCTGGACTTTCCTGGATGCAGCTTGAGATCTGCCTGCATCAGCAGCCATGGGTTTCCTGTGCCTAGAAATGAGGCACAGGAAATGAAAGTGACTGTGTCGTTTCTTGCTACCTTAACTTGGTACTGCAAGGAGAGACCAGCCAGCCCAGCTCTCCTGACTGGGGGGCACAGGCATGCTCCCCCTCACCCCTGCCTGGCTGCATCCTGGCTGCTGCTCCTGTCTCCAGCCATCATGACAAGAGCTGTGACATGTCAGGCCTCAGAAGTATTGTCTTTGGGCTTGATCCTGGGGTGATGGATGTCTCCTCCTATGCATGACTGCCTCATTACTGGGCCTGGAGGTGCAGGGCACCCCACTGATGTGGTTGCCCTGGTGCAGCTGCCCAGCACAGGCAGGTGCCCCTTAGCCAGCCCTGCTGGGTGTGGGATCCCTGGGGTCTGCTCACATGGGGTGAGAAGCTGTGAGCTGTCTTCTTTAGCCATTGCTGTGCCCCAAGCCTACTCTGGTGTCTTTGGCAGCTCTGTGGTGTGAGCTCTGTGAGCAGCAGCTCACAGAGTAGTGAGGAGACCATGGGAGAGGAATGGGGAGCAGCAGGGCTGGGACACTGCTCCTGGGCAGCCTGGGCTGTTCCCAGCTTTTGCTGGCTTCAGGCTGCAGGAATGTGGCTCTGTCAGGCTCAGCTGGCAGTGTCAAACGCAGCTCTGCTCCACTGAGGATCCACTGCTGCCACAGGCAGGGACCACTGGCACTGACAGAGAGCTGGAAACTGGGCTGTTGCCTCCTAGGTTCCTCTGCCCCTTCCCTGCCTTTGGTGAGAGGCTCCAGATGTGCCTCTGTGCTGGGCCACGCCATGGTGCCAGCGGCACAGAGGAGCAGGGTGGTGGCCAAGCAGGAAGTTCTGGGGCCACCCCCCGTGGCTCCTTACACCACCTTTGCCCGCGGTTCCTGTTTTGGCAGGGATATAAAGGTGGTGTGGGCAGGGAGAGCCTAGCACCGCACAGCACACCACTGCAGGAAGCCAGGATGGGAATGCAGAGCCTGGTGGTGGCTTGTGGAGCACTGGCCTTGTGCCTGGCACTCACCACAGCCACCAACCCCGGCTTCGTGGTGAGGATCACCCAGGCAGGCTTGGACTACGGTGGGTTCTGCTTCCGATTTCTCTCCTCACAGATGTGCTTTAAAGCCAGCCTGGGAGGCAGAAAGCAGCCAGGGCATCACCTGGATATTTCCTTTGGTCCTTCTGCTGCACGCCAAGTGTGTGCTCTAGCTCCTGCAACCACGGTGGCAGTGATCCTCTCCCTGTGTCCCTGCAGCCAATCAACAGGGGATTGCAATCCTGGAGAAGGAGCTGGCCCAGCTGAAGCTGCCAGACATCTCGGGTGAATCTGGCCGGCGCTGGAAGAAGGTGCGCTATGAGCTCTCCAGGTGAGCCCTCCCAGTGCCTTGGAGCTACAAACTGCACCCCAACCCAGCGAGGGCCAGGAGGGGTGGGCAGGGTGGGAAGCCCTTAGAGCAGCAAGGACCATCCTGGGCTCTCTATAGCTCCCTGAGATGTTAGCCTTGTCCTTGGTGCAGGCAGATATGTTCCCATTTCACTCCCTGCCCGAGGGGAAAAAGGAACTGGGATGATGGCACTCTGGGTATGGGGGGATTTTGTGCAATCAAAGCCTGGGTGGTGGAGATGGCCTTGCTTGTGGGAGGAGAGCACACATTCCCATATGGAGCAGGAGCCCAGCCCCTGTGGAAATCGCAGCTCCCTGCTGTCCTGGGCAACACTCTGCTCCTGCTGTGCAGGGTTTGGAGCTGCTGTGGGTGGCTGCAAGGACCATGTACTCAAAGGTGCTGCTCTGCTCTGTGTGCCTCTGCCAGAAATAACTTTGCAGCAGCAGAACTGCAGCTGGGGATGCTGCCAGTGCAGTGACTCCACTCCCATCCCTCCCTCCTTCCTGGTCTCCCTCCCTGCCTGCCTGCCTACCTGCCTCCCTCCCCCCAGCCCTCCCCACTTTTGTACTTGGTAGCAAGGAACGATTGTAACATGACTTTTCTCTTCTTTCTATTAATTTAATTCAGACTGCGCCTTCCCAATTTCCGCTTGCCACACTCACGGATTACCCCAATCTCCAATGTGGGGCTGCAGGTCTCCATCTCCAACGCCTTTGCCGAGCTGAATGGGGACTGGCGGGTGAAGTTACGATTCCTGTACGTGCCCAGCTCTTCCTCTCCCATTCAGGCATTCACTCCATGTCTCCCTTTCTGGATCTGGACCTGGACAGGCTTTTTCTCCTTTCCCTCTTGCTTTTGTTTTGGGCAGCTGTCACTTTGCTCCCCCAGGTGTGATGGATAAAGCAGGGTGGGGGGCAGGAATGAGGGACATGATGGGGAGCTATACATGGAATCTTGGGTCTCTCTTCCACATCCCCTACTTGCTCTCACTCCCCTCTATTTAATGGTTACCTCTCCAAGTTCATGTGCCAGTGAAATGTGTTTCCCCTGAGTTTAAACGCTTTGCCAGTCTCCTCTGGATGCAGCATACAAGGGGGAGACTGAGCTAGTTAGATTCATCCTGCAGCTGATTTGAGATCCCTTCACGAGGCCTTGGCATTGAGAAACATCCCTTTTTTCATCCCATGCTCCCTGCAGCCGGACTCATGGCTCTTTTAACCTGAAGGTGGAAAATATCAACATCAAAATCAGCCTGAGGCTGGGCAGTGACACTGCTGGAAAGCCCACCATCAGCACCTCAGACTGCAGCACCCGCATCTCCAATGTCCGGGTGCGCTTTTCGGGCAAATTAGGGTATGTACCTTTACTGGAAAGTCTGGAAACAATGTGTGTTAGCTCACCTGCCATGGGAATGTGGCTCTGCCTTTGGAATGTGGCCCTGATGCGAGGAGTAAGTTGTTGGCAAATCTGAGGTTGCCAACAGGTCTTAAATCTGGCCTAATTTACTCTTGCTTTGGCTGCACATTTAAGGGTGGTGGGTGTGGTCAACGCAGACATCAGAATTCTGTGGTTTACCAGCAAGTCTGCTTGCAAATGTAAACCCTGGGGAAAAGCCAGATGCCAGATTGGTGTGGGAATGATATTCCCTGGGTCTTGCATCTCTAGGGTCTCCCTTTCCTGGGCACACACTTCTGCAGTATGGCTCTGAGCCAGAGACAGGACTTTACTCTGTGTTTCTCTGCAGGTGGCTGTACAACCTCTTCCACAAAGCTATTGAATCCAAGTTGCGGAAGATTTTTGAGAGCAAGGTATGTAAGCAATGGAGAGCGGGGCCCAGGGTTTTCTGGTGGTCTTCAGCCCTCACTTGTAGGTGATGAGCTGGAAGGATCAGAGGTAGGAATGTAACTAGATCCAGAGCACATGCCTGTGTTGCCAATCCAGTGAAAACCAAAGGAATGGGCATCGCAGGCTCCATAGCAGAGTGTGGCTCAGGCTGAATTTGAAACCAGCAGCCTTTGCCAAAGCCCAGTAATTGGTTCCTAATTAACAAAGACTTTTCTTTCCATGTGGTCAGTTAATTAGATCTTATGTCTCAGCCAAGCTCACAGTAACCTGATCAGAGCTGTCCTTTAACCAGCCATGCTCTGGAGGGCTTTGGGGAGCACTGGGGGGAAACTCTCATCCCTGGATTTCAACATTTGCTGTTTTGTTTTATTGAGGGGGGTCAGGGAGCTCTGATACCACCACCTGGTACAGACACTGACATGCAGGAGACCTGCAACAAGACATGGAAACAAGCTGTTAGCAATAATTACTACAAGGATAACTGGCATGAGTTACAGCCTCTCTGGATGGGAACCTTGCTCAGGAAGGAGGCAGTTGGAGAACAGGCAAATCCCACTCCTGCAGCAGATCCCATCCTGCCCAGGCCCTATTCTCAATTCCATGCAACACCTTTCCCAAGGCCCCTGGGGTCTGTGGCAGCAGATGGTCTGGCAGCAGGAGCAACACCAGGGCTCAGAGACCTTTTCTGCTGTTTTGTCCCCTGGAAGGAGGGCAGCTCTGGGATTGCAATGGACCCCACTACCCTCTGCGCCTCCTCCAAGCCCCCTCTGCCCCACACACATTTCTTGGTGTCTTTGTGGAGTGATGGGCAATGGGCAGGGGAGGGCAAGGGCAGGGATTGAGCTGCACCAGGACCCCAGGGCACAGCCTGGCCCTGATCCAGCCCAGGCAGCCTGTGTCTGCCTCCTGCACTCCCTGCAATATTTGGACAGCCCTCATGCCCCCAGTCCTGGGACACTGTTCAGAGGAAGACCCCAGTCACAGGGAAATCCAGGCCACGGAGAAATCCAGGTCATGGGGAAATCCTGGTCAGTGGGACCAGGGCTGCATTTGCCTGCCTGCAGCAACATCCTCACAGGGAGTGATGGGGCATTTCCAGCACAGACAGAAGAGTATCACTGGGCACAGGGAAGACCTGCAACCTGCTGTCACTAAGGCCATGCCTAAGGCTCTGTCCGGTCCTACTCCTCACCTCTGTCAGTGTGGTTACTTTCCCTCTGCAGTGCTGCATCTCACCATCAGCTCTGTGGCCTTTCTGTCCCACAGGTCTGTGACATTGTGACCAAGTCTGTGCACAATGATCTGCAGAAATACGTCCGGACACTGCCAGGTACTGAGGGGTTACATGTGGATTTAGAAGCTGATCTTTCTAACTTTTCCCTGTCTTTCTGTGAGGACAATGTTTTACCTTGTGTCCACTCCCCATCTTCTTGTATTCCAACTCCCAAGCTGGGAGCTGGGGAGCACCTTCTCAGCAGAGACAAATCACTGTGTGCCCTGTCGGGCTGCAGAGATCCCTCCAGAATCTGTGTCTCAGGATTGGCAGGGGCCTAAGCTGCCTTAGCTGGGAGACCCAGGCCATCCTCAAGTCCAGGAGTTGGTTTGCATGGCTGAGAAATAGCCATGAGCAAAATGTTATTTTTTTTCTTCCAAACAGAAGCAAGCACAGGAGCATTTGGTACTGAGCTGGAGCAACAGGATGTCCAGGCATGGCATTGCCTGGATACCAGCAGAGGCCATCTGCTCCCGGCTTTCCCAACCATCTCCTTCTCGTTAACTTTTGTTTCTTGTGTTTACAGTCACAGCCAGGATAGATGCCAAGACTGGGATCGATTATGCCTTGGTGGCACCCCCAAGGGCTACGGCCCAGTCCCTGGATGCAGAGCTTAAGGTGAGAGTCAGCCCTGGGGACACCTGATTTGGTCAATGCCATTGCTACAGGCAGGTGGGAACCAAGGTTTTGGTACATGCTGCAAATGCTGTTTGTCAGCCTGAGTCAGCAGGTGAACCCCACTACTATTTGCACCCTTTCTCCACCTCTCTCCTTTCTCCCAGGGTGAATTCTACTCCCTGGCCCACCGCTCTTCTGTCCCCTTCTCGCCGCTGCCGCTGGCCTTTCCCTCGGATCATGACCGCATGGTTTACTTTGGAGCCTCCAGCTACTTCTTCAACACAGCTGGCCTTGCCTACTACAAGGCCGGGGCACTGGTCTTCGAAATCACAGACGCCATGGTGAGGGGCATGACTGGGACAGGGCTGGGAAAGAGGTTCCATTTGCAGAGGAGCTCTGGTGGCAGCCAGCAGTCTTGGAGAAGCCCCAGTGAGAGAGCAGGGTGCTGTGGGATGGGGCTGGGCTGTTGGACATGGCTGCATCATGGGATGGCAGGGCTCGCCATGGGCACCTCTGTGGCACATTGCCCCAGCATGACAGTCCTCTCCCTGCAGATCCCAAAGGCTGCTGACTTCCACTTGAACACCTCCATCTTCTCAGCCTTCATTCCCCGGGTGAGCAGTCCAGCCCTGCCTGGCCAGAGCTCTTGCACACACAGGATTTGCTCTGTGCCAGATGTCCTCCCCCAGGAGTGTGGCTTTGTGTGGCTCTTTCCATCCTCTCCCTATGCCCACACAGCTGGAGGAGATGTACCCAAACATGCCAATGAAGTTCAGGCTGTCCACTCCCACTGCTCCATTCCTGACTATCGGACCAGGAGGAATCTCACTCAGGCCCATTGTGGATGCCCAAGCTTTTGCCATCCTTCCTGACTCCAGCCTGGCTCCTCTCTTCATCCTCAGCCTGGTAAGTTCAGGCATAGCCTGTGGCAGTGAGGCAAAGAAGGGAGTTTGAGCTGTGCCCTGTCCTGTTGCCCAGATCCTGTTAGGGGATGTGCTGAATGTTGTTCAGGCACAGTGGGATTCTCCCCAGCAGAACAATCCCTGAGTTGACAAATGCCAGGTTTAATGCTGGTGCAAACATGGCAATAGATAGGCTGTGGTCCTGCTGTGTTTCAGCTGGTCAGACCCATTCTCAGGTGTCTGCTTTGGGGTGAGGTGGGGTGAGCACTGCCAGAGCTCTCTACTCTCTCCCCAGACAGGGAATGTGTCTGCTGTCATCAATGTGAGATCCGGCCGCATAGTTGGGAGCCTGGATGTGGGCAGGTACAGAGGGGAGCAGCCCCTGGCTGTGTTTCTGTTTTGGGTGTCCAGGGATACAGAGGGGTTGGGAAGGTCTCTGAGGTGTGGACCTGGCGTGGATGTAATGAGCTGGGGCTGGAGGGAGTGGGATCTGCACGGCCATCAATGGGAGGAATTTCTCCCTCTGTTGGGACATCCTCCACAGCACCACTTCTGTCCCTATGCAGGATCAGGCTCTCTCTGAAGGATTCAGCTGTTGGCTCTTTCGAGGTAAGCTGTCCTTGGCTGTGACCAGAGTCTTGAGCATGGGGGTCAGGACAAGGGCTCATTCCTCCCTCTGCCTCAACATGAGATCTGGAGGTGCACCTAGGACCCCAGACTGACCCCCACAGCCACCTCCTGCCTCAGCCTGTAAGGCTGGGAAAGGATATGGAGCCAGATCCATTGCCGCTCTCACCCCAACACTTCCTACCCGGCCAATGCAGCCAGACAAAGCTGCTGGTCTCTGGCAAAGTGTATGCCCATCCCAGCTCCTCATCTCTTTTCCTAATTATCCTCCAGTGCCTGCATGTCTCCTGTCCTGAAAGCTAAAGGTTTTCTTAACCCTCTTCCCCTCTCCTAGGTGCGAACAATGCAGTCCTTAATGAACTTCTTGACTTCCAACGTTGTGCTCCCGTTTGTTAATGGTGAGAACCTTATGAAGGGAATGGGGCAGCTGGAGCACCTTCCTCTCAGGTTGCTCTGTCCAAGTGGTCCCAGCTCGCTAATTAAATCCTCATTGCCAAGGCTGATCTGGGAGAAAAGCACATGCAGGAGGCAGCAGCGAAGCGGTGGGAGCCTCTTGCTGCTTCCACAGGCTCCCAGCGCAAAATGCAGAGGAAAAAATGAGCCCTATGCCTATCCTAATGCCTTCCAGGCCCTCTTCCTGAATCTCTGCTTCTCCTGCCTCACCAGCAATTTGGACCAGAGTGTGTCTGGTGGCTGGAAAGGCTCAGGAGGTGTCATGGCACAACGCAAAGCTCTTCTATGGAGCTTGGGAGCAGTTTGCCTTCCCCAGAAGAGCTAAGGAGAGGAAAGGGCTGGGGGAAGGAGGTGGCCACCTCCTCTGTATGCTCTGTTCTCCTCTCACTCATTCCCATCCCATGCAGCCACATGTGTTGTCTTTTCCAGCCCGGTTAGATGAGGGTTTCCCTCTGCCACTGCCTGACAGGATTCAGCTCTCCAATATTCTCGTGAGGTTCCACCAGGTGAGCAAGGGACAGCACCTGGCCCCAGCTGGGGCTCATCCTGCTGCCCCCAAACCCCTGCCTACCAGCACAGCCTCCAAACTCAGTTCCCCAGCTATGCTGGGAAGTGAGGGATGGGAAGGTGCTCTTGGCCGAAATCCCAATGGCCTAGGAGGCAAACCAGAGCATGGTGGCAGCCCAGCACTTTCTCTCTCCCAGAATTTCCTGCTGCTTGGAGCAGATGTTCACTTCCAGCCCCAAGGATGAAGATAAGGTGATGAGATCCGTCCAGCACTGCAAATATTCCATTCACCACTTTGCCCTTCCCTGCCCCTCTGCCAGTGCAAAAGACTGCTGATCCTGCTGTTGTCCTTAGCCCAGACCTCCCGACTGGGGCCTCACCTGGTGCTGCCATGAGCTGGGGGTCCCATACCCTGAGCCACCCCCTCCCCTCTCCCTCTGAGCAGCAATAAAGGCACTGGTGCCAGGGCTATGGCGTTGGTGTCACTGTCTGCACCTCAGGCCACACTGGGCCAGATGGGAGCTGGATCAGGACCACCTGGTTTGGCTGTTTCCATGGCTGTGGCCATGGTGAGGCACCACAGAACACTTGTGTCCCGCTGTCCTGTCTCTTCACTAGAGGTTTGGGGCAAAGTGGGTGGAAAGTACCCAGTGGAAAAGGCCCTGGGGGTGCTGGCCAACAGCAGCTGAACATGAGCCCCAGGTGGCCAAGAAGGCCAAGGGCATCCTGGCCTGTATCAGCCATAGTGGGGCAGCAGGACCAGGGAAGGGATTGTTCCCCTGGCACTGAAGGCCACACCTGGAGTGCCTCACTTCAAGGACATTGAGGGGCTGGAGCACTTGTAGAGAAGGGCAACAGAGCTGGGGAAGGGGCTGGGACACCGGGAGCCCCTGAGAGAGCTGGAGGAGGCTCATCCTGGAGAAAAGGAGGCTCAGGGGGAGCTTCTCACTCTCACAGCTCCCTGACAGGAGAGTGCAGTCAGGTGGGGGTCGAGATCTGTTCCCAGAGAACAAGGGACAGGACAAGAGGACACGGTCTTAAGCTGCGCATGGGGAGTTTTAGGTTGGATATTAGGAAGCATTCCTTCACAGAATGGTAATTCGACATTGGAATGGGCTGACGGGCTGCCCAGCTAGGTAGAATGGCCTGTCTCTGGAGGTGTTTAAGGAAAGACTGGACTTAGTGCTCAGTGTCGTGGTCTAGTTGCAATGGGTGGGTCACAGGTTGAACTCGATGATCTCGGAGGTCTTTTCCAACCGAATTAATTCCGTGATTTTGTGATTCCGCGGCGGCGCAGCCCAGCAGCGGGCGGACCAGGAACGGCGTCGGGGCGGAACGCGGCGCCGAGGGGCGGAGGCGGCGGCGGGGCCGCTTTGTCGGCGCACGGCGGGGCCGCCCCATCCCTGCCCGGCCGGTCCGTCCCGCAAAGCGCCCCCCGGCCGCGGCCATGCTGCCCGGAGCCCGAGCGCTGCGGGCGGCCAGGCTGCTCCGCCCGGCCGGGGCCGCCCCCCGCACCGGGGCCGCCCGCAGAGCGCGCTGCGGGCCGGGACAGCGGCCGGTGGGGCGCGGCGCCGCGCTGCCCGCGGGACCCGACCTGCGGCACTTTCTGAGGGCAGCCGCCGCGGGGCAGCCGGGGCCGTCGCCGGAGGTGCCGCCTGAGCCGGGCTCTGCCCCTGGGGCCCCTAAAGGTCTGTGGGTCTGCGGGGCCGGAGCTGTTCGGGTCAAGAGCAGCCATAAGGCCAGTGCAGACAGTGGTGCCCCGCAGCCGGAGCGGAGTGGGGAAAACGGGTTGTTGGGGACGTTTTGGGGTCCTGTGGAGTTCTTGACGTTAGAAGGAGTTTAGTCCTTGGCTGCAAACTGGTGTGTCCCATGTGTGGAGCTGGGCAGGGAGCAGGCTGTGTGTTTGTCCCACGCGGAGCTGGGCAGGGAGCAGGTTGCTCTGGCACCAGCCCGCAGCGTGTGCTGAGCTGTCCGTGGGGCTGTAGCAGAGCCCTGGCTGTGGTGCCCTAGCAGGGGATGGTTTTCATTGTCCTGAGTGTTGTATCTCAGTAAGGACAGCGCTGCTGCTGCTCTGCAGTCGTGGGCCAGCCCTGTAGTGTTGCAGAGATGAGTTCTGAGCAGACAGGTGTCCCAGAGTCTGTCTTTTGGTTTATCCTTTGTGGGCTGCAGGTGAAGGCAGCTTTTGTCCTGCTTCCCTGACTCCAGTGGTGGAATTGAAGGCTTTTTCGCGTAGAGCAGGTGATAGGACAGGTTGTGGATGGGAGCTGAGCAGGCTCCTGCACCACATGCCCTTTGTTGCAGTGTACCTGGAGACCTATGGCTGCCAGATGAATGTCAATGACACAGAGATCGCCTGGACCATCCTGCAGAAGAATGGTTATGCCAGGACAAAGGAACTGGATGAGGTAATGCAGCATCTTGGCAGTTCTCCTGGAGCATAAGGCTGTGGAGCCCACATGCCCTGGTTGTGCCTGCAAGTCCTAGCATTTATCTGGAGTGCAGTCCTGCAGTCCAGATGTTATGAGTTTTGCAGTCTGAGTTCTGTGGAGTGAAGGAAGCTACTTAACAAGTGTGGTAGAAAGCTGTGGGTTGTCTTTTTTCTTTAAACTACTGGGCTCTCTCTCAGTTGGAGAGGGATTGGACACAGCAGGATCCTCCTGTCTCGTCTTTGAGTTTACTTTTACCATTTAGTGGAAGACTCTGCTTGTCTTCTGTTACTTTCTTGCACCTGTTTGTTGAAACCTGCTGTGTCCTCAGGCAGGTTTTTTTGCTTAAGTTTTATAGTCTCCCTTTTCAGGTTACCTGGGCAGAGCATGAGAACTTACCATTTGGCTTTTATAAATTTTTCCTTTTATGTTGCTTTCAATTTAGGCAGATGTGGTTCTTCTTGTCACCTGTTCCGTGAGGTAAGGAAACTTTTGTCACATCTGGGCTTGGACAGTTTTTAAGGAATTACCACTTGAAAACCAAGTTAATAAATGTGTTGTGTGAGGGGTGTGCAGGTGTGAAACTGCTGGTTTAGTTGAGGGTAGAGCTGGCTGGTGCTATGATTTACAACATTAATTGTGCTGCATATTGCTTCTCTATCTAGTGAGAAATTCTGTGGTAGTGTAAGTTTTGTGTATATGTCATAGGCAGTGAGAGAGCTACACAAGTAATGATTTTATTTTTAAATATTCTATCTTCTCTTGAAGCAGCTGTCTAGTACAATGTCTGTACTTCAAATATGCGAGAAATATGTTTAGGGGCAATTTGATATAAAGAGAACTTTGCTTGTTTTTTCTGAATGCAGAAGATACCAAATGCTCATTGTCAATTGCAGGGTACCTCGTACTGTGGCCAAGGTACTTTTTGTCCCCAGCAGCTTAGTCCCTGAGGTGTGTCTGCAGTGGAGATGCTCTCAGGCAAGCAAAGTGATGGTAGATAAGATGGAGTCAAGACATAATCCCCACACCAAAAACAGCACTTTCAGGTCCCATTAGATCCGTCAGGTGGATGACACCCTGCCTTTAGTGAATTCTCCTCACAAAGCACTTGGGCAGCATAAGGCTGGGGCTCTGCTCAAGTGCAACAGTTGGAACACCCAGTTTTCCTGGCTCCCCAGGGAGAAGGCTGAGCAGGCCATCTGGAACCGTCTGCAGCACCTCAAGGCGCTGAAGGCCCGGCGGCCCCAGGCTCATGCTCCGCTCCGCATCGGGATCCTGGGTATGGCTGTGCTGCATCCTGTGGGTCCCACTGGCAGCACCTGCCTTTCCCTGGGGTGAAAGCAGCTGGAAAAGGCTGCAGGGGAGTAACAGTGGGCAGGCACTGCCTCACGAGGACCCTTCTCCTTTGTTGGCAGGATGCATGGCCGAGAGGCTTAAGGAGGAGATTCTGCACAGGGAGAAGTTGGTTGATGTCGTGGCAGGCCCTGATGCCTACCGTGACCTTCCCCGGCTGCTGGCCGTGGCAGAGTCTGGCCAGCAAGCTGCCAATGTCCTGCTGTCCCTGGATGAGACTTACGCTGACATTCTCCCTGTCCAGACTAGTGCAGGTGGCACGACAGCATTTGTGTGAGTACCTTTTCCCAGTGCTTGTTTCTGTGGCTCTGGTTTGGAAATCTGCTGTGCAGAACAGATGTGTCAGTGACAGCAGCTGCCCAGGAGATGCAGTGCCTGGCTGCACTGAGTCTATCTGAGTGTGTGTGTTTGCTGCTGCTTTGCTGTGGCTTCTGTGTGTGGAGCTGGCTGGAGGCAGCAGTGCTGGGCTCACCCTGGGCAGGATGCAGCATGGATGGTTCTTCCAGTGCTGTCATGGTGTGACCTTTGCTTTACCTCTCGGCAGGTCCATCATGCGGGGCTGTGACAACATGTGCAGTTACTGCATCGTGCCCTTCACCCGAGGCCGGGAAAGGAGCCGCCCCATCGCCTCCATCCTGCAGGAAGTGAGGATGCTCTCAGATCAGGTGAGGCAGAGCCTTCTCCCACCTGTCCCAAACCATGGGAGGAAGGGTGGTAACAGTGTTTTCAGTGATACTTTTAACCAATGTTACTGCCTTTATCTGCTGAGATGAGGTTACTGTGGGATTCCACCAGTGACTTTTTGATT
Organism: Lichenostomus cassidix; assembly: GCF_008360975.1. Lineage (NCBI taxonomy): Eukaryota > Metazoa > Chordata > Aves > Passeriformes > Meliphagidae > Lichenostomus > Lichenostomus cassidix. The sequence continues at coordinate 7,598,927 of NC_139500.1, read as the reverse complement.
CCCCTTGTAATGCTCCATGACAGACAGGGAAGGGAAGGCTTCTGTTGGAAACTCCTTGGAATAAAACCATGACTGTCCATGCAGCTCAGCCATCCTGCCTGGATTATATTTTTCCCTCTCTGTTTATTTTGTAGGGAGTGAAAGAAGTGACCCTCTTGGGTCAGAATGTCAACAGCTTTCGAGACCTGTCTGAGGTGCAGTTTCAGTCAGTGGCTGCTCCCTGTCTCAGCCGTGGCTTTAGCACTGTCTACAAAACCAAACCAGGAGGGTTGCGCTTCGCGCACCTGCTGGACCAGGTCTCCAGGATTGATCCAGAAATGAGGATCCGTTTCACCTCTCCACACCCCAAGGACTTTCCCGATGAGGCAAGTGTGAAATAAACACCTTGGCCTCTGCTGGCAGGCAGGGAGGCGGCTCTGAAATGTGAGGTATGGGCTGTGCTGCCTTCCTTAAGGGAATGTGAGATGCCAAACTGGGAACAGCAGCTCCTGGGAGTTGGGTGTTGGGGCGAAAACTGGAAAGTTTGCCGTTTGCTGGCTTTTACCCAGGGAAGACTTTCCTTGGCACCCTGGTACAGTTAGGCTGTCTGACACATCTGATCACTTACCACAGGTTCTGCAGCTCATCCAGGAGCGACACAACATCTGCAAACAGCTGCACCTCCCAGCCCAGAGTGGGAGCACACGAGTCCTGGAGGCCATGCGGCGAGGGTGGGTCACCCCACAAGGAGCCCTGTGTCCTGCCCTCTGATTTGGGCTGCTGGTTTTTCCTCACTGATGTCGTGGTATTCCAGGTAGCAAATCCATGTGCTATTCATTGCAGATACACAAGAGAAGCGTATTTAGAGCTTGTGCACCACGTGCGTGACTCTATTCCAGGTGCGTTCCTTTGTCTTGGTCTGAGCTTGGCATGGCTGTGTCTCACTGTCCTTTCCTGAGTGAAGCATTTCTCTTTTCCATGAGGGAAGTGTACATCTGTGTCTCTGTTCCAGGAGTGAGTTTGAGCAGTGATTTCATTGCTGGGTTCTGTGGAGAGACAGAGGAGGATCACCAGCAGACTCTGTCCTTGCTACGGGAAGTCCGCTACAACGTCGGCTTTCTGTTTGCCTACAGCATGAGACAGGTGAGTACAGGCCCTGGTGGAGAAGGCTGTTATCTCTGGGTGTGTCACCTAAACTCCTCAGTGCTGCTTTTCACAATAATACATTTTTCAAAAAGCTGTTGAAAATCATACCCAAAGACTTGGTAAATTGGTAGATGACATTTCTCGCAGGCAAAACTTGTAGGGTATGTGGTTTTGCAAGGGCTGCTGTTGTGCCTGGGAGGCTTCTAGCTCCTCTGTAGGAGTGTCAAGATCGGTTACTGCTCAGTGACCTGGCTCTGCAGATGCTCCAGGGTCATTGCAGGGAAGCAACTGTGTCTGCAGAGGCTGCAGGTGCATTATTTGCTGATGAGGAATGTGCTGATGGAGCTGGGTTGGAGCTCAGCTATAGAGACTCTCAGTCAAGTCTGAAGTGAATTTTTGAGAAGATATTTCCATGAGAAGAGTGGGTAGTTGATAAGTCTCCATTAGAATGCTCTCTACAGTGTATGATCTTGATTGGGAACACGGTTGAGAAACACAAGTAAGCAAAGGGATTTGGACCACCATTCAGTACACAGACAAGAAGCAGTAGAATATATAGACAGACAGGCACAGGCACATCCCACACAGGAGTTGAAAACTATTTCACAGCCATTGGTACTCAGTGCCCCACGTCAAACTTTCTGCCTAAAAGGTGGAGCAGAAAAATGTGAGGAGCATGAGGACATGGCTTGTGCTGAGCACCTGGAATAGTTCCTTTGTGATACAAACTGAAATGCTGGGAAGCTGTTGCTGGAAAAGCAGCAGAGCTGGCTGGAGTCAGACAAGGCTCTGAGCTCAGGCTGGGTGCTGAGGGGCCGCACTGGCTCTGTGTGTGTGCAGAAGACCCGGGCGCATCACCGGCTGCAGGATGATGTCCCCGCGGACGTGAAGAAGCGGCGGCTGGAGCAGCTCATTGCCACCTTCCGGGAGGAGGCTGCCAGGGCCAACGCGGCGCTGGTGGGACAGGCCCAGCTGGTGCTGGTGGAAGGGGTGAGTGTGCCTGGAATGGAGTTGTCCTCCTCCCTTTGTGCTGGCTCTGAGGCTGTGCACATCAGTCTCCACTTCTGCCTTCCCTTCTCGCTTTCCCCATGTAATCCCAGGACTCCCAAGATGTTTCTTCACACTTAAGCAGACAGCCTGACTTTTCCAGAGCACTGAACTGAGCACAGAGGATGGGATCAGTTAGGGATGTGTCTCTGGCCAAGCACAGAATTAGTGCTTTGGGGTGTGTCACCCAGCAGCTCTGACCACAGGGCTCCGTTCCAGGGCTTGGTTAATGTGGGTTTAATACCGTCAATAGCGCTCAATTAATTCCCGAGGCAATAAAGCCTAGCAGTGAATCTGAGCAATTGCCATGCAGGTAATGTTCCCTGTCCTCTTTCCAGCCCAGCAAACGCTCTGCCTCGGAGCTGTGTGGGAGGAACGATGGCAACATCAAGGTGATCTTCCCTGACACTGAGCTGGAGGATGCTGCTGACTGCGGGGCTCCGGGCAGAGCCCAGCCGGGGGACTATGTGATGGTGAAGGTGACCTACCTGCAGTGCTCATTTCCTTGCACAGTGCTGTTCTCTAGGGCAGCTGCTGCCAGAAGAGCCTAAAATTAGAATGGATCCTCCCTAGCCTTTCTGTGCCTGAGGACCTGTGCTGTTTCTTTCAGGTAACCTCTGCCAGCTCACAGACCCTGCGGGGAGTTCCGCTCTGCCGGACCACCCTGTCCCGTGCTGCTGCTTCTCATTGAGGGATCCCTGCTGTCCCTGGATGGAAGCAGCATATTTTCCTCAGGAAGAAACAAGGAAGTGTGGTCAGGTGGAGATATGGTAGAAACAGGGAGATATATATGTATATTAAAGTTTATTTATGAAATAATAAAATACATATATATTTCTGCTTTGGTGCCGACTTTCTCATCATAGAGGCTTGCAGGTTCAAAGGCATGGAAGCTGTGTGTGAACTTGTAAAACCCAAGTACTGTGACATTGTGTATTTTGACTTGCCCTGAGGCTTGTCCCACCCTTGCAGTGCTGCAGGTCTGTCCTCTGTGATCACGTCCTCTGACACAGCCCAGCCTGAGAGATGGATGTGCAGAGCAGGTCCTTCCTGCGAGGTCAGCTGAATTTAGGAGCTGCAAAGGTAGGGCCTACAAAACACAGCTCCAGTAGCTGCTGGAGAATGGCAGGAGTACTGTCAAAGGGTAGAAAGAACTGGAAGAACAGAAGATTGATGAATTCTTTCCAAATAACATCAAAATGCTTGGGAAGGGGATGCAAGGACCCCAGCCACACTTGTTCTTGGAATGTGGCACTGGACTGTGGAATGTAAAACGGTGTTTAGCGTGCACCAGTGAATCTGTTGTGTCTGAGGCTGAAGGAATGCAGCCTTGCCCTGGTACTGGGGAGGACTGGATCTTGTCTGAAGATTTCCTTGTTTCCAGGCCTGGGGGATGCATGGGAAGAGATGGCTGCTGGTCGAGGGTCATCTCTGACCTCTTAAAACCTGGGGTGCAGTTTTGTAATCCAAATATCTATGGATGTCCTTACTTTTGCTCATAATGAGAAGTGGTTGTACTGATTTAAATGGCCAGTAAGTTCTTCAAGTGCATCTGACAGTTCCTTGTTTTCATCAGCCTGCAGCTGACCCTGGCTGCACAGTGTCACATTCCAGCCTGCTCTGTGAAATTCAAACAAGGACCTATGACCTGCACTTGTGAGTAAACTGAGATGTGAGAAAGGATCACCCCTTTTCGTACAGATAATCACGTCATTAAAATAAATCCTTGTAAAAGGCTCTGTCCAGTGACCAGTTTTGAAGGAACAGCTGGTACCAGGGCAGCCAAGACATGAATTTGTAGAATTTTTAAATAAACATGAAAGGGTTTTGCTCGAAAGCCTTCTCTCCTACTCAGCTCTTTCTGGGCTATAATTGTATCTCTTTGAAAACAGCATGGTTCACTGAATATTCATTAGGCTTCAAGAAACAAATACATTTTGCTTATTATCTCAGAGCTGATTCCCTTCTCCTAGAAGTGAATCTGCACAGTCAGCGCAGTCCGTGTGAGCTCCGAGGTGCAGACAGGCACACAGGGCTGGTCTGCCCTCCTGCTTCCACATGGGAAAGTGTCTTTGGCCCAAGTTCACAAACCTGGGTCTGAACCTCTGCTGTCCAGTGAGGGTGAGCCTTTGGCCCAGGGGGGTTTCAGGAAGAGGCAGCAGTTTGGGATAAAATTCCAAAGGAAGCAGCAGGATCTGTAAGCATCACCCCTCAGAAGTGATGGGCATTGAGGCCAACATGCTTGGCTAATCAAGCCCACGGGGTAGTGGCCCAATTTAAACTGCCCTATGGCAATTCTTTCAGCTCACGATTCCCAGGCATTGTGGGACCAGGGCCCAAGGCAGCACCCTGGAAAGGGCTGACACCCTCCATTCCCTGATCGTTTTTACCTCCCCAGGAGCACCCATTCCAAGTGGAAAATGCAGACCTCAGTGTGTCCTCCCCCCTCCATCCTGCTTTGAGGCCAGCTGTGTCCGTTTTACAATCATTATTTTAAGAGAGGGAGACTAATGAGGAGGAGAGCTGGGTTTTACATTTTGATGAGGAGGTGATAATGCTCACTGCGCGGGCTCCCCGGGGAGCCATAGCACTCACCATTTGCTTCGCCTCCTTAGTTTTTATAGGCCTCCGGAATGAAGACTGAGGTTTTAAGGCAGCAAAGTATCCATTAGGAAGTGCTCATGGTGACCTTGGAGGCTGAGTCAGTCCTTTGGCACAGCCAGGAAGAAGGAATGTGCTGTTTTCCTTGAGGGCTGGAGGTGGGATGCGGCTTGTGTGTCGCTTGTCAGGTTTACTCCCTGAATCCAGCTGTTGGGAAAGCTGAACTCACACCTCGTGCTCTTTCTTGCACTTTTCTGTTCCCTGAGCAGGGACGAGAGTCCTGAACTCTCCCGGACCTCCCATCTCCCACGCTGATGTACACCTGTGCTTCCTGCAGATCGAAGCAGTGCCCTTCCAGCCAGTCGCGGCCCAGTTACACCCATGGGCAAACACCTGAGGAGGCGTTTGGCAGATCATGTTTCCCAGTACAGACCTGAAGTGCTGGGATGACATTTACTTTCCACCAACAGCCGTGCCCTGAGGGCGTCTCCTGACACCGGAATTTCGTAACACACAGCCTGCACTTTCCTATCTGCTGGCAGGGTGTGTGGGCGAGGCTGGACATCACCCGCACACACAAATAGCTTCACCTGGCAGAAAGGTCGCTGTCGGGGAGAACAAGAGCCCGTTTGTTCCCCGGATCCCCGTCAGAGAACAAACTTGTTTATCCACAGGTCTTGCCTGTGCTCGAGGAGTGGAGGGACAGACAGCAGCGGGCGCTCACAGCCCCTGCTCACTGCTCAGCACTGGCTTCTCTTGACCTAAGGACAGTCTCAAAATTGATGCCCATTAATGTCATGGTGATGGTGGAGGGAAGGACGGATGTTTTCCCTGATGGGAGCCTGTAAGCACAGCTTGCTTTAGGTCAGCTGGAGCCTTGCTCTGCTGAGGCAGTGGCAAGTGACAAAGCATTGCTTCTGAGTGATGCCAGCAGCCTGCCAGACTGTGCCAGGGGAAACACTTTCCTCCCCTTCTCTCATGGGTTTTCACTTCAGCAGACAGGCTCCATGTGCCTGCCAGCCCATTCCCCCAGGCCTCCTCCTCCTCTCCGCAGTGGGACTGTTGTGGGCTGGGGGTCCAGGGAGCCTTCTTTCAGCAGCTTTTCATCACCATTTCTGAAGCCAGCTCTTTGCACGGAGCTTTGGGATTTAATTCAACATAAAGAACTTGCAAAACTGTTTTCTGCTTCTAAACCCAATTCTATCTTTAGCTCACTGTTTTCTGGAGCTAGCAGTGGTTGAGCTCTGGCAGGGCAGGTACAGCTGCTCCTACAGGCTCCTCTGCAGCTGATGGTGAACTTTGTGCTGTGCTGGAATTGCAACGAGCTCTCCATTGCCACTGTTTGGTGCACCCCCAGAACAGTCCCAAGCTGCTCTGCAGCCCCCCTGAGCTGGCATTGTCTGTCCCCAGCCTCGTTCCATGTCTGTGTGCCTTCTCGGAGCACTGCTGGGCTGTGACCTGCATGGCAATGACAGAGGCACTGGTGGTGAGTGGCAGCTCCGAGTTCTGGGGGTTTGTGAATTCAGAGGGTATCTCACAGTCTGTCACAGGCACTGCTGCTCTCTGGGGCCCAGGAGTCCTGCAGCTTTCCCTCCTCCCTTGTGAGCAATTTATTTGCTTTACTGACAGACAACTATTGACTTCTCATTCTCCTGAAGATGAGATGTCTTGTCTCATCAGGTTTAAATTAGTTTTATCTTTAGCCTTTCCTATTAATAAGCTCTCATCGTGGTGTCATTACTTGATATCTATTTTCTGATGTTTTTCATTAATGGCTCTATATCTTCCAGATATTTTTTCAAGTATTTTTTTCCCCGTGCTGCTGAGTTATTTAACAGTCAGACACAGATCAGAGACATGAAGATGGTCTGATGCTAGTCAGAGACAGTGTGGAATGGCCCAGCACCACTTGGTGTGCAGGGCAGGATGCTGGGACTGTGGTGGGGCTGCAGTGGGCCTGTCAGGGATGGTCACACATTCCCTCCCTGTCTCTCTGCATCCCTCTGATCCCAGCCTGAGCTCTGACATGCCTGGGGCTCTCAGGAGCACGAGTCAATAGAGTAATTAAAATGCCTCCCATGAGGCGAAGGTGCTGCAATTCCTTTGGACAGCTGTATCTGTGAAAAACAGAGGGCTGCTTTCTGTGCTTCGTGGGCCTGGCAGGGGCTCTTCCCCTTCAGCAGAACTTCCACTAGGAAATGTGAAAGGGAATTATTTCACATTATTTCAAGGGGGCCCCTGCCCGGGGTCCTTGTTCCTGGGACAGCTGCCACTGCCACCAGGAACATGGGGTTGGCAGTACTGCCAGCCTGGGGACAGGCAGGGCTCTCTTATTGTGTCTTCAAGGGTGTCAGAAGCAAAGTGCATCAATGTTGGAAACACTCAAATCTCAACCTCATTGCCCTACATTTATTTCTTGCATTAAGGCAGAGGAGGAAGGTGCCCAATTCCTTGACAGCAAACACGGGGATGACACCAGCCTGATGCTCAGTGTCACATCTAATAGAGCTGTCAGGGTGCTCAGGGGCACTGCTGGGGGGTGTGTTTGCAGAGCCAGGTCACCGTGGGATCCCTCACTGGCCCTGGCTGTGGCTCCCATGTGGGAATTACAGAGCAGGACAGGCAGTTTGCAGCAGCACCTCCAGCAGAGGGTTGAGGGTGATTAATATTCAGCACACTGCTGTGAAAATGAACAGCCAGAAAGGATTGTCCTACTCCCCTTCCTTCACCCACGAGGACAGTGAGGAGAACGGAAATGAAATTCACTTTTGGTCAGGCTGATTATGGGGTTTTGAGACTAAACAAGGTGCTCCATTCTCTTTGGGTTGGTGTATTTTAATCTGTTTCTTCTTCCTTTTTTTTCTTTTTTAATGTCATCCTTCTGTTATTTAATTACAGGAAGTTTAAAAGAGAATAGTAGGAGGCTTTGGTTGAAGCTATCAGAACCAATCAGGAGGTAATTCCAAAACCAGTTTCTCTTTAAAAAAGGGAAACATTCTGACATTTCATTAAAAAAAAAGATTCTTCCCATAATTTCTTGTCCAAACTCAATTTTGAAGATGCCTTATACTGTTGGTGGAAAAGCTTTCCCCATCTCATGCTCAGCAGCCAGCACAGCAGAGCCTGGCAGGAGCAGAGGCAATGCTGACAGTACCCCTGGGATGCTCCAGACAGCAGACAGATGTCAGTGGGTGCAGAAGGCTGGGACAGGCTCAGACCAGCCTCCTCAGGGGAACCCAGTAGGGTGAGAGGAACCTCCAGAAAAACCCCATCAGAGCCCTTGCAGCCAGAGCTGACAGAGATCTAAGCTGTTCCAGAGTCACCTGTCCTGGCACATTGGGGCCAGGGGGTGCCAGCATCAGGGACATCCCCTGTGGCACCGTTTTTATTAATATTGGTGGGTTCCAGTGGTGCTGCTGTCCTTGCAGGGCTCACAGTGGCCAGTGGCTGCCCATCCCTGGCTCTGTGACAGCAGAGGTGGGACCCAGCCTGATGGCACCACGCCACCTTGAAAGGGTTTGGCATTTCAGCTCTAGGGTTACTGAGGGAATATTTATGCCTCTCTTTGCAATCATTCACAGCAAGTGAGCCTACGATGGGGTTTGGCATGTTCCTTCATCGTCCTCCTTCTGTTTCCTTAGGAACTGGAAACTGAAGGTGCCTAATGAGGCGTTACAGATTCGATATCTTGGGCCAAAGCACTGCCACCCATCCTGTCCTCCCCCTCACAGCTCTGCCTCTGTCATCAAAGGGCACCTGGCATCTGCCCTTCACCTTTGTGCTCTGAGCACATGCAGATCATCAGCACCAAGATCCATTGCTGGAGCCCCCAGTGTGTGGGTGTGACTGCAGCCAGAGTGAGATGCACTGGGTCCAGCACAGATGTGCCCAGTGCCCACATCTTGTTAGCATTGTTACCTCTGCTATTAATTGGCAGGGCAGAGGTGGCATTGGCTGCTTGGGGTATGGCTTGCTCACAGTGGCGAGGTAAAGGGAGTGAGGAGCAGCAGGAGAGGCTGGGCTGCAGTCCTGTGGCGCTGGTGACACATCAGCCTCACCATTACCTTGGGAAAAGGGCAGCAAGAACCTCCAAGGTTTTTAGGGAAAATTTTAGCCACTCAGAAGATGTGAGCAGGAGCCCTGGCCCTGGGAGCATGGCACCAGGAGGATGCTGGCTGCAAACTCTCAGCTAACAGCACCAGGACTCCCCTGTGCCTGTACATGGGGCTCTGGGGCCCTGGGCATGACCAGAGGGACCCATGATGGGCAGAGGCAGAGGAGGGTTGGTGCTGCCCACCAGGAATGCCCAGCAGAGCCAATGTGGACACTTGGAAGTGGTTAGTGGCACATGGTGCTGTGCCAGTGGATCTGGAGGCTGCAGGGCTCAGGAATCCATCCCTGGTCCAGGCATCTCTCACCATGCAGCTGTTCTGCTCCAGGGCTGTGGCACAGGATGAGGTCTGATGCCACTGTGGCCAGGAGTGAGCTCCTGTGCCCAAGAGCTTGCTGGCTACTGCCACTGCTCCCCCCAGGGTCCTGAGGGTCCCAGCTCCAGCCTGGGGGACAGCTGTCTCCCTGGGATGTGTTTCTTCATGTCAAACAGCTCCCAGCTTGCTGGCAACGGGCAGGAGCAGAAACACACACTAAAGAACCAGCATCTCAGGTCCAGGAGCAGAATAAATCTGCATAAATACAAATGAGGGGAGTATTTATTTGCCAGATTGACCACGTTTCTGTAGCTACTTTAGGCTGTGAGAGTGGAGGTCCGGCAGCCTGGGCAGTGCTTGGGGTCCACTCAGGGCCAGCTCTGGGGCTGCAGCCCCCGTGGTTCCCCACCTTTCCAGCAGACTCACCTATTCAATATTCCTCACATGTGAGTTACTCCTGTAGCTGATGGGAGAGATAAATAACAAAACCCTTGCAAATGCAAAAATCCTTTGGCAGTTTGGAAAGAAACCAAGTCACGTGCTGAATGCAGATGAAGAAAAATCATTTTTATTGTAAGGAGTAACAGAATGGTGTGAATCTGCCTCAAATCCACCTCACCCACAATGCAGCACATCCAAATCCACTTGGAGATTACAAGGCAGGATAGCATTCGCTCTGATCAGTTCAAAGCATCGCTGTTTGGGAACAAATCGGCTGAGTGTGCTCCTGGATTAGGCTGGGGGCTTTTTTGCCTCTTTTTAACAGTATGAAATCACTGGAAACAGCAAAATTCCCTTTTGAAATGGTAAGCCAATCAAGAAGCAGAAGGAGAGCAAAGACAAAGTGTTTACAGCTCATTGCATTTGTCCCTTTCCTCTGTTCTCTTCTCAAAAGGTTTTGTGCAGTTGGTGCAGACTCATTAAATTCCTGAGGGGACCAAACCCCTGCCAAACTGTCTGCATCCAGCATCTGGAATGTCCCCTCTGTGCTGAGTTAAATCCTGGCCTAAACCCCAACCCCAGTGAAGCTGCAGTGGGCATGAGGAAGAACCAGGGGGTCAAGGTCGTCCCTTCATCAGTGAGTGGTTTGTGGCCATGAGAGCCAGGAGAGACACAGGTAAGACCTGAGGCTCCTGCCTCCACAGTCACAGCATCATCAACATGGTTAATCATCAACATGGCTAATTATTGACATGGCTAACCATTGGCATGGATTATCATTGACACAGATAACTCTGGGCTGGACAGAGACACCAAAATCTGAGAAAGCTGAAATGTAGATCAGAAGAAAGAGTGTGTTTTCTTGGTTGGGTTTCTCCATTTTCATGTCTGTTCTCCATGTACTGAGTCATAGTCCTCCCTTCCCTCCTCCTCCTCCTTGGGAATCACCTGCAGCAGCACCTGGAGGGATACCAAAGTTGAGATTTTAGGCAGCCCTGTGCTACCCCTGTCACCTCCCACTACCAGGTAGCAGGGTGAGGACTCTCCTAACCCAGCTCAGGCACTGGCACCAGCACAGTTGGCAGCAGAGCTCTGAGCCAGGTCCCAGCCAGCAAATCCTCCTTACCCCAGGGTGCTGCCATGCCTGCAGCTACGGATTGCTCCCGGGATCCACACCTGCAACTGGGGGAGAAACACCCAGGTCAGTGCATTCCCTTTCCCAGGGCCCTGGAGTCCCACAGTCCCCTGGTGTCCCCCACCACAGGGCTGGGCTCGGCAGTGCCTGGTGTACCAAGTGGCCTGAGAGCCTCCAGCTTTATGGGCAGAGATGATTTAGTGCCCTCAGGAATATGGCTCTGGGGAAGCTGGGAAGACTTCCAACTCTTCCTTCCCTTCCCTATATATTAACTTTCCATGCATATGAAGCTGAAAGCTCTTCCAATCACCTCTGCAAATATTAATTAATCCTCGCAGCATCCTGAGGACCATTATTCACTCTTATTAAGCAAATATTATTAAATCCTTTTATAAGAGGTGAAGTGACTTTTCCAGGGCTGTGCAGGGCATAAGTAGGAGTGCACAGACTTTCTCTTGCTACTGTATTCCAGACCTGCCACTGTATGGGGGCAAAGCTGCTCACACCTGAGCTGGGGGCCATCTCTGAGGACCAGGGATCCCAACCACCCTCAGTGCTGCTTGCCCTGTGAGGTACAAGTGCTCTCTGGGACTGTTCTGCAATGCACCAGCACCCGGCAACTCTGACTGCACCTTGGTGCCATGAGAAGCCTCCCCACTCTTGGCCACTACCCAGGACTGTGTCCCCCTTGCAGCTGCCCTGTTCTGGCTCTCAGACACCAGTGGGATCCCCATGGGAGCACTGGGGCCAGACTTACTCTTGAGGAGCCAGTCGATGAAGGTGCTTGGGAATGGGTTCTCCTGCAAAGAACAGTGAGGTGTTAGAGATGTGAATGTGGAGGGAGGACAGCAGTGCAGGGAGATGGGATAGGACATGGATGGGACATGGGATGGGACACAGACATACCTGCAGATCCAGCTCCACATAGTGCCCAGCTGTCACTGGCAATTTGGAGAGGGCAGAGTAGATTTTCCCCAGAAGCCCAAAGGAGATGACACCTGGGAAGAGGGAGAAGCCATCAGGGCTGGCAGAACTGGCTGTGAGTCACTGAGCCTGCTGGAGCCCTGTGCCTCCCTGGAGCATCTGGCAAGGGCTGGGACAGCATTGTCCTGCCCAGCAAGGAGGACAACCCCCTTGTCCTTCTTATAGATCACAAACTCCCTGGAGTTCAAAGGTTCCCATGAAAGCTGCTGCCCTGGAGGGAAGCATTTCCCAACAAGGGAAATGTTGGGGGTCAATGGAGACAACTCTGCTTCCAGTGAAGCAGCAACTGTGTGCAAGGTTTGACATGAACAGAGCTGGGGAAGGGAAAACCTCTGGCTCTGTGGGGTTGCACCTAGGGGTCCTAGCATAGCCAACTCTTGGCAGCAGCTTGGGTCTAGCTCTGGTTAGAAAAACACCCATGAGAAGAGCAGGACTGTGGTGTCTGGCAGTGGTGGTGAGCCAGTGTGGCTAGCACAGGTCTTTCCCATGAGAAATCCTTTTGTGTTTTATAAATAAAGATAAGGTTTGGATGTTATTAAAAACAGTGTCCCAAGACTTGGACGGTGCAGACCTGGCCAATCAGGCTAGGGGGAGGTTTTTGACTGACCAATCTGGGTGACTTTTGAAAACTCTATATATATGATGAAATCAAAACAATAAAGGCCTTTTCCTTCTTGCCACTGAGAACTGACTTCCTTACTCTGCTAGCTGCTCAACAGCGACAAGCCAGGACTGTGCCACCTGCAGAGTCTTAGCTAGCAGAGCAAAGCTGCTGCTGCTTCATGCAGAAAGCCCCCTGCTCCCACAGCTCCAGATCTCCTGAGGACACTTGCTGCCCTTGGAGGTGGCCAGATACACAAACCCCAGGTGTCACTCTAAAACTTAATATCTAAAACAAAATTTAGTGACTTACGGTTGAGGAATTGCAGATTAATGTTGATGATGCTGACCCAGATGTTCACTAATGGGCAGAGCTGCAATGTCAACAAGTGGCACAGCGTGGTGAGGACACAGTGGTTGCAGCAGTGCCATCCCCAGCACTGCTCGAGTTTCACAGATTTAAACCAGGATGGGAAAATCATCCTGATTTCACTCTAGAGCATAGTTCTTCCATGGAAAAAGAGCCATATGATTTGTTCAGCCCCCCTCTCAAAATGGCACAGGTTCTACTGAACAAGGTAAAAGATCCTCCAAAAGGCCCTTTTGCTCTAAACAGGGCTGTTGCTTTTGCTCACCCTCACAGGAAGCAGCTGAGTATAAATTACCCCATAACACCGCATGATGGAATTGAAATTACTCCTAACAAATAAATTCTGACTGAAAGGAAGATCGAGCAATTTTGTGTAATTCACTTATGGGCTGCAGGCACATATCTGTGCATGAACAAATATATATTGTGTGTGTCTAAATATATATTGTGTATATATTGTCCCTGCCAAGGGCAGGGGGATTGGAACTAACTAACCTTTGAGGTCCTTTCCAATCCAAACTGTTCTGTGATTCTGTGTGTGTGTGTAAATCTGCCAGGCAGTTCTGGCAGGAGCACTGATTGCAGCTGAAATGCAGCCTCACAGCAAAGAATATTCAGACACTCACCAGCGCAGGGACAAGGGACTTTAGAGTCTTGTTCAGCAAGCCGCTCACCAGATTGGTGAGGAGGCTGGGGAGGGAAACAACAGACAAAAATTACCAGGGAAGTTGTCAAAACCCAGGATTTGACATCAAGACAAAAGTGAGCTCCTCTGCACAGCTGTGGAGGAGCCCCCTCGTCTTCTCTCCTCTGATGTTAAGAGATGCTGCAAGCCCACAGCTCCCCCAGGCTTCAGCAGGAATTACAGATGCTCAGGTCTTGGTTATCTGAATCCCAAAATCTGCTTGTTATGCTGTCAATCCCTGCCCAGGTTTGAGACTGAAGTTCTGCCCCACTGCCAACTTGCAGCAGCTGACCCCCACGCTCACCCCTTCTGCAGGTTGACGCTGAAGCCACCAAGGAGGTTGTTGCAATCTTTAAGCACCAACTTGAGGTCACCAGGGGTGTCTTGGGTCACAGCAATGTGTGATGTGATGTTTGCTTCTACCGAGGATCCGCTCAGAAACTGGAAAATCCTGAAAAAAAGAAAGTGGAGAGTTATGAAGGAAATCAAAGCAGCACAGGAGAGTGGTGCCTGTGGTGGAGCCATAAGTGTGGCTCAGCTGGGACAGTGTTTTGGGACTTCTGTCAGCCTGCTGGTCCTGTAGCAGATCACAGAACCATAGAAGTGTTAAGGCTGGAAAAGATCAGTAAGTCCAGTTGTTAACCCAGCACCATCACCATGTTCACTAAACCAAGTGCCATATCCATATGTTTTTTGAACACTTCCAGAGATGGTGAGTGCCTGTGGAGTGAGAACAGCTGGAAATGGCTCCAGGGAGAGGCAGCAGCAGAGTCCAGATCTTTCCTCACCAGGCTCTTGCTCAGTGTTTGGGGATGTTTGTCCAGCACCCAGGAGTGTCCCATCCTCCCCAGCACCCTCAGGTCCCCATGGCCTTACTCTCCAGCCCCACTCACCCTGGAAAGCGGAACACCAGCTTTGAGTACAGGTTCAGCACAAGCTCAGACCCACGAAGGACCTTCCAGGACACTCGAGCATTCTCAAGGTTCAGCACCTTCAGCCTGGGGGTTGACACCAAGGCAAACCCACCTTGAGATGGCAGGATCAACAGGAGCAGATCCTACAGTCCCATCTCTTCCTGCTCATACTTTGATCTGTGGATATTCCCAGGTAAATGTGAAGGTGGGGAAGGACCAACCCCTACTCTGAGGTCAGCCAGTCTCAAAGCATGGTCAGGGTTCTCAAGGCTGTGTCCTACAGAGTCCCACCTCCTGTGTTGCCCATGGCAGTGTCACATCACTCCCACAGGTAAGACTTTTCCTATTTCTGGTTGGAATTTCCCCTGTCACAGATCCTCACACAAGCTGTGAGCCCAGGACTGGTGGTTTGTATGAGAGGGAGGGTCTGATCCCCTGGGCATTATGGGTCACCTTGCAGTGAGCCCCACCACAGGGCTTCTGACTCACCAGGCAAAGCGTGTCATCTTCTGGGAGGCTCCACCACCCAGCAGTCCTCCTGCACCCACCAGTCCTCCTGCACCCAGAAGTCCCCCTGCTTCACCCAGAAGGCCATCGAGACCAAGCAGACTTCCATTGCCTAGGAGACCTCCTTTTCCAAGCAGACCTGTCTCTCCAAGAAGGCTGTTATTGCCCAGGAGGCCATTGCTGAGGAGACCATTGCTGAGGAGACCATTGCCAAGTCCTTCCCCACCAAGGATGCCTGTGGCAAGTCCATCTCCACCAAGGATATCTGTTGCAAGGCCTTCCCCACCAAGAACACCTGTGCCAAGTCCTCCACCAAGGAGTCCTGTGCCAAGGCCTTTGCCACCAATGAGACCTGTGCCAAGCAGCCCGTTGCTGCCAGATTGTCCTCCTGCAACAACCAGAACTCTGTTAGTCTCCTGGCCTTCACCTCCCAGAAACCCTCTTCTCCCAACCCTACCCCATGCCAGCTCGGAGGCTTGTGCCAAGGACCCCAGCTCTACTGGGTTCATTTCCTGCACCAAATGGACCTCCACTTTCTGCTCCACTTGGACTTCCTTTGCCCAGGAGGCCAGTGCCAAGCAGCCCACCTTCACCCAGAACACCTATGCCAGGCAAAGCACCTTTTCTGCCAATGAGACCACTGCCAAGCAGACCTGCACCAAGGGAGTCCCATTTACTGACTGGACTTCCACTCTTGGGAGGATTTCATTGACAGGAAAGGTTGGTTTGGCCACTTTGGGGTGCTCTGCTGGTGAGGTCTCACAGGGACCCCTGAGCATCCTTGAGCTAAGCTGGGTTCCCCAGGCAATGAACCTGCAGGGATACAACTCCCTGATGAGCAGAGGACATGCCTTGAGCCCAAAATGGCACAGGGCTGTGCCACGACCCTCCCCTGGAAACACAGAAAATCTCTGAACTCACCCCCACTGGATTTCAATGGGTTCAGAAGGTTGAGGAGGCCCTGGGAGGGGGGCAGGAGGCCCCCAAGAAGGATGAGACACCAGAAGGGTGGCATCTCCTGACACAGCACCTGTGGAAAGACCCATATCAGCTCAAGAACCAGTTCCAGCACATGGGTATCAGCAGTCTGGGCACTGGTCCAGCTCTCCATCCTTCATGTGCCGTGCCCTGGGGTGGTGGGGAGATTCCCCCTGGACATACAGCCTCCAGACACCATCCCCCCATCCCAGGAGGTCAGCCCAGACCCACAGCACCCTTTTCCCACTTTTGGCTATCAGGGAGCAGCTGAAGCAAAGTGCCACACTGCTCCGGAGCCATCGATGTCTCTGTGCCCAGCTGGGCTCCCCCACAGTTGAGCTGGGTGCCTGACACTGCAGGGAAGTGAAAATGCCATTTTAAGAGAGGAAGAGGGATGGAAATGAGGCACAAGGACCTTGTACTGAGAGAGACGGATGGCTTCCAACCACTCTGAAATGGCCCTGAAAGAGGAACGCTCACAGGGGCACAGCCGAATAAAAAATGATGAGTGTCTCAGTCGTGTCCTTCTGCCCACTGTGAAGAGCACCCTCTGTTATTAAAGCTCAAAGCACAGCCAGAATCAGACTCACTTTCCCGTGGGCAGGTTGTTTGTTTTTCTCATCTTGCTCCACTCAAGCTGTGAAAAGAGCCCATTTTCCCTGTGTTTGATCTGCCCTCAGCCAAAAGAAAGTACCTTCAAGGACCTTCTGTTCCTGCCTGAGCTGGGCTTCTCGGGGTGACAACGCAGGCTGGGGAGTGTTTGTTTATGCATGGAAAGGTGTTTGCAAAGAAATGATAAAATGTTCCCTCTGCAGCACTGCTGGGGTCCCAGCTCCAGGAGCACTGTCCCAGACACCTCAGCTTGTCCCTCTCAAGAAAAGCAGTGTACAGGGTGCAGATTGCAGAGGTCCAGCACTGAGAAATAACATTATTTAGGTCAGACTGAACAACTTCTTTATCTCTTCCAGATACTTTAAAAAAAATCCCTCTATGACAGTCCTCGGCACAATTAAATTAGACTTTAATTCACTCGACTGTCTTTTACATTTTCCCTTTGATCAGCACGTAATGATGCACAGCTCCTGTAGCTGCGATTATTGAACAGGGGAGAAGGAGAGAAGCTCGAGCAGCTTCTATTGAAAATCGTGTCAAATAAAATCAGTGGGATTTGTTGGAGGGGCTCTGCAAGACGTGTGCAGCATTGCAAAAGGGTGCCAAAATGGATGTCAGGGCTCTTAGAAGAGCTCTTAGAGAGAATACGTGACCAAGCAGGCACCTATCTCTGCAGTTATTAACAATATCTATCAGGGTGCTGCTCCTCGGTCACACACATTTCAGTGAGCTGAGCATCTTGCACATGCAAAAGGCACGTCTGGCTTTGCAGATAAACACTTATTTTACACCAGCTGAGATGAGGTCTGGAGAGCTGAAAATTGCTCTGAATTCTGGTCACCAAGATCATGAAAAAACTCCCAGTCCTTTCTGCCAGCTTAGTCATTATCACAAACTTAACAACAACAGGAATAAATGTGGAATTTAACAAGCAAGAGCTCTGCTAGCTTTAAAAATTAATTTTCATAAATGATTAAATGCTGCTACAGAAATCAAAGGAAAGCATCATTAAAATTCCTGCTTTTCAAGCCGAGTTACACCGTGCTGTAGGTCGCCTGATGGAGCCAGCACGGTGGCCACGGTCCTTCAGTGCCACTTACCTGGACCCTTTGATGTTGAGGTGGAGCTGCCCATGGTCACGGCTGCTGGCAGCTGCTTTTATATACCTGAGCTGCAGGAATGAGGAAAGCCAAGGAAAGATGGAGCGGGGACAGTTCCCTTTCGCTGGCTGTGAAGTGTGACCCCTGCACCAGCCTGACCCCAAACACCACACGTTGCAGGGCTGGGCTGTGGCCAGCAGCATCCAGCCAGCCCAGCAGCTCACCCCTCACCTGGGGTGTGGTGCCCACCAGCTCTGGGGAGTGTCCCAGGGTTGGTTCAGGACAGCTCTGCACCATCATAAGGAGCAGAATCAATCCAAGGATAGTGAGAGGAGAGCAATTACCTCCAATGAGTTAATTACATACAGAAACGACACAAATTGCAAAACAAATGAAAGGGAGTGTGGGTTTGTGGCACACTGTCTGCTCTGAGAAAACTGCCTGTGCCCCAGAGGCAAGCGGGAGCTGGCTGTGTGTCCAAGAAAGATCTCCACTGCTTAAAGGAGGCTTGGGAGACAACAGATAAAAGAAAATGGAGAAATAAATACAGAGGAGAGAGAAAAATGAACATCAAAGATGGCAGAGAAATGTGGTTCTGGTGTTTCAGGTGTGATTCAGGGTGGATCTGGACTGCACCAGGGCAGGACAGTGTCACAGGCAGTGATATTACAGCTGTCCAAGCTACTCCCTCTCACCCCAGGAGCAATGGGTGGCTTTAGAGCCTTAAATTAGCAAATGTTTCATGTGGTTCATGCAGAGTTCATGGGCTTTGCTGGGTGATTTTCACCCCCTGGGTTCCTAAGTGCTCCCAGGACAAAGCCCCAGTAAAGCCCAGGGCAGCTGATGATGTGGTGGGTGCTCAACATGACCAAGATACCCCACAGCTTTTGAGTCCTGAAGAGTCTGACAGGTTTGAGTCTGACACAGCATTTGCTGGCAGAGCTCTGCACCCCACAGCTGGGGGTGGACAAAGGGGACTGCAGCCCTCCCACCTGGGGTCTGTCCTGAGCCCAGGGGTTTCACCAGAGCTGGCCATCCCCACGACCTTGAACACTGCTGTGGCTGCAGAGAGGGCTGGACTCTGTTGAACCTGAGCACAGGAATGCAGAGTGCACCCACACCCTTCCGAGCACCCACAAAAGAGCCCAAAACACAATGTTCCATGAAAAAACACATGTTCCTTCTGCTCAAGCAGTGCAGACAGGATGCAACATTTGCATGGATAAGACCAAGCTGCTGTTGTGCTGTGTTGGGTATGGAGAGAAACTCAGTGGGATCCTCGGGCAGGGGAAGTAAATTTTCATCAGCCTGAGCAGGGGAACCCCTCTCCCAACACGCCTGTGGGACACAAGCCAGCCCAGCTCAGTGCCATGGGATGGGAGGGGGGCACTTCTGGACTTCTTGCCAGGTCTCAGTTCCAAAGTCCATCCTCTCTGTGTGCAGCCCCTGTCTCCTCCCGTGGTCAGACAAAGAGGTCAAGCCTGGGGTGGCTCCTCCAGTCCCCTGCCAGGCTGCAGCTCATCCATGCTAAGTCAGATGCAGGTCCCATCTATGGGGAAACTGCCCTGTGGTGACAGGAAACTACAGGAGAAATTTCTGCATGGGTTGTTCCTTCACACCTAGGATATTCAGAAGGTAGAGGGACATCACCTGGACAAATCACCATCACCTCTGCTGTAGCTGTGAGCTGGATCACACCTGTATTTTTCTGTAAGGTCACCACCAGTGCTTCAGGGACTGCAATTTCCATCAGCAATTCAAGTGGCTCAGGGTATGCCTTGAGGATCTGCCAACATGCAAAAATGGAAAGTTTCTGCTGGATGGAGCACAAACAGTGACCAGGAATGGCAGAGTGGGTTGCCCACTGACGCAGCAATTGCACAGTTCTGCTCCCCAGAACAGGTCTGATCCTGAATTCCTGCAATCCAGCACAGCTGTATCTCAGCTGAGGAAGTTCACTGAGAGGCCCAGTGGGAGGAACTGGTGTCCACCATGGGTGGCAGGGGTGGCATGGGGGCCCATGGGGGTTTGGGGACAATCTCTGGCTTTCCCAGTGGGTAGTCCACCAGGTCTCCAGCCACACACCCAATGACAGTGTGGAGTCACAGGGGAGGAAATCACAAGTCAAAATGTTTGCAATATTTGCCTTTACGGTCAACTTCATGTTCCCTCACTGTGCAATGGCTGCACACACACCTCGCCAAGTCAGGCCCCGTGACACTTCCTTCTCCAAAAGTTCATGAAACCCAAACCCTGCTGCTTTCTCCCATGACAGAGGTGAGAGCAAGGCACAAAGCAGGGACCTCTGCCAGCTTCCACAGCCCCCTGCCCATGGCCCAAGGAGACCTTGGTGAACCCAAGGGAAATATCCCAACCCCTGTGCACAGATGGAAGGAGAAGATGCAGGAATGATGTTCAAGTTCACCTTGAGGAAGTAGCCAGTTACCAGGGGAAAGCTGGACATGGTGCTCTGAATGCTGCCCAGCAATTCCAGGGGCACCAGTGCTGGGGGGAGATTCCTCAGAGGAGTGGGGCTGGGACTGGGATCCAGGAGCCTGTGGGGGATGGCTAGAAAGACTCTGGAGCTTTCAGGGGGAGGACAGATTCCATTAGTCCATAGCAAAGTCCAGGGCAGAATTAGAAACTCTCAGCACCTGGGCAGACCTTGCATGGGAAAGGACAGAGAACATTCTCCCAAGCTGATGGAGACATGGAATATGTCCCCCATTAATCCCAAGCCATCAGGCAGAAGTGATGCCACAGGGAGCTGCACCACAACTTTTCAGACTCATCATTCCTTCCCAGAATGTTTTATTTTTCTGACTTACCAGATTAGGAAGAAGTGTGTTCAGGACACTTGCCAATAAATTATCCACAATTGGGAGCAGGCTGTGGAAAAATAAAGGAGCACCATGAAAACAACCTGCTGCAAAGTAAATGGGTCTTGTTAAACAATTCCCTGTGAACAGCGTGGAGCACAGACCTCCCGGAGCAAGGCAATTGCAGCAGCAGAGTGAATCGTTTCCGCTTGGATTTTGCATGAGATAACTGTAATTTGCATCCCAAAATAGCCGGTGGGAAATTTATTGCTGCCTTTTATCTACTAGTGTATAGTCTCCTTAAATGAGCAGAGAAAATCTCAGCCTGAGTGGTTCCTACACTACGTGCTCACGTCTCAGAAAACCCCACACCATGTCTGGTAAAATGATCTCTGAACGTGGCACAAGGGACAGAATTGTCCCCTGGGATCTCTGGGGCAGCACATCACCCACTGTGGCTGTCTGAGGGGCACACAGAGACCACTGCCACCGGCTCTGTGACATGGCTGGTGAGTGGCTGTCACCTGCAGGGGTGGTGGGATGGAGGGGTGTAATGGAAATGCCCTCATGTGTTTGCCATTCTCAGGGTGTGTGCTGGGGTTGGCAGAGCTCAATTGCAAGGTGGTTCATGCCTGCAGGGGAGGAACTCCACCATTCATCCTCTCAGGAGTCTGATTTTAATGTCATCAAACAGCAACAGTCCCTGCCTGACCCACCTCTTGAGAGCCACTCCAGTGTAGGGGTTGAGGTAAGCACCAATGCCAGGCAGGACCTGCAGGGACACCCTGGGGAGTGTCAGCTCCATGATCCTCAGCCTCCAGGGACAGCAAGAGGGACACTGTGAGTGACAGCTCCGAGCCCAGCACCCACCAGCTGGGCTCCACAGCTCACAGCCACGCTCAGGGGGTGAGGAAGTCAGAGGCCAGTTAGACCACAAATGGCAAAAGATACCACATTTTCTGAGTTATTTTCCTGCTTTAGTTATTTTCCTGCTTTAGTTATTTTCCAGTTTTACCAGAAGCTTGGTGCTTTTGCCTTGTTATTTCTTCTGCTTCTGCTGGGCTTCCAGCAGAGCCAAGCGGGTGGGCTGCAGACAGCAGTGGCTCAGCAGCCACAGCCAGCACGCAGCTTGTGCACCCTCTATGGGCAAAGGTCCCTGCACTGCCACCTCCTCTGCCCTTCCCTGGCCACCTCAGGAGCCTCTGCTGCCCAGTAAACCTGCAGGACTTCCAGGCAGCCATCAGATCCCACACAGAGCTTTCTCCTTTCAAGAGCCTGGCCAGCTGAAATTTTAATTGCATAAACAAAACTGCTGCAGGCTCATTTTGGAGGAGCAGGTTTGCTCACAAGCACTGTGCTCTTCCCCTTCCATATGCACTTCCCCTCCCTTCCCTGGCTGATCACGGGGCTGATATGAGGGTGACAATCCCAAAGGACCCCTGTTGGTTCCTGTCTTCCACAGTCCCACTGGTGACTCACCACCACCCAGAACTCCTTCACTGAGCCTGAGGATGGCATCTCCTGGCTGGCTCTGCCCTGGGCTCAGCAGGATGCACGGGAGGCAAATGCCCAGGGATGGTGGCATCCTATCTGCTGCTGGACTGAAAAAGCTGTGGGTGCTGTCAGGACCTGGGGAAGCACAACAGGAAGAGTGGAGATAGGCTGGGCTAAGATCAAGAGGTGTCAGGTATTTCAAGCTGGGTGACAATTTTTCAGTGAATAGAAAACAAGAGCTTTAGGAGAACAGAAACCATTCATGAGTTGGAGCCACACTGGGCCAATGGATCTGGGAACACACAGTGGAGAGAGGAGGAGTCCATCCATCCATCTACAGGGAGGTTTCCAGCCAGGTCCTGCTTTTCTTATTCCTATTTCTTGTTCCTGTTTATGGTCACCACCTAAATCTTTTCCATCCAAGGGTACCGTGACACCACTTATACACTATGAAATGGTTCCTCATAACCTGCTGACCCAAGCTCCCCCCACCCTGAGGTGAGTTGTGCAAATTAAGGCAGAAATTATATCAGTGACTCACATTGGCCTTTCTTATTAAAATGGCCCATTTTAACCTTATAATGATAAAAATAACCAGAACATCAAAAGGATACTGCTGCACAAAACCTTCTGAAATTTTTGTGTCAAATGAATGGCTTTTTTCATAAAAGGGTTTTCATTTTGCTATAGCAACCTTCATTTCTGAGTTTTCAGGCTAGTCACTAAATATAAACTAGAATTACTTACCTGCATTCCTACTATTGTTAAGTTTATCCCATGTTTTTTTTCTTGGTTCACCAGAGTTTATCATAAGGTTTGGGGATAAAATAGGGGCTCTGTCCCCCCAAGCTCACAGCACCCTGTACCACTATTTGGACTCTTTTTCTCTACCTCATCTTATCAAGCCTGGCTTTGCTCAGCTCCTGGTCAAGATGGGACCTTATACTGGACTGTGGGCACCTCTGCTTTAACCCACACAGCAGACCCTTGTGTAGTGATGGTGCTGGAAGGAAAAGAGGAAAGGTGCCTAAATTTTCAAAGCCAGCTAATGGATTGAGGGTGTAAAGCACCATTTGTGAGTTTCATTTATTCCAATATAAATAAGGATTTGTACACCAGGGCAAAGCATTGAGCAACAGGTTACTGGACACCCATATTGGGCAGCATTGTTACTCAAGAGCCAAGGGCTAAAGGGAAGGAAAAGGTGCCTGAGGCTGTGGCTGCAGCACGTGAGGCTGCACTGCCCTGAAAGAGCCATGCTGAGAAATCAGCTGTTTCCAGAGAAATCCCTGCTGGCACTTGCACATGGGCTGGCACACACTGGTTACCATATCAGGGAATTTTTTAAGTTTCCTGCAAGTGAATGGGGAGGCTTTGGAAAAGTGCCGAGAGATTTTTGTCTCCTTCAGTGCTCGAGGAACCCTGAGAAGTGGTTCCTGAGGATTGTCCCACCCATCCCTCAGCTGCCAGCTC
Source organism: Lichenostomus cassidix (assembly GCF_008360975.1). Lineage (NCBI taxonomy): Eukaryota > Metazoa > Chordata > Aves > Passeriformes > Meliphagidae > Lichenostomus > Lichenostomus cassidix. Next base: position 7,575,615 of record NC_139500.1, on the reverse strand, counting down.
CTTCCTGGCAGACAGTGTTTCCTCCAAAAAACCCCTGTGCTGGGACACCTCCACGGCCACTCCTGGCCATAAGGGCACTTTTGTTCTGGTGCCCTCAACATTTAATACCTTTGTGAGATCAAATGTGCTTTTTTAGACAACCTGGTGTGTCTTACACAACAAGGGGATATTACAGTCCTAAATAAATCCCCATGAAGTGTGTACTCAGGTTGTCTGTGCCTGGCTCTGGACAGAGCCTTGCACAACCAGCATCAGCTGGCTGAATGTGGGACCTGCTGCCAGCAGAAGCTGCTCCAGAGGGTTCCAAGGGGAGATACCAGCAAGAGCTGTGCCAGCAGTGCATTGCAAGCCCCCTCTGCCCCCATCAGAGGGCATGAGAGATGGGCTGCAGCAGGACACCCACGTGCAGCCAGCCCAGTGCCCATGTGAGAGGCTGTGTCACACCTGATGCCACAGGCTGAGCTTCAGAAATGCTCCATGAAGGTATCAGTTTGTCCTCTGTAGGCACAGCCTCCCCACCCATCCCTGTGCCATGTGGCAGAGGGGCATGGAGCACACAAACTGGTGTGGGGAGCCAGGAACACATATATATGAATGTCCAGAGAGGGAAATACTGAGACAGTGAGAGATTTTATTGAAAGAGCAATACAAGAGCAACCTTTGTGCCTAAGTGCTCTGCTTCCCAGCTGTGGATGTTAAAAGTGGCCACAGGACACCCCTAACATCCACCAGCTGAGCAGCTTTCCCACCCTGATGCTGGCCAGAGGCTGTTGCCTGTCATGCTCAGGTCACAGCCTCAGCACAGGGCAGCACTTGAGAGAAAGGAAGAGGGAGAGAGTGCAGCAGAGCAGGGCTCGGGGTGCCTTCTCCTCAGAAGGGGAGCAGGTTTGAGACTCCTCCTGAGCAGGACCTTTCTAGAGTGTTCTGGCCGGGAAACTCGTCCATCTGGAAGAAGTAGAACAAAAACTACTCCATTTTCTCATTCAGACTTTGACCAGCTTTTTCCCATATCCCAGGTGAGGTTTTCCTGTGGGTCCACACCAGCAGAGGGAAACTGGGAGCAGCCCATGGGAAATGAGGTGTGGGGCTGTGAGATCTTCATGTCCCAGCCCTGGGTGTGCACATTCCCACTCCCTAGGACACAACACGGTGGGAAAACACAATCCTTACATCAGTGATCTCAACTTCAGCATTCCTGAGGCTGCTGTTGAGGACGTTGGGCAGTGGGAGTGCCACACTGAGGGCATCTGCAAAAACAGGTGAAAAATCTTGTAACAGGGATGAAACCCTAAACACAGGCAGCAAAGGGAGGGGGAGAGCCCCAAATCCAGCTGAATCTGAGATGAGAGAGGACCCTGACCCCCCATACCTTTAACAGAAGGTACATATACAGCTGTGAGAACCTTCTTGAGCCATTCTGCCAACGAGGAGGCCTGCAGGGAAGAGGATGTGTCAGTAGCTAAGAGAGCAATGGTTGCTGGGATGAAACCAGCCTTGTCAGGGATATCAGTTGAGTTCTACTCCATTTGCTGTGAATCACAAGCACTAGGAAGCTTCCTTCAGTGAAAAACTCTCAGGACTGAGGGTGGATATGCAGGGACATGTTCCCTGGGTAATTTCTTTTCAATTATTCCTCCCCCATTCCTAGCACCGCCATTGTGCCTGCCACAAAATAAAGAGGGACACCCAAGTGGGCATAGAGGATCTGCAGGGCAGAGCCATCAGCCTCTGCCAAAAGAAATAAAAAAGATAAAGGCTGAAGAAGAATTGGCTTTTGGTTTCCCTCCCCTACACAGAGGCTCTGACCATTGCATCACTCACTGCAGCACCAAGATCCAGTGCATTCACTTACGGTGGGAGCGTCGAGACTCGGGGGGACCCGTGTCAGCTTGATGCTACAAAAGATAAAAACAAGGAGGGGTTGGGGTGTGTTGGTGCAGCCTCCTCCAGGCCCTTTCTAGGTCTGGGATTTGTCTCACCCTCATAAAGATACAAGATTTTTAAAACAGAACAACTTTTTTACAACCCTCTCATCACATCAGTCATGCACTTTGTCTGTGGTTGGGGCTGGGAGGAGGCAGGAAGGCTCCAGCAGCCCTTGACATCTTTATCATGTCTTCATCACTGTCCCCCATTGCTGCCACCAGCCCCATTTGTCCCCAGGCAGAGCCCCCCCCACCCACAGAGCTGGGCTCTACCTGTCAAGAGCCAGGGAGGTTTGCAGTTTGCCATCAGAGACTGATGGGGTGATGTTCAGAACAATGTCCTGGAAATGGAACAATGAAAGAAATGAGGTTATTCCCCTGCACAGCTCCCAAGACTGAAAAGTGTATTTGTAAATTACCCATTCTGAGAAAAAACACTTGTCAGTGCCTAGGAGCCACATTTCTGTGACAGATGGCATCATGTATCTCTCTCCCCAGGGTTCACCTTCCTGTCTTTATTTTGTGTTATTCCTGAAACATTTCACTTACACTTTATGCTTGGTTATGAGCTTGTTTAAAGGACTGGGCATCACCGTTTTGATGATGCAGTAAATACAAAAGTACTGCAGGGCCAAGGGTAGGGCAAGCCAAGGGGATGCCAGCAGTTATCCAGCCCCAGCCATCACCCTGTTCTGGGGATGTGATCCCCCAGGAGCTCACTCACCGCATCGAGGGAGAACAGGAGCCCCTGGGGGGTCTTCAGGGCAGAACTGAGGGCATCGATAGAGGCTTTGAGGGTGACAGTGGCTCTTCCATCCCTCACAGCCACCACTGGCTCGTTGCTCACTCGGACACGCAGCTCCAGTGGCAGAGAGCCAGGGAGGACCCGGGAGAGCTGCAGGGGCAGAAGAGGTCAGGGCAAGGGTGGGATGGGTGGTGGGGTTGGAATTAATGCACGTGGAGGAGGTGACTGACCTGGGGGATGAACGGGAAGAGGGCAGACATGGTCAGAGAGCTGCTCTCAGGAACCTGTGGGAACAGCACCAGTGACATTGCTGCCTGGGAGGGTCTGTGCAAAGCCCACGTTGGGCTCAGCTGTCCCACAAACACAAGCAGGCAGAGGTGAGCACCCTTGGGTCACCCAAGAGCATCCAGGACACTGACCTGGCCTTGGAAAGGGGATTGGCTGCCCATCAAGCTGGTGATGCTGCGGTTGAGGGTTCCCTGCCCCTGGACCTGCTCCAGCAGGGTGCTGAGGGTGTCCTCGGAGAGGCTGAGCCGGGGCGGGCGGCCAGTGGCCAACTGCAGGCTGGCGGCGAGTGGCAGTCCCTGCATGGGGGTCATCATGCCACCCTGGGCATTCTCAGGAAGGAGCTACAGGGGACAGAGCAGGGAGGGATGTTGGTGAGGCTCAGAGGGTTGCACTGGGCACCCTGCCTGCCTGTGGACCTCGTGGTGAGGCTCACATGAGGTTTGTCAGCATTTAAATGATTGCAGGGCTGCTCCAGGCTGCTCTGGCACAGGCAAGGGCTGCATCTGCTGCAGCTTCCCAATTGAAACATTGCCACATATCCTGATTGGAAAGACACATTGCTGATATTTTATGCATGATTCTGGTCCCTGTCAATTACCAAACTTTGACAAACCACTTAAAAACAGAACATGCCTGTGAGCAGTGACTGCTGCTCCTGTATGAAATTAAACTTTCCTGATTAAAAACTGTGAGAATGCTATAATTGTGCTTAACTGAGTAACATCAAGCAGCTCTTGCTCATGCCACCATCAACGATTAGCAGGCAAAAAAGAAAATAGAGATCCAGCAGTGGCAATAGGGATGTGGCTGGAGCAGACTCATCAGAACCTTCCAGTAAACGTGTGCCTGAAGGCAGCTGAAATCTGAGCACCCTTTGACAAACAGCCACCATGTGCCAATGAATCACCCAAAGTCAGAGGTTTTGGGACCAGGGAACACGGTGTCACTTACGTCCAGGTCCATCTGGATGGCGTCACCACTGAGGATGGAGAAGGGGGGCAGATCCCCCAGAGCCCCAAGAGGGAGCACCTCTGTGAACACAGGGAAGAAAGCTCTTCAGCTGCAATGGCAGAGGACACTCCCAAATCCCATGGTCCCAAGAGTTACAGGAATCAGCAGCAGCTCCTGCTCGCTAGAAAACCACTAGAAAGCACTATTTTGCTGCAAAAATACTGTTTCCATAAGCAACGGTTCCTGCAAGAAAAGCTGGCTGCTGCTGCTGCTGCTGGGGCAAGGAAGCTAATATTGGGCTTGAGCTAGGAGCTGTGGTTTTAGAAAATTGCTAAAAACATTTGTATTTATCTAATGTAAAAACCAAGCAATGCTGAGGGCAGGGTGTCACCGGGAGGAGGGGAACAGGAGAGGTCAACACTTACGGTTCCTGGAGCCGAGCAAGGAGCTCAACACCTTGAGCCTGGCATTGATGATGTTGCAGCCCTGGGGAGGCAGAGGGGAGTGAGAAGGTCCTGGGACTCACTGCAGCAGTGGGTGACATGGCAGTAACACAGCCAGTGACAGCAGACTCTGCTGGGCTGCAGATGTGGGCAGAGCTGCTGCAGGCAGTGCTGGGTGGGACAACCCATCACGCAAGGTTTAGAAGTGGGTGGGTGGGTGAGTGGACCCTCTGAGCCAGCATGGGTCACACCTGGGCTAGTGGCTGCTAAACCAGCACCTGGCACAGAAATCAGTTTGCCAGCAGAGCCTGGCGCAGGTGATGGTGCTGGTGCCTTTCAGCAGAAGGACAGGCTGACCGCCCCGCTGAGCCCACAGCTGTGCAAATATCCACATCCATGGGGCAGCCTGGCCCTCTGCCTGCCCTGCCCACACTGCCTGCCCACCCAGTGCTGGTGGGTTGCATGAAGGTGGCTCTGCAGACTCACCAGATCCTGCAGCATGTTGTTAAGGAGGCGTTTCAAAGGCTCATCCAGAATCGGCACTCTGGGTCTGGTAGCAGGAAAATAGGAAATAACAAGTGATATAGATCAATGCTGGAAAGTAAGAGGACTTCACCCAAGAGAAACATGAGGCCTCTCTTGCACTGTCTGTATTCAGCGCCGAAATATTACCATTCCAAAGTCATCTGAATCCCACCCAATGTTAGGTTCCCAGCACCCAGAAATATTCATTTCTTAGCCCAAATTTTAGAAGAAGGTCCCCTCTGAGCTTGACACCTGGATCACCTTCAAGGCACCAGGCAGAAAAGTGCTGCCATCAATGGCAAACAGCACCAAGGTGTCCTGCTGCCACAAGATCCACAGGCTGGCCTTGGGCCACCTGCTCACACAGATGTAGCCTCACACCTGGTTCATACCTCACATAGGTGTTTATGTCAACAGTCTTGCAGTTCATAACGTTCTGGTGAGCTGTCCACGTGTCCTGGAGCAGCATGGTCGCATCTACCTCCACCTGCTCGCAGAGCGGCTGGCTCGGCACACTGCCCAGGGGAAGCACAGCAGCCAGCTCAGGACATGTTTTGATCATTTGCTTTACACAAAGATAGTGACACCCCCACCCCAAGCCATGCCCCTGATGGACACGCCATACCTGCTCTCTACCAGCAGCTGGGTGTTGAAGTCCACCTGGTGCCCAAAGCCTGGCAGGGAGCGCAGACTGATTTTGGGGAGGGTGTTGTTCACAATTCTCAGTCTGGATGGTTGAAACAAGGAAAAGGCAGTGAACAGCATATTTCCACAGCCCTGTCCCCTCAGCCCCCAGCACTGCTGCCATGCTCTTGGGGTTCTCTTCCCCCTGGGTCATCAAGGATCCCCACTAGCCGGGAGCAGCTTGTGGCACCCTGGGATGCCAGGCACAAACTCCCAACAGATGAGCCCCATTTATGAACCTGCCCCAGGAGGGGAGAGAGGGAGGGGGCCCTGTGTGTGCAGGCTCCAGAACAGGACCTCCTGTCCCCTGCATGGGTGCTCAGGGACACCATCTCCCACTCTCACTCACCCCAGGAGCTCTTCGCCATTTCTACCAAGAAGACTGCCAACGAGACCATTTTTGCCAAGGAGACCATTTTGGCCGATGAGAAGCTCAAGGACAGCGTCAAGGAGACTATCAACGAGACCATCTTTGCCGAGGAGACCATCAATGACACCACCTTTGCCAAGGAGACCACCGAGGACACCATCTTGGTCAAGGAGACCACCAACTACACTATCTCCACCGAGGAGACCACTTAGGAGACCATTTCCACCAAGGACACCACCAAGGAGACCATCTCCACCAAGGAGACCACTGACAGCTCCATCTTTGCCAAGGAGACCTCCAACAACTCCATCTTTTCCAAGGAGACTGCCAACAGCTCCATCTTTGCCAAGGAGACTGCCAACAGCTCCATCTTTGCCAAGGAGACTGCCAACAGCTCCATCTTTGCCAAGAAGACCTCCAACGACGCCGTCTTTGCCAAGGAGACTGCCAACAGCACCGTCTTGGCCCAGGAGACCTCCAACAACTCCGTCTTTTCCAAGGAGACTGCCTACAGGACCATCTTTGCCAAGGAGACCTCCAACAGCACCATCTTTGCCCAGGAGACCCCCAACGACTCCATCTTTGCCAAGGAGACTGCCTACAGGACCATCTTTGCCAAGTAGACTGCCAACAGCACCATCTTTGCCCAGGAGACCCCCAACGACTCCATCTTTGCCAAGGAGACTGCCTACAGGACCATTTTTGCCAAGGAGACCTCCAACAGCACCGTCTCTGCCAAGGAGACCGCCGAGCAGGTTGCCACCAGGGAGACCACCTTGAGCTCTCTGGGGAACGCCTTTGGCTGGTGGATCTCTAATACCTGAAAAACAGGATGAGAGGTCACTGTGAGCTACATGGACTCAGCACACAAGGTGTGCCAGCCTGGCTGTTCCTTCCCTCCCCGACCCTCTGCATACAAATGAGGTGGTGGTACCAGCCACTCTTAAGTGTCTGAAGTGCCATCTCCAAATTGCTTTAAAAATGCAAATAACCTGCATTGCCACTACTGCTGGGCAGATCTGGACCAGCTTCTGATTTTCTGAGTATGGTTAAGGGACAAAAAGAGCAGAACTCATCTCAAAAGTAGGATAAATCCTGTCTCCTACATATACTTACCATACATATCTGGTCTGGCAAGCAAGGCCCTGATTTCAAGTCCTTCTGAAGGGATCAGCAGGCTGTTGAGGAGGACAACAGTCCAAAACACCGACATCTTCAGTCCTGATAACTGTGGGAAGGGATTGCCTTGAGTGCAGTGCTGGGAGACTGAGCACCAGCCCATGGAGGGTGGAAAGAGGAGGAGGGAGGAAGGGAAAAGGATGGAAACATCTACACAGAGTGAATACACCAACATATCTAACAAGGAGAGCACCACCAGTGTGAATGTCATGATTTCTGCACAAACATCAAAAACTGAGGCTTCCCTCTGCATGAAGACACCTGCTGGAATTGTAAGAAAAAGTAAACTTTAACATTTCAATGTCTTTGAAATATTTCTGTGGGACCTACAACTTGAAGTACCTTCTTTTTCTTTTTTTAAAGAACCAAAATGAACTTCATTGCTCCAAATCTATCTAAATGTAAATAACTCATTAAAAAGGGATCAAAACAAGTGTGAGAGGTCTAATTCACCTTAGCTAGAAATCTATTGCAGATAATAGAATTATACCAAAGATAATTTAAATTATAATTGTTTATGAAAACCCTGAAATACCCCTTCTTGTGCAAGGACTGCAAATCCAATGAACACACACTTCTTTTCTGGAGAAACTCGCACTGAAAGGCACCAGACGTTTTACTTCCCGGAGCATAATTCAGGCAGGCAGCAGGCAAGAATAACAATTTTTGTTAAAAGGCCAACACTCCCAAAGGAACACTGAGGTTTGCAGAGGCAGAAGCAAGGAGCACGCTTTTTGAAGAATAAGTTTGCTCTTACCTGACTTAGCTCTCTCTCTCTCCAGGCGATGTCCCTATCTTCTGAAGATCACCAGCATCCAGGATCTTCATATATAGGGCTTCATAGCAGGAAAAAAGGTAGGTGATGTCATTTAGGACATCCAGAATAATTGGAGGGGAGCAAAACAAACAAGGTCTGGTTTCTGGTGACTTCCACTGCAAATATTTCCTTGGAGATATTAGGAGTTAGGTAAATCATTGAGCAACGACCTGTAGGCACAGACTCAGCCAGCTCTGGGTGTCTGTTTTGGTACATCACCCTTTCAGCCTGTCAAGATGTGGACGTGGCTGAGATGTCATGCCCTGATAAAATACCTTTTCTATTTTTTCCAAATAAAATTGAGGTTCTGACTAAAGAATGTGTCAAAACACAGGCCACCCCTGGCTGTTCAAACTTCTGCAGCTCTCAGGGCTGCAGTACTGAGCAGTAAGCCCATGTGAGGGGATGTGCCACGTGTTATGGGTGATGAATGAAGGACCAGGCAGCACCTTTAGCCATGTAAAGACAGGCTGTGGGGCCAATAGAGCTAAGTATTCCCTGTCCAGGCCACCAGGACATATCCAAAATTCCCGTTCAATGTGCCTACAGCCTGTGGCTCTACTCAGACTTTATCCAAGCCAACAGCCCCTGTCCAGGGACTGGAATATCTCATTTGTTCCATTGAACTGGGGAGCAATAGTGACACTAGGATAAGGCACATTGATCAGAGGTCACAGCCTAATGGATATCCTGAGCTGACAGATTCTTTGGAGAGATGCCACCTCATTGGAAAATGCTGCCCTCATCTAACTGGCATGGCATTGCTTCCAGTCCAGCTCCTCTGCTCAGAGTGCTCCAGAGGACTGGAGTTGGGATGCACTTTCACAGGGACATAATGTTGAGAGGCTGAAGCCATTGACCACAAACCCAGGAAGCTCCCAGGCCAGAGTTTGTTGATTTGGGGTATTTTTGAAGTCCTGGAAGGACTGCTGATCACATTGTGGGCACACCAAGAGGGGCACCTCCCTGACATACCACCCCACGGAACAGAGATCCCACAGCTGCCCAGGATCTTCTACCTCCTCCCTGCAGCTCTGTCCAGGTCCCTGCCCTGATTGCTGCCCAGGAGACACAGAGCCACTGCACAAGAGCAGCTGCTCTTTGGGTCAGGGAAAGGAAACCTTTCTCCGTGGGTCCCAGAGCAAACATGGTACCTGTGTGTGGAGCACATCCCAATCTGCACAGCAAAAGCTGTGTGTGCTGGAGGGAGAGTGCACCAGCTGAGGGAACTGGGGTGAACTCTTCGCTCCCTGATGTCCTCACTCACAAAAGGAGTGGATGGGGATGGCTGCACCCCAGCTCTGCCGAAAAATAATCCAAAAAAATTGCTTGCTCAGTGTTAATACTTTCTGTAAACTTGGAAATAAATATTTCCAGCAGATTAGCCAGCTTTGGACACACATTATTTCCAGCTTTGAAAAAAATACCTTAGTGAAAGGCCAAGGAAGGGGTGGCAAAGATGTCAAAGCACTGAAGGAGTTGTCACTCTTCTTGCAACCTGATCAGCCAGGACTTCTGGAGGACAAAGCCTGGCTGTCATGGTGAGATCATGACCTTTGATAAGATGGACGAGAGTGTTAACAAGCTGGTATTATGTTATCATCCATCCTGAATCGCTTTATGCTCTGGGAGCCACTGTCCAAAACCTGAATTACCATGAAGACAGCCCTGATACTGGTCAGTGCACAGGGAAGGGGCAGGGTGGCACCTCTGGGAATAGTTCCTGCACAGTGACCTTTCAGGCATGACAGTAACTTGGCCTCTCCCCAGCAGCTGCTGAATGCAGAGGTCTCTGACCACTGAATATTTTGGAAAAACCCATGAAGAGAATGACACAGTGATGTCCAGGTCTCGCTTGAGTGACTTTCAAAGCCCCGAGAACACAAAGCCAAACCACTGAGTGAGGACAGAAACGTGGAGAAAACCAGAACGGATTTGGTCAAAGGGAGAAGAATAAGACTGAAGTGAACAGATACATTCACCTCAGTTCTCCGTGCTTGGATCACCTGAAATGGAGCTGTCAGGCAAACAGTAATGGGCACGTATCCCTGAGAAGAATCTGAGACCTTGATGGTAGCAGGAGGGCAGCAGGCTCCCATCAGAGCAGGCTGGGGGAAACATCCTAGCCATGGCTGGAAAATGAGGTGGATCTGCTCTGCTGTCCCATTGGTGGCATCATTCAGACTTGGCCTGTCTGCCTGAGGAGATTGAGGTTTGCCCTGCTATCCCTCTGGGACCACTGAGAGCCTGGTACACCCTGCTGCTGAGGGATCAGGGCTACTGGGTTCTTGTAGGGCTCCAGGGACAGCCCTGGACAAGGCTGCACAGCCACCCCGTGTCACCAGTACCAGTGCCATGATAGTGTGGCTCAGCAGCAGGGCTGCTTCATGCAAAATTAACTAGGTGCTCCCTGAGATTCCCAGCCTCAAATTCTTTAGGAAAGCTGTGAACAGATACTTGGATTCTTTTTTTTTTTCTCTGCTCAGAAAACTGAGACTCAAACTGTTTAATTTGTTTGTTAGCTAACGTAAGAACAATAAGGGAAATCTGGCCCATATTTGCAGTGACGTGAAGAGAGGCATCACAAACCCCAGTTTTCATGGGGAGCTGGTTTTACAGCTCCTTCCTCACTGTTGAGAGCTCCCAAGGAGAATGATTCCTTACATGTGATGCAGAACAAATCCCTGTGGAGAACAGACGGGGCTCTCAGAGCCCACCTCCCCAGCAGGTTTTTCTGGGGGCAATTTCTTAAAAACACAACAGTCTTTCCAAAGATACTCTTGATTCTGTGCCACCTCCTTGTCACCAGGAAAAGATGTTCAAATCATGTCAGCTCAATGAAATCAGGATCAAAGCTGTTTATTGACTTACTAATGACAAGAAATTATCCAGGAGTCAGTGAGTTACACACTCAGGATCAATACGAGCAAAGCAGCTGATAAATTCCAACACCAGCCCAAACCTAACTCCTTCTGGAGTCCTAATCCTTGGGCAAACTCCCCACCCCTTGCAGCACATACACCCTGGGAGCAGAGCATCTCCTCCTTGCACCCTGACTTGTGGGGGTGTGGATGATGCATCCTGATAATGCTAACGTGATTTATTTAGGGATCAGCTCTTTCAGGACACACAGCCTCTGCCCAGCCATGCCCAGCTGGCTCCATCAGCACATGGCAGGACAGTCTCTCTATGGGGTCAGGAGGTCTTTTTATTTCTGCTTGTGGAGCCAAACTTTCGGAAAGCCAAAGGAAGAAACACCCCAGGAAGCTCAGCACCCTGCTGCTCCCTCCCCTACCCATTCCCACTGAGTCCTGGCAGCAGTGGGGATTGGGGATTACAGCCTCACAGTCCCCATCCCTCAGGTCTCAGTGACAGACATGTCCAGTGCCAGCATGTTCTGTGGATTTCACAATAAAAAGAACCTGGGTGGGATTTAACAGTTGATCTGTGCTCGTGTGTGGTGCACTAATGGCACAAAGTCCAGGGGTGACCCAGGGTGTGGCAAAGCCACCACAGCAGTGTCCTTACCTCACTGCCACCAATGTTGTAGATGCTGCCCACCAGGCTGGACAGGATCCCTGCATGCAGCACCCCTGAAACGAGTAGGAGACACTGTCAGAGGCACCTCAGGCATGGTGAGCACTGCCAGCATCTCCAGAATTTCCCTGCCTAGCAAAAGATTTTGGGAATACTCAGAGGGAAAATTACCAGGGTGGGAATTCTTGGGTTTGTGTATTTTAGTTTAGTCTCCACTTTTGGCATACTTCCCACATGCATTAAGTAGATAAATGGATGCTGCAAGGTGGGGAATTTTACTGCCATTTCAGCTGATTTTGGGTGTGGTTAAGGGGGATGTGTTGATTTTTGGAGAGTTCAGAAAGGCAAAGAACTGTGATAGCAAGGAGGTTTCATTCTGAGGACAGGCACAATGTTCAAAGAGGCTTCAGAGAAGCTGTCTGCATCCTTTGCAGTGGCTCTGTCCATGCAGGCAGATCTCTCTTGCCTCCAAAAGAGTGGGCAGGCAGAACCTGACTGGAGGTACTGCCCAATGCTTCCCACTGCCAGCTCCACTGCAATGGAATGGTTGGCAAGTGGCTGCCCTAGCAGAGCCCCTGACAGTCCTGGGGACAGGAGGAATGTGCCAGGTCTCCCACCCCACAGGTGGCACACCAGGGAGAGTTACTCCTCAGTTACCTGGTGGCCAAAACACTTCCACAAATGCACATGGTATGTTAGGAGCAGGGATCACTTCTGAGCATTTGTGCCTGTGGGAAAATGGTTTAGGAGGCTGATTTGTCATTTGCTATTCCTTGAAATGTTATTCCTTGAAATGTTGTTCCTTGAAATAACATTTTCACTTTCAGGATTCATTCTGGTTTTCCTGCGGGGTTTTTTTTAATGAATCTGGTATTGATAATGAAAGCAGCCAGAGAGGCTGTGGGAGTGAATTCCTGGTACAGCATTACACAAACTGAGATTCCCAGCAGCAATCCTAGCTCAGCACAGACCCCTGATTCACGTCAGACATCCCCAGGGAGGAGGAAGCCAAGGCCACCTGAGGCAGACTGCAGGGAAGGAAAAGCTCAGCATCATTCCTGCATCCTGATCACCCTCAACAAATTCCTCACCCCAGTCTTGGCCTCCAGAATCCCCCTTGCACGGTGGTGCTGGGGCTCCACCAGTCACCTTCCAGAGAGGGGCTGCTTCCCACACAGAGAATTTTATCTACCCCAAACCATGACAACTTCATCTCTCCAGGTTTTAGGTCAGCTGGATAATGTCATGGTGACCCTAGTCTATTTTTAAGCTGCTGTCAGAATAAGCTGTAACAAACTCAGGCAGAGGCAAACAAGGTTCTTTGTGAAAATGCAGGAATGAGATGCAGCATGTGCTTTCTCCCACACAGAGGGATTGTCCCTCTGCTGTGCTGGCACTGGGGACTGGCAGCCACGTTGCCTTCACAGAGTGAGGGAGAGACACAGCTTTTCTTCCAAAACATCAGACTCTGCCTCCAGATTGCTGTGCTGCAAAGGGAAAGGAAAAGGGAAAGGGAGTCCCCACCGGGATCCTGGTGTCCCCGACTGCTGCATCCTCACAGGACTCCCCAGACAGGCATATTCCTAACATCCTTGTCTGCTGCCCCACATCTCCCATTTTTCTTAGATTTTCCAGGGTTTGCATTTGGAGCAGGCTCAGTGTGCTGGGTGCTGTGCTCTGCAATGAAATAGAGCAACAAACTCTACAGAAAACACTGAGCTGAGGGTAAATCAACACCTCTGAAAAAATGGATTTCAGGAATATCACCTCTCCAAGACCCAGTGCCAGCCAGCAGCACTCACCATCAAATCCAGCTCTGTGAACATTTCACTGGTCAGCTGCAGGGCTCAGCAAAGTGTACTGGAGGGTCTCAGCAATTCCTAGAGGGATCTCAGATACATGGAAACAAAGATGGATACTTGACCACAAATTGTGTGGGGTTGGATCTACCCTTTTACAGGGGAAGGGAAGGAGATTTGTGGAATGCATGGGTGGATGGATGGATGGATGGATGGATGGATGGATGGATGGATGGCAGGCAATTTACAAGTCATGGTGGAAAATTTTGCATTCACAAGGTTGAGCGCTGCATCCACAGCTGTAGGGGGAGAAAAAAGGTGTGAGAAAACCTTGCACAAAGGCTTCTGGTGGGAAGAGAGCTTTGAGGCTGCCAGGCCAGCACAGTTCCCACCCACAAATACCAGCAACCTCCACTGTTAGTTACACAGACCAGGGTTTGCCTCAGTTTTCTCTGTCCCTGGCTGAATTGGGTTATTCTGGAGTAAACCTGAGCAAAGAGAGGGGTATCTGACTAGAAAGGACAGACTTTATGACATGTTAGGGGGCTGCAAGTCTGCCTTTTGACAAGCCTTTGGGAACCAGGTGCTCAGCAGGCAGCTCTGTCCTAATATCACATCCCCATCCACTGGGCTGGGACAGGAACACTTCCAGCAGTGCCAGTGAATTTGCTGCATAAACCCAGGAATGGCTGGAAATGCTCCTTTTCACCACTCTGAAAGCTCCTTTGTGTGGCAAAGCTGTGAAACCTGTTACAGTGCACTGAGAAGAAGGAGGAGGAGGAGGAGGTGGAGGAGGAGAAGGAGGAGAGGGAGGAGAGGGAGGAGAGGGAGGAGATGATCTGTGGGAAACAAGGATGGGAGGAGGATGGGACTTAGCAGAGCTGGCAGCACTTTCTGAAGGGTGCTGTGAACGACCTTGCTCCTGCCTTGGGCTGCACACTGGGCAGGGAGAGCACGTCACCCTCAAAGCCCTCATGCACACAGCAATAATTATTTACTGAAGATCAAAAGGTGGGAAAGTCACGCATTAAAGAAATGGATCCGGTACAGATTAGGGCAAAATATGCCTCATGTCTAATAAAATGTGTTTTCTCTCTCTGCAAACCTTTTCTCAAGAATGCCATCTTCTGGTTTTAAACAAAGCTGACGGTTTTCATCCCTAAAAGAAGCTCTGGCAGTCTGGGAGTACAAAACAGACAAAGATGCACATTGCATGGAACAGCACAACTAGAGCCATTCTGAATTTGTCCCTAAAACATTTGTTCAGTAGAAAAAAAGAACTGTAAAAAGTATTTGTATGCTGTAGAAATCCAAACCTGAAGACAGAAACACTTAACAGTGCTGCTGCCTGTCCCTTGGGAATTGTCAATCCCAGTACACCAGCAATGTGTCCTTTGGGATTTACCTGCTGGAGGGGATTGGTTCTGGCTCTGATGAGGGTGATGTGGCAGCTCCTGGGGCTGAACCTGGGGGTGCCCATGGTGTCCTGCTACAGCCACCCTCTGCCTGTCAGGTTTGCAGCCAGAGTGATTTCCATGTTCCCTTCTATAAAGCTGCTCAGAGCAAAGTTTGGTGAGCACAGGATGAACCCCAGGGATGGGCGAGTCACTCAGTGTTCCCAGTGGCTCCTGCTCACCTTTTCCCAGTGGTGGTCACTGGGACTAAGACAGCCATGAAGAACCCCAAGCCAGGGGAGAGCACCAGAGAGAACACCCAGGAAAGTTTTCACCTTCAGCTTTTGGGAAAGACAGAGGACAAGAGCTGGGTAAAGGGGAAAAGTCAGAGCCTGATGCCTGGGATTTCATGCTTACAGCAAAGTCACCTCTCACTGATTACCTTTTCCTTCCCCTTCTTGCTCAAACTTTCCATTTAGAACTACTTTTAAATTTAGAAACATGTTTCTTCCTAATGAAAAATCACAGTCTGATTTGGAAAAAACAGGAAAATAACTGTTTTGGCATTCAAAACATCTCCATGCCCTGACCCAGCATGGATCTGGGGGATGCAGGGCCAGCTCTGATCCCCCAGAAATTGTGGGTTTTTCTCAGGACATCATAGACAAAGGCTGGGCACCCTGATTTGGAGGGCAACTCCCTGCACTGCAGAGCCACAACACCCTGGACAGTGCTGAGACAGGAGCTGATGTGCTTTGCTGCCTTTAAGTTACAGTTTCTCCGTGTGTTTGTAGACACAACCATGCAGAAAATCACCAGCTTTAATATCCCACTTGTTAGCAGGGAGTGATTCGTGGCTGCCTCTGGGCTGACACTTCCCAACCTCCCACTTTTATTTGCTTGTCCCTGGTTCTGGTCTTGCAGTGTGAGGCTGCAGCTCATCACTCACCCCGAGATGCCTTTCATGGGTTTGGTGTTGGGCTTTTTCTTTTCACAGCATCCTCTGCCATTTTCTGCAGAACATCACTCTCATGTAGAGCACCTGAAGCTGCTGGGGAATTTGCAGAATATGAGGAATTTGGCACAATCCCCCCAGGTAGGAGCCTATGCCAGAGACTGAGGGGTTGCACTGTACTGCATAAAACATCACTATTAACATATTCCCATCCCAACACACCCCAGAACCCTGCTGATCTTCTGGAGAGAGGTAAGGAACAGTTAAACCAGACTGAGAAAGAGGAGAACTGAAAGAATTAAAGGGCTGGGTGATACTGTTGTGTGAGCTAATCCCTGGGGGTTTCCAACATCTGCCAATACAAATCATTTTGCTGATAAATCTGGGAGTCTGAGTAAGCTCTCAGTCTCAGGTCCCAAATGAGAGCTCCCAGCCAACAGAGACTTGTGCACCAAGTCCAAAGGACAAACCTGATCTGCCTTAATTACATGGTTCAGACACAAGTGGGAGCAAGAAGGAACCTAAGAAGGGCAGTGGTAAATTCTGCTCTTGGACACAAGTGTAACTGTGACTCTTGGATGAGCAGTTTCCCAAAGGTTCATGGAGTAGAGCAAATACTGGGGGAGGACATGGGCACAGCTGGGGGATAACCCAGTGGGAATTGTGATAACCTCAATAACATTCTTGCTGATTTCAGGCAGGGTCGGAGTGAGGCAGAGAAGCAGCTTCACCTGCCCAGAGAATGAGCTCCTCAGCTGCAAAGCCATCCTAATTCCACTGTGCAAGATCCACACATCCCACCAGACTGCAATCAAACTGTACAGAACTCTCCTCCAGGCTGCTGCTGTCACTGTGGCTGCCCCCAAGACTTGTGTCCACCACTGTGTCCTCACCCACCCCCTCCTGGGCACCCCACCCAGCAGGACCCAGCTCTGGGAGCTCAGCCTGTTGAGGTAATGCAGCACAAAGTAATTTATTTCCTCTCTTCATTTCTGTATAAAACTTGTCATGAGGTTTAATCCGTCATTACCTCCCTCCCAGAGCTGTGCTCCATGGCCCGCTGCTAAGCCCAGACAAGGAGATTTACATCTTATCTAACAGGAGTGTAAGATTTATGGATAACTCCCGACAAGGAGCACATCATGCCAGAAAGACACCTTTGTGCTAGTAGCTTGATCAGTCATTATGCTGTGAGTTGACATCTAATTAAGCCTCCACAGGCATCATCAGGTCCAGAACAGCTTTTCAGGAGGAGCAAATCCACCTCTAAGCACCGTGGTGGCAGCTTATCCCCAACCCTTGCACTGCTGGAAGAGATAATAACGCTCCCCAGAAAATCCCCAATCTCAGGGAGAGCTACCAGTATCACCTGCACTGGAAGAAGGAATCACAGGGGCAAATTCCCAGCTGCTGCTTGAAAACACAGCCAAGACTCATTTCTCAGACACTTTTCTAGGTTGTGTCCATGTCCCTACCAAAGCCAGATCCCACAAAACACCTCTCATGGCTGCAGGGGATTCGTCTGAGGGTTACAACCTTCTCAATGGATTTACTTTTCTGAACACATTTCTTGCCTCTCAATGGGCTGCCTACATCAGCGTGGAAGTGTAAATCCTGCTCTCCCTTGGCAGGCTGCTCAATCTTCATATTTTCTCTTGACACTGCTCCCAGGATGCCTTCGATGGAAATGCACAGCGTGGCTGGAATGCTGCTTTTCTTGGCATTTCCCTGTCATGCTGAGCAGGAAAGTAACACAGTGCTGGGGAGAGCCAAGGGCTTTGAACATGTCAAGATGCACCTGGAACCAGCGCCCAGTACCTCCTGTCACCGATGCACAAAGGACAAAGGCTGCTGCCCATGCAGGTGTTTCAACAAGCCCTGAACACCTCAGCCCACTGCCAAAGCACTCAGACCAAAATGGGCAACTCAACCCTCCCTGGGAGACTGGTCATGCCTCAAAGCTGAGGTCATAAATATTGGGGAGGGATGGGAGAAGTCAGAACACCAAGGAGAGCTGGTTGGTGAGGCCATGGAGGGTGTGTGTATGTGGTGCTTGCAGGTCATCCACACTCTGTCCTCCAGGCCAAAAAGAAGCCAGAAGAACACAATGGACATCAAGCACAGGAAGAAGAGGAGCTCTGATTCCCTCTCATGAATGTTTGTTTTCATTGCTTGCAGAGACATTATCAAAGAGAGTGGATGTCACCCACAGCATTTTCAGCCAATTGTAATAAATATTGCCAGTGGCTTTTGGTTGGGAATGGGTTAAAGACAAGAAAGGATTACTGCACCTGGGCTATTTCAGATCTTCTGTCTGGTCTAAAACTTGCTGAACCCAATAGAAACACTTCTGTTACCTTCAACAGACGTACCCAGGCCTGATGGAAATGGAGAACATCCTTGATGAATTTCCAGGACCTCCTTCAGGTCATGTTCTGGTCTCATCCCTTCTGATCTGATCTGTCCAGCTGGAAAAGTCACACAAACCACAGCAGCCTCTTGTAGAACCCTGGAATAGTCTGGGTTGTGAGGAACCTTCAAGCTCATCTTGTTTCAACTCCCTGCCATGGGCACGGACACCTTCCACTATCCCAAGCCCCATCCAGCCTGGCCTTGAACACTTCCAGGGATGGGACAGCCACAGCTTCTCTGGGCACCCTGTGCCAGGGCCTCAGCACTCTCACAGGGAAGAATTTCTCCCTAATCTTTAACCCTGTTCTCGGTCAGTTTAAAGCCATTCCCCCTTATCTATGCCTTTGTCATAAATCCCTCTCCAGCTCTCTTGGAGCCCCTTTAGGCACTGCCAGGAGCTCTAAAGTCTCCCTGGAGCTTTCTTTTCTCCAGGCTGAACAACCCCAGGTCCCTCAGCCTGTGTCCATAGCAGAGGTGGACATGGAGGTGGCTGTCCCTGTGGTGTTTGGAAGAAAGGGTGGCTGCACAGCAAAGAAACCCACATTTGCTTTCTAACAATGTTTGATTTCTTGGCTCTCTCCACCCAGAGACCTTTCTTTGTGCTCCTCAGGAACACCAGAGCAAAGACAAGCTGCCCCAGCACCTGCTGTTCAATACTTCACCTCACCAGGTGAATGGCCAAAGTAATCAAGTCTATGGGGAAACAATAAAAATGGTACAGAAAACAAAGCATCCCCCCAGTGTCCTGGTTCCCAGCCCTATTTGCCAATTCTTGCCCCATCAGCTTTGGTTGGGAGGATATATAAAACCAGCAGAATTCCTCAGTGTGGCCACGGCAATACACAGACTGAGTCAGGAGAATGGGAAGACTGGCCAGGAGAGGTAAAGATACATTTGCAGACTGAATATTTTGATATGGGCATTACTCCTACTTACTTTTGTGTGTCTCCATGAGGGTCAGCACTCACCAGAAGTGATTCTTTCTGCTAGGACTGAGATAAATACGTATGTTTTCTGCAGGTTAAACTTTCTAAATTACTCATTTTTGTAACATTATAGCAGCATTACAGACATTATAAATGATTCCCAAATGTTTTTCAGAGACAGATAACACTTTCACCTTTTCATTTGACTTTATAACTCCTCCATAACTTCCATTCCTTCCTCTATTAATTTTAGCACCTGTTTATTTGCTGGTTTTATGCCTGTTGTGGCCATTCTGTGCTCCTTAGCAGGTGAGATATCGCTGCAGGCACTGTTCTAGCTTACAGGATTGCAGAGAGTCTTCAAGGCTGAGCCTTCTGTCAGTGCTTTTAAAATACCACACGAGAGCTGTGGGTTTTTACTGCACCAAAGCTGACATTCTCCACACCACAAACTTGATCAAGGAGCAGAGCTGTGGCTCTGTGTCTCAGTGGCAGGCAAGGGCCATGCTGTTCTGACCAGGCTGCTGTGGGTGATCTCTTCCTCTTCTTCCTCCTCCTCCTCCTCCAGGTGCTGGCATGGCGATGTTCCGCACCCTCAGCATCCTCCTGAGCCTCCTGGTCCCAGCTCACACCACCAGGTCACCCGACTGTGGTGGCATCCTCACCCCCTCTGGACTGAGATACCGTAAGTCACATCCCCCATGCCAGCAGCAGGGAGGGGACGCAGTGACATCTTCCAGAATGTCACTGGCACCGGAATCTTGTGCCACTACTCAGCTCCCCTGCATCACCCCCTGCCTGTTGCTAGCAGCAGGGGGTTAGTAAGGGATGGAATTATGTCACCTGGGTGGGTTTCAGTCTGTCCATCAGGACACAAGCCCCACAGGCTTTCATAAAACATCTGCCCTGTTTCACAGTTGCTGAAGTTTCAAAGCCACATGCAGAGTCGGTTCTCAGGCATGACCTCATGGCCCCACCAGCCCCAGACCCATCTCCTGCCTCTCCAAGTAGGTGAGTTGTCCTCTCTTGTCCAGGCTTTGCTGCCATACCCCATGGTTCATGCTGCTGTTTGAATATTGTCACAAAAGGCATTTTGCCAGGGAGGGCAAAAATCCTGTTGGAGACCAGGAGGTTTAGAAATGAGCTCCTGGCTCCTTCATTGGGGTCCAGGGTTAGCAGAACCCATGCTGCCCTTGGGGCATGGATTTATCTGTGCAGATCTCATGAACTTTCAGGGTTTCTTGGGGACTGCATATCAGTCTGTGCTGGTCTCCCAACACCTTCCTTTCTGCTCCACCAGGAACCAAATTATCTCTGTCAAAGTTGACAAGTTTTCCCTGACACTGATCCCTGACACTGGGATGCGGCTGAGCATTGAGGTGGACCTTGGCATCACATCTGCCCCGTGAGTGCTGGGGCTGCAGGGCTGGAACCAGCCCAAGCTCCTGGCCAGAGTGACAAGGCCATATCTGGCACCTGCAGGAGCAAGGGCAGCCTGGGGGGAGAGTGGCCAGGAGCACCCACCAGCTCCAACCTCTTCCTCTCCTCCCCATCACAGCACAACCACAAAGGAGATGAGACTGTCCATCCTGGCAGACCTCCATGTGGAGATGAACCCTGAAGAGAACCTGGAGCTGGTGACCTCTGACTGCAAACCCACCCTGGAGGAGGTGCAGAGCACCGAGGAGATGGACAGGTCAGCCTAGCAGTTTTCCTCCTTGTGGGATTTGGGTAATGGGTGAAAGAAGAAACTGAGGCACAAGCATTTCAAGGCATGAAGGTGATTGGATTGAGACTTGCTTACTGCCCTCAAAGCTGACAAAAGCCAACACAAAAACTGTATCTTCATGGGAGGAGCTTTCCTCTACTATTGGAGTGGTTTCATTTTCCCCATTTCAAGAGAGTTTCAGTCTCTCACAAGGGAGTGGTACTTGCAGAGTTGTGCAGCTGGAATGCTTTTAATGCAAGTCCAGTGGCAATGCTCCAGTGGTTTGGGATTCTGAATTGTACTCATATCTTAATAGATGATAGAAAACAATGGTAATTCTGTTTCTGGATGCCTTTTGGGTCAGATGAGATACTCACCCACCTTCGGCTGATCAGGTTCTTGACTAACTTCTGTTCTATTGTTTTCACCCAGCAAGCCCTCAGGATCTGATGTGGAGAAGCAGATCAACGTAGAAAAAGTAAGATAAAGTTTGTAAAGGCATGAGACGGCATTGTACAGGTCTGTAAGGGTTAAAGCACTTTATGTGTACCTGGTGCTTTTCCAGATCTCCCCACAGCTCCCTGCTCACTGGACACTGCCATCGTCCCCTGGCTCCTGCTACCAGCTGATGGCAATGCCCACCTCAGAGCATTCCGGGGACACCCAATGCCAACAGACCCCCATGTTCATCTATCACCTCTCTTTTTGTTCTTTATTCCATAGATTTGTCTGGAAGTCTCCAAATTGCTGCTTTTTCCAAACGAACGGCTGCTGTCTCTGGCAGGTGTGTACTTGGCTTTTAGTCCCACTATGGACTGAGGGCTTCAAGGGTCATTTTGGAGTTGTTTGGGAGGTGGGAGCAGAGACCCCTACCCTGCAGCAGCAGAGGCTCTGCTGCCATCATCTCCCCGGGGACCTGCTCCCTCTGCCCAGCTCTTTCCCTGTCTTTTTTACTCAAGAAACCCAGATGCTTCCTAGAGCCAATCTTCTGTCACTGTATCCCTCCTCTTCCTGAGCATCCCTCTGCTCCATTTTCAGCTCCATTCCCCATCACACCAAGCTGCCAGGTCCAGTACCTGCCCCTGGCTGCCCCCATGTACTCTGAACAGGGAATCATCATCTCCTTGCAAGTAAGTCCTCACTTTCCAGCTTTCACAACTCCAGTCCTTGGGTGAGCTACTTTCTCCCAGTGCTATAGCCTTGAAACACCTGAGATTCCTTTTCTCCTTGCCTGTGTCCCCACAGACAACTTTCCAAGTGGCAGGGACAGTGATCCCCCTGCCAGTCAGCCCTGTGCCTTTCAGCATGCCCGAGCCAGCAAGCTCCAGCCGTTCCCACCTCATCCTGGCTTTCTCTGAGCACTTCTACACCAGCTTATTCTCTGCCTTGGAAGAGTCTGGAGCACTCAACGTGAGCCTCTTGGTGAGTGGAACAAGAGAGGAAGGAAAGAGTGGGAGATACCCACTTGGAGGGACAGCCCTGCCCTGGGAATGACTTGGAGGAGCCACATGCCCTGCACAGGAATGAGAATGTGTCTGAGCACCTGCAGGAGTCACAGCCCTTCAGGGCCATGCTCCCAAAAATATTATTGATCTAATTGAGCAGGGAGAGTTTGTCATGAGGAGTAACCTGCTCCTGGCATGGGCTGGTGTGAGGAGGGCTCCTGCACATTGCCAGGGGTGGGATGGTGCTCACTGGAGGGGCTGTGTGGCCATGCTGGACATGAGCCCTGGAGCAGCAGCCCCATGCAGCCACTGGTCTGATCATGAGCTTTGTGTTTCAGAGCTCGCTGACCACTGCCACCTTGGCTGAGAGGATCACTCAGGTGCGTTGCTGTCACTGTCACGCAATGACACAGCCCCAGCTCAGGCAGTGTCCCCCACCCCGAGGGCACAGGGATGGCTGCCATGCCCAGAAACAACCCCGTTCCCTCAGCAGATGGGCTCCCTCTTCCAAGAGGACCTACCTGTGGTGCTTCAAGCTGTGACCCGGAGTTCACCTCATGTGGTGCTGGAGGAAGACAAAGCAATCTTGAAGCTTTTCCTTACTGCCCAGATCGGAGCAGGATCATCCCTTTTCCAGAGCTTCCTGAGTGTGAATGTGGTGAGTGTGGAAGCACATCGAGCTTGGGAAGTGTGTCCTTCGAGTGTGCCTGTGCTGCCCATGGGCACTGCCCTTTGCTCTGAGCCCACTGCAGCCACCACAGGGGTTTTTTCAGCCTTTTCCCATCACAGTGCTCCCTGTCCCCAGCAGCATTTGCCTGTGTGGCATCATGCAGGGTGCAGGGAGCACATTGCAGGAGGCAGCACATGGATGGGTTCATCACACCCCACCACTTAAAGCCAAAGTGGGGCTGTTTCCTCACTGCTCCTGCCCTCTGTTCCCCTCACAGGATGTGACTGCCAGGCTCCACCTCAGCGTCGCCGACACGAGGATGATCATCTCTGTGGCAGCCGTAGAGTAATGACCCCATCTGCGCTGCGGGAGCCCCAGGGGGACTCATCCCAGTCACAGCAGGGAAAGGACAGGCAAAGTGGTCTGGGGAGGCTTTTAGCTTTTAGAGTTTGGGCATTGCAGCGGCAGCTCCTTCCCCAGGGAAACTATGAAATTCCAGAAATGTGGCTAGGGACAAAAGTGGGTATTGCACCTTCCACACCCCCACAAAAGCCCTGAGCCCAGACGGGGAGTTTGGGGAAACAGGGGAAACTGCTTATTACAGCTCAGCACCAGCAGCTCCTTTGTTTTTCAGGGATATCGAGCTCAGCCTGGCTGCCTCTGACGTGGGTCCTGTGCTGGTAGGTACCTCCAGCTGTGGCCACTCCTTGCACCACTGTCTACAAGCCTGGCCCCCTCAGCTGCCCCAGCCATCCTGGGCAGCAGGTGCCAGCAGGGAAATACAGAAATACTGACTTTGGGTGCTCACCACACCCAGCAGCAGTGACAGCTGGGTCCTTGTGGGATGGGAAGAGGTGCAGTGAGCATCAGGACCCTCTGATGGGTGTCTGCCCCTCTCCTCCTCTTTTAGCCCCACACCATGAGCTGACCCTGACTTTCCCCCACAGGCTGCCTTGCTGGAGGAGCTGTTCCTGCCCACAATCCGTGAGGAGGTGCCAGCCCAGATAAATGGTGAGGAGATAGGAGCTCTGCAGGTGTGGGATGCTCAACACAGACCCAGGCAGCACCCAGCTGGCAACTTTCCCCCTTTCTTTCCCTAGTGGTCCTGAGACAAGGTGTTTTCCTGCCCCACATCGCCAGCTTCACTTACACTGATGTCAACATCACAATTCACAAGGTAAGAAATAAGACATTTAAATTGCTCCCTGCTGTGCTTGATTTAAAGGAAGCCTGGGAGCAATGCTAACCTCCCAGCTTCAGAATAAATCAGAGCCTGATCCTCCAGCCCTGGTAACCTTCAGAATCAAGTTCCATTGCTTTAAATAAGCCCAGCCCCTCCTTAGCCCCATACACAGAGGCAGGGGTTGTGTCCCAGGCGCTGTGGGTGGTGGTGAAGCTCTGTGTGGGCTGATGGAGCCACAAAGGCACCATGCTCAGTCCTCCTTCCTTCCCTGCTCAGGACTATGTCTTGATCCCCTGCAACCTCCAGCTGGAGGCGAGGATCAAGAGAGAGGTGAGCACCAAGCACTGAAGTCCAGCGTCTGGAGTAAAACAGTGGCAAAATCATTTAGCTGAGTCTCACATCACACTCCGTGGTTTGTCACTGCTTGAAATGTTGAAAATCTTCTTTCTTGCCTTACTAAAACATCATGGGTTTATATTCTGGATAGTAACCATGTTGCACTAGCACCTTTCTCTTCGGCCCTGCTCCAGGTATTTTTATTGCACAGAGGATGGATTGCAAAAACGTTCTGTGCTTTAATTAAACATTTCTCTTTAATTCTGCATTTATTGGTGTGACTATTGACATTTTTCCCCCCTCAACAATTTGTACCTATAAACAGATGAATTTTGCCCACTGTGTCCAGACCCTACATTTAATTAATTTAATTAATTCTACTCATTTAAAAGGATGCAAAACAGATCGTGCCTCTCAGCTGCAGAACAACATAGCCCCTGCAATGAGAGATCCTTCATCTGCTTTTCCTCCATGTCTTGTGTTACTATGGGAACATTACAGCTGGTGGGTTTCCTGGGTCAGAAAGAAGAGGAGGGGGAGGAAATCAGTCTGCAGAATGGTTTCTAATTTTAGACTTGAAGGCAGTTTTGTTTTCAACACTTTGCTTCTGGGAAAGCTCATCACAGAGAAAATGCTGAATGAGGGGTGACTGCAGGCATCAGGCTGTGCTGGCACTGCAGTCGTTGGCATTGGGATGCTCTTTCCCACTGACCAAATGCATCTCCCGGTTGTTCAAGAATGTAAAGGGGGAAAAAACACCCACAACAGACACAGGCATCCAAAAGGGAAGGGTGGGGGGTAACAGAGCTCCAAAATTCATCCAATTCACTCGATCACTGGCATCTGCCCCAGCCAAGGTGAACATGTGGCTATGCTGATGCCCAACAGGAGAATTCTTATCCCTGACCATGCATCCCAGGAGGAGCATCCTCATCCCTGACTGTGCAGCCCAGGAAGAGCATCCTCATCCCTGATGATGCAGCTCCCACCTCAGCTCTCCCATGGTGATGCTTCACATAACACCCCAGCCATGAAACCTTATTAATTACATCTACATCTGCTTTCGCTTGCCACAGCTATACCCATCATTTCTAGCCTCTGAAGCTGCTGAAAAACACTTCAAAACCTTGTATTTCAAAGGCTGAGAAATGGGAAAGCAAACAAAACAAGCCAGGTTGATTTACTGCAAGGAGTAAAGAACCCTGAAGGTTTATATGCCCAGAGTGGGGACCTGACTAATGATGTTAATGCCCGAGGTTGGGCATAGCAGGAACAGCTCCTAATAAAAGTTTCCTGGTAGAGCTGCAACCATTATTCTTTGACTAATATATGTTAAACCAGTTTCCCAAAAGGAATAAGCTACAGCAGTAAAAAGGTGCATTTCTTTGACAGGGAATATTCTGGCTTTAAGCTTCACTGCCTGACTCTGCCTCTCCAGCACAGGGCTGGAGTCTCAGGAGCTGCACCCCAACTGCCAGCCCCACCTGGGAATAGCCACAGGCTTAGAGCACAGCTGGTTCATGCTGCAAAATGAGGGTCTTCTGCTTCTCCCTCCAGTAACCCCATTTACTGAGACCCCCAGCACAGCCAGGGAAAAGGAATGCTGAAAAAATCGTTTGCATTAGCACCTTTGGCATACAGAAAATCCATCTCTTTCCTGGGCAGTCCTGCAGGAACAGCTGCTGGGTGACACTCAGCTTCCTTCGCCAGTGGCACATGGGGCACAATGCATCAGCCAGATGGGGAAGGGGGAACAAACCCCTTCTCCAGCCCCCACAAAACAGCAGAGGGATGAAGCTATTGCCAGGGGCATTGCTGGAGCAGGAGCCAGAGATCCCCAAGTTCCACGTGCAGTCGGCAGCACAGCCAGCCCCTGGCAACCCTTCCTGCTGCTCATCCAGAAAAAGATTTTCCAGCTTGTCACAGTGCCAGTGTTAAAGAAACTTTCTTGGACAGGATTGTCCCAGCTCTTATGGGTTCTGGACTACAGTTTCCTGATCTCAATATACTCCTGAAACCCCTAGAAATTCATAGCATTAGATGTACAAGTTGAAGAGGTGATGAGTAACACTGAGAAGATGTTACCCTTTCCTTTGGAAAAGGCTCCTCTGCTCCTTCCCACTCAGTCCCGTGTGATGAGCAGCATGATGGAGGTCAGACCCCAAGAGGAAAAGCCTTTTCCAGGGGCTCAAGATGACTTTTTCACTCTTCTGTGACCCTGGGCTTGCACCTGTGCCACAGCTCGGTACAGCATCAATCTCTCATCACGTGCTCTCATCACACTGTTTTCTTTCTCAAGCCAGGCAGAGGCCTGGGACATTGCCAGATCACAGAGTCCTCTATAATGTGCCAGAGAAATGAATCCCTCCCAGCAGAGCAGAATACACACAGAACTGATGGCCAAACGGGAATGAAAAGAGGGGCTAAACTTTACTTACTGTCTAGAAGGTGTTTGCTCAGGAACCAGAACAAAACCTTGCGTAAACACAGCCTGTGAGCAGAAAGGATGGATGGAGACACCAAGCCCCAGCAGTGCCAGAGCCCTGAGGTGACACAAAGCAGCTGCCAGCACAGGTTGCTGGGGCTGCTCATCTCACCTTTCAGGGTCACACAGACCCCAAACCCTGCTCTGCCAGCCCTGTGGGCATGCTGGTGCCAGAGAGCAAGAGCAATAGGATCTGAGCCCCCTGTCCCTGGCTCCTGAACAGCTTTCAATGCTCCACAGCAATCACTCTTGTTGGCACCTCACTCCACAGGGGTTCAGCTGGTGTTGGGGCTGTACCCAGCCTGCTGCTGCAGTGCAGAGCCCCAGCACCACACAGGAGCATCACTTCTGCCCGGGGACACGACAAGGCTTGTGTCACCAGCAGCTGAACAGTCTCTGGGGAGCATTTCAGTTCTCTGGTAAGCAAGTTTTCCCTTCAAGTTCTGTTAGGAAATGCTTCATGACCTTTGGAAATTCGATTTAATTCTGGTTTCTGCTTGTGGATTAGCATTTGGTCAGCAGGTTACCAGACCACAAGGAGCCACTGAAAATTCAATTTTTTTTTCTCAGGAAGTTCAATTGGGAAGAGTTTTCAAACCCAAACCCACAATATTGATTGTCACAAAGAAACAAGATCCCAGAGTGGAGACACAACAGAAGCTCTCCCTGAGAAGTATCAGAAACCAAAACCTCATTCCAAGCACTAAAAAATTAGGAACATTTATTAAAGAGTTACATGACAAATGTATTCTGAGCTCCTGCTCAGCACTTCACACCCTCCTGGACAAGGATGGGGAGATTCACTTCAGAAGCCACATGCAACAAATTCACTTTTTCAACCTATCAGGAAGAGTTGTACCCCAGAACAAATTTCCCAATTCCACTGCAGCACCACCTGCAACTGCTGTGACTGTGACCCCAAAATCACACCAACTTCCCTAAATAAATATTTGTACACAGAGCTGCCAGTCAGGTTTGGCTTACGCAAGTGTCAAACTGTACTCACACGAGCCAATTCACTTCAAAGTGTCTTAAATATTATCAAGAATTTTGAATAAGTTTAGGAAAGAAAAGCAGATAAGGCTGGTCCTGGCATTCCATACTTGCTGCTCTCTTCCTCTGTCTGCCCTACAGCCCTCTCCATGTCTCAGGCTCCACAGGTCACACCAGAAACACCATCAGGCCCTGAAGGAGAGCAGGGAGAAACATAAACATGGAGATGGAGAGATGTTGGTTCACAATGCACGGCAAAGAGAGAACCCTCCTGAAAAGTCCTCGTGTCCAGTTTGTAATAGGGAGGGCACAGAACCCTTTGGGAAGTGTTGGGGAATATCCCAGCTCCTGCAGGACACCTCCAGGGTGAACGGGGTTGGAACCTGGGGCAATTCAAGACACTCTGATTGGTGCCACTGGAGAGGGCTTGCCTGAATCCCCAGATCCACATCAGAGCTGCTCCCACTGAGCTCTCCAGAAAGAAAAGAGTGCCTGGACAGGGAATTGGAACCTGCCCTGGAGCCTGAGCACTGCTCATGCTGCACCTGGATCCATACCATATGTAGGCATCACATCCTCAGGCAGCATTCCTCAGACAGAGCAGCCCTTTTGGTCTTTCAGGGATTGAAATCTACAGCTCTGGCACACACAGCCACCACTGGCAGGGTCCTGTGAACAGCTCTGGTGCCTCACAGGAGGGAACAGCCCATCCGACACTCACCGCTTTTATCTGGAAATCCACGTTCACTAAGGGAATGCGCAGCACCTTGGGCAGAGGGATCCCAATGCTCAGGGCACCTGCAGGGGACAGACAGGTCCTTAGTGCTGAGCCAGCTCACACCGCATGCAGAGCTGCTCCAGGCAGCACACAGGGAGCAGAGCTGCTCAGGGCCAGCACTGTGTGCTTGGCTTTCCTCATGGTCTCCATCACTGGCTGCTGCCAAGGCTGATGCAGGGATATATAAAATATAAAGCTGTACTTTAAACTACATTCTCAAAATGGGGATTTCAGGGTTTTAACAGCTCCAGCACTCCTATTTACATCTTTCAAACACACACAGGACCCACTCTTCCCTCCTTGCCCAGAACTTGAAGTGCTCCCAACATTACAGCTATCCTGGTCACCTTACCATTGATGACAGGCAGTAATGTTTCCACAAGCAAAGTGCTGCAGTGGGGCTTCAGGATGGAAATCTGAATCAGAGAAGGAAAAAAACATGTGAGCAGCACTGCCTGGCCCATGACAGCAGCAAGGAGGACCCTTGGGACTGCTAACCACTGCCCACTGACACAGCAAAAGAACAAACAGTTCTTCTGCTCTTTAAAGCAAATCTACTTTTCTTTCTCAATTTGTATTCAGTCCCTCCTTTAGGAAAACTTCTGCCTCGTGACACTACTGCTGGAGCTCGATGTGAGCTTTGCCCAGACAGAGGTGAATAAAAAAACAGATTTCATCTTTACATTTGCTTTATTAGAAAAGACAGAAGTGAAAAAAAAAACCCCAGCAATAGAAGAATTGCTACAACCTATACCACAGAGCAGCTAACAGCTCTGACCATCGGCAGGGGTAATCCATCACAGCATCCCACAGCCACTGCCTGGCTCCCTCCCTCCCCAAAAGCCACAGGGTGTCATGCTTGGCTGCTCTTCCTGCCCAGTAAAGCCCAGAATGGTGCTAGAGACTTACATTACTGATGCCAACATCAGAAGACTCCAAGGAGAGGGAAGTGCTGCAGGAAAAGGAGAGCAAACAGCAGGTCAGACACAAGGCACTGGCCAGAGCTCACAGCCAGACCCCAAGCACAAGGTTAGTCAGCCCATGTGCAGAGACCCCTGTGAGGCATCACCCACAGAGGGACAGCTCCATTGTAACACAAAAACCAGGGAATGGCACACTTGCACGAGAGAAAAGAAAATGGGAAAATAAGAGCTTAACCTAATTTTAGTTTGCTTGTCAATGATGCAGCACTGCAGCAGGGCACACACAGTTCCTGGTTGTGCCTTCCCTCTCCCTGTCCAGATTATTCACTTTCTGGAAGGAGGCGGCTCTTGGCCAGCTGAGAGCACAGCTTCTGGAACCCAGTGGCAGGGGGACTGGAACTAGATCTTTAAGATCCCTTCCAACCCAAACCATTCTGTGATTCTATGTAAAAGCACCCAGTCTGGATTTCAGGACCTGGTGAATTTGCTACATCTCCTCATCTATCACTGCAATCACACGACTATCCCTACCTAAAATGGATGCTTTATTGCCACTTTCAATTTCTCTTTTCTACTTCTGTTGAATCTTGTTATACCCTTGTCTATTGAATTAAAAGCCTTTTGACGCATTTCTATTCCCTATATCGCTGCATACAAGCTATGCCAATTTTGCTTCTAAATCCAGCTCTTTGACAAGCTAAATGGCCCGAAATCCTCAAACCTCCTGCTATAAGGAATGCTCTCCAATCTTTAATCATACCTTGACTGGCATTAATGACAGCACTTTCCTTTACTGCTTTATCATTCATGTCCAATATCAGGTATTTCGAACCACTGCCCAGGATCAAAGTCAAGCTGACAGTCTTACAATTATTCAGGTTACCTCATTCCTCCTTGTTATAAAACTGACACACTTTTCCTCCAGCCTCTTAAAACTTTCCAGCTGCTGCAATCCTTCCTGAACAACCCCATCTACCTCATGCCATCAGTCATGTATGAAATTCTCAGATTCAGGATATGAAATATCTGGTTTACAGAAAATATTTCAAGTCAGGGGCCCCAGAGCCAACATTGCAATGCAGAGAATGTCCCCAGCTGTAGGAGGGGACAGCTCACCTGTCCAGGGCCAGCTGTAGCACCAGCCTGCCCCCGACAATCGACACGCGGACATTTAGAGCAAGGTCCTGCAAGCAGAGAGGGAGAGGATCAGCACATGGAAACATCCCTATCCCAGCCACCACTCACCCAGCTGGCTGCAGGCTGCACCCTCAGAGGTAACTCCATCCACACTTACAGCTTTCAGCAGCAGGAAGTTGAGGATAGATCCATCTAAGCGGTTACTGAACAGCTGAATCAGGACTGAAAGCTTGACACTGGCTTTGTTTTCTTCCAAGAGGATGAGAGGGTTCCCCCTCAACATCAATCTGATGCTCAGAGGACTGGTTCCACGGCAGACAGAGCACTGTGGGAATTGGGGACACATGGAGGTGGCTGCTGTCACCCCACACAGTGGCCAGGCAGGGGACTGGCAATCCCCAGGCAGACTCTCACAGCCCCAGAGCTCTATACAGCCTCCCCAAGGTCATACACACCTTGGACAAGCCAAATTTACAGAGCAAATAGGTCCAGCAGCACAGATCAGCTCTACATACTGAGGGCATAAAGGGCTGAGGAAGGAAAGGTGGACACAGAGGGGGCTGTGAGTGCCAGAGGGTGCCCAAGAAATGGGAGATACCAGACAAGGAAACAGAAGATGCCAGATATTTATCAGCTCTCTATATCAATGCCTGCAAGCTGCAGGAGATGACTTTCCCCTTTTCAGTGAACAGGAGAAGTTTGGAACAGCTGATGGCACACAGGAGAAAGGGCACTGGGCAGGGGCTGTGCAAACCCCAGTCCCTTCACCCACCGCCATCAGCTGGTCAGGCAGCAGGGCAGGCTCAGGCCATGCTGGTGCAAGAGGAGGGGAGCAGAAGACCTTTGGAAGGGGCATGACAGCACATCCAGGTGTATCCTGGAGTGGTTTGCACAAAGCCTGGCGCCAGAACAAGTTCCTCACCCCAGTGGGAGCGATGGTCCACACGGCTTCGTGCAAACGGTGGGCACCGGAGAACTGTGGGAACAGAAGCATCAGCAGCCCAGTGAGCTCTCCAGCTGATTTCAGCAACACCCACCCTGCCAGGGCCACCCCATTACACAGCATCCTGAGCCTCCCACCCTCTCCATTGTGCCCCAGCCCTCTGGGTGATTCCTGGTGGTTGTAAAGGTGATAGCACCCAGCCGTGGAAGGTGATGTCCTGCAGAGACTTTCAACATCTGCCAGTGTGTGGACTCCTAACATTTCCCGTGGGAAGCACAGATCAGAGGCACAGGAGATGCCAACACCCAGGGAATGGCACTGCACACACACAGGGTCTTTTCTCAGTGGCATTTTGCACACTCCTTGAAATGGATCACAGCCTGCAGGGAGTCCATGGCACAACCAGTACCCAACTGGTGTCAGCAGGTGTCCTTAGGGCTGGGCAGTGCAGGTGCTACTACAGCTTTCTGAGGAGAGCAGGAAGGAGGCAATCCTGGGGTCAAGCCTCTGCCATCAAGCACACACATGCACACACCCAAGGACACACAAACAGCCTTTCCCAAGCAGAACCGAGGTGGGCTGATGCCTGTCCCTTGTCACTCACTCCAGCAGGAAATACAGGCCCTGCTGTACTCACAACATCTGGGGTGCAGGGGAAGGTCTGTGGTGGCAACTGGAGCAGGAGGCTCAGGACTGCATTGAGGAAGCTCTGGCGCATCACCATGAGCAGCAGCCTGTCCATCAGAGGAGGCAAAGCGGAGGGGGACGAGTCGTGGGGGATGGTGCTGCCTCCCACCTGCTTCACCACACCCTGCAAAGAGAGGTGACACAGACATCAATCCTCAAAGCCATGAGGCATGTTCGGATCCTCACAGGAGTGCCAGGCTGGTGCCAGCTGAACAGCCTTCTCTCCTCTCGTCAGAGTTTCGGGAAAGCACCACACTCGGAGCAGTTCACTGTTTCATAGATGATAGGAGATGATAAAGGTGAGAGTGTATAACTGAGGGGCTCTTAGCTAATAACACGCTTTGTCCAAATCACGAATCAGTGCTTCAGTTCATCCTTGAGCTCTTACTCCAAGCACTGAGGGGTGATGGTGCTACTCCTGATGATCCCAGACCTCCCACACCCAGCCAGGCATCAGCCACCCTCCAGCTCCACAGAAACCCACTCTGACACTGACCACTTGCTAAGAAGACCAACTCTGACCATCCTGGGGGCTTGGAGGGCAAAGGCTCCTCCCGGTGAAGTCTCTGCACCAAAGCCAGGACAGCAGTGTGGGTTTCACAGGCTGCAGTGTTCACTATCAGCCCCTGCTCCTCTTTAGTGCTCGTGTCCCAGTTGTTTCTCTCCCGCTGCCTGTTTTGATTTAAGCTCTCCTGTTTGCAAGTAGTTTGCTTTTTGCTGAGGTCTTTTTTTCCCCACAGTGAGACAGGCATAAAAAATACATCCATTAGCCTGGTTTAGCATTCACCTATCACAGAGACTGAACTGCAAAGGCAACAAGCACTAACACCAGGCCTCCAGGGCAAGGGAGAGGAGGAAAATTGCTCGTCCCATGAGAAGGAGAACTGCTCATCCCAGCAGCTACATCCAACAGACAGACAGTCTTGGGCAGACTCAGGGTAAGTTGGCATATAAAGAGGAAAAGTACACACGGTTGCTTAGTGGTCATTTTGGACAAAGGTCTAAGCACTTAGGAGCTTGCATTTCCAGGGTAAGTCATTAGCCCTGCTCCACCTGGGATTCTACAGCTCCCATGGGATGAGGTGAGCACACTGGAAGGCAACACACAGCAACCCTCCCAGGGTTCTGCAGCATTAACTTACATCTAAATCCAGCCCAAGGAACTTGCCAGAGGTGTAGGGGATGCTGGCCAGCTGATAGTGGATCGTTCCTGCCGTGCCAACTGGGATCACTGCTGCACATGGGAAAAGGATTGTTACAGCTCCAAGAAATCAGCAGCAACACAACCTCCCCTGATCCCAAAGGCCACCAGGTCCAAGCATTCACTGCTGCAGGGTGCTTGCTGCTACTCCAGATGGCCAAAACATCCCCAAATTCGGCTCAGTGGGATCTACCTTTAGGATATAGCACAAAAGGAGCATCAAAGATAATAAGACAAATCCAAGGGTGATGCATAAAAATGGTATAAAGAGGGCCAGGGTGGGAGCAGCTCACATGGAATGCTGGGGTGTGAATTCGAGGCTCAACAAAAGCCCTGCAGAAGTGTTGGACTTCTTTTGATGCACTGATGGACTCAACATGGGAAATGGGGCATGTTCCCACTGTGGGGGATGCAGGGAAGCAGCACCTCACCCTCCACAAGAAGCTCACCATTGAGGGTGCTCAGGAGATGGATGTTCACAAGGTTCATCACTATATCGACTACAGGACAGAGCTGCAACATAAAGCAGAAATGTGACTGCTCAACCCTCACCACCATCACCCAGAGCCTGCCCAGACTGCCCCCTTTCCATCTAAACCAGGGAAAACTGGCATGGCACTAGGCACAGCTGGGATGCTGTGAACGACTTGAGGGCAGTGGAGCATCCCTGGAGCTGTGGGACCACACTGAAGGGAAACACTTTGATCTGGGGAATGCCTGAGGCATCAGCCTACAGGCATCACCCTCGGGAGTTGCCAGGCTGCCCACAGACACCCCAGCCCCATGGCACACACCAGTCATGTGGGACAGCAGCACAGAGACATTGTGCAGCTTGCTGTGACCTCATAACAAGTTTTTCCCAATATCTCAGTGTTTCAGCTGTGACAGGAGGACAATCCTGAGCCATACCAGAGCGGGCAGAGTCGCTGTCAGCTGGCGAAGCACCAGCTCATTCACTGACAGGCTGAGTAAACTGGAAAGGAAAGAAAAAAACTCCAAATCAGCACAAACAAAGCTCCAGGACAGGAGAAAAAAGGATCTCCATCCTCTGTTTTACATTCTCCAGCACCCTTAGTCATCCCTTCAGGGTCACTGCAGCAGCTGGTGCTAGCCAGAGCAGGGGCTGGAGGGACAAAAGGCCCCAACTAAGGGGAGAATTTGGCTCATTGGTGAGAATCAGAGAATCATTAATGTTGGAAAGGACCTCTAAGATTATCACTTCCAAGTGTCAACCCAGCATCACCACCGTGTCCACCACTAAACCATGTCCTCAAGTGCCATAACCACTTTTTTTTCTAGCACTTCCAGGGATGGTGTCTCTACCACTTCTCTGGGCAGCCTGTTCCAATGCTTGACAACCCTTTCTGTGAGGAAATGTTTCTTTCAGCCCTTGGGGAGCACAGACATCACTGCATGAAAGGAGTGAGCCTCTCACAGCGTGACCTGTGTTTGGTGTCTCCCTCTGGTATTTAAATCAGCACTGTAGTTAAGGGAAGAGGGAGCTGTTAGGAAATATCTTCATGTTAGTTACTGGGAACAAACAATTTGCATCTGGAATAACAAGAGGAGAAATCTGCTGTGTGACATTTCCATGCTGCTGCTGAACAGCTCGCTCAGGACGTGCCATGCCTGCAGCAGCACAGAGGCAGTTTCATCTGATAATCAATATATTTCTGGACTGTTGAGTTGGCAAGACACAGACAGCAGGAATTCATAGAGCACTTTGTTATTTATGCCCAAATTCTGCCTACAAATGCATCTGAGGAGCTGCCATTAAGTCAATTGTGTATATCTACGCTCCCCTTGCCCCCCCCAGGAGCTCAATTCCAGCAAACCATCACTTTAATCCTGCCAAAAATTAAAACATGACCCCCAGAGCAGGTGAATCATGTTCCTCTGTTCACTCACACAGCATTTTTCAAAGCAGCTGCTGCACTGATTGAAATATAATGCATAATGCAAAAATTAATTAGGAGAATTTTGATGAACCTGAAAAGTGAGTAATTCAAAAGCAATAAAAGAAAATATTTCCCATGATCAATTTACTGCTGTGTTCATCAATACATGAAGTCAGCAAAGTCTTGCTGTCAAGAATTTAATAAGACTGAGCAAGAAATGGGACATTTGAATGGAATTACACACAACCACTGCAGTCAGAGGGGAAACTCCACATGCCTGGCATTCTCCTGGGACAGCAGCCAAAGGCAGAGTACAAAACCAGGGGAAGTAATGGTCCTGTTTTCCTGGAATTCTCCCAGCCTTATTATTCCTACCCTTTGGATATCAATTCTCTAGCTATGTCTAGAGAAATTGTGTTGGGAAAGGTACCAAACCTCATGCTTCAGATCTTAAAATTTCCACAGACAAACAGGGCAAATTAACCCTCATTCCACTGAAGCAATTGGCACTGGCAGTAGGAAAGAAATTCCATCCCTGAGGCCTGGCTCTGTATCAGCTGAGCACCGTCTGTGTCCTGGCAGACTGTCCATATTGCTGGATAAAGAGGACAGGATTGTACACAACAGAAAACATAAACCTGCAGGAACTCACCCAGAAAGGACCTTGATCTTTATGGCCCCAAGAATGCAGAGGCAGTCTTCGGTGACAACCTGGAACGTGCCAGACTCAAAATTCGTGCATTTAATGTTTGCAGTAATGTTCACCTCCACTAAGATATCAATGAGTTCTGAGAGCAGGCCAACCAAGCTGCAAAAAAGCAAATGGGATGATTCCATCTCTCAGCCTCTACCCAGAGAAACTCAGCAGAGCCAGGAGAAACAGGCTGCACCTCCATCTCCTGCAGACCATTACCAACGCCACAAGCCATCTGGTGATCCTGTTTGGCTCTGTGACTTAATTAGAGGTAAAAAGTACCTCAAAATCCTTAAAAGATGCAAAATATGGCAGGGTAGGGGTTTCCCTCAACATCCATCCTGAATGCCCCACTCACCAGTTGCCACTGAGCTGCAGCTTTGCCCCGATGGTCAGCTGGACCCCAATCCCTGGCAGCAGCACCACCGACAGCCTGGGCACCCGGACCTTGATGAGGTGCAGGCTGTGAACAACAGAAAAGGCTGGCACAAATTAAAAACACCTTCCAGCAGCTGAGCAGCTGCTCCCAGAGAGGAATCCATGGCACCCAGAGCACCACAGCCACCTCACTGAGGATAAGGGACTGCTGACAGCCAGAAGAAGGCAGCCTGGAACCAAACTGGGCTGGAAGCTGACTTTGGAATCCGTCTGCTTTTCCCTCTGTGGTCCCTTTTCCCTCTCTCAGTGCTGTCAGGCACCAACAGCAGCACCAGAGCTGTCATTCTGCACCTGCACCCATAATCTGCAGTGCCCCTCGCCACCCACACCGCTACCACTCAGACAACATTAACCAGATCAGAATTTCAGTATCACAATAAAACAAAGATTTATTTGCCCCTGGGCCAGCCATGCCAGGGGCAGCTCAGCCTGACTTGTTCAGAACTAATGCTGAAGGCACACTCACAGCGAAGAACTTACTCGGTGATGCTGGTGGGAGAGTTCAGCTGACCCCCTTCACCCATGATGTTGGGAACCACGAGACCCTGCAGGTGCTGCTGGATGAGCCCATTATGAATTATGGCATCTGAGAGAACTGGAAAACATCTGGGTGTGAGGGCCAGCACGGGCAGCAGTGACCTCTCCCCATGCAGGCAGATCCATCCTGGCACAGCAAAGCCACTCCACTCCCCAAAACCCCTCATGGAGGCATCAGCTGTCTCCATGCAGTTAAATCACAGGGGGATGATATTTTACAACATGAACTAAACCAAAGCTGCCCTTGGTGAACTAACAAGGAAAGGTGACAGTGAAAATCACCCCAGACTCCCAATGTGGAGGTCACAGTTTGGCTGTGCACTGCCAGGAACACCAGTGACCTCACTCAGAGGCTGGGCTTTCACTCAGAACTCATTTCCCCTCTGTCAAGAGGTTTGTTGATTTTTGCCTGTTTGTTTTTGCTTTTGGCTTTTGGGGTTTTTTGGTGGAAGCAACTTGAAACAAGCCTGAGCATTGCAAATATTATCATGTCTGCTACTTCACAGCAGCTGTTTGTCAAATATCAGCTGCTCCAACATGGAAATGAGAAACAGAGACAAAAAGAGGAAATAACCCAGATCTCTCCCTGAAATTCTGTGTGGCTGCTTGGTGCTTAAACATGCCCCAGCTCTGGAGCAGAGATTTCTCTGACCCATGAGCCTGGTGATGGCTATCAGGGGCTCTGAGCAAAGTCTGCAGCCCTGACAAACTATGAAATAAAGATGAAGACGCTCAGGAATTTCTACTTCCCACCACAGTCCCACAGAGTTTTCAAAGCAAACACAACCCATGCCTTTTTGTAGTTACCATTCTGCATTGCCCGTGG
The DNA here is from genome assembly GCF_008360975.1 of Lichenostomus cassidix. Lineage (NCBI taxonomy): Eukaryota > Metazoa > Chordata > Aves > Passeriformes > Meliphagidae > Lichenostomus > Lichenostomus cassidix. The sequence goes on along the minus strand of NC_139500.1, from coordinate 7,537,783 downwards.
GCTGACAGCACAGGACAGACCCGACAAGACTTCCTGCGAGGGTGAGAGGAGGCCACAGAAAAAGAGGATTCCAAAAAGCTTCAAAACCATTGTCTCCAGAAGATTCCCCTGCTGGCAAGGGAGACATCAGAAGGGACAGTGAGGAAAAAGCCTCTCAGAAGTGACCCCAGTGTCCTTATGAGGAAAGAAGTCAAGGAAGGAATCCCTCATTTACTCTTTATCCAGCTCAAGGCAGACTCTGCTCAAGCCCAGAGCAACAGGACCTTCTTCACGTCCACACATATGGACAGACTCCATGTATGAGTCAAAAAAAGCCCTTTCCTGATCCCTTGTGACTGGCTAAAAATGTTCACACGAAAGAAGCCAAATTTGATGTTTAAGTTACTTCTGTATCCCTGTGATGCACAATTACAGATGTTTTGGTGAGGGGCTTTGCCAAGGGAAGCATCTGAGGATTATCCTTGTTCCTTCTACTTTTCAAAAGCAATAAAGTACAAGTGATAAAAATAAGCCAGCTAGAAATAATAATTTAATAATTATTAACATAAATTGAATTACAAAATGGCAGACATAAGCAGGTGATCAGAAGCTTGGTGCCCAGCACAGTCTCCAACTAAAGCAGCCAAGCACTTCCAGAGTGAGACCTGCCACCACAACCAATGCACTGAGGCTATTACCTGACTCAGCTGCAGCCAGCTGGGATGGCTCTTGGCTCCACTCAGGCTCCTCTGGACTCCTCGAGACTCTGTGATGTCCCTTTTTCCCCCACAGCTGAGATGAAAGAAGTGGCCCTTATATAAAAGCTGCAGCTAAGCAGACACACCTTTCCCACTCAGCCTCCCTGGCCCATGAGCAGCCATCCCTCAGCTCCTGCTCCTTGCAAGCAACACCCAGCTGCCACCTCTCTTGATTTATGCGAGGAAACGTCACTGCTGACTTGACCAGCTGCCATTCCCCTCTGTGGCCTGGATCACTAGGATGCTGCTTTCACCCCCTTCCCCCAGTCTGTCTTAAAAAGGATGCCCTGCAATGGTGGATCCATTGGGGATCCCTATGCTTTGAGGAAACCAATTATTTTAGGAAATCTTGAGACTTACTGAAGCACCTAAACCTGGCAGAAGGCTGATGGGGCTGCCTGTGCAGGGAGGCAGCACATGGAGCACAGGAACTTGGGTTCAAGGAGGCTTGGAGTAGGAAACTGTCTACTTTTGCCAATCCCTGAGGAGCTGTGGGACCTAAAAGACTCATTCCTGTTTCAAGTGCAGTCCTGAGAAAAGATTTTATTGACAAAAAGCAAAGTGGAGAGGTTGCAGAGATCTGATAGATGCCAGCTCTTTGATGGATTTCAGCTGGATCTGTACAGTGTCATGAACCGACTGTAAAAAATGAAGTTGTATTGAAATGTATGAAGCCAACAATAAACATAATTTTGAATAAGCAACATTTATGGTAGCTGAATACTGGTAGCAGCAACATGGATTTCAAAGGAAAGTTTCATCCTGCAGGAATGAGACTCACCCCTCAGCAGATGCCTTGGCTGGGCTTCACGGAAGTTTCCATTGTGCAGGGCCCCAGGAAGATCTTATCTGGGCACTTTGTTCAGGTCTGGTCACCCATGTTCAGCTGGGACAGACTCGGGGGGAAACCCAGCTGCTGGGAGAGCTGGGGGAGCCACAGAGGGGCTGCTCAGCCTCACGGAACGTGGAGCAGCAGAGATACAATCATTCTCCATAAACATGTGAGAGGAGGGACAGGAGAAGGAGACAGGAGTGACAGGAGATCTGCCTGGGCTCAGGGTCAAGGCTGGCACAGGAACAAACACAGGCTGATACATTCAGGTTGAAGTTAGGAGAAAGCTGTCACCATCACAGTGAGTTCAGGGCTAGTTATCTCCTGGGAATACAGAAGGCAGCAAAACTGTACTCAGGATGCTCTTCAATACTGCACAAGGTGTGTTCTTGCAGCAGCAGAGAAGTGCTTGCCCCAAGTCCCTCAGCATGTCCTGTCCTGGGCTCCATGGAGCAAACTTTTGCTTGTCATAGAAACTTGTTTTATTTAACACAACCTGGGCTGCATTTGATGTGCTGGTGACAGTCTAGTTCCAAACCCAGGTGTTGGACTAAATTATCTAAACAGGCAACCTATCCATGCTGCTCCTTTTTTGTCCCCTTTCAAAGGCTCAAATACATCAGGCTGAGTGGTCATCATGAGCACATCCGCAGTGAAGTGTTCATGAGACTGCTCCAGCCTTGTACTTGTAAAGGCCAGCTGCTGAGTGTGAACAAGTGTGGATTTCCAGCTGCTTTCAGAGTGTCACTGTGTGTGCAATAACCACCCGAGCTGCTGTGTACGTGCACAGAACAGCACAGCCACACTCCATTGGATCCTCTCAGTGTTCCATGGCAAGAGGCAGAGATCCATGTCCATGCACACATATCCTGAGCCACACCTGAACCACAGCAGTGACAGCAGCTGTGAGGAACATAGCCCATTTTACACACCCTGTCCATATTTCTTCCTGCTCTGTGACTTCTTCCTCCTCAGTCATATCCCTTGCCTCCCCTCTCCCAAGCCCATATTTCATCCTCTCCTTGCAGCAGTGATTTAGATATCACTTACCAGGAGGCTGGATTCAGTCCTGCAGTGACAAGGGAAGATATATTAAAATAAAGCATTGCAAGAAATTGCAGAAGAGATTGTCTCAACGCCAACTGCTGGAAAGCAGAAGGGCTCAAGGAAAGATCAACACCCGCAGAGAAGAAATACTCCAGAGCAGCCTCAGGTATCCTGCACTGCCTCAGGCTTGGAGTTCTGCAAGATGGCAGGTTAAACAGCAAGAGGATCTTTAGAATCGTAATATTAAAGTAAATAAATATAATAACTTATTAGATATTATTACATTAACTGTTTTTTTTTCTCTCTAATATTCAGAACCTAGGGAAGCCTAGGGAAAACTTAGGAGGATTGCACCATACAGGTCAAATTAAAATGCTGAGGAACACTGAAGGTGAAATAAAATCAGAATTTTTGCATCACATTTTAATGACAAACGGTGGTTTTGAGACATTCCAGAGGTTTGCAGGCTACAGGAGCACAACTTCTCTTTGCTGTTATGTGGCAAATAAAACATAAAAATTAAAAAATAAATAGAGTAACCTCAGACGGTTAAAATTCTTTAATGGGCAAATAGTAACATCTTATTAAGAATATACATAAACTGAATCCTCTCTCCCAAGGTGAAAAGCTTAAGTCTGGTGGCAGGACTTGCAGCCTGTGATGGAGTTGCTTTGTACAGATGTTCAGCCTTTTCCCTCACAGAGACACCTCCTAGGAGTCAGCGACTGCTTCCAAACGGATGCTGTGAACATTAATGAACTGCTCAGCTCAAACATCGATAGAAAATAACTCCCTGATGCCAACAAGAAGGCAGCAGCTCAAGGGGAAGGAAATAGCACTCAGAGAAGAAAATGACACAGCAAACTGCTGTACTGGAACAGAAACTGGGAAGGGAAGGGGGGAAACAAAGTAAGTTTTAAGCACTGACTGCAGCTGGGCTGTGATCTCCCAACCTGGTCCCGAAATGCTGAAGTTCAGGTGATGATTTATTTCCCCACCTGGCATTTTGCTGGGGAATATGGCAACACACCAGATCTGCCCTGGGATGAGGTTGGGCACATTGGCCAGTGGCAGCTCAGGCCAGAGCCTGGAAAACAGGCACATGGAAAAATGCCACTGGCTGCTCTGCTCCCTCTGCCTCACTGCGAGCTGGCTTGCTCAGGGGAGAATTTTTCCCACTCCTGTTAATGAAATTGCTCAGAGAAGTGGAAGGAAGGAGCTATCTCTGAGCTCCCCAGTGCAGTGTAACATGCTGAATTCAGCACCAGAAACACGGCGTTAGCGCAACGCTGTCTCTGTTGAGTCACCTGTGTTCTGCTTGGTTTGGGATGGATTAATCCTCCCAGAGCCAGGCTCCAAAACTAATTTCTAGCAACAGTGTTTGCCAAAACATTAACTAGAGTCTCCTAGAAAGGACCTGGAAGGTTTTAGTAAGAACTGAAGGACTCAAACCCTCCTCAAGTTTTGGGACTAAACTTGAGCCAGGATTGACAGAAACCCACAGTCCCCAGGGCCAGATTTACAGCTGATTTAGCAGCTCCCATTGTCAGCAGCCCAGGAGGGCAGAGCAGCTTAATTAATACCCATAACTCCTGCAGCACAGCCAGCCTTGCCAAGCTCACGCTGACCCAGGGCTGCTGCTCCACGCACAAACCCCAGACCCATGGCAGGGTGTGCGTGGGCAGACGTCAGAACCCTCCTTTCCAGCTGCACCCGTGTCTGATCCCTCAGCCATGCAGTTTCCTACACAGGGAACTTGAGAAACAGGAACATAATCTCGGGCAAGTGCCACACAGAGAGCCCAGGCAGGGAAAACAGGGAGAGGGACACAGACACACGGGCAGCAGCTCCCAGGAGCTGCCTGTCAGGAGCAGGGCGAGCAGCAGCATTGATTTCTGGAGGCATCCGCAATGCCGAGCATAAACAGCAAAGCCAAGTAACATCACTGTCATGAGATAAGCACAAATCGATGTCTCCAGGAATTTTATAGACAGGAAATTTTCTTCTTCTGAGACGCAAACGGAAGCAGGAGGAGCATAATGTTATCAGCCCCCAAGAAGGGACAAACTTCATTAGTCAGATGCAGTGCAGTGAGATGGAAAAGAAATGCATGGAAAAGTGTCACTCGCTGGGCACTTTGCAGTGCAAAAATGGAGGCACTTCTGATGATGTGCTGTCAGATCTTGCTCAGAGCTCCCCAACACAACACTGACAGCAGCACAGGCCAGAGGGCTCACAGGGACACCCAGGGAAGCCTGGGCAGCCTTCTAAATCGCTTCCCAGCTGCTTTGGCCAGACACTGGCTTCAACAAGTTTTGCAATATTGTGTTGAGTCTGTCACTGTAGAGACTGAGGTGCAGCCGAAGTGCTGCAAGGTCTGGCCCATTCCAGGTTTCCCTAGGGCATCCTTTCTCACCTGGCCCCACACAAGGCACACTTGGTGTTCAAACTTAGTGTCAAGTAAGCAGAAGAGGTTGTGACCTTCCTGAAAGACTGCCAGGAGCCTCCAGTGATGGCCCATGGGGCACACACCAGTTGTTTGTCCCGTGTTTGGGATGCATGGCCAGAGGAATGCCTGGGAACTGCAGCGGCTCACCTAAACCAGCATCTCTCCATCCATCCCTCCATCCCTCCCTCCCTCCCTCCTTGCTGCTGCCCAGCACCCCCCTGAGCCAAGCCACAGCAGCCTGGGTTCCTCAGTGATGCAACGTGCACCTCAAAGTCAGTTCCAGTTCTATATTTTAAGCAAATGAATCCCTCTCCTGCTTTCTTCCCATCACTTCCAATCACTCGCGCTGCGAGTACTGTGAACGCCTCAATTCCTCCTCACTCTTCATTCTTCCAATTTATTTTTTGCCTTCCTCCCAGGCTGGAAAATGGATTTCTGTCCATTCCGTTGTCTCAGAAAGTGTTGGCACTGTGGTGCCAGCAAAGACTTTTTAAATAAAGACAGCTAATTCTATTTGACTGAAGGATAGCGACACAGACTCAAAGTCATGTTTCTGCCTTGCCTGAGGTTTGGGGAAGCTTTACTTTACAAAAAGAGAAGCAGTATTGAGTGAAATTGTCCTTGATAGTCTCCATTAATCCCTGGGAAGAATTAGCAGCAGCTTTATATTACATTCATACATCTTATGGAAGTAAAGATTTCAGGCTTTCTGTCTTATTCACAGCTTTTAATAGAGACTTGACACGGTCTCTTTGGACACATCATCAGCACAGGTGGCAGAATTAGTGCCCTGCTTTGTCCAGATGCTCCTCGGGGGATAAATTACAGCCCTGCAGGCAGGCAGGCAGGGTTTGGAGTCAGCATTATGGAAATAAATGCTTATACCCAGGAAGACACCAACTGCTCTGAAGAAATTGCAGCTGAAACCAGAGTGAGTTTAGGTTAAACAAACCTTGCTGATGAGTTAATTAGCCTGACGAGCATGGTCTAACTCACCCACGAGCCATTTCCCTTCCATCGGCTCGCTGATGGTGGGTGGATCCTGTCTCGGGGCAAAGGCATCAAAACACCGGAGTGGTTCTGAAAGGAGGAGACAAAGAGGCATTAAAGGACAAAGAGGCATTAAAATCCGGACCAGGCTAGAGAGCAAAGAACAGGGTCACACTCTCCTGTCTCTGACCCCGCGGGGCTTAGCATCCCAGTTCACACCTACAACTGATGCTGGGGATTGTGAGCTTCCATCCCATGTCCTGTGCACCGGGGAGATGCCACACATCTCACACATCCTCCCTGAGTCCCCACGCTTCCACACTGAAGAGCTATTCGAGTGAAAATAAACGGGCGAGGAGCTCAGCTCCTGGAGAGGGAAAGCAGAGACAGGAGTGAGGAGCAGCCGCGTGTCCCAGCGCAGGGCAGGGGATGCACGGGCCCAGAGCTAGCCTGGGGACAGGCCTGGAGGCTTCTGCCCACGGGATGGTGATATACATCCGCACAGCGCAGAGGAGCACCCGGGAGGGGCCGCGGGGAACACGCGGGGCGCAGGGACAGCGAGCCGGCGGACGCCCAGCGCGGGGCTGGACCCGGCGGGACTCGAACCCGGGATCCCGGGAGCTCAGGGCGGCTCCCTGGGGCTGCACCGCCCCCTGCTGGCGGCGAGAGGCCCCGCGGGGCAGCGACCGGGGTGACCTGGACACCGCCCCGGGCAAGGACAGGACAGGGACAGCCGACCCCCTGTGACCTGGGAAAGGGGCGCACGGGGCAGGGCAGGGCGGCAGGAGGGCGTCGATGAGACGCTGGGATTTTGGAGCTGGAACGGCAAATGCACAGGTTGGGAAGCTTCCACAGACAAAGGTTCATGGAGGGGATAAAGGGGTAAAGCGACTCCCGGTACGGGCAGATCGATTCCTGTGCAACAAACGCAATAAAGACTAAACAGAGAGACTATTTAATTCCTCTTTCACTAAGAAGATCAATTTGACACCGACCTGACTACAGGCAAGGAGTGAGATGCCAGCCCAGTGGCTCGGAGTATATGCCAGGGCTGGGTACCACACACTGCATCGTCACAGACACTCAGAGTGATGGGGACAGACTTTCTAGTAGGGCCTGTTCCCTAAAAGAGGGAATATTTAGACTAGAGATAAGGATGAAGGCTTTTAAAATGAGGTTGGTAAGACCCTGGCACAGGTTGCCCAGAGAAGCTGTGGCTGCCCCATGCCTGGAAGTGCTCAAGGTCAGGTCATAGTGGGCTTGGAGCAACCTGGGATAATGGAAGGTGTCCCTGCTCATGGCAGGGGGGTTGGACTAGATGGCTTTGAAAGCTCCCTTTCAACCCAAACTGTTCTATGATTTCAAGCCACAAAAACAATGTGGTTCAAGGCCGATTTCACTTGCTCAAACCATAAAAGCAAATCTTGGATAGCACAGACTGGTCCATTAACAGCACCCACTAACAAGCTCCACAGCAGAGTGCCTCATACACACGAAGGGACACACTCAATGGCACAGCCATGCCAAAGGTCCTGGCCACCCCACATTCTGTGGGAAAGGACTGTGTGTCCCTCAACCTGCACAGCAACAAGGAAACTGTCATGGTTAAAAACTCACTGCAATACTAATTAAAACCTAAATAAGCTTCCACAGTTGCTTTTAGCATCCCATCACTGAGCAAGAAAGACCCTTTATAAACATTTGGGGACACATTTGGGTGCTTACAACTGGAATTTTTGGGTGAAATCACCACATGTTCCACCAGGGTGTTTCAGCTGGATCACCTTGATACCCAAACGCCGAACCACAGCGTGCAGCCCTCCAAACTGTCTTCAAAATGAAGCACAGGATTTTTCACAGCATCACCAGGATCTGGTAATTTCCAGCAGCCTCTCCTGACTGCAGATGCTCAGACCGTAAATAATCACTACACGTTTTTGCTGCCACTGATATTTTCTCGCCCGAGGCAGCCGCTCGCCGGCCTGCCTCCCAGATAAGGCTGGGGAGCTTCACAGGGTGTGGGTGCTTTGAGTGGAATCTTCTCAACATCAAAGTCCCAGTAGGGTTTTTAGTGAGTCTTTAGAAGCAAGTTAAGGATTTTTAATGTGCCATGCAGCACCCAGCATCAAAGGGACAGCGTCTGCAGGGGCCTGCTGTTAACAAAGTCACCGATAGCACAGAAATACGGCTGAACTAAACAGCTTTATCACCACTATTTTGAGCAACTTTTATGTGCAGGAGATGAGCACTCCGGAGGTTTACTCGGAGCAGAGAGTCTGAATAAAAAAAGCCTGACCCCCCAATTTGCCATGTGAAATTAGTCAGATGGAAATGAGGAGCTGAGAATCTTTGAGCTGGTGCCGTGCAGTTCAGTATAAATATTCTTATTGAATTATGACACTTCGCAGGCCTCACACACAGAATCAAGGTCATCGGCAGCAGTTGGCAGGAGAGCTCTGCTCCTCCAGCTTTGCTATTTCAGGATGCAATTGGTTTTTCTCTTCCAGCAGAAGTTATTGTAAGCAGGGGCTAGCTGGGCTGTCAGGGGAGGGACGTGTTCAACATGGCCATGGGCAGCAGGAGTGCTGCTGCATGTGAAATACACTGCCTGTGAAACTCTGCTAACACCAGCATCCTGCAAATCCTTCCCTCCTGCTGCTCATGTCTTCCCAGGAACCACGAGCATCCTGTCACTCACACAGAATTCCTCACTTGCCTCTGACACAGGATCCCAGAACTGGTGGTGAAGAGGCTCATGAGGAAACACCGAGGCTGAGGGGTGACAGTGCTGCCTTGACCGAGTGACAGCGAGGGCAGCACTGCACCTCTGCCCCGGTGAAGAGCACGGCCTTGGCAGCCAAACACAGCTCACACACAGGAATCCAGCCCTGCTCCTGCACTGCGAGCTGGAACACTCTCAGAAACACAAGCTGTTTCCCTGGGAGCTTTAGCAAATACACATTTTCCACCAGTTACCTCTATTTTTTAGAGAAATGAGTAAGACAAGCAAGGGCAAAGCAATGCCCTGTGGCAGAGCAGGATCCAAGGCTCCCCTCTGGAACATTCCACACCAAACAAAGGTGAAACACCTGCTGCCTCACCCAGGTGAGTGGGCATTAAGGACACAACACTGCAAACACCATGGCAGTGGCTGTCTGTCCTGCTGCAATACTGTGACAATGTCAGAGCCACAGGATTCTCACTCATTTTCATCAAGCCCTCATGCAAGGAGGAGATAAGATATCCTGAGACTTAATTTTTTTAAATTTTAAAGTAACAGTCTCCAGCATCTTTCCAGACCAGCAGGCACTGTCCCTACCTATGTCATGGCCCCATTATTGAGCATGGCACTGATTGCATTTGTGCAAAGCAGCAGGTCTGAATTCAGAGGCTTTGGACAGCCTCTCCCCACCCCTCCTGCTTGGCCAGCAGCAGATATCTGCTGTGCACTGTGGCTGGGCAGTCTCAAGGCTCCTGGCTGCCACACAGCTGAGGAAATCAAACTAATATTATTAAGTTAATGCCAGCCCTGGGTGCCTCCACCAGCGATCAAAGCCACCTTCGGCTTCACCGGCACGCAGTGACTTGTAAAAGGCTGAGCTGAAACAGTATTTCACGGCTTGAATTGCTTCAAATCCCCCAGGAACAAGTGTCAGGGCTTTCAATAGCTATAGTGCTAATAATAAAACAGGGACCTCTTCCAGTATCACAGCACAAACAGTAGTTATTTCTCTCTCAAAGCTTTGATTCCTAAAACCTTTCTTACATTCAGCTTGACATCAAAACACCCATCTCATTCACTCAGGCTGTCACAGGAGAGTTGTGTGCTGCTATTAGAAATAGCCCTGAGGTGAATTAAGAACAGGCAGTAATGATGTTCCACTACAGCAACTTTATTTCTACCAAACCAAATAAATGAGCAATATTTTATCTGATGTGCCTTGGCTCAGCAGAGAATGGCAGCTGCTCCCCTTATGATTTATTGAATGGATGTTTTCTAAATAGCCAAAGCTGGTCTCTGAAGCCAGCCACAAAATCTCCCATTCCTAATAGCCCAGCAGAGATAGGAGAGTGACATTCAGGTTCTGGATAGTGGCAAGTTTGGACATGAACTATTTCATTTGCAATCTTTCCCCCTATAAGCAAAATGCACAAACAAGAAGTTTTATTTTTAAAAAAATCTATAAATATTGATGCTCAACAACTGTCAGCAGACACAGGGTACAGACAAACCCCTTCTTGTACAGCTGCAGAAGGAAAGATGGAACTTGGAATGTCTTTGGGAGTGGTACAGGCAGCACATCCCAGCACTGCAGACACCCCAGGGTACAGTCCCTGCACCCATCACCCCAGAGCAGCAGCTCCAGCACCATGGTGGGATGACCAGGGAGAGAAGGAAATAAAGAAATCACAGAGGCACCAGCTCTCCAGCAGGCAGAACTGCAGCAAACACAGCTAAAGGGCAATTTGGGGCTTCTGGAAAACTGGCAGGAGGAAATGGATGTTCACATCAGCGATTAAAATGTGGGACATTCTGCCAAAGGACATCTCCTAAGCCAAGAAGCTGATGAGATGCAAAACAGGTCTGGACATTCACATGGACATTAAGGACACAGGGAAGCCTCACAGGAGCAGCAACACATTTCATGGATATCACACCACAGATATCACACTTCAGTGGGCTCTGACTCCCAGAGACTCCCACACCAGAGCAACGAGGGGAGGCAGGTGGATGCTTTAAGGGCTGTGAAGGGCTGGTGCCTCTGAAGGGTCTGACAGCAAGAGCTGCCAGCAAGGAGTGACAGTCCCGATGGATGGAGATGATCCATTTGGGGTGTTTTAATTCTTTTAATACCAAAGCAAAGGAAAAAGCTGGTGAGGGCAGAGCAAAGTCCTGACCAGGCAGCAAGTGCCCCGTGTGGGCAGCACTGGGATTCCTGCCCTGAGACAGGAAAAATGCCCCAATATTTATAGCCCGAGGAATGCCAGGCACTTCATTCCACACACTGGCTGAATGTTTGCTCTGGGAGCAGAACCAGGAGCAGGGGTCTCCGGGGATGAGGGAGTGAAGGGCCTCCAGACCATATTGGGAAGACACCAGTCCCAGGAGTTCCCATCTGTGGAACTGCTGATTAAACACACCCAGGCTGGGGGAAAGCTCCAGAGCGCTGCTTTGTTGGTGTTAGTCAGCACGTCAGCCCTGTCTGATGAAACAGGGAAGCCTTAAGGGAAAACAGCTTAAAACCTTCACAAAAAGCTCACAAAGGCTTGTCCTGGTGCCAGTTCAAGTCCCTGTCAGCAGATTCCCAAACCAAAGCAGCCTTTGATGCCAGCTGGGCACACATTCCCCACAATATTTCACTCCAAGGCTATAAAAACAACAACAAAAAGAATTTCTCTGATACTTTGCCCTTGACTAATGTGCACTTACTGAAATAAATAACCACCTGGTCTTGCCATTGAAGAGCAGCACAAACATTGCCACAAGCAGATTATTGACCAGAAATGCAGAAGCCAAGTTATAAACAGGTTCGTAATTCAATAAACAGAACTGTAAAGCATTTCCAAACAGACCATACAAACCTCACTCTACCTGCCTCCAACAAAGGAAGTCAAATATCTATTTATGAGATTCTAACTCCCTATTTTCTATGCCATTCAGCACAAAGAAGAAAAAAAGAATCAAGATAAAGAGAGGGCATATTTTAGCTGTACAGGATTTATTCATTCAATTTACATTTGAATCAATTATCCAGGCGAAGCTCGAACACTGCCAACGTGATTTAGGTGGCTGAACACACATCATAAATAGTGCAGCATTCATGTCATATAATCCGTGCCTGCCGTTCCTGGATCGCTCCATAAGCAGGAAGAATATCCTGACTCGCAGTGTGCCATTATTTCCAAGCAGGGGTGTGCTTGGCTACAGCTCAGAACAGAGCTTCTGAAACCTCTCAGACAAAGCCCTGGCTAACATCCAGCCCAGTGGATTAGGGATAAACCCCTGGAAGGCCGGGCCAAGCCCCCATCTCAGACAGGATTGAGCAGGGCAGGGAAGGGCAGGGCCCCACCTGGCTGGGCTAGACATTTGTCACTTCAGTAGCACTGAGGTCATTGATGGCTCCTGGGGTTGGAGAGCTCCTCCATCTTGCTGTGCCTACAGCAAATGACACAGAGCTCCATCTTGCAGGTTGTGGCAACTCACCTTGCACCTCAGGATTCCCTTTTTCTGGCTGTAATTGTGGCACACAGTGCATCTCTCTGAGAAAAACAAATGAGAAAACTCAGCTCGTTTCACAACCACAGAGCACAGCCTCTTCTCTGCTCAGCTTTTCTCTGGTAGAATATTTCTACGCTGCAGTAGAGTTTAGCTTTGTACCAACGCAAGAAAGGAGACAAAGAATTATGAAGCCATGTATCCCATTAGCATCCAAATGCAGCTGTGGAGGCAAGGGGTTTTTCTGGAGATAAGGTGTTTTTGAAACAGTACTATGAGGAGGAAAAATTTCTTTTATGAAACGCGTTTTTCACAGACCTGAAATCCACAGCGCATTATAAAACTGAATTTGTTGCTGTTGTTTTTATTTTACAGCATTAATCACTAAAGGCTTGCTTAGGTGGGCAGGAAAAATCCATTTCGCATTGTGTTAACTTCACACAATTTAAGGAGCCTTTCAAGGCCCACATAAATGCAAGTAAACTCTCCCAAGTCTGGCTGGTCCTGCAGTGGCAGGGCACACAGATGTTGGAAGCACATCAGCTGGGCTTGCCAGACACTCCAGAGGTGGAGAGCACTTGAATCCTGGAGCTCCAACACCCACCACTTGATTCAAAGTCTGTAGGAAATGAGCTTTCCCAGAACACCATTTCCTCTGGGATGGAGAATGAGACAAGACTCACCTTCTATCCCAGAGGATTACCTGTACTTGGGGACAGCAAATATCCTTAGATGCTGAGTGCTGGGATCTTTCCACCTTTGGGATTCTGTGAATTAACAAACACAAAGACCTCAGACATTTGGCCTCCCCAGTCTCACATTAAGGTTTCACGAGAACAAGTGCACAGGGTGAAGGGGAAAGCCAGAAAGGTTAACTGAAGATATTTCACAAAACTCTTTTGTATTTGCTAAAGCAGATGCACAGTTACAACACAGAACTGTTACCCCAGTGACAACATAATGCCTTTAGTCAGTTCTTAGTAAAATTATCTTATTCCAATGTGAAGAAGCAGATGGATTTGGTGCATCATCTGGAGATAAACAGACCCGGGTCAGGTGTAGGCAGAAACACACATCAGAGCTTTGGAATTTTACTGCTCACTCCCCCAGACAACCACATTTTCATACAATATACATAAACATTGCTTTGGCACATGAACAGCACAGCCTAAGAGCCAAACTGATGGTTGTGTATATGCAAGGTTCCCAATGCCCAGCTTGACTTTTAGGAATTGAGACAAATACAATATGCAATTGCTATAGCAAAGAACAGGCACTGGGACTGCTCCAAAAGGGGAGGGGGAAAAAAAGAAGAAGGAGGAAAAAAAAAACCCAAACAAAAGCAAACAAAGAAAGAAACCCCTCTTGGCTTGTATAATTTCAATTTTGTATAAGGAGCAAGCGGGGAAGAAAACATCCCTGTGGACTTGCAATTGATTTCCAGAACAAAAGCTCCCAAGGGATCTTGAAGGAGGTTCATCTGAAAAACAAAAGATGACCTTCTAGGCCAGTCACAAGAACACATCGCTGCAATCCTACCCCAGTCATCCAGCAGGAAGTCATCCAGCAGGAAGTCATCCAGCAGGAAGGGGACTTGTGCGAGAAAGGCTTTGCACATCATTGCCACGTTAGCAGGAGCTGGTGTGAAAGCTGTTCTGGCATTGTCACAGCTTTGTCCCCCAGCCGCTGGGAGTGTCTCTCGCACAGCTGCTCGCAGAAAATGTCAGGAAACTGTTGTGAAACTTCAACCTCACGACAGACACTGAGCTCACACTTACCTCCCCAGGCATCTCAGAGCAGTAATTACGGGTGGCTTGGGCACACACATGCTTTCCCCTTTCTGAAATGCAATTACAGCTGCAGAGAAACTGAAGGAGATTTATGGAGGGAACACCAGAAGAATCAATATATCAGCCCAGGTGGAAGACCATGATTTTGAGCTGCTGCTGAACCACACTAAACCATCTAAATTAACTTAATTAGGTGTCAAAACAAGTTTACTTGATATATAAGAGATATTTGTTTAAAAAAAACCTCTCAGTCCGGTTTAAAAAAGCAGGCTTGGCTCTCAATCAACATAGCCCCTCTGATCAGCTTTTAAAGACTGCATGTACCATGAGACACAGACGTTTTATAGCTCATCTCAAAGTTATATTTAGATAACGGATTCAGCAATTTACAGACAAAATCAAATCAGAAATATCAGCCAACAACTGATTCAAGAGAAAAGGATGTAGTTTAGGATGAAAGATGACCTTTACATGGCTAAGTTTCAGTACTGTCACAATTAGCTGTTCATAAATCTGGAGGGTGACAGCCACTGAAAAAGATATTTTATTTATATATTAATATATTTATATCTATTTATGTGTATATAAAGAACTTAGTCCATTCCCTCCTTCCTCCTTTCCCTTTTCCATAAGTGTTTCACTTCCCATAGGTTTAGGGCAGCATTTCAAAACACAGTAACTTCTCTGAGCTCCTAGTGAACACTCCCAGCAGGTATGCTCTGTCCTGCAGCTGGTGACAGATGTGCCTGCAGCTGGAACAGGCACATTGCAAACGAGGTGCCCACAGTTACAGCCTGCAACAAACACCCTGACAGAGCAGGAAAGAATCAGGGCAACTCCCCACCAGCATCATCAGGGGCAAAAGGACCCTGAAAAGAAGCACAATTTACAATTTCTGTGGTACAGCAGCTCCTATGTCCAGTGGAGAAGCAGCTGGAAACATGAGGATGTTTTTGCATTCCAGGCTCAGAGATTTAAGCTTGAGTCAGAGAAAAACCCAGGCCTAATTGTTTTCCTTTTAGAGGTGGCAGGGTCTCACCCGTGCTGTCACACATGGTTTCAGAGAGGCTGTTATTCATTAGCAGTGCAGACAGAGCAGAGATCTCCTCCTGCTGCAGAGCTGGGGCACAGAGGATAACACGCTGCTCAAACACAGGCAGGGTTCAGGGTGTGACACACCTGCAGCTCCCACAGGGAGCCTCCCGATGCAGCCCCGGGCAGGTGACATTCTCACAGCCAGGGTGACAAACCAGGGTCCTGCCCTCTTTCAGTGGAGGCTTTGTACAAGGTGTCTCAGGAGCACACATTCCATGTCTGCATCACGGAGCTGAGTGAGAAAAATCCCTCTTCTCCTCCTCATGGCTCCGGGGAATGTCATCAGAAACGAGCTGTGCCTTGGTTTGTAGCTCGAACAGGATGTTGATGCTTAACATGCTGCCACACTGGCATCAACACTGCTGCAG
This sequence comes from Lichenostomus cassidix, assembly GCF_008360975.1. NCBI lineage: Eukaryota > Metazoa > Chordata > Aves > Passeriformes > Meliphagidae > Lichenostomus > Lichenostomus cassidix. Next base: position 7,522,258 of record NC_139500.1, on the reverse strand, counting down.
ACAAAACGAAACTTCCGTGGAACAAAACAAACCATTAGCAGACAAGAGCAATTAGAGAAATGAGAGAGCTGATCATCAGGAGACAATTGGAACCCAACTCAGTGTTTTTAAGTGCTGCCTCGGGAGAGGGCAGCCTCAGCAGGCAGATGGACCCTGCTCCTCTCCCCTGAGCAGGGAGCACACAAAGCTCACCAGGCTCAGTTTTAGGGTCCTCCTGGCCAGCCAAGGTCACAGCCAAAAGGCTGGTCCCAATCCTTGCCCAGAGCCTGCTGCCAGCCTCACCACCAGCACCCAGTGTGTGTTCCCTAAGGCCCTGCACCACAGCTGAACCCCAGCTTTCCTCTGAATAACCCACCCAACATCCATGATTTCAGGGACTGAAATAGTTTACAAGGTTTGAAGTACACGTTTAAGTAACACGAGTCTGTATTTTTACTTAGCACACTCCAATCTGTACAGGGAACACTCCCTGATGGAGGGTGGAAGCCAGAGGTCCTTCCCTGAGACTCCTACTCCAAAATCCAGCCCTGGCAGGAGCTGCTCACAGAGCAGCCACCCAAGAGACTTTCTGGGTGTGCCTCGTAAAACCCAACCCACCATGTGCCTCTGTGCAGGTGTCCCATCATGTGCTGTTGTGATTCCCAACTCCCCAAGTCGGGAAAGAAAGATCAAGATGTACAAAACAATCAAAATCATATAGTTACCATTATAGGATATTGCAGACCTCACCCTGTTGCTTTTCTCTTGCCATTAATGATGAGGAAAATGTGTTAAGTGCTGGGAAGATGAGTGATGAGATCTAGATAGAAACAGCCCCACTGCACAAAACCTGAGGAACATAAAAATGCCTTAAAATGATAGGAAAAGTAGACTGCAAAGCCCATGAATTAATGCACCTTCTCTTGGGCCTCTCTTCCTCCAGGAAAAGGCCAAGGTCACCTGCAGACCTCTCCAGCTGCACCACCTAGCCAAAGTCCTGCCTTCTCCCACTAGAATGAGCCAATAAACACAAATTAATAAAACACCAAGGCACAGTACACACTATTGTTCCACCACTGGTGTTTACCTTTGTGTTCAACACAAGTAAAGATCTGTAAAGCTCAGGCTTAGATTAGAAAAAGCAACATGAATTTCTTGTTAAAAGCATTTGCAGGCATCCCTTTATTTCCTTACAACCATGCAGATAACTTGGGCTCCCAGCATGACACCTGCCCCCCAAAAACTGCCCCTCTGTGCCTTGCTGAGGGAGATGCTCCCCCTTCCCTTGCACTGCCCTTTTTAAGCTGCAATCCAAGCCTTGCTGGTGCTCACAGAAATGATGAAGTGGAAGCTGACACATGTTTAAGCTTTCCTAATTGTCCCCTACGGTCTACTAAGTATAATTACCAAATAATGCCTGTGAACATGACTGCATCCTTGGCAATTAGGGTGATGGCACAGAAGGGCCACCAGCCCTCCCAGCATCTCCTGCTGCAGGTGCCTGGCCAGCCACCTCACCCCAAAGCCTCAGCATCCCACAGGCATTAGCAGAACAGCACCCAACACTCCACCTTCCTCTATCCAGAGCAGATCCTCAGGATTTTAGGCAATAAAAATAACAAACTGCCAGCATTCTAAGGATCAAGTGCTCAGAGGAAGGATGATGAGCCTGTACAAATGGCTTACTTGCACTTCACACCAGCTGCTCCCCTGTACAAATGCAGCTGGCCAGGTCTGTTCCCCACTGCCCTGAGTTTCACCTGTGGGTCTCATGCCTCAGATCCTGTGGCCCCATCCTGCTCCAGAGCCAGTGACACGAGATGGAGCTGTGGCAGACAACCACCTTCAACACCCACAGTGCCACAGAACCAAAATGAAGAAGGGCACAAAGCCAGAGAGGACTGCACAGGAGATATTTTAGCCACTGATAAAAATAACAAAGCTCATGCATCCTTTTATTGCTCTCACATCCCTGCTCCTTCCAGCAATCCTGGAGCTGTGCTCAACAGATTTCCTTCTTGGACAAGAGGCAGTGCCATGTCTGCACAGTTTGTCAGCTCTGAGCAACCTGCTCAGCCAGCTCTCCGTGAGTTCTGTTTTTAAATCATCTATTTTGAGAAATGTCTCTGCTTTCACTGGGAGGATGGAACACCCACACCAGGCACCTGAAAACCGTGCCAAGAGAGGGCAAGGCTGCAGTGGCTCTGCACAATGGTGCTGGCATCCTGCAGGAGGTACATCTGGGAATGGTGTGATGGGGGCTCAGGAGCCAGGCCAGGGTACATTCAGCAACAGCTGCAATTATTGTAAACATGAAATTAGCTGTAAATATTCCTGGTCAAAAATTATACTGTGAGATGACAAGAATTGCAGCATTTTCACACTGATTTTAATTGTGTTTTGGCCAGGCTGAAGTTAATTTTTATTTGCTGTAACTCCAGAATGTGTCTGCCCCTAAATGGATGCTGAATCCAGATTTGTTTGCTTGTGAGCACAGATCTTGCAACATCTGAGGAGATCAAAAGCTAGAGGCCAAAATAACTAACTCTTTGGGGACAAGGCAATTAAAAATAAATGTGGTAAATATTTATGTGTTTCTTTTATTTTTAAAACCTACTCTAAGGTCTGTCAGGGACCCTGAAGAGTCATGGGCATCTCCTACCCCTGCCTTGCTTCAGCCCTTTCAGTGTCTGCACCAGTCCTGTGCTTGGGGAAGCCTCAGCTGGATTCCAGTCCTGCTCATCAACTCCCACAACTGCCCAAAGACTACTTAATTTAAGATTTAAACCATTTTGGTAGGAGCCAGGCATCCTCCCACCCTTTCAAATAAGAATATACAGAGTACAAACAAGTCACAAGTTAATTATAAACCTGGTCATAGCAGCTAAGAAAACACTGGAAGGTAAATATCTGCTCAGGTGAGATAATTCTGCCACAGGACTAATGCCCTACTCCACATGAAGTCAGCTCATATTAACAGCTGAGTATTCCATGGGGTTGTACCTGCCTCTCTTCCCAGGAGCTTCCACCCCCTGACATCACAGCTGCTGCTGAAGTAATGATAAGCCTGAGAGTTTTTATATATAAAATGCGAAATATGTTCTTCAAATGACCCTCCAAGAGTTCTGAAATCCAACCGCTGGCAATCTGCTAAACAGATAAAATAAAATTAATTCATTAAGTTTTTCTCTAAGGACAAGCTCAATAATTTATGGGGGTTCTTGTCAGTTCACCCATTGTGAATTTAAGAAATAGGAACAAAGTGATCTGAGGGGGAAAAAAATTTAAAAATATGAAAAAGGGGACTTCGATCACTTCACCAGTGGACAGCAACATCAAATTATTTTAGTTCACAGCAAGTATTAGACCAAAAATGTTAGATCTCCTCCTTCCTCCTCCACTGATGGAGCATGACCACAGCCTTCCTCAGTGCTGATGATGAGGATGGTCATGCCAGGATTTTGCTCACATGTCCTTTGTAAAATCACCTGGAAGGGAGGACACAGTGACTCATGTACTGTCTGCTCTCCTTCCTCTGTGCCCAGCAGGTGGGCTGAAGCACAGGACCAACACTTCCCACCTTTTGTACAGCTGCTGCTTCACTCCTCGGCCTTTTCTGCCAGTTTGGCTCGTTTTGTTTTTGTTACAACTTCAAATTTTTGGAGCAGCTCTCTGGGTCTTGAGAGAATCAGTTCTTATCTTGACATTTTCACCTTCTGCTGGTGAGGTTGTCTGCAAATGTCAGAAGCATCATCACATTCCTAAAGCTCCTACACTTCAAATCACACCCCACGGACCATCACAGTCCTGCTTTTATCTGAAGTGCATTCAACATGTTTGAAGTCTGACAGCACTTCTTGAGGGGCATTACTTCTTTTCAAGATTAAGCATAAGAGAATGTCATGCAAAGACAGATTCTGCAGCAACTTTACTGAGATATAGAATAACCAGAATTAGAAACTTAAACTGCTGTCCAAGACAAGGCAGAGAGAGAAGCAAGGACATCAGGAGGTGATGCTTCCTCACTTCTGAAAGAATCTTGCTTTGGAGCAGGATTCATGGAGAAGCAGTAATAGTGCTGGGACAGTGAGCAGAGTTTGGATTGAGCCTGACTTTGCTCCAGCTCTTACCCAAAGCCCAGAACCACACTGGGCAATGTCTTTTGGCCTGGGCAGTGTCTTCTCCTCTGGGCTGTTTCATGGCAAGGATGCCAAGTCTCTGCAGAAGGAAAACAGGAAATGGGAGTCTGGCTGTGAGAGCCCACCCTGCACTGTTCCTCCCTGAACACTTGCAACTCACACAAAAACTTTCTGTTTCTTTTGCATACTTCTCATGGATTCCTCTGGATTCTCAGTAACTGTCTGACTGCTGGAAATAAGTCATGTTTCATCATGAAAGCCTCTATTGTTTTTTTTCTACTCTCTTTCAGCATGCTGCATTTAATACCACCCATTGGCTCCAAGAGCACTAAGAGAAACAGCATCCACTACTAGAAGCACTTGGAAAAGTCAAATCACTTGTTTAGGATGGCTGCAGCATTTCCTTTGGAGTCAACTTCTAATGGCTCCACAGGGAACAGAACAGAGCCATCAGCTCAGCACAGGATAAGCTCCACATCCAAGCAATATTCATTAAAATACCAAGAAGATTAAATCCCCCCCTACTTCCCTCAAAATCAACTGTTTGGGGAAATGTATGGCAAACAGCACGATGCATTTGCAAACAACAGCCCCACTCAGGTGCTGGCAGTGCCTCTGGAAGCTGGAAGAGATTCTGAACATGTACATCAGAGCATTGAGTCATGATCAGAGCTTTAATCTAAATTTGTTCCATTGATGTGGCAGGAGATTTGTTCCACACCAAGCTGTTTACGTTTCGATGTGCAAGTGAGTAGATTTAGCTCATGTTTCAGCCTTCTAGAAGTCAAAATATTTCTTAGAAACACGGCCCATTTAATTCTGCTTCTACTTTGCTGCTGGAACACTATTACTATGCATGCTGCTTTTATTTGGATACCTTCCTATCACTCTTTAACTCATTTCTAGTGGGAACTTCTCCAAAACCATAATCCCCCATACGGGCAATTCTTTTAAGAGTTGGGCTCTATGATCCTTGTGGGTCCAAATATTCTGTGATTCTCTGATTCTGTAATACCTCTACAAATATTCTCTGTGGTCCCAGCCCAGAGACATCCTGGACTGCGAAACAGAGATAAAGCATAACATAGCAAAGATCATTTCCATGTGTTAATTAGCATTAATGAAAAACAAGTTTAACTTTTTTCAAATCCCTTGACTGTAAGTGTAATTTGATGAGCTGGACAATGTGCAGCTGGAGTGTCTGAACCAACCAAAGCTTCCATCAGAACTGGTGCTATCACAGGCCAGTGAGGGAGGGAGCAGGTAGCTGTGCCACTGGTGTGGTGTCACCACAGACCTGATCCCATCAGGAGATCAGCTCATGCTTCCAGTGCTGGAAAACTGCACCTTGCACAGCTCATCCAGTGTTAACAAAGGATGTCTTTGGCATCCCTGACTGATCATGTGGCTAGGGCTCAGGTGAGCTGTCCCCAGGGGAATCCAGATCCCATCAGCTACACACCAACTCTTTAAATTGCACAGCTTCAGAACTATTCATTAGACAAATCCACAAATGTGCAAAAAGAGCAAAGCTATTACAGGCTCTTGCTGGAGACAGGCTGTGATAGCCATCAGACAGGTGCAGGGGCATGATAACTGGATTAGGAGCTCCATAAATGCAGCTTGTTGGGATTGGAGCCCTATAACCATTTTAAAGGAGAAAGGAAACAATGCCTCAAGGCCATCTGTGGTCTCTGCGAGGAGGGAGAGGCTATCAAGGCTCAGCACATACTGAAACACTGGGCAGGCAGAGTCTGAATCATTATCTGCTTGCAGGAACACTGAGAAGCATTCCTCCTCTCACCCATGTCCCTCTCCCACCAGGAAGGTGGGGCATGTGAAGTTGGTCACTGTACTGGAAACAGCATCAACAACAGGACAGTGATCCACCAACATATTCCTGCCAGGAATTATGATGACCAGACAAAAGTGATCCATCAAGTACAGCCCAGGAGAAAGCTCATTAACATGCAACAAACATCATGAGGCCAAAAAGACAAGGAATCAGGAGGCAGAGAACCTCTAATTGCATGAAGGCTGCTTAATTATTTTTAAGGTTACAAGAGAAGCCTGATAGAATATAGGCTCAATATAGCAGATGTTGCAGAAATTTCTATCAATCTTATCACAATTCTGCCCTCCTACTAGAGCAGTACAGCTTTGAATGCTGACCAGCATCAACTGGCTGATTAAGACACAAATCTCAATATTACTAATAAACAGCAAGTGCCAGAAATAATAGGCACTATGAGCATGTACAGTATCAGCTGCAGAATGGAGAAAAAAGAACTTTTATGGTGTCTTGCCAATAAATTCATCTCTGGGGAGCCATCAAAACAGAGGATGCCTTTTTGTAAAGCAATCACTGATGGCCTATGAGCAGAGAAAATATCCAGCTCTGCATGACAATGACTGCAGGGCATGAGCCATGGAGCAGATCCTCAGCCAAGCCTATGGGACAGGCTGCATGGAGGAGAGGAATTCCAGGGCAACTAGAGAGGGCACAGAAGGGAAAGTTATAGAAAATCAGAGAATATTAAAGGGGAGAGATTGGATAAAAAAAGAAGGCGTGACAATGAAGGAAAGGAGGAGAGGAATTTATAAAAATATCCAAACTTTGATCCTCTAAAGTCGCCACAGACAAATTCCTGACCTAAAGAGATTTAGACAGTGAAGCTCAATTGATTAGATCCACATCCAGGTAAAACAAGATTTCAGAAGAGTAAGGGCCATTCCTGGCCTTCTTTCCATGCAAGTCCTGTGCAAATCCTTCTCTGTGCTTCCAGAAGGAAAACCAGAGAAAGCTGGCACAGAGCTGGTCCCTTTGCTCCTTTCTGAGGAATAAGGGAGGGAGAGGAAATCTCCTTTTGCAGTGGGAGGCAGCAGAATTTTGGGAGCTGTTAAAAACTGCAAGGAGAAGGAAAAATAAAGATGCATGATATCATCATACATACAGAAAAGGCAGCAGAGAAACAAGATTTGGAAAGGGCAGCTCAGGAGAAGGATGTTCCATGTGCTCTTGCTGCAAGCAGGAAAAACTGGGAAGCAGAATCAAATGCAACTGCTCTCATACAATCCCTTGGACAGCACAGCAGGCAGGACTGGGCTCTGGCAAGTCAGTGATTTACAACCTAAAATCAGAGAGTCCTAATAGAAAAATAACAGCCTGTCAGTATAAGTGATTGTGCTTGCAGAAACCTGCCAGCCTCCTGGAGCAGCTGCTCACCACGACCTGCCAAGGAATGGGAATGACCAGGGGAAAACAGGCTGTTCTGCCAGGAGGGATGGGGGATTTCTCTGGTTTACAGGTGCTGGACAACACCCTGAGCAGGAGGCTCGGACACCCAGCAGTGCTCTTGAGATCAGCAGCACCTGGTACTCTAATGGAAGAAACACAGTTTCTGCTAAAAATTATAATATCAGTGAAAAATGAGGTGAATGCTGAAAGCACAGGTGGAGAAGGAAGCATGGGGCCAACTGATTAAAAACCAAGACCAAATTTTTGCTTGAAAAGGGGCTCAGACAAGAAACTCACACCTTGGCTGTGTACCAAAATGCCTGGAAATTACTATCTCCCTGTACTAGAGAAAACTACTTTGCAAACAGAAAAGGCATTTCTAAAAAGAACCTCTTTTGACCTTTTCTCCATTCCCTTGCCATAGACCACAAAGGAGGGATGGCTGAGGAGCAGCTCTGGCCCTGCAGCACCCTCCCAGGTTTGCTTAGTTCCTTTAAAAAAAACCCCAAACCAACCGTGATTTGAAAGGATCCAGGAGTGCAGATTAACAGCAGCAATGGGGCCCCCAAAGAAACAATTTAAACAACCAAATTCTGAAGATTTGTGAGTAGTCAAGAATTTGCAAGCTGCTCATGGGCTGAAATTCCTCCATATGCAAAGCTTATGCGCAAATAACGAAACGATCCCCAAAAATTCCGCAGAGATGACCCAGGTTAATCCCACCATATAATCCCATTTCCCAGCTCCTTCCCTGAAAGCCTTACACAAACCCTAGGCTGGTCACAGCACAAACCAAAGCCCAACATTACCACCTGGTGGAAATCCTCTTCTGCTACAGCCAGAAGCAGAAAAATCATTAAATTCACTCAGCAGAGTAAAAGAAACCGAGTTTAGGCAGTGACAGAGTGTTAGACAAACATCGAGCTCAGTCCTGCACACCAAGGGACCACCAGGGGCTGTGCGTTTGAAAACCACACGTTTGGCAGCACAAAAACATTACTTTTTCAGAGAGAAAGGCAAGGAGCCCACGTGCAGAGCTCTGTAAGCCCACATCATTTCCCTTGAGTCCATCTATACAGATGCCAGAGAAGATGCACAAGAAGGAATTTTTTAGTCAAAGACAAAATTTGCAGATAGATAAACCACGACAGCCACAGAAGACTCAACATTACCCTATCCACCAGCATCAAACCCAGCCATTTAGGAGCCCAGGCTCCAGCAGTCAGGATTTTGCACTCTTGGAAGCAGTGATTTGTCATTCACATCTTCTGTTCTTGCCAAATTGTTTGGACAGGTGAACCCCTTGTTGCAGAGACCCCCAATTCCCAGGCACACATGGTTCAGCCTGTGAAAAACCCAGCCCAAAGAGAGAAAACAGGGAGGAAACAGTGAGGAAAACAGCACAAACAATACAGCTGTAGATTAAAAAAGGGCAGATATCTCCAAGCTTTATGGCAGCCCAGATACAGAACCCTGTTTGGGCAGTTCCCAGCATCCTGAACAGCAACCACGGGACTCTTTGCTGGATCTCATCAGCATTTGGGAGCTGGTGGATGGCTGAAAACAGCACAGAAGGGGGATGGGTGAATGCACAGCCAGGGAGGGGAAAAGTGAGAAACAGGAATGAGATGCAAATAAAGAGAGACACAATCAAGGAGTGTGAACTAAAAAAAAAAAAAAAAAAAAAAAAAAAAAAGGTGGGAAGGAAAGGAAAAGGGAAATTCAAATGGGTGGGAATGTTTGGTACAAGAACATTCTACTTGAAAGGAAGATAATGTTAAAATCCCATCAGCATGGCCTGATTCCACTGAGCAATGGAGAAATCCCAGATCTGAGGCAGAGACCTGTCCTGCCAGAGCCTGCCTGTGTGATTTTAATGGGAGCAAAGGAAGCACCATGGATCTTATCAGTGGCTGAGCAGGAGGCAACAAGGCAGAGCTGAGGAATGAACTTTATCTGGTGGCACCAGTTCCCAAGGAATGCCCGCAAAAGAGGAAGTATCTCACTGAATGATATTGAATGGAGAGACTCAATGTGTGTCACTGTGAATGCCTCACTTTGGGGGGAGAATATGGGAGGGGAGGGCATTTGGTTTAGTCCATGGCTTCTGCTTCCTCAGTGGGACATGGACAGTGCAGGGTGAGTCTGAGGGGAAGTGGAAAACAGCAGGCAATGGAGGGGACTGACCACTGAAGGTGGAGTAAGGAAAAGCAGAATAAAGAGACAAATGGTAACAGAGGAGCTACAGCCTTTCTGTGCATGCAGAGGTTTGGGGCAGACAGGAGGCTGAAGGTTCATCCCTGATACCAAGGAAAGGCCATGAGAGCAGCAACATTCTGCCAGGAGTCCTCACCCCAGAGAGCAAAGATGGTGTGAGGATCCAGGAGCCTCCCAGGGCAGTGCCAGGACTGGGTAGAGACCAGAGCTACAGAAGGATCACAGCCAAGTCCCTGCTCTCTGGAGAACTAGCCTGGGGTGTAGCCACCATCTCCCAGGGATATGGAAGGTGAAGGAGCATCAGCAGTAAAGTACAATTACTATTTGATATGGGAAGGTACAGGGCAAAGAGAGCTGTAGGAGTGCCATTGATCCACTGTTACCCACATTTATATTATGCCAGTAGCTTATGAGCAATAAAAATATCCAAGGACGATTTTACAGACTAGATTCACACCCCGAGACACAGCCAAAATTACAGTTTGCTACACTGTCTTACATGAGGCCTTCAAAGTCCAGAGCTCTTGGAGAGAATCTTGGAGCGATTACCTCCTGGCACAAATGCATAGCTGGAAGCCTGGGGGAAAGCTACAAATGGTTGATAAACATAATTTCTGCCATTTTAGACATATTTCATTGTCTCCACATATCATTTAGCAGCAAACAGTAAAAAATTAAATAAACTTATAACCTGCAAAAAAATTAAAATAATTTAGGGGACCTAAAATAATCCATGAGTAAGAAAAGAGTGATTACCTGGAATTTGCCATTGTGGCCAAGCTGCACACGGACATGGCGACATGCTCAGTGGAGAGCTCAGTCCCACAAGCAGAACCCACCCACAGCACAGAGCAGAATCTTCTCTGAGTGCTGGGAGCAGAGCTCCCAGGAGCTGCCAGCATCACTTAACACCAGGGAATGCTCAGAGCACTGGTTTACCCCCCTGAGAGATCCCTTTCCCAGGAGGGAGGCACAGTCTCCCCAAGTCCTGGTGTAAAGGAGGCATTTATCCCTCTGGAGCAACATCCCACCCCTAATCCAAGGCCATGGCACAGCTGTCCCTGCAGGGAGGGAAGAGATCCTGAGACATTTGTTGTCACTGATATCAAAGAATTTGGTGCCAGGTCTGCAGCAGGAGATCCTGTGACACAGGAGTAATGCCACAGTGGCTTTGCACGCTTTTAACCTCAGGCACCCACAGCCATTTCACCAAGCATGAAGCATATTAGATATTCTGGTAACATCCCCAAATCACAAAACAACTGACAAAGGCAAAATTCCTTTGACTTCCAAGAAAAGGATGCTGTGCAGAGCCCCAGAACAGGCAGAAATTTTTGTAAATATCACAGAATCACAGACTGGTTTGGGTTGGAAGGGATCTTAAACCTCACCTAGTTTCAACCCCCCTGCCATGGGCAGAGACACCTTCCACTATCCCAGGTTGCTCCAAGCCCCATCCAACCTGGCCTTGAGCACTTCCAGGAATGGGGCAGCCACAGCTTCTCTGGGCAATAGTTCCACCCAGCAAACTGACATTGCTCAGACCCACATTTTTTGATGTAGCTTTTGACTAATGTCCCTAGGCTGCAGAGAACAAACAAGTTGTTTTCAGAATTCAGGCAGAAGCTGCCACCATCTGCCTCTCTAGACTTCACTGTCACCTGAAGTGACAAACAGGCTTCCTCATGCCTCTGCTCTTGGATGAGCTCTGTCCCAAAAGAGCTACAAGTCAAACGTTTTTCAGCCACAATAACCTTTAGAGACAAACTAAAACTTCAAGGAAAACTCCAAACTTTTGCACTTTCCTTAGAAATTCGTACTCAACTCCTGCCCTGCATTTAGGATTAGAAAGGGGAAAAAATTGTTTAATGTGGAATTTAATTCCCTGAGTTCGTTTCACCATGGACAAAGCCAGACTTTTTTTGCAAGAGGCTCTTATGACAACTTCAGTCTCCTCCTCCAGCCTCAGTGCAGTCTCTCTCCAGGCTGGATTAACCTCCGTTCTTTCAATCTTCCTGAATAGGCCATTTTACCTCTAAATCCAGACCCCATGAAGGAGAATAGCTGTCATAACTTATATCCTGATTTGCCTTTGTAACAGGCACAATCTTCTACATTCATGGTCTAACATACAATAGCCAAACCAGACTGGTTAAACCCACAAGAGAACTCATTTTAAGGAGTCATTTATCACCAAATCTATTACTTTATAAGAGACATTCTTAAATGAGGAACTGGTTTATTAAGACAATTTCATCAGGGAGGATGCTCCCATTTGATGTTTTCCATTTGATGGAAAAATGAGTGCTCAAAGAGCAGACATGTTTCTTGGCAGCACAAGAGAACCAGTTAAAGTGGAAGACAAATCCAAGCAGCTCTGGACACAGAGTTGAGCCTCAGAAATACCCTGGAGTCAGATTGGCTTTCCAGCATGGGATCCCTGCTTCCCAGTTTGGGTTATGCATAGTCCAGACCTTTCCTGCAGGACAGACAGTGATGTCATGTGCTCAGTACCAAAGCGAGCAGAATTCATTACTGAGGTTCTGTGGTGCTGACAGGAGGAACTATGGAAGATGGCTATGAAAATAAACACTGCCTACCACTGCTAACAAATGGTGCTCCTTTTCTTACTTTCTTCTTTTTTTCTTTTTTTTAATACATCAGGAAATTACTTTTGCAACTGCTACTCCTTCAGCTTCATCTTTTATCCCAGAGGACAGTGTCATTAGCCAGGCTGTGAAGCATCACAGTCAATGTCAGCCTTCAGAAAGTGTCATCGACATCTCTATTGTTAATATTATCTATAATTTCTTTCATTGCCTGCAGAACTCGTTCAAACCTGTGAAAACAAGCATTGCAAATTCAGACCTAGACTTAACCAGGTAATTCATAACTGAGAAAAAAAGATCATAAACATGGCAGACTGTAATAGATGTTGCAAAAGGGAACCCCCAAAGAACCCTGCAGCACACTTCCAGAGTTTCCAAACCATTTATTAGAAGCCTGAATGGAGCAGTTCATGGCCATTACACATCTAGACAGGTATGACAAACAGTTATTTTTAAATTGGCTATTCAGACATGCTGCTTTCCAGTTTGCAGACATATCTGCAGTGATTTTGCACATAGAACAAACGACTGTGAAACTCCGAAGTATTAAAATTGCATTTTGACTACCACTCACTAATCAAAACTTTCCTAAATTGGTCAAAAGGAAATCACAGGTTGCAGCTGTTCTCTTGCCTTAGTACTGGCAGCCTCGAGCATTAATGCTATTGCTTTTAAATATTGAATGTTTGAAGGAGGAAGTGAAAGAACATTTTTCAGAAGAAGTATATCATAAATTAGGAGGAGAGGATATTCATTTCATCAAGTATTTCCAGAGATGTTTCCCAGCCAGTTTATTGTTTACTGTAAGTGATCAGAAATAGTACCTTCCTCTCGTTGAACACGAGAGGTATCTGTGAAAAGCAGTTACTGACCTCTCTCTGAGAGTTTCCTTGGCTGAAAAACATGCTGATTCCTGAATGGATCACAGGGAGCTCTGACAGCACAGGGAATCTCATCAGTGTATCCTGCAGAAAGGCAGGAACAGAGGCAGTATAGTAAATGTGCTAGAAACAGTTTCTAGTTGTGCCAGGGGAGATTTAGGTTGGATATTAGGGGAAATTTCTTCCCTGATGGGGTGGTCAGACACTGGCACAGGCAGCCCAGGGCAGTGGTGGAGTCCCCATCCCTGGAAGGACTTAAATGGCATGCAGATGTGGCACTTGGGGACATGGTTTAGTGGTGGCCTTGGCAGTGCTGGGGGGAGGATTGGACTCAATGGTGTCTGAGGGCTTTTCAAATTCAAACAATTCAGTGGTTTTTACAAGGTCTTTCTTTCTGACACTCTCTTTAAGGAACAGCCTCTTCTTGCAAAGCTTTCCTACCCCAGGCAGCCCCTCACAGCTCCTGCCAGCTGTGAAACATCAGTGAAGATGCTTTACACATATCAGCCTTACCTGAATCAGAAGGAAACCAGTTACCACCAGCTCTTCATGTCCCACCTTGCAGCACTGTGTCAGAGGGAGATGGCTGTCACTTGCTGTGGTGCCACTCACCCTGGCAGCAGCACATTCCATCTGTTCCCAGCTCCCTGTGCACCCACAGCACACAGGGACACAGTTCCAGGGTGGCTGCTCCACCTCCCACCTGTGCTGGGGGGCTTCTCCCTCACCCTGACAGCCACTGTCACAAGCCTCTCTGGCTGTTTCCCTCCCCTCTCTCCCAGAAAGCCCTTCCTTGAGAGAAGAGCCAAGATTAAACACAGGTTTATATTCAGGTCTTGAAAACGGACCCACCTCCACCATCCCTCATTTTAACCTCATCTGCTCATCACTCCATAAATATCAACCTGCAGAGCTTTGGACATGTTGAGATTTATATCCATCCTGTCCTCTGAGATTTAATTCCTCCTGAATGTCCATTCATCCTTATGCATCCCCTGGGGACAAAATCAGAGTCAGAGAAGATTGACAGGCAACCATTTTATGAAATATTTTCAAGGGGAAAATGTCTGCAAAACATCTGTTGGACTTGAAAACAAAAATTACTCCAGTTCCTGTGTCCTACAGTTCTGACAGGTCAGACAAAACCATTTTTTATATATAAATGTATATATAAGACTCTATATAAATAACACAAATGTATATAACATAGCTATGTATAATATTTAATATTGTATGTTGTCATACTGTTTCAATATTTATATATGTTTAAAATAATTATTTATACATATAATAATATATATCAAAGTTAAATATATTATTTAAAGGCCACAGCTCACAAAGCCAGCCAGCTGTGTTGAAAAAGGGAAGAGTCATTTTCACAGAGAGTGGCCTTTGCCCCCTCAAAGCTGGGGTTGCCTTCTGGAAACTTCCTTTTGGTCCTAAAAGTTTCAGTTTAGTTTTTGTTCCTTCTCTATTAAAAAACATTTTCTTGGAAGGTAAAGATGGTCTTAATGAGAGTTTAAGTCTGCACAGCCTCAAAATTGCCACTTTCTTCTACAGGGTCAGATTCTCCTGCTTAACAGGTGTTACCGAAAGGGAAACCCTACTTGTTTTCCCTTTCTTTGACTGGACTTTGCCAAACCAAACCCAGCTCCTTTCCTGCAGCACAGCTCCCTTAACCACACCATCCTGCTCAGTGCTTCTGCACCCATCCCTCTTCTTTAGGCACAGAACAGTGCACTTTTCCCTCCTCTCCTTAGGGCTGCTCTCCCACATCAGACACCTCTCCAGTTTTGTCTGTACCATTCCATGGCATGATTTTGTTCTTATGCATCTATCCTCTTTCTTTAGCAGTGCAACTTTCTCTAATTTCTACTCCCATGCACACCCACCCGCTCTCCGGTCACACATTTAACATCCCTCCCTCTGCTGACTCCAGGCCCATTAACTCTCCAAAAGGGAAGTTTGTTAGGAACCAACAGCCACGGACACATCTCACCCCAAGTGATGTCACTTACCAGGCCATTCAGGTCTCCTTCCTGCAAATCCTGCTTTGGATTTGCTCCCTGCAATTCCAAGCATCACCAGAGCAATGCTGCACTCCTTCCCATCCATTGCCATTTCACATTCCAATTAACCAGAAGTGGCTGTTATGACTCTGCAATGGCTCTAGCTTGCCTCACTTTCTCTGCATTAAAGGATCAGTGATTCCCCAGCTGTCTTGACACAAATTCCCTCTCCCCTGCCAGTAACCTGGGCTGGTCACAGCCCTGCAATGATAGCCCACGTCATGATGTCCTTTTGTTGTACTAGTACAGGAATAGAGGCACAGGATGTGCACCACCAAACTGGCCTGAGATCTATGGTACAGCCCTTTGAGTTTACACATCAACTTGCAAAAAATACCTTTCCTTTGTAAACAGCAGATTCCAGCCTTATCTTTGACAAGATGCCCTCAACTGCTACCCCTGAGCCTGTTCCTGTGAAAGGACATACCACCAGACAGCCTATGAGACTGAGTGCTCAAGCAGCCACATTAAACAGTGATCTGATATGACAACAAGAAAGTTTCTGGCCTTTATTTGAAGGCTTTTACCAGTTACAGTAAGAATTGTCATTGCAAACCAGGAATTTTTTAAAAAATGAATAATAAAAGTTAAAAAAAACATCCACGAGTCCAACTGCAAGTAAGACATGTTGGTACAGAAAGGAGACATGAGCTTTTGCTTCTTCCATTCTGTTTGTTTTTCAAAGAACTGACAGAACTAAGATACTACGATAAGTTGGATGCTTTCAGAATCATTCCAGCAGGTGAGCATTTAACAGCATATACTGTACCAGGGTAACAGAGTAGCTATGTTAAGTCTATGGGTTTGAGTTGAGCTTATTGTAATTTGCTTCCCAAAAAGGACATTAAAAACCAAATTATGCCAAGATATTATAATGGACCCATAGGTTGGCTAATGACTTTGTCCCTATTTTATTTATATCTCATCTTGGTAGCAAAGAAGTGATGTAAGTAAGTGGAAATCTGAGCAGTGTGACTGACCAGATTGCCACTGCAATTCAGCTTTATAACGCACGTCCAATATGTCCACACATCCTTCAGCCTCCCAAGGCACACCAGCAGGAATTCTGACTCAGCCTTCTCTCAGCAGGAAAGGCCATTTACTTGCTTTGACCAACATCAACCCATCTGATGACCTGGGTGCTTCCCAGTTCCACACATGCAATCCTCTTGGAAAGAGACTCGAAGCAACCAGGTCCCAGTGCACAACTGCTGACCTCCCAAAAGTCATCTTCACCTTCAGCCACATCCTGCTGCCACCTTTTGCTTTGAGTTGCTGGAATAATGGTGTATTTAGAGTCGAAAAAAAAAATATGCTTCCGACTTCAAAGCAAGGAAGTAATGGGAAAGAAGATTTTATGTGCATCAAACCCCAGGTCTGTCCATGCTTGTTCAGTCCAGCCCCAGCTGTGCCACACCAGCAGGCAGTGCCAGCAGTGCCTGTTCTCCACAATAAGGCACCCACAGAGCCCTCAGGGGCAGGAAGGGTGCTCCCCCAGCATGGGAGCATCCTTGCAGGGATCACTTCCCATTCCGAGGTCAGATACATCCCATGAACACTTCTCTGCAGATGCTGGTCTGTGCACACAGCTGTGACAGGAACATTTAAGCTCATCTAAGAAACACACTTCAAATCAAACATATCAACTCAGTTTACAGTCAAGTCTGCTCACAGAGCCTGGTGACACAAACAATTAACATCTCGTTTGTAACTCATAACCAGTGTTTTAGCAGTTTCAAAACACGTTAAACATGTAAAGTCATGTGACAGCATTCCTGTAACACATCCCTATTCCCACACCAAGAGGAGGAGGAAATCAACACCACACTCACACCCCATTGAGTTGCAGGAGGGAAAATAAAAAAAGTTTAAAAAACAAAAAAATAAAGAAATAAAACAACCATTTGCCCCAGCACACTCCAAAAAAAGTTCCAAGACTACTGCCACTGAGGTTAGCAATGCCTGGGGCTGGAGAATGGAAGCTGAAATTCCAGGTCCTGCAAGCTTCACCATGGACTACCACGGGCTTCAGCTCTGCCTAATCGTATCTGAAAGCATGAGAGACTCCAGCAGACATGACACTCTTGAAATACAGAACTTTATTTAGAAACTGCTTAAAATAGAAAAACCCTGTCAAGAAAAATCCAAGTCAAATATGGTTTCTCAGTAAAATGGAGTTTTAGGGCAACAAAAGTCTAAAAGGCCACAAGAGAAATAGCACCACTGCAATTTAAAACAATGGCTAGATACTTGCATTTTTGGCATTCACTGAATTTGGGTTTTTCTCTGAACTTCACAAAGATTCATGCACTACACAATTACCATAAAATGCTCTCCTACACACGTTTTAGGACAAGCTACCACCAGAAACAAATGAATACAAGCACAACAGGACTGATCAATCTCAGTAGTGAAGGGGGGTCAGAAGTCTTGCAGGATCTTGCCAAACACAACAGTAATGAGGGGCATGATAGCAAAAAAAGGACAGTTAAGGAAAGTATTTTAAATATTAATATTTAAGTTAGTCTCAGTACTGTATTTTCTGCAATAACATTAGCTCTGTTAGCCAGCATCTTTTAGCTTTTACCCCAGAAGACTACTGAACTGGCAAGTGTTATTACTAATATGCCCTTGCTTGAAGGAGGAAAAAAAAAAAAAAAGAAAGCAGACAGAAAAATATCATCCTCATGTGCTCAATTCACTTTCATTCAAAGCCAGTTGCACAGTGCAAGTCCTGTTACAACTATTGGGCGTGATCAGCATTCCTTGGGATGGGAAAGCAAAAAGTGAGAGACCAGAAGGGATTCCAACAGAAAGGAAAATAAACAGAACAAATGAAAACGAGAGCCAGGAAGAAAAATTACTTCTGAAGGACATTTCAGGCAGTAAGACTGTGTGCCCTTTGCTTTGTTTTGTTGTTCTTTACAGAAAACACAGTACGTTTTGGCAAAGCCACAATGCCACAGAAAAAGGCTTCAGCACTCTTCAAGGTAATTTATGTGTCTCAGCTGTTCATACTCCCTCTAATCTTGTGACAGGCAACGTTAAGGCCCATTTCATCGAGAACTAATCACTTAGTAAGCAGCTTTACATAGGAATGGAGTTTTGTTTTAATAGCCCCTTTTGAGCACTTGCTGACACAGTGAGACTGCCACGCAAGGCCTCTCGGACAGCAGTGAATGGAGTTAAACAAACGTCTACCCCAATATGAAGCACATAAAATCTCCCATCACATTACTTCAATTTGGCATATGGAAGCATATTTTAAATACTCTTAAGGCATTTATTATAATTTCTGTTCTGCAATTTCACATTAACTCAATCTTTCTGTGAGTCAGAGTCTTTAATTTCTCTACTGCACACCACCTCAGATACAAAAAGAGTCTTCCAACAAACCAGTGTTTTACCAGCAAACCATTCTGCAACGAGTTCCAAATATTCAGCCTCTTGCTCCCTAAATATACCACCTCGATGTGAATACTGCTCTGCTACAGCGTGAGAAAGAGCTCCTAACTCAAACCCACTGTAAAAGTGAAACTTCCGCAAAGTGCACTTTAAGAAGAGGTACTTTTTGCTTATGAAAAGAAACCAGTGAGTCCTCTAAGAATAAAGTGGAGTATTTTACAGTTAAGCACATGATCTGGGGCAAAGAATTCTGATGTTGCTGCTCTGCTGGTACAGTATGTGGTCTGTTAATACTCTTCTTGTTCCTCCTGCGGTGCTCCTTCGTCAGGTATCACAAAGCCTTCCTGAAGGGGAAGAAAACAAGTGCTTTAATGAAAATCTGATGTCAAACCAGTTCCTGGCTACTCTGTAGGCTCTTCTTTTTTTACTTCAGGTAAGACACCCTTAAGTCACTGTTTACTGTGTTAAGATGTATTACCAGAAGTATTTTCCTCATCTTTGATCTATTTGTTACACACTACTCATGAAAGGTCTACCTTGTTTGCTGTCTGACTATAATTAAGTTATCTGCTCCTTTATTACAGGAAAAAGCTAGGCCATAAACATCATGGGAAAAAAAAATAGAACTAGAGAAAGCCCTGGAAAGCAAACCAGTTTCCAATTTCAAGGGCAGGGAGGAAATGTGCAACCCAGTTTGTAACAGATTACTTACATCTGTGGCATAAAGAATCTCCACAATCCTCTGCAACACTGGATCATTCTCTCCTTCATTCTCCTGGCAGATCAATTCAATGTTCCTCAATTTGCCAAAGTAGAAATCTCTCTCCTTCTCCAGATCTTCAACAGTAAGTTTCAATACATTGATCTGCCAAGGGGCATCAATAATAATTTATCCACCAAAGACAGAAATCAGTAGGATCTATGCAAAAAGGGACATCTCAAAAATTCTCAGAAGGGTGTTGATATGCAAAGCACTTCAGCAGCAACCAAGATACAAAGAGAGGGGGAACTCTTGAGAGGAGGAAAAGGGCCATTCCTCAAATTTTAACAGTACTGCCACAACAAACATCCAGTCCAACACACACAAACCCACTTGGAAAGACTAAAGGCTGATTCCATGAAATAGGTAGTGCACTGACTGCCTGCAGTTCTCTCTGCTCACACATTCTTTCACAACTCTCCTGCTGACAGCAGGTTCAGTTGTATTACACTCTGGATTTCAGTGCAGGAGCAGCTGCTCATAGCTCCATTGGAATGCTGTGAGAGCTGCAACACAGCTGTGGGAATACTTACAAACCCTGCTATGTGTGACACAGCCCACACTGGGGTGAAATGTCTGGGCACTTGTGTGCTACAGGAAGGGTTTTGCTTCCATCAGGAAAGCAAAACCATTATAATGAAGGGCTCCAATTAAGTGATTTTAAATAAGCTGTTTCAGATCCTTCTCCCTCATTTGCCTGACCCAGACATTTTGTGCTATTGGAAAAGCAAAGCTGCACATAACTCTGTCAAGCAGAGGTCAGTCACAGGGCTGTCCTGTACACACCTGCTCGATCAATCCTGCCGATTCATCGTCTCCTCCACCCTTTTTGCCCATCCCAGGCCCAGCTTTGGGACCTGCTGGGGTCCTCTGTGCAACGATGGGCCTCTGTGGGCCTGCAAGATGAATTCACCAATTAATTCTAATTCATTCTCCCTCTTATAAAGGTACTATCCCCCCTCCAAACATGCTTAGGCATGAAAGAGTTTGAAGATATGTTCCCTCCTTGACACCATGCAACACGTCCTTTCTTTTTGGCACACTTGGCACCAATCCTTTCCATCTTCTCTTTTAGAGAAGACTGTCCTTTCTGTAGCCTCCAGACGTCTGGGTACTACAGCAGCCTCAGTGTTTGAGCCTGGCATCTCTGAAACAAGATGCAAAATACTATAATCCCATACACTGATTTTAAATAGCAACCCAGTCTTCATTTCCCCAGAGTTTTTAATGATCTAGATAATCTTTTAACTATTTTCTCTACCTGCACTGCCAGTACCGAGAGATTTCCTGGTTTTGTTCACAACTGGAGCAACAAGGTTTGGTGCTATTGTGTCTTGGCCTTGTCGAGCAGCAACAGGATCATACTCCTTCCCGTCATAGTTTGCATCAAAAAATTTTTTGAACCACTGAACAAATTCAAAGTTGTCCTGAAATTTTCCTTTCACTAGTTTGTCCACAGGAATTATCTGAAGCAGGGGAAAAAGGAAAAAAAAATGTCAGACTCATATTAAGGGTAAAGAACCTCTTGGTGTTTTTATATAAAGTTTCCAAGTTAATGGACTCAGAAGATATGGAAATTTAATTCTTGTCCAGCCTAGGAAAGATCCCCCTTGACCACAACTATGTCAAATAACAGATTTTTGCTAATTATTGGAATGAAAAACAAATCAGGCTTTCACTGTGAAGGTCCAAGTACTTTTAAATTATTCTGCAGCAAAGTTTCTGCTAGACCAAGTCTACATACAAAACTTCTTCCTGCCCACGTGAAGCTGGCTCTGATGAATCTGATGACCAACTCCACAGCCTGCCAACATCAGAACTACTATAAGAGCTAAACATCACCTTTACAGCAGATTCCAGCTTCTCTGGAATGAGGCGTATAACTAAAGATTATTGAAAAGATTCAGCAAATTATGAAGTTTTGTCTGTAGGGAAATTTTTTTCCATAATGACTATTTTCTAAATGACCATTTGGCATCTGAAAGCCATGCTGGCTGTCCAGACAGGCTGTGTGGACAGACTGCACAAGTCACTGTCCCCAAGCAGACACTGACTCTGTGCTGGAGCTGCCAACCATGGAATGTGACATCTTAAAGAAGGGAAAAGCTTCAACACAGTGTTCTGCATCCTACCAATTACACTGTTTTACCTAGATAAAGCCCCTTCCATCAGCAGAACTGTCATTCCATCTCAACAAGCTTTTACACAATCTTATTTTTACTAGCTAAGAATCATGTATTTTAATAACTGGAAGTATTTAAAAGCCAGGTAGATGTGGTACTTGGGCACATGAGATAGTGGTGGGCTTGGCAGTGCCATTCAGACTTGATGATCTCAGAATGATTTTCCAACCTTCACAATTATGTAATTCTATACACTTGGAAAGAAGAATTTGGAATCCTTAGGACTATCACAGCAGTAGGCCATGGGAACATGCTTCATACAAAGAAGGTCCAAAAAGGAAGCTCAAGCAAACCTCTCATAGAAATTTCAGTATTAGTTTGTGCCACATAAGTTGCACAGAATTAAAAGCAAAACATCCATCTCATCATTAAGAACTGAAAACCTGACCATGGATGAAGTAAAGCAAAATGTGTCCTAACTGAAGTGAGGACCTCAAAGCAAAACCAAAACCGAAAGTTTTGAGGTTTACAAACCAAAAGCAAACTCTCTTCCCAGATTTATTCAGTTCTAAACTTGAAAGTTCATCCCATCTATGTTAACATTAAAAGCAGAGAGTCAGTTATAGCCCAGCTTACTTTGTCAACACCCATTCGCTTAAAACCTGCTTGTAGAACCTTGAAGTTTTGAATGTACTCATGTTCCAATTTTGCTTGAAACTTCACTTTCTTGAGTGCTACAGAACCTGGAAAGAGCATGTCCATGAACTGACAGTATGCAGCACCTGCCAAAAGGAAAAAAACACAAGTCCTGAGATGAATTAAGTCAGCTCAGCTCACTGACCTTCATGAGTTACTTTCCAGTCAGGTCAGCAAACTGACCTGACTCACTCCTCAGTCACACAAGCCCTTTAAAAGCAACAAAGGCAAAAAAACAGGAACCTTCAGTCTCCTTTTTAGTGCAGCATGGCTGTAAATAAGATTAAAGGAACTGGAGAACCAAACCTTTGGGCTCACAACTTGAACTCTTATGAATAAGAACAATCCTGCCTCCATAATTCCAAGGGGAAAAAAAATCTCATGGATAATTTGACTTTCCTTTCTTCATGGATATCAGCACAGATCTGAGATGTCACATGTGTCTAACAGGCATGTAATCTCTTCTTAACAATACTAATAGAACTAAACCAGAAAAAGAATAATTCTAAAAATTATATTTTACTGCTCTTGAAGTAGTAATACATTCACTTCCTACAAACAGAACCGATGCACAATTCAAGGTGCTCTCCAAGATAAGAGGCCAATTAAGATGGATTATATTTAAAGCAGACCTTAATCAAGGAACCAAATTAGATAGGCATTTTTTCTATTAATTTTAAATCCTTCATGTTCTCCAATTCAGCACTTGCTGTAGTAAGAGGAAAAGAGATTCAGCTCAGACAGAGAGGACAACCACTTCAATATTTGTAGAATATACACACAGTAAAAAAGTATTTTTAAACTAAATCCTCACTCTGCAGTGATGACACACAACATGTGCCACTGAAAACACAAGCACAACATTGGGAACATTATTCCCACACCCAACATGAATGAATTAAGGAGTAATAGGAACCCTATCCTTCCAAGAGCTATCCATTCAACAGTTTTTGGGAGCTACCTGAAGGCCAAAACGTAACAGAGAACAGCAGTGCCCTAAACAACTCCATTCATCTCAATATCCTATAACTGTTCACTCTCTATCAAGATATTTTGCAGGGGCTCCCACTTTCACCTTCTACCAGAAGGCTGGTGTCATTCACTGGTGCAAATGACTAAAAAAAACAACAAACCAGCTCTTGCTGTTTGCTCTCCACTGTGCCTCAGTTAACTTGCTGCAGAACTCCAATCCTAACTCAAACACAGAGGGCTTGCCAAAAACCAGGGGTTTGCTCATGATTGGCAGTCAGAGCGATAAGTGTGATAAAAACAGAGGGATCACAGTGTAAGTCAAAGGTCAGCTTTTGTGCATTTATGCAACCTCAAACTGCTGCTGTCACTGCTGCCCTTGCCAAAGACAGCAAAACAAGCTCAGGAACTCCTGCTTCCACAGGATTATGACAGCAAAAGCCACTGCATCCCTGCCGAGGCATGAAGCATTATTGCAGACACAGGAAAGGGACTTTACTCAGCATTTACCACATCAACAGCTCTCAGTTTTTTCCCAAAAACAGGTGAGCTGGGATTCTGCAGAGCCAGTACTAACCATCCTCACTTCAACACAGAGCTCTCACAGCATTCAAGACTCACACCAATCCCATGCAAATCAACCCTGCACACAACAGGGTTTAACTTGCCTATCTAAAAGCAGACAGTGCTTATCACGTACCTCCCTCCCGTGGTCACAGATCTTAAGTTCCCTCACCCTTACAGTTTTTCTCCATCATCTCACTACACAAAAGCCACTACAAATACCTGTCAAATGCCTATTGAGAGTCCCTTGCTTCTCTGTAGTCTTAGGGATTGTTTCTTCCATGGACTCAGCCACAGCCTGTCCAGAACTCACTTTTAATTTATTCCTCCTTTTATTCCATCTCAAATTTCCACACCTCTTCTTCCCTTCCATGAGCAACACCTTATCACCAAGTCACTGTATGAGCCACACTTCCACTTTTCACCGAGTGCTTGTTGTAGTTATCCGAATTATCTTGTACCTAGGCTGCATTTTTAGCCTTGGGTTTTTCTCAGCTCTTATTCCACAGGCTATTATCTTTTATTCGTTGTTACAAGCCTCCTCCTCCTACACACTCCTCCCTACGATGACACTTGACTCCATTTCTGTACCACAGTCACTTCCCCTTTTCTGCCTACGACTACATGAGATTCAGCTGTGCTGGAGTCGGTTCAAGCCCAGGTAAGATGGGCTGACACAGACTGGATCTGCTCCAGGACCAGGAGGAATTGTAAAGTCCTGCAGATGACCCCACAAGTCACTGCTTTCCTGATGACCCCACAAGTCACTGAGCCTTCCTCACACTCCAGTACTCTTCCAGAATAAATCACAATTCTTTTTGCTAGTTACACGTGTAAGATTTACTCTGTCCATGCAGACTAAACGCTTAATTCCTCATGGGAAAACACCCTCTTCCTCAGAGTCTTTTTTTCACATTAACCCCCATTCCTTATAGAATCTATGCTGTAGTGAGTCATGAGAATGTGCCTTTTCATTACACTGACATTATTAACAACCACTTCAATAACACTCTGACCATAACTAGATCATAACATTGACCACGATTCTGTTCACACCAGGAACTAAGCCAGGAGCACAGCTACAGCAGGGCAGCACAGAAGGTGCAGCTGCATCTCTACAAAACCAGGATACACATCCCATTTGGAACTGCCCTCGGGGTGAACCCCCTTACCTGAGCACAGCTGCTCAATCTTGGTCAGCGTCAGCTGCAAAGACTCATTGATCCACGCCAGCATGTCATGTCGGCTCAAGTTATCGCTGGTCACTGAAGTAGAATACACATTCACTGCCATTTTCTGAAAGACAGAACCAGAGGTGTGAGTGCCACAGACGCTGAGCTGAGGCGGAGTCGCTTCCTTTTGAGCCTTCCCGACCCATCAGCGAGTGAATCGCGACGGAGCTGCGGGCTGCCAGCAGCAGGGAGGACCCTCCCGCACCACGACTGCAAAGGGCTCGGCTTCGGCGTTTTGGACGAAAAATTAGCACCGAGGCGCTCACGTGGGAACCGCTGAAAGGAACCACGACTGCGGCAAGTTACTCATCCCTCTCCCCCGCGCCACCGGGAACGGCTGGAGCACTTCCTGCCCGGCCACGGTATCTCCCCGGGGATCAATACCGAGCGGCCGGCCCCCGCCCAGCCCCGCCGGCACAAAGCGGAGCCGCCGGTGCAGCTGCCGCCGGGCAGGGCCGCCCGCGCCGCGGGCGGGGCGCGGCTCGCGCTGCCCCCACTCCTACTGCTCACCACCCCCCGCCGGTCCCTCCGCCCCGCCGCCCCCGGTCCCCGCCGCACCCCGCCCGCTGACGGGCGCGGCCCGGCCCTGCAGGCCTCGCGCCGGTCCCCTCACGGCGGCGGCGCCCCGCCGGGCCGCTCTCCGAGCCCGGGGCCCTCCCCGCTGCCGCCCGGCGGCCCCGCCGTGGCCCCGGCCCGGTACCTGCGCCGCGCTCGCCCCGTCGGCCCCGCGTTCAAACCGGCCCCGCCCGCCCTGACCGGGACCGCGTCACGCGCTCGCTGCGCGCCTGCGTCACCTCACGTCACGGCCCGCGCGGGGAGCGCCGCGCGCCGGCACGGGGCGGGGGGCGGTCGCCAGGGGCGGGGCGACCCGCCGCGTTGCTATGGAGATGCCGCGCCCACTCCGCCTGCGGGATCGCCTGCCATTGGCCGAGCCGCTGGCCCCGCCCACACCGAGGGGTCCCGCGTGCCCGGGGGGTCGCACGGGGCTCGGGGGTGCGACGGGACTGCTCCGGAGCCGGCAGCGGGACGGCAAGCCTGACCCCGGCACAGCCCGGCCTGACCCCGGCACAGCCCGGCCCCGAACCCCGGCACAGCCCGGCCTGACCCCGGCACAGCCCGGCCTGACCCCGGCACAGCCCAGCCTCGAACCCCTGGGCACAGCCCGGCCTGACCCCGGCACAGCCCAGCCTCGAACCCCCGGGCACAGCCCGGCCCCGAACCCCCGGAACAGCCGGGACAAGACCCCCGGCTCAGCCCCACCCTGAACCTCCGGGCACAGCCCGGCCCCGAACTCCCATCACGGCTCCAGCCCTCCTGGCACTGCCACACCAACCACCTCGGTGTCACCGGTGTCATCTCAGCGGCAGCAGGAAAGAAGCAGCTCGGCTCCCTGGCTGTGCCACTCCTCCCACTGTGAACTCCCTCCATTTACCCAATAAGACTGTCCAGCCATACAGAAATACTCATTTTTAATCAGACATGATAAACAGTAAACCGTCAACGTGGTTTTTCCCACATGGAAACCAGTGAAATCATGTGAACAAGGCAGAGTTGTGAGTTTCCACACTCCAGATACAAAAAATATGAAACGTGTTAGAAAAGATACATTTCTCTCATTTTTTAAAGATTGTATAAAAACCCGCAATATGTTCAACATTAAAAATCCTTAACCTAAAAAAATAGCACCAGGGAGAGTTAGAAACCTTTAAAACGAATTAAAAAGGAATTTCTGAGATTCCCCCTCCCTTAACAACATTTTATAAACTCATAATAAAAGGCAGCTCTTACAGGGAAAAACATTTCAAGGAAGACTTGTCTACTACAATTCTCATCAAGTGAGCTTAATGCCAAGACAATTCTCATTCCTCTTTTATCTTTGTTTACTTTCTCCAAGTCCTTTTTTTTTCCCCTCATCTATTTGTTTTCCTTTTGATCAGATAGGAAAGGATGTGAGATCTGGAGTCTAAGATCAGGGATGCCATGGAGTGGAGGGCACATGTTCGCCCAGTTTGGGAAAATCAAACCCATCTGACCAGGGGACAGCTGTCACCCTGAGCCCCTGCCCTGCGGGGCTGTTCACCCCAAGGCCCCATGCTGGGGTCAAAACAGGGGCTGCAAGGAGCTGGGATGAGGAATTAGTGTTGTGGCTGGGGTCCAGCTGGACACAAGGATCACAGGTTGGCAAGGGGTCCAAAACCAGCTGGTGCAGCGCTGGTGATGCCAAGGCTTCCCAAACACCTCCACCACGCACAGAACCTACCCTGCCATCTTTGCACTCCAGGGGCTGGTGACAAGAGGGTGCTACATGTCCCCAAGCACTTGTCAAGCACTGGAGGTGCCAGCAGTAATGTGGACCAGCCTGCTTGGCTTTCTCCAGCGTTTTCTTAACTAAGGCATGTGGCTTGAACAAGTCACCGAGAATAAAGCCCTAAGGAGTTCTCTCTAAAGAAGAATCTCCAGGTTAAAACAGGAAAAAGCCTTTAAACTACCTGGGCTTCCCTTGCTGTCCATTCCCAAGCACAGCCTCCGATTGGAGACCAAGAGAAGATGGTCCTCAGAGCTGGGATGGAAAACTGCACACAAGGGTGGAAAATGGGAGGCTGCTGTCCTCCACCACCAGGACTGGGGTGCCAGAGAGGTAGAAGGAGCTGGGAGAGAAGCTCTTCCCAGTGATGCTGTACAGGACCTTGCAAGACAGCAAGGCAGCCTGGCATCCATTGGGTGGAGGGTTGGACCGTGGTTTAAACCCAAATAATTTTGAGAAGGTGCCCAAGGGCTCTTCCAGACCCAGGTGACAGGTGAACAGCAGAGGAAGGGGAGGACAGAGGGACCAAGGGGGGAGTTGATCAGTGCATTGAAATGTGCATTGGAATTCAGAATCCCCAGAGATGCCTGCTGAGACAGTAGCCCAATGGCTAGGAAAACCTGGCAGAAATGGACATAGACACCCATGCTTTCCCGGTGGCCACAGGCTCAGAATGCCCAGGACTTCATGGACAGTGGGATCATCACTCTGGCAAAGCTGGGGAGTAGAGGAGGGTATTTAAAAGTCAGCACAGTGGTGGCTGCAGGAGCTCCAGGTTTGGAGGTACAGCCCCAGGAGCCCCCAGGGCACTGCCAGGCTGGGGCTGGGCACACAAGCACCAGCAGCATCCCACCTCTGTGCACACGGATGCACAGGAAGATGGGAACACAGGGGAGGAGAGGTACAGCCCAGCCCCTGCCTGCAGAACCCCAAAAATCCCCAGCAGTGGCAGTGCTTTCCTACCTTGCTGTCTCATTTTCCCTGTGCACAGCATGGGATGGGCACAGGCAAGAGCAGTGCTGTGCTCCTGGTCTGTGCATCCATGGGGATTAGGGGGGATTTTCCCTGGAAAGAACACCCTGCCACCTGCCCTGCTTGGGTCTGAGACATCCTAATGACACTTGGGGGGCTGAAATTTGAGGGTGCCACTGACCACTATGCTGTCCTTCCTGCTGACATGCCACATTCATTTGGGAAATAGATGCTCCAAGAACATTTTCCTTTACAGACACTGGAGCCCAAATCCTCCCTGCTCCAGTTACTGTGTAAGCATTCAAACCATTCAGCAGGATTTTAAAATGTAAGGAAAGGTTTTAGATGCTTTAAAAAGGAAGTAGTGAATATCTGTAAACTACAACCAAACATAAAAAACAATATTTCTGTAATTCTAGCTAGAAAAGTAATTCTATCACCTCACAGTTCAGTTTCAGCTACATTCAGGTCTAGGAATCTCCACATTCTTATGTAATGCCTTAAAGCAGCAATAGACGTTAAAACAACAAAATTAAGTTTTATAAAAAAAAAATAAAAACAAATAAAGATTTGGTTTCTGTATGATCCTGTGTTCAGTGTGTAACCTGAGCAGGGTCCCGTACACCTGCTGCTACAGTTTGGGGGTTTTTGGCAGTTGCTTCAAGAGGTTTTGTTTGTTTAGGAAAAGCATTAATTTACTGTAGTTCAGGTTTGCCTGCAGCTCCCCAGCAGTTGCCTGCACACTGGCTGCTCAGCAAGTGGTGACTTCCCAGCTCCAGGCTAAACCAGAATAGTTAATGCTCTGGAGGAATCTCATCAGTGATGCATAGAGCTTCGTGTGCTGGATAATTAAAGCTTTGTCCATCATTTCCTACGTATCACTGTTAGTCCCTTTAAAGAAGTTACCCTGCCAGGTTCTTTGGTTACAGACATTCCTCGGCTCTCCAGACAGGGCCAGGCTGCCATCCCGCGGCACGTGGCTGGGGAGGGATGGGGCCATGGCAGTCCCGAGGCCACGCCCGTCCCTCTCCCAGCACAGCAGCAGCGCCGAGCATCTTTACCAGAGAGACGAGGGATGCTCCACTTGCTATTCACAGGCAAAGTAATCCTTGAGTGGGGAGAAGAGGTGCCGGATGACAGGGACGTTCCACGATCCCCCCAGCAGCTTCTGGCGAGCCCCACGGCTGATGTTGGACACATCCGTGTAGGGGAGGGGGAAGCCAAAGATCCTGTGGAGCAGAGGCAGGAGAGGGTGAGTGAGGCAGAGCAGGAGCCTCTTTCTCTGGGCAGCACTGCTCCCAGGCCACCCAAAGACAGTGAGCATCCAGAGGTTCTTATGGGAAGGAGATTCAGCTCTCCAGCATGATCGGAGCCCCACACGGCCTGAGCATCCACCAGTCTGGATGTGCCTGCCCACCATCCCCAGGGCCCCCCACCTTGTAGCTTTTTCTGGCAAGGCTCCTGGAAGAGTCCTGTGCCTGGGCATCCCGCCTGCCTCTGCTCAGCAGCACCTCAGCTAGCATTGCCCCGGGCTACTCCATGGAGATAGGACTGAGTAGCTCCGGGTAGCTCTGAGTCATGAGCTGGGCACTTCCCTCACAATCAGATGAAAGTCCAAGAGCCATTTCACATGACAAAGGCTTGGAATTGTTATTTTACTTTCAAATGCCTTTAGGTCAGTGTTAATTCCAACAAACACTGGCAATTTAAATACAAACAGGGAAAACTATTGAATCCCAGTCTTGCATTTACTGGCCAGAAGCATCCACTGTGCAAAACTTCAGATTTTGTCACAAGTACTTGGTGTGCAAGACTGCTTGTAATTGGATTTATCTATTCCCAGTCCTTCTGTTGTGTTTTGCCACAAAGTCAGGGTGCTACGAGGTGTGAAATTTGGAGCAGGGTGCACTCATGCTTTGCCACAGCAGCTGCTGGCTGTAGTGTGAGCTCCCCCACATCACCACAGTCACAGCGGCCGCTCAGCTCTGCTCCCCAAACCCACAACCATGGCACTGACCAGGGCACTCCTACATCAGCCTGGGCCTTACCCCAAAGCCAGTCCACGTGTGCACCCCCAGCCAGGCCCACCACAGCATCCTGTGCAAGCCCCATCATTCCTCCCTCCACCAACTTCAGAGACAGGGCAGGGGATGCTGCTACACTTCTCCCCCGCAGTCTCATTACTGCTCATTAGTAAGTGCATTAATTATCATGTGCACATCACTGCAGGGAAGCTGCCCCGTGTGGGAGCTGTGGCTCCTTGCTCCCAGGAGCTGGCTTAGAGCCAGGGAGACAAAAAAATGCACACAAGCACTACAAAACAAACCAAAACTACAGTGAGAGATCCAAGAGGACAGCAGACTGATTGATTACCTGTCCATCCCTGGGAGGTTGCCCCAGAAGTAACGAGCTCGATGGGTAGCTGATATCTTGATTGCATCGATCATAACTGGGTTGCACTGGGGGCCAAACAGAGGTAAATAGAAGTTAGAGGAAATGTTGGCTTGGTTCTCTCCTGCATGGACAGCCCTTCCCACTGCACTGCAGGGACTTAAGTCTTCAGCAAATCCACAGTATGATGTAGCCCCCACAAACCTGTTTCATACCAGAGCACAGCATGGGTGGGCACATGGGCTCCCAGGTTACAGCCATGGCCAACAGCTGTCACAAGGTGCTCAGTGCTGGTTCCCCTGGGCCAGGATCAGGACTGTAAGCCTTCAATGATGATTTTACTCCAGTGGTCCCTGCTGACCCACAACCCATCCTGGCTACCAGAGAGTTAAAATCCCTTCCCAGTCCCTGACCCCCCTCTCCCTAGAAATAACAGACATTGCTGGGAACAGATGCTTTTTGCAAGGCTGGTAAAACCCCTCCCCTAGAGAACTAGTGCTTGGGTTTGACCCGATGAAAGCCAGAGGGGAGGATCCAGAGCCAAGACTAAACTTGATTCCTTGGCATGTGCACCAGGCAGGGGGTTTTCCAGCATCAGGGCCACAGGAAACCATAGCCAGACCCTCACACCCAGCACACCCTGCACAGCCCAGCGTCACCTGCTCCAAAGCCTTTCCCACAGCTGTCAGCAATCCCTACCTCCAGAAACCGGGAAATGTCCCTCTTGTCGTTGATCCTCATGGCCACCACATTCTCAAACATCCAGAAGAAGGGCCGCTCCTCACCCGCCTTGGGACGGGCGTAGTTGAGCAGGTGGTAGAACTCGAAGAACAGCCTCCCGGTTCCTTCTGCATGGAAAAAGCAGAGCAGCAGGTTGGGACCAGCTGGGGCACAGGAGGTGTGGGGCTGGGGGGCCTGGCTGCCCTCACCACCAAGATGGGTATGGAGATAACCCATCACCAACACAGCCTGGGGCTGAACCACTTCCCTGGGCTGTTAGGTGGCTCCATGCCCCAGGAACATCCCTGGGCACGCAGCCCAGCAGAGGCAAAGCAGCCTTACCAAACAGCGCCTTCCTAGTTGGATTGACAAGGGAGAGGTCATCACAGGGGGTGCCACCGATCACCAGGTCAAAAGGACCCCACTCCTCAATCTACAGAGAACAGACAAACCAGACCATTAGGAGATGCCACAGAAGCAGATCTCTCCTCCCCAATGGGGCAGGGGACAAGTCTGTCCCAGAGCTGGTGGGGTGACACCCATGCCCCCATGGTGCCACATCCCTCAGGCTCCCACAGAAGCAGAGCTCACATTTCTCTTGGTTATGTTCCTGACATCATGCACATAGGTGATGTTGCCCTCGGGCCGCACGGTGCCTGCTGCTATGGGGTTCTCACAGATCTCTGAGGCAATGTACTTCTCCACTTGGATGCCCAAGTCCTTCAGCACCGTGTACCCTGCCAACGGACAGAGGTCTGCGGTGGCACTGCTCTCTTTAGCCTCCAAGTCTCCTTCCTCAGCACCGCTCGATGTGGCTGCTCCTGGATGTCCTAGGTGGGTGTAGTCAAACAGCACTTCATCAGGTTGAGCAAACTTTTTTTTGACCCATTCTGGCAGGTTTGCTCCCAGAAATCGGAATGCCAGAGCTGAGTTGACCAGTTGCCCTCAGGCACTACAGGTTACTGATGTCCTCACAGCTCTGGCTTCTCAGGGGAGTGCGCCACCCATGATCACACTCAGCACAGAACACCTCTGTGAGCAAAACTCCCATGCCCTCTCCTCCATCCCACCCCTCCTCCACAGCTCTGTCCAGCAGGAAAGGGAGACCCTGCCCTCATCCCCCTTCTGATGATCTCGCTGCTTTTACCTCCTCCTCCCCACCAAGCTTTTAGAGACAGGTTTGAGGCCATGGAATGATTCATCCCCAATGCCCAGTGCTAAGAACTGCCAGTGCTAAGAACTGCCAGTGCTAAGAACTGCCAGTGCTAAGAACTGCCAGATTCCCTACTGCCTTACCTGTTGCCACCCCATCGAACAACGAGAGCACTCGAATTGGTCTCCTCTTCGCTGGAGGAACTGTGGGGTAGATTTTGGGTGCAGCCTGCAATGGAGACAACCATGAAACCCCAGCCCTGGCAGTGCTGCATTGCCCCACGAGGCTCTGAAAGCAGCACATCTGCCTCCAGAGAGCATCTGCAAGGCCAAGAGTGATCCTTGGAGATCGTGGATGAACAAGACCAAGGTAGAGGAAAGAAGAATTCCAAGCCACTTTCCCAGCCCCCAGTGACCCTCTTCCCCCCTATCCCAGCACACTGGGCTACCTGCCCATAGCCCTTACATATTCCTGTCCCTTGTCACTGGTGAAGAAGTCCTGCAGGCGGGTGTTCCAGTCCTGCCGACGCTGCAGCACGCCGTGGCTCTGCTGAGGCTGGCACATGTAGCAGTTCCAGGGCTCCTGCTCTTTTACTCTGGCTGATGTCCCTCGCCCCACCAGCACGTCCAGACACTCCACACAGAAGCACCTGCCCAAACCACAACAGCTTGTGCTTGTCATCCCAGCAACCCCTCTGGGTCACCCCAGCTTCTCCTGGAGTCTCCCCTGCCATGCACCAGAGACCCCACCATTTTACAGGATATTTTTCCAGGCAGTACCCTGCTTATTAGGGCTGCAAACACAAGCTGGTGACCAAGGCATGGGTAAATCTCCTGCCAACCTCCACAGGGCTTATTCAGGTGCTGCCTGGCTCAGTAGGGACAGGCTGGCTGTGCTGGGATATGCTGCATGGCAGGCAACTGGGGAGAAGCACAGCACCTGTCCAGGCTTATGGAGGACCCTGCTTCCTGCAGCTCCCTGGGAGTGATGCCAGGGCCTCAGCCCCAGGAGCAGAGACATGGGGCTCACCTGCAGCAGCTGGCATTGCTGCACAGCAGCAGCTCCTTGCCCGCACAGCAGACAGTGCAGTAGGACTGATACCCATCTTCATCATACATGTAGAAGTACTCCAGGAATCTATCCTAGCAAAAGGACATCAAGGAAAAAGAAGGACAGAGGATCAGGAGCCATGCTCAGAGGATGAACACAGCTTTGCACTATTCCCAGTACAAGCTGAGAGCTCAGAGATGCATGTCTTTGGTGCTTCAGGTGGTGAAAACATGCCAAGTGACAGTCCTGTGGGGGACACAGCATGGCCAGGACCTGGCACAGCCACCCCCTGTACCAGCAGCACTGGCTGGACCCCAGCCCCATCCTCCAGCCCCATCCTCCACCCCAGGCTCCCACTCAGCCCCAGCATGGCAGAACTTACCCTGCATGTCTGGCAGAGGCCCCCCTTGAACAGTGGGTGGAAGGTGGCTGGGTTCTTCCTCCCACAGGACAAACAGCTGTCTGTGGGACAGAGAGAGCTGTGCTCACCCAGGGCAGGGCAGAGACCCTTACACCCCACCACGAGCTGCAGAGGCTGGAGCCTCCCCTTGGAACTGTCTGGATGAAGCCTGCCCTCAGAACTGCATGCAAACAGGGCCTGCTCTTTGAACTGTGTTCACATGAAGCTGTGGCTCCCCCATGGAGGATCCACACAGCACCCTGTCCCCCTCAGCACCCTGCAGTCACAGCATTTTCCTCCCTCCTATATGGTGCAGTTGAAAAGGGATCTGTGACCCTTGCTGAGCACTGTCAGCCAGCACCCTCATCACCACACACCTCTTCCCAAGAGAGACAGACCCAGAAATTACCTTCCAGCTTCCCACTGTTGTTTGTAACGCTGGAAACCATTTGCCCTTTATAAAATTAAAAAAAAAAAAAAAAGTTATCATTCCTTGTGTAACAAAGTCTAAATGCACTCTGCTTAGAGGTGCCTTATTTCTTGCATTAGAACTGCTCCAGCTTTGCTGTGAGATTTTGGTGCAAAACCCACATCCTTTCACTGATGGAGATATTAGAGCTCATGGACCATGGTCATTGTCTAAGCTGAGCTACTAGTGGGGCCCCATGTCTTGCAGTTGGGTTTGCTGGTGTCTTGTAAGGCACAAGTGACCATCATGGGACCACAAAAGCTTTTATCTTCAGGAACAAAGTTCATGGTCCCTGGGGAGAGCCAAGCTCCTTCCCAGAATGTTCTCCCAGTGTTTTCTTGGCCCAGGCCAAGCCACTCCCCAGCTCTCTGCTGGTTACCTCGGGTCTGGTCCCCTTCCACACGCTGCTCCTTGCTGCTGTTGCAGGGGTAGGGCCTCAGCCTCTTGGTGGGGGGACACTGTTCAACAGACACCACCTCCTCTGTCCCATTCCTCAGCACCCCATTCTCTGCAGGGAAAAGGCAGCTTCTTACGGACAAGCCTCCAGGGCACATGGGGACATCTGCCAGGTCCCACCCCAGCCACAGCAGGACCCTTCCTGGCCACCCAGGTGTCCCCACATGGCACAAGGCTCAGCCAGATCTGATTTCCATGGGGTAAGGGCTTGGAGGGTGCTTTGGCCCAGTTTTACACAATGTCACTGTGGGGGACGCAGTGAGGAGTCCACCTTGGGACTGGACTGGCATGGCCACGGCACAGAGTGAGCAAGCTCAGCCTGGGACAGCCCCCAGTGGCCACTGCCCCTGCCAGCCCCACTTCAGCTGATGCCACCACCTCACCTGAGCCTTTGGGTGGCCGCAGTCCCTTGAGTCCCAGGGGTTTGAAGCCAGTGATTGCCCAGTCGATCATGGGCTTCAGCTGCTCCTCCAGCGACTCCCTGGGGCTAGTTGTAAACGTCTTCCCCGACCGGCTCCGGGCAACCTGAGGAGGATGGGCAGAGGGGACAGGGTGACAGGGTGGTCGCTGTCTGAGGAGCAGCCACCGCCTGCCAGGGCCACAGCTCCAGACCCCCTCCCCACCCGACACACACATGTGTGCAGGGCTTGGCTGCCCCAGGATAGCAGCAGCTGACAGATTCCCACACTAGGTGTGCCCTTGGCCATGCTCTGGTGCCTCTATCCCTGCAATGAGCCCATCTGTCCTCCACCTGCCCCAGCTGAGTGAGGAACAGGGACAGCCCAGCCCCAGCTCTTGCCCAGAATCTGCTCCCTGGCAAGGGACAGGAAGAAAGAGCAGAAGAGGTGCCTGTGGGTCTGCAGCCCCCTATCCTAACATGGGATGCATCCCTTGGATGGGGATTAAATTCACAGGTGCTTAGCACCAGCACTGACTCCAAAGAGCACCCCACACTGACCCAGGACACCTCTGGCCAGCCTGGCACTGCCCTGCTGCCATGATGTTGCCATATCCAAGCCCTCACAGGGAGACTGGTCTGGGGTTCAGGAGCAATGAAACCCTGGAGCAGCAGCATTTACCTCTAAAGCCTCAGGACAGAGTTTGGCCCCACACCTGCACTTGGAGATAATCTCAGCAGAGAAAGGTGGCCTTTCCTGCACCACATCCTGCTGCCCCCCCAAACCCAAAGGGTTCAGCTGGCACCTTACCCACCCACCCTCCCCCAGCAGTTACCTCCAGGGCATGAAAAATGGCACGGCGATAGGACACCAGCTTGTTGAACGTGGAGTAATTGAAATGCTGCCTAAAAGCCATCAGT
This sequence comes from Lichenostomus cassidix, assembly GCF_008360975.1. Lineage (NCBI taxonomy): Eukaryota > Metazoa > Chordata > Aves > Passeriformes > Meliphagidae > Lichenostomus > Lichenostomus cassidix. The sequence continues at coordinate 7,486,143 of NC_139500.1, read as the reverse complement.
CCCACCAGTTTGTCTGCAGAAACCTGGGAGAGAGCACCAAGATGTCACCAGTGAGATGGGAATGCCCTGCTCAGCCATATTCCCCCAGCACTGTGGTCCCTGGCTCTGGCACAGCAGCCACACGAGGAAGCCCAGTGGCAGCTTTGCCAAAAGCAGCAGCGTGACAAGGACGGGTGGGTTGCACCCTCTGCTGGCACTGCTGGTGTGACACCAGCACAGCACTTCCTCCCTCCTGCCTGCAGCATGGGAGGGGTTGGATATCCTCCTTGGGTATTAGGTTCATGGTCAGGCACTGGAACAGGCTTCCCAGGGAAGTGGTCGTGGCACCAGCCTGACAGAAGCAAGGAGTGTTTGGACAACACTATTGGGCACATGGTGGGATTTTGGGGTTGTCCTGTGCAGGGAGGAGTGTGACTCAATGATCCTCATGGGTCCTTTCTAACTCAGGATACTCTGATTCTGTGAGGGTGATGGGGCTCTGAGGGGACATCCCTCACTGGGCAGAGGGTGACAGGGACAGCCCTGGAGCATGGACAAAACCCTGAGAAGTGGCCAGGTAGATGTCCCCATTTCTGGATGCTGTCATGAACCTACAGTAGCCAGTCACAGACACCAGAGCCATAACAAGCTGCCAGGGCCTGGCTAAGCTGAACACTGGGAGGGGAGGCCAGGGAGGATGCAGGAGCTCACACGCCCTTACAGATCACCCCAGGAGCGGGGCAGAAGTGTGCAGGAGAGGGGTTTTTGGGCTGGGCAGCAGGCTTACCTCGGAAAACTTCCCGTCTCCGAACCACTGCACCCACCGCATGCCCGAGACTGCCTGGCGCTTGGCTGTGGCTTTGTGGGAGACAACGATGGCAGGCCACCAGCAAAATCCTTTGATTTTTCCCCAGACTAGCTCCCCAATTCCAAAATCCTTCCCATCCTGAAAGCAAAAGAAGACAACAGATCAGGCAAAAGCACAAACTCCCCATTTTATCTGGGCAGCTGTGCAGGAGAACCCTGGAGCACAGGGGACAGCTCTGGTGTGTCACCACGTGTGTCACATATGGACCTCTGTGCAGTGATCTACACAAGCTGCACCCCCCCCACCTCAAGCACAGGGCCAAGTCTTGCCCAGCAATGCTGGATCCCAGCCCTGATCCATGCTGAAGCTTGGTGGGGAGGCCTGTGTGTGCCAGTCCCACGCTGAGCCCGTGCCTGGCACATGGCATGGTACATGCTCCGTCCTGCACAGCCCTGCTGGCACCAGGCCCTGAGCATGTCCACTCCTGCCTGCCCTCCCAGGGTCTCTGCAAACACCAGGGAGCCTTGCACCAAGGTTGTTCCCTGGGTGCCCTGAGCAGATGAGGATCCTCCTTGGCACAGTGCAGCACCTTCACAAGGCTCACAGCTCAGCCTGTGTGGCTGCACCCCAGGGAGAGGACACCCACCTACCCTCCTCTTGTCCCCACTGGGGCAAGCAGGAAATGGGGCAGAGCAAAAACAGTGAGAAAGAAGAGACAAGAATTTTGGTGTGACCTGTCACAAGCCATGCTGGGAGCTGTGCACAGCAAGGCATGCCACACAGAGCAAAGTCACCTCTCTGCCTGCAGAGCCCTCCTTCCCAGCTTTGTTCTGCAATTAGGTACTTAATTATGCAGCAAGATGCAATTGCCCAATTCCTGCAAGTCTGGGGCCCTGCCCTGCGGCCCGCAGGCACCAAATCTCGCTCTGCAGCCCCAGCAGCTTCATTTCTCTCCAGCATCCCCGACAGAAATGTTTTCTGCACATGCAACTGCCTGTCTCAGCAGGGCACGGCACACGCCACACGCATGCGTGTCTCGGCGGGCCCACGTGTGGCACCAGTGGCAGCTTGGCAGGGCTGGTCCCCAAAGCATGCAAGCCTGATGGGATGGAGACAGCCCAGCACCACCACACCCCAGGCACCCAGGGAAGGGTGGGCAAGAGGAACAGCACTGAGGTTTGTTTCCAGCTTGTTTTGGAACAAGCCACAGAGGTTCATCCCTGAATCATCCTGGGTGCAGGAGCAGAGTTCAGCTCCTCTGTACCTGGTATTCCAGCGCCATGTCTCTGCTTTCTGAGTCCTCAGAGCCATTCTGCCCCTCCTGGGAGCTGCTGCCAGAGAGTGTGCTGCTGCTCCGGGATGAGTCCTGGGAATCCTCTTCTGTAAGGTCGATGGTCACTGGTGTGGACATGGCTGAGCGGCGCCTGGAGCTCTGCATGGGGGAGGGAGAGGAGTGTGAGTGCAACAGGGAGAGGGGTAGGGAGAGCAGAGACCTGCCCCACATCGCCCCCCAACCCCACATCACCCTCCAGCCCTGCACCATCCCTCAGCCCTACAGTCAGGATCGGAGAGAGGGAACCAGGGAGTGAGGGCACTACTGCAGCCATGAATAGAGAGGAGAGCCCTTAATGGGGGCATCTTCAAGAGAACTGCTCTGCTTCAACTTGCCAAACCCAGAGCAAAGGGTGCACCACTGCCCTCTCCCATTTTCCTGTCCCAAATCCACCCCAGGGATTTGGGACACCCTGTTCACAGCAGGGGCAAGAAACAACAAACACATATTCCCTTCACAGGAAAAACTGAGGCACGGGAAGGCTGCACCATGCCTGAAGACACTTGACTAGCAGCAGTGCAGGTCTCTGGAGCCCCAGGAAAGCCCCAGGGAAGCCCTGGCCCTGCCTCACCCGCACGGGAGTTGGCAGGTCCCTGAGAGTCTCCACACTGCGTAGTGGTGCCTTGATCCTCATCTCGTGCCGGCTCCGCCCTGCCTGCAACATGAGGTGGACTGTGGGCTTCTGCCTGAGGCTGTTCTCCCACCCAACACTGCCCTGGGGCTGTGCCTGCCTCCAGAACAGGCCATGGCATGGTGCCCTCCCCAACGCAGGGACATGGACAGTCTGTGCCTCATGGGGCTGAGTGCCATGGGCAGTGTCCTGAGGAAGATGAGGAGGCATATGGCTACTAAAGGCACCTTGTGCTGAGCCTCTCTGGACAACTTTCTGCTCCACAGCATCTCTGCAGGGCTCAGGAGCCCCATTGCTGACACTCACTGCACCCAGCATGATAGAGAGAGCAGGAGCCATAGCTGAGAGGACTGGGATGCCAGGAGAACCACAGACTCTGGCACGGCACCCGTCCCAGGCAGGGACCCACTCACACACCCTGGATGCTCTCACACTCCTATGAGTGTCCCTTCCCACAGCACCCAGGGCAGCCTCTTCCTGGTGATCAGTTACAATCCAGCCCAGACATGTTTCCTGCACCCAGCATAACAGAGGTTCAAAATTAGATTGGATTTTGCAGTAAAGAACCTCCAAACCAAACATAGCAGGAAAGCTGAATTTGCACCCACCAGATTTATGGCTCTTTCTTTTGGAAGCTGCCTCATCTCAGGCAGATCTCCAATCTTGGGTTTTATTTCTAACTCAAAACAATAAAGCCAGAAGGCAAAAATGCTTCCAGACCCTGGAGGTTTGTCAACCCAGTCAACAAAAGAGGGTGGGTGAAACTGGGGTCCAGCCCCACAGCAGCTAAAAGCAGCCCACCCCCAGGGAGGCAACAAGTCCATCAATACAGCCAAGACTTTTAGAGAAAATATCAGCATAATAATTATTAGGCTGCTGCAACATGTAACGGGCAGCACTGCATCCCACCCTCTCCTACTGCTGCGGTATCATGAGAAGCAGGAATTTTAAAATTAAAATATTACACTGGAGAGTATTGCATCCATCACTGGATTCTTCCCCTGGCACTGAGCACAAGAGAAGCTCAGAGGGGAAGAGAAGAGGATCCTGGCACCAGACACCCCCCATAGACAGCCCCCCAAAAGAACCCTAGGTGTTTAATTACCTTCTGTGCTGATGCCAAATCGAGTGACCAGGCCAGGTCCTCTTTGGAGAGGTCTCCATTGCTGTCCTTCTCCTTCTTCAGGGATGGCAGCCCCAGGCCCCCAGGATCTGTGCAAGGACAAGAAAGAGCAGCCTCAGGCTCTGCAAGCCCTCCTGGCCATGTCCCTGCATGCCCCAGCCTCCCTCTGCTCCCAGCAGCACATTACAATTTTGTGATACCAAAAGCTCATCTCAGAGAAACGTGGCTGGAAGCAGAGGAAAGTGGTGTCCCCAGGGCTCCTCACTGTGGCACCACTGGCACCACAGCCCCACATCACCCACCTGTCCCCAAAACTGGAAGGGATTAGCAGCAGGCGTGGGGACCTTCTTATCTACTTCTTTGTTCCTGAAAGCTATGGGGCACAAGGAGGCTACATGCCAGCTATTCAGGGCTTGTCACCAGGTAATTTAGAGTAGGTGGGATTTGGGAACCCCAGCTGGAGCATCCCAGGAGCAGTGATGCAGCCCCTCAGATCAGTGACATCCCTCAGGCTGGTGGGGCTCTCCCACTTTCCTCACTCCATTATGGGTTTAAACTACCAAGGGGCAGAGCCAGCATCCCAGCATGGCACCCATTTCCACAACCACACCATGGTCTGGATGTGCTGCCAGATCACAGAAACCCAGCACAGACATGGAGGGACCCCAGCCACAGCCACAGCTCTTTTTCCCCCAGCAAGGCCCTGGGACAGAGGCTGTGAGATCCCCAAGCCTGTGCATCCTTGCACATCCTGGGAGCACTCTGGGCAGTGTGGTGATCCTTACCTGGCGTGCTGGGCTTCCCATTTGCCGCCAGCACAACACCAGGTGCATTGTCCCCGTTGATGAGGATCAGCTTCGCCCTACAGTCCGTCTCATCCTGCCCATGGCTCTTTTCTTTTTTCATGGTTGCCTGTAGAAGCCAGAATGGAAAGGAAATTCAGCCATGCAAGGAAGCCCCAGGGAGGGCAAAGCAGACAGTGAGCTTCTCAAGCCAGCCTCCACGCCATGCCCTTAGCAGAGGGGTCTGACTGGAGATGCATTTAAGGGTCCTGGGAGGTAAAGGGCACTTAGACATAACCTCCCCACAAACGTGGTGGCCCGGAAGATCAACCAGCTCCGTCTAGCAGAGGCCCTAGATGCAACCCACCTGTCCTTAGGAACACTAGGTTTTTCCCCAACATCTGTACACTGCGGAGCGCTCCTGGGCTCAGAGCTGCCCTGCCCAGCTTGCTGACAGACCCTGTCTGGAGAGGAGCTGCACTTCCCGACCACCCTGTAGAAATCAGGGACAGCCCACCCCAGGGGACAGCCCACCCCTGGGGCATCAGCCTCCCTGTATTCTGGCTGCCCAGCACGCCTAAGGTGGGTGGGCTGTTCTGCTGCAGCACAGGCAGGCAGCCCGCCATGGGGGGCAAAGTCCTAGAGTCTGCATTAAACTCTCCTGGAGGGAGAAAACTCCTCCTGCCCCCCTCTCCTGGCCTCAGCTCCCTTGCCCCAGGGCGAAGGGGCAGAGCAGGGGGCCGCAGCACACCAGCATCCCCTGTCCTAGCATCCCCCTGCAGAGTTGAGGCTTGCCTTGCCTGTTGCCTTCCTTTGGGTGCCCTCCCTGGATCCTGTTTTCTGAGGTGGAAGCTCCCAGCTCTCCCAGAGGCACCCAGACACCATGAACGATGCTGCCTCATTGCTGGGCTATGGGTCTGTGCTGCAACTTGCCCCTTCAGCAGCACAGTCATTTTAGCAGCACGTAACCCAAGAGCTGAGGAGCTTGCAGGTTTTGACCACCTACAGTCCTGTCAGGAAGCCAAAGCAACACCCTTCTGAGCCCCAGAGAGACCCCAGCTCCAGCCCACCTCCCCTTCTGTGTCACTCTTACTCTGCATCGCCTCCAACCACTGGCTTACAATTGAGATTTCTGCTTTGAAATTATCTGTCAGCACCTCTGGCGAACAAAGACCAGTTGGAGTCTGATGTTTTGGATGCAGAGGGCAGAGTTAAAAACCTGGTAACACTTAAACACGAAGGAAAACAGGTGTCCGGCGCCCACCTCTACAGGCAGAGACCCCACTGCACGTCCTGCCTCCTCCTCGACAAAGGGAGGAGAGAAACGGCACCAGACACTGCATAACCCCCACAGCTGTGTGTGCAGAAATCCCACTGCTGCAGCACATCTGCTCCAGACCCAGCAAACAATTCCTGGGAGCTGCCCAGACTCGCCGCCTGCCCCCGGCCCAGGCAGATGGTCCCACACGGCTCTGGATGCTCCAGGATGCAGCAATCCACCACGGTGCAGCACAGCCAGATCAGGGTCAGCTCCTCCTGGCCTGCTCCCCCTCCTCAGCCCACGATGCTGCAGAGCAGCAGCAGTCATGACTGGCAGCAATGCTGCCACCCAAACTCACCGAAAAAAGTGAATCTCCCTTTGGAATCCCTACAGGGAAATGCAAGGCATGCTGCTGTCCCAGTATGAGGATGTTCTGACCCAGACAGGACAAGCAGATGGAGCAGCATGAGGCAGGTAAGATTCAGGGAGGACAGGAGCAGGCAAGGCCACCTCCCAGCCTTCCCAAACATCTGCACCCCCAAAACTCCACTGGGACCCTCCAAGGACATCTGCATTCACTCCTTTGGCAGGAACCTGAGTCCAGGAAGTTAAAACTTGCGCCTCGAAATGGCTTTTCCTTTCTCAGCCCCAAGACTCCCTTGTGGTCCAGCACACCAGGTAAGGGTGTCCTGCCAGCCCAGCACTGGGGAGGTGAAGGGGTAAGGTGACACAGTGACCAGGTCTCCCCAAGGACACAGCTGTGACTAAGAACCCAATGCACCATGCTCAGCTTTGCCACGTACTTAAGGAGCTCCCATGTTGTCTTTATTCCAGCTATAAAGTGGGAAAAAAGGGCTATCCCTTTGGAAAGAACAGCTCCCTGACAGAGCAGAGACTCACAGGTCACAGCTGTGCAGGTCTGTGGCACCAGCCACAAGCCCTGCCATGAGCACAGGCACATCAGCTCCATGCTTGCTCCATGCCTTTCTCCAGCTGCACCACCCAGGATCACTCGAGGACATCCCATCACCATCCTCTGACGGGAAAGGGAACAGCACACCACGACCCAAACTGCTCGTTAAAACTTTTACTTTCTCAAAATCCCACACCTATGCAGCAGGACTGCAATTCCCATCTCTTCTCCTGCTGTTTGCACCAAGTGCTGAAGCCACACAAGCCCATCCTGCTGCCCACCGACCACCCAGGGTCCCCTGCAGGAGCCACGTCCTCTCAAGCTCACCCCCTCCTGCCCGGGAGGAAGGCTCGGCTCTTTGTCCTCGCCTCCCCTCATAGAAACACACCAACATGTGCACTCAGGGCATTACGAAAATAATAAGAAACAGAGCACTGCCCTCACATGTGCTGTCTCACGGGAGACCAGCCCTGCAGTATTTGCATTGCCCAGCGCCCTGCAAACACACCGGGCGCTCCACAGTCATGCGCTCAGAGGAGAACCCAGGAGGAAGAAAATGCAGAATTCCAGCTCCATTGCCGAAAGCTCCCCAAGAGCCCAGCACCAGCGGCAGCCCCGTCACTGCCTGGTGACCAGGACGTGCCCTGCAGCCAAATCCCACCGAGGAGACAATGAACCCGCTGACTCCACAGCCCGCCCTCATTTTGCAATACCAGTTTCTTTAAGATTTGCCAAACTGGTTAAAGACCATGCCACAGTATTAACTGCTTAGAGAGAATCCTGGTCCCTGCCTGGCCAAGCTTGCCAGCCACCCTGGAGCAGGCAGCGCAGGCAGAGTGGGCAGGATGGCTGGGCTCATCTGGCAGAGAGGGCGGGGTGGGCAGGGAAGGCAGGGCTCACCTGGCTGGGCCATGCTCTGGACTAGACCCCTACCCCTGCTCCCGGGGCTGCTCCTCCAGCCTGGCCCAGGCTGGTTTCAGTTTTCCTTGCTGGGAAAACAGGCGGCCCTGTTATCAGGTGCATGTCCCCAGGAGGTGGGGAGGTTGCCGGACTTTGCCTCCAGACAGGGGCATGCATATCAAAAGGTTGGAGGGAAGCTTTACCCACGGCTGGGATGGAGCCATCGCCCAAGTCCTGTTTGAATAACAAAAAGAAATAAAGGATCCTAATGGCCGGGCTGGCTCTGGACTGTGGTGCACACTAATGGCCTTTAAGTCTCCCCAAGCCGAACATTTCCCTCTAATCCTGGGAAGAAAGGAGTTGCTGGGTTTGCAGTTCCGTAAGAAAGGCGCCGATTTCGCAGATGTGCTCGCTGGGAAGGGCAGGGGGCGAAGGGCAGGCTCCCCCTGCCCGCTTCCTGTGCCTGGCCTCTCCGCTCTCCCGCTCCAGCACTTCCCTCCATTTCCCCCGGTTTCCTCCTGCCCCGGCTCTGCTCCCCCCGCAGCCCTCGGCGCCCACCCCGGCTCTCCCCGCTGCCTCGCAGCAAAGCGAAGAAAAGAAACAAAACACAAACCGGCCCCTCCTCTCCCAGTGCAGACCAGGCTGGAGACGTCTCCCGGACAGCCACCATCCCCACCAACCGCTGCTCCAGCTGCTCCGGGCTCTTTACCATGTTCATCCCGGTGGGATCCCGCCCGGCGTGGGGCAGGGGCTGCCTGCAGGCAGGAGCTGGGGGCTGTGGGCAGGGCTGGAGATTTAGGGGGCTGTGGGGGCTCTGGCGCACAGGTGAGTGCCACTCACTCAGCAGTGGAGGGTCTTCTGTCCGGAGTCGTCACCGCTCCATCTTCCTCCTGCACAACAGAAGGTAAAGAGGACAATGACACCTCGCTGCCCCCATGGCCCCCCGCCCAGCCCCGTGCAGCCCCAGAGGTGGGACTGGGATACCCAGGCTCACTCCTCCTCAGTTTATTAAAAATTAGGAAACTGAGGCAGGAAAGGCCAGTCCTGCTCAAGGGCAGCACGGTCCAGCCACCCCCTCCTTGCCCTATCCCGTTCCGAGGAGGGTCTGTGCAGGACCACCACTCGCCCCAGGACCACCGCTCCCCGCTCCAGGCTTCCCGGGGCTTGTGCCCCACGCACAAGAAGTTCATTCTCCAATGATCTCCCCTCCGCGGAGGCTCCCCCCGGGGTGGGCAGGAGGCAGATGCCAGCAGACCCCTCCGGTCGATACCTGCTCCGGCCACCTCGTCCCTCTGGCCCGGCCCCGGTGAGGCTTCGCGCCCGAGGCGCCGCCGGGAGCCTCTTTTCCTGCCAACAGAAGGAAGATGCGCTGTCAGATCCCCGACCGAGAGCCGCAAACAAAGGTGTTCTGCCCGGGCAGCAGCGCCACCGTGTCCCGGTACCCCCGGCAGCTCCCCACGGTGCCCCCGGCCTGGAGGCGGCGCTGCCCGGGACGACGGAGCCGGGCAGGGGGACCCCGGGCCCCCCGAACCACCCCCGCCCCGCAGCCATCACTCGCCGTACCAGCGAGGGGACCCTGCCGCCGCAGCCTCTGGCTCAGCCCCTGCCCGGCCCCGCCGTGACAGTCCCGGGACGCGCCCCCGGGGCTCGCGGCGCCTCCGCGGGAAACTCCGAAAGCTGCGACGGGACCGGAGAGGTGGGCGGGACCAGGGGGACTTATGGGACCATGCCCGAGGCTGCGGGAGCAGCGATCTCCCCAACGCGCCCCAGAGCCAAGCGCCGGCAACAAGTGGCGGCGGGGCCCGCCACCCCCTGTCCCCTGCCCGAGTCCCCCGGGCAGAGCCGCCAGTCCCCGGTTACCGGGTACCGGGGCCGCCAGACCGGCCGGGGCGCTCCCGCCGCCTCGCTCCGGTGCGCCCGGTGCCGCCTTCCCCTCCCGCCTCATTGTCCCCCGCCACCGCCGTGGACAACAAAGCCGCCCACGAGGATGTGCCACGGCTCCGGTTCGGACCCTCGGGTCCCCCCGATCCAGCGCTCACCTGCGCCGCGGCGGGACGCGCTGTCCAGCGGGGCCGCGCCGCCACTCACCGCCGCCCGCGCTCCGGCCGGCCCCCGACAGCCCCGCGCTCCGGTTACATGGCGCTTTAACCCTGCCCGTGCTGGGCAGCCCCTCCTCCTCCTCCTCCTCCTTCGCCGCCCCATGGCGGGGGAGGGGAGCGCGGGGCCCGCACCGCCAGGCCCCCCAACCCCATCGGGCGCGCAGCCCTCGGGGTCCAGCATTGCCTCAGGGCTCACATCCCCCGGGGCGCCGCATCCTCCCCCACCGAGACTATGCACCGTCCGGTGCCCCGGTGTGTCTCATCCACTGCCCCACATCGCCCGGGACCACCGCCTAATGCCCCGCAGCCCCCTTGCCTCGGTTCCCCGCATACCCTCCCCGGTGCCCTGCATCGCCTCTGCGGGGCTCAGCATCCCCCTCCGGGGGTTCCACACTGCTCTGATGTCTCACACCCTCCCGGGGCTCCCCACGCCTTGGTACCCGCCGGCATCCCGGTGTCGCCCCCACTGTCCGGCATCCCCCAGGGTTCATCATTTCTCAAGGACTCGGCCCTCGGAGCCTTGCGCAGCTGAGTCCCCGAGGCTGAGGAGACTCCCGGGGCACCCCGGGGCCGAGCAGAGCTTTCACCCACCGAGTCGCCACTCTGCCCACCGGTTTCCAGCGGCACCATGCCCCACACAGCACCATGCAGCACAACCCCGCGCAGCGCAGCGCGAGCAGACAAAGCCTCACAAGTTTTACACTCAGTTTTTGTTTGTTCTTTCCCTTTCCCGTCCAGAGGCGAGACACTGGCAGGGCTGCGCCGGGGCCAGGGACACAGCCCGCGCCTCTCCTGCCCTAGACAAAGCATCCGAAGTCCACGTGGGATATAATCTTCCCTGCTCGCTTGTTATTACTTCTAGATTCAGCAGAAATGTGTGTAACAGTAAGAAAAGCAATATGATTATCCTGGTGTGATAGAAATGAGCTTTCAAGGCCAGGAGGAAAACTTAGTTAGCCAAAGTGTCTGAAATCTGCAGGACCAGCCCCAGGCCTGTACGGCAGGTTACCCAAAACCACTCCTCCAGCCCTGCAGAACACAAGCATGAAAAATTTGGCAGCAAATGCAAAAAATGCACTGCAAGTGAACAAGAGGAGCTGAGAAATCCTCTCTGGATAAGCCCTTAGGGATACTGGACATCACCATTCAAACAAACATGCACCACATAAAACTAAAGCCAATTCGCAGCTCGGGTGAGCAGATTTAAACAAGTAAACAGACTTTACTCCCCTTTGTTTTTCCACATTTAGGAAAGGGAAATGCTTTTGAGAACTGTGCTCATGAGAGTTTCCAGGGCACTGTGAGGGTGGAATCAGCCCTTCCAGCATCCACGAGTTCTTCTCCCTTTCTACAGAAACCTTCCTGCTGCTGTTGGCCTCGCTGACCTGCCATCAATCTCCCGCCAGCCGAAACGCCCTCTTTCCCTCTCTGCCCCTCAGTTATCATTTAATTCAGGAGAGCAAGGCTGTGCAAACTGCTTGTGGGAAAGGTCTGGTACCAGACAAAGCAGCTCTGGCAGACGATGAGGCAAAGCCTGATACTTTTCCTGTCTCTGCTACACACACCACAGAGAGATGCTTAGAGTTTATTTCTTGAGAGTCAAGAGAATGTGTACATCATTTCACAGGAAAAAAGGTACCTCTACAGAGGGTTTAATATCCCAGCTCCCCCCAGACATTCCAGGTACCCTGCACCAGGCTCTCAGCAGCTCCTGTTCAGCCAGGGCTGGCAGCAGCAGCCTCTGTCAGGAGAGTACCAAAGCAGCTCCCTCACTGCTTCCCACCAGCCCTGTGGCTTTCCAGCATAGACCAGTGATGGGACATGGCTGAGTGGGCAAAGCTCCTCCACTCCATAGCTGGAGAAACTGCAAGGAGCAGGCAGCATGGCCAGGGCTCATGTGAGCAGGGAGGGAGAAGTGGGGGGTCTCTCACTGGACATAGGTAACATATTTTCTGCACGCCATGCCATGGACAGATCTTTCCCCATCATGGAGGAATTCCCATCAGCAGCAGGGCTGGGCTGCCCAGCTTCTGCAGAAAGTCATTCCAGCAAGAACCATTCCCCCATCTGGCTGCGCTCCTTTGGCTGGCATGTGAAATTCACAGAGTGAATGAATTTAGCAGTGACTGACCAGCTGAAATAGCCATTCCCTGTCACTATCACACAGTCAGGACTGGCAACATCCATTCACATTGGAAGTGACTCCTCATTTTTCACATGCTTCCCGGCAACCATGCCAGCTCTTCCATACGTAACTACCCACTGCCAGCCCTAAAGCCTCCTCTTCACTGAAGACTGCTCAGCCAGTGCCTTCTCTGAAGTGCTCCTGGAGTATGGCACCAGGCCCAGCTCCTCTCTGTCCACCCAGTTCTCCCACTTCAAACTTCTTCCTAAAATTCTCCTTTGTCACCCTGGCCAGGTAAAACAATGCCACTCCCTGCCCAGAGCTCTGCTCTGGCTGCCACCACCTCCCATCTCTTGCTTTGCACCCAAGGGTTTGAGGTGGGACCTACTCCGTATGTCACAGCAGCATTCCTGGAGATCTTCCACAAATAAAACAATTGAGCAAATATGTGTCATTACCTATAGCTGTCAGCAGTGTAACCTTGTCATCTCCAGATCCTGTGGGTCCCAGATTCCCACGTCCCAGTAACAGATGAGTGCTTGTTTAGTCTTCTTGCAGGTAGGGAGGAGCACCAGCACCATTAAATCACCTTGGACAGTTGCAAGCTGGGGCTGGGAGCAGGAGGAACTTCTCCTTTCACTGAAGTCAGCAGCGATGCTCCTGCTGTGTTCAGGCTTTGGGGTTCCCATGTCCACGTACACACAGCTCAGTGGCTCTTTCCCAGCCCACAGTAATATCATTTTCACTGCTCAGCCTTCTTCACTGCAAGGTCCCATCAGAGCATGTCCCACTGGATGTCTCCTCCTCTTCCATGAGTATCTTCATGGTCTGAGCCCTCACCACAGCCCTGTGCTGACCACCTACCTCTTCACCAACTCCACCAGTGCTGCTCCATCACAGCTCCCAGCTACCAGTCACTCCTCACCATGGCTCCTCAGAGCAGGTCTCCTACCCTGGCACCTCTCCTGAGTCCAGGGAGAGCTCTGTCATTCAGCAGGGCTCTGGCTGCTGGAAGCAAGGTCTGTTCTTGCTGTGGGAGAGCCTCATCCTGCTGCCACATGTGGGAATACAGCCCCAGCCTGCCTTACAGCTGGGCTGGCTTTTCCCATCTGGGGGGAATTGCTGTTTACACAGAGATAGGAAATGTTATCCCTCCTACAAGAAGTTTCTAGCCCTTCCTGTGGGCTGGCCAGGCCCACATGATACAAACCTCTAATAAAAATAAGGGTAAAAATAAGTGTCATCCGTGTAACCAGAACATCTAGAAAGTCTGCAGCTACCCGCCTGCAAACTTCAAACGCCAAGGCACACAAAGAAAAATCTTCAATGCCTCTCTAACAAAGCTGGCCACAAAATCCTCTTTTTCCTAGAAAACAGGATACGCCTGCTACAGCCTAATCTGAAGTGACGAGGCCTCCCCAAACCACTCTCCTAAGCTCATATACTTTTATCGAGAAGAACGCTGCTCCCAGGGGGTGGCTGCCAGCAGAGCCCCCTCCCTCCATGCCAGGTCCAGAGCTGCTCCTGCCTGACTGGGTCAGGGATTATGGTCCCTGCTCAGGAGCAGAGGAGCTGGCAGAGGGAGGGAGAGTTTTGCCTGTGATTGCAAGTCAGGAGAGTGCCAGAGCCCAGCAGTGGAGCTCCCAGCCCTGCTCCACCTTTGCACGCAAGGCTGGCAGCCAGTTACTCCTGCAGCAGTGCCTGCCTGGGACATGATGAGGAGTGTGATGGGGGAGAGCAAGGGGCATTGAACTGCAGGAGAAACTGAAATCCTGATCTCAAATATCTCATTTATCGAGGGGAACAGAACTAACTCCTCCGAAGTTTCAGCTGGGCAGCCTGGAGGAATCCCAGCATCCCTCAGACTGCCACAGCAAAGTCACAGCATCCCTCAGACCAGAGGTCTGTCCAGAGGTGTTCTCTGAGTGCTTCCAGCCCAGAGCAGACACTGCAGATGGGCAGAACACCCAGAGCGCAGGTGGGCTCAGATCAGCCAGCTGAAAGCCCCCTTGGCTTCTTCACACACTCTTACCTTTTCCAGGCCTTTCTCAGGCTTGCAAGTTCAGGCAATGTTCCCCACTTCAGCTGCAAGGATGACCTGGGAGCAACTGCAAAGGGCTGGGAGAGCTTGGCATGGATAATGGCATCTGAGAACAGGATGAGGACACTCCAGGATTTGATCCCTTGGGAATATATAATAAGGACCCTTTCCCGGGTAACACACTCCAAGTACCGAGGAAGCTTTTCAAGTTTGACATGTGAAATGAAGCTGAAAAATGCATCTCAAATAGGGCACATGAATCCTCTGCTCAGTTTGAAGAGCACCATTTTCAGACTCTTTTCCTGTGTGCACGTATGTGTCTCCAGTGCTTTTTTGCTGCTGCTTTTACTTTGGTATTTAAGGTGAACAAGGGCGCATACCTGCAACTCCAAACTGATGCCCTTGGCCTGTCCTCAGCTCTGATGAGTCCATCAGCGACACTTCTGCATGAGAATGGCCTGGCAGGAGCACCCATGGGCTGATGGCTGCCTGCACCCCTACGGCAGCCCTGGGGCTCTGCCCAGGATGCTGGGCACCATCCCCCTCCAGGCACCCCATAACTATGGCCATCACCCTGCAACCTTCTCTTTCATTCGAGTAAATCCTTCTTGATCTGAGAACTGAATAAATTTTGGCAGGGCAGAGCCGCCTGTGCCATAGCCATGGCACTCGCATGCCACACCTCCATCAGCTCATATCCCAGGAGGAAGGACCACCGAATTTCCTGGTGATTGTTTGAACAGGATGTTGTGATCACGTACCTCAGCCGAGACTCTTCTTCTCGGATGCCATCACTCAATTTTCCTCAAGAATTTGGTTTGCTGCCTGAGAAATTGTTTACCAGCGTTGGCGTCACCGTCCTGCCGTACCTCCGGCGTGCTCACACACGCACACACGAGTGCACCCAGACTGTTCTTAATTAGCTCCTAACGCATCACCCTGGGAAGACACAGGCAAGGAAAGATCCGTCACACACTGCTCCTGTGCGGCTGACCCTGGCTGCAAACCAGGCAGAAAGCTGCCTCTTTCCTGGTTTCAGGTTTTTGGCCACACAGCACAGGGGAAAAAATTCTGGTGGTTGTGAAAATATGCGATAATTAACTGCAATGACTAATTTACACGTAGGAAAAATTGCATAAGGTTGTATGCAGCATTTTAAAGCCAGAGAGAAATTCTTTGTTCCACACACTCTGGTGTCCGGTACGACCTCCTGCATCCATCTCCCTGAAGGAGTTTTAGTTCCGATCAACTCATTTTTAGATGCAAGGATTTCCCATGGATTAAACATGCTGACTTGGACGGTTCACCACAGAAATAGATACAAAGCTTCAATATGAAAAATATCCACCTTGTTTAAAGGTGTAGTAAATATTTAGGGTCAAATCCTGCAAGAACCTCCACATGCAATTTTTTCACCCCAAAAATCAAGGTGCACAATCCCACCTTGGGTCTGTGGAACAGAAACTTTCCCAGCTGGTCTGGGAGGTAGAAAGGAAAGAAAAGGAAGTTGGATGCTATTTCCAGCCAGACCACCAGTAAATATCTCTTAACTCCCCATCATTAATGGTACTTAGCTGCTTATCTCCTTGCTTATAAACTACCGCTGGGATAGTCTCACAATGAAAGCACTATAAAATTTCCTATATTCTCATTTGCAATTACAAGTGGTGGTAATAAACCAGAAGCTTTGTGGGCCGCCACGGTTTTACCTTCCACAAAGGCTTTTACACACACTGTCCTCTGGCCCGACAGACATGGAACACCTTCCCTGATAAAATGGATCAGACACATTCACACGGATAGTGGAATCCTGGAGAGCTCCTGCTCCTGCTCAAGGGAAGCTGTGAAGCAGCAATTTAGGGCAAGGGAGTCTTTCAGGATGGGATCAGTTCCATCGTCCTCTGCGGGAATAAATCCAGTTTCAATACTCTTGGGCCAAGACCTTCCTCCCAAGACCAAACAGAAACGAGATTGTGTAACAGGGCGTGAGAAGGCAATTCCTGTGCCTTCCAACAACACATCTTTGAGTCAAGGAGACCTTCTGCACATGGATTATGACAAGAATCGAGCTAAAATCACCCTATGGAACCCTGACCTCATGGATATCTGGGCACTTTCTGTCCCTGGGCTGGCTCATGTCAGGGCTGTTGCTTCCTTGCCCAACAGCTGTCCATTTCACAGAGCCCAGTCCTGGGATGTGGGCTGCTTGTCCCTGGACCACCCATCACCCTGAGTCGTACAGCGAGCAGTGCTGGCAGCAGCAGTGGGAGAGGGAAAAGGGCACCAAAGTTTTGGTTCCCAGGTGGAATTTTCAGGGGAGAAAAATAAAAAAAAAAAAAAAAAAAAGAAAAAA
Organism: Lichenostomus cassidix; assembly: GCF_008360975.1. NCBI lineage: Eukaryota > Metazoa > Chordata > Aves > Passeriformes > Meliphagidae > Lichenostomus > Lichenostomus cassidix. The sequence continues at coordinate 7,469,795 of NC_139500.1, read as the reverse complement.
ATCAAAACCCCCAATATTCACTTATAAACACATTTTTAAACTTTTTTTTTTTAGGTTTTTGTACAGTAAAAAATCTTACAGCACTAGGCTGCCAGCCAGCTCTCCATCCCGGGACCCCCAGCCCCGCCGATCCCCGGCCCCGCTGCGAGCGCTCGGGCTGTGAGGGCCACGGCGCCACCGCCGGGTCAGCCCCCGGAGCTCCCTGAGCCACCACCGAGTGCTCCCTGGGCCACCACCGAGTGCTCCCTGGGCCAGCCCGGTTCGGCCGCGGCGGTGCGGAAAGTGCTGCCGCCAATGCTCAGGCTGGGGCTGGGGCTGAGGCTGAGGCTGAGGCTGAGGCCGGGCGGGCGGAGCCGCCGCAGCCATGGGGCTGCTCAACTTCACTCGCGACCCGGTGCCGGAGGCCGTGAGCGGCGACATGCACAACCTCAACCAGCTCAGCGCCCAGGTGCGCCGGGACGGGGACAGGGACAGGGACAGGGACGGGCGGGCTGGCGGCGGGGCAGGCCCGGACACGGAAGGCGCGGGGCGGCGGCTCCGGGGCGGCGGCGGCCGGGCGGGACGGGCCGCACCGGGAGCTGAAGGCGGCCGGCAGAGCAGCCCCGGAGCAGCCCCGGGGGTGCTGATCCCACCGGGTCCCTGCTGTTCCCGGTGCCCGGGGCAGGGCCGGCAGCGTGGCCCCGTGCCGGTGGTGCAGTCCCGATGCACGGCCGAGCCCCGCGCACGGCGGGCGTGTTTCAGTGATGTTTATAGAATCATGGAATCCCCGGAAGGTTTGGGCTGGAAAGGACTTTAAACCCCATCCAGTGCCACCCGCCTGCCATGGGCAGGTGTACAGGCAGAGTTCTTGGTGGAGGGCTCAGATAGTGCCCGGTGGGCCATGGGGTCCTGTCAAGCCTTGGGGTTTCTGGTGGGACCACACAGCGTTGGAGTTGTGATTCCCACCCCAGATTCCCACCCTGCACTTCCTGCCTCGAGCTGATGGTCCTGGCCATTGGTTGCATCTGCCACCAGGTCATCGGCACACCGGGTGTGCAGCTTGGGCTGAAGTTAGTGGAAACGATGAGGCTTTTCCAGCCCAGCTTGCCAGGACTGAGGACATCAGCCCAGTAACAGCCTGGTGACATCTCTGTTGCACGAGGACGAGGGCAGGGCAGGATGAGCCAGTGCAGCCACAAAGCAGCCCATACCACTTTTGGCCATACCCAGAAGGTCACAGCGCTGGTGCCAGCAGAGGAGGGTGCTGGTAGAGCTCTGCCACTCAGGCAGTCTCTCCATCCATCCATCCATCCATCCATCCATCCATCCATCCCTGCCTGCCAGCTGCACACCCAAAATGCTGAAAGCAGCAACTAGACCCTTAACCAGTTCTCTTCCTTTCCCAAGTTAGCCTGGTTACCCTATGGGATTTGTGAAACATGAGACTGGATGTTCACAACTTTTACCACTCGCAGTTTTTGGATTGCACAAGACAGAACAGCAGCTTCCGACTAGCCACAAGTCACGAAAGCCCTGTGCAGTGCCAGCTACCAGCTGCACAGATCCCTTGGGAGGTTCTGAAAAGCATCCTGAGCAAATCCCATCCACAGGCCTCACATAGTGCTGAGGACAGGGCACCAGCACAGGAGGTCCAGCTCTGGGATCAATGTGCTGGAGGCAGATCAGGGGGGTACATCACCACCTAATTGGGGTGCTAGTGGGGTGGTGATGTGCTGATGCCCGACTCTTACACTGTCCTGTTTCTTCACAGCAATTCTCAGCGCTGACTGAAGTGCTTTTCCGCTTTTTGACAGAGCCCAAAGAGGTAAGGCAGAACTAGAGAGATGTGTGAGTGCAGCTCTGGTCGGAAACAGAGAAAAGATTGTGTCACTGCTCTTTTGTCTTGAGCAGGTAGAAAGGTTTCTGACTCAACTCTCAGACTTTGCCACCATGAATAAAATCAGCTTGGGCCCCCTGAAAAACATTGTCAAAAGTATTCTTCTAGTACCCAACGGTAAGTGATGTATTTGCATATGCTGCCCTGAGGCCAAACTGTCCCAGGCATTCCTGCAGGGCTTGGTTTGCACAATAAGTGTTAATGGTAGCTAATACAGAGCTTAGCACTTAAGAATCAAAAGTTCCCTGTTTGGTGATTCTTTGTATTCTTTATACCCTGCCTGCATGCACATTTCACAGGCTTAAGTAAACTCCTTCAAATATCTCTGCATTAAATGCAGCACAACACCGTGACAGTGCTTGGTTTAAGCAGTACCTGTAAATCCCTTTTGCCAGACCAGGGCAGCCTCGTGTTGGCACCGAGTCTCTGCAGGAACTTCCACCCAAGTGACCCAGTACTGTAATTCCTCCAAGGACAAGCGCTGTTGGAGACAGATAAGTCAGTGCACACCCGTTTGGAGTGGGCTGGGGACCGGTACAGTTCTAGGCCATGTGAAGGAGACATCTGACCTTGCAGTCTTGTTCTAGAGAAACACTTAATGTCTCCAGCTCTTTCTCATTCATAAACAGTGAGGAAGAGGTTCGGGGGGATTCCATTGGAATACCCCAGACTCCGGCACTTTATAGGATTACTGTGATGTTGTGGCTGCCGTTTGACATGGTAATGCATCAAACACTCCACAGCACATTCATCCCATTGATCCTTCTTATTATTAATAGTCCTGTGCTATTACCCTTCAGCCCGGTTTCCCCATAGCTTCCTTCACAGCCCTGATGCCGAGCACAACTGTTTTCTGAATTTGTTCTAAACTTGTTCTACTACTTCAAGCCACTTCTCCTATCCAAGAGTAGCAATAATTTTCTTTCCTGCAACTGCCTTGTGGGAATTTAATGCGGAATTTGCGTTTTCTCCCATCCTGACTCAGGCCTTGGTGCCCTCATCTTGTCGTTCCCGTGTGTGTGCTCTCTGGCTTCAATCCCTTTGAAACTTTTCCTTAACTCTGGGGTGCCGCGGACGATATCAGAACAGATCACAGCAGATAACTTTGTCTCTGTGCTACACAGCCGGAAAGCCACGTGGGGCTGGCAGTCTCCTTGAATTTATGAGATTCCTGCTCTTGGCTTCAGAGAGCAGAATCCTTGTAAAGGTCCCTGTGCTGCCTGGGCCCCAGAACAAAGGGGGAAGGCGCAGCGGGGGAAAGTGTTATATGCACACGTTCACACCCATCATCCCAAACACAGCAGGTAGGTCAAATTAGCAGCCCGCCAGCCTTAACAGTTCTCCTTTAACAAGCAAAGCGGCTACAGGAGAGAAAGCAGCAGCTTCAAAACATAACCGCTGCCGCTGTTCCCATGGATACCTGCAATGGGATCTCGCCTTCTCCCAAGCACTCCCAGAGCCCGGACTTTTAAAGCACCGGGCATCTGCAGAGATACCGGCAGGCACGACTGGGTTTCCGATCTCTGAGGAGCTGTGGTTTGCTTCAAAACACAGCTCAGAAACAGAGGCTTTCCATCGCCCGGTCCCGTCCCCGCCTGTATTTGACTCAGTAAAGATTGGTTTGACTCAGTAAAAAGTGATTTTTTTTTTCCTTCTTTGTGGTATTCATTCAGGTGCCCTGAAGAGGAATTTGTCTTCTGAACAAGTCAGAGCAGATTTTATTGCTCTAGGTAGGTCACATGACTTTCCACGAAATAAAAGATAATTAATATTTATCACATATAGTAATCTTATATGGTTTCCCCCCACAGGCCTCAGTGAAGAGAAAGCCAGTTATTTTGCAGAACAGGTATTCATATATTTTTTCTTGTTTCTAAGCTAACAAAATGTCAGGTCTGTGAGTGGGAACCCATAAAACCCCGCTGTGCTCCTGAGTTGTGTCAGCGCTTCGGGTATTTTCTTCAAAACCAGCTTGGGATTTTGAACTGAAGATCCTCAGAGAACTAATAAGGAGCAGTTTGTCTGATGATATCTCTGGTTTGCCAGGGCCTCTCCCCCATCAGTGTCACAGTTCCTGCACTGCTGTGTGGCTTTCATGTGATGTTTTTGTGCTTCCCATGCTTTGAGCCCCGAGGTCATGCAGTTACATGAACACATGGCTTTTTGCACAGATATTGTTACACTGAGCCAGTACTAAAACAAAACCAGTGAGTTTCATTTACAGAAGTGACAGGGCAGATGGAAATCCTAGCAGGACTTAAACACCTCTGAAAGCTCTCTGACCACATTAGTTCTCTCCTTACTCTGGGCTTCTGCCATCCTCTGCCTTTATTTTGACTCTTGTTGAAGTTTCAGGTACAAACAGAGGCCTCTCTGAATTAATTGCTGATGTTTGTTGCTCTTGTAGTGGAAGGTGAATTCCCCCACCCTAACACGCCTGGCTGTGGGTCAGACACTGATGATTAACCAGCTGATAGATATGGAGTGGAAGTTTGGAGGTAATAGAGCTACAACATAAACTGGTGGGGTTGGGAAACCCAGCAGCAGCTCTTAGCTAAATAGCATTTTATTTCACTGCTTAACTAACAGATTATCTGCCTCCTCTTCTTTCTGACTCACAGTGACTGCTGGGAGCAGTGAGCTGGAAAAAGTGGGAAGTATCTTCTTACAGGTAAATCTCCCACATCACAGAGTTCAGCTTGTAGTGCAGTTGAGGAACAAGCTCCAGCCAGGCATGTGGGAAGCACTGGCTGTGAGGGGAAGGAGAGGGAAGCTGGGTGTCATAGGAATGGGCTCTGTGACTGCATCTTCAGTCCCCAAGTGCTGCTGCCAGCAGAGAGCAGACACGCTGCTGTTTGTTTCTCCTCTGATGACATGAGATATCACAGAAATGTGTCACACTCTGAAAAGCTGTTCAAAAAGCTCAGTTTAGCAAAGGTCAACCATCTTGGGGAGGGAGGGGAAGTGGGATCAAGGACTTCCAGAGATACTCCCAATGTCCAGGGAATCTGTTCCAACAGTGACACTTCTTGAAAAGCCTGTCAAAGATGTGTGTGCTGTGCAGCAGTCTGAAACTCACAGTGGACTCCTGCTCTGCTGTCCTCTCCTGGTGCTCAGATACAGGTCTCTGAACTAAAATACCTCTACTTTTCCTTTCCCCAAGCTGAAGCTGGTGATTAAAAAAGGAAGCCAGTTGGAAAACGTGTATGTCGGTGAGTTAACAGTTCTGGACTAGAAGAAAGGATGGGAAAGCTGCAGTTTGGGGCTCAGGGTGCTGGAGCTGGGGGAATCTGGGGCAGAACTGGGGGGGTCACTGCAAAAGCATTGCTGTGACTACTCCTATCCCAGCCTTTCCATCACTGTGGCTGCTCCTGCCAGAGTCTCTCCCTGCCACAGGCACTCTGGAACTGTTTAGGAACACTGACTTTTGGGCATCTTCACATCTGTGCCTCAGTAAAGACAGATCTGCCACAGAGCAGTGCAGAGCAGCACAGCAGAGGAGGAAAGGAAATGATTCCCAGTCACGGAGTGCTGTTGGGAGATCTCATCCCAGGGGAGATCCCAGCCCAGGTCCCCCTGGCAGCCTGGCTAGCATAAGGAACCAGCTGCTGGGAGTCATGGTGGCTAATCCTGCCCAGCTTAGGTGAACATGAATTGCTCCATGGTAGCACCAGAACAGCTTTGCCAATGTTGGAAGTGTAGCCTGAAATCTAAGACTTGATGGCTCTTTTATTTTTTCTGCAGAGTTAACTTTACCCCAGTTCTACAGTTTTCTGCATGAAATGGAACGGGTCAAAACCAGCCTGGAAAGCTTCAGCTGAAACTGCACAGACCTGAGCCGACATCTGTCCGGGATGTTTAATTCCTCCTCACAGGCCTGCAGATCTGCTCTTTCCCAGCTGACTCTTCACACCCTAATAAGAGAAGACAAGCTGTGCAGTGAGCAGTGGTGTCATGGCCCAGCAGGACCTATCAATCCTTCAGAACCTGAAACTTGGGCTAAGTTTCAGCTTTTTCAAAGCACCTACAAGTCCACTCATCTCTTTTTTTTTTACTGTACTATTATGAGAAACTGTGGTCAGAAGTAATGTGGATACCTGTACTAAAATAGCAAAGAAATAAATGCATTCCCATCCTGCTCCCTTTGTATCAGAATATGATGTTGTGAGAAAAAGAGAAACATTAGCAAAAGAATAATTTTGAAACTTGGAAGAATTAAGCAGAGAGGACAAGGAAAGCAAGGAGAGTGTCTAACCTGGGGAATCACGTAGTGCTCCCTTCAAGCCTCTCCCTTCACGTGTATTAAGAAACGTGTTGATTAGCTTCTTCCCAGTTGTGCCTCATTATGGAAAAGTCTCTCAGTGGTAGATGATTTTAAATCTTAAACAACCAAACAGCTGCCTCTGTGCACAGGGGGAGGACATCTCGGGGGGTGACTAGATAAATCTCATTTGGATGTGCTGCTCTTTAAGCTGCAGCTTCTGTGACATGGCACAGTCAGACCCAGCCCGTTTCCCGGTGGACATATGTCCAAACCCCATGAAGTGCCATTAGCTCAACTCTTCAGTTGTCTGAGAGCGAGGATGAGCTCTTCATCAGGAAGCAGAGGGGTGCTCTGAGCCAACCCGGGGCAGTGGGTGATGTTACAGTCACCAGAGTTCCTCCTGTCCAGGCTGTTGAGTTGTCCAGCAGCCTGAGCTGGCTGAAGCCTCTCCCACAGCACAGGGATGAAGGAAGCTCCTCTTCCAGGGTATGTCCCAAGGCACCTCCGTGCCCCTGGCACACTTGGCAGCTCCAGTGAAGGGAACAAACCACATTGCCAGGGAATATCCCAGAAAGAGACTCTGTTTCCAGTCTCCACCTGAAGGGGTTCACTGTCCATGGCATTCGGTGGGGCTCTCTGCACCAGCAGCTGCTTCAAGTTAAATCTGTTCCAAACAGAGCATTTCTGTGAGAAAAGTGTCGCAAAGCTCCCTGCAACTCACAGCTTCACCCGTGGGTTTCCAGCTGCAGCAAACCCAGCACTGAGTGTCCCTGCATTGCATTTCCTGTGGTGCTGCAGGAATGACTGGGAACAGATTGAGAGCGGGCACAGGCTGAGCCATATATTTGGGAAATGGGGAATCCTGCTGGCAAACCCAGGGACGGATTTATTTCTTTTCCCACATATCAGATCAGTCACAAGCATTTCAAGCTTTGTCACATGATTACTGTGAAAATGAAGAAAAAACCTCAAAAACCTCTGAAATAATGTTCTATAGAATATTCTCTCTCCTTTTGGGTGGCAGGAAAAGCTATTTCAGGGAGGAAGAAGCAGCCCAAAGGGCTGCTGCTTTCCCAAGACAAAAGCAATTTTTTTCCTTTACATTTTCTGCTGCCTGTTCCCATTATTCCTCCTCACCCTCCCAGTGCCAGGGCGGCACCACTCGGCCCTATCCGGTTGCGTCGGGAGGTGGCCACGGCGCTGCGGAGAAGATGCCAGGCTGGGTTGTGGGTCAGGAATCCGCCGTCCCCCCGCGCTCCTCCCCCTGCCCGGTTGGGATTAAGCCGCTCGGGGCTGACGCACGCCGAGCCCGCTGACCCCGAGTGCAGGGGTCACCTCCATGCTGCTCCGCGGTCCCCACGGGCAGCTCTGATCGGCGGCATTTGCGCCGCGGCGTGACCTTCCTGCTGCCACCAGCGCTCCCGGGGACCCGGCAGCGCCCTTTCATCCCACGCGCTTGGCTGTGCTTGAGCCGAGCTGGCAGCCCGTGGGGAAGGGGTGGAGAGGGGAGCTGGCTCCAGCCGCACTGGCATGGGGTGACGCCAACCGTGAGGGAATCGGGTCACCCTCCCAGTGGGGCCGGCCGGGAGCGAGAAGGACTCTGGGACGCGGCGTGGCAGCCATGCCTCTCCTGCACAGCACGGCCCGGCTTCGCGCTGGCACAGGGGGGATGGCCAATGTCCAGAGCCCTGCGCCGGGAGCTGGCAGGCAGAGGGCACAGCTGGCACAGCCGCAGGGAGGGCTGAGCGGGGCTGCAGCGGCAGGGAAGGAGCAGCCGCGGTGCCCGTTTTGCCCGGGTTTCCGGGCGGCTCGGCGGTGCTCGTGTGCGCGGCCCCTTCCGCCTGCCCGTCAAGCCCAGCCAGCCGAGAGCTAATCTCGGCGGGACAGCGGGCGCGGGGGAAACAGGGGCCTCTCACCAGGCTGGGGTGCAGCTAACCGTACTCCTGCAGCCGTTTGCCTCCCCGAGGCCTTTCCCGGCCCATTTCCTCTGGGGCGGCCGTGCCACAGCCCCCTATCCCTGTCCCTGCTGCCTGGGGACACGTGGGCTCTCCGGGCTGCAGCGGGGCACAGGCTGCTCGGCCATGCTGAAGCCACACGCAGTCACCCCCCTGCATGCTCAGATGGTCGTGCAGCCCCTCTTGCAGCCCTGGGGACTCTCTGCTGCCTCAGGGGCCACCTTATCACACCCCGGGCTGCCAGGTGGTATCTCCTGAATGAGGAGGAGATGGCAGAGTGGCCCCAGCAGCTAGGCTGCAATGGGGATCCTGTGCTCTCAGGCATCCTCCCACTCATCCCTGCTAGCTCCCGCAGCCACAGCAGAGCTGCAGAGAACAGGGGCTGCACTCTGGGGTCTGTCAATTCCCAGCATGGATTCAGTGCTGTTGTGATTCTCAGCCGTGTCAGATGCTAATGACCAAGGGAACTGGGATGTTTTCAGATGAAGCATCTTCTCCCCACTGGAAATGCCAATGCTTCTCCCTTCGTGTGTGAAGGAGCCCTCCAAATCTCAAGAACAAAAGCCTCTGCTCAAGAGGGAGAAGAGCAGATGTGGACTCTGCACATGCCTGCAAGCCCATGGGCTGGCAGGGAAGGAAGGAATTGGGATTCCTCACTGCTGGCTCTGCCTGACCTTGAGCAGGTTGTGTGGGAACTGACAAAGCTCCCATGGGATTTCCTGGCTTCCACAGACCATGCCAGGAGCCCCTCCATGCTGAGGGCTTTCAGCTTGGGCTGTACCCCTGTCCCAGCTTTCCTGTTTGCAAAATAGGGTGACAAATCTCAAGGTTGTCCAACAGCTGGGAGAGAGCCATGGCAGATGAGACAAGCCAGGGAGCAGAAATGGCAGGTAAGGGCCCCAAGGCAGCTGGAGCTCAGCCCAGTGCTGAAGACAATCCTGCCCCTCCTCACCCCATGCTGTCCTCTTTCCCAATTCCTCCAGGTTTTTGGGTGATGCAGCACCCAGCAAAAACCCCATCTGTGAATTGCAGCTCCCCATATTGCTCTGTCTGCCTGGGAACAGCAGCCCTGAACACATTGGAGGGCCCCAGGACAGCACTACCACTCTGCTGTGCCGTGTGAATGCTTGGGGACAGGGATGTGCAGGGGCTGGGTGGGACTCCCTAGGGCTCCTGTGGTACATGCCCTGGGAGCAGACAGGCGAGGGTGGCACTCAGCACAGCACCATGCTGCAGATGAGGACACACTCCCAGGGACAAGCCCTCAGCCTACCTTGGGACAGAATTCTGAACCCACTCTGCTTGGCACAGGGGGAAGGTATCCCACCCTGCCTGGGAAACCAAGCTGCTGCCTCCTACTCTTGCTGGAGGTGGGGGAAAAGGCTGGTGGTGTCCAAGGCAGTGGAAATATTCCTAGCATGTCGTCTGCTCCTAAGCCTTGCCATCTCTCTAGGCAGCTCTTTGTCCAAACATACTGGGAACAATTGGGGTTGCTCAGCCAGACCGCAGGCTGTCGATCAGCAGAGGGAATGAATGCTCCAGCATACGGAACCCATCTTCTCCCACAGCAAGGGGAGGTGGCCACCAGAAACCGGCCTGTGGCACAACAGCACAGGCAGAAACAATGTCCAGGCACCCACGCCAGTGCCAGCCCTGGGAAGGGGGGTGGTGCTCCCAACCCATCCAAGGAACAACTGAGTAGGAGGGGGTGGCTGGGCATCCCCAGACCCCATGTGAGGCTGGGGGTGGCGTGGTTGGCACAGCGATGGAGACAAGGTCCCTGTGTGCATCTGCACTGCAGCTGGCTGAGGAGGAAGGGCCAAGTCTTGGAGGACAAAGAGGAGTCCCCCAGGCTGTGGGATCAGGGTTTGGCCAGCCCCTCTCAGCACCAGCACCTTCAGGGAGTCCTATCCGGGGCTCATGTCATTTATTCCCTTGCAGGCATAGCTTCAAAAACAGTGCCAGGCCCTGCGGTGACAAACCCATCCTGTCCCCAAGAGCCCGATCCAGCTTCTCCTCTCCACAACACCCTGAGCAGCCACGGGCGGGTGCTTGGCGGGGGGAGCACCCACCAGCCCCCCGCTGAGGCAGCTCAGCCCATTTCCCAGCACTCAGCTCCAGTTTATAGGGCTGCTCTGTCCCAGGGGCATCGCTGCCACCGCTAACGAGGTTATCCCAGACCAGGCACCGACAGGGAGGGAAAGCAGGGTTAACCCTTGTGCCACTGACGCATCCCACAGCGCTGGGGAGCAGCTTTGCCTGGAAACGAGCTCTTAACGAGTCCCAGTGGTGATGATCGGCTGTGAAACAGCAGGTGAGGATCCCCGTGCCATTCTCATGCCAGCCCTCGCACCACAGCATCGCTCTTGGAGCAGCCCCATGTCCGTGAGAGCAGCACCAAGCCCTGAGGCCACACTTTGCACCTACTGCCCAAGGCAGCAGCACAGAAAGGACGGTGCATGTCCCCGTCGTGTCCCCATCCCTCAGCTTTGTTTCACATCGACAGCTGGGATGTGGATAAGGAACGCGATGCAGCCAGGCTGCAGGCAGGAGGCGTTGGGTGGCCGAGGCCATTGCTGTCCTCAGGGACACAGCACAGCTCACACTCCTGCGGGAAAATGTGAAGGCTGCGAGCAAGGTCAAGGGCTCTTCCCTTGCTGGGACTCGGCTTCACGCCAGCACCGGGGTGGCCCGACCCACCGTCCCGCGGGGCTGGGGACTGTCCCTGCACCCTCACCCCACCGCCCCCCATCTGCACGGCTGGCTGGGACACTGGTGGGTGCTGGCAGCGCTCCCCAGGGACCACCAACGCACACATCCCTGTTGGCCCGGCTCAGCAGCCCCGCGGGGTGGCGATTGGGGTGGGAGACCCCAGGCAGGGCCCCTCCTTTTCCACCCCCGCTGCTGAGACCCGACAAACTCACGGCACTGCCGGGCGGTGCCCCCCCGCCCCGCCCCCGCTGCGGTGCGCGCTGACGGGCAGCAGAGGGCGCCAGAGCACCGCGCAGGGCTCCGCTCCCCCCGCGCCCCCTCCCCACCGCTCCCCGCACCCACCCCGTTCCACCCTCCGGACACCCCCATCGCTCCCCGCACCCACCCCGTTCCACCCTCCGGACACCCCCATCGCTCCCCGCACCCACCCCGTTCCACCCTCCGGACACCCCCATCGCTCCCCGCACCCACCCCGTTCCACCCTCCGGACACCCCCATCGCTCCCCGCACCCACCCCGTTCCACCCTCCGGACACCCCCACCGCTCCCCGCACCCACCCATCTCGCACCCTCCGGATACCCCGCCCTGCGCCCTCCAGTCTCCGCGCTTCGCTCCCCGCATCCACCGCTCCCGTCCCCCGCCCTCTCTCCCCGGGGCATCCTGCCCGCCCTCCTCCAGGATATCTCCCTGCATCCTCAATCCCCAGGCATCCCTCCCTCCCCCGTCCCCTTTCCTCGACGCATTCCTCTCCCTCATCCCTTCCTCAGCTCCAATCCGCCTCCTGGCCCCACCAACCCTACCTCCCCGCACCCGGCAGGCAGCCCCCCGACCTCGACCCCCCGCCTCCCGCCGCCAGCCACACCATCTCCCCCGCAGTTCCCACAAGCTCTTTCCCAGCCAGGAGCCCCGGAGCCACACTTTTGCTCCCTTACCCCAAAGCCGAGCGTCACCCCCAGATACTGCCCGGCCGGGCCATCCCACCCCAGCCCCGCCTGGACTGCCCCTGCAGCAGCTCCAGTCCCGAGCATCGGCTCCCACGCCCCCAGCAGAGCCCCCACGCTGGTTCAGCTCCGTGTTGGGGGCAGGAGCCTCCGGATTTATTCAAAAGCAATAACACTGAACCCAAATGTTCCCGTTCCGTTCTGTCACGCTTGGCCGGTACTGGAGTGAGCCCCCGTCCCACCCTCCACACCCTGTGCTGTGCTGGGTCAGGCAGCTCTTCAGTCGAGTTGGCTTTGTTAAGAGCAGATTAAAAATAATCATAACAATAACAGGGAGACCCGTCACCTCACTGCGGGCCACCTCTCAGTGCCTGCTCCCAGGCAGGCAGTCTGGGACTTTTAGCTTCCACTGCTGAGGAATTAGCTGTATTTGTGCATATATCGATGTTGGCCCCCCCTCCATGCACACACCGGGGGATGCCGGCGGGTGCCTGTCCCACTGCAGGTGGCCTCAGCAGGGCTATGTTCCAGGGAGGCAGCAGGAGCACGGGATGCTGGACCCTCTGGAGCTCCCCTGGGTGCAGAGAACGGTCACAGACAGAGCCCCATGAGCTGGCCCGGCTGCGTGGGGTGGGACTTGGTGGAGAGCCAGAGCCCCCCTCCCCGGGCTGCGGGCGTGGAGCAGTTCCACAGAGAGCTGCCGAAGCAGGTGAAGGAGGGGGGAGCACCCACCTTTCCACCAGTTTTTCTACTTGCTCCATCTCACATATAGCGAATTCTAAGCACACAATGCAGTTATTGAATAAAATTATGCTTTTTTTAGTACTTGTATGCATGTGGTTTTTAAGGCTCTGCCTAGAAACCAACCTCTGAGCCAGGAGCAGAGAGACCGGAGGGGAAAGCCAGGCCAGCCTGGACGGTTGTGGGACAGAGATATGCAAGCACAGCACTGCCGACCATAGCAGCTGGCAGGTGACACATCCATCCCATGCAGGTGACGCGCCCATCAGTCCTTCCACTCCAGGAAGGAGGAGAAAGCACGCCTGGCTAGGGCAGGGATCATTAGGGAGAGTGGCCACTGCAGCTGCCCCGCCTCTCCTCTCCCTGTCACTATCTCCGTCCCCCATGGCACCAGCTCTGTCCCCCTCCCGCAGAGCTCTGCCTGTGCCCGCGAGGACGAGACCTGCCTCCCCTCCGCCATCTCGCTCTCCCTCCAGGCAGCGGAGCCGAGGCGCTGCCAGCTCCATCTGCACAGTGCAGCGAGCACCGGGCCAAGGGGCAGGACCCACAATCACATTTCCTTGGAGCACATTGTGCTCCCGCCTTGCCGAGGGTGTTGGAAATGGGTGGCTGTAATAATGGCGCTGTGAATAACCGCAGCTCACTCACTGTGGTCTCCAAGCTCACTGTCTGCTCCAGCTCCTGCCTCATCCCCTCCCAAGGCTGTTCCCTGCCATGACGTGCCCTGGTTTCCAACCTGCCTAACAACCTCCTGCCTTGGGCCACTTGTCCGCAGTCCCCACACCCCCTCACGGTCTCCCATCAACGCTTCCTCTATTGCAGCTGGTTTGGCTTTGACCTGTGTTCTTCTCCCAGCAGGACCCCCATGGACTGAGGACACAAACGCCCCAAACAGGGGCTTTGCTGCTGTGTGACAGGCAGCGCTGCCCAGACATGGTGCAGCACAAAGGGCTCATGGAGCTTTTATTGCTGCTGATCCTGCGCGGCTCCCCCAGACCTGCCTAGAGCAAAGCCTGCCCTTGGAGCCGGCGTTCTACAAACAGCCTCCCCGGGGCCTCCCCAGGGCTAGGGCACAGCTCCCCACTCCCGCGGCAGCGCGGCCGCAGGGCAGCAGGTTCTCCTCTGCCACCAAACCTGGCTGTGGCTGCGCTGGTGCCATCTGTTCGTCAGGCACAGTCCCGTGTCACGCTGTGCTGTGGGAGCCATGCCAAAGCTCCAGGACCCTGCTGGAGCACCCGCGCTGGAACCGGGCTCTGAGTGCCGCGACCGATGCGATTTGCAGCTCCGGTGAAAAGATGAGGGGCACAGATGCCAGCGGCGTTCCCCAGCTCTGGAGATGAGCCCTGTCGGGTGGGACTGCGGGTGCTGGGGTTGTGGGGGCAGCTTGGTGGGGGTGCCGGGTCTCAAGTGACAGGCATCTCGCCAGACCTTCCCCCAGCTGGGGAGATGGGTACCCTGTGGGCTCCCAACAAGGACACAGTAGTCGCAGGGCTGGAGTGGCACTGGGAAGCCTCGGGCTGTCCTGCTCTGCTTGCTCGAGAGTGAAAGGATTTGTCTACAGGGAGCTGATGAGTCCCGCGGCAGCCAGCTCGCCCTCCTCCCAGCACCCCCTTGTCCAGCAGGTGGGCTCCTGGCAGCACAGGGCCGTTGCAGGCACCCAGAGCAGGCTGGCCCCGAGTGCCCACTGCACCAGAGGGTCTGAACCCACAGTCCCACCAAACACCCCAGAGTGGGGGTCCTGACCCCAGCGCCCGGACAGCACAGCAGCTCTGGAGGTTCTGACCCTCTAAGGTGTTTCCGCAGGATGCTCAGTGTGACCCGAGCAGTGCTTGGCACACGGAGCAGCCACACGCGGCGGAGACAGGAATATGCTTTCACCGGGAGAACAAGAAGAGCCTCTGATGGCTGCCATGTCCCTTGTAAACACCAACTTTGAGAGCATCAAATTACAGCCTCTGCCTCGGCTCCAAACAAGATGGTAATCGGGAGCGCGGAGGCACCCTGCCTGCATCCTGCCTGCACAGCGGGGAGCACCGGGAGCCTGGTGGCACCACAAGAGGCCATGACACCCTCTCCTGCACTGCAGGACTGCCGGGGCTCACAGCGCCCCGACCCCACACAGCGGAGCGACCCGGCGCGCCCCGGGCCAACGAGAGCTCCCCGCCCCCGGCCCTGGCGGAACCGCTGCCCGCTTATCTCCGAGTGCGGGCGCAGCGTCCCCGTGGCAGGGAAGACACAGCGGATCGGTGCAGCCCTGTTGGGGCACACCACTGGCCGTCCCCCGCAGCCGTGGGCGTGCGGTGGGGATGGTTTCCCCCAAGGGCTGAGTGAACAGACCCCCTTGGTCCCGGGCCCGCTGTGCTGCTGCCGCCCTCGCTCCCGGCGTCCCGGCTCGGGAGATGCTCGGTCCCAACGGCCGCTCCCCGAGCCTCCCAGCAGCAAGGCCGGTGTCCGGGCTGCAGCCGCCGCCCCAAGGAGAGCTCGGGGAGGGCACAGCCGGGCAGGGCCAGTCCCGGGGCCGCAGCTGGCGGGATTGGAGGCAGCTGCCCGCAGCGCCGGCCCCCCTCCACGCTGCCCGCGGCCCCCCCTTCCTCGGGCAGGAGCCGCTCCGGCCGCTCCCCGCTGAGCGGTCCGGGCTGCGGGGAGGGAGCAGCCCCCGCTCCCTCCTTCTCGGCCCCGGCCGCGGGCAGGACTGAGCGGTTCCTCCCTCCGCCGCCGCGCCGGTCCCTCACAGCGCAGGGACACCAGGACCGGCCGCTCCCCGCCTCGGGGCTCTGCTGCTCCCCCCGCCGCGGGGGCTCCACGCTCGGCCGGGCCGGGGTGCGCGGTGCCGGCGGGGACACGCGGGACCGCGGCTGCGCCCACGCTGCGGCAGCTGGCGGGGGGCGGCGGGGATCAGCTGCGCCCGGGGATCAGCTGTGTCCCGCGCCGCCCCGCCGGGGCCCCCCCGCTCCCTGGGGAGCGGCCCCGGCCCCCCCCGCCCCGCCCGTCCCGCCCGCCCTACCTGCCCGCCGCCCTCCCGGCCCTCCCCGGGGCGGCTGGCGGCCGCCCAGCCCGGAGCTGCCCTGCTCCCTCCTCCTCCTCCTTCTCCTCCTCCTCCTCCTCCTCCTCCTCTCCTACTTCTCCTCCTCCCGCGGGCACAGCCCTGTCTAATCCCACGGGTGTCAAATCCACGCTGCGGCTTTGGCCGTGGCGGGGCCGGAGCGCATCCGATGGGGCCAGTGGGGAGGAAGAGGGAGGAAGGCGCGGGATGCTCCGGCGGGGGCACCCGGCCGAGCCCCCCCTCCCGCACACCGCAGCCATGGCAACGGCGATGGGCTGTCCCAGCCCGGCCGCAGCGCAGTGAAGGCGAGAGGGACGCAGGGAGGGAAGGAGCCGCCGGGCGATTCCTGAGGGGCTGGCACACACACAGCCGCTGGAAGCGACCGGAGCCAATCCCCCGGCTCCCTTTGTGATGCTTCCTGACACAGATTCCCTCTCCATGGCTGACTTTGCAAGTTTCTCCATCCTCTTCCCCTCCTCGCGCGGTTCCTTTTCATGCGACTAAATTATACACGAGAGGAGGGACATGCTGGAAATTCTAGTGACAAAATAGAAATGAGCAGATTTGCGCAGGCGGCTGCAGCCCGGCCGCCTCCGGGACTCCTGCGAGCCAAGAGGGACCGGACCTAGTCCCAGGGCAGCAGCATTAAAGCCCGTGAATTTTGAAACCACCAAGGAAAAGGCTTTTCCTGCGGCAGCAGAGAAGTGCGGGCGTGTGGAGCAGGATCGCGGCCCCTCCGAGCACAGCGGCTGCTGTCCCAGCACACAGCACCCTCGGGGACAGCAGGCGACGCATTCACTTCCCCGGAGAAATGTCTTGTTTGGGAGCCAGTAAAAAATATGCAAATCTGGGAAGGCTGGGCCTCAGCCTCTGAGCAGCCTTTCTCCCCTTCCTCCCCATCCCAGAGCTCCGTGCAGCGAGCTGAGCCCTGGGCAGCGGAGGGAAGGGAGAGGCAGAGCCGGGGGAACACGGGGGCGGCAGGCGAGGCAGTAGGATGAGATTTGGTGTGTCACGGAGCAGGACGGGGAGATGTGCGCGGGATAGCGGCTCCCCCAGACCGCGGGCATGCGGAGAACGCTCCTGCTCCCGCAAGCCGGGGTGGGTGGAGCATGCTGTCACTTTTTGGTGCTGGGCAAGCCCGGCATCGCTGTCGCAGGATTGCTGCCTGTGCAATGAGTCAGGAGGAGCGCTGCCACGTTTTCCTCCTACGGGCAGCGTCCCGTGGCGGGTCGGTCGTGCTCCGCACCGGGACGCGCCCGCACACGCGGTGCTCCTTCAGCTCCGACGCCACGTGGGTGGGTGAATCTCCGGCAGCGACTCTCCGGGGAAACCCCTGTGTTGCGAAGGATGAGGACACCGACCTGCAGCCCGGACGAGATGTGGAGCGCCTGGCTCAGGCAGTGATCCCACGGGACACGGGCATATTCCTGTGCCTGCGTCCCACCTCCTCTGCCAGACAATGAAACACTGCCCTCCTTCCCAAGTCGCAGCAGAACAAATAAAGCAAGCGCCATATGGTGCCAAGACACGTTGGAAATGGGGCCAAGCCCAGGAGGTAGGGGAGGTGGCAAGCCTCCATCCCCACACCAGTCCCCATCGCCAGCTCCAAGCCAGGGCTGTCCTTGGGGGAGCCCCGTGCCCGCTCCTCCTCCTTCCCCCCACAGCCACTGCCCCGCTGCCAGGCACAGCTCCGCATTTCAGCCGTGGCTTTGCCTGACGTCCTGGGGGAGCACAGAAACCAAAGCTGTCCCCGAGAGTATTTTTCCCTCTAAGGACTGGCCCAGGGACATGGGCGTCACCGCTGGACTGACCGGGGCGTTGTCAGGAGATAATGCCCTGCACCCTGCCACGGGACAGGGCACCCTGCTACCTCTCCCCCAGAAGTCCAAACAGGAGTGGGCACCACAGACAGCTTGTCTGCTAAAGACCCTGCAGCCCAGTGGCTGGAGGAGAAGCCTCCCAGCTGCTCCAGGCCACCACAGATGGAGGACCCCACTGCAAGAAGAAAGTGGCACCATCTTTCTGCCTGTCACAGCAATCCTCCTGCCTGGATCCTCCCACAGCCCTGCAGCTCCTGGATACCCTGTGTGTTTCAGGCGAGTCACATCCAAGCACAGGCACCCAGCAGTGAGGTACCTCCCAGGGGAGTTTGGCACCCTATGGCAAGGCTTTCAGAGGTGCTGAGAGCCCACAATTCCCCGCAGCCTGCTCTGTGGAGCAGAGAACAACCCTTTGAGAACCCAGCCTGCCCTGGCTGCTCAAGACCCTATTCAGGACAGCAGATCCCAGAGCTTCCTTGGGGGTAGGATATGATGAGGTCTTGGGGGAAGAGAAGAATTCCAGGAGCCCCTCATGCTCCAAGAGACCTTCTGCATGTGTGACAAGCAGATGTCAGCCTCCTCTGTGCCTGGGAGCCATGTCACAGAGCTCATGTAGCACCTACCCACCCGCCACCCTCACTCACCCCATTCTCTGTGCAAGGGCCTCCAGAAGGGAAGCACCTGGCTCTGTCCTCCAGGTTGAATCAAAGTGAGGATCTCTTGGAGGTTTTGTAGCCAAAGGGCTCAACTCTCTCACTGCAAACGTGAGCAGATCATTTGCACCTGAGTCACAAAGATGACAATCAAGTAAGTTGTGCAAGCAAAGGACTTTGTTGAATCATACACAAAAATGTTGGGATGATAAGGATCAGACAGGACCCAGGAGTAGCCCACAGACCTCTCCATCTCTGTGCCATTCTCCTTCCTACTTTAAAGAGGCAGCACTGCCTGATGGAGTGTCCCATGACCTGGCTCCATCTTCCCTACCTTACCCTACCTATGGAACTTCTGGCAGTGCTCCACACCAATGAGTGCTTGACAGCTGCTCTGCAGATCCAAAGCACTGTGGGAAAATAGTATTATTTATTGACAATGTTACAGGTAATGAGAAAAGCATGAGGCAGCCTTGTCCGGCACAGCTTACCTGGATCCCTGCAGAGTGAAAATGGACATGGCAGAGGGTCTCAGCTGTGGTGCTGTTTGCTGGCCAGTGGCTGTGGAGGTCTGCCCTCATCCTGGTCCCAGCTCCACTTGGGCTTCCTACCCACCACGTGTTGATAAACAGAAAAAAAAGTACAATGGCTGCATTGAAGTTCCCAGTTAAACAGAACAGCAGTGGCTGCTCAGAAGAGGAACTTCTGCATTATCTTTTGCTCTGTTAATACAAAGGTGGGACTTGCTGAAACAGAGACAATTCACAGGGCAAGATCTGGATTTTTGAACATCCCTGGGGTGAGATCTTGAGCAGGGTTAAATGCCAGTAGGCTAAAGAAGAGTGGCAACCCCAGGAACAAAGGGGATACAGATAATTTGGGGCAGACAGACTCCTAGGAGCAGGGGAAGGGGTTATTGGGAGGTGTGGGTTTAGGGCATGCCATGCTCCAGCACATGCAGCTGCAAGGCAAGGCCAGGGATCTCAGGAGGATCACCAGGTACTGACTGGCAATGGGCCCCACCAGAGGCCAGGGATCCTGTCTGGATCACCAGGCAGCAACTGACAGCAGGCTCTGCTGGAGGCTGGAGATCCAGCACTGGCACTGCAGCCACATGCACAGGACAGTGTCTGGGTGCTGCACGGTGAGCAGTGGGCACAGCTGAACCCAGCAAGTCACCGAGCTGTAGGCAGCAACAGCACAGGCAAGGAGAGCAGGAAGGAAGTCCAGGCAGGGAGCACAAGCAGAGGAACACAGGCAGGGTATGCAGGCAACAGTGCCGGCAGCAGCAGCAGCCTACCTAGAGGAGAACCAGGGAAAGCCTTGTGACCCAGGAGCTTGCTGCTTCCCAAACCCCTGACAGTGTGACAATCCCAGGGGTCTGCAGCCTGGTTTGTGCTGAGCTGGCAGGGTCCTGCTCAGCAGCAGCCAGGTGGGATGCAGTGCCTGGAGGAGGCACGGCAGGATCAGCCCAGAGCAATCTGTTCGGTTAGAAGTGGGTGGTAAATTAACGGCAAGGGAAGAACGACTCCCCAGTAGCTCCAAAGTGGGGCGTCAGCAATGAGCCGAGCTCTACGAGCCTCGAGAAGGCTGGAGCCCTCCGTGCCATTTCATCTCTGCTGCTCTGCGTCGGATTTCCCAGGAGCCCTGCAGCCTCGGCCACATTAATTATGCAAATGAAAAGGTGATGCCAACTCACCATCCCTCGGTAGGGTCCCTGTCAGAGAAGTTGGGCCCGAGCACCGGCCACTGCCCTGGCTGGGGCAGGGAGAGTCCGGGAGCACATCAGGCAGGATGGATGTTTGCAATAATTATCCAGTCATCCCCTTCAAGTGTACTGCAGCCATAGCAACAGACAGATGTTCTGTCCCAGCCAGAGTCCGCAGCGAGCTGGGGAGGGAAGCACAAAAATTAACCCATTCAGCCCTAGGATGGCACAGAATCCACTTTATTCTGGGACCAGCCCATCCTTGGACATCCCTGAGGAAATCAGGAAAAAACCCAATCACACAGTCCCCAGATTAAAGCAGGAGCAATTGCCCTAGTGCTCCCTTGGCCACTGCCTGACGTAGGAAGTTGAATGAGAATCAGCAGCATCCACCATCCCATGGGATGGTGTCTGGCTCTGTAAGGACTCTGCTGTCTCCTGTCCCACATGGAAGTAGCCTGGCTGAAGCTCAGCGTCTCCTGAGGGTGATGTTTCAGGCAAAGCTTCTCAGCTCTGCTGGTAGCCAGCCTTTGGAGAGGGATGGATGGCACCAGGAACTTGCTCATGGACAGTCACAAGCAGCTCTGCCATCAACACTCACACAGTGCCCTCAGCACAGACCCCACTGGGCACCCAGCTTGGCAGGAGGGGATGGATGAGCCACATGGACCAGTGTGCACTTCTGAGTTAACAGCTGGATCAAAGCCTTTAAAGTATTTGGAGGTGGGATGCAGACAGACCAAGGAATAGCTGGCATTTCATTATCCTGCTGCTGTACAAGTTCCCAGGATTTAGCCTGAGTCCATTAAATCTCACACAGAAATATCGCCACCGGGGCCCTAGTGCCCTGCAACACACCAAAAATGTAAACCCAGCTTTTCCTGGGGCCTACTGAGCAGGCAGCACTCCCCAGGCATAAGGTGTCTTCTCCACCTGCCAGGAATTCCTTCCAGCACTGGCATTTAAATGTTGTAAGGTAAAGGCCAGACCCCCAGGGACCACACGGTTCCCTTCTGGAAGGATCAGAGCTGCCCATCCCAGCTCTCCCCTCCTGTGCCAGCTCTGCCCAGGGATCCCACAGAAGCAGCAGGGACTCCTCAGAAAGCAGAGCAATCCCCTGACCTCAGAGTAGATTCATTGGAAAGCCCCATCCAGATGTTTGCAGCTGCAGATGCTGATGGAGCATACCGATGGTGAGGATTTCAAAGGAGGGCAAAGGGACTGGGTTGGACAGCCTGAGCAGATGTGCCTGGAGTAACAGATCACACCTGGAAAAATGGAGAGGGGCCTCCTCTGGACTGGTGCAGGAAGACAGACCCCCCGGCACAGAATCAGAGAATCATGGAATCACAGAACTGCAAAGGATGGAAAAGACCTCTAAGATCATCAAGTCCAACTGTTAACCCAACACAGTTGTGAGAGGTCACAGGAACAGTCTTACTTCTGAAACTGCAAGACTGTTTTTAGTTCATACTCCTTCCCTCTTGTCCTCTGCCACACAGACAATGAGATCTCCAGCTTGCAGAGGGCACCCCAGCTTCTCCCGGCTGCTCCTGGCGTGCCTGCTGACAGCTTGTGCTGCCTTAGCACAGCCTAGCCTGGAAATCTGTGGCCTCTCGGTTCTTCCCCCCCCCCCGCTTCTTTCTCCTGAAGAGAAAAAGCAGGGAAGGGTGAATTTGCTGGTCTTGAAACTGAGGGAGACGTGGCATCATGTGCAGTCACAGAGGATGTGGGCAGGTGCCATCAGCCTTCCCCACGCAGCTCTGGGAATGGAGCTCAGCCCTGCTCTGCAGCTCCCTGGCTGTTCCTGCCCAGGCTCCCACACAGCTCTGGCAGCTGCTGGGTATTTCGGTTCTTCCCCACAGCGCCAGGCTACCCCACTCCTTCTGTGGCTCTTCCCCCAAGCACATCAATCCAGTGGCCACGTGGTTTGATTCCCACCCCGCTGAAGACACACTGGAGACAGAATAAGAAGGTGGGGAAAATGTCTATTATTTCCACAAATCCCCTCTCAATTTGTGACTCTGGCTGCTCTGCTTCTCTCAGTCCCAGGCCTCTCCCAGGCAGAAGCCCCACTAAATGATGTTTGGTGCTGTGATACGGACAGCAATCCAAGGGGCTCCAGAAGGAATTCACGCTCCTTGCTGACTTCCCTGAGCCGCTTTGACTTATTATCTGACCTGGATCTAAATTGGGTTTTGATTAAAGTCAAGAATAATTCTACTAGGGAAAACCTCATTGTTTAGGCTCAGAGTTAGCAAAAGCTACGGGAGAATTAAATCTGATTTCTCACTTTGGACACAGAGACCCCAATAGGACCCCTGACAGTGTCCAGTGCCCGCTGGGAGAGGCAGCCACACTGAGCCATGTCACCCAGAACCTGACCAAGCTCCTTTTGCAGCCACCAGGTTCTCTTCCCAGTTCTTCTCTGAGGTCACTCCTGTAGACCCTGATGGCTCCAATGTTTTGTCAGCATCTCCTCATTTCAGACATAGGGTTATCCATATGGGTTCATTCTTACCCATCTTCTCCTAAGGTAGTGCCAGGGTTTAACCCATGTCCCTCCCTGGTATCTGTCTCCAGTTGTCCACAAACGTGTCTTCTCTCAGCATCCATTTCTCAGAGATCAGGGAGCTGAGTCATCTCTGTAAGACACTCTCCTCTCTCCTGAACAATCCAGCAAACTCTCTCTGCACTAGTTTCAGGCTAAATTCTCTCAGTGTGGCTCACCAGAACCAGGTGGCAGCACGAAGCATTGCCAGAGCCCTTGTACTTCCCTGTACCTCCCTTGAAATGGCTCTAAGTCAACTTGGGCTCATTCCCCTCTTCCATCCTGCTGGTGGATCACAGCTACCCAGCTGGTGGATCACAGTTCTCCCTTTGGTGGATCACAGGTCTCTCACCCAGCCTTGGGCAGGTGAATGTCTCAGATGCAGACTGAGAGACACACAGACTGTCTTTGTGTTTGATGGGAAGAATTAAGCAGTTCCAGCAAGCAATTCATCTCACTCCACAGGGAGGGTCCAGAGGATGGGGATGAATGGTTTCTGTAGGTGCTCATTGTCACACACTGACTGCAGAGGTAGTTGAGACACGAAGGCTGGCTATCTGACTGTGAATGAAATGTTACAAGAGCCAAACATCATCCATAGTGATTCCATATGTACCTCAACATTCTCTGTCCTTCCCCAAGGAAGCACTCCTGGATGCCCAGAGAAGTGATGGTTATTAACTCCTGAGTTCACTCTGTGTTGCTCGGCACCAAACGATGTCCATGGATGGGTTGGGTGCTCCTGTGCCCAGCCCTCTGCCTGGCTCTGATCCCACCCAGCAACACTCAGGGGCAGTCAGTGAACTGTTCCAGTTTTGGCTCTATTCGAGTGCAGGCCCAGGTGCTGACCAACAAGACCAGGCATTCAAGGCCAAGTTGGACAGGGCTTGGAGCAACCTGCTCTAGTGGAAGGTGTCCCCAGCCCATGGCAGGAGGGTTGGTATGAGATGGTCTTCAATGTCCCTTCCAACCCAAACCATTCCATGTTTCTTTAATTCCTGAAGCACTTGATGGGATGTCTCTGGCAGAATTTCTTCCCATCCTGTATATTGTTCTGACCTCAGTAGGTCCCAAATGCTTTGTCCTGTGTATGTCCAATCTCCAGTACAGATGAACAGTTTTGTCAGAATAACAAAAATATCTTTTGAAGAAAACACAACTTGTAGGAAATTAGAAAGGCACCTCAAAGAGTAAAGAGCAGCAAAGTGCTCAGATGAAACCCAAATCCAACTTTTTTTTGGTACAGTATAAATAGCAATGGACCTGCAGTCACCATGTTTGTCTATAAAAAGGCATTATCAGACACCCTGTGCTGAACACATCCAGTACTTGCCAGCCAGAACCAACAGCTGAAGGTCCAGGGCCACTAAACAATTCCACAATTTTTGCCTACCTTTAAGGAAAAGACTGCCTCAACATCACGCATTCTAATCTGGCATGTCATGAGATTGCTCATGCAGTGCAAGCTGAATCCTCATTGAATCCGTGCTGGATCAGCCCTAAAATATTGATCTGAACACTCAGGCCAGGTGTGAATGGTCTGCCCAGAATCCTCACTCAGAGGACATTAGTTCTTGGTGTGAGTGGCCTTGCCTTCACAAACAGGGGAAACCCCTGTCCCTGCTCACCAGAGAGGGACACCTGTGCATTGCTAAGTGGACCCCAAAGCTTCCAACAGTTGGGCTGAGGTAGGAGAAGACTTCTGCCCCTGCCTATGATGCTGCAAGAGGACATTGCACTGGCTCCTCAGCAGCTGAACTGCAAGGTGGAGAATTCAGTTGTGACCTCAGTGGGAAAGTCTGATCATGGTGAAAAAGGTAGCATCACTCCTGTGTAGAGCAACTCCTCAGCAGAAGCAAAATGTTCTTTTACTCCATTCCTTGTTCAACATCTCCTGCAAAGTGGAGGAGGCTGGACTCCAGAAATGGGATCTGCCCTGGCTCTCCTGGACATCCATTGGTCCCCACACCTCCCACAATGCTGATTGACCAAGTTCTCATAGGATCCCCCATAGGCTCCCCTGTGCCAGCCAGCTCCGAACACCAGGTCAGCCAGTCACTGCTTTGTTTGGGACAGGCATAAGTCCAGGGGCTGGAGCAGCGTGAGACCTGAGCCTGACTTCGTCCACCAAGTCATTGTGAGAAAGTTGCCCACTGAACCCAAATTCTGAAAAACAGCCTTCTCTTTTCTGCCATTTCTATCCACTCACTGCTCCTCACAGCCATCCCCAGAAAAAGCCATGCTTCTATGGCTGGCTGAGGCTTCAGAGGATGTCCATCCTATTCATAGTGGCCATCAGAAATACTGCAGCGCACCAGCAAGTTCCTGCACAACGCACCTTGGGGTGAAAATCCACAGTGGGGAAGACTCTGCACTCCCCAGGTCCCTCTCCAATGGTATCATGCTGGGCCCAGGGCAAACTGGATGGTGACACTGAGAATTTTTTGAGAGTTGCCCACATATCCAGTGGGATAGGGGAGGTCAACATGATCTATAGTGGCATATTGCAATAAGCAAGGACAATGCTCCAGTGTCACAGACCTTCCCTGGTTTCACTGTACCCCCTCTGTCATGGCTAACCCATGGCTCAGCTCCTACAGTATTCTATTCTCACCTAAAGATCTGTTGCATGGGCACCATGTGACTGGCACAGGGCAAGGGACGGTGAAGGAAACTGCCCTTCAGCCATCAAGCATCCTCACCTTCCCCCATCTTCAGCCTTGGCGCCTGGCACTGCTGCTGGCTGTGCCCGGGCTGCTCCAATGCCACGCCCAGCACCTCCAGTACTGGCCTCAGACAACACCCTGACACATCAAATTCCTCTTCCAGGTTCCCACAGTCTTCCAGCTCCTGCTCCTACATCCTCATGCCAGCCATACTACTGCTGACCATGCAGGCAGCCCTCGTATGGACCACTGCTGTGCCCCCGACTTCAGATGCACAAAATGTGTGGCACTGCCAGGTGGGCATGGAGCACATGTGTGGCTCTGCGGGGTGGGCATGAAGCACACGTGGCACTGGTGGACACAGGAGGAGCACATGCCTGGCACTGCTGGGTGGGTATGGAGCACATATGTGGTACCAATGGGCAGACTGGGACCACATGCATGGCATTAATGGACAGGCAGAAAACACACGTATGGCACTGATGGACAGGCTGGGAGCATGCAGGTCACTGATAGACAGGGAGCACAGGTATGGGACCGATGGACAGATGGAGCACATGCGTGGCACTCATGGACAGACTGGCATCACATGCGTGGCAGTGATGGACAGACAAGGAACGTGTGGTGGCACCAACAGACAGACCAGAAGCAGACGCGTGGCACCGCTGGGTGAGAATGGAGGACGCATGTGGCACTAATGGACAGACCGGGAGCACATATGTGGCATTGATGGACAGACAGGGAACACATATGACACCAAGAGACAGAAGAAGAGCACACATATGACACTGCTGAGTGGGCATGGAACATGCATGTGGCACTGATGGACAGACCAGGAGCACACGTATGGCACTGATGGACAAGCAGCACATGCGTGGGACCAATGAACAGACCGGCAGCATATGTGTGGCATTGATGGGCAGACCAGGAGCACACGCGCGGCACTGCCGGGTGGGCATGGAGTACACATGTGACACCGATGGACAGACCGGGAGCACACATGTGGCACCACCGGCATCTCGGCACATGCGTGTGAGCGCCGGGCAGAGCCCGAGCCGCAGCCGCCGGCCGGGACGGGCCGCCCCATCTCACACCCCCGGGGCCCGCCGTGGCCGCCCTCGCCTCCGCCCCCTCGGGGCCCGAGCAGCGGGACCGTGTCCCGACCCCCCCGCTCGCCCCGCAGTGGCGGCGCTCGGTCCCGCCGCGGGACAGCCGCGGCTGCGGGGCGCGAGGCGGATGCGGAGGGCGGGGGAGCGGAGCGAGGCACCGGGGCCGGGGTCCGGCCTTTGTCTCCCGCTCCAGGGGCCGGCAGGACCGCGGCTGCCCCGGGGCCGGGCTTGGGGCGGGGTGCGGCTCTCCCGGTCCGGCGGGACAAGCCGCAGCCGCTCCGGTCAACCGAGGGCGCTGCGGGGCGATCCCGGTCCTCGCGGCGGGTGGCGGACTCCCCCTCTCCACCTTCCCACCGCCGCTCCCGCTGCCCCCGCGGCTCCTCCCCGGCTCTGCGGCGGCTCGGCAGGTGCCCGCCTCCGCCCCCGCCGGCCCGTCCCGCCGCACACGTGCGCCCGCGCCCCGCCGGCCCTTTGTCTGGGACCGGCACCGGGACCCGCGCCCACCGACACCCCCTACCCCGCCTCGGTCGCTCGGCCCCCCGCTCCGCTACCCCGCTCTCCGGCTGTACGGGGCCGTACGGCCGGGGAGCGGGGAAGCGGGGGGGAAGGGGCGGCCCAGCCAGGGGAGCGCATCCCACCGGAGCCGGGGCGGGGGGAGCAGCTGCCCCGGGGCCGGGGGTTGAAGTGGGGGGGGGGACCCGTCGGTGGCGGCGAGGCCGCTCTAACAGGTGGGATCCCGCTGAGAGGAGGAGGCGGCCGGAGGGGGGCGGAGGAGGCAGGGACGGGCGGGCGGGCGGGCGGGCGGGCGGAGGGAGGGAGGGAGGGGGACGAGCCGGAGCCGCCTGTGATCCTGTGACAGGAGCGGCTGCTGCTGCTGCTGGCGCCGCCGGTGCCTCCCTCCGGTCGCTGTCCGAGCCCCGGTGCTCCCCCCTCTCCCCGTTACAGCGGCCGCCACCCCTCCTGCGCCTCTTGCTCCCCGCTCCATCCCGCCCGTCGCCCCCGCAGCCCGTCCCGGGAGCGCCGCTGCCCCTCCGCCCGCTCCGGGACAGGGCGCGGGGCCGGGCGCCGCCGCTGCTGCTGCTACCGCCGCCGTTACCGCCGCCGCCGCCGGTCGGGCGATGCCGAAGCCGCCGTTACTGCTGCGGGGGAGCCGCCCCGGGGACAGCGAGCTGGGGCGGCAGTTCCGGGACTGGTGCCTGCGCACCTACGGGGACTCAGCCAAAACCAAGACGGTGACCCGGAGCAAGTACCAGCGCATCGCCGAGGTGCTGCAGGGGGGAACCGGCTCCGGCGGCGGCTCCGGCGGGGGGGAGAAAGGCAAGTTCCAGTTCTGGGTCCGGTCCAAGGGCTTCCGCCTGGGAAACGGCACCAGGGAGGCGACGAAGATGGGTCAAGTGGTGGTATATGTGCCGGTGAAAACGGGAACGGTTAGTGCGCTCCGTGCCCCGGGGGCTCTGTGTCTGTCTGTCTGCCTGCCTGTCCGTGTCTGTTTGTCCTCCCCGGGGGTGCGGGCGGGGAGGGGGGGGGGAATTGCCCGGGGCGGGGGCGGGCACCCCCGGGGCCCCGGTCCCCTCCACCGCCGCGCCGGCCCTGTCCCGTCAGCACCGGGCGGCCCAGCCCCGCCGGCCGCCGGGAGCGCGCATGCCCCATGCGGGGCGCGACGCGGGGCCCGGCCGCTCCCGCAGCCCCCGCCGCTCCCGGGGCAGCCGCCGCGCCCCCGCCGCCCCGACCCGCCCGGGATGCGGATGGGGAGAGGCGCCCGTCCGGAGCCTCGCACCTTCCGCCGCCCCCCCAGTCCCCATCCCCGTCCCCGTCCCATCCGGTGCTGCCGCCGCCCCGGGCGCTGCCGGCGCGGGGGAGGTGGGGGGGCGGCGGTGCCCCGCGCCCGCCGCCTTGCACCTGCCCCCGCGGGGGGGCCGCGCTGCCGCCCGGTGCGGGCCCCGCCGCCCCCCCGCCCTGTCCGATCACGTTCGCCCGGCATTTCCCATCCGCCCCACGGCCGGGGACAGGGCTGCAGTCAAGGGCAGCGGGCGGCGGGGAGGGGGCGCCGGCACCCCCCGCCCCCCCGCGCCGCCGCCGCGCCCTGCCCGCCCCGCCGCCGCGCCGTGCCGAGCGGAGCGGAGAGGAGCGGAGAGGAGAGGAGCGGGGCGAGTCTTGCCGAGCCGAGCGGAGCGGGGCGAGCCCGGCCGCCGCGCTGAGCCCGGCCCCGGCGTCCCGCGGCGCTGCCCGCCCGGCGCGGCCGCCGCAGCCGGTGCCCCGGGGGCTGCGGGCAGCGGCAGAGCCCGGATTAGGGCAGCTTCCCCCGCCCGCTCGCGGGCCGCTGTCCCGGGAACTCCCCCGCCGGAGCCTCATTGTTCGGCGCCCGGCCGGGCTGGGGCGCGGGGCACCGGCCGCCGCCTCCCTCCCTCCTCCCGCCGCCGCCCGGGGCTGCCCCGCCGCCCCATTGTTCCCGTCCCGAGCGTGTCCCGCTCCCCGGCGCGGGGGGAAACGCGCAACTTTGGCGGCCCCAGCCCCGCGCAGGGAGCGCCCGGCGGGGATGCCCCGGCCCCGGCTCCGCGCCCCCCGCCATCACCCGCGCCCCTCTCCGCCCCGCCGGGACCGCGGGCACCGGAGGGCTCCGGCAGGGATTTTTTTCCCCCTGTCCCTCCCCGCCTCTCCCGCTGCTGCTGCTGCTGCCGCTGCTCTGAAGGGTGCAGTGTTTTCTGTGCACACAGACTCCAGCATTGATGTGGCTGGAGGATGCTTCCATTGAGGGCAGCCCATCTGTGGCAAATGCTTCTAAACGCACTATTTACCTCCCATCTGGTCCGCCTGATTATTGGGGGGAGGGGGAAGGGTCATTATTTCTCCCTCTCCCTTCGTGGTGCTCAGAGGCTCCTTTCTTTCTCCCCTCTCAGCCCCCCTCCCCCATGCCATGCCCCAAAAAAATTCTTTGCGATTTTTTTTTTTTCAGACCTCTTAGCAGTCCTCCTCTATCACTCCCCCTGTGCCAGGAGCCCTGGAGGAGGGCGGATTAGGAGCTGTACCCCATTCCACAGACCCAGCACTCCCCCTCAGGTCCTCTCCATCCAGTCAGCGACTCTATCCCAGATCTTCCAAATGCTGCAGAGTCATGGTACCCCAGAGAGGCCGAGCCAGACTCCCTCGACCCCGCTGCTCGCTAGACGCCCCCTCCCCTTTGTCCGGGAGGGAGTCCCGAGGGTCAGCGGCTCAACCAGGCCAGCGCAAGCCCGCATATTCCCAAAGGCCCTCTGCACAGATGAAGTTTCAGCGAGGAGCATGCCTAGGCCCCCGCATCTTCCCTGGCAGAGTCCCTGCAGGCTACAGACAGGCGTTACACCCAGGCTCCCCTAAACCAGCAAACACAAGCAGACATATCCTGGGGGACAACCGAATTTTCCAAGGGGCAATACAGCTTATTTTCCAGTGCCTGGATGCCTGCTGGATGTTAGGAGTGGGAGCACTTTGCAGAGCCACTGGCTTTAGGGAGACCAGTGATCACAGTCCCCAAAACCTCCAGCGTGGGGTCCGTAGAAGTTGTTGATGCCTGCTCCTTTGGTCCTGGCCTCCCTGGCCCCACTGTGCCAGGAATTCTGCCAGGAATCCCATGGACCATTTCAGACAGGTGCAGTTGGGAGTTTGGTTTTGCCTGGAGTGGCTCTCAAATTTAGACATAACTTGTCAGGGATTTTTTTCAGCTCCTTATAATTCAGTGCTTCCCTCATCCTTGGTGCTTTGGGCTGGGTTTGGGGTGTATTTCCTTGCTCTCATGAACACATTCAAATAATTAATGAAGCTGATACGAGGCTTTTGCTGGACAGTAACTCCTGGATTCCGGTTTAATATTTGTTTAGCTGCTTTTCCCAAATACTTGTGGAGTGGTCTTTTGGTTGCTTTCCCCCAGCTGTGCACCTCAGCAATCTGATCTGGCTCCTCCTGTCTGCTTGCCCTTCTCTGAGCCCATCTGCTGGGCTAGCACCATTCTGGGGATGTCCCCTGCTGCAGGGACAGGCAGAACCCCCACCCCGGGTGCAGTGAGGGGGTGGTGGGGGGTGCGTCCCGCTCTGCTCTCACTGCAGCTCGCCACAGGAAATCCGAGGGACCGGGAGGGAAAGCTGGAAAAGAGGTGGTAAGGAGCGCATTGAGGGCAGCAGTGGGGATAAGATTTCCTTTCCCTGACAGGGCTGGGGCCACTCCTCCTCTGGAAAATGATAATAATGATAATCCCAAACCCCCCAAATAATCACCCCCCCAGCAAGCCAGTAGAGCTGTTCCTTTTGGCCACCCTGAGCTGGTTTGTGTATTTTCTGCACATCTGTAGTGAAAAATTAATTAACATGTGGTTATTATTTTCTCTCCTGAGTAACTTTCCCTTGCCCTCCTCCAGGCCTCTCATCAGAACAGGCCTAATCAGATTTGGGTGGCTTGAGAGCGGGGACTGTGCACTGAGAAGGGGGCATCTGCCTTAGGTGGTGGTCAGAGCAGATGGTGGTCTTCTCAAAGAATGCACTGGGAATAGGAACAGCAGTGCGGACGGATGTCTGGCACAGAGACTGTTCACATTTCTTTTTCCCAGATGAACGTCCCAAAGATGCTGGACATTTAACACATACAATTAAAAAAGCCCTATGCAGATAAACACAGGCGGTTTAGTGGTGTAGGACATTGTTGCCTGACAGGCCTATTCACACACAGGCTGGACGCTGCATCCTTTAGGTCAGGGTGTTGGAAAAAAATACATTTAGGCTGTAGTGAAGAGGAGGAGGAGGATATCTTTGTGTGCTACTGCAGCACAGACAATGGATACAGCCCAAAGTGCCCAGATCTGCCCTTCTTTCCCATGGCTGACACACGCTAAGGTGTGAACCCCCTCCTTATCCATGGGCTGGACCGAATCCTGACACTGGATGGGCAGCACTCATCCTTCTCCCCAGCTTTGCTAAGAACTGTGGGAGAATTTGTCCATGACAAGGTGCTAAGATGCAGTTCATTATAATCTCATGTCCCTCTTGTCCTAAGCATTTAGCATCATTTAGACAGTCTTTCCCAGACAAACGTGGAGCGAGATGGAGCCGCGGTGCAGGGAAATGGACAGCGCTCGGTGACAACCGGCAGAGCAGATGGCTGTGGCCGGAGCAGCGGGTGTGCAGGGGAGGGTTCTCCTCAGACTTCGGCTCGGGCGTTAGCTGCTCTCTAAATCGATGCTGTACTTGGCCGTGTGTGGTGGGAGCTTGTCACAACTCCGGCGCGGCGGCCAGGACAGATTCGTGCTGGCAGGCCGTGATGCAGGCTGGGGGGCTGTGGGATGAGCAGGGGAATCCTGGCCCTTCGGGGGCTGAGCAGAGCCGTGGGGACCAGGCAGGCTCTGCAGCACTGCCCACATTTGATTCTGCTTTGCTGCTCTCTCCCTGTCCCCCGCAGCGCTGACACGAGGCTCTGGGGCTCTGTGGGCATCGCTAACAGGATGAGGGCATTGCTCGAGTGGGTTGCTGCTGTTGTACAGGTACAGCTCACCTGTGCCAGCTCCCCCGGAGCCAGATGTTCAAAATTATTTCACAATCATGCCTGGTGAAACTCACCCGAGGAACGGTGCTGGGCTGGGGAGAGCACTGGAAAGATAATTAGTGAGTCCAAAATGCAAAACGGATGGAGGCTTTCATCGATGGCAGGAAAACTACCCCACGGGACAGTGGATAAATCTCACAGTACAGCCTATCCCTAAATTCATTTAAGCTCCAGAGACAGGGAGTGTTGTGCTGTGAAAGCCGTGGTGCCAGGCCGTGGGACAGCACAGCATAGTGGCAGAATGCCGGAGCTGAGGAGCTGGGCATGTCAGAAAGATGCTGCTCCAACAGCTAATAGAGGCTACATTTTTCCTGGTACAAGTACCCTTCAATGCCCATATTCAATGCCCCAAAAAGCTGCACATCTATAACCTCTAAGAACATCAGTCAACAGAAGGTTTTCACGGCGTGAATAACCACTCAGACTTTCTGGGGACTTCAAGAGATAAAAAAAATAAATCAAGACCATTCAGAAGAGCCTTAGACAAGGCAGAAGGGCCTGAGGGTATTATCTGAGAAATTGTCTATTACTCCCATTGCACCAGCCTTACTTAGAGCACGCGGAGCTTTCACCTGCAGAGAGATCCCACCCTGAGCACATGGGGCAGAGCCAGCTTTTCCAAGGAATGGAACCAATGGTAGGTTTACATTTAAATGTGCCCTCAGGAGACTGGAACAATTCTGGCCTGGGTGCATGGTGCCATTCAACCCCATCTAAAAAAATCTGCCACATTAGCATCCCCTCCAGATTTGGCTCCAAGTTTGCACAACATCAGTCACACATTTTACTTCTGAAGTTGCTCATGGTTAGAGTCAGAGAGAGCAGTGACACCCAGTCCCCTGGGCCTGAGAGCTGGATTAGGCTGACCAGGCAGTACCTGAAGCCTTGGCAAGGTGAATTTAGAGCGCTCTGATGATCTGCAGTTTACACAGACTGGCAGAATGAAGTTCCTCACTGAGCTGGGAGCAGGAGATCTGGCAGCAAAGCCCACTTCCAGCTCCTGCCCACTCCCACCCCTACAGGATGGCCTGCTGAAGCCACTTCTAAGGATAAGAGGGAAACCAGAATCTAATTCAGTCCTTGCTTTATTTCTACCAAACTTACAAGCCTGATTAAAGGCAGCCCCACATGTACCACCATGGTACAGGACATGACACAGCTCCAGCAAGAGGTCCCACCATACCAGCTACCCCCATCCTTGGGTGCTGGCTTTGGTCACCAGCACTCATGAGACCTGGAGCCCCATCAGCAAAGGTTCCAGTTCCCAATATGTGTCTGACAAAAACAATTTCTGAAAAAATAACTCTCTGCCATCTACACTGCACATCCTACATGATTCCAGAAACAGGCATGGCATTGCTGATCCAAGAGGAGAAGTACTTTTTGGATAACATTTATCTGAATGTTCTCTCTTTCACCCACAATTGTTTTAATATTTTTAGTTTTCAAAGGGTGTCACTCTGAAGAAGGTCCAACAGCAAATGACCAAAGCATAGCTCTGCCAGGCCTTGGTCACTGAGGCTGAAATGGAAAGAACCCCAGGCCTGCCAAGGGGCTGTTGTTCCCATGCTCCAGGTTATGTCCCACCTTTGCACAGGAAGAGGGTCCAAGCAATCAGGGCTGGGTTAACGAGGAGCAGAGAGGACTGGCTGTAAAGACAGTATGTGGCTGTTCTTAGCTCCCCTCATGTGCCATGGCTCAGAAGGGCTTGCTCTGACCACAGGCAAGAGGGGGGATTTGGTCACTGGCTAAAGCCTGCAGCAGAGCCCAGAGAGGCAGCCACAGTCCTTTCAATGGGAACTTTTCTCAGGACCATTCTCAGCAACAATCTCCTGCTGATACAACTTGTTCAGTTTTGGTTTTACCATTATGTTAGGCTTGATATGAGCAGTCTGTGAAGTTACACTGTGGACAAGAAAATGGCAGGGAAAGCCCAGGGGTGTGGAGGAGCATTGGTGGAGTGTCCATCCACCTGGCCTGGCCAGCACAGATGCTCTGGCATGACAAAGGGATGCATATTCATATCTCTTTCTTTAGTGCAAAGTGGTAATTATCTTTCCCTGATCTCATATCAGCTGCGCTCACCTCTAAAGAATTGCACTGAGAATGGGTCAGAGCCACCTCTGAGTTTTGGTGTCTGGTTTAATTAGCTGATTGTAGCAAGGACAGGTACCTGTTGGCCAAAATCATTGTCTTTTACGGAAAGCTACTGACTTCCACTCATATGGCTGGTGCCAAAGAATAGCAATTTATTTGAGGAGAAATAGCTGCAGACTTTCCATGCAGTGTGTGGGAGCAGAGAGCAGAGCAGAGGTTTGGGTAGTAGTGTCTTTGCTCTGTGTCTGAGGTTAAGGCAGTGGCCTCTGGAAGTGGAGTGGAGGCTGGTTGTGTCTTCCTGGCACAGTGCAGGGCCCTTCACGGAGTGACAGCCAGGAAGACAATGCTGTGTGAGTGGTTTCTCTCTGTCCTTGCTCTGCTTTGGCTTGGCAGCCCTGGAGGATGTATTTCCCTTCCAACAGACAGGCAAAGGCAATGCTGGTGGCTCTGATGGATTTGCTCCTCACCAAGAGTGAGGGAGTGCTCTGGAAAAGATGGGGTTACTCAGTCTCTGTGGCTCAAGTATGGGCTTTCCAGTTGGAAGTGGGTTCCTTTTATGGGAGTCTCTGGGCTAAAAATCCAGACTCATCAGGCACCCCCCAAAAAAAGGAGACTGAAGTTTGGGACTCCTCTCCTGACTTGCATTGG
This sequence comes from Lichenostomus cassidix, assembly GCF_008360975.1. NCBI lineage: Eukaryota > Metazoa > Chordata > Aves > Passeriformes > Meliphagidae > Lichenostomus > Lichenostomus cassidix. Next base: position 7,435,446 of record NC_139500.1, on the reverse strand, counting down.
AAGGAGGGATCTCAAAGCAAATACCAAGTCATCCACTCGTCCACACTGTGGTGACATCAAAAACCTTCTGGGTGTCAGTGCTGCAGGTACCACCCACACTGGTTCCCAGGTGCTGCAGGGTGTTCCAATTTGCAGTCTCACAGCACTGGGACAAGCAGCCAGCCCAGGGAAGCTGGTCCCTTGGGGATGCTTTTGGGTTTGTCATTCCCAGCCTCCGTTCGAATGCTGGTCGGGTGGCTCCCTGAGCTGGGAGGAGATGGGAGGAGGCTGGGAGGAGGCCTGCCTGCTCCCGCTCACCTGCGCCGGGCATTTGGATCCGGCAGAAAGCCCTTGAGCTGGTGACAAAGGTCTGGATGTGGGCTGGAAAGTACAGTCCTGTCTCTTAGCAACTGGTTCCTACCTCTGAGCTCTCGGAGCCGTGTGTGGGACAGAGAGCATCAGTCACGCTCCTGCTGCCGCAGCAGCGACGCACCGAGGAGGGGATGGGGGATCAGGCCGGCTCCAGCCACCGCCGAGGCGCTTAAAGAAGCTCAGGCATTTCTAGCACAAGCAGTCATCTGTGAGCCCAATCAAAGCTCCGGTTTAATTGCTTTCCTCGTGCCCTTCTCTGCCCGGCCAGCGGGCGCCGATTGGCTGCGGCAGCAGTGCCTGCCGGCGCCCAGAGCCTGCTCCCCACCGCACCGGGGTGGGGACGCCGAAGGGAGGAGGAGGAGGGAGGACACAGCCCGTGTATTTCTAGAAAAATTAGGTGTCCTCGGGTCCTCCTCTGAACTCCTCCGCAGGGCACCTGGGAATCCCCGTCCTCTCACGGACATTTGCATGACTGTTTTCCCTCTCAGGGTTCGTTCTGCTGTTTCACCCTCGTGTTTCCTCTCCCAGCCCAAAGCAGCTCCTCTCTGGTGAGCGTTTCTCAGGGGCTCCCTTGCCAAGCGCTGTTTCATAAACATTTTCACGAATCCTCTGCTTTGTCCTCCTAATTAACCATCCAATTGGCCCCCAATGGAGCCTTCACCTCTCCTGTGAAGATCCTGCTTGCACAGATTATAACCTGTCAGCTGCCAATTTATTCCTCACACAGAGGGCAGGTTGTATTAATTGTCTGCCTTCCCTGCCCTGCTTGCTTTGCCCCCCCTTTCCTCTGCTTCCAAAAGCATCCCTGTGTGGAGACACAGACTCACAAAAGACCAGGGAAACCCAGATTTGAGGCCACTCAGTATGCCCCATGTGTCCAGCCTGCAGTGATGTGGCGCTGAAACCAGATGTGATGGGATGAAGTGTCACACCTGGGAGAGGGATTTCTGTGGATGGATTACCATGACAGAGTGTTTAAGACCATGCTTGACTTCTGCTCCTGCCACGTGTAGTCTCAGTTAAGAGCTAAAAAAAATTCCACTTGGTCATCCCAGGTTAATGGGGAATCCTTCCTGGACTTATCTACAAGTCTGAGTTTGGTTTTGGAAGGGCTGGGGTCCACCTTGAGTGGTAAGGATGGACACGAATCAGAATACAGAGGGGGTTTACCTGAATGCAAGGGGAGACCAAACAGATTTTCATCAATGTCTGTCCCCTGTATAGGACCCTCCAGCCTTGCAGAGCCACAGCCCAGGATAAATACAAGTGCCTGCTCCCACCAAGGGCGCCTGCTGTTTTTTTTCCTGGGTTCCCATGTTGGGAAAGGGGGGTGATGGAGTCCAACATGACCCTTATGGTTCCATGATGTCCCCATTTCTTGAACCCAGTGTGGGCTCACAGGGAGCAGACAATCGGTGTCTGTAGCAATCGGTGTTTCCATGCTCCAGTGTCAGGGCTGGGCTGGGCTGAAGGCACTGTGGTATTGTGCAGCTCAATCCCTGCCGTGCCCTGACCTGGAGAGGAGGCTGGTTTGGGAGGGGAGGGCGTGCAGGGCTTTTACCCCCCTGCAACATCCGCTGAGCTGTCAGCATTTCCCTGGAGGCACATCATGCTGTTCCTGTGGGAGTCTCCGACAGTGGCCCACATACTGGGAACTGCCAGGGCACAGGGAGCTGGCACCAGGATGCCACACATCCAGGGCTCAGCCTCTCAGCTCTGCCTGACCTTGATTCACTGTAGCATCATTTGTAACTGATTTTACATATTTTTTCTTACCCCTGACGAGCTGAACTGCTGCTGCTCCGTATCTCCTCCTCCTCAGTTTCATTTTGACATCACCATGTTCTTACTGTAGGTGTGATGATGTCACCTGGCTGCCCTGACACTGCTGGGTCTATTCCCAGGCATAGAGGGGTCACCTTGCTGTGACAGGTCATCTTGTCACTTGTTACAGTGCCTTGGCCCCCTCTGACTCAAAGGATTTTGCTTTGGTGGTGATTTTTATTAGATTAGTGCTCGGTGCTGGGGAGATCACTCACAGTGATAAGTTGCTTCAAGGAAGAGCCACCTCTAGACATGTTCTGAGTTTGTGTTACAGCTATGTATTGTCAATAGTCTTTAGATTCCTAGTTTTATATTTTTTCCAGGATGCTACAGAATATAAATACTCTTCTCATTGTAAATGCAGTTTACCATTTCCCCCCTCTTTATTCCATTCTGGTAGCATGCCCTCCCAAATCACCTAAAGAAACATCCAAATGACATTAAGAAATTGTTGCCACCCTAAACTCACATTTTAGAAACATTGAATCCTAGAAGGATTTGGGTGGGAATGGACATTAAAGATTATCTAGTTCCAACCCCCTGCCGTGGATAGGGACACTTTCCACTAAACCAGGTTGCTCCAAGCCCTGTCCAACCTGACCTTGAGCACTTCAGGGACAGACCATCCACAGCTTCTCTGTGCAAACCCTGCCTATTTCAAAATAGTAAGAAATACTGCAACATTATAATAATCCCCAAATAATAATCCTCATGATCTCTTCCCTGTTGGCGCCCACAGTGTGGCACTTCTCCCGTACAGGTCCCTCACACCTCAGAGAGGAGTGTGATGCTCACCAGCTGACCGGGAGTGGGAAGTCCACAGCCCCAGGGAGCAATTTCCCAGGAAGGTCAGCTGGGTGCTCTGCTCACGAGGCTGCAGGAGCCTTTCTTACAAAACCCAAGTGAAACAGTGCTCTAACAGCAGCTCGGGCTGCCCCACAGCCCCCCGTATTTTGTTATCCCTGAGTCAGCTTCCACTCGCTCCTGGCCAGCAGGTGCAGGGTCACATTTACTGGGGAGCACTGCACTTGCCTCTGCCTGCCAGATCCAGCTGCTCCTGCAGCTTCCCTGCCAGCACACAGCCCGGTGCTGGCAGGGAGGCAGCTCTGCTCTCTTGTGCCGTGCAAAATGTCCTCTGCCTCCCAGGCAGAGCAGGCATCCAAGCAATAATCTCTTCCTGCTGGGCTTCTCCATCCTCCAGGCAGCCCTGGGATGGGTGGCATCCCTGGGATGAATGGCAGCCCCATCCCCAGCCACCCACCAGACCCCGAGCACACCAACCTCCCCTTGGCACCCTGCACCTGGGCCCTCTCCACAGCTGGAAGTAGGGCTGCCATTTCCAGGCTCGCCCCTCCCAGGCTGCCGTGTTTTCATTCCCAGGCCTGGGAGCCAGGAGAGGAATCAGCCGAGGTCAGAGCAAAGCCTGGACCCATCTCCATGGCTCAGCTGTGGCGGCTGAAAGAGCGGCTTGCTCTGAAGAGGCGCCTGTGCCCCGTGAAAGACACACACCTCAGCTGTGTTTGCCAGCTAAAAATAAAGCACCCGGCTCCCCTCACCAGGAAGTATTTACTTTGGGGGAAAAAAAAGTATTGTGTACAGTTCTGGGTAGAGGAACAATGGGAATGCCCCCAGTCCCGACCTGAGTCAGCGTGGAGTGTCGGGAAAATTACTTCTTGTGCCTCAGTTTCCCCAGGAGAAATGAACCCTCTTGTGCCAGAGGGATGCTCAGCAGGGCTGGGGCTGTTTTCACTGCAGTGAGTAGAGCTGGAGCTCTAAGTGCAGGATGGGGCTTTGTGTTTGCTTGGTGCAACAAGACACAAGAGGAAATGCTCAGTGCAGGGAAACACTATCAGCATTTTAGCAACCGCTTTTCTCCCATTTTTCAACCAGAAATGATCAGAAAAATTTCCTAGCAAAATATTTCCAGGAGAAAAAAAGAGCAAAATCTGTCTGTCAGAGCATTTCCCATCATATTCTTGTGGGCTCTTTTATTATGAGCAATACAGCTGATACTGTTTTCAGCCCAGTGTCTCCCCGGTGCCTATTTCTAAGGCACACACTGTGCCCATGGCATGAGGGGCAAGAGGAAGAGGGAAGTTCGAGGAATCTAGCTCCTCTTTCTCCTCACAGCATTAGCAGAGGGAGCCTGCTGTGGTTTAACATATCCCCCGCAAAAGCTGCTTTCATCCTACACCTAAATACCATGAGGAGTGAACTTCCTAAAGCCCTGGAGAAGTCTAAATATAGAAGCCAATCAAGGGCTGACTTCCCAGAGATGAGAAGTACCAAGAACAGTTTCTTGATCAAAAGTTGTAAGAGTCCATATTGAAATAAGACGTCTGTTTTGGTGCTGAAGCCTGTGCAGGAGGAGTAGTTGCAGAGGTGGGCTGTGTGCTGGTGGTGGCCACAGCACCAGTGTGGGTGCACACTGGGAGGCCATGGTCTGCCCAGGGGGATGGACTTGAGGCATCATGGTGTTCAGAGGAAATTCTTCCCTGTGAGGGTGGTGAGGCACTGGCACAGGCTGCCCAGAGAAACTGTGGCTGCCCAATCCCTGGCAGTGTTCAAGGCCAGGTTGGATGGGACTTGGACCAATCTGATATTGTAGAAGGCGTCCCTGCTCATGGCAGAGGGATTGGAACTAGATGGTTTTTAAGGGCCCTTCCAACGCAAACCGTTCCATTAATCTATGATCTCTGGAGCACTTGATGGGATGTCTCTGGTGGCATGGCAGGATTTCATCCCATCCTGTGTGTCACAGTTTCCAATCCCACTAGGTCCCAATTGCTTTGTCCTGTGCACATCCACTCTGTGGTTCAGCTGAGCATTTTTGTCAGAAGACCAAAAATTCCCTTAGAACAAAATACAACCTACAGGAAATTAGAAGGGCACTTAAGAGAGGAAAGAACAGCAGAGTGCTCAGATAGAACTCAAACCCCAGTTTTGCTCATTTCAAAACAGGGATCCTCCTTTGTGCAGCAGAAGGAACCACACAGGGTTTGGAAGAAAGGGTGAGAGATGGATGAGTGCCATGAGAATGGCACTGCTGGGCTGGGGAACCCACGGTCATGCCATGGGGTGACTCCAGCATGGGACAGGGGAAGCCTGATCCTGACCTGGCTGGGGACAGCAGCTGTGTCCTGCAGCCAGCAGCAGCTGGAGCACAGGCAGAGAGAACGACGTGGCCTGTCTCTGTGTGCAGGGGAGGTGACCTTGAGGGACAGCTCGATACGGCTGGCCCCAAACCTCCAGCTTGGCTGTCCCAGGGATGAGGGTGACAGTGGCTCTTACAGACAGCAGCAGGAAATTAGAGTTTAACGTGCGACTCTGTACTGGGGCAGGGAGATGCTGTGGTTGGGAGATACAGAAGGGAACGCTTTCATGTGGGAAGTGCAAGGAGAGGCGAGGGCAGAGGGTCTGCTACCGGGCAGAGAGCAGAGCGCAGCCATTATCAGACAGGGCTCTGCTGGCAGGAAGCGGCTTTTGACTCACAGGAAGCTGAATTCGGCTGGTATCAGCCCCTTGCGCGAGGGCCAGGGCAGTGTTTTATCTGCTGTTGAGCACAGCAGATGGGGAAGCAGTCGGCACTCCCTCCCATCCCACTCCTGCTCCAGCAGTCCCAGTCTGATGGCCCTCCAGCATAACCCCTTTGGAAAAGGGATGCTTCCCTGCAGAGCTGTGAAGTGGGGTAGCTTCCTGGGCCCCAGGAGAGCTGCCAGTCCCACTGGAGGAGGCAGATTGTGCCCTGACAGCCAGTGCAAGGGCAGAGCCAAGACCTTCCATGCTGCTGAGCACAGAATGGGCAGTTTCCAGTTCATCTGGCAGTGTCTACTACCCCAGTCAGCCTGAAGAGGAGCTTGGAGCATGCAGGCTTTGGGTTAAATGCTCCCAGATTCTCCCAAATCCAAGTTGGGGAAGGACTTGCAGGATTGAGAAGTCCTGTGCATGAAGCCTGCTGTCATCCTGTGGCTTCCCTGGATCTGCCTGGGTTGGGAGTCTGGTTTCACTGGGGTGGTGGCAGCTCTCCGGGGCTTGGGGTGGAGGTCACCGCGAGCAGCATGGACTGGATCAGGTGGCAGCTGCTGGCCGTAGATCTGCTGCCCCACAGAGAACAGGGTTAGATCATCAGTGCTGCAGTTTGGCTGTGAAAACCTCCCGTTAAGGCAGTTTTCACACCCCGGCCAGGCAGCTGAGGAATGGCCACAGGGGCTGTTGGAGACACAGTGGGTTGCTGGGAGCAGAGGGAGCTGGGGGGGTGGAGGAGGCCGTCCAGGGAGATGTGTGGGTGCTGCTGCCAGGCTCCAAGGCAGGACAGGGCTGTGTGGGAGCGATGGCAGGGCTGTGTGGGAGCACGACAGGGCTGTGTGGGAACACGGCAGGTCCATGTGGCAGGTCTGTGTGGGAGCATGGCAGGTCCCTGGGGGAGCATGGCAAGTCCGTATGGGAGCCTGACAGGGCTGTGGGAGCCACGGCAGGTCCATGTGGGGGTGAGGTGGGGCTGTGGGAGCACGACAAGGCTGCAGTGGGGCACGAGCGGTGAGCAGAGCCCCGGTGGCATGGCGTTGCCTGGGGGTGGCAGGACCCCGCCCCGGACTCTGCCCCTGCCGCCGCTCGACCGTCCCAGGCTCGGCGAGGTGGGGCTCCGGGCACAGCGGGACCCGCCGGTGCCTGTCCCGGGCCGGGCCGGTCCGCGCCGGGCGGGGCGCGGGGGCAGCGGGCGCGGGGCGGCGGCGGGCCCGGGGGAGCGGATTACCGCCGGTTGCCGTGGTTACCCGCTACCTGCCGCCGGGCCCCAGCCCGGCCCGGGCGGGGGGGCTCGCCCGGCCCTCCCTCCTTCCCTCCCTCCCCGCCGCGGCAGATGTCACCCCGCGCCGCCGCTCGGGGCTGCCCGGGCGCTCCCCGTCCCCTCCCGCCGCACCGCCCCCGTCCCGGGCCGGCGGGGGCCGAGCGTGCCCGGGGCGGCTGCCGAGAACAAAGGTGCCGGAGCTCGGCGCTGCCAGCGCCATGGCCCCGGGAAGCGCTGCCCGGCCCGTGCCGCACCCGGGACAGCGCCGCTTGAAATGGCTGTCGCCGCCCGGGGCCGGGCACGGGAGGGGATCTCGGCCGTCAGAGGCGCCTCCCGGCTCTGATTCCCCGGTGCTGACGGTGGCCGGGCTCGGAGGGAGGGAGCAGGGACAGAGGAGGTGCGGGCACAGCGAGGCCCAGGGGTGTGGTCCTAGGGCAGAGGGTACCGGGGGTACGGGCGCTCGGAGATGTGGGATTAGAGGAGGTGGGGAAGACAAAGGACATTGGGGAGGAAAAAGACCTGATGGAGGAGAGGAGGTGAGAGGAGAGAGGACATGTGTAAGCATACAGCAATGGGAAGGTGGGGAGGAGGAGAGCAAAGCGGGGTGAGAACTGTGGGGCACGGTACACAGAGACTGAGAAGGAGAAACTGGCAAGGGGGAGAGACAAACTGGTTCTGGGCAAATATAGGGGAAAGGAGAATGGCTGGAAGGTGGCAGAGGGGCTCCTCAGCACCTGAAATGCTACCCGCTTCCAAGCACCTGTACATGGGCTGAGCTTTGCTCCTGAAATCTTTTACTCCTTGTGGGGCAGCTGACTTCTAATAAAGCCCCGATACCAGAACAGGGTGAAAGCATCCCTTCTTCCCATTCTGCTTCCCAATAGAATTTTTATTGCTATTTAAACCTGAAGGGTTTTAAGCCGTTCTGAGATATTATGGGCTCTGACTCATGCCTTGAATACTGGTGAGCAATGCTGGGTGTGGAAGGAGGAACCCGAGGGGCGTGGGCCCCTCGGAGAGGTACTCTACAGCACACGTGTCCTCTTAAATCCTAGGTCAACATTTGGGTATATTGCCAGATATAAACCTCCCTAATCCTGGAGGCACTGTCTTGATACAGCTTCTTATACCCAGTGGCTTTGATGCTGCTTGCATCTCACCTGCTTCCCAAAGCTAAATAATCATCACGGGGAGAGCAGTCACAAGGCTGAGGAGGGGATGGAGAGACGCAAGGAGTCAGGGGAGGATCGCTGCAGGGAGTGGGATGCTGAGGAGGCAGCTCCAGCATCCGGCATCCAGCCGGGGTGGAGAGGAAAGCGCTGCTGGCTGTGCAGGGAGGCTGTAGCAATGCCCAGAGCCTGGGGTTACCTTCACTGCATTCCATCTGAAACCGGGGAGGAAACAGGGACCTGCTGGCCATGCAGGGAGGAGGATATTAGCTGGTTGGAAACAGTGATTTGCATACAGGGTTGGTTACAGCCTTAATTTTGAGGGCTCTGCTTGTTAGATCTGACTGTGCTTTTCCCCTGCTGCATTTTCCTTTGTCCTGTTTCTGTAATTATCCTCATTTCAACCCTGCTCTGAGGATTATTGGTCAGTAGGAAGCCTCCTAATGCCCGCTCCTCCTTGGCAGGGGAATACCCATGCCCTCGATTAAACTGAAACTCTCTGAACGGTGACAGAAGAAATTAGATCTATATTCCTCAAAGACACTCCCTGGGGCGAAGTTTCCCGACCCCCACCACGCAGCCCTGCCACCCTGCCCCTTGTGTTCGCTCTCAATATTCTCTTTGTTACAGCCACCTTCAGACCCAGCTTGGGGCTCCCTGGGGAGGGCAGAGGTGGTTTGTGTTGGAAAATCCTCGTGCTCGTGTCCCGGGTGAGCTCAGCGACCGTCCCGCTGCAGCCTGTGCCCAGGACAGGCAGTCTCTGTTCCGAAATTGGGCTGAGGAGCCAACTCTAATAGGCAGCACTGTACATTAAATGACTGCTCCTCTGAGATGTTGGGTAGCTTCAGCAGAAGGTGGGCCCACTAAGTGATTGATTTTTGAGAGGCCCTTGACTAGTGGCTTAAAGAACAGCATTTATTCAATCTATAGACTGTGGAAGATACACAGAGCCCAAGCAAGGACAACACAAAACGCAGGTTAGGAGACTGGGTGTTCCCTTTGCGTGCAGACCGGTGCTAGACCCTGCCCACAGACCCTGTCAGCCTCTGCCTGCCTTCAGGGATGTGTGAATGCACGTGAAAAAGATAGTTTGCAGGTCATTTAGATGTGCAGGTTGCTGCTCAGCAGCCTGGCAGGCACCCACTAGACAACATCCATGCATTCCTTTTGGAAAGCAAGGCTTAAAGGGATGTAATGTATATATATATATATGTATATATATATATATATGTATATATATGTATATGTAATTTTTTTTTTTTTTTTGGTCTGTGCAAAAATGTCATTTTTTCAAGGAGCAAGCTAAGTCACCTCCCAAAGCCTGGCCCTTTCTCAGTCCCCCCTGCTATTACAGTAGCCACTGACCACCTCCCACTAGCCCTTCCTGCTCTGGTGCTTTGTGCCGAGTGCCGATGGCAGCTGCCGGGTCCCAGAGGCTGCCTCCCCTTCCCACGGCATACCCTGCCAGTGTGAGCTGACACCGTTGGTGCCAGTCAGCTCGGAGGAGCACTGCTCCCCACACTTCCCACTCCCATCAGTCTGTCACCACTGTCGTGTGGCAGAATTACTGCCTCCTGCTCTCCAGCACATCCGAACACACAAAGAGCTCTGCTGCTGCTGCCAGCGCTCAGCTGCTCTGCGTCTGTGAGAGGGAGGGAGCCTTGGAAAGGTCAGTGCAGGGAAGGAGGGGATGCTGGCTCCTTCCTTTAGGGGCTGTATCCTGGCATCACAGTGAAACCTTGTCCTGCTGGCTGATCCATGTCTCTGGGGACTGCAGCCAGCGAGAGTACCTCATATCTCAGGGCTTCCCAGCATGGTTTAGCACCATGTGCAGGTCTAAAGAGCTTCCCCTGCCTGTTCCCCGCCTAGCAAAACCATCCCACATTATGGAAATTGAATTTCTTGATCAGTTGTGACTCCACTCTGGACTCTTCCCTTGTTTTTATTACTGGCCCAATTTCACTGCCAGCTTTAGCAGCACAACAGCAGCAGCCGCCACTGCCCTGGCTACAGCAGGATCCTCCCTGAAGCGATGTTTAATTTATCCCCCACATCCCCCGTGCCCAAGGCAGCCCGAGGCGGGAGCACCGCCACTCTGCCCCCTCCAACCGCATTAGCCCCGGGCCGATCTCGTCACCCCTGTCACCCATCGCTGACACTAACTCAACTTGCCTGCACTGTTGTAGGGGGCAGATGGACTGTCGGAGCCCGAGGGCATCTCTCTGAAACGCGTGGCTGTGGTGGAAGATTTCTTTGACATCATCTACTCGATGCATGTGGAAAGCTCGTCGGAGCCGGGCAAAGCACCCAAACATGCCGGGCAGAAGAAAACCTACCGAGCGGTGAGAGTCTCCCTGTGCCCCGGGCAGGGAGGGCAGTGGAGCGGAGGGGCTGTGGGAAGGAGAGTCCCTCGGGAATGGGAATGACAGGGCAGGTAGAAGCAGAGCTACTGGCGGGAGGCAGAGGCGAGGCAGAGCCCAGTGTGCCTGTGCGGGGAGGCGTGAGGAAGGAGGGGTTTAAAGGCAGAGCAGCTGTGCTCGGGGACAGGAATCCGGGCTGCAGCGGCAGCACAGCGCGGCTGCTGGGAGAGGAGAGAGCAAGGGAATCATACAAAGGCACTGTGCATTGCTGAAGGGAAAAGGAAGAGAAATCCTCAGTGTTAGTGATGGACGAGGGAATGTTTGGTCCCTTGCATGCTCCAGATCATCTGCCTCCCTGTCTTCCTCAGCCAGATGGAAATATCTCGTGGGCCTTGAAGGTCAGGAGCAGCCAGAAAGGGGGACTGGGGCATGGCCGTGGCCTTCCTCTCCTCTCCAGCCAGGCAGATGCTCCCAGCATCCCATCCTGGGTTTCCTCAGTTACAAAATGGAGGCAGGCACCGAGCTAAGTCTCGCCTTGGCTCTATGGATGCCAAGAACCAGCTCTATCCATCCTGAAACACCACTCTAGTTAGGTCAGGAATAATTTAGCTTGAAGTGTGCTTCTCCAGGGAGCCTGCTGTTTCTCCTGACTCTGCACAGCCCTTCGATGCAAACATTTTGGCTCTCCTTTTACAAGAAGAGCTGAATTTACTGTCCAAAACCAAGCTACTCCCTCGAATCCCACAGCACTAAGGACCAGGTCGCTTAGAGACAGGAGTGGCTGGCTGGCAGCTCATCTCTCTGGTGTATACAATGTCTTAGAGAGGTCTGTGCAGTCTGCCCTTGTCTCTGTGATGATGCCTGAGGTTCTGCACGGCTCAGTGTGCTGCCAAAGTCAGCACAGGGTTGGAGTCTGTCCTGCCTGCCTATGTCCCTGCTCCATCCATGCTGTGGTGCTGGCAGTGCTGGTGAGGCAGCCCAGTGCCCTGAGCCTCCCACATGTGGTGGGTGTCCCCAGGGAGCAGGGTTCTGCACACAGAGCTCCTGGCATCACCCCCTGCCCTGAGCACTCCAGTCCTGCCCCTGCAGCACAGCACGGGGCCAGGGGCTGGAGCACACATTGACCCTCCCTGGCTGGGGGCAAGTGACCTTTTTATGGTCCAGGGAGGGCAGCCCCACCAGCATGACCGCAATTCAAAAACTTTCTGCTCATTTCCCCAGCAGACCACTCCAACCCTCCCCTAATTCCTTCAATTCATCTCTCTGGAGGACTAATCTGTGCCCTGCACAGCCCCGGGGGAGCAGGCTGGATCCGTCTGTTTTCCCAGGCCTGCTCGCAGCAGTCAGAGAGCTTCACGCTCCACCCCTCATCTCCCTCTTGAGCTGAGATCATCACATTAGCAGCGTGTATCCCCTCCTGACCTGGCAGGGCTGCTGGCTGGGCTGCCCAGCCTCACTCCTGCCCTCGCTGCCTGGAGTGCCTTTGTAGCCCGAGCTGGAAGGTGAAATGGCCCAGAGTACATGCCACGCCTGGCACTGGTGCACAAAGGGACGCTGCTGGGTGGCCAGTCAAGAGGCTCCAGGGTCCCCTGCTTCCTTCTCCTTGCTCCCTTTCCCCACCACTTCTGATTAGAGACACTGGAGAGTTTGCCCTTGTCCATGACCTCCAGAGGGAGGCAATCAGAAAGGGAGTTTGGATGGGAGATAACTCATCAAGGAAGCTGTCTGCTCTGCAGAGCATCAAATCAGCTGAGAAATAACAACTGTATCACTAAAATTAGCCGAACATTTGCAGCAGAGACTGTGGGCTTGCTGGAGCAAAAGGCAGGGAGACGGCTGAGCCCGGCGGGCAGTGCGCGGGGACAGTTCCCTGCCTGCGCCACCACACCGCGGCTGCCACCAGCAATTTCCAGACCCCTCATTTCAGCGTTTCTGTGGGAATCCCTTGTGCTTGTGCATCGATAAATATCGCACAGAGGCAAAGGCTGAGCTGGCATCCGCTCGGCCACAACAGAGCTCGCTGGGGCTGCAGCTAAATAGGAGGAGAATCCCATGAGGACCAGGCACTGCAGCCTCCATTTGAGCGCTGGGACAAGGTCCCCGCCTGAACTTTCCACCCATCTGGCATTCTGTGCGTGTGAAAGCCCGGGCTCTGCTGCCGCGCAGTGGAGATGGATGTGGCTCCCTCCCACCGCAGCGGCAGGGCACGGCACTGCCTTAGCCATGATCCAGCAGAGCCTCTGCCCCTGCCCCGCCGCTCTGCTTCTAGAACAGCACCCCCTCAGGGCAGAAACATGCTTGGAATTTAGGTATTTGTCTTCTTAATATGGATTTATATGATTTAGGTATTATTTGTTAACTGCATAAGGTATGAGGATGATGCCCACCGGCCAGAGGAGGGGGATCAGGACATCCTGGGCCCCCCTCCTGGCTCAGCCCCATCACCAACCCTCATCCTTGAGGCGTCTGCTTGCAGCCCCACTTCCCGTCCTGAGCCCCACTTCTGCCGGGCTCGCAGCCCCGAGGACTGGCACAAACAATTGAATTTCTGTCTGTTTTATGACCCCACTTGTAAGTGCTGTGACCCCTGTGGGGGTCACGGCCCCTGGTTTGGGAGCTGTTGTGCTCGGACAAGTCACTTAGACCAAACAGGATGGGTGATTAAGCGTAGGAACCAGCCCAAAGTAAGAGGTGGGCTCTCCACCTTTTAATGCCTTCCAATTAAGACCAGATGTCTTCCTGGATGATGTTTGAGGCAAACCACAGGCCACTGGGCTGCAGAAGCGCCTGGGTGAAATTTTGTGACTTGTGCTACACAGGTCAGACTCCAAGATTTGATGGTCTTTTATGGCCTTAAAGAAGTCTGCATTAAAATTGACTCCTTCCTTCTCCAAATAACCTAGTCTTGATCTTTAGAAATACCGTAAAATTACTGCTGGCAGAAATTAATTACAATAACAGGACTCTGGGATTGCCAGGCACCTTCTGTGGGTGCTTAGGTCTGGTTCCAGTGTTTAACTTCAAGCATCCAAGTTTTAAATATTTATCCTTAGCTTTTCCTCATCTGTAAGATACATATCCCACAAAGGTTCAGGGGACTTAATTCATTACTGTTTGTAAAAATGTTTTCAATTCCCTAGATAAAATATGTCACAGAAGTGCAAAGTATTATTAACAGTAATTGATTGTCATTGTGGGAAAAAGTGACCTGCCCTTACAAAAGATTAATGGATTCTTCAGGTTACTGGTGTGATGGTAATTAACAATGCAAACAGAGCTGACGAGGCCTTACTTTCGCATTTGATTCTTACACATTCATGGCTTTGCTCTTCCCAGATTCCAGCTGGGAATGGAAAGGAGTGTCTGGGAAGATATGGCTATGCAGGGAATTCAAAGATCTGTTCATTTTTGTCTTGTTGCATCTCTGGCACACCAGTTACCCTCCCCAAGTGTTCCCCCACCAACAGCTGCTCTGAACGGAGGGATTTAGGGCTGGAGAGAATAATGTATGGCTAAGAGCTGTGCCCATGGTCCCCGTGCTCTCCGCTTCATTCTCCCTCTTCCAGGACATACAGCTCTCTGTTGTTTCCCCAGATTGCAGAGACCTATGCTTTCCTCCCAAGAGAGGCTGTGACCAGGTTCCTGATGAGTTGCACCGAGTGCCAGAAGAGGATGCATTTCAACTCCAACGGCCTGGAGCCCAAAGGTAAAGGCGAGTGACTTCTGCCAGCAGAGCTGACACTGCATTTTGTACCAGCGCTGTGCCACTGACAGCTGCCAGATACTGCCCCGCCCAGGAGATACATCTTAACCATACAGTTTTCCTAACCTGGGCTATTTTTCATCTTAGAGCCAAGCTAAAAGAATTGCTTAAACCTGCACCTTTCAGCATAGGGAGCAGAAGCAACATGGCTTTTTTTCCTAGGTTCCCCAGTGCCACCCAAAACGTGGGTCAAAAATACCAGAGATATGGCTGCAATCAGCCCCTGATCATGTGTGGGTAGAAACTTCAACATCTAAAAAGTATAACCTAAAGTTTTTCCCTGGAACTGGTAATTTGGTATTGAAAGACACAGAATATGTCTGAATAGCTGAAGTTTCTGATAAAGAAGCAATTTACACTAATTAATAGATAAGCACATGATTCTGGGTTTGATAATGGCAAGTGTTTTGGCAATCACAGTTACACTGTGCCTGTGTACACACACAATTAGTGTGGCCACTGAGGTGGTTGACTTGTTGTAATTCTTTTGTAGACAGATCCAATCTGCAGCTCCTTAGGCCTAAAAGAGAGGAGTGGGGAGAAGATGGGACCAGGTTCTCTTCTAGACTAGCTGGTTGAATGTTTGTGTATTTTTTCTGAATTACAAACTTGTTTTCATGATCAAGTGCAAAGCATCAAAGTGATGTTGGTTTCAGCCAACAAAATTGCCTCTTTAAAAAAACAGTAAGCAAGCTACAGAGAGTTGGTCTTTTTCAAAAGTGGCATGGCAAACTGGCTCATTTGGCAGCACTTATCAAGAAGGGAAGCAGAATTTAAGAAACAAAAGGCCCAACAATAGAAAAATTCTAGTATTAAATACTGATTGCCAACTGTTTACTGCTGGGAGCAGAGCTATGGACATCCCAGAGGTTTTGTGTAAGTGGATTATGTGCCATCTATCCAAAGGTAGTGACTGAAATGCTTTGTACTCATTATATTTTTTAAAAACTCTCCCAAATAACCCCATGTGAATTCTATTAGCTGGAGCTCCATTACCACAACACTTCCCACTTTGCCAGCTAAGGGCCTGATCCCTCTTTCCAATTACATCAAGAACAGTTTTGGCCTTTGGCCTTGCTGGGAGCAAAGCTGACCTTCACACTGATTGCGCCACATCCATCACGGGTGACGTGCCGAGTGCTGCGGCTGCAGCAGCCAGCTCCGTGGATGGGAAGGGTGATGGGATGAGTCAGGACAACAGGGATGTGGCCTTTTGGCTTCACCCACGCCAGGACACCTCCCTAAATGCCTGGCAGTAGCCAAGCTGCCAGTCCCAAAGCTTTGGATCCCATTTCAGGAGGGAGCTGATGAAAAGCGTTGTTGTTCCTTCACAGAGTCACAGACTAGTTTGGATTGGAACAAACCTTAAAGTTCATCTCATTCCAATGCCCTGCCATGGGGAGGGACATGTTCCATTAGACTGGGTTGCTCAAAGCTCCATCCAACCTGATGTTCCTTCAGGAGATTCCACCTACCCACCATCCTGCATCTCCTGTGCCTTTCCCAGCACACATCCCAGTTCAGAGACAGCTCAGGGAGCACCCAGTTCTGGGTATCCACCCCATGGTGGTCCTAGCTGTGGAAACCATGATTGAGACTGAGATCCATCTGTCCTGAGCAAATTTATAAATTAATATCAATTATTAATTATTTTCATTAAGCTTCTCCCCTTAGCAGTTCTCTTAAAAATAAATCAATCAGGAATACAAAGGATCCCACAGGTAAAAAGTCCTATTTACTTACCAGGAATGAAAGGACAGAAGTGCTTTTCTGCTTGAACAGCACCTAAATAGTGACTAAGTACATGTGAAAATATATTGAGTAGATTAGATAAGGTTACTTTTACTGGGGAAGAGTGTCTGATTTCACTAACACGTATTCAGGAATTTATCAGGAGCAAATCACCTAAAAAAACACTGGGGTCGTAGAAGAATTACTGAGGTGTATGCCCATGCATATACACATACAAGCATATACAGGTAAAGTTTAACTCAGTAAGATGACAAAATTTGAGTCATTCCCATCTCTTCCTACTTCTCTTGTCCGTGAAACAAATCTGAACACATTTAACTGGTGATCACAAAAATCCCTAATTAAACATATCTGACATGAAACCCTGCAGGGCACCCACATCATTCATAAAAGCAAATTGTCTTGCTCGTGGGAAAGTTTGAACGTCACTGGACTTCACTGGGATCTCTTTACAGTGTTATTAAATTAGGAGTGATTCCGGTGGAGTGATACAAATGTGGAGCTAGGATCAAAACCATTTCACTTTCAACTGCTCTGCCTCTTCCATCTGTGTGTCCAACATGTGGGGCATGTGATAGAGATAACTGAAAAATGAGCTAAAGGATTCCAAGAGCTTCCTCCTGTGACATAGGATGTGAGGATTGTTCCCATGGAGCCCCCCAGGCCTTTTAAAACAAAGGTTTTCTTTCTTTTCCAGATAACTTAGGAAAAGGGGAAAAAAATGGGTTTGGTTTCTTGGGCTCAAACCCTTGTGTGCTGCAGTCACACAAATTCACAGTAAATTTGTGGCCTCTAATGGGATTGTTCCAAATTTACATCAGGCTGGTTTCAGGCAGAATCTAAGCTCTAAAAGATCACTTACCTCCCTCTTCCTTCCCAGCTGAAGTTGCTGAGCTGCTCCTGTTCAGCTTCATTCATCTCTGCAGCGCTGAGCAGTGGGGTGAGGAATGGCAGGAGAGCAACTTATCATCCTCAGAGATCCGAAACACTCACCTCATCCATGCCTGTGCTTCAGGAGAGAGCAGCACTATCTGTGTTACTCTTAGCAAAGGCTTTCCTAAACTCTTAGGGACTCAGCCAGCTGGGGAAGGTGGCAGGTTTTGTTCCTGTGAAAAGCTCCCTTTGCACTGGGATTTTAGCATCTTTTCATCATTACACAGCATCCTTGCAGAGCAGAATAATGGTTTCCTTGGGTTGTTTAATATATAGAGACATAAAAATACTCCTAATCTGTAGATCAGAGCGTGACAGAGGCTGCTGACATACAGCCATGAGAAAAGAGGGAGGAATTAGTTTATAATGTTCCTAAAAGCTTTGGACCTTCGAATCTGGGCAAGTTGATGGCCTGAGTGGCCCTAGCCACCCTTCCCTGCACAGATGGATTAGATGGACCTGGAAAAAGCATTGTATTTCCATGGACTGAGTCAATGTCTTGATAGAGAAGATTTGCAAAAACCTATGTGATGTTCAACTCAATTACAGACAGTTTTGGGGTCAGGTAATTTCTTAATCAGACATGACAGATCTGGTTTTTCCAGAGGTGTGGAGCATCTTCAGCTCTGCTGAGTTTTGACGGTATTTTTTGACACTCAGCATTTCTGAGAAGCAGGCCCATTAGGATTGGGTTGATAGCTTTTCTGAGGTGCTGTAAAACATTTTGTGAAGGCTCTTTTTCAAGGGGCTCTGTCACACATGCCTGTGAAACCACTGACCCCAGAAAATGCAGGCTAGCCAGGGAGGGTCTGAACCAGGAATGGAAACCTCCCACTGTCACTTTACCTTCAGCTCCTGGAAATCCTTCTTCTCCTTTTATTGCTTAAGCTCCCTGTCCAGAGGATACCACACATCCCTTCAGCATGTGCTGGAAGGCTGGATTAATTCTCCAAACTTGCATCTGCCTGTGCTGAGGGCAAAGAAATCTTACTTTTAGCCACCAGCCATCCCTGTGGACAATGGCAGCTTTCCTCCTGGACAAACCCACTGCATGAGCCTGTAAATTCAATGTTAGAACAGATCATTCCAGCAGCCTTTGTGTCCTGTGTGGAGAGCTCACAGTGGTGGTGGCAGAGCTGATGAATCTTTATGAATTCTGAGAAATCACTAAGAATTTGCTTTGTGGGGACTCTTTTGGCCTGGCCAGACAGAGTGATCTGCAAGAGCATCCAAACCTGGGGCCATCTCTAGAGCTCAATGTGATGCAGCCAGAGGAATCAACAGGAACAATTTAAATTAAAGATCTCTAAAATTAAGTTTGTGTTTTAATGAGGATGTTAAAAATAATCTTCATCACCAGATAGAGATACTTAATACGTTGCCTTAATGTTAACTCCTACCTGAGGGAATCCCAGCAAAATTGGCAAGACTTTGCAATGCTGAAGCAGGCTGCAAATAGATCCTTGTTCATCACCCCCTGCATAAATCTCATGTGCATGGAAATGCTTCTGAGGCTTCAGCAAGACTCAGCTTCTTCCTCTAGTTTGGGGGACACTGAAAAATTATACATTATGCAGTGTAGTTTTTTTTCACGAGTGACAGCAATGTTTGTTTTCTTTTTTTTTCCCCCAAGACAACATCTGTTCTGTAATTATGCTCTTGTTGGGGTCATGTTCTTAGAAGAACCTTCTCTCAGCGGGTGGTGGCTCTTGCCAAGGATTCAAAGTTCTCCTGAATACTGCTGTGTAACAGTTATGAGAATCTCTTCTAAATAAAGTCCTTTGTTCTTCAGAGAGCGAGCCACCTTCCTCCTTGGTTTCTGGGATCATTGACTACAACATGCCCCTCACCTCGACTTACCTGAAGCAGATGAAGTTACGGGTGATGAACTCACAGGAGCAGGTGAGCGATGTGCCGGGATCTGTGTGTGCCGAGGGGCTGAACGGAGCAATGGTGCTGGGCACATTGATTCTGGGGGGATGTTTCTGGCAATGGTTTGTCCAAGCAGGCTGGGCTCTGACCACAGCACATGCTCTTGCATGGAAGTTGGGGGGCAGCACATCCTGGATCTCCTAGCTGAGGAAGCAAACTGGGCTGCTTCAGAGTTGTGACACTGGAGAGAGGCAGAGATGGGGTTGGTTAAGTTATTGCTTATAACAGTTTGCTTGTTCTTCAGACATACGGTTCTTCTAAGAAATTGTTTTAAACATAAACACGGCAAGTAGTAATTTGTTTATCTCTCACTGATGTCTGGGAGCTTTAGCAGATGGGGTCTGAAGCCCAGACCTGGCTTTGCATGCTCTGGGGTTCTCTTAAACTGCTCAGCAGCTTGAGGGGGTTCAGCCACAGCTCCCATGTCAAAGTGAGACATGGCTCTGTTGTTTGGTGACAGTGCTAAGCCACTGGATTTTGCTTTGGGGATGTATGGGGCACTGTGCCACAGGATTGTACCCAGGCTGTGCAATTTTCTGAAGTTCTGCAGCTGCAGAATTAGCTATGGGAACCTCTGTGCACCATGGAAACAGTCTATAAAAAGAAAAGTATGTTTTACTTGCTCCCCACAATCTGCACTGGAAGCCAGCGCTGGATTTTCTTTCCAGCACACTGAAACCTGAACCTGATTTCACACATTGCTGCCAGTGGCAAGATGTGACAGCATTTGCATGGTGCTGTGGTGGAAAACATTGCTGAGAGCCTGAGCACCCGATAGGGGCTTTTATCCAGCAGCTTCCTAAAGGGATGTGGGTTAGATCATCACTGCCAGGGTGTGAAGTGCCAAGTGTGGGTTTGCTGGAGGGATACCGAGCTCCTCCATCATTTCTATTGTGAAACCTTCTTGCTGGAGGACAAAATGGCATCTGGTGGGAAGCACTTCTGTGTCTCAGAGCTTTTTCCTTTGCACTTGTTTGACACTTGAGTGAGTTTAAGGATTTGGTTTAGATTTTGAAAGGGGAAAGGCTGTTGTGCCAGGTTTTGTGCTCATGATGGGTCAGGCAGTAGAACTGTGGGCAATTTAGGGTACAGCTGGGCTGAACTGGACTGGGCTGAACTGGGCTGGGGACATGGAGTGTGTGCCCCTTTGTGCCATCTGATGGCTACTTTGAGACCACTTCTGGATACACAGGCAAACATGTTCAACCACCTTTGGGCTGTGCAGTGTTTGCTGGGTGTTGGTGCAGCTCCTGGCAGAGTGGCATTAGTGTGGCAGACCCTGCAATCCTGTTCTTTACCATGGTCAGGGTAAAGCATGACTGTGCTTTTCAGTGTTTGAGGTGATTGTTTCAAGTTAAGTTTACTGCATACAGAGGACTGTCAGCATTTATGAATTTTCAACCTGTTCTCTTGGCTCTGAAGTTGCTCAAGGGAAGTGTGCTAGAAAGCTTCATTAAACTCAGGTACCCAGTTTTTACAAGTAGAAAACTGGCCTTGCATTTTGATCTTATTCCCAGAATAACAAACCCCCCAGAAGCTGGCAGGCTTCAGGAGTGGATCTTGAGTTTTGCAGCTGCCTGCTTTGGGATGCTTGTTATGAGAACTTTGGTTGGTAATTTAGAGTGTATACCCTGAATTTTGGTGTAGCAGTTTGCACTGGAACTGTCACTAGATCGATATAACGTGCTGCTAACATGAATACTCCTGAAGCTTGCAGGGATTGGAATAGAAGTGTATGTCATGTGGGAACAAAAAGGGACCAGCTGAGGCAACCAGCAGTTGTTGGTTTAGATCATAAATCAAATGGTTTGATGTTATTCCCTGCCTCTAAAGTTTTCCTTCCCTCGTGCTCCTGTCGTTACATTGCAGCGCAGCTTTCGAAGCTTTTCAAGCTGTAGCAGCCAAGGGAAAAACCTGTTCAGAAGAAGTAAAATTTGCCATTCACTGTGTTACTGAAACTGATTCCTGAGAGCAGAATAACAAAAGATCAGTCCTACTGCTCAGACTTCTGAAGCATTAAAACTTTCTGTCATGACAGAAGTGTAGAGAGGATTCAGATGGTTGGACCTGCTGGGGAAAATCCAGCAGGATTTGAGTGCTGTCCCTTCTGATACAGGACACTCCCCAGCTTCCCCTGTGGAATCAATATAATTATTTGGGTTGAAATGATCTTCAAGATAATTGAGTCCAACCATTCCTGCAGTACTGCCAAGCCCACCACAAAATCATGTCCCCAAGTGCCACATCTACATGGCATAAATCACTCCAGGGATGAGGATTTAAGTCCACTACTGTCCACTGCTGCCCTGGACAGCCTGTCTGAGGGCTGGGCAACCCTTTTGGTGAAGAAATTTTTCCTAATATCCAAACTAAACTTCCCCTGGTGCAATTTGAGTGAAAACAGGTGCCACACTCCTGAGACAAGTGAGGCTGGACCTGGAGCTGCTAATGCTGAGGCTACCTGAAGAAAATGTGTGTAATAATGCCAAAAATAGGGTTCAGTTCCCTCTACAAGCATTCCACTGCTAGTTTTGTTTTTCTTCATACTTTGCACTGGAAAGACAACAATGCCATCCTTTTTTCCTGGAGGAACCTGGCAGTTGTGTAGAGCATGGTGTGACACATGCTGCTGCTCTCCCTTCCCCAGGCTTAGGGTTAGGGTTGCACAGTTCAGGTGTTGCAACTTTTGGAGTTCCAGGTGTTTGCCAACTGAAAAAGCCCTCTGAAGACAATAGAAATAATTCTGACTTTTCTGCAAATACAAAACAGGCAGAAGATACAGTCTGCTTTTTAAAATTTGCACTACAAAGATATCCCCTGCAAGGGTTTTATCTACCAACATGTCCAGGCTGCTCTCACTGAATGCTGCCATTGTGTCACCTTGCTGCCTTTCTCTCACTAACATTTGATGGTGTTAATAGAAATAAATTAAGCAATGGACTCGTGTTTCCCTTGGCTTTGGCCAAAAGCAATTATTTGTATGCAGCAGCACCAGGAGGAACTCGCTTCACTTGGGGTAACAATGAGTGAATTTATGCCAAAGTGGCCTTTTAACTTCATTATTCAGGAAAAAAAAGTGCATGTAAGTGTAATCTATTAGTGCTGCTAAGCACATCAGTATTAGGGCACCAGTGTCTCCAGAAGGAAGCACAGCCAGAAGAACTGTAAAGAAAGCATTTTATCTCTGCTTAGGGACAAAAAACTGTCAGAAGAGAAGCTCTTTACATGGTTGCTCACAAAATGAAGAATTCCTGTAGAATATATTTCTATCTGTTTCTTGGAGTCAGAACATCTGTTCTGGCACAGTGGAAAACAGCAGAGAACCATGTTGTTTATAGGGGGTTCACTAGGACAAGCAGGATCTTCTAGGATGGGAATCTTCCTTTATCCCCATTTTATACCAGTTCTCACATGTGAAAAAAATAAGGCCCCTTACCCTTTCCAGACTGCTGAATTAGCCTCATTTTATGGTATCTACCAAGGCATTAAAGCATCTCTGAACTGCTGACCCTCCCAATCTAGCAGCAAAAAAGAATGAAAAGAAGATATTTGATATTTATCTATAATGATCCTTCCACCTAATTTTCAAATGCTAAATATTAGCATTTTTAAATGATTGGTTATTCTATTGCAGTCATTTTTCAAACAATCTTTTCTGTGTTACTCAACCTCAGCCTTGGATTTATTTTTTATGCCACTGTTGGGCAGGATTTCCACTGGTGACGGGAGGAATAGAAAGATTTCAAGAGGACAAATCCCAGCACTGAAATACCAGACTCTCTCTCAGCTCAGGAGTTGTTGCTGCTACCTTGCAGAAACAGTCCAGGGCTGAGTAACCAGGTTCAAATGATACAGAAATGTTTTCAAAGATTGCTTCAGTGGCTGCTGGCAGAAGGTCACGCAATCAGTGAATGGCAGGAGCTGCTCTTGGATGGGAAATAAGAAGAGTGTTTTTCTTGTTGCTATGGCTTTGCTGCACTGACTTGTAAGTGTTTGAGAGGGACAGAGCCTTGTCCTGCACCGTCACACATTCCATCCATCCAGTAATTTCCCTGTAAGCCTGGAGTGTGTGATGGTGTGTGGATGTGAAGTGGTTTTCAGAACACTATTTCAAGCAATGTTTTAGCTCAGACAGCTGGATAATCCTGGAAGGGGGGCTCAGGGACTTAAATCCCACCGATGTACATTTAGTTGGTCTTGTCTGGTGCTGGTGAGGATCAAACCTCTGCAGGATTTGAGAGCTCATGGAGCCTCATGACCAGAGGCTGGCAATGTGAATTCCTCCTCCTTCCACTTCCTTTTTCCCTGGTCTACCCATTACTGTGCTTGCTCACTTCAGTGTCTCAGAGGCTTTGAGAGCAGCCTAGATGCATCTTCCCCTGGCAGCTCACTTGCTTCCTTCTACTTTGGAGCCATCTCCAGCCAATCCTGGGGGGACAGAAGGCAGGGAGGGGAGCTTGCAGCCAGAGGAGAGCAACACTGGGTTTTTATTTTCAGTCTGTAAGTTCAGTAGTGAGAATTGCAGACATCTCATTTCACATAGTCCAGAGACCAGGAGCAAATCTGGCAGAGCTGGCAGCTGCTGGGCGAGCCCTGGGACTTGGATTTCACTGTCTGTCTCACGGAGGCATCCTAAAGAAACGCTGTGTGTGTTCACAGAGGTGAGGAAGGCAGAAGCAGGCAGGACTTGGAAGGAAGTGGGATGATGTGTTTGCATCACATGAGGATGATAAGGTACTTCCCAATCCATTAAATAGGGTGTTAAACATCTCCGGGGATAAATACCTCTAGATCAACTTGACCAGATAGCTCTCATTCAAGAGGCTTTGTCATGGCTTGGGAAGCTCTTTGTTTCTTTCAGCTAATTTTTGAGCGCTAGAGAAGTTCTCTAAACGGACCCTTAGGTACAGAAGGGACTAGTGGCTGTAGGCACAGGGAGACACCCAGTTAGAAACACATTTCCTCGTTGCTCGGCGGGCTCGGCAGCACAGCCCTCTAGTGGGGACAGAGCTTCTCCCGCCCGGAGCCGGCTTTGCCTGGGAAACTTCGGATCTGCTCTTAACGACAGTTAGTCCAGGCAAAGCCAGGTCCAGCTGTCACACCAGCGTTCTTTACTGGCAAAGATGCTTTAGCAAAACTTTCATCCTCGGCCTAACGGCTCATGAGATGCAGCAGGTCAGATGACCAATCCATTTAGCCTGGTTTCACCCTGGTGTGAATGGGTTGCTTTCAGCGAAGGGCAACTCCTTTTTGTTACTGGGAATTAACTCTGACGTTCCCAGCTTGTAAAAACTCGGGAGCTTTTATTTCTCGCTGTGTGGATGTGTCAATACTTTCCCCAGTGCTCCAGGTGAGCTCTGTGTTTGTTCAGTATGACGTGCGCTGCGAGCAAACAGTGTGAGACCGACGTGGGCTGGCTGGGGTCGGTCCTGTCACTGCAGCTCTTGTCTTCAAATGAGAAGTGATGCCAAGACTCTGAGTCTTTTCTCATTTGGGGCGAATCATGCTATTTTCTATAAGAAAGGAGGTGGCATTGCCTATTTCCAGTGGTGCTGGGGACAGTTCACCCCCCTGCACTACACAGGAATATTTAGTTGCTGCATGTAACAGCTCCACTGGTGGTCCCTTCCCCACTCTCTCTTCACTTCTGTGTGGTGTTGTGCAGCTCAACTAAGTGGCTGGGGGATGTTTAGAAGTTTCTCTGGCTCTCAGTGGAGCTGTGGTTGTCGTGCAGATGCCCCCATGGGGAATTGGGACTGATCACTCTTCACTGCACACACCTATCTATCCTGGTACCCATTACCTGGTCTGAGGGTTGTGAGCTCTGGTCTGCATGAGCTTGTGTCTGAGAACACTGAATAAATAGGGCCAGAAGCTACACTACCTGTCTTTAATTCCTCATTTCTTCCCAGTACATTCCCTGTTTGGTCAGGAGAGCTGCTGCCCATCCCTTGTGTGTTAACCAGCATCAAAGGCAGCTGTTCCCAGTAGAACTGGAAGCAAGATTTTGGTTCAGGGCCTGTAAAGTGGGGCTGGAAAACATTCCCAGGGGAAAAAGTAAAGATGTTAACCTAAGAGTGATGAAAACACTGTTGCAACATCCATGGAGTAGTCTTACAGATCCAGTTGGATCTGTCCTGTTCCTGTGGAAAGCTGTGCATGGTGGGCTGTTCTGCATCATCTCGAAGTTCAGGTGCTGATGTGCTGTACATTGACTTTGATCAAGTCACACAAATGGCTGTTTCTTAATTGCCTTCTCCCTTTAAAAAGGGGATAATACCTTAGAGAGACTTCTGAGGTCTTGCTCGCTAATAAAGCTCTTCAAGAGCTTGGATGGCAACTACTTTGAGAGCACAAACTGTTATTAATGATTTCCGTTATTACAGAAGATGAAGCTGTGTGGTTCAGCTTTTTAACCTTGAATAGTGTGCTTGCTTTTGTTTCCACTGCTGTTCAACCTGTGCAGGCAGGTTTGCACCTGGTCTCCTTGCACAGACCCATCAGAACCACACCAGGAGTTGTGTGTGTGCAGAAGGAGCAGGTGTGTCACTGAGGAGTCGGTTTTACTCACAAGGATGGATTCTGAATCATGTGGAATGGCTTGAGAATGGCTAAAAATGGGTTTAGTGGTGGTTCTGTTTATGGTTACTCAATTCTGATTGGGGGGTGGCAAGAGATAAGCTGTGATAAGGGTCGTCCTCACTGTATAGAGCAGTGCAAACATCGCTGCTGGGGCTGTGGATTTGGGCTGTGGAAAGGAATATTAGGGGATATTTGACCATCAGGGACCTGTTCCTTCAAACACCTGCACTCCAGAAGATGAAAATTCTATCCACAGAAACAACTCTTCCTGCTCCTGTATTTGGCAGTGACTGGTGTAGCCTGTGATGTATGGAGCTTTATTTCCTTTTCCTCTCTTGGTCTTGGCTCCTGCAAGAAAAAAAAAACTCTTTTATTCATGCCCATGCCAGATGCTAACTACTGCTGCTTCTAAGGAAGTAGTGACCAGGATGAAGTGGGAATACAGCCCTCAGCCCACAAGGAATCTGGTTTATTATGAAGTTTCCCAAACCTTTACTCTCCTTTTTTTCCCCTGACTCTGCTCTGGGTGGCAGAAAAAGTACACTGTGGATAAGAGCTGTGTCTGCCCCTCATGCCATGCCCTCCTTCAGTCCCTCCTGCCCCTGTTTCCTTACTGGCCTCACTCCCGAGAGATTCACATTTCGCTGCTTATTCCTCAGCAGGGTTTGATGGTCATGGCGGACCCAATGCAGGAGGTCCCGTTTGTTATTTAACCTACTTTTCAGAGGCACAAGAACATCAAGTGACTCGCACAAGGTCGTCCATGAGTCAGTGACTCCTCTGGCGTGATGGCCAGAGCCTGCAGTCCCTGCTCCCACCACTAGATCCCTGTGCCCACAATCCACAGCACCACAACCATTCAGTTAAGCTCCTGCAGCACCTTAAATGTCGTTTATTCCCGGGTTTGACAGCAGCCCTGGTATTCTTGTGGAGCTTTGACCTAGGAAATGACAACAGATGAGGTCAGGTCATCATTAGCAATGCCCTTGGAAGCATCACTGCTTGGTGCTCAGGCAGGCTCTGTGCTGTAGGTGCTGTCACAGCTGGGACATAGCTCTTCCCAGGACCTGCAGCTCGGTGGCATCCAGCAGGACTCTGCTGGACCAACACAGTCGGACAGGGAGCCCCAGGCTCCCTGCGTGGGCAGATCTGTGTCCATGTGAAGGAGCTGGCAGGTACCAGAGGTAATGAACACATTGTGAGGAGAGAGGGAAGGAAGCGACTTATAAATAATATATTTGATGTATATTATATATATGATACAGTAACAGCAGCACTTGTTTGTTACGGTGTGCGTTTTTTTTAATGTGTAATCTCGTAAGGCACTTACCCCTGTTCCTGACAACTCGATAAATTATTATTACCAATTCTATATCTAATTGCCAGTTATTTCCCCCTAGACAATTTGAATCCGAAAAATACCCACTAGAATGGTGCTTGGTGGGCCATTTCCCAGCGCTTCCCTGGCTGTTTCTGGACGCAGCCCCTCTTCCGCTGGTGAGCCCCACTTCTGCCAGCCTCGTGACCCCGTGCTGGCACAAACAATTGCATTTCTGTCGGGCTCATGACCCCACTTGTAACGGCGGTGACCCCCCTTGGGGTCAGGACCCCTCTCCTGCACGGGGAGCAGCTCCTGCCCAGCAGCTCTTGCTGAATGGCTTTTCCTCCCTCACTCCCCGTGTGGACCCGGCTGTTCCACACTAAGTTTGCCGATGTGAAATTTAGGTTAATCCATTTCCAAAGTGGATTAAGCTAACCCACACAAAGGCACTTAGTATAAAATAAGAGTGTCCACATGGTGAGGCAGCACGGAATAGTGACTGTGCTTCCAACTCGCATCCTGGCCGGCTTGTGTCCTCTGCGAGATCTCCAAATGGAGGGGCAGGCACTTCAGTCCCAGGGGATGTGCTATCCCAAATGGCTTTAAGCTGGTCCAGCTTGAAGCCAAAGGAAGTGCAAGGAGTAAACAAAGCCCAGCAATGGGAAGGGGTTAAAGCCCGCTCCGCTGAGGTTCTCGGCAAGGCTCCTGTTCACCTTAAATGGTCAGGATTTTATTTTAGCTTCAGGGAGGAGCAGCAGCCATGGAGCTGGAAGGGAGTGCAGAGAAGGCCCTTTGGCTGGGGGCTCACAGCCCGCTGCCCTCCCAGCCATCCACTTCCTGCGGAAGGCCCTTAGGGCTCCACTCGCCTTTCAGCCTCTGGCTCCATGATCAGCCTGGAAGAGATAGAAATGTAGTACTGAGTGATGCCCATTTTCACCTCTGGCCTCAGACCTTCCTGAGCCACTCTTCCCTTGCACACTTCCCTGGCAGTGAGGTGGTTAATGCTGGAACAGATATCATAATTGGACATCCGCACTAACAAGCCATAAACCCAAACCTGGCAGTTCCTATCCTGGCTCTGGCACCGTTTCTGGCACTTGCCTACTGCAGGTTTCACACCGAACCACTACACTTGGTTTATTTCACAAACCATTTCCTTTGTAACCATTAAATAGAGAAACATGAGGTTGGCTGGGGAGGGGGATGCTGCAATGCTGGTGCCCATCACTGCGATGGGGATCACCATCCCATCATGGTGATCCCAAACTAGGACAGAGGTCATTGACCCACTGCCCTCGGAGACCAGCCTGGGAGTGGGTACCAGCCTGGGGGATGCTGGGACACCCAGCGCTGCTCCGCCGGAGCTGGGGCACAGCATCCCCATCCTCCCGGTGATGTTGCAGCCGGTGCCCTGCCCAGGGCTGTGCTGGGCAAGCCGCTGGTTTCCCAACAGCCCTGCTCCAGCGTTCGGAGGCTGCGGCGGTGGGTGACGGTGCTGCCGGCAGCGCGGGGTCCTTCTGCTCCCGCGGAGCGAGGGAGAATCATCGGGAACAAAAGGATGAGGCACCGCGGCACCCAACGCGCGGGGAAGGGGCTGCGGGACCCACCGCGCCCGGGGCTCGCTGCAGGGGCCCCGCGCTTGCACCCGCGCACGGGCGGACGCAGGGACCGAGCTCCCCGGGGCCGCACGGAGCCGGGCGGGCAGAGGGTCCGCGAGCCGAGCCGTGACGGGGGGCAGTCCCCGGTGCTGTGCCGAGCGGAGGGTCCCCGCATCGCAGCCCCCCGGGCCGTGCGGAGCGGAGGATGCCCGGGCGGGTAGCGGCCCTCCCGGCCGATGCGAACCGATCCGTACCGTGCCCCGGCCGCGCATTCTCGCGCTCTCCACCAGGCGCCCGGCCCTGGACATTGTCTCCTCCCGGGGAAGGGCCCTCCCGGCCCTCCACAATGTGCTCTTCCAGGCGCGGCTCCGCGCCCCCCGCCGCGCCCGGCCCGGTGCGCCCGCCCCCCGCGGCCCCGCTCCCCTTCCCCCGCCGCCCCCGCCCCCTCCGCCCGCGGCCGGGCCCCGCTCGCCCCCCTCCGCCTCCTCGGCCCCCCCCCGGGAGCCGGGAGTGACGCGCTCCGCAGCGCCGGCCCCTCTCCCCGGGCAGCAGCTGGCTGTCAGCCTCTCCGGAGCGCCGCCAGCCCGGGCCCCCTCCCTCCGTCCCTCCGTCCCTCCGCCCCGCGCTCCCCGCCGCGCCGCCGGGCTGGCGCAGGCCGGCAGGCCCCGGGCTCCGCTCCAGGTAGGCGCCCGCCCGCGGGGGGCTCCGGTACCGGCCCCGGGGCGGCGGGCGGGGGGGGATGCGCGGGGGCTCCACGCGGCCGCGGCGCTGCGGGGCTGGGGAGGAGAGGGGGGGCCACCGGCGGGCGGGGCGGGGCGGGGCGGGGGGGGCGGTGGCCGCGGGGCCCGGCCCCAACTCCGGGGGGAGCGGCCGCCCCGCGGCCCCGGGAAGTTGCGGGTCGCCCGCCCGGCTGCCCGGCGGCGGGGGGGGAGGGCGGCGCGTCCTTCCCCGCGCCCGGCGCGGCTCCCCCGCGCCCGGAAGAGCACAAAAGCGCCGAAGAAAGTGGGAGGAGGCGGCGGCGGGAGCGCTCCGTCCCCGGCCATCCCCGGGCACCGGCCCCAGCCATCCCCGGGCACCGGCCCTGCGCCGCCATCACCACCGGCCCCGGCCCCGGGCGGGGATTGTGCTGGAAATAGCCGCCTCCCTGGAGGTAAAGCCCTACTTACGTGTCAATCCTCGCCGCACGCTGAGCCCCGCACACGCGCGGGCAGGGCTCCATCGCGAGTGTATCTATTTACCTGCGGGCGGGGGTAGGACGGGGACGGGGATGGGGACGCTCGCCCGGCGCCTCGCACCTCGCTGCTGCGGGGGGACACGCGTGGGAAACCGCGTCCCACCGGGGTCCCGTGGCCGTCAGGGAGGGTGGGGACACGGGGACCCCCGGCAGCTCAGCCCGCAGCGCTACTCCGCTCGGCCACCGCCTCCAAAACCGGGTCCTTCCCCCCCCCGGCACTCTCTTCCCGGTGCTGGGGGAAGAGCAAAGTGCCCTTTCACACCGCGCGGTATCAGGCACCGTCCCCTCCTCGCGTGGAAAAGCAATCGGCTGCGTGCAAGTTCAGGTGCGGGGGAGGCAGGTGCGGGGCTCCAGGGTGGTGGTGGGAGTCATGCAGCCCGGTCCCCCTTGCCCCGCGTTCAGCACCTCCCCGCTGAACAGCAGGAACGGGGCAGCGGCTCCGGGAAGGGGTTGCGGGGCCGCCCCCCGCCCTGGCAGCTCCCCGCGCCTCGGGGCTGTGGGAATGCTCGGGGGGGTTCCCAGAAGAAGAGCTCTTAGAGAAGGGGGAGGGGGAGAAGGGGATGAGCTTCCCTTCCTCTTCCATTTGCCGTTTGCCGTTTAAATTAACTCTTTTGCCCATTTTCGGGAACTAACAAATTATCCGGGTTTTGCCGGGTCCCGTAGAAATAAGCAGAAATCGCGGTAAATAAGGACGTAAGTGACCTGACAAAGAGCGCCGGGGATGTTCTCTTTGGTGTGGGAATTGTACACACGAGTAGGCAGCGCAGTCACAGCTCACCGCCGCCACAGCCCGCGTACACCCGTGTGCTGCGAGGCTTCTCGGGTCTTTGAAGCGATGACCACCACAGTATTTGTGGCTGCAGTACCAATCTTTGACCCGGAGTGTTTTATCTTCCATTAGTAAGCCTTTCTCTGTGCTGAACTGGTTAAGTTAGGGTCAAATCTGGTTCAATACCTTCTTGGCATGCTCAGAGGGCTGGGTTTAAACAGTGGCTGAGACGGAGATGAGGCTGCCTTCCTGAGAGCTCGTCCCTGCGCGCCGCTGCCGTGGGTCACAGTGCGAGGTGCTGTGCCCTGGCCAGGTTTGGCAGGTCTGGGGGCTGCCTGTGCCGGGCAGGTCGTGCACGGCACCGGCGTGGCAGTGGAGCAGTTCTGGGGGCTGGCAGTCACGCGTTGCCTTTTGTTGATTCTAAAAACACGTCTGGTTCTAGTGGGAAGCTGAGCGTGGCTGTGTGCTGGGGAGGTTCCACGGCACACAGCCTCGGTTCCTGCTCCGCGGAAGGAAATCCCATCGGGATGGTAGGCTGTGGCGTGAAAGGACATGTTTTAAAATAAAAGGACTTAAAGAGAGAAAATAAACCGTCCTGAGACTCTGAGCTTGGAATATTAAACGTGAGGCACAGCATGTAAATGACTGGAGAGAGATTGCAAGGCAGTCCCCGAGAAACTGAGCCTGGCTGTAAAATAAGCAGGTTACCGATAGTCTTGCATATATTTACGAGGTTATAAGAGTAGCTTCCCCCCCTGCCCTGCTCCAGCCCGTGCTGTGGGAGGGTGTTCTCCAGGAAGGAGAGCTTGGGTGAAGAAACGTTGTCTAGCAATTACAGCCTTGCAGTCTGGAGGGCTTGATTGGGTTCCTGGATCTGCCAGCAACTCGCTGTGTTCCTGGAGTAGCCAGGGTGGTTGTCAGTACCCGAGGTTTCCAGCTCTATAATAGGAGGAGTAGTTTTCTAACTCGGAGCGAAGTTGGGAAGCTGAGCAGACGCTTGCAGGCACAGTGCTCAAAGATTGTGAATGAAAAGTGGGACAGAAATGTGGAGTGTGAGCCCTGCGCATGTGAGTGTCTGCCTCTGCTGGGTAGAAAATATTGGTTATGAATGTCTGTAGAGCAGCTGTGAATGTTGGACTGTAGATAAGGAGAGAAGCAAGGATTTTGTTTTCCAAACCCTGAGCCGTGCAGGGAGCCCTGCTCCGATGTTTGGGTGTGCCCTGGGAGTGCAGCAGCAGGATCCGACTTCCCCTTGCAGAGAGGAGCTGTGCTGCCTGACCCTTGATCGCTCAGTCCCTTGAACATTGGAAACAAAGCGATGGGACTTTACTGCGGGGTGAGGAGATTTCTCCGGAGAGCTGGGAAAGGCAGGAAGGAGGAGGGCGGCAGCAGCAGTGCTGGGGTTCATGGTTTGGCTCTGGGCTGGCTGCTTGGGGCACCACTGGCACTTCAATCTGTGCCACGAGTGGTGTGGAACTGGGGAAAAGGCAGCAGGTCCTGAGACAGGCACTGGTAATGGATTGCATTCTGTTTTCTAATGAAAGTTTCATTTGAAGTTTGTTTACAGGAAAGAAGAAATTAGCAGAGAGAATTCTCCTGAGAACCCAGAGAGGAAAAAGAATGAGCTGCCTGACTTGCAAGCCAAAAGAGGGTGGAAGGGTAGATTAGATTTACCGTATTGCTCCGAGTTGTGGCTGTTGCTGCTGTTGAGAAATGCTTCCTTGTTTGGCTGGATGGGGAGACCACTGCGAGGCTCAGCCTTCAGCCCCATTACTGGCATCCAGGGAAATTCCGAGCTCCCATCCAACCAGAAATTTTGATCCTGCTCTGGTGTCCTGTGCTTTGAGGCTGGATGTGTGCTGTTCTGTGCTGCTGTCCCTCTGCTCCATCCCACTGACATGGGACTGCTCCTTGAGCTGTGGCTGGGCAGCCAGTGTTCTGGATGCTGCTGCCGGGGCCTCCTGTCCCTGGGATTGTCCCTGGTATGAGGAGGCAGTCCCAGCAGTTCATGGGCAGCACTTGGAGATCACGATGCTCAGCCTTTGGTTTCTGACGTGTGTCCTGAGGAGGGAGTTTGCTGGTGGCCTCTGGTGTCCCAACCAGCAGCAAGGAATGCAGCCAGGGACCAGTGCAGGATGCCAAAGCTGGAGTGACAGGGATGGCCAGAGCCACACTTGAGGCTGGGGCTTTTCTCTGACTTTAGGGAAGTGGCACAGCGGTGTGAGGAGTTCCTGGGGCACCATGGTGTTGGCAGAGCCAGATGGATGCTCTCTCCACAGTTCCCGCTGCTGGCTTTGACCATTCCCTGCTGCCAGAAAAGGTTCACCTGCTGCCACCTACATGGTTGGCTTTGCATTCCCTTGGGGTCGGCTGTGCAAGAGGAGCTGTGAGATGCTGGGAAGTTTGTCCTGTTGGCATTTTGGCCAAGAGTATTAGTGCTGGGAAGCAGAATGCTCTGGCTGGAAAGCAGGGGCTGACTTTCTGCTGGTGGCTGAATCCTGGACTGGTGAACGTGTGACAGCCTTGTTTAACTTGAGTCATTTATAGCTTATCAGTTTCTGGTTTGATAGCCAGAGTATTTCTAATAATAGGCGAATGTTATTGCGCCTCGAGAGAATTGTACACATTTATAAAGCACTTTACATCGCATGTGCATGCGAGGCATCCTTCGTGTCACTGCTTCTCCCCCATGCGTGAGTGCTCGGAGGACATGATGCCTCCTGGGTTGTGGTTTGGGTGCTGAGGCTGGATGTGCTCTGCAGCTGAGCCTGAGCAACCTGAAAACATCATGGGTCACTCCCAGAGCTCCTCCTCCTCACTGGACAGGTGAGAGACTGTGGGCAGCAAGGACCTTGGCATTTGCATTTGTCTCTTAAGCCTGACAGTAATCTTGAGTAAGCCTTGTGAAGAAGGCCAGATATTAGGGTGGCTGCTTCCCTGCAAATGCTTACAATAAAGAGACTATTTATAGTTTGCAACAGGGAGACCTTTGCAGTTCTGTTCCTGTACGTACAAGATGGAGTTTCTGGAGAGGCAGGATTGCTTTTTGGCTGGTGTGGTGGCAGAGCTGTGCTGAGCTAGGGACACTGCCTGTCCCTGCCTTCTGCCCTCCTCCTCCTCAGCTTCACCTGGGCACAGGAGGGCTGCACGGGGACACCTGGCAGGTCTGAGGTCAGGGTGTCCCCCATGGGGGGCGTGCATTGGGCTGCTGAGCCCTGTCTGTCTGTCCATCAGTCTGTCCCTTGGTGCGTGCAGGGTTTCACAAGCTGTAAATTCCAGGAAACTCCCCGGGAGGCACATGGAGGGAGCGGGCTGGGGGCGGCGCGAGCCATGAGCCAGCAGATGTGTCTGCAGGGACGAAGAGCTGGGAGGAAAAGCACAAACCTGTCTTTAAAGACATTTGTTTGTTCACAATAAAAACTATCAGCCAGCGGCAGCCAGACAGGGCCATTTTTATGAGGCGCAGGCATAGGTTGGAGGGGTGCTGCCAATTACTGCTAACATGGAAGGGGAACAGGAATTGTATTTTATCTCAGGACCAGGGGGAGGGAAAAAAAAATAAGAGCGGAGAGGTTTACAAGCCTTTGAAATGTTTCAATCAAAGGAAAGCAGAGTTGAAAGTGATTCTGGAAACATTTTCAGTGTTCCCCTGCACCCCAGGGCTGCCTGTGCCCCTGGCTTTGGGAGGGAGCAGGGAGAGGAAGGCAGATAAAGGGATCACCAGCAGGACCGTGTCCATACGGGAACACGTATCTGCTTCCTCCCAAGCTTTGCGTTGGGAGAGTTCAGCCTGGGGAGGTCCCGCAGCCCCTCCTCTCATTCAGGATCTCAGTGCTGCCTTTATGATGATGGTTTTGAAATCCTGTGGCTGACCTTTCCGGCGCTGGAAGCGATCCAAGGGCTGTGTCTCGAAGTACTGTAAAGGTTAGTGAGAAGGGAGAGAGGGAAAGAGAAAATGTCCTTTCAGCTGCACAAGTGGGAGAGAGGAATGTCATCTATGCCATCGCTGAGGAGCAGGCAGCTGGCTGGGGTCCCTGGCATGAGGGTGTCCTTGCCTCACTGGGGACCTCACTCCCCTAGCCCCTTCCCAAGGTGTGCATTGTCATTTTTGATCAGGTTACAGAAGCAATATCCCTCTGGAGATGTCTGGAGGTCTGGAGGAGCCTCCTCTGCAGCATCAGGCAGTGCAGGTCTTTGGGGATCCATACTTGTGTCCAGGTATACCCCAGAAGCTGCTCCTGCTGCTGCCAGTCCTCTGGTGATTCCTCTTGTAGGAGATGATTTGATCTCAGAAAAGTCTGAATTGTTTTATGGAGCTGTTTCTTGCCTGTCCTCAGCTCCCCCACTCTGCTGCCTCGCCAGGAGCGCGCTGGGGTGGATGGAGATTAAAGGGTAAACTCCAGGGCTCAGCCATCCGCTCCTACAGGATGTGAGCTCTTTCTAATTGTCCTCAATTAGAGACAGTGCCATTGCTCAGGCAAGTCTTCAGGCAGGAAGCAGATCCCTGGTCCCCGCTGGGGCAGCCACCTCGCCCTGCACAAGGAAGGGCTGCTGCCGTGGCCTTGGGAAGCCCAAGGGGCCAGCAAGGCTTCTCAGGGCGGGGAACAGGAGCTGCCCACCCAATTGTTTTTAGGAAGGAGTGTTGTAAGGAGATGTTAAAGCCAGAGAAAGGAGGAAAGGAAGTAGCTCCATGAGTTAACCCTTTCCTGCTTGCCTCCAGGATGAGACGTCGGTGAGCAGCGAGGACTTTGATATGAACGACTCCACATGGATCTCAGCTGACCAGCACCTGAACTCCAGCCTGAGCCCCAGCCAGGACGAGAGCATGCGCAGCCCGCAGAACCTGCACGGCCAAGAGGACGGTGAGTGCCCCGGCGGGAGGGAAGCGCCCCACGCCTCTGCCACAGGATGTTTTTGTGGCTTATTAAACATTAACCAGTCCTTTCTGATCAGGTGTCCCACCTGTGGGATGGATTTCGTATCAGCTCAGCGCCAGCTTCCAATCCTTCCCATTTAGCCTCTGGGCTCCTGCTCAGCCAGAGCCCTGTCCAGCTCAGAGCTGATGGTTCTTGTGCCTGGACCTGTCTCCCAGCTCCTCCAGAAAGAGCTCACTAAATCCCCTTGTAAGGGGGTGACTTAGTTCCCCAAGTCCTCTTCCCAGGTGATGAGGAGAGCACTGTTAGTTCTGAACACAGGGAGGATGCCAAGGCTTTGCAGCACAGTTGCAGTTTTCTGTGCTGGGAAAGCTGCACCTTTGACAGGTCTTGCATCCCCCGGGCAAGAAATTGTGAATAATCTGCAGCAGCCACAGCGATGTTGTACGATGTTGTATGGGGTGAACGTGGGTGTCTCCTCCCTCGGGGCAGGCGGTTGGAAGGGCTGAAAGCAGCACACATGGGCTGGGTGGGAGGAAGAGTTTTGTGAAGAGAGGTGGTGTGTTGCGTCTTGTGAAACATGCAGGTTTAAAATAAAAGAGCAAGTAAATAAGTGGTAGAAGTACGAGTTCAGGTCAGAGTTCGTCGCTGTGATGCTTGGGAGGATTTGGTGGTTGGACTGTTACTGTCTTTTGCTCAAAAGGTTGAATCCTTCATTGTCCCAGCCTGGCTGCTGCTGGCAGTGCAGGAAGGGAGCAGAGGAATTGAGGGACAGCTCAGGCTGGGTCAGTCCTGCTTTAAGAAAGGGGACTGGAAAACCACCCCTGAGGAAAGAAAAGGCTTTTGTGCTGGCAGGTCTCCCTGGGATGGCTTTTAGCTGCTGTGTGGCCAGTGGCAGGGATGGTAGAGACAGCAGGGACACTGCTCTCTTCATTCCAGTGAATTGTGGCACTTCACTTCCCATTGCAAATCTGCAGTTTTGGGAAACTGCAGGTTTTCCCTAGCCAGCCCCAGCCCCAGAGCTAGGCAGCCTTGGTGAGGATGTGAAACCTGCCTGCACGGCACCGCATCCCGGCGGCAGGATGGGCACAGGCACTTCTGCTTGCCCAGGGACCCAGGGGGCTGTGTCACGGCAGGAGGAAGGGCATTTTAGTGATGACACAGCTGCTCCCATCAGAAGCTTTTGGCTCTTTGGGACTAGGCTGCAGCCTCCACGCCAAAAAGCCCAGCCTCTCATCCCTGCGGCCTCACCAGGTCTCTCTATATCCTCTGAACTTTGCCATTCTCCCGTCGGGGCATTTCAAGATTGTGACTTACCTCTCACCACTGAATTCCCAAGTCTCATTTCCAATCTAGAATGACACAGTTTTGATCCCTTTGCTGAACACTATTATTCAACAGGACAGTAATTTAATAAAGGACTCACGTATTTAGGCAAATCAAGATGTTCTCACTAAATCTAAATCCTCTCTCTCTGCGCCCTCTTAGGAATCACTTCCAATTTTTCATGCCCTGTGGTTTTCCTTCAGAAGCAGGTGTCCTCTTTGGGGCTCTTCTTGGCTCCTTTAATTTCTGCTGTAAGGTTCAGTGATGAGAAAAAAGGAAGAAGTAGTCCCATAGGAATGCAGGTGTCCCTGCCATCAGCATCGGCTGAACCAGCTAGACTTTGGTGGATCAGAAGTGATGGTGTCAAAAAAATAAGCAAGCCAATCCCAGGGTTACAAACGAGACCATACATAAAAAGCCAGGAATTGGGATTTTCACCAGGCTTTCATACTTCAGGAGCATTTTAGGGACTGAGAAGAGGTTTTGTGCCTGTGGTGAATGTCTATGATCTGTATCAGACCTCTAAATACAGACTAATGCTGCCTCATGTCAGTCCCTCTGCCAAACCAATTCTCCCACCCAGGACTGGAGCATACACGAGAGTGGGAAGGGAAGAAGGACAGTGGAGCAACCCAGGAGGGCAGTGGGTGGTTAAAGGAGAGGAGCACGGAGCAGAGAAGGAGCATGGAGCAGAGGAGCATGTTGTGAGAGGAAAAGCAGATTGCTGCTGTGGGGAAGGGAACAAGCACAATCAAAGTGTTGACCACTCTTCAGTTTCCTCTTCTCTCAACCTATGAAAGCTCTTTTTTTTTTTGGAAACAAATGTGTTTTCTGGGGTCACACAAGCTTGTTAAGGCTGTGCAAAAAATATGAGTAACCAACCCACAGGAGCTGTGGAGCCTCCTTGGAGACCAGCTGGTCAAGCTGCCCACACAGTGTGCCCACACTGGGGCAGTCCAAGTACTCCCCTGCTGGAAGTTTGTCCAAATCTCCTGTGCTCACTTGTCCCCTGTGCCCTGCAGGAGTCCTGCAGAGCTCCAGCCAGTGCTGTAGTGAGCCCCACACATCCCCTGCAGCCAGGCTGGACTCAGCTCCTGGCATCCTGGTGCTGCAGAGGGATCTGGTTGCACACTACATCCTTCAGTTGGGAGCTTGTTCAGGACTGGATATTCTCTGCCTTCAGGAAAGCCTTTTGAGTTACTAAATTGCTCCTGCCTGCTGCTGTCTGACGGGTGGGATGCTTGGAGTGTGTCTTCAGTGAAAGGCTTGCTAAAGTATAAAGTTTTAATGAAGAGTTGCCTAGTAGGAGAGCAGTATCGTCTGACACGCTTGTTAAAAAAGTCTTGTTTAAAGGACCAAAGCACCAGCTCCACATCTTTCCAAGGGCTGGGAGTGGCAAGTGTCTTCCTATGGCATAGAGCAGAGTGGTTTGAAATCCAGAGAGGTGGGAGAGCAGGGAATTGTCATCCCATGCTTTAATAAACAGGTACCTGCTAAGTCTTCAGAGGCCTAAAAAGCAGCTGGGATGAAAGCCAATGCCTTCTCTGCCCTGGGTGCCCAGAAACTGTGGCCCAGTAGAGCCATGCTGCAAACAGTGTCAGCCCTGGAACTGCAGGGAGGGCAAAATACACCTAAAGACTTCAGAGAGTCACAGACAGAGCAGACACTGGCAGGACAGCTGGGGTTCCTGCTGGGCCAGGGGGCACACGGTGGGATGTAGGACACACCAACCAGCCCTGAGCAGTGACACTGAACCTTGCACACTCGCTCCTTCCATTTTCCTTTGTTACTCATCCTGCGGGCCCCAGCACGGAAAACGTGAAGCTCCCGGCAACATCCCTTCCCAGTCGGATGTTGCTCACAGCATACATGCCCGCAGGAAGCCGCTGGCTGCCCAAAGAAACAGCAAAATCAACACAAACTGCTGCTGAAGCGGAGCTATTGTGCCGGACATCCTGGAGGGACACATCTGTGGGAGCCAGCACACATCGGGAGCAAAGGGACCCTGAATGCTGCGCTGTCCCACTCTCTGTGCCCGTCACCATTCCTGGAGTCATCCCATGCCTAGTCCCAGCTGAGTGCAAGTCCCAGACCCTGGCACTGTGTTGCTGTGGGAGTTTGAGCTGGACTCTGTCCATCTTCAGAGCCTGTCCACTTCCACAGGCGAGCACTGCACAACAAACTTCCTGGTTTGGTCTGGTGCGTGGGGTTGAGCAGGGTATCCTGTCACAGGGGTGCTGGGGTGTTCCACCACAGGCCTGCTGTGACTTGCTGGCGAGAGCAGTGCCCTTAAAAGTAAAGCAGGAGTCAGAGACCAAACCTCAGTGCTTGACATGGCAAAGTGCTTGAAGTCATATAGAAGAGCCTCTGTAGGATCCATCTCGCCTCGTCCCTGGCTGTACATCCTGCTCCACTGCCCAGGAGCAGCACTCAGCCCACAGGCAGGGCTTGCTGCTCCCCAAGCTCTTTTGAGGAGCAGGGAAAACTGGGTGTAAGGTGTGCTTACCCTGTATGGGGGACATAGGGTTGCTCCATAACACCATGTTGGACTGATCCCCTTGCACTGAGATCCCCACGTGCCGTCCTAGCTTGACTAGCAGCGTCCCTGCTGAGTCCGTTCTGCCCGGAGCAGCAGTGGCTAATCCAGACCTTGGAGAAAGGACTTTCTTAACCTACTTAACTGTGAAGGCACACACTTCTCGGGGGCATCCCTTGAGGCAGCTGGCTGGGGAGGCTTCTGGATGCTGGGGACATTCCTCAGGAGTGCTACAAGGAGGGGCCTCAAGGACATGCAGGCAAGCATTATTTCCGGATGCTGTCCCAGGGGCTTGTAGGGCATGTCACTCCTCAGAACACTTTGCCCTGGGGTGTCAGGGACAGCACAGAGCCATCCCCAGTACAGCAGTCTCTCTGCTGCTATGGCACCTGTCCCACAGCTCTGGGTCACACTGCTGGCACTTGATGAGATGCCCACAATGTGCAGCAGAGAGAAGCAGCCTCTTGCCAAGTGTTGACCAAAAGCCAGGTTCTGTCCCCAAGGCAGCCATGATGTCCCACTCCACAGCTGCACCTCTGACAGCTGGCACCTGACTGTGGGGCAGTGGTGCCCACCTTGCTGTGCCCTCACAGCATTGGGTGTCACACAGCTCCCAGGGTTTTCCTCAGCCGGCTCCAGGTGAACACCAACACCCTTTGTAAGCCGCAGGGGGAGCCCAGCAGACCATGGGCAGCTGTCGGATGGCTGGCTAGTGCAGGACGTGGCCTGCGAGCCCTAAGACACCTGCTTAGCCCAAGCTGCAAAATCCCCACGGTTTTTAGGGCTTCTTGCACCAGTGTTGGATTTTGGCTCCCTGAAGCCCGAGCTGTAAACAAGACTAGGACCAGCAACCACATCTTACTACAGCTGGTCGTGACCTTATCTTATTTTCCTTGGGGATATATTTCCTGTTTCCCCAGAGTGTCCCCATGCCATGCTGGCTCCACAGCAGGAGTCTACAAACATGTCCCTGCCTCACCTGAGCAGTCTGGGCTGGTGGCTCCATTCCTGTCACCTCTTCCAGGCGCACATCTGCTCCTCCCGAGCAAAGGCCCTGGCCTGTGATAAACACCCTCCTTTCGGTGTCCTTTGAAGGTTGTCCTTCCCTGCTGCCAGGCTGAGGAGTGCAGCAGGGATACTGTAAGGCTGTGGTGGCTTTCCCAGCCTGGAGCTTGGCTCCAGCTCTCTCATGGCTGGTGCAGGCACTGCCGGGTCAATTGGTTCATCCTGCTGGCACACGGAGCAGAGTTTAAGGGATCTCTTCCTTGATCTAGAGCAGAGAGGATCACCAGACTATGGACAGCCAGCAGCACCTGTGCCTCTACCTTCCTCCTCCAACTGAGTACCCCCAACCAAGAGGGTGAATGGGGACAGCGGGGTGAGCCCCACAGTGCTTGGGGACAGTCCCTAAAGGATTTGAGGTGCACAGCAGGGTCTCTCTGGTGGTGTGTCTGTGCTGGAGGCACCAGCTCAGCATGAATCCAGCCCAAACCCACCAAACCCGTTTTGTTTGGCGTGGGGAGAGGCAGTGCCCAGGCAGCATGCAGCATGGGGCCATGGCATGTCCTCTCCCTGCAGCAGGATCCGGGTGGCTGCCAGCAGCAGTGGCACAAGGAGAGGCTTGATCTGTGCCACCTCCTTCCTCAATGTGAGCAAGGGCCAGCTCCTGGATCAAGCATTCCTTGAGCTGCGAGGTGGCTGGAGGAGCGACAGTGGGAGGGAAGGGACAGTGGTTGGGAGGAGAAGGGAAAACTGAGGGACAGAGAATGTTTGTGACAAGGCTGCTCTGTGCAGCAGGAGCTGACAAGCTTTGGTGCATGGGAAAATGTCCGGCACGAGGCCGGCGTGGTGAGATCCCGGTGCCACAGGGAGCTGCTCCCTCGGGCTGGGCAGTGGAGCCGGGGGGAGACGGCACCGGGGGGCACCTTTCATGGCAAGGGACAGGGAGGCGGCCGCACAGCACTGCCTTGTCCGGCCAAGCTCTCCCTGCAGACGCGCATTGTGTCCGGCCGTGC
Source organism: Lichenostomus cassidix (assembly GCF_008360975.1). NCBI lineage: Eukaryota > Metazoa > Chordata > Aves > Passeriformes > Meliphagidae > Lichenostomus > Lichenostomus cassidix. Next base: position 7,394,321 of record NC_139500.1, on the reverse strand, counting down.
CAGATGTCTGGCTCATCAAGGGCTCTGGTCGAGGCAGGGACCCAGGGAGGGAGTGTGGAGGGTGGACACTTTGTCTGGGACATAACGAGGTTTGCGTTAGCGAAGGAAGACAGGAAATAGAGCGTCTTAACTGGAACCTGGCCAGCCCCCCGTGCACTGCGGCCCTCAGCCACGTTGCTTTTTTCTTTCTTATGCATCTTGGAGTCAAACGCTGGGCAGGACCTGGAGAAAATGGGCTCCGTGCTCTGACTTCGTGAGCCGTGTGGGGCCAGGGCCTCTCCTGCCACTCACCATCCGGTCGTGGGTGTGGGAGCCCTGCAGTGCCTGTCACTTGCCCCTAATGAGTGTGGCACTAACACCCAGCAGTGGCCCCCCCCACGGGGCCCCCGTTCCCACTCAGTCTCTCTAATTTGTATTAAGTATCCCTTCCTCACAGGCTTTCCTCCTCCCCTTCTTCCCCCTTCTCGTCTCTTTTGTGAGTGAATAATTTATGGCACTTTTCATCTTCCTGGCTGTTGTTCCAGGCGGGCGGCGGTGGGATGCTCTGTGCCCTCCTGACAGCCACTCCCAGGCTGGGTGTGCAGCTCCATCCTGTTCCGGTGCCATGGCAGGTTGGAAATGGGACAGACCCACCCGGGAGCCACAGGGAGACTCAGGTGTGGCAGAACAGCTGCCATTGCCCATGGAGGCAAAGCAGGCAGGGCCATGGCTGGTGGATCCATGATAGCCCATGGGGGCATCAAGGGTCACTGGTGGGACCTGGCATGGCTGTGACATCCACAGCTGCACAGGCAGGTGGGCAGTAGGTGAGGGAGGGCCACCCCAAAGCCGGCCAGGGGTGCCACAGCAGTGGGATGTGGGCAGAGCTGGCCGGACCCTGGCCCACTGCATGGTGCGGGGCTGTGGCGAGGTTTCCGTGGGCCGCTGGCTCTTACATAAGCTCATTGTTTCCTGAGTCAAAAGAGGTTTTGTCTCCGCTCTGGAGATGTGACAGGAGGAGGAACAATTTGCCCCATTCATCTTTAACTCTGCTCTGGAGAGCAGTACGGTGGCCTGCGCCGGCGGAGACGTTAAACCCAACCACTTCCCCGCCATAAAATCTCCCGGGGAGCAGGTGTTGGAAATCACCCCTTCCCCTCCTGATCTCCTCAAATCCAGTGCCACAGAAATCAAGGATAATCCAGCAGCCTCTTCAAAATGAAAACACTGAGCCCTGATTAATTCATTTAATAAGTGACTGATCCCCTCCTCCCCCAGCACCACAGCCCAAGAAGCCATTTTGCTTCTTGCTCTCCTGGGCTGATGCCGGGGAGATGCTGGGGCTGCAGCAGAGGCACGAGGCTGGTCCCCCAGATCCACTTCTCCAGCCTCACCATGTGTCTTGGCATGGTCTGGCCTCTATAGAGGGGCCAAAGAGGGCAGCACGCCATGGACCTCAGGGCCAGCAGCCTCTGTTGGGCTCTCCAGCCTCACCAGCCTCTCTTGCATGGTGCCAGGGTCTGCTCCACCTCCATCCAGCCCATGGAGGCCCGGCTCGAGGGGATTAAACAGGAGAACGAAATAGTCCCGTTTTCCAACCGAAAGATCAAACCGGTTAGAAGTGACATTGTTTTTGCAGTTCCATCTGCTTCAATTAGGGCACGGGGGTGGAGCAGGGGGGCTCCCAATTATGCTCATTAGAGGGGCTCCTCGTGCAGCCAAGCTCCAGCCGCGAGCAGGGAGCTCACCAGGCTCGTGCTGGTTGATAATGAATATATTCATGGCTGCACAGCCTGGCCTTGCTCGCCTGCTGCTGCTGGAGCCCTGCTCCTGACATGTGCTTTGGGCTCCCTGGGAGATGTGGAAAACCTCTCCAAGCTCCAGAGCTTGGTGGGTTTTACCTGAAATGGAGTGTGGTTATCACAGCCCCACCACTGCTCAGAGTCCTGACACAGCTGCCAAAGCAATCCAGGAGCCTAAACCTGGTCCCAGCACCCAAGGTGGGAGTTCTCCTGCTCACTCTCCCTCAGGTCCTGCTTTGCTGTGGGGTGCCCCAGCTCCTCTCGGGAATGGCTGTGGACTGGAGATACACCAGTGAAGCTGCTTGGGGAGCAGCACCATCCCCATCCCTATCCTCGTCCCTGTCCCATCCATCCCAACAAGGAGACTGCAGCTCCCTCCTGAGCTCATCTGCATTTTCAAGCTGGCTGAGGCCATTCCTGCTCAGACCCAAAAGGACTCACCAATCTGAATTTGTGGCCATTTCTCTGTTCACAATGCTGTGATTAACACCACTTCATGCACAGAGCTTCTGGGAGAGCATGACGTGTAAAAATACAGAAATAAGAAAACATCTGTAGTTCATGGGTTTAAAAACCTCATTATTTACGTACATCCATCCTTGGTATAAACTAAATGGTTCTTCTAGTAGGTGCTGGTCACTGATTTTAGATTACCATTTAATTTTCTTATCCACCTGGCAGGTTCCTAGAGACATCATCCTCTTTGTTTGCAATATTTTTTGCCTGTAGCAAACCTAGGGTTCGTAAATGCAGCAGCATCGGGTGGAAACCTGAAGTGCAGCTGCTGCTGCGTGTGTTTTGTGCGACACAAAAGAAAACCTGAGACATGGAGAAATCAGGGCGGTCCAAGCATCACCCCCAGGATCCTACCTGGTGTCAGCAGTCAGTGCAGGACTGTCACTGCCTACAGGGATGGGGGGCCAGAGTTGGGGGCTGTGAGGAGCCTGGAGGTAGATGGGCAAAGGTAGAGTGGGATGCCCAGGTTGGAGTGGGGGTACTTAAGGTAGATTGGGGATGTCCAGGATAGATGGAGGATGCTCAGAGCAGGTTGAGGATGCTCTCATCTCTGCAGGGGTGCTCAGAGGAGGTTGGGGATGCCCAGGGCAGGTTTGGGGATGTTCAGGACAAGCTGGGGATGCTCAGGGCACCTGCACATTCTTCTCCCAGGTGATGCCTCTCTTGCTGCCCTTGCCTGGCAGGTGTTTTGTGCTGTGGTGAGCCCCCAGGCCTGCTGGTGCACGCGGCCACACCAGGAACAGCCGAGGAGCCGAGGGAGGAGGTCCCCACCATCGTCCTGGTCACGGCGCCGATTGGCCCTGCGCTGTTGCTGTGGCTGTGCCTGGGCTGATGGTGGGGCCTGGCCTGCAGCTCGTGCCTCCGCGCACGGGAATAATTCTCCTTAATCCTTCTGAGAGGCATCGCTGGATGAGACTGGAGCCTCCCTCTGGGAGCCCCATCTCCCCTGGCGCAGAGAACAGAGCTGGGGGAGGGACGGCCGCCATCCTGGGCAGGGAGGCCTCTGTGCCCCCTGCCACCTGCCCGCTCCTGCTGAGGCCACAGCCAAGCCAGCATTGCTCCGGCACCCGCGCCAAGGGACAGCAAAACACTGGAGGGCTCAGCACTAGACCAGTGCCCTGGGACAGGAGGGGTGTGGGGGCAAGAGAAGGCGGTGTCCCCAACATCTTGCCCCTCCAGATGCAGCAGGAGCTGGTGGACATGGTCTGGGATGCAGCTGCCCACTGCAGCCCCACCATTGCAACACTGGGACAGGAGACCAGATCTCATTTTGGGGAGGTGGCTTGGAGGGTGCCCTTGGATAAGTGCTGCCTGCTGAGCCCCTCTGGAGCCCCGCACTCCCTGGCACATAGTTGGGACCAAGGGCTTTTGCCAGGAGCCAGCCCCGTGGTGGGGAGGGTGACGCCTGCCACCGGCCCGGAGCACCCGGCACATAAACACCACCCCGGGGATTAGGTCAGCTCTGGTCATCGCTCAGACGAATAAGTGGATCAGCGCAAGGGAAAGGAGGGGGAGGGAACTCTGCTGAGCGGGGAGCTCCAGTGGGGAACTTTTAATTTAGGGGCTCCTGGGGCCAGGAGCCGCTTTGGCGCAGGCGTGAGGCTGGGCAGCGAGCGCTGGCGCCCGTGGCGGGGCGGCTGGGGACACGCGGCGGCAGCCCCGGCCGGCCCCACAGTCGGCTTGGATGCCCGAGTGTCCTCAAGTGTGTTTATTTTAAGGGATACAAAGTCCTGGGCTGCCGCAGGGTCACCGCAGCACTCGCCCAGCCTCGCAGGAAAGTTTCCCGCAGGTGCTGGCAGGGGGAGGAGGAGGAGAGGGTGGGTGGCAGCAACCGGGCACCGTCCCGCCGCCCTGTGCGCGCACACCTTTGGACCTGGCGCCCATGTGCCAGGAGCCATCGGCGCGGGGCTGCGGCCGCCCCACAGCCCCGGCCCATTGTCCCGCGGTGGCCGGGCTGGGCGCGGGGACGGCCATCTGCTTGTCGCTGCCGACAGCTTCTTTGTTCACCGCCCGGCGCACGCTGGCGCAGGAAGCAGCTCCCACGTGCTTCGCCCTTTCCCTCTCGCGGAGGCACCTAATGAAATAAAGGATTTACTGCGGCGAGGGGGAGGGAAGAGAACAGGCTGAGCAGTTTGAAATGTCGTGCCTGGCCCCAGGGCTGGGCTCCCTGGCCAGGTGCAGGCAGGGTGGGTGCAGCCAGTGCCGGGCTCGCTGCCGCTGCTGGGCTGTTCTTTGGGAGCTGCCATGGTGGGAGCAGGCAAGGGGATGGTGCTGAGGCGTGAATGCAACCGAGATCTGTGCCCTGGGTGTGCGTGGCACCGTCATTGCCAGGGCCCTGACCTGTTTGTGTGGTGGGGCAAGGCCACGTATGTGCTGTGGGGATGGCTCTGGGGCCATCTCGGTGTGGAAACTGGGAACAGGAGTGTCCATGTAGGGTGTAGGTCACTTGGGCTTTGAGTAAGACAGGAAGGACATCGTGCAGACTCTGTCCCCTCCCTGCAGCAGCGTGCCAAGGAGATGTCTTGCTGGGTGGTGTGCCAGCTGTGAGCAGAGCTCCTAATGCTTCTTCCAGGCACCATGGATTCAGGGTTTTCCCTCATGTGTCATCCCCATGCCTCAGCATTCTGCGGAGCTGCATGTCCCTGAGCCACCAGTGCTGGAACTCATCATTTCCCACCGCACCCAGCTCCAAACTGGGCCAGGAGGACGGCAGGGGAGCTGGCAGGGAGAGGCAGTGCCCCTTTCTCCTCCCTGCAATGCAAACAGAAACCGAAAAGGACCAAATTCCAAAGTTCTTATTCAAGCCCAGGCACTGTGGCCGAGGGCGGAGGTGCGGGGACTGTCACCTGCAGTGGGATGGGTGGCTCGGGCATGGGGCACGGCAACACCTGCTGTGCTTTGAGGGATGAGGGAGTGGATCCCTGTGACAATGGCCTTGCAGCCATGGACAGCAGTGTCTGTACTTCCATCTGCTGCATCCCAGGGCCCAAAGTCCAGCAGTGCCAGCCTGGCTCCCAGTGGCAACTCAGTTGAGTTGCCAAGTGAGCCCAGAGCAGCCTCAGAAAGGTGGTCGTAGAGTGCCACAGGGGTGACCATGCATCCTTACTTCAGATGACTCCTCGTCAGAGAGCTGCAGCGGGAATGGCTCCTCCACCCTGAACCCCTCCACCTCCAGCAGCACGCAGGGCGACAGCGCCTTCCCCGAAATGAATGGCAATGGCACCGCAGCCCCCATGGACTTCACTGCCTCCGCCGATGACCAGCCCATCAACCTCTGCGACAAGCTCACGCCTGCCCACGTCACCCCTTCCTACCAGTCTGACAGCTGCAGTGCCGACGGGCTGCGCAGCAGGGTCAAGTACGCGGTGAAGACCACGGCAGAGGTATGGCCTGGGATGGTCCAGGAGAGCCAGGGACTTCCCCCACACCCCACCTGCCCCAAAGCTGGGCGCTGCAGTGAGCTCACTTAACCCCTGACCATCCTCCTGAGGAGGAGCCCATCCCTGCTGGGTCAGGCAGTGTTTCCCACAGGATAAGGCAGAGCCACGGCCCCACTAGCCAGAGCTGCCATTGGGCCATCAGGCTGTCACAGGCTTTCTGAGGCCACCATGTCACCCCCTGCCCCAAGCAGGCAGGAGGTGATGCTCAGAGGAGCCAGGCCATGGGTTCATCTCCTCAGGTGCAGGAGGCATTCAGGAGAGGGGACAGATGCAGTGAGATGAGGAGAAAGGGCAGGTGCGTGAGGTGAGAGGTGCCGGTGGTAACCCCTGTTTCCTCTCAGTCCCCTCCATACAGCTCTGGCAGCTACGACTCCATCAAGACAGAGGTGAGCGGCTGCCCCGAGGACCTGACTGTCGGCAGGGCCCCCACGGCCGACGAAGATGACGATGACCACGATGACCATGAAGACAACGATAAAATCAATGACTCGGAGGGAATGGACCCCGAGAGGCTAAAGGCCTTCAATGTAAGGAGAGCTCCATGGGGAGGGTGGCCCACCTGTGGCCTGTCGTGGGGTTCCCACCACCTGTCTTCTCCTTTGCAGATGTTCGTGCGCCTTTTTGTGGACGAGAACCTAGACCGGATGGTTCCCATCTCCAAGCAGCCCAAGGAGAAGATCCAAGCCATCATCGAGTCCTGCAGCCGGCAGTTCCCTGAGTTCCAGGAGCGAGCGCGCAAGCGCATCCGCACTTACCTCAAGTCCTGCCGCCGCATGAAGAAGAACGGGATGGAGATGGTGAGTGTCCCCCCCAGTGCCCTGCCCCTTATCCCTGTGCCCGGGGCAGCACATCCCTGAGCATCCTCTCTGCTTGTGCCCCTGTAGACCAGGCCTACACCACCTCACCTGACCTCAGCCATGGCAGAGAACATCCTGGCCGCCGCCTGCGAGAGTGAAACGCGGAAAGCAGCCAAGAGGATGCGGCTGGAGATCTACCAGACCTCCCAGGTACAGTGCTGGCAGTTGGAGGGGGGCAAGGGATGGAACCAGCAGTGTCCTGCAGAGGGGTGGGGGAAAAGATAGGTGTTTCTGAGCAATTTAGAAATGCATTTTCAAAAGTCTTTCTATGAGTCAGAGGGGCTGCAGAACAGAGCCCCGTGGTGTGTCCTGAGACTCAGGCCAGCAGGGATGGAAATGGTAGTATGGGCTGGCCACACTGTAGCCACAGGAGACTGGGCATCTCTGCAGCATCCATCCCACTGGCTGCAGAGGAGAGCCAGACTCCTCGCTGGAGTAAGTCTGTGTTTCTTCTGTGCAGGACGAACCAATCGCGCTAGACAAGCAGCACTCCAGAGACTCCACAGCCATCACCCACTCCTCCTACTCACTGCCAGCTTCATCTTACTCCCAAGACCCAGTCTACATCAATGGAAGCCTGAACTATAGCTACCGTGGCTACGGGTCCCTGGGGGGCAGCCTGCAGCCTCCCGCTTCCCTCCAGACAGGCAACCACAGTAACGGTGAGTGGCTGTGCTGGGGGCACGGGGAGTCCACCCTGCCACTGCTGTGGGGCTGAGCTGGTCACTGGAGCAGAGGCAGGGGCTGCTCCACAGCTCCCAAAGAGCCCAGTCATGGCAGTACCTCTCCCACCACGGTACAAAGCTGCTCCAAAATCCCCTTTTTTCCACTTGGCTGACAGAGGCCTCTGCCTGGCAGCTCAGCTCTCCTCATCAGCAGGTGGTTAATTGTTGAACTGCACTTGGAAGGACGGTTTGGGTGGCACTGGTGGAGGGAAGGAGTGTCACTTAAAAAAAAGGAGAATCTGTACCAGATTCTCTGTTAATTATTAACAGGGGCGGGTGCCTATCGCTGCCCTGATCTCCTGCTGGTATGAGCCGTTCCGCTCTCAGGGACTGGGACGGGGCAGGGGGCACAGCTGGGTCCTGCCACAGCTCAGGAGGGCTCTGAGGGGCTAGAGACTGCCTGGGAACAGTTGGGAAAACAGGTCTGATGCTGCAGGGCGGGAAGGCTGAAAGAGAGCATAGGCAGGGCTTGAGGTTAGGAGCAAGTGAACAAAGCAGTGTCCTGAGCCTGATCAGGGCACACAGGAAGGCTCGGAGGTACCTGGTGACTCACCCGCATCTGGGGCAAGAGGTATGGGATGAGACCAAGTGTCCCCTCTGGCTCTGCCTTGCAGCAGTGGAGGCAGGAGGGGCTGGATCCCTTGCCAGTTCTTGTCAAGTCCTTCCGCAATCTCCGGGTTGCCATCGCCTGTCCTGGTGCGCTCTGGGCTTCTGCCCCAGCCCACCCCGACGGGAGGCAGGATTTGGAAGGATGTGATTTCCGGAGGCCTGAGAGATGCCTGTCTGGGATTAACTCTTATCATCCCTTCCTAATGCTTCTTAACCCTGAATAAAGATCCCGTCCCGGCCTCCAGCTGCTGAGACCTAATCCTCACAGCAATGGTTCCTCCCCAGAGCAGCACAGACACCCTGCCCCCCACTGCCAGGCACCCTCCTTTGGCTCCTCCATGTGAGACAGTGAACCTGCAGGAAGGTCCCTGAGCAGCCCCTGGAGGAGCAAACAGACCCCAGGTGCAGCACCCAGCAGCACCTCACCTTCTTTCTCTCTAGTGGATTTTTAAACCTGTTTTGCAGTTCTCTTTTTCCCAAGATCTTGCCCAGTCCTTTGGAGGGAAGAGCACTCTGCAAGGAGCTGCACCTTCCTCCTCTGAGCAGAGGCCTGCAGGGCTTTGCTGCCCAGAAGTGTCTTCAGCCTCCATCCCCCACCTCAGGCAATTCTTGCTCAAGCCCACATCCCTGCTCCCAGCTCCTTCCCCCTTGGTGAGCTGGGAAACGGGCTCAGGCTCAGTTTACTGCTGCCTTTTCTGTCCAGTGAAATTGCTTTCGCATGAGAGCCTCCTCCTTCTTCTCCTCCTCCTTTTCCTCCTCCTCCTCCCCCACTTTGAAGCTCTGGTTCTTCTGGCATGGAGCTGGCATGGCTCCTCCTGCAGCTCCAGAGTTGCTTTGCTTGGATGCTTTCCATTCCGCCCAGGGTGATGAGCTCCCCTCCCTGCCACCATCACCAGTGGCACCCACCTGGACTTGGGGGCAGCTGAGCTCTCCCATCCTGGTTTGCAAACAGGAGCAGTGCCTGGCCGTGCTCAGTGTCCCTGGTGTCCCATGGCAGCGTCAGGCCACCCAGCATGAGCTCAGCTGTCCCAAAGCCTTTCTCTAGCATCACCAACTGCCCCATCCTCCTGCAGCACTTCAGCTCACAGCCCAGGGATTAGTTCAGTGTGTCCTCTCTTTCTCTCCAGGCTGCAGCCTCTCCAGCCACCTCTCCCTGACTGGTATCTCATCTCTAGTACATCTCCTGGCTCTTCTCTCCTCATTTCTAGTTGATTGTGTGGTTCTTGCACCTTGTTTGGCTTCTCATGTGGGATGTTACTCCCCATGGGCAGAGGGAAAACCAGAACCTGGGAGGTGATTTTAGTGGGCAGGTGCCCTCAGGAGCTGGCTTAGCTTCCAGCAGACCCTCCCTTCACAGAGCTGTGGGCCAGGCTGCAGGATGGGATTTTTGTCATGTTGGCTCTGAGACTTCTTTACACAATCATAGAATTGTTTGGGTTGGAAGGGACCTTGAAGTTGACCTCGTTCCAACCCCCTGCCACAGGCAGGGACACTTTCCACTAGACCAGATTGCTCCCAGCTCTGTCCAACCTGGCCTTGAACACTTACAGGGATGGGGCAGCCACAGCTTTTCTGGGCAGCCCATGCCGGGGCCTCACCACCCTCACAGGGAGCAGTTTCTTTCCAATATCCCATCTAAGCCTGCCCTCTGTGAGGTTGAAGCTGTTGCCTCTTGTCCTGTCACTCTATGCCCTGGTCCAAAGTCTCTCTCCAGCTCTCTTGGAGCCCCTTCAGGCACTGGAAGGGGCTCTAAAGTCTCCCCGGAGCCTTCTCTTCTCCAGGCTGAACAGCCTCAATTCCCTCAGCCTGTCTCCATAGTAGAGGGGCTCCATCCCTTTGAGCATCTCTGTGGGCTCTTCTGGAACTGTATTCCTGTTGCAGAAGCAGTGACTGGCTGCTCTGGTGTCTGTGGAAGTGGGAGCTCCTCACATTATCTGGGCACTGTGGAGACCTTTTAAGTGGTGCACAGGTCTGGAATCACAACAGGATGAGCATGGACAAGGCTGCTGTGCCTGAGCTTCTCACTTTTCCTTGGCAGGTCCAACCGATCTCAGCATGAAAGGTGGTGCCTCCAGCACAGCCCCCTCCAACAGCACCAGCCGGGGCATGCAGGCAGCCCAGCTCAGCCCCACGGAGATCAGCGCCGTGCGGCAGCTCATCGCCGGATACCGGGAGTCGGCGGCATTCCTGCTCCGCTCTGCAGACGAACTGGAAAACCTCATTTTACAGCAGAACTGACTCCCCGTGTCTGCATCGCTCCTCGGGCGAGAAGACAATTTATACCTGCTAGAGAGAGGCTCCCGGCGGTGTCCTGCTCAGGACCACCATCGTCCTCCTGCCACATGGCAGGCACATGTAGTTTTAGAAGGTGGGATCCAAAAGACCTGTTTTCTTTTACACTCCAAGCACCTGGGACTTCAGGCACAAGGACACATTTTGGAACCGTACCAACACCCGTGCCTCTGGCTGACCAGAAGCCAACCCTGCAGCTTGGAAGGATGTGGGACTTTGAAGGGCAGAAGGGAGCCTGGGGAGGTTTGGGGCTGCAGATGTATTTAGAATAACCTTTGTGGACCCAAATGTTAGATTCTCATCCCCAGATAATTTCCAAGTCTTAGGTGAGCTGAATCACATATTTATTGAGAAATGGACCCTCCTCTCCCCTTAGTAATTTATTTTTCTGAAAATGGATTCTTTTGAGTTTGTACAGATTGCCAGTTTTTTTGTCTGTCTGATCAGAAGGAATTTATTCCTGTGAAATAACACATTCCATATCACTACACTACTAATTTCCAGGCAGCTCTGCCTGTTTCTCTGGTGAACCCTTGTCCCACAGGGAGCAAGTTTGCCATCCAGCCCTTGACATCGAGGCTGCTCAGCCTCCAGTGAGCGTAGGTGGGAGCTGAACAGCAGTGCAAGCATTCCTGCTTAGGCCTTTGTTCTAAGGGGTCCCATAGCAGCAGTGAGGTCTGAACCTCCCGCAGAGACTCGGCAAGCTCAGCAGACCTCCGGCTGGAAGGACATCTCGCACTCATTAAAGTCATTGCAGATAAGAGAAGGAAAGAAGGAAGGAGATACCTGAGAAACACTGTCTGGCGGTCACCATCCGTACTCTACCTCACACTCCATTGTGGGCTTCTTCCAGGACTGGCCGTGCCGGTCCTGGGGGCCGGTGAGTGTCGCAGACACGGGGATCGTGCCGAGGAGGCTGGAACCTCCGGCTGGGGTTGTGCTGCGCCCGGCCGTGCGCTCCGCTCTGCTCCGTCCGCAGCCAGCCCCGGGCAGCGGCGGGAGATGAACTGCCCGGGCCCTGCAGGGGTGTGAGGCAGGGCAGCCCCGGGGTCACCCCAAAGGTGAGCTGGAGTGGTGACCGCCCACTCCTGTGGGAGAGACGGGCAGCATTGAGCAGCAGAACTGACAAAGTCCTCTCCGGGGCCCAGGATCCTTCCCCCTCCCTGCTCACAGTCCTGGAACAAGCCCACAGTTCCCAAAGTGTGGAAGAACCGTAGTCCGATGACCATTCTGCCCTGTTTCCACCCTCCCCCCTACGATGCACTTCGTTTTGCTCAGTGCAATACCTACTGCCAGTGCTGCTAACCCAGGGACCTCGCTCCGGCCAGGGGTGCTGAGCCCAGCCCAGCAATGCAACGTGCTCTGGAGCTGTGCAGAGACCGGCGGGGGTCCCGCTGCTCCCCGCCCCCTGCAGTCCCCCCACTTGGCTGGAGTCCACACCGTGAGATAGAAATTCGATAAGTGTAAAGCTGTTTTGTAGGTAGAAACTGTCCCAGTTTGGAGCCAGCTTTTATCTTATTTTCTGGCCACTCGGAGCCAGCGGCCGGGGGCTGCTGCTCCAAGGGCCAACGCTGGTGGCACAGGCTTGAGCAGCCACTGGTCCTGCCAGGAGCAGGCCTGGTCAGTTCCCCTGTACCCTCTGTACCCCATGATACTCCACACACTGGAAGAGAAGCAAAACTTTACCCTGCTCTTAGTTTCAGAACAGAAAAACCTGCTGGCTCCTGAGGCCAGGTGTGCTTGGCCCTGCAGCAGAAGGGATCAACCATTGCATTGACTGTTTTCCCCAAACTAAACTTTCCGTAGCATTTGGAGAAAAGGGACCCAGCCCCTGGCCATGGGGTGCAGCTGAGGGGTCAGTGCAGAGATGAGGTGGTGGCTCTTAGACCTGAGCTGATGCTGGAACCAGGAGCATCATGGCCACATCCGTCCCCTCCTGCCCGCAGCAGCAGAGCACCGGGAGGGGCCCCGGGGATGCCAGCCCCTAGCCAGGGCTCAGACTTAACTCTTTCCCCAGCACTTCACAAGCCTGCTTGGTTTGTCCACTGCATCCTCCCATACTTGGAATTTATGTAAATATTTATTTTTGTGTGAATACCATGAAGTAACAAACCTTTGACAAAACCTGTAACCACAGCCATTTGTGAAAGTCCTACTGTTCAGGCAGGAGAGGCAGAGACAATCGCTGTCCCGGGATTCTCCCTCTCCACGGTCTCCCACCCACGCCGGTGCCTCCCTCCTCGGCAGAGGCAGAGGAACCTTTAGCCATAAGTTTGCCATCAGTTTGTACTGAAAGGTAACCCGGGGGCACATGGACAGACCACCAACAGCCACAGCTGGGTTAAGTTTTATTTATCCGAGTCATTCCTGATCACCTCTGAACCTGTCTCGGCACATGTGGAAGTTCAGGAGCTCTCACACGCGGTCAAACTGCTGTAGAGGACACCAAGGCTGCGTCGTGAAGGAGGGTGTCCAACACCACCTTGTCCCAGCACCTGATGTTCATAACCTTCAGCTGAATGGTACAGACTCAGATTCCCAAAGCCCTGGTGACAGCCAGCCACATCTGGGACAAGTTATGAAACAAATGGGATTGACTCCGAATTTCTGTCAGGGATATTTTTTTTTTCTTTTTTTTTTCTTTTTTTTTTGTGAGCCACAGCGTTCTGGTTCCTTCAGCATGAGCTCCACAGACATCTCCGTGCTCTGCAGCTGCTCCGTGCTCCACCGTGGCTCCCTGTGCTCCAGGACTGTTCACAGCCACATTCCTGCACTCTCACTGGGCAGGACGGGGTCAGGAATTGCTAGTCCGGGTTCTCAACAAGAAGGAACGAGCAGGAGCAGAATACACCGGCTTTCCAGATATCTGAGAGGTGGAAGGGGAATGCTGGGTTGGCAAATGGTCTGGATGGTCTTGGGTTTGGTTAAGAAAAGCTGATCACTGGTCGAAAAAAGAGATTTTTTTTTTTTTTTTAATTTTATTTTATTTCAACATACCCATCCTGCCCTGGATGTGCGGTTCCCATGACGCTGTTTCTCTATGGGAGAGCGTTCCCGGGGTTGTGAGCAGACATAACTTGTACCTCCCCGATCCCAAGGGCCACTTCCCTCCCGGAGCGGCCGTCGGATTTAGTACCAGTTCATGAAAAAAAATGCTGCTTTGAACTCAGAGGGTTAATATACTTTTGATTTGTAATTTTTTGTAAAACTTTTTACAAGGTAGCATAGTATTTCACCAGACACCAACTACAATCCGTCCATGGTCTGATTTTTATATAATTTAGTGGTGCTTTAGAAACTTTTGTTCGGTTGTTTCGGAGCTGCACAGCTCAGTTCTTCGCCTGTATCTACCTAAGACCAATGTGAACCTTTGTATTTTTGCTCCTAATTTTGGACTCAGTGAAAGTGTACTGTTTACATGTACAGAACTCCCGACCCCGTGTGTTCTGCCAGACCTGCTGTTGAAGAGGAAGCTGCCCCTCACCCAGTTCGTCTGCTTAACCCAGCCACAGCCTCACCCACCCACCGACACGCGCCCGCCCCGAGGGACACCCCACCAAACCCAGACACCCTTTAAGCAATTTTGGGTTTTGCACAAGCTATTGTATTTTTTTCCCCCCCCCAGTAGTTGTACGGATCAGCTGCAGTTCAATCGGGAGCTGATCCGGAGCTCTGAAGCACCAGATCTGGGCAGTGCTGCTGCCTCCTCCTCCTCCTCCTCCCGCATGGGTGGGAGGATGGCACTGCCTGTAGGTCCAAATGATGTAGGGAAGCAGTGGAGGGAGCAAGGGGAAAACACTCCTGAGCAGAATTTGGAATACCTGAGGGAAGGGGGTGAGCTCACCTGAGCCGGCCGCTGGCTCGGGCTGGAGGGTGGGAGCGCAGTCCCGCGGGAGGCTCCCAACGAGGCAGAAGAGGCTCTTTGGGAAGCTGGTGCTTTCCCGAGGGCTCAGATAGAAAGCGTATGGCACTTAATCCAGCTTTTAAGGTGACACTTTATTGCTTAATCAATTGATTCCTTTGGAAATGATATTTTTGCAGATAGGCACCTATGCAACTTCATGTGGCTCTTAAGCAGATGAGCACTTCCTCCTCAACGAGCTTGATAAGAGTTATTTGTGTTATATACTGTGGATTTTTCCAGTAAATGTGGCTTAATATTTTAATTCTTAGAATGTGTGTCTATTATATATGTGATGCAACTTAATTCTGTTCTGTTTGTGGAATGATTAGCACAGGCCAACTCCCTGTCCCCTCACTTAACAAAGACCAATGAGCTGTTAATCGAGCTGTTATCTCCATGGTATTACTTGCTAAATGCACTGATTTCATAAGTATGTGGAATCCTTTTTTTTTTTTCTTTTGAATCTGTATATCATATATAAGACTGAATCTACTTAATAAACACTGTATAACAAAAAGGGCTTTCTCCTCCACTGTCGAGCCCCGCTGGGTGCTGCTGGCCCCAGTGCTGCCCCTCGCCCCAGCCCCTGTGCGAGAGGTCGGTGCCATCAGTCACCAGAGCGGGATCTAAATTTAGGTGTTAAAAGGAAGAAAAAAAAACAAACCAAAACATCTCTCAGTCCTGTTGACATAAGCTGTGCTTTCCATTCCGTAACAGACAGCGTGGGTACCAGAGAGAGCAGTGGCAGCACTCACAAAGGGGGCAAGGCACCAGTTTTATGCTTAACTTATATTTTGACAAAATTAATTTTGTGAAGTGTCTGGTTTTTGTGAGAAAAAAAAAAGGAAAAAAAAAAAAGTTTTCATTGAAGTTTGTGCAAAGTTCTCCCTCATGGAAAATACTGATTTTTCGTTATCAGCTTTATTCACTAAGTATAATAAACCTTTGCATCCATAAATGTTCTTCAAGCGCTGTATAGATACCATCTCCTGGTTTGATCGCCAAGAGATCCAAGGGGTTTGCAGCTTCCATGGACATGCAGCTGCCCAGGGGTGTGGGGGTGCCAGCTGGGCAGGTGGGAGGGCTGCCCCTTCCCGGGATTTGCTGCGGCTGCAGCCGGGAGCGAGGCCAGGAGGACTCACCTGAATGGCTGTGCTTGTAGCCCATCAGCTGGGCCAGCACTTCCCAAACGGAGCACCCGCAGAACTCGTTAATATCTGCGAGCATAGCATGAACGGCCATGTCCCTGACACTGTCAGGTCTATGACTGAGCCTCTGGCTGAGCTCTGCTTCCAAATTTCCAGGGGAGCAGGGGAGAGGGCTGCAAGTCACGGGGATAAGCAGTGCCGGGTCACACCAGCTGCAAGCCAGTTGGCATCACCTGCTGAGGCTTCCACAGCCCCGTGGCCAGACTGACTTAGGATGTCCCCATGCCTGCAGATGGCCCCACAGAGCACGGCAGAGCCAGAGCCAAACAGCAGCCAATTGTGAGATAGAAAATCTGTTACTTGGCACACAAATATTGCAGAGAAAATAAAAGTGTATTTGCTCTTTGCGAAATTCTGATGTTAATGGGTTTTACTCTTGAAACCCCCATGCTCCCATATTTTGGAGGTAGCTAATCCTGATGCCATCACCCCCCACCCCAATAAAACAGGGAAGGATTGATTATTGAGTTTTAAAGCTTAGTTAAGTGAAACTCTTTTTTTTTTTGCATTCTCCATTTTTAGATTGTTTAGATTATCTGGGTATGTTTAACTACAGTGTGTGCAGACAGTTTGCCAGAGTCACATCAGTGAGCCACTAAAAACCACAAAAACCTTTTTTCAACTCAAAAAGCTGGTGCCGGACTATCCGCTGCCCCAGCCCAGCTCCTGTGTGAGGCCATTGCAGCTGTTCTGGAATGGCAGCACTCTGGAATGCCAGGAAAGTGTCACCACACAGATCTCAGCACTCCCACAGCCCCAGGCAGGAGATCCCAGCTCGCCCCGTAGAACATCCCACACAGTGAGAACCCAGCATATAACATTATTCATGTTACTTCCTTACTGCTTAGAAAGGAGAAAGGACTCAGCCATAAAGTGAGTTTTCAAGTAGTTCGAATAAACTGTAATTGGTATCATATTTATGCTCTTGAGAAACATTTTTAGATCCATTTATCCAACAGTGAGGGCAGTAACAGTGGGACCTGCCATGACCCTGGGGATAGTCATGGTGCTGCAGTCCATGGGCATCACCCCAGCAGGGCAAGGATCCCAGTATCCCACTGCCACCTTGTGCCTCTCAGAGCCTTCAGGGTGTCCATTCCCCAAAAGCCACATGGCATCTCTGCAGGAGCTGCACCATCTTCAGTGTTCTCTAAGTGCATAAAACCAGATTTAACAAAGCCAAGCAGCAACACAGCCCCTCCCCTTAGCGACCTGAGCAGAGCTCTGGAAGAGCTTCAGTTAAAAGAGAGGAAAGGAAAAGCCACACTGCCTCAGCACAGAAAAAGGACTGAAACCACACAAGCAGATTTTACAGTGTTTATTTTTCCAATAGCACAAGGGACAGACATGAGCAGGCCCCCCGAGGGCTCTGCCCCCAGACCAGTCCGAGCTGAACACTGCAATGGTCCCCCAGGAGGCAGAGCAGCCCCCCGCTCCATTCCCCATCTTTGGTAAGCAGGTTCCACACCTCCGCTCGCCCCCACCAGCACCACAGCCCTGCCCAGGCCAGGGTGCTGCTGCACTGGGCTCTCTCATTCCCATGGGATGAGGCTGATGGATGCATTAAGGATAAAACCATCTCAGGGACTGGACTTGTTGCACCCCTCACGATTGTGTGAAAGAGGAACTTGCACGGCTGAAAAAAAGTGCATGGTGAAGGGAGGTAGGATGGAGCTGGAAAAGGGACAAGAAGAAATAAAATGAAAATAAACTCCCTAAAATTCTTGCTTACTGCCTGCTTGAATAAACCAGCGGCTTCTCCCCTTCACTGAAGCAATTAACTCTTGATTAGGAATTGCTCCAAGGAGGAAGAGAGTTGCACTTTTGCTCTCCCTCTCTGGATGCACATGGATGTTCATTCACCTCCCTGCAGTGCAGGTACAGCCATGCCCTGGGAGCTCAGGTGCAGCAACAACTGGCAAGAGCTTAAATGAGCAACTGGGGAGTGAGCTTGGCTCAGCAAATCCCACCTGGTCATCCTTGAGTCTGCACAGCACAGTTCACCCTGGCACCACGGGCACGGGGAGGCTGTCGGAACCCAGACCCCAGCGTGGTGAGCCTCACGTCAGGCAAGACAGAATACAGTGGCTCTGACAATAACTAACACCACTTTAATGCAATACTGCTGTAGAGCCTGGAAATCCAAGGAAAAAAAAAGACCCCTTTATGCTCTATGTACATTACATCCATTTACAGAGTTGGCCAGTACTGTGTACAACATATAAATATATGATCAAACAGATGCAGAGAGGATACTTACAGGAGCCAAATAATTCACTTTATACATCCAAGAATAAAAATATAAAAAAGGGGGGAAAAAAAAGGAAAGAACACTGCTTTAAATGTTAGGTGATGGTCACACAGATGCACAGCTTGATGCTTGCAGGTGCTCAGCTGCTGTGGGGTTCAGGTCCTCACCACAGAGCTGCAGTGCAGAGCTCACTGCCCCTATCACTGAGCTCCAGGGAACCTCCAGTGTTCCACAGCAGTTTGTGGAAGTTGGCCAAAGGAGGCAGGCACAGCCGCTGGGCCAGTTCAGCCAGGAACAGTTCCCCAGCCACACAGCTTCCTGCAGGCCAGCAGAAAGCATTTGCTTGGCACTTGCCCTGAATTTTTTTTCCTCTTCTTGCATCCTCCACGTGGGCTCCATGTGGCACACACTGGGCTGTACACGGTTCCACAAACACCTGCAGAGCATGTCCCTGGGCACCACATCCTGCTGTAGCATCCAAAGACAGCACGGGACCATCACTGCAGGGCAGCTCTCTGCTTACACTGACTGCACAGCAGCACTTCCCACACAAACCGGGAATGGAGATGGCAGAAGGGGAGAGTGGAAGACTGTAGGGCCTCACCTTGTGCAGCCCTGAAATAGCGA
The DNA here is from genome assembly GCF_008360975.1 of Lichenostomus cassidix. Taxonomy (NCBI): domain Eukaryota; kingdom Metazoa; phylum Chordata; class Aves; order Passeriformes; family Meliphagidae; genus Lichenostomus; species Lichenostomus cassidix. The sequence continues at coordinate 7,376,111 of NC_139500.1, read as the reverse complement.
ACACCATCTTCCAGTTCCTTTGGATGTAAGGATTTCCTACACAGAAGGTCCAGGGATTGCCACAGCGAACAGCCTCTCCCCCCGGCGTCGGCCTCAGCACAGTACCAGAGCACAGCTGGAATTTCCATGATAGCAGGAAGCAGCAGGATAGCTCCCGTGGGACACAGCCCACCTGGACCGGGGTGTCCCTGTGAGCAGGAACGGGCTCTGCACTGTCGATCTCCGTGGGAAGGCAGCTCAACGTTCCTCACCAAAACAAAGTGTAACAGCGTTTCTACTATGAACAGAGAGTACTTTGTGTACTTTGTGTACAGGCGTTAGGATCAGTCCTTATCAAAATACACACACTGAATATACAACCTGTCCCATGGCCATAATTTATTATCTCACCACAAGGCACAATACACAGAGCTTAGAGGGTCCTATACAGTCGTCGTGGCAGAAGGCGCCGCAGCCTTTGCACATGATCATGGCTTTGAGGCTGCACGAGCACTGGAATGAGATCTCATCAACGCTGCTGCTGTCAGCAAACATCTGCACAGCCAGGGCCGTGTTCCTGCTCGCAGCAAAGTTCGCTTTGTGGGTGAGCTGCACCACGCTCCCAGCAAGGCCTCGGGGGAAAGCCGGAGTGTTGGATGAATAATTAAAGCTGGTGGAATTAAGCTGCAGCTTTGAAAGCTTCCCATAAAATGCTTGCTTGATATTGAGCTGAGAGGGGATGGACGAAGGCTCCAAAGGGTGACTCTGTCCTTTTCCCGGATCCCTTGAAAACTTGAAGAAGGGCCAGTCCATGACCAGTGGCTCTCTCTGTGTCTGCCCGGCCAGTTCTGCGGCATGCTGGGTCACACCCCCTCGGTTCTCTGCATTACTCTTGGCTGGGCTGCCACACACCAGCACCTTCTCATTTCTGATCCCTCCCGGGGTGCTGCTGTGCTGCTTTGAAGTCCATTCCTCCCTGGCAGCTGGAATTCCTTCTCCCAGTGCACAGCCCTTGTCCAAGGGAATCTGTTTGCTGGGGGACAAGGTTCCCATGGGTGAACCGTGATCCAAAGCCCTGGAGTGATGCAGCCTCATGCTGGGGTTGGAAGGAAAACCAGAACCAAAGAGCTTTTTGCCTTGAACCCCGCCATAATTTTTATTGACCAATGCGCCTTCTGTCTGGTTTGGTCCAATGTAAGTTACAGCTGGAGATAAAAACTGAGGCTCTGTGGAGGCATTCAGCTTCTCTGGGGTTTTACTTGCCATGATGCTTGTTAATGGGTTGTGCTGTGGCACCCGGTGGACCTTGGGCAACTCCTTCTGCTCCTCAAAGCTACAGGAAGAAAATGTTCTTTCCCGAGGGTCCACATCTTCAGGCTTCAGAGAGGCACTTGCCACATTTGCCAGTTGGTCTTGGCAGCCTAAAGTCGAACCAACTTTGGAATGTTTTTCTGGGACAGCCTGATCCTCTGCACTCTCTGCTCTAGGCAATGGTCCCCCAGATCCACAGGTTTTTTCCTCAGGATCTATGGAAGAGTGAACATCCTTGCTCCTGCTTTGAGCACTCATCTTTATTCCTGCATCTGGAGAAGATTCCTTGCCAAAGTAGCAACTGCTGCCTCTGTCCAGTTGCAGGGAGAGGCTTTCTGACTGCTTCTCCAGCACTGGCTGTGCAATTTCCAGCTTGATGTTGATGTGAGACACTGGGAGAACTTCTTCCAGTGGAAGCTTCCCCTTCAGCAGCTGCATCACCAAAGGGTTGTTGGTCTCTATGGAGGACATGGGCCGAGCAGAGCCAGCCAGACGCTCAGCTTTCTGGGGTTCCCACCTCTGAGGTGGGGGTGCAGCCACATCCCCAGCACAGGCTGGACTCTCTGCCTCCACAGGCAATTTTGACCTAATCCCATTGCGCTTCTCACTGCTGCTGTGACAGGAAGAGCCTTTCCCAGGCACCTCCCTACAGCTGACACTTCTGAAACACATCTCCACCTCCACGTTCTCATCAGCCATATCCCCTTCCCAATCAGAGGCAGTGTCTGTTGTTTCACTGTGCGTACTCTGTATTTCCTCATCTCCACTTCTCTTCAACTCCTGCGTCTCTCTGAGGGGCTGATGTGTGTTTTCTGGTTCAGTTCTGGGGCACCTCTCCCTCGGCTGCAGGAGTTTTTCAGAGGTATCTATCCTACTCTGAGAAATAAAGTCACCATGCATAGAGGGCTGCACCAGAGCCTCTGCATTTCGTTCCTCATTGCTCAGTTTGCCATCACTGCCTTTCCCTGCCTGCAGCTGTGCAGCATCACACGCCACAGGGATCACTTTCTTCACTCCAGCAGTCACCGTTTTGGAGGTATTACTATCAGCAACACATTTTTCCAGAAATGTTTTAGAGCTGTTATATCTAAAACCAGACACCTTCTGGGGATCATGGTGTTCTGTGCCACCCAATGACAATTCTGGTGGAAAAGGACAACTGGAGGAATTTTCCTTTATATCAGAAGGGCAATCCAGCTGTATGGTGGGAGCGTCAACATCTCCAAGTGCCACCACAGCCCTGTCTCCTGCAGGACTGACCCTAGCTCCCTGTCCCCCAGAACACGACAGACTGGTCACCACAGGAACCACACATCCCAGCTTTGTGCTCTCCTGTGATGCAGCACAAGATGAGAGTTCGGTCCTTGGGTCACGGAGGAGCTGCTCAGAGCTCTCCTCCTGCCTCTCAGGAGTCGCATTGTCCAAGGATGACCCAGTCAGAGCACCACAGAATGGCCTCCTGGGTGACCCATCACCAAGCTGAGTGTCCCCTGACCCTGTCACACAGCCCAGAACGCTGCTCCTTTCGCCCTTTGAGGAAGAGTGATCTTGTCTGGAAGAGAGGCAGGAATTCACACTGGCTTCCTGAGCAGCCCCTTTGGAGTCAGCCTTCCCTCTGCTCAGATGAACAGACGACTGTAGTTGTGCTCGCTGTAGATCTGCCGCACGTTTTCCATGAGCTCTCTTGGATCTCCTGTGCTGGGAACGGCCGCTGGATTCTCCTCCACCGCCTCCTTCGTCAGTGCTTCTCCCCCCGCCGGGGCCACCCCCTCCTCCGATGGCGGCGGTGGCAGCTTCGCGCTGGGCTCGGGCTTGCAGAGCACGGGCCTTAATGTCTGCGAGGGTCCGGGCCCCGGGGCGGCCCCGGCCGGAGGGCTCCGTGCTGGGGATGATCCGGGGGCAGATCTGGTAAGTGGGCTGACCTTTAACCACCCAGGGTGGTTTAATACGTGAAAGTTGAATCTGAAAGAAAGGGAAACGCGGTGAGTTCTAATGCTGATCATATCCAGTGAAACGCGTTTTACTGGGAACTGCTCATCATGATTCTTAGCACAAAAATTCAACAAAAATTTCAACTTAGAAACTAATTTGGGTAGAGAAGCAGCACAGCCCCACAACTTCTGCTCCGTAATCTGTAAAGCTCAGTTCACACTAATATTGTTTTACCAGAGCTTGCAGGCAACTATAAAATAAATTATTTGTATTTAGTCTTCACAGATTAAACTGTTCTCCTCTACATCTGGATGACTGCCCCAAAGCTACCAAAATAGGCATCTCTGGTCAAAATGGGAAAAGTCAGGAAGAACACTGCCAGAAAGGAAAGGAACAGAGAAACTATACAGGACAAAGAATGTGACTTCAAGGTCTTTTGCAACAAGTCAACTCATTTCAGGCAGTGTTTCTGTATCCACAGAAATGCAAATGAAGGGAGTAAGTCAAGGTTACCCTGTGCTCTTGTGCAAAGACCTTGGGATGATTTTCCATTCTTTGCCTGTCTAAATACAACAGCAAACTGTGGCAGTCAGAGGCACTTCGCCAGCTCTACCAATGAAATTCTTTGACTCCTTCTCTTAAGATGGCAACACTTGACATTTTAATGATGTTTTGATATTACTGAGCACGGCAGCCCTGAGACACAGCATCTCTAAAGCTCTTTCTTACCCGGATGGGTGGGACTTTGGGCTCCTCTTTAGTAGGCTGTGGCTTTTCTGGGTGAACACTTTCAATTGTGTTACGAAAGGACTGACGATCTTCAAGCCGGGGCTTCTTTTCGGGGAAGGACGCAGAGGCAGCCTCCTCAAAGCTTTTCCTCTTCTGCTCCTTGGATTCCTGAGCAGAGTTCTCCTGGGGCAAACTGGGAATTCTGCTGGCAGCTGCCAATGATGGATCTTCTGATTTGCTGTTTGACTTGGAAGCCTCTGGAGAGAGGTGCAGCTCGGAACTCTCTGCCTTCAGTCCTGCAGCCGAGGGGCTGCTCAGATCATCTTTCTTCAGGTCTGTTTCAGGCTTTGGCTCTTTATGAAGTGAGGAATCTGGCCCCATGGGAGCAGGCTCTTTGGGAGCCTCCGTGTGCTCGGGTTCCCGCAGTCTGTACAGGCTCCTCCTGGCACGGCACCGCAGGTCAGCCCGGGAGCGTTTCCGGAAGCGTCCGTCCCTCTGCCGCGTGGTCGGCCCGCGCGGCAGCCTCGCTTCTCCTTTAACAGACAGCTCTGTCCTGTTCTCAGCGTCCTCCTGCACTGAATTCTGCGCCTGCGATTCTTCCTGGGTCAAGCCCAACCTATGAGGCAAACACAAAAGCCAGCTAAAAGCTAAAGCTCACCCCAGTTCCAGTGTTACTGAATAGCACTGACAGTGGCAGAGAGGCATTAAAGCCTCATTGACTCACCCTGCAATAGGAGAACCCACACATCCCACATCACGACCACATGGAATAATAAAAAACCTCAAAGATTTGTGACGAAAAACAGTATCAATTTGTCTTAGAAACAAAATAAACAGGCTACAAAATTCTGTTGAACCAGCCAATTCCACTAAGGATTTTCCCAGAGCAACAGTTGGGACAATTCACCCCGCACCCTGTGTTTTTCTAGTTTATGCTGCATCTGCTCAGGTATCCACAAACAGAAACACACACTGCCACCTGCATAAACACAGATAAAACAGTATAGACATGGTAGAATTTCTCACTTTTGTCCATAGTAGTCCTCAAAGAACTTCTCTTTCCATTGCTCCACTCTCTTTTCCTTTTCCATCTCCTGCCGGATTCGAACTTGCATCTCATGGGTGAATTCACCTACATGGAAGCAAGAGATTGAAATTCAGTTCCAAACAAAACTAATTCTGCAAATGCAACCTCTAGTGTATGAAGGACAGACTTGCTGTTACTACCCTGCTCCCCACCCTACTCTGGATCCATATGCTGCCTGCAGCTACAGAGAAAATCATGTTTTAAGAGACAGGCCACCATTTAAGGCAAGGTAAGTATGGCACTATTTTACACCCTCACCACTTAATTCAGAAGGTCCCATGGCACCAAAAGAAATCATATCTATGAGTTTCAAGAAAAAAAAAAAAAGTTGGGGGCAAGATAGCTGGATACACAGCAAAGCTGGACTAAGTTCCTGCTCATTAACCGTAAAAGCAAAACAAAAATCCTTTAAAATGAGCACCTACTCCCAGGCACCCAGGAAAGCACAGCCCCTCACCATCAGCGAGCCGCTCCCTCCAGCTCTGCGCAGCGTGGGTGAAGAACTCGTTGTTGAGAGCACTGCCGCTGAGGCGCATCAGCCCGTCAGCCCCCACCTAGCAGGACAGACCCAGGACAAACAGAACACATCTGCTCCAGCTGTTCCACACTGAAGAGGCAGTCAGGGCAGGGAAAACACCTGAGTGTACATACCTGTCTATCGACTTCAGGCAGGAGGTAAAGCAGCTGCTGCTGGAAGTGTGATGGAAGCGCGTTAAAGGTCCTGGAGTTGATCAGCGCTCGCAGGTTTGTGTTGACAAGGATGGAGCCTGGGGTTTCAAAGTCAATATCCTCACCCCTGTTCCGTTTCATTTGCCCTGGAGTTTAAGGACAGGCATATTAAATTAACATTGTTTATAAAAGTATTTCAGTATTACAAGCTGGAATTTATGTCAAATTACAGCAGCAAAAGGAGCCAGAGAGATGAGAAAGACTGCAGTATTCAAGTGTGAAGAATGACTGCAGCACACTAATTTACACTAATCTGGAATTTTGATATGAGGCCATAGTTCTGCCACATTCAGGAACAATTCTCAATGCTGCTCTTCTGACCAGGCAAACTTTAAAACAATCGTGTCACTAACACTCTAGCTGGAAAGCCTGGTTTTGACCTCAGGTCATCAAATGCCTCCTGGTGCTCTTTTCTCAGATACATGTGGACTTCACCATCACCAACTATTCTTCTGCCTTTAACCAGGAGCACGTACCAGCCGTGGGCTTTCGGATGCCCCTGAGCAGCTGTGGAGGATCCCTGTTTATCTCTGTCCTACTGCGCAGGCTGGTTTTGCACAGGGCCAAGGAGCTGCTGCTGCTGCTGGATGTGCTGCTGCTCTCCCCATCAGCGTGCCTTCCTGTGAAGCCTAAAAGCAAAACAACTTCATAAAAATATGCAAAGAACAGTCAAAGCCCAGCTGGGAGAATGGTTTAACATACAGGAATTCTCTGTTACTAACAGATCTGCTATTACAGGGTACTGCCCAGGTACCAACTATGTTGTGTGAGTTAAACATACACACACAACTCTGCAGTCTCACTCATTCTCAGCAGGTGTTACAGAAATCCTCAGGCAACCACAGATGACTGGCGACTGACTGAGAGAGATCTGTGATCTCCCCCAAAGCCATGCTCACCTGAGGCAGACTCCATGTGTGCCCCATTTACTTTCAGTGGGGTTAACACCACCCGTGGCAGCATCACACCCGTCTTTTTCTTCTGTTTGGTTGTCTGTAGACCAGAGAGAAACCAAAACCAAAAAGGAATGAAGACATTAGGGAAGGGTAAAATAATCTTCTAAGCAGCATGTTCCTCATTTAAAGAGCTGCCTGGCCCCTCCTAGGTGAATCTTGAGGCAACAGTATATCTAGGACTAGCAGAGAATACAAAATTGCCTTCCTGTACATGATCCCTCCCCAGTCTGCCACTTCTCACCCAAGGAGACAGCCTTGTAGCTCTCCCTCAGGCACCTGCGCACAACAGTCCTGTCATACCATCCCAACAGTAATGAAAGCTCCCATTGAGAGGCTTCACCCTACCCATTAGTCCCACTTTTTCCTACCTGGGAAGCAGTTCTGTAGCTCTCCCTGGTAGCAGGTCCTTTGCTCTGAGATTCAGTGGAACATGAGGCGTTAGAGGAGGTTTCATCAAGAGACACTGGAAGAGATGGGCTCTCAGTCAGACACAGGAGTACGTCCTGGACTTTAAGGTTAATGTCACCAGACACTTACCATCATTGTCACCACTCACAGTGCTGGCTTCGTTGGACCCACAGCTTTCTGCATCTGCTGTGTCCTCCAGCTCCTCCCCTTCTGGCACTGACAGGTTCCGGGACCACTGCAAGGCATCTTTCTAGAGGGGAAACAGAACTGGGGTGGCTACAGCTCTCTCTCTCTCCCAAACTTAATCCAACGGGAGCAGACAGTTAACTGGACATACTTTAACCTTGATTTTTTTCCCTATTTTAATCATTGATGCAGAAAAGTATTTTAAAGTATATTTGGGCTCATAGCAGAACAGAAGTCACCTAAACTAAGAGCACTCAGAGTCCCTTCCTAGACGAGTAACACATATCCAAAATACCAGGTTAATAATAATTAATTTAATAGAAACATTCACAATACATCACAATTTTCTGCAAGTAGTGAGTTCTTATTAAACAGAAGCATCTCATCCTTACTATGAAAGAACAAGCAGCATCAGAATGGCCAAACACTAAGATAGCAAGCTTAGGAGATGTATTTCCTACTTCTACAATAAAAGCCATTTCAATGCCATCTATTTTCAGCAAAATGTGTCGATTCAACAAGATTTGCAAACAGCAGAAAAAAGATGGACATGAAATAGCTGAGTTCCATCAAGCTGATGTTTATCAGGGAATCCAACAGTAAAAAACAATGCAAAAGAAATGCCTAAGACCAGAAACATTTTCAATATTTAATATTACTGGAATAATAAACTAAAAATAAAAGAAGCATTCCTGAGAGATTTCAAGATCTGAGGAAAATACTGAAGCTAAATAACACGCAGTGTAGTGGAACACAAAGCAATCAGCAAGAAGAATGAATATACATTTTCCTACAAGGTTTTTCTTGTTGCTACAAGCTCTTGGACCAGCTCCTTGGTTGGTTCTTTTCCGTTGGGCTGGCAGCAAGAGAGTGCACAGGTCTGCTCTGATGAGCAGCCACCTGAGCTGGACACCAGGTACTGCAATAAGAGGATTCATCTTGCTTGTGCAATTTAAGAAATAATAGCTCTTTTTTTTTTTTAAAGGAATTTATCATAGATGGCTGAATATAGCTGAAAGGTACAAGCTCCAAGGAAATAATGAATTCCAGACCCTCTCCCTCAAGACAATCTTGCTGCTCATGATGCTCAGTGACAGGGTAACACTCAATCCTGCACAAGGAGCAGACCTCACCCCTAGGCCCTCAGCAGGGAGAAGAGCTCAGCATTTACCTTGAGTGTGAAAAGGCTGATGCGTCCAGGCAGTTTGTAAAAGAGCCCATCCCCTCCGCGAGAATTGGAGTGGAGCATGGCGTTGAGGCAGGCCAGAGGAGATGTGCCACTGGAACAGAGAAAGGAAGAAAGGAGACAGCTTAAGAAATGGAATATCAAGAAAACAGCCTGAAAGATCTGGTTAAATGGGCATCCTTTACCTGATGAGGGGGAACAGAGGTGATGCCACTAACTTAACGGGACAGGCATTCAGTCAGAACAGTGTCACTGGTTTCATTTTGACCTGTACATCAGCCTCGGCACATCACAGCAAACAGGAAATGTGACACCAATTTTAAAGCTACCCTCCTCTGTTTTCAGACATTTCTAACTTTTATTACCTGTTTCCTCCCCTTCTCTCCTGGAAGCCTTCAGTGTTGGATTGATTTTACAAAACCCCCAGATTTAATCAGCAGTAGAAAGACACACCTTACTGGAGTGTCTCCCTGACATGCCACAGCCCAAACTGTGTGAGCAGAGCTCGATACAAAGACTCTGATGCTCTCATTTGTTCAGTCCTACACAACTCCCTGGTTAAAGCCCCATCCTACACTCACACTGATGGAACTGCTGTGCCACGTAATATGGTGTTTTCCAGTAAGTCCCACATGTACAGGCAGAAAATTGTCTGGAAGACACATTACAGGAGATAATCAACTGCTTTCTTAGTAAAAGTGAAACTGAAAACTGGACTGAGATAAAATATTTCAAAGAAAATCATTCTCAAATCGAAAACATACAATTTCTGTTTCCACCCTGTACGTGTTTGGTTTTTGGACATTTTTTCACATGCCATGGCAACAGGCAAAGTTACCCTGTAATGTGCCTTCTTTTAGATCATGTGAACAAAATTTCCAGCCTTCTGTCCTGTTAGACAGTCCTTTCCCCTCTGTGTTTACCAGACACTCCAAGAACACTCACCAGCCGCAGAGCTCTCTTAAAATGGCAAAGTAAGCATTTTTCCCCAAAACAAGAAAAAAACCAAGCAGTTAAAACTCTGCCAGGAGCTAAACTCAGCATGGTGCTGGCTCATGGGAATGTCAGTGCCCTGTATGGAACCCAGCCCTCTCAGCAGAGCAGCATGACCCCCAAACCAGGGAGCCCCACCTCAGGATTGATTCAGAAGGAAAAACATCTCAAGGCACTGAGCTATTTCCTTCAGGAAATGGAGTTTCAGGAAGAGCTTCTATACAAGCACCAGCAACGCCTGCTGCACATTCAGCCAGGCAGGCTCACTGCCTTTATTCTGCGAACAATCACCCTCTCAAGAAAACAATCTTTTCTTAAAGCGGAGAATTAATGGCCAGGGAAGGAAAGAAGATATCCCAAGGGAAACCACCGACCTTTAAAGGAATGAGTTAGCTTTGTGGGACTTAACATGACACATGTTCCGAAGTCTGGTCTTTACTTACACACTGTGACAGGTCACTTGTAAAAACTGGGAAAGCACAGGATAATTTATGTGTGTGAAGAGCCCTGCTATTATCTTTGGCAGGGGACAGCCTGTGCACAGAAATCTTCAACTGCCTGCTTAGGTAACAGGACTGATGTGAAGAGTTGTAAAGGACTGAATAAAGCAAAGCTTTATGAAGGTCCTCATAAAAATCTGTCTGAATTCTACTCAGAGCTGTGAAACCACTGCTCATAACCAAACCAGAGAAGAGCTCAGCAAGCATCACAGAATCATGAAACAGTTTGGGTTGGAAGAGACCATCTTGTTCCAAACCCTCTGCCATGGGCAGGGACACCTTCCACCAGACCAGGCTGCTCCAAGCCCTGTCCAGCCTGGCCTTGGAAATTTCCAAGGAGGGAGTAGCCACAGCTTCTCTGGGTAACATGTGCTAGGGCCTCAGCACCCCCACAGAGAATTTATAATTTCCAATCTAAATCTACCCTCCTTCACCTTAAGGCCATTGCCCCTTGTTCTTTCACTACATGTCTCTGTAAAAAGCCCCTCTCCAGCCTTCTTGTAAGCCCATGGAAGATGGATGTTCCAACAGTTCCAAACCAATGCAGTGGCACACATTGGCCTCAACCCTCTCCAAACAACAGCAGGTCCCACACCCAACACCTCTGTACACATCACTGATTTTCACTATTCAAAACACCCCAGCTGTTTCCTGATTTCGCACAAACAAGGAGCAGAAACAAGTTAACATTTAGGTCACAGAAGAAATCAAGTTTACCTTCTGTAGCTGGGTAAAGTAAAGGTTCAGGAAGTACAAACACCACAGTGGAAAACAGTCCACAGAAACAAAGGGAGGGAGAAGCAAGACTAGAAATAGCCCTTGGATCTGGATTTCCCAGAAGTCCATCCCTGGGCAGCAGCTTTTTCTGTCTCTGGTAGTCAAACTACATTTTTTTTATTTTTTGCCAGGCAGCAGTAACGGAGGCATTTGGACTATCACAGTTACCCACTTTCTTTAAGCTGCAAGACACTCTGTATTTCTACTACTGTCATGGAAACAGATGGAAGCTCACAGGAACTTAACCAAGGAAAGCAGTCTCCCACTTCTGCCCTTTCCAAGGCTCCATATCAGGTTCTTTTCCACATGAAACCCACTCTGAGATGGGCATCTCCTCCCTACAAAGTCAAGAGCCACAACCGTGTGATGTGAGCTGTGCTCTCCTGGTGCTCAAGAATCTGAGCATCAGCCAGTGACATAATGAAGACTCTCTCTTCTAAAGTATAATGTCTGCTCTAGAAATGAAGCATCAGAGGAGACAAAACTTAAACTGCTCCCAAACTCGAGTCACAATAGCAGAAACTGCTGGGAGCAACTTATGTGAGAACCATGCAAGTGAGTGGTAAGTACAGCACAATGCAGGGGCCTGATCTGCAAGAGGCATTTATTTCACAATAGATGGATGAAGGGACTCCATATACTATAAAATAAATCCAAGAACATCTTCCAGTTATTACCAGAGAAAAAGAACCTCACAACCTGTATATAAATGTCTGTACTGTCATCAGAAATTACTAGGCTGAAAAGAGAAAAAGGAAAGCAAAGTGGGCTGGGGATGAGGCAGAACTGTATGAAGCAACACCAGCCCTCATACACTGCCTCCCCCATGCTCCACTCTGGTTTAGACAAAATCATCAATACTAACCTCATTTCCTTTAGACCTTCAGCCTCTATGACCTGCAGAATCTGTTTTGGGGTCATAGGAGCATCAGAGTAATTTTCCAGCACCTGAAAAAACAGAAAGACCAAGTGTCATTACAGAATTGGCTTCTGCATTCCCAGAACAACTCCATCAGCTGTGGTCCAGACCCAGCAATGTGACTCTTCAAACTTGATTCACCTGCAAAGACACAGTAAAATTTCAGGCTACCTCAAGATCCTGGTGAACATGGACCAAAGCCAAAAAAGGCTTTACCTTCATCTTTTCCCTAATTAACTGAAATACAAACATGGAGGAGAAAATGCAGCAGAATTTGGCCTTGACCCCAGTGGAAGCTTTACCAGAATTCACTATACATTAGACAGAGCTGCTGCCACATAAGCTGTCAAAATTGAGCAGTGGTCAGTGACCTTTAACAATGTAAAACCTTCTCCTATCTCTCCACAAAGCATCCAGTATTTTTTTGCCACTAAAAGTATTGCTGTACAGCCATACAATCCAAAGGTGTACCTTCCTCAGATTTCTGCATTCATTTAATCTTCTCTCCATTCCAGGAAGGGAAGCACAAGTTAAGAGTCAGAATTTGTGTCAGAGAAGGACAGAATTCAGAAAAGGACAAAATAACAGTAGAGGATTTGGGGAAAAAAAAATCTGGCTAGAGACACTAAAAAGATTTGGAGTGCTTGCCTTTGACATAAAATGAAGAAAATCAGATATTAAAAGGCAATACAATAAATAACAACCCATCCTTTTATATATTATATCAAGAATAGAATTGTCACTTCTATACGAAGAACTAAAGAGGTTACTACTTCATGATTTTTAAAGCCTGTGAAACTTACTGCTCCAAAAGGTCTAGAAGCAAGAACTCAAGGATTCAAAGAGAGGACCGGACATTTCTGCGGATAAGAAGATTACCCACATAAACAGGAAACAATGAGCAAAAATAAGCTGCAGTAGATGTAAACCACGCAGTTTCTTTGGGAGCAGATTACTCTACAGCTGCCGACCATGCGCTGGCTCCTGCGCCTTCCCCGGCAGCAGACAGTGCTGCTCTTGGAATGCAAAGGCACCCAGCTCCAGACCTGGGGCCATGAGCAAAAAGAGGGTGAGACAGGCACAGGATATGGAACAGGCATGGAAAGCAGCAACAGGAGTTTACTCGGGAACTTTCTGATCATAGCCATGGTCTAAATTGTCCCAGCATCATGGCAACACGATGCACAGCCCTGGTGTCATTTGTCCCCACGCTTTAGGAGGCAGCAACACAGTGCTGTGTCTCAGTCTGACTCGGGTGGGGAGCCAGAGGATGGACCCAGATGCCCCATTTCCATCAGCAACATCTAGAAGTGAGTCACTGCAGCAGCCACACCAATGGGACATGTGCAAAATCACCCCAAAGCAGCACCAGGCAACGTTTGTTTGTACCTCAAACCATTTCCACCCTCCACAAGTAATGAAAAACCCAACTGCAGTTCTGCTCTTCAACTGTATGTTGTGGTAATGCCAGATCAGATGGGGCTTGGAGCAGCCTGGACTAGTGGAAGCTGTCCCTGCCCATGGCGGAGGGTGGAACTAGATGATCTTTAAGGTCCTTTCCAATCCAAACCATTCCTTCATTCTATAAAAGGAATTTCTTAAATCATATCCACCCAACAGATATTTTGCAGATTATTGAAGCTCACAAGCATCTGAGAATGAGGTAAGAACCTGGTGGGGAAGAGAATCTGAGAACTAACCTGAGTTAAAACCCAATGAATACACAAAGAGTTTAAAGAAAAATCAAAGCAAGTGATGAGCCATATTCAGAGAGAGTAAACTAATTTAATTCCATACAGTTCCATCCTACTTTTTCCTCCCTCCATAGGTTACAAGGTCTCCATGCCTCCCTCCTGAGCTGTCACCCCATCACTCAAAGGCTGCAGACAGCTGACACGGGGAAACTCATTGCTCCCAAGCCCAGCGAGATCTGCAAAATACAACACGTCTGTTCCAAAAAATCAGGGAATTATTCAAACCTCTCTCCAGTGACAGACACAGCAAGCGAAGTATGTGGCCTAAAACTGAGCACAAAGGAGCATTTACATACAGATAAAAGAATCTATGCTCAGGGGAACAATTTCCAATCAAGAGCTGTATTAAGTGTACAGAGCACTTAATGGAAGAACTAGGGAAGACAGGATCCTGCAAGCTTTAGACACCGAATCTCAGTCTCCAGCATTGTCCCTTCTATCCCTCTCCAACCTGACACTCCCAGCACCACATCAGCTTTCCACCCAGAGCTACAATTTCAACACTGGCTATTTCTTACCCCCAAAACAGAATTTTCCCCCCTCTACTATTTACAGCACTGGTAGCTGAGGGTTCCTGTGCCCCTAATTATGGAAGTTTACATCACTTCCTCAATTTACTGGACATTTAGCTCTGACAGCACTTGTGGGATCCTGCCATGGCTCTAGGCATCCAGATGAATCTTTAACAGTTTATTTTATGGAATGTGCAGAGTTTTGGCTTTGTAGGAGGAGCAACACTGAAAAACACTTTTGCCTGTGATTCTCAGAAACATCGAGAGGAATACAAAATACACCAGCACACGTCAGAGAGGGAAATTAAAAGCATTTTGACAGGGAGCATGTGTAAGACTAGTGTGAAATGAAGATCTATTTTTAGTGGATTTACAATCAGTCCTGCAAGCTGGAAGTGGAGCTACGCAACTGTAGGTCTCTCTAAGTGGATAATCTAGTATGAGATCGTTCTATTTCTGGTTCATCAATGGCTCTAAGGTGCTGTTGTGGCTTAGACAACTCATGCACCCACTGTGCCCAAGGTTCTGGCCAAAAGACAGGTGAGAGGAACGGTGTGAAGAGATGCCTTCCCCATCACATGAGGGTGATGAAGTGTATTAGGTGGCTGCTTTAGAGTTACAGTCTCATGTGCTGCTTTGGGCAGCCTATAAATATTGATTTTTTTCACCTGTCAGAGCTCAGGATGTTTGAATGAGCTGACTTTGTACAAGGTCACATAGCACAGCCTCTGCCCCCAGGATCACCTAAAAGGACAGCATCCCTGCCACCTGCAGTGATACACCTGCTTCACAGAACCTGGATCCCAAGGAGGAATGAAGGATGGAGAAACAGGCCATCAGGCTCCTGCAGTGAAGTTCTACAGTGGCTGCCTTATGCCCTTCTCCAGTTTTTCAAGCAAAGCCACATGGGTCTAAAATATTATCATTTACACACAAAAGATGATGCAAGTTGTTGGAAGTCAGATGCTTGTCTGATTAGGTTTTCTCCTGGCAAGCAGTAAGAAAACACTCCAATAGCCAAAAAAATCTTACTCAGAAGCACCAAGACTTATCCTGAACATCCTCAGTGCAAGAAATGAATCTCATTGGACTCCCCCACACTGTTCCTTCTGAATGTTTACATGCTTCAATGCATAACCTGGGCTGGCAAAACCAAAATAAACATTCACAACAGAAAAAACAAGGAAACAAACCACACTCAAACCCTGTAAATTCATTTCTACAGAAGCCCATGAACTACACAGGAGGAACACACGTATCCTCACGAGTTGTACCCCACTGACAGGGCTACGGGGAGGAAATGTAGGATCCATTCACATCCAGGCAGCTGGATCATCCCGTACTCCATCCCTGGCACTGCTGTACCTGCATCACTGTGTCACCAGGAGAGAGCCAGCTCCTTCCAGCCAAATGCCAAACAACCAGCCTAAACACCTCAGCATGCAGTCCTTAAATCACACTTCTTACTAGCTCACGCTCACCACCTGAAAGACACTGAGGTTATTTTTCTTTTTAGATTTCCTACTTCATAACTGGGGTTCACAACAGATCGAGCTCAAAGGCTTCACAGAGGGAAGTCACCTTCCTCCCACTGCAACGGTTCAATGACAGTGGTATTCCTACAGATACCACCAGAGCAGAGCTGGGCTTGGAAGTTGAAGCCTATAACAAGGAGATTCTTTAAGACAAAAGGACTAAGACATCTCCATGGCCTTGCCTCCTAAACCCTAAGGTGACCAAATACGGGCTGATTCAGGGATCTTGAGTCCAGCTGCTGCTCTGGCAGCCCAGCACATGCCACCGGCCCTCGGGCGCTGTCGGTGCACAGAAGGAACCCGCACGCTCGGTAATTAAACCAGAAACTTTTGACAGCGGCCGTGCCCTCTCCGGAGGCTCCGGTTCCTCCCACGGAGCTTTAAACCATCCGAAAGGAAGGGAATGAGCGGAACCGCTCCCGCAGCCCTGCCCGCACGCACCGAACCTGTGCGGGACAGCACCTCCCGCGTCCCATGCCGGACCCGCTGCAGCCCCACCCGGAGGGAGGCGGCGGAGGCCGCTGGGACCCCCGGCGGGCGGGCAGCTGGCCGCTGAGGGCCGGGGGCCGCGCTCGCACCGCCCCGGGGCGCATCTCCTTCCCACCGGGCTGAGCAAGAAAAACAACCGTGCACGAGACCCCGGCCACGGCGGGCGGCGGGGGAACCGCGGGAAGCCGCGGGACCGGGCGGGGAACCGGCAACACCGCCCGCGCCCTGCAGGCGGACCCGGCCCCCGCTTTCACCCCCTCAGAAGCGATGGCGGCGGCGCCGGCCCCGTTACTCGGGGAGGGGCCGGACGCGGCGGGGAGGCCCCGGGGCACGGCGGAGCCCCCGCGCCCCCTCCCTGGACGCTCCCCCGGCCTCACCAGGCGGGCGGCCTCGGCCCACGTGCGCTCCTTCTTCCTCCTCTGCTTCATCTCCTTCATCCTCCTCCTCCTCCTCCTCCTCCTCCTCCTCCTCCCGCGCGGGCGGGCGCGGCGGGCGCGGACCGTTGGGCGCGCGGGCGGCAGGCGGGCGGCGGCGACCGGGGCGGGCTGGGCGCGGCGGGCGCGGCGGGCGGGGCGCGAGGCGGGGGCGGCTCCGGGCGCTACGGGAGGCGGCGGCGGCGGCTCGGGCCCGGCATAACAACGGGGTCAAAGGGCCGGGAGCGGGGCGGGGCGGCGGGGCCCGGCGACGGTGGCCGCGGCGGGACACGGAGAGACCGGAGGGGAGGAGCCGGAGGGGCGGACCCGGGGCTGGTTTGAAGGAAAACAAACCGCAAGGGCCGCCGGGAGTTGTAGTCCTCCTGCTCTGCCCCAGCGCAGCAACACTCCTGCCCGCGGACTACAAGTCCCGGCGGCCGCCGCGCGGGTATGGCGGGAGAGGCCGCTACCGCCGCATGGCCGCGGCGGGGAAGCGGCACCGCCCGGGCCGGGGGCGGCTGAGGGGCCGAGCTGGAGCGGAGGGCTCGAGGCTGAGCCCCCACCGCCGAGGGCTGCGGCTATTCGTGTTCCAGCATCCCAGTTACCACAGAATCAATTAGGCTGGAAAAGACCTCTGTGGTCAGCGAGTCCAACGTGTGACCCAATGCCACCGTGCCAACTAGAGCAGGACACTGAGCGCCACGTCCGGCCTTTCCTTAAGCACCTGCAGGGACGGTGACTCCACATCTCCCCGGGCAGCGCATTCCAATATCTAATGACCCTTTCGGTTAAGAAATTCTTTCTGATGTCCCAACTAAACCTCCCCTGGCACAGTTTAACGCTGTGTCCTCTTGTCTGAGGTTGGCAGAAGAGCCCGACGTCCATCTGGCTACAGCCTCCTTTCATGGAGTTGTAGAGAGTGATAAGGTCGCCCTGGAGCCTTCTTTTCTCCCGGGTAAACACTCCCAGCTCCTTCAGCCGCTCTTCTTAGGGACATGTGCTACAGACTCTTCCCTACCTTCGTTTCCCTTCTCTAGACATACTCCTAGGTTATGCCCCGAGGTTCCTTCTACCCACGGCACCGAAAAACGACTGGTTTAAATCAGCACCACCCGTTGCCGTCGCAAGCAAAGAAGCACCAAGGCCGGGGACCCATGCTGGACTGAGATCCTGGGGGAGTTTCACCAGCATTTCTGGTCCCCAAGGTGCCACATGCACCTTCTATTCATGTATCTATACGTTCACATTACAATACTCTTTGCAGTTTTCCTCATATTTACATTTTTCCACTTACCTTGTGTGCAGACTACTTTTTTTTAATGAAAGAAAAATAACATGAGGCTTTGTAAAACAGGGAGTCACTGAGCCCTGCCCCAAATTAACAAAAACACACATTTTGATAGATGCAATAAATCTTATTAACTTTATTACACATTGTAATTTAGGATCACTTTACATTCCTAGACAAAAGAGATGATACAAATAAATATAACCTGTAAAACTATGGACAGAACTATGGACAGGTTCTTTTTCTACAGATCACCTAAGAGAAGGCGGAGGTGGGTGTATTTCCAAGGAGCTGAGAGTTGTCATCGACAGCTGTGCCCATGGAAGGATCTTGGGTCACCTCTTCAAAAAGAAATGGGGCTGGAGAAGGCAGTAAGTACCTGGACCCAGAGAGTCAACCCCCCACTGCAGTGCAGCAGGCAGCACCAGCATTCTCATTTCAGTTCCATCTCTGTAGCTAATTATGGCTTTTGCAGGTTCTCTTTTCCAATCTGTGTTTGAACACAGCAGGAACAGACTCCCAGGAATTACACTGAACTGGTTAAAGACTGATGCACGTTGCCCAGCGCAGACAGGAGAGAGGATGGGTCCAGGTACACAGGTGTCTCACTGAAGCTCCAGCGCTGTGTGTTCAGTGAAGGCAGACTTACACACCTACAGCTGACTGAACACTGCCTGCTCTGATCTGCATAAGGCACCGGCGCAGCCCCAGGTGCTCTGGCAGAGGTATGTGTTTTAGAAGATTCAAGCAGCATGCAAATATTTTTAAAAAGGCGCTAGACCTAAGTTAAGGATTTAAGAAAGTGCTTTAATTCCTATGCTTCAGTGTCATGTGGCGCTTGCTCCCACAGGCCAACTCCTGCTCCATGCCACTTTTTAAAAAAAAAGATCCCATTATACAGATCAGAGCAAAGACAATTATGTTGAACGTTGAAAATTCTTATGAAGAAAAGGTGATGGCACACGGCTGTCCCAGGGCCTCTTCCAGGAGTCCAGCTGGATTTCCTGCTTTTGGTTAACCAGCAGGAAGCCCAGATGGTTCAGATAACACCAGAGAAGGGCAAACTCGGCAGGAATGTTTCTTAAAAGTTTCAACCCAGAGCTCAGTATGTTTTGTACAGCTTAAGACAATGTATCTTAATATCAGTGCCACTGAGCATCTGGTGCGGGTTAAGTCCATTGGAATGAGAATCCAAAAGCTACTGTAACAGGCCGAGATTGCCCATGAATACATTGACCAAATCTCCACCTGCAGCCCCAACTTACATACAATGACTAAATATGCAGATTTATGCTTTTTCCACTCTACTGAGTTTCTTTAACCTTGCTAATGAATTTCTACAGAGTTAAAAGCAGAGCCTTTCTGACACCAGCTCCTCAACATGAAAACAGGTTTGCACTGCAGAGTTCCACGGTACCAGCACTGCCACAAGGGCAGATTCCAGCATATGAGTTTAATATAGAATAGAATTCCCTATGGAATAGTAGCAACTGAGGAAGAGTGTGCACATGTGCAGACACAGATGTGTCTGTGTATGCATTATTCACATAAAACGTGTACATAGGTACATATGGTTATATGTTGTGCTGCTATTTCAGGGTTTTAACACCATCTTCCTCCCCTTCCCCCCTGTTTAATTTGAATTCTATGAGCACTTAAAAACCATACAATCATCTTTTAAAATATCTTAGCACAGAAGATTATGTGCTGGAGAGAAAGAGGGTGCAGAGGGAAGAGAAGGTGATGTTATATTATGCAACAAAAGCCAGTTAAAAGCCTCTCTGGACATAAACAGTGCTTTGAAAAAACAAAGATTATGCTGGGTTTCTATGTTCAGGTTGAAAGAAATTGGTCATGTGCCTGCTCTCTCAATTATAAGCAAATCCCTCCTTCCTCCACCAAAACTAATATATATATATGTGCGCATATATGTGTATATATATATATATTAACCTTGTGGCCCAGGAAAGCAGTTCATGGGTTGCAGCAGCCAAGTTGGTGTTTTTGGGGTCCACCTGGCTCACCTGGGCACCGTGCCTGCAGGATGCACAGGTGAGCTGTGCTGAGCACTCGGTTCCTCCTGCTTAGGGGGTCAGTAGAAGGGAGTTCTCCAGCCTGGATGAAGTCAGTCTGTGGACATTTAACAAGCACATGGCAGAGTCCACACATCAGAGCATTTCTACAACCAGGCAAGTCCTCGCACACTCACGTGTCAGTCTGGAGGAAGTCATCAGTGAGGGAAACAGGTAAAAACGTTCACAGGATGACAGCCAAGAGCAACCAGAAAAAGTAACATCCCAAGTCTCAATATACAGTGAACTAAAACTTACAAGTAAGCTGTGGGACACTAGACAGGGACACCTTACTCTGTTCTTAGCGTGGAGTTCCACCTCCCTCTACCCTGCTACACAAGCCTGCTTTAGTCATTGGGCAGCTTTGCAAGGAGACCGTCAAAAGCAGGAGTTCTTCCTCCTTTGTTTTCAAAGTAAAACCCCTGGAATTAACACCAGCTTCCATCACCAGCATCGGTTAAGTTGGTTTCACTCCCAGCAGGCTCTGAATGGGCTGGGAGGTACAGAGAGAAAGCTGCTTAACATGAACAGGTGAGGCAGAAGAGGCACTGAATGCTGAACCTCCTTAGCCACCAAGGGAATGGACTAAACTCCAAGGAGTGCAATCAAAGGCAGCTCCACGTTCCCGTGCTCTGCCCAGCTGAGTCTGAGCCTGCCAGGGAAAGCTCTGAGCCAATGCTATGTTTTCCATCAACAGTGGGAGGCATGAGAAAATGGCCATATACCATTAAAGATGTCATATGGACACTGGTTTTAAATGCCAGGGGTAACGATGGAGGCAAGAGAGAGGAGGAAAGCTGTGAAGATGGCCATGACATGCAGAGGTGTTCTTTGACAAGGTGGTTCCTGTTGGTAGGGGTGAGGTCTGTAGGTCAGCTTAGAGGGGCTCTCACTTATGCCTGTAAACAAGGAAAGGACTTCAGATTCTACTGCTTCCTTTCTAGAGAACAGAGTTGTTTTCAAGACCCCTTTCTGTCCTACAGCCCTACAGGGGAGGCACAGCTGTGTGGTGGTGAGGATATGCTGGCCACTGCTGTCCTGCCTGTTCAGACCAATGCCTGAACCCCAGGTGATGATGCCAGTCTCAAGCAGTAAGAGGAAGAACCACACACCTTGTCAAGTTTGAACAGATCCTCTGCTTTTGAGCCTCTTTTGGTTCTCACTGTGGGGTGGTGGTTTTGCTGAGATGACTTTCAACTCTGTCTTCTTAGTGCCCAACAGCCAAAAAGGCCCGTGCAGCAGAAGGGCTGGTGCAGGAGGAGGACAGTGATGCTGTGAGGTGATCCCCATGCTTCCCATTGCTCCTAACACACTGTAACGTACCTCATGCATTTTTGATTTCCTAACTAAAATCCATTTCCCACAGAGGCCAAATGCTGAATTGCAAGCACAGATCTTCCCATGGCTCAGTGCCCCTGGACTGGCCCGAGTCAGTTAAACAGCAACAAGGCCATCTCCAGGGAAAGGGGCTGGAGGCTGGCCAGGAGCTCTCTCTGCAGGTTTGTCCTTGTCTCTGCTCCCAGAAGGTAAAGGCTGTTCCCTCCCTGGAGAGGAGTTGCTGGTTTTATTTTGGAACCAGCCCTCGTGACTGTGGGTAGAGCTGAGAAGTGGGGGTGCCTGATCCTGATGAGGATCCCACTGGTTTCCTTCCAGTTTTCGGTCTGAAGAAGCAAAAATTAAAATATAAACAAGAAAAGCTCTAACCATGTCACCTGTTACTTTCCAAAACAAATCTTCAAAAAGCTAATTTTTTTACTGGAGTTATTCTCTAATAAACAGTTTCAGCTTTTTCTTCTGTACTATGTCCTACACCCTGAAAGAAGGTTGTGGCGAGGCAGGGGTAGCCTCTTCTCCCAAGTGAGAAGTTACAGGTCAAGGGGAAATAGCCTCAAGTTCTACCAGAGGAGGTTCAGGCCAGATACTGGGAAAAATTTCTTCACTGCAAGAGTAGTTGAGCCCTGGCACAGGCTGCCCAGGGCAGTGGTGGAATCTCCATCCCTGAAGTGTTCAAAAAATGAGTAGATATGGTAAGGTTTAGTGGCATGGTAGGATTCAGTTGAAAGTTGGAGTCAAATCTTAAAGGTCTTTTCCAACCTTAATGATTTTATGATTCTGTGTTCCCTTCTATCTCTCTCTGCTTTACTACAAAGCTCAGCTTTACTGATGAGAAGTGCTGACCAACAGCAGCTGTACTTGCACCTCTCCTGGGCCAGTGTGCTCAGGGAAGGTCTGACTCACCTGGGTTTTGATTTTTTATTTGAAGTGCTCTCAAAGTTTGAGGCATCTACTTGAATCTCATCTTCTTCCTGCAGAGCTGCTTCCAGAGCTGCCTGAACCTTGGGAGCAATGGCTGGGCCTTCATAGTTCCTCGTTGTTCGGCTGGGCCCATCCAGTTCCAGTAACACAATGTTCTCTGCCTGAGACAGCAAAAGCAGAATCAAAGTCTCCAAAGTTCATACACACTGTTACTTTGCCCTCCAGAAACTTCATCTGAAGTACTTTATAAATGTATGCAGGACACTATAAATTTAAATCTCAAAGAAGAACACAAAATCCCCTCTGGAATTCACATTCCCCTAATGAGGAGGGTGAAGAGACAAAGGTTCAACCACATCCGGGCTTACCCTGTACCGAGCCTCTGTATGATTCATCATGGACATCCTGGCGTGTTGGCTCAGGGGCCTTTTGTACCCCACAGCAGATACTGGTCTTTTCATCATCTGCTGGTTGCTAGAGAAAAACAGAGACTCAGACTATTATACCCCAAAACCAAAGGGTCCTCTTGGAGTTCATGAGCTACAACATCTGCAAATTCCATGCAGAAATCTGTTTCAACACAGCAGAAACCACCCAGGCTGCACTTGTAGGAGCAGGAAAGAAATATGATAGGAATGCACTGCTATTTTAATGGTGAATGCACTATTAAATATATTCTACATATAATTACTGGGTTTGCCTATTAGAAAAAACATAATCTTCCAAGAATTCTCCTAACTGTACATTTCTATTTTATTGAACCTATTAAGAGGAATAACTTGTTTTATTTTATTTTATTATGCATTGAGAAGCTGTGAACTCCACAGGGCCAGTTTAAATCCCCACTTCAATCCCTCTTTTGTTCTTGACAGCCAGAGTGTTTCCTGTGACCTGTAATTCCATCCCAAGAAAAGAGCAGAAGTACACTCACTCCAGACGGGTTATGGGATGTAGTTTCCAGTTGTCTTCCTCTTCATCAAGGAATGATCTGTTCATGATCTTATTCTTTTCTTCCAAAGGAATAAAGTTTTCAATAATCAGGTGCCTACATGCAACCACAAAAATAAGAAATATACAAGAAGCATAATTAGCATGTGACTTCCCTCACTGCTCCTCTCCCACTGATGTAATATAATCCTGGAAAAGGAGAAATGGTTACGTTTTCTCATGTTTAAATCTTATTCTACAAGTATGTGCAAGGCAGTCCCTCCACTCCCCACCCCAAGAAACCCTCTCTGTGACAGTTAATAGCAGGCAATGGGAGTGACTTACTTTAGCTTTAATTCCCTGGTAAGTTCATTCTGGGTCTGTTCCATTTCCTGGCGCCCCTTGATGTGCTCTTCTTGGAGATCATGGATCTCTGCCTTCACAGCTTGCAGCTTGGAAAATAACTGGAGCACACAACAAGAGCCAAAATCTGTCACTTGCCAATGCTCCTCTCACTTTCACACGCAAGCTGATTTTATTCCCAGTCTGGTAGAAAGGGAATAATTTTCTTTTTACCTTTTTGAGTTTTTTGGTCTTTATGTCCACCTCTTGCTGAAGAGAACTATAGGTCTCCTTGAGCTCTAATGTTTCCTCGTCCTGACTTTCCATCTGTTGCTGGATTTCTCGCTCCCGACGTTTCTGAAGAATGTGACAATATGGCATTAAAGATCACAATTACCTTGTCCCCTCCAGCTAACACACATGATACCAATACTCACGATGGGTTTATTTCCCTGCCTTCCAGGGATTTTCTTTTAGCTTCCAGTTCTTCCTATCTCTTGCCTTATAAATACCAGAAGCATTAACTCTTATTTGTCCTTATTTTGCTGTTAAAATCAGATAGTGGAAACTAAAGGAATCAAATATCATTTTTAGATTTTTTTTTCTTTCCCTTTTTATAAGTTCGTACTGGTTATTGCATTTAAGAATCACCAACAGAAACTGCGTAACAGAAGATAAATTTTAGCACAGAGTAAAGATCCTTCCCTTGAGCTAAAGGCTGAACTGGTATTCTTGGAGGTCTTACAAATATTTCTACACTTATGAACAGCTCCGGTAAAGACACAAAGAGCTAATAGAAAACTATTATAAACCTTCTTTACATATTTCAGATAATGAAAAATATGACACAAGCCCTTCCCCCTTCTTTTCAATAAATGATTGCCGTTAAGCCCGTTTTAGGGTTAACCCTGGGAAAATTTCCTGGTAATTTCCCCCGACACAATGTTTTATAAAAGGTCTGCAGCAAGGCTTTTGATACAAAATAACAAATCTCCTTCCTTGTACCTGTTCTGCAATTTCCTGTCGTTTCTGTTCCAGGATTTTCTGCTGTTCATTTGTGTGATCCACAATATTTTTCCCTCCCACCAGGAGCTTGCTTTCCATTGTCTGAAAGGAAAAACCAGGGTCAGAAGTTTTTGTGAGTGACCACAGAAGGCAACTTTCTCTCCTAGGGATACAACTTCTTCAGAGCAACTCCTTTATTTAACCTTCTCTTTCAAGGCAGCTGGTACAAGAATCACCATTTCTTAAAATTCGTATAAAACTGTGGGATTAATGCAACAGGAACTTGTTTAGAATAAGGCACCACTGCAATGTGTGGCAAAGCTGGGGAACTAAAATGTGTGCTCCCCTGCAAAGAACTTGTTAATGATCTGAAAAATTGAGCATTTTTTGTGTCACAGATTGTGAAAAGATGCATGGTATTTTACTGTGCTAACTACTTAAGATCCTACAAGATCAGCACATAAGAACAATGAAGCAACTTATGAATATTGAAATATGTAATTAATGGTGGAAATTTCAACTTCTGGCTAGAAATAGTTTATTTTAAAATCTTCCAAACTAAACACAAATCACTATTCTGGAAACTTCCTGTGAAACATCTTTTCAAATTGGGAAACTCTTTATTTTCTCCACAGCCCATAGAAATCTCTTTCAAAAAGTAGGACAAGGAAGAATTCTACCTTGATTTTAGCACTCAGCATCTCTGTTGCTTCCTTCTCTCGCTTCAGGTCCTCCATTTTCTTTTCCTTCTCTTTCAGCAGCCTCATCTTTTCTTCTGCTACCAAGCTGTGATCCTCAACTATAGCTTTCTTCTCAATCTCCAGCTTTTCTTGTTGCTCCCTCCAATAGTCATCTTTGTCATCTCCTTCATCCTCACCCTCTTCAGTGTCCTCCTCCTCTTCCCCACCCTCTCTCCTCCTTTCCCTCCTCTTTCTTTTGCCAATAGACCGTTTTTCCAACTGTGCCTTCAGCCGAGCAATCTCTTGCTGGAATTCCCGCAGCAGAGCCTCCTTAGGATCCTCATTCACTTGTGGCTTGTTCTTGATGTTTTTGGCACGGTTGGCGTATCTCAGTGTGGTCAGTGTCTCCTCCACATTGTAAGAGGCAGGGCCTATATTGGCGACCATCACAGTTTTGGCATTGCCACCTAATGAGTCCTGAAGTAGCCTGGTCAGCTTGGAGTCCCGGTACGGAATGTGTGTGCTTTTGCCATCTACCAGGGCAGAGATAACATTGCCCAAAGCTGAGAGGGAGAGATTGATTTTAGTGGCTTCCTTCAGCCTTTCCCCCTGTGCTCCAGTCTTTGCTTGCCGCTCACTGCCTGCCAGGTCAACCAGGTTGAGCTTCCCAACACGGATGTGGTTCTCTCCATCCAGTCCCAACTCGCTGCACTCGATAGTGATCTGGAAAATGGCATGAGATCGAGAGCTGTGCTCGTTCATGTTGGTGGCACCAACGGAGCGGTTCTGGTTTCCCAAATTCATGATGTGCTCTATCTCTTTGACACTTTTTGTAACAATGGTGGTCAAATCCTTAACAAACACCCCTGTGTCTGGTCTCTCTTTCAACTCCAGCCGCTTGGACTGATCCTTTGATAACAAGTCTCTGATTTCTTCTTGGTATATTTCCAAATAAGATGCTCTAACTAGGTATTGCTGATTTTGAGATCTAGAGATGTGGGTGAAGATGTGATCAAATGAATTGGGGATGACCCCTCTCTTTTCGGGATCACCACGCACCCCTTCCATTGTGTATGTTTTCCCTGTCCCAGTCTGCCCATAGGCAAATATTGTCCCATTGAACCCTTGCAGAACAGAGTCCACAAGAGGTCTGAAGGTCTCATCGTAGAGTTCGACCTGTTTGGAATTCCAGTCATACACAGCATCAAAGGTGAAAGTTTTAGGCAGTTCATGAGATGATCCCCGTGGATTCTTCACCGAGACCTGCCCCAACTTGACGTCCACATTAACAACTTTTTCATAGGAAGCAGTTTTCTCTTTGCTGTTCATGGGCCGGCAGCGCACAACCACCCGCACGGACTCGGAGCTCTTTGACTTAGACATGATGGTGGGGCTGTGGCTGGTGTGATCCTGTCGATGGATGATCCCGTGCTAGACACCTGAAACAAAAACAAAGCAGGAATGTCTGAAGGCAGTTTTGTGCAGGGGACAGCTTTTCACAAAGCCAAAGACTCACCTCATTGATTTGAGCGGCATTTTGCATTCAATAAGTTGCAAAGGATTCTGAAGAATTAAAATCATGCACATCTTGAAAACTGTGTAAAGGCATGAACTGAGACAGAATTATTTTACCAAAGCCTGTGAATCAAATGATATCATTTTTACAAACTCTGCTTCAAAAAATTGTCATCAAATCACATCTTTACAGTTGGTAAAGATCTTTTTATTGACCCTTAAAATTAATCATAATGCTTTTTAAACTATTGATAAAAAGAATACTTTGCCATGCATTTTCTTTGCACTCAGGCCTGTTGTTTTAAATTTCCCATTTCGAAAATCTAGTGTAGCCTTGCTCTCTCTGGAGCACAACTCTGCTATTATCTTTTCTTTTGGCAATATATTTTCATCAGCATTTCCCACAAAAGCCCAGCCACACTGATCTACTGACGTCACTCCCGCTCTGGTGTTCCAACTGCATCAGGTTTACAGGACTCACCATCAACCTAAACTCACATTGCATAAACCCATATCACAGATCCAAATCCTTCATGACTCTGGGTAGAGAGGGAGGACACACTGGTGCATCCCCCAGTCATCAGCAAGATGAGCTGCCACTGAAAATGGAGAAATAAGCCTGTTTTCCTGCTAAAGCAGTCACTGCTAAAGCCTCACACAGCAGATCTCACAGCACAGCTTGGGGAATGCCATGCAGTTTCTAATAACACTTTTTATTTCCAAAATATCTTCCAGGAAGAGCCCTGAGGTCCTTCTGCCAACTGGAACTAAGTGTAAAACTAATACACACAAGGAACCCCAGGTAGAGCTAGTACACATTCAGGTGTGGCTTCCTAGGAATGTCTGCACTGTTCCCTTCCCAGCTGGATCAGCAGGAAATAGGGATTTTTGTCTAATTGTTTTTTAGATGATAATTGCCCATCTCAGAGAGCCTTTCCAACAAGGTGGCAGAGAACTTCAGGACCAGTGCTAGTGGATGGGAAAGGAAGCACAATTCTAGCCCAATATATAGACAGTCAGACTGGCAAAGAGTAACACAGGAATAGCAGATAAACATGGTTAAGAATTGAACAGAAACCTCAGGATGGCCTTGGGAATTTCCTTGGGTTTGCGGAGGGAACCTCTTTGCTTCTCACTCTTCCCATTAAAGCACTGAACTGGACACTCATTCAGAATTCACTTTACCCCTGTGCATAGAGTTCAAACAGTTACAGGAATTGTGGGTAGCTACTGAATAAAACCATTTCCCTCCTAATTGACAGCCCCGGACAAAGGTGACTTTCCTGTCTGGCCCACAGCAAACATGAATTCTGGAGCATGAACACAGAAAGAATAAGTGAAACGAGGACAAATCTTGGCAGAATCACAAAAACAACTCTCCCTCTTCTCATCCTGAGGAGCTGTATACATTAACACACGCTTCTCCTTCCACAGCTCCCAGAGACATTCCTGTAATTCAAGTTCACAAGAGACAATTTTCTGACAAGGTCACATGACAACCACTGTGTCACGCATCTGCATGTTCACACTGGCAAATACTCGTATTAGGCACAAGTTCTGACAAGGAGTGCATGCATTTATTTTATGTATTGAATATCTAAAATACTATTCCGATGAAAAGTGCCACTTTTGTAAGTAATTATGACAAATATTAAATGATCAGAGTTAAGTTAGTCTTGCTGGAAGTGCACCTTGAACAAAAATTATGTTGCACATTTGCTGCTCCTCTGAGTGTACCTCCTCACCGTCAGCTTTTAACACCTTTCCCCACTTCACTTGCAAGTCTCTTTTTATAGTCACAAACAACTGATTTTACCCCTGATTTGGGCTATTTTCATAACAACCCATCATGAATCATCTCCAATTATTTTAGCTACTGTGGTGAAGTTTACTGGAAGCATAACAAATTATGGCTCTTCTCAGATTTATCCAAGTGTGTAACTAGAAAATAAAACCAATTAGTTGGCAGTGTTTGTATTCCCCAGAAACTCCAGGGCAATGTTTGAGCTGCCAGAGTGGTTGGACACGAATGGCCAGAAAACTGGGAATGCAGCTGTGCCATCCACCCTTCTCCATCAAAGATGGGAATTTTTTAATGAAATTAGTTCAGCCTAAAGTGAACTGGGCCAGGTTCCTACAAGTCAAGGTCAAGGTTAAGGTTGAGATGGATGCACTAGAAAATCTGCTCCAGGTGACCAAGAGGCAAAGATGGGCAGAAATTGAAGCATTTTTATTTATTCCAGTCAACACAAGGTTGTGCCTGAAAAAATGAGCAATACCACAACCTGAATACAAGCTGGAGCAACCACTTTTCCTCAGAAACTTCCAGGGTTGGGAGGTGCCGGCTTGGACAGCTGTGACCCAGGCACTGTGCTCACCCCAGCTCTGCCGTGACAGGTGATGTCCTGAGGCACTTCTGCTTCCTGCCTTAAACATCTCAAAAAGATTTTCTTGGAACTTCCCAAACCCTTCCCTTGCATTTCTGCACATCCCGAGGTACCACTCGAAACATTCCACTGCTTCTCGCCATTCAAATCTTTCAAATATTTGTGGTTTCGTAATGTCACGGCTGAATTGTCTTTCCCTCCTTCCCAAGCCAAACCACCCTTTATGCTGCTGTTCTCCTCTCGCCTCCCTGCCAAACGCGCCACAGGCCGGGCAGGACATGCCGCTGCTGCCGCCGGAGCTGGGCCGGCGGTGCCACCTGTGCCACGGCGTGCCCCGACTCCACCCGGCGCCTGGGGTCACCTGTGGTCACCGCTGTCACCGCCGTCGCCTCAGCACGGCAACCCACGGGTGTCCCCTCCCACGGGGAGCCGGCAGCGCGGGCTCGTTCCCGGATTCACCCGAGCATCACCCGCCGCCCTCACGGCTGCGACACCGGGCGCTGCAGGGAAGGGGCCCTGAGGAGGCTCGAGGCACGGGGACAGCGTGGAGAGGGGGACAGACCGTGAGGGGGAAGAACCGGGAGCGGGGGACACCCACCCGAAACGGGGCCACCCGCCCCAGCATCGCCCTCACAGCCCCGCCGCGGGCGGGTCCCGCCGCCTCCCGCGCTCGCTGTCCCGGCCGCCCCACAGCGCTCCGGGCCGTGCCCACGCGTGGCACCGGGGGCGGCCGGGGGGCAGCGGGGGCCGCGGGCTGTCACCGCGGCGAGCGGCGAGGGCGGCGGCGCCGGCCCTGGGGGGCGCTGGGGATGCTCGGGGCGGGGTGCGGGCGCGGTGCGGGGCCGGGCCGGACTCACCTGCGCCGTCACCATGGAGCCGCTCGGCCGCTCCTCCCGCGGCCCCGGAAGCGGCGCGGCCGCCCCGCCCGCCCGTGACGCGCTTCCCTGGCAACGGGCGCGCCCGCCCCGCGCCGCCGCTCCCGGATGGAGCGGGACAAAGAGCCCCGCCGCGGCACCCCGCGCTCCGCCGGCCCCGACACTGCCGGGCGTGTCCCGCCGCTCTGCCGCACCCAGCCTGGGGCCTTTACAATCCCTCAAAGCTCAGGAATATTTCCGAGGAGAAAAAGATCACCATTAAAAAAAGAAAAACAAAACCACAAAAAACCCCCCAAAACCTAAGAATTAAACCCCTTAAACCCCATTAACCAGAGCTGCCTGGACGGTAGCAGCACAGTGAAGGCTGCAGCTCTGGTACCAGATACTCCTGCAATGGAGGAAGGAATGTCAGTGCACTATGAGTGAATACAAAATCAAGTTTTTATTAGTACAAAAAATACCTTAAAAAAAAAAAAAGAAAAAAAAAGAGACACCCCACCCTAACATTTTAATACTTTGTGTTCCCAACAGTGTGGGGAAAGGCTTCCCATGCTCCACAGCAAGGCAAGGCAGCCCCAAGGGCATCACCCAAAATCAGTAAACTGTATGACACAAGGAGGTTCAAAGTCTTCAAAAGCCCAGCTCCCAAAGGCCCCAAACCTTATGATTTTCCCCCAAATCCCATGATTTTTGAGGCCAGCCCTGAGGAAACAAGAGACGAGTTTTTGCCATCCTGACACCTGGGGGATCTTCTCATTTAGCTTTATTTTGTTCATTCCCCTGAGCCTTTGAACACTTTCAAAGCTCAGAAGCATTCCAAGGAGGAAAAGACTACCATAAAAAGAGGTATTTGGAGTTAACCACTCCTAACAGCCTTGTCTGGACTGAAGTAGTGGACTGGAGACAGCAGCTCAGGTACCACAGACTCACCCAAGTGGCATTTTTGAAAAATGAAGTTCTGTACTCAGTCTTTGGACCAGAAAATGAAGTCACAGAAGCACCAAAAGGCCTTGGTTAACTTGAGTCTCGCCACATTGGGATTATCAGTGTTACTAGTATCAAACTGTACCACGCCCAACAGAGGGGTTTGGGCTGTTGCTTCCCCATCAATGAGTAATTTTCCAGAGTTATCTCCCTTGGAAATTTCCTCCAAACAAGGGTAATGCTCTCAGAGGGGTTATTTTATAAAGTAGAAAACCAAACAAAACCCCACTACCACAGACACAGGTATGACATACCCAACCCCACTACAGCTACTTTGATAATCTTGGCTCCAAGTTTCACTCCTACCAAAAACCACACTGACATTAAAAGCTACAAAGCTACAAGCCCTCAATCTCCAGTTCTGCACTGGCTGTGACGGATCTCCTCCCATGTTCCTGCACACACCTTGCCCCAGGTTGATACAGAGAGGCTGAGCAGGGCAGTTACCATGTCACACCATGTCCCATTGCACTCCTCCAGCACCACCAAAGGGATCCAGGGCTCCCCAGCACTTGGGTATGGAATCTCTTTGGACAGAGACAGGAGGACACTGAGGCACTATGGTGACACAGATCTGGTAAGACAACAGTGGTCCTTGATAAAAGCCCAGGGCTTTTTTCCAGTCCTGTGCTTCACCTTGCACACCCTTTCCAGGGAACCTGATATGCCTGACAACAATTTTGCACTTTAAAAGAACCAATTATGGTCAGTTTTGGACAAGAAGCTTCAAAACATCTCCAGGTAAGAGTTAAGAATTAACAGTGAAAGAAAGGAGGAAATCTGAGCAGCTACTTCATCATGATTGCTGGTGAATCCCAAATAGTGAGAATGGAGAGCTACAAAGCTACATCCTAAAAACCAATACATAGTTTATAGTCTCCTATAAACTACATTATAAAAATTTGTCTGAGCTCACACTGGAAACACACGAGACATCAGAGAGAACAGTCTGGAAGGGACTGTGAGGAGCATCAAAGGGTGGGAGCTCTCCCACAGCCCAGCAATGACTCTGCCCACAGGGAGCACTGCAGCACCAAGGACCCAGCTCAGAGCCCTGGAACCACGGAGCCTCTTCCTCCTTTGGTCAGAACTCATCCCGCAGCCTCGGTGGGTGGTCCATGCCAAAAAACGAGGAGGGTTTCCCATGGACGTCACGCTCTCTTTTCACAAAGGCAGTGAAGGAAGAGACGCAGTTCCCGATGAAGTGGTCGGACTGGCCAAGAATGTACAGATCAATCTGAGGCACTTCTGGCTGCAAGCTGACAACCTTGAGCTGCAGAGAAACAGGGAGAGCAGATGAATCCAGTCAGCTATGATTACAATCCAATGTCTTGGCATAATACTAAAAATGGAATGCACAACAGAAAGAGAGGGAGTTTTGTCTTTCTCTGCCCTATAACTCATTTATGATTAGATCGATGTCAGAACATTTCTGAAAATCACTTAGGTTGATTTAATTTAAGCCCTTTTCATGGAGATATTTACTACCATGCCAGATAATACTCTTCAACCTCCAGGAAAAAAAAGAGCTTTACAGGATAATTTTTACTGCTATGAGCCAAATTCACTTTGAGATGCCAATATTTGGCTGTGAATAACCTATTTCACAACTGCCTGCCTGCTGTCCAGGACAGCCTCAGGCCAGAATCCAGGGGAGGTTTTTATCAAAGCACTCTTGCCAGAATGGGTTTCTGGAAGACTCACTTTTTCCTGGAAGAACTGCTGTATCTCTGTTGTGTAGGGCTCGGAATCAGTAGCGATAT
Organism: Lichenostomus cassidix; assembly: GCF_008360975.1. Lineage (NCBI taxonomy): Eukaryota > Metazoa > Chordata > Aves > Passeriformes > Meliphagidae > Lichenostomus > Lichenostomus cassidix. The sequence goes on along the minus strand of NC_139500.1, from coordinate 7,343,622 downwards.
AAACAGATTTAGCTTCGATCTTTGCCACCCAGAGCTTGAGAGCCCGTTTGATCTCTCTGAGGTCTGGCAGGCACATGTCCATGGTGAGAGGCACCGCAGCGCTCCGGTCGTAGCCCACACACTGTGGAGAAGCCATGAAGTGCGGCCCGGCTGTCCCGTCCTTTAACATGTTGCAGGCATTTTTCTGTTGGAGAAAAGAACCACAGAATCATCGAAGTTGAAGACCTCTGAGATCATCAAGTCTACACTTTGAAGGAAAACCCCAATGCCAGCTGAACTGTATCAGAAAGTGCCACATCTGCTTGTGTTCTGGACACTTTCAGGCATGGCAATTCCACCACTGCCCTGGGCATCCTGGGCCAGGGCTCAATCATTTGTTTAGTGAAGAATTTTTCCCTAATATCCAACTTGAATGTCCCCTGCTGCAACTTGAGGCAAATTCCCTTTGGCCTGTTGCTGGAATAAGAGGCTAAACCCCACCTCGACACAACCCTTTTTCTTCTCAAAAAAAGAAACCTTTTTTCTTTTCACATTTGAGTGAGAAAACACCACCACATACCCCACCTCTGCCTGTCTGAAAGAATCCTAACACAGAGGGAGCTTCTGAATGCCAGCAGGGATCAGATGGCTCTCCCAGCACAGCTCCCTTCTGAGCAGCTTTGTGCACATCCCAGTCCGAGCCATACCCAGTCCGAGCCGATCCTCAGGTGAATGCCAACATAGGGCCGGACCAGCAGAGATTGGATATAGGCTTCTCCCTTCTTCACCATGGCATCAGACCACTCCATGTACTTCTGCAGGGGCCGGTGCTCCTCCAAGACAGGAAACTGGGCTGGAGCTCCAGGCAAGGCGAGGACAGGGTGCTCAGAGGGTGGAAACCTATGGAAAACCAAACCCCAGCAGTCTGAAACATGACCTAACCCCACATGCTTCATCCTGCATGAACACTGCTGTTAAGGTTAGAGTGGAAACCAGGAACACACTAAAACATACAGCATTTACTGCTCCAAATTTAGATAATTTTAGCTATTTTGCATCCTGAAGAAATCTCAGGGACTGTGTTTTACCTCAGACCTTTTATCTGACAGACAAAAAGAAAAGAACCTTCATACATACAGTGAGGAGCTACCAACCAATGAGATGTTACATTTTCACCCCAGACTAGAGCAATGCTGTCACCCAAACTTACTGATAACCACTAAAGCCACCCGTAGCTCTGAAAACACAAGGCAACTAGCAAAATATAGTTCATAATCACCAGCTGGGAACCAAATTCTTTTTGATGACTAATTACATAGTTAATCAATAAATACTGTAATTAAATATTCTTGGCACAGAAGTCAATCAGCTTAACAGAGTTCATACCTAAAATAATGCCCACAGGAAGTGCTCAGTGAATATTTAATGGAAAAAGCATTAAGGTTTTTAATTATATTACTAACTAACCACTTCAGTCTCTTCCCCAAAATGTAAAGTCACAATACACAAGTCACAGCTGCTTTCACGAGTGACTCTAAATGCCCACAGCGACCTGCCAGCACTTTTTCATCTTCTTGCTACCTTTGGATCCAATGGTCCTTGTACGCAGGACTGAAGGAAATTCCTTTGAAGAGCTCAGACTTGTCAAAATCCACTTGGAACTGATCCCAGAAGGGACCAAAAGGATTTCCATCCTGCAAAGATGGAAAGAAAAATGCTCATTCAGTGCATACACACAGCCTGAAAGATGGATCTAGCAAGATCCTGGGGTGCAAAGCAGGAATCTGTTCCACTAGGAAAGCAGCCGGAATACAACAGCCTGTTTGACACACCAGCTTCACAGGAAGGAAACAATGAAATGCATTAAGGAAAGTTCGCTGAGGAGGTTGGAAAGATTGTCTCAAACAACAAGGACACCACAGCTTTCAAACTTGTATTTAAGAGAGGTTACTGTAACACCAGCTGGGAAACTATCACCGCTGGGAAACAGAGCAGGAGATAAGCTACATTCACAATCAAAGAAGTGATACAATCTACTTGCACAGACTGTATTCCCGATCCCTAAGCACTTGTAAACAAAAAAAGCCGATGAAGGCACAGCAGGCAATTCCACAAGTGGTAAAAGCAGTACCACAAAGACTGATTTGCGATGGGTAACTCCTAAATTTGCAAATCAATGGCAACCGGAATGAGTCAGTCATTCCCTCTGGAATTAAGCCGTGCCCGCGGGGCTGAGGAGGAACTCACCTTCATGGGACATGTGCTTTTGTCCGCGCTTCTCTGGGCAGCAGCCTCGAAGCAATAAGCCACTCTCCTGCCGGGCGGCCAGTGCCGGGGCGCCAGCTGCTCCATGAACTCCTCCAGGCTGATCACACGGTGGTAGCGCCGCAGCGGCTCCAGCCTGAAGTGCTCCGAGTAGGGGACGTGCAGCTGTGCGGGGACACAGCCCGTGAGCCGGAGGTGCTCTCACCCCCGGCGAGGTGCCAGCCCTGCCCGCCGCGCCCCGCTCCCTCCCCGCGCCCGCCGCGGCTCACGTTGGTGTAGGGCGGGCGGTGGTGCCGGTACTCGATCCAGGGCGGCACGGCCAGGGTCCGGTTGAGGGCGCGGGCGAAGGCCAGGGCTCCCAGGAAGTGCTCGGCTTGGTTACCGAAGCGGCCTGCGAGAGATGGGGCTCAGGCGGGGACCGCGCCGGGGATGGAGCGGGGGATGCAGCGGGAGCCGCGCCGGGGGATGAGACGGGCACGGACCGCGGACCGCACCGGGGATGTGACTGGGAGATGCACAGCGGGGCCCGCACCGTGAGAGCCTCACCCATGCAGGGACAGTAGAGCAAGTAGCCGGCCTCGTCCCAGGCGGGCGCCGCGCCGCCTCCCGCCGCCATCACCGGGAGGAGCAGGAGGAGGACGAGCAGCACCGGGACCGGCCGCACCGCCATGGTGGCTCCTCGGCGGCCAAAGCCCGGCGCCACCATCCCGTCATGCCCCGCGGCGCGCCGCTCTGGCGGCCACCACCGAGCCGTGACGTCACTCCCACAAGGCCCCGCGCAATGGCGCCGCCGGGGCCGGGACCGGAGCCGCGCTTGGCGGGGCCCGGGGGAACGGGGTGAGCGCGGGGGGGCGAGCGAGGGGGGCGGCACCGCAGGGAGGGGCGGCGGCACGGCCGTACCCTCCCCTCGGCGGCGGGGTCCCCTCAGGGGACAGGGGGGCGTGTGAGGAGGAGGAGGATGCGGGGCGGAGGGGGGGGCGTAGGCCGGGCCCGCCTCCCTCCCCTCAGGGCTGCGGGGCGGGGGTGGGAGGTGTGATCCCGCTCCGCCGGTGTTGCATTATCCATGGAGCGCTCCTGGGGGTGGGGGTCTCCCGCTTGGCTTCCGAGGCAAAAGGCGGAGGTGCCGCGGGGGATCGCGGGTTGCCCGGAGGGCAGGTCGCGGCCACCCCCCGGGACCTCCGCCGTTTGCAAGGCGCTTGCAACAGCACGTTAGAGCTCCCTAAAATTCCAATGTGATCGTTTATGCACCTTGCTGTTAAAGACATCGACATTCAAACTCTTGTCTTCTTCCAGGTAACTTTGAAATTGGCCCAGATGGCCGGGATTTTTCAGAGGGAAAGGAACAGCTCCCTGGCAAAAGCAGCAGAGACTCCTGCAACGCCTGCACCGCTCTGGAGCAAGAGGTAGAGAACGCTTACCTTTTCCAGGAGAAATTTCACAGAGAGGTGAAATCTTCATGGTTTTAGCACCTAGAAAGACAGACTGCCCTGACCTACAGGCCTCCTGCACCCTGAGGGGTCAGAGCAGCTGTCACATCACTCTGGTTTATCACTAAGTGGCACCTCAGCAGTTCTGGTCCTTTATTGTTCTGCTCTGGCCACGTAGATTCAGCCTGCACAAAACCAAGTTTTGTTTTTAACAGGCATTCCCAACTGTCACAATAGCATATTTTCTTGGAGTTATCTAATTTTCAGTGTTTTCCACCCTGAGGGGACCATCCATGGTGGTGGGGGTGATGGTGTAGTCACAGCAGTAGTTGTTTCAGCTCTCCATAACGTTCCTTGAGCACTTTCTTGCCGGGGGTTGGTTTGTTCCCTCGCAGTTGCACATCCTGCCCACAACTGGCACTCGTGTTGATGTGCAGCAGGAAGTTCCTCCTCTGAAGCAATCATGGAGTGAGAAAGAGCTTGAGGGTTTGATGCTATTTTAAGAAGAGTTTCTCAGGCAGCCAAATTGAGCGAGAGATCGTTTTTATTTCAGCTGACGGTTTACCAGCCGAGCTGGTGGTAGAACCCTATAAAAACATTGTATTTCACCAAATCACAACTCAAGAACAACCTGCTTAGAGAGCTTAATATAGAACCTCATCAACATGAAAGCAAGAAGAGCTTACAGGAGGTGTATTTTGTTGAACAGGAAACAGTCTGAGCTTCCATTATTAATAGATGAGAGAGTCAAAGAAAAAAAATAGCTAAAGATTGCTCATTACTGTAGAAAACTTGCTAATCCAGAGAGGCAGAATCTGCCTCAGAATCGAAAAGTGAAAATACAATGAATAATCCTATCCTGAAGAGGAGCAGCATCCGTTGCCTTCCAGAAAAAGGTGTGATGTTGCCTATAACTGCGAGTTTTCTTCCTCAGCCCTGTTCACCCACATGTGGGGGTTCAGATTGGTTTGCTTTGGAGATGGTTTTGCCCAGTGCACCAGGTTGGTAGCAGAAAGGATGGGAAAAGAAAATACAAGAGAACCTTGATTTCTCTGAGAATCTCTAGGAGGGAATTCCATGTAAACAGAGACCAAGAGCAAGTGAGAATATGAGAAAAAATGGGATGAGAAGTTATCCACAAAACACGCAGGGAAAGGTATTTAGACCTACAAAGAGACACCTTCCAATATTATTTCAGGAGAAAATACATCCAACAGGTAACAATGGCTCTTAATGGTTGCAAAAGAATGTGATTCAGAAAAAAATTAACATAATTTTATTCAGGTAACAGTTTAAGGGGGAAAAGACAGAAAAACAGTGTGGAGATTGGAGTTGCCCATGTCTGGGAATACACATCTTCACAATTTCATTGTGTGCACGGGTGAAGGATGCAGTGTCTTAACACCAGCCTTCTGTGATTGCAGATGAAGAAGTTTTGCTATTAAAGCAGTTTGGTCACAGGGGGCTCCAACAAAAAACTGCACCGGGACAACATCACAGCAAGACACCCACAGGTTCAAATTCTGCTTGACATGGCCGTGTTCCACTAGTCCTGCCATGACGGCATTTTTTCCCAGTGTTCCCAACTGGATTCAAGATGCAAAGCAGGAGGAGGAAGAGACAGGCTGGAAATTAGTCCCCAGACCAAGAGGTGAAGAGACCGAAAGTCAGGGAAAATGCCAGTGTGAACTATCGGAGCCCTCCTTCCCTCACGTGGACAAGCTGAGAACTCACACACTTTCCCATTCAGAGCAGAGGCCCTACAACTGCCCCCAGCTGCACTGTGGCAAGGCCTTTGCTTCCAAGTACAAGCTCTATAGGTAGGTATCTGTTAGTGCCTCTTCCCAGCAGTGCCAGGAGAGAGGGGAAACCCCCTCCCTCGTGTGTCTTTGCTTGAATTTCTGAGAAGCTGGAGGAGGGGAAATGCCCTTTTACTTTTCAAAGCAGTTGGGTCCCAGACATTACCATACTTGGCATATCTTTAAGTACCTTCTAGAGAACCTCAGCTAATGCTTTATCCTGAGCTCAAGCTGTTTTCTGTTTCACTGAGGAGGAAATAGAAACAGAAAGTGAAGTTCACAGATTAAAAAACAAAATGAAAAGCAAGAATAGCATTTGCATTCCTAAGTCCTTCCTCTAACCACATGGATAATTCCATGGCAGCTGTTGCTCCAGTATGGAGAAGCAGAGTTCCCATTTATGTACAACACAAAATAATTAAATAGTGATAACTGAGAACTTGAAACCAGATGAACCACAGTGTAGATGAGTGTGAGATACCAAGGTGAAATCGGACCACAGCGGCTGTCAGCAGACTTGGCCACAGCCTGGCCCTCCTTATGAACTGAAATTTTCTCACCTCTGTCACAAATTAGGGAGGTTTTCTTTGGCAGTTTCCCTTTGGCAGCCTCAGCAGAGAGCAGGACCTGAGGAGAGACAGCTGCTAGGACAGACTGTAGGCTTTGCCTGAAGCATTGTGCTCCTGTGCCCCTTGTTTAGTGGCAGTAAAATGCCATCTGGGATTTTTGTGGCATAAAGTGTAGGACACAAGGAAAACTAGTGTGTGCTCCCTTGAGAGCTGGACATTTGTCTAACCTTTCCTGCTTTTTTCCCCTAAGGCATATGGCCACGCACTCTGCTCAGAAGCCTCACCAGTGCATGTACTGCGAGAAGATGTTCCACCGGAAGGATCACCTTCGGAATCACCTCCAGACCCACGATCCCAACAAAGAGGCCCTGCACTGTCCCGAGTGCGGCAAGAACTACAACACGAAACTGGGCTTCAGGCGACACCTGGCCATGCATGCAGCTGCCAGTGGTGACCTCAGCTGCAAGGTGTGCCTCCAGACCTTTGAGAGCACCCAGGTCCTGCTGGAGCACCTCAAAGCTCATTCCAGGCGGGCTTCTGGTGGGGCGAAGGAAAAGAAGCATCCGTGTGACCACTGCGATCGGCGCTTCTACACCCGGAAAGATGTGCGGAGACACTTGGTAGTGCACACGGGGCGGAAGGACTTCTTGTGCCAGTACTGTGCTCAGAGGTTTGGCAGGAAAGACCACCTGACCAGGCACATGAAGAAAAGCCACTCCCAGGAACTGCTGAAGATTAAGACGGAGCCAGTGGACATGTTGGGTCTGCTCAGCTGCAGCTCCTCTGTGGCAGTGAAGGAAGAGCTGAGTCCCGTCCTGTGTATGGCATCCAGAGACATGATGGGTGGTAAGAGCTTCCCTGGTATGCTGCCCGTGGGCATGTACAGCACACATCTTCAAACCATGCCAAGCTCAGGGATGCCCCATTCTTTGGTTCCTAATTCTCTTCCAATGGGAATGAGCTATCCTCTGGAGTCTTCTTCTCCCATCTCCTCCCCACCGCAACCTCCTCCAAAGTATCAGCTTGGATCTACCTCATATTTGCCTGAGAAACTACCCAAAGTAGAGGTGGACAGCTTTTTGTCAGACTTCCCTGGCAGCCTGTCTCTCTCATCTGGTGATCCTCAGTCCTCTTCACCTCAGCCACCCGCCCTGGATGAGGCTTTGCTTTCCAAGAGCCCTGCTAACCTCTCAGAGGCTCTCTGTGCTGCTAACATGGACTTTTCTCATCTTCTTGGCTTCCTCCCCCTAAATCTTCCTCCTTGCAATCCACCTGTCTCATCAGGGGGATTGGTCATGGGCTACTCGCAGGGGGAGGCACAGCCACTGCTCACCACTTTGCAACATCAACCTCAAGAGTCTCCCGGAGCCGGGGCCTCACTGAACTTTGGGCCCCTTCATTCATTGCCCCCCGTCTTCACCTCCAGCTTGAGCACAACCACGCTGCCACGGTTCCACCAGGCATTCCAATAAGCTGGAAACAGCACTGGAGAACAGATCTTTCAGTCACCCTTTTGTGGAGAGCCTTAAAAACGCACAACTCTTCCTTCCTTGGGGGTGTGAAAGCTCTGGCAGAGCTGGGTCAGATGGGAGGTTTCTGATCTTGGAGGGAGCACTTGTAGACTGGAACAGCCGATACGCCGTGCAAGTCCCAGTCCTGTACAGCGGAAAGATTTCAGCTGATAGACTGGATATATTTTATCTAATTTTTAATCTGTGAATCAGGAGCCGCGCTTAGCACTGACCTTCCCTGAGAATGCTGGAGCTATGTTCCTCTCTGGGAAGGGACTGTCCCTCAGAAAGAGTTGAGACTCTTTTACCTTGGGCTAAACTTTTGAAGAGTCCAGCTTCCATTTCACGTTACCACACTGCAATTCTGGTAAACCAGCCAACACCTCCACACGGAGAAGAAGTCAGGATACCGCTCTGTATGAAGCCAATGGGGAAGAGGCTGTCCTTCCCTGCTACCTCTCATCCCATCACCCAACGCAGCTTACTCCACATCAGTGTTAAGCAACAAGCCCGTTTACATAGTGAATTCAGCGTCACCTCTTCGGAGCCATTAGGATAAACTCATTATGGTGAACATTGTTTACACAACACAAATCTGTTTCTGCCATTGCAAACATAGGAGGCACCAGAATACACTGGGTTCATCTCTGGTGTAGCTAGAACACTGTTTACACAACGAAGTCAGGTTGCACTGATTTCTCTTCACTTATCATGTTCTTCCCCCATGGGGAAACACACTGCTTTTGGACCACTTCAGCCTCTGCCCCTGTAGGCAGCAGCTTCCTGCCTTTTCTCGCTGACTATCCCGAGGGAGGGGGATGGAGCAGCCCTCACAGCTTAGCTTGGTGTGCGGTGTATGGACAGAGCCCTTTTAAATATCTCCCCCAGGCAAACAGATCTGGAAACCAAAGCACGTGAGAGAGCTGGATGAGGAGCTCGGGACATCGAGCACTGGCATACCAGGCATGGGTGAGAACAGGCCACAGGCCCTGCTCCGTAGGTTCCCTTGGGATGAGGAATAGAGTATGAGTTGCTGGGGTTTGGGGTTTTTTAACCACAGCCATTCATTGAGGTCAGCACTCTCTTTGGCTTATCCAGGAAGCAGTCTGAAAGGTATATTTTTACCTCAATGGTGGTAACATCCAAGAATCAAGGAAGAATTGATCCCAGCTTCATGTACACTCTGTTAGTGTATTTGAAGCATGTTCCCCAACACCAATAGTTTTAACAAATACTGAGGGTTGGGCCCTGCAGTCAACTTTTCACTTTGGATTTGGTTCCACTGGCATTTTTTGTTCTCTCCTTCTCGAGCCTTGCATCCCGAAGTTAAAGTCCTGCTTCCCTTGCTCCCTGCCCCACCTCTTAAACTCTTCCATGGGCTGCCTGCCTGCCAGGGCAGAATGTTACACTGGGAAGTGGCAGCCAGCTGCTGGTGTCATTTAGCATCTGTACTGTGTCCTGGTCCCATTTTCCTGGGCGCATGTACTGCAAGTGGGGACATACAGAGGTCACTCACTCTGCATTGGTGCATGTTTATGACTATGGACAGGCAGATCTTCATACCTCAGCATGGAGGAACCACTGTAGGCCAATATAAACCAGGAAATCTGTCAACATTGTTCTCCATAAATCTAGGATACGCAAAATCTACCTCTACTCTGTTATCTCAGCTCCTTGGGCAAAGCCAGATGCTGTCCTCCCTCATCTCCCCACAGCACATCCACCTCAGTCAATGCAGATTTTTTCCTGCTGAGCCATGATCCCACCATGTGACATCAGCTGTGCCTCTTTTGGTCACAGGCTTGTTCCCTTCCATTTTACTCCAGAATTTTATTTTTAATTTAGCTTAGTAATTCTTCCCAGAATGACTCTTTAGCAATCCATTGATTCTCCAGAACATAGATCGGTTGTTTTAGGTTAGCCAGCAATGCTGCAAATAAGACTTTTGTATCAAAATGTAATATAAGATTTATTTACCTCAGCAATATCCTGTGGCAATGATCTTCCCGAGTTGAATGCAGTACTTTTTCCTTTTCTCCACTGGAAAATGTTGCCTTTCCAAGTCCAACGAGTGCCTTCTTGTTCTCTAACCTAGCAAAGGTAAACAGGGCATTGCAGCCAGTCTGTTTACCAGTATTGAATACCTCAGGCCTGTCTTCTATTGCTTTGCTCTTTGCAAATTAAAGAGTTTCACACTGTTACCAATTATATGCAAGCCTTATCCCTGTCTTCAGTTGAGAGGATTATTATTTTTTGAGAAATAAATGGTCAGAACTGATCACTCACTGCCAGTGAGGATTATCAGATTTATGCAATGCCATCACCCGCCTTCCCCCACTGCAGAACATTCAGCTTTCTTGCTTCCTGCCTGCATTGTACTCTGAACAGATGTCATCACTGGAATTCCTTTAGCAGTGGTAGCTAAACTTAGAGCCAGGCATCTTTTTCCTACCAGTAGTCTGTCAAAGAATAAATGGAATTCATTTTGCTATGATTTGCACGTGTGATTTGCTTTCCACAGTACTTTAACAAGCAGAAAAATAACCTTTGTCAATGAAAGGAAAATCTAACCCAGGAAAGGCAGTGTGGTCAGAGACAGCATTGGAGCTGATTCCAGGTGTTTGCACAGGAAAATGGATTCAAAGTTCCTCTACCACAACAGTTTGTAATCTAAAAGTATTTTACCAGTCAATCTAAAGCTAATGAGAACAATTCCATTTGAAACAGCAGGTGTGCAATTCACAGAACAAATTATAGTGAACAACTTTTTAGTGTTTATAAGAAAAAACTTGAGCATCCAAGCTTACAGCACTTGGGAATCCCAGTCCATTGGGACATACATACCAAGCTCTTAGGAAAATCAGTGGACGTCAGCTTAGCCAAGCTCATGCTGATGCAACTGGAGGTAAGGCACAAGAGTTACCTTGGTGAGCTGTGAGGGGGATTGATGCAGCACAGCCTACAATCTGTTCTGTGGTGTATGTGTAGGGTTTTGTGGCAGCCACTGTGCTTGTTATGTGATAAAAAAAAAAAAAATCAGTCATACCAGAAAGAGTTTGGTTTTGGTTCTTGTTTGTTTTAGACCACGAGTTTGGGACTGCAGGTCCAGGACACAGCTGTGAGCCATTCAGGGCCCAACAAACCATCCCACTGTTATCTCTCTATTCCTGGCTGGCACGCCGGTACCAGGAGGGTGGCATCAGATTGAGCCCCAGAGCAGCAACCACAGCACATAATTGGTCAGGATGGTTTAGTTAAATAAAGGAATATTTTAAACTGGCTTGGGTTGGGAGGTGTCCAGGAGTGATAGGAACAGTGCTAGATATAACAAAATGTAAACCCACAGAGCTCCAGTCAGCAAAAGCACAGGACATGAACTTGCCAGCCCTTATAAATCAGACCCTGGATTCTCAGGAAGCTATGAACTTAAATGTCCCCCTAGAAATAAGAACTAATAAATAGCCAAGCCAAGCCAAGCCACTCCCTGGCAGCAGAGGGTTAACTCTTGCCCATCCTTCCAGGCTCAGATTGCCAGAGTTCTGTGAAAGGCTGAAGATCTTTTTCCCCCTGGGATTCCAGCTCACTCAAAATCCATTTGCAGGAAGGAACAACATGTTATCTTGCATTTGCTTCCACTGAATTTCACATGACAGAATACCCACACACCGCGTTGTGACAGACCCTGTTCTCTGTCTCACAACATTGCTGCTCTTTAGCCTCAGTGTTGAAAAATGGTGTCACTTCAACTGGAATCCGTTTTTCGCCTCCGGTGGATTGATGATTTCAGTACTTTTGTTGAGCTCAGCTCTTTGTTCTTTAATTCCTTCCTTGCTGACAGGTGAATAGCAGCTGCTGGGAAGATTTCCTGCAGTTCACTGAAAAAATCCCTTTTTTCTTTCTCTACCATTGCACCACCTTTGCTCTCTGGACAGAACAACCCCACAGAGGCATTTTCTGCTGGCTGCAATTAAAATTTCCACAAATAAATCTTCAAAGATGTGCTTCCCATCACCCTACCTTCTTGCTTATCCTCTAATCCCAGTTAGTCAGACTGACGGAATTCTCCCTCAGGTGCCTATTTTTAGTTAATTGCCTGCCCAAGCCCTGGAGCTGTACTGCCACTAAAGAGTGAACTGGATGAATGGCTCAAATAGACCCACTTCAGGTTTTCATCCTGATCCAAAACTTGCTTCTTTTCCATAACTTATATTTTATATTTTTCCCAGTTCTCAGAGATGGGAGTTTACATCTGAAGCTGTGAATCCCATCATGCCTGACCCCGTGCGGTTGGAGAAGGTGGTTTGGTTTAGCCTGATCTGCTGGATCTGGGAAGCCCAGATTCTTTTCACCCCAATCCCCAACCTTGGCATCTCTCACCCTTTTCATGACTGTTTTTACCCGTAACATGCCACAGCCATGCTGGTACTGCTGATCCAGCTGCCTTAGAGGACTGCTAATTCCTATTCCCCACCACCACCACGTCCCAGTACAAGCAGATCCCTCTCAGGTTCTGCTGTCCCTGCTGTACAATCCATGCACACTGGCATTAGGCTCACCTCTGGCTATTCCCAGTGATGGACTCGCTTCCTTCTGGTGAATAACTGGGATCCTTTAGGAATCCTTTTGCACATTTCAGTCAGTCTTGTGGCTCGAGGTAAGGAGTTTTCTCCCAGAGTGCAGTCTGCAATCTGTACCCAGAGCCAGCTCCACGTGTTCCCACAGGCCACTTGCCACTAAAGGCTTCAGACTGGACAGGAACAGGTCAAGCAAAAATAGAACTGGCGATTAGAAATGAGACCAGAAAACAGATCACATTCTGCTTCTCACAAATCCACACCAGGAGATGCGCTTGGCTTTCCTGTTCAAAGAACATTCTATTTCCATGTGCACAGCTGAGCTGCAGGAGGAGCTTGAAGCACCTTCCTCACTCTGTGCTCATGGCTGAAGCCAGGCCTGTATGGTCCTTTCCACCACTGCCTAAATACCAGCATGGAAATAGAGCATACATAACACAGAGGGAGCTTCTCTCTATCAGACCTTGGTGACAAGGAAAGTTAAAGGCATTGCAAAAGATAAAAGACAGGGAATTTGGAATTAATTTTTTTATTATTATAAATAGGTCAGCTCTTCAGTTGGGGGAAGGATCCTCAACATTTAAGTGTCTTGTTACAAACCAGCCATCCCTCACTTTCACAGCTTTCTTCACCTTCAGTTTCATCCTCTGTTCACAAACAAACTACTATGCAAGGAGATAACCAGCTCTAGCAGGGAATGTACTGAGTGGACAGGGACAGCCTCCATAACCTGGCACAGGCCAGGCTGCCTCAGTGTCCAGGTGAACAGGCCAAGGACCTGCCTGCAGTCCTTCTCCCTCTGTAGTCAGTGTCCTGTGCTTGAAGGTGACAGACGAGCTTTGCTCACAGCCCTCAGCAGCACAACCCACTTCAGGGTGCCACATAAGGGTGCAGGAACCTGCATGCTCCAGGACATCCCAGAACTTCTGCTAGAAGCCTCGCTGGAGACTGAGTTCTCCTCACCCTATTGAGTGCCTCATCCTTGGTGCTTTGTGGAGCTTTCTCACTTCAGTAATTCCTGCTATCTAGGAACAGTTTTTAGAAAGATTGCTTTGTAACATTATAAAGTTACATAACATGTACCAGTGTTTCCCTTCAATGAGGATATTGAATTACACAGAGCTGTCTGCTGATGTGCTCTTGAGAACTGGCTGGCTACAAGAAGGACAAAAAGGAACCTGTGGAACCCCTGAGAGCAGCCAAGCTCCGAAACTGCTGCTGGAATAAAAGTTACCAAGTGGTCTTTGTAGCCACAAGTCATGCCAAGAACCCTCTCCCAGCACAAGCTCTGCCATGTCCCACAGGAGCCAGTAAACATCCCATTGGAAGGTGAAGGGTTTGGGATTAGCCCTGGGAGGGGATGGGAAAGTCAGTGTCGCTCCCTGGGGCTGCCATTCACACTGTCCCTTCTTGTGCTGGATCTGGACAGGCCCCGTGCCTGACCTCCCTCCCTGCAGCTACAGCTGCCAAAGCCAGAAACTTCCCATTGTTAAAGCTCAACTGGTTTTCTAAAAACAAACTTTCTAGCACTTTTACACACAGTGAATAACCTCTTTTAATGGAGTATTTTGGGGGCTGTAAACAAAGGTTTTAAAACAAGGTAAACAAGGTTTTAAAATTGTAATTAAGTGCCATTAGGAAATGTATGGTTCATCACTAAAATTAGCTCTTGCAAAATCAAGTTCACATTGAAAGCATCTTTTATAATGAAGTTGTTTATTAAAAGCATTTGGATGATCTGCCCTGGGTGTCTTCATGGAGGGGAACTGGGGTTGTGGTTGGTTTAAGACAAGATAGAATCATAAGGTAGGTCAAAGACATAGTTCCCTACATGAAGCCACAGAGGTTTTTAAATTTCTTCCACGCAAAGAATTAGACCCACAAGAAAAAGACCCAGCACCCCACTAGGGAGGCAGCCACAGCAGACACCATTATCCCCTCTCAAGGAGAATGTTTGTTAGACAGAAAGTTCTGGTTGCTTGGTTTCACTAAAATTTCCAGCCCATGTAGCAGAATTTCAGACAAGTCCAGCCCACTCCCCACTCCCAAATCATACTGACATGCTCTGCTCCCCACAGGCAGGAGAACTAAGACCAAACCTCAGCTTAAGCTAGAGCTGCTTGCAGGTGCCAGCAGCATTTGAAGATGAAACAGGGCAAAGCACACGCTGCCCTCTTGGGATTCTCCTTCAGAACACAGATTAAAAGCTGACAGCCATGATCAGTGTTAGTGCTTTTCTAAGAATGATCTAGTTTTTAGTTCTAGTTTTCATTCCTGATTCAGTCACCATTAAAACATGCCCTTTCCTCAGCAGCTTCCCCCTGGAGCTGGAAGCTGACAGGACATGAATACACTCATCTGCCAAAAAATGAGATTTAAGTTCAGCATGGATTGTCCTGGTGGTGGAGCTGAAACTTCCTCTGCTTTTTTAAAGGGAGAAGGAACTATTCTGATGCTTCCTGAGTTTTGATTCAAGTATTTGCCAGCTCTGGTCTCGGTCACAGACATTCAACAGCCCCCAACACTGGACCCTGTAGCCTGGGGGAATCACATCCTTTGCTCTGCTGGGCAAAACATCTCAGGAAAAGTGAATTCCCTTTCCCTCCCTCAGTCAGCATTCCAGCAGATGCTCACTGACCTCCTGCAACAGAAACATACCAGCTCTGGGAAGCCATGGAGCTGGAAGCTAACATAGAGGGCTCAGCTTCCACAGCACCAGTGCTTCTCAAACTCAGATGAAGGAAGGGCAGCTCCCTTCTGAGCTGTCCTCTCCCCTCTGCTGCTATAAAGCACCATGTATGTGCCCAGCATGCCATCCAACAGTTCCACTGCTCTGCCCATCAGCACCACATCAAACAACGTATCTCACACAAGAGACAGTTGCTCAAGTAACCTTACCCTGCAGCACAGCATCAGCAGATCCAAATGCCTCAATTGGTGGCATAATTACAATATATGGCAGCATTCAGGACATGCTACACTGGGAGAAACTTAGTTTATCAGGAGAAAAATATTACAAAGAAAACCAGAGTACTCCAAGCTGTGCTTCTGGCTGAAGCTACACATCACAGACCACATGGGTGTTGAACACGCCAAGCATTACAAAAAGAAATCCTCCAGAAAAGGCTTAAGATAACCCAAGAGAGCAGGACAACAGGACAATGGCAGATTTATTTACAATAGGACACAAAGAATACATACATTAATTAAAAATTACAAAGAATACAGAGAAAACACTTCAGGGAAGGGAGAGAAATCAATGCTGGCTGAGCCTCTCCACTGGGGCAGGGGCAGAAGAAAAAAAAGGAAAGAAAAACAAACAAACAAAAAAAAAATCGACCAAAATCTCAAGAGAGGGACCTCCAATCAGAACTGACACAAGACTCCACAGCACAGTTGGCTCACGCATCCCCTGCTCCCTTTTTCCATTCATGATTCCTGGCTGATTAGACTTTGGCATGATGGGCAAGGCTGATGGGAAGGGACACGGGCCCTTGCATGGAAACTTATGGCAGTTGGGGTTAAAAAAGGCCCCAAAGCCCTCCCAGGAAGCAGGGAGGGCCTTGGACAGTTCTGAGTTGTAATGATGTGACCTGTGGCAGCTGGTCATTGGAAGACCTTACTGCAAGAAGAAAAATTTTCATAGATCTCACTAAAAAAAACCTCTCCTCTGTAGTCCTGATTGAATCCAGTGGGTCTGGGGATAGAGGGAGCCTTCACTGCAATGTGGAACCTTTTTCTTGATAAACATCACTGAAGTGACCAAAATAAAAAAAAAAAAAAACCAAAAAACCCACAAGCCAATTCTAACCTCTTTTTAAAAGGGTTTCCCACGGACCGATTCAGGCATCAAGCCATGGGAAAAGAAGAGCCTGTGTCAGCTGTCCTGGAAAGCTTGGACTGTTTCTTGTGGAGAACAAAATACAGCTATGGGGTGTACACTTTTCCTGTTCCCTGGAGGTAGAGAATTTCAGAGGAGGAGCAGACACCAGCGAGGGCAGCTGCAGCAAGGGGGCCAGGGGCGAGATAGCCTTGCTCCCAGCCTTGGGACAGCTCACAGAGCCACCCACCTGTGCCAGCCCCTTCAGGATGGCCTGCACAGCCCTCGGGCCCAACATTGCCTCAGATCACTTGGCACTAACACCACGGCACCACAGCCATCTCCTGCAGGCTCTGCAGGATCCCAGCAGCATTCCCAGGAAGAAGCCTGTCCCGTTTCCTCACACATCTGGGAGCAGAGCTACTGACAGAACAAACCCTTGTAGTTACCTCACACATCCTTCCAGTCCTGTATTCCAGCATAACCATGTCACTTCCACCAGGACGTTGTGTCCTGCCTTCTGAAGGAGAGGCAATCCCACCCTCCTGCAGCGGCTTGTGCTGTCCGAGGCTGGAGGGAGGGAGAAGCAATGCCGAGGGTTGCAGTTCTCAAGCTCTCTCAGGGTGAAATTGCACTTCCCAGGCTCTGAATGGCACCTCCAGCAAATTGTAAACAAGCCGAAGCTGGGACTTCGGTGATTGGAGCGCGCTGGACTCCCGCTGGGTGAGCCTTTAGGCTCTGGTTATTCTGCCATAGTCAAGCTTCCTCTTCTGTGCAGACACGAAGGCAGGAGAAAAACCCAGTCTGATACTTGTCTGAAGAATCTCCCTGAATCCTAGAGCACCCCAGGGGCTGGAAGAAAACGTTTTCACAAGTGTTTCCACTGCTGTCTCAAATCCATTCATCACCAACTTAAAAAAAAGGATGAATTAGCAAAAAGGGGGTTTACTTATACAGAGGGATATTTCTCTGCTAAAAAACTCCCTCAAATATGGAACAGGATAATAAAGTTAAAATGTAAGGTATCTACAGACCCCTTTTCCCGCAGAAGTAGCCCAGAATCCATGTACACTGTGCCAAAGTTACATTCCAAATCGAGGAGTTAATTATTTCTCTTGTCACTCTCCCACTGGATTTTTGTTTCCTTAAAAAGAGCTGGGAGAAGATGTCCCTGTCCCTCACGGGAGGACACGTTCAGAGGTGTCTGATTCCTGCTGGGGGGGTTCCAGCTTCAGTCGATTTTCACAGCGGCGTAGATTTTCCGCACAAACATGTAGGCTGCATAGAAGCCGATGGTGCCCGTCAGGAGCCAGAAGGACAGGACCATGAGGGCAGTGTAGCCAAAGTACAGTAAGGAGGGAATGAACTCAACAATATCCAGCTAAAACAGAAGAGAAGGAAAAAAAAAATTCAGCAAAATAACATACAGAGGTGACAAACCAACCAGTGCCCTCTGCAGGGGGAGCTATGGCAAAGGGAGGAAAACTTTCATTTTTGTCCAGCTGAAGGGAGATGGGGTCAGGGAATGCCACTCTGCATGGGTCCCGGGGCACCTACACCCTTCTCTTCTGTCTGGATGGACTGTCAGCACTGCCTTGGGCTAGTATATGGCAGAGTGGGACTTGGAAGGCCCACCACTTCCTTTCCCAAATCCCACAGTCGCCCCCAAAAACATGGCACTTTCACCCAGGAGGAATACCTTGTTCACAAAGTAGAAGACAGCATAGATCAGCACGTAGAAAGCAGATCCTCCAGACACGAGGAAGGTCCTCCACCACCATCGGTAATCCTGACAGGATAAAGAGCCTCATTATCTCATGGGCTTGCTTCTCCCAGGGCACTGCCTCAGGGAAGCTGAGATCTTTCCAGGACAAGGGAGAACACCACCCATCCTCCTACAAAGGACATCCACAATTTGGGGCTGGGGATTGAAGTGTTTCCAAACTAAGAGATATGAAGCTGACAGTGAAGCAAAGCCAGGTCAGGCTCAAAGCACCTGCTGCCCAAGGACATGGCTCACCTCTGGACCTGCATTTTGTTTTGTTTTGTGGCTGGAATGGAACAGTTTGGGAACAGCTCAAAACACCCTGTGCCCAGCAGAATTCCTGGTTTGAAACCACAGTTCCCAGCCTAACAGATAATCAAGGAGCTTTAAGTGCCCTTAGAGTGAAGGGACATTGGGGACAATCACACCTGTGAGGCTCGGCCACACTAGTCTTTGCTGAGCAGCAGCAATAATGGGACCTGTGCTTTTCCAGGAGCAAGTACCCTGAGCTACCCAAACTACAAATGAGGAAATCTCACCTCAGCACAGAGCTGGAAATACACCATGACAATGCTGATCTGGGAGCAGGATACCACCAGAATTATAAACACCAGGAAGAGGAAGCCAAAAAGGTAATAGAACTGGTTCTCCCAGATTGCCTGAAACAAAGACACAGCAGGAATTTGTTTCCATGCTACTGTGATCAATCACTGAATGTGGGACTAACTTCTGGCAGCCAACCAGGGGAAAATGAAGAGCCCCTCAGCCTCACCCAGATGAAACCACAGACTTAATGCATTTCACAATGCCACTTCAGAGGATTCAGGCTGCAAAAAGGTGCACAGGACAGCTCTGAGGTCACTTGTTCATTCCCCTGCATCTCCCAAGCAATAGAACAGCAAATTCCTCCCTGTCCATACAAGGTGAAAAATGGGCAGCAGCTGAAACAGTGACTGTCTCAAGACCAGGACCTCTCCTTGATGTAATGTTACAGTAAATTTAATCTTTACCACAATCCTTCAAATCACCAGGAGTGTTCCATTGCTCTCTCTGGAAACTACTGAATGGCATGTAAGAAACCAGCTACCCTCTTCAGAGAATAAAGAAATAGGAGACTGCTACTCCAGTGGATGCTCCTTCTCTTTCAAAAGCTTTGGCTTAAGAGGAATCCTATTGAGGAGGAAAGTAGAATATATGCTTACACTGAAAATGAAGAACAGTTCAATGAACATGGCTCCAAAAGGCAGAATACCAGCCATGAGGATCCTACAGAGCAGAAAGAAAAACCATAAGCAGCACAATAAAACTGTCTGGACATTAAAAAATCCTTGTAACCACATAGAACACTCCAAGCAAAGGCTCTACATATCAAGAATACTCCCATATACCACTACTACAAACACCCCTCATACCACATCCAAATTATCAGTGTTGTCTCAAGGAACCCCATCTGCCATCTGTCCATGTCCAGAGAGCAGCAGAAGGTGACACTCAGCAACCCAAGGGGACTGACGGGAGAGGACTTAACTCACCATATTTCCCAGACACCCATCACTCACCCCACAAATTTGTTCATATACCACCTCTGCTCCGGGATCTGCCTGGGAATCTGATTTGTCCGTACAGGATTGTCATACGGCTGCTTGCGAAATCCAAAGTAGTAACCCAGGTAGACCAAGGGCAAGGAGATCCCAAACCACATGCACAGCAAGGCCACCATGGTAGGGAAAGGCACCTGGAATCACACCAAGAGCCACAGAAGTGAGGCTGACAGCTCACCTGCCCTGGGGACTGATGTCATCAGCCAAGCCAACCCTCCAGTCACCCATTTGGAAAGGTCTGGGAAGCCAAATGAGTCCCTACCAGCCCAGCGACCCACTCCCACCCAGCAGGCCCCAGGCTGAGGGTGGCACCTACCGCACCAGAGGAGTGTTTCCCCCAGATGAAGCAGTTGAGGATGAAGCAGATGCCGAAGACTACGCCTGGGTACAGGGTCGCTGTCTGCAAGAGGAACCACAGTGTAAGAGAAAGCACTCATCAGCCAGGTGTTCCTCTGGAATGAGTTCATCCCTGGGACAAGGCACATGTGGAGAAGTGTCCCTTTTGCTACAGGATGAGGACACAGAGCTGGGCTGTGGGAAGGATTTTAGGCAATGCTCTAGTACATGCTCTACTTGTGCATTTTCTGTACAGCTACAAGGACTCAACCCACAGCAAATGTGCAGCAAAGCCAGACTGTGTCCAGCTACCACAAACATGTGGAGCTCATCCACAGATCTTGCCATCAGCAAACCTGGATAAACAGCTCAGAACATCCAAGACTCACACAAAAAGCTCCCTTCTTCCATCGATGGCCTTTCAGAGTCCGGTATAAGCGGCCAGCAAAGAATCCACCAAAAACCCTGGACAGAAACAAGCCAAGACAACGAAAATGAGCTGTTGTTGCTGGGGAGAGGCAGGGCAGCACTGAGGGAAGCCGTGGAGGCACCTACCCCATGAACATGAAGAGGAAGCAGGCAGTTGTCATCAGCGCGCCCCGGCTTGAAGGCGACAGCATCCCCAGCATAGCAACAACTGCAGAGGGAAACAGGACAAGGAACAGCAGCTCTGAGGAACATGTGCTGCAGCAGCTGGAGGACAGAGGCCTGTCCCATCCACAGCCCACAGCTCCTGGAATTTCTGCACAGGCCTCATTTCCTTC
This sequence comes from Lichenostomus cassidix, assembly GCF_008360975.1. Lineage (NCBI taxonomy): Eukaryota > Metazoa > Chordata > Aves > Passeriformes > Meliphagidae > Lichenostomus > Lichenostomus cassidix. Next base: position 7,323,212 of record NC_139500.1, on the reverse strand, counting down.
ACAGCATAACACATCTACAGCCTCCAGCACCGGCCAGAGAGGAAGGCACAGCTCTGATCTCAGCTACAGACCATGCTTCAGCCTCAGCTTCCCCAGGGATGGGAGCAGGTGCAGCTCAGCAGGCAAGGCACACCTGTGCAAAAGTCTCCCAGCCCACTATCAGCCAGGGCTCACAACTTGGCAATGGAAATAGAATCACAAAAAGCTGCCTTCAGCTAGGAAATGTCATCCAGCAGCTCTGCAGTGCTGAGCCCAGCCCGATGGCAACAGGAAGCAGCTTCATGGGCCTTACTCCAGCTAAGGTGAGCACAGGGTGAAATCAAACATCCTCAAGCATCATTCATGTTACAGCCACCCCATGCAACGTGTGCCACTTACAGATGACAATCAGGATCATACAGAAGAGCTGAATTCCAGAACCCAGGAGAGAGCTGAGGATCATAGGGTACTGTGGAGGCCTGAAGACATCTCCATGCACAAGTTTCCAACCAGATTCCTCCATGGTATCTTCCTGCAGCAACAACAGAAAAAGGAGGTTATTTAGATGTGATATGCCAATGGAAATTAAGGTCCTATCACAGCCAGGCTAAGAGGTTAACCTCCATGGATCCAGCTTTTCTACCGAATTTTACTACTCTACCAAGAAACTTCTTTCATCTCGGGCTAAAACCAGCTGAGACCCAAATTTTCAGTGCCAGGGCACACGTTTACAGAGCTGTATGCAATTGTTGCTTAGGTTTGAAGACATCCAAACTGCTTTGTGATTGTACAGAAGGTGTGTGACAGCTCGACACAACTGCCCCTCCCACAGCCAGGGCTCAAAGCAAAGCAGGGGCAAGGGAAGAGACAATATACCCAAGTCTGCATACTAGATCCCTCCTGGTCTGTGCTTCCCTCCCTCTCCAATCCCAGCCCCAGCAACAAACACATACAATATCATCTTCCTTGTTGTAGTTGGCAATGTCCTTCCGCAGCGTCCGGATGATGATCATGCTGAGAATCCCTGAAAACAAGCACAGACTGAGTTCAGCTCAGAGGCTCCTACATGGCTGTGCAACTACATAGCTCTCACCAAGACACTGTTCTTTCTGGGAGGGGAGGTCTTGGGTCATTGTGGCATTGGGGAATGGAGCATTGTGGCTTTCTTGTGGGTTTTTTTACTTTCTCAATGACCCCAGTAAGAGAAAGGCTGGTTACTGCCTGACCCCACAGGGCACTGCCTGAACTGGGAGGTTTTAAAGTGCTGATATTGGTTTCCTGTCTCTTCTGACTAGGTTCACACATGGCCACATCCTCCTCAAGCCACCTGCAGCTCAGGCTTAAAGAAAATTATCTGCAGATAATGGTAAAGCCTTCCTCATCCCACACATCCACTCACCTGAAAGGAAGAAGACGACCACAACCGAGTTAATGATAGAAAACCAATGGATCTGCACGTCACTCATGGTCAGGTATGTGTCCCAGCGGGAAGCCCACTTAATGTCACTTTCCTAAAAGAACAGGAGAGTTCTTTTCACAACACCACACTCCCAATGTCTTCCACAACTCCTGTGATAGACACTTGGAGCATCACTGCCAGCCAGCTCCCCAGTACTGCCTCACCTCCCAGTGCACAGAGTAGGTGAAGAGCAACTGGTTCTCTTTAGTAGGATCTATTTCCTGAGGGGCAGAGCCCGTGGCTTCAGGCAGGGTGCACATGCTCTTCTCATCAGCCTTCAAGTCTGTAAGGGAAAGCATGGCACATGGTCAGCTCTTCCCTCAGACACCACCTCTCCCATGGAGCATCACCCTGAGGGCACTGGGCTGCAGTAATTCCAGGTACTGCGGGGAAGCACTCGCTCCTTGCTCACCTGCTCTGCAGTTTGCAAAACTATTCTCCTGACCAGCAGTGGAGCACCATTAACAAACTTTCAGGAAAGCTATGCACAGGGCTCTGCTTAACTGGAAGGATAAAAGCCAGAGGTTCTGAAGCCAAGGATCTAGACCATGAACAAATCCTCTATTCCACACGATATGCTGAGAAACAAGACCTCTGCAGCAGTGCCTGCTGGGCCAGAGGAGATCTGCATGGGGTGATCCACACCATGAACAACTGCCCTTCTAAACACCCTTTTACACTGGGCTCACTGAGGCAGGAGTGTTTTCCCCTTACCATTATTTTTAAAATTCAATCTCCCTAGAACAGTCCCAAACATCCTGTGTGTCCCTGGACTAGCACACAGTGTCCCAGTCAGGGAGATCTGCACCACAACAAGAGCTGGAATGCCAGACATGCCTCATACCAGATGACACAGTGCAAAAAAATCCAACCCCAAAACCTCAAATTCAAATCTTTTTACAGGAACTGATTTTCCACGGATTGCAATTCATAGATATCTCTCTATTGTTCATACCTCCTTAATAACAAAGTGGTTTGTTATTCTTATAATTTAGACTCATTTCTGTGCCCTGTGAAGCAACAATTGGCACCCTAATACATCAGTGGCATCTGACTCTCGTCCCTACAGGAGATTCCTCCCCCTTGCTCCACTCCCCAGGAGTCTCTTACCTTCCAGTTTAATGCTTTGGGGAATCACCTCAAAGCGCACCACCCTGTAGGTGTGCTCCTGGCTCTCTTCCACATCCTCTCTGTGGTAGTAAAGGATGAAGGAGAGGTGGTTGTGCAGGTAGAACTGAAACGGTGACATAAAATAAAACATCAGCACCCCATGGGAGGAAGAGGCAAAGCTGAGAAGCAACAACTGCAGGAAACAGTTTCAGTGAGGGAAAACTAAAGACTCCAACACCAGAGATCAGCCAGCCTGGGGGTCACAGTGCCTTTGCTCTGCTGGGGGTAAACCACTGCATGAGCCTGTCCAAAGTTACACAGTGAATAAAAGGAAGGACTCCTGGCTATTGTACCAGTAGTCCAGCACCCACCCACTTCTTCCCACGAGAGACTCCTCTCTCATATTTCCACTCTTTATAAAAACTTTTGGTTGCATTCCCAATGCTGATACTCTCCAGCAGATCTCTGACACCCAGATTTCCTCCAGGCACCCTCACACAGCACCTCAATTCTCTACCTTGTTACCGTCCATAAACCCAAGCCTATATCCATGCTCGAACTGCACATCCTTCTCCTTCTTCTTCTCCTCTTCCTCACGATTGGAATAAAACTCCAGCCGTGTTGCCACAGGGAGGTTATCAGCAATGCTGAAAACACAGATTTCAGATCAATTTGTCCACAGCACCAAATTCCCCCTGACACAAACCCACGCTCGAGGTGACTCACAGGTGGACGTAGTAATCCTCCCTGATCCGCTCAGCGATGAGCTTGCTCTGCTCCACTGTCAGAGTGACTGGCTTGTTGGGAAAGTTGCACAGAACTTCACATTTCTTTTCCACGTTCATGGAAACCTGGAAAGGTGTATTTACAATTCGGTCCCCTCGAAGAACCTCACCTGGAAAACAGGAAAATACAGGCAGGGTTGGAGAATGCCAGGCTTCCTGCTGCCGATCCTGCTGCCAGGCACTGTCCAGCTGGAGGGACCACAGCAAGACTCCTTTGCTCCACAGGTGCAAGGATAAGACTTCAAGAGAGTTTAGCTACTTTGTTGGAAGTATCAAGCACTGCTCAGGAAGCAGGTTACATGCCCTCCTTCAGGAAAAGCATTTTCTCTGTCCAACACATGGGCACAGCCATTTGCAGACAGCCAGCACACAGTGAATCAGAGAGAGCATGATCTCCCAGCTCAGCAGAAGTGACACTTGCAATTGGTTTTACCCCTGTAAACACCCCCAACACTGTCTGACAGGTACACACCGAGGTTCTCAGCCTTGTATGTGATCTTGGTGGGCTGGCAGAAGGGCAGTGAGTAGTACTCGTATGGCAGCTGTGTCCGAGAGCTCGTCAGCTTCACAGCCTGCAGGAAGAATGGAAGGATTATCCCCAGGAAAGAATTCCAGATAATTTCCTGTCCTCTCAGCATCATCCAGAAGCTGATGCTTACTTCAAGACACCTTCCATAAAGCTCACTTCTGGAAGATACTACTACTACTACTGCTATTAAAAATAGTAACTGAGACAGATGTTCCTGGGAGACTTCCAGTAGCAATTCATTCACAAAGAAACACTCAAAGAACAAAGCGTGGTTTCACTAATTTATGTCTCACTGGAGTCCTCAGAAACAACAAAAAGCTCAAAAGAGATTCAAGAGTCACATTTCATATAAGATTTCCTCAAACAAAAATTCATATCCCACTGGACCTAGAGGTCTGGTTTCAGTGCTATGAAGAGTTCAGCAATTTTAATCTCTGCAAGGAAAGCCAGAGAGCCATCAGTCTGGGAAGACAAGGTGACCAACCACAAACATTCCTGGAGAGTTTCCACAAATCACAGGGCACAGGGGAAGTGCAGAGACATACCACAACAGCCAAGGCCACAGTTGCTCCAAAAAACAGAAGCGGTTTTTGTAACACAGCCAAGCTTGTTTATTGGAAGAGTGCTGGCAAACACACTGACTTGCCTAAGCATTTGAGGAAGCATTTGGCTCCTGAAATCCCTTTGAGAACAGCCATTCCAATACCCTCTTCTGGGAAGCTTACTGTAGCCACAGGCAAGTCTCATTTGCTTAAAAATAGCCTGCATCTGGCAGCCTGTGGCCAAAGAGAAAACTGTGCTGTGCTTCACGTGGGAGCAGCCAACCTCAGCAGCCCCAAGGGTGCTGGATTTGCTGAGACAGAGGCCACCACTTTAGAAAAATAAATGAAATGGGCTATAAATCACTGATGTCTGAAAACAAAGCCTGATTTCCTCATGGATAGGTGCAGCAGCTCTGTTGTTGAGTACCAGCAATGCTGCACAGGAAACAGCTCTCAGCAAGGCTGGGGCTGGAAGATCTGCAACGACAAACACTTCCACTTGGGAAGGACTTCTTATGGATTTTCCTGGTACTGAAGACACAACATGAGCAAACTGGGTATTGAGAAGGTCTGATTAAGACCTTTTTCTACAACTGACCTTCCACCCAAAGGCACACTATCAGTAAGCACTTTGAGAGTCAGTGTAATGCTGGAGAAATTAAGTTCACTGCAAAGCCACAGTGAGAAAGGAACCTTTTCCTGAACAGAGCAACATCTTGAGGACTTTGGTGCAACTACTGCAGGAATTTGGTAGAAGAAATCAGGGGCAACAACAGGAACCACATTGGGACCTGAACATTGTGAAACAGAGGAAATACCTGAATGCAAAATTTTAGCAACAGAATCCTCAAACTTGACTTTCTAGCTCCACTTTAGCTGCTATGATATTAAAAAAAAAAAAAAAAAAAAAAAGACAAATACCCCCAAACCAAATGGACTAACAGCTTTGAGTTCGTCCTACCTTTATTTCTACAGGATCATTGCGGTGGAAGTTGATAGGAGCCACCCCAGGTACATAGAACGAGTCTGTGTTGTGCAGCAACAACAGCAGGCCCAGCACATATCTTAGCCTTTCCTGTAAAAAGGGGAAGAAACATCAAAATATAACAGAAACACTGGAACAACATTAGAGACGGGCAGCAACACTAGAAGTGTTCACTCCAGACATCAGACAGGCTGTGCAGTCAGCTGATGAAACAAATTAAATTCACAAAAGCTGTTCTTAGCTTTGTTTTGTGACTCTCATCAAGTCACTTTCCACTCTGGGTGTCTCTGCCTCTTCATCTGCAATTAGGAAAACTTTGGCTTTGCTCAACCACAAAAAAAGTGCAATTTTTAGCTGCAGCATGGGGCATCGAGTAGGCCATCACTTTACTTTTCTGTTCCCCACCATGCGAGCTCCCTGTGTATGAAAGCTCCACTGATTAGTAGAGAAGAGGGCTGGATGTGGAGTCAGGTGTGACACCAGTAACTGCACCCAAAGGCACAGCCACATCACCACTTCCTCCTGCTCCACTCTGCTTCCCTCACCCCTCTGGACCACAACACAGCTCAGTAACAGGACAGAAACTTTTCCATCCCTCTCTTAGCGAGCAGGGTGACAGGTCAAGCTGCAAGGTTCAATCAGCTCCACAGGAGCTCCAAGGAACCCAGACCCCAGCAGCAAACCCTTTAACCTTATATTTAACCCTTTTTAATGCCTTGCTGCCTCCTCAGCCCCTCCCTTTACCTCAGGTAACCCAGCTCAAGCACGGGCAGGAAGGCTGTGAAATGGAAATCAAGCTTTAAAGAGTATTAGCCTGCAGCAGCTTGCCTGGATTAGGACATCAGCACTGGTATAATCTCACAGCTCTACTAGCTTCAGCCCCTTCTCCTAAACTCCCTATGTGTATGGCACCACTGGAAAACCACACAAAACCTGGAGTTTGGTTTGGGATAACTCTTGAGCTAATGCTGCAGCTGTAAGAAACCAAATCCCCACTGTGCCTGTGCATCCCCAGAACAGTCAGTCAGTCTGACACAGCACCAGAGGGAGTATTTCACAGGCCAGGTATGGACAAACAGCAGTTCTACCATGTGGATCCTTCCTCAGGCTGGGGGAAAAAAAGAAAATAAATCTGTGTTTATTTCCCCCATACCCTTTCCTCTTAGACACCCTCCTCCTGTCTTATTCTAAGGCAAGGAAGGTCCGTTTGGCTCAGAAACCAGTGAGGGCCAAACAGTGCATCCAGATTAGTGGAATTGAGCAGAATGGAAAAAAAAAAAAAAAAAAAAAGCAGAAATATAAGGGGGTTGAAAATCCAAAATCTATTTAAGATGCAAATGCTAGGCACCTACAGAAAATGTTAATACTGAATCATCAAATACATGTGGTCTTCCAGCACCTGAAGTGAAACTACAAGAAAAATTGAGAGAGACTATTTACAAGATCATGGAGTACAAGACAAGGAGGATTTAAACTTACAGAGAGTAGGGTTAGATTGGATATTAGGAAGAAATTCTTCCCTGTGAGGGTGGTGAGGCATTGGCACAGGTTGTCCAGAGAAGTTGTGGATGCCCCATGCCTGGAAGTGTTCCAGGCCAGGTAGGATGGAGCTTGGAGCAACTTGGTCTAGTGGAAGGTGTTGCTGCCCATGGCAGTGGGGTGGAACAAGATGAGCTTTAAGGACCCTGCCAACCCAAACTATTCTGTGATTCTATGGTCTTTCTTACTTACAAAGGGGATTTTCAGATCTATTCTAAGCACAGCCAAATACACTTGGAGCAGGCATAAAGCCCCAGCTTGGAAACACTCTTGTTAAAACTGCCAGGGCTTCAATACTGATCTGCCTTGAGACAACATGGGGCTTGTTTTCCATGCTACACTACATTTCGCCTTCTCAGTCGTTTAGAGAGTGCCCAGTGACTCTCCACTGAGTAGGAAAATGTCTCCTGGGCAGGTGAAACACTGGAAGGAACCTGCTCTTTTGTCCCACACTGCACTCCAGAGCAGCCAGCAACCTGTAACCCTTGTCTCATTTATCACTGAAGAAACAGACCTACACAATGTTACTCAAAAACCAAAACCACACCAGTGTCACCCTTGCCCCAGCAGTCTGCAAGGTGACAAAACCAGGACAGAACTTTGGCAGACACTCAGGAGACACGTGAGCATGAAGAGGATGAAATTTTTGATGACGACTTTGGCAGAAATCAGGCTGTCTTTGCATACAGATGATGATGACTCAGGCAGCACCAGGCAACAGGAAAGACAAGAGGGCGACTCTGGAAAGCCTTGCCAGGAAAGAACAGTTGGTAGCAAGAATTGGGAATGCTGCTATGCAACAGGTGGGGGAGCTTTGGAAGTGAAATATGAAGTAAATGCCCAGTGCAGGCTTCTGAGCTGGCAGAGCACAGGGAAGCTGAAGCTGGGGGCCTTTCTCATCAGGATCTTTACTCTTGTACTGACAGACGTTCTTTATCTTCTCCAAACGAAGGCAGCACTTAGCAATGGCAACACAGACACCACCAAACACATATGTGTAACTCATGGGCCTGGCCAGGTGATCACCTCACCTGAGGGATGCCTGCAAGATGAGTTCTACCCTATGCCAAGTCAGAACTTCTAGGAAAGAGCTCTGTTTTGGTTCTGTCACAGAGCCCTGGCAAGACCCAGACTTCCAGCAAACAGGACACACACCTTTGCAACCTTTTCCAATTATTTACCTTTCAGAACACATGCACAAAACCCCCTCAGATGACAGTCTTGCATCTGAGGCACCAAGAAATCATGTAACAGAGCAACATGTAGCACAAAAAATATGCACAACTCCAGATTGAAGAAAAGTCCAGCTGCATATAGGCAAAAATAGTTCAGATTGCCAAAGCCTGATTATTTTTCTATATGCAGGCATGCAGAGAGACCCTTTCTTAGGAGAATATGATCTAAGTAAAAGAAACAACTGCAGGAGCACAATCACCCATTTCTGTCCCTCAGATCAAAAGTTCACACACAAACCCTCCCCAAGAAGGCACTTCTGGATAATTATTATTAGTCTTGGAATTTGCAGACAACTCCAGGTTTATCTCACTCAGAAAGACTTTAACAACGTTGCCACTTTCTGTGAATTCACAGAAATTGAAGGTTCAAAAACCACACTGCCATAACAGAGGAATGGCTCACTAAACCCCAGCCTGCCCCAGCACAAAGAGGCCCTAAAACATCCAATTATTACCACACAGTTGTGCTTGCCTACAGTTCATGGTCCCTCCAGCTACTATTGCCAGAGTCTGAACTTCAGCATTTATTTAAGGGAAAGGGGAAACAGCAGCTGTTCCCTGGGGCACTCTGCAACAGCTCCAACATGCTCCAGAGGGTCCATGGCCTCACCATGTGCACCCAGGACTTCTCCGTCCAGGTTACTGCCAACAATTTGAAGAAACCCTCAAGCAGCAGCAATTCCAAGCACCCAAATCAGGCTGGTGCTGTACCAGGGCTGGTTTAGATCCTAAAAATTTCACAATTCACAAAGGAACTGAACAACAGAACACAGTATTTGCTCAAAGAGAGGAAAAGGAAGTAGGAAGTGACAACGATGGGTTATCATTAATTGTCTCATCTCTTTTTGGCAGGAGGGACATCAAACAGCCATAATCAAAAGCTGTTAACTTTCAAAGACAGCTTTGAAGAAAAACAGGAAAAATAACCTGTGCAGAGCCATTTGTCCAAATGGATTCACACAGCTCTCCTATTCCATTCCACTTACTGAAACTTTTTAATATGGTGACAGAAAAGGAGGAAAGACACAACCCACTACTCTGCAGAAGGGAAAAATACCATCAAAGCTCTCTCACACACGTAACCTTCATTCCATCCTCAGGCACATTAACAGGACTAATGGCACCTGCTCTTCCCCAGCCCCGAGGTGTCAGCCTGACACTCATCCCCTTCTCCAAGGGCTCCTTAGATGATCTTGACAACTGTTTGGACAAATTCATGTTTATTACATCCCTGCCCTGCTCACCCTGCACTGGAGGAGCTGCTGAGAGCCCTTCTGAAGGAGACAAGTTCTGCATTCACATTGACTTCAGACCTCCTTTGACACCAGGAGAGCTGCTGGCAGCCTTCTCTGCCCTTCACACAGGAGAGAGCCACGAGGAAATTCCCAGTAGGACCATCCTCAGCTCTCAAAGCCATCTGAGCACTCCCTCCTCCCTGCCTGGGGGAAAGCCAGCACAGTATGAAGATGCTTAAAGCAAATAAAGGAAAACCTTGGCTCTCCCAATCCCCTCCCAGTCTCTCCATGAGTCACCTCACACTCCGGCCAGCAGCAACCTTTGTATCAGCACACATCCTTTATCCATAGCGCTACTCCTGCAATGCATTGTCACAGAAATATCCTCTTAAGAAAGCAAGGAGGAAATCCGTTTTACTCCTACAAGACTTCAAGGCAGATAACATGTATCTCAGCAGCTCATTTTCTCCTCTGTGAGGTAGCACTGATGCTCGCCTACCTTAGCAAATTCCCACCAGGAACACTTTCAGTTTTCTTCAGGATTCAAAGAATAATTCAGTAGCAATAACACGGATGCTGGGATGCGGGAAGGTGAAGCAGCTACTCCAACCCGGACCCGATAATCACCACCAAACTCTTGTGAAAACCACACACACAGCAACAGCCTCTGCGCTAGGCACCTGCACCGGGCACAGGCCAACACCTCGAAAGAGAAGGGAAAGTGCCGGTGCTCCCTACAGCCCACACCGCTCCGAGCGCCCCGCCCGGCCCCTCCTGCCCACACAACGCCGGGAGCCGCAGAAACGGAGCAAACTTCGCTGCCGAGGGAGCGCGGGGCAGGCGGGGCAGGAACCCGCTCGGCTCCGCTGGCCCCTGGGCACCGAGCGGCGGCCCGAGCTCTGCCCTCCGCCGGTGACACCGCCGGGAGACGCGGGACAGCTGCAAGGCCCCGGGCGGGACCGTGGAGCCTTCCCCGGCCAGAGGGCGGGCCCGCATCCCTCCCAGCGCGGCGTAGGCCCGACTGGAGCCCCCGCACCGAACCCCGCGCCGGGGCGGGCGCCGGGCCGGGGCGGAGAGCAGCGGGCGGGACGCGGGCCGGGCAGGGCCCCGCCGCACTCACCATCGCCGCCGACGCCGCCATCTTGGATCCACGTGTCGGCGCTGACGTCACCGGAAGCGGCGCGCGGTTGGCTGCGGGGCAGATCGCCATGGCGACCGCGGCGGCTCGGCAGGATCGCGCCGGGCAGCAACGCTCCGCGCTGCCGGGGCCGGGAGCAGCTCAGCCCCGGATCATCCCAGCCCTCCTGCCGGCCGGGGTGCGGCGGGGCTCTCCGCTCCGGTCCCCAGCGGGTCTCTGGCCCGGCGAAGCCGGCCGGGGAGGGGACGGCCGGCGCCGCCGTGTTTGCGGAAGGCAGCGGCCTTTCCATGGAGGGCGGGCACGGCGCCGCGGCCGCCATGTTTGGTGAGGGCGCCGAGGCGGTGCGGCCGGGAGGCTCCCGGACCGTTCCGAACCGTTCCGAGCCTCCCGGTCCCTGCCATCCCACCCTGGCGGTCCGCGGCCCCAGGCCCGCTCCGAGGGCCCTGCGTTCCCGCCCTGCTCTGGAATCTCCGTTCCGACGGGCGCGGCGGGCCCCAGCCGTGTCCCATCCGCATCTCCCCCACTCGGGCTTTGCAGCGGCCAGGAGAGGAAAGGTTGATAAATACTTTATTGATTACAGAAAAAAGATCCCAAAGCAGAAGCGACGGCGTTTGTCTCTTGGTATCAAAAATACAGTCACAGGCCCCAGTCTTCCTGCTGTAAGAGGTACTGGGCTGTCTTAAAAAAATACTGTTTACTACCTTTCCCCACATGACCCGTCATGAAATACTAAAACAACAACATAAAGTGTGCAGGGAGCACCTGGCCATTGCTGACACCACAAATGCCCCAGCAGACAAATCCTGCCTGTGAGCTTTGCCATGGGAGAGAGGGCTCCTTTTGCCGTGGCTTTTGAGCTCCAGAGGTTCCTCCCAACCCAAGTAGAGGGGGAATCCACGCAGGGATGGCCTGGAAAAGCACTGTTTATGTCCGTCTGCCCCTGTGGCATAGCCTCATGAAACCTGTGCTCTGTACATGGGGTGCCATGAATATACTGAAGAAGGAAACCCAGGAGGGAGAGAGGAGGACACGTGTCTGTGACACTCAGCATCCAAACCCCAGGATCCTGTGCTGATGATGAGCCAGTGGCCTGCACTGCAGCGTGCCCTGTGGGAATCTCCTGGGATCAAATCACTCCAGGAGCACAGGCACTGCACAGCCTTTTGCCAAGGCTGGCATGCTAAAGAACCTATTTCTGCGGAACGACATGATAAGATCTCAGAAGGATTAAAAATATACTAATCTGGGTTTTTCCTTTGCAGCAAAAGCAGGCCCAGCCCCATCCCTGTTCCTCCTCCTGGGGCCTGGGCATCCACTCTCCACTCAGGGCTTCCCAGAGCAGCCACCCCGTGGGCATTCAGACTCGTGGGAAAGGCACGAGGTATGGTCACATGTCTCTTTTCCATCCATCCTGCGCTTCCTCCTGCTCTTCCTCCAGTTCAGCCACGCTGGGAAGGCTGTGGTTCCTGGGCCATGCTGGCAGGGTAAGCAGGGCACAGGTGGGACAAGGAAGAGCTGGCACAGTCTGCCCCGAGCATCCTGCACTATGGCTGCTGCTGGTACTGGCTCTCTGTTGCAGTAAAGAAATCCTCCAAAACACTTTGTATGTACTCAAAAGTGGGACGATCCTCGGGTTTGGTTTTCCAGCACCTCATCATGACATCATACAGCTCCTCAGGGCAGTTATCCGTGCGGGGCATCCGGTATCCGCGCTCCAGCGCCCTGATCACCTCCACACTTGACATCCCTGCAAAAACGGGGCAGGACAGGTAAACATCACCTGGTTTATCACTGATTTCTTTGAAAGTCATAAAAGCCCCAAACTCAAAACTTCTCATCCTTTAGGCAACATCTCCAGGAAGGACAAAGAGTAGTTAGAGGGGCTGGGAAGGGGGAGCTGCTGTTCCTGTTCAGGGAAATGTGGACAAACAAGATGCTGGGTTATTGTAGGATGGAGTTTTGTGCCCCAGGTCAGATGGGGTTTATAATCACTTTGTTTAAATTAAAATTTCCATGTGCTGAGTCTGTGACGAGACATTGCTTCCAATGAAAACAGGTCAGTGTGGAGGCAGAGCTGCTCCTCAGAACAGCCCTTTGTGCCACCCCAGATCCTTCATGGTCCATTTGTGGTAGCATTTACAGAGTAATTTCCCATTGAAAAAAGGTACCAAAGTAATCATTAATATAAAATACAGGATGGTCCCTAATAATAAGGATTTACAGGGTTTTCCCGTGGAGCTGGAGGAGCTCCGGTCACATGGATGGGGCCCAGAAAGTGGAATGTGTTTTTTGGAACCAGATTAGAGGAGGCATTTCACCTCCATACCTGGGTAGGGAATGCGTCCATAGGTGATGATCTCAGTCAGGAGGATTCCAAAGGACCAGACATCAGATTTTATAGTGAAAGATCCATAGTTGATGGCTTCTGGTGCAGTCCATTTAATGGGAAACTTGGCACCTGGACAAAGAGATCCAACACGAAACATGAGCTCAACCCCAAGTGCTGAGAAATGGGTGGTGAAATTTGGGGAACAAGAAGCAAACAGAAGAGGAACAAGTGAAGTGATGCAAATGAGAGGAGCTTCCCTCTGCCTGTGTACCCAGCATGTCCCTGCCGGGGTCAGGATCACCACAGTGGCAAGTGGCTCTAGGGGAACCCCCCAACCCTTCACCCCCAGCACCTTCCCGGGCTGTGTACTCGGTGTCCTCAATGACCCTGGCCAGCCCAAAGTCTGCAATCTTGCACACCAGCTCTGCCGACACCAGGATGTTGGCGGCTCTCAGGTCTCTGTGGATGTAGTTCCTCTTCTCAATAAAAGCCATTCCTTCTGCAATCTGCCACAGGGGAACAAGGGAAATGCAAAAGAAGCTGCTTGAAATAACACACACCCCCTCAGCACCAAAGAAGTGAACTGCTTCTGCCCAGTGCTCAGAAAGGGGTGAAAGGAGGCTGAGCCACAGCAGCAGATGTATGTCCAGTCCTTGGAGCTGTTCAAGGTCAGGCTGGACAGGGCTTGGAGCAGCCTGGTCTAGTGGAAAGTGTCCCTGCCTGTGACAAGGGGTGGGAACACTATGAGCTTTAAGTTTCCTTCCAACCCAAACCATTCTTTGACTTTCCTGCATGGAAACCACTCTCCAAGCAGGGAATCCCCTGCAGAAGAGGTCGGGGTTCGGGTGACCAGCCCAACATGACACCTTTAAGCTGCTGTGTGAGAAAGGTCGTGAGAAACTGACAGCTGAGGAGCTCGTGTGATCGCCAGAGAGAGTCTGTAAGTGTTTGCAGGGAAAGGTGTAACTGCTTCATCCACAGCCATGAGGATGTGGAGAGGAGCAAATCATTCTCTTCTCAGGGAAGATGTGAGACCAGTCTCCAAATACACCCACAATGGCTCACTGTAATTACTGCAGCAAGGATCAGCATCCAGAGCTTCCTTAGCCAGGGCAGAAGAGCATAGGGGAAGATGCCTGTGGTCTTCCAGACTAGTTTCTGAAGAGTCAGCTGTGCCTGGGGGCAGGATGTCTGTGATGACCCCTGACAGTGCCCCCTCCCCGGCTCTGTCTTCTGAAGTCTCTGCACTCAGTGCTGTGTGCACAGCTCCCAGCCCTGATCAGGCAGAGATGACATGGTGTGTGCACAACCAAACCCCAAAGTTGTGCTGTTATCCCATGCCTGGATGTGACCAGCATGCAGAATGCAAAGGGCAGCCAGAGGAGAGATCCCCAAACTCATCACACCCACACAAGCTGGCCCAGGGTGAGGTGCAGCTCTCACAGAGCTCTCCCCACTAAATACAGAGGTAACCAGGCAGCACAAGAGGGGAAGGATCATTTCCACAACCACAAATGCATTTCTGCCTGCAGTGACTCAGCCCCAGCACAAGTGCCAGGCTGCTGCCTGCCCGTGATAGCCCTTCAGCCTTTGCTCCCCAGTGCTTCTCTGAGCAGCCCCTTGGAGCTGTGGGCTGATCAGGGGTTGGCAAGAGCCAGCTTGCTGAGAACAGATGGTGTGCAGGAGTGCACAGCTGATCCACAGACCCCAGCACAGCCAGCTCCAGCAGCCAGTGACCTGATCTAAGCCCACGGGGTCTGGGCTCCCATCCTGGCTTTTCTACTGCTCAGGTGCCTCTATGAAATAATTGAGCTCAGTTCAAAGTGTCCCTGGGTTCAGCCCTCACCCAGGGGCACTGGAGAAGCAGCAAGGACCCAGTGGTTGTACAGATGGTTGCACATGGAGTTAGGTGATTAACAGCCCATTCCACTGTACTCAAAATCAGCTGCTGAAAATATCCCTGAAATAACTATCACTGAGTCCTCCTGCCTCTCCAGCTGCCTTCCCCTGCCCGTGACAGCCCTCTGGTGACTTTACTGAACCACAGCCCTCCTGCAGGCATTCCCCTGAGGCAACACAGCCCACTATGATCCCTCCTGGAGACTGGGAACTGTGCCTGACTCAACCTCTCAGGCATTGGAAGCACACAGGATCATGCTGCAGGATTCCTGTTAAACCCACAGAGCTTCACACCACCGTGGTGCTGCCCCAAAGCAGTGCTGGGAATGGGGTGGGATGGGGGGATGTGTGACCACACTGGGTTTGTGGGCTTTGGCCAAGATTGCAGGAAAGGTTTGCAGGTAACTGTCACAGCAGCAGCAGTGGATAGAAATTGATAACTTTGCCCTGGGCTTGGTTGAGCCACACCAACCAGCACTGGCATGTCCCAGAGAAGGGACTGTGCAAATGTGAGCTGTGGAAACAAGCTCCAACCCTCACCCCTGCTTCCTCCACAAAGCACAGAAGCCCTGCATACTGTGAGGGCTGCAGGAACCATGGCAGCCTTAGAAGTCATAGATTTTCCAGTCCCTCAGAAGCAGCAGGCTGGCCAACCCTCTCCCAGGCTCTGTGCAACTCTGCTGGGACACTGTTCAGGTGCAGGTGGGCTGCCTGAGTGCTGCAGATATTGGCGTGGTGAGGAGGAAGCTGCCACTTCTCCTTTCACACACCCCTGCTCCTGAGAGATCAGTGGGATGGGGATTTCAAGCGGCAGTGGCTTCCTGCAGGAAAACCTCACTGCACCCCCAGCACTGTTCAGACCAGGCTTCTGGCTGGCCCTGCACAAGCCCCAGCTAAGTTCCCAGCCTCCTCACTCACCCTTTTCAGGGGGACAAGGGGGACTCGGAGCAAGGGAAAGTCTGCTCCTTCCTCACCTGGGCAGAGAAGTCAATCAGCTTCGGAAGCAGCAGCTTGTTCCCCTCATCGCTCTTCAGGAAATCCAGCAAGCTCCCTGCAGATGGGGAAAGGTGCCAGCTAATGGTTCAGCTGGAGCCTGCCCCCACCCTCAGGATGGCACGGGGTCCCAAGGAGCCAAGCAGGAGAAGGGGACTCTGAAAACACACTTGATCCCCCATCCCACTCCCATGAGTTGGGCTGAGGGGGGGAGCACCTCTGCAGGCTCCCTCCTGCCTTGTGGAGTGCTTGCGGGTCTCTCATCTCCCAGTGCTATCACCACATCCCCTTTCCCAGCACCCTGCCCCAAAGCACTCAGATATGCTGTGGCAGGATCCAGAACTGCTCCCAGAATCCTGGGAACTGGTACAGCACCCACAGCTGAGCCTGGGGATGTAGAAGGGGTTGATCCTGCACCATCCCGGTGGCACCAGGGTGCTGCTGCTTGGCCTGACCTACAGCCACCACTCAGGGTGAAGGTGGCACCTTTCTCCATGAATTCGGTGATGATGAAGATGGGCTCCTCCCTTGTGACCACTGCGTGCAGCTTCACCAGCTTGTCGTGCTGCAGCGTCTTCATCAGGTTCGCCTCCTCCAGGAAAGCTTCCACGGACATGCTGCCTGGCTTCATCGTCTTCACTGCCACCTTGGTGTGCTTGTTGTAGGTAGCTGAGAGTAGCACAACAGACCATTCCCAGGCTGTCCTGGGAGCACTGGGGTTTGGAGCCAAAGCCCCAGTCTGCAAACAGAGCTGCTGCGTGAAGGTTGGAGACCACACACAGCCCAGGGCTGTCCCCACATGCCCAGTCCCTCCCAGCCCCTGCATTAAGGCAGGGCCACCTCCATGTCCCCCTGGTCATCCCCATAGATTGCTCCTTTTCCACCCCACCGTCCTTCCGCCTCCTCTCCCATTCCTGACCCTTCTTCTTCCACCGTCACCTTCACCATCCTCCCAGCTGTTTCCCCCTCACTCTCACCCATCCACACTTCTCCAAACTGCCCGGCTCCCAGCTTCCTCTCCAGCCTCAGCGACTCCCGAGGGATCTCCCAGGCATCCTTCTCCCAGGGCTTCTGTGGTCTGGGTACACGGCAGGGGTAGGTGAGCTTCTGGCACAGCCCGTCGCTCTGACCTGAGGAGAGCATCCAGGGCCATCAGCCAGCCCATCTCACCAGCCACACTGCTTCAAGGGGGAGTCCTGGGCACTGTGGGTATTCAGGGACACCAACACCACAGCTGTGACAGCCAGCAGGCCAGCCACGGCACCAGGGGAAGTTTGGAAGTTGCTGCACATCACAGCTGGAGCCACAGCAGCAGCCCAGTGGTGATGTGAGCCCCTCATCCTCTGCACACCTCCAGCTGTGTGGTGGCTGCTTGGCTCAGGGACAAAGCCCCATTCAGGAGTGGGGCCAGGTGCCCCAGGACTCACCCTTGTAGTACTGGACCAGCTCCTGCAGTGTGTTGAAGTTGTTGCGTGGGGAGATGTAGAAGCCACCGCCGTCCAGAGTCCGGATCTTGTAATGCTTCACTGCACCACTGCACAAATCGTCCCCGTCCCGCACCGACAGCGAGTAAGAGCCTGGGCAGGGAGGGGTGAGCTGGCAGCTCCCACGGGAGCACATTTGCCCTGCACCCCATCACACCCTGCTCCTGCCATGCATGGAGTCATCACCCGGCAGAGCCAGGAGCACCCAGGAGCACCCACTGAGTGCTGCCACCATCCCTTTGGCCCCATGCTAGCTACACCTGCACCCCAAACACCTAAAGCAGCCTCAAAGGGTCTGTCATCAGCCTCATCCCCTGTCTCTGCCACAGGGCTTGGAGATGTGGCGGCACCACAGGCTCTTACAGGGGCACTGGCAGCAAGAGCATGGGCCTCACAGTCCCTGCCCACAGCACAACAGAGCCCCTGGGCTGGGGAGGAAGCTCCTCTTCCAGGCAAAGGTGGATGAGAGAAACCCCTTCGGCAGCTGTTCCCCACCTCCATGCTGTGGACACCCTCCACACCTTTCGTCGTCTCGCTGTCCCTTATCATGAAGGACCCGATCATGTTCCCAGGACCAAGGAGCTGCCGCTCCGCATCCTTCCGGCTGATGTCCTTGAAAAACCACCTGCAGCAGAACCAAATGAACCAAGGAATGCCTGTGTGGGGCAGGGCTGGGGGCAGTACATGAGGCAGGAGTGGGAACAGCGGCACTGGGGAAGTGTGGGACAGTGTGTGACCAGGATCTGGCACAGAGGGATGGACTCACTCCTCTGTCTCCAGCGAGTTGGCTCGGGCAACATAGTTGCTGGGGATGAAGCCTTCACATCCTGTCACCAGTGACCGTGCTTGCCACCACTCTCCTGACCTGTGATAGAAATGAGATTGGGTTGGCTCATGGCACTGCACACCAGCAGCTCCTTCAGGGGCAAATTCCAGAAAAAGACCCTGACAAGGCTATGCAAGCCATCAGGAGATCCTGTACAGGGGTCTGCCAACAGCACTTACTTCTCCAGGACCTTCATTCGCTCCCCTTTCTGGAAGCTGAGGTCCCCAGCATTCATCGCCTCATAGTCGTAAAGTGCCAGTACCACACTGTCCCCCGAGCCTGCAGCAAGGGAGTTCCCTGGGCACCCCTCCCCATGCTGGGATAGGGTGCCCAGCCACTCCTGCCATGAGCACTGGCCAGGACCCTCACAGTACGCAGCACCTCCATCTTCATCCTTTCACATCTGGCCTTCAGGTGAGCCAAGAGCTCCCATCCCGCCAGGACTGGCAGTGTTTTCCCCAGGTCAGAGAGGATCTAGCCACGCTGCCCCCACATGCTGCCACCCCCTGCACCCACTTGCAGCACCCTTGTACCTACCATCCTCAGGCAGGGGCACAGCCATGCTGGGGACATTATTGTTCTGCAAAGTGGGACAAAACCACAGAGTGAGGTCACAGGTGACAGAAACCCATTTCCCACTGGGATCTTGGCCCCAACAGCAGTGGCAGGAGGGCACCCGAGGGGCAGCATCAGCACCACCTGATACAACAACTCACCCAACACCGGCATCTCCATCCCCTCCCAAAACCTTCCTTTTTCTCTCCTTTTCTCCTGGATTCCCGTCATGACCACTCTGTGCCTTGTCCCAGTCTGGCCTGAGCTCCCACCCCACAGCCAAGTCAAAGCTCCTCCCCAGGGCATGGGCACTTCCAGCACCCGCAGCTGGCCCCGCTCTTGGTGCTGGTAGCACTGTTGAGGAGAGGCACTCAGCCCCTGAGCCCCCTGATCACTCAGCAGCTCCCACTCACCCTCCTGTTGGTGGCTGTAGGGTCTCTCACATAGTGGCCCTGCTGGACGCTGGTGGGGCCAGGGTCAGGGTCGGGGTCAGCTTTTATCTTCTCTTGGACACCAGCTTCCTTCGACCTCACGCAACCCATGCTGCAGCTAAGGAAGGGGAAGTGAGGCAATTGTGACAGAGGTGAAAGCCCCACTTCAGCCCCACTCTGGCTCCATTCCCAGCAGTTCCCACCCTCAGCGTCAGGGTACTGGGGTTCCCAGTGACATGCTAGAGAGGAAAAGAGATCTCCAGGAGATGTCACAGGAGGGGAATTTTGGGCAGATGACAGCAGCTGCCATGGAGCAGCTTCCCAGCCCTTCCCTGATCCAGGACAGGGTGCAAGACTGGGCACCATGGTAGCAAAGAGCCACACTCAGCATCTTCTGCAAAGAGGGACCTTCATCATGGTGGGCTTCCCTGCAGCTCAGGAGTCCCCACACATCACCTGTGGTGTCTGTGGTCCCTCCATCACCACAGGTCACCACTCTCCACTGCGATCCCCTACTCTCTGCTGGGTGGGAGCTGCCCCAAACAGCCAGTCCAGAGCAAAGGCAAATGCTCAACTTTCTCCAGCTCCCCAAGAAACTTGGTGGGAAAAAAAAGCTGCAAGAAGCAGCAAGAGTGGGAAACCCCTTGCAAATGTACTTCCCTTGGCCAGGGAGACCTGGGTGCACAGAAAGGAGAAGGTGCTGGCGGTAACAGTGAAGGAGGAAGCTCAGGGTTGAGCCCTCGATGTGCACAGCACAGCTCTCGAGGGACATCACAGTCACCTCTGCAACACACCACGATCACTCCTTGTCATTCCCCATGTGCCAAAGCCTGGGCTGGCCCTGCTCCCAAGGGCAGAGCAGGAGCAACAGTGGCAGTCACAACAGCTCATCCCCCTCACTGGGGACACCCTGGCACAGGCTCAGGACAGTGCTGGATTCATGCTGGGAAACCCACATGATTCCCAGCTTAAATTCAGACATGGCCCACACCATCACCACTGCAGGTACTTGTGCCTGTCCCACACCGGCTCAGGGCATCCAGCCCTACAAAGCACAAACATCCCGGGCGGTCCAAGGGTCAATCCCACTGGCTCCTGTGGCATAGCTGGCATTCCTGATGTGTCCCACCCTGGAGAGCCATGTCCCAGGGCCCATTCGGTGTCCCCAGTCATGAGGACCCGGTTAGATGGGAGTGCCCATTGCTCCTGGAGCACGGCTGCCCATAGCCCCCTGCCCTTGCTGCCCCGTGCCCTCGGTCCCCTACAGCCCCTGCAAAGCCACCAGCCGGGACCCCGTCGTCGGGCTATACCGACCGGGGCTGCACCGGGACCTGTGGGACTCCTGGCCATCGGCCCATCTCGGTTATCCGTGGTCCGCCGCTCTGAGCGCGACCGGCTCGGGGTTGGACCCACTGGGCTGCCCGGGACAGGCTGCGGCACTTCCCCGCCGCCCTCGGGGCTCCGCGCACGGCTCCGCTCCCGGAACTCTCACCTCCGCCGCCGTCCTGGGGCACGTCCCTGTCGCCGGTCCCACTCCCAGTCCCCGTCCCTGAGCCCAAGCTGAGCCGGCGCTCCGCTCTGCCCGGCTGCGCTCCCGCCGCCTGCCCGGTAGGGCACGCCCCTCCCGGTACAGCCCCACCCCCGACTCCGACCGGGCGGGCGCGGCCGGTGCCTCCTGTGCCGGGCTGGGAGAGGAGACCACCACCTCACGCACGGGAGCCGCAAGGACATTCCAGCCCTGTGTGACCCCCCCGAAGGTGCCAGAGCCTTTCTGTCCACCCGCTGCCCCCGGGACGCCGAGCGGATTTGTGTCCCGCACCCCACAGCAGCCCCTGGGATGTTTCCTCGCTTGGTGCAGGGCCGAGAAGGTCGGGCGGGGGAGACGGGGGGAGCACAGGACACGGCATCAGCCTGGGTCTGTGTCGCCAGGGAGGAAAAAAGAAAGATGCTCTCCCCTGAGCGTTCCATGGGGGGATGCAGGACATGGGGGCGGGGGTGGGATGCAGGACACAGTGGGGTGCGTGGGGCTGGCTTTGTGAAGCCCAGCTCAGAGAGGTCCGGGTATCCCTGCGCTTTATGGTGTCCCTGCTGGCCCTGGTATTCCCATGCCAAAGCTCCTCTTGGCAGCCTACCCAGCCCCGCAGTGTTCCAGCCTTTCCTCTGGATTGCCCAGACAACCCCTGAACTGGGGATGGAGGCAGCGTCAGCAAGGGAACCCACGGCTCTGTGCGACCCTGACCGTGGCGCTGCTTGGGCTCAGGGTGTTGGAGGAAGCAACCAGGGTGCAAGAGCGTCTCACCTCATGAGGGTTTGCATATGTAAATTTTTTAGGAGAAAAAATAAGTTGCTCTGGTACCCCCAGCATCTGCTGCCCACACATCACCCTGGGGCTGCAGCGGCCATCCCGTAGTCCCCACAAAAGGACATTGGCCAGAGGACGTTGGCTCGGAGCCATCAGCCAAGGGCCATCAATCATGGGATATTGGCAGGGGTACAGCGGCCAGGGGGAATCGGCTCGGCGACAGTGGCCAGGGGATATCAGCTGAGGTCCATCGAGAGGTGGGGAGCGCTGACCTGTCCCTCGGCGGCGGAGGGGCTGCAGGGCGGGACTGCAGGAAGCTGGGTCCCGGGGCAGGAACTTCCTTTTGTGAAACACCCACAGCTCGCGGCCGGCCGAGTGTCACAAAGGCGTCTCAGGCAGCAGCGGACCAGCTGCGGCCAGCAGCCCTCTCCTCTCCCAGCACACTCTCCATGTGTCATTGGAGGGGGCCAGTGCCCAGCCCAGCAGCTCCCCACCCCAGTTCACCCCCATACCACAGCAGCCCCTGCACCCTAACAGGGTCTTTCCGCAGGGAAAAACCTGCTCTGCTCCCAGCCCCAGCATTTAATTGAAATCTGCAGAAATTACAGCATGTGTCTCCCCCACAGCCCAGCTGCCCTGTGATTCCAACAGCCTTGACAAGACCTGACAGGGCAGTGCAGAGGCCTGTCCCCTCCCATGGTGACAAATGCACCCTCCCTGGTGCTGGGGCAGAGCTGGGCACCTGCTGAGTCTGGTCCTGGAGGTGCAGTGTCACATCAGCGAGCAGGGATGGGACAGCTGGCTTTTGATGCTGGCTCACAGGTAATTATCCTCTTCCTCCTCTTCCTCCTCCTCTTCATCCCGTGCCAGTGCCTCGATGTCGTGGGTGATGTCCGTGATCATGCGGTTGAAGGACTCGGACTCGGAGCGCAGGGACCAGCTGTCATAGCTGCGCACGGCCGAGGCTGACGTGTTGCTCATGCTGCGCTTGATGCGGCCGAAGCTGTCAGTGAGGATCCCACCCTCCCGGATCCCGATGCTCTCCAGGAAGGTCTCAAAGTACCCGATGTCTTGGTCGGGGATGAAGGGCCTCATTCCTGTCATAGGCACCATAAGCCTCAGGAGGCTGCCCAGTAGGGGTGCAATGCCAGCCCTACCGGCTGCTGACAGGGGGCTCATCCTATCCTGTCCCCAGCAAGCAATGGGGTCCTGACATCGCCTGGAGAACACCCAGCACCAGCACCAAATCCCCAAGGGATGAACAGACATCACCAGCATGACAGGGTGACACAGGGTGGCTGCAGACACTCACCCAGGAGGAGAAACTTCCTACGGTCCCCATAGAGGCGCAGGAGCTCAGTGCAGTATTCCTGCACCGGCGTGCCCAGCCGGTACTCACGGAGCAGGATGGCAAACTGCTGGATCTCCTGTGGTGACAGCTTGTTGCGCAGCTGTGGTGACACAGGGATGGGTTGGGATAGGGGACACCGGCAGCACACAGACCCAGCCGGCCACATTGTGCCCCACTGCTGTTCTCTCATCTGATGAGCCCCACCCTGGCTGCTGGCACTGCTGGCCCGCTGCTTGTCCCCATGCCATCCCTGTGCCCGCACCGTCACCATGTAGTCCTGTAGCTGCTCCAGCCCTGCGCCGCTCTGGTCGCTGCCACTGCAAGCGGTGGCCAGGCTGTGGTGGGAGCGGTGGAAGGAGGGCGAGGAGGTGCCACTGTAATACGCTTCAAAGGTCTCATGGGAGCCATTGCTGTGGGAGGACACAGGTCAGAGGGTCCCTGTACCCCTCGTGTGCCCAGCTGCCTCCCACCATCAGGCAGAGCTGGGGCATCACTGTAGCTGGGACTGGCACCCACCCGAGGGCAGGGGCACGGGGATCCCACACTGGTCCAGTGGCACCCACCCCAGTCCAGGGGCACCCCAGGGAAGCCAGACTCACAAGGAGCTGCAGCAGCTGTAGTCAGCATCATAGCCATACGTTCCATCTGTGCGGCAGCTCTCGCCTGGGGAGGGAGAGCTGAGATCTCATAGCAGGGACAAACCCCCCCACGATGTGTCCATGTACCCCCACCTGTCAGCCCCATGCTGTGCCCACATACCCCCACCCATCAGCCCCATGCCACCGGACTTGGCGTCCCAAATTCTGTCTCCAGCCACTCACTCCTGCTGGAGAGCCAGGGCCGCGTGGGCGTGGATGTGTAGTGGTACCCGGCGCGGTCCACGCACTCGATGCTCTGATCGCCGTAGATGATCTGGAATACCTGGCAGATGAGCGCACAGGACTCCTCGCCAGCATCCTGCAGCGGGAGGGAAGAGGGCAGTGAGTGCCGGGGGGTGGGCAAGCGGGCGGTGGATGGCACACGCCGGGACCGCTCACCCTGTTGGGCACGGCGAGGATGATGAGGTTGGAGTAGGCGTCGGGGCAGGGCTCCTGGGGGTCCAGAGGGTTGCTGCCGGCATGCCGCCGCTCCCAGCTGCCAAAGCCGGTGCCGCGCTCCCAGCTGCCTCCGGCGGTGCCTGCCCGCCGCCGCTCCCAGCTGCCGCCGCACGGTTGCCGCCGCTCCCAGCTGCCCGAGGGCCGCCCGCGCTGCCGCCGCTCCCAGCTGCCGCCCCGCCGCCGCTCCAGGCTGCCGCCCTGCCGGCCCTCCTGCCCGCCCCGCGCCGCCCGCCAGTCCAGGCTGCAGATAGTGTGCCGCCGCTCCATCGGGCCCCCGAGCCGGCTCTCCGGCCACGAGCCACCCGCACGCTTCTCTGCGGGAAACGCCTCCGGCAGGCCGGCCGGGGCAGCCTCGGGGTGTGCTCCGGCGGGAACCGGGTCCACTCCCAGGCCTGGGACGGCGGGGACAGACACGGCGTCAGGGCGGGGGGCTGCACTGACCACCTTGTCTGGCCCCCGGCCCCCGCCTGGCCTCCGTGTCCCACCAGCCCAGTGGGATGCAGAGGGATGGGGGTGTGAAGTGGGGATGCGGGAGCCCCAGTGGGTTGGGGGCACCACTCCAGGACTCCGTATGTGGGGGGTGATGGGACTGGGGACCCTCCCAGCCTTCAGCCTCCTGCCAATAAAGCAAACGAAGCTGGGAGCGCAGAGTTGGGACCTCCCTACCGGGGAGTCACAGGCAGTGCCCCCCTCCAACCCCGGGGAACAGACACACACCAAGCCAGGGGCAACACGGGATTTTGGTGCTGACACCCCTATAGATTTCGACACCCATCACCCGCCGTGCTCCAGCCACTCGTGCCCTGGGGACACTGGGCACTGAGAGCCGGCTGTGCCTCGGCTGGTAGCCCCCGGCTGGACCCCCGCACCGGTTTTGAGGATGAGGAGGTGCAAAGCATCGTCGCGCAGGTAGGAGGCCGCTGCGATCTCGTGCGTGGGGATTCGCAGGATCAGCTCCTCGTTGTCACGCCAGGTGAGCAGGAGGCAGCGCGCCGAGAGGCTGAGGATGCTGTCCTGCTCCGGCGTCGTCTGCAGCGGCAGCTCCTTCAGCTGCTGCGGGGACAGAGTGAGGGAAAAGCGTGGGGAACCCGGCAGTGTGAGGTACCCAGTGCCCACCCTCTGGGGAGTGGGAACCTCTCTTACCCTGGCCGTGTCCAGCAGCTGCAGCACTTCATCCCGGCTGGAGGGGTTCAGGGAGGATGTCACCCATGTCAGATGACCTAAAAACTGGAGGAGAAAAAGCTCGCTGCAGCTTGCAGAGTCAGAGGCGTGCACCCTCACGCCCTGCCCCATGTCCCCAAGGTCAGGACATATCTCCCGGGGTTCAAGGAGATCCTGCAGTTAGGGGGTCCTCCCTGCACTACCAGCCCACTTCCCCCTCCTTGGTATTTGCCTGGGCAGGGAGGGGACCAGAACCCTTCTGGCCACTCTGTGTGGCTCTCAGCACGATGCGGTGGCCTCATACCCCCACCCCACGCAGGCAGTGACCCCGGGCATCTTCGGGGATCCCTTTACCTTCACCTCCTTCTCCACGTAGTCGTGCAGCAGGATCTGCGGGTCGATCAGGTAGTCGGGGGGGTAGAGGGGCACGGAGTGCAGCGGGCGCCGATAGACACTGCTGCGGACCGCTGCTCTCCGCGCAGCCTTCGGGAAAACCAGCCGCTTGATGGGCGACACGAAGCCCTGGCAAGGGAACGGGCACGGGGAGGGGTCAGCGCCGGGCACCCAACCCTGGTCCCCACACACGAGGTGCACCCAGCACCTCGGGGAACCTTGAGCACCTCTCTGTTGGCTCTTTGCACTATTTGGGTGGTTTGGGGAAAGCAAGTCGGGACCCCACTGCTCCCCGCTGAGCAGGGCCTCTCAAACCCGTGCATCTCACCCGCACCCACCCTCCTGCCAGCCCCCCGGGACACCAGTTCCAGCCCCACTCACCTTCTTCCCCTTCTTGGCCTCGCTGTCCATGGCGGGACGCGGTGTTGCGGCCGCCCCCACTGCCCCGCTCGGCGCCGCGGCACTTTCCTGTGTCGGAAACTCCACCAGGATAGCTGGGATGTGAGTTCCTGCCTCTCCTGGGGGGTGCTGGGACTGGGCTGGCCTGGGCTGGCCTGGGCTGGGCTGGCACTAAGACTGGGACTGGGCTGGCACTGGGACTGGAACTAGGCTGGCACTGGCACTGGGACAGACTGGGACTGGGACTGGGACTGAGACTGGGACTGGGACTGGGACTGACCTATTATTTGGGCAGAAGCAGGGGCTGAAGCTGGCTGGGATGGGACTGAAACGGGGACTTGGACTGGTGCTGTGCTGGGACTGGGGCTGGGGTTGACACCTGGAGTGAGACTGGGGCTGGGATTTGGGCTTGAAGTGGGCTGAGTTGGGACTGGAGCAGGTGCTGATGGTGTCTGTGGGACTCTGCCATGGAACAGCCCCTATCCCTTGCTGCAGGACTCTTTCCTGGGGCTGGGGCTGCTTCTGCTTCCCTGTGACCCCACATCAGCCCTGTCCTCATGAGGCAGCTCTGGGGGCTCCCAGCCCTTGCTACCCCCATCCTGTCATGCCCACACGGGGCTCCGGTACTGGGAACATCGCTGGCACTGGGAACAGCACTGGCAGGAGCCCACACAGCTGCACCCTGCACCCCATCCTCACAGCTGCCCATGGGGTCCGAGCCCACCGTGGGTCTGGGACTCAGCCGGGAATCGGGGCCTCCGGCACGGAGGAGGTTGGCCCGGCAGTGGCCATGTCCGGCAGCTTCCTCCCCGGGATGCTGCATCCTGCCTGTGCACCCCTTCCCTGCCGGCTGCCACGCCAGGGCCACCGGTACTGGCCAGGGCCACCGACACCAGGCAGGCAGAGCTGCTACAGCAATCCTGTTAGTGATGTCCCCAGGCACCCCGGGACAGAGAGGCATCATCCTGCCCTGCTTTGGAGCCCCAGCTGTGAGCTGGAGGTGCCAACAAGGACAGGATCCCACAGGCAGGGCTTATTGAAATGAATTTAATATCTCATGTTGCAGCAAAATTAAAAATATACAAAAAGTTTGTGGTATACAAAAAAGTCTCGGGACGGACCCCGGCCTCCCACTCACCCCCGCCCGTGCCGAGGGTCCCAGAGAAGAAGGTGGCACACAGAGTATTTACAGTACATGACAGCAGCCGCCGGGTCCCAGCGCTGGGGGGTTCAGGGATGTGGCTGAGACCCCGCAGCAGCCCCTGCCAGAACGAACTTCCCTCACTCCCTGAAGCTGGAGCAGCCCCGCTGCCACCCCTGGGTGACACCCCCAGGGACCAGGACCTCCCTGTCCCCAGTGGGAGCTCGAGCACCCCTGGAGCTGTGCCCATCTTAGCTTGGCCCCTGTTCGTGCCCCCTTGTCATCCTAGTGGGCAGGTGCTGCCATCCCGGTGCTGCCGCTGGCAGCAGGGCGCTGGGTTTGGCTGCCCCTGTGGCACAGGCTGGGTGAGGACAGGGAGGAGGTCTGGGGCAGGAGTGAGACTGCGGGCTCCCCCCGAACCCCACACGTGGCCAAAATCCCCCGCCCAGAGCAGCCCAGGGCTGAGGGTACCGTGGCTTGAGTGCATAGAAAAGTGTCCCTCTGACCCGCCAGCATGGCCCTGGAGTCCCCACAGAAACCTTGGCATGAAGGGCAGGGGGGGTGCAGATCACCCCAAATGGCGTCTCTGCCCTGGGGTGGACAGGGAGAGGGGCTGAGGCAGGGGGACCGCAGAGTAGCCATCCCGTGCTGCCACCCAGTCCCCATGTGGCCCATCCCCACATCCTCTCTGAGCCAGACCCAGTGAGGAGCTGCCACCACCTGGGCACCGTGCAGGGGCTGCTGTGACACTGCTTGATGGCTGCAACGGTGAGCCCCTGGACCAGCCTGGCACCCCTGGCTGCTGCCCCCCACCTTCCCTGAGGAAAAGAGACCCCACCCCAGAGCTGCCCCACTCCCGGGGCTGCCCCAGCACGACCAGCACACACCACCGGGGCCTGCCCGTGACGCAGTGAAGGAGGGGTGCAGGTGGCAAGGGCCCAGTCCACTGCCCAGTCCCAGCCATGCTCTGCACCCTCCTCCTAAAGGGTTCCCAAGTCTTCCAGTTAGCACCAGTTAGCACCAGTGACCCCCGCGATGGCCCACCAGTGACCCCAGCCTGCTGTCACCCCAGCTACCAAGAAACGGGAAACAAAAGCAACATGATGCCACCGCACACCCACCCACCCACCCCAGCTGTGTCACTGGGCCGGGCACCCACAGTGGCCCTCAGGGACCCCACATCCCAGCCATTCCCAGATGCAGCTGTCCTGTCCCAGCCCTCCCATCCTCTAGTGCCTAACACGGTGCCCCCATGGCACAGAGGGGCTCTTAGTGCTGCCCACGCTCCCCAGCCTGGGCAGGGATGGGCACCGTGGCTTGGGGCAGCCAGAGGCCAGGACCCTGTGGAGCCATGGCAGGGGCACAGGGGATGCGGGGAAGGCACAGGGGCCGTGGGTGTGGGGGGCAAGGGGCTGGGGCAGCGCAAGGCTGGGGGATCCAACAGCTCCCCTGCCCTGCAAACCCCTGCCAGCCCCTGCACACTCACACACACACACACATGCACACAACCCCCCCGGGACAGTCCCGGCCTGGGGGGCACAGGGTACATTCAGCACAGCCCCTTGGTGGGGGCCGACGGATCCGGGCAGGACCAGGGACACATTCAAACCCGGAGCCCAGGGCAGCCCCACCCCTCTGGGGAGGCAGGAACAGACAGGGACAGGCGGGGCAGGGACAGGGACAGGGACAGGGACAAGGACAGGCAGGGGAGAGACAGGGGGACACGGGATGAGGTCAGGGGAGGCAGGGTCCCAGCTCAAGTTTATACTGGGGAGCTGGAGGGGGCTGATGCTGATGAGGGAGTGAATGGAAATGCTCCCGGGTGGAAAGTGATGCCAACCCAGGAGAGAACGGCTGAGGGCGAATCCCACTTTGGGGAATCCGGGGAACGCCGGCGGCCCCGCACACACCCCTCAGTGGTGCCAGCCAGGCCCTGCCACCCCCGGCCCCAGCGGAGGTAGAAAATGTCACACAAAATGTCACCATTCAGGTGAAAACAAACCCGATGAGATGAAGCAGTTCCTGTGGGGATGGGGAGGAGGACGGGGTGCAGCCATCCTGGCTGCAGCTGGGGACCCAGCTCAGAACCAGGGCTGCAGGGTTCGTGCCCACCCATGAGAGGCCCCCACAGGCCAGGATCCACGCCCCACAGGATAGTGGATCCCCCACGGAGTTGGAGACATGGCTCAACCCTGAACCGAGGTGACTGAGGATGGATATGAAGGGGCTCACTCAGGGCTGGTGCAGCAGGGTGTGGGGGAAATGGGAGACGTGGGGGGGACTGGATGGACCCTGGCTGTCCCTGCCCCAGCTCCCTGGGGGTGACAAGCCCCATGCACACCCCAGAGCAGCCATGTTCCATCCCCACGGCTCTGCCGTGGCACAGGCACCTGTATTCCCACATGCTGTCCACTGTGCCCCACCATGCCCCACCGTGCCCCTGGCAGCTGCCAGCCCCCATCCCAGGGTGTCCCCGGTCCCCATCCTGCACCACTGATATGGGCCACAGCACCCACCACCTGGGCTCAGGCACCGGTGAGGTATTTTGGCAAGGACGAGCCCTGGAGGGCGTGGCGGCGGCCACCGTCGGGTGGGACGGGCCTGGGCTGCGGGAGGGCAGCGCGGGGAGGGGATAGCACCAAGAGACCTCCCCGGGCACCGCCCGCGGGGCGCTCGGCATGGCGACACGGCAGCGCCGGCAAACCCGACGGAAGGCAAACAGCTGCGGAGACGCAGGGTGGCCTGGCTGGCACCGGGGCTCCCGCCGCAGCCTTGCGGCCCTCACCCTACACGGTGGTCTCATACTCCAGCACCTCCTGCGGGGCGCCGGGGGTGCGGTACTGCAGGCGTGGGGTGGTGGGCGACGCGTACTCCAGCGCCAGGATGGTCTTCCGCAGGCGCCGGTCGATGAAGTGGGCATCCCAGGCCGGGTACTTCTTCCGGGGCAGGTCAATGCGGATGACAGGACCCTCTGTCCGCGGGGCGCGGGCGGCCGGTGCCGGCGGGGCGCAGGGTCTCACCTGGAAGACGGGCACGCAGCTGTCCCGCTCCCCCGGCGCCCCTTCCCGCTCCCCCCCTGTAGTCCGCGGCAGCGAGCGGGGGGGGCTGGTGACAGCTTCCACAGGGGACCCCGGCACTGGGGGCGGCTCGTGCCGGAAGATGCAGCCCACGTTGCGGTGGCTGAAGATGGGGCCGTTGGGGTGCAAGAGGCAGTAGTAGATGAACATGAAGAAGATGCCGAGGGCGAAGCTGGAGCTGACCACACAGACGAGGATTAAGGCGTCAAAATCAGAGGTGGTCTTGCGGTCGTAATAGAGGAACCAGAGGATGGTGAGGGCGGCGTTCTCCGACAGCGTGATGATGTAGTAGATGCACATCCGGTAGCGGCTCCGTCCCTCCTTGACGTTGAACCAGCAGAAGATGTAGATGATGCCCACCACCATATTGTAGATGATCTCCTCCCACTTGGACATGCAGAAATCCGTCTCGCCCTGGATGATCCAGAAGGTCATGATGCACCAGTGGGTGACGATGAAGATGCCGAAGTAGAGCTGGAACACGGAGGCGAAGAGGGCAAAGGCGATGGCACGGGCGGCGATGGTGAAGAGGTGCCAGAGGATCTGCACCACGGCACCCTTGTAGGACATGGGCATCTTGTCCTCCCGCGAGTCCCGCAGCACCTTCTGGTAGGACGCGATCATCCAGGCCAGCGAGACCAGCGAGGCCGAGGCCGAGAGTCCTGCAGGGAGTGGCCATGAGAGCCTGCAGAGGCCAGGGACCCCCCTCCCGCCACCCTGTCCCCTGCAAGGGCTGTCCCTTACCCTGCAGCGGCTCGATGCTGTTCTGCTGCACCATGATGCTGAGCTGCAGCACGAGCTGGGGTGCACTCTTGAGGAAGGCCTCCAGCAGCCGCAGCATGCTGATGTCTGCGCTCTCAAACATCATCCTCCAGTAGAAGTGGCGGCGGCGGTGCTCGGCCTGCCACCGGCTCTGCAGCCCCAGGTACAGCGTTCGGAGGTACCTGTGCGAGGCAGGGGAAGGGTGAGATGAGCCCACGCTGCCAGGTGAGCTCACCTTGCTCTGCCCATGCCAGGAATGCCCTGTGACCACTGCCAACCTGTTCCTGCTGACTTGGGACCATGGAAAGCCCCCTGGGCCAGGGATGCCAGGGGCTGCAGGGCAGCAGTAATGACAAACACATCCCTGTCCCATGCCAGAACTCTGATTCAGGAAGGGGCACCTTGTGCAAAGCCAGCTCAGCACCCCAGAGCCCCAGGCCATCACCCCACTACCTACTCGGCCATCACAGTGCCTATGCACCCATCACCCCAGCCCTTCCCACTCCCATGCACAGTCTGACTTTTCCCAGCCAGGGATCCCATCCACAGCCCCACTCTCCAGCCAGCCGTGGATTCAGGGTGCCCCAAACCAGCACCATATCCGGCTGCTTCTCAAAAGGGATATTTTGGTCCCAGCTGGCGCGGAGCCCACCCTACTTCCCCCCACCCCGGCCAGGATGGAAGCACCAGCTGGTTGTGCCATGCTGCCCGCGGGAAGCTCCCGGCGCTCATGCCAGTGTTGCCTGGGCTCTTGGCAGGGCTGTGGGCACAGCCACACGCTGGCCCTGGCCATCTGGTTGTCAGCCGGGGGTCAGTGGAGGTGTGTGTGGCACCAACGCACGCCTGGCTGAGTCACTGCCACCAGGGACCCTCCCCACGGCACAGGGCCAGATCCGGCACCGCAGGAGGGGACACAGGGCTGGCCAGGCAGGGCATCCCCGGGCAGCCCTGCCTGCATCATGGCCAGGGCTCTGCTGGCGAGGAGGAGAAGGGAGCCGGATGAGGAGGAAAACAGGTGCAGCAGGAGGACATCAGGCCATAGATTCTTCTCAGTGAATAAAATCCTCTGGCAGAGCAACGGCTTCTCCATCAGTTCCAGAATGTGCTGCCAGACAACTCCATCAGCCCAGAGCATGGGAGAAAGCCTGATCGCAGCACTTTCAGCTCATCTGTCAGCAGGAGGAGGCAGGAGCCAGCCTTGCTGCTGCTGCAGGGACAGCCGAGTGCTCCCACCCCGGGCTGCACAGCCTGGAGAGCACAGTGAGGGCCATCAGCTGGGACCACTGAGCCCTCAGGACACCCTGCTGCCATCTGCTCTGTCATGCCAGCCCCACTCCCAGCCCTCACCGTTTTCTCTGTGCTGGTGTCAAAGTGACGTTTTAACCTCCACCTCGGGGGCAGCTCCTAATTTTAGCCTTTGCTGCATCCTGTCCCTCACTGCTCGGGGGGGGAGAGGCTGTGGCCAGACGGCTCCTGGCTCAGATCTGCATCCCAGTGCCACCTGCTCATGGCAGCCAGGCCAGCGCTGCCATTGTGGCACCACCACAGCCACTGCTCCTCAGAAGGGGCTTGTGAAGGACCCTCCTGACTGGTGGGGAGCAAACCAGTGCACAGCCCAGGGGTGAAAGGCACAGCCGGGGGAAACAATGGGAGAAGCAATGTAGAGCCCTGGCTGCCGTAGGGTATTATTATTATATTACCTTAATATATTATTAGGGTATTACTGCTGTTTCAGGGTGCATGAACCCATGCATGAACCAGGCTTGGGCACTGGTGACCTCATCCTGTCCCTGTAATTAATCTTGATGACTGGGCTCATCAGCACCATGATCCCACTGTCTATGGGGCTGAGCAGCCTCCACACACACACTACAGAGCCCCCAGCCCTGGCTCCTGCTCTGCTCAACAAGTGACCCGTGGCCTCCCCGGCTTTCAGTGAGGGCACAATTATCCTCCTCTCTCCCTGCCAGCTCCATAGGTCTCATTAAAACGAGATTTCATCTCCCATCAACTCGCCCGAACGAAATGTTGATTCTTATTTGTTCTGCATTTGATCATCCCGTGGTGTTTCAGCCCAGTGAGCGATCCCGGCGCTGCCAGCACGGCGGGGCAGCTGCACGGGAAGCACAGAATCAATCACTTGAAAAAAAATCATTTAATTTTCAAAAAAACTGATGACGAGGCAGAAACCGACAGCGAGAGCTCTCAGGGCTAATTGCTCCCTCTTTTGTATTGCAAAGAGTGATCCAACAAAAACCCTGCAGCGGGAAGGTGGTGGTTTGGGTGGGCACTGGTTTTGTCAGAGCCCCACTACAGCCAGATTTGTCACCAATGTCACTGTTTGCCCCCAACTCCCAACTAGTGAGCCCAGTTTTCAGGTGCTGGAAAAAATGAACGAGGAGAAAAGCTCAACACTGGTCACAAACAAATACGCTAATCATCATCCTCAGATGGAATAGGACAAGGGACCCTCCGGTCCCAGAGTGAGCAATAGGAAGTGTGATTTTCCTAGAAGATAATTTGGGATCTCATCCCTTAATCCTGTATTTAAACAAGGAGAAAATTGCTTCTCTGTTACAGCCATTTTAATCCCTTACACATCCTACCAAGTCGGGTCATCAGGGAGAGCTGCACATGTGCCCATGTCACCTCACTCACCAAGTCCCACCAGCCCCACACCCCAAGCTGCTCTGGATACTTGTGGGATGGGAGTACCTGAGGGCACTTGTGCTCAGGGAAAGGCTTGGTCTGGCCCTAAAACCCCTTGTCCTGTTCACCAGGGCCAGGTGGAGACCCCCAGCACCCCAAAGTTGGGTGCTCCCAGGGCTGGGAGGGCTCCCGCCCTTCCTGCCCTCACAGACAGAGCAAAGCTCCAGGGAGCAGAGTGGTGTGGAAACCTGCAGGTCACAGCTCTGCCACCCCTCATGAGCCCACCCAGGATGTCCTTGCCCTCCTGGACTGCCACCAGACTGGCACCAGGACTGAGGGGTGGCACTAGGTCCCCAAGCCAGCCGAGGATGGAGATACATGGGCTGATGGGGGCTTTCAGGAAGAGAGGGAACCACAGGTCTGGCTCCAGTGACTCCAGGCAACCAAACCATGTGTGACCCCAGGCTAACACAGACACAGATACAGACAGGGCTGTCCCCAGCACAATGGGACCTGCAGCACACCCTGGCCACCTGCCAGCCCACGGAGGTGGCAGGGGACCCTGGGACACTGCCGGGCAGGAGGCACACTGGCACAGGCAGCATCCCTGCCCTGCAGAGCTGCTTTGGTGA
This sequence comes from Lichenostomus cassidix, assembly GCF_008360975.1. Lineage (NCBI taxonomy): Eukaryota > Metazoa > Chordata > Aves > Passeriformes > Meliphagidae > Lichenostomus > Lichenostomus cassidix. The sequence goes on along the minus strand of NC_139500.1, from coordinate 7,289,195 downwards.
AGAAGCTGGGGACTTTGTGAGTGGATAACAATTCCTGAGCTGCAAAACCATCCAAGCATGGCCCACAAGCACAGGGGTGGTATGGATCAGCTGGGAACAGGCCCATGCTGCTGCTGCTTACACAGGCACATGGTCATGCCACTGGCAGCATCTCCGGAGACCACCCATGATGGACTTTGTGCATGTGCACCATGAACATACCAATGACAACTACAACAGCTTTAATTTGGGATAACCACAGAACCAGTGCTCAGAGCTGCTTTTGCACGTGGGAAGCAGCTGTATTTTTGGGACTGGGGATCTTTATAGGGTTGGTAGAGGTGAGATCTGCAGAGGTGAGGGAGGAGGAGGTGAATCAGGAAGGGGGAGATATTTGGCAAGGCCACAGTGCTCTGACCGGGGAAAATCCTTCCTTTCACCTGCAGCATTTATCCAACACTTCTCTAACTGCCACATCCTCCTGCACCAGATCCAGCCTCACTAATGGGTTTAACAAACTGCATTTAACTGGTCACCCGAACTAATCCCAAATCCAGAGATTAGGAGCCTCAGCTGCTGCTTGAGACCAACATGTCCTGGAGGGTGAGTGCTGAGAGTTACCGCTTTAATTGGCTTAGGAGTCTCCGTGGCGCAGCCGATCCGAGAGCAGGGCTGACACCCCCAGGAGCAAATCCCCTGGCTGCTGCTCAGCTCCAGCTTGGGCTGGGATCAGGTGTGTCAGGCTCACACCAGCTGCAGGCAGGGCCAGAGAGCTCCTGTCCTCTCCCTCACCCAGCTCCCCCCGCACACTGAGGCAGGCTTTGCACCCACCCTGCAGCCAGAGTACCCTGGGAGTGGCCCCGTGGACAGGGGGATCAGGGATGTTGGCAGGTGTGTTGAGCACGGCACAGGCTGCACTGTCAAACAAAGTTAAACACCCCGGAGCATCCCAGAAGGAGCAGCAGAGGAATGAACATGCAGACACCAACAGGGATTGAGTGAGGAGCCTCTACTACAGCACTCAGGAGGGGAAACAGGATGGAAACCCGAGCCGGGAGTGCTGCTGGCTCCACTCATTGTTCCGGGAATTTGCCATTGTCTGCCCTCCCGGCACCAGCTCCTCCAGAGCTGCTTGGTGCCAGTGCCCAGCTCTTCCCCAGCAGCTGGGGTTGGAGCTGGGAGGGCGTGGGGCTGGGTTCATGGCACAGCAAAGGAAGGTGCCAAGAAATCATCAGCCTGGGCATCTGGAGGGTCTGCAGAGAGGCGGATGAAGGGCCTTGAGCTGCCCCAGCCTGCCTGGCTTCTGCTTGCCCTGCCCACACCACCAGCCTGTCCCCAGGACTGAGATGGGGCAGCAGCAGAGCCTGGACAGGTTGGGGAGCACCAGCACCTCCTCACCCACCACCCCACAAATATGATTAGATCAGGACAGGAGCCTTGATGTGTTCAGGGCCCAGCCTAATCACCTCACACCCCCAGGTACCACACTGCCATGGCCAGGCATGTCCCCAGCAGGCCCAGCACCCCCTGGCAGAAAGGATGGCAGGGCTGTAGCACCAAGCTGGGCTGCAGCTCCTCACCCACACCCACAGCTCCTACCCACACCTCCCTGTGCCCACAGCTAGGGGCTCTTCCCACCACCCATCCTGCCGGGGCCGCAGAGAGACTGCTCCTCGTGCTTTCCCCAGCTGCTTGGGCCCCTTCCTCACCTCGCCATCCCCACCCACTTCCCCCATGCTCTGCCAACCCCTCCTGAGTTCTCCGTGCTGTTATCCCCACCCATGTCCCTGCTGCACCGTGCCGCTCCCTCCAGGCCCCGCCTGGCTCCATGACCCCCATGTCCCCCCTGCCCCCGTGCCTCCAGACCCTCCTGAGCTGCAGCAGGTGGATCAGGCCCTGCAGTAGCCCCATCCCAGCCCTCTGTACCCTCACCCCCAGGCACCCTCGTACCTCCAGACCTGCCCCAGCTGCAGCAGGTGTGTCAAGCCCAGAAGCATCCCCACCCCCCCAGTAGCCCTACCACCCCAATAACCCCATGCCCCCTGTACCACCACACCCCCTGCACTCCAACACCTTCCCACACAGCCAGACCTGCTCCAGCTGCAGCAGGTGAATCAGGCCCTGCAGCCGCCCCATCCCCCCTCTACCCCTATCCCCCCAGGCACCCCCACGCCCCAGGTACCCCCGTACCTCCAGACCTGCCCCAGCTGCAGCAGGTGGATCAGGCCCTGCAGCAGCCAGACGCAGAGGCGGCAGCAGCCGCGGGGGCCGCTGTCCTTGGTGCCGCCGCCGCTGTCCTTGGTGCTGGCGGCGAAGTCGTAGACGAACCACCTGAGGCTGAGCATCTGCACCACGAGCGAGGGCAGCAGCACGAACAGCAGCGTCAGCCCGAACCACCACCGCTGCCCCCGCACGTAGTAATGGGCCGCCAGCCACAGGTCCGAGGCACCGTCCGCGAAGCAGACGAGGAGCGCGCAGAACACCCAGCACCCGTCCCGCAGCCGGTATCGCCGCGCCGGAGGCTCCGCGCCCGCCTCCCGCCGCCCGCCGCCGCCCTCGGGGCTCTCCAGCAGCACGGCCGGGCCGCCGCCGCCGCCGTCCGACTTCGCGGCCATGTTGTCGGGGGAAAGGAGGAGAAAGGAGGGAGCGGGAGAGACTTCCGGAGGGATGGAGCCCGCCCCGGCAGCGCCCGCCCCCGCCGGTCTCGCCCCGCGCCCGCCGACACCGGCTCCCACCCGGCCGGCGCCGGGAGCCCCCGGCGGGTCCCGCCGCTCCCCCGCCGGAAGGGGCAGCTGCCCCCCCCGCCGGCGCCGCGGGGTCCCGGAGGAGCGCTCGGTGCCGCTGGGCGCCGCCCCGCGCTGGGAAGGGCAACCGGCCCCTCCCCCGACCGGCCCCCGCCCCCCGGGTCCCCGCCGGCAAGGACCGCCCGGACCCGCCGAGCACCGCACGGTGCCGGTGGGACCACCCTCCACCCCACCCCGCTCCCGGCGGTACCACGTTGTCCGCGCTGTCCGACCACCACTCCTCAGCCCACCGAGGACCGGAGCTTTCCGGGAAGCTCCTGGGCGGCACCGGCTATCCCCAGCCCCGAGGCTCAGCTCAGGCAAGACCCTGCCTGTGGGTCCAGCCTTGGGCTGGACCAGGGCAGAGCGAACCCCCCGAGGTCCGTGTGAGTGGAGGTGTGGGTGCCTCTTGTCCCTCAGGACCGAGATAGGACCACAGACCACCAGAATCCTGCCCGATGCAGACAGGGAGGGTCCCATCAGGGACCGGCTGGGCTGGACCTGAGCCCTGCTTTGGAGGGAGAGTCACAGAATCATCACAGAATGGTTTGGGTTAGAAGGAACCTCAAAGATCAGCTTGTGCCAACCCTTGCCAGGAGTAGGGACATCTTCCACTAGACCAGGTTGCTCAAAGAAGGTGTATCCTCCTTAAAAAGACCAAAGATGGGGTTTGGTAGCAGGATTTTGTTGTTCCTGAAATGAAACTCCTGAAAGAGTTAAATATGTTATTCCCCATCCTTGGGAACGTTCCTGAAAGTGAAGTACCAAGGTCCAGGTGGACCCAAACCACTGGGATTTGGGTGCTCAAGAGCCCTGATGCTGCTCGTGCTCACACGAGGAGCAGCACTGTGCCGGCATCCCTGCCACTGCTGGGAGGGAAAGGGCTGCAAGAGAAAGGGCTTTCTCTCCTTTGTGGTGGGTCTCCAGGGAGGGTGAGTGCATGCAGGCAGCTGCCTCCTGAAGGCAGCTCCAGCCCCCAGTCCACGGGGCCAGGCTGTGGCTCTGCAGCTCAGCCCCCATGGCTCAGCCCAGTGCATCTGCCTGCAGAGGATCCTGGCTGGAGCCTGGTCCGTGGTCAGCACACCATGGCACACAGAGAGGGGGAGCATGTTGGATCCCGGGAAACACAGCCAACTTCCAAATTCTGCCTTGCAAGGCGGCAAGAGGGATCAGCACAAACCCGGGGTGGGGTGAGCCTGGAATCCTGGGACACAATCTAGGGGATGAAGATGTTACTCAGCAGAAGGGAGCGGCTGGGCCCTCTCCGAGGCTCCCCCCGTGCTGCATGTATTAGCATTGATAATGAAACACCTCACCTTGAGATGCTCCTGACAGATCCCCTCCACAAATGCCTGCTTGGGGGAGGGGATGCTCCCAGCATCCCAAAGCCTGAAGAAAAGAGCCTTTCATCAACAACCAGGCAGGGCAGGGCCCTTTCCAAGGATGGGGTCCAGTGTCCAGAGCCCCTATACACCTGGACACTCCAGACCTCTTTGGGCTTGGTCCCTGGAGACTCTCTGTCTTGGCTGGGTGATGGAGCAGAGACTACATTGTCATGATGGTGGGCACAGTGCCAGGGAGAGGGGACTTGGAAATCAGGGAGGGACAGACCCACCTTTCTCCCCTGACCCTGAAACACCCCCTCTGAAGCAGCAGTTAAAGATCCACAGCCTGAGAACATGGAGACCGTGGTTTGAAGTCTGATTTATCTTAACAACAGGCCCCAGCAGCCACATGAAAGGAGAAGAGAGAAAAAAACCTTATAAACATCCCCGAAGCTTCCTGTGCAGCTGCCAGAAGGCAGGGAGGGTTTCTGGCTGCATACAGAAAAGGGCTGCAAGGAAGAAAAAAAGAACATGATGAAACCAAACCTGCTCTTTCCAAAACACACAGCAAAGCAAAGCAAAGCAGCTCCCAGAAGCGGGCAGGTGGCCGCTCCCTCTGACTGCCCAGTTCCCAGGGGAGCTGGTCCAAATGGACCTCTGGTTCCAGTCTGAGCCCAGCTTCCAAGCAGAATGTCTGCCTGTGGCGCTGGCTCCAGGAGAAATCCATGATGATTTGTGGCTGGCTCAGAGCTTGGCTCTTGGGGAGAGGCCGCAGAGCGCATTACCAGCCACTTCTCACTGCCCTGAGAATGTTTTCCAGATACCCATGGCTTTATGATCCCTCAGCTGCAGCTTCCCCCATGCCCATGCTGAGCTGGGCCCCACCTTCCCAGGGAGAGCAGTCCCCACCCTTCCATGCAGCCCAACATTCCTGGCAAAACCCTGCCTTCATTGCACTGTCACTGGCAACCCCAGAGTCACTGTTTCCTTCCACTGCTGCCAAGACTCAATCAGCCTGCTCCCATCCCTGTTCCCATTCCCATCCCATCCTCATCCGTGTTCCTATGCCCATTCCCATCTCCATCTCATCCCATCCCCATCCCTGTTCCCATCCCCATCCCTATCCCTATCCCCATCCCTGTCCTTGTCCCCGTTCCCATCCCATCCCTCCCGCCCAGACTCTGAAAGTCCTCCCTCCTTCCTTCTTTTTCAGATCTCCAGCCAGCTGCTCCCACTGACAAATGAGCATTTTCCAGCATTGGCATCCAGCCCCAATCCCAGTACACTTTCTGGTTGATGTCAGGAAGGAATCTAACCCAAGTGCAGATCACTCCCAGCCTGGAGTGCCTGTGTGTGCTCCAGTACTCTCTCTCACTGCTCCCCTGAAGCCAATGATGCTGCAGACAGAGATCTCAGTTAACTGAAACAAATGACCTTATGCGATTAGGGCCAGTAATCTTCCGATCTGGGTAATCTCCCTTAAGGGATTATTTGCCCACAGAAGTGTGGTGACCACCAGCCAGCCACTGCCTCGCTCCCTCTATCCCTGTCCCCTGTGGTCCCCATCTCCAGCAGTCCAGAGGGGCTGCAGCACTGGGGTCACCTTTGGGGAGCTCCTTGTCAAATGCGTCCCATGATGGACACGTGCCAGGGCCCCCAGGTGCTGGGGGTTCTCCTCTCCCCTGGCCCCAGTTCCTGCTTCAGGCAGGTGACTGAGCCTCCCTCCCATCAAAGCACTGATCTGAGACAGACCAGAGGTCCCTCCACCATCACCAGGGAAGCAGCAGCTGAGTGGCACAGCCAGGGTGGCAGAGATGGCCACCTGGGGACAGGGTTGCATTCAAAAACCTAAGGTGCTATTTCAGGGCTGTCCAGAGTAGGGACATGGGACATGGAAACCTGTGTCCCCTGTAACCCAGCAGCCCTAGGTGGACTCCTCGGGCCCCTTTCCCACTGCAGAATGCACATGGTGAGGTTCTGCCAGTCTTCACCATCAGTGCCAGGTCTCCCTGCATCTCCCACACCCCATTTTTCCAGGTCCTCTTGCTCACGGCTGGGTGGGGCAGAAAGAAGGGGATAAAAGCCATTTTGAGGTGGAATGTATTTCCCTTCCTGCAGACAGGGTCGTTCAGGGCAGCAGATGGATGTGGTGCCCTGCCAGAGCATTCCCGGGACTGGTCTGTGCCTGACACAGATGGGGGGCACCGGAGATGGCTGAGGGTGAGTCAAGCTGCCGGGACCACAACCAGCCCCACTCCCTGGGGATGGCAGGTCCTGGACTCTGAGCTACAGATGAGCCACCAGCTGCACGAAAGGAAACCTGAGCTCATCGCCCCACGCTTTGAGTGCCCTTTATTGCCTTCTGGGACAAAAAGAGGACAGAGAGGCCACCTGATGCTCCAAGGGCCCAGCTGCCAACAGCGGTACTGTGCTGGGAAGCAGCAAGGAAGAGGAGACAGACGGTGGTGCTGGGGGCGAGGGGACAGGCTGTGACAAGTCATAAATAATTCACACACAAGGGGACCAGGCGAGGCAGGGGCTCTCAGCCCCCGTCCCTGCGGGCTGTGGGGAGCGGGGTGGGTTGGGGGCCGGCTGCGGTGCCAAGACCCCCGCTCTGTGGCTCAGCGCCACATGGCCACACCGAACCCTCCATTCTTTTGCCGGGCGGCGAGTCCCGTGGGGATGGGGCCATCCCGGAGCCAGTCCCGAGATCGTCAGTCCACACGGGGGACAAGATCCCACGCTGGTGTCGGGCCGACGGGCGTCTCCCTCCCAGCCCACGGCCACTCGCTGCCCATCTCGCCATCCCGGCCACGCGCGCTCGCAGCCCCGCTCGGTCCCGCCGCTCCGCCCCACCGGCGCCACCGCCAGCCGCTGATCCCCAGACCGGGGAGCGCTCCCGCCGGCGGCCGCGAGAGGGCGCGCTGCCCCGGCCGCTCCCGCCGCGGAACCCGCCTGCGCGGCTGCGGCTGCGGCCCGGAGCCGAACGGCGGCGGACCCGGAGCGGAGCCGGTGGCGGCCCGGTGCAGAGCCCGCCATGGCCCGGGACCCCGCCTTCGTGCTGCGCTACCTGGCCGAGGTGGAGGAGCTGGCCGAGGACGTGCTGGCGGCACGGCAGCAGGTACGACCCAGCCCCGGTGGGCATCCCCACCTCTCCCTGTCGCGCCGCCCGTAGCCCCGAGCCCCGGCCGCTCCCGCTTCTCTCGCTCCCCTTGCAGATCGTGGACCTGGACGTGAAGCGGAACCGGAACCGCGAGGCCCTGCGGGCGCTGCAGAAGGACCCGGAGCCCGACGGTGAGGCCGGGCTGGCTGAGCCCACCGGGATTTCGTGTTCGGGGAGCGGCTCTGCTCAGAGCCTTTCTGAGAAGCTCCCCTTCCCTTCCCTCTTTTCTCCCCAGAGAAGGCCATGGTGTGCTTCGGGAGTATGTTCATCGAGCTGCCGAAGGCGAAGACCCGGGAAATGCTGCGGCAGGGTGAGGCCTCTCACCCCGAGGGCTCCTTGTAGCTATAAGCGTTTTAACAAGCACCATAATTAACAAGAATGTTTGTTAAATTAACGGGATTCTATCCGTGGATAGGGTTTGAGGTGTCCAAAACCTCTCGATGGCAGTCACAGGCTGATTCTGGTCCGTGCTGTGCATTGGGATGCACAAAGCTGCTTGGCCTCGTGGGTGGTGGAGGGCAGGGTGGGACCCCCGTGCTGTGTCCCATGGGGATTGAGCCTTCATCCCAGAGCCCCTGCAGTCATCCTTACTCCTGCCTCTGTTATTCCAGACCAGGAAGAGCTGGATGAGGAGATAAACAACCTCCGGAAAGAGCTGCGTGTGAAGGTCAACCGGCTATATGAAGCTCAAGGTAAAAACGCCTGCTCTGGAACCTGCTCAGTGGTTGGGGGCAGACTGATGCATCAGGAGGGTCCAGGAATTCCTGAGCTCCATGTTCCTGCAGCTGGTTCCCCACTAGTTTTGCTGTTCCCTCCCTGTCCCAGCAGCACTGGGAGCTATCACACACCAGCCCCCTAAAGTTCCTCTGACACCACACTGGGCTGACCCCACTTCAGCTTTCAGGCCTGTCCCTGCCCTCCCCACAGCCCCTCTTGAGTTTAGCACGAACTGCTTCACTGCTTTTGTGTCAAAATCCTAATTTTTTCCATGTGTTCTTTCAGGTAAACCTGAGCTGAAGGGGTTTAACCTGAATCCCATGTCTGCTGAGGAAATGAAGCTCATCAACCGCATCCTGGAGGGCTGAGGTGGCCATACCATTGTCACAGCTTGTTTGGCTGTGACTGTGGGGCTCATGCTTCAATAGCTACAGCCCTTGGGATTTGCAGGACATTGGTGTGTCCAGAGCCCACTCTGGTGAGGGCCCTGGGAAGAGTTTGGCTCCCCAGCTACAACACTGTGGTTTCCTTGGATCAGAAACCTTTCCTGTTCTGTGCTGGGACTTGGGTGGCAGAGCTGTGCTGGACACAGCGCTGGGCAAATGCCCCTGGCTGGGGTGCAAGTGGGATCATTAAAAGCAGAGCAGTGGGACATTCCTGACTCCATGTGCCTGTTCCTTGTTGGGGTTTACGTGAGCACTTCTGGGGTTTGACTTCAGAGCTGGTCCTTTGTCACGTTGGGAACAAGAGTGGGAGGGATTGGGAATCCTCCACATGCCTGAAGCACAGAAGAGGAGTTGTGCACGCCCTCAAACAAAGCAAAGCTGTACATCTGAGGCATGTCAGGAATCTCTAAAGATGTGTAGGGAGGTGCAGGAGGAGGCAGCATCCTTTTAGTCTCACTGGGAAAACATGCTCCACTGTTGGAAGGCAAGAGACTACAGAAATGAGGCTTTCAGGACTAGATGAAGGGATAAAACATGGGTATATTTAAAAAAGCAGCCTGAGGAGAGCTGAGAAGGAATAGTCACTGAGTTTGTCTCGTAGTAAAAGGACAATTGATGTAACCAGTAGTCATTTCTGAAAAGGTTTTTTAAATTTGCTGAGTTTTGCACTCCCCCTCTAATCTGAATGTGCTTCCCCAAGTGCTTAACTTGGTAAAGAGCATACGATTTTAAAAAAATTGTGATAATTAGTACAGGACTACAGTGAGTGTGATTTTTTTTCTGCATACAGGGAAGTGTCTTGGTCCAGCCAAGCCCTTTATTTTTGAACTTCTGTTGTGATATTTCTGGATAGAGTTTAAGAGCTGTAAACATGGCTCTTGTCCTTTGTCCAGCTCTGAGGTTGCTCACCTCTTGTGCCAAACCTTGCACGAGTAACGGAGCTGGGCCTGGTCCATTGCTCTCTTTCCTTTTTCCCAGCCATGACAACTTCAAACATAGCACCAGCATTTCCCTGTCTCCCTGACCACCTTCCAACTTAGGAAGGCCTTCTGCTCTGGCCAGTTCCACACACTCTTCAAATTACACAGATTTCATAAAAATACCTTGTTTCAGGCCCTTTAAAACCAAGGTGTGATTCCTTTAAACCTAATAACCCAGCTACCATTGCTTGGTCTAACTTTTAAAAATCTGCTGCTGACACTACATGCCCTAAATGTGTCTCTGTCCACTTCGGGCTTACATTTCAGATACACAGACTAAAAATAACAGACTTACTACCTCAACTGTCTTGCCTGTAGCTTTTTCAGAAGCTTGCCTGTCTCCTGGGAGCAGGAGGCAGCTCAGAGTGCCACATCCCAGTGTTGGAGCTGCTCTTACATAACCTGTGTGGTGCAGCCAGTCCGTGTCTCCATAACGTGATGGCGAGGTTATTTTTACAGTCTCATGGCAACAGGTTCTCTGCTCTGACATGTTTCCATAGTAGTAGCAGGAGGAGGATCAGGTGCCTGCCTGCCCTAAAAGCTTTGTTTTGCTGTGCAGAATGTGTTTAGCCCCTTTGTTTTCTCACACGGAACAGAAGTAAGCTCTGCAGTGCAGAGGGCCAGCTGAGCAGCCACGCATCCCTGTGTCAGCTAAAATACCTCATTCCAGCCCACTGCAGCTTCCAAACTGGGAAACTCTCAAGCAAAAGAGCTAGTGCCTTGTGCTGAGCCAGTGTTCAGGGAGAAGTGGGAGCTGCTGCTGCCCGACATGAAGGGAGAGTGAACTTCATCCATGAGGGTCTCTCCTACCCCAAGTTTGGGATGAACACCACACTTTCTGCTCTGAAGGGAGATTCCTGAAAAGCTGCTTCTGTTGTTTATTCCTGGGATCACAGCAGCCGCAATGAAAACATTATCAGGTGAATTACATGTCACCTTCCTCTCCCTGCCTGTAGAGGCAAGGTGACATTTCACTTTCAGGTGATGCTGTACTCATGGGTTGTTTGTTAGAATCCACAGCCAGAGATGATTGTAGACACACTGAGGTGTGCATGGCAAAAAGTAAAATGTGTTTCAGCTTCTCCAAGTACAGAGAATACAAGCACTGCTTCCCATGAGTAAAATACACAGCTAGCTTCAGGAAAGTGCCCAATAAACAGTGACCACAGCAACTGCAGAGAGCCTTTTTTTTGAAAACATTTGGTTCTTTTGGTCTCCTAATCCCTTAATTGCTCACACACCCATTCTTGTTCTCCAGTGAAGATGTGTGCTCCCCTCCTGCAGACGTGCTGACAGCTTCAAGACCAAGCAGGGCACCTGCCAGCACTGGATGAATTCTGCACCCAAATGTGCAGAACATGTGTTTGCCATGATGTTCTCATTCACCAGACCACCCAAATCTCCCCCTCTGCTGACAGGTCTGTCATTCCAGACTAGGTCAAAGCCTCCAACATGCTGATCCTTCCCTGTCAGCCTATGGCATGAAACCCACAGACTGAAGTACCTGAGTAATGACAATTCCCCGGCTGCATGCAGGAATCAACTCCCAGACAACCAGGGACACAGCTGAACAGCTGAAAGCAAGGGACATCTTTCTGCTATTAATATCTGGGGTTAGCACACTTGTAAAGCCAATCACAAAATGCTGCAAGAGTGGCTGCTGGGAACACACCGCTCTTGCAGTGGCACGAGTGGGAGGCACAGTGCACAAGGACCTCTGACAGAGAGCTCTTGTGCAAGTCCTGGCTCCAACACGGGCTCCAGTCCCTTGGCAGCCCCATGCTGCCTTGTTTTCCCATTCTGAAGGGGCAACATGCTTCCTTACTTTGCTCTGTTTCTGGATATTCATCATTTAATCACTATGAAGGTTAAGGATTATGATCAGTTGCCAAGAAAATCATGAAACCAGACCATCCATCCCAAACACTCTAATAAAAATCCCTCAGAAAGTGATAAACATCTTCACCCCTGCTCTTCCTGTTCATAATGCAAAGTGGGTCTTTCAGAAGATGAACTTGAGTTCAGAGTCTCTCTGGCAGCTGGCAGTGCAGGAAGGCAAAGTGTTTACCTCTAGAACTCAGCTGAGGAGATATAACAGTAAATTAGGGAGAAACAGGCAGTTTTGCCAATGGCTCATTAAGAAGAATGCCTGCCCACAAAATCATTACCCTGTTAGCAGGCAGGAGTGAGTGTGAAGCAATAGGAAATCCAACCCTAAATCTCTTTCCCATGTGCTGAGCCAAAGAACATTCTGAGCTTATTGCAAAGTTTCTATTCCTGTTCTTGATGATACTAAAGAAAAAAAAATCCCTTTGGCTTCCAGAAAGAAAAGTGAAAAATAAAGTCATGCTGAAGCAGTAAGTGCTGAGGAGGGTTCACAGAATGAGCATTAACCCTTTTTAATTGCAGATGTGGGTGTCTGCAGGGAACAGGTTCCCAGCAGTGTGTTCAGATATCTTTCTGAGAGCCCAGCAGCACTGTGATGACATTGAGGACTTTCATTCAAATTCATTTCTTTCCTGACTGAAGTTACTCCAGCTCTTTACCTGCAGGCTGCCTTAGCAGTAATTTTGTTTGAGGCTGTGAACAGAGTAGACAGTGCACATTGGAGCCATCTCAGACCAGAACAGAGCAGAATTTATTTGGTCATTTGAAATAAAATTGTCCCCAGTGGCACCACGTGAAATACTGGGCTGAAACTGACAGGACACAGGGCTGTAACAGATAATACCAGTGACCATGTCTTGTTAGAAAGAAGAGGAAAAAAAAAGAAATTAGAGACATTTCATAGGAGAGAACCATCAACGTAAGTCACATCTAAGAGAAACTGCCTTACCGATGGTTCTTCTTGCACTTTACATGACTAATGCTGAAAGAATAATAATCCTATTTTTGCTTGTCATTTTTGTAGTACTATTTGCTGTTCCTCTCAACTCTTGTAATGACAAATCAGTTGCATTCTCAGGTTCCTGCTGTTGCAATACTTGGGTTGCATATGCAGCAGATAAATTTCTGAGAATTTCAGCTGAACTTTCACGATAATTATTTTTCACTTAAGCAGGGAGAAAACCTGTGTTAAAAAACAAACAAAACCAATGGAATAAAATTCTGTTTTAAAAGGGTTTTCTGGTTTTTTTTTTTTTGTTTAGGTACCTCAGTTCCTGGCCTGCATCTCAGTGAGTGTACCATGGACCTGGTGATGTTCATTGCTAGCAGCCAAACCACTCTGGAGGGAGGTTTATCAGGGCACTGCTGTAGGATACATAAGCAGGAGAGATGATCATAACCCTCCATCTCTGGCAAGTGCTGTGATACTTGTGATTTGCTGGTACTTGAAGGGGAACATCTTCCAGAAATAGCCAGGTTGGCAGGGTTCCACAACACAGGGCTAGAGATCTGACAGAGTTACATGGTGCTGCACCCAGCTAAAAAGCCTGATACTCTGAGTAAAAGCAGCTGTATCCTTCCAGGTGGCAGGTTCCTTCATGTAACCAGTTCACACACCTGTACACCTCACTTGCAGCACCACACCGTCTCACTCTCAGCTGGCAAACCTGCAAGGTGTAGAGGCATCATGAGACACCCCTGTCCCAGGGCCAGCAGCTGACCTGACACTATAACACCTTGTCTGTTTAATAATACACTGAGGGGTTCAGATCCTGATGAGTTGGGATGTCACAGCCCAGGAGGTCAAAGCAGCACTTGTCACTGCTAATCCCCTTCTGAACACTGGATGAAAGTGTTTGTCCATATCCACAATGAGAACCTCCACTGGCCCTGCCCCACACCTGGGACTCAGGCACTGTCCCACTGTCCACTGTCGGGACTCACCCACCTTCAGCCCTGGGACATCCAAACAATTACACAAAGTCATTCCCAACAGATGACCACACATTTAGTCCATGTGATTTGTTTTCAATCATCATCTCTGCAGTCCAGCAAGAATTCTCAGTAAAAGGCCAGAGACCAGAAGGTTGGGGCCACCAACCCCACACAGCACTTAAATTTTCCAGGCTTGACTGCTGTACAGCTATAGGAGAAAACAGTGCCCAGATCCCATTCAGAAGTTCTCCAGCAGTACTTGATGTCTTCTTTTCTGTCAGCGTACTGCAAAGGCGCTCCTTTCCCTACTAACAAGAGAGATTTATAGAAGGAAACAGCCCATAAAATGGGAAGTTCAATACCATCCTCCATTATGCTCAGAAACCATTCTCAGATTCACAAGGAATCTGACAACCTATTTAATTTCTTTTTTTTCCTCCCTCTCTCCCTCTCTCCCTCTCTCCCTCTCTCTCTCTTTCTGCCTCTTGAGAGAGGCAGTTTAACAGTGACAGCTGTGTGCAGCAATGCCAGCCTTGCTCTCTCTCTGAGGTCTCAGAAGTGAAGGGCTAAGCTACATCTACCTCCCAGGAGCGCACTAACCAGACCATTATTGAGTTTAAAGTAAAAGAGATCCACCTTATAGATGCGCAAGGCAACATTAAAGCAGAATGCTAGCCCAGCCTCCTGCCTAAAGCTGCCACCAAGGAAATCACCTGGCTGTGTGTCAGGAGAAGAGGCAGCACAGTTAAGTGGCTGCAGCATATGTGGCAGCTGGCAGGGTGAGGTCAGCTCACCTGCCCCTGCCAGAGATCCCACAGCAGGAAGCAGGGAATAACCTGCAGGCAGCACATCCCCCTCACCTGGCTGGGATCAGTCAGGTACAGTCTTTCGTGCTGCCACGTTTGTGAGAGGAACATCTGGGATGAAACAGAGATAAGGATCCAAGACAAACAGACACTGAACAAGCAAACATGCAATTCTCATTCTAACCATCCTTTGTGCCCCAGAGACAATTAATTATTTTCCTTGTCTGTCCCTAACTATTTTCCCAGTCTTCAGCCACCTGAGCTGAAATCCAACACTGTATGATGTTATCTGACCAAAAATAGTAAAAATCAGAACAACTACCCTGAGCTAGTGCTGTACATCAGGGTGAGGCACTGGCACAGGTTGCCCAGAGAAGCTGTGAATGCCCTGTTGTGATAAACCAAAGTTTGTTTAGATAAATTGGTTGAGCCCTGCGATCTATTGTTTCCCAGATAACCCACTTAGACAAAGTGTTATTGCATCAGATAAGGGAAAAGGCTGATAAGAAGAAGATCCTGCAGAGGTGCAGTAATAGTTTCTACCTTGCCAATTTCCTCCTTCCCGATAAGGCATAGCTGCATCTGACAGAGTAAAACTACCCCCCAAAGAAGGTATTGAGGCATTTCCCCTAAGACTGAACACATATAACCCATGGAAGTCTTTGCTGGGTGAGCTCCCAATGGATCAAGACTGTGACCATCATGCAGACCACAGACATTGAAATTGCAATGATCAAATCTCATCAATGGATCCATTGGTGGTGATATTTTTCCTATCCACTATCTACTATTGGCCTTTCTTTCTCTTTCTTTCTTTCTTTCCTTCTTTCCCTTATGTTTTCACTTTGTGTTATTTTTATATTTTTATAGAAAATAATAAAACAGCTGTATACCTAATTTTCTTTTAAATTGTTTTAAAATAAACCTGTCTCATACATGTACATTGGTAAGGCAGTGTCATTTCACTCTAATTCACCCCAAGGGATCTGTTAACAAGAACCTGAATTACCACTCAAAGTTGGGTTATAACACACATCCCTAGCAGTGTTCAAGCCCAGGCTGAATGGGGCTTGGAGCAACCTGGTCTAGTGGAAGGTGTCCCTGCCCCTGGCAGGGGACTTTGAACATGATCTTCATGTCACCACGTTCCCAAACCTTCCCCCAAGACAGCCTGCTGCACCCCCACTCTGGAAAGTCTTTTGATCATTCAGAGCGAGCATGAACTCTGCTGAACTTTCACAGAGAGAACTGATGGATTTTCCTGTCTGCTAAACCATCAAATTGAGGTGGCATACTATTTGGGAAGATGTGTTAATCAAATGAAAGCTATCAAACTCAATACAGCAGCAAGTGTGACACGTTGAAAATCAAATAGTTCTCTCCCGTGAATCACCCTGTCCTTACATTCTGTGAACCCAAGGAAGAAGAAAGGCTGCCAAAATTCAACCTCTAACAGTAAAACCAGGAGTGACATTTCAGCTTTGTTCCGAGCTGATTTGTCAAACTGACATTTCCAGTGATCTGGTGACACCAGTTTTCCAATGAAAAAGGACTGGAGAGAGACAGGGTGACAGCAGCAGCAGCAATGGGCTAGCCGAGTCCTGTAGGTGTTTGCAAGAGTTGGAAGTGACAAGGTTCATCTGATGCATCTAATACCAAGCAGTAGAACTGCACAGTCCTTTTCTTACCCTGCTGGAATCATAGAAAATCCTGAGTTGAAAGGGACCTACTTGGATCAAAGTCCAACTCCTGGCCCTGTGCACAACCACCCTAAGAATGTATGGTATAAATATATTACAAAGCATGCACATATTATATAGATATAAAATACAACCCAGTTGCTGCCTAGTGTTAGATGTACCTGAGACTGGAAGTCTATATATAAATATGTACACAAAGTGTAAAAAAATCAGATCCCAGAGAAAATATCTAGCCATTTGGGAAAATCCATTGTAAAAACCTTTATTGTTGCCCTGGAGAATGATGAAGGAATATTGCAGGAAGAGGGCATGGGAGAACAGATGAAGCCACTGGCAGAAGGAGAGGATGAAAAAAGAGCAAAAGAACAAAATGCCTGTTGGATATTCCCAGAAAAAAGACAGTCATCCTCACCTTCTTAAATCAACTATATATTTCAGTTTTCAGGAACATTCCCCCACCTTGTGACTTGCCAACCTACAGACGGAAGGACAGACTTAGCGGCTTTAACGTTAGCATTTCCTGTAGTTTTCCAGAATTTCAGTGCCGAAGACCTGCATAACCTGATTCATCAGCTGTTCCTGTGCAAGCACGTTTATTTAACGTTATGGGGGCAGGGAGATCCAACAAAAAACCCCACATATTTGTGTTTGGAGGATTCCTGGAGGAAAGGCAGAGCAGGCAGCCTATGGGGAACTCCCACAGCACCAAATAAACAAACTCTGTCACACGCTTCCAGAAATATACGTAACGCAACATATGTTGTTGGGAATTTTAAGTCCCATTTTAAATTTGTGTATGTTACAGAAGAACTTAATTAAACAGAAAAGTCAAAAAACATGTTGGAGATCTATGGCAAATGAGCAGAAAAATCCTGAAGACAGCCTAGGCTGCGCATTGCATAAAAGAGGGTGAGGAATAGCCCAAATAAGGCACCCTAGGAGCACAGCTTCCTGGGATGCTGGTCCCCAGGTCCAGCTTCCTCCAGCCCTGGGATGAGGCACTGGATATATCCTGACTTACTACTGCCTCTGAGTGTGGGAAGGGGCAACCCAGGACGTCACTACACAGGGCTGCTCCAAAACCCAGACCAACAGAAGGACTAACACGGAATTTATTTTTACTTGCCTGCAAGTTTTGAGGTCAGCCACAATCTATTTAAGTTGTTGGTGTAATTTCAGTAATCACAGGCTTTTCATATATCCTTATTTACTGTGTTCTGGTTATTTACAATGTTAATTGAGGTTGTGGGGCATAAAATCAGCTTAATATAAGGGTTTTGTTGCCAATTAACACGTTCCCATTTGTAGAGTTAGATAATCACTAGCTGCTATCCTCCTGGTTGTAATTCACGAGTTAGTTTGCATAATTACCTCCCAGTCACTTCTCACAAGGGTAAGACAAATCCTCCTGTCCCAGCCTCCTCACCAGACCTACTGCACAAAACAGAGGGACTGCTCACTCGCAGGGGTGTGTTTATAATTATGTATCACAGCACAACACTTAGGGCGTTAAATGGCTTGAATCTTCTGGCACGGGCAAGGCATTTCTCAGTGTCACACGGTATTGTCAGAATTTCTAAAGGAAACGCAGTTTTTCCTTAATCCCCAGGTCACTGGCTGAAGTGGAAGCTGCTGTGTTCAACACACCTCCAGACAGCTGCAGGTTTGGGGGGACAAACATGATTCAGAGCATAAGGCTGCCCTGCTCTACTTGCAGGGCAGAGAGAAGTTCATGCCACCTAAATCTACCTCAATTGTGCTCCAGACTGGTAATGGATATCTCTTCCTGGAAGTGTTCAAGGCCAAGCTGGACTGGGCTTTGAGCGACTTGGTCTAGTAGAAGGTGTCTCTGCCCATAGCAGGGGGATGGAATGAGACGAACTTTACGATCCCCTCCAACCCAAACCATTCTGGGATTCTGTGATAATGGAGTCTCCCAGAATCTCTTCACATTCTCAGGATGGAATTCCACCCAGTGAGTTTACACTGGACTTGCACCAAGTGACATCTAACACAATGGGATTTCCCTAAATCCAAGCAGATGTTTTCACAACTCCATCTTTAGGGGCTGCCCTAATGCTCATTAACCAGAAGCCCAATTAGCCACCTGCCCTGCACACACACTCACATTCTTTACACACCTGCAGCTGAACTGAAAGATTTCAGAGCATGAACTCAGCCATAACCCCACAGCCAGAACCCCTTGGAGCACAGTTTGTTCCTCCACACAGAGCTCTGCACTTTATACCTTCACCACTGAGTTAACTTTGGCTCCACAAATAAATTGAGCTTTCGACTGCTGAAATAAACTGTTACACAAGAAGCAGTGTTTTGGTGGTACATGTTGATCAGGAACCTGGCCAGGAGCACTGCTGTTCCATGTCACCTTGCTCTGCCCAATTCTTCCTGTGGGTTTCCTGCATATTTTCCTCTCCCTCTGAAGAACGAAGGCATCCATTCATCTCACGCTTTCCTTGGGAGAGAACACTTACCAGTTTCATAACCCAAGTGATGCCAGGATTCTTGCAAAATTCTTCCACAAACAAATAGTACTCTGAAGGCATTTTTAGGGTCTTCAGAATAAAGGCACATTTTCTTGCCTCAGGCTTTCCCACTTCCATTTCTAACTGCTTCCGAAACCTCTTCAGATCCTTTGCTAAGCAGCTGTTCTTGCTCAGCTGGGTAGAAAGAGAAATACAAGATTCAGCACAACAAATGCTCCCGCAGTATGACTTGCTTTAATTGCCCTTGAGAAGCAATCTGGGGATCAACTGCACCACATATTCTGAGAGGAAAAATAAATATATATGGATACCACTGAGAACTGTTCTTTCTTTGTGGAGGAAGAAGATCAATTTCAATTTTCTGTCTCTCTGCATGAACACTAGGAGTGAGAACACAGCAAGTCTTACAATCCATGTTCTACCATTCCTACTGTAGCTTTTCTGTGCAGCCAGAACCCGCCTCTCCAGGGCAGGCAGCTGCCCACAGTGACACTGTAGCAGCCCAGCCCCATCACTCCTGAGCCACTGCTGGTCAACCCAGTGTTACAAAGCACCCTCAGCCTCCATCCACAGAGTCACAGGCTGGTTTGGGCTGGGAGGGATCTTAAAGCTCATCCCATTCCAGCCTCTTGCCATGGGCAGGGACACCTTCCACTAGACCAGGCTGCTCAAATCCCACACATGGTGAGAGCTAAGGCTCCTGGGGGGATCACATCCCGCTCGGCCACTGCTCTGCATGGAGACATTGCCCAGAGGAAGGCAGGGCTGTAGGTGTTTATCCATCAGAATGGGCTGCCCAGGGAGGTGGTGGAATCACCATCCCTGGAGGTGGTTAAGAAAAGACCCGTGTGGCACCTAGTGAAATGGTCTGGTTGACAGAGTGGTGTTCAGTCATAGGTTGGATGATCTCAGAAGTCTTTTCCAACCTAATTAATTCTATTGTACCTGCAGCATCCCAACCTGCCCATAGCTACCAACCATACTCCCCATCCACGGCGGGACGCCTGGGGAGGGGGCTGTCCTCACCCTCACCTGCCAGGGAGCGGATAGGCCTTAACATGCCGCCGCGGGGATCTGCAGAAGCCGGGATACACAGCCGGAAACCCCCCGGGAACCACCGGGAAGCCGCCAGGCCGCGCTGTGAGCCGGGCCGGGCCGCGACCCCCGGCCGCTGCCTCTGAGGGGGCCGGAGCCCGCGCGCCGTCCCCATGGCAACCGCGCGGCTGCCCGCCAGGGGGCGCTCTCCGCACCCGCACCCCACAGCGTCCCCACACCCCCGGCCTGTGCCCCCGCCCTGTCCCGAGCCCCGGGCACCCCTCGGCCTGACCCTCCCTGCGGGCTGGCGGTGACAGGCGGTGGGGAGCCCCTCGCTCTTAGTCCTCGCTGGCACTGCCCATCCTGCGGCTCTGCGAAGTCCCCAGGACGCTCCCGCAGCCCCCCGGGCAGGGCAGGGATCCTGCGGTACCTGGCTGCAGGTGGGCACGGGCAGGGGTGGGCGTGGAGCCGGCAGGGCAGGGGGAGGTGTGGTGCAGGCAGGGGTGGGCACGGAGCGGGCAGGGTGGGCACGCGGTGGGCAGGGCGAGGATAGGTATGCTGCAGGCAGGGGTGGGCATGGCGTGGGCAGAGGTGGGCATGCTGCCGGGCGCTTCTCCGCGTGGCCGCACAGACCTTCCTTGATGGAGCAGGACAAAGGTTTTGTTCTTCTCCCAACAGTGCAGCCTTGTGCGGCCGCGGGCAGCGGCGACAGGCAGCAGCCAGCGCGGCCCCGTGCTCCCACGCCACGGCGCAGGGGGGGAGTTTCTCCTCCTTTGTCTGCTCCCGGCCAGGCAGCAGCCGGTGCGCGGCAGCGCCGGAGCAGCCGGGGAAAGGCCTCGGCAGCAGCCGCGGAGGACGGCGGCCGCGGTCCCCTCTGCCCCGGCACAGCCAGCGGCTCGGCCTCGCCGCGCTGGGAACGAGCAGCGATCCCGGGGGAGCCAAGCTCTTCATGACGGGAACCCGACCAGGCAGCGGGGACGGCAGCTGCGCCCGGGGACGGGGAGGACGGCAGCATTGGGGACAAGGACACCCGCGCCCCGTCCCCTCCCCCGGCGCCCGCCGTCGGCCATGGGGAACGGCATGAGCCAGGTAACGGGGAGCGCTGGGGCGGCTGCTCTGCAGCTCGGCCGTGCTCGGGCGGCTCGTCCGGTGCCGGCGGTGGGAGACCCTTACCTGGCGGCTGCCTCTGCCGTGCCAAGCGGCGTTTCACCTGCCGGCACCGGATCGGGCACAGGGCTCGCCTCTCAGGCAGCTTGTTTATCTGCCGGCAGAGCAAAACCGGAGGTGAAACAAGCAGGGACACTGTGCTTGGACTCGTCCCGACAGCTGCCCAGGGCTTGTGGAGGGCAGGGGTCACAGCGAGTTCCTTCAAGGAAGTGGGGAACCTTTCCCAACACGTTTAATCCCAAGGAACCAGCTCCAAGCACACGCTGGGAGCCCTGTATGACCCCGAGCGTGGTGGTCCTGCACCCCCTACTCAGCGGGGCTGGGCTATGCGTGGGGCTTAGCATCACGGGACAGAGGGGATGGGCACTATTTTATTTATGTGCTGCCCCGTTTTCTCCTTTGAGGAGCGGGTCAGCAGGGTGCTGGGGACAGGCACATGCTGTTTATTCATGGTTCAGTGTCCTGCCCTTGGGAGCTGCCCTTGCTAACTGGCGCTCTCCCACTCGCTTCTCTCAGTGCTGCAGCTGCGAGTTAAAGGCACCCCGTCGATAGGAAATTGATCTAAAATCTCAGGAATCACAAAAAACAAAAACCTTCTTTAAGCTGTTCAATTGAGAGAAACGTTTCCAAATATGAGCGGTGAGACAAGTGTGAGACCAGCTGTGCTGGTGAAAATCACGTCCACCTGCCCTGGGCACCAAATATTGCTGCAGGGAGAAGCTGGTGGAAAACCGGCTGGATACAGGATTGAACTCATTGCCCAGGCTGTGAGTGAGGGAGCATATAAAATAGCTCTGGCTGAGAAGGGTTGCAAGGTGTCCTGCTTCTGCATCTGCAGTGCTGTTAAGAGAGGCCTTGTCAAGTAATTATCTTTTCATCATGAGAAGTGGAATTTCCCAGGGGAAATGAGCAGAAAGTACAGTGTCCAGAGCAATCTGTGCCTGGGCTGTGAGAAATGGGGTCCCTGCAGTGCAGAGTGAGGGGAGCGGATCTTGGGGCTGGAGTGGGACAGCCACATCCCCTGCAAGCTTCTCTGCGCCTGTTGCTTTCCTGTCCCTCGGGCAGCAGGACTTCCTCAGGTCACGGGTATAGTTCAAGGCTGTACAAAGGTGTGTGCAACTTGCTGAGCTCCAGTAATAAACCCCAACGGAGGATTTATTGATGATAAACAAGAGGAGCAATAAAAAAGCGGTGTCTGGCTCTCAGCACCCATTCTCATGCAGTGCCGGGTGGTTGCAGGTGCCAGGGCTACATCCAGCCCCCCATCCTGAATGCCAGGGCAGCGACAGCCCTGGGAATGCCCAGGTCCAGCTGCACCGGCAACGTTCCTGCCCCTGGACTGGCGATAGTCATGTCAATGCCAGAACTTTGGCCCCTCCAACCAAGGTCATTGCTTCCCAGCATGGGTCCCAGCACAGTGGGTACCACAGCACAAGGTCACTGCTCACACTGCCACTTCCCCTTGTGTCCCATAGATCCTTCCTGGCCTCTACCTTGGGAACTTCGTTGGTAAGTGGAACCCAGCTGCTGCAGAAATGTTCTCCAGCTGGGGAGTGGGTCTTGCTTGAGTTGGTGTCTCCCTGCCTGCAAATGCTGCCTGACATCCTGCTTGCACCCCCCTCCCTGCCTGCACCCACCACCCTGCCTGCACCCACGGCCTGCTCTGCTCTGTCACCCAGTTTGGGCTGGCAGTAGCGGGAGTGAAAGCACTGCAGGAAAGGCAAGGCAGAGACCCCCTGCCTTTGCATGGTCTCCTGATTTAACAGCTGCCCTGAGCTCTTGGGATACATGGGGGAAAGGAGCCAAGGAGGGAATATGGATCCCATGCCAGGATTGGGGCACTTCAGGGTGATGCTCCCCAGTTTTGCTGCTGTAGGAGAGGACACAGTGGGCTGCCCACCCTCAGGAGACAATTTCTACCAGAAGCAGAGTCACCCCTTCTCACCCCAAGTCACCATTTTAAGGGGTTTTCATTGTCAGGGGACAGTTAATGACGGAGTGTTGGCATCTGCCATGACAAACCAGCATTTATTAGTACTCCTGCTTCCCTGATGGCTCCTTTGCCAGCTTGATTCCTGCTGTAAGCACTGAGGAAGTTTAAAACCATTGGTGTGAATTGCTAAGGAAATGTCACTGGATTGGCAGCCCCGCGTGGAGTGCCCCACAGAGCACCTCAGGTTGGGCTGGGGGGGCTGTGGCTTGCTGGGAGCAGAGGGACAAGGACTCCCAGCTCCCAGGTTCGTCAGGGGGGCTTCCTGTGAGCAGCCTGTGCTCTGGGGCCTAGATCTGATGCCATCCAAACATCCCTCATCACTCTGCCAGGCAATCCGGGGTGACAACAAAATTCTAGGCCTGCAATATTAAACCTCACAGAGATATTTTATCCAGCTGGAAGCCTTTAAACCCTGGTAAGCCTTGATTCCAGTATCCCCACTTGCTATCACTGCCTGCTGAGGCAGATGGGAAGGTGGCAGGTGCTGTGTGAGTCCCCAACTCCCTCCTCACACACAGCGCAGCTCCCCTGCAGAGCATCTCCCTCGAGACTCCCTCCTATTAAAATTCACATCATGCTGTTAGCACATTGCAGGCTGGATTCCCGAGCCAAGGTTTTACACCACGTGAAAGTTTAGAAACCCAAAAGAATGAGATGGGGAAATGTTTCCCCTCCTCTCTGGCCGCACTTGCAGCATCTGCTGGTTGTGGCATGAAAGGGAGACACTCGGAAGCTGCTCAGCAAGACAAGCACGCTCCCCTCCCTGTGCAACAACTGCTGTGCTGGACCAGAGGCCAGGATCACAGCCAGAATGCTGAAATATAAGTGAGAGGCAGGGCATTGCCCCAAACAGCTGAGTACACCCCCTTCTGTCCATGCAGCTTCAGAAAGGACAGACCAGAGAGCATCAAGTCACTGCTCAGGTGTTTTCTACAGAAAATCAGAGTTGATATAAATTGCTGTGGCTCCACTTCCATAGTTGACAAGATAAAGCAGATCCCTCAGGCTGCAGCAAGTCCCAGTGCTACATATGTGTCTGCTCAAGGAGGTGTGGGCAGGGCACATGTCTCCTCCCAAAGTGGGAACAAGTACAGGCAGGAGGGACACTGCCTGCCGACACAGAGCATTTCTGCGCAGGTGTGAATGGTTCAACCAGCATGAACACAAGGACAAGGGATCAGGCAGAGGTCTGTGGTTTGGGATCACGGGATTGGCATTCCAGATTTCCATGTTTGCCCACGTCTGCACTGCTGCATATGGGGGTGGAATGCAGTCGATCTGCTGGAGCAAGGCTCTGTGTGCTGGCTGGCTGTAGAAGCAGGGTGGGAGTGCTGTGGGAAGAGAAGGGTAGGAAATGAATACATGTTGATATCTAGTTTTATCCTTCAGATGCCAAAGACCTGGAGCAGCTAAGCCGGAACAAGATCACCCACATCGTATCAATCCATGAATCCCCCCAGCCCTTGCTGAAGGTAGAGTCCTGCACCAGGTGTAGATTCCTGCAGTTCCTTCCATGCTGCATCTTCCTTCCCTCTCTGAGCATCTCATGGCACGTACACCTCTCCCTGGTTACTAATCCCAGAGGAGCTGGGCGGCCCCCCGGCATGGGAAACTGGCTGTCTTGTGACTATAACCCAGCCTTGAACACTGACAGGAAACAATTTCCAGCTCTCCAGACTCATCTTGTTTCCCATCCCCTCCCACGAGTTGCTGGTCTCCCCTTGCTCTGCCCTTCACCCGGGGGAGAGTGTGGCCTCATCCCCATGCAGGGGGATGCAGTGTGGGGGGAGCAAAACTCCACAGGCAGCTGTGGGTGAGGAGCAAAGGCACTGCCAGCCCCGCTCTGACGATGTATGGCACCCTGGCTGCAGTGCCTGAGCTTCTCCTCTTCTTATTGTGTCTTCCAGGACATTACCTACCTCCGCATCCCCCTGCCTGACACCCCTGAAGCCAACATGTGAGTAACTTGGGGAGGTTAGGGATGCAAGGGGAGACAGGAGGGCAACCAGAGGTGAGGACTCACAGCTTCCCAAGCCCTCAATGTGCTGCCTTCAGCTCCTCAAGCACAGAGACCCACAGGCTGGAGATGTGATGCCACAGTACAGGGGACCACCCCTGGACCCCAACCACACCCCAGTTCAGTGACTGTAGTGATGGTATGAGCCCTGGAGTGTGGTGAGGGGCAGCCACTCTGCAGCACCCATGGAGGGGAGCACCAAGCATCCCCCTGGGAAGTGTCTGGAGAGGGGAGAGCACATAAAGGGTGTGGATCCAGCTAAGGGCACAGGCATGGCTGGACGCGCAAGCAGCCAACGTCCCAGTGCCCGAGCATGAGTCACACAAGTCACAGGGCAGCCCCGTGCATCCCCAGCACAGTGTCCCCTTCTGTGTCCCCAGCATAGAATGAGCTGGCAGGTCCACCTTCCCTTGCAAATAAACAGTACTGAGCTGCTCAGGTCTCAGCAGTGGCCGGGCAGAGCCTCTAAAACAACTCAAACATGCAGGGCTGCTCTGCCTGCAGCTAAAAATGTTGTTCCACCCCTGAAGTTCTCATTCTGTCTGGTTTATTTTTCTTGCTAGCAAGAGGCACTTCAAGGAATGCATCAGTTTTATCCACCAGTGTCGCCTGCATGGAGGGAACTGCCTCGTCCACTGGTAATGCTTTTTCCCCTGTACTCACTGCTGTGTCCCCCCCAGCTCAGCAGAGATCCAGCCCCCAGCCCCTCACTTTAGCTGCAGACCTCTGATCAAAGCCAGCCTGTGCCAGAGGGCTCTGTGCCCATGGATCCACCCAGGATCCACCCTTGGCTGCGGCTTGTGGCTCAAACCCAGCAGGATCCAGGCAGTCCTGCAGCTGGGGCAGCTTTCTGCTGCAGCTGAGCATGCGGGATGAGCGGGGTTTGGGGCAGGCAGCCATGCAGTGGCTGCTGCTCCCGTTCCCTGGAGAGGAGTGGGTATTTATAGGCACTGATGGCCAGGACCTTGGAAGGACTCAGGCCTCTGGGAGGGCAAGTCCTTGGAGAAGATGAACTGAAATATCTGAGGCACAGGGGTGGAGGAAGAAGCACAGGGTGGATGAACTGAAATATCTGAGGCACAGGGGTGGAGGAAGAAGCAAGCATGGGGTCAGGGTGTGCCACTAACCCCAGCCCTTCTGCACTTTCCCTTGCCAGCCTCGCTGGCATCTCCCGCAGTACCACTGTGGTTGTTGCCTACGTCATGGTCGTCACGGAGCTGAGCAGCGAGGAGGTGCTGGATGCCATCCGAACCATCCGGCCCGTCGCCAACCCCAACCCCGGCTTTAGGCAGCAGCTGTCTGAGTTCAGTGGCAGCGCAGCCCGCAAGGTGGGAGCAACCTCTGCCACTGTGCTTTGCTCCGTCTCAGACCAAGGATGAGTCCTGAGGGGACTCACTTTCTTCCCTGCACCCCTTGCTGGCAGGCTTGGACCTGCCCGTGTAAACCAGCACCTTATTTTGCTTCTTGCTCCTTTCCCAGGTCCGCAGGCACCTGAAGCAGAAGTATGGGATGTCCCCTTTCAATGATGAGGAAGAAATAAAGGCCTTGCTCCCAGCAGGGAGAGAAGGAACGTCCAGGACAGAGGGAGCTGTGCAAGGACTGGTCCCAAGAGCCAGAGACATGAGAAGCACAAGTCCCTTCCTGCTGCGGGTGAAGAGGACATTCTCCTGCATCCCAGCTTGTCTGAAGTGACACCAGCCAAGGGAGAGCAGCGAGATTCACCCAACAGCCTGGGAGAGATGAAGGAGATGCAACACTGTGGGACAGGGAGCACTGGGCTGCCTGGAACTTGCACCAAGCCCAGCTCCTTCTTCTCTTCTGGGGTGGGAACATGCCACTCTCTGTCTGGGCAGGTTTCACGGACACTGATGGGCTTTGCAGCACATGCTGGGCTCATCCTCTTTGCATCCAGCATGCTGGGGACACTGGTCTCTGCCCCTGGGTTACTGCAGGCTCCAGGTCAGGGCAAAACACAGAGGGGGTCTCTCCTGCCACAGGCCGGTACCCAGGTGTTGCCAGCAGTAGCTTTAGCACTTGGGTACTCTCTGCACGGACCTCAGGGTGCATGGGAGAGCTGGTGCTCCCCTCAGAGTGGTTTTCCCACCAGCAGCACAAGCTCCTAGCATCCAGGTGGCCGCAGAGAAGGGACACACAAGTGTGCCAGCCAGTAATGCCACCACACCAGCTCCCAGGCAAGGGTCCAGCTCCAGACTGGCCAAGCACAAGCCCTGAGCAAGCACTGTAGCTTTAGGAATCCATTGCACCCCATTCCCACCCATCCCAGGGCACAATCTGTAATAGGTGGGAACCAAGCATTTAACCTGGCCAGACCTCACTAGAGCAGAGCCTTAAGCCATTTTGCTTAGAGACTTTCTATGTCCCCCAGTAATAAAAACACACATCTCTGTGGTCTGACTCCCCTGTGATGGCTGCATTGAAATGGGAATGCTGAGGATGAAGGTCCCACCATGGGACAGGTCTGGAGCTGCTGCTGGCCACTCTCTGAGCCCTGTGGGGGGTGGGGAAGGAGTGGGCTGGGGACAGGGGAATGCCTGGACAGGGCTCACCCTGCTGCCTTGTGGGAAGGTAACAAGAGAGGCCAGAAATGCGAGTGCCAGGGCAGGGCTCTCTGGGGAGAGGCTCTGCTACAGGAGAGGCTGGGAGCAGCAGGTGGGAACCCACCTGGAGCCTGTCTCACTGTAACCTCTCCACTAACTGGATCCAGGAGCACCAGGTCCAGGAGTCTGCTGGCTGCAGCTACTGGGAGCCTGGCACCAGCTGAGTGTTGCAAGGCCTGTATCCAGGCCTGTCCCATTTACACCTTTTCCTGGAGCAGAGTCCCAGTGGGGAAGATTTTGAGGATGCCCAGTTGGGTCATCAGCATTGTCCCTGTTGGGGGTTAGAACATGTTTCTGGGGTCCCCCTCATCCCTGCCACCCCTCTCCTAGGGGAAAGGGATCCCCCAGGAGACAAAGCTTCCAGACTAGGGTTCCTTGCTGCTGCCAGCATCTGCCTGCTGAGCTGGGTGCAGCCTTGGGGTGAGCCAGGCAGACTGGGAGCTCCATTACCACCTCTCTGGATAGATACTGAGCCAGCTGAATAACCAGTGGTGCATCATCCTTCTGTGCTCCTGCACCATCCACTGTGGGATGCACCTCTCCTCCCAGTTCCTTCCAGGGTACGCTCCCCACTCCCTCACCCCAAGGCCAGGGCTCTCCAACACCCTTTGGCCCCCCCAGCACCCAGCAGGGTGGTAGACCTGCAGCCCAGGATCACACACCCAGGATGGATGTGTGCCTCATGCACATCTGCACCCTCCCACCCTGGGACACCCTACGCCAAGGTATTTACACCAGGGATTCCTACTGTAAATCACACAAGGGCCCTGGCCCCTCCAGCTCAGCTCCACAGCACAGCAAAGTGTGTTTATTTTGGCAGATCAGGTTTGCTCAGCTTGGAAAACCCCGGGCGAGGGCAGGGTTAGCTATGAGTTAATGTTTAACTCCTTTAGAAGCTCATTTTGGCATGAAAAGTTTAAGGGTTAAGCAGCTTCCCCTTTCCTGCGCAGGGAGGTAATCCAGTGGGGAATCTGGCTCCTGAACATCCTCGCTGATGCCCGGGTAATTAGATCCCCCGGGTCCTGCGTCACCAGGCGGCTGCCACACCACATGAAATCCCCGTCCGGCCGATAAAGCTTATCCCAACGGGCTACGGCTGACAAACGAGCCGGCGGCTGCGATTATCTCCCGGCCTTGGATGTAATCAGTGCAAGCCACTGGGACACTGTGCTATGACTCCTTGCCATCTCTCTACTTCCCAAGGCAGAAAGGGGAGATGTGGATTCTCTGTCGGTCAGTCCCAGGCCCTTTTCCCAGAAACGGGGCCACAGGGGATGCCTGGGCTTCATTTTGCAGCAAAGGAGTCACAGACAGGCTCAGTATGGAGAGAAAACCCCTGCCAGTGGGGCTCACTCATACACCCCGTGTGGCCCCATGTGCCCTCTGTGCCACGTGGCAGTGCCCTGTCCTCACATCCTCTGGGAAAGCCCGAGACTGGGCTCTGTGCCACTGATTATTCATTTGAAGACTTTGCAGGCCCAGCAGCTCTCAGGAACTTCGCTTCTCCTCTCGGCAAGAGGTGACTTTCTCTGACTCAGAGCTGGAAAGGAGACCTGGCCGGCTGCAAAGGGAGACTTGGGAGGCAGCAGCCGGGCAGAGGAGCTGGGTTTCCCTGGACAGCAACATGAGGCTCTGCAACAGTGGTGGAAGAACGAACACCCGTGACACCTCAGGGTGGCCCAGTGACGCAGCCCATGCTCTGCTGGGGGCCAGTGGGGAGCTGGTGCAGGATGTGTCAGGCTCCCGCCCCTGTCCCGGCAGCACTTGGCACAGCTCATCCGCCCTTCCCACCCGTTTCCCGTTCGACTCAACACCCAGAGCCCTACGAGGCAGACGTGAGCACTAGAGCAGAAGAGAGATTAGAGAGATGGGGACATGTGACTGCTCACACCACCCTGGAAACCCCGTGCTGTTCTCTCAGCTCCCCATACCCGTGGGGTGAGCAGCCGGACACGGGAGGACACAGCCCCTGGGGCTGGGAGGTGTCCTGGTCCCCAAAACAGGAAGACAGAGGGCCAGGGTCTCTTGCACCCTTCGGGGAGCATGTGGGGTCCTGACAGTTTTAGGGGAGGCACCCGCGAGGAGTGCAGGGGAGTTCCGCGTGCTTTCTGGTGCCCTGTTCCCTCTCCCGTGGCTGCAATGTGTCTGCCCCTCTCCCGTGCGTGCAGAGTGCCTGTGTTGAGAAATACACCTAGTGCAGGTGTCTCGGTATGCAAATTATCAGTGCGAGCTGCACATTGTGTTCTGGATGGCAGGAAAAGGCTGAAGCCCCAGGCAAGAGCCAGGAATGGGTGCCCACCCTTTGCCTAACAAAGGGTGCCTCCGGGGGTGGGGGTAAATCGCCCAGAGGCTCTGCAGGAGCCAATGAACAACGGGAAGGGCCTAAAATCACCATGGGTGTACATGGGTGTACTGTGAGGGTATGAAACCTCGGGCATGCCTTTGGTGGGGGTCCCTCCCGGAGGCACCAGCTCCACCCGTTCCTACTGCTGTGCCTTTCAATTACGACATCACTTTTTCCTGAACTCGGATTCCTGACGCTCCTGCGGGAAACGTGGGGCAGAGAAAAAAAATTTAAGACCCGTCCCCTCCGGCGTGGGGCAGCCAGAGCCGACGGCGCGGGCCAGGAAAGGGAAAGTGAAAGCCTGAGCCGCTTTCGGTTTCGCCGCCGGGCTGCGATGGCGGAGCCGGGGTCGCCCATGCGGCTGAAGGAGTGGCTGATCGCGCAGATCGACAGCGGCCGGTACCCGGGACTGCGCTGGGAGAACCGGCAGCGGACACTCTTCCGCATCCCCTGGAAGCACGCCGCCAAGCAGGATTACCGGCAGCAGGAGGATGCTGCGCTTTTCAAGGTACCCCGGGCTCCCCGCGGCCCCCACCCGGCCCTGGGAGCGTCCCTGGGACTCGCCCCCGGGCTCCGTGTGCACCCCCGGGGCTCCTCATTGTCCGGAGCTCCCCAGCTCCGTGCGCACCGCCGGAATTCCTCACCCAGCTCTGTGCAGCCGAGCTTCATGTGCACCTCGAGGGCTCTCCGTTGCCGGACTCTGTGCGCAGCGCTAGGACTTGGCTCCATGCACCCCCTGGGACACACCGTCCAGCTCCGTGCACACCCCCGGGGCTGCCGGTCGCCCAGCTCCACGTGCTCCCCTGGGACCCCCCACCACCCAGCTCCCCGCAGCCCCCCAGGACGCCCAGCCCAGATTCTCCACTGCCCCCCAGCCCCAGCAAACTCATACTCCGGCAGACCCCCTTGGACAGTGGAGCCGGGGGCAGGGTTGTGGCAGCCCCCACAGCACAGGGCACCCTCTGTCCCTCAGGCTTGGGCCGTCTACAAGGGGAAGTACCACGAAGGGACGGACAAGGCTGACCCCTCCACCTGGAAGACACGGCTGCGCTGCGCCCTCAACAAGAGCACCGACTTCCAGGAGGTGCCCGAGAGGAGCCAGCTGGACATCTCCGAGCCTTACAAGGTGTACCAGATCGTGACTGACAAAGTCTGTGATGCAGGTAAATCCCTGCCGTCCCTCCTCCTGTGCCAGATGTGGGGTTGATGCCTGCACCATGCCTGTACAAGCCCTGTGCCCCACAGACATCACCCTTCCTCCCTGCTCCTCCTCCTCTCTGGGTGTCCCAGACAGCCAGCTGTCTTTCCTGGGGCTGTTCCTGCCATTTGCCAGGGGTTCATCAGTTCTTTCTTGCTCTCTGCAGAGGACAGTGACACACAGTCCCCAGGCAGTGAGGACCAGCAGGTGAGCCTGCCCTGTGCCTTCCAGGCAGGGGAGAAGGTGGGACGTTCAAATTCCCCCCTCACCCATCAGCTGCTCCCCTGCTTGCACACTGCCTGCATCTGTCCCACGGGGCATAAGTGAAGGTCCCCTGTGCCATGCAGCTGCCAGGCTCAGGCAGGGGATCTACTGGCATATGGGGTCCATGGTGGAGGCAAGAGCCAGCTCAGGATCCCCCACTGCCAGCTCAGCCCTCACCAAAGTTGCTCCTACCCCCAGGGCAGCACCGCAGGGAGTCCAAAGAAGGAGGAAAGCCAGGACACCTTGGAGGCCCACGTGTCTCCGCAGCCTCTGCTCTCTGTCCACCCCACTGAGCGAGGTGAGGAGGATCCCTCTCGGTGGGATGGGGCTGGGGGCAGGGAACACACACTTCTGCCAGGATCCTGCTCTCCTGTTCCTCATGCAGGCAACACCTGCAGGGATTGAGGTAGCAGCTGTGGACTCCCACTGTACCCCAGCATAGCCATACCCTTAGGGGATATAATGAGACCCAGTAATGAGCAAACACAGTGGGAAGTGTGGGCCCAGGGGCTTGGGCCAGGAGAGCACCTGGGAGCCCCTGGGGACAACTGCCCATGTCCTTTTACTACCTCATCTCTGTGCTGGTCCAGGGTGCCTTGTGAGGGGAGTCTTCTATGGCTGGAGCCCAACCCATGGTCAGCTTCTGCCCGGACCCCAGCCCTACCTCCCTGTGGAGAATGTCAACAATTCAGGTAGGAGCCTTGCTAGTGGGCAGTGCCTTGGGTGGCCCCACCAGCCCAGGCTGCCCGTGAACTGACCATCCCCTTGCCCCAGACTGCTGGCTCCACATCCGCCTGTACTACTGCGACGTGCTGGTGAAGGAGGTGACCACCCGCACGGCCGAGGGCTGCCGCATCACCACCAGTGCTGTGCCAGCTGACAGCGAGCGCCTCTATGGCCCCTCCTGCATGGAGCAGATCCAGTTCCCCCCGCCGCAGGTGCTCAGTGGCCATGGCCACGTGGCCTGCATGACTGATGTGCTGGAGCGGCTCCTGCCCCACCTGGAGCGTGGGGTGCTGCTGTGGGTAGCACCTGAGGGGGTCTTCATGAAGCGCCAGTGCCAGGGCAGGGTGTACTGGAACGGGCCACTGGCCCCACACAAGAACTGGCCCAACAAGCTGGAGAGGGAGAAGACCTACAAGCTGCTGGACACACAGCAGTACATGCAGCGTAAGGCCCTGGGAGACCCCACTCCCCTGGGGAAGAGGGGCAGGTCCTGCCCTAGTGTGGCTGACGGGGGCTGTAGGGACCCCGTGTCCCCTGACAGCATTGGTGTCTTGCAGAGGTGCGGGAGTACCTGAGCAATGGGCAGCTCATGCCGCAGTACCAGATCTACCTGTGCTTCGGGGAGGAATACCCCACCAGAGCCGGGCACCCCTTCCAGAAACTCATCATGGCTCATGTGAGTACCCATTGGGGCTGGTGACCCCCAAGCCAGGCACGGGGACCATTGCAATGGGGGGGACATGGACCTGTGCCCATCCTCCCTTGTTCTGTGCCTCCACAGGTGGAGCCAGTGTTCGCACGGGAACTCTTCCATCATGCCCAGCGCTTGAGACCAACACTGCTCTGCAACTCTCCCCAGCCCTGTGCCCCTGGCACCTCCAGCCACGTTTTCCATGTCCTCAAACAGCTCTGCCAGCCTTGAGCTGGGTGGGAGAGGAGAGCCCATACGTCTCAGAGTGGGAGGTTCTGAGCCCCATGGCCCCACTCCAGCTGCATGTCCTGAGGCAGAGTATGCAGAGTGCTCAGCGTGCAGGACCAGACAAGGACAGATGTTAGCTGGGGTGGGCAGGTGCTGCTGCCCCTGTGATTGCTGTATTTATTCCCCAGGAGTCCCCTGGGTGGGATTTGTTGAGTGCCTGTTCAGCGAGCTGGGGCAGAGCCGGCTCCGTCCTTGCACCTTGCACTGCTGGGACTCGCCGTTTGCGAACCTTAGAAATAAAGATTGTGTTTTGCTATTGCTGTTGGGGGCTGGCTCTGGTGTGGGGAGCTGGTGCTGTGGGCAGCTGGTGCTGGTCTGAGCAGAGCACGGGTGGCTGGGGAAGCTGAGTTTGGACAGAGCCTTGTGTGGGCAAAGCCAGCTCAGCCCCAGCCACGAGGGAACAGCGTGAGAAAACCCCCTGCCCCTGTGCTGGCTCCAGACCTGTCCTGCCCCTTGTCCCAGCCCCTTGGCACGGGTGAAGGCAGCAGCGAGGTGCCCATTAGCTGCTCTGCTGATCCAGCAGCAGAGAAGCCTGTCCCAAAGGCACTCACTACCTGTGCCTCAGTTTCCCCTCATGAGTGGTGTAATGGGGGTCCTGATGCCTGTGCTATACCCACTTCCCAGAGTTTTGGGAACAATGCAGGGACCTGGCACAACAGAGAGCTGGAACAACAGAGACTTGGCACAGGATTCAGCACAAGCCCAGGCTGGGGGCAGGGGCAGAGGCACTGGGGTGGGTGGGGGGCAGATGGGCATCTGAGGGCAGGCAGCACTCTCAGTCCTGACAGCATCCCTGCACTCAGCCTCCCTCCAGGCCCGGTCAGAGCCCGGCTGCACACCGTGAGCAGGGCAGGATGAGAAACACGCCGTGGGAACTTTCCGTGGGAAAAGGGGCTGGGGGAGCCGGGGGCTGTGCCCGCCTCTGCCCTGGGGAGGCCGCGGCCGTGCCAACCCCGGGGCCACTAGCTGCTGGCCGCAGGCCTTGGCTGCGCATCCGTCCGTCTGTCCACAGGGACCAGTGCTGGACGGCAGAGCCCCGCTCCGCCCTGGGCGGCCCCTCAGAGGAGGGGCCCGCCGCCCCCTCGCCGGCCGGCGGGTTTTAACGGGCCGTGCTGGGGCCGTGCGGCAGAGCGGGAGCGGGATCGCCCGGCCGGGAAGATGCAGCCAGACCTCCCCGTCGGCGAAGCGGCGCTGCGCAGCCCACCGGCCCCTGAGCCGGCCGGCGGCCCCTTCCCCACCTCCGAGGCCACCAAGCCACCCTACAGCTACATCGCCCTCATCACCATGGCCATCCAGAGCGCGCCCGAGCAGCGCATCACCCTCAGCGGCATCTACCGCTACATCATGGGCCGCTTCACCTTCTACCGTGAGAACAAGCAGGGCTGGCAGAACAGCATCCGCCACAACCTCTCCCTCAACGAATGCTTCGTCAAGGTGCCCCGCGATGACAAGAAGCCGGGAAAGGGCAACTACTGGACCCTCGACCCCGACTGCTACAACATGTTTGAGAACGGCAGCTTCTTGCGGCGCCGCCGGCGCTTCACCAGGAAGAGGGGCCTGCGGGATGCACCAGGCACCGAGGGAGACGAGGAGCGTGGGAAGACCCCCAGGCAGCAGGCGCGAGGACTGCCCGCTGCCCCGCAGCCTGAGGAGGGGAAGGCAGAGCGGGGCTACAGCTCGCCGTTGGCCACAGGACGCCTGCCGAGCCCTGCCACCCTGTCCGAGGGTGCCGGGCTGCCGGGGTGCGCTGAGCCCTGTGCCCGGCGTCAGCCGCCCAAGGCCAGGCAGCCCTGCCTGTACGTGCCGGACATGCCACAGCCCAAGGGGCCGTTCTTCACGCCCCCCGAGAGCCGCCCGCCCAAGGAGACTGTCTTCGGGGGGCTCCCGGCGGCGCTGCAGCTGCCCCGGCCAGGTCAGTACCCATTGCCCAGCGAGCGCCCGGCCCAACACCAGCACCCTGCCCTGCTGCCCGCCCTGCTGCCCACCCAGCACAGGGACCCCCCGCAGGACTCACCAGCCACCCCAGACAGCCCCCCGGAGGGCAAGGAGATGGCTGCCCCTGGATTGGGGGCGTGTCAGCCATTTGGGCAGGTGCCACCTGCATTCCCTGGCAACCTCCTCAGCACGGGCAAACCCCCTCCATCCTGCTTCCTGGAGGGAGAGGGCTACACGCAGCCCCACCTGCCCATGTTCGGCTCCTTCGGCCGGCCGGGCCCAGAGGTGCTGGGCAGCAGCTACCAGTGCCGGGTGCAGGCACTGAGCTTCTGCATGAAGGAGCGGCCCTGCGGCACAGCGCTGGAGCAACTCCTGGCTGCAGCCCCCCCGGCCCCTGCCGCCCCCCGCCAGCCACCCTTCGGGGCTGTGGGCCCACGGGCAGGTGAGCAGAAGGAGCCATGGGGGCCGGGAACCACGATCCCACTGCAGGGGGGTAATGGCTATCCCCTGGGGCTGCCCCCCTGCCTCTACCGGACACCTGGCATGTTCTTCTTCGAGTGAGGGACTCCCCACCCTGGGACGACTCAGCACCCAATAAAGCACATTCCCCAACAATGCCTCTGTGGTCTCTGTGCCCCATTCGAGGTGGGCAGTGGGCAGGGGTGAACTGGGTACCCTCTGCCCTAGTCCAGGTGCTGGCAGGGGGATGCATGTCCCCAAGACCACCTGGCACAGACCCCATCCCCACCAGTCCTTCCATCAGTGATCAGTCACTGTCTGGATGGTGAGACCATGGCGGGATGGGGCATGACCTGGACCAGGGCACTTACCTCCCCGTCCTGGGGAGATGCTGGTGACAAAGTTCTGCCACAGTGTGGGACCAAGAGCCCCTGAAGCCCCATCTCATGGTAGTGTGAGGGAATCTTGTCCCTGGGGGTCAGGAGGATGTGCTGCAGCAAAAGTTATCCCCAGTGGAGCCCCACTGTCACCACCTCCCTGTGCCTGGGACCCCTCCAAGTGCCTGGTTTTGCACAGGATGTCACATGGGGCACAAGTGGCACCAGCTGCAGTGTGTGACCTTGCAAATGGGTCTGTATTGCCCCAGACAGACTGTGGGGAAGCACCAGGGGTTATGGCACAGTGTGGAGGCTCTGTTATGGGGGGGACAGGAATCCCTCCCCTCTTTGTTCTTCTTGTGGCTGTGCCAGTGCCTGGCTGGGATTGCAACAAGTCCCTGCAGACTCCAAGACCAGGGCAGCCCCAAAGATAGACTGTGCCAGGGGCTGCAGCTCTGATGGGAACAGCCAGGAAAGTGGATTCCTCTGACCTGAATCATGTAGGGTGGCTGCCAGTGAGGAGGCACCAGCTGAGTCACTGCTGTTGACACTGGGCTGGGCACAGGGACATGCCCCTCCTGGCCAGGCTGGGGGACACTGAAGTGGGCAGGGGTCCCCACAGCCCTTGGGTGGGATCTGGCCACCAGCCCCTTCCCACACACTGGGACACCTGAGACAGCACCTCTGAGCACTGGAGTGGGGCCAGAGTGATGCTAGCGAAGTGGGGGGCTGTGCTTGTGCCCCCCATCCTGCCGACCCCAGGCTGGGAGAAGGAGCTCCCCAGGAGCAGCAATACCCACATCCCACGCTACAGCCAGCCCTGGCAGGGGCTCTCCATGCTAATGTGGGAATTAAATTTGTGTAAAGTCCCCCCAGCTCCCCAAGGCCAGTGGGACTCCACTTTGATCAGTCTTGGGGTTCTCTGCGGGGGCCGTCCTGGCACGGAGGGACACTGCCGTCACTCGGGGACCGGGAGCACCGCGGCCGCCTCAGCCCTGTTATTAGCCCTCAGACGCTTCTGCTGGGCCATGGCTGTGTCCCAGCCCCGGGCAGGGCAGGGCTGGCAGCCCTTCATCATCGAGGACGGCCACTCAAACCCGGGCCTCTCTTTTCTCCCTTTTTTTTCCCCTGCCCAGTGGAAAACAATATTTGAGCGCCTACATCATGCTGGCGTCTCCGGAGCGGCCGGCGGCGAGCGCGGCTGACCTCAGCCCCCTCCTTCACACGGTCCCCGGGGGCGCGGGAGGAAGCGAGCGCCGCAGCCATGCCCAGGGGCCGTCTGGTTCCCACGCAGCGTGGCCGGGCCCATCGCCCGCCCCGGCTGGGAACACACGGCCCCAGCCCCATGCTGTGCCCGGGATGAGGTCCCTGCGCTGGGAGCAGCGTGGCGCATCCCTCTGTCCCCCAGAACTGCAGCAGCCACTAGGGATGGGGGTTCCTGTCCTGCACAGCCTGCACTGCCCCAGAGTGCAGATCAGAGTTGAAAGGATGCGCCAGTGCTCTCCTTTCCTGCCCTCACCCTGACTGCCGGTCATGGACCCGCTGTTCTCCCGGCTCTGCCTCCTCCCAGCTCGCTCCCGGCTCGCAGTGGGTGGCCTGGCCCCCCGCCCACTCGCCCGCTCCCATCCCGGGCCGTGTCGTGGCCAGGACTGTGTTGCACCCGGTCACAGGGCGAACCTGCTGCCACTGCCGGCAGTGCTTCCAGGTGCCAGCACAGGAGGTCTGCCCACTCCCCTTCCCTCCCTGCACTGCCTGTGGAGCTCCTCGTTTCTGCAGGCACGGTCGGTGCCACAGGAACAGTGCTGTTCCAGGCTCCGGGGATGGATGCTGAGGACACATGTGTGCACACCCAGACTGCATCGTGCATCCATGGGGGTGATGAGGACCCCACACATAAGGGATGGAACTGCCTGTCGTGCTCTGTGCTGGACCAGGAGCAACACTGTCCCTTGGCCCCAGTGAGACCAGTCCACTTCCTGCAGCTTGAGGGGCTCATGAGCCCTGCCAGCTAGGAACATAGGATGGAATCATGGCTATGTCCATGGGTGTCCCTGTGGTCCCACTCATTCAGCCCCAGTGTGTGTTTCTGTAGGGTCCCAGGGTAGGAAGGACAGAGGCTGGAGAAACCAAACTGGGCTGTGGGGTAAAGGTCCCCTCATCCTCAGATGTGCTGGCGCCTGTGCATCCCTCTGCCACAGACAGGCACACACAGGGGTATATTAAGGAACTGATCCCCTAGAGCAGCTCAGGGTGCCAGGATTGTCCAGAGCTGATGGTCTATCTGGGAGCCCTGTGGCCACCCCACAGCAGGGCCCTGCAGCCCCTGTGGCCAGCCGGGGCCAGGGCCTGGACCGGGGCAATGTGCGGCTCTTGGGGCCAGACAGGAAGGAGACGTCACCGCCGTGGAGCGTAACTCAAACCAGATGGGGCTGCGCTGGCGTCCAGGCCTGCGGGGTGGTCACCGACAGGAACCGGTCAAAGGCTGCCGGCAGGAAGCGGCTGGGAGGGACGCCTGCGGCGGGAGCCGGAGTCCAGGCTCTGGCAGCCTTAACCACTTCAGGGCCAGCTACAGCTCCCCTGGGCAAAGGGGCACTGGTACCCACCTGCCTGTGCTTGGGCATCCCACCCCATATGGGCAGATGCTGAAGATATGAGGATGCCTCTGACTGACAGCTGATCCATCCATCCACCCAGGCATTTCCCCTCCCTCCATCCCCTGGGGTGCTCAGAGCTGTTGGGTGTGGAGACCAGAAACCCTTGGCATTGTGCCTGCACAGCCCTGCCCAGGATGTACCAGGTGGTCCCTGTCCACAGCACAGCCTGGACCCATCCCCTCTACCCCAGAGATGAGATGCTGCTTCCCAACCTCATCTCACTTATCTTGTGACTCTCAGGCCCTGCTGGTGGGAGTAGGGCCTCCCCAGCCCCTCGCAGTGGCAGGTGTGGGCTGTGGGCAGACCTGTACATTTATTTACAAGAAGGCGAGCTCTGGCGAGGGCTCCAGTTTGGGACAAGGTTCCACCAGCCGTGGCTCCTGCCCAGCTGGGACAAGCCTGAAGCCTCTTCCCTCGCTGCAGCCAGTGAGGGTGAGGGGCGGTGTCCCCCTGTGTCTGTCCCCGCTGTTTTTCCAGCAGGCACAGAGGGCACAGGCAGCCCCAGAGTAAATACACAGCCCTGGCTTGGGGGGCTCAGCCATGGCAAAAGCCGAAGCTGGGGAACTCCTGCCAGCCCCCAGCCCCTCCTGCAGTGGGCAAGGCTGCATGCTGCAAATCCCAGGGGCTGCCCATCCTCCGGCAGCACCGGGGAGGACCAAGGGGTGCGGGCAGAGGGGACGGGGATTGGGACAAGGCGCAGGAGCTGGAGCAGCACCCCTCTCCCCAGTCCCAGCAGGTCCCGCGGAGCCCCCGCACAGGGCGGGGAGCTGGCGGCCGCGGCCGGAGCGGCGGAGCAGTTCCGGTGTGTTGGTGGTCGGGTGAGCGGTGCCGGCCGGAGCGGGGAGCGAGAGCCAGCTGCTCTGCATTAGCCCGCCTCGCTCATCGCGATCTGCCGGGGACGGGTGAAGCAGAGGTTGTGTTTTTCCCCCGCTGGCAGAACCGAAGGGCAGGGAGGGCAGGAGGAACACAAAGCCTCCTTCTTTCCTCGTTGGCTCCCAGCTGGGGACGCCGCTGGAAGCGTGCTTGCTGCTTCCTCCCTTCCTGTGCGAGCAGCAGCTCTGGGCCAGCTCCGCTCCCACATGCCCAGCTGGCCGGGAGGAGGTGCTTCGGCCCCCGCCTCCGCTGCCAAGGCACCAGGGTGAGGGTCCACGGTGCCCTCCAGCATCATCGCCGAGCCACAGAGCTGGGAAGGGAGGTCGGGCAGTGCAGGGGCCAGCGGCGGTGAAGGCGGGGCAGGGCTGCGGCATTTACAGGCAGAGAGGGCACATTTTGAGTCCAAAAGCAGCAAGCGCCAGGTGGCCGAGGCAGTGGGATCACACCGGAATGGCCTTTCTCCTCTGAGGGCACGGGAAGGAAGCGTGAGCAGAGCAGAGATGCTGCAGGTCGGGCATCACGCAGCCAGGCCAGGGCCAGAGATGAGATCAGAAACATCCACTCTGGAACAGCCTCACAGTCTGAGGAAATCCCGATGGGAGCATTGGCTCAGTGGGAGTGAGGAGGGCTGGAGCGTCAGGAGCCCCAAGGCCACTGCAAGCAGCCCCAGGAGTGATGTGGTCCTGAGCACAGTGATGCTGCCCGCGGTGGGACGAGCTCAGCAGAGCTGCTCCAGACTGGTGGAGGTCCCTCTCAAGTGGTTCCTTTCTGGCCTCAGCTCCCCAGGGAGCCCAGCTCAGATGCCCAGCGCAGTCAGGGACCCCGAGCTGGTGATCTTCCTGAAGCGGTTGGCAGCACATACCCCAATGAAGTTTTTCTGTGAAAGCAAAGAGGAAAGATGTTCATGCCATGGCAAGGACTGTGGCACTGGAGGTTGAGCCACACCCCGCTCTGGGGCCTGACACTGCTCCTGCCTCTAAAAGCTGCTCTTGGGATCAGCTCAGGAGTAACCACCCCAAAGGGACCTCTGTTTGATGGAGGTTTCACCTCGGGTGCATCCATGCTCAGACCTGCATCATCCCCAGACCTGTTTCCCAGCTGCCAGCAGCACAGTGAGACAGAGCCATTCTCCATGCTCCAGATGCCATCCACCAGGATAGGCAGAGTCTAGCAGTCCCCTCCCAGCCCCCTCAGAATCTGCTGACCCTCATGCCCTTGCTGGCCCCCCACACCTTCCAGCGCCGCCGCATGACGTATTTCTTGAGCAGCACTTGGGACTTGAGCCGCCGGTTGGAGCGTTTGGCCTTTTCTGCCAGATTATTGAGCCAGGGATGCTGCAGGCACTGGTCAGCACTCATCCGGGCACTGGGGGCAAGAGGAGCCCACGTCAACCCTGTGTCCTCACCCCCAACCACCCTCTTCTCCAGCTGCTCTGGAGCCCCAAAACCCCATAACCCTGCAGGGAGGAAACAGATGGAAGGATGTGCCCAGGGACTGGTGGGGCTGGGCAGGACCCCAAGGGGTCCAGCACATCCTGTGTGGGACAAGTGTCCCTGGAGGGATGCAGGGCTCTGTTGGGATCAGTCAGAGTGGGGCAGAGCCCCACGGGGTGCACTTGGTACAGGACCCAGGGGGTGCTCCTGGCCCTGGTGAAGATGCAGCATGTGGTACCTGGGGCAGCTCTGGGGATGCCCACCCCAGGACCCCATGGCCACTGCTGGCCTCACACCTCTTATCCTTGATGATGAGGTTTGAGACGAAGTCCTTGGCCTCATCAGAGACACTCTCAAAGGTCTCCTCATCGAAGTACCAGTTGGCAGCCAGGACGTTGTTGAGTGTCTCGGTGTCGTCATCACCCAAGAAGGGGGAGAGGCCACTGAGCCTGGGGGTACAGGGAGGTGAGGAGTCAGGTGCTCTCAGGCTGCAGCACCTCCCACACCCCCTGGAACAGAGCCAGCCTGGCCAGACCTGCTCCAGGGATGTGCTGGCACTGTCCTGTGTCCTGCCTACAGCCAGGCTGAGCCCCTTCCTGCCCCACCACCCCACACAGCCATCTCCCCATGCAGCACCCCCCACCTGCCCACCAAGCAGTCAAGCTGCCTGGGGACAGCTCTGCACCCAGGGGAGCTGCGCCCCAGCACCACAGCTCTCCAGCACAGCACTGGCAGTCCCTGCCCAGCCCTGACGTACAGCATATAGGTGATGACACCCATGCTCCACATGTCCGTGGTGTAGGAGACCTGCTCATAGTTGACCACCTCAGGGGAGAGGAATTCAGGAGTGCCAAAATTCACCTTCAGCTTCTCATTGGGATTGTACCTGCAGCCAGGGGGGCAAGTCAGCAGAACGGGGACACAGCTTGCTTCACCAAAGCTCTGCCCCTCTCTCAGCAGATGCTGCCCTCCCCCAACTAGTCAGGGAGAGCCATGGCCAAAGCAATGGCCTAGAACAGGTCCTGGGGCTCCTGGTACCCAAAGGGCACACAGAGGTGAAGGGTGGAAGGGGGACAGGGAGGAGGAACAGAGTTGAGGAAGAAAAGCTCACCTTCGAGCCAGCCCAAAGTCAATGATCTTCACCATATGCCCAGTGGCAGCAACGCAGAGGATGTTCTCAGGCTGTGGGGACAGGGTGACCATTGCCCCACCACCAAGAGAAGACATTCCCACTGCATAGCTCCTGCAGTTGACCTACACCAGAGCAATGCTGACCCACAGGCACCCCCCCATGGCTGGCCAGTGTCCTGCTGTCACCCTCGGCCCTGTCACTGTCACCCCCCAGCCCCGCACCTTGAGGTCGAGGTGAAGGACGCACATGTGGTGCATGAAGCGGATGCCCTCGCAGATCTGCCGGACAAACACCATGCAGTCCACCTCTGTCAGGTGGTAGTCGTCGTCAATGATCCGCTCGAAGAGCTCCCCACCCTCCACACTGCGTGAGGATGGACCATGGGGTCACTCAGGGGGACTCCCTGCCCTGAGCTATCCTCCTGCAGAGGATAAGACCCTGATCCCCTGGGGACCCTGGCCCAGCCCCAGCATGGAGGTGCTGAGCAGAGCCAGGGTGGGATATAGCAGGTAGGGGTCAGACAGCCCCAAGGTAGGCAGAGGCACTCACAATTCCATGAAGAGGATGATCTCCCGGGGTGTTTCAATGGCATCGTAGAGCTGGATGAGGTTGCGGTGGTTCAGCTGGTTCATCACATCGATCTCCAGCAGCACCATCTCCTGCAGAAGGAGCCCCAGGATGGCGTGTGGTGTCAGCCCTGGCTGTGCCACTGGGACAGGCTGTGTCCCCACACCAGGGGCACACAGAGCATAACTGCCACCCCCTGCCCAGCATCGTTCAGACCTTGTCCTTGGCTCCCTGTTTCCTGATCACTTTGGCTGCCAGCTTGAGTCCTGTCTCCTTCTCTGTGCACGTGTGAACTTCACCGAACTTTCCCCTGGGGAGAGAGGGAGGGTGAGAGGGAGAGGTGCCCACGCCATCAGCCACCCAGGCTGCTGGGGACCCTCACACTGCACTGTGCTGCTGCCCTGCACTCCCCGAGGCATCTGCTTGCCTGCCCAAGGCACCCACCCATCACAAGCAGAGGAGTTCCACCAACCCAAAGCCAGTGCTCAAGGCTAAAGGGCAGCTTGGGGCAGTGCCAGGGGAAGCACTGGGGCCTTTCCTTACCCCCCCAGGATATCCTTGGAGCTGAGGCTGTACTGGGAGCTGACACTGTCAGAGCGTAGGGTGACAACGCGGTGTGCGAAGGGCGCTGGCGGCGGAGGGACATCATCTGTCCAGAGAGAAAGGATGAGATGAGAAGGGAATCTACTGTTCAGGGGACCCCACTTCTGGGTACTCTGGGATGCCCTGATGTGGGGTAAAGACAGGCACCCAGCCAAGCCTGTGGGTGCAGGATGTGGCCAGTGGTACTGAGTGCTGGGCTGTGAGCTGGGGGCTCCTTGCTGGGGCTGCACTGGGGGATGCAGCAACCCTTGAAGTGTCCCTCACTACTGCCCACAGCATCGCCCTGCTGTATGGCACCAACTGTACTCTGTGGCACCCACCCCTCTCCATGGAACCCTGCTCCATGGCCTCCATCCCAATACATGGCACCCACCTTGCTTCATGACAGCCACCCCCACCATGCCACATGTCACATTTACCCTTTCCAGGCCATGTTGTTGTCTGTTACCCTCTCCAGGCCAACCCCATTCCATGCCACCACCTCCTGCTCACCTCCCAGGACAGATCCCACTCACAGGGCACCCCATGCAGCA
The DNA here is from genome assembly GCF_008360975.1 of Lichenostomus cassidix. Classification (NCBI taxonomy): domain Eukaryota; kingdom Metazoa; phylum Chordata; class Aves; order Passeriformes; family Meliphagidae; genus Lichenostomus; species Lichenostomus cassidix. Next base: position 7,246,063 of record NC_139500.1, on the reverse strand, counting down.
CCCTTTCCCAGGTGAGGGTAGGAGCCAGACTCACAGGAATCCCCACATGCACCCACTGTCCCCAAGCCCTGCCATCCCCACAAGGACAGTGGTGCAAGATATGAGGACATGCTGTCCCCTGCCACCAGCCAGACAGTCACTGTCACTCCCCAGGCTCCTCTTCCTCACAGTCGGTGTGGCCAGAGCAGGCCAGGAGGGGACGCGATGTATTTAGCCCTGTTTACAGTGAAAGGGGAGCTCGAAGGCCACCAGGCAGGTGACAAGCCAAGGACAGGAGCTGGCAGTACGGAGTAATCAGCAGCAGGCAGGGCCATGGGGTTCCCAGGCTGTCATTCCACAGAGGGTCCAGGGGGGTAAGGAAAAGGCAGGTACCTCATGGCCTTACCCAATATCTCAAAAGGGTCTTCCTTCCCGAAATCAGGGGTGAGGTAGGGGCTGGGGGGTGGCTTTGCCTCTGTCAAGGATGGTTGCACCCCAGGCCCAGGCTGCTTTGCAACCCCAGCAGGATCTGGGGGCTGCTCTGTGGCACTTGGCAATGTCCTCTCCTGTGGGGTGCTGGGGGTTTCCAGGGGCTGCAGGTTCCCCACGGCTGGTGAGTAAGTGCCAGGCTCTGTCGGACCCTCTTTTGGCTCCACCATCGTGGTCTCCTCTTCTATTGCCTCCATCTCTGCCACCTCTGCCCAGGGCTGCTCCGCCCTGGAAGTAGGAGCAGGAGGTGAGCAGAGCTCAGCCAGCAGCTCCCAAGCCCAGCACCCACCTCTGCCTGGAGGGATCCAGGGCTCCCTGGAGCAGCCCGGGGAATCCCTCCCATCCCAGGAGGGAGTGGATACCTGTGGCAGGCAGCCGGGCAGCTCAGGCTCTGCAGCAGAGCTGGGCGTGGGGCCTCGGGGATCGTTAGTGGCTGTTCTTCTGTCTCCTTGGACACTTCATCCCTTTCCCCCTGAGTCTTCACAGCAGCCATGGCTGCTGCCTCCGTGGGCTCTGCAGCCCCATCCCCAGCCTCTGCTCCAGGTGTAGGAGGCTCCACCTCTGCAGCTTTCTTCCCTCCATCCCGAGCCTTTGCAGCCACCGGGACTTTCTCCTTTGCAGAATCTTTTCCTCCGTCCTCAGCCTTTGATGCAACTACAGATTTTTCCACCTTTGCAGTTTTCTTCCCCCCATTGTGCCCTTTTGCAGCTGCTGTGGATTTCTCCTTTGCAGGCTCTTTTTTGTTTCCACCTGGAGCCGTTTTTGCAGCTGGGGTTTTCTCTGCCTTTGTTGCTGCCTTCTCCCCATCCTGAGCCTTGGCAGCAACTGGGACTTTTTCCTTCGCAGGAATTATGGCTTTCTCCTTCACTGGAGCCGGGGCCTTCTCCTTTGTGGGCTCCTCTTTGCCTCCATCTGGAGCCTTTTTAACTGCTGGGGCTTTTTCTGTCTTTACCACTTTATTCTCTTCACTTGGAGCCTTTGCAGCAGCAGGGGCCTTCTCCTTTGCGGCAGCCGTGGTTTTCTCCTTTGCAGGCTTGGTATCAGCTGGGGCTTGCTCTGCCTTTACAGCTTGCTTCCCTTCATCCAAAGCTTTAGCAGTGGCTGGGACCTTCTCTTTTGAAACCACTGTGGTTTTCTCCTTTGCAGGCTCTCCTTTGCCTCCATCCTGAGCCTGAGCTGGAGCCAAGGCTGTCTCCTCCATAGGTTTTGCCTTCCCTCCTTCAGAGTTTGCTGCAGCCGGAGTCTTCTCCTCTGCAGGCTCTGCTTTCCCACCACTCTCAGCCCCTGACCCACCAGGGGCTTGCTCCTTCTTGGATTCATCCTTTCCTCCATCCTGAGCCTCAGTTGCAGCCATGTCCTTCCCCTCCATGGGCTCATCCTTCCCTTTCTCAGGCTCTCCCTCAGCTGGAGGCTTCTCCTCCTTGGGCTTATCCTTCCCTCCATCCTTAGTCTTTGCAGCAGCTGAAGCCTTTCCTCCTTTGAGCTCTCCTGCAGCTGGAGATTTCTTCTTCCCAGGCTTATCTTTCTCACCCTTCCCTATACCCTGGACCTTGGTGGCAGCCAGAACCTTCTCCCCGGTGGATACTGACTGTCCTCCATCAGATGCTGCCTGTCCTCCATCAGATGCTGCCTGTCCTCCATCATGCTGCACAGCCGAAGCCTCCTCCACTGGAGCTGCTTTCGATCCATCCTGGGGCTCTGGAGCAGGCAGGACTGCCTCCTGTTCTGTTTCTGTCTTCTCTCCTCCAGCCACTCCTGCAGCCTTCTCCTGCCCAGGCTTATCTGTCCCTCCGTCCTGCGCCACGGTGGCAGCCGGCACTGTCCCCCCTTGGGGCTGAGCAGCCTGGGGGGCTGCAGGTGCTGTGCTGCCCTCTGCTTCAGGGGGGGCCGTGCCACCAGCCCCCCCGCTGTCGGCACCATCCACCCCACCGCCCTGCTCCATGGGGACTCTCCGGGCAGGAGTCGGCTGCCCTGCGGTGCTCCCGGTTCGGCGAGGCTCCTGCGGGAGAGAAAGCAGCAGCTGAGGGCTCCCCGGACCCGACGCCCTGCAGAGGGGACGGCAGGACTCGGGCGGTGGCTCTGCTCCTGCAGGGACGAGCTGCTGCCATCCAGCCGGGACCTGTGCCCCCGCCGCCCAGCCGGCGGCTCCCGGGCAGGTGGCACCGAGCCAGGGACCCCACGTGGCCACCAGTCCCGGCACTGTCCCATTGTGCCCCGATATCTGCCCCGCGGTGACTGATCGATGGCCTGACCCCGGCACCTGTCACCGGGTGCCTGGGGCCTCCGACGTGCAAACAGCCAGCGCGGCGCGGCCAGGGCGACAATTTAAGGCCACATCCCACCATGGCGGGGCAGGAGACAGCGGCTCTGGCACCGGGCTGGCAGTGGGGATCAGGAGAGCGTTCCCGGCACGGCCCCACCACTACTCCCCGCAAACCACGCTGGACGTCCAGCCATGCAGGCAAATCCCATCAGCTCAGGGGCCACACGGACCCCCGGACCCAGCAGCTGCCAGCGCTGCTTGTCACCCTGCTCAGGGGTAACCAGGTCCACCAAGGAAACCTGCTGGTGCTCATGTACCTGCACTGGGCTCCAGCCCAACACCTGATCCCCAAATCCCTCTTCCACCCTGGGCTCCGCTGCCCTCCTGTGCCCGGTCATCTTTCCTCACCCTGTCCCAAAACACCCTCCTGTGCAGCCGTCCAGAGCCCAGGACAGCCCAGCCCCAGAATAAACCCACCAGCGACTATCCCAGTAACCGGGTAGTTCCTCGATGATCTTACTGGAACAGAAGGTGTAGCAGAGCAGTCCCTGGGAGAGCATTTCCACATCCCACAGCTCAGCACAGGAAGCTCGTGGAGACATAGTGTTCCTCCCAGGGCTGGGGCCCCACTGTCCCCCTGGACCCTCTACCACCATGCCCCAAGTCAGAAGCCATGGAGACCCCCCTGGCCCCTTTACCTGGGTCCTGGTGCAGCGAGCGGTCAGGGCGGCAGCATCCGCACTGTGGCAGCGCCGGAGGGAGCAGCCTCTTCTATCCCGGGTGTAACGGAGCCGGATTAGTGCGGGCAGAGGAGGATCCTTTACAGCAGCGGGAGCCGGCCCGCTTCGCCTTTCCCAGCACCTGTTGCTGCTGGAGCCCGTTCAAAGGACACGCCACTCTCGCCTGTCCCCCGTGGGCTGGGGACACGCAGACAAGGGGCAGGGGACAGGGACGGACCTGCCTCCTGCTCCAGCACGGCACCACAGGGAGGGCTGGCACTGGACGCAGGGGACCCCAAAACCATCCCATGGGGGTGGCCTGGGTGAGCTGGACAGAGTCCAGGTGGCCAAGGCCCTGCAAGGTGCCCACAGGTGACACACGGTGGCCATTGGCCAACCCATGAGGATGGTGGCTGGGAGCAGCTGGTGATGGTGGTGGTCTTCTGTGCTGCTCAGCTGTGGCCAGCTCTGCCCACTGGCACTGGCCCTTCACGAGAGCAACTCCAAAGGATTCTGCATTCTATGGGTACAGTGTGGCACCTCTGGGCACTGCCATCAGGACTTGATGCAGGTGACAGCAGCTGAGAATTGGGCATTGGCCAGCAGCTGCAGCCTCAACCAGTTGAAAGACTTATTTTCTGCAAAATCAAGTGTTTTGGGAATCACGGAAAGAAAGTGGAGCTGAAGGTTCCAGAGGGGTTGGGCTGTGTGTATGGGTGCTGCACAGGCATTGCCAGCTCCTTCTGGGGTGCTGCACCCCTGGACACACCTCAGGGACTGCACAGGGCTGATTCTTGGTGTTTGCTTCCCCCAGGGCCAGGCTGGCCAGGTACTCCCAGGGAGGCTGAGATTACCTTGGGCTCCTCCAGCCTCAGCCCCTACCAGCTGACAGCCTGGTCCCACCTCCCAGCTCCCCAGCTTGCAGCCACACAAAGCTCAGGTCCTGCCAGACACCAAACCCAGCTGCTTAAACCTTGCTTTGCTTTCTCCTTAGCTTAAGGTTTACCTGTGGCAGGGCTGGAGGATACAGCAGCAAAGGAAGGGGGGAGGCTGCCCTGGCCAGTGCCATCCATGATGGAGCTGAGTCAATGCCACCAACACAAGCAGCAGCAGCCCCCCAAAAGCAGTGTTCACTGTGCCTGCAGCACCTCTCAGGAGAACTGACACTGCCCAGGCAGTGCTGCTGCTCCACATTGCCAAATCCCAGCTCCCAGTGAGCCACCAGCTTCTGTGTGCCATGGCCTGTGGTCAGACTTTGCCAGTGGTTCACATGTGGCATTGAGAGTGACACAAGCCAGGATGGGGGCACAGCTGTTCCCCTGTCTTGAGGTGCTGCTGTCCCACCTGTCCCTGCCCTGGCCTCAGGCACCCACCAACACCTCGATGCAAGAACCACACTTCCTTAGTGGGACATGGCCAGAAACTCCTGAGTGGACATGGAGCTCTCCTGCTCCAGCATCACGGCTTGGATTTGTGGTTTCAGCAAGCCCAGCTCCTTTCCCAAATTCTTTGTCAGGACCTGGAATGTGATGAGGACCAGCAGGGATAATGCAGGAGCAGGCACACAGCTCCAACTCACTGCTGTGCTGATACAGTTGTGCACAAGGAAATGTTGGTGCATCACCAGCATCCACAGTTCCTGGGGACAATGACACCCATGCTGCCCACTCGTGCACAGCCACCGCTCCTGTGATGAGTGGGAGTCCCCCAGCTCAGCCTCTACAGGGCCACTGACAGGAATAACTGGCCAGATGCTGTGCCTGGCTAGCACAGCAGGGACTCTGCCCATCGACTGTCATCGCCAACATACAGTTTGGAATTGCCTCTCCCCTCCTCCGGCCGAGGGCTGCCAGACACCTGGAGGCCACCAATGTCACTTCAGGCACATACTGCCACCACTCCGCGAGCCTTCAGCTCTGCACCCTCCTGGCAAGGAGGTGGTAGAAGGAGCACACCCACTCCCCAGGCATGAGGTAGGAGCCCATGAACCACAGGTATGTGCCACAGTCCCCTCAGAGCTGTTGGTGTGGTGAACGCTGAGATAAAATCCTCCAAGGGGAGCAGGAGCAACCATCTGGACACCAGCCAGCCCTTCCCAGGATGCCTGCAATCTTACACACTCCCTTGGAGCAAGGTTGGTCTGGGCATAAAGCCCTGGGCACAGGTACTGGGGAGCCAATGGAAATGGTTGTCCAAAGGGCAATGGGTAACCATGGTTTGGCACTATCATGGATAAAATTCTTTTGTGGGCAGAGAGAAATAAACTGAAGTCAGGCCTTTGGCAAGAAGGAATTGTAGAATTGAAGGGCAGTATCTGTTGCACCCCAGGATTTCCAGTGCCTTAGCCCAAAACCGCACACCCCAAGGAGCAGCACAGTGCTCTGCAAACCAGCCACCACCCAGGGCTCTCAGCCTGGCCTTGGGTTTTTTTTCCTTCCCATTCAGGAACTTAAGCCAGAGCCTACATTGGCTGCAGATGGGAAACAGCCTGTCCTGCGGCTATCTGGCAGTGCCTCAAGCACGCTGTTCCCTGGCGACGACTTGTCACAACTGCGGCAGCACACTTTAACCTTTACGTTTACCCTGGGAAGGGAGGCTCTGCGGGGCCAAAGCCGGCCCATTCCCGGGAAACCCGACACCCCGGCTAAATCGAGCAGCAGGGCAGGCTGAACAACATCCCCCCCTGAATCCCAGCCATGCTGCTGAAACACAAACCAGCCAGACCATCCTGCTTAACTGCTTCCATCAGGACCAGGGGCTTCCACCACAGACTGCCATTATGTCATGACAGGTGTGAGCAAGGTGATGGGGAAAGACAAGGAAAACTCCCAACATCATCAAAATAGCATCCAGAGCAATGTGGGTACCAGCAGCCTCACCAGGGAGCACCAGGACCTGCCCACGTCCGGGGGTGCTTGCCAGGTTCAGGCCAGGTCACACAAGCAGCCAACAAGATTTCCCAGTAGAGACAGAAGGGAGAAACAAAGCTGTGATTTGAGAGCATCATCAAGCCTTTTTCAGATTAATTTATTCAGCAAACAATTTGATCTTGCAATTCAACATGAAAGTCCAGGAAAACACCATCTGCCTTTTAGTTCCTGCTCTAGTCTGAGTTCAGCAAAGTATTTTGATAACAAATTGAGTACAGCTCAACTAGAAAGGGAGGAGACGAAGATTTTGTACCCAGTTCTCGCCTCACCTCCTCCCACTCCTTGCTCTCAAAGCATGCATGTAAAGGTGATGGGCTTTGAGTACTGAAATACAAAAATGTCTTTGCAAAATCCACAGAGGGAGAATAGAGGTTTTACATCAGTTTCTCAACCTACCCTGACTCTAAAGGCAGGTGTTGGGACAGCACTTAGTTAAATCCCAGTCTCTTGCTCCAGTCCTGTAAATTTGCTCTCTCCGGCACTGGAAAAAATCACCTACTGCCATTTCTGTGATGAAGCCTTGGTCAAATCCCATCCCCTCCCTGATCCACCTCCTTCAGGACATGATTTTTACACACTCTGTATGCAAGAACACTTTTCCCACCATGTCACCACTTCCCTCCTAATTAAGAGGACAGATCCTACACCCCATCCTGTGAGAACCTGGTGGGTGACTCCAAGCTCATCCAAACAGCCCCAGACCCTTGGAGGCACAGCTGCCTGAAGTTCCTGCCCCTGTTTGCAGTGCATGGGGAATAGAAGAGGCCATGTTTGGGGGAAGATGTAATGTCTTTTATTAGACCCAAATAATACCACTAGGGAAAAAATACTGCCAAGCTGTCAGGCACACAAACCCTTCCTTCCTCAAGGCAGAAGAGGCCATGTAGGGCCATCAGGGAAATCCAGCTGCTTCATCCTTCAGGGATCAGTGGCTGCTCCAGCTCCACAGCCTCATAATCCTGCTTGCCTTCACATTCTTCAGCAGCTCATCATCATTCCAGCTCCCTCCTGACTCATCATAAATATTTGCTGCTCCTGCTGCCCACACACTGCCTTCTCCAGAGCTGGCACTCGAGGAAAGAGAAAGGGTTCCCTGACAGCACATCTGAGGCTCTGTGATGTCCCCATCTGATAGCAGATCACAGGGAAAAGTTCCACCGTGACAGAAATGGGGTTAAGGCAAGACAGGTCAGATCCACATGGATTTTAGTTTTCAAGAAGAGGATGCTGACACGTCCCTTGTGCTCCAGCCACTCCTGCAAACTGTCACAGCAGCAGTGACGGCAGATTTTCTGGCTGTCCTGCAGCTCTCAGCTCAGTGACACAGGGCTATCAGCAAAGTCAGAAAAATCTGGCTGAAGGCAGACTGGGTGATTGGGTCAAGCTTTTGGGCTAAGCTCTGCAACAGCTACACAAAGATCCTCAAGAGAAGGGAAGGAAAAGCTGAAACTTGGAAAAAAAAAAAAGGAGCTATATCTGAGCTTCACCCTTTCCAAGAACCCACACTGCCACAGGGTCATTCATCCTTTAGTATCAATCCACTTCCCCAAGCCTCACATTCTCCAGTTGCTCAGTTACAAATTGCTCAAAACCTTTAATTTTTTAAAAGAATCCTTGTATTTCAGTAGGGGTAGCTTTTCCTCTTTTAATCCCAACAGGGAAGTTTGAGGCTGATGCTCTTTGAAACACTCCCATAGAGACCCCAGCTGTTCTGCAATGACATCTCTTGAGCATCACACTTTTTAGGAGAATTCCTGCAGAAACATCATCCCTTGGGTGCAATAAATGTTCATCTTGGAATTTAGCTCTCTAAGGACTTTCTCCCACTGTTACGTCTCTCAATCTAGGAGTAAAATAGCAATTGCTTGAAGTACTTTGGCAAGAATGAGACAGTACCTCTAACCATCCCCTTGGCTGGAGTCTAACACTGAGTTTAAACTCACTCTCATTTTCACCCAAAAATCTGAACAAAAAGCTACACACTTTGGGAGTACTTCTTCAACAGTACCCAAATTCAGAGGAAATGAAAGCAAATGTTTTCCATAACCACCAAACAAGAAAGTTTGTCCAGTTAGGACAAATTAATTCTAAATTTCCCTTTCTCCCCCTCTGCTCTAAACAGCACAACAGCAGCAAGCAGCCCTGCTCATATGTGCTCCAGCAAGATATAAAGGTAAGAAATCAGAGCCCAATACTAAGGTAAGAAATAATTATCAAAACTTTAATCTAGATGTGTCCACTTTTTACAATGCCAGCAGTTTTGTCCTTCAGCACATTTGAACACTTGGGCTATATTTAGCTCTGCTCACTGCCCAAACTGGCCAGAGATGGGTAGTTGATGGCTCTGTAGCCAAGAGACCTGCACTGGCAGGAGCTGGGGCAGCAGCTCACAGCAAGTCACTTGACAGTTAAATGGTTCCCCAAATAGAAGGACTTCAGCTATAAAACAGCAAGAAGGTTTAATGCTCTAATATACACAGAGAACTACTTTAAAGCGTGGGCAAGATTTATATTGGTGTTCATCTAAACATCAACAAGAAAGGTCAGACCTGTGCTGCACTGGCTTGAAGGAACCTCACATCACTTAACACAATTCAAGCTTAATGCAGACTAAAAGGCTAAACAACAGACACTTGAAAATAGCACTTAGTGTACAAACAGAAGGCAGCGCTGCCAGATGCACACATCTGTGCAGTCAGTCTTTACCAAAAACTCTTCTGCAGGAAAGGGCTTCAGCCCACTAGCCAGAGACAGCGAGCAGATTAGGAATTTTTATTTAGTTAGGTAAAAAATATCTGTATGCAGTATTAAAACTTACTTTAGTCTCTAGAGAACATGGGGTCTGGATATGCAGCAAGGCCAGGAGGCCCTGCTGGGATGCCTTGGGCTCAGGTGGAGTTTAACTACTCAGTACAACAACGGAACCAAGCATAGGAGTTCAGACTGAGCAGTCATGGAAAAACAACTGCTCCCTCTCGCCTACCAAGAGAGGGGAAAGGGATGGGATCTCCTTCCTGTTATCACATGGGTGCTCATCAGCACCGGAATCTATCTGAGAAGTTGGGAGACTTTGGTGTAGTCAGTGGCTGATCACTGGGCTTTACTTCTACGCTGCGATATTTGCGTATTGGGTTTGCCTTGTGAACCTGTAAAAAAATAAATATCAGCAAGGGCAAAACAAAACAAATGGTTGCAGTTATGATGAAGCTGAAGTTTGCAGGTGAGCTGTGGATAAGGTGAAGGCAAGCATCTGCCTGAGACCACCACACCACCCTGGGCACTGGTGTGAGATACTGGGAAAATGCACAGCACATGTTGAGGTTGTGGGTTTTATGAAGATCATTCTGCTCTGACAATTACATGCATACAGCTCCAAAACTCAGCCATCTCAGCACAGCTGCCTCCTTTGTTTGCATAATTTTGTAGGTTTGGGTTTTTTTTAACCAGTTGTGAAGTTAGTGAGTCATCAGTTTGCAAAAGGGAGCCTTGAAAAGGCAGTTTTAACACAGCTAAACAGTGGTATTAGCCCCTTAAGGATATTCCCACATTCCTTTGGGTTACTTTACAGCCCTTGCTGAGAAACAGCTCACTTACCATTTCTTGTCTTAGCTTAGCAACTTCTTCCTTTTCACGCTCCTCTTCTTGCTGCCTGATCTGCTCCTCATACCTCTCCCTTAAGGCTTCTGCTTCTGCCAATCGCTTTTCAAATTCTTGCCGTTCTTTTGCTCTTCTTTCTGTTGCCAGCTCAAAGCTTTCAGGAACTACAGAACCAGAAAGGCTCTCTAAGTTTAGAAATAGAGGAGATAACATTGGTTCAAAGACAGTCAGGTAAAGCAGAGCAGTACTAGTGTCAATGGAAGCCTCCCTTTGGAGAGCTTCCCCTTGGCAAAGGTGGTTAAGAGATACCTCCAGGCTTCAGGAAAAGAGAAAACTTTACTCCTAGACGTGAGCAGTGTTAATGCAGACGTCATGGGTGTTCTCATGGGAGGGAGCAAGCACACAATTGTTAGCATAAACAAGTTTTTGGCTGGTTTTATGCCCTACAAATCTCAGCCTACCCAAGCAATAGATGCCTTCATCTCATTAGAAATGGAAGGGAAAGAGTGACAGAGCTGCAGAAATGCCAGCTGTCTCTGCAGGGAGCTCCTCACATTCTCAGTACCCTTATCCTGAGCTGGCACACATCAATCATCTGCCAATTTCAGCAGAGCTGCTAAATACAGCTGCCATGCTGGAGCAGGACAGGGGGGCGGAGAGGAAATCCCCCTGCTCCCAGGGGATACAAGCTGTTAGGCAATTAGTTGATTAAATGCAAGGCACTATTGGCTGTACTGATGAAGAAGAGGCAACAGCCAGAAAAAACATCACTTAATTGCATCAGTTCTGAGCCATCAGCCAAGCTTGTGTAGCAAGTATTTGTAACTCTACCTGATAGCATCTTATGTTCCTTTTTGGGCACAAAAGGCTCCTGGTACATCACTGTGTTGGGACGAGCTTTAAAACATGCTGCCTCTTTCTGCCTTTTCAAGTCTTCTTTAAGCTGCAAGAGAAGAGAGCACTTCAGGTGCTTCAGCACTTCAGATACCATCTCCCCATGACCCAGACTCCAGCACTCCCTACACTGGAAAAGCCATGTTGACTTACTCAAATAATTTCCATATAAAATTACATTAAAGCCAAAAAGTGGTGTTGCTGCCTGACAGCTGCTTTGCCAATAATAGCCAGAAAAAAAGTTTCAGGTATCCACTGCAGAGTTCACATGAGAAAAGCAGTATATTATTTATGTGTCAATAAGTCTCTGGAGATAGCAAAGGGATTCGGCTGCATAGAGCAGCTGCTTAGAAAACACCCCACAGCTGTTTGTACAATTGTGGTAAATCTCATCATTTACCACAAAGTGAGACTAAAAAAACCCCATTGACCTATCATTAACCCACAGCACAAGTCTCATGCCAAGTACAGAAAAAATTCTTGCCCAAACTGAGCTACTGATTCAATTCAAGCAGACTACACTTTCTGTAGTCAACCACAATTCCACCAGCTGCTTTAAGTCTGGTCAATCCCATTATCCTTTTCATCCTACCTGCTGTTTCCAGCTCTGGAGCTTGGCAGCTCCCCGTTCATCCACCTGCAGATGGAACGGTTCAGGCTGAGTTGGGGTTTTGACCTTCTTTTCTGGCAGTTTCACTTGGTCAAAGTAAGGCAGAGGCAGCGCTTTGAACTTTGGCACCTGAAACAAACAACTCAATATTTCTTGTCCTTTCCTTGGAAGTTTAATAGACAACAGCAAATCCTGCCACACTCTTTTTACTGAAGGAATGGAATCCACGGCAGCTCTTAATTCTTACCTCTTCCTTCTGTAGTTCTTCTATTTTTTTCTCTTTTTGTATTTGTCGCTCTCTGTCCCGGGCATCAAAAGAGAAGGGACAAACTTCCACATGCCTCTGCTCTGGCATTTTGGGTTTGAAGGGCACTCCATAATGTGGCATAGGATTAGCTTTGATCACAGTCACCTCCTCTTTTTCCTAAAGGGAGATTAGCATTAGGATCTAATTTTTGACTTTTGAGAGACTGCAGCTCCTGCCAAACAAAGCCACAAAGAGCATTGAACAAACTCCTTTAATAAGGGGCACAGCAGGGTCAACCAAACAGGGGACATTACAAAAATGAGCAATCTAAAAAGTACCAATTTACTGGTATCCTGAACCACAGGCCAGTTCTTCCTTTTTTGAAACCAGTCTTAGTTCCAGTACTCATCTAGATAAGACTGTAATTAATATCCTCTTCACAAGAGGGAAAGGAAGAAGGATGTGATGCTTTTAGAATCCTGCCCCCCACCTTGGGGAGAAGAAAGGTCAGAACAGGGAAGGAAGAGAAATCTAAGCAGTTCACTTTCTTCATTCATAGCAGCATCACCTAAGAAACACTCATCAGCACCCTTGCATTTAAATTATTTCAGTTTGTATGTGAATTCTGAGATGAGTAGCAATAACCAGATTGATTGAAAGGAATGGCACAGGCAAAGGTGACCAGTGGAGGAACTGCTCAAAGGAGGGAAGGGGCTTCCAGCCTCAGAGCATCCCAGACACATCCAGAGGCATGGCAGGCGCTGCAGTGGGACCTGGGCCTGGCTCCAACCTCATCACAACTGTTACCTTTTCTTCCTCTCTGCCAGACACACGGGTTCTGCTTTTCAAGGTGAAGGCAGGAGACTTGGGGACTGTAACAGGAAGTGCTTTCTTCTCTGGAACACCCTGTTCAGAAGAGCCAGTAAGGAGTTACCCAAGGCCAAGTGCCAAGAAAACGCTGCAGAGAAACAACCTGACAGCACAGGATGTACTCAGTGCAGTTCATACCTAGTGACAGACACTGTTTACCAAGAAGATTAAACACATAATTCAACAGAGCTACAAACATTTTAAATCTTATTGCCACCTGAGGCCTAATTCCCAAGCCTGGGTGTTATTAAACTTCTTACCACAATATCCTCCAGGATTTTTGTGGGACATGGCCTGGAATGGAATGTGAAGTGCTCTTCCTCCTGCTGCTTCTTGCTCTCACGCTCTTGAATCCTTTTTTCTATTTCCAACTGAAAGCCAATGGGTTGGGTGAGCTCCTTCACAGCGGGTTTCTTGGGCAGCAGTGGCCCACCCTCAAAGATTTTGTGATTGAGTTCTCGTGCTTTGAACTTGTACCTACAGAGGAATGATGGAGACAGTCAGCAGTATATTGTACATTGAATGTTAGTGTGCAGCTCTAGTTAGCAATTCTTCCTTTGCCTTTGAAACAACAAGACTAATAAGGAAAATCTTATGGATTGTCCTTCCTAGAAATCCAAACCTTTGCTTGCTGGAAAGCTTTGAAGTGCTCACAGGCTGCATTGCTATACTGGGTTTGCTTTACTCATCATAAGCTGTACTCAACCCAAGGTCAGCTCTCTTAAGAGCACTTTCTTCAAAATGAATTGTCTGTATTTCACTTCCCCACAAGCAGAGATATAGAATTATGAACAACCTAAAGGAATCTCAATGGTTTATGTTACTCATTCTTTTACAAAAAAGGGTATTCCAGAGAAGTGATATTTTGGTAACTGAAATATATTTCCAGTGTGGTTCAATCATCCCCTGGAGAACTAGAGCAAGCCTTTACTTACTGTTGAATTTTCTCTATTTCTTCTGCTTCTAACTCTGCTGCAGTTTTGCAGGTGACAGGTCTCAAGCGCTGCTTTGTTCGGAGCACTGGTGTTTTGGGGTGTGTGAGCCGAGCCTTTGCCGGCTTTCCTGAAACTGAAGCTACAGATTAAATTAAGAGACCAGCAATTAATGGCAAAGCCTGCAACAAATACAGGCCATTTGCTCAGAGTAGTCAAAATATCTCTTGCTCTACCACCACCTCTGTGGACACAGCCAGGACCACTTACCTTCATCAGATTTCCTGCTCCTCAAATGGTAACGAGGGGGTGTGCGTTTTTGGAATGCTTCTACCTGCTCGGCAAAGGACACATATTCTGTTGTGGTTTCTTCAAGTTTTCTTTTGTTTCCCTGGGACAGATTGAAAGGTTTGGGGACAGTGGGTCCCTTCGGCATTCGCACCTGGAGACAGAAAAGTACAGTCAGTGTGGCCAGCAAGCTTTGATGGTATTTCCCCACTGATGCACAGTATCTGTCCCTTCCTCTCACTGCAAAGGAGGTAACATGTATACTGCAAAGGATGTAACAGTTCACATTAAGCACAAGTGTTAACAGTCTGAACAGGCAGAAGTTATATTGGGAAACTGTATGGAGCAGAAGATTAAAGCATGAAGTGGAATGACTGGAAGATCTGACATTAAAGGGCTTATTTTTCTACAAGATTTCTTTCCACTCTTGTGGCAATGCAGACACACAGGAAGTTTACAGTCAGGTTTGCACAACACCTGCCTCTCCTGTGGTAACCCCTCTGTAGGTCATCAGCCTAAGCATTGCACAAGCAGCAGGGAGGTGATGGCAAAAATCAGTGAGCTGAGTGCTGGCAATACTTTGGCTCTCACCGGAGAAGGGGGATGCTTCCTCAGTTCTGCTGCAAAATCCAGCTCCTTGTACTCATTCCCAGACTGGCTTTCCACATTCTGTTTAATTCTATTCTCCGTGCAGAAGTGGAAATCAATTGGCTTTGTCACTTGAGCAACAGGTCTCTTCACAGGTTGTCCTAAAGGAAAAGAACATGTAAGGACTAAAAGCCTTTTACAGTGGGGTAGGGGGAGGATTTGTGGAAATTAAAAAAACATTTAACTTCTAACAACTAGGTAAGTTTTTAAAGAACTCATCTTTAACCTTTCAAAACATGACATAAGCCAAATACACTTGTTTCCAGGAAGGTCAGTGCCTGATCTATGTTAAAAGGCTCCTTATATTTATTGCAAAGTCTGGAATGTTTGTTTTCAAAGGTACTTGCACAGCTCTGTACAGTGCTCTCTAGCTGAGCCCCATGCAGCTTCATTCTGCCATTCAGGCAGAGCCCACCTGCTCCAGCAATAGCTGCTTTCAGAGACTCCTCGTTCTTCTTCCGCAGCTCCATAACTTCCTGCTGCAACTGCTGCATCTTTTCCAGCTCCTGCTCCTCTGTACTCTTCAGCTTGCTAGAAGACTTGTTCCTCCTGCACAAGCACATTAAAAACTAAGATACGCCTTCCTGCTTCCCTGGTTATTAGCATGATGCTAGTTCAAGGAACATGCTTATCTCCAACCTCACTGCAGGAGCATTACAGGTTATAAAAACATCCTCTTTAGAAGAGATCTGCAGATGTGCTTGGGTTTTGTTTGCTCAAGAAATCTCTCAGCTAGCTGCTATTCTGCAGACCCATTTGCTGTGTGCATTCTCAGTCCTTTAGCAACAACTTTTTCCTCAAAAGAAAAGCAAAAAGCCTTTCCTGTGCACAGGTAGAGCTGGTGAAATACATTTCATCCTAATATTGTTGCCGCGGCCTGGTGTTTACTAAATGTGATACCATCACATGCTAAGCTGAAGCTGAAAACATGCAGCCAGGACTGTCACCTAAATCAACTGTGATTAGCAGACAAGTCACAAGAAAGCCACGTACTTCAACATTGTTGGCGTGGAGGGCATGGTCAGTTTGCTTTTCCCTCTCCCTGGGGAGAGGTCAGGATCCTGCAGGGGCTCTGTCTTTGTGGATGCTTCTGTCACCTTCTCTCTGCTGCCAGAACTAAGAAAAAAAAAGTTGTTAGGGCAAACTCCTTGAACTAACTGTGTTCTAAATAAATGCCCACCTGCAGTTCTCACCACCATGCATAACATCCCAACAACACCTGGTGAGGTCTAAGGTATGCCAGGCTGGCCTTACCTCACCCAACGCCCAGGTATAGACCATCCAGTTTTCCCTGGTACTCTAGGGCTGCAGAAGGGAAGACGAATAACTGAGTTTTTGGAACTTCTCAAGAGAAGGGAGGTATACTGTAGGTCATTGAGGTACAGTGGTGTTTCAGAGATCACACTTCAATTTCCTGACCTCAAGCTTATCACCATATGATACTTTAGCGGTTAAGTTAATTTGAGAAATATTTTAGCTGGGACTCTTTCATAGCTAATGATGGCCTGATGACTTCCTGATGGATAAGTCCAGACAAATTTAAAGCTAACTGACAGACACTGAGTAAGGACTAAGAAGGTGAAGAAGGCCATGCTTATTTCATTCACATCCCTACCTCCAAAGAAAGCAACTCCTTCAACATTTACAGCCATTCCTTGTTTATGAAACCAGTATCAGCAACCAGTTCCAGTCACCACCCTCTAACCTTCCTGTAAGAACCTTCTCAGCCAGGTGGAAATCCTTTCCAAAGGAACAGTTGTATCCCTTTTCCCAGCCCTAAATAGAATAACTTGGATGACGTACATTCTCATTTTCTTCAAGGGTGGAACCTCTTCCTTATTATCCAGGGCATTAGCAATTCTCTCTGCTTTGATTCTGCCTGGCTGCTTGCGCTGCTGGGTTTTCCCCTGCTTTGTAGCCAGTCTCCTGCTTGCTCTAGTGTAGAACAGAAAGCAGGGTCAGTTTTCCCATAGATCCAAGGAGACACATGACCTGGATAAAACTTTTTAGGTCAGTGCATCCCCTAAATCCACCATGCAAATTGTGTTTAACAATCCAAATGCAGCATGACTTATTAAAGTTTAACAATCCATAAACTAAATATTCTTTGCTATATATGAGCATGCAGAGCCCCTTGCATTCATATCAAGAATGAGTTCTGCCCAAGTCAGGCAGATATAAACAAAGAAACTTTATAAGCTACTTCAGTTTCAGATATCCTCACATTCCAGAAGCTCCTGGTGCTGCTGAGTCTCATTTGACAAGTATGTGAGACACTGCATTACATTTCCACCCTAGAGACTGTCCCTCCAGCTTAGCCAGCAGATCAGGTGTCCCAATACATGATCTCCATGCTGGAGTACTCCAACCCCACAGGATACCCCAAGAACAGCTAGAACTGCAGATCCTGAGAGCAAGGAACTGCTTAGTTACACCATCATCAATCATCGTACAAACTGAACACAAGTATTTCACCTCTGAGGGGCCTCTGCAGGGGCAGCAGCTCTCCAGGTTACCAGGGACCCAATGATATTCTGAGGGACTGAGTTGGCCTGGGCACATTCCTCTTCACCATCACTTTCACCTGAGAAAGGGACAAGTGTCAGCTCATCTATATATACATATACAGAACAACAACTAAAACCACATGAGACCTTGCAGATAACAGCTTATTAAGATGGCCCCACAAAAGCCAGAGAGAGGCCTTTCCCTTTTGCCAGTGAAAAGCAGGTAAAATTTATTCCCTCCTTGCCACACCATGCCAGCTTACTCATTGATACTTCTTGTGATGGGACAGAAGACAGAACAACATCAGGCTTTGATAAAGCAGGGCTGCTCAGCGAGACCTTTGCCTGATTTTCTGCAGGAGGGACGTTCTCCAGATTGGCCTTTTGGTCTGTAAGGAGAGAGAGATTTTTGCTATTCATACTATGTTAGGAATTGTTAACAATACCCCAATATATAATTATGAGGTTAACAAAGTCAAATTACAGATGACAAAATTTAAATACAAAAAACCAGAACAAAAGAAACCCCATGCTTGATGAATGATGCAGTTAACATGATTGATTGGCACAGAAGCCAGCCCCAAAACAAGGATCACACAGAGTCCTCATCCAATCAGGAAGCAAATCAAGGAATTGCAAGCAACTTACCAAACCAGGAGTCTGCATTGTGTATATCATTCTCACTCAGAGTTGCAAAGTTGATGCAGATGTTTGGGACATCAAAGGAATAACGGGATTCTGGCTTAGACATCTTCACAGTCGCACTGTCCCAAGTCCTCTGCCTGCACCGCTACAGCCCTTTGGACAACAACACCGTGTCAGTGGAATCATCCCTCACCTCTCTTCCTCTGCAGGGTTTCTAAGGACAGGCACTGGGACAGCCTTCGATACATCCCTCCTTCTTGCACTTCACACCTTTGGACAGAACTCCTCATGAGCAATGCAGAGTTTTATTCTACTGCTGATCTGCAACGCTAAGGAGATTTCACCACTGTTGACATTTGCAGGTTTTCCAGAGAGCAATTGATTTGCACTTCTTTCTCTCACCACACACAAAGAAGAGTTCTTACTCTTACAGGATTTACTGAAAGTTGATGAGGTTCTCTCCAGAGCACTGCAAAGCACAGCCTCTCTCTCTCTGAAGGGTTGCAGACAAGAACTGGTGACACAAAGGTGCTCTTCTACAGAATAAATTGATTTTCAAAGTAGGAGGAGGGCTCGGTAGAGCATTGTTACTGGGCAAGCAGTCAGAAGGAGGGCAGTGTCAGGCCCTCCTGCATTCCATAGCACTAGCCCGAGGCTGGCCAGGCTATAAACAAACCGAGCACTATGACCCGTGTCAAACAGTCCCCTGCAGTTAATTAATGGAGCACTGACAGCAAGAGGAGTCCCTGTGTCAACAGGTGATATTAAACTCAAGGGACCAGGAATAAAGCCAGTGACAAAGTTATAAACCCTGAAATTATAACAAAACCTTTCTGCAAAGGTGCTTTTGTGATGCCTTGAACAGCTGTGAGGCAAAGCCCATAAGGATGTTACAAAACACTCCCCTAGGAAATCACCTGAACTTTGCTTTTATGAACCTAAGTAATTCCAAAGCAGCATATTCCTAATCCAGAGAGCCTCAGCCCTAAACCATCTGTCTAGGCAGACCACACATTGTTCAAAACCCAGATGGTGTTTCTCAATAAATAAGAAAATGGTCAAGAGTAAAGAAAAGCACTGTTTAGGGGCTAGCACGCTGGTCACAACCACTGGCCCCCAAGGATAGGTGCACTGAGAAGCCTACAGCTCCCCAGAGCAGAACTGTGATAGATAAAGGGAAGAATGTCATTACAGAAGCACCAGCTACATGGCTGGGAAGATGTCAAGGTAGAGCCCAAAGAAGGCAAACAGAAGAAGTGGAGCCAAAACCAACTGTAACTGAGCTTGAGACACGGCTGGAATCAAATGCTTTCCTACTGCCCTTAATCAAGATAGAATTTCCGTCAACACTTTAGACTTTTTTAAAAATCAAATGCGTCATCTGCATTCTCCCCTCACCCTCTCCAGTCAGAGTCAGAGTTCTGGGCATCATGTTTCACAGCTACTTGTGCCCACTGCCACATTGCTGCAGTTTCCAGCTTTTGACTGTGTAAAGTCCATATTCTTCTACAGTGTCACCACTCTCATCAACCTCATCGCTGGCCCCTTCTCTCTCCCCTCTATCCCAGACAGAAGAGAATAGTCAGGAAAAGGATTGTATCACTGCCTCAGTTTCATACTCTGTTCCTTGAAAGAGACAATAGGGAGGTAAAAGTTATTGTGACTGAACTCCAGAGAGTCCATTTCAGTCAGATGAACTCATGGCATCCACTTCTCAAATCCCTACATATCCTTCAAGTCCTGCCTGGAACAGGATTGGCAGTGAAGCAGCAGTTCACTGAAAGGCATCCTGCTCCTCCGCCCACCGACTCAGCTAGGACAGGGATCAGCCAGGAATGCTCCGGTGATTTAACGTTCCTGTGCCCACCACAAGGCATCTGCAATCCCAACAGGCTCTGCCAAGCACAGCCCGACACCCGCTGCCCACTCCCTGCAGGCATTTTCAAACACCCAGTCGTGATTTTGACAGCACAACCACATTTATCTCAATCCAAAATTCTTTCTCTGCACCGCGGCATTCATCCACCAGAAGGGAGGCGTGGAAATTTTTCCTCATTAATAGGGACGTTCCCTAATTAGCAGGCACTGCATGCATTTCCCTGAGTGTGATTACAGGCACGCTGTAATCCTACACAGCTCGGCGTGGATTTAAAGGGTGACCCTGCTCTCCTTCACATCCATCACCTCCTGTGTCGACACGGGTGTCTGCAGCGAGCCAGCCAGGGAACCCTCACCCCTGTTCTGCAGGATCAGCTTTCACCAGCTTCACAGAGCTGCTGGGACAGGAGAGGAGGATCTGATCTTCTCACTTGCAAAAACACCCCAAATTCCTTTTATAAAGCGACTATTTAATTAAAACCTTAATTTTCTTTCTAGGCCTGCTCTCTCACTGGCCTAAACAAGCCTTCAGAGCAGCACAGCTGTATCCACATGGAGGAATAGGCAGTGGGCTCCTCTGGACATCAGGTTTCTTTTGAGTAACTACACTTTGGCACGTTCCAGAAGAGTGCCTTGGCGTGGTTTAGATTAGTTAGCTTTGAAAAAGGATTACACTAAATTGGAACAAGCATTCCTATCCCAGAATAAGACTGACCCAACAGCAAGTGCAATAGGTATTTTGGAATAACTTCACACCTCGCTCTAATCCAAATTAGCTTTAAAATACTGACACAATTCCATCACAGATGTGTTCAGTGTCTTTTTCTCAATGTAGTTGTGAATTTTGTGCCAAAAGCAGAAACAGCACCCACTGCCTGAACAAAGGAGCCTCCCAGCCATACAGGTCATGGTGTTGGAGATAGGATGCAGCATTCTAAGATGAGAAATCAAGGTCAGAGGGAGAGAGAATGGAAGAGTTTGAGTCTGGGGGAGTAGCAAGGGCAGAAGGATAGTAATAGGGACACAGACAGGTTGTGATAGAACAAGTGGGAATGATTTCAAATTAAAAGAGGAGAGATTTAGATGGGATATTAGGGAAAAATTCTTCCCTGTGAGGGTAGTAAGGCTCTGGCAAGGGTTGCCCAGAGAAGCAGTGGCTGCCCCATCCTGACAGTGTTCAAGGCCAGGTTGGATGGGGCTGGTCTAGTGGAAGGTGTCTCTGCCCATGACGGGGGGTTGGAACAAGATGAGCTTTAAGGTCCCTTCCAGCCCGAATTAGTCATGACCCTAAGGAGAAATATCTGCTCTTTCTTACCACCTTGCAATGTAGATAAGACCCTGGTGAACTGGAGATGATGCATTATCACAACACACCACTGGAGCATCACAATTTATAGATGTTACTTATGGCAAATTCCAACAGGATCAAAAAGCAGAAAAAAAACAACAGACATACAAGAAGGCTATTCCAAGTTACATCAGCAGATAAACACAAAGCCAGCTGATCCACATGCCTCAGAACCCAAGATAGGCAACCAGGAATAGGCAAGAGAAGCTTCCCTAAGGCTGAGGCAGCTGCATGGGAATGTGCTCCAGCAATTCCAGAGCCTTCTGCTGGGCTTCAACACCAGCTGCCACTTACAGGATGCTGCACTAACCAGGCAGCTTTAATTCAGCCTGGCAGCTTCTTTATTGTCCTTTAACACAGAGTTTTTCATCCCTTTTATTTGGATAATAATCCAGATGAAGTTCCTGAATGCTTTTCAGGGGTTAATGCATAAACTGGAGCATTAGAAAGGGCTGGAAACTGCCCCTCTGTACCTACAGTCCTGTCACCAGAGCCATGTAGGAACCATCCCACCACAAAGCCACCTGAACTCCCTCTGCAGCATGCCAGCAGCTTCAGAAAGTCATCCTTCATCCTTGGTTTTCCTTGAGCAGGGTTAAATGAACCCTTACACTCTGGATCTACAGCTTCTCCCTCCTCTCTCATGCACCTTACTCAAAGTTCAACTGGGCTTTTCCACAGCACAAAATCAACACTGGATTCACCATCCTCCAGAACTGAGACAACACTGCTGCTCCATCATTTAATGCTCAAATTAGGAGGCAAAACTTTTAACTCTCCCCAGGGAAGAGCTAAGCTCGAAGAAAGCTCTGCAGACCACCCCGACCGATAGTTAAGGGAAGGGCGATGTGCTGACACAGCCTTTGCTCTGCTAACGGCCCAGACCCACCCGCATTCCCAAAAATAAACAGCCCTGACATCTCATGCTCCCTAAAAAAGATCCCACAAGTTTCAGAAGACATGAAGATGGGACATTCTAAGAATAGATGTTCAAGGAAAAGTAAATTATTTTTAGCTAGTATAACTTCAACTAATTGTTAGATTAAGTTGAAGGTCCGCTAGTTTAAAAAAAGCCCCGCATAAAAATAGCTCTCCTAATGCTTTTTCTGTTACTTGAGCCAGGTTTTGCCTGGTTTGCTTCCCTCCTTTTTCTGGGAAGCAGCATTTGAACTAAGAAAAAGTAACAGAGCTTTTCATCGTAAAATACACTGTTTCATCAGATTTCGAGATCGTTTAAAGACTGAAAACTTTATTTCACTCCCGAGGCACCCACCCCACCGTAAGGCACACGTCCGGCATTCCGGTACCGCAATGCCACCGGGAGAGCGGGACTCCCCCGCCACGGCTCCCCCCGCTGCCGACCGGAGGCTCAGCTCCTCCGGGGCACAAGGGGCTCGCGATCTGCCCTCAGGGCTCCGTTACGAGCCCGCCCGCCAGGCACCGCGACAGCGGCTCCGGTGACGGGAGGAGCGGCCGGAGCCGCCTTCCGCCTCCGTTTCCCAGCCGAGCCCTCGGCCCCTTTACCGATACCTGGGCTCGGAGTAGGCCCGGAGAACAGCCGCGTCGCCACGGCCTCAGCGACCCGACCAGGACGTGGGGAAGGGCTGCGGGCCAGGGAAGGAGGGGCGAGGCCAGGGGTGTCCGGCCGGTACCCACCGCACTCACCTCAACACCGCCGCCGCCCCGCGCGGCGCCTCTGCCGCTGCCGTTAACGGATTTCAAACGGGGCTCGGCCGTCCGAACCCACCAATCAGCGCCCGGCGCACGCCCCTGAGTGCGCTGATTGGCCGGGCCGCTTGAGGACCCGGATAAGCAGACCCCGCGCGACGCTCTTGTGGTGTGCCTGCAAAGCCTGCTGGGAAATGTAGTACGTGCTCGTAGAGCGCCGCAATGACCGGGCGAGAAACGAACCACAACACTCATAACGCACTGCGGGCCAGGCTAGGCCAATCAGGAGAGGAGGCGCTTTAAGTGTCGTTGTGGAAGGCCTATCAGCGGCTGGCGGGCGGTTCCCCCGGCGCGGTGTCAGCTGGGGCGGCCGCGGGGGCGGGCCCCGGTGCTGTGGCTGTACCAGTGTCCGCTGCCTACCTTCCACCCGCTGCTCCTCAGCAGATCAGCCCTTCTGACTGCTGGGCCCGGGGAAGGCGGCTTTCAGCGCCTCGTAAGCCAGACCAGGTTTCCCGATGCTGCGAGGGGAAAGTGCCCTTTGCACAGTGGCGTTACCGACCCCCGGTGCAGCATAATCTTCCCCGTGGCCGTGGGAAAGGACGGGCAGCCAGCTGCTAACGGCGGGGCAGGCCCCGGCTGCCACAGCCGCTTTCACTGCACCGGCACTGCCCGCATCAACCTCCGCTCACAGCTCGGCCGCGGGCTCCTTGAGAGAGACAAGGTTATGTGGAAACACATAACTCCTCAAGTCAGCCCCGGACTTCTGTGAGGGGACGGCGGCCGTGTCGGCAGCAGGGCCGTGCCTGCAGGGCGCACCGGGAGGACAGGCCGGAGCTGCCCTCGCCGTGGCCGGCAGGGGGCGCCAGAGCCCAGCCCTGCACCCGGCGTATTCGCGCCTGCGCACTGGTCCCGCCGGCATTGCGCATGCGCACCTCGCCCCCTCGCCGTCCAACCTACGCTAGTCACTCAGCCTCAAGGCGCCGTGCGCATGCGCACCACCCCCTGCTGCCCCCTCCCACCCCACCGCACCCCCCCGGCTGCTCGGCCGGCGATGTGGAAGGAGCCCCGGGACTGCTGAGCGGGCTGAGGCCCGGCGGGGCTCCCGGCGACCCCCGGCGTCGCTGCCAGCCGGGCCCGCACGGCAGAGCCGGGAAGGACGCGGACCCTCCGCCGGACGCTGAGGTGAGGGGCGGGGTAGGGCAGATCTTGAGTGACGCGCGGCCTACCCAAAGGGAGAGGGCGCTGTCGGCTCCCCGCCCCTCAGCGCTCTCCCGGCCGCTGATTGGCTAGCGTGTCGTCCGCGCGGACGCCGTGTCGGCCCTCGTGCGCGGCCCCGCCCCCCAGGTACGGCGACCGGTGGGGCCGTCCGGGACCTGGGGGGGTGATCCGGTGACCGGCGGGGGGCGGCTCGGGGGTCTGGGGGGGCGGTCCCATGGTGGTGGGGGCAGTCCGGTGGCCGGGAGGACCGGCTACCCCTGCGGCGCTCCCGCCTGCCGCTGCCCGGCGTGTCACCGTCCCGGCCCCAGCGGCAGCGCGCCGCTAACCGTGACTGGAATCGCTCCCGTAAGGACGCAGGGCCGTGCGGCGGCAGCCCCGGTGGCGAGCGCTCGCCGGTTTTCAGCGGTTTATGCTTTCCGCCTGCGGGAAGCGAGAGGCTTCGGGGCGGCGGGCGCTGCGGTTACCGTCAAACCGGGCTCCCCCAGGGGCAGCCGTGATCCTTGGGCAGCGCTGCTCGCCCGCTGCCGTCGCTGCAGCCGTTGGGTAATGCCGGCGGAGGGGGGCGGGGGCGCCGGGCCCTTTAACGGGCGGGGCGGGGGCGGTGCTGTCTCGGTCCGGGCCGACCCGCAGCTCCAGAACGAGAACCGCCTCCGCCCCGGCCCGCAGCCGGCCTGCCAGGCGCTGCCCGCACCCGGTGAGACCTGGGATCTGCTCGGAGAGAGCCTGGGGGTCCCTGGGGCTCGAGGCTGGTTTGCGGGAAGGGGGGAGTGTTGTGGTCGGTTCTCCGTGCGGCTTCAATCTGGTGGCCCTGAGCCTCGGCGTAGAGCTGCGGGGTGATCTCAGTGTAACGATAAGCTATCGGTGGTAATGGCGCGGGTGCATCTAAGAGCTGTGGCATTAACCGTTTCGGTGCCTCTCTCCTTCTCTGTACTAAGGTCAGATGCTTCCATCGGTCGTGAGGAAGAGGAGTGGAATCAGGACCTGCTAAGTGCTGATCTGCTTGTGCTCCAGACCATGGACTCATTGAGGGTGTCCCAGGTGTGAAAATGTCCAGCAGTAATCGGGAGTTAGTGATTGACTTTGTTTCCTACAAGCTCTCACAGAAAGGATACAGCTGGAGTCAGCTGGAGGAGGAGGATGAGAACAGGACTGACTTTGCAGGGGAGGAGGACGACATGGACGGCGTCCTCAATGGGAGCCCCTCCTGGCACGCACCCACCAGCCACATAGTGAACGGAGCCACCGTGCACCGGAGCAGCCTCGAAGTCCATGAGATCCGTCGAGCAGCCGATGTGAGGCAGGCATTGAGAGAGGCGGGGGATGAGTTTGAGCTGAGGTACCGGCGAGCCTTCAGCGACCTCACTTCCCAGCTCCACATCACTCCCAGCACGGCGTATCAGAGCTTTGAGCAGGTAGTGAACGAACTGTTCCGCGATGGAGTGAACTGGGGCCGCATCGTGGCTTTCTTCTCCTTCGGAGGAGCCTTGTGTGTGGAGAGCGTTGTCAAGGAGATGAGGGTATTGGTGAAACGCATCGTGTCTTGGATGACCACGTACTTGACCGACCACTTAGATCCCTGGATCCAGGAGAATGGCGGATGGGTAAGAGCACCTCTCTGTGGTCGGGGTGGCTGCCCATGCCCTCCCTTGCTCCAGGCTGGCAGTGGGGCCGGTCAGACCGGAGATCCCTGCAATGTTTGTGCTAGAGCTTGTCCTACCCCTTGCAGGGAGGATAAAGGGGTGTGTGGTCTTGCCCTCTGTGCTCTTAACACTCTGTCCTAAGAGGGTCAGCCCACCGTGATGACACAGTTGTGCTCAGATGTGTCTTTCTCTATCTTTTCCCTGCTTTTTCTCCTTCTCCCTGGATGTTATGTAAAAGACCTGTTTTTCCAAGAGCCTTTGGAAATCTAATATCATCCAAGCTTGTTCTTCAAGCAGAGACCTTGCTCTGGGGCATGTTCCCGGTGTCATTAACAGCAGGGAGTGGAGCTTCCTCCTCTCCAAGGCAGCGTTGTGGTGGGCTGGCTGGTGGTTTGCCGAGGTAACAGCTACTTCTTCATTCTGGAAACAGCACTTTGTCTTGCTGAAGTGAATCCCACAGCAGATCCCGGTGGGTGGGTGGGCTTCTGGGGCTGTCTGAGCTGGTGCGGTGGGAGCCAGGGCCGAGGTGGGGGCAACCTCTGTGCCGGGGAGCTGCTAAGCCTGCAGCTGCTTCTCCCTTGGCAGGGAGCAGTGCTCCCAGCTGCCCCAGCAGCAAACCCTGGGAGCTCTCAGTGGTGAGGTATTAACATGAATAAGCATTTCTTCAGGAAGCATTCTTGAAATGCCGGGTCCGGCTGTGCGGTGCAGCCTGGGACTGCCGGCGGGAGGTATATGACCTACAGATGTCTGAGTTTTCATTTGACTTCTGCATCTTAGTGATTCCCTGCTGTTGCAACCTTTACCGGTTCCCACTGGAAAGAGTTCATGCTGTCAGGCATTGGCATCTAAACAGTGGGGAATTGCCTCCTTGCTGGGAGTTGAGGCCTCTCAGCCCTCTTCAGCTCACAGTCCAATGGCAGAGCCCAGCATTTTGGGAAGGGGACAGGAGCCTTTGAGCCCAACATTGTGCTCTGCACCCTCCTGACAGAAGAAAGGCTCTCCCCGGCTCCCCATGCCTGGCCAGCAACGCTGGGGACCCCGGAGAAGAAGGGGAGCCGGTGCACCCAGGGAGAGGGAGCCGGTTCAGGAAGGGTGCAGGAATTCCAGGAATGTGGCCGCCCTGGGGCACTGCCTGGGTGGGGCTGCTCAGGCAAGGAGAGGAGCTTGGTTTCGATTAATAACCCGGGATCTGTTGGCTATTTCATCTGGTTGTATCTGGCCCATTAGCTCTCTCATCCTGCAGATAACGCTGGCCAAATGCAGAGTTCCTTCCCCCTCCCTCTGCCTTTGGCTTTTAGGGCCACAGATTAGTCTTGGAATTGAGTGATCAAACTGAGGTTTCCAAGCTAGTGTGGCTGTTGCTGTTAGTGACGGATTGGGCTGTATCCTGGAGACCTAGGCGATAATGCAATCTGATTTTTTGTAAATGAACTCTCTGGGGGATTTAGATTAAATCACTGGTGGAAAATCACTGGTCCCTGCTTGTGGGGAATGAAATACCTCCTCCCTCTGTTCCCCACCCCCAACCATCACGACTCAGACTCTTCAATTTTTTTGTGTCTGTCTCTAAATTAATTGTTTGGAACAAATATTTGTTCAACAGATTGCGGAAGGGTCAGGACTCCTCTCTATCTGACCCGCCCACCAGTTCTCGCTTTGAAAATTGCCGTTTCCCACTCAGGGGACCGCCTTGCTCTCTTGTTCTAACCTTGAACTGGGCTTTTAACTTCCCTACTCAGGCTGTGTTGCTGCCTGGGCTATGCTGGGAGCTGAAGGGGAGCCAGGCAGGGTGGTGAAGGCCAGAGTGTGGGGGATCCACACCACCAGCCACCAAAAGCCCAGGGCTGGGCAGTGTGGCTGCTGCCAGCCTGTTGCAAGCCCTGAGTGCTCATTTGACGTCTTGGCTGTAGCTTTCCTCCACTCTCAGCTTTCACCATGTCCCTTCTTGGGGGCATCCATGCCACTCCATGCCAAGGGGCAGAGGCCATAAGAGCTCCCGAGTCCCTCACATGTGGGGCGTGCATGGGGATGCTTTGCTTTCCTTCACTCTCGCGCGATTCCAGCTGCAGGGAGAAAGCCACTGGCCTGCTGCCAGCTCTCCCTGCAAGAGGAGTGCCACCCTGCCCTGGCTGTGACGGAGCCATCCCTCTCCTGCTGGCCTGTTTGCACAGGGAGTCTATTTGGTGCACTGGAGCTGTTAGAGCCTGTCCCATTCAAACAAAGCGCTCCTGAGAGGTGCAGCAGGCAGATCCTGGTGAGAGGAATGCAAGTTCTGGCAGGCCTGCTTGGCAGGGCCCAGGTAGTTTGTGTTTTGGAGCATTGCAGCACTTCTCTTCCTGGAAAGCCCCTCTGAAAGAGGGAAGGAGTGTGGCTCCATCACAAGTGCTGCACAGCCCAATTGTATCAGAAGCTCTGTTTCATTCCCCACCAGTGGAACAAAGGCAGCATAGGAGGACCATGGGGTGCAGGCGCCTTTGGAGGCTGCCGTGTGCTGGGCTGTAGCGGTTTGCCTGAGAAATCACGTTTTGAGGCAAGGGGAAATGGTAAATCTTGCTCCATAATGTTAATATGGGAGGGTTTTGTCACATTTACTGGCTCTGCCTTGGTTTGCCCTCCTCTCTGCAATCTGGCACTGGGAAAACAAACAAACAAGAGCAACCCAAGGGGAACGTTTAATAACCAGCCAGAAGAGAGTCGCTGCCTTGGCAAGCCATCACATCCAAAAAGGAGGCTTTCCTGGGGCAGTTGCTTTGACCAGGACCAGGTCCCACTAGCTGTGAAGTTCAAATGGTGATGCCAGTGGGGACTGGAAGTCATGGAGGGAGAAATCTGGTGAGTGGGAAGGAAGGAGGGGGAAGTGCAGGCTGAGTGGGAGAGAGCCTGGCAGGCAGAGATGTACTGACCGTGCTTAATCTATTTGAGAAAGGAAAGTGAGCAGTAGTTCCTGCCTGGCTGTGACCCTCCAGTGCATGACAGCTTTTTCTTCAAGGCTAAATCCACATTCAGAGTGGGATTTAAGAAGGATATTCTGGATGGGCTTGAAGTTAGATCTGTGGATGTAGAGTCAAGAGGTTTCCTGCTTGTGGGGCTTACGGTGGGGACCACCATGAAGGGGCTGTATGAGGCCAGGACTGAAAGCAAATAGCATCTTTGTCACCAGTCTGTGACATGTGAATCCCAACAAATTGGGCTAGGCTGAAGGGGAATGAACTATTTCCTGCAAAGGTTCAGTGCTTCCTGGGTTCTCAGCTGGCCCTGGCCGCAGAGGACTTGGTGTGCTGTGACATGTGTTGTGTCACTCTGCAGTGGACTGGAAGCTTGTGATTCTCTTTGGGGAAAACCCTTTGAAGATGTCAATATAGCAAGCTCATTTTTATCTTTTTAAATTTTTTTTCTGAATGGTAGGAAATGACTCAGCCTGTGTCATATGACAGAGTGCAGCAGGGATTTCGTCCTGTGCTCTGGCTCCAAGCTCCTCAATGGTTTCAGGTTGAGAGCTAGACTTTGATTCTCAGCTTTTGGAAATGCTTTTTGGCGTTGCGTGCCTTCTGTCCCAGGTATCCTGCACAAGCTGTTCCTGCCACTACATTGTTTCCTGGGAGTGTTATTTGCCAGAGTTCTGCCCTTCTGAATGTTGTACATTAGGTCTCAGGGATGCCCTGGTGCCTCTAATCCTGTTTGAGATCACAGCCACCTGTTCCACGTGGTGGTCAATGTGCAGCAGAGCTGATTGTGGAAGTGACTGAGCATAGCCAAGGCCATGGTTTGCAGTTTTGAAGATGAATCCTATGGCTTCATTTCAGACTGAGAGAGTTGGGGTTGTTCAGCCTGGAGAAGAGAAGGCCAGTGCCTAAAGAGGCTCCAACGGAGCTGTGGAGGGACTTTGGACAAGGGCATGGAATGACAGGACAAGGGGGAATTCCTTCCCACTGATAGAGGGCAGAGTTAGATTGGATATTAGGAAGGTTCTCTCCCCTGTGAGGTTTGTGAGACACTGGCACAGGTTGCCCAGAGAAGCTTTTGGCTGCCCCATCCCTGGAAGTGTTCATGGTTAGGTTGGATGATGCTTTGAGCAATCTGGTCTGTGGAGCTCAGCTGTACTGTTGCTTTGTACTTTGTCCTCTGTAATTATTTTACAGCCTTGATCCCTTGCAGCTCAGACGTTGGGCCTGAGACGTTTCACCTGCTTGGGGTGAAAAAAATACTCTCCTCCTGCCAGTGGAGTCCCTTGTGTCCCTTCACAGTCCTGGGTGTCCCTGGCTGTGGGAGCTACTGGGAGTGTCCTGGCTCAGGCTGTCCTGCCTGGAGCAACCAGCCCAGGTAGCTGTATTCTCGCTGATGACTGGAGATCTGGGCTCAGACTGGAGATCTGGCAGCTCCTCACCCAGCCTGCGACCTGGGAGGCTTTTCTGCAGTGCTCTCCAGGAAATGCCATTGGAATGACTTCCACTGCAGCTTCCTGCCCGGCCCGCAGCAGCATTCCTGCTGCTAGACCAAGAGCGATGCAGAGGCTGATTTCAGAGCTTTGCTCTTTACCCCCTTTACTCGTTCTCCTTCTTTGGGGCCCTGCCTGTTTTCCTTGCTGCCTCTCGGTGTGTGGTGCAGTTTGATTACGTTCCTTAGATCTGTGATTACAGCAGGCGCCTGGAAAGCCAAGCTCCTGCCCGTGGCTGGCTGTGGCTCAGAGCAGCCCACTTAACCCCGGGGTCTTTGAGCGAAAGGGATAGCGTTTCCTTCGCTCCCAGGGGAGCCACTGGCAACTCTGATTCGTAAAGCACTCTGAGGCTCTTTAATCCAAAGAGCTGAGTGTCATTTAAAAAAAGACCTGTGAAATAATTAACAAACTGTTTCTTGCTGCTCTGTGTTCACAGCTGCTCTCAGTAATGTCATTCCGCCTGCTCATCCTGCTCCTCTCTGACGCTGGAGCCGGGTCCCTGGAGCGCTGCCCGGGGTCTCTCCCTGTTTCAGTTGCAGTGGGGTGTCCCAGCACAGCAGAAGGGATTGGTGGGAGCTCTCTTTTCCCCAGTGGAAGCTGCAGCTTTCTGTACGTGTCTGGGCTGTTGTGCCTGATTTCCGTGGAGCTCCAGTGTGGTTTGTGTACTTGGTTTCCCCCCGGGAGCAGTGACACGCCTGCAGCACACACCAGGTGCTGCTGAATGGTGGTGTGGTGCTCTGAGACCTTTGCTTAAGCTGAGAAGGTTTGGTTTCCTTTGGTTTTTATCAAGCAGCTGATGGCTGTAAGCACAGTCCCATCTTGACATTACAAGGAGTATTTCTCTAGCAGCTCTTTCCCTACTAGCTGTAAAGCCAGAGTATTCCCAGGAGGAGCTGGGGGAAGGGAAAGGATGGATATCAGTTGTAGAAGTGTTGCAGACCTGCTGAACCGAGAGGCGAGGGATTAATGGTGGCTTATGCCATGGGAGCAGCAGGGGGCTGGGGGCAGCTGCTCTGTCCCCTCTGGGGACCCCAAGAGCAGCAGGGATGTTGACCTACCTGCTGATTCAGAGCGAAGGTATTCACTGCGGGTGGCTCTGCCTTGCGGTGGCAGGAGAGCAGCCACTCTCCTCCGCCCTGCACTCTCCTCCTCCACCCTCCCGCAAGGGATGTTGCCCTTAAACACTATTGTTCTGAGCCACTAAAGATTAACGCACAGAGTGGAGGCATGAAAGGGAAGCAGAGTCCCTCGGTGCCAAGGCACTCCTTGCTTTACTGCCCTGACCTTGGACAGGGAAACTTCCTCCTCCCTGCTCCTCACCTGGAAGCATGTGCGGAGGGGTGCTTGTTACAAGATCTCTCTGAAGTCCCGCTCCTAATCGTCCTTGAGATGTCAAGAACTCAAGTTAGGGAACACGCATTCCGGAGGCGTGGGAGAGCTTCCCCCACAGTGCACGCAGGGGCAGTGGGGCAGGCTCAGGGCACGGGCTGGCACCCACCGTGTTCAGGTGGGGAGAAGGGTTACTCTCTGCCGCAGCAGAACAGCCCAGCGGAACGAGGGTGCCGAGGGCTGCCGGGAGGCAGAGCCGTTAGCAGATGGCTCCAGCTGGGCTTACCGGGGAGCAGGTGTGGGTTTCGGGAGCAGCCTTTTAAGAGAGATGTCAGTTTTGAACCCGGGAGGCTCAAGGGGCTGAGCCGTGGCTGCCACGACTCGCATGCTGGGGAGCTGTGACCTAGTTGTGCTGTAGAAATGCTCGGTTTATTTTTTATTTTTAGGTATTTTGCTTATTTTATCCTCATGTTTAATTTAGTTAGCAAAAAAAGAATCGGAGGGCTGAGCAGTGCTGGGAAGGACTGCCTGAAGGCGGGAACGCCCGCTGCAGCTCCGTGCAGCCAGCATCTCTCCAGCCGCCCCGTGTCTTCTCTCGGACACGTGCTCACGTGTACCAGCCCAGTGCTGTCTCTCAGGATCTCTTTAATGGGAAACCCAGTGCACTCAGCGCTGCTGCCTGCCTCCGGGGTAGTGAGGGAGGGAGGGAGGGAGGAGCGGGATTCGGAGCGTGAACCAGAGAGGCTCCCGTGGCCACAGGGACTGTTTGAATGTTGTGCTGTAAATGGTCTGCCTTCCCTCTGCTGCTGGGAGCAGGAAGCTGGGGGAGCTTGGTCTTTCAGGGGCCTTTCGGCTGGTTACTTTTTCGACCACTGCTTGCCTCTGCACTGGCACAGCGTGCCCAGGGAAGGGTAATGGGCTGTGTCTGCAAAGAGGGAAGTTTCAGGGGGTTGTGCGATTCCCTTGGGGAGAGCTGTTTGAATTTATTGCATTATCCTCCTTCCTGCTCAAGCTTGTGTTTCAGCTGTGTCTGCAGACGTAGCTGCTGATTTAAGTAGATCCAATTAGTAGCTAGCTCCTGGCATCAGTTTCCTGCTTGGGGAGATGAGCCCTGGAGATGAGGAGCCTCTGGTGGGAGCAGGGCTGGGCTCAGCCTTTCAGTCCCTGTTCCTGATCTAGGATGGATCCAGAGCTCCCTGGCTTACAGCCCTGCACCTGAGCTCAGAGGGAAACCAAGGCAGGTGTCCTGCTCCGTGCTCTGCCTGGCCAAGAACAAAGAGCAGGCAGGTTCTCCCTTCCTGTACCACTGCCAGACAGGTGCTCTTAAGAGTGAAATCAAACACTCCAAAACGTGACAAGTTGGCAGCAGGCAGGGCTTGGAGCATGAGCCAGAGCTGCTCACGCTGGGAGTCTGCAAGGGGCCTACAGGCAGAGCTGTGCAGTGACCTGGCCCTTGGGGTAGGACTTGAAGGGGATTTGCTGGAGCTGGCCACTTCCTGAAGGAGCGTGGAAGGGTTTTCTTCTCTGCTAGAAGATGAAGGGTTCTTTGGGAAGCTCAGAGAAGAGGTTTAGCCTGGCATGGAGCTGGTTTCGTTTGAATGCAGCTAATGCCATGCACAGGTGGAGCAGGACAGCTGTCTGCATCACTTCTCTGAACAACAGCACTCCCATTTGCCCCTCTCTCTGGTTTGTGCCACCGTTGAGGCTGAGGAAGGCCAGGGACACTACCAGCGTTGTGCAGGGAGCACGTCTGGTGGCAGTACGTGGCATTGCTCTCTGTGTTTGACTCGTGGTGAGCTGGCTCAGGGGCTGGGCTGGGATGTGGGAGCTGGGTGTGTATGTGGCCCTGGATAGTGCCTGGGTGACATATGACTTACATATGGAGAAAATTAGGTGTTGCTACCTGTAAATCAGTCATTATGGAGTGTTGCAAGTGCCTCCATCCTGTACTTGTATGGTTCACCAGTGTATTAAACTTGCTGGAGAGCTAATGTCTTTTAATAGAGCAAGTGACCTCATTTAGAAGCTTCCAGTGCACCAGCCAGTGATTTTTTCATGCAACAACATGCATGGAGGAGCCCAGGGCAGAGCACAAACTCTCCTTCTCATGCTGCACCGCGTTTGCTGCATCAGCTGCTTACTGTGCTTCCTGCCCTCAAGTCAGCAAGGATTTTGCTAAAAGGGACTTTGTGGCTTGAATCATTTGAGATTTCATGGAACTAACAGGAAGTGAAAACAGAATGAGCACATCTTCCTCCTCTTCCTGCACCTCCACCCTTTCCCCTTTTTCATTCAAGTGGCATGTAAGAATTACAGCAGCCTCGTGAGGTTCCGAGGCTGAAGTGGGAAGTGGTAAAGCTTGGCCGTCGCTCCTCCAGGATGCTGAGGACGATTGACTGAGGCAGGAGAACCAGGCAGCCCTTCCCCAGGACCCATCTCCTCTGGGGACCAGAGCCTGGCCCCCTTGAGCCCTGGTAATGCCAACATTCCTTGTGGGGCGGGTTTGGTGAGGCTCACCGAGGTTCACCTGGTGCGGGTGAGGCTCGGGAAGAGCTGTCAGCATCGCCCACTCATCCCCTGGCAGGAGGGAACGTGGCTCGGCAGCCGGGCACACGTGAGCATGGCACATCTCCCCCGCGCAGGTTTCCCCACGGTTACACAAGGGCACGATTGCACAGGAGCTCTGACGTCCGGGAAGAGCAATGACAAGGTGAAAATTGAGCACCCTCTGTTCCCTGGGTGCCGGTGACCCTGCCGAGGTGGTGTCCGGCACAGCGAGCTGGCCACAGGGCTCTGCTCCCTGGCCCCACGGGCAGCAGATAACCGGAACATGAAAGCAGGAGCCTTCCCTGCCCCCCGAGCGCGCCCCTCGCACAAAGGCTGCTCTGCTGCGGGGCTCAGACACCATCTGTCCGGTGGGGAGAAGCATCAGAGAGACCGTCTTTCCTCGGACTATTCCACTTAATGCCCTTTGGAAAACAATCCCATTCCCAGCAGGTGCTAATCTCTTGAGTGGATCCGGCTCAGCCAATGTGTTCTTCGCTGTGCCTTTGTACCAGAGCTGTGTCTCCTGCCAGCCGTTCTGCTGCCCTGCCGAGCAGGCCCGGAGCCGGCCGGGGCTGCAGCACCTTCGGGAGCCCTCAGCCCAGTTAGCTCTGGGAGGAACACTGATGAAAGATGGATGCAAGTGGATTAGTCATTCACATCGTCTCCGGCTTTAATACACATGAATGTTTCAGCAGATTTCTGGAACGGAGAGCGCAATTCCCTGCTCTCCATCTCGTGCTGTGCGCAGCAGTCTCCCGGGGCAGGCACGGGGGTTACAGCTGTCACCATAGCCTCTTTCATGTATTTGGAAAACGCTGAAATTGTGCTGAATGGTGTGGGGTTATTGCAGGTTCCCTGGAGCCGGTGATGAAACCAGTTTGACAGGAGGCTGCCGCGGCAAGGATTAGGGCTGGAATGTGCTAGTGAGGGTTTGTTTCTGGTTAGAAAAGAGCTGGCTCTGGCCTGGGCTACGCTGGAGCCCCGCAGGTCTGTTGGGCTTTGGCCCAAGGGACAAGCCTCCCTCCCCCCATGCTGCAGCCCCACAGCAAAGCCCGAGTGAGAGGAGAAAGAAGAGGGGATGTTCTTGTTTAATTGACCCTTTTGAATTTATGGCTGCCTCTTTCCAAGTTGCATGTTTCAGTTAATGCCCTGGGATTTGGGCAGGAGCAGCAAGCACCCCAGGGCCCACAACACCCCAGCACCAGCTCCAAGGGCAGGAAAGGCAGGAGAGGCAGTGGGTGGGTGGTATTCCCTGCTATTGTCATGGAGATCAGCAGCTGCTTCCCTGGAGGTCACCATTTGCATAACAGTTAGACCTGAGTCTCTGGAGTATTTGCACCTGCAGCTGCTGTCCCCAGAGCCCCTTCTCCCCGTGTCCCACAGCCCCTTCTCCCCACCCCGTTCTGAGCCTGCCTTGGGTTGCTGGTGGAGACCGGTGGGGTGAAGCTGCAGATCTTCCCTGCCCGTGGAAGGGGGATTGGAACTAGATGATATTTAAGGTCCCTTGTAACCATTCTAGGATATGTGTTTCTATGGGGAAGGTCAGACCTGCCTTGGATTGCAGGTTCCCTTGGCACTCTCCTGAGTCAGGTTCTCGCCTTGACCTCCACTTCCCAGTACTGCAGGCAGTGCTGTGACCTCTGCAGTCACACTGTGTCCCTGCTGCCCTCCTTTCAGGCCTGGGAGGAGGGGAGAGCCACACATGGATCAGGGGAAGCAGGGCAGAGGGAGAGCCTCTAGGATGTCTCTTCCACTCATATCAGAAAGGGAGCGATGGAGCTGTGTTTACAGGATCCCAGTGGCAACCTTTGGGAATACTTACTTAAAATTTTCTTTTATTCTTAAAGCTGTCAGCCGCCTTTTCGCCCCTGTGCTTCACCTCCAGGTTCACATATGCCAGCCCCATGTGGTGAGCTGGCAGCCCAAAGGGGCTCTGGGAGCAGGTTGCTGTCGATGCAGGGCTTTGTTGTGGTCTGTGCTGAGCTGCTGCCTTTCTTTTTCCCTCCTTGTCTTGCTGCTCAGCACAAAACTGTTCCCAGCATCTCATTAACAAATGTCTGGTCATCCAGATGACTCTGCTCCTGGCCGGCGGTTGCTGTTAGACCTCTGAGCAGGAACACAGCTGTACTTACGGTGAAGGTAAAACAGAAACAGCCTTGTTTTCAAGGGAAACATTGCCTCGTGATGAGAATGCCTGGGTTGGGAGTCAGATGCTGTGGCTCATGCTGCTGGCTCGCACACAGCTCTGGGAAAGGCACTTAACCTCCCCGTACCTCTGCTGATCCATCTGGGAACAATGCTGACTTATCCCATGGGAGGTTTAGGGGAATCAGCTCATTTTTGATAAAACATGAGGATCCTTGGGTTGGAAAGGCTGTTGTGCATGCTGAGGGGATTTCTGGGGGTGTCTGTCTCACTGGGCTGGCTGGGTATCGGGGCTGTGGGGAAGCTCCCAAGCTCCTGCTGGAGTCCACGTCTCTGTCAAAGTTTGACCAAATGCCACCAGTTCACCTGAATACTCCCAATAGAGCCTGGCTCTTCTCTGCTGGTTTTCAGACCTTTGTCCTTGTATCTTGGTAACCTCCATACCCTTCATCCCCTTGTGCAGGGCAAGCTTTGAGCCTCAAACTGCCAGAGCCCTCTCCTCTCTACTCTCCTGCCTCACCAGAGGCCAGATGGGAGTTTATTGCCCACATCTGCTTCCTTCACCTGCCCTCACGGCTTGGTATCATGGAATCCTCTTTCCCCAAGTGCTGGGGCTTATCTTGAAAGAGGAACCTGCTCTGCTCTGCTCACCCTGAATGGGATCCAACAACTGTTCTCCCTCCCGCGCAGGCAGCAGTGGTGAATGAAACCAACCGAACAAATGAGAGCCTCATTTTTTAGGTGTTCCCCTTCCCAGGCCAGGATGTGAGTGCTGAGCCAGATCTCATGCTTCTTCAGTCTGCTTTCCCACCTGAGACAGCTCTTTAGGTCAGACCTGTTCCTCTTGCCTCTTTGCCACAGGGTTGTGTGGGCACTGGGCAGTGTATAAATGGTTGCAGCATCCCCCACAGCTCTGGGTTGCAGTTTGGGGCTCTGTGAGTGTCCAGAGAACTTTTGGCACTGCAGAACCTCCCTGCCCCAGCTCTGTGGGATGGTGGAGCCTGACTTTCCAGGTCCTCTGCCTCCTGCAAGCAGCATGTGCAGCAGGAGGGAAGCACCCCTTGCCCCAACTCCTTCAGCAAGAAAACATGGATTCCTTGCCCAGGTTTGGAGAGGTGAGGCAGGGGATTGCCTCTTGCAGAGGAATAAGGTCTCTGCTTCCTCATTGCCTGCCCTAGAGCATCCTCCTCTCAGTTGTGTCAGTCACCCAGGGCAGAGAAGGGGATGTGACGGGTGTTCTGATGGAACAGCCTGTCCTCTCGGGTGGAAGAGGCCCACGGGTTGAGACACTGACGTGCTGTTGCTACCACAGTCCTTGTGATCGACTCAGGAATTCCAAATATTTCCTCTCAGATAAAGGTGACTGGGGGAGGCCAGAAATATCTGGACGTGTCTGGGCAAGCCTGAGATCCAAACACCAGGCCAGAGAGGTTGGGATCAGTCCTGGGAGTGCTGGGCTTCAGGTGCAGAGCAGCAAAGGCCTGGGATGGTGTGGGAACAGAGCAAGCTGCCTTTCCCTAACCTTCAACCCGCCCTCAGCATGGGCAGGGAGGACGCTCCTGCCTCTTTTCCCACTCCCTCTGCTCTGGGATCTGGTTCCCAGGGGACACATCTGAGATCGAAGTTGTGCAAGGGCTAAGCTGTCACAGTTCCTAGGGTGGTTTCCCTGGGGAAGGGCAAGGCGCTCTCCTCGGGTCCCCTACAGCCCCCAGCTGTGGCTCCAGCAGCTGCTGCTCCCTTCCCATGGGAAGGAGAGGGGCTCATGTCTCCTCCCTGCCTGTGCCGGGCTCTGGCTGCGCTCCTCTCCGCCTGTAGCACCCGATAGCTCTGCGTTCACTGTGCACCATTTATCTCTCCTTCAGCAAACACTTCCTTTTCTTGGAAGCAAGGGTTTCTTGGAACTGCCTTTCCCCAAGCTCAGTGGCACATGCCATGGAAAAAGCAGCATGGAGAACCAGCTGCCAGCTCTCCTTGGCTCGCTGCCCTGCTGGGGGGCCCTCTCCTGGTGCCTGCCCCCTGGAGAGGCTGGGTAGAGGTGTGGCCCTGTCCACCACTGCAGCCTTCCTGGGCACAGTGGGGATGTCCCTGCTGTGGGTCAGGAGGAGGCTGTGGAGATGTGTGGGACTCTCAGTGGGGCAGGTCCTACTGAATCCCTGAGGAAAGTGGGTTTTCTGGTGAATATGTCACAAGGGTGCAGCCACCTTCCTCCAGCTGAGCACTCTGCAGCATCAGGTGCTGTGAGCAAGTGGCTGGGACTTGTGTCCAAGGGAAGGACCATCCTTGGAGCGAGGGCCATGGCACTGAGAGATGAAAACATGCTGAGTTGGAAGGGACCCACAAAGATCATTAAGTCCAACTCCTGGCCCTACACAGCACAGCCCAGCAATCCCACCATGTGCCTGAGAGCATTGTCCAAACGCTCCTTGAACTCTGGTTCAGGCTTGATGCCATGACCACTGTCCTGGGGAGCCAATTCCAGTGCCCAACCAGCCTCTGAGTGAAGAACCTTTTTTTAATATCCAACCTAAATCTCCCCAGACACAGATGTTGTAGGGGTGGTGGGTTTTGGATAGAGCTGTGCCTTCTACCCCAGTTCCCTGTGCCCTCCATCCCTGCCAGCACCTCTCAGTTTGCTGCCACTGCCATGCCCTGTCACAGCTCAGTGCTCATCACCACCCATCAGCAGAGGAATTTCCTGTGCCAGAATTTAAAATATCCCCTTCTTGGGTTTGGGCTCTCCTCCTGTCCCTCTCCAGCACATCACTGGCTGTTTCCTGAGCAAGTGGGCTGGCAGCAGGCAGCAGCCCTCACCTTTCTCCCTGGACAGCACCTGCCTGTGAGCTCCATCCTACCCATTCCTGCAGGACCAGGACACAGTGCAACACCTCCACAGATCCCATGCCAACTGGCAGGCATGGTGGGAAGCAAGCTGCCTTCTGCCATTCTGTGTAGGTGGTGGTAGTCACGGGCGTGACTGTCATATCCCTGAAGAGGACTCTGAGTGAGGTGGCAGCAGTGACGTGCCCTGGGGTGAGTTAGCAAAGTCCCTGTGTCCCAACACTCTGCCCTTGGGTCTGTGAGTACCTCCTCATGGTCACGGGGTGTAGAAGGCAGCTGGGGGAGGTGCCTGGTGGGAGGTGGAGAAGACCTCTGGTGGCAGAGGCGGGTGCTGAGGTGCACAGCTCAACAAGGACCCGATATCCTGTGGTGGGGAGGCCTGTGATCCTGGAGAGGGACACAGCACAGCTCCCTGGCAGTGAGCTGCAGGTCTGCTGCACACCCTGCTGTGAAAAGCTGTGTGTGAGCTTGGTCAAAGGTGTGTGGCAAGGTGAGGAGATACCCCACAAACTGTGACCACGCTGGGGCTGTTTGGGGGGAGCTGGGAGACTTGGCACCATGCTCCATGAATGAGAGGCACCTGGATACCAGCCATGACCTGGGCACCAAACCCCTGCAGTCCTGCAGCCACAGGCTGTGGGCAGCTGTGGGAGGCAGCATGCAGGCAGAGCTGCCAGACCAGGCAGGCAGGGATGCTCCCCCTGCCTGCGCAGAGGCCAGAGGCCGTGGTGAGGCATGACATGAGCACAGCGTCAGCTGGGCTTATCTGCTTTCCCAGAGCAGCTGGGTTACTGGAACTGCATTCACTTATCAGGAAACAGGGGATCTTGTTGGGAAGATGGGCTCAAGATGTGACAGCATCAAGCCCCTGCTGACGCTGAGGTGCTGGCAATCCCTGAGCCTGGAGCTTGCAGCTCCCTCTCCCTCCAGCCCTGCGGCTCCTGCTCAGCCCTGATAAACCTGAGAGATCCTAGGCCATGTGTTTCCCTGCTGCCTACTCGGGGACCCCTCCTGCCCTGCTGTGTGCAGCCCAGGGACCCCAGCAGCTCTCTTTACAATGGGCTGAGGTCTTCCCGGCTCCTGCTGCTGCTGGAGATGAAGGGCTGGAGGCGGCTGGCTCGGACGAGCTGGGCCGGAGTGACTGCATTCCTGGCCAAGCCTTGTGCTTGGCCTGCTCTCCTGAAGCCATGGGAAGGCAGTAGCTTGGCGACCCAGTGTCTGCCTTCACCACAGGGATTCGTGAAATCCACCTCATGTTGTGGAGTAACCTGTGAGGGCCAGGACATGGGAGTGGGAGGTGGGAGGCTCTGCTGTGGACATGAAGTCACTGGGGGGATGGACGGTGTGGGCTCCCACAGCCATAGGCACCAGCTCTGCTGCTGCTTCCACAGGCCTTGGTCAGGGAATGGAGCCCAGTGGGTTCCCACTGCAATGATTTCTATCACACTTGGATGCTAATTTTAGAGAGCCAAGAGCACGTGATGCATCCCCTGCCCTGCCCGCGTGGTGTTCTCCTCACAAATCCTTTCTGGCATCCTCTTCTCTCATGACTGTGCTTTCCCCCTTGCCCTCTGTGCATGATTCAGAGCGAGGAAGCACAAGGCATCTGTCATCTGCCCAGTCTCCACCACATTTTCCTGCCAGCCTTCCTGCCCTTTCTCTCTCTACTCCACTCCCACCCCTCAGCTCATCACTCTCTTCTTCCCACAGGAGCGCTTTGTGGATCTCTATGGGAATGATGCTGCTGCCGAGGTGAGGAAAGGCCAGGAGACCTTCAACAAATGGCTCCTGACCGGGGCGACGGTGGCCGGAGTGCTTCTGCTGGGATCCCTGCTGAGCCGCAAGTGAGCCGCCGCCGAGCCCCCCGTAGCCAGGACGGCTGCGCCTTCACCGCCACATCCACTACACTCCGCTCCCGAGCACCATCACCGGCATGGGGGGGCAGCCCCTCCATCCCGGCTGAGCACCCTGCTCCATGGAGTTTCCTCCCTCGTGCCGCCAGCTCCTTTTATTGTAGCCCGTCTTATTTACTGTTCCGTTGTGTTTTAAAGGCGCTGAGGCCAATGCAGCACTTCTGCCACCAGCCCCCAGCGCTGGGGAGATCCAGGCAGCTGGGGGAGGCACAGGCTAGAAGGTTCCCAGCCCTGCAGGGTCCTCCAAATAATTTGGAAGAGAATAAACAGACTTATTTTTGCATGTGTGAGTGCGTGCGTGTGTGTAGATGTGTCACTAATATAAAGTTCCCCAGCCAGAGCAATGGTCAGGCTCCATGCCCCCGTCTCTGGCATGCTCAGGCACTGGGAAGAGGCAGGCTGCCCAGTGGGATGAGGCTTCCCTGCAGCATCACTGTCCTGTCCTTGCTTCTCCTGTCAGAGCTCATCTGTGTGGCAGGGGGAGCAGAGGGAAGAGGCAGAGGCCAGGGGTGAGGAGCTCTGTCCTTGGTCAGCCACCCCCCAAATTCCCTTCTTCCCAGACACCAGCTGCTGGGAGCTGCGGCCTGTCCCAGATGAGCATGGTGTGCCAGGCCCAGAGCTGTTCCTGGATTGAAGGGTTTTTGTCCTCTTCCTCCTCCTCACTCCGAATGTAGATGGCTGTGGGACAGTTCTCATCCCTCTCCAGGCTGGCAAAGGAAGGAGGCAGGAGAGAATGCTTTTCCCTGGCATAAGGGGCTTTGCAGAGAGCTGCGGCTGTGGTGGCCAGGAATCCAGAGCTGGGAATTGGAAGGGTCAGGGGAAATACTTTCACAGGGGTAGCAAAGCCTAGGGCACAGACGATTCAGGGGACCAGCAGGGAAGCAAGCCCAGGGAGATGGGAGTGGGGGCTGGCACTGGCTGAGAGCCATCTCCACCTCTGGGGAACTTCTTTGTGGAGAGTAGGAGCTGTTGGCCTCTCCTTTGCTGTCCCACGTGTTCCCAGTCCCGTAGTGCAGGCAGATCCCTGTCCCCATGCGTGGCTGTGACGGGTGCATGCAGTGACTTGAGGTGTCTGGCTTCCCTCCCCCTCACCCCCACACTGCTCCTGCTGCTGCCGGAGCAGGGAACCTCCGGCCTTTGAGCTGAAATTAGCTTCCAGAATAAACCCCCTCATCCTTCGGAGCCCTCCGCGGGCAGACACAGCTGTCCACAGCTTGTCCGTGTACATACCGCCCGCGCTCTGCTGTACATATACGAGTAGTTTTTAATTCATTTGTGAATACTATTAATGCTATTTTTGTTATCTTGTCTGTCCGTATTTATGTGTGGGGCCGTGCTCCCTGCAGAGGCCAAGCTGGGATGGAGGTGGGGGGAGAACCGGAGGCTCCAGGGGGGCTCACTTGGCCACTGAGCACGGACTCGCGCTCCCCGTGTCGGACCCACTCAGATCCCACACGGGGAGCACGAGGATTAGCATTAGCCCATTGAACGCTTCGGTTTGCAGGTGGAGGTGAATCCACAAATAAATTTGTCATTCAAGCTGCTGGTGGTGCTGTGGTCTTTGCAATCATAGGGAATTTCAGCAACTTTGGGCCCAAAGGAGTTGCCTTCAGCAGGACAGATGAATGGATGGGGATGGGTTCCCCTCCCTGCCCAGGGAAGGGTTGGGGTGCTCCAAGGGCAGTTTGCTGTTCCCGTGGAATGGTGGTGTGGTAGGGTGGCACTAAGGGGTGATGGGAGCAGGAGAGCCCAGGGAGGCTCTTAGCTGGGCTGGAGATGCTGGTTTTGGGGACATGGGCTCAGCACCAATAGTCACATTGGGAGGAGGGCAGGGGACTCACAACCTCACTGGGACCCACAGCCCCCGCGTTCCCGGGGCTACCCGTCAAAAGAGCACCTTCCCTTTGCGCAGGGCTCATTCCAGCGCGGTTCGGACCACACAAACACTCGGGCTTTTTTGGGGTGTCACAAGCATGGGGAGCACCGAACCACCCCACATCCCTCCCACGGCAGGACGCGCCCAGCTCAGCCTTCCCCAGACCCCCCTCCCCTGTCCTTTCCGGGGGACCCCAGGAGCGTGAGGGGCAGCGCCGGGCCCCGGCGGGCTCCATGGGCCGGCGGGATGCGGAGGGAGCCCGCGGACACGAGCACCATCCCGTGGGCAGCGGGAGGAGCTGCCGCCGAGCTGCTGCAGCAGCGGCTGCAGGGAGCGGGAGCAGGGGAACCCCCATGGCCAACACTGCCGCGAGGGTTGGGGGGAACCCCAGTCCCTGAGGGCCACCAGTCCCGTCCCCAGCCGTCCGGAGCCTCCCACACTGGACAGACTCACCCTGGCACAGCCAGAGCCCGTCGCAGCCAGGGACACAGCGGTGCCCCACCGTGGAGCCGGGAATGGGACCCTGCCTGGGAGACGCGGCTGAGGGGGCTCCCCAAGACACCTCACAGCACACAGAGCTGAGCCACGTTCCCTCTTTAATCCCTGCCGAGGATGGGGGGGTCTGTGGGTCCCGCGGGTGGACTGCTCTGCCATCCACGGGGTCACGATGGCATTGGGATGGTGATGGAGACACGGCTGGCAGGGGGGCTGGTGGGTTCCCACGAGGCAGGTGCTCTCATGGCTCATACTGCAGGTCCGTGGCGATGAGCACGAAGCCCTGTAGGGAGTCAGGGTGAGAGGGGGACGTGGAGGACATGGGGGACACCTGGGTAAGGGACAGTGGTGGCACTCACCTGCTCCAGCGAGAGCCGGGGTCTGATCAGGCTGAGGCCATGTGGGAGGGGCAGAGGGATGCCAGCCCGGAGCCACTCTGCGGGGAGACAAAAACATAGCATGGGGTGGCCCTGGTGCAGGGGGCCTGTGGGGGGACAGGGTGGGGACAGGTGGGGATAGCACTCACTGTTTGCCCGTGGCACTCCAAAAAGCCACAGCCCAAATTTCAGCAGGGTCTCCAGACGCTTCACCTGTGGGACAGGCAGGGTTCAGCCCCCAGCATAGAGCAAGCAGAGGGGTCCACGGTGCAGGCAGGGCTCAGCCCCCTGGCAGACTTGCCATGCACTGGGGACCACAGCACCCCAGATTCCCCCCAGACCCTGCTCCCAAGGCCCCACTTGGCTTTCTCAGCACAGCCACTCACCTCCACTGGGCCCACGTTTGATGCCACCTGTGTCACGCTGAGCCTGAAGGACAAGATCAGGGTCAGAGCCAGGCACAGGGACAGGAACTGTCCCATTCCAGGGTAGGGACAGACCTCAGCCTGGTGGGAGCAGGTCCAGCTGAGGACCTACTGTCAGGACAGCTGGCACAGATGAGAGCCAGGGGGAGGATGGGGACTGAGCAGGCAATACAGAACTCAGGGAGGCAAACGGACAGAGGTAGGGAATGGGGGAGCTCTCCAGGTATGTCCCAGGGGAGCTCAGACTCAGCTCAGGGTCAGTCACTAACCCTGTCAGTTTCACAGTGCCCCCGAGCCTGTTCCTGGTGATGGTTGGCTTCCCTGTCACATTGGCATCCTGCAGCAAGAAGAGATGTTGGAGAGACCAGGGCAGTGCCTGCAGCCCAGCA
The DNA here is from genome assembly GCF_008360975.1 of Lichenostomus cassidix. Classification (NCBI taxonomy): domain Eukaryota; kingdom Metazoa; phylum Chordata; class Aves; order Passeriformes; family Meliphagidae; genus Lichenostomus; species Lichenostomus cassidix. The sequence goes on along the minus strand of NC_139500.1, from coordinate 7,201,924 downwards.
TCACCCAGCTGGACCCAGGATCACCCAGCATGGCCCCAGCCAGGAGCACAGGCACTCCAGCCCCAGCTAAGTCCTTTGGGGATCCCCAGCTCCCCAAGTCATGGCAGCAGCAGCCACTCACAATGTTCAGCAGAAAGACAGGGACACGGGTGGCATTGGGCAGCACCACAAAGGCCTCGGCAGAGCTGAAGAGGGTCCCGTGCAGGGCATCAGGATGGCAGGAGAGCAGGGGCTGCCGGCGGGCCCAGAGGTGCAGCTCCACAGGCTGGTCTGGATAGCTCTCCTGCAGCTGGGAGGGACAGGGATGGCATGGAACAATGCTGGCACTGCCACCACCATGGGCACCAGCCAGGGCCTCCAGCTGGCCCCCCTTCATTGCCTAGGTCCCATATGCCCATCACTGCCCTGCCCACATCCTGTTCTGCCTATGTCCCATTCTGTCTGCATCCCATACTGCCTTCAACACATTCCATTTCCACCTCACCCCATTCCCTGTCCTCTCCTTCCTGCATCCCATTTTACCTCTGTGCCAACCCACGTCCCATCCCACCTGTGACCTTCCCCTCCTGCATCTCATCTCTCCTGTGCCCCATCCCAAGTCCCATCCCTCCCGCATCCTATCCTACTCCATGTCCTACCTGTGTCCCCTTCTCCCTGTGTCCCATCTCACTCACCTGGGGGGAGAAGACCTCCATGCTCTTGGTTCTCAGCTGGAACGGGAATTGCCGTGGGAGCTGGAAGGCAGGGAGGGATCAGGGTGCTGGGGCTGAGCAGAGGTGGGCATGGGGACACCCCAGTGGGACCCCAGCAGGGACAGCTCTGCCCTCCAGCCATGCCTACCATGTCACTGGAGATGCTCCTGCGCAGGGCCCCGGCTGTGAAGTATGTGAAAGCAGCCGAGTTGGCGACGAGCTCGGTGACAGCCAGCAGCAGCATGGGCTCATGTGCCATGGGCAGTGTCTTGGGCAGGGGCGTGGGCAAAACCACAGGCAGTGCCATGGGCAGTGCCATGGGTAGTGCCATGGGTAGTGCCACAGGCAGTGCTAAGGGTCTCTGCTGGTACGTGCCCACCCTGAAGATCTCTCCCTGCAGAGACACATGGATGGATGTGAGGATCAGCCAGGCTCCCCTGCTCCCAAATCTGGCCCAGGGATGCCCAGGATGTCATTACCTTGAGGGCAATGTCCCCATATTCGTCTGTGAAGGCTGGCGGTCCCAGCAGGGAGTGGTCAATGGCAGCAAAGGAGTTCAGCTGAGAGGACACTGCAGGGACATGGAGGTGGTCAGGAGGAGTCAGACCACCAGCCCCCTCCCACAGTTTGGCTCCATCAGGATCCAGCCCCACAGTGGGGTTCTGAAGACTCTGCTGGGCATCAGTCCCATCCATGGCTCCCCATGACCACCCTGCCCATCCTGGGGTCCCATCACCCACCTTTCATGTGTTTCAGGACAGCATCCAGCTTGTCAATGCCTCTGTGGAGCGCAAGGCAGAGCTGGAAGCAGAACAGGGTGTCAGTAAGCCCAGGGATAGGGGTCTCCAAGCCTCTTACTGGGCTGGAGGGGAACAGGGACACCAACACCCCAGGGCACAGGGGACAAGCACCCACCTGCTTGTTCAGGTGCTGCCGCAGGGTTCTCTGGAGCAGCGGTGCCAGCAGGTTGTAGAGCCAGCTGTGGGACAGAGTGGGGTGTTCAGATCACCTCATGGCACCCACCCAGCCTCCCCCAGCCCACCACCCTGGCTGGGGCACCCGGAGTCCTTGCATGCAGGGACAGGATGGAGCAGGGGTCTTGGCATCACCTGTATCCACGGTGAAACTCCATGTGCAGGTCGGTGCCGCGGGTGTCACAGCCAGCGTTCCAAACCGTGGGGCGGCCGCCACCATCCTCACTCACCCCCAGCACTGCTGCCATGGCCAGGTCCTTCACACGGATCTCCACAGAGCCACTGTCCTTGCTGGGGACAGAGCAGGTGAGTATAGGGACAGCAGTGACATTGAGACACCCTGAGTCCCTGTCCCTGACCCCATGAGGACTCACACAGCGCCCAGGTGGGCTGCCCAGTCGGCGCTGAGCTGGATTCGAGCACGCTGCACTGTCAGCTTCACCCCCACGTCCTCAGCAAAGTCCAATGTGGATTCATTCATCTGCAGTTCATGGATGTGAATCCTGCATGACACAGACAAGTTGTTCTTGTGGCTGTGACTGGGACAGGGATGGGAGCAGGGACAGGGACGCCATAGGCAGCTCTTACCGTGGCACAGCGTAGTTGAGGGTCCCCAGGAGTGGGATGTCATAGGAACCTGTCAGGTTCAGCTCATGCTCCTTCTGTAACATCGACTGGAGAAGCTCCAGCCCAAAGTGCTGGCCTGGGAAAAAGTGGGAATTTGGGGTGACACCAAGGAAGGGGCTGGGGTACCTGTAGTGCCAGGGGAGTGAGCAACCAAGTCCAAGAGAGTCCCTCCATCTCCCATTCCTGATAGGAGTGGCATCATTCCTGGGGGTGGCCACTGCTCCCCTTTATCCCCCATCCTTATCAGTCTGGGCATCATCCCCCACTGGTCCTCCCCACTCCTGCCTAGTCAGGACCACAGACTCACCAAACTCCAGTGTTCTCCGGGTCAGCCAGGCCTTGATGCCGGGGTTGGTGCCAGGACTGGTGATGGTGGCAGAGACACAGATGGGCAGCAGGAGCAAGAGGAAGAGCCATGTGGTACCTTGAGGCTGGTCCCAGGACCTGGAGGCTGGAGCAGAGGACATGTCTGGGGGACACGCAGCTGGTGTAGAGACCCTTTCCCTGTGCAGCAGCATGGCCAGGACTTATATTGGGGACAGGGAGCCCCAGGTTACATCAGCACACACGGGGACACCACAGCTCTACGGCCACCGAAAGCCCAGCCTTGCCCAACTCATGACTCAAAGGGGAAGCTGGATCCCCCGTTGTTCCTCACCGGCACCCATCGTGGGAGCGCAGGGAGCCAGAGTCCCACGCCACCCCCTGCCAGCCCCCTGCCCTGGGGATGCATGGGAGCTGGGGGCACTGGCCAGGGCTCCCCATGAGGGCACAGGACCAGCATGTGGGAACACACAGAAACCCAGCTGGGCCAGGGTCACAAGGGGCTTTGGCTGTGCCCTGCCTGAGGGTGATGGCAGAGCAGAGGGACACAGTGAGTCCTGGGGCAGGGACTGACTGCACCAGGGCAAACAGGGCTCAACCCATTTGCACCAGGGAGCAGCAGCTGTTCCCACTTTAGGAAGGGCTCTGGGAGCCCTGTGTAGGTCTACCCAATTTTCAGTGGGGATCAGGGTGTCTGGGGTGTGGTGGCAGCCCCCAGGGAAGTGATGGGGAGGTTGGGACAGTCTGAGCAAGAGCAGAACTGTGCAATCCCCTCTGAAAAACCCCAGCTGCGGGCAAGGAGCCGCCTGCATTCCCAAACCTTCTGTCAGGGGTGAGTCCCTCCAGCTGGACAGTGCCATGGGCTATGGATGACAGGGGTCCAGCTGCCCTCCTGGATCCAGCCTGGCAGACCCAGAGGTACCTTCTAGAAGGGCCAGGGCCTCATCTCAGCACCACAGGGGCATGTAGAGCCCAGGGGCAACCTCACCAGAAAGACAACAGCCCCATATAATGTACCTTATGGAGCCCTTGAGAGCAGCTGCCCACTGGCCTGGGAGCCCCAGTGCCACCAACCATGGCTGCAGTGGTGGCCACAGCCCCCAGCAGTGACCCAAAGGCCAGCGCTGACCCGGACCCCCAGCCCAACACCCACCACAGCCCCTCTATCCCAGGGTACCTCCACCTTGCACCAGCACTCACCGTGACAGGCGGGCACGGTGCCCCTCACCGCGGGGGCCACAGGTCCTGCCATGGGTCCCAGCTCCTCCGTGTCCCTGGGACCGTACGTGACAGTGAACAGCAGGGACCAGCTCTGACACCAATGTCCATCTCGGGTCCTGGTCAGACCACAACGTAACCCATTTCCCTCATCCCTAATCCCTTCCGGCATGAATCAGGTCCCAAGAAAACACCGAGGGACCGGTTGGGGCGCAGGTGCCCGCGGGCTGGGCGCTCCCCGGGGCTCTCCGGTACATCCTGGTGCTGCCGCATCCGGCGTCCCGACACGTGTCAGGCGACTCAGCCCTGCCAGCCCCGCTCCAAGCCTGGGCTGGCTCCATCAGCCCCTTCCCCAGCTGTCCAGTGCCAGCCTCGTTTCGTGGCCACCCCGCGTCCCCTGAGAAGGGGTGACGACCAGGGCTGCATCGCGGGGGCTCTATCGTGGGGCACACAGGGTTTGGATAGGGGTCAGGCAGAGGCGTGGGGACATACACGGTCACACACGGAGCCACTCTCTCCACGGCTCCAGCTGGAGCTTCGACATCTGCCGGTAATGAACAGGTAAGGACGGCACTGGGGAACACGGCATGGGAAGAGCCACAAAGCCTCCCGCACGGCCCCCGGCCCGAGCAGAGCCCCCACTCCCGGCTCTCCCTGTCCCGGGACCTTCCGGGCTCCTCCAGGAGGCCAAGCCGGGCCATGCAGTGCGAGGGGGCACCGGGAGAGGGACCCACCGCCCCGGCCGTGCCGCGCTACGGGGCCGGAGGGAGCCGGGCAATGGAGGACACACCAGTGAGGGGGTAAAGAGGACCAGGGGGGTGATGAAGGGGATCGTCCAACGATGGACAAGTTTATCCACAGGGACCCAGAGCCCCCGGCCCACTACGTGTCCCCTGCTGCCGTGTCACAGCCATGACAGGGCTGTAAGGGCTGCCAGGCGAGTCAGGATCTTGATTCCCCAGGTCACCTGTGCCCTGCACACCCCCTGTCAGGGGATCTGCTGGGCTGGGAAAGCACGAGTGGGCACGTACAGGCACGGACACACATGGACATGCTCTCAGCTCTGACTGTGCCTGTGAACATGCAAACACACACAAATGCTTGTGCAGAAGCTCACACATGCACACACCTCCTGTATCCAGGGCTGTTCAACGCCTTCCAGCCCCAAATCTGTCTGCAGAACCCGGGGGGACGGGACGCCTAAAGGGTCCCACTAGAGCAGCAAGGGCCCCTCCAGGCACCCCAATTTTCCCTTGCCAGGCCTATAGGAAGGTCTGTACAGATCTGGAACAGGAGGCTGTGTGGTCCTTGCGGTGTTTGTGAGTCACGGGGAAGCTCAGGTCAGAACAGCTGCCCGGGGCACCCCCAGCCCTCGGGGTTGCACAACCCCTGATGCAATTTCCTTGTCCCAAGAGATTGTCTGTCCCCACAGGCAGGGCTTGCACCAGGAAGAGCAGGAACCACAGGGGCGGGGTCACCGAGAGAAGCACCCCGGGACTTGTATCTGCTCTCGCCTGCAATGGGACTAACCCCTGCAGCATCACCCCTGCAATCACCCAGTCCTGACACAGCAACAATTGTGGGAGCCTCGGGAAGGTGGCTGGGTGCAGGTGGCCCAGCTGGGAAGGGCAGTGACAGGAATCCCAGGCTGCAAACACACCGCTGTCCAGAAGGATGAGGAAACTACATTCCGATCTGATCACAGAACCCCACACCTGGCTCCCAGCACTGTCCCTTCTGTGTCATCAGCCCATCAAGATGCCTGATCAGCATCCAGATGCATCCCAGCGCTGCTGGATTATCCCACCACAGAGCTCGGGGTGCAAACAATCTTTCTTCCTGTGTCTGCCCTCCAACATCCCATGTCTGAGCCCAGGGAGTGAAAGAGGGAGTGAGGTAAGGACTCCACAGGAGCCACTGGGAGAGGCTCTGTGGGGGAACATTGCTGGGGCACAGGGGGAATTAGGATCAGCCGGTGAGAGACCCCTTCCCCAGCACCACCACTTGGTCCCAGACCCTGTATTCCCCAGCAAACCTCCCCAGCCCACAGTGGTCTGCACGACCTCCCCCCCGCGTTTGGCGGGGCACATATCCTCGGGGCTGAACACGCCCAAAACCCAGGGGAGGGGGTGTGAGGGGCAGGAAGAAAAGGCACGTGTGGTCATCAGGACTTGTTTAATAACAAAACTCCAGCTATTGTAGAACAATATTCTCCAGCATCATTGTAATATACAATACGGGGAATGCTCTCAGCAATCTGAGAAGGAAGGATACAGCCCACGGCACCCCCTGCCCAGGCTGCACGGGGACCCCCAGGGGTCAGGGATGCAGGCGAGCCGCGGTGCTCAGGGCCAGGGTCCCGAGGACGATGCCCGTAGCGGGGCCGGGAACCCGGGAACGACGTCCGTGGTGGGTCCAGAGCGGTCTCAGCGGCAGAGGATCCGGTCGGCAGCGGGAATGCACGGAGCCTGCGGGAAAGGGACACGAAGCGGCCGGTGAATACTTGTCAGGAGGGTCCCGCAGAGGACGGGGATGGAGAGGGGACAGGAGGGAAGGACATCCCCGGGAAGGAGAGTATGCGGTGCAGATCGGGGGAAGGAGATTCCAAGGGAACGCCGGTGCTGCCCGGCAGGAGCGCGGGACAGAGCGGTGCCGTGGGATCCGCACTCACCTCGGGGGAGTCCCCAGCTGCGGCGGGGCGGGGGGGCCCGCATTGCAGCTCCAGCTGCAGGTCCCAGATGTAGTCGATAACGTGCTGCAGCAGCTCCACTTTGGAGACCCGCCGGTGCCGCGGCAGCGTCGGCACCAGCGCCCGTAGCCGCGAGTAGCAGCCCTTCATATCGTACAGCAGCGCGGCGGCAGCCTGCTCCGCCGCTCCCGGCGACACCCCCGGGCCCGGTCCGCAGCGGGCAGCCTCCCCGGGCCGCACCGCCTTCAGCGGGCCGCCGGCGCCCGCGGGCAGCGGTGAAGAGGCGACAGCGGCGACCTTCATGGTGAGGGACTGCGAGTAGAAAGCGCGGAGCAAGGAGCTGCGGGCGAACAGCGAACGCGCGCCCCGCCGTGACACTTATAGAGCGCAGGCAGCGGGCGGGCGGGGCGGCGGGGACAGCCACGGCCAATGGCGGTGCAAAAGGGACGGGAACGGCACCGCCCCCTCCATTCATGCGCCCCGAAGGGCAGAGTCTTAAAGGGGCAATGGCGAGGAAAGCGCCGTGACAGGCTTGGGCTGCGGTGCAGGGACACCGGCGGTGGGGAAGCTGCCGGGGTGCGGAGCGCCCACCCTGCCCCGCTATTAAGGCGGGCGATTGCCCCGCGGGTTGCCGGTGTCCCCTTGCCCGGTCGCCCCTTGCCCTGTGCAGGCCCCGGTGCCCCTCCGGGCGCTCGCCCCCCCGCGCTCCCCGCGCCCCCCCGCCTCCGCCGCGGCTCAGACCGTGAGACGCCAGGCTCGTGACGTCACCCATTCATAAAACGCCGCGCGCTGTCAGCGCGGCGCCGGGCGGGCGGTGCCCATGGCGACGGGGGCGGGGCGGGGGACACACACCTGCAGCCCCTACGGGGGGCACCGGGACCCCCACGGAGACATCGCCACCCCCGCGGGGACACCGGCACTCCCACAGCGAAGCCGGTATCCTCATGTGGATACGGGGGCGCCGGGACCTTACAGGAGGCACGGGGAACCCCATGGGGACACCTGGACCCCCCCGGCGGCACCGAGGCCCCACGGTGGCAGAGGCACACGGCATCCCCACAGGGGCAGCCCGTGCTCTGCGCCCCTCGCCCCAATTTCGGTATCTCTCGCTGTCCCCCTCTCGCAGGTCTCAAACCTTCGCAGAGCTGCTCGGTGGCGGCTGCCGGGGCGAGGGTCGCCAGATTCGGGTCCACCCGGGGGGTGGGCAGAGGGGTCGAGTGTGGGGCGGCGAGGGGACATGGGCTGCGAGCACCGTCCTGCCGCGGGGGAAACCGGCGGAGGTCCCAGCGCCCTGCGAGGCAGCCGGTCCTCGCCCCGAAGGGTTCCTGGTCCGGGCAGTAATTAGCGTTACTGCTAATTACCCCGCACCTGCGGGGAGGGCAGGCAGCGCCCCGGGAGGGCCCCCGAGCGAGACCCCGGCACACCCCGAGCAGCACGAAATGGTGTGGGAAGGGCGGGAGCAGGCAAAGCTGCAGCCTGAGACACTCCCGGGTGCGTGTACAGTGACACACGGGTGTGTGAACAGACACAGACACGCAGCGTGTGAGTGTGCATGTGCACACACAAAGGCATGGCATACACGTGCTTGCACACACCAGTGCGTGTGGGACACACCCAAACATGTGGACAGGCAGATTCACACACAGACACAAACCTGTGGAGCACAAACACAGCCACAAGGACAAGCACATGGATGGATTCACATACAGGTACACACACACGTCTACACACGTGCACTCTCATGCACACATGTACCCTGCCTTGCAGACCAACACGTGTGCCCAAGTGCCAGCGCAGCTCTCCCAGCTCCTTATGGGGTTGCACTGGGGGGCCAGACCCTGCTGCATGTTCCCAGGCATTCAGGGAGCTGAAGGCCTCCCCTCTTCTTCCTCTTCTAGGGGTGGGCAGCAATTCTGGAGAGCATGGACGAACTCCAACCCTGCCAGTCTGGCTGGGGGAAGCTGAATCCCTCTGTCCCCCTGTCCCTCCCTCTGTCCCTCCTCCCTGTGTCCCCCAGCCCGGTGCGGTGGCGGTTCCCAGGGTGGGCACGGCGCTGGGGTCGCCCCCTCCATTCAGGGCTCGGCGGAGGGCCCGGTGCTGCCCGGTTCCCACCGCGGCTCTCAAAGCTGCTAATTAGCCCCCATCTGGCGGCAGTGGCCGGGCCGCGGCGGGAGGCCGGGGACATTGTGCACAGGAATGTCTTTCAGGGCCGCCGGCCGGCCGCCGCCACCGCCAGCTGCGCCGCCAACAATGCCAGGACGAGCTGGACCCCGCGGCCTGCCACCGGCCGCCCGAGGCGGTGCGGGGATGGGGACGGATTGCGTGGCCGTGGTGGGTGTCGTGGCACTCGGGGCACAGCCGCCCTGGCACAGCCACTCCGGTTTCCCCAGCCCACAGAATGTCCCCGAGAGCAGGACACCTTCACTCCGTCCTTCTGCATGTCGGGGCGCTGGGGATGGGGTGCTGGGGTCAGGGCTGCCAGTGTGGCACAGGGACACTGCCTTGGCCACAGCTGGCCGCGGGGTCCCGGCCTGGCACGGCGTGCCGACCGGCGCAGCAGTGTTGTCCGGCAGAACACAGAGCTTCATTTCCATCTCAATTCTGGGAACGGGGCGCGCAGCGCGGTAACAGCAGCCTCGGCCATATGGTGCTGGCGGGGCTCAGCCCGGCCGGGGGGGCAGCCGGGGGCGGCTGCTTTGCGCTGAGCAGGGGTTGCCCGGCAGCCGAGCACATCAAAGCCCCTGGCCGCCCCCGCCCCGCCGGGACCACACAGGGCACGGCCGCGCCAGGCCGCCGAGGGGCCGCGGGGCTGCCTGTGCTGCTGTGATGGGGAGGCCGGGGTACAGCTGGCACCCCAAAACCGGCAGCACCTAGCCCTGCACTCCGGCATGCAGGGCTGGAAGGCAGCACAGACACCACCAGTCAGCGTGAGCCCCCACCAATGGCCAGGACCCCCAAACTTGGGCTGCTCCTGCCCTAGCTGAGGTTGGGCTCCATCCAGATCCCCTCTCCCGGTGCCATCCGCAGGTCATCCCTGAGGCTGCACAGAGCCTCTACCCCGTCATGTCCGCATGACAGTGCTGAGCCAGGGTTGCAGATGTGCCGGGGCCGCCGGCACAGCTGGAGCGGGGCCGAGGCCTGAGAAAGCCCCTGCGCATTCCCCTCCCGCCTTCTCCCTTCCCGTTCCCAGCTCCATCCGCTGCAGCCCAGACCAGCTGGAGCCAGGCAGCCCTTCCTGGGATTTATTCCAGCTTCCTGCCCCTCCTCGCCGGCCGGCCGGGGCTGGGGCTGCCTTGGGCTGCTTCCTCTCCCTGCTCACAGCCGCCGGCCGGGCGCCACTGCCAGTACCCATCATCACACGGGACCCTGGCTCTCACCACCAGCACCCACCACTCCATGGGACCCCAGCACTCATCACCAGCACCCACCACCACGGCGAAGCATCCCTCACCCTGTGTGGTGGAGCATGAGGTACAACTGCAGCACCCATCACCCATCATCACCCAGCTGCACCCCTGCTGTGGTGGGGAGGCTCCGCAGGGCTCTAGAGACAAGCAGCTCTGATGCGTCCCCCCTCATCCCAGGCACCAGCATTCCCCAAACATGAAACCACTCTACCCTTGCCTGGCATTTGCAACCCGTGCATCCCCAGCTCAGCCTATGCCACCCCACTGCAATTCCTGGTGGGAGCTTGGCACAAGGGGCATGCCCAGGGGCTCCCCTGGCCAACAGGCAATCTACACCACTGCCCTGAGGTGCTATGGGTGAGTGGGTGGGTGAGGATCATCCCAAACTCCACATCTGCTGGCAGCAGAACAGGCAGCTTTGGCCCCTGCCCTAGCTGGGCGCCGTTAAGTGGATGGAGGTTTCCTGCCGGAGTCGGCACATCCATGTTTCCGCAGCCCCCACTGAGCCGGAGGGATCCTGCAGAGAGGGGAAGGTGGCCCAGCAGCGGTCCAGACACAGTGGAGCCGTGTGGCCTCGGCCCTGCCGGGACCGGAGGTGCCACAGGCCCAGGTGCAGCAGGCAAGCGAACTGGGGACCGACGAAGTGCCGGCTCCACTGGCTCCTTGCAGGGCCTAACACACTTCCTTCCTCCTGGCCGGCCCTGGCTTATCGGCCAGGCAGGGTGAGGGGTGACCCCGCTCTCCCCTTTCCAGGCCTTCCGCTCCCTGCAGCCCTGGGAAAGCTCCCAGCCACACTTCCACCACACCTACAGCAGGCATGAGCTGCCCCGAGCTCTGCAGGGCAGCAGGAGGGTGATGCTCCCCCAGCCTGCTCCTGCACTCTTGGGGCCTCTGGAGGCTGCATGGGGATGCAGTTCCCATCACCCGAAGCCAGGGAGGATGCAGAGCCTCACAGGATGCGGTGCCAGCCCCGCACCAAGGGACACACCACGGTGCAGAGTGGGGTCCTGGCTCAGGGCAGGGTCCTGCACCCCACGGCAGAGCCAGAGTCCTCTTCCACGGAACACTGGAGGCTGGTGAAATCACATCTGGAGTCTAGACTCAGCGACTCGGTGGGCTGGGCCTGGCTGCCGCACTGTACCCAGGGCCTGCTGCACACTGTTTGCTTAGCTGGAGGTATTTAATTGGAATTAAAGTGGCCCCTCTTGTTTTTGCGGACAGGGCTGTTGGAAAAGGAGCTGTAAGTCATAGAAAACATCTGTAGGAGCCTGCGAAGGGTCATTAGATGGCAGAACGCGAGGCGCCACTTTTAGTGCTCGCAGCCGGCGCAGGGAATAATGGTTCAATACGGCTTTTGTGGAGGAGCTGCCAAGCCAGCAAACACTTTCTATTTATTCTGGCAGTGGGCATGGCTGGAGGGATGCAGGATCCTCCACATGTGGGCCCCCAGGATGGGTAGGGAGGACACTGCCAGTGCTGCAGGACATGGGGCAGCTGGTCCCAGTGGAAGCTGAGGTGAACGCTGGAGCAGCCCCTGATTGTAGCCCCTCCAGCCCCCATGCAGAGGGAGGTACCAGCATCCCCTGCCCATCCCAGCCCCAAGGGTGCAGGATGGTGCCTGGCTCTCTGCAAGGAAGGGGACAATTCATGCTGTCCTCACCCTGCTCCAGAGCTGGGTTTGGGGCCACCCAACCCTACCACTCCCATTCCTGCTCCCCCAGGCCATGGGGGCTCAGCCCCAACACGCTGAACACTCCACCAGCTGAGGCAAAGCATGTCCCCACACTGTGGGGCTCCTGCATCCTGATCCCTGTTCAGCCACCCTGCTCTGTGGCCAGATCCCAGCTCAAACCCACACAGGGGTCAGTGACTGCAGCCCTAAATCTGGGTGTCGTAGAGCAGGGGCCAGGCTGGGGGAAGGCCCAGTGCCAGAGGAGTGGGAGGGGGAAGGGGATGGTCACTTGGTCACTTGGAAACAGCCAGACAACGGCCACTGGCCCCACTGGGAGAAGGCGGGTGAGCTGGACGCCAATCCCGGTGCCGGCTGGGCGGCTGAGCAGGGGCATGGGCAGACCAGCAAGCCTTCCTTCAACATGGTTTAATATGAGAGAAAGCAAATGCACAATACAAAATTTAAAAACCGGCGTACATCAATACCCCACCTGGGTGGCTGCTCCGACACACACAACACGATGCTCTTGCACAATTGTTTCGTCGTCTGTCACTTGCAAAGGGTCTGGAGGCATCGGGCACAGCCCAAGGGCAAGGTCACTTCTCCTTCTTAGAGGCTTCTGTTGGCTCTTCTTTAGAAGCCCCCGGCACCTCCTTGGGGGTTGAGCTCTCCTCGTAGCTGGGGACAAGAGGGACATGAGTGGGGCCAGCTCTTCCCTGGGGATAGAACCCTGTACCAGGTGGGGACAGCCCAGTCTGTGGCCTTGGGGTCTGCCCTGCTGCTGCTGAGGACAGGTGGGCTTCAGCCATCAGCCTCCAGCACAGAAAGCCCCATGGGGCAGAGCCCAGGCAGGGAGATGAGGGATGCATTCCTCCCCCCCCAGACATCTTCAAGGATAGGGTGGACCCAGCCAGGGGCCAGCTCTGTGCCTGGTGGTCTGTCCTTGTTCCCAAGAGCACTATTGGATATCCTGGATAGCACATGCTTTCCTTGGCTAAGCACTGGTGCCAGCGGGGCCGGTTAACAGGGGAACTGCAGCAAGACCAACAGCAGTGATTCCTCCCAGGGTCTCTCTCACTTCTCTGCCTGCAAACCCCCTCCAGCAGCAGCCCCAGGGCTCTGGCTAAGGAAACAGGAATGCTGCTCCAAGCAGAAAGGATAACAAGGGCCAGGATGTCAAATACTCTCACCCTTCCCAGTCTCCTCTCAGAATGGGAGAGAAGCTGGCCCACAGCAGTGCAGTGACAGCTCCAGCCTCCGCCCATGGAGTGGGGAGAGCTGGAAATAGGGAGAGCTTGGACCAGGGAGAGCCAGGACCTGCCCCTACCTGGCCAGAGCGACAGACAAGGGGCCCCGGCGGCAGTGGCTACATGGCACTAGGGCTCTGCTGCCGGCGTCGGCGGGGACAGGACAGTTTCTGCTGCATGGAATCAGCCAGGCTGGCCGGCGAGCCAGACACCGTGGGGAAGTGGGTAAGTCTTGGTGTGTGTGGCAAGATTTCAGCAGAGGATTCATAGCTGCAGGAGAGAGAGGAAGCAGGAAGGGAAAGACAAGGACAGAAAGGAGAGGGGGGGTAGAGAAAGAAAAAGCAGAAGTGTTTTGGAGTGATAGCACTGAGAACAGGAAGCCCGGCATCCCCCTTCACCTGCTGACACCCGCCGGCCTCTCCTTGCCTGCAGACTCCAGGGCAGGGCTGCAACATGGAAAAGTGAGCCCTGAAACTCAGGAATGAGGTAGCTCCCACTGGCGTGAGCAGAGCCAGACAGCCAGAACCTAGGGAGAGCAAGCCTGGGCAGTGGGGAGGTAGCAGTGGAGCAGCCCAGGGGCTGGGCAGGTGGCAGAGAGATGCAGCAGACCCTGTCCTGCCGCTCGAGCACAGTGTGCCCTCAGCAGGTGTGAGGGGCAGGATGGGTTCCCACTGCTGAGGGAGGCAGAGCAGAGCTTCCTGCCAAGCCTAGGGAGGTTTGGCAAGGCTGAGAGCCATGGAGCTGATCGCAATGTCACCCACTTCTGCTCCACCAGCACCCCTTCCCTGGGCCTGCAGCACGGATCTGCTCACTCCCACCCTGCCTGCAGACCCTCTCTGCTGTGAGACACCATGAGCAGGCAGAGACCACAGGAACTGCCAGCTCCAGGGAGGATCAGGGTGCACCGAAGCAGCACAGTGGAGCTACACCTGGTGGGATTCCTGCGGTGGGAGCCACTGCCCTCCAGGCATAAATCCCTGTGAATCCCACTTCCTCTGCCTGCAACTGGAGCCACTTCAAGGGAGGTCTGGACCCCAGGGGCTGTCAAGTTTGCAGCCCCCCAGCATCCTGCCTTTGCCCTGGCAACACTTTGCTGCTGGAGCAGTTTGTGCTACTGCTCTGGTGGGGGGCACTAGCCCCTGGCTGCCAGGCTCCCTGCGCTCCTTTGCTGCCCAGCAGGCCTGGCCTCACAGCTCATCTCTCCCCAGTTTCCTGGCAGGAGGTGCTGCTGCTGTCAGCTGGTGAGTCACGGCACTGGGGAGAGCGGCTGCAGGATCCCAGGTGCACAGGAAGGACGATCCCAGGACACTCAGCGCCTGCAGCAGCGATCGTCAGAAGCAAACATCAAAGGAGGGGCAGGTGCGGCAGGGCTGGGGATGGCCCAGCTGAGAGCCGCTGGGAACAAGCATACCTGCATCTCCCGGGGGAGGGGAGGGAGCAGGGAGGACAGCTGGCTTCCCGCTGCGCCCTGTTTCCCTCTGAGCAGGCTGTGAGCTCAGGCAGGCCCCTCGGGCAGAGGCACTGGGGAAGCTGGAGGGTACACAGCCCTGTTTCAGGATGTTCCCTTCCCTCCTCTGCATCAACCATCGTTACTGTGCTGAGCCACCACCAAGTCTCACGCACGATGGAGAAACAGCTCCCAGGCAGGAGGCCAGAGCTGCCCACTGACAGGCTGAGAGAACAGCTGGAGCACAACAGCACAGCACAGTCCCCCTTCCTCTGTACCCACAGTCTCTGGGGCAGGGACACTGCTGCAAACCAGGAGACTTTGCCCAAGCAGAGAGGTTGGGATGTGCTCGAACCAGCCTTGGCTACTCTCACAACCAGCTCTGGCTCCATTTTTCCCCACCCACAGGCCCTGGGACACAATGACCAAGTATCTCCACACCAGGTGTGCAGTCCCACCCTCCCCTGCCTGCCAGCGCATGGGAAGAGTCTGTCACCGCGGCGTAGAGCAATACCAGGTGCTGCCTGCTGGTACCACACCACAGCTCCCACCCAGCTCCCGGGAGGCGCTGGAGCCAGGCCCGGCATGTACAAACACAGACCTGCTCCCTCCACCCACGCACGTGCCGATGCACACCCAGAGCATGCCCAGATGAACCCGTCCCTCCAGCTGTGCCCAGGCGTGGGAACATCTGCACGCTTCGTGTGCTCCAGTGCCGCCGGCAAAACAGCTCCATCCCCAGCTGAGGCTTACCTGAACATTTCGGTTACTTCTCCCTTTGCCAAGGCCACAAGAAGCGGGAATCCAATGCAGGCGGGGACCAGATACAGCAGTGCAGGCTGTGGGGAAGAAAAACAACTGTTACACCAAACCACAAGTCACCCCTTGGGAGGAGTGCGAGGTGAGCTCATGGCCTTTTCCCCTCTGCAGCCATGGTGTCTGTCACACAGCTGTAAAAAGGGTTAACACCCCAAGCAGCAGCTTTGAGAGCTAAGTTAGAGCTGCTGCAGCATGAAGCTAGATTCAGATATTCAGAGGATATTCAGAGGAAATTCTTCCCTGTGAGGGTGGTGAGATCCTGGCACAGGCTGCCCAGAGATGCCGTGGATATTTAATCCCTGCAAGTGTTCAAGGCCAGGATGGACAGGGCTTGGAGCAGCCTGGTTGGTCTCTGAGGTACCTTCCCAAACCATTCTGGGATCCTGTGAAAGTCCTCACTGTGAGGTCCTAGTGGGCCATAAACACACCAAGGGCCCCTGAGCAGACCACAGCATATGGGCTCCCAGGGCCCCCTGCAGCATAGCCAGTGGGTGCCCAAGATACCTTGGTTGCAAAGAGCCAAAAACCACAGGGCTCCTGGCTGAGGCGCTGTTGGAAACAAGGAGCCTTGCCCCAAACAGGCCTCTGCTCCAGCCAGGCACAGGAGCTCTGGGCAGGGAAAGGTAAAGGCATGCACTGGAAAATCAAAGCCAAGAGAAGGAATAAATCTACTTTTTCCTGGCAGGATGCAGGAACTTTGTGGCCAAGCTGGCCTGACCCACTTGGATGTGCATTCACGGGAGGCAGCAGGGTGGAGCTCACCTGGGCGTGCTTGAAGATGTGCATGATGAATATGGTGAGGCCCAGCCCAAAGATGTAGGCCACAAAGCTGGTGTAGAAATACGTGTGCGTGTTCTTCTTCAGGCTGCAGGGAAAGGGAAGAGCTCAGTGACTTCGGGTCTGGAATGCCAGTGGCTGAAATGGAACTGGCCTGGTACCCTCAGCCATCTCCCACCATACTGGAGTGTGGGGAGCAGTGCTCTGCCTGTGCAGCCCCTGGTGTTGTGGGAGGAGTGGGGGACTGGAGGCAGTGATACCCAGGTGAGGCACTGGAGAAGGGAAGGAGGCAAGTGATCCTGCTGCTGGATGGCAAGTAGAAAGGGAGGAATTGGGGCTGGGACCCAGGAAGAGGGTTCCATTGTCGTGGTGGAAACTGGCCTGTCCCTGGCTCTCAGCAGTTGCTGTTTTACCACAGGGCAGGCTGCGGGAACTAGGATTCCCAGCAGGTGCAGGCAGGATGTGGGTGGCAACACCTGGAAGAGCTGGCACAGACCAGAGGGTCTGTGCAAGAGCAGTGGGAGCAGGGCCACACCACCACAGTCACAGAGCACCCTGTTCCCCGGAGCCTTTCGGTCTGGGGCAACTGCTGCAGCCTGGCTGTAGGTGCAGCTTCCCTGCGTGGGAAGGAGCTGCTTCCTCCAACATCAGTGGCAACCTGGAGCCAGCACTGCCAGGCACTGATTTGCATCCACGCGAGCACTTCCCAGCTGCCAGCACCCCCAGCTCTTTCCCACGCTGTCACTGCTTTCTCTCACTGCCCTCTACTCCTTGGTTCCAGGGAGCTGGTGAGGCTCTGTGGGGTTGTTAGGTGCTGCTGTGCTGATCCCCATCCCTGTGCTGCCTGCCCTACCTATGTCTGAACTCAAACCACTCACCCCCGGCGCCCAGGACATACCCACAGAGCCAGCCCCCTCTTCCAAGAGCTTTTCCTTTTAGCCCCCTGGTCCCAACTCCCCACACCCAGCTCCAGAAGGGAGCACATGACTGCACTCCTGGCTCCCCCTTCCCTTTTTTCCTCTACAAAAGCAGCTCAAATATGCTGCAAGATCCAACCTGCCGGAGACCCTTCCCCGTCGCCTGCTCACCTGATATCAAACCGCAGCAGCAAGGCAATGAAGATCCCTGCGGGGAGAAGGAAATAATGAGGGGCTGGAAGTGGCAGGGAAGGGACAGCAAGGGGCCAGAGGATCAGGGCAGGCTGAGGGAGGTAGGGCAGGACACGCGGCGCTGCCGTGCCGGTGCCGTGCCCGGGGTGACAGTGCCCTCTCGTGGCACGCGGCACGGGGACAGCACCCAAACCTGCGGAGAGACTCCCAACCCATCGGGAGACCCGAGCAGGGCTGCGCCTGGCCAAGGGCAGAGCGAGGCACCTGCTCAGCTCCCTGCAGACCCCTCAAGGGCGACCCCAGTCCAGCCCCCCGTCTTCTGTTCTCACCTGGAATGACAATGTCCCCCAGTCCCAGCATGGCGAAGTTGTCGGCATCCAGCCCCTTCTCCAGCAGGTCCTGAGGGAAAACCACTGCGAGGAGCAGAGTGAGGCACAGTGAGGGGGAGTGTCCCCACTGAGCAGACCCCGGCCCACTGGGCCTGGCAAACAGGGACTGGAGGAGGGCAGGATCCCTGTCCCTGTCCTTGGCCCCCTCCTCCCCTGTAGCTCCCCTTGTTCTTTCTCGGACAATTCCAGGACGAGAAACCAAGGCATCCCAGTACCCAAACTACTGCATGCTCCACAGCAGCACCAGTTCACCCCTCCTGCTGTTTTGGGGCTCTGTGGTTTGATTTTTTTAATTTTTTTTTTGTGGTGTTTATTTGGTTTGGATTGTTTTTACCACCAGGTGAAATTGCACACTCTGAAGGTGCAGAGTGACCCAGACAGACCAGGGCTCTGCAAACCATCCCTCTCCAGAGACCTGGCTTGGCTTCAGGCTGGCCAATGACAGGGAGGAGAGGTCAGTAGCAGGAAATGTTCCTGCACACATCCCAGCCTGAGCCATCTCCAGAGGTGGAGAGCCCTGAACATCTACTCACATTTTATTGGGGCCTCAAATGATTTGGCAACTGTCACCATCACGTTGGTGCCGAAGACCTAGAACAGAGGAGCCCAAGGTGACCACAGCTGCACAGGAACTGACACACACTCAGCTACAGACTCACCCCAGGGCCAGGAGTGGCCTCAGTGGCAGAAAATAGCCTGATCTGCCAAAATGTGGGTGCAGGAGCCCTACAAGCAAGCCCATCGTCCAAGGGAGGAGGCATATGACAGCACTGGGGGAGGTGGCCATTTCATGGCTGTCCTGCTTTCAGAGTAGCATGGGGACAGCACTCACATGGCAGAGCTGCTGCCCACCATCCAGCCCTGCACTTGGTTCAGCTTTAATATGTCAGCTCCATGGAAGGTCCAACTGGAGGGCAGGAGGTACCAGAGTAGTGCCTGAGCTGGGAGCTTCCAATGGGGACAGGGGCAAGTGTCAGATCAGCTGCAGTTTGCTCTGAGGTCATTTACTTGCATGGCCCTATCAGCTGTAAATACTGGCAGCGTTTGGGGAGTGGACTGTAAACAGTGAGGGCAGCCACCCTGATCTCTGCTCCTTTCCATCTCCAAGCCTCCAGTCCAGCAGGCACAAAAACCAGGTGCTGGTTAGCACTGTGTGAGCAAGATCCTGGAGCACTGGATTAAAGGGAAACCTTAAAGCAAGTCCTGAGCATTGCCACAGAGTAACAGGACTCCACATTGGGATCAAGGAAAAGCACCCCAAGCAAATTTTCCCCAAAATTTTTTTCCAAAAAAAGACTACGTAGGGGTAATAGCATTGACCCACTGAGATCTCCTTCCTCCTTGAAACCCTCCTGGGATCTCACTGTGATTAAATCCACACCAAGATTCAAGTGACCAGTTCCTGCAGCGGGGCACAGTAAGAGGGCTTCTACTTCAAGGCAGCCCTTCTGTAAGTCTCCAGCAATCCATGGGGAAGCTAAGGTGGGAGACAGCCAGCAAGTGGAGAGCAGAGGGGTGCACTCGTCTCCAAAGTGCTGGGAAGACACTTGCACACCAAGCAGGGCCTGGGGCACCAGGTGTGCTAAGGCAGAAGGCTGAGTCCTCTCCAGCTGAGAGCTGTGGAGGAAGTGGCCCACAGGCTAAAAAACCACAGAGCCCAGACTGTTAACGAGCCTGGGAAATGGGCAGCACTGGCCGAGAACAAAACAACTCACAGTAGTCAGGCATAAATATGGAGGGATTACTGAGGCAGCTGCAGAGCTGCTGGACAGACCTCAATGTATACAAGGCTCTCAGACATTTGGAAACATGGTGATTCACAAGGTGGAGGCAGCAGGAAGGAGTGGGGAATATGGACATTACAAGGAGAACTATTCTCCCATGCCTGGAGCAGAGCACACGACTGCATTCCTGCCTTCCCCTTCCCCTCTACAAAAGGAGCTCAAATACTGCAAGAAATAAGGAAAACCTCAAAATTAAGAACTCAGGGTGCAGCACTGGCTGAGGAAAAGGGACTGGAGGCATTCCAGGGTCTGGTCCTCTGTGCAAGAGAACAGAAGGACACTAATGAAATCAGCTGATGAAAGAGCCAAAGCACAGCTCATACAAGCAGGTTCAATGTGCCCCAGAGCAGCCTCCAGCCCACCCAACAGCTGTCAGACTTTGGGAAGACCATAGCAGGGAATACAGGACTGGATATGACACACTCTCAGTACCCCACAATAGCCCTGATGAGGTCCTTGCCAGCCCTGGGCTCTCTGAGAGAGAGAATAAAAGAAAATGTATTTGATGAGCCACATTCTGCCACTGTGGATTCTGTCAACCCCACTACACTCCTCTGGGCTGAGAGAGTGAGAATTCTGACTGCAAATGTGTGTCCAGCCAGCGTGGTGCCTCCAGAAAGGCAGAATGCCAGGCACATGCTTCTGTCAACAGCCTGCAGAGTGCTCCTGCTTACCCAGAACACATCGTAGATGAAGAGGCCCCCAAGCAAGATGCAGCCAGTGCTGACATTGTTCAGGTGCAACAGCTCCACCCCGTTGAGGGAGAATGCCAGTCCGAAGAGATTGTTGGCAATCCAGTGCTGGGAAGGACAGGAAAAGGAGATCTGGGTCCCGCTGCACATGGGACCCCCACCTTGCGGGCAAAGGGGTCTGTGTCCGATCCAGCCCAGTCCCCAGCTGTGCCTCACTTACCTTTCTCAGCAGGTACCAGACCCCCACAACACTGCTCAAGGCCAGGCACACAAGATCCTTGGTGTCAAACTCGTAATTCACTATTTCTGCAAGAAAACAGAGAAGTCAGATTTGGGGCAGGCCGGGCAGCTCCCCTTTCCGCGCAAGGCCAAGATGAGTGATTCCACAGCTGGGGAGCCCAGAGCTCAGTGCTCACATCCCAAACGAGGGGACTGTACCCATGGTACACACGTGCAAACCGCCTGGGAACGAGCAATGGGCCCTGGAAAGCTCAGACCTTCTCCTTCAGCCAGACTCTGCACATGGACAGCATCCGCAGTCCTGCTGTCAACAAGGAAATTGGATTCAGGCACTGCCTTAGGCAGGGAGAAGCAAATCTTCTCCCTCTTCCTGTGCCAGTTAACTCCTGGTGGTATCACCAGAAACACTCCCTTACCAGTAAAGTTACTACTGGGCAGGATGCTTATCAAAGAATCTTCTGCCAGTGCAGATCTGGCCCAGACAAGGCAGCACAGACTTATGCTACACAAGGGGCTTAAATAAAAGCTTAAATAGAGGCTGTGCACTTAACGGCAGCCATAGCTCCATCCCTACAGCACTCTGAGAGGTGTTTCTGGGGTCTCGCTGCCAGTCAGAGGCAACACAGAGGCAGAGTGCTAGCCCAGCTCTGCAGGGATGCACAGGGCTCACACTGGCTATGGAAGCTCAGCAGGGAGCAAGAGGCAAGGTGACTCTTTGAGAAGGTTGTTCCAATGGGCTGAAAGTTTTAAGACCAAAAAGGGGAAAAAAAAAAAAAAAAAAAAAAGAACAGTAAAGGCAGAAAACATTCAGGCTCCCCTGAGAAACCTGCTAGCCAACGTACCCTCCTTGCTCTCCCCGGAGCCCTGGGTGAAGAGGAGCTGGTACTGTTTGTTGGGGAAATTTGCAGGGAAGAATCTGTTCATCATAGGGCTGAAACGAGAGGTGTAGAGAAGGGCAGTTCGACAGAAACCCCACAGGATGTGCTGCCCAGCACCTCTGTGCTTGAGGGAGCCCCACACCCCCTCCCAAGATGGGGAAATGCCAGCTTCTGCTCCATCAGGAACTGGCAGGAGCCACAGCAACTCATCCTACACAGAGATCTGATCTGGCTGTATGTGACAGTCCCCCAAAGACTCCAGAGCAAGACAACAGAGCATCACCTACAAGAAGAGAGGACCCACCCCACACCCCAGCAAATGCCCTGTGCCCCCCAGCAACCTCTAGGCACTCAGTGCTGGCTGGGCCAACACTGACTGTCTCTGCTGCAGGTTGGGGAAAAGCATTTAGGGAAAGCATCTGGTTCCCCATGCCCCAGAGCTCAGGAAACAGGAAACCAGCTTGACTTTTTCAGTTACTGAAACAGCCTGAGCTTTCAACATCTCGTGCCATGCATCACCATGAGAGGCCAGGGACATCACCATGAGCTCCAGCTGCCTGTATGACCCATCCCAAAAAGGGGCACATGGGTGCTGAAGAGCTCTCCCCTCTCCAGGGCAGCAAGGACTGTGCCAAGTTGGATATTAGGAAAAGGTTCTTTGCCCAGAGGGTGGCTGGGCACTGTTACAGACTCCTCAGGGAAGTGGTCATGGCCCCACGCCTGCCAAACTTCAAGAACTGTTTGAAAAATGCCCTCAGAAACAAGGTGGGGTTTTTAGAGTTGTCCTGTGGAGGGTCAGAAGTAGGGCTCAATCCTTGTGGACCCCTTCAAACTCAGGATATACTGATTCTGTGATTCTGAGCCATAGGAGCTCCAGTAAGTTGGCCTAGTCCCTTGATGGTGTCCACTCACAACTCCACAAGCTCTTCCAGTGATGCTTTACAGGATTTTGGCTCCTTAGGACCCCCAGGGCTTTGGTTCCCACCACCAAGGGACAACACCCTAAGATGCTGGGCAAATACCCTAAAGACCTGGCACTGCTGCACAGCAATGGTGCTTTAAAAACCTTGCAATAAAATGAACTGAAGCCTTGGGTAGCCCTGCCCAGTCACACCCATCCCTGTGCTGTACCTGATAGTGTGGGACAGGGCCAGGATCCCCAGCACAAAGAAATACATGGAAAGCAGAAGATTGATGTACTCTTGAGAGAATATCTGCAAGACAAAACCACAGAGGGGTTAGTTACCACAGCATCCTTCCCATCCTCATGCTCCTGTTGGCAGCTGCTGTGTCAGTGCTCCAGGGAGATGAGAAGAATAGCTGGAATAACCCAAATTCCTGCATGCTGAGAGAGGATATGTTGGAAATAGCCATGTGCTCAAAGAACAAGCACAATGGGCCCGTGAGCTGTTGTGCATCTGTGAGCTGCTCAGGTCAAAAAATAACTCCAGTGCTGCGGAAAGGAGGCCAGAGCTTCCCCCACGGAGCAGGGAGTGAGGCATCACTCCCAGGGGCTGCCCTGGCCCAAGGGAGCAGCAGCATCCCCTGCCCTAATTAAACAGGGCATTATTAAAACTCCTGCCCTCCAAGACAGCAGGCTCCCTTACCAAATCACACCCCTACAAACCATCGTGGAGAGATCCTGGGGCCCCCCATGCTCTCCTAGAAGGGGGATGCTGGAATAGGAGAGCACATGGCACACAGCCGTTGGCAGAGAATGGACTGAACTGCACCTTAGCTCTGCAGCTTAACCCTCACCTCCAAGTGATCCAGGAGCACCTTGGCACCTTGCAGGTATTCCAAAACAGCACAGCTGGAAGCTGCCATGCCCACAGGACCACTCTGCACTGCAGCCCCACAGCTCCCCAGGCCCCTCTGGGAGCTCAGCCATGTGCCAGACCTGCGTGGGCAGACCAAGGTGCTCGAGGCCAAGACACCTTCTCCACACCAACAAAAGCACATGCTGCTCAGAGCTCCCATCCGTGACTCAGGTCTGACTCTGCCTGCAGGCTCTGAACCTCTAAAAGACTTCACCTGATCACACAGGGGCTCCCCCAGGCCTACAGCTGACATGCTCCAGGTGCACAGTATGAAGCACAGCACAGAGACAGCAGCGTTTGCCCCTCAGAGTCCCTGGCACCCTCTGGCTCCAGCCCATGTCCTGCCAGGCTGGCCCACGGAGGCAGGAAGAGCTCAGGGCTATTTGCTCCTCGGCAGCCCTCCAGAATCAACCTGTGCACAAACAGGCTCTGATTTTCCCCCAAGCTGTGACAATTCAGGCAAGAACTGACGTCCTCCTGCACCGTGACACTGAAGAGCTCGATCTGTGCAGCCTTACGCCACCTTCTGTCCCAACACTAAGGGCCAAAACCAGAGTCAGCCCATCATGGGAGCTCCTGCCAGGCAGGAGGCCATCCTGCCCCAGCTCCAGTGTCACCCACTTACTTTAAAGAAGAGGTAGAGCCCCAGGAGGGTGCAACTGGCAACAATGGGAAAGCGAGCAGCGTCTCGGCTGGTAATGGTCTCTGGCATCTCCGAGGAGTTCTGGGGAGGGAAGGAGAGGACAGGAATGGATCAGCCACTGCTCTGGCTTCACACCTGAGCAGAGGGCAAACAGACTAAACAAGCAGGGCTCCACAGTGCTTTCAAGAGGGAGAAGACACCCACTGGCCCCTGCTGTATCTGGAAGTGAGGCTGTGTCAGAGGCAGAACCGAGATGGAAAACACAAACCTCACACTTGTCCCTCACAAGGCAGCCACAATTTACTGTTTTTCTCCTCTTGGAGAAGGAAAAAAACTCTGTGCTGGCGTTGTTCCTTTCTGCCCTGCCCAGAGGGGAGCTGGGCTCCCTCACCGCTCACGCCCAGCCAGCCCCATCTGTGCCACCATCTGTGATCACCCTGTGCACAACAAACCTCTCCAGCCACCTTCTCATCCTTCACCTTGCTCTTGGGACACTTCTTGTGCTCAAAAGCCCCAGATTTATAAACCCTTCCAGGACATCTCTGCACCAGCTCAACCATCCCTTTTCAAGCCTTTTCCCACAGGAGATCTTCAGCTTTCAGAGGAGGCAGAGGGCTGCCTGTTTTCTGCCTGCTCCCTGCCTGCTCCAGACCCAGCTGGCTGCTGCTCAGAGATCTAATCTCATTCAGGCAAACACCTGCGGCCAGCACAGATCGAGGGCACCTCGGGAGCCCTTGTGCAGCTTATCCCAGGCACAGCAGTTGTCACGCTGTCCCTGGCAGTGCAGAGGTGCCCAAATTCCTGGTGCTCCCCACACAGTGAGAGATGAGAATCCCCTGCCCTGAACCATGGCTGGGCTCTGCTCACAGTCCCCAGATGCTTGGGCTGACAGAAGCCCCCAAAAATCAGCTGACGCCCCTGATATGAGGCTTAAGAGCACATAAGGAGATTTTAAAAATAGTAGTAGATCAGACTGTGTAAAACAGTCCTTCCTCCTGAGCTACAGCAGCCTAAGTGATGGGACTTAAGTCCCTGCTGTGAGATGCAGAGAACAGCGGGAGGGGTGCAGGGACAGGACAGGGTGTGCAGGCAGAAGAGCACCCCGGACCAGCCCCAGTGCCGCGGGGCAAAGCCACACACGAGTCCCCCCAGCACAGCTCCTCTTGCGGAGGGACAAGGGACGGTTGTGTTTTGCAGCACTTGAATTTATCGGGGCAGTGAGGACGTGGCTGGAGAAGCCCCGGGGGAAGCCAACTCTCTCCCCGGGGTCCCCTGCCTTTCCAGGCCCAGCGCCGGGGCCGGGGCGGGGGACATGCAGCTGCCGGTCCGCCCGTCGAACGGGGAGCCCAGAGGGGACCTTTGGGGAGGGGCGAGGCCTACGGGCCCGGCTGCCCCGGAGCCGCGGGGGTACCTTGCTCTTGGCGCAGCTGACGGAGCGCAGCGCCCCGAAGAAGATGGGCAGCAGCGCCATGAGGACGAGGCTGCCGTAGGCCAGCGCCATGCCCTCGGGGGTGGCGGGCGGGCGGGCGGGGGTCCCGGCCCCGGACGCGGCCCCGGCGGCGCTGCCGTTGTGCGCCGCGGGCTCCTCCATGGCGGCTGCTCCCACCGCGGTCCGCACCGACACGTCCCCTTACCGGCCGGAACTACGTCACGCGTAGCGCGCTGAAGCTGGGACCGCCCCCGCGGCCGCCTTGCCAGGAGAAGGGCAGCGGCAGGCGGAACCCTGCGACACCGGGCCGGACACGGGCTGAGCCCTGCGCGACCCTCCCTGCCCTGCCCCTGCTGTGTAAGGGACAGGGGAGAGCCCGAGGGGTCCGTACGGTCCCGGTTTCCCGCAGCACCTCCGGAGCACGAGCGGGGAGTTGGCAACTCCAGGTGGGGTCGGGGTCTCCTCACTGCCCTGGGTTTTCTTGCCTTTCGGCGTTTTCCAAGGACCTTCCCCCCGCCCCGTCCTTGGGAATCCCCCTTGGGAATCCCTCTTGGGTGCTCCCAGCCCACCCGTGGTCACACAGCCCCTGTGTAAAATGCCTTAAAAATGGCAGCAAGCTCTCCCCACGCGCTGGACTGGGACCAGGGCTCTGCTGGAAAACTGGCCGAGATGTGTGTTTTCCTCACAAATACTCCAAGCCGCTGGCAGCTCAGATGTGCCACCAAGCCTTCTCCTCCTCCTCGCCGGCATGAAAGTCTGCTGAGGAGCAAAAATTGGTGAAGATTTGAGCACAGTGAAATGGTGCTGGCCTCAGTTCAGATCTGAGCCTTGGGCAGGAGATGGGAGCACAGCAGGGATTAAAACGCAAGTCTTAAATTTTCTTAAAATGTCTTTTAAATGTTATATTTTAAATAAAAAGGGTCTATTTCAGGACTGGGGTGATTCATAGTTCCGTGTTTCAGGCGGAGGGCAGATGGGAAGGCCTCCTGGGAACCCCTCTCTGCGGGGTTGGCCTCCTGCCCGGGATGCTGCTCTCTCCCTGTGACTGCTGCTCCCACAGCGGAGAAGGATGGGCAGCCAGAGGCAGTGTGCCCACACACCCCACTGCAGCCCACCCTGCTGCCTGCCATGGCCCAGCCTGGCACAGCACAGCTCCTGACCCCCTCATTGCCCCCTCCGGGGGCTCACCTGCCTCCGAAATCCCAGCCAGGCTTGGGAATCCTCACAAAGGGCAGGGTTGCTCACAAGGTGCAGAGAGAGATGGGGGAGTCAGGGGTTGGTGTCTCAGGGTGGCCACATGCCAGCCAGGGGCCAGCAGGGTCCCACGGAGGTGGGAGCAGGGTGGTGGCACCGGGGCTGATGGCACCAAGGAGCCCATGGGACTGGGGAAAACTGTACTAGGCTGGTGGCCACGCAGGGATGGATGGCACTGGGACTGATGGCTACCCAGGGACAGGTAGCACTGGAGCCTAAGGCCAGCCAGGGACATATGGCACTGGGATGGCCCTGAGAGCACTCGCTGGAGCAGCCGGTACCACCGAGACCTGGCACCACCTTCCCCAGGGGTGGGCTTAGCTGGGGGCCACAGGCAGTCCCTGGCCCCCTGCCAGCGCCTCCTCTTTCCACCCTCCCTCCTCCTCCCACCCTCTCTCCGTTTCCCAGCGCCTCACCGTGGCCCCCCTTGGCCTCTCCTCCCATCCTCCAGCACGGCCGCATTTTTCTGGGTTTGAGCTCATTCTTTCCACTCCCCTCTCTGCTGACTGCCAATTTTCCATCCCATGGCCCCCCTCCCCCGGCTCCTGACACAGGGAAACACCAGCTGCAGCTGCGGGAGGGACCAGCAGCAGCAAGGAGCCCCTGTCCCTCGGGTGCAGCCCCCAACCCCGGCGTGCCTGACGCTGTGTGAACCACAGCATCGCTTCCAGCAGCACCAGGAATCTATGTGCCTCGAGCTCCAGGGCAGAGCAGCAGCCAGGGTGGAGCAGCAATGCCATGGGCACTGAGCAGCACAGAAAAAATCTGAGCACCCATCTCCCTGGTTCTGAGAACAAAGCTTGGGATTTGCAGCTCTGGAGATGGTTTTCCCATAGGTACAGGTTGCTGCCCCATCCCAGTGTCCTGTTTGTGCCAGCCACAGTCAGTGGTTCCCCACGGTCTGACCACAGAGTGAACAGAAACTCCCGACCCGGGTGGGGTGGCATCACTGATCCTACTTGGCATCAGGCCCTGGGTGCTGAGCAGGTTCCCCCATGGCATCCCAGCTTCTGGCTGGCAGCACAGCCTGAAAACAACAAGCAAAGCCTGCACGGCCCCAGCATCGCCTCTCTGGGTGCCTAGGGTCACTCCCTGCTGGCTGCAGCCAAGCACGTCCCTTCCTGGCTGTGCCATTCTGCTCGGCTCCTGCTCCCTGCCCCTTCCTGGGCACCAGGAGACACCAAGTGCTCAGCTCCCTGCCCACGCTTTGGCTCCCACGGTGCTCAGGGGCTTGAAACCTGCAGCTCAGCAGAGCTCAGCCCTTCCCAGAGGCTTTTCCAGAGCTGACTGGGAGCTTGGAGGTGCAGGGGGGCTGTGGGCTTCTGCTGTCTCAGGGGATGATGCTAGACCACTGGGTGAGGAATCAGGACCTCCACCAACGGTGGAAGGAAGGAAGGCCAAAGGAAGCCATTTAGGACAGAGGCTGTCCCTGCCCCAAAATATTCCAGCTAATAGAGATGCTAATAGAGCCAGCCAAGGCCTGGCTAGGGCAGGAAGCAGATCCTCAGCCCTGGCCACAGGCAAGAAACAGGGCTTCAGTCTGACTGTGTGGCTCTGGGAAGTGGCTCCCCAGGGCAGGGACCCAGCAGAGAACAGCACCTCCCTGACACAGTTTATTCTGCACATTGAGGGTTTCCCCATCACACCAGTACAGAGATAGCACAGAAACACTGGTGCCAGGGAGACATGGCACAAAGCCCTGGCACAGCAGGGTCAGGGTGCCAGGTGATGCCACTCATGCTCCCCTGCCCCCTCTTCCCAGCCAGGCTCCAGGCTGTCTGAGGTGGACACCCCACAGTGCCCTTGCCACAGTGTCCTGCAAAGGACAGCACTCTGAGCAGGACCTGCCACACTCCTGACAGCCCCCAGCCCTGCTCTGGGCACAGCCACTCCTCACCTCCATCTCCCTAGGAGCAGCTGGGAACCGAATTCCCACCACCCCAAATGCAGGTACCCATCCCACCCTCTGCTCTATGGACATGGTCCCCCTTATCCCCTCTCCTGGAGGGGAATTACTGTATCCAGAGCACCTTGGCATCCCTCAGCACCGGTGAAAACAGCTCCACATCCTCAGCATCACTCCAGCCCTGTCTGGGCTCTCCACAGAGAGAGATCTTCTCTGCTGGCACAGAGAAGAGTCCCAGCTGGCCTGTGAGGAGGGATGGGACTGCAGCTCTCAGAGCACAGACAGGTCGTGGCAGGACTTGGAGCGGACTTTGAGGGCCACTTTGCTGCTGTTCCTGGTCACTAGCCTGTCGAGGAAGTGCCGGGCTCTACTGGTGAGGCTCTCCTTGTGCTTCTGGCTGGGCGTGGGGTGCAGGTGGGACTTCTTGCCCCCTTGGCGCAGGCGGATCTGCCGCACCACCCCCTCGAAGAGCTCGTCCACGTTGTGCTGCAGAGCTGCCGACGTCTCGATGAACTTGCAGTCAAAGACGGCGGCGCAGGCCTGGCCCTCTGCAAGGGAAGGGCAAGGAGGGGGCACAGCCCCGCTGGCACCCCAAATGCTGTGGGATGGGCACTGCCACATGCACAACAGCAGCTGTGGGACAGATGTAGGGGAAGCAGCTGGACACGGAGCCCCCTCAGGGGATCCCCACCAGGCAGAACCTTCACACCCTGCTCACCTTCTTCGGAGACCTCGCGGCACCGCACCAGGTCGGTTTTGTTGCCCACCAGGATGATGGGGATGTCCTCAGCCTGGCGTGCACGGCGCAGTTGGATGCGCAGCTCCGAGGCGCTCTCAAAGCTGTCCCGGTCGGTGACAGAGTAGACGATGATGTAGGCGTTCCCCACCTGCAGGCAGTGGCTGCGGCGCTGGCTGTCCTCACCCTATCACCACATGGGGAACGAGATGTCACCACT
Source organism: Lichenostomus cassidix (assembly GCF_008360975.1). Taxonomy (NCBI): domain Eukaryota; kingdom Metazoa; phylum Chordata; class Aves; order Passeriformes; family Meliphagidae; genus Lichenostomus; species Lichenostomus cassidix. The sequence goes on along the minus strand of NC_139500.1, from coordinate 7,172,931 downwards.
CCATGGCCATGACCACTTCTGGGGGACTTCACAGCACCCTGGCACCAATGGGACCTTTCAGGGCACCCCACCAGCCCCCTCATTGTGTGGAGCAGATGTATGACCGTATTAATTAAATGCAGATGAAAAGCTCTTGATTTTGGGGGGAGCGTTAGGGAGTTTTCCTCTCTATCAAAAAGAAACTGGGGCTGTGGGCTCAGCTTGATGTGGGGAGGTGAGGCTGAACCCCCTGGGAATGCCCTGGGACAGTGTGCTGGATGCTGCACCCCTCATAAGCCAGGCACTGCTGGGCAGGGTGGGAATAAGCCATAGTGGAAAAAAAGGGCCATTGTTGGGGTGTTACAATGCTGGGGCATCTCTGGGCAGTGCAGCTACATGCCAAAAACAGCTTCAGTCCATGTGGGTGCTGCCCCACTGTCCACAGCTTGGGCAGTGACTCCATCCCTACTCCTGGGGACTCACTGCCTGGTGGCACCTACAGGAATGCAGGGCCCTGGCACGAAGGGAAGGAGGGAGGCCTCTGGAGGGAGGCAGTGACAGCAGCACTGGCATTTCTGCCCAGGAAGATACCTCATGTGTTGGGCATGAGGAATGCCCTGTGCCAGGCTCTCGGGGCCACCGTTCTGTCCGTTAAAGCAACGTGTTCTGGTGCTTTACCGACTCGTGGATTTACCCAGTTGGCTCCTCCAGACCCATTCCCAAGCCATTTCCATGCATTTTGAAGTGGGTTATCATATAAGAACCCACACCAGCGAGAACATGGTGGGCAGCCTCCCATGCCAGGGGAGGGTGGGCACAGAGCTGGGCAGAGATGTGACCCCAGCCTGTCTTGCCCAGCGTGTATCCCCTGCTCCTCAGTGAGGGCAGTGATGAGCCCCAGACACGGACAGGGGAGCCCCAGGTTGCCCTTCCAAGCATTCAGAGGCCCCAAGACAGCGCCTGTGCCCATACAATGTCCCCTGGGCACATCCTGGTTCACCCAGCTCCCTACAGCACCCGGCCGCGCTGTACCCGCTGCTCTGGCTCCCAGGTGTCCAGCACCAGCAGCGTGGTCTCCTCGCCATCCACGGTCAGCCTGCGCTCGTATGCAGCCCCTGCGGGACACCAGGAGAGCCCAGTCAGTGCCGCACTTCCCAGATAGCCGCGTCCTGGGCTCCTCTCCGCCTCGCACATGAGTTTGTCCCATCACGGGGCAAACGGGATGCCCCGCAGGCGACCCTGCAGCAGTTCCCCCCACCAGACACCCACCTCCGTGCTGGTCCAGCAGGTCCCGCTCCTGGACGCCTGCGAAGAGGTTGACCAGGCTGGTCTTCCCCACGCCGGGGTCACCCAGCAGCACTACTCGGTACCGGCGCTCCCTGAGACTTGGGGAGCCCGAGGAATCGGGGGACCAGCTGCCGCGGGGGGCCCTGCCACCCGGCTCGGAGGAGGTGTGACCGAGCTGGGGGTGAAAGGGCTCCCCCCGCGAAGTGGCCCCAGTGCCCCGCGGCCGCGGGAGCGGGGTGCTGGCCCTCCGCCGCAGCGGGCTCCCCGGCTGCGTGTTCAGGGTCATCACCGGCACCGAGGGCAGGGGGCTGTAGGCTGGGCGGGGGAGTGGGTGTCGCCCCGAAGGGCACCCGCACACGGCAGCCCCGCGACCGCGCCGCAGCGGCTCTCGGAGCTACTCCGGTATCAGCGGGCGGCAGCTCGGCAAAACTTTCCCGGGACAGCCGCGTCGCCGCCCGTCCCGGGCTTTAAGCCCCGGGAGGTGGAGCCCCTCTCCGCATCGATCCCTCCCCCGCCGGACACATCCCCGCCCGCACCGGCCTCGGCCCGGCCCAGCCGCCCTGTCCCGGTCCCCGAGGTCCCCTCGGGGCTTGCGGTGCCGGAGAACGGCAAATTCCTCCAGGGACGTGTACCCTCGGTCATGAGGATCAGCAGCTGCACCAGGATGCTTCGGGATGCATTGCCGCGGGCGGGGCTCCATCACGCTCCGGTCCTGTGAGGAACAGAGTCCCTCCGGTTCCCGGCCGTAGTCCCGCCGCCCCAGGCTCAGCTCTGCCAAGTAAGGAGCGAGCCGAGCCTGGTCCAGTCCTGCCCTGCCCAGCGAGGTATGAGTTTTAACAGGACGTAGGAACCCGTAGACCAGCTGTGCAGCTCTGTCTCCAAGACACAGTGATGGAACACAAGCCTGGGGCTCTCCTTGCACCGGCCATAGCAGGAGCTGTTTTTATTTGAATCTGTCGGTTGATCTCGGGCACCAGCACCACTGTCCCAAACTGTCCCTGTGCGGACAGTGATCTGAACCTACACTGGGTCACCAGTCCAGCCCATACTGGGATTTACTGGCAGAGCCTCATGGCACCAGGGCTGGTCCTAGGACACCCCTCATGGTCAGAGCACAGCGATGGGGAGGGCAGAAATGACACTAAGACCTTTATTGTGCCATAAAACCACATCAACAAATGCCCAAGATGCTGAGCAGGACTTGAGGGAAGAAGGGCTGAAGACAATGGAGTCAGCTTGGTACCTCATACAGTCCTGGCTACTCCAGCCACTGGGCAAGGGGCTGGCATCAGACGAGTGACATCTCCTTGGTGGGGGTGCTGAGGACCACCTCAGTACCCAGCATACATTTGAGAGAGAGGAGGTTTAGAAGGGACAAATCACAGAGCGGGAATAAGCCACTGTGCTTTGGCTGTTTCAGTGTAAAGAGGAGGACCAGGGGGAGTGCTCAGATGGTTTGTGCTCAGATGTGTCCTCTTCCCTGCATGGCAGTCCTGTCATCAGGGGGCACAAGGTAGGTCTGGGGAAGCCTGCCTTGTGTGAGCTGTGCCACCCCCTCTGTGTCCCCTGGATCCTGCACTGGCCCAGATGCTTGCTCTGGCACCCAGGACCACGCAAGTAGCTGGGGGAACAGGGAAACACATTAAACTGGGTGAGGGTAGTGCCCAGCTCCTGTTTAGTGTAAACCAGAGCCAAACTTTACCCCCAGTCACCCCAGCAGTATTTTCTCATGCCTCATGGTCTGCTACACTCACTGATCACTCTACCAACAACCAAAATCTGTTCCAGCTCAAGCCCTGCTCCACTGCCCTCAGACCACCCTCTGCATGGTAGGCTCAGCTCTTGCTTGCCTTCCCAAGGCAGCAGAGCCAGACACAAGTCCTGGGGCTCTGAGAGGGACAAGGAATGAATTCAGCCACTCTCATTGTCAATCCTGAAAGACAAACAGAAGCGGAGAAAGCCCATTGGAACAGCCAGGTACATCTGCTTTCTCGCAGCAGGGACAAGCACGGCAAGCTGGGCTTGCTCACAGCTGCCTCATCCATCTCCGTCTCAGCCGAGGACAAACTGTGCATCCAGAGTGTCCCAGCATAGGGCTCAGACCTGCTGGTGAAATCCACTCAGGGCCCTGGAAGCAGGAGGATTTTTAAGGAGGGGAAGCTGAAATGCAGATGGGAACGGATACGGGATGGTGGGGTTACAGCCTCTCTGGGCTCCACACACTGCCAGCGGCACACAGGGACCCAGGGAGGGCCAGCACAAGCACTGTACTCCTCTGCACCCTCACGCTCCCGGGCTGAGCCATTTGTGGCAGATCTTGCTCTTTCAAGGAACAAGTCCAGTGTCTGGAAGCAAAGGGTTAATCAGCAAAACGAAGGGCTGGTGATGTCGTGTGAAAAGTTGCAGGGAGGTCAGTGGGAAAGGGCTGAGGATGGTGGAGAGGGCTCTGGCACAGGCTCCCGCCTGTCAGGGCGGGTAAGCACCAAATGCCTGACTTGTGATGTTACAGAAACTTTCCACTTGGGCCTTCCTGCTATTTTTAACTCTTCTCCCAGCCACCCTCAGTAACCCCAGCCCCACCAGCTGCTGAGGCTAATTAATTCCCCTTTTTTATCTTTTTTTTTTTAATAAAAAAAATTAAGTTCCACTAATCTATCACACAGCCGCTCGCCTCCTCCCTCCTGACATGTTCCAGGCTTTCCTCCTCCTTCAGCTCATGCCTCCACAGCTGCAGCCATACCTGTCTTCTAGCTAAAACCCAGACCCTGCTGCAGGAGATCCAGCCCCTCCTGACACCCACACTACTTCTGCTCTGCTGGGTGAGTGTCTGCCCAACCGGGTGATATTTTCATGAAAAAAAAAAGCCCTGTGTGCACCCGTGGGGCAGGAGCAGGGACACACCAGGAAGGAGTGATCCTATGAGCAGACTCCCCCTGAGCACAGGTTGCCGTCTGCCACAGGGCTCTCTCCTTCCTGGCAGATTGAGGGGAAGATCATCCCCACAGAGCAAATGGGATTCATTCTCAGAAATGGAATTGTTTGACATTTATAAGATCAACACAGTGTCTTTAACCGAGGAGGATGGAAGGCAAAGGTAACATGACTGTATAGACTCATTTCACAGTGATGTGAGCAAGTAGCTTCCCAGATAATTTTCCATTGTTTTTTCTATCTCCTGGAGTTCTGCCCTCACTGTGTCCAGCCGGTTCTGCCTACAGATCTGCACCACTGCCTTCATCCTCTGCACAGAGAGAAATCCAGCCACTGCTCATTCCTCAGAGCTGGGAAATGTCCCCTTGCACCAACCCTCACCTTACCCTCAGGCACTGCTGCTTGTACTGGCAGCACAGAGGAATCTGTCACCGTGCCTGGTGCCACTCCACACAGGAGTGGCTCTGGGAAGCAGAGTGGCGCTCCAGCAGCTAGCTGGAGCCCGGGACAGTATGGAGGGATGGATTTAGGCTATTGCAGGGGTGATACTGCTGCTGGTCTGTGAGGAACCCCCCCCGGCTCGCTCTTTTGTCCCTTTGGCAACCTCTGTCTCCTGGGACACCCCTACATCCCATTGACCCTCATCATCCTGTGCCCGCCGGGGACCTCCGGACCCCATGGCCGCCTGGGAACCCCCTTTCGCCAAGGCTCCTAGGGATGCCCCGTACCCCCCGTAACCCGAGCCGGTCCCCAAGGCAACGGCGGGCGTGCTCGGGGACCGGGCGGGGCTCGTGCTCACGGGAACGGGCGGAAGGGACGCCCCCTGCCGGCTCCGCCCCGGCACCGCACCGGGACAGCATCCCCCGGGCGGGGCTGGGTGCCCGGGACTGGAGGCAGCTGTGGCAGCTCGGGCAGCCCGGCGGACCGGCCCCGTGAGGCGGGGATTCGGCTGCTTGCGGGGCGGCCGGGGCCAGGGGGGAGCTAAGGAACGGCCGTCCCAGGGAGCCCGCGGAGAGGCGGCCCCGGTGCGCGGGGCCAACGGGGATGGGCAGGTGTCTCCGGCCCCGCAGAGCTGTTCGACGCCACGGGCGTTCCGTGCTAATGGGCACCCAACCGGTCCTGCCCGCGGCGTGGCAGCGAAGACCGGAGGTGTGTGGGAGCGGCCGAGCAGGTGGCCCATGCTAGGGCCATGCGGGTGACCGGTGCCAGGCGTGACCTCCGGCTATACCGAGTGGGAAAGGCTCGGGGAGGCGCCGCCAAAGCCGCTGTGGAGAGTTGTGCGGTGTTCCCCGCGCGGCGGAGCTCCGGGACAGCGTGGGCACGGCCCGACCGGGCCGGCGGGAGGGCAGGCCCCGGGGGAGGCTCCGGTGTCCTGGGTGGCCGCAATGTCGGGGCAGGCCACAGTTCCCCACTCAGACCGCAGGACGGCGACAGCCTGTGGTGCCCGGTCAGTGGCGATGCCCGGTGAGTCGCGGTGCCCGGTCAGTGGCTGTGCCCGGTCAGTGGCTGTGCCCGGTCAGTGGCTGTGCCCGGTCAGTGGCTGTGCCCGGTCAGTGGCGGTGCCCGGTCAGTGGCTGTGCCCGGTCAGTGGCCGTGCCCGGTCGGGTCGGGCGCGGCCCCGCGCGCTCCCCTGTCACCACAGCAACTGGCGGCGGTGGCGCAGCCAATGGGCGCGGCCCCCGGCGGGCCCGCGCGCGGAGGCGACAACCAATGGGCGCGGCCCCCGGCGGGCAGCCCGCGGTCACCGGGGCAACAGTGCCGCCGCCGCCTCCCCATTGGTGCCGCCCAGAGGAGAGGGCGGGGCCTCCCGGGAGGGGCGTGGCCCCACTCGTGGCACCGGGGAACCGCGTGTCCGCCCCGTGGGCAGCGCGTTCCCCGCCCGGCGCTCCCTTCTCCGCTGGAGGCCGAGCCTCGGGGAGACGTCGTTGGGATGGACAGTGACATCGTGGAGACACGTCCACGAAGCCGTCGGTGTTCCCTCACCTCGTGGGGCCGACCGGTGCAAGCCCTAGTGAGCGGCCCGGGGACTGTTCCGGACCAGGGCTTTGCCGGGGCAACCGGGAACAGTGGGTGTCCCGTGAGCCCGGTGGGCCGGCAGGGCAGGGTGCAAGCGCAGCATCCCGCGGGGATACCCGGTATCCCGGGCGGTCAGACCTGTGAACAGGCTCTCGGCGAACCGCGAGGGGTGTGGGTGTTCCCGGGGGTGTGGGTGTCAGGGTCACCGGGGACACCGGGGTGCCCAGACCGGGGGAGCATCGGGTTTCTGGCAGGAGCTGGAGCATTCTCGGATGGGTACCTGAGGGCACAGAGAGGTACCGGGATACTTGTCTGAAGCTACCGGGTGTCACCGTGCCGCTCAGGTGGGGATACCGGGGGCTGCCGGACTGCCGTGGGGGCGGTATCGGGAGCATCGGTGTGCCAGGGTTAGCGGGGGGTAGCAGGGCGTGCCGTGTCTACCGGGCGGATACCCGGAGTACCAGGGAGTACCGGGGTACCGGGGCGTGCCGGGTAGCCGGGCGGTACCGGGGGTACCGGGGCGTGCCGCCCTGCCATTCTCTCCAGCAACCCCTCTCGGCGGGCGCCCATTGGCTGATCGGGATCTGCCCCCCCGCCCCGCGGCCAATGGTTGGCGGGGGGCGGGGCCCCCCATTGACAGACCCGGCGCGGCGGTGTTTACCGGGGGCGGCGGGGGCGGGGCGGCGGCGGCTATAAGAGCGGCACCGGGGGGCGTGCGGCTCCCGGGCTGCCTGCACCGCCCCCGCGCACCCCCGACCCGCACCCGGACCCGCCGCAGTCGCCCCGCGCCGTTTCCGACCGAAGCATCCGCCGACTTAAGAGGGGAGGCATCCCCGGGGCGGCGGGGAGCGGAGCAACCCCGGGGCGGAGCCCTCACGGCTTGCAGCATCCCCGGACAGTGCGGAGCATCTCCGAGCCGGTACAGAGCATCCCGGAGCATCCTCGAGCCGGCGCCGAACATCCCCGCGTTGGTGCGGAGCATCACTGAGACGGTACAGAGCATCCCGGAGCATACTCAGAGCGGTGCCGAGCATCCTCGAGGTGCTACAGAGCATCCCGGAGCATCGTCAGACCGGTACCAAGCATCCTCGAGGTGCTACTGAGCATTCCGGAGCATCTTCGGACCGGTGCAGAGCATCCCGGGACAGAACCACTGCAGAGCATCTCCGAGCCGGAAACCACCGAGCCACCCGGGCCCCCCTCCGGAGCATCGCTCGGCCGCCGCCCCGGCGGAGCCGGCCCCGCCGTGCGCCCCCGGGCCCCGTCGCGGCCGCCTGCGCCCCGCCCCGCCGCCGCCCGCTCCGCACAATGGGGGCGGCGCGGCGCGGCGCGTAGCGGCGGGCGGGGAGGCGGCGGCGGCCAGGGAGGCGGCGGCGGGAGGGGAGGAGGAAGAGGCGGAGGAGGCGGTGGGGTACCCGGCTCCGGGATGGTGCAGCGCGGTCCGCGGGGCCGGGGCGCGGAGGCTGGGCGGGAGCCCTGTGCCCCGCTGCCCGCCCGTGACACCGAGCCCGCCTGGTGTAAGACGCCGAGCGGGCACATCAAGCGCCCCATGAACGCCTTCATGGTGTGGTCCCAGCACGAGCGCCGCAAGATCATGGACCAGTGGCCCGACATGCACAACGCCGAGATCTCCAAGCGCCTGGGCCGGCGCTGGCAGCTCCTCCACGACTCCGAGAAGATCCCCTTTGTCAGGGAAGCCGAACGCCTGCGCCTCAAGCACATGGCTGACTACCCTGACTACAAGTATCGGCCTCGGAAAAAGGGCAAAGTGGGCACCGGAGCAGCTCGCCCGCGGCTCCCAGTGAAGATCAAGCCCTCCGTCCTGGGCCGTGTCTCTGCCAGCCGCAGGCAGCCCGCCAAGCTGCCCACCGGACCCGACACCCCGCAGGAGCCCGCACCAGAGGTTCCCTCTGAGGACAGCCCTGTGGCGCCTGGCACAGCTGCCTGGCACCCGGCACCCGACGGGGAGCACAGCCCCCAGGAGCCCTCTGCACCCCTGAGCCCTACCACACCCTGCCCGGAGCCAGGGAGGTCCCCAGAGAGTGGGTCCCCTTCTCCCATGTCGGCTGGGTCCCCTCCTTCTTCCTTCAGCTCCTCCGACGAGGAGCTGGAGGAAGAGCTGCTGGGGATCATGCCCGGGCGGGCGCCTGCCAGTGCCACCTGTGGTGCCCTGGACTGGTCCGTCTTCGACAAGGACCACGACCTCTTCCCGCGGGGAAGCTCCTCGCACTTCGAGTTCCCGGACTATTGCACGCCCGAGGTGACGGAGATGATAGCAGGGGACTGGCTCATGTCCAGCATCTCGGACTTGGTCTTTACCTACTGAGTCCCGCGCTCTGCAGGTAACGCTCATTTTTATTTTCACCCACAATCAGGTCATATCAAAAAACAACCCAGGAAAAAAACAAACAAACCGAAACCAGCTGTTTACATGCAGGAATCAGGTATTTTGCCTTGAAGCTGCTGGAAGGCAGAGCCCCTGCTCCCCCACCCCCTGGCACACACCCATTCTTCATCCGTCTGTCTGTCTGACTCTCGCCTCGTGCCCGCAGGACGCATGGCCGCCCGCCGCGGTTATTTGCCCTTGAAATGCATCTCATCGGGTTTTCATTGTCACACCCGTCCGCTTCCCCCCATGGCCCCGGCGCTGACAGCCATGGCTGCTCCCGGCCGCTCCCATCTCTGCCAGCACCGTGTGCCCTCCCGCTCTCCAGGAAGCAGGAGCCTCCACGCCACCCCAGCTCTTGGTGCTCACCCCATCTTCCCCATCCCTCGGAGAATGGCTGATTCCGTTTGGTTTTTGACTGCATTTAACGCATGGCTTCAATTTTCTCCTCTTCCTCTTTGCAGCCCTTGGGGAGGGATGCCGAGCCATGCCAAACTATCCCTTCTCAACTCCCTATTTTGTGAGAGGTCCCTAGCTTGGGGGGTTCGGTGCCCCACAGCCGCGTGTCCTTCCTGCTGGCGCATGCTCCCCGCCACTTGGTTTGGGAAGAGTGAAGTTGCACACACGTGACGAGCACGTGGGCGCGGGAGGATGTGTTGTTTCTCTTGCCAGGCAGTTGTGCAGGGAAAGCTGTGCCATGGAGGGAGCCCGTGTCCGGAGTCACCCTAAAACTGTATGGAGACGAGCCCTTCCCTAAGCAGCCAGCCCTCGTTTTAACCTTGGATGCTGTGACCGTGCAGGACCTGCTCTGGGCTGGCTGACCTTGGCCAGCGGAGCTGAGTCTCACTGCGCCCGGCCATGGCCATGGCATCTGGTGCTGCCGGGATGGCAGGGAGCAGCATGGAAGGGCAGGGTGGCAGGGAAGGGCAGCTGTGGGAAATCTGCCTTAAGAAACCACCCAGACTAGTCCAAGAGCAGCAGCCAATGCTGGTGGGCGTGTGAGGTGTGGGTGATGCTCTGGCGCAGGGCTCCTCCACACAGCACCACGCTGGGCTCCGCTGCCGGCCACACCAAGAGCAGGGACATGCTGGCAGGAAAGATGCTGCTGCAGCGGCTCCTCCAGCTGGGATTTTCTTTGCTTTTCCTAATGGCTCCTTCCTGCGACAGCCGCCTCCTCCCACTGCCGGGAGCACGTGGCTGCAGTGCTGGCTCGGCGGCTGCCGCAGGCTGTGGTTGGGGGGGCAGGAGCTGCGCTCTGGTATAGCTGTGCTGGGTGGGGACCCCACACGTCCCTGGGGACGTGGTCATGGCAGGGCTGGCAGAGTCTGCAGGAGCTGTGCTGGCCTCGGCAGCAACCGTTGTTGAAGCAGCCCCTGCAGTCCCCCACGACCCCGATTCCCCAGGGGCTCTGGGTTTGTGCGGGCCTGTCGGACCCTTCCCGGCCAGGGGCGTGCTGGGGGCAGCAGAGCACCCGCTCTCTGGGGCTCTGCCTCCCTGTTTTGGGGCTGCCGGTTCCCCCAGTCACAGGCTACCCCGTGCCTGCCCGTTGCTGTCAGGCCGTACTGAGCCGTGACCAGAGGAAGGACATGCCCCTCCCAGGTCCTGGTATCCCCCGAGGGTGCCTCGGAGTAGGTGCCTGGCCCTGCTGCTAGAGCTGCTGGTGGCCCTGGCTCAGCCGTGGGCATAGGCACTGCAGCGCAGGGAGAGGTGTGTCCCCGGGCCCTTTGCAGGGATGCTTGATGTCCCCTAGCCCAGCCCCTGGGGGCCCCTCGAGGCCCCCCACGATGGTCAACCATCAGCAGTGTAGATGTGTCGGTGTGTAGCGGTAGCTGTGCGTGTGTGTTGGCATTAGCCACGGTGTTTCGGTACCCCCGTGCGGGTGCCAGCCTGCGGAGCCAGGCGGGCATCACGCATCAGACACGTGTTCCCTGGATAGAGCGCGTCCTCTTCTCTGCGTCCCCTCCCTCCCCGGCCGTTCCTCACCGGATCCAGTCCCGCCCCCAAAGGTGGAAAAGCCAAATAAGCGCCGGGACAGCCATGATTCTGGCAGCGTGCTCCCGCTTCACTGCCGCCCTGGGGGGACTCTGCCTTCCCACCCCCTGGGCAGCCCCGCGCCAGGAGCATCCGAAGCCCCCTCCCATGTGTGAGCCGGGTTTGGGGTTCCTGTGGCATCTGGCGGCCCCAGAGCTCTCTGACACACACAGATCTCACCCAGCACCTCGGTGCCTTCTTGGGGTGCACAGCCACCCCGTGCTGTGGCCAGGGGTTCTCAGGGAGGGCGCCAAGGCTGACGGTCACCTGCCCTCCACCCCTGTCCATGGGGAAGCCAAAGCCCCCAGGTACCAGCAAAGGCCTGAGGCCACAGTGAGGGTCTCACATCACATGTGTGCTTTGCTGACCCTGCAGCTCAGGGCTCAGCTTCCATTCCCAGAGGGGACACAGGTCTCTGTGGTCCCCTATGTGCTGTGCATCGCCCTTGAGCCAGGGTGATCCCTCCACAGACTGTCAGGCGAAATATTTCCTCAGGAGCAGGTTCTGGGTCAGTGCCAGAACTGGAGCCAGCGCCGGGGTCCCCTGCCCCAGCCGCAAGCACAACATCATCCGCTTTGTCCCCATCCCCACCCCGTCCCCCTCCTAGAGTCTCGCCGGGTGTGTTTGTCAGGGAGAACCGTCGTGGACAGTGGTGGATTTTCTGTGCCGTGTGGTTGTAGTGCTTAGAGACCCCCCCAGCGTGCGGCCCCCTCCCGCTGCGCCCCCGCTGCCCGGTGCTGGCTGGCATGCGTGTGCGAGCGTGTGTGCGTGCGCGTGCGACATCCCGTCATCACTCCAGACAAAGCGAATAATAATAATAATAGTAATAATAAATAATAAAAATAAACCAAACCTCTCTCAGGAAGCAGCTGCCCTGGCGGCGGCTGAGCGGGCCAGGGGTCCCCGGAGCTGGCAGGGCCTGGGCGCAGTCTGCGGACGGGCGCCAGCGCTCGGGGTCACCTTTGTAGTGTTGTGTTAGTGAAGGGTCCCTGTGTCTGTTATCTTGGAGAAACAGGATTTTAGCCGAGGGGCAGCGATGACCCCATCTGGGCCCATCCCGGGAGTGCGACGCGGCTGGCCCTTGCTCCGCGGAACCTCGGCTAACAATTATCCTGACTGTTGTGATTATGGAATAAAGTGTGTTGGTCTGCTCCCCACGGCTCTGGCTCCTTTTGTGCTGCCACATCCAACCCAGGGGAATTTGGGGTCCCCAGGGAGATGTGGGATTCCCAATGGCCAGCATTCAGCTCCCAGGCAAATCAGCTCCCACCCTGAGCCCGGGCTCTCCCACACCGGGGAGGTTCACCCTCATCAGTCACAGTGGGCTGGGTGTCCCTGGGAGCAGTGTGAGCATGTGCATGTATGTACACGTATGTGCCTGTGCACATGCAGCCCCCCTCACCCCACCCGTGTGTGTGGGCAATCCCGACACCGCCCCCGACTCCGTTCTGCAAGGGGGAGGGGACCGAGTGTAATAAGGAGGGGCACCGGAGAGGGAGGGGCCCGGGGGTGTTAATCCAGACCCACAGGAGGGCTCGGGGGGGTGGGGCACGAGGTCACGCGCCACTTGCATCACACCCAGACCCCCGCCCCCAATCTCACCGCAGCTGTTGCCACGGCAACAAGAGGAGCCCAGAGCATCCCAGGGTACCGCCAGCCCCTCCTGCTGCCCCGGTGCTGCTGGGGACCGGGCTGTCCCCGAGGAAGGGAGAAGAGCAGGGGTTGCCTGTGCCACGGTAACCCCCCAAAGTCTGCAGGCCGCACCCACGGGAGAGCCACCAGCACCGCTGGGACCCTGGGCGGTGACACAGGGACAGCAGTGTTCCAGTGTGACGTCACTGCAGCCCCCGGCCATGGGATTTGTCTCTGTGCAGGGACACTGCTGGGAGCAGGGGGGACCATGGGGCAGTCAAGGTCACAGCTCACTGGCCATCATCACTGCCCTCCTGACCTTACCAAAGGTCAGGGCCACACGGGGCATGTGTCAAGTGTCCAACATGGCTCCCACATGCACACATTGGCCTGAGTCACACATGGCAGTGGCCTCTTGACTACCCCAGAGGTGCCACGTACCTTCTGCCACCACTCCTCCTTGCCCCCTGCTGCCCAAAGGGTGTCCCTCCCAAAAGGCTCCAAGCACTATTGAGAAAATGGCTCCTGGAGAAGCCACAGGGAATTAGAAACAGCCAACACGGCTGCCAGCCTTGAGCCATCCAGCCAAACTCACTTCCAGCCCGGTGAAGGCGGCTGCGTCACCCCAGCTAATTGGAGCATGCCCTGGGAATTGGGCATCATGCCTGGGATCTCTGCCTGCAGCCAGGCACCCAGCCTGGGGTGCAGGGCAGGCCAGGAGGTCAGGCTATTTCCAGCCCCATGCTGCTGATGGGGGGGACACCCCGGAGAGCCGGTGGCACACACAAGACCTGGCGTTGGCCCAGAGGGAGGCAGATGGATGGAGAACAGTGACCGGGCCACACACACACACACCCTTTGGCTCCACTCCTGCTCTTCTTCCCACAGGGCTGCTGGGTGTGAGGCTGCACTGAGCTGGCCTGGCCACCACAGAGAAGGTGCCAGTTCTGGGCCACAGAATGCCACAAGTGTGGATCTGGCAGCTCTGGCCTGTGGAAGGGCAGGAAGTGTCTTTAGTAACTGTTTATTTTACAGTTTTAGTGTTTGTAGAAATCTGCATTTACAGGGAGTGTGTAAGTCTTTGTACAGAGTAACTGAAGCACCCACAGCGACCATCTTCTCCCAGGCCCTTCCTCCCCTGGGGACAACACAAGAACTAAAGTGCATCATGGCCAGGGAGTGGGGGGGGGCTGCAGGGGCTCCTCCTGGGGGCCTCCAACCATTCCTTCCTTCAGGGTGGTGTACAGAGTGGTCCTGGGCTCTCCAGCAGAACCCCCAGGTCACCACACTCTCCTGCACCAATGCTTTCTCAAGTGCTAAGTGACCCTCAATCCTGCTCTGCTACCCCAGGGGGTGCCAAGGGGCAAGGAATGAGCTCTGCCTTCAGCCACGCCAGGAGGAGCCCCTTGAGCAGCCCTGGGTCTCTCCAAGGGCACTGGCACCAGTGAAGAGAGGAGGGACCAGGTCTTGCTGCCTGCCTAGACAAGGGCAGTTTTACAGAGTCCAGATTTCACCTGCACAGGCAAAGGGAACTCCTGCTCAGAGCTTCATGGGAACACAAGTCAGGAATGACAACTGCCCACCTGCCCTCTGGCCAGAAAGGCACAGCCCCTCCATGAGCAAGGGCCCATGGGGGAAACCAGAACATACCTAGGGCAGTTATGGACCAAGAGGGGTGGGAGTGGGGAGTGCTGAGCTTTGCAGGGCATGAGTTCTCTATCCCAAAATCCCTTTAACCAACACCTCCTTTTCAGGTGTGCAGCCCCTGGGCATGGCACAGATGGCTTTGGGCACAACCGAGCAATGATGGGGGAGCGGGAGGGAGCTGTGTGGGACAGGTAAGGGCACTTGAGGGAGATTTAGCAGCTTGGGGGAGAGGTAGAGGCATAGAGTGTCTATTGGCTTTGTCTCAGTGGGACACCGAGTTGTCTAGGATTTGCTGCTTAGCTTGGAGGGCAGGGAGTGCTGGGGCTGCCAACAGGACTGGTGGGGAGATGGGAGTTATGCAGGGGTTGGGGTGGCCTTTCTGGGAAACCCATCACGTTATTTCCAGAGGCCATGCTGAAGCCTGATCAGCTTGTAGGGGATGTTTTTGACACATTTCCTACTGCAACAACTTCTATCCTGTGCAAACTGATTCACAAGGTGGAAAAAGCCTTTCTCCATGTGGGCATGTTAGTGTTCACTTCCAGAGCTATTAAAGAAGTCTGCAATGAGTGTTTTCAATGCCACTAAGACTTGTGGAACCATGACCTGGCACGTGACAGCACACACCTTTAGCAGGGTGACGACGTTTGTGTCTCACTTCACTGACCCCAGATATGGTCATGATACTGCCATGGTACACTCAGCAGCAGTGCCTGAGAACTGAGGGGAGCTAAGGTCTGCTCCTGCCCCCTGCAAATAGATCAGGCTGCAAAAGATGAGGAAGCAAAGAGCCAGGGAATGTTACACACTGAAGAGAAGTTCACAGCATTGTGCTGGCGGGAGCGTGGGAAAGGTTTGGCTCTACTCAGAGGGTGCCTACAGGACAGGGAAGGGCTGAAGCACCAGCAAAGCTGAAGGCAGATCATGGGGCACACTGGAGCAATGAGGAGCCAAAGGGCTGCCCTGTTCCGCAGGAGTGCAACAGCCCTCCACCCCCACACACACAAGCACACAGGCCAAACCTAGCTGGACACTCTCCTCCAGGAAAGGATCTGCTCTCACTCCCACTAATTTTCCCCAGTGGAGAACGTGGGATCATTTGGGCACAGGCCACACACATGTCTCCCTTTGTACAGTCACCTGAGCACAGCCTGAACAGCCAAACTTGTCCATACCTCTGGTTCCTCAGGGTACAGCGGCAGTGCCTGTCTGCTCACCCTTGCACAGGGAAAGGGGAACAAGGTGAGCACGGTGTGGGGAACCTTCCTGCTGGCTGGTTCCCTCAGTCTCTGTCACAAAGGCCAAAAGCGTCACTGGACGCAACAAGAATAAAAAATAATCTTCAGACAGGCTGTTTCTGGACACGTTCTTCATCAAACATCAGCTCTTCCCGCCAGGGAAGGATGTGGTGACAAGGAAGGCCCTTCCTCCAGCTTCAGGGGAAAATTTGCAGTTCAAACTTGGGTGCCCACTCCAGTGCGCTCTTCACCACGGCCAGGGCAGCTGCTCCCAGTGCCACTGTCAGCCCCATCACTGCCAGCTTGACAAAGCGGTTGGTCCGGGGCTTTGTCAAGATGGATTTTGTCCGCTCCTCCCCTCGGAGCCGCTCCTCCCCTCGGAGACGGTCCCTGAAGCGCTGCCTCAACACAGTGTCTGGTCTCTGCTGCACTGATGCCAACTCAAAGTCCTTAAAAGTGGAAGCCGCCGTTCTGCAAGAGAAGGAACAGGTCAAAGAGTGTCCCCAGCCTGCCCCAGGGACCAGCCTCCGGTCAGGAAGTTCTCCACGAGGAAGCAAGATCTGGCAAGGGGATGTAGGGAACACATGGGCTGCCCAGCACTCACCGTTCAGCCTGAGCTGCCTGAGCTGCCTCCTTTGCGAGTTCAGATGGTGGGAACTGGACAAAAAGGTCCCCGGCTTTGCTGATCAGAGACTCATAAGGAAGGTCCTGTGGGATCTGGGACAGGAGGTGGTGGACAGAGGCCATGTCACACTCGCAGTCCAGAACTTCCTGCTCCCGGTGCAGCACGATCTGCAGAGACGAGTGAGAGGAGTGAGGACGGACAAGGAAGTGGGGACAACTTGGTACACGCTGGTACTTGTTTCAGAGCCAGAAGAAAAAAAACACTTTACTTCCAGCTGAAAGACCTTCTTCAAGAGGACACATTGCAGTGAAGCATTCACTTGGAAGAAAAATGCCAAACCCCTTCTGAGACTCTGAGGCCATGGAAAACCTCTTTCAGGGTACTTAGGTCTGTCTGCTGAGCAGAGTCTGCTATTGGCAGGTCAGACATGTGGGCAGAACCTCAGCAGGATTTGACTCCACAACTTGCCCTCTGCCAGAGGAGGATAGGCAGGTGTGACAGTCCAGGGCTGTCCCCAGCCAGCCAGGCACTCCAGCACGTACTCAGAAGCAGGACCAGCACACGAAGGCAAAGAAAAACACTGTGTCATGCTGTCTCCAAGGCACTGAACTGGTACACCCTGCACATCTGGACACCCTCAGGCTGCCCTGAGTTCCCCTGGATCCCACCCGCCCTTTGCCATCACCAAGGACATCACTGACCTTGGGGGGCTCTGCAGAGTGGGGTGCAGCTGGGGACAGCACCAGCACTGGGTTTGCTGCAGCCCCAAACTCTCACCACCTCAGAAAGGCACAGTTAACCCCTGACCACTCCATCAATACCTACCACAGCCGCAAAATAAATGGGCATCAGTGGGTGGCAAGCCAGGAAGAAGTCATATAATCGCACAACGTGCCGGAAGTCAGACAAAACGTGGCCAAACCAGGTGATCAGCCAGCTGAGAGCAAAGATGGTGCCCACCTCCGCACTACAGAGAGAAAGAGCTGTTAGGTCAGCCTGGAAACAGGAATGAAATGCTCCTGAGCCACCCCTGCATTGCACAGCTGTGCCTGGGAGGGGGGATGGAGCTGGTTAGCAGTGGAGCACTGAACCCAACCCAGAACAGGAACTGCACCTCTGACACAACCCCCAGGCAAAGTGCTACCACTGCTTGTGTCACATCCAGTGGGGGCCACAGCAGAGGCCAAACGTTTTAAGTGGACTCTGAATGTGTGATGTACTAAGCACTGTCTGGCTTGCTGGCTTGAGGGTAACTGAAGTCCTACAGCACAGCCCTTCCCACCCAATGGGCTTACTAATTCTTGGAGTTTGCAATCAGGGTTGGTACCCAAAGACATCCTGGCTATGAAGCAAAAGGCATACCTGCCCAAAAAAGGGCTCTGAACTGACTCTTCCCATTCACCTTCCCGCTTCTGCTTTGATCGGCTCAGGCACACTTGTGTGTCCCTAATGCAAAACCTGGCAATTATCCCCAGAGCTAGCAACAAACTACAGCAAGGTCCCACCAGCCACACAAGTGGTCACATGCAGCAGTTGTAGCATTTTGTACAACACTGTCACCAAATCTCCAGCCTTTCCAATACAGACTGCAGGCAAGTGGGCTCAAGATGGCACCACATAAAACCCCTCCAGACAGGCAGCACAAGTTTGAGTCTGCTCAGAAATGAGTGCCACATGGCTTTGGGGTGTCACCATCCGCTGTGGGACAGCTGCTGACTCCCTGAGGAAACCATTGTGGTGCTGGGCATGTGCTGGTGCAAACGGCCCTGTGAACAGTAACCTGAAACTGGAAGGGGAGAGCCAGGAGGCTCTGATGGAACATCTGCATACCTCTGCATGAAGTCATGCACCTCAGGGTTCACCTGGTCTATGATGGGCATCAGGTAATTTAAGATGTGCTTGGTATTATCCATCGTTGGGTCCATAAAATCCCTGAAGAAAGATTCAAAAGAAGCTTTGTCAAGCACCAACATCAGCGAGCTCTCCCTCCAAGAAGGCAGCAGAAGGGGATGTACATGCAATAAACAGCCTTGCTGGCAGGGTGGCCCTTGGCCCCAAGGAATTCTGTCTCTTTGGGACAGCCTCCTTCCCACTTGTCTGGGACACAGAGGGCTGACCTGCACACAGAACCTGGCAGAGACTACCATGCTGCTGTCAGCTGACACTTCTTATTTTGCTGCAGTGCACACAAGAACCATAAAGCCTTTCCAGCATCCAAAATCTGACTCCTGCCTGGGAGATGAAAGATAATCCCTCCAAACCACACTCCCAGCTGGAAGCTTGCTCTCATTTCAGTGCACAAACTCTTCACGTGGGGTACAGGACACTGGCAGTACAGACCACACTGCCCAGGGCTATGCAAGGACAAGTAGGAGACAGGTAGTGAGCCAGGCCACAGGACCTGGAAAGGCCCTGACAGCCACACAACCATGAATAATGCATGTGCATTGGCTTTTCCAACTCCAAGAGATGCTACAAATTAACTGACAGCCTTCAATTATCCCTTCCCTATGGCACTACTCCCTGCAGATCCACGCGCTGTTGTGTGGTCAGGCTGCTCTCACAGCACCCCTAGGCATGACACGGAGCTGCTTTAACCTGAGGCTCTGCCTTCCTGGCTCCCCTTCCAGGCCAGCTCCACCTGCACAGGTGTCCCCACAGCCTGAGGACACACAGTTGGTTCCTCTCCTCCCACTGAGTACCTGAGATGATGCGTCGAGAGCTTCTCCACCAGAGCTGTGGCCAGCCTGTCCCCCACCACCAGGAGGAAGGTCACCACGATGTCATGGTAGCCCTGGTAGTAGTGCAGCTGAGGGTTGCGCTTGAGGACGTGGAGGATGATATCGATGAGCTCCTCCTGCAATCCTTCCCTCTGGTCATCCGGCATCCCTGTGGGTACAGTGCCAGGCAGAGGTGGGACAGCTGTGTCACCTACCAGTGCCTGCTGTGGGAGCAAGGGTGACTGGTGTGCAAGGAGAGCACCTGTGCATTTACTAACCTGCCTGATCTCAAGGGATGTGGTACGCAGGGGAGGGCAGTCAAACTGGCAGAAAAAATCTATCCAAAGCCCTAATCCTGTCTTCAAAAACTCTGCAGGCCCTGTGAAAGCTGTCCAGTTGCTGAGAAGTTTAATCTTTAGATCTGCAAAACTCTTATTTGCAAGGAAGCCACTGCAGAGGATGGGAGCAGGGTTTACTGATGTTTGCACAGTACTGCTGTGAAGAGACAATTGTTCTGCACATCCAGCACTGATGAGGATGTTTTTGTAAATTTAATTTCCCAGGAGTTTTAGAAAAAAATTCAGTGGGACCCATTTTCAGAGAAACTGTGCCAACTGCATCAGACTGCAAGGCCTCCACCGGCACAACTTTCTATCAGTCCCCTGCTTAACTAAACATGTGTTTAGGGACAGGATGTCACAGGGAAAACATTGTTCCTGCACTGCACAGCTGCAGCCAGTTTCTGGCAGTCCTTGTCAACAGATAAAATGCCCAAAGGCCAAGCAGAGAGTCCCAGCGGAGATCCTGCAATGACAAAGTTCTCCTTTTCCTCTGCTTCACTAATGTGGCTAAAAATAGGCAGGAGGCTGCCATTCAAGGGCAAAAAAATCCGTAGGAGCAGAGCCTGCAGGAATCAGGCCTGCACACAGCATCCACGCCTGCAAGAATCAGAGTGAATCAAGTGTTTACACAAAATAAAAGTGGCAGAAGGGGGAAGCAGATTCTGGCCAGAAATAACGACTGCTCTGCACAGAGAGCTGCTGCATTTAGCATTTTATAAATAACACAAAAAAGCACCAGCCTCCCATCAGAACTAAACAACTGCAAAACCTTTTTGCTTCTAAATGTTCCAAGTTCCATTAAATTTGTTGCAAGAACCTGATTTTGAGACTGTTTTATACCAGGGCTTGTTCTAAGCACAGACAAACCTGCCTACCCTGCCCTTGAGCTAGACCATGGCCTAAAATAAACCAAAGCAAATGGCATGTTTCTCAAGCTTTCCATCTGTCCTAATCTCAACAGGTGACAGTGCACAAGATCCATGCAGGATCTGGCCTCTCTCTGCTGCAACTGTCTGCTGGTAGCAGCCTGCTGGCAGAGGGGCTCAGTGGGGCAGGAGAAGTGGAACATTGGTAGAGCTACATCAAAAACCATCTGTGCAGAGCCTGAAGAAAACTCATGGCTGCAGAAGGTCTCCACTGCAAGAAGCAGCTGCTGTGAGCTCAGGCCCTTGGAGTAATGGAATGTCACTTTCTGCAGCCTCCCAGGGAGGTCTGAGCCAGAAGGAGCCCCATGGCATAGACCTTGCCCCCGCAGAGTGGGAAGAACAGAATCCCCCCTCACCTGGTGGGAAGCGGCGCAGGGATCGCCGCACATCCAGTAACACTTGCTGGTAATCCTTACTTTCCTCTCGTAGCTCCTTCCCTGCTGAGAAAAAGAGGAACAGGACTAACAGAAAGTAGTGTAACAGTACTGGGAAGAGAGTGGGGTGAGGGAGCTGGGAAGATCCCTGTTGAAGTCAGACATGAGGCTGCACACACCCCCCGCTCCACTGTACATCCTCTTTTTCATGGCACACCTCAGCCTTGTCCCTGCACTTTCACTGCCACACACTCTGACACTAACAGCAGATGAGACAATTGCTTCTTTCAACAACACTTGTTAAAATGCTTAAACTGACAGCACTCCCAGCACTCCTAGAAACATCTCTGCTTCACAGTTTTGCTGTGCAATTCAAAGTGTACTCAGCAGCAGCACCGGAAGTGTGCTGTGGAAACCACAAAGAATCATTTATAAAACAGAAACAATTCAGAAGAAAACCGCATGCAGGGTTAGCAAAGACAGTTAAAACAGGAAACCTAAGTGAGCCAGCAAATTCTTTCTATGTGATCATGTGAAGTTAAACATTGTCTTCCAGAAGCTCTGGCCACCTCACAGCACCCCTAATGTCACCTGGCTCTTGACTGAGGTGGGGGGATGCATGCTTCCAAACAGCCACAGAATCAGGGACAAAAACAAAACCAGTCCTAGGTTACTATAAAAGCTACAGAACCTGGAGCTCCTGCATTGCTAAGGTTTAAAAACCTTGTGGGTACTTCATCAGTAAGGCTGATGTCCCTGCACCTGTTCTGACCAAAAGCCACATGTGCTTCACACAACAAATGCTTCCTGGGAGACACCTTGGGAGGATTTTGGCCAAGCCAGGGCTCAGCACAGCCATCTCTCCATGGGAGCAACACAAATTCTACTGCAGGTGAACTCACATATGTCAGCTAATGCTCAGGGCCACGCTGACCACATCCACAATGAACTGATTCCATCACTATCACTAAACAAAACAACAAATGTCGTTTTTAGAAGTCATGTATTGTTTACATACAACACAGTATTGGTGCTGCAGTATGTCCCCTTTGTACATGAGCTTAGTGAGAAATGTAACACACACAGGGAAAAGGCAGGTCAGAAAGCACATCCTTCCTCCAGTGACAAAGGTCACCAAGCTGTTCTTCCCAAGCAGCTGAGTCCAGGCTGTTCCATACCTGGAAGAGGGGGCAGGTCATCTGTATTAACGCTGAGCAGCTTTGGCCACACTTTGCACCGGATCTCGTCTGTCAGGAGCCCACCCTCACTGATTGCCATCCGCCTCAGTGTCGCCACATCAATGGGGTCACTGTTCAGGGCCTTGTAAATCTCTGCCACTTTTCTTTTCTTCTTAGCATCGAAGTCTGCAAAAGGTCACAGAGATATGAGCTGACAGGCAATGGCAGCACACAGCAGGGGTGAGCAACAGCCACTCACAGCAATGTCATACACACAAGGGAGATGACACAGGACAGTTGTCCCACTGTCAGGACAGGGATGATTCTGGTGGTGACCCCTCCAGCTGAGTGTCCCCATTTCTGCAGGCTTAGCATTGGGGGCACCTGAAAGGGGACCCTCACTGCTTCCCTACAAACCCTGGGAGTCCCACTGTGGGAGTCAAAAAGGTCTCCTCCTGACACGGGAGCCACCACCAGGGCCCAGATGGAGCCCTTAGCTCCTATCCTTCCCAACGGCTCCATGCAGGACCAAGACAGCCCTGCAAAGCCATCCTGCAACTCTTTGCTCTTTGATGCAGCTGCCAGCTCAGATGTCAAGTGTTTCTTAAGACCAGGACTTAGGACAGTGTTCTAAAAAGGTTAGGAAAGTGTTCCCAAAACTGTGTTCCTACCGACTCCCAGGTGCAGCCGTCCTAGGAAGAAGCCTGAGCATTTCCACTGACAGCAACAGACACAAGAAAGGACATAATTATACCAGAGTTAAAGAATCATAAGCACATTGACTTCTCCTACAACAAACACAAACCTGCCAGCCATCAGTACACATGCAGCTCAGGCAGTAGCAAACAATTCCCACTGTTCTGAATAGCACAGGAACTTGGGGCAGGGAGGGAAGGGGGTAACACACAAAGCACACAGTGCTCGGGTTAGACAAACTTACAGGACACCAGAGCGCTTCCCAGGGAGCGGAGAAGGGACACTATTTCACACCACATGGTGGAATTTGTCACCGCTGCCTCGTGTGAGGAATGGGAGAAGCGGCCGAGAGCCACTCGATATCCCACACGGGAGGAGTTCCCAGTAAGGAGGCTTTGCTGAGCAGCTGTGGGGCTGGAGTGCAGGATGAGGCCACAAACGCTGCCTTTCCCTAAAGGCTTTTCCCATAGATGCAACAACTCCTGGGATCCAAACAAGACTTGTTCTATAGGAGACGTGTCCAAAGAGGATTTCGGGTGGGAGGAATTAAAAGGACCTCGATGGAGAAACAGCTGTTTCCCAAGGCCGCGCCCTCCTGGCAGCGATCAGAGAGCTCCTTCCTCTGCCCACGTGGCACCTCAGCCACTGCCCCTGCCCTCTCACTGCGAGCTCCTGGCTGGAAGCGCAGCTCTCAGCGAGGTCTGAAGGGAGCCGGGAGGTCAGCAGGCTGCTCACATACACGGACGATAAGTAGGTCGAGCAGTGGATGCTGTTCCTTCTCAAAGACCCTTTTAAAACACTTCTTGGATCAAAACAAGCTGTAACAGCCTACGACAAAGCTCCACCTCCCTCCGAATTCCAAGTTCTTGGTAACATTAAATCTCCTATCGCTCACACAGTGACTACAGGTTCTTTTATTTCCTTTCCCGCCCCTTGTGCAAGCAGGGTTATTTGCACAACAGAAGCCAGCTCTGCTCAGCCGGTTCCCTATTCCTAGCCAGCTCCCTACCCTCAGCTGTTCCTGATCCCCTGCCACACACATACACTGGGCTGTCACATACCGATGCCTTGGGAAGGAGGAGACAAAGCCTACGGGAGGAAAAACTCTGTTCACACACAAAGAACTTAAGGAGTAGTGGGAAGGAAGGAGCACATCTTGCGGGCTCGTCCTCTCAGACTTACTGACAAAGACCCCAATATTTACACTTTTCAAACACACATGGGACAATAGCCTCGAGTATTACCAAAAGCAGTGCATTTCAAAGCATGTTTTGTGCAACCACAAGACCCTAACTCGCAGGTTCACACTTGGAAGGAGAGACATAAACCCAAGCTGAGAGCGGTGTAAAACCCAGATGGGTCCGTCGGTGCTTCTGCAGCGCTGCAGGCACCGGGCACCGACACACGGCCTCGCCAGGTTTGGCCAGACCCTGCGCTGCCGCAGAGCCCTCGGTCACTGCCGGGAGCGCCCGCGGGCCCAGCTAGGGTCAGGCAGCACAAACCGCGCCCGGCTGCTTCCGTCCACCCGAGCCCGCGGCGGCCGCACAGCCGCGGGGTGAGCAGGACCCTTCGCTCGGACCCGGGACCCCCGGGACCCCCGGGACCCCCCGGATTCCCCGCCCGCTCCCGCCGGGGCAGCTCAGAGCGCAGCGCCGGCCCCGCCCCGCCGCCAGGGGGCGCCGCCGCGCCCACAAGGGGCGCTCCAGCCCCCGCCCCCTCAGCGGAACCACCGCCCCCCGCCCGCCGGGCCCGGCCCAGCCCGTACCGTGGCCGCCGACGCCGTTGCGCGGCGGGCTCTGCCGGCCCATGTTCCCGGGCGCTGCGGCGCATTCCGGGCCGGACACCGGACCGGACCGGGCCGGGGCTCCGCGCTCCCCGCGCCGTCCGGTCCCGTCCCGTCCCGCCCCCACCCGCTCCCCCCGCCCCCCGCCCGCCGGCGCGCGGGCGGGACGTCACGGCACCGCAATGCGCAGGCGCGGCGCCTCTAGGCGGGTCACGCGAGCGGAGGTAGCCGCGCATGCGCAAACAGGAGGGCGCAGCCAGCTTGATAGCTGGGTGTGCGTGTCAGGAGTTACTTAAGATAAAATAAACCAAAAAACCCCGAACCCCCAACACCACCCCCCCTCCCCGCCATGTCCACGGCACAGATTATTCCCAGCGCTGTCGCGACCGGGTAACATATGCACAATGGTGCTGCACACGGGCTGCTGCCACCCCGTAAAAAACAGCCGTAACCCCTCCGAACTCCCCCATCGATGCTGTGAGACCCCGCAGCGGGAGAACAAGCTCCCGGCACTTCGTGTGAGGGCTTGTCAAAGCCACAAAGCTCCTTCCAGGCACAAGGTTCCGCGGTTCCCTGTGCAAGGGCTGATGGGCACCGGGGCCATCCGCCACTCCCCGTCTTCTCTTCCACACGTCTTAACCTGGTGCAAACCTCCCTCGCTTAGAATAACAAAAGAACTGGGCTAAATGTCCTGCATGGCTCAGAACCAGTGCAAACAAGCTGTATTTTGTCATATTGGGTGCTTTTACGTTACAGCACATTGAGGTAACAGTCAACACAGTCCAACTTTCACATCACTTTAGGATATAAAAGATTAAGTACAATGGATTTCCACTGGATGAAGGCATGGAGGAGAAAGCTACCGTGGTGTACGTGAAAAACCTCATTTCCCTGCCAGCAATTCTCACAGAAAGAGGCAGCGTTCCATGTCCCACAAATCAGCTCAATCCAGCCCACATGCTCCATCCTAAAATTAACTAAGCAACGTGGAAGCACACGTCCATCCCCCCCGAAAGGACAGAGGGATGGGTGCCTGGGACAAGCAGGAGCTGCAGGCCAAGGCATCAGCACCCACTGAGGAACATGAAGATCACTCAGTGACCAGGGGAACAATTGCTGCAATGGCTTTGGGATGGGACGTCACTGAGAGGGACAGGTGCTATTGTGCCTGCAGCCACACCAGCTGAGCCCCCCTAGCATCAGGTGACTGAAAACAAGTCACAGAAATCCAGTGAGTGGCAACACGCACAAACACCTAAGAACTGGTTCATCATGTCAATTCCCCACCATCATGACTGAGACAGGAGGTTTGGTTTTTTTTTTTGTTATGGCAAAAGATCCTTCTTCCAGGAAATACTTTGGCTTGTGACATCTGTGTAAGGCTTCTCTGCACTGCTCCCCACGGGTGTGACAGGGACATGGCCTGCCCAGGGCACATGTGGCTGTCACCACTCCTGTGTCAGTGTATGACCACCCCAGGGAGGCCTCTACACAGGGAACTTAAATCTAACCTCGATAAATAAAACCAAATGTTTATTTACACCAAAGAATTCCAACACTGGATCTTTCACATATGAAGGACAAAGTATATATACACAGCAAGGGATAGCAGGGCTGTAACAAGGGTGCTTTTCCGTTGTCAATGATAATATTTGTCCACAATTACTGATCTACCATTTCAGTTTAAGTTAACGTCTCCTCGCTCCTTCCTCTCAGTGCATATTTACAAGACTGTGAGGTAACTGGTATTCTCACCACATGGCACGTGAGGGAGGGGATGGTGGGTGAAGATGTGGGATCGGACTTGGCGCAGTCTGATTTTTCCAGCTTTAAGTAGCCACCAGCTCAAAACCTATAGAAACAATTTAAAAACAATATACCCAATAACAAACTAATTCCAGGGATCCAAGCCAAGCAACGGCTGGAAGAACCCTCTGTGAGAAAGGGGCTGATCAGAGCAGGGCTTACTCTACAGGAGCACCTGTCTCACGAGGTGGCAAGGACTCCCATTGGATCAGTAACTTCATTTTTAAGACTAAAATTACATGCAAGGGGTGAGTTGGCATTCTGGTTGACTCCTAAGGAGACATTATCCAATCCAATTAGGGTTTTGGACACTATCTGCACTTATTCCTTTTAAGCTTATCCCACCTCTCCCTACTGGAATTGTCTCCTCAGTGTACCCTGGCTGGGACATATGCAGGACATGGGGTTCAAGTGTGGTACTTTAAGAATCCCCTCCCCTGCCTCACGAAGACTTGGTTTGGTAGTCCCTGGAGAACAGCACAATCCCCCAAGGTGTAGGCTCGTGGAGGAATAATGGTGGGAACATGAAGAGATTTCCAGCAGGATGCAAGAGCTTGAAAATGTTGTTGATTAATCTTTGTTATTACATGGAGAGTTGGGGTTTTTTTGTTTGATTTTTTTTTGGGGGGGGGTGAAAGAAAAACTGTCCAAGAAGTATTCCATCTGTAGGTATTTTCAGGGAATCCCCTGAGTTACGAAAAGTTCAAGTAAAAAAAGAAAAATCAGCCTATAATAATTTTGTATATAATGACTGAACTACTATAAATCCACAAGCAACAGTTCAGACACGGTGTCTCCAAAGCGTTCATCCCCTCCCTTCCCCTGCCAGGCATGAGCTGCGTCCTGAGGAGAGGTGGAGGGGGAAACCTCTTCCCCACCTGACTCAGCTCAGGCAGCAGGAGACAGAGCCCATCACTACTGCTGGGCGCCTGCAGCAGCTGGAACCGGCATCCCCAGGGTGGTGGTGGCAGAGATGACGGGTGAGCCTGCTAGAGGTCCAAGGGGTGAAGGTGTTGGCACTGAAGAAATCCCTGGAAGAGAGACAGGTAAACTGGAATTAGAGTGAAAACAGCACTGCTATCCAGGACAGCTCAGCTTCTGAAGTCAAGTGGTAGCTTTGCACGTCAGTTATGTTTTCAGAGCTGCCAAAATAAGCTGAGATCAGAGATCTGTCACTGTTCTCTGCAGCTCTGGGAAGGGCACAGATTTGCACACATTCGAGTGTCACTGATGGGCAGAGATGTGGCAGGATCACAGAATGGTTTGGGTTGGAAAGGACCTTAAAACTCCTCTTGTTCCAACCACCCTGCCATGGGTAGGGACACCTTCCACTAGACCAGGTTGCACCAAGCCCCATCCAAGCTGGGCCTTTAACAATTCCAGGGATCGGGCAGCCACAGCTTCTCTGAGCAACCTATGCCAGTGGACAGTCCTTCAAACTGCTGCTAGAAAATCAACTGCAAAGCATTTGTTAAAGTAAGACCAGAAAAACAGGTCAGGCTGCCCAAGGCCTTATTTTATCAGGCTCTCCCACCCACTTCACAGCACTCCTTGCCCTTGTCCACCATCCTGGGAGATGACCCAACGTCCCACCTGCTCAATTCTCCCTCCTGGATCCTCCCACCCACCCTACATGTACAAATGCTTTAGCACACCAAGCACCAAGAATAGTTGGTAGAACTGACCTGACATCATGCTCGCACTGCTGACAGGAGTGCTGCCACCTGGCAAGTTGGATGGGCCCATCCGAGCCTGGTCTTTCACAATGGGATCTAGGAAGAGCACACTACCTGTAAGTGCTGTTGCCAGAGAGATGCTGAGGCACACAGACTGCCTGTGGCCTGTGTGTTCAGCCAGTCCTGGCACTCTGCTGGTGTCACATAACATCAACCATCAACTAGTGAAACACAGACATTTCCACCAGCTCCAGTGGAAAGCACTCAAGAATGCACCAAGGTCATATGATATTGAGGAAAGTCAGCTAAATGACGTGATTTGCAGTTCAGCATGACTGACTGACAGGAAAAGCTCAAGGATATTACAGCAAAGTCGATCTTTCTGTGCTAAGCAACTGTGTAATTGCAGAAAGCCAAACCCAGAATATGGGTGTAACAAGCTGAAAGATTATCACTAATTACAGTCATGTGTCATGTCTCTATACACATCTCACAGCAGCCTGTGAGCTGCCAGGAGTGTCACCGGAACTTGTTGTCTTCCATTATCCCAGCTTACTCACTAACTTTTTATTTTCAGCTGCATGTAAATAACTCTCTCACCTGAACGGGGACAACCCTTTCCTGCCTCCCAGGCCTTCTGTGC
Organism: Lichenostomus cassidix; assembly: GCF_008360975.1. Lineage (NCBI taxonomy): Eukaryota > Metazoa > Chordata > Aves > Passeriformes > Meliphagidae > Lichenostomus > Lichenostomus cassidix. The sequence continues at coordinate 7,145,016 of NC_139500.1, read as the reverse complement.
CAGACAAAGGAATTCCAAACTTTGCCTTTCCTCATGCTGAGCTCAGCACAACCTGTATCTCTTTGCGGACACAAGTTAATCAACTGTTTGTCCAGTTCTCACATTCCAAGCTTTTGGCTTCGCTAATGCTCATAATTGCAAAACATTTCCCTGGGATATTTCCAACAGGTGTAGCACAGATCAACAGTTAATTAAAGGGAACCCTTCAGCAGCAGCAGCAGAAGCAAAAAAAACCCCCAAAAAACCGAACAAACCACCTGAGCAAATATTGACACTATGCATTTTGCAGCTGCTTCAAACCCCTAAATATCAGTATCTGTGAAAACCAGCAATCATTTAAAAACATTTACTAGTGAAAGTTACATTTTTGCTTGCAAAACCAAGATCTGCATATATCAGCAGCTAAGCAATTTAGCAACAAAAGAAGGTAAAAGGTCTGTTTATCAACAAACCAGAACTCCCTGTTTATCCAAACACAAGAATCCATGCCCACCCCAAATCACATCATTTAGGTGACTTTCCTTGGTATCATCTGCTGATTCAGTGCAATTATTTGTAGAAACCAGGCTTATCATTGCTGCCATTCTCTTGTTTCCATCTACACAACTCCTGGGAACAGAGACTTCCCAGAGGCAGAACTCTGAGGACAGCAGCTGATACTTACAGAAGTAGGGGTGTTCCATGGCTTCTCTTGCTGTGAGTCGTGACTGGTGATCATATCGCAACAGCTTGTCTAAGAAATCCAGAGCTTCTGGACTCACCAGATGTTGGTTCTCACTGTGGACAAAGCGCTCCCATCGCTTACGGGAGTGTCTGCAGGAAAAGAGACCCAAATCAGGTCAGGCAGGGGACAGCAATGCCAAAACTCACTTTTTTAAGGAGCAAGAACTGTGACAGATGTCCAGCCCAGAGGGAGGCCGCTGCTCTGTACAGCAGCTGCGGGGCTGAGACATTCCAGAACATGAAGCAGTGTCACCATGTCTCCACGTGGTGGCACAGCTGTCACAGCCCCAGCATAGCCACCTTGGCCACCACAGTCACTGCACAGCCCTGCCATGACCCCTACAGCAGCAGGACTAATGTTCAGAATGGATTACAGGCCTAAAATTCCTGGTTCTGCTCTTATGGCCCCAAAATTAGCTCCTTTAGTTTTAGGATCACACAAAATAACTCTGTGAGGGGGAAAAAAAACATATAAATGCCATCTTAAGCAGCACCTGACTTTCTGCACTGTAATGCTGAGAAACACCATTTTGTTTTTTTTTCCCCAGACTGAAGAGTGCATTTGCCCTTCATGCTTTCTGCTCCAGTAGTTCCTTTATTGCTTGGATGACATTTAAAAACCTTTCCTCAGGCCCATTTCCATATAAAGGACTACAGGAAGCACTGGCAAAAGGGACTGAAAGCACAAAGTGACAGTTTTCCAGAATTCTGGCTCTGATTTTTCCCACAAGTTTTTGTTCATTTCAAGATCTGTTGACAAAGCTGTAGCTGTCTGGGTCTACCAAAAAGACTCCAGGCTTTGGCTCACCTGCCCAAGATGTCATTGAAACGTGGATCCAGTTCAATGTTGTATTTGTCAATGTAGTCATACAGATCTTCTGTCCCCAGCACCTTGGCTATCCTCACCAGCTGGGAACAAACACAAAAACAAGTCACTGCTGTGAAGGTATGATAATACCAGAGCCTGCATAAAGATATAGCAGCACAATCCCTTGGGAGCTTGAATGTGGTCTCAGCAGTGTAAATTAGAAGCCACAGGGTCATCCTGTGGCTCTGGCTGCCCCAGCCACACACAGTCCCAGACATCAGGAACATGCCTCCACTCACAGCAAGAGCTCAGTACCCCAAGGCAGACAAGAGGGAGCCACAGACCCAAAAATCTCTAAACCCTGAGGCCCTGCAACATTAACTCCCTTAGTGGAAAGAAAATACTCAAATCCAGCAGAGGGGAAGGCAAGAATAACTGGTCAAAAAAGCAGAAATTCTGGATTTTGCATGTGAAAGGTGAAGCACTACCCCAGAGAGCTCCAGAATGAAGGTTTGAGAATAGAAGGTCCCTGTTCCAGAATATTTGCATGGCAGTCACATGCTGAGCATGTGATAAAGGTTTAAATATAAAAATGTTGGCCTAAAGGCAACACATCAAGAATTTCACAATCTATATACACCTGTAGCAAATTCACAATTACTATACAGAACGGGGGAAGAGTGAATAGTGACAGGGGCTTTTCACATAACATAACATAACCTCAGGAATAGTCAAACTATGTACCAGAACACACCAGCCTTAATATAACTGTTGCTACAGCTTTTTCCAGACACCTACTGAGGAGCTCCTAAGTACAAAGCTCTATAAATCCATTTCTGTTTAATTGGTTACATAATCTTGCACACTTGGGAAAAGAAATGTGGCTTCAAACTGAGCAAAGAAGCCATTAGAGAAAGGCTTAAAAATTCTCTGGATGACTTGATAGAAGCCTAAGCAGGAAACCTTCATGGTGCTAAGAGAACAGACATTGTACATGACCAGCTCTCACCTGATCATAGTTGTCATGGCCATGGAAAAATGGCTCCTTTCGGAATATCATACTAGCCAACATGCAACCCAAGCTCCACATATCCAGACTGTAATCATACATCTGTACAAAACCAGAAGGACAATTCAATTTCTAATGAATTAAGCAGAATAGACTTCCAAAACTAACAGGGTCCACCCCCTCCCTCCAGTGACATGAACACAGCCATGTTATGCTAGAAACAAACTGAACTATCTTCATCCCTAAATCATTGTTCAGCTCATTGTTCCAGTTACTCAAACTGGGATACAGCAATTAGCAGGACAGCAGGTATCCTCGTTCCATCCCTCTCTGCCAGGATATTAAAGACCAGAGCTTTCTTCTATTTTCACTGCAGACTCCCAATGTTATAAACCACTGAGAAACGTGTGTTGAGAAAGGAAGCAGTGCAACAAGCAACAAAACGTGTGAACTCCCCAGGAGCCATGGGCAGGTAAGGGATGTGCCTTTTTCCAGAACCAGCATGGTCTGAAAGTCACCAGGAACACTGTGATTTCCATAATGCAAACTGCCATCAGATATGGGGATGCTTTTATAGCTTAATTTAGAAGTTCATGAAGTACTCGTTGTTCCTACAGGGGCTTTATTTCATTCCTGTACCTTACTGCAAACACAGCCTTGCTAAAAAAATATTCAACATTTGTATTCCAAGATCCATGATGATAGTTCTGCAGCTCTTCCTCAGGTCCTGAGACTACTCATTAGTTTCTTTCATTCAGTGGCTTTATAGCCACTGCTTTCTGCCATAAATTTTGGAACAAACTGTCTTTAGCTTTAACTCTCTAGACATCTGAATTTTGTGTTTATTACCTTGAAATGGCACTGACTTTCCATATAAAAGTCAGTAAGAAGTCCTGGTAATTCTTACCTGATAATCTACAAGAAGTTCAGGTCCTTTGAAATATCTGGAAGCCACTCTGACATTGTACTCTTGGCCGGGGTGATAGAATTCAGCCAAACCCCAGTCTATTAGTCTAAGCTAGAAATGGTAGAAAAAAAAGAAAAAAGGCTCAAGGGATGTTCCAGCTTTCCACTGGCTGAATGACACCGGTGAGTTTAGTTTGAAGTTAATTTACAAGTCTTCCATATTCAATTAATTTGATCAGAGTATCTGGTTACATATTGTCCCCAAACCCGTATCACCAACCAGTCTAAATATAATACATCTCCTTACAACCCTGCCCATGGGTTACATGTGACCCATTAAAGCCTCAAAAAGCAGCATATAACAATCTCATTTCACATTTCTCCACACCACAAAAGCAGAGTCTTCCTCAAGGAGGTCTACTAGTACCACTACACAGGAATACCCAAAAGGTATCCCAGTTTGCCAAGAGAAAAGCAAGACCCCTCCCTGACCCCTGGCCACCCCACACTACCTTTCTGTGCTCATGGTCAATCATGACGTTGTGAGGTTTGACATCTCTGTGCATGATTCCCATGCTATGGCAGTAATCTAGAGCCTGCAGGTGAAAGAAAAACAGATGCTGCAGTCACAAGAACCTCTCAGGTTCAACCACATTAAGCACTATTCTCACATATATCAAGTCTAAATGGATGACAAGACTGTCCAATGTTAGATCCTGGACTAGACTCACTGATCACAGAACATGCTTCTAGAGTCCCTAGAATCCCCTCTCAAAGGGAGGTCCCACCAACACAAATGTCTCATAATATTTGTGTGCTTCCTCATAAAAACTGGAATTTCAGAGTCCCTAAAGAGCATAGTTACCAGGCACTAATGATCACATATGCCCCCCCTTCTCCACACTCCTAAGGAGAAATTACTTGGTTCAGAAGAATGGACAAAGCCATTTCACTCACATTACATTAGAACACAAATCCAGCCAGAAAGAGATCACAATATTCTGTTTTCAGAGGCTACACGTACTCCTGATTTAGGATTTTAAGCTATCTAAATGCACCAAAAGGCTTTATTAGCCACAAAAGAAAACAAATAAAGGACTATAATTTGTTACAGAAACAGGGCTGAAAAATCGATACTGACTTGACCTTTTCCTGCCCAATTCTTCCATAGGCTCTTTCCTTTCCTTAGTGATACGATGTCACTACCATCAGTGACACGAGAACCACCTCTACAGGATTAGCTGAGAGCAAATACTAGAAACAAACCAACAAAACAGGAAAACACCAACTTACCTTCAAAATCTCATACATGTAGAATCGAATATCATAATCTGTTAATGTCTGGTATAATTGCTGTGGGACACAAACACATCCTGTCAGTGTTCAACATACAAAAAACCCATCACATCCATGCCAATCCAAAACTCCCAGCCCTGCTCTGGACTGCTATCATTGTCCAAACCTATCTGAAGCAACAGTCCAAGTTTCCCAACTTACTCTGATCCCACACCCAACTCTGATCAGTCTGTTCCTCTCTCTCTTTACAAATCCCATGCATAGCTTACTTCCAGCTCTGCTCAGACAGCACATCCTGGTTCCTGTCACTATCTCCCTCTGGCTGTACCCACCCACCACCAGCACGATGTATGGCATTACACAGCCTTTCTTCTCCTAAGGCAAGTCAGTAGGAAGGGGAACAAAGAAACATTTAAATCCCTATTCCCTTTCAGTATGAAAGGTCATAGAAACAGCTGTCTACATTTAAAGTGGTTTCAACAAATAGTTGTACACATAAAAGCAAAATGCCTCAAAAAACAGGCACTGATGGGCCACAAGATAACAGATTCATTTGTTACCACTTGGAATCTGGAGTCTCATCTTGTAACTTTGGTGGCAAAATGGTACTGACGAACAAATACAAACTTCCATCCCAACTGTATTTACCTTTAAAGGCATTTCCTATGCTGGAAGGAAATGATTCAATAATCTGCCTGACCTATGTACTTGCCTTTCCCCAGCAAAACAGTACGAGTGGCTCACAAACATAAAGAAAAGAGAAGTCACAGCCCACACTGTACCTTAAAGTCTGTGTTGTTTACATGTTCAAAAACCAAAGCAGGTGTTCGAGACTGGAACAGAAAGAAAAACATTCATCCACGTTGACATACATTTCCACTTAGGATAATGAATTAAATATTTATTCCTTCTAAAACTGCAAAAAACCCCTCTGCCTTGGATGTAGTTATGATTCCACTCAGACAGAGAGAGCACAGCCAAAGCCCACAGCCCCCGGCAGCACTGTTTGCACAGCGAATTAACTTGTCTCAGCTCACTGGTATCTCTTCCTCACAGAGTGAGGGGCTGGAGGGACCTGTGGGGGAAGGGCCCTCTAAAAGAAGTTTATCAGATTAAGAGCTGATCTGATTAGTCAATTCAAAAGCAGGATTTAAGAGCAGGGTAAAACATAAAAGCCAGGTCAGAGCTGAAATCAAACAGAGCAACTTCACCCATAACCCTAGTGTACCCTTCGAGTTCCTCCCATACTCACCACAGGATCTTTTACTATATCTGCAAGGGTGATTATATTGGGACCGCCTCGCAAGTTCTCTAAGATCTTGATTTCACGCTTGATTTTCTTCTTTTTAACAGGCTGAGGAATAAAAACCCAAAGTGTAAGATAAAGCACGGCAGTAAAGTGAGGCTAACAGCTCAACACCCAGATGACAACACCCAGATGACTGCAGATCAGCAAAATATATGAGCCTTTGCAGTTTAACCTGAGTATGCATCACACCATTAAGGGCTCAAATATCTGCTGTCTTCTTTCAACCATACAACCCTGACAGCTAGAGACAGTAATTCCATGTGAAGGAGAGGCAAGAAGATGGCATTTTTTTAAAAAGCTCTCTGAACATGATCTGATAGGACAAGAGGAAATGTCCTCAAGTCATGCCAGGGGACGTATAGGTTGGGTATCAGGAAAAAATTTCATCACAAGAAGGGTTGTCAAGCCCTGGAACAGGCTGCTCCAGTGGTGAAGACATCATTCTTGAATGGATTTAAAAGATGCAGTTGTAACACGTGGGGTATTGACTACACTTGATGAACTTAAGAGTGCTTTCCCAACCTGAATAGTTCTGTGATTCTCTGATACTCCAAGACTTCTTAACTGGCATGTGGCAAATGTTTAACTATGAGAAGTCCATGGGCTGAGGGTCATTAAATGAAGGCCATGCCCATGACAGCCTGCCAGGACGCTGGCACTTAGAGAAGCTGAGAATTTTGTAGTCAGCTGTTGAAGTGTTGCTTAGCTCCAAGTAAAAAGGTGTTGCACATCAGAGCTTCTTTAAGACAGTGCCTAATTCCTTACAGGCAGAGATCTGACTTAATAACCAAGTGCAGGGCTTTTATCAGGAGGCTCAAAACGATGGCCTGTTTCACTGAGTGACACTCCAAAGCCAGGCTTTAAGGATTTCAGTTTTAAAACATCAATCAGCCCTTTCTGGCCTCCTGATCACCTCGAGACAGATTTTATCTTTTGCCCAATCCCCAGCTCACCTTGAGAATTTTAACAACTACTTTTTCGTTATTTGTAATGTTGATGGCTTCAAATACTTCACTGTATTTGCCTCGGCCTAATTTTCGAACTAGCTGGTAATCATCTTGATTTCTGTGGAGAGAAAAGGTTAGAGTTCCAAAGGGCTCAGTCATTTCCATCACAACTTACAAAGTGCTCCTTAACACTCAATCACTGCCTCATTTCCCAGACAAAGGGGATCAACTAGTGCCTTACCTCTCCTGAATGGGATGATTTAATAATTAGGAGATAAACAGGGAGCTTCTATTTGGCCAAAACAGATTCAATCCAGAACTATGGATTGAGAGCCCGACTATGTATTTCAGCATTAGCAAACTCTAACTATGCCTTCTCTATTTGGAAGCTCCATTTTTCCTTGTATAATGCTGGTAAAATTCAACAAAGCCAGTAAGAGCAAAAATCTAAGGGCAAGCCTGTTTAAAAACAGTCTAGGCACAAAGCAGCACTTATGCTCAGACGGCTGTGTACATTCCAGAAACTGGGAACTGCACAGCTGAGGGCAGAACTCTGTCTGGGCCCTCCATATCCCAGCAGGAACGCAGAGCTATGAAGCTGCCACCACTGCTGTCTGATTCTGGGACACTTTAGTCATGAGCTCAATTTAGACCTCCTTCCTTCAAAGAGAAGCAGCCATGTCTTTTCCAGGCACTCGCAGAGAGCTGAGCAACAAGTCACTAAATAGTATGTACCTATTTAAGTCTGTGGAGTCTCTTCACTCATCCAAGTCAACAGCAACAGCAGTCTGAAATTCTTTTCAGCCCTGTACTCAGGACTGTTTGGATTGTTTCAGAAAAATATTTTCTTCCCTTTGAAAGGGATGTTTCCTGACTACCTGGCAAAGATTCTTCAAACTTTTAAGGAAGCTGTTATAAATGTTCCTCCACAAGTAGGGACTTAAAAGGTTGATAAAAAACCACTTTTCTGAAAAAGAGTTGTGATCTTTTCACTTGACATCTGCGAAGAAGCACGAAAAAGCCTCATGCAGCACAGATGCCTAAACTCCCAAAGTACCACTACACCGGATCTGCAGAGATTGATCCCAGTGCAGGGACATCCAGAAGCAGCCCAGAGACTTACCCCCACTCAACAACATGCGACTCATAGTCCCAGTACTCCCGGGGTCTGTGTGTATTCACATCCGTGTAAACTCTGGCCCTGCTCGGCACGGGTCCCGACATATCAGACAGCTTGGCAGGCGGAAGTGAGATGTGAAATCAGAGGCGACCTGGTCTGCAATGCTGACAGAGGAAAAAGGCCTCAGATTCCTCCACCTGCAGACAGAATATAAACCAGAGGTTAAATTCTCAAGGTACTTCAAAAGTATTTAAGTTAATCATTAAAAGCTGCTGCAAAGGAGAGGCTGGGGCCTGCCCAGCCACAGGCCTGGGATCACTTGTCAGAGTTTGAAAGCCATTTGTCTGCTCTCCCTCACACAGGACTGCCCCAAGCAAACCAACCCCCCGACCTTGCAACTTTCAGCACCTTGTTTCCAACTGCTGGTTGCAGAAGTAACTTTCCAAAAGGAAAGAAATGCCATGTGCTCTGTATCTGCAGACAGATTCCCTCCTTTTGACTCCAGAGTGAAAGCAACACCCACGGGCCACAATCTTACCCCCACCACAAGTCTTGTGCCATCCCATGTAACCAAATCAATTCTGCTCAGATGGGAACTAGCTTTAGTCACAACTTCCTACAGTCAAGACATTAAATCTGACTGTCCAAAAGACAGCAGCATCTGTGCTGGATTATGATGCTTTATTCAAACATGAAAGAAATGCACTGCTGCAAGAGTCTGAAGATGTTCCTTTGCACTCTGCTTGCCTAGAGAGTTTGGTAAGTACCTCCAATCCTTCCCCATTACAATGCAATTTTTGTGAAGCTTCTGCTAAGTCTTATCAGTATTAAGAGTAGTCAAAATCACTCCAAACAAAGTTACTGTATGTCAGAGACAAATACTCTTTATTTTTATCATATATATCTGAATATCTGATCATCTGTATCTGAATATTTAAGACAGCAGTAACTCACTAGAGTTCTGTATCAATATTATCTTACTTAAAATAAATGTGCCTTTGCACCTCTTAAATCTTTCACATGGCAAAATTAACACCTTTGCATGTGTTTAAATACAAGAATCCCCTTGTCAGCTTTCAAAATAATTTACAAGGAAGGGAGCTGTACTGGAGCATGGAGGAGTATTGTCTGGTATTTAGCACATGGCAGGGCCATACAGCCCTGTGTATGTGCTCTAACAGTGGGCAACACTACTACCTAAAGTAATGTATTTTTTTGCTATGCCAATCTTACTCCTTCACAGAAAACGGGCAACTGCTGGACTGCAGGAGGAAGTAATAGCCCCATTAATCACACACTAATGAGAAAGACCTAGAAATCTGCTCAGAGCAGTTAGCTTAAGCTATTACGACATGTCACACCAGAAGAAAACTCTAGAAGCAAAATCCTCCTCTATGGGCAGAGCCCTGTTGTTTATTTGAGGTCTGCAACACTTCAGCTGCTGTGAGGATCCAGCAAGGACCACTGGCTGTGAAGATTACGGTGGACCTTAGGGGACACAGTTCTGATGTCCTTCACTGTGTCACACAACCTAACTGGCAGCTGGTCCTGCATCCAGAAGCCGAAGTGCATGCAAGGACTCTGTGTCGTGGACAAAGCCTCCTTAGGTGGGACAGAGCTGAGCACTAGGTTACTTTCTGACCTACTGACACACAAGTGGTGCTGGTGGCACCTTCAGCCAGACAGGGTTGCAGTAATCCAGTTTCAAGGCTGAATACAGCACGATCCCAAAGTCCACAATGCAAGGGTGACTGAGGCCTTAGATTAATAAAAGAAGGATGGGGCACTACAGCCATGTGTCCAGCTAATGGAAGAATATGGAGTATTCCTGAAAATACAGAAAGCCTATTCCTGGACAAAATGCTAGTCCTCTCAGAAAATACAATTTCAGAAGATGAGGCAGCAATCATCTAAGACCTCAAAGCATTTATGTGGCATGACTCAGACACTTAGAAATTAGATGTCCCCAGGCATTACCAGAGCATGCAAGTTTACTAGAACAGTTTAGTACACTGAAATTTATTAGATTTTGAAGTTCAATCATTGTGTTTTTGTTTCTCTTCGTTCCATGTGCTTCTGGCAGGATATGCACTGGCCCATTTCCTCTGCCCAATGCTCCTTGTGAAGGAATTAACTGAACCTATAAAGGTCTCAGATGACTTAGCAATTTTGATTTTTAAGCACAACCCAGTATCAATAAAGCACATGTGACTGCTCCCCTCACCCAGCTTAGCAAGATCAGTTTCAGCACCAAAAAAAGAGAGAAAAAGAAAAATCAATCACATTATCTAAAGATAGATCAAATTTCACAGTGGCTATTTTTTGTCACGTAGCTCTAGCCTAGCTCAAGCAGCACATTGTAACAGGCTGCTCACAGAAGGGCTTTTTCAGGAAATCATCAACTGTAGCTTCTAAGAATGGCACACAATGTCTATTTACGAGGGTAGGTATTATTGTCTACTGTTCCTTACACAGGAAGGGGAGAGAGTCTGCACAGATAACTTAATTTTAAAGCAAACAGTTACAGACACACAAACTTACCCTGCCTGAAAGCTGCTCACTCACTCTGCTCAAAACTGCCAAGGAACTTGTATAGATTTTGCTTTCACTGCCCCTGGAGGAGGATTATTTTGCAGTGTATCCAAGCTCTTTGGCAGAAGGGAATGACACAAATAAGGACAGATAATGGGGACAGGTGTTGACATGCAAACGTCAGTTGAGCTTGCACTTTTAAGGCAGGAAAATCTACACTATGAGCAGCAATTGCACCCAGAGAAGTGCCCTGAGCTTGTTATAAAAGGTGAGTTCTATTTCTGCAGAATACAAACAGAATGTTGTCATTTATTAATTCCAGCATTAAAGAATCATAGAATAATTTATATTGGGAGAGTCTGCTAAACATCATGTAATCAAAGGAAATGGGGTGAGATCAGGGTCCAGTGCAGCCTTGAGCATCTCAAAGACAATATTAAAATTTTAATTTCTCTGGTAGAAAAGCGTTTAACCAGGAAGCAACCATGAGCAACATACTGGAGGTCACAGAGGAAGACAAAGCACCCATCTACAGTCTGACATACTGTTCACTGCCAAGGCTTGCCTGTGCAAGGACACAGAACATGGTTTCTCATTCAGCACCTGTGGTGACACCCCTTGGACACATACCACCCAACACGGGGGTCCACATAGCAGCTACAGCAAAGGAGCACCATGCCAAAGTTCCACTGCTGGCTTTTCCCACATAGGCCTGTCCTCAAAAATGCTGTTGCAGTATGAACAAACTGATAATTAGCTGATTTCTTACACAGCAGCCTTATCAAGAGGAACCCACAGGACCCTGTTCATCTTGCACAAGAACAGAGCCAAACACAGCTCCTGTCCTGCTAACAGAGACTCCACAGCAGTGCCCAAAGCCCCAGCCCAGAGACAAGAACAATTGCGCTGCCACTATATAGGAATTTTTTAATTGGAAGGCCTACTAATTAAAAAAGATCAGTTCTTAAACATTCAAATTCTTTTAACAGTAGCCTGTTGTCTGAACAGCTTGGCAAGCTTAGACATTTTGTGCCTAAAGTTCAATAAAAGGGTAAAAAGCCTCTGAATGTTCACTTTGAATCTGATTTTAAAAACATTTTAATGTAAACCAGTTACAAACTGCCTCATTTTTAAAAAGAGATGCTATCATCCTTAGAATGCACTCTAAGAACAACCATGCCCCCAAAGAGAATTTAATATTTTGTGAAGTATCCCTACTTCCAGTACCTACTCCAATTAGCACAGGAATTTCCTACACCCTCTGTCCTTCCAGATGCATGCACTTACAGCAAGTAGCAACAAAACACAGCTAAGAAATCCATGAAGATCAGTTTCTGAGAAACACATCTACTTCGCCTTTAGTACAATGTGGTTTTTTTTTTTTAAGTCAAGAATAACTGAGATACTGGAATGTTTTTTTTCTCCTTTTAAATGGAAATGTTTTTGGCACGGAACCTCTCTCAAGCAGTTACTCACTCAGAACTTTAAACCTACAAAGTTGCATCAGTATGATGCAGCACTTCTACAGGCTCCCAGTGAGCTGAAAGCCAAGAGCTTCCCAGAAGACTGGTGTCCCAAAGAACTCGCTAGTGCTATCCAAGTGATGACCTTTGTGGATAAGGTATGGAGTATAAATAATGTACCTAAGAACACAAGCACCGCTTGACACTGGCTGCCCTGTGGAAGCTGCTAACAACATGCCTTGCCCTCAGTGGGAGCAGTATGCTGCCAGGAGGATCCAAGCTCATTCACAGAGTGGACTGAACCCAGCAATCCTCGTTCAACACCACATAAACCTGGTTATTCCCATTGATCCACCAGAACTTGGCTTCAGCGAGCCCACAGCAGTCCCAAAAGAATAAGACAGGCCCTGAACTGCAGCAAGCTGAACTCAAAGAGCCAATAAAACATTTCTGTTGCTTTATGAATTCCAGACAGACTGTCCCAGACAAGCTCACCTTCCTCTCGAGTAGAAAGCGAGGTGGACAGATCGGCCAAACAGGTCTAGAGACTTTCCTCTCACTTCTACTTTCCCCACGTAAGCTCATTACAGTGGCGATTGTGCCAGCCTAAGACTGTAAACAGGCTGAGACAGCAGCAGGTTTGTTGTGAGAGAAGAAAAGCTCTGTCAGTGGAGAAGAGCAGAATTACAGTGTGGAGTCTGGAATCAAAAGGTTATTCCTTTTCTTTTATCTACAGCTGCAAGTGAGATGTTACCTTTCATATCAGAAGGCTTAAATCCAGCCTCTAAAATCATGAGTGTAAAATGTGATTTGTTAGGGTGAGCAAGAATTACAATTATCAGATAAAATTGATGATTATTTCCCTCACATAACCCACATAGTCCTGTAATCCTCCCAGGGAAGAGCACTTGCTCCTTCACAGTTTTGGAAAGTATCTAATAATGGAGAGACACCACTGAAATTAAAAAATCAAGACATGCCTGAATATTACAGTACAGCCTGATGGAAGTCAGTATCAATCAACACCCAGCTTACCTTTAAAAGCAATAATAGTCAACAACTTTGTAGAAAAATATGCTCCATCTCACAAAAGAAACCTGATTTGTGTGTTCTCCTGATGCTGAAACTGCAGCAATACAAGTAGGGAACAAATGACCTCCAGAAGTCCCTTGCAACCTATATTTTTCTATGATTTTACAGCTAAAATAGAAACAAGCCTGGATTAACAAAACTGACATTTTACATCCTTTCCTGAAGATCATTTACCTACTAAAGGGTCAACATCAATAGAAAAGCAGATTTTACAACTGGAGTTACAAAAAAACCCCAGCTTAGGTTTGAAATCAAACTTTTCTCTGGGTATTGTTTTGAACAGCACAGTCTGCTTTAACTGCATTTTCCAAGAAAACTGTCTTCCAGATTTCTTTTAAATAGCTGGTTGTGTCTGACTGTGGAGAAATAACAAATCATGATACGTAATGACCTCAACATTCCCTTAAGAAAGAAACATGAACTGTTGTGATTAATTCAAAACAAGACATGGCCAGTCTGTGGGGAAAGCAGTTGACAGGTTTAGTTATACTGGAAGAAACATCTTGGAGTAATTCTGCACTAGAAACATCCTAAATTTAGATTGACTCTTCCTTCATCAGCTCCACTGATTCCTCCCTGAATTCCTCACGGTTCCTGCCAAGGAAAAAGTCATCCCCTGCAATGAAGATCACAATCCATATGGAAGCCACAAGAACCACCATGGAATGGTTTTACTGTAACTCCATGTTTTATGATACTCTGCACAGTCTTGGGGAAAACATCACTGTCCCACTTTCCCAACTCAGAAAGCAGCATCTAACACGTCTGTCACCCTCCAGGATGCCCTGGCAGTGGCTGTGGTGCCACACACTCTTCTCCTGGCAGAAGGTCTGTTACGCTTTCTCTTTCTTTTTGTTCAGATCTGTAACTGCTGAATTTTAGCAGAGCTCACATGAACCCTCTTTGGGTCTCCAGTATGTAAGGCTGGTTGGACACCTGTCCTTTGCCAACCATCAGTGTTGGAACAGGATGTGGACCTGCGGCAGACCACCAGGATTACCTCCAGCAGCAGGGAATGCTGCTCATTCCATCTCCTAAGACATTCTGTAAGAACAGAAAACTTCCCAAAATCATCAAAAATCATCTTTTCGGAGCTAAGTTAGTCAACGGCACATGGAGCAAAGAGAAAGACCCCAAAACACAAAGACCCCGAAGCTGACCTTGGATGAGGCTGTGCAGCCACAGGGGGCAGCAACACCAGCAAGACACCCAAGCCCCAGCAGCCGAGCACAGGCTCTGCCCCTTTTCCCATGCTGGCAGCTTCTCCTGCCACTGCTCCCAGCCTCCCATAAACCCAGCAGATATCCTCACTGCCAGTCCTGACACAAGCCGATAAAGATGGCTGCAGTATAACCAGGCATTGCCAAGCTAACGTGTCTGTACACACACACACCAAACAAAAACCAATAGCAAAACTCTTCTGCTTGAACCTCTTCCTCAAACCGACAGTTCAGGCTGAGCAAGGAATGCAGGAAAGGCGAGGGGATTTTTTTTGGAGTATTATCCCTTTAGGTCTGCCCTAAAGCCAAAGCAAGACTTTAACAGGAAGCAGTTTTTTTTCTTCCAAGAGCACTAACAAAACTAAACCTTCTACTGCTGGAGATTTGGACAGTATTCCAGTTACCAAAACTATAGTTTTTGAGATCCCAGCAACACCAGGGAACTCTTCCTGGAGGCTCACAAAGGGGATTGTTTCAGAACCACTACAGGCTCTTCACAGCTGACATCAGGTTCCACTGGCAGCATCCTCTGGAATGTTCTACCTCCCTAATTGCTGCTAAGTGACACAGTTGTTTTCCTCATTAATTAATAGGCACAGAGTACTGCCAGGCCAATCGTTCAGCTGATTTGACTCCTATGGTTCATGCACAGAGAGAGATCTAGGCACAACTCAGACAACTGACTGGTACCAGTGATCTGTTACAGAGTTTTAATTGATCTGATCATGCAATTCCTAGAAGCAGGAACAGTTATCAGAGCCAAAGGATAAACCAGAGGACACTGCATGTAACTATTTCTTCAGGAAATCCCTGTGATCAGCTGTTCCATGGAACAAGCAATGCATCACAAGCCATCTCCAATCACTCAGCCAGCATCCAGCAGGCTCAGCAAGAGACACCCGATGCAAACCCCTGCCAGCAAGTGAAGTTCTGACATAATTCTCAAAAAATTCATCATTATTAACACAAGATGAAACTAGCTACCACCATTCCAAGAATCAAATGGAAAAACCCAGCTATTAAACTCCAGCAATCAGCACTCTCCTTAACACCTTGCAAGCCCCCAGTAAAGCCACTGTGTCAAAACTTGTAACTTATTTTGCAAACTCAGTTGAAATTAATCTGGATGCTGGAGAGTGAGCAAAAAGCCCTGTTTTTCCTTCTGGAGTAAAACCAAGTGTGGAAAAAAAGGCTGGAATTCAACAGCACACCGCTAACAGATAGAGAAACCTGTTACAAAGACTGTAAGAGAAAGAACACTGCAGGAGCTCTTGCTTTTCTAGACTGGAAATTAATTTGTTGTGCGCGTCCACGCTCATCCATTTTGTGAACACTAAAAATACTTTCTGACAACTCACACGCACATGTGCAAATATGCTCTGAGAAAATGCCTTCTCCAAAGGCTTTGGTAACAACAGGGAGAGGCACCTTTTTGGCTCCCCGGACACAGGAGGATTTGAGGCCACTTCTTTCCCACCAGGGCAAGACCTTTCCCACTCAGGGAAAGCAAGTTCTGGCATGTAATTCTGTGTTAGCACATTGGATTCTCCCTGCACTTGGCTTAATTAAAAGAGGACTAATTTAGCCTTTGGTTGTTCCAGAAGGTGCAAGGGCAGAGCCTACTTCTCTGCAAAAAGAGAGTGAGTAACATCAATTTTCTAGGTCTGCTGTTAACACTCAAGACTGTCCAATAGGAAACCTGAGCCAAACTCCTGCCTTGACTCAAAATTGTTTTCCATCTAGCACATATTCTATTCACCATTCACATGAAATAAATTGCCATAATATGATGCAGCCATTACATGGAGAGGAGCTGGACAGTCTGCTTTAGAAACCACCTCCCTGTAAATGGTAATATTCACTAAAAAATAGAACTCAGTAAGGAGGACATAACCTAAATCTCAGAAATAAACTCAGTGGAAAATTAAAATTATTGAAGTTGTAACCTTCCAAATGTGAGTCTGTGGTGGTACCAAGTCCACAAAGAACTCCAAGCCTCCCTTCTGCTCTTCAGCCTCCCAAAGCAGCAGCATGAAACGGATAATAAAATCATTTGTCCAGAACAGTGTGAACACAGGAGCAGGTGAGACTTGTGCCAGGATCATGTAGCTGCTTCTCTACTGTTGACTCCTGAACAGAAAATACCCATGAACCACTGATCCAGTCCCCACATCAACAATCTCACTTCTCCTCCATCTTTCCTACCAATATGTAAGTTTGGCACCTTGATGGCAAAAAGGGCCAAAAACCAGCTTGGAAAAACACTCTACTTTCAGCAACAGAACTAACACCAGCTCAAAAAGCTGCAGCCTCCTCCTCCAAGCAGTTTTTTCAGGTTCAAAGGAGAACTCCCTTTCTCCAATTACATTCTGCAAATTCCAGGGAAGTCAGCTCTTGGAAGCCCCTGGAAGGAGATATCCAAGCTTAGAAAAATTATCCAAGAGCTGTCTTGCAACAAATGTTTGTAGCCAGACTGAGTCAAGGTAGTCCTTCCTGATCTTAAAATCTTGTTGGTTTTTTTTTCTCTCAAGATCCTTATGGGACAATAAGATCTAAGATGGCATCAATCTCATCCATGGAGTTTCTAAAACAGCTATCTTAATGTAAGCAATTCCATAATGGAGGAATGGTGGAGGTGACAGGTCTGGTAACCCAGAAATAAATCCCTGCCTCTTCAGAAATGTGACACTAAATTAATCACACCACCACAATGTCACCCATTTGCTTCTCCTGTCTTCCTTTCCCTTATTCCTTAGAGGACATGAGGAAAGACAAAAAGAGAAAATTAGCTCTGTAAGAAGAAAATGGAGAAGAATTGAAGTGGAAGTATAAGGACATCCACCATTTAATAAAATTGGGAAAAGTTGGGTACATGTCCCTTTATTAGAGCAAAAGATTTCTTTCTCTACAACTCTATGAATCCATAATCACCCTTCAGCACCCTATATGCCCCGAAATTCCTACTTCCAACTCATTCCATGCTGATGAACCTGATCTCCATTACTTGAAAATTCCCCAAATATCAAACACTAAAGTCTTTCCATGTCTCACCTAAAATTGTATTTTATCAAGTCTTTTCCCAACAATCCTTAATCCCAGGTTTGCATCTTTGTTCTCACATCTCACCAGCTTTTTTTCAAGCAAACAAGTACCATTAACTGCCCCTGCACAGACCTGAACAACCTCAATGCCATGCAACATTCCATGATCCCATTTCCTCCACATTTGCTAGAACCTACTGGCAATTTCACTAACCACTTTTCCAAAGAGCAATATTCCCAACATCCAACAAGCCTCGCTCTCCCTCAATCTATGAACCCAAGAGCCCTGCCAAACCCAGAAAACCTGTTCTGAACCTCCCAATTGGATGTCTCTGCTTTGTCCTCCAACATCTCTACCTCTCACCACATTTATCCATGCTCTGTGCCTCATTCCCTCACCCAGATCTTCAGCTGCATGAGTTTTTTTGCTTCTTTGCTGCAGCTAAAGCCAAGATCATGTTCCTTTCTTCAACCCTGTTTCAACTCCCCGTGGGCAGCAGCTGACTGGCCAAGCTCTTTGGTCTGAGTGCAGGACATGTACACCCAACTCTAACACCTCACAAACTGAGATCAAGAAGACAGCAGATTTCACTAACAACAGAAATTATATTACCAGGTATTGCCATAAAACACCAGAGAAAGATGAAATAAAGGAAATTTCTCCCCACTGGCAAGATTAAAGGGAAGGATCACTGCCTACCACCAAAGATAGACATTCTTAATGCTCAGGGAAAGGTCTGGACCTTTACAATAAGCCCTTTTCTGCCTGGAGTCATCCAAAGAGAACAGGGATTCCAGCCACAAGGCACAGGCAGATCTTTTCCTGAGTGCACAGCACTTGCCTGTCCTGATCGGACATCCCAATTCCAGTTTGCATCTTCCAGTTACAGACACAGTGTGCGTCTCCACAGAGGATGTGCTCTAGGAACTGAAACATTACCCTAACCCTAGGTTTAGGGCTAATTAAGGAACTGATGAAGCTTCACTTTCCCCAAATCCTGCCTTGAGCCTTCCCAAGCTCACTCTCTCCTCTCTTAGCAGAAGCTTCACCCTTTTCTACATCACATCAAAACCGGCAACCACAGGATGAGCGATTCCTCTGCCCCAGCCAACGATGCACCCAGAATCCACACTGGATTCACATTCAACACCCAGGTCTGCTGGCAGGATGGCACAAGCCCCAACCCTGAGTCTGAATGATCTGAGCAATTCTGTTTCAGAAAAGAGAGCCTGTTCAAAGAACAAAGAAATCACTCCCAGCCCCAAGCAGAAACGCTGGGTGTCCACTTGCTTTCCTCTGAACAGCTGCCACTGTGCCCAGTTCCCTGCGGCAGGGGCTCTTCCCAACCCATCTGCAGAGTGCACTGAGCGTTGGGGTTCCATGAGGAGCCAGGTGAGCACATGGCACAGCCCTCTCCAGAGGCATGTGCCCAGTTTCAAAGCCTGGCACCAAGGGTCAGTGCAAGAGCAGCTCCCCAGGGCCCCAGCCCAGGGTTAGCTTGAGCAACACAAACCCCAGACCACCACAGACCCCTCTCAGGGGTTAGAAAGGACCCACAAGGATCATCAAGTCCAACTCCTGGCCCCGCACAGGACACCCCAACCTCACCCTGCACCTGAGAACATTGTCCACATGCTCCTTGAGCTCTGTCAAGCTTGGGGCCGTTACCATTGCCCTGAGGAGCCTGTTTCAGTCTCCATCCACCATCTGCGTGAAAAATCTTTTCCTAATATCCAACCTAGACCACCCTGCACACAGCTCCATGCCATTTCCCCACGTCCTGCAACTGATCACCAGAGATGATAGATCAGTGCCTGCCCCTCCACTTCCCCTGAGTATTCACAATCCAAACTTTATTGGTTTTACCTAAAGCCCTTAGTAAGAAAGAATAAAGTGATCTGACACACACGGGGTTCCATAATCTTATTTAACCCCTCTCTTACAAACCACATTTTACCAACAGCCACACAGCTCTCGGTCCCAAGGCACAATTAACTAAATTAACAGCAGGGGAAAGACTGACCACTGCTTCCAGAGACTGGTGTGGAAAGTCGCGAGAACGACCTTCCCCTTCACCCAGAAAGGCCCAGAACGGAGTCCCTGCGTAGCCGGGGGTGGGAGCACAAACAGGCCTTTCCATGCCTCTCCGCATCCCCCCGCTTCTCCGGGCAGGGCGGGGAAGAGGCAAGACCGAGCAATTTAGGTAAATAACACCTACACGCCCCGAACGTGGGAGCTGAGAGAGCTGGGGGAGGGGACGGCTCCCGTTCCGCGGGGCCCTGCCCTTCCTGCGCGGCCGAGGGCGGCCCCGCACCGGGCTGGGGGCAGCGGGGTGGCCCCTCCACACCCCCTGCCCACTCCCCCCGGGGACTCGGACCCTTCCGTGGGCAGCAGGCGGCGGGCGCTGCCCTTCCCGCCGCACCGGGCCCGCCCGCTCTGCCCGTTCCCCCTCAGCGCCGCCGCGGCCCCGCTCTCCTGAGGGGCGGCCGCGGCCCCCCGGCCCACACCGCGCCCGCGGTGGGGGGGCGGAGGGGCTCAGGAGGCGCCGCGGCGCCTCCCCCCCGACGCCCGCTCCGCCCGCCACCGCCGCGGGGCCCCGCGTGGGCGCCGGAGCCGCCGGTACCTGGCGCGGCCGCCGCCGCCGCCGCCGCCGCCGCACACAGACAATATGGCGGAGGCACAAGGCTCGGCCGCCGCCGCAGGGACCAGAGCGAGGCGCGCCGGAAACGGAAACCGCGCGAGCCCCGCCACGCGCCGCGGGGGCGTGCGCAGGGAAGGGTGGAGCACGTCGCGGGGGGTTATGGGTGTTGTAGTCCACGATGGTAACGGCGGTGTGGGGAGGACGCGGGTTTGCTCCCGCTGAGTGTCCAGGTGTGTCCCCGTGAGCCGCAGGGAGATGGCGGGGTCCCGTGTCGGCCTCCGCGGCCCCGGCGGGAGGCCCGACCGTGAGCGGCGGCCGCTTGGGCCCAGCCTCTCTGTGGGGCTGTGCCGGAGGCCCGCCGCCAGGGGGCGACTGCAGCCTGCGGAGCGGCCCCGGTACCGGCGCTTTCCCCGGCCCTTCCATCGGCTCCGGTACCGGTTCTTCCCCCGGTCTTTCCCACGGTTCTTCTATCGGCCCTTCCACAACCCTGTCCGGCCGTTCGCCAGCCCTTCTCTGGCCCTTCCATCAGCCCTTTCCCGGCCGTTCTACCGGCGCTGCCCCGGCCCTCCCCGATCCCGGGGCTGCTGCAGAGCCGTGGGTCCCGCCCGGGCTGTGGGGGCTCTGGCGCAGTTCGTGGACGGGGCTCATTCCTCTGCTGAGCCGGCAGCCGGGCCAGCAACCAGGCCAAGCCCTGACCTAATCCAGCGACCCATGACCTTCTCTCCCTGCTTTTCACCTTTTTAGCCCAATTTCTAGCCGTGCAGCCCGGGACATCATTTTTTCCCCCAAGGATTGGCCGAAGCAGATGGTCCATTGATCCATCTGGCCAGGCTGAGCTGGAGGAGACCCCGAAAGGGGAGAAAAGGCATCCAGGTTCAGCCTGAGCCTGAGCAGTAGCTTGGGCTCATGGCACCCTCGGAGCAGGGCTGGCCAGGAACATGCAGCTCTGGGCGGGTCACTGTCCTCCCACCAAGTCCAGGCTCTGGCTCGAGCTGAGAGCCAGCCTGGAGGGGAGTGGGTTGTGTTGAGCTATGTCTGCACCCCTTTGATCCCCCTGCAGATCTCCCCGTGCCCTTCTGCAGGGAGCCAGCCTGGCCCATCCCGACCTCATGGAAAGCTGAGCAGGGCCAGGCTTCACCCCACTTCCCTCCCGGTGTGGGAGTCTCCCCCAGGGGAGGCCGCTGGCCCAAACCTCGCAGCCCCTCACCCCGGGTCACTCCCATTAGGTAAAGGAGCAGCTCGTCCTGGCGGGGGTATCTCCCTCTTGCGCTTTCCTTGTATTGTACGGCCCTGGGTCATCGAGGAAATCTTACAGGTCCTTCTGCTGCCGAGTGGTCACGGGGGAAGCCCGGCCCCCTTCCCCCCATTGTCAGCGGCCGGGCCGTATCCTCGCTCCAAGCCCCGGCCCCTAAAAATAGCTCTTTGTCAGGCGATTGTTCCGACACCTTCGCGGCGGCATTGACGTGGGCCGGAGCGGGAGAGCGGTGGGGTAGGTGGAGGGGAAGGGCTGGAGATCCCCCCTGGGACCAGTCCGAGGATTTGCCGCTGATAACGGCCCCTGTTGTGGGGAAATGGGCTCCTGGCGCGAGGCACGCTGCCGAAGGCCTTCCTGTGCCGCTGCTGCCCGCTGATCACCTCTGCCCCACCTGCCCCAGCCCTCCTGACAGCCCTGCACTGCACCCCACCCTGGGTCACCAAATGGGGGAAGTGGCTTCCCGGGGCACAGGGTAGGATGGAGCCCTCCCAAGACCCCAGTTAAGATCCTGCAGGGTGGGGTCCAGCCCTGCCCCCCAAAATTGACTCCCTGGGGTGCCCCTGCCCCATTCCCCCCACTGGGGCCAGGGCAGGTAGGGCAGCCCTGGGTGGAGTTGGGCTGCCTGTGTGTGGGAAGGCCATGTTTTGGAGGGGTTAAGGCCATCCCTGCAGCACTGTCCCTGCCCTGAGCATCTTCAGGGCTCCCCTGCAATGAGACCTTTTCCTGTCCACACTCAGAGCCCCATCTCCAACCACGGTGCCTGTTTGATTGAGTGTGGGATCCCGGGGAGCTGGCACCACAGCAGGGCTCATGCTAGGAAAGGGGCTGTGCAGAGGACACATCCTCAGACAGGCCCCTCCTTTGTCACCCCCTGCTACCCACTGCCAGCTGAAGGTGATGGCCCCCTGGGGCCCCCTCCTGCCCAGCCACCCCAGCTGCAGAAATAGGATTTTATTTCCCATGAAGAGCTCTGGATTAAAATAACCTCCTGGCCCAGATCCCTTTTCTGATGTTTGCAGGAGATGTTTGCCCATAGCCCTGCTGGGTATCTGAGCCTTGAGCCTCCAGGCTGCTGTCCCCATGGTGGGGACATGCCCATCTTCTGCCTGGCCCTCAGGGACATATCCCTCTCCCAGCCATGCCTGGCCTCACTGACTCAGAGCCACTGGCCCTGCTCAGCTGCTGTGCCCAGGCTGGGATGAGCCCCCAGAGCCACTGGCCGTGGGGCAGGGCACAGGGCCAGCCCTGCTCTGATTACCCCCAGCGCTTTTTCCTTTTTCTTCCTTAATTTACTGAGTGCTAAATCCAAATATTACAACTTCCCCTCCGCGCCGCTGGTTACGCAGGCGGCCCCGGCCGGGCATTGTCTTATTGTTTGCAGAGGGAAGCTCCAGCGGGAGATTAACCTGGTGTTCACCCCGCGCCACGGCCTCACACCCTGTCCCTGTTGCCGGGCCTGTGTCCCCAGGGACCACAGCCAGCACGAGGTCCCAGCAGGGCGAATGACTCCGAGGGGTCTGGTGCATGGTGGGGACGTGGCAGGGTGGTGGCAGCCCTGCAGCAGTGTCCACTGTACACCTGGGATGTGTAGGACCTTGGGGCATTCTTGCTGTGAGTCCCTTGTGATGGTGAGGATCTGGCAGGTGTCTTGAGGGTCTCAGACAGAGCCTTTGCCCAATTTCTCCCCCTGGCAGGATGTTGGAGGGCCAGTACAGTCTGGGTCTGCTGGAACAAGGAGGCAGGGACTGCCCAGCACCCCAGCCTGGAGTACTTGCTGCATCTTGGTCTGCCCACCCCATCCCATCCTATCCTACCTCATCCCACCCTGTTACCCCCACCATCCCATCCCTGGCTGCCCATCCCTCCCTCGTCCTTCTCTCCACCCTGCCCAGGGCAGTATACCTAGGCACTATCCCCACTAACAGCTAGCTAGATTTTGGGGGTCCCTTCCCAATCCTTCACCCCCAAATCCAACAGGACTGGGAGTGACCTGTGACATTCAGTTGATGGCTGTCACTGTCGCAGCGAGGATTCCTCAGGCAACAAGCAACTGAGCTTTGCTCCAGGAGACACTGGGGTCTTTTATCATGAACCTCCACTTTGGGGGGAGCCCAGGGAGGGCCAGGCAGAAAGGACAAAGAATGAGGAGGGCTGGATCCTGGGCCCAAAATCTGCCTTTGTGTCCTCTATCCCTGGCTGGCTCCTCTTGCTCCGCTGACTCAGGCTCAGACATGGTTTGACCCCGCAGCCCCATCCTGGGGGCGGTGGGTCAGGAAAGCAGCACTGCCCACAGACCGCAGGCTCTGCCTGACCCCTCTGCCCCCTGTCCTCCCACACCCCATGGCCAAACAGACCCTCCTGCATCCATGCATGGTCATGGATGCCTTTCCAGCAGCCCTGGTGCACAGCAGTATCAAGGGCTATCAGGTCCTGGCTCCCTGTCACTGGGGATGAGCCCTATCCTGACCCCCTGCCCACAGCTCCAGCAGCTGCTGCCTGGCCAGACCCAGCCTCATCCATCCCACCAGCAAGGCAGCTCTCAGCACCCGCGGGTGCAGCCCTGCTGCATTCCAGCCTGGCTGGCCAGCCTGCAGGGAGGCTGAAATATTTGGGAGGGGAATGGAGAAGGGAAAGGGGAAAAAAAAAAAAAAAATAAAAATCTATAAAAAGAAAGTTTAAAAACACAAGTTAAAGAAAAAAAATACCAGGCGCAGAGTGCAGCTGCGGTTCTGGTTCCAGTTCCCAGGTGATGTCAGGCCTGGAGCCTCTCCAGCCCTGGCCCCTCAGAGACGGTCTTTGTGGGTTCAGCACTGAGTGTTTTTCCTTCCTGAGACTCGGGGACACCTTCCTGTCTCAGAGAAAGCGGCCAAGAGCCTTTCCAAGGGTGTCCGCACGCAGGAAGGGGAGAGGATGGGAGGGGAGCGTGGCTGGGCTCAGTGCGGGGCTGCGGCTGCCGGGGAGCCGGCGGCGGCCGTGGGCGATCAGTGGCCACGGCGCTCACCCCACACGGGGCAAAGGGGCACCCGGCTCCCACCAGCCCGGCGGCTCTGAGTCACCGTTTCCCTCTCACAGTGCTGGGAGGGGCTGGAATGTACTGGGACCCACAAGCTTGTCGCTGGGACATGTTGGGATCCGTGGCCCCAGTGCTGGGATCCATAGCCCCAGCACTGGGATGTGCTGGAATCCACAACTCCAGTACTGGGATGTGCTGGAATCCACAACTCCAGTACTGGGATGTGCTGGAATCCACAACTCCAGTACTGGATGTTACTGGGTGCCCAGCTTCTACACTAGGACATGCTGGGACCCAGGGCTGTTACACTGGAACTTGCATTGGGGTCGCTGTGCCAGTCTTGGCACTGGCGTGTGCTGAGATCCATGGCCCTAACACTGGGACGTGATGGATCCCACAGCCTCAGCACTGGGACATACTGGGATGCATGGCCTTTATACTGGAGCATGCTAGGGCCTTAGTCTCTGGCACTGGGACATCCTGGATGCACAGCTCCTGTGCTGGGCCTCACTGGGGCTCATAGTCTTCATACTGGAGCTTGTTGCTGGCACTGGAACTTACTGGGACACTGGTGCTCAGCCCTGGGACATACTGGGACCTGTACACAGTGCTGCGACCTGCTGTGCCCCCAGCACTGGGACCACCAGTCCTTGCTGGCCCCCTGCGGGGCTCCGGAGCCACCACTTCATGAGGACGGTCCCCTTTCAAGTGCAGCATGGGCTGTTTGCAGAGCACAGCATCCCCCATGGCCCCTGCCCCCCGATAAACCCGGGGGCAAGGATTCTGTGTCCTGGGCTGTTTGGAGAATCTCACGGCTGTTTATTGGGGTCTGGGACACATTAGCCACGCTGAGAACAAACTTCTCCCACCCACCCCGGTCCCTGCTTGGGACCAGCTCTCACAGCTGCGCCGCGCTGTCAGCTCCATAAATCAAACCCGGGGGAGGGAGTCCAGGGCAGGCTCACCTCGGTGAGCAGGGGGTTGAGAGGTGCTGTGGGCTCCCAATGGAGCCCCTGCACAGGGCAGGCTCCAGCGGGACCCCCAGCATGCTCCCCCTGCTCCATGCTCGCTCCAGGACCCTAGGGAGATAGGGCAGTTCCAGTTCCTCAGCCCTTGGGGGGAGCCCCCAGCAGCCCCATCCACAGCTGCCTCTGCTCCGTGGGACACGCCGGCCCCTGGGAGCCGCCAGCCCCGGCACAGCACCATTCCCAGGCTCAGCTCTCTGCACCGCCCAGCCAGTCTAGCCCCTCAAGCAGAATCCCATGTGGGGGTCTGGCCTGGGAACCCCCCATGTCCCCACTTGACCCCATGCAGGTGCTGCTGCCTGCAGCCCCTCCATTCACGGCTCTGCATGGCCATCGTGGTAGTGGCAGTAACAATGGGGACAGCCATTGTGCTGGTGGCAGTCATAGTATCGGTGGCAGTGGTGGCGATGGTGTCAGTTGTGGAGGCAGTGACATCGCGCCACTCATGATGTACCAGGTGGAGGGGAAGGCACAAAAGCAGTTACACCAGCCCACAGCCCATGTCTGGGTGCCCATGGCTGCAGCACGGGGCTGGTGGTGCCACCCCCATCCCATGGCATGGCACTGACCCCCTTGGGACTTCTGCAGCTTTTGCGAGGCCAAAGCTGTCATAAGAGCCCAGGGGCATGGGGACAGCTCACCGAAGGGTCTCACCCCGTGTGAATCTCAGTGTGGCACAGGAGTGTCACTGTGGATAGAGCTGGGACGGTCACACTGGTTCCAGTGGCACAGAGCAGCAGTGCAGGGCTGGGGGTCCAGGGCCATCTGGGGGACCCCCACCTCACCCCACACTGGGGTGATAGGCAGGCACCGGCCCATCAGAAAAATAAGGTTTTATTTTCCAAGCAGCTGCACGTGCACAACCAGCATCCCCAGGGCTGCAACACTGTCCCCCCGGGAACACCTCGACGCCGGCCGCACACAGGCCCCTTCCAGTCCAGCCCCGGGGCACAGGGAACCCCCTCCCCGGCCCTGCCCTGCCCCATGTGGGCAGCCTCGGCCACGGAAACGTCCTCCCACCCCACTGCCAGCTCCAGGGCCAGTGTCAGTGTGGTGCCAGCCTGGGAATGGCCACTGCCACCTCGGGTGTGCAGCTCCCTCCCTCCCCGCTGCGGTCTCTGGGCTGGCATGTGCGGGCTCCGTCTGGCTCTGTCGCTGTCTCAGGTGGGTGCTGCCGGACCCCAGCTCATCTCCGCGACACTCGCAGCGGGGTGACCCCGCGCACCTTCAGGCAGTTGCCCCCAAGGTCCCTCCGACTGCCCTGCAGAAAGAGAAGGGAGAGCTGCAGATACCATGGGGTGTCCGGGTGGGGGGCACACTGCTCCTGCCCACTGTCCACCACACTGACTCCTCCATGGGGCCCTGCTCTGAGATGGCCAGTGCCTCAGTCCTGGGGCAGCTCAGTGCTGCCTGCTGTGGACAGACAGACGGGGCCATGCCTGATGAGTGGTTGTGTGGGTGGCTGGGAGGTGGATGCTGTGGTGGAGCCCTCTAAGGTGGGTCCCTCTCGGCCTCGTCATCTGGCAGGACAGACCCACATCCCCAGACAGATCCACAGATCTGGAGAGACACACACCATCCAAACTGCGATGAAGAGGCTCAGCCCCATCTCTCTGTTTATGAACACAACATCAGACCAGAACTGCCCATTATAACCCAGCACAGACCAGCATGGTCCAGATTTAGCTCAGAACATTCCAGTATAATCCAGCATGGCTCAGCAGTGCCCAACACAG
Source organism: Lichenostomus cassidix (assembly GCF_008360975.1). Classification (NCBI taxonomy): domain Eukaryota; kingdom Metazoa; phylum Chordata; class Aves; order Passeriformes; family Meliphagidae; genus Lichenostomus; species Lichenostomus cassidix. Next base: position 7,117,879 of record NC_139500.1, on the reverse strand, counting down.
CCCATTTCCAGCCCAGCCTATTTCCAGCCTTGCATAGCCCAGCATGGCCCAGTACAGCCCATTTCCAGACCATTTCCAGTGCAGTACAACCCATTTCCAGCCCTGCCCCTTTCCAGCCCAGTACAGCCCCTTTCCAGCCCAGCCTCAGAGCTGGGATGCACAGAGTTGGATTCCAGCTCAGCTCCCACCATTGCCCTTCAGCTGGAGCTTCCCAGCCCCAGTGCCTCCACAGGGTCCCCTGGGAGATCCAGCAGTGTGCCAGACCCTGGCTCCATCCCTGGGAAGCAGCCCAAGGACACAACTCAGCCCCAGCCAGAGGATCCCAGCTGGGGGCAGCTCTGCCAGGGACCAGGGCTAGAGGACCCCAGGAGGGCTGAAAAGGCTGCTGAGGGGGAAGCAGGCGCAGGGGAGCAGTTAAAAATGGAGCAGCAAAACCTGAAAAAGCCTTGAGGGCTGGAGTGTGACCCATGGCTGTACTGCTTGGGGTCATATGTAGGACACCTTGAGGGTCTATGGGGATGGCGGCAGGTACAGCAGCCCCTGCTCACAGCCCTGCCAAGGGATGTCCAAGAGGCCAGGTGGCTTCCTCACCCTGCAACCCACATCCTGCACAGCTATTCCTGGGTCAAGGACATCCAGGACCCCAGCATGGGCAGCAAGGTGGGCTCACCACAGGAAAGGTGTCCCACGAAAGGCAGCGTGCTGGGGGAGATCAGCTGGGTGGGCAGGGCAGGGGTGCTCTGCCATGGCCCAGCTCAGCTGTGTGGAAGCTGTGCCAATGCTGCCAGCAGACCCTGCATGGAAACATTGGATGGGGAGCTCTGTCTGGCCTCCCTCAGGGGGTGTCTGCTGGGCTCTGCCTGTCCTCATCACAGCAGGGAGCTGCTGGAGGAGCCCAGCTGCAGCGCCGATGGGCTAGCAGGGTTGGGGATGGAGATGGAGATGAGGATGGGGATGGGGAAGGGGTCAGCCAGCGAGCTCTAAGCTCCCCCTGGGACAGCCAATGCCTCCATCTCCGGGGTGACTGTTTAACCCCTGAGACCTCCCAGCCCGGATGGACGTGGGGAAGCAGCCCAGCCCTCTGACGTGAGCAGGAGCTGTAGGCGTGTGGCTACAAGCAGGATTTGGCCAGGAGCAGCCGAAATCTCCAGTGGGAGCTGGAGCCAGAGGCTGTGGTTCTCACTGAGCCATGCCGAGTCTCCTGCCCTGCTCAGCCTAGGCAGGGTCTGCTGCCCCCCATCCCTTGGGGACACGCTGAGCCTCCTGCCCCACTCAGGCCAGGGACCCCCATCGCAGAACCCTGCTCACCCCTTTCCGCTGGTTGCTGAGGCAGAAGGTGCAGATGCTGCGGGGCTGTTTGCTGTCCAGGTCGCCCTTGGCGCCATAGATGGCACTGAAACAGGGCTGCCCGTCCTCGCAGCCCTCGCCCAGCAGCAGCACGTTGGCCAGGTGGGAGATGTAGCTGGAGGCCAGGCGGAGGGTCTCGATCTTGGACAGCTTCCGATCCACCGGCTCGGTGGGGATGAGGGTCCGCAGGGCGGTGAAGGCCGTGTTGACGCTCTGGGTCCGGTCCCGCTCCCGTGCGTTGGCCGCCTGCCTCTGCTTCACCATCACCATCGGCCCCGGCTTCCGTGGCAGCTTGCGGCGAGCCTCGGCGCCCTCGCAGCAGCCGAACGACTGGTCCGACGTGTCGCTCTCACTCCGGTTCTCCTCGTCCTCCGAGAGCATGCTGAGGTCGGGGTAGAGCACGCGGGCGGCCACGGGGCGCAGCATGGTGAAGGCCATGGCGGGGTGCCCGCCTGCACCCCCGGCCCTGCTGGGGGGACCCCCCGGGCTGCGGGGAGGCTTCCCCCGCCGGCACAGCTGCGACGGCGGCTCCGGACGCCTTCCCGCTGCTGCTCCGCTGCGGCAGCTGAGCAGGGCTGGGACGACTGTCTGCAGGGGGAATCGGGATTTATACGGCCGGGGAGGGGCTGGCTCCGGAGCCCACCCCCAGCCGGCCCCCCGAGCTCCGGCCAGCGGCCAGCGGCCAGCGGCCAGCGGCCAGCGTCCTCACCCCAGCCCTGAGCCTGTGCTGGCTCTGGTCACTGGCCTGGCCTGACTCCGGCACGCTGGCCTGGCTGCGGGCACCTTGACCCCAGGTCATGCCCATGATGTTACTGAACTGTGGCAGTGCCAGGGCCACTGTCTGGCAAGTGCTCCCTGTGCCATGTCCTTTGGCACCTGCAGAGCGATATCACACACAGAGTCAGCCCACAGGCAGTGTGTCCCCAGCCCTGCCTGGCTGTCCCTTGCCAGCCCTGAGCCCTGCACAGGGTGGCAGTGGGCAAACATGGGGTGCAGGAGCTGGGATGGGGAAGGCAACCAGGAGTGGGTGGCACCGGTGCAGTGCCTGGGGTGTCTATCAGAGGAATGCCAGTGGGCAACACGCTGCTGCCTGCAGCCTGCCATGCCCCACTGGGACAGGGTCTGTGCCCAGGAGGATGCCCGGAGCAGACAGGGAGCAGCAAGGGCAGGCAGCCCTGCAGGGATGCACTCCTTACTCCGCTGTTTCCAGGGCCTGGCACAGCGCCTGCCCACCATGGGAGGGAACGGGGGAACATGGAGAGGCAGGGGCAGCACTGCCGGCAGCACTGCCAGAAGCATTTCCTCCCGCCCAGGAGGAAGGTGTGTGCCGGCAGTGGAAACACAGAGTCTTTTCCTGAGAGGGGAGAGATGAGCTGGCAGCAGTGGGAATCACCGGTGTCCTGGGAAGGGCTGGGGGTGCCCCCCAGCCTGACGGTTGCTCCTTGCATTCCTTGGCACTGAATACCACAGACCATGGCCCTGCTCCTCCACACCAGAGAGGTCTATGAGAGTCCCACTCTACCTTCAACCTCCCAGCCCTGAGCTGAATGCTCCCAGGGGCATGCAGGGGGGCAGCCAGCTGAACCAAGCAGGCAGGAGGCTTCCTGCCTGCCTTCCTCTCCTTCCTCCTCCTCCACGATGCTCTGGGTATGATGCAGGTCAAGTGGCAAAAACACGGGGAGGGCAGGATCTGGCTCCTGGTGGATGGCTCCAGGGTTGCTGGGGGACTTGGCAGTGCCAGCCGCAGTCCCCACTGTTCAGCAGCTCCACAGCCAGAGAGGGATGCTGAGGGAAATCTTGAAGACTTGCCAGGGCTGGGACAGTGGCCATGGAATGCAGCTGTCATACCACAAACACCCCAGTGAGGTGGTCAGTGGGGTGCCCTGGGGGCTGTGGGATGGGGTGGCACCATGTTCCTCAATGCCCCAGGTTGCAGGACTGGAACAAAAAGCCTACGATTGCAGGATTGGAGCTCGTGGTGTGACTCCTGGGATCTGGGTCCCCCCAGGGGCTCTCCTAGTGCTGCCAGGGCTTGTGGCTGCTGGACCATGACAGGGACAGCTGTGCTGCCTGGCACCAGCACCACTTCACTGCCTCCCATCCTGCTGGCTGTGAGCAAACGGCCCCTCTGCCCCCCGTGGGGCACAAGCAGCCCCCAGCCAGCGGGACCTCCCTGCCCTGTTTTCCTTCACCATTTGTCTGCCTGTGCAGAGCCTGTAAATCACACGGTGGGAGGCAGAGAGATGGGCTGGGGGCCAGGGACATGTATGGCTGCACCAAGGGTCAGGGGTCCCACTGGGGCAGGGGACATACAGGGCTGAGCAAGAGGACAGGGATCCTGCTGGGGCTTAAGGTGTGCAGGGGTCTGCACTGTATTCACACTGACACCTCTCACCATGCATCAGTCCCCACGAGGGACCCCGACTTTCTTCTGTGGTCCCTGCCCAGCTGCAGACTCCCACAAATGGGCACATGCAGGCAGTGCCAGGGGCAAAACTGGGGATTGGCAGGCCCTTGGCATGACAGGCAGGGAGCAGGCAGGTGCCTGCACAGAGAGAAGAACCCTCACTCTGCACCCCTGTCAACCCTGAGTCCTGCTGGGCCATAGATGGGGGTCGACAGCAGCCCCTGGCCCTGACAGGCAGCAAGACGGATGGCAGGGGCTGTGTACTCAGCTGCACACCCCACACATGGCCACCAGCTGACAGGGACAGGCTGGGGGGGTCACCCAGTCCCCACACCCAGCCGAGGTGCCCCAGGCTTTTCTGGGGGGCATGGCTACATGTGGGATGCTGCTGGCCGGTGGGATCTGGAACATGGTGGGGCACAGACAGGGAAGGTGCAAGAGGCAGGAGATGGCTCAATGTGGGGCAGGGACAGCACATGTGTGTGCACACATGTGAGCACGTGGGTGTGCAGATGCACACATCTGTGCATCCAAGCATGCATGGATGGGTATATCCATATGTGTGTGCGCAGGGATATGTGAATATGAGGGTGTGAGCACGTATTTGTGTAGTTGCACTTTATGTGGATGTGTGCATGTGGGTGCCATGTAGACCCTGAGTGCCACCACCTCCTGCTGCAGTGACGTCCCCACGCTGGCAGACATGTTTGTGTGACCATCACCTCTCCAGACACTGCACACAGAAGGATGGATGGACAGGAGCAGTCATTCCTGACTGGGAGAACAGCAGGAGCCATGGGAAGCACAGAACACTGCCGGCTCCCTGCCTGTCCAGCTGCCTGCGGATGCTGTGGCCATGGGACAGGAGGACGCGCAGCAGCAGCCGGGTTTTCCTGTGCTGCCTGGCAGGTGTGTGTTACAGGACATGAGCCCCTGTGCCTAGGCCCCCAGCACTGTGGCCTCAGCTCTGACTCAGCTGGGCAGCACGAGGTGCAGCTGAGACTGTGGCATCACAAACTTCCTGCTGGCATGAGCGGGTGCCAGGACATGATGGGGTTTGGCTTCACAGCTGTCCCGGCTGATCCAGCCAAACTAACTGACCCCCGGGCAGAGCCCAGTGCCAGGCAGTGGGTCAGGCATGCACAGGACCCTGCATGGGACATAACAGTATGGAAGGGAGCATAGGGTTGCAGCCCTGACTCCAGGTGAACCAGGCATCCCCTGGTTGGGAGGCACAATGGGGTCGGGGTGCTGGGCACCCTGAGGGCTGGGTCCTGCCTCTGCTGCCAGGGAAATGCCCCCTGCCCCCCACACCAGGGAGTGTTTATCTTCGAGGTGATACTTAAGTGTAAGAAAATAAACAGGGAGCAGATGGGCCAGGGGCCAGGGCTGCCCCCAGCCCTGCAGGATCGCTTCAGCCCTGCTGGGAAAACACCACAGCCAGCAAGGCAAATGGATTCCAGACCTGCGGCAATGCTGGAACATGTGGCCGCCAGGACACTGGGCCTGACCCTGTTGAGCTCTGGTGAAGCCGTGCTGGACTGATCCATTCAACTCTGCCCCATCCCATCCCATCCCATCCCATCCCATTCCATCATATCCCATCCATCCCATCCCATCCTATCCTATCATATTGCATCCTATCCCATCACAACCCATCCATGTCATCCCACTATATCCCATCCTACTGAGTGCCCTAAGTCCACAGCCTCTGACCAGACCTTGGCACTGGGGGGATGTCCAGGACTGGCCCCTCCGCCTGTGGCTCCCCAGTTTCAGGGTGCTCAGGCCAGTGAGGCCATAGATCTGGGAGATGCCCCAAAAGCACTGTCCTGTCCAGCTTGGTACACACACCCTCCGAGTCCAGCTTCCTCCTGCCCAGTGCTGAGCTCAGTGGGGCTGGAGTATCATCCTGGGGGAGTCTATTCCTGCTCCCCAAAACTGGGAGACTGGGGCTGGCAAACCTGGCAGCCCCTGGAGCCCCTCTTGGTGAGGAGGAGCAGTGAGTCTTATGGGGAGGGCATTGTGAAATCTTTGGGGGAGCAGGAGAGTTCCCCCATTTTCCAGGATCAGGGTTGTATCAGGGTGACCTGGTGGGTCCCCAGGCAGTGTGGGAAGCACCAGGCCCCCTCCACCCCCCGGGCTGTACCTGCAGGCTGGGGCTGCTCGTCTGGAAAGCATTACATGCCTGTCGCGCGGGGAAGTCTGTCCCAGTTCCGGAGCTGGGACCCCCCTCCCCACCCGGCCCGGGCTGGGGGGAGCCCACAAAGCGCCTTTGTTCCTGCCCTGGAACGAATGGATTGGAGGCAGCCGGATCGGCTGTCAGCCGGCGACACCAGAGACCGCGTGGGTCAGGCAGAGGGAAGGGGGACAGGTGGAGGACGAATGGATGGAGGCAATGCAGGGCTCTGGAGAGACCCACTCCTGTGCCAACCAGGGGACTGTGGCACCAGCAGCCCCAGCTGGGGATCAGCTCCCACTGCCCACACCTTGCCAGCCCCATGGATCCACCGGTTAGCCCTGGAGATACATTCCCAGCACCTTGGACACAGTGCCTGGTCCTGGCTTCCAGCTGGTGCCAGGGAACCCTTGAAGTGGTGTCTGAATACCCTGGGGCTGGCACAGACCCCTGGCACTGTTTGCAGGGGATGGAAAAGTAGATCCTGCCACAGGCTTTCCAGGTGGAAGAAGTCACCACGGCTTGCAGGGAAAGGAGTTGCAGGATCTGGGCAGCCTCGGTTCATTCCCACTTTGTGGAGTCACAGCTCTGCTGAGCTGCCTCTTATCCAAGGAATGAGGGGCACAAGCCCGGGAGAGTGGGGCAAACAGAGTCCATGTGAGATGTGCAGCACTGGGGGCACACAGGATATGGGCAAACACCAGTCCCTGCCATGGGACACCCGTTTGGAGATGCCCACATTGCCACAGGAGCTGCTGCAGGAGCTGCTACCTCCTCCCTCCACCCCCCGCTCTCTAACAAGAGGAAACTTTTTAGCACGCCACAATTCTTAGGAGAAATTTATGGCCCATCAGGGAGCCACGGGCCAGGGCTGCTCTCTGTGAGTGCTTGCAGGGCTTCCTCCCGGCACACAGCTGCTTTGATGCGGCACATGCAGCTCTGCCGCGCCGCAGTCTCCCTCCGGTCCCTTCCCTCATCCAGCACCCCCAGCCCACCCTGCTCTTCCTCCTCAGCGGATCCTGCAGAAACACGGAGGTAGAGTAAATTGTGCCCTGTCCGATGCCAGCACTGCCAGGTCCTGCCATGCACACGAACCAGCCGTGCCCTCCTCTCCCAGACCGTTTCTGCCCTAGGGGGGGACAGGATCTGTCCAGGGAGGAGCATGGCTGAGCGGGCAGAAGTGTCCGGCTGTGGTTCCTGTCCCAGTCCTGCTGCTGACTCACGCCGTGGTGAGTGAGTCAGTGGCCTTTCCCCTCCCTGGATGGAGGCTCTCGACTTAGAGGGATGTTGGGATGCCCAGGGGATGCTCGAGGCGTTTTTTCCGGGCTGCACGTGGGTTGAAGACGTGTTGCTTGCAGAAATGACAGCATCCCAGCATGGCAGGACCACATGTGCCCCCATTCAGGCCAGAGCTGACCCTGAATTCAGCTGGATGGCAGATGGTGGGCTGGCAGAGCATTGTCCTGCCACAGCATCCATTCCCTAGCACAGCATCCATCACTTGCAGAGCATCATCCCAACAAACACAGCATCCATTTCCCCACAGAACATCCATCCCTTTGCAAAGCATCTGTCCCTGTCCCGTGTGCCCACAGTCACTGCTCTTACTGGTGCCAGGCCACCATGCTGTGCCGTGCTGTGCCATGCTGGACCACTGCATTCCTGCTCCCAACCTCAGCACGCCGCAGCACCAGGCCCAAGAGCTGCAGGGGTTTTGATGACCTTTATTCAAGGTGCAGCAGAAGGTGTCCCCTCCACTGGATTTTGGAGGCGTCCCCCACGGAGATGGGGGAATGTGGGATGTGTCCAGTGATGGGGCAGACGTTTCTGGGGCAAGTGCAGCCTAGGGTCCCTCCCATCTGGGCACAGGGTGAGCCCAGAGTTGCTGAGGGAGGGCTGGAAACTGCCATGCCCGGTCGGCTGTGCCACCTCCCGGTACGGCTGTGTCCTGATTTTGTTGTGTCCCGGTTCGTCTGCATCCCTTCCCGGTTCAGCTGTGCCCCGAATGGGCTGTGACTTGTCCCAGTTCCAGTGTGCTCCGGTTCAGCCATTCCCGCTTGAGCCGTGCCCCGGTTCAGTCCGTTCCATCCCGGTTCAGCTATTCCCGGTTGAGCCGTGCCCCGGTTCAGCCCGTTCCATCTCGGTTCAGCTATTCCCGGTTGAGCCGTGCCCCGGTTCAGCCCGTTCCATCTCGGTTCAGCTATTCCCGGTTGAGCCGTGCCCCGGTTCATCCCACCCCAACCGGTTCATCCAGTCCCGGTTCATCCCGTCCCGTCCCGGTCCCCCCAGCGCGGCACAATAGCGCCACCTGCCGGCCCCGCCGGGCGCCTCCCGGTACCGGCGAGACCCATCCCGGCTGCAGCGATCCCGGGGACCCTCCAAGTCTGGGGAACCCTGACCTCATCCCTGCTGGAGGGACCCCGGGGACTCCCCAGGGCTGGAGACCCAGACCACATCCTCACTAGGGGCTCACAGGTCAGAACCTGTGGGACAGTGGGGGATGCGGGGCATCCTCGGGGTGCCGGGCTAGCGCAGCTGGGGCGTGGAGGAGCCCAGGTAGGTGCGGAGGTCGCTGAGGGTGGAGCGGATAATCTTGGCGGGTATGGTCTCCCGGTGGAGTGCCTGGTGGGCAGCGAAGCGGTGGCAGCCTCCAAAGGAGTAGAAGTAGTCGCCGCCCTCGCTGCCTTTGACCCACAGCACGTCGATGGGGGGCACCCGCTCGGGATCCTCCTGGGAAGGGGGAGAGACATCCAAGAGCAACACACCCCGGCACTCGCAAGCTGCCCTGACATCCACCCCCTGACCTGACTGTGCCAGGGCTCGGGTGTTGCCAGCTCCCCCGGCAGTGCCTGCTGAGTGAGTACAGGAAGGGCTGCCTCTGCATCCGGGGGGGCTGTGCTCACCTGCAGGGTCTCCATCAGGCTCTGCACCTTCCCCGAATCCAGCTCTGCCGGGATGGGCCGGATGAGGACACTCATGGGCACGTTGTGCACGGCCGAGACGTGCTGGGTATGGATGCTTCTGTCTTCGTCCTCAGCCATGGCTGTGGTTGCCGGCTGGCCTTGACGCGCCTCTGTCCTGCTCAGCCGAGCCCTCTGCTCTACCCCGAGCAGTGCAGTGCCCAGCCGGGCAGCTCCACTTCCTCCTAGCTTAGCCATCGTCATCGTCACTGCCGCCGCCCCACCGTTTTGCAGAGTCACAGTGAAGGGGCAGGACACACTTCCGGGCCGGGTGCCAGAGCCGGCTGGCCCGCTGCCTGCTCCGGAGAGCCTGCGGTCAGGGCTGCCCTCAGCTCCTCTTTCCCATGGGACACCCATGGGCACGCGGCAGCTCAGCCCCCCACCATGACTGCTGGGGATCCCCATCCTGCCCCGGGGGTCTCTGCTCCTGCCTGGCCATGCCGGGGCACTAAGGATCATCCTGCAGCTGAGAGTTGGGATATGCCCCCCACCTGCCTGGCTGTACCAGGAACACATCCCCAACCCAGAGCCCCCTCCGGGCTGCGCTGACACCTCTGGGGTCCACGGCAAAGAAGAGGAGGCACGAAGCATCTCCAGAGCTGAGGCAGTGATGCCAGGATGCTCCACAGCTGGGCAGGCACTGAACTTCAGCCCTGAATCTTTCTAGGTCATTTCTTCAGATCAGTGACCCAAATGGGGAGAGGATGCTGGGAAGAACTTGACCTCCCACCCCACTGGCTGCTGCAACTGGGGCACCCTGGATCTGCAACAGGGACATGATGCAAGTGGTTGGCTGATCCCAGTGCCCTCACCCTGGCTCCCTGGTGTCATGGAGAGTCCCCAGCCCCAGAGTTGAATCTGACACCATCATGCCGATGATGGTCAGGGATGGGTTTATGGGGCTCTAGAATTAGTTTTTTGCAAGGTGAATTTGGTGATGACTTCGCGGGTGAAAGATTGCGCTGAAGTCACTGGGAGCACAGGGCTCAGCCAGGTCTTTGTTGACAAGCTGGATGCTAAAAATAATTTTCCTTCCCCCACTGGCACCCACATGTGGGAAAGGATGATGAAAGAGGGGTGGGGAGCAGGAATGCCTGTCTGCCCCTGGGAGCAGGGGCCCTGCTGGCTTGTCACCACCGGCGAATGGAAATAAAATTTGCTCACCCAGTCCTCCCCATCCAGCACAGCAGTGCCCCAGGGGTGTGTGAGCATTGCCGAGGCCCTCCCCGGGCTGCCCGCCGGGCTCTGCGCCTGCTGCTGGGATTTCACACGCCGCTTTACTTCCAGGTCAGCGCTCAGCCACGCTCGCAGCCCCTGGCGCTCTCACGAGCAGGGTGGCATCGTAACCCCTCCTTGTCACAGCAGGGAGCTGTCTGGCTGCTGCCCACTGGCTGCTGGGCTGGCAAGGCCACATGGGCAGCGTGGGATGCTCTGGGCACCTCAGCCACCCCCTCCCAGCGAGCTGACAGGACATCACCCCTCTATTTGGGACAGTTCACTCCACGATGCTCCAGCCCAGGAGTGGGTGTGGGCACAGGGCAACGTGGGATGGGCATGCTGGCAGCTCGCGTGCCACCACCTGCCACCACCAACAGAAATCCCCCAAGACACATGGTTAGTGGCAGAAATCCCTTTTATATCCCTGAATTGCGTTACAAGTAATACTGCGGGTGGCCGGATCTCAGTAGACTTGTCATACTGGGGCTGGCGAGTACAAAACCTGGCAGAAAAAATCTATCATGCACGGAAAATTATTGCTGTAGTATCTGCTATTTACAGGAGAGAGGGGCGGCAGCGCGGTGCTCCAAACCTGCTGGCCTCAGGACACCATGCTCCGCGGAACGGTGCCGGCATCGTGGGGAAAACCCGGTGGGGTGCCTGTGTGGCCAGGGCGATGCTCACCCCCTCTGTGGGGTGTGGATGTGTGGTCACCATGCCATGGCATCGAGGACCATGACAGGGACATCCCCATTGAACCCGTGACCAACACAGGCACCGAGGCAGCGGGAGGAAGACGGTGCAGGGAGGAAGACGGCGCAGGAAGACGGTGTAGGGGTGCGCGAGTGCGGCCCCATGGAGTGCCGAGATGAGTCCTGAAGTGTTGGGGACCGGCACGGGGTGATGGGGCTGTGGCAGCTCGCGGCCCGAGGTAGGAAGCGGAGGCGTGGGTCGGGCCCGCTCCGGAATGCCGTGCATGGTGCATGCTCCGGGGTCGGTGCGGGGCTGCTCCGCCGGGAGGTTGCATAGAGTGGCTGGTTTGTCCCCACTGGGCTGGCGAGGGGCACGGAGCAAAGCAGGAGCCCGTGGCAGCAAGGAAGACAAAGGAGAAGAGCTTTGCCTTTAGGGGAGGCTTGCAGGACATGGAGCCTGGGCTGCCGGGCCAGCGTGTGCCCTCCTGCCTCCGTGCCCGCCACACAGTCCGCTCTCGGGGTCCCGTCCCCGTCCGTGTCACCGTGGCTGTGTCCTAGGCACGGCAGCTCTGCTGCAGCTCTGCCGCCTCCTGCGAGCCAGCACTGGCATGGCCCGGTCAGTCTTGACAAATAAATAGTGAAAAGCATAAGTTATAAATAATATAAATAAGAACATTTAAATAGACTCACCCAAACTTTACAGCTACTCTGACCCCCTCCTCCTGAGTGCAGGTGGGGGGTGATGGCGAGGGAGCCGGGAGCTGGATAGAGGAGGGGCTGGGGATACATGGGGGGCGGTTGGGGGTTCGGGTGCTGCCTGCCCCAGGGCTGGGTCTCCAGCCCAGCTGCCAGCCCAGCCGTTCGCACGGCGAGGAGGGCTGCACCTGCCTGGGGGGGCTATTCCCCAGCCCATCACCGTGGCAGGGGCCAGTTATGCCTGGCCAAGCCGGGAGCTGGGAGCCAATGGAGGACATGTCCTGTGTATCTTTGCTGGGAGCCCCTCACTCTTCCCTTGGCTCTTCCCCTGACTCCATGGCTGTGGATCTGCAGTGCTGGTGTGAACACTGTACCATGGGGCAGAGGGGCAGCAGGGTGTCCTGGATGGTGGGTTGCAGGGCCCCCAGGCTCCAAGGGTGACTGGCAGCCCTGCCCTCCGTCAGCCTCAGTGGCCGTCAGTCCTGCCAAGCCAGCAGTAGCACCAGCCCATGGTCCCCTCAGGGTTAGGGTCAAGGGGAGGGTTTGCTCCTAGCGGGGAGCAGAAAAGTGTCTTTTCTCCCCTGGGATCCCCCAGGAAGAGAAGCAGCAGCTCTAAATAAATAATAGTAATAAATTAAATAAATAGAGGTGAAAGTCACAAGCTAGGGGGGGAAAGTCTCTCCTGGGTCTGGAAGAGGTCCCCAGGTGAGTCCCCCGCAGAGAGACCTGCCTGGCTGCGGGGGAACTCTGGGACCCATAGGAAAGGAGCTGGGTCCCACTGTGGGGGACCCCCTTCCCAGGGAGCAGGTGGGAATGAGTCTGTGGGGATGTCCTCCAGCCTCAGCACAGCAACAAACCAGCTGGCTGCAGCTGCAGGAGTGCTGGCACAGGGACTGGGACCAGGATGGGATAGGGATGGGATGGGGATGGGGACAGGGTGGGATGTGTAGAGAAATGGGGATGGGCACGGGATGAGATAGGGACGGGGATTACAAGGATACAAGGATGAGGATGGGAATGGGGATGTGCCACAGGGGTCGGGGGGCTAGTTCCCTATTGCACAGCTGTGTTCGGAGCCCTTGAAGCAGGCAGACTCATAGTGCTTGTTGAGGTACGACTTGAGGGCGAAGGTCTTCTCGCACTGCTTGCACTTGTAGTGCTTGAAGGCAGAGTGGGTCTGCATGTGGGCGCGTAGGTTGGAGCGGTCAGCGAAGGCTTTCCCACAGTGGGAGCAGCCGAAGGGCTTCTCCCCGGTGTGGGACCGCATGTGGCCCTGCAGCAGCCAGGGCCGGCTGAAGGCTTTGCCGCACACGTCGCACTTGTGCTTGAGGTTGTGGGTGAGGACGTGCATGGCCAGGGCGGGCATGGAGACGTACGCCTTCCCGCAGGTGGGGCATTTCCTCGCCATCTTGCTGTCCAGGCTGCGGTGGGTCTGCTTGTGCCGGCTGAGGTTGGAGGAGGTGGCGTAGGTCTTGCCGCACTCGGGGCAGGAGTGGCGGTGGCTGCCACGGCGCTGGCTCTCGCTGCGCCGGCGCGACCGCCCGTCCGTGATGAAGAAGGCATCCATGGAGTAGCTGTCTGTCACTGCTGCCTCCCCGTTGAAGTAGCGGGCAGAGAAGCTGGACTGGGGGCTCTCAGGATCGCTGTACTCCTCATGGCCGGGTGCGTAGGCTGGGTCCGGTGGCGGTGGTGGCAGACCTTGCTTCTTGTCGGTGTCATAGCCGGCTGGCGCCAGGCAGTGCTGGAGGTACCCTGTGGGGACAACACAGTGGGGTCATTGTCCCTACAGGCCAGCCTCACCAGGGACAGGGAAAAGCCACAAGCCAAATTTGCCCATAGGAGGTGCAGAACGAGGACTGTCTCCCCCAAACTGGTCTCTGTCCCCGCTGAGCCCCTGAGCACCGGAGCTGCCTTGTCCTGCCCTGGTTCGTGTCTGCATCTGTCGGCAGGATGGGTCCCATCCCGCAGGGCTGCGTGGAATGGGAACTGGGGATGGAGCTGCGGAACGTCCAGCTGCGCCTGCCCCGGCTGCGGGCAGCCCCCGGGGGCCATTAGTCGCCAGACAGCTGTCGGTGCCGGGAGCTCATTGTTCACCGGGGCCGCGCCGGTAATGAGCTACGCTCCGTGGGCTGCCAGGATGAGGGGGATGAGGCTGCTCCAGGTTCCCCTTCCTCAGCAAGGGGGCTGGGAAAGCCCCCCACCTCTCTGCTGTCCCTGCAGGAGCTATTCCATAGAGGTGGGGCAGCACTAGGAGGGCAGCAGCACCAAATCCCTGGCCTCCTGCCAAGCAGAGTGACACAAAGACCCCCAGATGCAGAGCCAGGCTCGGGTGCCACTCCACTGGTGTCACACACATGTGACATTGATGCAAGTCTGCTCATGACCCTGCTTCGTACGTGGGACTCCCAGCCTGTATCAGAGCAGGTGCCGCGTTGGCATCCCGGTCCCTCTGTGCTGTCACACAAAGGTAACCGCAGGAGCAGCAGTATAACCCCCTTCCCGCCGGGCCAGCAATCCTGAGGATGTGCTGGCACCCCAAGACCCCCAGATTGGTCCCAGAAGACCCCTGCCTTGTGCACACTGGTCCTTGCAAGCTGCTTCAGAGGCCTCATCCCCACCGATGGTGACAGAGAGGCTGTCGGGGGCCTGGGGTCAGTGCACAGCTGGACTGATCCACGCACACCTTGGGGCAGCACAGACGCCCCACTGCAGCTGCGGCCGAGCATCCCCTAAATCCACACCCTCCGGCAGCACCCGCAGGACCCCTTGGCAAGCAAATGCTGCCGTTTGTCCCGTGGTGGGCAGGGGTGCCTACGGTGGGGAGGGGGCTGCGCGGTGGGGGCAGAGCCGGGCCCCCCCCCCCGTCCCCCGCGCCGTGCTGACAGCGCGGGCTGTGCAGAAAGCGCTCTGCTCAGCAATTTCTCACGCTGCCTCCGAGCATGCAGCAAGGTTATTTCCAGGAGAGCAGCGTCGGCAGCTTCTGCCCAGCTGCAGCACATCCCTCCCCCACCGGCTCCTGGTTGATGTGGGGGGGAGCAGAGGATCCCCAGACCAGACGGGCTTGGGACCCCGGCCCTGGCAGGAAAAGCCCACCAAGGGCTGGAGAGCACTAGAAAAGGGGGACAAGCACCGCAGCGATGTTAGCTTGTGCGTGGCTGGATCAGGCCCATTCCCGCATCCAGCTCTGTCTCCCAGTCCATGGGCAGCCAGGACTCCCCCGCCTACGCAACAGACCCCCCGATCCACAGCCAGCCCCTCTTTCTGGGCAGGCGCCTAGGCTGTCCCGTTGGGGGGCTGTGCCAAGCCCGGGGAACTCCGAGCCCACCCCAGTGTTCCCCCGCAGGACGGGATCCCAAGGACCACGGCCACCCCCAGTCCAGCCCTTCGCAGCTCTACCGCTGCCGGGGGTGCCCCCTATTTTCCCCCCCTTGCTCTCGGTGCCCCGGAGGGCGCCGGGCCCCCCCGCGCTCTCAGGGGGGCTCGGGGCACCGCCGCGAACAATGAAACCCGCCGGTACGGTAAGGCTGCCGCCTCCCGCCGCCCCCGCAGACCGGTTGCTTCGTACCCCCCACCCCAACTTGTCGTGGGAAGGAGCCCACCTCGGTGCCCCAAGGGCGGGGGGGACTCGGGGCTGCCCACGGGCTGACGCTGTCACGCAGGGGATGTTTCCCCAAGGACCAACTTCGGCAGCGGCCGGTGGCCCCGGAGCGGGGGACAAGACGACGACGAGGGATGACACACCCCACCCCGCACCCCTCGCCCGCCGCGGGACACAACGCGGGGACCCCCGCCCCGTCCTGCCCTGCGTCCCCCCCGTGTCTCCTTCCCGGTGCCCCGCCGGGCGCAGAGACAATAGCGGCGGGGGGGCCCTCCGGACCCCCTGCCCCGCACTCACCATCGCCGGCGGCGGGGCCGGGCAGCGTGTAGGGGGGCTCCAGGGGGGCGTAGGGGGGCGCGGGGGCCCCGGCGGCCGGGAACGCCTCCGCTTTCAGCTTCTTCACCAGGAAGGAGCGGGGCATGGCGGGGCCGGGCAGCGCTGGACACCTCCGGTACCGGCACCGCCACCGGCCCCGGCCCCCGCACCGGCCCCGGCCCCCCCACGCCCCGGCCCCGGCGCTCGGCCCCGGCGGTGCGCACGGAGAGGCGCGGGGAGGCGAGTGCGAGGGGCGGGGAGGCGGCAGGGCGGCGAGGAGGAGGAGGAGGAGGAAGAGAAGGAGGAGGGGAAGAGGGGGAGGAGGAGGAAGGCAGGCGGTCGGGGGGGGAGGGGGCCGCTTCGCCCGGCCGCGCCCGGAGCCCCCCCAGAGCCCCCCGAGCCGCCGGCAGCGCGGGGTGCCCCGGGCATCACGGCACTGTGGGGTCCCTGGTCCCTCCCCCTGGTTCCTCCCCCCACCCCGGCTACGGACAATGGGGACACAGGGGGACGTGGCGGGGGGGACACACACACACATGCCTCTGCCTCCCACCGCCTTTGTCTCCCTGCCGCCAGTCCCCGGGGCCAGGGAAGGACGGGTCTGCGGGGCGGGAGTCCCCATCCTCATCCCTGTCCCGTCCCCATCCCTGCCCCTGTCCCTTGTCTTGTCTTGTCTCCATCCCTGTCCCTGTTCCTGCTTCTTGTCCCTTTCTCCTTTCCTTGTCCTTGCTCCTTGTTCCTATCCCTGTTCCCTGTTCCCATTCCCATCCATCTTCCCTGTTCTCATCTCTGTCCCCAGTCCCTTTCCACTGACTCCTTTCTCTTCCCCTTCTCCCTTCCCCTGTACCTTTTTCTCTGTCCTCAACCCTTTTCCCTCTTCCCATGCCCCTGTCTCACCTCTGTCTTGTCCCCATCCCTGCTCACTGTTCTATCTTTTCCCACCTTTTCTCCCTCTTCCATGTCCCTGTCCCATTCCCAGTCCCCAGGAAGCACCGTGACCTTCGGAGCCACAACAATAGCTGGGCTCGTGGCAGTTCATTGTTCCCCGCCAGAGCCCCCACTCTCACTCCCCCCTCGTCTCGCTGGAGCCCCCACTCCCACTCCCCCCCTCTCCTCGTCGTGCTCTGCTGCAGGCAGCCGGTGGTCCGGGGCTGCCTTTCCCTGCAATTGTGCCATCTGAAGGCCAGAGTTGTGCCATCTGAGGGCCACTGGGTGACACGGGGACCTGGCTGGCAGCTGGCCCTGCTCTCCCTGAGCCTTGTGCAATGCTGAGAGTGTTGCAGCACTTAATAAGGACAGTCCCTTGGCTGTCACCGCAGGCAGAGCG
Organism: Lichenostomus cassidix; assembly: GCF_008360975.1. Classification (NCBI taxonomy): domain Eukaryota; kingdom Metazoa; phylum Chordata; class Aves; order Passeriformes; family Meliphagidae; genus Lichenostomus; species Lichenostomus cassidix. Next base: position 7,101,143 of record NC_139500.1, on the reverse strand, counting down.
CTGGCACACTCTGGGCACACCAGCGGGGCAGCCCTGGGCACACCAGCCTCTTTGGCTGGGGATGTGGCACTGGGTCTGGGAACCAAAAGCAGCACCCCCACAGCTAGCACTGTGGGCCTGCCTGCACACAGCCCTGTCTGCTCCCTCAGTTGTGCCCAGAGCCACGTCTGGAGCCAGCCCTGCATCGCAGTGCCCCTGCTCACTGCTTTGTGTGGTATCCCACAGCCCAGGGCATCCCACAGCATCCCACAGTAGACTATAGCCCAGGGCATCTCACAGCCCACATCATTGTACAACTTAGAGCATCCCACAGCCCACAGCGTCCCACAGAATCTGATATCCCACAATATCCTACAGCATCTCACAGCATCCCCCATCCCAGAGCATCCCATATCCGCAGCATTCAACATCCCACAGGATCCCAGGGCTACTCCCCATGTGGGCTGGGGTCTCCACCCTGCTCCCAGGACTCTGGGGCTGCTCTCCATGTGGGCTGGGGTCTCTCCACCCTTCTCCTGGTGCTGCTCCCCGTGCAGTCTGGGGTCTCTCCACTCGCTCCTGCAGCGCTTGGCCAGGGTTTGCCGGCAGCACCACGAGCCCCATCTGTCCCTGCAGCGCTGCCTTGATGTAAAGGCTCTGCCAAGTTCAAGGTCACCTCTCCCGGAGGGCTGCGGCCCCGAGGGGACATCGCCTGCCGGGCTGCTCTCGGCATCCCACACACACACTGGGCTCCTGGCCTCTGCTCCCTGATTTATTTATCCGTGCGTGTGCCTGCTCTCTCCTGGAAGGCACGTTTGCAGAACGGGCGATTACTTACGCCCTAGTTGGGCCTGCCTGCCCGCTGCCTGCCCGCTGCCCGCTGCCTGCTGCCCGCTGCCTGCCCGCCCGCTGCCTGCTGCCTGCCCGCCCGCTGCCCTGGGATTTTGTCTCTCTCCAGGCTGCGGTGTAATAAGGGAGGTAATTAAGTGTAAAAGGCAGGAGGAGGGAGGGCTGGGAGGAGGGAGCAGCCCCGGCTCCTTTCGGAGGCAGGGGACTGCGATAATGTATGGTAATAACCGCAGCCAGCCCTGCCGAGCTGATAGCGCTGACGGCAGCGCCTGGGCCCCCCCAAACCTGCCCCCACCACCGTGGGGAGGGGGAGCAGCGCCAGAAGAAAGGCTCAGCCTTCCTCCACCGGGTTTGTGCCTTCCTGAGCAGCTGTATGGAAATAATTCCCATCGGAGGCAATTGTTTCCCTGACAAGAGGGAGGGGGCTGCAGGGGTACCGTGGGTGAGGGGTTTTGGGGGCTCCCAAGGGCAGGATCATCCTCTTGCAGGGCAGGAGGAGAGAGGTCAGGTCCCTACTTTAGCTCCCAGTCTACCCACAAGGGACACATCCTGCTACTGGAATGAGACAAGCTGCCCCGTGGTGCCCCCACATCTCCCACTTGTCCTCAGCTCTCCCATCCTCCATGGATCCTGGACACAGGCTGTGGGGTCAGCCAGGATCTGCCAGAGGATGCCTACTGGTGCCGGGGGGCAGAGCCCATTGCCCTCACTCCTGCCCTCTCGGCTGCCTCAGCTGCAGGACCCCCACCACTGCCGGCTTGGGGGGCTGCTGCCCATTAGGTATTCCAACTGCATCCTTCCCAGAGGCGTCCGGGTCGCAGCCGGAGCCCCGAAGTGGCTCCAATCCGTGGTCTGGTGCTGCCGCCGGCACAGGGAGCAGATGCCAGACAAAGGGCTGGGGACAAAGGCCCGGCTGCCTCGTGCCCCAGGGAAGGGGTGCAGGCGCGTGCAGGGCACGGGTGCTGTCCCATCCCGGGGCTGCGCTGCTCCGACCTCCCGTGCCTGCCATGCCCCAGTGCCCACCTGGCCCCACTCTGGCTGGCATGGCCAGGGCACAGTTGGGTACCAGGTGGCCCAGCACTGGTGCTGTGCCACCTCTGCCGTGGGCATTGTGCCTGCACTGCTCTGCCGCAGGGCTCTGCTGCGGCTCCTCTCCAGCTCTGCCCATCTCAGGCTGCGATGGGATGCAGCAGGGTACAGAGCTATGGTGAGGGAGCAGAAAGCTTAGCTGGGACCACAGCAGAGGATGGCAAATATCAGGCATGTCACTTCAGTCCCACTGTGCCTCAGTTTCCCCAGCTGCTATTGGGGCCCTTGTGAATGTCTCGTGTCCCCCACCATCCCCCTCCCCATGGCCGCCTTTGTCCCCGCTCCCCCCAGCTGGCTGCAAACCCCCCATCTGGGGGCAGCTGCCACAGCACAGGGCCAGGAACGTCACCGGTGCTGCCGGGTGCAGCTGGGGCTGTGCCCACCCGCAGAGTCCAGGGGGGCTTTAGGGCACGATGCCAAACAGTGCCAGACCCCCCAGGGGAAGGGACAGGACATGGCCCCAGTTGAGAGGTATCGAGGCAGGGGGCCCTGGCACAGACAGTACCCTCAGCATGGGGTGTGTGGGCAGCAGGGACGCAGAGGGATGAGTAAACACCTTCTATTTCTTTCACACGATGGGAACACCCTGCACCCAGGCTGGGGACAAAGCCCCGGAGCTGCTGTTCCCTGGGGACCTGGCAGAGCCCAGTGTCTGCAGCCATCCTGTCTCAGCACTGCTTCCCAGCCAGCCAGTCTTGCTGATTTTGGGAGTTCAAGCTGGCAAGAGCGGTGGTCTTGGAGTGCCCACCCCACTCATGCTGGGCACAGCAGGCTGCAGTAGTCAGCAGATGTGAAAAGGCCGTAGACGTTGACAAGGGGGAACATGAGCAGCGCCCCGAGGAGGGAGCCCAGCTGCTCCAGCACCCCATACCACACCAGCGCGCTGCGGCTGCGGCTCCGCAGGATCACCCCGGCCATCACCTTCACGTAGGAGAGCGTCCCGGTGAACAGCACCCAGGAAAGGACCTGGTGGCACAGGTGGGAGAGTGGTCAGGGTGGGGGGTTCCCTACTGTGTGGACAGGGGACATCGTGGCGATGTCAGGTCCAGGTGTGGTGTCAAAGACCTCCCTGAGTGAGAGAGACACCGTGACTTACGATGATGACATCGCCCCACTGGGACTGCTGGAGGAGAGGGCAGGGACTCATCACTGCGATGGCCATGTTGTACGCACCAAAGCCTGTCCCTGCCACGGTGAGGATGCTCATCAGGGTCAGGGACCTGCAAGGGACATGCGAGTGTCACTGGAGAACACTACCCATCCCTGGTAATCAGCACAGGCATGAAGCACATTCTGGCTCCTTGCTGGCTCCATCCTCCTTTGCTGGGGTGTCTGTGCTGTCTGTGCTGTCAGGGTCTGTGCTGTGGGCACCCCACAGACCTCCTCCCACCCACTGCCTACACCCCCAACCCTTGCAAATCAGGGGCCATTCTTGGGGCAGAAGCCCCTGGTGTGCCCCTGCTGCAATCCCCAGGACCCTTCAACCCACCTGTTGGGCAGGAACATAGCCACGACGCAGGCAAGGGGGTTTGCCATGGAGCTAAGGGTGGCTGCCAGGTGGTAGGTGGTGTGTCCGTAGGGCAGGCAGGAGTAGGACTGCACAGATGGCAGGACCCCATTTGTCAGGGCGCTCACCCAGGTGATGACCAGGTAGATGAGGGTGAGCTTGGTTAGGGAATAGGAGACCTGCGGCAGGATGTCCCCAGGTCCCTTGGGATCCGTTGGGAATGCGCAGCCTCTGCTCAGCTGTGAGTCAGGTCCCTCATCAAGGATCTGGTCAAATGAGTTCAGCACGATGTTGCTGGGAAAGAGATGCTGCTGAGAGAGCTCCCACACCTTGGGCTGCCGGGTGAGGAAGAAGAAGGCCAGCAAGCAGGTCAACATCATTGCAGTCAGGAGCAGGAAAAAGACGAGGGTGGAGAAGTTGGGTGGGAGGTAGCGAGTCTCCAGCTGGATGGTGCTCTCCATGGTCTCATTGCCAGTGGTGATGTTGACGTATGCGCAGCTGGAGATACCAGAGCCCTGGCCCAGGGCAATGAGAGAGGGGATCAGCCCACTGAGCCCTTCACCTATGAAGAAGGTGGTCGTGTACTGGGGCTGCAGCTGCATCATGAAGGGCAGGAAGGTGACAGAGGAGGTGCAGTCCACCAGGGCCAGGAAGAAGGTAAGGATCAGGAAGGGGATGCTGTGAGACATCCCAGCAATGATGGACGTGTGGTTCCAGAGGAAAGCCAGGAGCAAGCAAGCCACGACACCCACGGACACGATCGCATAGATTACAGCAACCTCCTTCAGCAAGCCGGGCCGAAAGCGATTCAAAAGGGTGACAAAGAGTGGTCCCACGTTGGCCATCTGGATGATGATGGTGATGTAGGAGGGCAGGTACCACTGCTCCGGCAGCACTGTCACCAGCAGCGGCACCTCCACCCACAGCCCGTTGATGGCCACCCAGGAGCCCATGCCAAAGGCACAGGCCAGAAGGTGGGTGAGCAGTGCCATGGCTCACTGCTGGGTGTCCGGGCCTGGGAATGACACTGCTGCGCTGTGGGGAGAGTTTGATGAGCAGTGAGATGAGATTTGACCCTCCCAGATTCCAGCCTTGTCCTCCCGTAACCATTGCCTTCCTACGTGACTTCAGCTTCCTACGTGACTTGGGGGTGTGGGACCCACAGCCCAGCCCAACCCCACTTTGCCCTCTGCAAGCCCCATGGACCCCTGTGCCCCCTTCAAGCAATGACACTGTGCCCTCCTGCCCTGGGTGTGGATCCTGATGAGCCCTACCTGGTCTCATCCCAGAGCGCTGGGGCTTGGCAGCAGCAGGTGCGCTACCCAGGAGGGCATTGAACCTGTGCCAGCTCACGTTGCAGCTCGGTGCAGCGTGGAAAGGCTCGGCACGGCCGGGTGCAGGGTGAAGAGGGCTCTCACCTGGGGTCTGCGTGGCCTGGGCAGCTGCTCTGCTGGGAATGGAGGCCTCGTACCTCCCACTACATCTGCAGGGCAGGACGATGCAGCGCCCGTCCCCTTCCAGCCAGGACCCGTGCGATCCCGACACGCTCCGGTGGCCGCGGGAGACAGGCCCCAGCAGCCCAACCTGCAGCCCAGCCTCTGCTCGTACCACTCAGCTGAGTCATCTGGGATCTAGACACATCCCTTGCCCACTCCCATCCCGCTCCTGGGAAGAACTCTCACGTCCCATGTCCCTAGGTCCCATGCCCCCGCAGTCCCGCAGAGCAGTGTCCAGCCCTCTCCCGGGGCGCTGAGGCCGCCAGAGGAAACTCACGTCTCACGGGGCTGAGCCTGGCGGGCGCAACAACCCACCCATAGCCCCGGGCCGCGGGGAGGCATCGGGGTTGGAGCGGGAGCCAGGAAGGAAATGGGCTCCGGTCTGACCGGTCCCTCGGCAACCTCCCAAGGGTAACTCACTGCGCTTTGGGGAACCGGCAGCACCACGCGGGAGGGAGCCAGTCCTGGCTGCCGGAGCAGTGACGTGAGGCGGGCGCGTCACCACCTCCGGATGCGGACGGGTGACAGCCTGGCCCTGCTCTGCTCTTCGTCTTGGTCCCAGCTGGCAGATTCCCCAGCTCAGGGGGGTGATTATTCCTGGCGGTGTCCTGGACTTTGTCCTTGTCCCCGCCTGAACTGCGTCCCACCTATCGCGGACTCTTCTTGCAGGTGCAAGTGTCACCCGGTGACGGTTCCTGTCCCCATCAGGATCTCCGCGGGGTCATGGGTTGGCACGGGGCGCTGGGGGACCTCTGAACAGCTGGCAGCTGTCCCGCTTTGGGACACTGCGGGGACCAAGCCGTGAGCCAGCGGATGAACCACTTGCACCGGTCGGGAGGTGACACGGGTGAGGAGACAGACCCCAGGTCACCCGAGCAGCAACGCCCCCCCTCTCCTCTCCCAGCACCCACCGCCCCAGGATGCCTCATGGCAGCTCTTCCCCCAGCACCCACCGGGTGTCGCTGGGAGAGCAGGCTGCAGCCCTGCGAAACCTGGGGCTGCCTTCTCCCGTCTGCTTCCCTGCCTGCTTCCCTGCTCTACCTGCCTGCACTGCCCAGACCTGTCCCTGTCCCTCCGGGAGACTGCAGTGTGTCCCTCCACCCTGCCCTGCTCCTCTGGGAGCACCCATGGCAGCTAGGACCGTTGGGTGCAGTGGGGACAAGGGTGTCACTTGTCCCTGGGGCTGCAGGGACAGTGGGTGGCTGTGGTGGGGGGACGGTCACAGTTTGAGGTGCTGCTATGGTTTAACCCCAGCAGGTAGCTCCACCTTCCACCCCCAGCTGCTCACTCTCTCTCTCTCTCTCTCTCACACACACACCCAGTGGGATGGGGGACAAAATGGGAAAAGATAAAATGGTAAAAGGGACAAAACTGACAGATTGAGATAAAGTCAGTTTAATAGGAAAAGCAAGGATGTCCTACAGCCTGGGGTAGCCCTTGGCTGGGGGTGGGGGGAAGGCACAGCTGTCCCATCCATGTCCCCTCCCAATTTCTATGCACCCCCAACCCTCTCACTCATTGGTGGGGCAGCGTGAGGAGCAGAAAAATCCTTGGGGTTCTGTGAGCATGGTTCAACCATGATCAAACACACCTGGATTATCAACACTGCTTTCAGCACAACTCCAAAACAGTTCCACACTGGCTCCTATGGAGAAAGTACCTCTATCCCAGTCACAACCAGTACAGGACCCCAAGGGACTTGGAAGGTGGGGAACAGGTCCAAGGTGCTGGGTGAAACCAGGCGCAGCGGGCTTGGACTGGTCCTGGGACAGCTGAGGTCACTGTGTGTCCATGGGGATGGGGATAGGGAGGGGACGACAATTGTCCTGTGTTTAATTTGGCAGCACAAAGAAGCGGCTCAGGCGGCAGTGAGACCTTTCCCAAGGGCGAGTGGCTATGGGGCAGAGGCAGATAGAGGGGGTGCTGGCTGTGGGACCCCCGTGCTGCCCCTTCACGCTCCTCACCCAAATCCACCCGACGCGTGCTGCTTGCCCTGCCTGTGCCTTCTCCGCCCCCTGCCCGCCCCGCAGCTGAGCTCCCGGCCCCCCGGCCCCTCGCCCCTCCGCACCCCCGGCAGATGCGAGTGAAGGCCCTGGAGGCAGATGGCAACATTTGGTAGCCGAGTGGTCCCTGCCTGCGGGACTTTGCTGGGCTGTGATGACCATCCGTCCGGGAAGTCCCCTCCTCACCCTGCCAGGGCTGAGGAGCCCATCCCAACCGCAGCCAGTGCAGGCCAGGGGGTGCAGTGGGGCTCCCCAGGGTGGCACCCCATGGGGTGACAGGGTGGCAGGGAGGGCATGGAAGGATCGGCAGCCTGGGAGAGCAGGGGTCTGCCCTTGAGCTCAGCCCCGGCTAGACCCATCCCCTAATATCTGCTTCCGTGTGTGAGCAGTGGGGATGGTCTTCCTGGGCAGGGGGTGGCTGCTGCTCCATTGCTGGAGGACAAGGGGATCCCCTCACTCCAGGGACTACCAGCCACCATATTTAAGTGGGTATGACACCCCAGACTTGGGGACCTGCTGTCGGGTCTCAGCCTGGACCCTGGCAGCCCCAGCCCCATTTGCATCCTATTTCCATGTGAAAGGAGCAGGTCAAGTTGAAAGTTGAAAGGCTGGTGGGGGGCAGCCGGGAAGGGGCCACTGACGGAGGTGAGACCCCAACAAAAGGGCTGGATCCCCAGGGCCCGGCGCTCGCCTGGCCACGGGCTGTGGCCATGGCCCCACGGCAGCCGCCATCTGCGGGTCTGTGCCGCAGCCACCACCGGCCAGACAAAGGCCTCGTGCCCAGCATGTCCCCATCTGTCACCTCCCTGGCTCCTGGCTCCCTGAGCAGAGAGCAAGTGTGAAGATCCGGGTGCAGCCAGCATCGTTCCCTCTGCCCATGGGGAGTGGGGTGATGCTGGGCACAGCGGAAGCCTCCCCATTCTGTCCCCATGTTCCTTCTAGAGTGGCTCTGCAGAGCTCTTGCTGGGGAAACTGAGGCACGAGCAGGTGGTGGCTTATCCTGGATCAGGGCACGGCAAAAGGCTGGAATAAAACACCAGGAATTAACGCTCAAGATTAAGGGGTTGGGGAGCTCCCAGCTCTGGGGGTGCCTCTGCGTGGGGGGCTTGCCCACACTGCTGAGCCCCAGCCCCGCGGCTTGGCAGGCGTTGCCAGGTACCCGTAGCTGCCTCCACCCAGTGCTTCCAGGGAGGGAATTGGCCTCTGAGTGTGTTTTCTGCACGTTGGCAGCTTCCTTTATTATCCAAGAGGTCCTGGAAGTGGCACGAGGGAGTGTCTGTAGGAGGTGAAAGCAAAGGCACTGCCAGCACCTGATTGTCCCTCTGATCACAAACACTGCCCACGTGTCCCTGAAGCAGCCGTGGAGATGCTGCACCGCGTGCTGCAGGAGCATTCCTGCAGAAGGCTGCCCTCCCGGAGCATGTCCCGGGATGCTCCCGGGGAGGGCGAGGCTTGGGGCGCTGCCTGGATCCAACGCCCTACTCCAACGGGCCAGACGTGCCCGAGCAGCTCCTGCAACCTCCTGCCTGCACCCGCACAGCCTCGGCACCTGTGGGGGGATGCAGCCTGCGGGCTCTGCCCTCACCTACCAACTGGGATTTTCCAGCCGAGCCCGTTGTGTGAATTTGGGCTCAAGGCAGCCCTCTGGCTCCCAGACTGTGTGCTTGCCTTGGCTCTTCTCCCTCCAGCAGCTCCTTGTCTTGCTCCAGGAGCCGTTTGAACAACGCTGGGTTGCAACTGAGTTCCATTTGCTCATGGCATGAGCAAAATGCTCGTTCCCTCCATGCAGAGCTGAACCAAGATGCCTGTACCATGGCGCAGGAGCCACCCTGGGGCTGGGCTCAGGCCAGCCGGTCCAGGTGGCTGCAGGCTTGGTGACCATGCTCCAGACTGTCACCTCCCTTCCTACCATCTAGCTTATTTTCCTACATTTTGGAGTTTATTGCTGCTGGGTGCATGGGGAAACAAGGAGGGATTTCCAAACCAGAGCAGGCCCTGCTGACTGGCCACCAGTGATATGAGGCAATCTGAGTGCCCACAGGAAGGCTGTGAATTTCCCCTGTGTCCCTGAAGCCCTAACCCAGCACCAGGAGCCTCTGCCCACAGCGAGCAGTGACATCTAGAAGCATTTTGCCTTTGTCAGTGTGAGAACTTCAGGCCGTGTGTGCATCCAGGCTGCCCAGCCGGCACTGCGGGCTGAACCGGCACCCAGGACGTCACCAGGCACCGTCACGCTGCGTGACGCAGCCTGGCATGGAGGAATGCCCCGTGGTTTCGATCCCATGTGAGCGCTGAGTTGCCTCGGAGGGCGTCCTCACCCGGCGCTGACTCAGCGGCAGCCGCTGCATGCAGAGCCGCTCCAGCACCCTCCAGCTGCCCTCACACAGAGAGACGGGGAGGACGTGGCTGGGGAGCAGGAGGCGTGGGGACATCAGGACATCATTGGGACACCCTCGGAAAGAGAGAGGGGGAAGAAGTGTGGCGGCTGATCTGTGCTGAGGAGGCTCCAACGCCGCAGGGCCGATCCAGGTGGGTGACGGAGATGGTGTTGGCCCCGTGCTGGTCCAGAGCCAGCAGGATGGGGCTGGGTGAGCTGGTGAAGGGGTCACGGCTGTGTACCTCTGGAGCAGCTCCTCCAGGCTGCAGGTGACCCGGTGTGCCATGTTAGCCTGGCTGGACTGCCCACCCCAGAAGGGAGAGGAGCTGGGGCCACACTGGGTGATAGCCAGAGTTTAGATCCCCACACTCCGACTGGGTCTGCGGCATGGGATTATACTGCTGCTGTGTTTTTGGGGCTGTTTGGAGGGCGGCTCCGCTCAGCTCGGCTTGGCTCGGTACAGCCCAGCTCGGTGTGGCCGTGCCAGCGCAGCGGCTCAGCACCACAGGAATGTGGAGCAGCAGGTTGTGCCCGGCCGGGCTGTCTGTGCTGGGGAGGGGACCCCACGCTGGCCACAGGTGGCTGTGCTGAGGGTCCCATGTCCTTGTCTCTGCACTTTGACAGCCATATCTTCCGTGGCTTGGCTGAGTGTCTGGTACAAAGCTGAGCTCCAGTGCCTGACATGGGGACATTTTTGTGCTTTGCCTTGCCTGGGGGGCACACTTGCACCCCTTTGCTGAGCCGGGGAACCCTCCCTGTGCTGGGCACAGGTACAAGGGCAGCAAGGCTGGCCACTGGTACAGGGTCAGGGCAGCACTGGACCTGAGGGGCGCTGCAGAGGGGTGCATAAATCTGCCCCGGGGAGGAGGCAGGAGGATCTGTGCCGGTGCTGGGACCGTTCCCAGCTGTCGCCACGCCTGGCCGCCCCCCTGCAGACATTTTCCAGGTCAGGAGGCAGCATGTCCCCCCAGGCAGGGAATGAGGACGGGGACAGGGACAGCCAGCCTCCCCCAGGCCACTCGTCTGCCACAGCGTGTCAGGGGGATGCACCGTGTGCTGTGCAGGGACCCTGCTGGGGTCCAGATTTCGGGGGTGCTGGGGCTGACACGCTGGCACCCGTGGGCTGGCAGGGGGTGCAGAGAGGGCTCAGCTGTGGCTCAGCCATGGCTCGGCGGGGCTGTGGATGCCAGGGCTGGCTCCTGCCTCCGGCGGTCAGTGCTGGGACAGGCGCTGGGCTGCACCCAGGAAGTTTGTGCGCGCAGGTGAGCTGGTGACGGTGGCAGCTGCCTGCTCGGGGCTGCCACGGGAGCGAGTGAGGCCACAGCTCATCGGCCCCCGCCCTGCCCTCCACTGCACCTGGTGAGTGCTGGGGCTTGCTGTCACATCCTCGGGGCTCATCAGTGCCCCAAATCGGGACCCTCAGGGGCAATCTCAAAGCAGCCTGGGAAGGGGGTTGGGGGAGGGGGTCTGACCCACATACGCCCTTGTGTGCTCTGCCACTGCTGAGCTCCTCTGGATATTGGGGCCACTCTAGGTGTGCCCACCTCTGGTCAGGGGGCTTCAGAAGGGTGCAGGGCTGGTTTGGGTGCTCCCCCCACCCCCCTTTTCGCTGTGGGCGGGCTGTTGCCTCTGCTCGACCGTTGTGGCGGCTGCGCCTGTTGGGGTTGGCAGGGACCCAAGGACACGGGGTGCAGAAGGCCCCAGGCTGCTCCGAGCACACCGCGGCCGGGGAAACACGGGTGGAAACCCCCATACGTACTTTCCAAGGAGCTCCAGGATGGGAGCAGGGAGCCTGGGAGCAGCCCCGGAGCTTGCGAGAGGGCTGAGAGCTGAGGGAATAGCAGAGCCAGTGGAAGTGGGATGTATCCCACCGAATCCACCAGCCCGGCAGGGTGGTGGGTGATGCACTCTGGGAGCAGGCAGTGCACCCCGGGCATGGGTGATGCAAGGATGTACATGGGGCACCCCTGGAAACAATCTGCTTCCCTGGGACTGGGTGATGCACCCCTGGGTGCTGGAAATGCGCCCCTGGATGTGGGCAGTGCACCCCTGAGCATGGACGATGGGCACATGCGATGCACCCCTTGATGCGGGTGATACACCCCGGGCACCTGCGACCTGGGCAGAGCATCAGTGAGGGGTGCTTGACTCTCTCCGCCCCGCTCGCTCCCCAGGGCGCCCCTCGCCGGGATCGGGGCGCCCTCCCCGCCGGCGCCATTGGCCCCGGTGCGGTTTGAAGCAGGCGTGCGGCGCGGATTGGCCGGGGGACTTCTCGGGGAGGCTCGGCGGAGGCGTGGTGACCGCCTTCAAATAGGCAGCCCGGAGCCGGCGGCGCAGCCAGTGCGGTACCGCACAGCCGGGGTGTCTTTGTCTGCCGCGGGGCCGGGGCGCGGGCAGGGGCAGCATCGCCGCTTTCACTGCGGCCCCGCTCTCACTGCGGCTCCTCTTCGCAGCCGACGGCACCTGAGCCCCTCGCTGCCCGTGGCGGCCGCCCACCCTGTGTCCCGGTGCCGGCACGGAGGATGTCCGTCGAGGCGCTGCAAGCCGGTGACACCATGAAGGGGGTGACGGTGACGGCGCCTTTCACCTCGGCCATGCCCGTCCGCATCCTCCGCAAAGGGCCCGCGTATTTCCGCCGGCACGCCGAGCCGGGGGCCGGGAAGCCCAGCGCAGTGGAGAGGCTGGAGGCCGACAAGGCCAAGTACGTGAAGAGCCAGAGGGTTGCCAGCACCAAACAGGAGCCGGTGAAGCCACTGCTGCTCAAGCAGCCCCTCTTCACGCCCGGAGTCCGCCGAGCCGTGCTCACCCCCAGCCGCAGGGCACCCCCAGGGCCGCGCCGTGCCGAGACTGCCAGCCCGAAGACCTCCCTTGACCTGGAGATCCTCAACAACCTCATCAACCTCTGTGACAGCCCCTTCCCTAAGGCGGAGAGCACGCTGGCCAGGGAGTGCAGGTGGCGGCCGGAAGCACCGGCAGTGGAGGGGGCTGTCAAGCCACCGGAGAGCCCAGCCACCACCAAGCCCCCCGGCAGTGTGGCCGTGCGGAGGGTGGATGTCCATCCCTGCGGAGCTCCGCGGAGCCCAGTGACACCGATGCCTGCGTCCCCCATCCCAGGTGGGCTGCCTGTGACCCCATCGCGGAGCTCACCTGCCCGCCCTGAGAGTGCCCGCCGGCAGCCGCTGCTGCACCGCTCCAAGTCGGACCTGAGCGACAGGCTGTCACGGGCCACCGCCGACCTGGAGCGCTTCTTCAACTACTGTGGCCTTGATCCCGAGGAGCTGCAGGACATGGGGGCTGAGCGCTTCGCCCGTGCCAGCTCCGACATCGTGTCCCTCAAGTTCCACAGCGTGAGCACGGCCAGCTCGGAGGGCGGCCACTCTCCGCCCAGCGCTGCTACGCCGGAGGGGCGGCCGGCCGAGCGTGTGCCCTACGGCATCTCCATCATCGAGCGCAATGCCCGTGTCATCAAGTGGCTCTACGGGCTGCGCCAGGCCAGGGAGCCCCAGCAGGTCTCCGACGTGTAGCAGTGCCATGGTGGGTGCTTGGGATGGGTTGCTCATAAGCAGGAAATGCTGGATGGGGACAGAGCACAGGCTGTGCCCTGTGGGGAGCAGGGACTTCTTGGCTGTGACAAGACCCTTGAACTCAGCCCTGCTGTGCCACAGCATCGCTGGCCCGGTGTGGTGGCCAGGCATCTATCGTCAGACCTCTGCTAGCACTGGAGAGCCAGCTCCCTGCAAGCCTGTGGGAAGGCAGAGGACACGTGTCCCTGGACGTGTGGCTGGTCCCCAACACCCACGGGGCCTCGTGTGTGGCTGCCCTGCCTGCACTGCTGGCAGCTCCTGCCTGTCCTGCTCCTCACCAGCACCCAGGGGTGGGGTGCAAGGGGCCGGTTCCACCTGCATGGAGCAGGGACACTACACTGGAAAGGAGCTGCCCCCTTGCAGCCTTCACTGAGGGGTCCCACTGCCTGGGGTGGAGGCCACATCCTGCTGGTCCCATTTTACTGCTGAAGAAAAGCCTGGTGCTTTGAGGGGTGAGGGGGTAACCTGACCCTCTGCTTCAAGCTGCCCAGGGCTGTGTGTCTGTGTGTGTGTGTCTGTGGGTGCCTGTGTCCCCCCCAGCTGCCAGTGGGCACGAAGCCCCCACCATGCTGGGCCTGGTATTTATGAAGACAACAATTCTTTTTTACTCTTTTTCTTGTTTGATCTGTAAATAATAATAATAATGATAATGCAGCTGGTTTTATTAAATGCCTATGTTTTGGAGGCTGTGTGTTGTCTCTTGAAGCTGTGGAGGTCGGGATGGGACAGGGACTCTTGGGGTGCTTGTTGCTCTGCAGGGCTGTGGGTGCTGAGTGGATTGGTGCTGGGAGGGAATCACGGGTTCCGTGCTGCAGTGTGCCAGCGCGGGGCCCGGCGGGCACGGCAGGGCGGCGGTTGGGTCTGGCAGGTCCCGGCAGAGCCCCAGCCCTCGGTATTCCCCTCTGTGCCACACACCCTCCCCTGCCTCCTTCCCTCTCTCGGCAAAGCTTGGCTGGGTCCCGGTTCCCCCAGAGCTGAGAGATGGGGGCGGCAATAGGAGAGACTTCCCAGGTGGGCTGGGATGAAAGTCGGTGCAGGGAGCACTTTGAAGATGAAATGCACCTGTGTTCTCCCAGGGCAGCCTCGCATGGCACCGCAGCACCCCCAGCACCTCTGGTGCCACCTGTGCTCTGAGGTCCCCATGCTCCTGGCATCCCACACAGGCGGGTGTCTGCTGGGGAGGGTGACATCAAAGCCACCACTACTTGCACCCGGGGGAACCTACCTGGACCTTGAGCCTTCCACTCCCTCCCTCTGGTGCCAGCCCCCTCAGCAGCTGCTGGCCGAGGCAGCACCAGGGGCCCCTTGACAGAGGCTTCCATCCAGTGCTTGGGGTCCCCAAAAAAGCCCTCATGAAGACACAATTACCAACAAGTCTTAATTCCTGCCCTGTTTTGTGTCTACCCTGATTCTCTGCCTGGGTGCAGGATCCGTCTGACTCCTGCTAGGGTGTTGTCAGGTCTGGCTGCTGGGAATGTGGAGGGCAGGATGTGGTGTCAGGATATGGTGACAGGACACGGGGATGGCATCTGGCTGTGAGTCAAGCTGATGAAGTACTCTGGGGAGGACACACACCCCCAGGGAATCCTTAATGACACACGGGGCACTGGGTGCCTCCCCGAGGAAAACACCCCGGAAACCAGAGTGTGACAGGGACCCTGGGCACCCGCTCGGGGCACAGGCTTTGCCCTTGGGGAAATCTGTGAGGGAACCAGATCCTCACTGGTGGCTGGGACCGGCTGTGCTGCCGGATTCCTCAGCCTGGTGTGTCCCAGGGCTTGGTCTAAATTTGCTGCTGTGGCTAAGGAGAAGGTGGGGGGGCCCTGCCAGTCCCCAGCCAGGTGAGGGCTGAGCAGCCACATGTCCCTCAGGTGCTTGGTGTGGCTCTGGTGTCCCGTGTCCTGCATGAATGGAGCTTGACATGGCCATCCAAAGCCCTGTGAGCTCATATACGCATGCATAACCTGTGCCTGGAGGATGTGTGCATGTCTGTGTGTCCATGCACACGTGTGTTTATGAGCAGTATTTTAGGTGCAGATAAAACACACACACAGATGCGCAGACAGCAGCCATGTTCCCCAGGCAAGAGTCTCCATCTGACCCCCACCCATGGGACTGCCAGCATGAAACCCCAGCACAGACGTGTTCACATGCACGTGTCCCCCCTGGAATGCCCCCCTGTCGTGTGTCCTCGCTGGGGACAGCAGGAGAGCCCTGTGGTCCCTATCGCTTTCCCTGGCAGCTGCTTCCTGGTGGCTTCAGTTTCATGGGGAGCACAGCTGAGCCCGTCGGTTATTTCCAGGGAGGAGGGACAGCCGGGGAAATGTCCATCACCCTCACCCTCTGTGCTGAGATTCCCCATGGGTGCCCCATGCGCAGGCAGGAGGTGCAGGCAGGCAGCCAGGACAGAAGGAAAACCGGCAGCACCGCCCCCCGTGTTTTCCATTTTTTAATTATTCCCCACTGATGAGCATCTTCTGGAAGCGCCAACAACGTCACGTGCTTTAATCAGTGTTAATTAGCGGGTGCCTCGGGACAGTGATGAGGGCAGGCAGCAGGAGCCCCCCCGCCGCTGCGTGCACAGCCGGTGTCGGTGCCAGCACCCACCACCTCCCGCCTCCCAGCCCCATCTTCCACAGCCCCTTCCCCACCCACGACCCCCTAGCCCCTTCCTGCCAATCCTGGGGCCCTGCTGGCCTCCTGCCAGTGCAGTGTCTGCTCCCAGCAAGCGCCTTCCAGCACTGGGGCCACTGACCATCCCAGGACTGGTCTCCCTTGAGGGTTCCCAAGGACAGCCCCCGCTCTTCCTGTGCTCTCTGGGAACTGGAGACACTCAACCCCATCCTGTGAGGAGCAGTGCCTGTCCTGCCATGCATGGGGACAATGGCCCGGGCCATGCTTGGAAGGGGACAGCCTGTGGCCTTCTGCATGGCTGTGTCTGGATGAAAGGGGAAGGAGGAATGTTGCCAGCCCTCATGTTCATGAGGATTCCTGTCCCACCCAGCTCCTCTAATCCTGCAGGGAAGCGGGACGGTGGGGGATTTACAATATCCAAAGGCAAAGCCCCTCTGAATGCACATGGTCACAGAGGTTTTCAGACCCCCATCACTGGGGGGGTCTTGTTCTTTGTCCCAGAGACAAAACCCTGAGGCCTAGCAGAAATTCAGGGAGAGAAGCTGTGGTGTAATCAGAGGGTTTCCATATGCTGGAGCCCACTTTGGCAGGTCTGACTTTGTCCCACTCCAGCTCCTGCAGCTCCAGCTCCTGCAGCGCCCTTCATCCCTGCCCACGGTTCCTCCAGCATGGCCGTGGTGACCTGCAGGCTTCTGGAAATGGGATAAACAAGAGTAAAAAATATAACTCATGGCAAAAGTTCCCTGAAGCAGCTGGGGCTGCTTAGCCACCGCCAACCATCCCTTGTCCCAGACTTCTCCCTCAGTGCTGGCACTGGCTGCAGGCACATCAGAAGCTGGTGGGTCGGATCATCATGCGGGTGCCCTTCAGGGAGTAGCTGGGCCCCTGGAAGTGGTGCCAGCGGATGCCGTTGAGCTTGCGGATGTTGTTCCGGGCTGGATAGTAGATGCCATTCAGGTTGGAGAGGCCACAGGCATCAAACCACCATCCTGTGGGGGGGGAGCATGGTGGGAGGGTGGCATGGTGGGCAGACACCCATGGGTGCTGTGTGGGGGTGTCCCCCTGCTTCACTCACCTCCCGAGAGCATCTGGGCACACTTGCAGAGACAGTTGTCATTGTCGGCGTCACGGGTGCTGAACTGGGTGCCCTGCAGTGCCAGGCCACTCTGCTGCCCGGCTGTGCCGCTGTAGTTCTGCAGTGACAGCCTGTGCCCAGCAGGAACACAGCCACTGGTCACTGCTGGGGGGCCACAGAGCCCCCAGCACTGCTCAGGGGGCCATGGGCTGCCATGAGCTGAACACAGAGGGATGCAGGCAGAGATCCTGCAGTTGTCCTCCTGTCCTGGGGCTCCCCAAGTGGGGAGGTTGTGCTGTGCTGGGGAAGAGAGGACCCCCCAAGTCTCCTCCAGTCCTCTTTGCTGGGGGTCAGCTCAGTGCATGCATGGGATGGATGGTGCAGGGGATGTCTGGGGTCTGGTTCCACCTCCAGCCCACCAGTGAAGGCCCCAGCTGCCAGCCCCCTCCTGCCCATGGCCACGACCACACAGCCATGGCAAGCTGGGCATTGGGAGCACAGGAATCTTCCCTGGACATGGACAGTCTGGGGATGCCCAACACCCCTGGGAGTGCCTGGTGGCCACAGCTGCGTCAACTCCCTTGCCCAAACAGTGAGCCCCAGTGCAAGTACCCAGGTTGCTGCCTGGGATAGGAACTCCCACTGGGATGGCAAATCCCACTGCTTTGATGCAATTTTATACATTAAAAATCTACTTCTCAGGAGCCCAGGGAGAGATTAAAGTGTCACAGCAATGTGCCTGGCACCTGACATCATAACTACAACAGGACAACCCAGTGAAGCCCCAGGTGATCCTGCACCTCCCTGGGGCACCACATCCAGCCCTTGCCCCTGGCCACTGCTGCCCACAGGGCTTGGGGACAGGTGGACATGGGGAGTGCTCAGTGGGTCCCCACAGTGCCTCTCCTACCTGTAAAACTGCCGCTCGCTCCCCAGCTGGAACTTCCCGTAGCTGGCATACACCTGGCCGCCCTCCCAGTCCTGCAGCTCAACTCGCAGGGCATAGGGCACCCGGCTGGTCAGTAGGTGCACAGCCTCATTCCCCAGCCAGTACTCCCCTGCCGCATCCCCAAAGCCCTGGGGAGCAGGAGGGTGGGTGGGTTTGGGGTGCGTGGGGTGCCCCCAGGGTGTCCCACTCCCTGGTCAGGCACTCACCTGCTTGTACTCCCTCCAGCTCCTCTGGAAGCTGAGGCTGCCGTTGGCACGCAGCTGGATGATGGTCCAGCCCCCTCGATCCGTCTCCATGTCACAGTATGCCTGCAAGGGGAGTGAGGGACAGGCTGGGGATGGCTTGGAGTAGGTGGCCAGGTGCATTTCTGCCAGGCTGGGCAGCTCAACATGGGTGCTCCATGGGGCTGGCTGAGGGCCTGGCCAAGGTGTGCTGTGCCCAGTGCCTGGCTGGGGGTCTCTCCTCCCTCCATGGCCTTGGGCAGGGGCTGGGGTCCAGTGCTCAGGGGTCAGGGTGCCTTTAAATTCGGTTTTATACCCCCATTTGGAAGGCTGTGCCAGCTCTGCTTTCACCCCATGGGCACTGCCTTCACCCCTAAGCTGCCCCCTATGCTGGAATGTACCATGCAACAGGGATACCCACTCTGGCGTGGGGCTAGTGGTGTGCACTGGGTGGCACTGGGGTGGGCAACTGGGGTGGGCAACATCCCAAAGTGTTTCAGGGGAGACCTCTCTGGGCTGTGCTCACCTTTTTGGGCTCGCTGAGGTTGGCAATGTGCAGGGTGTAGACGCCGCTGGTGCGGATGCCTGCCCGGCGCACCTCGGCACAGTCCTGGAATTGCTGCTCCTGCCCAGGTGACGTGGCTGCAGCACAGGGGACAGTGATAAGGCAGAAACCCTGCTGGTCTCGCAGCCCTGCCTGGTTTTGCTGCTCTTCCCTCTCCCTTTGGATGCCTTTGTGCTCATGGATTATTTTTCTTCCTTCTGCACTATCTCCTGAGGGCTGGGTGAGGCAGCTGTGCCTCAGGGGCTGCTGCCAGCCTAACCGTGGGGGTTTGCTGTGGCTGGGCATGGCATCAGGTTATGGACCCTTACCCGGGGGCTCCAAGCTGCTCCTCTGATGCAATGAGTGGATCATTTTCTAGTGGAAGGTGTCCCAGCCCATGGCAGGGTGTTGGAATGAGATGAGCTTTAAGGTCCCTTCCAACCCAAACCGTTCTATGATTGAATGTTTCCATGATTTTTGAGGTGAAGCCACTCAAACTGATCTTTAAGGGGCATCCAGGCACCCTCCTAGGAGGACAAGGAGCTTTCCCACTGCCCACTCTGCCTGCACACCGCGCTCACCTCTGCCCTGGGAGACGAGGCGCACCAGGCTCTGGACGGACTGGAGGAGCTGGAGCTGCTGGCGCTGGAGCAGGCTGGTGTTGGCGCTGGCAGCCAGCAGTGTCTTTTCCATCTCCTCGATGGTGCTGCTTTGCCGGCTCAGCAGCCGCTGCAGCTTCTCCTTCTCTGAGTGGGCCCCAGCCAGCTCTGCCTGCTGCTTCGTCTCCATCTCCAGCACCCTCACCTCCAGGATGCTGGGAGTGGGATGCAGCAGTGATGAGGTGGCAGAGAGGACCCAACTACAGCTGCGGTGTCCCGGCGTGTCTGCAGGGACCCACTGCTGTCCCCATCCCCTGCTGCACCCCTTGAATTGCACCCTCACCTCTGGGATGTGCCCAGCCAGGGGAACCCAAAGCCCAAGAGGCCATGCTGAGGCTGTGCAACCCCCCAGGGACTCCAGGGGTTGAAGACACCTCAAAGTGCAGTGTGAGGTGGGAGAGACCAGCCTCCCTGTGGGGTCCAAGGGCTGCAGGGGTCCCTGAGCCACCCCAGCCCCTACTTGTTTCTGTTCTGCAGCTTGTGGATCTCATTGGTCTGCAGCAGAAGCTGCTTCTCCAGCTTGGTGGTGGACAGGGAATTCTCCTGGAGCTGCATCTCGATGCGCCACGTCTGATTCAGCACCTGCCTCGGGAGCAGAGGGCACTGTTGGCATCCAGAGCCACACCACATTCCTGGTGTCACCTGGCCAGCAGGTTTCTGGCACACAGCCGTGGTACCTCTGCCACTCAGGCACTAAACCCTGCGTCACCTCAGGGAATTGCTTTTATCTGCAGACAAACTGTGGCACCCACTGTGGTCTCAGGGTGGGGGGACATGGGGACACCTGTGCCATACCTGGGCCTCCACGTCGGTGAGCTTGCGGCTCTGCTCGGCGCTGCGGTTGAGGAGGGAGCTGCCGATCTCCAGCATGGTGGCACTCTGGTTCTGCGCCGCCGTCTGCCGCAGCTCCGCCGTCTCTGGCTTCACACCGCTCTGGATGTAGCTCTCCAGCTGTGGAGGGCAGTGGGGATGCAGTGGGTCATTTGGGCACCTCACTGGGTCCTGTCTCAGCACCCCAGCTGAGCCTGGCACCACTGGGCACAGCCCTGTGTGTCAGCACGGCTTGACCAACTTCAGGGCCCTTAGAATCTTATCAGAGGATAGCGCTGCCGAAGGGGAGGCTCCTCAGGCACTGGCTGCCAAGATTCCTGGGCTGTGGTACCAGCTGGGGCCTGGCACGGGCTTGTGCATGCCCAGGTGTGCTGGCGAGCTGGAGCTGATGCCCAGCTGGGGTGTTCTGAGCCAAGCAGCCGTGCAGGGAGTGCCTGGCATTGGCATTGGCACTGGCATCAGCGTCAACTGCCAGCCCTCAACCACTGGTTTCCCAGGGCTGGGGATGTGGAGGGTGGGGGGCCACCATCGGCCAGGGAAGGTGGGTGTCCAGCACCCGGGGATGCCCCACCACGTGGAAGTACTCAGGGTTGAGAAGACGCTGGCTGTGGACACAGCTCGGACACAGCTTAGATGACGCTTCCGCTTTCCCAGCCCGCGGGGGAGCCGCCTTTCCAAAGGCTTTGCTATTTCTGGCAGCCCCGCCATGAGGTTCCCATTCAGCCCCTCCCCAGGGCGATGGCCTCGGTGGGGGCACGGTCCCTCGGCGGGGGCCGCGGGGAGCGGAAGGGGCCGAGCTGCCGCCCACGCTGGGAAAGCAGCCCCTGAGAGCAGGAGGGACAGGGGCTGCCCAGCGCCCTGCACCCCACAGAGCCTGCTGTCCCTGCAATGCCCAGATCCTGCTGCCTGCCTGAGCTCTCCACTCAGTGGTGCAGGCAGAGCCCCACATTCCCCTGCACCTCGGGGGGCTGTGGCCCTGAATCAGCAGGGTTGGGATGGTGCTCTCCCAGTGGTGTGGAAAGCAGGCAGTGGTGCCGTGATGTTCTGCACCACGGTGGGAATGCAGTGGTGCTGGGATACTCGGCACTGTGGCGGGCAGGCAGCCGTGCTGGGATGTTTGGCATTATGATGGGCAGCAGTGCCAGGAAGTTCAGCACCATGGCAGGCAGCAGTGTTGGGATGCTTGGCTTGGGAGCAGGGCCGGCAGCAGGCCAGGGCACAGGGCTCTGCACTTGTTTGGCATGACGAAATCCCACTGTTCCCTCCTCCCCTGCACCAGTCAGTCACAAAACCATCATCCTACTTTGAGCACCCGTGTGGGGCAGGAGGGTCTCGGGGCAGGAAGGTCCCAGGGCTGGGTGTCCCAGCCAGCATTGCCTGCACCCGACTCCCTGGGGATTTTCCCTCGCAGGAACGTGCTCTCAGGGAGGAAGCAGGGAAAGGTCGGAGAGTCGCGTCTGGAAAACATTTCCCCGAGCTGAGGGATTGCTGGAGAGTTTCCCTTTAACCACGTCGTTAATCTTGTTGCTCCACAGGGCTTGGGGAGGCCTTTTCTCCCTCTCAATCTTGCTTTTCGCTTTTTTTTTAAAAATAAACATATCTGTGAGCCGAGGGCAGAACATACCCACGGAAAAGGTCAGGCTGGCACTGGGGAAGGCTGAGAGCCCTGGAGATGGAGCCCTGGACCCTGGCTCCAGCAGCTCCCTGGGAGTTGGAGTGGGGCACAGTGTCCCCAGCTGTGGCTGGCATAGAGGACACAAGTGTGACAGACTCTGTGCTGAGGACAGGGAATCCAGGGTCGCCCCTCCTTCATCGCATGGGTGCTGATGTGAGCTGGGCTCAGAGTTTCATTTCTCCACCATAGGGGCAGAGCAGCTGAGGAGAAAGCTGTGGTGCTGTTTTGGTCGCACCAAAACACCACCCTGGAGCAGGAGGAATCCCAGGCACTCACTGTCCCCGTGCTAGGATCCCACTGCCCACAGCTGGATCATCCTGTGCTGCCTTCTTGCAGCCACATCCCTCCCCTGTCCCTGACCCTATCCTGCCCTGACATTTCTAAACATCCCACAAGCACCGGCTGGGGGATCCTTGAGCCAGAGGTGGGTGGAAAACCCCCAACCTACTGCCCATCCCAAGGTGAGCAGCATCAGCCCCTGTGCCTCAGGTACCCCTGAGCTGCCAATCTGCCACTGCCCCACTGGAGACCCCATTCCACCCTAAGTCCCTCCTAGACCCAGTGACACCATCAAATATTTGTGTTTGAACTAAAATTAATTCCTCTGGAGACAGGAGCAGCCGATGTGTGCTGGGTCCTCGCCTTGTCCCCACCATGGGGTGCTGCACATGGGGAGTGTGGGCCAGTCCCCCAGTGCCGTGGGTGGGGGTCCTGGGGGAGGCTGGTGCTGGGGATGCCTGAGGGGGCCTGGGGAGCTCTGTTGGGTACCAGGACACGTCCCAGTTTCTTGGCACCCTGCAGGGCTCCCCATGCCAGGGCAGAGCAGACGGGGATGCAACGCTGTTTACAATCTGTCCCTGAACCCAGTGCCTCTTTTGAGCCCTGGTTTGTTTGTTCAGGGCTGGAGTCCGACCAAAACAAGCCTTCTTGGGCAGCCCTGCTGAAATTTGGGAAGCCAAGGAACAACAGAAAAAAAAAAAGCTGCAAGCTGCCTCTAAACGGAGAGAGCCGTGCTGCAGGATGGGGTGGGATGGAGTGGGATTGTTGTGATGGGATGGATAGATAGAACAGGATGGGGATGGGGATGGAATGAGGTACTGACTGTCCAGTCCTCCACTGCCTTGTGCTCCTTGGGGCTGTGGGGAGGGGCACTGCTGCCCACAGCTGCCCAGATGTGCAGTCCCACTTTGCCTGTGGCTGTGTGCTCTGGACAGAGCTATGTGCACCCGTGGTGGGACCCCCAGTCACCTGCTTTGCTCAGCCATACAAAGGCTGCCCTCATCCCGAGGGAAGCTCAGAGCTGGCTGGGGCACACAGGGCACAAAGACACCAGAGCACAGGGACACCAAGGCAGAGAGAGAGCTGAGAGCACAGGGACCCCAGGACTCTGTGCACCCAGCAGATCCAGCAGGTTCTACAGTGATGGAGATTCAGTGCCACCAGCCAGGTTGTCACTGGCCTTGCTGACCCCTCTGCAACACCCTGGGCTAGCTTCCAGCAGAGCCACGGTTCAGCGTTTTCCCAGCTCTTGAGGAATTTGTTCTCTAGGATGGCTGAGGGGACAAGGAACAATGTCCTGCACGTCCCTGCTGCCTGCCCTGTCCCCCACAGCCAGGGTGGTTACCCAAGCAGTGTGGCTGGCACAGGCCATCCCCAAGGACCCCTACTCAGTGTGTTTTTCCCATCCTGATCCCTGAGTGCTGCAGGGGCTCAGTACATACCAGAGGCATCACCCAGGAAATGGGGGTACACAGGCACACAGGTCCCATTGCACCCTGCTGGGATACCACAGGACATAGATGTGGCTCTGCTGGGTCAGTGACAGCTGGGGACAAGCCACTTCCCCTCCTATCAGTGCAGGTACCCAGTGTTCCTGCACAGGGCATGGGGTTCAGGGCCCTCCACGGTTGTGTCCCCTGGGATGAGCTATTCCTGGGTCTGACGCAGGCAGCCATGCTCAGCTGGTGGGGGCTCCAGGAAGGAAACGCTGCTTCCTGCCTCAGGCATTGGGGATGGGGCAAACCAGTGGGGGCTGGGGGTGGCAAACATATGGGTACACAGCCCCTCTGGTGCAGCACCCCACTGCCCCCACCCTGCACCAACCATAGACCACCCAGGAGCCATGGGTCCCACACAGAGTCTCACCAAGTGCTGGGAGCTTTTGTGAAGCCCCTAAGAGGGAAAATGATGAAGCTGGAGAGATTTCAGTGGCCCCTGCCCTAGGGACCCTTGCCCTGCCACTGGCCAAATGCCTTCCCAGTATCCTCGCCTGGAACTTAGAATGCTGATCCCCAAGGGATGTTTGGCATGGCTAACGCAGCCAGGACCAGGAAGAGGCCTATGGCAAGGATGGACAGGGAATATAGCCTCAGTGGGAAGTGATCTGGGTGAATGATCTGCAGCACCCATGAGCTGCAGCACCTGGAGAGCCCACAGCAGCATCCCCTTCATGGAGACAGTGCCTGATGCCAGCTGCACACCGGCAGGGAAAAGCTGAGCTGGATGCTCGGGTGGGCACAGGCCCCAGTGCCCACAGCAGTGCCACAGAGATGCTGCATGCCTGGGAGGTGGAAACAGATTCCTGCCCACACCACCCCACATCCCACACCGCACACACACCCCACAACTCGCACCCCACACCCTACCTTCAGCAGCCACTGGGTGCTGTTCTCCAGGATCCTCTCGAGGTGCCGCAGGCGCTGCGCAGCCCCGTGCCCGGCGGTGCCGGCCGGCGAGTCCCTCTGGAGCAGCACGTTGGCCGGGCCGGGGACAGCGCCGGGGGCGGCCGGGCAGGGCAGCGGGTCAGCCTCGGGCAGCACGAAGGTGTAGCTGCAGTGGCCATGCTGCACGCGGTGGTAGCGCCGGCGGCCGCCGCCCTCCAGCGCCCGGCGCTGCGCTCCGGCAGCGCACAGAGCCGTCGTGGCACAGGTCAGAGCCACGAGGCCCAGGCTGAGCGCCCGCATGGCGCGGGGGTCCCCGCGGGACCGGGGTGCCACGGCGGGGGATGCGGCGGCAGCTCGCTGCGTGCCGGGATGGTCAGTGAGCGCTCGCCGCCGCGTCCAGCCGCGGCGATTTCGGCATTTCCTCCCTCTGAGCCGGCGCTGGCCGCCCCGGCCTTTTATCGCCAGCCCTCGCAGGGGGAGAGGGGAGTAAAAAAAAAAAAAAAAAAAAAGAAAAACAAAGGAAAAAATCTGTTTAAAAACAATACTTCTATCTTTTTTCTTTCCTCTGAGTCCACTGCGGGGAGATCAAGTTTCACACGTGATCTATAAATGTCTCTCTCTCTCTCTCTCTCACATACAAACACACACACACAAAACACTCTCACACACATTCGCACACGCAGCCCCGTCCCTCCCCCGGCCGTTCTCTGCTCAACTTATTGCACATCCTGGGCTGGGCAGTGCCACGGCAGAGCCAAGCCCTCCCACCCTCCAGCCCAGTGAGTGCCCCTGATCCCCCAGCACCCGCTGGGACTCGCTACACCCAGGCACCCCCATCCAAGGCAGCACAGCTCCCTCCCTGAGTCCCGCCTATTTATAATGCCAGCGGGAGCCAGGCCTGGATTTGGCTGCTCTGGCCATGGGATGAGTCCATGGGGACCAGGACGAGGGCTGTGTCCCAGGCAGAGCTTGGCAGGACACAGCCAGACTGTGCATGGGGCTCAGAGTGCCCAGATTCCAGGCCAGGGGTCTGCCAGGGGCTGATGGACTCTGACCAGAACTGGGGATCAGCATGTCTGCCAGCCCATGTACTCGGACAGGATCTCGGCTGTGTCCCCCAGGAGGGGACAATCCCAGTGTTGGGGACAGGGTGCCAAGAGAATGCCCAAGCATCTCAGCAGAGGGGGATTTTCTCCACCCGCCAGGAAAATCCCCTGGTGATTCCTAGACCCTGTGGAATGGCAGTGTGAGTATCACACTTGCTGCTTGCTGCAGTGCTGGCTCAGGAAAAGAGCAATGCCGATGGTTCTTTAAATAAAACCTGAAATAAGATCTTTCCCCAATACCCCGGTGCTGGGGGGCCAGGGCAGGGTGTCCCCCCACAGGAACCCAAGCTGCAGAACTGGGGAATGTGGCTTTACACCGTGGCCACAGCCAGCATCCCAATCCCCTGCGGCATCAACTTGTGGGAACAGAAAAAACAGGGACGCAGGAGCGATGCCGGGGATTTAATCCATTTATTTGTCATGAAGCGATCGCAGGAGCTGCTTCGGCAGCTTTGTGCCGGCTCTGGGGCTGGCTCGATGCTGACACCCAGCGCTCCCATCCTGAAGGGTCTGTGCAGCCCCCGCAGCCCCGACACCCCGCGGCCAGCCCCGACTTCCCCCTGCTCACGCTCAGGGCAGGGACTGGGAGTTCGGACCCCGGCAAACCTCAAATGCAGAGCTGCCTGCGGCTGGGGCAGCGATTTGAGCACATATATGGTAAATATATCGATAGAGCCCTCTGTGCCTGTGGACACACAGAGTGTGGCAGGGAGGGACAAACTGGCATGCCGAGGCTCAGCACCCCATGGCTGTGCCCTCGGTGGTGGCTGGGAGGGGACTGGGGTGCTGCTTCCAACATATCCTGGTTTGGGGATGCAGGAGGCAGCAGCATCCCCTGGCCAGGCAGGCACTTGCACTGTTTGTGACCCTGTCCCAGACCAGATACAGCTATGGTCACCTCAAATTCCTGTGCCCACATCCTGCTGGGAGAGAAGTTTTTCAAGCCTCTCTGTGAGCCTGAGGATGGCAGGATTTGGCCCATAGAGATGCTGAGTGCTGGGTTGGCATGGTCCCTAGAAGAGTTCCCAGTGTGGGGGTCCAGCTGCTCTCCAGGCCCCAGGACAGCAGAATTTGGCCCTCAGATGTGCTGGCAGGGATGCTGAGCACCAGGTTAGGCTGCTGTGAGCAATGGCATCGTCCCCAGTAAGGTCCCAACTCTGGGGTCCCAACCCTGGCAGCCCTGCTGCTTCCCATGCTGGTGCCTGAGGATGTGGGACACCATCCAGCACCTGGAGCAGCTCAGTGGTGCACTGTGCCCCCCAGAACTCCCATAAAATCAGGATGCTGTGGAGCCTGTGTGTCCCCTGTGTGTCTCCCAGCCCTGGGGGACAGTATCCAGGCAGGCATCAGCTTCATTAGCAGGGTCCAACCCCTGGTCTAACCCCATCCCACCCGTCTGGAGGAAGGGAAGGGATGAAGCAGGCTAGGGGAGAGGGAAGACCAGAGGAATAAAGGAGCCACCCCCTCCCCAAGCCCTAGGGCTTTGCTTTGGACATTGCAAATTAGATTTTCTGAAAAGGAAATGTTTTACAGGCCATAAATTTTCTCAAAAGAAAAGGGGGATGGGGGAGCAGGGAAAATTGTGCAACTTTTTTTTTCTTTTTGTGGATGGAAAAACAGGGGTGATGTGGCTGGAGCACCGTGGCAGGAGCTGGTTGGGAGTTTCTGCTGTGGTGCTCCAGCTCCCATCGTGGTGCCTGCTAGGTGCCCGTGTGCCGCTCTGTCTTCGGCTTCTTCTGTCGCTTTTTGCCTTTATTTTTGGGTTCAGTTTTCTCTGCAACAGAAAAAGGAGGAGAAAAGGCAGGTTTGCTCGTTAGCCAGGCAACGTGATGTGACCTGAGCCCCATCCATGGGATGCTGATCCCATACCCTCCCTCAGGGTATTAGTGCTGGACCCAGTTTCTGATTTTGGAGACTCCAGAGCTTTTTACAGGTCATGAAACAGCAGCGTGGGTCTGTGAGAGGTCTGAGTGTGTTGGTGGCATGGGCAGAGGGACACTGGTGTGTTGTCCCCACATCTCCCATGGCTGGACTCTAAATTCTGATACCCCAAAGCCCCAGGAATGGGCTGGGGCAGCTCAACCAAAGCAGGAGCTGCCCAGAAACACCCCAACTTCCCTCTGAGCAAGGACTGTGGATGTTAGAGAGGGACAGTGGCTGCTCCAACACCCCAAAGCCATGGCACAGCTGTGCTCAGCTCTGCCATGGTGTGGGAATGTGCCTGCCTTCTCTCTGGAGAGGAAGGTGCTGCCCACCACCATGGGACCCAGACAGCCCCTTGGAGGATTTGGGCATGGTGGGAACAAGGTGGCTTTGGGATGCATCCAAGCATAGGTGCTACTGCTCTCCCTGTGGATGTCCCTCCACGTGTGGATGGTCCCCATCCCATGGCACAACCAGTGTGCTGGTGGAGGCTGGATGCATCCCAGTAGTCAACACACTGTCAGCTTTGCAGGGTCAGGTTGTTGGGACCCAAATCTCTGCTCACCCCAAGAAGCTGCCCCACACATCCTCCAGCTGGCCGAGGTGTTGGTGCTGAGACACCAAAGGAACAGGGATTCAGGATAAACCCTGCCATGCCACAGGCTCCAGTGGGAGGGGGAGTCCATGCTAAGGAGCAGAATGGTTGCCCCAAAAACTGGGCAGCTTTGTCTGTCCTTGCTCCCCTGTGCCCACTCCAATTAGAGTGACATGAGGGGGGTTCAGTGGTGTGAGGGACACAAGGGACCATGACTGTCCCCGACACAGCGTGTGCCAGCACTGTTGTCCCCAGTCCCTTCTGAGGGCTCCAGTTCTTGTCCTGCCTGGCTGTTTCTCGGCTCTGATCTCCCAGACAGTTGCCACCCACAAAGGAGAGGGCACGGCACGCACGCCAAGCGTCTGGAGAGCGGGACAGACACCCAAGGCAGATTTACAGCAGCGCGAGGGGTTTGTGCCACGGCCAAGCGCGGCGGCTTTTCCCTTCCAGCCGCCTGGATGGCTCAGAAGTGGTGGCACAAATCTCTCATCACACGGTCGGGTCCGGCTGCCTGCCCTGGCTCGCCTGGGCTGGGGGTGTCTCGGATGCATCAAGTGAACTCCTCGTCCTCCTCCAGCATCTGGATCCCATAACCCAGCACTTGGCCAGGCGGGCAGGAGCCTGGGAGCGAGGGCAGACGCACGCTCTGCCGCGGCAGGGACGCCGAGCAGCCTGCCCAGGAGTGGGAGACATGGAGGGGCTGCTCTCTCCTGCAGGGGCTGCATGGGGGACACTCATGGGATTCCTTCTGCTGAACAGGGGACAGGCCTGTCTCTGAAGCTGAACCCAGATTAGCAGCCAGTTCCTGAGCCCATCACCATAGTCCCAGGGCTTCCAGCTTGCAGGAGCAGGACCCTGGGCAGAGGCAGGAGGCCAAGAACTTTTCTGGGGTGCCAGTGCCTTCTCAATCACCTCACAAGTTGAGGTGCCCCCAAAACACTGGCACAGCAGTCCCTAGCAGCGGGAGCCACTGTGTGCCAGGCAGGGCTGGGCATGGGCATGGTGCTGCAGGACACAGTGCTCCAGAGCAGCCTGTCCTCCCACACCAAATTTCTCGCATCAAACTGTCACCAGCTCTGCGGGTCTGGAGCTGGCACAGACCAGCAGGGAGGGGAACATCCTCAAAATCGATGCCACCTGGCACCCCAAAGACGTGAGTTGGGACCTGGGTGGGGAAGAGAATCGAGCAGCTCCTCTGCACTGTCAGCAGGAAAATATTATTTATGATTGATGGTGCTGGGATGAAGCCACTCTCCTGGCTCCATGGCCCCCGCCCAGCACGCACGTCCTCTGCTGTTGCCCCCCTTCATCCTTTTTCTCTCCACCCTCACAGTCCTGTCCTCTCTGATCCCCGCCACGCTGGCGGTGCCGGCCGGCTCATCCCATGGCCCAGAGTGATCCCGCAGCTCTGAACCGCAACCCTTGGTGGCTCAGATCTGCTGCCAGGCACTACAGATCGGTATCTCATGCATCCCCCTTTCTGCCAGTTATTAAGTGGAGATTTATTAGGGTAGCTTCAGTCCAGACGCCTGCATCCAAAAATGACATCAGCCACATCCTGGTTCCCATCGCCAGCCCTGCACCCGTGCACGCACCGCCTGCACGGACGCTGCAGTGGGTCTGGTGCTGTGAAAGGTGGGGGGATCCCTGAGCCAGGGAGCCCCCAGCCTGGGGATAAGGTGGGGGAAAGCGCAGAAGCATGGAGAGAACATCTGGCCAGATGAGCCATGGAGGGGGATTCTGCCCTGGGGTGTCTCCCAAAAACTTTGGCCATCAGAAATCCCCTGGGTGATGCCCTCCTGCTCCATGAGCACTCCAATTTTTGGGGACCCCAGAGATTTTTGTAGGAACCTCCCCTGTGTGTCTCAGCCCTCCTTACTCACAGCTGCGGTGCAGAAAGCCTCCCTTCACATCGTGGCAGAATGGGAGCTGGAGCTCAGCAGCCTCATCCCACCACGGCGGTTCATGCCAGTGCCCAGCCCAGCCCAGCATGGAAGGGGACACCAGCTGGTCCCAGGCAGTCTCGGTCACTAGGGCTGCTCAGCACATGTGCCTGAGATGACGGCTTTGCCCAGAATTTCAAAATGCCTGGGAGATGACAGCATAGCTCGCCGGCCACTGCCAGACCCCTGCTGCCACCGTCCTCCTGCAGTGCCCCTCGGGCTCACTTTGGAGGGGCACGAAGCTGCCCCTGGCCCGGTGGCGCGGAGCTCACCTCCCGGGCAGTGCTTCTTCATGCGGCACCTCCTGGTCTCCTGCTGCGCGGGGCAGGCAGTGCCCTCCTCCCGGGCAGCCTCCGGCACCTCCCGCACCCTCGTCTCCACACCCCACTTGCAGCCGCAGGTCCGGCTCTCGTGGGTGCAGGCGCTCCACTCGCTCCACGGCCCCGGCTCGCACGTCTCTGCGGGGACAGAGGAGCAGAATGCGATTGGTGGCTCCTCGGCGCCAGGCACGTCCCCAGGGGCGGCGGGCACGAGGTGCCGGTGCTGCTTACCTTGACACTCGCGGGTGCCGGGCTCTGCCGCAGTGCCGGGGGGACACTGCCGGAAACACTGGCCCTTGTACAAGTAAAACTTGTCCTTGCACTTCATGCAGAAGTCCCTGCTGAAGCAGCTCTCGCAGCTGGGCGACCTGCACCCTGCCGGGAAGGACGGCCGGTCAGCGGGACAGCCTGGGGCATGTGGCGCCCCCGGCACCCACCGAGGACCCAAAACCTACGGGGTCTAAGATGCAGCTCTGGGCAAGGGAAAACGGGACGAAGCGCCCCATCCCAGCCGCCCCTGGATCCAGCGCCACCAGGGATGCTGTGGGAAATGAAGCCATCGCCCTTCCCACAGCGCTGGGACCCGAAGGGTGGCGAGGGGAGCAGGGGGCACCAGTAGGAGAAGGGGGACCCCGGCTGGCGCGGGACGTACTTGTGCATCTGTTGACCTCCAGACCCCGCACACCAAAGTAGCCCGGGGGACAAGTGTGGACGCACATCCCGTACTGGCGGATGCCGTCCCTCCAGATAAGCAGGAAGAGCCGTTGGTGGCAGGTGATGCAGCCGTTGTCCTCAGAGCACAGGACACAGCCCGTGCAGTTTTCCAGCAGGCCGGCACTCGCTGCAGGGACAAATGGAGGAGGGCGCTGTGCCGCAGGTGCCGAGGTGCCAGGGAGGGTCCCAGCCCCCTGGCAGCCCCTCTCTGATGCACCAGGGTGACAGCGCTGTCCTGTCTCCCTGCAAATACCACCCCATCTCTTCTCTTCTCCTCAAATCCCCACCTCTGCCCATGCTGGCAGCCTGGGGACACATGGAGCTGCTCCCAGCTTGGTCATCACTGATGACCTCCATCATTCTGAGATCCAGACTGAGGGTTTGCCCCGTGCCCAGCACTGTCCATGGATGATAGCCTGAGCCTTATCCCAAACTTGCCTTGCCCGACCCGTGGGAAGTGGAACAACCACTGGGTCAGTGGGTGGAAATATGCTCTGACCTGGATTAATCAGTTGATGCCTGTTAAGTGTCAGAGGACAAAGATCATTTTAGATCTGTTTGTTTGTTCAAGAGCCTCTACTGCCTCCCTGGCTGCCTGTGCTGCACTCCCGACCTGTGTGAGGCTGGCTGACCCTGAGGTGGGCTCTTGTTCCCAGGGACAAGGACAGGGTGCCAACACCCAGAGAGACACTGCCAATTGTTCTTGCTCCTCGAGCCCACAGAAAAGCAGCCTGGAGGGATGCTCCTGGCACAGGGGCATGTTGGGAGCTGAGGAGCTAAGCACCGAGCTCTGGGGGCTACACACACCCTGCATCTTTTTGCAACCCCAGGCTGGCTGGGTATCATGAAATGGGCCACTGAACCCCTGCATGCAGGCATCCAATGCCTTCACCACACCCCTGTGTTGGGAAGCGTTTGCTTGGCTCTGGTAGCACAGCCTGAGTGCCAGTGACAGTGCCAGCAGCCCCAGTACAGTATGCTTAGGACCTGGGCTCTGTAGAATCATGGAATCACAGAATGGTTTGGGTTGGAAGAGACCTTCAAGATCATCTCATTCCAAGCCCCTTGCCATGGGCAGGGACACCTTCCACTAGCCAAGGTTGCTCCAAGCCCCATCCACCTGCTGGGTGCTGCCTGGCATGGACATAGACTCAGCCCTGAGAGCAATGCCTGGCACTGGTCCCTCTGACCCCAGGAGCTGCATCAGAAGCATCCCATGGCTGTGGGGCTCGGGCAGAGGTGCTGGAGAAGCCGGGGAAATGCTGGCAGAGGATTCTGGCTGACAGTGATGGCAGCCCCGTGTGCTGGTCCCTGGCACAAGCCAGTCCCTGGTGCTGTGGTGGCATGCATTTGTTCCCAAGCTGGCTCAACCCAGTCCCTTTGCTGGGGCACACTGTCTGGGACAGCAGCACTGCCAGAAGCCTTCATTAGAGCTGCATCTGCTGGGAGCGCTAACGAAGCACCTTGGATCCATTAAGTTGTTATGGTCTCCGTTACATATTTACCAAACGCTGACAACATTTGTGTTCCTGGCTGCAGCTGGAGTGGCTTCCCTGGAGACCCGTGAATTTACGAGCCTCTTTCCCTTCCCTAATTATTTTTGATATTTAGGGGTTTTTTTGCTGCTCTTCTTCCACCCCCAGCCAGGGTAGAGAAGGTGGGGATCCCTGGATGGACTCTGGGGCCTCTTTCCTCTCACTGGCTTTGGAAACAGCCCTGTGGTATGGAGCTGGGAGAAGTGGGGTCATGCTCCTCCACCCCGCAGTGCTGCTGGCATGGCACACATCTCTGCCACCAGGAGCGACACTGGGAGCCACCACAGAGCACAACAGAATGTGGCTCACACCGAAACCATGGGATTGGATTAGGGAGAAGTGGTGGGTTCTTCTCTTTCCACCCCCTGGCTGAGCTGGGATGGGCACTGGGCAGGGGGTACAGTGGGTATCTGAGCTGTGGTGGACATGGGTTTGATATGCCCCATCTCTGTCCACCCTGTGTTCAGTCCTGCTGGGAACCAGGAGTGTCCAGGGCACTGGACTGCCCAGACCAGAGCTCCCAGTGCCAGTAGGAAGGCTCTGGTGTACTGCAGATCTTTCATGGCTCCTGGACCCTGTGCTGGCCTTTCTGTGCTGGTTATCCCAGGGGATATAACATGTCTGGGGTGTGAAGCCATGTGAAGCCATGGCTGCCAAGACCCAAAGCCCTTGGAGCATTGGGCTACTCACCATCAAGCAGTGGTAGCTGGAGCCCCTCTTGGTGCCAGGCTGTTTCCCATCAGGGGTGTTTTGGCTATCAGCCTGGCCACCCACATCATCACACACACCTACTGCCTCCGCATGCCTTTAACATGGAACAACTTCAAGGGAGGCACTCTGGGCTCCAGCCCTGAGAACTGGTCCTGGGAGGTCCTGTCTCTACCCTCGCACACATTGGCCCCAAAACCAAGGTATTCCTGGCACAGAGCTGAGTACCAGCCTTGGACCCACTCCCCACAGCCAGCTGGCACTGCCCGGTGAGGGGACAGGAGCCAGTGCCCAATGGAGGGGGCACGTGCCTCGGCATTGCCCCAGCACACCCTGCCCTTGCCCAGGCACCGAGCAGTGGCTCAGCTGGTGCCTCTTCCTGGAGGAAGGATGGGGCAGGGGACAGGCAGTGCCTGCCATGGCTCTGAGCATCCTTTCTGGAGGTTTTACTCCTAAGGCACTTAGCGTGTTATGCAGAGAAGGGAAATACTGGAAAATCAGCCAATTTTGTGCTATCCCCACTGTGTCTGGCTCTGCTGGGGTTTGCAGAGCTGGTCCCAGTGCCAGCCAGCATCCCTTGTCTCCTGCCAGCCCCAAAGGCAGAGCTGGCAGGGGGCAGGCAGTGCCGTGGGGCTGCGCTCTGCATCTTCCCGCTCTGCCAAGCCAGCCCTGTGCTACGCACCCAGAGGAGAACACAGACGGTCCTGAGGGGAGCTCGAGGGGACGGGCTGGGGAGATGCTGATTCCTGGCACCCTCCAGCCCTGGTTCACAATCCTGTCTGCTCCATGCAGGCAGGGCACCCAGCCTGGTGTCCCAAAGCCACCCTGCAGTACCCGAGCGGGACAAGCCCACTGCGCACACTGTACCTTGCTTCTTCCACCGGTTCTGCGTGAGCATTTCCATGGAGCTGACGAATAACAGCAACATGAATATTATCCACTGCATCTGGGCAGGAGTAATTTCGGGCAGGGAAGGAATCAAATCATCCAAGCGGCTGGCGGGCTCGGCTCCTGCCAGAGCCGGTGAGGGGCGGTGGGAGGGCGACGAGCTGCTCCGGGCTCACACCATCCCAACCCAAGCTTCGGGCACTCAGCCACACTTCAGGGCAGCATGAGCCAGTGACACTGGGGCAGGCTGGGGCTGTCAGGCCCGGGCAGTGCTCATAGTGGCGGGGAAGTGCCGGCTGCTCCGGGGAGCTCTGCCTTTATAGCCAGTATCAGCCCCCTCTCCTCACCCTCCCCTTCAAATTAATAATAATCCTTAAAAAAAAAAAAAAAAATTCCCCAGCAGCAACAAAGAGACTGGCAAACGCCCTGGCTGGATCCCCCCGGAGCACTCCAGCCACCACCTCGGCTGGGAACCGTCCCGCCGTCCCGCCGCGGTCCGACTGTCCCGCTGCCATCCCAGCGCCGGGGTCACAGCGAAGCCCCCTGCGATTTTGGGGGGGTGGAGCCAGGCGGGTGACGCTGCCTGCGCCTGCCCCCCCGGCTCAGCCCCCCCCGGCTCAGCCCCCCCAGCTCAGCCCCCCCGGCAGGGCTGGGGGGGCCAGTGACAGCCCCCGGGCAGGGCTGAGCCCCCCGGTCGCCGGGAGCCGCGATGGGTCTCCGGCAGCTCCGGCGGCGGCTGTGGGTCTGCCCCGGCTGTCCCCGGGATTGCAGCTGACTCTGATTTTCCGAGCGCTTCTTAACTCACCTCCCTCCAAGCTGAGGGAGCGGAGCTGAGCCGAGCAGAGCTGTGCCAAGCTGTGCCAAGCCAAGACGAGCTGTTCTGGGCTCCCACGCGGTTGTCCACACCCCTTGTCCCATGCTGTGCTCCTCAAAATCCACCCTGGGGACTATGCCTGCAGGGGGATGCAGCACAGGAGGAGCACACCTCACTCGCCAGGTACCCGAGGAGATCTGTAGGCGCAGGTCTGCATCCTTGGACCCCCACGCGCTCGTCTCATCGTGCCAGCCCTGTGCCAGGAGCCATACCTGGAACACCTTGGTGACCTCCCAACAAGGGCTCCAGGGCCATTGGCCACCAGTGACAGCCCCCGTGACAGCGCATCCACCCCTGGCATCACCGAGTGCAAATCAGTACACGGTGCCCCTCTCCTCCCCCCCAAGAGGGGGTACGAAGGGTCTTTCTGGGCACACAGGACCCCTCTGAGCACCCTGGGGCAGATGATCATCCACCTGCTCATCCCATACGCCAGTGAACTGCAGGGCTCCTTCCACCTGGGGTGATGCTCTGGGTCTGCATTACCTGGGAGGGACGAATGGGCTGGAAGTCGCTGAGCACCAGCAAAATCATTGCACTGCAGTGGACCAACCATGGGGCCACAGTAGATGTGTCCATCAGTGTCCTGGGGTGTCTGACTGTGCCCAAGGAATGTACATTTGTGTTACTCTTCTCTCTACCCTTTGAATTTCTTCCTCCTGTTTCCCTTCTCTCCCCCAGTCCCCCTAAGCTTCTCTCCCCACTGCTCCCATCCAGCACTGCTGCATTTCATTCCTGAAGGGTTAATGATCAGACAACAAAGGAGCCATTTCATACCCCTTTGGCTTCACTGTAGGAAACCAGGAGTAATAACTGAGGAAACCAGGAGTAATAATGGTTGGGATCACTTTAGGTTTTTTTTCTAATTACAAAATAAATTGAAAAATTACACATAAAATGCATAAATTGCAGCATCTGGCCCAGTCGAAATTTCCATCAACAACCAAATCTGCAGCATGGCATCACCATCAGGGGTTTGCAAGGGCTGGGGGGCCCATGAGGACATGGGGATGCTGCTGCCATGCCAGCACAGAAAAATAGGGATATGGGAATGGCATTGGGGATATCTGAGTGTCTCCAAGTCCTGGCTGCTGGCTGCTGCACTGGTGTGGATAGCCATGACCCGAGGGAGACAAGGGTGCCACAGGGCAAAGTGCTGCCACAAGTCCTGTTGGGTGCCAGCCCAGTTGCCCTGGAGCTGACAGGGAATTTCCTTGTTCAGACCTGGAAGACAAACACTGGGCAACAGCCAGGGAAGCACCTCATTCCTGGTCACACTCTCCGGCTGCTGGCATGGGTGAGCGGATATTGGCACAAGCCTTGGCAGGGTGACCCGTCACAGGAGGACACACTAATTAGACAGCTGTCGTTAGTGCTCGATCCTCAGGGCAGCACGGGGTCATTGTTCAGCCTGTCTCCAGCTGCTTGGTATCACAAAGGATTTGCCAAGGGTGGCAGAGGTGCTGTGGCAGAGGTGCCCCTGCTGCTGTGTGCCAGGTATCCCTGAGAGAGCAGAGAAGTCCACGTTTCCTTTGTCTATTTATGGCAAATCCAAATGGCAGTGAGAGGAGAGGTGGTGTCTGCTGTGTAACTGGGCATCTGGCAGCCCTCTGTTGTGCTGGGAGGGGTTTGAGGGGCTGCGGGGACGGGGAAAGCCCAGCTGATGGTGCCAGGGCAGCATCCGCGGTGACTCAGGAGTGATGCTGGGGAGAAGCGAGGCTGAGCCGCGGGTGATGCTGGCAGCTCCCGGCTCCTCACGCAGCCCTGCTCCACGCCAGCACAGAGGGAATGAAATGTTCCTCCTCCGTCTTCCAAAGCAGAAGGGAGAAAGTGTCCAGAAAGATAATTTGGAAAGTTTGTTTGACACTTGAGCAAACTTTCATCTTCGGAAAAATCTTGGTGACCTTCCAAGGCTGCACCGCCTGCTTCCCGGCACGGCCGGCGCCCCAGGGCACACGCCCGTGGCACCATCCCAGTGGCTGCTTTCGGGATGCTCAGGGCTCTGGAGGGGACAGTGCGGTCCCGCCGGGCCCACAGGTCAGCAGGGATGCAGTCACAGAGGTGGTGGCACAGGGATGCAGGCATAGGGATGCAGGTGCAGGGATGCTCCTGGCAAAGGTAGTAAAGTGAAGATGAAATGTCTGCAGCTGGCTAGCAGCAGGAGACAGGAAGGGGCAGGGGGATGAAGGGAGCCCCTGCAGGAGACCAGGATTTTCTCCAAGGTGCCATGAGCTCCCAGCAGCCATTAGGGCTGGGAGGGATCTTCTCCAGTGCATCCCAGGCAATGAATGTGGGTTTGATCAGGGGAGGGTTTGAGCGGATGGTAGTGGATAAGGAAGAAAAATACTTGGCATTCCTCTCCCATCATAACAAGCCCAGATGCTTGGACGGTGGCAGCCCACTTCCCACAGGAATGGAAAGTCACAGCTGCTCTCTTGCCAGTTCAGCAGAGGCCCTTTCCCTGCTCTTATGAAATGCCAGCTCCACCTCACACTGCACCACAGCCCTCACAGGCATCCCGTGGCACGGCTCCCTCGGTCACCAGGGTCCCTGGCAGTGGCCCTGCCCATGACCCCTCTCCAAGAGAGGCAGAACTTGGAGCAGGGAAACCTGCTGGAAAGGCCAAGTGTAGCTTGTGCTCCTTCTCACATGCCAACATATGGGGAATACCTGGACTAGCACAGCCCTGCAAGGGAGGAGTGCTCTGGGGAGGCTGATGCCGTGGGAAGCTCTAATGGGAAGCAGCTCCTGCCTGGTCAATGCTGGTGGGAGCAGCTCCAGCCTCCTGGCAGCCCAACTCACCACCTCCCCTGTCAGCACAGAGACAGTGAGGTCCTTCAGTGCCAGAATGCCATCAGATCTCCCAGACTAGAAGGTGGCTGATTTTAGTGCTGACATTGCCAAGTGCAGCCTGCAGCACACTCATGGCACACTTGCTCTCCTCTCCTCCTCCTCTTCCTCCTTTTCCTTCTTTTCCTTCTTCTCCTTTTCCTTCTTATTCTCCTCCTCATGCCACACTCCAGCCATTCCTGGGTTTGTGCCACCCGCCATTCCTGCTGTTCTCAGGGAATGTGGCACCCCAAGAGGCTTAAGATTTGCCATAAATCAAATCCTTCATCTCAGAGCGAGCTCTGGAGCTCCATCTCTCTTCTTGGCTCCTCTGGATTGCTCTGGTCCTGGACGCCAGCGTGGCTGCACAGCCTTCAAGTGCTCCAGCTGCCAAAACAGGAGCAAAGCCCAGTGAGGGAATTGGCATCAAGTGGTGCTGAAGGCCGAGGGGCAGCAAGAGCAGGAGAGGGAGCCGGGAGGAAAGGGAAGACAAGCAGTGAGATTGGAGAGAAGGCTTGGTGTCGAAACCGAATTCCTGGTCCATGTCAGCAGAGCAGATTTCCAGTGTTTATTTTATCTCTTTAGTTGAGCCCCTTTGAGGCAGAATATATTAAAGGGCCTGACTTTATATAATGGAAATAATTGAAACAATACTCCTGCTTCCAGCCGCAACGTGCCGTGATTTCAGCCAAGAGTGGCCAGCCTCCTCGAGGTGGTGGGGACAGCCGCCGCCGCCGCTGGCGCTTGTTCGCTGGTTATTGTTGACACATGTCAGTGTCGCTTTCCAATTTCCGTACAGCTGTCGGAGCGGGGAGAACACCCGGGGCTGGCGCGGGGTGGGCTCCATGCCGCCAGCACCGACGGGCGCTGGGGAGGACGTCATGCCGGCACTGGGCTCTTCCACAGCCATGGGGCCGGTGGTGAGGGCTGAGCTGGGATTTCCCAAGGAGAGGTGGTGTTTGGGCAACGCTCTCAGGTAGGCAGGAGGTGAGGATGGTGGAATGTGAAGAACCTTGGGAGGAGGGAGGATGCACTCGCTCACTGCATGAACCATTGGACTGGGACCTCGGTACCTACTGGAGAAGGTAAAAGGAGGAGATGGACATGAAGGGTGGGGGTTTTTGAAGGTTTTATCCAACTGTGCCTCAGCAGTGGGTGACATTGGGGCAGGGAAAGCCCCTCAGCCCCAGCATCCCTGTGGAAAAGGACTTGCACCAAGTGCCATCCTTGAAGCCAACATCAATCTCCATCCCACATGAGGCACTGAAACTCTGTCACTGAAATTCTGTCACTGAAACTCTGTTACTGAAACTCTGTCACTGCTCCTTGAGGGGAGCTGGATGGATTGAACAGGAGCAAACACAGGGGTGAGGACTTGTCCATGTTGAGCCAGGTCATAAACCAATTCCCACTTGGTGGCACCACAGTGTTCCTGCGAAGAGCCGGCAGGAGGAGAGACTAAGAGCAAAGGCAGGCAAAGTCTTAGAGGAACTGAGACACAGTGTGAGAAGTGCTCCAGAATCTCTTCCTGCTATGTTGTGTACAGTGGGGGCTCAGGGAAGGTTCCTTGAAGGAAAGGCAGGAGATGGGACTTGCAGTGGGGGGCAGGGAGCCTGGGGGGTTGGGGGCAGCTGGATTGTAGATTCCTTTGCTGTAGGGAGCTGGAATTCCCCAGATGAGTCAGGTGCTGCTGCTGTGCCCACACTACCCCTTAGCCTGGGCACAGCCTGCTCTCCCAGCAAAGCCAAAGCATCAGTGACCATGGAGCATCGTCCCCTGTGCCAGATGTGACTGTCGGCTGCCTCTGCCTTCCCTACAATGAAAATCATGTGTGTTACTGGAAGGGAGCAAGGCAGCGGTATTTTAGTAGCTGGCCCTCTTCTATTCTCCTAAGAACCATATATGCCAAATTCCAATACATTTTTTCTAATATTTGGACTATTTAAGGAAACTATTGAGAAAGACAGATGGAAGCATCAGTCATTTGGATGTTCCTGGCTCCACGTGAGACAGCAGTCAGAAGTCCCATTCTTTGTCAAATAATTTTAATGTGACTACATGGTTCCCCTCTTGCACATCGTTCCCCAGGAGGGTAAATCCTCTGACTCTGGTGGATGACTCTCACCAGCTGGAATTCAACAGAAGACAAAGGCTTTGGGCAGGCTGCTGTTTGGGGATGGGGAAATTCCCCCCAGCAGCCACAGAGCCTGGGGAGGGCTGTGGAAGCAGCCACTGCAGTCGTGGCTCTGGTGCCCATGGCCAGCCCTGCCCATGCCCCACTGCAGCCGCAGCTTCCTGTGCATGTGCTGCCAGTGAGGGGATGTGGTAGAAGGCTGAGGTGACCCTGGGCAGTGTAAGGTGAGCAGGGTGCCCATCTGTGTGCCCTCAGGGAAGGAAAATTTGGGATGTGTGGCCGCACCTGCACCTCAGCATGAGGCAAGGCTGAGAGCCTGATGTTGGCATCCCTTGACTGAGGCTCAGCCACTAAAAGCTGCAGTGGTGTCTCTGTCTCAAAGTTTACCTTTAAGTCATTTTGCTGAAAATCCAGCCCCAGTGTCTCAGCTCTGGGAACTACCCTGGGTCCTCTGGTTGCAGCTGAACTTGGACTTTTGCAGCCTCCCAACCCTCATGAACCCCTCAGAGCAGCAGGTTGTGATCATTCCGTGACAAAAGCCAGTGGCTCCTCAGTTCCTGCCTGCCCTGGCCAAAGCTGCAGGGATGTGCTCATGCTTTGGACACCAAGCCAGGAGCAAACAGCGTGTCTCTGAGTTTGTCCTTTGATGGACCCTGCTGTGCTGGCATGGGATTGGGAAACACCCAATTTAAGTTCATGGTCCATGGGAACTGGAATTTGGGTCTCCCACCCTCCAGTCTCAGGATCCATCCTTAGCCCTGCTGACATCCCAACTCCTGGCTCTGTCCCCCTGTCTCTAGGGCATGGCCTCCCATCCCTCCCTTCCAGCACAATCCAGGGATGTGGCACAGCAGAGCCAGCCTGGACTATGGTCACCAGCTCCACCGTGGCTGCCAGCACCCCAGGGGCAGCGGCCATGTGCCACGGTGACTTATAAAGTCTTTTTTTTCAGAATTAATAACAGGAGGAACACAAACTTTAATATTTCTGAAGTGAAAATGGAGTGATAATTGTATTTAGCCGACATTCAGGAAAATTATTACCACCTGGCAGCCCCATTTGTGGCTGACGTCAAAGAGCACCATAAACCACCATCAGTTTGGAGAAAACCAAGAAAAAAGAAAGGAAAGAAAAGAGCAGAAATTGTGACCTTTGTATTAAAAAATCCAGGATCAGGAATGTCATGGCATGCTGGACAGAGCAGGTCCCCTGGGGCTGTTTGCCATCAGGAGTTTGACTAACGCTCTGGGGTGCCAGTGGATATGCTCCTCAGAGGTCAAAGGAAAAGCCACGTTGAAAAATGTTCTTATTTTTCTCCTTCTTATTTTTTTCAGGATTTTATATCCTGTTTATGCCACTAACAAATTCAATTTTCAGGAGCTGGAATAAAGGCAAAGTCTGAGCTGTTTAAAATGGGTTGTGGGCAGCTCCCGCTCGCACACAGAGGAGATTCATCGCCCCAAAAAACACCAAATCACAGGAGTCAACAGAAAAGCGGTTTGGTTTGGGACAGTGGAGCTGAAGCAGCGATGGGGAGGGTACCAAGTGGGTGCCCTGAGCCCCATGCTCATTCCTCAGCATCCATGCTGCTGCAGTTGGAGGAGGGATACAGGGTCATGGTCCCCAGTGCCACGGCCGGGCGCAAAGCCGTGGCGGCAGGCTCTGGCTCACGGAAAGAATTCTTCACTTGGGAATTTGAGCAAAAAAGATTAAATGAAGTAAAAAATGCACGCTGCACTATGAAAGCAGAAAAAATACATTTCCAAATACCCCAGCCTCCTCCGCACCCTGCGTGCACTCCAGGCGCTCTCAGCCGCCAGCTCTCCTTCCCACGGCATTTTGGGGGCTCAT
This sequence comes from Lichenostomus cassidix, assembly GCF_008360975.1. Taxonomy (NCBI): domain Eukaryota; kingdom Metazoa; phylum Chordata; class Aves; order Passeriformes; family Meliphagidae; genus Lichenostomus; species Lichenostomus cassidix. The sequence continues at coordinate 7,059,588 of NC_139500.1, read as the reverse complement.
GGCTCCCCACCACAGGGGAGAGCTCTGTCTCGGCTCTGAGGCAACCACAACATGGAGGGACACCATGACCTGGCCCCCTCATCTCTTTGTATCCATCCCCACTCTTCCCTGGCTGTCTGGGAGGCTCCCAAAAGAATTGATCCGACCACCCATCACAGTAGTGAAATTCCAGCACCTTCCTGCAGGCAGAGTGCTCCTCCTGCTGAGGCCCCAGCCCTGGCCTGGGGGTGCTCTGAGGTGCAGAGGGTGATTCCAGTCCCAAGGGAACTGATGCTGCTCAGAGTCCACTTGGGGACAGGGAATAAACCTGCATCAACTCTTTGCAGGAGGGGAGATATTTCTGTGCTGGACCATACCCAAGAACAGGGGTCCTGTGAGGATCACAGCAGTTCTTCCCATGGATGGGATTTCCAGGGTCCTGGCATGGCAATGCTTTCCCACTGTGGGCCTGGAGCAGGGCTGCTTCCAGACATCAGTGTTGAGGAAAAATCCTATCATGCTGTGATAAAAGAGGGATGTGTTGCATGGTCTCCCCAGGTGCAATGTGCCTCCTCCCTTAGGAAGAGAGGATAATTAAAGGCTACTGATGTTTTGAGCAGTTTAACAATGCTGGTTTGTTAATCTGAGCCCTCCTGGAAGACCACACAGCAATCTCTGTGCTCCCACACTCTCCCAGCCAGCCCAACAGAAGCAGGGCCAGCAATGGTTCCAACAGCCAAACCAGTTCTGGCTCCACTGCTCCCAGTTCCAGTGGAGCCATGGAGATGTCTGTCTGTCCCCACATGGGGATAAGCCCCAGCTCTGCCAACAATGGCAGGGCTGGAAGCACCTGAGTTTGCAGCAGGTTTACAGTGTCCCAATCCTTGGCCATCCCAATAGCATTGCACTGAGCCTCAACCAAACAACTGGAGACCACAAACAAACAGCGTTTGATTAGATTATTTTTTTTAATATATTTTTTCCTGAAAAAACAAAGAGAAGAGGAGAACTCATATTTCCTGTTCATGTGAAAGGAATTTGCCAGCTTGTGGGGGGGAGAGCGATGCTGGTGGCCTGGAGAAGCCATCACCTTGTGACTCTGGTGGCAAAGAGGAATCAGGAGGTGGCTGGCAGGGAGACTCCATACCCAGACACCTGCAGAGGGATATGGGCTAGAACAGGGACTCCTTGCCAGGACTGCAGCTCCCTACACCTGGGTGCTGGGAAGAGGCAGGATGGTGTGGCCAGGCCAGGCTCAAGCCCCAGTGCTGCCAGGGTCTAAATGCTTCAGCAAAGCAGCAGCAGCTCCCAGCCAAGGCCTCAAGGAAGGAATTTCAGAAAGTTTTTGGTGTGGCCTCTCTTTTCCTAGAACAGATCAAGAGCTGGGATATGCTCAGTAATCCTCCTGTCGTTTTGCCAAGTTCCCTGGAGGGGTCATAGGAGCAGAGTAAAGCTGAGCTGAGAAGGCCGTGGCACTCTGGAGTCAGAGAGAGGGTCTGCCTGGGCAGAGGGATGTGATGAGCAGAGGGACTATCAGGTCAGGACTTGCATCCCTGCATCCCCACAACCCTGAATCTCTGCATCCCCTCTTCTCTGGATCCCTGCATGTTTGCCTCCTCAAAATCCTCATGTTCCTGCATCCCTGCCTCCCCACTGCCCTGTATCCCCATAGAGGCACATCCCCTGCCTCCCCACAGCCCTGGAAGGCTGTGCTCTTCCCAGCTTATTCAAACATCTTGTCGTTCTTCCCAGATGGTTGGTGCTGCTGGTTGTATGGCACATCCTACTGCATTGTACAACCCTGCAACCCTGGCATCTTGCTCTCGATCGAAGTTATGCATTCACCGAATTCCTCCATTTCCATGCTAATAATGGATAAATCCTGTTGCATAATTATTTTCCACATCATCTCCCTCCCCTCTGCTGCGCTGTGCTGAGAAGCACCAACCACCCTGCAGACCCCTGCATGGCTGTGGTGAGGGTTGGGCACCCTGGCTTTGCAAAGGGGAGTCCTTGCCCCTGGTTCCTGGAAGCTGGGAATGCTGTTGGGTTTGAGTTTCCCAATCCCTGGAAGTTTTCAAGTCCAGGTAGAATGATCTAGGTGAAGGTGTCCCTGCCCATGGCAGGGGAGTTGGAACTGAATGATTCAATCATTCCCAAAGCCTCCAGCCCCCTCCCCAGTGCTGCTGAGGCCCCAAAGCCCTCTCAAAACACAGAGGGTCTCAGCCAGACCTTCACCAGACACTGACACAGCCCTTGCATCCTCCTCCAGGCACCCCTAGGGCAGGCTGCAAAGAGGAAATAATGTTGGAGAGCAGCAGGATGCAGCATGCCAGGGGTCCTGTGCCAGGCAGTGACATGGACCAAGGTGCAAAAGCCCCTGGGGGACTGGCAGCAGGATGCAGTACCATCCCCATCCCTGGAATGGGCCCTCCTGCTGGTTCTGGGGACAAGGGCGGCTGCGGGCGAAGGGAGCAGCAGTGTCAGTGCACGGCCAGTTCCCAATTTGCACCAGCCTGGAACAATGACAATGACAATGGTAGAAATAAAGAGATGAAAAATGTGTCTGTGATTTGAAGAAGCTGGAAACACCCAGCACAGGGGACAGAGGGCGGGAGGGTGGCTCCCGACTGGTCATTGCCCTGGCAGCGAAAGGGGTCCCTAATGCCTCCAAGCTGTGGAACCCTTCATGGGGGGAAGCCTGGCTTTCCACAGTCACAGCTTGGGAATAATTGGGCGATTTTCTTGTCGGGAATTTCTTGCCGGGAGTGGCCATGGGCTTTCATGTCTGCACCAAATGACTGCGAGGGGTTGGAACGGCAGGCGGGGGGTCAGTGGAGCCCCACAGCCTTGTGCAAAGCATCTGTGTCCTACTCCCATATGGAGAGCAAAGAAAAGGGAAAGGCTGAGTGGTGGGAGTAACCACAATCATCCAGGCCTCAGCAAATGGCAGGACCCGCTCTGGCACCAGTTTTGAGGCAGTGGCAACATCTCTCCCAGCCCTGGTTTTCCATCTAGGATGAAGTGGGAGCAGGATGGGGCATCTGTGCCAGACCATCCTCTGTGCCTGCCATGACAGAGGCAGCAGTGGCTGGTCCCAGTGCCAACCCACAGCTCATCCCCTTCTTGGGCTCTTCTCCTTTCCTCCCTGGAATTTTGTCCTCTTGGGGTTTTTTTTTTTGGGTGGTTTTTTTTTTTTTTTACATAAAATTTTTCATAGCCTTTTAAACACTGTAAAAATTTAATACAAAGGAAATTAAAAAACCCAGAGGAACTATTCTCAAAATAATTTCACAATCCACACATATCCCTCAGCAAATTGAATTTGTAGGAAATAAAGAACAAAATATGACAATAAAGGGCTTCTAAACAAATCCTAATGTGTCACATATGGAAGTGCAAATGCCAGTCTGTGTGCAGGCACTTGGCAGAGGTGGGTGGCATGGGGGCCCGGGGGGCACAGCTCCACCACCCCCCAGCACTGCTGGGAGGCCCTGCACCCTTGGGAGCAGCTTGAAGGAGCCAGGGGGGTTTTGTTTCCTCAAACCTCACACCATGAACCCTGGCTGAGCATGTCTTCCTTGTGTCCCAGCCGCTCCAGCTCTGGTGGCGATGCTGACAGCATGTCCTGCTTCATCAGCCTGGATCCTGACCAATTCGTGGCAGTTAATAAGAAAACTTCAAAGGATCTGGATCAGCCTTGCTAGGGTCCCACTGGGTGAGCTGGGAACCTCCTGCCTCACAGAAATGCCCAGGGCATGACTTCCCCAGGGCCACCCAGCATCCCAAGGTCTCGGTAGTAGGGGGACATGGGTGCTTACAGCACCACCACCCTCACACCCCCATCCCACACACACACCCAACACCATCAACCCCCACAAAAGCATGGCCTTCTCCACATGTTCCTTGTCCAGCTGTGGCCCTGCCTCTCCCCCTTGTTTTTTTTCCCCTTCTATTAATAAACCTGGCACCTGGAGAGGAATTTTCCCTGTAAACACCCAGCCTCACACTTTAGTGACTTTTGTTCTGTGTTTTAATTAACAAACTGGAAAAAATGTCAATTGTTGCCCACCACGGGCACGTGTGTCCCGCAGGCTGCCAGAGACGAGTCCTCCCTGCTCTGTTCCATGCTGTGGTCACAGGGCAGAGCCACCCTGACCCTTCTGCAGAGGGAAGATAGGGGATATCTGGACGGTTATACCCAAATTGCTGTTGCACTGCTGCACCCACACATGGCACTGCTCCGGGGGGATCCAGCTGCTCTCCCTTGCCCAGACATCCCATCCCAGATGGTCAATGCTGCTGGTTCACACTGGTGCAGCACAGCCCACCAAGACTGGACCCCTTCCACCCCCTCACCGTCCCCAGCCCCACTGGGCAGCACGTTGGACCAGTTTTATCAGGGAATATTCCCCACCAGCTGGGAAGCCGATACTCCCTGAGAACATTGCCTCATCCTAGCCGTGCGTGCCTGGGATGGGGAGAAACGCTGGGGAGCTGCAAAAGACATCCAAAAACTAATGTACTGTCTGCAGCAGCGCTGGGGCTGCAGCCCGGGGGAAGCGCCCGCCGTGTGGCATGGAAGGAACTGCAAAGAAAAGGGTCTTGTGAGGATAGCAGGAGCTGCGCGGCAGGAGCAGGCTTTGCTCCGCAGGCTTCCCGCAGCTCCGGCATAAGCTTGGGATAGGACTGGCTCTGCCTCTTTGTAATGCCATCTCCTCGTTGCCCCTGCAGAGGGAAGGCACTGCCAGCCCTGGAATGCTACAGTGGTGTCCTCGCATCCATGCACCCCCACCTTTGGTGCTCTCTGCAGCCGCGGTGACCTCGGGATCTCCCTCCGTACCCGGAGAAGGGAGCAGCGCTGCATCCCGGCTTTGCTGCCGGGGCTCAGGCAGTGAGCAGAAGCCAAGCCCGCGTGGGCAGTGCAGACAGGCAGCCCGTGGGCAGGGCGCTGCCCGTCTGAGGCTGGGACACCCCAGCAGCCAGCTTGGGACACCCCGGCAGCCAGCTGCTCCCGCTTTGATGTGGAGTCCCTCAGGCTCTGCACAATGCAGACTGGGGCGGGATGAAGCAAGGGTGATTGATTGTCTTGTTTTGCTCCTCCAAGGCTGTCCTGGACAGTTCGGATTCACAGCTGAGATCCCCCAAGAGCAGGGGTTGGCAGTGTCCACCCAGGCTGCAGGGATGGGGCTGGTGGGGTGCAGACTCTGGCTGGAGGCAGTCGGCTGGTGGTTTGAACCCTCTGTGCCTCAGTTTCCCCATCACCACTGCTCTCTTGGAAGCTGTTGGTGTCTCTGGATGAAATACATCCCGTGAAACTGTCCCCCATTACTCTCAGATGTACTGGGCATCCCTGGAATCAAGGCAGACGGAGGGAGTACAGGAGCCCTGTCAAGGGTGAAGCTCATTAGGACTTGAGCATGTTGACCTCCAAAAAATGGAGTTTAGCTCCATCCAGTTGATGAGTCATGACTCTGTTTGTGCGATGCACTCCCTGTAAGCAAGGTTTCCACCGCAGAACTAACAGGCTTTTCTGGGAAGCACAGGGGTTCTGGGTTTCCTAATTATTTTCAAACCCTACTGGCAGCTTCTCTCCGACAGGGATCTTGCCTGCTCGAAGTTCAGCACTCAGGCGTGTTTGGAGTCCTGAAGCACTAATTGACTTTAGCTCGGCCTCGCTGCTGAGCGCCGGCTCTCACAGCTTCAGTCCCTCCTCCTGCTCAAGCCTGCCTGCATGTGGTTTGCATTTCTTCCCCGGAGAAAAAACTCCTTTCTCCTGCCTCAGTGTCATCTTTCCCTGGAATTGAATTTAGGGGAAATGAAGGGGAGGCCAAATTTTCATGGAGTGACTACCTCCCCTCTCAAGGCAATGATGGCAGTGAGGGGAAAAGCCCATTCCAGGAACCCCTGTCCCGGTCCATGTACCTTGGCACTGGCAATTTCAGACACAATCAGGTGCCTCCTTATGAGCCAGTAAGCCCTGAGGCACTGAGCAGATTGTGGAGGAGCTACTCCAGCACTGCTGACTCTCCCTGCTATGCAGCAGGGGATCCCATCTTTCCCTCCCACTGTGTGCTAGGAAACTGCTGCCTGTGTGGAGCAGGACAGGGATCCTGGTAGAAAACATGACAGTGCCATCCATCACCTGGCCCTGCTCACCGTGCGTGACCATGGGGGGCTTTCCCATCCATGAGAGAGGAGCAGCAGTGAGCTGACCCCGAGGAAAGCAGCAGCCTGCAAAACCTGAACATCAGCCAGGGATTATCCACGGCCCCTCTCTGCCTTCTGCAAGACTCCGGGTCATACCCAGCACAGACAGGGGTGAGGCAGCTGCCCCGGCCATGCCGGCTGCCATTCCCAGCACGGAGGGCTTGCAGGCTGCCAGCGGGGCGGGCGGTTGGGAAATCTGTTTCCTCTTCTGCTCATTACAACACCACAGTGGGCGCATGCAATGGGAGCAGTGAGGCAGTGGGAAAGTATGAAGGTCAGGGGAGACTGCGGTTTGTGTGACGGAGGTGACCCTGTCTGATGTAGCCTTCTACCTGCTTCAAGCACTGCCATCCGGCTGGGGTAGCTTCAGCTCCAGCCTCCCCTGGGACATCACCCCCATCCACGTTCTGTCAGGGAGCACCTCTCCACATATCACGTTCCTGGGTAAAACAGGGAGGAAAATGACCAAGGGCAGCTTTCTTGGTGCAAGAGCTGGGCGTGAGCTGTCACAAACATGTGCGAGGCATCGGGACGCTGGCTGCTCTGAGGGCTTCACCCAGCTCCCACAGCATCACTCCTGCTCCCGGCTGTGCTCCAGCAGCCACAAAAAGGACATGGCTGCTTCAACGACGGCACCAGCGTGCCCAGCATCTGCCGTGACACACTCGCCTTACAGCACAACCGCGCCAGCTCTGCAATCCTCATCACCTCGTTAGTGACTTGGCTGTTGATTCCAGCCGGGGCTGGGCTGTCCATACCTCCCATGCAGTTTGCAGGCCCCTAGTTCACATTAGGGGGCTGCTTTCATGTGGCCAGTGGTTTTCATCAACAATGAGCCACGGAATGAGTGAGGCACGGGAGCAGAGGAAGGAGGCAATGGGTAGTCAGGCAATGCAGGCCAGCATGGCACCGTGAGTGCTGGAATAGTGGCTTTGATGTAGTGGCAGCCAGTCCTGAAGCCATGGGCTCAGGTATGGCAAGGGCCTGGCTCCCAGGAGGATCCTGGGGTGAGAGGATGCATGGAGGCATCCTGCTTTCCTCACTGCTGTACCCATGGAGGGTCTGATCAGGTCAAGGGGGTCTTGGCACCAAAAGTAACTTCTCAAGAGCAGTCCAGGGCAGCTGACACAACACAGTGAGGGAAAATAAATTAAGGATGAACACGGAGGTGAAGTCACAGGAGGACAAGCTGAGGGTTGGATGGAAGCACGTAGTAGAGACACGAGAGGGTGGAGAGTGGATGGTGGGTGAACAGGAATGGCAGCAACTCAGATGGGAAAGGGAAAGCTTGGTGTGCCCTCAGCAGAGCTTATGTGCAATCCTGCTGAGACACCAACAGATCCTGATGCCACCAATCCCAAATACCCTGTGCTCCTGCACATGCAGCAGCTCTGCAGGAAGGCAGAAGAAGTCCATTAGCAGCATTGGGATACAGGATTGCAGATCAGGTTTCTGAAGGGAGATCTATGATTTCAAACTCTGCCTCAGAAGTGAGCATTTGAATGAAGCCACTGGTACCCGCCTGGCCCACCCAGGGCCGGGCTGTGCTGGGAAAGTGAAATGTGGATGCTGTCAAAGCCTGAAACCATGGCTGCTGCCCAGGAGCAAGCCAAGCCATGGGGTGGAAATGCTGCTGCTGCTGCTCTGAATCACATCTCAGTAATGGAGAAGCTCTGGCTGAGGCATTTCCTGCTGTTCCCAACTCATCCCCATCTGATGCCTCCCTCATGGAGCTCCTGTGCTGAAATCCCAGCCCTATGGAAAACCCACAGTAGCTTTCCTGATGAGTCCAGCTGTCTTCCCTGAAGACAGGAGTGGCAGAGTATGGCAGGAGGTGTGGTGTCTCCTGGTGGTGATTCCCACAGGATCTGCCGGGCTGTGGTCGGTTGTTCAGCCTCAGTGACTTCTTGAGAGGGAAATGGAAAGAGCGAGCAGTGCGAGTTAATTAATTGACGCATAATGAAGTCAAGATGAGCATCCCCAAGGAGCTGAAGCTCAGATTGGGAAAGCAGCAGATGATGGTGTTCCCTGGCTTTGTCCCGAGCCCCAGCCTCTTGCCAGCCCCACTGAGGATGTTGGCTCCGGCCCAGGGGCAGGGAAAAAAAGCAGAATGCCTTTCAGTAGCAACTTTATTAGACTTTAGGTGTTATAAACACTGTGACCCAGAGAAGGGAGTTACAGAAGGGATGAAATAAACCCATCCATGGCTGTTTGGTGCTTTGGTCCCTTTGGTGTCAGCGTGAAGGCTCACTGTGGCAGCATGAGTAAACCCTGCATGGACTCAAATGCTTTCCTGACTGACCAGGAGGAGCCACGAGCAGGGAAGGAGGCTCAGGGTGACTCTAACCTGGAGGCTGCTGGATAATGCTGAGCAGAGACCCTCCACAGGATCACAGAATCCTAATTTAGGTCGGAAAAGCCCTCTTAGATCGAGTCCAACCGTTGTCCCAGCACAACCAAGCCCACAGCTAAACCGTGTCTCTGAGTGCCACATCTGTTAAATCCCTCCAGGAATGGTGACTCCACCATTGCCCCCTGGGCAGCCTTTTGGTGAAGAAATTTCCCCTAATATCGAAACTAAACCTCCGCTGGCAAAACTTGAGGCCGTTTCCTCTTGTCCTGTCCCTTGTTCTCGGGGAGCAGAGCCCGAATCCCACCTGGCTGCACCCTCCTGTCAGGGAGCTGGACAGAGAGAGAGAAGATCCCCCGCCTGAGCCTCCTTTTCTTCAGGCTGAGCCCTCCCTGGCTCCCTGAGCTGCTCCTGGTGCTGCAGCCCCTTCCCAAGCTCCAATCCCTTCTTTGGACACGCTTCAGCCCCTCAATGTCCCTCCTGTCCTGGGGGGCCCGAAACCAACCCCGGAACCCGAGGAGCCTCAGCAGCGTCTAGCACAAAGAACACCCCCTAACCCCGCGGCCTCAGGAGGCGGCCCGGCCATGCGCAGCGGACGGGAGCCCTCTAGTGAGGGGCGGTGCGGCCCCGGCTCCGCCCCGGCCTGGAGCTGCTATGGCGGGGCTGGAACCGCTCTACGCCTTGGCGAGGGCTGCCATCTCCCGCCCGCAGGATGCTCTCGTCTGCTGCATCCACTGGGAGCTGGTCCGGCACGGCTACCGCTGCCTGGGCACTGGCGACCAGGTACGGGCTGAGCCGTGTTGCGCCGCCGCAGAGGCCTAGTAGGCCGTGGTGAAGCCCCGGCCTTTCCTAGCGCCGCTCACCGGCCGAGCCCGGCGACCGCTGCCGGGGCCGGGGAACCGCACAGCGCCGGCGGTGTTGGGGGCACCCGGGCCGGTGCAGGGTCCCAGGGGCCTCAGTGCTGCTGTGGAGGTCGGAGCGGGTGGCTACGAGGCTGGGGGTGCCCCAGTGTTGGGGGGTCTCGGTGCTGTAGGGGGGTCCTGCTCTTGGGGGAATGGCGGTGCTGAGAGTATCCCGATATTGGGGGTTCCGGGGCTGCTTATGCTGGGGGTGTTCTGTGGGATGGCAGAGGACGGGAGATCCTGGTGCCGGTGCGATCAGTATGACCCCGGGAAGGGGGTTAGTATAGTGCTACATGGAGCTTGGTGCTGAGGCTGAGGCAGAACTCTGTAATAAAAGGGAGGTGTCCAGTGCTGGGGAGGAAATGTACTGGGGCAATACCAGAGAGGGAGGCCAGTCTAGTTCTGGACCTAGTGCTGAGGTGAAGGTCTGGTGAATTGGGATCCTTATGCTTGTTGAGAGAGTGCATGATGTGGTGCTGGGGGGTAATGGGGTTGCAGGGCACTGTAGTGGCAGAGAATCCTCCCCAATACCAGAGGAGGGGACAGTGCAGGACAGCTTTCCTGCAGCAGCACGGCTGTGGGGCTGGGACAGACACGATGACAGCCTTCCCCCTTGCCCCAGACAGCTCTGTATCGTGCTGTGGAGGTGAGAGGTGTCTTGAGGGAAGAGCATTGTCTCCTAGTCTGGGTATTTGTTACCTTCTGCTCAGCAAAGGGTGGTCATGTCCCTCCTGTTCCAGCACAGGCATGCTGTGGGTGGCTGGCAAGCAAGCAGGGCCAGCCTGTAGGAAATAGTCCTGCTTGTGCTGTCAAAACCTGGAAGGCATTGAGGGATCCCCTCCCAGAGACCTTAGTTCCCTCCTAGATCTCTCTGTGCAGCCAAGACAAGATCCCCAGCCCTGGGAGGTCATGCTGGGCTCCTGGGCAGGGTCTCAGCAGCCTGTCTATTCCATTGTAGCCAGGTCCTGATGAAAGGAAGTCAGAGCTGTTGCCTGCTGGCTGGGAAGGCAATAAGGAGGTGTATACACTGCGCTACAAGTCCACGGATGATGCCCATGAGCTGCTGCTGAAGGCCATCATGGTGGAGGACAGTATGATTCTCAACGTCATGGTGAGCACCCACATGGCCCCTGTGGGTTTGGAGTCCTTTGGCTGAAAAGAACACAAGGGCCAGTTTCTTAAATTGTTCTACCTGAAAGTGGTGTTTGCCCCTCAGGGTGGGGCAGACCCAGGGGATGTTTGTGTGGCAGAAGATGGGGCCCAGCATGAAGCAGGTCAAACCCTGACTGTGTCAGAGCAGTGGGACGGTTGGCCTTGAACACTCCAGCCCAGAAGCTGCCCTGCTTCTGTCCCTTTCCCAGCTCAGGACTTCCCTGCAGCCCCCAGCAAGCACCTGCTCCAGGGTGGCTTTGCTCAGTGTTTCACCCTTTGCAGCCTAAAGTAGGAGAGGGAGCAGGGAAAACCTTGCTGTACACTGGGGTTTGCACCTGGGGATTTGGGCACAGCACAGGGATGTGGCAGGAAGCAGGTGAGCCCCATTCTTCATATCCCAAGCCTGTTGTACCTGCTCTTTCCTTTATTCCCAGCTCTGCCAGGCTGCTCACTCTGCTTTACCTGCATTTTTCCAGGATCGCAGCTCTCAGAAGGTGGCAGATGTGACCTTGGCAGTGGCCGACTACATCAACCCAGAGCACCTGGACGATTTCCACAAGTAATCTGAGTTTCCTGGTATTTTCTGCAGGAGGAAATGTTCTACTGGCATGGAGAAGGGGGCAGAAATCAGGTTGGGAGGAGCTGGAGGACTTAGTCCCCAGTACAAACCCAGGCTAGCCCTGAAATGCAGCCAGAACTCTCTTCCATGCCTCCCTCTGAGCTGGCAGGAGAAATTTAGGAGACAGTGGGTTCATGGGTTGGAGGCCAAGGGAAGGCCACCCCACCTGGGAACAGGCCAGGCCAGTACACTTATTTCCAGAGCATTGTGCTGGTTGGACACTGCCCAGGACTGTGACAGGTTCAGCCACATCCACAGTGTCATGTGCTTTCCTCCAGTGCAAACTGGTTGGGTTGGGGGCACAGCAGAAGGGAGTGGCTGGGTGGCACTCTACCCATCTGAAATGGGGTGAGGACTTTGGTGCCCCTGTGTGCTGTTACCCCTTCCTGTCCCCTCTGCTGCCAGTGAGGGACATGTTTTGTGCCAGTGACACTTTGGGCTTGTCTGTCCTCTCCCCATGCCTGTTGCAGCTTGTCCAGCACCCCACATCCTGGTGCCATGGCCACCCCAGCCCACTGCCTTCCCTCTCCTTGTTGCAGGGTGTACAAGAACACTGAGGAGCTGAGGACAAGGATCACTTCAGGTATCATTGCTCCCCTTGGAGCCCCCACAGAAAAGGCCAAAAAGGAACTTGAGTCCAGAAAGGACATGCACTGGGATGATGAGAACCCACTCCGGCTCCCTCCCCGGCAGCCAATGGGCACAAGGGCCCCATCCAGGTGAGTAAAGAGTGGGTGGCTGCTGAGAGACCCCTGTTAGAGGGGATATGGTTCTGGCACAGCTCCCCAGACTACACGTAAGGTCCCCACCTTTCATATGTGAGATGGGGAGTGAAGAGGATCCACACCTTCCCCAGCTGGATCAGCCTGGACACTTGGGTTTGATTTGATTGCTGGGGAAGCATGGGCTGTTCTGGAGCTGTGTGTTGGACCGACAGGCTCAGAAGAGAGCAGGCAGGGGCTGAGGCTCAGAAGTGAGGTGTTGGGTGAAGGAGAGTGGCCCTGCTGTGTCCTGGCTGAGGGACTGTCAGGACTGGCAGAGCACATCAGTGTCCTGAAAGGACAGTGCCATTGTGTGGCTGAGCAGCCTTCAGAAGGGACACCAGAGGTGCACCCAGCCAACGTGGGGGGGCAAGACTTCCTCTTCTTGCTCTCTTGACCCCACTTTCCCCTTGGAACCATTGCTGGCAGTGCTGAGTAGAGGGGACACATGGGCCTGCTTTGCCATCCCTTCCTGGCCCCTTCCAGTCACCCTTCATACATGGCAGGCAGGTTCCCCCCTCTCTCCCACACACACTATGATCCCCTTTGGCTGGAAGTCAAGAGACACTGCAGTGGGTCTGCCATCTCTTGGGGACCAGCTGTGACTTCTGGCTTGTGTGTCACCCTACTGCTGTCTGCTGCCACTCAGGGTGTGAGACACTCCATGGGGGGGCCTGGACGACAGGCTGGAGCTGGGCATGGCTCTGAAACTGAGTTACTGGCATGTGTTACTGACAGGGAGATGTGCCAGCTGGCTGCAGGCCCACCACACCAGTGTCCCCACACTCCTAGGAGTGGCACTGTGTCTCAGGCTTGGACATGCTTTAGAGCCTGGCCTAGCCCAGCACTGCTTAGGGATCCCCTGGCATGGAAACTCCTGATATACATGGACAGCTCCTGCCTGGAGCAGTGGGAACAACAGGGGAAACAACATGGCTCCCTTTATCTCAGCAAGCTGCTGCCACACACATAAGTATCCTCATCCAGCAACACCCTGGAGCAGGGAATGCTGTGTCCTGGGCCTAGGGTGGCTCCTGATGGCAGCCCCCTCATGCAGAGGCCCACAGGTCCCAGAGCCCTCCGGGTCCTGCACTGTTTGCCATGGGAGAGCACCCATGGGCATAGCTCTGTGCAGCTTCTCTGCCCTTCCCTGAATATCTTGCTGTGTTCTGTGTTTCAGGCCTTCCCCCTTGAGCCCCTTTGCTGTTGGTGGGGAAGACCTGGACCCTTTTGGGTGAGTATGGCTCTTGAAGCACACCCTGCTCTGCATTTGGGGGGTGTGGGGGTGGCTTGAGATCCCTGGAACAGCATTCAGCCAAGTGTCTCCGAGTGGGGATGGTGATGGGACAGTTGCTCAGTGCAAATTGTGAGGGACCAATTGACAGTTGCTAAAGCTCAATATGGTTCTAATATCGTAATAAGATCCCGTCTCTTGCATAGATGATAGGTTGCAATCTGTGTCTGTTTAATAATCAGCTTGTATTCATTTAACACACAGTAATTCCTGCAGTAAATCAAAGCTGAATATGTCGTTAAGTGAATGTAAGCCTCTAATTTAAACCGTTACCAGCTGCTGTGTCTCCAGCCCAGCAGTCTGCAGAAGGGAAGGCTGAAAGCCGAATTCACAGATTCTCAAGTCCTGTTGCAAGCCTCCCAGCTGTCTGAGGCACTTGGAGAAAGCCTGGGCAGAGGCTGGGCTGTCTGGGAAACTGAGCTTCACAGCTAGCCTCGATCTTTGGTTTGGTCAGGCAAGGAGAACCTGTCATCTTCCGCTCCAGTTAAAAGCACATAGTCAGACAAAAACCAGCTTGCGGTGTCGTCGTGGAGTGTCTTGCAGCCCAGAGGAGTCTCCTCTTTGGAACCACTCTCCTGTGGGGATGGCATTTTTTCCCCTCTTGCAAGACTTGGTTTTCTGTGGGTTTGGTTAGAAAAGGGACAGCTAAAAATGTTCCTGCTCAGCTGGAAAGAGAGGCCTGGAGCTGGCGGGGCTGGAAGAAAACCTGATCGCACAAGGAGAGTGGGTTCATTTTGCAGGGGGGGTGTCCCTATTTCTCTTGCTGCCTGCAGCCCTTCATCAGAGAGTTCTCTGTAAATGACAAAAAAAGATGGTAAATGGAAGCAGATTTGTGTGCTGACACCTGCCAGCACTAGGGCTGGAAACCCAGACTCCCAGGAATATGCTCATGGGACCTGGCTGTCCTGGGGCACTTTGGGCAGCCGTTCTGGCCTAATGGAACTCATTAGCATGGTTGTTAATAACTTGTATGATGGCAGCAGTGTCCGGAGGCTCCAGCCGCATTTGCACAGAGCTGACCGTGAGGAATGGCACTCGCAGCGTGGGGCAGCTCTGAGGAGCCGCTGTGGTCAGCAAATGACTTCCAGGCAGCTCTTTGGAAAGGCTTGTGGGAGCCCAGCTGGCTCTTGCGACACCACGCAGGACAGGATGGGAAGAAGGGACAGAACGTGGCTCTGCAGCGAGGGCCAGCAGGTTTGGTGCTTCTTGAGAGAGCAGCCAGCACTTCTGCTCTGGAGACAGACGGAGAGAGCTGGGTCTTTTCAGGGTGGAGAAGAGGAGGCTCTAGGGACACCTTAGAGGCCCTTCCATTGCCTAGAGAGGCTCCAGGAAAGCTGGAGAGGGACTTGGACAAGGGCCTGGAGTGACAGGACAAGGGGGAATGGTTTCCCACTGACAGTGGGCCAAGTGAAGATTTGATATTGGGAAGAAATTGTTCCTTGTGAGGGTGGTGAGGCCCTGGCATGGGTTGTCCAGAGAAGCTGTGGCTGCCCCATCACTGGAAGTGTTCAAGATTGAATGGGGTGTGGGATAACTTGATCTAGAGGAAGATGTCCCTGTCTGTGGCAGGGGGTTGGAATGAGATGAGCATTGAGGTCCCTTCCTACTCAGACAGTTCTGGGATTCTTTGCAGGACTGTCTGTCCCATGGGCTGCCTCTCCATGGGCTGGTCCTGAGAGCTTTCCTTCGCACATGCCACCATGTCAGGTTAACCCCATGTTCCTATGCTCAGCATTTCTGCAGCAGTTCTCTCTTACTAGTGCCAATCTCATCTTCTCTGCCTTTTCTCTCTCCAGAGGTCGGAGTGGGGGAATGATCGTGGATCCTCTCCACTCTGGCTTCCCACAGCCTGGCATTGACCCGTCATCAGGCATCCCAGGCCGGCTTCCCCCAGGAGCTGTTCCACCAGGCGCCAGATTCGACCCTTTTGGCCCATTAGGAGCTGGGCGACCCGGGTAGGTCCTTGGCCATGTTGGTATTCCAGCCTGCCTCCAGCCTGACGCTGGATCCCAGCTCTTCCTGTTGCTGCAGGCCTGAGCTCTCACTCCCTTTTTTACTCTGCTCTGAATTTCTTTCCAGGCCCGATCCTGACCACCTTCCCCCTCCAGGCTACGATGACATGTTCATGTGAGAAGTCACTGTGTGGCTTCTCACGGATGAGTCTTCTGGGAAGTGGGGACACTTCCCCTCTTCACGTCTGGTGGATGTAGATCTTTCCAGCAGCGTTTTCCTTCTCTCCGTTTTGGGCCACATTCCCATGTGTCCCATCAGCTATAAAGGCTTCTCTAATTGCAGAATGGAAGAGGAGGCAGTAGTAGGTCGTTTCATTGCTCCTCTGGGGGTGCCTGGCCGTTTGGACCCAGCAAGGTGGGAGTGTGGGGTGTGGCGCTCTGGAAACAGCCTGGGTGCTGTGGGATTTTTGCTCTGCTTCTCCGCCCTTCTGGGGTGGCAGAGCTTGCTGCTGGGGTCCCAAAAGTGGTGGGTGTGAGGAGGGAGTGGGATCCCTTCTGCTCCTCTGCAGGAAATCACAGCAACCTCATGAAGGGGATAGCCAGACTAGGCTCCCCAGAGAGAGGGTTTCTGTCTTGCTCTATCTGAGCAAAGCACTTATTGGAGGGATGGAAAACCCAGCCCATGGGGTCTCCATGGGCAGACCCCCAGCAGCAGCTGGGATTACAACTCTGCCTGCTGGCTTTGAAGAGCACCACCAGCAAATCGTTTGATGTGCATGAGAAGAGACATAGATTGAATTCCTGGCTCACCTTGCTGCCTCTCTTCCCTGCAGCTGTGGTGTTTTTCATTCCTGGGGTGTCTGTGAAGCCCCACAGGAAGTGTGGCAAGGGATGCCCACTGCCTGAATCTGGGGTAAGAGGGAGGGAGCTTTGCCAAAGAGGTTTCTAGAACACATTTTCCTATTGTTAGTCATGTTGCGCGTGGCTCTGGCTATCTGTCTTGGGAAGAATGAGTGAGATCTGTGTGACTCAGGTTACTGTGTGAAACCTCCTCCTTTCACCATAGAGCCCCCTGCTCAGTTGATTTTGGGGCTGCAGCTCATCTCTTCTGTCAGGGGCTCACAGTGTTTTTCTTCTCATGGTTTGATCTCTTGGAAGGATGTTCATGAGACTGAAATAAAAACCTGACAAACAGTGTTGTGCTGGTGCTTACTGGGGTGGCCTCCCTGTTTCCTACTATGCAAAGAGGAGTCCTTGGTGAGGCAGAGGATCCACGCTGGGAACTCGCTTTGTACCTTTCCCTGAGCAGCAGCGCTTTTCCAAGACGATGTAACTGTATTAGGAAAATGAAGTGGAGAACAGCCCAGCCCGGCTCCTGCAGTAATTGCCTCTCCGGGGCATTGAGTGCTGTTGGAATGATGCACGCAGCTGCGTTGGCAGAAATAAAAAGGGGGAAGGGATCCCCCCATCTATCTCTTTTCCCAAAAGGCTTTTTCCTTTTAAAACCTCTTTGCCTACAAATGCAGTTAATAAAGCTGTGTTATGGTGTGTGCCACCCTGGGCTCTGCGCATGTGGGAGCAGGGAAGACCAGCTGGTGCTGGGGGCAGTTGGAGCATCCCCTGCATCTCCCTGGGGCTCGTGAATGGACCCCCATTCATGCAGGGGCTGTTCTGAGCTCAGATCCACTGGATCTGCCATCCCAGCTGCACTACCCAGAGGTTTTTCAGGGGAAGTCCCACCTGCAGACCCACGGGTGGGCTGTGGGCAATGCCCATGACCAGAGCAGCATGGGAGGGATGGAGACAGAGCCAGGGCTTGGTGAGGCCATTTCTCTTGCTCGTCCCTTCCAGCTCCTGGGACAGCCTGCACCCATCCACAGCTTCGTTTCAGGAGAAAGAAGCTCCCAACCTTGTTTCTGGGATTGAGATACTGCGAACCCCAACCTTACTGCGTGGGGGAGAGGAAACAGCTTTGGCCTCATCGAGAGGCCCCTCTCTGCGGGGGGCAGCTGTTTTCTGTGCCTGAATTAATCATGTTCTGCGACCTTCCAGAAGGGAGAGACGCAGCCGGCTTTGATGGAGCTAATTAAAGCGAGTCAGCGCCGGGAGAGGCTGCGGCGGGGCGAGGAACCGGCTTTTGTCTGCAGCGCCCGGCCCCGGCGGGTCCGTGGTGTTGTGCAGCTGGGAAACAGGTGGCAGAGGAGGGGAGTGGGTTCCAAAGGGGACAAGTGTCCACTGCAGGCCTTTGCCTAAGCCTCCGGACTCTCAGGGCTGAGCCATCCACTCTCCAGAAAGGGTAGGTAAAAGGAGGCAGGGATCCTCCTCTCCAAGTCACGGAACAGGAGACAGTCCTGGCTTTGCTCACAGCAAAAGCACCAGAGCATGACAGAGGTGGCTCCTGAGGACCAGTGATCCCAAGCACATTCCTTATTCCATCTGTGGGGCTTGTGACCAGCACAAAAACCCCATTCCCTGAGAATGGTTGGGGGCCAGCCACCCCCATTGTGGGTTTCTACCACAGTGGGTGAGAAGGCCAGGTCTCCCTTCAGCAGGAGGGACAGTTCAGGCCCTCAGCCATGTGTCCCTGACCCCAACACTGCTTCTTCTACCTTAAGTGACAGGAAACATTAACATGCATGGCAGCACAGTAACACACCCCGTGTTAATTTTTATGGGGAGGTTGTGAGGAGCGGCTGGGGCTGGGTGTGCGGTCTTGGCACGGGCTCAGCCTCCCTCCTCTGGCAGCAGCACTTCCACTTCATGTTTGAAGAGAGGCACTGGATTATTGGTAATGGCTCAGGATCCCCAGAGAGTCCTTCAGGCCATCTGCCAGCCCGCCCAGCCCACAGCACCTGCCTGCCTGCTCCCGATGGGATGGCAGAACCCCCGGCGTTGCTAATTACCCTGCAGCCGGTGCTTCATCCCTTGGATCCTGGTACAGGAAAGCTGTGCGTGTGGCCCAGCAGGAAAACAAAGCAGCCCCCATTATATGGAACTGGGAAAGGTATGCTGGGCCCTCCCTGCTTGCTTTGCTTGCCCCTGGCACAAACAAAGACACCCCCAAAACACCAGCACTGGGGGACTGGAGAGCCATTGACCCTCATTCCACAGAGGCTGCACAGCATCAGCCCTTCCCAGCCAGATTTTTCTCAGCACTCTGGAATATTTTGGATTGCTTCCTACTACTCCCCTGCACATTAACAACCAGAGGCCAGTGCCTCTTTCCCAGTGCCTGCCAGAGCAATGAGGGGATGGCCAGGTCAGACACCTCTATGTCTCTCTGCCACAGCCACCCTACACCTCAGCCTGGGGGTGGTTGTGAAAAAATCACATCCTAGCCCCGGAGTTCTCCGTGGGGAGTCTTCTTTAATGGCACTCCTTCTTTCACACTGTTCATTGTAAATATATCTCTCTCCATGTAGATGCTTCCCCCCAGTCCTGCAGGGACTCAAGGCATAGTCCAGAAACGTGCTGACAAAGCACTAACAGCCCCTTCCTGTACTCTCTTGAGCAGCCTCATGCCCTAATCTATGGGAGTATTTCTCATGCTTACATACAGCAGGTGCTCAGCAGCTGTAACATCCACCAGGCTTGGCCTTTCATCCTGAAAACACTCCTTCCATCTTATTTAAAGCAACAAAAAGGGATGAGGATGATTTCTCCATCTAACGGGTTTATTTTTCTAATCCAGACATGCAGGGCCAGCACTGAGTTGAAGGAGGGACATCTGCCTTCTCAGGGCAGGGCCTTGGGAAGTCTCAGAGCTCCCCCTTTCTCCCTTTCTTCTCTCCTTCCCCTTCTTTCCCTCCCTTCCCTCCCTCCCATGGCATCACCCCCCCTCCACCCTAGAGCCCCTCAGTAACAGCCACAATGGCATTTGCCCCCCCTGCTCTCCTTGGACCCTTCATTTGGCCCCTCATGCTCTGCTTAAAGCCATTTTCCCAGAGGCTGCTGGGGACAGGCAATGCCTGTTTGGGGACAGTGGGGCACTGTCGCTGTTGAGCAGCTAGCAGAGTAATGAATGCATCGGGTCTCAGTGGCAAGAAGGAATGACCTTTATTGTTTTGATTTCATCACATTTATAGAGTTCTCAAAAGTCACCCAAATTAGTCAGTCAGAAGCTTTCCCCCAGGCCTGATTGGCCAGGCCTGCACTGTCCAAGTTCTGGGACACTGTTCCAAAACATCCAAACTTTATCTTTATTTACAAAAACACAAAAAAACTTCCCATGGGAAAAACTGTGCTAGCCACAGGGCACAGCCACTCATTTCATCCCAAGTGTGGTTTCATCCCAAGGAAAGGTGCCTGGGTGCCATGATTGCAGGTGTGAGGTGATTCAAGGTTGTTTCCTGGGATCCTGTAGTAAATACAGAGCATGGCTGGTGATGTGGTGACAGGGAGAGGGGCATGTGGCCCTCCACAGCAGTGGGAAGAATCATCTGTGAAGCATTAGAAATGGAAACACAGGACAGAGGACACCATCCCCAGCATCTGAGGGGACACTGGAAGCCCTGGAATAAAACCCAACCCAGGCAACTGGATATAAAAATTACTTTTCTTTGTGTCAGGCTGTCTGGAGGGATTTGTCCCTGTCTGGGAATGTTTGAAGTGGGTACCTTATGGGATAGATTGAAAACTGGTGTCAGTTCATGATAAACAGCACCTTTTGTGGGTCTGCATTTTCCCATGGGATAATTATTTCCCTTTCCCAGCACCTTGCTCATACCCATTTCTCTTTCCACAAAACATTGTGCTTTAATGACGCTTCATATTTAATTCCCAAGATGCAATTTTGCCTTTGTACCACAGACAAGGGCCCTTGGATCAGCACAAAGGCTGGCATGGGGACACCTCAGCACCAGCACTGCCAGGCCAGCCTGGGACACAGCCACCACAACACCTCGAGGCACTGAGAATCATCCACTCTCTTCTGTACGGAGCACCACGATTTTTGAAGAAGCCACTCCGGGGCTGCTGGTGGTAGCAGAATGCTCAGTGTGGTGCAGGCATGTGTCCTTGCCTTCATCCTGCTGTGTGGAATGGGGCTGGTGGTGTGCAAGGGCTGGGGGGTGGCAGGGCCTGGACTCCACCCCATGGGTGGTGGGCATGCTAGCTGCCTCCTCTTGTGCCTGAAACAGTGCAAGAACCAGCTCTGTGCCAGAGTTTTACAGGAAACTATTGCTAAGAAACATCACTGATGGCAGAAACTGAGGAGCTCAGTCAGAAAGAGGAACAGTCAGGTCCTTGCTGTGCGAAGGAGCTCAGCCTCACATCCAGCTCAGGCTGAGACTGGCCATTGCACAGAAATCCCACGGATGCCTTGATGGTGCCACTGGCATGAGGTGTGGCATCCCATCCAAGAAGGTGCTGGGGAGGCGACAGTGGTCCCAAGGCCATGCTGTCCTTGTGCTGGTGGTGGGAAACAACCCAGGCCAGGGCTATGCAGTCTGGTGGAGTATCCCAAAGTCTCATCAGTCCAGTGCTGTTGGGCAGGAGCACCATCCAAGAAGGGTTCAAGGAGGTGAGAAGGGTGGCTGAAGGCTGGCGTAGGCAAAGTCTCACCCGATGGTATCGGTGTTGGGGTGCAGCAAGGGGACCCCAGTTTTGCCGGTGGCAGGGGATCCCTGGGGCGTGCAGGGCTAGGAGCCGGGCCCCTCGGCGGGCTGGGGCGGGGGGCTAAGCTGGCTCTCCAGCAGCGCCCGCGTCCCTTCAGCTGACACCCTCCGCAGCCGCAGCCGTACCGAGCCGTAGGTGCCACCGGTGCGGCGGGCGGCCCGGGCGCGGCGGCGGGCGGCGGCGGCGGCCAGCAGCAGGGCGGCGAGCAGGAGCCCGCCCAGGGCCAGCAGCGCCAGCCCGGCCACGGTGCAGCGGTCGAGGCGGGCGCGGAGCCGGGCTGCCCGAGCCTCCAGCCGCTCCATCTGCCGCGCCGGCACCGCGGGGTCGGGCCGCGCCGCCCGCGGAACGGCCCCCGCCAGCACCACCAGCGCCGCGCCGCCCAGGGCACAGCCCAGCGCCAGCGCCAGCCCCGGGCCCGCCGGCACCGGCCCCCCCGCACCCGCACCAGCCCCCGCACCCGCCGCCGCCTCGCCCGGGCTCCGCAGCTCCGCCGCCCGCGGGGACGCCATGGAACCGCCGCCGGCCTGCGCGGCAAAAGGTGAGCGGTCGAACCGGGACAGGATGCTCCTCTGGATCGGAGACGGGTCCCCGAACCAGGATGCTTCCCCAGACCAGAGCCAAACCCCGGGGGCGAGAATCCCGACTCTCCCCAGAGTCGCTTCCCCTGACCGGGCTGCCAACCCCACCCCGCAGGTCTTCGAACAGGGCTGCTCCTCTTCCTGGGATCCCGCTTAGCCGAACCGGGCTACCTTCGGAGCTGGGACCTCGCCCGGACTGTTCCCCTTCCCCGGAGCAGATCCCCCAGACCGGGCTGCTCTCCCGCACCGGGTCCCCGCACGGGGCTGCTCCCCTTCCCTGAACCCAGCACCTGCCTCCCCGAACCGCGTCGTCCCACTTGGCTCTTCCCCCTTCCCCAGCCAGGCTCCCACCGCGCGACCCACCTTCCCGAATCCGTCTGAAACCCCCTGTGGGGCCCCGTGTCCCTGAGACCCCACTAAACTGCCCTTCTCCTGACCCCCTCCTCCCGCCGGGCTCTGCCCTCCGGTTCCCCGCTCCCGTACCGGGCTGTGGCCCCGCTCCGTGCACCGGGCTCGGCTCCCGCTTCTCCGCTCGGTCTGCCCCCCCTGCCGATGCCCGCACCGAGCTGCCCCGCGTCCCCTCCCGGTCCCCCGCGTCGGGCTGCCTACCCCCGCCGCCTCCCCGGCTGCCCGGGCAGGTGCCGGTGCCGGTGCCGGTGCCGCCGCGGGGCGGGCGGTGGGTGCCCCGAGCTGCGGTCGCGCACGGCCGCCGCACGCACACGCACACACACACACACGTACGGGGGGCACACACATGCACTCACATGGACACACCCGGGTGCACACCGGCACTTGCTGTGCATGTACCCTGTGCAACAGGGACCCCTCTGTGCACCCACCCGGACAGCGCCGGGACTCTCCGTGTGCGCCCCGGGGAGCTACGTGGGGAGGGGCATTGGAGAGGGCAGAACAGGTCGGTGAGTTTTGCGTGGGGTGTGCCTGGGGGACGTGCCCCCCACAGCCAGCCGTCCCCAGTGGGGACCCTGGGCTGGGGACACTGGGGCTGCAGCCTGAGCACCCCCAGCCCCAAGGCAGCAGGGAGAGATCCCAACCAGACGTTGCCCACCCTAAGTTCCCACAAGGGTCCGGCCTGTCCCCAAATCCCCGGGAGAGGGGCAGTTGAGCTGGGTTTGGGCCAGGTATGATATGCCCCAGCTGGGACTGAGGAGCCCCTGGCCCCTGCAGATCCCACCACAATCCCACTGCAGTCCCATGGCATAATGCCCCCCCTTCACACACACACACCACACACACGTTATTTATTCCATTTTTCCCAGAGCATTCCTGTCAGTGCCTGCACTCTGCTTCTCACTGACCTGGCACCAGACCCAGGCCCACACCCCAGCAGCGACCTGCTGGCAGCCACACGCTTTCCCTCATTTGTTAATAAGACGTGGTCTATTTCCACATTTGGAGCGGTGCCTGGAGATGTGGATGTAAATCCCAAGCAATAGCGGGTGGGCTGCTGACAGCAGCCGGGAAGGTTTGTCCATCACATTGCCATTCCCTTCAACACCTTCACATGCTTTCCAGCATCTCCACAAGCACACCCAGTGCTACAGGCGCGGGGTGAGCACACAGGGTTGGGGCTGCAGGGATGCCCCTTGTGCCCTGCACCCTGTCCCCACTGTCCTGAACCCTATCCCCCCACACCATGTGTTCCCCTGCAGTCACACTGTGCTCTGTGTCACTCACAGGGCACTGCTCTGCATGGAGATGCCAGATGGGAGTCTCCTGCCACCTGTGTCATGACAGGGGCAGGGATTTTGTCTGAAGTCTCTGTCAGATACAGCTAAAATGGATAAAAAAGGGTCAGAGAGTTTAGGGTGTGCCACACAAATAAGAAATAAAGTGGCGCTTTTGTGTTTTCTGAGGGCTGGGCAGGTGCAACACTATCCAGGCTCAGCACCCTTCCAGGCACATTGTCACAGATGCCGATTGGCACCCTCCAGACGACACTTGGCACCTCCAGGCACGGAGTTTCAGCAGGGGCATGGAGCTGCCATGGCAAGGGGCTTGGAATGAGATGATCTGTAAGGTCTCTTCCAAGCCAAACCATTCTGTGACTCTGTGACTCTATGAAATGCAGAGGCTTACCAGCACAATGTCCCCAGGGATGCAGCCAGAAGTGGGCCAAGAAAGAAGCAGAATTAAAAATAAATGTAAGTGCATCCTGACACGTTAACTACATTTAGAGAGGCTTTAGTACCAACCCACTCCACAGGAAGGCAGGAGATGCTTGGAGACAAGTAGGTCATGGGACACAGATTGTCCCAAATCAGCAGGAAAAGATGGATTTGGAGCAGGCAGGCATATCGCTGTGAACAGACGGGCAGGAGCAGATCTGCTGCCTCACCATCGCCAAATTCCCTTGGAAGACAGAACTGCCACCAGTTTGCTCCTGAGCAGAGCTGTGGTCATGCCCTCTGTTCTGGAGCACCCAAGCCCTGCGGCTGCCAATGCTTCCAGGGATGGCAAGGCCAGGAGCCCTGCCAGGATGGGGATTTGGGGGAGCAGAAGCAGAGCCACTCATGCCGTGGCTCCACCTACCTTCATACAGGGACAGGGCTGAGCCTGCCATGGGGTGAGGGCTCCGTGCTGCCCGGGGGGCTGCTTCTGCATCCCAATCCCTCAGCAATGCTCAAGAGGTCACCTGTGATGGACGAGGTGGAGGGATGCATCCTGCTGGCATCACTGCTTGCACTGTGCTGCCCCAGGATCCCACTGCCATTGCTGGATGGGAGCTGGAAGGACCCCAGGCCTTTAAAGGGCCTCGGGATAGCTCAAAAACCTTTCCTAGCCTGATTCTGAGTAGCTGAGCATGAGGCTGGGGGCTGGCAAAGGCCACTCCATCCCCAAGGTGCTGGCACTAAGGGAAGGGGAGGAGAGACGGAGACAGCCAAGATTTATGCTGCCAGCGCAGGAGCAAAGAGAGGAGGGAGACAGCCAAGGTCAGAGGGAGCACTGCCAAAATTCACAATGAAACTGCAGGAGTGCTGGAGGGGAGAGACAGACGACTTGGAAAGAAAGGGAAAGAGGAGGGAGGAAAAGAGTCTGGGAGATGGAGCAGGGTGAGGGAGCCAGACGGGGAACTGGGGATGGGAACATGTCACTCCTCAGACGAAATGATTGAACATGGAGGAGAGGGACAGCAAATGGGAGCCTCAGGCAGGCAGAAGAGAACAGCAGGAGCAGGAATGTGATGGAACTGGACAGGCTGTGGACATGGCTCTGCTCCCCATCACAGCCTTGTGCAGCACAGCCGGATTTGGGGAAGTGCACAGCTGTCTGGTGCCCACTGGCAATGCTGACCCCTATCCAGCCTCACCACTGAGGTGAAGTTTCATTCCTGCCTCCTTAGCATTCACATCATCCCATGGCAGAGCGAGCACCCGCAGCCAGCACGGCTCAAGGTGACTTGGAGGTCAGGGAAAAAGCAGACGGGCAATTCAGGAGATGGCTCTGCACTGCCGAGAGATCCAGCAGTTTGGGAGGACCAGAGGTGCCCAGCACACCATGGCTTCCCTGCCTGCCACTGCCAGTCTCTGTGTGCCCCAGACTCAGTGCCCACAGTGCTCCCCATGGATATGGGGGGTTCTGATCCAGCAAAGTGCTCCTGGGAGCTGTTGCCACTGGCAAGGCAGGCAGGGCTGGACATCAGCCTTGGTGCTGGAGAGGGCTGGAGCTGCACAGTGGGAATCAGTGAGGGTGGTTTTACTCTTGCAGGGTATGGAGTGCTCAGGCAGGTTTGGTGCCCTGGAGGAGCAGTGGTCACCTGCTCTGGGGCTTGCGGGAGATTTCTCCAGGTCCCTGTTGGGGATACATCACTCCAAGGGTGCTTTGTAACAAAAATCCCTCTCCTTCCCCAAACGTCTGAGCCCCATCCCGAAGGCACGTGAAAGGATGGAGCCCTGCTTACCCTACGACCAGCTGCAGAGCTGCACTGGGAAGAGGCTCAGCACTTTTCTGGTGATAATTAAGATCTCGTTATCTTCAGCTAACACAAGGGATACAGGGAAAACCACAGGTGCCTTGTGATATGGCAACAGCTGATGCGCTGGGCTGTGCCTGGGAGCAATGGGAGCCTTGCTGTGTTCTGTCTGAATATAAAGCATGGAATGCACGAAGCAGAGGGTGACAAACTAATTTTTCCTGGCTGATGACACCTAAGTGTGCAAACATACTGTCTTCTCCTCTTGGGGGTGGCTGGAGCTGGCACAGATGGGTGCCTGTGCACTTTTCACCTTCTCTCTCTGCACAGAGGTCTGACCTGAGGCTTTGGCGGTTTTTTTGTTGTTGTTTTTGTTTTGTTAGTTTGGTTTCATTTGGGTTTTTTTGTTCGGTTTGGTTTGTTGTCTTTTGTTTGGTTTTTTTTCTTTTTTTCTTCTGCAAATTCCCTTCACCAGGGGAGTTTTATCAGACGTGTCTGGAGCCACGCAGGAGCTGCTCACCTGCAGAGAAAGAGACGGGGCGGTGTCTGCAAGCAGGCTCTTAGAATGTCAAGGGTGAAAGGGGCTGGGAGGAGAAAAGGAGAGAGAGGAAGGAGAAGGAGGGGAGGGGAAGATGAGGAGAGAAGAGGGAGGAAGAGAGGAAAGGAGGAGAGGACAGATGGAGGAGGAGAATGAGATTGCTCTCCACTGTCACGAACCTAAAACGAGGGGTGCGGCACCGTGTTGCCGCGGATGTGTAGGTGCTGCCGGTGAGCCCCAGGAAGGCGCAGGGAGCCATCGACAGCGGCAGGTCCCTGCCGGAGGACCCATGGGGACCCGTGGGCAGCCGTGGCGAGTGGACACGGGTCCTGCAGGGCCGCGGCCGGAGCTGCCCCGCACCGGCGGCTCCCAGGGCGGGAACAGCGCGGGACACCGGGCGGCGCCTTCCCGCCCTCGGCTGAGCCGCGGCTGAGGCCTGAGGAGGGTCTGCCCGCCCCGCCGAGCCCCCTCAGCGCCTGCTAATCCCCCCCGATCCCCGCAGAGCCGAGCCGGGCTCCCTCATCCCCCCAGGGCCCCTCAGCGCCCAGCTGTGCCCCTCCATCCCTCAGGATCCTCCTAAATCCAACATCCCCCTCCTGGCATTGCTCAGGCCTCCTGTCCCCTCAGGTTCCACTAAATCTCTCTGTCCCCTCAGAGCCTTGGTCACCCCATCCCCTCAGGTCCTGCTAAATCCTCAGGGCCTGGCTGGATACCCCTGTCCCCTCAGGCACCATTAAGTCCCTCCTGTCCCATCCCCCAAGGATCCCGCCAAATTCCTCCCTGCCCTCTGAGGGTCCTGCTAAATCATTTCATTGCCTCAGTGCTCTCAGGATTCTCCCATCCCCTCAGCACCCAGCTGGGTGATCCCAGACCCTCTCAATACCACAAAATCCTCACATCCCCTCGATATCTGCCTGGGTTCCCTATCCCCTCAGACCCCAGTAAATCCTCTCATCCTCTTCAGTGCCTGGTTGTGTTCCCCCCATTCCCTCAGATCCCATTAAATCCCCCCTTCCCCGTAGCACCCAACTGGGTCCCCCATTTCCTCAGATTCCCTAAATCCCTAGTCCCACCTGGTGCCCTAGGACCCATCTCCTGTTGGAAGGGAAAAACTCAGGGAATTTTCTCTGGGCTGCCCTGAGACCCTTGGCCGGGCACCATGTTCTACGTCAATTTGCTCATCAGCAAGCGGGGGCCACTGGCCAAAATCTGGCTGGCTGCCCACTGGGAGAGGAAGCTCACCAAGGCACATATCTTTGAGTGCAATTTGGAGGCCACCGTACAAAAAATTCTGTCTGCAAAGGTAGGCTATGGCATGAGGAGGGATCTCCTGGCCAGTCCTGAGGTGTTTGTTTCTCACAGAGAACTCTGTTACTTCTGTGTAATATTTTAATGTTTTTTGCCAAAAATGCAAACTCCTGAACGGCTTTTTTTTTTTTTTTTTTTAAATCCTCACAGTTTGCCATAGCTCTGCGAACCTCTGGACATTTACTCCTGGGCGTGGTGCGGATTTACGACAGGAAAGCAAAGTACCTCTTGGCAGACTGCAATGAAGCTCTGACTAAAATGAAGACAGCCTTTCGCCCAGGTGTGCACAAAATTCGGCATTTTTCCATCTGTGTCCCTCACAGCTCTCATTTTAAAAGTTAATTTTTGGATATTTCTGTTAAATACACATTACTGATCCCAAAGGAAACTGAACATATTAATGCCTACTGCTGGTGTTTAGTCTGGCTTAATTTAGTGCTATTTCAGGTCTTTGACTCCCTTAACAGGAGCAGTATCTTAAGTGGGCTTAAAAGAAGATGCTTGAATTCAGCCTCTATTGCTAGATAATTAACTTTAATTTCTGATGACACTAACAACATGTCTAACAGTGTCAGTGCCAGACCTGACAGCATGTTTTGAGCTCTAGCCATGCAGACAGGGAGAAGGGAGCTGAGATGACTGGATCCTTTTCCAACAGGCTCTATGTTTGTCATATTTAGGCAACAAATGGGAGGCACTGTTGTCTAAAAAAAGCCTGAGAACACCAGTGTCTATTGCCAGTTTTAATGTGCTTTGTGACCTGGTCTGTTTGCAGAATAGTAAATAATTACTCTGCATTATTATTCTCAAGGATACAATCATGGAATTATAGAATCACAGGACCATTTAGGCTGGAAAAGCCCTCCAAGACAGAGTCCAACTGT
This sequence comes from Lichenostomus cassidix, assembly GCF_008360975.1. Classification (NCBI taxonomy): domain Eukaryota; kingdom Metazoa; phylum Chordata; class Aves; order Passeriformes; family Meliphagidae; genus Lichenostomus; species Lichenostomus cassidix. The sequence goes on along the minus strand of NC_139500.1, from coordinate 7,031,514 downwards.
TCACCCAGCACTGCCAAGGCCACCACTAAGCCATGTCCCCAAATACCACATGTCTTTTAAATCCCTCCAGGGATGGTGACTCCAGCACTACCCTGAACAGCCTGTGCCAGGGTTTGACAACCTTTTCAGTGAAGAAATTTTCCTTAATATCCAACTGAAATCTACCAGGCACAACTTGTGGCTATTTTGGGGACATACTGTAGCAACTTGGAGAGCACCACACAGCTAAGGAGCAAGATACAACAGTCACCACTGTGGCAACAGAGACTCCAACTAGATAGAAGAGGGGAGAAGAATCTCAGCAGAAGTGGTAAAATGCTGGAAGAGGCTGTTCAGGAATGCTGTGAAATCTCTATCAGCAGAAATAGTCAAATGTGATCTGACTTTTGAAATTAACCCTGTTCTGAGCAAAAGGTTGTGTTAAATGACCTTCCAAAATCCCTTCTCACCTGAATTTTTCCAGGATTCTCTAATTCCCAAGTAATTGCAGTCTCAGTAATTATTTGATGCTGGAGAACAGTACTATGGAGACAGAGCAGAGGAAAGGAAAACACAATGATTCGTTTGCAGTGCTGTGAAAGACTCTGGGCTAAATGTCAGCTCGGAGAACCTTCCAGGGACTTAAAGCAGCTGCTCACCAGCACAAGTAGTTACATATTTCAGGTCCTGTTGCAGGAGACGCTTTTGTAACTGTCTGTAAAAAACAGGTCTTCTTAAGGACATGGCAACTGAAATTCCACTTTGGAGTGCCTAAGCTTTACCTTTCTGTGATTTAGAATGGCAGCAGCCCCTCCTGACAGGTTTATAGGCTTATTATACCTACTTGGGAGAACACTACTTTTATTTTATTGATACTTATTTTGTTATGTTGTCTGTTTATTTCAGGGCTTCTTGACCTTCCACAAGATAACTTTGAGGCTGCTTATCAGTCCATTACATTACCTGAAGAATTTAATGATTTTGAAGGACCACTACCAGATGTCAAGTAAATGCTTCCCTAGTTTCTATTCATTCTTTTAGTATTTTCAGAAGTAAAAGCTATACTTGCTGTTATCTGATTGAGACTCAGATTGGGTTGTTTTGATTTAATAACTGAATTCTCCTAAATTCTGAGTTTTACAAGGCTACAGGCACAGGCGTTGTGCTTTGGTAGTTTTCCTCAGTCCTTGAATCAACAGACCTTCACAATGAAATAATGTCTCGAACTTAGACTTCAGGATTTTAAATTGTCTGAGTGAAGGATGCAAACAGCTTTCTGAACCTCAAGAGAAGAGATAAAAATTAGTATTAATCCTGAAAGATGTGGCCAGTAACCACACAGTGTTGTACTGTTCCACTGGGTAACTTAATTTTGTTTCTGCTCCATTGCTCTCCAGGGCTGGGGTGTTTTATCAGCAATAGTCAGCCTGGCTCCTGAGAAAACGCCGGCATATTTCTTAGGCTTTTCTGACACAAATGAGCATTAATATAGAAAACTGATAAAAAGGAGGAGGCCAAGGACTGTTTCTGATGGCTCTGATGCCCCAAAGGTCCAGGACAAGAGATTTCCACTGAGAGTTCCTCTGTACCTCCTCATAAATATGGTTTGATGAGATCAGTAAGGGTTTATTATTTTGTAAGTATAGATGCAACGTAGTACACTTTATTAATACACTTTATTCAAGTGCCTCAGTGTGCTCTGTAAAGATGCCTTTTCTGCCTGCCCAAAGACTTGTGTCATTTGGTTTAAAAGATGTTTCACTAATTAGTTGCCTTCTGATAAGTGCCTGTAGATACCAGGGCTTGAATGGGAACAAAATCACATAAGCCCAAGTTTACTGGCACAAGAGTGGAAAAATATGGGGGCTTGTGATAAAATGCCAGGATTGAAGGCTATTTAGAACCAAGTTTTTACATTCCAGCTAAATGCTCAACCCTATGTTTTTATAATATTTTATTCATCAGGGCCATTGATGTCGTTGAACATTTTACCTTGAATCAGAGCAGAGCTGAAGAAATCACACTTACAGAGGATTTTGAAAGCAGTATACTTCTCTGTGATAGAAACTTTGGTGAGAGAAGTTGAGAAATTAGAAACATTCCATAATGGAAAGTGTGTTTTATGTGAATCTTTGTATAGTCTGAGCCCTTTCCATGCGTGAAAAACTGTGAATAATAGTGCATTTATTTCATGTTTGTGCTGATAGGCCTGTCATGCTCTCTTAGGTTTAAAATTTTGTGTAAGCAATATAATCTGATATCAGAGACTGAGAACCAAACCAAACATTTTCTGCTTTTACTAAATTAGATAAAACTGTTCATTGTTTATTCCATTTGAGGTATGGGATGTCTTGCAATCTTTTAAAAATTACTTGAAAAACTAGGATAATAATAAATCTGGGTTTCCAAAACTCAGGCAGATGAGGGATTAGAAATTGTGTGTTCCCTCAGATGAAGAAGCAGATGCACTGAGGAGACAGAGCTTCTTTGAGGGCAGTGGCCTGACGAGCAGTAACAGTCTGGTGGCTGATCCCAACTCAGCCAGCACCAGCGGAGACAAATCTGTGCTGCACGAAGATGTTTACTGCTTCCAGAATGACCATTTTGGGGACGAGGATGATGCTGCAGATATGATTGGTAGGGTTTGCCACAGGCAAACAGAATCAGTTCCTTTCCAAATATTTTTATTCTTACAGGAAAACTGTCAAAACAGCACCAAAGTGATTGCTTTCAGACAAAAATTCTGTGTTATTTGTTGTTTTCATGCTTAATTATTTTTTACTTGCCACTTAGACACTGCCAAGTCAAATTGGTTTAAAGGCTGTATTTAATTATTTTAGAATTAAAGGCATTAAATTTATGCTTAATGTTTAACAATTTAATTTCTATTTTCAAAGGTGAAATAGTGCAGCATTTTTATCCTTACTGTTGTAATAACAAAGGCAGCAAAGTAGCTTCTACATCGTTATGGCTTAAAGTGTTTATGTAAACCTTACAGATTTACACCTTTTAAAACTATCAAGGGCATAATTAAAAAAAAGTGTCCAAACTTGGGACTAATCCCCTCCTTTTTGTGCAGTTGCAGACAGCCATACCACTGACGGCCATCTGTGGAAGCTGAGCTTGCTTTCTTTGCAGAGTATTAACCTTAACTAACATTAGGCTGTATCAGGCTATTTCATGACTACTAAGGCTTAGAATGATTAAAACGATGTGTTTTGTGTTTAAGAAATCCTGTTGAGGGATGAGCAAAATGTCCTAGATAAAGACATTCTTGATGTGGAGGAAGCACGTCCTTTGTCACAAGATCTGCCAGAGAACAGCACAGCCAGTGAGTCTGCAGTGTCTGCTCCATCTCACATAAACCCTCTGCTCCCCTCTTAATGCCTAATGTCACTCACATCCAGCTTTTTGTAGTATCCTGGGCCTTTTTCCTTTTCTCATTTATTTTGCTTTTTTTCCCCCCTAAACTGCTTCATCCACCACTTTAGGATAATTTCATTTGATTTAGGGATTCCAAATTCGTAACTTGACATTGCTTAGAAACATTTTTATGTGACATCCTGTTGGATCTGCTGTTGGTCCACCCTGCTGCTCACAGTGTGATGTCCCTTTTGAGGGGAAAAGAAACCCAAATAAGGCTGTTCTATAACTGTGAACTTTCCCTATGAGAGCTTGAAAGGTCTTTTCCAACAGAAACAATTCTGTGCTTCTATTTCTGGTTTCATATTTCTTTGACAAATGACACTTAAGTAGCTCATAAAGGTGTTGTTAATCTTTGGTTTGATGTTGATGAAAGAAATTAAGCTTTGAAAACTGTTTCTGAGAAATTTTAGTTATCTTAAATCCTTATTCCCCCTTCACAGTGTTGCTTTAAAACAGAGAATTCTGGAACAGCTTTAAAGGGATTGAGTGACTCTTGCCTCTTCTTGTGCTATTTATTGCTGGTGCTACCTGTTCCTGTTCTGTTGGCAGAAATGGCCACACTGCCATGCACTTGCCAGGAACTGGAAACAGACAGGGATTGAAACCAAACACCTTTCCCCCTAAACACTTCCTGTTGTGTGGGTGTTTCTCCAGATCAGTTCTTCTGTCTCTTCTGCCCAGTCATTCTGGGATCAGTGAAGGGAAGTGTGCAGGGCAGAGTATGAGCAGGAACTGGTGAACATAATTGAGATTATAAACAAAACCACAGTTTCCTATTTCTCACTATTTTTGTCTGGTGTCATTCTCTGCCGTGTGATTGAGAAATAAGTCCATATTGTAATTTCTTTTTTTAATTTTGGTTATTTGCTGGGTTTTCTTGCAGTTGAGTCCAACTGCGCAGACACCAGCATTAAGGACATAAATGACACAATGAATGAGACAATCCTTTTGTTCAGAGGAGAAGGATTTGTGCTTGAGCCAGTTGAAGATACAGGTCAGAAGTTGATCAGTTTCTTGCTGAATGTTTGCATTAACTAAGTCTGGTTTTCTTCTTAGTAGTGAAAATACTTGCAAAATTAATTATTCCCATGTTAATTTCATCTGTTCTTGTGGTCAGAGTTCCATTTTATGGTAAATATTAAACAAACCCAGTGTCAGGTTATTTATCTGAGCTGCCCAAATCTCTGCTTGCAGTTTTTTCCATGTACCAAGTCAAGTTTTGTTGCTCTTCAGCTATGGCAGCACTGCAAGCCTGGCCTGCTCAGGGGTGGTACTGAATATTCACCTGAAAAAATTTTATTGCCAGTCACACATCAACAATTTCTGTGTTTAAAATAACAATGTTAAAACTTTCTATCCTTTGAAAAATGTTGGTTTTTGAACTTTTAGCAAAATCCAAAGAGAAAAGTATTACATTTCCTCTGTGAGTAAATCTAACTTATTACATTGGTGGCTGTTTGTGAATAAACAAGCTCACGTTGACAGCACTATTTACAATATTGGAATTTCCCAGCCTGCCCAAATAATATCCAGGAAGTTATGGCTAAATGACCAATCTGTCTCTTTCTTTTGTGTTCACATCTTGATTAAATTGCTTAAGGATTAAACTGACAAATACAGATATTAGTTATGAGATAATGAAACCTCTTGAGTGCATCAGCAGTTTCTGGAACACTTAACTTCCTTGATGGATTAAAGACAGCATATTCAGTATTGTTGCTATATCATGTGTTCTCATTAAGTTCTCCTGTTCCTGATTCTTTAGTACAATAGTCATATGTCTTCCACAATTAAACATATGGGAATTTCCTGTACAAGAGCACAAAAAGTGAAGACTTTATGGAAACTTTTGAAGGAATGGCCTATGCACTTGTACTTTGATTTTCAAGACTGAGTGGTGTTTTGAAGGTTGGCAGGCAGGTTGATTCACAGGGCTTTTTTTGGGTGCTTAATGTTCTAGGAATAGACCTTAAGACTTGTTATTAATACTTGCTTTATGTAGCTGTCACCCAAAGGAAAAAAAAAGAAAGAAAGAGAAAGTTGCTGGTGGATGTAGAGAAGGAGCTCAGCTGCAAAACCATTTACAACCAGCTCACCAACTGCACAGACATCCTGGCCCCGCTGGACCTTGCTCCCCCAACCAAGAAAACAATGATGTGGAAGGAGATCGGAGGTGTGGATCATCTTCTGTCCCATGCTACACAGCCTGTGGTTCATGCAGAGCTGCAAGAGGTAAAGATCAGTTCCTTGTGGGGCCTGTGCCACTGTGTGGATTACAGGATTGTTACAGAGCTGGGATCTGACTGAGAGAGGTTTTGCAGACTCAGTTTGATGTGAACTCAGAGCTGGCTGCAGGTGTGCACTGGAAGCATTGCTCTGCAGTACAGGTCAGCTGGACACCTGATGGTGTGCACACTCACCGCTGATTGCTTCATCATCTGTGGAGTCATGCCCTTAACTTCCTGCACTCCAACAAGTGAAAAATTACAAAAGGAACATGAGAGCTGATGTTTCATTTCACACACTGGCACCTGATTGATCTTATACTGAGACACAACTTCTTACATTTTCTGTCTATTTCTTTTGTACTTTCTCATTTGTTTTATTGTTTTCTGGTTTATTTCCTCTTTGTAATCAATTTGAGACATCTTTTGTTTATATTTACTTTAAAGGTACATCAGAATTATTATTATTAGAATATTGCTAATGGATTTGGAATGGTTCACTGCAGCAGCGCAGCTTCACCACTTAGAGTCCAGCTGCAGAATTACAACTTGCTCTTTAAGAGGATGAAAACTGCAGATGGTTTTTTTTCTTTCATCCTTCCTTACGAGCTGGCTTCAACAAAATGATCCAAGATGCTCCTAAGATGTTTTTTGCATGGAGTCCATTGTCAATGTTGGAGCTGCAGAAGGCTATTATTTAAAAACAAAAAAAATGCAGATTTTCAGAGTGACCTAGTTCAAATACTGAAATTCTGGGTGGCAGTCATTAATATACAGCTCATATTCATATATTTGTGTTGGTGTTTGCAAATAATCTGACATGATATTCTGAAAGCAAACAAAGAAAAAATTATTATTTTCAGTTGTTTGAAAAATGCTTCAAGAGTGACAGATTTAAGAGGAGAACAAATGGAATACAGAGGGTGTCTGAAATGGAAGAAATGAGAAAAGAACAAGATACTACAGGTAATATTTTAATTCTGTTGTGCAGAATTAGCTGTTAGAAAGTATTTTCTATTCTACATAATGTTTGAGAGACACATATGTAGTGCTTCTGTGCAGTATTCTACAAACCATTACTACTTTGCTGTTCTTTTGTTTCTTAGAAGTTAAACGAAATCCAATTATTTTCTTCCTTGTGGATAAGGAGATATTTTTGGCTTCACCTTTGGTTTCTCTAATTCTCTCTGAAACTTCAGATTTGGGTATGGTTGTTTGTGGTAGTTTTTTAAATATAATTTTAAAAAAGAGCTCCCCACTTATTCTAAGCTTAATCAAACTGCTCTCCAAATTTCCAAATAATTGTAAATAATTCTGCTTGTGTCTGGAAAATTTGTTTTTGTTAATATCAGGCAAGAAGAAATGTTTCATTTTAGATCTTCTGAGAAGGATATATCCACTTTCACTCCTTTGCTCTGCTGGAAGCCTAACCTGCCTCAGAAATTAATTAACAAACCCACCTCCTGTGAGTCCATAAAGGTCAATTTTCAGAAAAGGAAAACCTCCCTTGGAAGTTGGTTCTTCCATGCTCCTGCTGGGAATGATGTTTCTTCAATATTTGCTTATTCTGGCTCTTCCTCTCGAAGACTTGAACTTGGGTGTGATTTTTGGTTTTCAGTGGGTTTTTTTTTAAGGACAGTGATTCACAGTAATTGCCTCTTCAACCTTGGTTTTCTATTAATACAGAGATGCTGCCAGTAGAAGAGTCAAGTTACCTGCAGGAGCCAGCTTATTCCGAGACTGAGAGAAAAATTAGAAATGATTCCTTTATGTTGACATCACAGAATGACAGAAATGAAACCAATGAGAACTGTGGTGAAATTATAGTGAGATGTTTTCCTCAGTTTTAGAGACCTAAGTGTGTCTATTGGTTCCACTTTTTGCAAAGGTTCCATTTAAAACGTGCTAATAAATTACTAGTGTTTGGAAAGGATGCTAAAGCCAGTCAAGAGAGCATTAAGTAGCTTGTGTGATGAAAGTTTATTTATAATTACTTTGGGAAACTCTCACAATGAATGAATGATTAATTAAAATGTCTCTCAATCAGTATAGATTACAGTCTAATCACTATGTATGAATGAGAGCTTAATATTAAATATGAAATATTGTACTGAAGAGATACATATAATCTTTATAAAGGATAATACTTACATTTTGTGTCTCATATTGAAGAAATACTTAAACAATAACAAATTTACTATCTCTGCCATCTTCACTTAGGCTGAAGGGCATTCCTTAGAGAATATGAGGCTCATTAATGTTGAAAAGTGACAAAATTGGACCTAATGGCAGTGGAAAACATGTGCTCCGTGCTTGAGCTATGCCCAAAGGTGTAGATTCAGGTGTAGGATAAATCCTACAGCAAGGTGCTTCCCTGTGTCAGGAAAGACAGGGTAGAAATAGCAACTATTAACTCATTTTGGAAAATTTCATTATAATAAATTCTTTGAGCAGAGCTGTGTAATGAGAATTGCACTCTGTGCATAAATGGTCTAGGCCTAGTGATTGTCCTTTCTGTGCACACAGGACGATGGAGCAGCTTTCTCCGAGAGCTCCAAAAATTCCCTTGGCCAGGAAGCTGAAGCACAGCAGGTGGAGGTGCCAAAGGTATGTGTCCTAAGCTGATGGCCCTGGCTTGTTTCAGAAGACAACCCTGCTCTTTCTCAGAAATATTTAAACGGAAAAAAAGTGGCCTCATCAACTTACACAGTGAGTTTTGCTTCCTGTGAGAAGGAAAATGTTTCCGGGCTTGCTGGCTCTGAGGATGTCCAGGCACTCTGAAACCAGGGCAGTTGTTGCAGACATCAGAGGTTAAGCCCAAAATCCCAAGCCAAATATTTGAACATCCTTTTAAGCCCCTGGCCAGTACAAATCCTGTCAGAATCCCAGTACCAGAGCAGAACCTGGCTGTGGAGTTACCTCACTGGGACCATATCCATAGCCTGTTGCACCTGAGCTGTCTCTAGCAGAAAGCACAGAGGTGCCATTCTTTCCTCTGTTTCACAAAAGCTTGTGTGAGCACAGAGGTGTCAGAGGCACCAGATTCCCTGAGTCTGGCCATCCAGATGCCCAGCTCCAACTGGATTTTCAGTCAGGCTGGGACTCCTGTCCTTTTTATCATGGTGTGTGACTTTTTACACATCCTGACTAACCTTTTGTTTACTTCCTCTCAAGGAGCAAACAAGGACCAGGAAGGACAGTGAAGAAATAAGATGGGGCAAGAGAGCTCTTCGGTTACAGAAGACTTTACAGGTACCAGTGCTGGATTTTGTTATTAGATACCAAAAGCTGGTGTTGGTTGCAGCTGGACCATGTCAGAAAAGCTCTTCTTTCCACTGTCCATTGTGTTTCTCCCTCTCACTTGCAGCATGAGATTTTTTGGGTATTTCTGTGAAAAATCAGGATTCTGGGTGCCTGATTGTGGTGTTCCACAGCTGCTGGAATCACTAGAATTATTTTCTTTTTTTTGCTTTTTTTTAAAACATATTTCAAAGGTTCTGTGCAAATAACAAATAATTGTTTACACCTGAGTGTAGCCTTTAAAAACCAAGATATAACAACACTTAGTTCTTGCCTGTGATTTCACTGGGACTCTGTAACCAAAGGATACAAGGATATCAAGGATATTTATTGTTATCAATCACAAACCATGATGGAAGTTCTCTGTTGGTGTAATGGAATTGGTTGGAATTGTAGATTTTAGTAACAGATGTAGGTTCCAACACTATTATGGCATTAAAATGTGAAGACCCACTTCTATAAACACAGATGCCAAGATAGCCAGAGAGGTTGTGGACTCCCCATCCCCAGAAGCGTTCATGGCCAGGTTGGATGAGGCTTGGAACAACCTTGTCTAGTTGAAGGTGTCCAGGGTGGGAGAATGGTCTTTAAGATCCCTTCCAACCCAAACTAGCATGTGCTTCCATGATTCTATGGAGATTGGATCCTATTTGAGGCATTCAAGCAGAGATATTCCCTCTGAGCAGCACTCTCTGTTTGGGCTCCGTGAGCTCCAGTTTTACTGGTGGGAAAGCTGACCTGACTGATTTCTCATTTCCCTCATGCAGCAACTGAAGAGATCAGGCATGTGTTCCTTCAGTTTTCGGGAGCTCTGCCGGAAAAACAACCGGAAAGAAGCTGCAGCCACGTTTTACACCTTTCTGGTCCTGAAGAAGCAGTTGATCCTCGAGCTGCGGCAGCACGAGCCCTTCGCTGACCTCACAGCCACTGCTGGGCCCAAGTTTGACACAATCAGATAAACTGATCAAAATACAACTTAGGTTACATTTTCCAGCAAGTCATTTTCCTGGAAAAAAAGATGCAATGTCTTGTCAAACTGTGGGAGCTGAGCAGAGCTGGGTCCTTTACACCAGGTGGCCTTCCCCAGGTGTTCACTACAGGGCTTATTGTTAATATTTATAGTTATGTAATGAGTTATATGATAGTTATACAATATGTTAATAAAATATCACTAAAATATATATTCTACATAGGAGATTTACATTGTGAAGGATTTTATAAAAGTCCTTGAAAGGTTTTTATAAAAAAGTCCTTCAAAACCTTTCTCAGAGACTACCTTTGGAGCTTAAATTATTTTTGACAAGGCTTGTGTCTGTTAATTCTCTAATACCATCAGTAAGAGTTGTCTGTTAACTCTCCATAGCAAAAAAATTAGATTCCTTAAAATTATTTCTGTCATTGAATGTTCAGTATTTCATATTTGAAGATCTAGCAGGGTGCTGTCTCCAGTGTTGCTTTTGTGTTGCCAGACAGACAGGTTACAGTGACCCTAGAAGAGTCCATAGGCTGCAGCAAAAAATTCTATTTCCTGGAAATCCAGCAATTTCAGATTTCACAGAGCTTTTTGACTTATTAACACCTTTACTCATGTGTAGACCTATTTAAAAATGGATGTTAACTGAAATACTATTAGTTCCTTGCATTTTTATCTAATTTAGGATAAATTTTATCCCTTTTACTGTCATTTTCTGAAGCTCTTGGTTTCCAGCTGCCTCCTACCTCTGCCACAGGGACGGTTGTGCCTCACTCAGGTGCTTCAGTGCTGTGGGGACATCACTGTCCCTTAATGTGGAATCAATAAAAATCAGAAGATGTTTCCTTTGCTTGTTGGTGTTTCTCCTGAAGGATCAAATCCTATGGGCTCATCTCAGAGTCAGGGACTGGGTGATTTTACTTAAAATGGGAAAGGATGTGTGATATTGTCACCTGACTTTGAGGTGTTCACTCACCTCAGTGACACCCCCATGTCTCTGGACCCACTACTGTGTGTGGTTCCTGACCCACAGGGTTCAGGGAGGGGGAGGTTTGGTTTGAGAGTCTGTTTAAGGGAGTAAAAAGGCTCTGAAAGAGGTGAAACCCCAGTGTGGGGCAGGGGAAAGGTGTGGGGTGGCCACTGGCTGTGGTGGTGTTCCAGCTGAGTGTCCTTTCTGAATAGGAATATTTGATTAAATAAGTAATTGGTCTTTGTTGCTGTTCTCTGACGGATTCCTTTTTCTGGGTGTAAGGAAGGGAAAAGCATCACTGTGTGGTAGAAAACCTCTCAGTTTTCTGCAAAATACATGCTATTTGTGGGTGGGAACAGGAGCATGGCTCAGGACAAGATTGGAACCAAGGGTGGCTCATCGTCTCCTTGTGGCAGGCCTGGCACTTCCAAAGGCAAATGCTGACCTGGAAAAAGGCTTTGGTGAAAATCTCTCCCTCTCTCCCTGCAGCAGGCCCAATCTCCCTGGAGCAGCATTCCCGTTCTGCAGGTCAGAGCATCCTGGGAGACCAAGCACTGCAGAGAGGAGGAGAAACCATTTTTCTCCCCCAAAAGCCATTAGGAATGACTGTGCATCTCACAGCAGAGCTGCTGCCTGTGCCACATGGTCAGAGCTGCTCCAGTGGCAGCAGATGTGATAACTCATTAATTTTCCTTTCAAGGAGAGAGGCTGTACATTGGATTCACCGGGAAAGAGGGAAACAAAAGGCAGCTGGAGGCGGGCAGGAATAAATGGCAGGCAGGATATATATATACACTGAAAACAGTCTGTGTGTTGGGATAAATGAGGTACAAATCATGCAGGAAATAGTGCTGGGAGGAAGACTGACATGTATTTACCAAACAGGTTTGTCAGAACTCTGGAATAACCACGGGGGAGTGACAAAGGGAACTGAGAATATCTGGGAAGCACAATGGGCCTCAGGTCCAGACCCAAACCACGAGCAGGTTCTACTGTGACCATGACCATTTCCCACATGAACATTTCCTTCCGTGAGTCCATATGTGGACACACACACACGTTGGATGTCCTGTGGATGTTTATAACACAGGTACATGTGCATGTCTCACGCTCCTGCTCCCCACGGGGGTGTCCGCAGCCGACCTTGGGCGCTCCCGGCTGCGTTCACGGGAGCAGAGCCAGAGCCGGTGCCCTGCGGCTCCCCGCACAGGCTGCAGAAAGAGGCGCGGGGGCTCCGAGACGTTTCCTCAGCAAACAACTTGGGAAGATTCATCTTGACAGTTACAGCAGGAAACGTGTGGGCAGTGCCATGAGCAACCGGGCTGTGCTGGAGGACAGGACGTGCCGTGCCGTGCCGTGCCGTGCCGTGCCGTGCCGTGCCGTGCCGTGCCGTGCCAGCCTTCAGCTTCATCTCCCAAACCTCCCGGACCCCAGGCACAGCCCGGGGCAGCAGCTCAGGGTGGCTGATGCTGCTTCTCCACCCCAGCCCCGGCGATTCGGGCTGATCCAGAGGGATGGAAATGGGGCACAAAATTCCGGTTATTTAATGATTTTACTTTATGAAAGTGCGTCACTAATTAGAGGCAGGGATCTCCTCAGAGCTGGACTTCTTAAGATAAAATTACGACGCTGGGGGGACTCCAAGGGCCGGGTGGCCGCAGCACGGGGCCGCCCCGGCTCCCCCCTCCCCTTCCTCGTCCTCCCCCTCCTCCTCCTCCTCCGGGGTTACGCGGGGCGAGGAGCCCAGCGCCACCGGGCGCAGGGCGCACCCGAGCCGCGGGGCTTCGCAGACGGGGAGGAACCCCAAAACCCGGCTGGTTCCTTTTTTTGAGGTGGTTGCGCCGCTCCGGCAGAGGGGAGTTGCCATGGAAACGGGGGGAAACCCGGCGGGGGGGCGGGGGGAGGCACCCGCAGCGCCGTCGCTTTAAGCTCGCAGAGGAGGGAGCAAATTACGCAGCTGCGCGGCTCATCCCTCCCTCCCTCCCTTTTCCATCCATCCCTCCTCCATCCCTCCCTCATCCCTCCCTCATCCCTCCAGCGCTCCCGGCCGCCCCGCCGCACCCATGGAGGCCGGCGCAGGTGATGGAGGCGGGGGAGGGCGCGGGGTGCGGGGTGGGGCGCGGGGCACCGCACCGGGCATCGCACCGGGTACCGCGCCGGGCCCCGCGCCCCGCGCCGCCGCCGCTCACCGTCCGCTCTCTCCCTTCCCCGGCAGGTCGCTGAGCCCCTCGCCCCGGCGCTGCCGCCCCCGACATCGGCGGGGCCCCGCGCAGGTGAGCGGTGCGGGGCGCGGTGCGGGGGGCGCGGTGCGGGGCCCCGCGGCCGCCGTGACTCATCCCTTTCTGGCTGCGGATTCGGGGTGGGGGGAGGCGGGGGGCGCAGCCGGGTCTGCCAGCGCCGCTCCGCATCAGGGAGGGCGGGGGGCGGGGGTGGTTCCCGGGGCACAGGGTGCTCGGGGCGGGTCACGCATCGGGCCCGCAGCGCACCCGCATTGCGTGTGTCAGACCCCCGCGGCACACACCAGACCCGTACTGCTGCACCAGAGCCCACCGCATGCGCTGGACCCCCGTGGCACGCACTGGACCCATGTTACATTCGTCAGACCCACATCTTATGTACCCTTACCCACACTGCATCCACCTGGACCCCCACCACACCCACCGGTCCTGTTCCACAGCCCTGGACCCATATGACATGCACTAGACCCATACAGCAGCATCAGCCACGCATTGCACTCACCAGACCCACATCTCATGCACCTGACCCACTTCACATGCACCAGACCCTCCCTGCACAGCCCAGTCCCACATCACCTGCACCAGACCCATATCTCATGCACCAGACCCTTGTCACGTGCATCGGACCCTCCCTGCAGGCACCAGACCCTCCCTGCACACCCCAGACCCACATCTCATGCAGCAGACCCTCTCTGCCTACACCAGTCCCATGTCACATGGATCAGACCCACCTCACGTGCACCAGACCATCCCTGCACACCCCAAACCCTACCTGCACACCCCAAACCCACATCTCATGCACCAGACTCTCCCTGCAAGCACCAGCCCCACATCTGGTCGTGCAGCCTCCCAAAGTGTCTTCGGCACTATGGGCTGTTGCCGGAGCTGGGGCTGATCTGCAGTTGACATTTTATTATTTAATGGCTTCGTGCTCCATCTCCAAAAGGACACAGGAGCACCCGAGCTGGCTGATGAGCCGGGTGCTCTGTTCTCTCCTCCCCACAAGGTCAGTGCTGTGGCTGTTGCACAGAACCCACTGCTGGGCGCCTTATAAAATCCCAGCATTCCCACCTTCCCTGGGCAATGGGCATTGCTGTGACCTTGTGCCAGAAGATGCAAATCCTGGTGTCCAGGGCTGTGGGGTTCCAGGGTGGGGGTCAGAGGGGCAATGCCTGTGCTCCCACTCGGAAGTGCTGCAATGGGCTGAGGCGGGAGATCTGGTGTGTGGTTTTCAAAGTAGGCCATTCCAGCGGTGTGGAGAGCAGGGCTAATCCCCCGGCACCGCCGTCATTCCCAGCCCTCGCTCAAGGTGGATGGTGGTTAGGAGAGCCCTGCTTCCGCCGCGCCGAGGCACGGAGGGGAGGAGGAGCTGTTGCACTGGGAGCTGGGTTTGTCTTCCAGGTTTTTGCCTTTGTATCCCGAAGGAGTGGGCTCTTCCTTCTGCTTCCCAGCCCTCAGCTCGGCTCCTGCCAGAGCACCTGTGCAGGATGGGATGTCACTTCCATCCCATCCTGCTGACCTTCCCAGCCCAGGGTGAGACCGCAGGGTCTGCATCCTGGGTGTCCTGCTCTCATGCTGCTACAGCATTTGCTATGGTGCTCTTTTTGCATTTCCCTTTGGCTCCAGAGTCCCCAACAAGAGCCCAGCCTTTGCCCTCTGGTCAGGCACCTTATTTTTAGCTAATGAGGGCTGGGAATTGCCACCTCCCCATTTGGAGTTGCAGCCAGGTCAGCTGGAAAAGTGATGAGCTGCATAACCCGAGCTTTCCAAATGGTGTCTGTTTTCCTGTAATCTCTGGGTGTCAACTCAGCATTTTATAACAAACAGGAGAATAAAAGGAGATGCTCCTGCGTTTTGGAATGGGATACAGCCACTCTTAGCAGCATTGATTTTTCTGGTGGTGTTGCATAAACACCCCGTGGGGTTTGTCCCTGCTTGTGCCCCAAGCACTCAGCTCTGCCCTGAGCTGGATTTAGCAGTGGCCTTGGCAGTGCTGGGTTAGTGGTTGGATTTGATGATATTAAAGGTATTTTCCTACCTAAATGGTTCTGTGATTCCATAATCTCCCTCTGCCTGGGACCCAGGTGAAGCTTTGGGATGAATCTGTCTGGATTCAGAGCAGAGGCTCCCAGCGTCTGGAGTTATCACCACATTCTTGGAATCTTCTGAGCGCAAGCAAAGCAATCCTTGTATCAAAAATTCCCCATGGCAGGAGGAGGAGCGCAGACATAGTCATGGATGTTTGCCCCCAGCTGCCCAGGTGGTGCCCCCAGTACTGACCCCCTCCTGCTCCAGGACTTCTCCCAGCCCTGGCTGCTAGATCCTGCTCCTTCCCACTGAGACACAGCTGTATCCCAGTCCCTTTGCCATTACGGGCTGCCCCTGGCTCTGCCACTATCCAGGAACACAGGGCTTTGCCCCACATCAACTGCTGGTTCTTGGCCACATCCAGCATTTTACTTATTTTTAGTGCGAAGAAGAGCAGGGTCAGTGTCAGGAAGGCAGGGAAGGTCCTGGGGAGCCCTGGAAAAACAAAGCTGTGGTTTCCCTCTCCATGTTCCCTCTGCTTTTAACCTTTTTCATCCTGGGAGGCTGGAGATCTCCCAGGGGACCCATAGGGACACCACAGTTCCTCTCCCAGGTCGCTGCAGTGGGTGAAGCTGCTCTCAGACACTTGGGCTCAGGGCCACCCTTGCAAAAGATTCCTCACACAGGATGTGCCAAGGGAAACACGGGAATCCGGCAGCAGGCAGGAAGATGGGAGCCTCGACAAAGGAAGCAGTGAGCGAGAAATCCGGGGAAATGTGGTGGCTGCTGGCGCAGCAGTGTTGTGCTGAGGGTTGGCACTGGCACTGAGCTGCAGGCTCTCACACCTTCTCTCATGTTCCCTGTGGGGATGGGGTGAGCTGGCAGCAGCTGGATCCCTCTGAATCCCCCAGGAGTTGAGTTTTGGAAGCTGATGGGAGCGAACTCTTGAGCCTGCAGCTATGAAACCCTCCAAGGAACACGCTGAAGAACCATTGGAGGCTTCACTGAGGGGTCCTGTGTCCCTGTTTCCCATGTGAGAAGTATCTAGGACTGGTAATACTTGCCTAGCCTGGTTTGTCCAGCACTGGCACAGCCAGAGGATCCAGCAAGGTGTGGGGAAGTAGCAGGACTTGAGGCAAAGAAGCATCTCTGTGGAGCAGTGATGCAGCTGAGCCTGGGGAAATCTTCCTCTGGGCCACCAGGCTGAGCCCCCACTCTGTCACTGCTCTGCCACCCACCACTGTCATGATGTTACGTCCCCCTCTGTGAGGGATCCACTTATCAAGCTGTTTCCTTATCAAGGCCCATTGCTTTTATTTATCAAGAATTCCCCAGGCTAATTCCAGCGCATGGAACAAGCCCTGGTTTGTGCTGTTTGTAAAAGCACTGCCCTTCTGTTCCACATGTGCTGGGAGACTCACAGGGAGTTTTGCTGTCAGCAGCACCAGGAACACATTGGTCCTTGCAATAGGCAGTGCCCACCCTGCTAGCTCCTCAAGCTGCATTTTGGGGTATTTGCAGAGAGCTGGAACACATGCAGGTGGTTTGCAGGACAATCTCTGGATTTGGTGTAAGTTGGAGTGTCAGACCCTGGCCCATGCTGGCATTCCTGGGTAGTAAGGGCAGATACAGAGGTGCTGTGCTGAGCAGGGTCCCCCAGTATGGAGACAAGCTTGTGCCCCCCAAATCATCTTCATGTTGGTCCATGAATTGCCCTGACCATCCCTGCTATAGAGACAGGCTGAGAGAGGTGGTGGAGAAGAGAATTCTCTCATGAGACCTTAAGAGCCTCTTCAAGTGCCTAAAGGGACTCCAAGAGAGTTGGAGAGAGACTTTGGACAAGGACATGGAGTGGCAGGAAAAGGGGAAACAGCTTCACACTGATGGAGAGCATGGTTAGTTGGGATATTCAGAAAGAGTTCTTCCCTGTGGGAGTGGGAGGCCCTGGCACTGATTGTCCAGAGAAGCTGTGGATGCCCCATCCCTGGAAATGTTCAAGGCCAGGTTAGATAAGGCTTGGAGCAACCTGATCTAGTGGAAGATGTCCTTGCCCATGGCCAGGGGCTGGGATGAGATGGTCTCCAAGGTCCCTTCCAACTCAAACCATTCTATCATTCAAACCCTCTGCTATGGGAAGGGATGCCACCCACTAGACCAGAGTTAATCCTGGATTTCCTCTTGCTTTCCTGGTGAGGCTCCATTGCTCATCGTGATCCTTGTGATGGGGGTAATTCTGAGTGCAGACCTGTAATTTTCTCTGCCTTTACTAGCCACGTACCACATGGGAAGGTGTGCTCAGTTTTGGTGATGAATCTGCCCCACCCTGCCTGTCCTGGGCAGCCTGTGGGCACAGTGGGGCTTCTGGGGAGACTGAAGTGGTCCATTGATCCTTTGGGTATAATGACAGTTTATTACCACTGATTAAATTCCAGACACCATGGGTGCTATGGGAGGCATCAAGCCTCAGCTTGGGCACTAGGTGGGTCTGCAGCAGTGGGAAGAGAAGGCAGAGGAGGAGGAAATCAAGTCCCCAGACATGAGGCCAAATCCAGGTGTCCCACAGAGCCATTCCAGGCTGCAGATGCTGGCAGCAGGTGCCTGGGGTGCAGGGTGGGGTGCTCTCAGGAGCCCCATGTGCTAGACACACGTGTGCCATCTGCAGTGCTGCCACTTGCAGGTGTAAGTGGAGCACAGAGGGACCCCTGCACAGAGCAGTGTGGCATGAGGGTGACCTTGCTATGGGTGGGGAAGATCCAGGCACAGCTGAGCTGATGCTGGGTACCACTGGGCTGATACTGGATCCCACTTGGCTGCCACTCAGTGCCTACCGCAGGGCTGGTGCTGAGCACCATGGGATAATACCAGACACCACTGGACTGCAGGGGTGAGGGTGAGGAATCAACCTTCTCAAATCTCTCTAAATCCCTGCTTGAGAGCTGTTGGAGTCCAGGCTGTGCCGCAGCCCTGCGTGGCGCTGCTGGAGGGTGACGGAGAATCCTGGAGGATGCTCCCGCCAGCCTGAGGCCACGCGCGGCTCTCGGTGGATGCTGATTCACGCTGCTGCAGCAGCAGAGCTCACTGCCCACTTGGGAGCAGTGATCCAGCAGGACAGAACACTGCCTTCCCCTGCCCAGGTCACCTCTGGGCAAATCCATGCCAGGTGGGAGCAGCAGGATCCCCAAATCCTTCTTGCAATGTCCCAGGGGTGCTGGCACTCCTCTGGCAAGGGGAGCTGTGCCTGCTGGGACTCAGGGCTTCACAGCACCAGCGCTCTGGGATTTTTGGTGCCCTGGTTTGGGGATCAGGGAGCAGCAAATCCCAGGCAGAGGAGAGGCCTGGGTTGGCCAGGGTGGGCTTTGAGGTATCCCGGAAAAAAAACAACATGGGTTAGCAAATGCAAAGGGCTGCACTGGGGTGAGCTGGCCATGCCTCCCTTCCTCTTCTCCCTCCTTGTTGTCCCATTCCTCGCACTCCCCTGGAGCAGGGCCAGCAGCACGGAGTGTTTCCTGTCACCCATCGATTATCTGTTGGCAGGTCCCATCTCCTGCTTTGCTCTGCCAAAATCTGCGATAAATGCTGGCATTGTGAATGGGCTTGGGGACGGGGGGGCCCCACGTGCTGCCCCCAGCCCATCCGTCTCTGGCAGCCCATGAGCACAGTGGGGATCCCAGTGGTGCCATGGGATGCTCAGCAGGATGCAGGTGCTGAGTGGATGCTTCCCTCACTCCCTCACATTCTGCGTGTGCCCGAGGTGCTGCAAGCCTCTGGATCTGGCCTATTTATTTATAGGAAAGAAGGCTCTGTGTTTCCCAAGGGATTAGCTGCTGCTGCCTCATCATGCAGGGATCTGTTCTTCCTCACCTGATTTCACTGCTGAATGGGGGATTTGCACTTAATTAAGGAAAAGCAGGTGCCCAGCCCACTGCAGGGAGAGCTGCTTGCCCAGGGAGTTCATGGCTGGGTTTCAGAGCCCTTGTCCTGTCTTTGCCTTGAGTAGTGCCACCACTGCAGGCACCATGTGTACCTGTGGCATATCCCGCTTGCTGGCCAGGATGGGGACCTCAGGGCAGGGGGAATCTTGTCCCATGGTGGGAAAGAGGCTCCAGACCATGGGCAGGCACCTGCTCTGCTTCTATTCTGCCTTTTAAATTGAGAACACCCTCAACCTGTGCCCACAGCATCC
Source organism: Lichenostomus cassidix (assembly GCF_008360975.1). Lineage (NCBI taxonomy): Eukaryota > Metazoa > Chordata > Aves > Passeriformes > Meliphagidae > Lichenostomus > Lichenostomus cassidix. The sequence goes on along the minus strand of NC_139500.1, from coordinate 7,012,193 downwards.
TGGTGGGACCACAGGCATGCAGCATCCTGGCATTCCTAAGCTATAGGAGACAAGTGGGGAGCACAGACCAGATGTGCAGGGTGTGCTGTCCACACCTGTCCCTGTATTGGTGGCCTCGGGGACTAAGCTCATGCCCTGGTGCCAGGGCTCACCCCACATTTTGCAGCATCCCCGTCTCACTGGGGCCATTTTCCTGCCTTCACCTCCTCTCTCTCTGTTGCCTTTGCCCGCAGTTCCCTGTGCCCAGGACCCGTGGCACCGTGGCCATGTCTGTGCCGGGGAGCAGACGCGCGTCCACAGGATCACGAAGGTGAATATGCTTCAACCTCTGGCCCCGGGACTGGACACCAGCGCCTGCAGCCGGGATGGGACGATCCCCACGATCCCCACACCTCCACCACCGGCTGCCACTTTGCAGCACGAACCCCCAGCCCAGCTTTTGGGGGTTTGCATGGCACTGCCCGCTGCACAGCACTTCCCTGTCCGTGCATGCAGCTCCCCGAGTGCTGCACGCCCCGTCCCTCTGTCCGTCTGGGCCACAGCCAGGACCGACCCCTCCGTCCGTCCAGGCGAAGGCAGGCAGTGGTGGAGACCACTGGGTTGGGGCAGTGAAACTGGGAGGTATGTTAGCCCTTGGAAAATCTCTCCTTGGAAAATCTCTCCTTGAGCTGAATGATAAAGACAGAAAAAGAGGGGGAAAGCATTTATTCCCCTCCAAATGTCTCCATGACCGGGAGTGCCGTTATGGAGGTACAGGCTCAGCATGGGCAGGGAGAAGAGGCAGAGCTGCCCACGTGTAGGTGATGCTCTGGCAGATGTAGCTCGAGCTGTGCTGGGACCATGCCCCCAGGGGACTCTCAAGGGGCTCCCAAGGGGCTTCCAGGGGGATCCCAGGGGCTCCCAAGGTCCTCAGGGTGCAAGGATGCTGTGCCAGCATCCATGGGCTGCCATGCCAGGGAGAGGGGAGCGGGTGGACGTCCCCCCCAGCCCTGCCTTTGTGCCCGTCGCCATGTCTGTGCCATTTTGATCCCTACTGTTTGTTTTGTCCTTTTGTCTTGTGTGTTCTCGGTGTGGTGGTTGGCAGTCGCGGGGTTTATGGACGGAGTGGCTTTGCCTCCTTCTTTAAGTCTTCAGCGCCCTCAGCCACTCGGCCTGAGACACAGCCTCTTCTCCCTGCCTCCAGGCGCCCCTCGCCCCCCGGGAGGGACACCTACGGCACCTCCTCGCTGAGCAGCAGCAGCAATTCTGGCTCCTGCAAGGGCAGCGACAGCAGCCCCACCCCAAGGTAACCCATCACCAGTGGCCCCAGGGCGGCTGCCGGGTGTCCCCGGGCAGGGGGAGCAGCCCCCGTGCTGCCGGTGCCGGTGCCCGGCGGGGACAGGAGCGCAGGGGCCGCTGGAGCGAGGCTGTACGCTTGGTGGCTGGGGGAGCCGGAGCTGGCGGAGCTGCTGATGTGTCTCCAGAGACCCTCACTACCCTCCTCCTTCAAACCTCTCCGCCGCTGTTGTTGTGTTGTCTCCCTCCCTGTCCCCCCGCCTGCCACCCAGGGACCCTTGTCCCCTTCCCTCCGTCCTGCTGTGGCTGTGGCTTGCACTCTGCACGCTCCCTCCTGCCACTCCTGCATTCCAAGGAGCACCCGGATCCTTCCAGACCAAAAGCACGAGGGCAAGAGCTTCGCTTCCATCCCCTCGTGTTGCTCGGCAAAGGTTTGGCAAGAGCTGGTGTCCCCCTGGCTTCTCAGCAGGGAGCTCTGGTGTATTTGGGGCACAGCTGGCACCGAGCTGTGGGATGGGCACCAGCCCCAGCAGCCCGTGGTGCACTGCTCATCTCCTGCCTGTCCCCAGCCCCCTGCCAGCTCCCAGAGGCGGAATCATTCTGGGAGGATCTGAGGGGCCCAAGGGTGACATGGTGATCAGGGCCCAGGAGTGCTGCAGCCAGGGCAGTGGCTGTCCTGCTGCCATGGGGCATTCCAAGGCCACAGTTCTGCCTGGGGGCTTCTAACACGATGCTTCTGGATGTGGCTAAAGGCTGCTGGGCTGGTGGCCACCATGCAGGGGGCTTTGGGATGCCCCCCTTCCTTGCAGGAGGAGTTTAGTCCCCCCGCTGCCATGCCTGAGCCATTCGTGCAGCTTCCAGCTTTCCATGTGCCTCCCAGCCTGGCTGTGTAGCCCTACCCCTGGCCAGCCTCTGCTCTCCACATTGTCCCAGGCTTTGGGTCAGAGATGCCATTTCATCCACCCTGGTGCTGGTGGTGATGCACGGAGGGTTCAGATGTGCCACTGGCCTAGCCTGGAGCAGGTGCTGGATTCCCTGGCTTGCTCCCCATAGGCAGGACAGCCACCATCTCCAGACCTGCTCCATCCCAAACCCTTCCATTTCCCATCTTGTGCCTCTATCTCTGACGGGAATGATCCCACCCTGGGGTCTCCATCCACATATGTTGTTCCCAGGAAGGTCAGTCCGGGCACACAGAGACCTTGGTGCCCCTGGTTCTGCTCATGGCCCAGCAAAGTCCCCAGCTCCACAGAGGGCTCAGGACCTGACAGCAGCAGCGGTGTGTCCAGGAGCTGCACCCACTCTCCTGCCAGGATCCAGCCAGCGCCAAAGACACCCACCCTGTCTGTCCTGCCAGGGCACAGCACCCAAGTCACCCACCCCACCCTTCTTGCCAGTGCACATCACCCTCATGCACCCACCCTGACCCTCCTGCTCTCAGGGCTCCTTTGGGATGTATTATGGGGCTGCACCCCTAGATCAGGCCCTAGGACCCCTGGGTCAAGCCTGTGCTGACCCTGGCACTGGCAGTGGGTGACATCTGTGTCCCTGCAGGCGCTCGTCCAAGTACAACCTCTGCAGTGACAACCATGGGATAAAGCCACCCACGCCGGAGCAGTACCTGACTCCCCTGCAGCAGAAGGAGGTCTGCATCCGGCACCTGAAAGCTCGCCTGAAGGACACACAGGAGCGGCTGCAGGACAGGTGAGTGTGGCAGCAGCAGGCACAGACCCCACAGCATGGGAGCTGCTGGAAAGGGTGCCAGCACCAGCCATCACCACCCACTGTGGTGGCTCCTCTCTGGGATTGGTCCTTCTGGGAGTCTCAGTTCCCAGCATGGCATCTTGACCTCGTGCTTGTGCCCAGGCACTGAGGTCACAGCTGTATACCATGGCACTGCAGGCTTGTGGGACCTGGCACTGCTGCCTGTCTGACCCTGGAGCCACAGATTCAGGGACTGCAGAGCCCCAAGTCCCACCTGCAGTGGCTGTGCTCTCCCCTCACCCTGGTTAAGTCCCTGCCGTGCTTTTGCTGAATTTCAGCGTCAGAGGGTGGCTAATCCCCATCTGCTCCTCTCAGGCTTAGGCACAGCTTCGCCACCGTGCAAGCTGCCACGCGCCTGCCTGGGGCACCTGCCCACCCCCACTGAGCCCTCGGGAGCCCTGGGCCCTGCAGCCCCTCGGGGAGAAGGCTGAGCATCACTTCCAGGGATTCCTGAGCTCCCACTGCTCCAAACATTGCTCCCGGGGGGCCCTGAGTATCAGTCCTGAGGGTCCTCAAACGTCAATCCTGAGAGTCCCCAAGTATCACTCCTGAGGGTCCCTAAGCATCACTCCTAGGGGTCCCTAAGCATCACTCCTGGGGGTCCCTGAACATTGCTCCTGAAGGTCCTTGAGCATCACTCTGATGCTCCCTGAGCATCACTCCTGAGGGTCCCTAAGCCAGTGGACCCATCTCTGGTTCCCAGCTGGGAATGTCACTGGGTGATCTGGTTCCAGCAACATCAGTGCTGGAGGACAGGACTGTCCCTGCAGCCTCCTCAGTGTCGTGGTGGTGCCCTCCTGTCTCTGCAGGGATGCTGAGATCGAGGACCTGAAGACGCAGCTGTCACGGATGCAGGAGGATTGGATCGAGGAGGAGTGCCACCGCGTGGAGGCCCAGCTGGCTCTGAAAGAGGCTCGCAAGGAGATCAAGCAGCTGAAGCAGGTCATTGACACAGTGAAGAACAACCTACTGGAGAAGGACAAAGGCCTCCAGAAGTATTTTGTAGACATCAACATCCAGAACAAGAAGCTGGAGACGCTGCTGCACAGCATGGAGGTGGCACAGAACGGGGCACTGAAGGAGGAGGGCGCCGGCGAGTCGGCCGGGGGGTCCCCAGCTCGATCCCTCACCCGCAGCTCCACCTACACCAAGCTGAGCGACCAGGGAGCCGGGGACCGCAACGTGGGGGGCTCGCAGACCATCTCGCTGGACGAGGGGGCCGACAGCGGCTTCGTGGGGATGGAGGAGGCTCCGGGCAACACGGACCCGCTGGAGGTGGGGGGTGAGCCCGGCAGCCGGCTGCCCCACAGCAACACGGTGCTGGGACTGCGGAGCAGCGTGGAGGCAGGGGTGCAGGCCAGCTGCATGCAGGAGAGGGCCATCCAGACGGACTTCGTGCCCTGCCAGCCCGACCTGGACACCATCCTGGAGAAGGTGATGAAGTCCCAGGCTTGCAGCTTGGGCAGCCCCACCTCCGCCTGGGTCTCTGAAATGGAAGACACGATGCCCGTCCCCGAGCTCGCCAACCCCACCGGGACCACGGACCTGATGGTGGCCGAGCCCGACTCCGCGACGGCGGCTCCCGGTGCCGAGGGGGGTGTCCCCTGCAACCCGGCGGTGCGGCAGCCCCCCAGCGCCAGCCCCTCGGTGGCCATCGCCTGCGTGGCGGAGGAGGAGCTGACAGAGGTGACCGGCTGCGAGAACAACCCTTCCAAGAGCTACTGGAGCCGCCACTTCATCGTGGATCTGCTGGCGGTGGTGGTGCCGGCGGTGCCCACGGTGGCCTGGCTGTGCCGCTCGCAGCGGCGGCAGGGCCAGCCCATCTACAACATCAGCTCGCTGCTGCGGGGCTGCTGCACCGTCGCCCTGCACTCCATCCGCAGGATGGGCTGTCGCCCGGTCGCCAGCCCCGGCCCCGGGGGCACCGCCCAGCCCTGACCTCTACGACGCCCCCCACCCGCCCCCACGGACCCGACTGCTGATTGTAAAGCCCCAGCGTGGCACTGGCGGGTGGGAAGGGGCCGAGGGGTCTGTGGGTGCATCGAGGTGTGCTGCCCCCCCCAGCTCCTTTGTCCTGGAGGAGGGAAAGGACCGTTGTTGGAAGAGGGGTGTTGGCACCCAGTGTCACCCCCAGCCGACGGACACCCCTGCCTGTGCCTCTGGCTGCGGGGGCTGTGGGGCTGCACCCGCCAGGAGGGCTCTCTCTCCATCGCATTTGCTTCTTGTTTGTCCCCGGGTTGTCCCTGGGGCCATCCCTGCCACGAGTGGGTGATGGCAAGGAGCCGCTGGCAGCGTGGAGCGCTGGGGATGCAGCAGTTCCTTGCTCTGGGTGCAGCGTCTGTCTGTGGGCAGGGGGATGGGGGTTTCTGTCCAGACACAGGGACCAGCTCCGGAGCAGATCAGTCCAGCCTCCCATTCCCTAGGAGATGCCTCCCCACACTGGGATGGAGCTGGGCTGCAGCTCACGCACGGAGCTCCCCGAGGAAGCCGTGGGCTCTCCCTCCCTTTGCTTTGCACTATATTCACTTTCTTTTGGGTACAGACTGAAGCCCGGTTGTTGGGACTCTGGCCGCCGGGGAGTGGGACCGGGGGCTCCTGCAGTTTTGTCACAGCCGTGATGCCAGTGATCCCACCATGTGCTGGAGCTCGGATGCCTTTGCCGGGGTGCGGGCAGTGCCGTGCAGGCAGAGCCAAGCCCTTTGCCGCCCCGGCCCACCCAAACCCCTGCTTTGCTGGTGGCCTCCGGAAAAATGCCTTTTTTTGTGTTGTTGAAACGCAAAGACAGCAAGGATTGCTCAGCGGGGCTGTTGGGGCGCGGGACTTGGGGCTCCCCCGGGCGCACCGCGCTCCCACCCCACGAATGTCTGTGGTTTCTTTGTGACTTGAACTAACAGTGTTTCCCCCCAGCCCCAACCCAAGCCCACTCCCCACCCATGGGTGCCACTGGCCGGGGGCCCTGGCAGCCGGTGATGCTCCACACGCCGGTGTCCAGCGGTCCCACAGGGGCACGTGCCACATCCCGTGTGCCCCACACTGCCCTGCATTCCCTGTCTGCCGGCTCTGCCTGTGCTGGGGGGCAGTGGGGACAGCAGCTCTGCCACCAGCACAGCACCAGGTGCCGGGGGAAAGATTTGGGGAGCAGCAGTGTCCAGGCAGCCAGGGCCGATGTAAGCGGAGCTGGGATATTCGCCTCTCGTGCAATGTATTTGTGGATCTGTGTACACGTCTGTTAGACTATCCAAAGCTTTGCCAAGAAATAAATGTAACGATTATATTTGAAAGACAAATCTATATAATATATTTTTAAAATACAGAACTGAAAAAGCTGTAACCCCCCTCTTCTTGTTTCCCCTGTCCTGTACTCGCTCTCTGTGGTGGATGTAATAAATGTCGCTGGGTCTGTGTCTGCTTTGGCTGGAGCCAGCCCTTGGCATCCGCCCTGAGAGGGGTGGCCCGAGCAGGGACATGGGGACAATGGGACCCTGGTACAGGACATCTGCCCCATCCCTGCTGAGGAGAGGAAGAACCACCCAGCAGCCACCAGCCTCTGAAGAGATGAGGAGTTTCTTGCTAAAATAGCTCCTTTTGAGGTGGTGTGGGGTCCCCTTCAGCAGGCTCTCTGGGCTTTCAGCGTCAGCTCCCAGGATGGCAGTGATGGTGTCACAGGTCAGGGATGGAGTGGTCCATGGATGACTTCACCAGCCCTGAGGAGAGCCTGGGCAGAGGGAAGGGAGGTCAGTGGGGGGAGCCTGGGGGGCCCTGTGGGGTGGGAGGGTCCCTGTGGGTCTGCATTCTCACCGTTTGACCATGTGCTCGTAGATCACAGTGGGGATGATGGTCAGTGTCACCACATTCCCAGCCCCTGCCAGCACCTCTGTGAGCTGCTTATCCTGTGGTAGAGAGAGCAGGGGGGTCCGTGGGGGTGCCCAGCTTTGCTCAGTATCCCCTTCCCTCCCTCCCAGATTCTCTGGCCACATGCTGGACTCCCAAGGCATGTCCTGCACCACCGGGGCACAGCCCTACCTTCATGCCAATGACGTTCTGGCCGTTCACCTCGCAGATGCAGTGGTGGGTGAGGAGCCCATTGCGGGCGGCTGAGCTGTCCTTGGCCAGCGACACAATCTTCCCCTTCTTCACCACAATGCCGATGTGGCCAGTGCTGTCCTTGTGCACAGTCACGGTGCGCTGGAAAGGCCTGCGGGGAGACCACCGTCAGTGCTGCCACAGGCACTGCCACCACCATCGGCACTGTCACCTACTCACCTGTCCCGCACCACCATGACGATCTTTTCGGGATTTGCCTTCTTCAGAGCTCGCTGTGCCTTGTCACTGCTCCAGCCTGCGCAGTTCCTGCCGTCAATCTGCAGCACCTGGTCCCCAAAGCGCAGCCCCACCAGCGCCGCCGGCGAGTTGGCCTTCACCAGCTGCACAAAGATGCCCTGCGGACACAGTGGAGTGGTGGCACAGAGCTGAGGCAGGGACCGGTGGCTGTGCCATACACCATGGTATGCCATACCATGCCGTGCCATCTGCACCCTGCTGTGCTGCGCTGTGGCATGCTGTGACATTTCATGCCACACATCGATACACTGCCGTGTCATGCCGTGTCATGCTCTTCTGGCATGCTTATGCCCTGTCACATCATGCCATGTAACACTGGCCTGTGCCGTGCCCAGCCCCATGCCAGCCCAGCCCCTCACCTGGTCGACGTTCTTCAGCTGCAGCCCTGTCTTGCCCCGCTCGTCCTTGCACAGGTGGATCTCCCGCACACCCGGCTTGATCTCTGCCCGCCGCAGCCCCGCGCTGTTCCCGCTCAGGGGGGCGACCAGCTGGCCCGGGGAGGGGCCAGCAGGGGTCAGTGCCTGCAGGGGAGCTGGACGTCAGTGGGGGCAGGGGGGACACAGGGCCCTGTGCCCCTCAGCCCTTGGAGGGTGCTGCATCCCTTCCCCAGGCAGGATGAGGAAGCAGAGGACCCCAACCATGGCGTGGGGAGCCCCAGTGGGGCAGGGAGAGCTGCCAGCCCAGACACCTACGGTGCTGTCCTCTGTGCGCAGGTTCTTCTGGATTTCCTCACTGGAGAGCGCCAGCCCCATGTAGTTCTCCAGCTCAGCCAGGTTGGGGTACAGCACAGGTGGCTCTGAGGGACATACCGAGGGTGGCCTCAGCTCCTGGGGTCCCCACCCGACAGCCATTGCCCCTTCCATCCCAGGAGCCCCCTGGGACAATGGGCCAGCAAAAAGAGACACCAAAATCCCATTCCCAACCCATGCACTGAGTTGGGAGGGTCTCAGCTGAGCCCGTCTCACTGAGCATTATTCCCCACCCAGACAGCCCCTACACAGGGTGAGCTGATTGTGCCCAACTTTACCAGTGCCCGAGGTGAGCTTCGGCTTCTCTGTGACCACTGTGGTGGCAGGGGTCCTCACCCCGGCAGCTGCCTGCGCCTGCCAAGAGACAGGGTCTGCTCAAGGCTGTGCCCTCCACCCTGGGGACCCTCTGTGGGACCCCACAGGTACCCACTGAGGTCTGCTCACCCCCTGTAACACTGCTGTGCTGGCACTGACCTGCAGGACCTGGTGGCCCTTCATGTCCTCCAGGGAGGGGTAGAGTGTTGCCATCGCTGCTGCTGTCTGGGGACAGGGATGGGGAGGTTCAGGGACTGGAGTGCCTCTCTCTGAGCATCCCTCCTGGCTCGTGTGCCAGAGATAGGCTGTCACCTGGAGTCTCCAGTGTGACTCAAGGCTATGTCACAAGGCCACCACCACCACTTCCTGGTGGCTGCCACACAGGTGGCTGAGTGCTGGTCTCAGGCACCTGGGTGTCACTCGGCTGGGGGCAGATCTTGCTCTCCATGTTCATCTGCCCCACAGGGCCATCCCATCATCACCCAGATAGGGGAGAGGGATATCCCATGGGAATGGCCCCTTTGGCCCTCATCAGACCCCTCTGAATCCCATGTTCTCCTGCCCCACAGGGCCATCCCAGCATTACCCCAACACAGGAGTGGGATGTGCCATGGGAACAGCCCTTGTACACACACCATCAGCCCCTTCTGCCCCCCAATGCACCTCATGTTGTGCCCAAGGCTGTGCCCCCAAAACCTACCCCATGGTATCTTGTGCCCCAAAAAGCATCATCCAAAACTTGTGGTGTAGGGGCCAAATCCAGACCCAGCTCTGAGCCCTGTGGGAACCAGGATCCCACCTGCTGCCCAGGGATAGCAGCATCCAACAGACAAGATCCCCCAGTCCCAACCCCGGCACCCCTTGACTTACCTGCCAACAGCTCCCAGATCCTTATGACACCCTCTGCCTGGCCCCAGGACTTTATAGCCAGGCCCAGCCCAGGGAGTGGCCAGGCAGCCTCAGCTGATTGCACCACCACCAGGTAGGGCACAGGTGAGGAAGAGGAAGGTGAAGGCAGCAATGCACAGAGCCCTGGCACTATAGGGATAGGGCAGGGATTGGGATGGGGACAGGGATGGCTTTCTGCGGGTTTGGTCATCCTTGGGGAGCAGGGATGGGGCTGTACCCCCCCATGGTGGTGCCCCCTCCCACTGCATTACTGCTCCTGCCAGCCCCAGCATGTGGCTTGGCCCCCCACCTGGGGTTCCCCCTCATTATCCCTCCTGGGCTCCACAGGCCCTGCTGGGGGGTGAAGGGGGCTCCCCACCGTGAGCCCTGCGTGGGCGGTGGCTCCCGCTGACACCTCGCTGCCCGGGCGCGTGGGGCTGACGTGGCTGTGACCGTGATCTCGTGTCCCACACCCTTCCAGACATCACTTGGGACACGTGCCAGGTGTGGGAGTCCCATGCTGCAGGTGGAAAAACTGAGCCAGTGCAGAGCTCAGCATGGAGTGGCTGTGGCATCCTGCTGCCGTGGGCCATCACCATGTCACCCCGGGATCCAGCCCTCCGGCACCCACTGGTGACATTCTGCTGTCACCTTTGGGTATGCCATGGGCCACTGTGTCCCCAGGAGCTGGGCAGGCAGGTGCTGAGGGCGCTTGGCCAGGTCTGGAGCAGGTGGCACTGGCCCAGAGCTCCCCGGCACGGGGCCAGTTCTGTTGTGGAGCCACAGCCAGGCACGTCCCGCTCCCTGTGCCTCCGCTCCGGCGTGCCAGGCCAGGAGGAAGTGTTTTATTTACTGCTGTTATTTTTAGGCTGGATGGTGCCTGGCTGCCTTGACCAGCCCAGGATGAGAACAGCCCGAAAACCAGCGGCAGAGAGAGTCCTACACAGACAGAGAGGATTGTTCTCTGGAGTGTTATTCCCTGAAACCCTCATCCCCACAAAACCAGAGCTGGAAGGACTCATGCCCCACCTGCACTCGTGGGTGCTGCAGGTGCCATGCAGGAGCTGAGGGCCCAAGGGCAGAGGGGTTCCCCCAGCCTCCCCCCAGCCCTGGCTCAGCCTCAGCCAGAAGCCACTGCACTGCCTGGCACCAGTTAATAATTAAAGCAAAAAAGTTTTTCAGGAAGAGAAACCCAAATTGGCCTCAAGCTTCCACCCAAAAATGGCCACAGCAAAGGGCAGAGCAGGTTGCTGGTGCCCCGTGAACTCCTGTTCTGCTTAATTGAGCAGCAATTAAGGGCAGTGCTAATTCCTGAACAGCCCTGTGCAAGCACAGGTATTCCTGGATGCATCCCAGTGGCCGAGCTTCTCCTTCCCCAGGGCCACTGCTCCCTCCAGGACCTGTTACACACAAACTTGGCTTGGGAGCTGGGACAGGCTGTGTTATTGATCATGGCTGTGTTATCAGTAGTGGCACACTGATCAAAGGTCATCGGCAGAAGAGCTGGGAACTGCCCAACAGTGGTGCCTGAGCACGTCCTACACACACAGCACCCACAGCTGCAGCAGCGAAGCCCAAAGCAGGTGATGTGCTGTGCCCCACATGCCATGTCCAGCTTTCAAAAGGAACTGAAATCCAGAGAGATGCATGGACAGGCTTCCCTGGAGGTACAGGGACCCTGGGAACATGCATCCATCTGCCCTTCATGTTTCCAGTCTGGGCTGAGTCACAGCCACAAGGGCATGAGGCTGTGAGGGCAATGCTTAATAGGTTACGGTGAGGCAATTAATTATGCAAATTCCAGCAGGCCACAATCACCTCCCCACAGAGCACAGGAGCCCCAGGCATCACACTGTGTTCCCAGAGCTGAGCACCTCAGCCCTGCACCAAGGCACAGCAGCACAGAACACCAACCCTGGCACGGCACCCACAGCACCCTGTGAGCCTGGCACAGCACCCAAGCCCAGAGCAGCACCCACAGCACCCTGTGAGCCTGGCAGAGCACCCAAAGCACCCCATGAGCCTGGCACAGCACCCTACAAGCCCAGAGCAGCACCCACAGCACCCCACACAGCACCCAGAGCACCTCATGAGCCCAGCCCAGCCCCTGCTGTACTGAGTGACAGACGGGCGAGGGAAAAACCTCCAGGACACAGGGCTGAGAAAAGCCAGCATAAAGCGTTTTTATTGCGATAATAAACTGGATACCGTTGTGCGGCGGAGAAGGAAGTGACTGGAGGGAATTTCTGTTACCAACGGACTGGGCAGGGCAGAGGGAGGGGGCACAGGGGATAGCTATGCGTCCTGTGAGATCAGGCAAGCAGCGATGACCAGCATCAGGTGGCAGGAGAGAACGGGCAGGTATGCTCAGAGCAGGGACAACGGGGGGCTGATGGTTCCTTTCCATGGAGAAGGAGGACAGGGGCATTTTCACGGAGTTGAGCCCCCACCACACCCCTGCAGACAGCACCCTCCCTTTGTCCAGTCTTCCTTTTTCTTTAAAGAAAGCTCCATGCTATGGGATTTTCAGGGTGTGGTGGAGCTTTGGTGGAAACCCAACTCCCTAATTTTAAAAGTGGGCTGGAGGGGAAGGCAGGCCCACCATGAGATGGCAGGGTGAAGCAGGGGAAGGGCAGCCCTCCTTCCTCAGAGCAAACCCACAATGCCCGCAGTGATGCTCCCTGGGGAGCAGAGTAAGGCCAGGCTCCCTCGCTGTCCCATTCCAGGCAGAATTCCTATAAACAATCCTAGTGCTACCTTGCTCTTCTGCATCCCTTCAGCCTTGACAACCTCACTCTGCTATGGCTTTTGCAGCAGCAGCAATTTCTGGTTTCAAAACACAATAAATCTGCACCAAAACGAATAACTAACAGGATTCTTTTTTTCAAATTACTCCTATCTGAGGTCAGCCCATCTGCGTGCTACTGGGAAAACATAGTCTACACCTGGAACAAAAATAAGATTAAGAACTTGACCCAAAAAGAGTTGAGGTTTATGGCATATAGTTTAAAAAGACATAAAAACACAATACAAGGAGGAAGAGTCAGACGCAAAGCTTAGTGACCAAAGGCATTCAATCAAGGTGTAAGGTTATACAATGAGTGTAGTGGACTATCAGGAAAAGCTCCGTACAAAGTCATGTGCACTCTTCTTGAAGCTGAGATTCTGGATTCCTCCATGTGCCAAACCTGTGGGGAGAGAGGAGAGGCAGCATGACAGAGCTGCCTGCCGGCCAAGGAGGGAATGTGCCCAGGGCATAGCAGCCTCCTCACAAAGCACACTGGGCCCTCAGGGCAGCAGTCAAGACTCAATCACAGGGGGAGCATAGCCCCACCCTGCCCACACTGTGGGGACCCCACACCTCAGAGCAGAGCCCCACACAATCACAGAATGGGCTGGGTTAGAAGGGACCTTAAAGACCCATCTCGTTCCAGCCTCCTGGTGCAGGCAGGGACACCTTCCACTCAACCAGGCTGCTCCAAGCCCCATCCAACCTGGCCCTGAACACTTCCAGGGACAGGACAGCTACAGCTTCTCTGGACAGCCTGTGCCAGGGCCTCATCACCTTCACAGGGAAGAATTTCTCCCTAATAACCTATCTAGTCTTGCCCTTTGTCAGTGTGAAGCCATTCTGCCTTGCCCTGTCACTCCAGGCCCTTGTGCAAAATCCCTCTCCAGCCCTATTGGAGCCCCTTCAGGCTCTGGAAGGCACTTCCAAGATTTCCCCACAGCCTTCTCTTCTCCAGGCTGAGCAACCCCAGCTCACAGTCTATCTCCATAGCAGAAATGCTCCAACCCTTGGGTCATACTGCCCACACCATCAGCCCCGTGCCCAGGCAGCATGAGAAGCAGGAGGGGGAGTGGCAGCTGAGCCCTGTGGTGCAGCAAGGACACTCATAACCCAAGGCACAAACAACTGGCACTGCAACACCTCCATGACACAAACCCACTCTGCCAGGCTGACAACTTTGCATGTACCACTGTAGTGATCTGATCCCCAGCTCACCAAACTCCCAAGAGCAACTTCTACCCACAGCAAGAGACCTACCCTGTCCTTCTCATATTCCGCACTGCTGCCCACCCCCCATCTTGTCCCCATCCCACCTCCCCACACTGTCCCAAGATCAAAGGGGCCTTAAGCTGTCCCCAGTCCACACAGTCCCTGCCAGCAGCTGCCCCTCCTTACCCGAGGACAGGGTGCTGGGATGGGTCATTCCAATTTCATGAGCTCCACATCAAAAATTAGAGTGGCGTTTGGTGGGATGATCCCTGGGTGGCCAGTGGAGCCGTAGGCGTAATCTGGGGAGATGGTCATCTTTGCCCGTTGACCAACACTCATCTGGGGCAGGGACAGAAACACAGGGATGTCAGGAGATGGGCACAACTGCCAGGTGAGTGACAGAGGAGGGACACAGACCTGTGCCCACTGCTTTCCCTAAACTGGGCAAGAGCAAGGACCCAGTCTGCACAAACCAGGGGAACGGGCAGAATGTCAGAGGGAAAAGGTAGACAGCACAGGCTAGAAAAGGAGCAGGGCTTGAGATGTCCTTCACACAAGGGAAGGCAGGGAATGCCAGGCCATTCCCTCCAGCCACCAGCATCTCTGTGCTTGTGTTGCCAGCGTGGCACAGAATGGGGACAGGCACGCGGGCAGGAGCCGAAGCTGTGCTGTACCCACAGTGTGGGATCACAGCCCAGAGCTGTGCCATGCCCACCATCCCTCCCTCTGTGTGGGCTTCAGAGCCCGGGAGGCCTGAGCGCTCCCGCCGTGCTCGTTCAGAGCTGACTCAGTGCAGAAATGTCACCGCTGAGTCACCGACGTGCTGTAGGTGTTGCTGGGGCCTGGCCCGGCTCCATTCCTGCCAGCTGGCAGGTGGCAATGCAGAAGGTGATATTCACACCCACACCTCCCAGCGCCGAGGGGGTGGAACAGGGGAACAAAATAAAAAAAATAATGAAATAGGGAACGAGCTGCATGCACACAGCGATTGCTGCCCACGCTGCAGCTCCCGGCGCGGCACAGCCTGGCACGGGGAGCGCGAGGCGGAGGAGCTCTGGGCACCTGAGCGACTCCTTCCTCCCAGCCACGGATCACCTCCTGCTTGCCCATCACAAACTTGAACGGCTTGTTCCTGTCGCGGGAGGAATCAAACTTCTTCCCATCCTCCAGCATACCTGGGGAGAGAGAGGGAGATGATGGTGATACAGGGACAGAGCCACGCACACCAGTGTGAGATGCTGTGACCTGGCAGCCTGAGCAGGTGACAATCACGCAGCTCTGAGTCAAAGATGTGTCTCAGCTCATCCTCCTTTTCCCTGGGAAACACCTGTAGAGGAGGGGAAACCCCTGGGGCATCACCCATCTTGGGGCGGGGCAGGCTGACTCCTAACTGTTTTGGCCCAAAGAGAAGTGCTCCTCTGGGCCGGGACCAAGGACTGACAGGGGAGCAGATGGACAGGGGAAGAAAACCTTGCCCATCTCACAGCACCACCAACAGCCATTCTTCAGGCAGCATGATCCGACCTTGTGCTTCCCATCCCACCAGAAAACATGCTTCTCACTCCTCACCAGGCTTCCACCTCCAGGCACCCAAAATACTGATGACACTCCAGTGCCCCATCTGGAGGCTTGACTGGCCTCCAGCCCTGCCCATGCCCAGCTGTATCCTGCTGCTCTAAGCCAAATCCCTACTGGACCAAGGAATGACGACAGGGAGAGTGCTGGATGCATGTGCCTGGGGCAGCCCTCACTCCCCAGCACGGGCTGAGCCAGGCTGATATCCCCAGAGCTAAATATAACTCCCCAACATGAGCTAAGGAGGAATTTCCTCCCCTCCCTTGCTCCCTGCCTGACCTTCTTGGGGAATCTTAGAGCTAGTGCTGCCTTATAGGAGCAGTAAGTCTGCCGGTCAGTTCCTATAAGGCAGCTCCAGCTCTGCATTACCACAGCCAGTGCCCTGTACAATAAATCCTATGTGGTAAGAGCAAAATTAAACTCTCTTCCAAATGCTTTTCACTTCTTCATTTCCCAAAACAGCCCAAAAAACCTGTTATCCTGGCTGGAAACTACAGCTTTGGAAAACCAAACTTCCCCAGGAAGGCATGGGGGAGATTGACTTCCCTTTGCCAGGGCATGTGTGTGAGGGAAAATGTGTTTGTGAAAAAGATGGGATGGGGGATCTCAGCTACTGCTTCCACTGGGACCACTGGGAATGGTACACAGGGACCGGCAGTCACAGTGATGGGAAATGCTGCATAGAAAGGGAATGGGAGAAAATACATCACCTTTGCAGGGGCAACAAGCACCGAGAGCGGTGGGCTCCTCTCAGGGAGGAGAATTAAGCTTTTAATTTAACAGACAGCAAAAATCCCTTCTCCAGGGTGTCGAGCGTCAGCTCAGCCGGTCACGCTGTAGCCCTGGACTTTGGAATAGTAAATCTGGAGTTCTCTCATTTCCTCCTTCCAGGATAAACCTCTTGTCGCTGAACCTGCTTCCAGCCCTGTCTGGCACTGCTCCTCGCTCCCGTCCGCTAGCCTTCCTCCCGCCTGGCAGCAGGGACACAGGGCAGGCCATGCCGGCTGGCACCGGCAGCGCTGCCTGGCTGCGGCCCCAGCTGACCCCAACTCGGCTCCGAGCCCTCCAGCACTGCAATGAGCCGGGGGGTGGCTGAGGAAGGACAGAGGGGACAGCTCTCTGCCATCCTTTTCCCTGGACACTCACCAAGGAAAAACCCCAAGGGCCATGCAACACAACCCCCTGCTCGTCACAGCAAGCAGGGACTACTGGGGTGCTCCCAGAGCATCTGCAGCCTGCAGAAGTGCATCCCTTTCAATGTCCTGACCAGGGGAATGCAGAGGCACCATCAGCAGTATACATGATGCTGACAAACTTGCACAGAAGTGGATGGCATTGCCTGATCCCGCTGCCAAGCTCACCTGTCCCAAGCCAGCCACAGAAGCATTTCAGAGCTGGCAGCTCCCTGGTTGTAGAAGAGAGGGATTCATGGGCTAAACTGGTTGCAGCAGCCTGAGGGATCAATCACTCAGCTGCTCCCAGACCAGGATGGAGAAGGTCATACATGGGAGCCTGTCCCTGTCCCTCAGCATAGGGCTGCCATGTTCCCCCATCATGCCAGAAGGGAAAACAAAGAGGCTCCAATGCTTCGGAGGCAGCATCCTCATCTCAGGCACTTACTTGGCCTGCAAGCCTCCCAGGAGATTTCTCCAGCCCTGGACAAGTATGAGCAACCATTTCCTCATCTCTGCCATCCCTGAGCAAGGAGATAACAAGATCTTAAAGCTATTACAGAGGCAAAGCATCCTGTGGCAAAAGCAGCCGCCCCAGCAGAACCCCATGAGCAACAGACAGCCCCTGGCACATCCCAGCTCATTCAAGTCCCTGACAGGGCTCCGTGCTTGTCACCCCCTGTCCTGCAAGGAGGATAGAGCCCACAGAGGTAGATTATGGAGACCCACGTGCCTTGGCTCTCATCATGAAGGATTCGAGCTCCCAGACAACCCAGCTGGGCTATACAGACCCCTGGGGGTTTCAGGGAATCACAGTGGGGAAGAGCAGGGAGTCCTACAGCTGGGGCTGCAGCAGCCATGGGATGGAGCTGGGGCCTTGGAGTGTAGCCCCAGCTCCAGACAGGCAGCATGGCTCTGCCAGGTCTCTGCCACACTTGGCAGGCAGGAGCTGGGAGACGCCGGCTGCAACGTGCGACTTGGCTCTGCGCCCCCCTGGGCGGGCAGAGGCAGCGGAGAGCAGCGCTGGAGCAGGCACAGTCAGCCCTGGGACAAACCTGCCGGGTCGGGTTCTGCCGGGGGTGCGGAGCCCCACCCACAACCCCCTCCTCTATCCCCTCCAGGGTACTGATCCTTGGCACAGCCATTGCCCAGGGGCTGTGGCACACAGCCAGCCTCACGAGGAGAGACCACAGTAGTGGGGCCAGCACCTCTACTCCAGCTGGGACAGGATGGAAAACCCTTCCCAGAAGCCCTGGAATACCCAGCATGCTCCAAACCCCTGTTCAGGGCAGGGATGCCTGGATGAGGTTCAATCCTGCCTCCACCAGCATTCTCCATCACCCAAGCCCACCCCATCATCACCCACAGCTGGATGGAGAGAGGGCTCAGCCCACCATTCCCACGGCCTGGCAGGAGAGGACCCCAGCGCAGGCAGGGAAGGGGGTGCAGGAGATGATGCTGAGCTCCCACAGCTGCCACAACCCACGGACTGGCAGTCACACGCCTTGGGAGGAAACACCTCATAACCACAGGGCGTTTGCTGAGCAGCGGGAGAGCATCGAGGGCAGCACCCAGAGCAGCCAGGGGAGCACCATCGCCTCAGGGACAACAGTGGTCCCCTCAGTGCTGTCCTGCTGGAGAAAGAAAGTTTTCTCCAGTATCCCTCTCTGCTCCAAGCCCACCTCCCTCAGAGGCCCCACATGCTGAGTGGGCTTTGCTCCACAAAAAGACCTGGGATGAAGGAGGGGAAACAGGTCTGATTCTGCCAGCTACCCCCCATACATCTCCATCTCTGCAATTCCAGCGTAAGGAATTGGCATCTCCAAGGAGGAGGCCCAGAGGTTGCTCTTCTCTCCACCCCTTCCCCAGTGCTGCACTCCCACACCAGAGGTGTCTGTCTGTCCATCCTGGGATGCTCTTGGCAGGGCCATGCCCCATTGAGCAGGAGCTTGGGCACAGGCAGAAGCAGCACCAGCCACTGGCTGACCAAGCCAACTTCCCCACAGTCCCTCACTATTGGATCACTGCTTTTCTCCCAAAATGGTGTTTACCCAAACCACTGTGCATCCCTAACCCAGTGCAGGGAAAGCTGCCTCCCATACACCACAGGCTGGATCTCCCCAGCACTGGAGCAAAGGGCAGCTGGGGACGGAGCCAATGCAGGGCTCTGGAAGGAGTCCTGGAGCTCAGCACCTCCAGCACTGTGCTCTGCCACCATCCCTGATGCTGCTCTGGGATCAGCAAGTGCTGCAACCGGGCCAGGAATCAAAGGTTTGTAAGGTTTCCCGTGAGCCAAGCCCTGCTCCCGTCTCTGGCAGGGCTGGCTGCAGGAACTGCGCTGCCGACGCAGGGAAATGGCATCAGGGCCTGGAGGTGTTTGATTCCTGCTGCCTGCCGAGGCGGGAGGGGGGGGCAGGAGCTGCCTGCGGAGGGAATGGGGGTGGGGATAAAGGACAAATGGAGACAATAATAACAAAAAAACAAAATAAAGGAAATTAGAGAACCGCTCCCAGGCGCAGCAGTTCGCTGCTGCTGGGGAGGGTCCATCGGGAGCAAGTCACCACGTAGCACTTTGCCTGAAGCACTGTGACGTGGGGACAGAATGCTGCTGACCCCCAAGCAGCTCTGCCAGGGTGGGGGACAGAGCTGGGGACAGCAGCCAAGCTCCAGCAGCGCCACAAGAGGGGAGAGCTGGTGCAGGCAGCCAGAGGGTTGGGAGCTGGGAGGGCTGGCAGGCGGCAGGACTGGCCCACCGGGAGCCACTTGACTGCCTGCCAGCCTCTCTTTGTTCTTCCACCGGCGGAGGAAACGGGGCGGCCGGGCAGACCAAGCTGCTTCCTCTCCCTGCTGACGAGGGAACGGGAAGGACGGGGGAGATGGAGGAGCAGCAGATGGGCTGGATGCCCGCCGAGCTCTCCGGGCAGGCTGGGCCCCGCTCCGCAGAGAGGGACACCCCCAGCCCCGCAAGAGGAGTGAGGGGAGGTGGAAAGCACTGGGGCGGGAAGGGGAATTGGTTATTAGCAAAAGCAGTCACAAATGAGTCGTTAACTCGTTTTTATCACCCGATGGGCCAAAGCCAAACAGCAGCCGAGGGAACAAGAGCCCCCAGGGTGACCCCCAAAGCATTTTTTGGGGTCCCAAGGTTGGTTTCTTTCCTCTCCCAGCTCGCAGAAGGCTGCTGGAGGATACAACCCTCCCTGGCTTTGGGGCAGCCCCTCATCGAAGCACTACCCCGACCACCAAACAGCACCCTGGTTACACGCCCCGGGGTCCCCCAAAAAACCCAGGATGCGGGTCTGGGGCAGCTCCACGGGCACCCCTGGTGACACCCCACAAGGGAGAAGGAGCTGGGGCAGGATTAGGGAGGGGAATTGCACTCCTGCAGTGAGCTGTGGCAGGAGGGACCCCGCTCTGAAGAAGCAGACCCCAAAGCTCTCGGGGTTGACTCGTGGAGCCCGTGGGGTCTCCGGGCTCGGCCGCCCCACAGCCCGCGGGTCTCGGCTCTAGCCGGGGTGCCTCTGCCTGCACCCCGGAGCCACCTCCGGGTCGCTCTCCGGTGCGCCCCCAAAAAGAAGGCTGGATGCGTGTGAGAAAGGCCCCTCCATTGCTAGGGCTGCGGGAGACGCGGGGACAACGGGGCCTCCCCACGGCCACGGGGCACCGACGGGACCTCCATCCCCACCGCGGGGCCCATCCGCGCCCCCCGGGAAAGGCATCCGCGGCGGCACGGACTGCCCTCTTCCCCCGCGGAGCGCCGCGGCCCATCCGAGCCGCCGGGCCCGGGGTCCCCGCAGGCGGGCGGGGTGGGGGCGGCAGGTCCCGCTCCCTCGGTGTCCGGGCCGGTCCGACCCTCCCGCCCCTCCGCTCCCGGTGCCGGCGGGGCCGCCCCGCACTCACCCGTGTAGTGCACCACGCAGGTCTGGCCGCGCTTGGGGAACGTCCGCCCTGCGGGGAGACACGCGCCGTCACCCCGCGGCACCGGCGTGCACACCGGGACCCGCGGGGAGGGCAGGGAGAAGGGGTGTGGGGGAGCGGGCTCGCCGCTGCTCACCGTCGCCGGGGGCGATGGTCTCCACATGCACGCCCATGCCGGTGCCGGTGCCGCTCGCACCCGCAGCGTCCGCAGACCGACGGAGGAGGGGCCGCGTGTGCGCAGCCGCGGCGGTCACCGCCATAGAGCCCGCCCCGCCGTGGAGCCCGCCTGTCACTTCCATAGATCCCGCCCGAACTTCCATAGATCCCGCCCGCCACCGCCGCCCAGCCCGCCCGGCGGTGCCGCCCTGGCCGCCGCCATCTTCCGCCCCCCCGCCCCGCCGCCATCTCGGCACGGCGCGGTTGCCGGGGGAACGCGGCCTGGCCGCCGGAGACCTTTATCGCCATTTCCAGCCCGCACAGCCGCGGGGTGCGTGGCCTCGCACAGAATCAATTCGGTTGGAAAAGCCCTCTGAGATGCCCGAGTCCAGCCTGTGACCCAACAGCACCGTGTCAACTAGAGCAGGGCGCTGAGCACCACATCCAGTCTTTTCTTAAACATCTCCTGGGACGGTGACTCCTCCACCTTCCTGGGCGGCCCATTCCAACGTCTAACTACCCTTTCTGTGCAGAAATTTCACCTAATGTCCAACCTAAACCTCCCCTGGTGCATCTTAAGCCCGAGTCCTCTCATCCTGTCTCTTGTTCCGCTGAAATTGACACAGTAAAGGCTGCAGTGCAGACCCAGGGCTCTTGGGATCCCCAATGGCAAAAGCCAACAGTGTCCTGGCTTGTGCCGCCCCAGTGTGACCAGCAGGACCAGGACAGTGACCATCCTGAGATCAGCTCTGGGCCCCTCACTTCAGCAAGGTCATGGAGGTGCTGGAGCATGTCCAGAGGAGGAAATGGAGCTGGGAAAGGGTCTGGAGAATCAGGAGTGACTGGGAGGCTCAGCCTGGAGAAAAGGAGGCTCGGGGTGATCTTGTTCTCTGCAATTCCCTGACAGGATGGTGCAGCCTGGTGTGGCTCAGGCTCTGCTCCCAGGGAACAAGGGACAGGACAATAAAACACGTCTCAGGTTGTGCTAGAGGAGGTTTAGGTTGGATATTGAGGAAAATTTGTTCAAAAGGATTATCAGAAACCGGCACAGGCTGCCCAGGGCAGTGGAGTCATCATCCCTGAAGGAATTTAAAAGACATGTGCATCTGGCACTTGGGGACATGGTTTAGTGGTGGCCTCAGTCGTGCTGGGACTTGATAATCTTAAATGTCTTTTCCAACCGTAACAATTCTGTGATTAATGCTGCTCCCCACTGTGCAGATGGAGGTCAGTGCTGGCCCTGCATCGCTGGGACAGGCTCAGCAGAAGATAGGCAGGTTTGAACAATCCCACACTCAAAGGGATTTTTTTCTGGCAGCAGCAGCAACTATTTTCTTTTTTACTCAGAAAAAGAATCACTCCAGGCACAGGATTTTTGCCTCGAAGCGTCCTATTTCTTAACTTCAAGGAGGTGAACTTGAGCCTCCACAAGGGAACAGAGAAGTTCCAAGGACAGCCAAGAGACTAATAAAAAGCCAGGATTCTCAGCAAGTGCATTAAAATGGGACACAAGAGGAGGAGACTCTTAAAATAACAGATAATAGCATGAAGCAAGTTTTAATTGTTTCTCTCCCTTGCTTGTACCTCTTAAATACTGAAATACCAAGGGTGTTTTTTTCTTGTTTGATATCATAGAATTATGTTTTACATTAAAACTCCAACACACCAATGGTGTTGGCATTCCCTAACTTTCCACATCAGCAGGGCAGATGTGTGAGGCCCTGAGTGAAGGTGAAAAACAGCAGGATAGAAAAAGGGGCATGTTCTCATCCCTACTTATCAATGCTGTCTTTGCCAAGAGCTAGGCCTGCTCCCTCTACAAGAACTAGGTGATAAACAAGGATCTGCAAGGGGAAAATGCTGCTGGATGTAAGCCCACGCTGGAGCCCTTGCCTTGCTGGCATGGGCACGCTTGCACACGTCAGGCACAGCAGCTCTCGCTCTGGGTGCAGTGTTTTGGGTTTGGTGGGTTTTGTTGGTTTTTTTTTTAACATCCTTGGCATAACCTGCTCATCATACCAGCAGTGATGTCACTGGAACAAGCAGTGTTTCAACAGGGGCAAGGAGCTCAGCCATGTTTGACCAATACCTCACTGCTCAGGTCCAGCTGGTCAGAACCAGGACAGGTTCAGATCAAATTCTGCTGCCTAAACTCTGGAGAAAGCACAGAGGCTTGAAAACTAGTGAATTCTGCCCAAATCGCTCCCTGCCCTCTGGATCATCCGCTGACAGAACTCACAAAGTCAGAAATGCCAAGAGGGACAAGCATGACCATTCAGATTTAATACTGTAGAAAATAAAAGGGACATTATTTGACCTACAGAAGCACCACCCCAGGCAGCAGCAGGCTGGCAGGCACCACACACACTAGCAGCTGCGGATCTGCTGGAGGGCAGGATGGATCCAGAGAGGGATCTGGGCAGGCTGGACCAATGAGTTGAGGCCAAAAGTATGAGTTTCAATAAGGCCAAGTGCTGAGAGCTGCTCTCAGGTCACAGCAACCTCATGCAGTGCTCCAGGCATGGGGCAGAGTGGCTGGAAATCTGGGAAAAGACCTGGGGGTGCTGGAAAACAGCAGCTGAACATGATCCGACGTGCTCAGGTGGGCAAGAAGGCCAGTGGGACCTGGCTTGGATCATCAGTACTGTGGCCAGTAGGACCAGGGCAGTCACCCTGCTCCTGCACTGTTCCTAAATTCAGAGGCAGCCGGACTGGAAACAAGGCATTGACAGAGTGCAGTGCATCCCAACACCTGACTGGGCTGAGCCAGGTGATCCCCTTCACACTGCAGAAAATTAAATAATAAAGGGAAAAAAAAGGATAAAAACATGAGGTTCTTTGTGCATCAGAGAAAGGATTCTGAACCAGGGCTGCTGCGACCATCTTGACAGCATTCTCAAACACCATCACCCCATTGATTGCAGTGTTGCACCATGAGACTTGAGGCTTTGCATTAATTCATCGCACAACTGGGGAGCAATTTGCTCAAATCCTGCCAGTGTGTACCAGACTGGAGAGCTGCAAGGTCAACCTACGGTCAGATCCAGCTCCAGCCCTAAAAATAACCAGCCTCCCTCTCTGCCTCTGCACGAGGCTGAGCCCATCCCAATGCTACAGCCCAGGATGGCTGATTTCCCCCTCTCCCCCCACTGCCCCCTCACTGTTGCCAGGAGAGATGTGGGGGTGCCGGTAGCTCTTGAAGATGCTGCTGCAGGAGATGTAGCTAAGGGCTACGATTTAAAAGCTCAGCCCTTCTTGACATTAATTTGACACTTCTGCCATAATCTCCCAACCTGGCAAAAACCAGGACAAGCTGCCAAACCCTCCCAGCTGCCTGACCGGAGGCAGTGCAGCCCATTCTCATAGGAGAAAGTCCTGTTTTCCCAGAAGTGACTCAGGTGACATGGGCCAGGCAGGTGGACAGACGTGACTCCCACCCTGCTGCTACCAGGTGTAGTTTCTGCTCGTGCTTTAACCCACTGCTGCCTTCAACTTTACCTTTGTTCAAAGAAATTCTAAACCTTTCCCTGTGAGAGGGCAGTCTGAGCACAAAGACATCCACTATCTCGGCAGTATTTTCCCTAAAAACTGGTCAAAAATAGTTTCCTGTGAAAAATAACCCTTGTGTTTGCTGTGCTTGTGTTCCCACCAGGTTGACACCTTCACACCCCAGTGTCTCAGTGCTACTCTGGGGCTGGTGGGGGCCCTTCTTTCTAGCACTGCAGTCTAGAGGAGAGCACAGATCTGCCTTGCCCAGATCTGTCAGGACCTGCCAGGCAAACCCCTGGAAAAAGCTCTGGAGAGGTGGCAGGACTGAGGCTGCAGAGGAATCCCTCCCAGTGCCTGCCAGCTGGGAGGGGAGGGCGTCAGGATACAAACCAGCCTTTGGGACAGGGAACAGGAAACCACAGGAAGCGACGACTTTTCCCTCCAGCAGCACATCCTGACAGTGCAGCAAATCTGTGTCCTGCCTGATGTTTATTCCCTGAGTTTAAACTCTGCAGCCTGAGTTTATTCCCAGCTGCTGTGCTCTACCTGACATGGGTTAAAAGGAGCACAGTTGTGAAACCTGGTGAGAAGTCAGACAGGGGTAGGACAATGGGGAATGGCTTCAAACTGCATCCATCCCTTACTGCTGCCCAGCTACAGCTCTCCCAGGCTCTGCTCTGGGTCCCTTCCCAGAGAGGCTGGGACTCACCAGCTGGCTGTGCCCTGTCCCTTGCAGCACAGGATGGTGTGTGAGACAGTCAGCCCCAGGCACCATGTTCCTTACAGTCTGGAAGGAGCTGTACCTGAACAGGTGCTACAGGAGTTTCAGGGAGATGGAGGTGGGACCACACCACACCATAGCAGAGCACTCCGGACAGCACAGAGCTTGGGGCAGCTGTGGGGAGGAAGCAGAGCTGGCCAGATGCACCTCAGATAAGGTGGTCACTCTGCTCTTTGCACAAGCTGAGCTACACCACACAGCCTCTTCCCCAGCCTCCAAACCACAGTGTAGCTACTGCGAGATCTAGATCTGTGAGAGGAAGCACAGGCGTTTGAGAGAAAAAGTAATGTCCAAGTTTCCAACATCTCTTATTCTCTTGCTTAACTGCTTCAAGTCCTCGCCGTGCAGCAGAGCCCTGGAGCAGGAGTGACCCTTTGCATGTGAGATCTTCCCCCTAATTAGAGCCTGGAAAAGAGCTGCTGGCACAAGTGACTCCATATATGCCATGACACTGGCCTCTTGGAGCACTGAATCCCTCAAAAACTTCACATCCCAGCTGCCTTCTTGTGCTACTGCTCACAGAATTTATACACAGCAGAGATCCTCCTGAGGTTCCTTCACAGACATTCACTATGGAACCAGCTTTTTGACGTATTTTCTCCTCAGGCTCTTGCTGACCAGGAAGCCAATAGCAGATTGCATCCCAGTATCTTCCAAGGAAATGATCAGAGACGCATGGAATGGCTCCAACCAGGGGGAGGCAAAGGAAACAACAGTTTGAAAGAGAAAGAAGTCCTGGGGAAAAGCTGTGGCCAGCAGCACGCTGCAGCTCGCTCCAGCCAATATTTCATCTGCATTCTCTGGAGACCTCTCCAAGCATTGAAATGGCCCAGAAACATCTTCACCATCAATATTTACAGTCATGTGATTTTGATCCAGTTTGAATGCATTCCTGATGGCTTTCAGCCACCCAACAAACTGTGAGGTGCTTCCTCAACTGCTGGAATCTCAGTGGTCAGGGTGCAGTGCTTCCTACACACAACCCTCCCTCAGGCTCAGCATGGATCCTGAGGTCCTGCTTGGCAGTGTTCCATGTTCCTAAGCCTTCAAGGGTTTCTTGTAGAGAAGCTCTGAGGGACCAGGCACACTGGCAGCCTCTTCTCCTGCTCCAACCCACTGTTTGAGGGTGGCACGGGCACAGAGGTGTTGATGCCCCATCCATGGAATTGTTCAAGGCCGGGTTGGGTGGGGTTTGGCACAATCTGGTCTAGTGGAAGGTGTCCCTGCCCATGGCAGGGGTTGGAATGAGATAAACATTAAGGTCCCTTTCAAACCAAACCTTTCTCTGATCCCACACCCACTCCTCCACCAGCCAGAGCTCCAAGGCAAAAGCTGATCAGTGAGCATCTGTGTCATTTGCTCCTCTGAGGCTTGTCTTGTCAACAAGGTCACATCCCTGGTGTTTCCCCTGATTCTCCTCAAGGCATATTTGCAGGAGATGAGAGGCTGCTAACAAATGAGACACAGATCTAACTGAGGCACAGTGCTCTGCTGAGCTCTAATGTTGTGCTTTCCTGTTCTATTGAACCACAATCCAGCACTTCAAGTTCTGTAACATTAAAAATTACAGATTGCATCAGGCTTAAAGTGACTGTAATGGAAGCAGTGAGGAGAGAGACTGCAAAGACCAGAGCCCAGGGGATTTCTATAGATCAGCAGGGGAAGCACAAAGAACATTTCAATGTGCAGGAAAAGGGCTGATGGTAAAATCTCTCTTTTATTTGGATGTGGTTAACTTTAGTAAACACCACACTGAGCCTCAAGTATCTGGCAAGTTCCCAGAAGCAACCGACAGCACTGACTTCCCCCCAGCCCCAAACTGAACTTGCTGTCTAGTGTGATACACTTCAGCATCAGACAAGACCAGAAGTATCCTGTGGGATACAGGGTGAGGCCACATTGAAAGCAGAGAGCCTGTCCAGGCTCGGCTGGAGCAGCGTATGGCCTTGGTGACACTCACTCTTGGTGACAGGTCACAAGCAGACCTGTCCCGAAGCCGTTCTGTGAGGACAGTGCAGACCAGGGCTGACCTCTCCTCTCAGCACAGGGCACTTTGGATGATGCTTAGGGCTAAAAGGCTCATCGGCACCTCGGGTTTCTGGTCACACCATGTTTCGTCTTTCCTGATCTGTGAGCAGCTCCAGCACAGCAGATGGGCTCTATCCTGCACCCATAAAATCCACAGCATCTTCTGGAAAGACACAGAAGGCTCCCTTGCCAAGGGGGACACACGGCCATCCCAGGCACCAGGCCTGGTTCAGAGATTGCTGTAAAATGCTGTGAGCTCCTGCAGAAGAGCCCTGAAGAAAGTGAGGAGGGATGAGGACTGGCACGGGGCTGCGGCGCAAGAGGCCGGGCTGAGGGACAGCTGCAGCCTCACATGGACAGCTGGGAAACCAGGAAACTGAGTCAAGGAATGTCTCAAATTCCCACTTCCCTCATCTCTTTTAGTGTGAGGGGGCAACCTGCCAGTTCTCTGGCCTGGTTGGGCTGGGGACAGCTTGCTAACAGCAGTCAAGGTAACAGCTACCCTCAGGGGATGACAGACCTTCATTGCAATGGTGCTGGGGAGCAGTGTACAAAATCAGGGGCACAATCCCAAAAAAGCAGCATTCCAGAAGGCACTGAATGAGTTTCCCTCACGCAGCAATTAGCAATAACTCCTCCACAGCCCATGCCACAGAAAAGGCACTGATGCTGCTCTGCCCACCACGCTGGAGGGCCCAGCTTCTCCCTGCACACACAGAGGAGCAAAGTATCTGCTTTCCTCAGGCCAGCCTGGTCCTGCCTCTCAGCTTCTGGTCCCAGTTTACTTTCTGCCTTTTACAACCCACAGAGAGAGTCAGGTCCCTCGTATTCCAAACTGCAGGCATGCAATCTAAAAAGCCTTGTCCCGCGGGGATGGCTGAGGCATTAGGCTTGCACCACCGATGAGCACTTACTCATACAACATCTTATTTCCACAGCAGTTGTGTTTCTAAAATTACAAAGGCATTTCTCAAGGCTGCACGGTTTTGCGGTAGCTTTTGTTCCCTTGATGCTCTCAGCAGGTAGGACAGCGCTCTGCACGGCTCTGCCCGTTTCACTTGAAAGTCAGCAACAACACCACAACGCAGAGCTTTGCTTTAACAATGTGTTCTCGAGCTTGAGTCATAAACACTTCAAACCACCCCCACAGCCTGCGGCTCGAGCCGGGCAGGCTCCGCGTGGGCGAGCGCACTCGCGAGGGTGAGCTGCACGTGTGAAATGCGCCTCTGCATGTGAGAAAGCAGCACCCTGGGACACTGAGCTTACCTCTCTGGGGACCACTCTCCTCTCTGAGACAGCTCCTTGGGCTGACCTGTGCATCTCAGCATCTTTGTGACTCCCAGAAGCGTGATGCCAGACACGGCTGCATCCTGCACGTGGCAGGGAGGCAGAGCCTTCCTTGTTCAGGGTGAGGAAGACTCTGCCTTGCACATCAAGTAGTGCACTGCAAATGCAGATCAGAGCTGGCTGGAGATTTGACAGGTGAAGGTACAACATCTGTGAGGCCCCAGGGGGAGGTGATGGAGGGGAAATGACCTGACTGCAGGAGGAGTGTGGCCAGACCCTGCCCACAGAGGCAGGAACCCTGTCAGGGCTCACAGTGCAGCATGTACTGGGGGCACCAGTTCCTAGGGTTTCTGCAGTCAAGTGGAGAAATCTACTGCTCTTCAAAGGTCAAGCCATATCCAGTATTTCTTTGCTATCCCAGGCTGCTCCTACAATGAGATCTCAGGGGTGTGGGGAAGACGTCCTTTGCCTGAGCTCCAGAGCACTTCAGGAGCACACTGGAGTCAGCCCAGCACTCCTGCCTCAACAGCAGCAACCATCAGCTGCAAAAACCCAGTGTGTGAAAACCAGAGCAGGCAAGGCAGAGTGACAGGAGTAGGCAGGGAGAGGGCAGCAGGAACAGGCAGGTTCTTGCCCCAGGTCAGTCCCCAACACAAGCCCCTCTCTCCCAAAGAAGACCTGCAACCCAGTCTGGACTCCTTGTTCACAGAATCACAGGATGGGCTGGGTTGGAAGGGACCTTAAGGCTGATTCAGTTCCAACCCCCTGCCACAGGCAGGGACACCTTCCACTAGACCAGGTTGCTCCAAGTCCCATCCAGCCTGGCCTTGGACACTTCCAGGGATGGGGCAGCCACAGCTTCTCTGGGCAACCTGTGCCAGTGCCTCACCACCCTCACAGGGAAGAATTTCTTCTACATACCCCATGTAACTCTGTCCTCTTGACAGTGTGAAGCCATTCCCCCTTGTCCTGTCACTCCAGGCCCTTGTGCAAAGTCCCAGGGACAAGGTGAGTGAGCATAACAAGTGTGGATACATCCATGTGGATACATGGACACATTTTTCCTTTATATTAGAAGATCTGCAATTTCCAGCCTCCCTCACCCTGTGAGCTCTCAAGAGATCTCCCACAGCGGTGCAGACCTCACACAGTGTTTTAACCTGGTGACAAAAAAGGCGCTTTTCAGTTCCCTTTCACAGTCCTTTCGTAGCCCAGAGCACCCACCAGTCTCGGCATCACAAACCAAAAATTACTCGTGCATGAAGTGTGGTGGGAGCCCAGTTCCTTGGTGCTGGCTGTGTGGGAGCAGCGGCGTTCCCAAGGCAGCCGTGCTCACAGCTCACAGCCAGCACTGCTACAAGGGCTGGGCAAAGCAAAGCGGAGGGAGAAATTGGCTTCAGAGGACAGAAGGCACTGGAAAAGGCTGGCAGGGAGGAATGGCACCACCACTCTGCCCGCTAATCGTCTGTTTGGCACGTCTAGTCCCATTGGGCAGCTCTTTAAAAGCAGATCCTGCCACGATCTGTGAGACTGGACTTATCTGCAGCAGCCAGGGCAGAAGAATAGAGGCAAAACCCTCTCCCTGCTCCCAGTGGGAGCATTAAATCTGTGTTAGTGTCTCTGTACCACATCCTGTATCCAAGGGGAACTGAGCACCCTTTCTGCAAGGTTCATCACAATGCATCATCTTCAGCTCAGCCTTGCTTTGTCCAGTGGGGGTTAATCTAAACCACCCGAATTTCACAGGCTGAGTCAGAACTTCGTTAATAAGCCACAGTACAAGTGAGTCAGTGGCATCTCTCCTCACTGCTGTTTTACTGACATCCTAGATAACAAAATATCACTCATGCTGGACCACAGCCAGTCTGGTGGGATCCAAATCCCTGTCTCCCACCAGCATATCTTGGCATACATCTCTATAAGATAGCAAAATACATCTCTCCCCATTCAAGAGGAAGGGGGAAACTCAGAAGGAAATACTGAATCCGGATTTTTATTTTTTTTCCTAGGCCATTTTGTACCCACTCACCACACAATTACATTTGGACAGACACAAAGTACTTTGGAAATTGTACTCAGCACTTAATCCTGTGGCTCTTTGGCACTCATTTACTCCCCAGGTGCACAGAACTGCATTTTCTGCTCACAGACTAGAAAGCAAAGAGATGACCAGCAGTTACCTCCCAGAGTAGCTGAGTAGCTCTCGCTGCCTGGCAAAGTCAGTGCACAATTATCCTCGACACAGGGAAGCTTTATTCCTGCCCTGCTCAGCTCCTCCCAAAGCCTCCGTTGTGCCCTCAGTGCCTCACAGGAGGCAGCGTCACCCACTGGGGCTCGACAGGATGTCACGATTATTAGAGCAGCATGGGGAGCTCTCAGCCTGCCTCTGTGTGACAGCAGGGCTCAGCTTGGTGCTGGAAAGACAGATTTTGGTGAAAAGCACCAGACCCACTGTTAATCACTGCTGTACATTGGGTGACTTGCTGCAAGCAGTGAGCTCCCCAGTAACACCATGTGCCAAAGCTTGAAACCTAACCAAGAGGCTGGAGTGAAAGGATGATGCCTCTTTTGCTATCAGTTGCTTAAAAACAGGTTTTGAAAGAAAAGGGAAAGCATTCAGCAACACAGCAGCTACACCCCATGTTCTGTTGCAGATACTCAGTAAAAGGCTCAGAGAAACCAAAGCTCTGCAGCTTAAGAAACAAGGTCATGTTAGAGTTACTCACTGCAAAGAAACTTCCCCAGAACCCTCTTCTCCACTGCAGAACCATGAGAACTTACTTGTCCAGTCAGCTCAGGGCCCAGGAATGTGTGATACCTACAGCTCCCACCCAAGTCAGGCTGGCTGAACAGTTTTCTCAGGGCACTGTGACTTAGAGATGGGCTGCTCAGGCAAGGAAGCCCCTTTGGGAAAAAAAGTAAAGTAAAAAGAAGTCTAAAGCCAGTAAATGGGGATTTATTTTGGCAATGAAACAAGTGGTAGCATTTGGATGTGTTCCACCAACAAGTCCTCCAAAGGTTTACCTCTCCTCGACTGCTCTAGGCATGGCCAGAGGCTCTTGGGTTCTCCTCAGCACAGCTGCCTTCTCTTGGTGGAACAGGAGCCAGGACTTAACAGCCACCAAGGTGGATGACACAGGAGAGGAGCTGTTGCCACCATAGACTCCATAAGCCATTAAAGAGTTAACTTAAGGAGGAGTCATGAAATGTACCTGAGTGAATAAGAACATCTGGAATCTATTCAGGAACTCCCAGCTCTGGGACTGACAGGCTCAGTGCAGACAAGACAGAACAGCAAACAAGATAAGCATTTAGGAATGTAGTAAATAAGTCACAAAATGATAAATTAGTAAATCGAGAGGTGCTTGACACTGGAGCTGTTCAGCTGCCAGAGATGTGGGCCTGTGGCATCATTAGAATTATACTCCTCTCTGTAGACCTGTGTAATTGGGAAATATGGGACTCATTTGGAAGAACTGCTCACAGGTAACTAGAAAGGGTTTCACCTCCCATTTCTGTGGAATCCTGCAGGATTCTGGCAGCTCCATCACCTGGCCTGCACCTGCAGTGAGCTGCTCTTTTGGTTTGATGGTGTGTGTTTGCTTAGCTGTCCATCAATGCTGCCTGAGGAGCCCACTCAGCACTCTGGAACCCATGGAAGTCCCCAGGAGATCCACAGTGACACACCAGCTCCCAGGGCCATCGTGCCAGCCATGTGTGGTGATGCCACGTGGCACAGCATGTGCACCACTTACCTGAATGAGGAAGAGACTTGCAGCTGAACTCTCAGCAGGCATCAAATAACTTTAGTCTTTTTTCCTTCCTGAGGTAAAATGAAACCAGTCAAAGCACACCATAAAACTGGCAGGGCAGAATGGTACCTCATTCACAAGGATGTAGGTGAGGAGACCCAGCTCTGCAGGATTCAGTGAGTGTGTGTGCCGTGGCTGATTCTCCTCAGACGAGGCAGAGCAGTGATGTGTGTGTTCATGTACCTGTGCCTGCAGGACAGGTGCAGAAACACACAGCTCAGGGAAGTCTGCTCTGAGTCTCACAGCGTGAGAGGAGCTGTCAGGTTTCTTTTCATGAGGATGCAGCTGGGATGCCAGGAGAGCACTCCTGGCAGCAGGCAGAGCTGAGAAATGCAAGCTCCAGCTCCCATCTGCCTGGAGTGGCTGTCAGACACCCTGCCTTGGAGGATGCTGGGGGTTCACCACACAAGCACCAATGGAAACTCACAACCTGGTAAGAGAACTTCATTGCTTAATTAAATCTCTCATTTAAGAGTGCCAGTCTCCATCTGGCTCACCAACAAGGCCATTCAGAAGCAGTAAGGGGCTGGCCCTCTCTTGCTTTCACTATCCAGCAATCCTTCACACAGGTATCTTGAACAGCAAACTCCTGCACAGACAGCAGCTCCTGCCCAAGGATTAACACAGGTATCCCAGCTCCACCCCTCGTGGTGCTGGGCTTTGAAGAACCCCACAGCATCTTGTTTTATGTGACACCAATCCCCTGAGCACATTTTCCAATCTAACTACAGAATCAGA
This sequence comes from Lichenostomus cassidix, assembly GCF_008360975.1. Lineage (NCBI taxonomy): Eukaryota > Metazoa > Chordata > Aves > Passeriformes > Meliphagidae > Lichenostomus > Lichenostomus cassidix. The sequence goes on along the minus strand of NC_139500.1, from coordinate 6,979,908 downwards.
AGAAACATCAATTCAAGGTCCTTTTTCTTGGTAAAAAAAGGACTTGTAAAGCAGTGCTGCTTTCAAAAGAAAACCTTCTGACTGAACTTCCAGAGGAACATCCCAGGAGCAGACTGACGTCTTTTAATCACTCCCTCAAGTCAAGACATAGGGAGCTGAAGACCTGTCCAAGAAGCAGAAGGTCACTTTCTCCTACTGGAAGGATGTAGGGTTGTCCAGCAATGAGGAACAAAGCCTAAATTAAATATAACTGATTATAGCAAAAAGCAACAAGAAAAAAGAAAAAAAGGCCTAAATTTCCAGTCATCCTCTTGTAGTGCTTCTGAGCCCATTGGGATTTCTTCCTCCCTCTCCCTTATGCTGCTTCACTTTATCTGCCAGCTGAGCTACTCAAGTTTGGGGCCAAAACAAGGCAATCAAAACTTGCTGCTTTGTGCTGTTAATTGTTTTACCTGAACAGGTAGCTGAAGGTACAGCTACACCTAGAAATGGGTGTTCTTACACCAGGATCACTGAAAAACTACGTGGTTGTGGGATAGCAGAACCTCCTGAGGTAAACAGAGCACTGAACACGTAAGAAACATAGACCAGGAAACATCCCACAGCAAAAGCAGCATTACAGAGGGGGAGGCGAAGTTCCCAGGAAATGGTGTGAAATGCTATCAGAAAACACAGGAACTAAACCTTAGCAACAAGGACATGTGAAAGGAAAGAGGAGGAAACAACGAACTGCATATGAAGGGGAAAAAATCCCAGGAAGTCCTACAATTACCCAACTGAGGAAAACTGTTAAAATGCAGCATTTGGAGAAAACAGCTGGATATGGTGAAAGTTGTCAGCTTCGGATAGCACAGGCCAGTCCTGAAACTGGGCTGTATCTTACCCAGAAATTGAAAAGAAATTGAGTTTTCATGTGAGACATGGAGCACTGCCTTAACACTGTGGTGTGAAAGGCCAGGAACACATGTATAACCTCCTTGTGGGAGAATGATCAATGAAAAAAAAAGGGAAAATTTTGCAGGGAAACACTTCTGCAGGCAAAGAAGGAGAAAAAAAGACTTTTTGGTGAGAATAAGTATCAGTTTCAGAAAAGCTGAATCTTGGCCTTTGATTTTGTTAGAACACAGAAATGGGATGACAAAGGCAAGAGATTTTACTAGAGAGGAAGCCAAATAAACTCACTAACAACCATCAAAAAATACAGGAGTGTCAGAAATAGGGATTTGTGTACTGTAGGGGCACACCATCAAATAGAATCACGGAATCAAGGAGTGGTTTGGTTTGGAAGGGATGTTAAAGCTCGTCTCATTCCAAACCCCTGAGGCAGGAGGAGCCAGCAGCAGTGTCCCAGGCATGCTCATGGACACTGGAGCACAAAGTGCAGCTCCCACAAACAGCAGGAGTCGGCAGAGCTCCTCAGAGGAGCCTTCGAGGCAGAGTGGCTTCTCTGCAGCACTGCCACCCTCCGGCTCCAGGGAAAATTCCCTCTTCCTGGCAGAGGAAAATCTTTGAGGCCCTGCGTTTATCCCCTTTCCCTCCCATCGGCAAGGAGAGAATGGGCAGCAAACCTGAATGTGGTAGTTCCCATCAGGGAGCAGAATCTGCACAGCAAAACCTCAGGATCAGCAGCTGGAGGTGTTGCTGTCTTGCTGCCAACACTCAATGAATTTGGGGGCACTAATGTAGTCAGTTCATCCAAAGACCACACACCAGCTGGCCACCACCCATGCTCTGATGCCACTGGCTAACAAAGGCAGAAGCAGGAGACAAGTAACTTGTACCCTTTCTGTTAGACAATCTTTCTTTCTGGGTCTAGGGGCACATCCTGTACAGCACTCTGGAAGATGTTGTCCCAAGTCCCCAAAACGGCACGTGTGAAGATCAGAATACAAGAACTCCACAAGGCAGTTGTGACTCTATTTAGCTCCAGGGGAAATTCCCTTTCTCAATTCTCTGTGCATTGGGTCACACAGGTTACTCACTGGTCATAACATGCACAGGCAGGTGAACCCCAAGCTCTCCTATCACAAAAAATAATCTTTAAAAATGCTGCTGAGAGGTTGAACCTCATTTAGCAGAAGACAGTTCAGCATGGGAAGCCTGCTTGCAGAGCAACCCAAAGAGGAGACACCCTCATGAACAAGATCCAAAATCCAAGACCAGATGGCAGCTGTTATTAGAAAGGGTCAAACACTGTTTTCCTGTTTGCGGGTTTTTAATGGCAATTTTCACAATAACTTACAAATTGGTTGTTGTGCACACTATGTCCTTTTAGTAATGAAAAGTGTGAGTTAATTGAGCTCTCAGCTGAGAAACTGCTGTAAAAATGCCCTTGCTGAGGGCTGCTCTCTGCTGCCGCTGGTTTGTGTTCTACAGGCAGCCAAGCAAGTTCCTCGCGCTGAACCTGCCCAACCTGCCAGCCCTCCCCAACCTGCTCCCGAACTCCCTCTGCTCGCACCAACGGGAAAACCTGGAAGTTTCTGAGTGCTGAAGGGGAAGGAGTGACTGGCACAGCGGCCGCGGGGCTCCCATGTGCCTGAGGCAGGATGAGGAGGGAGTGCTCCAGCCCTCGGCAGGGCAGCAGCGCAGCCTTTCTCAGGGACCCCACTCCCGGGGAGCTGGTGGTTGGAGCCCACAACTCAGCACAGCTCTGGGCTCTGCTCAGAAGTCAGGAGCAAGGACAGAAGCAGCTGCAGGGCAGTGCAAAGTGCTGAGGCAGAATATTCCATGGCAGCTACACCAGTGCTACCAGTGCCTCCTGTCTGGGCATAAGGAATTCACCCACTGGATTCTGTTCAAAGGAGGGAAAGTGATAAGAGACCTGAGCCCAAAACACAAACAGAATAGACCAACGCTGGAGAACTCCAGTTCAGCTATGTTAGTCCTCAGCAAAGGAAAGGAAATACATCAACAGTACAACAGCCTTGAGTTTTTCCACCCAAGGTGCTGCAATCATCTCAGTAATTCACCTCTCAGGACATAACTTGCTTTCCAGTAAGACAGACTCTGTTTACCATTTACTTCTGGCCACTTCAAGTTGATTCAGCCCTGTGCCTTCTTGGAAAGAAGTCAGCAGCAGGCTTTCTCAGAGAAATGCAATACAGCAACTTAAACCTGCAGCCAGTCTGGCCTGCCGGAGAAAGCGAAGACAGAGCAGGTGGGGACTGCAATGAATGCCCCAAGAGTTCTGCTGAGGGAAGGAAAGTCAGGGATTTCTTTCCAGAAAAGCATGGGAAGTGTTAAACCTTGCACCTCACACATATCAGAGTTTTCCCCACACTGAGCTCTTTCACAAAGACTTCCCCCACAATGCTTTCAGAGGAGTGTAACCATTATCCTGACAATCAGATCACCCATTCTCAGATAGTTTATATTTAATGTGGGAAAAAAAAGGGAGTACTTTGCAGCAGTCCCTGGAGGGAAGCGAAAAAGGATTGTGGTGAGCAGTCCACTGACAGAAACTGCTCCCTGGAGCTCCCTTCCCCCTTGCCTTCCTCCCCTCTCTGAGTGCAGTAACTCAATCCACAGAGGTAACTGAACTCTCCTGCGAGAATCTGGGGCACAATAGGCTGCAGCTCCTTTCCAAACGAATTAGTTTCGTTTATTTATTTTAAAGTCCACTGATCATCATCATCATCATCATCACAAAAAAACCCCATGGGAAATGCAACTAAAGAGAAAAAAAGTCCAACCAAGACCTAAGAACCCAGAGCTACGAGCAGATGTGGGCCTGTGTGGCACGGCGCCGGCGCACGCGCAGGAGACAACCTGTGCGCCGCGGTTGTATGGCCAGAGCTGGGGTCCTTTATGTCAACCGCTGAACGATGACAGCGTTGAGCAGGTTGGCTTCCTTCAGGGTCTGGTTCTCATCAGTCAGCTCTTTATTGGGGAAGGTGGTCATGAGGACGAAACTGGTGGCAGCCATCGCTGGCCGAGCATCTACTATGAAGAGCCGGATGTCACGGATCCTGTCCAAAGGGATCAAACAAGAAGGTGACACTGTTACTGCACAGCTTGGACAAAAGACTGCTCTCTCCAGAGCATGCAGCCCTGCAGTGCTGCACTTGTATTCCAGCTCTCACCACAGGCCACACCAGGCTATTGTGATTCAACCTGCTCCTCTGCTCCCATTTAGAGAAATAGCAGCAGCTGCTTTCTGGGCTACAGACTCAGCTCAGTGTTCTCTGTCTGTGCTGTCAGGGGGTTATTTGAAACTGAAAGCCCCCGAACCCTTTGCAATGAACAATTTACAAATGGACACTCGCTGAGCTTGTCACACACAGCAGAACCCAGAGGATCCCAGCTCCTGTGAGCAGCCACACAGTGACACAGGATCCATTTCCTGAACTCAATCATAGGCAGAGGTTTTTTGTAACATTTTGCCCTGAGCTTGACTCTTATAAAACTGGAGGAACGAGTGTAAACAGCCTGGGATCAGGAAGGTGAGGAGAACTTAAAGAGAGCAGTCTAATGAAGCAGTAGCCTACCTAATTCAGCTTTGATTGTCCAAAAGAATGGAATTGTGGTTAAGAGCATCCCTTGTTGCTCCATTCGGCAGAGAACAGCCCCATAGAAAAGTCTAAATTCAGTCAGAATAACTGAACCGGGTTCCTAATTATCTGCCTGTTTCCAAAGCCTTTACAAGAGATTCAGTTTTTTATAGGTGACATCAAGGAAAGTTCTGCTGATAACACTTACCAGGTGTTGTATCACTGGTTATAATCTATACCAATTTGGAAAGCAAATCCTACCCAACAGTTAGCAACTGCCTTAAAAACACCACAGCAATTTTATTCCCTTTCACCTGTATAGAAGGATCGACAGAACTCCCTTTGGCAGACTATCCAGGATTTTAACACCTGCTCCACCTGTGCCCAGTCTTGCAGTGCCATTTAGGCCTTCCCTGTGTTCCCTGTTGCACTCATACCTGTGACTGTGGTTAAACTTCTGGACCAGGCGGCCACCGTCAGAGAGCCGGATCTGGATGTTGGTGACAGGCTCCGACTCATCGATCACGATGGCAGAACTGGCTTTGGCTTCGTTCTCTGCCTGCTGGGCTGGCGAGCTGGCACCCATCACCTGGGGTGCAGTGCTGCCAACAGGGAGACACGATGAGCTGTTAGAAACCAAACTCACCTGGCTGCAGCAGGCAGTAAGCTCACCGCCTGCCAGGCCCAACTACCAGGGCTCCTCCACAGGAGACACCAAACAAGCTGCAAGTGAGAATTTTGGAGTCAGCCAGTCAGCAGGAACTTGTCTAGAAGTTCACCTCTACCATCTCCTTTGGTACCATGGGTCCTCACACCCACAAGGTAAAAGGGGAAAGTGTAACTTGGAACACTGGTCCTACACAACACACCATGGAGGTTTCAAACCAGGGATCTGCCTCCTGCCAGGGAGAGGCTGAGCCACCTCACAGCAGACGTCAGTGAGCCTCGTTTCCTTAGAGGAACACCTCCCATCCCACAGGCACCCAGAGCCTTTCTTTCAGAAGGATGAATCAGAAGGCTCCACCTAGCAAGGCTCTCAAGTGACTCTCACATAGTAGTAAACCAGTGCAACCATCTCCTCACCTGCCCAGCTTCTGTCCTTCTCCAGTAAAAGCTTTGAAGACACTTTTAGGTTTCACATACTCCTCATCACGGTGATCTTCCATATCCAGGTTCACCTGTCCGCCCCGTGCTAACCTGCGCAGCTCGGCTGGGACTTCCCTGCAAAGAGAGTGTTCTAAGGCAGCTGCCTGAAGCAGCAAGGCAAGAAAGTGTGGAGAAAAAGCCCTTGACCTCTGGAATTTCAGGAATCACAGTGAACTCTTATTTAATTAACAGGGCAGATGCACACCTCCCTGCTGACAGACACAAATTAAAAGTTACTTATCCCTGGCCCTCACCTGCAGTGACACAATGCATCAGAAATTCTCAACCCAAATATGAACATGTTTGTTTACTTCAAAGTCTCAAGGTCCCACATAAACTAAACCCACTCCCTGTTTACCCAAAGCAAATGTTCCATAGTAAGAATAATTAATTTCTTACAAGAAAGCTCAGGTGAAATGTGCCATGGATTCAGAAGCCTGGATTCCACAAACACTTGTGTTTCAGAAAGTAGCTGTTCCTTTTCTCCTCTCTCACTACGTACCCTCTGCGGATGTCATCAAGGAACTGGGCATTGGATGGATCCTGGTAGCTCCTCAGCTCTCCACTATCCAGACTAAATCCACTCTTCCAGAGCTTCAGTACAACGTGCACCTGCAGCAGCCCCAAAAGAACAATCAGCCCTGCTGAGCACGTTGGTGACAACAAAAAACAATGCTTCAAGGTGCAGAAAACATTCCAGCCAGGTTTCTCTGGGGTAAGGGAAAAACCCAAAGCTCTGGCTTTGTATGTAACCGTCAGGTGTCAATTCCTAGAAGGTAGCACCATGGTCCCCATTTTGGATAAAAATGGCTGAAGAGCCAGGAATGTGCTGGGCAAGGAGCCTATAAACCAGGCTCCCACCATGGCCATGACATTGTTTGGTCACAAACCAAGCATGAGGGAATCTTGCGCTGATGCTGTGAGATCCAATCTATGTATATATCTTGGATATATATAATAATGGATAAATAAGAGTTAATTTCCCAATGCTCTTTTGCACATAATTTTTCCCGATCTACACTTCTAAGAAAGCCTCAGATTTAATTAAAAGATCACCAGAAAACTGCTTACCCAAGACCAAATCATCTATTATTTTCTACTCATAAATCGCACAGGAAGCAGGATTTACCATATTTCTGTCTTTGTGAATTTCTATCAAGCTTTATAACTCTCGAGGCTGGCAAGCTCAGTAGCTGGAGCACAGAAATCCCTGGGGTGACAGCTACAAACTCAAGCAGAGATACTCACATCCTGGGAAGAGTTCTGTCTCCTCTCTCCTGCCACATAAGCCGACTCCTCCTCAGGAGTAGCCCCGAGGCGATACCCTCCCCCTGCAAAAGGCTGTGAGAGAGAGACAGGCACAGGGTTAGAGAACCACACAGACCCAACAGAGCTGCTTCCCTGTCCCCACCACCCCTGTGGGTGAACAGGGGCTTCATGGTATCAGCAACATCAACTGCCCTGCAGGCAGTGACAGTTTCAGCAAGTTAACAAATGTGACACAAGAGTGTGGCTTTTCTTGCCACTGTGACACACAAAATGGAGCTGCACTAAGAGAGTAGTCCAAACTTAGCTGCTGAGACAATTCCAGGATTTAACAGTACCAAACAGCTGGCATGGTGGAGCCTTAACTCAAACGAGGAACAAAAGGAAGATACTCATTCCTCCTCACCTTTGGCTTGCTCGTCTCCCCACTGCTCTTGGCTGTCCGATCGACTGCTACTGCGCCGTGTTCCTTGGCTCCCTTGAACAGATCCTCCACCAGCTCATTGGGACTCTTCTTCCTCGGAGGACCCACAATCTGCTGGCCACTTCTCTCTGAGCCACCAGCATAAAACCTAAGAGAAAGCAGCCAGCTGCTGGTCAGCCCTGCCCGCTGCCTCTGCAGGACCCAGCAGGTTGGATCAGAGCTCACTTCTTTGTGCTTGTGCAGCTCAGGATAACCCCTTGGATCTACAAATACTGCCTACCACCAGCGTGTCTCCCACTGCAGCCACATGCCAGTTCCTGTACTGCAGAGACTTTCTTTTTACATCAATTACTGTGAATTACCCGTGGATCAATAGCAGTAAAGTGGTAACAACGCTCAGACCTGGGAAGAGGAACAGCCCAGAGGGATAAGCCCAGTTTTAAACACCGGTAACAGCTCCATTACCCAGCTGAGCAAGGCTTCCAGCAAATCTCTGACCTGACAGAGCAACATCCAACTGGAATTCTGAGGGAAGGCACACATTCAGGCCACACAAAGGATGGATCTCAACTGGAAGCAATGGATGCACAGTCAGTGAAGTGCAATTAAGCACTTCTGGAAGATTGGGTTTATTAGCTTCCAGATGGCTTGTAACACAGAGTGAGCTCCCAGCTGCCTGCAGACCATGACCCATCCAGGCTGAGCCACCTCTTCAGATAGATCAGTTCCATTCCATTTACCTTGCCTGTCAACCTTAAGGGTATTTAACTATTTAGAGCTGACATTGTAGGAGACTGTCCTACTTATACTCCGTGTACTCCATGTTCCTCCTGGAAAGGGGCCCTTCATTCTTATTTCTGCCTCCATACTCCATTACTTTGCCCTTAAGCAACACTTAAAAAAAAAAAAAAAGAACGCCAAATCAAAACTCCAACCAAAATAAAACCCCAAACCCCAAGCACTAGTAAAACCAATTCCTACATTATTCCCACATTTCTGATCCCTACGGACACAAATGAGGATCTGGGCTGTTTTCTATTCTTAACCCAGGGCTTCCAAATCCCACTTCAGGCTTTCTCTCGGTGCTGAGAGCTGGTGCTTACACAGCTGAGCACATGCTTGTGCACAAGCTTTGCACTGACAAACCTGCCCTGTCAAACCTCAGATGTTTCCTTACAGAAACTTCATATCCATGTAAACCTGTTTATTCAAAAGAACTGTACACAAGCAGCAAGTTCTCCCAAAAGGTACGGGATAAACACCCAGAGTTGGAGTCTTCAGCTGCAAACTCACCGCTGTCCTTCCTCCTCCTCATCATCCTCCTCCTGTGCATGCACAAGGTCTCTGAATGACGTTACTCGATGGTCACTGCAAAAATCCAGCAAGAAGGATGTCAGCCTTGAGACATATTCCCAACTGGAACATTCCACACTGAAACAGGCTCCTTCTGCAAGGTGGGCTCTGTTCACCAACTCCTGGCCTGAGAGCATTTTTCTTTCAAGACACAGGCAGCAACTGTGCTTTAGAACTGGGCAGCATTCTCTTACTTCAAAGGAATTTGGTAAGGTAAATTTCTTTTTTTTTTTTTTCATAAAATGCTTGGCTTGAGCAGCTCAGGTGTCACATAAAATGAGAAAACATTCTCCCTGCAGAGACATGATCTGCTTAAATGAAAGGTCACCAACAGACTGTCTTTAATGTCAAAACACAAATCAAGCTTTTTCTGAGCAATGAGGCAAGTTTTCCTAACTGATCTCTGGCTTAGTTGTGCAATAACACCCATGGTTGTGATGTACAAACGCTCAAGTTTTCACAATTTCTAGAGAGCCAGATGAGGTGAAGCGAATCTAAACACAGAGCTACTTCTCCTGAAAGTTAACACACATCTTTAGAGAGTTTGTGCTTTGTCAGCTTTCCAGCAAGGAGCTGAAGCTCCCTTCTCACCTGGCTCCAGTGCCTCTGGATATGGAGCTGGGTGTGGGCTGGGGAAGGGTCAGGATGTCCTCATCACCCCCATCCTCATAGAAACTGGCAAGTGCAATCTGGAAAGGAAAATCACCAAAGGTCCTCAGGAAAAACACACACAGACAACCCAGCTGAAGCATCTGTCACGCTGGACCTCTTAAGGCACCTCACACTAAAACACTCCATGTCATTCGCCCTGTTGCAAGTCCTGGCAAAGACAAGGCCTCAGCAGGCTGTGCTATTTGGCTGTGTCATGGCAGGACACTCACTGCTGCAGGGATGTCACCCTCCCTGTCAGGGAATGTCACAGCCCTTCTTCTGCAGCACTTATACAGGGGTTATGCCAAAATTACTGCTCTGAAACAGCAGCTTGTGTGCCATCCACGAGCAGACTCGGAGTTTAACACAGCCAGATCGTTTGAGGAGGATCAGGAGCAGGCCAGAATGGTGGTTCACTCCCCCTCAGTTTGTTTGCTGACACCGCCAACAGCACAGCACTGACGACCTCACCAGTATTCCAGGAAAACCTACACAACCCCGACAAACCCCAGACCCATAGTCCCTCACCGCGCTAGAAAAACGAACGAGAGAACCAAGACAGGCCTCGGTGCCAGCCAGCCCACGGCCCCGCCGCAAGGGCCGAGCCCGGCGAAGGACGGGGGCGAGGCCTGAGCCTGCGGGACACCGACCGCCGGCCCAGAGCTGCCCCCCGCCAGCGCCACGGCCTCCCGAGCCGCGGCCCCGCCGATCCCCGCGCCGGGCCGGGGAGAGCGGAGGGCAGCGGCGGAGGTACCTGGAGGTCCCAGCCGGCGGACTCGAGGAAGAACCGCGCTCGCTCCTCCTCGGCGCCGGTCACGGCCACGAACTCCCTCAGCGCCTCCTCCCTGTCCGCCATCTTGCCGCGGTGCAGCGCCCAAACCCCGCCGGGCCGCCCCGCGCCGCCCCCGCGTGCGCCGCTAAACCCGCCCGGCCGGAAACACGAAGGGCGGCCCGCGCACACTGACCCCTGGCGGCCAGAAGGTGCCACTGCGCCGCGCCGAGCACCGGGCACCGGGCACTGGGATGGGCAGCACTGAGCCCCGGTTACCGGGCATCGGGCACCGGGCAACGGGCACCGGGATGGGCAGCACTGAGCCCCGGTTACCGGGCACCGGGCACTGGGCACCGGGATGGGCAGCACTGAGCCCCGGTTACCGGGCATCGGGCACCGGGTATCGGGCACCGGGATGGGCAGCACTGAGCCCCGGTTACCGGGCACCGGGCACTGGGCACCGGGATGGGCAGCACTGAGCCCTGGTTACCGGGCACCGGGATGGGCAGCACTGAGCCCCGGTTACCGGGCATCGGGCACCGAGCAACGGGCACTGGGATGGGCAGCACTGAGCACCGGGTATCGGGTACCGGGATGAGCATCACTGAGCCCCGGATACCGGGCATCGGGCACCGGGATGGGCAGCACTGAGCCCCGGATACCGGGCATCGGGCACCGGGATGGGCAGCACTGAGCCCCGGATACCGGGCATCGGGCACCGGGATGGGCAGCACTGAGCCCTGGTTACCGGGCATCGGGCACCGAGTACCGAGCACCGGGATGGCCAGCACTGAGCACCGGGTACCGGTTACCATGATGGGCAGTATCGAGTCCCGGACACCGAAAACCGGGTACCGGGTACCGGGATGGGCAGCACCGAGCGCTACAGTGGGCAGCACTGAGCACGGTGTATGCAGCAGTGGGCACCGAGCACTGGGATGGGCAGCACCGAGCCCCGGTGTGCAGGACTGAGTCCCCGGGATGGCAGCGCCAAGCCCCGGAGCACTGCGGGTTTATGGGCCACGGGCAGGGCTGGGTGCCCGGGGCCGGTGGCGAGGAACAGCCAAGGGCAGTCTCTGCATTCTGATTCGTTTATTTCCACGTTCACATGGCACTGCTGGCGGTGGCAAAGCCTTGGGACCCAAATGGAGGAGCCAGGGGCTGAGATGGACTGGGATAGGGCAACATCCCTGATGCTTTCTTCTCCATGCGCTTGAAGAGGAAGAAGAGGAGCCCAGCGAGGAGCCCCTTCTCCAGCAGGATACCAAGCCACAGGAGGAGAAGGCTGGAGGGAAGGTTCGCACCTGCAGTGGGAGAGAGGACATGAGTGACCAGGGCTCGGGGACAGGCATCCCAACCCCCCTGCAGGGAGCTTTTCCTGGGACTTAGAGCTTCCTCAGGGGGTGACATCACACAGCCACCCTGGCAGGTACCCCATCCCAGCAATTCTGACACACCCTTGTCCACCTGGACCTCTTTGCTCAGTCCCTCCTGGGACGGGTTGGAGATCCACAGGCTGGCTGAGTAGCTGACAGGGGCCTGGGCATCGTGTACCACCACACAGGTGACAATCGACCCGTTCTTCTCCTCCATCGCTTGCACCTCCACCTGGCTTCTCAGCTCGAACAAGCCACGGGGGAGCACTGATGCCCGGGAGGCATCCTTCACCTTTATTTCAGTCCCATTCTCCAGCCAGAAAACAGACAAATTTGCTGGGTAAAACTCCTTCACGAGGCAGGTGAAGGTCACGGTCTTGTTCACGTCAACAGGGCTCGGCTCAGCACGCACTTCGGCACTGGGAGGAACTGGGAAGGGAGGCAGTGCTTGGTGCTTGATGTTGTCAGCTCTGATGCCCCAGGGACCCCAGCCCCACAGGAGCAGGACACCCCAGCACGAGTCCCTCAGACCTCACCTCTCAGCACTCTGCTGAGCTGGTACATCCCACGCAGAGGGGATTGCAGAGTGGAGTGCCACACCTCACAGGTGAGCTGCGAGCCAACGTCATCCTTCTGCAGAGTCACCATCACTGTGCTGGACATGTTGTAGGAATTCCCCTTCCATTCAGTGACCTTGGGTGCCTGAGCCACCATGGGGTCTCTGTTCTTGAACCATTTCACTCTAATTTCTTCAGGAAAGAACCCTCCAGTTGTGCAGGTGAAAGGCACTGACTGCTGTGGCCCTGCTCTCTGCTCTGGCCCAGACACGAGTGGGGGGCTGGGTTTGGCTGTGGGGAGAAGCACGAGGCTGTCAGACCAGGCTCTGTGCCCCTGCCCAGCCTGGGTCTGCCAGGAGCAGAATCTCCTACAAGGGCACAGGCATGGCCCATGGGATCCTCTCCTGGACCAGCCCCTGAACTCCTTCCCCATCCCTGCTCACCCTAAGCAGAGCCCACTGTGCTGGGCTGGGCTGGTTCCCACCAGGAGCTGCTCTGGGAGCCCCACTCACCTTGCACAGACACCACTGTGCCACTTCCATGCCGGAACACCTCATCTGCACCACCGAGGACCTTGATGAACTTCACGCAGTAATAGGTGCCCATGTCCTCAGGCTGAACGTTCCCAATGCGGATGGTGAAGTCTGTGTCAGACCCAACCACTGCTCTCGTCACACGGGGGTTGAGATTGTATTCTCTCTGATCATAGATGATCATGTTCCCACTGCCCCAGCCCTTCAGCCACTTCATGGCACCAGCTGCAGCACTTCCAGAGACGGTGCAGTTTAGGGTGAGCGTCTCTCCTGCTGTCACTGACACCTTGTCCTGGGGCTGCTGCAGCTTGAAGTCCTGCCATACCTGGGCACCCACACCTGGGCACAGAGACAGGAGGGTTTGGGGTTGAAAAGGGGCCACAGGGCTGGGGTACAGCATGAGGCATTGTCAGACCCCAGCCCTGAGATTGGAAAAGGGCACAGAGAGATATTCCTGTCCCTTGTACCCCAGGGCTGCTGGGGAGTGTGGGATGGAGTGGGCCCTGGGCTCCCAAGACATTGCCGGAGTAAACCAAACTCTTTGTTTGGGGATAAAAGCTAGCAGGAAGTGAGGCAGGGAGAGGAGATCCCCGGATACCTGTGGGTACAGGGAAGGACTGCCCGGCCAGCAGCGTGGGAAAGCATGCATGGGATCAGTGCTGAGGCTGTGCATGTCCTACTTACCTGGGGCTCTGCAGAGCAGGAGCAACATCAGGCACAAGAGAGGCAGTGCCTGTATCGCTGGAGCCGTAGGCATTCCCACACTTTGCACCCTGAAATCTGGGCTTTGCTCAGCTTGATTTGGCTCCGTTGGACTCTGCTGGACTGGGCTTGGCTGACAGCTGGTCTGGGCTCACCGTATCAGGGTGCTGGACTCTCACCCAGCAAAGGGGAAGGAAAGGGGCCACCACTACCCAGTTCCCCCATGCAGTCACATCCCATTTGCTTCCCAATATCGACGTCATCACCCATCACAAGGCTGGTCCATGATGGTGATGTCCATCCCCCTTTCCCCTCAGATGTATGCCACAGCCACAGGCACAGGCACCGAGCAGCCAGGGAGAGGTGCCCTGATCCAGCACACTTCCCCACAGGTGGCCAGCCTGTGGCTCAGCACCCCGAGGTGTCACCCAGTGACACCCTTGCCAGCAGGATCGGGTTGCGGGATGATCTCTCCCATGGGTCGGTGGTGCAGAACTGGGCCCGGGCTGCACTGAGCACCCCACTGCCCGAAGTGTCGCTGCTCCTGCCTCTCACTGAACTGGGGAGGATGCAGAGCAGCTCCTCGTCCCGAGCCCAGGGCAGCCCCTCGGCGCCGGGCGGTCTGGGAGTGATGCCCGGCAGGGTCCCGGCAGGTTGATGCCCAGCGGGGGTGATGCCCAGCGGGGTGATGCCTGGCGGCTGTGCCTCCCCTGGCAGACACCAAAGCGTTAACCACCCGCTCGCCTCCATTTCCTGCTACTTCCCCTTTTCCTTCTCAAAGTTTGGGCAGAACCGATGGCCGCGGCGGCAGCTCCGCTCCTGTCCGGGCAGCGAAGCCCCATCCAGCGGCAGCTCTCGGGTGAGTCGGAAGCGGGATCCCCGGAGCCTCTCGGAGCTCCCCTGCTTCGTGTGCCACCGGTCATTAAGGCGAGTGGGCGGCAAAGATGAACAGCGGGCAGGGCGGAGGGTGGTCCTTGCCCGACCACCTTCTGGTGCCAAAGCGGCCCCGGGGGTGCAGAGCATTCCCAGCACCGGGAATGGGCAGAGCCGAGTGGAACCCCGCCGAGCCGCTGCCGAACATATCGGGGGCTTTGGGCACGAGAGGTTTGGGGACCAGAGGGGTTTTAGGGGGCAGGAGGGGTTTTGGGACGAGGAGGGGTCGGGGGGCTGCCCTGGGCTACAGGGTTGCACATTCCTCTCCGGAACACTGGCACCTGGCTAGCTTCTGGCTGTGAACCCCAACTCCTCGCAGAGCCCTAGTGATCCTGGCTGGTGTGGAACAGAGCCAGGATGTTAATGTTTAAAAGGACTCAGGATTTTTTCCTGCCAGGAGCTCCCCTTGGCTCCCTCTGCACCTCTCTGGCCTCCAGGCAGCTGCAGCACCTCCTGCAAATGACAGAACAGGGTGCAGATTTATCGAATTATAGAATCGCAGAACCGTTTGGGTTGCAAAAGCCATCTAAGATCCTCATGTCCAACCATTAACCCAGCACTGCCAAGGCCACCACTAAACCATGTCCCCAAGTGCTACATCTGCATGTCATTTAAATACCTCCAGGAATGGTGGCTCCACCACTGCCCTGGGCAGCCTGCTCCTTTTTCAGATTTGCCTCTTGTTCATTTTGAACCAGGCTTCCTCCCTCCTGGTGCCTGCATGTGGTCTCTGCCACATCCCAGGATATCTCTCAGCTGCAAACTGGGGGAAACTGGGGCTGCTCTGCCTGTGAGGCAGCCCTAGCCTCCCTCATCGCTCATCCCTGAACCCTCCTGTCTCTGTGCCCAGGTATGGGTGCCCAGGTGCAGCCGGACTTCAAGCTGCAGCAGCCCCAGGACAAGGTGTCAGTGGCAGTGGGGGAAACACTCACCCTGAGGTGCACCATCTCTGGAAGTGCTGACGCTGGTGCCGTGAGGTGGCTGAAGGGCTGGGGCAGTGGGAACAGGACCATCTATGACCAGAGAGGGAATGACCCAAATCCCCGTGTGATGAGAGCAGTGGTTGGGTCTGACACAGACTTCACCATCCGCATCAGGGACTTTCAGCCTGATGATGTTGGCACCTATTACTGCGTGAAGTTCACCAAGATCCTCGGTGGTGCAGAGGAGGTGTTTCAGCATGGAAGTGGCACAGTGGTATCTGTGCATGGTGAGTGCAGCCCAGCAGGATACTGCTCCCAGGGACCTCATCCCACAGCCCCACCCTGCCCACAGTGAGGTCCTGCTCTGTCCCACATCCACCACCCTCTCCTCTGCCTCTCTTTCTCCACAGAGACAGCCCTGGTTCCTGGCACAGTGGCTGCAGCTGTAGTGCTCTGCTTCCTTCTCCTCCTTCTTGGCCTCTTCATCGCCCTTTGCATGTACAGGAGGAAGCACCAAGGCAGGGTGGGCAGCCCGAGCCCCTCTGGGCCAGGGGCCATGGGCAGCTTCTCATCCATTCCTCTGCCGTGCTGTGCAGGAATCTCCACCACCCCCAGGTTTGTACTCACCACCTCTTCCTTCTGCACTCTTAGATGAGTAAACTCTCTTATTCACCTGCTTTATCCTGGCTTCCTTTCCTGTCTGGAGCAGTAATTTGCCCCAGAAAAGGTCATTTACTCACAGGTGCACTGTTCTGTTGCTTCTCTCTGCATTTCAAGGAAGCTCATGGTAGGGAGCACCCAGTACCAGGGAACTCCCTGCAGCCCCTCACTGTCAGAACCCAGCCTAGGCACTCAGCACTTTGTCCCTCTTCTCTGCCTTCAGCAGGGGCATCCTGCTGAAATTTGGGAGGGGAATTGAGGACTGTGCTGGGTGGGGAGGGAACCTGGCTTCCTTTAGTTCAAATGGCCATCCTTATCCTTCCCCCTACAGTGAAGCCCTGGATGCAGAGAGTTCCCACCAGCCCAGCAAGGTAAGAGGGACTTGTGAATATGGGGGAGCGCATCCCACGCCAACACCCTGGTTTGCAGGAGCTCTGCAAGTCTCTGGGGCCAGGGGGGACATAGGGTGGGCAGCAGGTGCCTGCATGTGGTCCCCACACATTCTGCACCACAGCACGGGGCAACCTCTGCAGCTGTGGCATCACCAGCCTGGCTTGAACCTGGTTCTTGGGGTTGTCCTGTGCAGAACCAGGAGGTGGTCTTGGTGATCCTTGTGGGTCCCATCCAGCTCAGGACATTCTGTGATTTTGGGTTATTTTTGAGAGGTTTTCCTTGTGGCAGCATTTCCCATTTGAGTGTGCTTTTGCAGCAGAGCAGCAAGGAGGAGAACGACATCCACTACGCCGACCTGCAGCCCCTGCCCCAGGCCCCACGGCGTGGCAGGAGCCCGGGCACAGCCCCCACTGAGTATGCCAGCCTCAGGGTAGCTGCCAAGTGACTCATGGCATTGCTGCCTGTGCGGCCAGGCCGTCTCAGGGAGGAAGCAGGGACGTTTCTGCAGGGCACAATAAAGAAGAAGTGGAGCTGTTTGTGTGGCACACCCCGATCTCAGCTCTGCAAGCCATGTCCACCATGCTCACCATGCTCCCAGCTCAAAGCAGCTCTCCCAGGACATGGAAGCCATCTCAGCCACAGGATCAGACCATAAGGCCAAGCACGTCTGCCTTGTGCAAGCTGTTTGATGCTGATGACACCAGGAGGACCTCACACATGCCTGTGTCCACCAGCATGGGCTCCACTGGCCCTTTCCCAGCACACAGGTCCATAATTTCTGTTATCTTGTCATCACCCTCATTAAAGCCAGCAAACAGGCATGCTGTGGGGTCCTCCTGTACTCAGAGCAAGAGCAATAGTAGTGCTGGTTCTGCAGGGTCCTGAGGGGATGTGTGCTCCCCACAGCCCCTTGTTCTGCTGGGCTGGTGCTGAGCTCCCTGAGCAGCTCCTACTTCCCACCTGCCCCAGGCTGCTCCCCCAGCCAGGGTACTTGCCCAGTCCCATGAACCCTGCATCTCCTGGCAGGGCAGATGGATGCTCTCAGGAACTGCCCCCGGTGCTGCTGCCCAGGCTGAGGCCCAGCCCTCGCCCACCTTTCCCTGCCCTCCTGAAGGGGCTCATGGTGCTGTTAAAGCCAGGGCAGTTGGTACTAGTCAGCCCTTCTGCCCCTTCCCCTGGTCCATCCACACCTCCAGTTCCATTCCCAGCTGGTTTGTGCACATCTGCTTCGTGCACATCTTCTGCTCCTGCACATCTGCACCTGCACATCTGCCCCTTGCACATTCCCTGCTCTGTGCCCATGTGCTCAGTGCCCACCTCCAGGGGAAGCGGGCCAGTGGCAAGAAGCCAGAGGTGGCAATGACAGGGAAGTGGGGATCACACTCTACATTGGGCAATGCTGCAGCCCCCAGCAACACCCACTCACCATATACAGCCCCCCACCCACCCACCCACCTCCCCAGCCGTGGCAGCTGAGCTCCCACCACGTGTGGCCCCAGCAGCCTCCCTGGCGGGAGGAACTGAGGCTGAAAAAGGCTTTCCAGGCAGAGGAACCTGCTGTCGCCACCACTGCCTGTGACCTTGAAAGCTGATATGGTCACCAGTTTTCAGCCTTATCTACTTTTTTCTGTGAAACCAGGAAAGAGAAGTGAAACAAGACAGTGTGACCCAGGGGAGTGGGGCTGGCAGGGAGATCCTTGCAGGGACAGAATTGTCACAGAGGGGAGAAAAGCCACTACGGAAATTCATTTGCACAGGTGAATAAGAGTCCCCTGCTCTGGGGATGTGAAGTGGAACAGTTTGGGGTCAGTTCTTTCTCAGGGACAGCTTGGGGACACTCAGCACCCTGTGGGCACAGTGGTGGTGGTGAGTTTGCCAGAGCAGGGGTGCAGCGCCTGGTCTCAGGCTGGCTACCACGATGGGGGCTGTGGGTGGAAGTGCTGGGATGAAACCTCCCTCAGCATTGCTTCCTGAGTGGAGCTGTGACCATGCCATGGATAACTTCCCAGCTGAGGCAGTGGCTGCTCTGAGCAGCACATGGGTTGCCTGCTCTGGGCAGGGACAACACCAAAAGTGGCGGGGATGTCACATCAAAACTGTGAACAAGAATATGAAAAATAGGTGGGTGAGACTGAAACTGGGGAAAGACCTCGAGGACCTGGGGAAATGAAATTCAAGGGCATTTAGGGCTTTTTAAGCACTGGGCTGAATCAGGAGGGGGGAAATCCAGTTTGATAGGAGCATATGCAAAGCAGGGAGCGAGCAGAGCATGGTGAAATGCTCTGCACCTAGGAAAGGGCCCAGGTCTGCAGCTTACTGCCCAGGGGAGGGATTTGGTGGTTATTAAAGGAAAATCCTTTAAGCCACCAGCCCGGGGTGTGCTGGCAGTGAAAGCACAAACAAGCGCCTGGGCACGGACACAAGGTAGGAGCGTGCCGGGGAGCAGAGCCCAGCTCGGGGGGCAGAGCCTAACTCGGGGGGCAGAGCCCAGCTCGGGGGGCAGCACCAGGCAACACTGGGGTCATAGATTCACTGCTCATCCGTGGTGTTTTCCTGGTACTGCGGGTTGTCACATCCCACTGAGTGACCTGCTCGGTGGGTGTGTGTGGGAGGCCAGGAGCTGCCATGGCTGGGGGGACACAGGGCTGTGCTGGGGTTGGAACTGCCACCCACTAGGCTCCTCCTGCCGAAGGCAGGGACTTCAGTGCAGAGCAGAGGTGGTGCCTGGATGGGTGCTGGGAGAGGGTTGGTGTCCCAGGGGAGAGAGGACAGTCTGACTCTGAGCAGGTTTTGGGCTGCTTTGAGTATGTCGCTGTGCATGGACACCCTGGGGCAGTGCTGTGCCAGGTTTAGCTGGGCTGTTCCTCTACATGATGTGTGAGCCTGGTGCTAGGACCTCAGGAATGGCAAAGCAAAGGAAAAGGGCTGGGGAAGCTGAGCTGGGCTGCACTGTGATGGGTTTCTGGGCAGCCAGGGGATGTTTGGAGGCTGCTCTGGCGTCTGATCCGCTCCTGACACCAGGAGGTGGGAAATGTGTCCTGGAGGTGCCAAGGAGAGAGGGCTGGCAGGGCCTGCTGGGCAGTGGTGTGTGCTGCGGTGTGTGCCATGGTGTGCTGTTCTGTGCTGTGGCAGGGACCCAGAGTGGGAGGCATGGGCTGTGCCAGCAGCCAAGGGGGAGCATGAGCCTCCAACAGAAAACACGGAAGAACGGAGAGCAATTAGCCTGGAGAGCGTGGCTGATGGAAGGGGCTGGTCCCAGCAGCGAGGGGAGGGGAGCAATGATTTAATTAATGCTGAGGAAGAGCGTGGTCTCAGCTAGTGTGTGGGCTGGCTGGAACGGGGGATGCAAGTGTCTCCTTCGTGTCCTGGGGGACAGGAGAGGGCTGGCTGCATTTGGGACAATGTGGAGCTGTGCTGGAGCCAGAGCTGGGTGAGGAGAAAAGGGGAGAGACAGGGATAAATGCCTTGTTCCCTGTCCTGGGGTGCTCCAGCTCAGCGATGAGAGGCAGAGACAGTCCACAGCGACAGTGTCTGTCACAGGAGTGAGTGCCCAGGGGATATTGTGTCTCTGGGAGCAGGCATCACTCCAGCTGGTTCCCTCCAGTGTCTGACAGGGCAGCAGCTTCAGCCAAGGGCCTGGTTTGTGGCTGTCTCTGTCCGAGACACCCTTGTGTCCCTGCTCTGTCCCCATCCCTGCCCCCATCCCTGTCCTAGCAAATGTGAGACCGTGGTGGCCACAGGTCCATCCCTGGGGAGAGACAGGCCAGTCCCTTTGCACATCAGCACCACACAGCCACAGGTCTGAGAGCATCTGATGCCACAGGGACCCCACAGGGTCCCCACAATGCCACAGGCATCCAGTGATGGCATGGGGACCCTGTGATGCCACAGGGACCTTATGACACCAAGGTGACCAGGCAATGCCATGGGGACACTGTGCCAGGATGCCAGCAGGGAGCAGCAAGAGAAGCTGGAGGAGCAGCTGGGTCCATTGAGGGTGAGGGTCTGAGACATTTTGATTTTCCACCAAAAATGCCCCATGGGTCTTGTTTGTGCCTGCTGGCTGCCCTGGGCTGGGCTCCTGCCAGAAGAGGGAACAGGAGGGAGAAGTCCTGGGATGCTGCACAGTTGGAACCTGCTCCCTCCAATTCCAAACCTGTTAGCTCACCCTTTCACATCTCCCTGTTTCTCAGGCTTTTCCTTGGAAAGGATTGAAGCCAGAGTAAAATGGTGACATGTTTTACACTGGTCCTGATTTATTTCACGTCTTACTATTGAGCCTTATTCCCTGTTTTCACGGTTGTTGTGGATTTTCACCAAAGGGGATAAACAGGTCTGGGATTTGGGGTTGTCATAGGAACTGTTTCTGTGCCACAGCCTCACTGCCAGCCTCATCCCCTCCCGAGTTCCTGATGGAGTGAGGGCTCTCGCCAGCACAGCAGAGGTGTCTCCAGCCCCCAGGCACAGCCCCAGTGACAGCCAGGGTATGGGACAGCCACCCATGGCACCGGGACACCCGGGATGTTCAGGGAGGAGATGGACTCCCAGGCACTACTCAGCCATGCCCACGAAGCAAACTGGGGCCCCCAGGCTGCAGAGCAGGGCTTTAAGTTGAGAAGAGTTGGAGGTTTTTGGAGGATGCTGCTTGTCCCTCTGGATTCTCTGGTGTCTAGTAGGAGGTTGTGCTACTGCAGTTATTGCTACTGGGAACCTCTCTGGCCAACCTGGAATAATTTTCATTAAATCCCTGGAGATGAAGGGGTGTGGGCTGGATGGGGGGCTGCCCTATGATTATTCCTCATCTCTTCAATCACAAGGGGAGGGGACAGGCAGTGAAAATGAAAAGCATCATGCGCATCCTTTGTGTCCAACACTCCTTTGGCCCGTGTGGTCCTTCCCTGCGGGACACTGTGAGGCCAAGCTTCTGGCAGTGATTAAAGAGGGGTTTCCAGGGCCGTGGGACAAGCAGGAACATCCAGTGCTTAAGAAAGACTCACTTTGTGCTTTTGATGTTGGACGGGACATTGCTCAGGAACAATCACCCTCTGGGGTGGCACGGGGAGGGCAGATCAAACTGCAGTGCTAAGTCCTGCCAGTGCCCAAGTGAGGGTCCCAGGGTGGGCAGGAGGGAGGTCCTGCCTGCCCTGGGGTTCCCGGGGCTCTTCATGCAGGATCAGCTCTTGGTGTCACGCTGGGATGGTGCTGGTCCCCCCAACACCCACACGTACAGTGTACCCGGAGTGAGCTGTGCACGCTCCTGGGATGCTCCAGGTGGTTTTGTCCAGGGAGAAGAGCTCAGGGTAGGGAAACCCTCTGGAAAGCTCCCAGCCCGAGGGCAGGATGTTGTGGGGTCTCTGGAGCTCCCTGCTCCTCCCGGCACCGAGCGACCTTAAAGCGTGGCTGTGCTTGGCCGCGGCCCCAGCGCTGGCTGTGCCCTGAGCCCGGCACAAGTGTCCCTCTGCAGAGAAGTGCAGGGAAAGGGAAAAATTTTGAGAAAGGCAGGAGAAGGGGGAAAGCAGGCGCTGCGGGAGGGAGCACAGCACGGGCTGAAAGCTCCCTCTCAGCGGGCTTTTGTTCGCCCTGGACGTGCCCAGCGATGCTGCCAGCCCGGAGGGGTAGTGCTGGCGCCGGTGGCTCCAGGCGATCCCGGAGCTCCGCAGCCTGTCCGGCGCCTCGTTCCAGCGACGTGCCCGTGGGCAGATGCAGCTGTCTCCAGCGGGGACCCCATCACCCCGCTGGGCTCTGTCCCTCGCCGCCGGCTCGCGGGTAGGCAGCGCTCGGACCCTCAACGCGCTCCTGAAAATAATTCCTTCTGACAGACCCATTTCTTCCACATGGTTCAGGCTTAATTTTATAATGGTATCAGTAGCTATGGCAACGTGTAAAAATAACGGATCCCCGAGCCCGGCAAATTCTCCGTAAACAGCTCCCGTCTCCCGGAGCCCGGCTCGGTGGGCATCACCCCTTGCCCACGGCTACCGCGGCCGCTGCGGTTTGTGGTTGGGCTGGGATTCACGCGATGACTAATTAACAGCGTTAACTGCTTACGCCTTGGGATGATGATTCCATCCGCTAATCCTTCGGGCTAGGCTAGGCTAATTGGGTGGATATCATTAACGCTGGCGGTCAGGAGCTCCTGTTACAGGGCTGCAGCACTGCGAAGGCTGGAGCACCCCAGACCCAGCAAGGGGCTGGCAGACACGGGGGGCCGGGCACGGCTCAGCCCCCGCGGTGTCAGGGGGCTACTAGCCCCATGCGCATCTACAGCCCGCCCCAGAGCCGTCACCGCTGCACATCCACGCGTGTGCACACGAAGGAACGCGCACACGAATGCAAAGAGGCACACGAAGATCAGGTTTCCCGCATCAGGAGCTCCTCTCGGCAATCAGCCGGGGCCGGCGTCTGCCGCGGCTCAGAGGTCTCCGGTCACCAATGCCAGTGGATAATCCCAGGCAATATTTTCTAAACCTGTTAGACATCACACAGACCCTCTAAATCCCTGATCCCCCTCCAAGGCTCCAGCGGGATGGCAGCACTTGGCAGCTCGGATTTGCAGCTCCTTATCAGGGCCAGCCCCTCGGAGCGATGCAGTCACCGGGAGCATGGTGGATCCTGCCGAGCCAGAATTAATCCTCCAGATTTTTGTTGCCTTTCAACTTAAAAAAAAAAAAGGACAAGTCAACACAAACCACTTGGAGAAGCGTTTTTCTCCATCCAGCCTCCAGCAGCAGGGCCAGAATAACCCCAACTCCACGGAGCTAGGAGCACTGGATCAGGCAGTGTGGATGTGCCTGGTTTCAACGGAGCCAAAATAAAGAGGTCTGGCATGTGGCCCCTGAGCCTTGAGGCTGCTGTGGGGACAACATGGGGACTGTCACTACAGGGACAGCCTGGCAGCAGG
Source organism: Lichenostomus cassidix (assembly GCF_008360975.1). Classification (NCBI taxonomy): domain Eukaryota; kingdom Metazoa; phylum Chordata; class Aves; order Passeriformes; family Meliphagidae; genus Lichenostomus; species Lichenostomus cassidix. Next base: position 6,956,828 of record NC_139500.1, on the reverse strand, counting down.
GTCAGCACACTCTTCCAAGGGCTGGATCTGCCTGTTTCAGGGGGTGCATCCCCTCTGCATCCCAGCAGCTGTGCCATTCCCACTGAGAGGCATCGGATGCCACACTTTCATAAATGACTCCATGAAGCCCCTGCTGCTGGACCCACAATTTCTCTTTGTAGTAAAGGGTGACGTGGGGTTGTACCAGTTCTCCTACACCTCACATGCCATGTCTCAGCCCTCCATGGGGCATCACTCCGGCGATGCCCACATGCCAGGGTGTCACAGCACAAATCCACCTCAGAGCCTGGACTTTAGCACTTCACAGCAAGCGCTCTGCCAAGCAGGAAGCAATGGGCTGAGCTGGCTGAACATGATCAATCCCCCACGTTAGCAGTTTTATTTCCATCCGCAGCTGCCGCAGGACTCTCAGGCAGCGCAGCCTCCATGAGCTCCAGCCGCCGGCCCGGCAGCACAGCGTTATCTGCTGCTGCAGCCTCGGATGCGCTTTCGTGATAACGATTTGCAATCAACAAAGAACTTGGAGAGGATGCAGAAAAAAAACAAAAACTGGCATTAGAAAACTGAGATGATATCGCTCTTCCCTCAGCTGGGCTCCTCACCCCGCCACACTCCTGGTGGTAACGCCAAGGGGAGACCAAGGTCTTCTCCAGCATCGCTCCATGGGGCTGGCTGTGTGCTGGGGGATCTGGGTGTTGGCACTGCCACCACATCCCCATGAGCCAGTACAGTGCAGAACTTCCCCCTCCAGAGGGGGGAGGGAGGCTTTGGTTCAAACCAAGCTCCCTGTAGCCCATCAATGATTAACATCCAGCTCTGAAATGTCCCTGCATGGCTGAAGCTCTCTGCCTGCCCTCCACCCGCTCCCTGCCATTTCCTCATCCACAGAACCTCTGCTCCTGGGGCTGAGGAAGGGTCCCAGGGTGGGCACCAAGGCTCCCAGTGGCTCTGGAGCCCACCAGAGCTGGGACGAGTCCAGTAGTGCCCCAGACAGACAGCATAGATATCTCCCACAGTTTTGCAACCACTGGCACAAAGGGTGCCTCTTTGTGTCCCCAGCAAGCTGTCCTGAGTGGGGGCTCTCTTGTGCCCTTGTCCCTGTCATCAGTTGAGGTTGAAAAAGCCCTCTCAGACCAAGTCCAACTGCTCCCCCAGCATTGCCAAGCCCACCACTAACCCATGTCCCCAAGCGCCACATTACATGTTTTATGAACACTTCCACAAATGGTCACTCCACCACTTCCTGTGCAGCTCAGTCCCGGGTCTGTGCGTGTGTTGCAGACCCACAGCAGCGTGCAAACCCTTCTCTGGGGCAAGGGGCAGGATCCTGTCTGCCAGCAAAGGTCAGCACAGCCCTGCCAGCCCTCGCGGCACCTCGCCGGGCACAGGCGCCAGCACTGCCAGCCCTGTCCTTCCCAGCTGACCCCACTGCCGGGTTTTCCCAGCCTGTCAGCAGTTTTACCCTAAAACTCCTCACCTCAGGTCAGCCAGGGCCGTTTCCAGGCCAGGCACAGGATATAAACCACCTTTCCTGCTCTGACACAGCCATGAGGAATTCCCCCATCCAGAGGGTGAGTGTGCTGGGCTGCATTAAGGAAGCCCGGCCAAGTCACCCGGTTTGCAGTGTCCCAAAGGGCACCACTGTGGGTGGCAGCAGCCTGGGAGCACAGCACAGCCTCGGGATGGGTGAGCTGCACTGTGGATACAGTCCCAGCTGCAGCCCGTTGGTTTTCCTTCTTGCTTGGCAGACAGTGGTGGACATTCTGATGGTGGTGGGTGGTCTGACACTGTCTGAGCTCTGCTGCCACTGCTGAAGCCCAGGGTGACAGTGTGTGAATGCCATCAGGGTGCTCAGAGCATCACTCCAGCCCAGCAAAGCCCAGCGTGGGCAGGCAGTGCTCTATCCTTCCCTCATCCTCCCTGAAAGTCATTTCAGGGGCTTGGAGGGAAACAGCTGATCCTGGCAGTGCTGTGGATTAATCCAGTGGCAGAGGGACACTAAAATTAAGTGGGCTGTGATTTGGAGCCCTGGTCCCTAAAGAGAGGGCAGAAACAGGCGGTGGGTCTGGTCAGTATGCACAGAGGGGTCTCCTCAGAAAATCCCCCATGCCAGGTAGCACCTCACCTCATCCCCACTCATCTCCCTACACAATCTGCACCAACTGGGCCTGAGAGCTCTAACAAAGACAGGAGAGAGCTGAAATAACTCAGCTGTAACTTCTAAATCACCCAATAAAAGCTTGGTCAAAACAATTGCAGGCAGCTCCCATGAGCCCCCTCAAAAGGTGAGAGGCAAAGCCCATGTTCAGGCTGCTCACAGGGCATCCTCCACAGCCCACCCTCACCTTTCTTCTGGCAATCACAGCCTTACCGAGGCCCCTGTGGCTCATCACCCTCTCCAGGACTTCTCCCATATAAGGGGGTGATTGGGTGCACCCCTTCCCCATCTGCAGGTGCTCATGGTGGTGGATGCTATCACAGGAGTGTGAGGATACAGGTAGGATACATAACCCCTGCTTCTTAAATCACTATTTGGAGGGCTCTGGCTGCCCCTTCCCTGGGTCACAGTCCATGAAAACCATCCCCACGTTAACATATTGCTTGTTATAAGTTAAGATGAGATAAACTAATTTAAGCTTCCCCTGTACTGGATGTCTCGGCTTAAATTGGCAAGGTACCTAATGAAGCTGCAGCTCCATTTGTTAGGGCTGGAAGCCCTAAATATCAGCAGTGTAATTGGTGCTCCCCGCTTCAGGAGACATTTGCGTGTTTTTCTCCCAGCTGAAAGCCCTCTTTGGGTGCTGACTGAAGCCTGCAGGGGGAGGGCTGTAGGATGTGTCCACCTGGATCTTCTGGAGGGGTCTTGAAATTTGGTTTTAAAACCAGAGGGTAGAGGGGTGAATGTGCTGCTCTCTGGCTGCATGGAGGCTGCACTGTCTTGTGGGTGCCAGAACAGACCTTGTGTGGGCCAGGTGCTCTGATGTGGTCCCACAGGGTGTTTTGTTGTGGTGAGCAGTGAAAGCAGCACTTTTCAGGGTGCTGGGTCTGGGCTGGGAAGTGCTTGGGGCTGGGACTGGGCCAGGATGGCTCTGAGCTTCCCCAGGACAGTGAGTCCCTGCAGCTCCACGTGTTCACTGCTGTGTTATTTGGGTTTATCAAGGAATCTTTGAGGTTAGAAAAGACCTCTAAGATCATTGAGTCATTATTGTAGAGAGCTCCCACAAGTGCTGGCTGTTCACCGGTGCTTGGGAATGGCTCTGTGCCCACAGCCCCAAAAGAGCACTGCTGGATGCTGAGTTTGGAGTACTTTCCAGAATGATGTCCAAAGTATCGGTGTCTTTTTCTACTTATCCCTCGATTGGTTTGGGTTTTGAGGGTGGACTGAGCCTTCTGGGGCAACTGCTGTGTCCTGGTGTGATGTGGCTACTCAGTCAGGCTATTGGTACTTCTACTGTGCCATCCTGTGCTGGAGTGGGGGTCAGGATGGACAAAGTCCCAGGCAGGGAATGATTGCACTCAACTCCATTAGTGAAATGTGATTCATTCACTAATTAACAGGCCCAGGTTTGGCCCTGCAGGGCAGAGAGTGGAACCTCTCCCATCTCCATCCCCTGTGAAGCCCCTCCAGCCAAGTGAGCCACTGCTGCACCTGGGGGCCATCAGGGCTGGGAGAGGATCAGACAGGCAGCTGATTAAGGGATGAAAGAACAGTCTGGGCAAAACCAGTGCTGCAGGACTTTCCACTGGGATCACCCTGGCACAGCTGTAATTGTTCCCGTTGGGTGCTGCCAGGCTCTGGCAAGGGATGGAGTGCTGTTGCCCTGGCTGGGGGTCCCTGTGTATGGAGGGATCCCCACCTCCTCTTGGGGAGGGAGCAGATCCTGCTGTCCATGCAGAGCTGCCCAGCTGGAAATGAAGGAATGCAAAAAGCACATTGAGCCTGTGGTCCTGGCTGGGAATAGGGAAGGGTTGCAGACCTCTGCCCAGCCCCCAGCCAGCACCCAAACCTGCGGGGGTGGCTGAGCCTGGCCCAGCTCCACCACACGGAGCACATGCCTTCCCCAAACAGGTGCTGGCAGCGTGATGTGAGTTCCTCAAAGCTGTGAAAATCAACTTTATTCTTGAAAAGCTCTTCTGAAACGCTGCCCTGTCCCCATGCTGGCTGCTGCCCAGTTCCTGGGGCCAGGGAGAGCCGAGCTCCGGAATCCTCTGGGGTCTCTGGAATTCTCCCTGCAGGAGCAGGGATTTTGAGCTGAAGCACGGAGATGCTGCAGAGCGAGCGCAGCCTGGGTGCCCGCTGGCAGCATGGAGAGCCTGGCAGCACTGCCTGCCCTGCCAAGCAGCACCACAGCCTCCTGCTCACTGTGGGTGTTCTGTACGGAGGGAGGAGGATGATGATGGTGGAGTTGCACATCCAAAATTTTGCATTGTCTCGTTCTCCCTCCTAGGAGCCAAACCCTCCTCTTCCCTGGGTTCCCTGCCTGACGCAGGGCAGGGGCTGTCCTCCCAGGGTGTATCCTCCAAACCTCTGCTGTTGGAGCAGGGCCCCTGTGATGCTGAGTGGAAGGGCCATGGGTAGGAGGGGAGGCAGCTGAGCCTGCCCATATGCTTCCTAATGGGAGCAATAGCAGCTCTTCCCGGGAAGCTCGCGTCGCACCATCTGCTCTGCGCGCTACCTTCACTTGCAGAGCTTTTTTAAGCTCTAACTTCCCTTCCTGAGCGCTCTGCGGTGGCTGCTGCTTGTGTGCAGGCTGGCTCTGCTCTGTAATCGCCTCTGAACAGGTTGTCTGAACCTTCAGCAACGAGAAGGAGAACAGCCCAGACAGGCTGAAGCCAACCAGGCCTTCAGGAACTGTGCTTCCACGTAAAAATAACCAGGAAAGGTGGCTGTGAACGGTGGCAGTGTGTCCCTGGCATTTTCCCTCCTGCTCGGCACCACTTACCCCGAGGCTCCCTTCTTCTGGACTTGGGCTGGGTGGGATGCACTGCTCATGGTGGTGCAGTGCAGGGTTTCCATAAACCACCACTAATCCCGTGGAATATCCTGAGCTGAATATCCTGACGCACAAGGATCATAGAGTCCAACTCCTGTCCCAGCACAGGACATTCCAACAATCCTACCCTGTGCTGCAGAGCATTGTCCAAGTGCTCTTTGAGCTGCGGCAGGCTTAGGGCTGTGATGACTGACCTAGGGAGTCCCAGTACCCAAACACCCTCTGGGTGAAGAACCTTTTCCTAATAGCTAAACTCAAACTCCCCTGACAGAGCTTCATGCAGTTTCCTCAGGTCTTATCCCTGGTCACCAGAGAGCAGAATTCAGCACCTGCCCTCTGCTTCTTCTTGTGAGGAGCCTGTGGACTGTAGTGAGGTATCCCCATGTCCCATCCCTGTTAAAAAGAACTACTGCCATGTGCAAAAGGACAAATCCAAGGGCTCCTCTGGATCCCTGCTCCTTGCTGGCCACTCTGGACACCTGTGTGAAAGGAAATGATGGCTGTGCTGGGTTTCCCAGGGGCAGTGCTGGCCACAAATGTTTTTCCAGTGGGAGCAGCACTGGCCACAGCCCTTGAGTGCAGCCTCCAGCTGCAGGGGGATCCCAGAGGGAGGTGAATGCAGAAGCCTGGGGAGCTGGTCCCGGCTCCCAGCAGCACTAAATTAAGGCTGGATGTGCCCCATGGGCGTAGCTGGGGCTGAGGGGGAGGCTGGCGGGGCTGGGGATGCGTGGGCGGACGCCGTGCGCAGATTGATGGTGCCAAGTCACTTCAGATATCTCGGCTCTGTTTGTGCGAGGCTCTAAATAAAACCGACAGCCCTGGCGGCTGCGAGGGGAGGAGGGGGGAGCCAGCAGCGGGTCCTCCAGTACTTCACCCGGTGCTGTCCTCGGGGACCCTGCCCGGTGTGGGAGAGTGGTTGGTGTGATCTGTGCTGCTGGGGATACTGCAGGTGATGCTTGGTGGGCTGGGAGCTCCTGCTCTGCAGCATCTAACCCACCCCTGGGAGGGTAGAGGGGACAGTGGGGTGGTGCCAGGAGCTGCCAGCATTGCACCTGCTATCCTAGGTGCCTGGCCCGGCCTGGCTGAAGTGCCCACGGGGATGGGAGAAGCTGTGACAGGTACAGGCAGTGGAGAATGTGTCCTTGCAGCTCCCCTGGGAAGGACTTTGTGTCAGGGAGAAGCAGGGTGGTGCAGAGACATGAATCCCATGGATGCTGACATTGTGACACTCTCCTCCTCCTCCTCAGCCCTGTCTACCATTACAGCTGTCTTGTCCTCAGGCTCTCTCTTCTCCTTGCTTCGGGCTCCCACAGAGGGGACATGACAGGGATGTCCCCATTCTCCCAGCGTGCTGTGCAGGAATTTCCTCTCCCTCCCCAGCCACCCTCCGCCTGTTTGTCCTGCACCAGTGTCCTCTCCTGGCCCTGACCCTGGTGGGCCAAGCTGACCTGTCCCTGTGGCACCTGCAAAACACCACCCGTGCCTCTGCCATGGCCTGTCACAGCTCAACCCTCTGCGGTCCCCTGGGATGTCCCTGGGCAGCTGGGACCCCAAGGCTGCGTGCTGCTTGTGCCTCTGCCACGGGCTGTCCTGGCTCAGCCCCGGGTGGCCCCTGGGTGTTCAGGACCCCCAAGGCTGTGTGCTCCTGCACCCCAACCCCAGCTCAGGGATGCTGGGCTGTGTACTGAGGCCGTGCCGAAGCGGTGGCTACACTGGCAGCGTGTGGCGAGTGAGGGAACCCCCAACCCCATCCCCGCAGCCCTGGGGCCACGGAGCCCCCCTCCCTCTGCCCCGACCGAGAGGGACAGGGCACACCGGAGCTGCTGGCGGCCGGTCCCGGGGGTCCTCTCCCGGCCCACCTTAAGGCAGACGCACACCGGGTTGACCGGAGGACTCTGCCCCGGGGCGGGCGGGGCTGCCTTCGCCCCCGCCACGGGGGGAAGCGGCGCAGAACCGGGGCTGCTGGGAGCCCGAGGGGGTCTCTAAGCCGGGGCCAGCTCCGTCCCTCCCCGGTACCACGGCAACGGAGGCGGCGCGGCGGCGGGGGGGAGGCGGCTCCGCGCGGCACCGGGGCACGCGCCCGCCCGGGGCCCCGCCGCGGCGCCCCGAGCCCGGTCCGGTGCCCACGGGCGGCGGCGGGGCCGCGGGTCCTCCGTGTCGGTGCGTGCGTGTGCGCTGCCCGCCCGCCGCGGGGGGGGAAAGGGGGGAGCCCGGCCTCCTTCCTCATTTTGGGGCTGAGAAGAGCGATTTCCTTCGCCAGCTGCAGTTCTGCGGTTTTTCCCCCCTTTTTTCTTTTTCTTTTTAATTTTTTTTTAATTTGTCTTATTTACCAAACCCAGCCGCCGAGCCGGGCGCGGGGCCGCGCTGTGAAGCCGCGGGCTCCGCTCCCCGCACCGATGGAGTCGCATCCCCGGGATTCCGGCCGCACCGCCTGGGCACTGCCCTGCCTGCTGCTGCTCGCCCTGCCCGGTAAGCCATGGCTCCTGCCTGACTCCCAGCTCTTCTCCTTGCCCTCTTCCCCCTTCCCCTCTCATCCTGCTCCCTTGCTCTGCCCTCTTCTTTCCCACCGGGCTCCTCTTCTCTGCTTTGCTCTGTTTTCCTCTTTTGCCTCCCACCCTGCTTTGCCCTGTTCTCCCCTTTCTCGCGCTGCTTCACTCCTCTGCTTTGCCCTGTTCTCCCCCTTTTTTCCCTCCTGCTCCTCTGCCCTGTTTTCCCCCTTTCCCTCCCACCCAGCTCCTCTCCCCGCTCTACTGTTTTCCCCCTTTTTTCCCGCCCCGTTTCCCTCCATGCCCTGTCCTGCGTTTTCCCCAGTGCTCGCCTCTCCCCGCTCCCGCACACCTCCGGTACCGACATGACGCCGCCTCTCCGCGCACGGTTGGTTTGACCTTTCCTGCGGTGACCTAGAGCGCGGCGATGGCCGAGGGGCTCCCGCGGGGCCCTCGCCCGGCGGCTCCTCTCGAGCCAAACTTCAAGGCAGGCAGGCATTCCCCTTCCCTGCCAGCTATGGGTGAGGCAAATCTCAGCAAGCAACCCGAATTCCCACTTGGAGATGGTAGTGGAGCAGGCATGGGGAGGCTCTGGTGAGGGCTGCCTGCCTTCTCTGCCAGGAACTTGTTTTTCTTGCTACCCCCCTGCTTCACCCCACTGTGGGCTCTCTCTCTGTTCAGCTGTTGGGCACTGAAGCGGTGGGATTGCAACACCTCCAGGTACCCTGTGCCACCTAGCCCTGTGTCACCTCAGGTTCAGGGTGACCCAGCCCTTCTTGGGGCTCCACCAGTCCCTTATAAAAGCTGGGGGACACAGCAAAGGACCAGTCAGCGTGTACTGTTCTTGGCTGTTTCCCTTCCCTTACCAGCAGTGGGAAGTCTCTCATCCCACCAGGAACGAAGCCCTGTGGTGACTGCTGCTTTCAAGGATGTTTCCTTTCTAGGGTGTTTCGTTTTGGGTGATTTCGAAGGAATCTCTCTCCTTCCTGCCAAGGGAGGGACAGGGCTTTTGAGGCAAACCTGTGGCAGTAGCGATATATCTTCAGAAGCATTTTGCTGCTGAGCTTTTTGCCTGGTCTATTCCAATTCCAGCCAGATCCTACTGCAAGCCGCCCAGCCTAGGTTCCGCAGGGGAAACCCAGATTCTCCCAAGCCCATTGAGATATTTACCATCAAAGCTTTAGTTGGGCAAAGAGTTGGATGCAAACTTGGGCAGAAAGCAAATGCTTTCAGCACAACACTCCTCGCTTTGAGTTGCCTGATCACAACTGAGAAGTGTTGGCCCCAAACTGAAAACTCCGGCTGCTGAGAGCCAAGAAGGCTTTGGCGGTGAGCGCGGCTTCACAGTGAGCCACTGCGATTTCCTGCATGAAAGAATGGCTCCAGCAAAGCTCCTGAACTTAATTAAATGTGGTCTTGGAGTAAGAGCCCCATTTCTCTGAGCCAGCCGTGGGAAAAGAGCCACCCTGGGGTGAAAAGCCCTGGGTTGTGAAGTGGTTTGCATCCTTGATTTTAGGCACAAACGTGCGGATCTTTCTTTTCCATATGGTGAATCCCGCCTGGGCCATGGCTCAAACTAAGCTGAACTCCAGCAGAGTTGGCCCAGGCTCCCACTGCCGGCTGTTCTGACAGCTTCTGCAGAAGTGAAGGGGAAAAGGAAAGGTCCTGGAGGAGACCTTCCTGTGGGGCAAAGGCAGCGATATGGGAAACCAGACAGCAAAGCCCCGTTGAGAAAATGTGCCCTGCAGAGCCCTTCCATGCCAGTGTGTCTCCACAGAGGGCTTCAGCTGTTCTTCCTAGAGCCTTTTCCAAAGGGGAATTCAGTTTGCTTCTGAGGCTCTGGCTCTTGGGATGAATTTCTGCTGATGCTGGAGGAGGGGAGCTTGGAAATGGTGGCTGCGTGGGAGCCAAGGCTTCCTCTGATGTCATGGATGTAAAACACAGCCTTTACTACAAGCCTCCCTGAGTGCCCCGGGGTCTGCTCAGGGCTCGACAGCTATCCCCAGGGCTCTCCTTGCCTTCCCTAAACAGCAGATTCCAGGCCTTTTATAGGCAGCACCTGTTAGTTTCCGCCCCTGGCAGCCCTGCTGCAGGTGAAATTCCAGAAGGATTATTTTGGGGTTCCCTTGCCCATCGGCCTGTTCCTTCAGTGAGTGACCGTGGGGCTTTGGATGCCACTGACCAGCTGCACGTTGTTTCTGGAGCACACAGCTATCCTGGAGCTCCTTCCCCAGCTCCTTCAGAGGAAAAAAATCTATTTTTACCAGGAAGCATCCAAGCAGCCTCTCCTGAATTAAACCCCGGCCTCTTGCAATCTGTTCAATATCAAATACTTCAAAAGGTGGAATATAGAAAAAAATGTGTCACCGACATGGAAAACTTGCACTGCAGCGAGAGCTGGGATTATTTTGCTCCCAAATTAAACTGAATAACGGGAAGGAGGCAGGCTCTGCCAGATCGTGCTCCTGCCTCTGCTCTGGGCTGGAAGTGCTCTGGGTCTCACTGCGAGGGTGCTCCCACCTACGTGGGAAATGTCAGGTGATGCTTTTCAGGGCTCTAAAACCCTTGGCTAATTCTGGAGTGTAGGATAGAACAGATTACAGGGTCAGGGCACCTAAATGCCCCATGATCTTGGGGGCAAGAGGATCGTGTTCCAGTTCCAGGTGGTTTGAAATCCAAGTCTAAGAAAAAAGTGTCATTAGGCAGCAGGTGAGAAGCAGGGAAATGGTGAGAAATTGTGGTGTCCCATGTGTTTGTGGTGTGAAGACCTCCAACATCCCACTCCTGGTGCACAAGCACGTCGTGAGCTGCTGAGAGGGAGCTTGGCCACGCTCCTTGGTCCCCTTTAAAAGGGGAAGGAGAGGGGAGGCATGTGCTGCATGTGAGGAGAAGCTGTGTTCAGGGAGAAAGAGGAAAGGAGCTTTGGTGGAAACTTTGCATTTTCTAACTTGCATATTCTGGGGTTTTCTGCCAACTTCCCCTTTGTGTTTTCCCATCAGGGTGGAGGGGGGGGACATTGCTGTGAGCTGCTGCAGGGGGTTGGGGTTGTTCTGAGTGGGGAGGGGTCAGGTTGGTCCTGGTGTGGGGTGTTGGATGCAAGCAGGAGGTGAAGCCAGGTCTCACTGGGACTCCTGCTTCTTGGCCAGGAGGTGTGAGCAGGTCTTGGTGGGGTGTTCCTGTGGTGGCTCAGGGCTGGAGCTTGTGTGTCAGAGATCAGAAATCCCTGAATGGGGTGATCTGAGCAGAGCTAGGTGAGGGTCTCTGAAGCAGCAGTTTAGAACACATGGAAAAATATCCAAAACCCCCATTTTAATCTTATCTGAGGGGCTGCCTGGAGCCTCACAGTGTTTTCTGCAGTGACCGAGAGCTGCCAGTGAAGCCTCCAGACAGGCAGCGCTGCCGGCAGCGTGAAGCCCTTTTTTCCCCTCAATCCTCTGGGAGCAGTAGCAGTCAGGAAAGCACCTTGCATCCTATCCCTGGACAGCAGCATGCTCTGTGCCTGCTAATCCATGGGCATGGGAGGCAGGCAAGGGCGCTCGCACACTGCTGCCCCAGTGAGGAGAAAATGCAGGCTCGGTGACATGGAATGCATACAGACCATCCACATTTGGCTGCAAATCTGGACCCTGGGAGAGATCCCTGCTGCTTGCAGGGATAAATCCCTGTGGTCCCAGGAAGGCAGGACCCTTGTGCCACGGCAGTGAGGAGCCTGTACTGCAAACCAGGCATGGCAGCCAACCACAGGCAGGGCACCCAGCCATGCTCGGCTCAACATCCCGGTGCTTCTGTGGACATTCCTCTGAGACCATCACTGCAACCACGAAATGAGCGTGGGAGCTGAGCAGTGCCCACCCTGACCACTCTCTGGTGTTGAGGTCAGATCTGGACCCCCAAAGCAGGCACTTTCCCAGCTTTCCCTCTCAGCACACCATGTGCCTCGTGGGGAGTTGGCAGATGGAGAGAGGGAGGATGAAGAGGAGGCGCTCAGCTCGCTCGTGTCGGGCTGTGTGGGGTGGTGCAGGCAGTTCTACCCAGTGCAGGGGACCCTCAAGGGGACACGGGGGTCACCACTCCTTAGAAGTTGTTTTTACAGAGGATTGCAGAGGGGAGCAGTGTGTAACACACTCATCACAGGGCACAGAGTGTGTGGTGGGGAGGGGGCTTGCCCTGAGCCTCTGCTCCCGTGGCCACGTACAGGGCCAGTGTCCCTTGCTGTACTGAGTGATGCCTGCTATTGAGCTTTGTTTGCCAAGTTTGGTGGAGCCAGAACTTGGCATTATGGCCCCCCTGGGTATGTGGAAGGGCTGTGGGGTCTTTGCAGTTGCTGGCTGGGGCTGCCAGTCCTTGTGCCTGTGGCAGCCCTGTCCCTGCTTGTGCCGCATCCTCATGCAGTGGTTCAGTGAGAGATGGACGATGTGATGGTTCTTCTGTGTTTCTGAACTTCCTCTGAGCGTTTCTCAACTATTTCTTGCAAAAGGTCTGTTGGAGGCAGTGGGTGATGGAGAAGTTCAGGAGATGGAGAAGTTCAGGGGATGCCACAGCAGTGCATCCAGTGGTGTTTGCCCTGCATTGGTGCTGTGCTCAGCACATGAGGTCTCTGCTCCAGGGCTGCTCCCCACAATTTGGGTGTCACCTGAGAAGCATGGGGTTGCCTTGCAGGAGCCCAGAGTGCCACTGCTGGTGTGCAGGACCAAGGCTCAGGGTGAATGACTCATCTGGTCATAACACAAACCAACTCTGTCCCTCTGCTTGTTTTATGGGAAAAACTTGTTCTGGTGTTGAATGCTGCTCCTGCATTAACCCTGACACGCCTTCAAAGGGAAACACCAAGGGCTGAAGGTTTTGGCTGAGGATGCTGCAGACTGATGCCCTGGGTGAAAAGCCTTTAACTGGGGCAGTCTGGAGAAACTGCTTCTGGTAATTCTGGCTGTAGAGATCGAGTAATTCCACACATGGTGGAACAGTGAGAACATCTGTGGGTACGGCACATACCGCTGTGAGTCAGGAGGGATTAACAGCTGCCAAAAATCAACTCTGGTCTCTGTGAGAGCCAGCTGTGGCCAGAGGGATCAGAGCAGCTTGTCCTACAGCAGGTCCTCCTGGGAGCATCCAGCCAGAGATTATCCTGCTGTGTCCAAAAGGAAGCCTTGGCAGAAGTTACTGTCCTGGGTTTCCCTGAAAGGAGGCTGAAGCCAGGTGGAGGTCATTCTCTTCTTCCAAATAATAAGTAACAGGACAGGAGGAAATGGCTTCAAGTTGTACCAGGGGAGGTTTAGGTTGGATATTGGGGAGAAGTTATTCACTGAAAGGGAAAGAGAGCTGTCCAGGGCAGTGGTGGGGTCACCATCCCTGGAGGGATTTAAAAGATGTATGGATTTGGCACTTGGGGTCATGGTTTGGTTGTGGCCTTGGCAGTGCTGGCTTAATGGTTGGACTCTGTGATCTAGGAGCTTTTCCAACCTAAAAGATTCTGTGATTCCATGATTCTGGTGTGAAAGATGTGGAGTGCTGGTCCATGTGCTCCCCAGGCTGCTCAGTTACCTGCTCAAACGCAGTGGTCTCTGTGTGACCATGACACCAATTCTGGGTGCCACTGCCACCTGTTACCAGCAGGTGGATTTAAGTGGTTGCCCCACTTCTCTCCCATGTGGCTTTAAAAAATGTTCCTTTAAGCAGTGACAAAGATTGAAATCTTAGTGAGTTTGGTTGCAATAACTATGCTGGTGTGGGAAGAGCTGATAAAATTAACCCCTGGGTAACCCATGGATGTGTAGTGGGGGTGATCTGGGATGTCACTGTCTGTCTGTGCAGGGAGGTGCAGCGCAGGCAGCTGGATTAGGGACAAGTGGTGTGCAGATGCTCTGAAGGTGATGACTCCCTGTGGCTGCTGGTGAGCAGGAACAGTGCTTGGCTGGCATTGGTGGTGGGGGTTGGCTGTGCTCAGCTGGAATCACCAGGGCTGGGATTCCACACAGAAATAGGACAGATTCAGGGCAGAAAATGCAGTGTCATATTGGTAATGGGAGCTGGCTCTGTGGAGCACCTTGTTTTGTGCCCTTCTTTCTCCTGGTTGACAAAGCCAGGTGGCTGTGGGAGGCAGCCCAGCATGTTGGAGGTGTGGGCAGCTGGGATTTGCTCCATGATTTAGCCGTACGGAGCACAGCACAGTCACCAAGCAAAGCTCTGTCCAGCTCTGCTGCTGAGCCCTGTGGGCAGAGCACTGTGTCTGTGGCCACAGCCCTGTCACCCATGGTCCCCACGAACTGAGTGGGGGGCTCAGCCTGTCCCAAGGCTGGGAGAACAGTGGGGAGTCTGGATGTGCAGTGCCAGGCAAGACTTAGTCTGTTTTTTCTACAGGTGTGGGTGCCCAGGCGGATCAGGACTTCAAGCTGCAGCAGCCCCAGGACAAGGTGTCAGTGACAGCAGGGGAGACGCTCACCCTGAACTGCACCATCTCTGGAAGTGCTGCAGTTGGTGCCGTGAGGTGGCTGAAGGGCTGGGGCAGTGGGAACAGGACCATCTATGACCAGAGAGAAAAGAATCCCAACCCCCGTGTGACGAGAGCAGTGGTTGAGTCTCCCACAGACTTCACCATCCGCATTGGGAACGTTCAGCCTGAGGACATGGGCACCTATTACTGCGTGAAGTTCATCAAGGTCCTCGGTGGTGAAGATGAGGTCTTTTGGCATGGAAATGGCACAGTGGTGTCTGTGCAAGGTGAGTGGGGCTCCCAGAGCAGCTCCTGGTGGGAACCAGCCCAGCCCAGCACAGTGGGCTCTGCTCAGGGTGAGCAGGGATGGGGAAGGAGTTCAGGGGCTGGTCCAGGAGAGGATCCCATGGGCCATGCCTGTGCCCTTGTACGAGATTCTGCTCCTGGCAGACCCAGGCCGGGCAGGGGCACAGAGCCTGGTCTGACAGCCTCGTGCTTCTCCCCACAGCCAAACCCAGCCCCCCACTCGTGTCTGGGCCAGAGCAGAGAGCAGGGCCACAGCAGTCAGTGCCTTTCACCTGCACAACTGGAGGGTTCTTTCCTGAAGAAATTAGAGTGAAATGGTTCAAGAACAGAGACCCCATGGTGGCTCAGGCGCCCAAGGTCACTGAATGGAAGGGGAATTCCTACAACATGTCCAGCACAGTGATGGTGACTCTGCAGAAGGATGATGTTGGCTCGCAGCTCACCTGTGAGGTGCGGCACTCCACTCTGCAATCCCCTCTGCGTGGGATGTACCAGCTCAGCAGAGTGCTGAGAGGTGAGGTCTGAGGGACTCGTGCTGGGGTGTCCTGCTCCTGTGGGGCTAGGGTCCCTGGGAGGAGGATGGGGGGTCCCTGGGGCAGCAGAGCCAGGGGCACCAAGCACTAAGTGCTGTCTCTCTTCCCAGTTCCTCCCAGTGTCGAAGTGCGCGCTGAGCCGAGCCCTGTTGATGTGAACAAGACCGTGACCTTCACCTGCCTCGTGAAGGAGTTTTACCCAGCAAACTTGTCTGTTTCCTGGCTGGAGAATGGGACTGAAATAAAGGTGAAGAATGCCTCCCGGGCATCAGTGCTCCCCCGTGGCTTGTTCGAGCTGAGAAGCCAGGTGGAAGTGCAAGCGATGGAGGAGAAGAACGGGTCGATTGTCACCTGTGTGGTAGTACATGATGCCCAGGCCCCTGTCAGCTACTCAGCCAGCCTGTGGATCTCCAACCCGGCCCAGGAAGGACTGAGCAAGGGGTTCCAGATGGATAAGGGTGCGTCAGAGCTACTGGGATGGGGTGCTTGCCAAGGTGGTTGTGTGGTGTCACCCCCTGAGGAAGCTCAAAGGCTCTTCAAAATCTAGTTGAACAACCAAATCTCCCTATCAGGGGGCTGGGGGATGAGATGGTGGCAGGCACCGAGCTGTCCTCCTTGGTGCTTCATGCATCACTGGGCCAATCCCAGCTGTGAGGCTGAGGGGACTGGGAAGTACCATGTTCTTGGGCCATGGTGACTTTTTCATTGATGTTTCAGACAATTTGCTCATCTACGTCGTGGTGGGTGTGGTCTGCACCGTGCTGGCCCTGCTGGTTGCTGCAATTCTGTACCTCATCCGGGCAAAGCAGATCAAGGGTAAGGGAGCTGAGTGTGTGGCAGGGAAACAGCTACTCCAAACCCCCTTTTTCTTATCTTTCACATGGGTTTCGCTTTGCCCCATTGGACAATAATTCCTGGCAGTGTGGCTGCAGCTCCTGCCCAGTGGGGTGATGGATAGAGCTGCCCAGGTTGTTTGCAGGCTGCAGGGAAAGTTCTGCCTGGTCTGACCCTGCCCTGCACCTCCTGTGCTCCCCCAGGAATAGTCCTGGAAGAAATGGAGTGAAACTCCAGGGAATTGCAGGCAGTTGCCTCTGGGAAAAGATGTGTCCTTGTCCTTGAAGCAGTCTCTGCATGTGTTCTCTGTGCCCGGGGAAATGGGGCATTTGTCTTGTTTCCTGAATTATTTCTTTCCTAAACTACTTCTCTTCCAGCAGGTAAAAGCTCGCCATCTGCCAGGTGAGTGCAGATCTTTTCTAGCCTCTGGGTAACCTGTGGGAGCTCTGAGCTGGACACCTCCAGCCCACAGAATCCCTCAGGTTTGGGACAGAGCTGTATCCCCAAAACTTGTCAAAGGGGAGGCAGGAGTACAGGCTCTGCCCATCTCCCTGGCTGGGGTTCTGTGCTTGTGGTGATTTTTGGCTTGTGATGGGGCTGAGCAGGCAGGTGGGAGCTGGTCTCTGGCTAGCAGAGCTGGACCAGCAAAGGAGCCAGTGCTCAGGACCTGTCTTGCTGAGTGCAGCTACAAGGACCTTGGCTTGCATCTGACCTTCCCAGCTGCTCCATCACAAGGGAAGAGGCAACAGGATGCTCCGTTCATCTGACTGGTTTTGTCCTTCCTTCCAGGTTACATGAGCCAGAGAAAAGCAGTGAGGCCACAACCCAGGTGGGTCATCCTGGGACTCGGGAGGGAGAGTGGCTGGGGGAGGCACTGGGGATGGGAATGGAGGGTGATGGTTCTCCAGTGAAACTTCTTGGTGTCTCCAGTGGAGGGTGGTGGTTCCCCAGTGAAACATCTCAGTCTCACCAGTGGAGGGTGGTGGTTCCCCAGTGAAGCATCTCAGTGTCTCCACTCTGTGGCTGGAGGTGGAAGAGAAGCTACCCTAGGAAGAGGGTAACCACTTCCCAGAATCTTTTCTGCTTTCACCCTCCTTCTTCCTCCTCCTCCTGTTCCTTCTCCTTTTCCTCCCAGTAATGTCTGGGTTTGTGCTGCCTGGAGAACCAGCTGTGCTGTAGCCAGCCGGGCTATTTGTGGAGTTGTTTTGCATTTGGTGATGCAGCTATGAGTAAAGTCGTGATCAGCAGCAATCTGTCCATCCCACCCATACTCCGCCAGCTCCCATGTGGGCATCACTTGGGCAGGCTGGCCTTGCTGGGATGGGGTGATGGAGTGGCTTCAGTGATGGCAGTGGAATTGTAGCAGTGGCTCTAAAGCCAGGACAGGGTGACAGGGGTGGCTCTTGATTTGAAGCTGTAGCTTGGTGTGGAGCATGGCTGCAGGGTGGTGGCTGCTGGCATTGTTCCCCCCTCTACAAGCAGGGCCTGAAGTGTCCCGGGCTGAGCTGCAGTGGGATTGACTCCAGCATGGGGGCTGTGGGTTGGTGCATGAGTGGGTACAGGGGCTGTTCCCAGAGGAGGAACTCTTGGTGCCTCATACAGGAATCCGACCCCAACAACCTGACCTACGCGGACCTGAACTTTGACAAGGAGAGGAAGACCATCCGCCGGATGGTGGAGATGAGCCAGCAGTCAGAGTACGCCTGCATCCAGACCAACCAGGCGCCCAACGGCGACGACAACCTCACCTACGCTGACCTGGACATGGTGCACCTCAGCAAGGCGCCCAAGCGGCCAGCCCCACGCCCCGAGGAGGCCGGCTCTGAGTATGCCAGCGTCCAGATCCCCAGGAAGTGAGCAGGGGCTGCTGGGACTCCCTGTCCTGCAGGGAGGAGCTCTGCTTCTCCCCGAGACTGTTCTCTTGGAAGCACTGGGAGTGAAGATGCACTGCGGTACCTTGTGTTTTAGGATGGAAATGGAGCCCGCAATACTTGTGGGGGTCTTCTCCCATCCAGAGAGACACATGATTTTTGGGGGCAGTTTGGTCTTGGGGCTGCCAGCTCCATCCCTTCAGGACCCCCCGTTGGGGTTTGCTCAACCTCAGTGTGCCAGGTTTGCCCACAAGCAGATTGAGCCAGCGGAGCAGCAGCTCCTTAGGAAGCTCTGGCTGGGCTGAGGGGACAGGTACAGTGCCTCCACACCAGCTCTCATGGGGATGCCACTGCCTGGCCCACGGCTCCCCAGGACCAGCAGGGCCCCCACACTGCCTTCTGGGGCTCTGCCACCACGCCTGGACACCAAACTCTGGCTTTAAAGGAAGGACCGAAGTGTCCGCCTCTCTTCCCAAGTGTCCCTTCTGCGGGACCTCCGTCTCGCCCCAAGGCCAAGAGGCTGGCAGGCCATTGAGCCAAGGCCCCCATCCTGCCGTCCAGGGGGGCTCCAGGTCTGGCTGCCCAGCACTGAGCATCCTCCTCATCATCATCGTCCTGTGCACAGCCTTGCCCTGCACTGGGACCCACCAGCACTGCCCCAGGCTTGTACAAAGCGTGCGAGGGTCCCCCCAGCCTGGCTGAGGTGCCCTCCCAGCCTGGCTCCCCCCGGGAGCTCCCTGCAGGTACCGTGTAACATGTTTTGACTGTTTGACATGTAACTGTTAATTTTTAGAGCTGAAACCCCCAATGTTCTGTGTTGTACGTGGGTGTACTGCTGTGTACTTAACACTAGAATAAGATGTGCAAAATTAAGACCGAGGCCTCAGTAAAAAAACCCCCAAACCCTACAGAGTTTATAACAGACTTCTATGCCCTTCCACAGTTCTGTCTTGGGGGCCAGGCAGGCTCCCCTCAGCTCACCTATGGGGACAAATGTCTTCCATGTGCCCACCACCTGTGTCACCGTGTGGGATCTCACCCTGTGTTGGCTCCTGTAGTGGTGGAAATGTGGGGGGCTGAGGGGACCTGGGGTCCTTGGGGGTGCTTTGGGAGCAATGTGACTGCTTGTACAGACTTCTTTTTGGGTTGTTTTTGTTGTTTTTTTTTTTTTTCTTTTTGCTTGCAAGATATTTTTATAATAAAAGTGAAAAGTCCTGTGCTGCTCCCGCACATTGGTGTGTCCCTGTGCTCAGGGAGGTCACCTTGTCACCAGTACTGGGGGTTCAGGGTGGGGTGGGGGTCTGTGTGTCCTGCAGTGAGGAGGAGAGGGGGATTCATCCTGCACAGCCCTGGAGGGTGCCCTGGAGGGAGAGAAGAGGAAGGCAGGAGCTCAAGACTGCGATGAGACCTATGGGGCTGGTTCCCCATGGCACCATGAGGGAGAGGAGCAGTGCACCTCACAGGCAAGGACTGACCAGGTGCTGGCCCTGCTGCATCTTTAGGTGCAGGGAGCTGAGCTGGAGTGCCCAAACTGGGCTGCAAACAGGCTGGGTGCTGGCTGCAGGCTGTGCTGTGGGTCAGCTGAGTGTGCCAGTCCTCTGCATGCCCTCCTTTCCCAACCCGGTGCTGGTGGCTCGGCTGTGTCTGGGACATGAACTGTGACTCACTGGAGCCAGGAGCTGTTGTGTGGGCTACATGGACACTCCAAAGGGAAGTTGCTGCCCAGGCTTCAGCTTCGTTGGCATCTGCCTTTTATTGACTGCGGGGGGAGAGTTGGGTGTCGGGGTGTGGGGCTGACCCTGCCTCTGGAGTCGTTCTTGGAGGGGGAGCCCAGGGGCACCAGGTGGGTGCTGGGATTAGTGGGACATGGTGAGAGGCTCAGGGAGGGGAGTAGGGGCTGGGCTCAGCACCACTTGAGCACCTGGTGATGGTGCTGTGGTTCCACCAGCCACCTCTGCCCCTGGCCACGGGAGCCGCTCCCTGATCCTGCCCTGGCTCATCCTTCCTGGTGCTCAGAGGCCACTGCCCTGTACCTCAGCTGTGATGGTTTCTGGAGCCTGCTGTGCTTTGGCAACCACAAGAGGATGGAGGATAGGTGTCCCCAGCAATACACTTCTGGGAAGCCTGGGCTGGGCCACAGCCACACCGCCAGCAGCTGGAGGGGTGGTACTGTCCCCTCCCTGCACAGGATGAGCAGGTGAACCAGAGAGGGACAACTGGGGATGGGACCCATGGTTCCCTGGGGGAATGAGGCAGGGGTGACAGCAGCCGCACCGGGCTGGTCAGGGGACAGGGCTGGGGGCGATGGCAGTGTGGGGACCGTGGCACTGCCATCCCACACCTGGCTCTATAGGTCCAAGACCTCCCCTGAGTAGGCGCTGGGGTCCTCGTCCGACCGCGTGATCACCTTGAACTGCCGCCGCAGGAAGCCCCCGTAGCGCTTCTGATTGTCCCACTTCAGCTTGGGCCGGATGCGGCGCATGAAGCCCCCGTAGCGCTTGTGCAGCTCCTGCTCCTCGGCCCCGGCACCCGTGGGCTCCTCGTCCCCATCACCTGCCGGCCCCGGGTAGTCCTCGGGGGCTGCTCGCTCCCCTGGCTTGCGGCTGAAGCCGCCGAACTTCTTGCTGAGGCCGCCCTTGGTGTGAGCGTTCTCGCGGAGCAGGGACAGCAGCTTCCCCTTGGACATCATCTTCATGAAGCCCCCATAGCGCTTGGCCGGAGCCAGTGGCAGCTCCGCGGGGCCCGGGTCCTGCTCTGGCTCCGCCTCATCCTGCTCCACCTCCTGTGGGGACGAGTCTGTCCCTTCGGCCAGGGCCACCAGCGGGGCTAGGAGGGTCAGCGCCTTCCTGCACATCTCCCACTCGGGGCCGGGTGACAAGGAGCCCTGGCATTCCCACAGACACATCTGCAAGACAGTGGCTGCAGTGGCCCCGTGTGCTTGGGGTGACCCCCTGCCTTCTTTCCACCCCACTCTGGGGGTGTCCCCACCCCAAGCCCAGGGGTCAGCTCACTGGGGAGCCAAAGTTTGTACATCCCCAGCACCCTGGGTACCCATGACCACCACACTGGGTGCCACCCAGCTCTGCCACCATGCACCCGTGACACTCCACTGCTGTGGCCCCCAGGCTCATGTCCATGCAGGGCTGGCACTCACCAGGGGCCGGACGCTGTTCTCAGCGCCATGGGTCTGGGCTGCACAGAGGGAGCACTCAGTGACACAGTCAGCAGATGCCACCGCAGACAGGGACAGGCACAGCGCCATTGCCAGTGCCCACCGTGCCATCTCGCCCTGCAGATGCTGCCTGGAGAGGGGGAGAACACAGATCCCATCACCATCCCTGTGCCAGCTCTGGGGTCCATCACTCCACAGGCACTGGGCACCTACCACCTCCACCTGGGGCTGCTCCTGTGGACATACACAGGGACCTGTGCCTGTTCCCATATCACTCACCTCCGGGTGCTGCTCCAGGCAAGGATACCACAGGATGTGATCCCTTACCCTGGTCCTTGGTGCAAGCCCTGAGCCACAGCCAGTCCCTGGGGGCCACCAAGTCACTGTGGGCAGGACCACCATCGCATTCCATCTCATCCTGATTCCATTCCATCTATTGTCTCCATCTTTCTTACCATACCATTAGAAAGAAAAGTCCCTCTTCTCCCTAGCATTGGGTTTTTCTGCGATGTTGTGATTGCCACGTCTGCGTGGCACAGGGTGATGAATCACCAACTCTTCCCCTTGGCCTTGGGGAAAAGAACCACAGCAAACAGCTGTGGTGGGCAGAGAATGGGGGATGCCATGGCCCACTGTGGACTCATCCCAGGCTCCTGTACCCCACACCAGTGCAGCCTCATCTCCCCTCCCTCCCACCCACCAAGTCTGCTGGGCTGGTGCATCAGGAGAGAGGTGGAAAAAGCTGGATTTTGGGTTCAAGCCTACCTGCAAACCACGAGCGCCATCCTCCAGCCGTTTGGGAGCCGTGATGGAGCCTCTGGCCTCTGTGGATGAGGACACTGTGCTCAGCTGGGAGAGGGGCTCTGGGGGTGGCAGTGCTCAGCCAGAGCCCAGGTGAGGCTGGAGGGGTCAGTGCCAACCCCAGCTGCAGTGCCACAGGATCACAGTGCCACCGGGATCATGATAGCCCCAAAGGGGTGCACTGGCTGCAAACCCCTGCCTGCCTCTGTTGCTGCTTTTATCTAGGGTGGGAAGGCATGACCCAGAGGGATCTGTTACACATTAATGACGCATATTACAGACTATTGTGCTCTCCAGCAGTAGCTGCTAATGTACAGTAATTGGTACTGATGAAGAAATGTTAATGCCACAGTATTAATTCATGCTAGATTAAAATTTAATTTGAATTATCTGCACCATCGTGTGTCGAGCTGTCTGCATTCCTCGGCTGCACGGCCACCAGCTCCGTGCATCTCCCCAGTGCCCTGGCAGCGCGACAGGGACCAGGGTGGCAGCTGCCCGGGATGGCAGGGGCACGGTGGGACCTCAGCCAGCCCTCGCCGCTGAGACACAGAGAGAGTCCCTTATTGCCTCAGGGCCACCGAGACAGCACCGAGGAGCGAGAACACGCCAGCCGCACAGGTAGGTGCCAGCTGCAGCACTAGGGGAAAGGAAGCTCCCAAAAATAACCTTTTCCCACCCCCTTCCCCTCCCTTGCCCCTGCCGTGCTCCTCTGCTGCCGGTTTCCCCGTGGGTGCCGCCGGAACAGCGCGCAGGGACCGCGCCGGGGATGTTCCCTTGCTGGGAACAAGCTGCCTGTTCGTCTGACACTGCACAGCTCAGATCGCTGGTATTCTGAGCATGGTGTGTCCCATCCCTGTCACCCTACTGCAGATAGAGGGTTTCATGGCACTCGGGGGAGCTGCAATTCTCCGGGCACTGCGTGGCCAAGGACACCTTGAGGCACTCCACTGCAAACGTACCGTGTCCAGGTGGTGCCACACATGTCCCGGCAGTGCTCTGCCTGCTCCTGAGGCTGGGATAAGGAGGACTGGAAAATGGGAGCAGGAAAAAGGGAAGAAAACAAAGGGCTTTGGACAAAAGAAGAAAGAAGCAGCAGGGAAGAAAAAGCGAAAAGAACACAAAGGGAGGAAGAAGAAAAGCGGAGTTCGAGCTCCATCCTGCTTTACCTGGAGGAGGCCAAAGCTCCAGAGCCATCCCTCCTGCAGGAACACCTCGGAAGGATCGTGGCAGGGTCTGGCAATGCCAGCACTGAGTCCCAGCCTCTGTGGACACTCTCAGGATATTCTACCTGTGCAGGGTGCCTGCCGATGCCCCCTCCTTCCCTGCCCCATTTCCACCCGAGTCTTCAGAGACCAGGTTTTGCTTTGGAAAACCCCCAAGTTGCATCCATGCACCCAAGGGCCAGTTAAAGACCTGGTGACCCAAGGATGGATGAGGAATCAGGACTGAGTGTGCCGGACAGCAGAGACTGACCCCGTCTTGATTAACCTGTGATTATACCTAATGAAGGATGTGAACAGCTCTCCCAGACTGAGCAGATCCCTCCTCCCACACAGGTCCAACTCCACAGGTTTGGATCCTGCACATATTTCTGGTGGGAAAGAACACTCAACCTTCCAGCAGATCCTTTCCTCACCTCTAAAAATTTCCTGGAAACACCATCAGGACAAGGCTTCTCAAAAAAGCTGGTAACTTTTGGAATAGAATCACTCAAAACTCAGCACTGCAGCCACCACTGCTGCTTGAGCCAAGAAGGGGGAGAGAGAACCCCCCATCCTCTCTGCCTACTCCCTTTGCCCCTCCAAGCCCTGGGTGATCCTATTGCCAGGATGACAGGTATGGCATCAGCACGGAAATGAACCCCAGCAGAGCTCTGGACAGCCGTTCATGGGCTATGAAACCACTCAAGGGACCAGAAGGACCTGCAGCCAGGTGGAATCCCCCCAAAATCACACAAGTCCAACCACGATCCACTCTCAGCTCTGTGGCTCAGGAGGTGTTTTTAAACAGTCGCTTTTTGGGGAGCAAGAGAGATCCCCTGGCTGTGCCCACGCAATGGAAGAGGGATGACAACCCCGGCAGCCCTACCTGCCGCTGCTCCCCGTCCCGCCGAGCACCCGCTTCGCCAAGTCAGGACGGGTCGTGGGTGATGGGTGTCCCTCCACGGGCGTCAGGCTGAGCCAGTCATCGGTGGCAAGGCCACACTGGCGGGTGGCCCCACGGTGCTGCCCGGGCTGTCCACCGGACTCGCCGTCCGCTGGTTCCCACCCCGCTTTTATGGCCACGGAGTCTCCTCCTGCGGCGGGGCCCGGCTGTGCGCGGCAGCAGAGCCAATCGGGGCGAGGGAAGCTGTGAATAATCAGCCCCGCAGCATCACCGCCACCTCCGAGCAGGCTCGCCCGCACCGCCGAGGCCTCCCCGCAGCCCCCCGGCCGCCCCGGGGACTGGGGTGCACATCCCAGCGCTGCGGATACATCACTCCGAGACATCCATCGTGCCTAGCCCGGGTCCTCGGGGCCGAAACGCGTGTCCCAAACAAGGAAAAGTGGCAGGGGACCGGGATAGGGTCTGTCTTCCCGCACAGCTGCGTGCCAGAGGGGTTTGGCTGCTGGGGGTGTGAAACCCCCTGGACACCAAATTCAAACGCTGCCCAAGAAGGATGGCAGGGGAAAAGTGAAGCCCTGACCTCCCCCCACCTTACTCCCCAGGTTGGGGAGAGGCATCGTCCTCGTGGAGATGCCGGGGAGAGAAGTGAATCCATCCAAAGCTGCTGGGAAGGGAGAGAGGGTCTTCACACCCCGAGAAAGGGATGTCCTAACCCACCCAGCCTAGCTGCTGCCAGGTGAAAAATCCTTTGCATAGAAACCCCCACCTCTGCAATGCCAGGACTCAGACCCACTGGGCTTCCCCTCAACCCCACATCCCCCTGAACCCCTTCCTCACAAGGGCAAGCCCAGAGATGAGCCAAAGGGGCAGGGACAGCTGGCTGGGGGGACAAAGAGACCTTCACTTTCCCCACTCAGCCCTGATTCCTGTTCTCACACATTCCCAAGTCTGATTTGGGGGTAAGGAAAACAGCACTGGGGCAATGACAGGCAGCCCCCAAACCCATGCACCACTCTCCCACTGCACCATGTCACGACAGAGGTGTGGGATGAGGGTCCGAGGTGCAGACCCCACAGGATATCTTGCCCCACACCCTGGTGGGTGCAGACACATCCCCAGCATCGCCGGCAGCACAGCCAGTCCTCTTGCCTTGAAGATGGAGCTATTTTTATCAGAGCTCAAGAGGGATGTTTCCCAGCAACCTATCATTCTCCCAGCTCGAACACCAGCTGCTGGACCTGGTGCCCCCTTGCTCAGCCCTCCCAGCACTAGTGAGGGAAGTGGGGGCATGGCTGGGAGCCTCTGCTGGGCACCCAGCAGCCACGGCAGCCTGTGCCTGTGGTCCTCGATCAGGGATGGTGGTCAGCTCCATTACCATCCACATTTGCTCCCTGAGAAGGTGGGACGCCACAGCTTTTATTTGGAGGTGGATTTAACTCATCTAGGCTGGGGCTGTGCCAGCACAGAGGGACCAAGGGAGCAGGGCACGGGGTGGGGGGCAAGGGCAGAGCATCCTGCATCCCCCTCAGGGCCAGCGGAGGAACCCATCCCTGGAGCTGCAGCAAAGGGAGGTGGAGCTCAGGCCCCGCAGGGGCAGAGGGCAGCCACCCACTCCCCTCGCTGTGTCGGGGTGTGCTGGGCTGCGTAGGCACAGAGCAAAGCTGAGAACAAAACGCAGCTGCAAACGACCACAACACCCTGGGTGAGGGGCTCGGGCAGCCCTCCGGCAGTTTAACTCTTGCTGCTGGGACTGATGGTCGTGCGAGCACCACAGACATGGTGGGGTGTCTACACCACAGTTCTACAAGAAACACTTTATTTTTATATAAATATGTATATATGCACCCAGCGGCCTGGGGTGCAGCCACTTCCCCACACAGGGTAATTGCACACAAGGGAGGTGTGTTAAGAGATGGAGCAAACCCAAAGGACGCAGAGGGAAAAGTCCTTTGAAATAAGGTTCTTTCCCTGTGCTCCGGGTGGGAGGTCGAGTTATTCCTGTCCCCAGAGCCAAGTGTCCCAGATGTACTGAGCTGGGTAAGGGGGTCCTCCATGGGTCCAGGGCGTGGGGGGGCGGGTGACAGGGTCCCCCGGGAGAGGAGCTGAGAGCCAGCCCTCCCACCACTTAACCAACTCTACTTAAAATTCATCTGTCTCTTCCTAATGGGAAAGTGTCTCTGAGTCACACTGACATTTCCCTGGGACAATGGTAATTAAATACCTGGCTAAGTGAATTGTGCGGTAATAGAAAAGTTAACTTTTCTTAACTACTTGAGTGAAAGGCGCTCGGCGAGGAGGGAGCCGAGCGTGCCAGGCACCCGGGAAGCAGGTGGGCGTTAATGTCAGCTCACGTCACACGGCGCTGCCACTCTGTCCCCGCGTCCCCAGGGTCCTCCCGAAGGACTCTCCCTCAGACCAGACAGGGCTCCCCATTCCGGGATGGGGTAAATCGTCCCTGCAGGTGGGACAAGCTCTGCCAGCCGCCGGGGCTGTCCCCAAGCAGAGGGACCGCGACACAGAGCTGCCGGCGGGAGCATTCCCAGGAAGGCAGTCACTACGGTGTGGATCCTCCAGCACGGTCAGCTTTACGCCCTTCAGGGACAGGGCTTTTCCAGAAACTCCTAAAAGGTTTGCACTCCTGCCTGGCCCTGCCGTAGACAGGAGAGGGAGGTGTTCAGACGCATTTTGTGGAACGTGGGGAGAAACGCCGCGGGGGCGAAGCCCGGAGGTCTACTCCAAACCGCCCGCGGGAGCTGCGCAGGCTCTCATCGAACGCGACAGCACCGGAGCGAACCTCCGGCGATCGCAACAGCAAAGGGAGCACGGAGCAGGGGGCGCTGCCAAAGCGGGCGCACGGTGACCTCCCTGCGTGGGCAGGAGGCACAAGTGCCACTCGCCGCCGGCAAAAGAAGCGGCGCTCACGTAAACACGGCGAGTCACGGCACTGCCGCCGTCCGGAGCGGCACCGGGGGCACGGGGCTGCGACACGGCCCCTGCAGCCCACCCTCCCGGGAGGCGAAGTGGCTCCATTTAAAAACAAATTGGGGTCAAACCGCTTGCAGGAGCTGCAGCAGGCGCTGTGACACCGCGGGGCAGCCCCACGCTGGAGCCGCCTGTGGCTCCGGGGGTCGCCGTCCCTTCCCTGGAGGGACCTGCGTAACGCAGCCGGGAGCTGCTGGGCTGCGTGATGGCAGCGGCACATGGCTCAGCAGTGGAAAATCAGGGAATTTTGAGAGCTTCTCCGTGAAGCGGCTCCGCAGACGCTGTCTTTGGCTGGCCGCAGTGCCCGCTGCCAACGGCACCGCGCGGAGGGCAGGAAAAAGCGGGAGAAGCGGCTTGAAAAGTACCTTTTGCGGAGTTGGGTCGCCATTCCCTCCCCAAATCCATGGGGAGCGAGATGGCAGCGTGCAAAGCCCCCTAGCCCGGGGGGTTGCCAGCCACCAGCAGCGCAAGGTCCGGGTTGAGACCCCCGAGCAGCCTGCAGTGGACGGATACTCTTGAAGCCCACGGCCTGGGGGGTGAAGAGCAATTTGGGGACGGCGCATGGGACAGGGTCCTCTGTGGTTCACCCCACCTGCTCGCAGGAGAAATGCCACCAAACCAATCCCGCGGGGACACGGCCACCCCGGGGCGACACACTGCAGCCCCACGGTCTCGCCCGGCGTAGGGCGGTCTCCACGTCCCGTTCTTGGTGGCCAATGCACGTCCCACCACACTGTCACCCTGTGGGTGCCACGCCGCCCCACACCAGCCTGGAGTGCCCCAAAACCCCTCAGTCCCGGCTCGCAGGGCAGCGGGGCGATGCCTCCCCAGACCGCGTCACTTTCCCGGGAACTTTCTGCTGGAACCTCCCCGGTGAGCCCCGGGAGCACCGTCACTCTCGGGGTCAGCGCGGCGCCCGGGAGGGGCCCCTGAATGCTGCCGGGGCTGTGAAACCGACCCCGGGCCGTGTGTCCGCCCTTCCCGGTGCGGCTGCATAGCGCCAGTGCGCCGAACGTTCAGCACCGCGCGGCTACCGCTAGCGCAACGGAGCTCGGGATATACCGGGTCCCGGGAATTTATCTGATCCCGGGCACCACCCCCTCCCCGGGGAATCACCTCCCTGACGGCATCACCTCCCCGTCGGGTCATCACCTCCACCGTGTGCACCGCCCCCCTCCCCGGTGCACCGAGATACTGCCGGCGCACCGTGCCTGGGGCATCACTCTCCGGGCGGCATCACACACAGCCTCGCCCGGTGCACCGGACCCTCTGCACCGCACGGCTCCCGCCGGTGCACCGCTCCCCCAGACACACCCCGGGCATCCCGCCTCCCGGTGCACCGCCCGTCCCGGGGTGGTGGGAGGGGGCTGGCGGGGGCGGGTCACCCCCCGCTGTTACATAAGGGGTTACGTCAGGGCGCGCGGTCCCGCTCTTATCCCACCGCCGCCGCCGCCGCTCCCCCGCCCCGCCCGTTCGCACACCGCCGCCGCGCAGCGCCCGGCCCGGAGCCCCTGCCGCCGCCCCCCAGGTGAGCCCCGCGGGCCAGGCCCGAGCCCGCACCGCCTCCCCCGGGTCGCACCCGGAGGGGAAGGAGGGAGGGACGCGGAGGGACCCGCGGCGGACGCCGGGGCCCCCATGATCGGCCTGTTTACACCGGCGCGGCGCGTACCACCGTGGCGGGGGAGCGGGAGGGGCCTGCCGCCGCGCTGAGCCCCGGCCGCCCTGAGCCGCGCTGGCGGCGCCGCGGCCCGGTTACCGCGCCCGGGGCGGAAAACCCGGACCTCCCCATCCGAGTACGGGGCCGGCACCGGGGAGAGGCCGCCCCCCGTCGCGGCGGCCGCCGCCCCCCCCCGGCGCCGCGGTGGTTCGCCCCGCGCGGCCGCGATTGGCCGAGCGCTTAAAGGGGCCGGCAGCGCGCGCTTTTCCGCCCCGCGGCGCGGCGGCGGCATCGGCGCGTGCCCCCTCGCCCGCGCGGCGCTGCCCGGCACGCGGGGCGGGGGGGGCCATGGACGGCGGCCTCCGCGGGACACAAAGGACGGCGCGGCGGCGGCGGGCGGCGCGGCGCGGGGCCATGGCGGCGGCGGCGGTGGCGGGGCCGGGCATCGGCGGCGGCGGCGGCGGCCCGCGGTACAGCCTGCTGGCCGAGATCGGCCGCGGCGCCTACGGCGTGGTGTACGAGGCGGTGTCGGGCCGCAGCGGCGCCCGGCTGGCGGTGAAGCGGATCCGCTGCGACGCTCCCGAGAACGTTGAGCTGGCGCTGGCCGAGTTCTGGGCCCTAACGAGCCTCCGGCGGCAGCACCCCAACGTGGTGCGGTTCGAGGAGTGCGTCCTGCAGCGGCACGGCCTGGGGCAGCGCATGAGCCACGGCAACAAGCGCAGCCAGCTCTACCTGCGCCTCGTCGAGACCTCCCTCAAAGGTACCGGCACCCCGGGACATCCCCGGCACGTCCCCAGCGCCCTCCTGGGGCACCTCCCGGGCTGCCCTCCCACACCTAGGGCCTCCATGGTCCCTGACCCTGACACCCGTGCCATCAATCCCTGTCCCTGAGCACCTGGATCTGCCACCTCCCCGCTGCCATCCGTGGCCCCTACACCCAGATCCTCCTGCCCACCCCCAGGTTACACACCCCTGAGCAGGTGACCGCTGAGATGTCCCATGCAGGACACCGTGGTGTTGTCCCCTTTCCCCTGGGACACCTTTCTCCAACACCGGCACCTCAGGCACTGCTGCAACCCTCCCTTGCTCCCCATCATCCCATTGCTCAAATCCCTCCTGGGCATCGCCTGCCTTCAGGAGCACCCAAAGCTCCCCATAGCTCTCACAATTCTGCCCTGCTTTTTCAACATAACTGCCCCTGGGCTCTCCCTGCTGTGCCCCTGGGCACCCCATCACCCCTGCAGTCCTGGGGTCCCCTCTGGGGTACCTGCTCCAGCCTTGCTTCCATCACCCACCTCTGTCCTGTCCCTGCAGGGCTCCCCCACAGGGTCCCTCTGCTGCCCCTTTTTGCTGCCACCCAACCTGAACAGACCTGCGGGACCCTCTTCTGGACACTCTCCCCATATGCTGTGCCATCCTCTCCACTCTCCTTTTCCTGTGTGCTACTCCTAGGAACACGATTCCCTAAACCCCCATCCACCTCTCACAGCTGTGCAGCACCCCAGCCCTGTGCCCTTCTTCCTGAGGGACCCTGTTGTAACCTCCAGGTTGAGACCTAGCCCTGGGGGACATCCCTGTGTGCTGCCCCCAGCCTTTTCCTGCACCCCCTGCCAGCACCGACCTCTTCCTCCCTTACACCCCAAATTCTGAAGCTCCATCTGCTACCCTCACCTGTGCCACAGCCCGCACACATCCCCTGGGGACCTCCACAGCCTCTGCCCCAGTCACACCAAGGGAACATCTTCCCCTTTCTGCCTGATGCACTGTCCCATTTCTGAGCACCTGTTATGGCTCAAGCTCTCACAGCTTTGGGACTGTCCCAAAGGGGCATAGAGCTATTGCTGGCTCTGTGGGAACAGCCCTGAAAGCACCAATGCCTGTAGGCTGGGCTGATACCCCATTTTCCCCTGGGCTCTGTCAGCAGCATCACAAGGCTGTCAGGGGTCACCTTGCCTTGTCACAGCTGATGACTGTGATGGTGACATCTCCAAAATGCTCCCTCCCTCTGCTCCCTTGGCTGCTTTTCAGACCCAGCTTTGCCAATGTGCTGTGAAGATGTGGAAAAATACCGGAGCCCTGTGCCCTCGATGCCCCTGTGGGCAGAGCCAGCTCACCCCAGTCCTTCCTTTCCCAAACTTGTGTGCCAGGACTCCTGTCAGCTCCTTGGGGGGAGCTCAGTCTCCCCATGCCCCCCAGCTGAGCCCCCAGTATAGGCAGCCCCCAAACCCTGTGCCAGGCCCAGAGTTCATCTGAGGCTCCTGAGATCCTCTGAGCAAACCTGTGGCTCTGACTGTCCCTGCCTTGCCTGTCCCCTCTGTATCCCTGGGGGCAGTGGGAGGGAACATGTCCAGACCTGCCTGGCTCTCCCCATGCATCCCAGCTCCTGCTCTTCCTTCACACAACCACCCAAGGGAGGCTCCTTGAGAAGGGCAGTGTCCAAATTCCTGTACAGCTGGGCCACACAGCTTCCCGGGAGAGGAGCCAACTCTTCTCTTCGGGTGTGTGTCCAGCTGTAGCAGGTACGGTGGGTCCTGCCCTCCTCTGTCACGTTGCACACCCCGAGGAGTGGTGGCTTGGCTTGGGGAAAGCTCTTGAGTAGCTGGAGGTGCCCCATCTCCAAGTGGGGAAAGAGACCCAGAGATGCCCCATCTCTAGGTGGGGGTTGAGCCTCCTGAATTCCCAGCCGTGGGGAGGGCTTTGCCTGCCCTGCTGCAGCCCCTTAGAGGGGAGCAGAGCTCTCCATCCCCAGCCCAGACAGGAGCAGTTTGACTCCCAAAACCAAGCTGAAGCACATTCTCCCATCCATCTGCCTGGCTGCCCTTGGGGCTGTGTTGTGCCGGGCAGCCTGTGCTTGCTGCCTTCCCAAGCCTTAGCTCTAATAGACAGAGATAAATATTTTCAAAACAAAAGCTGGAGCTGGATGAGCCCCCGCAGGTCTCCTGCTCTCCTTCCCTGCCGGCAGCAGAGCTGGAGCTGTGTCAGTGGCCGTGGAGCTGTGCTGCCGTGCCATTCTGCACGACCGCAGCTGGGCTATTTACGGGCCAGCGCAGATGCTGTGCCAACGTGCCGGGGCTCAGGGCATGGTGAGGATTAATCCGAGACTTTCTGAATCGGGAGCACAACTGTCGGGATACCAGGAGGGGTTTAGTCTCAGCTACTGCGCGGAGCCTGAACCTTCATCATTTTAACGAGATGTGGAGTAATTAAATTTAAGGGCAGGGTGTGAAACGGAAGGTGAAAGCTCAGTGCTGAGCTGGAGGAGAGGCACATGCCCGTGCAATATGCTCGGAGCCCTGACACAGGAGCATCTCCAGGGCTTATGCACACCTTGTGCCTCTCTGGCTCCTAACCTAGAGCAGTGACAGAGCTGCCTTAAGTGAACAGGTGTAGGGTGTTGCTTCCTGTTCCTCCCACATCATCTGTGGGGCCACCAACCTGCCACCAGCACTCAGCCTCACTCATGGGCTGCCCTGGTGTCATGTTGCCATCATGCCAAGGAACTGGAATGCCAACACCCATCTCTGGTGGAGCCTCTTTGCACAGAGGGAGTTGAAAGTTACATGTAGTGGTAGGCACTGGGATGCTGCTTCTGCTCTCACTAGATTTTTATTTTCCCTGTGAAGCTAAGCAAATTAGTACACTGATAATGAGCTCCCAGGATGGGGGAGGGGCCTGCTGGAGGGATGGAGTGTGAGTGTGTGCCATCCTGTGTTTGGGCAGGGAGCACATGGGGATGCTGGCTTAGTGATAGAGAACAGGTCCAGCCTGTCATTGGCATCTCCTCAGCTCTTGACTGCTTGTCTTCAGTTTGCTAACATCTCATCTTTAGGGAGCGTCTTGCCAGCTCTTTATGTTTAAAGCTGTTTGTTTTGAAGGCAGGAAGATGATTTAACAACTAAAACACTTTCAGATTATAGAAAGAAAATGAGGAAATATTACTTTTGGCTTAAGCCTCTCCTTGCAGCGCTCCACCCAAAGTGAAGTGCCTGGTGCTCACAGCTACTGCTGGAACCCCATCTTCTTTCTTGTGCTTGCTGAGGTTCAGGGGCCAAGTTTTAAATCAGAGCCTTCCTTATGCTAAAAACAAACCTTGGCTTGTGAGAGCTAACAGGTCCTGGCTGCTGCTCAGCCAGTGTTTGAGCCACTTCCTGCGGGAAGGGGCTGCCGGCAGCACTGTGTGGATGCTCCTACCTGTGTGTGTGTGAGGGATATGGGGCACTGCCATGCTCCCTGTTGTGTTTGATTCCTGGCAGAGAAGAGCCAGACCCTCCTGCTACCTGTGTTGGGGCTATATGGCTGCAGACAGGAGCAGGAAAGCCAAGCCCTGTGTCCTGCTGTGATGTCACTGGGGTTTAACAAATCAAAGCGGTGGCAGCCATGTGAGCTGGGGTTGTCCTGGTTCTGCCGAGGTCTCAGCTCCCAGAACAAGCAGCCTCTCCTTCAGTTTCCAGGCTGTCATGCCAAAGGTGACTTGCACCAGAGAAGTTGCTTTTCCTGGTCAGCATTTTGGTCTCCAGAGCCAAGCTGTCCTGTGATGCTCCCAGTTGGCCCTTGGGCTTTCATGCTGAGCCCCACTCCAGCCAAATGAGACCCCCGAAGTGTAGCCAGTGCCCTGTGTATCTCCACCCTGTTCTTTCATCCCTCAGATCTAACCTTCAGACCTAATCTCAGCAAAAGATTGCTGAGGGTGGGGAGGTGCAGCCAAATCCTTCTGTTGTGCAGATTTCCATTTCCATAGCAGTAGCCATGGATACAGACTGTTTGTGCAAATAACCAATATTCCCACCCACACCGATTGCTGACCAGTCCAGCCCAGGGCTGGGTGTCCCTGGTAGTCCTTGGCTTTACCTGCTGCTGGAAGTTTTTTGCTTTCCCCGATGCTCTCTAGGGCTTTGCTTAAACAAAACCCAACTTTGTCAAATGGGTGGAGTTTTTTAACTGCTTTCAAAAACACTTGAGTTCGGCTGTGGGACTTTTTAACTGTGGCAGAGGTGAGTGGTGTCCTCCAGCTTCTCCCTTATGGTGCTTGAGGATTAGAAAAAGTTTCTAGAGCAAAACGATGCTCTGGTGGTGTGTGCAGGCTCTGCCAATCACCTGGGTGCTCTCTGGAGGAGACTTGGGGTCTGACAGTGGGGTTTGCATTCCTGGCACCAGCTAATGGGGATGAGTCTGTTGCCAGTGCTCCCTGGGACATCCTGGCATCCCTGGGGAGCACCAGTGGCAGACCTGGCCCCATTAGCTGATATGATGCTGTTGTGTTCGCCACATGTCTAATGGATGTGCAAGAGAGTCCTTTGCTAGGCACGAGGTTTATAGAGTAAAGCCTAGATTTAATGGATCAGCTCTGAGATTCTCTGAGCTTGAAGAGCTCAGTTGGATGTCTGGTGAAAGAAGAAGCTATTTTGGGTGTAATATTGACTAGCAGGAGCAGTTATATCCACGAGTGTGGCTGAGATTACACTCAGCAAACATTGTTTGTGGCTTGGACCTCCAGTTTCCTCTCATTCCTCTCAGTTTCCTAAAGACTTGTTGGCACTTAAAGAAAGCTGGATGAAGTGGCAGAGTTTCCCCAGCACAAATGTAATCCTTAAACACACAAATTTGGTCTGGGAAGACCCAGTGGGCCATAGGGCTTGGACAGTGGTGTGAGCACTCTTGGCAAGACTGTGCTGGCACAGTGTTAAGGGTTGTGATTTACTCCCCATGTGCAGTTCCAGTAAAGTGTAGGGAATGAGCCAACCTTTGCCTCCTGCAGCAGAGCTCAGGTGGGAGAGGAGGCATTCACAGAACTGATTTTTTTTTTTTTTTTTTTTCCTATGGACTCGCTGCTAATAATGCTTTTAGCCTCTGCTGCTTTGGCTGTAAGAGCCTGGGGAGAATGGCCTGATGGTAGGACTGAAGATGTGTTCTCTGCACTTTGCTGGGAGGAGGTCCCTGAGGTGGTTCCCAGCAGTGAGCTTGGATAAACAGGGTGCTGGTGTGTGGTGCTCAACAGGATCCCCAAGCACTTGAAGCCACAGCAGTGCCAACATCACTGCTGATGCTCTGCAGCGCGATAGGTCCTGGTCACATTCCCAAAGCCTATGCTATCCACATAAACCAGACCCATTCCTCACCCACCCTGGGTTAGTATGGACTTTGTAATGTGTCTGAAAAATGAACTCTTTTTTCCCTTTTGGTCAGGTGAGAGGATCCTGGGCTATGCAGAGGAGCCTTGCTACCTGTGGTTCGTCATGGAGTTCTGCGAAGGGGGAGACCTCAACCAGTACGTGCTGTCCCGAAGGCCCGACCCAGCCACCAACAAGAGCTTCATGCTGCAGCTGACCAGTGCCATTGCCTTCCTGCACAAGAACCACATTGTCCACCGGGACCTGAAGCCGGACAACATCCTGATAACTGAGAAATCTGGCACCCCTGTGCTCAAGGTGGCTGACTTCGGGCTGAGCAAGGTCTGCGCTGGCCTGACTGCTCGGGGCAAGGAGGGTGCTCACGAGAACAGAAATGTGAATGTGAACAAGTACTGGCTGTCCTCGGCCTGTGGCTCTGATTTCTACATGGCGCCCGAGGTCTGGGAGGGACACTACACTGCCAAGGCTGACATCTTCGCCCTCGGTATCATCATCTGGGCCATGATTGAGAGGATCACTTTCATTGACGCCGAGACCAAGAAGGAGCTGCTGGGCACTTACATCAAGCAGGGGACCGAGATTGTGCCCGTTGGGGAAGCGCTGCTAGAAAACCCAAAGATGGAGCTGCACATCCCTCAGAAACGCAGGACTTCCATGTCTGAGGGGATCAAGCAGCTCTTGAAAGACATGTTGGCTGCTAACCCGCAGGATCGACCTGATGCCTTTGAGCTTGAAACCAGAATGGACCAGGTTACATGTGCTGCTTAAATTCAGGGCAAGGCACTGCTGTGCTTTGCAGCTGGGTAAGTGATTCGCACTTTCTGTCTTATTTCTGTCGGCTGTACTGGCCCAATAGTG
Organism: Lichenostomus cassidix; assembly: GCF_008360975.1. Lineage (NCBI taxonomy): Eukaryota > Metazoa > Chordata > Aves > Passeriformes > Meliphagidae > Lichenostomus > Lichenostomus cassidix. The sequence goes on along the minus strand of NC_139500.1, from coordinate 6,921,667 downwards.
CACTTTGTAGTGACAAAGGAGTCTTTTATGTTCCTAGAGCTATTTCTATAGTGACTCATCAGAGCTCTGCTTCTGAGGTTGTTTTCACCTATTCTACTGCAAAAATAAAGTAGAGGTGAAAAGTAGAATTAGCAGCTGCATATCCTGTCACTGCCTGAGGGCCCAGTGGAGCTGGAAGGGCTGGGCAGGATCCTCAGAAGTCATGGCCATACTGAGACAGGCTGGGCACAACAGAGAGACCGGTGAGCACTTGGTATAAGTTTTGGGGACATCTGTCTCTCTCAGGGGCAGGGAGGGATCTGCCAGTTCTGCCTCTTCTGCTGTGTGATACAATTTCTGCGGTCTGTGCTGGGAGCAGCTCCCTGTCTAGCACCATCCCCTTCCCCTGTGACACTCGGACAGGGCACCTCAGGGCTCAGCTGGCTCAGTGAGCAGGCACCAAGTGGCACATCTGTCTTGGCACAAAACTGTTTCCTTTCACCTACGAGGCACATGGGTCCATCTTGTGGCTCTGTTTCATTTCCCTATTAAAGACAGGACTTCCCTTTGGTGTGAACTTCAGTGGCCCAAACCCAGGGGATGCTTTGGTCTCCAGCATCTGTGTTTGTAGACCTATTCAGGAAGGAAGCTTAAAAACGGCTCTGCTCAGACTGAGCTCAGCTCTGTCCAAGTCCCCTCCCTTCTCCCCCCTGCTAAACAGTCCCAAGCTCAGAGACCCTGATCCTGAGGCCTGGGTGGTCACACATGGTCTGGAAGGACCCCCAGGGACATAGGGTAGCTGGCAGTGTCACTAACCAGTGACACGGAAGGACTGGGAGGTGTTGCCTACATGGCAAAGCTGTCTGTAAACAGGAGCTGTTACTAGGGATTCTCCCAGCCAAACATTTCAATGAAACTGAAGGATTGCAGATTACCAGGGGTGAGGCTGACGTCTTCCCAGCCCACGTCCTTTCCAGGCTCCTGCAGAGCTGCCTGCCCATCGCTGGTCCCAGGAGATCTCTGACAGCCTGCCTGGATCAGATGATGGCATCACAGCTTGGACCCCCAGACCTCACCTCACCCTGAAACCACACAGAGCCAGCTGGACCGGAGCTGACCATGAATACAAGAGGGCAAAGAGGGAGGAAATAGTTTCCCTGGCCAGGACTCACCAGCTCACAGCTGATGTGTGCCTGGCCAGCTCTGAGAGTGAGACCCCAGCAGTAGGTGTGGGGAAGGTGAGGGTATTTTGGCAGGTTTTGCTAAAAACCCTCTTTGCTGCTGCCTGAGGGTTCCTGAGCTTATGGAAAACAATGTGCTGCTTGTCCCCCCTCTCTCTCTGTGTGCCCAGATACACTCCGTGCTGTATGTAGAGCAACAGGGGCATGGAAATGGAAAGATGCATTCGATGGGACTCGTTCTGTCTCTCTTGGTTTGTCCAAGGTGGTCCACAGACCATTCCCTCTGCACTCTTCCACGCACAGAATATTTAACACCCATCTCAAGTGGGAGTAACTGATTCAAACACTGCTGCCTGGGGCTGGGTACTGGTCCCAGTGCAAGTGCAGGCTGGGGGTTAGGGTGGGGGACTGAATCTGTGGAAATGTGAGCCCTTAAGATGGGTGTGCTCCAGCCCCGGGGCAAGAGCAGACACCCTTGTGCCCAGGGGTGAGGCGTGGTGCCGGTGGGGCTGTGGGAGCAGCTCTGCCGCACGTGGAGGGTCAGGCCGAGCTCTGCCATCTGCGCTGGCTCTGTGCTGACACGATGCTGCTGCGTTATGCAACCAGCCCCTGCCCTCGGGGGAAAATTCATCCTGCGCAGATCTGCGGAATAGTACATGAAGGGATAACAAACACCGAGGGGACAGTCCTACCCCGCGGCTGTTTGCTCAAGCCCAGCTGCCTTCTGCAGCCCCCCCTCCATCCGTGAGTCTGCACCGATCGCTCCGTCGTGACACAGCTGCAGCAGCCAGGGATGCTCTTACATAACCCAACCTGGCACATGGAGCGTGGTCGCTTGGCCCAGATAGAGCCCAGCACCAGCCATATGTTCCCTGCAAACCCAGGGTGTTCCTCCACCTCACTCGTGGGGCAGGAAAATATTTGGTGGGCTTTGCTCTGTGGTTTTCCTGGTGTAGCTGTGCATTCAATCAGCCTTCTTCTGGCTGCTATTAAATGCAAATCTTTAATTGGAAACCTGGTTGAGAAGCTTAAAATGGGATTTAGAGCAGGGCCTGAATTCTGCTCTCAGGTAATTTTAGTTGACCGAGAAACTCATGTAACCTCTTCCAACTTATTTGTGGCACTGGCGTGTAGGTTTCCTGTGCTGGGTCATGCAGTGGGTTCTTCCCCAGGACAGTTCAGACCTGCTCGACCTTGGTTCGTGTCATAACCTGGAAAACTGTAACCCTCCCTGACTCAGGGAATTGGATTTTTGCTTATTCTTTGCTATGCCACTGACCTCTTCAGATTTTGCTTCATGTCTCAGCAGCTTTGCCTTTAGTTCTGCCACGGATGCTGCACGCACCTGACAGCTCCATGCTCTGTTGCCCTTCCAAAATGCAGATAGAAAGTGTCAGTTCTCAGACAGGAACGTGGTTTTGTATTGGTTTATGCTGGACACCGGGCTGCCTGAGGTGAAGATGACTCGTTATCTCCCTGCTCTCCCCACTGCTGGTGACCCTAGGGGAATAGTTTCAGCAGAGATGGGCAGCATTTCCCTGGGGAAAACAAAGGTATTCTCTTTTTAATTTGAACACTGCTTCCCCACCTTCTGCAAAAGTTTTGATAAAGCCAAGTTTATCTACAGCTCTCTAGAGTTGTTGGCAAAAGCTGACTTTTGGGCAAAGAGAACAAAAACCTTCTAGTACAATTAGGGAGTGGCTGGGCTGTGTAGGGTACCTGCTGATGTGTCTCTGTGTGATAGCCCAGCACTGGCTGCACTGCACACTGGGGAGTATTTCACCCCTCCAGTACTGAAAAGGTGGCAGGACTTTCGACTCTCCTTTTGTGCAGTGTGAATATCTTGGGTTTTTTTTCTATGTCACCTTTATAGTTGCCCTCCAGATTCCCTGGGGCTGATAAGAAGCCTCCTGGAGATGCTGCTCCAGTGGGATCATCTGATGGGGTGGGTTTGTGCAACCCTTAGACAAGTAGCAGAGGATCAAGGTACAGTGGTATTGTGGTCTTTTGCTACTGACTGCAGTGACAGAGGAGCCTTGGCCACAGAAAGACAAGGGGCGGGTACAGCATCACCCACCGCTGACAGTTACGCATTTAAGAAACTTTGTAATTTTGATTCACACAGGACATCAAACTACAGTGGTTGTGATCAGTGTAGAAGGCAGCTTTTTCTGGTATATTGTATTCCATTATATTTTCACTGTGGCTAAAACAGTTGGTCTGATTTTGGGGTGGATGCTCAACGTGAATAGCAAGAATCTGTGCAGGCTGCAGCATCTGACTGGCTGCTATCAGCAGGAAGGTATTCAATAGCTGTGGCCAACCTGGTTCTCTCCAGCACTCCTCTGTCACTGTGTTTGATTATTCCAGTTTCAGCCGAAAGTGTCTGTTTGCATTTGCATTGTTCTGCTCTTTGCATTTCCAACGCACCAGGAGCTGATGCTGAACAAGCTTATCTGTTCTCCCTGCATCATGGTGTCTGTCCTGGCCAGAGCTCTCTGGTGCTGTGCCCAGCCACTCCCAGCACTGCTGATAAACTGCTGCCCTGTGGAATTTCAGAGCTAGAAATTCCAGGGATCAGGGGCACAGCAGCAGCTCTGAGAGCTGTCAGTGAACAGGGGCTGCTGCATCAAGTTAGATCTTGTCTGTTAGTATCACTCAGCTCAAGTTTTACTCACTGGCCATTTAAATGACAGCAGTTTCATTCCTAGAACAATGTTGGTTTTGACTTTGGACTGTTTTCAGTGTGGTTTGTGGATCTTGGCATGGACAAAAGCCACAGGACAGTAAAAGCAAGGTTAGTTCCTCTTCTCAGCTGCAACAGTGAATGCAGCATCACAGGGGCCACCCCACAGAGTGGCAACACCCTTCTAGGCAGTGTTGATTCTACCTGGGGTGAAATGAAGCCCTGAGGGTGAACTGGACCATGTCACCTCTGGCCAGTTGGATTAGTGTTTGTGTTTGCTCGCTGTCACCCCTACTTTGGCTTCTGAGGGAGGTCGCTGCAGTTGGATTTAAGGATGCGCCGAGGAATGTATCACAAGTACAGGTACAGAGCATGAGGAAAGGCTCAGGAGATAAATCAGGAACTCAGCCCCCTTCCCTTGCACTCTGTGTTCCCACACAGGGGCAGATGACATGGTTAACATGAGGAGGTGATGGGTTATCTCCCTCCTCTGCACTGAGCCCTCTCTGCCATGCAGATCCCTCTGTGTGACCCACACATTGGTGTCATCTTCCGTGCTGGGTGAGGGCTCCATGGGCTGCTGGTTCACATCCTGCTGATGCCGAATGAACATTCGAGCTGATTAAAACTATAAGTGGCATCAGTGGAGGGATTAAAAGCTCTTGAACAAGCCCCTGCAACAACGTGCGTCAGTGGGGTGAGCTCTCCTGTCTCAGAGCAGTGAGCTCAGGGCTGCTCAAGCAAGCGCCTTCCCTGAAAATGCTCCTACTCCAGGGAAGCACAAACAGAAATACTGCCCTACTTGCTAACGAAGCTGCATAATAGAGAAATGTTCCAGAAAAATCCTTGTGTGTTTGCCTTGACCTGATGTCTGTGTGCCTGTCACCTCCTCAAACAGAAAGGCTTTATTCCAGTGGCAGCCAGCAAAAGTTGCATCCCTTGGTTAACCTCTCCTGCAAAGGAGCGTGCCCACGACCCTGCCTTCTGCTCTGAGCAGCCTTGTCCTTTAGAAATGTGCTCCTCAGGCAGGGATTTCTTTAATGAGATTTCCTAGGGCTAAGGGATTGGAGTAATTTGCTGGGCAGTGGCATTTTTTTCTGCAGTGGATCTTTCCCACTGCTCCCTTGGTGTCTGCAGAGCCCTTCACCCGTCCCTGGTGGGGGAGGACCTGCCCCTGATGAATGGGGAAGCTAAATCCAGCCCCCAAATTTTTTTCCGTGTAACTACCTGAGTTTAGAGCTCATGGGCCACCCCCACTGCTTTGCATCACAACTGCTGCCCTTGGCCCTGTTGGTGCCTCCTTGAGTTTGGGACATCCTGAAGGATGTATTTTCAGTACAGAAGTGACATCACGTGCACATGTGCTGTTCTTCTGCTGTCCACAGGGAATTTTCTGTGTTGCAAACGAATTGTGTGGAAAACGCTGGTGGCTTATGTACAGAGTTGAGCATTTCCATGTCCCTGAGCTCAGAGGACAGGACGGTGCCAGGGTTGTGGATGGATGGCTGCAGCACCCCTGCTGCTACAGCGACCATGGGGGTGGTTGTGTGTTGAGGCTTTGTCCAAAGCAGGGATTGGTGCAGCAAATACCTGCCTGTTCTACCCTAAAATTCCTGCCACAGCATCTTTGTGGGCTGAGCTATGAACCTATCCTGCTCTGCTTCCAGTTGCACCAAGCTTGATTTTACCCACATCTTGCAGAGCCGCTTGCGATGCCCGAGCTGCTGCTGACGCAGAGGGTGAGCAGTGCAGGGCATCTCCAGGGTTGCAGCTTGTTCTACCTTTCCTGGTGGAGAACAGGGAGCCAGCACTTGCAGACACATCACGTGGACTCTCAAGGCCAGGCTGTGCTGTGGGAGCACTTGTCCTTGTTCCAGCAGGACTGTCACTGCGGGGAGCCCTGTGTGATTGCGATGGGGCTGTGTTGTGGGGGTGTGGAGAGATGCTCAGCCCTCAGCCTGGGGCAGCTGGATGTGTGCTGTCCTTGGCACTGTGCTCCATGCACTGCTGTCTGAGCCCCTCTGGGGAAAAACTGACTGTAAACTGAGCCTAGTTCCGATCTAGATCAATAGCAAAAGCACTGGGCAGTAAAGAGATGTGGCAGCACCCGCAGTTTGGTGTGGGTTAGTCCAGTTCTGGACTAACTGGGATAAGTGGGAGTGGTGTTCTACACCCCTTCCATCAAGTAGCCAATGCCTGGAGTCACGGTGTAGTAACTGGGACAAACCACCGACAAACCTGACCTCTGTTTCTCCTCTCCTGTTTTCTCTTGCAGGTTTATTTACCAGGGACCCATTATCTCCATTATTTACGTGCAACAAGGAAGTCAAAGATAAGGGAAGATGATGATAAAGAAGATCCTCAGTCTGCAGGATCTCTGGCAATGTGAAATCTTTGAGTGTTACTTTTTTGTGTTGGGAAGGGGTGTTGTGGGGTTGTGGGAGGGGGCTGCAGGGGCCTGTGGAAGAACACAAGCTGTCACACTTACGAGACTTAGAAACAAGATCCAGAGAGCAGAGCTGCCCTTGCCCAGCCCTCCCTGTGTCTCCCGTGCTGCCGTTTGCCTCAGTAGGTGTTCTAGAGATGTGGTTCCATAAGGAGGTAGGAATCAGCAGCCTCATGGTGAGGTGTGCTGCCAGGTTCCAGCTCTGAGTCCAATTGGGCACAGTTTTGTGTTCAAAGCTATTGATTTTGCCTAGGGAAAATGGAAGCTAAGTGGTGGCTAGGTTTGCATCGGGAGTGCAGTGCTTTAGGAAAAACGAGTCTCTTGGACCACATGTTGCAAGCAGCTAAATAAGTTCATAGCCAGACAGCTCCTGAATAGGTGGTGCTGCCCAGGCTATGAGCAGTTGACATTAGGATAGAGTAGGATAAACAAGCTGGAAAGCCATTTAGCAAAGCAGGTCTTCCCAAGCTGGATTTCACTATCGTCTTTGTTACTGTCTTTCTATAGAGAGGGAACTGGGGAGCTGCTGAGTACATTTTCAGGTCAACATCATCTGAGTACAAGAGGAACAGAAAGCAGTCCACTTAATGCCATTTAATGCCAAACGTCAGTCGATAGGAACAATGCTGGGGAAAGAAGGAGGTTTGGCCTTAATGGCTCATGGGCTGTATTCTAGCCTCCCACAGGACACTTTTCCCTGCTAGCTAATGATCTCCAGGAAGCAAAGGCAATGCTGCTGTTCAGGGTGGGTTACAGTACGATACAGTTCAGACCAGGAGATTGGAACCTCAGGCCGAGCAGTTAGTTAAAACTCAATTTCCTTGCCTATATTTAAAGCAAAACTCCTGTTCTGGGGCTGCCCTATGTTGATGATCTTTAGACTTTGCTCACTGTAAATGCAATGTAAAGCACCACCTCTTCTCCACCCTGCAGCTTCTGAACCACCTAAAATGCTTTTCTCAGCAGGTGAAATTGCCCAGCAGTGGTTTGGGAAGTGGGCTGGTCTGACCCAGCATCACTCCTGAGCTGCCAGGGTGCTCATTCTGGAGCTGGCCATGGCCATGGGCAGGAGAGGGTGCCCCTGGCCCCTTGTCCCTGGCTGTGGGAATTGTTCCTTGCCTGCAGCTTTCCTCTGCCATCACTGGAAAGGTTCCTGTCTGGCAGCACCTCCATGTATCTCAGTGTACTTTGCTGATCTCACAGGAATGCGTGGAAATGGAGGAAATTCAGGTGGGCTAAGGCAGAGCTAGAGCAGAGAAAGGATGGAGGAGCTTCTTTCTTCTTTTCCAGGACACAAAGCTAAAGCTGTGGCTGCAGGAAGGCCTGATCCTCTTAGGAGGACCAGGCGGCTTCAGACCAGCTGTAACTGACTTGTGAAGGTTTGGACAACACAAATGCAGCACCAAGCCCTTGCTCTCACTGCTCTTGTCTTTGTCCCTGGGGATGCTTCTGTGGGCTGCAGCTGGGTGGGATTCCTGCAGCTTCCTGTGCTGCATCCCACAGGAAGGGGAGAGTGAATCTAGCTCACAAGTGCAGTGTTAGTGCCCTGATCACTGGACCATCATTCCTCCACCTGGCAGAGCCTTTGCTCCTGACTGTTACAGCTGTTCTAACTGAACCCTGGCCTGAACAGGTGCAGTAAGAGGGCTTTGTCCTCTCAGCCCTGGCTTTCCCTGCTGGAATGGCACCTCAGTAGGTATCACTTTGCAGTTGAAGGCAGCTTCCTAGGAGGTGGAATACCAACTCTAATAGGTAGGAGGTGAAGCTGGAAGGCAGTAAGTGGGTTACTCTGCTCCTCTCAGGACAGGAGTGAGTCCAGCAGGCCCTGGGAGGGTCAGCCCTCTTGGTCCACTGCTGTTTCAGGCCATCTTCAAACCACACATCTCCACCTCAGCTTTTGCATTGCAGATGTGTTTTTCAAGCAGCTTGATGTTAGTGAGCTAGACCGTAGTGCCTTACTTAGGATTTAGCAAACACTTCCAAGGAGGAGTCCTAGGGCTGCTAGCCTTTGGCCAACGTGGATGTTTCCCTGATTAGTTTGTCCTTTTAAGAGCATTTCTCCCTGATGATTTTGCTGCTGTTTGTGCTCAACTCCCCAGACTATACAGGAACCTGCCTCGTGTTTACAGCTCCCCCCACATCTCTCCTCCAGATACTTTGGTCTAGACCAGCACTCCCTCTAGAACAAGATGGGAATGGGGAACAGCTCAAACCTGCACATGCTGTGGGATGGAGAATGTTTAGGCTTCTTTTCTCAGGTGGGTCTATAGGGCCTCACCTGCCCAGCTCCTGCAGGCCAAACTTCCTGTGCTGTGGATGTTTGGCATTAGGATGCGCCGCTGGGAAAATCCAAGCTTAAGAAAGCAGCATTGAGCCTGTGGCCCATTTCCCAGCCCAGGGCCACGCTGTCTCTGTCTTCCTGGCTGCAGTGAAGCTGAGCATCCAAGTGCTGGGGGTAGCTGGTTAGTGTGGGGGGAGCCAAGCCCCCCTTGCAGAACTCTCCAGGCTCGTGTGGCCCCAGACGGTGCCCATGCCAGGGGAGAGATTGTATGAAACTGTTTACTTCTGATTTTGCTGTTTACAAGAGGGATGTGGGGTGGGTGGGGGGAACAAGCCAAGCCTCAGGAGGATTGGGAAACGTGTTATCTGCACCAGCCTGCAGCAAGGCCGACACCACCGGCATCATGCAGGTGTCACGGGGATCTCCCGGCCAGCTTTGGTCCATGGGGAGGAAAGCAGAGGTGGCTCTAGCCTAGAGGGGTTAGATTAGCTCCCCTATATCCCCTTGCTGCTGTGTTTGAGGTTCAGCAGTGCTAGTGACAGATAAGAGTTACCCCTGTGGTCTTCCTTTACTCCTCAGGACCCAGCTCCTTCACATATCACAGGCTCCCAGGGCCTTTCTGGAGCAATAAGATATAAAACAAGCATTACCATCGTCGTGGAAATCCTCCGTTATGTGCAGTGTCTGTCTCCTCCGTATGCAGTATGAGTCTGGGTTTAAGCCTGCCAAGCATCACAGGGCAGCTGCTTCAGGGCACTAACTGGGATTTGTTTCCCTGGGCTTTCTGCCGGTCAGGAGAACAGGGAAGTATGCTACTGCTTTCCTTCCTTACCCCAGGCCTGTGCTGCCCAACCGTCACACTACAGGTGCCTGGGGCAAGGGTGCTGCTGGTCCCCTTTTCAGTGATGCTGGCATGGGATGGATGTGTGGAGCTCAGCACTGTGCTCCACTCCTCACAGCCTCCATCCCATCAGCCAGGGCAGCATTGGGAAAGCAGAGCCCCATTCCCTTGGCACTGGGACACAGCCAATGCTTGTGCTACTGGTGGGGGAAGAGTTGTGCCAGTGGCTCCTATGCTCCTCAGCTGCTTACAGGCACATCCCAGCGTGTGGCCCTTCATGTCCAGAAGCATTCCACACTTCACAGCAGGGTGTCTGGGGTGGTGGGTGTAGCTGGAAGGGATGTGCAGGGAGCTGCTCTCTTCCAGCTGTGATCTGCCAGATCATTTCTCTGACGCCTGCCCAAATGCTTTTAGCCCTGAGGATGTGTCTAGGCTGCTAGGAAGAGCTCACAGGGGCCACACGGGAGTGCCTGGTGTCCCCATCCTGGTGCCTGTTCCCTCCACAGCAGCTACCCAGCCCAGCACGGGCCTTCAGTTCACTCACCCAGCAGAACACAGTAGCTTTGCAGGGTGAGCTGCTTCACTACCACACCACCAGAGTGCTGGGTGAGCCCCAGGACAGGGGCACCCTGCCCCAGCCCTGCTGCAGGCTTCGCCCACTCCCCACAGCCCCTGTGCTGAGCTAGCAAGAGCAGAAGGCTTAAACCCAGACTCCAAACTAAAGATAATATTAGTAAATGAATATGGTTTGTTTGGGTTTTTTTTTTGTTTGTTTGGTTTTTTTTTTTTGCACAGAAGCTGGTAATCTAGGACCTATGTGTGAACAACTTTATATAAATATTTTTTGTACTTGGTTTACTCGGGTTGGTATGAAACGTTCTATTTAAGTTCTTTGAACACTGTGGATCCCCTGATGTGTATGAATGGCAGAGGCTTTGTAAATTAAGGGACGTTTGTGTGAATAAAGCTATTTGATGGGGTTGAAAAGCCACACACAACTTGAAACACAAGCTCTGCGTGTTTGTCCTCAACTCTGCTGGCAGCAGTGGGGTTGGAAGGGTGACCCTGGCACCAATGGGCAGACCAATGCCCTAAAGTACCTCTGGCTCCATCCTGGAGGGCAGGTCCAGCTAAACCCGAACTGGAGCTGGCCTAGCTGTATTGACCTTAGGGCACTAAACCAAGGCACCATGGCCAGTGCCAACCAGAACGTGGCTTCCTGGCGTGTGGCACTTGTGGCTCTTTATCCTTGCCCTGGATTAGGATTAGCCCCGTTCTTGATGCAGACACCAAGTAGGCCATGGCGATAAGCGGGACAGGTAAGCTCAGTCTCTGTCTGCACAGAAACACCTTCCCCCTGTCCTGCTCCTTCCTCCCCATCGTGCCACATCCCTGGCAGCCCCGTGGTTCAGGAGCTGGAGAGGATGAGCAGCCCCTCACCCAGCTGCCTGCCCACTCTGGAGGTGGCTGCAAACCCCACAAGGAAAATGCCCAGCAGAACTGGCACTTCAGTAGCCAAAAACAATTTCTCCCTTTGCACAGATCCTCTGCCCCAAATCCCAGATGACCAAGCTGGTCACAGCAGCTGGAAGCCCCCATAGCCCTGTTTCCAGCTGGGACCCCCACTACCACAACTGCCATCCTTGATGGGAAAAGCACGCAAGGCTGAGCTACATCCATGTCCACAGGTGTCCAGCAGCTCGGGGCCACCTCGAGCCGGCGTGGGACACAGGATGTCCCGGCACCCGGGGCAGTGCTCCGTCACTCGCCAGCCCTTGCATAACAGCCCCGCAGCCTCGCACGACCCGCGGCAGCCGCAGCGCCCGCGCTGGGACGTGCTGGGCAGCCAGTCCTCCCCTCCTGCTCCCCCTGCGGCAGCCCCAGCACTGCCGGCCGCGTGGCCATGGGCTCCTCCTGCACGGCCGTCAGCATTGTGCTCCTTAATCGCTGCCGACAGGCACCTAAAATGGATGTTTTCAGCCCAGTGGGGCCGCAGGAAGGCAGGTCGACCAGAGCCGCAGCGATGCCGAGGGGCCAGAGCAGCCCCACTCACCGGCTGGCAAGGGGAGGGCACAAGCTGTGTTTCCTCGCCCATCCTGCTGGGTTATCTTGGACATTGGCTGCACAGCACCCACTCTGAGGGGCTGCCCGGGGTGCTCAAACATCCCCCCAGTCCAACCCGGAGCATCCTGCCTGCAGGCAGGGAAAGCGCTGCATTGCCTCCAGTCACACTGGCCCCCAGTGCAGGACAAGCCCCAAGACTGTCCCTGTCCTGGTGACAAGTGCAGCTGCAGAGACTGGCTGTGCTACGTTGCCGTCCGCCACCAAATGCAGTCACCCCCAAAATCTCTGTCACAAATGCTTCTGCTCCTCCAAGAACACTTCTGCTCTTGTGACTTCCCCCTGGTTTAAGCTACACCAGCGACAAGGATCATGTTAATTCCAGGCCATGGCATCTCACTCTTCTCTGTGACCAGACACAAAATGTGCTTTGTGAGCCCCACAGCCCCTGGGCCCCAGCTCAGCCCTTGCAAATGGGGTGAAACTGAACCCCAGCAGGAGCTTGGGGTGGGAGCTCAGCTCACCTCTCACGTGTGCTGCAGGTGAGGAGCTGGTAAGGGCAGGTGACCACACAGCACAGCCAAAATTACCATTAATGAGAGAAGTTGATGTCAGTCACCAGGAGAGATGTTTCACTCTGGATTTGCTCTCTGGAGACCTGCTATTTTGCATGCAAAGAGGTTTGCTGAAATGCACAAAGGCGCTTCAAGCACTTGACAGCTGACAGAATACCCCAGCAGCCACTGCCTGCCCTGTGCTCCTTGGGGACCAGGAGTGGGGCACGTGCTGGGGCAGAACTTCACGTGGCAAAGGCCATGGCCGGGCAGCATGGCTGGGGTGGGAAAGGCAAGGACAGCCCTGGCAGCCACCATGCTGTGAGGCCCATCGCAGTCCTGAGTGCCAGCACCAACCTCACCTGGATGGATTAAACCTCAGAGCAGAGGTGAGGTGCTGCAGCCATGGCTTTGCTCTTTCTCTCTCTGCTTGCACACAGAAACATTTTCAAGAGCCTCCTCTCCACAAAGGCTGTGTTATAGCTGAAGCACTAAGTCATTCATCACAAAATGTAAGTCCATATTTCTTTTAAGATCTCTTGAGTTCCTCAAGCAGCAGCCACTTCAGCAGCCCTCGCTGGGCCAGAGCGACACCAGCTGCTGATGGAGCTGGTGGGAGGAGAGCAAGGTCCATTGTATGAGCACAGGACATTCATTTGCCTCATCCCCACACTGATGAATTGCTCCACTTACCCGTGTCAGGCTCCAGCACAGCAGAGGATGAACAGCTAAAGCTGCACTAAGCCCACACACTCCATTGAGCTGGGACATGACTCAGTCGAGGCTCTCGGTGCGGGCGGAGGTGACAATGAACACAAGGGACAAAAGTCAAGCGAGCAGGGGCTCTGTGCTTCCCGCTGACCCACCGTGAAGCAGAAGCTTGGTGCCTCCTCACCTTCTGTCCCCCTGTTCAATGGCAGGACAGTCACAGGTCCTCGGACAGCCCAGCCCCAGTACTTTGCCACATGGATGGCACCAATACCTTTCATCCCACTGCACACAATATCCCAACAGCTCTCCAGCTCAGACGGGAGCAGTGCAGCCCCCAGTGTGTGTGGGATGGCTGTGGCCCCCCATCCCTCCTGCAGAACCCAGGCAGCCCTGCCCAGGGGAAACGGCATGGAGCAGGGGGAGCAGCATTGGCCAAACCACCTCCTGATTCCATCCAAGGCTTCAGAAAATGTCATTTTTGCCTGCAATCTGTCTCGAATGCAGGGTGCAATCTGCCCACCCCACGCACACCCCACCTGCCTCTCCCCACGGTAGGGACTGCACGTGGCAGCAGCAGCAGTTTCACCCAGAGCCACTTCGGGTCAGTCTCAGTTCCGTGAACAAAAGCTGCTTCCCCAGCTCGTTTCCTGACAGAGCTGATGGCCTGTGCCCCTCTGGGGACCCAGCACTTGCTAGGAGGCAGCAAGGGAGGGAATTAAGAACTATTTCCTCTGCCAGAGATAAGATCTCTAAACAAGCTTCTCAGCCAAGAACTTTAATTTTTTTTATTTTATTTTACAGGTTTTACAAGGAAATCTTGTTCTCCAGAATTGCATCCGCCTCCAACCCTACTTAGAGCTGCCAAAGCCTGCACTTCCCCCGGGACCAGCCTGCAAGCAGCAGAGATGGATGGGATGACACGGGCATGACTTCACCCTTCTGTCCTGCTGCTGGAGCCAGGGGCTGTCAGGATTCCCAGAGGACCCCCTGCTCTGGCTCTGTGCTGCAGCCCCACCAGCCCCCCTGGATCAAACCCCCAGATGACAGCCATGGGGTATCAAAGTCCCTGTCCCAGCATCGGGGCTGGATGAGGCCCCAGGGAGAGCATCCCTCAAAGCAGCAGCAAAGCCCAACATCACTCCAAACTCTGACTCTGCTCTCTCCACACAGATTCAGCCCCCCAGTCACTCCTGTTTAACCCAGGAAGTGTCTGGGCTCTTAAGAAAGATGCTCATGCCCCCTCTGAAACGCCTTCTGGGAATCAGTGAGGGCACTAAACTGGCTGTGCAGGGTTCACCTCCCCTTCTCCACAAACCCAAGCAGGTCGTTACCTCTCTCAATCGCCACTTGTGATCAGACATGCCCCAGTCCTGGCCCCGTGTCTGGGGAATACAGACAAATGTTCCTCAAACCACTGTAGCCTTCAAGAAATAAAAGCCCCTGCCTTGCTCCTGCCCCGGGGGTTTGCAGCACCCCCCTACTTGGAGGCTGCTGTGGGATCAAACACTTCAGGCTGATTTATCCATGGGAAATGGAAGCCCAGACAGATGGGAGGGAGCACAAGCCCAGCCAGGCGATAAATCACAGCAGGACAGCTCTGCCTGCCGAGCTCTGCGGCTCTGCCGGTCACTGCGTTCCCAGTGGGATCAGTGCTCCAGCCTTGAGCTGTGTCCCTGTCCCATTCCCCAGGGAGGGCAGACATCCAGCTCCCCAGGCATGCTTGCACCCTGGCATTATCCTGGCTGTGCTCCCCGCCAGGCGCAGCCCCGAGCAGGGACTGACTCCAGGTGACAAGGGGACAAAGCTGCACACTCAGCAAGTTTGCTCTCCCACATCCAAGGAAACCTGACCCCCTTGGGAGTTTCCTGGGAAAACGGGGAAGCACACTCGCTGCTGGGATGAGCCTGCCAGCAAGGGCTGTCTCGTGGGATCTGGGACAGGACAATCTTCCTTGAACTTATGCTCAAGGACGTCTGTCTTGCAAAGCTCAGCACAGCACAAGGAGATCTGAACGGGCTTTTGATGAGCTTCCAGCAAGATAAAGGAGCTTCCCTGACCCCACTCCATCTCCCTGAGCAAGATCATCAATAAACCAGCTCTGCTGAAGCCTGTGGCCCAGACGGGCTCTCAACTCTCATGTCCACATGTGTCAGGTGCTTAAATTAATGTCACCGCTGGAGAAAGGAGGGGGTGTCCGCCCCAGTGGTCCCCTTTGGTGCCAAGACTTGTCCAGCCTGTCCATCCGTCAGCAGGCGAGGAAAGGAGATCCTAACAGGCAACTGCTTCGGAGGAAATGCAGGGCACTCAGCCCTGCATGTAGTAGATTGTGGGGCTGGGCTCAAACCAGGGAAGATTTTTGCCCCAATCCAGCCTCCAAACCCCCCAAATTTATTGCCCTGCTCTTTGCAAACAGTCACTACAAACTCTGTCAGGTCCAGGCTTTGGGGCTCCCTCCTCGGGTGTCATTAGTGGGTGTAATGAGCTGGAGATAATTGCTGCCTCGGGGACGCAATTAACTCTTTCCTGCCCTGGTCCAGCTGGGGCTTTTGCATCCCAAGAGAGCAATTCCCTCCTTCCTTCCCCCGGGTTCCTTAGAAAACTTCCATTCCTCTTCCTTCTCAAATTGAGCCTCTGAATCAGAGTCTGACGAACGCCACGAGTTCACTGATGTGTGGCTGTGATTTAGAGTTGGAATATATTTGGAATGTATAATTTATTTCAGGTATCTGAGGCACCAGTGAAACTGGGAGCAAGCAGTGAGTAAATCAGTCATACCCTTGTGATGATGGGGGCTGCAGCCTTTATGTTGCTCTGAAAATCCTGCTTCCATGCAGCCAGGTGAACATCATGAAGGATGGGTACTGTTTGGGGCTGCAGGGATAAATCAGGGACCCTGGAGGAGGTGGTGGTGTCGGGAGACCTTAATGACAGTGCTGCCATTTGGACACAACTTCTTGCAGAAAGGTCAGTATTGCACAGCCCTCTGTCCTGGGACAGGGATCACCTGGAACCAGGTGCTGCCCAAAGAGCTGCTCCAAACCTGGCACCTACCTCCACCTGCCAGGTACACCTGGACACAGCAGACAGGAGCCAGGCACAAAGTCCACCCTCCTCCCTGCCTCCATGGTGGTTGCCTTTACCGCAAATCACTGTTTCAGAAATGCAGAAGATGTGAAATATGAAGACAGAAATTGCCAGCGACTTTTAATTTGGGTTCTGCCAATTTTTCTGTTCCAGCTATTGATTTTCCATAAAGATTAATCCCTGCTCCCAGCTCTCTCTGACAGGCACTATCTGGATGTTTTGCTTACCCTGAGTGTGGAAATATATGTTTTATTAAGTGTCAGAGCTCACTAATGAGAAGAAGGAGGAAAATCAATTGTCTGCTTATATCTTGATCTCAGACAGGGCTAACAAATTCTTTTATTTTGATGCTGTGGACAGGACAGGCAGAGCGACAGAGTGACAGTGGCTGTCAGCTCTGCCACAGCGACAGCTCAGCTGATGAGGGGGGCAAAGGGTTACATAGTGTTTGATGCTTCAAACATATTTGCATATGTATTAATTCAAAGAGATTCACAGAAACCTATAAAATCCTATGGTTGAATTGATCCGTGATGCAAAGTGATGGAAAACACTAAAATTTCAGCTACAGACTCTAAGTCTTTAGGGACATTCTCCTGTCCCTAAAACCAAGAAAATAGCTTGGCCAGCTGCCCAGGGTAGAGGCAGCCAAAGGGATTCCATTTTTCCTTGCTTTTTGCACTGAGCTTGCTTGTATGTCTGTTGCCATAAATGCTAACCTGAATTAGGTTAGCATTTATGGCAACAGACATACAAGCAAGCTCAGTGCAACTTTCTGCACAACTCCAACCACAACCCCCATTTCAAACATGCACATGCTGTGCTCATAGAAAGTGCTCGGGTGGAACGAGATGAACATTAAGGTCCCTTCCAGACCAAGCCATCCTGCTATTCTATGATTCCGTAATTCCTCCTTGAGCATCTGGCACGGGGCCCAGCTGGAACAGGAGGCAAGGTAAGCTGGACCTCCACAGGACTCTCCTCATACCCTCAACCACTAAGGCTGATTGGAAAGGACAGCTTCAGTTCCCAGCACACACAGTCCAAACAACAGGATCAAGACCCATGACATGAGCATCAACATTCATTTCCTGCAGAAACTTTGTGTAATTAGCAATTTCTGGTCTCTGCTGGCCCTCCTCACAGAACAAGGCTACCAACTTGCTTTCAATCATATTTGTTATCTCCCTTGTCTGTTAGAAAATCACACCTGACAATTGTATAGTTAATCTCTTGGCAGCTGCGAAATGAAATGGTAAGCTCTGGCTGCCTTGAGAAGATGCATTGATTTCTTAAAATGACAGATCGCCTCCTCCCTTGATGTTCAAGCAGGAGCTCAGGGCCGGCGTTATGGATCCTGCCTGTCATTCAATTAAAAAAGCTTAGCAGAGATGCACCAGCTGAGAGCACCAGACAGCATTAAGGCTAAGCCCTGACCTAAAGATTTAATAGCAGCGAGTATGAAGGCACCTTCAGCCCCAGAGGCTTGTCCAGTTTGCTGACGAGCTCACCGTTTGTGGTATGGAGCTTGCGACTGTGAACCAGACAAGCCACTCTCTTCTCCACAGTAACACAGCTGACGGGGCAGCCAGGTCCCATAGGAAAGCAGAGCAGGAAAATCTCTTCTTACCCGGAAGGAAGTTTGCTGCACTTAATGGAGCATTTTATATGCTATTTCAACACAGCTCTTTCATAAGGATTATGTGTTTAACAAAACTCTTGACACTGTGAAACAGCCTCAGTCTCACTGCGGAGAGTGAAAGCTCTGGTGTCTGGCCTCAGATGGACTTTGCAAGATTCTCCCTCAAAAAGCAAATAACCACCATTTACAGCAATGCCACAAAGCCCAGCAGACTCTATCTGAGATTTAGATTAGATATTAGGAAAAAAATTCTTCCCTGTGAGGGTGGTGAGACCCTGGCACAGGTTGTCCAGAGAAGCTGTGGCTGCTCCATCCCTGGCAGTGTTCAGGGCCAGGCTGGACAAGGCTTGGAGCAACTTGGTCTAGTGAAAAGTGTGCCTGCCCATGGCAGGGGGTGAATTAAGGTGACCTTCCAGCCCAAGCCATTCTGTGAAGCTTGAATCACCGGGATCACCGTGGTTCAATCATTCTATGTTCCATCTCCCCTGGTTCCAATTCCACTGTGATGCAGCGGAGAGCCCCAGGTGCCACCGTGGGGCTGCCCCGTGTCACCACTGTGTCACTGCTTCGCAGACGCAGCAGACACGTCTCGTCGCACGGGCAGAGCTGACCCGCTCTCCCGGTGTCACGACGCCTTGGTGTCACCGAGCCTGAAGCCTCCCAAGGTACGAGGGACCGGGGCAGGGCGGGGGGGAGCGGCTGGGAAGGAGATTACTAGGATTTACTGCCATCGCTACCCACGGCTGGGGCGTGGAACGGGATGAGCTTTACGGTCTTTTCAAGCCAAACGATTGTATGAATTACAGAGGGGAGGGTATGAGCGACTCCGTGGTTGTCCCGGTCGGGCCGCAGCTCCCCAGGCCGGGCGGTCGCCAAGGCAACGGCCGCGTCCTGCGGGGCCGGGCCGGGCCGGGCCGGGCCGCGGGTGGATCCAGGACCGGAACATCGGGACACAGCTCCCGGAGCCTGACGGGCACCTGGACACAGCTCCCGGGTCCTGACGAGGTGGGTCGGGACCCGAGGGGGCAGCCCCCGGGTGCCCCTGTGACCGCTCCAAAGCCCGGCCTGGGTGAACAGAGCCCCTCCATGGGTGATGCAGCCCCCCGGCTGCAAACAGAGCAGCAGTGCAGGGAATACAGCCAGCATCCCTGGCAGGAAAAAAAAAAAAAGGGGATGTAAAAACATGGGAAAAAGCAAGGGAAAACAAGCACAATGACAGCTCGGTCTGTGGGCAAACACATTGCTTGGCAGAGCCAAATCCCTCCAAGAGTGGGGAATGTCACCTGGTACTGTGCTGGCCCTGCTGCTTCATATGTGATGCGGGGAGCTGGCGCTGCTTTAGTCTAGGTCGGTTTTGGGGGTTTTTTTGTGGAAGGAAAAAAAGTGGAAAGGAAATACCGCTTGTTTTTCTTTTAGTTGACAGCTCTCTTGGAAGATAAAGTTGTAAATGAGTGACTTGCTATAAACTGTGGTGCAGCTCAGGGCCAGACAGCTGAAAGGCTTAAAAACGCTTGGAATTCCTATGAGGAAGTGTTATTAGCTCTGTTATGAATTTAGGGAAAATGAGGCCAAGAAAAATAGCTTTGTCAAGTAGATCTCACCATCTAGCTTTTAAAGGCCATGTAAGAATTAAGATATGCCAGTTAGATCTTAGTTTCAAAATTCTGTATTTATTTTGTTTTCAAATCAAGTGTATTCAGTTTGTGAAAGCCACTTAAATATCCAGCTGGGTTCTCATTACAGTATCACTGACAACAGGGACACGGGCATTTATTGAGCTGATTGCTGTTTATGGTACATAAACTGTGTGAGCCACAGGCACTTCAGCTAAAGCACAACAGAGAAACACCTTCCACCTTGGCACAGATGGCACTGCCAGCCAGCGCACATCTTTGCCAGCAAATGAAGTATAAAATCATCCCAGAGTGGTTTCAGTTGGAAGGGACCTTAAAGGTCATCTCATTCCAATGCAGGGACACCTTTCATGAGACTAAGTTGCTCCAAGCCCCATCCAACCTGGCCTTGAACACTTCCAGCTATGGGGCATCCACAGCTTCTCTGGGCAACCTGTGTCAGGGCCTCAGCACCCTCACAGGGAAGAATTTCTTCCTAATATCCTATCTAACCCTGCATTCTGTCAGGTTGAGGCCATTCCCCCTTGTCCTGTCACTTCAGGCCCTTGTAAAGAGCTAAGAAGAAGCCAGCAGAAGTGGTGCTGCAAGAACCACTGCCTAAATACCTCCACAGCAAACTTATTCACAGGTGCTTTACACGTGTGTCATTCTCATACTTTATATTGCAGAAAAGCAAGAAAGCAAGTAGACCT
This sequence comes from Lichenostomus cassidix, assembly GCF_008360975.1. Taxonomy (NCBI): domain Eukaryota; kingdom Metazoa; phylum Chordata; class Aves; order Passeriformes; family Meliphagidae; genus Lichenostomus; species Lichenostomus cassidix. The sequence goes on along the minus strand of NC_139500.1, from coordinate 6,901,875 downwards.
CATGGTCTGAGGTGGTGCAAACTAAAACCAAAGATACGGAAAGCAGCACATCACTGAAAACATTGTCAGCCTATGACTGTCAATCCATTGGTGAAGGTGGAGGTGCAGGGAAAATGCTTCCATTCCTCTTGGAAGTTGACATGAGGTGGCACTCGGTGCATTGTGTTGTTCTGCCTGCTTCATTCCAGCTCACGTGGGGGCAGAGGGTTAATTTGAATCACCAAGGTGATTATGTAGCTGTAGGAACTGGCTGAGAAGATGGGCCCCAAACCTCAACAGCCTGGCAGATTACAAAGAGAGAAAAATAGACAGCTCCAGAGAGGCAGAAGAATGGAAAGAAATTGCTTACAGGAGTACAAAGGCAGCTAATTAGAATGAAACAAGATAATAAGATAGGGAGAAATTTTGGCAGAGTGTATCAGAGAATAGTTCCTGTCAGTGAATCTATTAACTAGAGGTAGAACCTTGCAAGGGCGGGTAGAGGGAGGCCAGTTGGAATATATATAAGGAGACGATACAAAACATTAGAAACCTTACAACTATAAAGGAAAATTCCTTTGGAACTACATCTAGTCTGACAGTTCTTTATAAGCTAAGCTTTAATTAAGAGAGGAGAGTCACAGCCATGATTGTACTCCCTCACAGCTGCTTTCCTTCGGTTCGTAAAATTATTATTGCTGCTTTCCTACAGAGCACCCAAGCTTTGGAAACATGGCTGAAGTTTTGCATGAGACTGAAACCAGTTCGGACAGTACCACACCCAGAGAAGAACAGGATGACAATGCCACCATGGAGCAGTATCTGAGACACAAAAACCTTGTTCTGGATTTCCTGCGCTCTGACCTGAACCCCCACCACCTCCAGTACCACTGGAACAAAGTTCATCTTCTGAAGAAGTGTTACTTTTACTTGAAGTTTGAGCCCAGACACGTGTGCGTGAGAGACCAGAACAATATGATGATTTTCGCTGACATCTTGCAAATAGCAAACCCCTGCCAACTCCAGAAGATCAAGAAGGTGGGAAAAAAACAGACTGAAATCCAGCTGGCACTTTTAACTGAGCTGTTGGAACAGTTGGAGCGAGGTCGGGAGGAGCTGAGCCGTTACGTACAGATCTGTGACGTTCAAACCTTTCTCTCCCAGTGGGACTTGAATATAAAGAGAGTGCTCAGGCTCTCCATGTTTTTCAACAAGCTCATTGCCTTGGAAGAGCCAAGAAAGCTCCATGTCAAACACAGTTTGGTGTCACAGATACATCTTGGAGGTGCTCTGCACCCTCCCATTAGTTTTTCTCTCTATACGAAGAAGCCACCAATTTTTGATCGGATAGAGTCATTTGCATGCCAGACCTGGGCCCAGCTCAAGTGGTTCACTGAAAGTCAAGAGTCACACCTTGAACGATGGCAACTGGAGATCAAGTTAGTGACAGATGACAGTCAGACAGAACCAGGATACGGCCGGACCCAGGAAGTCATCTCCAACCCGTGTGTAATCAACCACCTGCAGCCTGGTAGGTTGTATGAGTTCAAAGTGAGGAGATCCGACACTCACACACTCGTCTACTCGCAGTGGCACGACTGCATTATATTGAAGACAAAAACTCACCCTGTTGAAGACACCAAGGAAGCCAATCGCAGTGTGGTGAGGCGGTTCACAAGAGTGACTCCCTGACTTTAATGGTTTAATGAAAAAATGGGTAAGAGTAATTAAAAATAAATTGTTTAAACAGTTTGCGTAAAATCAAACTAGTTGTCTTTTCAACAGCAATTTTACAAGCGCTTTCCTAAAATCTTTCCAGGTTAGTAGTAACCCATTCAAAATTTCTCCCACAGTATAACATCGTTAGGCAGCATTTGGGACTCAACACTTGTGTCCCACTGCCAGAGCTGACAGGTGGGAGCAGCCAGACAGGACACCTCTGAGGCAGAGCACAGGAGACAGAAGCATCTCCACCATCCAGTGCTTTCCATCCACTGAAGGATGCTCAGCATCAGCTTCTTCCAATGTTTTGGGTTTTTATTGTCCTTCCTCCAAAATACCTGAACTGAACTCTAAGCTCCTCAAATTACCCACCCAAACTTATCTCCATCACTGGTTCCTCTCACCCTCTACACCCTGTGCCTTATAGGTACCTAAGCATGACTTCACCCCTCTATTATGCATGAAAAGATCACTTTAATTAAGAAAAAACAACCAAAACCCAACAATAAATAACCTCCAAGCCTCCCGACAAACAGGGAAGGGCAATAAATCTACACGACAAATATGCAGAAATTTATTTTTCTGCCACAAACTGCAGTTATTATTAATTTTCTTTTTTATCATTTGGTTCAGTCCAAACAGAGCTGTCCCCACACAGATTCTAGCCAAACCATCACATAAACACACCTTTTAGTAATAAAATTTATTATTTAAATAAATTCAAATCATTTTTACAATTATGGCTTAAATATCAAAAAAGGAATGTTGAGGTTCATTCTTATAAACAGTCAAAGCAGGTAAAAATATTTGTATCCAAAAGGTCATTTGAGGTTTGCTGCGAGTCACAGACATACAAAAGATAAAAACCTGCCACATTTCAAGTTCCTTAATTCACACTTCATGACACGTGACATTTCAGTTCTATTTTTAAAAAAACCCAACAATTTATTGCAGTAAATTGATTGTCCTACACAGATCTGTCCAAATCCTCAAAAACAGTCGAGCTGGCCAAGGAGAGGTTTCCTAGGACTGCATGGCTCAGCCCAGGCTGATGCTGGGCACACTCCTGGCTGCCTGCACAGGTTCCCCTTGTTCAATTTGTGCTCAAGCTCTAGCTAGTGCTGAGGAAATTAAGTTAATTGTGTTGAATGAACTGACATTTGTGTCCTGCAGCCATGTGCTTTTGTCTTTGTGGAGAACACAGAGCTTGTGACCAGACAGATGCCCTGGGCACCATGCTGCCAGGGTGTTCCTACTGGGAGTACCAAAAGTTCTTTATTTTAAGAATATGTGCTCAAATGTAAAATTCTTTCAAAAGTAAATTCAAAACGCTGCGTGCAAATGAAACCAAGCTAATTTGAACTTTTTCCCTCTATTGATTTCTATGATTCTCTCCATGAGCATAAGGACAAGAACATGATACTGAGCTGTCACTACAGCCTATAAAAAGTTTAATTGCACTTTCTGCTATCCCTGACTATTGCATGACCAGCTCTCCAGGAACCTGCTCACAGCACCAGTGGCCCAAGGCCCAGCCTGGCTCTAACTGCTGCTAGGGTGCATTTCCTAATCAGCAGTTAGAAAATACATCCTCAGAGGAAAAAAACAAAACCATGTATATTGTTTTGCAACACAGAGGTGACCAAGCAAAGCATTTCAGTCTATGTCCATGGAGTAGACTTTTTTTCCCACTGAGGACAAATGGAGTTGTTTTATGAGGACCCTTTCTTGGCCAAGCCCCCTCCAAGAGCACTGACTAAGCCACTACACCTGGGGTGAGTCTCCTCATTTGTGTTACATATATGAAATAACTAGCAAAAAACCCAGTGGAGAAATGCCTCACTTACAGGAGATCATGAAAATGAGACCCACTGATACTAAAGGAACCAAGGTGGCTTTGTTAAAATTAAGCTGGCACCATGCTTAAGGAGTTATCCCAACAATTCCTTTTCTGCAATTCTCCATATAATCTCAGAGCTAGATGATTGCATTTCAGTAGTCCACAGAATGATCCCCAGATGATCGTATTTTGGAATTGCAATAATATTTGCTAATCAGGCTGGTGCAGAATCTTTTAAGATCCCACCTGGGATGACTTCAAAGAGAAACAATAAATTTTATACCTTACCAGCTTTTATCAAGCATCTTTAGAACCAGCAGGAGATACTTCCTATGGGTTTTTATCCCTCATGGAATTACCATCCATATGTCCATTATTATGCTTCAGTAGGACAAGAGCAAGCCTGGGTGGTCTTTGGCATACAGCTCAAACCCCCCAAAGGCAGATGTGCAGGAAGGTAGTTTAAAACTAGGAAGAGAACAACAAAACTTCTCCATAGGTTCTGGAGTCAAGTCCAACACTGAGTCATGAGAAGAACCACAGCATTAAATAGAGACTTTTCCAGACACAGTGCTTTCCTATTGCACATTCCTCCACACTGGAAAGAGTCACGCTGGATTTCAGTTGCAAACAGGACAAAATTCCTCCTGCCATAGCGCTGTGAAACCACAGAGATCCACACCAAGGAAAACTTGTGTCCCAGCACAGTACAGACCTGGTACAACGCTGTGATTGCATCTCAACTCCAACCCACATGAACACCTAAGGACAGCCAAGCATGTGGTTTAGGGAGAGCCAAGGCAGGCACTTCATACATTCAGAATTGAAATGAAATAAAAGACACCCTCTCTCAAAACTGTTACATTTCCAAAAGCAGCTCCACGATTCTCAGAGGGCACCACTTCACCACAGTACATTGCTACCAGCCACATGTCACTGGGTGAAAGCAGCCTCTCTGGTGAACCACAGCTTCCAGCTCACAGCAGTTTGGCTATAGAAAATATAAAAATACATTATACACATACATGCCATGGTGCACTTATCAAACCTCCTTCACTGCTCTTAAAAACTCAGGCCATAAGGCTGTGAAACAAATTCACAGAGTTAAAAGTTAATAAATTAGAAGCAGCTTTAAAAAAATGTGGGGTGGGAAAGGGGGGGCTCAACAGGAGATTTCAAATAAAATTCTGAACAGTTTAAAATGGGCTGACAAATCCCAACACTTCCTGGTAGGAGTGGTCCCCGCTTTTCATTATCTTTATGCTGGTGAGGACAACCTCCTTCGTACAAAGAACACATAAATCTATTTACAAAATCACCTTGGCCTTGGCGCTGCGATATTTACACACTCAGAGAACAGTATTTTGGCTAGACAAAGAGTGGTGCATGCGTCTCTCTTTGCTTTCCTCCTTCACTTAAAAAAACAGTAAAAAATGAGAAGTCTTAAAAATCCCCCGTCCTTGGATTTAAAATGAGAGGCAGTACTCAGAAGCTTTGGTCCTCCACGGCAAACAGCAACTTGCTGCGCTGCTCTGCTGCGTGCAGTCATTCCAGCCTGATGAATGGACTGAGCATTTGATCCCCAAAGTGCAACTCCAACAGCTGGACTAAATATTTGGTGCCCCCAAACTGCAGCTGCAGTGGCAGGTAGGATGAGGCTTCTGCTGAGCAGCTTGCAGTTACAAAAATAGTATCATCATCAGTAAAGTCACATGCCCGTCATCCATCTCCAACGCTTTTTGGTTTGCTAGAATTGAGAGTTCCTGCCCGAGGTTGCACTGATTAAAAACACCCCAAGATGCTGAAGCAGACGCTGAAGCTGAGTTGTCATGGTGCGGGAAGCTCCCAGATCCCCCGCTGCATTTGGCTCCGTAGGTCATTAAATAATGGAAATATTTGGTCCTTCCCAAGGCACACATAACACAATTCAGGCAGAGAGGGCCCATCCTCACCGGGAGACGGCTGAGGTCCTCCTGACACGAATCTCCTGGGCTGCAGTGCAGCAGTTGCGCTGGTAGTAATGCTGGACCAGTCTCCTCCACAAAGGGTTGCACTCCAGGAGGTACCGGTTCCCTGTGGGCACAATGATGGGGACTGCAGGTTAGTGGACAGAAGAGACTTGGCTGATACCATTTTTGTCTATCAGCTCCAGCTAATGGAGCTGGGTCCCTTGCAGGGACATGTCTGTGAAATCCCAGCTTCCTTTTCCAAGCTGTAATATCTGCAAGCAGCTTTCCACACACCACAGCCTACACCTGTGTGATTAGGAGCAAAATGAGCAGCCAGATTTTTGTTAGGAGAGAGCTCTAGCATGAAAGCAACAGAAATAACACAGTCCAAACCAAAGAGTGATAAAAACTAACTATACTTGCTGTATTCAAGCTGGGAATGAGCCCTGCCTTTGCCCAGATTGCCCAGTTTCAAACCCCTGAGTAAAAGGCAAAAGAATAAAGCAAGACCACTGGTTGTACTCGTTTGGATCACCACCCCTTCATCTGAGCATCCTATTCCCCTACAGGCCTGTGCATGGTCCAAGATACCCACCTATGATGCAGAGTCCTTCCTTAGCTCGTGTGATGCCAACATTGACCTGGTTTGGGTCTGTTACAAACCCCAGGTATTTCTTCTGCCAGCTCTTTGTGGGCTTCCGATCGATCTCAGACCGAGGGCAGGAGCGTACAGTTGACAGGATCACATATTTCCATTCACTTCCTAGAAAGTGGAATCAAACCAGATTATTTTAGAAGGAAGCATCTGGCCATTCTTCTACCCCACAGGACACTCATTTCTATACTGCCACCCTCCAGATTTCTTCAGCTTTGGAGCCATTTGGACTCCTGGTTGTTGCTCTCCAAAGAGAACAAACATCTTTTGGCAGTTCTCTAACACCCTTATCAGATATAGAATCACAGAATCACAGAATGGTTTCATTTTGTATGGAAGGGACATTCTGTGTTCCAACCTCCCTGACATGGGCAGGGAACCTTTCACTAGAAATCATCCACTAGAGATCCTCCACCTTCCTGCCTTCAGCAGCTTCACCCTGCCCAAGCACTCCAGAGACCTCCAAAGGATTTATTATAATCACAAGGCACCCAGGAGTCTGGCCTTCCATGGCTGAAATGACCCTGGGGTAGTGTTTGCTCAAAGACTCTATCTGTGAGCAGCTCCTCAGGAAGTCAGGAGGGGCAGACCCAACCCTCCCCTCTCCTGTCCGCTCACCTTGACTCTTCATGATGGTGCAGACGGTCACCCCGCGGACACCCTCCCTCTGTAGGCTCTTGCTGATCTCGGACACCTGGGCGCTGTAGGGACTCAGGACGGCGATGCTCTCCGGCCGGATGGTGCCATCTAGTGTCAGCTGCTTGGCTATCCTCACCTGGAAGGACCAGTGTCCGGCTCACCTGGGAGCGGGGCTGGAGGGAACAGCCCCCCAGCACCGCTCCCAGGGCAGCCACGGTGCCTGCCTTGGGGTCATGCTGCCCTACACCTGCCTCTGCCTAGGGGGGTCCTGGTGTGCTCCAGACCCGGGAATCTGCTAATCTTTATATCTGAATCATCCCTCCACAATTCCGGCACAACACCCTCCCTTCTGCATCTCTGACAATTCCCCAGGACCCTACTCACCGCCTGTGCCACTTCCTCCAGGTTAGCTTTGGAGTTCTCATTTCCTTCCTCAGTAGAAATCATGAGGGAGTGCTCCTTCCCTTCCACGTGCCCAAAGACGATGGGGCAGCAGCTGTTCTCTCTGTGGTAGAGCACACTGGGTTTCCGAACAAGCTGGGAACATGTTTTCAGATGCCTGTCATAGAACTCCTGGGATGGGAATTCGCAAATGCTCTTGTGCTGGCAGAGAAAAGGGGAGAAACTGAGGTGAATGAAACCCAAGGAATTTCTCAGCCTGCAGCATCTTTCTGGGCAGGCTTCACCCACAATGCCATTGTGCTGGAGCTGGCACTGGTATATTCCTAGATAAAATCTTGTATCTAGGAAGAGAAAGCACTAATGGAGAATATCTGATGCTCAAGGTAAGCCCTGATAGCAGCATTTTGTGTGATGGAGAGGAGACAATCCACTGGAGGGCCTCACCATGCGGTACTGCGTGTCCAACATCCACGCCTGTTTCTGGTAGCGCTCAAAGAGAGATGTCTCCATGCCAAGACTCTTGCAGACATCATTGTTAACCACTGGCCGCAGCTGTTTGTGATCTCCCAGCAAAACAACCTGGAAGAAAGAACAGACACCTCAGCTGCAAGGTGGTGGCACTGGCAAAGGCCATCAGCTCTTTGAAAGGCTATTTGTACACAGACATTTGGTGCTACTTATTTATGTTCACAGCAACTTCAGTCAAAGACCACGTTGGATATGACATAAAGATCCTGTCCTAGATAACGTTTCCATCTGACAGGAGGAAAACAGAGAGCCATAGAATTCTAGAATCACAGAATGGTTTGGGTTGGAAGGAACCTTAAAGCTCATCCTGTGCCATGGGCAGGGACATCTTCCTCTAGACCAGGCTGTCCCACGTCCTGTCCAACCTGGCCTTGAGCATTTCTAAGGATGGGGCAGCCACAGCTTCTCTGGGCAACCTGTGCCAGTGCCTCACCACCCTTACAAGGAAGAGTTTTTTCCTAATATCCAATCTAACTCTGCCCTCTGTCAGTGTGAAGCCATTCCCCCTTGTCCTGTCATCCGTATCCAAAGTCCCTCTCCAGTGCTCTTGGAACACCTTTAGGCACAGGAAGGGGCTCTAACGTCTCCCTGGACCCTTCTCTTCTCCAGGTTGAACAAGCCTAACTGTGTCTATGCTTCTTGTCACATTAATACTTTGTACCTGGGACAGAACATTTTTTTGGTAGCAGCGATTCCCACCCCATAAAGAAGCACAAACCTTAAAACCTATTAGGTCTTGGAAGAGCAGCATGGTAAAGAATGGAAATGGTTTGAGAGCCCTGACAGCTGTCCCAGAGACACATCTTTGGCAGGGACATACCTTCTCAGCACGGCGGTGGCAGACCAAGGGGATGAGGGTCTCGGGCTCTGTGGACATGGCACACTCGTCAATGATTATCTGCCTGACATTGAGCTGCTCCAGGGCACCAGCAGATGAGACAGAGCAGGTGCACAGGATGACATCGTGACACGCCAGCTGATACGCACGACCCTGTGACAGCCAATCTTTGTACCTGATGTCAATGCAGAAAACACCAGGTTATGCATAATGGAAACATCTCCAGATTGCCCATGAAGCAAACAGGCAGAGCCTGTGCTTTCCCAAATGATTATGGCTTCACCTCCCTCCCCAGGATAAGCTGGTGCTCCCAGAAAAGGGTTTTGGATGGACGCTGCTGGAAATTTACTTTGTCCTGACCTTAGCAGGGTAGAGGGTCTGAGTGAAGAATTCAAGGGTCACATAGGCATAATAGGAATTTTAGTCCAGATGGACAACAGCACCAGTGCAGCAGTGATGCTGAGGCTCTGTGCTGTACCACTAACCTCAAGCTCATCGCTTTTTATCATTATTCCAAACACACAGCTTATTAATCTGTGCTTCAGAGGTGGCACCCAGCCAAAGTCAGCCATCTCTCACCAGGGTCTCTTCCTACTCACTCCTTTATTTCTGCTTCTGTGATCTCCTCTCCGTTCCTCACCCGAGCGTCAAAGTGACAGATCTCCTGCCAGAAAGGGCTGGGCGCCCGCCGGATGCGATGATGCAGGATTATTTCGCTGAATAAAGAGTCAATATATAAATATTTTCCCTCAACAGTGAGACCTGAGTGATTTTTTCTACAGTGAAGCAGACCGCACCACCTGCCTATGTGGAGAAACCCCAATAGCTAAGAAATTCACAGCCAAACTTTCCCATCTTTGCAGACCCAATAATTCAACCTTGAGAACACAAAATGCAACTGCTTCTCTTTAGCAGCTGCAAGCAGGAATGAAGTCAGAGACATTCAGGACTGTTCCAAAAGGAGATTAAAACATCTAGGGACTTTTCAACAACCTGGATTTCCTGACTAGGTGCTACATTAGACTGTACACCTTCACTTGAAAAAATTAATTACAAATTAATTAGAAAGCAGGTTAATAGTGCTGCTTTGCAGTGGTGGAGTGAAAGTGTATTTGCTCTGGCTTGCTCAGTGTCACTGATGCAGAAGCTGCCTCTCCCCAGCATCCTCAGAGCCTGTAGGGCCATGCTGTCCTACCTGAGCTCACGCTTTGGCTTTGCATCCCTCAGGGATTTACGGGAGATGTTCCGGTTGCTCCCTGGGTATGGGAATTCCATTGTCTCCATGGCCTCTCCATAAACCCTCAGTGGTTTCAGGTTTTTCCTCTTCAGCAGCATCTCTGGGGAAGGAGGGCAGGTCTGCTCAGACAGTGCCAGGCACTGGTGATGCTCAAGCCTGTCTCTCCCTGCCCCTCACTCATCATCCCATCTCCACTGGTCCTCACCCTGCAGTGCAGGGTCTTCTGTAAGGCCCAGACCCACTTTCTGCCCCTCCACACCACGTGTGCTCCCTCCCACCAGTACAAGCCACTTCAGCAGCTTAAAAGATGGTAATTACCAGCAACAACATCAACAGACTTGTTGGATGGACCGCAGTACAAGATGCACTTTCTCCTCTTGTGCTTTTCATCTTCCAAGTATGGTGTTTTGTCCTTCTCAATACTCTCCTCATTCAGTTTATGGAACCAGTAGACAATGTGAGTTCCAACAACGGTCTTCCCTGTGCCTAGAAAAAAAAGGAGCATGTTGAGAACATTTTAACCACAATGCTCATGCTCTGGATCAGCATCCAGTTGATCAGCCATGAAATCAAGAATGGAGGGGACTGCCTTGCACAGCTGTGGGTGATGCCAACCCATGCTCCCTTTTCCTGGCTCACTGAGGGTCTTGTGGAAAGCAGCAGATCAACTGTCACCTGCCATTCATACCCCAGCAGGTGTATTTTGCTGTCTCCCCTTACCTGGTGGGCCTTGGATGAGCGTGAAGGATTTTCTCAGAGCATCTAGAACAGCCTTGTTCTGACTCCTGTTAAGTTTCCTGTCACTGCCGGGGAGATCAAAGGATTCTTGCTGCAGGAATCTGGATGTTGCCACTGTTACAGCAAAGAGCCAAGAAAATAAATTTAAAGAAGGTTACTGAGGGCAGCACAGAAGTAATTCAGCAGGAGGGTGCAGCAGGTACCTAGTGATGGTGGTCCATTACAAGGCCATCTAGAAGTAATCCTTGTCCTATGCCAAGATATTCTGCCCATGAAGGATCTCTGTGAGTCCTGGGCATAACAACTCAGCCATGCCAGCTACCAGCAGGGCATCCCAAATTACATAGCAGCTCCACTCATCCCCTTGTTAGGGGAACCTCCTGATATGAAAGCATCACCCCTATGGCAAGGGCCCACAGAAACAGCCAGGGCACCTGCCTGGCCAGAAGCAAGTAGCCACAAGGTAAGAAAAATTAATATTTGCACGTACCTTTTTGAGGAGGTTCGTGGCCAAGGGCGATGTTTCTAGCAAGTTCAGAGGCATACTTGAGCCTCCAAAGTGCTTTTTCTTTCCGTCTGACAGACAAGGAAAAATAAGAATGAATGGAATGTAGCATACAATAGCAAAAGTTGTAATACAGCTTTGCACAACTGCCTTACTTATTCTTTCTCTCTGCTTTGGTGTTGCATTAACTCCTTCCACAAAGAGCTTAAACCACAAATAACTTAAACCTATTTTGCTCCTCTGCATCTGGGACCACTTCTCAACTGACTAAAGAACTGAGCCTGCAAAGATATCGAGAGCAAGCACAGCTCCTGTTTCAACTCTGTTTTATTATGGCCCACCCCCTCTTACTGAATTAGCTTCCAATTTTTCCTAAAATTCATGATGCAAAAGGAAGCACATTCTGCTCTGAGAAAGCTACAGCATTGTGGGTGTGAGCAGCCCATGCTGTGTACAAGGAAGGACAAACCAGACATCAGCTCTGATTTAAAAAGAGCAAAACTTGCTTTGCAGCAACAACAAAGGGGAATGATTTGGAAATCAAGGAGCTCTTCTGCTAAGCAAACTCCACTCCAGGGCTTCACTTGCCATTTTATAACACATATTGCAGCAACCCAGTAACATAAGTAGCAGGTGCTCAGGGAAATTTCAGCACCTTCCTCTATCTCCCCATTCTCAGGGACAACCAGAAGAGCATGAGACCCTCTGGAGAACAGACCTGAGGAGTGCTGCCATACCCCACAAAGACCCACAGCCCAACAGTATGGCCAGTCAGAGTAAGGGGAAGAGCAGGTTTTTCAGGGGATCAGCCACAGCAGTGAGGAAAGCCCATGGGGTTGCAGCAGAGGGCTCCCATGGGAAGTCAGGTTAACCAGAGCACACTGCTGGGCCCACTTACATGTCTGGCAGCATCTTTGGAATGAGCTCCACCGTGAACCTGGCAGAAGCCTGTGAGATCTCCACAGGGATGTTCTCCATAGACATATAGTGAACGTAAAAGTTCATAGTCTGCTGACTAGACCTGTCTGACTTCTCGTCATCATTGAACTCCTCCGTGACCCCATGAGCAACCCAGGTGTAGGTATCAGGGTCAACCAGAAGTTTGTTCTCTGATCTGTCCTTGTCAAGCAAAGACAGGTTCTGGAGGTCATGGCTAAGGCATTCCTCATCATTCTGGAGGCTCTTGGAAAGTTTCAGCCCACCTAACCGAATGCACAGGTAACAGTGGAAGAAGTCCACTTCAATGGAGCAATCCTCCAACCACTTCTTGTTCAGCACAAAGCTCCCTTGCAGCTGTCCTTTGCTTGTCCTTTGCTTTGCCCACTTTATTTTAATATCATGGAGGACAATCGAGTCGTTCTCAGCCACAGCACACGACGCAGACTCCATGGCACTCATGGGCATCCACACCTTGTTGTAGTCTGCCGTGCTCTTGTACCTGTCCTTGGACTGCAGCGTGGCATAGGCCGAGAAGCAGTCTATCGGCTTCTCCGTGTGCTGCAGGCAGACCTCAAACCCCGGTGTCACACACCACAGCTGCACGAAGGGCACCAGGAAGCCCCGGCTGACATCGGTGGTGAGCTGGAAGCACAGCGCATCACCGGCGCTCAGCTCCAGGGACAGCTCCATGTAGTGGGAGCAGGAGCTCTTCCGCACCCAGCCGATGTGCCGCTGGTACAGCTCCTTGCTCTGCCGCAGGAGGGACGCCGCCCTGTCAAACTCCTCGTTCCTGATGGCTGTGAGCACGTCTTGCCACGTCTGGGTGCGGAAGAAGGTGACACTCTGGTCGCGGAGGGGTCCTTCCCGCAGGCTCTGCTCCTTTGTCTCTGCAGAGTACATCCTCCTCTTCCAGGTCAGCCTGATGCTGCCCCGCTGCTGGATGAACACGGGCTGCTCTATCAGCTGAAGGGACCTGTAGCTGATTCTCTGTGGATCTGGAAGACTCTCCGTGTTCAGGGGAAAGAGGGCTTTGAAAAACCTGCTCATCTCTTCGATATCCACCACAAAGGCAATCTTCTGCAGGACTTGGCCCTTCAGCTGGCTGGCCATCTGCAGAGAGTGGGCTCTCTTCTCATACGTCATCGCTTGGGTGTTCTTCCTGTTGAAGTCGTGACACAGAAACTCAATGTCATCCATGGAATAGATGAGGGGCTTCTTGCGGAGCACAGAGTGAAGGTGCCGCTGGACCACAACATCCATGTAGCGGCGGATGGGAGAGGAGGCCCAGGTGTAGGAGTCAACATGCAGGGAGTAATGGCCTGCCTTCGACTGGACAGTGGAGTTGGAGCGGCAGAAATAGGAGCGGCTGAGCAGTCTCCTGAACTCCAGGACCACAGGGGCCAGCTTTGGGTGGATGTCATCAGTGACAACGAGATCGAGCATCTTCTGGAAGTCACGGGCATTAGCGGCTGACTGCAGGTGCTCCCAGATGGGGCCCAGAAGACTGAACTCCACATTTTTAGGGGAATCTTGTCCAGGAGTTATTTCTCCCAGGTGATGCAAGAGATGGATGGACAAAGGAATGATGTGGCTGTACTTGTTTTTCATGTGTGACAGCTGTGTAAGACTTGGCTCGCACTGACACCGGAGAGGAGTGACACTTCTAGTCACCTCCTGGTTGGTGAGAAACTCAGCCACGAAACTATTGAACATGATCATTAACTCCTCTATCATCTGATGGGACCCTCTGTTACCTGGGGAACTTTCCTCGTCCAGCCGGTCATAGAAACAGTCCTCCTGCAGCCGAAACTTCCGATGCACCCTGGAGAAGTGATAAGCCACAGCTATGCAGTCCTCCAGGGTGTCAAAACGAAGGGGCTTTGCTGCTCCCCTGTAGGAGTTCTTAATGCAGAGCTCTGCCTCTTCATAGGACAGCTGCCTGTCTGAGCGGATCACAGAGATGGTGAAGATTTCCTTTACCATCTGATCAGTCTCCTTCTCTATGGTGACAAACAAGGAGATCACCCGTCGATCTTTCTGCGGCAGGAGGCTGCAGATGTCCTGGCTGATTTTGGGTGGGAACATGCACAGAGGCTCCTGCTTGGGAGCATAGTAGGTGACACCCCGCTTCTTTGCTTCGAGATCCAAGGCACTGCCTTTGGGAATGATGCCAGCTACATCTGCAATGTGAATCCCAATCTCATAGCGGTGCCCAAGATCCCTAACGCTGATAGCATCGTCCAAATCCCTGGCACCTTGGGGGTCAATAGTGAAGGTCATGTAACTCCGACAGTCCTTCAGACTTTCCTTGGTGAGGTTTAGGTGGCTGTTGGAGGTGTATTTGGCTGACTCTCTGGTGACAGCAGCTGGGTATTTATTCTCCAAACCATATTCCAAGGCGAGGATCTTTAAGCCTTCTTCCAAAGTCAGTGCTGCCTGCAGGATCTCCGTTATTATCCCCAAAGGGTAGTAAAATCCTTCCCGCCAGGAGATGACCTGGACACAGAAGAACTGGCTTCTCCTTGTCTCCTGGTTGATCTTCTCACAGCTGACCACTCTGTACTTCCCATTGACAAGCCTGCGGATGGGAATGACATTGGGTTTCTCCTTCAGCCCTGGGACAAATATTTTGGTGACAGTGGGATCGATGGGTATCATCACACGGGGATCAAATTCATCCATCATGCAGATGAAGGTTCGTTCTCTCTCAGCACGCTTTAGGATGCCCACCACCTTCCCCTGTGGGCGATGGCTGCTGCTGTCACCCGTGCTGTTCTGCAGGATTTCCACCAGCACCTCGTCCCCGGTGAAGGCTGTCCCACAGTTAACTCTGCCTTTGATCTGGATGTTCATGGCAGGAGAATCGTTAAGGGTAAAGGCAGAAGCTCTGTCAAACCCCTCTTTGATCAGCTCACATCTCTTGTACATTTTGGGGTGCATATGCAGGTACTGCTGCATCATCTGAGAAGAGAAGTTGACATACTCCTGTTTGTCTTTCTGCATGTTTGAAGCCTCAGACTTCACATTCAGCAGCCCTTCTTCAGACACTGTCACCAGCATGTTCTTGCTCTCATCCAAGAGCTCCTGGAGGATGGGATCATCGGGATTCATGCTCTCATCATCAGAGCTCGAGGAATCTGTGTCACTGTCCTCCTCGTCCCCCTCTAGGCTTCTGCTCCAGCTCTCCTTGTCACACGCAGCCTGTTTGATCTGGGCCATTGTCAGATTCTCTGGGAAGATGCTCCCCTTATCGATGCACTGCTGGATGAACCGTTTCCACACCTTGCTGCACTGGCCATGGGAGCACAAAGCCACAGCATCCCCCACTGCAACCACCAGCGACTGAGCCCGGGTCATGATGGTGTTGAGCACTCTGGCCTCGTTGAAGAACTCGAGGTGGTGGGAGGCTGAGATGCGCAGGCTCTCGCTGGTGTGGACTGTGCTGATGATGATGACCCGAAACTCCCGCCCTGCGCCAGAGGGGACAAGGGAGAAGTCACTCATGAGAACCCAACAGGAAAGGCCCTGCCTGGCTGCCACCTGTCTATGCGGTGTTACATGGCCATGGATGGATGTAACCTCACTTGGCTGAAACATGGGAGACACCTGATGTAAATATAGCAGCTCTTGGGGATTGTGAGATCCTCCATGCATGAACCAGGATGGAGACCACAAGGCACCACCACCCACACACCAGGGAGGGAAGGGCAGTGTGGAGACGGGATAAAGGCAGAGCACTGGAGCAGTGCAGCCATGAGCACACATGGAGTAGCCCTGTGTGCCCAGTGTCACCAGCAGCCCCTCCTTGCAAACACAGACAGTTTGCTGTGAATCCCAAATTCCCTGAGAAACCAAGGATCTTGCAGGAACAAGTGCAGTGACCATTTGCAAGGATCCCTCTCCCCTCAAGAAGAGCTCTGCTGATCACACAAAAAATAACAACCAACAAGAGGCATCCTAGTGATGTCAGAGCTGGGAAGAGACTGCAAAGAAAGGGTGTGGAGATAACAAACACCCCCTGGGGTCAGTTATTCTCACCACGAGGAGTCCCAGCTGCACAATAAAAAAAGAGATAATGAAAACCAGGATGAGTCATAAACTAAGTCCTTGAGGACAAAACCAGCCTTATCCTTCTCTTGTCATACAGAGAAGGAGACTCCTCCTCTAGTGAGCTGTTCTGTGATTGGTACCCACAGGCCATCCTGGTTTCAATTCCCTTCTGTCACTTGCCTCCCTTGCTGGTACTTGGGGCTTCACATGATTCACACATACTCAAGTCTCTGAGATGGCATTTACAGGGTTTTCACCCTCCTACAAAGGCAGGTCCATGTATTTGAAATGAGTTGACAGTTGGGTGCAGATTTAATTCAGTGTGAAATCTTATTCACTCAAGAAAAGACAAAATCAAAGAACTACCAACCAGAACGGCATGGAAATCAGCCAAAGGACTTCCAGCCACTCCCTCCTAATTGGTGTTATGTGGATTGTGTGGACTGTGGTGGTGGCAGAGGCATGGTGAGGGCAGAGGAGCTCTGCCTGGCAGCTCCTCCCAGAGAGGTATTTTTCCATGAGAAAATCCAGTATTTTGCATTTTAGCAAAGTAAAGATGATGGAAACCCCTCTGCTAACATCCCCAGTGTCTCTTGCCCCTGACTGTTAAACAGTGGCTGTAGCTGTTATGGACTCTCCTATCCAGCAGCATGACTGCAAAACCTGTGTATGACTCACACACAGAAGACCCCAAAACGCACCCAGGCATGAGGGACTCTCGCACAAGACACAGACCTGGCAAATTTTCGTAGTTTTCCACCACCACATCTTGTAGCTGCTTTTTCCTCAGCTCTTGTCTTATTGCAGACACCTGGTAAGAAAGAAGAAGGCACAACTTAGCTCACAAAGGCCCCCCACCATACACCAGGGTGGACACCTCACCCTCACCCTGCCCAGCTGCAAGTTCCCCAAATTAAGTGACAGCAGCCACACATCCTGGGCTGACTTCAGCCAGAGCTCCCACTGCCCTGTCATTAACCTTACTAGAAGATGCTGATACAAGTTTAATTAAGCTATCCCACCATCTCTGCTCCAGCCACCCAGGACACGCTAACTAAATGGAGAGTGCCCCAAAAAAACCACTGAGGGCACAGGAGACCCCAGATTTCCTCTTTTTACTAGCACAAATAATTATAAATAGATTAAAAGGCCATCTTTAGGGAGTATTTAGTCCTCAGGGCAGGCATAGCCCCCTCAGGTGGCATGGAGGGTTCCCCTACACACCTGCATCCCATGGGAGACCACACAGATCCTCTTCAGATCCCGGACACCCCACTCATCCGGCCACCTTTGATAAATCTCCTTCACTTTCTCAATCACTTGTATTATCTCAGAAGCATTGTGCCAAGAAATCATGGAGATATCCCTTTCAGCCACACCAGACACATGGCAGAACACGAGGGGATAAATTTCGGGATGGGGTGGGATATTCCCACTGGCTTGGATAGCGTTGCCATTGCCGATGTAGAAGTGCTTGGAGACAAACTCAATGATGCCGGCAGTGGAACGGTAATTCTCATTGAAGATGATCCTGCTCTTCATGGCCACCTCATGCCTCTCTTTCTGGTAGAACTGAAAGAGCCGGTTCAAGAGGGTGTGATCAGCAGATTGCCCACTCCCAACGCAGAACAGCTTTGGGGTTATCTGCATGTGGTCTCCAGCCAGGACAATGCGGGTCTCAAAAGTGGCGTAGGAGAGCGGAACCAAAGCTTCACACTCCAGCATCTGCGCGGCCTCGTCGATCATGATGTGGGTGAAGTAGCCTGGAGGGACCTTCAGATTCTTGGAGAGCATGGAGGTGGTGATAATGATGTGGTGCTTGTCGATCTCGGCCCGCGTTGGGTGGCGGAAGGAGCGCTGGTCTGGCGAGAGGCAGCAGTACATCTGGGTGATGGGGTCTGTCAGGTTGATGGGCCGGTCAGCGGAGATGATCCGCAGGGGAACAGCCCACGGATGCCCCTTAGTCACGTAGTTGTGAAAATACTCCCGGATGTAAATGTCAGCAGCGCTGGAGGGGAACAAAATGGAAAAGCATCAAGGAATTGTTGGCGCTGTTCCTAAATTCTGTGACACAGTTCTCTCTCATCATTCCCTAACACACATCTAATTTCTCCCCTGGCTCTGGTGACACCACACTTGTCACAGCAGACATTCACAACTGCACAAAGGAACTGGTGTCTATGCTGCCAGCAATTCCCAGCCTCTTTCAAGGGTACGGTTTAAAATAGGAGTTGGTACTTGAGACCGGGACATCTCTTGACACTCATACAGAAAAATGTATTGTGCCCAGCAAAACCTGTGGCCCTGCTGCTGTCCAGGGCCAAGTGACAAGGAGCTCTCCTCTGACAGCAAAGCCTCCCCATCCCCGGGTGAGACAAGACCTGCAGGAGAAGCTTCCGTGCAAGCAAACAGCCTGGCACAGACTAAGATTAGCAGTCACCATCTATTATGCATTAAAAACTGAGGCAGTAGCAGCCTGCAGGATTGGATGTGGACATTCTTTTCAGCGTAACTGCTCTAATTTTAACAGTCTTGGCCTGGTTTTTCTGAAGGCAGATCCAATGGCATTCAGGCCAGATCTGTATTTTCTCTTCCTCAAACCCTCCCTGGAAAAGTCAATAGATTGGCATGTGCACAGAGCCAAACAGTCTTCAAGGGCAACCAGAGCCCAACATTATCCCTGCATGGCCAGGCAACAGCTTTCTGCTACTTGCAGTACACAGTAAAGGCTGGAGAGAAATGTCCAGCTCCATTTCCATTTTATACTGAGGCAATATGTTAAGTGTTCAAGGTCAGGTTGGACAGGGCTTGGAGCAACCTGGTCTAGAGGAAGGGTTTGGAACAAGACAAGCTGTAATGTCCCTTCCAACACAAACTATTCTGGGATTCTATGATGCTATGTTTCCTTTTCCATAAAGACTTCCACCCATGCTAGGCTTCTTCCTAGCAGGGACTGCTAGAGCAGTTTAAAACGTATTCAATAAAAACTAATTTATTCAAACAAGCAATTGAAGTGCACACTGAGAAAAGGGCAGCTCAGCTCTGGCTCATACAGCCTGGCTCCCCCTCACCCCCCTCAGTGCGCAATGCACCATCTTTCCCACAGTTCTCATTGCTTCTTCCCTGCTAACCTGTTTGTGTGAGTGCAGATCAGCACCCGTGTGTTGGGCTGCCTGAGGATCTCCAAGGTGGCCATGGCCAAGGTGAATGTTTTCCCTGTGCCAAAAGGCCCATAGATGAGCAGAGGTGGGACCTGCCGGCTGGTGGTCGGCTGGCCCGTGATGAAGGAGATGGCTTGTTTCTGCTTGCTGTTCCCTTTCTGTGGGGACCCATGAGAGTAGGGGATGGAGCAACTGGCGACATCTGGCAGGACCAGCTTCTCATCCAGCAGGCGATCCACAGCCTGGTGCCACTGCCGGAACAGCAGCTGGTCTATTTGGAACTGGATCTCCACCTTGTGGGAGGTGTTTGCCTTGAAGTTGAGCTCCGAGCAGCATCTGCTTGGTATCTGTAGCCAGATGGTCTTCTCCGTGGTGGCTTTATGCTCCACAATAACTTCATAAACCCGATTGTCCACGGGTGGGTCGAGCGCCAGGAAGGCGGTGGGTACAGACCTGCTCAGCAGGTACCCCTCGTCCGTGTCTGGAGAGAGGTTGTAAGGGGTAGGCACTTCAGCAAACAGCTCCCCAGAGACAGCAAACTTCATCCCCATGGAGAGGCTCTGCAGCATGGGGGTCAGCGAGATGACCACACGCAGGTTGAGTCTGAAAGGAGGAAACACCCGAATGAAGAGCAGAGAATGGATCTGTCAGTTCCTGAGCCCTCCCCGGCAGAGGGGGGATTGCCACCTACACCCTGAGAGGGTCTGCCATCCCCCCAAGCACTTAGACAGAAACCATGCTCTAGCTAATCCATGGCCACAGGATGAGACCCAGCAAGCCATCCTTCCTGGAAGGTTTCCAGTTTTCTGGGAAGGCACGGCTCAACCCAGAATGGACAGAAGACTCCAGGAGCAGCATGGCCCCAAGGGTTAGCAATGGCTCGTGGTTCCCTGTGAGGGGGAACCCCACAGGGGCTCACACCTGGCACTTACTTGGCAATCAGAGCCTGCTCAGCCTCCTCCTCACGGAAGAGGAAGCTGTGCATCCTGTCCCGATAGTTGAGCCGGGTGATGGGAATGGCTGCACCACTCTCACTTTGGTAATCCAGCGCCAGAGCAGGAGGTTTGTACTTCGCCAGCAGATCCACATCTTCGGCAGTCTTTGGCATGCTGGGAACGATGATCCGGTTTCCCCGATCCCACCGCACAAAGTCAACAGGGCGGCTGCTCTCCCTGGTGCTGGGGATGTGCTGGGGGGTCTCCCGCCGGCCCACCTTCACCTTGATCTTCTGCATGAGGACGGGGCGTTTGCCAAAGTCGAAGACCACCCACTGCTCGAAGACGCCCAGGGTGCAGCACTCCATGCTGACCTCCACCAGCACAGCACGGGGCGAGGAGGACACAGTGGCCACATGCTCCCCACGGATGTACTGGAGACCCCGGGAAAGCCCATTCCCTGAGAAGTAGAAGTTGACTCCAGGCTCCCGCTTCAGCAGGGCCACGTGCTGCAGATGCATCTGCCATTGAGGAGAAGACAGGGACACAGTGAGGGCAGCCCATGGGAAGAGCCCAGCAGATGGTGAGGTGCTCCAGCAGCATTTCCTAGAAAAAGCTGCTGCAGGAATCAAACACTATGCCAGTCTCACCACAGCTTATTCCTCATGCAACCCCACAGAAATTACTTTAAGGTCTCAGAGAACCTCAGGTTTCAGTTTAATATCAACCAGTGTGCAGTAAAAAGGAAATCTACTTTGGAGAGGACAGCCTTTTGGCCCTAACATCCACAAAATCCCAGGCAGGAAAGCAGCTGAATGTTGTTATTTGTGATGATACATGGGAGGTGTTGAGAGCAGCCAGGTCTGCCCCAGCCCCACTACACAAGACAGGAGACACAGTGGCTGCACACCCTGCACACAGCCCCAGTGCAGGCACCACCTGAGCAGCTCCAGAATACCCAATACATGTCCTCATTTAAACATGCCCAAATCCCCGTCCTTCTGCCCCTTGCAGAAATAATAATTTAAAAAAACCCCAACCAAACAAAACCTTCCAAAGCACTGAGCTTACCTGAGAGTGCACCTTGAACCTCCATTGGTATTTCTGCTTCCTGTCCTCCAGCTGCACTTGCAGAGGCTGCTCACACACAACTTGGACACCCTCGACGTGCTCAGACATCTGTGGGGAGGCACAAGAGGAAAGGGACTGAAGGCAGCATCCCAGGGACACACCTCAGAGCCCTCCACAGTGCCATCTTCATCCTTGTCTTTACGCTACATCCTCTCAAGAGGAATCAAGAGTACATCCTCCTATTCCATCCTCACCCATCACTGCTCCAGGTCCCCATGCAGCAGCCTTGGGAAGTGAGAGGACCCATGGCACAGCTCGGGTACCCCGAGCAGGCTCTCAGGTTATCGTCTCCAAAGAGATCAAGGAAGGAGGACTTCACATCCCTTTTTGCATCCCCATTAGGAAGGTGAGCAGTGGGCTCCGTTCCCAAGCTGTGATGTGCTGGACCAAAGCGCTCCCACCCTGTGCCCACCACTCACAATTAACACTTCGTTGGAGCATGTCCGATACTCAGCAATGAGCCGGTCCTGGTAGGACAAGAGCCCGTCCTTCAGGGCTTGCTTCTTCTTCTTCACAGAAACCTTCACCCTCTGAATCCACTCCTGCAGCTCCTCTTTGGAATGAGCCTTGGTGCAGCTGTTCCCCATTTCACACACCTCCGCTCTGTCGGGAGAGAGGTGTCCCAGGTGCCACCCATTCCCGGTCGCACGGGGATCCTCAGGGAGCTGGCAGCTCCCTGCTGCCCCTGCCCTCTTCCCTGTTGGATGCCTTACCTGCTACACAGCGAGAACTTGGTCAGCCCGAGCGGCGGCGCACGGTGGACCCACTCCATGGAGCTGTCGGCTGAGAGCATCTGCACGTGCTCGATGGAGGAGCAGTGGTTCTCAAAGCTCTCCTGCGAGCTGAAGGTCACCAGGCAGATCTGGCAGTAGAAGTGCACGGGCACGGGCGCCGCCGGCTCGCCGTTGGTGCTGCCGGTGGCCACAGGTGCCAGCAGGTCAGAGCGCAGCAAGCCATGCTCCCTCTCGGCCTTCCAGACTGCCATCTCCACGTCACTGTGGGCATACTGGCAGCGCTGCGGGCCGTGCCTGCAGGGCTGGCCCCGGGACACGAACCGGCAGTAGCTGAGGGTCTCGATGAACTCGGGGCAGGGCCGGATGGCCGTGTACTGCTGCTTCTTCTGGCTGTCCAGCACGGCGTGCACCAGGAGCGGGTCCCAGGCACGGTGGGACTCGCAGAGCCGCCCGCGGCCGCCCACCACGATGCGCTGGGGGCAGCCGAAAAAGCAACGCTTGCAGATCTCCTGGAAGTGCCCTCCAAACTCGCTGGTGATCTCACTGGCAGCGCTGGCAGTGGGGTGGGAGGCAGCGGCTGGGTGGATCCCCAGCTGTGCATGCAGCACCGCCTCTTTCAGCCAACGCCGCTCCAGCTGGTGTTCCCTCTCGAAGTTCCAGACCATGGCCTCCTCCACGCTCCAGGCGAAGGTGCACTGATTTTTGTGCCTCATGCAGCCCAGCCCCATCACGTAGTACCTGCAGACGGCGTAGCGCGCCGGGTTGGGGAAGCCAGGCCGCCGGGACACCTTCCTCCATGCCATGTTCCTGCGGCCATGGCGGCGCGCCAGCAGGATCTCATACATGCACTTGTGCTCCACCTCCCGCGGGTGGTAGGTGATCTCGTTCTCCTTCACGCTGCACTTGGAGCAGACCAGGATCAGCTCCAGCTGCTGCTGGAGGCTGCCCAGTGGCACCTTCGGGCCGTTGGCTGTTGGCATCTTTGGTGGTGGCTTGAGCGGAGCACAATTAATGGTGGGAAGATCTCAGAAGGTGATGCTGGGGGGAGGAGGTGCCATGGAGCAAGTGGCCTTGTCCTAGCTCACTGCATACCTGCCAGCCATCGGTGCGAGCTCATGAAGCCTGACAAAGGAACAAGGAACAAGTGACTTAGCAGGAAACATCAGACAATACCTGGCTGGGCACACACAGAGGCACCCACACAGAGGAACCTCACCCAGGCACCCTCGGCCTCGGCACACAAGTGGTCTCACCCTCTCCCCCAGCTCTGTTCCCCCACCAGCCTGAGTCCCAGGGGACTGTGTCCCACGGGAATCAGGCTGCTGAGTGGTGCTGGCTCCCAGCAGGGCTCAGCCTGGTCCCCGATGTCCCCGTAGACCATCAGCATTTACCATCCAACCTGGCAAAGCAGTGGACACTGCGCCAGTGGGCCCAGCATGGTCCCACAATGGCCACTGAGCTCCCCCTGGACCACGGCCACAATATTCAACTTCCTCTTCCCGCTGCCAGCACCTCCCCCACCTTGGGTCACTCCTGCCAACTTTCTCTTTCTTTATCCTGTTCTCTTCCCTGAGTCGGCCAGGCAGCCCCACGCCGAGCGGGAGGAACCCAA
Source organism: Lichenostomus cassidix (assembly GCF_008360975.1). NCBI lineage: Eukaryota > Metazoa > Chordata > Aves > Passeriformes > Meliphagidae > Lichenostomus > Lichenostomus cassidix. Next base: position 6,878,281 of record NC_139500.1, on the reverse strand, counting down.
CTCCAGCCCCTCAGCCCATCTGCCCCATAGCACGGAAGATTAATTGGAATTAATTAATGAAGCAACCACCCTCTTTGCTCCTGGGATGCAGCAGCCAAGGCATCCCAAGAGAGATGGGCATGCTGGAACAGGGGCCTGCCGGCATCTCTCCAGCCGACAACTCCGTAAACACCCGGCTGAGAGAGCTCAGCCCTGGCGGTGAGGAAGGCAACTCAGCTCATTGACCTCTCCAGCCACCAGCTCCGGCATTTGCCATCAGTTTCCTGGGTAACCAGAGGCCAGGAGCATCCCGGGGAATGATGCTGCAGGGTTTGGTGGCTGGGCCACGTGGTCAGGGTGAAGGCAACATGCCGGGGCACATCCGTGGGCAGGGTGTGCTGCCAAGGAAAGCCGCCGGCCTCGTACTGAGCATCCAACTCGGGCTCCTGGCCAGCAGCCACCATGGGCTGGCTCTCTGGCAATACCAGGGAAGAGTGGGATTTACAGCTGAGGTCCAGCAGGCAATGAAGTAGGAAAGCAAACCTTGCATTGCCTCTGCACTTTTAATTAAGAATCCTTTGCTCTCCTCTGGGATAGACAGGGTGCTGGGCAAAGCAAGCAAGGGATGCTGAGGCTGCTGCTCCAGCTGGAGCTCCAGGCAACAAACACTGAGCTGGAAGTGGCCAGAGCATCACCAACACTCCCAGCACACCCTTAGAGAGCTCCTCACCTCCCATCCCAGTGTCACAGCACCCACCTGCTGCCAAGCCTTGAAGGAATCATCTAATCCTACTTCTCTGTGTGCATCAGGTCAGACACGTGCTTGGTGGATAAACACCCGCTCGGTTTATCTCTCAAGGCCTGGCAGTGAGCCTGGTGCTGGGCAGAGCTGCAGGTTTCCATTTCAGAAAGCTGTGGGATTCCGTGGCAGACTCCCACGCCACCACTGCCTTGATTGGGGTCACTGTGCCACGCCATGAGCTCTGCAGCCAGAGTGAAATCACCCCGACTGAGCTCTGTGCCTTCACTTCCAAACTGAAGCACTCAGTGCAAGCTGGCAGTGAAAGAAGAGCAGTGACCCAGAGCTGGCTGGGGCCAGCAGAGAGCCAGGGTATTCCTATCCTCTGGCTGTAACAAGGTCATGGTCATTAGAATAAAACTTTCTGCAGTCCAGGGGTCAGGAGTGCTTTGTTTGTTCTGGTTCTACCACAAAAAAAGAAAAATTTGAGCCACAGCAAAGATGCTGGTGCTGCCTGATTCAAATAAAATGCTTTGTACCTAAATAATATGGGAAAAACTGAAAATAAGCACCTATCAACAAGGGGGAGGGAGTGGAACAACCCATCTCATGCCCAAGGGCATCAAGGGATGCTCCTCTGGCTCCCAGCAAGACAGCAAAGGCAACACAGTGCTGGTGGGAGCTGCAGACTCCCTGGAGCTGCTCCTGTCAAACTGCTCCAGGCTGTGAGTACCAGAAAAACCCCCAGACACTGGGAACCAGGCAGAAGTTTGGGGAGACACAGCCTGCTCTGAGGGCTGGACTGTGGAAGGGAAAAACCCTGCACTTTTTGGGGGTCAAAATCCCTCCTGTCTGAGCCTGGGGAAACAGTTTGCTAGAAAGGAGCATTCCCATTCGGCTTTCCCTGGGAGATCAGGGATGGATTGGAGCTAATGGGAACCCCAGGGCAGAGAGAGGGTCCCTCGCATTCAGTTTGCCCCAGGAGCTTGGCACAGGGCAGGAGGGACATGGAGGGTGACGGTGACAGTGCAGGGCCGGTGGGGCCAGGCTGTTCCCGAATCTCCACTGCAGGAACGCCCGGAGCAGGACCCAGGTCATGCTCAGCCGCCAAGAGCCTTGCAGCTCCTTTGAAGCTGGCGAGGGCAGCACGTTCCCAGTGGAACTGACATCTGCACTTTCGGGAACACTTTGGTATCCCTCCGACAGCAGTTCCACCTTCCTTCCTCTGGAAGTCTCCTCCTCCTGCCGATCCCTCCTGGGAGAGGCACTCAAGCTCGGGGTTTGTGCAACATCTGTGCAATGCTGTAACTGGTGAAAACTCCAGTACACCTCAGTTACACACGGGAGAGGAAGAAACCTGATCGCTGGCACTCGGCTCCGTGCAGAGGGAGCCGAACTTCCCGGTCCCAGCACGTCCACAGCCGCAGAGCTCATGGGAGACGCGGTGCTGCATCGACCCACCCGGTTAAACGCTTAAGAACTGCCCACAGAGACCGAGCAGGACAGCCAAGGTGCCACTGGAATTCATGCCCGGGCAGGGCATCCCAGCTGGAAAAAGCTAAGAGGGAATATTCCACCTTTAAAAGGGTCAATTCCCTTGCTGTTTATTTTTTTAAGAAAGCGTTTGATTTTGAGCAAACTGCCAAAACATGCTCTGGGTCTGGAGGTGGGAGGGAAGAGGAAGGGGAAGTGCAAACCCCGCTCAAAGTCTTTGCACAGCACCAGTGCTGACGCCAAATTAAAGCTTTTTTTCTCTTCACAGCAGTTTTATACGAGGGGGAAAAAACCCACGAAAGAAAAGATAAAAAGCTAAGGGAACTTTTGCAATCCAAGCTCGGGTGGAGGGAAGATGCAAGGCACGAGGAAGTTCGGAGAGGTGTGCCACAAGACAGCTGTCCCACTGGGAATAAAAGTGATGTCAACAGGGCAAAATCCAAATGCCTCAGGGAAGGTAAGAGCAGATGGGGAGCAGTATTTACCAGCAAGCCACAGACTATGATTTACAAGCTGAATTTTGTACACTTTAAGAAAAACAACCTTTTTTACACTGATCCTGAAAAGCTCAGCCTGGCATTTAAAGCCACTCACATCCCACTGATGGGTGACAAGTCACTGTGACAGACAGAGGTTGGTTTATTGTACCCCCAGCCCTATCTGGGCGAGTTCTGCCTCTCTCCCAATCTCACACACCCTCCTCAGGCACCGACACAGCCCCATGCACCCTCTGCCCTGCACTGGTCCAGCCTTGCCACAAACCAAACTCAACCAGAGCATACAACGGCCTCGCTGATGGCATTTCCTCCACGCTCAGGAAGGCGCTTTGGGTCAGGGCCGGGCCAGGCTGCATCCAAGCAGCGTCCCTGGCAGGCACCTCACAGGGCAGAGATAATCGCATTTCCCTGGAAATGGCGAGTGGAAGCACAGCTGTGGCAGAAAAATGCTCATAGTGCTCCTGCGTCCTGACGCTCCGCACCCATCCTATTCTCACCATGGGGAAGGCGGCCCTTCCCTGAGCTCTTGACTGGGTTAATTATTGGCAGAATATTAGGCAATGAGCTACGCTGGAGTAGCCAAGTGCCCCTCGATCAGAGCAAGTGACGTGGATTAGAGTGCTGGGAGAGGGATGGGGACAGGGGACCATGTGCCTCGGGGGGCTGCAGTCCCACCCCTCGGTTATCGGACCCAGCCAAGCACTGGCCCTTGGAAGTTTTCCCTCAACTACGAGCACTCAGAGCAACAGTGCAGGATCATCCCAGTATCCCCAGCACCTCACGAGTAATCAGTGCAGCCAGGCTGCCTGGGAGGGTTTGGAAACAGTGCAAGAGGAGCTGCCTGGCAGATGCTGGCAAGTGCCACCCCATCATCTGCCCTCCTCCTCCTGGCCGTACCGAAACCGCACCCCTCTGGAATCTCCCTACAGTGCAAAAACAGCTTCCGAAGTTCTTGACGCCCCCCTTTCCCAGCCTTTTCCAACCAGACAGCTCACTCCACATCCCACCCGAGAGCCGGCACTACCAGCCTGGCTGCTGCAGCGACAACCGCGACACCGCTGCCCGCGCGTGTGTGCAGGAACGGACCCTCCAGTTTGTGCACAGCCCCGAGACACGTGGACCCCCAGATGCTGCATTTGCTTTATCCAACTGCAAGAAGTTCACCGGAGCTCCCAGACCCCATCCCCGGAGCTCAGAGGCAGAAGCAGGGTTAGGGTATCGCTGTCGGGGATTGTTCACCGAAGGCAGCACTGTGCGCCCCCGGGGTTCCCCCCACCCTCCAGCCATGGCTTTGCACCTCAAAACTTGCACTCTGGCCATGACCGCCCTCTCCCGAACGTGCTCCAGCCCAGGCAGGGACGCTGGGAGCCGGGGCGGGGGCTGAGCGGGATGCGCACCCCGCACGCCCTGCAGCATCCCGCACGCCCCGCAGCACCCCACGCCTCGCTGCGGGGCTACCGGGGGCACTCGCCGTTCTGCAGCCCCCCAGGGCGCCCCGCTGACCCCCTATCCCGGAGCTCCCCCATCCCCGGAACGCACCCCGCCGCTCTCACCGCCGCCGCCGCCGGGGTGGGGGGACCCGCGAGGACCCGCGGAATCGCCGCCGGCGGCAGTTTCGTTTCTGGGGCCTCCCCGCATTCAAACCGGGGCCGGACTTCGCGGAAATTGCATCACGGCGGCCCCGCCCCGCCCCGCCCGCCGGCACCGGGGTGAGCAGGAGCCGGCACCAGCACCGGGCGGGGGAAACCGGCACCGGCACTGCCAAGAGCTCCAGCCGGCACCGGAACAGCCACGGGGCGGGGGGAGCTGGCACCGGACAGGAGGGACAGGCAGCGGGGTGGGGGAAACCGGCACCAGGGGGAAGGGGCACCGCGGGGAGCGGGCACCGGCATCCAGGGCAGCAAGAGCCGGTACCGGTAGCGGCACAGGCGGGTCAGCACCACCCGCATCACGCAGCGAACAGGACGGGCGCTCCTGGGGGCACCACACTCCCACCCCGGTCCCGTCCCACCCCCGCATCCCCGAGCATCGGGGGCCGAGTGTCCCCCCAGTCCCGTGCCCAAGTGCAAAGGGGCCGCTCCCGGGGGCGCTGCTCACCCTCAGAGGGTCGCGATTCCCCGCGCTCAGATTCGGTCCAGAGCCGGGAGCGGCGGCACCGAGTTATAAGTGAATATTGAGCGGCAGCCCCGGACCTCAGCCCGGCCCCCCGGCAGCCTCCTTTTTCACGGGGCTGGGGGGAGCGGGGGCGGAGGGCAGAGCACTGCCTACCTTTCTGTTCATCATCACTTTCGTTTTCCGTTCGGTTCCCCGCCTGGCGCGGTGCACCCGCTGCAGAGCTCAGCCTCGAGCCAAAAACAAACCCAAGCCCCAAATTCACCCCTGGCAGCAGCAGAGTCTCATTTGCATCCGGTTTCGTTGGCTGCACCAACAGCTGGGGGGCAAGACCCCGCACCCCAGTTTGTGTTACCACACAAGCAGTGTCACCTGATGCTCAGCACCCGAAGAGTGCGGGATCCTCAGCACCCCCGAGCCCTCATCATCCTCAGCCCCTTCGTACCTCATCAAACCCATCCCACAGCAGTTCAGCTTCTCGCCCCAGCACGAGGCAGTGCCCTCCTCCTGTGCGGTTTGGTGATGGGGCAACTTTGCGGGTAATACACACGTAACCAACAAATCCTGCAACCTGCTATGTCCCCAAAACACACACAACCAAGCAAAATCCCAGGAAGTTTCTCTCACCGCCCCAGCCCCAGGAACCCACCACAGCAGTTGATTCTCACCAGCCTGCACGCAAGGCTCCGGAAAGCCCCGACCTGTAAAGCAGGTGCTGTGCCCAGCGCTGCGGTCAAGCCCAAGCATTCCCACTTGATGGAATTGTCTTCATGCCAAAAGCCAGCTGCAAGCCCTAGAAACAACATGGGGAAACTGTAACACACCTCCAGCTACAAGTGGCTGTAAAAAAAAACGCACCAGAGGCAAAGTCTCCCTGCTGACAGCGACGCTGTTCAATCCTTCCATCGATTGATGGGCACTTCGTGCTTCATGATGCCACCTCAACACAAAGCCAGCCTTAGAGACAAAAGTTTTTCCTCAAAGCAAGTGGGAGGAGGAAACACGGAGAGAGCGAGCCTGTGGGGCATGCCGGCAGTGGAGCAGGGAGAAAGGAGGGGCAGAGACCAGTTTCTGGCACGTTTAGTCAACATCAGTGGAAGGAGGAAGAGAAACGATGTTTTTGACCTTCCTGCTTTGTGCAGTCGCAGCCATTGGGTGACTCAGAGGGAGCTCTCACCCTGCTCCCATCCAGCAGCAGCCTGGGGAGCCAAGAAAGGGATTTTTCCACCAAGAAGAGGAGTGGGGCAGCCCAGGCCTGTGGGTGCTGAATGGATCCCACTTGTAATATATGCAGGTATGATTCGTGTCAAGAAATAAAGCATCTCAAATTAGCCCTAGAAACAATTAGCAACAAAGACTGCTATGAGGAGTGGGGTTGTCCTTATAAGAAATAAACCAAGACTCAAAGACAGGATTTTCCTTATAGGGCATGGAGGGATACCAGACTGCATTGGTACTTTTTAGAAAATGAAGTTTCTGTAGTTGAGTTATAGAAATTGTGCTGTAACTGCTTTTTAGCCCACCTGAGCCTGACCCCCCCCACCTTTTTCCTAGCTTTTGCTTGCTTTGTAGCTTTTAGAACCCCTAGTAACAGCAAGACAGAGGTGCAAAAGGACATCCCCGTTACAACCCCCAGCAACAGCAGAACACAAGTGCAATAGAGAGAGCATGACACAAAAACCGGGAACTCATGGGAGCGGGAATTTCAGAGAAACAAAACTAAAGAATGTATAAAAAGGAGAAGTTTAAACCAAAAGTGTGTTGTCGGTGGAGCGGAGACTCCCGGGCACACCCAGAGCTGTTCTGCTTATTGCCTCCAGCCTTGCATTCTAAATTCTGAATTTTAATTAATGTATATAACCATTGCTTTTTTGTAATCTGCTTTATACAAAAATTTTGCTGCTAAATTTCAATTGACTCGTTTTCATTTATAACACTGTGCTGAGTGGACTCTACTGGAGCAGAGGGCACTGGATGTATCCCACTAGACCACTGGGTGGCTGTGGAAACCAGGCATCCCTGGGCCGCAAAACCACTGGCTCTGTGCAACACCACCCTGGTCACTGCTGGACCTGTGGCAGGATGGCCACCTGCACAGGGCCGTGGCTGCCAAGCTCTGCTGCACTCCGTGTTCTGTCAGCAAGGAGCAGCGGGTGGCTCAGCACTCCAGCAGGAGCTGACCCCATGGAGGCCCCATGCTCAGCATTACCACCCAGGAAAGGACTTGCCAGCTTTGTTTTTGCAGCTGCTGTGGGAACCGTTACGGTTTGGGCAGCACCAGGGCCCCATCCCTGCCTGGGAAGGAGCGACCAAGAAAGACCCAGCCCTGGTATCAGTGTCCCGTAGTGATGGAGTCCATCCCCACTTGGTACTCCCTGTGCACAGGAATCATCCTCTCTGCAGCCCTGCCTCTAAACCACAGCAAAGGTCTCTGTGACAGCATCAGACAGCAGAGAAAAACAAACAGACTACCTGGCACTACCCCCCTGAGGTGTCGAGCCAGGACAGGCAGTGCCCAGCTCATCCAGGCGGAGCAGCCTTGGCACTGAGGCTTCAGTCTGGTTTTACAGGTGGGATACGTGGAGGTTTCACTGATTTTACAAGTGGGATATTTTCCTTCCAGCTCTACAAGCAAACAGCTCTCTCTCTGTTACATAAAGCTTCCGGCCCTGCTCAACACACACCAAGGAGGCAGAAGCAGCGGGGCAGCCCAGGGAGCAGCCTGCTCTGCCATCGCTGGCGGCAGGGCGCAGGAAGCCACTGTTGGAGCAGGGAGGAGGCAAAGCTGCGTCACCACATCCACAGCATTAGGGCGGGGGAGACCCGAAACCCAGGATTTGCCGATTTTAGACAAACAAACAGCGAGCCGAAAGCCGTGAGTTTCGGTTTCCATTCCTGCGGCGGCACGGCCGACAGTCACGGAACGGTTTCCCCGAGAAACCATCGCTGCTGCTCCCCGCCCCAGCGCCAGACACGCTGCCCTTTGTGAGCTGCACACCCCGCGCTTGCCCGGGGAAGTTGCTGGGAGCTGGGAGAGCCTTCCCGCGTGGAGATTGGAGCATCTCCTGTCCCGGGAACAGCCCTAACCTGCCCAGAGAGGCGCAGAGAGTGAGGAATTGGTGATTTCTCACAGCCCTCCCCTCCCTGGCACCCCACAGGCAGCTGCCAAGGCAGGACCGCGGCAAGGCTCTGCTCGCCGCTCTGCCGGTGAGGTGCTTGGGAAGAGGGAGCCTCTGCTCTTTCCCAAATACTGCCGTCTGCTCCTGTGGATACCTGGAGGAGAAAATGCGAGTGGCTGAGTCGCTATCACCACACAATCCAGGGAAAAACAGGGACTTGGCATGAGTCATCCTCAGCCCTTATGTAATTTTGTCTCTGGATGAGAGTCCTCCACGCCCGGCTGTGAAAGGAGCGGCCCTAGGCTCCCCACTGGTGGAAAGGGGAGCACCCAAGGGGACATGAGGAAGGCACCAGGCTGGTAGAGCGGGTGCTAAGAGCCCCAGCCCTGACCAGGGACCCCAGGCTCACAGAGCAGGTTGACCCAGTGGGATGCGCTGCAATGTCCCAGTTGTGGGGTGCACAACACCCACTGCAGCCCTGCTAGCCCACCCTGATGGGCACAGCCCCCTGCAGAGCCCCAGTTCTCAGCGCCACGTGGAGAGCTGATCCACAGGTGGGATGGGCTTTCCACGAGCAATGCTTTACCACCCTTGCTGAAATCAGGGCTGCAGGACCAGGATCTACCGCCGCGCTCACATGGGACTTCCCCCCCGGCCAGGGCGTCTTGCTCAATCCCCCACGGCCACATCCAGCCCAAGGCCACTCATCCAGACTGATAATCTCCGTTTACAACGTGCTGCAGACAACTTCCCTTCTTTGCTTTTCCTTCTCAGCCGTCATCCTACCACGAGTTGCTGACTCTGCAAGCCCCCAGCTGCCCTCGGCAGGGCGGGGAAGCATCGCGGCACACTCGGGAGCTGCACAGCCACCCCAGGAGAGGAGCACGTCACCGGGGCATCCCAGAACATCCCAGGCGGTCTCTCGAAGGAGACAGGGCTGTCCCAAGAGCTGCTGCAAAGGGAGGGGAGGATTGCACAGCCCAAATCTGCCTGCAGAGCTTTTATTGCTTGGGGAGCTGTTTACATCCCAAGGAAGAGCTGCTTCGCAGGGCAAAGTACACCCACGCTGGGAATGCTTTGCCGGTGAGGTGATCTGTAGTCTCTAGGGCAGGTAAAGGTGCACGGAGCCAGAGAGGAGCTGCTGCCTCCTGCCTGCTCTGCCTGGCTCTCGCTGCCCACTGCTGCACCACACCAACACAGAGCTGACACAAATCCTGTCCCCACCCCACACTCCGATGCCACCTCTCTGATACCCGTAAGGAGCCAGAAGGTCTCTGCAGCTGCCCCTTTCCACCCGGACATTCTGTCTACCACAGCCCCCAGATAACCTGGACGAGTTTATCCAAAGCAGAGATGGCTGGAACGGGATCATCAGCCCACAAGTCTCCCAGGCTGGGCACAGGCACCACAGCTTTTCAGCTCTGGCACTGCTGGGGAAAGGCGTCCCTGGGGTGCAGAGGAACCTTCACTCACCGTCACAGCACAGGAATGGGGGAAATTGGGCAGGAAATACACCTCAGGTGTAGCTCAGCACTGCTGCTCACGCTGGAGAGGCAAAAGGCAGCTCAGGGTGATCACAACCCTTTATATGTCCTCGGTTTGACAAGCTGCTGCTGTCCCAAGTACAGAGATATGACGGTGATATCTTAGCAGCAGCCAGCTGGGAGGGAAAAGTCCCTGATAAGACAGGACTCCTCCTCATCAACAGCAGCCCTACCTCAGTCTCAGCCAGAAACGAAACAAAATCTAATGCTTCAGAGGAACAGATCACTCTTCTTCCTGATTATGTGTCACAGCTCTCCTAAACAGAGGTTGGGGACTGGTGGTTATCTGGGTGCACTGGGTGCAGCCAGGCTGTCCCAGCTGTGCCCTGGACAATCAGACTTTGGAGCCACAGTTCAGGCTCCTCACATGCCCATGGCCAGAGGGAGCACAGAGGACACGTATATTTATATTTAATAAAGTGTATTCCTGTCCTGTCTTAGCCCCACTTCACAACCCCTGCTGTCACATCTGAACACAGAGAGCACAATAAACCAGGAACATTCTTCCAAAAAAATATTTATTAGCTCAATAAAGTGACCTGTCGTTGCTGCTGTTGCCAGATCAAGTTTGGAGAAATCCCAACACTCCAAGCACCTGCCTCCTTCCAGCCGGAGACAGCGTGAGACACACAGGGCCTGGGATAGGACCTGGTGAGAATCACAGCAGGTGGGGTGGCTGAAGGAGAACTGGGGGGTTGACCACCCCATTACAGAACAGCTGCTTGAACCCAGCAGGGAGGGAATGGCAGCGTCCAGCTCCCCCGGGATGCTGGGGACTGGGGACAGCAAGGTCCCCCCTCGTGAGGAAGTGTGAGCTCCTTGGAGCGTGGCCGTGGGGCTCAGCTCTGCACACTCTGCAGCACGGCTCTGCCATGCAGAATGAGCTTCCCAACCAGGGCTTTGCTTAAAAATTGCCGTTGGCTAAAAAAAAAATCCCCAAGAATGGATTTTTTTTTTTTTTTAGAACACTAGAAAAAGACCCTAAATCCTCAGAAGTCACAGCTCTTCTCAGCCCTCTGGGTTTCCCTCTTCCCGCTCCTTCCCCAGCAGACCTGGGAAACTGCCATGACCACTGTCGCAACAGCTCCCACTTGTTTCTGCCACCCAAAGCCAGTGTCACACACAACACCCAACCTTCCAGGGCCTGTGCCCGTGCTGCCAGAGCCCTTCTTGGTGTCTATGATCATACACATCCAGAGAATTCCTGCTCTTGGCATCCCTCTCTGCTCCTGCAGCCCCTGGGGATGGGGAGCAGCCAGCTCCCTGCACACCAGACCCCTCAGCAGCTTCCTTTTGCTACTGCCTTCTCCCTGCTCCTGCCCACTCCTCCGATGGACACTGCCCCAGCTGTGCCTGCCAACGAGGCTGGGCTGATGACCCAGAGCAGGTAAACTATTCCAAGAGCACAGGGGAAGAAAGCTTTATAAAAAAATAAGCTCTTTTTTTCTTCCCTCCTCCAAACAAGGCAGAGCATTTCTGCCTTTCCCTCCTCTGGGCATCCTTCCTCCCCCCTCCTTCCCTCTGACCTGAACCTCCCTGCTCCCAGCACGAGCCGCTCTGAGTCCTGGTAGCCCGTGCCCCTCCTGACACCGCTCCTCGTCCCACAGCGCAGCCAGAGAAGAGGCAGTTCCTCCCAGAGTGGCACGGCCAGCGTCCCTCCAGGCAAGTCCCCCTCTCACTTCTGCTCCGCCTCGTCGGCCACTGCGGTCACCTCGATGGCGGCGGCAGCGTGCTCGTCCCCGGCGGCCTCGGTGGCACCGGACGGGACAGTCATGACTGTGCTCCCACCGGGAGCTATTTGTGTCACATTCTGGATGGTCGTGCCAAGTCCTGGCAGAGTCAGGAGCTGGAAGGGGCTCACCACCTTCACCACCGTGCTGCCGTCCTGGACTGCAGCTGTGCTCAGCACCGTCAGGTTGGAAGCGTCCGGGTGGATCTCCACCGTGCTGGGGAAGGTGGAGCCGGCAGAGGCAAGCACTGTGTATCCCCCAAGCAGAGGGGAGGCTGGGGAGCTGGCAGCAGGTGGCTGTGCTGGGCTCTTCCCCAGCACTGAAGGCGGGAGGGCCGAGACCACTTTGCCGAGAGGGAGGTTGGCAATCTGGGAGACTGGCACGCCGGGGGTGACGGCGAGCTGCGCTGGCTGGGACAGGACTTGGGAGGTGATGGCAGCTGGTCCGGAGGTGGCTCTGGTCAGCCTGGGGCGTTTCAGAGGCGTGGGAACAGAGACGGGTGTGAGGGTCATCAGGACGTTGTTGAGATGCTGCGATTTGTGCTTCAGCTCTTTCGCTCGCTTGCGGTGCTCGTCACACTGCTGCTCAAGAGCTGGAGAGAGAAGAGGTTTGGCTCAGGCTGGATCCTGGACAAGCTTCCCAGAGCCTGTGGCAATGCCTGGTGTGACTGGTTCAGCAAACACCGGCTTTAAAGCAAACCCCACATTCTTAGCCTAAAAGAAAGGGCACTGGCAGCAATGCCTGGTGCCACACTGGTGTGTCCAGGGCATACCTGCCAAATCCCGTGTGTACTGCTCCCTCGAGCGATCCATCTGGCACTTGTGGCTGGCCAGGACCTTCTTGACCAGATCCAGCATCCCAAAGTTCTGGACTACGTTGTTGAGTAAAACAGCATCTTAAAAACAAGAACGCAGAACCTTTGAGGAAGCAAAACTCCCTGTGTAAACTATTTGCGGCTTGGCAAAAGCCACATGACAACAAACACGTCCAGCTGAGACAGCCAAAATCTGCAGGAGGGTAACGCAAGAGGCTGGGGAAGAGAAGGCAGAAGCCATGAGAAAGGGCAAGAGGTCACTAAAGTATAAACAGTCCTCTCCTGCCTAGCAGGGGTGATAAGAAATCTGCTGGCACAGTAGCTGCTTGCTGCATCGTTTTTCCAATGGCCTAAATTCCACCTCAGTTCTCCAGCCAAGTGCTTGTCCAGGCCCAGAGCCAGCAGAGAGGAAGCTCCAGCCACAGGGAATTGGAGAACTGAGGTCACCTGAAGCATCCCCAAGTGCAGCTTGCTTAAAAAGCCAGAAATGAGACTTTTTTTATGATGAGCTATGTCTGTATTGTGCCATCCAGATACCCCTAAGGTTAAAAAAATCCACAAGTTCCCCTCCCACGATGACTGACCACCTGTGTCCAGGTCCTTACCCCCGAGCTGCAGTGGGGGATCTTGTGCTCGCTGCTGCAAGCCCTTCATGGTCTCCACCAGCTCCTGGTGGAACTCCTGGATCACTTCTTCCAGGAGACCAGTGTCCTTCAGACCTTGCCAAAAAGCAAAGGTGTCATCTGGAGAAAGAGAAAGCAAGGGAGAACCTCAAAATCCTCAGCAGGGTTTAATGGTGATTTGCTGCGTGTTCCCTGTGGACACCTCTGTAGGGATGCAATGCTGCCAGGTTGGGAGAGACCCCCAAGGTCAGGGGGCTGGAGAAAAGCCCATCCAGAGCATGGACCCAAAGGAGAAGGATGCACTCTCCCCACCCTATCCCAAACCAACAGGACACTTTGCTGCAGCAAAATCCATTGCTCAGAGCATACCAAGGAGAATGATTTTATGACCCCTCTGACAGATTTTTTTCCCCCTAAAGCCACATTTGGCCCTGGTTTTGAGATCTTAGTGCTTGGAAACAACTTCATCCAACCACACACCAGTGGGACATAACACAGTGCTATTCCATGGGCAGCGAAGGAATAATCCCAGCAGAGGTTCATGCAAGGCTGCTCTGGTAAGAGGGTCCTTCCTGCTCCTTACCCTGCTGCTTCCCCTTTTCCCCACACGTCCTCCACCCAGCAAGCCCTGCGGGATCCCAGGCCATACCTCCAATGCTGGTGCTCCAATCACTGGCATCCTCACATGTTTCTATGGTTATTGTAGCCGGGGATCCGTTCACTGCAACCAATAGCAAAAAAGAAGAGAAAAAAATTCCCAAGTCCTGATTTTTCCATGTATTTTCACAGGCTGTTTCCAAGAGAAGCACTCCTTTGCTGCATTTCTGTGACTTCTCCTTTATATTGCACAGGATCACATCTGTTTGAATGCAGCTCTCAATCCTGAACGGAGATGCCCAAGTGGTTGCTGTACCAGCTGTACTTATTTTTCTACGCTGGAGTGCAATCCCCAGAGATTATTCCTGCAACCTTTGCAGCACAAGAACATATGCTGGAGAGCAGCATTTCCCTCCTATTCCCCCCTGCAAACACACCAACACTGCTCAGGGCAAAAGTCGAACAGATTTAGATCCTGATTTTTTTGGCAGCCCTTTTTACCAAGCCACTGTTTGTCTGGAGGGTTTCTGAAGCCTCCAAGGGGAGAGCAGCCCCTCAATGCACAAGGATGCAGGGGGGATCCCTCCTTCCCTCCAGCTCTGCCAAATCTCAGCAGTTTTGTTACCATAGAGGCGAGGAACAGGCGTCATTCATGCCGTGTGCAGGAGCGGGATGGATGGGAATCTGGCCAGAGCCCCACAGAGCTGTGCAGAGCATTTGGAATGCTCAGTTGCAGCCATTAAATCCAGTCTCTCTGCTCCTTTACTCTGCAGCTTTCAGGGCTCTGGTTATTCCAGCATAGCCCAGCAGCATGGGAAGTATCTCCCATTGGTGAGCTCATGTTTAACAGGAGGGCTTGGAGAGGGCAGTGTTGAGCATCAGCAACAGCTTCCCCACAATACCAGGATGTGGTGAATGGGTGCTTTGCAAAGCTGTCTGAGGGGCTTATCCTGTCCTACAGGCATCAGCAGGAGCTTGGGGTGTGGGGCACTTTGGGGGCTGTTCTTAATGCTCAGGAGTAAAAGGAGTTAAATATAGAAGTACTTCAAAATTAGAAAGCTTTCCAATGAAACAGCTGCCTGTAATTATAGGTCAAATTTAGAAAATCAGAGAATTCTCCAGGTTGGAAGGGACCTCAAAACTCATCTCATTCTAAACCCCTGCCATGGGCAGGGACACTTTCCACTAGACCAGATTGCTCCAAGTGCTGTCCAATCTGACCTTGAACACTTCCAGGGATGGGGCAGCGACAGGAACATTGGTTATTGGCTTTTATTCATGTGCTCTGAGGCATCAAAGCCCCTGCTGAGGGTGAGGAATGGCTGCACGTACCATCAGCAGAGGCAGGAGTCAGAGGGATGTACTCTGTCGATGTCTGGCTGGTCAGGGACACCCTGGCTCCAGTCAGGTCAATTTTAGTGCTCCGGCAGGTGTTGGAACAGACCTTCGTGTGCTGGTAGAAATCCAGCTCTCCTGAGTCCATGATCTTCCTGAAAGACAGGTAGCAAGCACAAGGACAGACACATCATCAAGAGTGAAGATCTCTTGAGATGCAGCTCCTGGCAGCCTTCACCCCAAACTTCTGAATCCCAAAAAGCCAGGAGAGCAGGCAGAGCCAACAGGAGCCCTTACTGGGACTGATCAACTTGTTTTTTGAGGAAAGGGAAGAGAGAGCCCCTATCTGGTCTCACCAGCACATCCCCTCTGAAGCTGCAGCTTCCAGCCAAAGGGTCAGCTGTAATCCCAGTTCAGGGTGAGACTGCAGGGAGCTTCTTCTATCCCTTTTTGACTCAAAAGGAGACAGGGCATAACCTTATTTACAAACTAAAATCAGGTCTCTCATCTCAAGCAAAGGGGATCTTCTCATCCAAGAATGCTCTCTCCAAAGCATCCCTAGGACTTACTGGCCAACAACCACCTGAGCTTCCCGAGATTTGCTCCTATGGGCTGCTGAGTTTGCCTTCAAACATTCCTCCTGAAGTTTTTTTTTTTTTCCCTCTCAAAGCCCTGCCATGACAAAGCCTAAGCCTATTATGCAAAATTTACATGGAGCAAAAGCTGCTTAAAAGGAATACAGGAGATGCCTGCATTGAAGCAGAAGAATACAGGGAAAGGCAACGTCACCCGGTGAAAAGAGCACAAAACTACTGACAATTCCTGGGGAAAGAGGTGATTCTTTTTTATCCTGCCCAAAGGCAGAGACAGACTTTAATTAAATCACAGTCTCAGGCTGGTGTTCAGCAGGACCATAGAAGAATTGAATTACTGTAGTTAAGACTAGGGAAGAGAAATGCTTGCAATAAAGTAGCTTCTTTTGCCAAGGACTTATTTAAAAGTGATGTCAAGCAAGAGTGCTGCAACTGGAGTATTAACGATGACCAGACTGATTTCATTTGTTGGGTCACTCTGAGAATCCACAGACAGCATGGCCCAACCACCAATGGCCATTAAAATTTCCAGTGTCCTTACATCATCTGGAAACTGAGTGTGGTTCAAGTCCTGAAAAGACCAGAGAAATATTTCTTGCCCCAAATTATTCCCTAGGCACAAGGACAGAACAAAGCCATTGGACAGACCACATTTGGGGCCAGGCTGTTATTAAGACAAATGTTTAGTGGTTCACTGGCTCCCTCAGCAGCAAAACAGCCATTCCAAAGGCTCTGTTCCACCCCACCACAATCCCCCAGAAAGAAGTGTCCAGAGATACAAAGGAAGGGACTAACCGAAGCATGATCCCGTTCATCCGGATCGCCCGCTTCCAATCCTTCAAGGTCGACTTGCCTGCCAGGTGGACAAACTCCTTGGGGCTGATTAGGTGATCATCAAACTGCAAAAGGCAGGGGTGCAACATCAGTGCCACAAACCATAAACAAGCCAAGGGTGCCCTGTGAGCAGGGTTCAGCCAGAGCCCGGCGGTGTTTCCCAGTGCCTGGCAGTGGCTGCAGCTGCATTGCAGCCTCCACGTGCCACTGAACACCACCAAAACAGATGGCTGACAGGCACTCCCCACCCCAGAGAACACTACCCGTGTTAGAAAGATTAAAGCCAAACATTGCTGTCATGGATGGTGAGTTAACAGCTGCTCCAAGCCAAGGGTTCAGGGGTGTGTGAGCTTGGAAGTGCCCAACTCAGGCAGGACAGCTGGGAAAACACACCCATAGCTTGTGCAAAGTTTCATTAACAGCAGGGAGCTTCTCACACTCCCAAACAATGGACTCTGTGAGAGCTGGACTGCACTAGTAACATTTGGGCCCAGGGGAATGTTCATGCCCCATAGGGGAGAGGGAAGAAGCCCATTTGGTCTTTGACCTTCTGCTCCCTAGCCCAACCATTGGTATCAGGGAACCTCTGGCCTCTTTGGCAGTGCACACCCACTGCTACTGAAAACCAGCTTCAGGGAGCTGGCACACACTGTACCAACTCTTTCCCTTTCTTTTATTGCCCTACACACCCAGCTGTGCCCAAACCTACGTGGTGACCTAACAGCAACCTGCAGAATCATAGAATTACAGAATCACTAAGGGTGGAGAAGTCCTCCAAGATCCTCGAGTCCAACCATAAATGAGGCAATTCTCTAGGGAGATGTCTTACAGCCCATCTCAAAGGATTTCCAGGCCTCCTCTTTTCCATGCCCGTATTGACCAACATAGAGCACCTCAGCACTACTGCATGAGAAACTGCTTCTCTGAACAAGGACAAGGGCTTCAGTGCAGAAACAATGGATTTTAGGTGGCAGCAGCATTACTTGCAGCAACATCTATTCTCTGCCTCAAGGACAGAGCAGACCATCTCTCCTGGGAAGGGCAAGGACCACCCTTGGGGAGACCAAGGAGACTCTCCCTCAGCAGGGTGTTATTTAGGCTGTGTACAAATGCCAGCAATGACTCATTCATGGCATGTTTGTGAATTCATGCAAATTTTAACCATGAGTTACCCAGGACATAGCAGCAACTCTTCAGTAGGTTCCCAATCAATGCATTCCTCAAGCTATCAACTTTCCAACTGAGCAGACACTGCAAGTGCCCAAATTTCTCAAACTTTCCAATAACACATTAAATTGAGGCACCATCTCTCCAGCTAGAACTGCTCAACTTGGTCAAGACAAATATCAGGTACCCCAGCACCAGGAAAATGTCCTCCTTTCCCACCATAACATGGTTCTGATGCAAAGCAGCTGATCAAAGCTCATCACCAGGAAAAACGAGGTGAGCCCACAATGTAGGCAAGGGGAAAGCACAAGTCCAGTGATGGCCTCTCTGTTCTCACCTGCACACACTTCACATTGATCCCAGGGCACACAAACTTCCTCCAGATGAGGTTGGCTTTGCTGTCCCCGCAGGTAATGGGGTAGACAATCTCTGCCTCCAAACTGTCCTCATCTTCAGCCATCTTCACTTCTCACAGGGATCAGAGGAAGGGACAGATCAAAGAGAAACATGAGCCACAGCCCCTGATTCACATGCCCGAGGCACACATGCAGTGATCAAAGTTTTGGAACTCAGGAAAAAAAAAGCCAGGCAAAACAGCCTAGGCAGATTTATGCCAATCCAGCTATTGCTGAGCACAGAGAATATGAGAAGTCAGCCATTCTTGATAAAAAAGAAAGGAGTGATGTTACTGGGTGGAGTCACCCTTGGTTTTAAAGTAAAACTGGTTTTAAGTCAACTCCAGGCCAGCTGATCACAGCCTTTGCTCGCTAAATTCACTTTTACTTTGCAACCAAAGCCAGCAAATTGCTGCAGAAGTGTCATCCCCATAGCAAGCTGGAACGGCAGGAGCCAGGGAAGGCTGGACAGAGGGACTCATCCCGGACCAGGAGAGGGCAGCAGCAGCCCAGCCAGCTGCTGCCAGCTCCCTGCCAGTCACAGAGCCCCCCTGGATGCTGGGAAAACATCCCTGATACTACCAGGAGAGCATCCCCAAGGCCCACAGGGGAACATCCCCAGAACACCGGCAGCTCCGCACAACAGTGTTTGGACTGTCCCATCCAACACCAGGGCAGGGCTGTGGCACACTGGGGTGGTAGAGCTGGCACCAAGGGGCTATGGAAAGAGCTGACCTACCTAGAACTGCTTCCTTCAGGTGTGTGGAGGCTGTGAAGGCAGCAGCAGCTGCAGCAGCTGCATTTTCAGTCTCCAGAGTGTCTTCGTTGATGTCACCGCTGGGAAGAGAGGCAGAGGCATTCTTAAGCCATGTGGCCATGCCACCCCCACACCCGATGCCCTGTGGAGACATTGCTTCAGAAGTCCCTTGGATCACATTTTCCCACAAGAGCTAAGAGTCAGCTCTGGGTTTGGGAGGCTCAGCTCCGTTTTTCCATGCAGAGATGAAGAGCCCCACAGCAGGCAGGCCCCTGTCAACAGCCTGGCCAGCTCTCTCTCGCCTCCCCTTTTATCCCAGCCCTGTGGATCTGCCTCCAGCCCAGCCCATGCTGGAGAGCTGGCAAGGAGGGATGCTGTCAGCACAGCCCCTTGCTCAGAAGTCACTGCCAATCTTTGGCAGCTTTGCCTGAGATTTCTCCGGGAAAAACATGTGTGAAACATGCTGCCGCTGCCTGGGCAATGGACTGGCTGAATCCCCTGGTATGCAAGATGCTCCAGGGAGCAGGACTTCATGGAGCCACAGAGACACTATAAAGGAGTTGGACAAACCCCAACACCAGATCTGTGAGCAGAGATAACATGAGCTATGGACACTCGCAATCCAACCTCTGAGCCTCGCAGAAGTTGATATATCCACGATATTAATTAATAGCTGGCTATCCAACTGCTTCCATTGTCCCCACACAGATCTCCATCTTCTCTGGGTGCTTTGCCCATGGAGTCACACAGTGGGTCCTGCACAGCACCCACTCCCTCGCTGTTCTCCCATCCCAGCTCTCACTGTGGCAATACAGAGCTCCAAGCCCCTCCAAGGAGCTTCAGTGCACACTCAGAAGGAAACAGGCACTTGTGGCTGTGATGTGGGACATGCTCCTCACCCCCTCAGCTTTGGAGGTAAGGTCCTGAAGGTGCCGTTATGGATCCCACCTGTACATCACAACCAGCACACAGCAGGGACCATTCCTAATGGGTTTTCCTAGAAACACAGAATGGTTTGGGTTGAAAGGGCTCTTGGAGCTCTTACCATTCCAAACCCCTCCCATGGACAGGGACACCTTCCACTATCCCAGGTTGCTCCAAGCCCCATCCAACCTGGCCTCAGACACTTCCAGGCTGTGCCAGGGCCTCACCACCCTCACAGGGAACAATTGCTTCCTAATATCCAATCTACGTCTACCCTTCCTTTAAGATGTATGTTTGGTATTATTACTGTAGCTGACTAATTGCTGCAGAAAGCTTGACCTGCAGGGGCAAGGGGAGAAATACAATTAGCTTTTCACATACTTTGGCATATAAACTCCCTAGAAAGACTGTACAGAGAAAATAAACCAGAACCCCCCCTCAGTTTGGTACCATGGGTGAATTAACAGACGGTCCTAGTGACTCATTGGCAACCACATTTTTCACCCGCAGTGCCACAGGGACAAGGAAATTCAAGAGCAACTGGTTTTTCCATTCTGGGCTCCTAACACACAGCTCCAGGGTGGAACTGCAGCTTCAAAGCATCCCTCCCCTCGGCAGCTGCAGGGCAGGTACCTGTGGGGAACAGCACAGAGATAAGGAAGGCGTGGGCAGCAGCTCGGCCTCACCAGGTGAGTGACTTGGAGATGCTGCTCCAGAGGAGAGAGGGGAGACAGCTCCTGCTGTGACAAAAAGGGGATGGACACAACACTGCCTCTGCAGCTCACAGCGACCACCAGCCCAGAGCCCTGGGAGAGCATGGGGTGGGTAATGTCAAAGGACTCAAAAAGGTAAACTCTGAGCTAAGGCACTTGCAGGCAGGTAATAATTACACAAGTGGCAGTCTGACAGAAGAACAGAAGAATTCTAACTGGGGGGTTTTCATCAGTTTGCTGCTGGCTTCTTGCATTTCTCCAGGTGAAAAGCCAGCAGTACCACTTCAGCAGGGTGCCAGAGGCAGCAGCCCCCTCTGGCATGCAAAGCCCTGTACCCCACAGCCCTGACCCTGACCTGCCTCCAGACCAAGAACCTCCACCAACTTACCCAGAAGAAACCCCCCAGCAGAAAGTCATCACTTTTCAGAGCTCCCTCCAGGACTCGACTGCATTTGCACTGCTCCGAAAAATGACCAAAAGGCACAACTAGATGGGAAGGAATAACCCAGCCCATGCCTTAAACCTCCAGAGCAAAACAAACAAACCAGCTCCCAGCTTGTATGAAAAATTCAAGCAACTGAAGTCTGTGTCTGCCATGGACACGTGGGGGAGAGAAAACCACAAAAAAGGCGAGTGTCCCCACAGAGTTTCTCCCATCCCATTTCAGGGAAACAGACTGAGCCAGATGCAAGAGAAAAAACAAACACCTTCCAAGTCCCAGCAGTGCAGCCCCCCAGCTGGTCCTGCCTTTGCCAGTTGCCATGACGAAGGCAGGGGAGGATGGTTCTCATCTTCCTCCCCAGGAGGATCCATAAACCAGATGGAGGAAGAGAAGAAAGCACGTGCAGATAACTCAGCAGGCTGGCGTCTCCTTTCTTTTCTGCTCCTGCCTTGCCTGGAAACTTGAAAGAGAAAAGTCTCCCCCAGAACCCTGTGCGGGGGATGCTGATCAGAAATACAAGCACCTCATCAGAGCACCAAGCACAGATCCCTTCCTATCACAGACCAAAGAGATTCTTGTTCATTATTATTTTCCCATCTCCCTCAGCCTTTTCCTTAAGAACACATGAACTAATTAAGCTCTTAACAATTGGTTGTATAAAGGGTTTTTTAAATAGCAAACCCATACCCAGATGAGCACTAGAGAAAGGCACCAACCCCCAAGCTGAGTTTGGTTTAAGTGCCACAAAAGGCAAGTTGAAAGCTCCACATGTGAGTGGTGACCGAGCCAACACCAAGGGATCCCAGCCTGTGCCTGCAGCTGCTCTCCTGACACCAGCTGGGGCTGCAGAGGGAGCCAGGACCACTGTGGCATTGCCCCAGGAGGAGCAAAGCCTGGTGAAGGCAACTGTCCAAAGCCACAGAGAGAACATGGGTGGCTTGTGCTGCCACCCCCCACCAGCCCTACTGCCCTGCTCAGTGAGGGGAGTCAGGCAGGTTTTACTCTGTGACCCCAAAATCCACACCCTTTCCACTGACCCACTACCATCCCCAAGCATGGGGAAGCAAAGAGTCTGTCCAGAAGCCCTTCTCCAGAAAGATGCATGGAAAACCCTCAGGGAATCTCCTCATACCTGCCAAGACATCTCTGCTCATAGCTGTGACTAAATGAAAGCGTTCCTCTCTGTGCTGTGTAGAGCTGTCCTGCTCCTGACCTTCCAGGGGACACTGGCAGGGTGAGAAAAGTTGTCCAAAGAAAAACAGGAAGGGAACTAAGAGTGAAAGGAAACCAACTGACTGAGCCAGTCTCTGGCATGATCCATTTTCCCAGCCAACATCACAATGCTGCACATGGGTCTGTAGAGGCTCAGAGTCACATTACAACCAGGAACTATTCTGCATCCAAGAGCAGCCACATCCCAAGTGTCACACGTGGCTGCTTCTCTGCTGAGGGAGACAAAGGAGTCTCTATGGGACAGAAAGCAAGAGGAGCAGAGCCCTTCATCCCCACCATCACCACTCTTTTGGGAATTGAAAAGTTTATTGGAAACACTCACAGATCCAGGGTGTGGAGGAAGAGCAGGGCAGATCCTGCCCATCCCAGCACCAACAGCTCTCGCCTCTGCCTGTCCCTGCCCACTTTTCAAAAATTTATCTATTAATTGGCTTTATCTCAGTTGAAGCAGCACAGGGGGAATGGCACCTGGACTGAAACAAATGCTGTCACCTTCTGCCCTGCCCAAAGCCCCAGGGCACTGACACAAACACATGTTTGAGAAAAGCAGACAAACATCTTATGGAGAGCAATAAGCAGCCACTCAACACCCACTTATTTCAGACAAACCTGCCCAGATCCAGCTCCAGGTGTGAACCTGGATTTTCTGCCCACTGAAAGAGCAAGGCACAAAAATGGCTCTGGGCTCTGTCCCACCCAAAAAACCAGAGAAATAAAGCAAAGAGCTCATTGCTACAGGGGTCTTCAAGGTACCAGCCAGGTTCTTGGCCATGGCCAACCTGCCACTGAACAGAACAGACCTGAAAAAACAGCAGCCCCAAACCTGAAATGCCAACAAAAAGGCAGAAACTGGGCAAAGCTGCAGCACTTTAACATCTTCACTCTGTTTTTTTGAACAGTGTCTCTCCATTCAGTACCACACAGTTTCAAAGACACCTCTCTCACTCCTGTTGCTAACAGTGGAGGTTCCTGCAGAGCTTGGCCAAAAAACCAGCCCCAAACCTCCCCATCTTGAGGGAAGAGGAGCTCAGCTGCACCACCCTCAACCTGGCATGGACAGACTCCTCTCTTGGAGTTCGGAGCTTAGCAAAGCCATCGTGAAATAAATAGCAGAAAAACACTGATTTAGCTATTGTTGTCTTATTCCAACTGGATTTGTGTCCACTCCAACATCTACATCCACTCAGAAAAATGTATTTTGGGTTGGGGTTTTTTCCCCCTCAAAAGAAGGAAAGAGTGAAGCAAGTTCTGCTCAGAGCTACAGAGCCCTGGGTATGGTGCCAGGGTAAGGGAAACCTTAATGAGGAACCAGACACTCCCCAGGCACCGCCGAGGTCCCCACAGTGAGCAGTGATGCAGGAGGAAGCAGTGGGGGATGAAATCCCTGCCTGGCTGACTACAACCACACTTGGGAGGGTTTTCAGCACAGCCCCTCAGCGTGCACTGACCCTGTCTCTTACCCATGCTGAGACAGGTTGGTGGTGACCAGCACAGTCTTCACCTCCTCCATGCCACCACCGTCCACCGCGCCGTCCGGCGTGGTCACCACCACCACCTCCTCCATGTGGACGCTGACGTCCGGCGTGGCCATCTCAGCAGGAGCAGGAGAGCCCTCGGTCACCTGTGGGGAAACGAGGGGAAGCCTCGTGTCAAAAAGTCTCCCTGCTGAAGTTGGTCATGGAAGGATCATCGGTGTGCTGGGAGCAAGGAAAGAAGAGACCCCACACTTCTAAGGAGAAGGGCATGAGCAAATCCCCAAATGCTCCATCCCATGAGGATGGATGAGGGGAAGTTCAACCTGCTTTGCAGGCTGGGTGAGAATGATGGGCATGGGTGGCACCGGGGTGAAGGGCAGGTCCAAAAAAAAATTCCTGGCATACACCATAAACTCTCTGAAGATACTCAGTTTGAAGGTGCGTTTCCAAATGTATTTCAAACGCTCTCACGATTTCACGCTGTTGGAGGAGCCTGTCACTGTCTCCTCCACAGTAAAACAGGGACTCTTCCCTCCTCCAAAGTCACACACACACACAAAAAAATCAAATTAAAAAAGCACATCAAACCCGCAGAAACAGTGACATCTGGAAACTATTTCAAAGTGTGCATTTCTAATAAATCAGCAATAGATATAAGACAGCATTCCCTCTCCAGCTTTCTTGGAGCCCCTTTAGAAACTGAAAGGGCCTCTAAGGTCTCCTCAGAGCCTTCTTTGCTTTTCTCCTGCTCTCTCAGCCTGTCTCCAGAACAGAGGTGCTCCAGCCCTCAGAGCATCTCCATGACCTCCTCTGTACTCCAAGCAATGGCACAGAGTGCACCAGAGTTGCCACTTGGCTCCCACCACTCCCCCAGGCCATGGCTGGAGCAGAGCACTGATCCAGCATGCCCACTGCGGCTTTACAACCAAGTTCACGCCCTGCAGAAACACTTGCCTGACCCACAGGGACACCATGAGCTGATCTTCACCTCCACAGAGCCCACAGGGTTTATCTGAGGTGGACTGGCCCCTCCATGCCAGCCCGGCACAAAGCCACCAGCAGAAGCACTTCAATTTTTGCAGCAGCGTGGATGCTCAGCTGTGTTCAGTTCAACCATTCCAGTTTTTGTTGTTACTCTATCCCTACCCTTGTCTTTAATTTTGGGATAAAACCCCTCCCTCGGCATTAGCATCACTCACAATGGCCCCTGAGCTGGTACCCAGTTTCAGGATGCTCCAGACATCCTGCCCAGCATCACGGGATTGAACTCCACGTGTGTTGCTCAGATGCCTCTGGGCAGGAACTAGCACTGAATGGACAAAAACTGGGCTAAAAACATAGGCAATCTAAAAAGTGGCTAAAAACACATCAGTAGCGGGGCAGTGGAGGGGGATGAAGGGCACCCCAGCTCTACCAGGACTCAGGGTGTCCATGCATGTCACTCCTGGTGCACCTTGCAGGGTGGTGAGAGTGCATCAGGGGCTGTGGGGAAGATTTGGGGTGAAGTGGGGAAAAAATATAAAAGAAAAAAAAGCATTGGACAATTGGGAGAGGGGAGAGATTATTGGGGTGCAGCACCAGGAGGGCAGAGACCAGGGAGACTGCACTGGGGGCAGCCAGCAAGGCAGTGCAGAGAGAGAGGGATGCAGTGAGGTACTCAGAGATGGGAGGGGGGGGCTCCAGGAGAGTGCAGACAGAGGGCATGCATGGGGAGGGGGCTTCAGGAGGGTTTAACAGAGGTGCACAGGGTGGGGGGGGTCATGGGGGTGCAGGAGGATGCACATGGGTACATGGAGAGGGGAGATGGGGAGCAGCACAGGCAGCACGGCTGGGGGGCTACACTGCACGGGGGTGGGGGGTACATACAGGGTGGGCTGCAGGAGTGGGGGACTGCTCGGAAGAGGTGGCAGGGAAACTGCAAGAGGGCGGAGAGTGGCTCGGCGGAGCGGGGGGAGAGCAGGGAGTGAAGCACAGGGGGACACGGAGAGGGGGTGCCCGGGGGGGCTGCGGCTGCAGGCGGGGGGAGATGTGCAGCGCGGGGCGCAGGAGCGGGCAGGGCGCTGCACGTGGAGGCTGCCCGGGGAGGGTCTCACGGGGTGCCCCGAGTGTCGCCGCCGTGTCCCCCACATCCCCCAGCCCTCCGCTGCGGGGCGGCGCGCGCTCCCGGCGGGGCGGGAGGGGGGAGCGGGGGGGCGAGAGGGGCGCGTGGGCGCGCTCCCGCCGGCAGGGAGGAGGAGGAGGAGGAGGAGGAGGAAGAGGAGGAGGAGGAGGCGGGGGGGCCGCGGGGCGGGCGGGCGGCCGGGCGCTGCCGCCGCCGCCGTAACGTCCTGACGCTCCGCAGGGACCCGGGCGGCGCGTGCGGCGGAGGCCCCGCGGCGGGCGAGGCCGCGCCCGGCGCTTACCTCGGGCCGGCGTGCCGCGGGCCCCGCTCGGGCTGCGGCGGCGGGCGCTGGGGCCGGGCGGCGGTGGGCGCGGGCAGGGCGGCAGCGGGGCCGGGGGGAGCGGGGCTCCGCCGCGCGGCTCTCGGGCCCCGCGCAGGCGCACGGCCCGCACCGGCTACCGAGACTTATTTGGCGCGGGCGCCGCGGCCCGCGCTGCCGTGAAATAGGGACCGGGCGGGCGCTCTGCGCCTGCGCCGCCGCCGGGCGGGGGTGGGAGGGGGCGCGGCGCGCGGGGTCCTGAGGGGAGATCTCTCGTGTCCCCGGGTGTCCCTCCGTGTGTCCTTTGTACCCCCCGTGTCTCCCGTCTGTCCCCTGGCCCGTGCTCAGCGTGTCCCCCTCCTGGTCGCTGCTGCCCCCCGTGTCCCCTGCCGGTGTCCCCTGTGCCCTGCGTACCCCGCTGTCTCTCCTGTCTGCCCCCGCACCGTGTCCCCTGTGTGTCGTCCTGCAGGGTCCTGCATGCTCCCCGTGTCTCCTGTATGTCCCCCCCGGGCTGTGTGCCCCGTGCATGTCTCCAGACCATGCCGCCTGTGTTCCCCCCGTGTCCCCTGCGTGTCCCCCGCTGGGGTGCTGCGTGACGCCTTGTCCATTGCATGTCTCTTTCCCGGGCCCTGCATGACCCCCGTGTCCCTTGCGTGTCCTTTTTCCAGGTCCTGCATGCCCCCCATGTCTGCTGTGTGTGTCCCCTGTGCCCTGCACATCCCCTTTGTCACCCTCCACTGTCCTCTGTGCCCCCCATGTCCCCTGCATATCTTTTTCCTGGGTCCTGCGTGCCCTCTGTACCCTCTATGTGTGTTCCCCAAGCCCTGTATCCCTTTCTGTCCACGGTTTTGTGAAAGCCCTTAGCTATTCATGGCTAAACACTTTCTTGAACACCTCCAGGGCTGGGGCAGCCACAGCTTCTCTGGGCAGCCTGTGCCAGGGCCTCAGCACCCTCACGGGGAAGAATTTCTTCCCAATATCCCAGCAAACCCTGCCCTCATCAAGGGAAAGGAATTCCTCCGTGTTCTGTCACTCCATGCCCTTGTCCAAAGTCTCTCTCCAGCTCTCTTGGAGCTCCTTTAGGTGCTAGAAGGTCTCTAAGGTCTCCTCGGTTTTTTCCAGCATCTAAAAAGTGTCTTGTTCAGTTCAATTCAGGGTCAGTGATTTCCTGCCCAGGAACCATGCCCAAGGTACTGCTGGTCCTTATCAGCATTAAGTCTCAAGCTGTGACGCTGTGTTTCCCTGGCCACCACGAGCTCTCACAGGTTTTGGTGTGATTTCTGCTGTTTCTGTGCCTGTGAGGTCCAGGGTTTGGAAGGCACTCAGGAATTTCTCAAGGAGGACTTTTTGCATGATCTTAGCACATTGCATTTCTTCTGTGCGTAGGTGGTTAACACGTTCTGGAAAGGGATGAGCAAGGCCAGAGCCCCCAAAAGTCGTGAATCCCTTTTGGAAACACTCACTATGTTTCCATTCTGTCAGATTTTCACAGCTACTGGCTGAGTGGCTTTTCCTGACAGGTGTTCAGCTGTCTGTTTAGTACTTTTACACAAATTTCTAATGATCCTGTCTGATACATTTGGGGTGGTTTATGTAATGCTTTTTTCCCCCCAAGGCTCACCCTTTTCTTTTTTTGTCCCCATGCAAACCAACCCTACCTGATAATCAGCTGCCAGCTCTATTTCCCTCATGTTCCTTCTCATTTACCAGTCTACCCAAGCTAATACCATTAAAGTGATATTCCATGAGGAATTGTGTTTCTTTTCCTTCTCCAAGATAGCCAGCAGTAACCATCAGGGTTAAATCCACCACTGGAAACGGTGAGTCACTTTTGTATGGAAGCTTGTCTGTATCTCTACCAGTGCCACTGCTGGTGTCCCCCCTGGCATCTACATCCTTAGGACCCCGGTGGGGTTGGACAGGACAGATAAAAGGTCCCTTTTTCCACTAAAACCATCTCCTGATGGTGCCCAAGAGCAGTGGCCTTATCAAGGTGGTAAGAAGGCAGCAAACCCCCAACAATGCTGCCCTACTCCAGTTTTCCCAGCAATCAGTGGCATCTTGGAAAGAAATACCTGTTTTTTGCTGTCAGATCCCAGGAAACAGGAGGGTCCCTGGGCTCCTCCTAGCACCGAGGGTGGGATGATTTCACCTCCTGGCACCTTATCTGCTCCCTGTTCTGCCCCTTTATCAGCGGGCAGATTCGCTCTAGCCATGGTGCCAGAGAGGCTGCTGAGAAAGGATGAGCTGTTATTTTTCAAACCAAATCCCTCTACAAAAACAGGGTTTTTCCTGCCCAGGTGAGCTTTTGCATTTACCTTGGCAGAGTCTCTGTTCTCTTGCCTTGCCCTTGCTAAGGCACAGCTTTGTAGGAATCCCTCCAAGAGTTACGTAGATACTTTGCTTTCTTGACCTGGTTTTGATTTTTGCAGAAGGGACTCTTGGCATGGGCATGGAGTGACAGGATAAGGACGAATGGCTTCAGACTGACAGAGGGTAGAGTTAGGTTGGCTATTAGGAAGGCATTCTTCCCTGTGAGGGTAGGAAGGCCCTGGCACTGGTTACCCAGAGAAGCTTTGGCTGCCCCAGGATCCCTGGCAGTGTTGAAAGCCAGGCTGGGCAGGGCTTGGAACAACCTGGTCTAGTGAAAGGTGTCCCTGCCTGTGGCAGGGGCTTGGAATGATATGAGCTTTAAGGTCCCTTCCAACCCAAACAATTTCTTAATTCTGTGATTTTGTGGGCGCTACAGTCTGGTCCAAGCCTTCACTGTGGTGTCTTCAGCATTAATCTCTGCAGGGCTGCACAGTGGGCAGGGCTGGAAGGTGGTGGGAGATTATCCACAATTCCTTCTAGTCCTCCTGTTCCCCCCTGCCCCAACTGACCCCATCCCTTTGTGGTTTTCTCCTTCAGATCACACGAGGATGAAGGATGTGTCTTGAATTAAGTGGTTAAAGGGTGACCATGCTTGGTCTCATCAGCATATCTCGAATTGTGTGACACCAAAGACTGTGCCTGTTTT
Source organism: Lichenostomus cassidix (assembly GCF_008360975.1). NCBI lineage: Eukaryota > Metazoa > Chordata > Aves > Passeriformes > Meliphagidae > Lichenostomus > Lichenostomus cassidix. The sequence goes on along the minus strand of NC_139500.1, from coordinate 6,849,726 downwards.
CCTCTGACAAATGCAGAGGTTCACTTTATTACATCCATGTTTTAGAAGAGCCTGTGTTAGTGGACTATATCAAATCTCAGAGGAAGAGTGAGCAATGCTGCATTTGCAGTCAGGTTTTTATCTCCAAAATCAGGAAGGTCACGCTGCAAAAATAGAATTCCTGTTTGTGCAGGCAGCAGTGTCCTGAGGACACATGGGAAAAGCATCAGGCATGGGCTGCTCGGCCACTGCCACCACTGTGATGGCTCCAGCAGTGTCCTGGCACTGACCTCCCTACCCTTACAGAACACTGCCCTGGGAATAAAGATTTACCCCCCTGCCTTCCCCTCAGTTTGTCTTGTTTTGCACCAAGTGCTGCTGAGCTCTGTGGAAAGTCTCCCACATTGGTTATTTTGATGGGATCACAAGATGTGGGACAGCCCGTGAGGATGATGCTATTTCAATATCCCTTCAAGGGCAGGGAGGACAGCGGGCAGTGACATTGGGCACTACTTTTGGTGGCAAACCCCCCCCCGAAAAAGGCAAGTGGGGGATTGGGGATCCTTTCCCCAGCAGTGGGGGAAACAGCCAGGCACCCTACTACCACGTGTGCCTGTGGATTACAAACTTCTGTGTTTTCAGCTGCAGGTTTGGGACGTTTTTGTGTACCTGGCCCCAGGGATGGGATTTGGAGCAGTGGCCATGCAGGGTCTCATGGACTGGGGACCCTTTTCCCGGGTAACTATGGCCCTGTTCCCTCCCACCATGTCCAGCCCAGGCTGGATCCTTTCTCAGGAAAAGCTCATGAAGGAAGCACTGACGTTTTTAATAAAGAAGCTGATGTAGTTTCCAGAACTGCATTTATTGTATTTGTAAGTGTCTTACATCTTTTTCGATCTTCCTATGTAAGGACTTTACACACCCTCACTCCCAGCTGTAGGGGGTGGCAGTAGGACCCTCATTTAAGCATTTTTCACTTTGTCCCTCTGAGAATGGTGATAAACTGTCAATTTCTGCCTCTTTTGTGCTGTGTGAAAAAGTAGTCATTGAGCATTCAGAGGCTTAGAGTCTATTTTGTTAAATTTTTAGGTCAAATCTTTAGGTCAATTTTCTGTTTAATGCTATTTATTAGAATTGTCACACTACAAAGAGAAGCCTTGGAATTAAAACAATCCATTTATGGAGAGAGATGGACACATACAGTTTCATACCAACTTTATTTCTTTTTTTTTTCCTTTATTTTTTTTTTCATAATCACTTCTTTTGCACAACAACAACCTCAAGTTGACAATGAAATGCACGTGGCAGACCGAAGGGAACCGGGCAAGGCTCTGTTAGGGATGGAAAGTCTTTCCATGACACTGCGCCAGCTCCCCACCCGACACGAGGGACAGTGGCCAAGACTGCAGCAGGAGGAGTGCATCCTGCCCAGAGGGCAGCTGGGGTGCTGAGCCCTGAGGTGACAGCTCAGCCCCGTGCCCACACAGTCATCTTCCAACCCTCTCCTGCAGCCACAGGCCAGGGTGTTCCTCCCAGGGCGCACTGCATATCCCGACTCTGTACTTTGGTACTTTCCATTCCAGAGCACTTTAGAGACGTGGAGGCATCGGCTCTCCATTGGTCCCCATGGGGAGGGAGCATCCATGTCCCCTTGTTACAGGGTGTGGGAAACTGAGGCACGGGGGATGCCGGGGCAGGGATGCCCAGCTGTCCCCCACGTCCCTGCACCCCGGGGACCACAGAGCACCCACACATAGGCGTGGGCCAGTGCCCCTTTTCTGCTTTACTTTAAGACAACTGACTACAAAGGTGGAGTTTATTGGTCTTGCTATGTCTTCTCGTCCCTAGCATGGAGAATAAGAAATCTCTAGCACCGTAAACAGCCATTCCCTGACTCATTTCAAGTGGTATCAGAGTGTATGTGCATATATCGTTTCCACGGATGCGTTTCTGTGCGCGTGTGCACAGCCGGGTGCACAGCCACTGCGAGGAGGACAGGAATGCCATGGGAGGGATAGAACGAACCCCATGAGACAGGATTGCAGAGCCAGGGCCAGAGAGTCACACCGGGCTAAGCTAAAGCAAGCAAGCTGAAGTTTACATTTGAAAGGGAGCAGCAATACCGACCTACCCCCGAGGTAGGATGCATGCAATCGTGAACTCCCACCGGCCCTGGAAGGTCAACTCAAAGGGAACCCCACAACGGGGTTAGAGCAAGATTTTTTAATGACTCCAAAATAATAAGGAATAGGCTCAGTCCAGATGCAGTTGGAGGGGCCAGCATCCTTGGAAGAGCCTATTTACAGACAGAGCTGAGCTCTGCCATATGGGATAACACGGGCCCAGAACTGTAATTTGGGCTACGAGGCCAATTGTCCCAGCTTGTCTACAGCTTCACCCATTGCCTTGGTGCCAATTGTTGGTGCCAGCTGGGAGCTCATTTAGCTTCAGCTCCTCAGTCTTGCCTGAATCAGAGGCCCTTCTCCAGGAGGGCTCTTGGAATGCCTATGCATGCACATAATGATGTCACTATCCTGACTTTCCTCCCTCACATCGCTGCCACACTCCAGGTCTGGGCAGGGATGCTGTGGGTGCCCTGAGGATGTTCCCCTACAAGGCACATTCCCATGTCCATATGCTGCTGCACCAACGGGGCTAAAACTTTTGGTTCAGAACTCGATTCACAAACATCTTCAGGAACCAGCAGAGACCTCAAGCCCCACCCTAAAAAAGGTGACCCCGGGAATTGGAGGGGTTGCATGCTGTGTCCACAACCACAGTACATGGGAATGCTCCAGGAATGAGAGAGGCTGGGGCAGTAAGGATGTTAATGAGGATACTTAATTAGTCTCAATTGAGGCATGAAGTATGCAGCTGCACACAGCCAATAGCATGAAGGGATATGGAAAGGCATGGAATAACCATGATCCTGGCCCGTGCCACATGCTGCTGTCAGGCACAGTGCTGCATGAGCTCCTGGCCATGATGGGTTTGGAGCAGTGGGTGGACACCCCTCATCCAGCCAACACCGCGCAGCCAAAGCAATCACACATTTCCCTGATAGTGCCCAGTGGCACTGGACAAGTTCCTGAACATCCCTACTCCATCCATCTGCACCAGGCAAACATGGCTCTGGGACACGTAAAGCCTCTGGCCCCAGTGCTGAGGCTGTTTCCTTGGCACAACGTGTCTGGGCAGCAGCTACCTGACATTCCCAATGCACAACTCTCCCTGCACATCCCTGCTCCTCTGGTGCAGGAGCTTATCCTGCAGGAACACCTTTTCCAGCCTCATCTACTGTCCCTCACTGCACCAACCTGACGGAGGGGAGAAAAATGAGTTTCCCAGTGCTCACACCTGCACGAGCACCATCTGCCAGGCCATTCTGCATTTGCCATGGGATTTTTTTGCCAGGAAAAGCTATTGCAAGGATAAGTCCCCACTTGAGACCCATCTGGGCTCCAGGGAGGGGGAGGAGAGGGGCACAGGGCAGCACAAGGGACCAAGAGGGAAGATCGAGGCAGGAATTGGGCCTGGAGACTCAGGAGCTGTTTGGGAGGACGGCTCTGACTGGCACAACCTGTTATTGACCATCTCTCTCCCAGCACACACTAAACCTGACGGATCCTCCAGCTTCTGTGGGGTTTCAGGGAACCACCTGGAACCTCCACATGGGGAGGTTTGGATTAACACCAAATTATATGTACTAGAATTGAAGCTTCACCTCTATTCTTTCTCTCAGCCCTTCCTTCTCCTCCCAGCACGAGGAGCAGCCGTCCCCACTCTCACCGCCCTGCCCGCAGGACTCGGCTGTCTCCAGCTCCCAATTCCATCATTTTCCAGCTGCTCTGTGGTCCAGCATCCCAGTGGCACCCTGCCTTCACCTGGCCCAGCCTCCAACTCCTTCTGAGCTCCCAGGAGAGAGTGAAAATGGCCATTTATCTTGTTTTCAACTCTTGCTCATGAGTACATTTCTGATAGTAGTAATCATAATAATCATAGTACTAAAAACAGTATTTACAACAAGCTCCAGGTCAGAATTACACACCAAGCAAACACTCAGCACCACAGAGAGTAGGACAGGGTTAATATCTTGCAGATACCTTCTCAGATCCCACCAACGCGGGACACAGACATTTGACATTTTCAACCATTTCTTACACACAAACATTTCATTTAAATTACTTTTAAAATTTTTTTTTTTAAACTTTTTAAAATTTCTCGTCACTATATGGATGAGGTGATGCTGGCGGTGATGCCACGCTCTACACAGATGCTTATCTAAGCTGCTACTATAAACTGATCATTAGCTACAGTTAAGAAATTCAACCCTCAGTTTCCTTCTTTGCCCTAAATCTAGTTCTCTTTTGTCACTGACAGCACAGGAGCTTTCTAACAGCCCTGTCCTCCCCCCAGCCCAGGAGGAGGGTTTGGGAGTAAGGTAGCCCTTCCTTTTAGGAGCAGAGTCCCCTGACATCAAGCCATGGCCATGGAGGGATCCCTCCCACATCCAGCTGGGAATTCTGTGGAGATCAGCAAAGAATCCCAGGATTTGGTCTCCAGCAATCTGCCCTGTGATGGCTCCAAAGAGCCACAACCATCTCTGGAAAGAGGGAAGGACTGTTCTGTTCACTGAAAGGCTATTTCACAGCTATGCACCATCTCTATTGGATTTGCTTTCCCACCAGAGTGGAATCCTGTGTTGTGGGAGCACTGGGGAGCCCACAGATGATTGAGGGTCCTCTCCCAGGACTCCCACGGAGCTGGGGATGCAATCACCACCCACAGCTCTCCCAGGCAGAGCGGCTGAGACCTCTCAGTCCCTGCTCAGCTGGGGAGAGGAAGGCTCAGTGGCCAACCAGGGCATCAGGCAGTGCCCACCATGACAGGGGCATGCTGTGATATGGCCCCTGGCTCCGAAATTTGGGTGGAGCCCCTCAGCCACTTCTGCATGGGCTTCCAAGAATCACCCAAAGATGAGGACTGTGGGTCACTACCTGCCTGGGCTGGCTCTGGAGGCAGCCAAGAGACGGGGGTTCTGCACGCTGCAACTCCTGAGGCATCCATCCTTCTCCTTCCTCTCTCCTACCACTGGCAAACAGGGGGCTGCTCCCTATATTACTTCACACACAGAAATTATCACTTACTTCCCGTTTTTCTGAAACTGATATTTGTCTCAGAGCAAACACCAAGAGGAGGAAAAGCCCCGGATAAGAAATCCGTATCTCTGTGACACTGCTGGTTGAATTTATTAATGTCTTAGTTTGTTTTTTTTTTACATTGGTTTAAGAAATATTTTTTTTTTAAAAAAAGGACAAAACCCTCCAAAGAAGCTGTTTGATTGACTGATAGACTGATTGATTCTCTATTTGATGTGAACTAGTTGCTATTCTGCTTAGAGGTCCCTATGATCTGTGAATCCCCACAAGCACTGACGATTAGGGATGCAGAGAGAAGCGTGAAGCTGGGGGACAAACACCGGGGAGGAGGGATGGAGAACTGAATGTTGCATCTAGACAAACAAAATAAAATGTGTTGGTTGGTCGATTGGTTGGTTTGTTAACAGGAATCAGGTGCTAGATGTGTAGAAAAGCCCTTTATCCAGAGATCTCCTCCCGCTGTTCCTTGTTCCTGCGGACCTCAGCTGCGTGCAGCTCCTGCAAAATGGGAGAGATGACACTGGGCTAACACTCCCTGCTCTCGTGATCAATATTTTCCTCTTGCACACAGGATTGGCACCAGACATAAAAAAAGATTCCAGTTTCCCATTCAACACACTCTGAGGTCAAGGGGTTATATCTGCGAGGAGTGAAGGATCATCTGTGGGATCCTGGAGGTGATGAACCTACAGTGAACACACTCCTGGCTCCCCTCTCCTGCAAAACCCTTCAGTCACACAGTCCTGGTGGGCCTGATGGGCTTGGGACTTCACTTATCAAGATTATCCAGGCTATGTTCTCTACTGACCTTGAAGGACATAACCCCCCACCTCATGCTGCTCTAGAGCAGAGCTGCTCCTCAGCAACTACCACCAAGAAAACTGGACCAGACCCCATTTTTCCATGAGGATCAGCACCCCCAGCCCCCAGCCCTGCCCCTCACCTTCTCACGGAGCCTCTCCCTCAAGGCAGCGAGGTGTGCCTCACGGATCTCCCTGCTCAGCTCCATCTTGTAGTTGAGCTTCTCCTCGGCCAGGCGGCTGAAGTTGTTGTTCTCTTCCAGCGCCTTGTGCAGCACCTCCCGCTCGTGTTCCCGCTTCTCTGCCAGCTGCTTCAGCACCTGAGCCTCCTGGGTCTGCCGAGGGAGAGGGGCTGAGGCCGCTGGAGAGGCTCTTCCAGCCTTTATCTCCCCAGAGAGGCTTTCTGTCTCCTCTGCTCAAACCACACTGCCACCCACCTACACCCCATAATGTAATCTTGCTTGGAAGATACCTTTGACATCTTTTTCCTGCTATCGTAGAATCATTTAGGCTGGAAAAGCCCTCTGAGATCTTGGAGTCCAACATTTCCCCAGGACTGGCCAGCCCACCACTAACCCATGTCCCCAAGTGCCACATCTACACAATGATGATGATGGAGTTGAATTCCCTGCTCAAAGCAGGCTGCAGAACCTCATTCTGTGTCTCACCTGGCAATTTACAGTGAAATAACAGATGTCAGAACACTCTTCCCAGCTGTTTTAGGTTACTCCTGCTGAGTTTTAGGGTTTGGTGCAATTAGTACCAGAAAAGTCACTCCTTCTGCAGGACATCTCCTTACCTTCCTCCTCTCTTCTGCAGCCTCCAGCCTCCTCTGCAGCTCCTCGAGGGACAGGTCCTTCTTCTTGGGAGGGGAGGAAAGGATTGGGCTCTCAGGAGACAAATCTGAAGGGGACTTCAGGATCACTTCGAAGCTCTGGCCTGATGCCCTCTTATCCAGCTGCTTCACCTCCATATCTTTGTGGGGAGAAAAAACCAGTGATTTTGTGAACCTGTGCCATGCAGGAGAGTGCTCACCTGAGGTCATCAAACTCCTCACATAGGAATTAGGATTTTCCCATGTCCTGACCTGGGTAACTTTGTTTTCTCTCCAGAATTCCTTGATTAGCGATCACCTTCATCACTCCCATGCAAATGCAATTAATTTAAAGTCATGGCATAATTACAGAAAGGTCACATTGCTGTTAACACTTTGTGTGCCACCGCAGCATGAGGCAGAGGGACTCTGACTCTGGCAAGCTCCCACACTGCCTGTGGGAGCATCACCCAAACTGTGCTGGAGATCCTGTGGGAGCAGATTACCTACCTCCATACTGGTAGATGGTGTTGGGATGGGGCTGGGTGTGGAAACAGGAGCAGATGAGGGAGAGCAGAGACAGCTCCTTCATTTTCTCCTTGTAGGCTGAAAAATACAAAATAGCAGTGAGAGAGATTCTAATGGCAACAGCAGCTCTTTTTCATGGAGAAATGAAGCAAGTTGACACAAGGACCCCATTTGCAGCTACCAGACTCTATGCAGACTTTTCCATGCTACCATAGCTTGCCAAAAGCTCCCCAAGGAGTGTCTCCTCTAGAGCAGCCTAAATTATCTGCCAGGTGGCAAAAGCAATGGGAAGACAAACAGTAGGAATTTAACACATCTAGAGGTGTAAGTTTCTGTGCAGGATTTTCTCTCCAGAGGAGCTGAGACACTGCAGCCCATCTAGTTCAACATGATGGGACAGCTGCCCACACCCTTTCTCCCCTGGAAGTGGAATTTCCAGCCTCTGAGATAAAATGATGCCCACTGACACCTAGAAACATTTCTCAAGCCTGGTGAATTGGGAATATTTCACAATTCCTCATTTCTGAGATGAGGGTGAAGAGGCAAGAGGGAGTGGGCAACATGGAGAACAAAGAGGCATTTGAGAGAAGAAACTGCTCAGGGATGCTGCTAGCAGGGGAAGAGGTGTACCCCAACCTCCCAAGGTACCTCCTGCCCTGCAGCAGCAGATCAGGGGGGATGTGAGTGGATTCTGCCACCACCTTGGCCCATGCAGGCAGAGGTTGGTATTGGTCTGTGACCACAATAAATGCTGTCCCCACAACCTCCTGCAAAGGACAGGAAACACACAATTCCTTCCAGCTTTGCTGCTGTGAGCCCTCCAGTTTGCTCCTTTTTCCTGTGACTGGAGGATGCACCACAGCATCCTCAGTGATCACAAGTGCTGCCCTAACACTGTATTTTTGGAATTCAGCACATTTAAGACAGTGACCTGTTAGCACAACACTCTTGATGAAGAACCTCAGAATAGAGGGAGTTGGAGATAGTGAGGTGCTCTGTCAGGCTGTCAGGTTCTTTATCACATCAGTGAAACCCTCACAGCATCACACCTATGTGGCAGCTCAGCAGCTGGGGCTCAGCAGTGGATGCTGAGGAGGGAGCCCTGTCTCACAAAGCCCCCTGTCTCACAGGGGCTTTGAGGGTCTGCCCTAGGCTGGCTTCTCAGGACACACCCAGGCACATGGGGACAGTGTCTTTACAGCTGCCAAACCTTCCCTGAGCGTCCTTGTGCTGCCCTTCCTCCTGTCTCTGCCACAAGCACAGATATTCTGCTGTTCTGCCTTGGCTCTGCCTCTGGATTTTCCACATTTTCCTGATGCTTCTGGCCTTGGTTTGTCCCCTCTGTACTGAGCTCACATTTCATGCTCCCACCAGAGGCAACTCTGCAGCTCAGCTGCCAACACCACATTTACAGTAAGACCTTCCTCTAGGCCAGGGCAGGGAAATCCCCAGAACTTTGTGATCTGAAGAGTCATTAGACACAGAACAATTCTGGAAAAAGTAACATCCTGTGTACCACATGCCCTTAGGAACATCTTTCAGGTATTCTCCTCTGCTTTCACATAGCTAATTGAGCGGTAAAACTTATGACTTCTTTATACTTCCATTTATTTTTCCTCCTAGGCACTGAGCTTCACCCTAACTGATACCCTTCTTCTGCTAAACAACTATCCCCAAAGATCCCCAAGTGTTGATCTTGATTCAACATTTTTTTAGCTTGTTTCCCATTCAGATTTGAACATTCTGCCTGGTCCTGCTGTTAAATGCAAACCAAATAAGAATAGTTTACAGCAGCAGTGCCAGCCAGACATCATTGATTTTGTTCTTAATGAAAAAAACTCTTTGGAGGCTCTGAGAGGCCCAAAGTTATGGCATGGAGCAGCAAGCTAATGCATCTCCTAACGTGCTGCCAAGAGCCCTGAGGAGGGTCCCTGGGAATAGATGAGAGACATTATCATTTCTTATCATTTAGACATTGTCATTTAATACAAACCAGTCAACAAGGTCGTTGCTCCACCATTATGTCTGGTTCTGGGTGAAACCAAGGCATGAGGCAGACGTGCCACACTCCTGACCCACTCATTTAATTCAATTTAATCGTCTGCCAGCACTTGTTACAGAGCACAGTGCTTTGTATTTCATGACTCGAGCTTCAGAACTGGCCCTGTGTGCAGATGATTCCGTGCTGCATTCCCTGCCTTTCAGGAGGTTTGCTGAGGTGATTTCACAGCTGCCTCCATCCCATCGGGATCTCCCCTGTCCTGCCTTCCTTTCGGCAGAGCAAACTGACCGTCCCTCTCCGTCAATTAAAATGAAGAGGAGCAAGAGGACAAAAGGCGCTGGGCTGCGGCAGGGCTGTGATGAGAGCTGGAAGAGCTCTGCGTCCTTCCCCCGCCCGCAGCCCGCAGCTGCAGCCCGGCGCCAGCCGTCAGATGCAATTAGCGGCACACGGGGCCGGGCAGAGGGGCTGGAGCTGCCGCGACCCCGGGGAGAGGCGGGGGAAGGTCCCGAAGAGCCTCGAGCAGCCCCCAATGGCCAGGGGGGAGCGGGGGAAGGAGCGGGGAGGGGCAGGGACCGAGCCCCCCGGGACCCCGGGAGCTGCCGGCGCTCCGCTCCAGCCCGGAGCTGTCCCTTCAGAACCATGGCCACCGCCGGACACCGCCGAGAGCTGTCCTTCAGCACCGCCGCGGGGCCGGGCGTGCAGAGGGGAAGGACTGACTCCTGGAGAAATTATAGAGTCATGGGAGCAAGGAATCATCACAGAATTGTTCGGGTTGGAAAAGCCCTGCAAGATCATCAGGTCCAAGTGTTCCCCCAGTACAGCTAAGCCTACCACTAAACCATGTCCCCAGGTGCCACATCTGCATGGCTTTTAAATCCATCTGGGGATGGTGACTCCACCTGCTCCCTGGGCAGCCTGTGCCAGGGCTTGGCAGCCGTTTTGGTGAAAACATTTTCTCTAATGTCCAATCCAAACCTCACCTGGTGCAACTGGAGCCATATCTTCTTGTCCTGTCTCTTGTTAATTGGGAGGAGAGACCAAACCCCACCTGGCTCCACCCTCCTGTCAGGGAGTTGTAGAGAGCAAGAAAGTCCCCCCTGAGCCTCCTTTCCTCCAGGCTGAGCCCTCCCAGCTCCCTCAGGTGGTCCTGGTGCTCCAGACCTTTCTCCAGCTCTGTTCCCTTCTCTGGACACTTTCCAGCCCCTCAATGTCATTTGTGTCCCAAATGTGATCCATGCCCTGAGAACTGAATGGACTCCCAAAATCCCAACACCTTTGCTCCAGAGCCAGCAGCCACACCTGTGGGACACAGAGGCATCACCGTGGTGGCCTTGTGCTCATGACACATTCGAGACAAATGATAAATATTTTAACAGCTAAGATGAGAAAAGGCATCCTCTGATTCAGTAACTGAAAGTAAGACTCATAACCTCTGGGTCACTATTTAGGAACCTGTGCCCATGAAGTTCAAATCTGAGACCTCCTGAAGCAAGACTTTGTCTCAATTACAGCTGCTTAAAACTCAGGGGTGAAGGACTGCAAACCTCGGCACTAACATTTATTTCAGATGTATCTGCACTCCCATTTGCAACAGATTTGAGGTTTTGAGGACATGTTTATGCCAGTGGATAAAACCCTTGAGCCAGGAAAAGACATGTGGCTGGCCACAATATGATATGGCCAAGGAGTTCCTTCCCAGAAAGGCTGGATCTAGTGATCTAGAGCACAAACATACACATTTTAAGAACAATTAGACAGGGAATGCTGAACTTTTAACTTCATCATCTCTTAGCATTTTTATTTCTGTTAACTTAGTAAAAATAAATTCAGCTTGCACTGAGCAAATATTTCATTTCTGTACAAATTAATCTGACTCAGGTCCTCAGGGACTGGATACCAAAGCATTGCTTCAGTCTCAGAAGTGCAGCAAGAGCTCTGCCTCATTGGTGGGCAGAGGATTAGGACAGGCTGCTCACTCAAGTATGAATTACTGATATTTTACTTCTCTTTTTAGGCAAACACTGCAATACAAGGATCAGCAGCAAAATCATTCACTCTGGTATAGTCTTCATCACTGTGCCATAACACTTCACTGCTGTCATATCAGAACTGGGGTGAAACATGGCAAATAGCTGAGTTGTGTAAACTAAAAAGAGAGTAAACTGTAGAAGTTAGAGGAAATGTATCAGAGTGCCATCCTGTAAAGTGAGTAAACTCACATTTTGTTGGCTTTAGAGGACTCTGAGGAGTGATTAAGCTGCAGTCCATAGAGGTGCAGTCAGTTCCTCAAAGTTTCTGAACATCCATGCCCTGCAATCAGCACAGGCTAATTCTGGTTTGGTTGTATTCCATCCCACACCCCATGAGCCAGTAAATCTTTATTAAAATTTTTAATCTAACTTTTCTCTCTGTGTTATTATTATAGTACAACATAATATATTGCCTGGGAAAAATTATTTTCTCCCAGCTGCAAAGAGAAGAAGGGAGATGCCCTGAGCCTTCACCAAGGCACCAGGAGGTCGCAGCTCTCTCTAGCGACTCCTTTCCTGCACTCCCTCTAGTGCTGTAGGGAACATCTTGCATTTCCATATCCCCACTGCTCTGCATGAGTGCTGTGCACACCATCGATCCATGTAAAGTGTTTATCTCCAAGTCAACCCCTGGAGACATTATCCAGCTGCTCCCTGAGCAGTTGTGGTGCCAGAGATAGAGGAACAGCTGGGAATGGTGTGGTGAAGGAGCAATGGGAGCCATCTTCCTGCTCATGATGTGCCTGGATGGTTTGGCTTAATAACTATTATTCATTAAAAAGTTATGTTCTCTGCTTCCTAAATACATAAAGCTAAACTGCAGCCAGGTTTTGAGTTGGTATTTAATGGCATCCAGAAAAACAGAGCAAGGCCATCTCAGCACAGCACTGACACAACATCAGTCATAGTGAACCAGAGGCACAGCAAGGCTAATTTATGTGAAATTTAAATGGATGAGACTGGGTGTGCTGTGTCTGATAGCAAGGTCAGAGGAAGGTTATTATAAGAAAATAATTTGGTTTGTGGAGATAACTTTGGAGAAGTAAAAATTGCTTCCACAAGGAATATTATCTCATGAAAAAATGAGAACAAGCCAATTATAAATGAAGCCAAAGCTTAAACAGAAGGTAGAGAAGCCAGAGAGACAGAGAACTGAGACCTCCAGCACAAAGACTGCAACAACAAAAGCAACCACAATTGCCTTAAGAGTACAGCAGGCTCTAGAATTCTCCCCTGCTATGAATCCTATCATAAAAATATTGGCCAAACCTTCACTTCAGTCTAATGCACTTCCACCTTCTTGCTCCCCAGCTTCCACAAACAGGTCAGTAACAGTTCTCACACAGCCAGAAAAACACTAGTGAGTTTTCTGTTTGGTTGTTTGGTTTTTTGGGGTATTTTTGTCAGCTTAGTAGTTGTATCCTCTCACTGATGGTACAGGGACACAATGGGCCTTCAGGCCCAGGAGCCACCATGGGCTCACGTGGAATCATCCATGAGAACAGGCAGATGTGAGCTTTGCTCTGCCTTCTGTCAGACATCTGCTCAACTATTGCCCAGGAATGCTTTCCAATCACCCAGCTCCTTCCCCCCAGGTTTTATTGGCAGCACATTAATGTCACAACAACCCATGCTGTGCACAGCCAATGCATCAGCAAATCCAGTGCTACTCGAGCTGTAGCACTGGAACATGTGGGATGCTCTCAGGAAAATAACCAGGGAAACCTCCTCTTGTATGGGCTCAGCAAGAGGGAAGGCCCCAAGCTGTGCAGCAGAACCCTGGCTGGGGGTTCCCATTGGGAAGGAGGGAAGTGTGGTCTGGGTTGCTTGATAATGCAGAGGAAGGAACCAAATGGAAGAAGCTGACCCGGAGTGTTCGTGGATTTGGGGCAAACACAGGTTTGGATGGTCAGATTTGGGTGAGACAAAGAGCCACAAAGGAGCTGGGGAGCTGATGAGCCAGACATGTTGTTTCCAGCGGATTTTGGGGTATAGAAGTTTGAATGAGCTTCAGATACTTCCAAGGATTGTCATGAAGGATCATCAGCCCCATTCACCCTAATAAAGCTCGATGTTGCAATCCCTTGTGCTGCCCACACTGCTGTCACAATGGGCTTATCTGCAGCCTTCTGGTTGCCACATCAGACCACTGAATCTCAGCTTTTACTTAGCAGGAGAATGTGTTCATCTGATAAAATAGTGTCTTCACCAACGTCAGGTTCCAAGAAAGGGCTCCTTTCAGATATCTGGGGCATCTTCCCAGAGTATATATGATGTCATTAAACAAGATATTACTTATATTTCAGAAAGAACAAGTATTTTCCAATTATTTAGATCCCTAGTTTGGATACACTGGTGAAAAATTATATGCGTCTATATAAATGCTTTCCACAGTACAATAGACTTCTTTGGCTTGTGAAACTGAATTCCCAATAAAAGAACCATAATTTTTTAAGGCCAAGTAGACTTTCTTCAACAGCCAAAGAAAAATACAACAGTGATTTCCTGAGAACACAGAGAGATGGAAAGCTTGATAGAAAGGACTCTGAACTCTCCAGAATGAGCAGTAGAAATGTCAGGACAGGGCAACAGCATATGGTGTCCCTCAATACCACCTAGAAAAGGGATTAAGGGGATAACCCAGAGCTACATGAAGTCCCTCAACCTTCACATTTCAGTGCAGGATGGGAAAACCTTGGGATCTGCCAAGGTCCATTTACCATGCCCAGTCACGAGGCCAGGAATGACAACCTGGTGTTTCCTGCTGGCTCCACCTTCTCAGACACACCAACATCAGAGAAAGCCGGTGGGGATGTCACCTTCTGCATCATTTCATAATCTCCGGTCTCTCCATCCAACCCAGGTGCTACAAACGGTGGGGGAGCTCCGCAGCCCTGCAGAGCCCAGCCAGAGCCCCGGTCTGCGGTGCACAAAAGCACAAAGCCTTGTGCAGATGCTGCGGGGAGGAGGTGCGAGGGCTCTGCCCCTGCAAGGGCTGCCCGGCAGCAGGGCCGGCACCGCAGCTGAGCCGGCACTGAGCATGTGCCGCCCATCCCGCGGCTCCGGCACCGAAAACAACCCCCGGGGCCACCAGAAAACGCCTGAGGTGACAGGGAGAAAAGAGAGAGGGCAGCCAGGCTCGGGGGAGCGAGCCCTGTTTCTTTTCATCCCGAGGATTTGGTTGTTTGTTTAAACAAACCGAGCAAGTCTTCCCAAGGGGGGTGAGCCCCCGGGCACCAGCCGCAGACGACTGCAGCTGCCCTCCCCTCAGCACGGATCGGCTTTTGCTGAGAATAAAGAAAGAAATAATAAAGAAAGCAAACAAGACTCATTCCTTAATTGCAGGATTCCTTATTCTTTTTTCCTGCCTTTCCAGGCTACTCTCCGTTGCTGCTGTGCGAGATATAAGCGATGGGGAGATGGGGAGCTGCTCCTGCAAAGGCAGCTGGGCGAGGCTCAGCTCCGACCCTCCCTTGGCACACAGCGCCCTATTCTCTTCCCTCCTGCCACAGCACTGCTCTGCATGACTTCCTACTCCTTCAGATTGTTTCTCTGCTTGATCTGAGCCACAAGGAAGCCCTATTTCACTCTTCTCCATGATCTTAAGACTCTTTGACAGTAAAACTGCATCTTTGGGAGGATGAAATACGCTATGGGCATGCAGTGGGTTGGGAGGGTGAGAATGCACCAGCTGGAAAACGCATGTTCTTCCTACGTGTGTTTCATCCACCACCTCGTCCATCTCAAGTTCGATGCAACCTTGGTTTAGAGGGCTGGTAAGTCTGAGCCTTCCCTCCCACCCCCACTCCTCAAACGAGGTCCAATCCTGCTCGGTAGGGAAGGCAGGAGAATGGGTGGCACCTCCCAAGAGTGCACTGCTGCAGGCGTTCATTGAGACAGGGATACTCACGGGAATATATGCGATAGCTGCAGGTTTTCTGTCATAAATACATTTTTACAATACTGCTTGACATCTTTAATTGCATGCAAAGCCCACTCAGGATCAGCTGCGCCCTTACACTGCCCCCCACACATACACACCCCTCCATCTCTCTGTCCTTCCTCCCCCTGCACCTACTGGTCTGTTAAAAGGAGCAAGGAATAGAAAACGCACAGCAGGAAACCTCGGCAAAGGGCAGTGAAAGAAGCAAGAAGTGTTGCCTGGTCTTCTGCGGGCTGGTTCCCTGCCTGGGGGGCACAAAGCACTGCCTGCTCTTCCTTTTTGTCTGTCGCTCCTGCTCAGCCTTCCACCCCAGCCCTCCAGGATCTCACTTCCCCCTCCCAAGCTCCTCTTTGTGGGCTGCAGAATTCAGAGCCATTCCAAGAAAAAACTTGTTTCTCTAAAAGAAAAAGACCCTCTAAACCCACCCACTGTTCATTGTACCATTTCAAGCTTTTCTTCTCCTTCACCCACACTCCCAGTTTCAGCCACTTGAATCCCTCCTTCCCAGTTAAAAGGGGCAAGACAGGTCTTTAGGAAGCTGGACCGAAGCAGCACAGCATCCTCGGGCAGCCAAACCCGACCAGGCTCCCGGGCAGCTGCGCTGTGATTCCCGGCACTGCTGCAGGAGGGAGGAAGGGCTTCCCTTGCAGCATCTCTTTCACCCAACGCCATCAGAGGACCGCTCCCCTGTAGCATCTCCTGACCAAGAATTGTGAGCTGTGCAAGAAATCTGGGGCTGGGAAGCCCTAAGAATACACAAAAACCCCAGCCAGGTTCTTCTGGCTGGCTTTGGGGGATTTTCTAGGGCATTACTGACTCTTGTCCATGTCTTCCTCTCCATTACCCATTTAGGCAATACATGATCTTCACAAAACAAAACGTAATTTCTGATTTCTGTGCATCCAGCTACACCGTGTGCAATTTTTTTCTTAGGGGGGAAAAATAGCTCTACCACGTTACAAAAATAATACTTAATCGGCACGTAGCAGCATCTCGTAACGGCACAATGAAATGGCAGCAATATTTTAAATTGGCAAGTTTATCACATGTGTATTCATATTAAAATAAAAAGCCCACCTGCTATCTTGCATCAGAGGGGTGTGTGTATGGGGGAGGAAGGGGAACAATGCTGCCATACCGGCTGCCTCCTCAGCACAGAACTCCCCCGAAACCCACGGGGAAAAAAACCTCAAAAACTCAAACCTTCAAAATAATGATAAAAAAAACTACATAAAACCTGATGGTATTAGAAGTGCATCGCTGTCAAGCCCCCGAGAAGCCGCCTGTCCTACCTGAGACGGTGCTGGCCATGCTGCGGCGGGAGCGGAGCGGTGCTGCAGGAGCAGGAAGGAGCGCAGGAGCTGCGGAGGTGCTGCAATGCTGCGGGGAGGGAGGACTGACTCAGCTGGAGGGGGCTGCAGCCATCCGCGGCGGGGAGAGGCTGGAGCGCCCAGAGAAAGGCAAGGGGTGGAAAGAAAAAGAAGGGTCACTAGTTCAGAATATTAATGAGCGTATCAGGCCTCCTTTCCTGGGTGGCTTTGACGGCAGATCCCTCCCAGGCAAGCCTGCCTGCCAGGAACACAGCCTCGCGGCGGGGGGGCGAGACACACCCAGCCGGGCGCTGGCAAAAGAAAATTTTTTCCTCCTCTTCCTCCCTTTCTTGTCTGCTCGAGATGGGCTAAACTGCTTTTTCCCTTGCTGAAAGCAGAGTTAAGCAAATTTTTTTTTTTTAAATTTTTTTTTTTTTTTTAAACCATCCATTCCAAGGCAGCCTCACCTGAAGGGCCAGGTCGAGGGTCTGGTTTGACTGGGCTGAAGTGTAAAACCCAAACCCCAAACCTTGCAGCAGCTTTATGCAAACAGCGAAGGAAGGAGGGATTGCAGACAGGTTTTTAGGCACGGGATTAGGGGTTTTTTGCACCAGCACTGAGACACTAAAGGACCTGCAGTTCGGGGAGGAAACTGCTATAAAAGTAGAGGAGGAAGAGCAGAATGGAGCCTTTTGATTTCAGTGAGAATTCTCTGGGGTTTTCCCCCCACCCCAGGCATCAGGACCTCTTTGCTTATAATTTTCTGTCTGTTTTCTATTATTTCTATCATTTCCATTTGTGGCTATTGCTTCTGTGCTTTTAGAGCATCACACACACAGTTGGGAGCAAGGAATCCTCCCAAACCCACACATTTCCTGACACGCTGCAATGCAGACACTCCCAAACAATTCCAGCTGCTGCAGGGAACTACAGGTTGTTGGAATACCTGCCAGTGCTCTGGCTTGCTCAGGGGCAGAAGCCACAGGCACTACCTACTAAATTCAGTTGGAAAGACAGAGATTTTCCTTTTTTCCTAATTTTTTTTTGCCTATCTCCCAGTGTCCTATTCCTTCAACACTGTTCTGGAATAAAAGAAAAATAGAGAAAATTAGTCTAATTCAGAATAAAAATAACCCTATCCACACATTTTCAATGTGTGTTTGCAACAGGATCTTTTTCATGACCTTTAACTACTCCCTGTTCTGTCCAAGGCTTATTTGGTAATTCCAACTCTCTCTACTTTCTCCTTGGGTTGAAGCTCTAGGACTTGACAGCTTATTTTGTTTGTGTTTCAAAAAGGCCTTTGCCATGATCAGAGTAAGGCAGCCATCCCAGGCACTTGACTGCTGGAATAATTTCCTCCTTCTGTTCAGGATGAGCTCTGGCTTTGATATTCCCAGCAGTCCCAAGAGGGTCTGGCTACATTTTGCAACATTCTGGATCTTTTTGTATCAATCCAGTACACATTTTATTCCTTTCATTGCGGAAAGGGTATGGAATGCTTTCAAGGTGCCATGGCCATGTGTCCCACTGGAATACACTGTGTGAGAAATGGGGAACAAATTATTTGGAGGGTCAAGGTGGAAAGCTATGCTGTTATTTCCCAACAATAAATGGACTGAAATGCCCTGGACTATCAGGATTAAAAGAAATCAAATCATTTGGGGGGGGTAAACAAAAGTTTCAGACACAGAAAGACAATGAATGGCAACTGAACCCTTTCATATCTGAAAAGGGGAAAATAACTTTCATGCCAACCACAGGTGCTTCAGTCAGCCCTTGTGGCTCTTTTGTCCCATTCCTGAAGATTCCTGCTCATCTGGCAGCATCTGGATCTCATCTGGGAAGAGAGATCCTGCCTGGGCAGCCTCTGAACAAACATAGCCATTATTCACTTAGCACTTCTACACAGCACCAGTGTCTCTGTGGTGTGGTTCAGCCATTTCCTCACAGAAGTTAAGGATCATCTTTCAAGGATCAAACCTTTTCCAGGGTTTTTGTTTTGTATGTTGTTTTTTTCTTTTTTTCCTTGAAAATGAAAAATAGCCCATTCAAGATCAAGTTCACCCAGAAGCAAGAGAGCAATGAAGATGGGCTGGTTCCTCCAGGCTGGGCTGGCAGGGACAGGCTGATGAGGGGCTGTCACACAACTCTGTGCTACTCTGACATTTTTGAAATCTCTCCTCCCTCTCCAAACTCCTGCTTTATAAGAGCTCAGGGTTTATCCTACAAACACCAAGATGACAACCCAGTTTAGGATCAACACCTTTATTTATTGTGTCTTTACCGCGACAGATGCTGCACCTTCGCTAAACCTTCACAATTCTTTTGCAACCTTGACAAGGAATACATTTTTCACTTTAAACTTACAACCCATTTCCTCTGCTCTGTTTTCAGAAGGACAGCAATGCTGGAGGCAGCCTGCAGCCCTGGTCAGGTGAGGTCACTGGTGCAGAGGAGCAGCCTCCAGGAGCTGCGGAGCGGCTGGTGCTGACTCATGTTTGCTGCTGGGCATGGGCACCTGCTGACTCACACCCCTCTTTCCATGGCCTGGTCACCTTCCAGCTCTCCTCTCTCAGCAGGTGACACTGCTCCTATCAACAGCACTTAAATAAGGCAAAATAATCCCTTTTGATATGCTATTGATATTGCTCTTCCATGTAGGAAAGATGGGTTTACAGGAAATAATAACATCATGGTATTCCATGGGTTTATGACGTGTTTTAAACCTTTATTCAACTCTGAAGTTATTCCACACTCTCATTTCACAATCTTTACAAACTAATTTATTTTGTGGATTAATTGCACATGACTGGTATCACATGAAAGAGTTCACAGTCAGAAACATGACCAAAGCCAGCTGTTAAATTTTGTGTGGAGCACGTGAAGACCCAGAGGAATAACTCAAGTGCTCTCCAGGCTGTTCCCTACAATTAAAGACAGTTTATAACCCAGTGAGGTTCAGCTCAAGGAATTTAAAGGCTGGTGACCAAAACAGCAATACCCATGAGCTCCCCTGACTCAACACCACAACACAGAATGCACCACAAGTTTGGGAAGAGAATAGATCACACAATGTTTAATTTACATCCTTTAGGGTCTGTTCCTTTTAACATCAGAGCTGTTCTACACACAAACAAGCTGTGCAGCTGGCTAGGAATAAAGCATTTTAAAGTGAGAATAAAAAAAGCCACATCCTGTGCCACATCTATGAGGTGACCGTTTGACAGTATGAGATGCAGCAACAAACCACAGAGATGAGCACAAAATATTTTCTTCCTGCCTTCTCTCTCATATAACTGCACAAAACGTAGTTTTACAAAATTTGGTGAGCCAGGTAAACCATGCCTATGCATTTTTTAAAGCCAGATTCTTACAAAAGTGGGTAATCCATCAACCCAGAGCAGCTCACTGCAATCACACACGAGGAACCAATCCTCGGCCTGAGCACCTGGAATGCCGTTCCTGGATGTGCCTGGATACACTGACAGAGGACCGAAGGGTGGGAACATCGTGCTGAAGAAAAGCCGGGAACAAAGGAGCGGCACATTCACCCCTAACAAAAGAGACCCGTCAGAATTCATTACCGTCCCTAACGCAGGAGCCACGAGGCTCAACATAAAGCCACAGAACCCTCCCACCTCAAACGCCGAGGGTTTCACAAAGAATCCTGCCGTGCTCTGCCCTCTCCTGCCTGCAGCAGCGCCCAAGGGTGTCAGACCGCTGCACAAAGCACAGCAGGGCCTGGAGACAAGCTCTGGCCGAGGGCATTGCTTATCAAATGCTGCCGAGCCCTTCAAAAGGGCATAAAACACCAGTCAAGGCGGGCCTGGCGCGGGGCACCCGGACAGGGCTGGGAGGCTTTGGAAATGCAGCTTTTCGCGAGCCAACAGCCGATATTCCGCCTCTTCAAGGCCGAACCTCGGCCTCCGCCCCGGGGGAAGCAGCTGCGGAACCTTCCTGCTGCGGAACCCTGCTGCACCACCTAGCGCCTGTCCGGGGAGTGGGCTCCGCTTCCCTCAGACTCAGCAGCGCACAAACCCCACCGGGCTTGCGCCGCTCCTGCCCAGGGCCCCTCATGAGGCAGCAGCAGCCCCCAGCCCCGCTCGGGGCTCCACCGCGGCACCCCCGGCCCTGGGCCGCCATGCCCGCCGCACCCTGCCCGTCCCCATGGCAACGCCGCGCCTCTCGCGAGAGCGCCTGCCGGAAGTGACGCGCCGAACGGGGGGGGCGTGCACGTGACACGGGCGCGGGGATTCCGAACGGCGGAGCGGGAGGTGCGCGAATAGCGGGAACAGCGGGAACAGCGGGAATAGCGGGAATAGCGGGGAGAGCGGGAATAGCGAGAATAGCGAGAGCCGGGAACGGGGGAGCTCCGGGACACGGGAACACTGTGACACGGGAACGGGGGGACGCGGGGACCTGGGAACGCGGGAACACAGGCCCGAGCGGGCGGTGCGGTCGGGAATGCGGGAACGGCGTCAGGGCCCCGAGTGCCCCTGAGCCTCTGCGGAGCCGCTGGTAGCGTCCCGGAGCTGTGTGACCTGATTGCCCCTTCCAGTTCCAGTTCCAGTTCGGACGGTGGAAGAGCATGGAGGGAAGCTATTTACAAGGGCCTGGAGTGACAGGGCAAGGGGGAATGGCTTCAGCCTGACAGAGGGCAGAGTTGGATGGGATACTGGGAAGAAATTCTTCCTTTTGAGGGTGGTGACGGCGCTGGCACTGGTTGCCCCATCCCTGGAACTGTCCAAGGCTAGGCTGGATGGGGCTTGGAGCAAACTGGTGTAGTGGAAGGTGTCCCTGCCCGTGGCAGGGGGTGGAATGATGTGAACTGTAAGGTCTCTTCCAGCCCAGGCCATTCTGTGATTCTGTCATGTCATGTTATCACCATGATGGCAGGTCAGTCGCAGTCTGTGCTTCCTTGCAGGCACCTCAGAACGATGCCCAAGATCGCTGTGAATGGGGTCATAGTGGATTTCCCCTTTGAGCCCTACCCGTGCCAGAAAACCTACATGGCCAAGGTGCTGGAATGCCTGCAGAAGGTGGGTGAATTCTGCCTCCCTGGGGTTGGTTTGGGTCATTTTCCAACTGTGTGTAATTTCCAACTGTATGAAATGATTTCTCTAAGAAGAGGCTGTTACAATTCAAGTTTTCTTTGTGTTCTCTGCTGCCTTTTCCAAAGCTTTTCTGACCTTTTAGTTGTATTTTTGCCGGGGTTATTAAAAACCTGGCTGGCAGGTGGCAGTAATTAGAAATATAGATGGGATGTTCCTAAATTGGGAAAAGGAAGAAAGGCTGAGAAAGTAATACTTGTAATCATGCAGTCTGTCCTTGGCTATCTTGGGTTCCACAGAATTACAGAATCATGAATGGTTTGGGTTGGAAGGGACCCATTCCATCCTGCTGCCATGGCAGGGACACCTTCCACTATCCCAGGTTGCTCCAAGCCCTATCCAGCCTGGCCTTCAACACTTCCAGGAATGAGGCATCTACAGCTTCTCTGGGCAGCCTGTGCCAGGGCCTCACCACCCTCAGGGGGAAGCATTTATTCCTAATCTCCAATCTAAACCAACTCAATATCAATTTGAAACCATTCCTCCTTGTCCTGTCACTCCAGGCCCTTGTAAATAGTCTCTCTCCATGTTTCTTGTAGGTTCCCTTCAGGTACTGGAAGACTCCAATTAGGTCACCTTGGAGTCTTTTCATCTCCAGTCTGAACAATGTCAATTCCCTTAGCCTTTCCTCATAGGAAAGATTTGGTTTTGTCTTGTTAATATTTGGGCTATTTGTATAATTCTTAATTTTCTCTGTGAGAGGATAATCTTAATGAATGTTAAAATAATAAAACATTTTTTTCACAATAATTGTCTTCTTTGCTGGAGTTGATTAACACATGTTCATGGTCCCTCTTCTTCTGAGATACCAAACAAGCTTATTGTGGAAACTTTGACTTTCCAGCTGGCTCTGCATTCCTCTGTATCACTACCTGCTTGATGTGTCCTCTTATTAATCTCAAAGTGTTGTGAGATCTTTATCTATTTAAATCTCTTTCATACACTTGAGCTCAGCTGCTGCTTTTTTGCAATTTATAATACGTTCACACTCTCTAAAACTGTAATATCCAGTAGAATGAGGTGTTCCAAGTGCTGACTAAGTTTTTTTGCCCAAACTGATGTGGGATATAATCTTAATCCTAAAGGAAACCAGCACTCTGTTATCTGGGAGTCACTTTTTGGGTTGTTTTTTTCAATAACTTCTCATATTTTCATGTATTTTATGCTGAAGTGTGACACTCTCCAATTGCTCCAAGAGTGCAGAATTGAACTCCTATGCTAAATAAGTGTTATGGCTGGCTCTGGGTTTTTGACTGAGCCTCATTAAGTTAATTAGAGGGTCCTACAGGTTGTGCATTGGTAACTCCTTGTGTGTGGGTGTTCCTTGGTGGGGCTGCCAGCTGGTGTTTGCTCCTTTGCAGAGGACATGCAGTACTGCACCAAGACCTTTTCTACTGAACCAAACTACTCTTTTATTTCTCCCCAATAAAGAAGGTAAATGGCATTTTGGAGAGCCCTACAGGCACAGGAAAGACTCTCTGCCTGCTGTGTTCCACCCTGGCCTGGCGGGAGCACTTCAAGGACACCATCTCAGCCCGGAAGATTGCCCAGCGCATGAACGGGGTGGAGCTCTTTCCTGACAGACCTGTGTCCTCCTGGGGCACTGCTGCCACAGATGGAGATGTCCCAAGTGAGTACCACCATCTCTGCACTCAGGCATGTTAATCAATGCTTGCTTTTATTTATTTTTTATAATAAATAAACTTGTAAAAGTTACAGAGCTGTTGTTGAGCAGCTGAAGCACAGCTTCACCATTTTTTAGATTTTCAGGGTGTTTTACATAGTTTTGATTTTTTTTTTTTCTTGGAGCTCACTTAGTTCTATAGTTTCTTAGAAACTCATTTAACTCATTTTGTGTGTGTGAATATTTAGATGACAGAACTTCCTGCTGTCTCTACAAGGCAAACTGTTACCATAGTACCAGCTGGGGAAGGAGGCTAAGAATATCCCTGGTTCTCCTTTCCACACTTATGATGTCTTTCTGCTTTTTTCCTCTTCTATTTGGCAGCCTATTACACTGACATTCCAAAAATAATTTATGCCTCCAGAACTCACTCCCAGCTTACACAGGTCATTAATGAGCTAAAGAACACAGTGTACAGGTGAGTATGATTTAGGGTAGTGTCCTTATTCAAAGAAAAGGTAGAGAAACCCATCTGGTATAGTTGTTTGAACTTCTGTGGATGAATGCATAAAAGATGATATCCAGAGAAATGCAGTTCCTTTAATGTGTATGTTTAGAACCTGGTTTTCTTTGTTGTTGGGCTTGGTTTATTTCAATACTTTCACAGCTTCTCTTAGCTCCTTCAATCATGGAGTTGTCTGAATTTAGTCTGGTTTTTGTTCTTTACTTGACACATTAACTTATAAAATTACCTTTTTTTTATTTTCCTCCTTTATATTTTTCTGGGGACATTTTTTTAAGGCAGTGGGAGGCCATTACCAAGTTGAATTCCTCAGGCTGATGTAAATCTATGAAGAACTTTGTTTTTGTTACACCAATGCCTGTCAGTTTTCAGCTGTTCACATGCCAGTGTGTAGCTGAGCTCTTTGGACAGGCATAGTCATTTGATTATATAGTTCTTGTACAGATACAACCTTTTAATCAGCAAAACAACCCCACGCCATTGTGAATGTTTATAGTGAATCAGTTCTGTCCTAACCTTACTCTGAATGATACAACCTGCTGGGAAAGCCTTGTAATGGATGACAGACCCCAGCTGACTGGGCTAAGCTGTCATAACAGAGCCCAGATTTTGTGGTGGATGGTGTAAGTTGCTGCTTGTGACTTCATGCTGTGAGCTGCTGCTGCTTATTAACACTCACTGCTGCCAGCAGAAATTCAGTGCCTCAAAGTCCAACAACACACAGCAGTTACAGACAGACCAATTTACTTGTTCTGGCTCTGACCCTGGCTTTGGGCTCGTCTGTTTCTCCTGCGTCTTTCACTTCTGATATATTGAATCTGAGCATGTACAGCTCTGCTTTTTCTTGCCTTGTTTTTAATGTCAGTTTTGTGTATCCAGGCCCAAGATCTGTGTGCTGGGATCCAGGGAGCAGCTCTGCATCAATCCTGAAGTGAAACGACAGGAGAGCAACCACATGCAGGTGAGATCAGAGCCTGGAGAGGATGTTCAGAGAGAACATGGAGGCTTTTGTGTCATTTGTGTGTTGTTTTCACTCTGATATTGTTTAACTACAAGAGGCTGCAGGGAACAAAATAGTTGTAAATGTGGTTTTAGGAATGTTTGGTTTCCAGTTTTGTGAGTGCAAAATGTAATTCTGAGTCTGGTGACATTTTCTATCCAGAGAAGGATGTCACTGTGTAGAACATGACAGTTATTAATTTGTAGTTTACTTTTTAATCTGCCATTTAACTGTCAAGAGCAGTAATAATTCCAAAATATTGCTTCAGTTATTGATTTAGGTGTTATTTTTACAATATCAAAATTACTGTTTTGAAAAATATTAATGGTAAAATATTACACATTTTTCTCTGAGCATCTGAGTGTTCTGTGCTGCAAAAAAGAGCCTTACTTGCAAGGTGAACAGAAGGCCATGTAATTTTAAAGCTGAAGAACTGTGATTAGCATTTATTCATTAGCTGGTGTTAGGGAGAACTGATTTCAACCCTTAACCTGCTTTCAGTGCTTTACAAGCTGTGCTTCCCTGGGCTAAAACAGGCTTTGTTTTACAGATCTACATGTGCCGAATGAAAGTGATGTCTCATGCTTGTACTTTCTATAACAATGTGGAAGGTGAGTGTGGCTCACCTTAACTTCACCTGGGAACTAAGCCCTACTTTTTGGGTAGGGAGAGATTTGCTAGGCAGGTAGAGAGGTTTGGAAGAGTTGGCAGAATCTACCTGTCTGTGTGTTTTTCTCTGTACTGTCTTTCAAGAATGAAATATTAATTGAATGAGTGGGATGATCAGGGTAACAACAAATCTTTCTGGTTTTAATGTCACCTTTTACAGAAAAGAGTACAAACAAAGAACTGATGGAATCAATCATGGACATTGAAGACTTGGTTAAAAATGGAAGCAAGCTCAGGTGAATGATGCCCTCTGACCTTCCTCCTTGTGACTTATGAAAATAATGAAAACTGTTTCTCCGTTCACTTTTATTAATCCCTTTGTACATCATAGGACATGAATGATGAATGTTCTCTTAATATTTTTGCAAGTATTATAGTTTCACTGTTTTTTTTTTAAACAGAACTTGTCCTTATTATCTCTCTCGAAGCCTGAAGCAGCAAGCAGACATTATTTTTATGCCTTACAACTATTTACTAGACGCAAAGGTAACATTTGTCTCTGCTTTTAAATACAGTTGTTCTTCTGTTTGTCTTGTGTTGGCTTTTAGTGAGTAAGCAGTGAAAAATTATGCCTAGCAAGTGGATGCATTATGTGTGCTTCAAAACTGATCAAACCCCAGTTCAAGTTCAGGACTGTAGAGAAGGCCATTTTGGGGTTTTCTCTGTAAATTCTTTCCCACAGTTAAAAAAAAAGTCTTTTTTTTTAATATTTTTCTATATGTGTAGAATTAGCTTTGCAGAATGGGGTGCCCTTGTTAGGTGATATTCACCTTCCTGACAAATCTTCAGTCACACACTGCAATATTTTTGCATGTATTTTGAGATATTTTTATTTCTGCAGCAGCTGCATGATTTTTAGAATAAGAAAACTTTCAATAGGGATTGGACATATTCCTTGGAAATAATGACTGGCTTTGTGTAGAAACAGTTGTAATAAGTTGTCCATATTTTATGGATAGAAAGTGAAACCTTTGGAAACTGTTGAGGAAACAAATGTACTGACATCTTCATGCAACTTGGAGTAATTACTGAATTGTAGTAAAAGCCAAATTAGATTCTACTGCTTCAGGAAGACTGAAAGTTTAATAAATTGAAAAATAAATTTAAAAATCCCTTAAGCCCCATGAGCAAAGAAGCATTGGGAAGTGATGTGGGACTGTATTTCCAGAACATCCACTTGCAAAGACAGCACAAGCATAAATTTGTAAATACAAGGCAAACCCCCTGCTTTACAGCCTGCTTTTCCCAGATCTCTGTTGCCAAAAATGACTCAAAGTGACGCAAATTAATTGTTAAACTTGTGTATCCCAATATGGCACATCTGGAGTATTTTTATTTATTGCAAATTGTAACCTCTTTAAACATTTACATGATATATTTTAGTGCCTTCATTTCCAGAGAAAGTCATTGTTGTTTCTACGTTGGGTAGCCAGAGCCACTACTTGCTGTTTTCTCAAAGGGAAAAACAAATCCAACTTCAAAATACAGGAAACCCCAAATGTATCTCATCATCCAGGTTCTCAGCCAGTCAAATCCTTATTTCTCAGTGGCCTTTTTGTTCATTTCCTCATTCTGTTTTTTTGTCTTTAGAGCAGGAAAGCACACAACTTGGACCTTAAGGGGACTGTGATAATACTTGATGAAGCTCATAATGTGGTGAGTTGTTCTGGTCTGTTGCCATTTCTCACACTTCATCCAAAGAATAAAACAGATCTGTGTCCTATTGGAAACAGTCTGTAAAATCTGTATGCAGATGTGTGTCGCTAATATTCATTATCATGAGCATTTCTTGTTTCAGTGGCAGATCTTTGTAGTTTAATTAACAGTCCTTTGACACTGCTGATTTCTTACAAGGTGATAGTTTCTTTCCAAAGGGTACACCTCCAGATTTATGAGGTGCTTATTTTCTTGGAGACTTGCAAACAAACACTGTGTAGGAAGTCATGCAAGATCCATTCTTCAAGCTCAGCTGCATCACCTCTCCCAAGTGCAGTAGATGGCAAACAGAGCTCTCGTAATTTTTCCAAGTCTTCACTCATAGAGGGAAACAGAAACTAATAAATAATTCTGCATTATGAATTCTTGCTTTTAGCCGTCTTGGGACTGCAGTCCTTTGCCCAGATGATGAAATGCAAAGGAACATTTGAAATATGTCGCTTTTTCTGCCACACGAAAAGCCTCCCAGTGGGATTTCTGCTGAACAGCTGTGGTTTGTTGTCGGAGTGCCTGATGTCCTTTCAGTAAACAGTCACCCGGGTCTGCTCTACTTCACTTGAGACACTTGCATAGCTGCATCCAGGATTTGCTCCTTTCATCAGAACATCTCTTTTTCTGTAGAAAAATGTATGGAAATCCTGTCATAGTTGTTTGGAGTTGGGATTTTTTTTTTCCCTTTGTAGTGTGTGAGAAGTACCAATTGATGCCTGCATGCAGAAATTAGCCAGAACAGCTTCCTGTTTTGCAATAGTTTTTTGATGGTGCTGACTGTTCCAGGTTAAAATGGGGAAACTCAGTGATGACCCTGAAACAAAATTGATTTCTTTTTGATTAGATTGTTTACACATGCAGCTAGCTCAGCTTTTTTTTTTCTTTATAACTTATTTCTTCATAGCTATTACGGTCAAATATTTGTATAGGTAAGCCCTTACTATTTATCTTCATTCCTCATGGAAAAGGATTCTTTTTGTGAATGAAAATTCCTGGCAAAGCAATATGTGCCTTAATTTTCAGTCAGAGAAAGATTTGTCTAACTTACTGAGTGTTTAAACCATTACTACTTTTTAAACAGAAAGTATAGAAATAACTTTTTTGAAGAACAAACCAGTTCTCTAAGTAAAAAAAATTCCTGCATGAACATCAGACAATTACTGTCTGTACTCTCTAGCATGTTGATAATGTGGAAGAGGTAAAATCTGTTCTACATTTCAGTAAAAAAGTATGCTTATAAAATTCAGATGTTTATAAAATATCTTCTGGCCTGAGCTGGAGACCAGAAATGAAATCAAACCTGGTCATCTGGACTTCCTCACGTCTGAAACTGCCTGAGGAAACAACACACAGAGCAGTCAGAATAATTCTTCCATTCCTTGTGTTTTAGGAGAAGTTGTGTGAGGAGTCCTCTTCTTTTGACTTGACTCCCTATGATTTGGCTTCAGCAATGGATGCAATAAATGTTGTCCTGGAGGAACAAGCCAAAGTGGTTCGACAAAATGAAATCAATGCTGAGTTCAACATGGAGTTGGCCAGTTCGGGTGTGTTGACAATGACAAATTACAGTTTCTCTGGGATCGTAAGGTCCTACTAGTAAGAACTGGGAAATAACTGTTAGGGAAGGTTTCTGGGAAATTTATACTCTCATTAATAAAGAAATTATTTTTATTTAGTAGTTGTTGCCAAACATTGGAAGATTTGATCAAACCGATGTGACGTGAAGGGTTATGAAAGGGAACAGTGAGGGGAACAGAAAATGTCTTTCCACGCACACAATTTTGGCTTTTCTAGCCATAATTTCTGGAAGGCATAAAGAAACTGGAAATGAAATAGGTGTGAAACAACATCTTTGAAATCTTTACTTTCTTCAACAGGACTGAACATGGAACTGGAAGATATAGCAAAGATCAAGAGTAAGTTTATTTCCTGTGTTGTTTAAAATTGTTGTTGAAACAGTCTCGAAAGGTCAGCAAGCTCATCTAGCGTTTCCATAGACATTACTTATAACTGAGACATTCATAGAGGCTTAAGTTGTCTGGCTTTTCCCATGAATTTTGTGAAATGTTTAGTTAGTTTTTTTCCAAGAAGAGGGGTTTGGCAGATGAATGTGTTTCCTTCTTTGTTAGGACTTCCCGTGTTTTCTGATCTTGTCAGCGTGCTGGAATTGCATCAGTTGCATCATTCTGCTGTCAGAACATGATGCCACCTGAAGTTAACAGCAAGAGCTTGACATGTCTCATGTATACAAAGCATTTCCAAGAACAAGTTTCCCCATCTGTAAAGAGGAGTTTAACATTTAGCTGCTGACTTCAGCTTCATCTAGGAATTGAGGTCATGGAAATTCTTAGAGTTGAATATGAATATTTAAAGTTGATATCCAGGAAATTAGTTTTGATAATTTTGATTTGTTTATAGATTCAAGAGAACAGCTGGGCTGCTCTCTTTGGTAACAGCCTTTGTAATAGAGTTAGTTTGAAAAAGACACTTAGATGTGTCCCAGACATGACTTTCTGTTTACCCTTTTTTCCTCTTTTCTCCTAAAGAAATTTTTCTTCAGCTTGAAACTGCTATTGATGCAGTGCAGCTGCCACCAAATGGTAGGGGAGTCACCAAAGAGGGAAGGTAAATATCTTCTTATCAATGTTAAATGTTAAAAGTACAGCAAATTTTAGGCCCAGGTGGAGCAGGGTCAGCTGTTGGGGTTATAGCACTATTCTGGTTTCTGGGAATAGTACTTATTCAAAGTATTTATTCAAAAATCATGGAAATTGCATGCCAGTCTGCTTCTAAATTAGTATGGATTGTACATTGGAGAGGAATGATGGAAAAAGGGAATGACGTGGTCAGCGTACTTTCTGCCACGTCAATTTTGTCCACTGTCTTTATAAGCAAGTTCATAGTTGTATTCTTGTAAATTCTTCTTTGTTATGGAGACAGAAACATGTTTTGCTACTTGATGGTGAAATTGTTGCTATGACAGAGTAACGTTATTTGTGCACATTTGATTCTTTAGGATGTTTATCCATCTCTGCTTTTCCTTTGTAAATTGCAGCTACATCTTTGATCTCTTTGCAAAGGCCCAAATAACATATCAGACCAAATCCTCCCTCTTGGACTCACTGGAGCAGATTTTACAGTTTCTTACAGGCCGTAAGTGCATGAACTTTTCAGTTCTTTTACTCAGACTTTCCTCTGTAGTGTAAGTAACTGGAAATTTATATTGTTAGGGGAGAGAATCAAATGATAAACCTCCTAAAAGCTAAAATCTGACAGGTCCTTGAGGACTTGTCTTTTTGTTAAGGCCTGCATGGTTCTCTTCTGGGAAAGATATTTTATGTCTGTTCATGTAACTGAACTAATTTTAAGAACTACTTTGTGTCAGAACCTGAGTGTGTACCCATGTATGTGTACATCCACATGCATACATTGAGGATTTTGGCACAGACACTATTTTTCTCCAAAGTCAGATGGATTGTGGTGTGAAGCTTATTGATATTTTGCTGATGGTACTTTTAGTGTCTTGAGTTCTTCCCTGGTCATGGAGTTAAGAAACAGGAATGTAGAGAATCACATAATATGTTGTGGGGCTTTTTGTGGATTTAACAAGCTTCTGTTCTAATGTCTGTCAGCATCTTATTTTTAATTTGTCTTTCTGTAAGAAAATTCTCCAGCTTCTGCATGTGTAAAAAAAATGATTTAGTTCTTACCAGCAAACTCTTCAAAAAAATCATTGAAGGGATTAGAATAGAGACTGTCAGTTCTGCAAGGGCATGCTTGGACAACACATCCACCCTTCCTTTCTCTTTGCCCAGCATCTTCCTCCTTTTAGGCTGTTTGCATTCTGGCCTGACAGGTGCATCTGTTGATCATTTCTGCTGCCAAATCCCTACCATCAACGTATTTCATATGTTATTTTAACTGCTCCTCTAATTGCTGCTTTAATTAGCTACTTTCCCATTTTTAATGCAGAGGAGCTTTAAGAAGTGTATGTAATTTTCTCAGGTGACAGCTTCTCCTACTGCATCAGACATGGAATGCCAGTTTTATATTTCTCCTTGCATCTTGAATAATGATGAAAAGCTTGAAATAAGTTATTTGTTTCAGAGACTATTTTCAAATCATTGTATTCAGTGTTTTGAGCTGTTCAAATAATGTATGGATATATTCAAGAAAATGGATATTTGTGTATAAGAGTAATCTTATGTTGCTCTCTCCAGGTACTGGGGTATTTATCAATACAACTGGATTGCATAAGCTCTCAGATATTATCCAGGTAAGTAATTAATGCTGATTCTATAAATATCTGAAGGATAGAAGAGTTGGTTTAAAAGATGTGGAAATACATTGGATCCATTCTATTCTGTTACGTGCACTTGTGCAAGTTTATAGTTTTTGAGGAGACAGCTGCTGCCTGATGGGATGGTCTAATTTAATTTTTACCCAGGTTGTCGTTTTGCAGCTCTGATCTTCCCTCTTGGAGATGCTGGATTTACATTTTGGCTGGGCTTAGCATCCACCAGGTGGAGCTGGGTCATTGAACTTTGCAGCAGTGTCTGGGAATATGAGACCATCTCATGAAATAACAGGACAGACTAAGGAAAAAAGCAAACGAAAGATAATTTAACTGTATTTTTTTCATTTAATTATTAACTTATGAGATCTCTAGAACAAAATTTTTTTCAGTTGCATAGAAACTGAATGTGACACTTGTGGGTATCCATGTCGTGTGCACAACTGTCCCTGTTGTGCACTTCAAAACTTTGATTATGAAAATTCTGAGCCCCATAAAATCAGCAGGTAGAGTGGGCCAATGGTCTGTCCAATATACATGTCCAAAGGGGCAGCAGAGAATTACACCCTGTTTAAAACTAAAAATGAAGAAATGTATTCAATTTTTCCACACTTGCATGATGAAGAGAAGCTACCTGGTTGTGTTTTGGATGGTCCTGGCATGTTTGTAATACTGAACTCTGAATGCATGGGTGTTTGTGAGGGTGCATTCCCAGTGGCATACACAGCATTGTATTTTTATAGCAGTGGTTAAACAAAACTTCTGTTTGTTCCAGTACAGTAGTAGCAATTTGTGTACACTGGTACCAAAAGGGTTTGTACTGGGAGATGTCACTCTTTTGAGGGGAAGGTCAGGTGAGCATAATTTAAATTGGTTTCTCAGGGTTTCAAAGCTGAGAGATGACAGAATTCAAAAGTAGCAGCCAGGTCTCCTGATCCCAGTGAACTGTTCTCCATGACTGGGGATAATTCTGTGTGTGCTCTTTTGGGCTGTGGATAGGGAAAAAAGAGATTTGAATTTGGAAGAGGAAACTCTAATCCCTTTTCTGCTGCTGAGGACAGGCATGTGGGTTACTGCAAAGGATCTGCCAGGTGATAGTTTGCCATTGGAGACAGGCAGAACTAGGACAGAGTTTTTGTTGGGTAAACAGTGTTTGCTGTTTGCAGAGCCTTGTCTTCGAGTCTTGAGTTATCACCAGCTTGTTTTAATTAATAGTAATTTTTTTCTTCCTTTTCAAAGAACACTACTTACTTTTCAAGGAACCTTTATAAAAATCTCTTTTGTACACCATATCTTTGGCTATTTTTCAGAAGTAAATGTTTCCCGGAATCGTACTTTTTTTTAATTGCTGGAGAACATCTTGTAACTGGCTGATACTCTTACAAGCTTGGCTAATTCCTTTCAATGTCTGGAGAAATTTTGTTTAGAAAAATTAAGAGAGTTGTAAATATTTGAGAATCACAGCTGTTTTCATTGAGGGCACCGGGATGCCTTATGTTTGAAAGAGCATCATCTGTAGACATCACATACAGGAAAGGGGGGAAAAAGCATGACTGTTGATAGAAACTTTTAATTTAATATATAGACAATTAGCTATCATTACAGCTTGATTATTTTTCTAAGAGTGTTATTGGCCTGGAGAAAAGGAGGCTCAGGGGGAATCTTCTCACCCTCACAACTTCCTGGAAGGAGGTTGGAGTCAGGTGGGAGTCAGGCTCTGTTCCTTGGGAACAAGTGATAGGACAAGAGGAAATCACTTCCTGCTGTGCCAGGGGAGGTTCAGGTTGGACATAAGAGGAATTTCTTCATGGAAAGGATTGCCAGGCATTGGCAGGGTCTGCCCAGGGAGGGGGTGGAGTGGAGTTCCCATCCCTGGAGGTGTTTGAGGAAGGCCTGGATGTGGCATTCAGTGCTCTGATCTGGTTGACAAGGTGAGGATTGTCACAGGTTGGACTCAAATGATCTTGGAGGTCATTTCCAGCCTAATTAATTCTGTCATTCTGTTTCCCTGCATTTTGCAGACAGTGTTCAGCATCGATCCCCCAGAAGGAGGCACAACAGGGTTGCTGCCACGTCAGGCAGTATCTAAACATTACAAGGTATGGGAGGCTTTGTGTGCTGCATTTTTTCCTCATGGCATTTAATGTCTGTGCTTTTAGTGAATCTAAAGCTTGGAAGGATGTGGATAGGATGGCAAATGATGATGTTAGTTACAGGGAGAATAAAAAAAGGACACAACAAAAAAACCACTAAAGGAGCTGTGTTTAATTTAGATTCCGAAGAGAAACACAGTAGTTTTTAAATAAACTTGTAAATTAAATTATGGAAGTGCAGCGAATGGAAATTGCAGAAAATTTTGATATTAAGAAAGAATTGATGTGTTCTTCCAGTAATCTGTTTTTAGTTTAGCACAGTGTCAAGTGAGTGCAACAGAACCATGGAACCTCCTCCCTAATGTTGTTTTAATTTATTTAGAGTTTGGAACTTAAGGGATGTGTTAATATGACGAATTTTAGGAACAGATCATTTTCTAGATATCATATTAAGACTTTATGCTATTTTTGTTGCCTAATGAAGCAAATCTTTCCTCCACAGTAGTGTTCCACATTTAATCTGTGTGGTTTATGCTGGTGGAAATACCCAGATAATTTGGTTTATGGTCTCTGCTCATATCAGCCTATGAAAAGCTGCTCCCATAAGTGACTGATTGAATAGCAATACACTTTTTCACTCCTTATTAGAAAGTTACGAAAGACTGGAAGCAAAATAGAAAAGAGACAGGAAATAATCCGACCTTAATAACACTATAAAAGTGACGCTAATTACTTTAATTACCCTTAACATGGGCTAGCTTTTTGCAGGGATGACTTGCAAATTCATTTCTGTAGCCATTGTTGATAATGTTTGCTTTTTCTTTCAGGTACATATTCATGTGGATAATGGTTATCAGAAAAAGAAACAAAGGACAGATCTCTGGAATTCGTCATCTTCAAATAAACAAGGTACAGGACTGGTTTAGGGGAGGTTCATGCAAAAGCTGGATTGAAAACCCAGCTGCTCTTTTCTGATTCAAATGAAAGAAAACAAGTGCAGCTTCATTGTGGATATGATGGGTTGGGGAGGAGCTTTTCACTTCCAGTTACTTCTAAAGGGCAGGTGACATGAGCAATGTCAATATAAACATTGCTTGTACCATTGGTGCTTTGTGCACTGCTGGAGTTCTTCTAAGGCAATTATTTTAGTGAAAGAAGGTCATCTCCATTATGGAATTGTTGTTTGCATTGGTGTAGAGAAAATCTTTAGCTCAAGGCTGGGAAATCCTCCTTCAACCTTCAGGGTGATACTGAGATTCATGCCGTGTTCTGTTCTCCTTGCACCAGCTGTATTTCTCCGTACAACTGTGTTGAGTTAAACACAAAATTGGTTGAATAAGGCTGTAACTGCCTTTGGCAAAAAGGAAGTTCAGGTACAATTATGATGCCAAAAATGTTTATCAGAGGTGGTATAAAAGAAAATTCTAAGAAAGTTCTCATTCTCTGTTGAAATGATTCACATTGTGGAGGTGTTAAAATTAGCTGATTGGCTCATTTCAGAGCTCTGTAGGGGAGGTTCATGTGATGTGCCAGAGATCTTGTCCAGATCATGTGAACTCTTAGGCAGAAAATGCCATGCCTTGGGGCACGTTTATGTTTTTTGGGACGACCTACTTTGAGCAACTTCCGAAATTCTTCAGGGCATGTTGTCAGTTCTTGACAGTTTCAGCTTCACCTATACTTTCCAGTTCAACTGGGATTTTTCCCTCTCCTTGTCTCTCTCCTCTCACCTGTTCTGTTCCTTATGCTCTGCAGAACTTAGGAGCTGGAATTACCTCAATATAACCATTCTTCAAAACTGTATTTAGAAGAACAGAAACTTGGCTTCTGAATCACAGGCTTATCCTAAGGCTTCTATAAAGCAGCACCAAGCTTGGCTTTGTTGGACTGCAGCAGCCATTTTTTATGATTTTTTAATTTATTTTTCAGTTATTAGATGGAAAACAAAACATTTTCTGATTAGAGAAGACACATGCAGATGCCTCTACCTAATCCTTAACAGAACACTCTCCAGGGATTTTTGTAAATATTTGCCTCATAATAATTTGCTTAATTACTCAGTTAAGTGCTCTTGAGTAAAAGTCCTTTTTATGAGGATGAAAGTAACGTTTTTCAAAGAATGAATTTCCAATAATTCAGTGGGCTTGCATATGTCCCCTTAAGTGTTTGCACGAAGTTAGTGCTGTTTGGTAATCTGCAAATGTCATTTTCCTGAGATATTGCTCAATTGGGGTTTAAAGATACAGGAATAATTCCAAGTAGATTTGGTTAAATTTAGATGGGTCCAGGAAGAGGCTAATACAAACACTTTTAGGTTTATTGCACAGTTTGGAGCATTTATACACGAAAACACAAAGCAGTGAGATAATTCTCTGGTTTAGTAGATGCCTTCTAATGTATTTATTTTTCAAATAAAAACAGTATTTGCCAGCACCAGTGCAACACACCTGAGTATGTTGACACTTTTGCTTTGTGCAAGCCTAGCAGAGGCCAGACATGACTGATCAAGTCTTTGGTTTCTTGTAGTGATATAACAAATGGTATAGAAATAATTCAAGCATTTAAGAACAGCTGTTTTCCAGGGATTTTGTGGAAATTATCAACTCAAACATCATTCTCTACAAAGAAGGGGCATAGCTTGGGATAGCTGATGGGATTCCTGCCTGAGTCATCTGTGCACAGATGCTGTTTATGTCAACAATATTGGACTGTTGTGGTTTAGCATTAAGTTAAAATGCTCTTATTCATGATTTGCTCTAAATCATCATATAAACTATCAGTAAACCATTTCTCCTTGAATTAGCTGCTCTTGTACCAGGAAAAGAAAAAGCTGCTGTAGGGATCTGTTTGACACCCAACACTTCTGGCTGGTGAATGGGACCTTGAAAATGGATTTAATATTGATAAGCTTAAAGACATAACTGCAGCACAACAGGCTAAAAATGTGCAGCAATCCCAGCTTCTCCAGGAAGTGGTAACTGGTGCCTGGCAGTTGTCATGCTGGGTTAGAGAAGTGTGTTTCCAGCTGGTGAGGCAAATGTGAAGGGTTGGTGTCCTCTTCCAGGCCATTCCCTG
Organism: Lichenostomus cassidix; assembly: GCF_008360975.1. Taxonomy (NCBI): domain Eukaryota; kingdom Metazoa; phylum Chordata; class Aves; order Passeriformes; family Meliphagidae; genus Lichenostomus; species Lichenostomus cassidix. The sequence goes on along the minus strand of NC_139500.1, from coordinate 6,813,062 downwards.
TCATCCCAGTTTGCTTTTATAATGGAATTTCTTGGGTTCCTGACTAAGTGACTTTATTCTTGTCTGCAGATATTCACTGGCCTGTCTATACATAGATCCAAAGTAATTTGCACCAATTGTTAGTGTGAGTTAGAAAGATATAGAATTTGCTAAATTTTGGAATGTAAGTCTTCCAGAATTTGGACATTGTCTGGATGGGTTTGTCCAAATGAGATGGAAGGGTAAAACTTCAGCTAAGAGTAAATGTTCACTTGCAATTCTAAGCAGAAAGTGACTCACTGGGCAGATATTAATGGGGATTTCCTGAAAACGTCAGTGTTTTCTTTTGGAATTGCAGGCTTTGATTGAAGTGTGTAAATTTACGACACACACATGATACTTGGATGGGAGGTATTTATTACTGAAACTAATAAAGCAGAATCAGAAACAAAAGCTGATATTTTATTCGGCTACTCTTGTTGGTGACATGAATGTTTTTGCATTCCCTTGTGCCTGCGTCTGTGAGAAGCTGATGCAAGGTTTTCAGCAAGCTCAAACTGAGCAATGAAAGAAATGACTGATGTGATTCTTTCTAATATTCTTTTGGTTGATAATTTACAGTATGCCAGATTTTCAGTGTCACACACACACACAAAAAAAAAAAAGTGTGTGTGCATATATGTGTGTGTGTATACATATGTATATGTATATCCCATAAAAGATTTGAGTAGAACTTGAAAGGTTTTGCAGTTCTCAGACTGTGAGGAAAGTTTAGGTGGAAGGTTTATCCCCACTGGAAACCCCTCATGGAGAAGGGGTTCTTCTTTCAAGCAAGTGCAGGGATGGAGATACTTTCTTACTATATTATGAGCGAGCTATAACTTTTTAGTTAATAGTAATTAAATCTGGAAAGGACCAAAGCAGAATATCTGGAATTTTAGCTTTGGATGCTGCCTGGTTTACTCTCAGAAGTTCAGGTGCAATGTGCCATATGCTGGTCATAGTCTGATTTTTCCACTTTGACTTGCTTCTTAGTGTTTCCTCTTTATTTAATGCAGGGAAGACTTTAAGCTATTGGTGTTTCAGCCCTGGGTACAGCATGCATGAGCTCGTTCGACAGGGAGTCAGGACAATCATCCTCACCAGTGGGACACTCTCCCCCCTCTCATCATTTACAATGGAAATGCAGATGTGAGTACCTGGGTGTGGGAACAGTGCCATTCCTAAAAATGTACAATTTGCTCACATAGATTTGGGTTTTATCGCAGGATTTAAAGTGTTCTGTTTGCCCAGAGAAGCCCCATCCTTGGAAGTGTCGAAGGCCAGGTTGGATGGGGCTTGGAGGAACCTGGGATAGTGGAAGGTGTCCCTGCCTGTGGCAGAGGAAAGGAATGAGATGAGCTTTAAGATCCATTCCAACCAAACCATTCAGTGATTCTATGGTTCTGGAGCTGATAGGGAATCATATGATGGTTATGACTGGAATCTTCCTTTTATTTCTCCAGCCCTTTTCCTGTTAGCTTAGAGAATCCTCATGTAATCGATAAGCACCAGCTCTGGGTTGGGGTCATTCCGAGGGGACCTGATGGAACTGCGCTTACTTCCACCTTTGAAAGAAGGTAATGAATTGCTATGTGGAATTCTCCTTTGAAGTTTTGGGTTCCAACAGTTTGGGTTCTGCTAACAGGAGGATGCTACAGAAGTAAGGCATCTCTGTAGAGCTTTTCTTGGATAAATGCTGAATAATAGCACCCTTTAACCAGTACCACTGAAAATGTAGAACTGGAGGTCTGGAAGGGATCAAATAGCAAGGCACTGTTAGTCCTTGATGGCCCTGACCAGCCTCAGCTGGGACCTGCACCCACAGCCATCTCCCAGGAGCTGCACTGAACCCCATCCAAAATTTTTTTTGCTGAAGGCTTAATTGACTTGAAACATGACTGGCCTTTGCAATAACTATTTTTATATTCAAAGATAATCACCATACCCAACCTCTCTTTCACCTCTGTGTTGCCTTCTTAAGGAAAACATATCCAAATATTTGTCAAGCTTTTCATCGTCATTATTCTTGCTTTTCTTTGGTCTTCCATCATTTTGCCTCTGTCGTTCTGTTGTTCAGAGTTGGCAGTGCTGCTGCCAGTAAAGAAGGCCAAATGTTACAAAGAACTGGAAAGGGACTCAGCAATTTTAATAGATTTTAACAGAGAAGTCATAATCTGGAAAACCCTCAGACTACATTTGTCATTTTCAGAAGTTTAATGTGCCATTTCAGTGTATTTCTGTTGAAGATACTTTCTTTTGAAGAAGGAGGGTTGGGGATTCCACCCCTCCTAGAACATGGGATTTTTTGAAGGGAGGGTATTCACAGTGTTCACTGTGTTTTGACAACATCTGTATGATGATACTGGTATGTATAGGTCTTATAAAATGTAAGGTTTTTTCCCTGCATGTATAAGTTTTCTGGGGAAACAGTACACAGAACTACAGGGCACTAAAAAGAAAGGAACTTAAAGGCATGAGAGAACAGGTGAGTTTTCAGTCAGGGCTGGAAGAATATAAATATGGCTCATTGGAGAGAAGGACTTCTTGAGCCAAAGCAAAATGATTTACTGTGTAAATAACCATAGCAACCAAACTCACTGGTTTTTTGCCCTGCAGCACCACCACACCTAATTCATCAATTAGTATTTAAATATTTGTAATGTTAGTCAGGCTTGGCAGTGCTGCCAAGTTCTTAAAGAACTCCCACGTTTGTGTTGTTACTGTTAATCATAAAACTTGTGGCTGCCCATTTCTACCTGTGCATTTTGAAGCATTGAAACTTAGATCATCTTCAGTGTTATCAATTGAAATATTTCATAGTATTAGTGAAGTATTGTCAAAGTATTGCTAATTCTTGCCCTTGGTGTTGGTGCTTGCCACAGGAAGGAGAACAGTTGGGATCTGGAAATGGTATTTTTAGATTAATATCAAAGGAGGTCAGTGTATATAAAAATATAGAAAAGGAAATACAGGGATGTTACTTGATTTTTCTTCTTTGTAGGTTTTCAGAGGATTATTTATCTTCTCTGGGGAAAACAATTGGTAAGTGAAGTGTGTGGATTTCAGAAATGGGTTAATGCCCAGGATTTCTCAAAATCAAACATTCATATCAAGAAAGTAGAAAATATTTTGGAAGGAGGCCATGCTGTTGTTTTTCCTCTGCAGTCCATGTTCTCCATCCCAGGATGACAATGCCCTCAGCTGCACACTTGTCTTATCTCACTGCAGGTAACCTTGTGCGAGTTGTGCCACATGGGCTGTTGGTGTTCTTCCCATCATATCCTGTCATGGATAAAAGCCTGGAATATTGGAGAGTATGTTCATTGCTCTGCCTTTATTAGGTGGTTTGATTGCATGCATCAGAGAGTTTGTAGTTACTCTGTTTATCCATGGTAATTAAAAACCTTCTAGTGGAAGGTGTCCCTACTAATGGCAGGGACTTGGAACCAGATGATTATTAAGGTCCCTTCCAACCCAAAACATTCTGGGATTCTATGAAAAATTCTTTGTTAATAAGTAAATCATAATGTCTGGAAAGTCAAATCCCAGGTCAGGCTTCTGTTACTTTGATCACAATACACTGAAGTGCAGTGTTGTAGAAACCAAACTCAAAAAAATCTTAGTATATTATTCCATCTGATCTCACATTTTATTTAGTTCCACCAGACTTCTCTTTATTAAACCTCCAAATTAGAATTAACCTGAGTGTTTCAACTCTAGGGGAAAAATCCCAATATTAGCATTTCTTGCTCATTTTATAACTGTTGCAACGGTAACTATTGTTACTTCTGTGCTCATGAGTTGAATGTCCCTGGTGAGACTTGCTAGAACAGTTCTGGTTTAAGTGCTTCTTCTTGAAAGTGAAGGCAGAGGCAGAGGTTTCATGCTGTGGAGTGGGACTCTGGGAGGTGAGTGCTGGAATTCTCCCATCTGTCTGAGGTGCACCAACTGCAAGGAATCACTGTTAGTGTGCTTAGGGGATTGCATGTTTCTGCTTCCATCTCTTCCTGTGTTTGGCAAGAGAGAAACAGGCTGTGGTGGGGAAGTAGTGACCATTTCTACTCTTGTGGGCACTTGTGGTGTGTGCTCACTTGGCATTTCTGACCTGTTCCTTCTCTGTTTGACAGGAGCATGATTTGGCCAAAAGAATCGAAGAAGTAAAGCCAATGTTTGTGGAACCCAGGAACAAAGGAAGCTTTTCAGAGGTTGATTATTTGCATTACATACCTCTATCATTCTCAGAAAATATTTTTATGTTTAATGACCGTCTCTCAGAGATATTTGGGTTTGAAACACCCAAGGTTTTGGCCTAGGATGAAAGTAAAACTCTCTGAGTGCTTCTTTGAAGTGTAGATTTCCTGTGCATCCTTATTTTGCTCTTGTCTGGCTGTGCAGGGTTGAGTCTTCATTTAAATTTGATGATGTAACAGCAGTTAACATACACAAGTGCTGAGTAATTGAGCTGGTGGAAAGCTGTCACTTCAGTAGTCAGCATTTGTTAATGTTCTGCAGGACTTTTCCTCCCAGCTCATCTGGCTTTGGATGTTAAAGAATTGTGCGGTATCATCCTGTTTATTTATAGGCATTCTGTTTGCTTCGTAGAGTAAATAATATCTGAGAATTGCTTTCCTGTTCTGTTTTCCTTGAGGATCTGCAGAAACACAGGATGGTCCATCTTCTCGTTGAAAGTATCTGACATTCATTTTTTTATGCTTTCCCAGATGTGTTCTGGATTTCACAGTGACGTAAAGATTTTGCTGAGAAAGTGTCTTCTCACATTTACAATTAGTTAAAAGTAAAGGCAGTTTTACTAAGCCAAATTAATCACAGTTTAGATCTTAGTGTACAAGTCAAATTTGGTTAGTAGAGGATAATACCATTCCTGCTCTTGCTTAAACCAGTTTGTATTTTAGGTTATTGGTGCCTACTATGATAAAGTCAGCTGTCCTAAGTCCAGTGGAGCTGCATTTTTGGCAGTGTGTCGGGGCAAGGTAATGTAACTGAGAATTTGTATCATCTGAGACCAGATGATATAATTTATAGAAAAAAACCTCAATTCTGGATTTCAATAAATTTGTTCTTTGACTGTAATTATACATGGGAAAAAAAACAAGTACTCTGAAGCTTTTTCAAAATTATGTCATGTTTCTGCGTGATTCACTCCTGTTTTTATTAAAGGGACGCATCTTGGATTTCTCTGAAATGGATGAGCATCATACTTGTATTTCATGTTGGCTGCTCACTAAAAGCATAACCCATTAGATGAGAACAGCTGTTCTGGAGAACTGCAATCAAACAAGTTAAAACAACACTGCTGCAAACCAAACATAATGCTTAGCTTTAAAACACTTGCACTAACTTCATGTTCTCTGGACGCATTTGATGGCTTTTCCTTTTCATCTTGCAGTGCTGATAGATTGATTTACGTTAATCAGCGGAAATATTTCTGCAGCTACTCTTAGAGCCTTTTTGCTGCTGTTTACTGTGTACTAGGAGAAGATCCAACTTCTGCTGAACCTTTGGTCCCAGTCTCCAAAGAGGCTGTTGGAGTGAAGCAAAGATGTAGCTCTCTCAATTCTCATTGCTGAGATTTGGACAATTGATTCAGCTGAAAAACAAAACAGCTTTTTTTTCCTTAATTATTTTTCAGTCTGTCCAACTCTGTTCATTTCACCAAGTGATGTGCCAGCACAGTGAGCATATACAGGGGACATGAGTGACAAATACTTGATGGGATGTCAACAGCACAGCTGCTAGACATGACACTGTAGTCTGGTGAATCTGGTGGCTTTCTGTTATTGCTTTGAAATTATTCTGTTAATTCTTACTGTCAGAGAAGGTTTGCTATGTTCTTACCACCTCTTGTCAACAACTCAGGGCGTGGAAGGTTTAAACAAAGGTGTTGACATGTTCATAATACAGCTGTTGCACTTATCCAGGAACAAGACAGCCATTAACAGGGTTGGCTGAACTGTGCTTTGGCGGAGGGAAAAAGCCAAGTTTAAGCACCTGGTAATAAAAGAAAAGAAATATAGTTGAAACTATTCATAATGTATTGATAAACTATGCTTGGCCAGGGAATTAATTGAATGGAAAAACAAGGCAAACAGCTGCTGAATCACTGTGAAATGTCACTTCAAACCCTGTTGATGCTGGAAAACTCTGTCCCTGCAGGCCAGTGAAGGCTTGGACTTTGCAGACAAAAATGGACGAGGAGTCATCGTTACTGGGCTTCCATATCCCCCTCGACTGGAGCCCAGAGTCATTTTAAAGATGGAGTTCCTGGATGAGATGAGGAGAAGTGGTGCAGGTGCACAGGTAAGACTGGGTAGCTTCTCACTCTTGGCTGTTTGCTGGTTTGTGTCATTGGTTCTCCCTCTTTTCCCAGTGGGTTTTGGGTTTTGTTATCCTCTCAGCCTCATGGGACCATGAATATAAAAAATTCAAACAGCCTTGGGAATTTGTCACAAATGCAGTCACCTTTTTTTAATAGTGTTAAGAATTCCAAATTCTGGCAGTCTCAAATATAGGCCCAAAAAAAGGGTGTAATTATAGTTTAAGTAAAAATCTTTATATATGTGTCATCCTTCTCTCTTTCCAAGGGATTTATTTCATCCAGAGAATGTGTGGGCAGCAAGAATGGCCTGTGCTGTCTGGTTTGGGAATTATTGGTTTGTGGGTGTGGTCGTGTGCGTTGGGACTTTTGGGTTTTGGGTTTGGTTTGGTTTTTTATTACTTCAGGCACAAGAATGAATGGTGTTAAAATTTATTTTGTTCTGCAGGTCTTAAAGAGTATGGTGAGCCTGTTGTAATGCCAGGGTTCTGACCACCATAAATGAAACAGTCCCTCAAGCTGGACATTGCTACTTGAGTTTTCTGTGCTCTATGGATCAGGTGTGACTTCTGAGTCACAACCTGTATTTGGTTTTCCTCAGCTCTTTGAGATTTGTCAGAACATCTGGTTGATACTATCCAACATCTGTTCTATATTTTTTATTTCTTTAGGACAAAAAAAAATAGTGACTGTACAGCACAGGGAATACATTTTCCCTGGTAAATAATGTTAATTCTCCCTCCCACCTCTTGCAGTATCTGTCTGGGCGTGAGTGGTACAGTCAGCAAGCGTCCCGGGCGGTCAACCAGGCCATCGGCCGAGTCATCAGGCACCGCCAGGACTATGGGGCCATCTTCCTGTGTGACCACAGGTAAACCTTGTCTCCCTGAATCCCAGAATATTTTGGGTTGGAAGGAACCTTAAGGCTTGTCTTGTTCCAACCTCCTGCCAAGGACAGAGACACCTTCCACTAGACCAGATCGCTCCAAGTGCTGTCCAAGCTGGCCTTGAACCCTTCCAGGGGTGGGATGTCAACAACATCAACAACCTTATATCTCAACATAGGTGTTGGTGTTTTGTATGTAAATGTGATGATGTTGCTGTTGGGAAAAGGCTACAGTTCATAATAATGAAATAATTTTATTTGACAGGTTATATAAATATTGCATTACTTCAAGAAAGTAACTAGATTGTTATCTTCTGCTCCCCAAATATACCGTCTTGGAGCTGCAGGAGATTGATGATATTGAGGGAAAATAAGCCATTTTTTTAAAATTCATGTTTGTAATACCTTTGAAAATCATGTGACAACTTACAGTTTTTAATTTTCTCCATCTGTCATTTGAGATGGCAATCACAGCACTGCAGTGTTTTGAGAGGAGGAGGATAGAAATGAGGACAGATTATATTACTGAAACAATACTATTTATATTCATATCCTGCATTAACATTATACTGCAGTAATATCAATTTCTGTAATGCTAGTTAGTATAATATGTATATCATAGGCAACAGAAGTTAAATTGATAGTACATGTTATCAAAAAAGCCCTTTTCTCTTGAGTGAAGGCATCACCCAATTGTATTTACTGCACTGTTTTTTTTGTCTTTTTTTGTCTTGCTGCTCCTCCATCGTTCTTTTGGGTACTGAGCTACAGTTTAATTAATTTAGCCCAACCTGGCAAATAACTCTCAGGTTTTCCCATCCTGCACAGGTTCACATTTGGTGATGTCAGAAGCAAACTGCCTTCATGGGTCCAACCCTATGTGAGCATTTATAATGACTTTGGGGAAGTGATCAGAAGTGTCTCCCTCTTCTACCGTATCGCTCAAGAAACGGTAAGTGTCTTTAGAAAAAACCTGCAAAATAAACAGCAGATTTCCTGAATACTATTGGAAACTGGAAATGCTAAGCCAGGAGACAGATGTGAGAGAATCACAGAAGATCTCAAATTGGAAGGGATGCTTAAGGATCACTGAGTCCTGCTCCCTGCTCCTCACAAGCCTGCCTAACACAGAGTCACTTGTCACTTCTGAACACTGGAAGATTTACTGGAAAGGAGATATGCCTCATCTTCCTCCAGGAGTGATCTGGGACAGGATGTTGTTCTCATGCTCATTAGGGCAACTCATTAGGTTAAATCACAAAAATAACTTCCTCTTCCAGTTCCTCCTAAATACACATGTATTTATTGGCTGGTATGCAAATTCTGGAACTGATACTGGCATCCAGAAGCTTTCTGACCTCAGGGAGAGGTTATGTGTGTGAAAGGATCAGTCATGCCTTTAAATTTAAATTGAAGCTGATTGGTAATACAGAGTAATACAAACCATCAGTTGTTACTGCAGTTCATCACTAGGTCATCTTTACTAGTACAGCTTCTCTCTTAGCATTAAGAAGCTGATGTTGTCTGTAATAGTTCCTTAATTTAAAAAGTAATATTGTAAAAAGGCTTCCTAATTCACTGGAGAAAGTCATAGCAAGAAATGGGCTGGAAGCCAGAATGGAAAATCTTTTGCTCCCAAAATGGAGGTTAAGATTCAAATAAGCACTTAAAATTTCATACACAAACTTGGATGACTTCCTGGAAGATGCTTTAGCCAAATACAAGTTGTTCAGACTAATAAGTTACAGGTGGATGATGCTGCAGCACTTGATGATCTTTTCTAATCATGAGTGAGAGTTTCATGGTAAATCACAACCACAACCTGATGTGCTTTGTCAGAAGGAGCTGTTGATGCAGAGGTAGCATTAGGAAATGATTGTTCTTTACCAGGTCATGATCCTTTTTCTGGTACCAGGTCACTTAGAGTTAAGCCTGATTAATGCACTCCAGCTGTGTCACTCACGAGATGATTAATCCTTTTCCCAAAAGTGTATAAACCCAGAGTGTGTAACAGTCTTGCCACCAAAGGTTATTTGGGGAAAAGGTGATGTCTTTGGATTATTGCTGAGATTTTTGGTCACAGATGGAGGGGAAAAGTGGCCTTTGCCTCTTGTACACTTTGTAAACTGCTTGCAGATGTCCCCACTCCTGCCTCAGTGCCCTCCTGGACATAGTGATTCCCTAAGTGAAAGCAATGCAGCACTATCTACTTCATCTGAGCAGAACCCCTCCCTGAAAAAAGCCAAAAACTTGGATGACCATGTTCCTAGTTTGAAGAAGAAAAGGAAAGGTATGTTTGGGTCTTCATACACACCTTTTTGTTTTAAGCTGAACCACAAAAAGGAGGATCAAGAGGCTAGAAACTGAAATGGGATAGAAAGTAAGGAGAGCTCAAAGAGTGATGTAAAAGTCTGGTCAGAAGGGACATAGTTAAGCATTGGAAAATGGGGTAAAGAGTTGCAATTACAGAGAAAAGAGGCAGATGGGGCCAGAAAAAGTGTCCCACAGAACAGCAGGAGATTTTGGTGAAGTATCACAGATAGTTTTGAAAATAAGAACTGGAAGTCTCTTTCTGCCTAATATGTCCTTCCTCCATCCTATCGTATAAGTTACTCTTACTCAGTAATCTGTCTAAGAAAACAAAAAGGAAATGGGAACAAAACAATATTTAAAGTTTTGTGGTTAGCTAATGCCAAAGAATAAAGTATTTCTCATGACAGATATTCTTTCAGCACTCTAGACTGTTGGTTTGGAACAGAACAGTGAAGTTTGTTTAAAACTGTTCCTAACCAGTTGTGAGTGAGTGTGGAAGTGATTTCACACTACATTTAAGCCAGCGTGATTGCTGGATGTCATTAAAAGGGATTACTTTGACCACCACTTTTTTTCCCTCTCAATTTCCAGCTGTGCACTTTTTGCTCCTTTCTTTGAGCCCATCTTTTGTGCAGCTGCAGAGTAAGCAGCTGAGTTTTGTTGAACCAATTTAACTTCCATCCAATTGTCTGATAGATCCATCTCAAAGAATGGGCTGGAATGTGTGACTGGAGGTGAAGGGAAGAAGCTGCATTGCCTGTTTTGATAGAGATTTTCAGTTGCATTGCATCAGCTGTAACATCAAACTCACCTGTAGTCAAAGTGGTTATAATATACTCCCATTCCTCTCAAAATAGTGGCTTTTCTTAGTAACCGACTGTTAAAGTAATTTCACAAAGTAATGGAAATACATTTTGAAGGTAATGCCTTACAGAAATATCAAGCTGATACTAATTTAACCCTACTAACAGCTCAAAATTCTTATATTTAAAACCTGGATCCTGATTAGTGAGAATATGTCTCACTAATGGGACATTCATGGTCACTCATGGGGACGTTGGTGACTCTTATGGGTATTGATCCTGTGAGAATTGTAAGCTTTAAAAAAACTTGCTCTATTTAAAAATAATAAATCACATTTTGTTACGAAAATGTCTTAAAAACTCTGAAACTTGGTTTTGGGGGAATCCTTAAATCTAAAATAATTGAACACAGTCAGCTGCTGCAGTAAGGATTTTTCCCATTGATCCTAAGCCATTTTGAGTTTAGATGTGGCCATCACTTAAGGAAAAATTAGAGAGCAATCTGCCAGGTTCTGGTAACAATTGCTTGAGCAATTTTGGAAGGTATTTATAAAAGCAATCTTCTTATGAAATTATATAATGCACTTTTGCAAGATGTGGAAGATTATTTAATTCACCAACACATATTTGTGGATTGCTTTGTGAGACTGGGAGCTATCACTAAGTCAAAGAAAATGCAGGAGAGGATGTGGAATGTTAATTTATCATCTTTGTTCTGCTGTGATGGCAGTAGATGGAGATGGAGCACCCAACCTGTGTGTGGAATATGAACAAGAATTTGTCTCACCCCAAAGAAAATGTGTTGGGCTCTTGGATGCCTTGGAGCGCAGTGAGAAGAGCAATGAAGATGCAGAGGAGGAAACAGATTTGCCAGGAGAGGAAAGGGTAATGACAAAATACTTCCTTATAAGTAAAAATTGCAGGCTCTGAAGCAAAATGGCTCTGAAGCAAAATGGCTCTGGTGTCATAGAACCAGCTCAACCCTCTTTCAAGAAAAACTCACCATAACCAGCACTGGTAACTGCAAGTTCTCATAATTAAATTAGTCAAAGGGTTTCCTTGCCACATTCAAGTAGATGATCAACAGGTATGTGCTTGTTCTGTGCTCCAAGGCTGCTGACCAGGAGGATTCCTGGAAGTTAACCATGATTTCTGAGGAGCAAGGAACTCTCAGAGAAGAGGTTGGTAAAGACATAATTTGTCCTGGGTGCGTCAGCACTTGGTATGAGACCAGATACTGAATTTGAAAAAGGGTGTGGGAGGGTTTATGAATTAGAAATTGCACTTGCAGATGAAAATCTTTTTGCCCCAGAGAAAGAATATTGCTGACTTGTGGAGTATTTTGTCTGAGTCAAAAATCCACTATCACATAAAGATTAATTAAGCTGCTTCTGTGCTGTTCATTTTCTTTCCTCTCGGATTGGGTTTTTTCATACGTCGGTGATTAGTCTGTTTCCTTGCTGTCACAAAATCCCTGTTTGCAGTTGCTGGAGGGATGTCTCCCTTTCCTGGCTGGAGTATTTTACTGCTGACTTGCAGACTCATGCATGTCAGCTCCAGGAATGCCTATTGCAACACTCCCAAGTACTTTGCTTAGAGGGGAAGAATGCCTGAGGTAAAATGTGGAGGTGCATGAGTAGCTGGGGAATATGTGATAGCCCCAAGGAGATGAATGGAAGCATGTGCAGAACAGATGAGATGTACAAAGGGCAGCAAATATTTAATTTGTGAGCAGCCAAGCGGGAAATGGGCTCTATCACCCATTGGGCTGCCATGACATAGACACCAAAACCTATTCTTTGGAAAGCCTGGCACATTTCCAGGGGCTTGGTAACTCACCTACAGTATATTCCCAACACAGCTGCCGTGCTTTTGGCAGAACTCAGCATTTCCTGGAGTCAGATAAGCTGATAGACCCAATGGCTTGGCAGTCACTCAGGTCCACTTCCTATTTGTGTGTGTGGCATTGCTGCTTGTGGGGAGCTCTGGGGTCACCCTGTGCTGCTCCAAAATTGGTGACCTGGCCCCAGCAGCCTGGTGAGTGCAGTCCTGAGACATGCAGTGGCTCTCAGGCAGCCAGCTTTCATTCTGAGTCCAGCGCTGAGCACTGGACTTGGACTGAGGATGTGGTTGGCGTAATTTCCTGTGTTCACCATCCAGCACAGTGTCTGTGTTATCATTTTTCCGTTATCAGTTACACTGTGTCCTTGTTCCCTAAATAATGAAATTTCAGCTGCTCTCATTCTGCAAGAATTTGCTTTGTCACCACAAAAATTCACAACACAAGAAATAATTTCTCAATCCACTTAAATAATGACTTAACAGTTCCCCATTATCAGATTTCCTTGTAAGATTTAGCTCACGAAAGCTTATTTACGCAGCCTTATTTCTGCTGAATCATGCTATTCAATGTGGTGCCTTTACATAGCACAGGGCTACAAAGATGGTTTTCATCATTTTTCTGACTTATTGCACATATTATAAATATTTGACTTGCTGCATATATTCCGGTTTTTCATTCCCTTACGTACAAGTAGTTCCAGGCAGGCAAGTGAAGGGCAGTGTGAGGCATCACTTACACACAGGTCTGTGCACACTCTCAGGCTGCCCTGGAGTCCAGCTTTGCTTAATCAAACTTTGTCTTTAATTTTCTCGTTTTGGTGTCTCTGAGTTGTCCAGTGAATTTCTACCCTCTAGAGACAGGGATGTGCCCAGGCTCTGTGACAACAATTTAGATTGACTTGTTTCACTTTTCTGAATGGTGTGACAAACTAGATTACCAAGGTTTACTGGTGGAAATACCTAAATTAAATGGTCAATGACTTTGAAAAGCATTTTTTGTGCCTTACTTTCTTTTCATCCTCACAGGCACATCGTCTGTCCACACTTTCCCTTCAGTATGAGAAGAGATTAGCAGATGAGCAGAAAGGACGAAGGAAGAAAATAAAGCTAGTCAGCAATACAGTATGTGTTTCCCTGTGTCTGTGCCATCTCTTTGATTGCTTTGTTTTGAATTGGAAATTTCCAGGCAGACAGATGACTGATGCCAGAAAAAGTGTGTTTTTTCTCCAAATTATAAATATTCATCAGTGCACATCTGAAGTCTATTTGTCCTGCTCTTTCCCTAATCCAGACATCCCAGACCAAATCCAGCACAGGTCCACACAGGGCTAATAGGTGAAAAGAACATGGTTCTGACACTGGTTGCTTGTGAACAACTTGACCAGGGGTGGTGGATGTTTTCATTCTTTTTTATTAGAATGGACTAGTTCACTTGGCAGGGACCTGCAATGATCAGCAAGTCCAGCTGCTCTGATAGCCTCAAATGAGAGCCTCGAATGGTTTAACTGACCAGTTTGGGGTAAGGGATCCCATCCTACCCTCTCTGTGATCATGGTTGTGCGTTAGCTCTGCAGCTGTGTGTTACTCTTTTGCCGTGTCTCCTAACCCAGTTAATTCATTATGCAGCTAATTGCTTAATAGTCACAATAAATTCAGGAGAATCCCCTGGGTGATGTGTGTGCCGGTAGTTGTCCAAGGTGCTGTCCTAACTGGATGTTCCCTGCCTGTCAATCTGCCAAGCACCTGGCCAACGAAACTGATCCTGAAGCCGATAGTACCCGAGAGAAGAGAGGAGGAAGAGAACAGGTTCATGCAGAAGGTTGTGTTTGCAGTTTGTTGCTATCTGATGTCATGATGAGTCAGCTCAGCCTCCAGCTTTGGATTAAATGTCGCTTTATTATCCTTCTCCTAAGAATAGAATTGTGTAATGATACTTGGCTGCTTCTCTAGGAATTTTTCCCTGAAGCTGTCAGTTTTGTCCGTGGAGAAGGTGAATAACCCATGGATTACAGGGGTGACTGCCATAATTGCAGCCTGTTAGGTGAAAGCTTCATGGTTTAGTGGTGAGCACAGTGGTGCTGCTGGGTGGGCTGTTGGACTTGATGACCTTAAAAGACTTTTCCAACCTCAGCGATTCTGTTATTCCATAATTCCTATCATTATCCTACGTACTGTTGGAATTGTAAACTTACTGCTTCCACCTGAAATCATGGGAAAGGAACTCCCCAAGGGTTACTGTTCACTGAGGAGCCCTTCTGCCTTGCAGCAGGACAGGAGAGTGGAGCCAGCGGAGCCGAAGAAGGCGCGAGCCACTTTGTACATCGCCACGGTGAAGGACACCCTGAGCCAGCAGAACTACGAGCTCTTCTCTAAGGCTCTGCAGCAGTACAAGAAGACAGATGACTTCCATGCCATGCTGTCCCAAATGAGCTCCCTCTTCACAGAGGATGAAAAAAAGCACATCTTGCTCCGAGGTACATTCAATGTATTTGTATCCCTGGTATATTTGTATGCTGACTTTTGTAGTTTAAACAGACTTGGGTACTTTAGAAGTATTTTAGATGTGACGTACAGCTCAACCAGGATGATTCATTGCTTTATGTCCCCAGACAACACAGAAAAATCTCTTCAATCCAATTATAATGTCTTAGCTCACGTCTTGACTTGAAAAAAATCATATTCCGTGGAATTTTGTGTTATTGTAAACTTTATCTGAAAGTACAGTGACTTATTCCCAGTAATTTCGGAGATGAAGAGCATGGTTGTGTGAGCTGGAGAGTTGCCTTCAGAAGGGTTCAGTGCTAAAGCCGCAAATAAGTAGACAGACTATAGAGAGAAGTTTTCTGTTGAAGTAATTGTGAGTTTAAAATAAAGGGCAAACATGGATAATTACTGCATTAGCTGGATTTTTTTTTTTTGCTTTTAATAATTGCACTGACAGGAACTGAACACTCACCAACATTTTTTCTTGTATAGCCATGTTTTCTGTGTGATTTTTCATTTCCCTCTCAAACTGTGAACAAATGGGCACATTTTTCTGTGACTTTTTCATCTGCTGAGGTAATAAAAGCTGAGTTATGCATCTCGTAAATTGTTTCAGGTAAATTCTAAGGTTAAGGAATGAGAAGCTCAGTCAGTTGGTTTCCCAATTTGCTGTTTATCTACATAAATAAGAAAATATTTGATCACCAAATCAAGGTCTTAAGTCTAGTTTTTTTTAAGTGTTCAACACCTGAAACCTAAAGTTGATTTGATATTTAGGTTTCTGGTTAGCAAGCATTTTGTGATAAGTGAATACCATGAGGTGTAAAATTAACAGCTTATCAGTTATTTAAAGTATCAGCCTCACACATGCTTGGATCTCATGGTTTATGAAGCACCTCAAGGCCTGTTTCACTGAGAGGTGAGTTACTTCATATATGCAGTGAAAAAATGACACTGGTAATATTGCTTAAAGTTTGCATGGTGGCTGACATTTGTGTAATTTATAAGTGTGCTTATTGTATAAATGTTAGGTAAAAACATTTGATTTTAATTTATTTAGTTGCACCTTTTTATCTAACCTAGAACTCCTGCTGTCGTAGGTTTTGGTAGCATTTATTGCCTGCTGTGGGTTGATTTTTTATTTTTTTTTTCCCCTTTCTTTTTTTCCCCCTTTTCCCTCTCTCTAATGCAAGACTTTTACCAGTTTGTTCGACCCCAGCATAAAAAGCAGTTTGATGAAGCATGCTGCAATCTGACTGGGGTGGGCTGTGGCTACAAACCTGAGCACAGCCTCCTGCGGGAGGAGAGGGAGAGCCTGGCCAAGAGAGCAGGTGAGGAGCTTGGGTCACTTGAATCACTGAAAGGACAAATGTCCTTGTTCACACAGTCATAGAGCAGGATGTGTCTGATACGTAGAAAGGCAAGAAAATTTATTTGAATCACTGCTAAGTCTCATCTCTCCATGATCTTGCCTTCCCTTGAGCTGTGCAGATGCCTGAGCACTGGTTACTGCAGAGTTAATAATGATGTCATTTTGTTTCAGAAGGGGAATTTACTGATCTGTTTAAATCATTTAATCTGGGGGTTTAAACAACCTTGTGGTATCTTCTGTGCTGCCCACACAGTGCTACCAGAATTGTGAATAGAGGCTGATCATGTCCTCATGGAGCTTGTGAAATCCTGGAGCAATAACGTTCTGAAAAAGCAGGGTGTTAGCTCATGATCAGAGAAATAAATCTGTGTGGAATCTCAGACCGGTTTGGATTGAAAGGGACCTTAAAACTCACCCAATCCAAACCCCTGCTGCTGGCAGGGGAATCTTCCACTATCCCAGGCTGCTCCAAGCCCCCTCCAGCCTGGCCTTGGACACTTCCAGGGATGAGTATCCACAGCTTCTCTGGGTTGCTCAGGTGTTTCCAGCACAGGATGGCATAGTTTGAAATGCACCATTCCATGTTCATTCTTCCCTAAATTCCCTGTTAATGGGCTGATTTGATTTAACAGAAGACAAGCAGAGCCAGCAGAAAAGTACATTCTCCAAGGCCTCGTGTGCTCAGCTGAACACTGAGCTCCACCTGAACCAAGGAGGATCCCACTTGGCAACAGGATTGAACAGTGCAGGTACCTTCCATGTTTAATAAAAACCCACTCTATTCTGTTATAGTTCATCACTGACTGTAAGTTCTCCTGGTGGGAACCAATGTTCTTTGTGCTCACTTAGCACAGAGGCTCACTCCCTGTAGGTGGGAGTGATGGTAATTCAGAATTTTCAGCCAGGATTGTACAGAACAAAAGTCAATAAATTAAATCAAGGTGGGTGTCAAAGAAACAAGCTGAAGCCAGATATTTGTATTGGAGACTGAGCTGGGAAAAGGGTGGGTTGAGCACAGGTCTGCTGGGTTTCCTGTTTGTCCAGGCTCCATGAAAGGGAGCCAGTTAAGGAGTGTGAGTTAAGATTACATCAGTATGAATTCAGGTATGAAGAAACTGTTTCATTTTGTTCTTGGTGTAATGTGTACATTCCATTTGTGGACAGCCTGTTTTTTTCTGCAGAAACAGAGTAGTAAATGTAAGCTCTGTGTGCATCCCTCTAATCTCACTCCATCCAGTATTTATCTTCAAACTCATAGGCTCGTTTATTATTTCGTTATGGGTTTTCCAGAGAACGGCTGGGAATTTTTGTATTTCTCACAAGGAAATGAGTAGGATCATTGGACAGCTTAGGAGTCTTTCTTTAAGGACAAAGAATAGTCAAAGGCTAATCCTTTCTTTAAAAAAACAAAGAAGCCAGTTTCCTGGAAGGCTTTAAATGCTTTTCATGTGTAAAGCCATATTGTTTCTTTTGATTTGTTTTCTAGTTTTGTTTTCTATTTTAAGAATATTTGAATAAAGCAGAATCTTTATTAATTATCTTGTCCTGAAACCACCAGAGTAGTTTCACAGAAACTTGTTCCCACTAAAAGTAATTGAGAAAATAATAGGAGTAAATGGATGTGTTATTTCTGTGGCTCGTTTCCTAAGTAGAGAATGCTTCTGTGGAAGTATCAGAAACCTCTACGATATGCAATAAAATATATGGATTATAAAATTGGTTTTTTGCGCTTTCAGCAAATTGAATGAAGCCTGTGTCTTGAAACTTATTTATCTTTCTCATTCAATAAAGAACTTTTAAAGATCTAGATACCAAAAGACATGGCAGGTTAATTTAAATCAGTTTCCTATCATATCCTTCATCCATATTTGCATGCCTGTAATATGCAAAACACTTTTCCCTCTAAAACGTACCAGAAATAAGAAATTTACATTGTGAATGATGTTCACTTGGCATTTAGCAGAAGGTTCCAAGCTGCTCCTAGCTTTTGGTGACCTCCTGCATTGCTCTTGTGCTCTCTTGAGTACTTCAGGTTAGGTAATCTTTTTGGGAATTGTTTTCCTCTTGGGAGACAACACCCCCCACTTTGGCTGCCCTTATTGCTAAGAGATGAGAAAAATCTGTTCTTTAAAATTGCTCATTTCAGGCCAGCAGAGTTGGTTGACCCATCTGTTTAAGACTCTTATACTCCTTCAGTGGTGCACAAAACCTGATTCCTTGCTGACCTCCATGCCCCTTCTGCTCATTCCCTAGTGAGCTTCTGACACATTTCTCCATTTAAAACGATTGAGAAACTCCAGAAGATGCTAAAAACTATCTCCAGAATTATTCTGCCCTGTTGCCATTTCCAGGAGCAGGTCTGGCCATGGCTGGGCAGGTGGGGTTGGCTTTACCTCTTAGAAGTAGCCAGGAGCCTCCTTCAAATGACATGAAGTGGATATGAAGGAGTGACCACTTTGTCTCTGTTCCTCCTCAAGCCTTGCTCATGTGTTTTGTCTCTCAGGACAGAATGCCAGTGCAGCCCCAAGGAAAGAGGCTGAAAAGACTCCAGGCTCCAGGAGGGAGCATCACCAGGCCCTCAGGACTGCCTATCTCAGTGATGTGCAGAAGGCTTTGGACAAAAGCACTTACAGCCAGTTCTACGAGGCTCTCCTGGCTTACAAGAAGACAGATAATTACGATGCAATGGTGGCAGTGATAGCAGCCCTCACCACGGAGAGGCCACAGGACTTTCATCTCCTACAAAGTAAAGGATTTTTTTTTAAAATCAGTTTTATCTAGTTGAAAGGAAAGTGTGGGTTTTGTGATATCATGTGAGGTCTCACCTTTTGGTTTGACAATCCAGATAAACGGAGAGGCAGGAACAATGTGTTCAATGAATGCCATTCAGAGAGCAAAAAATGTCAAGGTTATAAAATGTTACCTCTGTCTGTTCAGTTAGAAATTGTCCATTAAAAACATTACATGAGACCTCAGTAATTCCAGTCCTAACCTTCAGCCCAGCTAACTTCAGTCAGATGCCTCCATGAGTGTTGTTTCTCCTCAATTACTACAATTGCTGTTTAGAAAGGACAGTGCTGACTATTGAACTGACAATTTTATGCCCATGACCAGTGATTGCTATACTGGTGCTAAGTTCTTAGATCACTTCCAGGTTTCAGGATTAGCAACCAGACTAATTCAATTTTCACTATTCTTCTACAGAGCTTCACTGGAAATAGCTATGGAACTCTGTCATAATTTAGTTTCTTAGAAGTGACTTTTTTCCTTTATTTTCCTTTCATGGGTTTAGTGATAGAAGGATTTAGGGAGCTACAGGTTTTTAAAATTTGAAATTGGATTTTATTGTTTAAAGAAAGAAGAATAAGAGGCATTATATGCTGGTCCTGACTGCCTGAATGGTGACATGTTGTGTGATGTGACACCTCAGTTCCACCTTCTCCCAAGTCTCTGGAGTGACTCTTCTGCCGGAAATGATCCATTTGGTGTATGCCAGGGAAAGCTGATGGAATTTTGTTTGTTATCTTTAGCAGATAACAACAAATATCCCACTGACCTTGAATAGATACCATAGTCTGCAAATTGCGAGAAAAGACCTTTTTTCTGGTGCATTAATTAGTTAGATTAGTCTTGACAGGGTGGAGAGTGGGAGGGAAATGAGCTGTGTGACACTGTGAGTCATAACCACCCCTGAGCACTCTTTCAAAGTGTGTCCCTACGCAGCAAACAGTTTGACCTCAGAGGACTGTGTGGTAGAATTGTCTGTGCTTGGCAGTAAGTCATAAGTGGAGCTTTTCAGAATTTCTGTTACGTATGTTGTGAATCCTTGTCAACCAAACAGTAACAAGAAATTTCCGTCCTGAGAGTCTTTCCAGATATTGTGTGTGTACCTGATGCTCTTAAATCACTTGTCAGGTGAAGGGCTGGGTGGGTGTTTATTCTGAGCTGCAGAGAATAGAAGAATTTCAAGACAAATTGAGATTCTTTTCAATACTAAGTACTCATTTGCCTTCTGGCAAGGAAAGCCCCGTAATTATAAAAATCACAAAATCATCAAGTGTTCATCAAGCTGAAGATACTCTGAGGAATCTAGCTGATACTATTCATCTTCCAAAGAATTTCTCCCCTCCAAATCAAGGAGTATCCCATGCTTAGGTGTTGATTTTCCTACGCATTTCACTGTATTTTCTTCTGGCCAGGGTTTTACATGTTTGTGCGTCCTCACCACAAAGAGCAGTTCAAAGAGCTGTGTAAGAATTTGACTGGAATGGTCTGTGGTGATGGGGAGAAGCAGCTGCAACAGTTGGAGCAAAGTGAAGGGAAAGTCCAGAGTGTGGAGAGCTGTGCAAAAGGAACCAGCTGTGTACAAGGTAGGGAATGAACAGTTGTCTGAAGTTTAGAATCTTATTTATTATGATGATGGGTGGTGCTCAACAGCCTTAAAATTACAGAATCACAGACTGGTTTGGGTTGGAATGGACCTTAAAGTTCATCTAGTTCCACCCCCTGCCATGGGCAGGGACACCTTCCACTGTCCCAGCTTGCTCCAAGCCCTGTCCAGCCTGGCCTCTTTCAGTACTATTGAATGTCTTAGTATCTATCAGAAACCTCTGTTACCAAGCAGTATGGCATTAAAAATAGTTATGCAGATTTGGTTTTCTTCTTATACGATGACAACCGAATGAATTTACTGCTGATAGTCTTTTGCAGAGTCTCTGTGTTGTTTTCTGTGGAATAAAGGTTTGTACACTGATTTTTTTTTTTTTCCCTCCCCAGATGCAACAACTTCTAAGAGTGGAGCACCAGAGAAAATTCAGAGTAAGATTTCCTCCTTCTGCTTTAGCCAGAGAAGTGAACTTGAGTTGCCACAGACTGAGGTGTCCAAAGAAACCAATAGCATGAGAGCATCCACAGACTCTGGAGTTGTGCCCATCTTTCCTCTAGAGCTGGAGCCAGAGTGTGGTAGGTACAGGGGAGATTTGGGATATAATTCTCTAGCATTTGGGAATAAAGATAAATTACAGATATGAAACTGGGACTGATGGTCTATGAAACCACTGTTTAATGGCTGTATTTGCTCAGGTGCAGTGTGATTTTGCTGAGTAGAATCTGTGCTTTCTGTACCTTGAATGTGCTCTGAAAGTGCTTCATTGTCATTATCACAATGCTGCAATAGTTTCCCGAGAACTTAGGGATTTTTTTCTTGACAACTTCCTTGTAAAGGAAGGATGTAACTCGAGTTCCTACTGGGATCTGAAGCACTGAGAGACTGAATGAGGTCACTTAAAAGAAATTATGTGGCAGGGCTAGTTAGTGCACTGTTAAGGTAGATCATTACACTCATGGTCATTGTTTTCTGGACCGCACTGGAAGTGTGGATACGTGAGAATTTCGTAGGTAATTACAGGAATTTAGTAATTTCCTCCCTCTCTTTCTCTCTTCCTCTCTCCCCACCCTCCCCTCTGTTCTAGGAAGATTCCAGTGCTCTAAGTGCAAATCCGAGGATGGTGTGCCTTTTAAATGCCCATTATGTGACTTCATGTGCTGCAAAACATGCTGGGAGCAGTTCTTAAAGGTTCTCTTGTTTATTGGTTTGTTTTCTCCTGAAAATGCTGGCAAATTCTATGCTTTTCAGGAGAATGATGTGAACAAGCCCAGAATCAGAATTTTCTGTTTCCAGAAAGAACACCCAAATCCTGATGGAAGATTTACCACTTATTCCATTATTTTCCATGGTTTGCAATGTGATTGGAGGCAGATCTCTGCCCTAAGCTGGGATCTTTACACCTTTGCATCTTTCTGAGCTGCCTCCATGTGTTTTCCTGTCTAAAACTACAAAGGCAACAAGCTGTGGAGTCAACTTGAAAAACTGTGTTGTTTTATTAATATTTTTTTTAATTTGATTTATTTTTTCTTCCTTGGTTTCATAATTTTCCCCATCACAATCCTACTGTAAAGCACTATCATGAGAATGAGGCAACCAAGGAACAGGCTGCCCTGGGAAGTGGTTGAGTCACAATTCTTGGAGGGATTTAAGATGTGTAGATGTGGGACTTAAGGACGTGGTTGAGAGGTGGACTTGGCAGTGCTGGGTCAACTGTTGGACTCAATGACATTTAGGGTCTTTCCCAACTCAATGACTCTTGTGAATCTGTGATTCTGAATTCCTGCTCAAAGACCTCCTGTGTCATCCTGTCTTGTTGGTTTTCCCAGCTGAGTAAATTGGTGGTTGAAATTCTTCATGTAAGAGGATGTAGCTGATCCCAGGGTGCCTGAGTTTGGGAGCATCTTACCCAACATTTGGTTCAGCAGCTAGGTGTTAAAAGGCTTTCAAAAGCAGATTATTGCAAGAGTTGAGGAGTTTCTAAATGTTCATAGATGATGACAAAGCTGCTGATCAGTGGAGCTCAGGAATATCTAAGAACAGTACAGAAGGAAAAGAAACTTCTTCAGTCTGTCAATCTATAAGCAAGTACAAAATAATCAGTTATTCCAAGTTCCAGAGAAAGGTCCTTTTCTTAGCAAGAAGACATTGAATTGTGTCAGCTAAGCATAGAAAACAGTGTATTAACATCCAAAAAAAATACAACAGACTTGGTCTGTGAGGAATGTAGAATAAGCATAGGATCAGGGTGGTTTGGGTTGGAAGGGACATTAAAGCTCATCATTCCACCCCCTGCCCCAGGCAGGGACGCCTTCCACTATCCCAGGTTGCTCCAAGCCCCATCCAACCTGGCCTTGAACACTTTCAGGGATGGGGCAACCTAGCTTCTCTGGGCAGCCCATGCCAGGGCCTCAAGACCCTCTGACTAATGAATTTCTCCCTAAAATTTAATCTAACCCTTCCCTGTTCCAGTTTAAAACCATTGCCCCTTGTCCTGTCACTCCAGGCCCTTGTCCAAGGTCCCTCTCCAGCTCTCTTGAAGTCCCTTTAGGCACTGGAAGAGTCTCTAAGGTCTCCCCAGAGCCTTCTCCAGGCTGAAGCCCCCCAGCTCTTTCAGCAGCTCCAGAGCAGAGCTGCTCCAGCCCTGTGATAACTCAGTAGCTTCCTCTGGACTCATTACATAATGTCCAGACTGATGTCTCAGACACGTCTTGGGAATTCAGAACAGCTGTTCAGTTAAATTTCCTTCTCAGTCTGCTCTGTCATATTTCTTTTTAAAAGTTAAAATACAAAAGTATTGCGTTATAAGGAACACGCGTAAGAAAGTACGAGAATGTCAAGGAAAGGCATCTCATGTTTGCTGCAGATGGGGCAGTCAGATTTACTGCAGAATATTTAGTTTTTCCTTTTGTGCCAAAGTGTAAAGGGGGTGAACATCTGACAGGCAGCATCCTCCGCTGCATGAAGGGCTGCAACAAACTCGTGACAAGAATTTTACAAGCATGTGTTCGTAATCTTTGCAACTTGAGACTTGAGTTGATTAAGGACAGAATGAGGTCCCTGGGGAGTTGGTTTTTTTTTTAGGCAAGCGTTTTAGCATGCCACAGCGTGATTATGTTATCTCAGCCAATAAACATTGACCTTATAAATGGGGGAAAACTCACTTCTTTTGCCGGTAAAATGGAACTTGTAATTATTGTTTCATCAGGTTAAGAACCCACAAAATTAGAACTGTTGTGTATTGAGCAATTGTACTGCCCTGTTCTGTTTGTCATCTTGAAACTGGTCATTTTGTGGTTTGGATTTCTTCTTGATCCTCAAGTTAATGTGTGGTTTCATGGCTCGTAAATAGATAGCAGAACTTTCTCAGCTGAATTTTTTTATTAATCACTTCTTTATCTGACTGTACATTTCGTAGGCCAGAGATTAAAATAGGCTGTGCTGCCAGATCAGATTGTTTCAGATTCAGGTACTTGAGAGTGTCCAGAGGAGGGGAAGGGCTGGAAGGACCTCCTGGGAGGGGTGGCTGAGGGCTCTGGGCTTGTCTGATTCAGAGAAAGGAGGCTGAGGGGTGAGGTCGTGGATCTCTGCAGCTTTCCAAGGAGACACAGAGAGGGAGGTGCTGAGCTCTTCTCCCTGGGATTTAGTGTCAGGATTCATGGCAGTGGTCCAAAGCTTTTATGGGTGAGGTTCAGACTGGATATTAGGAGACATTTCTATACCAAGAGGGTGGTCAAGCACTGGAAGAGGCCTCCTAGAGAGACCCTCATGCCCTTTAATATTATAATGCCTTAACTTCTGTTCCTGAAGTTGTCAGGCACTTGGGTCATGGTAGGTCCCTTCCAACTGGAAGTGTTCTTTCTCTTCTATTTAGATATCCCATGCAAAACCATGTTTGAGGAAATGAGTCATGGGTCATTTGTTGATAATGATTTCCATATTTGCTACTTACCTGCATAGTCTTACTTTTATTACTGATGACTTCCACATTTGCCACTTACCTGATTAATCCTGTCACAGACACACCTTTGCAGTGATGAATGTTCTCTCTGTACAGGAGTGTTAGGTGGCTCATGGAAATCAGGTGTTGTTTGAGTAATGAAAAACCAAATACAGAGTCACAGAATCATTAATGTTTGAAGAGACCCTAAAGACTATCAAGTCCAACCATCAACACAGCACCACCACTGTGTGCACCATTAAATCGTCTCCTGAGGTGCCATAGCCACGTTTTTTGAACATTTCCAGGGATGGTGGCTCCACCACTTCTCTGGGCAGCCTGTTCCAGGGCTTCACTACCCTTTCCATGGAGAAGTTATTCCTAATGTCCAAACCTCCCATATCCTCTTGCAGTTCAGCTGGGCTGATGCAGAGATGCTTCTCCAGTGACAAGGCAGAGCTGTGCTGGTCATGCAGCTGAGAGGGAAGCACAGGATTGCAAACAGGAAGTTTATCCTGTGTTTCTCTGAAACCAATCCCAGAGGAGCTAACCTCCTACCACATCCATCCACATTCCCACCCCTGTCCTGGGAGGTTGGACAGTTGGCTCTATCCACATGTTTGGGATAGGGGTACCTTTACCAGCAGGAAATGAGCAACCACAGCTGAAATCTGAACTCTCATCAGATAGGATTGGGCTTTGTCACCTCTGACTGGGCTTCATTTAAAACTCCTATTTTTCTTTCATAACAACTTACTCACTGTTTTTTCAGCTCAAAAGCCCTTTGGTGTATATTGTCCCCCCAAGGAGGTGACTCAGAGACTCATTCACAACACAGAGTTTGCAAATTATAATCTAGTCCAATTTGTTATTTTGGCGGAAGACTGATCAGGAGAGGTGGTGAATAATTTTGGAAACTTTTAGAAGCTTTTGGAGGAGCAGATGGAATTCCCTGCAGCTGTAGGGAGATTGGGGGATTAATGCTGGTGCATGTTAGGTGATTCAGTGCTTTAGGGGAAGCCTTGCGGAGACTGGGCCAGGACATGCTGCTTTGGGGTGTAGTTTTCTCTCCAGAGGTTCTGTTGCTGCTTCCCAGTGTTTAAATACATCATTTATTCACGCAGGTCTTCCAGGAAGACTGAGTTATTCTTATTTGGACTATCTTAAATGTTAAAGTTAAAATGGTCTTTGGCAAAGAACTGTCTGTTGAGATAAAGTGACCTTTCCCCTCCCGTTCCATTTGCAATATTTCAGTTATTTCTCCAGAACCAAAATCCAACTGCCTGAGCCTACTTTGCAAGCTGCACCTTTTCTTTCAATGGCTTCCCACTGCCAGAGGTTAGATGGGATATTGGAAAGGAATTCTTCCCTGTGAGGGTGGTGAGGCCCTGGCACAGGTTCCCCAGAGAAGCTGTGGCTGCTCCATCCCTGGAAGTGTCCAAGGCCAGGTTGGATGGGGCTTGGAGCAACCTGGGATAGAGGAAGGTGTCCCTGCCCATGGCAGGGGGGTTGGAATGAGATGAGTTTTGAGGTTGCTGCCAAGCCAAACCACTCTGATTGTAATGATGAACTTCCACACTGCAGGAAGTCTTTGCAGCTACTGATGTAGCTGACCATCCTTTTAGACCTCCTGAGCTGGCAATCTTCTTCCAAAGATTATTTTTTTAAAAACTATTTACTGTCTCCCTTTTGAAATAAACAGAGCAGTTTAGTTTTACCAGTAACTTGCAAGCTATGAAATGAACAGTTGGGATTCATCTGCAAGTCAAATTACTTTAAAACTGTAGATCAGTGAAGAAGCAAACTGAAACCTGAGTGGAGAAATGATGCCTCATGTGCCTTCTTGTCTCCTGCTGCTAACGAGAAAGGTGTGGGATGCTGTGAAGAAATAAATGTATTTGGTTCCCCTACAGAACCCCTAGTTACAAGCAGGTATGTCACCCATGTCCAGGTATGCCCAGGAGACATTTCCTTGTCAGCTGTGCAAGAGGAAGCAGGAATTCAGGGAACTCATCAGCCACTTGACAGGTGTTTACTCACAAGTGCAGCTGTACTTCACAAGAGCTCCGCATTTCCTGGTTCCTGTATTTCAGTCCTCCAGATGTGTCATAGCTGAGACAAGTGCTGTAAATTCTGGTGCCACTTTGCTGGGAGGCTTTTTCCTCTTCTTTTGATTGCTATCAAAGAAATATTTGACTGTATGGGAACAGTGAGGTGGCAAACAGCAGCTATGATCTCGGGGAGCGACACGTGGCTGCTGTGGTTAGTTTGTATATCATATTGGACAAAATGTGGTAGAGATATTTAATATCAGAGAATCACAGAGTGGTTTGGAAAGCTTATCTTGTCCCCCCTCGCCATAGGCAGGGACACCTTCCACTAGACCAGGTTGCTCCCACCTTTGAACACTTCCAGAGATGTGGCAACCACAGATTCTCTGGGATTCCTATGCCAGGGCCTCACCACCCTCTAAGTAAAGAATTTCTCCCATAAAGTTTAATAAAACCCTGCCCTGTTTCAGTTTAAAACCATTGCCATTACTGTCTGCCCACATAAAAACTCCCTCCATTTATGGCATTTCCTCCATAAATGTATTCTCCATGTGTTTTGTTCATTGATTTCTACAGGTGGAGAGGAAGTGTCCCAAGTGCGACAGTGATGTGAAGAGGCAGCGATTAATCCAGGCTTTCTTCTGGTCATGATCCCACCCACAGAAAGGGCAAGAAGTGGCTGTGGCTGTGCTCTGGCTCTTGCTGAGCTGGAGCAGCATGGAGGTTCCTTTAAATCCCTCTGGATTATGAGCTGAGCACCAACACAGATTGTTTTCCAGCAAAGGCGATCAAGTCTGAAAGGTCTCACTGCAGGAGACAAAGTAGAACACTGTCCTCTGTTAGAACTAAGGTGGTTAATTCTTTACTTATTTTATCCTCTGAATTATCCTGTGGCCTCTCTGAGGCTGAAATTTTATATCCTGGAGGCAGCTGTCATTTCTGGGCCCTTCAGGTAATACCAGATAGTGGAAAAACCCCAGGAATGCCACGACAATGGAGCTGAGCTGGCTAAGGAGGCTGGACGACCCATCCCTACCACGTTGGTGTTCCTGGAAGAGGTGATTCACATTCACTGTTTGGGGTTTGGCAGCAGCCACTGTCTCCAGTAGCAGAAGATACTGAAAGGGTCATTTTTTACAGATGAATTCCAGTGGTGGATGGTGAGCAAAAGGTCCTTCTCATCTGCTCTGCACCCCAAAGCCTGATTCCATCATCCATTGTGGTGGAATTTTTTGGAACATGCTTCTAAGGAGGCTTTATTCTTCACTCAGTGCTGGTATTTGCATGTGCCTGTGTTATCTGATTTGCATTCCAAGAAGAAAAAGGAACTAAATGGTTTAAAACTTTAAGATAAATCAAGTGAGATGGGTTAAAAAAAAATTCCTGAATACTTCCACTCTCTGTGAGTAGTGGATATAAGTGATTAACCTAAAAAATTGTATCAATTTTGACTCTTCCATAGTTTCTGTAAATTAGACTGCAAAATAAAACCATTTTGTCTAAATTGGGTGTGGTTTGATTAAAAAAAAGGAAT
Source organism: Lichenostomus cassidix (assembly GCF_008360975.1). Classification (NCBI taxonomy): domain Eukaryota; kingdom Metazoa; phylum Chordata; class Aves; order Passeriformes; family Meliphagidae; genus Lichenostomus; species Lichenostomus cassidix. Next base: position 6,785,098 of record NC_139500.1, on the reverse strand, counting down.
TTTAAAAAATAACCAGATATAAAAACACAGGACATTGAGTACTAATGGCCCTGATAGGAGGCGATAATCACCCTATAGGTGATTTTCATATTGATGGAATTTGTAAAATTCTATGTTAATAAAATTTTATCCTTAATTGACAAAATTGAAAAGTGAGCTGCATATTAACAAAGGTTCCTAGTTCTCCTGATTGTAGAATTCAAATCCGGTGTCATTTCAAATCTCAAAGTTGATGGTAGTGCAATGGGAAATATTGTACTTCATTAATTAAAATAACAAAGACACAGGCAGGAATTGAGGTAATTCTGGCCTATTATATATTTTGTCATGTTTAAATCTGTGAATGAATATTGCCTTCCCTCCATGTATCTATTTAGTGCAGCAAAACAAGAATAAATAATGCAGATAAAGTCCTGGGTGTTTCAAATAAAAATGGGGAAAGTGACAGTAAAATGTATGCAAATACAGATGTGCTGTAAAAATTAACAGAGAAAATATTTGGAGTGAGGCTGGGAGCAGTGAGGGGTAAAATGCCATTTATTGGTGGGTAGTTCAGTGCCTGGTCTGCTGGGAAGGCCTCCCAGGAAAGTTGCAGCTGACTGCTCATGCCACTGGAGGGAAACCATAGCACAGCCACGAGTGTCTTCAGGGGTGGTGATACCATGGCTCTGGTCAGGTTTGTTGATGGGAATTATCTACTGTGGGCTGCAAAAATGCTGCCAGATCCATCAAGACTGAAGGAAATACTTAAAAAGGTGTGGGATTGCCTTGGACAAGCATTATGATGCTGTTTTTTCTCTCAGCTAAAGTAGTTTTCTAGCTTTGCTTTTCCGGGAGTTGTTTCAGTCTGAAGACTGTTCCTGCCTGGGGATGCTCTGTTGTGAGACAGGGCAGAGAAACAGTGCTAAGAGTATCTCAGTGCCTTCAGGAGATTCACAGAATGGTTGGAGTTGGAAGGGAGGGACCTCTGGAGATCATCCAGTCCAACACCCCTGCCAGGGCAGTGTCACCTGGAGCAGGGGACACAGGAACACAACCAGCTAGGTTTGGAATGTCTCCAGAGAGGGAGACTCTATGACCTCTGTGGGCAGCATGTCCCAGAGCTCTGCCACCCTCCATGGATGGTTTCTGGTGCAGTGTGGGGATTGCACTGCAGTGGATCTGGGAATGGATCCCTGCTGTGGGTGATGCAGGCAGGGCAAATGGATGCTAATGTGTGCTGCAGGTGGGAGAACTGGGCAGCCTCTGAGGTCTCTCTCAACCCAAACCACTTTGTGTTTCCATGAGACCTTGAAGAAGAGGATCCCCAGCAGTCAGGACTGCTCTGTCATCTGGAAACTTGTTGAATTTACAGGAAGGAGGGACAGAGACAGCTCATTACTTACAAAGACCAGAAAGTGAAAAAGAGAACTGTCAGAAAAAAATCTGTATTGCTTTAGGTGCTTAGAGGAACTGATGCAAATTACTTAATGCTTGGAGGGGCAAAAACCTGCCCTGGACACTCCTTGCTGATTTTCAGAAACAAGTGACACATGGGTTACAGATCATGAAGGAAGTAGGTATTAATTTTTTGGTTGCCCCTGCCTTGCAGGGCTATGACTAGACCTGGAACATTGTCTGAAATTCTAGTGGTGTGTCATTGAAAAAACCTTTCCTGCTAGTTTTTTTTTTCCCCCCCAAAAAAAGCTGAAAGAACTCACAAAAGAGATCAAAAACAGCAAAGCAAAATGTTTTATCATGAAAGAGATGAGCCCTGTCTTTGGCTGGCAAAGTGGCTACTGATGGGAAGCATGGGATCTCTTTGATTTTCACAATTTTCTCTGAATTTTAACAAGAAACCTTACTTTGCAAGAGTAGTTTCAGAAGGTGGTGCTGCTGCACACCCTGAAGTGTGAAATGATTTCCTGTATGGGGAAGTGAAGTCAGAGCCATGGGAATATGATGCTGAATTCCTTTTCTATGCTACCTCCACTAGTCAGAGCCAGTAGTGAGTCGTGTTGTTTTCTGGTTATCAGGCAGCGACCCGTTGACCTGTAAACCCATTCTGGGAGGTTTGTTGGACTAACAAAGGAACAGACAGAAAAAGATTAATTGAAAGTCATTGTTCCACCAGACTCTGATCTCCCTAAAAGGTGGAGGTTGTCTGGGGAAGCCCTTTCTGTCCCATTAACGTGGTGTTTCGCTCTCTGGGAGCATCTACCTGACACATTTTTGTCATTGTCAAATTCACAACAAGAATAATTGTTGATGAGGCAGTGAAGAGCTGCAGACTCAATTTCCTGGTGCATTGTGTCCATCCCAGCAGGTGCATGGCTGGGACACAGGGACTGCCATCAGGTGACATCCAGGATGTACCACCTGCCTTTGATTCATACACCTTCTGGGTTCCTTGTGAAATCCGGGTAAGCAAAACTGAAATCATGTTTCTGCCCCTGGAGAAGGAAATCCTCTGTGGCTCTCAGGTACTCGAGCCTCTGGCAGAGGGATTTCACTGAAACTCTCCAGCTGGGGGAGCCCAGAGCTGAGTTTTCTGCTGGGTTCAGTCTAGTGATGAGTTTCACCCTAAAAAATGTCCTCAAGGGGCTGTGCCTCAGTGCCAGGGCAGTGCTGGGAGATTAGCTCATTAATTACTGAGCTGATGCACACTAATGAAGCAAAAGCCTGGCAGTCCTTGGCTCAGGGATTATGTCAAAACAAGTTAGAAATCATCAGGATTTCTTTGGACAGCTACAGGGGATTGAGATAAGCAGTAAAATTAAAAACAACTTTAGGAGGGTCTGCGAAAATCAGCCCATCACCTGAAAATCAGCTGTTCTGTGTAAAGTGCAAATAAACACAGTCCAGCCCCTGCTGTTGGACCATAGTACTGACCCCTCTTGGCTCCTGCTGGAATCAGAGGATTTTCTTTAATCAAGGTGGGTAGAAACTGTTTTACTGGAAGAAGCCTTGGATTCCTCCTGACCATTGAAGTTTTCTTCTCCTGGTTAGTAGAGAACTGGGTTTGATTTTCTTGGTAAATTGTGTATTTAGCTCTTGTAGGTTTGATCTTTAAGAGTGTTCAGAATAAAGTGTGGGATTCTCCATCCACAGCCCCAGCAGGTGAGAGCTGGAGGCAAGAGGCTCGTTCTCCTGTTGCAGAAGGCAAATGCAGAATTAATTCTCTGTAGTGATCTGCAAAAATCATCTGGCTGCTGACTCCTGAGGCAAAAAACCTCCACATCCTCTCAGGTCCTCACTGTAGTTCTCTCATCTTTCCAGAGACTTTGCATTTACTTTTTGAGCATGTGTCTGGTTTTGACTATTCACTGATGTCTGTTCAGAGGGATTCCGGTGAGACAGGGCAGGACAAAGTGCAGGAGTCCCGAGTATTGAAGCAGAGGGAGCAGGCGCTGCAACATGCACTCCCGTGGCTCTGCCAAGGCTGAGTTCAGTTTTCATTTGAATCTTCGGGGTCCAAGACTTATGGCAGTGTCACCTGTAAGGGATTGAAGTCATGACCCCCTCAGCTGCTGGATGTTGTCTCACAAAACGTACCTGTAAGTGTTTAGTGTTGCAGTTGGAGCTGTTGTCATCCTCGGTGCTCCTGAAAGGAGAGAGCTGGAGCTTTGAGCCGGCTTTAGGAACGCAGTGCCTAAGCCCTGACGATCGGGGCTGGTTTGGCAGGGTCAATGCCCTCGGAGGGCACCGGAATGGGATGGGGTCTCGTCCCGGAGCCCCTGGGCAGAGCCGGAGGGATGCTCCCCACAGCGCTGCTTCCACCGCCTCCAGCCACGGCCGGAATCTGCCGCTCTGAGCGCCTTTGGTGAGGCAAACTCTGCCAAAGCTCTGAGAGCGAGAGGCAGCTGCTGTTACTGGGAAGTTATTCGGCGTTTACAGCTGGGGAACAGAGCGTTCGCTGGGGAATTTCCCTGCCGTTCCCCTTGCCAGAAAACAATTCCTCACCAATGCCCTGTAAAACTTAGAGAGCTTTAAAATACTGTGCGAATTCCGCCTGCCTCCTTCCTCCACACAGGTCAATGGACTTGGTAGCTCTGAAAGCGTCACTTTTAGAGGCAAAGGCAGAAAAGCGGCGCTCGGGTGAGGGAAAGCGGAGCCGGTGCTGCCGCTTCGGGGGACCGGGAAGGGGCTGGTGGCCGGGATGGAGCCGCGATGTCCCCTCCCCTTGCGCCAGAGGGGTCTTTGCCACGGGCCGGGTCTATAAAGGTGCTGCCGGCTGCGGGGAGCGGAGCGGTGCGGAGGTGCGGGGCGGTGCGGTGAGCGGAGCCGGTCCCCGAGAGCGGGATGGGGACGGGGATGGGGATGGGGAGGAAAAAGAGACCTTGGCTGCTTCCCCATCAGCTCCTGCTCCCCCTCGGGCTGGGGGTGATTTCCCTCCCCCCGGGCGTGTCTGGCCCTGCGTGGGTGCTCGGAGTGCGGTCAGAGCCTCCCACCCTCAGCCGCTATAAGGCTCTGCTCCGTCCCTGCGCTGGGGAGAGCCGGCATCTCCCTCGGAGGAAGGGCTGACTGGGAGGAAAGCAGGCGAGGAATCTCACTGTTTCCCAGCAGCCCCTCCTTATCAGCCCTGCCCCATCTCCCACTGTTTTAACGCTGGCCGGTCGGGTTGAACCTGCTGCTGAAGAGAGGAGCTCCAGCCCAGCCAGCCCCAGCCTCTGAGGAACCCTCTCTGTCTCCTCAGATTTCTGATCCCGGCGCTTGGAAGCCCTCGGTGTGATGCCTTCCTGCCACGTGCCGAGTTTGAGGCATCCTTCCAAGGTAATGTTCCTTCTGCTTGTCAGGTTGAGCACGCGTGCTCTGAGAAGGAAAGGGAGGATAAGCAAGCTCTGGGATTGAGTCCTATCCTGAGCATCCAAAAGGTGTTAAAGATCCTAGGGAGTATGCTTTGTATTTGCTAGTTTGGGAAACTTCCCTTCTGTTTATTGACTTGCAAAAGTCTCTTACTGCAAGTGGTGGGGAACTGACTGGGGTGAAAGAGGAGGATGTGCTGGAGCTGCTTCAAATTCTGAATGAGGGAAACTGGGTTGTGAAGGCATCACAAATGGGTTTGGGAAGGATGCTCTGTCAGCTGGGATGGCAAAGGAGGATGACAGGGAGGCACGGGGGCAGCGGCTGCTCCTGGGGCTGGGGACAACATAGGGAGGGGGAACAATTTCTTGTCTTTACAACAATAACGAGTTCTGTAACAGCAGCAGCCGCGTTTGCTGCTCCCGCCTCTGCCAGAGGATGAGCTCAGGGCTCTTTGCGCTGTCTTTGCTGTAGTGGATGTTTCCCCCTCTCCTCCTTCTGCTGGCTGAGCTCGCCTGCGATGCCCAACCCACGTACCAATGGAAGGATGCTGTGACGAGCCAGAGGATCACATGCCAGCAGTGCCCGCCGGGGACCTTCGTGGCTCAGCACTGCTCCAGGGACAAACCCACCGTGTGCGCACCCTGCCCGGATTTGCACTACACTCAGTACTGGAACTACCTGGAGAAGTGCCGCTACTGCAACGTCATCTGCGGCGAGAAGCAGGTGGAGGTGCAGCAGTGCAATGCCACACACAACCGCGCCTGCCAGTGCCAGCAGGGCTACTACTCGGACATGGAGTTCTGCATCAGGCACTCCGAGTGCCCGCCGGGCTCTGGTGTTGTGAAGCAGGGTGAGTACCCACTGTGCATCCTCACAAGGCTCTTGTCACACCCCAAAATCCCCGCTGGAGATAAAAATCAAGGAGAAGCACAGCAGCCAATGCTTGCCCACAGCCTGACCTACTCCCTCTTAGCTCACCGGCACAGTGCCATCCCTCCCGGCATGATCCTGTTTCTTTTCCATGGAGGAATTTGGTGGGGGTTTTCCCCAGCTATCACTTTGAAAGCCTTTGAAATCCCCAGCGTTACACTTAGATGGGATGTGTCAATGCCGGTTACCTGCCTCAGCTGCCACAACGGGCAGAGCCAGGCTGTGACTTGTCCATCCCCAGGGCAGCTGATCCCCCTCTTCCACGCAGGTGGAGAGGTCCAAGCTGCTCCTGATCCTCCATCAGCTCCCTTCTCCTTGCATAGGCAGCCTGGGAGCTGGGAATGCTGATTATTCAGGCTGGAAAAGGTGGCTGATGATGTAAAGGCAGGGCTGGTGGATGTGTGTAGCTCTGGGGCTGGGTTTTGCAGTTTGTCATTGAGCAATTTGGAGAGGCTCTGTTGAAAACACACAGTGGGTTCCAAACCCATAAAATCAGCCTTGTTTCGATTCATGAGTCTGAGATTCCATGTTCTTGTGTGATCTCAGTCCCAAGAGATTTTAGGGCATTTATTTTCCTGTTTTTTCACCAGTACAGATTTCTCTGGTCCTTTAGTTGCTCTGAATGTGTGTAAATTCATCAGTTCCAGGCTCTGCCTGGAAACCACAGCAGGGGACAGCAAACCAGTGCGAGCTGCACCAGCAAACCCAGCAGCATCCTGCTTCATGCCTTGATGTGGGGAGGTTTTTGAAGCATGGAGGCTTTTGAAGTCCTTCCATGTGTGGAAGAGCTCCAGGCTCGCTGGGCAGAGGGGAAATAGCCTATTGTCTTCAGCTGATGCTGATGATTGAGGTTTGGGGTTTAGTTTTCTATGGGACATGACAAAATGCGGTAACACAGCAAAAGGGAAAGAAGATCTCCAAGCATTACAGGGAAGCCCTTTGAAATTAAATATGAAATTTGTCTGGAGGATTGGCTGTAGGACTGAGGAGCTATGCAAGCAAGCTGGGCATTTGAGGAGAAGCTGTTTTTATGTTATTATTTATTTTTTGCAAATGGCTTCTTGTGTGGGGGAGGATTGTGCCCCAGCCCAGCCACCTGAACACCACAGCAAGGACTGAGTGTCCAGCAGGGTGGGCAGAGCCCTGGGGCTGCCAGTGCTGCTGTCTGGATGGGGAAGATGTGGACTGGGGGCTGTGGGCAGAGCTCGGTGATATTTGGGGTGGATGAGGACTTTGATCCATGCGCAATGCAGTCCCTCTGGGCAAACCGACTTCTTTGGAATTTCCCATTTGCAAATGGTGGTTCAGGTGCTGGGCTTATGGCTGGACCTTAGAATCACAGAATTGTTTGTGTTGGGAGGGACCTGAAAGATCAGACTTCTGGGAAAGCAAAAGCAACAGCCTAAAGGGGGGTGCAACAAGGTAGAAACTGTTTGTAACTTGATTTGTGAAGAGGACATGAAAGGGGTGGGAAATTTACTGCTGCCAAGTCCTTTCCCTCTGCTCCCAGGAAGCAAGCAAGCTGCCTGGTGCAATCCTGCCTGCGTGGCATTGTCCCTGTGACACCATGAAAGGGCTGGCCCAGAGCCAGGGGAGAAGTGACAGTGCAGTCAAGGACAGCTGAGCTTTCACCTCCTCACAGACTTTTACTTTCACTTGGCTGGGAGCCTCTGGCTGCACCAGGAATGGAAGGGCTGTTTTGGCAGCTCAGCCACCAGCCTGGCTGCTGGGAGGTGGACTTTTCAGAGCAGATGCGATGTTCTCTTGCTGTTCTCCCATATCTGGGGGCTGATGACAAATAACCAGCTTGGGAGAAGGCTGGGGGAAGCATTGCTGTTTGCCCTATGTGAGGACATGCAATTCCAGGGGAGCTGCAGGCAGTGATCATTTCCAAACCATCATCCTCATGCTCGAATGCTGTCTGGCATCCTCCCCAGCTCCTGCCTCTGCTCCTGTACCAGCTTGTCACCTCACATCCTGTTGTCTCCCCATGCACAGGCACTCCCTTTGAGGACACCCAGTGCCACGAGTGCCCCTCTGGCTTCTTCTCCTCCAACTCCAGCACCAATCCGTGCCAGCCACACCAGGACTGTGAGCAGCAGGGGAAGGTGACCAACGTGCAGGGCAACAAGTACCATGACACCCTCTGCACCTCCTGCAGGCTGGGGAGAGGCAACAGCACACAGGAACCAGGTGAGCTGCAGCTCTGGGGTGGCAGGGACATGATGCTGCTAGGGTGAGGGAAAAATTTCTGGTGACTTTCTCCTGCTTAGGTGCAAAATGAGGTGAAATGCCTTGTAAAAGGATGGAGTGATCCATAATTTATAATAATAATAATTGACTAATAGTAATTATGGATAAAAATTGTCTATCATCACTTTGTCTCCCTCCAGTGTCAGTCCCATATGGCAAGGACAGGGTGCTGGGCTTAAGCAATGACCATTGTTCAGCAAGAAAAAGAGCTGACAGTGAAATCCTGATGGATCTTACCAGGGACAACTGGGAATGCCAGGAGAGGGGATAATTTTGGCAGCTGAGGTGCCCAGCTTGGCTGCTGCAGGGCTCCTGTGCTCCCTTTTCCCAGCTTCACCTGTTTCCTCTTCCTGGAAGCTTTTACTGCAGCAACAGCCTAGTCTCATGCAGGTTGAGCAGAGCAGAGCCCAAGGTTCACTGGGGCTGAGTGTAGGGTAGATTTTGACCTGTCAGGTGTAAAAGTAGAGATGTGGTGTCAACCACGTCACCGTGATGGTGCAGACATTGTACTGAGCCTCAGAGGAGGTGGAAGGTGGGGCAGGAGCAGCAGATCAGAGAATCCGAGAATCATAGGTTGGAAGGACCCTCAAGGACCATCTGGTTCAGCTTGTCTTGGCAATAGAATGGTGAAAAGTTGCAGGGCAGAGCAAAAGGCTCTGTTCCAAGGGTGCTTTGTAAACATGCTCCTTCCCCAAGTTATGGGGTGAGAAAGGGATTGAAAAACCATCTCAAGGGCCCCCAAACCCATCCTGATTGACTGATGCTGTCTGAGGTGAGGCTGGAAGCTCTTTGGAACCACCTGCCCTACCCTGAGAATCCAGACATGGGAAACAATTCCATACCATTGATCGAGTGGCAGCAAACCTGAACCCTTCAGCTTCCTAAAATATTATCAGTCATAAAGCCATGGAAGAGCCCAGGCAGGGGGGACTTCCAAAAGTCATCTGGTCCAACCTATCATGGGAAGATGAGCCTGGATGAGATTATCCAGTGCCATGTCCTGAAAATTTGCAGTGATGGGAATTTTGCCACATCCAGGAGAGGTTGCCCTGGTATGAAAAAATGTCATTCTTACATCAGGATGAAACTTGGTAGAAAAGCTTCAGAAAATCTCACCCAGGCACTGGAACAGGCTCCCCAGAAGTGGTCATGGCACCAAGCCTGACAGAGCTGTCCAAAGCTCTTGGGCATATTGTTGGGTTTTGGGATTGTCTGTGCAGGGCCAGGAGTTGGTCTCAGTGAACCTTGTGGGTTCCTTCCAGCTCAGAACATCCCGTGACTCTAAAAGATTCTCCTCTGTGGTGAGGGAATGTGGTGAGGCTGTTCCCCCGTGGCAGCTCTCGTCTTTCCATCATCTCCTGGCACCACCAGCCCAGACATTTCTCCTTACAAAGCCTGACTCACGCCACGGGTTCCCTGCCAGGAGTGTGATCCCAGCCCAGAGAATGGAAAGCTCCGTCACCAGCGGGATGCAGTCAGGTCAGAGCAGCGTCAGCAGCACGTGCGTCAGGCATCAGCCCCCGCGGCCAGACGGGCCCTTTGCAGATATTTATAGAGAGAGCAATGAGACATGAAGGTATTTTTAACTCCAGTTCATGATGATCCCACTCAGGAGGCACTCAAGGACCTGCTCATCATCAGCCCGAGTCTGGCGCAGAGGCAGAGCCTGCGCAGTGGAGCCCAACCCACCCCACTATAACCAGTGAAACTGTTCCCAGTTTGCAATGGCATGAAACTGGGCTAATCTCTCCCTGATTGAGTAATCCTTTGGCCTTGGTCTCTTGAAAACTCTTTCTGTTTTCATTCTGTGTGCTGGACGCACTCCAGCAGCTTCCACCAGCTGGGGCCGGATCTGTCCCAGCGCCCTGATTGGGGCTGTGCTCAGGGCTGGTCCTGTCACATGATTTACAAATCTGCGTGGGAAAACAGAAACTTTCAGGAAAAACAGTGTGCAAATACTTTCTGCCTGGACTTTTTCTCTATTCCCTGATGGGGAGGAGCATGGAGTAGGTATATTAACCTTCTTCAGAACTTTTACACGTTGTTTTCCAGCTGCCCCGTAGATGATATGTCACTGATGGGAAGTTCAACCTTCCACTAGACCAGGTTGTTCTGAGCTCCATCCAGCCTGGCCTTGAACACTTCCAGGCATGGGCATTCACCACCTCCCTGGGCAGATGTCCCACAGAGAGCCTTGGCAGGGCAGTGCCCTGCTCTCCTGTGTCCCTTTAACCCCCAGACTCTTTTCCCCCAGCAGCTACAGAAGACGACGACTGTGAACAAGCCATGATAGACTTCGTGGTGTATCAGAACATCCCCGTCAAGAAGCTGAAGCGCCTGCAGCAGATCCTGGAGCGCTCGCCAAAGAAGCAGGCACCATGGACCAGGGCAGCCATCCAGGAGAAATTCCGGGCTTTCCTCACTCACAAGAAGGAGGAGCACTCTGAGGTCACCAAGGAGCTGCTGGTCGCGCTGCGTGCCGTCAAGCTCCACTCCATCGAGGAGAAGGTCCGCCAGCGCTTCCTGCTGCCCTGAGAGCACGAACTGGACTTTTTGGGTGCTCTTTGTTTTGGTTCTTATCTTCTATGGCTTCATTAATTTATTCATCTTTCCAAACGTTACTTGAAAAGCAGCGTTAGAGATGAGTGATGGAGCGGCACTGTGCTGTGGCAGCTGTGTCACTGCCGATGGGATGGGATGGGATGGGATGGGATGGGATGGGATGGGATGGGATGGGATGGGATGGGATAGGGTGTGATGGGATAGGGTGTGATGGGATAGGGTGTGATGGGACATGTTAGCACCAGCTAACTGTGCCAGTGGCTGGAGCAGCTTCTGGGAGCTCACCAGGTGTTGGCCACTGATTTCCCAGCCCTGAGCAAGGGTCAATATCTTATCAGAAGAAAAACCTGCATCCAGGGTAGTTATTTCTGGGGAAGAACCTGGTCCCCTCTATAGAAAATTGTTTGGCTTTGTTTTAAACTGTGTAAATTTGGGGCTGTTGGGGGTTTTAGCAATTTAACATTATTTCCTACAGAGGATTTGCTTGTGGTTTTTTGTCATGCTTTTGTTTGAGAAGAGACTTTGCTGATGAGGCACAGGGAAGGGGAAGATGTTCTGAACTCACTGGTACAGCTGGCTTGAAATTTATTTCTAAACTACTTATTTTTATACCATGTGTGAAAGATGTTTTCTAACAAAAGAAACCAAAGAAGTTATTTTATCATACAAATCTCTGTCACCAGAATTCTTTCCTAGTCTCACTTGAAGGTGGTGTTGGGAGTCCCAAAGCGTCATTTCTGACCCAGCTTACCTTTGCCTGTTTTTCCCATGTGCTTTTTCACATGTTGGCACCCCTGCCCATGGCAGGGTGTTGGAACACCCATTCCAACATTCCAGGTCCATTCCAACCCAAACCATTCCATGATTCTGTAACTACACAACCCCAGCCCTGCCTTTGCCCCCATGAGCCACGGTGAGGCTGTGTGCCAGTGGGATGCAGACTGTCTGCACTGGGATTTATGGCCAGGGTGAAGCTCATGCCTCTTGGGTCAACCCAACCACATCCCCCTGAGCCCCAGCTCTGCCCCCAGACATGACTGGATGCTCTGTCAGCCAAGAGCTGGGCTTGGGGAAGCTGTGCTGACTGCAGGAGGTTTTTTTAAGCAGATGTTGCTTAGGGAAGTCAACAAGAGTGACCCCCTTGGGCATTTTCCAGCCTCTAACAATGATGACGCAGAGCTACATTTTCTCCCTTGAATGAATTTGACTTTTTATAGCTCTTTTTTAGCTGAGCAGTTGACAGGAATAGTTTGTGGTTCAAAAGAGTAATATAATCCCCCAGCTCGGAGCTGTTTAAAGCTCTCTGAAGCAAGTACTCTTTGGCAGTGCCCCCACACTTCCCTCATACAAGGAAGCTGTGAGAGGAAGAAGGGGATTTTAACCTCCTCTCGCTGCCCACTGACACACCCTGGGCTCTTCCTGCTGCAGTGACAAGTCAATCCACAGCAGTCTGGATGAATGGGGATTATCCAATGAGCAGTGCTTACCTCTTTGCTGCTCCAGAGCTCGGGAGTGCCTGGATATCTGCTCACACCTGCCTGGCACCACAGGCTTGAACTGAGGATCCCAGGCTTGAGCTGGAAACCCAGACTTGCAATGTCTCACCCCAGTTTTGGGCTCTGAGGGGCAAGCAGCTAAGTGATCCCGACATTGCTCTGGGTCAGTTCAGCCAGGGATAAAGAGAAGCAAATGGCTGAAAAGCTGAAGAAGGGACTTCTCACTCACCCCTCTGCACTGAGCCAGGGCTGATCCTGGCAATCCCCTCAATCCCAGCAATCTCCTCGGAGCTTTATCAAGCCTGGCCTTGAAATCCTGCCAAGGAGCTTCACAGGGGACCAGAACTCCCCTTCCCCATGCTGAGTGATCACCACATCTGATCTCTGCCGTCCCAAGCTGCTTCATTCCAGGAGGATGCAGCTCAATCCCTGAGCATCACTTACTCTGAGTCCTTGGCAGGAGCCAAGTGTCGCCAGCACAGTCTGAGAGCAGCTGGGGCAGGGGATGAGGAGAGTTTCCATTGGAGCACAGTGAGAACTGAAGCACTGCTGCAGCACTTTGCTCCAAGGCAGAGTACAAGGCAGGACACCCAGTGCTGATGGGTTGAAGGCTGGAGCAACCAGAGCCTCCAGCATTGGCTGCTTCTCCCAGCACCTCAGCTCCCAGATGGGCTGCCCTGGCCTGGAGAAGAGCCCAGGAAACAGTTTTTCTGCTTAATGCTGGTGCAGAGGAGGGAAATTTGGAGTCCTTTTTGCTATTTTTGGGATTTTACTTAATGTCCACAGTGATCCAGTCAGCACAGATCCTTTGTCCCTTCAGGCAGAGTGGGTGCAGCAGATGCTTTGGCAGGCTTGCTCTCACACACTGTGACTCTGAGGGGCACTACCCACGTGTAGGTGTGGAAGGGCGAGGAGAGCAGTCAGCTCCTCCCCACCCTGTTGGGAAGTGATGTCTTGCTGAGCCTTGTGGCCCCCCCAGCACTGAGTCAGGGTCCACCTTGTCTGACCCCCTTTAGGGCACCATGTCTGGCACCCTTGTGCCTTGGCAGGTTGCAGGGAGACCACAGAGCTCAGGGGGATGATGTCCTGTGCCACCAGCAGCTCCTCAGCTCAGTGCCACCCATGACTTGCTCTGCCAGGGTGTCCCCTGAGCACCCACAGGTTGTTGCCATGCTCTGCTCAAGGGGTTTGGAGTCTCTCCTCAGGTCTTCCCCTGACCTAGGTCCCCTCGTTGCCTAGTTAGTTGGAATTTCTGTGCAGGGAATTTTCTCCTCATGTGAGCTTGCAGGCAGGGTGACTGAGGATGACCTTTCTGGTAAACATTAACCTTTACAATAGTGGTCAAACACCCTGGCATGTGAGTCCTGCTGGGCTTCCAGGAAACAGGCTTTGCTGGAAAAGCCAGGATGAGCTCCACATGATGCCAGCCCTGGCATTCCCCACCTCTGCTTCCATTGCCTAGCACCCAGACCATAGCAAGCACTCCCAAACCACCCGTGGGCTGATCATGAGGTATTTCACCTTTTCAGCCATTGAAGTTAAGAGGACAAAAACCCCTCTTGGTTTCCACGGAAGTTTCCAAAGCCAAGAGAGAGAAGAGGAAGAGTTGGCAGCGTGAGATTTTTCCTGATGGTTCAAATGACTTTCCTCGTAAGCTGTGGCTGAGGAGAGCACATGGTAACATCTAAAAGTGGATGCAGTGCTATCCCAGGATGACTCAGACATTTAGTACACAGAAGATAATTTTGCAAATTCTACAAGTATTGCATAAAAAGCCAATCCCATGCTCTTCTCCATGTCAGGCTTCCCCTGCTGTTACATGCATAAACCCAGAAAAAATCCCACAAAACCACTGGTTGGTTGGAAGCACTGAGGTGGTTTAGGTCAGTGCCACGGTCTCCTTGGCCACCTCTCACCACAGCCAGGTGTGGCAATGACTCAGGCTGGTGGTGATGCCTCAAAGCCTGGAGCACTGGCAGCAGGAGCTGACGTGCTCCCAACCTGCTCACACAGGAGCAGTTGGGACATGTCCCTCTTCACCCAAGGAGAGCCCCACGGGTGCTGGCCCAGCTGCAAGCCTGGAACGAAGTCAGCAATTGACTAACGTGAGCGGAAGGAGTCAGAGGGAGTTTTTCGAGTGAGGTCACATGGAGCTGGCTCACACCTTGACCTCCAAGTGCAGAGAGGCTGGGTTGCTGGAGGGAGCCAAGGGAGGGAATTTCTGAGGTGTGCAGAGAGATGCAGAGGGGATGAAACCAGTGCAAACGCACAATCTAGCTTGTCGAAACAGCCTGCAGCCCTCTTGGCCCTGAGGTTGCCACCTCACCACACTCAACATGGGTAAATTCACTCCTGCCTGCAGATTCTCCCACCCTCCCGTGTTGCTCAGCAGCTGACAGTGGGCTGAGTCCTCCAGACTCGGTGGGAGAGGAGTCAGAGAGTGCTAACACACACCAAACTTGTTTGAATTTGCCCATCACTATTCCAGAGGTGCCAATTTTATCTTATTTGGAAGCACACTTCTATTTTTCTTCCAATGGCAGGGTTTTCCCTTCAGGCTGTGATCCTGTGTTGTGTGTCCAGCCTGTCCCTGCTGAGACTCATCCCTCACTGCAGTGACACAACAATGGGACCAAATTTCCTGGTGCCAGGGCTGGAGGGGAACAGTGCCAGACATGCTGGAGAGGCAGAGGTGAGCCTGAGAAAGTCAATCCTGTCCTAGAGCAGGAGCAGAGAGGGCTGAGATGTGCAGCCCAGCCTGTGGGGCAGAGAACGTGGATGTCAGGAGGTCCTCTTTTCCCACAGGGTCTCACCTAATTCCCTGCCTTCATCTCTTCCCCTCCTCAGTTTGTAATTTCTGTTCCTTTCTGTGCTCAAGAAACTTCCTAAGAGTGGGAAATCTCCAAGAGAGAGCAAGAGGAGGCACAGTAGGTGACCTGTCCCAGCTGGGGCCAGGGGGACACAGGGGAACAGAGTGGTGAGGACCAGGTCACCCTGTGATGAGTTGGTGTCACTTTGGCCAGGTGAGGGGATGGATGAGGGGCTCAGACCATTGATCTGCATCCAGAGCTGGATGAAACTCTGCCTCCTGAGCACTTATCATACATTTCTTAATTAAAAGAGAATTTTTGCCTTGTGTTGACTAAAACCAGAACCTGACTGATCAATCCTTTCAATGAAACCATGAAAACCTCCATGAAAAACATTGATGAAAAGGAAACAATTTGATTTGTCAATATATTCCTATTAAAGAAGCTCAAACACATTTCGGCAGCCTGATGACCCTACAAGTGTTGCTGAAGGGTCCCCACTTCAGAGGCATGTCTGGCCTTGGGGTGCATCAGGGGCTGGGAGGTCAGTCCCTACCCTCACTTCACTGTCCAGCTGCCTGTAAGGGCCTTTGTGTCCCCCTTGCAAAATGACAAAGTTGGAACTAGATGGTTTTTCAGGTCCCTTCCAGCCCAAAGTGTTCTGTGATTCTCTGAAATGGGATGATCTTTCCAGGTTCCACATTCCAAAGGTGTTAGGATGTCTTTGGAGTAATCACATACCCAAAAAGCAAATTATTGCTGTCTGCTGCTGAGTAAGTTGAGAAGAGATGATGGTACCTTTTATCACCCTCTCTCTCAGAGTAAATTAAATTATTCAAGGATATTTAGTGCTCAACAGACTTGTTTGGACAATGCTGTAGTGCTGAGTCAACTACTTGAAAGGGAACTAAGGAAATACAAGAAATTGTCTTTTTTAACCAAAATTTGGATCTGGTTTCTTGTGGCAGTTACAGAGAACAATGCTGTAGTTTTCACTTATTCCTAGTGTTTCCTTCCAAGCAAGTGCTGGGAGACCACTTGCCCTTCACAGGAGAGCTTGGTTTTTTCTCTGAGAGGTTTAAAGGGTCACTTACAGGGGCAGCACTGACCTTTGCTCTCTGGTGACCAGTGACAGGACCTGAGTGAATGGCTGGAGCTGTGTCAGGGGAGGTTTAGGTTGGATATTAGGAAAAGATTCTTCTCCCAGAGGGTGGCTGGGTATCAGAACAGGCTGCCCAGGGAAGTGGTCACAGTCCTAAGGCTGCCAGAGCTCAAAGAGTATTTGGACAATGCTCTCAAGCACAGGATGGGATTTCGGTGTGTCCTATGCAGGGCCAGGAGTTGGACTTGATGATCCTTGTGTGTCCTTTCCAACTCAGGATGTTTTATGATTCTATTTGGTCAGACATTGTTTGGCTCCCCTGACTTTGCTCCCAAGGTACTTGAGCTCTAATGATCAAGTCTGGGCACTGTCTCCTCTTAGCTTGAATAAAATTATAATGTATGAATAAACCTTCTGGTGCCCTTTAACTTAAAAATAGTTTTCTGGGTAACAAAGGCATGGCCAGAGTTACAATGTCCATACACAAGACTCTCCCTGTTTTGAACCAAGAGCTCTTGAAGTGTTATTGTCTGAGTCAACAGGAGCCTTCCCCCAGCAACTGCGTGCTTGCCCTTGAGAAACAATTATAATTACACAATGTTTAGGGAAAGAGGCAGAAAACCTGCTGTATCTAAGTGACTAAGCAGTACTGGGGATCCCAGACCTCACAGTGCCACGTGGATGTGGGGAGAATCAAGGTTCCTGCTGTGGTGTCCTTTGTCACTGCTCACCCAAGCATCACCCTGGGCATCCACTGCACCAGGATCCTGTGCTTGGTCTGGGGCTCTCCCAGGTGCTCTGACCATAGGGGAGCTCCAGCAAGGCAGTGATTTAGCTCTAACACGGGAGTGGAGCTGGGAGACTTGATAATTTGCCTACGGAAGCACAAGCAATGAGGACTTCCCAGCTATCGCCGTGAGGAGATGAGCTCAGCAAGGATGTGTTCTGGGTGGTCAGTGCTGCTGAGCCTCAGGCATGTGGATTTCAGGGTGTTTTTGAGTGGGAAGTGTAAGGCACCAGATAAAGAGGCCAGATTGGCTTCAGGGACCTGATCCAATGTGCTTGCTCAGCCTTGGTAAGATCACACAGATTCCCTGCTGCTAGTTTCTATTCCCGTCTCTCTCTACTTCCTTCTGTGATACTGCAGCTTGCCAGGTGATTTTTTGGACTTCTCTTGGTCTTCCCAGAAGCTAAGATTAAAGCTCTTTAGCTGGGAAACTTGGGAGATAAGGAGCGTACATTTCCCACTCCACGACTCTGAACCTGAAAACAAAAATCAGCTCTGAGAATATCAAGCCCAAGTTCTTCTTTCACCCAGTTTCATGCGCTGTGTGCTGTCATGTCACAGAGGAACAGCCCTGCCTGTGATTCAGCACCTCCTGTCTACAGAGATCCCCTGCCCTTTGATACACCAGATGTACTCACAGGGTAGTTACTAGTCTTTCACAGCTTGTGGTGTGGGATATCCCATGATCCTGCCTCTTCTCATGGCATGGAGATGAGCTGTCAAACTTTTCACCACACTGAGGATGTGGGTTCAGCCCTGGGAGAGCTTAATCTTTGCTGCGTGGGATTGATTGGTTCTGGTTCAGTTGTTGTCCTTCCCCAGAAGGCCACAGCTGCCTTCGCCCCCACTGCTGGCCCTGCAGGGCAGAGGTCTCCTGTCACAGCGTGGTGGTGGATATTGGGGGTTTCATGAGCAATTGCAAATACCTCGGTTAAAAATAAGTCTTGTTTGTGTCAGAGGAGCAGAATCTTCCAGCAGGGCAGGATTCCCCTCAGTATTGCCCAAGTCCTATTTTGCCCCCGGCAGAAGAGCCAATCTGAAGGGTTTTGGTCACAAAACCCAGCAAAAGCTCAGCGTGGAGTTGAACTCCATGATCCTTGCTGTTCCCTCCCAACTCAGGATATTTAATCATTCTCTGAAATACTGAGTTGCCCATAAATTCCTTTGCCTGTTACTGTTACAGGCAGTGAGGAGGTGCTGTGTGCAATACCAGCTTCTGGGAACAGCAAATTCCTTATTAGTCCTTATGACTACCTAATAGAATGCTTTTATTCTTGGTGGGAGTCTGACTCAAAAATGAAAAAATTGTAATTAAAATCTCCAATGAAATGGCATTAGGTTGACTTCTGAGAACTGGCAGAGGAGTTCCTGGCTGTGAACTGAACTGCAATGCAACAGAAACAACTCCAGAGGTTTCTGTTTCAGGAAAGCACTTAAGGATAAACTTAATTTTACAGTGAATTTAGTTTGCCCTCCAATAAGTGCTTCTGGTGCGTGCTGAATACAGATGGCTTAAGGCTGCACTGGGTCAGAGGCTTGGATCAGTTCCTCCAAATGTTTAGCACGAAATGCATTTGGCTGAAGGATGTACACTTCCAATTATATGGAATCATAGAACACCAGAATTCCAGGTTGGGAGGGACCTCAAGGATCATCTGGTCTTACCTTTCTTGGCAAAAACACAGCCTAGATAAGACAGCCCAAGCACAAAAAGAAGTTACTGCTCATGAGTTAGCAGTGTTAGTGAGGATAGAATACTATGCTTTGGTCCAGCAAGGATTTTGTCTCAAGGAAAGGAGATCCTGTGAGCTCCTAAGTTCCTCACATTGCTGAGTGACTGTATCCACTGCCTCACCTCAGATGGGAAAGGTGAAACTGCACAGACCTCCTCACAAAAGGATGTGAGGAATGTGGTATTCAATGGGACACTCAAAACGGAAATTTTGAAACTCATTTGGCATCAGCAGCTCTAAGGAAAAAGCGCAACTGAGAAGGAATGAGGAGATTCCTGCCTCCTGATTTTGTTTTTAAAAAGAATGTCAGGCAGAATTCCAGCATTGTATTGTTAACTGCCAGTGTTCCTCCTCTCCTTGTTTCCAGTCGACGAGGACCTAGTTTATGGAAAACATTTAGGTAATTTTTCCCCAGTGCTATTGAATACTATGCTGTCCATATTTCCTGCGTTAGGTGTCTGTCCTTTTCCATGAAGTGTGGCTAGCACAGGTTTTTCCCATGAGAAATTTTCTTGTGTTTTATAAATAAAGTTTGGATGTTGTTGGAACAGTGTCCCAGAACTTGGACAGTGCAGGCCTGGCCAATCAGGCCTGGGGGAAGGCTTCTGACTGACCAATCTGGGTGACTTTTGAGAACTCTATATATGTGATGAAATCAAAACAATAAAGGTCATTCCTTCTTGCCACTGAGAACTGGTGCCTTCATTACTCTGCTAGCTGCTCAACAGCGACAATGAAGTCTGATTCTTTTTAGTACCAATTTGTTGCTTTACCAGGAATTTTAACCATCACTCCCTTCTGATGCAATGGGTGAAGGCTTGTGATCAAATGCAAGTTGTGTAGGTGAAGTTATACGAGAGCAGACACTACTGAGAGCTGGGATTAGATCCTAATGAAGGCAGTTGGAGAATAAAAAAAAAGCACTGAGTGTGTGTAAAATGAATGGAAAGCCCCCAGGAGTTGTCATGGAAGCTGGTTTTACCAGAGGAGCATAGAAACAACTCCCTTAGGGATTGCAGAAGCACAGGGAGCAAAACCCAAGGGTAAAGCTGCAGGAAATGCCCAAGGTCAAGTAAACAATAACTGTGTTATCCACCAGGAATGTTTCACAAGGGATTTCCAAGTAGTATAAAATTCCAGTGTAAAAAGCACCTGCTCCAGTTTCTCTAGCATCCATTGTCCTGGTGAGAGCTCAGCACAGTGGAAAAGCTCTTGGCATCTCACCACTGCCTCTTATCTCCCAGGGGAGAAATTTCAGGCAAATTTGACTAGGAAATTGTGCCAGGAGGGAATTTTGAGAGGTCACCCCACCTAGAACGTGTCTGCATGGCAGGGTCGATTCAGCCTGTCTTTATTAACTGTCCAAATTGCTGTTGGGAAATCTACAGACAAATACTCAGGAGACTGAAAACAGCCCCAAGGCTGAAGGCAAACTCAGCCCACGGTGCTGCTTTGGGTAAAACCAGAGGACCAGCAGCAGAGTTGGACATGGAGGCAGAACCCACTGTCATTCTTGTGTGGACACTGCTGGCTGTGGCTGCCAGGAATTACCATCCACATTAATCAGATTTTTTGATTTAAAGGGATATTTGTCAAGTGCAGTGACAGTACCACTCTTTGCATTTCTCTAGAAATTTTCTCCTTAATACCATTTGCCTGCAGAGACATCCCAACATACTGTTAAAAAACAGTGAAATGCCTCGATGAAGTCAGAACCCTCCAAAAGTACTTCAAGGCAGGTTTTTAGCTGAGCCTTACATTTCCAAATCTGCACTGGTAGGTCAGAGTCAGTTAATCAAGAACACTTCTGGAAATCATGAGTAACTCAACAATCTCACACACAGATAAAACATCATTGCTGAGGAGACTCACTCCAGACTGTGATGTGTATTGTAACAGCAGATCCTTTCCCTAAACAAACTGCTGGGTGTGCTGGACGTGTCAGTAGTACACAAGCAGGTTGATAAGGAAGAAGACTAAAAATAGCAATAAAACCATTCTACAGCACTTGCTATCACATCCACTTCTTTATGATGGCCTAATTTCAGTTTAGCAGAGCAGGAAGAATGGCCAGGGGCACACACCCCAAACAGCCTGTTTCCTCCACTTTCTCACACAGATGTTAATGGCCAGAGGCTGAACTAAGATGCTGGACTTACTCTGAAGCTGAGTCTGATTTGTCTTGGCACTTTCCCTGGTTCTGTGGAACAAGAGGTCTTCGGAAGTGGGATGAGCTCTGACCTCAGCACCACTGTGACACAGACCCTTAGCACTCACATCACTGCTGTCTTGCACGAGGATGGGACTGGATTAGGCTGGACCAGCCAAAAGTGCTGTAATTCAGTTACTCTGTGTCCTTCCAAAGATCCAAATGAAGATGGAATTGCCAACACAGCACTGGGATTCAAAGACTCACTGGGATTCTAAATGTCTTAGAAGTGGTTTTTTTAGCTCTTGCCTCCTGCTGCTACCAGCTGATGAATGTTAGCATAGGAAATGCCAGATGGGTGAGAGAAATGTAATCATCTGCCAATGTTCAAATAAGGCAAAGTGGGATCACTGCTGAGGTTATTAGACACTTACCTTTATTTCACATACAGCAAGCTAAAGGAAGCAAGAACTGCTAAGTTCAGATGATCAATCTGTTTCTCCTTGGGAGGATAAAGCAGCTCTTCAGGCAATTACATTGCTGTGAACAGGCATGGGCAAAACAGTTCCAATGAAAATGTATAAACACATGGAAAACTGACTAAATTTGAACTATTCAGAAACATTCTTGCTTTGTTCGAGATCTGGCGTGGGGTTCACTTGAAACAAAAAAAGCATTTTAAATAAGTCTATGTGTCCTGTAAGTATAAAATGTGATAAATTATTAAATTTCTGATCAAAATGTAAAAAACTGTCCATCTGCTGGGGTACTGCTCTGGAAGCTCATTTTGAATTAGAGTGAACTTTACACAGCTGATTGCACAGAAATCCTTGCTGATTTGTTGTGGCCAGAGCACACTCATCCATACCTATCTCAGCTTGGGCATGTGTCTGGGAAAAGGACTCTCCCACGCCTGACAACTTGGAATCCCGAGGTCAAAACATTTCCTTTCATTTAAGAGCCCCTGCTGATATGTGCCACAAAGCAGTCTGTGTCTACAAAGTGTTTTTTCCTCCCTGGTCTCCCAAGAAAAGAGGGAGCAAGAGATTGGAGAACAGTATGTGGAAAGCTCGGAAACCCCCTTGTGTCCCATAGAATAGATATTTCAAGACACTTGATTAAAGTGTTTTGACTCTCAGCAAGGTACTTTTGTTCATTAGTTACTATTTTACATCTTCAGTGTAATTATCAGTACCAACCCTGCCAACCAAAACAGCCAGGGCCACAGTCACCTTGAAAACACTCAGGCTTTCCAAGTGTTTTCCAAGAATCCAGTGAGAGAGATGCTCCTGATAATCAGTGGCCATTGGTTCTCCAGAAATTTAGTACTCTTAAAAAATGTCAGCCCTATATCACATGCAGCACCCAGAGAAAGTGACACTTCCTACACTGGGAGAGTGATCTCCAAGGGATCCTCCACATTCACAGAGCACACAAGTAGGATGACTGGGTCATTAGGTCTGAAGGAGCCTTACTTTTCTTATTGAGAAGCAAAATTCTGCTTTCCAGCTTGCAGTTGTTTCCACTGACTTCACGTGCTTAATGACACAGCTCAGCTGCCCTCGTGCTTGGACCCAAATGTGAGCAAATGGTGTTCTCACAAAAACAATCTGCAACGAGTTGCATGCAGAAGATTCAGCAGACGCCAACTAACAGACTTCAAACAAATACTACTGACTTGCTCAAGTACAGCTTGATTAATGGCCCCTCCATTATGTCAGCAAACAGCACACAACATTCATCAATGCCAGGAGTAAATAAAACAGGAGAGGAGCAACACCCATTGCCAAACCACCATGAAATTCATGTAAAAACCCATATTCAGGGAAACAATAGTGATAGATCAGCAGATCTAGCTGAGTAGGCGACGTAAGAACTGAGCATTGTTCGACTTTTGAGTGCTGACTCTCTATTTCCTTACTTTACAAAAAAACAGAGGGCTAAGTACTGCTACTCCCAAATATCACTTGTTTCAGCCAGAGAAGTTCAAAGAGTAGGAAGCTTTATTGCATACTGATTTCTCCCTGTCTAGAGGTTGTTTTCAGCTTAGAAAGATCACAGAGAGGCCCTCGATTCACTCCAGTTACAGAAGATCCCAATTACTCTTAGGATTAAAGAGAATGCACAAAGAGACTGGCAGTCAGAGCAAGGCAGTGCTTCTGGAATCCATGTCCTTGTAGGAATATCCATTTCAACCAGCATACAACTGTGCAGTTGGATTTGATGATCTTCAAGGTTTTTTCCAACCTTAAGGATTCCACAATCCTACGACCATTGTGCAGTTGCTGGTTTCCATGTCTGCTTTTACCACAGGTCAAAGTTACAAATCAACACCCCAACTGAAAATCAAGCTCTAATCACCATTGCCTCTCCCCACTACACAAACAGCAGCATAACAGGGCCAGTAACACCCTGCAGTAACACGGGGCTAGAGCAGCAAGGGATCTTCTCAGTTAGGAGGGATAGCCATTCCCCAGGCTGCTCCTCCCCTTCCACATTCACCTACACATTTCCTTCAGGAGTTCCTTCATGTCAGCGGCCTCCAGCCTGTTAGACTAATAAATCAGGAATCACAAAGTAAGAGAGTAGAAAATTAAGTCCTTTGCATCTGCAACAATGTGTAGGTTGCTACATAGGATGCTCTTAGGCCAATGACTTAATACTTAAAGTAAGAGATTCCCACCCCCCACCCAGTTGGAATCCTTGGCTCAAGTTTTTTTAGACACAGAAAGAGAGTATTTGTCTCCAAACTTAGGAAAGAATCAGGTGTAATAGGAATCCAGTGGATCACCTTCTTTAAAGGGAACACAAAAGTGTGTGGAAAGAGCATGTCCATTCCTTGGCTGGCTCGGAATTCCTACGTGATGTCCTTCTTTCTCGGGGGACGGTGGATGTTCCTCACCACACACTTCACCATCCATTCAATCCCTTCGTTCACCCCTTTGCTAAGGAAATAAGACAAGCAGACAAGGTTTTAAAATAAATCAACAAGAAGCAACCCAGAACAAAAACATGGTTCATATGGGCCCTAGTGGAGCCCTTACATAAGAAAGGGAAGGGCTCTACTCAACCCACAGTTATATGTTGGCATTTCTGTGTTATTTCTCATACAGGCAATACGGATCTGATTTCTTTTAGATCTGAGATCAATATGATCTCAGCAAATAAACCTCCATCCTTTATTTTTCTGGTGTCTGTGCAAGTCTACACCCAGCTTAGTCACCAACTCTGTAGAAACCTTGGGATGAACAAGCATCAAACCACCTGACAGCTGGTTTGAGGTTATTTTGCCACAAACCTCACACCATTTATATAAGATCTCACCATCCTGGTTTCAGCTTTCTGTAATCATCTGTGCTGGGGCTGCCAAACAAGTCACCACCACAAGTCAGCCATGACTTTCACGAGTTATTTATTCTTTTAGAGCAAGCTCAAACTGGTATTTTGAAAGGAAATTCCAAACAGATCAAAACTAGAAGTGTTTGTACAAAAAGCACAACTGAAAGGTGGTTTTTCATAAGGTTATCTAATACTTCTCTTCCAGTCAGTGCCTGAACATTGCTCTTGTGGTCATTCATCTGCTTGATGGTATGTGATTTGCAGCCATGCAGACAACAGATTTTTTTCAGTTTAAGAAGTTTTTGTTATCCTTTGCAGTAGCTTGTATGATAACACAGATTTCTTGCTAAATTTATAAAAGAAAAAATTTCAAAACTCTGGATTCAGCCCAGGCAGTAATTCAGCCAGGAGTGTTCCCACCACCTGGAACAGAACTTTTGGTTCATGCCAAATAGCACTTTTCCCTCAAAGAACTGAAAGTACAAAGAACCAAAGTACTGCAAGACTCTATGTGCAATAATGATGCTGAGATATCAAGAATCCAGTGGGCTGGTCAAGGTTGTGGCACGCAGCTGCGTGGGCCCAAATTAGGCTCTCTTTTAGTCATCAAATTTTAAACCACAGGAATCCCCACGTAAGAGAACTCTTGGGGACTGTTATATCATCCCCACCACAAAGCTCATCTGCAGGCCAAAGACTATGAAAGCAAGAGCATAATTATGGCAGCAGCACTGGAGCACCACCCATTTCTCTGGCAGATGCATCAACAGCTGCATTTCCAACTGACTTCTAACCTAAAAACCAGGAGCTGCAGCAAACCAAGGACTATTGTGTAAGGAGAAGGGATGATACAGGACCACAAATACTCCTCCAAGTCCTGTTGCTCTCAGCCAGCCGTACATTTCCACTGTGTTTCACAGGAAGGATTTACAGATGAAGTTACTGACCTGGTGCAAGTCCAAGGCTCTCAAATAAGTGTCTGTCAGTGCTGGAAGGGAGCACAGCTCCCTTTCAAGACTTAGTAAATCCTGTAGTGCTGCTCTGTGTGTGATACTCCACAGCTGTTTAGTCAACCAAACTCTACCCATTCTCATACTCACCCAGTAAGGGCTGAGCAGGCTTGAGTCAGGCAGTCTCTCTTCCCAATTTTGTTAATGCAGTCACTGAATGCTGTCTTGATGTCAGGTATTGACAGACAAGTCTGCAAAGGGAACCAAAGAAGAGCTTGTTAGTGCTACAAGACATGGTGAGCTTCTTCCACAGTGAATCCTACCACATCTACAGTTCTGCTTCAGTCAGGATGGCAATGCTGTGACATTAAACTCCCTCACCCACCAACACAGCAAATTCACCTCTTTGCATTCCAAAGATATGAACATGTTCTTTTTTCACCAAAGAGAACACTGTTTGCTAACAGTACACACACACTGCCTGACGTCCCTGATCCTTAATTTGCACACAAACAGTCCTGAAAATGAGTACAACGTGCACCCTCTAAGGATATTTTTTCCAAGCTGCTCAACTGTTACACACAGCTTGTTTACCAGGACACCACAAGAGCTATACTATTTACAAAACCTTTCAAAATAGTGTCCCTGCCCAGCTGACTCTCTGCCAGCATCCTGGACACTCTCACAAACCAGCATGTGATTTTTCCTCAGTTCTCAGTACATTCCTTGGTATTACAGCCATGCCCCACCGGCACTTCTCTGTTTGCATTCAGAGAAAACACTGGCAGCACTGAATGCAGCACGTTTTCTGATGCCTGATGTCACTGTGCTCTCGAGCCCCAGCAGCTCTTGAACTTCTGTGAGGCTGCCAGGAGGCTGCTGGGAACAACACTACAAATCGTAACACCCAATAAACCAGTGGATTACTCTCCTGACATAAATCACAGTGTCACCATAAAAATCTTACTCTTAGAGCTGCACCAAAAGCAAACCTGCCTTGCCAAAGTCTGGACTTGCAGCTCCCTGAGCACTCAGCGCTCATTTTTACCTCAGAAGCCTTGGACAAGCTATTTAAGTATGTCAGCTCACCACAAGCCCACCTTTCTTCCTCTCTGCAAAGACATTTTGGACCTTCAACAAGGCTCAAATACGTGTTTTGAACCTTCAGTGAGGCTCACATATGTGTTTTGGACCAATGTTCACACAAATGCCAAGCTGGACCCTTTTGAGTCCTGAGGATTGGCCAAGTGGATGTAAATGCTGAGAGAACAGAAATACGGAAATTTATGTTACCAGCCGTCCATTTGCAAAACACTGATTCTGGAGAAATTAAATACAGGAAATTTCTGTGGACAACAGAAGTAAGCAGGTTTCATTGCTTATAAATAGGAAGGGATCTTAAGATATGGCTTGAGAGGAGTTTAACAACACCCAATTCACCCAGTGCCCTTGACTCCGTTCATTGTGCAACTTTTGACGACTGTACTTTGTTATGACCTAAGTTGCATTTTTAAACTTGCCCTTTCAATTGATGACCTGGAAATTGTATCCAAAAGTGTTACTGACATCATTCCACCAAGCCTCAACAATTTCGTTCAGGATTTCTGCCAAGTGAAAAACGTGCAGTTCATACAGATGAGCTGTCAGCCACAGGATAAATAGTTCATTAAAAAAAAAAAAACCCAAACAACAAATACCAACTTTAGAGGGAGTCAGACTGGACTTGGGAGTTGGAATTCATACCAAGAGGCGTGGAAGATGAGCAAGAGATTACAACCAACCAACCAACCAACCATTCTCTACTGGTTTGTAATAGATGCCCCCTTAGCCTGGTATGGTGTTCACTGCCCGGTAAGAAAGGCAGTGAACCAAATGCTTTGGTTAAACCAAAGCTCTGGACAAGTCAATTACCCAACAACTAGGAAGGAGAAAGAGCTGCATGTCAGTCATCTGAGTTATTTTTCATCTCTTTGGTTTCTTTCAGTCAATGAGACTTGGCAGCAGGAAGGTTAAATGTCAAGCCAGCTGAAATTGAGCAAGTGTTTCTTGAAGTATACTTTAAGCTTCTCACAGTTTAACACCATTGTATAACAACTTCTCCTTGTTTGAATGATATATTTAAAACTATTTTAAAATAAATCAGATAAAGTGCTCAAAATATGAAGTAACAAGAGAGAGCACAGTCATGTTGTCCTTGACTCCTTGATTTCCATTTGCACAGGTAGCAAAGCAAACAGGCAGTGAACTTCCCCACACCACCAGCAGACCAGGACACCTGCACATACCCAGCAGCAGAGAACCAACATCCTTCACCTCACCCATTCTGGAGGCTTTCAAGAGCACACTTTTCCTGGTGCAGCTTACAGTTATAGCCATTTTTATCTCCCAGTATAAACTATTGTAATAACTTCCCTTTCCTACCTTCTACCCCACCTTCCACAGAGCTGTCCAGCCACAACTCTCCATGGAAATCTGCATCACAAAGGGTTTTGCTTCTGAGGAGACTTTGCACCATTCATTGTTACAGCAGGATGTCACTTCATCACCAATCCTGTTTCCAGTAACATCTTTTTCCCCTCAGGAAGAAGTAGAGCAGCACAGCAGAGGGGGTAACAGCAAACTAACAATACCTTTGTTATAGTGTTTCCAGGGAAAGCCATGAACTGAAATCTCATCTGACAGCAGAAGATGAGGCAGATTATCCATCACTTCAGCAAGGGGCATCTGAGCTACTCATGTCCAGGGGAAAATGTCAGCTGTGGCTTCCAAGTTCCCCTCCTCCCCAGCCACATTACAAAATATTTGTTTACAGATGTGCTTTGTTTCTCGGCTGCAACCACATAACCCAAGGGCAAAGAAGGGAAACTGGATCTGTGATCACATCTACAGTGCTCCATTACAACAACACAATCCACAGTGACCTTTCAGGAATGATGGTATCTCCCAGCCAATTCACAGGAACCTCACACAACCCACGACGAACCAGATTTCCATCTCAGCTTCCCCAAAATAACGCACTGTAAAACATCTTTTGCTGACGGCTCTTCCAGGCATAACCTGGCCAGGACTGAACCAAATTCCTTCCATGAAGAGTCAGTAACAGCACTACCCAAATTAAAACGCAGCAATGGCACACCTAAAAATCCATCAAGCAGCAAGGCAAGTTTTAGCCAAAAAATGGTTGCATTGTAGAGTTTTATCCATTTACCACATCCACTGCAGCAAAGACAGTGCTGCTGCCTGGTCTCCTGCCAGGACAAAACCTTGCTGGATAAAACCTCAGGCTCTTCAGCAATGTCAACAGTAATCAACCATCAGAATGGAACCGAAAGAGAAACAATTGCAAGGTGGATTGCCTAAGTAAAACTATGTCATAAAAAGTCTGACTCACCTGACCTATGCTGTGGGCAACCTTTTTTACAAGCTTCTTTTAAATGAAAACTTAAGCTTATTTAAATTTAAGCGAAGAATAGTATAGCCTCACTTTAAATTAAACCTAATTTTACAGGGAACCTGTGGTAAGTCTTCAGCTGGAAATTGGAATGGCTCCCATGCAGGTCTGTCTTCTTACAGCCGTGTGGAAATGAGTATTGTGCTACTCACCATGACTCCTCACACTTTCCAAAGGCACGAGGAGGCTTTTCAACATTCTGGGGATTTCAAATTAAACTTCCAAAATTTATCTATAGACGAGGATGGCAAAACTTCCTCCCAGACATGAGACATCATACAGCACCCAGTAATTTTCAGATTGGTAAATTTCACATGCTGTGTTTGACAGGTCAGGTTTTCTGGTATTTTGAATAGTGTTCCATAATGAGCCATTCTACCCTCAAATTGTAACAGTTCACTGTGAACCTTAGAAATATATACCTTGTGTAAACCTTTAAATAGCTGTATTCACATCAAAACAGCAAATATCAATTCCTATTTTGCAGTTTTTTTCTGCAATAAGCCATATTTTTTGAAGTGGCATTCTGAGTTGAAAGGGAGTTCACAGGAATTAGTAGATATTAGATAAATTATGTCTCCTACAAAGCAATAGTTCCTTTAACAACCCAAACAAACTCCTTCCTCCAACACTCATTTGACTCAGTCTTTTAATTAACTATAAAATAATACAGTTTTGAAGCCCCTGCTGAATACAGAGCATTCTCCTGATACCATAATATATCATATTCAGTACTGTGAGAATATTAGAATTGGTGTTTTGCAGTCTGTGACTGCATTTCATCCCCTGGAATGACCAAACATCACTTGTGCTTTGCAGTGCTGAGAGGACACAATGCACCCTGGGGTTCACAGCAGAATTCTTAACACTTCATGCAATTTCAGGTTGCATCAGCACTTTTGTTATCTTAATGTGCAGAATGTACACTTCAAAAAAAGAAAACAACTATGTCAGATGTACTGTTTCTGATGCATTTCATCACAAGACTTCTGCTGGCCTCTACACAGGTCATAATCAAGAATTATCCTTCATCTCCAATTACCAGCAAGCTGAAGACACCACTTATCCTGCCTTATCATGGTTCAGGACAGAGGGATGCTGGTGAGAATTCCCTACTAGTTTTATGTCTAGAGATCCAGAGCAGAAAAATCTCTATCAATGCTAATTATCAGTTTTATTCTAGAGTTCTTCTATTCTGCAAAATCAAATGAAGAGAAACAGACTGAGTTTTCTCAATGTTGTTTAAGCAAACCTGAGTTGTGAACTGAAAAATAAGCTATGATCACCTTAGTGATTTGTTAATAGCATTGGTGTCTCTTTGCTGAGTCCATATCCAGGATCATTCTGCAGGACTGGACCTCTAAATATCCAATTTAAGTATTTCTTACAAATAGGCAAAACTCCAGTGAATTTAGTTTTGCTGATCTCTTCTTGCAGCTCTACAACTGCAAAAAGGCACCAAATTTGTGGGCTGGTCTTGGACCCTCCAGAATGGGCAAGAAGTCAGATTTTCTTTTGAAAGCCTGTTCCAAACACCTGTTTCTAGTCATTTAACAAAGTCCACTTGTTCAATTATTTGTCTTTAGTCTGGCTAGAGTGTCAGAAGGACCAGCCTCTGCAGCCTCTAACAATATATGCATACACAGCCACTAGGGAAACTGGAACAGCTTTCCAGGTCACTGCTTGGAGCTTATTCTCCACAGCTAAAGGCAAGAGTGCAGGCTGCTCCCTGCAGAAAAGCTGTGGTGTTGCATGGAAATATAAGAGTCAATATTCTGGTTTCCACAGAAAAAAGACAGACCATCTCCTCACATTCCAGAGGCCACAGAAAAGTCAAGACCATGAATCAGGAGTTCTGTCTCAATCTCATGCTTTTACATGGAACTACATTTCTCTTATTTCTAAGACTAGATCATCTAGATCATCTAGATCATCCAAAAACCAATCTGTGTTGTACTCATTAAGCGTAACCAAATCCTCCTTTAAAGCCAAAGTGATTTCTAAGGAAGTCTCAAGTATCTCCCACAAGTGCAATTGCTCAGACAAATGTAAAGTCCAGAGGAAGAACCTCAGAAGTATTTGCATATCTTGGAACAGACACTGATCCCAGCTGTCAGGGCTGGGGCTCCAAATCCTACTGGAAGCCTCTGGCTCCATCTAGAGATGCTCACTGGAGCTGCACTCCTGGAATTCCAGGTACAATGCAGGGGAGAAGAGGAAAACACAGAAAACTCAATACTTTAGGCACTCTCTTCTTTTTTCCATGCTGGAAGAGGTAAGGATGGCCTGGGATGTGTCACCTAAACACTGCACCACCCACAAACTGTCAAATCCAAACCAAGAGCTTTACAGATCTTGGTGTGCTGGAAAGAATTCAAAGTACATTTTCAGAAAAGAGCATTCCTTGTCATTCTCTGCTGTCACTGATGGAATGCTCTATAACAAACAAATGTTTTATTGAGCAGATCTTATCCAGTCATGGAAAAAGGATGATTTGCTTCACATACATCTGTTGTGCTATTCCTGGGTTTTAAAAGAGCAGCATAAACAAAGTGCACTAAACATTTTTTTTCTGAATAAACAGGAAAAACAGTATCAATAAACCCAGTCATGGTACAAGAAAGACCCACCATAGCTATGCAGTTTGTTTTGCTTATGTAAAGATTGCAAAACTGGGTGCTGGTAGGAAGCTCATTCATGGCACTGGAAAAGGGTCGGAGGAGAAAGGAAAAAATATAACCAAATTCAAAGCAATTATTTCCAGTAGTGATAAAGTGCCCTAGGATCAGCTCAGGAATGTGGCACAAATTTAACATGAATGCAGAGCTCATAATTCCAAGGCTTATTTGCTCACTTATGTAAATCTGCAATACTTTACCTCTACATCCTGCTTGTTGGCCAGCACCAGAATGGGAACTCCTTCCAGAGCTTCACTGGTAATCATCTTCTCTACAAAGGACAGAAAAAGTTCAAGTTTAGCCAGTTCTATAAGTTGTACAAATGCCTGGCAGAGATTATCTGGACAGAGGGATGAAGCCAGAGGCTCCTTCTTGCATTACAGTCTCATTTGATACAACTTTTTAAATGTTTTGCTCACACTGTACTCACCAAAAGCTCTTTTGGACTCAGAGAGCCTCTCCTCATCAGTGGAGTCAATAACATAGATCACCCCGTGAGATTCAGCATAGTACTGGAAGGAGAACACAGATAATGCTGTCAATCCATGAGGACCACTTGTTCCTCTTCCTGGTTTAATTTGGTACAGTTTTGGTACATGTGGAGGAGATCAACCATTTAGAGCCAGCTGTATCCAGTGTGGCTGGAGAGAACAGGGGCACACAGCATGGTGTGTTCTGTTTGCAGGCTGCTCAACACACCAGGTGAAAAAGCTCACCTGTGTTCCCCCAAAGCTTATCTCTATGGTACAACTCAAGACATGGGTTGTTAATTGCTGCCTGTAAAGAATAATGCAAATATTAAGTACAGAAATAGTGGAATCTCTGGATAATTGTTAATGATAACTACTGGGGTTACCAATAAGCCTGTGTGATTACCAAATGATCATAGTGGTTCAGTTCTAAAAGAGACAAAACACTTCTAAAAGAAATAATGGAATCACAGAATTGCTTGTGTTAGAAAGGCCCAGCCATCTCATTCCAACCCCCGGCCATGAGCATAGACACCTTCTACTAGACCAGGTTGATCAGAGCTCCATCCATCCTGCCTTTGAACACTTCCAAGGATGGGGCAGCCACAGCTTCTCTGGGTGAATTGTATAAACCAAATAAAACAAAACCACATCTCTAACCTTGTCCCAAAGTGACTGCAGTTCCTCCTGCCCACCGAGATCCCAGAACATCAGCCGAGTTTTGCCAACATCAATAGTTCCAACTAGAGGGAAGGAAGAAAGAAAAAAACAATGAAAACCAGAGGTGCTGTAAAGCCCAAACACCTGCACATCCCACTCAGTAATCTGGGGTAGGACAGGCTTTTATTCACAAGCAGTGACTACTTGCAACAACAGAGCAAAACCTGCACAGAGTGACCACAAATATAGAGCAGTATCAGTAGAAATAATTCCAGAACTGGGCCAAGGAATGAACTCCAGGGAAATTTAGTTTGAGGATAGCACTGATAGGACACCTGGAGTTTTAGTACTTCAAGAGTTTTTCCTTCTAAGCTAAGAGAGCCTGTTTTATTCTCTTCAAAAAGACCCAGGCAGTCAGGAGATACAATCTCTGCTTCCAGGAACTATTCCACCCTTACAAATTCTTAAACATTTCAAACAAAAAACAGCTGTTGTTCAACTATGAGGGAAAGTTGAAAAAATTCCATGTGGATTTACTTACTGTTTAAGCCTACAGTGGTTGTGATTTTGGACAAACTCATCCCTTTGTAGTTCTTGTTAAATCGGGTTTTCGTTTGTTCAAGGAAGGTCTGAAAAGGAGTAAGACAAAGTATTTACTGCTAAACATTTTACTGGCTGGGATAATCCTACCCCAAATAGCCTTTTCATTTCTGCAGAATCCTGCTAGAACATACACTGCCCTACCTAATTTTGGACAAACCATTCTTCTTGCTCCCTATTTTAGCAAGGAAAGAAGGGATCACAGGTGATTATGGGATTACCAGAGCTTCAGCCACATCCCTGAAAGCTTGTGCTAAATTTAAGTAATGAGGAAAAGTTGATTATTTGGTGTGACATCACTAAAATAACTCAGGACACAGCTGAAGGAAGATTGACCTGTGTTGGAGGATTTATCCCTGAAGGATGTTTAAGATTGCATGTGCCCTTCACGGAGTGATAAACAACACTTACAGTTTTACCAGCATTGTCCAAGCCCAGGATCAGGACACAGTACTCATCCCTCTGGAACATGTATTTATAGAGTCCTGACAGCAGCGTATACATCCTGCTCCTGCAACAAATGCCAGGAAATCATTAACAAACAGGTCATTTCCAAAAGCCTCTCATTCCACAGTGCAAGTTCTTCCCAACGCCAGACAAATAAATGTTGTTAGTCTTTTATCAGTAACTCTCATATTTAGCCAACCCCAGGAAAATTCACAGACCTAAGAGACACCATGCAAATAGCTCAAGATCAAATTTGGGGTTCAAAGGGCAGCTAAGGAAGGGCTTGAGAACCTCTTGCAGTAAATGTGAGACCCACAGAAAATGAAGTGAACTTCATACAGATACAAAGAACAGGTGTTTTGAGCAAGAATCTACAGAAGCTCACAGCTGGGGGTTTTTTGGTGCTGGATTTGCACACACAAGTCCGAGCAGCTTTGCTGGGATGCAGGAAGCACTGGTACCAAGTGCTGCAGCTGACTCACATGCCATTGCAACAACTCTTCAAGCACAGATAAAGGCAACCCCAAGGCAGAGCCTTTGAGAGGCAGCTGCCTCTAAGCAAGTGCGTGGTTAACTAACCACTTTGAAGTCTAACACCGTTACCTAGAGGGAAATAAAAGGGCTCCAAAGCAGGAATCTGGGGTTTCACGGCAAGGGAGAACAGAGCACCTAAGTGCTAGGGAGCTTCAATCCCACAGGTACTGCGCCGACCCTTCTCCTCCAGCTGTGCGAGAGGCTCCTGCCGTCCCCGGGACAGCAGCCGGGCCGCAGGCTGGGGGGAACCCCGGCCCGCTCCCCTTTCGGGACAGCGACTGACCCCGACCGCCGGCCTGCTCCTCCCGGACCCGGAGATCCCTCCAGATCCCGGCGATCCGGCCCTCTCCTTCCCTCAGACAGCCCGTGACGGCTGAAGGGGAGCACCTATGGCCCTACCGCCATTCCCCCCGCGGCCCAGCGCCACGGCCCGGCCCAGCGACAGCTGCCAGCCCAGCAGACCCGCCCCAAGCTCCCGAGCGCAGCGGGCGAGGAGAAGAGCCCCGAGCCCGCAGCCCTCACCCGGTCCTGGTGTCGGTGTCACTCCCGGAGCAGGAGTCGCGTCTCACGGCTCCCCAGCGCCCTCGGCCGCCGCCATCCCGCGCCCGGGACTCTGGGAAATGTAGTCCTCCCGCCGCTGCAATAGCCGTGCGGAAGGGGGCCTTTGGACTACAACTCCCAGAATGCCGAGCGCCGCCGGCCTCCCGGGGACCCCGAGTGCTGAGCGGGTGACGCGTTGGCGAGGGCAGGCGGAAGTGAGGGCGCTGCGGCCGGAAGTGGGGGTGCCATGGCGGGTGTCATGGAGGCGACTCTCCGGGGCCGAGCAGGCTGAGGGCAGAGCGGGGCCGCCGGGGTGGCGGTGGCGGCTCGGGGAGGTGCTGCAGCCTCGGGGCTGAAAGAGCGCCCGGCTGTGGGGGGAGCGGTGCCGTGCACGGGCCTGTGGGCTCGAGCGGACGCTGTGGCTGGCAGGGCAGGGCCGAGCCCGGCCTCTCCTCGGACTCTCCCGTCGCCTCTCGCCGCCTGTTTCCAGCAGGAGCATCGCCCCGGTGATTTCCGAGGGACAGAGCGAGACGGCGGATAGATGTCCCTTCTGCGGGCGAGGACTTGTTATCCAGAAGTGCTTGAGTAAACTCTGAATGTGTTCTGAGTTGGTGGAGAAGGCGCGGGCGAAAGCGCCTTTCTCGTGCTGATGATGGATGAAGAGAGTCTAGAAACAGCGATCCAGACCTACAACGCCCAGCTGAAGCAGGTGGAGCTGGCGCTGGGGGCGGGCCAGGACCCATCGCAGCAGTCGGACCTGATCCAGCTGCAGGAGGATTTGAAACAGCTGATAGAACTGACCGAGTCCAGCTTGGTGGCTGTGAAAAAGAGCAAACTCCTGGCCACTTTGGACACAGACGCCTCCTCCTCCTCCCCAGCGGGTCTCCCAGGGCAGGATTCCCACCTGGAGAGCTCTGCCCAAGATGAGGAATACGCTGCTTTTAAGGAAGCCATTGCTGGGCTTGGAACAGATGAGGAGCCTCCAGCTGATGGCAACGAGATCTCCTCGGAGAGAGAGGGAGAAACTGAGCATAAAAACAAATCAAAGTGCAGTGAAGAGGAGGAGGAGTCTGAGAGAGAGGAGGAGGAGGAGGAGGAACTGAGTGGGATGAAGGTTAAAGCCCCCTACTACAGCTCCTGGGGGACCCTGGAGTACCACAATGCCATGATTGTGGGGACAGAGGAGCTGGAGGATGGCAGTGCAGGGGTCAGGGTGCTGTATCTGTACCCAACCCACAAGTCCCTGAAGCCTTGCCCGTTCTTCCTGGATGACAAGTGCAGATTTAAGGAGAACTGTCGGTAAAGAGAGAGGGCTGGGAGGGACCTTGTCTTTCTGAGGATTAAACCTCCCCCTGAAGTGCCCTGTGTGGCCTCTTCAGCCAGTGAAATTGTGCCTTAATGTTTTTAAAATGCACTGTGGTGAGCAGTGGCATCAGTTTGGCTGTTTTCCTTAGCTAATGCACAGACAAAGTGGAAAATCCCTTGGGAAAGCTGCAGAGATGTTACATAGCTGAGTGGCTAAATTAACAGCTGATGAAGTATTTTAAAATAAAACACCCAAGCCTCTGGATAGTGCACACATTACAGTTGCACAGGGAGGTTTCAGTGGCTCCATTTTTGGGGATCTTCACCAGGATCAGCCTGAGTGGTCTGTGAAGGTGCTGGGCTGAGCCCTGCCTGTCTCTGATCCTGTTTATCTCCAGGACCATGAACTTTTTTACTGGATTTGTTACTAGCAAGGAAGTTTAAGTCTCTGGGGTGGGATGCATTCTTTATTACATGACATAAATAACATGTTTATGGTGAAACATGAACTTTATAATTGGAATAACATGTGGTCAAACTGACCCAGTCATGGTGAAGGTTCATCACCGCTGACACTCGTGTATGTTTCCTTTGAGGAGGGAAGGGATTTTTTGGTGAAAACTCCTGTTCCTCCCTCCCTGCAGGTTTTCCCATGGTCAGGTGGTGTCTGTGGAGGAGCTCCAGCCTTTCCAAGAGCCTGACCTGAGCACGCTGGGGGTGGGCTCAGCCTGCCTGGCCAAGCACAGCGATGGGATCTGGTACACTGCCAAAATCACCGGTGAGGGGGACAGAGGCTTTCCCGGGGTCCTGGGGGAAGGTGGAGGCTGAGGTTTATGTGGATCTAAAGCTTGGCTGTTGTGGTTAATGGCAGAAAAATTATGTGGCTGCAGCCCTGAACTCAAAATCTTGACACAGCTGAGGAAACAGTCTGGGTTTTGTCAGGCTTGAGAAGGGAATTGGCTGGGAAACAGGAGGCATAAAGAGCAGGAATGTGGAAAGGAAATGACTACGAGGTCATTAACTGCTCCAGGGAAGAGGGAGGTACTGCAGGAATTTACATGCATATTAGGTGAGAATTGCAATAATCTGCTCTTGTTTAAACAAAAGCCAGGGGAGCTGGCCCTGCCCAGCAGCTGCTGATACAGGCTTCCCTCTGTCCTGAGAAGAGGGAGGGTTTATTCCCTCTCTCTATCTTCCTTTTAACTGTTATTAAGTCTGAAGGGAGCAAGTCTAACTTCTTTTTAATTCCATTTCTCAGCAGCCCATCTTTCTTCCTTTGTAAAGATAAACCTTTGGGTATCAACACAGGCATTGTGGAAACAGCTTTTCATTGCAGTGGGTGCTTCGCCCTCCCAGACAGAAATGAAAATCACAAATTAAATCCAGAATTTTTTAAAACCTGTTCCTTGGGCCTCTACTCTGTCCAGTGTTACTATGCTGAGATGACTCTGCTTTAGCCCCCTGTGTGCTGGGCATTGACTGTAGCTGCTGTCCTTGCTGTTCCCTCTGTAGATGTGGACAGTGGTTACTACACGGTGAAGTTTGACTCCCTGCTCCTCAAGGAGGCTGTGGTGGAAGGGGACAGTGTCATTCCCCCCCTGAGAAGTGAAGATCCTGCTGAATCTGATGAGTCTGATGAGGACAGTGTGGATGATTCTGGTTATGCCAAAGGTAAAGGGAGTGGGGAGGGTGTGAGCAAAAGTGACTTGGGATTTTGTTCTGCCTTTCTCTGTGACTGGCTGACTGTCCTAGAGCTCTCACTGTGAATGTCTCCCTTCTGATGAAAGAGCAGTTAATCTCTGTGTGTGTTCCTGAAAGACTGAGAACAGTAATTGGCTATTATGCTATAACTGCAAACTCATATCTTTGTTTTATGCAAACCCCTGGGCTAATGAAGGCTGGAGGTTTCCATGGGAACTTCCCACACGTGGAAGAAGAGGGTGTGATATTTTTGAGTTCCAAGCTCTGAGCCTTTTTCTTAGGCTGAGCTAATAAGTGAATCAGATTTCCTCATCCCTAGGAGCTCCATGCAGCTCCATGATCCAGGAGTGTAAGACCCCAGGAAATGGGAGTGCTGGGTCCTTCTAGTGCCTTGATGAGGTTGCAGGAACAGCCATGCCCTATTTTACTGTTGAAAAGTGACACAAGAGTGCCCAAGTGACTTCTTGGAAGTTGCACAGGCAGCACTGTCCCTCTGCTGGTGCCACAGTTGCATCACAGGAGCAAAGTCGTGTCCTAGAGCTCTGTACATTTAACCTGACAGAGATTATTGGATCCTAATAACACAAAATTAATGCTGTGGCCTGGGGGAGCCTCATACCAGAGACAGGAACTGGAGGCCACAGGATAAGTATTAAGTGCCACTGTGCCAAATTTTACTCTGTTGTGTACATTAGTCTGTGTCACCATCCTGGAAGGAAGGAAAAGAATCATAAAACTCCTGGATGAATCTGCCTGGAACTGGGAGGTGGTGCATTAAATCAAGTGCAATCCTTCATTTTAATCACTCCCTATCTAGTGTTCATGGAAGGGGACAATTCAGTAGGAACTAAGTGAGGCTGGAGGAGTGACCAAATGATTTTAGGGTTGGTGAGGTGAATTGTACTGCCTGGTGAGGGGTTTTTGTGCTGTGTGGGTGCCCCACACAGCAGCTTGATTCCTGATTCTCTGATTCTCTGATCAGCTGTTTCACTGATTCTCCTCTTCTGTGCCACAGTGATAGATTCAGGAGTTCCAGAGAACGGGGAATGGACTCCTGCATGCAGCTCCTCTTTCGGTGGCTGGGAGGCCCATACTCGTGGCATTGGCTCCAAACTGCTTGTTCGGATGGGATATGAGTTTGGAAAAGGTAAGGGGAGAGGGTGGTCCTGGGGGCTGTTAAGAAAAACCCAAGATTTTGGATGAAGCCAGAACTTTGCTGTGCTGAAGGGCCTCAAGCAGTGTGATAGATCACAGCAGTGTTAGAGGGAAGAGGGAGGACTTACTTCATGAAAGTACAGGCATGTGGGGCAGCAACCCCTGTATGGTAATGGCAGACTTTGGAAGCACTTGGAAGCACGGTCAATTCATGATCAAAGCCGTGAGAATGTCGTGGAGTGTTCAAAGGCTGGAGGTGGAAGGGAGCTGATCTGCAAAGCTTCTGATGTCTGTGTTAATGCATCTCCTGGCCTGGACACAGACTTCAAAGCCTGCTGAACTTGCTGCTCCCACCCAAATTACATTGAGCCTTGGGGGCTCTGGGAGGGCCTCTGTGTCTCTGGTTCTCCCAGAGGAACCAAACCAGTTTTAAGTAGAACCTGGCTTGAGAAGCTGCAAAGGTGAGGCTGAGCCTGGTTTCGCAGAAACCGGCCTGACGGATGGCCTCGGGCTTGGAATCACAAATCTGCCTTGGAAGGCTGCTGGCCTGGCCTTTGCTGCTCCACTTGGCTTGGACAGTACTTCTAATTTTTAGTACCTCGAAAGCCACAGTGCTTTTCTAAGCTTGTGACTGTCAGCATGAGCTTGTGGTGGGAGGTGACTTGGAGAGGGGATGCTGTAATCACTTGGTGTTTCTCCCCAGGCTTAGGGAAGAATTCGGACGGCAGAGTGGAGCCGGTGCATGCTGTGGTGCTTCCTCGAGGGAAGTCCCTGGACCAGTGTGCTGAGGTGCTTCAGAAGAAGAAGCAGGGGAAGCTGGAGCCAGGCAAATCAAGGAAATGCCGAGCAAAGGGAAGCAGCTCTGGACAGCCAGGCGGCCGTAAGGCCCCGCGCAATGTGTTTGACTTCCTGAACGAGAAACTGCGCGGGAAGAGCACTGGGGACAAGGCTGGGGGGATGGCACTGCCTGAGAGGAACAGCAAAGAGATCTACCATGCCAGCAAGAGCACCAAGAAGGCCCTGAGTGTCAGCCTCTTCCAGACCACAGAGAAGATCGAGCAGACACAGAGGGATATCAGGGGAATCCAGCAGGCCCTGGCGCGCAACATCGGGAGGTAGGAAAACGTTCTCTTTAGGATCAAGTTCTTGGTGCTTCTGGGAAGGGGTGGGCTTGAAATTAGGTGTGGGAGGAAAAAGTGAAATATATCTGGATGAGACCCAAGGGGAAGTGGAGGAGACATTTAGAATGTCCTTCAGACCAGCTTAAACACTGTCTGGGGTCCTTTGGCTGGAATTCAGGCTGTGGCAAAGGGAAGAGCTCTCTGAGGAAAGGTGCTGGAGTCATTGTTGTGCCTACCTCTTCAGTGTTGCTGTTGAGCATCCCAGGAAGACCTACTCTAGCCCAGACTGCACTGAACATCAGATTCTTCTGGCTTTCAGCAGGTCCCTTGGGCTAATCTACAGGAAAGGGGAAAACCCTCGTGGGATGAGGACAAGCCTTTGATCTTACCTGCAGGATAACATTGCCACTGTGCTTTTTGCTTCCAGGCACAGCATTGCTGCAGCTCAGCTGGAGGAGAAGCTGGCAAATGCTCACAAGCAGCTGGGGCAGCTGCAGGCCCAGGAAGCCAGGCTGCAGCGGGAGCAGAAGAAAGCAGACACCCACAAGAAGATGACCGAGTTCTAGGTGCTGAGGAAGGTGTTGGACTGCAGGGATTAGTCCTGCTGGTGCTCCTGGCCTCAGAGCCTGGGTGAGCTGTCCTGCTCTGCTGGGCCTCTGGCCGTCCAGCCTAAAACTGGGTGGAAAAGCAGCAGTTTCTGGATGCTTCTGAGCTCTTCTGGGAGGGGAATGAGCACACGTCCGTCCAGCCCTGAAAGCATTCAGTGAGCTGGGCCTTGGATGAGGTCTTGCTACAAGGTATACAATTCTCTGCTCTCTTGCACACTTCTTCCCTCTGTTTTCCCTGCGGTAGCAGCTCCATCCAGAGTCTGTGGGTGCTCAGGTGACAACACTGCTGGCTACAAACCAGCTGAGGGGGCTTGGGCAGCCCCACATCCTGCCATCAACTGTGGCTTCTGCCTGCGGCTGCCTGCCGAGCACAGGTGCAGGCAGGGTTCTGAGCATGGCTGGGTGAAAACATCCAAGGTCAAGTGCTTTAGCTGCTCTCTGCCTTCTGAATTTTACTATGGGGTTTATATGAGCACTCCCATTTTTGGAGGGAGCAGTTCTTTGTAGCCCCACTCTAAGGAATACACAGAAAACTGGCAGCTCAGAGGTAGGAACCACTGGTCTGAAGCATCAGATTTCAGCAGTTTGATTGAGTATCCCAGAACATCCTCTAGCCAAACTCACTGGCTTGGAATGGAGAGCTGCCTGGTTCCACAAGTAGAGTGCCATAGCTGGGGGAATAAGCCAGCAGCATATTGGGATTCCCAAACCTCCAATCCAGGAACAGCTCCACGGGGAACCTGGTGATTTTTGCCACAATTAGTTGCAAGGTGGCACAGTGAACATGGGTCGTTTTACTAAAAAACCTCAGGACCCAGATCCAGGTTGGACTGGGCCTTGGATGAGCACAAAGAGGGGGATCTGTATGTGCCCAGTGTGAAGGCCTGCAGAGAGAGTTTGGGGCTGGACTGGAAGCAGGCCAGGCAAGCCAAGTGCCCTTCCCTGCAGCATGGACAGTGTTTGGACAGGAAGGATGTCTTCTCCCCTTGGTTACATTCGGTGTTGGGGGTGGCCAGTCCTTGCCTCAGAGGAGATGGTGGTTTCATCATCTGGTGGGATTTGTGCATTGTAAAGGCTTTTTGTTAAAAAAAGAAAACTTTGCAATTCATGCGAGTATCTTAAGGACACCAATTGTTTTTTTCATTTAAGGAACCAATTTGTTTTTATTCTGTGAGTATTTTTTCTGATTAAAAGGTTCCTTTAGTGCCCTTTTTTTTATCTATCCCTAAGAACAGACTAAAAAGCAAGCTGACAGCCTGGGCAGGGCTGTGCCTGCTTGCAGGGTCAGGCTGCCAAACAAACCAGAAAATCTGAGGCTGAAGAAGATATGATCAGAGCTGTTCAGGTTGTGTGGGATTTCACATTGCTGCAGACACACCTCAGAAACATGGCGAGACAGCAAAATCAAGCAACATGAACATCTTCAGGAAACCTGTGGGAGTGAGTCTGTGCTCCTGAAGAGCACTTGGACTGTGCTGTGATCTGTGTGGATGTGGAAGGTGGCAGGGGCTGTCTTGGGCACTTCAACATCCATCAGTTCCTATTGGAATTGGCTGTACTGTCTTCATTGTTCTGAATTTTCGTTCTCCACGCACAGGGTTCAGCTCAAGGGTTTAACAATGGCCCTTCCCTCACAAATGACTGTTTGTTTTCCACGAGTGCTGAGTGGTGACAAGGATTAATGTGCTCACTTGAAGTGGTCCATGACTGGTGAGCTGAGCTGGGCAGAGAAATTTTGGGGGGTTTTTTTGTCCTCTGAGACTGTTTAACATCATAATCTCTTTTGTAACTGGGTGTATTAGCCCTTTGTCTCAGCTAAATCGTATTTCGACCCTTCCTTGGGATCTCCACAGCCTGACTTGCCAGACTCCTATTCCAGCGGCTGCCACCTCCCACCCAGCGCAGTTCACATCCCTGATGAATAAAGTCGTTTATTTTCCCCTCTCTCCTTGTAAGGCGTTGTTCATTTGCAAGGTAATGGTGATGTGGGGCGCCCCGTTCTTCCCTTATATTGCCCTGAGCTCCCGGAGCAGCCGGGCAGGGAGCGGGCGGGACAGAGGGTGCTGTGTGAGCTGGGAGCCTGCAGAGCCTGCAGAGCCTGGGAACCGCCGTGCTTCCCACCTCGCTGCGAGCACAGACCCAGCCTACCCGGGGTGAAGCCACCACCTCCGAGGCCAGGAAGCTGTGGGGTGTGTGCTCTGTGTGTGCTCACAGCCAGCTGCTCCTCAGGGAGCGGGAGAGCACAGATCGGGGTGTTGGAAATGTGCAACAGCCCCTGATTGGGACTCGCTGTGGGATAAAAGAAATTAAATTCTCCAGGCTGGCTGGCAAGGAGGAGAGCATGATCAGATCCTTGCACTCTGTGCTCACTGGATTTTGAGTTCCTGCAAAGTAAGTGGTGGTGGCTTTCCTGCCTGGGAAACGGGGAATCTGCAGCTAAAGCAGCAGGGGAAATACTGTAAGCCTCCCAATGTAGATAGAAGTCACAGAATTGTCAGAGATGCTGTTGGAGCTGGATAGACTGGACAGGCAGGATTCCTGCTCTGCTCTGTGAAGCATCAGCTGTGTTCAACTTTGGGAGCTGGACCCCAAGCTGTGTCACTGTGCTGTGTGCTCTGCAGCTGGGATTCAAAGGGAAGGAAAGGTGGTGGAGCTTGGCAGCACTGCTGGGATACCATGGCTGGGGGCTGGAGGTTGGGTGCTGATTGCTTTTGGGATGAATGAATTGGGGTCAGAGGTGTGTGGCATTGTGGAAATTTCCAGTTGTGTTGTGGGGAGGGGAACTGGAGTTTTGCTTGTGTGTGGAACGGGAAAGTGCTGAGCTCCTGGCTATGGGTGAGGAGGCTTGAGAATGTGGTCACTGAAATGCTGTCTTCTGTAAACCTGAGGTGATGTACAAGTAGTGCATTTGTGGCAAAGAAAACCTCTGTGGTAGGCAGATGATTCTTGAGAAGACACGTCTCCTTAATACACCCTGTGTAAATTCCTGTCGTTTGTAATCTGGTTTCTTATAACAGCAGCTCCGAGCTCTCTGCTGGTCTTCTCCCATGGCTCAGCTCTGCAGAAAACCTCTTGAGCAGGTTTTTGCCTTAGAAGAGCATTTTTCTGCCCAAGTGAGAGTTCAGCAACCAGGAAAGGGCGGGAAGAAAGAAAAGGGCAGAAATGGTGCCAGCCTTGAGCAAAGCCCTGCAGTGTGGGCAGACAGTCACTCACCTGAAGGTTTCAAAGTCATATTTTCTCAAAAGCCACTCCAGCAGGTGAACAGTGATCAGAACTGCAGCTAGAAACGTGCATCCAAGTTTTCAGATATTTGGGTCTGGCATTTTGAAGTGTGATTGGCACTTTCTAACTGAAATGCTTCTGGAGGTGTTTGACCATGACATCTCACTACAGAGATGAGTGAAGTGGGTGAGATCTTGTGCCTGTTTTTCTGAAATAGACCATGGGGCACAATTAATGTATTTTAAGACTAAGGCAGATTCAGTGTTGTGACTAACTGTAAACTGGGCTTTCACTTTTTGTAATTGAAAAGAAAAAAATCCATCTACTTCTGCTTCTTGGGCCTTTTTTGAAGCACAACTCCCTGGGGTACCTGAGCTGAGTTTGCCACAGCCGTGTACACAGTTGCTGATGGAAATCAGCTCAAAATATTCCTCCATATTTGTTCATGCAAAAAGGCTTTGAGTAGCTTCACAGACTTCTTTTCTCGTCACCCTGCACTGAACACTGTGTGGTTTTATCTGGAGGGATGAATCAGAAGCCAGGCAGAATCGGCAGCAGCAGCACTTGGTTTTGCAGTGAATTTAATCTTGTTTCCATGAAGGCCAGATGGGGAACTTGCACCTTTTGTAGGACTCACAAAAAACTCCCACGTCCTGGAGTAGCAAACCATCTGCCTTTAGGGTGCTTGTGCTGGGGTGTCACACATGGAGAGGAGCGATCCCTCCTCGCAGGGCTGTGGGTGTTGTCGCACGTACTCAGCAGCTGTGACCGCCCTCCTCTTCAAAGCCACCTCGGCTGGCGGAGCCGGCGCCTTACGAAATGCTGTCTGCTGAGTCTTCTGCCCCGGGGAGCAGCCCCAGGACTGGGAGATCGATAACTTTATTGGCAGGAAATTCAGGTGTAAGTTTCAGAAGGTCTGGCTGAGATTTTGCTTTGCAAACCTGC
Organism: Lichenostomus cassidix; assembly: GCF_008360975.1. Taxonomy (NCBI): domain Eukaryota; kingdom Metazoa; phylum Chordata; class Aves; order Passeriformes; family Meliphagidae; genus Lichenostomus; species Lichenostomus cassidix. Next base: position 6,740,765 of record NC_139500.1, on the reverse strand, counting down.
TCAGTCCTACCTGAGCGCCTTCAGTCAGGCACTGGGTTTTGCTTGCAGATCTGTGATTTTGGGAGACCCAACGCGTTGTCCCAAGAAGTGGCTTCTCCCAGTGGCTGCTGAGCCTGAGCACTCTGAGGAGCCTGCACTGGACAGTTTCACTGGTCAGAAATTCTGGAACAACCGCCGACCTGCACTACACAAAGTAGATCGGAAGAATTTCTCCGCATTCATTTCTACTCAGGAAGTCTCTCCCTTCAATCTTCAAAATTCAGGGATGGAGAATCCCCCCGCTGTGGGATAAGCTGCCCCGTGTGTGCTTGCCTCAGCATGCTGAAATCTTCCTCCTGGACTCCAACATCACACCAGCTCCCAGCCATCGAACCTCATTAGAACTTTGTCTGCTCAACTCCAGAGCCTGCTCAGCTCTCCCCTGCTCCTGCAGCCCATGATTCCATTGCTCTAATGAGCTGAACGAGTCCAGCGAGGAGCTCCAGGCTCTGTCTAACACACCGGCCCTGTTGCAGGTAATCTGTGTAATTAATGTATGCTCAGACAGAAAAGCTGTGTTGTCTAATTAAAACGTCGTTGGAAAGGGAACAGCCTCCCCTTCCCAGCTCTGATCTAAGCCAGTCTGTCCAGCCTGGTTAGTCCTTTAAACCTCTCTGTCTCACTTTCTGCCTTGAAATAATTGCTCTTCAGGGTTCATGCTTCAGTCAGGGCATTTTCCAAAGGCATGGGAAGTTCTGAGATAAAAGGGAGCTCTCAGATAAAAGGATGCTGCAAATGGGCAGAGACCTGCTGGTTATTGGGGTAAAAATGTGGCAAAGATGCTACTGCATGACCCAGGGTGTAGGGGAGAGGAGAGCTCCTGTGGGTCTGCAGTAGCTTCTGAGATTCACACACGGCAGGCTGGTTTCTCACCAGAGCTCGCCTGGGTGAGACAGAGCTTTGTCATCCGGATGAAGATATGCAAGAGGGTGAGTAAGAGATGCTTGGTATGTCCCACTGGATCTCTTGGTCCCCATCCATGCTGGTGGAAGCTGTCCTGCCCGGCTCTGCCCAGGGACCCTACTGCTGGCCCCATCTGGATCAGCTACCATTGCTTCTTGGAACTGTTCTTTACTCCAGCAACTGCTTCAGTCTCCTTTCGGATCAGGCATTTCCTGGGTGCTGGTGTCAGGCCAGCCTTTTTTTGTAGAGCAGGGTGCACAGAGCTGAGCTGTGCAGAGCTGGGAGCTGCAGCTGCTGTCGACGCCAGTGCAGGTGAAGGGGTGTCAGCTTCTGTTTTGGGTTTGCAGCACGCTGGCAGTGGAGCAGGGACAGGGATGGTGGCATGGGAATGGTGGGACAGGGTCACCAGAAGCCTCCTGGGGAAGGTGGTGATCCTGACAGGCTGGGGAGCATCTGTCTTTATGTTGGGCTCCCCAGCACCTCCTGCCCCTGCACTGCTTGCTCTGGCCCTGCCACTGTTTGCAGGGGAGGACTTTTGCCTCGAGGAAGGCACAGGGACAGGGGCTGGATTTGGGCAAGGCACGGCTTTGGGCAGAGGGAAGGAGTGTGAAGGTTGGGTGTTTTCTGCTCTGGTGTCACAGCAGAGAGCAGCTGCAGACCTGGGGTTGTGGTGGCAGAGAGAATGTGGGCTGTGTGACTCCATTGCAGAAGGAGGGTGTCCTGCTGCCTTCTCCTGAGCCTGGGGCATGAGGAGGGAGAGAAAGGAGAGGCTGAAGCTCACTCTGTTTCTGGGAAGCTAATTCATCCTGCCTGTACTTTCTGGCCTCGCCTATGCTCAGGAGCAGGGTCACCCCCATCCCACAGCCTGAGGTGGTGTCCTGGTGTCCCCAGAAAGCATTCTGTCATTTTTGGGGTGTCTCCAGGGAGTTTTCAGGGTTCCTGAGTATCTCCTTTTCGTCATTTCAGTGGCAACTTGTGAGTTTGAATTCCGTTAGTTTTGTTGGATTTTTTTTTCAAAAGGAATCAAAACCTGAAGTTCTCCCCAGCGGTGGCAGAGCACCTGCTGCTGAGTGTCCACACTGGGCTGTGCACTGCAGGTGTCACAGTGACCCCAGGGAGGGCAATTGCTGGCCAGAAAGTGGGACACCCAGTGATGTGTCCTCCTCCAGAGCATCCAGAGAGACCCTCTACCTGGGGGGCTGTGCTGCAGGGGTCCTGCAAGCCCTGGGGATACAGAGTACCATTCCATGCCATGGTGAGCCCAGCAGCTCCAGGCTGAACCCCAACTCGTGTTGTCTCTCCCCAGAGCTCAGCCCTGCAGAGGTGTTGGAAGCAGCTCCCCCATGGCTGCAGCCAGCAGTGAGGGGCAGGCAGGGACCCAACTCCTGCCGGCTGGAACTGCCCTGGCCCTGCTCGGTGGCCTGGTCTACCTGGGCGCTCTGTGTGCTGCCTGTAAACGGTATGTGCTGCCCATGGCTCCTCTGCTTTCCCTCCTGGGGCTGGGATGGGGCTGGGGGTCCCTTGGTGGCATTTGGTGGCTGCACGTGGAGACCCTGTGTGTGCCCATCCTGAGCTGGGACCAATGGGATCTGCTGCTCTGCTCACCCCAAACCTCCACCTGTGCCCCAGTGCAGCTCTGACTGTCTTGATTCCTGTGCATGGCAGCACCCCAGGATACCCCCCACACCCAAAAAGCTGGAGCAGCCTGGAGAGGGCTGAGTTGTGAGTGGGTGGGCAATGCCAGGGGCAATGCCAAAGGTGATGCCAGTGGTGCCCAGCACAGCTCAGTGGGGTGCAGGATGCAATCGTGATGTCCCCAGCAGCACAGACCCTGCTATGGAGCTGGGGAAGGAGCAGGGATTTGGGTTTTGGGAGTGCCACACTGGGGACAAGGGGCATCTGCTCCTCGTCCCTGTTTTTGCCACCCACCTCGGGCTCAGCTGCACTTCTCCCCACAGCAAGGGCAGGAAGAAGGTCGCTCCGGACGGGGTGAAGCTCGTGGATGAGGTAAGAGCACGCTGTGGGGCAGGATCAGCCCCAGGGGTGGTGTGGGCTCTCAGCCCAGCCTGAGGGTGTGTGTTCCCCCACGGCAGGCTCTGCTCCGCCAGACACAGCTGCGGTCACTCAGCAAGTCGGACACGAAGCTGCACGAGCTTTACCGGGTGAAGGTCAGAGGTGACGGTGAGTAGCTGCCGAGGCGGGGAGCCAACAGGGCTGGTGGCCCTTGGCAAGTGCCTGCAGTGCCCTCTCTGCCCAGGGAGCACATCGTGGCATGACACATGAACGCACACTGGCACTGTGCTGGCACAGGGGTTGGTGCCTTTTGCATCCCCTCATTTCCTCTCCTCTCCCACAGTCCAGCGTCCAGCCAGCCTGGATTTCCCCCATCCTGTGGCATCTGGAGCTGAATCCCTGCACAGCTCTGGCCTCCTGCATCGTGAGCTGCCCCAGATCCCTGTCCCTGAGCCCACAGCTGCCTCCCCAGCCCCTGACCAGACCTACTCCAACCTGCTCTTCACCCCAGTGCGGAAACCAGTGCCAGACACTGTCTACGAGTGCCTGCCAGTGGGGGGAGAGGATGCCCCAGTGCCCCCCATGCCCACTGGCACCCAGATGTCCCCTCCACGGGCTGTGCTTGGGGCAGCTGACTATGCCTGTGTCCATAAGGTGAAGAAGACGGTGTCTATGGAGGTGCAGGATGGGGCCATGGCAGCACCCCCTGGAGGACAGCACAGTGCTGGCCAAGCTCCCCAGGCCAAGGTACGACTCTGGGGGGCAGAAGGGATGGGGGACATTGGGGTCATTTAGTTCCCTGTCTCCCTGTAGTGCCCATGTTTTGACTAGGGTATAAATTAGGACCCACTGCCAGGATCCTCCTGGGAGGCTGTCAGAAGCTGAGAGGGGCATATTCACGGGGATATCCTGTTTAGGCAGGGATTTCCCCCAAGCCCCCAACCAAAAATAGTTTCTTTTGCAGCTGGAAGAGATGTACTCGACAGTGTGCAAAGCCACCAAGAAGAAATCCCAGGTCCCTGCATCGACCCCAAGGGCCACAAAGGAGGGGGGCTCGGGGTGGCTGCCCCCCCGCCAGCAGGAGAGGGCCACAGCAGCCCCAGGCCCCCCTGATCCCTGTTATGAGTCCATCAACGACAGAGCATGGACTGCTCAGGGCCGTGGCCCTGACCCTGACTACGAGGCTGTGGACATTAACTGGAAGAAGGCGGCGAAAAGGGACAAGCCAGGGAAGAGCTGTGGCCCCGAGAACCTGTATGAGAGTGTTGGGGACATTTGGGCAGGGGAGCCCAGGAAAGCCTCTGCCCGGACAGCAGCCAATGGGCTGGAGGTTTACATCACCAACCTATAGCCCCCCAGGAGCAGGGCAGTGCCACAGGGGGTCACACCCCCGCTGGACACTGCCAGGTGACAAGGGACAGGAGCCTGCAGCCCCATGCCTGCTGGAGTGGCTGCATCTCTGCACACACTCTCTGTACATATTTTCTGTTACTTTTCTATAAGTGTCCTTGTCCCATCCCAACCCAGCTGGTGCCATGTGGGATGTCCCAGGATGGGCAGTTTAGGGGTGCTGGGTGCCATGTGGGAACCCAGTGAGACAGGGCTGGCACTGGCACCAAGATGGGAACAGGGTGGGGACAGTCATGTTTTGGGGTGCAGTTGATGGGGCTGTGGCAAGCCCCATGGTCTTGGCCTGTAGGATTAGACCATCATCAGGGAGTTTATGCCGTGACTGAGGGTCTCTGTCCTCTTCACACTGCCTAGGGCAGACCAGGGTCCCCTCCAGCCCCCAGGAAATCCTGAGAAGCTTTGCTCCCATCACAGAATGTCCCTTGTTATGGGGAGATGAGGTCAGCCCTGTGCATTCATGGAATCATAGAATATCCCAACTTGGAAAGGACCCACAAGGGATCATTGAGTCCAACTCCTGACCCTGCACAGGACAACACAGAAATTTCATTGGTGTCAGCTATGGACTCTGCTCCATCCTCCATTCCCACCATTTCAGACCAAGGGTGTCTCCATGGGCATCCCTCTCCCGAACACCATTAAAAGGCTGAGAGGAGGTTTACACTCTTAAACTGGATCTAAATCCCTGGTTCTGGCGGCTGCTGCTGATGGTGGTGCAGCTGGTGCTAGGAGAGCAGCTTTGAACAGTGTGACTGTGAGTGCATCCGCCCTGGATGGGTGGTTTGGCACCTCCAAAATGGGGACACAGCCACGGAGAGCTGCTGAAATGGGGTGATCTGTGCCAGAGCAGAGCTTTGCACAGGGCTGAGGTAGGAGCCAGGGCACGTTTGCCCAGCACTTGCTTCCTGCCCACCTCCCCATCACTCCCATGGGTCCTGCAGCCTCCATGTGCCAAAAATGCCTGGGAGAGCTGGATGTGCCCCCAAACCCTCAGACCCCAGGGCTTAAACCTTCCTCCTCTCCCCATCACGGGGAGTTGAACATCCCTGCCCCAAGGCACGCCCTGGCGATGCAATGATGGTGGTCCGGGTCACAAGGCCACCAGCTGGCCAGCGGCCGCCTGATCTCGCGGCACGATGGCCTGGTGCTCGCTGGAGCTGGGTGGAACCTGCAGCCCCTCTGCCGTGCCGTGCCGTGCCAGGCTGTGTGGCAGGAAGCCACACGCCTTCCCTCAGCAGCTCTGCCCCTGCACCGCGGCAGGTGAAGAGATTAAAACCGAAAACGCGGCGCTCAGCAAACCCGGCTGAAGGCGTTAGAGCTGGAGGCACCCCAGGCGTCGTCAGCCCCTTGCTTGACACCAAACCACAGCCGCCCTCGAGAGCTTCTCCCATCCCCCTGCGAGATAAGGGCGCTGATAGAAGGCGGCTGGTGCCGATGCTGCCGTGCTCTTCCTGCTGCCAGTCGCGCCACAGCCCCCGCGCTGCCCCCGGCCGCATCCTCCGCCTGCTCCACTTCTCCAGCATCCCATGGCTGGGTCTCTCCTGCATCACCTGAACCCCCTGGGAGCTATTTTGGGCTGCGTGGCCCAGCACAGGAGCATCCGTTCCGTGTGGCTTCACTCCGGGGCACGATGGTCCCTGCACTGCCCCATGGGCTGGGATGTGGCTACCACTGTGCCACCTCCCTGGGGAAAGGCAGCTTTGGAATGGCACCAGGGAAGGGAAAGCTCCTGCTGTGGCGGAGCTGAGGTGGCCAGCCTGTCTCCCCAGCCTGCTCCAGCAGCAGGACAAGCAGCCCACTGTGCAGGGCTGCCCGCTTGCCCATATTTCTTGTGGGACTTGGGAGAGCCGGACTCAAATACGAGAACAACTGCCCAGTCCTCAGGGCGATGGAAAATGTGCCTGGAGCCCCGACAGGAGGATCAAAAGCTGGGTGGCGAATGAAGGATCCATCCCAAAGCACCACTCGTATGCTCAGGGTCTGGTTGGGAAGGTCGGGGTCAGAGTGAGGGGAATGGGTAGGGCGGGGAGCAGCCCTCCTCAGCCCGGGGGACAGACACATGAGGGGCTCTGTCACGCTGCGAGGGGACAGTGCTGCGAGGCACGGTGCTGAACGGTGCCATTCCCACAAGAGGGAGCGAGCAGGAGCCCAGCGAGTGCCGCACGGGGCTGACCGAGGCTGCATGTCGTACAGTCCTGCACGCTGCAGGGTGTTGCACGGCGCTGCAAGGCGCGGAACACACTGCACGGTGTGACACCTGCACGGCGTGACACGCTCCGTGGCTCTGTATAGCTCTGTACTATAGGGATCCGCAGCCCGTATGTCCCCGCACCCCTACGGCTCCGCAGCCCGCGCAGCTCCGTGGCTGCACGGCAGCACAGGGCTCCGCACTCAAACCAGCCCCACACCTGAACAGCTCCGCGCCTCGCCCAGCCCCACATCCCTGCAGCTCACACTCGCGTGGGATCGTCCCCCGGCAGCTCTGCAGCCCCAGCAGGCAGCCAGGGGACACGGGCAGTGCGGGCACAGCCCCGGCTCCCTCTGCAAGGCCACCTGGGCGAGGGGCATCACAGCGCAGTCCGCAGCCGACCCACCCCCGGCAAACGCATCCAGGTATCACGGGGGCATCTTCCACAGGTAGTGATTCCTGGGGGTGTCCTGTGGAGGGCCAGGAGTTGGATTAAATGATCCTTTCACGTTCCTTCCAACTCAGGAAATGCTATGATCACGATTCTGTTTTGGGATGCCACCCTGTCCAACCCCCCTGCCCGGGCCGGGGGTCGGGCTGGTGGCACCCTGTGCAAGGGCGGGCGATGCTCGTGGAGTTGCTCAACACCGAACGGAGCTGCCGGAGCCTCCAGCTCCGCGCTTCGGCCGCAGTTAACCATTAAACCAGAGCGGGGGCGGCCGTGGAGCCTCCCCCGGGCCCCACAGGCTCCTCCAGGGCTGTGCTAACGGGGGCTGCCGGGCCAGACCCCCAGGGACGGGCAGGACGGGGATAAGGGCTAACTTTGGCTTTGCTCCTCCTCCCGTGCTCCCCGGGCAGGTTTGGGGCCCCACGGGTGTCCTGGTCCCCGGGTCACACTGCCCTTCACCCGGCTGGTCCCCAGTTCCTGTGGCATGCAGGGGGACCCCGCGGGGGCCGTGCCGGGGTGACATCGGGCGCTTGGCCGGGTTCGTGGGGGCTTTCCCGGTTTGCTGCTTTTTTTCACTCTTAGGAAAGCACCTGGGCATGGCGCCGGGTGGAAGCGGCACCTCCAGCCCCCCCTCCCCCAGAGTAGGGAATGAGGGGTGGCCAAGCACCCCAGGAGCCAAGCTGGGAACATCGCCTCCCCAGGCAGGGGATCCCCGGGATGCCACCCCCGCAACCGCATAGCGCCCGAGCCACGGGAATCAGCCGTGTCAGCCAGCCCAGGGCTGCTGGGGGACAGGCGGGGGGGGACAGGCGGGGGGGGACAGGCGGGGGCCACCATCCGGGGCAGCCGCACGGACTCTGTCCCGGCCTTCAGGCTGCGGGTTGGTCAATCCAGCAGCAGCAGGACTCGGTGGCCACTCGCCGCCGCCCGGCGCTCGCAGCCCCGCGGGTTTCGGGGCAGGTGAGAAACAGAAGGAGGGTGAGCCCCAGCCCGGGCTCCCCAAGCTCCCCAAGCACCCCAGAACCCCTACACCTCATGCATCACATGCACCCCACGTACTCCCTGCACTGCTGGGACCCCCGGCACTCCACACACCCGGGGCACCCCAATGCACCCCAAAACCCCGTGCGCCCTACACACTCCATGCATTCCATGTACCCAGGACATTCCATGCATCCCACATGCCCAAGGGTACCCCATGCACTCCATGGAGACCATGCATTCCTTGTACCCCCCCATGCACCCCAGTACCCTAAGCACCTCCCGTATCCCTCTCACCCCCTGGCACCCCACACCCAGCCCTGCTATTCTGGGTGGGTTTTGGCAGAGATCCCTCGTAGTGGGCAGGACTGAGTGAACCCGCGTGGAATTAGGGACTTCTTTCCTGCTGGGAACGGCTCTCACACCCCAAAAGTCCAGACCACACCCCCTTCCTAGCAGAAGGTCACTAACTTTTGGGGGAGCCCTAGAGCTGATGGGGGAGCCCTACCGGCAAGTTCCAGGGGATATAAAACTTCGGAGAGAACTTTGGGGGGATCCTGTAAGTTTTGGGGAGTATAACTTTGTGAGGAGCTCTGCAACGTTTGAAGAACCCCTGTAATTTATCGGCAGCCCTATAATTTGGCAGGGGACATCACTTTGGCGTGAATCCCCCAAATTTTAACGCTGCGTGTTTCACCCCGGTAAGTCCGCAGGAGCCGTCGGGAGTTTTGCGGGATGCTCCGCGGTGGCGGGATCCCCGCGTTTATTTGGGGAGGGCCCAGAGCCCCGCGCCGTAACACCAAAATCGGAACTTTCGGGGGTCCTCTGCAACTTTTGGGGAGCCCCGCGAGTTTGGCGGGAAAAGGGGTGGTGACATCACGGGCGCCCCAGGGGTGCCGGGAGGGGCTCAGGGCTGAGAGGGGTGACACGGGCGGCCGGTTGGAGGCTGGGTGGGGTTTCGGGGGGGTTGTTTTTTTTGGGGGGGGTCCCGCGGGCAGCGCGCGCGGCGGGAGGGCGGGGCGCGCGAAGATGGCCGCTGCCGGCGGGGGCGTGGCGCGGCCGGGGGGGCGTGGCGGCCCCGCGAGGGCGGGGGCGTGGCCGCCGCGAGCGAAGTGGCAGCGCGCCGCGGCCAATCAGGGGCGCGGAGAGCGGCGGCCGCGTTCCAGCCCGCGCGCTCCGGCCAATGGCGCGGCGCAAGGGGGGCGTGGCCCTGCCGGCGCCGACACCGGGGCCGCGCGCGGCGGAGCGCTCCCCCCGCCGGGCCGCGGCCGCTCCGCGCATGGACCCCCCGCGCCCGCCCGCGGTCCTAATGCCCGCCCGCCGCCGCCGCCGCCCGCCGCCCCCGCCCGCGCCGCCCGCCGCCCGCGCCGCCGCCGCCAAGGTACCGGGGGCGGCGGCGGAGACCGGGGTGGGATCCGGGGGAGGCGGCGGGGGGGCGGTGACAGCTGACAGCGGCCCGCCCGAAACTTTCCGCGCCGGTAAAATGGCGCCGCGATGGGATAAACTTTGGGGGGCGGGAGGGGGGGCGTGCGGCGGCGGGGCGCGGGGGGCGGTGGTGGGTCACATCGCCCGCTGCCCCGCGGGGATCATCGCTCCTGGATCGCAGCCCGCTGGGATCTTCCAGGGGTCTCCCGCCGCCGGGATCCGCCCAGCCCCGCCCCGGGGAGATCGGCTGGGATCCGCTGGGAGCGGGATCGACCCGGTGCTGGATCACGTGCGATCTCCCGGAGCGGATCCGCTCGGTGCCGGGGCTCAGGCAGAGCGTGCCGGGCTCTGGGATCGGCCTGCCGGGGACAAGTCTGCTCCCAGCTCCGGGGATACCCGCTGGGTCCCGGGCGATCCGCTCGGAGCGGGATAAACTTGGGATGTGGATTCACGAGGTGTGGATCCATACCGGGATGTGGGATGTGGATGCTGCCGCCTTAGAGCTGCGTTGCCAGGAGGGTGTCAGGTCGTCTCCTGGCTCTGTGGAGGTCCCTGCTGGATCCCTGCTGATGCTCAGCCCGCGGCTGGTGGTGCTGGGAGCAGCCTCACAGGGGGATCTGCAGAGTGCTAGGGAACTCCTGGCTGGATCCCACTGCGACCTGGTGGGATCCACTTGGGATCTACTCCAGAGGGACCCACTGAGTGGCTGGCAGGATCCCACTGCAGCCCTGCCTGGAGGCATTGATCCAGCTCTCCAAACCCCCTCTCCAGCTCTCCATCCCACCGAGGTCAGGGGGGATCCACTGCTGGGGGATCCCTGCTGCTCACTGCCGTCTCTCTCGCAGGCTCCGTTGGGACCCGAGGGCTGGCTGGGGGAGCCGCCGGCCAGCCAGGACCCGGCCAGCCAGGAGGCCATGCTGCGGGTGCTGGACGCGGGGCTGGAGCGCTGCCTGGCGCTGCACTCGGCTGTGCAGTGCATCCCCGTGCCCCGGCACAGGTAGGCACATCGGCATGGCCACCACCCTCCTGCCGGCACTGGCCTCACTGAGGGGCTGGGGTTGTGTCTGCTGGCTGCAGGAGGACTTTGGCTGCTGTTGGCCATGCCGGGATCCCCAGCAGTGAGCAGCTGCCCTGCTGTGGAGGCTCCAGGGACTCCCAGCTGGGAGCATCACCATGTTATCCATTTGTAAAAGGCTTTTGGGTGCTCTTGACCTCTTACTTTTTTTTCTTAATCTAATTTTTTTATAGTTTTTTTTCCACCTCAAGCAGCTGTTGGGCCCCAGCTGAGCCATCCCTGCATCCCTGGGAGATTGCAAGTGCCAGTACTCTCCAGTGCAGTGCTGCCCACGGGCATGGAGGATTCCCCCTGGCATGGCACAAACCTTTGCCTACACTGCTGCCTGTGCTATGCCCAGGGGGATTCCAGCCCACTGCTGGGATGATCCCTGCAGGGGTCAGCAGCATCTTAGGGTGCTGCAGGGTGTGAGACACCTGTGGGTGTCTTTCCACCTGGTGATGCCCCCAGCATGGTGTGGCCACTGACACTCTGTGCCACCCATGTACCTCCACACAGACCATCCTGGGGTGGGTGCAGGCCACTGTGGGTGGGAGGTCTGAGCAGCTCAGCAGGTGAAGGAGACTGTTAGAGGGTCCCAGGGGTCCTGTCCATCCTGACACAGCCCCCTCTGCTCTCACTGGCAGGAAGCTCTCAGGCAAGGCGGGCATCGACGAGGTGATGGCAGCTGCAGTGCTCACCAGCCTCTCCGCCAGCCCGCTGGTGCTCGGCCACCCACCAGCCACTCATGCCCCAGGTAAGCATGTCCCTGTTCCCCCCATCCCTGGACACATGTCCCAAAGCAGGACCTGACCTTCCTCTTCTTCTTCCTCACCAGAGCCCGGCGGTGAGGTCTGGAAAGAGGTTCCTGCAATGTCCTCCAGCTGCAGCAGCAGCAGCAACACCAGCGGGGACTGGAGCTGGGACCCCTCCAGTGACCGATCCACACCCTCCACCCCCTCACCCCCCCTCTCCAGCCACGTCCCCAGCACCTTCCTGCCCGGCCCACTGCCAGATGAGGGCCCTGATGAGCCCGATGGCACCCACTTTGTCTTTGGAGAGCCCACGCCACGGAAGAGGAAGGTGGGATGAAGCTGGGGATGGTGATGGGGGTGAAGTTGGGCTTGGGGAATAGTAAAGATGGGGATGAAGAGGAGGATGAAGTTGGGGATGGGGATGTGGCTGGTGGTGGGGGTGAGGTTGGGAATGGAGATAGTGACTGTAGGGATGAGGATGAGGAGGATGATATTTGGGGATGGAATGAAGAGGAGGATGGAGATAGGGATGATGGTGGCATGAGTTTGGAGATGTGGATGATGATGGGGGTGAGGTTGGGGATAACAGGGAAGTTGGGGCTGGGATGACTGTGGGGCTGGAGATGGGGCTGGGGATGAGGATGATGATGGGGATGGGGCTGCCAGCCTGACGCCTCTCCCCTGCAGAACTCCACCAAGGTGATGTTCAAGTGCTTGTGGAAGAGCTGCGGCAAAGTCCTCAGCAGCTCCTCAGGGATGCAGAAGCACATCCGAACTGTGCACCTTGGGTAAGCATGTGGGTTCCCCCTGGACACCCCCAGACCCCCTGGCACCCCCTGCAGGGTCCTGCCATGCCCGGGGAGAGTGTCCCAGCCAACCTCTGCTTTCCCTGCAGCCGGAAAGCCGACCTGGAGCAGAGCGATGGCGAGGAGGATTTCTACTACACGGAGCTGGACGTGGACGTGGACGCGCTGACGGATGGGCTCTCCAGCCTCACTCCGGTCTCTCCCACCTCCTCTGTGCCTCCTGCCTTTCCCGGCCCCGAGGCTCCTCCGCTGCCGGTGCTGCCGATCCCTGACCTGGCGCTGGCCTCCCCTTGCAGCCCCCCAGCCCCCGCCGGCCGCTGCCATGTCCACACTGACCACGCGTACCAGGTGGGGACAGGGATGGAGTGGGGACAGGGATGGGGTGGGGACAGGGATGGGGTGGGGCTGCTGCACTCCCTCATTACCGTGACCTTCTGGCTGCTCTGTGTCTGACTGGGGCTGTGTCCTCTCTCTCCAGGGCTGCCGGACACCCCCACGGCCACCAGTGTCCCCCACTGCCCCCACCCCACCACCACCCAAGCCCCCGGCCGTGCCCAGGTGAGCCATCTCCGTCGCGCCCCACCCTGTCCCCTGTCACCCGCGCGTCCCCCCGTTGTGACTTGTCCCATCTCCTCAGGCGGCCGCGGGGGGAGGCCAAGAAGTGCCGCAAGGTGTACGGCATGGAGCACCGGGAGATGTGGTGCACGGCGTGCCGCTGGAAGAAGGCCTGCCAGCGCTTCCTCGACTGACGGAGCCCCGCCGCTCCCTCCTTCTTGCACATTTTGCACTCGAGGTGCCTTCGCGCCCCCCCCGGCCGCCCCCCCGGACTCAGGGAACGGCCCCCCGAAAGCTTTATGCACACACACGGCCCCCCCGCCACGGAGCTTGTCCCCCCTGCCTTTTTTCCCTTTGAAAATAAGCTAAACCCAAGCCTGCTCCTTGCCGGCGGGGGCTGGCGGGGGGCATCCGGCTGCTCCCGGCCCTCCCCACTCCAGTTTGGGGACCCCCACGGCTCACATAGCCGTGCCTGTGGCCGGCAGGGGCTCAAAAAGGGGGTGTCTGTTCCTGCCCCCCGCCTGCTCCCGGGGGGCAGCCCCAGTGCCCAGGGCAGAGGTGGGCGCCTGCCCCCCCTCGCCCCCCCCAGGGGGGTTTTTACTCTTTGTAATGTCATTTCTCTCTCTCGTTTTGGGGAGCCCCTGCCGGGGCGATGCCCCGGGAAGTGCCTGCAGGAATGCGCCCATTTGCACTAAGCCAAACTGCACAAAGAGGGGTCTTTTTGTTTTCCTTTACTTTTGGTTTTTTTTTTCTCCTTCGTGTGGTTTTTATTTTTTAAATAAAATATATGAAAATTTGTATTTTTACCTACTCCCTCCCACAGCACGAGAGCGCGCGGGCCGCAGCAGCGGGATGCCTCCAGCCCTGGGCGGGTTTTAAGAGGTTTAATTCACTTTAAACCCCCTTTTTACCCAACAAAACCCTTTTTGCACCCTCAAAACCCTCTCTTCCCTCTCATCCTGTCATTCTCTAGCCCAGGCAGCAGCTCAGGACTGGGTTTGGCCAGGCCATGCCACCCTGCTCCTCTCCCCGTGCAGGGAGGGGACAGGGAGGGGTGGTGGCCCTGCCACCCTCCTGCCCTGTGGGAAGGTTCCCTTTGCATCAGGGACCCCCCATAGCAGGGTCCCCCCTTGCAGGGGTCAGACACTGCTTTGGCCCCATGGGTCGGGCTGGTGCTGTGCCCCCACTTGTCCCCTCCGGGGATGTGATGCGTCAAATCCAAAAGAAAAAAAAATAAATACTTGGATTTTTTTTAGTGATTCCTGTTCTTCAGTTACTGTTAAGACAGGCAGGGTGGGCATCCTGGGCCCCTTGGCACCCCCAGACCCACTGCTGTCACTCCCCTTCCTGCATACCACATCCCCCAGAGATGGCATTGCCCTCTACGTCCTCCTGGGAGTTGCTTCAATTTCCCTTAAAGCCCAAAAAATAAGGAAATTGCTACCAACCCGCAGCAGGGAGGGAGGAGGGAGGTGCCTGTTTGGGATGGGGAGGGGAAGGGGGAGGGAGCAGCACCCCCAGCCTGAGGGTGAGCAGGGCTCCCTGCTGGGGTGAAGGGGTTTTGGGGAGTGGGGACCCCCATCCCAGGGGGTGCAGGACCCTGCAGCATCACAGGGCTGCAGCTGGGTCCCCCTGTCACCCCATCCTTCCACACAAGACAAGGAGAAAAATAATAACAATAATGTATTAAAAAATAAGAAAAACCAGACAAAATTGTAGCAGCAATTTCCCAATTTATTGAAACTGATTGATTTTTGCAGGTATGTCTAAGCTAAATCCCATCACAAAGGTTCTATCCGAGGGGCAGCCCCCAGCAGGCGAGGAACTGGGCAGCAACTAGAAAATAAAATCAGATTTACCTGAACTACATCGACAGAAAATCAGTACAACACAGCATGTTCTCCCACTGACTTCTGGTTACGAAATCTCCTCAACCTCCCCAAAATATTAAACACATCTTCAATACAAACACAGGTTTATAATAATTAATATAAAGTCAGTATAATATAGAATATTCCCAGCAAAAAAAAAAATCAACAATCTTCAAACACAGTCCTTTTTGTGTTTGTTCAGCTTTATTTTTGTAGACAGGTTTAAAGCACGTTGAAAAATAAATATATATGAAAGCATACACACAGCACTCTGACTAGGGGGACTGAAAAAAAAAAAAGGCTGAAATTCAAAACACGATTCAGGATCTACAAAATCAAAGGAACCATTAATTATGGCTTTCGTAGGAGTCGCACGTGTCACAGAATGAGCGAAAATTAGATTATCTTTCAGAATATTGCAAAAAATTCCAGTTTTTGCATTGTTTTCATGGAGTTTCCTCAAGGATGATGTGCAAAAGGGGAAGCTTTGAGGGGAGGGTGCTTGGGGACAATCCCAAAACACACACACCCACCCCAAAGCCACGACTTTGCTTCGGGGAAGCAGAGTGTTTAAAGGCAGGAGTGGGGAGAGGAAACAAAAGGGGAAGTAACGCTGGAGTGGGTTTCCTTCCGGACAAAAAATACTCGTTTTGTTGTCCAAAAAAACTGACTTTTGATTAAAGAAAAAAAAAAAAAAGGGAAAGGACAATCACTTTGCAAACCTTCATTAGAGAAGTCCCCCTCTGCCTGCTCCCAAAGCCGCTCTGCAGCTGTGAGGCTTTGGGGTGACCTTAAAAACCACAAAACTGGGGAATTCATGAATTCAATAACATTTTTGGAAATCCCAAATCGACACAAGGACCTCTTCTGTCTCCACCCTTTAAGATATTCTCCAAGTCCATGGATCCCTGGGATGTTTTCCAGAGGGCACAGACAGGACAATGCCCTCTGCCCCGTTCTGCACCATGGCTGAAACGCTCTGTACTCCTGGCACTCAGATTTAAAACAAAAAATGAGGGTAAGCAAGGAATTCAAGGAGGGACATTTACATGTACAAATGCTTTAAAAAAATGAGTTGCAAGTTCTCAAGATGGAGTATATCCATGTTTTACCTCTAAGGGAGTTACTGTTTCGGAACTACATCTGTATATATATACACATACATATATATATATTTAGAAAAAATTAAAAAAAGGGAACCTCAGTGAAGTATACAAAGCCCTGAAGGGAAATACAAAGATGAGATGCAGAACAGGCAGAATTAATGGGGTTTTGTTTAAATCTCCAAGAGCAGAAGTTTGCATAGGCAGTAGATCTGAGAGACCCCGGAGAGAAGCTGGAGGGATGCGATCACCTGGAGCAACTGATGAAGTTTATAAAGTTTCAGCATAAAAAACGTGCCCAAATTCCTTCTTTTCAACCCCGAGTCGGAGCATGGAAGGTTAAAGATGAATCCCTGCATTTCCAGCTCTGCACACCTCCATCAGAACAAAGCACTTCAATAGACATCAGGTGTTAGAAGCGTTTTATTTGGTACAGGGCGTGTGTTAGTGGGACAGAAGCACGTGCGAGGTTATCATATGAGAAAAGTCCGTTTTTATGTGGATTTTCCATTTTTTCTTTTTATTTTTTTTGCATCCTCAGCTCAAAGAGCCTCAAAGTGGCACAATTAGGAAACACTCCTGAGCGCTGCCCGGCTCTCTGCCCACCCTTTATAAAAACGAGGAAAGAAAAGAATAAAATATTTCCAAAGGAATTGGGAAGAAAGCTCAGAACTCCGTAACTCTTGATGACAAAACTGAGTTACCCAAGGGCAGGGAGGAAGAGGAGGGCTTGGCCCACACCTGCTCCTCCTCAGAAGGTGGATGCACACGCAGGCATCGGAGGGGATGGACCATCGGAATGTCACACAAACCCAGGGGTTTGAACTGTTTGGGTTTTAAAATTCTCTTTTAAATAGATTTTTACATATAAAAAGCAAGGCTACAGATAAATCTTTAAAGTACTGTATGTATTTGTCTACACGCAACAGGTGAGGCTGCACATTCAGGATCTCAGGCACCCCCACCTCCTCCATATTTACAGGGTAAATGACAATAAATACAGAGCCCACACTCTGGGGAGGCCAAAATTGGGATAAGGGAACAGCCTCCTCACTCTGGGACCCCCCAAACCACTGGAAAAGGGTATATAAAGGTCCAATCATGACATACTGACTGGGGTTTTACAGCTTTTTAAATAAGGGAGGAGAAGGAAAAGAAGCTAAAACGCAAAATGAGATTTTTACAAGTTAAGAAAAACCTTCCTGCGTGACCCGCTCTGCTCTTCTGTATTTAAGGAAGAACTTATCCATGCTCACTGCCTAAAGCAACAAGTCCCACTAACTCCTCCAGTCCAAGGGGCAGCAGCAGCAGCGCTGGTGTGACCTCACTGAGCCACACAGAGGATTTTAGGAAAGACCTGTGCTCCCACATCACTGAGCACCCCAAACCAACAGGGCAGGAGCCTGGAGGCTCCCAATGGAAACAACGGTGAACAGGGATGATGGACGCAGAGAGAAGGTGGCGAATGTCTGCAAGGAACTGAGGAGCAGAGAAAGGGAGTGAATGCCATAAACCCAGGATGCAACTGGAAGAAGGGAATGAAGAGGGAACCAGCTCCTGCAGGTGCCAGGATCAAGGCTCCCACCAAGCTCCACCAAATCGCGGCACAGAGTGGCTTAAATCCTTTCAGATTATTTGCTTTATGGGGGTTTATTGTACAATGTACTTTTAATTCCTTTGCTGGGTGGAACCACACTTTTCCTCACGGACCACCAGGCCTGCAGGAAGGAAAATAGCACCTTGAGTCATTTGGCTTCTGGTAATAGGTTGTCTTTCGTGGCGGTTTCAAGGTACCACAGTCACAGACATCATAGAAAATTGCCCAATGGCAAGGAAGGAGTGAGGTCTTCAGCTTTTTTTTTTTTTTTTTTTTTTTAAATTTAAAAAAGCACCAGAAGCAAAGAGGTGAAGGTAGAACAAGCTGTTTCTCAGGAACAAGACAATTCCAACACACGCTGTCGCTGTTGTTATTTAGGTGTAGCTGGAAGAAGGCAACAGTGGCCGATATGCACAGGGAGAATACAACTACCAGGAGCAGCCCCACAGAGTCTGAGGAGATGCTAGGAGACACACATGGTTCTTATTTAAAGAAAGAATGGTTTATTGGAAAATTTACACAGAACCAGTGCAGCTAAAGCTGAAGGTCTTTGTTGTGAATTGAGTAGGTGTTAGACCTACCCGTGATCAATGAGAATGCTTGGATTGGCAAGGAAGAACAAGGTACCCAGGTGAAATCCTGGCCCCACCAAAGTCCATGGGACAGGAGCAGCAAGATTCCACCCTGCTGGGATCTCCTCACCTCGGCTTCTCGCCTTTCCCAGCTCACCCTGCACTTCGCCGAATGCCTTGGTTTTGCTACAGTTTGCATATATTCATGAAAAAGGCAGCTGAGCAAAGGGAGAAAAGTGAAGATATTTGTGGAGAAGAATGACAGGTACAGAGCTACCTGTGTCCTCTAGAGAAAAAGGTGCCTCCAGAAGCACCAACACATTTTGGTGCCCGCGGATGACCAAGGCTGGAAGACAGGATGTGGGTAAGATGCCAGTAGGTCCAAGAAAAGTCACAATCTGTCTTTGATGGTGATTTCTTTTGGAAGCTAAGAATCCAAGAGAAGTATCCGTAAGGCTGTAATCTGACTTGCCTTTTGATCTATTTGGCTCCATAAAAAATAATAAAAACTCTTTAAATGACTTTGCAAAAGGCCTGTATCACCAGGGGAAGCCCTCCAACGCATCCATCCATCTGCTTTCACAACCTTAACTTAGAATTCCACTGCTGCTGGGATTTTTGCACAGACAAGGTGTTAAAAAAACCCCCAACCAACCAACAAACCTGCTTTGGACACACAGACCTACCCAGTGCTCGGTTCAGGGTGGGAAGGGGAGGAGGATTCACGCTTCACCAGCCTCCTCACACCTGCAGAGACTCCACCTCCCTCTGGCTGGAGGGGTGGCCGTGGGCAGGGGGTGACAGGGGGAAAAGGGAAAAGGGAAAGGGGGAAGGCGAAGTCAGTCGTGCCACTGGAAGCGACACCACTAAGACAGTGTCTGAGTGGAACAGAGAAGGACTTGTTTAGAAAACACAAGAGTTATTTTGCACACATGGACGACAACAAGGCTACTTAGCTTTTCCAACATACTCCTTCCTCCCCACCCTCCCTCCCCCTACAAACAACAGAGCGAAACAAAAAAATCAAACAAAAAAAAAAATCCCTAAGAAATCCAGGTAAAATCCTTGTCATTCTCCCCAGAGTTGTCCTGCTCCTGCGGGGAGTCGACATCTTTGTCATCATCTAAAATCACATCATCCTGTGACATCCCCACGTCATCCTTCCACTTGATGTCGTCGTCGTCTCCCATCTCCTCGTCTCCTTCCACTTTGATGTCATCTGGGTCTTCCATGTACTGCCCTTCCCCGGGGTAGCACTCATCTGGGGACCCTTCTCCCCCATTGTGGTCCAGGTGTCCGGCGATGCCGCGGCCGGAGCAGTCGGCGCAGACGCCGTGGCGGCGAGAGCCGTGCTTGATCCCCACGCTGGCTGCCGACATGAACACCCTGTTGCAAACCTTGCAGACGTATTTTTTGTCTTTGCTGTGGACCTGGAAAAGAAGGAAGATCACAAAGGTGAATGCCGATGGAGATGGGATGAGAGCTGCTCCCATGTTCTCTGCAAAGGTGAATCCACACCTGCAACCTGAGGTCACAACTGGATTTCACTGTGAACTCAAACCCACTGTGATTAATTCAACCCTGCCATGATGACACAATGGAAAATCCTTTGGGACTGCCTGTTCATCGTCACACTAATAATTCTGAGAGGAAATTTTATGACAGTTTTTTTCCCTCCTTTTTCTCTCTGCTTGTCTGGGGTGGAATAGTTGTGTCACACTAACCACCAAGGGGAAAATGTTAAAGAAAAGAAACAACCAATCCAGAAGCAGCAGTTCTGTACAGACCAGAGCAGAACAACCCTGATCAAACCAGTGTTAATGTCATTGGGATTTAGTGGTCTCCTCCTGATCCCACCGCTGTCCAGAACCAAAGAACAGCAGCACTGGGAATGCCTCCTGTATCTCCCAAAATACACATCTGAATGTACTTCTCACCTTATTTCTGACTACTTCGGTTTGATACAAATGTTTCTCTTCCATAACTCATGCTGCAAGAATCCTGTGCATATGGAACTATCACAGAATATGTGGCCAGTAAAGGAAGCAAGGAAAATACTCTGCAGGGTAGAAGAATTCACTTCCAGAGTCAAACTGCACTATTCAATGAGCAAAATTACATACTTTGAGAAGCATAAAACATCTGATTAAAGGTGAAATCTGTCCCTGGCCACTTTTGCCCCTCAGGGAAGGCAAAACCACTTGTCAAAGTGGCTTGTCAAACCACTCAGCTGCTCCTCTGCCATAGGAAACCAGAGCAGTGAGAACTCCCAAATTCCACCACAAGGAGCCTCATCGGCTACTTTCACTTACACATATATCCATGTAAAACACATATTGATTTTATTTTTATATAGAAAAGTTCAGTTAGAAGGGACACGTGACAATCTTCTAGTCCAACTCCCTGCCTACTTTAGGGCTGCCCAATATGTATTATAAATACATTTTTTTCTTTTATATATTTTTTTCTTTATTCTTTTATATATTAACACCACATGGGGACAGCACAGGCACTCAATGCCCTGTGTCTGGCACTGATCTGCAGGAGACACTTTAGGAATAGGTGCAGAAGCACACAAGGATCCAGTCTAAGTGGTTTGGGGTTGTCCTGGGCAGCCCATCAGCCACCAGAGCCTTGGGTACATATCACTAGTCCCTAATCCTTTTTAACTCGTTTCTTCTTTTCATGATCACAACAGCCTCTGGGAAAGGTTTTGCTGATTAAAGTCCTTCCTTTTATTTTAAAGCAGCTGCCTGGATGCTTGCTCCCTGCTCCTGCCTCAGCATGGGATCACCAGCTCTCATCACCTGATTCTCCACAACCCTGTGCTCTGGAATACTCAGCTGAGCTAAAGCTCTTTGGGAAGAGGACAAATTGACCCATCGTAGCCCCTCAGCCCTCCCTACTGCAGGACACTGGCTCAGGCTCTGTGTTGCAGCAGTCCCAGCCGTGTTCAAAGCCTGTGAGTGCCTCTGATGTGCTCTGGCTGCAGGCTCCCCTGCTCCAAGCCAGTCCCCATGACATTCTTCTACTTTATCAAGCAAAGGCATTAAATTTTACTGCTTTTTTAAAAGCAGTTGGACAGGGTTGCTCAGAGTCATCCAGCAGGATCTATAGGTATCACTCACTTTCAACTTGTACAAAAATGATTTTCAGGCATCAAAAGCTGAATAGGAGAACAGAAAGTGGTCAGGAGTGCAGAATAAGGGCTAAAAGAGCCATATAAAGAAGAAATTATAAACCAGGTACTAAATCAATTTGTAATTATCACAGAATGGTTCGGGTTGGAAGGACCTTAAAGCTGATCTAGTTCTGACCCCCCACCATGGGCAGGGACACCTTCCACTAGAGCAGTGTTAAAAAACTGATTACCTCTCTCCCTTTTATTCATACTGACAGTTCAGTCAGCAGGTTCAAAGAGAGCCATATTCCTGCATGCAACTGAACAGAAATTAATCTTATTCTCTTTACTGCGCAATTAATAAGTATTAAACACAGAAACAGCACTTGGCCCTCAGTATTGGACAGTGCCATTAGAAAGATGATATTCTAACTGATTAAATGCCAATATTCAAAGGAAGAGAAGGGGAAATATGCTGACAACACCCTGAATTTATGAAAAAAAATTTAGAATAGGGGAAATTCTCAGAAATAAAATGCTGGAGGCAACCAGCTGGCACAGCAAGGTGTTCCCTGCTGCAAAACCAATAAGAGATCTTGAAAACTTGTGGAATTGCAGCAGGATTGAGCTCACAGCTGCTTCCCCCAGCAGTGCCCTTACCAAGGTGTGGCGCTTCATGTGCTCCCGGCGGGTGAACTTCTTCCCGCAGATCTCACAGGGATAGGGTCTCTCTCCCGTGTGGGATCTCATGTGTCTCTTCAGGATGCACTGGTGCATGGCTGAAAAGCTGCAGTAGGGGCACTTGAACTTCTTCCTGATGACTGTGAACTCGTTGACTGTAAGAGAGAGAGCCAGAGCATATAGATTAATCTCAGAATGTCTCAAAACAGCCTTCTCACTGATGATCTCACTATTAAATTAGTTCACTGTGAAATCACACTCTCACCCCTTAACCACCTACATATTTTTAATCCTTATAACTGTATTAATGGCCATACATTATTAAAGCTAAGAAGTTGAATACCTCCATTAGAGCAGCTTTTGAACAAGTTAACACACAAATATTTACCAACAGCCTGTTGCAGACATTGCTTGCTAAAGGGAAAATAAAGAGGGCAGGCAACCTGTTACCATTAGTACGTTAATTTTCACCCACTTTTCTCCTAATTATTGTTATTTCTCAAAGCAATATATTTACATAACAAGGAAGGGGGGAAAAAAGCAAGTTCTGGTTAAGTACTGTAACTTATGTGTATGTAAATGAGTCCTGGATAAGGAAACAATCTATGGAGGAGAGCTAAGGGAATAACTCCCTCACTCACCAACTCCTGACAGACCCTTTACTCACCAATATTTTTAGATGCTTATTGAAATATTATATGTATCTATATATATATAGATAGATATAATATAAAATGCAATATATAATATAAATGCCCTACTAGGTGTGTGCACAGTGCATACCCTCAGCATGTCACCGAGAATTCCCTGGAGTTACACTGTACACTGAAAAATGGCCTTTTCAAAGAAAATTGGGGAGCCCACATAGTGACATTTCATGCCCAGTTTGTGGGCTGGTTTTTTTTTTTTCCTCCTTCTGCTTTTAAAATGTACTTTGTCTTGTATATCAATACAGGTGGAACAACATGAAAAGCAACTACATTTGTCACTCATGTAGAAGTGCAAACCAGCTGGCACTACTAAGAGACACCTTTAAATAAGGTAATGCCCTCCTGGGTAATCAGAACAAACATATCAACATCAGTTCATCTTAGAAAAAGTATTTTAAGTAGTTTCCTATTGTTGTAATGTACAATAAAAGCATGATTCAAGATCTTAAAAGATGATGTGATATGAAGTTTATCTCAGCAGTTGTTTTGACTACTCAGAATTCAAACATATCCTCCACACAGGTAACTTGGTGGAAGAAAAAATTCCTTTGATTATCAGTTTGCACTGGATCTAATATTCTGTTCTGTTCTGGGGCTCCAAAATCACTGCCTTGGGCTGCTCAGCCCACAGGTGCCTTTTTTTCTTGTTGCTTGGTGTTTTCTCAGCCCATTTGTAAAGCTGCCAAGAGAATTTTCTAGCCCATAGGGAAAAAAACCCCGAACACCTAGAACAATAATAAAATTCTTTGTCTTTTATGTTACAGGAAAATATTTTTTTCTTTATTTTCTCCTAGGGTTTGACACTCCCTCATCTATACACTCAGAGGCAAGGAGCCCACGTTCTTCTACACCAGGTAGCAATTCTATGATACAAAGCCGTTTATTACAAATACATTTCCAGTCTGATTCTGTAACCACTCGATTACTGGTGACAGGTAACACACACACTTCTAAAAACCCTGTTACTGTGGAGTGCAGACAAGGTGAGCAAGCTGTAAGCTGAGCACAGGGAGTCAAGAGGGGACATGAACCCTCCTTCCTCCAGTCCTGCTCCACACCACACACACTGCAGAGCCACTGGAAAACACTGACCCAGAGACCCTGACATCACGAAGAAAAAGTGCTTTAAGGACAGAAATCCACAAAATCCCTTATTCCTACATCAGGTTGCACCTGATCCTGCTGTTCCCTGACCCAGTGCTGCTCCCTGATCCTGCCCACATCTCTCCCTTCCCTTCAGGGCTGAGCTGCTGCAAAGCTGAGAAGGCAACAGCCAGCCCTGGGTGCATGACCTGCACTCCCAGCACACTCCTCCCCAGCCACCTGCTTCCAACACATCCATGGATTTCCAACAGCCTGTTCCTGACACTGTCCCATTCCAAGATCTCTCGCGCCTGCGTTCAGCTTAAATTATTCAAAACCAGTATTTTCAGCTTCTGTATTTAAAAATACTCACAGAACACTGTTTGCAGCTATAGTTTTATTGAGAACTCTTTTTGCACCAAATAGCTACATATTTAGTTCTGGTATCTACAAAAGGAAACACCTGAAAACCAGCAGCATTTTCAGAAAAATAATTGTATTGCAGAGTTAACATTTTCACAGTCCTGGTGAATATATGCACCCACAGTACATCTATTTAATGCACAAATACCAGCTTTGGTATGAGCATCACCCTTTGTCTAAATGACAATCTTTTATAGAGCAGCATTAGATGTAGCAGCTTTAAGGTCCTAAGAAATCATCTTTAACATGATCATCAAGATGATAAACAGCAGCACCATAGGTAAAGAGCTACTGGACACAGCACCAAGAAATTGAGAAGGAAATACAAACAGTGCCACAGTAAAAATCTGTGTACTTAATGCCACTGAAATATTTATGGAAATGTGTGTTTTTAAAACCAACACAATAATGCTTGGGAAAAAAAAATCTTTGGTATTATCATCTCAAGTAACTTATTTCACTGAGGCTGTTAAAGGAAACAGGCTCCTACATCCCTGAGAGTGAAGGAAAAGCACTAGTGATGCCTGATAGAGCTGCTTGGGATTAACTCTGTAAACTGACATCTAGTTAATAATCACTGAAATACCACATTCTTTGGGTTATTAGAAAGAATTCACAAACTTTTAGGAGAATTCTTGTCCGCTTAATCCTCATTATATTTAAGGTCATAAATAGCAAGGTGCAATTTAACTGTCAGACTCACACCTCCCATCAGCTTCCCATGCCATTTCCTAGCAGTAAAATCCTTCTTCCAACACCTGTTCTACACAAACCCAGCAAAGCTCTGCCCAGTCACACCCTTTGCTTCTAACAATTTAAAAAACCTAGTCTTGATCCTGAAGGGAAGCACTGGAAATTCCCATTGCTGAAGTCAGGAAGCACTCTGATGTACAGGCCAAGGAAAATGCTACTGAAACTTCTATTAGAGACTGTTGACCTGACTATAGAAAAAGAATTCCATGTCAAATTAAATTCTAAAATACAAGAAAAATGAACAAACATGAAACCTCATTAACTATTATCATGTAATGAAACCTTTTAAAGTTTGCTGAAATTGCTTTTGCTGGCATCTTACTTTTCCAAGTCAGACAAATCCTTTCCTGCTGCTCCCAAATTTCAAGATAAGATTCATTGGGTTACAACTTTGTTTTCTGGCTCAGCTTTCTCCTTTCTCACTTGCTGATTATTTAAGAGCAAAATAAATCATGAGGCAATTACTCTGACATCTGTCACAAGGAAAGCTGACACTAAAAACTACACACATTCACAGACAGCCGAGATCTCCCATGCCAAAGATGTCAATGGGAACAAGAGCGGGAAAAATGAAAGTGACTTTGCAAAAACCATAAAATTCAAACCCAAATGATTAAAGTGTACTACAGTGATTACACAGGAACTTATTCTCAATTCTGACTGCAGCCTGCTCACATGAAGAGTAAACACTAAGCCAAGCAGGGAAACTCTAGCTTCCCAGCTCTGGCATGGCATGGAGCTGTCTCCCTGATGCTCCAGCTCCCAGCAGGAACAGGTGGAGCAAAGCTGCACCTGAGTACACCTGTTCCTTCTCTACAAGCCCAAGGGCAGCAGCAACCGATGGGCTTTTGTTCACCTTTCCACAGGAAAGGTCTGGGGAAGAACCTCCCCACTAAGTCCACATCGTGCACAACTAAGTATTTCTCAGTTTTTGTCTCCCTGAGATGCACTAGTATCATGAGAAAGAACTTCCCTGAAGAGCTCTAAAGAACATTTGTAGAAGTTGGTTTCTTTTCTCCTCAGCTGTCTCTCACACTGAGGAAAACAACCCCACATGCTGACAAGCTGTGCTGCACACAGAGCAGCTGGGAAGCACTGCTCTTAATTATGCTACTCTCATTTCACAGCTACCATAATCTGGTTTTGTATGTAAATATATAGCAAGAGACACAGAAATATTTGATTTTTTTAAAAATAAGTGAATTTCATAGAATAAAGTATGAATTACATATTTCTACCCACCAGGAACAGCCATTACTGATTCTGTATGCACACCCCAAGTTACAATTAAATCTATGTAAAGCCTCCTTCCTCTGCTTCAACACCACCAGCCTGGCTAACTTAATTACAGTATTTAAACCAAGCAAGTCACAAAAATGTACAGAATCCCTGAAAACCACAGCCATACACCAGGATGATTTAAAAAAAAAAGCCCAGAAAGTACTGAAATACAGTATCAGTAAAATGTACAAGCCTTGCAACAACTTTCAAGCCCAAATAGAATACCCTATTGCACATATGAGCAAGCAGCATGTTTTTCTCTTTTGAAAGACATAGAAAACCAGACTTTACAAACAGCAAAACAGTGCTTCCACAGCTCCTAAATTCATGGTGAAAACCCCTGGAATGCCCAAATGGTCTAATGGACAGAGCACCAGAGCAGAACTCAGAACTGAATTCTATTATTAATTCTATTGCTAGCACTTTCAACAACCTGAGGGATGCTATGTTCCTGGGAAACTGGAGGAAAACATCACCATTTCTTTTATAAAGCACTTTGAGATCTACTGATAAAACAGTTGAAGGCAGTGTCAGAACACAGAATGAGCACACCAATAAAACAAAGTGCCCATTTTATGGACCCCAAAAAGTTATCTTTGCCCAAAAATCGCACCAAAGCTGCAGTGACACAGCATCTGGAACCAGCACAGCATCAACTGATCAACTCTGGGGAGTTACTCTATGAAATTAGACCTGTGGAACATTTATTTGCAGCACGAGACCCACAGAACAATTTGCTTTTCCTAGTTCAAGGAAGTGTCTCATATACAACAACAGCAGCTATGCATCCTCAGGATCCTCGCTTGGTCCTACACTGTCCAAAAGCTCCAGCCCAGCCAGGTGGGCAGAGCCCAGGTAACACATTTTCACGTGGCTACTGAGGTTCTTCTGGGTGCCGAAGCCCTTCCCACAGCAGAGACAGACAAAGGTGCGCTCGCTCGAGTGCACTGACAGAAGGTGCCGCTTTAAGTCTGTCTTGTCACGAAACAGCTTGGCACAGGTAGGACACTGCATCTTCTTACAGTGGAAGTGGATGGTCTTCTCGTGGCGATCCATGTTGGATTTCAGGGTGAAGCTGGCGGGGCACTTGGAGCACTGGAAGCGGGAGAGCTGCCCGGCAGGAACGCCGTCGGCCAGGCTGGGCTGGGAGCAGTCGAGCACGTCGAAGGGGAACAGCATGGAGAAGGCATGCTCGTGGATGTGCTCCTTCAGCTCCTCAGCACACTGGAACACCCTCCTGCAGAAGCCACAGGTCAGCCTCTTGGCCAGGGCTGAATCCAGGAAGGTCCTGTCAGCGGCAGCATCTGCATCTTCAGATCTCGGGAAACTCATATCTGAAACAGAACCATGGATACACAAGCACAGATCAGCCTCCTCTGGTATGATGCAATGACAGTTTAAAAATGTATTCTTCTCTCTGCTTACCTGAGTCAGAGTTAGCAAACTGCCAAAGTGCCAGCAATCCATCATAGGCAGCCTGCAAAGGAAAAGCACAGGGAAGTTAAGGCAGGAATTTATAAGAACCTGTCCTGAAGGCAGAGCACTGACTCTCATCCCTGTCACTGCTCTCATCCCTTCTCTAAGGGAGGCTCAATCAATTGACCTATGTGCCTTTGCAAAGCTTTCACTGCCAAAGCAGTGAACTGGGCTCTCATCTTGCAGGATTTGGTGTTTTGAAGACAATAATCAACATCCCTGTTTAAGTCTTGGATAACTACTCAGTTTCCAGTCTCACTAAGCATCTGTAGCTCCCACTCAGGCCAATGGGAAATGCTGGACAGAAATTTCTAGTTGACACAACAGAACTGGAAAATTCCCCCTTAGCCCTCCACAGCTACTTTTCCTTTCCAAGCAGAAGAGCCGATAGAACACAAACACCTTCTGCATAGCTCCCTTTCTGCAATGCCCTCTGGCACTGCTGATCCATATTCTAAATAAAAGCTGATTTTATCTTTTTTTTTTAATATAAATCCTTTGCGATATGCCAGCATGTGGCAGATGGCAGCTCTGTATGAGGCAGAGGCGTGCTGCAGCCTCGGCAGGTCTGTGCAGACCAGCTCACTTCGCTCTATGGGAACTGCAAGCAAAAATCTGTGTTTCCACCTATTTCTTTAAGAGGAGTAAAATACCATTCAAAAATATTAAGAATAAGAAATGCTGCAGAAAGCTAAGGATTTTAGGTCAAACTTCTGACTTCTGTAACAGAGAGAGCCAGCCCACTTCTGTCCGAATTTAGACAGTTACGAGAAACTCAAATGCGGAGCACCAGAAGTGAGCAATGGGTGGCTGAGGTCCCACGCCATTATTATATCCTAGTGTGCAATGTTGTGCAAATGAAGGGATTTACAATAAAAAGGGCATTTATATTTAAAAAAACCCAGAGGTTTTTAAGCAGAAATTCTGTTGAGGTAAGGCAGAAAGACTAAAATTGGGACAGCGCTGGTTCTGACCCTCAACAGATTTCTAGTGTTAAAATAACCTGTATTTTTTTTTTAAACCCTCACAGATTAAAGTGCAAGGTATCAGGTCTTTCAAAATACTCCTAACTGGGGAGGATTTGATCAAACAGACACCTTTGCATTTCAACTTCTTTGTATTTCCCCCTCCCCGATCTTACCTGGGTTGAGGAAGGCACCTCTCCTTTTATCCCTGTTTCTGGTGACATTTCACCAGAAGAGCAGATCCCGAGGGGGCTCTGAGTGGCAAGGTGTGCTGAAGGCAGCGGGGGAGATGGTGCTTCCACTTTGCCATCACTTTCACCCCTTGAAGGATTCGAGTTGGTGCCAGACCCTGGGGAACACAGGAAACGAATCTCACCCACGTGAAAGAGCACCAGCTGGTGGCTTTACAAAGGCAAAGGCAGTGCCCCAGCACTTGCAGCTCATCTTCTGTCACTGGGAGGGAATGCAGCAGGACAGGGATGCCAGGCTTTTGGTCTTTCTGGTTGATGGGTTGTTTTTTTTTTAAACCAGCCTCCCCACCCAAATGTCTGTGTGTACTGGAGTGACATCGCAGTGCTCGGTCACTACAGAGTCCGTCAGGAGAGAGAAGCACAGTGCAGCACAAATATCCAGAGCAATCACATTTCTCTTGGAGAAGCACCATTCTGAGCACATACAGTTCCATCTTTAAGCAATGTACACAAAAACTTCATGCCACTAACTTTCTTGAAAGTTTATGTCACATGTTCAGATCTCAAGACCTGAGAGATTTATTTAATATCGGACTGTCAGTCCTTGATCTCAAAGTGCTTTACAAAAGATGGGAAAAAGGTCACTCCTGTCACTCTGTATTTAGCAAGGATGGACGTTCAAATATTTGTACAAAACTGTTCAATTATACCTGACAGTCATTATAGTCTAAACATCTCCCATAATTCAAAAGGAAAACATGCTGTGTCTGGTCCTCGCCTACACTGTGGCAACAGGCAAATAGAAAACAATATTCCAGAAACTGCCCCGTGAATCAATGACAAAGCTAAATACAAATAAAGACTCTGTCATCAATATCAGTGTACATTATAAATTATTATACAAACTTTAGCACATGCCTTGACTGAATATTGGAATGACATACTGAGCAGGTTGCTCTTTTTGAAACGCAAGGAGGCAAAACCAGAAGCAAATACGGCACAAAATAAACAAATTCATATTTAAAGCACTCTATGCCCTAAAGGCTTTTCCATTTCTAGCACAAAAGAGTCTGATGGAAACCTTCAGGGATATAAAAAAACACGCTCTTTAATGCAGCTACAAATAACAAGTCACAGTTTACACTGTGTCCGAATACAAGGCGCTGTGATCTGGGTGACAACAAAGCACTTGAGTGAAACCACACCAAGGTTTCGCAATGTGAACAATCCCAAACCCTATTTTTTTATCAGCTATCAAAGGAAATTCTGCTCCTGTGCCACAAGCTGGATGTTTGATTTACTTTCCTCCGCTTTGATCGCAGATCGATATCTTTCCCAGCTTAGTTAACTCTATTCAGCTGGGATAACAATGCTCCGAGGTTTCCTTCAGGTGCTGCTCATCTGTTGCTGTTGTCATTTAAAAGTAGGACAGCAAAATGCCAGAAATTCAAGATAGGAAAAATTCAGGAAAAAAAAGGGATTTATCAGTATTTCCTGTTAGAAACTGTTAACAGGAATCCAGCTCTACAGGTCCATAGCAGAATTCCTGCCTAGACAGCCACATGGTCCTGGTTTTTTTACCCCTGAACATCCCAAACTGATTCAAACTGCCCCAAAGGCAGTTACACTTCTTTAAACTAATGGTATTTTAGCACACAGTAAAGATGAGCCAGTGGGGCCTGGCTTGATGAATTCTTTATTAGCACCTTCCCAGAGTTCCACAGGTTCCCAAAAAAACTCTGCATTTCTTGAAGCAAAAATTATGGTTAATGAACGAGCAGTGAAATAGAGCACAGAGAAAAAAATAAACTATCATCCAAGGTGCATAAACACACAAAGATGTACAACACAACAAAGATGAGTTTTCAAACAATAATCAGTATTTATTTGGTTTCAACAACTGCAAGTAACACAAGGAGAAAAAACCCACATCAATGATCCACACTTTGTACACAAGAATGCAGATTTACGTCCATTCTGACTAGTAGTGTGAGAAACCTTTTTCCCTCCTGAACTTGTACTAAAATGAATTTTAATCAAAAGTATTTTAACTTCTAAATCAGGAATCAAAAATGTTTTCCTTCAGTCAGCTCTGGACACAGAAGATGAAGCAGGGGTTTAGCAATATTTGTATGAACACAGAATTCTTATGACAGCTGGACAGTAGAAAACAGAAAGGCAAAGTTATTATATCTCATTTAAAATTGCATCCATTCTCCCCTAAATCTTTGTTTACCATGCACAAAAATTCCACACCAAACTGAGTATCTTTAACTTCTTCTTGGGAAAGTTGACCACTGCATAAAACGTATTCCTTAACATCCAGTGCAAGGATAAATCATTGGCTCCAATGAACCACTAACTAAAAATAACCTATTAGCTGGTTTGCCCAAAAGAAAAGGGCTCTGTGTACCATGTAATCACTTGGACTGGAAGCTTCATAGGAATTGCTTCTATAAACAGTTTCAGTTGCAACAGGGTAAACAGGAAAAGCCAAACTTAGCCATATAAAAAAGCCTTCAAATGTGCTATTCTGAAATGTGGAAGTCACCCTTTAAGGCAGTCCATCTCCCCATGATCTGAAAGTTGTTGCTTTTTTTTTTAATGAGAAAACAAGGATGTAAACTAACCACCTAATTTTCTAATGAATATTAAAATTCTCATTCTCTTGATTATATTTGGCAAAACCAGCTCAAAACATTCTACTGAAGCCTTTGAGACTTCTGGCTGTGTGATGTAACCGTGCAGAACAATGCTACCAAAGTTCAGCTCATAAATGAAATAAGACACACGTTATTGAACCAAAGAGTTCCTCAGAGCAGCTCTGCTGGAGTGGAAATCACAGGACAACCACCTGCTTTTACAGACAAACCAGGAAAACGTGGCAAGACCAGGAAAACTCTCCTGATGTCTTATCTGACAGGCATCCCCAGCAACAACCCAGGCAGGTTCAGTAACCAACAGTTCCCCAGACGACCTTGGTGTTATCCATGAGTAACTCACACATTTTTTTCTGCAATACCTGCATGTTCCAGGTTTCTGACAAGCATATGAACAACGTCAATCTTGATCACACATCATGAACATCAAACTCTCAGAGCCCTTCAGCTGCAGGTTATCTGGCAACTGTGCTGCCCAAATGGCAAGACATTTAAGTTTTCCCTTCTGATTTTAAATGAGTTTGAACTGGTTAACTTCAGAAATTCACCATAGTGACATAACACCCCCACACACACATTCTGGGCTTCATTTTCCACCAGCAGAATGTCGAGTTCATACCTCATATAATGAATTAGTGAAAAAGAACATGGGATAAAATGAAAACCTTGGGGTATCCTCTAACTTCTACAACAGGATGAACTATGCAGAAGAGCAAGTGAAAACTTTTAAAGTATGCAGTAACTTGGAGGATAATATCCCCTTTAGAAATGGCTCACCCAAGTTTTAAACATGTTTAACATCCTCTTTGCATCTGTCCACCTCCATTAAGTCTTTTTTTCTCCAGAAAAAAAAAGGGAAACCTGAATATTGCTCCTTGAGGCAGTTACGTACTGCAGTGCTTTGTAAGAGAAGACAATCCAGTGATAGCAGCCAAGATTAAAAAACACTTCACTTCTTTAGAGTCAGAGAGACTGATCACTTATAATCCCTGAAATTAGTGCATTTCTTTTCAAATCAAGACAGATGAAAACCACTGGGTTTGGTTGTCCCGTTAAATTCAATCTTTTTCACTGTGCTCCTGCCTACTCCCTCCTCCTTTTTTTTTTTTTTAATATAACCCAGGACTTGAAATGACTCAACATCCTCAAATTGTTTTTGAAGAAAAACGTCAAAATCACCTACAAAGCCAGCACCAACCTAGACTGTGCTTTTACATCTCCACGATCTTCTTACCCCTTCACTGTCATTTTATACACTGAAAATTCTCGTCAAACTTGATGTCCTGTTGTATTCAGTAATGACCACTTAAAAGGGAATACTATATCACAAGATCTTTTTCAAGTGATTAAAATAAGTTGATACCTATGAATCTGAATAAGATGAAAGACAAATATGTCTTTTAACTCCCTGCTTCTATAAAAATCCTCTTGCCAGGCCACAGCTACATCCCCGACTGCTGTGAGAGCTACAGACCAAGCGGGAAGTCTTCTTTTTGACTTGGGCATTTCACTTTGGGTCCATAAAGATGAGATAATTGAAGCTCAGCTGAATGAAATCCAAGTAATAGCGAGAAGACTGGAAAATGAGGACCTCAAATACATGCTGGAAAGGACCTCCTGAGCCATGGCACCCCTCAGTGAGTTATCAACTACCCCTTTTTCTAAATGTATCAAGCTTTATTTTAAGCCCAGCTGGTCTCCTGCCTGCACCATGTCAGTCCCCAAACTCTGCTTCTCATCTGGCTGGGCAGTCTCTAATTTTTAAGCCTGATTTATGACTGCTTTATACAAATTTATCTTTATGTCAAGTGACGCTTCAGTTTATAAGTAAAACCTAAAAATCCTCCAACCAAGAGAGGGATGATGGATAGAGGGCAGCCCCATCATTATTCCAATTTATCAAGACAGAAGATGAAACTGCTGATTTCACCTGTCAGGAGTCACAGATCTGAACCTGCAGTGCATCAATCACACATCGATCCAGGCTCCCACCCATGCTGGTGCCAGCTGAGGGAAATCTGCTCCCTGCCATATAAAACCCAAATCCTGCCACTGAACTGAGGCACATCTGTGCTCTGCCACTGCAACGGAGGGATTTTCAGCCCCAGAGCCCAATCTGAGCTGCCTAAATCTGATTTAACTGGAGATCCTTCCGGAAGTGAGCTGCTGTGAGAGAAACCAGAACACTGCATCAGCCATTCCCCACAAATATTTCAGCTACCGAATAAGGTACAGAAACTTCAATGCCTTTGGATTTTTTTAAAAACAATCCCACTGCTCAGACACGAGAAGTGAAAAGAAACACTAAGTCTGACACTGCATTGTGCAGTTACTTTCCTTTACACAACTCCAGTGACCAGCTGGCTACCTGGATGGGCTTGGAGCAACCTGGTCTGGTGGGAGGTGTCCCTGCCCATGGCAGGGGGTTGGAACAAGATGATCCTCAAGGTCTCTTCCAACCCAAACCATTCTGGGATTCTATGATTCATTCTATAATTCTATGACCATTAAAGTTATCTATCTTTTGCCATTGAAAACTGAAAGAAAATAGAGTAATAGATATCCTAAGTGAACTTTTCATTCTATTTACTTGATGAGTTTTCTCAGCACTGATGAAAATAAACCTTTTCTTCTGAAAATTACCATGTAGTACTCAGAAAGCTGCTGCTTGCTCTATCCTATTTCACAAGTGATGTGTCTTCTTAGAGTATTATTAAAATACAGCATTAATAATTTCTTTATGCACTAGAGAATCAAGCCGCAATAAAGGAAACACAAAAATATGCTGAAAAATCAGCTGTCCACACCTAATGGGTCACATCATCTGTCTCCAACAGACCACCAGTAGAAAAACATTCATTTCCAGGTGCAAGTATAACAAAACAATCAATAGCTGCTCATTACTAGCAGGTCTAAAATTAAACTCCAAGAAGTGAAGCTCATGCAATCTACAACATCCCAATTGTTTCCACAGACACAGGAGCAACATTCAAGCTGTTCAACATCAATCAAGATTGGATTCAAAACCTTCCCCACAATGACTCAAATACCTTGCATTTTATTTGTAAGTACCACTGTGCAAACAAGCGAAACAGAAATTTGAGGACAAGAGCTACAGGCTGAATATTTTCTTCTGTGACTTCAGCAGTTAACATTAAAGTTGGATCAATATCAGACAAAAGTTTCCATATTTTATGGAAAGTGGGATTAAGCAGAACTTAAACCTGGATATAAACACATCAGCAGCTACAAACAAGGCGGTGACCTGCATTCTCAACTCACTAAAGATTTCCCTTAAAGCGTCAGTAAACAAAAAAAAATAGAAGAACACCAACTTACGGGAGAGCGAGTGTGTGCCTTTGGGGAGGTACTCGAAGAGCAGCGAGCTGTCCTCGCCCAGCATGTCAGCTTTCAGCGACAGCAAACTGTTCTTACTCATCAGAGCCGCGCGCAGGTTGGCCACGGTGGCGGCTTGGAGCGCGTCCTCCTTGTCCGGAGTCAGGGGCTGGTGGATGTAGCTGGACTCTCCGCCCAGCAGCGCTTCCTCCACGTTGCTGTAAGGGTCTGGCCGCTCCACCCTGCTGTCCGAGCTGCTGGGCTCTGTCGTGGCCACATCAGCACCTGCGGGAGGAGAGATGCTGTCAGAGACATGGGAAAACCCCCAGCACCACACCTGCCTCGCCGGGGATCCAGGTGACAGAAGCAGGAATGCAGCAACACTTATTTTGGCTTTGCTTTTCATGTCAGAGTGAAAAGCTGCTTCTTGCCCCCCTCTTCTTCCTGCCTCACAGCTGGGGGTTCTGTTTTTCCAGTCTGTTCCCTCCTGCCCCACCAGCTGGGCTGCAGTTCAGTATCACACACTATGAAGGGAGGGCAAAGGGAGGGGATGTGTATTTTATGCATAACCTGGATAAAACTATTTATTTATCTTAAACTAAGATTTCAGGGTAGTTTACTACTACTGAAATTACATTCAAAGGTTTAACTTCTGCTTCCTCCCTAATTTTACACTCCGGTAGTCCAAATTTTCAGTCTTTCGTTTCGTTCCCATGATGAAGTTTTGAAAAATCCAGTAATAAAGAGCCTCTAATAGAGAGGTGCTGAGTATAAATCCCTTGGGGTCACTTCTCTAAAAAATACACAGTAACCAGTGGTTCCTAGTATATATCACAGGGTTGGTTTTATAAGGAAGTGATACAGTTTAGAAAGAAAAAAATGGATACAGATCAGCCACTTTACAACATGTAACTGACAAAGAAACTGTATAAAAATATAACATATTAGTAATAAATATATCAATTACTGAACCCAAACAAAACCGAAAAAGCTATGATAAGGTAAATTTCTTCCTACAAAAACACAGTGTATTTTTTATTTTTGGGGAGGTCTAATTGAAGAGCCTCTTTTGTTTGAACTTTGATTCTCTTATCAGCTAAAATAATTGATGTATTTTTATGTAAAGGAAAGTGACACCTCTCTATTCTTCACATGAAACAACAAAAATTACACACAAAAAGGGCTGTTAGCCCATTTTAAAAGTGCATAAAACAAATTGCAATTACCTCCTCCACAATCTGCAGCAGCAAACACAGCTGACACACTCAAAGCCCAGCTGAGCACCTGGCAAACGGGGCTGAAGCTTCCCAACAAACTTATGCTTTTGTGGCATTTCTCCTATCAATGTAGAGAGAAAAAAAATCCATACCCAAAGAGAAGGCACAGCTAATGAGCTATCAGATGGAGAAAGGAGCTGTTTTACAGATCCTGAATATTTTATTGCCTCCTAGTTTAAAAGAGATTTAAATCTACTTAATGCAAGAGGGAACTATTAGAGCTCAAACCAGTGGTACAACACGTACAAAATTAATACTTGCTGCTTTCACAAATTCACCTTGCACTCCTGAGGGCGAGAAATTCAGATGTTGTCCACACTGCAACAAACTCACTCCTGTATAGAAGCTCAGGAGAAGGGAGGAGGCAGAGTGTGACAAACCAGCACCAGGATTCTGCAACTTCAAACCAGGGCAAAGCATTAATCTGCAGAGCCTTATTAAAAATGCTAATGAGGACACTGGTACCGTGCCCACCTCCTGTAACCTGGAAAGCAGCTGAAGGAAGATCATTATTTTTATCTCCATTTTACAGGTGGTGGCTGCCAGAGGATGATGTGGGGACTTGCTCAAGGTGTCCAGGCTGCAGAGCCAGGAGCAGCCGGCGAGTTTCCCATCCCAGCCCAGGGCGTATCAGATTCCATAACATGTTCACATTGGCTTTACTGAGCTGCACTGTTCTGCCAGTACATCCTACTGTTAACTTGTCCATTTAAAAAACA
The DNA here is from genome assembly GCF_008360975.1 of Lichenostomus cassidix. Classification (NCBI taxonomy): domain Eukaryota; kingdom Metazoa; phylum Chordata; class Aves; order Passeriformes; family Meliphagidae; genus Lichenostomus; species Lichenostomus cassidix. Next base: position 6,704,369 of record NC_139500.1, on the reverse strand, counting down.
AACAGCCTCAAAGCAAACAATAAGGAAAAAGCAATCATAGGCTCCCACACCCTGGAGATGTAGGGAATGTCCAAGGCTGGGGGCTACAAACACAGTAGGAAGTTCATAAATGTGAACTAGCAGAGATGCTCTCCGTTTTAAACAAGCCATTTTTCCTCCTCCATCTGTGTTTTGCTTGTATAATTTCATATTATCAGTTTTATTAAATCTTAGCCAAGCAGAAGAATTCAAATGCTCTGAATTTTTACATATTTTGTCATCCCTCTGCTAGCAGCTCACAGGGATATCCACTTTTCTAGACGATAATGAAGGTTTTTTTAAAACAAGCCGGCATGCCTACACAAAGGAAAATTACAAGACAGTAAAAACCAGCAGCTGTTACAAAAGGTGGCGAAGGAAGCAAATTAAACTTTAGCCCATTAAACTGGTAAGGTAACAGAGAGCCTCATCACATCAAAGCCACGACAATACCACGATTCCACTGCCTACATGGACAACCACAGCATGTAACTCAGGCCAGAAAGAGTGTTTGCCCACAAAGCTGTGCTCCCAGATAACCAGGCAGGCAGGAAATCACCTTGTGCTTTCTGCCCTCCTTTCTCAGAGCCTGTTAGAGCTGCTGATTGACAGTTGCCAGAATCGGCTGCTGCCTGCTGCACATAAACGCTAATTGCTAAAACACGCGGATTAATTGTAACCACAACAAGACATTAAATGTTCCTCAAAAGCCAAGATTAGAGACAGACAGTGAAATAGATGCTTCAGAGCTTCCAGTATTTATAGCTGATGTAATCTAATCAAACACACATTATGGCAAAATAAATATCCACTTAGTCACATAAGTACTAAAATACTCTCAGCACACCAAAACCCAAAAAATGCACCAAGTTCCTCTCCACGGCGCCTCCAAAACCACTTCTCTTTTCTCTACAACGCAGCTCCTTTTAACGAGATTTAGCCAAAGAATTATATGAATCGAAAGCATCCGTCACTTCCCAGTAATCCAAACTGTTTACTACAGCGCTTCAGCCCCGCGTAAACCAGGCTTTAGTCAATGAGCTTCTATTCTGCAATTATTCACTGCCACTGGCCCCAGAGCTCCATCCCAGCCCTCCAGAGCTCGTTTTTCACCCTGCTGGGACAGCCCCTGCGACTGCAGGGCTCCACATGCAGGAAATCCCGAGCTAAACACGGGATTAATGCTGCTCGGAAAACTGAGCTCATTAGTCTCTTTAGCAAATCATTATTTTGCAGTTATTCTATTACACCGGCCTGCTTTCCAAAACACAGAAGCTTTAGAAAAGCTTTCTTAAGTTTGTTGACTTGGATGAATATTTTATTGTTAGCTTTTATTGTCAAATAAAACACAGGGCCTATTTTTTGACAATTTTGGCAACAGCACTTCCCTGCAATTCTGAAAACAACAGTGAAGTTCTTACCTACACATGAAAGCATCACATTACAGGGATACAAGGTCTGTGAGCACCTTCTCACAGAGATGACCCATCCCAGCTGAGCTCAAAACACACTTCATTCCCAACCACACTGACCAGGCAGGCTTTAACAGATCCATAAAGAGGAATAAACCTCACACAAGTACAGCAGGAGCAGTACAATATTCCCAACACACCCAGGGTGGCTACTGTGCAAGCCCTGGAAGTCCTATAAACCAAGCTCCTGTCACAAACCCAGGAATGGGAAAACCAAGTTGTACTTGTCAAAAAAAAAAATCAAGCACTACAGACATCTGGCAGCCCCTTGGAAAGGGCTATGGCACAAATCAAAGTATTGCAATGTACTGAAAGTATCCAAATGTTAATGTGATAATTTATTTCCAAAGATCTAGGAGGAAGCTGACAGTAAAAAGCATTAAACCTAGTCCAACAACTGAACAAAAATCACATGCCATCCCAGAAACAGCAAGGAAAAGCTCCATTTTAAAGACTCCATTTGACTACCTTAATTAATTACTCTAATAAGCAAACCAATCTTTTTCTTGTAATTCTTCTCCCTGCTTCTGTCATTTTTTCTCATTACAGCTTAAACTCAGCTGTTACCAAAGTACCTCCTCAGCGTCTGCTTCTCTCACACCACTTATTTCTTGTTTGTACTGTGTTTTAACCTTCACAGTAAACCCCCAGTGGGGTTTCCCAGACTCCCAATGCTATTATTCTCTTTCATAAATTTTTTTTTAATTATTTTTTTTCCCTTTTCATCTTTTATTCCTGTGCTCTCATGTAGACAGTTGAACATCTAGAAATCAGTAGCTGGAGAACTAAACCCATGAGAAGAGAGAAAGGCGTGAATAAAAGCCATAAAGCCATACAAGGTTACATCTGCTGCCTGAGAACTCAAAGCAGAAACAAGTTTTTCCCCCAAGAACTAAAGGCAACGTTTTGTCAGGCCGCTCTTTCTCAATATTGCTCTTTTTGTTACAGTCTCAAGGTAAGAGGGGATCTAGGAAATCTGTCATCTTCTCTTCAAAGCCCCGCTCAGTTTGGCAGGAGCACAAAGCAGGGATGTTTCTCCCTTGGTGTTCAGAGTCTCTGGGATGCTGGGGTTGTGTGATGGAGGTGACACCCCAGCAGTGAGAGGGGAACCAGCCACAGAAGTCCTTCAAAGGAGGGCAACAGAACCTCACTTACCATTTACAGAGTTTTAAAACAGTGCCTGGGTGTTGCTCCATTACCCTGGCAAATTTCAGGGATGTTTGAGGAGCCCTTCCAACCCTGCTCAGCTCCCCTGGAACACAGGGGGTTTCACACAGCACAAGCCATTCCTCCAGCACATTTTTCTGAACTGGAGGTCTCACCACTCAGCACCTGGAGTAAATTTGCTGCAAAGGATTTAGCCTCCACAGCCTCCAAAGACAATGGCAATTCAAGCCACCTCTTGCCACAAAAAGCTCCGACCCCTTCCTGTGGTTCACCCCACCTGCAGGACACATTTTGGCAGAATTAGGGTGGAAAGGTGAACTGAAGAGAAGGCATTTTTGGGTACAGGAGTCCTGCTGGAAAGAGGAGCAGCTGGAGTTCCATCTGCAGTGGTGTCACCATCAGACAAGGGAGAGAGAAGCCATCCTGACCTAAAACAGCATTTCTGCTCGGTCACCTGGAGTCACCTTTAAGAACTGCAGAACAATTTAGGTTGAAAGTGACTTCAGAGCTACTTTTAGATTCCAGTGGCTTGTACAGCCCAGTTGTGAATATCAGCAGGGAAGAGAGAGCACAACCTCTCCAGGTCCTTCCTCCACCTTTTGACCACTCTTGAGAAGAATCTTCTCCTTTCACCCCATGAGAACTTCCTGTAATTCGTGTCCATTACCTCTCATCCTTTCTCCACCCACATCTGAGAAGGGTCTGGCCCTGGATAATCCACACACCTCCCTTCTCTTCTTCAAGGTTTTAACCCAAGCTGCCTCAGCCTCTCCTCACACATCATCCTGATGGCCTCAGCTGCGCTTGCTCAAGCTTGTCACAAAGTCTTTCTTGGCCTGGAGATCCCCAAACTGGGTACTCCAAATGCTCTCCTAGGGCAGCCAGCCAGCCTTCCCTGGCTGCCAGGGCACACAGACTCCTCTGCAGCTCCTTACTCACCAGAAGACATTTTCTGCAAAGCTCCTTTCTCTCTCCTTGGCTGCCGACCCAAGCTGCTGCACGGGGTTATTCCGTCCCACATGCAGGACTTCACACTTGTCTGGGTGGAATTCCTGCTGTGCCTGGCACTGCTGCCTTCCAGCCAATCATCCCTCCCAGCCTGGTGCCATCCAGCAGCTTGCTGAGGCTTCACAACATCCCACCACTCGAGTTGTTAATGAGCAAAGTCAACAGCATCGGGCCTGGAAGCAGCCTGTGATGGATGCAGGCATCACACTTGCTGGGGCAGATGTTTAGGATCCCCTGCACACAGCTGGATAATTTTTGGTGTGATGGCAAATGTAATCTGTTTGTTTGTTTGTTTACAATGAGACAAGCAGAAAGGGCAGAGGGAAGAGGTTCCAGAATCAGCAAATTCTTCCACCCCAAATTCCTGCACCCTCCCCTGCTAATCCCTCAGTGGTACCAAGACCACACGTTTAGTTGCGATTGAACTTGAGACAGGAACTAATAAGTTAAAAATAAACTGATTTATTAAAAAAAGTTATTTTTAAATGCAGATCAGTTCCCCTATCTGGTTCTCTACATGGTTGCACAGAGATTTTCACCGGAACAGCTGCAGGAGAGCGTGGGGCTACAAGTAAGTACCAAAGGAAAGTGGGAGCCACTTAAACTCAGCTTTTGTTTCAGGTACATTACCAAACTGTGACCCGAAAAAACTTAGGTGAAATCAAAGACTTAATTTTCTGAGGTTCTTCTACCTATTTGGGTCACTATCTGAGAGATTTTATATAGAATTCCAGGGATGATTTTTCTTGTGTAAGTTTAGGAAGGTTTGGCTTGATCTCCTTCTGTACAAAAGACAATTAATTTTTAAACTCCCAGGGGGGAAAAAAAAAGAAAAAGAGCTTTCATTTCATAGTGTGTTTTTTTGATTGGGATTTAAAAAAAAAAAAAAAAGAGCACAGTCTGGCAGAAAAATGACAATCTTTTACCAGCTGCTAAAAATATTCTTGGAGTTTGTATTTCAGATACCTCCTCCTTTCTAACAGAAATCTTCCAGAAATGTTTCACAACTCACTATTTGTTAAGCAAACCCCAGCGATCTCACCCACTGCAATATTTACATGGGGAAGTGATGCCATGAGCTATATTGGGTTTGATTTGCACTATTTTACAACCATAACAGCAGACATGTGGATACAATAAATGTGCACAATATTCGGAATCAGCTCCAATTTCCTAGAGCAGGAAACAATCAAGCAAACATAGATATTTAACCACAACACATATGATCATTAAAAACTGCCTGTATGTTGAAGGCTGTAAGATATCTTAAGTGAATCCTTATGGATCAAAAATTTGGACTCATTCAGGCTGTGCTTTCCCACCCCTCTTCTTCCAGGTTGGAATCCTATTGCAGTTTCTCCACCATGACTCAAAGCAGGGTGACCTGGGACTATCAGGATTTGAGTTCTGAAAAACACTATCCTGCAGAAAGTGCCAATTTCCAGTGCTGCTCCTGTTTCTGGAGGGCTCAGGAGGAGCCCATGCCAACTGAGGCTTCAATATAATTTTCAAGCCTACAGCCATAGGATGTTCGCTATCTGTGTTTTACCAACATAAACGTTCTCCTCACTACCTCTAAAATAAACCAGGCTTGTTCTACACATAAATGACCTGGTTTTGTGTTGCTATTCCTGCAGTGTATCCCAAAAGCACAAGTGTATCTCCATCTTTGTCTTCCTCAAAACAGTCATCAGTGTACCAATAACTGGAAAATTCCCTTCACCCCACCAGATACTTGGAAGAAAAAAAATCAATTTTCATCTCTTTCCCGTAATATTTGTTTTTCTACCATTGAATCAGGTTCTGCAGATACTTTTCTGTGGTCAGCAAAAGGAGTTCCTGGCCCAAACCCTGCTGCTTGTTGCTGCTCCCCCACCTCCTGTCCGTGACCTCAACTCTACTGTTCCTTGGGCTACAGAGAAAACCTGGCCAACTGCTGACCTTCCGAAAAAAAAGATAGAACAGAACAAATCCAAAAAGGAGAAAAATAGTTAAACTGGGTGAGTTAATTGTTTTTGCAACTATTCTAAAATGGGATAATAAAGTATCCTTGCAGGAGCAGGAATGACTGGGCAGTGCAGAAATACCTTAAGCCACTCTAGCTTCTCCAAGATCTGCATAGAATTCTGCAGTAACTTGAGACTATCTCTTTAAAAGCACCGTAAGCTTAAGCTCTTTTTCCAAGTCTCCTAATTCAGGCAGTAAAAGGAGTGACACTATTCCCTGCTGCTCCTTGGGACAGACGCAGCCTCTCGCAGCACATCAACACAGAAACAGACACAAACACGAAGGGACAGAAATAAAACATTCAAGCACCACATTAAATATGAATATTAGCACTCATGACATGACAGAATGCTGAGTTATAAACTTTGAAAATCCTCAGAACAAATATTTACCTTTTGAAACAAGTGCCTTTGAGAAGTGTTAAAAAAAAAGAAAAAGAATAAAATATAAATCAATCAGAGACCAGTATAGAAAAGCTGGGGTTTGATTTCCTGGCATTGCATCTAAAGAATGAATTCCTACTACGTTTTAATGCAAAAGCAGCACTGCAGATAGGGAAATTAAAGTCCTGAACAGAGCTGATTGCAGAGTAGGAATAGAATTTATGTTAAAATACTAAAAGCTCCTTGATTTCTCACTTGTAATTTCAAAGTAAAGAACCAAAAAGGGGTAAAAAGTTTCTGAGAAGTTGAAATCTCTGCAAAGGAGAGCCCAGTGTGTGGCACAAGGAACAAATAAAATAGTGAGAAGGGCACTCAGGAGAGGGGAAATGCCTCTGATCTCTGGAGTTAATGCAGATTAACAGAATCAGAACTGCTACCATGGGGAGGAGGAAGAGGAGGAGGAGAAGGAGGAGGAGGGCTTGGGAGCCTGGGGAAAATGGAATGCAGGGTGGGGAAAGGAAACAGACACTGAGCTTTGAGCTAAAGCTGGTTTAGGGTGGAACCATTTTAAAGCCAGGGTGTAGCCAGGGAATAAGAGTGTCTGGGTTTAAAGGGATGATTTTAGTTTCCAAACTTGAAAATAACCTGACCTAACCCTTCAATAACAGCAACTTCACAGTTACTCCTGTAAAGATTGTATCCTAATAATTTCATTAGCCTGCTGCTGTGGGGATACAGAGAACCTGAATTTTTCACTGAGCACCCTCTCCAAAATTCACCATATGGACACAGACACCAGTGGTGTTTGGGGTGGGTTTTTTTTCCCTTGGTTTTGCATTTTCAGGCAACTCTCAGTCACGTCCAGCAGCACACTGGTGCTTCAGGCACACCAAGAGTTCCACAGAGGGTCCAGAAACCTGGGCAGCTCCTAAGCCCAAGGAATGCAGGCTAAGCCGATTTCAGGCTAAGAAAGAATTCAGGGGGTGGCATTAGAGCACAGAGCTGTAACCCCTCCATGTCTGGCTGCATCACTGCCCACCAGGACTGTGGTGTCAAAATATCTCCCCAAAAAAACCCTCATTTGTAGCAAAGAAGATTTTAATACCTTGCATCATAACTGCAATGTCATGGCTGTAAAAGGAGGTGGAAAAATGCAGTAATGAACCTAATTTTCCAGGTGGCAGACAAGCTGTAGTTTACTATGACCTACCCTCAAAAATACTCCAACACCTTTCCAATAAGCTGTTTTGATCCAAGTTATCTATCCTGCTCAAAAAGTGATCTTTCCAAAATTAGGCATAAAAGAGGTCTAAGTAACAAACTAACAGTAGGAAATTATTAAAATTTGAGCCTAAGTTGGGTTTTAGGACATTAGACATTCATCTGACAACTGAAATTTTAGCCAGCCCAGTTTTCAGTCATGGCTGTAACAAACATCTAACCACCTGAAATTTTCCCATTGCAACCAGGACTCAGACCACAGCAGGTGGACTGGAGACACCATCTCTTCAAAGAATAACCATTTAAAGGCAGAGTAATCTGTCCCAGTGAGTTTTCTGGCTGGATTATTTCAACACCACAAGTTTCCAAGACTTCCCTTAGCACCTCCTTGAATACATTTGTCTTTGTCTTGTAGAGCAGAGCAAAAATCTTCAGGAGTTCCTTAAACACCTGAATCCTGAGTACAAACACCACACTCATTCTCCCCCCACTTTTTCTCATTTTGCAAAATCTGGATTCCTCTAGTTGGACTAACATGCTTGCCAAGTGTCACAACAGAAACAGTGGAATTTTCAGGGGAATTACTTAACAATGATTTGTAAACATGAATCAAGGGAAGATTTGAAGATTTGCATTGACAAAGAGTTACAGGAAGCCTGGTAGCTTGCTGAGAAAAAGTAATTTTTTTTCCAGAATAAAATCATCCTCTAATAAGACAATCTACAAATTCACCTGCCTGCACTCAGGTCCTGCAGAAAATTAGTTGAGTCCATCTACAACAAGCTCTTCCTCGCCTGCCTCTGAATCCTTTTGTGATGTAAGCTCACTATGGGATCCAACTGTTCAGCATCTGTGCTCCCCAACAGCTCCTGTAATCATAATTTGCTCTCTGGAAACCAAGACAGAAAAAGGGATGGGAAAGGCTGACGACACCAGCTGTCTCCAGGCTTCCCAGGGCTGCACAGCTCCCTGCAGCAGCCACTGCAATCACACGCGTGGCATTGGAAAATTAGGAAGTTGAATGTCTCCTCACCAAGAGGGAGGAAACTTGTGCATAATTAAAGATTTTGATGGGGAAAATGTTGAAGGAACTGTGAACTCTGCCAAGGCAGAGGGATACAGCAAAGTCCTGCCTGTCCTTCCCATGGAGGTCACTACTCTGGGCTGACTCAAGCCCTGAAGCTCTTCTTACAGAACTCAGCAATTCCACTGCATGTAACCAAAGGAAAGGAAAGAGTTCCCAAACTGCAGGGCCTTTAAAAAGGGCTGCTCTGTTTTTAAAATAATTAGCTTCATTTCGCAGTCAATTGGCATACAGAAATTCACTTGCAGCTTTTGGGTGCAAACACTCAGAAGACATGTGGGAGTATTTCCTTGGAAATAAATTCCTGAATCATAACTACCATGCTTGAACTAACACATTAATAAAGCCGTCAATAAATTCTTTAAAAGACACCCTCTGAGTGACAGGGTTTTCCATTATGTGAAGAAGCAAAACCAGCAACACTTTGCTGGCTGAACAGTGAAGATAACCATCCTCTTTGGCAAGATCCTTCCAAGCACCACCTGATCCTGTAGTCCATGCACTTGGGACGTGTAATCCTGTAAAAATGTTACCCAGCAAAGTTAAAGGTACTGGAATCTAAGGCAAATAAAGATGTTCAAGGCACAAGACTATTTCTGAATTTCATAAGCATCTTTGATACAAAGAGTAACAAACAGCAGTATGTTTCTATAGAAAACCTACGAAATCCAAGAAAAAGGGATAAAATAGAAGGCAGACCTCTTCTTTTGGCAAGTCCATGGAGGAAATCTTGGCTCAGTTATGAAGAAATTATTATTTATAAAAGCCCATCCTTCAGTTTACTTTGGAGAACTGCTGCTTCAAGTTAATATGGCTTGGTGAGGAAAACATATATATGAATGTTTCCTACAAGGAATGACAGACTGACATCCTGAACAACCCAAACAGGATGAGAAAGAGAAAACCTAATGTGTCTGATGCTAAACAGACAGTCCAAATTAATAAATAGCAACTAGCATGACAAGATGGTCCTCATCAAGCTTTGTGCTTGACTGACACCACCCTGAGAAACTGAGAGCTGAATCACAGCCTCAATCCAGCACCTCAGCTTCATTTGCATTCTTTTACAAATCCTATTTGATCATTCTTTCTTGCATGAAAAAGACAAATCTTCATGGCAGACATTAACAATCTCTTGCTATTTCCATTATGTTAGATTACCACTAATAAGATTAAAATAAAAAGAAGTGTCTGGAATAATCTCTAATATTGTCAAATTCAAAGACTCTGAGCAGCACCCCACCAGCATATGGGAAAGAATCAAGTGAGTCACAAAGAATTTTCTTACCCTTTCAATTAAAAAAAAAATCTATGTCTTTTTTGAGTTGTCATTGATTTGTATTTAAATAGTCTACTTAAATATTTGGGACATTTTAATACACCTGCCTGTACTGATAAGAATGTTTTTGCAACTGAAAGGAGCACCACTGCTGAGTGTGAACAAGCTGTGAGTTGTTTCAAAAGCAAAGTTTCAGTGACTGCAATGTGCTTCTTTGTAATATAACAGGAATTAAGTAATCCTATATAATAGGGGAGTAGGAAGCATATTTTTCATCTGTGAATATCCTGCCCCAAATAGTCACTGAATTCAAAGGGTGATGCAATGGTTATTTGCAAGATTCCTCTCCCAAAATGCTGCTGAAATGCAGTGCTGCTTGCAAGCAAGACCAAAAGAATATCTTGCACAATTTCAGGAGGAAGACTGAATTTTGAAGAAGTATTCTACTAAATCAGCTTTTGCATTTCCAGAAGGTCTGTGTTAGCCCAGCAGTATAGAGGCATTTGTAAACAGAACCCCAGTGATCCCAACAACAAGAGCTTTCAGCCTTAGCTAGCAGCATCTTAAAATAACTGATTAGATCAGAAAAGTTGACTAGCCTCAAAGGACAAAGAGTTCTAGGTAACTTTCTTTCCTCTTAGATACTTCTGAAAGAACATTCAACACCCATTTCCTCAGTAAGTGAGTAGCTTTCCATCTTAGCTGTGAACAATGCTGATAGTGACACTTCAAAATAAATGAGGTAAAAGAGCCCTAGACTATGAAGTCTGTTTTAAAGAATGAAACCTGACATGACTAAATCAAAGACAACTTCAAGCTGGAATTTAAACACAACCCAAATACTTGTTCCAAGTGTCTGCACTGTGTCATTATCCATTTGCACACAAGAAAATCAATTATTCTTCACACTTAGGAGTCAAGTATGCAACACCCCTAGAGCTCTGCTGAATTCTAATCAGAGAAGGAAGAACCTGGGGTAATAAAACCCAACCTAAGCACAACCCTGCAGCTCAGGAGATGGAGGAGTGTGCAGGAAAGTTGCTCCCACCTGCTGGATATGAGAAATACACATGCAAGACCAGGAGACCCTACTGCTTGCAGGGCTCCATATAGGGACAGTTTTGGGGTCGCAGGGTTGCTTTTACTTCACAGTGAAAGAGCAGCAGCCTCACCTGAATGCCCATCTGATTTCCCCAAAACCACAGATTTACCACATGAAAGGCTGCCCATGGACAAGGTGTCTAAGGCTAACTGAAATGGAACATCCCAGATCTCAAATCCTTTGAAATCAAACCCAAAAAAATCCCCAAAGACACCACAACCTGACCTAATGGACACATAGGGCTCACAGAAACAATCCCTGCTATTAAGCCCACATGCACTCACACCACAGTTTCAGGTCCCACAGTGCAGAGGAATGTCCTTTTCCAGCAGGGCAGAAAGGAGGATTTCACCTCCATTCACCTTTCCAGATGGCCAATACAGGGAACCCAGGAGCAGCTCAGGCTCCACACTCCCCCCTTGTTCCTCCTGGACATGCAGCTCTCTGCCAGTTGCCACTGCCAACACAGGCAGCCCCTGAGCCTGTTCATTTTGGACAGCAAGCAGTGCTGCCATTCAGTCTTTCCTTGTGATTTACCAGCACTATTGGAATATTGAAACTCTTCCTCCAGCCACCACCATTCATCTTCCCTTTTCCCACCACTGGAACCACCTCTTTTATTGGAAACTGCATTTAAGATAAGATTTGGAGCAAATAATTTGATGTGCCTGCTGACGTGCTGTCTCAGCCCTGTGCTGAGTCAACCCCTCGAGCCATCTTCCTCTCAGCTGCAAACAGTCACTGCAATTTAATTCCTTAACAATTAGGAATTAAATAATCTAAGTTTCATTCAGCTTCCAGTAACACAATCTCTTCTATTCCGCACTATTTTCAGTAAAGACACTCAGTCTATACTCAGCTTTCCAAGAGGATCAGAGCTGCAGCTCTGTTTCTGCAGTCACTCCAACATGTCTGGTTCACTCCAGGTACCTTTCCAAACCCACATCCCTCAGACAGTACAAGTGATCGAGTTGCTTTTACGGGATGCCATGGAAAAAGAAAAATAGTTGCATGAGAACAGAGACCAGGCAATCCATGCCAAGTCTTCACTCAAAACAAGGATAAAATACATGCATTATAAAAATTAGATTCTTCATAAATCACTGTTATCTTAAATTATCTTGCATTTTTCTTCTAACTGACGTTGTTTAGATTTTATCATCAGCTAATTAGAATAATTACATGCAAGCTTGCTGCAGCAGATAACCATAAAACATAATAAATCTCAAGACATCTGCAGTTACTGTTCAATGAAAAACACATTTAAACTCCAGTATGTGAGCAGCTTAAGACCTCATTTTTCAGCCCATAAAGACTTTTAAGACTTTCAGTACTCTTTGTATTGCTTATTTCATTCAAATTTGGCAACACAGAAGTCTATAATCTCACACACCCTTCTCCTGGCTGACTTGGATTCTGGTATGCAATGAAACACAAGCTAACTCACAGCACAAAGTTCTTGAAGACAGCTTGAGAGAGTTTACTAACACGCTTCCTTAAAGTCCTTAGAAAAGAACACCAAAATCCTAGTTCAGAAGGATTCCTGAATCTATTTATTGCCACTGATTAATGAATCAAATGGGACAGCTATCTTGAGACAAAAAAATAACCTCTGAAGATTCAAAGGAAGTCAAGAAAGCAATTTTCTCGCTGGCTACACACTTTAAACACAGCCACTCATCTCAGACCACAAGCAGTCACACATCAAAATACACTTGAAGCCATAGTAGTGCCTCAGAAAAACATGTTCTTGAGAGTTACTAAACACTTATCCTGCCATTACCAGCAACAAGCTATGGTGGTTTTCTTACCCAAGAGAAAGTGACACCTGAATATCAGGAAATTCTGAAGATGGTATCGGTAAGACTAAATTACACCTGTGTGTGTGGTGTAATTACATCATCAATATACAGTGCAAGGAAAATTCTTCAACCTTGACATCAATGTGCACCCCTGCTAAAACAAATGTCAACCTTTCCTCTCACTAATTCCAAAATTAGAGTGGTGTTTTTGGGCTGATTTAGGTTGTTCAAAGCCAAAACAAAACTCCCACTTTCACAGAAGAACCAGCCTCCATAGAGGCTCCTGACTGAACCATACAGTGCTCCTTCTGAATTGCTGGCAACACAAGTTTCTATATTTTTCTATTTCTGGCAAGCTCCTATTTCAGAGGCTGATAAGATCATCCCATGAACAGATCTAATTAACTCAACATTTTCAGTTTCATCCCCAAAAACTGGAAGAATTACTTACCTGGGTCTCGACTGCTGTACGGCCACCCTGAGGCAGGTAAAAGGGGCAGCACAGGAGAATTTGCCCTGCTGTCATCCTCCACTTGCTGCGTAATATGTCTCACAGTTTCTTTGTTTTTCCTGTTCTTCCTGCGGCCTGTGGGCTGCCAGCTATCCCCCACTCCTTGCTCTGAGAACCCACTCTGTATTGCACTATCCTTGGCAGAATGCAGCTCACCCCCTCCGTAATGGGACGGCGAGACCTGCTCCTCTTTGATCCGCAAAGAACCATAGCCCATGTCACTAGCCCAGAGAGACTGGGACGAAACGTCTTCGTGGCTGTCTGGTTTTGGTTCTTGATCCTCTTTCCCATAACTACTCCCTCCCTCGTGGCAGCTGGCAATGGCTGAGTCCCCAGAGGAGTTTGCTGGGCTCGTTCTCCGAGCTAACCAGGGGGATATACTCCTGCCAGCCACCACTGCCGAAATCAGAGCGTCCGTGCTGCTGCTGGAAGGAGCTCCCAGCTCGTAATCAACGAGGTCCTCCGAGGCATCAGACTTGATGCTTATGTCCAGAGCTGCTTTGATGAAGTTGTGACAAGCCTGCACGATGTCTGTCATCTGCAGGTAGCTGGCGGCCGACATCACCTCGATGACGTTCCTGCTGGTCAGCGCCAGGTGTGCGGAATACATGAAGTCAATGATTGCCTTAAAGCCCTGGGCGGTGACGATGTCCAGGTGGGTGACTGTGGCCTGGTCAGAGGTTTTCTGGACCTGGCAGTAGAGGGTTTTGAAGTAGCGGCTGCTCCCCAGGAGAACGTTTTTGTGAGCCTTGAAGATCTTGCCCTCCACGATGATGCAGACGTCGCAGAGGATGCCGTGCTGCCTCTGCTCGTTCAGCTCCCGCAGCAGGTGACGGTAGTGGGAAGCAATCTCCATATCTTCCTTTCGGTTATTCATTTGGAGATCTTTATGTTTCCTCTTCCACAAGTCCTGCAGAGGGAAGGAAATGACAGGATTACAAAATCCAACACGAGAGATAAACCCCAGGTTGTACCAAAGGAAGCAACAGGTTCATATGGGAAGAGTGCCACTAATACTGCCTGCAATGACTCCACATTCACTACAAAATGTACCTTACTTGGACCAGATTTCAAATAATTTACATTAAAAAGGACTAGATTTGAAGCCAATCCTCCAGTGGCTCGTAACATCCCAGAGAAATGTTTCTTAAATTACTACAGGCTCTTAAGAAAACCTGTCTGAAGCTACCAGAGAACAACAGCTGTCAGTTTTGACTGTGAATATGTTGAAGTTTGGTTTTGAAAGAGATGCTGCACTTGAAACCATGCTCAGATGCCCACAGACTACTGAGGGGCACCCTGTTACAAAATTTCCTCGAGGAAACAAGCATCTTGTGTAGCACACAGAAAAGCTGAAAACCTCAAACAGCAAGAGCCAACTGAACTCAGAATTCCTCTTGTTATACTGCCGTGGAGGGGCTATAAACATGGTTTAAAAGTCAGAAGGGCAACAAGCAAATCCAAGACCACAGATCACAAAGCTTAAAGTCCCCACCCAAACTAAACTGGCAATAGATCACAACTATGAAATTAATGTCATTTGCAGCTTAGCTACTTACAAGCAATACTTTGCAATAAACATGTTATTTCCTTGGCTTTACATCTCCAAGTTTACCCCACAGACACCCTCGTGATGACCTAAAGAAAGGATCCTTATGACCAACATTAAGCTGAGAAAAATTCACAGGGCTTTTGATCACCTTTCAAAAAATTTGGCAGTATTATCCAAAATAAAAGGCTAGTTTGTGCCAGCAGCAAGTTATATTGTAAGTTACGCGCCAGATTATCCTCCTTTTAACACTCCAAACCAGAAAACAAGGTCCTAAATGTTGACAGTAGTCAGCAGTGCTAGGATTTTCAGACTGAATTTTATCCAGTTACTATCTTTGCAACTCCATAATTGCCTTTGATGCCACAGCTTTATAAATCCTTTGGCATTCAGTTCTGTCATTTTCTCTAGCCTATACCACTTTTGTTTTAACTTACTCTCAAGATTTATATACCATATAACAGTGGTTTAATGGTCCAACTAATTAAGAGCACCAAGGTGAAGGATACCTTACTCCTTTCTCTCAAAAGCTTAAAATTTGTTCTAATATTAAAAGTTCCAACTGCAGAATTGATGAGAGGGTCCACACAACAAAAATTGGACCCAGTTCCAAAGGTTATTATGTGCAGGCACACACATCAGAAGCCTGGATTTAGGCTACTGGTTGTTACTTATAAAAACAAAATCTCTGAGATCTTACAGCCTTGAAGCACACATGGTTCAATATAAGCACTGGCATTAAGGAGGCTGTTTCCAGCCTGGAGCACCTTTCTAACATCCACTGAGTTCACACAAAAATTCAGTCCCATCTGCTCAAACTGGCTCTAACAGTGGGCAGCACAGCCGTGATTAGGGAACTTTCCTTGGCACATGCAAGGAAATACGGATCCACAAGCCCCCTTCCCCTACCCTGTGCTATTTTTATCATCAGCAGGAGCAAAATAGCTGCAGTTTAGTCAACACTGTTGGCTAGAAAAGCACCTCCCATCCCACAGAACATCCGTGAGGTGGGACCTCCTAGAGAGCCACCTGATGATTCAAAAGTTCAAGTTATGCAAGATTGCTTCAAGCTCCTCCAGTTCTGCAAGGATGGAGTTGCCTCTCTGCAGCCCCGGAAATCCTAATTTGCAAGGCCAGCTGGTCGCTGATCATTGAGAAATATTTGCTTCCCTCGAGAGAGGAAGGACCATCTTCCTGCAACACAAACAGGCTGAGCTGTGTTCATCCACTTCAAAGCCGTGCAGCTTTTCTGCAGAATTAAGCACAGAATGCACAGAGGAGCCAATCCTTCTATTTTTTTTTTAAATTGAACTAGAAGAGGTCAATACCAGTGCAGCTGCCCACACCTATTTACCACAGAAATCTGCCCAGAGACCTCAAACCAAATCCTCACCCAGACACCATCTCTGTCTCAAATTAAAAAAAAAAAACAAAAAAACCCAAAAAAAACCAACGAAAATCAAACCAAGAATCAGGGTCATGGAGGATGGAGGAAAAAAAAGCAATTTTCAGGTGTTTGGCCTGAAAAGGTTTTGATGTCACCAGCCAGCACAGCAGCTCTCTAATCCAGGCTCTGGAGGTGGCTGCCAGCACTTCCCAACATCTCCATGCTGGAAAGAACCACCTCTTAAGGCAGAGTGACAGTTCAGTTTTGTCTTTATTCCAGAAACCACTACTGCATCTACTTTTAGGAGCTGAAGAGTCAGCTTAGTCCCCTTAGGAAATATGAATTGCCACATAGGATAAAGTGAGTTGTCCATCACCAGCCGTGTCTCCAACAGCTGCCATATCCACACAATTCACAGGAAGATGTAAGAAAACCTCAGAGCCCACAATGAGGAAAGGATCAGAATGTTTTGGGAATGGTGTTTCCTTTTACTGTTCCTTCATGGATATTAAAATCCATATTGCAAGACACCAGCTCCCTGGAACTGTAGGGAGGAGGGGAGGGAAATCTCCTGCAAGGATAATTTTCTCTTTCTCAATTTCATACAGAGTAGCATCACAGTATTTGTCAATGTCTCCACTCGCTCTTGTGAATTTATGGCACAACAGTTTTCCTTCTTCAACTGGAAATTATATCAATTCCTCGAGATTTTATTTCTTTGCTATCTCATACATTTATTCAGTTTAGCTCAGTGGGTTAGGTCCTCCCCCACAGACAGAAGTCCACTTCAGATACATCTTGTCCTTTTTTTAAGCTGCCTGTGGCAGAAATACAGAATTTAAAGTAAGTCTCTTGCTACCTTTGGTTTAGACTGGAGCAGTCTGAGGTTCAGGCATTGACTAATATGGATGGATGGAGCACTTGCTCATCTCTTTAGGAAATAAAAGATCAGGTCAGAGAAAAGATATCAGGGCATTTTTACTAAACACACACACAAAAAAATCCCTGCAGGACTCCTTTCTGGCCAGTGAGGTGGTCACCTGATAGCACTTTCAAATAAGCAATGAAGTGGATACTCCCATGTTCAGTGTAATCAATGAAATGTAACCGTTTCCAAATCAGGAATTATTACTGGAGATGTCTTGATCTTCCCCTGTCAGAAAGTCTGCTCCCTCACACACATTGCTCCACATCCAACATCTGTCACAGCATTGTACCTTTTAAACGAGAGGTCTTTGGGGGAGAAAATTAAATACGCCTCAAATTCAGAGGAATTAATTAGTTTTCTGTCTACCCATGTCAAACCAGAACATCCGTTTAATGTCAAGGATCACCGGGGAATTAATCCAAGTTAAATTTAAGGCAATTTGCTAGTAGTTAAAAATTCAGGAAGCTTTAAAACCCTGTGCTCTTGTGTTCCAATTTTACATGCTGTTTTGTGGCTTGTTGATGGTTTGTTTTTCTTTTTTTTTCCCTTTCCCTGGTAAGGATATTTATTTCCACTTAAAAAATGTTGTGGAAAGATTTCTTCAGAAAAGCTGTACCCTTCAAACTTCTGGAGAAGCTTAGTGGAGATGGAATAAACTGTGGAGATTTCTTAGAAACAGACCTCAAAGATCAATGATGTATTTTTTGGTTTATCTTAGGTTTTTTTAGCACATGAAGGTTTTCAAAGTTGACTATCCACTGGAGTTCTTTAGGCCACATGGCCACAACACAGCTTTCCAGGAAGCCAATGAACCATGAAAGCTCATCTGAAGATTTTCCACAAAATAAAATTGTAGCAGATCAGGCTTTCTTCTTAGGCCAATTCACAGGCAGTACAGTAATTCAAGTCTATTACTTCTCCAAAAATAACTAAAAAAAAAATAATATATCCCAAACCAAACCATTGCACGTAACAGCAAAAAGAACACGTGAGCAGATATAAGAGTCACTTTCATGCAAACTTCTGTCAACATACAGACCTGCTTTTATTTTTCATATCAAAAAAACTCTGGTTTTGAAGTAAGCATTAATAATTTATTTAATCCTTAATCCCAGCTAGAGTGAACCTATGAAAGTGATTTATTTTGCACTATCAGAGCAGTTATTTAAACATGAAAACAGCATCTGATGGCACAGTAAGGGTCTAAATAACACAGACCTCACTTCCCATTGAAAGGTTTTAGGAAGAGTAACAGCAATATTTATTGGCACACTTCTCAGCATACACCCCAGGAATAAACCTCCTGACCAAAATCTTAACACCACTAAAATTAGGGGCACAAATTTGTTGCATCTTAATCTCAGTGCATTGCTTAAATTTTGACAAAAAGTCACAGATGAGAAATGAAGTGCACACAAAACCCTGTGCAGAGCAGTCCCCTGGGAAATACTGGGGACAAAAATAAACTTCCTTCCCTCAGAAAGAAAACAGGGGAAAAAAAAAGCCTGGAGGTTTTTTTGGGGAGGGGTTTGCTGTTGTTAGGATTTGTTTGGTTAGTTGTTTACTTTTTCTTCTTTCATAATGTAAGTGAACTGAAGATTTAAACTACATGGCAATTTGTCTGTTTCAACTTTCTCAGCATGTTTCTACACTTAATACCAAGGACCCAAGTTAAAGAGCACCAAAATGCTCACTAGTGCACTCCTCCACCACTCTGCTCCCTAGAGAAAACATGCCAACTGGAATTTAACCAAAAATGTGTTGTTTCCTCCCCCCTCTCCCTTCAGAGAAAAGTAAAAACAGATTAAGGAAGAACTCCAGTTCACTCCAATGCTTTATTACACAAAAACCCAACAAACACACCCCACTTCTCTGTTTCCCCTGTGTCCTGTCCATGTCTCCACTCCCAAGACATTCCAACATTTTTTAAATTCCTCTGCAAAGGAGCTCTGTAAGGTGAGATTGGGCTTGAAATGCCTCCTTGCACAACAAGACACAGGGTGTATGCAAGTTTCACTTTTATCCAATTAAAGACAACAGAAATGCACAGGATTCCTACTCTCCATCTGCCCTGTGCTGAAAAGAATGGAGAACAAAACCCCTTAGGAACTGCAAAGGACAGTAAATGAGAGAAAAAGAAGACCAAGGATATTCATGGATTGCAACTCCCTGCAAAGACAGTGCTCTGGAGCTTTACAAGCACAAATCTCTACAAGTGCAGTGTTTTCTCACAAGTGTGTTTGAGGAAGAGCAGCACACAATTCTGAAAGAGTTTTAATTTCTTGATACTAGATAATACCAAATTCTATTCATGTGTTCAGCTTTGTCCAAAATAGATGTAAGTAACAGCTTATGAAAATGAACAGTTGCCAAAAAAGAAACTCTTCTACCCTATTCTGATTCCCAAAACCAATCATCCGTTGTTTTAAGTTGGTCATTCCAACCACAACTCTGAATTCAAGGAGAAAGAGGCAGATGTTTGTAAACAGACCAAAGCAGACCCTTGGGCCAGAGAGGTTACTCAGAGCTCAGGGTTTCATGCAAACAATGTGGATCACTTTTCCCTGATGACTGGGGATGGGAACATTTAATTGCAGCCCAACAGTGCACATTCAGCCTGGCTGGGAGTCACAGGAAGAAAATAAAAGTTTCATCATTCAGTTTGATGAGTACTACAGAAGTACAGAAAAGGCAAGGATTTGGGAGGCAAATGATTTTCAGTAAATTTAAAGAAAATACTAATTCTATTTTTATTACTGAATTTGATAGGCCATCAATTGTCAGTGATGGTAGGGCAAAAAGAGCCCCAAGTCTTGAAAATGATTTTATTAACATTGGTCTGATCAGGATTCATTAAAATTTCTCCAGCTTCAATCCAAGGCTGCCCCATCATTGAGAGCATAAAAACAACATCTCTGTTTAGAATCTCTGTAGCAGATACAATCCAGAAAGTTCACGAGTAAAGTTCAAACAGCAGAGTAGAACACTACACACTTCCAGCACTTCACCATATCATCAAAGCTTTGTTTCCACAGTCCAAACATGAACCACAAGTAAAATCTAATTCCAACAGCAAAACTTAAAATAGCAGGGAGTCCTCAAACATTTCACACTCTACACCAAAACTTTAAACCAGAGACTTGGCTGTGGCCTTTGACTTGTCAAACCACCTACCTGAAGTTATGGGGCCAACCAATGTGCAGGAATTGGACAGCATAAAAGTGCAATTAAAACACAGAATTTCAAAGAAAAATCCATTTATTAACCTTCATTAGTTCTGACAGCATATGAAGAATTTCAAGACAAAAAGAGGACTGAAAATGAGAGGTAAGTGAAAACTGCTGTCCTCCATGTTTTGGAAGGAGAGTAATTAGAATTAAAAATTTAGAAACTGTAAAGTTAAAAATACTAGGAGGAAAAACAAAAGGCCAGATATGCATATTCTGCTAGACTGTTCTTAAAAGTGCTAAGTTATTTTTGCTAATTTTGTTAGAGAATATATGTGAACTGTAGTAGTGAATAAATAAACAAATAAAATCCATGACAATTACTTCTTACCAGTAACAAACTGGGTTCCAGGTCTAGTGTTTCTCCTACAACAGCTGAGGACATCAACAGCCCCAGGGCAGCACAGGTAGTGCCCTGTCCTGTGACCTTCCAACAGCACTGGTGTGAACTCTTGTAGGAGAAAGACAGAACTACGAGAGAAAACAAAACCAGAAGAAATTATTAGCAATAAACTAGAAGATTACTGAACAACAGTGAGGTGTTTTGAAGTTCTTTCCCTCCAAACTCACAGTTGTGACTTAATTAACCCAAAAAAAGTTAACTCTAAGCATATCAATACATTCCAAGTAATTAAAGCCTGGCTACCATTTTGTAATAATGTAAGCAAGAGTTACTTCCTAAAGGTATGGGAACAAAACGTCTAATTTTAGCTACTAAAACTTCAATCAGATGCTTGAACAACAGGGTTTCCTGTTTGGGAGCTTTTAAAAACATTCTCACTTAAATGACTCTTTAAAGAGACTCACCTTATCTGACCTATAAAATACTGAGGTTAAAAGCTCCCAGTACAGCTCCTGACAGAAATTTGCAGTGGAACATTCAGGAGAATTTCCTCTTGAAACGTTTACTTGCCAGTTTCTACTGGCTGACACCATTCTGGGTTAAGAAACCAAACAATCCCAAGATTTTGAAAGTTTTGTGTACAGATATTTATTTTATTTTGTTTTGTGTACAGATATTTATTTTATGGTAAAGCACATTCACAGATAAACTCCACAGAGAAAACCTGAGTGTTTATGGGTACAAGGAGTGTAGGAATAGTTTACCTACACCAAGTCTTTTGTCTGTGAGGACACATCCACTAAAACTATCATCTTGTACATCTATTTTTTTTATACAAAACAGACTTTATTTTCTCCAGAATAGCATATACACCACACTGGCAACATTTAACTTACAACTTACACTTCTGAGCCTGTTTTATTCAAAGCTTTATACTGTTACCCATAGCAAAGTCTTTTTTGATCTCTGCATTTCAAACATCTTCAATACACAGATTAGCTCTCTAAATGAAAATAAGCTATAAATCAATACTGGTGATTTCAAGACTGACCTTCTGTAGTAACAGATTGTGAAAGGAAACATCAGAAGACAAAAATTAAGAAAGTTTTCCCAACACAAATTAATGCCATTATAGAAGGTGAAATAAAACATGTAATAAACAAATGAAGTAATAAGGAAAATCCAAGCATTCTTATGGCAAACAGCAGGACTGAAAATCTTGAAAACAAATATGACCCAATTGAAGCAAACACCAGTGACTTTGTTCTCACTTTCTATTCTGGACTGCCAAGTCTTGCCTTTCTCTAATTCTGATTGCTTCTCCATAGCAATTGTTTTGGCGAGCTCTTTTTAGTCCTGTTATTTGGACACTTAACGAAAAATAAAGCGGTGAAGTGAGGGAGCCAGACCAACCCAAACACATGGGAAATTACTTTGTTAGCAAAGTGTAACAAAGTGTGTGTATTTTCACTTAGACTTGGGGCTGTTGCTGTTAAAACTCTCACTTACACCTGTCCCAGACCAGACTGATAAAAATGGCAAAATTGAGCCCTGCACTTTTTCTTCTTGCTTTGAGCTCTGCACCTGTTTTCCTCTTCTGATCAAACAGATGAGAACCGAATGACCATGATGGATGGAAGCACCTCTGCCACAAGGAAGGAGCAGAACAGCCAGAGGCATTTCTTCAACTTTTGCAGGTGACTAACATTTCTAAATGAGCCCTTGTTCTCAGTGTTAAGTTTTATAAAGAACTGTCAGCCCTCACGACAATGTTATCTCCAGGTCCTCTTTCTCTTTCCCATACCGCATGACAAAAATATCTTTAAATGCTGAGAACTTACCGATACTTGAAAGTGTTTCCTGTTAGCAAAAATAAACGTTGCAATGCTTCACAGCTGGACAGTGCATGTTTCAATGAAGAGAGGAGAATGGTCTCTGGTAAGAAGCTCCAAAAGGTTCATCAGATGTCCTGTGTTTGGGCATGGAAAGGAGGTAAAAATTAAAATCCAGACTTTAATTCAATATAAAGCCCTTCAATGTCACATAATTACAAGCAGCAGTTAAAGCAACTGCACATTTACATCACTGTTTGCATTTCAACAAGAAACATGCCAATACATCCCTATAACTAATCACGCAGGAAAAATTATTTAGCCCTTGTGTTAATGTAAAGAAAGAGTTTAACACACCAAAATCAAGACTGTTAACAACTTCTGACTATGCTTCCAGACAGAAGTGCTTTGAAAAAGTCACCCTAAAAAATCAGCACTTTATAAAAGGATTTAAAAAAAAAATTAACAACATTGTTTCAATTGACGTGTAAATTTCAGTTAATGTTTGTGTTGACCTCTGCCACCCACACAATTTAAATGGGGTTGGAATTAATCTCACCTCCTGGCAACAGTGATTCCCCTCCAAACTAAAATATTTGCCTAAGGTTACAGAAAAATCATGTGTCCATGTTGTACGAAATGAAGAGATTTGACTTTTATTCCCATCCAGCTCGACTGAACCACAGCCTTCAAAAGCCAGCATGGCCCTCAGTTTTTAACTACCAAGCAGCATCCACAAAGGTACCAAGGAAAGCAATTTGCTCCTCTTGCAAACATTTAAAAACTTAAAAAAACAAAAACAAACAAACAAAACCCAAAAAAACCAAAAAAAAACCAGCCCTAACCCAAACACCAAAATGAAGATGCAAATGCCTAACAGAAGCTTTATTTTCCATGCCTGTAAAAGCTGTGCAGCCTGAAATACAATATTCCAGTGGGTAACAGGACAGGATGCACCTTTCCAAGGGCACAGGTGTGTGCACCCAGTTCCAACTGCTTGCTTGCAGTAATATTTCCACTGCACTTGGATTTCCTCTGCATTTCCCTTATTCATTTCCCCACAACTTCCAACTCTGTCCATGTGCCTGTCTCTCCATCCTCTCTCCATCACTTTACAGTAACAGTTGCTCATTTCATTCCCCTAGTTTTGATCTCTGCTCTGTCTCTCATCTGGTTGCACCAGGAGAAGAACAGATCCAACACCACTCATGTCATGGACCTTGCAGAACACAGCAAGATCTTGGCAGAACTGGTACAGGGTACCAGGCTTGAGAAGTCTGGTGACATCAAAAAATATATAAGAATTTAGCTACAGATATATCTGCTACTCTAGCAGTGAAGATTAAAAAACAACCTGAAAAAATTCAGTGCCTGTGGCTCATATGACACTTACCTGTCCAAGTGCCATTAGATCTCCTTAAGATCTCCTGCAAGATCTTAAGCTTTTACTTTAGCAAGTCACAAAAGAAATCTAAGCAAAAAAATTCTGCCCTTGTGCATCTATTAGTCAAAAAACAACATAAAAAGTACCTCTAAAAAAAAAAGGGGATTAGAGAACTGTAAACTTATCACACTGGGAATTGCCCTGAAGAATGGTTTCCCCTAAACTTTCTCATTGGTTTTTGGCTTTTTAATTAGGGGATCTTTGCCAAAGTTCCCAAACTCAATACGTAAAAAGGGAGGGAGCCAAAGGAGGAAGAATCATGAGGTGATTTTTAAAAAGAAGTAAAGCAGGGGTAGGAACCAAGAGAAAGATCACTTAAAAGACAGAAAAGACACACAAGGAGTCATGAATAATCTAAGAGTAAAAGAATCAGCCAGGGCAAAACTGAAGATAACATATGAGAGGCTCTGAGAACAACCTAGTTCTGTTTGAGTAATTCATGGTGCAAGCACTCAGTGCCTCAAGTAAGGATCCTGGTTTACTTTTTAGCACAAATCTCATAATCCAGATTTGATCAACTACTATTAAAAAAAAAAAAAAAAAGAACAAAAAAAAAGAAGTGGAGTGAAGCCAAGAAGGACACAGTGGTAACAAGAAGGAAGTCAAAAAGCTAATTTTATATTTAGCCACCACCTCATTCTCCAGCCTTATAGTGGCAGGACTGTTAGGAGAAACTGTGCCCTGACTACTTCGTTTACTACTCACTTAAATTAGTTGGGTTTGGGTATTTTAAGCATCTAATGTCCAATACAGAGCATTGATTCTTCTGTTTCAGTGCATGAGCTGAGCAATAGTCATGAATACAGCATCAGAGGAAATGTATCAGTGCAAAAGGTGCATATTTTGTTTAACCCTTTCCTCAAAGAGAGCGAGCCAAACCCCTGAAAGATCAGCTTTCTACAGAACTCTTCTCCACAGGGTGAGAAATACCAGGAAGCAAACTCCCTTGGATGGAATAAGCAGTTTGTTCAACATATCACAAGGAAATAATTAAAGAAGATAACTAGGTATTTCAGCATACAGAGGTATAAACATATTCCTCAATATACAAAACCCTGCTCACTTTTCTAAGTAGGGTTCTCAGGCAGGTAAGGTCCAGGTACACACTGACAGTCCACACACAAGCTCATAGACGTGTTTTTAGAATTTTTTTGACAATTTGGTGCCTCCCCCCACTATAGGAGACCCCAACTCAGATTTACTATAAAGCAAATAGAAGGCAACTTCCAACATCTGCAGGGTGTTTTTCTTCCAAGTGCACACATGAGCCAAGCAAGCAACAAGACAAGATCATCACTGGGCTGGAATAAAAGCCAACCACATCCCCAAAAATCAAAGCAAAAAGGTGAATTTCAGCTCTAACTCAGCATTCACCTGCTAGATTTCAGCAAAGCCATCTCTCCCCTCCTGTGCCAGGGACATCCTCACCTATGCACAACTGAACAGTGCCAAGTGGGACACATTTCCATCTCATTAGAATGGCTGTCAAGGATCTCACCCTGCCTCTGCAGTGCTCAGAAGCTATTCCAAACCAACAGCTCAGCAGCAGCCTGGTGTTTCTTAAATACATGGGTATGAAAGAAAGTTAAAGCGACTGTTCAGAAAATAACTGCACCACAGCTGACTCGGTAAGGGACAGCAAACCCCACCCACGAGCCTCTGGACTCCACCACATCCCGGAGGGAATTCAGCCAGGACTTCACACTGGCTTGCCTTTATGAAGAATAAGCACTTCTAGCACAATTTTTCATCAGTATAATTGAAAATGCTTGGGAGAGCTGAGCAAACCCCTGTTTCACAGAAAGGGAGATGGTAACAAGAAGTTACACACCAAGATGCTCTATTGACAGCTGGAAGGTGGGAACTGAGTCCTGAGGAGCAGTTTTCCCTCCAAACTGGACATCCTTGTGCATCCAAATCCACCAAGGTAGCACAAACCAGAAAACTATTGAACTGTTTAGGGAAGTTGAGATTCTTCCCTCTTGCATTTCAAGGAAAGAAGTCCTGCACGAAGTGGTACAGGCTTTTATTTCTCATCCTGCCTAAAGGACTGAAGATCCAGAGGGAACTGAGAAATGCAACTACTGAAGGATGTATTTCAGGGGGCTGCAAACAAAAACATACAGAAAGTCCTCAGGAAGGGAAGAAAGTGAAGTTTTGAAGCAACAAATTTTAAAACCGGAGCCCTGAGTGTTATTGTGCTCAACCAAGTATCATAAAAACTCCCACAGAGATGCTTTAGGGATGGAGTAGGATGGCAGGACTTCCCGCAGACCGAATTCCTGCCTCTGCCTCGCAGCCACAGTCGCTCCTCATGCTCTCTCCTAACGTGACCCCTGCTCTCAGCGCTCAACCTACAGCGCTCGCTTTCACTGCTAGCACACCTCAAGTCTCAAATATCACACACAGAAAACACAGGTGAGCCCCACACTCCAAAATATTCCAGCCAAACACAAGCCAGGAATGAAGTATAAAAACGGAATTAATCTCTCTGTGTAAAGTGTTAGAATTTTCCAGGGTAATGCTCGCAGCCAGGAATGGACACATTGCTGCCTCCTGGGAATTATAACGGACATGTGGGATAACCATTACAACTGCAGGTAGCTCTTCAAAGACTTAAACTAAGCCCTCTCCCTGCCCTTCTGTCTGCCCATTAAACTAAGCACATAGGAGCATGGAAAACCCCGGTGAATGCT
The DNA here is from genome assembly GCF_008360975.1 of Lichenostomus cassidix. NCBI lineage: Eukaryota > Metazoa > Chordata > Aves > Passeriformes > Meliphagidae > Lichenostomus > Lichenostomus cassidix. The sequence continues at coordinate 6,677,909 of NC_139500.1, read as the reverse complement.
TTTTACCAATTTAGGGGAGTCTGGAAAGCATTACAGAGTGCTAAGGAGAAGCCAGTAAAACCAGCAACACGAAGGGAAAAATGTCCTGGGAAAGGTTGAGCTGTTTATGAAATAATTCTGCCCTGAAAGCAGGCAGTGGCAGTTTGGATTGGGTGTCAGCCTGCTCTGCACTGCTGCTGGGAGGACAGGAAACTTTGCTTAGAAACTTCAAAAACATGGATCTAAAGGAAAAAAAAAAAAAATCCACCCAAGTGGATAGCAAAGACAAAAAGAATATGCTCAACCTCACAGCAACACAACACATCACCAGAGGAAAAGCAGGCAATTAACAGATCTTCCAAACATCAGGCATTTTTCCTTTTGACAGAGGGTTGCTGGGGAGGGGGGAGCTGCTAAACTGGTTTTCCTCTAAGCACTTCCAGATATTAAAATAATAATAAAAAAAAAATCCTCTTGCGAAGAACATATCCACTGTTGTACAACTGTCCCAGAAAACAAAGACCACGGGGAGAAAGTGGCCCATTTTCTCCAGTCTCCAAGAACCCCGAGTACAGGTCATGTTTTCAAAGGCTCAATCCTACACACTCCAGAACGAAGCAGCACTTAAAGCACGGGAATAAACACCTAACGTGAGAGTTACTAGAATGCCCCGTTTTTGGTACCAGACTGAAATTGACTCAATTCCACCCAGGCGAACACACAGTCTATGAAAACAACCGCGAGAGAAGTTTCACTGTGAGTGAGTTTCCCCCTCCTGGACACGCTGCATCAAAACCAAAAGATTCGTTTTCTATTTCAGTTACAGTTATCCCATGAACGTACCAAACCACGGAGTATTTTTCAGCAATGTGTGTTTGGGAGCCCCCTGAATCCTGTCCTAGAGTTTTCCCTCCAGCCCATGGAGCAGCTCCTCTGCCTGTTCCCTGTCAGTTCCCAAAAAACACCTCAAAGCAGTAATTCCTCACCGCATGTCGAAAATATTGTGACTAATAATACACTCCACCCATTTTTTCCATCACTAAGGATTTCAAAATATAAAACTTGACAAACAGCGAGAGAAGCTAGATGGAGTTTAGAAAGGGAAAGTCAGATTTTTATTTCCAATTAAAAGAGGCTATAAAAGCGTAAAAGTGAGGTATTGATTAAAGGGAAAGAGCTATTCAGTCACAGCAAGCTTCTTCTTCAAAAATTTTGTTTTTCTCACTCTTCTTGGGTATCGCTGCCTTTTCTTATAATCCCCTCAGGGAAATAAAAAGATAAAAATATTCCCTGTCTTTTTTGAAAAAACACATCTAAGGCATTAGTAGCAGGGTTGATCTGTGCACATAGAGAACCCACACTTGTAATAAATACTTCATTGAGTCCACAAACTGAGAACTACATCTCTATGACAGCGGCTAAATTCTAAAAATGACAGCAGTGATGCAACTAAAATACACACAAGAACTTTGGTACAGGTGTCTACAATGCCACTGTTTGCTAAACACATCTCCTAATTAGCGTGGCTTTAAACAATGCTGATAATAATCCCGTCCTGTAAGGCTTGCCAAATGAATCATTGGGATTGCAAAATAAAAAGCATGAGGAATTCATTAAAGAGCTGTTAAACTCTCCTTTGTTTATCTTTCCCCGGTCAGGTGTAAAAATAAATAAATATGGGTCTATGTCTCCGGATTCCATCCGAATGCTCCACTTCACAATAACGCGCCGGAGAAGAACCTCCTCAGGAGGTACCAACATTTTTTTTTTCCTCTCCGTTTCAAAAGAGAAATCCTCCCACTATTACAGTCCTGAAAATCTGCTCCATTCTCTATTTGTCATCTGGGATTGAGTTATCAGACACTACTTGTATTACTTTGGGAACTGACATGTCTATTTACAGAGACACAAAGGCAATCCAGCAGCACAACCCCTGCTTTTCCCAGCACCTCTCCTTCTCCCCTCCGCCAAATTCTGCCACCACTTTTTTCTGGGGAGGGGGGAGAACACCTCACTAGTTTCCCAGCATGACAGAAAACATTTCCAGCCACTTTTGCACTTGTTACAGCCTTATGAGAAAACACCTATATCCCCCCCAAAGGAGCAGCATTATTTTTTCGAGGTTTTTTTTTGTTTGTTTGCTTGTTGGGGTTTTTCTGTATTTCTTTTTTTAAAAGAGGGTCACTTCCCCCATTTCAGCCTGCAATTAAAATGGAGGCAAGGCCAGGCGATCTATGTCTGGCTTTAGGGGGAGACAATAACCCAAAACAGGCCTGGCTTAAAAAAAAAAAAAAAAAAAAAAAGAAGAGGGGAGAGGGAGAAAGAGAAAGAGAGACAGGCAGAAAGAGAGAAATACAACATGCTTCACCAGTATTATTACCTCATCCCTTTTTCCAAGCAGTTTTGAACCACACTCCTGACAAACTCTTGGTCCAACTTGCACGGATGCTGGTTTTTAGGGGGCGGAAAGGGTTTTAATGCTGGAGCCGGGATTGAGGCTGGCTATCCGCAAGTGGAGCTGCTGTTAAAATGCCCCCTTGTCTCTTCTCCTCTCCCTTGAGCTGGGTGTTGACGCAGCAGAAATTACCAGCTGGAAAATTCCCCTTTTGGAGGTTACGGGGAGGGGGGGGCGGGCGGAGGAGCGAGGGGAGGGGAGGGCCGGGGGAGGGGGGTTAAACCCGGCACTTACCAAGTTAAGCCATCCACCCACACCAAATAGGACATCGCGTCCCAAAGAAGGCTCCGTGCCCCCCTGGGCGGGCAGGGCGCGACCGGCCGCGCTCCCCCCGCGGCGGGCGGGCAGTGAGGGGAATAACGGGGATGAAAGCGGGGATCAAAACGGGGATAAGGATAGGAACGGGGATCATGAGGGGATAATAACGGGGTAACACCCCGGGCGGCGGGGCGGGAGCAGCGGGGGGGCTCCCCGCCGCCCCTCAAGGAGGGGGTGGCCATGGCGACCCCCGCTCGCCCCGGGGGGCGGCGCGCTTACCTGTGCCCCATGGAGGAGAGCGGGGTGGCGGAGCGGCCGGAGCGGTGGCTCCGTCGGTCACTCCGTGCCTCTCCTCCCGGGTGGGGAGGGGAAGGGGAAGGGGGGGCGGAGGGCGGAGGAGGGGGGGGGAGAACCCGGCGAGAGGGGGGGAAGGGGGGGGCGCCCGGGCGCGCTCCCGACGCTCCCTCGGGCGCGCGGGGCGCGAGCCCGCGGCGGGCGGGGGGGGCGCGGGGGGGCGGTGCCGCGCGGCGCGTGCGGGCGCTGTCCCCGCCCACTCTCCCCCGGCGGCGGGCGGTGATTGGGCGGAGGCCCCTCCGTTAGCCGCGCCCCTTTCCACGCCCCCTCCCCTTGCGCCGGGGGAGCGGGGGCGCCGCCGGCGGCGCTGCCACTGCCGGACACCGGAAGTGAGGGAGGGCGGGGGCGCGCGGCGCGCGGGGCACGCCGGGACAGCGCGGGGGCTGCGCTGAGGCGGGGGCGGCGGCGGGACCCGGGAGCGCTCCCGGTGCTGCTCCGCTCCCGATCCTCAGCCCGATCCCGACCCTAACCCCCGTCCTGCTCCCTCTGCGCACCTCTCTGGGCCTCCCCGGGTGTCTCCTGCCCCGGCAGGTGCGCCTGGTCCCGAGAGGGGCGGCTGTGGTCCCCTCCGCCCCACGGCGGGATGGAGGCCGGCGGTGTTGGGGCACAGCCTCCTCCGGACCTTGCGGGGAGAAAAAAAAAATCACTTTTCCCCTCTTGCGCGCGCCGAGATGCATTTCACACAGTCCCCTGAAATGAAATAATGTGAAATAAGCGCGGCTCGGAGCCCCCTGACCCGCAATGGCCCGAGGAGCGAGGCCGGCGGTCGGGGGAGGATGGAGATCACAGCGCATGGAGATCACAGCCGGGTCCGCGATGGAAAACCTCCCGCTGCAACAAAGGGCAGGGCTTTGCCCTCTTGACTGTGGCGCTGAAGGATCTGACAGAAACTGCCCTATATTTCAAAGGACGGAGCTTAACAGGGCAGGATAGGTCTGGAGCGTGGGGGCAGTCGGAGCGATGGCACGATGGCTGCGGTGAGCGGGGGAATCGCTCTCGATGCTGTGCGGTCGCTGGATTGTGAAAGCACGAGCTGCTCCCGCAGATAAAACGTTTGCAAACTGTTTTATCAACATCTGCGTGCTGTGATTGCGCCCCAAAATTGGGGAAATACCAGTCTGACCAAGGGGGTTGGCCGTTTGCATTGTTAACTGATTTAGGCGTGTAATCGCAGTAATTGCCCGGATAATTGGGTGCCGAAGGTTTAAAAATTTCCTCCGTGGTTTCCTTTCCCTCATCCTGTATGTTTCCTTCGTCTCTGGCTTTCAAGTAGGCAGACCTGCTGTTGAAATCTTAGACTGGACTTTTATGCCTAGTCTTCATTCAAATCTATTTCTATAAGGTGCTTCTAATCTCTAGGACGTCCCCTCGCAAAAAAGTGTATTTTCCACTTTTTAATCTGTAATTTAAATAAACGGATGTTCCATCATGTGTTTTCCTCCCCCCGTTTCCTCCTACATACCCTAAATACCTTTAATTTTGAAAAGACTATGAATAAACCTGATTAATGAAAATAAAATGCCTTTTCACTCCAGCATGTTTTTAATTACCTCTTCATTTTATTTTGCAACAGAGTCCAAGCACCACCTTCCTAGAAAGAGTTCCATTAAAATGCAAATGAAGACTTTGCAGAAGTTGTTAATGCAACCAAGGACACAATTTCTTTGACTTGAGCAAGGCAGAAGCAGTGCTGGGCGGGGATTCCTGCTGCCACCTGCTCTTTCTGCACACACAATCCTGTGCAGAACACGTTTTCCAGCCTCTGTCACCTGTGGGTGAGGAGCACCAGAGCCGAACAAACAAAATCCCTTTTCCACCCTAAATGCTCATGCTGGTTTTCATGTGAATCTGTCCCCCCATACCTGCAGGTATTAAATCTTTTGGGCTTTAAGTCTGTTGGGGTTTTTTGGCTGAAATAGGAAGGTTAGAGGGGCTGTTGGAAGTGGAGCTTTGTCTTTATGCAATTATGTGTGTTTTGCATGACATCTGCATCATACCTGGTTGCACCTATAACCATTCCTGCCTTCCCTCTATTTGAGACCAAGCTTCCCCTGTTATCCTCAAGTGCAGGATGTACGCTTCCCTCCTCTCCTCCTGCCCAGGGTTTCTTCCCCAGGTCTTTGTTGGAAGAAAGCATTTCTTCCTGTGGTATTTATTTGTGTGTCAGGCTGGGCTGACTCCCCCGGAGCAGCAGCAGCTGCTGCCTGGGCACTGCCCTGGGGAACACTCCCAAGAGGGGGAGGGTGGCAGCAGGCCCCATTTCCCAAAGCTGTTCCACACAAAGGATTTTAGGAGGCTTGAAAAGCTTTAATACCCTTTTGCCAACCCCCTTCTCTTTTAATTAGAAGTTTGTATTGTATTTTAGGTAAATACTGCAATAGCTCAGCCTGCCCTGAGAAGAGAGGTGCCTTTTCATCATGAAAAAGGAAAGGATGTGTGTGGGAAAATAAGAGCTGGAGGAAAAAAGATGAGCTGGAGGAAAAATCAGAGTAATTGGGGTAGTTCCTGGGGTAGTGATTTCTGGTGTGCAAAGCACCATAAACAAGGTGTGTATTAGGAGTGTAATGTCATGTCAGGGGTTACAGACCACATGTTTCCATCCCGAGTTCACATCCCTTGATCCATACCTGGGAAAGGAGGAAACCCAGGAAGGGATGAAATACCAGAGCGCTACGATGCAAAATACAGCAGGAAAAAACTCAGAAGAACCCAATCTCAGAGAAAAAAATGGAGATCCTTTACTGCAGGAGGATGGTGATGCTGGCGGGGCACAGAAACCTCTTGAGCTCCAACCAACACATGAATGGCCTGTGGCTTCTGAGTGGGAAGGGCTGGAGGGGCCCCAGGTTTTACCCTGGCAGAGACTGGTGGTATCACCCTGCTGATGGGATTTAGCCACCGGGACAACAGGGAAAATTCATATTCCTGTAGCACAAGAGTGCTTGGAGTCACCCTAACATGTTTCTTTTACTCCACCAAGAGCATGTGAGCACTTGAGCCCCTGGCACAGCCATGCTCATCCTCATGTCAGTGTTTCATGGCTGATCATCCTCCCTGGGTGGGCAAATTAAGCACCATGGCTATTGGATTTCACTGCCTTTTTTGTGCCCCTCTGTGATTGCACCCTGCACAATCTCCAACACCTTTCCAGTGCAAATAAGTCTGCACTGTCCTCCTGCTGTCTCCTGTGCTGGGCTATGGTGGGACCAGACTAGGGGATAGGAGAGGAGGGCTGGCTGGGTGCTGCATTCATACCATGTCCCATTTGCAAAACCATGGGATTGTTGAAGTTGGAAAAGACCCCCAAGATCATCAAGTCCAAGCATTAATCCAGCACTACCAAACCCACCACTAAGCTATGTCCCCAAGTATCACATCTGTATGTTTTTTTAACACTTCCAGGGAGAGGGATTCCACCACTTCCCTCAGCAGAAATTCCCAAAGTTTGCCAATCTGAGCAAAGAAATGCCTGTCCAGAAATGCCAAGTCATCAGTAATGCTGAGCATTCTCATTTCAGCTCCTCTCTCTAGCTCCAGCTCTATCTGATGTTAATTGCAGTTGTAGGAGGTTCTACATTTGATAAATTAAAATACTTTCCTGTGTGTTCTGGTCATGTGGGCAGTTTGGGAACACATTGACAAAATCCAAATGGCCCCATACTGTTTTTCCCTCTAATAAAATTTTGTGCTCTGAAATAGAAGTGACAAAACACACCGGAGAAATCTGTGATCTCTGCTTGCAACGATCCCCATTTTGTTTCCATGTTCTGTACGTGATAGACATGGCTGTCCATCACCAAATCCTGCTCTTCCCTAGGTACAGGAGGAAGAAAGCCATTTTGCAGAGCTCTGCTCCTGCCCTTCACAGCATCTCTGGATCCCTGGAAATCCCAGGACCATCAGCTTTGTGAACCACATGGAGAGCAGCTGGCGGACATCGGAGGAAAGGGTTAAAGGACCCACATTCCTGTCCCCACTGCCCCTGACCAAAGGTCAGGGGTTCCTTAGGTGAAGGATAGGAGGGAGGTGGTGCAGCCCTGACCAGGTCATTTGAGGAGTAAACCACATCTGAGGGGAACTAATGAAGCAGCATTTGTCTCTCTCACAGGCTTATACTCCCGGTCTGTGCCGGGCAAGTCGGAATTCCTTCTCTAGTGGGAGTGAAGATGTCGATTGTATTTTTTCCATGATGTGTATTGAGGCATTTGCTAGGTTGTGGGAGTAAACACTTGGGGGAATTCTCCATGAGCTAGCAAGGGCAAGTCACAAGCCTACTAAATATGGTGAGTGAAGATTACAAAAAAACCCTGGAGAATAAACCTCCCTCTTTCCACCCCGTCTCCCCACCACCACCACCCCCACAGATTTGTTCTCATTATCGTGCGCTGTGTTTCACTGCTGGCTGGGTAAACCCACTGCCATTTGTGGGACTAAACACATTGACTGATTTAGTTTTGTTTTCTGCACCCAAGGGCAGCCCTGGGGTGGTCCTCAGTGGCTCCACCATGCACCAACATGCACAGGACCGTCCTGCTGGAGCAGAGACACCAGATACTCAACAGGGGGGAACAGCAGGAAATGCTCTCAGGTCTGTAAATACTTGAGGGGGTGAGAGATGATGGTCATGTACAAAATATTTGACCAGACACATCCCACTGACCTCCTTTGGTGCTGCTCTTGAAAGGGATTGGCTGGAGTCAGAAACAGTTGATCTTTAATGCTCCAAAAATACATTCCCTTTCATGGCCTCTCAAGTGGAGAAGCATCCAGGCTGTCAAATTTGGTCCCCCACTCCCAACTTCTTATGGCCTGGGTGAGCTCAGCTCTGGGGTGTCTGTTTAGGTTTCCCCAAGGCTGTAGGTGATGATAAGGATGAAGGATGCTGGAGCCATGGCACAGGGGCTGCAGGAGGGTGCAACAAGCTCTGTCCCCACCTTTCCTGGCTGCTCCATCTCCGCTGCCCTTGACTTGTCGTTCTGGCTCTGTCTCATCCTTCTCTGTTCCCCTCCCTGGAGTGGCCCAGCAGCAGCCAAACACCGATTCTTGTGGACCTCATTGGGAGCCTGGAGTAAACCTGGGGCCCCTCCAGCCCTTCCCACTCAGAAGCCACAGGCCATTCATGTGTTGGTTGGAGCTCAAGAGGTTTCTGTGCCCCGCCAGCATCACCATCCTCCTGCAGTAAAGGATCTCCATTTTTTTCTCTGAGCTTGGGTTCTTCTGAGTTTTTTCCTGCTGTATTTTGCATCGTAGCGCTCTGGTATTTCATCCCTTCCTGGGTTTCCTCCTTTCCCAGGTATGGATCAGGAGCAGCTCCCAAGTGCTGTGCACTTTGGACAGTGCTGTTCAACCAGATCTTCTCCTTCTGCAGTTTTGCACTGACTGTCACATCTGTACCTCTGGGAAGAACTGATGCCTGGGCCAGGCTTTGTCCTGACATCAACAGCAAAACGTCAGCACATTCAGAATAAATTTTGATCCTTCCTCCTCCTCAATCACCCTCTTTTCACTCTTGCAAGCTTTCCTGGCCATTGCCAGGGGCTCACAGCATTCCCTTCAAAAGAGACAAACCCATTTTCAGGAGCATGAGCAGGGACATCCCCACGGTCCTGCATCCTTCAAAGGCTGATTTGTTTCTCAGTCAAGCCCAACCCTCTTTACTACAACACCTCCAACTGCTCAGGTTCTAAGAGAGATTTCACTGAAATAGATTCCTCTGTTTGCAAAGATTTGGTTTTCTTCAGAACCCAAGGAAATTGCAGGGCTGCACACGAGTCCTTGGCTTTGTGTGATCCATGTAAGCTGTGTGTGTCATGGAGCTGCACTGGCAACAGGCAGAGGCAACAGTTAAAAAATATATATATATAACCCCTGGAGTTTGGGAAGTGTGGTTTGGGGTTTCAGCAGGCAATTGCTGGTTCTCCTAACGGCTCAGGCCACAGCCAGGGTTTAGCTGGGTTAAACACTGAGTCAAGTTTTGCTCTGGTTGATGTGGAGCTTGGGATGACACTGGACTCTGGGAGCATTAACTCACCTCCATTCCTGACCTCCTCAGCTCAGAGGGTGTGCAGAGCTTGTCTTGCTTTTGCTCCTGCCCTGATGCTTCTGTTTTGGTTTCACCTCCAGTGTCCTGAATTTGCTCAAATTTCAGGGTCCCCTGCAGGACCATGCTGGGGCTGAGCTGCAGGATATGGGGAGCAGCACATCTTTGGTTGCTTCCCATTCTAAAATAATAACAAGAAAAATTGGGAGGACTCTGGTAAAAATGCACAAAATGCTCATAAGTAAATAAGAAAGGTTTTGCATGATATTTGAATTTATATTAAATTGCTTGTCAGGAGGAGCGATGAGGCTTTCGACAATTAGTTTATATCTGGAGCTGTTAATGGCATTTTGCATCACCACGGCCTTCTGTGAGCACCCACCTGGTTCCTGCATACCTGGGAGCAGCCAGAGTCATGCCAGTGGCTATGCATCACACTGGTCAGCATCTTCCTGCTGTGATGCCCTCTCCTCCCACCACTCCCAATGGGAAAGTGGCTCATCTCAGTGCCAAAAAAAAAATTTGCTCGTTGTAAATGGCACATTTAGGCGACGAGTGTCCACCATGGGCCCTTCATGGTGGTCTCCATGCCTTTCCCTGGGTTTCTCCCAGCTTTTCCCAGAGAAGCCTGGCTGGCTGATGTGACCCGTAGGCGAAATCCCAGTGCTGCCAAACCCTGGGGAGAACTCGGCCGCTGTTCCCAGGCTTCAGTTCCCGCAGGATTTCCTATCTGGGCAGAGCCGGGGTCAGCAGGGAGGGGTCCGGCCAGGCACCCCGCAGCCCCCAGCCCTCGCCCTGCTGCAGGAAGCTCTGCCGGGAGCACGGGGTGGAGTGGGGGAAAGGAGGGGAGAGGAGGAAGATGGGGAGTCACAGGGGGAGCCGCCAGATAAGGCTGGGCTGGAAACGCTGGGCGGATGCAGCTCGGACCTGCGCCCCGGTCACTTCCCTCGTGCCGCCCAGCCAGGGCTGTTACAGGAGCTCGGGGATGGAATTACAGCCAGGGAGATCCAGCACCTGAGCTGGCTCCAGCAGCACGTGGCCAAGAGGCAGCGGAAAATCCCTCCCGGAGCCAGCCGCCGCCGGGAAGATGTTTCCTCTGATCCGGTCAGGCAGGGCAGAGCTCAGCATCGCCCGGGGGTACCGGGGTCCGGGGTGGGCAGTGCCCCGTGTCACCCAGTGTCTGGTGAGCCTCGGAGCCTGTCCCGGCTGAGTCCAACACCCACACCCAGGCTCAGGACTGCTCCCAAGCAGAGGCAGAACCAGCGCTGGCCCCAAAGCCCAGGAGAGCCCCTGATCTCTGGGAAGTAGCACAGAATTGTGGGCAAAGAAGACAGATGCTTTCTTTATTTTCTTTCCCCTTGGATTTACTAGCTCCAACCCCCTCCAAAAATGCCTGTGCTCTCTTCTCAGCTCTTTTCTAAACCCAACCCACTCATTTTTATTATCCCTCCAGGAGTTTGTTCCCTGCAATACATTATCTACTCCCGCATTGTCACATTAGCCTGGAGCTCCACATCCTGCTGGACCCAGCATCAGTTTGAGCAGCCCCGTTGTGCTTCCCCTCTGCCTTGCTCACATCCCACTCCATCCTTGCTTTTCCCAGAGAAGGCAGTGCTGGAGCTGCTGATGTAATCTCCCCTAGCACCTGTAGCCACATCCTAGCACCATGCTCCTTCATTTCCAACATCCAAATTTTTTGCGGGGGTGAGGGGAGCAGAGCTGCCCTCAGAGATGGGCTTCAGGCTCTCACAGTGTCACACAAACTCCCAGAAAGAGTGGGAACAGTGTCACCCTAAGCACACCAAACATCCCACAGGCAGGGCTGAGGGCTGTGGGGAGTTGGGGGAAGTTTGGGGGGTTCTTCCTGTGTCAGATCAGAACCTCAAACCCTAACTCTGCTGTTTTCCTAGCTCAGGCTTGGCTCAGTGAGCACCAGAGCAGTGTGGGCTTGGTTTAATCTGCAGAGAGATCTTCACACCTTCCTTTGCTCTTTTTCTCGCCAACCCCTCCGCCTGCCAGTGCAGCACCTTGGCGGGGGCAGTGCCCATCTGCTGGCAATTGCGGGTTTTTTTAAATGTTTTCCCTCCCTCTTCCTCCTCCATCCTCTGCTCCTCCTCTTCTCACCCTTTGCTTTCTCCACGCGTTTCTTGCTGGTGAAGCAAGGTGAAACATCCCAATCTCAGTGGGATGAGGGAGGAAGGGCAGATGCTGTGCCCTGTGCCAGCTGGGAATTGACCCTCCCAACATACAGTGAGTGCAGTTCACAGGGAGAGCAGGTCCCAGCCTTGCACACGTGTGTGAAATCCCTGCTGTGCTGCCTGGTGTCCCTCCAAAGGCCGGGGTTATGGCAGCAGAGGCTGCCTGGGCTCTGCGGGGTTAGCAGGGGTACAGCCTGCATCCGTGCAGATGCAGCATGTTTATTCTCACCAGATAGTCTGATGGCTTTATCTGATCACAGGTTTTCCTGAGGAAGGAAGGGTGAGTCTGAGTCACTTGAAAATGGGGGCCCTTCATCTCTGGGTATGACTGGTGGGGCCGTGGATCTCAGCAGAGCCCCGGGGCAAGACCTGCTCCTGGCACTGGTGTCGCTCCAGCTTCGCTCTGTGGCCGTGCTGGGTGGGCAATGCCATGGTCAGTCATGGATGTGAATCCAACGTGAGCACCCATGGGTGTCAGAGAAAGCACCCAGGATCCGATGCCACAGAGAGAAGAGCGAGATCATTTACTGTGTCTGTGATGAGTGAGGAAGGAGCTGCTGACTTGGTGCCCCCGGTGCAGAAAACATCATCACAAGCAAATTGAAAGCAAGAGATAAAATCTGGCAGCAATTGATAAATTCAAGGGAGAGACAGGTTCATGCCCTCCTGGAAGAAAACCCAGATAATTAAACTCCCTTGTTCTGCTAATGCCTTCTGTGAGGGGCTGGAAGAACCAGCCATGGGAGAGCATGGCTGCTGCTGGAGAGCTGGGAGGCAGAGGTGTGGGGAGGGCACTGGGAGATGGGGAAGGAGAGTGGGTGGGAACAGCTCCAGCTCCTTGAAACCAGGGAGCTGGGCTGGGGGCTGCAGCAAGCTGGAGCTGTCCTCTGCTCCCCGACCCCCCCACACACCAGCATCCTTCCCAGCTGCCTCTGTGCCTGAGAAAACAAATGGATTTTCCATAAAGTGCCCGCAGAGCACTCACACGCGGCATTTTGTGGAAACCAGGGGTTTCAAGCCTTCCTGAGCGCAGCCAGGCTCTGGAGAGGGGAGCAGAGCAGGCGATGCTGAGCTGCTGAATGCACACAGAGCCAGGCCCCTGGGGTCCAGAATTAATAGGACAGAGCAGGGGCTGTTCCCTGCATGTTTTATTTATGGGAATCAGGCCAGTGAAGTTCCCTCAGCTCACCGAAATAGTCACATAGCCTCTGCTTTGTGCTGCCCACGGCCGTGACCTTGATAAATGGGTCAGTGCCCGGCCCCCTCTGTGTGCCCAGGGGGTGTTCACCGCATAGGGGGTGGGTGAGCTCCCTCCTCAGACCCCAAAACTCAGCCTTGACATGTCCAAGGGCGCTCCTGCCACGGGCAGGATGCCTGTGTTGCCTGCAGTGCTAGCCCTGCCCGCAGCAGGAGAAACCCGTGAGAAAAGACCCACGGGAAATCCACCGAAAATCCCCCAAACACCAAGTGAGCTCCGGGCACCCCCTTTCCGAGAACAGTGCATGCCAGGAGCTGTGTCCCCAGCACCGAGGTGACATCAGTCTTTTGCACCAAACTGGAGCCCCAGGGCAGTGCCTGATGGAGGGGATGGAGACCCCAAAACAGGAAGCAAAAGTGGGGCTCTGCTTGGTTTTTTCTTAACCTGAATTTTTTAGCGACTTCCTCATGCTGGGTCACAGATGTGGCCTCACCACAGTCACCACCGTGATGGCACGTCTGCTGGTCCCATTCAGCGGCTTTAAGGCCATCAGAGCATCCCTGAAAGTGGTACCCAGGAGGGAGGGATGCTGATGCCAGGATCAGATTGCTCGGGTGTGATTGCCAAAGGGCGTTATCAATGTCTGTGTTTGGTAACCATGGAGTGAGGTGGCTTTCCCAGGGCTGCCGGTGAGTCAGTGGTGGAGCTGGGAGCAGCCCGGTTCCTCTCCCCACCCTCAGCCCCAGCACAGCATCTCCCTCCCCACTTCCTTCCCTTGCCGATAATTAGCCCTCAGCTTTGCAGTTCCCGGTGATTTCTCCCAGCGTGGCATTTCCCCATTTGGGTGCTGGGAGGGAGACGTGAGCCCCACACCCACTCCAGTTCCCACCACGGGAAATGACCATGGGTGGCCCCAGGAGTGGGGAACTAGGGAGGCGTTTCCCGAAAATCCCATGGCCAGGAGCAGCCCAGGCCAAGGGACAGCAGTGCCCTTTGCCGGCAGGAAATCCTCCCCAGTGTTTCAAAGCCCAGAGGGTCTGTGGAACATCTCAGCAGCTCCAGGCTCAGCCCAGGGCAGCAATGGTGGGTGCAGGCAGGGATTCCTATGGCACATCCTGCTGCAGTGGGGATCAGCAGTCGAGGGAGGGAGGCTGCACACGCACCCCATGTTTGCTCTGAAAGAAGGGCAGTTGCCAGCACGGCTGGTCCCAGGGGAGGGCGTGTTGGAACAGGGCTGTGCGGAGCCCGTCAAGGACCTTTGTGTGGCTGCTGCCATCCAAGGCTGACAAAGGGCTCTGGCTGCTCTTCCTGCTGCGTCCAAACCCACAGCCCCACCCTGACCCCGACCTCGGCTGCTCCGGGTCCTCCATGGCTCAGGGTCCCTCGTGGCGCCAAGACCCTGGGGCTCGGCTGAGGCTGGGGCAGGGTGGCAGGATGCCATCGATGATGACATTTTGTTAGTGGCTGACTCAGAACATTTCTCCCAGCCCCTATGCAGGGTTTGCCATACAACCCCTTCTCCATCCCAAGGAGTGGTTTGCTGTCCTGCTGTGTGTGTGGAATTTTGCTCTTGGAAGAGCACAGACCCAGAAGCATTGCAGACATGTCTGTCCACAGGGAAGCAGTTTCTCCTTCTCTGCATATTCTCCCCTGCTGCCTCTCCAAGGATTCGAGAGATTTTACCTGGAGGTCTGTGTCCTCCAACAGCATCTCAGGGGCTGGCAGTGAAATCAATAATAAAAATGATGCTTAGCTTCTGCACAGAGCATTACGTCTTCAAAGCCCTTTGCTGGCATAAACTCATTAACGGCGAGGAATCGAATTCCTCATCACACAGGTCCCAGGGATGCAGATCTGGGGGGCGATGGACCGGAACATATTTGTAATAAGAAATGGCTCCTGTCGGTGGCCCCGTGCAGGAGGGCCCTGAGGAGCCGGCAGGAGCAGATGGAGAAGGGAGGGCTGCGATGGAAACAGTGCCCAGGGCAGGCTGGCAGCATCCTGGCAGAGGAGCTGCTTCCCCTCCTCCCAGCAGCCGGTGGGCCAGGGTCAGGGAGCCGGTCTCCTGTGCTCCCCACGGCCCCCCTGGGGCTTCCCAGTGCAACAGAAACAAGTCCAGCATCATCTCTGCAGCTCTGCTTCCCTTTGGGAACATCCCACCCCTGCTGAGCCCCTTTGTGCCATCCCCATTGGAGCATCCCAGTCTTCTCCAGCCCCAGCTGCCTACCCTGAAAGACTTGTTTTACACAAGGCAGAACAAATGGAAAATTCGGGATGCTCATCCTGGTTGGACTGCCGGGATGGGGTAGGCAGGGGGAATATGGGGAAGTGAGTGGGGGGCTGCAGCTTTTTTCTGTGCTGAATGGCTCAGCGCTGCTGTACTGGTCTGGGGCATGGCAGGGAGCAGGGGGACAGGGTGACCCCCTGGAATTTTTCCAAACTGTCTTTTTTTGAGGCACTGGGCAGCCAAGGCAGGCTCCCAGCCTGACCATTTCTCCTCCCAGCATGTCTCAACTGGGACAGCACCCCATCTCTCACCCCATCCCCCACCTCCCTGGGTGGGGACCCCCAGAGACCCCTAGGGACCTGCTTGGCCCATTCCAGACAGGAGGTGCTTAGGAAGGGACTTCATCCAGGGCATCCCGTGGGACGTGGGGTGCGCTCCCACACGCGCCATGGCCTGTTGCCCAGGGCTGGGTGGGGAACCACAGATTCTATTTCTGATTTTCTCCCTGGGAGGTGCTCCAGGAGGGAGGACGGGAACACCCTGACCTGGTCCCCGAGGTCCTTGAGGTCCCGTCTCTGGAATAGGTCATACACACCCATGTCCAGGGGATGGCTGTGCTGGGAATGGGGAGGGGAGGGATGTCCTGTACCTCTCCACTTCCCTATCCCTCCTCCCTGTGGTCGGTACCCTCCCCATCCTTTTCCCTGGAGGGACCAGCCCCTGCAGCACTGGGAGGCTCCTCAGTGCGGGGGCATGGCGGGATGCAGGGGCACAGAGGGATGCGGGGGCATGGAGGGATGCGGAGGCCGAGCTCATCCAGGGTTACCTTGGAAACGGCGCCCGAGCCACACATCCCTGTCACCACCGAGGGACTGAGCCACTGCGGTGGCGAGGCCAAGCCCCACTCGCCGGCTCAGGGTGACGGCAGGGGCGTTGGGAAGCGTGTCCCTCAATCCTGCTCGATGGCTGGTGCCAAGCAGGGGGAGAAGTGACTGCAAAGGGAGCTGTGTCCTCCCCCGGGGCAGGGGGACATCGCTCAGCCCTGGCAGGAAGAAAAGCCCCTGCAAGGGTGGCTGTTGGCCAGCGTTCCTCCTGGCAGCTGGATCCCTCCCCGGCAGCCGGATCCCTCCCTGGCAGCCGAATCCGTCCCTGGCAGCCGGATCCCTCCTGCAGGACAGGCACTCCCCGCAAAGATGGAGCTTTAAATAAATAACGAGCTGCCGACATCTCCCGGCTCCGCTGGCAGCGCCACGCTGGGAGCTCTCCCTGGCAGCCCCCGCACTCCGGAACACGACGGGAATGGGGACAGTGCTGCTGGGAGCTCGGCCTGGGGGGTGCTAGTGATGGAGGGAAAAGGACTGGGGGCCCCTAGGATGTCCCTGGCGGGGTCAGCACTGACTGATGGCTCTGCCAACCCTCTCCTCAAACCCTCCTGCCTCGGAGCTTCACAGCCTTGCTTTGGGAATGGGATTTAACCACTGAGGGTCGGCTGGGGGAAGAGCTCTTCGTGCTTCCTGGGTCGCTGTGATGGATGCGGGTATGCAGACAGGCTGTGGGGATGCAGGCAGGGTGCAGGGATGCAGGCAGGGTGCAGGGATGCAGGCAGGCTGTGGGGATGCAGGCAGGAGACAGGAATGCGGGCAGGGCGTGGGGATGAGGGAAGGATGCGGGAATGCGGGCAGGGCGCAGGCGGGGCAGCGGGGATATGACCCATCGGTTTTTCCCTGATGGAAGATGCTTCCTTGCGAACCCGTTAGCAGGGTGGAGCGTTCCAGAAGGCACTGCCGGCTGGGGGAGGCAGGCCGGGCTCAGGCAGAGCCCGCAGGCAGGGTTCAGGCAGAGGCCAGGCAGCGCAGGCAGCGCGGGGAGGGACCGGCCAGCGAGCCAGGGAGCCTGGCAGGGCAGCGCAGGCTGCAATTAGCTGAGGAGCGACGGCAGGATCCTGCCTTAATTAGAGCCTCCATCCCCGGCCGGCGGGCAGGGAACTGTGCCCATGGGCAGCCCGTCCTGGCACCCTGCTCTGCCTGCACCCGGCATCGCCCGCCGGGCCCCGCTCGGGCTGTCGAGGGGACAGCGGGGATGTGGCGGGCAGGAGGTGGTGTGGCTGGGGTGGGGGCTGCCAGAGGGGAGCGGGGATGGACTCTGCTCCAAAAGCAGCTGAGAGGAAGGAAGAAACAGCTAAAATAAGCAGGTGGGTGGACAGGGAGGAAATGATAGTGAGGCTGATAACGAACGGGCTGGGGAAGGGGGACAAGAACCAAAAGGTCCCCAGGAAACGGGAACTGGTCCCTCTGGGAAGGAGAAGGAGGTCACGGCGGGCAGTGGCTCAGAGGAGACATCCCGGGGGAGGAGGGATCAAGAGGATCTGGAGGAACTGGGGGTCCTGTGCTCCTGCGGAGTGAGTGTGCAGACAAGGGATGGACAGAATGCTTCAGCAACGTGGAAAGTGCCAGCCAGGAGTGGGAGCAGCCTCGTTCCCCCATCCTGCTTTAGGCAGGGGGACAACGGGAGGCACATGCAGGCCGAGGCACTCTGAGCATCCTTGGAAGGTGGGTGGGAGCCCCTGGAGTGAAATGCCGGGAGGAGGACAGCAGGACAGAGCTCTGTGTGGTTCGTGTGTGGACAGCTGCCACCTCCACTCCAGGCATGGCAATGCAGGGTCATGGAGGGGGACAGAGACCAAAACCAAGTGCCCAGCACTCTAGGAATAGTTTGGGATGGACCCAAGGGGAACGGGGCAGGGAGTGGTGGCGAGCAAAGCCCTCCCTCAGGCACGGCATTTTCCTGCCACAATCCCAGGGCTCCTGCAGCATCCTGGGGGCTCCCGCAGCATCCCACCTCCCCTCTGTATGTCTCAGGTGGGAGGGATGGTTTTAGGAAGGCTGTGGGGACATGGGGCTGGGGTCAACAAACCCAGGGATTTGGGCAGGGGGACTGGGCTGCTGGGGACAGTCCAGAGGGGCTGTAGCCCCGCTGTATAATCATGGAATGGTTTGGGTTGGAAGGAAGCATAAAGCTCATCTCGTTCCATCCCCCTGCCGTGAGCAGGGACACCTAGACCAGGTTGTTCCCAGCCCTGCCCGACCTTGGCTGGGAGGAGCAGGCGGAGGCAGTTGGCTGGAGAGCAGGATGCTCAGGGCCGGAGCTGTGGCTGCTGTCCTGGGAGTTTCCACATGAACCACACACTGCTCGCATCTGAGCCTTCTCCCCGTCCAGGGCAGCCGCTGCCGGGGGTTATTTCCTGCCCTCCGCGCTCTCCCCCCGCCGCCCCTGCCTGCCCCAGCCCGGCTGCTTCCTCTCGGCCGCCCCGGGGGCTTTCCATGCTGCCAGAAAATAAATCTCAGGCTATTTTTAACAGAGGGGAAAACGCCAAGGTCTCCTCCAGCCTGGGCTGCTGCGGAGCCGAGCGCGGACGGGCACCCCCGGAGAGATGAAGGAGGGAGAGGAATGTGCGGGAAGGATGTGGGCAGGCAGGGCAGCGTGACCCCGCTTTCATCTCCCTGCCTTCGGGCGGGATTTTGGGGAATGCAGGGAGAAGGGCGCCGGGAAGGGGGCACCAGCTGGGTGCTGTGGGACCCTCTTGCCCCCTTTTGCAGCAGACAAACATCCCCCAGCCCAACACCCATTAATGTCACCCATCACCATCCCTGTGAAGGCAGGGAGAGAGGGATGGGAGGGGCTGCCCACGTCTGCTCCCACCACCCCAGCTGGGATGGGGTGACCAGGAGGTGTCCTGGAATGGGGGAGACACACACAGAGTGCCCACCCCGCGTCGGGTCAGTGCCAGCACCCCAAGGGAGCTGGGCACTCGGAGGGTCCCCTGGGGTCAGGGCTGGGACAGTTGCTGTTTTTAACCCCTGTAAGTGCCTTAGGGAGGCTGCGAGCGGGATCAGCTGGATAATGCCGGCGGGGGCAGAGGGGGGCTGCGGAACGGATGGAGCTGATGATAATGGGGGGGGCACGGAGAGGCCCCCCCACCCCGCTGCTCCCCGAGGGTGGCTGTCCCCGCTCCAGACTGGGACACTGCCATTCCCTGCCAGCTGTCCCCACTGTCACTCCGCACGCATCTTTCTGGCTGCAGCGACATGATCCAAGGACTCGCCCTTTCCTGGGACTCCAGGGGCTGAGGATTTATTCCTTAGAAGGCGCCTGCTAAAATCTCTCCACCTGCGAGACTCCCACCAGACCCAGCACCCCCAGCGCTCCCACTGCAGTGGGAGGAGGTCTCCGCTCTCCTTCTCCCACCGGGAGATGTTGTGTAAAGCCCACAGCCAGCGGAAATGCGGGAAGAAAAGCAGGGAGAGAAAGAGGAGCCGTTTCCAAGCGCTGGGTGGGAGGACAGCAGAAAACAGGAGGTGGAGGTGAAAATGTCAAACCTCCCAGGACTGGCTGTGCAGGGATAGAATGCTCACTGGTGGTTTTGGTCCTTGTCTCTCTTCACTGAGAGCACCTTTGCCTCTGGTCCTCAAAGTGGTAGTGATACTGGCAGCCACCTCCCTGCCAACGCTGTGGCTCCCAGATCTCAGCCTGTGCTGGAGCTTTCAGGGAAAACTTGAGCTCCACATTCCCAGCCCGGGCACTGCTGGCCGCCTTTGATGCCACTTTCCCGTGACACAGGGGAGAAACCCCTGGGGCTGGCTGGGATTTGGGGTACCTGGCCATATCCCGGCATCACCCCAGGCTGGGGGTTTCCAGTGCCAATGATGTGGGGCAATCCCCATATCGTGAGACACCCACAGAACTCTAAGCTGGACTTCAGCTGCCTCTGCCCCATCCAACCCACAGGGAAAGCCCTGCTCTGAGCCCTGGGATAGCCTACAACATCCCTGGGGACTTCACAGAATGGGCTGGATTGGAAGGGACATTAAAGCTCATTTTGTTACAACCCCTTGCCAGAGGCAGGGACAGCTTCCACTAGATCAGGTTGCTCCAAGCCCCGTTCAGCCTGGCCTTGGACACTTCCCGGTATGAGGCAGCCACAGCTTCTCTGGGCAACCAGGGCCAGTGCCTCACCACCCTCACAGGGAAGAATTTTTTTCCCAATATCCCATCTATCCCTGCCCTCTGTCAGGCTGAAGCCATTCCCCCTTGTTCTGTCACTCCAGGCACGTGTGCAAAGGTCCCAGCTCTCTTGGAGCCTGTTTAGGGACTGGAATGGACTCTAAGGTCTCCCCACAGCCTTCTCTTTTTCAGGCTAACACCCACAGCTCTCTCAGCCTGTCTCCAGAGAGAGTGCTCCAGCTTTTGGAGCATCTCCATAGTCTCCTCTGTGCAGCACAGGCTCACTTCTCCAGCCTGTCCAGGTTCCTCTGGATACCATCCCTTCCCTCCAGCGTGTCAGCTGCACCACACAGCTTGCCTGGAAAGGGGAATAATCAGGATTTGGGGACCATCCCCACCGTGGGGCTCACAGGATCACCTGGAGGGGCCTGACCCGGCTGCAGGGATGGTGTGAGGGGCTCTGCCTGTGACCAGATGGCTTCGAGCAGCCCTAAGCTCTCCATAATGCCCCTAATTGTCCCCCGGCGCGGGAGCGGGTGGCCCGGCCCAGCTGGTGCCTGTGTCCCCCCGCAGCCACGGCTCCGGGACCTCTGGCTATTTTTAATCCCAGGAAGCTATTTTTGAAGGGAGAGGCTATTTTCCCTGCCCGCGGCTAATCCTGTCTTGCTGTTCAACCTTACCCAGCTATTTGCCGGGGCCGCGCAATGGGCAGCTCCCTGCCCCGGGCAGTCTCCATCCAGAGGGATTCGGGGCAGGAGGGATTGGGTGGGAAGAGCCGGCCGGGATGGGGTGGTCCTGCACCCCCTGCCGTGGTCTGCTGGGGCCAGGGGCTACTGGACGCCCGGGTTTGGTCTGAGTAAGGGCGCCACAGTGCCACAGAGGGGAACGCGCCCCATTTGCGGACACGCACTGATCGTTCCCCCCAGCCTGGCCCGCGGGAGCCAGGAAGGCCATCAGAGGATGGGGATGCCAGAGGTGACGGGGCCGCGTGTCCCCTGGGCGTTGCGGGGACCGCGGGGTCCTGGGAGCGCCGGCGAACTGGGACTGAACTGGAAGCAGGTGTTGGGCACGTCCCGGCGGGGAGGAAGGGTGCGGGTGCAGGGCCGGGGGGAGCGGGGTGCACATCTGGCAGCGGAGGGGTGGCAGGAAGCGTCGCGCTGGCCCGGCCCCCCCCTTGCTCTGCTGCCTCGGGGTCTCGGGGGGCCGCGCCGCTGCCAGATGTTGTGCAGCTGTCTCCGGCGTTTCCTCTCCCTCCATGCCCCTCATCCTCCGGGAAGCTCTTCCCTGCGCTTCCTCGGCAGGGAGAGCGGGGGAGACCTCCCCAGCCCCCCGCTCCTCCGGCCCCGGCTTCCTGAGCCGCCGGGTCTGTCTGCTCCAGCGAGGCTCTTTCACCCCCGGGCTCACCGCCCCTCACCCTCCTCCCACCTCTCCACAGCCCCTCGTTCCTTTTCTGCTCCTGCCAGCTGCCCCACAGCTCCCGATCCCGGGGGATCTCTCCCCTCTGTTGCCTCCCGATCCCGGGGCTGCCTCCTGCGTTCCTGGCTCAGAGCTCGCCGCGCTCCCAGGGCAGCGGAAGGCAGGAGGCAGCAGAGCCGAGCATCACTTATTGCTTTTCTTCTCCTGCCTCTCCCAGCATTTCCCATTTTCCCGCAGCGCAGGGACCGCTCAGCGCCCGACCAGCCCCAGTATCATGGGCAGGGAAAAGCCGGGAGAGCCGCGGGGAGCGTGGCCGTGGGCTTGCGGGAGCGTGGGCTGCGGAAGCCGGGGAGATGCCCGTTGCCGGCAGCTCACACCGACTGCGGGGCGCAGATAGGATTCAGGGATTAGAGCAGCTTAGGGAACAGGGCTCTTCCAAGCGGCAGATGGTGCTGGATGGATCCCAGGGCAGGGTTAGCGGGGTGGGAAACAGGTCCCCGAGCAGCCCTGGGCAGGGCAGGGGAAATCAGGCAGAAGCGGGGAGGAGGAGGCGGAGAGGCGGAGGGTTTTTGCCCAGCCCGTTTCCGGAGCGCGAGGGAGGGCTGGAGGGACGGATCCTTCCCGCAGCTCCCAGGAATGCCAGCTGACGCCCAGAGCTGGTCACAGCTGCAGTGGCAGCAGCGCGGCTTTTGCACGCCATGTCCCCAGGAAGCTTCCCTTGTACCGCAATCGGGCTGCGGGGCTCAAGGTCCCGGTTACGGGACGTGGCTCCATCACCCGCCGGGTCCTTCGGCTGCACATGTCCCTTGTCCCCACGACTGCACGTGTCCCCACGGGAGTGCACGCTCCCGGGTGTGCGCATCATTCTGGGGGTGCGTGGGAAGCCCCGAGACCAGAGGCTTCACCCCACGTCCCTCCATGTCCCCCACATCCCCCTGAGGTGTTTTTGGTCACGGGGATGGGTCTTGTGGGCAGCAGAGTGCTGCAGTGGGGCTGGAACGGGACAATCCCCCCTGCCCCACGGCGCTGGTGGCTCCCCGGACTCTCCTGTGACTGCGGAGATGAGCAACTTCACCCCAAATGCTGCTGGGGGAATTCCCAGTGACGAGGGTGGAAGGAAGAGATGACGAGGTGCGGCCCGGAGAGAAACCCCACAGTCGGGGCAGCACTGGTGGCTGACACGGAGCACCCGGGTGTCCCCAGGAGCTGTTTCGGAGCTTAGAGCAGCCAAACGAGCCGGGATAATAAAGCGGAAATTAAGGCACAGAGGTGTGATGGGGGCTCCAAAACTGGTCTCAGAGGAGGAGAGTCTGACTTTCTCCAGCTGAGATTGTTCCCATGGCTCCTGAGGGCGTTTGTGGTGGGAACAGGGGGACTCCAGCTGACAGCGGGAAAACCCAGCCACCAGTCAGGGAGTCACCGGCATTTTCTGGGGAAGAGCAGGACGTGGATGGGAATCCCTCGGGCAGCCCGTGGGTGCAACTTTCTGCTTGGGGTGGAGAGGTGGGCACCGGGAACCTCCGGGGATGCAGGGACTCCAGCCCACCCCAGATTACTCCATGGGATACAGCCACATGGTCCGGGTGTTCGCACCAACCCCCCACCGGCAGGGAGATGGCAAAGTGCGGGATGTTGGGGTGATCCAGGCAAGGAGCTGGATATCCAGAGGATGCTCCAGATCCAGCCCGTGGGACCCACGCCTGATGTCAGCCCCAGCAGCTGCACCCACGTCCCCTCGGCTCATCCCCACTTAAGAGTCCCTGTACCTTTCCCAGCAGCCGCGGTGGCGTCTCAGAAAGAGGAAGCGTCACCCCCGGCATCCCCCCACCGTTGTCCCGGGGCTATTTTGGGTCTGCAGAAAAGAGGAAGGCAGCACCGGGCGGGCGATGCCCTGCAGCACGCGGGGGCCAGTGGTGGATGGGGAAAGAGGAACCTCAACAGCGCTCCACACTCCCCGTTCCCACCTGCGGGACAAGGAAAGAGGATCTGTCCCACCTGAAGCCTAAAAGTGCCTTGCAGGGCACACAAGGGGGGCTTAGGCAGCTCCCAGGGTGATTGCAGGGAATCTCCCAATGAGTCCAGCTCCCAATTCCTGACTTTGTGACCCAGGGGCAGAGTGCTGTGCACATGCCATTTTTTAATGCTGCTTTTTGCTTTTAAATGCGTGTTTTGCACCAGAGCCCAGGTAAATGCTGTCGCGTGTGGCTGGTCGGTGTGGGTGACCCAAGGAAGGGTTGGGGATACAACCACGAGAGGGGGTTGACTCTGATAGGGAAATTTGGATGGATGGATGGATGGATGGATGGAAGGAAGGAAGGAAGGAAGGAAGGAAGGAAGGCAGGCAGGCAGGCCGGCCGGCCAAATGAATGGATGGATGGACAAATGGATGGGCCGATGTCACAGGGATGGACAGACAGGGTCTTGTTGCACCAAAGCTCTGCAGGAGGCCATCCAGCTGTGCTCCTTCCCCATTGCACCCCCCGGGTGATGCTGTCCCCAGTGTCAGCCCGAGCAGTGGGATATGCCGGGGTCCCAATGGGAACGGGGGGCCGTGGAGAGAGCAGGCAGAGCCCAAGGCTGGCCATGGGCCATCCCCGCTGCCTCTGGGCGGTGATATCTCTGCCCAGCAGAGATAGCCCCACCAGCCGCCCCTCCTGCTGGGGCGATGCTCCGTTAGCACCTTGCGCCTGGGAATCGCGGCGGGCCGGGAAAGGGCGATAGGGCTGTATCAGCCGGCGCAGCCTCCCTCCCCGCTCCACCGGGGAGGATGCCACTGGCACAAGGAGCAGGAGCCCGGCCCGCTCCGCTGGGCCCCTTCCAGCCGCGGGGAGGAGCGGCGGGAGAGCAGAGCCCGGCGGCTGTGCACGGGCAGGGAGGGAATCTAGGTCAGGGCTTGCTTTAAAAGGGGGCACCGAGCCCAGAACGCGGCGGCTTCCAGCGAAGCCACGGAGCAGCGGCGCCTGCCCGAGCCCGGCGCAGACACCAGCAACGGGCAGCTGGGGAATGTCGGTGCTCACCCGGAGCATCCCCGTCCCGGGAGCTCCGGTGGCCGAGGACGCCCACGGGTGCTGCTTGCCGCCTGCGTGGCCGTTCACACAATTCCTTGCTTTGCTGGGAAACAGTGATTTGTAGTTCTGGCTCTGACAGGGCTGGAAAACAACGTGGTGCCCGGGGACATGCGCTTTCCAGAGACACGGATGCCTGGGCACAGGGAGATGCCACTCGCCTCCCGAACGAGACCATCAAATGGTCCCTTCCTTCCCCTCCGCCTCCACACGGCTGGAAGGGCGTCAGCGAAGGGAACTCGCCCCAGGTCTGACATTTCTGCGTTCGCCAGCAAATGGCCAAAGAAAAAAGCCCCAACCGAGCGAAAATCCCTGTGGCAGCAAAAGGGGAACAGGGAGGATGTGGAGGGTGCAGAGTGGTGGCTGCCAGGGTGAGCCAATGCCTCCACAAACATTTTGCCCCCCAAATAACTGCTCAGCCTTGGCAGAGCCCCAGCAGATCCAAAAACACAAAAGAGATTTTATTTTTTTCCTCTCCACAAACAGGATTGCTCTGCACTTCCCAAGACCCTTCAAGGGCTTGGGATTGGGGAATGATTAAGTTGGCACCATGATGCATTTAATTAAAAGCCAGAGCCTGAAGGTAGAGGGAAATCAGCTGCTAGAGCAGGGGATTTTTGGAGGGCAATCCCGTGAGGCACAGCCTGATCCCTGGCTGTTCAGGGAGGCTGGACTTGGCAGTGGGCTTTGCGCCTGGCAGAGCTGGCAGAGGCCAGGGCAGTCCCTGCAAGCCGCAGCCCTCCCTGCTCCTCCTGCCG
Organism: Lichenostomus cassidix; assembly: GCF_008360975.1. NCBI lineage: Eukaryota > Metazoa > Chordata > Aves > Passeriformes > Meliphagidae > Lichenostomus > Lichenostomus cassidix. The sequence goes on along the minus strand of NC_139500.1, from coordinate 6,652,960 downwards.
CAGCCACCTCTTGGGGCCAGATTTTCAGGAATCCAGGCTCTGGTGAGCTTGGAAAAATCCAGATTTTTCTCATGGGCTCAGCATTCAGCCACTCCCTGGATTTCCACTGAGCTCAGCTTCGAAATGAGATGTGCACCAAGGCTCCGAACTTCACAATAACCCCTCAAAAAATCCCCCAATAAAAAGCTGAGCTGTCAAAGTGCTCCCTGCCCTTCCAAGGCCGAGTGGGCAGATGGTGGTCATGTGCTGTGCTCCGGGAAGGGCATTTCCAGGAGCCCTCGTGGGTGCAAACCCTCAGTGATGAAGGTGCTGATGGAAAGGGTTCTGACAAATTCCATTTCCCCATCTATCTTCGCTTCCCTTTTCACGCCTTTTCCTGGGCAACCCGAAGGCACAGGGGACAAGGCTCTGAAAATGAAACGAGGCCCCAGCCCGGGGGATTTACAGGGAGGGGGTTGCAAAACGGTTGGAAGCAGAGCATCCCAGGGCTTCCCTGTGCCCTGAGGCAGGTCTGAAACCCAGGTGGAATTGCAGGCTGTGCTGCCGGCAGGTTTGGGCTCCCACTCCACTCCTAGCCCCTCCAAAGGGAACGGCAGATTGTCACCAGAACCAAGCTCTGCCCGCAGCAGGGACAGCCCAGACCCCGCTCTGCTGCCACTGCTTCCCCTTCGATGTCACTGCAGGTGGCACCGCGGGACAACCCGCTTTTGGAGGCACATCTGGAGCGGGCAGTGGCTCGGTGCCTGCAGCTGGACACCGGGGCGGGCTGGGGGTCCCTGCAGACGGGCACCGGGAGGGCTCCGGGCAGCACAGGCACCGCCGGACCTAACGGGAGCCCCAGACCCTGGCGGAGGGGTGCGGGGAGAGGCGGCTCGTTACCGTGGTGGATGGCAGCGCTAATTAACGAGCCCGGCGGGAGGGCACGGAGCTCGGGGGTCTCTCAGCGCGGCCGGGCCGTGGCAGGAAGGACACTCCTCGGTGCCCGTGCCGGTGTCCCGAGCCGTGCCCGCCGTCCCGGTGCCCGTGCCGGTGCTGCCCCCTGCCCTCCGGCCGCGCTCACGGCACCGCCGGCCCCGCCCGGCCGCGCTGACCCCTCCATGACGTCACCCCCGTGTCCGGTGCCGGGGGTGGTGACACACGTGTCACCGTCACCATGGCGACGCGGCGGTGACGCGCTGTGCCCGCGACCCTCCCCGGAACGGGCGGGCGGCGCGCTCTGAGCGCGTCACCGGGGGCGGTGGCGGCGGCTGGACGGGCCCGGGGCGCCGCCATGGAGAGCGCGAACCAGGGTACGGGCCGGGGCCGGCGGGGCTGCGCTGCGGCACGGGGCGGCTGGGGCTGTACGGGAGCAGCGCGGGCACGGCGGGGCGGGAGCTGCCGCTGCCGTGATGGGGGACGCGGCCCGGCGGGTGGGAGCGGCCGGGGATGGGGAGCGGCCGGGGGTCGCTTCGCGGCGCCGCTTCCCCCGCTGCCGGGGCTCGTCGCCACCCGCGGTGCCGGGCGCTGGAGCTGTGCCGGCCGCGGAATGCCCGCTGCTGCCGCCGGTGCCGGGCGATGCTCGGGGAGGAAACTCCGCCGGAGGTTTCTCTTCCCCTTCCCGCAGCTCTGCCTCCCCCCGCCTCGCTTTGCATAACGCGCCTCGCCTGCCGCTTGCTTATTCAGTGCCCTCTGCTCCTTGTCTGCGACAGATATCAACCTTAACTCTCCCAACAAAGGTCTGCTGGCTGATGCCATGACAGATGTTCCCGTGGATAACGCGGCCCGGGGCGCTGCGCCCGAGGGATTGACTCTGGCCGAGGAGGAGGAGCTGCGAGCCGAGCTCGCCAAGGTGAGGGGGGCTCGGTTTGGCAGCGAGTGTCTCGGCTGTGTTCTGCTGGGGAGGAGCGAACAGGAGCCACAGGGGCAGGACTGGGTGTTTTGTTGTTGGGGGTTGGTGTTTTGGTTTTTAATTTTGCAGCGTTAGTTGCGCGTCTCTCAGCTGATTGTTAAGATGCACAAAGCTGGCAGATACTTCAAACACTCTGGTGTGTTGTTTGCTCCTTCCCAGAACAGCCTAGTTTAGAGCTCTAAGGAAATAAGTGGCTTTTGATGCCATGAGCTCAGTGTAGGATTTTATCTCCATTTGAAGTGAGAAAATACTTCAGGCAAATGCTAAGCAAAAGAAACCTGTTTTTCCTTAGGAAACTGAAACGTTGGAGTACTTAATGTGCTTTTCTTCCTACCTTTTTCTCTTAAACATTTATTATGCTTTACAGGCAATTATTTTTGGTGCCTTTATGTTTTCAAGGAGCCAAGAGTTTGTAATGTAACATTGTAAAGTTTGAGCACCTTTTGGGGTTTAAGGATCAGTTCATCATTTCTGTCTGAAATGTGGCTGAGGGTAATTGCAGCTGTTTCTCTGTTGTGCTTTCCTTCATGTGAGAATCTTGTGGTGGTTCTTTGGTTTGCAGGTTTTGGCAAGAGAGGGTTTTGCTGCTCTGGGTGGTCATGCAGGGCTTGCTGAGTTGCAGTTAAAGTAGAAATGAGCCCACTCTGCCTGGGAACAGCTCCAGGGCACGTTGAAAATGTTGTAGGAAAGATCTCAGAAGAAAAATGCTTTGCTTTAGTGACATCAGGAAAGGAATCATAAGATTGAATCGTAGTTAATAAGTTTTGGCAAGGGAATTACGACATGAGGAATGGATTCTGTTAATCTCAGTGCCATTAAGTCACCAGTCCAGTGACTTGTGTGGATGTTTTCCCAGGTGAAGTCTGATCTGTAGGCTTCCCATTCTAGCACAGTTCATGTTGAGTTGAATTATTCTGCACTTGACATCCTTCCCAATTTTTAAAATTCACGTTAATAAAACGTTGCTAGTTTTGAGAGAGGTAGAAAGTTGGTTTCATATCCAGAATTTTATTGAACTGTGATTTAAGACAAACCTCTGCCTCTCTCTAAGGTTGAAGAAGAAATTGGTACTCTCAGGCAAGTTCTGGCTGCCAAAGAGAGGCACTGTGGAGAGCTGAAGAGGAAGCTGGGTCTGACTCCCTTGGATGGGCTGAAGCAAAACCTGTCCAAAAGCTGGCATGATGTCCAAGTCTCCAACGCGTAAGTGTTGCTTGGGATGCCCCTGTGTTTAACTAGGACTCTGTGACACTTCCCAGCAGGTATTCCAGAGCTCTTTTGAGTCGCTGGAGGTTTTTCCTCTGATGGGTTTATATAGTAAAAGACACTTAAAAAAATCATTTTTACATCTGTATAAACTGAGCTTTCATATTTGTGATCCTGATAAATTGTTGCTGGATGCTCTTTCCCATGGTGTTAGAGATCTGGATCACACTTATTGGTCCAGTTTGGCTATTTCTGCCCATTCTTTGAGGCACAGGCAGCTGCCACCTTGTTCTGAACTCAGGCTCAAAGAGAAGTTCAAGTAGTTTCACAGCTTGTGCCAGTTCAGAAGCATTCCCTGGGTCATATAGCTCGAGTTAAAAGCCTGCACTTCCTAGGGAAAAGGTCTGTGATACTAGTGTCCTTCACCAGAGTCATCTTGTCCTCAATATGTGAAGTGAGACTGACTGTTCCTGAGCAGGCATTAAGGGTATGGTCACTGCTGTGCTTGACAGTGCCAAAAGGAGGGTCCATGAGGTAAGTTTGGCCCTGCACTGGGTGTCAGGGACTCTGGGTGCCCACAGAGGCATTGTTCAGGCTAAAAAGTCTCCTCTTTAACTGGGGTTTGGAGTTAATGACAGTGATACTGCAGAGCAGATGGTTGAGCTGTTCATCTTGCTGTTTATTCTTTCCCTTTTCCTCATCTTCCCTCCTCTGTCCCTGCCCCATTTCTGTTATTCCTTTGTCACTGGAATCTGTGTCATTGTCTTCTAAAAAATGAATATTAAAGTCATATTCATTAACACTTTCTGTTTCTAGTTATGTGAAAACATCTGAGAAACTTGGAGAGTGGAATGACAAAGTGACACAGTCTGACTTGTGAGTGCCTCGGGCTCCTCAGCATCACCTCCTTGTTCCTTGCTGCCTTCCCTGATTTTTGCTGCTCCTTGTTCTCCCAGGCATCAGGGCTTGCTTGGGAGCTGGAGACTTGGTGAAGCAGGGTTGTTACTTCTACCATGCCTGTCTTCCAGCTAGAAACATCCCTCAGTTGCACAGGGGATGAGTAAATGTTGCTGCCATCATCTCTGTCATGGGCTTGCTATTGCAGAAGAAAAATTCCAATCAGTTACCAGACCACATTTTTGTGTACCAAAATAAGAAAAAAAAAAAGGAGGGGACAAAAATGTAACCACAATTTCCCTTCAGCTGGTAATTGGTAGGTTAGTCTGTTGTTATCAGGTGTCTTATTAGTGAACCTCTATCTTTACTGTGAAACTATTTCTCTTCTCATCATGAATGTGGTAAGAATCAGTTTGACTGTTGCCTTTCTGTATGGCCACCTGGGAGGGAAGGGACTGGAGGTGCTTCCCAGTAGCTGGAAGTAGGGTTTATGGAATTGCCAGTGTGTTCATGAGCTTCTGAATCTGCTGCATTGGTGTGTGACCTTTTCCCCAGTGTCAGCACTAGAAAGCCATGAATTTTAATCTTTGCTGTGTATTTGAGCAGGTGATAAATGCAGACAAAGAACATCTGGTTCCTTTTGCTTCTGGAATATATTCTTTAATTATATTAGACCTCCATTGATATTGGACATGAATCATTGATACCTGCTGCATAGCTGAGCCTAAGGAGCCCTTGAGTGTTTTCTGCACTGACTTTTGTCTTTCTTTGTCTTGTGTTGAAAGGAGATGATTATTTAGCTAAGCGGAAAATGGGGATTGGGAGCATCACATCGTTAGGCAAAGTGGCACTGATCTAATTGGGGCGAGTGAATTCTGGGTGGTAAGGCCCCTCTGAGCACCTCTGTGTGCTGAGGTGAGAGCAGCCACCTTCTGTAGTGTGTGTGTTCTGTACTCCAGTGTTAGTTCTCATAACCCCTAAGGTACTCTTGTGTGTAGAGAAACATGATTTCTAAAGATTAGAAAAGCAAAAGTTTAATTGTTTGTCCGGTTCATGCTGTAAAATACAGCTTTGGGTGGGGCAGTCTGATTTTTTTGGCCTTGAGCTCAGTTCACTGCTTTGTGCTTTTAGTACAGAGCAGCAGCAGACATATAGGAAGGGAGCAGAAGATGCAAAGTCTTTCATTTCCTGACACTTTTTAAACTGCAGGCTTTGTTTCTTTGTGCTCAGTGTTTGAACATGCTTAAACAAAAGAAACTGGGGTTTAGGTGTCTCCCTGCCTCTCAAACAGCTCTTCTCCTTCTGGCTATACCAGAGAGACAGAAGCTGTTGTCAGAGAAATAAAGCCTCTGATACTGGAAGTGTAAAGAGTCCCTAATAATGTGGAAAGTGTCAGAAGAAGCATCTGTAGTGAATCTTGGAGCTGTCTCTAACCTCAGTTGTGTTTGTAGATATCTTTCAGCCAGCAGCACACTGGAGGACTGGAATGAAAAATTAACTCAATCAGAAGCGTGAGTGTCTTAACCTTCAGCCTTAACAAATGCTCTCCTCTGACAGTCTGCTGCCACTAACTGTGCTGTGCCCCTGCTCCCAGTCCTCTGCTTTCACTAGATCCACCTGAACATTTATCTTTCCTAGCTTTTACTCGTTTAACCCAATAAATGCTTCTGCTGGGAGAGGGAGCTTTTCCTCATGTCACTATCCAAGTGATACTCTACCAATACCTGCCTGCACTCAGGAGCTGGCTGAAACCCCTGGGTAGCTGAGACCTGTGTGGCACATGTTACACCCTCAGCTGAGAAGCTGTGGAATAGCCAGACTTTCTTGTTACCCCAATATGCTCTGCAGGGAGCTGGAGCTTTGCTTTCTGCTGTGGTACCTGATGAAAATAGAGCTGTAGCATCCAGGGCAGCTTCCTGTCACATTGGGGCCACAAATAGATTCAAACAGCTTAAACCTCACAGCTGTTCTACTCCAGTTGTTGAATGCAAATCTCTCTTAGATGTGCTTTTACTAAATGCCTGAAATTAAATTCTCATCTGGACCAAATTATGGAAGGATATTGTGGAAGCTGGCCTTTGTCCTTCTCGCTGTGCCTTTCCCACAGTATGTAGGGCAATCCCTTACAGTGCTGCAGTGGGAGCAGGCAGGTTGTGTCATTATTTTCTGAGCTGATTTAAACTGGGGGGAGGTAGGTCTTAGGTGTGAGCCAGCTTTTCCTGTTCTCTGGAGGGAGTATGAGACACAGTCCTTGGAGCTGGCTGGTTATCAGCAGTGTGTGTGAACGCACGGTTTTCTTCCTAACACGGGTGAAAGAGGAGCAGAGATAAAAAGTAGGAGTAGCAGAAAAAACTTTGAAGTATGCAGGTCTGCTTTCAACTGTGTTTTCTAGATTAAGAAGCTGTAAACTGTCACTGTTTCACTTGCTCAGTAGAGTGACCTTGGTTTTTGTGCTTGCTGACAGTGGCTGAGTCCAGTGGTGTTTAATCAGAGTCCCTCCCTGGGTGTGCCTGCTAGAATAGAACACTTCGGGTTATATCTGTTTCCTTGAACTTCATAAGCACCAGAAATGTGGCGGAAATGTGCTTTTGTGCAGCACTTAGGGCCTGAATAGCTGTGGCACCTTAGCTTTCCTGCTTGCTTTGGCACTGGGCAGAGTGACCATTGGTGCTGGCAAGAGAGGGAGAGATTGATTGAAATGGAGACGTGAGGGGGATTGAAAGATTCCAGCAATGTTTCAGAAATCAATCAGAATTTCCACTTCTCTGTCTGAGGTTCAGTGAGTACAAAGAGGCAAGTTCAAAAAGTCCAAGGGTGAGGTTTTATTCATATGTTTTGGGGGTTTTTAATGCAAATGCATCATCTTTCCTGTTTCAGAGCTGCTCTGCTCTGTAACTAGCAAGGCTCTTGAGTGACCTGGGAATGGGCCTGACTCCTGACCTTATGGTGTTTTTGTGTGGTGTGGAATTTCCTGGTGTTTGCCATTCTTGGCCACAGAGTTTCCCTCTGCAAGCAGTACATAAACAGGGCAAAACCCATCCCAGTCTGTTCCTAGATCCATTTTCACTGTAACCGGAATGTGAGATGACTTACATGGTTTGTGTCTTTAGCCAGACAGCTCAAATGGTGATTGCTGGATAAAAGCAAGTGAGAGGAAGCTGGTGTTAATGGATAAAGGAGGATTTGAGGGTGCAGATTTCATTCCTTCCTGTCAGGGTTTATAGAGAGGGGTGCAGTGAAATGTTGGAATACCACAGGATGAACAGCACAGGGCAGAGATGATCTCTGCGGCTTCTGCTGCAGCCAATTGCTTGTGAGCAAAGTGGGGTATTAGCCAGAGCTTATATTTATTACTCCCAGATTTGGATTATTCCATTGTGCTTTGTGCTGGGGCTGAGGGAAGAAAGTGAGCACTTGTGAATTTACACCCGTGGAAAACCTGGCTGTGGCATTTGCAGGAGAAGAGTTGCAGCTTCTAGGTCAGGGCTGGGTGTAGCTGAGTTGCATTAAAGCCTTGTATAAGCTGATCCCTGGCTGTCACAGATGCAGCTCCACATGTGTATCTGGTGGCAGTTCTGGGTTACAGAGCTGCTCATCTCCCTGTGCTTCCCTGTCTCTGCCTCCTGCCTGGCAGCAGGGAAGTGTGTATGTGTGTGTGGGAGCTGTGGAGGCAGGACTAGGCTGGCCATCTGATCCAGCTGCTGTTTCTTTGTGCTTCCAAGTTTATATTTAATCCAGATCGTTTTGATCTGGATTGCTGTGCCAGCACAAGCAGTTATACTGAGGAAGGAGCACACTTAGGCAGAAGCAGCAGCACCCAAGTGGTCAGATCTTCAGTTATATTAAAATTCTGCTGTCATCTGTGGAAAAAATGGGAAAATCTGTAGCCTTTATCTGCTGAAGCTGGGCATAATACCTGGAATTTTGCAGTGTGAATGGCACAATGGTGTCCTATAAGGCTGTAAACCATTCCTCAGTGCTGAGCTCTGAGTACCAAGCAGACCTAGAGTCAGCACTGCATACTTTGGTGAGCACGAGGTCTTCAATATGTGTTAGGCAGTTGTAAATCAAATCCCATGACAGGGCTCAGCCAGGGTGGAGCCTGGCTGTTGAAGGCAGGGACTGACATCCTCCTCAAACACAGTGGCTCCAATGGGAGGGCAATCCCTATGTGAGATCAAGCAGCTTTGGTGCTGATCAGTTCACTCCTGAATTCTGCTGAGGTGCAGAAAATTGTGCTGTGCAGAGGCAGTGTTAAGGCCTTGCTGCTGGGGCATGCTCAGGTTCTTCTGGAGCTGCTGACTTCAAGAAGAATTGGTCTGAAAAATATGTAGGTTACAGGAATTTTCTTTCAGGAGCTGGAAGAGGGAAGGGAAAACCTATGCAGATTTGCCCTGTTCTGCCTAAGTCTCGTGTATATTTGTGATTCAGAAATACTTGGCTGTGGTATTAAAAAAATCCCCAAAACTCAACAAACCAAGATGTTGTAATTGGAATTGCTCAAATCCATTTTGGGTGCTGTGGTGCTGTCCATGCACTTCTGCCTGGAGAGGAGGAGATGTGAGTAAGTCATTTGTCACCTTGGAGTTTGTAGCCAGGGGAGCTCAGGCATGAGAGAACATTAGGCTGTTTGTAATGCCCTTTTCCTGAATGTCCTCACCGGGCAAAAAAATAAACTCAAGCTGAAATATTTAGTATAAGAAAACCTCAAAATGTTGAACTTGTTTTCCAGCCTGAGTGTTTTCTTTGTAGTCTGAAGAATGACATAAATCTAGATGTTAATCACCAACTGTAGAATAGTTTAGAGAGAATGAATTAATGAAAGTGACTCAAAGAATCTTTGTTCCTGAGATTAGTCTCATCTGAAGAAAACAAAGATTCTCATGTGTCTCCAGCTCAGGTATAAACTCACAAATAAAATAAAAGCTGACAAATAAAAGCTGTCAGACTTCTTACCTATTGTGGTTAATGGTAACTGATAGGAAACTTCTACCAATTCATTTCTAAATTGCTTTTGTAGAGCTAATGCTGATTCCTGCATTTCTCTTCTGTATGGTGGTGATGGTCTTGCTTCTTGCCTCTTTCCTCCAAAACATAACACCACAACAAATGCTTATGACTTCCTCAAGGCTGCAAGGATAGCATGGAACAGGTTCCTAGATTTATTTTCTCCAGGACACCAAGAGATTGTTGTAGAGCAATTAGGCTATAGTGCTGTGGTGTTAGAGCTTCCATGTGGCAAATTGGTTTGGCTTTGGTTTTCAGTAAATGTTTGTTAGATTTAAGAACTTACGGTCAAAAGTATCAGGTGAGTGTATAGAAAGGTTAATCCTACACTTCCTGGTTTTATAAAACTGCAAGTATTTGAGTGTATGCAAATCTGGAAGTGGCTTTTTCAGTGAAGTCAGTGCAGCTCACTAACCCAGCTTATTTCCTTTAATATGGGGTCCTTTTTCAAAGTGGGGGGGACATTTTGAGATCCTACCTGTTTATTAAATTTATTATTTTTTTTTCCAATTAGTTATAAGAAGACCCAGGAAACCCTTTCCCAGGCAGGACAGAAGACTTCAGCAGCCCTTTCCAATGTAGGTTCTGTTATCAGCAGGAAGCTTGGTGACATGAGGTAAGATTTCTGGTTTGCTCTCCAGTGCTTTGATCTTGGTTTCAAACAGGAATGGGACTTTAGACAATAACTAGGCTTTTTTCCATTTTTCTGCTTAGCTGGCAGCACATTGCTGTTGATGGACTGCCACCTTCTGTGTGGCCCTGTGCATTGTAGTTTAGGACAGATTAAGCACTTACTGAACATTTATTGGTGGGATAAAATCTGTTCTAAGGCATTTAAGTTTGGTTTGGTTTAGGAGAACTGACCAAACATTTTTAGCAGCCTTCTCCCTTTTGCTGTCCATGTGGATTCACTGCAGCTTTTATGTCATATGTAAGGAACTAGAATTAAAGTTTCCATTTTCCATTCCTTACTGGATCATGGAGGAGGTGTGTTTTCTCAGTGTAACTGCTTTGGATTAGAGAAGGGTCATCCCTCCTGTGCTCTGCTATGATTAAAAACAAAAAGGGCAAAGTCTGTTTGCTGCATTCCATGTGGTTTCAAGCCCCGGGTGTTGACATTCCATGGAGAAGGGCAGCATGTCTTCCAGGCACACTTATGTCATGTTGGTTGGAAAATATCAATTGATTCAGAAGATTATGACAACATTAAAGATTTGTTCTGTGGTTGGTGGTTATCTGCATTCCTTAAGTGGATGACCACTGAAATAATGCAAATTTAAACCTGTCCAAACTGGCAAGAGGGGCAGATTCCCCTGGCTGAGGTTCTTGCTCTGTGAGTTTCTCAGCTGTACAAAGCTCAAGGTTAGAATTGGTGATTTACCTGCTCTTCAGAACTTTAAGATAAATATTTCTTCCCTGCTAATAGTAACATCCAAGTTTTTAATGCAGAATCATTTGACAATGTTTTTTTTTTTTTTTAAATTAGGAGCTATTTCTGGATGTACAGAAATTTTTTAAAAAGATTTTTAGAGCTTGTATTTAACATACTGTATCAGACCTTGGATTGAATGGGTAGCTGTCATTCTTTGTAGGGAATTTCCTATTCCACTGTGGCTGGGAGTATCCGAGTGGTAAGAACTTGTTGGCCTCTGATCACATAGTACTGATTTATTCTGGTTCTGTCCACAGCCAGTTAGTTACTGTGTTCCTTGAGGGTATTTTTTGGTGTTTTCAGTAGCTCTCATGCCTGAATTTGGCAGAGGACTAGCTGGCTTCCTACCCTTTCCAGCATTCAAGTTGTAACTTTTCTTTCCTGGAAACTCCCTAGTCTGCTGGAAGAAGAGATTTTTATGTAATCACAGCAGATTACAGATACTGGCACAAGATGTAGTGGGAAAACATTTTGCCAAACTGATAAGTAAATCTGGGGCCTGGTTTCTGCAGTCTGGCCAGGCTGTTGCAACAAAGGAATGGGAGCTGTGCTTTTTTTGGGAGCACACGGGGAACTCCTGAACCAGGGTTGCCACCAGCAGAAGTTGTTTTGACAGGCTTGGTCCTGCCTGTTGTTTTTCAGCTGGGAGAATGCAGGTCATGCAGCTGCTGAAATGTTTGTGCCATCCCAGGAGCAGATGATAGAGGGAGGGGATACTGGGGTGCTCTCCTGGTGGCAGAGCTGGCCTGGCCATGGTCACTGTGACAACTGTCCATGTAATCAGCTGGCCCAGGCATGAGCCAGGCCTTTGCAGCAGGGGTTTTGCTCAGCATCAACATCTGCATTCCTTTTTATAGCTAATACCTTGGGTGAGGTGTTATAAAATAGAGGCAGCTTCTGTCTTATCACTTGGGAAATCCCTGCCAAAGTTCTTTCAGCAGGATTTGTGTATGTGGCCCTGTGAGGGAACACAGTAATGACTTTTTGTAAGACTTTCAGTTTTTCTCTGCATATATAAACAGACTTCTATCTCCCGTGCTGCATCCAAGTCTTCCTATTTCTGATTCTGAAGAAGGTCTAACTCTGAGCATAAGGTTTTGCAGGAACTGTCCCACTTTTCACCCTTGCCAGGTGAACTCTGGTGTTCTGATATGTGATCAGAGCTGATGAGGAGTGAAGTCTGTTGTATTGCTGTGATCACTGCTCTGAACAAGTGGGATGATCTCTGTTCCCAGAGAATCTCTGTTACAGGCCTTGTAGCCTACACTGACCTCCATTACTGGTTTTTTTTCCTTCCTACACTACAAATTTACTTGTAAAGCGAGTTTATTTTCCAGCACTGGAAGTGTTGAGATAACAGAAGGGATTTCCTTGTTTAGTCAGCCTTCACCGGTTGATAAATGCAAGGAAGGCCTGATGAATGGGACAGAGCCTCTGATACACCGAGGGCGTGGGCATAATTCCATTATTATAATTCCATTGTGCTCGGACCAAATTGCTATTAAATACAAGTAACATGTTAAGTCTTTAGACTAGCTGTATTCTGGTCAAAATAATTTTGGTGTGTGGATTGTAACCTTGGGAAGTTAGTGCTGTCACTGTGTGCTCACTGCATTAGTGCTCCACTGGATTGCTTTGAGGGGAGAAAATTTACCTTACTGGGTGGGATTTTTTTCAAATCTTGTCCTCTTCAGATGTCTCTGTTATCTCCACCTACAGTTAAAAAGTAAATTGGCTTTTAGACATTCTGTTTCTGCATTTTACTGATTCCAGTAAAGTGCAAAATTGGAAGTGTTTTGTTTTTGTTGTTTTGTGGGTTTGTGTCCACCAATGCACTTCGTGGTGTCTGATGGTGTTTGCTGCTGTATATAATGCTACAAGCAAGTTCATTTTGAAATGTTAGCCTAAACCCAAAAGTGCTTGCAAATTCCAGAATTTATGTAAACTTTCAGTCCTTATGGAAGGAGGAAAAGGGTTACTGCTAGGTCCAGGCCGAGATCCTGAGCAAGGAACCAGTGCTTGTGGTATTCTGTGTGGAGCAGCATGGTGCATGGATGTGTTATCTGTGTTGTTCTCCTTTAAGCAAGAGTCAGTAGAAGGTTAATTTATTTCACATGCAAAGGCAGCATTTCAGGGAGTCTGCCCTGCCAAAGAGCTGACTTGGATATATGGGGAAATGAAACCACAAAGCCCAACATCTTCACTCTGGCTGTCAAGAAAAGCCCTTGTTCTCCTTGCCAAGTACTTCACATCCAGCTTGCCATGACTGCTTTCTGCTGCAGAGATAAAAATTGTATTTAAGTGGAATAAAACACTGCTCTGGCAGGAGAAGTTATTTTAGAGCATCCTGGTAATCTTACTAATAGAACTAGGAGACCTCAGTCTGTTGTTTCAGACTGCTGAGATGCTACTGCATTGCAAAATCCCAACCTAAAAACGGGCAACCAAATTATGGGGTAAATGTGATACCTTTAATCTTATCTTTATTAGGCTGCAGTGCATTTGTTCTCTGTGCTGTAGCTTTGAGATTTGCAGGCTTGGCAAGATAACATGCAGGTATCCATTTCAGGTTGCCCTTACACAAGTCCTCACCAGAAGTCTGAGCAATGCTGTCTTTGTATGAGAGACCACAGGGGGAAATGGGGGAAGGAGGTATCTCTACCAATGTGCTTGGTGAAACCTTCAGTTTAGAGGGAAAAATAAAGCTGAAAAAAAGCATGTGAGAGTAATGGATCAGGGTAGGTAAAGTGTTTTGGTTTGCTGTTGCACATGTACTCCTTCCCCTCCCCAGCTGGGTTCTAAGTTGATGTAGGTGCTGTTATTGCTCTTTGAGAAACAGCTTGTCTGGAGTTAATGAAAAGCAGTTTTTTTGCTTGCTCCTGTGATTTATTTTGAGAGGCTTTCTCCAGGGTAGTTGACTTTGCTGTCCCATGATTTTGTGACCGTGTCACTGCGTTCAGTGTTTAGCTCTGCGCAAGTTTCTGACCATTCCTTCTTTTTTCTCTCTGCTGCCCGTGGCCTCTCCCAGGGCTCACTCCATCTCACATTCCCTTAGGTAAGATACTCTTCAAGGCTCTAAAAGAGCATTTGTTTCTTTGCCAGGCCCCTGCAGACCTTAAAGGGGAAGCTGGTTATTTAAGCCTTGCCTAAACTTTTGACACAGATTGAGAAATCTACCACAAACCAATGCCCTGGGATTGACTTTTGTATCACAGTTGCAGTTAAATACTGCCTGTCCCATGTCTGGGAAACTAAACTCTGGGCTGCAGCTGTTAAATAAGGGGAGAGAGGGCTGGCTCCTACCACTTGGGCTGTCCACAGCAGTCTGTGTGTGGACAGTGAGTGCTTCAGACCCAGGGTTAGGCTGCTTTTGCACGGTGTCAAATTGTCATTAACTTTTTCTTTGTCCCAAATGCTTCCGAGCAGCGGCTACTCCATCCGCCACTCGATAAGTATGCCAGCCATGAGGTAATGTAGCACATGCCTTGTCTCCTGAGTGGGGCTGGGGGGAGGACAGCTGCCTCCATCACTGCTGGGGGGTTTGTTCTGACTTGGACAATTGGCTCCTTTCTCTAGCAGGTCCCTCTCCGAGTGTGAATTAATCACAGCCTGCAGTTTGACTGTTTAAAGGGTTTTTTAATATCTCTTAAGGTCATTAGCACCTGTCTTTTCTTGGACTAAGTGCAGTGTTGCACCCGTAGCAAAGTCTGGTTGAAGCTTGCAGCTCTCTGAGGTCCCTGGAGGGCAGGATGACAGTTCTGTCGCTGTGTACTGCACAGCCATTGCTGACACCAAGGTGAATCCTAATGACAACCCTCTCCTCCTCTCCTCACAGTGCCTTAGGTGGTGCTCTCCTCGCAGGAGAAATGACTGCCAGGGCTGGACAAGGCCCACAGAATTCTCTCTGTTCATCCTCATTCCAGACCAATGGAGGTTATTTTATGGCTGCAAATCTAAAGCGATTCCTTGGAACAAAAATAACTGAGATGAGGCGAGTCATCTCCCAGCGCTCCCGCAGCCTGGCCCGGGGGAGCAGCTCTATGAGTAATTGCCTGGTCTGGAAGCTCAGCACAGAGCACTCCCTGAAATCCTTCTCCAGCAAAGCAGCTTGTTGGGTTGTCAAACAACTGACCTGGTTTTCTTTGCTAGAAATATGAAATGCTCTGATTAATTTATTACACTGTGATTTTCGTGAGCATTTCCTGATGCAAATGATCACCCCTGTAGCAATAAAACTGCTGATAGGTGCAGGTACATGGCCCTTCCCCTTCCTCCCCATGGGATGTGATACAGGAAACTGAAGCCTTTGTTTTAAACATTTCTCAGCTTTCCCTTTACACTATTTAAAATAAAATGGTTTTAGTTAGAAGTTTTATAAAGCTAAGAGCCGGTTTCTTCTCTACTTACCATTCTTTGATTCCCCAGTGTACCAGGACTTGTTTCCCTCAACGTTTTAGCTTGAGCAATTGAGTGGACTGCATGTGGTATAAATGTTTTCCTTCAGAGTTTGTATGTGGTGTTCTTCCCTGGTGTGCCTGAGAGATTTGTGCCAAAGGCTATGAGGAGCTGGAAGTGTTCTGGGTGCTGGTGTCACTGCAAGGGAATGGCCACAGAGCCCAGTCACATTGTGCCATTTGATATGGTTAAGAACTAACTTGCCTTGATTTGTTGTTTTTTTCTCCCCTCTTCTTTCTTCAAGGAATTCTGCAACCTTCAAGTCCTTTGAAGATAGAGTTGGGACCATAAAGGTAACAGTCTGATTTGTCTTGTAAACACAGAGTGTGAAGCCTTGTGCAGAAACTTTAATTTCTGCGATGTTTTTCTTGTAGACTAGTATTCGGGCAAATGGCCTCTCAGATATGTGAAGTCTTGGCTACAGTAGGTGACCTTGACAAGGGGGAATTGACTTGGTATTCCCAGTGCTGCTTTCTTGTTGTGCTCACTCTCTTCTCTCCTTCCAGTCCAGAGTGGTGGGCAGCAGGGAAAACAGCACTGACGGCCTCCACTCCCCCTCTGGAGCTGGGGACAAGTCTCCACAAGACAACGCTCCCTTCTAAACCCTGGATATGGCTTTGCACGGCTGTGCACAACTGGAAGAGCTCCCTCCCTCCCAAACCTTCTCCACAGCAACAACATGCGAATCCAAGAAGGGGCTGAGAGCCAGTCTGGAGATATCCATCCTTCATTCATAGACACTGCTGCTGGATCCAAGTCAAATAAAGAGAATGCAAAGTTTTGTACACAAATAATATTTTACACTAAAGTTTGTAGACTAAATGTATCACTGCTGTCCTTTTGGGAGAGCGTGTAAGCTGGAGTTTCCTTAAAGTAGCTCAGAAATGCCCTTGCTGTAGATAGAAACAGTTTTCCCTTGTCTGACATAGCTTGGAGCAGATACATGGCCATGAGGAGGGCAGTAACTGGAGAAGCCAAGTGCATGGGCACCTTAGCTTCAGCTTCTGGCTCTGTTCTCTGTGTGGGCTACTCTGGGAGCTCCCAGGCTTCTCCTGTTACTGTTTTCTCTGGCACTCATTGGAGCAGTTGGGTAAATGGGGTAAACAGTTGGGTTTTTTTCTGGGCTCCCGAAAGGTAAACTTCACTTAGCAGCTGCCTCGTTGTTACACTAATGCTCTAGCTTTAACAAAACTAAGAATCTTTATTTTTAAATGCAATGAACTTTGAAGAAATAAAGCTTAAAAACAAACAAAAAGAAGCTTTGGCATCATATTAGGGCAATGCTCCCTTGGACTCTGAAGCTGAATTGCAAGCCTTACATCACTTACGCTTTACTTGTTTATGATTTATTTTCTGTAGAGAAGACTGCAAGGGTTCTAAAGCTGGTTGTTGAGCACTGGAGTTTTGCATCATGCAGTCATAGCAGCATGTTTATAAAGCCAGTTCTTGTGTTAAGTTCAGTGGTGCACTCTGTTTCCCGAGTGTATGAAACTTGCTTCTCCCTGCTCAGCTTATACCTTCGTTCTCGGAGGAATTTGTGAAGGCTGGAATATGGATACCATTGGAGGGACTCTGCTCTGCTCTCCAAGGGCTCCTCCAGCTGGTACATCTGGCTGTGACTGGATGGGTTTCTCAGTTGAAAGCCCCAGCTCTAATTTTGGTTTACAAAACTGGCAAAGAGTCATGGAACTCACCCAGTCCCCCAGGGGCTGAGTGTTTTGCTCTTTTGATGTCCAACTTCATTGCTCAGGAGCTGACAAATTCCAAGTTTTCTCCTAGAGGCCTGATCTTATTCTAGGCAAGGTGCCTCCAAGTAGAAATACCTAGAGTGAGCGATTCTGTGCCTTAGAGGCGAAGTGGGACTTACTCAGGTCTTTAAACTTATGTACATATCTGGGTAGTTTTAGTGGTTTTTCACCCTGGAGGGACTGAACTGCCTCTGACCCTTTAGAGAAGCAAGTTTTGACACTGATTTGATTAATCTCCATTTCCCCCACCCCTTCTCCCCTCCCTCTGCAGACCTGGGGACATGGGATGAGATGTTAGTGGGCAGATGTACTAGGCCATAGGTGGAGTGTAGAGTGTTGTTCATGGGCACTCCTCATTTGACTGGAACTGACCTCCCTCTGAGGAACAGAGCCAGTGAAATGGGGACTGCAGGAGCTTGGGTATGGAACTGTTTCTCATTAAGATAAAGACTGAAGAAACTTGACAATAAAGAATTCCTTTGGGAGAAAATGGGGTGAATGTCGTTGTCTTGTTCTGTCTAACAGCGCTGAAATCCCCTCTTGGGTGTGTCTTATGAACTCACCAGGTAAATACCAACTGCCTGCAGCAGCCTGAGGCGAGAAGCAACTGAAATATTCCATCCTATCCTTGGCTTGTCTGCTGGCTCTCTGGATCCTTTCTCATGAAGGAATGTACTAAATAATATTTACAGTTTGACGTTTCCTATCCAAGATTCCGGACATGGTTCCCCAGTTGGTTCCCGAGCTGTGCTTGTGTTCAGGGGCTGGGGAGGTGCAAACTCCATCACTGGTGCTGCAGGTGAGCTCCAAACTTCCTCACGCTGTTTTCCTGAGCTGGGAGCCTGGGACTGCAGTCCCAGCAGTAACTTGTCAGTGGGAGCTGAGGCTGGAGAAACTTCTAATGTGGAAAAGCTGCAGCTGTGGTGCTGGCGTGGCTTGACAGCGTGGTACCTCAGGGAATCAGTTGCCTCCTTGGAAGTTCTGGCAGTCAAACAGCATGGCACCGGGGGAGCCGTGGATGGACGGCTGGAGCTGGAAGCTGCTCTTTCCAAGTTTGAAAGGGTGGTGGAGGCAGGCAAATGGGCTGTGGAGAGGCCAGCAGAGAACCTCAGTGTGCTGTTTTCAGGAGAAGGATGCCTGGCTAGGCTTGAGGCATCTGCTTGGTGGTGAGGGTTTGCTTTTGTGGGGTTTGGGTGTTTGTTTTGAAGGTTGGGGGTATTTTTCCTATATCACTTCATTACGAAAGCTACATCTCTGCAACTGGGGCTAAGGACAGAGGAGTTGATATGAGACCTGATCCAGGAGGAGAGACATTGCTGGGAGTGCCCAGGCTGCAGTGAGGGGAAGGCAGATCACTCCATCCCACAAAGCAGGTAAACAGCAGAATTGAAAAGTAACAAACTGCAAAAAGCAGAAAGGAGCCACTCTTCCCTGCTGGAACCATGTCCCAGCCTTCAGCAAAAACCACAGCAAGTGTTTCTTAAGGAATTTGACATTTATGCTCTGAGAGGGGTTGCACAACCACTCCAGCAGCAGAGCCTGTGCTCATCCCAGCCGAGCAGGCAGTGTCCAGAGCCAAGTGCTGGCCCTGGGCTGCCAGCCTGGGCCACTTGCTGCATCCCTGTGGATGCTGGGGTGGACTCAGCATCTCTTCTTAGGTGCAGACTCCTTGCAGGATCCAAGGTCAGTGCTGGGGAGCCCTGCAAATAGCTGGTGTTTGGGAAGGAGAAAGGTGCTAGAGCTGGACTGGGGATGGAGCTGGAGCAAGAGAGGGTGTGGGTGTGTGATTCATGGTGATGACTATCGGCAAACGGGATCCATCATCCTTCATCTCTTTAAAACATGAGTCAGAGGCAGCAGACTGGAAAGGCCATTAGAGCCACACAGAGAGGACAGACACACCAGCAGGGCCATGCCAGAGCTATGGGAGGGATAACTGGAGCGAGTGTCCCTGCACTGCGGTTACCACTCCAGGGTCATCTGCTCCAGGAGGCACTGGATAGGTGGAAGTCTTACCCAACACTGGGAAACAACCATGTTTCCCAGGGAACAGCCAGGAGTGCCAGGAAACTTGAGCGACTGGGAAAAAACAGACTCATGAGCTTTAAAACACCCTGTTTTTCTCTAATTGTAAGCCCTTGTTTTTATAAAAGGGAAGTGGCTCTGCACTGAGCTCCTGGGGAACCCAAGGGCCGGTGTGGGGCCGGGTGGGGGGATGGCAGGATGGGATTCTCACAGCAGGGGCAGAGGGTGAAGGTGCTGCCCAAAGCATACTTAGAACTGGGGGTCGCTGTTTGGGCAGCGTGCTGAGCGCCTGGACAGCACCCCAAAGGCAGTGAACCCTCCAGGGGGCTGTTCCCTGGAGCCTCCAGCCCCACTGCAGCCCCAGCCTCTGTCTCCCACACTGTCCCGGCCTGCCTGCAGCCCCTGTGCCTCTGCCCCCAGCCCCGCAGTTCCCCGTGTCACAGCTCCCGGACGCAGTACTCCCTGTGCCACGGTCACCAACTCCCGTGGGGAGCTGCAGCCCCCGGCCCCAGCCGCAGCCATTGTGCCGCAGCGCCAACCCCACTGCAGCTCCCGGTCGCTGTACCACAGTCTCCTGCTCCCGTGATGGATAGCAGCCCTCGCCCACTGTGCCGCAGCCTCAGTCCCACCGCAGTCTCAGTCCCAGTGTTGCTGTCCCTGCCCGGCCGCGGTGGCAGTGCGTGAAGTTCGGCGAGAAAGACATGCTCGTATCGCTCCCTGGTGGTCTAGTGGTTAGGATTCGGCGCTCTCACCGCCGCGGCCCGGGTTCGATTCCCGGTCAGGGAAGTTCCCTTTTTGCGGCGCTCTATCCCGCTTTTCCACCTTCCATCCCCCCGCCCCGCCCCCCCGTTCCCATCGGGATCCCCGCGCGCTCCCGGCGCTGCGGCCGCGTGCCCGCGCGCGCGGCGGGGGCGCTGCGTGCCGGGGGCGCGCATGCGCAGTGCGCCGGCGCCGCCCCCTCCCGTGGCCGGGTCCCGGTCGGTGTCTGGCGGCGGCGGCGGCACCGGCGCTGAGGGCGGAGCGCGCGCGCCGCCGCGACCGGGCCCCGCGCGAGGCCCCGAGGAGCCGCCTCCGCCCAGCGGGGCCGCCCCCGCCAGCCCGGGGCTGCGCGGCCCCCGCCCGCCCGCCCGCGGGCCGCAGGTGAGCGCGGCGGGGCCGGGCCGCGGGCGGAGGCCAAGATGGAGCTGGTGGCGGTGGCGGTGGCGGTGGCGGGGGGGGGCGCGGCGAGGCGGGAGGACCGCGGGAGGGTGGGATGTGCCCGCCGGTGTCTTGCTGCCCGCCGGCATCTCCGTGCCCGGGGGCATCGCCCGGCGAGCATCCCCGCCCCGGGAACCCCCACCCCGGAACCCCCGCGCTGGTCCCCGGTGGCGGTGCGGGGCCCGCGCTCCCCCCACACCTCGGAGCAGGGGGGAAAAG
The DNA here is from genome assembly GCF_008360975.1 of Lichenostomus cassidix. Classification (NCBI taxonomy): domain Eukaryota; kingdom Metazoa; phylum Chordata; class Aves; order Passeriformes; family Meliphagidae; genus Lichenostomus; species Lichenostomus cassidix. Next base: position 6,632,889 of record NC_139500.1, on the reverse strand, counting down.
CCCCGAACAAAAGGCCTGGGAAGGTGAATTCTAAATGAAAGTCATCTGTGTGTGTGGGAGCCGTGAATCACCCTGGCTCGCTCCAGAAGCCGGGGTGATTTTCCCTTCCCTTTCCTTATGTTATCCTGCTTAAATTTTAACGAAATAATTACTAGCCTCTCGGCTGATGAGGTGCTTAATGAATGACGTACCAGCAGCGGGAAGCAAATCCAGCCTTTATAACGTGAAACTTGCAAAGGCAGCATATTTCTGTTTATTCGTGCAGTGTCTTCTGGCTCTCAAATTAAGAATTCCAGTCAGGTAATTCTGGAGATACGGAATGCAACTGGACCGAACGGAGACAGCGGATTCCCTGATAGCACCTTGCTTCTGCTTTTGTGCTGTATCAATACCTGACTGTTTCACACCAGCGACACAAAGCCTTGAGTTTATTAGTGGAGTGTGGGCACTGATGGAGCTCCCTGGGGAGCAAGGTGAAGGCCATCCTGTCTGACATAAGAGGGAAAGCCAAAGGGTTTTTGTCTTTTCTAGGTTTGTTTTCACTGGGGTGTTAATTTTTGTGCGCTGTGAGGTGTTGCTGTTGAGCTGTCTGTGCTGCAGTAAAGCTTAAAAAAAAAAAAAAAAAGGCATCAATTTGGTACATCGTCTCAGACCGGCGTGAAATAATCTAATTCTCCCTGCTGATGTTTGCCTCGTGCCAGCTTATCTTCAGGAAAGGGAAATGATGTGTGTGTGCTTAAATACCGTGTTAGTTTGCTGCTTTTGAAGCAAAAACTTGCAGGCCGCAGTCACCCAGTGGCTGAGCAGTGGTGGTTCACCCATTTCTCTGGGTAAATTAAGCTCTCCAAAGTATGCAGAGCTGCAAGGATTTCCTTTGGAAATGCGTCAGGATTGGACCTATTTAAATTCTTGAATTGTAGCAGCCTCCTCGAAGTGGAATTTATTCTTTTGACTGCAATTTCATTAGAGGCGTTTTCAGGTTCTCAGGCATCTGTTGGTTTTGGGTTGCTTAGGATCAGTGTTTGCATTTTTGTTTGCATTTGATAGAATATGGTGAAATCCTAATCTGACTGAGGGATCCTGAGAAATATATGCCAAATTCATTTGCTTTAATGACTTAGCTCTAATAAATCAAGTACGCTATGCCCTGGGAGGGAGAAAAGAAGGGAAGGAAAAGCTGGAGTGGAAGAGAAATTGACATTAATATATAGAGTGTAAGATGAAAAGAAGTTTATTTTTATTGAGCAGCTTCCTGTGGTTTTCTCGCCATGCTCTAAGGGCTTTGGAGAAATTTGTCATGTTGCTGGCAGTGCAGAGTCTGCTTTGTGGAGAACTCTGGGTTTGGAGATGGAATTTTCAGCCAAACAGCTTTTTGTAAGCATAAATGAATACTTATTTCCCTCCCTCATTTATTTCATCTTAGGGATTGTCCGTAACATTTAAATGAAAGGGGAGATGCTGCAACATGGTCACGTTCCTCCTAAATTTTGTATGTGTTGCATTGATAAATTGCAGGCTGGAGGTTCAAGTGGAAGATTCTCCCCCTTCACAGGGTGGCTGTGTGCTATATTTAACCATCATTTATCAGTGAGTGCCTGAAAAAAGTAATGTTTCATAGCATGTTTTGTCTGCTAGTGTAGACCATAGTCCATGTTGATTATTCCCAGGAAGTATAAACACTTTCAGTCTTTCCTGAGTGCCCAGTGATCCACCTTCCACTCCTTTGGGAGCATGTCCTGGTTTGCAATGGCTTGCAGGCAGTTGATGTGGTTTGTGGCTGAGGTGGCACCATCACCGACGTGGCTGCACCAGGGAAGTTGCCCAACATGGTTGGAGCCTGTTTTGCAGTGGATGATCAGAGCAGGGGTTGGAATGCAGCTGTGGTATGGACAGGCTTCTCGCACCATTCTTACTGTGCTGTGTGAAGGCATCCATCAGGTCAGTGGGGTTGTTTGGATTGTTGTACTTTGGAAAACACGGAGCAGTACCAGAGTATTACTTCAGAACTTTCATGCTGGAGCGAGTCCAGAGGAGGGCATGAAGATGCTCCTGGGGCTGGAGCAGATCTGCTATGGAGACAGGCTGAGAGAGGTGAGGTTGTACAGCCTGGAGAAGAGAAGGCTCTGGGGAGACCTTAGAGCCCCTTGCAGTGCCTAAGTGACTCCAGCCCCTGGAGTGACAGGCCAAGGGAGAGTGGCTTCACTGACAGAGGACAGTGTTAGATTGGATACTAGGGAAGAACTCTTCCCTGTGAGGGTGGTGAGGCCCTGGCACAGGTTGCCCAGAGGAGCTGTGGCTGCCCCATCCCTGACGTGTTCAAGGCCAGGCTGGATTGGAGCAACCTGGTCTCACGGAAGGTGTCCCTGCCCATGGCAGGGGGTTGGAACTAAATGATCTGCAAGGTCCCTTCCAACCCAAACCAGTCGGGGATTCCATGAGCCTGACAGCATGAGCATTGATGTTGAGACCTCTTGGCCTCACAGGTTATGCATTTGGCAGGTGATGGCTGTCAGCACCCGTGCTGTTATTCATTGTAGTTCCTCTCATGGTGAGGTTCAAGAAGGATTTTTGTCTGTGTTCATCAGTGTGATAGTGAATATTAATGGAAGCCTACCTGGACTACATTAGAAATCATGTTTTAGGTTAAATATAAAAGTTGCTGTTCTGACTCTATTTTTTGAATTTATGAACTCAGTTACCAGAATATCCTTTCTGGGAAAGCAGGCATAATTGAATGCTGGAAGGACCTTCAGCAAATCCTGTCCATCTTGACCTAGAACAACAGTGCTGTAACTGGCCTTTGATATTTGCCATATTTCCCTCTTTTATCCAAGGCAAGTTTTAAATATTTTCTAAAATATCGTTAATGTTAATAACCAGATTAAAATATTTTTCAGTATGTTTGGAATGGGTTGCCAGAACTTTTCTGCAGAGCTGCTACCTGGACTGAGCAGTCCAGTACCCTCCCCAGAGTGTGCAAAAGGGTATCTGCTGGGAACTTCACTGCTCTCCTGTCAAACCACAAACAGGCAGATTAATTTAAGGTAGTTTTGATATAGTTAATTCTAATTAGTAGCATTAATTGTGGGGTTTTAATGCATTGGTGATACATTGGTTTTTTAATTGGGAGAACATGAATAAGATTGTTTTCGCATATGTTGAAATTTCTTATGTTCTGGCAACTCATCCTAATTCCCCTTATCTTGTATCTGCATTGCACTGAAATGTGACTTTTTAAAGCTCTTTTCTGCCTCTTTCATTAATGCTGAACTGTTTTCAGTGCTGGTATGTTGTAGGGCCAAATTCTGTAAAATGTAAGTGTCTTTTTCCTCTGGGTGCAAGTTTCTCATCTTCTTGTGCAAGTATTGGAAGGAGAAAATTGAAGGTTTGTGGTGCACAGGGGTGCAAACAGAATGAGTCCTCTAGGCCCATGTTAAATTAACAGCTGCCATCTCCTCTTTCATAATCTGCTCAAGGGTTTTGTAATGAGAATAGAGTTTCTCAATGAAAGATTGTAGCTCTTTATTTATTTTTCTTTTTAATATACTTCAGTGTCATGATCTAAACTTTGTTGGGTGAATGATTGAGCAAACAAAAAACCCAGTGGCGTTTGGTTACCTCTTACCAAAAGCATCACTAAGGAACGTTTTTTTCTGTTTTGTGATGTAAGTCTGGGTTCATTAACTGGTATTTTTGTGGTGATGGCTTCTGACCAATGAATGATGCAAGTAAATAGTTCAGTGGATCTGGTTGCAATGACAGGCAGTGTCAGAGACCAGTGGGAGAAGAGCACAAACCAGAGATCCACCAGCACCCCATGTTTTCCCCTCCTGCCTTCTGGGCTTCCTCTTCCTTATGAGAACATATATTTATATATCTGTCAGGAACTGTTTTTAACAGCTTGCTCTAGGAGCACTTACACCATCCTGCTTCTGCTTTGGTCACAGGGAACTTCACAGTCCTTCCTTGGTTTCATCTGGGTCTTACTAAAGTTGTGTTCAGTGTCAGGGGTTCTGGAACCTTTGTGACTGCTAAAGAACAGTCTGTAGAAAAAGTGAATATATAGAACCTCTGGATTGCTCATATTTTGCAGTGGGGAAAGGAGAAGCCCCAAGTTCACTAATGTCATTACAGTGACCTATTACGCTGTTTCAAAAAGCAGAAACTCACAGAGGTTTTGTCTTTGCATTTCCCCTTTTATGTCTTTAATTTTTTGGCTGTAGTTCAAATGAAAATATTCTTTTCCTTTCCATCTGCCATTACATATTTTATGTCTTAGCAGGATTTTCTGTTGCTGTGCAGTTTTATTTATGTGGGTCTTTGCCTGGGTCAGTTGTCAGAGAAACTTTCCTTATGGATCTGCTTCTCATGGCTTGAGGATTTCGGGACATTTACTGAAAACACATAATTAGGTTTCAAGCTGCTTGTAGAGGGGAGGGGGACTTGGGATCCAAACTCCAGATGTTGTGGGCAGTTACTAGTGACAATATCTGCCACAATATTGAATATGCCAGGTGCAGGAAATTCCATCTACCAAGGCTAGGCCCCATCATGTGAGATATTTATAATTTCAGGTTGCTTTCAGAGTTTCCTGAGGGTAAGCAATTAAAGGACTGCTGTTAAAAATACGCTAAGCAAGTTCTGAATTTTTCTTCTCTGTTGTTTAAAGGTCATCATGGAAGCTGATGCTCTTGCTTCTGATAGAAGTACAAGAAGGGGAATGAGCAGGCAAAATGGGATGTGTAAGATCCTGTTCAGAGTCTGGAGTGTGGCAGTGTGTCTTTGGGAGACATGTGACATTGTGATAAAAGCAGGTGGAAGGGGAATAAAATTAATAAGTGTTCATGTGCTTTCACAAAGGCCATATGGGATCCCTGTGAAATCATCTGGACAGGGAATTGAAGCAGTGCTGGGTTTGGTTTTTTTTTAAGATCTGCTCTAGTCCGTGTCCGCCAGGGACTGAAGTTATCCCAATGCAGTTCCAGGTCAGACTGATGACAGCTTTGATCCAATACATTAGACCCATCTGATACACCCCACCTGACTTGATCTATGTAGCATTTTGGGCAGGGGCTCTCAGTGGGTACAGTGGGCTCTGAAAGAGGTTTGGAGTGGTTGGTGAGACCTTAGTTGGAGGTCCTGGATCCTGCCCTCTTCCCAGCACTCCCTGGCATCTCCTCACTTGCTGTTCCTTGAGGAGGAGGGAAGGGACCGTGAAATCCACTGAAATTGGAGGTGACCTGTTTCTGGGAAGCTACAACCAGACATATTTCTGTTTTAAATTGAATTTAAAGGCCATGTTCATTTACTGTTCAGAGCAGTGAATAGATTAAAGTTCTAGGTTCATTCTGAGTTGCTGTTCTTTGAGAACTTGAGTAATATTTTCCATGGGATGCCTAATGAGCTCTGGCACACAGGGACCCTGCTTTCTGCACATGTGTGATTCTGAGGTGTGTCTGGGAGTTCTTCTGGTCTGAGTGGGGAAGGAAAAATAGGGTCTGAAGCATGTCTTTTCTTTAGAAAACTTATTTTATTGTTTTGGTGTTTGATTTGACAAATCATTGGTCAGTCAGTCCGTAACAGTAAGGCTGGAAAATAACATTTTTACTTGGAGTAGATCATTTTTATCACAGAGTAAAATAAATGCATGTTCAATAGAGATACTTTTGTCTGGACAGTAATTAGTGAAACTATTTATTTTCCTTAATAAATGTCTCACTTTTTAATTTCCAACAAAGTTCCTGATTCTCCCACTTCCTCTCTTCATTCTTGTTGCACTTTTAAATTGGTGCAACATTGGCTCTTCACATTTGACGTGGAAAAACCAGGCAGTCAGAGTTAATCAGAAGGTGTTTGGAAGGTGCACAGGGTAATTTCCCAAGCCTACCTTACTATTTCCCTGAGTAGTTTGGATAACAGGGCCAGCAGCCATGTAACATGACTATTATTGGACCTGGCATGGAATATATATTGGATGCAGCATCCTGGATGATGAAAACTCAGCATCTCCCATGGTTGTCCTGTAATGCACAACTCCTTACCCTGGTTTCCTGCAGCTTATCTTAAATCCACATTTCTTCCTGTGACTTGTTTTGTTGATGTTTTCCATACAAAGGCCAGGGAGTACCTAGTGCCTGGTAAAAATTATCTATGATGACTTTAACTCTTCTTGCTGCTTTGAGGCTGTTTAAATGTATAGACATATAAAATACTACTTTAAAATAAACCTAAATGAGGAAAGGTGCTATTTTACAATTAATTTTGTTCCAGTGAAGGATCTGAAGGAGGACATACCCTTGGTTTGGGGACTACATGTAGGAATGACACTGGTTTATCATTGTACTGATGCCATCACATCAGGGTTACAGGCAGAGTGAAGAGACATCTGTCACGCTCCAGTGTTAGTGAAAATCAGAGGGAGGAATAAAAACATCAGTCACAAAAACTATACACAGGGTTTTCTGACTTTATTATCACTTATTTAGGTGGAAAAAAGACTAAATGTGATAATTCCATACTTGGTGCTGAAACTGAAAAGCCTTGGGAATGGCAGTGATTAAATTATGCTGCAGTATAATAATGGCCTTTTTGTTCTAAGCCTCTGAAATGTGATTCCTGTCTGAAAACCTAGTGTATAAAATCTATACATGTTCTAATTCTTACCCAATTACAATGTTAGAAAACTCAGTTACAATTAAAATCTGAACATGTTTTTCCTGAAGTGTCAGGTTTTCAAACTAAGTCTACGGTCTGAAATTCAAGCTGTGTCTTTTCTTATTAAATCACCAGTAAGGTAGTGGGAAAATCAGTAGGACAAATGCATTCTTTGTTGCCTTATTATTTGTAAATTATGGACTGGCTTTGTTTTTTTCTTTCTTAAGCAGCCATGAAATACTGTTGCTAGACTGAGTGGTGAAGCTGAGGACATCCTTCATCAGGCAGTCTGCAGATTAAATGTATGCAGAGTGAGAGAACAGGGGAAATAAATATCGTTATGGTTTGTGGGGGAGTAGTATAAAATAAATCTTTTTGTTGGTGAAACCACACTGTATGGTTATAAAATACCAAAGAGTTTGTCTCCTGTAAGAAAATGCCAGTTTAAATTAAGACTGTTTTAAATCCACCCCTGTGATTTGTTTGGGTATTTGTAGCCAAAAGAGCTGACTCCAACATACAGGGGATTTAGTGGGTAACACATTCTGGGGATATTATAAGAATATTGTGACATTAGCTTTGTATTCATAGGGATGCATTTGGGATCACTAGGGAATAAATGTGTTCTTTACCCCAAGGTGCTATCTCCTGTGATTTACTGTGTGTTTGCCCCTGGACATGGGCTCTGGTTTAATTCACCTGAGAAGAAACAGAAATATTTGCAGTGATGGCATCACCTCTGGCATCACCCAGCCTTCCAAAAGGAACTTGGTTGTGTTTTCCTGCCAAAACAAGTAATAGTTTGAGTAATACAAGCTGATCAGTTAGATTTTATCATGGAATTCTGTAGTTTTAACTTTTTCATGCTTCTGAATGTCCATTTGCTGGGGATTTGAACAAGACAGGTATGACACTTATCTCATTGTGGCTTTTAAACCATTTTCCATAGCACCTGACACCATCCAGAGGGGAGGAATTTGTGGCATGAAGTGAAGAATGTCTTCCATGTCATATCTATATCTATCTCTATATCTGTATCTGTATCTCTGTATCTGTATCTATCTCTGTATCCTGGAGATAGTCTCTGTGGGTATTGGTTTGTTTGGGTTTCACAGTGGTCAGAGGGCTTTTATCTACAGCCTGTGCCATTTCTGATCAGAGCAACACTTGCTCCTGGTGGTGTTTTGTTGATTTTGTTTTTATTTGGGCTTTTGGTTGTTTTTTTCAAGCCTAAAATATCTTTTCGACACCAATTGCTCAGTTTCTGTGAGGAAGTGAAATAATGAAATAGTCTCCTCCCCACCCTCCTCAAAAACGGGAAATCCAGTTTAGCAATTAGGAGAAGAGAGGATCTTTAGATATACTTAATTTTTTCACTTTGCAGAAGAAATAATCTCTGGAACTAAAGTCTTTGGAACTTAACTGAGTGAATACATATGCTACTTGAATAATTATGCATCATCTTAGGCTGGAGGACCTGATTGGATGCATGAGGTAAAAGTACATGGGGGGAAAAGTTTACTTTCTGCCTGTATTATTACATAAATAAGCTTAATTTTTAGAATATAACTTAATATCCTGTGAAGTAAAAAGGTTCTGACAGAGGCAGTGACGTTGGGTTCCTGGTAATCATATAAAGGCATTTTGGCTTTTCTGTTTCTGGGCTGGGTGGGTGGTTGTTTCTGGAAAATATAAATTCTTCTGTTCAATTCTGTTTATTTTGCCTTTTTATTAATAACTTTTGTAAGTGGAAGATTTGTGTGCTTGGTGGGAGACAGTCATTAAAGAACAGAGGTTAATAATGTGAAAATAGGTGAAGTTTCTCAAAAGGGAAGCACCAGAGTGGATCATTTTAGATCAGAGTGAAGATACATGCATTGCCTTCTGCTGTTGGTATAAACTGGTCTTCCTTTTTGCTTTTTTGCCCATTAAAATAAAGCCTTCATTTCAAAATCTTTAACAGAAACTGCTCATGATTGAATCTGCCAAGAGTGTTTTATTTAACAACAAAACAATTCCAACACCAAATTAGGTGTAAAGTAATTTTGGTGTATGCTTTGCAGTCTGCAAGGCCATACTTTTACATTATTTAAATTGTGTGTGTGGGGAAACCCTCATTTACCTTTTCATCTGCCTCACAATTGATAAGAAAAGAAAATAGGAATGAACTTGTATCCCTTCCATCTCCTGCTGCTGTTGATGAGCACAGAGGGGAATCACCTTCCCCTGCCCTTCCAAGTTAATTTTGGATAAATCTTTTTCTTGCCCTTTGCCAATCAACTTGTAATTTGAAAGATGTGTTTCTGTCTGTTCCTTTTGTGTCTCAGACTGCTTATTTGGCTTTTTTCTTGCTGTACTTTGTAACCTCACTTTGTTCCTTCTTTTTGACCAGGCAGAACCTTCCTGTGCTGTAAAAAGGAGCTGCTTGGATCAACGTTTTCTCCTTAAACTCTCTTTTTGTAACAGTCTGTCAAGGAGTTCATGTTTGGACAACTGATGTGATTTTCTCAACCTTTTCTTACATGAGACAATAGACTTCTTTATTTCTTTTATTCCTATTTAAAAGCCTTTAGTTGTCTTACCTACAGGTGTGACATAATAGTGTAAATCTCATTTTTATGTGAGTAGACCCATCTGTTCCAAGAGTTCTTTTATATTTTAATGGTTAGACTATATCGATATAATCATTAGCAATATAAAGTTTTTTTATTGCTGTGGTTTATACAACCCACTTAGCAGAAATGGGGCTTTATGTCTTTCGAGAAGTTTAAGGTACTTCTCCAGAAGAAGTGGCATCAGCATCACTCCACCCACAGCAGGGAATGTTGTGGGTTGGCTGATTTGTTCTAGTGAACTTGCAGTGAGTAGTCACAGTGATTCAAAAACTATTTTTAGGGAGGAAAAATTAAGAGTAATAATGAACAGAGCAAACAGAGCTGCTGATTTTTTATAGATTTTTAACTAACTGAGTAAGAAGATGCAGTTTTTTCAATAGCCATATGCAGTTTGTGACGCTTGCACTTTGCACATAAAGTACTGTGATGTCATAAACAATAATTTAATATTGCTGAAGGATTAAATAGGAGCAATGAAATCCTAAGTAGGGAATCCACTCACCCCCCCACCTCAGTTTTTAGAGTGATTATTTTAATTGAGAGGATAGAAAATGCAAATCTAGTGCTTCCTATTTTCTCCCCTAACATGGAAAACCTTCTTTAGTAGGTTTGAATCTTTACTCTTGTGTAGGGTACAAGGTCACAAGTCTTTGTAACAGGTTGGTCAATCAGACTTAAATGGTTACATTTTAATCTGCTAAGCTCATTAGAGAAACAACATTGTGTCGCTGTAGTTAAGTTTGTCACAAGTTTCAGTGTAACCTCTCTTGCAGTCATCAGTGGTGGATGTTACATCAGTTCAGACTTGTGTTTAGCAGAAAAATGGTATTGTTTCAGATTTTAATTATTTAAAAGCTCTGTGTTTCTGTTTTTTTAAAAGAACCCAAGAGAATTTAAAGAAGTTGTTAGTGTCACAGTCTGTCACTGTTGGAGATCTGTCCTCTGTTCCCAAGGCAGATAGATTTGGCCATAGTAAAATTCTTCTTTTCCAGGAGATATATGCACTTACATTAATTCCCTGGATACCCAGCTTTCCATCAGGGCCTATATGTTAAAACAGAATGTTTTTATGGATATGAAATCTCTCACATGATCTTTATCAAAAGGTCACAAACTGAATAGCAGAATTCAGCTGAAAGGCTTTTGTGCTGTGATATAAAAAGTATAAGCAATATTGAAGCACATTCTCAAATGCTTTAACAAGATAGTAAATGTTAGTGCTCCAATAAATAGGTTAAAAAAATTTATTTCAAGACAGCTTCAGGGAGAAAAGTGCTTTAAAATCGTGGTGGTCTTCTGCAGGCACTTGTTAGCCAGATTGCTTTGCCCTCAGCTTTTTCACATTGTTTTTCCAGTAATGATTCATTTTGCAAGTCACGTGAGAAAATAAGGATGTGAAAATAAAGACTTGGGAGTTTTTATTTTGTATAGTGATTTACTTTATTTTATTTGCCTTAATTGCAGCATTATTTCTTTAAATACTTGCTAACCATGATACAGCTCCTGTACATGGTGGAGATGGATTATGAAGCAATGTATCCTGAAGATCCTTCCCTCCTTCTGGTAACAACATTTGGAGCAGGATGAGGACAATTCTGTCAGCAGAATATTTCAATAAAAAGGGTTCTCCTCCATCTGTCAGAGGAAGTTTGGGTTCTCAAGAAACACATATGCTTTTTGTCCAGTAGAGCTGAGAACATGTCTGATTTCTGGGAGGAAAAGGGAATATCTGTCTCTTGGTTAGAGGAGGAAAGGATGCTGAGCATATTTATGGTTCTAGTATATGGGGAAGATGCAAAAGAACGTAAATTGGATTCAAATTTGCTGGAGAAATAAGGCTGGAAGAGCTGGTTTTGATATGAGCAAGATGGTTGCAAGAACACACAACCTCCCCAAGCGAATTTCTTCCTTTGTGTTATAGAAGTTACCATGGTTTTAATGTGTTGCTGAATTCAGTTTGCTTTCATGTAGCTTTGCTTGTGTTTATCTTCATAATTCTTTAATCTTTTTTCTCCTCATTTTCATACTTTTTTCTGTATTTTCTGAATCTTAAACAGTTATATATTCCCCTCCCCAGACTTCCTTCTTTCTTGTGTGTGTTGTTGAACTGGGTGTCATGCACTGATGTGGATTTTGAACACCTCTTCTTTTTCCAGCAGTTGTCCTTTCATTTTCTCTGCTTTTGTTTGGATTGTGAATATCATGTAATAAGGAGGGGGGTATATTTACAAGTAATTACAAGCAGGGTATTATGTAGAGCTCTGGGTCAGTCGATCTGGCCTGCTGAATAATGAGATTGGATGGGGAGATCAAAACATTCCTGAGTCACTAAATTGGAATTGCCAGTTGCAACAGAAACTGAGGTAGCAAACCCCTGGGAGGTGCTGGGCTAGCTCAGTGCTGGCAGGGAGGATGTGCTGGGGAAGGGAGGATGCAAAGTGGCTGGCATGGGTTTCTCATATACTTTGATTTTTACAAGAAGTAGTTTCCTTGGGAATTTATTTTTGTCTTGTTTATTTTCAGCTGTAAATCAGGCTGCCTGCTCTTAATGAAACTTGGTATTGGCATAGCTGTGAGACTGAAGGAAATATTGCTGCTTGCATTCAGATTAAGACAACACTTCAGTGTATTTTGAGTCTCTACATGGCTGGTTATTATATATGTGTGTGTGTGCGCACTGTAAAAAATAGTAACTTTTCTGCTGATGGAGTTTTGATGAGGCCTGGGCCAGAATCTTGTGTTTGAACCTTCTATCCATGCATCATTGTAGGATATTTACATCATTATATGCCAAATTCTGATTTTATCAGTATAGCTCATTTTGTCAAAGTATATTTGTCTCCAAAGTATGTTTAGCCTTTACTTTTTTTCTCCTGCTCCACTCACATTGTTTCTATAAATTGAACATAGTTTGTCTGTCACCATACCTGGATCTGAGGTTGCTATCTGAAACAGAATTAGTGGTACAATTATCTCCATCTAGGTAGGAAGCCATAATTCTGGTTGCCAACACCATTAACCATCTGCAGCTTTCTATAAATGCTTAAAGCATGTTCTTGTTGTGGATTACTTTTTAATGAAAGAAGCTGTGAGCAGGGAACCTGGGAGCTCCTGTAGCTTCACAAAATAGGACATTTTTCCATGGGGAGTTAGTCCACTCTCTAGTATTGTACAGACTCTGAGTGGGAAAGTTTAACTCCCTGCCTTTCATTATTCAGGAAAAGTCCTTTGCTGCTTCCTATCAAAGGAACTAAACAGATCCATTAACAATAAGCTGATTATTGAGTTGTTGGTTGGTTCATTCATACCCACTTAGGGATGTGTTGCTGGATCAAGCAGCTTCTTACAGATGGTACCAAGCAACTGCTGCAGGCAGCAATGCCAGCAGCTCCCTGGGTGTATTCCCAACAGCTCTGTTTGCCATGCTGGAACCTTCCAGCCCGTGAAAGGCCTAATTATTAATTCAATGGGGAGTTTATTTCTCAAGTGCATTCAGAGGTTGTTCTCTGAAAGCTGTTGAAAGGGTTTGTATGACAATTAAGTGATGACTTGCCAGGTAAAAAAAGCTGCTCTGAAGTTGCACTCATGAGGTTTATTGTTCAGTCATCTAATGCATAAGTGATTCTGTGATTGGCGATGTGGCTTAGATGTGTCCTGTGCCTGCTTAATCAGAAAGACATTTTAATCTGTTGCAGTGATTACCCATTATTTTTTTCCCTAGCACCAAGTAGCATTTCCTAGGCTGCTTTTGCCCCTTTGCTCTGTTATTTCCATGTGATGGCTGATCTGGAGCAATCTGTCCAACTTTGCCTTGACCGCTGAAGGACCGGCTGTGTGCTGCTGGGTCATCTCAGGTTCTCTCCCTCCTCATATGCCAAAATGAGACTGTTTTTTTCCTTTGGGTGATCTGCTTCAGGGTGAGGGAATGGGAATTGGATGACACTGCCGTTTTCTTGATGGAAATGTGTCCTGGCAAGAGGAGCTGGTGTTGCTCCCCAGAGCAGGCTGTGCCTGCTGCTCCAGTGCCTGAGCTTGGGGTCTGCTGTGTTAGCTAAGCTGCTTTGCAGTCTCTCCCTAACAGCACAGCAGATTACCAAGACTTGAAAAACATGTTTCTCGTGTTCTCAATACAGATATTCACAAAGGCATACAGTGAAAAAGTCCAAAGTCTTAAACAGATAATGGTTATTAGAGTTTCTATGCAACTGGACAGGTGTGTGTCTTTCATGTGATAAAAGGTTGGGGAAAAGAGACTGAAATTATGGGTAAAACTATAGAGGGCTTGAATCTCTGCTTTTAAATATTTGTTATTTATTTTGACAGATAATCAATTCTAAAGACAAATATTTATATTGTGGGGACTTACTGTGGTACAAATATTTATAAAACACTTGTGTGTTTTTACTGTCCAGTAATGTGATGATAATTTTTCAATGAACTCTCAACTTCCGTATTGGTGAACAACTAATTTGCTTTTGTTTTGTCTTTAGGAGATTCCGTTTTAGAAGTGTGTGAAGGCTGTTATCACTTACCTTAGAATACTTTTAACTGGACACCAGGTAAGTTCTGGATTTTTTAATTTCTTGTAGCATCTCATATAAATGCAAAGTATTGCTGAGGAAACAAATTTCAAAGTTTCCTATAAAAATCTTAGTACCTCAGGAAGCCAAGCCTAAAACACCTCATATTTTTCATGGTAACACAATCTTGTGTATGCTTCTCTCCTCTCCCCTTTAAAAATGTTTTTTGGTTTTTTTTCCCTCCCTTGAAAAATACCAGATTGTGAGAATAACTCTATGTGACTCTGAGGCATATGGACAGGATGTGGAGGCCAGTGGTGTTTTTTCCTTTCTGTGACAAATCAATATTTACTGAAGTGCTTTCAGGCTCAGTGTTTTTATTTAGACTTTTACTAATAAATACTGGTTGAGATAGAATAATTCAGTTTTAGATTAACACCTGTTAATTTTCTGCACTGGAAATCTTTGAAAAACTGGAATCTTAGCTTTAACCAGCATTATATTTTACTACTTAGCAGCAATGCTTTGTGGAATCCAAATCTTTCCTAAAACTCAAGTGCTTCCTAAAGTTGTATAATGAAGTATCCACTAGACATTATTTTTGTAAGAGCTGGCAAAACATCATTTCCAAACTGGACTCTTTAATCATCATTTAATATGCTATTACAGCTGTAATTGTAGAGGGCTTGACAGCATTGCTGGTAGTTTTTGTTACAGACACATGCAGGGTTGGGCTGAGCTGGGACAGCAGCAATCTCCTCCTGTCCAGCACTCCCAACACTTTTCTGAGTCTGTCTGAGTCATTCCTTGTGGTTCTTATTTTCCCTTTCAGGGATTTCTCTATCTCTGTGGTACTGGTGATATTTTGGAAGGCTGGGAGGCTGTTGTGTGCTGGTTTTAACCAAACTCCTTTGCAAACAGACTATCCATTAAGGTTAATGACCTCCCATTATCCTGTTTCCAGTGGGTATCATTCACTGTGTCGGGGGAGATGGATTTTCTCCTTTACAGTGGGATTTCACTTTCTGGAACAGCTGTTTACAACCAGATTCCCCACACTGTGGATAGGCAGCTCACTGTAATGCTGTGAACAGCACCAGTGTACAGGTCTGTGTGTTGGCACATGCATTCAGAGAGTGATTTTATTACTTTACTTTATTTTTAGGAACTTAAACTGATGAGTATACAGGCATTGAGAAAATTAGAATTCTGGTGAAGATTGTGCACCAGTGTCCTGCTGTAGTTGTATCTTCAAAGTTAACATGGTTTGGTTTTCTGTGCCCCTTCTGATTTTGATCAGTGGGGCTGAACAGCCTCAACTCCTTCCTGAAGCAGTCTTTCCTCCAGTGAGGAAATTCCAGGAACAGCTGTGCCTGTGGGATACTGGTGGAGATGGGAAAGTGATATTTGAGGTGATGTGGTACTTTATGGTTTCCAGAAGTTTGTTCTTGAACAAATACTCAATGCTTCAGCCCTGGAGTGAGATGAGAGGAACTGCTGTTAGTCTGCTTCCAGAAGCTAATGACACTGACATATTGTGGGTATTTGTCCATGGAATTAGCCCTCCATCCCTTTATTGCAAGGTACTTCTTCCTAGGTCCAACATTTGCAGTTCAGTGTTGTCCCAAGCGCCTACTGTCTGTGTGAGCAGTGTCAGCACCTCCACCCTCTGTCCTGCCACACAGCTCAGCGTGTTTTCTTGGAAAAACTGACCCCCCTCACTGCCAACTTCCACTGAGATTCTTTACAGCATCTTGCAGCAGATCAGATAGAGTTTAATTCCTCCTTCCCTGCTTCTAGCCATCAGATCTGCTGTCACCCTTTTCGGTGCAGACATTCTTTGGGATGTTCTGTGAGTATTTAATTCCCTAAACTGGCAGAGAATTATTGATTTTTTTTTTCTTGGCTGTAATAACACTTTGCCATTTTAATGAGTTAAATACAACTTCCAAAAGGGTCAGCAGACCTGGCAGAGACTGAGTTATCACCAGTTTCATGAAACTTGATGTGATTCTTTTGGAAAACTGAAAAGAAAATTAGTGTTTCTAAGGTTGAATTTTCCGTGGAGGTATTCAGAAAATTAAGGCTGACTTCCATAAATAACCTGTCAGGTTTAATCTGAGTCTTTTCAGCAAGGTACTACCAAGTGTACTTACCTGGTGCTGCTGAAAGCAGTTGCCTGTAGTGGTAGAGCTGACTAAGGCAGGATATTGTGGTAAACAAATGGTTAAACACTGTGCTGGTTAATCCAGGAGATTACCTTTCTCCAGAGCCGTCCCAGAGAAACCTCTTCAGGGCATCCTGCTTGGTTAGAAAAAGGAGCAGATGGCTTGTTGCTGCTGAACACAACAGTTTTTAAAAACACAGGGCAGCTTTCAGGATTGTGAATTAGAGCCACGTGTGAAAACAGCAGGATAAACAATATCCGGGTTTAGGAAAAGTCGGAACTTGAATAACTTGCACCTTTATTGTCTGTTTCGTATTTAAAAAGTCAAAGGTTGCATTCCTAGTAATAATACTCCTCTGTTTCCTTAAGTAAAAAGCTTCCCAGATGAATTCCCATCACTGCCTTGTCCCTCACTCTTCTGCCAAAGCCAATGTGTCCATTTCATACCAGTTTGGAGAAATAAATGCTAACATCCCATTACACCGAGCTGTGGATCCCCAGCACTGTTTGCATGGAAGTAATTAAGGATTCATCAGTGTGGAATTATATCCATGTGCCTGCACACTGATAGATACTGCCTGGGTCAAACTGAATTCATTTTTATTAAACAAATTGGCCCTAATTTAACAGTGGAGATTTTGTTAAGCTGAACATGGTGTATGGCTGTGATCTGCAGCATCTGTCACAAGGGCATGTTGGATTGATGCTACAGGAAGCTTGTAATGCTTAAATAGAGCTGCAGCTTTTAGCAAAAATGTCCATAATGCCCTGGGAGCTCCCATTTGAAGCAGTATCTTCTTTGGAAGGGCTAAATCAACATGTAAAATTCCAGTCAGGATGCTTTTCTTCCCCCCCCTCCTGACTTGTCAGGTTCCTGTCCAAGAGCAGTAGCGCCAGACACTCCTTGGCTGGGAGCTGCTGGCAGGGACTGGTGTGGTGGATTTGCAGGGAGGTTCCTGGGAGGGTGGGAGGAAGTGATGATGGTCACAGAGCAGGAGGAGCTGAGCAGGGAGCCCTGGAAGCAGTGGGAGCAGGCTGGTGTGATTAGGTAGATTACCAGAGACACGTCAGGATCATCAGTCTTTGACCTCAGCTCCGGGGCAGAGGGGGCTGGGAGGCTGCCTTTGGGAAAGGCTGTCCCAGAGGGTTGTGTCTGCTGTGTTCCTGGGTGTGGGGTTTCTTTCCTGAAATATGGTTTTCCTTTCACTCAATCAGATTATGCCCAAATAAGTGAGTTGTTTGTGTTGTGTCTTGCAGCACTCAGTAATTTTCCTCCTGTACAGAAAGCTTTTGGTACTGAACAGTACCCTTGAAAAGATTTTCTCTCCCTACCCACACATTCACCTTCCAGATTTGGGGTGTGGTTTGAATTTTTAGCCAGAGAGTTAGAGTTTAGACCTTTTATTATTAATAGTTATAATTCATAGCTTCCTATAGGAAACTTTGAATTAAACTGGACAGAATTGCCAAAGGCTTCTTGAAGTAGATTAGATAACAGTTTGGTTTAGCTAGTGTATTCCAGTTAAAACACCTGGACCTGGTGCCCAGTGTTAAATGAACGTGAAGTCAGAGGGGCCAAATGTGGAGAGAATCAAGAGCAGGGTCTGAGCTGAACAAGTCAGCGGTGATGTGTCCATCCACATCCTTGTCACTTGGTCCCCCTTGTGTGGGTGTGGTGGTTCCCATGTGTTGGTAGAGCTGTGGGGTGAGAGGTCACAGCTCCACCCAGGCAGTGCAGGGGGTGAGGGCTGAGGGCACTGCTTGCAGCCAGCCTTGTGAAAGCTGAAGTTATTAACTTTGTTATATGAGACATAGGGTTAAATTGGAAAAGTCTGGTGCTTTAAATATCTTTTTCAAAGGCTGCATAATCTGGTGTGGGTTAATTGTAATGGCATAATCCAAAAATAGCCAATAGTCTTTTCTTGGATGCTCATCCTGGCTGCAGTTCTGCAGCTAAAGAACAGCAAAGCTGATCTCCTCAGGATGGTAGAGGACATAACCAGATCTGATCCTGGCATGGCACACAGGGGACACCTCTGGGGTCTGTCACATTTGGATGTGGAGCAGGAGGTTAATCCATGTTCAAGTAACGTGATTTTAACTTGAATGCATGGTAAATGTTGAATCCACAGCTTTAAATTGGCTTGTGTTGTGCTAACAATGTAATAGTTGTTTTATGTAATGTAATAGTTGTTTTCACAGATAATTCACTGAGTTCTGTAACTTTTTACCTTCCACATATGTAAAGAAACTTTTCAAAGCACATTTTATAAAAGCTGAATCTTTTCACGCGAACTCTGCTTTTAAGGACAATTTGCTTAAGAAGGTCTGTTTTTTCCTTTGTTTAAGCATTTCTTAATCTTTATTTTTTTGGCAGGGGCCAGTTCTCTCCTCAGGTTAGCTCAAGATGGCAGACCAGAGGCAACGCTCGCTCTCTACCTCTGGGGAGTCATTATACCATGTGCTGGGGCTGGACAAAAATGCCACTTCAGATGATATCAAAAAGTCTTACAGGTAAAGCTTCAAGTTTTATGCCTGTCCCAGTAGCACAAATTACTTTAATTTAGTATTCAACAAATGGTCTGTTTATGTAGGGGCCTGAGCTGGTTTATTTAGACCTTTTGCAAGAAAAGTATGTAGGAAAAAGAGGTGAAAACATGGTTTGTTCTTGCGAAATGTTGTGTGAAAACATGCCTAGGCTTTTAAATTTTTCCATCTTATATCTAGTAAGTTAAATTCTCAAATGCACAGTATGGTTCTTGTCTAAATTTGAGCAGAATTTTAAGACTGTGATCAGAGATGAACTCTTCCAGTTATGTAGCCTTGTGTTTGTCTTAGGGGGACCACAGACGTGCAGAACTGCCCTGCTATCCATCATTTCCACTTCTGGCACAGGGAGATAGAGGTTAAAGATACAAATAAAGATGAAAACAGAGTAACAATGATTACTTTTTCCTAGAATTCCATTCAAAGTTTCTTATTCCTTGTGGAGTTACTAGTTTAAAAGAGGATTTTTTTCTTTATCTCTTTCTTTAGGAGTTGGACACATGAAATGGCTTGATATTAACCAAATAAAAACTACAAAAAATGAGTCCTGTAACATCTTCCTTTCCATATTTCCCATAAATCTGCTTAAATGCAGCTGCTGCTGTGACCAGTGGCAATGTGTTTGGGTTACACTAGGGGTCAGCATCTGCTTTCCATGAGGATGCTCACTGTCAAAATTGTTTAGCTTTAGTCTTTAACTTTTACCAAAACTTTTCCCCTTCCAAAGGTACATTTTTAATACTGATGGCAACTACGTGGTGAAGTCTAGGAATAAACCAGGTCCACAGATTCTCAAAAATTAGCTTTGTCTTTCTAAAAGCTGTAAGTGGAAGTTTGAATCATTTATCTTCAAGCAACTGGAAAATAATTTTACCTTCCTGGGGGAAAGACTATGAGTTTTTCCTTTGGAGGAACAACCCCACTAGATCCTGAAGTGAAATGTAGCTGCTTCACAGTTACCTGAACCTCTACCTCTTCTTGTTTCCTCTGCTGCTCCTTTATCATGTTCAGTCTGAACATCATTGCTGGCCTGGGGGCTGTAGGGTTTGTGTACATACAGGAAATGGGAAATAAAAATATTTAATTATTGCAGCCTGACTAAGCCCTTTCCAGGTTTATAAAACTTCCCTGTGATTATTTCAGCCCTCACTGAGGCTGGGACACAAGTGGCAGCTGTGGATATGATTTACTGGAGCAGCATTGTGCACAGTGAAGTGTCCCAAGGGCACACTCAGGCTGGCTTTTAAATGCTGTGAGATACTTGCAGGCACATCCAAGTGCTTGCACACATCTTTGTTTTACGTTTGTCTAAACATTTCCCCACTGCAAGGCTGGCATGTAATTGTCTGCAGGCTCCTCCTGTCTTTCTCATATACGTGACTTTGTGGTCATTTTCTGTGGGAGGACATGTACCTTTTGTGGTGGAAGAGAACTGCCAGTATATGGTTTCGTGTCATTTTTCTACTTGGGAGCACGTATTTTCTGTTCATAAGGAAGTGTTTAGCCAGTTATTTCTACTGATGTCTGTAAATAGCCTGGGCCATGTGAGAACCAGCACATTTATCAGTGATTAATCTGAGTTTTTGTTAGTTGTGAGAGATCTGGCCTGATTAGGGAAGGTACATTGTGATTTCCTGATGTCTCGAAACTCAGAAGCGTTTTCTATTCTAGCAAAGCTTGAACTGCAAAGTACTTTCTTCCTGCACAGGAATTGGTGAATTAACCACAAGTGATCGTCTGTTCTATTTTTGTGTTCAGACACTGCAGAAGAAGCAGTTCAGACACTCTTCCAGCAGCTGTGGCAACTTGCTTTTATTTACCCCTTGGTGCTATACCTTAGACTTGTGGTCTATCTTTGCTGTAGCAGGAGCAGAACTTACTGGTGGAAATTGCTGGAGCTGAGGATAAAAAAACCAAACCTATTTTTATTCAATGTCTTTTTCTTATTTTTTCTGTTGGATTTCTGAGGGTCAAATCCAACAGTCTGAAGTCAGTCCTGTGAACTAAGACAGACACTGCTGTAGCCTTTTATTATCATCTAAGGAAGAATCATCAGGAAAGTTGAATCACAGATGAAGGAAAACAGCTGGAACTTGAAAGTCTCCCTTGAGCGGCAGGCTACGGAATTAGAAAAAAAAATAAATCAAAAAACAGGAACCCAAATCCCAGTTTTTATTCTCTTTTTTCTTTCTGCAGGAAACTGGCATTGAAATATCATCCTGATAAAAACCCTGATAATCCAGAGGCAGCAGAAAAATTTAAAGAGATCAATAATGCCCACGCAATATTGACCGATGCCACAAAGCGGAACATTTACGATAAGTATGGGTCTCTGGGGCTCTATGTAGCCGAGCAGTTTGGTGAAGAAAATGTGAACACATACTTCGTGCTGTCCAGCTGGTGGGCAAAGGTAAATAAAAGGGCAGAGAAGCTATTCTGGATTGGTATTGGAAACTCTTAGAGAGCTCCATTTTATAACTGTGCTTTTACCTTTGGAAATTGCTGTATTTCTGACACCTGGTAAATTAACTTTCTCTTACTGTGTTGTGATCTTGAGTTCAGAAGTATTTTTCTAGGAATTTCCAGTGATACAGATCTGATAAGCAAGACCTGGGTTACTAACTGAAGCTTGGACTCTTCTAGAGGATTTAGAAGAGATGAGGATTTAGGGGGTATTCTCTAGTAATATCTGCTGAATAATGTTGCAAAATGAGTACTGACTGTGAACTTGGACTCACATAAGAGAAAGTCTCCTTACATTTCATTGTACAGGTCCATTTTTCTACCCTTTACCAGCAGTGCCTCCATCTCTTGATTCCCTTAAGAAAGACAATAATTATATCACCATGCTGGTTTGCTATCTGTAAAATTATTTTCTTCAAACAACTGCACAGTGACCTATAGGAAGACTTTAATTTAGCTCGTTATCACTGTGATAAGCACCTGACAGACCTGGCTCGCTTGGAGCTGCCTTGCTCACATTCTGGGAGCATCAGTCCTCAGCCATGCCCACAGCCTTGGGCTGCTCCAAGTCCCTGCCATAGGTACATCATGACCTGTGCATCAGCTAGTACAGCTCAGTCTTTTCCAGGGTTATTTGTGCAAGTTACAGCCTGTCCTGAGCTGTTGTACCTCTGGATTTTAGTACAGATGTGCTTGTTAGACCTGTACCTTCTTCCAGATGCAGCAAAATAGTCCACTTAACTTAAATTGTAGGAATTATCCAAGCAAACCAGGCTGGCAATATTCACCTCAGTGTAAAATGTGGAGAACCACAGCCACTCTTGCACATAATTTTAGGTATTTCTTGGTGATGTAGTACAAAGCTGTAACTACTGAATTCTGTCTCTGCACTGCCATGGTTTTGCTCTCTGGTTCCTTATCCAAGTCTCACAAACTCTGTGGTCACAAGACAATAGATACAGATTATGACTGTTTCTGTGTTTTCTGTCCTCTGCAGGCCTTGTTTGTGTTCTGTGGGCTCATCACAGGCTGCTACTGCTGCTGCTGTCTGTGCTGCTGCTGTAATTGTTGCTGTGGGAAGTGTAAACCGAAACCTCCCGAAGGCGAAGAGCAGGAATTCTACGTCTCTCCAGAGGACTTGGAGGCACAGTTGCAGTCAGATGAAAGGGGTAGGTGAAAACACCACAAGCTCTCTAGGATGAGCATCAGTCCCTGCTCTAGTGCTCAGTGAGCTGACTGAGGAGAGATCAGGTTCTGGGGTGTGGATGATGAGCAGGGAATGTTTGTGCCACAAGAGTTACATGGGTGATGCTGACACCAGAGATAGAGTTGCTAACCACTCCCAGAGGGTCTTCATGGAGCCTTGTGGGATCAGCTTCAGAGCAGCCAGTGACCATCATTAGGTTCCTTCCACATCCTAGGTTAACAAATGGACCAGCCAAGTGGGATTGCAGAAAGTAGCTTCTTTGACTCTTGGGGGTGTCAAGGCAGCGTTAACTACATCAGGTGGAAAGGAATTGGCACTGCTACACTTGTAGCTCTAACACTGTTCATGAAGCTATTTCTGTAGGATTAAACCAGTCATTTAAAATATTGTGGAGCCTTGTGTGTGCTCTGATGACATTTTCAATGGGGAATGCTGAATGGTGGGTGAGGATAAGCTGCTCTTACAAGAAGAAGGAAAAATAAACATTCCACATGTAGAGTTGAGGTGAATGCTGTTGTGTGCACACTGAAAATCAGGGAATTAATATCATAACACTCCTAGAGGAGTGTAAAATGGTGTTATCAGAGTGTTGTAGGAGATGTGACTTGTGCTTACCAAAACATACAGTGCTGTGTTTGTTCCTTGGTGTGCTAAGCCTTTTGTCTTCACTTTTCAGAGGCCTCAGACGCACCTATTGTGATACAGCCAGCATCAGCCACAGAGACAACCCAGCTCACAGCTGACTCTCACCCCAGCTACCACACTGATGGATTTAATTAAGTTAAGGAAACACTGTCATTAGAATGGATAAAAAAAATACATGGCCAACTCAACACTAGAATCATGAACATTAGAAGTAGAGAACGGGGAGGGGGAATAATTCTGCCACAGTAAGAAGGCAGCTTTCCAACCTGCCGAATATATTTTGTAATCCCTTCAGCCTTTTGTCACCTTTCAGTGTCGTATCTTGATGATACGTGAAGTGCTGTAGCATGCAGTATTTAAAGCAGTTTAGCTACGGTCTTATTTGTTTCCTTTCTTTTATTTTTTCTCCTGTTTTGGTTTTTTTTTTATAGCATGTATGGAGTTATGTTAAATGTCTGTGGTGTAATGTATTGAGTTGTCACAATATCAGTGCGATGGAGACATTCTGCATTTTAAGCAGCAGTATTGGCCTAAAAATGAGATTTAAAAAGTGTCACAGAAGCCACTGTTCTTCTGTACAGCTGAGCTGTTGAAGACCTTTAGAAGTTGAGGATTTTTATTTGAGTGTAACAAGCCAATTCTTTCATTCCTCCTTCTATTCCTGTGTTATTATCTAAGCAAGTTTACAAAGCCAAGAACCAAAAAATGCTAGTCCTGCAGAGCTGGAGTTCTCTCTAATGCTGGTTTTCAGCTTAAATAAATCTACCTTGAAAAATAAAAAGGGAGAGTTGCCAATCTTTGAACAGTAAATTGAACAGCTCATTGTGTATGAGGCGATCTCCAGTGACAATGGAACCAAAATCAACTGGGAATGGGCTCCTGTGGTGGTGGCAGTGGGATTTTAACTCCAAGCACAATTCTGTTTTGATTTGAGTTTAGTTGTTTTCCTGTAATGCTAAAGACCAAATAGTGCAGCTTTGTTTCTGAATGCATGAGAATCTTAAAGTGAAACTGGTTAACTGGCTCTCACTGAGCAAATGAGTAAAATGCAGACGGTAGGCAACAGCAGAAATGTTTTTAAAAATTGGTTTAAAAAAATTTGTTCTAATTATTTGAGATTTTAATAGGCAAATGGGTTATTACATGTCTTTTTTTTAAGCTTTTGTAATACACTAACCCTTAAATTTTCTCATGAACATATTTGTGGAGTACTTAAATGGATTTTTAAGAACAAACAACCTTTATTTGTGTTTATATTGTATAATTTGCACATTGTCTTGCATTTAGATTTGTTTACACCAGTGTTTCTCTTTTCCTCAGAACAACTATGTGGGAACCACTGAAAGGTTTCCTGTACTATTTTGAAACCAAATCAAGTCTGAATTCTGTTCTAGAAACTGTGGTTTATTGAGGTTTAACTGTTAAAAAGGCATTTTATGCAGCTGCTGAATTGCTGGTGTATTTTAGTTGTCAACAGTCCTGCTTTAGGTGATACAGAGTCAGAGTCTAGAACAGCTCCAGAGAGCCCACACTTGGCACTTTCAGCGGGTAATTACAGCCTCGTTAATTTTCATCATTACGGTTGTATATCACAATGACTCTACTGTCCCTCATACCCTTATCTCCCTGATTTGTTTTTCCCCTCTTTCTGTGGAGGGGCTGTTGGCACCTTCCCCCCATGTCAGCTGCTCCCTTACCAGCTCCAGGTGGTATTTTGGAGTAAAGATCTGCGGGTCTGCCCAAAAACCACCAGGAAAGGGCAGGGACTCAGAGAGCCATTCTGAATATATTTTGCCGCTGTCTTTGCATGAGAACAAGGATGGAGCACGTGAAATCTGCCATGAAACTGTGTTAAATGTGCTGGGTAGGAGAACATGTTCTCCCCACGGTCTCAGTGCTCAGTGAGGAGTGTTTGCACACCCAGGCTTTGCTGTGGCTGTTGCTACAAACACATATTTGCCTGCATGGGAGCTTGCTGCAGATCAGCATGATTTTAGTACCACATCCAGCCCCCAGAATTCCCCCAAAAACCTGTTACTTTTAATTAATGGCTAAATTTAAGCAGCTCATTCCTTAAGTAATTTCTTCTTTGCCCATAAGTCCTTACAGACCTGAAATGGGGTGGTTTACTGCAAGATACTTTTAACTTTTCCTGACTTGGATTGTCCTGACTTGAGGACATTTGCGTATGATTTGGCTTGAGGTCCTTATTTAGTTAATGTCTTTCTTTGACCCTTTGGAACAAAAAGCCATTTTTAGGCTTAAACCCAATATCACTTTGTCCCTGTAGATTTTGCCTGAAGCCTGTTCTTGGTGGAGAGTTGTACTCTGGAATATGCTTGGACATGTGCAAGCTTTGTCCTCTCCACACTCACTGGTTAAAATCACCCC
This sequence comes from Lichenostomus cassidix, assembly GCF_008360975.1. Classification (NCBI taxonomy): domain Eukaryota; kingdom Metazoa; phylum Chordata; class Aves; order Passeriformes; family Meliphagidae; genus Lichenostomus; species Lichenostomus cassidix. The sequence goes on along the minus strand of NC_139500.1, from coordinate 6,607,680 downwards.
TATCTGTGCAAATTGTGTTCTTGGTAAAAAAAAAAAGGTGTTGAGGTTTTTTGGCTTTGTAAATAAGCATGGTTGATTGGATGGAGTCAATGAGGAATCCCATATTCCCTGGGATCTGTTCCATTCCCTGTCCCTGTGTTAATCTTGGACAATTTCCTCTAGGTGCTAAATATACCTTGCTGATGTTCTTGGGCTAAGCAAAACCAGCACAGTGGGTAACATAGCTGGGTTGTTGGGTGTTGCTCTGCTGCAGGGCAGCTTTGCCCCCAGTGCTGGGGATTGGATGTCACTGTTAGTTTGGAACAATACTCTTGTTTCTTAACCTCTCTGAGCTGTTTCCACAGAAGTAGAGAAGCTGGTTGGAAGTTGTGGCTCCAGGGAGGCATGTTACATACCTGGAGTCACTCTGCAGGCTCCTGACAAGGGAACTGAAATGTGGGCAGCATGTGAGGACCAGAGGCAGAACAGTTATCTGTGGGGAACAATGACATCCACGATAAGTTTGCAGTTCTAGTTCTTTGCTTAGCAAGGGATGAGTTTGGAGAGAGACTGCTTTCCTGTTGATTCTGTCTGTGGGAGGTGTGTGAACAGGAAATTAGTCTGTTACGTGCCAGAGTGATGTTAGATGCTCCAAGGGAAGCTGTTCCGAGATCTCAGTTACAGGGAATGATGGGAAAACATAATTCTAGATGAATATTCATGTTTTTTGAAGCTGTTTCAAGTTTGCCCATGTTACTATCTAATCTCTGAGTTTCGTATTGTTGTGTAGTAGTCAAGTTCTTCTTGAACTATGTAAGGAAGCAATTTAAACATTCCTTCTTTAAAGCCAAAACCGTGTCATTGGCACATAAGTAGGTTAATGTCCACTTCTCCCCTCTTGGAGGGAAGGTACAAGAGTACCCTGGGCTCTTACACGAATTGCACTTCATTATGGCCAAGTAGAATCCTAGGAAATGCAAAGTTCTATTGGGAATAATGGTTTAATATCTGGCAGAGAAGCTCAGACAGGAGTTCTGAGCTTGGGCGGGGGGAGCTGCAGCATCCCAGCACTGTGGCCTGACCTGGCTTAATGCAGAATGTTTCCCTCCAAAATCAAACCTGAGCACTGTCCATCTCTGTCCAGCGTGTTGCCAGAATTAAAACTTGAGCTTGGATTTTATTTATTTATTTGTTTCTTTAAAGTTGTATCATTTGTACAAGTTGCCTGAGTCCTCCCTTCCAGTTGTTTGGCCATCCAGCTCCTCCAGTTTCTCCAGCACCAATTTCCTTAGCACTTGTTGCTCCATTGGGGTGAATCCCATCTGGAGGGTTGGTGTTCAAGATACAGATTTATCCCTGTGTTGCATGGGGAGCCATTCCTAGCTTAGGTGAGGAGGGAAAGCTGCTGCTGAGAGTGCTCAGGTGCCAGCTGTCCCTCCTGGCCCACGGAGCTGCTGGAAAAGGAGGTGCTGGATCTGTCCTGCTCATCCTGCATGGGATGGGAACATCCTAAACACACTGTACTGAAGGGGCATTGCTCCCCTTAAATGCCAGTCTCATTTTGTTAGTGATTTTTGTAGGAAATTCTTAAATATTTATCTGTATATAAATTTATGTAAGACCTCGGTGGCGTCCCATAGGGTGTCGGTTTTTGCTGGTCCCATGCAGTGACGTTTTAGAGCCATGTTCCCTTTTTAGTCTTCTTTTTAGATTTGTAATCTTTTTAAACTGCTTTAGATATTAGCACTCCTAGTGTTCTTAAAGTGGGATGTTCTTGGAGGTTTGGAGGGGCAGAACTGAGGAGGAGGGCTTGAGCACGGCACAGAAACACCCAGTCCTGCAGCAGGGCTGCGGTCAGGGGAGTGCAGCTCTCCAAACCCTTCCTGTCAGCCTGTAAACACCTCACATGGGTGTAACCAGGGCAGGATCCTGACAGAAAAACTATTCCTGTCCCATCTGTGAGGCGGTTTTGTAGTGTGGGGGGACACCAGTGCACTCTGGGGGGGCTGTTCCAGAGCGTTTGTACCACGCACGCTCCTTCTCTCAACTACTTCGTGCCCTTCCTCTGGTGCCCTTCGATCTTTTTGCCAGTTCTGGATAATTTAGGAAATTTATGCTGCAGGTTTTTTGTACCCAGTGCACCTGTATCTTGGCATCATGTTTAACAGGTCACTCTGGCAGGGTGGTCAGGGCAGTTTGCAGCCCCCACTTCGTGTCAGTAATCCCGAATGGTGTTTAAAAGCATTAATCTCAGAGCACTGAGCCGTAACCCCCCAGTTATAGTTTATAGTGTCAGGTCGGTATAAACTTCACATGCTTCAGCATCTGGTGCTGCTTCTTTGTATTCTAGTGGAAATCATCTAGTTTGTAGTGTCTCATTGCACCAACAGCTGCTTAAAATCTCTCGAAAGAATCGTAGCCAGTAGCTCACCAGGTGGCAGGAAATTTGTCAGTGTTCAGCTCCTGCAAGATCCATGGTCCCCTCCACAAGCTGCCTTTGGAGGCTTACTGGGACTGTCTGGGACTCAGCAAGACTGCAATTCCCGTGTTCTTCCAAGAAGACACTTCCTTTACAAGGAGAAGCCACAGGAGGGAAGCTGGCTGTCTGATGTTTGCACAAGCCAAATGCCAGAAATCTGGAAGACGAACTTTCATTATGCCAATGTCACATGCACAGTTCATTTTGGTGTTAAAAGGATAGATGCTGGGAATTTCTGGTGGTTATATATATATATATGTATGTATATGTATATGTATAGAGGAAGCTCTTATATAAACTGGCTGTTCATTCCTGAGTGCCGTTGTCTTCTCTGCTCCCTCTCCCAGCCCTGTGGGTGTGTTCTTGCAGTCTGTGAGCGGTTGCTTGTCAAACCATTCCAAAATTTAACAATCTACTTGAATTCCATGAGCTGCCCCTTGTCCCAGCTTCTCTAGCTGGAACTGGACTCTGCCTGCTCCAGCTTTCCTTATGAGGAGAGAAGGGAGACCTGGCAGAGGGCACAGCTCTGGAGTGAGTGGAATTTGTGCAGCTGGCACGTGGGGTGTTTAGATGTGGTCAATGTGCTCATCACTGAAGCTGTGATAGAACACATAGATTTGGGTTTTTTCCCTAGTTTTCACCACATTGGACTCCCCGGAGCGGGGCTGGGTGAGCTCACAGAGCAAGGTCCACCTCGTGCTGAGGGTGTGGGCTGCAGCATCACGTGTGTGTATGTATGTATATATGCACATATGTATATATTTATACAACAGGTGTGCACCTTGGGTTTTTCTTTGGTGGTAAAAACATGAGATTTGGCTCCAAGTAGTGCTCTGAACTCAGCCAGACAGGGGGAAGGTATGAGTTTTGTGTGGCCACAATTGTGCTTCTTTGCTCTCAGCTGCAGGAAAACCCAAACCCAACCTGTGGGGTCAAGGGACTATGTGAGGACATGGTGAAGGAGCCTGTTGTATAAATAAATGGGTCCTAGGAGTGGGAGAAGCACCTTCTGCTCCCCACACCCTGCTCAGGGAGCTCCCACATGAGCAGTTTGCACAGCTGGGTGCCACCCCTCCACCTGCAGGACTTGGAGTTACTGAAATCCCTATACCTGAAGCTGGCAGTGATCCATGTGAAGGCACAACGGTTGTGGCCAATGAACATGTGAGTCCCACCATGTCCCCTCTGGCCATGCTGGATAGTCACCACCGCCCTTCTCCTCCTCAGGCTGTTCCTTCCAGGGGCTGTTCCTGGCATGCAGCGCACTGGGGGTTCCTGCTTCATGGCAGAAATGGGGGAACGTTGGGGAGATTTTTACTGCTGACACCTCTGAAGTTGTGACCATCACGGTCAATGACCTTCAAGTTTGCCAATTCCAAACACTGTTTCCTTGCTGGATGCTGAGCCGATTGCTGTCATTCCTTCCTCCCTCTCATCCCGCTGTTGCCTGCCTTGCTGGCGCAGCACGTGGATGGGTTGGTTGGTGTCACTGCTGACATCCCAGGCGGTTTATCTTCATTTTGCATGTGAGCAAGGCCCTGAACTGTGTAATTCGTCATGGGGTTTGGTTTCCTGGCCTCTTTATGGAGCCAGAGGGAGCTGAGGACGCCGGGAGAGATGCGTCTGCATTTGCACTGCACTTCAACTCGGGCGGGGTGGGGGATAGGGGGAGCCCATCTTTAAAATGAAAAAAATAGTAAAAAAACCCCAACCCAAACCCACCACAATCGAAGTATAAATGCATCTGAGAAGCAATTATAATATAGACATATATCTATTTTGTTATGTTACTAAAGGACCATACTTTGAGTTGTCTGTAAGTAGACGTGGCTGTCTGAACTTCGTGGATTGTAACACTCGATACTACTGAGCTCCTGTACATACCCGCAGCGACGGCAGAAGGAATTATTTTCTGTTTTAGCATGGTAATTTGTGTCTTGTATGTCCGAATATAAACTAAAATAAAGATTGCTAAGTTATCGGAAACCACTGTTGTAAAATAAATGTTTTCAATGCAGAAACGCCCATCAGATTTTTCTTTATTTGCACGCTGGGACTCAGCACAAGAGGGAGGGGATGTGGGACACGGTGGGGCTGGCTGGGAAGTCGGAGGTGGGAGAGGTCACCCATCCCTGGGATGGGCACTGGGTGCAGGAACTGTAGTTGTTCCCCTCTTCCCCTCCTGAGATTGTTCATTTTGGAAAGGTGAGTTCCACATTTGATGGAGGTGAGCACAAAATTGTGTTTCAGCTTGGGGTTGTTAGGTCGGACAGAGCTTTGAGCAACCTGGTCTAAAGGGAGGTGTCCCTGCCTGTGGCCCGTGTTGCCCTGGCAACACCGAAAGCTTCTGGAGCAGAGCAGCCTCTTGGGAGAGGCAGGGGTGGGGTGCAGGGTTGGGCTGGATTGGGTTCACAAAGCTGACACCAACCTGCTCAACTTGGGCACATGCTCCTCACCTGCACTCCTGTCTTGGTACAGTCTGGTCTTTACCATGATTTCTGTCCCAACCCCATAAGTGTCTGCTCCCTCCCTGTCCCCTCTCTGATGTCCCCAGGGAGCCAGAGATCCTGTCCATCCCTGTGCCCACCCTAGTCAATCACCCACGGTTGGGATGGCTCGGCTGGCCTGTGGGAGGGATGTTGATCCCTTCCCTGGTTTGCAGATTGCAGGGCGCTGGGACAATTTTCCTCTTTCCACCACGACTGTCAGTGCCTGGGAGCCTTCCCAAACCCTGTTCAGCCCCGTCAAGCCTGGCAGTGGACTGTGCACAGCTTGGAGTGGGAATGGCTGCTCTGAGCATGAAGCTCTGATTGCCAGAGGGGGATTGAGCTGATGGGGTCTCCATGCCCCAGAGAGGACACAGCTTGGGGAGGGAGGGGGCCAGGACCCTCTAGGGGGTTGCAATGCTCTTGCAGCCAGTGTTTTACATAGATGCTTATCTTCCTCCAAGAACTGCCAAGCTCAGGTGTCACTAAACCTTGTCCCAAATCCCCAGCTGTGACACAAAAAGGTGCAGACTTGCTGCAAAGTTGGGAAGCAGCAGCTTTCAGAGCCGTTAGGAGGGATATTGGAGAAGCCCTGGTTGGGTCTCAGGGTGCAGAATCCAGCCAGGGAGACATTACCTGCAACACTCAGAGCTCTTTATGCTGATGGTTTTCATCTAAAGAAGCATCTGGCATTGCTCTGGTGTTTTTGGGGCGACCTGGTTTGGGGTCCACAGGTTTATGAGAGTGTGGAAGCATAAGAGCACAGCAGCAGGGCAGGTACGAGCGTGACTTTAATGCACAACAGTGACACGCGGGACGCAGTGACAGGAACACTGCCAGGCAAGGTGGGGACTCCCTGGGCACAGCTGCAGCCCCCGGCATCCCCCCCGTTCTCCGCTCTGCCGTGGTGTCTTGTTACGGGGTCGGTCTCCTTCATTCCCCCGCCTGCAGCGACCCTCCCTCATTTTCCTATACTCTGCAGCAAGAGCTTATTGCTGAGCGCCTTCTGAGCCAGTCTCTCCTCCCGGGACATTTCCAGGAACTCGCGCAGGAGGTGGAAGGTGAGATCCAACGAGTTGGGTTTGCCGTCTCGCCTCTTGCCGGTTTGCAGCGCCCGCGGGGCTCGGGGGGCCGGGGTGGGCTCTGCCCCGTGGAACTGGCACAGTCTTTGGGGCAGGGGATCGGTGGCGGGGACCGGGGGTCGCGGGGCTCCCATCCAGGGCTCCCAGGTGAGTTGGGGGGCCAGGCTCAGCCTGCGGGACGGACCCCGGGGCCACTGCAGGGGGGAGCAGGTCTCCGAGGGCAGGAAGAGCAGGACGAGGACGGAGGCAGCTGAAATCATCCTGACCCGCATGGCAGCCACTCCGGGGCCAGAAGCCTGCAAGAACAGCACCCCCCACCCCCGACCCCCACATCCCCCGCTGCGGTCAGGGGTCACTGGAGGGGCTTCACCCCGTTGGGGATCCCCGCCCCAGGGATGAGATTCTCTGGGGATGAACCCCCCGGGACAGGATCCCCACCCCGCCTATGGGAATCCCACCCCCCAGTCCCTGGGACAGGACCCTTCTGGGGGCAGCACCCCCCGCGGGCTTGCACCCCCCACCCGGGGACGGGACACCCCTGCTCCCGGCATGGGATACCCTGGGACGGGACCCTCCAGGACCTGGGACCCCCCGCGAGGGGACACCCCTCCACCCCGGGATACCCTTCTCTCCGCGGGACCAGGCACCCCGGGCTCGGGATCCCCCTCCTCGTGCCGGGGCTCCCGGGGGGCGGCGGTGGCTGTCGCTGTCCCCATGCGGGTCTCACCGCTCTCCGGCTCTCCGCTCGCCGCTCTCCTCCCGCAGGACGCGCCGCTCCGCGCCGCCCGCGCCCCGCGCTATATAGGGGCGGTGGGAGCCACGTGATGGGAGCGGGGCCGGGATCTGTCCGCGGTGCTGAACGGGGGGACAGCCGGGGGGACACGGGGGGACGCGGCGGGGAGGGGGCGGACAGGGTGGGGAACACGCGGGGGTGCGCAGGGGCGCGTGGGGGTGAAAGTGTGGGGGGACAGGGCGGTGTGTGGGGTGGGGGAAGGAGAGTCTGGGAGCGGGACACAGGGATTGACGGGTATGTGGGTCCGGGGGATAGGGGGGTGAGGGGGCTGAGTGTTTTGGGGGCCGTGGGGGTGTGGGAGATGTGCAGGGGTGTGTTTGCAAGCGGGCAGAAATATTTTGAGCGGTGTTCCTGTGTGTGTCGGGGTGTGAGGGGAGCTGGAGCGATGGGAGGGGTGGGAGGTGTGTGAGTTCATGCGTGAGCACCACGGACCCTCCGTGTGTTAGGGGGTGACTGGGGGTGCAGCAGGACCAGCCAGCCAAGCCCCACACTCCCACACAGCATCAAGAGCTGTTTCCTGGCACTTGGGCCCTGGACACCCCCATGGAGCCCTTCATCCTCTCGGGGCCAGTGTGCCCATGGCAGAGGAGCACACAGGGGCACACTGGGGCACTCTGGGGCTCGGCCCTGAGCTCTGCAGCGTTTCATGCCGCAGGGAAAGTTTTCCCGACGGCTCCTTCGGCAGTTGTTTGATGAAGGCAGCCCCTGCTGCTTCCCGGCTCCACCCGGCGATGCCTCTCCTGCCATCACACAGATGAAAACTTCACTGCAGAAGCAAAATGCTTTTCCAGAGCACAGTTTTCCCCCTTTGACACAGCACAAAGGCATGGTCTTCTCCCAGCCTGATCCTAGCACAGACACACACCCAGGGATGCATCCAGGGATCCAGGTGAACCATGTGAGGGATTAATTTGCCTTTCTCTCCCTCCCTGCTGGAGCCTCCACTGCCCGACCCTCAGACTTCAACGAACACTTCCTTCACCTTGCGGAGGTACTGCTGTCTCTAAAATTATAATTCCCTTCTGAGAAACAAACTTTTCAAGAGAAGGGGAAAAAACAAGCCACTCCACATTAGGCAGAACTTGGATGAATGGCAAGAACCTCTCCCCATCCTCCTCCATGGCAGGAGCTACATGAAAAACAAAGGCTCTGCAGAGTTCTGAGGGTCACTGGAAACGGCTCAAGAGGTCTGTGGGGGTGGCAAGCAGGGGAGGCCCCAAGCCTCCCCAGCTGCAGAATAATTCCCAGCAGCAGCAGACAAGCACTGGCTGGGCAGAAAGGGGGAGCAGCTGCCTCCCGCTGGCTTTGTGAGCCTTTTAAGTCCTTTTCTTCAGTGAATCATTGAGATCCACTCTCATTTCCAGCGCTCCACCTGAGCCTGCTTCTCTCCCTGTCCCCTATGCCTGACCCCGTGCTGTTCCCTACCACGATACCGGTGCTGAGCCTGGCCCTGCTGCACTGCCAGGAGCACTGCCTGCAGCTCCCAGGGCAGACCCAAGCCCACTGGGGGCTGAGGGCAAATGAGACCCCAAAATCCTGTAAAGAGATGAACCTACCTCTGCCAGTGCCTGGAGCCAAGCATGGCGAATGGAGCTGCCTCCCCTGTGCTGCCTGGCTGCTCATGGGGGCTCCCAGTATGGTTATAAATCTTCTTGAGGTCATGTCAGGACCTGGTGGGTCCAGGGGGTCCAGCTGAGTGATTTTGGCTGCTCCTCTGCATGTGTGGCTGGGCTGTCCCTAAAAAATTCTTTCTGCTGCCCCTGTTGGAGCTGCTCTCAGGGGGGCCACGGAGACCTGCAGCAATAGGGGCTGATGCCCAGAGCACCACTCAGGGGCCTTTGGGGCCACCTTGTCTCAGAAGAGTGAGCCAGTGGCTCTGGGCAGAGTTTGCTGTTCCTGCACTGCCACCAGCATGGCTGAGAGCAGGCGCAGAGAGAGGCAGCTCAGTTCACCCCTTGTCCCCGTGGCCTGCACTCTGACTGGTAACACTTTAGACCATTTATCTTTAGGATTAGTAATTTAATTGTGGGAAAGACAGTGATTCCGACAAGTTCGTCTTGTGTTTGTACTTTATTTAGGAAGCTCAACTTGAAAAATTAAAAATACCCTTTTTTTCCCTGCTCCCTTCATAAATTACTGACACATCCAGCACTGATGGGCCCTGTGCACTGCCTGGGGATTCATTATCGTCACTTTCAGGGCTGTCACTCTCTCTTTCCCTAATCAGGAATGTGAGAAGCGACGTGTTAACGATGCTTTCAGGGATGCCAAACTCACCCCTGGGCTGTGCTCACTGGCGCACAGAGGCAGGATCCGGGTGCGAGTCGGAGAGGTTCCTAATTAGGTGCTTTTGATACTCGGAGCCTCCTGTCACATGAGCAGCGATTCGCACGCGGCAGCTGCTGCATCACCAACTGCGGCAACTTCGGCCAAACTTCCAGCAGCTTCTCCTGAGGAACACGTGGGATTTGCTGGCCTCTTTCGTCCCTTTGCTCCTTGGGGACTGACACCCACTTTGGTCCTTGCCCATCCTCACGAACAGCAGTGTCAGGGTGCAAAGCTCTGGTGTCCCCCTGCTCCCCGCTGTGCTGCTCCGTGTGCCAGCAGAGGTGGCAGCCATGGGGCTGCTGGGGGCTGGTGCTGCCCGTCCCGCTCTGGAGAAGGCATCTCATGGGCTGACGAACCTGAGATTGACCCTGATGTTTCACCATTCTCAGGTTAGACAGTCCTCGAGGTGCCCCTCACTGGGGCAGCTGCCGAACCCCCTGCCATGTGCCTTGTGCCTCACACTGTGTGCTTGCCCAGACCTCCCAGCCTCTGAAGAATTTGGAGGAGATAGCAAAGAAGCAGTCCCTTGGCTCTGTTTTTATGGTGGGGTTATCTGTGGGGCCCACCCAAGCCTCCTCACATTGCCCTGCATGCTCCCAGGGAATCATGGAATCACAGACAATCTGGGTTGGAAAAGCCCTCTAAGAACACCAAGTCCAGCCATTCCCCCAGCATGGCCAAACCCACCACTAAACCATATCCCCAAGTACCACATCCACTCTTCTTTTAAATCCCCCCAGGGATGGTGACCCCACCACTGTCCTGTGCAGCCTGTTCCAGTGCTGGACAACTCTTTTGGTGAAGAAATTTTCCCTGATATCCAACCTAAACCTTCCCAGGTGCAATTTGAGGCTGTTTTCTCTCCTCTTGTCATTTGTTACCTGCAAGAAGAGACCAACCCCAACCTCCTTTCAGGGAGTTGTAAGAAACAATGAATGTTAAAAGCTTATCAATCAGAACAAGTGAAATTAGTAAGAAATTAAAGGGAAGGGTTTTCTTTTCCTTGTTAGGCACTGATGAGCTCCATGCAAGAAATGAGCGAGCCTGGAAAGCCGTCAGCAAAAATAGCACTGAGAAAGGAATCCATTATCTGTTTTCAGCTCCTTTCTGGATTTCTTACTTTGTTTGGGTCCAAACACACTCCCACTTCTGTGGTGGGGACCGAGCCAGATGCAGCTCTGGGTACTCCACATACAGTCAAGACTACTCAAAGGAGGGACTGTGGATTTCCCTCTGAGAAATGGAAGACAAATCTTTCTGACAGGAGCAAGAGGATTGTGGAACCACAGCCCAGCTTTACCTTCTCCAATATCTGCATCGGAAATCTGCGCAGTTTTGGGGGGTTTAAACTTTGCATTGTGGGCTTGCAAAGATGAAAAAGAAAAGGAAAAAGCCAAACAGAATTCATTTCTCTGAGCAAGGTGAAGTTTTAGTAAGTTTAATATAGAGAATAAAGTATGGCAGAATCTTCCCAATTGGCCCCAAGCAGAACAGCGGAAAACACTTCCAAAAATAATCAGGAATCATTTGCAGAAGGAAGGAAGAGAGGGTGCAGGGCAGTGCCTGCCTTACCTGTGAACCCAGGACCAGCTCCCCTGCATGGCTGCCAGCCCTCTGGCCTGCTCTCCTCCCCCTGCCACCCCCATGCTGGCTTTTATGGCCTTTCTTGTCACCAGGCTGAGCCGAGTCGGGCCACAGCGAGCTGCCACGCTCTCTGCTGGCTTCCTGTTTGCTCATCGAGCGGCTGCGGTAAAATTTCCATTACACGCTGGACAGGCAGGGCGGCAGAGAGAAGTGAGGCAAAAAAATGAAACCCCAACACGACTCTGTGTTTTAGTGGTTCTTTTAACTCGTTTGAAAATGAGAAAGTGCTGTTAGATGGAGACAGAGGTGAGAAGGGATGCCCTGGCTGGGGGAAATGAAGACTATCCTCCAGTCTTGGTCCAGCTGCTCTGGTTCCTCCTCCCTGTCCCCAGGGGGATGGAGAGAGATCCTGCTCTGCAGTTCAACAAGAAGGTCCTCCTTCTCACCCCCACCCCAAAAAAATGTTTCCCAAATGCTGTCTCAGTGAATGGAGCCATAAAACAAAGCTCCGTCCTGCCCTGACCAAGAGCTGTGGGGTGTCTGCATCCCCCTCCACCTTAAAGCCACTCTGTCTCTGCCAGCAGATCCTCCAGCGATGCAAAACCCAGAGAGGAGAGCAGATCTGGAGGAGAGCGATTTATTTCAGTCTTTCATTTAACTGCAGTGTGTGCAGAAAAGAGCCATTTTGGCTGTTGAACAGAGGAGGGCAAAGGGAAAGGTGCAAAACTGCCTGCCATGAGTATATGGAACCCGTCAAAGGATCCACCTGGAGCAGTGTCTCTTGGTCTGGAGGGGAACAACCCCATGGCTGGAATGAGATGAGCTTTAAAGTCCCTTCCCACTCATTGCGGGATTCTATGATTCAACAAACGTAAACTGAAAATTCACTGCAATAAGCAGCGACACCTTCCACTATCCCAGGTTGCTCCAAGCCCCATCCAACCTGGCCGTGGACACTTCCAGGGATAGAACAGCCACAGAATTTCTTCCCAATGTCCAATCTAACCCTGCCCTCTGTCAGGTTGGAGCCATTCTCACTTATCCCGTCACTCCATGCTCTTGTTCAAAGGCATTGAGGTCAAATGAAGTCTTTTAAACATCTTTTATGTTTCTAAATGCCTCTGTGGTGAGTGAGCTCAGCCAAGGATCACTCTCAGCAGCAGACAGCATGAGTTTGACTTAAGGTGCTGCCAAAAAAGTTTCCAGTGGCACCAGATAAACACACTGATGCGTGACCTGTCGGACATATCGGCTGATTGCTGCGCATGGCACTCCTCCTTCAACAACTTCAAAATACCCCATTTTCCACCACCGTTTGATACTGACTTCTGAAAACCCGCCTCTGCTGGCAAAGCAGAGTGTTTGATGCCAGCCCCGACAAATCTCTTCGTTTACAATGCATGGAAAATCAGCATTTTTTAAACAATCAGCCAAGATCGTGCCCTGCAGAGCTGTGGGCTGGACATGCCAGGTCCAGAGAGCCACAACATGCTGCTTGCCCAGACCCAGGACCGAGAGCTGGCCTTGACAGCACAGCCCTCTCCTGCAATGAATTGCCAAGTCCTCAGATGAGTGTTGGGGCCAGCACACAGGTTTCAGCCCACAAGATCTGTGCCTTGCTGTACAAACAGCAATCAAGCAGCTAACAACTTCAAAAGGAAAATGAGTTGTTTCTTCTGACCCATTGTTCCCTTGGCTCCTTTCCAGCCCCACTGAGCCCACAAGAGGGGCAGCCCCAGTGCTGGAGCTCCTCATGCCGTTACCTCGGGTAAGGAGAGATTTCATCTATTTCAGAGAAAACTGAGCCCATCTGCTACAGAAAGAGAAAACACAACCCGAAAGTCCTCCTCTCAGGTGTTCCTGCCTCGAAATGACTGTGGTTGCTCTTTGATGGTCAAGCAGGCATTGTTCACCTTCTTTTTTTCTGTTGGCTTTTTCTTGTGTTGGTTTTCTTTTTTTTTTTCTGTAACCGTTCGGATCTATTTTTAGTGACGAGGGGATGGTGCTCAAGAGGCTTTGCCACGGGTCAGATCAGTGGGGGTTTGGGTCACTCTGGATGCCAGGCAGGCAGTGAAGCACAGCCAGTCGTGGTGGTCCTACCATAGGATGTGGGACCCCAATGATGGTGGGGGGCTTCAGGCACTGCTGAGAGCAGGGGTCCCACATAGGGGGTTTGGGATCCTGATGAAGGCAGGAGAATGAAGACACTGCCAGAAATGGGGGTCTTGCCATGGGAGGTGGAACCCCAGCAATGGTGGGGGGTTGCAGCTGAGCCCACAGGTACCTAGGGGTAGCAACAAATCAAATACTTTCGGTATTTTTTTTTGTCTGCTTTAATAAGACACCTGAAGCGTTGTTTGCAATTAGAAGAAAAGGATTTTTTCCAGCTCTTTTCGCCAGTGCCTCCATGTTATGGAGGAGGCAGTAGGGAAGGTTGCCACGGTGTCCCTGTGTGCCACATGGCTGGTCAACAGCAGGTGGGTGCTGGAGCTGTCCTGGTTAGGCTTTGCAGAGTGCTGGGCTCAGCCATGCTCAAAACCCACCACTTTCGCCCTTTTTTCCACTTGAAAACATGGTCTGACCCTGGCGGGGTGGTTTGGGCTGCTGAAGAGACCTGCAGCATCCCCCACCCTGCTGTGATGAAGCCTCATGGCTGGGGCTGCTCAGAAAGCCTTAGATCGATATCTTGGCAAGAAAAGAGTGGTTTTTGTTCTGTTCCACCAGCCCAGCCCATGGCCAGCATGGCTGCAGAGCCTCCGGCTGGGGGGAGGGAGGGAGGGAGGACCCGCCTGCCGCCCACGCGGCGTTTCCGACGTGGCGTTTGCTACCAGCAGTTTGTCACAAACAAAATAAATTCTGTCTCCTAGCCCTGAAACTAAATAGGGTCTGGCAGTGCTGGTAATGGTGGTGTGAGGGAGAGGAAGGTGGCGGTGTGAGGAAGGGTGAAGGAGCCAAGATGGCATGAGGGCAATGGTGGCAGTGAGGGTGGCAGCCACCAGAAACAGCGTTGAAGATGAATCGGATATGGTTGCCTCAACGCAGGTGCAGTGTGGGAGGAGAGGAGATGGCTGCACATTTTCCAGTGGCGGGAGCAGCCCTCAGCTGGGGAAAGGAGGGAATGGCTCCATGTTTGCCCGTGGCACAGGGCTGGGGTGCTGAGGCAAAATAATCACAGAATGGTAGAATATACTGAGTTGGAAGGGATCCACCAAGATCATTGAGTCCAACTCCTGGCCATGCACAGGATGCAAAGTCCCACCATGTGCCTGAGAGCCTAATGCAAACCCTTCTTGAATTCAGAGAGACTGGGTAGTGCAGATCGGAGTAAAAAGGTGGCTCTACTGGGGAAAGTGGAGATCTGAGGAAAAGGAGGGATCTGCTAAGGAAAAATGGTGACTCCACCATCGCTCTGGGCTGCCTGTTCCAATGTCTGAGCATCCTTCATGTACAGAAATTTTCCCTAATATCCATTCTAAACCTCCCATGGCACAATTGTTTCTTCTTGTCCTGTTGTGTGTTACCCAAAGGCAGACACTGACCGTGCTGGGGGTGAGGAGGTGTTTTACCCACCCTCAAGTAAGCAACGTCTGGATACCCCATCCCTGGAAGTATTCAAGGCCAGATTGGATGGGAATTGGAGCAACCTGTTCTAGTGGAAGATGTCCCTATCCATGTCATGCTCTTCCATGGACCTGGTGACCCACCGCTGCTGACCTGCTGCTCCCGCCTAAACCCCCCATGCCTGCCTGTCCTCCCGTTTGTGCTCATGAGCTCTCCTTCCACCCACACAGGGAACTATTTTTAGCAGGCACTAATCAAGTGTCAGTGCTGGCTCTGAGCGTGGCTTTCAGCGGAGGGCTCCTTCTTTCACCAAGTGCTGGCAGGAACTCGGGTGTGTGTTTTCTTTTAAATCTGTTTGAGAATTTACACAATGTGCTGCAGAGCAGTGGCGGTTATTTCGGGCTCGTCACACCCAAGCCCACACTGAGTGATCACCAGGTGACTCTCCATTTTGGTGAGGGCTTGGCAGAGCACCCCCCTCTCAGTCCCACGCTGCCAGGAGCACCTGCTTGCCTTGCCTGACCCTTCAGGAGCCAGCTCAGGGCCAGGGATGCCCAGACGAGAGGTAGGTTTGCTCCTCTTGGCACGTTTATCTCCTGCATTGGTACTTTGAATCCTGCGGGAAAGGAAAATGCTTCATGTTCAGCCCTGGAGGTCACAGCCTCCTCTGGCTGAACCCCCTTCATGTGGGGCTGGCTCCCCTTCCATCGGGTCACCCTGCTCTGTTCCCTGTGTCCTGGGACAGATACAGGACCTGCTCCTCACCACGTCTCGAGCAGCTTGAGCAGTTTCAGCAAGAGCTGAGGTTGGGGTGAGCTCTGTTTCACTTTGGTGCTGAACTCACAACAGGGATGTGGTGCTTCTTCAGGTGAATCACGACATGATCTGAGCTGAACTTCATCGAATCATAGAATCTCCTGAGTTAGAAGAGACCCACAAGGATCATTGAGCCCAACTCTTGAGCACAGAACACCCCAACAATCCCACCCTATGCCTGCAACTGTTGTCCAAATGCTCCTTGAGCTCTGGCAGGCTTGGGACCGTGACCGCTGCCCTGGGGAGCTTGTTTTAGTGCCCATCCACCCTCTGGGGGAAGAACCTTTTCCTAATATCCAATCTAAAACATCTCATGACACAGCTCCAGACGTTCTCTCAGGTCCTGTCCCTGGGCATACACAGAGATGAGTGACAGCCCCTCCACCTCCCTCAGGAGGAAGCTGCAGACCTCAACAGTCTCCTCTCAGTCTTCTCTTCTCCAGGCTGAACAAACCAAGTGGCGTCAGCTGCTCCTCGCATGGCTTTCCCTCCAGATCCTTCACCATCCTCCTGTAGATCCTCTGGATGCTCTATAATAGCTTTGGTTTCCCTTCAGACAGGTCGAACTGCCTCTCCTCTGGCACCAAGTCTTCATTTGGATTGAGGCTGTGGTATTCTAGACCTCCCACCACTGCTCATGGCATCTCCCTTCCCTTGACTGTAGTGTTGAAGGGTCAGGAATCCTTCTAGGCACCCATGGGAAGTGACAAAGAATGGCTCCATTCAAGAAAACCAGAGAAAAAATTTATTATCGTCCTTTATAAAATATCTCCAATAAGTTATATAGGCAAATATTTAAATTAAAATAAATTAACTCCGCTCTATGCTGGGACACGCGACTGTCCATAAAGTCAAACTAGGATTTATGTTTCTTTGAAAAAATATGCCCTAGATCTCCGATGTAAGATTTGAAAAAAATATCTATGCTTGGTGAGAGGAAGAAGAAATCTGCACTGGACAGAGGGGTTAAGGTGCGGTGCTGAAGCTGCCTGGTGCCAGTGGCACCTCCACATCCAGCTAAGTGCTAAGAGCATCCTCATCATCGCTCCAGTCGGGAGGAGCATCTGTCCCGAAGTACCGATCACCAAAATTCCCTGTGGGGAGAGAGAGAATCAGAGTGCAGCACTGTGGGAGCCTTGGGACCCATCCTCCCGCCTGTCCTCATCCCAGCAGGCAAGGGGACCAAAGCAGGTTTATCTGACAGCTTGAGCAGCAGGAAAACTTGAGTGGCAGCAAAACTGGAGCAGCCTGGAGGCTGGTTTAGCACCCGGTGGAAGGTGTTTCCTGGCACAGTATAGGTGAGGACAGAAGAACAAAGTGAGCTTATTTTGGGTGAACTTGTGGAAGGTGGCAGCTTAGGGAAGGAGGTGGGCACAGGGCTGCCACTGCTGTCCCAGCCTGACTTCTCTGCCTGGGGATGGAGGAGGCTCAGGGCATGTGGCTCCTGTTGCTGACAAGGTGATGGCTGCCTGGCAGCTCTCAGAGCCAGCACAATGATCCTGACACCCATCTGGCAGCAGGACCCAGGAGGGGCAGTGGGTTTCTGGGTAATGTAAGGCCAGACCTAAACTGCTGCTGACAACCAGGGCTTCATGTTCTCTCCCCACCAGAAGCATCACTAAAAATCCCCTCAACAGAGCTGATTCCTGCCAAGACACTCACCAATGCCAGGGATTATCCGGAAGAGGTCATTCACCTTCTTGTCCACAGCTGTGGTGATGATCTTCACCCGGGGGAAGGCATAGGCAACCGAGTGGACACCCATCTCTGCCATGAGCAGGGAGAGCAGGAAGATCTTGTCCTCTGGGACATCATGATCCTACAGGAAACGCACAGAGATAGCTCAGGGTGAGTTACCCCAGCCCGGGCTGTGTGGCCTGACACCCTTCCTCCCACGGAGGAGCCAGTTCCAAGCACATCCCCTCAGCATGGCTGTGGCTGGGGCTTTGCAGGTTGGTCTGGAGCCAACCCCCTGCCCAACACCATCCATACCAGCAGCACCCTCACTGCCATCATGGCCGCGGCGCCCGTGGAGACTGTGCAGTCCATCAGGATGACGTGATCTTCGCTGATGTCCTTCGGCAGCCGCAGGTAGTGGAGCTGGGTGGAGGAAAGGGAGAGCAGCTTAGAGGCTGCAGGCAAACGGAGCAACCTGAGTCCTTCTCTTCAAGGGGTGAAGGATCCTTCCCGCCTCTCTATCCCTGGGACCCCAGCTGTCAGCTCAGAGCCAGAGCAAACCCTCGTCAGCAAACACTCAGCAGCAAACCAGCCCCTGCAAGCACAAGCCTGCTGGCAAAGCCTACTCGAGCAGCTTTCAAAGCACTCAACCCCTGCCAAGAACAAGAACAACTCCTGGGCTGCTGAAGAGCTATCAGGAAACACCTGAGCCACGCCCCCACCCTCCATGCAGGATGATGTCCTCAGCAGCCCTGGGCTTTACCTCCGGCTCGCCCGTGTTGCAGTTGGTCTGGATGAGGATGGTGCCGATGCGGACGTCCTTGCACACCGCGCGCAGCGCCGGCTCCATGGTCTCTCCCGCCCGCAGGATGGACACCCCGGTGATCTGCAGCACACAGACAGGGTGGTTGCATGGTGTAGGAGCTGCCACCACCCCACTTTGGGTTCAGGGGGAAGCTCTAACGGGCAACCCAAAAGTGCATCCCTTCCAAGAGGGCTGAGCCACTCCCAGTCCAGGCTGCCACCCTCAGTGGGACGCCATGAGTAGCACAGTGACATTGCTGATGGCACCCCTGGTCACCGACCTGCCTATCCCGATGGTACAGAATGTCATACTCATGACAGCAAGCACCAAACCCAGCCTGACAGCAGCCAGGAGGTCTTTCCCTGCATCCCCAGGGCTTCCCAGTGCACCCCATGGGCAGGTCTCAATAGCACTTTGGCAGCCACTTACCTGCTTCCCGCTGTATGTCCTCCCTTCATAGTCGTGTCCCTGAGGGGTCTGGACTGTGCAACTCTACAAAAAACACATGAGAAGAGTCACCAGGGGTTCTGATGCAGCTCTCACGGGAGCCCTGGAGTCACCCAGCCATGGGAGCTGGACTCTTGGACACAAAGGCTAGACAAAGAGCTGTCACTCAGGGCCACAGCATTGCTCCATAGCCTCAGGGAGACCCGGCCTGAGGGTTAAAAGGACTGATCCATGGGGAAGGTGGGAGGAGCAGCACCAGGACTGACCTGGCTCTCCAGCAGCTGAGGGTTAGGAATCAGAGAGGAAACCCAGCATCTACAGCCCTGAACCCACCTGGAATGGGAGCAGGGAGAGAGCGTGCTCAATCAGCAACCGCATCAACCTCTTGGAGTAGAAAATGAACTCATCTCTGCTGGTCTCCTTGTTTCTAGAGCGGAGGGAAAGGCAACATCAGCTCTGGACCAAAATATACGCCAAGGGATGCTGGCAGAGGTCTGGCAGCCCCTGCCCCTTCCTGGTTCTTGTTTGCACCATCTGAGCAGAAAAATAGTTGGTGAGATCACTGAGCAGTAACTGCACAGCTCCTCTGTGTAGGGGCTACCACCATCTGCTCTGTCTTGTGTCTCCAAGCCATAAGGACAGGCAGAAGTGGGATTGGGAAGCCCAAAGATAGGCCAGCCTGTCCCAGCAGCAGCTGAGCCCCATCCCACCCCAGAAGCCACAGCAGGACTTTACCTGATGATGGTGTGCATGCCCCTCACCTGAGGGGTGCTCTTCAGCACACTGAGGGTCTGAGGAAGGGGGTGGCACTGGTGGGCAGAGGCCAGGGCAGCCCTGAAAACCAAACACATGGTCAGAAGGTCTGGGGAAGGTTGCCCAAAGGCTGGAGCACAGCACACGGCCAGAGCCATCCTCCCAGATATTATCTCACACTGCAAACACACACTGAGGCCATCCAGCTGAACTGAGCAGGCAGCCAGCCCTGCCTGGTCCCTGCCATGGCAAAGGGACCTGCTCCCACAAGCCAGGGTCACTGAAACTGGGGGGATCTCACAGGCCAAGGACCTGCCCTTCCTGCTGGGCACCTGACCCATGTTCATAGAATGGTTTGTGTTGGAAGGGACTTTAAAGACCATCTTGTTCCAGCCCCGTGCCATGGGCAGGGACACCTTCCACTATCCCAGGCTGCTCTGAGCCCCATCCAGCCTGGCCTTGAACACTTTCAGGGATGGGGCAGCCACAGCTTCTCTGAAGATGGCTGGCCCATCTTGGTTTCCACTGTTTGTGAAGAAAGTAGAAAATAAAACCAAAACCTTCTCCTATTCCAGAGTGTTGATGGATCCTGGACTCATGGGGTGAGGAGGGGCTGTTGTGGTTGTCTCTGACCTACAAGTGCCAGATGTCACCAAGAACTGGACAGGCAGCCAGGCTGGCAGTGCTGGCACATATCTGGAATGTGACTATTTCAGAGAGCACCTGGCCCATTCCAAATTGGGAACAGCTTCAAGACTTTGTGGCTGGACAGGACTGACTCTGTGTGACTCATTCCACATAACGAACAGGGCTGGGAGCTATTCTGGGATCAAGGGAACACCATTCATGGGAAAGCACACAATGGAGCCCCATTAGTCACTTCTCCCTGTGAGAGCAGTAATGAGAGGAAGGTCACATTTGGCTTCCACAAGGCTGGGCAGGATGGACAAGCAACTTTGTCTGGGAGGAGGGCTGGGGTTTGAAAGCCACACATCAGATCACACACGTGCCAGCGGCTGCATCCGGCAAAAAACACAGAGATGTTGGGGAAGCAGAGGAGAGAGCAAACAAAAGCATTGCATGATTAAGATTTCAACTCAAGCAGAAACCTGGATTAATGGCACACAGAGGCACGCAAGCGGAGAGGAAGACAGAGAAGATGGGTAAGCATGGAGGAGGGCAGAGCTTGAGGCCTCCATCCACATAGCCATCTCCTGGTCTTGGCCAACCAACACCAAATGAGACATTCCCAAGGCCTGTGGGTACTTAAGGGCTCCTTCTTGCTTTACCAGCTCCAGTCCTGTGTAGCAGCCAAGAGCTCCCATGCAGGGAATGCTCCAGAGGGCCAGGACAGCTGGCAGCCATGCAGAGAGCATGGATGGGTTGAGGTCCCCTCGTGGGCTTGCCCGCTGTGCAGACCCCATGGCCAGTTTGGGACAAGCAGCCCTCAAGGCCCTGCTGTCAGTGAAGCAAGCTCACTCCGTTAGTCACTGTCCCGTGGGTTAGAAGCCCTTGGAGATGCTCCTGTGCCAGGGCTGTGCTGCTGGCAGCACCCACAGCTCTGCCCCTGCACCCCTCCCTTCCCTCCTCCTGCCAGAGCTGGCCTGGGCAGATTCTGGGGGCACAGCCCTGCCTGAACCCCTCTCAGGCCCTGGAATGCTGACACATGTGGTGCTGAGGGCATGAGCCCTGCCTTGAACAGACACTGGAGCCATCACAGGGGCTGCTGGCTCACCTGTTTTAGAGGGGCACAGCTGGGCCCCCAACACAGAGCCACCACACCTGCACATGGCCTTGGGTGGGTTTGCCCAGATAAACTGCTGCTGCCCAAACCAGAGGAGCTGTCAGGGTCATCTCCCGTCCACCACAGCTCACCAAGGGGCACAGGACTGAGCTTGCCACTGGCAGCTTCCCCTCCATCACTGCCAGTCACAGCATCCCACCACGTCAGTGAAATGGGCAGCCCTTCTTCTGTTGTGGTGTGACCTGACTCCTGCTCCCTGCCACAGATGCCAAGGGTTTTCCAATCTCCATGAGCAGTGGGAACACCTCCCCTGCACCCTGAGCTGTCAACAGACCCCCAGGAAATGCTGTCAGCATTCTGTCACCAAGTTTTCCACACCCATGCAGTGTGGGGACAGGGAGGTCTGGATATCACCCCTCTTGGAAGCCACTCAGCGTTGTGGGGGTCTCCATGGTGCTTTCTTGGGAAACAGGTCCATTTTTAGGGATAAATCTTCTCTTTCAAGTGCTCCCACCTCTGTCTGGCCCACACAGCCCCAGCAAAGCGGGCCCCCATGAGCTGTCTGCCCCAGATCCCTGGCCCAGGTTAGTGAGGCAGCTCACCCTGCACAGCCCTCGCCCACTCCCCGCCGTTAGTGTCACAACCAAAACACTGCCATAAGCGTTTGTCTCCTCACATATCCCAGCGCAGCTTCCTCTGGTCACCCGGTGGGAGGGATGTTCAGGGAGACAAGACAGGAGACACGAAAGTTTAAGAGGAGAGGGACAAACATGACATGAAACAGAGGAGAAAGCACTGTCATTAGTCAGAGGGGGGAAAAAAATCCCTTAATTGATCCATGGCTCTTGGACCTGCCTGGCGCTTGGGCCATCACTGTGCAGACCCAGAGCTCCTCCCTTGGAAACCAAGTCATGTCACCACTGCTCTCCACAGCACTGGCTCCACTCCTGGCTCCACGAGGGAAAAGAACTGTCCGCTTTCACTGCCCTGGAGCCACAGCAGGGACACTGTCCCACCTCTGTCCCAGGTAGTACCACACTGCAATGGTGGCTCTTGGTGTCCAGAGGGACGTAGAACCATAGAATCCTACAATGGTTATCAGAAGGTATTAAAGATCAGCTCATTCCACCCTCCCTGCCAAAGGCAGGGACACCTTTCACTAGACCAGGTTGCTCCAAGCCCCATCTGACCTGGTGCTCAACACTTCCAGGGCTCATGCTGAGCCCTCACCAAGGGCTCCACTGAAATCTCAGAGCAAGCGCAGGCACTCAAGGCCAAAAGCCTTTGTCCATCCTAAAAATTCTTCATCCAACCTGCCCTGCTCCCAGGCAAACTGCTTGTGGGCTCACAGGGTTGCCCCACTCCTGCATGCTGGAGAGATGAGCTGCTCAAGCCTTGGAGAATATGGAAAGCCAAGAGCACTGGCAACATGGAGAGAAACTTGGCTCTGAACAGAACGTCACCTGCAGGGAAGACCTTCCTTCCCCCAGGCTCAGCTGGACCTGCCCTGAGCTCACCATGACTGGAGAGGGGCTGCAGGCTGAGGGAAGAGCTCAGTCCTTCCAGCAGCCATCCCACCACTGCTGTGTCACCCCCTGCCCATCCTGGGTGGGAAGGAGGGAGTGTGACACCTCCCTGCCAAGACAGAACTGTGACGGAACATCCAGACGGGCAGCCATGAGCACGTCAAGAAAACGTCTTATTTTGGAAACTTATTTTTTCCCCCTGAGAACAAAAGCTTTAAAGGAAAAAAAAAATGGAAAGAAGAAGAAAGAGAGAGAGAGAGAGAACGGGGTGACCATCTCCCAGGAAGGCTTCAGGGAGCATCCTCAGCTCTTTGTGGAACATGCTATCGAGCAGGAAGCAGACAAGAAACATCCAGCTACAAAGGAGCTGATGCAGTCAAGGCATTTCAAACACGTACACGGCTGCCTTTCAGGGCTGACATTTCAAACAAGGGCTATTAAACTGCGCCACGGGTTGATATTTAAAGACACAATTGGCAAAGGGCACGCCAAGCTGATCGGGACCTTGTGGGTGGGGAATATTGATTGGAAAGGGGAATCGGCTGCAAAGAGCACTCCAGGAGCAGGGCTGGATGCTGAGAGCGTGGCAGGAGGGATGGAGACAGGCTGGGCTGGGAGCACTGTGCCTCAGCATGGGCTGGCTGCTCTGGCTCCTGCTGCCAGGCTCCAGGAGGAATACCCACCTGGGAGTGCTGGGATGGAATTACATCTCCAGCATGTGCACAGTCAAACATGGGGAGAGCTGGACAAGGAATATCCCAGGAATGTTAAGGTCCAACCTGTGCTCTGAGGGAATAACTGGGAAGGCAAGCATGCTCCTCAGCTGCCAGTGGTTTCAGGATGAAAACAAGCCTTGCATGTCCAAGGAAGGCACCACTTGCTTTAAACTCCCCAGAATTCACCCACCTGACTGGGAAAAGGCACTCCCTGCCTGCCCCAGCCAGGAGAAGCAGCCCTGGAGCACAAAGACCACAGAGATACCTCAGACTGGGGCCAGATCTGAGCATCCTGGTTTTATCCTACCAGCACAAAGCCCTCCCTTTGTCCCCACTGCCGCCAAACAGCAGTGACTTCAGAACAACAACCGTGACATTTAGATGAAACTATTCCAGACAAGAGGATGGGGAATTGTTTGCGATGAAAAGCCCATGTTTGCCAGGCACATCTCACTCCATGTATCTCTCCATCCACCCCACTCTTGCAGAGAGACAGCATGGCTGGGGGAAACCACAGCAGTAGTAAAGCACTGGGGCTCCAGCAGTGGCAACAGATTTGGGGTTTTGCAGGAAATTTTTTCCGGATTTTCTGTCAAAGGCATAAATGGAAGCCTTAAACAGAATATAAAACTGCCTGTGGCTGTGATGATCATGCAGGTGTTTCTGGAGATCAGAGTCTCCTTTCCAAACTTGCTATTAAAAACTACTAATACTTCATGGATACGTAAAATACCCGATTTTTAAGTGTAGAAAAACATCACTGGTACTGAGCACTCCTTTGATTAAAGAGGAGAAAGGAAATTTTATGTGTATCTATCTGTCTATCTATCTATCATCTATCATCTACCACTATATACACAAACATATATATTTGCACACATATTAGTCTCATCTCTAACATTATTCCTGCCATTTTTTAAAGTAACAGATTTCTCTCCATACTAAAGAGCACTTTCCCACCTGGACCTCCAGACACAGAAGGAAGCTTACGTGTCTGTATGGAAATGTCAGGCCCCAGGGTGTTAAACAAGCAAAGGGAAATAAAATAAAATATCTACTTGCCTGGTCTAGGAAATGACTGGCTGAAGCAGAAATAAGTAAAGCAGAGCCTTTTCCCTGCTCATCTCAGTTATTTTAAAAGCCCATTGTATGCCAAATGTAAATTTTAAGGTTACTTGAGCTGAGTATCTCCATGCAATGATGGAGATCTAAATGGAAATCCATTTTCAGAAATGCATTCCTTCTCCTTCCTACAAAAATACCTGAAAGCCTGGTTGGCTTCTTAATGGAAGCAAGAGAGCCTCAGTCCCATCTGGGGCCACACGCTGAAGAGGTTAAGTAAATCAACATATATGTTATAGCTTCCACCTACAGATACCAAGAAATTAGAAATCCTGCTGGATTTAGGCAGCAGGATTTTCTCAGTCCTTCAGAAGTGGCTGTGCATCCTCCAGAAGCTGAGGGAAGGCTGGTACCTCTGGCCATGTGAAGCTGCTACACCCCTTTGAGTGCCACCAGGCAGATCCCTGCCTGCAGCGAGGGGTCCAGGGCTCCCACCACCCTCAAGATCACACACAGGTTTGGGCAGGGAGGGACCTTAAAGACCATCTTATTCCAACCCTCTGCCATGGGCAGGGACACCTCCCACTATCCCATCCAGGGATGCTCCAAACCCCATCCAACCTGGCCTTGACCACTTTCAGGGATGGGGCAGCCTCAGTCTCTCTGGGCAACCTGTGCCAGGACCTCCCCACCCTCACAGGGAAGAATTTCTTCCTAATATCTAATATAAATTTCTCCTCCTTTAATTTAAAACTCTTCCCCCTCGTCCTATCACTATCTGCCCATTTAATAATTCAATCTCCACTCTTTTCTCAAGGTGCTTTGGCTAATTTAACAACTGATGTTTAATGATCTTTAATCATCAGGTATGGAGAGCAGCTCTGAAAACTGTTCCTCTTAGAGGATGAAGAGAAATAGAAGAGAACCTCAGGATGCAAAGCCTCCTCTCCTGCAGACACTGGGGGTCAGCTACAAACCTGGCCCTGCCCCAGCTTCAGGGGTCTGTGCTCAAGACGGCAGTACATCCTTGAGGAGCAACCCTGCCATCCCAAAGCCAAGGACAGGGTGGCCTTTTGTCACCGTGGAGGTGACGAGGCTGCGCGCTAGGCAAGCTGTTGGTCCCGCTGCAGGTCAGGGTGAGGCCAAGCAGTGCCTGGCATTGGAAATGCCTCGGCTGCACAGACAGGACAGTGAGGACTCTTACCTGACACTGAGTTCACGCTGCGGCAGCAACACAAAGACACAACGCAACCGGTATTAAGCATTGTCAACACCAGGGTCGTTTCAAGATAAAAAAAAAGGAAAAATAGGAGTATTTTCCTGCATTCACATGTAGCCCTTTTGCCCTTCTTCCCCTCCCCAGGTCAATGAAAGCCCTCCCCAAGACAACCCTTTGCCTGGCTCACAGCAGCACCATGGGGGTGCTGGATTCGCTGTGATATTCTCTGGTTGTTTCCCCCAGGAGCTGGGGGAAACAGCCATTCTCCTTTCTTGGACTCTGTCTCAGGGCTGGGTGCCCTTCTCAGCCCAGCACTAGCAGTGATGCCAGGCCTCTGATCCTTCCTCCTGTGACTGAGGGTGTACAAACCACCCTCCTGACCTGCCAGAGCTCAGTGCTGGGAATTCAGGCAGCCAGGTACTCCAGGAGGAGGAGCCTGCCAAGACACCTTTGCCCAAGAGCAGTCCCTCCTGAGCAGGCATGAGAAGCTGGATGCTGTGGTGTGCCAGCTCCCATCCCGTGAGCAGCTCCTGCCACCTGGGAGCTCCAAAAGAGACTTGAAAGAATCAAGCCCTTTACTT
Source organism: Lichenostomus cassidix (assembly GCF_008360975.1). Classification (NCBI taxonomy): domain Eukaryota; kingdom Metazoa; phylum Chordata; class Aves; order Passeriformes; family Meliphagidae; genus Lichenostomus; species Lichenostomus cassidix. The sequence goes on along the minus strand of NC_139500.1, from coordinate 6,582,042 downwards.
TCCAGTGCATCTATCTCCAGGTTGTGTTCCTTCCACCTCCCAGGACATCACTCTGAGCATCTCCACAACTGAAACATCACCAAAGCTACAACCATGGGGCAGGAGGAGGCTGTGCTGCTTGGGGACAGCAACACACAATGCCATCAGTTCATTGCAGTGTCCCAAAACACCAGCCAGGACTGGCCCAGGACACACAGAAGACTTGTTAAAACCAGTGGTGGCGAAGTGATGGAGCATGTGCCTGGATTGGGGCTCAAAAGTGACAAGACTTTGGGCTTTGAAACCTAGGAGCTGCACACAGCACCCAACTGGAGAAGTGGGCTCCTGACTGGAAAGGCTGTGCAGTGTCTGCATGGGAGGGAAGAGGAGCCCAAGAGCTGGAGCAGTGGAGGGTTTGGGGGGATGCTGGCCCTGGGAGGGCTGCAGGCAGAGTGACACATGCCTCAGATCATGGGGGGTGGCTGGTTTGTCCTCTGAACACTTGCTCTCTTGGAGCACAGGGACAAGGCAGTTTCCTTCACTGGAGTGAGGGAGAAGACTGGGAGGAGTTCACAGAGACTCCCACACCTGGAGCACAGGGGAAGCCAGGCCATTCCCACCTGGACACCCAGAGCACAGCTCCCTGCACCACCACTGCTGCCAGGCCAGGCTGTGAACCTCCCTCACCACCCAGGGACCGGGCAGCTCTTACCTCTTCCAGCTGGCTGTGGACATGCTGAACAATCAGGTCGATGGCCACAGTGTTTCCACTCCCTGGAGTGACCCAAAAGCAAAAGAATCACAGAATCAGAATTGTTAAGGTTGGAAAATCCCTCTAAGATCATTGAGTCTTACCATTAACCCAGAACTGCCAAGGCCACCACTAAACCATGTCCCCAAGTGCCACATCCACATGCCTTTTAAATCTCTCCAGGGATGGTGAGTCCACCACTGCCCTGAGAAGCCTGTGCTAGGGCTTGACAGACCTTTTGGTGAAGAAATTTTCCCTGAAACTCAATCTGAACCTCCCCTGGTGTAACCTGAAGCCATTTCCTTTTGTCCTGTCACTTTATACCAGGGAAAGACAAGTCACTCTGGTCAGGACCACAGGTTTTTTCCATGTTTCTTCCCCAAATTCCCACTGTGTTCAAAACCACACTACAAAACCAAATAGCCCTTTCCTAGCAAAGCAGGAAACATTCCTGCTTTTATTAAATCCTTATTTTATAATCTATTACTGGATATCTACAAGTCACCTCCAGCTTTTAAACCTCCATGCTGCAGGAGCTGGTAGGGCAGGAGACTGGCTGAGGGAAAAGCACAGACTTTCCCCATGCTTTTGGGCAGTGTTTGGAGACCCTCAGCAGGAGGGACCTTTGCTTTGGCATGGGACAGCCACTCTGTGTCCCTGGCAGCCAGAGGGAGGTGGATTGGCCAGCAGAGCTGAGAGCAGAGGGATGTGGTCTCCAAGGGGTCTTTGGGGTGCCACTGAGGACAGCCCTGGGCAGTTGTACCTCGTGGGACAACGATGTCTGCCAGCCTCATGGTGGGCTGGATGTACTGGTCGAAGGCTGGCTTGACAAACTTGTTGTACTGCTTGATGACACCCTCGATGTCGCGGCCGCGCTCGCTGATGTCCCTGCGCAGGCGGCGCACCAGGCGGATGTCGGAGTCTGTGTCCACGAATATCTTCAGATCCAGGAGCTGAAAGGAGAGGGCAAGGGGCAAACTCCAGGGGTCAGGTGTGGGACTCAACCCACCTTTCCCTGCTGTCCCAAGGAGGGCTGAGCCCAGCCTAGCACAGCGCTGTTTAACAGCACCTGGCTCTGCTCTGCTCTAGCCTGCGTGGAACTTTTCCCTGGGACCTGGCTGGTGCTGCTCTGAGTCCCTTGCTGCCACCTGCTTCTTACTCTTGTCACCCCCAAGACCTGTCCTGCTCCAAACCCTGCTAACCAGCTCCAACACTTTGGCTGGATGTTATTTAAGAGCAAGGAGGAGACAAGAGGAGTGACTGTCTGTGACACAGACCAAGCACTGGCTTCTTAATCACAGAATCCTGAGATGGTTTGAATCGGAAGGGAACTTAAAGATCACCTCATTCCAAGCCCTTCCCACAGACAGGGAATTGGGCTGGAAAGGAGCCCAGCACAGCAGGGCAGCTCATGACTCTGCCCCTAATTGCGAGTGGCAGGACTGGGGATGCTGAGAGGAGTCTCCTGGGGGATTCACCCAGCTGTCCACTGGAGGTCATCCTTGCTCCAGAAAAGTGCAACCCAAGCACACGCTTGGCAGGGGAGGAAACTTTTCAGACAGAGCTTGGCTAAGTCTGTGCATGGCTCACTGCCTGCTGCAGCATTTGTCAGGGCTGCAAAGACGCTCCAAGAGAGGTAGACAGGCTGAGAGCTGGGGTTGTACAGCCTGGAGAAGGTTCTGGGAAGACCTTAGAACCCCTTCCAGTACCTAGAGAAGCTCAAAGAGAACCGGAGAGGGTCTTTGGACAAGGATGAACGGCTTCACATGGCCAGAGGGCAGGGTTAGATGAGCTATTAAGAGGAAATTCCCCTGTGAGGGTGGAGGACCTGGCACAGGTTGCCTAGAGAATCTGTGGCTGCCCCATACCTGAAAGTGTCCAAGGCCAGGCTGGATGGGGCTTGGAGGAACATGGCCAAGTGGAAGTGAGGTTGGAACAAGATGAGCTTTAAGATCACTTCCAACTTCCCTTGTGTGATTCTATGATGTATCCAAAATAATTCCCAAAAAAGCCTGAGGTGCTGGATGATTCCATACTAGGAACACCAGGCTCTGTGCAGTAGCAGCTCAGCAGACTTTGCCTCTGGCTATGCAAGCTGCAGCATGCAGTGTGGAGGGCTATTTCTAGTTGTGTTTATGCACCAGCACTGCCAGGAACCAGGTCACCCCTCAGCTGCTGCTTCCTGGGCACGAATAGCTGCAGTCGAGGTATTTGCTGAAACACTTGACCTCTGTCAGGGGCTTTTCCTTGGCTGCTGCAGAGTCAAAGCCTGTTTCTCCTGCCCAGGGAAGTGCTGCAGCAGTTGGGGTAACCTGGAAGTGAAGGTCACATCCCTGCTGCTGGACCTCAGGATAGAGCATCCTCCCACCATGTCACCCTGGAGCTGCTTCAAAACCCTTCCTCACCTTCAGGAGCTCCTTGTCTGCGAATGCCATGATGCCTTCGAAGATAATCACATTGGCACCATACAGGGTTTTCTGTGGAGTCAAAATGGACATGGTTAGGCCCAGAACACCTGCTCAGAGGTGCTCTGTCCCAGGGAACCTCTCTGGGTTGAGATTGTGACAGCTCACCCCAAAAATGCACCCTGCGCCAGGCACAGAGCAAAGGGTGACAATGCTGATTGGACTGCAAAGGGCAGGGGCTGGAGGGGTCCAGTTGGCTCCTCTGTCCCCTGCCTTGGCTGTCCCCCACCTTGTCCCACCCCCCTCAGTGTCCCATACCCATTCCTTCTTCCGGCTGTGGGTGGTGAAGTCGTAGATGGGGATCTTGACACTTTTGCCTTGTTTCAGTTTCTTCAGGGTGGCGATGATGAGGTCAAAGTCGAAGGCGTCGGGGTGGTCAAAGTTGAAGTCATTGCTGGCTGCCTGCTCCTGCTGCTGCTTGGTCAGCACCTGCCACAGAGCAGAGCTCAGGGCACGTGGCTGGGCTGTCCCCTCCCCACTGCCATGCCCAGCCACCTCTTCCCTGCTCCAAGAGCTATTGGAAGGGAAAACCACATGGCTGTCCCTAAATCCACAGTATGTTTCCTCACTGCGGGTTACCACACAAGCCCAGACTGGTATGGGTTGTCCAACCAGGCCTTGAACACTTCCAGGAATGGGGCATCCACAGCTTCTCTGGGCAATGGCAGCCTGAGGAGCCTGGCCAGGCCAACAGCAGTGCAGCCTTACCTTGTAGAAGGAGTCCATGGACAGCAGAACCACCCATGGGACATCAAGAGCCTCAATGATCATGGTGGCCACTGTGGTCTTCCCAGATGCACTGCCTCCTCCCAGGCCTGCCAGGGAAAAGAGGATGAAGTCACCAACCCCAGGCACAGCCTTTTCCACCAAAGGCTGGGGCTCAGGTCCTGTGATGCTGCACTAAGCTGGAGGAGCCTTCAAAGAGGGAAATCACAGGCACTCCAAGAGATTATCCCTGAAAATGTCAAATGGCATGTATTGGAACTGCCAGCAACATGCTCAGCAAAAGCTGGGAAACCCATCATTAGATGGTTATGCAACACAGGGAGAGCTGGCATGGGAACCAATCCAGACTAAATCCCTAGGAACTCATGACAGCCCAGCCAACAGGAGTTGAGGGAACAAGAAGCAAAGAGTGTGGTCTCCTACAACCCATCACCCCCTCTGCACACTCTCACGTTCAGTCCACCCAGTCAATGCTGGACTAATCTGGACTCTCCTTGCTCTTGTCCAGGCTGGAGCCAACCCCAAATTTCCAAGGAGGTGGTGAGGCAGGAATCCCACCCAGATCTCCTGAAGAGCCTTGTGGCAGGTGGCACAGATGCCACCTGGGCAGCGTAGAGGTGACCTACCTATGACAAAGGCCTCCTTGGACTGTGTCCCATGCTCGTTGTACCACGGTGGCCTCCCTGCCGTGTAGATGGTCCTTTTGCTGGTCCGCAGCAGCGGGGGCTCCGACTTGCACTGGCTGGTGGTTCGCTTCCGGGGGGGCTTGGTGGAGCCCACGGCGGGATACAGCCTGTCCAGGGACTCAGCACTGCTGTTACTGCCATGGGGAGAGGGAGGAGCACAGTTACTGGTGGTGGGGAAGGACATTCCCGCTGTGTGGGAGCTGACATTCCCAGGAGTGGGGTCTTGGAGGATCCCATGCTGTACAGGTGAGGGATGCAATGGAAGAGGGGGATAGACAAGGACAGCTGTGCCACAGCACTATCAGCTGTCACATCTCTGTGACCCCTGACCATGGACAGCACCGAGGAATTCCCACACAGAAGCAGTTTTAAAGTGGAAGAGGTGCCACGCAAACATACTTCCCTAAAGTCCTGCTGTTTGAGGAATGTCTGCATGAAATAAATCCTCCAGAGAGCTCTCCAAGCGTGGAAGAGAATTTTACAGGGGGCAACAACCCATCCTGATGTGCCGAGGAACCTTTCTTGGGGACAGAAGTCAAACACATGGGCTACAGCTCTACTATCCTCTCATCTCCCTATCCCCAGTCTCTTTCCTCTCTCCACTTTGAGCGCTCCACTCCCACCCAAGCTCTAGTTCTCCCACCCTTTTGCCCTGGGGACCCTCTCTGGGGACAAGCCTGCGAGCTGGGCAGAGCCATCAGCTTTGCCTTGGGAGCTGAGTGAGCTCTGAGTTCACCCAAAGCCCTGGAGCTGCTGAACAGCTATTCCTTATCTCCCCTCCTGGAGAGAGAGGGGAACAAGGCAACCCTCCAAGCCCTTTCGAGCTTGGCAGGAGGAGAGCTGTGGCCGGGAGGCGATAAGTGGCCTCCGGCCAGGAGATAAGCTGCAGCCGCTGCCTGGCCAGCTCGGGAATGGGAGGATTATTTATACCAGTGCCTGCTCCTCCCTGCTCCTGTTCCACTGCCCCAAAGGGACTGTCTGCTCCCTGGGAGAAAGTGCAAAGGGCTCTCCCTGCTCATGCTGCTCCTCTCCCCAGCACTGACTGTGCTGGAAGGGAAACCAAGAGATGTGAGCACCACTGCCTCCAAACCAGCACTGTTTGGTACAGGCTGGCTAAGGCAGCAGAGCTTTGCTGCTGCTTTGTTATGGCTTGCTCTTGAAAGGGCTTAAACTGCAGGGCTTTACAGATTTTGGGTTGATTTTAAGCTGTTTTGGTATGAAGATTAATTCCCTTCCCTCCCCCAGCCCTTTTAAGAACCATCTTAGATAAAGATCAAAATTTCAGAAGGGCCATCTGTGAGTGAAGTGACCCGGGAACCTCCACCCCTGCCTGGCCAACAAACTGCCTGAGCACTGCAGGATCCCCCTGGTAAACCCCCTGGGCATGTCAGGATGCCCACAGCATACCATCCCTACCTCTGGCACATCCCTGTGGAGCAGGCAAGGAGACAGGGCTTTGCCTGGCTTTGCTGAATTCCTGCTAACAAAAGGCAGGCTGCAGCTCCTGCTCCCATGCCAGGACCTCTCCCACTGATGCTCACCCTAAGCTGTGCACCCACAGAGTCCTCACAAGAGCTCAAGCCACCAACACCCCATCCCTTGCCAGAGCCCACTGGCACACACAGCCAGTTGGGTCCAACCAGGAGCCCAAAACACCCCAACCATCACTCTTAAAAAGCAACCTCAGGAGATGACACCCACTGGGAAACCTTCTGGGGTATCTTCCTGTGAAAAAATGGCTCCTTCCATGAGGAGCAGCAAACCCAGGTGGGATATTTGGGTCTCCTCTCCCTCTGGTGATGCTGCAGCAGCTGCTGCCCCTCAGTGCTACTCCCAGAGCGGGGCTGACAGCATCCACCAGTGCTGGGGCATAAACAACGTCACTTTGGCTTGATAAAAGCAGAGATGACAAGAACAGTTGTTTACCAGCAAAGAAAGCGGTGCCTTTGATCCACATCCCAGCCCCTCTCCTGGGACTGTGGTTACTCCTGAGCTGTGCCACCGGCACAGTGCTGAGGGCTGCTCGGCTGGTTTCCCTCCGGGAATTCCTGTCAGTCTTCATGCCACAGACGAGCCTGTTGGGATGCTCTGCTCCTTGGTGCCACACAGCACCAAGCTCTGCTGTGCCAGCCTGCAGATCCTGACTGAGGCCACCATTCCCAAAGTGACTCCGAGTTGGACAAAGCTCTGTTTTTTGGAGCTGGAGCAGAGTAGGAGCAAGGCTGAGCTCTGCTCCCAGTGCCTCCAACCAGCATTGACATCACCCAGCTCCTGGCAGGGAGGAGGTTTGTTCTCTGGCAGCTCCACCAGTGCCCAGAATTACAAGCAGTGCCCAGAATTACAGCCACAGATCCATTCCACTTTCCCAAGTGCCATCTCTCCACTCTGCTCTCCAGGGTGCCTGCAGCACACCCAGGGTGTTGGCACAGAGGGGACATCGCTGTGGGATGCAGGGACATGCACACCTGGGACAGGAGCAGAGCCATCCTGGCATACCTGGAGCTGCTCTGGGATGCAGCACTTGAATCCCATTCCAAGAGTTGGTGTACTGCCTTATCTCACCCAAATTATTCTGGATTTTCACCAAAATTCTACACATTTCTATCAAAATTATCTACACCACCAGTGCCTCTACAGGCAGCTGATACTCTACACCTCTCAAATCCACATTTCCCATGATTTATTTGGGAGAAGCAGGGCTGTGGGGTTGCAGGGCTGTCCTGGAGTTCTCCAAAGGTCATGCCTTTTCTCCTAATGTTACACTTCAAGATTTGTAGATGTTTTCCATGGCTGCCTTTGCCAGGAAGGGGCTCTTCTTGCTCCAAAGGGACGGCTGATCCCAGCCATCTCCACTGGCCATTCCTCCCTATAGATTTTTAAAAATTCCCTGCAGCAATGCTGAAGTCCCTGCAATGCTTTGACCTGCAAGATGAAGCCCCCAGAGAATGGGATCTCTGTTTAGAGCTGGAGTCAATGTCATTGCTCTGCCCAGAGCCAGGACCTTGTCCCACACAGACCCTCCCCAGTGCAGCGAACTCCTGGGGTGCCAAAGCCAGGCAAATAGGAAAGGAAACCTCACCCTGGGTTTGGCAACCCCTCTCCTGCCTTACTGGAGGGCTTGGCTGCCACCAGCTCTCTCCAGGCTGTCCCCAGCTTTTGGGAATGCTTTGCCTTCCCTGCAGCTGCTGCTTCCTTGCTGGAACATCCCAGAGGAAGCCTGGGGGGTCTTGCTCCTGAGAAGGGCTCTCCAGCTCTGCTGCTGTACCATCATAAATGAAAGAAGCATTTTGCTCCTGCTTAGTCCAAGCACGAATTTCCTGAGGTGTAAGGGGCATCTCTCTTGCTCCCCACCATGCCCCCATCCCTATGCTCTGTGCTCAGCCCCTCTGTATCCCCTGCCTTCAGAGATGTCCAACCACCCTGCTCCGTGCTGGGCTGGGGGGGTGAAGGCAGCAGGTCCCAGCAGCACCCACAGCAGCAAGGAAAGATGGCACAGCCCCAAACCTGAACTTGGCAGCAGACAGGAGAGCATGTCCTGAGCTCTGTGCCCTGTAAACAACCCACTGACCGAGCTCCCAGCCCTCCAGACCCCCTGCCAGCCCCCCACAGCCTGCTGGGCTGGCTGAAGCCATGTCCCATGGGAAGCTGATCTTTTCAGATGGGAATTGGGGCTTGGGGACAGACCGTGGCCACCGAGGGGTCACTCCAGCAAGCAAACAAGTGAAAACCAGCAAATCCCCCCCAAAACTGAAGCAAAACTCACCCTCCATCTGGCCCGAGAGCCCAGCAGCCTGAGATGCGGACACTGGAGAAGGCTGGGGGGCTGCTCATGTCCCCCCACCGCTGATCCAGGGGGGATCCTGGACTGAAGGTGTCACCCCTGTCCCTGTCCACACTTCAGCTCCTCTGCCACAGCCTCTGGTATTACCAGGGTGTGAGGGCAGCTATGCCAGTGTGACTCCCAGGGTGATTCTCGGGGCACAGAGCCATGCACAGAGTGTCCCCCTGGAATGAGCACTGAGGGGTCCCAAAAGGCTGGGGTGAGGCAGAGTGTCAGCAGATCCGGGGGGTGGAAGATGGAGGCAGGAGAAGGGAGCAGAGCCGGGGGAGTGTCTGTGCCTGGGAGCTGCGAGGCGGTCAGCAGCATAAGAGGATAGCTTAACCTCCAGATTACGTTCATTACCTGATATTAATAGCACTGGCTTGATTAAAGAAAAAGAGGGGGGGTTGGGGGTGAGGTGACACCTCCCCTCACCGCCCCTGGCACAGGCAATAAACACTGGCCCTGGTGCCTCTGCTCCCGGGACTGGGGGTGCTCGGCTGTCCTGGACATGGGGGCTCAGCAGGAGGGCACTGGGAAGTGACATCCACATCCACAGGCACCGGTGAGTTCCTGACCCCACTGGGGAGGGGGCTACACGGGGCCAGGAAGGGATGACCCCAGGGCAGGGGGGACCCAGCCAGCAGCCCTCATGCAGCTGGTGGAGCAGCTGGGGCTTAGGGCTAGGGGCTGCTGGCCATGTTGGGCTTTTTGGTCCAGGACTCATCCCTGTCCCTTGGCTCCCACTGGTGGGGGGTCTGGCTGAGGGTCCCCCCTGGTCACTCAGCTTCCCCAAGAGCTGCCCCTCGCCGTCCCCTCCGCCCTGGAGTAAACAAGTGGGTGAAACTCAACACCCCGGGGCTGCGGGTGGCTAAGAATAACATCCCGCTGGCTGCTGTGCCCTGCTGTCCGCTCCCTCAGCACCCCCTGCCAGCTGCCCCTCTCCCCCCGGGCCAGCCAGCTCCTCTCCTGGTGTCAGCCTCTGCAGGGAGGTCAGGGAGCCTGGGCATCCTGCTGGAAGCCCAGGGAGCCAGGCAGCTGCTGAAGGGCAAGACATGTGGCAAGGGTGGCAGAGGTTGGGCACCACGGAGTGGTGTCCATGCTGGCTCTGGGGCACAACAGGAGAGTCCATGCTGGCTCTGAGGCACAACAACCCTCAGCCCACAGCCTCTGCCTGCCAAGGAAGGGATAAGGTGGTGCAGGACACACCAGCCAGGCTCTGCCAGGGACATGGAGCATCCTGACAAAGGGTTTTGGGGTAACCTGTCCCCAGTGAGCCGCAGCTGCTGCCCCAACATCAGGGAAGCAAGCAATGATCAAAGCAACTTTTCCATCCCTGATCTCTGCCCGGACTCCCCTCTTGCTGTAAAAGCTCTCTCAGAAGTTTAAAAATAAAATTCTCTTCCGGAGCCACTTCTGTTCCTTCTCATTAAAGAGGCAAAAAAGCAAAGGGACGTGGGACACCTCGCCCAGGGATATTGTTCCTTATCGCATGCTCCTGCTGCCACTTTTCCTGCCTTTGTTACAATGTCCAGGCGACAGCAGCAAGTTTTCTAGCATCTTCCCCAACATTCCCACTAGTTTCCCAGGTGGGACACAGAATCTCCAAAGGCCAGCAGTGACCAAGCTTTACTCCTGGCACAAATCTCTGCTTTTCAAGCCCCTTCGTATTTGCTGAGATCTTGCTTAAGTTGGAATTCCTGGGTTTTGGACTTTTATCTTTCAGGTGATTTTTAAGAGCAAATCCCTCCTCTAGTGGCAGACTTAAAATTGGGAGGAAGAGCAAAGCAGGCACAAAGGCCAGGATCCCCTTTCCCTTCCTGTGATGGCAGCTGCTGGGTGGGTTTCCCCTGAGATTTAAGGATTGCATGTGGATTTTCCTGGTTTGGTCACAAATATTGTCACTGGATTGGTGTAAGAGCTGCAGACACACCAAGCCCACAGTGAAAGATGCCTGTTCCCAGGAGAATGTCTTGCTCCCAGGTCCCACCCTGTGAGCAGCACCCACAGGAGTGTGGAGGTCAAACCTGCTTCCTCCATCATTGAGCTGGGCTTTGTTGAGCTGGATCCATGTGTGCCAGCCTTGGCTGGGCCTTCCCTGCCCCAGAAACCACCCCAAGGGATGGAGGAACCTGCCCATGCAATGGAGAAACCACCCCCAGGGATGGAGGAACACAGCCAAGGAATGGAGGAACACAGCCAAGGAATGGAGGAACATGTCCAAGGGATCAAGGAACCTGCCCATGGGATGGACAGATCTGCTTGAGGAATGAAGGAATCTGCCTGAGGGGTGGAGGAACCTGGACATGGGATGAATGAGCCTGCCCAAGGGATGAAGGAACCCACCCAAGGGATGGATGGACCTGGCTGCCACCCCACTGCCATGTCATGCCCATGCCCATCCTGGAACCCCTGGAATGTCACTCCCAGTTTACCCAGCCTCATACCAAGCTCTGTCCTGGCCGGAGCCGCCTGGAGCTGGATGGTTCACTCCAGCAGTTCCAGGCACAGGCACTGCCTTCCAGCTCTTTTATGGCCTCTGCTCCCTACCACAAAGGATGAACATCTCCCTCTGCAAACCCAATTATCCATTGCTATTTATACCGAGCAGGAGCCACGGTGGAAGGGGCTCTGTTACACAACCCAGTTACTCATCTCTCAGCCGGCATAACTTGGGGAAACTCCTTCCTTCCATCCTCATCCTCATCCTCATCCTCATCCTCATCCTCATCCTCATCCTCATCCTCATCCTCATCCTCCCCACTATCCACTGCTGACCCACAGGAAGAGCACAGGCAGCTGCCAGCAATGGATTTAGCTGCTGGAACATGCAGGATGGGAACATGAGGGATGGGAACAGGCAGGATGCTTTGGCACTGACTCCAGGGTTGCTCGGTGGGTGCTGTGGGGTGTTGGTACCCACAACCAGGGATGCAGGGATGCTCCATCCCTCTAAGTTTTGTCACATCCCCAGCACACCTGTGATGCTCCAAATACAATTCCCAGATATTTGATATTTGGGAGCAGTCAGTCCTCTCAGTCCCTGAGGATTGTGCTGGAAAAGCAGGTGGAAAATAGAGGGGAAACATGAGTGTGTGTGGAGGCGTGGGGGGCAATCACCCTGCATGGGTTTTTTGGGTGGAAAAGTTTAGGCTGTCCCACTCTTCATCTTGATGGAGTGGATGCATGTGCCAGCAAGCTTGGAAAATGGGAGGCTGTGGTCTATCAGCTGGGAAATTAGGGGCAAAACCCATAAAATAAGGGAAATAAGGGGAAAGGTAACAACGTGAAAGAAAAAAAAGAAGACGAAAATAAACAAGGGATAAAGCGGGGGTGGGAAGAAATAGTTGGTTGGTGGGAAAAGCGAAGGGATTCCACGGAGCGATGGGCTCGGGGAGGCCCCACTCGCGGAAGTGGCATCGCGGGGGACGCGACCGGCACCGCAACGCCCCGGAGCCGCGGGGAACGGGAACGAGCGGCTCCGCGGCGCCGCTGTGTCGCTCCCGGCCCGGAGGGATTGTCCCGGGGAAAAGCAAGCGGGATCTTACCTGTCGTGCGGTTCTGCCGGAGCCCCCTCGGGCACCGGGGCCGCGGCCATGGTGCTGCGGAGCGGCGGAGCGGCGGGGGCGGTGCTGCCGCGGGGATCCCCGGGACTTGTAGTGCGGAGCGCGGAGCCAGCGGGAGGGAGGGCGGCGGTTTGGGGTGATTTGGGGAGCGCATGGGGGCTGTGCGGGGCAGACGGGTGGTTTGGGCAGCGATGTGTGCTCTGGGGGGCAGAGGGGTGCTGTGGCACAGAGGGGTGCTGTGGTTATGGGAAAGAGCTATGGGGGGAGATGGGTCTTTGTGGGTGCTGCAGGGTGCAGGTGGGTGTTTTGGGGTACAGGTGGGCGTTTGGGGCATGGGTGGGTGCTGTGGGGCTCGGAGTGATGCTGTGGGTACCTGTGGGTGCTATGGGGCAGCTGCACAGGAGCACCCCCGCCCAAGATGCTGAAGGGTGCAACACACAGCACCCCTCACACCCTGCAGCTGGGGGAAAGGGATTTGGGTGACCCCGGGCTGGGACAATGTCTCTGAGCACTGGGGAGAGGCTGGGGGGACCCCGGCCCCGTGGGGGTCCCGGGGCGCTCGGTGGGGTCTGGTTTTACTCGGCATCAAGTCCCATCACGCCTGGCTTCCCCCGGGGCTGAGCTCTGGGCTACCAAAAGTTTGGGGTGGCGGCAAGGCAAACACGGCTCCCGGGGTCTCCACTCGCCTTTGGGGAGGGGAGAGCGCCCGTGGGGTAAGGCTGCGTTCTCAGCCAGCAGAGATCAGTCTAAATCTGTCCCCGACTTGGGTTCGGTGCCAAAAAAGCCATTAGGGAGCAGAAGAGGATTTATTCCCACGCTGGGAGAGCCTGGGGGTGGCCCCGGGTCCCGCAGAACTCCCCAGAGAGGAGAGGTCCTGGGCTGGATGTGGCCGCTGGGGCCAGGAGACACTGCTGGTGGTTTGGGAGCAGCTTTAGGGGGGATTTCTACCATGGGAGTGGGGGGCAGCTGGGCTGTGGGCACCGTGGATCCTCCTGGAACCAGGATTGCCAGCTGTGCTGAAGGCTGCTGCAGGAAACATCACCAGTCCTCACCTTGCCCATCCCGGTTTTGAGGGTACCCCTGGGTTGCTGGCTGCAAACTCCATCCCCCTCAGGAAGGACAAATCCAAACCCACCAGATCCCATGTCCAACCCTCCCACCGAACTGCCCAATAATGCTGACGACAGTGCTAATAAAAAATCAATAACCATTTATTCGATACAGCTGTTTCATACATACAGTACAGGGAGCGCCTCGGCGCTGCTCGGCTGCTCGGAGCTGCTCGGACAGTACTCTCCAACTGAGGATTTGTCAATGATTAACAAAAGAACAGATCATCACAAATTGGGAGTTTATTATAAGATAGTTTACCGTTAAAACAATTTTATTTTTTGCAAATAAACACTTTTTAATATATATATTTATATATTTATATATATGGTTACAAGTGATAAATTGAAAATTCATTTTTTTCCTTTTTTTGTTTTTTTTTTTTCTGTTTTAATTTTTTCCCCAAAATACACTTATGCACTAATAACTGGCATCGACGAGAAACATTCGGGTATGCCGTGGGATGGGTGTCACGAGGAGAGAAAGAAAAGAACAAAATGCTCCCAAAGTTCCTGGGGGTGAGAGATGCTCCAGGCCCAGGCAGCACCATCCACAGTGACTGAAGCTGGTGTGGCACAGCCAACCTTGCCAGGGCACAGTGTCAGTGCCAAGGGATCCCCAGCCACAGCAGCCCCCCGTGATCCAAGCTTTCCATGAGGTCTTCCCACAGGGTTGCAGTCCATCCCTGCTCCCATGCAGGTTTAGCCCTTTACTTGGGGACACAGGTGATGGCATGGTTGGTTTCCCCAACAGTGGAGGTGCTAGACCACAGTGCCACTGTGCTCAGAGTGACCAAATCCCACAGGTGAGGGGATGGAAGCAGACAGGACAGCTCGTCCCCCATCTGGTCCCACAGTCTCTGCCTGTCCCTCTGGATCAAAGTGGTTTCCCCTCTGGTGCTGCCTCGCTGGCAGCACCTGAAGAGGCACAACCTACTGGCCCCCAGCAATGCCACTGTGGTGTCACTTGGCCCTGCCTGCTCACCTGTCGTGGCACTGGCAGCTGCTGGTGACCCCAGCACTGCACTGGAACCTTCCCTTGACAAGCAAGAGGGTAAAGGATGTCTCATGGAGAAGGGGGCGGGAACATGTTCCTAGTGATGACTAGCAGGGAAAACACCTTTTTAGGGTGGAAAAAAACCCTGAAGATTTCACTTTCTCATAGAAATTCCCACCTGACCACGGTGCTCCCCTCACTGGGGCTGTGAGTGCTCTGAGGGTGACAGGGACAGCCCAAGCACCAGGACCTCTGCTCCCACTGCCTGCCCTGAGACCCCAGATGGTCCCTGGGGTCCCCTTCAAGCTGGTGTCACTCTGTGAGGCCACTACAGCTGTCACTGCTCCTGTCCAACACTCTCATAATGGAAGAGGAGGTGTATTTTGATCCAGCCCCCATGATGACCCCGAGACGGCCCTTTCCCATGTCTCCCCTACCCTGAGCAGCTTCCAGGGCTCCCCCCACCCTGGAGCACAGTGCTGCCTGGTAATTTAATCAGTGAGAAGCCAGTTAATTGCAAGTTAATGAGAACAGAGTCCCAGGCCATGCCCAAGGGGAGACAGTGGAGATTGTGTGTTGACCATGCAAACCAGCACCCCGAGCTACCCAGACCTCCCCTCCCCAGGCCAGGGTATGGAGCTTTCCTGGGGGTTTCCCCCATGGCAGGGACATGATCTTGGGATCCAGCAGCTCCCTCTGCCCCTTCACAGAGATTTCAGTGCCAGGCCCACAGCTCTGCCCATGCACCCCTTCCTGCTGCTGCCTGTGAGCTGTTCCAGGCTGTCCTACAGCTCCCAAAGCTCTCCCCCTTCCCCAGGAAGGCAGGATCTACCCCAGTGACACCATCCAAACAGACCTAATGAAGTGCAAGCAGCGACCAGGCTGAGCCGCAGTGACTAATCAAGCTTTCTCACTAATTGCCTTGAGGCCCGGCACAGCCAGCAATGCTCAGGTAGTTCCCTCAGCTGCAGGCAAGTGCCCAGCTTGCTGGGCAATGCAGATAGTGGATCCAGGTGCCAGAACGTGGACAGAGCAGGAGCCCTGGCTCCCTGAGAAGCCACCCTGGCTTCAGCCACCACTGTCCCCCCTCCTTGGCTGGAATAACCTGAAAGTGGAGGACGTTAATTATGACTGAGCTGCTGCTCAGAGCAGGGATTGATCCTGAGCCTCTGGTGGGCGACAAGGAGCAGCGAAGGAAAGTGAGGATTGAGGTTTGAATTGATTAAAGCAAAAGCAGAAGCTCCCCCTCTGATGCCTCTTTCCTGGCTCTGCATAGGGGAAAAATCAAATTAAGGTTTTCTGTTACAGAGAGGAAACATGCCCGTTTCCCAAGGACCGAGGTAGCCTGGTTTTGTCTGGAGACAGACACATCCCGGTCCTGGATGGCTCCCCTGGGCTGCAGCGAGGTGCAATGTCGATGTCAGCACAGGAGCAAAGAAGAGCTCGGGGCAAGAGCACAAGCAGGGATGGCACCACAGGGAGGTGGCATCACTGCCATCCTGAGCGAGGTGACCAGGGGCTCAGATGCATCTTTGGGAGCAGAGACTCCCCCCACAGTGGGTCACAGCCCGAAAGGACAAGGGGAATGTGAGGTGCCTGAGCAGCAACTGGGCTCGTCCTAAAGTAGGACCTGTGATTGTCTCTCAGTGATGCCCCTGTCCCTGTCACACACCTCCTGTGGCCACAGCTGGGGAACTGAGACCCCATTCCTCCCTCCTGGGTGATCACCACTGTTGGGATGGAGCAAAACGGGACCCTGAATTACCCTTGAATGCCCCCAGACCAGTGGGGCAGCTCGATGGCTGCCATTTCCCCCTGACCCTGGCACTGCACCATGTCTCCACCATCACAGCACTCTCTGTCCGGCAAACACAGCCCAAGCACCGAGGCACAGCTCCCTCACTGCACCCCTCCATGGCTGCACTGCCACTCTCCACAGTGCCCACAAGCATTCCCACAACTTTCCATTAACCCCTCTAACCTGACCAGTCCCTAACCAGCCTCCTCTCCTGCTCACACCTCCCACACCCCCAGTCCTGTGCCACACTCCCTGGCCACGCTCCCTGCTCCCTCCTGTGCCTCGCACCACGCAGACAAACCCTGCCAAGCCGACGCCCACGGAGCCAGTCCCTGCCGAACACACTCCCCTACGGCTGCAGGGAAAGCGCTTCCAACTCCCCTCATCACAGCATCTGCTGCTGGACCCTCTGCCCGACCGGTTCAAACATCTTTGGAAACATCACCCTGGAGCTGGAGGCTGCCGGACAGGTGGGCAGCTCCCCACCCCGGCACGGAGCCGCTCGGGGAGGCTCCCCACCCACGGGACCCCGCTGCTATTGCACTTCTCTTTCGCTCAAGCGTCACCAGTTTGGCGCAGGGGAGGGGAATCACGGGCCGGGGGAGGCAGCAGGGCCCCACCGAGGGGTATGTACATGGGCAGGGGGTGGAGAACGTTCCAGCTTCCTTGATCCTGTTGGTTTTCCAGTGTGAAACAAGGTCCGTGATTTGTTTAAAGTGGTTAATTGGTATTTTCTGTCTTTTTTTTTTCTTTTTTTCCTTTGTTTTTGTAAAAAGAGGGTGAGAGGAGGGTGGGGCAAGGGGAGGTGGGATGGGGAGGAGGGGACATAAAACCGGGAGAGACCCCCACCCTGTTACCCTGGGCTGTAAACGAATCCTCGGAGACGAGTCTCTGAGCTGCTCATTTCTCGGGCATCTTGCTGGCTCCTCCCTTCCGCTGGCTCAGGGGCTTGGGGACGAGCTCGTCCCCCTCGGGGCTGCCCCGGGAGCCTTCCCAGTGCTCGAGGGTTTTCTTGTGATTAGTCTTTGCTGCCACACTCTCTCTGCCCTTCGGGGACATTTCCGGAGGCCTCTCCTTGGGTTTTCTCCCCCTCTTCTTCCCGTTTGTGCTTTTGTTTTTCTCCTCTTTGCTGGAAGAAAGCTGTTCCCTGTTTTTCTTTTTCCGGCTGGCCTCTGAGGAGGTTCGGAACCAGTTCTGTGTCCGTGAGGTGACACAAGGGTTAGTGACTGTCCCGGGGGCAGGTACTGAAACCAGCACTGCCACACACAACCTGAGCCTGGCCCACCCCTCACCCTGCTGCCATCATCTCCCTGGGCTGCTGAGCAGCTGCAATGATCCTGGGGGTATCAGGGACACCAAGGGGGATAGGAAGGACCCCCCAGGCTGATTGGGAACTGCTACTGTGCTCTGCTCTTAACAGACATGGATGGATGGATGGATGGATGGATGGATGGATGGATGGATGGAAAGGGACAGCCCAAGGATGTGTGTGCTGGAGCAGGGACCAGCCCAGCTCCAGCTGCTTCCTTACCTCCGAGTGAGCCTTGATGATGTGGTACTTGACGCCACTCTCAGAGCTGAACTCCTTCTGGCACAGGAGGCAGCGGTACTTGCCCACTGAGTGATCCCCCTGCAAGACACAGCAGCTCCTGCAGAGCCCAAAGTGCCCCAAGGCATGGCCCTCCCCTGGCCCTGACCCTTCAGTGACCTCAAAATGACACAAAATAAACACTCATGTCTGAACTACCAGATCTCTGCCAGCCTCGGTGCCAGGCCAGGAGCTCACAGCCACATCCTCTCTCTGAGTTTCAGTCCACGCTGCAAGTGCTGCTGCCTTTGTCCCCAGTGTCTCCAACAGCAGGTGGTGGGGCCATCACCCCATGTCCTCGCTGTCAGCAGATCTGTGCTACCCTGGGACTGAGCCACCATTGGATTTATGTCCAACACTCACCTAATTTTCCTGTTACATTGTCAGAGAGCCAGGGTGACTGCTGGATTCCTGTCAGCAGCGCCCTGGTGGGATGACGGATCTCCCGGCTCTGCCTCAGGTCACAGCACGCGGGAGATAATGTGCTCTCTATTGACGAGGGGGTTATGGATGGGCCTCTCTGGGCCATATATTTCCTCCCTGGGAATTTCTCCATAGCTGTAAATCTTGAGTTAGATGGGTCTCTCATTTCGGGAGAGGACAGGCCGGGCTTCAGGAATCCTGGTGCATCAATCCCCACGGAGGATGGGGTGCTGCCTGGGAGCAGCCTCTGCTCTTGCTAAGGCTTAATGTATTGCAACCAGTTCTGCAGGATTTTACAGCAGGAATCAAAGACCAGCTCTGGTGGAGCTGTAATTTATTTATGCCCAATTTGTTGGCACATGTATTCAAAGTGAATCCTCTCCTCCAAGGGAAAGGAGCCTGCTGATGGCAGTGTGGGGGTCACAGCAACTCCCCAGTGCTGTCTCCCAATACCTGGCCCCAGCTGTGCCAGATCCAGAGGGTGCAGCTCTGTGGTTCATGGAAATGTTCATGCAGATCCTGGCTGCTTCCTATGCATGGAACCAGCCAGAAACCAGCTCCATTTTCTCTCAGAGAAGGAGCTGTCCCTGTCTTCTATGTTTGCTCTTTTATCCTTAATAAATCCAGCTTCTCCTGCCGGATCTCTGTAGCCCATTTTCTAAATGATCTCATTAAGGGCTGCTGTTCCCGCTAGCGCTGGAGGAGTGCGGGAGTTGGTGTTTTTAATAACCATAGGGTATGTATTGGAGCTGCCTCCTGGAAGCTCCATTCAATGGAAGCTGCAGCTGGAAATGTTTCAGGGTATAAAGCTTTAGCAGCTCGTACTTGGTTCCAATTTCAGGGACCTACACTGAGCTCCTGATCCCTCCCCTAGGGCAGCTGCAGGGCACTGGAGCTCAGGGCTGCTCCATCCAGTGGCAGGGCACTGGTCTCTGCACGAACCAGCTCCCTTTTCCAGACTCAACTTATCCCAGGAGGCAGCACACCAGCATCTCTCCAGCTGGGCTTCCAGAGGGGCTGTAGGACTGCCCAAATCGATGGAGGAAGACTCCTGATTCCAACCTGCCTCAGGAAATATTCAGTTTCCAACACTCAGCTCCTTGACTCTGAGCTGCTGTGGCTACTGTGTGGCTGTATGAGGTGCTGGCCACGCTGGGAAACCAAGGGCTTGTGAATGATCTGAGGGCTGCAGGGACCAGCTGAGCAGGGGCTGCTGTGGGACAGGAGGACACGTGGCAGGAGGGCTCAGTCCTGCTTCCCAAGACACTCTGTGTGTTAGAGGTCTGGGCTCTCAGGTGAGAAGTTTGTGTTGCGGGACCTTTTCCCCAGAGCTGTAATTGCAGCTACATCTCCTCCATCCCATCTGCTCAGCTCTAGCCTCTCTGCCTCCATCTGCGTGGTGACAGCTCACTGGGATTGGCACTGCCTGGCTAGCCCTGCCAGCAGCCACCATCCTTTCATCTGTGCCACTGTCCCTTAGCTTGCTTCTTCCAAACCAACTGGGCGAACAGAAAACCTAACACCAAAGCCACCTCTGAGAAAAGGGTGTAAAAGGCAGGACCTACCTTGTTGCAGTTGGCCAGGTGAGCTTTCAGCCCCGAGACACTGGAGTAAATGGCTTCACAGCACTGCAGGAAAAAACAACACAGGGTTTGAGATGATCCCACTCATGCCCTGTCTTCCTCTGAGCCGTGGCCAGGAGCCTGCTGAGCCAGCATGGCCACCGGTCCAGGCTGAGCAGTGTGAGGTTAATGCTCTGCGAGGCGCCGAGGGCTCTGGTCACACGTTTCCCATTAGTGTTAATGGGAGTCATGTGGCCACATCCCCCTGCAACGGGCTGAAAAACGTCTCCGTGGAAAACCTACATTTGTGAGCTGTCGGGAGGTCCTGCTGGGCTACAGGAGTTCTTGGAGCCACAGCAGAGGCTTAAGGCAGAGGAGAAATCACCCAGGCAGCAGCATGACCAGTTTCTGAGCAACATCTTTTCCAAGTGCCTGTGTATGACATTAATTAGCCAGCCCGACTCCCCTGGCCTTGTGGGAACAGCCTCCTTCAGAACTCCCATTAGCAAGGCTTTGTTTGGGATGATAAATCCAGGCTCAGCACCAGGGTGGGTTTCACCTCTCTGTCAGCTTGGGCCAAGGCTGTGTTTCACAGCGAGATGAGGCACACGCACCATGCCCTGAAGTCTGTGCTTGTCACAGGGTTTTAACAAGCTTGGCTTAAATCCAGCCTGGCTTAACTCTGGGAAAAGCAGGTTATCTGCATCAAAAGGCTCTGCAGGATGTGGAGCCTTCAGACTGTCAAGATCTTGGGAGCTTCCCAAAGGCAGCTCCAGAGGCCGAATTGGGCAATGCTGAACCATCAGCCCAAGAGTGGCCCTATCACCAAGTCTGGTGGCTTGAGCACACCAGGAGGATCCCAAAGTTGGGACATACTTTAACCAGGCATGGCTGGAAACCATGCAAGCTCAGGAAAAGGAGGTGAAACGAGTGTCTGAGCATCCCTGTCATCGGGGGCCCAATGAAAACCATTTTTTGTGGGTTTCTGCCCCAAAAACTCCCCCTTCCTCCAGCAGACTGAGATCAGCTGGCCCATGAAAAACAGAGACAATCCTTACGTTGTTGGGACAGTTGATGCGGCCCTTCTCCTTCACTTCATTCTTCCAGTTTTCCAGCAGCCTGGGATTGAGTTTTGGAAGCCCTGGTCGGGTGTAATTGAGCTGTGAACAATAGCACTCGATTAGCAGAGCTGCACACCTTAGGCCAGCCCGAGGTCCTGCCCCTTCACACGGGTATTGCCCCGCCCCACAGTGAATCGGAGCTGAAAACTGCTTGGGAGGCTTCCCCCAGAGATGCTGTTCCCCTCCCCGGGCACCTCAGAGCAGAGAGATGGCTCTGCCCACTGCCCTGCCACCGGTGAGGAGTCCCTGGCAAACAGGAGAGGAGGGGCTCCTGCTCCTGGGTCCATGCCGGTCCATGCCCATGCCAGGACTGGACCTGGCATTTTCGGTGCATGGTGTTGGCACAGCCCTTCTGCTGTTTTATAACCAGGGGAATAAACAACCCTGCACACTGGGCAGAGGGGACGAGGCCAGGAGCCTCCATGGCTGCCTTCCATGGATGAATGGGCACAACCCGTTAAACAATGAAAGGCTCTTGTGTCTGTGCCTCTCCTTCTGGCAGGGCTGCTCCTTCCAAGTGCTTTTAATTAGCGCTTTATTAGCGACTTTGAGGGTTAGCATAGCGGGCTGGCCTTCCCAACTCCAGTTCTGCGTGTTCAGCACAAGCCGAGGGAGCTGTGGCAGCTCCAGGCATCTCCAGGCCTCCCAGCCACTGTGCCTGGCCCTACCTGCAGGGCTGGTCTCTGCCTGACACTGAGCCACCGTGCCAAGGTCTACAGGGGACACTGGGCTGCAAAACCACACCAGCACAACTCCCGGCCCATCCTTGGTGAGCTCTGATAGAGCGAGTGGATGTTGTTTGGGTCCAAAGCTCCAAACTTGACCTGAATGGGAGCAGTGCTGGGTGAGCCCACAGATGGCACAGTGCAGGTGTGGGTACCTGAGCACGTGCCACTCCCCACGGGCACCTCTGAGCATGGGATGCAACTGCATCCCTGCATTGATGCTGAGTGGAGAGGATGCACGTTCAAAAGGTGCTTGCAGAGATGCACACCCAGGCCAAACGTTCCCCGAAGACCCAGAGCTGGCAGTTCAGAGTCAGGGGGGAAGCTGGCTGGATTTCTTTTCCAGCTGTGACTTTTCCTGAACATGCTGATAAAGCTGCGAATCTGCCTTTATCCAGCTTCCCCCAGCTGTTCCCAAACCTCCCTGCAAAGGAGGATGTCAAAGGCTCAGATGCCAGCCTCTCTTTTCCTCTCCAATTGAAGTGATCCATGTGCCCCTGCAGCCTTCCCCTTGGCACGTGGCAGGGCATGGCTGGAGCAGGGAGCACTGGGCTCCATGTGAGGGGCAGGGGAACAGGGCCTTGTGAAACGGCGCCGTGAACACTGCTAAGGACGGATGTGGATGTGCAAAACTCCCCCGAGCCCAGCGTGCTGCAATTCTGTCGTGCTTTGCGGCTGGGGGAGATGCCAGCAGAGCTCTTTGAAGCTCTGGGATGGTGCATCTACCAAGAGCTTGGTCCCCAGCCCGGGGAAGGCAATGCCACCTCCAGGGGAGAACACAGGAGTCCCTTTTTGCCATTGATACTGAGAGCCAGGATGCCAAACGGCCTCCATAATTAAAACCCAATCAATCCCATGAATGAGCAAACATTAACAGTAACCGCACACAGCCCCAGCAACAACCTCTCCCTCCGCATGTCCCCGGGGAGGAGGCGAGGGGGGATGTTCAGAGATGTGGACTCTGCTGCTCTGCTTTCCCACTCCAGAGAAAAATCCCTCCCTGCTCTCCTCCAACAGTCCTGCACAATAACATGCAAATCCCATGTCTTCCCAGGGCGCTGTGGTTCTGGGAATGTCAAAGTCATCTTTATGTCTCTATTAAGAGGGAGCCCCAGGCATGGAATATTTTATATTTTTTTTCTTTTCCACTTATTTTCCTCAAACAGCCTGTAAGTGAAAATTTTCGTGGCCAAATCATTAAACGACTACAACTGGTTTTGGCTGCAGCCCATCTCTTCTGAACAGTCGAAGGATGCTGGGCTGGGAAGGTTTGTTTCCTTTGACTGACGGTTTTATTTAATTAACTTTCATATTTCAATCCTCTCTGCTCCCTAGACAGCTCTCCCCTTCCCCAAAATATATCGCAGTAAATGAGAACCATGCGGGATGTCTCAGCCGATGAGCGCCCCCAAAGCCTGACCCAGATCCCCAGCACAAAGCACAGTTCTCCCATCATTCTGTGGAAGTTGTGGATGATGTTGTGAAGGCAAAATGCACCCAGGGGTGCTGGCTGGCAGCCAGGTCCCACAGGAGGGTCACACCATGCCAGCCCTGCTGAGCAAGGGGAGGAAGGATGGACTCAGCCCTGCAGCTGGAGCTGGGATCCGGTTTGCCCACCAGTGCTATGAGTCTGCAGGGCTCAGCCTGGCTCCCGCCTGGATTGCAGGGCCATTGTTTTGGGGGACAAACCCAAGCCAACGTCTTCTGCTCTGGAATTTATCCTGGTTCCAGTACAAAACCTCAAGCCTGGAGATGACTTTTCCCCTTTAGCTTTATGACTGGCCTATGGCTGCCCTTTGCTCCAGATCCCTGGCACCCCATGGCACCAGACTCCAAGGGGATGTGCAGACTCCATGGGTGCACCCTGCACCAACACTGAGACCCCAAGACATGGGGAGACAAATGGGGTATCCATGTATCCCACAGTGGAACTCTGCACCCTCCCTTGTGGCATGGCAGCTGCCTGGGCTGCAGGAGCCCATCACAACCTCCAGCACCCCGAAGCAAGAAACCTCACCTCAAGCTCTACCACCAAAGCATCACACTCTGAAACTGGGATTTCCACAGCATTTTCTCCCCTTCTGCCTCTAAGATGCCTCTTCCCTCCGCTTGAGGAGGTTGTTTCTCATCCCCCACCATATCCCAGAGCCTACTGCCATGAGCTGGGAACCTGCAGCCTCAAGGCTGCTCATGGGCAGGCGACAGCCCCAGCAAAGGCCAGAGGAGGGTCGGCATCATCTTCACGGAGCTTCTGGAGAGGGGATTTTTCCCAGAAAAGCAGCAGGGGTGTGCCCTTCCCCATCTGACATCCCCAGCAAGCGGCTGTTGTGAAACACCCCATCTGTTTCAGCTTATCTGGAGGCAAATAAAGATCGGAGCGAGAAAATAAGACTCCAGTGTATATTTAGAAATGCTGGATTTGGTTAGCGCAGACCGAAGGCAGCGCAGGGCCTGGGATCGAGCAGCAATCGTTTATTCTGATGCCATTGCTTTGGTGTGAAGGAATCCATCCTCCTGGGGAAAGGCGAACGCATCCCACCACAGGCCACCAACGGGATCCAAAGCCAGCATCCCTCTTCCTGGCTAGGACTGGCTGCAATGTGGCCACAGTGGGGCCGTTCCTGCCGTGAGGCTGTGAACCCCTGTATCCCATCAGATTGCTGAGGAGCTGTGCCTTCCCCTGGGAGGAAGTTTTGCTGCCTGGAAAAGGGATGGAGAGGGGTGGCTTTCTTCAGCAGCTCCCTTGAAATCCACACTGACTGCTGGGACCATGGTGGGGAACTTGGGAGTTCAGGGATGAAGCTTGTCTTGCGCTGTAACAAATTTGAGTGTATCCATCCACCAGTGGTTACAGACCAGAGTGGGGAAGCATCTGTCCCTCTGGAATCCTAGAAATCCCTAGGGCTTGCTGAAAAGGTGAAGGAGCAGCTGCAATCTGCTGCTGATCCCTGATATCCAACTTCTCTCCACATCCAGTAGGGGGTCTGCAGGCCTGGCAGTGTACTCCCAGTGGCTGGGTACGGCTCAGGGGGAAGAAGAGGTGGTGGTGTCGTGGCTCTCCTGGGAATTCCATCAGTTCCCATCAGTCCCAGTGCCCTGGTCATGGTGAACTGATGTTTATCTTCCTGCTGCTCCAGTGGCTCTGGGCTGTCAGCTCCTTCAGGGACGGCCACCCCATGGTGGCATGGGGACATGGGGACACTGTTGGCTTCTCTGAGCTTCCCATGTAGCACAAGGCTGTCACACAGGCAGTTCTGAGGGAAGTTTTGTTTTGGGGCTGTAATGAGGTCAAACTGGGCACTTGCTGGGAGGTTTTTTCCACACCCTGAACTGAAGCAACTTGTAAATGCAGAACGGTCCTGAGCAATGCAAACAGTGGCTCAGCAGAGCAGCTCAGAGCGTGCTGAAATCAGCAAGCTCCCACCAGCCTCCCTGGGCAGAACCTACCTCCCACCTCCTCTCAGCATCGCTCGTCAAGAAAAAATGTCATAGACTGAACAGATTATGAAGTGTTGTCAAGGGAACGTGACAGTCACTGCAAGACGTACCCACAGGCACATGCACAGCTATGTACAGATTCACCCACTGCACTGACTTCCTCCAGAATCCATGTGGGATTTCATGCAGAGCCTAAGGTCTCTTGATCCTGCAACCCAAGAGCCTTGTTTTGCCATGTGGGAGCTGATCCAAGTCCCCCCCTGCCCATCTTCTATGCAAGCTGCTTCTGCCAACTTCACCGCAATTCTTTGCTTTTTAGCACTGAGATGGGGCTCAGTTAAACTTAAACAATCAGACCCTGAACACAAGAAATGTCTCATTAAAAAAACCCACCAGCATTTCATGGAGCAATTACGCCAGTGCTGACACCTTTATGATGCCTTTGTATGTCAGCTTGAGCATGTGCCCCTTGTCCTGGCCTGGAGTCCAAGCTGCTCCCTCAATTCAAACAGAAAATACCCAAAGTCATGAGTAAAGGGAAGAATTCCAAGAGGAAAGAGAAGAACACAAGAGCTGAGACATGAGAGGGGAGAATAGATCAGCACACCTCTTCTCCCACAATATTTGAAATGAAACAGCTACTTTGGGCTTGGTTTTTTTGTGTTATTAATGCATTGCAGCTGAAGTCATCTGGAAACCAACAATGGCAACACCAAGCACTGGGAAAATAAAAAGTTTGCAAGCAGTTTTGGCCATAAAATGCCCAGCTCTGCCTCAAGGTAGATGGCAGCGCTGCAGCTGGATCCCCTTCTGTGCCAGTGCCTCACTGGGATGCCAACGGGGGTAAAGAAGCTGCTTGTTTGTTCCCGTGCTGGTTTTCCAGCTGCCCACCATGTGCAGACCAGAGCTGAGCTGGGCTGAGCTTCTTTGGGTCTCTGTAAGACCATGCTGAGCACACACAGGTACCAGGACAGCATGGGACAGGCTGTGGGAACAGGAAGGCTCAAGCTCTGCTGTCCTGCCACCCCTTTTCCTGGGCTGAGCCACAGCCCTTCTCCAAGCTGGAGGGTAGGTCCCCTGGGCTGGGATTATGCACACTGTCCTGATGCCCTCTGATCCTCACTCCCACCTCTGCAATATGCCCAATATCTTGCCAGGGTGAATTTCAGAGCACTGGACAAGAGATGCCCAACTGTTCAGAGCAGGGAATAGGCTTGGCACCTAACTGCAGTCCCCTGTTCAGGAAACAGTCTGCAGCTCACGCAGAGACTTGCAGGAGAGCTCTGCATTGATTCTTGGCAAAAGAAAAAAGCCCCTACTCCCACTCTTTCCCCCCGCCTTTACACTGAAAAGGTTTATGATTTACTGCTGCTTCATTCCTTTTATAGTCCAGAAGGAGCATACCTAGAGGGAATTTCAGTTTTAGGAAACTCCCAGGAATAATCACCTCCTCCCACAGCCAGAAGGGAGGTTTGGTTTAATGTGTACTCACTCCAATGCCTACAAAAAGCTCAAGCCTGCTGGGGCCCTGTGCAGACCCCACAGCACTGAGCCACGAGTGCATCGCTGCTGGAGCCTGTGGGGCACAGCCCTGCCTCCATTCTCTGCCTTCCTCTGCTCCCAGCAGCACTGCTGTGGGATGCTGCAGGCCCTTTACCCCCAGGAAAGTGTCTCCCAGAAGTTAAGGAAGAGATGTGGAAGGGAGGGAATTCCGCCTGGGGCATCTTTGCTCTCTGACAGCACAAGGGAAATGGTTTCAGATCTGATATGCTCTCTTCACGTGCTCCTCTTGGCTGCCAGCCCCTGCTTCCCTGCTCAGCATGGACCAGAACTGACCTCCCTCGCCAACACTCTCTGGGCCAGACCCTGATCTCCCCAGTGCACCACCTCTTGCTCCAAAGGGCACAGCTGCCTGCTGCTGAGAGCCTCCAGACCACAGCAGCTCAGCCTCTGCTGGGTGGGCTCTTCAGCAATAAATCTGCCATCACAGCTAATTGATTTAAGGCACAGCAAGTGAGACACGTGAGCCCTCAACCAGCTGGGGCCAGGCTAGAATCCTGGAATCTCCGTGTACAGCTGGGGCCAGGCTGGAATCCCAGGATCTGTGTACGGCTAGTGCAAAAACAAAAGGAGAACTAAAGGCTGCTCACCCGCTTCGTTTCAGGCACCAGGTCATCCTTCATCCTCCGCTTGGTCCAATCCCTGGCGAGCTCGTCCTCTGCTATCTCCTGGAGGTGGAAGACGGCTACTTGGGCCGATGTCCGGCGGATGCGGCCGCTCGGGGTTCTCTCAAAATCCTCTACGGGACCAGGCTCTGGCTTCACCTCTGGCTCCTCTGGAGGCTGCAACAGAGACAGAGTCAGGAAGGGCATGATGAGAGAACCAGCGAGCTCTCCGGCGATGAGGTGGGGATGCTGGGATTTGGGCTGTGTGTTTCCAGACCTGCTTTGTGCCTCTGCACGGAGCATGGGAGCAAGGGGAGCACCCGCCTCCCTCAGCCCAGCAGGCAGCAGCAGCCACAGACTGTGTCCCTCCATGATCCCACATGTATAAATGTCTCCAGTTATTAGAGTTAGGGAGTGATTAGCATCAGATGCACTGTCAGTAGGGATCAGCAGAACAGAAAGGGATGCTCCCCAGGGACAGATCCTGCCACCCCAGCACTGGCAAGCAGCCGGCGCTCGTGAGGGAGCGGCCTGAGGTCTGGGGTTTTTTTCACTGCAAAGCATGGATCCAAGGTGGGCTGGAGCACAGCTCTGTGGGCACTGGGGAAAGGGAAGGCTGCTAACCATTCCCATAAACAGCGTTTTTTAAGGGGTGGAGGGGGGATGTACTCTGTTCCCCCTGACACTGCACAGTACAACACACGTGCATGGTGATTTGAGGGAGAAAACAACACCGGCCCGACGTCTGCACCTGCCTTGCCCGGCCCGGCCCTGCCCGGCTCTGTCCTGCCCACAGGCTCCGCAGCTCTGCAGTCCCCCCCGGGGGGGGATGGCCCCGCTCCTCGGGCAGCAGAGGTGTCCGGGGGGCTCACCGAGGCCGTGTGTTCTGACCGCACATGATAGTCGTGGCCTGCCTTGGATTTGTACTTCTTGCCACAGTGTGGGCAGCTGAACACGGGCTTGTCGGCCTCAGTGAGCTGCTTCCCACACCGCTTCTGGTGGTACTGGTAGCCCATCAGGCTGGAGAAATTGGCCACGCAACCCTATGGAGATGGGGAGAAGGGCAGGGTTAAGGAGGGCTGAGGCTTCATGTGCCCATGTGGAAAAAGCAGGGGTGCCATCTCTCCCTGAGGAGAATGCTGCACGCTGGGGAATTTGACAGTCCCCACAGAGCCATGCACAGCAGGACAGCGCCCTGGAGCGATGGGAGGAGCAGTCCCTGCCCCAGGCACTCCCAGCCCCAACACAAAGACACACAGCGGGCAGCAGGAGGGGAAGGCACTGGAGAGGCATTGCCTGCACAGAGAGCAAAGCACCCACGGGACAAACCTCTGCCACACGCCTCCCTTACCTGTTCGTGACTTGTCTGCAACCAGCTTGGCTCTGGTTTTGGTGTGGTTTGGTTTGGTTTTACACTGTGCTCAGGACAGGCTGTGCCCCTCTCTGAGCTCAGGAAGCAGAACCTGCCCTCCAGCACTCCTTGGTCTGCCCTGTGCCCACCCTCCTGCCGGGCTGTCCCATTGGTGGAGTGAACAGAGCCAGTGGGACAGGGATTGGGATGGCTGAGCTAAGGTGGAAATGTCGAGCACATGCCAACGGATGCCTGGAGAGAACATGTCCTCCTCTGCATGGGACTCAATCCTTCCAGCTTTTCACAGAACGAGAAACAAGAATTGTTCTCGTACCTCATTGGGGCATTTCAGTTTTCCCATCTGCTTTAGCACTTTCCTCAGCCTTTCCCGCTCTTCCTGTTCACCAAGTCCAGCGGTTTCCACAGGAACAGGCTGGAAACAAGGAAGTAACAGAAGCGACAGAGTCAACCATTTACTCATGTCCTCTGTGCCAGGAGTGGATGGTAAACCCCTGCTTTGCAGAGAGCTGCCTGGGCTGGAGGGAACCTCTTGTTAGGAGAGCTGGATCTCCCACTGCTTTGCTGTTACGTGCTGGATCTGCTCATGCCTTTCCTGTGATTGCACCCAAAGGGCCAGCTGAGAAATCCAGGAGCAGTTCCTGCACGGAGGATTCACCAGTAAGACTGAAGAGCAGGAGATTAAGGCACAGGTAAAAGACAAGTCACAACTGGTAAGCACGGGACATATAGAAATGCAGTTATGCCTTGCCCTGGTATCTCAGAGATGCACACAACCAGAGTTTTAGAACAGCATCTAAACTAATGCCAGCAAAATTTTATTCATGATAAATGTTGTGGCTGCTTCTCCCATGCACAATGGAGAGCTGAAGACCAGATTCTGAGATTTGTCGCAAGGCAGAACCCATCAGTCCCAGATCTGCAAGCACGGTTTTGGAGGCAGAGCTTTGTCACTCAAAATCTGCCTGAGCATACTCACCGGATCTTCCCCCATGCTGGGATCTGAAATCCTGTTTTATTTTTCCAGTCCTCTGCTCTACTTATCAGGATCAACATGAGCCTAACTCACTACCTGGGAAGGAAATGCTTTCCTTGGCAGGAAGGGGGAAGGCCACCATCCAGGCTGAGCAGTGTGTGAAATGCTACAAAGGTGGATCCCTCCTTTACAAAGATCATGGAAAGAGGAGTTTTGGTGGATGGCTTCATCACCTGCATGGAGGAAGGAGGCACGAGACAAGCACAGCCCAGTTCCCTTACCTTGCTGACATGTTCAGCCATGGTGTGGTAATTCAGCCCAGCTTTGGACTTGAACTGCTTTTTGCAGTGCTGACACTTCAGGGCATCCTGCAGCTGAAGGAATTAAAGACAAGTCACAAGAGAGGCCACATCCTTCCAAGGGCTGTGGCTGCTGCTGGTCAGTATAACCCCATGGGTGGCTGTTGCTGCAGCAGTACCCAGTGGTGGGACCCAGCAGGCAACACAGTGTCCCTGTTCCCTATCCTAGTCTGTGACAGCCTGCAGCTCAGAGCTTTCTCTCTGTTGTCCTGGATACTGTTATCAAACCCACATGCCCCAATTTTTGGAAAACATTCCATTTTGGATTTAGATTTAAAGCCTCACTGGCTGAAAACATCTGGATCTGGTGTCTTACTCTTCCTGTTAAAGGGTTAGGAGAGAGAAGAAGCTTTGATCTACCAATGTCACTAGACTGTGCTGTGCAGCCCTATTAACTAAGACAGATGCTGGCGTACAGTGTAATTTCTGGGTGCCTGGGCTGTGTGAAATTAAGGTCACAATCACAGGAGGATACTTCCTGCCTCATACTGCCCTGCTGTTGGACCCAACTCAGCCTCCCAAGTGCCTGGGGAGATGCATTAACTGCACACCCTGAGGTATGAAGGGAACTTGCACAGTGTGTGAGCAGATCTTGACTTTTTCTGGGGCAGGGACCAGAATTTACTGACTCAGGAGGTTCATGCTTTGGGCACCAAGAGACAGAGTATCTCAACAGGGAACCAGTGCCTGGTCAGCCATAGTCATTCCTGCTTCTCCTGCAGGATGCTTCACCTTCACCACTCTCCCTTCAATCAAGACTGGAGTAAAAGCTGGAGAGGCAATGAAGATAGATCTGCAAATCTCTCCTCATTATGGAACTCTGGGACAATGAAAAATAGACTCACTGCAGCCAGTTGGGAGTGACTCATGGTACCTGTGCTCCCATCAGTTAACCTTGTTCCACATCCAAGCACTTGATCTTAACAAGATGTATGCTAACAGCTCCTTGACTCATCAGATGCCACTACCAGCCAATTTGGGATTTACTCATCTGGTCAACCCTTAAAAACATACCATGTCCACATTCCAACAAGCCCTCCCACCTGGGATACCAGGAGGATATAACTGCCCTTGCCTTCTTCAGGCCCAGGCATGTTGCAATCCTCTCCATCCCTTATTTCCTTTCAGAAACCAAAGGAAACAGGTGCAGACTGCTCAGTGACAAGCATGGAACAGAGAAACCAATTTCCATTTTTTATAAGAGTTTCAGGAGCCTGCACTTTTTCCATTGTCCAGCTAAGGAATGTATCAGTCATTAAAGCAGAGGGGGCGCCTGAACCACAGGGTGGCTTCTGATAGGGATCCCACGTGCCTGTAGCAGCAGGGTCTCATTAAGGTTGTGCCACAGGTTCATCTCAGAGATAGAATGCTGAGAGCTAAACCTGTGGTCACACACACCTGGAGCTTAGGGACTGTCTGGCATTCTGTGAAGCATCCCAGCTCCCAGACCAGCACAGCAAGCTCTGGCAAGGACTGTCCCTCTCAGGAAGGGTGACAGAACACACACTCCAAGGGCTGGAGCCCCAAATTCTCGGCTGAACACCCGCTGGCATATTTCCAGCAGGGAACACACCTCTGACTGCTCAAGCAGAGCTGTGCTCAGCAAGTCATCTGGCTGTGGAGCCTGCACAGAGCCAGCCTGGCTTGGGAGATGCTCCAAAGTGGAGGAAATATGACCAGTGATGGCCAGAATCCCCAGCCCACTGAGGCCAGGAGGATATTGGAGGCGGCAGGATTCTGCCCAGCATTGATGTAGTACAGGGTTTGGGAGGGAGAGCAGCCTCCCACTGCTGTATAAACAGCAAGGGAATGGCTGGGGAGGCATTTACAGAAAATGAATGTGGAATCAAAGCCTAGCCACATATTTTCAAGGCAGGAGGCATCGATCCCACGTTGGCTTTCTGTGGCAACAACTCCGCCAGGTGACGGATGAAGACGTAATCCTGCGCTCTGA
Source organism: Lichenostomus cassidix (assembly GCF_008360975.1). Classification (NCBI taxonomy): domain Eukaryota; kingdom Metazoa; phylum Chordata; class Aves; order Passeriformes; family Meliphagidae; genus Lichenostomus; species Lichenostomus cassidix. Next base: position 6,550,465 of record NC_139500.1, on the reverse strand, counting down.
TGTATGGTGGTGTGGCAGAGAGACAATTTTTCACTGCACCATTACTGAACTCCTACGTCCTGACAGCCTGCCTGAGCACATCCAGGCTCGGAGTCTCCCTGAGACATGCTCTCATGCAACCTCTGTTTATTTGGCCTGATACAAAGCACAGCACACAGTGAAACCCCACAGCCTGGGCTCTGGAGGAAGCCAGATAAGAGACAACCCCAACAAATTGTCCAGCCTTAAAACTATTCATTTAGCTATGAGAAATACCTGACTCTTCTGAGACACTGGGCCAAGGGGCCCAGATCACAAAGGGATTCAGAATTGCTGAGAATTAGTGTCCAAATCCCTCTGAGTGGATGCAAGCCAGCCAGCAACCTGAAGATGACCAACAAGTGTTCTATCACAGTCCAGAAAAAATTTAAGGAGCATGACTACACATTTATGAGTGGCACATGTACACATCCATTCCCCTCCAAAATCCATGTGTTTGACTGAATAAAGCGAGGCCTTACTTTCTGGCAGACATCCATGTGCTTTTTGAGCCCCACAATAGTTTTCCTGGTTATAACACTGCAGGTTGGACAGGAGACTTCCCCCTTCTCGCTGATCTCCCGCTGCCACTGGTCCTCAGGGTTTGCTGGTGAGGGAGAGGAGAGAGGTGTTATATCCAACCTGTATGGGCTGCTTGATTTGTTAAGCTGAAAAGCAGTGAAGTGGGAAAGTTCCCAATGTTAAAAAAATAAAGATACACTCTCCCACGCAAAGTCAAGACCAGACTTCAACCATGCAGGCTCTCCCTGCCCCACTCTCCTGCAGCTGCCCAAGCAAACCAGGTCACTGGGTCATTTTATGTGGTTACCAGACCTGATGACCTGGGGAAAGGATGTTCACCTTTCCAACCCTGCTGATATCCTGCACACTGGGAGTTAAAACATGATGATGCCCCCAGCCACCTAATCCTACCCTGCTTGGAATAACTTCCCCCTGCCAAATGAAACAATTAGCAGGAGTGAAACAAAGGTGAGTGTCTCAGCTCCATCCGGACGTGTGCCTGGAAAGCTTCTCTGGCAATCCTCTTCCCGGCAGACATGGAGGAAGCTGGGGGACTGCTGGCTTCCAGGCATCTGTTTATTTGAATGGCTGTGACCAGCCTTTAAAAAACCCAAAATAAGAGATATGTGGGGCCAAAAGCAGCTCCCAGGCCCAGAGTTCACACCGCGTTCTCAGCAGAGCAGCGCTGGCCTTCCAGCAAGGGAAGCCTGGGCTGAATAAAATCTGCCAAGTCTGTTTATTTGGATGCTCTTGCAGGGCTGTGAGATCAGAGAGTCGTTTATTTGAATTTGAAAGAAGTGCAAGGCGCTGCAGCTGTGTTTATCTTGCACATCCTGCGTTCCTCCTGCTGTCAGAGCTCTCAGGGAAAGCAAGCAACCTGTGCTGGGTGTAGGCTGCACCTCAGAGGCTCGGGGAAGGCGTAATTATACTCAGAGTTATGCAGTGGTGTCATTCATGGGAATAATGTTAGAAAAATGCCATCATTGCATGGGTCACATGCTGACTCACAGTGAAGCCAGGTGGAACTTGGCTCTAAACTCCCAGCACTTTCATCACATTGACCTGGCACTGAAGTGAAGGTAAGGTGCCCCTCAGGATGTCAATTGTGGCTGCACTAACATTTTGGGAGCAGTGGCTGTTCCCACATCTGTGTAATAGCTCAAAAGGGCAGGAGTCATATACTCCTACCTCTGACTTTGTGCTGCTTCTCCTGACAAACTTGCCAGAAAACTTGCCCAGTGAACAACCTCCTGGGCTGAGAGGGGTGTGGAGACCACAAGCTACAGGTTAGAGTGGGGATGGTGGCATGAAGGTAGGGACCATGCAGGTCTGAGTGCACAGAAAAGCAGCTACACTCCACACAGAGCTGCTGCCTGTGCTTTGTCCCCACCAGCCTCACCTGCTGGTAGATGCACAGATGTTTCCTTCTTCACTCCAACTCCTGGAGGTTTCTTTTTCAGCTCCTCCATGTTGGCATTTCCCTCCAACTTCTTGGCTCGATGGGCTTTTGCTTTGTCCTCTGCTTTGACAAGACCTGTAAAGAAAGAGGATTTTTATTCAGTACTTGCTTTAATACCTTCAGAGCAACTTGCATTTAGCAGGTAAAAAATCTCTCCCTCTAAGCCAGGGACACTGAGCTGGCTGCATGTCTGCCAAGGCTGTACATGTAGGCTCAGGTCCATAATTATGACAAGCAATATTCTAACAGCTTGTGGTGTTTTACAAACAGCATCATTTCCCCCAACACAAGTTTATGAACTATGGAAACTCTGTGGCAAAGTGAGGTAGGATGTGTCTAGCCAGGCAGACAGGCTGGGAAGGAAGGAATAGGGTGTTTTGCAAGAAACTGGAAGGGGGAATTGGAACAGCAAATTCAGTGTGAAAAAGGGATGTTCCTGCTGATATCCCTGCACTGGAAAGGCTGTTTAACTCCCCTGGTTCAAATCCCCAAAATCCATGTGCAGTTCAGCGCTGTGCCTGCACTTGCACAGAAGGTGAGCAATGAGGTGAGTACCAGGTGAGTACCAGATCCACATCTGTCCCACAAGGATCCTCATCTCCCTGAACCTGGGTGTTGTGACTTGCAAACCCAGGGCCTGAATGGAGACAGCACCCTGTAACGTGCTGGGGCACCCTTGTCTTTGGGGAGTGACTGCCACATAGAACTTGGGGACTGTAGGCAAACGCCTGCCCCATCTTCACTTTCCATCTGAGGCAGCAGGTCACGGGCACACCTTGTTCTCCAGGAACCCACAGCAGACACTTCAGTCTCTGGCAGTGGCTCTGTGGGGAAGAGAAGGGAAACAAGCCCAGACTTCCCAGGAGCCAGAGGAAAGGAAATCACAGAGACCACATCCAGCCTGCTCGTCAGTGTTCAATTCCTTTAAAGCCATTAGTGCCTCTCCCCCGAGTGTCTCATACTGGAAGGTGCTGCCTCCTGCAGTGCCTGGAAACCCGCTTTCTATTTCTCTGGCTGAACGTATCTCATAGTCAGCCTGAATCCAGTTGCTCTCGTTCCAGGGATGCTCCAGGATTTCCTCCTCCTTCCCAGCCCATTTGGGTATATTTATGGAGCATGACCGAAGTCCCACTTGCTCTTGCTTTGTCAGGCTGCAGCAGCCAATTCCTGGGCCTCCTCTCAGAAAACATCCCGGCAACACATCTCCTCTCCCTTGGAGTCACTCTCCTGAATGTGGGCGACCAGCCCTGGAATTGGTGTCTGAGGGATGGGTGCGTCACCAGCCTTTCTACGCAGCAGAATTCCTTCCCAATGCCACTGGAAAAACTGCGACATCCCAGGATGGTGGGATGGTGATGAGATGATGTTTCTCATATCTCGCTGGTGTCAGCAGCTCGTTACTCTTGGGTTACAGCTGAACATACCCGGATCCTTTCCCCTCTTCCCTCATTTCCCAGAGCCAGGCTCCAAAATGGAGCAGACAGGGTTGTTATCAGTCCCAGCTCTGCTGCTGCTTTTCACTCCCTTTACGACTCTCTCATGGTAAAAGGTGCCAGCTCCTCCAGTGTGAGCTCCTTGGGCTTTGTCTGGCTCCACCACAGGGAAGGATCTTGAGGAAGGGGCTTCCCTGCAATGCCCCAGGGAGAAGATACAACCCCACAGCTGACCAGAGTCACCCTGTATTACCTTTTAGTCCAAATGTCCCCGAGATGGATGGCTGCTCCCCAGTAAACTTCTTAGGAGTTTTCTGTTTCCTTCCTGACTCAAAAGAGAGAAACAGAGAGAGAGATTTGGTCAAATAACTGTACTGCCAGGGGCATTCATCAGTCCTGGGGCATGGGGTGGGCACACACTCCATGTCAGGAGTCGGTCAGGGGCTGTCAAATGAAACAGCCACACACTAAACACCAACATACTACTGCTTCCCACGGCACAAAACCAGGATAAGTATGTTATTCAGGGTTAATTCAATGAGTGGAACTGGTGGCTCTTTCTGGTGCCAAAAGCCAAGCAGTTCCCACATGTGGCTCTGGTGATTTGCTTTGTTGCCGTAAGCGGTGGAACGCCAAGCCATGATAGGTACAACCACTGTCCTACACCAGCTCTGCAGCGGCCATGGACAGATAGAGCCTCCTCACCCTGTCTCAATCTTTCAGGAGAATGGGTTTGCCACCATTGTGGTTTAACTTGACACACTCAGAAAGGACAGACAGGCTGACATGGCAGCTTGCTGTGATGCCTGGAATTCAGTCCATTCCAATTCTGTCATAGGATTGTTAAGGTTGGAAAAGACTTCTAAGACCATTAAGTCCAACTCTCATGCAGGTCCTTTAGAAATATTTCTACCACAGCTACAATTGAGTTCTAACTCCCAGTGAAGCTGCAAGAAACTGGGAAGTGAGGGCAAGTTATCAGGGTCATGAAACAAGGCTTAGATATCCCTTGGATTAAGAGAGAGACTCGCAGCAGTGTTGGCTGCAGCAGATCCCCTTCCCGTGGGACACCCTCGCTCTGGGCTCTTGAACCAGTGTAGCCCCGGGCTCTAATCTTACTGTGCTTCATCCTCTCGGGGTCTTCCTCCTGCAGTGAGGCCTGGCTGCCCCGCTGCTGCCCAGAGTCCTTGCCACTTGAGGACTTGGCCGTGGGGGTGGCAGCTGCCATTGCCTCAGCTGCTGCAATCTGGAACTCCTTGCTCTCCCGGCTCTCTGCCAGGCACTCGCCATTCTCTGCGTGCTCCTGGGCCACAGCCTTTTCCGTCTTTGCCTGTTTGGGATGGATGGTGGGGCAAGCTGAACTCTCAGCAGCTCTAGGGCAAAGCACAGAGGGCTTGTTTAAAGAGGGGTTGTTAGACAAGTGTGCTGACACCTCTCCCCCCTTGCCAGCCCAGGTTGTAGGAATGGAGGCAGGCACATTCCCCTTCTCCCAGCCATCCCTACGCCACTGCCATGCAGCCCAGTCACAGCCTGGTACCTTTTCTTTCCACTGCTCTTCCCAATGGCCTTGGGGACTTTGTTTTCCACTTTGCTGGTTGGCACTGGCCGGTCCAAGTGATTCCAGAGCCGATGCTTTTCCAGCTGGGTTTTGGAGGTGAAGGCAGCTTCGCAGTATGAGCATGAGTATGTCAGCTTCTCTGAGATTGCACCCTGCATGGAGCAGGGAGATGCAGGTGAGCACAGATGTTAGACCACAAGAGAGAGGCTTTTTCTGACACAGGCACAAATGTAAACCATGTGAAATACCCTTATGCCCCTTTAAACAGTTATCAATAGTCCATGATCCCCCTGGGTCAGACCTCACACTGAGCTGCAGGGATTCCAGTCCTTCTCACACACACCTCACAAACTGCTCCTGGCCCATTTGTGCTCCTCATTGCCCCATTTAAACTCATGTTTCTCCCGGGGTTCAAGGCTTGAGAAGGGCTTTACCCCACAGATGGCAATGGAAGAGCCAGCCACTGGAAAGGACAGACAGTTCTCTGGTCTCCTTACCCCTTGGCAGCGCTGATAGTGGTACTTCAAGCCATAAATGCTGGGGAACTCCAGCCAGCAGCCTGAATTGGGACATTTCACCCTAGAGTGGGCTTTGAATTCATCCTTCCACTGGTTCATCAGGGGGAGCTGGGAACAGGAGAAACAAGAGACAGCTGAGTGAAGAGCACCCTGTGCCTGGATCTGTGCTGATGCATCCCAAGGGAGCTGGGAAGGCACATGGGACCTCTGATCATTCCCGTTCATCCCTTCCACCACACAGCCATGAAGTGGTCCCCAGGGATGTGTTTCAGAGTAGCAGTGCTCACTCCAGTGAGAGGCTCTGGGACAGATGCTGCAGGCTCCATAGACTAATGACTCCTGCTGAGGCTTTGCCGTGCCTCCCAGGGCACTAACACACTCCCTGCCAGGCCAGGGAATAAATCAAGCCCGAAGTCACCTGGGTGATTTAATCACCCCACATTTCATCTAGTCCGTAAATCACCCCTGTGCTCTCATGACAAACTGCTCCATGTGTTGTCCATGCCACCAGGCAGGAATTAAACTGCACAACTCTGCAGGGAATAAATCACCCCCTTGCCACTGCTGCCGGCTCATTAGCCAAACCTGACATGGCTGTGACGGGATCCAGTCATCTGGACCTGGCCCTGGGAAAGGGTGGCTGGAGAGGGATACAGCTCCTTAACCAAGGGGAAGATGCTGGATACCTGCATGGAGGGGTTGAGGGATGAAAATCTTGCTCAGCCCAAGACAAGGCTGCTCTGAAGATGAAACCAGAGGGAAGGTAGGTTTAACTGGGGAGTGGGGCTGGCTGGAGCGTGTAGGGCATATCAGAGTGAAGCAGGGAGGGCTCAGGGATTGGAGCGTGGGGGGTCTTACAGGGATGTCTTTCAGCGCCTGGTTCTCAGCCTTGGGTCTTCCTTTCTTCCTGCCTTCGGTTTTGTCACTGGTTGCATTTCCTGCAAACAGACACAGCACACATCACCAGCTGTGCTGGAGGAGCTGCTGTCCCAGCAATCTTGCTGCCCAGCCCTAGCTCCCTGCTGCCTGCCTGGCCCTCTCAGCTGTAGGCTGGCCATTCTCTGCCCTGGCAAGGATGGAGATTCCCCTCTGGAAGGCAATGCCAGCTCCCTTGTAAATGAGGTGCTGATAAGATGTGGTGCAGGGAAACACAGTCTCCTGAACACAAGCATGTTCATATTGCGGACAGCTGGAGTTCATTCCCTTTAGCAATAAGTTATCCTCCTCTGCTAGCAATTATGGCTTCAATCCCCTCAAGGTAACAGTGGCATCTGGGAAACATTTAGGGCACACGCATTTCCCCACAAGGCCACTGATTTGGAAGCCGTGTCTGATCTACATCGCTGGGGTCCAACCCTCTCCTGGGGTGCAGTCACCCCTCAGCATCCAGAGCTGCCCTTAGCAAGGTAAAGGCAGCAAGAGCCTCCCTCACAGAGGGGATCTGCCCAGCATAAAGAGACAGGAGGAAAAATCTCCTTGGGCCTGGAGATTCCTGGATAGAGAAATCAGCCATCCATCAGCATGACAGCCCTTAGTGTGAGGGTCCCTCGGGGCTCGTATGCTCGCAAGCCTCCATCCCGGGGGCCGCGACACGGGAGGCAGCAGATGGTCTGAACTCATTTAAGCCTTTCCATCCTTTGATGTAACACTTAGCTACCAACACGATAAATAGGCGGCAAGACACCCATCTCGTTAAGCCAGACACACGCCTCTCTGAAGGGAGAGACCATCTCCATCTCTCCCCTCCCGCTCCCAGGGCCAGCTCTCTGCAGCTCCCAGGGCTGGGGCTTTTTGGCTAGCACAAGCCCTCACTAGTGACCAGCACAGCTCCTTGAAATGAGGAACAGAGACACCTCGAGACCCAGTGCACTCTTTTTGGCAGCTGCCCCCCAATTCCTGCCACTGGGTTCATACCCTCTTTCCCAACCACCTCCACTAAAAGGAAAAACCAGTTCCTTACCCAGCTTGGGCAGCTCTGCCGGTGGGTTTATCCTTGGCTCCGTCCTGCTTTCTTTGCTGACAGTGGGTTTGTTAGAGCCTGCAGTTTTCCTTCCACCTTTACAGGTATAGGAATCCGCCATCTCTGAAAGAAGCAGGGGAGGCGTTAAAATTCACTCCTCGGAGCTGGGAACAACACATGGCGAAAGCAAGGAGAGCTGCTGGGGAGGGAGGGAAATGAGAAAATCATCATGCAGCTTCAAGATGCCCACAAAGAGAAGAAACGGGACGTGCTTCCGAGTATTTGTTCTACAGTTGAGGAACGCCACAGACATGGCTGGAAAGCGGCTTTCATTACAGCCTGGCTTCCCCTTCACATACAATGGCAAAGACTTTATTAAAAATTATGGGCTGACTTTGCCCAGAGAAGTAGTGAATAAATGGCTTTTCCTCTTCGTTTATTTCTCCACTTTCATTTAAGACACCAAAAGCAAAAAAAAAATAGTGAGTTTTAATGAACAGATGTAATGATAAATTTCCAATTTTCCTTATTAATGGGAAACTGTTATAAACTGAGACTTGTTAATGTTATCTGAATTTTCCGTATTAATAATTCAATTTGGCTTCTCTATAAATAATGAACATCAGGAATTATCGCAGAAGGCCCCCTCTCACTCCTGATGGAAGCGGGCAGCAGGACACCCCTCCATTCCTGTAAAGGTGGAAGGAAAACTGCGGTGCCAAGAAGAAGCCCACAGCATGACTGGCTCTGCCTCTGGCTTCAGGTTCCTTCTTCCCCTCCCAAAAAAACAAGCAAAGGCACATCTGAGGATGGGGGCTGCACTGGGAGATGCCTTATATGGATTTGGGAAAAGAAGTCCTCCACGCCTCCACAATGAGAGCATCAGGCCCTTGGGAAGAGATTTGTTGGACCACCATGACCTTGAGACCTTGGCTGGGACGCGATGCTGATGCTCACCCATGGGTTTTTTAAAACACAGCTTTGACTCATCAACCCCAATTCCTCCCACGGGTTTAGCATCATTCAACTCAAAGGAGCTGAATCCCAAAGCATCCACACTCATTTCATCTGTCCTCATGCCCAGAGGGATGGAGGAGCATCTCCTGTGTGGCCAGATTTCCATCCATGCCACCAACATCTGGGACAGGAGGGTCCAGCAGCTCTTTCTGAAGTGTCCCCAGAGACTTTCCTTGTAGGATCAGGGACTTTCCATGTGGGATGCAGCCCACACGCTCCAAGAAGAGCTGGCAAAAACTTCCAGCACGTGCTCCACTAGTGACACATATGGGGTTGTTCGCATGGACACAAAGGTTAATCGGATCAAGTAGAAATTCCAGCCTTGGCAACTGGTTCTGTGGCATTTGGTGCTGAACACGAGGATTGCTGATTCAGCTCTTTTGGTGGGAGAGCTGGGTAGCAGTTTGTAGCCTGCCTGCCAGTGGATCCTTCCTGGAGCAGGCACAGAGAGAGGTCTCTGCAGTCCCTTCCTAAATTGCTGCTCCACTCCCATCAGTGTGGGCACTGCTACTGCCCCAGTGCTCCAGGGATAAATGTGCCAGTGTCCTTCCTTCCTGTGCTGCCTCCTGACACCTCTGAGCAATCTTCACTCAAGTTGCTCAAAGACAAAACGGGGAAAAAAAAACTACTCACGAAAGTAGTTGTGAAATGAAAGCTGAAGACAAGATTTTCAAGCTTACAATGGGATGAAAACTGAGGGGAAACCCACAGAGCTGACACCTTTATCCAGCCAGGGCTAGCGCCAAAACGCAACGGGGAACAGAGCACAAAACCTCCTTGTCTGCCTCAGCCAGCACAAGGTGACATGGAAAGGGTGACAGGCAGGGCAGACCCTGTTGACATCTGGGGTGCACCCCAAACACCTCATGGCACTGCACACCACTGAGCATCACGCCAACCCTCCCTTCCCAAAACATCCAAAGTGTCCAGCTCAGCCCTGCCCCAGCACCTGGACACCTCTCATCCCCCTTAACGCATGTGTCCCCTCAAAGGAATCCTCTCTGTCCAGCTTAAGAGGGTCTGAATCTTCTGTTTTTCCACATCAAATGCTCCTTTGCATTTTTCCCCTTATTTTTTGACCAAATGAAAAATAAAAATCTCATAAACCAGTTAGCAAGAGCCAAAATCTGCTCCCTGAGCATTGATACAACCCCAGGGATTACAGAGGAATTGTCCTGGAGACAGAGTGCAAAAATCAGCCCATTATGGGTTTTTTTTGGTAATGTCCAAACTTCCCACTCATTTTTGAGTTACACACACTGAAAATGGGCAACAGCCTGTGCTCTTCCACACTTTCCTTAAGGTTTTGGTGAAAACTCTTTTGCAACTGGTAGTGGGAAGAGAAGGCATGTGCAGGTTCTGGCCATGAGCCAGGGGTGGGATGCTGTGTGGGAAGGTTGGGCCCTGTAGCACCTTATGAAGCCTCCAGCTCTTTAAAAGTAACTTTTTAGAAGTTTGTGGCAACATTTTTGAAGCATCCCATTCCATCTCCAGGAAGGAAAAAAGCTCCTGTGAACACAGGAGCCAGCACATGGTGAGTGGAAGCCTAGTCAGCACTGCTGGGAGCAAGGAGGAAATCCACGGCTGCAGGAAGAGGAAAGTGACATTTGGGAACCAAAGGCAATGTTCCCAAGCCACTGGCAGCCCTGCGTGGCTGGAAATTGGACATAAAATGGGAAAGGCGAAATAATTCCACATAGAAATGCCTGTCCACGACTTGGGATCTGGCCTGCACAAGCATGTAGGTAGCCAGGGACGACAGTGACCCTCTCATCCTCTCACAACGTCCTTATGGTTACCAGGGGGAAAGTCACCTCCAGATCCTGACCCCAAGTTCTCTTGCTGGGATTCCCATTGCTATGGATGATCTTTACTGCTCAACAACTGCCTGGTCACCTGTCAATCTGCTCCACTTATCATCAATAATTTACGAATAGCTCCAGAGGTATGGAATGCCAAGAGAACTCCCCATCTTGGCACAAGCTGTGTGCCAGCAGAGATGCAGTAAGGCCAGCACAGATGACGGACACCAAAGGACACTGCCATCCCTGTCACTGTCGGAGGAGCTGTGCTCCTTCCCATGAACTCCTGGCAGAACGGGAGCCGCTAGCAAAAACTTCCAGGGAATAAAGACAAGGAAGTTAGAAGGGAGGCTTCCTGGCGAGGAAACAGAATCGCCCTTGCTGGAGGTTTCCCCGGGAGGGAAGCACGTGGTGGGTGAAGCCCTTCGAGCCGCTGCCTCCCTGGGCACGGCTGGTGGCCCGGCAGCTCCGGAGGGACACGGCGCATCCCGCCGCTACCACCCGAACCGAGTGACGCCCATCGAGGCTCTCCAGGACGGAGAGCCTCACCCGCGGCACGCACCGACCGCTCCTGCCGCACATGGTCTGACCAGGCGCAGACGAGGCTTTGGAGGGTGTAAAGTTTCTGTTCGAGGCGCGTTATCCCGTCCCTCCCCGCTCAGTCCCCGGGCACTGACACGACGGGAGAAGCGCCCGCACACGCCTGGCAGACAATGCGTCCTCCCCGTGCCGCGGGGACCGGGGTGTCCCCTGTCCCGGGGGTCACTGCGTGCGGGGAGCTCTGCCCGGTGCCACCTCCGGGGCGCGGGGAGCTCTGCCCTGTCCCGTCCCGCTGTCACCTCCCGGGCACGGAGACCTCTGCCCTGTCACCTCCCGGCCCGGCCGTGCCACCCGCGTCCCCTTACAGCCCCTCCCCGCTGTCACCCCGCGGGCAGCGCCGCCCGGGCCTGTCACCCCTCGGGCCCGCGCCCCATCCCCGGGCGGCGGCCGGGGCTCTCCCGCGGGCCGGGCCCGGCAGGGAGGGGACGGAGGGCCCGGCCCGGCCCGGCCGCGCTCCGGGAGGGGAAGAGCGAGCGGCAAAATGGCGACGCGGCGGCGGGCGGAGCGGAGCGGAGCGGGGCGCGGGGGTCCCCGCCGCGGGGCCGTGCGGGCCGGGGGCCGCTCGGTGCTTACCTCGGCGGGCCGGGCCGCGGTGCGGGGCGCGCAGGGCCGGCACCCCCCGGCCGGCCAGGCGGTGCCGCCCGCCGCCCCCGGGCCGCCGTGCGGGGCTCCCGGCGCGCCCACACCCGCGGCGGCGCCGCGCTCCGCTGCCGCGCTCCCGCCCGCCCCTCGCCGCCGCCGCCGCGGCTCATGCGCGCTCCCCGCCCCGCCCGGCCCGGCCCGGCCCGGCCCGCCCCGCGCCCCTCACCGCTATCGCCGGGCCGCGCCGGCCTCGCCCGGCTCCGGGACCGGCACCGGGATCGGGACCGGGAGGACGGGCGGGGACACCGCCCCGGGAGGGCGGGACGGGGCAGCGCCCCCCGGACCGGGCTGACCCGGGCAGGTGCGGACGGACCCCGGTGCGGGCAGAGCTGCGCTGCGCTGCTTCTGCGGGGTGCGGGCAGCGTGCCGAGCTGCCATCCGCTCCTCCGGGGTGTCTGAACTCTGTCACACCCGCCGGGGTGCCGGCAGCGTGTCCTGCCCGCCGTCCTGCCCTCCGGGGTGTCCTGCCTCTTGTCCTGCCCTCCAGGTTATGGACAGGACACCTTGCTCCTTACCCTGTTCTCCAAGGTGCAGGCAGGATGACCTGCCTGTCGTTCTGCCCTGCAAGCTGCTCTGCCCGTTATCTTCTGCTCCAGGGCGTCCTGCCCATCATCCTACTTTCCGGGGTGTTGGCAGTGTCCTGCATGTCACTGTTCCCTCCAGGGTGTTTTGCCCATCATTCTGCCCCCAAAGGTGCTGGCAGGATGCCCTTCCCATCCATCAATTCATCGAAACGCAGGGTGCTCCAGGTCCCCTTGGAAAACCCCAAGCCCTGTGAATGATGCCGGGTGCGAGGCTGTCGCGATGTCCATGGGACAATTTCCCGGCTCCCAGGCTTGGGCTATCACCCCTGCAGAGCTGGTGGCACCTGGGAAGATGCCAGAGGGCAGAGCCAGCCTCGGTTACCAGCTGCGGGAATACACAGCTACATCAGGATCCGGCAGTCGCCCAGAAATTAGGGAAAATCACATAAATTTTGCCAGGTGAGAGCAGAACCCACAGCATCCACTACTGTCAGGGCCACCTTGCCTGCCATCACCGGCGTGTGGCTCCTGCGGTGCTGTCGGGAGCTGGGAGGCCCTGTGGCACAGTTGTGCAAAAAAAAGCCCAACCCAAGCCGGGAGTTTCCCCGCGGTTTTCCCCTCTTTGTCTCCAGTGCGGGAAAAGAGCTTAATTAACGTCTGCAGAGAGCAGGGAAAGCTCGGTGTAATTGCTAGGTATGATTATCGGTGGAGCGGAGGGTGCTCAGCGGGGTGGGAGGGACAAGCACAACCCACCTTCTTTGTATAAAATGAGGCATATCCGAGGTGGCCTCGCTTCCCAGCCAGCAAGCTGCCTGTCGGGAGAGCTCAGCTGCCTGGAGGTGGCTATGGGGCAGCTCCATGTTCTCGCTGGGATCGGGCAGCACCTTCAGCACCTTCCAGGTCCCCTCCTCGCTGTAAACGGTGCCCATCGTTCATCCTGGCAGCTGCTCCATGTGTGCAAAAGTGCCACCACGTTCATTTTCTGCATCTGCAAAGCACAATTTTGCATCTCTAGTATTGGGATGATGGTGAGGGGAGATGGGGGAGCCTGGCCACCCTGGGTTTAGGCAGGAGCAGGGAGAGAAGGTGGCCACGGGCTGGGTGAGGTAAGAACCTCTGAAATGATGCAATATAAAGGCACCCACTTGTTATTTTCAGGCTCTACTGAGTAGAGGGGGGCAAGGAATGGACTTGAAAAGAGCAGCAAATGTTGAGCAGATGCTGAGGAGTGTTTTGTTGCACATGCAGAGCTGTGCTGGGAAGGGCAGGAGGAGGAGGAGGAAGAGGAAAAGCAGCAGGGCAGTGGTGCTGCCTTCCTCCATGTGCTCATGGGGCAACATCTCTTGCACCGTGGCTTTGTTGCAGAGGTGGGTTGTGGATGAGATCTTGTCCTTGCAAACCAGTACAGTGCTGTGGAGGGGGCCATATGGTGATTTCCCAGTTCTCTGGCCCCTTGGTCACTGTTCCCTTTGTTCCCACCATTTCCACTGTCCAAGGAGCAACACCCAGGCACACACTGCATCTGTAAATGCTGGAGAAGGTTCTTGGCAGCAGGCAGCAGTCCAAGCCATTGAGCATATAAATTAAATTGATACAGACCCCAGGAAAAGGAGATGAGGGAAAAAACAATTACATAGCCTGCATCAGCAAGGTGCTGCCATCCTACATGCAGTCCTGACATTGCTTCTCCAGCCTCTCGTGCTGGTGCTGAGCAGATCTCCCTGGAGCTGCCCTGTGCCTGCCAGGATGCAGCCAACACAATGATCTCCACCCTAACCCAGCAGCAATCTTTGGTATCCCCAACAAGGGTCAGTTCTGGCTTGTAAAGACAGCTGCCAAGAGTTAAAACCCCCACAAATATAAAAAGAACCCCACCCTTAAGGAAAGGCAGGAAATAATCTGGTTTTCTCAATGCAGATCCTCGCCGGATGCTGGGACCTGGAGGGAAGACAATGCCCCTTGCCCAGAATGGGGCTGGCTGAGGGGACATTTACACTTTATGAAGTAACTTAAAAGCACATTTTAGAATCATGGAATCCCAGAGTGTTTTGGGTTGGAAGGGACATTATAGGCCATTTAGTTCCACTCCCCCTGCCATGGCAGGGACACCTTCCACTATCCCAGATTCCTCCAAGCCCTGTCCAACCTGGCCTTGAACACTGCCAAGGATCCAGGGGCAGCCACAGCTTCTCTGGGCAACCTGTGCCAGTGTCTGATCCATGGCCTGCAGCAGCATCTTTTAGATCCTTAAGTCTGTTAGAATGAATGCTTCGTCTCCAGAGCCTCTTCTACATGTTGCTGCTGTGGAGACATCCCAAAAACTCCCACTACCTGCTGTGAAAATGGGGCTGTGCAGGGCCAGCATCTCCACTGGTGGGATGGTGAGATGCTCTGTGAGTGGGACTGGGAGCACTGGGAGCACTGGGAGCCCAAACTTCAACCCATGTCTGCTGAGCCTTGTGCACCAGGCACAGAGACAGGTGAGGCAAAGGGCATGACTATGATACTCAGATCCAGGATGGGAGACTCGGCATCCCCTGTCTCCCAAGGCTTTATCCTGGGATAAAGGATCGCAGCCAGCTGCTGCTTCCCCTTTATCTTTGGAGTGGCAGGGGGACAAAGCCCCTTGGAGCAGCCACATGCTCACACATCCGCAGGACAGGCTGTGCAGAGGCTGGTCCGGCTGAAGGAGAGTGATTTCTGAACAAAGAGGGATTTGCAGCTGGTTTGTGCTGCAGCATCCGGGCCAGCCCCAGCCTCCTCCCGCACGCTGCTCCGCAGCCTGGGCCGCTGATTGGAAACCGGAGCCCGCCATCACTCCGACAGCCAGGAATTATGATGATGGATTTTTTTATTATTTTTTTCCCCCTCCCTGTGCTTGAATGCACTCAGCAAATATAAGCAAAAAGGGGAAAAAAAGAGAAGTGAGAGAAAATCCGAACAGATTCAATTTTAGATACGGCGACAAAGCAAAATGGTTGCAGTGCAAAGAGGGAAGGTTGAGGGGGGAAAAGCTCCTGCCTCAAGGAGGAATGAAGCTCCCAGAAGCTCTGAGGCTGCTGTTTATGATTTTGAGGGTTGTAGTGACAGGGGGGGCATGTCCCATGGGGACCCATCCCAATCCAAGGGCTCAGGTCTGCGGGGCACCAACCCCACCATGGAAGGCTGTGGGAGCTGTAGGAATTCAGGACAGGACTGGTGATGAAGCTATGTGGTTTCATCAAATCCTTCCTAGTTTTAGAAAATCTTTAGAAAATCCTCTGATGGGAAGTGAAGTGGCTCATTTTTGGTGGGGGGTGTGAAGGATTTTCCTGGAGGCCCCAGTAACATCCTGTGCAAATGTGCTGCCTGGGAATGTTGTGTCAAAACCAAACCCCAAACCTGCCTTTCCAAAAAAGGCCCGAGTGAAATGCTGCGGATGTTCAGCTTAGTTTTGCAGCAAAGCTACTGTTGCATCCAGGCTGGGGAACAGCTCTGGTCAACTCAAACGATAGTCATTTTGGATCAATTTATCTCAGTCCTTTTGCCTTCCCTGTGCTGCCCCACTCCCACCACTTGCTGTGTGCCCTCCGATGGGTCATGCTTGGGAGTTCCCAGCCTGTGAATGCCATCTCCCCCTTATTCCAGCCATGCCAGCCCTGTGTCAGGCTGTCCCATGTGCCACTGACCCCAGTGCAGACAGCTGGGGACCTGCTCTGGCCCTGCCTGGGCGCTGCCAGCACCCAGCACTGCCACAAACCTGGCATTGCCCTTTTCAAGCAACAGCACTGCAGCTGGATCTGCACCCACTCCTCTCTATCCTTGTCCTAGTGAAGGTGGCAGCACGACAGCCATACCCACACTCACTCCTCTCCATCTGTCCTGTCTCTGTGTCGTGCCCGCAGTCCCTGGGAGTGTTTCTGGCTCTGGGGAGGCAGAGCATTCAGAGGGCATCCAGCAGCTGAGAACGAGGACCAAAAATGAAGGAAGTAATATAGGGGAACAAAATGAAATGAAGCAATTATCCCTGCTCTGATACTTTCTAATTAAGGAAAGTGTCACCCTTATTAAGAGGCCATTAATTCATTGTCATAAGTCACCACCAGAGTGCAAGTACCAAAAACGTGCCTGGGCCATGGGGATTGGAGCAGCTTCCCCTCCTCCTTGCACCACAGGCTCCAGCCTGGTCAAGAGCTGCTGCTTGAGGCCACAGGGCTGCTCCTGGATTTCTGCAGGCAATGCCTTGTCCCCACACCCTGGGCTGTGCTGTGGGAAGCTGCACACTCTGACACAATTCTCAGCCTATCCCAGACAGGGATGAGCCTATTCACTTCCACCTGCATCCCTGTGACCACATGCTCTGCCCTGCATGGTCCAAATGCATTTGTGCAAAGTATGTAGTGAGTTCTCAGCAGAGATTAGCTCTTGGCTGCTCTGGGGATCCAAACCCCCAAATAGTTGGCCAAATATCTCTAGCCCTGTGGTCAAGGCCAGCATTTCCTCCTCCATCACCTCCCATTAGCAGCCAGCTCTGTCTTGGCAGTCTCTCATTACGTATTCTGCATGGAGGGCCCCACATCAGCTTAATTAACAAGGTAAGAAAAACGGGACCTTTGAGGAAATCTTAATTATATTATCCATCTCACCCTGAGTGGCACCTGATTCATCCCAACACTGTTTTCAAGTTCATTAGCAATGAATCAAGATTGATTAGTCCTGGATGTGCAGCAAGAGCATAGTGGGGCAGAAGACTTCATCTGCCATCGCTGTGAGACTCTGTGTGTGTGTTCCCAAGCCCTGTCTTGTCCTCCAGCATCAGGCAGTGGGATGGGGACCAGAGCTATGGGATGAGGCAGAGGGAGCTGTGCCAGGCTGGGATGTGGCTGCTGGAGCATCCCAGGAGTCACTGTTTTCACTATGCCCCTGACACATGCTGGCGCCTCACATTTCCCTGGGATGCTCTGACTTGGAGCAGCATCCAGGCAGCCCTTCCAGGCTGCTGCACACTTCCAGTGATGAAGCATCCACAGCTTCTCTGGGCAGTCTGTGCCAGTGCCTCACCACTCTCACAGGGAGGCATTTCTTCCTAATATCCAATCTAACCCTGTCCTCTGCTAGTTTAAAGCCATCCCCCCTTGTCCTGTTACTCCATTCCCTTTTCAGCTTTCTTGGAACTCCTTTAGGCACTGAAAGTTGCTCTAAGATCTCCCCAGAAACTTCTATTTTCCAGGTTTACCAACCCCAGATTTCCCAACCCCAGATTTCCCAGCCTGTCTTCATTGCAGAGGTGCTCCAGCTCCTGGAGCATCTTTGTGTTCATACTCTGGACTCACTCCAGCAGCTCCACATCCTTCTGATGCTGGGATCCTCAGAGCTGGAGGCAGTAGTGCAGGTGGGGTCCCTCCAGAGCAGAGCAGAGGGGGAGAAACCCCCCATCCCTGCTTCCACAGTGCACGGATATAGCCCAGGACAGAGCTGGCTTTCTGGGCTGCCAGCACAGGTTGCTCGTGTCAAGCTTCCCATCCAATGACTTGGGGTGGTTTGTAATCCTCCCTGAGCACCTGATGGGATGACAGGGTCCTAATTAGACCGAGTGTGCAGTCCTCTGGGGACAGGCATTCCAATTTAAACCGGCTCCAACTCAGCAGAGCCAGTGGCAGGCGCTGCCACCTCTCTGCCCAGCACACTGTGTCCTCCCACCCCACACAGCCAGGACAGCTCAGGCTGCCTTCAGCACCCGACACAAATTTCATTGTTGGAGGAATGGGGAGCATTCCCAGCATCAGAGCCACAATCAGCAGTGTTTCAGAGCTGGAGGTGTTTACATCATCAAGCCAGGCTCAGTAATTACTCAGACAAATTTGCATGCTTTTTCTATGGGCATCTCTGCTGGCTTTTTTATTTTCTGCTTGAAAACCTTGCTGGAATCTGCAAACTGCCTCTGCCACTGGGAAGGGATTGCTGGATTGTTCCTTTCTAAGACAAGAAGATGCTGAACATAACTCCTGATGCCAGCGATGTTTTGGCTCTCTTATTGCAAAAAATTTCCACCAAATAAAGTGGCAAAAAACTTTATCAGAGACAGGAGTTTTGTGGCCATCACCTGCCCCTATGCCCCTGTGGTGCTGCCTGCATCCTCCTGCCTGCTGCAGGGGACTGACTGATGCTTGCTGGTGTTTTCTGTTTACTTTAATTGTTGTCTGGTTTTAATATTGCATGAATTGATTCATCTGTGTTTCATTGTCGGCGCTGTTTGTTTTGGGGCAGTGCCTGCAATATCACTGGCAGATAAGTGCTGGACAAGTAGAAGGTATTTTTCTTGCTCGGCAAAAGCTGAGGAGTGACCAAGCTGTGCCTCAGTGTGAGAGGATCCTGAGCAGCATCTGCCTCCAATTCCCAATGCCCTGGTGCAGTACTCACCACCCCAGCTTCTCCCCTGTGAGGAGGACTGTATTTCCTTGGATCCACCATGCAGATGGGTTTTGCTGTATGCCCAGAGCTGCTGAAGGCAAAAAACCATGTCAGGGTTGCTCTGGATGCATCCCTGGGCAGAGTCCTGAGTGCCCCTTGGACAAGCCATGGGCATTAGGTGGCACCAGACACTGCCAGAGCAGCAGTTCAGAGCCAGCCTGGAAAGATGCTCTGCTCTCACCATCCCCATCCTCATCAGCACGAAGACACAGAGCAGGGGACTGGGGATGGGACAGCATCCTCCTGCCTTCTCTGTGAATATGGTTTCACCCGACTCCTCCAGCCTCATCCTGTGCTGGTGGATCTCAGAAAGACACCTGAACAGGGGCCATGCTGGTGGCTCCAGCCGAGTGCAGTTGGTGGGGTTTCTGCTTTCTTCCACTACGCCTCCTTTCTTCCATGCTGAGGAGCTGAACGGTGCCAGAGCATCCTCAGGGGCACAGCAAGGGGCAGCTGGGCTTTGGGCAGGATCTGGGGGGGACCCTGCCTTTTCCAGGGGGTCCAGGGCAACAACAGCACTGCTCTGTGCACCCCAGCTACATTCCAAGCCAAATCTCCACCAATTCACTGCATGAGCCCAGCTGGAGAAGCTCCCTGTGCAGCTCCCAAGCTCTGGAGAGAAGCTCAGCGTCTCCCTCTAACGATGTGCAGACTCTCGCAGCTCTTTAGGCTCCTGGCCCCCCCGGTCACCCCGCAGCTCCCCACGGCTCCCACTGCCCCTCTTGGCTCCCCACCAGGACAGAAATGAACCCCACGGTGGGGAAGATAGGCTTTTTTCCTGGCTTCTTTTTCCTTTTCTTAAAACTCAATAAATTCTCCCAGCTCTGTTGCTTGTGAGTCTCTGGTGAGGTGAGAAGAGCAAATTTTGCTGCATTTTTGAAAAGGTCAGGGTGGAAACAGGAGGAAATTCTAATTCCTGTGTCCTGAGGTGCTGAAGGCTACACACAACGAAGCCCTGGAGCTGCTTCCCTGCAGGCAGAGCTGAGGGGCACAGACCCACAGGCAGAGAGGGGAGATGTTGGCTGCATGGTTTGGATCACTCTGTGGCAGGCACCAACCAAATTATGTATTTCTGGAGAAAATTTGGATTTTGGAAATTTGGAGGCTTCACCTTAAGCCCAGCACGGGGGGATTTAGGGCTGTAGACATCACCTGAGCATCCCCAGGAAGGACTGGAGGGAGCAAACTCGCAGTGCAGGTCAGGTGTGGGAAGAGTCAGAAGAGCAATGAGTTAAAATAACAGTCTCTAATTTATTACCAGCAGAGGAGCAGGCAGGTGGGTGCCCAACCAGGGGGCACCATGACCTACCTCCATATCCCAGTGCCCCAGGGGTTTTGGGGTGCTGCTGTTTTTGGACCCCCATCACCCACAGCCTTACCCTCATCACTTGAGGTGGAATGTGGGGAAGTGACAGCATCCATCCTGCCCCCAAATTCTGTTTTACACATGGATTTACCTTATCTGCCCACCAGGGCAGTCTGTAGCTCTGTATGGGAGAGTTTGGGGGATGGTGGGTGTAACAGCAAATGCTTCACCTTAAAGATGGTGAAGGTCATCAGGAAGGTGCCTGGCTTTGGTGGCACCATTGCCAGCCCCTCGGCAGGAGGTCAGGACAAGAATCTGCCAGTGCCTGGATGAGCAGAGCTCTGCAGAGCTGGTGGGAGCATGGAGCAGAGAAGGGCTGGGCATGGAGGCTGGGGAGGATCTGACACCCAGTGATGCCCCAGCCTCACCCTGGGCAGCACTCAGCACCACCCAGCAGCACCTCTGCCTGCTCCCCCAGCTCCTGCACAGGCTCCTCCATCTGCCCATGGATGAAGGAGGAGCTCCTGGCACAGCTTCCTCCAGGCCATGGCACCCTCCTGGGCACATCCACCCTGCCTTTACTCCCAGATATTCCAGCTCTGATGACTCAGCTCCCTTTTTAACTCACCAAGTGGAGCTGGGTGCTGGGGTCTTGGCCCCGCTTTGAATTTTTTGGCTGGTTGTATCATCTTATTTGCTACTGATAACGTCACCTCCCTGGATGCTGGAAGACAGCCCAGTCTGATGAGGAAACCAAAGCTCCCTAAATAAGCTCCGAGGCACGGACACAAGTTGCTGGTTGCTGGGATGTTGCCCAAGTGCATTATGCTTCAGTGTCCTGCACATGGCTCCGAGCTGTCCCTGGAATCACCGCATTCCCTTTCTCCACAGTGCTGAGCCCTGCCTGTCGCCGTCTCCTTTTTTCCATCTCTTTCCTTGTGAACCATCAGGCTCAGTGGTTGAAAGTTCATTGTCCGTCCCAGCAGCTGGTTTGCTGATTTTCTTCCAGCCGAGAGCCATGTCTCCTGGAAGAAACCTTCCATCCCTGCACAGGAATGTATTCCTTTAAAAGAAAGAGAAGGAAGAAGCAGGAGAGGAGCCCCGGAGTGTCTGGGAAGCTGTCTCTTCTTATTCCAAGCGTGTGGCTCAGGTCTCGTATCGGCGGTGCACAGCCCATCCCAGCGGAGCTCGGTTCACAGTGTTGGTGCAATCTGCCAAACAGACGGATCAGCTAGGAGACATTTCCAAAAGAAGCTGGAACAAGGTGGGAGAGGAAGGAATAAACAGCCTGCAGGGTGGCACGTTGCAGCTCACCCACTGCCAGCCCCAGAGAATCTCTTCCCTTCCATGCAAAATGCCACCGACAGATTTTGGGCTGTGTGTGGCAGCCCTGCTCTGTGCATCACCACTCATCCCTGTGCTCCCTGGACTGCACCACAACCCATTCCCATGCACCACAACCCATTCCTGCATGCCACAGCCCAGCCCCGGAGCCTCTCCCTGCCCTGCTGTCCCGTCAGCCCTACCTTGGCTGAGCAGCTGCAGGTTCCGCACCTCCTCGCGCACCTGGAGCTGCAGGACCTGCTGCAGGACCTCCTGGCGCTGCGTCTCCAGCACGATCCCCATGCGCTGCAGCTTCTCCCCGTTCAGCCGCAGCAGCGCCCGGCCTGCAAAACCAGAATTGCTCGGTGTCCAGGCAGCCCCGTGGAGAGGGGGGATGACTCCAGGAAAGGAGAGCCCATCAGCATGCAGGAATGAGGAGGGAGTGCTCTCTCGCTGTCTGGAGTAGGGCATGGAGTGACAGGATGAAAAGGAATGACTGGCAGAGGAATGGGTTAAATGGGATATTGGGAAGAACTCTTCCCTGTGAGGGTGATGAGGCCCTGGCACAAACTGCCCAGAGAAGCTGTGGATGCCCCATCCCTGGCAGTGTTCAAGATCAGGCTGGACAAGGCTTAGAGCAGCCTGGTCTAGCAGAAGGTGTCCCTGCTCATGGCAGGGGGATGGAATGAGATGAGCTTTAAGGTCCCTTCCAACCCAAACCATTCTGGTTCGTGACCTCACTTTCAGGGAGTGCTGGGTGGCAACTCATGTCCCCAGCCTCTGACAGGTACCAGCACTGCAACCATGTAACCCATCCCCGCAGGCAGCAGCTTTCCATTTCTCCGCTCCACCTCCCGCATGAGGAGATGCTTTCCGAGCGCAGGGTCCCCACGCGGGCTGGTCGTCCCGAGGGAATGGGGGTTCCCTTCACAACACATTAGTGCTCTGGTCCCTGCTGAGCCACTTTCCTCCAGTCTGGGGCTATTAGACAAGGGATTTTAAACCAGCTTTTGTCCTTGCTTCCCAGCGTACACTCGCTAATGCTGCCTTTGTTGCCTGAGCAAGGGCTGGCTGAGCTCTTGCATTAGGGTTTTGCATCCCCCCTGGGCAGCTCCTGCCCTCCCTTCCCTGCTGCTGTCCCCTGGCCCTGACAGAGCTCAGTCTGGTCTTGCACATATTAAAGGTAGACTGGAGTGATGCTCTTACATAGAGCCACAGTCACAGGGAGCAAAGGGGAGGCAGCAGGTCCTAGAGGTGAGTCTCTTTAAAGGACTTGGTTGGGAATTGGATTCGGACCTGGACAAAGACCTTTGTAACTTGGACTTCTACTGAGCAAAGATTTTTCCCTTCTGCAAAAATTTTCAGTATTTAAAAAACTATAAAAATATTATTGTCATATTAACCTAGGTGACGAGAAGACTCTTCCCCATCTTATAAATCAACTTATCATTTTAAACTACCTTCAGCCTGTCCTGGAGCTCACCCTGGTGGAAGATGCCTCCTGCCCAGACTGCATCAGTGTCACTGTGTCCCCTGCTCTCACCTCGGCTGCAACTCATGGGGAGAGGGGACAGAAATGGGGGATATATCCACTTTCTGAACCACAAACCTCCAAACAGCCTTTCTCAGGAGCATGTGCTAATGGCAATTAGGCTGGCAGTGAAGTGGAGGACACTGTACCTGTGATGGCGTGGTGGGAGAATGCCTCGACGTAGATGAGATAGTTGTGTGGGCAGTGCTTCTTCAGCCATTTGCACACATCCTGCTGGGTCCAGAGCACCACTGGCTTGACCAGGCTGCCCAGTGTGGGGCTGGTGTGGTAGATGCCATAGTGGTCACAGCCACGGACCTGAGGGGAGTGGGAGGGAAGGGCGTTAGTGGGATTCCACCTTGAGAGGAGAAAAAGCCAGTGAGGCCCTGGAGGACAGCAGGAACTGCCACAAAGCCATCCCCAACAGATGTTGGTACTGGTGCAAATTCATCCCCACCAGAAATCCCCAGGAAAGCAGCCAGCAGCCAGCTGGTGCCCTGGAGCAGGAAGGAATCTCCCTTTCTTTCCATCTCAACCCCATTCAACCCTGAGCTGACTGGTCACAATGAGATCCTGCAGTCTTGCAGGTGCCTAAGGCCACCTCTGCATCCCATAGATCATTCTTGGGATGCTGCCACGCCCAGAAACACCCAGGATAAAACAGGGTCACAGTCCCCAGCATGCCCTGTCCACCCTCCACACCTGCTGAACTATGCCATGCACAATACCAAGTCATGCCCACGGGGAGATGGGGCTTGTCCGAAAGCATCCCTCTATCCCAATTTCTCTCCCTCCAGCTATCTGTTGCAGTGGCCAGTCTCACTCTGAGTCACCCAGTCTCACCCTGAGCCACTTGGCAGCTCCACTTCCTCTCCCCCATTACGACTACTCTGGCCTCACAATGCTGTTGCAGCCTGGGTTTATCTCTGACAGAGCAAATCAAATATGTTGAGCTGTAACTGTGCAGGGAAACAAGCCTGCTTCTCCTAGGGAATCCTCCAGGTTGTCTGGGAAATGGGGCTGGAGGATGCAGGAATCTCTCTTTCCCTGGTTTTAGGAGAGATTGGTGAACTCTCCACTGCTGGTGATGCTGAGACTTCATCCTTGAGAAGCACCAGCAAACATCACCGCTCCAAAACACCCACTTGTGTCCAAGCTGCTGGGACTGTCCTGGGCTGGATCACAGGCAAATTGGGGTGGAAAAGGAGCCCCTGCTTCCCACAACACAAGGGGACTGGACTGCCAGGGCTCACCCATGCCCAGGACACGGCAGGGACAGGCAGGATTATCAGCTGATGCAGGACACACCGGCACGGGAAAGGTCGACAGCATGTGGCCCGCGGTGTGCCAACATCGACCTCTGCGTGTGAGCGCTGGCTAATTAAGCATGTCTAATAGAGGAGCAGGGATAATTAGTGTAAGAGGGACTCCAGACATCCCGCAGTTACTGAAACTAATGACACATTCCTGAGAGATGCTGCAGAGGAGGCAGTGGAAGGCAGCAGGGGTTGGGATGTGTTCTCTGCCCCGTACCAGGCACTGCCATGGAGCCTGGCCAGCCTGGTGGGGCTGCTGCCTGTGCCCAGGGGAGCGTTTGAGCTTGGAAAGGACTTTTCCTCAAGCAGAGCTCGCTGGGAATCTTCAAGCAAGAGGGAAGAAGGCGAAGTTGGGAGGCTGTACATTAATAACTAGGGAGTCCGTCTCCAAAGCAGGTGGAAAATCCGATCGACAATGCACATGATGCAGTTTCCGAACCAAACCTTCACCTTTGGGGGACACCCTGGCAGCTGCCCGGCTCCACCAGACGTATCCCGGGAGTCGCCTGCCTGCGGGAGCAGCCCCAGCCCACGCCGGCTGCGCGGCTCCTTCACACTCGGCTGAGCGCGCCGGAGAGTGTGCCGTGGGGAGGAGGAGGAGGAGGCGGCGATTTGCTCTGGATTCACTAACGAGTGATGATGAGAAGCGGAGGGGCTGGGGGGAATAACAACCAGCTTCCCGGGAGCTTACCGCCAGCTTCCCACAGCTATTATCCAACTAACCCTCCGAGGCACGGGGGAAGAGGTGACAAACAACCGGCAATTTCCCTGGGCACGCACACGGCTGCACGCACATCACTCATCAGACACAGCCCTGCGCCGGGGACCATCCCAGCATCCCTAAACCCTTCTCTGCCTGCTCGGCATGCATTCCCCGCTCCCCATGGAGCTCCCCAAGTGAGCCCCTGCGCTCCTCAGAGGGGCAGGGGAGGTGTAAGGGATCATGGGTTCGTTTTCCAGCCTGCTGAGCCGCGCTGTCTCTCTGATAAACTCTCAGCCGTGAATATCGAGTGCCGGTGTGGAGGAGAGCAGGCAGGAAGGCTGGGAGGCTGCTCTGGCAGGAAGGCAGGAGGTGGCTGGGGGAACCGGGTGGTGAGAGGCATCCCTGCGAACTGCAAGGAGCAACTTGCATCACCTTCCTTCTCTCGGGCATTTTCCTTTGTTTATGGCAAATTAAGAACCTTTCACTAAATCCTTCTGGGCAGCACATAGGGGTGGAGGAGGGAGAGCCATGATGAGCACTGCTGGCAGCTGGAGAGCGGCTGGCATGTCCCCATGCACAAACCACCTGGAGGTGATGGGACAGTGCCACCAGCACATGGGACATTGTCTTCCCTGGAGCTGCTGCTCCTAAGAGCATCACAACCATACCTATCCCTGTGGGGTCTCTGCTCCCTTCTGAAGCCAAACCAGACAGGCCCTGGTGGTACAAAAGCATCTCCATGTTGGCAGCTGGAAGCCAGGCAGTTGGATTTACTGTTTTCTTTCCAGCATTCACTGTCTGGATGTGCCACCTCTGAACCTGACTCCCAGGGTGTTACAGAGGTGCTGGGAAGCACCAGGAGCCACCTGCAGTGATGATGCTCCTTCCTGTGGCTCTGCAGCAGAATGGACGGAAACCTTTGGCTCATAGCCTCCTTAGTACCAAAATGTTCCAAATTTTAGGAAAACAATGGCCCCAAACCTGGCTAAGAGACACACCCAGGGATTTTAAGGCATTATAAGGAATTTGGTGCTGGCACACTTACTGCAAAATTGTATTAAGTCCCAGCTCTGGGTGGGAGGGCAGGTGATGCACAGAGAGGAGGTGACACAGAGTTCACCCCAGCACAGCCTGCAGCCTGATGATAACACTTAAATTATTACGTTTATATATACTACTATAATTATTATGTTTATATATATTACTATAATTAAATTGCCAATAATCACGAGGGCTTTCAGCAAAACAAGATCTGAAGGCCTGATCCTGCAGGGAAATGGGAGATGCTCCTGCTGGGAATCCACGGTCTGGGGGACACAAGGAGCCGCGCTCCCCTTGGCATGCCCAGGGTGTGGTCCGTGGTACCTGCGAGCCCTCGGTGCCCGGCTGCCGCAGGAGTTTGACGGTGCGGCCGCCGTCGGGGCGCTGGCTGCGGCCGTCGTGCCAGGTGAGGCTGCTGCCCGGGTTCCTCTGCAGGCGGTAGCTCAGGTTTTCGGCTGACACCGTGTGCTCCAGGAGGCTGCGGCAGAAGCTGAAGTGAGCGGTGGCGGCAGCGGCGGCTGCAGAGGGAAGCGGGGGTGAGAGATGGCCACGGTGCCCTTCCACCCCACACTTATGCACACAAAAATGCCTTTTTTACACCACAGTACTTGCTGAACTCAGGCTATGGTCCCTTCTCTCCAAAATCTCCCCATTCCCGCCTTCCTTTCCCATTGCCAGGAAGAAAATCCACCAGCCCAGAAACCGCCAGCTGGCGCCAGGATCCAGCAGGCACCCGACAAGATGTTTGCCCACACAAACCCCTCACGAGCGACGTTTGTTTTGACACCCGCCAGCCGAGCAGACGCGGGACCTGCAGCTGATCCCCGACATGTGGTGAGAACCTCCTGCTCGTCACTGCCACCCTGCCGGGACAGGCAGCGGGATGGGGCCGAGGGAAGCCTCTTTCCATGGACAAGGCTGACAGCAAACTGCCACCACCGAGGGAAGGGGAGCAGAGGAACCCTCCCTGGGCAGCCTGGTGGGGAAGGGCTGGTCCCCCAGCACAGACCATGGGTGCCTGGGGACAGCTACTGGGCACCCCAGTGATGGCCAAACACACACCCTTCACTGATGACCACAAAGAGACATTTACCCACAACAAGTGCTTTTTGTCCCTTATTAATAGAATCATAGAATATCCTGAATTGGAAGGAACCCACAGGAACCACTGAAGACCAGTTCCTTGTGTTTCAGCAAGCTGGGGGCGTTGGGGTTGCAAGGAGGTTGCAAAGCTTTCCTTCGAGGGGGGCTGAAGGGACCCAGCTGCTGTGGGAGGAGGGTGAGTGGGTATTAGGGGCTCACGCTCTGTCTGCTCCGGATAAGAGCCAGACGGCTTGACATAAGCAGCTCTGATCCGCGGAAGCAAAGACCAGAGCATCCCCCAGCTCACCTGCTCCCACCCTGGAGAGCCAGGCGAGTCATGAACCACCTCCAAGAGCAGAGAAGCACCCAACAGAGACTCACTTCCAGGATAAACCACCCTGGGAGAGCAGGATGGCTGGAGAAACCCTGATGCAGTTCATTTCCTAATTACTGGGTTTTAAGAGGGAAGAGATTTCAAAGAGACCACTCAAGCACACCTTTATGCAAGAGGCCAATAAAAACTCTAAATAAAGCAGAAGAGGGTTGTCCATATATCCCAGGACACCCAGACCACATCACACAGTGTTGCTTCTTAAACACACCCAGTAGGAAGCATTGCCTTGGGGAAACTGAGGCAAAGGACTTGTCTGATGGCTGGGCAGCACCAGGGTCACTGGTGGATTGGGGCATTCGGATGCAGGAGGAAAAGCAAAGAATGGGAACATGTGGGAGCATTTTGGAGCAAGGAAAATGTGGGGACAGAGGAGCTCCATGGCAGTACTGCCCTGGGCTGGCTCCACGCAGGGACATGGGGGTGACACCCAACACGGTGACACCCAACACGGACTCTCCTCTCCTTCCCGTGCCCTGCACAGGGAGTAGCCACAGCATCCCCAGGAGCACCCAGCCGCCCTCCATCCCCTCCGCCCCTCTCTGCTAAGCCGGAGGCTGTGCCCTCCGGCCAGGAATGCACATGCAGCATCTCCCCCCAGGCCCGCTGGCCCCACAGCCCCCCGGCCATGCCCTGGACACCCCTCACCTGGCTCGGGTGGTCCCTGCGAGCTGCGGATGGTGGAGACGCAGCAGAGGGATGGCCGGCCCTGCTGCATCTCGGCGGGAGGAGGGATGCGCGTGAGCGCTCGGCACCGCTGTCACGAGTGCGGCTCCATCCCTGCCTCCCCTCATACCTCGTCCACACCTGACTGATTCCCCCGAACGCCTCCCTCCCACTGCCTCTGAGCGCCGGCTGCACGCTCATCCCAGCTCCGGGCAGCCCCGAGCCGCTCTCACACCGAGAGGGGGGTGAATTACACCCCCTCCTCACTGCCCCGTGGGCGTTTGATCCGGAGAGATGCTCGGTGCTTTCCTCTCGTGCTCCTGCCTAATCCCGCGGCAAGGCCAGCTGGCACTGGGATGGACAGGAAGCCTAAGGGGGCTGCTGCAGGGGACGCTGGACCCACCGGGCGTCAAAGTGCCCTGGAGCCGAGCAG
Organism: Lichenostomus cassidix; assembly: GCF_008360975.1. Lineage (NCBI taxonomy): Eukaryota > Metazoa > Chordata > Aves > Passeriformes > Meliphagidae > Lichenostomus > Lichenostomus cassidix. Next base: position 6,522,169 of record NC_139500.1, on the reverse strand, counting down.
AGCCATGGCACGAGTGTGGCAGTACCGGGGTCACCGCTGGCTTAGGGCATTCGGGATGCAGGAGGAAAAGCAAAGAAGGAGCGTGGGGGTGAACAACCTTCACGGAAAGGGGCTGCAGGGTTCAGTTCGGGCTGCACCTGCTCCTGGTCAAAGCCATCATGGTTATGGTCATGTTGGGGTCTGGGCAGAAGTGGAGTTCCCACAGAAACAGCGCAGGTCGGAGAGCAAAGGCTGTGCTGAATCCTGAAACAGGAATGCAGGAACTTCTAGGCTGGCTGAGCTCGAGCTGGAGTGGGGAGGCGAGAGCTCAGCTCAAGTCCCCAAACAGCCACTGTGACCCCACTGTTCCAAGTCCCTGCGAGCTGGTCTAGGGTCCCTGTGCCCTGTCTGCCTGCCCTGTGTGACTGACACCCCACTGCCTGCCTGCTCGCCACCGGGGAATCGCTGCCGGCTTGTTTCCATGGCTCTTTGATCCATTTTGGGCACCTCTCCAGCCACGCAGGAAGGGGAGGCCAGGTCTGGGTCACCACAGGGAGACCGGCAGCGGTGGGACAGGGTCTGCAGCAGTGGCAGGGACAGACGCCGCTCCCTCCCCTCGCCAGGCACAGCGTTGCTCCCGCTCCCATTCCCTCTCCAGACACTTTTATGGCTGGTGAAACGTGAGCGCTGGAGAGCCTCAGAGCAGCAGCAGCTGCTGTTGGGGAGAGGGATGGGAAACCTCTCGGGGATGGGCACCTCAGGGCAGGATGTGGCACATTGATCGACAAAAGCATTTTCCTGTGGGAAGCGAGGTGGGCGCAGGCTGATCACTGCTAGCAAACCGGCTGCCAGGTGACTTTCCACAGACTCTTCCTGCTCGCAGGTGACCAGGACCTGCCCGGGGGACACGGTGGCAGGCAGCCAAGCTGCCGGAGGAGCAGGCAGGGGCACAGTGAGGGGAGCCAAATGCCTGGCCAGGCAAAGACTGCCTGACTCCTGCTCTGTCCTGTGCCACCACTTCTCAGCACGGCCTCAGGAACATCCCTGTGTCTTTGATGCCATCGCACGTGTGGTTGTCCCACAGAGCTGCTCTCCAGATGGGGACTTGTCAGCAGGCAGCTGCAGCGGGGGCAGTCAGGCTTCCCGGGGTCAGACAGGCTTCCCGGGATTAATGGGAGAAGCTTGAAACAAGCCACACAAGGAATGAAATCACTTTGTTGGTTTGCCTGGCTGCCCGTGTGTGACAATCCTTAAGGGTCATCACACTGCATTTGGGAGGGAAAGAGACACTGAGTACCAAATAAAACGAGGGATTTGCTCATAGCTGGAGGTGGATTTAGGGAGCTGATCATCTCTCTTGTGTTCCTGCAGGCAGGTGAAGAGTGGATGGGGCCAGAAGTCTCTGAGGACTCCCAGGACAGGGAATTTGCACAGTTCAGAGAACAGCTTTGTGAAGAACTCGTCTTGCTTTTAGTGGCATCTGCATGAGCCATGAGCTTAGCTGGCACTGCCATTGCCCTGGTCCCCTGTCCCTTCCGTGTGGCTTCACCCTGGTGCAGGGCATAGCTGCTGTTTGTGCTCGTGGAGCCTCTGGGGATGCTCATTCCAGTGATGCTCTCTGGGATCCCCCAGCATATCACATCTTTGAAGCTGTGCCTATAGGATGGACCAGGTCCTGCCCTGAGCTATTCCCTAAGACCTGCTGGCCCTGAGGAAGATGAAACCAGACTCAAAGAGGACTGACACCCACTCCAGCCTCTCCTGGTTCCCCTGGGGTGTGCTCGGCTCAGGCCCTGGATGCAACGAGCATCACCCCAGTGCTTCCCTCTAAATTCCCTGCTTGTGGAGATGAGATGGGAGCCCCAAACAGGGATGGAGGTCAGGCTGGTGGCTGCCCACTGCTGGTGCCTCTCGAGGACAGAGAAGGAAGGGAACAAAAGGGAGATGTCCTTTCCATGCTCCCTGTGCAGCACGATGGGTGCTGTAGGCACACACTGAGGGACTGGGCACAGTGTTTGGGGGGCAATGTGCATGCCTTTGGGATATCTATGCTCCTGAGACTCCCATGGATACTGCCAGGAGATCTCTGAGCACCCTGTGACAGAGGATTTCTGTAGGGTTGGACAGTGTGAGGGTGTGGGGTGAGGGCAGCAGAGAGGACTCCAGGTGGCTCTGGGCAGGGCAGGTTCTCCTGGCAGGAGGCAGCAGTGGGAGCCCACAGGCACAGACACCCCTGCCTGCAGTGAGCCCCTTCCACCTTGACATGCTCTTCCCCGGGGTCCTGCCCTGCTCCAGCACCCCCAGGCCTGCCTGCCCTGCCCTCACACCTGCATCCCTTCGCTCTAGCCAAATTTTCCCAGCCCATTTCATTGGTGTAGTGCACGGGGACAGACCCTCCCCACAATGGGGGAGCAAAGGGGGACGTGGAGGGACTGACTCCCGGGATGGAGAGGACAGCACTGGGGATGGAAGGCAGGCTGACCCCCGGGATGGAGGGGGGAGCACCGGGGGATGGATGACGAACAGACCCCCGGCATGGAGGGGGCAGCACCGGGGGATGGAGGACGGGCAGCATCGGGAAGAGATGGAGGGCAGCCCCCCGAGATGGAGCGGATCCCCCGTTCCGTGCCCGCCGCGTTCGCGGCTGGGGGAAGCGCGTCCCGCCGCGCACCTGAGCCCCCCCGCCCGCGCCCGGTACCTTCCATGTCCTTGGGCCGGCCGCAGCTCATCCTCCGGCAGCGGCGCCGCGCTCGGGCGGGGACGGAGCCCCGCGCCCCCCGCGCCGCCGCCGGCACCGGGCGCTCCCGCCCGCCCCGCCCCGGTGTCCGCGCCGGGGGCGGTGCCGCCATCCGCCACCCCCGGGGGCTCCGCCCGCCGCCGGCCCCCGCTGCCGCCCGCCCCGAGGATCGCCGAACATCCCCCGATCCCTGCCGGGGCGGCGGGCATCATCCCCGCTATGTCTCTCCATCTGGAGGAACAGGTCCCTGGGGACAGCAGGGTGCGGTGGGCACCATGGACAGGTTTCTGGTCATGTTTGCAGTGGGCGCAGAGCGGAAAACACCTGGTTGTTCCCTCCTCCCCAAATGTCTCTTCTCCCCCAGACCTCCAGCTCCCTGGATGGGTGACAGGAGGCAGGCAGAGGAGGGTGCTCATCCCCGTGGGTGCTGCATGGGCTCTGGTGGGTGGTTTCAGCATGAGTGGGCACCCACCAAACCTCACTGGTGCTCAGCACACTGGCATGAAGCAGAACGGTGTCACCAGCACCCACCACTCCCCCGGGGCGACAACTCCACAGGTATTTTTGGAGGTGCCTGCCTTTGGCTGTCGTACCTGACGCCCAGCCAGGGACACTGCCAGCCCATGCAGCCACCGAGGGACTGTGGTCACCCTGCACCAGGCTGGGACAGGGCTGGGGACACGTCCAGGTGCCCAGGACAAGGACAAGCAGATGCCTGTGCTGCCATACTCCACCTTTGCAAGGGTTCCCTGTCACAGACCCACTGAAGCCCGGGGCAGCACCCTCACCCTTGTTTGATGAGGTAGAGCACTCAGCTTAAGCACTCTGTGTGATGATCACTGCCCTGTGGGCTGGGCAGGTGCAGCAGGTGGCAGTGACCTTGCACAGCCTCGTGCCTGCTTTGTGTGGCTGTTCATCAGCCTTGTACAGCTACGGCACAAAACCCTCTTGGATCTGGGCTGTGCAGCTGTGTGTGTGAGCAAAGCACTTGCCAAAACTAAATTCAGCTCCCCAAATCAATAGGAGCGTTCCAAAATTTTGGATGCTCAATCAGGAGCTGCTCTGGATGAAGCTCAAGCCCCTGACAAGGCTGGATGCTGGCTCAGCTCTGTGCTGGGAGCTGGCCAAGGCTGACACATTCAGAGAGCAAGCCATGCTGCCAGGCAGGGAGCAGGGACATCGAGTCACAAACCATGCATGTAGTGGGGACATCAGGCCACAAACCCTGTGTGTAGTCTGTGAAGAGTCCACCACTAAAAGATCCCTTGAGAATTCCTGGGGGGAATTGGCATTCCTCCTCCTGCTTCAAGAGAGCAAGCAGGGAGATGCTGCTTGTTGCAGGCAAATAAAGAAAAGAACGTGTTCTCCATCCCTTTGAATTTCCCATTTCTCCCTCAGTCTTTGTCTACACACAGAGCTTTTGAGCCATGGCAGAGATTTTTCAAGGGAAATATGGTTAAAGAGGGGCCCTGGCAGGAAAAGGCTGATGTCGCTTGAGAAATGTGTGCAGATTACACCAAGCTGTTATTAAAAATAAGTGCTGCACTGTTCCCTGCTTTTGCTTTCTGTGGTTTTTCTGGTAGTAATTGCACTTCTCCAGGAAAGGTTTCACGTGTCCAGGGGATGGAATTTGTTTCCTCCTCATCTGCCAAGGAGCCTGGTGCCAGCCCAGTAACCCAATTGCCTAGGGGTACTGTGGTGGGGTTTGGGTGCCTGGGGAAGTTCAGGATGCTCTTCCATCTGAAATTCCAAAGGATTTTCAGAAAAACTTCGAGCCTCGAGCTGTGTAGGGAGGGCTGGGGAGGTGGTGTGGTTCCATGCATTGTCACACCTGCTCCATGCTCCAGTCATCTTCGGCTTTACAGCATGCAGCATCACTCTTGGGCTGTCATTCAATACCTCCCATGGTGGAGCACCTTTTATGCAGCCCCAGCAACTCTGTCTTGGGTTTTGGTCTGACTTTGAGTCTTCTTATGTCTGGTTGAGGAGTTTCTGCAGTTAAACAGGAGTTAAACAGCAGGGAGGGAAAGCCATAAACCCAGACACAGCTTGGGAAGCCCCAAACACAATCCAGGGCTCTTTTTCCCAAGGCACTGATGGGGTGGGAAGGGAATAAGCTGGGGACAGTGGCTCCAGTGAACCCCAGACCAACAGGCTTCCCCTCCACATGCACATGGATTTGGGTAGGGAGAGCACCAGTGTTCCTGCGGGTCGCATCCCTTCCCAGCGCCAGGCTCCGGAGAGGGTGCGAGGCTGGGATGATTCAGCACGTTCGTTTTTCAGAGAATAAAGGAAGTAATTAAACATCAGCTTTCCTCCCGCCGCGCCCCGCGAGGATGAGAGGGAGGAGATGAAAAGCCTTCAGACGGAAGTTATTTGTCCAAAGAGAAAAGTGGCTAATTTCTCTGGTGCTTTGCTTGTCTGCGCGTTAATGAAAACCGCTCGTCAGCAGGAAAAGGGAGCACCCAGCGAGGGGGAGGAACCAGAATCACACATCCATCAGCACGGGGACGTGGTCTCGGTGGCCTTGGGACACCCTGCCCTGTTGGGATGTCACCTCCACAAAGCCCCCATGGCACCCAACCACAGGCCTGGGGGCTGTGAATGCAGCAGGGTGTTGGGGACCCCTCCTCACCACACCCCCAAGAGACACTCCCAAAATGAGCACCACAGAAGGGCTTGCCCTAATCCCCCCCGATTTTTTTTTTTTTTTTGGTAAAGGCTTCAAAATGAATTTGTTGAGGCACTTGCAGGGAGATAGAATCGGAAACAGCTTCGTGCTGAAGCCTCCTGCCTGGTGTGGGCTGATGGATGGTGCTTATCTCAACCAGGCATGGAAATATTTAGTGTTATGAAAATCTCTCCCCGAAAAGAATTTATTTTCATGTTGATAATGAAGGAACCAAAGCTCAGTGCTGCAGGGCGGGGGTGCTGCAGGTCACATCGGAGCTCTGGCTTAGAGAGCCCAGGAGGTACCTGTGCTGTCCTCTGGACCCTGGCTGGGCAGGTGACCCTCTGGCCACTCACAGAGTGACATCTGCACCTTCCCAAGGCTGATGATTTATTGGCAGAGGATATCTGAGGCATCACTACATTTTTGCTGCTCCCTGGGACACAAAGTGGGGTTGAAACAGTGGAAGCTCTTCCATTCGGAGGTTTATATAGATATATTTCTAATTGGATTTTGGCACGTCACGGTTATTTTCAAGGCAGCCTGTAATTACTTGAGAGCCTGATCACCTCCTTTCCCTCAGCACAGAGGGTTGTTTTTTTTCTTTTTAACATTGTTTCCCCAAGTGAAATTGTGAATTTGCAACTTAATCCAATAAGAGGATGTAACTCTGCAAGGACACAGTGGGACAGCAGGATCCACCTCTGCCAGGTTCCTAATCAAATCCCAGCAAGGGTAAAAAATATTAAAACAATATTTTAATAGTTTTTGTATAAAAAAGATAAATATATGTATTTTAGGAAGGTGTTCATGGGTATTTGATGGGGTGGGGAGGTTTTGCTGGTCCTGCTGTAGCTCAGCCCACCCTGTGCTGAGAAGAGACTGCCCCATGTCCAGCTCTCTGCAGTAGTTGAATGCTGCTCTCTGGCTTTTTCTCTCCCAGCTGAAACCTGATGAAATTCCGTTAATTTCAGGGCTTTATTTTTACACATGCTGCAGTTTTTTGGGGGCTAAAATAATTTCATCCATCTCCATCTGCTCTCCATTAGGGAACTGAAGACTGAGCAGGATGAATCCTGCCATCCTCACCAGGGTTCTCTCCAGGTCAGGCATTGCTATCATCCCAGAGCTCCTTTTGTTATTCCAGTGACCAGAATGGGCACAAATGAAAACCATTATCCAAGCAGAGTTTTCCAGCATCTCACAGCTAATGACCATACACCACCCTGCTGCATCTTAACAGCCTCAAGTCCTTTTTCTCTCCAAGCCCAATTTCAGGGCTCCGGGCTGCATTCAGTTGCTACTGAATCCGATTTATTATTTACATTGCAAGGTACAGCCTGGCATGAATTGATTTGCTGTGCTCTGATTGCCACTGCACGCTGCTCTGGGATCTGGGAGCTGGTTGCTTACATAGCCAGCTGCAAAATCAGAAGTTAGGGAATGCCAGAGTTCAAACTGCACAAGCATCCCAGTGTCCTGGGATTTGGGGGAGTAGTGTTCTGCTCCCACATTTGGTTGCATCTCTCAGGAGTGCTGGTGCCAGGGGGGCAGTGAGATGGATTAACTGGTGTCCCCCAAAGTGTTGTCACCCTGGTGCTGCAGAGATCAGATGGCTGTAATGTGTTACCCTTTCTGAAGAGCCCTCTATAATGTGTCACCTCTTACTGACGTCTGGGGAATGGAATGGGCAAATGACACTGGTTTTTAGGAAGGAGCCATGGATGGGAGTGCAGAGCAGATGGAGAGAACAGAAGGGCTGTGAAATAACAGAATTGGGAAGGAAATGGGAGAGCAGGTGTTTTGTGGGATCTAGCAGGCCTTCACCTTCATCACCACCTTCACCTTTGCTCTTGCCTTCACCTTCGTCATTACCTTCACCTTCATTTTTGCCTTCACCTTTACCTTTGCTCCTTATCCTGCCCATGGTCAGAGCTTGCACTGCTTTGGGTGGCAGGAATGAGTGAAAATCCCCCAAACCCAAGCCTGTTGCTCTGGGGCAGTGATGGCCAGAGGCAGAAACTTTACTGATGGCTCATGTCTTGTAGATTAACTGGGAGCAGTGGGCTGGAGGGCAGGACCATGAACATTCTGCCCTTGGCAGAGGGACCCTCCTCACTCAACTCATCCAACTGCCCAAATCACCTTGGGAAACATTAGTCCATCTGCCAGAGCTCTTGACTTTGGACACCCCTGGATGAAAAGACAATTTTAAGGAATGCCATTTGGGCAGCATCATTAGCATTCTGCTGGCAAGACACTGTGCCCTTGAGCTCTCCCCCTACGTGGGGATTCTTCCCAGCAAACCCGTGGCTGATGCCAGCTCCACTCTCTGGATTGCTAAGGGTGTGAGCCTCGTGTTGAAGACCCTTTAGGAATCTCTGCTAATTGTCTCTGAGACCTCCAACAGCTTTGGAGGAGACTCTCAAAGGCACCTCGCTCCCTCCCAACTGCTGTGGGATCTTGGCACCTGCTGCTGCTGGCTCTGGCAGAATTCCCTCCACACAACAGAGCTCGGCTTGGGGTGCAGAGGGGAGCAGATGCTGCAGATGAGTCCTCAGGGCGCCTCTGTATTGTAGCATGGGACTAATTAAAACTTCAGAATGTATATTTACCTAATACGGAGTTGATTTGTTAAGTAGGACATCCTGTCTTCAGAGGATTTCACGGCATCGGGTGATAATCAGGGGAGAACAGGCTCCAAAAGTGTTAATTTAGGAGCTGAGGTGGCAGCGATTAAAAACAAACCCCTGTTTCAGTCTTCTCTCGCGCATGCAGGTCTGAAATCCAAGTAATCATCCCATTTGGGAGTGCAAAGCAATGGCACCACCACCCAGCAAGCACCTTGCTGGCTGAGGGTGCAAATGTGGGGCTGCAGAGGCTGAATTTGGGCTCTTTAACCTCCCAGGTCTCAGCCAAGGAGCTGACACTGCTCTGGGTATCCCTGGGACCTTTGGGATGTCCTCTCCCTGTGTCTGGCACTGGCACACAGGCAAGGGCTGGATTTCTGCTCAGGCATTGCAGGAAGGTGTTTTGCAACAGAATTTTCAAAGAATCATGGAATAATTCGGGTTGGAATGAACCTTTAAAGCCCATCCCATCTCATTCCAACCCGGAATGGACACCTTCCACTATCCCAGGTCACTCCAAGACCTGTTCTGCCTGACCTTGAACACTTCCAGGGATGGGGAAGCCACAGCTTCCCTGGGCAACCTGTTCCAGTGTTTTACCATCCTCACTGCAAAAAAGTCTTCATTTTATTGAGCCTAAATCTCCTCTATTTTAGTGTAAAGCCATTTCTCCCTTCTCCTATCGCCACAGGCAGGCAGCAGGAAAGAGTGCTGGATGAGCCTTGCAGCTGATCCTGCCCTGCGGATGCATTCTTGCAGTGCTATGTGATATTTAAAAACATGAATTCCCAGCCTCGGGAGAGCCCTGGGGTTTGTTTTCCCGTTGTCTCGGGAGAAGCTGCTGCCGCCTCTGCTCTCCCCGGGGACACAGAGGCTGCTTTGTGTGATCGAGGGGCCGCAGTGACCCGGCCATGGGCTGGGCTGCTCCCTGCTGGGCTTTGGGCCGGATCCTGATCCCACTCCCTGGCAGGATCTGCCTTGGTGAGCTTGTCTTTGCCCTCATCCAAGTGATTATTTTTCACTTTCCAGCCTTTTTGAGTGATTCTGCACATGGCTGTGCCGACGTGCCCAGCATCCCCTCCCACCTCGCTTTCCTCAGCCAGACACACACAAACTGAGCTTGGGAAGTCCCAGACCAGAAGTGGGATGACTCTGTTCATCCAGGAGAGAGGCGTGACCTGCTGTGGGTGGTCTCATCCCACAGGGTTTTATTCCCCATCCCCAAAAACGCTGTTGAAGGTGGTAAGAAGTGCTGTGCCAACATCCAGACCCAGCAGCAGCTCCCTGCAGGTAAAGGTGCATCATATTTACACCTTTAACAGCTGCTGTTGCCCCTTTACCCTTCCAGATTTTGTTGCACCAGGGAGAAAACATCTTTTGTTCTGCTTCCCACCCTGTTTTAGGGTGTTTTGGGTGGGCAGAGCAATGCACAGTGCAGACACTCCACTCCTTCCCACCACAGGGACTGGCCACCGCCCGATCCCAATGATCCCAGGAGTAGCTCAGGGATTTCTCCCCACCTCACTTCCCACCCCACCACCCCCCAGTTGCATTAATCAGAGTAATTGCTGATTAATTTCCCCGTTGGGCTTTTGGCCATGTTTCTGCAGCAGCCCAGTGACAGGTTTGGGTAGCAAAGGGAAACCCCAGGAGAAACCCATGGAGTGCCCAGAAAACAGAGCTGGGCTGGATCCTGAACAGCTCATCCCTTCTATGCTCCAAGACCATGGGAAGATCAGCCCAGGAATCCCAGTGCCTCTGGTGCCCAGGCTTGGTGGGATGCACAGCCAGTGCTCTCCTCTGCACTCACCAGGAAGTACCAAACACAGGGTCCATGCCCAGTGATGATTAAAACTCATTTATGGTTGATTTTACTCAACCTACAAATTACCCTGAGTTTTCTCATTGTGTAAGAGCTGCTGTGTAAAGAGAGAAGATTTAGAGCCCTAACACCAACCCCATTCTGGGGTCACCCTGCTGTCATCCCTCACCTCAGCTCTGCTTTTCAGGAGGTATCCCTAAAAGTGAAATTCCTGCAGCTTCCAGGCCCTCAGCAGAGACTGGGCACGTCCCTGCTTTTCCCCATCCCTCCATGGGTCAGGGAGGTTCCTGATGGGCTTCCCTTAGTCCTTCATTCTCTGTCAGGATGGGGGAACCCAATTTACCTCCAACCACCCCCCAGATTTACAACATCCAGCCCACAGGGAATACCCAGTGGTGCTCCATGACGTGAGATGTGCTGGAGTACAGATGCACCTCTGAGTATTTAGAGGGGTCCAGGCTTGCTGGGCCAGGCTGGGGAGTCAGGGGGTCCCACACCCCTTCCTGGTGCTGAGGATGCTCCCATGGGCTCTGTCCTCACTCCAGGGTGGACAGCAGAGCTGGGATACTGCAGCCTCCCTGCCTCCCTGCCACCCCAACTGTTTGGCAAAAGGGTTTCTTTTTTTTTTTTTTTTGCTCCAGCGAAACCCAAAAATAGATTGATGGCAAGCGGCTGGGGGCTGGGATGCCATTAGCATGCAAAATGGGGCTATTTATCTTCCCCGCAGCTGGGTTCTGCTCCCGGACCTGGCAGGGACTGGCAGCGGGAGGTGGGGCTGGCGCTGGCAGGGATGGGGACAGTCCCCAAAACAGCCCTTTCCCACCCTTCTCGCTGCCGTTGTCCTTGTGTTCTGTGACCCTCAGCCTCTCCCGAGGGGCAAGGACATTCTCTGTTAGAGCTGGACAGGGTGTCAGGGTCACCTGGAGACTTTACAGGGGGCAGCTGATTAATCCTGGGTGGGTGGGCAAGAGAAAGCTGCTGGGGAAACTGAGGCAGGAGCTGGTGGGACATGCTCGGGAAGGATGGATGAGCACAGGGCTCTCTCTGTGCGCTCTGAGGGGCTGGAGCTGTCCCCCTCACCCCTGTGCCACACCTCGGTCCCTTGGCAGGGCCATCCCTGCTGTCACCACGCGGCAGTCAGGAGTGAGAGACCACCGGAACGAGCAGCAAACGTGCTTCTGCTCCCTCCCAGGGATAATTTGTCTAGGAAATTGCTGGCGGGAGGGAAGCAGAGGGAGGGGAAGCGAGGCTCACACATGCCAGGGGCGAGCAGAGCCGGGCTGTGTCCAGCTCCAGGCCCTCCTGAGATGACCCTGGTCCTTTTGTCCCTTTTCCCCGCCGTTCTGGCTGGGAGCTGCTAAACTAGGGCTGTCAGCTCTGCTCCCCGCAGGGCTGCTCACCGCCCGGGATGTTCCGAGCGGCCATAGCAGTTATTCGTTTCCTAATAATAATAATAAAAATAACAAATTGCTGTAAATGTGAAATTCCACGATATCACGGCTTCAACACCGCCATCCTCGGCCCCATCATCCCCATCGCCTTCATCCCCACTTTCCCCATCCTCATCATCCCCATCGCCTTCATCCCCACTCTCCCCATCCTCATCATCCTCATCGCCTCACCGCGGCTCAGGACCTCCACACCGCCAGGGGGCGCGCTGCTCCTCAGCGGGAGCGGAAGTGCCGCTCTGCCCTCGCGGGCTGCCCCGCCTGCTCCCGGGCCGCTTCCGCCGCCGCCGCTGTCTGTCTCCCGGCCGCCTCTTGCGGCTTTGCTCCGGTCCTTGCTCCGGCTCCGCTTCGGTCTCGCCTTGCCGCCACCGCCAGCATGAACAAGAAGAAGAAGCCGTTCCTGGGCATGCCCGCGCCCCTGGGCTACGTGCCGGGGCTGGGCCGCGGGTGAGACGCCGCCCGGGCCTGGCCTGGCTCCCCCAGCCCGGTCCCCTCACGGCCCTCCCGCCCCGCCGGGCCCCGAGACACCCCCGGGCCCGCTCGCTGCCCGGCTGGGCTCCCACCTCCCCGCCCCACCGCTCCCTGTCCCTTCGGGGTAGCCCCGCGCGACTTTTCAATGTTGTCCTTCCCTAATGGCTCGCGTTCGCTTTTTAGCTGGTTGGGTTTGTGTTTAAAAGCGACCCAAGTCCCGGGTATGAGTTCCCGGGTGCTTCAGAGCAGCAAGGGGTTGTGTTCCTCCTGATTATGTGGCTGTGTGTGCGTGGGACCGTCTGAAAAATGATCAAACTGGGGCGTTCGTGTGGGAGCACTGAGAGGGTTTGGTAGCGGCTGGAACCGCCTTTGGGATGTCCTTTGCTGGATGTGAGTTGTGTTCGTCCCCCACTGATTTGCTTGTGCCCTTTCGTGGGGGGATTCTGCTGGTTGTGCCCCAGGAGGTGCTGCCAGGCGAGTGTGGGGGTTCAGAGGAGCCCCAGTCGCTCCAGACCCCGAGCCCCTGCTGTCCCACAGCCTGCAGGCTCAGCTGAGAGCCCCAGGGACAGAGTTTAGAAGTGAAGCCATGCACAGGATGGACGGCAGAGCAGTGAGCTGTGTGATTGCAGAGTCTGTGGGAAAATTCTCCCTGTGAAAGGTTGCCCAGAGCAGCTGTGGCTGCCCCATCCCTGGAAGTGTGCAAGGCCAGGTTGGATGGGAATTGGAGCAACCTGGTCTAGTGGAAGATGGCAGGGCTTTGGAATGGGTTTGTGGTCTCTTCCAACCCAAACCATTCCATGATTCTAAGGATATTTTTTCCTATGGGCTTTATGAATGTTGGTCGTGAGGAGCGGCTGATACCATTCTCCCAAAACAATTGCGTTTTTCCTGCCTGTTCAGAGCAATAACTGTGACAGGCTGGGGCTGCAGTGAGCTAAACAGCCCCTGCTTTATCCCTGCAGAGCCACAGGTTTCACCACCCGCTCTGATATCGGCCCTGCCCGCGATGCCAACGACCCTGTGGATGATCGTCATGCTCCGCCCGGGAAGAGAACTGTGGGCGACCAGATGAAGAAGAACCAGACAGCAGATGATGATGATGAAGATTTGAATGACACCAACTATGATGAGGTGAGGTTTTCATCATCCTGCAGGGGTTTTTCCCCAGGTGGAACAAGACTCCCTGAGCTCCCTGCCCTTGCTGTGAACCCTGCTCTTAGCTGAGGCTTCAAACACAGAATTTTCGGTAGTTTGCAGGCAGCAGTTCCTTTTTTATTTATGTATTGTGACCTCAGTGTACACAATGGCACAGTGCTTACAGATTTTTATTGTGGCCTTGCTCCATGGATTGTGGTTTAATTATCTGGACAGAACTCTGAGAGTTTTGGGAAAAGATCTATAAATAAAAACTAGTTTAAATATTTCTGGGGGTGTATTTTTTTTTATTCTCCACAAATGATATCTAAGCTTGTGTGCTTTGACTAGAGTGGACTTGATAATCTTTGAGGTTATTTCCAATCTAAGTGACTCTGTGATTCTGTGACATATTTGTCCTCAAATGGCCTGTGTAGTCTCTCCTGTTTAAATCCCACTTTGGTTAGTTGAATGTTGTGATATTCTTTCTGTTTGCTTTCACTGGTGTAAAAAGAAAAAGTGGTTAATGGAAGAAAATGGCTTTTCTACCTTGGGATCTCATTTATTGCGGAATAGAAGTGGTTTAGAGAGAGAAGCAATTTTGAAAGAAGCAATTTTGAGGCAGTTTTGCTTCAAATGGTCTGGGATAATAAACACTCAGGGTGGTAGAAGGAAGATGCTTTTATTTAGGGATGTGTTAGTCTGATGCAATGTTGTCAGAAATAGCCTGTGAATGCATTTTTGGGTGATTGTTGACTGCAGCAGGAACATAACATGGAGCTTTAAACTGCCTTTTTTTTTTTACCTCTCTCTCTGTAAATTCCCAGTTCAATGGCTACGCTGGGAGTCTGTTCTCAAGCGGCCCCTATGAGAAAGATGATGAGGAAGCAGATGCTATCTATGCAGCTTTGGATAAGAGAATGGATGAACGCAGGAAAGAAAGGAGGTAGGATAAGATACTGCACTGGCAGGGGGTGTTTTCTGGTTAATTGAGGATGACAGGTGTTTTGCACCACTTGCTTGGACAGTGGATGTGGTTAAATTACTTCACTGTAGTTAACTAAGAGTCACTGTAGTTCATTAAGATGGTTTGGGGAGGCGCTGAGCACCTGGTTGTGACACATCACATATTGCACAGTGCACTGGAAAGGGTGAGAAAAGTCATCTCATGCTTGTAAGCAGTGTGTGTTACTTGTTAAACTCACTGCTCATTAAGAGGAGGTTAAAAACTGAAGTTTGCTTGGAGATGTTTGTTTTTACACTATAATATTGTCTCATTTGATAAAGGATCTCTTGTCATAATGTTGATAATCTAAGCTTAGAAAAAATGTCTTTTTTATGCCCTAACTCTGATCAAACACATTTTGCTGTTATGTCAACACTTTAATCAAAGACTCCCCAATTGATTCTTCGAGCATAACCTCAGTATTCCTTTTCTTAAGGGAACAACGAGAAAAAGAGGAAATAGAGAAATACCGTATGGAACGACCCAAAATTCAGCAGCAATTCTCAGACTTGAAAGTAAGGAAAAGAAATGTTTGAAGTGTGACTTTTTATTAGCTACAAGAGGTGGCTGTGTGTACTTTTGTGTGTGTGTTTCTTTGCTCAGATTTTATGTGTTAGCAAACAAGTAATGTTATATTCTTCAGATTTTCTTTTCTCTCTTCCTGGAAGAATATCTGGTATCCACTCTTCTTGTGGATACACAAGGTAGTGAAATTCTTGCAAATTTTGATACTAGGCTTTTGTTTTGTGCTTTATGGAAGGTGCTACAATCCTGTCATTGAGGAACTGATAACTTATTGGCAGGAGTTGCAGGAGTAGCTGAGCAGGATCTCCTGACTCTAAATCTTCTTTTAAATAAAATGTATTGTTTAAGCTGTGGTCTAATGATTAATAATGAACCACTCAATGCTCCAGGCAGTAGGATTAATCTGAATGTTTGTAGCACCAAATCCAATAACAAAATTGATTTGGAATCTCAGTCTGGACTCAAACCAAATTCTAATTAAATGCATCTAATTCTTTTGTACATTGGATTAGGAAAAAATCTGACCCTTGAGTGTTTAATTGATCTTGAATTATTTCAAGACAATAAATCTATTAAGGAGTTAGAGCACTTAAAAAGGCATTTCTGCAGCAAATACTGATGACAACTCCCGTTTGAACAGCGGAAATTAGCTGAGGTTACTGAGGAGGAGTGGCTGAGTATTCCAGAGGTTGGAGATGCCAGGAACAAGCGGCAGAGGAATCCTCGCTATGAGAAGCTGACTCCTGTCCCTGACAGCTTCTTTGCAAAGCATTTACAGTCAGGGGAGAATCACACTTCTGTGGATCCACGCCAGACAGTGAGTACGCAGCAAACCTGGGCAAGCTGTGGCCAAACTGAATTAGAGATGAGTGTTAAACTGGGATTTGGGGAAAAGATACTTGAACAAAAAACTTGGTGTGGTTTGTGAGTCTGCCACAGGAATTCTGGGTGTTAAACTCCTGTGCTTGCTGGACCCTTTCAGTTCACAGTCATTGCCAGAGAAAATATGGGGATAAGCAGAGAAACCCTGGTTCTTATGTTAAAAATCAAAAAAAGTGTTTCTTTTCCTATTTGCTGAATGCAGTGTGGTGGTAGTTTTGGTGAGCATAGCCATTTCTGCTACAACAACATCTTGCAAAAAGGGAACAGAAGATGAAGTTTGCTTTCACCTAATGGTTTGCTCAGCCCTGGGGCAATTGTGTTAAAAATTATTTTCCTTTCAGTAATTGAAAATTAAGTCATTTAGCTTTTTACTCTGTGGCCACAGTCTACTGTGGTCATAGAATTATAGGAGCAGCTGACTGGCCCTAGACTGGCTGCAGGTGTCCATGGAACTTCTTAGCAGATATTCTTGTTTAAATGTGCCAGGTTTATATGCCTGTGCTTGAATTTTTTTACTTTCTTGTTGCTTATTTCACTGACTTGACTAAACTTTAGTAATTGTTTATAGATTTGCAAATCATGTATGAGAAATGTTTTGTGATCCAGGGAATCCGTATTGGAAGTACCTGTGGGGATTTGGCATCTGTGTCCTGCAGCTTCTGGGGAAGTGCAAATCAGCCAATAGCCTGAATTACTTTTAAAATCACGACGAGGTTATAGGAATTAATTCCTCACTTTTTTTTTAGCAATTTGGTGGATTGAATACTCCGTATCCAGGGGGTTTGAATACTCCATACCCAGGAGGAATGACACCAGGCTTGATGACACCTGGGACAGGTGAATTGGACATGAGGAAGATTGGCCAAGCCAGGAACACCTTGATGGATATGAGGCTAAGCCAGGTAAGGATGTGAGAAGGGAGGATCTGTCACAGGTATACCTGGGGTTGATGTTGTGCTGCTATTTCAGTCCTGGTTTTAGACAAGTGTTAAATTCTCTTGAGTGTTGGAAGATCCAAGAACAGCTGAGCTGTAAAATAATTTTGTACTTCTCCCCAAATCTCATGCCCTCAACATGAATAGAATTTCCTGAGAAATACCAGTTTGTCCTTGGAATTCTTGGTCCTTATGGGGAACAGACTGCCTGGTTATATCAGGGCTGGACTTGAAGTAAACAGCGCAGTTAATGTTACCAAGGGAAGCATCTCTTCTGTCCTATGGAGGGATGCAGGACAAACTGCAGAAAAATACTGATTTTTGACTTCTAGTTTTTTTCATTGATTTTCCTCATCTAAATCTGGTTTATACTAAAAAAGAATGTCTTTAGCTGGCAGGGCTGCAAGACCTTTGGGTAACTGCTTGTCACCAAGCCGCTTCTTGTCTGGATTTTAACGTTAAAATTGTGTATTTCAGAAGTGAAAAAAAGCTAATAAGCAAGGCTTTGTGTTTTCCTCCTTCCTTGCTTTTGGAAACAGATGAATATCTAGGATTTTTGTACAGCCACAGTGTCTTTTCAGATGTTCAGGGGCTGTGAGTGGTCATTTCAGTAGCTCTGACTTGACTTTCCCAGGTGTCGGATTCTGTGAGTGGCCAGACTGTAGTGGACCCGAAAGGATATTTGACAGACTTGAATTCCATGATTCCCACACACGGAGGAGATATCAAGTAAGTTTAAGAAGGATTAACAGATTTATCCTCTTAGCAGTGGCACTGATCCTACATGTAAATGGAAATCTGTCTGAGTGGGTGCTTTCAGCTGGCATTTAATTTGTAAGAAATGCCAGGTGAGTTTTTGAGGATGAATTCTTTTAACATGAGATCTGGTATAGACTTTCAGCTAAGGTATTAGCATCTGACCTGGATGCATCAATTGTGGGGATTGTTTCCATTCCATCCCTGTTTCCATGCCAGAGTGATGGCAGTGTGTGGCTGCCTGCCATCCAGGAAATAACCTGGTTAATTGTACCTGTGTGCTGCTAATTTAGGCTTGATTGATGATGTCTGAGAACCTCTTTAGCTTGAAGTTTGACATCTGTTTCATAAAGAATTTCCATTTAAGTGAGTGATGCGTGCAAATGTTGCTGCTAATTCTTGACTTACATCAGTGCTTGGGCTTATCAGCTTCCAGCTGCAAGTGCCCAGCTGTAATTCCCAAAAATCTTGCTTAAATACTTAAATGGTTTTCACTGTGATCTCGCTGTGTTTGTGTGTATTTGTAAGCTTGCTTTGGTAGAATGTAATTTATGTCTCCAGTATGGAAAAATTTGAGGTCACAGTTACTGTGCATTGGAACACATAGTGGCTCAGGAGAATTGTTTCATAGTCTGCTGAAATTTTTCCTTCCTGTTTTCCTCCTCCTTTAGTGATATCAAAAAAGCCCGTTTGCTCCTGAAATCTGTCCGAGAGACCAATCCTCACCATCCACCAGCCTGGATAGCATCAGCCCGACTGGAGGAAGTCACTGGCAAACTCCAGGTGGCTCGAAATCTCATCATGAAAGGAACAGAGATGTGCCCTAAGGTCAGAATTGCTTTGCTTCCCTCCTGATCCTTGCAGGACTAGAAAAAAATTGTGGTTAATGAGCAGCAGAATCTCTGTTAAGCTTGATTCAGGCTCTGTCTGATACAGCTTCACAATCTGCAGTATTACAAAACACCTGCTTAGCCTGAAGCCCTGATTTTATATTCTTGTTTTGATGCAAAGAAAGGTTGGTTGTTTTTCCTGACAGAGTGAAGATGTTTGGTTGGAAGCTGCTCGGCTTCAGCCTGGAGATACAGCCAAGGCTGTTGTGGCCCAGGCTGTCCGGCACCTTCCACAGTCAGTCCGGATCTATATCAGAGCAGCAGAGCTGGAGACAGACATCCGTGCCAAGAAACGTGTCCTCAGGAAAGGTGAGAGCTCCTGTGGGCTCAGGGGATGAAGGCTGACCATTGCACTGTTTGTATGGTGTTTTAAGTTGTTCAAGAGGTGGCCATAAGTTTTGGTGCTTTTTTAGCTTCTTTGGTGAAATTACAGTTGTCAATGTGTGCCTTAATGGTGGAACTTGCTGCTGGTGAGCCAAAGAGCAAAGGTGTTGGAAGTGTTTGTGAAGCATCCTTCAGCAGAAAGCTGCTGTTACTGAACAATACCAAAATGATATTTCACTTACCAAAACCAATTCCAGCTTAATCACAATTAGATAATTAGACAATTACATAATTAAAAAATGATGTTCTAAGGTCACCTTGTGATACCTTTTGCAAAAGATACTGGCATTGATTGTTACTACGTGTTTGCAGCTTGTTAGAGACCACAGAGGCTGCTGCTGGAGGAACTTTGGGGGCCTTGGGGTTCTCACAGCATTGAGCCTGTTGGGCTGCAGGCTTTGCTTTAGTGTAGAAAGTTCTGTGTCCTTGACAAACAGCCTTTCTCTGTTGTGCTTACTTGAAACATTACATCTTCTGTTGCACTGCACTTGGGAGAGTCCCCTCTTTCATGGAATTACTGTCTTTTCCAAACAATGATCTCTTCAACAGCAGTTTGTTGTGTTGTCCTGAGCCCAGGTCTTCCTCACAGGTTCATAATATGAATTCTTTGATTACTTTAAGTAACTGGGCTGTATCAGTAGAGATTAGTTCCTTCATGACTACTGAATTGTATTAGTTACATCTCCTGACTTTAATCTAGACAGGGAAAAATGGTCTGGATTTATACATTTACTAAATCATTGTGAAGCTAAACCAGTATTGAATGGCTTAGCTTCAAAGGAATTAATTGCCTTCCACCTCTTACCTCTTGCATGTAAAACTGCAGATCTCTAGTGAAATGACCTCTTACTACATGTGGATGAAAGGCACTTCAAAGTTACTGGATTTGAAATTGTATGAGTTCAGATATTAACTATTCAGTAGCTTTTTTAACTTCCATTGGCTCAGCTGTGCAACATGGTGTGAAGTGCTGCTCCTGTGACACCGTGTGTCCTTCTCAGGAACAGTCATAGATGTTGAATAGAAAAACACTTCTAGAGAAGCAGAAATAGTTCTATGAGTCCAGCTCAGGTAGGGAAGGGTCTTGTGAGAGAGCAGTAACTTACCCACTAAGTACTGAGCTTTGCTTCAAATACTGTATTTATGAAGAGAAAAACATTCAGTTTTTGGAACCACCTACTTAATCTCTTGATACAAAGCTGTTAGTGAAATGGAACTGGATTTATCATTCTCTTCTCAGTTTCTGCCTGTGAACAGCTTAACAGTGCTCCTCTGCTGTCTAGGGAGCATCAGTAATACGGAGCTCAGAGCCTTAAGTGGCAGCATAACCCATTATTTCTCCCAAAATAAAAATGCCTGAGTGCCAGGTAATGTCACTGAAGTGTGATCTTTCATAATGTGTTTCTCCTCTCTGTTGGCTGTGTGCATTCCTACCATCCAGCAGAACCTCTGGAGTTTTTAAAGCCTGAGTCTGACTGGAGACCCAGCAAGCTGAGTGGCTGAAATACAGCTTGAAGTCTAAAAATCAAATTCTGTATTTGTGAAAACATGTGAAACATGAGCTTTCAGCTCTTGGAGGCTGACATTATTCACTTAAATTCTTCAGAAAAATCTCCTGCAGCTGCAGCCTTGGAGACAAATGGTTAATGCCTGTTGTAAATCTCTGTGTTTGTGAAAGGGTGGGATGTGCTCTGAGTTGAGGCTCTGCACTGTACCTCTTCCTTTGCAGCAATGCCTCAAGGAACAGCCTTGCCTGGAAGCCCAGCTAGTTCCAAAGTAGGTTTAGATGCCTTTTCCCACTCATTTTTGTGTCCCTGTGATTGTGCTCGCTTTATTGAAGAGGGATATGCTCAGTCCTCTGTTACTATAGCCACATTTGTGTACAGTCACCATGGAAGCAGTGGAAGTAATGCTGCAATGCAGCTGATTCCAGCACTCTGGGGTGCAAGTTGGAGTGACAAAAGGCTAAAAAACCGCTTTGGTTTCTCAATCTCTCTTAAAAAGATGGGCTGAGGGAAGTTGTTGTTTAGCATTTAATGTTTCAGTTAGCACATGTAGGACAGGCTGCAGAGAATGCAGTCCTATCAGCAGTAGCTAACTCTTGGACAAGATTAACGAAGCCTCGAAGAATCCTAATTAGTTGGAGTCCATATTGGATTGCTGGAAGCAGACTTTGTACTCATGGCTTAGTGTCAGCGAGACCTTTAAGCTTTTATGCACCCCCATTTTATTTTTGTGTAGCAGGACAACAGCTTTTTGGGAACTTAAGCTGGGGTCCATTAAGTTGTCAGTAGAGGCTTACAGGAAAACTGCATTGTGAAGGGACAGTTTCAACATCTAAGGAATGAGGCTGTGTTATTAGTTAGTGTTGAAGATGCTGCTTTTCTATAAAGGCAGGCCTAGCATGATTAAGCTGCCCAGCTTTGAAGATCCTCTTTTGCTCATTTGCTGAGACTGGAGGCTTTGTTCAGCCAGGTGTTTTACTGAGGAGGATGCAATTACAGCTTGTGCAGCAAAAAAGCCCTTGGCTCTCCAAAACCTGTTTCCAATTAAAATGATCAAGTGTTTTATTTTCTGATTTTAAATTCTCATTCTTGAAGCAAGAGCCTAGTATAAGTAAATTCCCTCCCTTCCCTCATTCAGGACATTTCACTGTAATAGGATAAATCCTTTATTAATCATGTTTTAAAAATACAGATCTCATTAGTAAACTACTTTATCATGGCTGAATAATTGTTTTGCCTCTCTAGCCCTTGAGCATGTTCCAAACTCGGTGCGTTTGTGGAAAGCAGCCGTGGAGCTGGAGGAACCTGAGGATGCCAGGATCATGCTGAGCCGGGCTGTGGAGTGCTGTCCGACCAGTGTTGAAGTGAGTTTAAAAAAAGTGAAATAAAAAAACCCCTACACTCCACTTCAGGCTGCCAGTAGAGCTTTGCAGGCAAAAGGCAGGGTGAGCAGTGTTTCCCCACACAAGGTTTTCTCCCACACAAGGTTTTCTCCCACACACTTCATGCCACAGTAGGAAGGATGTGATGAGTAGTAGAATGTCCTTTTTTCTTTGGAGTTAATTGTCTGATGGTCATTACATGCCTCATTTTGCTGTGTAATTGTTAGGTTAGTCATGGCAGTGCACAGCTGTGCCTGCTGTAGGCACTGAGCCATGTTCATGTCCATGTGTGGTGCCTCGACAGTTGGGAAAACAAGCGAATGTTTAACCTGGTGAGTCTAAAAGTTGCTTGCTCCTGAAACACTAAACCAAAGCATTCAATTCAGCTGTTTGAGAGGTGATGTGAACAGAAGATAGGAGTGTAAGAGCCCAGCAGATGGAGATGATACCCAGAGATGATCAGGACTGAGGTTCAATGGCAGTAGCAGCCTGTTTCTCCTCTCCTCCATTGGTATTCCACAGCCTGCTTGCAGTGCTTGAGGACAGTTGCCAACCAGTAGCAAGCAGCGTGAAGCTGCTTATCTCTGTGGGCTGACACTGCCATACTGCAGCCTTGTCATCTCCTTGTTCTCATCTCAAATACATCTTTTGTTGCTCTGCAGCTGTGGCTGGCGCTGGCAAGGCTGGAGACATACGAGAATGCTCGTAAAGTCCTTAACAAAGCCCGGGAGAATATTCCGACGGATCGTCACATCTGGATTACTGCTGCCAAACTGGAGGAAGCCAATGGAAACACCCAGATGGTGGAGAAAATCATTGACAGAGCCATCACATCTCTTAGGGCTAATGGTGTGGAAATCAACAGGGAGCAGTGGATACAGGTATGTGCTCAGTCTTGAAGAGCCAGGTGAACTCTTCAGGTTCTGTTCTGAAGGTTGCTGATGGGGGTATTGTGGGGCAGAGCAATTTTGCACCTGGTTTATCAGTGGAGATCCTTGTGAAGGTACAAGGGATGAGACTAAAAGGCTGAGTAGGATCAAGGCCATAAGTGATACCTGAGGTCATGTCACTTGCTTTGCTGAGAAATGTCTGGTTTGCTTCTCTCTTGGAAGATAAGTAGCTTCAAGTTGAAGCAGCTGCTGCCTTAAGTAGGACAGAGGCTTAAAGCCTTCAGTGAAGGATTTACGTATTTTTTGCATGTGTCTCTTTTGGCTTGAAAGGTATTTGTTTGCCCCACAAGTCTTTGTCAAATGGTGTTATGAGAAATCAATACAAATACTGCATTTGGAGCGTGCAGGAAATACACTGTTAGTCCTGTATTGAATCTCTTTCCTCCTGAATATGTTCTGTGCTTTGATCAGAAGTCTTTAAAGCAGTTTCCTACTAAAATCATTTACAGTGGGTCAAGGCAGCAAAATCTTCTTGTGATACCGCTTAAGAGCATTGATAATGAATGAATTATATAATATTAAATGTATATCCTTGTTAACATCTAAAAGAATTTTGACTTTCTTTACAGCAGTAAAACAATTAAAGGTTAATTTCAGCTTCTCTTAAAAAAAACCTCACGAGCACAGCCTCTGCATCATTGTGTTCTCGAGTTCCTTCTCAGTACTAGAACTGCTCCATTTCTGTTATCTGATCAGAGGGCTTTTCAACAAGTTTAAGCAAGACATGCTTGGCTGTCTGAAAGCTTTGTGTGTCAGGAAACTCCACTTTTCTGTACATGCTCTGGTGACAGAGTCTTTGCACCTTTGGCTTTACACTGGTTGATGGGGTACTCTTAAATTTAGTTACTGCTTAGCCCTTATTGAGACTTAATAATTTCAAAGCTGAAAAAAGGTCAGTAGTTTAGATGTTACAGTTCTTCCTTGTGAAATTTCTGCATTTTTTGTTGGCCAGGTCCCTGCTTGGGTCAGCCCAGGGTTGTAGAGCTGTAAGAAAATACTTTTGGGGCTGGAAAGGTCACACATTGTCACAATTACTTCTTTTCAGTGGATACAGTTGATGTGCTCTATTTCTTAATCAACTTGTGAATGATTCTGTGTACAACTCCAGCACCTTCCTTGTGGCTGCAGGCTCCTACTCAGTGTCAGGCTGTGTTTGAGCAATGAGATGTTTGTGCTGTGGCACTGACCCCCAATGTCTCTGTGTTTGTGCACGAGGAGTTGCCATTGCAGAATTTACCTTCTTGTGCTGAGCTCTCAAAATGAGCAGGGCTTTCTTCTTGTTTCTAGGATGCCGAGGAATGTGATAAAGCTGGAAGTGTGGCCACATGCCAGGCAATCATGAGAGCTGTGATTGGGATTGGGATCGAGGAGGAAGATCGGAAACACACCTGGATGGAAGATGCAGACAGTGTATGTCCAGCTGTGATGCTGCTTTTTGTTGGGTTTGTTTGTTTTGTTGTGGGTTTGTGTTTTTTAATTAGAGGAAGTTGAACTGATGCCTGGAAAATGGCTTTGTCAGTCAAAGTGAATGTGATTCCCGCACCAACTGCCTGCCTTTGGCCAGTTTGTGCCTCAGGAGGTTATTTGATTATAGAACTTTTTCCAGATTTGAATATTTAGTAAACAAAAAGTTGACATTGGGATAGCTTGTCTGCTGGTTTGGTGTGGATTTTTTTCTGTGAGTGTGAGACATCAACAGAGATTGAGTTATGGGTGAAGGAGCTGGGAGTTGAGTTTTAAGGCATTACCATTGTAGCTCAAGAGTTAATGTAAGACTGGACAAAGGAGTGGGTAAAAGTTTTACCAGGCTTTCTTTGCTTTAGGGGAATAGTTTGAACATGTGCTAAGAACTAAATCATATTTCAGCATGAGAAATGTCCAACTTCACTGGCCTTGAATTGGGCTCAGAGCAGTGGGGGGCACATGCTGTGGTGCTTAGGGTTTTGCCTGTGAAATAACAAAATGAAGTGCTAACATGAGAGCCTTTCCAATGCCTTACTAATGTTTCAAGCTGGCCTGTGAGTGTCAGTCCCTCTGAAAGGCCATGGATACTTGTGCTCTGTAGAGGGATACTTGGAAATTCCTTCCCTGCTTCCTTTTAAAAAGCTGACTGTAAGTGTTCTGTTCCCTATTAATGCCTCAATTCATGGATTACACCGAGTTACTGAGTTCTGAGTTGAATTGTGCATATGTAATTCCTGCTTGCTCTCGATTCCAGTGCTCCCCTAAGCTGACTTAGTCCTGATCTGTTTTCCCTCAGTGTGTTGCTCATAATGCTCTGGAGTGTGCCCGAGCCATTTATGCCTATGCCTTGCAAGTCTTCCCGAGCAAGAAGAGTGTGTGGCTGCGAGCAGCCTACTTTGAAAAGAACCATGGCACCAGGTATGTGTGCTGCATGATCCCTGCTTGCAGAGGTTCATCCTTGTGACAGGCTGACAGGCTGGGGAAGAAGGAAAACTACAAGATGGTCCCTGGTGTGGTGCAAGTGCAGAGTTAGTGCAGCTGGTCGAAGCTCACATTTTTTTGCAGGTCTGACCTTCTTTGTTGTTGTTGGGCTCAGAACATCCTTAAGTTTTATGAAGTCATAAAATGGTGTTTGGCCGTAGGGATTACTTGGTAAAAATAGCTGTGAAGACACAAGGTAGGAACAATTGCCTTTGAGAGTATATTTCTGGAAAAATACAGGGATACAAATCACCTAAAATGTGTTTTATTTAGTTTTCATAAACTACTTTATAGCTGAATTTGTCCAAGCACCTCTGGTATTTTCTGATTAAACACTCTGAATGTGTCTCACATCCTGAATTAAGATTGGTATTACACTGTCACAGCTCAGGTTCTTTTAAAGTTTATTCATAAAGCTTTACATGTCAGAAACTTTCTGCCCAAAGCTTAGGGTAAAGCAAACAATCTCTGCAGTAGGCCATTATACATATGGAATCATCCTTATTAAAGCCAACAAGGCTATGTTGTGGAAGTGACTGCAGATGCTGAGTTTTGCCTCATTCAAGCCTATTTTTTTTAAATGGGAACAGCTATACCTTTGCTTTTGATGTTGTTTTCCCATGTTTCCTAGTAGTGGCTGGCTTTTAAGCCCCATGTTCTACCTGAAAAATGTATTTTCCAGAGGAGAAAAAAATAAATTGCGTAAGATCAAGCCAGCCTCATCTAATAATTCTGAAAAGCTTCCTGCCTCACTGTCTACTAAGGTTTGTTAAGCAGAAGGACTCTTTCCAAGAGAAAGGAGCTGTTTATGTGAGGGCTCTCCACAGAGGCTATCAAACAAAGGTGTCTGAACAATGAGGCGTTTGTGGAGTGCTGATTCCAGAACTCTTGTGAAAAAAGACCACACCCTTTCCTTGTTATGAAACAACTTATCGAGGTTTACAACGTTGGACTTTGCAACAATATTTATAACACCGAGTGATAGTGAAAATGGTGTGAGAGAGCTCGACTTTTGCTGTACCTTGAGGGATTGTAACTTGCTCTTTCTTGTCTTCAGAGAATCCTTGGAGGCTCTTTTGCAGAGAGCTGTTGCTCACTGTCCCAAAGCAGAAGTGCTGTGGCTCATGGGAGCCAAATCCAAGTGGCTGGCGGGAGATGTGCCAGCAGCCAGAAGCATCTTGGCTTTGGCTTTCCAGGTGAGTTTGTTACACTTGTCAGAGGGTGTTAAGCGTGACAGGTAAAGAATACAGAGCAGGCTTGTTCTGTCAACAGCTGATTCCTGCTGCCTTTCAAAGTGATGGAAACTTCCGCTGTTCTTTGATTGCTTTGTGTGGCAAAATGTTCTACACTAGATTCTGAGCTGGAATAGGTTGTCCAGAGAAGTTGTGGCTGCCCCATTGCTGGAAGTGTTGAATGCCAGGTTGGATGATGTTCTGATCAACCAGGTCTGGTGTGTGGCATCCCTACTCATGGGATTGGGATGAGATGATCTTTCAGGTCCCTTCCAACCCAAACCACTCTGTGATTCTATGAGTTTGCAAACCATCACTTTTACTAAAATGGCTCCCACCAATCCCAGTCATGGATCAGAATCCTGTTGTCTTGGGTCACCTCAGGAAAAGGGTTGTGGTCTGCCCTAATGAGGTGACTGCATTACTTATGACTTGGATCAAACCCACTAATGAAGGGAATTGCCTGCTGGATGCTGTAGCAAAGATAGGCAGAGCAGTCGTAACACTGGGAATGAGGTTTAAAAGCTAAGTGATAGGAAAAAAACCTCAAAAAGACAGGTCCTGAAATGGAAGGTAAAAGATACTTCCTTAATCTGTTCTCAGTGCTCTTTGTTACTAGGCTGAAAAGTTCTTGACATGGTTGCCACTGAAATGACTTTTATTGGAAGAATTTTCTCAGACCTCAGTGGGGAATTCAAACTGCATTTTTTTTACTTGAGGGTAATAAAATGAGGGTCTCATTGTGGCAGACCCTGTGATGTTTTCGGTATTTAAACTGGAAGTTCAGAAGATCAAGCATTACTGCTTTTCAACAATTGAGAAGCATCCAACTTCTAAACTGGCATATATCTTTGTGTTGCCCATCTGTTTTGGAGGATTTCTATAAACTTCAAAGGTCAAAGAAGACTGGGAGGAGCTTGCACTCAAGAAAAAAATCCTACTGTGGATTGACAAAGTTCTGATTTCAATTTTAATCTGGATCAAATGGAGGATTAAATCTGCTGTTGATTCACTGTATGCATTTGTCTGTCACTTTGTGTTCTTGCAGGCCAACCCCAACAGCGAGGAGATCTGGCTGGCTGCCGTCAAGCTCGAGTCGGAGAACAATGAGTACGAAAGAGCGAGGAGGCTGCTGGCAAAGGCTCGCAGCAGTGCCCCCACAGCAAGGGTAAGGATGTGTGGAGGGTGGAGAGGCTCAGGCCTCTTGGCCACGGGGGATTTGGGACGGAAGGAGGAGTTCCTTCAGTTCTGTGGCCTTAGGGATTGACCATATGGCTCCCTGCCATTGCCTTCTGGGGCATGTGGTCGCTTTGCCGAGCGCTTCTCCAGTGAATTGCGACACAAAGTCGTGGCATGATGGGAAAAAAAGGCTAGGATCAAGTGAAGGGTTTCAATTTGTTTTTTACACAAATGGCAAAAGTCAGGAAATTCCCAGTTTACAGCTGTTTGTATAATGTTTGTGTTGCATAAAAGCACATCTTGGAAAAAAGAGAAAATACTTTCACAGAAGACTCACTTATGCTTGTACTAAAGACAGCTCTGGGGTGGTTTGGTGTTTAAAGTTACACTCCTGTGTTTATCTCCAGTTACCTCTGGTATGATAAACTGTCGATTTTCAGCTCTTCATACAAAAGCATTTTAACTTGTCCAAGTAAACAAAAGATTAGTTTGATCTCTGTCCTCTGTTCCTCCCCCTCAGTTGTTGTTACATCCTACATCTTTTTAACTGTCCTCTTCCTCTCTGAGCCAAGGAGCTTCTGCAGCTAAAGCTGAAGCCCTGCTCTCAGACATGGTGCCTCTCTTGCAAGGTCACAGTGTGGGGAATTTGGGCATGGGGAGGATGGGGATCAAAGAGCAGGGAGAGAGCCTTTGGTCTATAATGTATTTCTCATAACTGTGACTTCTGCATAGCCAGAAGGAAGGATTTGTGGGGCAGAAAATGTACATTTACTAGTTTGTAAGGAGCAGGACAGCAGTTACAGCCTGAAGCCACAAGTAAGAAAAGGTGGTCTTGGTAGCTTGGATCTGAGGAGATCAGATTGCGCTGATGAAGGAGGCTTGTTAATTGGTTTAGCTGTTAAAGCTGTGCTCTTTATACAAATATAAAGGTACCAAACTGTTTTCTGATTCTGTAATAATGCAAATGCCAACTTTATGTTAATAATTATGTAAATAGGTGAGATACAAGTTGATAACACTGTTCTAACACTTTCCATATTTGCATTTACCTTTCTCATTGTTATCTGTTCCTGCTATTATTTAACTCTGATATTTTAATTTTTATTTTACTTCAAACCGTGGCTAATCAATAACATTTTAGTGAATGTTTGAAAGCGGAAACCTGCTACTTTGGCAGATTAATGGTTTTTCAATGGCTGCTGGTGCTAAACAGCTCTGGTTTGTTCCCAGGTCTTCATGAAGTCTGTGAAGTTGGAATGGGTGCTTGGGAACATTGCTGCAGCCCAGGAGCTCTGTGAGGAAGCCCTGAAGCACTATGAGGACTTCCCCAAACTGTGGATGATGAAAGGACAAATTGAGGAACAAAAAGAGCTGGTAGAGAAAGCACGGGAGGCTTATAATCAAGGGGTAAGATGGATGTTACTGCAGGTTTCCTTTGTGCTGCTGGCATGGAGAGATGTCTGTCTTTGAATCAAAATGGAGAGCCAAAGACATGATTACTTTCTGTCATTGGTTAAAACAATAAAAGAAAATAGGCCCTTGAAATAAGCAGGAAGAATTTCTCTTACCCATTACCCATGTGCAGGATTGACTTTCTTGCTTGAGAGAGTTCTCTGCCTCACTCCTCACAGGGATGAAAAAAGGCTTTGCACAGTAATTCTCTAAGACCTGTAAAGACTAAAACCAGACCTCTTAAAAGAAAAACTTCCTCAGCAGCTCTTAGATGCACACTGTGAAAGGAGGTGGCCTACAGAGCACTCCTCTCTTTTAAATGGTAATTGGTGTCCTTGGGTATGAATGCTCAAAGTCGGCAGCCATCAAAGTAATTTGGACACAGGTTTCT
Source organism: Lichenostomus cassidix (assembly GCF_008360975.1). Lineage (NCBI taxonomy): Eukaryota > Metazoa > Chordata > Aves > Passeriformes > Meliphagidae > Lichenostomus > Lichenostomus cassidix. The sequence continues at coordinate 6,493,363 of NC_139500.1, read as the reverse complement.
GCCAGTGTCGATATCCTAATGACTCCCTGCACACTCTGCTGTGGTTTGGGGATGTATGAGAGCTCTCCATCTGCAGAAGGAGCACAAATTGTAGCTGTGTTAAGGGAGGTGTGTTCTTTCTCTTACTGCTGGGATAGCTCAGTCACACCTGATGTACCTGACTATTTTGGATACAGGAAAACTTCACTTCTGTGCTGTGAGACTAACTGGAGAAATCTGACTGATGCAGTTTACTTGGTCTCTCTTCTTCTAAACTCTCCAGGAGGGTATTTGGAGGAAAGTTCCTTTCTATAGGAGTTACAAGATTTTTTTTTCAAATCTACCTATTAGCATGCTTTTTTTTTTTTTTAACAGTTGAAGAAGTGCCCCCATTCCATACCCCTGTGGCTTTTGCTGTCCAGGCTGGAGGAGAAAGTCGGGCAGCTGACTAGAGCAAGAGCCATCTTGGAAAAATCTCGCCTGAAGAATCCAAAGAATCCAGATCTATGGTGAGTTGTATGGAGTTGAACTGAATTTGGGCTACAAATCCATTCTTGAGGCCAGCTATTTCACATCATCTCATCCGTTTGAGCCTGGAACTTATGTCGAGTTTCTTCTGGACTAACGACTTCCCTGAATAGTAGAAATGCTTTGGTGATCCTGGCTAGCTGCTCTAAGGATCTGGGAATTAGTTATTTCTTTACTGATAGAGTGCAAAGAGCATGTAGAGTGCATGGGGCTCTTTCCTTTCAGTCACAGTTCCTGTTGCAGATTGGTTTTTATCTGCGCCATTATAGAATAAAAGTCACATTTATTTTTAGATGGAGAGGAATGGGAAGATGTCAGTCACCTACACATATCCAGAACATGGGCAAATGTTTGCAGTTTCCAGTGACCCTCGAGTGACTCATTGTTTCTGCCTAGTGAATGTTGTCATAAATATCATCAGAGTCTTTTCCCTACCAGGTTGGAGTCTGTGAGGCTGGAATACCGAGCTGGGCTGAAGAACATTGCAAACACTCTGATGGCCAAGGCACTGCAAGAGTGCCCCAATTCAGGTGAGCTGGATCTCATTTCTACCTTTAATACAGTTGTTTTGCCCAGTTGATAGAAGCACATTTTTTCCCAAGGTGTTCTTTCTGGCCAGGTCTCTGAATACAGTGTTTTGGAGAGGTGTCAGTCATCCTTCTGCAAAGGAAATGTTGAGGGTCTTTGTGAACAATCCCAGTTACTTTGTTCTCTCTCACACCTGAGAGGTCATGGTTCAGTGTTGTTCCATTTTTCTGCAATATCCAGTATTTTATTTGGTCTGTGGTCCACAGTTTGTCCCCAGGTTTCCTGTGAAAACATCTTGGATATGGGTGGGTTTTTCTCTGAAGTGGTAGAAGTCTGCCAAGGTTGAAAATGAAAGAAAGATACTTCAGTGTTTGTAGGTAGGAAGTTCAGTGGAAAAAGAATGGTGCTTTCCCTGTCTCCCTGGAGTACAGCTGGCCTTAGGAGGTTCCCAGTTGCTGGTTTCTCTGCACTGGTTGCACCACTGTGAGTTTAATAACTTGTGCTGGCAGCAAATTTCCATCACAGTCATGATTAGAGGATCATGTACCATAAATGTTCAGTCCTGATTTTGACTATTTTAGCTCATGTAAGAGAAGGCTAAGAGGTCATATGATGTAAGTGAGATAGTTCTAACCAGCAGTGGAAACATTTGCCTCTTGGGATGGGAGGATAAAGTGCCTAACACATCCCTATTTTGGGGCAGAATTGCAGGAAGACTTAATTATTTAAACATGTTGAAGTCTTTGGGGAGAAGGTGTCATATAACTACAAATTGTAGTAACTTACTGCAGGGCAAGGCTTAGCTTGCCTTCAGGCTAGTTTTTGAAAGGTGTTTATTTGGTGGCTGCTTAAGTGCCAATGAAATAATTGGGAATTAAGTGACTTTTATTACATGATAGAGTCATTGCAAGGTACTCTTTGTGCTAGTGGGTCACCAAGGCAGCACCACCCAAAATCTTGCTTTGTTTTTGTGAATGACCTAATGATTGTTTGCCACCACAGGCTGTTTTAGAAATCTGCCTGTTGCTATGGAAATGGGCAGCAAGATCTCAGTTTTTGTTTAAAAAATTGCTTCCAACTTTATCTTAGACCTCAACAAACCATAATCAAAGCCTGCAGGGCTTGGCTCGTTGGCCACCTGTGGTCGTGTAAACCAGAGGTTTGGGTCCATCGATTGCTGAATTGATTCCTGATGGGTGGCAGGCTGCACAAAGAATAAAATAGAAATATTATGGTGTTTGTGATCCTATATATAAAGAGCAAGAAGAAGAGAGTCTCTCCTGTCTGTCACTGCAGTTATCAAAGCTTGTGTGTGTTCCTGTGGTGCCATTTATGGGAAGTGAGAGTGCTTTGATGGAGTCCTGGCAGACGCCAGCTCTAGGCTTTGCTTTGAAGTGATCAGGTGTGGCTGGCTGACATGAGAAACTGCAGATTTCATGCTCCCCTGAGCATATTTCCTTCCTTGCTTTTGGCAGTGAGAGGAGCTAGGGATTAAACCCAGCTTTCCTGGATCTACTCTGTCCTTCATCAGTGTGTGTGGAGCCAGCATCAATAAGACTGTGGTGCTCTCCAGCACCCTTGAAACTGCTCCCAAACTGCACTTTGCACTTTTTGATACTTCTGCCACTGCAGTTGCCTGTTCAGACAGACAGAAACCTTTCTCTTTGGAAATGCTGATTTGCCCTCTCTGTCCCAGAATTTGCAGTGTTTCATCCGAAAAGCTTGAGCTCTGGGTTAGGTAGTGCTGGAGCTGCAGGAATTGTGGTATAGACACCTCCAGAGCTGAAGGTCCAGCGTGGTGCACACAGTAGCTAAAAGTTCAGAGTACTGAATGAAATATCTGTGTGGAAAGAGTGGTTAGGGATGAATTTAGAGATGGATAACCACCAGGGTGGGGGCTGTACTGCTGCTTGTGGTGCAGAGCACTGGCCTGATGGCAGGGTGGGGAGAGTTAACCTCAAAATAACACTAAACAATCTTCCTACTTGATTTGGTTAAGGAATCCTGTGGTCAGAAGCAATTTTCCTTGAAGCGCGACCGCAACGGAAGACCAAGAGTGTGGATGCTCTCAAGAAGTGTGAACATGACCCACATGTCCTGCTGGCTGTGGCCAAGTGAGTTCCTGTGCTTGATGCATTAAAAATATCCATGTCTGTGTGTGGCTGCATCCATGTGATTCTGGCTGCAGCAGCTCTAATAAGTCCCAAAGCAAGGAACAGCTCTCCAGCTGTCTCCTAGTAACTGAGCAAATCTCTCCCTTGGTTCCAAGCGGGGGATGTCAGCCTGCCCTCGAGCTGTTCTGGTGGGTCTGGGACTGGCACAGACAACAATACACTGACATAAAGCCCTTTGCTAGTGTTGAGCATTGACACCCTGCAAGCTGCTTTCTTTCTGTCCCTTGAAGAGGATTTCACTGTGCTGTCAGGTGAACTAGGCTTAATTAAGTGGTTCAGGATATGTTTTAAGTATCTGTGAAAACAGGGATTTTTTTTTTTTTTGCTGGTTATTTTTCAAGTTTTATGTGGCTGACTGTGTAGTTTTCATCTTTTCTCTCTATCCTAGATGCTGTCAGGTATCTTTTTAAACTCTGGGCTAGATATTCTGCTGCTCCTGAATTTCTGCCATATCAGTGTTCTTCAGTTGTGGCCCTTCTCAGAATGCAAACCACTAGTCATTCCGCAGTTTGCATCTCTGAAATGGGAAAATAATCTTCTGGGAGTTGTGTTCTTGTCCAGATTGAGTTGTGAGGATTCCAGTGCTGAAACCCAACTGTTAGAACTGACTTGTGCCATATCCTTCCTGCTCTGATGTGTGAACAGCTCTACAGCAGCTGTGATGGAAACAAACTTACCTTTCTCCCTTTTTTAATAGCAGAAGAGGTTAAATACAGGAGGCATTTTGCTCAAAGTTGCCCAATTCTTTCACAACTCTATTTTATAAGCCAAAGAAAACTGTAGGATACACTCCAGTGACTGCAACACTGGGTTCTGCCAGATCCTGACAGCTACTTGTTCAGCTTTAGCAGCAAGTGAGAGAAATGTTAACTTTTGCTTTATGGCAACTGCTCCCAGGCCCCTTCTGGTGCAACCTCAGGCTGTTTAACAGCTAATCCCAACATAAACAGCTTCCACCTCCCATCACGACTTGCCTCTGGAGGTACAGAGTGTCACACATCTGTTGAAAACTTTTGTTAAATATGTTGCTGAAAATGGCCACTACTTGCAGGTGTTAAGCCTCTGCTGTCATTGTTCGTGCTCTTATAAATCACAGTTTATTTAACACAGAACAATCAAGGGTATTATAGGGCTTAAAAACAATCACATAAGCTGTATAATTTTATGACAGGCTAAGCTCTTTATGAGGGGTGGCTGATTTGATAAAGACCTTATAGCTCAAATGAACTCTTGAATGCAAAGGAGTAAAACCAAGAGACTCTTGATTCAGCTGGTTCACTACTAGGGAGAAATTTCAGCACTGACCATTACCTGGATGAAATGGCAGCAGTGGAGCTGTGCCAGGCTGGGGTTTGAGTGCAGAAGCTTCCATGCTTGTTTTTCCTTGGAAAGTGGAGTTGTCAAGGCAGGTCTGCTCCTTTCCAGCAGGCTTTGTGTGTGGGAGCATGTGACCAGGCAATTACCAGCTTTTAGAAGTTATTTAATTGTTGGATGCTAAAATTGACTTGAAATGTAAAGAAATTGAAGGAGTGGGAATAGATGTAGGCATGTAATCCTGTCTCTTCCACACCAAATCTGGAACAGCAAAATTAAAGCAATTGAGTCAGCAAAGGTTGAGCTCAGTAATGCTTCCCATCTCAGCAGAGTCTGTCTGTGCCTGGGGCTAAGTTATCCTCTAAGTTACCCTGCCTCACTGTGGGGCAGTGAAGAGGAAGTGCTGGATTTTCTTTTCAGTCCTCTCACTCCCCTCCATTCCCAGGGTAGGGTGGACTGCAGTTGCCTAAAAATCTGCTGTTTCCTTCTTGGGAGAGCAGATAATTTGTATACCTGTAGAGCCTCTAAGTTGGAGTTCTTGTGGGTTGTCACCTTCCTCTAAAGCGAGACTGTTTGTCAACTCTCCTCTGCTTTTCCCAACAGGCTGTTCTGGAGCGAGCGTAAAATAACCAAGGCCAGAGAGTGGTTCCACCGGACAGTGAAGATAGACTCTGACCTGGGGGATGCCTGGGCCTTCTTTTACAAATTTGAGCTCCAGCATGGCACAGAGGTGAGTGTGTGCCTGGGAACAGGGAAGTCCCTGGAAGGCAGGGGTTGCCCAGTCCTAAGTTTGCTGTAGTGCTGGGCTGAGCACGCTGCCTCTGCTCCTGCCTGCATGGTCACAGGGGAGGCTGGCTGTCACGCCTGGTCATGAATGAGCATGAACAGGCCTGTGTGGTGGCTTTTAAAAGGTGCTGTCATTAGCTGAGCTGCGTTTCAGGCTGCTTTGCTGTCTGCAGTCGTGCTGGTTCATGCAAAAACCTCTGAAATCAATCTTCCTCCTGTAAAACTCAAGCTTGCTCAGAGGGGGTTGTGCTGGAATTGTGGGGCTGGGTTTGTTTAACTGGGACTGTTTCTTCCTGAGTGTCAAGAACAGGTTGCACGTGAACACAGCCAGAGGAGCAGCCAGCTCTAATCTCTTACAGCAGTTTTTAGTGCTGATACTACTGAAATGATGGGGGTGTTTATCTTCTGACTTCAGAGAGACCTTTCCCTTGACATAGCTTCTTGCAGGTGGTAATGCACAGGAAGTTTCTGCTGCAGTTTCTCTGCAATAGCCAAAACTTGCTTACCTGCGCCTCAGCCATTTTATTCAGCCAGGCAGGAGACTTGCTGCTTCTGAATTTTGACTTAGGCTTCCATACTGCCTTTAAAAATAACAGACCCAAAACCTCACCATAATTTTTGGAAGAGTATTTCAATCAGGGAGGGAGCTGTTAATTTTTGGCTCTGTGCTGGAACAAACCAAGACAAACTGTCATTTCTCTTCCCTGTAGGAGCAACAAGAAGAGGTGAGGAAGCGCTGTGAGAATGCAGAACCTCGCCACGGAGAGCTCTGGTGTGATGTCTCCAAGGACATAGAGAATTGGCAGAAAAAGATTGGAGAGATTCTTGTGCTTGTGGCAGCCAAGCTGAAAAACACCTTCTAGAGTGTGCTGGCCTCAGCTGCTTTAGAGGTCTCTGTAGGACTTAACCTGGTCATGGTGCATTCACCCTTTCAGCAGCACAGATTTCGAAGGACAGGACGTGGATGATGATAGGAAAGAACTTCTCCGAAGGGGAAAAGCTGCTTTCTTCTTTACCCAGCATGGCCATCGGCTTCTGCAGCACATGGGAGCATTGTAGCTGATGTCACATAGGAGACAGGAGCAGTCTTGTTGGCATTTCCGTGTTGATTCCTGATTTCCCCCTGCAAACACAAGCTTTAATTAGCGCTTGTATGGATTCTGACATGTGGCAGTCCCTCTGTTCTTGGCCCTGGCATGTGTTCTTTGTCCCCCTTTAGTGTTTGGCCCATCTGATGTTGGTTCCTTGTCAGCAGATCTGAGTTGTTGCTGTTGGAATACACTGAGTGTCCTTGAAGGAGATGAGTGGAGTTTTGGGAGCAGCTAACAGCACAGGAAAAGGTCTGGGATGGGTCCTCTTCTTTATGTGGTTGAGTTTGGTCTGTTATGCTAAAAAGCTGCTGCACAGGTTGGAGGTGTTCCTCCAACCTGAGCAGCTGGAGCATTTTGTCAAATTCCAAAGCATATTTTTAGAGAACTTTTCCTCAGTTTTTTAATGTATATAGTAAAGCCTATTCTTTTAGGTGTCTGAGCTCATTAAGCACAGTGGTGGTTTAAAGTAACAAGGCAAAACCCAGCAATCCCTGAAAGCCCTTTTGAAGGAAGAACCTTTATTTAGAGTCGTTGGGAGACTGTGCTGTTACACAACTGTGACTGCCTGTGGCTGGGAGGTTTGGGATGTGCAGATGGAAATCCAAGTGCAGATGGGAAAAAGCAAACTCAAGAGAAGGAAAGCTTTGTGTTTAGGACCCTTTATATGCTGTCTTCAATTTTCTACACTTGTGATCTGTACTATTTTTACCCCAACCCCCTGACTTTCTTGTGTTCATAGAATGAGAAGCAATACTGTCTTACACCTGAGGCTATAGCAGCTGTGTCCAGGTCTGTGGATGTGTGTTATCCCATGTATTTAGTTGGAGGAAGAACTCCCTTATTACTTGTTGGAGAATATGTATAAAATACAGCTTGTTTTTTTTTGTCTCCTTCTGTTGTCTTCGAGCATGGTCTTGCCCTTTGACTCTGACTGGGAAGAGTGGGTCTGATAGCAGAAACCTTTGGACTTATCAGGCTCCCACCACTCTGGGAAGGTGCCTGCCAGTGGTGGCTGCACCAAGCTGGGCTACAGCCTCTTGCCAAAACGGATGAGAAGTGCATCTTCTAACGCCAGAGCAGAAACGGTTGGTCTGGAAGCAAAAGCATTTTTCTTTGGGTTTGTAACAAACTCTTGTGCTTTCTCTGGAATAGCTGATGAAAGGGTGTAGATCACAGATGTCCTGTGGAATTGTAGTTTCCCAAAGGTGAGTGAGGGGTGTTGGGTAGTTGAGAGACTCTTGCTCAGGGATTTTGTGCCATTGCAGGCATCCTTCAGGTGAGTGGGCTCAGAGAGAATGGAAGAGTTTGGGAAGGGGAATGGAGATGATGTTCGAAGGAGAGGGTAGATGTGGCAAGGGAACCTGGCTGGACAGGGATTCAAGACTGAGGTAGAAACTGCAGGATAAAAACAAGTTTAAAAGTAGTTTTCAAATTGTGCTGTCCTTCGTCCTCTTGTGCTCACATGGGGGCTGCATCCTGCTTTTCTGGGCAGGGAATATGGCATTCTGGTTCCTGCTGTAGTGATGTGCTGGGGAAAGCTGGGTGCCTGTGGTGCATAAATCCCTCTGCCCAGTGATGCTGTCATGTTGGTGGCTGCAGAATTAGGATGGGAAAAGGAAGTGGGAATTGTAGTGGTGTGGCTTTTCCTGCTGGAGAGATTCCTGACTTGTGTTAGGAGCGTTTCCCTTGAGCCAGATGACATGGGTGCACCACTGATGGGATGCTCATGCTTCCCCTGTGTCTTGCTTAGGTGACAGCACATCTTGTGAGGATTTGTTGGGATGTGGAAGCCCCAGGGAAGAGGCCCTGTGCTGGACCCTGTGCCACCTCACAGCACCAGGCTCCTTCAGCCACCTGCTGCTACCTGCAGCTTCCCTTTCCCTTGGGCTGCATTTCTTAGCTTGGGTATTGTTTTTTCTTAGGTAAGGGGGATGATCAATCTTAGAGCTTTTTAATGTTTGTAGATGTCTTGGTGGTTTTTAAATGGATTATGGCACCCATGAATTTTAGCTAGATATAGAGCTCAATAAACAAGTTATATGGGTCCTGTCCCAGTGGAATGCTGCAGCGTGCTGTGGGTCCCACTTCCTGGGGAGGAGTGTTCTTGCCAAGCTGAGCAGAGCTGGATTATTCACCATTTGTTCTATTTCTTACTCAATCACCCAAGTTCAGCTCCTCAGCGGAGCCTTGTTGCTGTCAGTTTCCCAAAAATCGATAGAAATTGAGTCAGGACAATTTCTGTGCCTGGGCTGGGGGTGAAGTACAAAATGCAGAGGGCAAGGAGGAGAGGGCTTTGGTTGGAAACAAGGGGACACTCCTCGTGTTGATATTTTGGGGGTCTCACCCTGGACAGTCCCTTTTACCATAGACTGGTGCAACTGTGAGTGTTCACCCACTGCCGTCTGTGAATCCAGAGTGAAACAATCACCCCAACGCCTACAGAAATCGAAAGTGCCGGGGTTTGGAGCACAACGTGCAGCCCCGGGATAGGAACACGCGTGGGTTGGGATCCCCGGGTGGGTGCGAGCAGAACGTGCTCCCCGGGACCTCTCGCACCCTGCCCGGCTGCCCCCGGGAGCAGGACCCGCTCCTCTCGGCGCTCCGCCGGTGGCCGGGGGGGCCGGGGCAGCCTCCCCCGCGGGGGCCGGGGCTGGGCCGGCGGCGGTGCCGTGTCCCGTCCCCTCCCACCGTGGAGCCAAGTTCAAACCGCGGGCCCCGGCGCAGCGGGACGGAGCCGGACCGGGCTCCCCGGGGCCACCGCAGGGGCCGCGCCCGCGGGGCTCCATGGTGAGTGCGCCCGACACCCCGGGACCCCCTTCCCCTTCTCCGGGACACCCCTCCCCTGACCCCAGCGACGGGCTGGAGCCTGCCCGACCACCCGGACGGGGTCGGGTGGGACTTGCAGCAGCCGGGATGGGGTTGAGACCTGTTGGGAGGTGACTGGTTCTCCTGGAATGAGGCTTGGACCCACCGGGAGAGGGGCTGGTCTGTCCGGGACTGGTCGGGATAGGGCCAGACCAGCTGGGAAAGGGCTTGGAGCAGTTGGAATGAGGCTGGGCTGGATCCAAGTGGGGCTTGGATCCTGACATCCCAGGGATGGAGCTGGGAGTCCGTGGGGAAGGGGCTCTGCTCTAGCCGGGGAGGCTGGTCCAGCTGGGATCAGGCTGTTGTGTCTGGGATGAGGCTTAGACCTGGCTGGGATGGGGCTTGGAATGTGGCTGGTCCTGAGGGAGAGAAGTAGGGTCTGTCCCTGCCTTGGGGCTCTGGGTGGTGGCAGGGTCCCTTTGGGTAGGAGGGTGTTGGGAACAGGGTCCATCTGGCTGGAAGGACTTGGTGACCCCGGAGGGGTTCCCAGGCTGGCAGCAGGAATGGCCCCTGGCTGCTTCTCTGGCTGTCACTGGCAGCAGTGCCACCAGGAGCTGCTCTATCAACAATGGTGATTTCCCTTATCTCCTCGTATTTGCTGGAGGATTAGAGTGAGGATGAGATTAGCTGTGCCTGTCCTGCACTCGCACTTCCCCAGGCTGCTCCTTCACTGCCAGCTCTCCCCTAGGAAGGGACGTGCCACCTTGCTGTGGGCAAAGGGAGAAGGATTAACCCTAACTCATGTGCTGAACTTGTTCTCCATCCTGAAGAGGGAGAAGTCAGGAGCAGGATTTGCCACCTTGGTCTCTCCCTGCATCCCTTGCTTGTCACTACTGCTTCCCTGCTTTCCATGGTGGGGGTGGGAAGCACCCGATGAGCTCCTGCCCTGGCTGTTTCCTGGACAACTGCACTTCCTCCCGGGCTGAGTCGTGGCTTGGCTGTCTTGGAATGCTGGAAATGATGTGCTTTCTGCTGGAATTATGTCCCAGTTGTTCAATAAACCACTTCAGGGAAGTAATTCCCAGTTTCATGGCAAAATTGCGTGGCCTTGCCTTCCTGGCAGAGGAGGCTTCTGGAGGGTAACCCTTAGACTTTGGTCAGGGTGTCCCTATGGAAGCAATGCTCTCCTTTGATGTCCCTGGGGATTATACCCTCAGCTCTCTGCTGAATCACCTCAGGGGCAAGATCTCTCAGTGGTTTGCAGGGAGCAAAGCCAGCAGAACAAGGAGGCTCTTCCCTGCCCCTCCCAGCTCTCAGCATAGCTCTACTGGAAGCTGTGTGGTGAGTAAGGAAGCTGAAGAGCCCAGTGGGATTTCTACTGGTTATTCATGGGTTTGCTCATCTCCTTGCATGTGCCTTTGCTCTGAGGTGATGGCTGTGTCCATGTTCCCAGAATTGTGCTGTGCTGTATTTTGCCTCATGTTAAGCCTCCATCACTCCTGCTGAGCTGCAGAAGGGTGGGAAAAGGTTTCCTTACCCTTTTGGAGCCAGGTCAGCCTGGCATCGAGTAGGGAGCAGAGAGAAGGTGCAGATTTTACAAACAAACCCCCGAGGTTCCTGCCAAAGGGAAGGACAGATGGAGTCTGCCTGGGCTTGGAATTCAGTGAGGGAAATCCTTCTGGCTTCTTGGAGCAGAACAGCAGGTGCAGAGGTGGTGGGAAAGGCAGTGACCCCCGAGCTGAGGTGGGGAGCAGCAGGCGCTGGCTGCAGACAGAGCTGCAGCCCCTTCCTCCTCGCTCCTGCTTTGGCTGCGGCGCAGGAGTTGCATAGTTGGAAGGAGCTGAGCTGCTTTCTGCCTGCCCAGACCTGACACCTGCGGCACAGGGGTTGTCTGGGAGGGGGTTGTGTTTGGGGGGACTTTTCCTGATATTGTGAAATGATAAAAATGCCAGGGTGGGGCCTCAGTGCTGTGCCATCGCTCAGTGATGCGGAGACGTGTCGAGCTGTGGGGCTCCTTTCCTGACACAAGTTTTGAGCTCCCCATCCTCACTCTGCTGCTGCTGGGCTGCTCAAATATCCTTAGTCCTGGTCACTTGAGCTTGTGCTGGCTTTTCTTCAAAGCCCTGGGACTCATCCCTCCCTCAGAGGGTCCATCCACCCCCTCCCTGTGCCCCTCTGCCAGCTCAGGTGTCAGTACTTGGGGTTCCCCCCTCTGCAGGGGCCTGCATGGGGATGTTGGAAAGGTTTGGAGCCAGGGTTTGGAGCAGCTGGGATGTGCTGGTGAGAGCAGATGCTTGTGCTGCTTCTGTCTGGCTTGTGGTGAGGGCACCTGAGCCTGGGATGAGCATGAGCTGCAGGGAAGCTGGAAAAATGCTGTATTAGTTCCATCCATGCAGCAGAGGTGTGGGAGCACCCTTCTGAGGGTGTTTGGATACATTTGGGCTGCGGTGTGGATATTGCTGGTGGGGACCAGGCAGCTCCTGCCTTCAGCTCCTCTCCAAGGAGCATGGCATGTCCCTTTCTGTTCCCCTTGGGCTTTCGTGCTTGAGGTTCTGGCCTTGAAATGCCACAAAGTGGGGATCTACTGGAACCCTGTTGGGGCAGAGAGCTCAGGGGTGAGCCCCACAGACTGACACAGGTCCCTGGCACCAGGGAGAGCTCTGTGTGTGCCATGGGCAGCATGGCTGGGCTGAAGCTGGAGCAGTTTCCCAAGGGCTTTGCTCCAAGGGGAGATGGTTCATCTGGGAGGATGTTCTTTGGGAGAGGAGACAGTTGAGGCTCAGGTACAGGTCTGATGGAGCTTCTGACTAGGGGCTGAGGGCAGAGCCCAGAACATTCCTTAATCCCCAGCTGACTCTGAGCCCTTCCCTGGCAGATTTTCCCCCGGGTGCTCTCCTGTGCTGTTCTGCTGCTCCTGCTCGTGGCCGTGCTGAGCAGAGGCAGGAGGTGCAGCATCGCCAAAATCCTCCGGCAGTACCGCGCTGTCATCTTCCATGAGATCCAGAACCTGGTGAGCTGAGGCTGGGATCTGGCTCTGGGAATGCTGCTGGGCTGGATACAGCCCTGCTGTGGGATATGGGGATAGATGAGCTTGGAAGCTTAATAAGGAGCTGGCTGCTTTGCCAGCAGTGTTGGGGAGGGGGTTGTGTTTAAACAAGGGATTCTTGCTGCAAGTGGGAGGCACATCCTGCGAGGTGCTGAATCTTCTTGCTTTATTTCACCAGAAAAACCTGACTGGGTCTGTGTACAGGAGTGGGAGGGCTGGGCCTGCTTGTCGATCAGACAAGGTGAGCACTGAGGGACCCAGGGCTTGGGTGACACATGGGCTGAGCCCCCAGGGAGCCATGGAGCCTCCCTCCCTCCCTGCCTTGGCTCTGTGCTTCTCTCCTCTGCAGGACCAGAAGATCCTGCTGTCCATCTACAACATCAGCATGTCCCTGCGGGAGGTGGGGGTTGGCAGCCTGCAGGGCCCCGAGGAGCTGGCAGTCTGGAGGGTGGCCAGGAACACCGACTCTGTGCTCCGGGAGAACTGCAGGAAAATCACCAAGGTAGGAAGCCCTCTGCTTCCCAGCCACCCCAAACCCAGTGACTCCCAGTTCCCAGGGCTGTGGGCAGAGCTGTGCATGGTGTCCTGGCTGCCTGTTAGGAGTCTCCAGGCTCAGCCTGCAGATTCTGGGAGCTGGGGAATGCTGATGGCACATCCATTGTGGTGAGCTTCAGATTAAACAGGGAGGGAAGTTCAGTTGTGGCAGCAAGGGACAGGATGGGGGGGTTTACCACCAGCTCTCTGCTTGCTTTTTCCACCTGTGCCATGGTGCCATGGCTGATGGGAGCGCAGGGCCTTGTCCCGGTGGGATGCTCTCTCTGTGGGTGCATTTACCCACTCCTGCTCTTGCTCCTGGGTTTTCTCCCAAAAGGGCCTGTCTGGATTTCTCTGGCATCCCCGGGGTTCTGCTGGGGAAACCCCACCCAGCAGGATCCTTATGGCAGCACCAGCAATTCATTAACCAGCAGGGAAACCCCAGGCAGTGAAGTGCCACCTCCCAGCTCTGCCTGGCCTTGGCAGGGTGCTGAGACTGTTCTCCCTGCCACTGCTGGGGACATTGGCTGGGGACAACTCTGCCAGGGATCTGCTGGTGTGGGATGGAGCTGCTGCTGCTCTGGAGACCTGGCCTGGTGCCTGTGGATGCTGTGGAGTGCACACTGCCAGCTCAGGCAGGGACAGCCACCCTCGGGGACTCCTGGGGACCTGACACCATGTCCTTGCCATGGCCGTAGGCAGTTTGGCCACCTCAGCCTTGCAGAGCCTGCGTGGGGTGGCTTTTGTCCCCTGACTAACATCCCTGTGATGCGGGGGGGATTTCTCTCTCTCCCTCCCTCGGCACAGGGAGCTCAGAGCCCACCGCACACCATCCCGGCACAGCCCCGGCGCGGGGCACCCGGCCGCAGGAGGAAGCAGCTGCGGGAGATCGGCAGGAAGGCGGAGAGGCTGGCGACCTGCTGGGAGAAGCTGAATGCCCTGCACGCACCCCGCCTGGCCCCCTGGGACTCGTAGGACGCCCTCGCCGCACGCCGGGGGGATGTGCTGCTCTGGCACTAGGGCTGCCGGCGGCTTGTTTGGGAACCTGCGACAAACTCAGCCCTGGGGGTTGCTGCCAGCAGATGCCTGAGCTGAATTCATCCTCCTGCTCCAAGCGATGCCCAGGGACTAAATCCACCGCCTGAGGTTGGTTTGCTGTGGGATGGCTGTGGCAGAAACCTGGAACACCAGAAACTGTGGGAAGAAGAAAGGGAAGAACTGAAAATGGAAGGTGAGGTGTGGATTCTGCCTTGCTCCTGGCCTGGCAGCACCTGCTGCTCTCTTGGGGACAACGGGTGTGTTTTGGGGCAGAAAGAGGACGTGTGGGGCCATGGCCCTGGAGGCTCTGCTGAAGTGGGACCACAGTGCATCTGCAAGGCTCTGAGGGTGTTTGGGCTGTGGACAGGGCCAGGCATCCCTGAGGCACTGCTGGGATGTGCAGAGCAGCTGGGCACCCACGGTGCATCGCTGGGCACCTGGGGAGGCCTGGGGAGCTCCGATATCCAAAAACCCCAGGCAGGTGCAGGGGCTCGAGGCCAAGGCACAGCCTCTGTGATGGGCAGCACTGCGGAGGGACCTGGCTGCTTGGCACTGTGGGTGCCCCAGCAGGGAGGCAATGGTAGGGTGTGCGGTGAGGTGAAAGGCATCTTCCCTGTCACTGTGCTCTGCCAGCACTCTGTCTGTGGTCTCCACTGCCCTGCTGGGTGGCAAACAGCCTCTGGGAAGCCAGAAATAAAACCTTTCCTTCCCTGGAAGCACTTTGGGTGATCAGGGGGCTCTTGTGCTGTGGATGGAGCTGGCACAGTGAAGGGGCTGGGCATGATGCTGGGCCCATGGAAGGCCAGGCAGGAGCCCACAGCAGTGGGGGCACAGTGGCATCCTGCCTCTGCTCAGTCTGTCTGCATCCCTGGCGTGAGGGCGATGGAAGACAGGAGCTGCTTTCCTGGAAGGACATTTTCTCTGGAGCAAGAGCCGGGAGGGCCTGCAGTGTGCCCCTGCCTCAGTTTCCCCAGCCTGTCTCCACCCGTGTGGGTGCTGTCCCAGCCCGAGAGGGGATGGCTGGGAGGACACAAGATGGCAGCAGTGGGCTGTGTGTGCCGAGCGGAGCCGAGCGCTGCCCCCGCCGCGTGTTCCCATGGCCACACCGGCATCGCCGCCCTTGTCCCCACGGAGCCTCGGCCACCGACCCCGGGCCGGACAGGGCTGTGGCCAGGGGGTCAGCGAGTGCTGCCGGTGAGTGGGACACCCACCCCTGTGCCCTGGAGGAGATGGGGACGGCTTTCCCTGGGGGTTTCTGTGGGGTTCAACCTGGGCAGGGTGGATTGAGGGAGGGGAGGGCAGGGAATGCTCAGGGGTCCTTGCCCACCCCCTGCCTCTGGGAATTGGACTGGAAGGAGCTGCATAGCCAGGGGAGGATGGGAGAGAGCCCTCCCTGCCTTGGGCACGTCGGAGTCCCCGGGGTGTAGCAGGGTGCAGGCAGGACCCCTTGATGTGATGGGGCAGGACAGGGACCCTGGTCTGGGGGTGAGAGCAGGGGATGCAGCCTGGGAACGCTGCTCTTGTGGGGTCCCTGGAAGATGCTGTCTGCCTGGAACGGGGCAGGCTGGCACCAGGGGCCGTCCAGAGCCCCACAGTGGTGGCTCTATATGCCCCATAATGCCGGGGCTCCTTCCTCTCCATCCTCCTCCTCGGTGTGCACAGCTCTTTCTGCTGCCTCCACAGGAGATTTTGCACTGGTTTAATTTGTAGGTTTTTTTCTTATTCCTCCTCCCTTATCTCAACCACCATCACTCCAGAGCCCGCTAGCATCCCAAAATAGCCGTATTGATGCTTGATAGCCCATGGATGAGGCTGGGGGCCACAGCAGGACCTGAGAGCTCATGCACCAACAGGATCGGGAGGGTGGCTTGGGACAGGGTGATTCACAGCCTTTTCCTTTATCAAGGCAGGAGCAAAGTCCCCCCTTCCGTGACCTGTCAGCACCTTCCCAGATAAACCAGAGTAAAAACCACCTCCTTTTACTACCCTCCCCTCACAGGCAGCTGCTGCCGAGCTGGGAACCTGGTGCAGCAGCAGGAATGAGTGCATGGAAAGGAAGGAAAGAGTGAAGGAAGAAGCAACAGGGAGGGAGGGAGGGAGGGGGAAAAACGAGGTCGAAGTGATGGTGGAATCACAGCAAAAACAGCCGGAAAAAGGAAACAGGCCCTGAAAAGTCAAATAAAAATAGCAGCGAGGCGAACCCAAGTGTGCAGCACATGGGAGTGAGCGCATTTCCTTCGAGGGCAGCACTGCATGCTCCCGGCTGCTCCGGGGGGCTGCTCTGATGTGGCTCCAGCTGCTGCCATGGCCCCCCCAGTCCCCCTGTGCTGTGCCAGCCACTTGGCAGCAGCTCAGCTCCCAGCCAGCCCCTGCCTCGCCCGGGGTCCCTGTGTGCCCCTGTGCAAGCCCCTCCGCCCTGGGCCTGCAGGGATGTGGCAAAGGCTGCACCAGGGTGTTAGAGCTGAGGGGATGCAGGGTTTGGGGGCTCCTGGCCGTGCCCAGATCCCTGCCTTGTGCCCTGTGTCGCCGGCGTCGCTTTGCCAGATGCATCCGAGCGCTCCGGAGCAGCACAATCTCGGCTTCCTCCCCTCCCTGCCTGTTTTGCAATCACAGCAGGGTCCTGCTGGGAGATGGGGGGTGGTGGAGGGGCTGCGGGGACAGCGATGGGGATGAGGATGGGGGCTGGTGCTCCTTGCCAGGACCAGTGGGCTCCATCCCAACGCTGCTTTGGGCTGAACTAAGAGGCAACAGCAGAGCCAAGCGTGCAGGGCTGCGTTCTGGGGACAGTGTCGGAGGATCAGAGTGGGGTGCTGTGCCTGGGGCCTCTATAGGGCTGCAATGCCCAGGTGCTGCACCGCGGGTCCACACCACTGCACTGTGCCCTGGGACTGTGCATGGAGAGCCATGCTGAGGGACAGGGGCTGCTGTGGTTCCACAAAGGCACATTTCACCCCTCCTCACCACCACTGTCCCACTGAAATGCTGTAGTCCCCGAGCCATCACCATCTGGGGGTGCCAGCAGTCCCCCTTGGCTCTGGAGGACCCTTGCCAGCATAAGCCCCCTGCTTCAATCCCCACTCCCTTTGCAGCAGGGCTGGGGGCTGAAGCCCTGGCAGCCCTGGCACACGCAGGCTGTGTCTGATGGAGCAGAGCAGCGTTTTGTTCTCTCCCATCTCCCCGCAGCTTCGTGAAGCTGCTGAAAGCCCAGATTTACAGTGTGATAAACGCTGGAGGCTCTGCAAAATATCTGACTGCTCCATCCTTCGGAGGAGCGGGGAGCACTGGGCAGCACACCCAGAGGCAGAACAGCCGGTGCCAGGGAAGAGGGATAGCTGGGACTGGGACTGATGGAGCTGTGCCACGACCCAGGTGGGTCCCAGCACCCCTGGCCACGGGTCACCGGGTGCCTGAGCCCTTCTGGGCAGTGGGAAAGGGCTGACCCCCCATCATTTCTTGGGCCCCTTGCTGGTTTTGGAGCATCTGCCGACCAGATTGTGCCGCGGCGTGCCGGGGTGCCCGTGCCAGGACATGCCAGCCGGGAGGCGGGGTGTGCCCAGGCCCGGCTCCGGGTGTGCTCCCTCCCTGCGCCCTCATCTCTCGCTCCCCTACTGGGTGCCGCGGGCTGCTCAGCGGGAGCCTGCGTCCTCATCCTCGCTGGGAAGGGCTGGGAGATGCTGGAAAGCGGCTCTGCCTGCTCCGCTGTCTCCGACAGCAAGAGGTTCGCAGCCTCGGGGCTGTGCCTGCATGTGGGTGTGAGTGAGTGCTGGGATCACATGGATGTGTCCGTGCATGTGTGTCCGTGCATCACATGCATGTGTGTAGCTGTGTGCATGTCCGTGTGTGTCTGGGCACATGCACGCGGTGCTGTGAGTGTGTGCAGGGCTGTGCACACGCGTGGGTGCGATCACAGGTGGGTCCACGCCTGTGCGTGTGGCTCCTCTCCACGGCCGCTTCCTGACGCGGTGGCCGCAGCCGCTGGTGCCGCTGACCCCATGTCCCCTCTCCCCGTGCCGGAGCTGGCATCGCAGCCAGCAGGCCCGACACGGGGGCAGTCAGCGGGACCGGGATGCCGGGCTCAGCGGGAGCGCCGGCTCGCACGGAGGCTGCACGCTGCCGCTCCGGCCCGATGGTATCGCGGCTCCCCGGGCGGCTCTCGGCTCCGGCGGCTCTCGGCACGCAGCGGGAGCCGGGCAGTGCTGAGGAGCCCGGCCGGCCCCAGCTCCGACGGCTCCACGCTCTCGTGGGGCACATCCACACCGAGCTGCCAAGAGGCTGGGGGGCTGCTGGGGCTCGGCTGGGGACGGGGGGACCGAGCTGCCTCCCGCCCCCATGGCCCCTGGCCCCACTGCTCAGCCCGCAGCATCCTGCGCCGGGGCCCATTGTTCGGCCGCGCCGGGCTGCGGGGCAGGATTTCTTTGTCAGAGCTCGGCAATATTTTATTCTAACAATTAACCAAACACGCCCGGGCCCCCAAGCCTGTTTGTGATTATTGGAGGGCGAATTCCCCAGCCTCTCTCCCTCTTGGTGTTGGCTCCGCCTGGGGCTGCACCGGGTGGAAGGGATCCAACCCCTCTCCCACCCGCTCAGGGCTGGGGACCCCCAACCGCGCCGACAGCCCCCCACTCCTGAAGCCAGAGCTGGGGGGCTCGGTGGCCTCGACCCCCTCGGGAGCCCTCGAGCATCGCCCGCATTGTCTCGGCAGCAGCAGATCCGTGGGGGCGCAGGGGCAGCGGTGATTCATGGCAGGGGGGATGTGAATCACAGCCCTCGCTCTCCGGGCAGGATGCGGCCCCGCGCTCCCAGCTTGCCGCATGCCAGCCATGGACCGCAGGCTTTGTCCTCCGCAGGGTGGAAGCGGCTCGCTGCCCGTGGTGGGATGGGATGGGGCCGCTGCTCTTCCTGGGATGTTGGCGCAGCTTTCCCAGCTCCAGCTTCGGGGTGGGATGAGGGTGCTGTGGGCTGCGGGTGCCTCCTGCATCCTGGCTCTCTCCGAGGCTCCTCGCCGTGCTTGGGCTGCATCCTCATCGCTGCACCAGTGGTAAAAACAGCTGGCGCTTCCCTCTGCAAACTCTCCCGGAGAGTGAATTGCCCAGCGCAGGTTAGCAAATCCCTAAAAAGTGCTTTGCCTGGGTCCGTCTCCCTGCTGCTGCAGTTCCGCTCTCCGGGCAGTGGATATTGAGTTCCTGTCCTGTAGCCGTGGCCTGAGGCGCTGCCCGTTGTGGGCAGGGGAGTATGGAGCCGAGGGTCGGGGTGGGCACTGAGGGTGATGCTGCTCGCTGAGAATGAAGCCAATGCCCTGAAAAGCGGCCGTCTGGGCTCGCTGGGGGTTAGTAGCCATCCTGGGGGAGACACCCTGAGCAGGTCGTTTTTCTGGCTACTGCCGAGAATGAACGGATGCTGGGAGCCACTGGGAAACATCAGGGGGTTTGCAGCCGCAGGGTGGGAGGACGGAGAGGAGACCAGTGCTGCGGTGCTGACCCAGCTGTGCCGGCATCCTCTACAGCTGGAGCCAGGCATGGGGCAGGAGAGAGTTCAGGCAACCTCTCCTGCCTGCTGATCCTGTTGGTAACATTCTCTCGCTCTCCCTGCGGCTGCATTCACGCCAGCGCCTAAACCTGCTCCTTCAGAGCCAGGGCTCCTTCCTCAGCGCTGATGTCCGGCCCCGGGCTCTCAGCCCGATCCTGGATCTTAAAATACAGCGAGTCATCGAAGCAGAGCCGCTCGGGCGGCTGGGCCAGGCAGGGGAGCCGGAGGGCGGCACCGGTGAGCAGCCCGGCGAGCAGCGAGGCACCGACGGCCACCGCCAGCCCCGCTGCCTGGCTCAGCGCCTGCCCGCCCGCCCCGCGATCCCCCGACTGTCCCTCCACCATCTCGCTGACGTTACCCCCAATGGGGGACAGCTGAGAGGAGTGGAACCCGGAGGTGTCCTTGGATGCCACCAGGACGGCCACAGTGCTGGCTGCGGCGCCGAGGATGCCAGGCAAGCCGTGGAGGTTGTGGATGCCACACTGGTCGTGGAGTGTGAGCTTCTTCCCCAGGAGTGGGGTGAGGAATTTGAAGCCGAGAACACACAGCACTGCCGAGAGGCTGCCCAGGGCAAGAGCGGCCACCGGCGGCATGGCCATGTCGGCCACCGCGCCGATGGCCACCCCGCCGGCCAGGCTGCCGTTCTGCAGGTGGCCGAGGCTGAGCTTGCCGTCCCTCTCCAGCAGGCTGGAGGCCACCACAGTGGTTATGGCGCTGGCACTCATGGCCAGGAAGGTGTTCAGGATGGCACGGTGCTGGGCATCACCTGGCTGGCAGAGGACAGCCACGAAGCTGGGCCAGAAGACCCAGAGGATGAGCATCCCCACCAGGGACATGAGGTCAGAGCTGGGTGTTGGAGTCTCCTTAGGATGCAGCGGCTGCCTCGTTGCCCTGAACAGAGCCTTGGACACGCCGAGGCCGAAATAGCAGGAGAAGACATGGATCGTGATGGTGCCACCCACATCCAGAACGCCCAGACAGGTGACAATGACCCACTCGCTGGCCAGGTAGACAGGGATTTCACAGGTGGCCATGAGGAGCAGCTGGCAGGGGCTGGCCCTCCCCAGGATGGCCCCCACAGAGATGAGCACTGTCACGGCAGCGAACTCAGAGATGAGGATTTTGTGGAGGTCCAGGTGGACCTGGCCGTGGTGGAAGTGGTGGAGCAGGCCCTGCAGCACCAGCGCCCATTGCATGGAGAAGTTGAGCAGAAGGAAGTTGTGGGTGAGGGCACTGAACCCATAGTGGGGCAGAAAGGCCAGCAGGAGTCCCAGCCCCACCACCAACATCACCTGGATGTCCTGGAAGAAGGGGAAGGTGCTGTAGACCTGGTTGGCCACCAAGTTGGTATCCTCTGCCTGCGCCGAGGGCTCATCATAGGTGACGAAGAGGGTGAAGAAGAGGAGCAGAGCACCCTGGAAAAGCCCCAGGAAGAGGGGCAGGAGGCGACGGGGATAGGTGGAGGGTGACACAGCCATCCTGGAGTGGACAGGAGGGGATGGTGGTCAGTGGTCAGCAGGGCACTGGTGTGAGGTGACAGCCCAGCAGCACTTCTGGGGTGAGCTCTGCTTGCTCTGACATCGGGGGTTTTATGGCCACGGTTAATTTTTAACCAAATATCTAAGTTTATGTGCCAGAAGAGGAGGGGTTTGCCCCTCCCTTCTTTAAACACAATGCTCATAAAACAGCCACATGTTCTTGTTTGGCCGCCATAAAAGTGGACATGAGAGGCATTAGGATTTTGAAGGCAAACAAGAAAAACCTGTGGTGGGGCAGATGAGGGACAAGGAGTTCAGTGAGGAGCTGGCCAGGAATGGTGGTACCATGGCACTCATTCCCATTTAACTTATCCCAGTCCAGGAGTGGGGACCTCTCTGCTGCAACCTTGAAGTGGTGCTGGCAGATCAGACAACCCAAGCTCCTGGTCTGGCTCTGGCACTGCCAGCACCCCATTCTGTGGGATGATGCACATTTTCCTCATCCACCTCTTGGATTTTGTGAAGCGCCATAAAGCTCCGAAGTCAGGGCTGAAAAGACCATTTTCTCACAGGTTTGCATTGGCTTAAATGGCTGGAAATTCATTAACAATTAGCGCGCGAGAAAAACAAAGCCCAGAGCAGCCAAGCAGCTACCCCGAAGTTTCTGGGTTGCTGCTTAATGTGACATTTTGCCAGTGAATGTCTGGAAAAAAAAATTAAAAGAAAAATATATGAGAACCACAAGAACAAAAGGCAGAAGGGTTGGTAAATATTTGTTCCAGAGAGGAGATATTTTTGTGCTGTCCCTGATCTCAACACCCCTGCCGCGGGCGCTGGCTCCGCGCCGCTCTTCGTCATTGTTACTGGAGGATGAGGCAGGCGAGGGCGCAAAATGGGAAACAATTGTTGAATAATCTGCGCGAGACTCCTCTGCCAAACCCTCCCCGGCCATTTTTCAACCCAAAGATGCTGGAAATGGGGGTAACAGAGAGGAGGAGGTGGTGCTTTGAAGGCAGTGCCTTTGATGGGTGAGGAGGGGTTGTGTTGCACCCAAGCCGTGGCCAACAGCAACAGAGGGGTGGGGGGAACAGTGTGGGGGTTTTGGGATGGGAGTGGGGATGCTTTGGGTAC
Organism: Lichenostomus cassidix; assembly: GCF_008360975.1. NCBI lineage: Eukaryota > Metazoa > Chordata > Aves > Passeriformes > Meliphagidae > Lichenostomus > Lichenostomus cassidix. The sequence goes on along the minus strand of NC_139500.1, from coordinate 6,471,405 downwards.
CCCTAACATGTCCCTGCTGCATGGCTGGTGATGCTAAGGGCAGTGGATGCTCCCACGGGCATCCCTCACCCGAGGAAATGTGGGGTTGGAGTCTTTGTGGTGCTGCTCATCTCCTTCTGGTACCACCAGAGTGGCATGGGATGGGATGGGATGGGATGGGATGGGATGGGATGGGATGAGCAGGCAGGATGCTCCCACTGCTCCTGCCTCTGCCCTCACAGGAGCACAGCCTGACCCACCTCCCGTGGCTGCTGCCAGCTCCCACTTCACCAGGCAGGGGCATGAGGGACAAGGGGGCACAGATGAAGCCTCTGCCACCCCTTACTGGTATAAAAAAGGCAAAGAAATGGGATTTCAGCCCCCAGTCCCTCACCTGTGACTCTTCACATGCCATGCCAGCCCATCAAGGGGATTTTCAAGGAGCCAGCCTGGTGCAGTGAAACCTCTCTGGTTGATTGTGGGTGAGATACAAGTCCAGGGAGATGCTTGGAGCAGGTTGTACTCCTGGGATGGAGGAGCTGGGCTGCTCTTACAGAGCTGAGGAAGCATTTTGGCTCTGAATCAGCAGCGGTGTGGATCCTCTTGGTGAGGCCAGAGATGGATGCTGCCCACTCACTCCTCTCCTGCTCCCCACAGCATCTCAACCTACCTCTTTCTCCTTTGGTTTAGGGCTTTTTTAAGGTGTGGTTAAATCAAATGCTAAAAGGAAAAGCTATGGAACAGGTCTTTTAAGAAACAGAGTGCCTGGAAGACTTCAAGGTTATGGCACAGTGCCTCCTGCAAGGAGGAGGAGGAAGATGCCGGAGGGATGCATCCTTCTGGAGCATCCCAGCACTGCCAGATCTGCTGGAGAGGACATGCAGCACATTGGGAAGTTTGGGACGTAAATGCATTCCTGGATCTGACCATCATCTCTGGCAAGGGGCTGAGGTGTGGAGCACTGGGAGGTTGGGGTCCCTTGCTGAGCTCTGTGGGGTCAGGAGATGCTGGGGGACACATGGAGAAGGGCCTGTGCAGGGCTGGGCTGCTGGACTCGGTGTTTGGGGGTGTGAGGGGGTGGCACGGCTCGGTCAGTGGGCAATAGGGAGTTGCAGGCTCAGCAGGATGTCCTTGGACACACCATCTTTTTCCCCCTGGAAATCTTGCTCTGACACCACTTGGGGGTTTGGGATGTTCTTCTAGGCTCCTGGGATTCCCTGTAGCCCACAGCCCCTCACACCCCTAGTAGCAGCACCCTCAGCTCTGCCACATCCACAGGGCAAACCAACACCATGTTCCTTCGATGAGCTGTTGGGTACCACCAACCACTCCCCTTGGGAAAAGGCCTCCTGTGAGCCTTTCCACTTCCCAAACCAGATGAGCCACAAAAAACAACGATGCCCAAGTGCTCCCCAGACCAAAGACCCCACAGTGAAGAGGGGGGAAACCCCGCTGGGGCGCAGATTAAAAAATAACCTTTATGGCACCCATAAAAGAAGGTCGACATTCCACGAGGTCGCTGGGAAGGTGAAAGTCCCCCCTGGCCCTGGAGCACTCCCGAAGGCAGGGAATGATTAACCCCACGGTGCAGGGTGCACCATCAGGATGCCACGGTCCCTGTGGGGAGAAGGTCCAATCCCTCCAGTAACATTTTCCAGGCACACCGAGTTCTCTCTTGGCACCGAAGGAGAAGGGATGGAGGAAGCATCTGGCGAGGGCCTGGGCAGCAGGGAGGGAGGGGAGCATTGAATTCCACCCCCCACATCCCCCTTTCACTGGGGGGGGCAGTTGTTTTATGGCAGGAGGACTGGGGAACCATTTTAGCAGGATCCACGCTGGGACTGCTGGAGGAGTTCCCCGCTGAGGGCTGGATACAAAGAAAAGCTGAATTAACCGAGGGTCATATAAGGCAACAGGATCTGACAGATCCGAGCCAATATATGCTGGCAGCAGCCAGTCCATGGCACTGTGAGAAACACTCCTGCAAATTTAACAAATCCCCACGGTCTAGAAAGTCATGTACAAGAAATTACTAATGAAGGGATCTAGTCATATCTGGATTTCCAGACGTTGGTCATGCTCCCACCGCGTTCTGCAGGCCATATAAGTACATGGATCTGAATCCCGGGTGCCGGAGACCGGCAGGATTGTTACGATCGTCTTGCCTGACCTCCTGCGTCAGACGAGGGCTCCCGGCGAGGAGGGGACACCGGGCGGTGGCGGCTGGATCCTGCGGCCGTGCCGGGCTGGGGATGGATGGATGGATGGATGGATGGATAGAGAAGCCTGAAGGGGCACAAGGTTTGGGAATGCCGCTATGGTTTGGGAGCGGCTGGGTGCTCCCATCACTCAGAGGTGATGCGCTGGCACCCAGATGGGTGCTGGGGACCTGCTGCTGGGCAGGAGGGAGCAGGAGCTCCAAACTGATCCCTGCAGGGCAGCACCGTGCCGTGGGAAGAGACTGCTGGCAATACCCCCAGCTTTGGCATCTCTCTTCAACCCACTGCTCCCACCAGCCTGGAGCTCCCCGAAACTCCCCATTCCCTAAAGACCCTGCCAGAAAGCCGAGCTACCTGCGCAGCTCCGACTCTGTTCCACCCCCTCCGTAGGTTCTACACCACCGCCCGCCTGCTGCCTTAACGAGCCGGCAGCGATCACCGGGAATGTTTTGAGAGCTCCGGACCAGCTGTGACCCCGCTAGCCACGGTGCCGGCTGTCAGGCGGCGGGCAGGGGGCCAGCCCCCTCCTCCCCAGCCCCTCGCAGCCGGGTCCTGCCGGGTGGGGGGACACAAAGCCGAACAGACGTCACCCCGGCATCACGCGGTCCGAGTGGCCTTCTCCATCTTGTTAGCACATTGTGTAACACAACATGTGGAGGCGCTGGGACCGCACACGCATGCACTCCCCGACAGCCCAACCGGGGGGAAAAGAGGGAGGGAGGAAAAAAAAAAAAAAAAAAGAAAAACCCTAAGAAAAAGAAAAAAAAAAAAAAAGGAAGCAATTTAAGCTTTGAATCTTTCTCTTTAAAATGTTCTCATGGCTTCATTAGAATTTGCAGCCACAGAGGCTTTGAAGAGCATGGTATAAGGAGTGAAACATCTGGAAAAATTAGGATTAATGAAAACATAATTCCCAAGACTAAAGGAAAGATTAATCCTGCGTTACCACTTGTGTGTTCCACAGCTTTTCCCCAGCTCGTAACGCTGAACTTATTAAATCGCCCTGAGCTGAGTTTTCCTTTTCTCTCTCCCTCCCCTATGGAGCCCAATGGAAGCAGCTGATGCCAAATGTAAGGATAACCAACTGTGCCGGACAGCGCTGGTGTGAGCATGCCCAGCCCTGTGCCCAGGTGGGCACCCACTGCCCAGCAGACCTGCGGGGGTCCCTGGGGGGGAATGGGGGTCCAGCAGATTCTGGGGTGGTCTGCTCTGGGGTGGTGGGTGCTGTACCCCATTGGGGCTGCACCTGCTCCTGCCTGGGGTCCTGAGCAGGGTGAGGATTGGCAGCTCCTGGGATGGGGATGTTGGGGAATTAATGATAAATTGATGAACACCCTGCACTGCTGTTGGATGCTTGGGCAGGATGAGACTGAAGTGGCCCTGAGGTTCTGGGGTCTCTGAGTGGGCTTTCTGTGAGAGCAAGGTGATGTGTCCTGCTGTGCCATGCTGTGTCATGCCATGCCATGCTGTGCCACGCCATTCCATACTGTGCCACGCCATTCCATGCTGTGCCATACCATACCACTCCATGCTATGCCATGCTGTGCCATGCCACACTGTGCCCACTCTGGCACCACCAGTGCTCCAGGACCTGGGCTGTGAGCAGGGGGCTGGGACACACCAGCCCCCTGCCAGCTTGCAGTGATGTGTTCTGGGGCTGTGTGACACTGGAAGGCACTTGAGGGTACTGTGTGGTCACATTGGCTGTGCCAACCTCTGCTCGAGCCCCCTGGACAGTGCTGGCCAGGGGTCTTGTACTGCTCCGACTGGAGCTCAGCTGGGCTGAGGGATCTCTGGGGAAGATGCTCCAGGGTGACAGACCCTTTATCCCTGTAAAATCCTGCAGCGATTCCTCCCTGTGTCAGGGCAGTGATGCCACCAGCAAGTACCACCAGTGGGTGCCAGCCCTGTTTGGGGGTCACAGCAGATGTTTATCCCTGCAGGTTTATCACCACAGACACTGGTTTATGTCCCATGCACATGGTTTATCACCCGTGCACAAACGCATGGGGCTGGGGTCAGGGTGTGGTGTTTCTCCCCACACCAAGAGGCTGTGGAATCGTGGTGCTTCTTGGGAAGAAGGAACACAAGGAGAGGTCACTCCATCCCACCGTGGGCACAGGGAAGGTGGGCAGTGCCAGCTCCACATCTCGGCTGGCTCACTGAGCAGCCCACCACAGCAATCCCAGCAGCTGGAGCCACCAAACGGCTGCAGCCCTCTGCAAGGATCGGGATGCTCTGAAGGATGAGGACAGAGAGAGCAGCACCCGTTCTGCGAGTCTCTGCTGGGATTTGGGTGGGCTCTTGCCTGCTGGGTGCTCCTCACCACATCAGGATGAGGGAACCAGATGTTTTCTGCATCTCCTCCTTGCTTGCTGCCCCGAATAATGTCAAGACTGCATCTGCATGGGGCCAAAGGTGTGTTTGACCCATGCACGGGAGAACAGGGCTCCTTTCCCCCAGGCCTGGTCGAAAAAGGCTGGTTTGCCCCACACACGGAGTGAAGGAGGAGGCAGCGTGCCCTGGCCACTCCCCAAGAAGGGGAGGCTCCCAAGGGACTTAACAGGACCCCTCTCCCTCCTTCCCACGCTGCTGTCCCGCTCAGCTCCAGCTTGTTTTCCAGAGAGGAAACCAGCAACCTTGCTATTATTTTTTTTTCTATTTTTTTTTTCTATTTTCCTTTTTCTCCCAGTGTGAGCGGCGGGGCCCAGCTGGGGGCAGCGGTGCCGGGTGCCGGCGGGCGCCAGGTGCCGGCGGGGCGGCGCGGGAGGTGCCCGGCGGCCGCGGGGGGACAAAGCCGGCGACGGCCCGCGGAGCTCGCGGCCGTATTGTGTGAGCGAGGAGGAGATGGATGAAGGTCACATCCTGCCACTCTTCCGATGCCCGGCACCAGGAAAAAGCTGCGCTTTGTAAATATAAAAATAAACAACAAACTCTTCCCCCCATTTACCACCTTCCCCCCGCCCCAAAGAAAACAACAACAGCCCCCGCGGTATCGCAGCCACCTGCTCGGGGAAGTGATTTTTCATATAGGCAGGAAGCGGGGGTCTAATTAAATCTGGGGTCAAGAACATAAAGGGAGAACGAAGTTTATTTAGGAGTACTTGAGGAGAGCGGGAGGGGAATGCTCAGCAGCGCTGTGGGGATGTGTACCTCCATAGGATGGTGTTTTGGTGGGGCTGGGGAGGAACCTGGGGGTTTTTTGGCAGCGGGGTGGGTGGCAGGGCATCACCTTCCTCCTGCCAGCGGGTCCAGCGTGTCACGGGGGACAGTGGTGGCAGTTCGGTGCTCACCAAGGCAGGGATGCTCTGGGGGACTCCTCACTCTCCCTGCCCTCCCTGCGGCTAGAGAAAGGACCCCGGGAGCGTCACGCTCAGACCTACAAGAGTGTCCCCAGGCCTTCAGCGAGATCATATGAGGTTCCTGTTTCACAAGACGGAGGATGGCATTTCCATTGTGCTCGCCGGGGATGTGTTGCAACGGGGCAGCCGCTTCCATCCTTTGTCCTCCTCCCCGCAGAGGAGGAGTCTCAGCCTCTGCCAGGGTGACCCGTCACACCCTGCCCCCCCCTAGCCACCAAATTTGGCTCCACTGGCCGCGGCAGCCCTCCTCGGCGGGTCCTGTCCGCAGGGATCGCCCCAAGGAGGCTCCAGAGGTGCCTCCTTGCAGCCACCCCGCTGGGTGCCCTCGGCCGGGGGTCCCCACTAGGTTAGGGACACTTCAGCAAGGTGATGCCCACCCCGAGCCACTCCCAGCGCTGACCCTGTGCTCCAGCTGCCTTCCCCTGCCCGCTGCAGGGCTCCTGCCTGATTTTCACCACCAATTAGCAAACGAGGGACTGACCCCACCAAAGAGCCCAACTGGGGAGCCCTGGGTGCTGGCAGCAGCCCCAGCTCCCCGGGATGATGCCACCATCCCGGCCCCTCTCCCATGCCCACAGCGGGCAGCTTCCAGCTTTTAGGAAGCACTGCAGAGACCTTTGCCTTTGGGTCGGGTGCTCCCACCCCGGACCCGCTTTCTATTCCCCAGCTGGGATGTGCTGAATATAAAGTATCACAGCATTGTTATGAAAAATAATTCAAACCCACCAAAAAGGCCAGCAGCAGATGGAAGGGTGAAATCGGAGCAATCCAGGCTGGCTGTAACCCTTCGTGGGCAGGGAAGGCGGGGCGGGCAGGGAACCAGCATCCACATCCCAGCTCTGCTGCTGGTGCTAGCGGGTGTGGAAGGGAAGGTGATGGGCTGAGTGTCCCAGTGCAGGCTGTGGGCAGGACAGGCAATGGCTTCCCATGGGAAAGGAGGAACTCGTGCCCGGGGGCTCATAAAACAGCAGGATTTTTGGACAGGCTTTAGGGACGCTGAGGAGTGCCCTCAGCCCCAAATTCCCGCTGAAGGACTGGACATACAAACTGCTGACCACTCAGCCTGGGGAATGCCCATGCCCACCCTGCAGCACGGCGTCGGGTCGGTTCTGTGACCGCTGACGGCACGCAGGTGCCATCCAGCACACTGGACGTGTGTCCCCTGCCTGCCACCAGCATCCCTGCGCCGAGCCGGGTACCAGGGGTGGCGTTGGGGACGAGGACGCGTCCCCAGCCGCGGGCCTCGCTCCAGCTGGGCGCTGTTTTGTAAGGACTCCTGGCCCTCTGCGGCGCAGAGATAAGCCCAAGAATTCGCCGTCAGTTCCAAATATCCCGTCCGCTTCCTCCCGCCGTCCTCGCCGCCGCTCCAACCCGCTTGTCTCATTTCCGCAGCAGCGTGCTGGGGAGAGCTTCCTGTTTTCCCCCCGGCCCCGGGGCGGCGGCGGGGGGCTGAGGGGCGCGGGGAGGAAGGGCAGGACAATGGGCGCAGGTCGGGACGGGCAGCTGCCCATCGCCCGGGATGGGGTTCCTCGGTGGCCCGGGATGGGGCTGGGAGGGAGGGGGAAGGCGGATGGCAGGTGGCAGCGGTGGGGATGTGGGTCCTGGGCTGAGCTGAGATTGCGGATGGGGTTTTTTCCTTTCCTTTACTGATTTCTTTTTTTTTTTTTTTTTTGTTCTTCAAGGGCTTTGCTGTAAATCAACCCAAGCTCCCTAGAGAGCACCGTCTCTGTGCCGCAGTGGGAGTCCCTGCTCCAGCTGGGCACAAGGACAGAAATGATGCCGGGTGGAGCACAGCCCTGAGTGGGGGGACCCTGCCCTCTCTGGGGCAATGAATCACCCCCTCCACAAGCCATATTTTAGGGTCTCTCCAGTCAAACCACCCAGGGCCACAGCATGGGAGAGCAGCATCCCCACAGGACTGCCACCTCGCAGGGGCTGTGCCATGGGGCAGGGGGTTGGGATGTGGCTCTCCCATCCCAAACTGCAGCTGCGAGAAAAGGGGATGCACTTCGGGGCAGGGCATAATAAAATAAAGCCCAGCATCCTCCTGCCACAAATGGGACCAACCAGTAGGCAGCCCTTTGTCCCCCTGTTTTCAGGGCTCTTGCCCCCAGTCCTGGGCTGAGTGTGAGTGTTTACTCGGTGCCTTTCTCACCGCTCACAGCGTGGCAGGAGTTATTCAAAGGCGGGCGGAAGCGAGCGCAGCAACTGAAACAACAATGAAAAGGAAACAGAGCTCAAAAAATTCTCCGTTCATAAATCAACTGAACTGCAGGTGATCCCTGGGCAGGAGCGAGCTGAGGAAGAGACACGGCTCGGCTCGGCATGGCCAGCAGCCAGGCAGGCTCCGGCCCCCCAGGCAGGCATGGGGGAGGCTGGGATTTCCCAGGGTGGTCCCGAGTGATGCTGGGGTCGGTGTCCGTGTCCCTGGGGCTGCACATTGGGGACTTTGAGGCAGGTGAGGTGCAAGCATTGCTGCGTTTATTTTTATTTTATGTTTTTATTACACAACTGGGTGAGAAAGGTGAAGCTGTGCTGGGTGGAGTGGGTTTGTGGGGTCAGCATCACACGCATTCGCACACGCACACGCACACGCCTGCTTTTCAGGCCAGAGGAATGCAACCAGCCCAGGGATATGACAGAGTGCAGGGACCATGCCACAGCCCCTCGTGGCCAGCAGAGTGGGGGTACATGGAAATTTTGGTGCTTGAGGAGGTGCAGAGCAGGCCCTGGCTCTCTATTCATCTCCACGCCTGGTTTTTTGGGGTGAAATGCATCACTTTGGAAGCAGAGGAGCCAAAAGGGTGTGGGTGAGCATGGCTCCAGTCCATGGCTGTGCCAGAGGAAAAGCTGGGGTTAACAGGAGATGATCCAGGGTTCTTGGCAGCATCAGGCCATGGCTCCTTGCTGGGATTTCATAAAGGCTTTTTCCTCCTTAGGAAATAGAGCTGCTGGATTGGGACAGGCTCCTCGGTGCTGGCAGCATCGCTGCATGGGCAGGGGATGGGCATGGTTGGAAAAATCTCCCCCTCCTGCCTCTGGTTGTGTCCTGCAGCATCTTGCTGCAGGCAAGATGAGGGCCAGTTTGGACAAACACAGCTGTCCCCTCCTAGCTGTCCCCTCTGCCAGCCCCTGTGAGTTCAGACCCGGTCTTGGGGACACCAAAAGATGCCTTTGGGACCAGTGGATGGCCCCAAGGACCAGGCTGGTGGCAGTGGGCTGACCTTACAGCAGAGGAAATGATCCAGTCATGTTCCCCGCACTGGGAAAGCCAGGAGAGATTGCATGTCCCCCTGTGCTGCTATCTGTCCTCCCTCCTGTGATTTCCCTGTCATCTTGTCTTTCGGCAGAGCTGGAAAACTGGGAGACCACCGTAAATAAATCCTGTGTCTTTAAGCCGTTTTGTACAGTACAAGAAAATGCACTCGTTGAATTACAGCTTTTTAATCAAATACATGTAACCATGTCACTTAAAGTGCTCGCGAAAAGCAAGGAAAAAAAACCCCAACACAATTGGAAGAGCACAATATTAAAACCAGCTGCCTGCTTACCCCCACCACAGTTAATAGTTTTTGAATGTTCTGAATGAGAGAGAAACCAGAGCCAAGCTCCACTTTCATGTCCATCTTTCTGATCAAACCCTGTCAGACGGGGGGAGCCGGGCAGCCTGGCACAGAGGCAGGGGATGCGGGAGGGCTGCACTCCCTTCTCCTGCCGCTTTGCCCATCCCTTTGGGCTTTCTCCCCGGGGTGATGGGATATGGGAGCCTTTCCTGCAGGCAAAGCAGCGCTGCCCGACTGGAACTCAGCCTGGGGATAGGAGCACAGGTTGCCCAAGCCATGTGGAGGTGAGGGATGCTGCCCTGGGACATCACCACCATGTTGTGTGTCCTCTCCTGACCAAATTCAACCCAACTCTACCTCTTGATGCCTTTTCCTGCAAGTTGGCATCACTGCTTGTTCCTCCGAGGCACTGCGGTACCCACAGCATCCCTTCATCCGAGCATGCCGGCACAGTCCATGGTGTCACATCCCTGTGCCCTGATCCTTGGGACACACATGCCTGGACCACCTCAACGCCTGCCTCCGGCCTCGCTGGCCACCGACCCCCCGCCCAGCGCAGCCTGCCAACCACCCGAGCTGTGCAGTTCCCCCGCAACGTGGACCAATGCTCATTAAGCATGAGGCAGAGACCACCAAATATGTCAAAACACACTTAAAATTTATTGTTTCATACCATACGTTTGAGTCTCTTGAACGCCGGCCAGTGTTTCTCCCTCTCCGCGATGGGGCCTATCTGCTGTCACCGGCGCTTCGCGTATATGTATAGCCCGCTTGCTTGCTGGTTTTTACTCCCTCCCCCTTCTTTCTTTAAATGCAAAATACAAACAATTGATGGAAAATGTACATTTGTTCCATATGGGACGGTCGGAGTGTGGAGAGGAGCCAGCAGAGTCATTTTTAGGCAGACTCCTCTCTCCAGCGGATGGCTGGATGGCTTCCCAGAACGGCCCCGCGCGGCCTGGCCTGACTCTCCTGACGAGCTTCAGACGTTCTGTGACGCTCCCACGATGGTGGGGGGGACGTGATTCAGTTCCCTGAAGGGCTCGAGCCCCCTGGGGCTGCCGAGCACAGGAGGAGGGAGATCTTTCCACCAAAACTGCTGCAATATTCCACAAGGGCTGAGCTCAGCTGTGCGGGAGGTAATGGGGAGACTTGCTTTAGGACTTGTGTAGGAGCTTGAGTTAGGCTGGTTGGCTTGTGTTGGGTTAGGCAGGCTCAGTTGAGTTGGTTGGGTTGTGTTGGGTTATGTTGGGATAGGTTGGTTGGGTTCTTGGGATAGGTGACATTGGATTGAGATTGGTTAGGATGGGTTAGTTTGGTTGGATTGGTTTGGGTTGGGTTGGCTGTGTTGGGTTGTGGTGGGTTGTGCTGGTCTGGGTTGGGTGGGGTTGGGTTGTGTTGGGTGGATTGGGTGGGTTGGGTTAGGTGGTGCTGTATCAGTTTTATTGGGTCAGGTTGGGTTGTGTTTTGTTGTGTTGGGTTGGATTGGGTCAGGTCACCTCTGGAGAACAATCCCAACCCTTCCATGACCCTTTGGCCTCTGGGTACATAACAGAGTTGCTGACTCAGCTCAGAAGAGAAGCACACAGCGGTTCTGACAGATGTTGTGGGGCTCAGTCAGCTCAGAAGCAGTGAGAAGAAGCCCCCAAACTCCCCCATGTCTCATGCAGTGAAGATCCAAACCTGTCTCTTTCACAGGGACCTGCCCTCCTCATGGGGACCCCAGCATGGTGAGCAGATGTTGGTGTGGGGCAGGGGGCTCAGGGACCAGGGACTTGTGGTGGCCCAAAGGCAGGAGAAGGACTGTGATAGGGCCAATGCTGGGAGCTGTGGGGGCACAGCCAAAAGCTCCACGAGGGATGTAGAGGCTGAACTTCACAGCAAGAAAAAAGCTAAAAAGTTTCAGTCTGCACAAATTTCCCAGGGCACATTAAAGACTTGTTGCTGGCTTATTTTCTATTCTTTTGCAAAACCTGTAATACTTACAATACCATGACCCCTGTTCCTTGCAGGCAGCTGCCCTCCCCTGCCTGCAGAGAATTCCTGCTGCCAGGAGCAGGGCTGGAGAGGGCACCCAGCCTCATCTGAGTGCTCCTGCTGCCCGGCAGCTCTGGGCACGGCGCGGAGGAAACAGGGCCTTTCCTGTCTGCAAGGAGCATTGAGATTTCCAAACGTTTCCTTTCCCAAACTGAGCTGCAAAGAAGAAAGTTGGGGAAGGCTTGGGAACTTCGCTTCTGCTTGACCAGGAAAGGTTGTTCTGGGAACATTTGAAACCCCTCTTTGCATTTCAACCTTTTCCTTTTGGTTAACCTCCCACCACAGAATGCTGTTACCTCTCCAAAGGCTTTCCCTCCCGTCTGAAAAAAAAAACTGGAAACTTTTTTTTTTCCAGTGCACTTTTTCTCGAGTCAGGAAATGTTTTGGAGCTGTTTCCCACAAACAGGTTTAGTGTTGATAAATCTTCTTCTTTTTTTTTTCTTTTTTTTGTGGAAGAGGGGGAAAAATATAAATCCCATCACTTGGTCTCAAGCAGCTGCCTGGTGCCACAGTGGGGAACCAGCACTGGAAGCATCTTCCTTTTCCCACAGATCCCCCACACTGAACACCCAAAATACAGGGACCAGGAAATTTTAATGCCCTGTTCAGCCAGGATGATTTCATCCAGGCTGTTGTGTCAGTGTTCCCACCCTGATGGTGAGTTCTGGGCTGGGATGGCTGGGGCTGCCCCAGAGCTGCCGCTTGCCACCCTGATCATCCTGCTTGTCCCCGGCTCTGCCATGGCCTCAGCCCCGGGAGCAGAGAGCCTGGAGCTGAGTGCTGCTGGGCCAGGCTGGCTGGCACATGAGGTTTTAATATTTGGGTGGGTGATGTCATCGAGAGCTCCGTAACACCGTAAAAAAACCAGAACGTCTATAAAGCTGATCTGTGAGCCTCCAGCAGAACACACACACACACACACACACATGGATGTGCACACAGATACACACATGGATACATGGACAAACACACGTGCACATGGAAGGGTGCAGACATGCAGGCATGGAGATGCAGGCACACATGGATGCACCTACATGTGTATCCACAGACACCTCCATGGACAGATGCACACATGGATGCACACGTGGATATACATGGATGCACATGTGGATGCACATCCAGGCTCAGACACACAAAGGGGCAACAGAAGAGATGCACAGAAAGGGGCAGCACACATGCACACGTGTGCAGAGATGCACACACATGGCTACAAACATGCACACACACACACCCAGATGCAGGCACACGGATATCCAGGGATGTGCACACACAAGTGCTTGCACACATGGAAAATGCACACAGGGATAGATGGATGGATGTGCACATGGATGCACACAGGGATGCAGGTACACGTGGATTCACATGTGCTTGCACAGCCATTCACACTGATGCACACCAATGCTTGCACACGCACAGGTTTGCACACGGATGTGTGGGACACACACACATGCATGCATGGGTAGAATCCACTGCCCTACCCTCCCGGAGGGACATAGAGCAGATGCCACCTGCCCATAAAGCCCAGGTAGGACCTGGCATCGCCTCCCCCTCTCCCTGCATCCTGGGAAAGCCGGCAGGACGGGCTGTCAGGTTTTCCATTTACCTGTCAAGTACCTTCTCCATATTTCTGCTGTAACGACCTGCTAAAAGCCCCTCGCTCCTCCTCCCCAGCCCAAAACCATCCGGCCCCGAGCTTTGGAGAGATTAAGTCATAAAAATCGGAAGGGGCTGTGCAGTAACAGCCCCAGCCTGAGCCATAACGGCAGTGAAATCATCCCCAAACTATGTCAGCTCCGGCCATTTCCAGTCCCACGTCACACCTGAGCCACCAGCGTGCAGTGAAAGAAAACACTGGGGGATGGTTTCCTGGCCCCAGAGCAGCTGTAACAGGACAGGGGCAGCAGAAAGATAAGCATAATATATGTGTCAAAAATATATAAAAGCAATAGATGAAATCTTGAAAATACATAAGAATATTTCATATTCAAAAATATAAAAATAAAATCTAATGTATAAAAATAATACAGGTAAACATGGAACTAATATATAAGAGATGAAACAAGTTATAAAATTGTAAAAATAATATGCAACATTAGTGGTGTGCTTAAAGCCCGGCAAGGACCCAGCAGCCCTCCCAGGTTCAGCTGAGCTCTCTGCCCTCCTGATGGAGCCAGATCAGCCCTGGTGCCCAGCAGTCTCACCAAACCCTAGATTTGGAGGGGGACAAATCCTGTCCTGGCCATGCCTGAACCATGAGACTGCAGCAGTGCCACTTTAGAGGAACGGCTGCCCAAACCACTCCTGGGTCTGTACCAGCACAAACCAGGTTGGTCTGGGACACTCCTTGATAAAGTTGATGTCAAAACAGTGAGTTTAGGTGAAAAACGCTGTGTGGAACACCGAGTGATGGTAGGAGATGGCATCCTTTGGAATCTAGCATGGGTTTTTCTGCCTGCTGGTATCTGATGCAAACCCTGCTCTGTTTTTTCCTCTCTGCTTTTCTTCTCTTTCATTTCCCTGTGACCTGGGGTCGAGCTGGCCAGTGAAATGGGACTTCCATAGCAGCTGTGACTTCAATGTGGTGTATCCTTGGTGCAGTTATGAATGGGAATGAGCATCCATTGCAGCTTTCAGTACTTGCTCTTGCCCCACAGCAGCATCCTGGGACATGAATCACAGAGTGGTTTGGGTTGGAGAGGACCTTAAGGCTCATCAAGTTCTTAACACCTACCATGGGCAGGGATGCCCTCCACTAGACCAGGTTGCTCCAAGCCCAATCCAACCTGGCCTTGAACAATTCCAGGAATGGGGCATCCACAGCTTCTCCAGGCAACTTTTGACAGTGCAACACCACCCTCATTCTAAAGACTTCTTATATCTAATCTAAATTGACCCTCCTTCAGTTTAAAAACCATGGTGAGCTGGCATAGCCTGAGCCATGGGGAAAGAAGGGAATTTCTGCTGCAGAAGTGACTCAACATTTATGATGGACAGTGGCTCTCCCCATCACGGCAGGGCAGCTGGGCCAGGACCGGCCTGCTCATCGCTGCTTTGAACCGCAGGAAGTGACCGCATCCTCGCCTGGAAGGTACCTGGAAGCTGGGGGCTGGAAAATAACTCAGGGCTTTCTTCTTCCCCCCCTCCCTCACCTTCTTCCTCCCAGGCCGCTTCGGGGATGGAGCCCATAGCCGGCTGCTTCCTTTCATAGTCATCGGCGGCGGCACAGGATGCTTCTCATTTGGTGTTGTGTTTGTTTGCTGCAGCGCGGGTTCTGGCACCCGCCGGGCGCCCGCCAGCCCTCCCGTGTAGGTAGTGAGGTCATTTTTCCATGTATTCCCCCTTTTTACATACTGTATATGGAAAGACAATGAAGCGCCTTTGTGGCGTTCCATGGGAACGCGTCGCCAGCCCCCGGAGTGGTCCCGTTTATTAGCGCTTCACATTCAACAACAACAAAAAAAAAAGTGAGTCAGGATTGAGTCCTGTTAACACTAATGTGAATTTAATTTAGGAGAAGCTTGAAAATTAATGTCATTTGTTAAATATCCATTTCCCCTAAAAGGCGATTCTTTGCCAACAACAACAACAAAAAACCTCTTCTTCTATTCAATTTTTTTGAAATTTTTTTTTCAAACAGCCTTTTTTGGCGATATCAGTCTGGTTTAAATCACTCGGCGCTCAAGGAACGGATGCCACCAGGTTTTAAGCAACAGATTGTTGTTTCTCCTTTTCAAATTGAACAAAAAAACTCCCTGTAAATCATAAAGTGATTCACAGGAGGGGGATGAAGCTCCGGCAAAGCACCAACAGCTCTGAGCAGGATCCGGCTGGGCATGGTGACGGCTCGGCAAGACCCGCCACTGCTGGAGCCGGGAAGCAGCCAGTGAAGGCCAGGAGGTGGAAAAGCTCTGGTACATGGAGTTTTCTTCCAGCTCTGGGGATTGCAGAGAAGGCATCAGAGCAGCCTGGCTCTATTTTTGGGGGTTTTCATGGGAAAACAGGGTGAGCCACGGGGACCACTCATCTATGCGTTGCCAACCTGCCAAAACAATGACCACACCAAGGCTTGTTTCAGAGGAGGATATCACATGTTTTATTATATTTTAATCTGAGAACAGCTGCTTTTCCTGCTGGGAGCATCTCTGGGCAGCACGGTATGGTGCTGTGGGGTGGCTGCCAGGATCCCATCCCATCCCATCCCATCCCATCCCATCCCATCCCATCCCGAGCCACTGTCCTGTGCCGAGTCGAGCAGAACTGCACTCACAGAGCCCAAGGCGGCTGACGGGGCGGGCGGGCGGCAGCTTGGAAATTAATACATTTGCCAGGTTGTCAAAACATTAATCAACGGATACAAAAATCTGGAAATGGTTGGGACAACATGTATTTGCGGAAAATATGTGTTCACACAACAAGCACACAAGATGGGAACAATTATATGAAGATGTTTTAATAATTAACCAGAATAAAACAGTTTGCTCTCCATACAGTTCTAGACAATAAAAGTGTTTGCAGTCATATTTTTCCTTTGTACAAAATTCCAGTCAGTTGTTCCTCAATATTTACATTATCATTCCCTTTTCACAAAATATCTCCTTTTTCCCCCTTCTTTTTTTTTCTTTAAATCCAGCTTTGCTACATAAATGCTTTAGATCTCATGGATATCCCTTGATTTCTTTTTAAAAAGTCTAATAAAAAACCCCCAAAAGACATTAAATACCATTTTATATATAAAAATGCTTAGTAAAAATATAGTTTTGTTGCCCAATTAAAATATATTGCTGAGAATACAGTAAAAACTGTCCTAAAGCCCACCCCTAATGGGCGCCGACTCTTTAGCAGCCCCGGCAAAGACTTCCTAAAAGTTCTTCCCCCCTAGAAGTTTGCCTGCCCTTGGGTTAAATACTGGGGACAGGTCACTTTGGCTCATCCTGGTGTGATTGTTTCAGTCAGGATTTACTGGAATTGGCTTGAAAATGCCCCTTGGAGCTGGCGGGAACTGGAGCTGTGCCCTGCCGAGGGCTGGAGCGGGGAGCACGGCGGGGAAAGGCGTCTATCTGTGTTATATAGTTATATGGTATATCAGTGAGCTCAGCATGGTCTGTCTCTAAAAAAATTTAAAAAAAAAAATCAAAATAAAAAAGAACAAACAAGAAAGCGATGCATTTAATGAGATACTCTAAATATGATGGAGCTCGTGGTTAAAGGAGGATGGCTTTTTGTTTTTAGAGGAGAGTCGGGACTCTCCTAGTGCGCGCATTGGATGGTGGGGTCAACCTAACCGGTGATGCAGGGGCTATAGTAAACAGCACTGCTGGCATCGGACAGGGCAGATATCAAACTGCTCTCCTCACAGGAGATGCTTCTAGGAGTCACTTTGGACAGGGAGACATGGTAAGGGAGGCCCGAGGCTTCGGGACGAGTCCTGCTCATGTTCAAATACTGGTCAAACTCGTTGCGGTCAACATCTGTCCAGAGCTCGGTTTGGTTCAAGTGATCCACGCTCTCCATGTGGTGGGCTTCAGGCGGGGGAGACAGCTGGCCCAGGTGGGCGGAAAGCCCGTTCTGAGTTCCCGAGCACATCTGGTTGTAGTAAAGGCTGGAGGGATGGGGAGTCCTCATGGCGTCGGCCAAGTGCGAGGGGGTCTGCGCGTAGGGCACGGCCACGTCCCGCCCCATGCACTTCTCCTGGGGAAACTCCATCTGGTGATGGTGGTGGTAGCCGCGAAAGGGCATCATGTTGCAGTCATCCTGCATGTGCGGAGGGAAAAACGCCGGCTCGGTCTGTTCCAAGACATCCAAGGGAGACATCTCAGGAGTTGGCAAGCCATAGTTTTCAATATCCGACCCCATGGAGTGGAGTTCTCTGAAGTGGTTAAGTGGGGGAGGTTGGGGGTGGCCCGGCTGGCTGCCGCCATGGTGACTCATGCTGAAGTTGTCACTGCAAGGCTGGGAAAGGTTATGCAGGAGGATATTGGGTTCCATCCTCTTGATTTTCTTGGCTTGCTTCTTTCTCCTTGGGCGGTACTTGTAGTTGGGGTGATCCTGGAGATGCTGAATTCGCAGTCGCTCTGCCTCTTCCACGAAGGGACGCTTGTCGCTGGCGCTCAGAGCTTTCCACGATTGGCCTGGAAGAGGAAAGAGAAGCTCTGTGACAGCGGCTCAGCCACCCGGCACTGGCCAGGGCGTGGGGACAGGCAGCTCAGGGGTGAAGGGCTCCCACCGATGGCTTGGCACCTGAGCGGGGTCTCAGTGCTAGCACAAGAAAGGGCTGGGGAATGGGGTCTCAAACCACGCAGTTCCCTTATCCCAGCAGCAGGCTTGGGCAGTGCACAGCACTTCAGTGCTGTGGGAGAATGGGGGTACATGAAATGGGAACCCCTCTGCTAGGGCTCGGGATTCTGCCTCCCACTGTCCCTTGGTACAGTCCACAGTCCCTTCTTCCCTGCATCCCGCATCCACAGCCCGCACCTCTGCAGACCAAATCACCCATCCCAAAAACTCACAGCGCCATATCCTGAATTCCACATCCCCACACCCCGCAGCCCTGTGTCTCTGCATCCTGCTGCTCTGTCTGGCCATATCCTGCTTCCCGTAGTCCCGCATCCTGAAGTTCCATTTACCCATATCCTGCTTCCCGTGTTCCCACATCCCGCATCCTACAGCCGTGTATCCCGCATCCTGCAGCCTGTATTCCCATATCCTGCATCCCTGCAGCTGTGTACCGCTCAGCCCTGTACCTCTGCATCCTGCATCTTTGTTCCCCTGCATCTTGTGTATATGCAGCTCTGTATCCTCTGAACAGCCCCCTATTCCCACATCCTGTAACACCATATCCCACAGTCTGTGATCCCACAGTCCTGCATCCTTACAGCCTGCATCCATGCAGTCCCACATCCTTGCAACCTGCAACTGGGTAGCCCTTAATCCCATATCCCTAAATCTTGTGTCCTCCAGCTTTTTAACCTTGCAGCCCACAGCTCTGCATCCCCCAGTTCTGTATCATACAGCACCCCATCCTTGTATCACAGCTCCTGAGCCCCCATATTCTTGCAGTCTGCATCCCACAGTCCTATACCCTTGGAGCCCGGCTAGCAGAGCCCCATTTCCTTGTATCCTACATCCCACTGCTTTGTATCTGCGCAATCTGCATCCTACAGCCCTGGACTCACACAGCGCACATCCCAAATCCCTGTACCGCTCCATCCCACACTCCCAGCCCTGAATCCCTGTACCCTGGATGCATATGTCCTCGCTCTGTATTCCTTCATCCCACTGCCCTGGACCCCTGCAGTTCATATCTCCAGCCCTGTATCCCTGCATCCCACAGCCTTGGGCTCTCAGAACCAAAACCACCTAACCCTACACCCTCAGCCCGATACCCCAGAATCCCTAGCTCTGTACCCCTGCAGCCCTGCACTCCTGCAGCCCCACATCCCCAACCCCATACCATCTGTACTCCCGTATTCCCAGCCCTGTACTCCCACATCCCTGTCTCCTCAGCTCGATACCCTCCCCATCCCACAGCCCGGTACTCTTGCAGCCTGAATCCCCAGCCCCACATCCCCTTGTCCCTAGCTCTGTAAGCCTGCATCCCACAGCCCAGTGCTCCTGAAGCCCTCATCCCCAGCCTGTACCCCCGCATCCCCAGCCCCGTAACGCAGCATCCCCGCATCCCCAGCTCCACACTCCCGCATCCCCAGCCCCACACCCCCCATCCCCGCACCCCCATCCCTCCTCCCGCTCCGCTCCCGCTCACCCAGCATCTTGCTGAGCACGGCGTTGTGCAGGTCGGGGTTCTGCTGCGCCAGCCGCTTGCGCTCATCCTTCGCCCAGACCATGAAGGCGTTCATGGGCCGGCGGATGCGGGAATCCTCGGCGGCCTTGCCCTCGGGGCGGCCGGCCGGGGGGCTGTATCCATAGCCCGGCTCGGGGCTGGGCGTGCGGCTGGGGGCCGCGCCGGGGGCCGATCCGCCGGGGCCGGGGCCGAAGGCGAAGCCGGGCTCGGGGCTGGGCGTGCGGCTGGCGGGGGAGGCTGCTCCCGGGGGGCGCGGGAAGGCGAGCCCGGGCTCAGCGGCCGGCACGGCGGCGGTGACCCATGAACAGTCGCCCCGGGGTTGCGATATCTCCTCTCGGCAGTAGTTAGACTCAGATATATTCATTCCAGCTGGACAGCACTTTGTGTCTGACCCGACCGGGTGCCGGAGAGAGAATCGTGTCCTGCCGCGTCCCACCGGGTCCAGCACCGCCGAGCAGCCGCCCGCCGTTCGCCTCCTTTGCCTGCCTTCGGGGAGCTCGGGCTCGCTTGCGTTTGTTTTGGTTTCTTTTCTTTTTTTTTTTCCTCTCTTTTTTATTTTTTTCCCCCCTTTCCCCCCAAAAAAAACTTTTGGGATGATGCTGGGCTGGAAGGGGCAAAATATAGCCGGGCTGGACCAATCAGCGGGGCGGGGGGAGGAGGAGGAGGAGGAGGAGATGGAAAGTAGGAGGAGGAGATGAGAGGGAGGAGGAGGAGGAGAAGGAGGAGATGAGGGGGAGGAGGAGGAGGAGGAAGGGGGGCGTCCCCAGGCACCAGCAGGAAGAGCCACCCGGGGAGGGCCGAGCTGGGACCGGTGTGGACTCTGCTGCCTCGTTCCCTTCTGTCCAAGGAGGAGGGTTGTTAAATTTTTCCGCTACCTTCTTTTCTTCTTTTCTTCTTTTCTCTTTTTCTCTTTCTTTCTTTTTTTCTTTCTGTCTTTCTGTCTTTTTTTCTGTCTTTCTTGTCTTTCTTGTCTTTCCTTCTTGTCTTTTTTCATGTCCTTCTTTCTTTCTTTCTTTCTTTCTTTCTTTCTTCATGTCTTTTTTTTTTTTTTTTTTTTTTTCCCCTCTTTGCAAGCCCCTTTTCTGCTCCCTGTGCCTTGTCCTCGCCCCCCACCACCCGCGGTGCCGAGGCAGGGAAGCATTCAGCTTTGCCTGCCAGGCTGTGTGCAGCAGCACAGGGATGTTCAGGGCTTAGCGTTTATTTTTCTTACGACTGACTCCGTGTGTGTGTTTTGGCCAGCATTCCCCATCCGGGGCTGGGAGCAGCCCTGGGGTGAAGGCAGGGGTGAGCCCTCTTCCCCCAGCAATTTTCTGTGGGAATTTCAGTGTCAGGCGAAGAAACAGCTCCTTGAGTTTAAGTGCCGTTTGCATGAAAAGCATCGTGTTTTCCAGGGACTGTTGGGGAATGGGGGGTTCGATGTCAGCCAGGTGATCGTGGCTAAATCCAGCCCGTGGAGCTGCTGGGGCTGGCATGGCTGTGCCATCTCTGCACACCTTGGGCATAGCTGGGCACCCACAGCACACTGCCATTGGCTGCCTCACCAAAGCAGCACGTTCCTTGCCACCAGGTCACTGCTTCGCTCGCTTGGCTGCCATCCAGCAGGGATTTGCAGTGCCAAGCATCAGGCTAGGTGGTCTGAAGGTCCTTCCTGCTCTTGGCACCAGGGAGTTATGAATTCTGCTGGACCCGTTTGAAATCAAGGAGGTTGGCTGGCATGCTCTGCCTGCCCCCTGAAATCCCTGGGGCAGCTGGGCTGAGCTAAGAGAGATATCCCAGCTCTGGCTACCTGCCCCTAAGCCCTCTCTGGCTGTGGACATGCCCTAAACCCCAGGCTGAAATGTGAACCTCGGCGTTAGGAAGACTTGGGGCACTGGGTTGCGCAAGAGCCCAGCTCCAGCCTCTCACAGCCATGGGGTATTGCATGCCATGGTTTCTGTGTGTCTGGAAGTGATTTGGACAAGCCGATCTGCTGTTAACTCTAAACAAAACAAAGGCCTCTTAAAAAAAAAAATTTAAAAAATTGTGTCTCACTTATCCTTCAATCATCAACCAGGAGCGACAGAGGTTTCGGGCGAGATTTCCTTCACGTTCCTGGAGCTTCTTATTAAAATTTTGAAAGAGCAAGTCAGCAGCAGTCCACAGGAGAGCCCACACAGCTGCAAGGAGTCTTCTCTCCTCTCTCCCCCATCCAGAGGGAGCTGGAGCACTGCTCTGCTGGAGAAGCAGTCCCTGCTGCCATCCGGAGCAGAGCCCCTGGAGGCTTTGGATCTTTGCCCTTGCCCTGGCACAAGCAAGGTGGGTGTTGGGGGAACTGGGGACCCTCAAGCCAGGGTCTGTGGCTGCTTGTGGAGTAAAGTGAGCAGCCTTTGGGGCAGTCAGTCTGAGCAGCTGCTGGGGACACCCTCCTTCTCCCCAGCTTCAGCCAAGTATGTGGTGCTTTCCCTGGTCACATCTCTCTGTGGCCTCCTCCATGGCTCTGGCAGAAGCCATGGCCTCTGGGTGGTCAGGGGTTGGATCTGGTGCCACCAGTTGGCATTTGGGATGTGGTGGGGATGAGATGCAGCAGGGTGGAAGTGGAGGCAAATCCAATTATTCTTGGATGATGTTAAGAGCTAGGGCAAACCATCCCATGGGAAGGAGAGCCTCATGTACTCCATGATTGCCCTGTGTAGCCACCCCAGGCCTGGGTTCCTCCACATGGGCTTGAGATGCTTTCCCTGTTGCAGGGGGCAGAGATCAGGTTGGGAACTCCTGCCCATGGAGCAAACCTGGGCACTTTGACCCACAAGCTCACACGAAACCTAGCCTCACTTTGGGTTTGCAAACCTGGTCTCACAGTGCATTTGCTGTTGGTTCTACATCATTAGGAAATCATCGAGGGGAAGAAAATGGAGAAAAAATGGAAAAAGATGGATAAAAGCGAACAAATAGAAAGGAAAAAAGGAATGGGGGAAGAGCCATGGAGGGGACATGGTTTTTGGAGGAGGCAAAGCACAGAGAGAGGGGAAGGAGAACTGCGAGGGGGATGGATCAGTATGCAAAGCACTCAAAAATGCCTGGATGCAGAAATGCCCGGGTGCAAAGCACCTAAAATATCCCTGGGCCAGCCCAGGAGGAACCTGCCTTCATGGGCAATGCCACCTTGCTTTGCTCCCCTTTCCCTCCCCGCAGCCAGCACTACAGAGCTTCACTCCAGGGATTGAAAGCACCCTCACCCCTCACCCCTCACCCCTCACCCCTCACGAGGTGAAGCTGCAGGGTCTGTGCCCAGATCAGCTTTCCTGGAAGGGGGATAAAGCCCTCCTTTCTCCCTGCTGCCCATAGAGCTGGACTGTAGGGTGCTGGAGACCCACTGGCTCCTCACCAGCCACATTTGAGCCACATGCAGGGAGGAAGCTCTGGGCATCCCTGGGCAGAGCCAGGATCGGTGCATGCCAGTCGAGCGACCTCTCTCTGTGCCCTCCTCACTGGCTTTGGAGTCAGGCGAGCTGGACCTTAGTCCAGCACACAGCCGCAGGAGTTGAGTATTCTTTAATTTATTTTTTTTCTTTCCCTCCCCAGTTTTATTGAGCTGGCAGCTGGCTGACCCCACCCCGGCCCCTGGTTTCCCTTCCTAGCATCCCTTGCAGCTCAGCACCACACCTAGCAGAGGAAGCCTGGCGGGACGGCCGCCTCTGCTCCCCAGCACAAAGGCATTTTCACTCCCTGCCCCCAGCCTGCCCGCTCTCGATTATTTCTCCCAGCCAGGTCCAACGCTGAGCTCCCACCCGGCTAAAAATAGATGTGGCACCACCTGGATCATCCCAAGGAATGTTGGGGATTTGAGGGCTCAAAGAGGGACTGGTGGGGATGGCAAGAAGGGAAGAGCGTGTTGCCAGCTGAGCCTGGTGGGTTGGTGCAGGATCTCCAGGCTGAGGCTGTGCAACCAAATCCAAGGGATTTGCCCTCAAAATTTGCATTCAGGTAACAGAGGTGGCAGGTAGATGCTGGCAGGACCCTGTGGCACAGCAGCAGCAAGGCTCCAAGCTGTGGTGGGAAAATTGCTTTTTATCCTCATTCTGCAGAGGGTGCAGGGCCAGGAGAGGTCCCTGGGTCTGGATGCAAGTGCTGCACACTCCTGTGGTGCCCAGCACTCCCTTCCCTCACTCACACAGACCAACCTGGCCTTTAGATGTGTTCACACTACTAATTGATTAATCACTATGCAATTACCAGCAGTGTGTGGCTGGTGCCGTTTTGTGTCCAATTGGATGAATGAGATATTTCACAGGAAGAGATTTGTTATTAATTACAGCTAATAATTATCTTTAGGCCACGCTGCACAGGTACCCAAAGCAGTGCAGCCAGGTGGGATGGATGTGACCTACACCCACACCTGCTACTTCATCCCAAAGGAGATGGGGATCCTCGGGGTGGCTATGGGGAGTAGGGATATTCCTCACACAATCTGAGGGGATCTGTACAGGATGGCCCAGGCTGGCGGCTCCCCCAGTGCCCTGAGAGGTGCCCCCGAGCCAGCAGGTCCCGTGGGCTCCCCAGGGGCTGGGGCTGCTCCAGCCTTGCTGGAACAAAAGCTTCCCAAAGAAAGGCGCTTCCTGGAGAGCAAAGGACTCAGGGCTGGGGCTGACTGTGAGCCCTGCTGGGAGTCTGAAGTCATCCGCTGGGAAATGCTGCGTTCACCGGAGCCTCCCTTTCTCCAGGGTCCAGCTCAGCGCCTGGTTTCCTCGGGCACAAATAGTTCAGTGGGTCAGGTGGAGCTGGAAAGTGCAGAGCTAGGCAGCCGAGGTTCAGCATCTGTGTCAGGAGCATCCTGGCTGCAGCATGTGCCTGTACAAGGGTGACAAATCCCCCATGCACCCAGCCGGGGACTGGACTCTTTCCCACCCAAATGGGGGAGAATGGGTGGTTGTGCCGCTCCCAGTCCAGGGAATGCACAGCTCAGCTGTTTTCTGCTCATTTGCTCTCTTATTTTTGCTTCTGGCTGCTTCTGGCAAGTGAAGAGCATTGGGGACAGCAGGAAGGTGTCCTGGGCCACAGTGACTCTCTGCCTGGGTGCTCACTGCTGCTCTGCCTCACTACCAACCATGCCAGCAGGTCACCAACAGCCACGGGAGCTGAGCCGGGAGTGTGGTGTGGGCTGCGTCGGCCAAGCCTGGCAATCAGACTCTGCATCTGAGGAAGCAGAGAAAGTTGTCTTTATTTTCAGCTCTTTTCAATAACCAGAGGTCAGCCTTGTTTATACAGGATTATAACTGGAACGACAACAGCGATACCCATTGTGCGAGCAGCGAAACCCACAGCTAACCTGAAAAAGCTGTTTGCTCCGCATGGGTGCAGCCACCGCAGCCTCCTGGGTGATGGCCAGAGGCCTTGGGCCTCACCAGGGCTGTCCTCTCCCCCCTTCCCCTGCTTTTGCTCTGCCACAGCCCCTTCTGGCACAGCCAACTCTGGTGATGGTCCCACCATCAGCTCAGGGTGCTGCACTTCCAGCCACATCACCCTGTGTTTGCTCCCCAAGCTGCCTTCTGTGAAATCAGGGGTGAAGCCCCCACACCCCAAGCGTGAGCAGAACTGTTGCAAGTCCCACCTGTGGTGCTTATGACCAGGCTAAATCCAGGGAAAGGCTTCAGCACAAGGAAATCTGAGCATGCCTGAATGTGCAGGGCACACGCTGCCTGGAGTCACTTCCCTGGCAGTTGATTGCAGCAGCACTCGTTGCTTTAATACCCAGTTCCCATCACAGAGAGAGCCCAGGCTTTTAGGAAGGAAATTCTTACACTTCTACCAACTATTTCAAGACTCCCATAAACACGTTTTTGGTTGAGCATTAATGAATTACCTCAATGCAGAGCTACTCATGCCAAATACATGAATAGAGAGTGTAGAAAAGCCGCCGAGAAGCAGATTTGGCTGCCATTCAGCTGCTCCGATCGGCACAATTTCTTTTCTTGATTATAGCAAGAAAATGCTCCCTGCCTGTGGCACTGCATCCTCCCAGGAACAGGCAGCTGGCCGACAGTTGGGCTGTGCAGAGCCTGGGCATGCCGGGGTTATTCGCTGCTTCCATCGCTTGAGTTGGCAGAAAATGCTGCTTGCTGGTGTCTGTGCAGGAGATGCAGCCAAGAACTGGGATCCTGCTCCCTCTGCATGCCCAGGCTGGCTGCTTTGGGATGCCTGACCTCCTTTTGGGCGCTGAGGAAAGGAAAATTGCAATTAGAAGGATTTCTTTGCCTGGATTTTTGGGGACGTGTGTTGGAGCTGCCCATCTGTGGCCCTGCAGCCACACATGCCCATGAGCACCAAGGCCATTCACAGCTCAAGCATGGCCTTAGCCTTGGTGACTCCCAGGAGATGATGTGATCCCCAGGAAAAGTGCAGTCTCCCCTTTGCAGACACCTTTCTCACAGGGCTCGGCTATGTGGGTTCCCAACCTCCATGACCATGTCAGAGAGTGCCTGGTGGCACCACTGTGGGCATCAAGCCCTCCAGCTGGCAGCAGAAGGGTCACCCATCCTCTCTTGCCAGGAGAGGTCATGCAGCAGCACAAGACATCTCCACCTGGGAAAGATTTGCTGTTCTCAGGAGTTGCTGTGGCTCCCGACATGATTTAACTGAGTGTAAGGCATGACCTCACTGGGCAGCAGCAGATGGCAGATGGTTGTTGGCAGTGCTGTGCTTCCCTCTCCCTTTTCCCCTCTTTCCCCTCCCCTCCCCTCTCCTCTCTCCCCACTTGCCCTGCAGCCCCCCGTCCAGTGCTTTCTGCTCGGATTTTCCATTCACAGGCTGGTTTTTGCTCACAGGAAGGTGGTTGCCTGGTTTCTGAGCATCACCACAACCAGGCTTGGAGGAGGAGGAGCCCTTTGCAGCATCCGTGGATGTGACAGCTTTTGCCAAAGCTTGCAGCCCACCACATTGCACACAATATCTCATGGCCACCTCTGTGCTTTACCAAGGCTTTTGCTGCCCAGCAGAAAAGCTGAGAATGTTGCTGGGAGAATTTCACCTCACACAGACAAGGAAACACATGTGGAATAGAGGAATTTTGGCTCAGAGTGGGGTGGATGCTGCTGTGGCTCCATGTCACAGTTTCCCCATGTCTTGGGGTGACCCAGCTTCTCCTTGGGCCTTTTAGAGACAACAATCTCCCCAGCAAAGGGCAGGATGTATCTTTGATAGAATGCTTCTATCCTCAGAGAGAATGATAATAATAATTACAATAATAATACTAAGAACAAATAATAATTACAATAATAATACTAAGAACAAATAATAATTACAATAATAATACTAAGAATAAAGAGAAGGACCTGAGAGCTTTCCCTCCCTGCCAGCAGAGGAAAAACTTTTGCTTTTCAGTCCTGTACTGGGGACATTAAAGGAAGGGAAAGGGGATGTGCTGCATTTACAGCTCAAAACCCCAAGAACCGGGACATCCCTCCCATATATTGGCCTTAAAAAGAGATTTTATAGCTTGCCACAGGCAGCATCGTTTTCTTTGCTTTCTGGTTTCAGAGCATCCTTTGTGCTGCGGCTCGGAAAGTGGCAGTGAAATCGCCCAGCAGCAGAGCTGGGGCTCGGGGATGCTGTGAGCAGTCACGGAGGGGTTCGGCACAAGGATGCAGGGTGGGATGAGGAGGGCGGTGTGGATCCCCAAGGCTGTGCCGATGCCGGGGATCCCCGTGGCTGGCGGAGCGCAGGGGGCCGGGGCAGGAGGGAGGCGGCAGGGAAGGGCTCCAAGGGAAAGGCTTTGTTCGCGGGCCAGCCGGGAGCGTGCGAGGGCCTCCGGGCTCCAGCGTTTCTCCTCCACTTCGCTCCTGCTGTGTGCGGGAGCCGAGCCAAGGTGGAGCACGGCGGGGTGGAGCGGGTCCCTGAGGAAGGCAGGGGACAAGGGACGGCCGTGCATTTGGCCCTTAAATTGCCTGGGAAAGCAGTTCTGTCTTTCCATCTCCCCCAGGGCTCTTCTCTCACCCATGCTGAGGCTGTTTCCCAGGCTGTTTGCCCTGAACACCTCCACCTCTGCCCTTTGCCAATCACCCCCTCTTCTTGGCCCATAGAGCCCCTGGATCTGCAAGCTCAGGGGAAGGATAAGGAAAGGCTCACGACAGAATGGCCCTTCGTGGAGCTCAAGCTGGAGAAATAAGGTTAAAGGCTCTTATCTGATGGAGCTGCAGCCTTGCCAAAGCCTGTTGCTATCAGCTCGGGACACATGTGCTATTGGCAAAGCTTCGGGGACACAATAATACAAACAGTTTTCATTGTCGAGTCAACAATGATGGGAGAAGGAGCCTGGTGCTATTACCGGTATAAAAGGCACTGTAGGAAAGCTCAGGACAGGAGGATGCAGTCGGGATCAACAGCAGGGTTTAGCAGATTACAGTTATATTTGTATTCGGGAAGGAGAAACCTTCCATCCCCAGTGGGCTGGAGCCAGAAGGATGGAGCCAGCAGTGGGGGTTTGGGCTGCAAGGAAAAACTCTTACAGCAGCACTGGAAGCAGCTGCAGCAAAGTGCTGATGGCAGCGGGTTTGGACAAGGGCAGGTTTGCAGCGCGTCAGACCAAGGTTGTGCTCTGCTTGTGAGGAGTCACCCAGGGAAAAAACTCATGGCTGCAAGGCAAGGGAGGCTGTGCAGCGACAGCCTGAGGCTTGCAGGATCCTCCACGTTTTCACTACAAAGCCTGTATATTTGGAAAAGCCCACACTGAGTGTGAAGGGTGGATAGGTGACACATTATACACTGTATCCACACCTTGCTGTCACCTGGGCAGATTTGAGGATGGCTGGGAGAAACTTGGTGCCTCCACAGGGCTGGTGCATGGAGGATATTTCACAGGTATCCTTCCAACACACATGTTGCTTCCCCCTCATTCCTTCTCCTCAGCCTTTCTGGCCCCTGTCAGTCTAAAAGGGGCATTTTTGGAGAACACAAACTGCCATGCCATCCCATCCCCTTGGATGTGGATAGCAAGGTGATGGGGAGCATCACCTTTGTTTTGTCCACAGTAGTGAGGAAGAGGATGCAGGTTTGCCAGCTGTTGTGCCATGGTGGGGCAGGAGTCAAGTATCTATCTATCTATCTATCTATCTATTATCTATCTGTCTGTCTATCTATCTATCTATCTATCAATCTATCTATC
This sequence comes from Lichenostomus cassidix, assembly GCF_008360975.1. Lineage (NCBI taxonomy): Eukaryota > Metazoa > Chordata > Aves > Passeriformes > Meliphagidae > Lichenostomus > Lichenostomus cassidix. The sequence goes on along the minus strand of NC_139500.1, from coordinate 6,443,311 downwards.
ATCTCAGGCACAAAAGCCTCCCCACCATGAGGGGCCGTGGGAGGCTGAAAAGCCGGACAGGAGGTCAGGAAATTGTTGGCTAATGTCAGGGACCGAGTGGGGCCAGGGTGGCCATTCCCACCGGGAGCAATGATGTCAGGCGGCAGCCGGGGCCAGGAGGCAGGAAGCCCAACGCAGCCAGCGTGTCTGTCCTCCTTGGACTTCCCCATGTGTTTTCATGAACAATACTCCGCGTGTCAGGGACACTGTGAGGCAGGTCCTTCTTCACTTGGGACACTGCAAGGCTGGTCCTCCCGCACTGGGGACACTGCTGTGCTGTTCTGGGTGCTGCTCCTCACCCATGTGGGCCCTGGGATGGTGCTGGTGTTGCATGGGGATTTGGTGTGTCTGCTGCATCTCTGTAAGATCTGGAGGTGCCAGCTCTGCTGCCATGCCCTGCTGCCTCCCTGCGTGGCACATCTGGCCTTGTGTGAGGGCAGACAGGCTGGTGGGCTCCAGAGGAAATGCTTGGAGAAAGGATGGCCATGCCAGCTGCTGGCCTTCTCTCCCTCCCAGGGGCAGGGTACATACCATCTTTGAACATCCAGCCATGCCTGCCTGGGTGTTTGGATACTCCATCTGGAAGTGGCAAGAGCGCTTACTCAATTGTGATGGGAAAGGCTCTGGTGGATTGAGACACTTAGGGATGCTGTGAGAGTGGAAAAGCCTCTCCGCTGAGGTGAGGAGTGCCCATGGCCCTGTCTCTACCCTCCCAGCCCAGGCTGCTGGGGTTTAGTTTTGCATCCTGGCCCCTTTATGAACTCAGCGGGCATTCAGAGCGGGCAGGGGCTGCAAACGGTGTGGCTGGGACAGGGCAAGGCACCTGGTCACAAACACCCAGAGGGAGATGGACTGAGACGGACTTCCTGAGGACAGCGAGCTCATGGGTGGCCCCAAGGACATGAGCTCGGCCTCTCCCTCCACCCCACCCAGCACACCCTTGTTTTCGCAGCGGTGCCTCCGCGCCGGGGACGCCGCAGGCTGCGTTTGCCAGCGGCTGGCAGCGATGGCTGTGCTGGTGCCGACAGGCCGGCTGGCATGCTTTCCCCCAGGGAGGCTTTAGCAGGAGGCTGTGCATTTCTGGGAATTGTGTTGGTTATTGTTCGCGCTGCAAGTGTGCGGCGCGCTGATGAGATCAGGGCTCGGTGCTCGGCGCTGGGGCAGCGGAGCCGCTGCAGAGCCGCTGATGGGGCGATAAGCAGGAGAAGGTTCTTATCTGTGCTCCCATCGCCGCGGGGAGCAGAGGGCACGGCACAGCCCCGGTGACCTGGCTCTGCTCGATGAAGGCAGTGAGGAGGGAACACGCTGCCCTCTCCCTCCGGCAAACCAGGGCTGAACCACTGAGGTTATTTGAGAGAAAAGGCCACAGCCCTCCTGGCTGAGCCTCTCCTACCTCCCTCTCTACCAGTCAATCCCTGTCTCCAGCCCCTCTGAGGTCTCGACCCCGATCCTGTCTGCTTTGCCACATGCTTGCTCCTTTGCTGACAGGACACATGTCCCATTGATCCCAAACTCGGTGGCAGAGAGTATCAGAGTTCTGCTTGGAAAAGTGCTGAGAGGAAGGGGCTGGGGGCTTTGAGCACTTTGTAACTCTTTGCTGTGGCTGAGCTGAGAGGTGCCATGTTAGCCCACGAGAAGCCAACCATCATCATCCTCCTTCTCCTCGAGAGGATCCCTGCTTTCACACACTGTGGCTTTTGACACAGAGCAAGTCACAAAATCCCGAGGGCAGACCTGCTGCCACGGAGGGGCACTGCCATCCAGACAGCTTCCCACTGCCCGGGTCTGGAGATCACACGGGTGAGCAGGGACAGCATAGGAAATGCTACATGGGAAAGCCCAGTGTGGGAGCCCAGGAGCCCCTGCCTTCCCACAGCAGACTTATCAAGGCACCAGTTCAGAGTGGTGCTTTCCATGGGCCAAAAGGGAAGTGCATACACACCAGACTTCTCAGGGTCAAGGATGCTGGGCAAGCAGCGAGCAGAGAGGCTGCAGGGGGCAAGGGAGGGAACCGGGGCGTGGGGAAGGAGACACAAATAGCAAAATGAATGGCTTGAACTTCCTATGTTTTATGGAGGCAAATAAAAGGAGACAGAAAGGGGGAGAGAAAGTAGACCTGAGTGCCTGCACAGGCTCTCACGCTCACACAGGCCAGCCCAGACCCCAGAAATTGCTGGTGGCTGATGTGGGGTGGCAGCCTGCACCCACTTGGCTGGCATGGCTCTGGGCTGGCTTCTTGTCTGGCCCAGCATCCCCTGAGGGCATCTCAAGAAGCGTGACAGGCTGCTGCTTAGCATTTATTCCTCTCCCTGTCATTATTATTTTGAACAGCAGCCAGTATAATTAAAATCGTTAGGAGGAAGAGGTTTAGGGAAAATCCAAAGTGTCTCAGAAGAGCATCTGCAAAGCTGGAGGTCTAAACTCCACCCTGGCACTCACGATGAGCAGGGCCCATGGGAGCCATCATCTTCTCTGCATCCTCCCTTCCATGCTCCCTGTTTTGCAGGGTGGCAGAGGCTGGGCTACCACACAGGGTGGTCCTGGCCACATTCTCCTTGCAGCTGCTGCCCACTGTAGCCAATTCCTGCAGCCTTTCCTGGTGTAGGACTTGTCCCAGGAGGTCCAGATGGCAGTGTCCCCAGGCACGGGTGCTCACCTGCAGCTCCAGGACAGATGCAGCGGGAGGATGTGGGGAGTAAAGGACATGGAGCCTCTGTGGGTTGCTTTTCCAGAATGGCATGGATCCTGCAATATCTCCTGGGAACCATGGTGCTTTCTATTGCGTTAGGCAGGCCTGTGCCACAAGATGAGGTGTGGAGAGGTCCCTTGGCTCCTCAAAACAGGATGGTCTGTAAGACAGAAATGTAAGTCACCACTCAAGCCACATTCTCCAGGTTTCCAAAATGTTTAAATGGAGGATTTGACTACTCCAGGGTCAAAAGTTCCCAGTGCCAGGGCTAGGAGATTAAGGTCGTCAGACAGCTGCAGTAAGGAGGGGAAGAAAAGGCAGATCCCTGCCTCCATTCCAGGGTTGGCACAAGTGCATAGTTGGAGGATCAGAGTCAGGAGTTCTCCAGCCAAGGCAGGCTCACGAGGGTGAGAAGGAGGGGAGACACATCAAAACCCCTCCCCAGAATAAGTGCTGCTCTGGCAAAGCCTATGGCAGCTGCTTCCATCTCCTGCCTCAGGGTCTACCAGCTACTGATCATTTGTTGTTCCCTGGGTAGTGTCACTCATTACCAGCTCAAAGCCCGGTGTGTCACCCAGAACAGCCAGTCCTACAGGCAGTGACCCCAAGGCTGAGGTTCTGGAGACCTTAGCACCCCTGAAGCTAGGGGGTGTCTCAGGAGAGAGCTTTGCTGGGAGTTTTATGATGGGCGAATGGACAAGGCAGGCCTAGGAGGACCTCTCATCTCTGCTTTTTCCAAAAGTGGACCAGACCAAGCCTCTGGTGGCTGGGAGCAGAGAAAGGGTGGGGTTTGGTGGCTGATCTCCAAATGAATAAAATTGACTTGAACTTACTTGGGATACTGGAAGCAAGGAAAGCTCAATCAACTTGATCCAGCCCATTCGCTGTGTTCAAATCTGCTGAGAGTCACTTGGGAAATACAGTAGCCCAGTGAAAAAAACAGGTGAGATTTTGTGGGGTTTTATTTTGCAGGAAACTTCTCCTGGCTCTCCCAGCTCTGCCCGCCAAGGGCAGCTGCCAGAGAGGCACCACATACAGAGACTTTCAGGGTGTCTCTTGGTGTGCAGGGGTCAGCAAAAGCCCCCTCCCAGCCTCTCCCTGACGGACTCGCCCCTGCTCTGTTTTTAGCACATTCAAGTAGCTGCTTTCACAAGAGGTAAAATAAAGTTCATGGATCCGTTGACAGATCACCCCGAGCAGGAATTTCTCTGGGAATTCCTGCAATAGCAGGTTTGCTCCCGCGGAGGTGGAGTTTCCTCTGGATCTACCTCCACCCAGGCTTGGGGAGTGCTCTGGCCACCGGCTCCACGCTCGGGGGGCTGGGCTGAGCGACGCCACCGCTGCTTCCCAGCCAAGGTCAGCCAGAAACCCTCCCCGCTCTGCAAATGCCTGGCCTGTTGTGTCCTGTTAACCCTTGGGAAGAGCGGAGCTGCAGCCTGGCAGGGTTGGGCTGCAGAGCTGGCTCATGCCTGCAGGCACACAGGGGCAGGGAACATGCCTAGCAGGCACACGGGGCTGCAGGCATGAGGATTTTGTGACATTCTGTCCCTCGGGGACCTGCTGCCAGCCAGGCAGTGGTGGGGCCTGGGCGAGGCTGGTTGCCACCGCGGGAGGCCAGCGCGGGTGACAGCTCCCGCTCAAGGCAGGGAGCGACGGGGTGACGGCGCTCGGCATCAGTGACTGAGCGCTCTGGAATCTGAGACACGTCCCCGGCCATACTTGTGGTCAGGAACCATCTTCACGTTGCAGCGACACAAACCACACTCACAGTGGCAGCAGTGCCGCTCGAGCGTGTCTCTGACGCCAAGGACCGGCATGACCCGACCCCACACACGGGACAGGCAGCTGCCTGCTTCCAAGGACTTCCAGAAGGTCCCCTTGTTGGGACTTCTTTCCTCCTCCCTCACAGAGGTGGGAGTCTCCAAAATGGCACCCCCTCGCTCCACAGCCAGACCCTGCCAAGGGTTGGAGGATTTCCAGGTGCTGCACAGGCTCCAGACGGTGGGCTGGAGGGAACTCGCGTTTGCAAACAGGGCGCCAAGGCAAGCAGTTTCAAGGTGTCGTGCCAGGGTCTGGGGTTCACATTTGGTCTGGTTTGTTGATCTAGGGGTGAACTGAAACCTGCCTCACACATCCAGGGAGCAGCTCTTGCTCAAGGGGATCCCAGAGGTGTGTCCAGCTCCATGAGAGCTGCTGTAAAGAACAGAAAGCTGGCAGCTTTAGGGACTTAGTGGGCAAATTTGGGGGACAGCTACCTAAAGCACTGATCTGTTCAGTACTTCCCTCTTTGGAGATATTAAAACCCCACCTAGATGAGTTCCTGTGTCACCTGCTTTATGTAACTCTGACTTTGCAGGGGGGTTGGACTGGGTAATCTCCAAGCCCTTCAACCCTACTAAATGTCTTGATTCTGTGATTATGCCCTCAGTGACTGAGCTGCCCCAGGACAGAGTGCAGTTGGAGATGGGTGCTGGGAATTCTGGTTCCCAAGACCTGACTGTGCATCCCGAGGCCACATATACCACATCCCCGTGCTTCCACATGATCTGCAGCCCCGCCGGGGCAGGACACGGCCGCTCTTCACCAGCACAGTCAGGGCGCTCTCTGAAACATCGGTGCTTGGCGAGGGCTGTGCAGTTGGCTGTGCAGGAGGAAGCATGGAAGTTCTCTCTCTGCCAGGAACCAGCTGGAGGGAGTGACAGCATTCAGCAGCAGCTCCTGGGGGATGCGCTGCCCTCGCACAGTGTACGAGTGCCATCTACAGGGGGTCCAGCCTGGGTCCCCCCCAGACCGCCCAGCCCTTCACTACTGGTAATTGCTGTCCAGTCCCCAAGGCCGTACAGGGGGCACAGCCTCGGTTTATCCAGGGAGAGGGGTCAGCACTGCTCCGAGGGCTCAGCACAGCCATGGACAATAGTCACAGAACGGTTTGGCTTGTAAAGGGCCTGTAAAGCTGATTGTGTTCCAACCCATGGGCAGCTCCCACTGTCCCAGGCTGCTCCAAGCCCTGTCCAACCTGGCCATGAACACTTCACGGACGGGGCAGCCACAGCTTCTCTGGGCAACCTGTGCCAGGGCCTCACCACCCTCACAGGGAACAATTTCTATCCAATATCCCATCTAACATTCCCCTCTGTGAATGTAAAGCCATTGCCCCTTGTTCTGTCACTCTAGGCCTTTGTCCAAAGCCCGTCTCCAGCTCTCTTGGAGCCCCTTAAAGTACATGAAGGGGCTTTAAGGTCTCCCCGGAGCATTCTCCTCTCCAGGCTGAATCCAGCAGCTCTCAGCCTGTCTCCATTGCAGAGGTGCTCATTATCTCCGTGGCCTCCTCCGGAACCGCTGCAGCAGTCTGGGACACGGCTGTTCCTGCCTTGTCCTGCCACAGCCCCGGGCGGGGACGGGGGATCCCTCAGCCCGGCACCGCTCCGAGCCCCCTCGGCGGGCTGAACCGCAGCTCCCACAGCGCTCCCGGCGGCCGGCGGCACAGCGCAGAACGGGCGCGGGGCACGCTGGGAGTTGAAGTCCCGCCGCCAGGCTGCGCTCCGGCAGGCAGCGGGCGGGACCGGCGCCCTGAGGACTACAACTCCCGTCGTGCCCCGCGCCCGCCCGCCCTGACTGCGGCACCGGGGGCTGAGGTGGGCACCGGGCACCGGCCGCAGCTCCCCCCGCCCGGACCCCCGTCCGGCCCCGGCACCGATCCCGGGGAGCGGCGCGATGGGCGGGGAGGACGAGATCGTGCGCATCGCCAGGCGCCTGGACAAGATGGTGGCCAAGAAGAACGCGGTGAGTGGCGGCGGCAGGGCCCCCGCAGCCCGGTTGGGGTGGGGGGCCGCCCCCTGTCCCGGGCTCTTGTCTGGCGGACGGGGCACCCCTTCTCCGCGGGGCTCCCTCCTCGCTGCCGTGCTGGTGGACCCCCACCTCTCCCTCGGTGCCTGTTGTGAGGGGCCTCCCCCTCCGCAGCCCCCATTTTGGGGGCCTCTTTTTCACTGCCGCCCCGGTCGTTATATCGTGCTGGAGCAGAGGCTCCCCCAGCTAAGTGGGGCTCTCTCCCCCAGACCTCGTCTCTGTCTCCCTTTGCCATCCCTGGCGGAGGTGTGGGATCCACCCACTGCCCGTTTTTGGGGGAGCAGCTCCATATGCCCTCTTGCGTGTTGTGGGAGCCCTCCGTCCCCACACTGAGCCCCCCACCCCATGCCTCAGGCACCCCTACCCCAAATCTCAGCACCCTGCGGCTCACCCTGTGCTGCTTGCACTGTGTTCTCCTCCTGGAGAGCATCCTCACCCCTCCTCTGCTGTCCCGTTGGGAGCCCTTTGGAAGGGGAGTCCCCACCAGCACCTGCCTGGGGCTCCAGTTTGCCCTCGGGGAAAACCCCGAAAACCCCGGGGCTGATGGATTTGCTTCCTGCATCTCCATCCCACACCAGCCCTACTGCTCTCTCCCGTGGAGTGTGGAGAGCTGGCCAAGCTGCTGTCTGCACTTGGGGAGTCTCGCAGGGTGTGCTGTGACCCGTGTCACAGCCTAGCGGGATAGTAGCCGGTATTTTCCAGCTTAATGGGATGTATCAGTGCTTTTGGGAACACAGTGTCATGTGCGTGCTAAGGCAGCAAGCTGACAAGGGTTTGTGAAGGAGGTAGGCTGTACGTCTGTGTTTGGGGTGGGGGAGAGAGATTTTGGGGCTGGGAAGGGCTGTGGGGAGTGGGAGATGATGGGCGAGGAGGGGAAGGAATTAGAGGAGTGTGACATTCGTGTGGTGGGATGCTGGGTGCTGTTATCACATGAACTTTTGGATGTTGGACTGGCCCTGCCAGCTGTGGGTAGGGCGGGCACTGTCACTTGTGTCGCTGTTGGACCAACCCAGGGAGGTGTGTTTGGGCTAAAGCACAGCCTGTGATGTCTGTTCTCGTTGGTGGCAGGTTTTCAGCACCAGTGTTGAAATAGGAAAGGAGCAACTTTGCAGAATTTGCTTCCAGCTTCATTGGGAAAGAGGCAGCTTCTTACATGAGGAGTATGCAACGTTTCCTCTTGGCTGGTGTTTGAGATGGTGCTGAACTGCAGCGTGTTGTGTGTTGGCTAATCTGAGAACTCTTCCTGCAGGACAGTTTCCTGGAGTACCTGTTTGTTGCTCTAGTTTTTTCGTGGATCCTCATTTGCTGCCGTTGTGCCAAGTGGCTCCATTTGGAGTCAGGAATCACCTGGTCACTTTGTGTGTTCAGGGCTGGAGGAACGGAAAGGTGTGAAACTGCCTGAGGGGGAAGTCAGTCGTTCTGGGTACGGTAAACGTGTGTGGTTTGTGCTGGTGTGAGTTGCTTTGCACACGCTGAAAGCTTTGACTCTGCTTTGATTTTGGCATCTGTTCCGTAGGGTGGATTGCAGCTGGATTGCTTCCTGGGATGAGTCGGAAGCGGCCCTTCTGCATAGGGAGGACGGGATGTGAGGACAGGGCTGTCAGTGCAGGCGGCTTCGCTTCCCTACAATGGTGGCTGTGCAGGCCTTGTGCTGCAACTGGGCTTGGAGTGGTTGGTGTTGTAAATGAGCTGCTAAATGTGAACACTGGAAGCCTTATTTGAGGGAAGGGGGTTGGGAGGAAAGAGCCAGCTGAATGGAGACAGGCGTACGCCAGGCTGGGATCTGCTAGAGGGAGACAAGTGATTTCCAGTTTTCTGAGTGACTGCCAGTTTTAGATATCTACGGATTCCTAGTCAGATTTTCTCTGGACCTGTGTTCTGGGATGTAGAGATGATGTAAGGAAACTTACAGAGCAAGTTTCAACTCTTAAGTATCACAGCTTGCTGGCTTTGCTCCTGGTCTCAGCTCTTGTCCTGAGCAGAGTGGGGTATTAATATGAAAACTACAAAACAGCTACATGGAGTCTGACAGTTGTGATTCTGAGTGTGCTTTTCAGGTGTTAAAAACGTTCAGCTTACCAGGTAAGAATAATAAACTAATACTGCACTTGTACCATATATAAGCAAGGACCTGTAGCACTCCAGTGGTCTTCTGTTTTGCCTATTCCAATAATTCAGGTGCCTTCAGTTTGCAGGATCTACTTGTCTGTCTGGGACAACAATCCCAGCAGTGAGCTTGCTGATGGTCCCAGCACTTGTTGGTGCTGTTCCCTTTGAATTCAACTTTCTGTGTCTACTCCGAGGCTGTTGTATTTCTTTACTAAAAGCTGAGGCACTCATTCTCTTTCTCTTTTCCTCCCCAGGAAGGTGCAATGGATTTACTGAAAGAACTGAAAAGTATGCCTATGACTTTGGATTTACTGCAGGTGAGTTGCACAGTTGAGGTAAAAAGCTGAAGTCTGCATCTGGGTGAGTTCAAACTGTTGCCTAAATAAACTCAATAGATTTCCTCACACTTCTTGCCTGATGCAAAGCATCAAAATAAACATTAAATCCGATAAAATACTGCTAAACTTGGATTTTGGACTGGCAGTTAAACAGCTCTGGGTCACCATGTGCTGCCTGTAACTTGTGCACAGGTGATGAGACAAAAGTGAGTAACTGCTCAAATCTTGGTTTTAGGCTGCAAAAAGAGGAGAGACTGGGTGAAAGTAGCAAACACAGGGCAGTCGTGGGAGCAGTTCTTTGTAAATGGTGATATTCAGGATGCTGGGGATGAGTGAGCAGAATTACAATTTGGAGGTTATGATGCATTTTGGGGTTTTTCACTCGAAGCTTGAATGTCACTTCTAGGTATGTAGGGAAGGGATTTGTGGGAGATTGGATGTGTCTTCTGCTCAGTTTAAAGAAGCTGGAGAGTGTAATCTTGCTCTTCCAAAGTGTAAGGGTCATAGAATCATTCTGCAAGCCCTTGGATCCTCATATCTTGGGCATCACTTTGACTTCGTTGTGGTTATTTGAGATTTCAGTTAGTAACAAATAAAGAATCTGTTCTGGAGTGGTTCACTGGGGTGTTTGTTCCCTTGCAGTCCACCCGCATTGGGATGTCGGTGAATGCACTGAGGAAGCAGAGCACAGATGAAGAAGTGATATCACTTGCCAAATCCCTCATCAAATCTTGGAAGAAACTTCTAGGTAAGGAAATCAGCGTGTTCCTGTCAAAGTCAGCTTGTGAAGAAGCTGGCTTCAGTAGGAGGCTGAGTTTTTTGGTAGACCTTATCTCTTGATCTGAATAAAACATTCTAGCAAATCAGCCTTTACAATTCCACCCTCTGTCTTTCAAGTTTGGTGTCCTATCATGCATCCCCCTAGATTTAGCTCCTGTTTAGTCAGCTCATCCTTGGAAGAACATTGAAAGCTTCAGGACTATTAACTTGTACCTCATCATACAATAATTAGCAGTGTTATTTGTAGAAATGGTATCTGTGCTCTGAGCCCTCTGCTCCAGCTTGTGCTCTGTGTGGCATTAACACTGTGCTGTCAGCCTCGTGCAACAGCTCAGGAAGGGAGGTGCTGGAATGCATTTTGGGTGGTGAGTTGGAGAAGGATCTTAATTCACCACCTTGTGGATAAACTCACATGGAGTGTTTCCAGCTGGGGAGGCTTTCCAGCTTACAGGCTCTTATTTCTTGCTAGGCTGGATGAGGGTTAAAAGCACTCTTTTCCTGTCCTGTCTGGATTGTCACCTCCTCATTAGATTGGGTGTGTATTGGCTGGGTTCAGACAATTTACCTCTGGGTCTGTCTTGTTCTACAGTGTCATGAAAGTCCTCTCCAGGGTTGTGCTGTTGGCTTTCAGCAGCACTTGGGAATCAGAAGAAGCTGTACTCCCACAAAGACCAGCCTGTACTGGTCCTTCAGCTGGTGTTGGCTGGAAATTCTGCTTTTAGTGGTGCTTGAGAGAACTTGATCTAATCCCTGCTCAGCAGCCTCTGAAAGAAACTTTTGTGATGAGGCATGTCTTGTGAGGGAGCTTATCTCCCAGGCAGGGAAGGTGATTGCTCTCAAGTTTGGTGAGGAAAGCTTTTGTTTGAATTAGTTTCTGCTTGGAGGCAAGGAAAGCTCTGTTGGAAAGCAGGAAGGCCATAAAGGCCTTTCTCCTGATTCTTTTTGGGAGAATAATAACTTGCTTTTGGATAGTGTGAAAACATTGATGAGTGTAGGCAGGGCTGTAGCATAGAGACCAGTTCTGAACTGATTCCTCTTTTGAACATAGATGCTTCTGAGGATAAAAATGAGGAGAAAAAGAAAAGCCTGTCCTTGCCAACATCTTCCTCCAAGGAGACTGGTAACTCAAGAGACCAAAGGTAATACTTCCCTTTTTCCAAAGATAATACTTCCCTTTTTCCAAAGATGACACTGTTAGAGAATTTCAATTTTCTTAAGACACTTTAATTTTTATTTTTAAGTGTCTGATTCAGGAATTTTGTGTAGTCAAATTCCTGGTCACAGACACTGGAAGTGTTTCTTCTTCAGGGTTGATCTTTGTGGTGTTATTAATTAACTGTAATGCAGAAATACACACCCACAAATTACTGTGTCTTTAGTGAGTTTTAAAATTTTATTCATATTTTATTTCACGTTTTTTACTTTTGGTTATATATTATCTATTAGTGGAACATTCCTCTCTTCTTTTTTATGTTGCATTTTTATTTATTTTTCTTTCTTTCTAGCTTTGAATTCCTTAGAATGAAGATTATTTCTGGCCTTTGCAGTGTCAAGTGATGGATGGGATTGATTGATAGATGATTACAGTAAAACTTCCATTTCTTTGTCCTTGACAAATCCCAGCAGAAGTCCCCTTTTCCCTGTGGTTGCTGTCCCCCAGCTGGCAGGTCAGCTGCACGCTTGCTCTTTGCCGTGCCTTGAATGCTGCATCCTGTTTCCACTGCTTGTGACTTAAGTTGTTGAGTGCAGGCAGTGATCAAAGGGGAGGGGGAAAATGGGATTTAAAGCTTTATTCTAGAGACTTCTCTCAGCCTCAGATCCCAGGAGGGTGTGTGCTTCCTAGATTTGGCTCTTAAGTGATTTAGCCAATTTCCCAAGTTTGACAGAAGATTTAGAGTATTCAGGCTGTAGTCCTGCTGGTTTGCAGGATTTTCCATGTTTGCAGCCTTTGTTGGTCACTTTCTTGTCACTTCTTTATGTTTGCTCATCTCTCTCAAGGCTTGGCACTTCAGGGTGAGCCTTTGCAGCTTGACACAGAGCTGCTGATGGAAAGAAGGCTGCTGATGCTGAGCTCCATGACTTTAAATGATTGCTATCTTTGGTTATCTTGCTTCCATAAAATGGGAAAAAGGATTTGCTAAGTGTTGCAATGAAAGGACTGGGGAGACTTCACAGCCAGGATGGAGTTCAGTGATGCAGTGCAGAATGGGAGTCAGGGCTGTCCAGATCTGTGTGGATCTCTGTAGGATTTCACTCAGAACAGGATCTTGGCTGTAGACAGAGAGACAAAATCCCTCCTTACAGCGTCCTTGCTTTGCCACTTACTGTGGGGTATGTGGAGTGGAGCTGTCTGGCTTGTGCTACTGATGGTCCCTTGTGCCTTGATGTGCTGCAGATACTGCAGTTTTATGGGTTTTTTTAGTCCTTGATGCTTTTTACATGTATTCATCATTCCTCAGCCTCCATCTTCTGACTAGCAAAGCAACCCCTTGGCTGTGAAGGATGAACAGAAGCCAATGGAGTAGTGTAGCCTAGGCCAGAAGCAGGGGCCAGCTCCTGGTGTCAGTCTGTTGAGCCAGGCTCTCTTCCAGAGATAGGAATGCTTCTCCAGTCCTGCAAAATGAACTACTATTCTGCCTTAAAAAAAAAATAATAATTTATTAGTGGAGAAGAGTCTCTGTTCTTTGAAGCAGAAACTGCAGTGGAGTCTGACTGGTTGCTCAGTGTGTGATAGCTGGTTCAGATGAGGCTGCTGTCAAGACACCAAAGAAATCCGTTTGTATTCAGATATTTCAGCCTCTTAGTCTGATAGATTTTGGCTAGGCCTTCCACTTTGGTCAGGGAGAAATATTTGACTAACTCTTGGCCTGAAACTCATCTTGCTTTCTGGAGCACAGATGTAGCAATCTGTATGTAGTTACTGGAGCTATCGTTGCAAGACCTGAAGGCTCTGAGCCAGCCAGCGTAGAGCTGGCACCTGTGAATTTAGATGCTGCATTACTCTAATCCAAAGCATATTCTGTTTTGCTGTAGAATTTCAGACTCATAGTGGAGTACATTTTAATGGGCTGTGTCTAATGTTTCTGTCTCTGGCAGCACGAGGTTTTTCTTTTCCAGGGTTCTCTAAACTGCCTTTATTAGGAGGTTTTGGATCTGTGGCCTGAATTTAGCTCTTCTGTGGGATTTTCTTCCAGTGTAGCTCTGAGTTCTTGCAGTCCCTGGCTGCTGCTTTGCCACCATTTTGTTCCAGCATAGCCTTGTTTTATGTATAAACTTTTGCTGCCTGGATAGATTTACAGGCTCTCTCTCCTGTTTAACAGGAACAGTGTGAACCACAAGGATTTCCTGAAATAAGTCTTTTAGGTGTTTTTGAGCTCCATTTCCCAACAATTCTATTTATAAACTAACCTCTAAACCTTAATAAATAATTTTCTGTCTTTGGAATGGCTGAGAAGTCTGTTTCATCTAATTCTTGAGGGATCAGCTCTCATCTCAGGGCATGGATGACGTGTGTGTGTGCAGGCAAATATGTCTTTCCCCATCAGCTAACAGAAATGGGACTACCTTGCATCTTTTTGAACTTTTTTCCACCCCCAGGAAATAAACATCTAAATATTTAAGTCGATAGAATTTGCAGATAGAACCTTCCTGAAAATCAAGTATTACCTCTGCAAATGCAGGTTTGAAGACCTGTGTTTAGGGACTCACTGTAGTGAAGGTCAGTGTTCTGAGTTCACACTGAGGTCACTGAGTTCACACACAGGGTTTTGCTCTGGGAGACCTTTGTTAGTTTGCTTGCAAAATGACACAAAATTTAAATCTGGAAGAGTTCTCAGGGAAACTCTTCCTGCAGCCCCTTCCCAGCACAGCACAAACTCTGCCCAAGCTGTCCCTGACAGGCTTTTTACAAGCTCTTTGACAGCCCCAAAAAACCTCAGGGCAAGGCATTTCCACAGCTGCCCTTGGCAGTGTTTCTAATTCATAGCTCACCTTTACAGTTTAAAACTTACTCTCAATCAAGACCTATATTACTAAACCCATTTCTACATGCTTTTGTGGATTTTTTCCTACCATCTCCATTTGTAAGGAATTTCAGGACTTGTCTCCTTTAAGTTTTCCTTGCCACAAACCACCTATATTCCTTCAGTCCTTCCTTTTATTGTAAGTATGTTTTTTAGGCCTTTTGCCTTTGTCCTTCGGGAAGTCTAATTTTTCCAAACTATTTTATGCAACATGAGAAGCTGTGATTTTTTAGATGGGTTATTCCTGAATTATGGGTTATTCCTTAGTGCATGTTCTGGTATATACCCCCATGAATGCTGCCTGTGATTTGTGTGTAGCTTCTTAAGCACAAAAGTACCTGATGGCAATTTGTGCATTCCATATGGGAGAAAATCATCATCTAATGGATTGTTTACAGCCTAAGTTGTTTCTTCTTTTTGTAACATGTGCAGTGTAGATCCTGTTAAATGTTTTGAGCTGTTTGGAAACAAATCTGTTCTTTAATAGGCTCCTGCAGTGCTGGCCAGTAAAACCAGCTAGTAAAAAGTGGTTTTATTCAGCTGCTGGTCAAAGAGAAACACAGTGAGCTCACAATACAATCTTCCTCACAGAGTGCATCATCACCTTCATCTGAGCAAGAAGTTAAAGTTCTGCTTTGGTTTGACCTGAACAATTTGCTGAAGGTTCACTGGTGGCTGCTTCTGAAAAGGGCTTGGCAAGGCTCTGAAGTGTGGAAATCCAGTAGCCCCAGTGGTGATCTGTGGGATTTGAGCCAGACTGGATCTGACCTTAGTCACAGGAGCTCCCAGGATAAGTCCCTAAAGTCATCTGGCTCAGTTTGTGCGGCAGCAGATTCGGAAGGTTTCCAGCTTAGCACTGTTTTTTTGTGTGCTGACTAATCCTTTCCAGGACAGTGTAGTGGAAGTGCTTGTTCATAGCGGATTTATTTTTGATGGCAAAGAACTGGCAGTAGTGACCCAGCTTAACAAAAATTTTCAAGTCTCTTGGATTTTCGAGGAGATACTGCCAGCATGGCTCTTTGTGCAATAATGGTACCAGGCATTGGCCATAAATACAGTGAATTTTACAGCCCAATCACCAAAGCCAGAGCAATCTCTGATAAAAAAAAAAAAAAATTGCTGTTCTGCTGCCTAGATTTAGGGGGGAGAACAAAGCTCTAGAAAATCATCTGTGAATAACCCAGATCTTTTACCAGCAGTATTTGCAGGGCTGACTAACTCCACGTGCAGATGTTAGGCTTTCTGGGTGCACAACCAGCTGAGCTGCTCAGTGAGGTACCTTCTCTGCATGCAGACCCTGCAGCAGTGACTCAGCCTGCCCACATCATGTGTTGATTGTGCAGGCAGGTCTCCATCCAGCTCCCCTGGCAGGTGACCCGACTGAGTCAGCCACAGCAGGCAGGTGTTTGCGTTCCCTTGCCTGTGCCCATGATTGCTCTCAGGTGGAAACGGAGTTATTTTTGGGAGCAAAGCAGTATTTCTTAGTTCTGTGCTAGCTTGGCAGCTGTGTGAGCTGTGTGTGGCTGTGTAGGGGTGCTCTTCTGTGAGATGAGTAATCAGAGTCTTGCTCAGATTACAGGAAAAAGGAAGAAGCTTTTATGTGCTACACTTTGTTGGTGGTGTTTTTTAAATATCGAAGTTGAAGGAGACATTTTCTTTCTTTTTCTTAGCACAGCAGCTCCTTCTAGAGCCTTCTGCTTGCTTTCTGCTGAGAGCACTTATGGGCTTGGTGTCCTGCAAAATTAAAGAGGAAAGAAGTACCATGAATCTGCACAGCACTGCCAAACTGAGAGAGTGCTGATGGTCTCAGATGTCCTGAGTGTATTTGGGTTATTGGTGGTGTCCAACAGTAACGTTTTCACTTGATGCCCAGTGGTGCAGCAGCTGATATGTGTTGAATAACACAAGATGGTTGGCAGGGTTGTCTATGGATTAAACCTCTGCTGGCAGCCAGCAGTGTCCACAGGAGAGCTCTTGTCTGGGCTGAGGGCATTAGCTGCTGTGTTGTGCTCTGTGCTGAGACAATGACTTTGCACTGTGTTCTGACTGGTTCTGTATTGTGATTAACAGGATGCTTGGCCACATACCTGCTGCTCCCTTCTCTGCTCAGTGGCCCAAACTGAGACATTCTGACAGGTGAAGTTTTTCTTTTAGCTCCAACAAAAGGCAGGAGCCTCCAAAGACTCCGACCACCCCCAAAATCACCACCTTCCCTCCGGCCCCCATCACCTGCGACGCTGTGCGCAACAAATGCAGGGAGATGCTGACAGCAGCTCTGCAGGCTGATGGTAAGTGCTGGGGGAAGCCCTGCATCACCTCAAGTGCTTCACAGCTCCTGGAGCATTGTGACAGAGACTGTCAGTGCCAACTCAGCTTAGACACGCTCTTCTGGAGCAGCCTTGTCAAAGGATTATTGCCAGCGGCTCAGTCTAGCCACTGGTCACCCCTCTGATGAAATGGCTGCTATTGCAGCATTTTCAGACACTTACACAGGGACTCGGCTTGAGCTGGAGGCACAGCCTGTCAGGCAGTGGCTTTTAAGAACATGGGGTTACTGTCCAGATTTGTAGCTCAGAAATACTGAGCCTGGGAAGCCCTGGCCTGGTTGGAAGCCACTGAGCTCCTGTTTCTGCTGTCTTACAGATGACTACATCGCCATTGGTGCCGACTGTGAGCACATAGCAGCCCAAATTGAAGAGTATATCCTTCCTGTACAGTGCTTCCTCGCTCCAGCAGTGAAATCCATGTGCTCAAAGGAAAAATGGGATTGTCTGTGCATAAATGTTCTGCTGCAGCTTGTCAGGGTTCTGGGTCTGGTTCCAGCTCTGCTTGGCTGAGTCCTGGGTCACTAAGGAACTACCAGTGTGGAATTGGGAGCTCAGGGACTGTAATCCCTAGTTTGTCCTTCCCAACAGAGTGCTGTTTCCTGCTTTTAATTCTGCTTCCAAATACATGCAACTTCCCTGTGCTCCCTGTTGAGGAGAGTGTGCTGATCTAGACAAAAGCAATGGACAGGATGGAGCAATGAGGATCAAGTTCTATGTCAATGTGAGATAAGACAGGAGTTTGCTTGGTTTGGGAACTGTGGGGTCAGAGGTGCAGCTGGGCTCTCTGAGTGGAAGGGTTTGTGGCTGCCTTGCTGAGAGAAAGGGCAGGTTGTAAAACCTGAGCATAACGGAATATTGTCAGCACAGTGAAAAAGCCCAAGCTGGAAGCCCCTGGACTTTAGGATTGTATAAACCAGTTCTCAAATCCAGCACTGATCTCCCAGATGCTGCTGTTGTTGGCTCCCAGCACCTTCATCTGTGTCCTGGCAGTGGGTGACACTCCCTGCTCTTCACGGGTGGCTGGGAAGAGCTTGATGCCTCTGGGTTGGTTGCAGGCTCCTTGACTGCCCTTACGCATCTACCAGGATGTCAAGAACACCGACATGAAATACAAAAACCGTGTGAGGAGCCGCATCTCCAACCTGAAGGACTCCAAAAATCCTGAGCTGAAAAAGAATGTGCTGTGTGGGGCCATCACCCCTGAGCAGATCGCGGTGATGACCTCAGAGGTGAGGGAGCCTGAGGAGCAGGGTTTGCTTTTTAGAGGGAACATTTCCTGAGGCTTAGCTGGAGGCAAAGAGCTGGGCTGCTGCCAGGGTTGCAGATTCCTCAGTAGCTGCTGCCAGAGCACATGGAGTGTGCTAGCAGTGGGGTTTGCATTGTGGAGAGTAGTTTGTTGGGCCTTCACATCATCGTGGGGTTTTGGGTGTGGAACAGAAACCAGGATTGGAGCAGGCTTTCTGTGTTAATGCCCTTCTGTAAGCCTGCCCTGTCCAGTTGGCTGTTTCCAGTATAATGGGTGTGGTGGTAAAACTGGGCAGATGTGATTTTATTGCTTTTTTTTTTGTAAATTTTATTTTTTTTTAAGGAAATGGCCAGCAATGAGCTGAAAGAGATCAGGAAAGCCATGACAAAAGAAGCAATCCGGGAGCATCAGATGGCCAAGACAGGAGGGACACAGACTGACCTCTTCACCTGTGGGAAATGCAAGAAGAAGAACTGCACCTACACCCAGGTTGGTTTTCTGGCTCCTGTCTTGGCCTCTGCACAGGACATGATCTGTCACAGTCACGAGCTCTCACTGCTCCATGACAGGCCCTGCAGCATGGCACAAATTTTGCTACTGGTGGACAGAATATACTTGAGGCTCTCTAAGTACTTCTGCACGTTTACTTGGAGCTTCTGCAAGAGCAGGAGATGTGCAGCACTGAGGAAACTTTTAAAAGTATAGCAGTGCTCTACACTAAAAGTGGGTGCTGGGAATGCTGGGATTCAGACAAGCAAGGAGTGGGTAGTGTAGAGGAGAGGCTGCAGAAACTGAGTCAGATGTTGATGGTATTGAAAGTATAAATTAAGAATATGGATAACCTGCAGCTGGACAAGTCCTGACTTACTTAAAATCAAAAAGCATGAAACGGATGAAACAAAAGGAGTAAGTGAAGCTGGGATGTGAGCAGACAGGATTTTTCTTCTCCATAGCCAGCTGCTGGAAGCCTTGTGCATTACCAGTGCTTTTTAGCTCCCATGTTCCTGCCAGGCATCTGGAGATAAATGTGCCTTTGCTGTGAGTCAGTGGTTTAGAATGTGCAGATACCCAAAAATGCACCAGCAGCCACCAGATTGCTGCTGTGTGACTGCGCACAAACTGCGTGTGCAAGTGCCGGGTGAGACTCCTGCATATGCTTGGACTTAACATACAAACACATGGAAAGAGAAGGAGATCCAGGAATCTGACCAGGCAGTTTCCTTTGGCTCAGCAGCAGCCTTGCATCCCACAGGCTGGCTCAGGAGAGGGGCCTCACTCTGCCAGTGCTCCCAGTAAGCATTCCTGGGCTGTCCCAGCATATGGGACTGTCTCCACTTGTAGTGGACTGGAGTTTGTCTGCCTGGAATTTGGACAGGAGACGACAGGGTCTTCTAAATAGAAATATCAGGAGGTTTCCTGTATTTTTATTCATTTTCCGGTGAAATCTCTAGTGGGTGATGAGATGTTGGAAGTCCCAAGTAGATGAACTGGCATTTATGAGCATGTTGGAAGCAGGCAGGAAGGGGGGAGAATTACAGAATTTAGCTATCCTTGCATGCTTGCAAAAATGGTTCATTTGCATCATGCAAACACTGTGACTCCTGCATATTGGGTAATTACACACGTAGATCACCATAATCACCCCTTGGCACAGTTCTACTGCCTGACTAGTGCAGGGAGTACCAGTGTTTTCAGTCTAGATCTGCCTTGTGGTATTCAAATGCCATGAAAATCTGGTTTTTAGTAAAGTATGTGTTTCTGGCAAGAGCCAGTCAGAGGCAGCAATCACATCTGGGTTAAATATCAGAGTTCCTTAATGGCTCAAACACAAACCAGACTGGAAATGTGCAGAACTTGGTAACCTGGAGTGTGTTCTTGTGAGGCCAAGATGTAGGACTGGTCTGTAAATGGGAATGGCTTGAGTGCTTTTTTATGCATTGCTGTGGAGCACAGGTTTTGTAATGTCACTGTTGGCCACATCCCTTCTTGGGGGACAGTTTGGGGAGGGATTGGCTGTGGATATGTCCACTTCCAGAGTCACCTGCAAGGAATGGGCAGCAGATGGGGTGAGGAGGGAAATATGTACCCCAAAACTTGTCACGCAGGTAATGTCAGGCTTGAGAGGGTCAGGCTGTGTGTACAGGTGTGTGTCTGTGTAACACAACAACCAGACTTATTTTACTGGAAAGCTCCTTTTGCCCTCCCAAGCCTCGGTCTCATTGATTTTGTGAGCCCAGCACGAGTGCCTGGAGGCCAGAGGGACAGGGCCATGTGTGATGCTCAGCTCTCACCTCCCTTCTGTCCCCCCCAGGTGCAGACCCGCAGCTCTGATGAGCCCATGACCACCTTCGTCGTGTGCAACGAGTGTGGGAATCGCTGGAAGGTAGCGCACCAGGGCTATTACTGGCACTGAGGGGTGTTGGGGTGGCTGCACACACCATGCTGCAGGCACTTGGCTGCTACTCAGAGGTGCTTGCCAAGCCCTTACTAGCTCTACAGTGTGATCTTCCCTCCCAGCACAGAGGCAAGAGCTCCTGGGTTCATCCCATCTCAGCAGACCAGCTGGGGTCAAGTCTCACTTCTACATTCCCTGCTCTTTCCTCATACCCTTCTTCATAACCTGCTTTACAGTGCTTTCCATGCCGCCTCTGCCCTCTGAGGGATAGTGGTGATGATGTTCAGGATTTCAAAATTGCTCTTTCGTGCTGTGCACAGAGCTCAGGGGTGAGCAGAAATGATGCCACAACAAAGTGCCAAAGAGCCACAGCCAACAGATTCAAACAGGAGCTCCCTTTGGCCTCTACTTCTGAGAACCCCCAAGCCCTTGCCAGCTTCTGAAACAAACCCACACCTCGATCCTTACCTTCTTCTGCAGCTCCCCTTGGCAGTGAGGTTTCTAACTGGGGTTTAAACTCGGTTCTCTTGCAGTTCTGCTGACATGTGCCATGGCCCGAGAGCGGCAGCCAAACGCAGACCCGAGCGCAGCCTCCACACGCCGGCTCCCACGGCAATTGTGTTTTGTGTCCCAGTGAGTTTGCATTGTCACATGCTGAGAGCAGCAGCGGGGAGGCCTGGGCCTCGCAGAGAGCCACAGCCCTGGGCTGACAGGTTGGCAGGAGAGCTCACTAAACACACCCAGTCATTACTTTCTCATCTAAGCGAGTACGGTCACTTTCTCTTCAAAACTAATATTAAACATTTTTGTCAGTTTCTGACTTTTATTTCAGCCGTGTGTGCAGCACTTTGTTTTTCCAGTGTGAGAACTTGACAGGCGGTCTGTGTCCAGGTGGATGAGGACTGAATAATGCCTGGAGCAGCAGAAAGTGAGATGTGACTTGTAGGCTGACCCTCTGTGCGTGCAGGCTTGTTCCTGTCACCTCATGGAATCTCAACCACTGGGCCAAGCCCTGGGGCGGCTGGGTGGGCAGTACCGTTGACAGAAAACAGCTTTTGGGGCACAGATCAGATGTTGCTTTCCATCTTGGCAGCATTCACTGGATTTTGCAGTGATTCCTTGGCATCTCGAGCCTTTAAATGCTAACAGCATTGGCAGCTGCAAAGACAAGGATGTACTGCCCAGGTTGTAACAGACTTTGAAAGCTTTGTGACACCAGTGACACAAAATCTCACCCCAAACAGCTCAGATGGAGTCCCAAGCACTTTCTTGCTTGTTTTTGCTCTGCTCTTAGCTTGACAGCTGAAAAACAACCTGGAGTTTCAGAGGGGCTTGCTGGAGAGGCTCAGGAGGAGGGAAAATGCTGCAAATTCAGGAAAATTTCCAGAGGCTTGGATCTGGAGAAGGTAAGCGCTAGAGGAAGGGGTGGGAGCTGTTAGCACTCAGCTGTAGAAGTGGAGGAGGTTTGAAGTGAGCTCAGAGCTGGTGCTTGGAAGGGGTCAGATAAGGAAAAGATGCAGTAACAAAGCCAGCCCCAGATGCCACATCTGCAGATGTGACCCTGTGAAAGGGACCTGCACAAGCTCCTTCTGGGAGGTAACCAGAATCTGGTGGGGAAATTCTGAGCTCACCACAGCTTTAAGCCAGACTTAAAATCCCTCTTCTTTCCTTTTCATAGCCTTTAACTGGGCTGATGCAGCATTTGGGGGACCCCAGCAAGGGCTCTGGGTCTGAGGCTGTCCAGGAACAGTGCTGTGCCCTGCAGCTCCTGTGCTGACGAGCAGGGCAGGAGCATTTGCAGTCACATCTCTCATGGCATTGCTTCCCTCTTCCACAGTGAAAAACAAGTATTTCCACTGGCTTCCCAGCATGCCAGACAGCAGACACTGAGCAGAGACCTCGGAGATGTTTGGAGAGGAGTAAGCAGCCACATGAAAGCAGCGGAAAACGTGCTCCCAGCCCCTTTGAGGGCTCTGCTGCTCCGGAGGCAGGGATCCCACCAGCATCCTTTGCTCAGGGCTTTCACTTTACAGGGTGCAGCCAAGTCTCCCAAGAAGGAAAATATTCAAAGATGCTGACAACTCCTTTAAGCCTCACGAGTCTTGTGGTGAATGGGATTATTCAAGCCAGGCTTGGGAGGGAGCAATGTCCTTGCAGTGATGCTGAAAAAAAGCTTCGGGATCTGAAACCCATGCTGACCACGGCACTGGCTTGTGCACTGGGAAAGAGAGCCAGCTCTTTACCACTGCCTCTTGTCTTTCTTCTCGTGTTCCTGTGAGGAGTAGAGCTGAGCTTGTGTACAGCCTTCTGACAATCCTAAAATTATGTACTGAGAGTCCCAAGCAGGAGTTTGGGAAAAGAACCATGTCATTTTACAGTGCCAGTTTCTGGGATAACAGCGAGGAGAGCCAGGGAGGGGAAGCACAGTGGACAAAGAGGTGTTTCAGAAGTAAGGATTTGCTTGTAAGGTGTTTAAAAGGGATTGGGAGCAAGAGAAAAACTAGATTATCTGGTGGTATTGGCGTCTTCCCTGTGCTGAGACCTCTGGCGTGTGTGTAGGGGCTTTCACCCCCTGCCATGCTCTTGAACAGCTTCAGGCATGTTCAACCTCCAGCCCTCAGGTTGGGGTCACATTTGAGAGTATTTCCCTTACAGAACAAACCCAGAACTAAAGCTTCCCCTTTGCAGGGTGGGGATGCTGTAAGGGTGCAGACTGGGGGAAAACCTGCCAATAATAACAATACCGACATTCCTAATAAACCATTGCTGGTCTCTCTCAAAAATACATTTTCTTGAACTGTATTTCCAGCTTGGCAAAGAAAACTAAATTTACTGACATGAATTTCCACACAGTCATGCCATGAGGAAGGAAGGAAACAAAAACAAAAAAAAAAAGCTGAAAGAATTGGTTTGTTTAAAAAATATGTTCAATAAAAAGCACTTTTTTTCTTTGGAAGGGCTGAAGAGAGGAGGGGAAGGGATGGATAAATAAGAAACTGCTGTGGTGGGTCAGGAAAAGCAAAGACTGGCAGCAAAACCCCTGTGTTGGCTTTGTTTCAGTGTGAAGGGCAGGGACAGACTTGTTTTAATCCTGTGTGCTGAGGCATAAATCAGTAAATCATTCCTTGTGCCGTACAAAACCACATGGGAATTCTGTATCCTCCCTCTGACACTTCCCAGCCTGCGTGGAGCCCAGGTCCCTGCTCAGTGAGGGACCAGGGCAGACTCCTGGGCTTCTCCCTGCTGGCAGGGCAGGTCTGGGTCAGCTGGGAGCTCTCATTCAGGGGTCCTGGTGCCTGTGGGTTCTGCAGGAGGGCAAGCAACACCTGAACATGTGTTGTCCCTATCTCCCAGGTCCTTGAACCAAGGATGCAGGATGCTCTGGGTTTGGGGTGACAGCATGTGGTGTCCTGGGGCTGGAGCAGTGATGTGTGAGGGGCCTGGTGGGGGAGGCAGCTGTAAGACACCCCTGTCCACCCCCCCAGCACATCCCCATCGTCCCTTCAGGCCCCTCAGAGCTCCACCCTCTGCTCCATCTGGATCCATCTGGAGTACAAACAGGCTCTAGCACCACCCCCTGCCCTCTGGGCCACCTCAAACAGCTGGAGCGAGGTAAACCTGACAAGTTTTTATATGTACAGAGATGCTCATCAACCCCCCCCCGCTCCCGCACCTCAAGTCCCCCAGTAAAAGCCAACCAAAAGAGCATTTAAAATTAAAAGTAAAAAAAACCCAAACCAAACCAACAACAATCGACCTCCCCCCCACCTCAAAAACCCCCCAACCCAGTCCCCAACTGGGTCTCAGGTGGCAAACGGGGACGTGCTGTGTCCCCAGGTGTGGTGGAGATGGGATTAAAGTGACCTCTTCAAAACGGGGTGTGGGGGGAGCCAGGCCCCCGGTGCTGTCCTGTGCTCCCCCAGCTCACTCTGGCCAGCGCTGGGGACAGGGCAGGGAATCAGTAGTATGAGCTGGCCCAGGCTGTGCCCTGGGGACAGTCCTGGAGTGTGGCCCAGACACCGGGGTGACAGTTCATAGGTAAAAAGCTAAAAAGTTGGTGGGGGCTGGCAAGGAGGGCGGCACAGGGGAGGAGGCACTGAGCCCCCCCTCAGGCCACTGTGTCCCCACTGGTGTCCTCCACAGCTGGCAGGTGCCCTTAGGACTCCGAGGAGGAGTGGGAGACGCTCTGGAGCAGCGATTTGTAAATGGCAGAGTTCAGGAAGCGGGGGTAGGAGTCTCTGTGCATCAGCGTGTAGATCTGGAGCTGCGCGTCGTCGAAGGTGTGTGAGGACGGCTCCTGCATCTTCCGGTTGATGACCTCCCGCACCCGTGAGTCCAGGCTCACCTGGGAGGCACGGAGAGAAACTGCGGGCTGGGGGACACCAAAGGACAAACCCCCAGCCCCAGCACCCATTCCTACACCCACTCTCACGGGAAATTGGGTATCAACGCGGCACCAGATGTGAGGAGACCACAGGGTGCTCCATCCCAGAGAATATTGGCACTGAAGCCTTGGTGGTTTGGGAGGATTGCAGGGAGGAGTGGGAAGCTCTCTGGGTCCCCTCTGTGTCCCCCGGCTGGGCACAGGGAGGTGGGGTGGGGTGCTCCTGCCCTGGGTACACCCACTCCGGGGATGCTGGCGGCAGGGATGCAGCATTTCCTCAGCCCGCTGGTGCCCTCGTGAGGTCTCGGCCCCGCAGCACAACCCGGCCCGCGGTCCCACCGCCGGCAGCGTCCTGGGGGTTTTGGGGGGCTGGATATCCCCTTCCCACCGCCGTTACCCTGCCAAACTCATCCCCAAACTGTCGCAGGGCTCTGTCAGGAGCTGGAACAGAGCCCTCTCCCTAAGAGCCCTCCCCAGCCCCATTTTAGCCTGAGCCCTCCCCTCAAAGGCTGTGCCTCCTACCTCCTTGGGAGAGAGGATGGAGATGTAATCCTCGTAGATCATCCTGGCCTTCTCGTCAATGGTATGCTTGTTGCACTCGGTTTTGAGCTCCTCACATGCCAGCCAGAAGAGCATGTTCTCCTCGCTGTACTCAGTCCGCAAAAACTCCCGGAAGACGTTGCGCCCCGCCGGGCTCTTCATCAGCTTGTCGAAGGACTGTGCCCAGCCCTGCACCTCCTCCGGTGTGGGTTTGGCGCTGACAGGTCCGGGGGAAGGCAAGGGGATGGGTTACAGCTGGCCAGGGAGGGCTGTGGGTCCCCACTGTGTCCCTCCTGCTCAGCCCTGGTCCCTTCCCAGAGGAACTGTGCCCAAAACCATCCCTGTGCTCATGATGAAGCTGTTTCTGCTCAGGCTCCAGAGTTACGGAGCTTTCAGGGGTCAGTTATGGGGTCTGTCCCACCTCTGCTCAGCCAGGCTGGAGCGTGGCCTTGCTTTTGGCTGGATTTCCCAAACTGGGATGTATTTTGGTGCTGGCTTTGCAGAAATCCCAAAGGGAGCAAAAGCACTCCCGTGGCAGAGAGGGAACTCTGCCAAGAGAGGCTGGCATGGGTCCATCACCCCTCTTAGCGGAGGAGGGAGAGAGGGAGGCTGCTCCCCAGCAAATGCTCAGCACCTGCTCAAGCAGGCCAGGTACACTCATTATCCACGGCTAATTACCACATCTGACCCTAACCCAGCTGTGCCAGGCACTGCACAGAGCACCCAGGCTGTGCTGTCTGAGGGAGGTCACACTTGTCACTCAGGACACAGGGCTGGGTGCCATGGAGGGTGGCAGAGGAGACAGTGCCATGCTGTGCCATGCTTGTCTACAGCACTGCCCTTGTACTCACCACGCTTCACAGTTTGGAATGGTCTCCAGTTTGGTCTCCCGGGATGCCCTCCATGCTCGCTCCCGGTCCTCGTTCCTAACAGGGAGACAGAAAGGTAGTCAGGGGCATTGGGGACACATGTAGACCCCACCTCGACCCCTGAATCTCCTCCGTGGGCACCAGCACCCCCCACCCATGCCTTCCTCTCACCCGCTGCCCTGGTGCTGTCACTGTGCAAGGGTGTCCCTGTGGTGTCCCTGTGGTGTCCCTGTGGTGTCCCTGTGCTCAGGCGCTGCTGTGGCCCCGGTCCTGCTCCACCACCCGGGCAGTGTGCCAGGGATGTGTGCCAGAACTGAGCCGAGCCGGAGTGGCCGCAGCAGCCGGCAGAGGTCAGTGCTGGATTGGCCCAAGGCGAATCCATCGTGAACTGTCACGAATAATCACCAATAAATAAACAAAGGTTTGTTGGTGACACGCCAGCACCGGTCCAGCCTGGAGGCAGACGGTGGGATAGAAGTGTTGGGGCTTGGGGTTGCGGTGTTCCCTGTCCCTGTGTCCCCTTGCCCCTGGGGGTGCTGGTGGCACAAGCAGCCACCAGCCAACTTCCCTTGGGCCCTTGCATTTCGGTGCCCGGCACTGACCGCAGCCCTTCCTGCTTGCGACACCGTCCCTTGCTGCTCACACAGGACTGACTGTGCAAACCTCTGTCCCAGCGTGGGTGGCTGGGGTGGGTGAAGCTGTGGGCATGTCCCTGCCTGTGCCACCCCCAGGGCTGACTGTCTGGCATGCCTGAGCCCCACGCAGCAACCAGCACTGCTTGCTCCAGGAACAGGATATGTGAGGGATATCTGTCCCATATCTGGGATTTCTGCTCTATCTCTGCTCACAGGCTCTTGCAGAGATGAAGGAGAGATATACGGAATGCCACCAAGCCCAGGGCAGTGTCTAGGAGGGAGATGCATGGGGCTCAGCTCCAGGGCTTGTTGCTCCTCCAAGCTGGCTGCTCTGGGCGGCTGTAAAGCCCAAAGCTGCTGCAAAGCCTGGAGCCATCAGCAATCTCTGAGCCGGCAGATGCTGAGGAGAAAGAGCAGATGGGCTCTCCGATATCTGGGCTATCCAGAGAATAAGGAGCTGGAGATGCTCAGTAAGGACAGGAGATGCAGATGGAGGCAAGCAGCTGGTTCCATCCTTGGATTTGGGCAGTGCTGGGAGGGGCAGGGCTGGACTCTGCACCCGCTGCTTCAATGCAGAGCTTCCCAGAAGGTCTCGTATGAACCAGGGCCATCCCTCCCCGGACACCATCAGGGCAGCACTGGGGAGTCCCACTGCTGCTTTCTGCTCTATGTGTTTTAAGAGATTTGGCTGATGGACAGAAGTCACAGCGGACCCAGGCTCAGCTGAGCTCTGTGCCAGGGGGAACCCCATGCCACAGCACCACTGGTGCCCATCTGCTCCACGGCACTCACACCTGTCTAACCAAGCACCTGTCCTGCTCTCCACTCCCAACCCACTGAGCACACAAGTGATCCAGAGGCTCAGCTCAGGGAGTGGGACCATCGCCATCCTGGTTGCCCTCCAGCACCCACTGCCTGTGGCTTGGGTACCACAGCTGCACTGCAGGGGTGCAGGGAACCCAGCAGTGGGGGCTGCTGTGGGACCCCATCACCCTCAGACCTGGTCACCTGCCCAGGCAGCAGCTGTGTCCAAGCACTTGGTGCTGCACAAAGCATGGAGGAGCAACAACAGGTGTGCCCAAGGCCAGGTTGGACAGGGCTTGGAGCAGCCTGATCAAGTGGAAGGTGTTCCTGCCATGGCAGAGGGTTGGAACGAGATGACCTTTATGATCCCTTCCAACCCAAGCCTTTCTATGATTCCATGACCTGCCCTACCTATGGGATGACGAGTGGGTGGGTGATGCTCACTGACCCTGCAGGAGCCTGGGCCGGGTGGGCAGTGGGACATACCATGAGCAGCTGCAGCAGCAGCACCAGCAGAAGCAGCAGGCGTTGGGACGGTGGTTGCTGGCGGGTTGCACCGTTGTCGGAGAAGTCTCATGCCGGGACATCGGAAGGGGTGACTCTGCGGACGCGGGTCCTGCGTACTGAAAGGCAGGAGGGTGGAGCAGGTCAGTGACCTGCAGGTGACCATCCCCCACCTTGTGCATGCACACAGAGGTACGGGAGGAACCCCCGTGCTGTGACTTGCTGTGATTTAGGTTTGGACACTGCTCGCCAGCCTGGTCACCCCTCACCTGCGTCCCAGCCTCATACACGGTGGACGGGGTTGGGTCGTGCTTCGGGGGCTGTTCTGCCGCTCTCTGCTCCTCCCAGCCCGCGGGTGAGCCGTGAGACCCCCCGGCTAATGTCCCTGCCGCCTCCTGGGTGGAGCCTGTGGGGAGGGAGAGGAGTGGCACCGCGTTACTGCACAGGAACCCCTGGCTTCGAATGGCTCCGGGGGCTGCTGAGCGCTGGGGAAAGCTCTGGGCAGGTGGTGTGCGAGGGCAGGGCAGCAGGCAGAAAGTGCAGGAAAAGGAAGTGAGAAGGAAAGTTGAAGAGGAAATGCATCGGGAGATGCTCTGCCAGCCCCCTGCTTTGCCTGGGATCCCATCCCACACTTTGGGGATGCTGTGAGGCTCACTGCAGGCAGCAGAGGGGTTTGGCAGGGTGAGGGGCTCAGTGCTGGCCCTGCACCCCCCTGGTCATGCCCCATGCCATGAGGAAGAGTGGCTGAAATCCCTGGTGTCTCCAGGCAGAGGATGGGGAAGTCAGAGCTGTTCCATGGCACCCTGTGAGTGGAAGGCAACAGGGGGGTGGTGGTGAGTTTTCACAGCTCCTGGAGCTAAACCAAACCTCATCCCATGCCACTTGCCTGTCCCTGCCTGCACCTCTGGCTCAGCCTGGAGCAGGGATGCTCCTGGGAGGAGCGATGCTGGATGCTTGGCTCAGCATGGGCAGTGGTTATGTCATGGCCACAGCTGGCTCCACCTCCCTGTGCCCTGCCAAGGGTGATGGGCAGCAATCACGGCCCTTCCCCTGCCAGAAGGAAGGATTGGGAGCAGTGGCAACAGCCAGGGAGAGCCCCCAGACATCTCAGGCTCAGCATCCCCATCTTGAGCTCCCCCAGGTCTCATCACCTTGGGTCTGAGTCCTGCTGTGGACTCAGCAATGGGACAGAGCCAGGGTGTGGGACAGAGCTGGGGACACAGCTGTCCCCATAGCCATCTGTGAGCCCTTGGGGTGGAACCCCCATGTTCCCAGCACAGCCATCACCCAGCAGTGCCTTCCTGTGCCCTCGCAAACCCTCCCACAGTCCCAGTGCTCCCACAGGAATGAAAAAGGAGAGTCTGTGTTTCACTTCCAATTGTCCCTATTTATAGCCCCAAGTGCTGGCAGGACGGCTGTGACCTTGTCACCTGGTTCAGCAGCAGCTCTGCTCCCTCTTGCACCATGCTGCCCTCGGGTCCACTTAACCCCCCACTTTTTCCCTTTCCTTTGCTTCTCCTGGCCCAAGCATCATCCACTCCCAGCATCCCTCTTCCTGCTGCCCACTCACATCCCACTGCTCATCCCAGCACAGCCAGGGGCTGCAGCACCAACCACAGCAACTGGTGTCGAGGCTGTGGGGATGGGGTGAGCGGGAGGAAAACCTGACTGGGAAAACCCTGCTCCCTCCCAGCTCACCCTGCCTCTGCCACAGCCCTGGGCTATGGAATGGCTGGACTGGGGGTGACTAAGGGACCAGGGTGTGGGGACATCCAGGTACTTCATCTGGCTCCTTGGCCAGAGCTGACCCGCAAGTGGCTGAGCACCCTGGAGAGGCAGCAGGAGGAGGTGGCATCCCCTGGTAGGAGCATCCCCTTCCTATGCCAAGGGGTACGCTCAGCACCTGGCCAGGAGCAGGATCAGATCACTGCTCACCCTGGGTGCTGTGGGACACACCCAGGGCCACTCCAGAGGAGCAGGCTGTGACATGGGAACAGGGAGAAAGGAGCTGTGGGGCTGCACAGGGACCTTGGCCCACAGCGCCAAGTTGGTGTGATCCTTGCTGGCACCAAAAGGCAGTGCCAGCACATCTGGATTGGCACCAAAGGCCAAGGTCAGCACATCCTGATGGGCACTGAAGGGCACTGTCATCACACTCTGTATTTGCAGGCATGATTTCCCAGCACTGTGCACCCCTTAATGCCTCTGCCACGTTCCCACCTAACCACTCTGGCGGGGCCTAGGTGCCATGGGGCTGTCACCAGCTGCCCCAGTGCCAGGCCCTGCCGTGGGGCTGCTGGGGCTGGCAGATAGGGAAGTGCTGGAGGGAAGGCGAGGGCATGCGCTCGAGGCTGCAAAAAGAGGAAGGACGACAAAAGGGGACATTTCCCCAGAGAGAAGAGACGCCTCAAAAGCCACCCTCCCTGAGCTCCCCAAGCCCCTCATGAGTCTGGGAGCTCCTGTGTGCTGGGTGTCCCTGGGCCATGCCAGCTCATATGCCTGTGATGTCCCCGTGAGTCTGGCACCACACTGTGCTCTCACCGAATGGAGAAGGGACCCTCTGTGCACCCGGACAAGATGAACTCTCCCCAAAATCACTTTCAAAGGGGAACCACCCCTTCCACCAGGCCTGCTGACATGCTGGCCCCATCCCACACACCTGCACATGAAGCTCCTTGTATTCTGCTCACCCTGAGCAAAGCAGCCACTGCCAACTCTGCAGCATGGAGCACAAATCAGCGCCCACCCCAGGGCAGGAACACCCCCAGCACAGCCTGTGCTGACCCCTGACGTGCCCACCAACCCTGTGCCGTGGGTGCTGGGAGGACTGGGGGGTGTGGGAGCAGCTGTGGTGTGTCCGTACCTGCAGCCTGGCCATTGCCCCAGCCAGGGTGACCCGGCCGGCTCAGGGGGTGCGCGGCATCGCCAGGACCGCCGGCTCTGCGGGCAGGGAGGGTGGGGAGAAAAGAAGAGAGAAAGAGAAAAGAAAAGCGGCCGAACATCCTCTCACAGGAAAGGGAGTGGTAAGGGAAGTGGCAAACTCAACCGAAGAGTTCAGGCCTTTTTTGGGAAAGCCCCAGCCCGGCCCAGACGCTTCTCCTTGCTGCTCCATCACGGGGCCAGCTGCCTCGGTGGGGCACGACAGGGGCACAGTGGGTCCCACCAGGGGCTGAGCCTGCCCAGCCTCCTGCTTCCAGGTCAGCCTCCTGCTTCCCAGGAGGGCTGGAGCTGGCAGCTGCTGCAGACACGAGGGCAACCAAGATGGGGCTCCCCAGCCAGGACTGATGGCAGCTTCGCAGATATAGCCCGAGCACGCTGGCGCTGGAACAACCCCCTGGCCAAGGAAGTCGCTCTGCCGAGAGCGACAGGCAGGATATGTCCCCAGGGCGTGTGCAGGCTGCGCCGAGGTCCTCGGTGATCAGCCGAGGCCACTTCAAAGCGACAGCGCTTTCCGCCACGCTGTGCTGCCGGTGTCCCCAGGCTTCCAGCGCTGCCCGCAGGGCACAGACACCGGCAGCGAGGTGGGCAGTGCGGGAAAGGGGCTGTGCTGAGGGTGGGCTGAGTCAGAGCCGCCGGCAGCATCGTCCGTGCGAGGTGGGATGTGCCAGCCTGATGCACAGAGCGCAGCCCTGCTCCCTCGGCCAAGAGTGACTCACAAACAAAGTTGTTTGGTTTTTTTTTCCCTCTTCAGGAAAAAAGAAACAGAAGAGAGAGAGAGAGAGAGAAATCAGCCTCCCAACCTCCGTTTTCTTGATTAAATTCACCCTCGGCACTGCTGTGGGCGGAGGAGACTCCAGCCCACAAGCGACCAACACCGCTTGTGGTCTCTGCTGGCGGCTGCCCCTCAATGGCATGGTCTCACCGCAGGTGGAAAGGGCAGAAAAGGGGAGAAAGAGGGAGGAGGGATGCTGGCACCCACCCCCGCTTCCCTGGGGCAGTGCCGTGTGCCTGTTATCAGCTCATCCCAGCGCCCGGCTCAGCACAGCCGCTTCCCTCGCCTTCCCCGGGACACGAGCTGTTATCTCCTGTCCTCCCGGCATCCCAAACCCAGCGCGGTTGTGCTGCTGCTGTTCCCAGCCCCACTCCATCCGGATGGAAACCTGCCGGTCACCCAAAAGTTACCACCGGCTTTGGCAGCTCCTTCCCCTCTGTGCCCCAGGGGCTCAGCGGAGCTCTGCTTCTCTAGGCGCTTGAATCTCATTTATTTCCCAGATGGTTTTCCGGGATTCCCTTTGCTGCTACCAGGCAGGGAGAGAGAGCTGGGAGTTGTCAGAATACAGCCACGTTCCCACGGCCCCTGGCACCCCTAGCACCGAGGGTCTTTTTATTCTCTGGCCACCTCTTGCCACCCTCCACCCCAGGAAGGACATTCCCTTCACATTTTATGGGTCCAAACCGGGACAGCAGCTTTGCTGCTCATCATAGAATCCCCTGGGGGTCATCTGGGTGGGGGCAATGCACAGAACCCCGGTGGCAACGGAGATCCCAAACCTGGCCAAGTCCCTGCCACAGGCCAGTGATGCCTCAGCGGGCAGCAGCACTGGATCCGATCCCTCTCCACGCCTCGGAGGAGCTGCAAACACCCATCACCTGCCAGACCAGCCACGCTGGATCAGCACAAGGAGAGCTTGGCAGCCCCGGCCGCCCGCGTGCTGCTGGATTCTCCAGTGTCTAATAAGGGCTCAGCACTGCCTGCAGCTTCCCCACCCCCTCCATGGCATTCTCCCAAAAGGTCCCAGCACCTCTGATCTCTGCCAAATTTGGCTGGAACCGGCCACCGAGTGCAACCAGAGGAGAGGCAGCGCAGCAGGCAGCTGGGGTGGGTGGCAGAGGGCTGGCACCCCCCGGGACCCCTCTGCCGGGGTTACCCCATGGAAACCGCCGAGGCAGCACCGCCGAGCCCCACAGCTGCCTCCCGCCCCCGCAGCCTGTCCCAGCCACCTGCCAGCAGCACAGGAAGTTTTAGGAGTTATTTTTAGACTCGGTTTTCAATCCCCCCCTTAGCAATCTTTTAGAAAAAGATTAAAGAGGTTGAGGGTTTGAGCCCCCTGGCTCTGCGGGATGGGGCTGGGCTGACCCCAATCCTACCAGCACGGAGGTGCCAATGATCCCTGGCACTGGCTGGGTGGGCTCTCCAGCTCCTGCTGGGATCAGGGGCTGGTTATGTTCCCGTGGCTGCACCCTGCCGTGTCCTTGCTGTCCTGCGAGCCCATGGCACTGGTAACGCCGCAGATGTGCCCGTGCACGTGGCAGGGGTGGCAGTGGCCAGCGGGGACTTTTGGGGAGATCCTCTGCCCTGCAGTGATTTTTCTGCCATTCCCAAGGCAAGTCCTGCTGATGGGAACTGTAAGATGCTTCAGTGTGTCCAAACACCTTTGCACCACGGCAGCTGACAGCCCCTCTCCCACCAAGAGGAGGACAATGCTGGGGTCCTTCTCCAGACCAGCCATCTTCTCTGTTCCCAGTGTATTTCTACTTGAGCATCCTCCAAGCCAAATCCCACCATGAGCTCTCTCAAAACAACACATAGACCTCTCCAGCACCTGCTGGGAAGAGAAGAGACCCATGGCTCTGTCCTGGCACCGTGGCTGCTGGGCAGCAGAACAGGCAGAGCGCTGCCAGCACCCACCCGCCTGGCCCCAGTGCACTGAAACAGAGTCAGTTATTTTATAGCATAAAAATAGCCCCCATGCCAATCAGCTGGGGGATGCAGAAAGGCAAGCCCTGACAATTATGTTTCTATTACTAGAGATACTGTGGTGCTAAGGCAGGAGACTGTTCTGCCTTCGGTAATGATCCATGGGAAAGGAGAAAGATCGGTGATCAATACCCAGCAGGGGCTAAACGGATGGAGGAGCCTGGTGGTTGATGGGAGGGAAGAGCAGAGGAAAGGGAGGGATATGGCACTGGCACGGCCAGGGTAAGAACTGAGCTGGCTGGGTGGTGGGTGTTCCTTGCTCATAGGATGCTGCCAGGCTGCTGGGACCACAGGACAGTGGCAATTTGAGGGATGAGGAATGGCACCTTTCAAGGAAATGAGGAACCAGCTGGAGAATCAAGGCAGGACTGGCATGAAAAGGAAGGACACTGCATCACAGGGCAATGCTGGATCAAAGGGCTGGCTTAGCACAGCTCTGAGAGCTCCCAACACAATTAAGGGGTGATTTTTCCCCCAGCCCCAGCACAAGACCAAATCCCACTGTCTGCATCTGGAGCCCTGCATGGGAAGCACCAGGAGGTGCATGAGGAGGTTTGGGAGCCTGTGCTGGCATGGGCAGGAGGTGAGTCTGACCACGCCGAGGACAGGTCTGGCCCTGCTCTCCAGCCACACTTCCTGCCCAAAGCATGGCCCCATGTGGCATTGATGTGGTCAGGGCAGGGCTGAGCCTGGCTCAACCAGCAGTGGGACCGGCCAGGCCAGGGCCACACCAGCAGGACAGCTGGGGACAAGGGGAGCATGTCCCAAATGCTGCACCCAGGGGCATTTGCCCACCGTAGTTCATTTAGCTCTGGTGCTGTTGCCTGCACACTGCCAGCCCTGAGGGATGCTGTGGGAGGACTGGCTTCAGGCAGATGTCACTTTGTGCCAGGGAGCACCCAGGGCTGGAACATGTCCCCAGCACCAGCTCCCTGGACTACAGCTTGCAGAGCTGGGCTTCCACTTGTAACAGAAAAACTTCCTCCCACATCAGATTTTTGTCCGACATTAAAACACTGAGGGACTGAGGAATGAGCCCACCAGGAGACCATCCTGCAGGCAAACACCCAGGGAAAGGGGGATTTGGTGACATGATGCCCTGCCCAAGTTCTGGAGCATTCCCAGGGTCACAGGTGAGCCCTGTGCTGTGATCATGGTGCCAGGGCAGCAGTGAGGCTCTCCCCTGCTCCACCCATGAGAAGTAACAGTGATTAGGGTGTGCAATTCACATCCTCCAAGTCCAGCTGCCCTGGTGGTTTAGACCCCAACCAAAGGGAAGATTGATTGTGAGGTTCAGCTCCATCACCCCAGGGAGGAGGTGGCAGTGTGGGGAGGAAGGAAGCACTGTCACCCTGCATGGCCCCATGCCACAGAGCTGGCCCTGGCCCTGGGACAGTGCCTGGCAGCATAGCTGCTGGATCCCACTGCTGCCAGTCAGGGCAGGAACGTCCTGGGTGCAGGAACCTGGCCATGGTGAGTTCCCATCGCAGGCATTCTGGGCTCAGATGGTGAGAGTGGACCTTGCAGAGGATGTCAGTGAGACCCCTGGTTTGACAGGCCATGGTGATGCCCTTTGCTGAACCCCCAGGATGCTGCAGGGTGCAGGTACCATCAGAGGACACCAGTTGCTGTCACGGCAATACATTTCTCCAGCCCCAAATCTGCTTTGCCAGCTCTCTCCTCCTGCTGAAACCAGACTCTCAGGAAGCATCCTCCCTTGGTTTTTGTTGGTTTTTTTCCAGTCTAGTTCGAAGCTTTCTGTTCCTTTTCCAGGGCTCCTGAGCACTAATGCCAATATGTACCTGTTTGTTCTTCCCCTGCCCTTTGCCCTGGAACGCTGCTTGGGCATTCACCTTCTGTTGGAGAAACCTACAGCCCTGCTTGGGTTCAAACCTGCAGGAGGGGGAGCCATCAGAAAACCCAAACCCTCACCCCAAACCCTTTTGCTGACCCCTTTAAGCTGAACCAGCAGTGCTTCCAGCACTGGGAGTGGGCTGCCAGTGCACCCAGAGCCACAGCCAGCTGCGGGAATGCTGGGGGCTTTGCTCCCCCCATGCCCATCCTGTTGTTGCCCTGGAGGCTTTGTGGCATTTCTGCCTCCAGAGTGGGCAAGTGCTGACAAGTGAGAATGGAGCGTGGCAAACCTGAGCCCTCGAGCCCAGTGTGTCTCCACAGCTGGAGCAAAGAGCCCTCAAAAGGTCAACCAAGGCTGGTTCCAAGTGGTTGGAGAACTGGAAAGGTGGCTTGTTCTAAAACTTGACCGTACATTTTCCTGCTGCCAGGAAACCCCCTTTTTTCCATGTCTAAGATGAATGGTGAAGCTGAACCCCAAAGGACTTTGTTGTTGTTTTCATTGCTGCTCCACCCTTCTCCTGGTTAAATTTTGCTTCCACGAAATGGCCAAGGGTGGGAGGTTTTGCAGGATGGGTGAGTGGCAGAGCACTCCCTGCCTCTCCTACTACACTCACCTGGGATGGCTGAGGTCCCATGGACCTGGAGGAGATGATGGGATGGGCTGAGGCATCACCCTCTATGCCCAGCACAGTGTCTGGGGAGGGGGAAAATCACATGCAGAAGCTTTCTGTTACTGGCCCACTCCAAAGAAGGAACCCAGTGGATTTCCAGCCAAAAATAACAGAAATAAAATAATTCTCCCTGCTCCCAGGGAGCGCTTTCGCAGAAGGGTGAAAGGTCGATCAAAACCCTGGGGTTGCTGCCTTGTTTTACACGGTACTCAGGATCTGGATGGAGACAGGATTCTGCCTTCACTATAGTTTTACCCCAAAGCCATCAGTTCCCATGTCCCAAGGAAGACTGGGGAGCTGCAGAGGGAACTCACCCCATGGCTTGTGAACCAGCACAGCCAATGGCTCCTGCAGAGCATGCACAGCTAGATTTAAGATGTTTGATCCCTGTGGAAAGTTCTGGATGTCCTGAAACCCATGGAAGCAGAGGGGAGAGCTGGCCAGTGGAGTTACTGGAGTTACCATCACACCCACTGGATGGCTGAGGCAGAGAGGATTTGGGATTTTCTGCAGGTCACTCTCCCTTTGCTGTATGGGGCAACCCATGGAGAGGCAGCTGGGGAAGGAACAGGGCTGGCTGAGCCCAGCAGTGATGGGAATGAGCTGGAGGAGATTCGTGTGGCATTGGTGCAGGAAGGACAGGCTATAAGGAGATGCCTGTGGGGCTGGATGCCTGTTGCCTGAGCTGCCAGAGCAGGGGCAGCAATGGCACCACAAAGCTGCTTCCCAGTCTGACAGGGTGGTTGGAGTTCCTGCGAGTTCAGTTCCTTCCTCTCACACCACAGAAGATGTCGGACACTCTTCCCCTATCCTGTCCTCCCCATGGGCAAACCCCATGTTGTAACACATGGGGGATGCAAAAAGCCACTGAAAAAGTCCAGGATCTTTTCTTCTTCCCAAAATAAGAGACAACTACGAAATAATGTATATAAACAGCTAGTTTTAGATTCCCCCCTCTCTGAACAGCTTCTGTAATGGAAATGCAGAGAGAGATGTGCAGATGAATAAGGAACTGAGCAATAGGAAGCCTGGGGCGAAGGCTGTGGGCACTGGATCACTTGGAACCCGCTGTTTTTCCAGGCAAGAGCCCAGAGTGCTGAACCTTGAGAGTGTGGCATGGCAGGGGTGATGCCTGCTGGCCTTGCCCTGTCCAGGCTGTTCTTTTTTGTGGTGCTCAGGCACGGACAGGGGTTGGCGCAGGAACTGATCCGAGGAGCTGAAGGGTAAAGGCAGGGTGGCTCTTACCTCCTCCTGAGCTGACTTTCCAAAATTATTTTATCCAGAAGATAAAAATATGGAAAAGAAAAAAAAAAGAGGAAAAGCCACAGCAGCTCGAGCTCACGCTCTGCAGAGGCTGAGGAGTGATACAGTGGTTGCTCTGCCACTCCTGACCTGTTGCTCACAGGCAAGAGCTCTGAGCACTGAGCTCACCCTCTCTCTTCGCATCAGCCCAGATGAAACCCAAGATGCTGGAGCCCAAGTCCAGCCTAAAAGCAAAGACTAGAACCAAAGCTAAGGAAGGATGGGAGAGGATGCTCTTCAGGAGGCGGATGAAATGTGATGTGCTGCTCCAGCACTTTGGGCAGACTCAGAACCGACTACCTTGCCAAGGTATTCCTCTCCCTTACCCTCTCTGGGTTTCATTTGAATTATTTGATTATTTGCCTTCAGTTCCTTGTTTCTTTTAATATTGATATCAAAATGGGTGCCTGCACCCTGACTGAGATATATTCATGTCACTAAACTCCTGCTCCTCCACTACAATCCTGTGAGGTGGAGGTTGTTTAATTGCTGAAGAACATGACTGTATTTTGATTAGTGGCTTGAGTCATTTGTGGGGAAGGGCTGACGCGGAGCAGCTAAAATCCTTGTAGGGAAATCTGATGTGGCGCTCTCCCTTGGGAGATACTCTGAAATATGTGCCCACTGGGGCGACCCGTTTTCCCAAAGAAAACGACGTGCACCAGGCCAGCAAATGCCACGGCTCCCTCATCCAGCGTGACACGGGATGAGCGTCTCCATCGACGGGGAAGGAGATGCATCCAGAGGGGAATGAACTCCCCTCGCAGCAGGGGAATCCCTCCCACTCGCTTAACACTTTTTGTTTAGTTTCTTAAATAAGGCCATGGATCCGTGCCAGAGCAGCCTCATGGAATTGGCGGGGAGAGGGAGCTTCCCGGGGGAACCTCCCCGTGCCCGGGGACGCGCGGTGACCTGAGCACGGCGCGGTGGCCACGCCTGGCCCTCTCCATCCCTCGGCCACGGAGAGGCAGCGCCAAGTGCCGGCATCCCGCGACGCCGCGCACGTGATGGGCTCGTGTTGGGTGACCGTCGCATGTCACGTCCCTTCGGGGGACAGCCGCACTCCCGACACCGCCGAGGCAGCTCCCTCCGGCCATCCCTTGGCCGTGCCGCTGCTGGAGAAGCCCGCGGGGAGCGGCGCTTGCGGCTGCCCTGACCTCAGCCAACCTTGCCGAGCCCCGCTGCTCGCCGAGCCCCGGCCGGCCGGGACAGGGCTGCCCATCGCCCCGGCGAGGCTCAGCACCCTTTGCGCGGTGCTCGGGGAGCTGCACGGGCAGGGAGAGCTCTGCCCGGCCGAGCCGCTGCGTGGATGCTCCGGCGCCGCCCTAGCACCCACCTGTGGGTGCAGAAGAGCCGGGAGGCCTCCGGAGGGAAATCCTCCCCGCAACCCCCGCCCCGGGCTGGGCAAACCCCGGTGCAGCCGGCCCTGCGGCTGGAGGGTGCCCCCCTCCTTCCCCCTCTCCATCCTCCTCCTCCTGGCAGGAGCCCTGCCCTCCCCTGGGGGGATGCGGCGGGGAGTTCCCCCTCCCGGCTCGGTGCTCGGGGTCCCCCCGCCCCGCCGGCCGGTCCCCACGGAGCATCCCCCCCGCCCCAGCGCTCGCACATGGGGCCGGTGACAGGCGGCAGCCGGACACACGGACGCGCGGACAGACAGACAGACACGGGCAGGGCTCTCCATCCTCCGCGGGGCTCGGAGCGTGTGGGGGGAGCCGCGCAGGAGGGAGGATGCCCGGAGCAGGGGTTCATGCAGGGGGAGCGTGCAAAGGGGCTGGGAGAGGCAGACGGGGTGGGCAAAGCGGGGTCCGCCGGGGGAGCGAGGCTGGGCTGGGCACCGGGCGAGGGAGGGGGCGATGGGAGCGCGTCCCCCCCATCCGCGGCACCCCCGGGCCGGGGCGCGGGGTACTCACGGGCCGGGCATCCGCGCCGCCGCCGCCGCCGCCCCCGGCCGCCGCCGCTGCGCTGCCGCCGGGCTGGGCACCGGAGGGAGAGGGAGCGGCAGCGGGAGCCGAGCGGCGGCGGCGGCACTGCGCAGGCTCCGGCCCGGCCCCGCCGGCCACTTCCGAAAGCGATTGCAGCCCTGGCACTTCCTCACGGCACACACACACACACGCGCACACACACAGACACCCACCCGCGGCACCCACAGCCCCTGCCCCCGGCACCGGCACCGGGCACCCGCTGTGTGCCCCGGCACCAGCATCACAGAACCGGCTCTGGTACCCAGTACCAGCACCCTGCACCCCGCCCCAGCACCCAGCCTCAAATAGGGGCACAGGACCAGCACCACGCACCCAGGACTGGCACCCAGCTCCAGCACCATTCACCCAGTACTCACCCCCAGCACCAGTACCAGGCACCAGCATCATGCACCCAATACTGGCACCCAGCACTGGGGGTCCCCTCTGCCCCTATGGGGTGTTTTCCCATCCCTGGGGGGCGGGGAAGGGCTGCCTGTGGAGCTGCCCCCCCCGACTACTCCCTGCCCAGGAGTGGCTTTCCCTATGTCAGTGCTTTTCTTTTCTCCAAAGCAGGGATTGTACATCACTAAAAATAAAGGGTGATAAAACTTTGGGAGAGAAAGGAGGCATAAAAATTTCATGATCTTGCCAGCCGGGGAAATTATCCCACTTTATTATTTAAAACCTCATTAAAAACCATTTCCCTGAGAGAGACAATGATCAAACCGCCATCAGTTGCAATCCTCGAGATGTGCACTCTGCGACGTGGGGGACGTGTTTAAAATAGGCCCCAAATGTGACTCCTCCAGTGAAAACACCACTCTGACCCCCACCTGTGTGAGTGGAGTCTCTGAGCCAAGTCCCTCTGCCTCTGCATGGGGGGATCAGACAGAACCGATGTTCCTCCCACATTTTCACCCTGCCCTGTCCGATACTCTGAATTTTCCTCTGTTCACCCATCCTGCTCACGACAGTGGGATCTACACAGCTCTCACCCAGGGAGGACCTGCCCCGGGACCTTTGCAGGCAAAGCAGTGCCCTTCCTCTGACTCCAACTTTTGCAAATCTTCTGAGCAGCTCCAGTGTGGAGTTGTGACTGCCAGTCTGCTCCCTCCTGCTGTGTGACCGGGCCACCAGCCCTCCTGATTTTCTTTAGCAATTCATTTAACTGGAAGCTCACAAATGCCCCTAAAGGCTCCCACGTCTTCAGGAACTGCTTTGTAGTGTGTGTTTGAGATTTTTAGAAAATCCCACGAATAGTCTCCCCATCCCTGGAAGTGTCCAAGGCCAGGTTGGATGGGGCTTGGAGCAACCTGGCATAGTGGAAGGTGTCCCTGCCCGTGGCAGGAGGTTGGGAGGAGATGAGCTTTAAGGTCCCTTCCAACCCACACCATTCCAGGATTCTGTGATATGGGCTTGTGATTTCTTGTGATTTTCCATGCAGTCTGTCCCTTCAGATGATGAAGAGAAAGCACGTTTGTTGTTTTTTTAGAAACGTGTGGACTGGGAGGAAATGCTTGGAGATTCCGAACCCCCTGCACAATGGGGCTGTCAGTGAACAGCCAGACTCGCAGCTCTGGCTGCCCAGGGTGCAGCAGCTCGGCCTTGCATATTTTCTAGCAATTGGGAATGCTGCGATCAATAGCCAGGAACACTCTCCGGGGCTGGAGAGCCGCTTTCCCCCCGTGCCAGTCTGGAGAGCTCCCGGGGAAGCACTGGCAGCATCCTGCCGTGCCCGGAGGCACCGGCGGAGAGAGGGGCAGCCTGGGTCGAGCGGTGTCTGTGCTGATCGGTGACAGCCGGGGGCGGAGGCACTGCCCGGAGCCCCCCGTGCCGGTGTCCCCTCGCCCTTACCGGGGCCGCTCCGCAGCGGAGCCGTCCCGGCGGTGCCAGCCCCGCGCCCGCCGCTGCAGTAGCGGGACCTGCCCGCAGATGCCGCCCGACTCCGCCGGGAGCGCGGCCGGCGGCGGCTCGGGCATCCCCGGGGGCTTGGGAGGGTCCCAGCGGTTCAGGGATCCCCGGCGGCTCGGGGGTCCCCATGGCTTGGGGACGCATCTTCGGTGCGGGGGTCCCCGGCGGCTCCCTGCCCTGGACTGCCGGTCGCCGGGAGAAGGAGCTTTGCGGAGCGGGGAGCGGGGAGAGGGGAGTGCGGAGCGGGGAGAGGGAAGCGGGGAGCAGGGAGTGCGGAGAGAGGAGCGGAGCCCCTGCAGTGCGGGGCAGCTCCAGCCCAGGAGAGCGGGGCAGCCGCACACCATCCCGGGAGAACCCGACGGACCGAACCGTTCCTCGGGTACCCGACGGACACATCCTAAGGGAATCCTGACAGCAAGAGCTGGGCACTCCCTTGGTGTTTTCTCTAATTTTGTGCAGGTGCTGTTGGGTGGGCTTAGACCTGGCCAGCAGGACCAGCCACTGCCCTCCGTGTGCTGGGCACTGCTGAGGTCACACCTCAAATCTGGTGCTTAGTTTTGGGCTCCTGATGACAGGAATGGCACCGAGGTGCTGGAGTGTGTCCAGAGAAAGGAAGAGAGCTGAGGAAGGGTCTGGAACACAAGGAGCTGTTTAGGAAGCTGAGAGGGCTCAGCCTGGAGAAAAAGAGGCTCAGGGAAGACCTTCTCACTCTCTACATCTAACTGAGAGGAGATTGTAGCCAGATGGGGGTTGATCTCTTCTCCCAGGTGACAAGCAAAAGAACAAGAGGAAATATAGCCTCAAATTGCACCTGCGAAGGTTTAAGTTGGATATAAGGGAAAATTTCTTCAGAGAAAGGGTTGTCCATCACTGGAGCAGGCTGCACAGGGCAGTGGTGGAGTCACTGTCCCTGGAGGGATTGAAAAGTGATGTGGATGTGGCACTTGGGGACATGGTTTAGTGATGGGCTTGGCAGTGCTGATTTAGTGGTTGGACTTGATCTTAGAGGGCTTGTCCAACCCCAACAATTCTGTTTCATTCTGTTTTCATGATTCTGAGAAGGTGCTGGATGAGCAGAGGGTACAGAGAGCTGCGAGTCCAGCACAACACGAGCAGCTGTGGAGCTTGTTTTCCTCTTCAAGGAGAAGAACTCAACTCCAGGCAGGATGCTCAGGAGCAGAAAGCCTCTTTTTGATGAATTTCTGACACAAGTCAGCCTGTGTCAGGACTGAGATACAGCAAGCTTCCCAATGGGTCTGCAAAGCACAATTTGATGTAGAAATCCCATCAACAATCCCTCAATCCTATCTCCAAAGTGCTCTGCAGTATCAGCCTGGCTGCAGCAGCAAAATGGGCTGATCCCTTCCAGGCTGTTTCCAGCTGTGTGCTACTTGAGAGGTTGGCAGGTGATGAAGCTGGATGGATGAAGGCTGCAGAGATGTTTTGCTTTAGGACAGCCTTTCCCCCACCAGTTACCTGGGCTTCTTAAAGCTTTCCAAGCAGAGCATATCCAGGCTGAAGTGACCAAAAGAGATGCTGCTGGGACTGGGCTCTGAGGAAGAAACAGTCCTTGAGCTACTGCAGCCCAAGTGAGAGGTGGAGGAAAACCAGCTCTGTGCTGTCACCCTGCAGGAAGCGCTTGTCAGAGCTGAGATTGCAAAGGTCACACTCACCCTGTCCCTGAATATGCAGCTCCTCTGCTGGGGGCAGCTGAGGACACGTTGAGGTGATGCTCTTGTGTGTGCACAGAGCTGGCACGTGAGGGTGCAGGAAGCAGAGCTGCTCTGGAGACCAGCCCTGCTC
Source organism: Lichenostomus cassidix (assembly GCF_008360975.1). Taxonomy (NCBI): domain Eukaryota; kingdom Metazoa; phylum Chordata; class Aves; order Passeriformes; family Meliphagidae; genus Lichenostomus; species Lichenostomus cassidix. The sequence goes on along the minus strand of NC_139500.1, from coordinate 6,400,587 downwards.
CAGGGCATAAATCTGCCCTGTGTATCTCAGTGCTGGAGCTGTATTTGCACAATACCTGGTTTGAGCTGTGCAGCCTCATCACAGCTAATTTATTCCCTTGTGAGGAGTGCCTGTGCACCCTTTATAGCCTTTTTACTCTTTTGAGGCCTCAAAGCCTCCTGGGGAATTTCAGAGCCACATTTCCAATCCCAGTCTCTGCCTTAGCTATCAGATGTGCTACAAACCTGCATATCTTCATGGCTCCCCAGACTGCTCACAGGCTGACTCAAGAGTCATTCTGCTTGGGGTCACGTTTTTTTCCACGGGGACCTGAAGTGCAAAGATTGTCTCTCCTTTACTCAAGATTGAAGATAAAGCAACAACTTGTGGTTCTGGAGTGTGTCTGGAGGTCGTGGAGCAAAGTTTAAAAGAGGATTTTGCACTACCATGCTCAGCACAGCTTTAAATTCTATCACATTTAGAGGGAAAAGGGTTGATTATTTTGATTTCCTAATGTAACAGAGCTTATGCAATCACATTGTATATAAGCCCACTGATGTTCTTCCAAACTGTTCTCTTCAAAACCTTTTTAACCCTTTGGCCAGTTTTATCAAAAACTGAGAGTGGCTAGAGCTCAGTTCCTGCCATTACAAACAGCTGGGCAAAGAATGACCCTGGCAGGGCTGCAGCTGTGAGAAAAACCAACACATGCTGTCAGACCTTATTAGACACTGGAGAATCCACATGGAGCTGACATTTGATCGATGCCCAAACCGTGGGAAAAGCTTCAGTCAGGGTTTGTGCCCTTGCAGGCACCCAGGTTGGGCCCCCAGGAGACGCCAGCCCTGCTGAAAGCCAAACTCTGCAGATTCTGCAGCTCCCAGAGCTGTTTGTTTGCTTTCCAGTGCCAAGCTGGGAGGGGGCAGGCAGGGAGAAGGAGCTTAGCAGAGTCTTGGCCAAACGGGTCAGTGCTGGAGTTCCAGGATGGGACCAAAGGTCCCAAAGCCTGCCTGTGGTGGTGTAAAATGGTGTCCTTGAAGGAGTCACTGCAAATATCAGCTCTGCTGCTGGGTGGCACAAACTGACAGTGCCTTAGAGGGCATTAAAATCTGGATTACCCCTTCAGTTGTCACCTGAGGCCCTCCGTGACCTACAGGATTTCTCTCAAACTCTGATTTGTGTTTGAGAGGTTGCTGAATGCTCATTATGAGGTATGTCAGAGAGAAGGTGGAAGTAGTGACAGTAAGGATAAAATGGAGGTGGTTGGACTCCTCTGATTACTTCTGGCTGACATCAAGTCAGCCAGAGGAGATCTGGGCAGCTGTGCCCTTTCTTTGACTACCAGATGGACACTGGAGAAAGCTGGACCAAACCCTGTCTGTTCCAATCTCCTGTGATAGTTCAAAAACACCTCTGATTTTTTTTAATGTACAAGGAGTTGAGAGACTCTTAGGAGATCTTCCAGCTGTAAAAATGAACACAGTGTGGTCTGGTCCCCGTACAAAAGTTCCCAGGCAGGTGGAACAGCTCCTGCAGATGTGTGGAGAGCTCGTGGAAAGTCTTCACTCTTTGGCTGCAGGGGAAAGGTGATGCTGATGCTTAGAGATGGGAAGAGCATAGCTGAGAGGAAGGTTTGAGAAGTCAAGTGTCTATCATGAAAAGAAAATACTTTGCCCAAAAGGGAAAGATAAGGATACTCTCAGCTCTATAATCTACACCAAGAGCTACATTCTCCCTTTTTTATTTTACTTGCATGAAGAGCATCTCTCCTTTGCTTCCTCATCTCTAAATTGTTTGGCACACAGAGTTCATTAGAAATCTGCTCTGTTGAGCAATGTCATGAAGCTTGGTGCTTTCCATTTCCTCCGTCTGAACTGGAAAGTGTTTTTCTCACACAATCTCAGCCTTGAGCAGTAATAACAAAACCACAGCTTCTGCCGCAGCTCTTTATTTGCAGGTGGATTCTTCTGTGGACACATCTAAACAGAGCATCCAGGACCTGCTGACTGCAGGGCAGCAGACAAAGCAAATGCTGGTTATGGGTGTGAACAAATATCACCCTGATATTTCCTTTTGAACCCAGCGAGGTCCAGGAGTCATTGTCAGGAAACGCTGGTCACGACTTCGAGGTTTCTCACTTACATGCTAAGATGAAAACAATTCTGACATGCAGAACAATGATGTTTGTATGTGGTTTTTGGTTTAACACCATGCAATCCCTATTTCTCATTGATTTCATTGACACTGAAATAGGTAGAGCTTTGATTACAGCCTGATTCACATGCCTGCAATTCTGGAGCAAACACAATCCAGCTGCAGGATTTCTATTGGCATTTTGTATCACTAAGATCTGGTGAGATGATGGAGTAAAGGAGAGCAGGTTGCTGTGCCATGAGAAGATATTGGATCAGATGTGAGTTCCCAAGGTGTGATAGTAAATTTCCCTCAATCCAGGGGAATAAAGAAGTTGCAAGATAGATATTTTCTCACTTTCCCCTCTTCTTTCTGTAATAGATGTAGGGCAGAGGCAAGGTATTCTTTGACATCCCTGCACTCTTAAGATATTTTCACTGCAGAACTAAAAGTGTCAGAAGTAAGAGCCTTCCCCTCTGCCTCACAAAGCCTGGTTCAGTGTGGGAAGCACCGTTTGTGAAGGGAAAGGGTTTATTTTTGCTCAGTCTTGAATCAGTCTTGGCTTTCCCTGCTGTGAGAGCTGGAGGAGGAGGGGAGGGCAGGCAGGCTTGTGTGTGAGGATTCATTTCCTCCAGGTCACTAATAACTCTCAGAGAAGGTGCACTGGGGTTCAGCTGCCTTAAGCCCAAACTGAACTTAAACCAGAGGTCCCAGATGAAATTCCCAGGGTATTTTGGGGAGTCACCCCTGCCCTGCCTTGTGCCAATCCCCACCTCTGCTTCTCCCGCTGGAACTAGCTGATAGGAGAGATCTGAGCCTGTCTGGTCTGAGCCCTGAAACCTTCCCACTGTTTTCTAAGACCCATCTTGGGGACAGACTTGAAAATATCCCAAGAACAAACTGACTGATGTGTCCTCTTCCTGACATGCTCCGGGATAAGAGGAAGGGAGCTGTTTGCTCCTTCCCCTGCCCCTTTTCTCAGTGAGATTCAAGACGTGCAGCTCTCCCTCTGCTCTGGCGAAGGTAGCGGCAGTTTCCTGTTTTTATACAGAAATTAGATTGATCCAGGATGCCTTTGTGCGGCTGCTGCTCCCGATGCACACAGAGGGGCTAGGAGTGTCCGTGGGCTCTCGAAGTTTTATTTCAGCTTTCCTGTGATCCCCCTGGCTGTACCCCATGGGGTTGAGATGCATGGAGGGACATCCTTCCAACCGAGTGGCACAAGAATTCCCAAGCGCCAGTAAAAAGCCTTTCCTCCAAAAACTGACTCTGCTTTTCCAGCGACCCATTGCGGGGTGTTTGCAGGATCCCGGCACAGCTCCATCCTGCCCCAACCATGGCACTGCTCGTCCCAGAGCGGGGCTGTGTCTGGCATTAGCATCCCAGGAATCTGCTCCAGGCGGGCAGGAACAAAGTGGAGAGACATGTTTACAACTGCTGGGGGGGAAGAAGCACAGGAGGGGGAGCAGAACCAGCCCAGAGCAGCAGTCTCACGGTCCAGCTGTCAAGGAATTGGTCTTGCAGAAGGAGAAATGGAGAGCAAGCAGCAAATTGGCTTTGCTGAGCGCTTTGGACACAATTAATAAGGAGGGAACTGGGCAAAGGTAGTGGATAATTAAGTTGGCTGATAGCAGAGCTCTGTCCAGAGCAGGAATGTGTTGTGTGCTGTCACGCTAAAATTAGCAGCATTTTGTTATAGTGCTTTTCCTTCGCAAAATGCACTCGATTAAAGCTGCCAGCTCCCCTCGGGGAGGGAGGCACCACGTCCTGACCCTGCGTGGTGGAAGGGCCTGGGGCTGGCACAGGGAGCAGGATGGGGTTTTTCCTACAAAAACACCCATCTGGAAGACACAGGGTCCACCTGCCTGGGGTGACCCTGTGTGGGATGGGTGATTTTGCCTGTGAGAAAGCTGGAGAATGGAGGGGTGAAGTGGCTTTCTAAGGTCACCAACTGAGTCATGGGTAAAGCCAGGAATAGAAGCCAGCAGTCAGGCTCCCAGCTGCTGTACCTATGGTTATTTCTGTTTGTGCTCTTCACTTCTCTTGCCCATGGTTTACTGAGTGCATTCCAAGAGTAACTTGCCTGCCAAACTTCCTCCCCTTTAAAACCAGAAATGGACAGATAAGATAGTAAAAGAAATAAGTTTAACTGCTGGTATGTGCACAAACATACCTGAACCCCGTCCAAGTTATCAGCCAGTTTTTTTTTAATGCTCTTTAGGGGCAGGAGAAACTCCTCCAGTCTCAAAGTGCCTATGGCAGTTTGCTGGCACGATGTCAGATGATTTATTTCCTTTGCCTGTGGTCAAAAGGAGAAAAAATTTTAAAAGGAAAAAATAAAGAAACAAGTTAGACATAGCAAAACCCGGTCAAGTGACTCCACTATAAATCCCATGAAGGCAATGGGAGAATCGTGGCTCTGGGAATTGGAAGTTTAGACTGTAAACCAAAATAAAACTGAAACCCCAAATAAATGCTACATTCTCACCCAATAAATTTTCCCAGAATGCCTTATCTACTTCTCAGTGAAGGCCTTGAGAGTTTCTTCCATCAACTTGTAAATCAGATTGGGCCCAAGGCCAGAGTATCTGGAAAGTCCTAAACTGGGGAGTAATGACTTGGATCCTCCTTGGCATAAGCAGAATTAGACTGCTCTGTTAACTGCTGTTCAGAGGAAGCATAAAAAGGTTAATCCAGGGTGCAGATCCAACATGAAGTCAGACTGTTACATCAAATGGTAGTGTGGTAGTGGTAGAAGTGTCCAACAATGCTGTGCTGTATCTGTACCTCAGGCTTAATAACTCAAACAATTAAAAAAAAAAAAAAATCAATCAGGGGATGGGTTGCCCTTGCATCCCAGAGCAGGATCCCATCAAATCTTCATACTTCATGGCTCTGTCTCTCCTTTCTTCTCTGTTTTCTTTTCCTTTTTTTTTTTCTCCTTGTTTTCTTGTTTTTTTCTTGTTTGCATTTTGCCCTCTGTGTTTCTATTTCAGTGCTTTTATTGCAGTCTTGTTTTATGGTTCTCTTCATTCCCTGACTGAGAGGTGATGCACTGGGTAAGGCATGCAGAAGCTACTGCTGCTGGCACGAGTCCCCTCCAGGAGCAGAGAGGTGTCTGGGTCCCCAGGCTGTCAAATGACCCTCAGGACATGGCCATGAGTATTCCTGACTGGGATCTTCCCTGTGGAAGCAGGGAGCTGCCTGATCTTTGACCGGGAGGGATTTGGCATTGCATGGTTTTCTGTGTTTCCTCTGTTCTACTTTGCTGGATTCTTCCCAACTTTCTCTGGGATTTCTTTGCAGAGGGATCAGGCTGGGATAATGTTGGTTTGGTCCCCAGATATCTTGTATACACAGGCTAGCCATTTCCAGGAGGTGACTTTCAGAGTGTCCCAGTGTCACAGAGCTGACCTCTCCTCTCTGCCCTCCTGGTGGTGATTCCCTGATGCTGGAGCTGATGAGAAGTGTCCAGCTAAGCTCTCCCTCCTCCTGCCAGCCCTGGCTCTGCGCACTGGAGTTCCAGGTCCTTTCACAGAAATTAACATTTACTTTAAGAACTAAAACAAACAAAACCCAAATAAATCTCCTCACAAAACAAGATCAATAAAAACACAGCCAAGTGCTTTGTTTTGCTTAGAAGACGCATCTTTGTACATATCCACTTGTGTGTTGCCAAGTTTTGGAAATCAGCAAAGGCTGACATTGTTTACTGCAAATTAAAGACCCTCTGGAGACACTCTGTCTTGCTTTCCAGTGTAGCCTTGGGCTGGGGGAGGGAAGCACTTGGACAGTAGCATAGAAGAAACCCTGTTCCAGTGTTGCTAACTATAGCATTAATTTCAGAGTCATAAATAACTTCAGTACCATGGTTACAGCACTAGCCAAGTATGATATCATTTAGTTTAGGATTAGGGGAAAATATCTTCCTTGAGGCTGTGGGTTCTAAAATAAGCAACTTTTCCAGTACAAGTTTTCTCCCAAAGACTACACAAACTCCAGCCTGTGGCCGTAAATTAGAGGGATTAGTCTGGTAAAACTGACTGGATGTGAAGTGTCAGCAGGTAAAACAGCTCGGAGAGCAGATTCCTCCAAGTTCCTCAGGGAATGACAGCCTGGCACTCCGTCAGTTTTCTTAGAAAACAGCACCTTCCGGGAATGAGAGTGAGCACAGCCTTTCCAACCGAGTTCTGCAGCAGGGAGACATGGAGAAGAAGGTGCCTTCAGAAATCAGATCTCACTAATGACCATTACAGAGGTGGATTGAGAGGCCAGCACTGATGGTTCCCATGGCTGCGTGGGCAGCACAAACCAGTCACAGCTTGTGGGCATCCATTGGCCCAGGCGAGCAAACAGCTGGGATGTTTGTTCTGCAGAATTTACACACAATTACATGCACACACAAATCTGCAGGAGCAACTGTGAAAGGCTGTTGTGAGGGAGATCCTGAATACATATTGCATATAGTACAGCACCATCAGATATTGCAACAAGGACTCAAATAGGATAAGGTTCTCCCAGAATAAGAGAAAATTTTATGGAGAAACACAAGCACAGCAAAAATGGTCGTAGTTTGATGAAACAGGAAACCAGGCTCTAGGACTCTTGGGTACAAAATCCTAGACCACACAACCCAAAGCACTGATCCCATTCAAAATTGTTCAAGAAGTTATGCCACGAAGTCTGTATTGGTAGGCTTTCTGCCAGATTAGATATTGTCTTTATTCCTGCTGCCGGCACCCAGCCAGCACAAACGCCGTGTTATGTGCTCTGGCTAATCCAACAGAAACGTCATTGTGTGCCCAGGCATGATCTGGATTGAATTTGTCCTGCTAAATGATCCATTCGTGCTCAACCCTGGCATAAGGGACCATAGAATTGTGGTACAAACTTCCATTGCGAATTTTGTTTCTTCTCTTACTCAAAGCAAAAGAATGCAAAGATTTGTGATAATCATTGGAATGTTTCCCCTCAGTTTAGAGGGTTAGATTCCAGGGTGTCCCCCATGAAAAGCAGTGGATAAACTTGAGCACACTGTGTAAAATGAAATGTCTTTTTTATTTCTGGTCTTCCTGGTCCTAATCATGCAGAGACCATCCGAAAAGTGACATTTTGGGATAGGCTGAACCAGTCTGATTGATACACTGCATTCATTAGCCCTGCCTCTCACTGCTGCAGCCTGATGCCTGCTGAGAGATCCTCTGATGGCTAACTTGGTCTCAGATCCTGAGAGCAGAATCTCAGGTTTCAAGGTGATTTTGAGCTTCTGCAGCTCTGAGCAGCTTGACAAACCCAGCCTCTTTCTTTTGCTCTTTACCTGTGCTAGGCTTGACTTGGGAAGTAACTGTTCTCCACCATGAAGGTGTGGGAGGCCAGCCTGGAGTTCATTTTCTCAGCAGTGAGCTCTGCAAACACCATATAACTTGGTTTAGGAATAATCCTCTGTGTGTGTGAGTCTCTCTGTCTTGAAGTTATCTTTATTGCAGCTGTGAGCTGCAAAGCAACCTAAAGGGAAAAAGAGAGGAAGAATGTTATTTGTGTATGAAGACAGAGTTTTTTTGAGTTAGCTGGTATGAGTTCCACAATAAAATACAAGTGTATTGTATTGGCCAAGGGAGTGGATAGGAGAGGTCAACTGACATTAGTACTAATTTAGGGTGTCAATAGCTCCTTTAGTACAGCCAGTGAATAAAAGTATTCCTGTCAGGCTGAGAAGATGGACAACTTGCTTGTGGCTTTGATGCTGCCCTGTCCTTTAGCCCTCACAAATTCAAATCTTTGTAATTTTGTACTATGCCCATTTTCTCTGCAAGAAGATCTATTCACTGCCAAATAATACAGGACCCTGATCTACTCTGGGATTTCTACCACCACATAGAGCATCACCCTTATAGTGACCCAGTCTTCTTTCATCGGGGTTATTTAGAGCTTCACTCTTCTCTTCAAATCCTCTGCTGTCAGGGAATAGAGTCAAGTCTGGTCCACTTGGGATATTTTGCAGTAGTTGAGCTGCAATATGCCAAAAGCCTAGTCTGTATTTGGGATGGGGACTGGCAATTCCAAGGAGCTCTCTCTCCTGCAAGAAAGAACCATCTGGTAGAGCTGTGGGTGGATCTCTATTAGGGAGCTCCTGGAAGCTGCTCTCAAGTGTAGTTTAGAAATATGCAGGCAATTACATATCACTGCTTGCTGTACTGAGGCTGCCAGCTGCGGGGTCAGGTTGTCCCCTTTGTTTCCCAGTAATTACTATTTTTAGTTCAGGTTTCATGGGCCCAAAGGTCCTCTGGCTGTGCTCAGTGCAGCTTCAGAGAAGACAGATGGGGCATTACAGGCACAGTGTACTTAGTCCCTGCCACTTGTGAGATTCAAAGTCCAATTCAGGTGGCTAAAGAACAATGTTTGCCAGTTCTGAGAAAATCTCTCCCTGGGTGGAAGCAGAATATCTGCAGCAGAAGCACACAATTAACAGGGAATAATTTCACCTGCACCATAAAACAGGAAGATTGGAAATGTTCAGGGATCACAGGGAAAGTCTGCCATGGCTGGTGTTCTGTTTGAGCAGCTCGGGCCATTCAGCTTGTCAAGTGCATCCTGAGAGGTTCATCCCTCCTCAGTCCCGAGGCAGGAATTGAAACCAACCCAAAATCTAAGGAAGGAATGGGGTGGGCAGGTGCTGGGCAGGGTAAGTGAGCACAGCTCCCCAGTTCAGAGCAGTGGGGAAGCCAGGCCAGGCAGCATTCCTGGAACTGTGGCTCAACCCCAGGCCAAGTGCTGAGGTCGCCAGGGGCTGTCCCAGCTGCAGTGTGAGCTGAGGGCATGAGTCAAAGCCACGAGGGGCTGCCACGCTCTTGCCAAGTATAAAAAGCACTAAGATGCTGCCTCTTGTGTGCTTTGCTCCTGCCTGAAAGCAATGGAGAAGGTACAACCCGTAGGAGATCAAGAAATCCCAATACTTCTTTGATGGATCCTAAAAAGCAAAGCAAAAAAAAAAGTTTATATACATGTTTACACATATATATTGCTGAAAAAGCATCATATATATTCTAACCTTCCACAAACATTAACCAAGGGATCCTTGTAAAAGGCCTGGGAACATCCCAAGTAGCACAATCTTCATTTTACTGAGGCCACAAACAGTAATTAGCTGACTAAAGATCGCAAACTCAGCAGCCACATTAAAACTGGGACTCAGGGAGTTCTTCTGCTCATCCCTTGCTGCTGCTGCTGCCAACACCTGCAGCAGGCACAGCAGCTGGGGAGCACTGTGACACAGACCCAGGGGGCTCACAGGCAGGGTGTCACCACGACAGAGAAGCCCAGACAGGCAGGGTGAGGTCAACAGCTTCTGAAAACAGTCTGTGTGGAACAGAAACTGCTGTTGAATTTATCCTGCTGCTCCTGACTCAGGTTCCTTGGAGTCTCAGCAGTATTCCAGAATAAACCCTGCAGCTCAGCTCCTGGGTCCAGCCCTCAGTGTAAAACACAGCTGACTGCAGGTTAAAACAAGGTGGCCACAAGTGAAAATTATACTCAGGGTGGATTAAACACAGATATTATGGCTGAAATGTGGTGAGGTGAAAGTCACAGGCAGAGTCAGTAGAAACCCATGAATGAACTCTGGGAGCTGAGGTTGTTTTCACCACATCATGTGAACCAAACCTGTCAAATTTCACACGAAGGGCAGCCCGAGGTACACTCGTTTTGTTCTCAGAAGCTGAATTTGTAATAAATATGCGGCAGCCTATGGTAACCAGAAACTATTATTATCACAGGAAATGCTGCTGGTCAGGAGGAACAAATGTGTTTGATCCCCGTGGTGCAAACAAGCCTTGAATTTGTCCGTGCTGCACAGATCCTTGGGTTTATTACATGGGCAATGTTCTTAATAACGAGAGAGACTGAGTAAATGGGTTTGACTCTGAGCAGAGAAGCCAGCAAGCCACGGAGAATAACATGTTCTGAGCAGAGGAATATCATGGAGTGCAAGCAGTCTGCCTTTGGCACAGCTGCGTTCTCATTACATTGAGCTGTACCCTGATGAACAAAACTAGCAGGAAGGTAAATTGATTTAATCCATGTATTATTAGAAAAGAAGAAAGTTTAGGGTGTTTGTAGGGTTTGTAACACACACTGGAAGGTGGGCAGTGGTTTAATTGAGACTAAAATAATCTAATTTAGTGTACAGGAGGTTAAATTTCTGCCAAAACTCCTTTTCAGAAGCTGCCAGAAGATTCCAACTTATCTCAACTTAGGATCCATCAAAGCAGTGTTAAAGTTGGGTCTCAGGCTTTGAGTCAGCAGTTTGCGTTCCTGTGGGAGGGAGTGGCACCCCAACCACAGTGGGAGTGGTGCACAGTGCATGCAAATTACTCTGAACACATTAGCTCTTCACGGTGGATTTTGGATGAGGATGGAAAGGAAATTATTTTCTATTTGAACTGAAGCCAGCGATGTTTATGGTTATTAAGATCAGTAAGTGATTTCAGTGAAAAATTTGTTCCTGTGCATGAGCTAAAAACTTTGCTGTGCTGGATGTTTTGTAACAGAAATAGTGAATCTTAGGGCTCCTGTGTTAGCAATAATTATATTTAAAAAATCCAAAATCCAACAAAACAGTAAAGAGTCAGGAAAAGGATTTTGACTGTAGAGAAAAAATACTCTGAATTCCACAGGAAAAGAAAAGAAGAAGGAAAAAAAAAGGAAAATAAACAAAACCTGGTAGAAAAATGCTTTAAAGAGGGATTTAGTAAGTAGATTTGAAAGAAAAGCTGCTAAAGACAGAGAAAGGCTTTCTATAAATGAGGAATCCTTTCATTTGTGCTGCTCTTACAAAACAAGGCAGGAAATCACACAGGATGTGCTGCCGAGAAGGAGGAAGTGGTTTTGAGGATGACATTGAGCGCTGCAAGGGGGATGCCAGACGTGTTGGATTCACATGGACAGTTGGTGTTCCTGCCAGTTAACACCCCCTGAGCTGCTCCTGCCTCCCATGCCTTGGAGAAACCACAGGGATGAGCAATTTGGGGAGCTCAGTGTGCAGCTCCTGGTCAAACACCCCAAAACAGCTCCATCCCCTCTCGCTTTGGCATGCTGTTCTTACAAAACCTGCTCAGGAACTGAAACTTGTGAAGCCTTCCCGAGCTGTCTGGTGAAAGCCCCACCTCCTGAGAGTCCTGCTCGACTCAGGACACATCGAGTGGGAAGCAGGCAGTGCATGAGGAGCTGTTATTATAGAAACAGGGCAAAGCACTTGACTCCTGGCGAACTGGAGGCTGCCTTGGCCATTTCAAAGTGATTACAGCAAACAAGATAATCCATGTTTACCGAGGGCCTCGGCGTGTTATTTTCCTCTCCCTCTTGATGTGGTGTGCAGGTTCAAAGGCAGCAGCACGGCTCTTTGCTCCAGAGGAGGTGCAGGAGGTGGTTTCTCAGCAGATGGCCTTGCGTGACTGCTGCTGCTGCTGTGAATGAAAACACTTTCTGTTCTAGACACTCATTTGCCACAGATTTGAATGCACTTAAAAATAACTGTGCACTAAAGTAATAAATAGGGGTGCACCTACAAAATTTGTGTGTATATATATATGTATACATCTATATATAGATATCTATTTGGCATATATTCACTGAAGGTGCCTGTGTATTTCTGCACAGAGACTAAGTCTGTGCTTCTTTTCCTGTGTAGTTAATAAAACTCAAGATTCTTTTCAGCTAATCTACACAGCTTTTAAGCAGTTGAGTTCAGATCAGTAGATATGTGAAGCTGAAAAATCTTAAATTTCTATCAGAGCCCTTAAAAAAATCCAAACTCAGAGTGAAATACTTACTCATAAGGCTTGCTCATAAGTGGTTCATTGCAACATTATATTGGTGAACCTATAACAAAATGCAGGTTCCCACCTCCACGCTGTTTGTTACTTGTGAACAGAAATTCAGGAGACTGACTCCACAGTATTTAATTTAATCAGAGTCAGGGCAGATCTAGCAGAGCCTGTTCATGTGTATTAAATCTCTGAATGCAGTAATGCATCAATTCTGTCAGCTCCTGCTACAAAACTGAAATATATTTTTCCTGCTGTCACCTAAGCATCAGAGGGATGGATGTCAGAAGGAAAAACCCCACCTCTCAGCTGTGTGGCTCAAAGGGTCCCTGCTTCAGTGGCACCTGCCCTACCTATCCTCAGAAATGTGTTTTCTGTGCCTTTGTCTTCCAGGCAAAACATGGCTTCAATCCCTGACTTCTGTAGCAAAGCAAGCAGCAGCTTTTTCATCAGTGAGAAAATATTTCGCACGAGACAAGGAGGAATAAATGTAGTCACATTTTAAATTTGCAGTTTATAAACCCCAACAGAATTCTAAACATGCTGAAGAAAAACCTACCCTTGCCTAACAAACAAGGTCCACCTGCTGTTTGGCTTTTTTAGTTTCAAGGTTTCTCTTTGCTGCTGGAAGTGGCCTTTGTGAGAATTAAAGTCTATAAATGGTTGCACACTGGGGTTTAGTGTTTATCCAGTTTCCCAAGCAGAGGCTGACCCCTGGTATTCCTGTGGTCCAAGGTGAAACAACACAGGTTTTCATGGTGGTAAAAATGAGACAAGAGAGGTCCTTGTTCTACACAGAAGTTATCAAAGAGCCCTGGGGCCAAGGTTATCCCCACAGATGCCTTCCCTGGGCAGAAGAGTGGAAAGCAAGGATTGGTTCAGTGCAGTGCACTGCTCTCCCAGATGGAAATGAAGGAAAGACGGATTTCCCCCAAAAACCCCTTGCAGGCAGCCTGGGAGGTCCTGAGTATTGCCTGGGTGGGTGGAAGAGCCCACAGCCTGGCCCTGCACAAGGGTGGATGCTCAGCAGAGCTCAGCTGCTGTCTGAGTGCTTCCTTGAGCAGCCAGGCTTTGAGAGCAGCTCGGCTGTTCGGAGTCTGAACTGTTGAAAATCTGCTCAGTTGTGTAACAAAAGGAGCTGCCACACGCTAATTCATAGTCATTCTATCTCTAAGAAAAACCACTTAACAGATCTGGACAAGGGCTGAAGCTGATAAGGAAAGAACTCATTAAACTGATAGAATTAGAGATCTCTTTTAGCCTTCTCCCCATCTGTCTCTTGCCACCTGTCACTCACTGTTGTTTCTGTGACTCGGAACAGTAGGTTTGGGGAGCAGAGATTATTTCTTCCTACATCTTCTGCTTAAGGTTCTTTTGACATTACATAATTACCAATAACACAAAGGGAATAAGGTATGAGAGCTGCAGAAAACCAATTTTTGTGATGCTGCTCTTGACAGCAAAAAGTCCCTTCTAGCTCACAAATCCTTTATAGTAAGTACATCTCCTAAATAAAACATGATAAGACTCAAAAAAATCAAAACCCAGCAAAGCTCCCTGGAAAACCTCTGTAACTAACATGTTGCTGGAGCCAACCACAGGGATCCTCACAGGCCCAGCTGTTGATTCAGGCTGAGAACAAGTCCAGTAGCAGATGTTTGGGTTCAAACACCACATTTCTCATGGATGCTGAAGAAACAGACCTTAAATATATTTATTTAGATGTTTTAAATGATGTTTTGTTTTTTTTTTTCTTCCCCAGGAACGCTTGGGAGAAATCACAGATGGAGGGACACAGCACTAACAGCTCCTGGCCAGCCCAGCCCAGCACAGGTTGGAGCAGCTGCTCTAGCCCCAGAGGGGTGTTTTCCCTCAGGGTTATCCTTCTGCTCCCATCCTCACTCCCCCACTCCCCTCCTTTGCTTCAGAGCAGTGCAGGGAGCCCTCAGGGCCTTGGTGTCACCAGCATGGGCAGTTCACAGGCATCTTGTTTTCCCTTTTCATGTCACAGCTTGTCTAGCAGAATCATTAAATCTTTTTTTGTGCTTAAATACTTTTTTATATGAAGAAAAGGTGTACAATGAAACACCAGTAAACAGGTACTGAAGCATGCTGCCTGTTTTGGTTTAGTTTTTTTTTTTTTTTTTTAATACATTTATTATGAAGACAAACACTTTCAGGAACTCCATTTTTATTTCCCAGCATCTTTCATTTCTTTTGGCTGGGCATCATCAGCCAAACAGGTGTAATAAAACCCCGGAAGAAAGCAAATGTACAACAAGGCGCTTTACCCGAGCAGATGTAAAATTGCACTCATTAAAGAAGCACATTTAGACATAAAATGCAGCTCAAAAACCTCCATTAAGAGCTTCCACTCGGGAAAAAGATTGCTTTGACCTTCAGAGATTGACGCAATGTGTGATGTTTATTAATAGTTTTAGCAAAAAAGTATCTATACAGGGGGTTGTCTTGCCTTTTATTTGGCTGATTTTGAGAGCCCTTACTGTTTCTTGGCTTGCCTACTGAATAGGGTTGATGAAAAACTCCCTGCTCTTAGGTTAATGTCCATCAAAAGATTTCTCTGCTCCTCTGATGATGAAAGTAGCACTGTGAATGCTGCAGGACCCCGGGCTAATCCCATCCACCAGCTTTCCAGAAGGGGAAGGACAGCTCCAAGGCTCCCAATAGCTATTCTGTGTATGAGAAATGTTGTCTGAAGGGGCTTGGTAGGACTCCTTGTGGAAGCATCTCCTTGTTTCTCCTCACAAGATACTTCCTGCCCTTCAGGAGGTTTTCTGTCATCAAGATTTTCAAGATCTGCTTTCATATTTTTGCTGGGTGTAATTACTTGTGCTGAGGGGCTTTGAACACCACAGCTCTAAACCATCAGGAGTACAAACCTGTCTCTTTGCTGATGTGACTTTCAAGCACGAGAATTTCTCCACCCTTAACAAAGATTGGCTGAATTTTATCAAACACCTTTCTCTCTGTTGACAAGGCTCTGCTTACCCAGGCCCTGAGGAGTGAAGCTGGCACATGAATGCCACTCTCAGGTCTTAACACTCACAGTCAGTGAGTCAGGGCCTGGGAAGGGTTTGTGATGTGACTTTTCACAGGCAGTAAGAGCAGGGATTTGTTTTTTCCCTTCCCCACCCTTGGAAGTTTTCAAGGCTGGGTTGGATGGGGCTTGGAGCAGCCTGGTCTAGTGGAAAGTGTCCTTGCCCATGGCAAGGGGTTGGAACAAGATGACCTTTAAGGTCCCTTCCAACCCAAACCATTGTGGGATTCTAAGATTCCATGATTCCTTTCCCAGCCCAAGCGAGCCAGCCAGCAGAGGGAGCGCAGCACATGAATGCACAAAAATAGGAGCCTGCTAAAAAAAACCCTTCCCAAACAAACCCAAACAGCAGAATGATTATGGTCTTTAGCAGAATAAACAGAATAGTCAGGAGGCAGAAGCTTTTCCCCCGGCAATGAGATCCAGCTGCGGGCTGGATGGGGAGCAGGCACTGCATCTGGCAGTGAACGTGTTCCTCCGGTGGGGAAGTCCCCATGGCCAGGATGTTCCCATGTGTCACCCCCGCTGCCAAGCTGGATCCCATCCCCTCTTCACCCTCCTAGGCAGAGCCAGCTCTGCAGATCCCCCTCAGAGCACAGCAGTTCTGGGGGAGGCAGGCTGGAGCTTCCTCTCCCGCAGGCAGGGCAGGGTGTGGGTGCAGGCGGTGGCAGGGTGACAGCAGTGTCACAGCTGCCGTGCTGTCAGGGTGCTCGTGCTCTGGCCGTGCTTCAGCTTTTGGCTAGGAGTTGGGAAGTTTGGGGCTTGCCTGGGAGCAGTGCAGTTCTGCAAACAGCGGGATGCGCTCAGCATGGGAAGGTGGAAGTTAACCCATCTGTCTGTCTTAAAGAGGATGATAAATAAAGACCAGCAGGAACTGGAGGTGTTCTCTGGGGTTTTATCATCTACAGAAGGGTTTTTCCAAAGGTTTGGGAAGCTGCCTCACCTGACATGTTCTCCTTTTGTCAGGGCATGGGGGAGCAGAGCTCATGGGGTGTTTGGTGGTTTGCTGTGGGGCAGCAGCAGCTGGTCCTGCTGGAAGGTTTTAACTCTGGCACTTGTTGCTCTCTCACTCCACTCCCTGGGGTGAGAGGCAGCTAAATGATTTCTCCTATATCCCTGCTGGCATCTGGGTCCTCAATATCTCAGTTACTGCTTGGGAGGTGTCTTGATACAGGACAAACTGCACATCCAGTCTCTGATCCCTCACTCAGAAGGAGGGGGTAGTTTTGATGGACTCACTTCATCCAGGATCTGAATCTGACACCAAACCATTTCTCTAGCAGGCTGATCATTAGCTGGGGCTCAGTGTTTGCAGGATATTTCCATGAGAGCTCTGTAGCCCTTCAAATCCAATGCACTGCTTTCATTTTTGGATTAAAAGTGCAGTATCCAGCCAAGCTTTGTTAGTTTAGTTTTTAACAGGGATTTAGGCATTTTAAATTCCTTCAAAGCTGTAAGTAAGGCTCATAATTTAAACCCTCACAGACAGATGTCATGGCAAAAATATGAAGACTATTTAAAGGCAGTCAGTCTGCCTGCCTGTCCATCTATTTGTCACCTTCTAATCTGCCTGACATGTGCCATCGCCTTTCTCTTTCCAAACCCATCGAGGCCAGGTCCTCACAGGCACGTGTGGAGTGACCTGAGCTTCCCCAGGGTCCTGCTCACTGCCTGCCAGCTGCAGCCCAGCAACGGGAATGGGAATGGGCTGGTGCTGCTCATGGAATCACACAATCACATATTGGTTTGTGTTGGACTTGTTCCAACTCCCTGCCATGGGCAGGGACACCTGCCACCATCCCAGGTTGCTCCAAGCCCTGTCCAGCCTGGCCTTGGACACTTCCAGGGATCTAGGGGCAGCTACAGCTTCTCTGGGCAGATGCTGATGCTCAGCCTTGCTGCAGAGCAGCCTGGACCTGCCTAGACTGGAGATTCAGGCTTGCTGCATGGGGAGGCTACCTGCAGGTTTGGTGGAGGAGTTTATCCATCCAAGGCACTCTTCCCTCTGAAGTCAGTGGGAGGAGGAAAGCATTCAACTCACCACCAGTTCCTTCTCTACTTGTTTGGGAACAAGCATGACATTCACAGAAACTAAATCACTCTTTGGAAACAAGTGAGACAGGATGATATTTCACTTTTTTAGGTAACCTGGATGTATTTTGTCCCCCCTGTAGAGAATTAAATGATGCTCGGCCAAGTCAATCTCTTACTTGGTCAGGCCTTTCCATCTGCCCTTCGTTGGCCAGGGACCAGTTGCCTTGTATGGGAGCCACGGCTTCCAGAGAACCCACTCACAGCCTTGCAGATGTGTTTTGGGGAGGCAGGAGGGATCAGCAGCTTGGGCTGACACACACACACATCTAATTCTGGCAGTACAGAGGAGGGCAGAGGTGACAAACTACTCGGGGATGGCACATCTCACTTCTGAGGCTGGATTTAAAGAGTGGAAAAAATGCTGTCTGGTGACTTGTCTGAAAAATTTTGGGAATATTATTTTAAAGATTTTTTAAAAATAAAATAACTGAGCCTAATTCTGTCTTAAGAAAACCATCTTGGGGCTGACTGAAATGCCCTTTGTGTCAGTGGTGGCTGGAAAGAGAATCTGAGTTTATTTGGTGAATTTATATGCAGGGCTGGGGCGTCTGAGCAGGAAAGTTCATTGCAGAAATTCCCAAGGCTCCATCCTCATGGCTGAAGGAGCATTTCCAGGAACTGGTCTGGTGTCTTTCTGAGAGATCAAAGTGCCCTTTGCCTTTAGCTTATCAGAAGGATTTGATTGTGGTGCTTGAGTTGTGCAGCACTAGGCAGCTCTGTGGGGCTTAGCAAGGATCAACATCTGGATGCAAAATGCAGATGAGTTCAAATTAGAAACCAGGCAAACCTTTTGAATAGTGTGAGATTGAAAACACCAGAGCACTCTGCCAAGGGGAGCTTCTTTATCTCTGAAAAATTTTGAGCTGTGGCTGATGACCTTTCTGCAGGTGCTTTTATCCATCACAAGTTCCTGGGCTGAGCACAAAAATAACTCAGAAGGGGGAGAAAAAGTAGCAGTTTCTTCTGGCCTTAAGGTCTCGGAAAGGTTGGAAAGGACAAGGCAAACTAAACTTGCCTTGTGTTACTGAGATTATCGGAGAAGATAAAGTGGTTGTTACAGTCCAGGCGTTGCTGCTGACTCCCTGCCACGCTTTTTTTGCTGGCTGAGGGCTGTGCCTTAGTGTCTGCAGCCCATCCTTGGCTGCTGGGAGGGTTAATGGGTGTTTGCAGAGTGCTCTGGGTGAGGAGAGAGGGCATCATTTACTGCTGCAGAGATTGGAGACTCCCTGATGTGATTATAATGTGTAGTGATGGAGGCTATTTTTGTTGTATGTTGTGAATATTTCCTTGTATGGAATCACAAGGAGCTTGCTTGTGACTTGCAGCTCTGTTGAAAGCTCCAGCAATGAAGTTCCCAGAGTCTCTGGCATTCCCAAGTCAGTGCTGTATGCAGCAGTGTTAGTTAGCCTTGGGGGAAAAGCATAATATTGATGAGATAATGATCATGGAAATGCCTCTGGCCTCTGCTCTTTGTGGAGGGAGAGGACAGAACAGCACAGTCTTGCATCTTGCACCTGGAGCAAGTAACCCCCACGGAAGTGGGAGGAATCTCTTAATTCTTCTTAGTGATCCAGACTGCTGCTCAGCAAATCCCCTCACCCCTGGAGCTGCAGATCTGAAATGGCATTAAAGAGGAAATCAACCTTTTGCACAGTTTCCTCTTGGAAAGCGAGTGTTACTTCTAATTATAGCGATTGCAATGTTTCAAATGCTCTCTCAGGGACCAGGATGCTGGGGGTGGGGAGGGACAGCTGGAAATGCAGATCTGCTCCCCCTCTCCATTGATTCCTGTCAGTTTTCTGTAACAGGAGTGGAGAGAAATAGTTATCTACAACACCAGCTTGGCCATTGTCCCCCTGCTAGTCCTGATGTTGAGCACGGCAGTGTCCCTGACAGGCAGCAGCCTTGGTGGCAGAAACATCTCTCCCAAGTTGAGGTTGCTTTTCAAAGAAGCTCAAACCGTGTCCTTTTCCCCCTCTTCCTCCAGCGCTTCAGTGCTCCGGCTTCCTTTTGATGGGTTAAAAGCTCGTTATGAGCGATTTTGTCCCCAGGCCAGGGGACAAAATCCTCCTGCAGAAGAGCCACCATCCATGGACGAGTTGAGCCTGCCACCTCCTGGTCACATTCTCCAGGACTGACCACAGCTTGGAGCCTCACAGCAGCTCATTCTGGCACCTCTCTGGGGTCACTTGTACCCCCTCACCCCGACTCCAGAGACCTCTTCCCTGCTGTGGAATCTGCCCTTGTGGCTCCCCTGGGGGGTGTGAGCATGTTGTTCCCCCTCTTTGGCAGAGGTGAGACCCAGGAGCTCAGCTCTGTCCCCTTTGAGTGCTCCAGTTTGGTGTCTGATGCTTTGAGGACCTGGATTTCCTGTGTGGAGAGCACACAGCACACAGAAAAGAGATGGACATCCGAGGAGGAGAGTCCAAGTCACCCTCCAGACGGGAGGCTGTGGCTGTGTTTGGCTCTGAGCCTTGCCTGGAACGTGTCCTGGTTTTGGCCACCTGTTGCCCCTTGGCTAGTGCTGGGCTGCTGTGGTAGCCTGCTTTGCCCTGGCAGCTCCCAGAGCCGTGTCCGTGCTCCGTGCTGTGGCTCTGGGTAATCTCACTGCAGCTACACTCAAATACCATCTCTATGGTGATGACTCAGGCACACAGCCCCTCTCTGGGCTCTGCTCTCCCTGTCCAAATTCATATCTCAGAGGAGCTCTCTGACATCTCGTGAATGTCTCACCAATCTCTCAAGCACAACACGGCCAAAACAGAGCTTTTAACCTCTCCTTCTCAGCTCAGGGATTCCCTGAGCTCAGCAACACCAGGATGCTGCATTGCTGCCAGAATCTGAGTGCTGTCTTCATCTCCTGCCTCCTCCCATGTCTTCCTGGACACCTCAACAGCTTGCATAACCTTGCTAAGTCTTTCCTACAGCTAAAACTCTCACCTTCTCTTTCATCACATCCCTCTCCACTTGTTGCAATATCCTTTTTCAGCCCCAACAAACTCGCTGTGGGCCAGCTTGTACCCACTGGGATGCTGCTTCAGGCATTGCTTCCCACCTCTCTCCTGCTTCTCCTACCTCATCTCTCTGAGTTGCCCTGCTGCTCACAGCCACCCTCTGCCTCCCTTTGCTTCCCACCCATGCCCCTGCCAGCTGCCAGGAGTGTATCCCCCTGTTAGCTCTTCATTTCTTTTCTTAATTGTAAGATTTAGGGTCAGAGATAGCTTTCTTTGCTCCTCTTCTCACCGTCACTAGACCATCAGGCTGCTGCACTTCTGTTGAGCTCCTGTTGACTGTCACAAATGGGAAAACTCCTCTCTGGTGAGCAGGGAGGAGGCAAATGGATGGACAGGGTGAAGTATTTCTTGTCAGAGAGGTGGCTTAAAGGCTGCCATCTGTCCCTGGGAGTGCTGGGTGGGCAGACTGGGGGATTCAGGGCTGCCATGGGCTGCTGGCAGCACTCAGCTGCACCTCTCCAGCACTGCCTAGCCTGGGGTGGGCCAGCAAAGGGACAGGATTTCAAGTGCAAATGAACATCCCTGGCTCCAGGCACAGAGGGCTCAGCTTTTTCTTGCAGCTGCAGAGGTGCAGCTACCCCAGAGGCTAAATAAGCCTAAAGAGGGACTTGTTTAGGGAATTATGTTATTAGGGAATGGGAGACTGCTTCAGGGGAGTGAGCAAGGGGTAGAACCTTCACCTGTGAACAGAGTGAGGCTGGGATGATGACTTCTTCCTCAGGGTCTGAGCTGTCAGCAGCACTGGCAGGATGGCATGAAGGAATGCCAGGAGCTAGCTGGACTCCTGGGTCTGAGCCCCTCGGTGGGCAGTGGGGAGGTTGATCCTACAAACATGCTGCAGAACAGCTCTGGACCAGCTTGGACACCAAAGAATTGGGGCAGAGCTGCTGCTGTGTCCCAGAAAGGTGCCGGCAGAGTCTGTCCCTGCAGCTTCCCTGCCAGCTGAATATTCATTTAGTCGGGAGCAGATAGCTGTGATGTGCCCACTGAAATCTGCAGTGCCTCTGCTCAAAAGCAAAGGCTTTCAATTAATTTATTGATGCTGGGCTCCAGCCTCATCCCTGCTCCTGCAGGAGGATGAAAGCAGCTCCCTGTTCTCCTCTGGCAGGAGTGAGGCAGGTGTGTGTCAACAGGAGTTTTATGCTGAAATGTGAGGAGCTCATTCCTAAAGCAGCTCATTCCCAAATTCCTGCTGCTGGTGCCGATGTGCATCCCTGTGCTCCGACATCTTTACACTCCTTGCTGTGGTTCTTCCTGTTTTCTTATGGGGAAATGTTCTGTTTAGGAAGATTTTATTGATTTCTTTAAGATTTAAGGATGGAAATAGCAAGAGAACCTTACTACTGCCTAGCTGAGCTCTTTCTTCATTCCCCAAATCTTCCCAGCTGGGATTTCTTCACTTTTGCTCTGTCTTCAGTGGGTTTCACCTATGCCACAACAACAGCAGTGTCAGGTGTTTGTTTTTCCTGTGAATTCATCCTATGGCCATGGCCTGTCTGGGGTTAAAAATAATTGCTGGGCTCTGGGCAGTTTGCTTTGCAGCACAGAGCACAGTTGCTGGGAGACACAAATTGGTGATGCAATACCAATTTTGAAGAACTTGACTTTGCACCACGTGATGCTGCCCCAGAAATCAGTAAAAGCACTGGATGGGAAATCCCCTCAATGTTCCCAGATCTCCATAATGTTCCCACAGTGCTGGCCTGGAGGGATGCTGTGGATCTGCTCCATCTCTGGACAGGGGAGGGTGACACAGTGTGGGCAGGCACTGATGTGCTCAGGTCAGCTCTGCCTGCCTGGAATCACCCACATCCCCGGGATGCCCTGGTTGAGCAGTGCCAAACTGACTCAAACAAGCCCCAAACAGTTTGGATGGAGCTTTCTTGGCTCTGTGCTTGAAGCATCTTTAGTGATGATCTGAACCAGCAAGGTCTTCTGATGCTGTCTTGACACATTTACCTTTTCTCTACTAAAAGGGCCAAAGGGGGGTCCACAGGTGCTGAGCACAGAAACCCAGCTTTGCCTTGCTGGGTGATGCAGGGCTCAGCCCTAGCTGAGCTCACCCTGCCAAAAAAACGAAGGCCTTGCTGTTTCCACTGAAATGAATCCTTATGGGAATCTGGTCTCTGATGCAACGCTCAGCAGGAGATTTCTTTTTCCCATCACTCTGCTTATTTCAGCTCGAAAAAATAAACAGAGGCGAAAAAGCACTAGGCAGTAAAAATATCTGGGAGCTGCTGGAAGAGTTAAGGGTTTGCCATCTGTCCGTGGGGAACGTGGCACAGTGGGGAAGGCTGGGTGCTGACTCAGCTGCCATCCTACAGTGCTGGGAGCCCAGGGAAAGGCTGAACACACTGCCTCGTATTTTGGCTTGGGATTGCATTAGAAATAATAAACATCTGAGCTCTGATTCCCGACTGACAGTATCTCTAAATGGAAGGGAATGTACGGGATGGGAAGCAGCAGCCGATGGCCAAAAGGGGCAAACAGCTACTGCTGTGAGCAGAGGGTGTGTGGAGGGGCAGGGGAAGGGGCTGCTGTGGGGCTGGGGGAGCCTCAGAGTGAGGGAGGGGGACCAAAGGAGCCTGCTGGAACATGCATTCCTCTGAGGAAGATGGTGAGGTGGAGGAGGAAGAGGAGGAAGGCTGTTGTGTTTCTTCGCTTCTCCATCTCTGGAGCATATCTGAATCCTGGGCTCAAGCTTCAATTAGAACCCAAGAACTGCTTCATGTCCAGAGTGCTTGGCCAGAGCCTTCTGTTTGTGCTGATCCATTTCCCACAGCAGGAGAGGGCTTGTGTCCTGGGGACCTGGGAGCAGACCTTTGAAGCTTCATCTGTGACAGTCTCCTGGGTCTGCACTGCATCTCAAGGGCTGCTCTGCTTTGCTGCTGCTTCTCTTGTCACTGTACCTTTGCTGCTTTGCTGCTGGGTCCATCTCTCCCTGCCTTTGCCAGCCCAACACAGGTCCCCTCAGTGATGGAGTCTGCATTTGAGGGTTTTTTTTTTAACTCTTGGTGTGCTCAGGGTGGCCACATGTGGGTCCTCATGGTGTGCTGGGCACTGTGACCTGCAATCTGACAGCAATCAGTGCAGGGGCAGGGCAGGCTCGCCTCCTCCTCCTCCTCTTTCCTGGCTGTAATTTCCTGCAGTGAAGCAAATAATTGTTTCTTTGGAAATAGATGCATAGCAGGAACACTCAGAACAGGTCCTTGGGGCACCTGTCATGTCAAGAGCATGGGTCAATAGAACTACTCAGAGGCAAACAGTGGCCATGTATTGCCTCTTAAATATGGCTCCATTCACCAAGAGGTGGATTCCTAACGAGATGAGCTCGAGGCAGGCAGCAGAGCACACTGCAGATAATAGCCTGAGTGAAAGAACCAGCCGAGTATAGGAATTTTAATTAAACCTGACAAACCCTGAGAGGAAAAGGGGAGAGACAGAGACCAGCTGGCATAAAGATGCTGAATAAGCTGAGTTTGGTGAGTGCTGTTGATCTGCTGCAGTTTAGGAGAATGTGAATGTCCCTGGGTGCAGGGGCCAGCCACAGGTCTTTCCATGATGTTGGGTCAGGAGAGAAGCCAAAAGAAGCTCTGATCATGCTGTGCTTTGCACAAATACTTTAAACCTTCCTTGACAGCAAATTGGCACTGGAATGCTCTGCCCTGCTCCTGATGCACTGAGATGATGGGGTATGAAGGGAGGATGGGCTGTGCTGCTGTGGGACTGTGCCACCTCCTCGTGATGCAGATGGGGTTGATCTGCCCATGGCAGCCTCCAGCTGATCCTGTACTGCCAGGAATGTTTTGAGACCCTTTGCCTTTTGCCTTTAGCCAACCCATGCTCCTGAGGGAAGGCAGGGCCAGGAAGGAGCTGGGAGCAGTCCTGACACCTTATCATAGATTCACAGAATAGTTTGGGTTGGGAGGAACCTTAAAGCTCATCCCATTCCACCCCTGCCATGGGCAGAGACACCTTCCACTATCCCAGGGTGCTCAGAGCCACATCCAGCCTGGCCTTGGATGCTTCCAGGGATCCAGGGGCAGTCACAGCTCCTCTGGGCACCCTGTGCCAGGGCCTCCCCACCCTCACAGGGAACAATTTTTTCCTTATATCTAACCTAACCCTGCCCTGTGCCAGTTTGATGCCATAACCTCTCATCCTGGCACTCTCTGTCCTTGTCAAAACCCCTCTCCATCTCCACTGTCAGTGTGGGCAGTACCCCTGAGCCAGGAGTGGTGCTGGGTGGGTGGCACAGGCTCAGCAGCTGGGGCTGGGCACAGTGTCTGTGACATGGGGATAAACAGGGCTGTGGGAGCTCCTGGCTGTGCACAGAGCCTGGCTGCCCTCGCTGAGCTCTCTGGGGTGTTTGACCACAGTCTGAGCCAGCTTTGAGTCCCCTTGGGCTATTAATGCAAACAGCAAGGCATCGGTGATACATTTTAGTTTAGCTGGAAAAGCCTTCAGAGCGATGCTGAATAAGGATTAAAAGGCCATTTAATCTATTTTCTTTTGCCTCTGCAAACACAAGGAAAATTCAAACCAGCTGACAGGGCTGGTGGTTTTGAGCCAGTTGCAGCAGCCTCTGGGATTTCCTTGGCGTGCTGGAACTGCCTGTGGGGAGAAGCTGGAATGAACCAGGTAATTTGGGCTGTGTCCCAGTGGTGTTGCAAGCGGGGGTGGCTGATGGGGATGCTCTGCTTTCCCTTGCCCTGCAGTGGAGCTCTCCACCATGTGCAGTGAGCATCATGCCAGGTGTTTTATCTGCCCGGGGTGAGGATGGATTCCTGCCCAGAGAGGAGAGCCAGGGAAACAGAGCTGAAGAAGACAGGAGGGATGCTGGAAAGATGCATTTTGGATCCTGCTATCAGCCAGATACATTCCAGCATCCCTCTCCTTGCCTGGATGCCCAGCGTCTTTGCTTGGCTCTGCCCTGGCAGATCCAAACCCTCCATGTGTCTCCTGTGCTGGAGATACCAAACCCACTTTGATTCTCTGTCCCAGGGACCTGCTCTCGTGTCCCAGCCCTGTGTGTGTGTGGCTCTGGGGATATTTTCCTGGCTGTTTAACCCAGCTGGGAGGATTCTTCAGGTGCTGTTCACATCTGCCCTGTTTGACAGAGCCCAGCCTGCCCAGCCCTGCCTGGACATGAGTCTGACCACTTCATCTCCACCTGATTTTTCAGCCCCTCTCCATGCTCCATGCCCATCCACTCCTAGTGAGATGTATCTCGCCAGCCCTGAATAAAATTTTTTCCAGAGTAATTGCATCCTTATTGCAGCCATTGTATTATGCAAAATAATAAAACTCCATTAATTGGGCATAAAATGAGAGCAGCAGAGGCTGGAGGGAGGATGCACATGGGATACAACTGCAGTATCCCATGTCAGATACCACCTTCTACTGCCTGCAGGAGGGGTCAAGCCTTCCCCAAACCACCCCTGGGGCTCTTCTGGTGTCCCCCAGCCCTGCCTGTGTTCCTGCCTGGAGCTGAGCTGCACAAGTGGGTGAGGCCAAATCCCCAGCTCGTGTGCCAGAGCCCAGCTTCGTGTGCCTGGAGCGCTCTTGAAGTAATTGTGCCCAAGCATTTTGACTAAGCCCTTTGCTGTCCCCTCCCTGCTAGCATCCCAGCTCTGTGGTATCCCTGGAAAATGCTGGCTCTTGCTGTGGGACAGGCTCTTCTGGCTGCTCCTCCAGCTGCCTGTTGGTTCAAATTAACTTTGCAAGCAAAGCTCTGCCTCGTTTTCTTCTGACTCCAACAAGCTCGGGGCTGCTCAGCGCCTGTGTGGCCTGTCCCCCTCTGTGCCTTGGGGACAGAGCTAATGAAAATCATTCTGGGTTGAAAATCACAGCCTGGGAGAACGGGTTTCTCCTCTTCTCACCAGGAACCCGGCTGGAGAGCCCAGGCGACTGAGCGGAGGAAACTGGTTTTGGGGACCAGGCAGGGATGTGGAGCAGGGCTGGGTGCTGGCATTTTGGAAAGGGAGATTCCCTGCAAAGCCATGCAAGGTCTGAGCTTTGCTTTTATGCAAGCCATGAGCGTGAGCTGGATACACCAGCCAGAGAGGCCAGGGTGCCATAAAGGCTTTAAATTCCCTGTGCACCCCCTTTGGAAATCACCTGGTGACCTCACTGCCTAGGACAAGCCAGGGTAGATGGAGGGGTCCCAGTGCAGTTCAGGTGCCTGCAAGGATTTTAGGAAGAGCTGGTGCATTCTTGGGAAGCTTTGATCCATGTGTGCCACACACTCAGCCCATGGGTCCTGGAGCCAGAAAAATCCTCAGTCTGCAGGGGCATGGTGAATCCTTGGGGGGCTCCAGGGGGTTTAGCTGGGCTGCTCTGTTAGGATCATCCCTGCTTCTGCAGCACTGCAGGCACGGGTGGACACAGGAGTATGATTAATTACATTTCACATTGCTTTGCACACGCTGTGAAATTAGCAACCCTAAAAATGAGGGGCAGTATCCCAGGGGAAGGGCTGAATCTCAGCCCAGCAAGGCCTGGTCTCCTCTCCCTGGCTTGGGACAAGCAGCACGGTGGGGTTGGCAGAGCTGAAAGGCTCTGTGCTCCAGTTCAGTGAGGACCAACCTAGCAGGCTGGGCCAGCTCTGGAGGATATCTTTGGCCTCTGGTCAGTCCCGTGGGCACACAGGGTCCCATGTGGCCTCAGCAGCTCTGCCCTGGGACATGTCCCACTGCCCCACTGGCCCTGCAGCCTCCCAGCACAGTCTCCCTGTGGCTTTAGGAAGAGAAGAGGTTCTGTGGGGAGCACAGCAATTCCCCTGGGTAATTCAGAGGGTGGAGGTATCAAAAAGCTGGGGCTGATGTGCTCAGTGCTTTGGCAGTGCCCAGTGTACCCAATGTGCTCAGTCTGCTGTGGGCATCTGGCTGCTGCTCCCAGGGGAATGGGTGGAACCATGCTCCAGGCAGAGGAAGGAAAGCAGGAGTGCAGAAGGATGCTGTTGTCTCCAAAGCTGGCTCTGGAGCTGGCTGGAAGGATTTCTTTCTGAAAACTTGGCACAAGTTGCAGGGGAAATCACTCACAGGGGAAAGGCTGGCTTATTCTGGGGGTTCTCCTGGGTTTAGGCAGCTCAGGAGAGAGTAACAGCTGCACTCTGTGAGGGGCAGAGGGGCAGAATTAACCTGTGAGTGAGGCTCTCAAGGGGAAGAAATCCACTGTCAATCACAGCCCAAAGCTCAGTGGAGCAAATTGATTTCACTCTTGCATTTCTCCCTCCTTTCTATCAGCACCCATGGAAGCACCCATGAAGAACTTGCCAGTGATGAGCTTTGGGAACAGCTCTTTCTGCACAATTTTCTTTCCCAAAGGAAGAAAAAAAAAGAAGCAGCTTCTCTTTGAATTTGCTGGGTCAGCGCTTTGGCTGCTTGCTGGTGATTCCAGAGGATGCTTTTCCCCTCGTTAAACCCTGCCCTGCGCGGAAATGCGTGAGCTGGGGGACTTTGACACCCTGGTCCCTGCCAGGGCCCTGCCACCACGTCTGCCCTGATTGATGGCTGTGCACAAGGGGCTGCAGATGCTGTGGTTGCACAGAACAACAGGGAGCTGGTTTCTGCGGTCAGGGGAGATGCTATCTGCCTGGGATTTGCCTCGGGAGAAGCCCCCCTAAGGCCTTCCCTTCGAGTTGCAAAACCAGTTGAGGCCACCCCAGATTTGGCTGTTCCTTTGCATAAGCACTAAATGGAAGGGAAGGTTTTAGCAAGCCCCTTCAGATGTGCTGCTCAGTGGGAAGCTGGGCTGGAAAGCCAAAATTCATGATGGTTGCTGAATGCAGGGACACAGGCTTTGGTCAGACCTCTCCTGGCTCAATAATGTTGGAAGTGATGGAGCCATGGAAAAGAGCTGAGCTGCAGGGATGTGATCTCTGCACCCTCGACAAGGGGAGCTCTGGGTGAATGAAAATGTGACACTGGATCTTTAAAACTTCGGGGTGTGTTGCCAGACCCTGGGGCAATGGTCACTCCTGGGATGAGCTGGATGGACTTTGCCACTTGTCCTCACCAGGGAGAGCTGAGCCTCCTGACCTCCATGGGGCTGTATCCATTAGCGCCATGGAGATCTTTCATTTTGATCTCTTTTCTTCTTCGTGGCATGTGGCTAAGATACAGATTTCCAGGGGCCTCTTTTTTATATACAGATTATTTGGGTGGGAGCTTCCCAGAAGGATGGGGCCCACCAGTCCCTCCTAAACACACAAATACACATAAAACCTCTCCCTGCTTCAGAGTGTAAAGCAGCCCTGCTTAAATGTGTTGTAAAACCAGGCAGATGAAGTCTCCCCTGCTGTAAACAGCTGCTGTCAGCTGCAAAATGCCTCCTTTTTCAATCTGCAGTACCTGGACAAAGCAATCTGCCAGGATTTGGTGAGACACCATGCCCATCCATCAGTAGCTGTCACCCTACCCTGAGTCTTGCTTGATCCCAGAGAATCAATCCTGCCTAATGTATAAATACTCAATCTGGAGTCTCAGCTGTGGAGGAGAACACAGAGCTGTCAGATAAGCTGCAATTAGTGCATTTATCTACTTTATTTTCCTGTCATTTCCCAAACACCATTTGCCTGCCTGCTTTTAATACACGTTATTAAACCTGCACTAAATGTTGATTAAAGAAGCCTCAATCCCAGGTGTTTGTTTTCTAACACTGCTGTGAGATGCACTCTTCAACTGCCTTCGGGAAATTTCATTTTTTTAGGAGTTTTTCCCACCTTCCAAGCACATTTATGTCAGGGAAATGGGTTTTTAAGAGCAGATTAGTGAGTTGTCCTTCTGATTTGCTTTGATGTGCTTGGCTCCACTGGACAGGGTGATGGGTCACAGCTTTGCAGACAGCTCTGCTGCCTCTGAGAAGCATTTCCCCTCCTTCACCAAGAGCTCCACAACCACTTTAAGCAAAACACTGCTGAAGAGATAGATATATTCTTATTAGTCTTGCAAGAGAAACTACAGCAATCAATCCCAGGGCTAGACTAACTCCTTCCCTTTGCAATTTGGATGTTTAGAAGTAATTTGGGGAGTAATCTCTGCGAATGGCAGCATGGAAGTAACTGCCTGCAATAAAACATTGCGGGGGTGACTGTTTTCCTAATGATATTTCCAACAAACATTACTGAAATATGTTTTCCTCTCTAAAAATGGCAACAGAATTTAAATGTTCCTAGTGCTAACATGGAAATGGAGTCAAAATTAGCTGGGTTGGTTCTGTGATGATGACGACGATGATTTCTTTGTTATTGCCATGGTGGGTGGTTTCCCCCCTTCCTACTGCCCTGTTTATCCAGGAGTACAGCATTATTCCTTGTTCATTATTCCCTGCTTCATGACCTGCTCGTGTGTTATTTCATGTGACAAAGCCCCTTTCCATTAAACCAATATAAATAATTGCTGTATTCTTTCACAGAGGAAGCAGGGATATTGCACGTGGCAATAGCATTACAGGAAAAAGCTGCTGGACTGATCCCAATGGCTTTTTCTCCTTTTTTTCCCAGATGGGTTCATCTCTTATTCTTTGTGAATAATTTATCCAGGCAGGCTTGGAAACATTCTCAAAAGAAATTACAGCTGTCTTAAAAACATCTATACCAGTGCTCCCTGTTGGGAAGGTTCTCCAGTGATGCCTGAAGAGCCTTCCTTTTATCCTTCCAGCAAAGGGGTGTCCTCCATGTGTGTGAGCAAGCTGGTGGTGCTGGGCTGTGCTGGGATTTTGGGAGAGGAGCTGGGGAGGGTCAGAAGCTGCAGGTGGGCAGTGATGGACAAGGTGTGTGGACCATCCAGCCATCATGTAATTGTGAGGCTGGAGGGTGGCTGAGATGTTCAGGGATACAGTTTGGAGTTGGGCAAATCCTCCAGGATTTGTGGCAAAATCACAGAATTTTTAGAGCTGGAAAAACCCTCAAAGATCATTCAGTACAACCATCACCATGGCACTGACAAGGCCAGCACTGAACCGTGTCCCCAAGTGCCACATCTACCCATCTTTTAAATCCCTCCAGGGATGGTGACTTCACCACTGCCCTAGGCAGCCCATTCCAGTGCTGGACAACCCTTTCAGTGAAGAAATTTTCCCTGATATCTAATCTAAACCATCCCTGGGCTCAGTCAGTCTGCTGGCCGCGGTTGGGTTGGGTTTATAGAGCGGGATAGCCGAGGGTGGGAGCTTCAAGGGGACCTGCCAACACCTTCCTTGGGTGTGTGGGTGCATGCTGGGTGCCTCTGGTTGCAGATGGAGCCCAGAGTGGCCAATCTCTCCAGCCAATTGCTTCCTGTCTTTTAGCATTTCCAAACCCCAGTGGGATGGATGGAGGAGCTGTGCCAGTTCTTGCTCCTGTCTCCATCTGGCCAAACCTACCAAGAGGGCTGAGAGGCCAGAAGGAAAAACTCACCAGGATCGTCAACAAGGACATCATGAGCCACAGGAAGCATAAGAAGGAAAATTTTGGGGGAGGCTTCAGGCTGTGTCTGGTGCTCCTGCTCGGAATGCAGCCAAGCGTCCTCCTCCCCCGGAGTCACGGCAAAGCCCTGCACAGCCAATTAAACACTGTGTGAAATGAAGGCCAGAGGGTTGTTCAGCCCTCGCAGTCCCTGTGGAAGGGGGGGCTGCTGTCTTTAGCAGGACTCTGCCCTGCCTGAGAGGGAAAACCGACTTTGTGCTGCTCCCAGCCGCTGCCGCTGCTCGGGATGCACTTTTCATGCCCTGCCTCTGTCATTTGTCAGATGCAAAGCTATTAAGGCAGGTGATTAAATGCGATGCCTCTCTATTGATCCTCCGCTTCTTCCCAGAGCCAGGGCTGACGTTATCCTCTTTGGATATTCATCGAGCTGCTGCTGAGAGCCGGCACGGAAATCCTTCTGGACAAAGGTGTCAGCAGCCGTCTGCTGCCTTCTGCAGCGCTTTCTGCTGCCAGGCTCCTGTGCGGAGCTCCTGGGCACGGGGGGACAAGGGCTGGTGGTCATCGACCCATGAATGACCATGGTGTGACCTCGGGCAGGCTGGGAAGGTCCGTGGCCAGGAGGAGGAGGAGGAGGAGATGTCCTTGTGCATCCGCCCATTCCCGCAGCTCAGGTTCCCTCGGGCTCGGCGCTGATGGGATGCTGATGTCCTCCCACCTCTGGATGCTGGAAATGATGATAATTTCTTCCTTGCCGCTGGTTGTGAATACCATTTGTCCAACGGTTCATGTAGTTGTGGTTTTTTCTCTCCTGTTTGCCTGATTTTCAATGGAAGCACACCCCGTGATCTGATGCTGAGGGAGCCTGAGTGACACCCTCCTCTTACTTGGATGGGGAAGCCAAGAACAGAAGGGAAGGCCTAAGAGCAGGCAGGCTGTTCTCCAAATGCACCAGAAAAAAAACCAACAAAAAAAAATTGGTTTGAAAGCATTTTTACTAGGTGTTTGGTTTGCAGCCAACAGCCTAATGCATCACTGAGTTTAGCTCCATCCATTCTGCGGTGCAGTTGCCCAGGAAATCAATGCCCTGACATACTTTCCTTTGCTAGAAAATACACTTTTGCTTGAGTGGGTGTGAAAACCGAGCTCTTGCCAAAACCTTGTGAGTGCCGGGGAAGGCTGTCCCACTGAGCCCAGCTTCCAAAGGAGCCACAGGACAAAGGCTTCGCTCTCTGACTTCTGTTCTACCCACAGGGGCCACGGAGCTTTGAATACTGACCAGAGAGCAATTTAACAAGGGAAATGTCTTCCAGATTCTGGCTTAAAATAACCTTTTTCTAGTGCGTGGCCAGGTGGTTTGTAGTCTAGGCTGATCTTCTGGCTTCTTTTATTCATAAAGCATCCAAAAAAAAACCCCCAGTGCATCACCTGGGCTGTGCTCTGATTTCTGCACAGACACAGCTTCCTTTTGTGTGTTTGGTCTGGGATGCCTGCTGGCAGGGGCTGAGGTGATGGTGATGGACTTCTCCCCAAAAAGGTGTTATTTTGTAAGTTTTTTCTGCAGGGTGAAGTGTCTCTGCATGGCTGTCCATGGGTTTTGAGAAATGGTGATTTCCTGCTGGGAGAATCCCCATGGATTTGGGTTTGGGGGTTGCTGTGCTGTTGTCAGCCCTCTGCCATGCCAGACCTTGGCTCACAGGATCTGTTTCACTGCTGGCATCACCCATACCCCTGCGAGGTCTCTGACTCAGATCCTGTCTCCTTCTGACAAGTTTATTGGTTTTCCAGAGCCTTTCCAGTGCTACTGAGGCAATGCCTTTCATTTTGAGGGCAAGACAAGGAATAGTTAATGCCTTCAGGAGTGGGAGAGCCATGTGGCTGGGCTGGCTTGTACAAGACCACTGTCCCTTCATGTCCCACAGCCCTGCTCCTGATGCAGCATGGAAAAGCATAGGAATGTGCTGATGTCATGCCTGGAGGGTATTGGAGGGGCTTGCTTGTGTTTCCAGCTCTGCTGGGGAGAGGCTGGATGGTTTTCTTCACATCATAGCCCTTGCTGCCTGCTGGGCTCTGCCTGCAATGAGGGCATGAACAGTGTCCAGGGTGTCCTGGGTGTCCTGCTGTCAACCCATCAGAGGGACACACAGGCTCCTGGATGCTCATTTTCTGGATGGATTGACAGCTCCCAGCTCCAGAGCCCCCAGGGGAAGGAGAAGTGAGCTCCCTGGAACCCTTCCACCTCCACTGTGCTCACTGGCATGATTTCCTGTGGCCTGGGAAAAGCACACACTCCTTGAGATTCACTCTGCCATCTCTAAGAGGTACTTGATGTCCTTTCTCCTGCCCAGCTGCCAGCTTGTTTTCCTCCTGTGGGTCTGACTGGCTCTTGGGCAGAGCTGTTTGCTCTGCCCTGTCCTGGTAGCCTCTGATGCTAATCCACCCTGGGGACCCTCCTCTCCTCTCCTCTCCCCTTGGACGATGCTAAGATCATTAATCCACTTTGTGGATTAAAGAAGTTAAAACATTTGGAGCATGAGGAACCATGTCCCAAATCCCTGCTGCTCTAGCACATAGCACTGTGCCTTTGAAGGCATTGTCAATATGCAGTATCAGGCCAAAAATGGGGCTTTTTTCAGTGGGGGAAAAAAAAAAAAATTGCAGCTGGGAAAGGACCAAAAAAAAAAAGGTGTTTGCTCCTTTACCACATTATAATAGTATTGTGATGGGGAAGAGTGAAGTGATGCAATGAGCAGTGAGTGAGTCCTGCATTTGTGGAAGAGAGGCTGTTGACAGGACCCACATCTTTGGGACCAAGGATCATCTGTGTCAACAGAGGGGCTCTGGGGAGGGGCAAAACCAAATAAAACCCCAGAAAGAAAAGCCAGCAGCAAAACCCCCAGAACAATCCCTTTCTTCTGTGCCCAGAGCCCTTGAACCAAACTTTTTATTGTTCTGAGAGGGATGTGCCTGCATGGTGGCAGGAGGACAGTGGCTTCCCTGCTTGAGATTGGGATTTACACAGTGACTGAGATCTCAGCTGGGACAGAAATCCACTCAGCAGAGAGCAGGGGAAAGAGCAGGGAGAGGCACTTAGGAGCCACCGTGTGACACCTGTGAGTTCTGTGTGAGCTCCACGTCCTGCAGGATGGCCGTGAGCAGAGACAGCAGCTCTCAATTTGAGCTGAGTATTTTCCAAGCATCCAAAGGTTCTGGGGAGTCAATTTTCATTACATGTTCACTGCAGGTCACTCCTCTCCAGGGGCTGGGAAGATGTTCTCTGAAATTTAACTGCTGCAGGGGAGTCACTCAGACATGCTCTGAGTGATTTCCACTCCTGGAGCCCCACAGGGTTTTTGGAGGATGCTTATCCCTTTCAGGGAAAGAAGTTGCTCCCAGTGCTATAGAACTGGTGTGAGGTTGGGCTCAGCCCCTTGCCTGGAGCAGCGAAGTCCAAGAGTTAGGGTTAGGGTTAGAGTGAGCACACTGTGCCCAAAGCATCCCAGCTGCTTTCTCTGGCAGGGTGGCAGGGACAGAGCCCAAGGGAGAGCAGACCCCAAACCTCTGCCCTGAAGTTACAACCATTGAGAGAGAGTGGGGCTTGCCGTGTGTGAGACACACCAGGAAGGCAACTGAGGTGCAGCATTCAGGAGGACAGTTTGGGGAGCAGATGTGAAGTTTAGCACAGACATTCCCCATCCAGCAGAGCTGCTGTAGGTTTCCTGAACTCTGCTCTGAGTGCAGAGTCAAGCAGTTTGTGCTCAGCCCTTGGCTCACAGGTAGCCAGCTGTGAGTGCAAAACCTGGCTCAGCCCTGCTCCCCTCCGATGGGTTCAGGTGGCTGTGACCTGGAGAAGCTGGAGCTCTTGTCCTCCCCTGAGACATGCTGGATCTGCAGATGGACTATTCTAAATGCCTTTGCAGAAGCTCAGCTAACACAAAATGGTGTTTTATTTTACCCTTCACATGCCTCCCTTGCCCTCGTCCCTCTGGTCCCATCCTGTCTCTCCCTCTCTCCTGCCCTACAGGGGAAGCTGTGACCTGCTCCTGGTGTGAAGGAGATAACGCTGAAAGAAATGCTCTGCCAGGCTGGTGAATTCAGCTCATTACAGAGCGTTCCCACAAATTTCTGCTGCCCTCTTATCAGCCCATCAGCCTAAGCAGATCACCCTTCAGCTCCCACCAGACACCTCTGCACCCCCGCAGTCCGAGCCTTGGGAGCTGCAGCCTGACTCACACTGTGTGGGAGAAAGTAATTGTTCCATCCACAGCAAATTGGACCCATAATAACCTCTCTCTCCACAGTAGCAATGATGCTCCTTCAAAAATATATTTTAATTGATTTTGGGTAGTGAATTTGGCTTAGCAGGGAGTGGGCAGTGGAGGGATGAGGAATGGGTGGATAGGGAAGAGCGAGTGGAGAGGTGGCTCTTGTGTCCCGTGGAGAAGGAGCAGGAGGTCTGGTGCTGCAGGCAGGACATGGGCAGGGCATGGGCAGCATCTCTGGGACATGAGCAGAGTGTGAGCAGCAGCACTGGACTCATCACCAGTTCTTGCCAGGGGCTGTTTCTTGGAGCTCTGCAAGGGCTGTGTCCACTCAGAGCCTTGGTGAGCATTGCATGTGCATGAAAGGGCTTTCCCTCCTCCTCCTCCCTCTGCCAGCCACTTCAGAGGCTTCTCCAGGGTTCTCTGCCCACACCCTGGGGTGCTGTGGAGCTGTTTCACATCTTTGAGAAAGAACAGTTGCCCCTTCCTCAGAAGCAGTGCTCTGAGCCAGCAAAGAGCATCTGATGGACAGTGAGCTGGATCCAAAACTCCAGTGCCCTCCTCTGCCAGGCTTTGTTCATCCTCACAGCTCACAGCAGAGATGTTCAGGGGGTTAATGTGAGACTGCCATGTACCACTGCAGCAGTTTCAAGTCCTCTGCTTGGAGATGCCTCTGTTCCTGTCTCTTGCTGGGAAGAAAATGCAACAATGCTCTCTAGAGGCAGAAGTCAAGGAGAGCTTTGCTTTCCCTGGCTCTGTCTTTCATCATGACCTCACTGCTCTTCCCAGCTGTGTATTTCCCACAGAAACAGCAGTTTCTGGGCATTTTTGGCCTCCTGAGATGCAGCTTGGGCAGTTTGCTTTTCCCTCCCTCCTCACAGGGCAATCTGATGCAATTATTGTGGATGCTTGGAGGAGGGCTGGGAGGAGTGGGGAGTATTTTCTGGGTCAGGATGGGGACCATTTTCGGTCAGGATGGAATTCTGGGAAAAGCTTGCTGTGCAGGGTGATGGAGGAAAGGGAAAGGGCTGGGGGAAATGTGCTTCAGTGTGGTCCTGCATCACTCTGGGGCAGGGGAAGTGGGGCTCAGGGTGGGATTTTGGAAGGGGAAAGTCTTCTAAGGACTAATCAACCCCAAGTCTCAGGTGAGGTCAGGTGCAGCTGTGGGGCTGCAGAAGCCCAGTCAGGCACCAGCCACCCCTTGATAAAGGCCAGATGGGACACAGAAACTGGTGTGGAAGGGTGTGGCTCTCTTCTGGGCAGAGCAGGCAGCAGCTCTGATGCTGGCTCCCCTAGGATATATTTGGGTGTGAAGAAGGGACTGCAGCCCTGATCACCCAAGGAGATTTTTTTGGTGACGATGGGCCTAAGCCCAGGAGATGCTGCAGGGCCTCCTGGGATGCTTTGGTGGGGCAGCTCAGGAGGAGCTGCTCAAGCTGTACCTCCTCAGGTTGGGGCCAGAAGTGGGGTGCACTGATCTGCAGAGGCGTCCTACAGGAGACTGAGTCTTCAGGAACTGGCAAAAAGGGGAGTGCCAGCACCTGAACCAGTTATGGATTCCATCCTCTGCTCTTCCAGAGAGCCCAGCTGAGACCTGCACCCAGCTGCCCTGGCTGTTGTATAGACAAAATGTCTGAGCCCTCTGTTCCTCGAAGGGGGATGGGGTTAAAAGGTGATGCTCTTCCCTTTGTGGAGATGTCCAGGCAGGGCCAAGATAAGAATCTAAGTGAGGTTTGTTTTTTCCTTCATGTGGGCATTTGGCCAAGTAGAACTCAGCCTGTGTGTGGAGTGCTCTGTGTGATCCCTTTGCTTGTGTTGAGCCACAGAATCCCAGAATGTTTTGGGTTAGAAGAGACCTTAAAGCTCACCTTGTTCCACCCCCTGCCACGTGCAAGGACACCTTCCACTATCTCAGGTTGCTCCAAGCCCCATCCAACCTGGCCTTGGACACTTCCAGGGATGGAGCAGCCACAGCTTCTCTGGGCAACCTGTGCCAGGGCCTCACCACCCTCCCAGGGAAGAATTTCTCCCTAATAACCAATTTAATCCTGCCTTTTGTCAGGTTTGCTGCCATTCCCCTTTGTCAGCTGGGCTTGCTGTGCTCTCAAAATAAGTGGGAATTGTTCCTCACTTTCTACCTGGAGCTGGGTGGGATGCAAAGCCCAGACCACCCCTGGTCATCAAAAGAAAATAGAATAATTAATTTTACTGTCCTGGCCAGTTTCCAGTCCACTCAATTACATTCTGCCTATCCACCCTGCAATCCCATATGTTGTTGTTTATTTTATTAGCTCACATTGCAAATCTTTCAGTAGGAGCTGCCCTATGAATAGCCTCGCCTGCTGAATTAATAGTGCTGCTGAAAGTTTCAGGTTAATGTATAAAATGTATTTGCAAGCCCTGGATAAAGGAAACAAAGGAAATTATATTACTGAGCTGGACTGGGCAAATCTTGTGTCCCCAGGTGACTGGGAGGTTATATAAAGAATTAACTGGACAAATCACCACCCACACAGGGAAAAATTTCTTCCCAATACCCCATCTAGCCCTGTTCTCTGGCAGTGGGAAACCATTCCCTCTGGTCCTGTCACACCAGGGCCTTGTTCAGTGCTAAAATTGTGGGGAAATCTGACCCCACGTGGGACCCTCATTAAGGGTTTTCACTCCCTGCTCTCTCACCCCTCTTTTCCCTGGCTGTGCTTGCAAGACACAAGCTCTGGCCTCGGCAGCACTGCAGACCCTTCCTGTCACTTGAGGGTGACTTGCTCATGCTGGCAACCCATACTTTGTTGTTAACTCCTATTTAACCCAAACTCTCATGGAGCTTTGCAGGAATTTGTGGTGCTGTTGAGGGGAATTTGCATTTGGATGGTGAGAAAATTGCGTAGCCAGAGGGATGTTGGTGGTTTCCATCAGGCAGCAAGTGCCATCCATTACTTGCTGCTCTAACTCGATTTGAGGCACTGTGCTGTCAACTCTTTAAATCTAATTAGCACAAGTGTTTCTTCTCCTCCTCAGTGATTTGCTGTGGTCTTAATGTGATGCCCACTAATGACAGGGGAAGAAGTTAAACCAACTTATTTTCCCGTCAGATAAATGGCAACTTGCATTGCTCTTAAAAACAGTGGATGGGAGAGATAACCTCCTTTGTGGAGGCTGCTCGATGGAGTCAATTAATTCTGACTACTAGGAGTAGGATAAATTGGGAAAAGGGAGTTGGACATGTGCTCACACTGTCCTGAGAGGAGGTGATGATCTGCTCTGGCTGCTCTTACCCCTGGCCAGGGGAACTTGGAGCTCAGAGGATGTGTGGTTTGGCACAAGCCAGCTCTGGCAGTCACCAGCGACCCATTAACCTCCCAGACTTCTTGTTGGCACCATCCACCTTTGATAGCCCAAATTGCAAGGGGAAGATGTATCCTTGGGGATGTTTTGTGTCATTCTCCAGGTGTGGTGCTGGTTCCTCTCCCTGTTTGCCATGGCAGAGCCAAGACCACGGCACTCAGGACCTCTCACTGCCAAGCAAGGCTTTACCTGGAGACCCACAGATGTTCCTATAACCGCTGGAGTGGTTGCAGAGTGTATTTGTACAGCAGAAGGTGAAGCCAGCCCTGATCCTCCCCTGGCTGCAGAGTGCGTCATCAGTTCTGTCT
Organism: Lichenostomus cassidix; assembly: GCF_008360975.1. Classification (NCBI taxonomy): domain Eukaryota; kingdom Metazoa; phylum Chordata; class Aves; order Passeriformes; family Meliphagidae; genus Lichenostomus; species Lichenostomus cassidix. The sequence goes on along the minus strand of NC_139500.1, from coordinate 6,362,168 downwards.
CTGCAAACAGAGGTGGGAAATGCAAGTCAGGTCTCTGCCAAAAGCACTGCTCCTGTTTTGCATGCAGAGTGCAGGTGCCTAGACAAGGGGAAACAGGGCAGAGGCTTCCAGATGATGGGGGAAAAAAAAAGGGAAGTGTAAGGGCCTGTCCCTGTGCTCCAGAGAAAGTAGGCTAAAACCGGTTTTTATTTTCTTAATCTTATTTTTCATTCTTGATGTGTGTATTATGCTCTAGGATTTACTACACAGAGCTCTTCATGCTGTTTCCCCAGGCTTATTTAATATCTGGGGCCTGTGGCAGTTCTTCCTTGGCCGGTATGTTTTGCTGTTCTTTTTTCTCCAACTGCAATTTGCTATTAAATTTCACTGCGTGCCCTTGAGTGCTTCTGTGGAAGGATCCTACTGATGTGTTCACTATGATAATCATAACCCTGTGCTAATTACTTCCATCACAGATAACTGTGCTCGCCTCTGAAGCATTTCTCCTTGTCTTTATTCCTTTCTGTCTTCCCCTGTTCCTCCTCCCTCCTGGGCAGCATCCTGATTCTGTGTTCTGATCATGAATGCCACTGAAGAATTCCTCCTTGCTAGAATATCTCAAGTAAATTGTTTGTAAAGCAATCCCATGTATTACACATCCCATAGTGATCCCTGCTTGAAATCTCTAATGGTCTCTTGCTGAGATTTGTGCTGAGGGATCTCTGCAGACTCTGAGATGGCATTTTCCACAATTGATGTCCCACCGAAGGAGGTGATTTAATTCTGCTGAAGTCATATTTGTTTTCTACAAATCTCCCAAAGTTCATGAGGCCAATTAATCCAAGGAGATGAGACTTTAATGGCACTGATGTATCATCCTGTGCTGAGCTCATCCCCACGTGCAAGGCAGAGTGATGAATGGGATGGTGATGGAGCAGCCCCTTGGAGCCCCTCTCAGCTCTCAGGCAAGGTGAGATGCTTTACTCCATATGGACACAGAGCAAGGCCAGGACTGCCACCATCTGAGGGAATTTGCTGTCCTAAAGTATGACTCTGACTCAACACAGGACAGGTTTGCTGTAGAACCTGACCCAAAAATCATCCCATCATAGGTAAATGCAAAAGGCAGAGCCTCTAGAAGTGGGGTAACATCATGTTACATATTTCTCTGCTCCCATCTGCTCCAGAGCATTTTTCCCTCTGTATTTTCCAGCCTGGATGAGGCCAGCTGGCTGGGGATCCAGGACTGCTGTCAGCTGGGTGCTGCTGTAGTTTTCTTCATGGAAGAGGCTGAAGATTAAAGATGTGTAACCTTTACACCCAAACCCTCCCTGGGGGTCCTTCATACTCAAATCCTCCATTTTGCCCTGTTTCTATAAGCTGGTTTCTGTGAGCTGCAACTTAATCAGGATGTTAATTTTAACCTTTTCTTGAAGGATTATGTTCCACCCTGCCTAACTCCCAGAAATGCTGACACCCCATGGGCATTCCCTGGAATCAAATGTTTTTCTCCCTCCAAACTTTCCTGTGTCTTTGCAGTTCTGCCTTGTTACTTCTTCCTAATGGCGCCAACATAAATCCTGGGGCTTACTGAATAACTTTGCTGTGTGCTGGAATTAATAATTGATAATAGGCATCTGTCAGCTGGTAACTGCATTATTCAAAGAGGGATGATGTGGGTGGGCAGCTGCACTCGCTGGTGGAACGTCTCCTGTGGCATCATGTCACAGCATTAGGGGAGAGCTGGGTGGTGTGCTGGGTATCAGTGGGTGTGTGGGAAGGATGCAGGTAGTGATTCAGCTCTGAGAAAACACGCCTTGCCTGCTGCCAGTACCCATTTCTGGGGAGAAGGGTAGGAGGGATGGGTGTGAATCTCCCGGGGCTGTGCCAGGGTATTGGGAAGTCAATGGGACAGAAGGGAAGGGCTGCCAAGGCAAAGCCTGCTCTGCTTTCCAGGCTCTGCTGCTGTGACTCGGGAGGTTGGATCACAGGTTTGTCTAAGTCACAGCTTCTGCAGGTTTTGTACTCCTAATTTAAATGGCTCTTTTGTTTTCCAGAGGGTTTTTCTGGGATTTTGCCTCCTGTTCCCCTGGGGGATTTTTCAGTGACATCTCCATGGTGTCCTGCAATGCTGGAGAAGCCTGGCATGACCCACAGTGAGGGAGGAGCAGGAGGTTTTCCCAGTGTTCGGTATGGTGAGGACAGGACTCCCTGAAAAGAGGATGCTCAAGCATTTGCTTCAAGAAATACCTGGGAAAGAGATGCTGATGGCTTGTAGTCTTTTGGAATTATATTTCCCTCTCAGGGGCTTTTTATAAAGTATGAGCAGGATAAGCATCATCTCCTGGTGCCAAGGGTGGCTTCTCTTTAGCAAGGAGCACTGCCACTGCCATGGAGTGACATTTCAGCGTGGCAGCAGCATGGCTCAAAATAATAATGAGGATACAACCATTGTTTGGACAGATGAATGTAGAAAGTGATGTGAAATGGCAAGAAACCCATTTGTCTGGAAACACAGGTTTCTTAGCACCCACTTAAGCCCTCTGACACATGACATTTCTTCCTCTGAGCTTCAAAGGAATTGAAGGTTGTGAAAAGCAGGTTGTCTACCACAGGAAGGAGAAATGTGTCTCTAGATTAGAGATGTCTTTTTGTCCACGTTTGCTTTTTGCTGTGGAAAGGATGAGTTTGCCTGTGGGGCTGTGGGAACTTCCCTCTTTGTCCCTGCCTGTCCTTGCTTGGCAAGAGGATGCTGAGGATGGGCATGGATGGAAGGCCTAAATTTTGCCATTTTCCTTGTCACCATTGCAGTAGTAAACACCATCTGCCTGCCAGTTTTTCTGGTGGAAACTGTTCAGGAAAAATGCTGGGGAGAAAAAAAAAAAAAAAGGAAGCAGTTGTGCAGAAGTGAAGCTTTCAAATGGGTGCTTTCTACTTTTTTCATCAGCTGTTGCTGTCTTGTGAAGTACCAGTTACTAATTAGCCCTCGTGTCTCATTAAAATCATAGTGGGTTTTTTTACCTACTGAAATTTTGTAAATAGCCTTTATTCTGGTCTTTAATGCACAGTGATTGAAGTATTTATTGGATGCCACTTATGCAGCTCTGTGCCTGCGTTCATTTTCTTCTTAAGACATTTACTAAACCACTGCTTAGAATTACTCCAGCCCATCTGGCATATTAAGTGTTTGCGCAGAATGTACCCGACTTCCCCATCCACTTCCTCAATTAATATTAAATATTCAGGGGAATTGAATTCTTTTTCCCCCTCCTCGCCACCTGATCTTCGTGGCTCTGATGGCATATTTGGGTGGAAATGTGGCTGCAGCAGTGGAGTGTGAGCTCAGAGGTCAGGAGGGTGCTGGAGGTGAGGTCAAGGTGCCCTGTTCTGCACAGCAACAGAGCTTGCAGCAGGCAGATGGCTCTGGTAATGGGTATCCTCAAAGCCAGGGATATCAAAGTCAAAAGATATTATTCCACCCAGTTCTGGCATAGCAGGGAAGGGGCTCCCGGAGGCAGGGATTTAATTCCGCCCTGCTGGCCATGTCTGCTCTGAAAGCTGCCCTGCATCCCCAGGGAGCAGTGAGGATGGGAAGGATTAGAAATGAGCTGCCTTGGCAGAGCTCAGTGGGGAAGCACTTGTAGGAAACCTGTCTGCATTAGGCATGACAGCGACATGGCTTTACTTCTGTAGTCAGCCTCGCAAACAAAAAGGAGAGCAGAACACGTCACTTGCCTGGTGATTATCCAAAGCTGGCTAAACCCTGTGCCAGCAACAAAATCGGGGCTAAGAATGTATTTGAGGCAGTAAAATATTCACAGTGGGGTCGAGGGTGGAAGGCATTTATTAGCTCTGAAGAGGATCTCCTGCAGTAAAGAGAGGTCTGGCTTTACAGCTCTTCCCATTAGATGGGAAAAGGTGCTGCTTGGACTATCCCAACCCTAAATCTGTCCACCTGGAGAGAGAAATAAGAGATATTGAAGAGGAGAGTTTACAGAATTCTTATTCCAGGATGTTCTGCAGTCCTTGTAGCATCATGACTGGCTTGGAATCTTGCCATATCTATTACCCTTTCCACCAGACAAGAAGAAGAGAGAATTGATGGAAGGTGAAAGCACATGGGATTTTTCCCCTGGGAAGTGGTTGTGATTCTGTGTTTGTGCGAGATACTGGAACCTGGTGAAGAGGTGGTTTTTCACTGAGCCAAGAGCCACTGTGGTGACCCCTGATGTCCCTGAGCAGGCACTGGGAGCCATGGATTGTGCCATTCATCTGCATGGCAGGTGCTTTCCTTAACTTCTAAGAAAATGGATTCTGCTACTCCTGGAGATCGTGGGGAGCTTGGCTTTGTCTCCCAACCAGCTGGATTGAGGGAATCTGAGGGGAGACAGAGCATTACAGAGTCGTGTATAGATGCAGGCACACACTTATCAGCATAAACTCAGTGTATGTAATTTATGTTGATCCAAACAAGGCTGTAGAGATGCAGATCAGCTGTCTCATGCCTCATTAACATGCTCCAAACCTGCCTGTGCTGCTCTCAGCAGCAGCAGCACCTCGCCTGGGTCCCATGGGGGATGTGTGGTGCAGTGACCCTGGCAGGAGATGAGGCTCCAGGGCTTGTTTTGGGGTGCAGTTTAGATTCTGGCCAAGATTTTACTTTGCAATGGAGTTGTGGTGGGTGTGCAGTCAGAAATGGTGTAACTGTGTGTTTATGAAGTTCCTGCCCCAAAAAGATCTGCTGTTGTCCCTAGCAATGCCCTGAGATGGATGCCCTTGGGAGGGCAGAGCTGACCCATTTAGTGCTGTGTGTCTCTGTGCTTGCTTCCTATGTTTTCTTCCTCATGGCATTTTGTTTCCTGAAAATAATATGGAAAAGGAGGGAAATACCCCTTCAAGCTCTCTGCTTCTACATGGAATCTGTGTGTTTTGGTCACACTTTGGGGAATCTGCAGCTCTCTTCCCACTGCTTCCCCTTCCAAGCCCCCTGAGACCCAACACCGTGGTTTTTGGAGACCCTGAGCAGCATTGCCTGGTGCAAACCACATTCTCACTGCCCAACCCAGCCCCAGTTTGCTGATATTCCTAAGCAAAGCAGTGAACAGTTACTGCACACCTACAGAGTCCTATGGAAATTCTGCTTTTTCTTCCCAAAATAGCAGAAGACAGTGTTTACCAATAATAATTCCTTCTGCAATGGGAGTGACTAACAACAGCATCTCCTGGTGAGAGAGAAGAATGCGGTGTTTCAGACAAAAGGAGACATTTCCTTTCCTTCCAGAACCGCAACCTGTATTTTGCAAGTTAAATTGCTGCAATTCGATTGGAATCCACCTGGTGATGAGCTGGTTATTTAGTGACACACTGCTCCAAATTGCACACCCCGTACTCCTGGTATTTCTAAATTACTTGCCTATTAGAAATTAATCCTAAAGAAGGGCAAACACTCAGCGTGCTGACAGCCTGAGGGTTCACTGCCACCTCTTCAGTAATTATGAATTTGGCAGGATCGTGGGAAGGGGAGTGCAGGAAAGCCTTGAGTGAGGAGTTGCCCTCCCTCATGCTGTGAGGACCCAGGAAAGCTTGCACGGGGAAAAAGCATTTTTTGATCATCTGGACGTGGTGATTTCTGCCGTGTGGGCGTCAGGTGGGCACAGAGGTGGTGCAGAACCCTGCTCCATCTGTGCTGGATGGGAGCCGGGGGGGTCTCTTCCCAGATTTTGCTGACAATGTGTCTCCCCAAACTTGCCAAGGCAACAGAAGGGAAAATTAATCACAGGGAAGGCTGCTTGGAGCTGTGCTGGAAAACAGGCAGAAGTGACTCGCTGTGTTGGTTTCATTGCTACAATGTTCTAAATTGAATTTTAACCACTTCCATTACTTTTCTCTCTCTGGAGGTAGATCTACCCTGAGGCAGGGATGGCAGCCTATCCTGTCACCACTTTTGCAGAGCAGGATTCCCTCCTGGAAGCAACTGAAACTTTCTAATTCTTGTTTTCTGCCCTCCTTAGCTGCTGGTTTCTTTGCAACCAGTGGGAATCACCTCCTTGAGCTGCTGTGGCTATTTGCAAAGGGACATTTGTCTTTGTTCCCTGTTTAAGTCCCTTTGCTTCCAGGCACTTCTGTGTTCCCTGGGATCTCCCCAGCTGCCCTCCTGGCCAGGGAAGCACTTGATGCAGGGATGGGTAGTGATGAACATCTCCTCATCCACACTTTTCCATTGTGTGAGACCCAGCAGCCCAAATTGCTGGCTGATTTTTGGGTCTAAAGGAAGTTATCTCCTTTACTGTTCCCATTTGGAAGATTGCATGTGGTGATATTTCCAGCTTGCAGCTCCCTGTGGTGACTCTCAGGCAGGCTGGGTGCAGCCAGATTTGCTCCTGACATACTTTGTCACCTCCTCAAGCTGCTCCTCACAAGCTCAGCAGCTTAAATGTGCCTCTCAGTGAAAAATGCCAGAAGGAAATTGAAGTGTTTTTCCTCTTTTCTAATCAAAGTTGAGGGGTTTTCACCCAAACATGGGCCTGTCATCTGGAGTGATGAGAAGCTACAGAATGACTTGGTGCTCAGCAGATGCTGGGGAGTGCTTAGTGCAGTGATCCACCTTGCTGGAACTGCTGAAACCTCACGACATCAACAGAAAAGAGGCCAAGAAAAGCAAATTTCCTTTATTTTACTTATTTATTTGCACTGGAATGTCACCCTTGCTTTTTGTCTCATCGCTTTCTGACTTAGTACAGCAGAGTTTGGCTGTTCAGTGCCTTCCATGGGCAAACAGCCGGAGGCTGAAAGTCTGCTCATGGCAGTGCAATAAAAAAGCTTGTCTGGATGAGCCCAAAATATTGATTTCAGCAGCAATTGCACCAGGAGAGGCCTGCAAGAGAAAGGAACATGCAGGTATGTGTGGGGCTGGAGGTGGTGAACCGAACCACAAGGCTGGATGATCAGAGACATGGGGTGTGCTGGGCTTTCCACGAGGATCCCTGTGCCCTGGTGGGCTCAGCCATTGCTATTAAAGTGAGATTCAGCATTTCTCTCACCTCATGTGGTTTTATTTGGGTTGCACAAGCCAAGTCTGGAACAATTGCTGACTCTCTTGAGAGGACCTGCATTGAAAAAACCAGTTTGGAACAAGACATGCCCATGACAGCTGCCCATCTCTGGGTTTTAGACAGCTGTTCATCAGCTTAATGGCAATAAATGAACTCCCAGGGGGTCTTAACAGTGTCTTTGGGATGTCCCTGTGCTTAGGAACCATTTGGGTAGCTGTGTTTCTCACTATTTTTGGTGATCAGACTTTTAAAATAGCCTGTTTGCCTGTTTGTATTTTAAAAGAGCTCTGAGGCTGGGTGGGTTGGGAGTGCTCATGGTCCCTGAGCTTTGCTGTGCAGGTGGCTCAGCCATAAAGGGAGGAAAAAAATATATAGAATCATAGAATAGAACCATTAGAGTTGGAAAAGACCTCCAAGAGCATCAAGTCCAACCTGTGGCTGAATAGCACCACTAAACCATGTTTAACCAGTAAGTGCACCAGTCACAGATGTCTATAAAAACTTCTGCATCAGCCCTGTCCTATTTTAAACATGCAGGGGTTCCCTGCAGCCCCATCCCACTTTCCTTGAGGTACAACTTGTGGCATGAGCCCTTCAGTGCTACAGACTGGTTACACCTGTGAGGGCACAGAAAGCCTTAAATAGGACCAAAAGCCCCAGTTTTGGGGAAACATCTCTCCAGGGGATGTGGGGCTGGAGTCTCCTACTGTTGCTGTGGCTCTTGGCAATGCCTGCCGGGAGGAGCAGACAGCAGCTGGAGTGCTGAGCACAAACACAGCCAGGGTGGGTTGACTCACGCCTGGTGGTGTTACTTGCCATGTGTTATAATCACCGAGAAATGCTTTGCCTGTGGTATCATTTTCTTTAAATATATCATTAGGGAAAATGACAGCCCAAATTGTGGGAGGATGTTAATGGCTCTGGAGTGGCAGACAGATTGCAGAAAATAGTTCCCTGCAAACACATTGCAGGTGGGAGCTGGGTGAGGAGGAAGGGAGATGGGACAGGCACTGGGGCAATGATGGGGCTGGGACTGCTCTGCTCCCTCCTGTGCCTTGGAAAACCCTCTGTGCCTCTCTGCTGCTTTTCCCTGGGAGACTTTAGAGGGAATGGGGTGAGGATCAGGCCATGCAGAGTCATTGGAAAGAAAAAATATTCATTTAAGCACTGTGCAATGGAGAAGTGCCTTGGAACAGCACATCCAGGACAGAGCTGGCACCTCTGTCCTGCTGGCCCAGGCTGGGTGCTTGGCATGGTGTTTGTGTCCTGCCCCTCTGTACCCCTTACAGGAGGTCTGGGTCTCCCCTTCCTGCTCTGTCAGAAAGTCCTTGTGGCCCTAGGGCTGTAGAGATGAAGCTCCTGGTGTACAGTGCCAGGACTCCTTCCACTCCTTGCATGAGCTTTGCAGCCTGGTTTTTGGGTTTTTTTTTATATTGTGTGAAGAATACCAAGGAACAAAATGTTTTTTGAACTTCGCAGCTCTCAAAAGTTTGTTGTTTTTAATCAGCCCTGTGTCCTCAAAATTTTATATTTGTGCTGAATCTCTGTAAGAGACAATAAAAAAGAATGACATTTAATTTCCATGCAGCAGCCTGCAGCTCCCGGGGATGCTGCACAAACACTGTGTGTCCTGGTGGATAAAGGTCTTCTGCCTTGTTCTTCAAAGATGTTATGCTAAAATCTTCTAGGATTTAAATGATTCCTCTCAGAGAGCACTTAGCAGTGAGAGTTGCTTTCACCTTGGGAGTTAATTGCCCCAACCCACTCCCTGTTCAGATCAAACACTGAGGGCTGGGGGAGCCCAGCAGTCCATGCCCCTTTGCATCAGAGCAGTGGTGTGGAGATGCAGGGAGGCTCTTCTGAAGGAAGAACCCTGTGGAAATGGTGGTGCTGCAGCTAAACATGCAGGATTGAGCCTGCCCAGATGTGAGGACAGCTGGATCTGTGCTACTGGGAGTGTCAAAGCCATTTCTGCTGGGGGCACAGCCACTCCATGCCCTTGTATGAAGTCCCTCCCCACTCAGGAGCACCTTTAGGTACTGAAAGGTGCTCTAAGCTCTTCCTAGAGCCTTTTTCCTCCAAGATTCCCAAGCTTTACCCTCAGGGAGGTGGGAATTGCTGCCCTGTCACAGGGGGCACAGGGCAGGGTCTGGTGGAGGGACCAAGAGATAAGAGGGTGCTGAGTGAGGAGATGGAGGTGATGGGGAGATGGTGACTGTGTGTGGCACAAGGTGTGGCACATCCTGGCCTCTTCCAACCATTCCTTTACCCACTGAAGTGGAGAACTGTGTTTTGCACAAGTGGTCTGGGCAAAATATTTCGTTGATGCAGCATAGGCTGAGAGTGGATGAGAATGGGAGGGAGAGCAATGCACCTACCCAAGAGTATTTAAGGGGTTTAGTTTTAGTTTTTCCAATTATTTCTTTGCATATTTATATTTCTGAGACTGTCACATCCCTCCTGACACCACTCTGGGACAAAGGGCAGATTTATGCCTCCACAAAGGGGGAGGTGGCCATGCCTTCCTCAAATGTGTCTGATCCTGGGGGAGGAATATTTATAACCCACAGCCAGCCTGAATCATGTCCTTGCTTTTGATGATGTTCCGGGGGTTTCCAGCTCTCCAGGGAAGAGGGGGAACCACCATGTCACCTCCAGCATGGCAGATGGAGAGAGAAGGGATTTATTTACTACGAACAAGTCGGAAACACCCCCAAATGCTCCCCTCTGCCAGCAGCGGCAGTTGGGAATGGAAAACACTTAAAAATGATGGAATTTGTTGACTGTCATTAATGTTTTATCTCCTCCATGACTGCTGTGTGGAAATGTTGTTTTGGGCTAGCGGTGCTCCCGGGCAGGGAGCTTCCGATGGGATAAATCAATGGGATAAATCAGATCCTGTTTGTGATGTGGGGCCCTGAGGAGATGCTGTGGCTGTTTTCTTAGCTTTCAGTTGTTTCTTCTTCAAATTGAAAGAAGAATTAATTAATGAAATTTACTTTAAAAAGGATTTTCCTCTAAAGCCAGCGAGAATTTAAGTGAAATGGCACCGAGTCATCCTGGCAGATAAGGGAGGGATGGATTCATCACAAGAAAAGTGTTTTCTTCACAAGGGCTGATAAACAGCCTGTAATGTGAATATTTTGTGAATATTTTCACACATTCAAGCAAGATCTGACCCTCTGAGAGGTTTTTCTTAACACAGATCTGTGAATAAAATAACATCTCAGTAAAGCTACAAAAATAAATAACAACCCAACATGAATCTCATGTTCCTATTCAGACAGTGAGAAAGTCGCTGGGTATTTCTTAAACAGAATTTGAAACACCTGAAATGTTAAGGAAAAAGGGTCAGTAGTGTGGAACCAGTTGGCAAATCAAGAGGGGAGAAGGCTCAGTCAGTCCCACCTGAGCCAAATTGTTGCGCTTCTGAGTTGGTGAAGCTGGAAATAATTATAATAAATGTGAAAAGCTGGTGCTGAGGACAAGATGGGCTGGGTGGCCTGAGGGAATATTCTACCCCTGGAGACATTGCTCACCACACAGGTATGATGTGTGAGAGGTGTGAGTGTGGAAAAGCTGCTCTTGCCTCAGCTATTTTTATGTGCGTTGGTTTACAACTCTAATTTCCACCTTAATTTTCCGTTGGCAATTCTTCATGCTCGGTGTTTGATGCAGCAGGCGTGAGATGCTCTTTGATGCAATTACAGCTCCGGAGCTGGAGCGGGCTGGAACACCTGATTTAAATTCCAAGCCTACTGTGAGACAGATGAAAGCAGTCACTTGGATAGCTGCCGGCTCCTGAGTTTTGTCTCTGCTATCAGTGCAGGATCTTGGATTTGCTCCTTGGCTGGATGATATCACCACGATCCCAGCTCAAGGCTGCCTCGTGGGGTTTTTAGTGGTTTTTTCCCTGTCTTTCTGCTACTTAACTGCAGCTAAAAAGCATCAAGTGCTGCCTCTGGGTGAGGGAAAGCCTGGTTGTTGAAATGGGTGTTCTTTTACTCTTGGGCAAATGTCTATTGTGACAGCTAGCAAAGCTACATGTGAGTCAGTTCCTCAGGTACCCAAGGGCAGGAGAAAGCCAGGAAGATGGATGAGATATGAGATTGGTTAGGTCTACTCTGAAGCTGAAAGGAAAATCCTCATCAGGGAATGGAATGTTTTGTGGACAATTACCCCCATGTCCAGTGCTCATGCTGGCAGAAATAACTCAGAGCTGAAACATAATTTGTAGATATATTAGTGATAAACCGATTATCGCCTTCTGTTTGGCTTTTCTTGCTTGTTTTATCCTTCACCTCTTCAAAAGGTCAGTAAGTGATTTGGGTGATTTGCTCACACTCCAGCTGTGCACACCAGCTCTGTGTTTGTTCTCCAGCCTCCCTCTTCCTTCTCCAGCTGCTGCAAGAGAAGAGGGACTCAGCTCCTGGCAGGAGCTTCAGCCTGTGCAGATGTGCTTTATCATCTCAGCTGCTGCTGCTGCTACATGAACATATTTATTTATTGCTGCTTTCACTAAATAAATAGCCAGAGTTTATCCACGTGATTCTTGAGGAAACTGGAGATAGAGGAGATAGATAACAATAGAAAAAGCCTCTCATTGCTGGTTTGCAGCAGTTCTGTCTGAAGTCCAGCAGCCTGACCAGCGTTAACCATATCTCTAATTAGTGCTTGATGTTCCTGAGGGATCCCTCTTGCTGAGGTACCTGCACGCTGCAGGGATAATGTGAAACAATTGCCACTTAAAGCAGTGCCAGAACATATGCCCAGGGTGGAAATAAGGATGTCACAACTCAGTAGAGAGACACCAAAAACCAGATTTTTCTCAATTCTCACTTGTTTCTCTAAAGTCTCAAATCTCATTAGTGTTTAAGGCAGCAGCTAAGTGTATTTTGCTGAAACCAGCAGGACCCTGGGAGTCCCCAGCAGGGTCCTGGGGTGCCCCACACCTCGAGCTGGAGGTACTGCCCCATTGGGGAATCCCCTCTCCAAAGGGAATGTGCCTCCTAATTGTCTCCAATTGTTCTTCTTCGATATCATCCTGAAAAACAAGTCAATGAATGCAAAAAATGACTCACTGAAGAGAGGGCAGGTCAAATTGCATGTTATCATATGCCTTGCTGAGACGTTTTAAATTAGCAGAATTAGCTAATTAGGCAAGCTCTCTGCTCTGTCCTGCAATTTGCAGCCCCAGGCACTGGTGGGTGGGAGTATCCTGAAGGATCCGTCCTGCTCTGAGTCTGGAGGCATCTTGGAAATGATGAGAGATGCTCAGCAGACTTTAATGTCTGTCAGCTCATGAGGAATCCTGATTTAAAAAAGGCAAAACAACCCCAATCCCTCCCTGGTTTACACCTGCGTGGAGGAGAGCAGATATTCAATTAAGGTTCTGATCCCTCTGTGCAGTTGCTGTGGCGAAAGGAAACTGCCTGGTTGTCTGTGAGTGCTGATAACTCGTCCTGCACCTCGCAGGCAAATTGCCAGAAGCTGGGAAATTGTAAAAGACAACGTGTTGGGTTCCTGGCTGGGAGCACAAGTCTGTTTTGAGCCCTGCTGTGCTCATGCTGGGGATTTGTCTGGGGACCCCTCTGGGTGGCTCTGGGTGGAGTGAATCCCAAGGAAAGCCTGTGGGGAGGAAGGCAGAGCTGTCCAGCACAGACCCAGCACAGAGGGATGAGTGTGGAGGAGCCTCCTGGCTCTCTCTGCATGTCACTGACTGCATCAGTGTGGACCTCAGGGGGAATTAATGGCTGAGAAATGTTTTGGGATGTTTGGTGAATGGCAGGACCAAGCAGAGGGCATTACTATGTGTCTGCAGGAGTCATCTGAGACACAGCATGACTTGTGCTGTGGGTTTCAATCCAGAGGGCATGTTCTGTCACATTCCAATGTGAAATTGCTTTCTTGGATGGCTGTGTGTGCCCCAAGGGGAGCCCTGAGCCTTGTCTGAGTCTGGGGAAAGGGCTGGGAAGGGAGGGTGATCCCCAGCAGGCTCCTGGATGCCTGTGCTGCTCCCCCAGCACTGCAGAGGGAGGAGGCTGTGCAGGTACCCCATGTCTCACCTTCCCTGCACTGTTTCCTCTGCACCATCCACTGGCTCTGGGATGTAATTCATGCCTGTTTGGCTCTGTGCTGGCAGCTGCTGGCCTCTAATGAGAGCCCCAGGCTGCAGAGGTTCCAATTAGGGGCTGTTTATAGGAAGCCATTCCCTTGCTCAGAGCCGTGGGGAGCTGGGGCAGGCTGGTGTTTCTGAGGAGGAAACAAATCTTGAGGGAAACACGAAAAGGTGGGACTCACCCAGGTTCTTATCTTTCATGGAGGCAGATTCTCTGTGAGACCATCAAGGCAGGAAGGAAATTTCCACTGAGGTGACTTTCTGCAAGGACAAGAAAGCCCTCAAATCTCACAGATTTAGGGAGCAACTCCTGTTTCCTGCTTGCTCATGAACAGGAGGTGAAACCTCTCTTGCCCCTGGATGAGCAAGGCTGTGCTGCAGCCTGGATAGGCCTTGTGGAGCTCCCTGCTAACCTCATAAAATCCAGGAAATTTATCATCATTATAATTTTTATAACAACTAGAAAACAAGCTGGTAAAACTCCCCAGAAAGGACATTTGCTTCCTCAGCAACAGGCAGGGAAAGGATTATCCTCATCTGTTTGTTCTGCTGTTCTCTGGTGATGGAGACAGTCTTGGAAGCACTGTTGTGCTGTGTGGGGTGGCTTTGTGGAGAAAGACAGCTGGAAAAAATTCCCGTGGACAAATGAGGGCTCAAGGCCTTGGTCTGGACCCTCTGTACTTAGTCCTAGTTCAGAAATGTGTGTGGGATGATCCTCCCTGAGCAGGACTTCATCCCTTGGTGTGGTGCTGGACCACAAGGCAGCCCTGGGAGTTGGCCTGCTACTGGTGAAATGGGTCTGTGCTCTTCTGTGCTGTCTTCTTTCCCAAATCCAGCTGGTGATGGGGAATTTCTGCCATTCCTGGCTGTACAGAACAGAATTTTGTGGTTGTAATAAAGATGCTTTTTTTCCAATTCCTTTTCACTGAAGAAAATGGTTCCTTCCCTCTCTGGGGTGACAATAATATACACCGTAAAAACAAGTTATATTCTGTGGAAAATCAGTTTTCCTGTGTCCTTTTCCCATCTGCAGTGGCTCTGGGGAGGAAAGCAAGACATCATCCCGATGGTCTCATATGGAGAGAGGCTCAAAGCCAGGGCAGACCAAAAGAAAAAGGGATTGTTTTTAATGAGATGTCCCCATTTAAACACAGTGGTGCAAAGCTGACCAAGTGGGCAGAGTGGGGAGCAAGGAAAAAAGGAGGCTCCTCCACCGAGCATCACCAGCAGCCTGGCCTGGGAGAGATATTCCTGACATATTTCTGGGTGTTCATTCAATTTGCAAATTAATTTTACTGTTCTCAATGGCATGAAGGGGCTCTGGCATGTACCTGTGACTGAGATCAGGGTAATGTCCAGATACTGAGGGAATTGCAATGAAATGGTGAAATCCCTTAAGCTTATTAGTGAATAATGGTGTTGGCTTTCAGTGGAGTTGGAGCAGCAATAGCATTTTAATTTTCCTAAAAGGTCCGTGTAGCTCTGTGCCTGGTTCTCTCAGTAAGAACCACAGATAACTCCTTGCCAAGGAAAGCTTGAAGTTGTTCTCCAACAAATTGACTTTTTTCTTCATTATTCCTTAGACTCCTATCTCTGGTTCCAGGCTAAGGGATGCTAAACTTGAAATATGTGAAACACTAAAAGTGGCAAGACTCAGGCAGAAGTGGTCCCAGGACATGGGGTGTGGACAGTTGTGTGTGTCTGCAGGAGTTTTGTGGTAATCAGGGGAGAAATCTGATGAAATAAACTTTATTGGTGCATTGCTGCATGGCCTTCCCATGGAAGCTGTGCTATGAATCAAAAGAGCAATGAAAATTTCAATGTTCCCTCCAGGCCCCGTAAAATGATGGCAAAACCTTTGGGTCTCACTGTCCTGGGCTGCAAAGGGATGTGTTCTTGCTGAGCTGTTGTAGCTATAGCAATGCTCCTGCCACAAAGTTTGGGCCATTTTGGTGTTGCTTGGAGCCCCTGTGCTGGAAATCCCAGTGGTCCTCTTCTAGTTTTGGGCAATTTCATTTTTTGGGGGGTTTGCTGCCAACATCTCAGTCTACCACAGCTCTGTCCTTGCTTGATGTGTTTGTGAGGTGAGTCAGCACAGGTCAAACTCCAAATTTCACCAATATGGGAAAGATTTGGATTTTCCTTTGGCCAAATCTCAGGATCTTGAGCTCAGTCTTCTATTTCTGTGAGCACAGGAACAGAAATGCCAAATGGGAATGGTGGGATGGGAGGGATTAACTTTCCCAGTGCTTTCACCTGAGTTTTGTGAGGCAGGGGCTTACACTCAAACCACAATAATAACCAAACACAGTAAATGTAGGTAGTTAAGGAGCATTAGGATTTGGCACCTACCAGCAATCACCACATTTTTCTCATTTATTAGGCTAGAGAGGGTGTAATTGGGAGTGCTGCTCCTGCCTCTCCCCTGTGGTGCTTTTCACTCAGTGGATTATTAAACAATTCCAGGAGAACCATGCACAAGCCATTTGTTTTGCTGCGTTTTTTCCGCTCTTTTTATTTTGTTTAATTTTTTTTCTGTTACATGAGCCTTTGGGAACATAATGCTAAAAACGTTATTAAGAAGCCATTGACCATACATGCCCTGCAGATTCCTCTGATAAAAGCCAGTGCCTATTGCTTCAGAGAAAGGAAGATTAAATACAGGGAGACTGCAAACATGTTCCTGGGAAGAGTGGGTGAAGTTGCAAAAGCAAAGACCTTCAGACGTCAGTGACGTCCTTTGTCACTGACACGATGGCTCGGGGTCTGCGAGGACAGCAGGCTCCTGTGGAGAGCTGGGGATTTATAGATGGCTCTTGTCTACAGAAAGTGGAATTAGATGAGAACATCGTGACCTTAAAGCTTCCTGAATAACTCAACGCATGCGCTGAGCGGTGGGATGGAGAGTGGAGGGGTTGGGTTGGGTTGGGAGTGGGAGAGGAGTGATAAATGGGAGGAGGGGGTTGAGGCAGAGGTGGACAGGGTGATGGAGGTGACTGCAGCTGGATTAGGGGTGAGAGAGGGCCCAACTCTCACCTGGATATTTCCTTTTGTCATCTCAAAAGGGGAGAAGGTGTGATGTTGTGGCCTGGGAAGAAGGAACCTGCAGAGCTGTCCCCTTCCCACCTCTCAGGCAGCTTCTGGCTCTCAGGCAGCTTCTCTCTCCTCTCGACTGCACCCAGCCCAAACCTTGTGATGCTCATGGGCAGCTGAGTAAGTTTTGGGTGCTGTCCTGCCCTGGCAGGAGGTGCTGGACCATCGATGAGCAGGAGCCAAGCCTGCAGCACACCTCCCAAGCTCTGTGTCAGGGAGCTGCAGAGTGTCTGTGCACAGTGCCTCTCTGTGCCTCCTCCTCTGTGCATGGAGCCTGCAGCACACTGTGAGCACTGACAGCAGCTCTCTAATCAGATGCAGAGCCCTTGTCAGCCCAGAGCTGGGTGTTTAGCCCGTGCATTTAAAACAAGCTGCTGCCAGCTTTGGTTCCAGGGTATTATCACTTGCACGTTTTAACAGGGAGAAATGCTGTCAGGGCGCTGAGTTTCTGTTGATGGAGAGATCTCTGCAGCCACATGCGTTACCCAATCATTGCAAAAATGT
The DNA here is from genome assembly GCF_008360975.1 of Lichenostomus cassidix. Lineage (NCBI taxonomy): Eukaryota > Metazoa > Chordata > Aves > Passeriformes > Meliphagidae > Lichenostomus > Lichenostomus cassidix. The sequence goes on along the minus strand of NC_139500.1, from coordinate 6,345,422 downwards.
AACAAGGGCTGGATAAAGAGCTCTGCCGCTCTTCCAGCAGGCTGCTGGATGCAGCTCACCGAAGCCTGAAGTTGTTATTTTCATCTCTGGCTGTAAATTGTTCTGAGCAACAGCGTAGGAAAGACACTACATCACAAGAAGTGGAATCAGATAGATAACAGGCCTTCCTAGGGAGCTGGAATTACTTGGCATCTGACTCTGTGGCTCTTGAAATGAGCCACCATGGGACATCTCTGTGTCCTGGGTACCAGCTTACCTGCTCTGCCTCAGTGCTGATCTAGTGGATGTACCCTGAAATGCTGTTTTTTTGGGGTGGTTATTCTCCCTCAGTGCTGCAGCTGGGTGTCAGTTACCCTTTTTTCCCCTTCCTGTGTACATGCTGGTGCTGGAGGATGGAGATATTTTGGGGGAGAAGAAGCCCAGATGCTGCTCTGATCAGCACCCCTGTGAAAAGTGAGAATACAATATTTTGGGGAAGAAGAAGCCCAGATGCTGCTCTGATCAGCACCCCTGTGAAAAGTGATGCCAATCCCAGCTCTGGAGTCCTCCACTGCGGTGGGAGGGAGGTTGTTAACTCTGATTAGGACACTTAGGATTCCAACAAGGCCTTTAATTTCCAGCCTGGCTCCTGTTCTGCATATTTGATGCTGTTCTCCAGCGAGAGAGCGCAAATGTTAAGACGTTAGAGTAAGATTGCCCCAAGGTTCAGACACTAATGACAAGAATTATCACAGTCTGAGTAGTTCAGGACTTGACAAAAGGTACAAAACAATTAAGCCATGATTAACAGTTGAGCGTTTCCGTAATTACACAGCTAGGCTTTGTGGTACTGTTTACTGCCTTTTGTAAAACAAACCGAATCCAGTTGCAGAGACTGGTTTACTTAAAAAAACCCACCTGTGGTTTTGAGTAAGCAGAGAAGACCCAAGTGAAGCCCAGCCCTGTGCTATGATGTAGAAACTGTAGAAACTGGGGGTCCCAGCAGGATGAGGAGCCTCATTAATGGACAGTGATAGAACAATTCTGTACCTTTAGGTGACAGATTGTGTTGCAGTGCCAGGAACTACTAAATACAAGCATTAAAATATATCTTTTTTTACTCTTGTCATCTCCCAGCCTTTCTTGAGGCAGTGCCCCCCAGCCCCTTTAAATATAAATGGACAAATTATTTATGCAAAGGGAAACATCTCACTGAACAGAAAAGAATTTAACTTCACTTTTTACATGCAAAGACTTCCAAGATCAGTTTTTAGGATTAAACGAGGGAATTAAATCAAGGGAGCAGGACAGAGAAATTAAAGGGTTTTGCCAACAAGCCTAATTATCTGTGAAGAGGGAGGAAGTGGTGTGGGAGGTCAGTCCTGGATGATGTTGATTGCCCTTTGCTGCCCACCCAGGAGGTGCCACGATGCAAATGCAGCAGTGCACTGGATCTGTTACATCCATTCAGCTTGTCACCCTATAAAGGGCTGTCAACCCTATGGAAGAGGAAGTTATGATAAATCATGAATAGTTTAATTATTAGGCAGTGCCATAAATATTCCCACCAGCCTCCTGGGGATTAAAAAGGTCTTGTTTTCTCTCTTGCTGGCTGAGAATCCAGCCTGAGTGGGTTGTGTCCAGGGACCAGCCACTCCCATGGGGTGAAGGGGAATTCAGCAGCCTATTGGGGCTGTATCACTCCTGAGTCTTGTCTGAAAGTTCCCGAGGTCACTGGTAGGTTATTTATAAGCAATCAGAAATCAGGAGTGATTTGCTGTTACTGAGAGATGCTAATTCAGATTCTAGAGGGGATTCATTAGCAGATATGGTTTTGCTGTGTGTCAGTTGATGAGAGCCCTCTGGGTGCAATGCCTCTGGCTCCAGGGGGGACTCTGATGCCTGTGGGAGCAGCAGGAGCCCCACATAGAAGTGATCTGGCACCAGTGGTTATCCGAGTCCACCTGGGCAATTTTTCCTCCTAGATATCTTACTGTGAGGTGAACAATCCCAGCTCATCCTGGCACCTCCCAGATGGCCCTTGAGCAGTGGATTCCCTTGATCTTAGAGGACTTTTTCAACCTTAACCTTACCACGTTTCTCTCCCCAGAGGGGATGTTTCCTTTCCGTATTTTTCCCCAGTGCCACCACAGGGCTGTGGAGCATTTCTTGCAGGGCAGAGCACCACTGGTTCGGAACCAACCCTCATTTGTTTGGGACAGTGTAAGACAAGGACAGAAAACCCCATGAAGCAAGGAAATACATGGGCAGCGTGGCTGCAAATCATTCTGTTCCTCTTGGCAGAGGAGTTAACTGTTGAAGAAAATTGGGCAATTGGTGGTGCTGCCAGCTGTACAGTGCTTTTGGATGGCCAAGGTGGCGGAGCTAATTTTCAACCCCGCTGGGATGGAGAAAGCTGTGAATTACAGAGGGTGGAAAATGCCACAATAAAGAGATGAATAGAGGGAAAAATTGCTTTTTTTCCCTTGAAATGTTTCTTGATATAAAAGAGACTTTAGTTCTGAGCTAGAAGAGGACCAAGAATCTTACATTTTGTGAGGATTCTTTTACTGTTGACACAAAGTAGGCATCACTTATTATTTATATACATGTGAGAAAGGAGGAAAAACCCTCTGCCTTTATTTTCATGCTTCCAGTTCCTTGCTGGTGTAGGTGATTTTCCCTGGCTCTGAAGGATCATCTCATTAATCAGCCACTGCTGCCCTTCCTGTAGGTTATTCACAGGAAACCCCAAGGAGAGTCAAGGTGGATATAAACCAAGGTTGTGAGGAGACAGCAGAGCAGAGGGGACATCATCTACCAAGGAGCTGGGACCTGCCAGGGAGTCCCAGCTATTCCTTCCACATCTGGGGTGTTTGCATCATTTTCCTTGTGGGTGAAATAGGGCAGAGCTTCCATCAGGAGGTGGATTTCATTGGGGGCTCAATTTGGGAGGTGCCCTGGTTCTTGGGGCTGGATTGCTGAGATGCCATAGCTGGATCAGGGAAGTGCCTCAGTACCTGGGGCTGGTGGCTTGGCAATCAGCCACTGCTCACTGGTGTCTCTGTGCCTCCCCAGCTCAGCCTGGCTCACTCTGCCTGGCAGGGCGTCAGAAACGCTCCTGCCTGCAAATAAAACCCTGCTCCATTTGGCACTTTGAAACAGAAAGGAGGGAGAAACACCTGTGAAGCAGGGAGTGAGGCTGTCAGCACTGGTTTGTGTTAGTGTGAACCCTCTCAAAGCACTGAGGGGACAGAGCTGGATGTCTTTGCTTAGTGCTTGCCAGGCTCTTTAGGGGAGGAATTAGCTCAGCACAGATATAATTATTCCAGCAGGAAGATTGCTTCTTCAAGGCCGAAATTTCCCTCCTGCAAAAACTGTTGGAAGAGGGGAAGGGGCAGGAGTGTGAAGGTGATGGACAGCTCATAGCATTAATTAGCCTCAAAACATTGAGGGAATGAGCTTTCCAGCTGGGCTGGTGAGGTGGGGTCTGATCTATTCCAGTGGCTTTTGGCCCATGAACAGCCTCTGATGGAAGCTGAGCTGGAAAGATGGATACCTGGGGACTTTCTGCAGCACAAATAATACTTTTTCTTGCATTATTTCTTGGGATGCTGTGGGAGTGGAGGCAATGTTTTGTCCTCTGAAACCTTCCCTGCCCCATTTCCAGGTGAGATTATTCCCAGGCTTGTGACAACCTTGGGTTATGGTTTGGGGCTGGGAAGAAAGCATTGAAAGGCAGTGGGTGCAGCTTGGATATCACTAACAGAAAATTCCCTCGCTTTAGGAGAACCAGGGTATTTGTTTTGTAAGACATCTAATCTGGTCTTAGAAACATCAAATATTCATGGATGTGCCATCTCTCTCAATGTCCTATTTTGCTGTTCAGTTACCTGGGATGTGAGTTAAACTTGGTCCATGTCCAGTCTGACTGTGCCAGTGTTCACATTGCAGGACTGAAAAGGCTTCTCTGGGCTTTTCCATGCATGGAAAGAAAAAGCACTGCAAAAAGGGTCCCTACTGCTCTTTCCTACAGGAATTGCACAGTTGTGGTTCATGCCCTGCTGTGCCATTTCCAGCCTCTCAATCAGAAGTTGTCCCTGGAGTCTGGAGATTTCCCCTTGGGGCAGCAAAACCTCGATGGAAATGGGAAACACAGGGATGATGTGTCCCATAGGGACCCTTTTCTCCAGAGGCATCAGGAATGAAGAGTCAGGTGGGAAAGGAAAAATCTTAAAACAATAAAAAAAATATAAGCTAACCCCAGCAGTCAAGCTATCAGTCTCCATCCATCAGCTCACAGGACGATGCTGAGCTTGGCCCCAGTGCCTCCAGCACTGAGGGCCTTTCTATTTAATCTCCCAACACTTTGTTTCTTCCTTCTGCAGTGAGCTGAGCTCTTTACTAAGAAAATAAATGTAATGTTTGAAAAATACAGCAGGATGGATGTGCTTTAAAGCAGGTGGGGGGAAATCACTGCCCATCCCTGAGTGCCTGCAGCTCATTTCCCTCTGGTGCAGTGCCTGCTTGCTGCTGGCTCCCAGCTCCTCAGGACACGGCTGTGGTTAGTGCTGGAGCAGGGTAAAAGGTTTCTGTTTATCTTGGGTTTGTTATTTCAAAAGGAAGACAGAATAAATACCAGGCAACAAAGCTTTTACCTCTTTGCCCATTGTGTAATGCAGAGACCACTTGTGATTAATAGAGGGTGACCTCATCTCCAGAGAAGTTGGAATTAAATCCAGGTGAATAATGGATTGTTTTTCTGCCTTTGTAGGTGGCTCCAGGAGAATCAAGTACTAATTTAATTTGGGCTTAATTTACAAAGATATTTTTTGTTAAGTTTAGGTTTTTTTTTCCTGCTGTAACAGGAAAGAGTAACATCAGCAAGGTGATGGCTTCAAAAAGCCACAACCTTGTGTCTGTTATAAACCCTATGGGTATAGAAATGCCCATCTGATTTTGCCAGGGTGTTTGGGACACTCCCTGAGAGTATTCTGTTTTATTGTAGTATTTATTTTCTTGAAGGGGAGTTTAGTGAGCAGATCATAGAATCCTGCTTTGGGTTGGAAAGTTCATCTCATTCCACCCCCTGCCAATGGGCAGAGACACCTTCCACTAGACCAGGTTGTTCCAAGCCCTGTGCAATGTGACTCTGAACACTTGCAGGGGTGGTGCAGCCTCAGCTTCTCTGGAAAACTTGTGTCAGGGCCTCACCACACCTCCCTAATATCTAATCTAAACCTATTCTTTTTCAATTCCTGTACAGGCTGTGGCTTTGGAAGTCTCTGCTCTCCTCCACTTTGGGGTAACCATCAGCATCCCTGAGCTGGTTCAACACCTTTTCCTCCAAAGTGCTGGAAACCCAAGCCCTGCACTAACAGACTCCTTTGGCAGCAACACAACCTACAAGTTTTGTGTCATCATCTCCTCACAGAAGGAAAAGCCAGAAGACAGAATGTGATTTGGGGTTTATGTTGTTGTCAAGTTCCTCTGGACTGTGATAAACCTTTCTGTTGGATTTCTGGGTCCAAACCTCCAAGCATTAGCACCTGGCACCAAAATTCTTGCTGGAGGATTTAAAAGTATATTGGAAACAATTTTGTTGCAGGCAAGTTATTAAAGATTGAATGATGTCAGACAATGTGGTGAAAGCAGTGTGAGTAGTTTAATATAGGTATAAATATTAAACTGTCAGGGGCAAGTATATGAGAAAAACAGTCCCTGAATGGTATAAGGAGGAATAGGTAAACATCACCTTTCAATAAATTCACTTACAAGGACTCTCTCCAATTTAATTCAGACCTTACATTTAGGTATATGGGGAAATAATTGCTACCAGTCATCATAAAGAAAACTGTTGTTTTTCCACTTTTTGCTTCTGAGTCTTTAGAAGTAACTTGGGAGTTGCTTTTATCCCGTTTACTTTACTGAGTGCTGAGCACAAGTGAGAGGCAGGTGGGTTTGAGGGGGTGGTGATGCTCCTGGGGCTGTGCTGCCACACCAAGCACACAAATTTTCACCTCCCTGTACATTCAAACTCGGTCTGGCTGCTTTGGAGCATGTAGCCCTGCCTAGTAAAATATTAAATTGTGCAGTTTCCTGTTCCTTTGAACAGCTGATGGGGTTCAGGGATCTTGAAGTGGAAGAAGAGGGTCTTAGGAGCAGGCTGGGAGTCAGGGGATTTTATTCCACACACGCCCTACATTTGGGAAGAGCTTCACATCACTTCCCAAAGAAGCACTTGAGACTCAGATCCCTGAAATTTGAAGCCAGGCACTTAAAAAACAGTGAACTGCAGGTCTCTGAGCTCTCCTAGAAGGGTTATTTCTACCATCAGTTTTAAAACCAAATCTAAGGGATGTCAGAGGAGTAAAACGCCCAGAGATGGGCAATGGCTCTGTGGATGGAGCAGCTTTACCTGAGCATCTCCTGGTGCAGCCCCACCAGCACTGCAGCTCAAGTTGTCCAGGTATGACACACCTCAGAAGAATCTCCTTCTTTACTGATGCAGACTTTGTCTGACCATTTGGGTCATTAAAGTGGGGTTTGCTTCATGTTTAGAAATCCGAAATTTTCCTTGTCTCTTGCAAAGAGCTGCAAACATTTATTCATTCCTAGGTTTGACCTAATTCCTGGCCATAAATATTAAATTTCTGCAAGGGACCAGAGAGGAGATGATAAAGCAGAAGCCCCAGTCAAATGGCACAGATGTGAAACAGCCTTTAATTGACTTGCTTTTGTCAAACGTAATTAAGTCCTACATTTCATTGCAGTCCTTGGCTCACAGTCAGATCTTGAGAAGTCTTTGGTGATAAAGGAGTATTCTGGCTTCAAATGAGACTGATGAATTCTTGCAATCTCTCACACAGGAGGCACAACATTTTCTGTTGTATTGGCTGAAAGTAAAGCCCTGAGGCACTGCCAAAACCCTGGTTTCTGATTACAATGAGGTGCCAAGATGTCACTCCTCCTTCTGTGCATCTTGCTTGTGTATTCCTTCCACTTCTGTAAGCATCAGTTGCTTCACAGTTTGTCAGCTCTGGGTGGGCTCAGCTGCCCACCCTTCCTGTCAGAATTTGCCTGTACATGGTTAAGCACATGCTTTAATCTCCAATATATATATAACTCCTAATTTGTTAATTTTTAATTGTTTTTCCTGGGTGGACTTCAACACCTATCCAAGTGTTTCATTGAACATGGTCCAGTGCTGTGTCTGCAAAGCCCCTGCCAGCACACATGATGTGTTTTGCTGGGAACAAAATTATCAGGAATTTAGATTTCTTTGTATGGCTCACTGTCCTCCAGAATCAAGCAGCACCTTTTCCCTGATCTGTGAAAGAAAAAAAAAAAATTAACTGTGACAAAATGAATGAGCTGGGTAATGGTTTGAGGGGCAAACCCCAAGCCAGCCCATATAACACTATGTTAGCTGGGAAGTTGGATCCTTCTGCAGCCACCCAGGAAAGCCTGTGGTGAGTCTGTGGAGAATATTTGTTTGAAGCTGAAGATGACCAGAGAGATGCAAATGTGAGGTTTTCATACCTCCTGCTAGAGGTAGGACTTGAAAACCTCCCCTTGCCTTGCTCTCTTTCTGTCTGCTGCATTATTGAATCTCACCTTCGCTCGCTGGATTTCTTATGTGCTGAAAGGAAATGAAATCTCTGCTGTGCTATTGTTGCTGCCTGCTCAGATAAATAACATTGTGCTGAATTCAGGGAATTGCATCCTGGCTTGTGCCTTCCAGAGGCACAGCTCGGGGGAAGCACAGCTCCAACAGGTGGGAAGAGCTCAGAAGTGTTGCAGAGAAATCTTTAAATCCACACTTTTGAAGCTGGATCCTTTAATATCTAAGCAAAGCTACTGGGTGTTTTGGATGTGAGTGACTCCAGGAATTGTCACCTACCTGGAATAACACAGCAAAAGCTGTGTTTTGATTTTGTTTTAACAGAGATATTTTGTCTTGTTTTTTGCCTGCTGGGCTGAAAAAAACCCCGTTTTCTGAAGGAAATATGTGTTCAATCTCTGATTCACTGGACATAGTGAGTCCTTGGGTTTCACGCAGCTCAAAGCATGGCTCAGCTGCTCTGAAAGCAGAGGGATCACTGTGCTATGAAAGGTTCTTGCAGGACAGTTTCCCTTGTCCCCAAAATGAAGGCAACAGAGAGAGGCAAACGTGAGCTGAGCTTCCCAACATGCTGCTCACTGGGCATTGCTTGGAGTCCAGCAATTCCAGGAGATCCCTGATACACGAGAGGATGGATGGGAGGAAGCACAGGGAGGTTTGGGTACCTCAGAGGTACTGAAGGTCAGGAGGGAGGTCAGACTGCAGAGGGGTTGCTTACCCTGCAGCTGAGCCTAGGACAACTGGAGATGGAGGGAGAGGGAGGTTGGTTTGCTCTGCTGGCTGTAGACCCTGCCTGCTGGTGGTCTGCACTGCCATGGCCACATAGCCTCTGCAGAGAGCATGGAGGAGACTTGGCATGGAGCTCTCAGCAGTTTTTGCTTTGCCCAGTGTCTGCAGCATTTCAGTTTTTGAACATTTCAGGACACCTTTCTCCTGGGGCCCTGCTAGGATCTGAGAGCAGAGCCAGGTGACCAGCTCTCCCCATGACCTCTGTTTCAGCCCTGTCCTCCTGCTGACACTCAGGTCCTTTGAAGGATGCCAAGAGGTTGGGGTTTTCTTGTGTGGATTCTTTCATCTCTTGCTGCAAAGACTATTTTATGCTCTTTTGAGTTTTCTTTGCTGCTTCTCAGTTGCCCATGACCTCCAGACACTCAAGAAAGTTTGGAAAAGGATGAGTCTAATTCACTTTTTAATTAAGTGAAGAAAAAATAATATATCCTTTGGAGACAGAATGTTATTTTCCATCAAGAATTTCCTGATTCAGATTTAATTTCTGCCTGGGGGGAAATTTGAAGTGGCTTAATACAAGCAGATAGAAACAGAAACCTGGAGAGATTCAGCTCCAGCAAATAACTCCTTACTCAGAAATGTGATCAAAAACGTTGGGAAACTGAGAATTTGGGAATCCCCTGTCTGAGAAGGGAGATTTCCATCCTCAGGAGCAGAGATTGCTTTTACCTGTAGCTCTGTGAGACCTCTTGCTTCACGCTGGAGCAGTGAAGAATGTGTGTGGATTTTTTTCCTGATGAACCCTGGGGATGTGGGAGAGGAATCCCTTCCCAAGGAGATGCTGCATCTTGGAGCAGGGTGAGTTCTGCTGCTTCTGCTGATGACCTGCAGGAAGAAAACTGATGTCATTCCTGAGGGTGACTTTTGCTGGAAGTCCTGTGCAGCTGGTAATTAAAACACCTTGAGGCTTTCTCATAATGAGCTAATCATTTCCTAACACAGAAGATATTTTGACCAAAACAAACCTGGAGCCTGTTCTGGACTTGGTTGCTGGACAGGAATTTTGTGGTTGCTTAGGAACTGGTGATCAGTGCCTGGCTACGTCCAATATGGGCTGACAAAGGGCATTTTCACCAATATCCTCATTATTTACGGCCATACGGTCCTACAGCAGCTTCCAAAGTGCTGCCTCTCCAGCTCTGAATTGTCTGAAAGCTAAAATATGAACAGAAAAGGGGAGTGAATGCTGGAATTTTTTAGGTGGGGATGGTCATGTGGACGAGTCCCTGGAATTCCTTATAAATATGTGTTGGCTTTGCCTTGAGAATCTTCCAGATTCAGGAGCCAGGTCAGAGCAGATGCTAAAAGAACCCCAAAAAAGCAGTAGTTTGTAAAGGAAGCTAAATAGCAAATGATGTGTATAAAAAATTATGAAGCTCAGCCTGCTGATGAGGGACGAGAACTTGAAATCTGTGGGTATCAAAAGTAAGCACGAAAATTTTAAATGTCATTAAATAGGAAAAAAAAATAGTGCCAGCTGGTGAGTTCATCAGTGGGTGACACGGTTCAATCAGCACAGTAAGAGCTGGTCAGTATTTCTTTGTGGCATTTAGAAAGACAAAACGATGTGCTTTATCTCCCTAATGGGAGATCACATCGTTCCTGTTCCATCTCTAATCAACAGTGTAGTAAATTATATCTGCGTTGTCAGGGGGTACACTTAGAAATCAGTGTCCGTGTAACTCGTGTCTGAGTGTCTCAGAAGATTGAGGTCTGCAGATGTTCATTTTTAATCAACGCCAGAAAAGTTGGGAAAGAGCTGGTTTATATTTCCAAAAGGCTGTCATTGTGTCCCAGATAACTACAAGCCAGTAATCCTGGACATAATAATGGTACAGGTGAAAGGGAATTCAAATGAGGAAGAATTAAAGGCTAGGGATAAAACTAATGGATTTATGAAACACAGATCTTTAGACGGCTGAATTCATTAGCTCAGTCATGGTTATTAGGTACTCTAATATTCCTGTGGTTTTGCAAAGTGTTTGACATCGTTTCACTCGGAATTTGGATTAAAACCCCCCGAGGGGGCACAGAGAAACAGTGCTGGGAGCAGGGAGCTGCAGGGAGGGGGGATCCTTACCCCATGGTGGGAGCTTTGCTGGGGGACTGGCACTGATGAGGGCTCAGCCTCCATCAGCTCCAGCACTGGCCTTTTCAGGACACAAAACCTCTTGCTGTGCTATTTGTTATAGAATTAAGTCTTTTTATTTATTTTTTTATTGCAAGGTAATAATTATGGGCGAGGATGCAATCCAATGGAAAAGAACATTTGTAAATGAAGAAAGATTATTTAAAAGTCATGGTAGATTCTACCCAAGTGGCTGTACTGCATCCAAGAAGGCACTTGGAAAAATTCTCAACATTTAGCTTAACCCTGCTACAAACAGCCAGGTGTCACAGGGTCAATCTGGATTTTTTTTTTTTTTTTTTACTTTCCCTAGAGGTATCCCAAGTGTAAAGTTGGGGAGAGAAAGATACAGAGAAGAAGGTGACATGAGGTGGCACCAGGACTAGGATGCAGGCTTTGACCCCTCTGGGTGTGCCAGGAAATGCTTGTGACATTTCTTTGGATTTCCAAAGTTTTTGTTTAATTTGTCAGGTGAAAGACAGTTTTAGGCTAACACAAAACTTTCACTTGCCTTATCTTCCCCCTGGTTTCACATGCAAGATGTGATTTCAGGTTAAAAGCTGTTTTTGCAGTGGCCCTCTGATATTAGGGGTGAATGGATGCACAAGTGTTTTAAGGTCACCTCTTCCAGGAGGACAAACAAGATATTTTAGTACACGGCAGCCTATGTTTTAATGCCTGAGTGATCTCTCTTGAAAACATATTACAAAGTAAAAGGAAACTTGTTTTAGTGCATTTCTCTGGCCAAGTGGAAAAAATTATAAATGGTTTTGTTTCCAAGCTGTTCCCCCTCCTTTTTGGCATTGGAGGAGTGAAGTGGTGGTTGCAACCAAAGTGTGAGGACACAGCTCCCAGCACCTTTTTCAGCAGCAGCATCCAGAAGCCAATTCCCAGGCCATGGCAGGTGCTCCAGAGGCACAAACTGAACATCAGGACATACCTCAAAACTTGCAATTAAAGGGAGAGGAGTGGGAGAGTCTGAGGAGCCAGGGGCCAAAAAGGAGCCATTATTTTCATCAGTGCTATTGAGTATGCTCTTATCACATCGGGTTTGGGAAGCTTTTAAGAAGAATGTGGAGTAAACACAGATTAAGGGGTGAAGGATTTTTTTTCCACTAGGGTTTTGGTGTTGAAAAAAGCTGCTGCAGATGGGCTGGGAATTGTGACCTGGGAGCATAATGTGGGAAGCAAAGTCCTGTTGGGGGTTTCTTCCACAAAAACATCAGGAGGTTTGGGAAGCCCAGGGTGAGCTGTTGATGTGATCTGCACAGAGGGCATAGCCTCACACAGCTAATGAGCTCCAGGGCAGCTCTTCTGCCTTTGATTTGAGGCTTTTCTCCAAGCAGGGATGGTAAACTGTAGGCAGAAATAATTCCTGTCAAGGATCTAATGATGCTTCAAGCTCCTGCAACCTCTCAGATAAACAGGGTGGAACAGTACAGTGAATTTTATAAGGAATCTCTAAAAATGTGCAGTGAACATAATGAAGCAAAATTGATCTGTTGTTTTCTCTCAGGAAACAAATAATGCACAAGGAAGCAAAAAGAAGATGGGCCAGAAAAAATACAGCTGTGCTCTCAAAATGGGTCAGTCCTTGGACAGCAGCTGTACTCAGACATTAATGTTTTCACATTAAAAAAAGGGAGAAAATTTAGGAGCTGTATTTATGCAGCTGCATCTCAACATCTAAGGATGAAATCACCAAACAAGTCTTTTAAGTGTTCATCCCAAAGCCACAGAAATTCATGATCTGAAGAGCAACCTTGAGACATGTGCACTGGTCTTGCTGAGAGACAGGATTTTGGGAAGGGGAATGTGAGTCTCCGATCCAGATTTGGGTGAGATTCACTTTACACAGAAAAGACGAAACCAGGAGTTACCCAGGAAAAAAGCCATGGAGCAAATTCCCAGTGCATGGTGCCCTTGAGGGGATGGATGGCAAACGGACAGGGAGCAGCTGCTGCTCAGCTGGGCTGTGAAAAGCTCAGACATGTCCCTCAGCAGGGCCCAGAGTAACATGGGATCCCAGGAGAAAGGATCTTGGAAACCTTCATCCCTGTCTGAATCCCTTGTGGAGTCCCAGGTACATCAGTGCAACAGCTCTGCCCTTCTCCAGGTGAAAGTGGCTCCCAGGAGAGCGAGTCAGAGCTCAGGGATGGGGCCAGAGCCATCAGTGGGGTTATTTATGGCTTCCTAAAGGCTTTCCCCTGCTTTTAAAACATACCACATCCTCTAGGGCTGTGATGAAGCAGAGATCTGGCTGGTGCTGTAATGCACCCACTGTGTAGGGTCAGCAGAGTAAAGGGATTTCTGGGGGTGGAAAAAGTCCCTGTGTCCTTCTTGGGGTGGGAGGAAGAGGATGGTGCTGGCAGACCTGCACAGAGGGAGTGGGGGAATGCTCCTGCCCAAAGCAGATGATGAACAGTGAATAGGTTTGGAGAAGGTGGCTAGTCTGGCACGGGGAAGAAGCTGTAATTAACTGCTGTGGATGCTAATGGCAGTGCCAGCAGGGCTCACATTTATGGCAGCACGAATTTACTGCCCTATTCTGACACCACCACAAACATTTCCAGCTCTCCTGAATTTGGGCTGGTTTCCCAGAGCCCTTTTCCATGGCATGGGCAGAGATGTACTCCAAGCCCAGGCAGCTGCCAGCTCCAAGTCCCAGGGGCTGAAGGAGCAGCACTTTCCTCCAGCTTCAGGAGCCTGCACGTGTTTCATCCTCCTCCTTCACTAGGTTTGGCCATCTCTCTTTGTTAAGGAACAAAAAACCCAACAGCCCCTAGGTAACCAGGAAATGACTTTTCAATCTTCTCCTTGAGGATGGCAGCTGCGCCTGATGTTTCCTAGAATAAAAGCAAATCTTTTTTCTTTCTTTCATTCTTCCCTTTTCCTAGAAATTTTCATCCATGCCATCTGGTTGCCAGAGGTGACATTTTCTGCCTCTGACGTGCTTGATGTCATGGGAGGACCTCGTGGAGGACTCTGAGTGTTTCTGGTTCACCTTTCTTCTGTTTATTTTCCGTCAAGGTCATCATGTCTCTTGCCCAGGGTTTGGCTCTTACTTTATCTGGAGCTTTCAAGAAAATGTTAGTGACATCTTTTCTTTCTGGGAAAAATGCTGGACAAAATAAACTGAAACAGCTTGAAAATGTGGATGAAATTAATCTAGGATTGAGTCAGGAATTAGAAAGGGATATGAAAGTTTGTTCTGAACTTGTGATCATTGTTTCTTGGATCCTTGTGCTGCGTGTGCCTTCAGGGAAATCACTGCACATCAACCGACCAAATCCTCTGGGGAAGGAAAGGAAGAGAAACTAAAAGCTTTTTGCAAAAATATTCATCAAGCAAAACTTTTAAGCCTAGTACATTTCCATCCTGGAAATAAATGCCTCCTACAGACCCCCAAACCACCAGGGTTTACTGCAGTTTTGTGTGGAAGGCACCTGGGTACAGTGGTGAAATTCCTTAGGAAAGATGTGAAGGATTTGTGCAGGCAAAACCTGTGCCAGGGCCTCCCCACCCTCACAGGGAAGAATTTCTTCCCAATATCTAATCTAACCCTGCCCTCTGGCAGTGGGAAGACATTCCCCCTTGTTCTGTCACTCTATGCCCTTGGCCAATGTCTCCAACTCTTGGAGCCTCTTCAGGCACCAGCAGAGGTTCTAAGGTCTCCCCAGAGCCTTCTCTTCTCCAGGCTGAACACCCCCAGCTCTCAGCCTGTCTCCAGAGCACAGAGGCTCCTGCACTCTGAGCATCTCTGTGACCTCCTCAGGACTCTTTTCAGCAGCTCCAATAATCCAAGCAGGGTCCTGGTCCCTGTGGCGAGTGGGGCAGGACTGAAGGTATCAAACTCCTCCCTTGACATATTGGAGATTATTGTTTTCCCCTGAAAATTTGGCAACACTTGCACTTGTCAGTGCCTGTCAGGAAGATCTTTTGCATTTCCCATCCCCTGGAGTGGAGGCTGCCTATCAAGTGTCTCTTCTCCACAGTTTAATGTTTCTGGTAAAAACCACTAATTTGATTTTTAGATTTTGTCTGAACAAAATTAGCACATATCACACATTGGAGCTGCCAGTTAAGGGAAAAGCCAAGGAATGGTCAGGGGAATGAAGGAAGTTATCCCTCCTGGGGCTACATCAGCAGACAAAGCCCAGATGGCAAAAGTCCATGTGATCCTGCTCTGCACATCACGGAGATGACAGTGACAGAAGGTGATGATGAGCAGGGCATTGTGATGGGTTCTGCCCCAATCAGGAGTGAATGTTTGCAGGGTGAGGGTGCCACTGCATGGGCTGGACTGTCCCTGCCCTTGGTGGCAGCTGAGAAGCATCAGCTGTTGTGGAAATGGAGCAGATGAGTGATGGCTGCACATCTGGTGGGGCTGGGACTGGATCTCTGTGTGCCATGGCTGGGGGAGAGAGGAGGTGAGCAGGGGCTCCTGCAGGCCTTCCTGCCCTGCTGGTGCTGGAGAAGGCTGGAGGAGAATTTATATCCCTCAGGGAACACTGGCACCACGAAGGGATTCTATTCTGCTGGTATTTACTGATGACATCCCCATTTCTCCATCTCCTTTTTATCTAATAAATGCCATCTCTCCCACAGGCAGATGTCTCAGCCAAAACATTAAGATGCAGAATTAAGTCAAGGACTAAAAGCAAAATCCAGCCTGGGGAGGCACATCTGTGGCACTGCTAGCCCTTGCAATGTTCCAGCTTCAAGGGAAGACCATCAGGATGGTTTGCCAGGGAGACTTGCAGATCAGTGTGACTCCCATAACCTGCTGATGATGCAGGGAGGGTCCTTGGAAAAGGAAAAACCATCTCCTTGCTCTGGACTGGGTCACTTCCCACGTGTGCAGAGGAGCAATTCAGGAGTTAGCAAGGTGCTGAGCACAAGTCTCCTCTCCCAACGCAGCTGCTTCCCACAGAGTTCATTCCAGCACCTGCAGACATGCAAGGGAACACGTGGTGTCTGCCACAGGCTGGGAATGTCACAGCCTGGGAATGTCACAGCCTGGGAATGTCACAGCCTGGGAATGTCACAGCGAGGGCAGAGGAGTGAAGCTTTGGGACTTTGCAAGTGCTATGGGAAGACCCACTCCAGGAGATCTCAGACCCCACTAACCTTCCACCAGAGAGAAGCTCCTATGAGTTCAGGTGTCCTTGCTCTGTCCTGGGTGTGGAAAAGCCCAATGTGGATTCCCTGGGATTGAAGAGCTGATTGCACAGTGAGAACAAAGCCATATGCTGCACGCCAGCATTTCTATCTTATGCTCCTAAATACCCCACCAGGATAGCAGGATTTTTCTCACTTGTGAATTTTATGGGAGGAAAATAAAAGCCTACTAGAAGGCAGAATGAGCTCCATGTTTTCTGCTTCAGCATCACCTGCTGGTTCCGATGGGAATTTGCAAACTCGTGGAAGAGCTGGGGAGGTGTTGGGCAGAAGGTGTCAACCAGCCCATTTTGCAGGCTTTGGGGTTTGTAGTGGGACACATGGATGCTTCTCTGGAATGGTTCACAAGCTGAAAGCTTCAGTGAAGAAAACAAGGACAGAGAGGGCAGTCATAAGGCAGCTTGTTAAATCATTAAATTTTACTGTCATATTCTGAGGTTCACAATGAGGAGACAATAAAAGGCATCCTTGGGCAAAATTTACCAAAACCACCCTTGGTGACTGTGGCTCTGAACTGCTTTAATATCTACTTCAAAGTTAGTAGAAGCAACTCCAAGCATATTGCAAAATCTAATTCACTTTGTCTGAAAGATCAAAGCCTGAAGGAAAGCACAAATCTAAACCTCCAAAAGTATAATTGCCTCTCAGCATTATTAAAAATGTCATTTCCCTCCTTCTTCCTTTTTCCTCAGCCCTCATTCAGATGTTCTTGAGACCAATGGATAGCACAAGATGATGCCCCAGCTTGTAGGGTGACCTCTTACAAAGATAAGAGGTCAAGTGGTGTTGTGACCTCTTGGTGTCAAGAGGTCAAGTCTCAAGTGGTGTTGATAATTTTCAGACTTTTAAAATTCTTATTTCAAGAGCAGAGTGTTTGAAAACTCCGGGAGAGGTTTTTTTTTTTTGGCTCTTGGGTCTGGTTTCTCACCTGCATTGACCCTCAGTGCAGAATGGGGACCTAATCCATCTGCACCAAACCTCAGCTATGGGGAAACCTTGGGAAGAACTTGTAGAAACATCTTTCTGGAACAGCACGTGTTGCCTGATCCAGAGGTCATGAGACAGAGGGGGTCAGGCCAGGGAGGAAAAATTTTTCCCAGTATTTTCCCTGACATCTGCAGATTTTTATTATGTTAGAACTAGAAAGCTCCATTCACACATCAGGATGGTAACTGCAAGCTTTCAGCATATATAGTAATAATAAAAAGTAGAGACAAGTGGAATGATCTCCCAAAATTTCCTCAGAAATTAGTTCAGTGAAATCCTAAAGGAGTTAGATGTCTAAGGCTGTTTCTGCATCCTCCAAGGCAGCTCTGTCACTACTTTCTCACTCCAAAATGTCCAGGTTTGGTTCTCAGATGTCAAAATGAGGCCTGGGGAAGGAATAGGTTTTCCATCCTACATTGTGCATGTAATAAAGCATCCCTTAATTACTGGATTGAATCTGAGACGCTTCTAGTGAAGAAAAACCCAAACCCAACCTAAATTAACAGTAAGATTTCACAAAAGTAAATGTGAGTTCCCAGTTTCACGTGTCACAGCTGTTTCTCTCTTTGATGCTGCTGTGCACCATGATCCCTGGGCATGTCCATGGGCTCAGAAAGCTATAGCACTTGTGGATACCATCAGAATTCCTTAGCAATCTGGGATGCTTTCCCAGGGAAAAGCTGCTCTGGTTTTTATTGGAGATGGACTGTTTGGAGCAGAGAAAACGAAGTGCTGTGAGAGGCTGAGATGTGAGCTGAGCCAGGATGTGATCAGTGGGAAGGGACTGGGGATCTGCATGGTGGTGATGGGTTGGAAAGCCATCAGGGGTGGGTGGCCCCACTCCCTCTGGGGGCCCAGCTCCCTGGTGGGATGTTTCTTTCAGAGGATGGTGCCCTCAGTCTGGAACTCCCTCCCAGCTGCAGCTCCTCTGGCACAGAGCAGCACCCTGCAAGGCTGAGGCATTCACACCTCTCCAGGATGCCCTTTTTCACCCCCAGGCTCCTGGTGTCTCTCCCCCTCCATCCATCTCACAAACGAGTTTGCAGGGTTTGCAGCACTCTCTGGGTACCTGCAGGAGAAAAACGGTGTAAGAAGTCAATCCTTGTTTCTGTGATGAGTGTAACTGGCAGATCCTGCCTGCGGCACTGAGCTCTCTCTGCTCCAGGGATGGACACGACCTGCTGCCGCCTCAGTGAAGGTGATGGAAGGTGCGAGCCTGGAAGAAGCAGAAAACATGAAGCAAAATGATCTTGAGGGCAATTTGAGGCAAGTAATGAGAGGTTCAGAAACTGGGACAGAGCTGGGGTCAGGCTTGGAGGAGCCTCTCCTCATGTCTGAAGGAGAGGATGAGTGCCAAAGTGCAGCTGTGGCCTGCTTTGTGCCTCCTGGATGGAAAACACTTCAATAACAGCCCCAAGTGTGTTCCCTTGGTGTTTCTGAGAAAGTTGTGGTAGATTATCTATTTACTAAAGACCTTTCACACAATTTTTCACATCCAGATGAGAAAAACTGTAATAAGATATGTGTTGCTCAGGGTATTTTCACACAGTTTTTCACATTCAAAAGCCTGCTTCAATCACAAACACTCTGTCTCAGCATCAGTGGCTTTCCTGAACTGGGGCTGAAAAGCTCTACCAGTTCCCAAGCTGCCACTGCAGCATTTATGCCACAAGATTTGCTGAAGCTGGAAGAGCCCAGGGAGAGGAAGAGCCTCGGGTGACACAGTTTCACTCCATGATGAGTGCAGGTGATGTGGGTTGGGTGGTGAGGGATATAAGGGCTGTGTGAGGCTAGGCAAGGGGCTTGGATGGTGTGGCGGGTGAGGAGTATGTGGAAGGAAATGGATCAGACTGTGGGATGAAGCATCTCCTTAGGCAAAGCTTTGGCTTGAGGCAAGGATGGAGAAACTCTTGATGGATGTTAAATGTCATTTTTGTAGGGGAATGGTGCAATTTCCCCAGCTGGGAGTGAGTTCTGAGCAGCCCAGGGTCCTGGATAATCCTTCTCATGGCCACCAGTGCTTGTGGTCCTGTGGGCAGCCAGGGTCAAGTGCAGCCACTGACATCTGTGACATACATTTAGAAGTGGTTTTTTTATCCTTTCAAACCTTCAGGCCCATTTTTTTGGCTTCTGTGACTCAGCACAGGTTTTCTGGAACCAACTTATCCCAGCAGGGCTGTTGACTCTCAATCATGAAATGATGGGGAGCTGGAGTGTATTGTGTGTACAGTGCTGCTGCCACGGCTCTTGGTGTGACATCTCCAGAGCATGACAGCCACATAAATAGCATATGTGAGGAGACAGCACATTTCTGCTGCTTGGTGCATATTATTTACATACATCTCTACCTAACTGGTGGTTCTCCCCAGTTTTAGATTTGGTAAAGGCTGGAACATTTTCAAGGCACATATTCAAGCCTTTGAAAAACTGATGGGAATACATTTCCCTCTCCTGCTGCTTGAAATTTTCAGTAAACATCTATTGTTTCCTCTTGCTGGAAAATGGAATGAGGGAAGGCTTCTGAGACTGAGTTCAGGTGGGTTAAAGCTGTGAAAACATCTTGCTTTGGGTTGGTTTATCAGGCATCAGCTTCTATTGATCCACACAACAGTGAGATCTTGAGTGACATCTCTTTGGGGACAGAGAGTTCAGGGGGAAGCAAACAGCAAATGGTTTCTGGGTATCTTGGTGTCAGACTGGTTTTTTTGCAGCGATTTTGTTGCTCTCCAAGCTGTTGGCTATGTAAAAGGACTGCAGCACAAGGATGATAAGCAGACCTTTACTTTGAAAAGCTCCTGTGAAAATCACCATCTGAGCACAGAGATGTTTTCCTCCCTGAGGGGTAGGAGGTTAAAATGCTGGGATGGTGCTCAGAGGATCTAAATTCATTTGCTGCTGTTTCTTACTGAGTACCTGTGTAAATCCTGTGACCATCACTGCCTTTCTCTAAATCAGAGACACTCCCTCTCTCAGCATTTAGGACACCCAGATAGTGAGCCTTCGATGATGGGTGCCCATTCCCAGAATGGTGAAAAAAATCAGTGTACTGGGCCAGGGATAATGGGGGGAAGGAGGGGCTTCTGTCTTGGAAGAGCAGAGGGACTTCTTCACTCAGAGGTTCATGAGCTTGAGATGCAAAGAGGAGAGAGACAGTAAAACACAATTTAATGTTGCAGTGGAGATGAATGGCCTCATCTGCAGTCACCTGAAATGATCAGTCCCCTGAAAACTGCAAATAGTGATGGCAAACAGTAAAATATCAGTGATGTGGGTAGCATTGTGTGCTCTCTCTCCGGCTGGAGCTTGAGGGATTTTGCTCTAAATGAATTTTTGGTGAAAGCAAGATCTGCTCTAATTATTTTTAAGTAGTGAGGATCAGGCCTAGCAGCACACACAGTGTTCAAAATGCAGGTGGCTCCTGGCACTAATCCTGGTTATTCTCTTTACCACGGACCTTGTAGATGGGCAGAAGAGAAATAGAGAGAAATCCTCTGTATTCATGCTTGAAATGGTCATGAATTACACTTGTTCTCCTGCCCTGCTGTTTTAGAAAGAGGAATCCATTGACTCCAGCTTTGTTAGCCTGATGGCCCTGGGAATCAGCTGGTTCTTCAGGGAATTGTTTTATTGTATAATATGCCTGTTCCTATGAATCAGTTCCTTGCAGCCTCAGGAACTGGCAGGGAGGTCCCCAGCCAGCATCAAGGTGAGTTTTCAGGGTACAGAAGTGTCAAGACTGGGCAGGTGAAGCTGCCCTTCAGGCATGTGGGGATGGATGAGCTCAGCTGCCTTTTTCTGCTGGGCTGGAGCTAAAATCTGTGTGCAAATATCTGAGCTTGTATTTGTGGCTGGTTTGGGAATGTATGGGATGTACTGGGATCAGTCACCTCTGGTATGGGCTGGACCATCACCCTGCCATTTGCTTCTTGAGATCTTGTCCCAGATCTGCTCCTTCTGAGAGGTTCAATGATCATGGAAGGGAAATGGAGACTTTGAACAAGGTAGGATATGGCCTGTGACATCCTACTGACCCCACTGCCCTTGCTGGGTCTCGGATTTAGGTAACATCTGAACACAAGCTGCAGCCTGCAGGTTTCCTTTTCCCACACTGTGTTTGTTTCCAGGCCTCTCTTCACTCCTTGGGAACAGTTTTTCTGTTTTTCTTTTTGTTCTGATGCTCAGCAGTGCAGAAAAAAGTCTGCAGACATTTCTGCTGTCTCTAAAATGAGTCTGACTGAAGAAGTACAAAAGCTACAATGAATATGTATTACTGCAAATATTGAAGAAGCCAATGTCCCCTTCTTAATAGATGTTATTTCTCATTCTTTGAATGAGTCTGCTGGCCATGGAGGGCAGATAATCCACTTGTGGAATCTTTCTTTTCTTGTGTTGTTACATGATTTATAGCATCATGCAAGGAACAGAATTTGTCACCACCGTCTCAGTGAAGTACTATTGAATCTCCTGGTAGAGGTGGCTCTGAGAAACTGGGTTTTGGGGTTCAAGAAAAAATGTTTTCATATTTTTAAGTCTTTTTATTTCTTTTTTCCCCCCATTTCTCTGATGCTCTAACTGTTCACCATAGATCTGTAAAGATAATCTAGTTCTAACTCCCCTGCCTTAGGAAGGAATACATAATTGCTAAATTTTTTTCATCATCAATGTCCTAAGAGCAAATTTCACCCAATACCAGTGTTTGTGGTGCAAATCTAGCTAATTAGCCTTTGGCAAATCATTAATCAGGTGCCCATCATCCCAGGAGTGACAGCTGCATTTTTGAACCTTTGCTTTCCAGCACACTCCACAACCCCCCAGCTCTTCTCCTGCTCCTCTCCAGCCCAGGTGCTTATTTCCTGCATGAAAAAACGATTTCACATCTTGCAAAATTAATTCTCTGCTCATTATGACCTTGATTAAACAGATTGACAAGCCATGCTAAAGGTGGCAAAACAGCTCTGACATGCAGATGTCTTCACCTTCTGAAAGGAAAGGCAAAAAAAAAAAAAATCCCTGTGGGCTGTTGCTATTATGAGATGCAGGTGGCTGAGGACTGTTTCCTGCAGAATCAGCAAAAATTCTCCACATTTGGGAACAACGTCTGTAAAGTTAAACTTGTTGAAACAGCAGAAGACGCAATTATTGCCACTTGAGCTGGATTATCTTGAAATAATGAAGGATTTTTCATCCACAACTGATGCAGACTGTACTGATGCTCCAGAAGTTTGGAGGTAGAAATTGTAAAGGTAGGTGTGGCTGCTCTTTCCCTAGATGTGTTCAAGACCAGACTGGATGTGGCTTGGAACCATCTGGTGTAGTGAAAGGTGTTTTCACTTGCATGTTGATGCTCTGGACTCTCCCTTGTAAATTCATCATCTCCTAATGGTGTGTGATCCTCTCCCTCCACAAAGGCTCTCTGGGCATCACCTGGAAGGAGAATGGCATTTTTGTCTTGTTCCTTTATTGGATTTGTCACCTTGCTGTCTGCAGAGAAAGCTTCAAGCTGAAGAGTTCATCTGTGTTTTGAAGAAATAGGCTGGGAGAAGTCCTTTTTGGGTAATGCAGGTAAAATTTAGGTGGCCTTCCTTCCCAGCCTTGGTGCATGGACCCAACAGACAGGGGATTTCTGATAAGGAAGAAATCTGGCAATCCTGCTCTTGAGATGACTGTCCTCCTCTCATCCCAGGGAACCTGAGAGGAGCAGGTGTTAAGATACCATGAGATGTTCTGCAAGGACAGATCTCACCATTATTGAATTATAATTTGAGTTAAATCATGTGAAGCAGTAGGATTGGGACTGAAGGTGCAGCATGAACATCCTGGGCTTTTTTTTTTCATCATGCAAAGAGGGCAGGGATGAACACTGAGGAAAAGCTAGAGGGATGGATGAGGGGAATTTTTGGAAGGATATTTGTCCCAGACACATATCTTGGCTATCAGTAGTTCAAAGTGCAATCTTGACCCCTTTTCCAGCAGCCTTTCTGAAACACAGCTCTCAGGACAAAAAGAGAGCCAAAAAGAAAACCAAAACAAGATAAATAGGTGAACCTGCTGTATTTACTGCACTGCATTGAGATAAAGGGAGTGTGGGAAGGGCTGAGAGCATTTATTGGGGTGGGAGCCAGCAGAGAGGAGCAGAGCTGAATTTGCAAATACTCTTCCCGTCAGCTCCTGGGCTGTCCAGCTGGGAGCTTTTGCACTGATTTATTGCTGTCCTTCCTTCAGCCTTTGGAAATCAATCCACTGACAATTAAGGTAATGTCTGGTCTAATATTTATTTCACACTCCCATTAATGGACTGACAAATCCTCACTTTTTGAAGGAGTGAGACTGCTCTGTTCCACAGGAGGGCTGGATCTCTGGGTCATGCCTTTTTCTCTTGTCCCTGTTAAACCTGAGATCCCTTGTTGAAGCTTTCAGGAAAATTGCCATGCAGCACCATACCTTAGCATTGTGTTCCTGGTGAAGATGGTGCAGCTTTTGTGCTAAATATTCCCAAACATCCATTAAAGGAGAACTGGAGCACAAAGGGGTAGCCCTGGCTGCCTGCTGGGCCCCAGGAGCTCTTTGTTGGGCTGGCTGTGTACTTGAGAAAAGATGCCCAAGAGCTTGTGTTCGTTTTCTCCACCTCCTGGGCAAATGTGCCCTGCCCTGCTGTGTGTCTCTGTATGTGTCCCCAACACTGAGAAATGTCCCCAGACTGCTGGGAAATGGCTTCTTTGGGGAAAAACTGCAGATAGTTAGAGGCACCAGACCAGGGGCTCTGGTTCTCAGCGGGCAATCCACCTCTGATCTAGGATCAAACTGGTGGTGAACCCCAAAGTCCCCTGTGCACCCTGTTAGGGGGTGGCCTGCCTGGGGGGCTCTGCAGCTCCTGGGCACTGAGTCTGTGAGGGTCAATGTCCCACAGCCAGGCTGGGAGCTGCAGGCACCTGTGGGTTTGTGTGGATTACCCCACCTTGAGGTGAGGAATTTACCACTGCAGCTTCTGAAATGCTGGTTACTCCAACTCTGATGCGACATGCAGGATGGTTTGGGTTACCAAAATGACCTTTAGTTAATGCTGCTAAAAGAATACTCAACAACAACAATTTTGTCCCCATAATTCTCATTCCTCCCCCCTTTTTTTTGCCAGTTTCTAGGTCAGATTCCCCATTCCGCTGCTCCTGCGCTAGAACGGCGCTCAGGTTGCACAATTGCAGAGGAGGGAGGAATCTGCTTCCCGAATCCCGATCTCCCCAGTAGCCTTTCCCGATTCTTCCCTTCCTCCCAGCGTCTCCTGCTGGGAGCCCAGCCCAGGTAGGCTGCGGGTCGGGGGCTGCGGCAAGGTGGCTTTGGGGAGGCTGGGGGGTGCTGGTCCCTCCGGTCGCGCCGGGGGTGGGACAGGGAGGCCACCGCAGCTCCCCCAGGGCGGGGGGAGGACGCTGCCCGTGTCTCGCAGGTGCGGGCTCGCCTTCCCTTTGCTGCGTTCGGTTATTTATCATTTCCCCCCTCCTCTTTTCCTCCTTCGCCCTCCCGCTTTTCTCTTACGCAGTGGGAGCAGCCCGGCAGCCTGGCTCTGCCCAGCCGCCCTCCGTCCTCCCTCCCTCCCTCTCCCTCATCCCTCCCTTTTCCTTAAAAACGTGGGCTCCGGGGTGCAGCCCCCTGCGCCGGCAGCATCCCTGCCTGCGAGAGCAGCCTTTTCCCCTCCTCCACCGGCGGTGCCCCGGCTTTGTCCCGTGTCCCCCCATCCCCCGGCCCGGGGGTGCTGGATGTGGCCGCGGGGAGCGGAGTCTGCTCCGGAGCTGCGCTAGAGGGGACCTGCCGCAGGTAAGCGGCCGGCTGGGGTTTACTGCCAACTTCGGGCTTCTCCTGCTGTTCTATCGTGATACGGACCGGCGGGGTCGTGCCGGAGCCGCGGCGGCTCTCGGGGTCCGCGGGTGGCACTGGGGGCACAAAGCCGCGCTGGGGACGCACCGACCCGCAGGGATGGCAGAGGCAGGTGGGAGCATGCAGCCCCTGGGAGGAGGGATGGCGTGGTCATCCCGCACGGCCCCTGCGTGGGGATGTGCGCGATCCCTGTGCGCTCGGGATGCGCCAGGCTCTCGGGGTTGCATGCCATTAAAATGCTCCTGGGCAGGGGGGCTGTGTTCTTGGCAGTAAACCATCCTTCTCCTTGGTAATAAATCACCCTTCCCCGGCCTTTCTCATGCACTTGCCTTGCTCCAGTCCCGTGCCACGCGTTTGATCAGCAGATTCTAAAGCTGTCTCTTGCCGCCCCAGGTCCTTGGCGCAGGCTGCTGCTTCAGGATGGACCCGCTCTTCCCTGCCCACATTTTTGAAGACCCCGACCTGAGGAAGCTGCTGAACGACTCGTCCATGCTCAACCTGAGCTTTCTGCCCAGCAACTGGTTCAACAACAGCACGGGGGACAGTTTCCTGCCGCTCAGCATCAAGATCACCATCGTGGTCGTCTACTCCATCGTGTGCATTGTGGGGCTGGTGGGCAACTGCTCCGTCATGTATGTGATCGTCAGGTAGGACACGCAGGGAGGCTCCAGGGAAAGCTGGGAGAGGGGCAGACCTTCCCTCCCTCAATCCCTGCTGAGGGTAAAGCAGGCAGGCGCTTCCCTGGGGCTCGAGACGTGCTTTAGAGGTAACGATGTGGCATTTGTTTTATTGTTTTGGTTTTATTTGGTTTTTTTTTCCCCTTCCTAGGCTGTGGTGAAGGTTTCTGCCAGTTTTCAGCTGCCCTCTGGTGCCTCCTAAAGTTTAATCCAGAGAATGGAACAGAGTGAGCAGATCTGCTCCAAAAAATTGGGCTTTTTTTCTTCTCTTTTTTAAGGGAGCTGGATGTCCCTGGGGAGGGAATGTGCTGGGAGGATTCCACTGCCAGGGTGTGCTGGCTCCTTAGTGGGACTTCTCCTTCCTGTGCTGTGTCCGGCACCCCAGCTGTGTCTGCAGGTGCTGCTCCATCTGGGAGCTGGCTCTTTCCAAAGCTGAACCTTGTTGCAAAGGAAAGAGCCTGCTGGGAAGCTTCCTTTTTACTTTTGCAGGGGAAAGATCACAAATGTAAGTCTTGCAACCCTTTGGAGCCTGCAGACTGATGCACTTTGCAGAGTTGAGGGAAACTTCTATGTTTTGTGCTGAGAGAGGAGGGGACTTTTGCAGAGGGATAGAGCACAGAGCAGGCACCACTCCATCCTCCCTGCACACTGTTGGCATTTTGAGTGTCCCTGTCTGCTCCTGCTGTGGTTCAAACCCTTCTGTTGCTGGGAAGCAGAAACCTTGTTTGTCCTGTAAGTTCAGAATAAGTTTGTGCAGCTCTTAGGGCTGTGATTATTTTAAACCCCAGCATCCCCCTTCTGATCTCTGCACCCTGCATGTTAAAGAGGGAGCTTCCATTTTATCCACATCTTGGAGCAGATTCCTGGTGCAGGTGGATGCTGCCAGCACAGAAAAGACAGGCTGAACCTCCAACAGAAGATGAAAAGTATTTAGCAGGTATTCAGACACTGATGAGATTGTCTTGTTCCTGCCAGGAGCCCAACTGCTTCCAAAGCATCTTTCCCCTGAAAAAATACAACTTGGCTGGGGGAGATGCTGCAAAATTTGATCTTTGGTGTCAGAGGTCAGTGCAGGGTGGTTAAATCTCTGCTCCAAGGGCACTGTGACGTGACTGTTCATCAGGCTGCCTGTCTGTGCTCTTAGCCGAGGAGTTGATGACACAGAGAGGGGATTCCATTAGCCCCAGGGAGTCTGCAGATGCAGAGAGGTTTGCAGTACACAGGTGCCATGTCTGGAGAGCTCGTGTTACTGCTCAGAGTAGTAGCAGTCACGAGTAGTTTGTGGGTGTGTGTAAGTGTGTGAGTAGTGAGGCTCTGGGAGCTGCAAGTCCTTTGATGATGATGATGGTGTGGCTGCATGGGAATGCCAGCCTTTGTGCAGCAGAGGAAGGGCACCCTTACCTTGTGCATGATCCTTAGTGTGTGTGAGGAGAAGTCTGGGCAGAAATCTTCTCCCTGTCTGCAAAGGTCAGCTGGGATTTGCACAGCAGGATCCTGCTGGCCTCTGCCCAGGGCTGGGAATGGAGGATCACCATTGACACAAATGTCCCAAACTGATGACCTGGGCAGGGTGGACCTGTGCCATGGCTATGCATGAAAAATACTGGCTTCTTCTCCACACCTTTTTGACTTTGATACCTTCAAGTTGGAGAAATAGAAGTCAGGAAAAGAAAGTGGGATTTAGCACTGGAATTTCCCCTGGAATTTAACTCTTTTTTTGTGTTCCCTCTGGTTTTACAGTTTTTAAGCAACTGCAAACTGAAGACAGGTGTCACCCCAAATCTCCCTTAGGCTTTTCCATTTCTCTGTTTCCCCTTATTCAAAAACCCCTGTATATATATATATATACATGTATGTATATATATATAAAGCCAACATAAGTTTTATTTATCTGGGGACCCTTTTTGTGGGGATTCACTTCTGTTTTTTCAAAAAAAGCTCTGTGAGCCTGGAGAGCCCCCTTGGAATTCGTGTGCTGGGGAGGTTATAACTGAGCTAGAGCTTGTGTAGAAGCTGCTGTTCCCCATCCGTGTCCCCTGGGAGATCAGGACTGAGCTGAGCCCAGCACTGAGTTATAGCCAAGGCAGTGACCCTTCTTGAGCTGGTGAGTAACAATTTCTGGTTATCTCTGTCCAGGATTCTTCTCTCCTTGCCCTGTCTGTTGAGGTCAGGAGCAGGTGTGAGGATGAATTGGACTCAATATCAAACTCCTGACCCTGGCCATGCACACAGTTTGCTGCAGAGCTGCCAAGTTGTGGCTGCACAAGGAGGATGCTGGTGAACTTCTCAAACACAGGCTTTTCTCCTCAGATTAGAGCTTTGATGCTTCATGCCTTGAGTAGCACCTGGTTTGCAGTAGGTTGGAAGTTGATTGCTGGTAAGTCAACACAGGGGTTTGGGGCTTTTTCTGATAAATCTCTTTTGTTAATGGGAAAAGATGAATGCTGCACCCCTATCACTGTAGTCTGGTGCACCCTCAAGGTGGGTTTTCTTCTCTTTATTCTTCAGCAAGGATAACCAGGCTTCAGCATATTACACAGCCCATAGGAAAATGGTGTATTGCCTTCCAGAAAAAGAATGGTACAGTAATTGTTTCCTGGTTTTGAGGGAGTTGGGAAATAAAAAAACTCTAATACCAGCACTTGAGGAAGTTGGAGGCACCAGGAAAGCTAATTTTTTTGTTCCTCTTGAATGAGTTTTTTGCAGCACCAAGGGAAAAATTTTAAAATCTCCCGGTATTTCACATAAAAGTACAAATTTAAAGCCTCCTCTAGGTTTTCCCGTGTTGTAGAACCCAGCCTACATCTCTATTATATTTGGAGTGATTTAACATTTGGAATGATTAATTTATAGAGACAGTCATCATGTGACTGTCAATCCCTTCCAGTGCTGAGCAGTGCTAATTGGGTAAGATGGAGAAGGGCTCTTGTCAGGAACACGATTTCCTGGACAGTAAAGGGCCTATTGTGGGATCCTGCCTCGTCTGTGGCTTTGTTCTGCTGGCTCATCGAGGAGCTCCTCGCCAGCAGAGACGATGCCTCCCCTCCCCTCCCTCCTCCTCCTGCTGTTTGCTCTCTTCTGCATATATTTCCTGTTCTGCTTCTTAATGAATGTGAAACAAGGAGCTGAACAGAGGCTTTGGGGGGAGAGTGGGGGAAACCAGGCTGCTGAGATCCCTCTTAGATATTAACTGAAGTCTGCAAGGCTGCTTGGCCAAGGCTTTTGTGTTTAGGAAGGAAAGCAAAGGGGAAGGAGGATGTTTTGTTGGCCCTGAAGGGAGTGCTGACCCCAGTGTTGTTTTAGGGGTGTGACAGAGGCCCTGAATCCCTGCCAGCCCTCATGTGCCACGGAAGGGACAGGATGCAGCTTCTGGTCCAGCCTCTGTTGTCCCCAGCTCCATCATGCTGATGTGATGCTCAGCAGTGGGGATCTGGAGGACTCCTTTCTTCCACTCAAAGCCCGTGGGAATGCTGCCTCATTTCTTGGGCACACCTCTTTGCTATGGCAGCTCTCTGTTGGCAGCCTGGCAAAATACTGGGGATGCCCAACTCTCTCTATGGAGGAACACTTTTCAGAGCATTTTAAGCAATGTTTTAGGGAGATTAGGGCTGTCAGGGCCCTACATTTTCATCTGCTGCCTCCAGGTGAAGCTTTAGGAGGAAGGATGTGATGGGGAGGTGCCTGCCTGGGGATGCTGTGCCAGCTGTTGTTCTGCTTGAAAACTGCCTCAGTCCCTGAGAATAGGGGTGAGACCAGGTGATTGTGATGAGACAGGGAAAATGAAGTTAATGATGACATTTCAGAGACGCTGATTTCTTAATAGAAAGCTTTCTCAGGGAAAAGCCTGGACCAGCTGTGTGTCTCAGAGCTGAAATGAAGTGAGTGCCTCATGCAGTGGGGACCCAGCGGACATGAGCTGGGCCATCTGAGACCTTTACTGTCTCCAGATCTGCCTCTTGGTTTTTCCTTGAAAAATAAAATAAATAAACATCAATTGTTGCAATTTATAGAGAAATGAAACCCACACCAAGGGCTCTTGGCCCTGGAAAGTGAGTGGAGCCAGGGAAGGATGGTGAGGTGAGCAGGAGGGGATCCTGCTGTGACAAAGGCTGCAAAGAACAGGTCTGCAGCTCCCTGATTTCTGGGTCCCCATGAGCCCAGGTGAGCTGGGTTCAGCCATATGACTCATAGTAGCCCTGTCTGGCCCCTGCTAACACAGTTCTGTAGCTCCAGTGTGTGTTGGAGGGCTCTTGGTTTCACCTGGCTGTGGTGAGACGGGTGAATGGGAGTTGCCCATGTGCAGCAGTAATTCTGTGATGTTTAACATGGGACTTGGTTCCCAGTGTTTTCCAAGACTGGGCAATTCCCAGAAGCATTCTGGATGTGAGCAATCCAGCAGAGGCAGATCAGGCCCATGAGCAGGGGTAAGAGCATCGTGCTGCAGGGTGGTTGCTGATGAATGCCCTCAGACCAGAGCACCATTCCTGGTGGCCAAGCCTCTGCTCAGGAATGTGGGAGCATCTCTGTGAGCCCCTGGGTGAGCTGCTGAAGCCTTTGCAGCAGCAGGCACAGAGCCTCCTCCCTTGGCATGGCAGCACCATCCATTCTGGTCCCCAGAGAGCACCTGGAGGGCAGGGCTGGGCTAGTTTTTCAAAGCTCTCCTCCAGCCACAGAGGTGAGACTCAAGGACAAGAAAATCATCTGTCCCAAAACGTGTGCTCATCCTGGCTGGCTGCAGATTCCTTAACTCACCCCTGCTAGTCAGTCCCTGCCTTGCTGGGTAATTTATAGGCTCTTAGGTGCTGTGTTGGTGGCTGCTTTTGCTGTAGCGTCTGGCCTCAGAGTCCAGACTAATTTAAATTTGTCCTCCTCAAGTTCTATGGGTTTTTTCAGGGCCTGTTGAACCATTAAGAATAAATCACCTTGAATTGGTCAGAACTTTCAGGCTGATGGGGGCTCTGGAATGGTGATCAGAGCAGCAGGGATGCAGAGAGCATGGTGTGGGCGGGTGGCTGAGGGGACACAAATCATGACAGAACGTGCCAGATCAAATATCAGCTTCACACAACCTGAGGGTTGGGAGCAGAGATGGGAGAGAAATGGGGCTGATTTCACGACCTGAGAGATAGGAGAGAAATGGGGCTGATTTCCACCATTACAGTCTGGGAGCAGCTGAGTAAAAATCCTCCTTGAGCCTTTTCTGCTCTGTTTAGCTTTTTGGTGCATGTCCAGGGACCAGGGCAAAGGCTGTGACTGCTGTGAGATGGGGATGGAGGGAGCTGCTCAAGGTGAACAGCACTGTCTGCATCCTAATTAGCTGGAGTTACACATATCAAAATCCAGAGGCTCCAAGAGGCAGAGAGCTCCTGCAAATAATGCTCAGGGCTCTGCAGGGCTGCAGGCTTTGCTCTGGTCTCTCTGCCCCTGCTGTCTCCAGCCAGCTGGTCCTTAGCCCTGGTCCCTGCCCTGCAGCCTTGCTGTGGCTGGGTGGGAAAGAGGAAAAGATGCTAAAACAACAGGTTTGCAGCTCACCCTGAGGCTCAGCCAGGGGCAGAATCCATTCTTGTGAGAAACAGGTTCTCAAAGCCCAGAGGGTCTGTCTACCTACCTACCCTGAGTCTCCTACCCTGGATCTCCTCTCCCAGCCTGAGTGTTTCCCTCACCAGAGGGTCCCCTCACCAAAAAGGAGGGAGAAGACAAGTGCTGAGCTGATATCCAGGTGTTTTTCCTCTCAGGCTTCAGCATCCAAGAGCAAAGTATTTACTGCTGTGACAAAGGGGCAGCTGGATGGAGAGCTGAGAACCCCCCTGTGGGAGATGCTCCATTAGGAAATTACCTCCATGGCAGAGTTCAAGAAAGTGGCCCAGCAGGGAGCTAATGTCCTCCATGGAATCCACAGGCTTATCCGCAGCAGAGCTGTGTCATGGGGGAGGAAACTGAGGTGCTTCCTAAAGCCTGAGAGTTTAATTTGTCTTTTCTGTGAAGATTAAGGAAAAGAACACTCTCAGTTCTGAAGGAAAAGACACAGAGGTTAATCCACAGAGAAGTGATTGATTGATTGATTGATTTTTGTGTGTACTGAACATTCTGGAAATGTTTGGGAACATTGGTTGGTTGGGACAATGGCTGTTGGCTCTCAGCATGTTGAGAATGTGATGTAGAAGTAATTAATTGGGTGTAA
Source organism: Lichenostomus cassidix (assembly GCF_008360975.1). Taxonomy (NCBI): domain Eukaryota; kingdom Metazoa; phylum Chordata; class Aves; order Passeriformes; family Meliphagidae; genus Lichenostomus; species Lichenostomus cassidix. The sequence continues at coordinate 6,314,010 of NC_139500.1, read as the reverse complement.
ATTAATTTCTCCCCCTTTCAAGAGTGCAAAATTAGCTTTAAATTCTACTGGAAGATGGGTTGAAGGAAGTGGTGGGATAGTCCTGTGTTGGAGTGCGGGAAGGTGGTTCTGCCATCACCTCAAGGAGGTGCTGAGGAAGGAGGCAAAGGAGAGGGATTGCATCCCTGCATTGAGGGGTTTTGCAGGGCCAGGAAGAGCAATTGCACCTGGACTCTGAATTCATGCTCAGAGGTGTCCAGGAGGAGTGGGGCCAGTGGGGTGGAGGGGTGTGGGAGGGAGCTGAAGTTGCACACCCTGGGCTCAGGGTTGGTTGAGATGCCCCAAACTTCTCAGTGCTGGGGACACAGGAGTGTGCAGGGAGGCAGCTTTGTCCCCCATGGATGCTGGATGGGGGTTGCAGGTTGGTGCATTGCTGCTTGTTTCTCCCACTGGTCAATGACAAAAAATCAAACAGAAGCAACCTTTAATTTTTTCTGTTTTGCAGTAAATTTGCTCACCATTGCTCAACATTGTTATTCCCTTGAGTTATAATGCCAGCAAAAGCAGTCAGGGTTAGAGGCACGTTGATGAACTGCCTCCGGCTCCAGTCCTCCTGGAAGGAGGGACTGCAACAAACTTGACCTTTGGGGAGCTTGAGCCAGCCCAGCCAGGTTTGTGGTGTTCAGAGGAAACTGCAGCTCCCAGTTGCAGCTCCCAGTTCAGAGGAAACTGCAGTTCCCAGGAGACCTTTGCCGGCACAGTCTTTGGTGACTGAATAATTTCCTAAAGCCTGAGCTGGCAATGCTTATTTTTGTGAGAGCTGATAAAACAGTGATTTCACTTCTTCATTTTAATTCCCCCCTGCTGGCCCAGGGGAGAAGGTGAATCCACTCACAGACTCCCCCTCATCCCCCTGTGCTTTGCCACATTTATACCAAGTGTAAGAATTCGAACAAGAAAGGAAAACTTGCCCAGCCTGAGATGCTGCTCAGTGTTCAGGGCACTGGAGCCTGTTGTAATTCCCCTTAGGAAATCCTAAAGCTTAAAGCCCTGGCAGCTGCCTGGTTGTGCTGGATTTGCAAAGTGCTTTTGCTCATTCATCCCATCACAAGAGGAAAGGCACTGGTATTTTTCTTCTCCTACTTTTGGTTATGTAAGTTTATCTGGGCTGGCTTTCTAAGAACCTCTGATTGATTTCTGGGTCAGGAAAAGCCTCACTCAGACTTGTGTGGGGATCTCAAAGCATTTCCAACATGTTTCTATCTGTGCTCACCTCCAAAAGCTTCCCTTGGCTTTCAGGGTCAAATGTGGGATCATTTGGTCTTGCTTTCTGAAGCTGCTTTCAGACTTCTGATACAAGCCCAGTTGAGAGCTCCAAGGCAGGTGAAAAAATAGACTTTATAGTCTGGATTGTGGCTCCCCTGTCTGCTCCTCTTGCAAACCTGGCCACGTCACCATGTGTCCCAGCAGGGTTCAGAATGTGCCAGTGATAATGTTCTGCCAAGCATTCAAATAATTTATCAAGAGCTGAAGAAGCTCAGCTTCAGATCCTCAGGGGAGGGTACAGCACTGAGAAGGGCAGTTGTGGGTTTGCTGTTCTGAATCAAATTGACAAAAAGAGCTCTTTAGGTAAAATCAGACCCTGTAATATTCTAACATGTATCAGGCTGAAAATAGTGCAGCAGTTTACGGGTAAAAGTGTTACCCTCAAATGAACTTTCACTCTGTTAATAACATCATTATCTGCCATTTTTGGCCACGTTTCTGCTGAAGCCATTAGTAGAATAAATGATGGATGAGCTGTAGTTTTAAAATTATACCTATTTAAGCTCTTATTCTGCCCATGAGAGGAATATCCTGAAGCTGAAATGTTAGATTCAGTCACAGAGTCCCTGTTGAGCTTCCATTTCTGCAGACTCTGCACGTCCCCCTGGATAGGTGATCACAGCTGGCTCTGCATCATTTCCCGAGTGTGAAAAGGACATGATTGCCATTAGAGCAAGGTGACTCTTTGGGCAGTCAATTCATGTGGTAAAAGTAATATTGAAATGACAGAAAAATCTTTGAAGTAGAGTTTGACTTGTGACTTTACCCCTTTCTTTAGAAAGATTCATTGTGATATTTTGCTTTCTGATCCAAACCTAATTCCTCACCAGTTTTTGGCCGGCCAGGGCTGGCCATGTTCCCCATTCTGATTTGACAGCTCACATCAGCCACACTCTCTGGCTATGAGCCCATACCAGATAGCTGATCAACTTACCCCTGCACCTTTGAAATCAGCTCACTGGCTAAAGCTCTCACCAATACTTATGATAATGAAGCCATAGGTAGTGAAATCTTAAGTTGGCCTCAGTTAAGTAATTTTTCAAGGAACATTCTCTGAGTTGACAGCCTCAGGCTTTCATGGTGCTCACTGGCAGTCTGAGGTCCACGGCCAGGTGGATCTCTAACCATCACTCTTTCCTGCATTCCAGATTCACCAAGATGAAGACAGCCACCAACATTTACATCTTTAACCTTGCTCTGGCTGACACCCTGTGCCTGATGACCCTGCCCTTCCAGGGAACAGACACATTCCTGGGCTTCTGGCCCTTTGGCAATGTCCTGTGCAAGATCGCCATCTCCATCGACTACTACAACATGTTCACCAGCACCTTCACGCTGACCATGATGAGTGTGGACCGCTACATCGCCATCTGCCACCCCATCAAAGCCCTGGACATCCGCACGCCCCACAAGGCCAAAGTGGTCAATGTCTGCATCTGGGCACTGGCTTCTGTCTTCGGCATCCCGGCCATGGTGATGGGATCTGCAGAGAATGAGAACAATGGTCAGTAAAACTGCATCCAGCGGGAGGGAGGTGCTGGTGGACAGGAGAGGCCAGGTAGCAAAGGGAGAGGGTGCCAGTTTCATCAGTGGGATGAGGTCTCTGCTCTAAAATCATCTTAACTCTTCTTTCTGCTCCTGCTTCTCTGTATCACTGCTACTGCTTTTCTAGTGTTAAACATAGAATTAGAATTTCTAGTATTAAACATAGAATTAGTATTTTCTAGTATTAAACAGAATTGTTATGTTATGTTGAGAAAGACCTCTAAGATCATCAAATCCAACCATTAACCTAACTAACCTAAACTAATCTGAATGTGCAGATGCTTTTCTGCTTGATCTGCATTTGCCGATCTTCCTTTCAATTTTGTTTTTTCACTCTTGCAGAAATTGATTGTCTAATTAAGCTCCCTTCTCCCGTGGACTACTGGGATCCAGTGTTTGGCATCTGCGTCTTTCTCTTCTCCTTCATGATCCCCGTGCTGATCATCACCATTTGCTACAGCCTCATGATCCGGCGGCTCAAGAACGTCCGTGTCCTCTCGGGCTCCAAGGAGAAGGACCGGAACCTGAGGCGCATCACCCGCATGGTGCTGGTGGTGGTGGCAGTCTTCATCGTTTGCTGGACTCCCATCCAGATTTTCGTGCTGGTGCAGTGCCTGGGTGCCAAGGCAGAAAGCGAGCTGGAGCTGGCCATCTCCTGCTTCTGCACTGCCCTGGGATATGCCAACAGCAGCCTGAACCCTGTGCTCTATGCCTTCCTGGATGAGAACTTCAAGGCGTGTTTCAAGAAGTTCTGCTTCCCCACTGCCTTCAGGACCGAGCTCCAGATGTCCAACAGGATGTGCAGCATCGCCAAGGATGTGGCCTATGCCTGCAAGAACTCAGAGGGGACTAACAATCCAGCATGACTAGGCATGGAAATCCCCATGGTGGCTGTCGCCCAGCAGAGTCCGACCACCCCCACGTCAGAACTAACTCAGATAACGGCCCTTTAGCAGGACCTCAAAACTGAGAGGTGAGAAACCAAGGAAACCATTTTGGGGGTTGGAAAAACCGGATGCTGCGAGAGCACACGGAGAAAATCAGCCCAATTTGATGCATTTTTAATTCCAGTGCATCCCGCACTAAGGAACATGTTTGAAATCAGCCTGTTGATTCCTGTGAAACCCTGGGGGTTTGCAACATTATTGAGAGTTTGGGAATCAAGGGTTTAAAATAGGCGTCGCTCCTGGGGCTTACACGTCTGCTGCTGGGAGACAGACAGAATGTGAACTCTTGCATTGCTTTTTTCCTCCCTGAGTGGAGATGTTATAACAGCTCGCGTGGCTCACCAGGCTCTCGTGTGCGGGTTTCGCTCCTGTGCCATTGCTCTGAAATCAGACTTTGCTGCAGCCAAAGTGGGCAGGAGCCATCAGACAAAACCCAAGATCATCTCCAGGATGAGTCATCGCGCAGGGAAGGATGCGGGGAGGGAGAGGAGGGAGCTGACGGGAAGAGAAATTCAAACTGCCTTGGAAGGACAGCGCCAGCTCCTGCAGATGGGATCTGCAGCAAAATCCCCCTCTCTGAGAGGAGCAGGGGGGGAAAATGGACTGTCAGAACTGATGATGTAGCTCCGAAGAGGAGAAAGAAAAAAGACTGAGGAAATTAACACAATTCCTCATTTACATGCTGCTACTATTTTTTTTTTTAACTCTGTATTTCCAGTTATTATTTCCAGTAATAATGGACAGAATGTGTCTGTATATACATGTCTCTAGTGGAATAGGTGCAGATACTTGGTAGGATTTCACCCTGCCAAGCATGCCTTGGGCATCTTCCTCAGTGAGAGGAGGAAGGAATGAAGTGGCCTATAGACACATGTATTTATGTATAGGGGAAAGCCATTTTGGAGAAGTCAGAATGGCAGCTCTTCCAGAAGACATGGACATTCCTGGTCAGAGGAGGCAGCCTAAACCAGTCCCACCCGCTCCATGTGGGGTAAGCGGGGCACAAACCATACAAAAGGTGGGGTTCTGCTGTTTGTTTTGTTATTTTTGTAACTGAAATGAGATCCACGATGCTGAGAGCATGTGGGAAACGCTGCCCAGGTACCACCCCTCCTGCCAACTATGGATTGATTTTCCTCTCCCAGAGTAGGCTAGAGCTTTGTGGAAAATGAAATGTCCTGTCACTTCAGTCCGTAACAAAAGCTTCCCCCGAGAGTTTCACCACTGAGTGCCCTCTGTGCTGGGGAGGGCAGCAGGCTGGGATTCTCCCTGTAGCACAACAACCCAGGGAAATCTGGGCAGTGGTGGCCAGTGGTGCTGATGGGGGAACAAAGCACCAACCTCCACCTGGAGATGGGAGGTCAATTCCAATGTGAGAACCAGCAGCGTTGTGTGGACTGTACAGATTCCATGTGAATATATTTCTTGTGCTCTGGTCTATGAGATTGTGTATTTTTAATGTATTGATTTGCCAATATTTTAATGCTGTCATGTTCTTTATATATGCTGTACAAAGGAATCGAATGTTATATTTCTATGTAGAGTGTTTCCCTCATGGTTGGGCTTAAACTATAGACTCAATTCCAGTGTCCCATGTGTAGGACCCAGATCCCTTGTGAACTGCTCAAGCTGGGAGGATTTTGATGCTGATTAGCATTTGATTTGGAATCTGGATGGATACCAGAGCAAACTTTGCAATTAGCACTTCCCCATACCAATCTGGAGGGAGGAGGAAATCTGGGCACTTTAAGCACTTTGTAGTGGGTGTTAATCCCTCACCATGAAATCCCATATAAATCCCAGGCATGGGAAGAACAACTCCTTGAGAACTGTGCTGCATCCATGCCTTTGGAAAAATTGGGTTTGGTGCGATGTAATTTGTGGTAAATAACAGTGCTGGGCAGTGAGTGACCTTGGGTCTGCTCAGCTCCTCTGCTGTGGGATGGTCTGATGGGGTCTGGGAATGGTTTGGGCTGAAGCTGGGAACTGATTGTGGGGCTGTTCTTACCCTTAGGGAGCGGAAGAGCATTTATTAGTGGCTGGCTAAGGCACAGCCACCCTCCCTTTGTCGTTCTTGGCTGGGTTTTTAAATAGATTTATGTCCTCTGAGAAAAATATACCTGTGTTTGGCATTTTTTAAATATGGATTTTGTTATAATGACTATGCTGCAACAATCTTACATAATCAAGCACTCAATAAATGTGTGTTTACCAAGCTTTTGGGTATTTCCATGGCCCTTACAGTGAATGTGTTTAGGCATTCTGTTCAATGCTCAGTGAAGTTTATTATAAGAAGAGCAGCAAGCACCTGAAAGCAAAACTTTATTGTACTGTGCCTCTGGAATTACAGGCTCATGGTCAGCTGGATGGCTTTAGTGCTGGCTCTGTAATTCCCTTTGGAAGTGGTTGTGTTGGTGTGATTTCTTCAACTGCCGCAGTGTAAATGACAATTAGGTGGCTACTTGTGTGCTTTAATAAAGGAAAATAAAAACACCTTTGCTTTGAATGGTACTCTGAAAGATTTAACTGGGTGGATCAGGAATGTCTCAGCCCATCCGTTTAAGTGAGAACTGTGGGAACTTTTGTTGCACAGACAACTTTGTCTGCAGTTATCATAGGAACAGAACATGTGAAAAGGCTGGGAAATTGGGTCCCTGGGCCTTGCAAAGGGCAGCTGTGATATGCAGGCAGGGCAGCAGTGCAGGCAGCTGCCTGCTGTTAGAGGTGAAGTCTGCTGAAGGATGAAAACAAGCTCTTCCCACATCCTCTCCCCACAATTCCCAGGATTTATGGGGTTAGGCATGACCTGGGAGAACAATAAATCGCAGAACTGCTCTGGAAATAATGCCAAGGCCATAGTCTGTAGGTAAGATGGATCAGCCAGTGAGATGTGCAATAAGGAAAGCACTTTCTCTCTGCACAGAGATCAATATTCCTACCCAAGCAGGTAAAATATCAGGAGAGGGTTTTTTATTAGAAGTGGTGATTTTCTTCTTAAAAAAGAAAAAGTAAATTGGTGAGAAAAAAAATGGAAATCTTTATTTTTCTTCTAGTTCAGTTAATTATAAGTATCCAGGGGTGAGTTCTTATAGCAAAACCATAAACCAATGTGCTTTATTCAGTATTATGGGATTTATTAATGTACTAAGTATTCTCTCTGCTGCTGTTGGCTGAAATCAAGGGCTGGAAAAAGCTGAGGAATGGATGAGCTGGGGACTGAGCTCTTCCCCAAGCAGCTCCTTGGCTCTTGGTAAACCTAGGCAGATCTCTGGCTTTGCAAAAGCCACATCTCCCTTCCTCCCCCACAGCCAACTACATTCCCCCCTCCATGAATTGCAACTTCTAACAGCAGAAATAAAGAGCAGAACTTTCACTGACGTTTGGATGGACAACACCCTCAGGCACATTGTGGAGTTCTTGCTGTTGTTCTGTGCAAGGCCAGGAGTTGGACTCTGATCCTTGTGGGTCCCTTCCAGCTCTGGATATCCTGTGCTTTATGGTTTTATGCCATGGGCAGAGCTGAGCTGGGGAGGTGCTGAGTTACCCTGCACTAAGCTGCAGGTCAGACCAGGGTTTGTTGGTTTGGGTGAGTATTCAGCTGAAATCCTCCTCCCCAGGCCCATTGCTTATAGGAGCCACAAATCCTTTCCTCTGCTCTAAATGCCTCTGTTCCCCAAAAAGCCTGGCCCCCAGGGCTGAAGACAACTTCAGTAAGTGGGAGAAACTCCAGCTGCAGAAAGACCAAAGCTGGGTTGGCCCCTTCTCCACAGCTTGAGACTTACCCTGATGAAGACACTGCCTGATGCTGAGCAGTTTCCATATCTGTTTTTCTAAGATTATCATGAGGAGCTAGACTGCAAATACATATTTTTATTTTTTTATTATTATATTTTCCTTTTTTTTTTTCCCTGGAGAGTTTAGCTAACTCTTGAAAGAGTTGTCACTGGGCTCCGATCTCTCTCTGGATACTTCGAGATATCATTTCTGAGTAGGACAATGTGTGAAGAGAAGGATGCCTCTCACCCTCCAATGCTTTATAGGGAAGGTGGTTGCTGCCTATAGTTAGAACTTCTTTTTTAAATGAAAAGGATCTCCAGCAGCAGCTGGTGTGGGTGCAGCCTTTGATATCTGATCAGAAGAGAGACTCAGACTGGCAGCAAAGCACGCTCTGCCAGAGAAAAACCAGCTTGCTTTCCCACTCATTTTGCTGTGCTTCCCCTCAGCTATTTTTGTGGATATTTATGCAAAACCAAATTTCTCCTTCCTTCAGCAGTAGAATCTCCTTCGGACACATCCCAGGCTACAGCCCTGACTGTGCATTCATCTCTGTGGCAGCAGAGCTGCATCTCTTTGACTTTGCAGAATTAGTTGGTAATTCACACCCCTGACCTTCACCTCCCAAGCCCTGCCCAGGGCTGTCTGAACGAGCAGATCTTACTCCCTGGCCTTCTCCTTTGCTGAGGAGAACCACGGAGATGGGAGGGATGGAGGGTAGAATCCAGCAGCAACAGCTGTAGGAGGGAAAGTTGTTCCATCTCCATGGTGAGAATTGCCTGTAAGGTGGGGAGGCTGAAAAAGGGAGAGAAGAGAAAAAAAGGGACATATTGGAGAGAGTACAGAGGAGGCCATAAAGATTCTCCAGGGGCTGGAGTGTCTCAGCTACAGAGAGGCTGAGAGAGCTGGGGGTGTTCAGCCTGGAGAAGAAGAGGGTCTGGGGAGACCTTAGAGGCCCTTCCAGGGCCTAAAGGTGCTCCAGGAGAGCTGGAGAGGGGCTTTGGCCAAGCACCTGGAGTGACAGAGCAAGGCAGAATGGTGTCACACTGCCAGGGATCAGTTAGATCAGAGCCTGGGAAGGAATTCTTCCCTGTGATGGGGTGAGGCCCTGGCACAAGCTGCCCAGAGAAACTGTGGCTGTCCCTGAATCCCCAGAAGCGTCCAAGGCCAGGCTGGAAAGTCTGGTCTAGTGGAAGGTGTCCCTATCCATGGCAGGGGGTTGGAAGGAAACAACCTTTAAGATTCCTTCCCACCCAAACCAGTCTATGATTCCATGATTCTATGAAATGGAAGGTGCACTCGAGGTGGGAAGAGCAGCCCATAACCCAAAAGTCCTGGTGCTTCATGAGGAACAGAGATGGACCATAGGAAAGCAAAGCATGTGCAGCGTGATGCTGATGGATGTTTGGCACAGGGGATTTTGGGCTCCTCTTTGTCATGTCTGAGCTGCTGCACACCTATTTTGAGTGGCCCACAGTGGCTGCATGCACCTTTGCAAGAGGTGTTTTAAGATTTTTTCCAAGCAAAGGGATTGTTATTGGAGTGCCTGCTATTAACTCCAAGAGCCCCACAGCTCACAAAGTCCCTTTGTTCCTGCTTTCAGCACCCTGAAGCAGGGATAGATTGCATGGTAGAATGAAATAATCAATAAATAGAGCAACATGGTTTTGTATCTTGGCAACAATGATGCTGGTGAGCCATGAAAACTGACTTTGCTCTCTCTCCCTCAGAGAGAGAGAAATGCCTTCTGGCTGCAGGGAAGGAGCAATGCAGGCTCTCCACAGTGCTGGGGACACAGACAGCCCCTTCCCCCACATCAAGGTCTCTGCTTCAGCAACCCAAAAACTCCCTAAATAGTCCCTGGGTTAGAAAGTGCACAATGATCCCCATCCCCACCTGGGATCACCTTCACCCCTCAGGACAACATCTCCCCTGTTTGGATTCACAGAATCTCACAGAATGGTTTGGGTTGGAAGGGACCTCAAAGACCACCAAGTTCCACCCACTTGCCATAAGGAGGATTCATGGGAATGTGGTCTTCCTGTGGCTGAATGGCTGGAAGGGTCTCTGGAAGGAAATCATATCCTGTTCAACCAGCCCATTCTTGCAGCAAAAGGGGATTTTCCTCCAGTATATGTTATTTCTCAGAGAGGATGGAGCTTCATCTAGGGTTAGGGTTGAGAGATCTAAAGGGCCTGGAGCCCCAGGAGCACTCGTGCTGGAAAGGGCCTACCAAGGCAAACGTGGCAAGGTCCCAGCCTTGCAGCTGCCACACCTTTCTGACCTGGAGCCAACACAGGGGTGAGCACCTCAGCCCAGGGCTGAGCTGCCATCAGGGGCTGGGTCAGGCTGGAAAGATCTAAAGAGCCTGGAGCTCCAGGCACAGTGGGGCTGCAAAGGGCCTGCTGGGGCCATGGTGGCAGAGCCCTAAAATTGCTGCTCCTGCATCTTTCTGACGGGGAGAACCCAGGTAGTGTGCTGGGGTAATTAACTAGGGTTAGGGTTAGGGTTATGCCTAGGGTTAGCGTTGAGAAATCTAAAGGGGCTGGAGCTCCGGGAACACTGGCACTGGAAAGGGCCTGCCAAGGCAAATGAGGCAGGGCCCCAACCTTGCTGCTGCCACACCTTTCTGACCTGGACCTGCCACAGGGGTGAGCACCTCAGCCCCAGCCACAAGCTGCTCTGTGGGATGGGCTTGCGGTTCAGAGAGCTGTGGAGCCTGCAGCTGCAGGGACATTGGCACTGGACAAACCATTGCAAGGGCATCCATCAGGGCAGGCTGCTGTCAGAGACTGGAGGTTGCCTGTCTCAGAACATCTTGGAACAGCAGTGCCTGGCTCTGCTGTGAGGGGCCAGCCAGGCTTTGCTGAAGGTGAGGTCTTTAGCACCCACTGTACCCCAGAGCTGCCCCAAGGCCTGGCTGAGCTGTCAGTGCTGGACTCTGGGGTGGCCAAGGTGCTCACCTGGGCTCTGACTGGCCAAGCCACCATCAGTCCCAGCTGAGGAGCAGCACATGAAGGCCATGGGGCTTAAAGGGTGGAGCACGAGGTCAGCCCATGGTCACAGCCTAGGAGCTTGCGTGGAGTTCCTGTCCTGACCCTGCTGCAATCCTAGGAGGTGGGAGCTCTACATGTGTTTTCTAGCTCGCTTCCTTCTCTCCTTTTGCCTATCTCTGTGCCTCCCTTTCTTTTCCTACTTCTCTTTGCCTGGAACTTTTGGGTAAAATAACATTTCTTAAGTTTCAAGGTTTTTCCTGGTTGGGCTAAGTTTATGCCAGGTAAATGCTAAATTAACACCAACTACTGCTCTGATAAGTGGTACAATGTTGAATTCTGTGCTGTATTTCATTCTTTGCCAAAGATGTTTGATTTTTGAGCTTCTGCTTTTAGTGAGGAAGATTTAGTGTGATTTTTTAACCACTTGCCTATATCTGGTGGGGATTTCTCTTATGCGTCAAGATAGTGTAATAGAACTGTGAGTTAAAACCCTGGATCTGAGTGCCCAGGGCATAACAGGTGCCTCCATTGCAAACTGAACACATTTTCAGCTGTGCCACAGATGACTTTAGCAAGTCATTATCTTCCCATAGCCTGATTTTGGCTGCATTAGATCACCTTTTCCTGGCCACAGGGAGGGGCCCAGGCAGAACCTGAGCTGGCTCTCTCCATTCAATAAACATCAGTTTTTCTGTGTGTTTCCAGCCTGTCATGTGCAGTTAATGCTTCAAGAAAAGCTCATGCCATGCTGATTTCATTCAGTAATGAGGAATAAAATCAGAAGCTCTGTAGTCAACGTGAAATTAAGATTAATGGCTTTTCAGCTTGATTTCCTCTGTGTGAAACAAACCCCGTATTGTGATTTGGCTATTTCATGTTTTCTCAGTGTTAGGCATTAATAGTAACTTCTCCACATGCACAGGTCATTTGCTCACATATTTTGGGTTTTCCCTCATCTCAGCCTTGCACTGCTCTTGTTTTGGTTAACCACAGAGGAAATCATAGAATCATAGAATGTGTTGGGCTTGAAGGGACCTTAAATGTCATCTATCCAACCTTCATGCCATTAAAATTTCTGGAGAAAATCACCTGCCTCCGGGGACCCAGTGTAGAGGAGCAGAAAATGAGCCTAGCCCCTGGTGCTGGTGTTTGCCCTGCATTTCTGTGGTGACTGAGAGGGTGGTAATGGAAAGCAGAGCAGGGCAGTCCCTGCAGTTTGTTTTGGCCTCTGCACTAGGGTCTAATCTGCATGTGCTTGGCTGGAAAAATACTTCATGTTCTGGTGAGTGTCAGCGATGCCACCGAGCCCCTCTGTCTGCAGCTATCCACCAGGATTGTGTAGAATGAGCTCAAGACCAGGCTGGATGGGGCTCTGAGTATTCTGGTTAGTGGAAGATGTGCCTGCCCATGGCAGGGGGATGAAGCTGGATGATCTTTAAGGTCCCTTCTAACCCAAACCATTCTGTAATTCTGTGATCTTGTGGTTCTGTGATTGTACAAGCTGTTGGCTCTGACCTGCCCCATCCATCATGAAATGGTGGCCATCAGCTTCACATCCCAGCTCCTGGTCAGCCTGGATGAAGGAGCTCAGCTGGGTGTGCCCACGACATGAAGGATCCTGCTGACTCCATCACACAGACAAGGGAAATCTAATTACATCCGTAAGATTTCCATCAATGCTGAGCAGCAGCAGGCTGGGTCTCAGGGGAGATTTTTCATTGCATTGAAATCTGACTTTATTAATTACCAGCCTCTGATCTCATTTGAGGGTTAAGTTTATGAAACGGAATCCTTATTTCTCTGATTTCCTTATTCAGCTGGTTTATTGAGTCTTGTACAGGGGATGGTTTGGACCTTAGAAACTCCCAAGGTATCTTACAGTTTTGGCATGAGCTGTGCAGGAGAAACATTGGAGCAAGGAGAGATGATGGAGATGTGCAGAAGCCCTGGTGAAAGACAGAGAAAGAAAACACATCTCAGGAGAACTGAAAATGAGGACAGCTGCCTGCTCTCAAAGGTTTTACCCCCAAACCGTATCTCATTTACCCCTAAAGGGAACTCCCCCTTTTCACATGGGATGCTGGTGGCAGCACCCAGAGCCCCCACCTCTGCCCAGCCAAGGAATATTGTGGTGGGCAGCTTCAGCAGAGTGACCACCAGCCTTTCGTACACCCCAGGGTGTTCACTTCCTCATGGGGAAAGTTCCCCATCCTCTGTTTATCCAGGAAGCACCAGACTTAGCTGTAGGCACTTAGGAGAGTGGCTGGTATTTATCTAGACATCAAATTTATTTTTTTTTAAGAGAAAATAGCCACTCAACAGCCCTTGAAGCTTGGGGCTAGTGTCTAATTCCACTCAAAGAGCTTTGTTAGATAATTGCAATACTTCTCTGAGAGAAAATAGAACAATCGAGGCTTGTAATTAAAAGCCATTCAGGCAGTTTTTGATCCTTCCCTCTGCATCTTCACTTCCCAAACACAAATGCCAACAAGAACTCATGGCAATATTTATTGTCACTACTCTTGGCCTTTGCCTTTTAAATTAACTCCTCTTCCTCGCTTCCAGTCAAAAGGAGGAGGAGGGAGGGAAATGTGGCAGTGTGGCTTTTCAGTAGGTGATTCTTTGCGAAGATTTTTTTGGGGGATGCCTGGTATCATAGAGTCATAAAATTATTAAGTTTAGAGAAGCTCAATGAGTCCAAGTCTCAACTCAGACACAACACCACGTTCACCACTAAACACTGTCCTGCAATGCCGCGTGCAGAGGTTTTTTGAACACTTCTGGGGATGGTGACTCCACCACTGCCCTGGGCAGCCTGTTCCAGGGCTTGACCACCTTTTCAGTGAAAAAACATTTCCTAATATCTAATCAAACCTCCCCTGGAACAACTTGAGGCCATTCCCTCTCATTCTGTCTCTCCATGATGATGCCTGGAGCTCCTCTGGAGGCCTCAGAGCTGCTGTAGCACAAGGGTTTATCACCCAAAAACTGGCTCCAGGCACAACTTCAGCTGCAGTGGTGGTGTGGATGGGGCAAGACCCACATGCTCTGCCCTGGGCATGGACAGGGAGCTGCCAGGACCATGTCTCCACAGCCCACAGAGGATCCTCAGGTGACCTCCAGCTCACTGTGAGAGAGAACCTAGCCTGGGAAGTCCCCTCTCCTTCAGCAGCAGGTGGGAATATCAAACCTTGAGGGTCTGATGCCCTCTGAAAGCACCAAACTGGACTTGTCTCTCCCAGAATTGGCAGTAAACCCAGAGGGTCACCATTTCCTTGGGTTTGTGGTGGAAGCATCAGTGGCTCATCAGCACCCTGAGGAAACAAGGTGAGTGTTACAGATAAGTCAGGCTGTACCGAAAAGGGACAAATTCTTTTTCTTGGATTGATTTTAACAGTACCCTCTGGAGACCCTCTGCTTCACATCTTCTATAGTCCAAATTTTTGCTTATCCATTTTTCATCTTTGTTTTCATACATTTCTCACATAAAGATGCTTCTGAGAGCCAGGCCTTCAACTCCCGGTGGGGTATTATTTCTTTTCTCACCCAAAAATCGTGACCAGCCTTAGGGAGGCACTGTGAGATTGCATAAAACCCAGGGGATTAGAGCTTCCCGGGAAAACAAGCTGCAGCACAGCTCGGATGAGGACAATTGATCCAAACAGCCAATATTGCTGCAGCACGAAGACTTAAAAAGGAACAATCACTTCCGATCCCCTGCCTGAACTCAGATGGCTGTGTTGAAAGGCAGCAGTGGGAATATGAGCCCCATATGAACCGAATTCCTGTTCTGGGGTGGGAAATGGCTTGTTTCCCCTCTCTCAGGGATGACGGAGCAGAGTCCCCCAGGGCTGTGTGTCCTGGTGGGTGTGACAGAACGAGGAAAGCGATTCCTTCCTGAAGCAGTAATCTGCTGCCGCTGCTGCGATGAGCAGGAGCCAGGGGAAAGCCTTCAGCTCCTGCGATGTCCAGGGAGCTGTGTGGCTGCACCTTTGCACCCATTAACGCATTCCAGACTGTCCCAGAAGGAAATTTCCCCGGTTGTGGCTGACCTGAATAAGCACCTGCTCAGTGCATGGCTGGCTGGGAAGAGGTTAGGATGGGAAAAAGCCCTGTGGGTCCCTAATTAAGCCTCCTGAGACCCTGCAGACCCCCGATGGGCTGTTTGGTTTAGGAGGGGATTAATTCAGTGAATCGTTAATGAGGTTTATTTCCCCACTTCCAGTCTTCAAGATGCAGCTGATGTGGGCTGGTGTGACAAACCAGCCCCAGCAGTGGGAGGAAATTCAAAGGAATGAGCTGGCGTGCAAGGTTTCCCCAGGGAGAGCTTGTACTGGGAGTGGGCATGCACCTCCTTGAGGGTTTTTCTGCTCTCCCAGAAGGAGCCGAAGCAGCCTGGCCTCGGATGCTGTGCCTCAAGGGTCTGCCCAGGCATGGGCACCCGAGTCGGCTGGCTCCCCGCAGTAGCAGGGTACCAGGCTGTGTGTGAGGCTGCGAGAGACGCAGCGATGCTGAGCTGAAAGCAGAGAGTGCCACTCAGTGCCGCCGGGCTGAAGCGCATCGCCCCGCCGGACTCACATCGGCCACCTCGGGGCTCCATTGGAGCTGCAACCCCTCCTGATCACGGGAGGACACCTCGGCCAATGCAAATCTCTCTCCCCTTCGAGTCTGGCACTCTCCAAGAGGGATCAGCATTCATGTGTTACGTGTTTTACATGGAGAAAATCATGGATGCAGCAGGATGCTGCCATAAGAAGAGGAGAGATGCTGAGATGGGGAGGCTCATCCTCAGCAAGAGAAGGCCCAGGGTATATAAGCAATATTTATAAGTGCCTGATGGAGGGTGCAGAGCAGAGGAAACCAGACTCTCCTCAATGATGTCCAGCAACAGGACAGGAGGCACAAACTGAAATATGGAAAATTCCATCCAAGTATAGGAAGAAAATTCACAGAGCGGTGAAGTACAGGAACAGGTTGTCCAAAGTAGTTGTGGCATCTCCATCCTTGGGGACATTCAAACCCAAGTGGACAGAGCACTGGGAAATTTGCTCTGGATGACCCTGCTCAAGCCATGCTGTGACTCTGTGACAGTCAGGAGTTGTGATTTAATGGAAAAGGCTCCCGCAGTGTCATTGTCAGCTCTGAAAGTGGGTGACTCACCCTGAAAATATCCTTTCTATCTAAAGAAATAGAACAGTTTCTCTACCTAATAAAATATATTGCCTTTCCTACAGCCCCAATGCTAATGAACAGCAATGTTTCAGCTGATTAGGCAGCTTGTGTGAGAGGTGACTTCATCTGAGTCAGTTTTCTCACGCAGAAGATTTTCCACCTGGGAAGCCCATTGCCGGTAGGTGGCAACCGTGCTAAAGCAAAATTCCTGGAGAAGTTTCACCTGGAAGAAAGTGTTCTCCATTGTTCTCCCAAAGTTAGCACCTTTAGTATGGAGAAGGCAACAGAAGGAACTTCTATTCACACGTCTGTTTTACAGTTTTCCAAAAATGAAATTGCCATCCTGAGGTATGGAGGGTTATCAGTCTTGGTGTTGGGGTGCTGAGGGAACCGAATTGTCCTGAGCAGCATCACCTGGGGTCTCCACTCACACTGTCACCCTCTGAGAACCTATTTAAGCTGGGAACTGCAGCTTCCTCTCTTTTGTTTTACCCGCCCTGTACTTTCCTGGGGAATTTGGACAGGTAAGAGCTGAACTTGGTACCTGGGGATTTGGGGAAAGCTTGAGAGAAATATTTTAGTTAAGACAGCCTTCCTAAAGGCACTAACATATGGACATTGAAGGGCTAAAATGTGTGAGAATGAGCTTTCCAAGCTTTCAATATGGAGTTTCTGATCTCCAGACTCTCCCACTCAAGTCCTGGTTCTGTTCAAGTATTTTGACTATTTATCTATTAAAGAAGGAACTTTATCTGCAGTCCTCACTGGAGTTTAACTTGTGGCTTAAAAAAAAAAAATCTTAATTTTCTTACAAATCTACCAGGTTTTATTTTACATTAGGCACAATGCAATATATATAGTGAAGACATGGCACAAGTAACATAAATTTTCTCTTGTGAAAGAAGGACCAGTCTCTTTTTTTCCCCCATTAGGTTTATTTCATTACTCACTCTTAAATAAATATGTATTTGACACTTAACAGGAACAATTGTTTCAAAATAATTTCTAACACAAATTCCCACATCTGTCATAGTATTTGTATGGTGTGTTGTTTAACACTGCTTTTTAGACTCAAATCTTCCTTTTGGTCTACATTTAACAAGTCAGAAAAGAGGAAATTTGGGGTGGGGTGAAATATGGACATCCTTGAAAACCAAAAGAAAGCCATAACACACAGGAACATACACAGACACGAAAATTGTTTCTTTTCTTTTCCAAATACTCATCCTCTGTCCATTTTATTAATGTTTCATTGAAAGTGCTCATTAGCTCTGCTCCATTAAACAATCCTCTCTAATAACAGTGATAAAGATCTGAGCTTTGCGCTGATCTGGAAATTGGTCTCCAGCCTGTCTGTGCTGTACAGCAGATGGCAATAAAGGACCACTCTGTGGCAGAAGTACACCTCTGAAAAGGAAATGTTCTGTCCTTAATAATTCAGAGTGTGAAATTAAAAATCAGGGTACAGAATGCAACTCTGAGAAGTTGGGAGGCGCAAAGAGGGGAAATACAAGAGTTGCAAGTGGGCAGAACAAACCCTGTTGCTGATGAGGATTATAAACAGACCATACATTACATGTAAATGAAAGAAAGGACATTGTGCATTCCTTGGCCACCTCTCCAGTCTGCAAAGGTGTCCCTGAAAAGCCCTGGGAGGGCAGGGACCTGCCAGCCCCAACCCCCTGTTCAAGAAGTTCTGCATTCCAGCAACTTCCGGAAACTTTTCCGAAAACTGTCGTCCAGGAAAGCGTACAAGAAGGGATTCAAACATGAGTTGGCATAGCTTAGGCTGGTGATGAAGTAGGATATCCCAATGACCAGGGAGGTCTGGGGTAAGTCAGTGGTCAAAGCCACGATGGTGGCTAAGTGGAAGGGGGTCCAACAGAAGAGAAACACAGCCAGGACTATGAAGACCATAATGGTGACTTTCTTCTTGGCTTTGTCCAGGGCTCTGGCATTGGAGTTCAAATGCATGTTCCTCAGCTTGTAGAGCATCATGGTGTAGAGGATGCAGATGGTGGATACTGGAATGGCAAAGCCAAGGATGAGGGTGTAGATCCTGCTGGCTTTGAACCAAAACCTCTCAGGCTTGGGGAAGCTGAGACCACAACTCTTGATCTCCAGGTTGTTGGTGTAGACATCAGCAAAGATGATGAAAGGGAGGACAATGATGGTGACCAGGATCCAGATGCACAGGCTGACAATCCTGGCCGCTCGATATGTACGGTGGGGCATCCTCTTGGACCTGACTGTAGCCAGTACCACCAGGTACCTGTCTATGCTCATCACTGTCAGGAAATAAATGCTGGAGAAGATATTATAGTGGTCTATGGACAAGATGACCTTGCAGAGGATTTCTCCGAAGGGCCAGTAGCGGAGGAGGTGTTCTGCAATATTCATGGGCAACACAAGGGTGAACAAATCATCAGCTATAGCGAGGTTCAGGATGAACATGTTGGTCACAGTCTTCATCTTGGGGGCCTTGAGGATCACATAGATGACAGCAGTGTTGCCTGTGAGCCCCACAGCACAGATCACAGAGTAGATCACAGGCAGACCAACGTAGAAATCAGCTGCCTGCTCTTGGAGGGTGAAGTTGAACCTCATGCTGTTGTCCAGGTAGCAGCTGTTGCCTGTGTTGCTGCAGGAGCTGTTCAGATCATCCCAAAAGGAGCTGTTTCCCATGCCTGTTGATCACAGACAACCCTCAGATGCCACTGAAAGCCTTGCTAGCCCAGAAGTGAGGGGTTTTTTGCTTGCTTGGGGATTTTTCCCCCTCCTGTAAGAAGCAGCTGTTACCTCATTTAGATACAGCTTATATTCAAAGGTGGATTGTGAGGCTGCATGGACCATCTAATTTACCTCTCCCCCCATTGGAGAAGTTAGATTTTGAAGTGATAATTGGGGAAAAATATTTGGAAGACATAAGGCTCCATGAACCAAGCAAACAAGAGAATTACGATTTTCTAAATAAGTCAAGTAACTCTTTTTTCTGAGAGCATTCAAGTGAGCTTTGGCTTTTCTTTGCTAGGGGGGTTGAGTGGCTCCCAGTCAGTTGTCTGCAGCGAGAGTTCTTCTGGGGCTGGCAGGAACAAGGAGGCAGAAGGGGGAGTTTTGTGCCTGGCTGGCTGTTCACAGCCCTTGGAGGACCCGAGGGATGGCTGCTGTTTCACTGGCACAGCGCTGGCTTTCGTGCTGGAGCAGAAGTGTTGCAGTGGTTAATTAGCGCCTGCCTTTGTGTCGGAGTTCAGGCTCTTCATGGACTGGCATTTCACGAACAATGAAGAGGTTTCTGACACTGCTACTCCCCACTCCCAGGGTCCCCTAGCAAAAGAAGGAGGGGGAAAAATAGTTCAGGGAGTATTTCCAAAACTAAGGGTTAAAGGGGCTTAACCTGCAATCGAAGTAGATATTTAAGCAAGGGTGGGCTATGAACTTATAAATTATGAAGACCATCCCCAGGGCAAACAATGGGCAGCACCCCAAACTTGGCACAGATAGACAGACAAACCTGTAAATCTCCGAAGTTCAGGATGAATCAGGGAAGAGGGAAAAAAGTATCCTGAGAGCGAATCTGCTTTAGAGTCACAGCAAGAATCATCCCCTCTGTAGCAGTTGCCACATCCATCACTATTCCCTGACCCATACCTCCAACAATTCCTCCACAGGGAATGAACAAACAACCGAGCGCTACCCCCACCGTGAAGATCAAAGCTTTGGCAACCGGTCCCCAGGCTCTGCAAAGAGAAGTGCCTCGCTTCTCTTGCATTTAGTTGTCGCACAGCGGTAAAGTGAGCGGGACTGCCAGGGTTGGGGATGGAGGGCTGAAGTGTCCCTTACCTGGGAAGCGGCTCCGCTGCCTCCTCCAGCACCTGCTGCTTGCACTGGAGAGCCTCTTCCCTCTAATCCGAGTTGGAGGAGGTCTCTGGGATGCTGACGTACCGGGATTTGCAATCAGATCAACATGATGCTTCTGTGTGTGCGCGTTGCATGTCTGAGCAATTAGCACTTGCTGAGACCGGGGAAGGGGGGTAAGCAAAGGTTTTCTCTCAGCAGGGTTATTTAAATGGTAAATAAGGGGGATGTTCCCTTCAGAAATGAGGGAGATGTCGAGGGACACAGGCAGCACCCAGGACTGGCTGAATGAGGGATGCATGAAAGGGTGGGAAGCGGGGGGTTAAACTGCTTCCATAGAGAACAGAGGCTGGTTTTAACAAAGGGAGTGGGAGGAGGGTAAGTAACATTACAGCACGCAAAATAAACAAATAAACAGACGTACCTTGCCAGATCTGGGCTGTTCTCAGCTGCTCTGGAGGAGTTTGGCCGGTTTTCTCCAGCTGGGTCTCTGATCCGGCTTTGGAAATTCAATGAAATCCTTCAGATGTGCATCGGGAGGTGCAAGAGTCCCGTGAAGCTTGTCGGAAATGCACCCCAAGTTATAGAGCAAAACCAGCAAGAATGTAACATCGCTTTACCAGCATGTCCCTGGAAAAAGAAGAGAAAGGAAATCAAGGGTCTTTTGATTATCCTTTAGTCTTTTAAATGTTGCCTGACCTTTGTTTCAAGACAAGGCAAGGGAAAACACAGGCATCCATCAGTGCCATGCCTGGCTGTGTGCATCTAACCAGGAGAGCCAGCTCCTAGATCTGAGCTGTGTAGCCAAGAGCTGTGTTCAACTTTGCTCCTCTTCTTTAGATGTTTTTATATTCTTCTGGCAAGATTATTGTGAACCAGTAACTGGGTGGGAGTAAAACATTTCATTGCACTTCTTAAGGCCATGGCTATAATTGATTTTTCAGCAGATGGAATTTCTTTTATGCCCAATGTAGAGCTCCTCCTGATATTTTCTGCATCTTGGACAAAATCTCACCAGACACTGGGCTTAGGGAAAATTAAACAGGACTTATTCTGTCCAATTATATTTCATAGGAATGACATGGATGATATTTCTTCAGATGAAACACCTCTGGAGCTTTCCTCTTGCCTGTTTTGGGAAAGCTGGTGAAGCTTATAAGGAGTTGTAAACGAAGCAAGGTATTGATATGTCTGCAGGGGGAAGGCAGTTTCTAGGAAATGCTATTGTCTTTTTCGGGGAAGAACACAAAGGAAGGCAGAGAAATTCAGGAGAATATGATGTTACATTTACTGATCTGTAACTATTCCCTGGGACAAAAGGGTTTGAAAGTATTTTTCATCCACAATCCTTTGAAGCTTTCTGTTTTTCAGCATAAAGCATGTCTCTGGGATAGCTTAAAAGCTGTTCTTTCTCTTCCCAAACGATATTATCTTGGGATTGGCACCATGCTGCTTTGGTCAGGGGTTGTGTGCCCAGGTGCTATGTGTTTTAGGGACTGTGGAGAGGGACTGGGATCTGGGGGGGCTGCAGGGGCTGCTGTGCTGATGATGCTCCCTTGTGCTTTACCCTCTGCCTTGTACCTGACTCCTCATTATCCGTAGTGAACATGCTCTCCGTGTCTTGGTTAGGATGTGCTTGATTAAAATAACCTGTCAGAGATGAGATGGAGACTAATTAAATCTCATTGCCTGGTGTGGGTAGAGGGGCTTTTGCTTCATATATGCCCCAAACAAATTACTGGCACCTGCTTTTTGAGCTCCTTGCCTGGTTCTCCAATAAAACTTGTTTGCTTTGGGGAGAACAATTGCCAACAGATCTAAATTCATGTAGGAAATTGCATTGCAGCAGGAACCCTTCTACCAACAGAGAAAATCTTTCCCCTGTGTGAGTGTGGGTCTGACCAGGGCCAGAGGCTGTGCACAGATGAAACAGATCCATGTATGTTGGTGTGATGGGGAGTGCTTGGAGGGAAGGATGACAGAATCTTTTATTCATCTTGTCTTCTCTGGCTGGGCATCCCTTCTGCTTGATTATAAATGCTACAGTGGCGTGAAACCCTGGAAATCAAGCACTGGTTTGAAGATGCTGCCACAGAGGACATGAGCTGTGTTTTCCCTCCGAGCTGCTTGGACCTACTCTTGTGTCAACAGCTCCATCATCAGCACGGTTCAGCAGGGACAATTGTTTTATTCCTGGCAAATCCATGCCATGGAGATGGACTTTGCCTCTTGAAGCCCATGTTCACACTGTGCAGCTTGGGTCAGCTGTGTAAACAAAGAAAAGGCAGTGCTTTAGGGAGGGGGAAATCCCTGGCAATCCTAAATCAAGGGTGCTTTATTGCCTTCATGAAGCTGATGTGCTGCTGGCTGCAGACAAAGGCCATCCACCATTTTGGAGTTATGGACAAGCTGTTTTGTTGGGCTCCTGCTGATGTCAAGGAGTCAAGTTCATCTCAAGGACACAGATAGACAATCAATACTCTGTTTATCAAAACAAAATGTTCTCGGCTGGCTGTCTTTTAGTCGCTGGTTATTAAGGTGATTTATTTGTATGAAGTGTTCAGGCTTTTAAAAAGCATTGCAGGTTAATACTAGAATCAAGGAGTAGTTTGGGCTGGAAGGGACCTTTAAAGGTCGCCTAGTCCAACCCCTCTGCAATGAGCAGGGACATTGGCAACCAGATCAGATTGCTCAGAATGGAACCATCCAACCTGACCTTGAATGCTCCCAGGGGTGAGGCATCTACCACCTCTCTGGGCAACCTGTGGTAGTGCCTCACCATCCTCATTGTAAAAGAACTTCTTTCTTATATCTAATTTAAATCCACCCTTCTTCTATTTGAAGTAATTCCCACTTGTCCTATCACAACAGGACCTGCTAAAATACCCAGAACTGATTATGTCAAATGGTCTGTAATTGCTTGTGGCCAGGTAAGTGTGCCTGGTCACGTTACTTGTAGGATAACGTTCACCCGTGAGCTGGAATATATCCTCCTGCTTTCCCCCAAAACCTCCCCAGCCATATTGAGCCAGGATGGCTTTGACAGGTGATTGTGCTCACCTCGTGGGACACCCCAGGGAGCCAGGCAAGGACTGCAGGTGATGATTTTTTCTGAGGGGTGAGTGTAGGACAAATGTCTCCATAGGTAAACTGGTGAATTGTAGGTGAAGAAAGTGCCTTTGAATGGTGATAATTGTCATGGTTCCAGGGGCTGGTGACACATCCTGCCCACTGAAAGCTGCAGTGAAGGCAAAGTGGTACTGGAAGTGATTTAAGGAAAATCGGAGTAATGAGTCTATAAACGGCCTGTTTTTGTCAGGGAAAGTACACATCAATAACTGCCCCGTCTGTCTCTGCAGGGGAGCAATCGAGACAAACGTCGTGTTAGCAATTTCCTCAGACCAGCTGTGATGGGGAATAAAAGCTGTAGCACCGGGAGGTCGTGGGTGGCTGGCTGAAGCTGTTTGCTCTCTGCAAGCCAGAAAAGAGGTTGGGAGGTTCCTGAAATGGGTCAGCCCTCATTCCCAGCAGCTTTTGGAGACCACGGCTCTTCTACCACACATCCCACAGCCCTGTGGTGCTGGCTGGGGCCACCCAGAGGTGCCACCAGGCCATGGAGGGTGAGTGGCATTGCAGGAGGCTGCCTGGCTCCCAGCAGGAGCCTGTGCTGTCAGATGGGTTAATTAAGAGAGCTCTGGCAGTGTGCTTGTGACAGTGGGAGCAAGGACACAGTGCCAGTCTTGCTGCAATTAATACATATCTGTGAGAATTTACAACGCTGTGAGAATTTAGAACGCAGGCAGAATGCTGCTTTAAACACCCTCATTTCCTCTCCCACCCCCTGCTGGTCCGGCTTCAAGCAGCCTTGTTTCAGAGAGAAATTAAAATCTGCTTCCATTCCAGGATGCTTTTACTCTCCAGCATTTTTTCCTGCTTTTCTCCAGGGCTGGAAGTGAGTGTGTACTTTGGTTAGTTTGCTGCCCTGAGCCAGTCCTGTCAGTCCCAAGCAGGGCCCTTTGGAAGAGGAAGGTTTCTGGAAGTGGACTGTCTGCTTTTTCAGTGATGCTCATTGCCTTTGTGGGGTGTGAGGGGCTCAGGGCAGTGGTCTGGAGCCTCCCTTGTGCTGGTGCTGCCATGAGGAGTGGGCAAAAACTGTCCCATGCCTTGGACTGTGACAGAGATGCTGCTGCCTCCTCCTCCTTAACTCTCTGGAAGCAGGAGAAGCTAATCTGCTGGATCAATCTATGGATCAATTAGCCTTCTGGACTTGGAGCTTTTGTGCTTCCCTATCTCAGACTTCTTCCATCAGCCCACGTGAGTGACAGCTTTTGTGTAATCTGCTTGTGGGACTCGTGTCTGTGAGGAAAAAGCCTTGGATGGGAAGGGACCTGGTGCTGCAGTACTCCAGGGTACAGCTAATTGCTTCCTTTTGGAGTTCTCTTGGCCATGGAGAGGTTAACAGGGTTCTGTTTCCTGCTGGTTGCCTTTATCAGAGTGCACAGAGTGTGTGCAAGGACATTCTTCAGCACATCTGAAGACTAAGACATAAGGAGGAATCCTAGTTTAAAAGGATGGGAGCAGAGTCGAAATAAAACTATGTTTTTTGCCCAACTTAGGTGAGATAGAAGTGGGTGTGAGTCAGCAGGTAGGAATCTGCCCTTCCCTGGATCCCTGTCCTTCCAGTGCTGCTGGCAGATGAGGGTTGTGTAGGACACACATTCCCTGTAGTGCTGTGAACCATCGGCATTCCTGGCAGGAATATACATTATTCAGTTGCTATTAAGCCAGTTGTACCACAGCTGCTAAGAGCCCTTGGTATCTGCCACTTCCGAGAGACACGAGTTGTCACTTTGACTTTTCTAATACCATCTGCACTGTCACTTCTGAAAAGTCACCCTTTCTGTCATTGCTTGACCTGCTTGGAAAAGCTTGGAGTCTCTACAAACAACAGCGCTGCAAAAGGGCTATAAAGCTTCCTTGGAAAAACAGCCCGGAGCCCTTCAGGGATGCTCACCAGGGAGCAGGCTCTGTGCAATATATTCCAATATCTCTAAGCAACAGCTTAATGTGCTGCCTTGTCTGCTTAAGTAGCAGAGCTCCTCTGGCCTAAAAGCTTCATCAGCAGAGAGTTGCGGAGTGCAAATTGCTGCTGAATGAATTTGCTGCTTTGTTCACTCTGGTTTCCCCTCCCTCTTGTGTTATGACAGGAAAATGACTCATCTTCACCTTAATATCATGTTTTAGAGAAAGGGTCTAATATTTTGTACAACATTCATTGTAAAAAAGAAAAAACAAAACCAAACCAACAAAACAGATGAACTCTGGCACAACATTTTCCAGTGTAATTATACAGAGCTGGCA
Source organism: Lichenostomus cassidix (assembly GCF_008360975.1). Lineage (NCBI taxonomy): Eukaryota > Metazoa > Chordata > Aves > Passeriformes > Meliphagidae > Lichenostomus > Lichenostomus cassidix. The sequence goes on along the minus strand of NC_139500.1, from coordinate 6,289,055 downwards.
CCTCTGTCCAACACTCCTTAGGCCAACAAACATTGTGGAATACAAGGTTTGTAATACCATCAATTATTGTAAGGAAAAAAGGAAAAGCAGGAGGCCTGGTTTGAGCTTAGTGAAACTTGACTCTGGTTTTGGACTGCAGTCACTTATTACAGCTCTGTTTTGCAATTAATACCAGCCTGGCCTACTTAAATAGGTCTTTTTAATTCTTGTGGCCATGTATGTGCACATGAAAATTCAGTTTTAAGAGCATGAGCCTTGTTGAGTATGTCAGTGTGATAAAGAAAAATGTAAGGTGGATAGCTGAGGTGAATTGAGTAGGAAATGGTGTGCAATAAAACTCATGAAAATAATTTTAAAAGCAAAAGATAAAAGGAAAAGGGTTGTTGCAGGGTGAGGTTTATGGCTGATGCTCTCTGTTCATCTGCACCCTGTGGTCATGGCCATAGTGGGGATGTTTGAGCAAGTGAGGGAGGGTTCAGTGTGGCCCCAGGAGCAGCCAAAAGAGCAGACACAGGCAGGAACACCTGGCTCTTCTCTCTTTAAAATCTAATTTGGGCCCCAAAGCAAAGCCCTCAGATTTAATTCCCTGGGGACTGAAGCTGTCAGGTCACTGACACTGGGGCTTTCCCAATGTGCTGGGTAAAAAAGGTCTCCATCAAAATCCTATCAATGCAAATGATAGATAACCACACCCTAAAGAACTTCTGGATGTTTGTGGAGGAGAATCAGAAAAAGCAAAGGAATAAAGTTATACTTCTGTGTTTTCCACAGGGAATCATTTCCAAAGCACAGAACTCGCCAGGCCATGCAGAGTCTTCTGCCAAGGGGAGTGATTTCAGACAAGTGCTGAGTGGGAGAAGGTGTTTTGTGTTGGAGGGCTGAGTTATCACTGAAGTTTTTCACTTCTAATACTTGGTGATGTCAGTGTCATTTTGTTGGTAAGGAGCACACTCAGGCTCTGAGACCTCTCCATCTCCACCTGCCTCTCAACTCCACTTGAAGGCAGAGGAAAAATTATTTCTTTGTAAATGACCTGCTTTCACCAAATTCTGCAAACTCTTACTGACGCTCCTTGCCACGAAGTTGATTTTCTTTGTATTTTTCTCTTTTTTTCCTTTTTTAAATTTTTTTTTTAATTTTTATTTTTTAATAATAAGCATTGCTTTCTTCTTGTGAATGTTAAGTAAATTGTTTCCCCACCTGGTACGTCAGGAGGTGCAGGAGCACATCCTGTACAGAAACACTCCCCAGCTGCATCAATAACCTTTTTGTGCTGCTCAGTGAGTCCCAGAAAACTGCAGAGTAGTTTTGTGTCTCTGCAGGTTGCTTGGCGATCAATTCTCCATTTCTGATAAATCCTAATTTACAGGGAGGATGTGACGAACTCCTTCCTCTGCAATCAGGAGTTGGCAGTGACCTTTCTTTTGTGGGTTTATGGGTTCAGCAGAACAATATCATAGGAACAGAGGTATTCTGCACTGCTCCTGCTTGGTTTGCAGGAACATTGTGTGCGGCAGACAGCATTCTTCTACAGCCCTGCAAAGGACAGCAAATTTTCTGGATTGGGAGGAAAAGCATCCGTGAGAAAGGCAGAATATGATGCAGTTCCCACCTCTGTTCTCAGTTTTTCCCTTCCTTGCTGCCCTGGGGCACCTGAGTAATGGAGAATTTGTAGAGTTGTTGTCCATGTTGAAATTGGTCAAAGACTTTATGGACTTATTTCCAGCATGAAAACAAACTCTGTTTTGCCTTTTATATAACAGAAAAATTATTTCAGGCAGAGAGAGGTGAGAAAAAGGTGTGAGACCAGTGATTTTTTTCATGTGGCTGCAGGGAGGGAAAACAACTATGGTGTGCGAGATGCATTGTGAAGTAAAAGAAACAAAAGCAACCCAAATAGTGAGAGAGCATCACTTGAGCTGCATTATTGTGGGTAACAGCATTTCCCATCCCTCCTGGCTGGATCCCTCCTGGCTGAATCCCTTCTGCTCCTTCCCCTGCCAGGGGTGCTTGTGTTGGGCTGATTGCGCCTGTCATTTTCCTTTTGATTGCACAGCCGGTTCTTAGAAAACACTTTGCTTTTCTGACTCTCCTGAGCATTCCAGTGAGTCCAGGAGATGTGGGGATGGGCTGATAAGTGGGTTTGGATGGTCTTGGCTGTTAGGTGTTGCTATGCTTCCTGGTGCTCCTGTTTGTGATGGAGCTATTTGCTCGTCTCCAAAGTGATCCTGGGCACGCTGCTTTTGTGGAAGGCAGAACCAAATCAAGAGAAAAATGTGCTTGAAATTACCTGTTCTGGGGAAACACAATCACTGTGAATTTCATGCTAGGAACTGCTTGTGAACAAAGATGGAGCCTGAGTTATGGATCTGACATAATTCAGATCCCTTATGCTGACACAATGCTCTCTGTGCATCTCCAGAGGGTTGTCACCCCACAGGAAAATGTTTCCTTCAGGAATCTCCTGGCAGGGCAGGGATGGGGATTTGACATCACAGCTGCCTGCCTTGGGAAAACACTGAGGCAAATTCTCCCTTTCCAGCCTGGAAAGCCAGGGTGTCTGCCTGCTGTATTCCATGAGTAGGAAATTGATTGCTGAGGGATTTCTGCTGGGAGATTTGTGCTTTATGAAATTCATGCCGGGGGCAGAGGAGGACTGGGGAGCTGGAAACGATAGCACTGTCTTCCTCCCCTCTGCTGCTTTAATTGTTTGTAATGATTTAATAAGCAGCACTAAACAGGGAAGCTGATCCTTCCCTGCAGCAAACACTGGCATGTGGCATTTTATTATTTTTATTAGGGCCTCTGTTTGGAATTTCTTTGCTTTATTTCCTCCTTGCAGGCTTGACCCAAAGCTTGAGGAAGTCAGCAGGAAAATTGTGGACTTGCTGTGTCAAGGCTCTGAGTGTTGAGTCAGCACCAAATCTGTGCAACTATCTGGGAAGGAAATAATAAGGAGAAACTACATAATTTAAACATGGAAATGCTCTTGGCTTTGGCACTTTATGTGCACAAATGCACACCAGGGAGAGGAAGAGCAAATCAGGTATGCACTCCCAGTACTTGCAGAAGAATGAATGGAAATAACTTCCTGTTCAGGCTGGAAATTAGGAGAAACTTTGTACCCATCAGGAGGGTGTTGAAGTGGAGCAGCTGCCTAGTGACAACAGACACATGGAGAATTGAAATCCCAAATGAAAGGCTTTTAATGTGGAGCTTTTTGGATGTTGGGGGCTGTAGAAGCAGATCTTGAGAGTCCCATGGGTGATGCAGGTGGCTTCCCAAAGGAGCATTCCTGCTCCATGTCAGGGACCTGCTGCCCTGGTCCCACAGGGTGATTTGGGCTGTTCCTGGTTGTTCCTGGTGGCTCAGCAGAGCTTGGGGAAATGTCTCAGCCTTTTTTGGATTTGAATGGCATTTGTGTCCAATAGAGTTTCTCCTCTGAGGGATGGAGTCTTGAGCTCTCATGGGTTTTTTTTGAACATTTCTTTAATCTGTCCCCCACCCCAAATCCCCCCAGCAGATCCCCTGGTCCTCCCTCTGTATGTCTCCCACAGTTATAAACCTCAGAACTTTTCCCTTTAACTACAAGAACTGGAAATTGGCTGGGTATTGTTGCCTCTTGGGAACAAAATTGTCCCCTATTTTGCAGCACAGGGGGAAAGAAACTTCTTCCTCCCTTCGGATTGCTGCAGCAAAGTGTTTTGTTCCTCCTTGTGAAGAACTGGGAAGAAACACTTCTTTTAAAGCTGAGGGAGCCCAATTCAATTCCCTTATCCTTTGGAGCAAAATAACCAAGTGATTCATGTTAAAAGTAACTCCAAAATTTTGAAGAGATCCTTTGAGAAAATATTTCTCTTGGTGACTGATTACAAGTGGGTATGGGAAGAAACTCTTTGCCCTGCACCACTCAAAGCAATAATTCCTTCCCAAAGAGTAGATGTAATTACATTTTCTGGGTGAAAAAAAAGTAGTAGTAGTGGACCAAAGGTACTCCAAGCCAATCTCCATTTGCTGTCAATGACTGAATTAAATGCACAGGGCTCCTATCAGTTCTGCCAGACAAAATGTTGCTTTTGGGTTATTGGGGTTTTGTCAGAAATCTTTGTAGCATGAATAGTTCATGGACTTATCTCTGCTGGCTTCAGCCATTCCTGCTGTCCATCATATCTTGCTATTGTAAGGCAGCTCTTTTCATTATGCTGTCTTTTAATTCAGATATCTGAGCCTTTTTCTGCTTTGAGAACACAGAGTTTGTCTGATTTAGGTGAAATTTCGTTCATTGGAGACAGAGTAAAATTGCCTCTTATCTGCTCAGCACTAAAAATCCATCTGAAGCTGATTGCCAAGACCTGCTGCAGCTGCTGAGTGATGGGATAAACCCCTGCAAAGGCACCAGGAAATGGGAGACTGGGAGAGAAATATTAAGAAATTAAATTTCCAAACATTTGCAAGCCCTGATATTATGCTGTTGGCCTGGTACTGCCAAAGGGGCTGATTTTGATGGTTTTAGAGGAGCTAACCTGGGCAGTAAAATTCAGCTGAGGCAGCAATTGCATCTCTGGTCTCTGCAAGCACCTATATGTCCCTTCATGCTCCTCAGCACTGAAATCCTGCAAGGACCAAGTGAATCTGGGGCTTTGGGAAGGCTCAGTAGTGACAGATTTTGGAGAGATTTAAGGCAGGAGGTAGAAGCAGCAGCAGAAGGTGGTGTAACCTTCATCCTTGTGCTCTGATACAGCCTTAAGGAGGCAGGGATTCCATAAAGCACCTTCTACAGAAGGAGATACCTTCTGTATCTCCAGTGGGAGAAAAACAAGTGGCAAATTCTTTAATTTCTTGAAGTTTCAGGCATGTGTTTTGTGGCTGTGCTGCACCCCTGGGCCAGGCTCTGCCTTTCTTTCCTCTGGCTGGTGCTTCCAAGCTGTCCTATCTGATTTTTTATTTGCAAACCACCTCTCTGACCACTTTGTTTTAAAAATTCAGCGCCACATCGACAGCTGAACAGATCTCAGAGCAGGGAAGGAGGATTTGAGATGCAATTTGCATCACAGGGTTATTACAGCGGGGAAAATGTCGCATTCCTCCTGTGCCTGGAGCGGCTAATCTTGTTCTGAACACTGAAAACCTCTTCAGCTCCTCTCATTATACCTAAATTTCATTACTGCTTTGATTTCACACCTTTTTAATGCAGGCTCTCCCTCCTTCCTTGGCTGGAATTGTCAGGCCTGAGAAATATTGCTGAGCCTTGAGACTATTCCCATCACCCATCCCTGCTCCTACCACTGCTTTTAATTATCAGGAATTTGAGTATAAGGGGAGCTGGGGGGGGACTTTAGTGAGGGGAAAAGTAAGGCACAGAGGCCAAAGTGTAAATGCTGATTCTGGGTTGCCACAGTCTGCAGTGTTGTGGGGATTTGGGCTGTGCAGACTGATGCTTTTCTCTGTGAATGGATGATCCCTTCTGTGTATCTCCTCCTGAAATTCCTGTGCACCAACCAGGGCTGGTACTGGAGCTGCAGCCACACAAAGTCCCCATGGAACCGTGTGGGACCCAGTGGGAATCATTTGTCTGCTGCTTTTGATGAAAAGTTGTGACATGAACCTCAGTGTCAGGGAGGTGACACGTTAATGCTGCTGCTGTCAGACAGTGCCCACACAGCGTGTCTGGAGACAGCTCAGGAGGAGATGAAGGAAAACCAGGATTAAATCCCTTGTGCTGCTGAACTCTATCAGAAACAGCTTGGGAGTGAAGTTTGTGAAGTGACTTGGGAGGGCTGGACAGAAGGGACAGCTCTGAGAAGTGTGTGGTACGCTGGTGACGTCCTAATAACGATCTTCGCACAGGGATGAAGAAGTATCAGTTTGCATGCTCTGAATGTCTGGATCTGGAAATTCTGCATGCAGCACGAGCTGTGCTGAACTTGTCAGGCTCTGAAATATCATCCCTGCACCTTAGGCAGGAGCAATATCAGAGTCCTGAACCCATTAATAAAAATCAGGAGCAAACCTCAGCAATAAGTGGCCGTGGCAGGTGAGGAGACTGAACTCTTTCATTGGATTTATTGTTCTTGGAGAACGAATTCTGCAATTAAAAACCCTCTCTTTGTGGCATTAAAATACTCTAGTTTCAGCTCTGCCCCAGACTATTGATGTCAAGAGTTTTATTTCTCTGTGTGGTTGTTGGGGATTGGTTCTCCCCCTCTCTCTGCAGGTTGGTGCTAATTAAAGATGTTCTCGCAGATTCAGATGTTTTAGTGCCCGAGCAGGGAGTGCAGAACAGGGATTACAAATGCTGACATTTGCTGTGCTGGAAAGTCCAAGGGACAAATTTGTGCCAATTAACGTCACGCCTTTAACTAGGAGGATCGATTCGTGTTATACTTGTAGCAGAGTCTGATGACAGAGGAGATTTCCAAAGGAAATCTCAGTCCATGTAGGCCAGAGGCCTCTGTGCTGAGGGTCCCTCCAGGCTGGCTCCAGGAGCAGGGGGTGCCCAAAGTCCAGGGCAGACTTGGTAGCCATGGGGCCACCTAGGGAAGAGCCCTACTAGCCCAAGTGATGCCATGGGACAAGCCCAGTGGCCCTACAGACACCAAGTGTGTGCAGGGAAACTGCAAGGACAGTGTGACCTCTCTCAGTGGGACCCCTGTGTACACAGAGACCCGAATTCCTGTGGTGGCTCTGCCAGTTCTCCAGACACCTCCAGCCCAGGGAACCTGGAGCAAGTGGAAACCACAACTCTACAAATGCTGCCTGTGCCCAAAGCAAATGCAAAGGGAACTGGGGTCTTCTTCTCTCCCAGGAGAGGAAGAAATGACTGTCCCATGGTGTGGTCACCAGGTTGGTACCTAGAAATCCCACCACAGCTGTGACTGTGAGTAATGACAGCCAGTGCTTTTTGGGGTTGTAAAAGCCAAGAGTGTGGCAGAGCAGTTTTTATATTATTTTTAGAGTCTTGAATACATTGTTCCCAAAACAATCTTTCTCTCCTGTCTTCTGTCATAAACTGTGGAACAGAGAAAATGGAAAGGAGCAGAGGTTTGCTTAAATTGGGGTTTTTTTTAGTCTTAAAATGGTGTCAGCTTGATGCATGATACTTTGGAAATTGGATTAGTAGCATCTATTTCATCCCACCAGAGGGGTGGGATTTAGGGCTTCCAACACAGAAACACTGGATGTGCAAGAGCTCAGTTTTCCACCCCTCACACCCTATACTATTTTAAGCAGCTCCAGCCAGATCTATTAAAATACTGCTCCAAACAACAACAACAACAGAATGAAAATGTTCCGCCAAATGGGGAAAAATAAGTGGGTGGCAGCCCTTTCTGAAGAGCTCGTGTTGTTTTGCAAAGTCACATGCAAACAAGAAGGTTTGCTATATTCCTTTCCTAGAAAAATGCAGATATTTACTAGAAATCAATCTCTGAGGCTCCTGCTTTTGGTATGATTTTAGATCTGGGAGGAACGGAACAGGTTCCTGAGAACCTGTCTTACCCTTGGAAGGGTTCAAGGGCAGGTTGGATGGGGCTTGGAGCAACCTGGTCTAGTGGAAGATGTCCTGAGTGTGGCAAGAGTTGGAACAAGATGAGCTTTAAGGTTCCTTCCAGCTCAACACATCCTGTGGGTCCATGAAAAGACACTTTTGGTTTTCCTGAGATGTTGCCTTTGCAAGGGGAGATCACAAACACCCCACGTAGTTTTGAAATTCCCTGAGCAGAACTCAGCTGTGCTTTCTCGTGGATGCTGAGGGGTTTTCACTTGTATTTTATGGGGGATTTTCACAAGGCACTGCAAGAGCAGCTGAATGTGTTTGACAGGCAAAGACAGCCAGTGTGGCAGCAGCTTAATTCAATGGAGCTTTTCCTTCTGTGATCCTGTATAACCTGAGGCACTCTGGGGCTCTTGAACCCAGCAGCTGGGCAAGTTAATCATTGTAATAAGTGATAAATGAACCTGTTCCACTCTCCTTAGCATGGGTGTGATGAGCATTAAGTAACCCAGCGAGCTCTTGCCAAGGCCAGAGCTTGTTCTTTGCCAAGGAGGAGGGAAAAAAATATTGCTTGGAGTAAATAAAGCAACTCTGATTCCCCAGGAAGAGGAAGAGAAGCAATGAAAAATGTGAGAGCTGCATGGAATCATTTGCACGAGGATGTATCTTGTCTGCTGTGCAGGAATGTTCCCTATAAACCATGCTTCTCCTGACCTTTATTTTTCTGGATTTCTACCACATGACACAAGAGACCATGGATTAAAAAAACCATAACACCTTGTGGGCAGGGAATGAAAAGTATGGAGGCATTTTTTCCTTTAGGCTGCCTCTTCCTTTTGTTCCCTTCAGAGGTCTCACTTAATTTCTGCTGTTATTTGGAGAATGTGCTTACCTCTTTCCTGATCCACTAGGCTTGTTTTGGCTCTGGGTGTCATGGACACTATTAATTCTAGGTTTTTTCCCCTCCATCTACTTCTATTACTTCAAGTGGTTTACCTTCATTTACCTGTTGAAGTTATGGATTTTCCTTGCCTTTTATTACTAAGTGCTTTTTCTGTATTTCCTTCATTCTCTAAAACCAACTTTTGACTTGCCCTGTGGCTCTTAGATGCCAGTTATGGGAGCATTAATTCTTTCTCTGCTGCTTGTCTGAGCTTTCACAGGGAACAGAGAGTTCTCTTGGGTTAAACTTGAATCACTTCAAGGCCTTCCTTGCTGCTGCCTATGTCCTTGGACCACTTTTAGGGAATAAAGTCTCGGTGTGGAGATTATAGATGTGAAATAATGTCTCTTTCTGAGAAGACAAGAATGCTGCTGTCAATCTTTTAAAGGATAAATTGACCACCTCGTTTTGGGGAGAAACAGGCTCAGCTCAGCACAGAGGTGCCTCTTGCAGGTACCCAGGTTTGGAGGGATGACATCAGCTCCTTGGGCTGTGTCTGTGTGGTGCCATGAGGTTTGTGTGGGGTCCCTGGAGCAGTGGGAACACCCCACTGTGAGAGGCACATCAGGAAATGGATGTACAAAGGGCCTGAAGTGCGACCAGTTTTGGCAAAAGCTTCCATAGGAAAAAATAATTTTGCTGGGATTTTGGACAATTTGAGGCTCTTTCTTATACCCTTTGTCTGATTAACCTTCCCCCTTTGTAAGAGAGCCGGGAATCCTGAGCTCACAAGATAAAAGTCCCTAATAAGTGTTTCTTTTCCTATTTTTTAATGTTTTCATCCTAGCAGGAGTCAGAAAATATGTGTGAGCTGCCTGTCTTTGACGTCGTGACAGAAACCATGATACAGGGGAGCTGGCAGAGGAGCATCACTGCTCTGTCCTTAATTTTCCTTGCTTGAGGGTGATTTCAAAAACGAGGCACAGCCAAGACCTTTCCTCCTCCTGTGCTCATCAAGCAATCACCGCCTCATCACACCTCGGCTTCAGACACCTCATTTGCATCTGGCTGACCTTGACTGTCCTCCGTGGCTGGGAAGATGAAGAGGTGGGAGTGTAAAGGCCCCAGGTCAGGATTTTACGGGTGAGTTTTGAAAGAGTGGCTGGTGCAGGCTGGTCTTGTGGAAACATCGTGTGCTGTGCCATGGAAGATGAGAGTAAATGGATTAAACAGGAGATAAAAAGGGAGAGGACACCTGGTTAACTATTGTAGAAGAAAATGTGGAAAGAAAAAACTTGTAAAAAATATGTCAGATATGGTCATTAACTGCACTGCAGGTTCAGGGCTCTTTTAATAATTGGCCATGTAGTGAATGCTAGAAATTATATAAAAAGCTCTTAAGTGAGTGAGGGCTTTTAATGAATGGTTGTGGGAAACAAAGGAATACTGGTTCAGGCAGAACTTTTATTCTAATTTAAGCAAGATCCTTTTTCTGAGATAACAGCTGCTTTGAATAAACTGAAATGCCTTCTCCATTAGCTCTGGCAGGAGCTGGATAAAGCTCTCATTCAGGTAAACTTTAATCCAACATATGTCTGTAAAGTAATAAGTTTAATGAGAGCCATCAAACTGTTGTATGAGTAAGGATGGTGCTTAGGGCAAGTAGGAAGAGTAAATTAGGAGTAGACAAGCCATGAATTATAGTGGGGAGATTTTAATTTATGCTGGTTTAGGGGGAATATTTAACTAAGCTAAGATAAAAGTCTACATTCATTGCCAGCTAAGCTTTATAACAGATCTCTACTAGAGCAAATTTAGTAGTCCTGGGCTCCAGACAGACCTTTAGATACAAGTGTACTTCTGGTTTGAGAAAGTTCAGGGCTTGAGCAGGATTTTATGGCTTTGGTCTTGACCCTTGGGCTGTAAATGCTCCTGTAAAATAAACACCAGAGTTGCAGCTTCCACAAACTTCTAAGAGCACCAATGGAGAAAGGTCCACCTGGACTTTGGGGACAGTTTCTCAGAGCAGAATACTTCAAGTGCTATTAAACTGCATTTGAACTCCTTTTTATTGGGGAATAAATTTCACACCCCAGTCTATCAGGCTGACATGTTCTTCGAGAAGTGATAAACTTTACAAGGCATTTTAAAAATAATTCCACTGACAGCTTTGCAGCTCCGAGAACATTAATAAACCAAAATGGGTTTTCACCCTGCACTAGCCACTCAGCAATTACGATTTGTCTGTAGGCAGACTAATGAAACCAGCTGTTAACAACCTAATCAGTATTTAAACCAGACCTCTGTTCCACAGACACTTCCCTTTTCTGTCCCTGATTATCTTGCACCCAGTGCTTTCCAGAGAACTTGTGTTGCTTGATGGTCAGGTAAAAACTGCCTTATTTTGTAGAAGTGGTGATGCACTTCTCTGAGGTGGTGCTTCATATGTGCTGCTGCCACTCTGGGGTCACATCACAAAGTTCAATTTCTGAAGGAGTTGCAGAGCATGGAGAGGTCTGACAGCACAGCATGGGAAAACTGGAGTGGAGGGATTTTGGTTTAGTGTTCCCCACAGTGGCAGACAACATTGGTTATTGATAAATCTTTAGTTCTGAGATAAGATGTTGCTGGTTTGGCTCTAATCCTAGGTTGCTTTCAATACAGTTTTCCCTGGCAGTTCATATGTTGTTTTTCTGTTTCTTTGAACAGTCTGTCATTCCAGATGACCTTTAAAGGTCCCTTCCAACCCAAATTATTCTATAATGCTTTTGATACATAATGAATAGCAACATGTATTTTACCCTCATTATGCACAATATTACATGATGTCTGGCCTTTTTGGGTTCTTTCTTCTCCAGGTTCTCATCACTACACTCACTCCTATATACTCTTAATTATTTCTATTGCTTATCAGTGAACATTTTCAGTTCTGCCACCCATGTTTTGAGCAAGTTTTCTATGACTCACTGCACCAGACATCAGGTCAGTCCAAAGAAGAGCTTTAGGATGTATTCAGCTGTATTTTCTCTCCCTTCCTCTGTGTTCATGGTGCTGCATTGAGCACTCTTGCTTTCCAAGCTCCTTCACATGTCTTGATCCTTTTCTGGATAACTAGAGGGATATCAAGATTAAATCCTGTCTCAGCTCTGAGGTCTGGCTTTTGAAGAGCCTGGTCATCTTCTCCTATTCATCTCATCCTGTCTTTGATGGAAATATTAGGCCTTCGTGGCTCATTTTTCAACTTTATACATTCAGGCACTGCTTTTCAATGAAAGCTTTTGAGTCTTTGAAAGGTTTCCTGGTGTGGGAATGACAACCCTCAATCCTAATGTTTGATGGGTCTGCAGTTGCCTGGGCTGTGAAACCTCCTGAAAAACACTGTTGTTTTTCTTTTTTCCTTGACTGTTTTCATCAACAGATTACAAGTTTTGGAGTGTCTTTTCAAAGGGAATTTCAATGAATCTCTGGTGTGGCATTTCAAAGGGTTTTCTTTCACCAGCACCTGCTCACAATCCAATTAACTAACTGCCTTTAATTAACCATAATATATTCCAGGAGAGCAGAATAACAACGGAAAAAAATCAAGTGACAAATCTGAGACTGATCTTAGTATCTTTAAGTAGTTGATTCATCCCTTAGCTGCTGGGCCCTAAAATTCTTTAAACTCCACAGCTGATCTCCTGTTACTGATCTGGGACTGAGGCAGCACTGAGCTTCTGGGCTTTTCTTGAGCTGGCAGAACAAACCATTGCACTTCTAAACTGTGCACACCAGTTCTAACCCAAGGCTTCACCCCACTCATTACAAACATGAGGGGATGGTTGCTTATACTGTTTATCTCTGTTCCTGAAAGAGATGCAAAGAACTGGATGCTCCAGAGAATTTTGGTTTTGAACTTTCCTCAAAAACATGGCTCAATGAGGTGGGTAGGACTCATTTCTCCAGAAGGGCAGGAGAAACTGCTGAAGGCTCCCCCTGAAGGGCCTCCTTACCCAGCAGCCTGACACAGATTTGCTTCTGAAGAGCTTTATAATTTGTCCTTATTATATGTGCGATTTAATGAAAGGCTCTTTCTCTACTGTAATTGAGCTCTTAATCTCATCTGAAAAGCAGAGCACAATCCCTTCAGAAATGGTGTTTGAGTAACAAGCCTGTTTGTGTTTCCTCTGCTGTGGTGTTGCTCACCGAGCTGCTCGCTCTTTATTTAAGAGCAGACAATAAACAGATTTCTCTGAGTCAAAAATACATCAGTGATGCCACACAGAGTAGGTTTGAATAGAAAACTATCTCACTGCACAACTGAGCAAGCAAGATCTTCCCTGGTTCTGCAAAGAATATGAAGAAGTGAGTTTTCCTTAGTGTACACCTGAGGCCTCATGCAGGTGATGCTCAGCAAATGGCACATGGAGATGGCAGCTGTCAGCAAAATTATTTGCTCAGGGCAGGTAAAGGTTGGCAGGAGATAAATGTGGAAAGTCAAAACAACAGGATGCTGAAAAATTTGAAAGGGGAATAATGACTTCAGTGAAAATCACTCCATCTTAAACCTCCAAAAAGCATTTTTGCAAAAATCCACAAAAATGTCCTGCTTTTGATCGGTCTGATCTTCCTAAATAACATTTCACAATTAGAATTATGAGTTGAGAGAGACTAAAGAGGGCTTGGCAGGGGGTTTTTCATTGTGGCCTTAATACATTTTACTGTGCTGTAGTTTGGAGGGAAGCCCCAAGCCCCAGCTGCAGACTGGGGAGACCGTGTTTGCCTAAACTCTCCCAAAACCCACAGTGGAACTGACCCAGAACCAGAATCTGTAGGGGACTGTGTAAAATACTTCACTCTAGAAAACACTTGAAGGCTGATGGTGATCCACAGTTCCCAGTTCAGAGCACAGGCAATGCCAGTAGTGACCAGTTTGGTGCCCACTCTTTGCAGAACTGCTGGTTGTGAGTGGGACCTGTGGGATGAACAGGCTGATGGCTTTTTGGGGCACCCAAAACCTTCCATCTCTACTGCCTTGTCCACACTAGAGAGTGGATTTTCCTAGAGAAAAACCTGGATAGTGGGAAGGATGAAGAGTCAATCCTTCCCTGCCCGTGAATGCTGTGCTTGTTGCAAACACACGAGTTGCATCTTGTACAAGTCTGTGCTGTCACTCCACAGGGATTGCAGGCTGGGATCAGCTCAGCTCTGTCATTTACCTGTCAGGGGAGTGAGGACCAGGCTCTGCACCACACTTCTATAGCTGGAGACAAGTGGGTTGGATCACATCCAGAGACAGGATGAGGAATGTGTCATGTTTTGTCTTGCCATGCACAGCAGATACCCTAATTTATAGCAGTGCTGTCTTGCCAGATTCTGCTTCTTCCTCTGCCTCTTCCATGTGAGAAGACCCATCCATTTAGATCCTGTCTTTTCCACCCATCCCCGTAAAGATCTCCATTACTGAAGTAATTGGCACTATTGGATCAAATTTGATGTGATGAGCAGTGGATTTTTGTAGTCAGCATCTCAATTTAAAGTGCCACAAATCAAAAGATCAATTCCTGCTTTCCCGGAGAAGAAATTAAGGGAAAATCTTTTCGTGTTATGAAGTGAGTGTACAAAGCTAAAGAGGTAGAAGGTGGAGATGAGATTGTCTCCTGAGAGGAGTAAATTTGTCAATTTAGCAAATTAGAGAGAATATTCTTTCCCCTTTGAAGCAGTCAGGTACCAAAATGATGCCGCTTTGAGTAAGCAGAGCTGGGGTGGGGATCGTTCCCATGGATTTTGACAGATCTATTTGCACAAGAGCCTACTTTCTGGTGCCAGGCCTGGAAGTAGGGCCTGCAGAGACAGCTGGATAAGGACAATTTCTCTGCCTGATTTTACAGCATGTTTGACAGAGCTTTCCATTCTCTTTGCATCCCTGTGGATGGTGTCCTGGATAAAACCATCCTGCCTGTGTGGTGGCACTGAGGTGGCTTTGTGTGATGCAGCCTGGTCTGCAAGGGCTGAAGCTGTGAGAGGTTGGAGAGAATTTATTGAGTTATTCAGCAGAATCAAAAGCCCTGTGAGAAATAACTAGTGCTCTGACCACGTTAGGTGAAGTCAGAGGGTTTCCTGCTTTTTGGCAGAGGATCAGGTGCTGTTGCAGAAACTTCTATATGGAGTACAGCAGCCCAAGGCACTGGGGAGAGGGTTGAAGTCCCACCTGGTGCACCTTCTTGTCCAAAATCAGCCCAAAACACATTCCCTCCTAATGCCAACATTCTTTTTGGTGCTTTCTGCCAGAAACAGGGCAAAAACTGGGAGGGGGTACACCAGCTGAGAAATGCTGAGGAAAAAGAGCTCTGTTCCACGGGGATGCTGTGGAGGGGGCTGGAGGCAGCATGTGCCACCTGGCAAGTCCCTTCTGCAACTGCTAACATGCTCCTGATTATATTTAATTAATTAGCAGCAGGGGGAGAATCTGGAATCAGAGTTGTGCTGCTGGAGTAACAGGAAACAAGATGTTCTCTTGGCGCTGGAGCTGCTCTCAGTTACCTGCAGCTGCGCTCGCCAAGGAAATGGGACAGTGACTCAGAGGAGGAGCAGGAGCAGCTGGTGGCACAGAGCTGGCTGATCACTCAGATTTGCTGCTCCCAAGCACAGACCTCATGTCCCTGGAGCACCTTTCCGTCCAGGAATGGTGAGGAAAAGGGTGGCAAACCCCCAGGGATGTGAATCCTAGAGGCAATGCGATGAGATGAATTTTTCACACTAGCCCTTTCTTGCTGTGGTATTTCCTCCCCTTTCCTTCCCTTAGTAACAAACCTCAAACAGGATGTTTGTTACTAAGCGAAACATTACGTTTTTTTCTGACTTTGTGACTAGGCAAGATCTGCTTTATTGAAAAAATGTGGTCAGTCCTTCCACTTTCTCAGGAGCTGCTCAGATACCTGAAGTTAAGCAGGTTTGTATTTCCCAGGTACCTTCATCTGTAATTGCAATGTAAAATAGTGTCTTCCTTTTCAGTCTCATAAGAATGATCTATTCTTTGATTTCTGGTACCTCTTTAGTTTGATTAATCCCTGCTAGTCCCCTTCATGTCCCCTTGAATACTAACAAGAGGCTAATGCTAAATACTTGGGAGAGTAATAAAAAGATTTGGGGACATTTAAAAGCCATCATGTTTTATAGTGCTATCTTCTCTCAATTAAAGTTCCTTCCATTTTTGAGCTGATTTTTCCCCCTCTTTTTTTTTTTTGCTAACTGTGCTGCTGCTATCTCACTGCAAAGCTCAAAAAGGAACCCCAAGAAATCAGCCAGCCAAGCAGATAAGGAAACAGATGCTGTAGAGCACAAAGGTCAAATAAATACAGACAGCTTGAAAAAGAGGCTTTGCAAAATGGTGGGAAGCTGTTTAGGTGAAAAAGAAGGGGTTTTTGAATGGGATTTTGAAGGGGAAACCCTTTTCTGAAGAGAAATAAAATACCTTTGTCTCAAAAAATATATATTTATTAATTCAGGGCAATTATAGAGAAGGAATAAGAACTTGCATTAAATAAATGGGAAGCCCTTAGAGCCAGTGGACTCTCTGCAGAGCCCATTGGAAAGATGTGCCTGATGCATTTAGATTCTGATTTTCTCATTGTTTCCTGGCCTCTGTCACATGAAAAATAACAGGGGAAATCTCCAATCCAGGAAACATTTAGCAAACTCTGTCAGGTAGGACTTGCAGGGTCTGGCTGCTGACCCTCGTGGTGACTTTCCTCCCATGTCTGAGTAACTGAGCTTCTTTCTGGCCTATTAGAAAAGAGACATTCTTTAATTAAAATGCAGTTAACTCCAGCCTCATTAGCCTGGATCGTGTTTCACTGTTCCCTGCGTCGCAGGCAGAGATGGCACTTGTACTTGTTTCATTACAAATGCAAAATGCCACTGAGTGGTGGCTCCTGGGTACAGACAGTGCCTGACGCTCCGGTGTTTGTCCCCATGGGCTGCAAACCTGTCCTCAGATCCATCCTAACGACTCCATCCGCCATCCTGTCACCCCAGACTGGGCTGGTTACAAAGGGCAGCGCCCACTGTTTGCCCTGGCAGTGCTGATCCCTCCTGGCCATGCCCTGCCCTTGTCCTGGTGGTGAGGGAGTGATGCAGGGCTGCTTTTGGTAAACCACAGGGCTTGAGGGCTCCTGTGGCATTTCATTGTGTTGATAGACATTAACGAGCCCTGTTGCTCTTGACTCTCAATTATTGAACTGTGGCTGCTTTCTGAAAATGGTGAAGTGCATCAGAAGGATGTGGAATGGCTAGAGCCACTCCAGAGGAGGCCATGAAGATGCTCCAAGTTCTAGAGCAGCTCTGCTTTGGAAACAGGCTGAGAGAACTGGGAGTGTTCAGCTTCGAGAACAGAAGGCTCCAGGGAGATACCTGAGCTCCTTCCAATGCCTAAAGGTGCTCCAGGAAAGCTGGAGAGGGACTTTCGACAAGGGCCTGGAGTGGCAGAACAAGGGGGAATGGCTTCAGTGTGACAGAGGGCAGGGCTAGGTTGGATATTGGGAAGAAATTGTTCCTTGTGAGGGTGGTGAGGCACTGGCACAGGTTGCCCAGAGAAGCTGTGGCTGCCCCAGTCCTGGAGATGTTCCAGTCCATGTTGGACAGGGCTTGGAGCAACCTGGTCTGGTGGAAGGCAGTGAGCTGGAAGGAGGTGGTCTTTAAGTTCCTTTCTAACCCAAACCATTCCAGGACTCTCTGTCTGGGCTGCTGAACCCAGCCAAAAAAAGAGCAACATTGCTGAGGTTAAGTGAAAAGGAGGATTAAAACCACCCGTGTTTGCACTTTAAATCCCTTCAAACATCAATTACGATTGTTCTGATAAAGACCCGGGCAGCACTCAAACAGCTGCTGAACGCTGTTCCCTGGGTGTATCTCTGGGTAAGATCACAAAGGAGCCTTTGTTGTTCTTCAGTCGTGGCTGAAATCTAAATCTCAGTGAGTTCATCTCCAGGGGTGACATGCTGGCACCAGGGGCTGCAGTGTGGGATTTGTTTTCAAAGAATTGGGAGATGCAGAGGAGAGGTTCCTGAATACAGTAATTCTGCCTGCAGCTGGAATCAAGGCATCTGCCCAGGGATTTCGTATTCACCCACTGGGAGGGAAATCTAATCAGGACTTGCTAATTTTCATGAAGTCAAACACCTGGGATTCACTTCAGACTTGCATTTTCCTGGAATAATTCAACACAAACACTGTATATTTATAAACAGGCACTTGACTTTTCTGTTGTTTGATGAGACTACAATTTGTCTTCCTCTTGTGGTTCCTGCAATCCTTCCTTCTCCTGCGGTTTGCACTTGAATTACCAATCCCCTCCCCAGGACTATTCATCTGTTATGTTTTGGATATTGTTGTTCTTCAAAGGAAAGCAAACAGTGCTTGTGTAAGCCAGACCACTTCCTAGGCAGATTTTATTGGCACTAGGTCCTGCATCAAAGCAGAATCCAATCTCATCTCCATTGTTGTGTGTCTCTATTATTTTTCTCCTTGTCATTGCTTTTCCATTTCTTATTACTATGCAGTTCTCAGTCTTGAGCAGTATCATTCAGAACTACACAGAAGTCACATCCTGCTGCTTTTTAATTCATATCTGCTTGTTACCTAATCTCAACCAGCTCTCTATTGGACATCTGCTTTTACCTGGGCTGACAGGTGTATTTTCTAGCTGTAAATATTGCAAATCTGGGATACAGAATTTTTGTTACTCTGTGAATCTGATCAAGATCCTTGTCTAATATGTCATTGAACATCTCAATTCTCCCTTTCACCCAACAACCTCAAGTGCTGGTTTTGGTTGAGATAAACCAGACAGTGCTGTTTGAAGTCACTCCCTAGCTGTTTTTCCATCTCATCCAGTGGCTGGGGTGGGATGGTTGGCTGGGCAGGCAGCTTGTGCAGACAGCCCACTGTGTCTTCAAATGCTGGTGTCCAGCCTGGACCATGGCAGGCTGCAGCCACATGGGATTCATCCTTTGCCATGCCATGTAATCCTCCATGCAGTGGGGATATAAAACCCAGGGTTAGCAAACCCCAGGTGCTGCAGCAGTGACCTTTTTGGGAGGAACACAGAGCTGTGCTTGTCAACTTGATGTCTGCACTGGTGTGAGCACCAGGCCTGACCTGCTGAGCCCAGTGACTCTACCAGCGGCTGGGACACTGAGTCAAGGAGCTTTGCGTAGATCCATGGAATCTTTTAGCTTGGAAAAGCCCTTTAAGATCATGCAGTCCAACTGTTCTGCCAGCACTGCCCAACCCACAACTAAACCATGTCCCCAAGTGCCACACCCACACTTCTTTTAAATCCCCCCAGGGATGGTGACCCCACCACTGCCCTGTGCAGCCTGCTGCAGTGCAGGACAATCCTTCTGGTGAACAATTTTTCCCTAATATCCAATCTAAGCCTCCGCCCTTGCAACTGGAGGCCATTTCCTCTTGTCCTGTTGGTTGTTTCCTGGGAGAAGAGGCTGTGTGCACACACACAGGGACAGATGGGCATGTGGCATGGGAATTCCCTTTGATTCCTCAAGCAGAAACCCATGTGAATTGTCCTTTTGTTGCACAGCAGGTAAAAACTGAAAGAGTGAGATGTATCTTAACCAGGGAGAAATCTGGAGGTGGGGGGAGAAAGATGCTTTGAAAGAGAATAAAACTTGCTGCCAGGCTTTCCTCTGTGAGCAAGTCCAATTTCTTTCTCTCTTTTTTTTTTCTTTTGGTGCTGTGTTATTCCTCTGTGGGCAGGAGGCTGCAGGCATTTCAATTCTCTTCAAGTCCTTGTTTTAAAAAGGGCCCAAAATATGTTCTCTTCTAAGAGGCAGTAAACATCAAGTGCACAATGCAGCTTCTCTAAGCCTCTCTTCTCCTGTCTCAGGGAGAAAGGAATTCTCCAAGCCCTAGAGCCTGACTCACTCGCTGTGTGAGCATGAATTAACCAGGAATGTTCGAGAATTATTCCTGAATAATTCATGAACCTGAATTAATCATGCATTTTCATGAATTATTCATGAATAACTCATGGAAATGCAAGGTTTATTCATGCTCCAAAAAACCCAAGGCTTTTTCTCTTCTCTTCTGCTCTGTCTCCCTGTAAGAAACAGACCTGAAACAAGCTAAGGGAAAAAAAATATTATATGTAAATGGGAAAATAACAGGAATAATAATGCTGGAACAAAACAACCAGGAAAAAAGAAAGCAAAAGCTCTTTTTTTTTCTTTGCAGTGGGGACAGCAGGTGGGAGCTTTCCAAGCCAGACAAAGGAGACCTGACAAGGAACTGTGGTGAAGGGACAAGCCCAAGGCAAGGAAGTGTCCGGTCACCTCCTCTCCTGGAGCAGGCAGCTGAGATCTGGAGAGACAGGAGACATCTTGCAAGACTCAACACCTGGAGCAGTGCTAACCAGGCAAGGAGCAGCTCTGTTGCTATCAGGATTGTGATCTCTCTATTTTTTTCTCTTTCTGTTTGTGTGTTTGTGTAGTTTTGTTGCATTCATAAGGGTAAATTAACAACTGGTTCATGGGGAAGGAAGATCAGTGTGTTTTCTTTAAATGTTAAAGGCAAACCCCTCCAGAGGGCTGTTTGGGCTGGGGTTGTTTGCTGTTTGGAATGTAGAGCTCTGTTTCTGGAAGGGAGAGAGCTCAGCTATGCATTTTTCCCAGTTTCTAGTCTGTAGCCTTCCCTGTGTTTGGGGGAGGGCTGGGGGCAGCTGCCTGCTGCAGGGAAGGGGATGTGGGGAGACAGGAACACAGATAATTCCTGCTAAAAATCAATGCCAGAGTGTGTCTCAGTCAGGAGAAAAGGGTTGGAGAAATTCAGGTGTGAGACTGTGCCAGCAGGGCAGGCTGTCAGGCTTGGGGAGAGTTACAGTTCCTGCAAGGAGCTTTGCTGCAGCTGATGGTGGTGGAGGCAGGGAAGGAGAAAGTTCTCCAGGGTGAACTTGAACCTCCCAAGTGAGAGGAATCAAATCCAGGCAGGACTTTAATTAGGGTGTGGAGACAAAACAAGAAACTGGAATAAACTGGGTCCTAGCTGCCTTTCCAGCAAGCTTGTCTCTGCTCCACCTCTCCCCTCCCTGCCTCAGGTCCCTCCCATCAGCTTTGGACACCGTGGCCATTCTCCACATGGTGCCCAGCCCTGTCCCCAGAACCCTTCTGCCAAATCCTGCTGCTGAGCAGAGCAGGCAGGATTGGGGTGATGCTCTGCCACGGCCCTTAGGAGCTCTAGCAGGTGGCCTCTGCCTGATTGTGTCCCTATCCATGATGTGTTGGTTGCAAGCTGGAAAGAAACCCCTCCTGAGCTCAGCAGCCCTTGGCTCCTCAGCTGCTCCTCTGGCACAGGAGGTTTTGGGAATCATCACCAGCCTGGCACTCCAGTTTCTTCAGTGATTTAAGTCTGCAGCTCTAAGGGAAAAAAAGAGGTATTTCAGTGGGTAGAGCAGTGAGCCAGGACTTAGGATCCAGCTCCTTGCAGCTTTGTTGCTTGACTGCCTTAGATATGTCTGTCACCAGTCTGTGCCTCAGTTTCCCCATGGGTGAAATGAAGGGAGTTTGCTGTTCTTCTGTTTATCAAAGCACTTTGATGTTTACTGGGGGAAATAACTGCACAGGCAAAGGAATGTTAATTTCCTAGAGTACCCCTGGGTCTTTTCGAGTCTCTTCTCTGCACTGCCTCAATATCACACAGATACAGCCCTGCACTGGAGCAAATTGCTGTAGATCCATTGAAATAATTTGAGCTGTGATGGCTCACGGGACAGAGGAACCATCCTGTGTCTGCTCAGTGCCTTTTCCAGAGTCTGCTCCAAGTGTCTGCAGTGAGAGCTGGCCCTGCCTGACCCCTGGTGAGACATGGCAGGACTCTCACTTCAAATGACACTTGGATGCACTGAAGGTATGTGGGGCTGTGCTCAGCTGGACCCAAGACAGCCTCTCAGTGAAGGGCTTTAGGATGAGGCAAGCTCAGAAGGGCAGGAAGGGGAAAGGAGAAATAACAGATAGAGAAGACACAGGGCCAAATATTTTATATCTGCAGCTTGTGCTACCCCAGGTAAAGCCCCATTTGTGAACACTCCCAACCAGGGCAGAGCCCAAACTCCCGTGCTGACATTCCCATACTCCTCCCTCTGCTCCAGGTGGGCAGCCCTGATGTCAGCCAAGCTCTACATGCTCATCAGCTGGCCTGATGGCAGCCGGGTCATCAACATCGAGAACATCAAGGAGCCCCGCAAGCCCTTCCACCTCTACACCGTGGGGGAGCAGGTCCTGGCCCGCTGCCCCGGCTTCAGTGGGCTCTACTGGGGCGTGGTGGAAGGCATCAGTGGTGAGTGACTCCCCCCTGGCCTGGGTTTGTAATCTGGGGCTGCTCGGGAGCAACCTTCCAAAATCTTGTCTTCCTACAGAGCACAAAGATATTTTGGAGAAGAAGCTGCTGGAAGATCGACAGCTCCTGGAGAAGTTAAGTGAGTAAGGGCTTTTGAGCATTGCACCCTTCTACTTCCATGGGGTTTTTTGGGTGGGAGGATGCTGGGCATGGTGTAGTCCCATAATAAATTTCATATCACTGCAATCAGGGTACAAAGCACGGGGTGGGAGGGAGGTGGGAGATCCACAACACTGATGCTCCATTGCACATCCTGAGTATCTGCCTTCCTTTCAGAAGAAGAACCAGCTGTCCACAGCATGATGCCATCCCCACCAAAAAAATCCAGGAAAACCTTCCCCAAATGGACCCCAGGGAATGCATCCAGGAAATACCCCAGTGACAGGACCTATCCTGCAAATCCACTGCTGAGGGCTGCTGAGGCCAGCCTGCCCCATGATGCTGGCAGCTCCTCCATCCTCAAGGACAGACGTGTCCTGGGAAGTGCAGCAGGAAGCTCTCGCTCACTGGCAGGTCCTCCCCACCCAGCCAGCGCCTTCACACCTCCATCCACCTTCATCACCATGGCCATGCCAGGGCCAGGGAATTCCCAGAGTGAAGAGGACAGGGCTGGTCCAGCTACCAGAGGTAACCTTGTGTTCTAGCTCTGCTGCCTGGTCCTGAGTAGCAGGGTGGGATAGGGAACTGCAGAGGAGCCAGGAAACTTCTGCTTTTCTCCAGGCTGTGTGTGCTTTGTCTCAGGGCTACAAAGGTAAGAGATGACATTTTCTGGTCCCTTACAGCAGGGGGATCTCCTCCAGGAGGGCTGTCTAAAAGGAGGTGTCTCTATGTTAGTGTGTGGTATCTGCTCTGTCAGGCACCAGCTCTGTCTCTTGGGCTAGCAGTTCTCTCCCCACAAGCTAAAAGACAATCTAAATGAATGTCTGCCTGAATAACTGAAATTCCCAAAAGCCTCGTGTCTCAATTAGTTAAACCTTCTCAGATTTGCCTGTTTCCCTGTTTTCCCACCCACTACCACACACATTAAATGCACTTATGAAAATATGTTAGTGTGTTATTTACCTGCTGACTGACAGCAGCATCAGCAGCATCCGGAGAGACATGTGGTCTCTGCTTGCCTTGCCCACCACATCTTTTTGCTGGGAACAGAAGCCCTTGAGGTGCCACCTTTTTCTAATAACAAATCACCATTGATCAGTCCTGGAAAGCATGTCTGGATCACTGTCTAGCAGAAGTTCTTAGTATAATCTGTTCTGGACACAGAGGGATTCAGGACCTGTTCAACAGCTGATTCTTCAGCTTGTTTCCCATCCTTGCTGCAGATTACGTCACCCTTCCAGTGAAGAGGAAGTCAGATGGCCTTTTGTCCCCATGCCAGCAGCACATCTGTCTGAACAGGTAACACTTTGAAGTACAGTGATGACCCTGAATGTTTGACACCACTTGTATTGATTTCTGCCCACTCTGCTTCCATTCTCTGGCAGTGCTTGCTTTGAGTAGATGTTCTTGGAGGCTTAAACCCAAAGCACAGAAGATAACAGGAATTTGTGTGGGCACATACAGCAGAGAAATGAGTCTGTGTTCTGTAGTCCTGATTCCTGGGGGGTCAATGGGAGTTCACCCATATGTGTGGGCCAGGGGGATACACAAGAGTTTATCCACATAAAGAATCCCTAAAATTCCCTCTCAATCCATTTTATTCTTGCTGCAAATGGAAACAGAATTGAGTTTGCTTTGAATTACAGATAATTCTCCTCAGGAATGAATATGAATATGAGCATGAAGCTGTTTGTGGCTGTGCTGTTTAACTTACTTGTTTCTTCCAGCCGTGAAGAGCGTAAGATTGATACTTTACAAGAGACGGATGGCTTCGAGAGGGTTCACAAAAATTTCAGTCCTGGTGAGATGGAAAGGTAATTAGCAAAAGAAGGCACTTGTTCCTAACTGTGTTTTCCTCCTCACTACAAGAGCAAGCAGTGACTTCACAGCTGGGTGACAAAGTGGTGCAATTTTAAACCCCAAAGTTGCTGAGTCTCTTTATAATCAGAGCCAGGTGTTTCTGGTTGTGGGGGTTTGGAGTTAGAGATGCAAGAAGGCTCTAAAACAGTGCAGAAACTACAAAGCTCTTGCCTATAACAGTCAAAACATGGTGGTGTGTTCCTTGTTTTATTGCTCATTACTTTCAGGACAAGTATCCAGTGATAAAGTGACACTAGGGACAGTTTTCTTGCACAGAAATGGGTGCCGAAAAATTCAAGTTATGGTTCTTGTATTGTCATTTCCCACAAGTCTGTTTTTTAATACTACAAATATATGTGTCCTGGGACTTGCAGGACAGGCTTTATGTCTTTCCTTACAACTGAGGAGGAAATAGAGCATCAAAGTCTCCCTGTATGCATGACAGGAGGGAGTTGAGGGTTAAACTGAACATTCCTGAGCTACTGAAAAGTCCAGGCCACATCATTTTTTCCCTCCTGCCTTACTCCTCACCCAGGAATAGCTGGAAGGGCTGATTCTCTGTTGGAGAAGTTGTCCTGGCCCTGTTTGCAGAAGGCATGAAATCACTGCTTGTGGGTGGAGGTTTGACATCCACAGTGAGGACAAGGTGTCTTCTTCCCCTTACAAAAGCCACTTTAACTTTTTAGGGTAGAGAAGATCGAGCAGCTGGAGAGGATGGTGTTGGACCTCCAACAGGATGTCCTCTCTCTGAAGAAGAAGGTGCAGAGGCTGGAATCTCTGTCCTTCCAGGAAGAGCCCCACCGGCAGCCGTGCGAGGTGGTGGAGCTCTTCAACGGCTACACCAAGGAGCAGCTCAAAGAGACCATCAGGTTTGACCAGAAAATCAGCACAGCCTGCAAGACTCTGCTCTACAAACTCTTCACCTCTGACTACATCCAGAGCCACTCCATCACGGGCCGCAGGGGCAACACCTTCCGGGAGGCCAAGCCCATGATGGACGAACGCTGCATCAAAATCATCAGGGTGCTGCTGAAGCAGAAGTTTGGGGATCACCTGAGTGACACCGTGATCACAGAGAAGATCCAGAACGTGCAGAAAGCCCTGAGGCAGAAGTTTAAGACAGAATGTCTGTGAGGCATGGGGGATTTGGTGTCTCTTCCTGCCATTCCCATGGGTGTACCTGAGCAGCCTTCCCAGGAAAGATGAGCCTGAGCAGCTGCTGTTCAGCAGATTTCCCCCAGGGAGCCAACCCAAGTGAACCATGTGCTAAACACAGCTCAAACCTTTCACTGCCAAACCTCTGCCTGCATTAATTGAGCAGGAGTTTTGCCCAGCTTGGCTTGGTTTTTGCACTCTATGCGTTCCTTCCCATCCAGTCTGTGTGCAAACCTCACTGTGGGTACATGTAATCACCTCTGTAATGCTTTGATGATGTGCTCAAAAACTCCAGGTCTCCATTTGGGTCCAAGAATGCGTCAGGAAGGCAGCTCTGTTCCACCTTGCAGTGGATTAGGAAGAAATGTTGGCTCTGGGATAGGCAGCCTAGCTGCAGACAGACTCTGTCACCCAACCCAGCTTCTCTCTGCATGCCTCTGGTTGCCTCCTTCTGCCTGTGGGACAATATTTACTCTCTTTGCTCCCAGGGAATGTGTTTTAAAGTTTCCTGCAGTAACAGAAAGGCTGACTCATTCAAATGATACCTTAAAGCATTCAGAGAAAGATAATTTGATTTTTTCCCTCTATTTTAATGTAGCCATATGGAAGAATTTTCTTCCCTGACAAAAACCTGCTGAACAAGAGAAGTGGTCACCCATGGAAATGACATTAATTTTCCTTTCAAGACCAGATTATTTCTATACAGGAGAAATCCTGTGCATTTTTATGACACAAGAGTGAGGGATGGAGGACAAAATATGGCCCAACTTTCCTTCAGATATCATACATATTGTGGACTAATAATCTCACTATTAATTAAATACAGTATTTTTATCCTAGGTAAGAAAAACCAAGTACAACCAGACACTTTGCTGCGAGACTATAGAGAAGAGCTAGAAAGACACATCTTCTCCTAAGTAGTTCAGAGCTGGAGTGTGGGTGGGTTAAAATTGTTCTAAACATTAAAAGAATGAGGTGCTGACACCAGTCCACTTAACAGAAGTGCTGCAAAATACCAAGCATTCCCTGTTACCGAGGCTTCTCAGACAAGAAATAGTTTTTCTCAGCTTAATTTTTAAATTATTCAGGAAAAGAAATGCCAGTGGGTTTACATTAATCAAAACATTTGGTATAATTTATATGTTTTGGTGTGTTTTCAAGTATTTAATTTCCTCAGTTACATGAGAAATAATAATGTAAAATAAATGTATTGGAGAAACAAGGAGCTGATTTGAAAGGGAAAAAAAAGAAATTGTTATTTTCAGAATTTTCCTCCACTTTCTGCCTTTTTTTCTTGAGGTAATCCATTGAAGTAGGGTTAATGCTATGATGTATTTTGGTTTTGGAGGGAGATAGGCTTGCCGATGTTTCTGGCTCTATTTTCATTGGATGTCTCTAACAGTCATGTTAAATTGCTGTAGGTAATAACTAAAGATATTCCTTCTGTTTTCCCAGTGCAAGTGATTTTCCTAGCTATTGTGCAAACACATCGGTGATGATTTCTGCTTTGTAGGGATCTTGATTGAGCAGCAGCTGGAGCAGGTCTGCTGTGGTCACTTAGAGCCAAGAGTGCATCCAGCCCTTGAAAATACACTGAAACTGAGCAGAACTGCCCCAAAACCTCCTCAATGCAGAAATATACTGCCAGAAACACAGGACCTTCCCATGGCAAGCCTTAGGTTGGAATCCCTGCTCAGGGAAACACCCCAGGTGATGTTCTTAATGCTGACTTATCAAAGAGAAGATTGTGGAAGCACAACTAGCTTTATCCTGCAGAACTTAAAACCTCATCTCATTCCACCCCATGCCATGGGCAGGGACACCTTCCACTGTCCCAGGTTGCTCCAAGCCCTGTCCAAACTGGCCTTGGACACTTCCAGGGATGGAGCAGCCACAGCTTCTCTGGGGAACCTGTGCCAGTGTCTCTCAATCTTCCTGCATGATGCTCCAACAGATCCCTCGCCAAGCAGCAGCCTGGAAAGCCATCTTAAAAATGTTATCTATTAAAATAAGTGCTGCTGCTGTCCTCCCCCACTGAGCCCCCTCTGACGAGCTGCAGATCATGACTGTGAGAGAAGGGAGAAAAAAGATCCTGGGAACGGACTTGCTGCGGGGTGCCACAGTTCCTGAAACACGCCAGCTCTAATCAGCTCCCTGGAAAGAGATGAGCTGGGTGACCTTTCTGCGTGAAAATCTCCCTCAGAGGTAACTTCCCAGCCTAACACGCTTGCTGGTATTCAGGAGTGCTCCTGGTAAGTGGGCTGATGGATGATGCTCTGCAGCTCCGTGCGCAGCACAGCCGCCGTGCTAACGAGCTGGCGCTCCAATGGGCCCTTCTCGGCTGTAAAAGTTGTCCTCAGATACTCTCAAAGGCTTTGATATGGCAGAGAGGGTTGAAGAAAGGCGACGCAGGCGGCTTTTCGTTAAACTTCATTTTTGAAAGTGTTTGTGAGCCGGAGGCAGCGTTTGCAGGCTAATTGGGAGCAGCGGCAGCCGCCGGCGATCAAACGTCACCGTGAGGATGCCCATGCTCTCACCTCCCTGAACCCTCCAGCTCCGGCTAATCAGCCAGGAGAAGGAGGATCACGCAGCACTGGGATGTGGCATTCCCTGGGGGATGCAGGGGTCAGGGCAGATAGAGGAGGAGGAGGGTTTGTGCCAGAGCCGCTTCGCTCGGGGATGTTCAAAGCCTGTGTTTCTCTTGAAGAGGTGAAGGGCAGCTCCACTGAATGGAATTAACCTCCCACTTTGAATGGATTAACGGGAAAAACTGGACAGGTCTTGCTGTTGAGATAAATTACTCTGCTGAAGGCTCAGCATCTTGTTAGAAATGGTGATACTCCTGCTCAGCCTCTGGGCTCTCTGGGTGCATGAGGGTGTGGAGAGTGAAAACAAGTGTCAAAACTCAGAAGGGTCTCCAAGGAGGTCTTGCATTTGGTTCAAAAGCAAAAGAAATGGTGCTTGTCAACCTTGGCAAATACAGGACAGGCATGGAACATCCAGTTCTCTCTCTCTCCAGCAGGAGCCAGAGCAGCAGGGCTGACCTCAGGGGTTTGACTCAACCAGGGTGGGCAGGAACTGAGCAGGGACCTCACAAGGCTCTGGGGCTTCCCAGCATCCCAAAACACCACGATGGGGCCCTGCCACACCACCCACCACCTGCTTACACCTCTTTTGTTTCCTTAGGAACCAGCTGGAAGCTGCATGTTTCTCACTGGCAGCAATACACAGGTTTTCAGGGAAAGATAGGAGCCTTCCCAGCCTGCTCTCTATCAACCTTTACATTTTAGCTGGGCCGACATGAGGCTTCTGCAATTTCATAAAAAGCACAGAATTGTTTGAATTGGAAGGGACCATTAAAGGTCATCTGGTTTCAACCCCCTGCAAAGAGCAGGGACATCATCAACTTGATCAGGTTGCTCAAAGCCCCATCTAACCTGGCCTTGATTGTTTCCAAGGATGGTACATCAACAGTTTCTCTAGGCAACCTGTGCCAGTGTTTAAAAAAAAAAAAAAAAATTCCAGTTGCAGAGGTGCTGCTGGCAGGATGATTTCATGTGGGGAAAAAAACCAGCCAAAACAAGCAGGAGATTCTTTGGTGTTTAACCCCATTTATTTCAAACTAGTTTCCTTGACCCTGCCTGGGGGATTCCATGTCCAGTACAGGCAGATTTTAATTTTCCCATTATGTGGCCTGTAGGAAACACTGACTGCTGAGTCTCTCAATGCCTGCACTGTGTGCATCCCCCAGAAACCATAACACATTCACTTAATGACATGCAGACTGTGAGTATCAGATAAAGAAATAATGTTTAAATGGAACTAAATCCCTCCCAGGGTTTTAATCAAGGCTTACAAAGCCTGGCTGCCTTTACATGAGCCCCAGACAGCCATCTCTGTCTGCCTGTGCTCTGATCTGGTTGGATGCACTTGGGAAAATCTTCTTCACTGGAGGAGTGGTGCAGTGCATGGTGGAAGTGTCTTTGAGATCTTCCATCAGGCAGCTGCAGGGACAGGGGTGTGACACAGGGACAGCTCAGCTGGGGGATGAAAGAAATACCAGTTCTGGTAAGTCATTGTCTTATTTTGTTCCAAAAAGCCAGGAAAAATAAAACAACACACGTAGAGTGTGGCCCCAGAGCTATATGTGTGCATTGTGTTTGCACTTCTGGACTATTTTTTTATAAAAGTAAGTCTTAATATAATTTTACTTTTGTCTTAAAAGTATACCTGATTTTTTTTTTTTTTGAGAGTGCCTGTCCATGCCTGGTAGGTGTGCAAATACATCAGATTTTGTACTTTAAGCATTCTTTTATGTCTCTGCCTCAGTCACATATTCATTACACTTCACTTTTACCAGAATTTCTCTGTCTGCAGTACATGATTACATTATTCTAACTCGTATCTCTCCATCTCCCCCACCTTTTCAGAGCTGAATGGAACTGGGGAGATCATTATTAAAACACAGAAAGCACAGAAATACAATTAACCAGAGCACCAGCTCTCTGTGTGCTGAATACACGGAGGAAATAAAAGGGCCTTCCACTTCTAATAAAATCTGGCCGTGAATTGCCTCATAAAAGCTTGGATGATTTATATTCAGAGGCCAAGAAGAGAGAAGAGAGAGAGCTTGGAGCCTTCTGACAGCAGGTTGATCTCCTTGCCTTGATGCACAGTCCAGTGAAAATGCCCTGGAAGATTTGGAATCAGGTGAGATGATGTGCTCAGAGGATGAGCTTCAGGCCTTGATGAAACCCTTGAGACACAGGGCCACAGGCTGGTAAAGTCCCTCCCAGAGAAATATTAGTCCCACTGAGGTTGCTGGAGCTCTTCCTGCTGCCTCCTGAGGTCTCAGCCCTCACTTTGGTTCTTGCCCAAGTCACTGGATGGTGGAGGAAGAACCCCACAGAGGTGTGGTGTTTTCTCAACCCGGTTCTTGCCCCACTTGGCTCTCCCAGGGTCTCAGGAAGGTTTTGGGTCATGGACATGGCTTCTCAGCTTCTTCACCTCTGTGCTGGAAGATGAAGGTGGTGAGGAACATGCCCCAGGTGTCCTCTTGTCACCAGCATGTTTCTGCCATCCCAGGACATCACTGTTCTCATGGGATGCAGTTTGGTGACATGCTGACTTTTAAGGATATGTTTGACTGGGTGAGTTCTTTTGTTTGGCACAGGGGTTTAGCTGAAGCCAAGGGGATTGTGCCTAACTCAGTAATGGAGAGATTAACAGCCCAGAAAGCCAGGGTTGCACGGTGCTCATTGATTGTTTCTCTTAAATATAAGCAGCATAGCCCAGAGTGTCAGGCATCCGAGGGGAGAGGGGACTGCAGAACTGATGTACTCCTGCTAATGAATAATCGTTAAACTCCAAAGGAGTTTATTATTATTGCCATTAATTCTGGTTGTACTGTGCCCAGAGACAAGGAAGGTGGAGAAAGACGAGTTCATGACCTACATATTACAGGCTAGATTTTATCCTGGTAATATGAGAAAATCGATCATTTCTTAAGTGAGAGGACTTCAGAGGAGCAACATCATTGCTTTTATGTGTTCAACAAGCTCACTGGAGTCGTGCTGGAGAAGGGTCAAATCCCTCTTCTGCATATCCTAAGGTGAGGAGTTGGTTTGCCCTCAGTTTCCCAGAGGCAGGAGGGAAGCAGGGAACACCATCCAGCGTTCTCACCTTCACCTGTGTTAGAATTTCTCCTCCATGCTAACCTGAGTCTCCCTGAGGTTTTACATGACCTGAATTCAGAATAAATTGCCAAAAGTCACAGAAAGCCATAGGAAGACCCCTTCAGCCATTACAGGATGGACTGAAGTCAGGGGTTTAATGTTGGACCTTAAAGTGATTTGGACCAAGAATAAAATACTGTCATGATGTGAGAACCCCACTCTTCTTATCACTCCCCAAATGACTTGAGAACGTTCCTTTGCACCTCTGAGCAAGAGGACTCCTTCCTCTCCTGGAAACTAAAAAGTGAAAGTAGCTACAGACCACCCACAAAAAAATACCTGTTGTAATTTGTGCAGACCAAAAGGGAGCTGCAAACTGCTCTCTGCCTGTAGGGTTTTTGAGCAGTGTTTTTCCCAACTCTCTTTAGAGATGAACCAGGGAGAAGTTGGGTTTGCTTTCTGCAGAAGTGCTGCCTCCCCATTTGGACATGTTTATGGATTTCTTGGCTCAGGATGGAAGGAGCAAATATGAATGTATTCATGACCCTTCCAATGAGGTCTTTAGGGTCTAAAAATTGAATCAGCCACTTTAATGAATTGTCTTGCTAGACGAATTTTACACCTTACTCTCATTTTGCCATTAATTCAATTAATTCCTATTTATATAATACTGAGTGCTGGTTTAGTCAATGCTCTGAGGAGTGGGGTAGGAATGTTTATTTGTGGGAGGGAAAGTAATTCCTGAGAAAGCAAGGAGCAGACCTACTTTCTGGTGAATAATTTGAAAGTTGGAACTGTCATCCCTGTATTTTTTCCTATAATTGCTGCAGACTGTGACCCACTTTTTTGTGCTTGCACAGCTTAGAGGGCTGCATTTACCAGGTCACTAGAGAGTCACCAACACAAACCAGGGAAATGTGGGCATTTCCAAAGAGCTGAGAGAGGGTAGGACATACCAGTTCTGTTCTTTAGGAAAAATAACCCACTAACCCTGCCTGCCCTGGCAAAACTGTGTCATGAATTTGGAGTAATCTTTGATGACAAATGGCCTGGAAAGTGGCAAAGGAAAAAGCTCATGTTCTCTTGTGAGAAGAAAGATGAGTTAATTCTTGATTAGGAAAGACAGCAAGTGGAGACACTTCCAGCTATGTGGACATTGTCTTGACATTGCCTGTTAAATGCTTAATGATGACAGTTAGTATGAATTAGCTACAGAAGATGTTTTATTGTGTTTTGTGGTCCCCAGGGCAGACATGCCACAGACTTTTAAAGAGAGTAAAACTGGAGAAGGGCCTCTATACAGGCTCATTTTGAATTTGTAATGTCAGGTTATTAAGAATATTGAACAGTCAAAAAAGCAACATGTGGCTTCCATATAGTGCAGGTTAAACTTCTGCATGTTCTGTCTTTTTAAATAAAAGCGTGGAAAAGTGGATGGTTCCCAAAATGAGAGGCAGAAACACACATGAACACGGGAATTGGTTTTTACATTTTCCAGGCTGAAAACTGGAATAATATTTTTGGCAAGAGGCTGAACTGGCAGCTCTTCCCATCCCTTTCCCAGGATGTCAATGCAGGGTCCAATCTTCATCGCTGAAATCAGTATGAGTTTTTCTCAATACCTTTGACCATCAGAAATTCAGATACAAGAAAAAAAAAAGTCATCAGAACTCACCAGGATCCAATTTTCCATCCCTGGATTTCAATTTGACAACAACAATCCATAGAAATAATCCAAATATGATTTTTGCTGCAGACAGGAAGTAGAGAGGGTGCTGAGGGCTCTCGTGTTGTTTGATCAGTTTAAAGCCTTTCCTGCAGAAACTGAAATTCTGCTTGAAACATGCTGGGTGCATTTACAGGCAGAGAGATGAGATGAGTAAATCTTCTTCAGCTTGGAGCAGCCTCCCCCAGACCTTTATGTTTATCCACTTAAATGCAAAGGCAAGTTTTGTTTTTTCTGGCTTATCTGTGGATTCACCCTGAGTGCTTCTGGTTCAGCCATCCACTTCAGGAAAAGAAGAACCAAAGAAGTGCCAGCTCTTTCCCCCAGCCCAGCCTTTCCTGCCCTGTGATGTTAATGAGTGACAATGCTTCACGAGGCTTTTTCACAGGCTATTGCTGCTCAAATCGCTTTGGTGCACTGGGACTCTTATTTACTGGGTATATCAAGAGCTTTCTGCAGAGCAGAGGAATAAAGACAAATGAAGTGCTGTGGCTACAATTCCCATAATGGTCTGACCTTTATTTGTCTCAGAATCAAGTTTTAAAGAGTGGGTCCCTCACCAGGCACGTTGGGGATGCATAGCACAGCTTTGTCCCTCTCCTCCATAACTCACACTTCCAAAAGGCAACACTTCCCATCCAAACTGAGGAGTTCTTGGGAACTGGACAAAGCTATTTCTCTTCCTGGTTAAAATCACTAAAATGTGAGACTGATGAGCTTATTACCCAGGGTGATTTTAGTTGAGAAGAGAGGCCAGGGCAGCTCTGTGTCTCCATCCCTGCAACCTCCTCATTGCGTTGGGCTCTGAGTAGGGGAGGAATCATGGCGATTTGGGTAAACAATATTTCTTTGGAAGTGGTGATAGCTGAGACATTAAAGCAGTCAGGAGAAATGAGAAGGACTCTCTGATGTACCAAATATTTACCTGACTCTGTGACAGAGCAAGCCCCAGCCTCTCCCCAAATCTAGGGAAGTCCTTCAAGCAGCAGTATGAACTCCATCACATATGGCAGGGAACTGCTGGATGGAGCCTGGGCAGGGGGGGTGAGGAAAGATAATTTCTGAAACTCTCTTGCCTTTCAGTACAAAACCAGCACCCCCTCACTGATCTTTGAGGTCGCTTCCAACATTCTATGATTGGACCTACAGCACCAGCTTGTGCATAAATAAATATGGATACTGGGATTTCTTTCCCAGAACATTTGGATTCTTTCACTTCAAGCCCCCAGTTTTTCTAGTCCCATGGGGGACTTGAAATAAGAGTGGCTGCAAAGGTGATGCTCTGTGGCCAGATCCAAACCCTCTGGGGCAAGTGATGTCCTGTCAAAGCAGCGAGAAACCTGACAGTGGCACAGAGTGCTGCAATTTTTTTCCTTCTCATTTTGGCACTGAGAAAATGCTTTTGGCCTCTTCTGTCCCAAGAGGAGCTGGACGCAGGTGTTTGACAGTGCTGTGAACACAAAACGAGAGCCATCAAACCCGTGGGCGAGGTGTAATATCTTCACTGTCCACATCCGTTTGGAAAGGTGCTTTAAGGCAGCTCTATCCCCAGCTGGCATTAGCAAGGGATTTCTGGACTCACACTGTACCATTTCTGAAGAGATATCAGCCCTGGATATTAAAGAGCCTCTAAGGGAAAAGGAACAGCTGCAAAATGTTTTTTGTAGACTGGAGGTGCAGCTCTGGCAACACTAAATCTGGGACGTCAACAAGCAGATTAAACAAGATGGTTTAGCTCTTAGAGCCAGCCTCAGGCTTGCCAGTGATATTGGTTATGAGAGGCTGTAATTGAAAGGAAGTCTGATATCTCTAAATCTCAGAAGGTTTGGAAGCTGTGGGTGATGGTGTGCAGGTGTGGGTGGTGCATCTCCACCCCACAATGAACCACTTCACCTCTCTTGTAAGCATTCCCAGATCATCTCAGTCAGCATTACATTAGGAATTAGCACTTCCTGGCATCAAAACATGGAGCAGGATTGTTAATTACTTATTCCATCTACTTTCCTTTCCTTTGCCCTTTTGTCTGTGTGGAGAAGGATGAGTGTGTGTGTGGCTCGGGGGTTTTAATCACAATTCTTTTTATTATCTCATGCAAAGAGTTCTTACAGCCTACAGGGGACCAGATTTTACAGCTCACACTTGCAGAAGTGGGGCTCTGAAGTGTCTCTCCCCCATCGTCACCTACAAAATTTGATTTTGTTCAGGGTGTCAACTTCTGTTTCTCAGGAACAATTTTACTTCTTTCTTCACTGGACATAAATACATCTGTTTTGTTTGTTTTTTTTTTTTGTTATTCAGAAAAGAAATGAGGAAACAAAACCCTCCCTTATTCTCACTGCTCAACTTTGATAAAACTATAGCTTAGAAAACTCTACATATTAATAGTGTGAATCACTTAAGTGAGGTACATTATGTTTTCAATTTCCATGATGCTTTTAGTGTAGGCAACTTATCAGGGGCTGCCTTTTAATCTGTTGTAGCAATCTTGAGCATTAAAGCCAGCTTATTTCATAAAGGGATGTATTCCTTTCACTGGGGAGGTTAATATCACCCATGATTATATTTGACATTTAGGCCTGGCATATTATTTTTCATACCCTGTCTGAGCCTAACTACCCACTCCTCGCATGAGCAGGGTTTGAAGTGGGTACATTTCAAATCTCTGCACACATCCATGAGTGCCATCCTAACAGCCTCATCGCTGCAAATAGGAAAAGACAATTTAATGAACGAAACGGGGAGGGTGAATTCAGTAAATGGAAATTTCTCTGCTGGGTAAGCGAGCAAAGGGTAAATGTTGTTGCACATTGCTGCTGAAATTGTGGAAGGGGAGAGGGTGCTGTGCTCCTTGGAGGAAAGTCTCCAGAGCATCCTCACTGGGAACTGCAGTGTGTTGGAGCCAGCAGGGCCTTGATGTGGCCTTTTGGTGTTTGATTTTGTTAAATCCCTGTCCTATTTTAGGCTTTGTCTGCTCAGCCTCAGAGCCTCAGTTATGTCCTGATGAGCTTTGGAAACAGAGCTGGACTGAAAGGGAAGAATGGGACATGAGGAGACAGCAGTTCAGGAGAAGGAAAAAGTAATTGGAAGTAAATTACCACCAATTTCTGAGGCACAACAATGCATAAGGTATTTCTTGGAGGATTCAAACAACTGGGCTTGAAAAAACTCCCTTCCCAAAATTCCATGTCATCAAACATCATTTCCACAGTCTCATCCTTTGATTTATTTTCAAAGGCAGCTAATAATGCTCCCATAAACTCTTCTGCCTTTGTCTTCTATCTGATCCTGACACAGAGGAAAGACCCCAAACAGTGAGAGCAGCAGCTCTGCCCTTTGTTTCCTGCAGTGCAGGGAATTGGAGACAAAAGGGACTGTGTAGGACTACAAGAGCAAACCTAAACATTCAACAAAAGAGAGAATAACCAGATTCCAGGCTCTCTGAACACTGCTTGGGTGAAGACACCAATATATGGGATCAGAGCCCTTTGCTACCTGACACAGCCCTGAGTGCCATGGGGACTGCTGGATTTCAGAGTGGAAGCTCCACTTGGCAAATCTAAGTAGAGCTCAGCAAAATGTCATCAAAATGAAGCCATTTGCATTAATTGCAAAACTCCCTAAACTTAACAGGGCCAAGATTTTATCCTGAAATTCCTCTATTGCTCTCAGATATGTGTTAATATACCTTGAAAACATATATTAATTATGGAAAACCAGGGTGTGAGGATGTCACAGAAATCTGCTCCACCATGCACCTTTATCTGATCTATCATTTCCATTCCTGTTTCCACAAATCCCATAGACTTGGAGACTTGATTTTTTTGCTGCACAATTGGCTCCAGTGTCTTTACCCCTGGGGAAGCCTTCCCAATTCCTGACTCCCACCTAGTATGGGTTAGAGAAGGTCCAGAGGTGGGTTTAGGGTACAGATGACCTTGCCTGTCCTTTGAGAAGTGATCAAATGGAATATTTTTGTTTTATGAGACACATCTTTGGGCAAGCTGATGGCTTTTCATGCACCAGCCCCAAATTTTTAAGCCCACCAGATTTCACCTGTGGCACAACACTGCTTAAACAGAGCTGCTCATGGAGAAACCCAGGACTAGTCAAAGGAAGATCCCTTGGGAAATGCATCTCTGGACCCCCTGTTTCCTCCCCGTCACCCCCAAACTAATTCACTCTGCATTCAGACCCAGCTCCAATCAGAACTCCTGTGCTCACACCGTGAGGTTTTTAACAACTGCAATTTTGTTTAACATTGCCCCCAAAGAGCTCTGTAGTGTTTTGCAGAGCTCCAAGTACAAGAGCTTCTTGAATCTTTCCCCTAAGTATTCCAGCTGCTGTCAGGAAAGAAAATTAGAAGAGTGTGGTCCTGCCTTCCCCTGTCTCATTTAGAGGCTGTGATTCATGTTTTACAGCATCCTGCTCCCATTACCCAGCTCTGCTTTCCGGGGGTTTGTTCTGCAGCTCCTCACACAGCAGCAGGACTAATGAGTTTTTATGTCCCATGGGTTTGTATCCTTTATCTCATATCTGTTCTCTTTTATTTCAGTAACCCTGATCCCTCATCCTGCCCCTTGACCATTCTGTCCAGGAGAGACAGGGCAGGGGAAGAGATGTTTTCTGATGTTTTCCAGCTGCATGGATGCAGACTGGTCCACCAGCATGGGCTGAAGGGCCAGCAGCACACTGCCACCAGAAAATGCAATGGATGAAATTTTTGATCGTTCCATTTAATTACTCAGGCCACACTTTTCACAAAAGTTCTATTTCAGACCCTTCCTGCCTTTCTCCCATCCACCCTTCTCCTCACAACTGAGTGATTTTAAACATTGGTGATGAACTGAACATGAGAAGCTGCCAGATCAACCTGCACAGTTGCGGAAACCTCTTCTCCTTTGGAAACCAGGATAAAAATCCAGCTGCAGGGACTTTGAAAAGGCAGGGAGAGGATTCTACAAACAGTTCCTACCAGGCAATGCTTGTGAATGCTATTTGATAAGAGCTTTTCAGCATAGTGGGGTGGAACAGCTGAACTCGTTTATGAAAATGCCTTTTCTATCAACATTCAAATACTTTGCAAGGCAGGATTGTTTCAAACAAAATTAATTCTGTAAAAAAGAGAAGATTTCTCTACTATCACATCTAATTGTGGTATTAGGGAGGAAAATGTCATTTTGAATGGACTTTTTGGAAGGCAAATTTGGTTATTTATAGCCATACTTTGTAAAAATTGGTCAGAGCAATTTGCAAATGGAAGGGAAGCTCATTAATTTTTTTCTCTCCCTTTCTTCTGCCAGGGCAAACAGCTGCTCTTGGGCTGTGCTCAGAGTGGAGCTCTCTGCAGACCAGCAGTGCCACTGCACCAGTGTCAGGCTACAGCAAAAAGGTGGCAAAACCATCATCTGGATGATCACTATGTCATTTCAAACTCTTTTGGTTAGGGGAGGAGAATTTCAAGGTAAGAGTGAATTAATAACATCTAATGCTGGTGACTTCCCTGGGTTTCTGTGCTCGAACTCAGGGCTGGGGTTTCCATCAAAGGTGTCCATCCCAGGAGTGCTCCTGGTGGCTCTGGAGAGCTCTGCTGTGCTCCATCCATCCTGCAAGGATGAGCTCTGTTCCCCTGCATTGCTGTCAGAGCTCATCTTCCTCCTTGGGCACCCTGCCCCTCTCCAGCTGCTGCTCTAAAAGCAGGTCTACAGTGAGCTCTGACTTTGCCTGAGTTCCTGAGAGGCTGAGCTCTGCTTGTCCAAGCTTTCCAAGGAGATAAATGCTGGCACAGGCCCTGCGTTGCTAATTAGCACACAGTTAATGAGCTGGCATCCCCTGAACAGGCACTGGTGGTGCACTAACACTGGCTGGTTGTGCATGGTGATAACTGGGAGCAATTTTACTGCACATCTCTCCTCATGAAACCTGCCTGGGGAGGTTTTGAGGGGAGCTGGTGATGGAGCAGGACATCACCAACTCACCTTTGGTCTGGATGGTGCTTCCCAACCTCATTCCCAGGCTGAGATGCTGTAGGACATTTTCCAATGGGTGTGTAACAGGAACAGACACTTTCAGGCTGTGATGTGAACTCAGCTCAAGCTGGTCCCAAAACCACCCCAGAGTCCTGAAAGCTTTCAGCTCTACCAGATTTGTTCCTGCAGCTCAGCTGCTGGGGCTGCAAAGTGTTTGGCATGATGTCCACAACTCCGCACAAAGAAAGCCAAAAAGTCTGGTTAAAATTGGTGGGGAGGGTGGTCCTGACAGTTCAATTAATACAGGGATTGGGACATAAAAATCCAGCAGGAAATGTTATGTACATTTGTAAAGTGTTACTTGCTAGGCAGAAAAAGATATAATGATGGTGCTTTATTTGGAAATTAATACGAGCCCATTTCACTGCCCAGGGAGAGCCAAGGGAGCCTGTGGCTCTGTGCTTGGATCTTGACACCAGCTTCTACCTCCACCTGTTCAAACCCAGCATCACTTTTAACTTTTTGTACAAACAAGAGTGAAAACAACACTAAGTCCTTCATCGTGAAGTACAGAAACATTATTTTTCTTTGTAAGTCATCATAAATTACAGCTGGAAAAGCAAACACTGCTCCACCTGTGTGCCCACTGAATCCTTTTAAGCTCCTATAAAATACAATGCTCTCCCTACGGACACAAAGTCCTTGCTGAAAAGCCCAAGGATAACATGAACTGACCAAAGAAGTGGAGGACTTTAATCTTTGCTTTGACATCTCCTAAATTGCAGCCCTGCTACTGCTCAGAGCCACCTGCTTCCTCTTCCCACTAACCAAGCCCAGGCTATTTAGCTCCAGCCTCCAATTTCGCTCTTCATTATTTGCTGGCTACTCAGAGCTGCTGCACTTGGGAAAATTGCTGTTTCCACGTGCCAGCCTGGCTGTGCTGTGCTTCTCTCCAACTGCTTGGCTGCTGTGTGTGCATGGCTGCATCCAGGTGCAAACAGCTGGGAAACCTCTGCTGCAAAAATGCAAGTGCTTCCCTTTTGATTATTCCCTCTGTCATTCCTGGCAGTTTGGGGGTTTGGCTGCCTGTTCTGTGAGGTTTTCTGTCTTTGGAATGTGCTGAGGAAGGGGGGTTTAGTGTTGAGGTGAGAGCTGGGGTTGGGTGGAGTGAGAGGCAAAGCCCAGGCTGGGCTTTTCATATGGGAGGAAAAATGTGAGCAGAGAGATCAGGCTTTGTCTTCCAGAGTCAGGCAGTGCTGAAAACCTGCTGGGGTCTGGGAAGCAGGTAAGAAAGATGGTGATTCCCAAGGCAGTCTCGTTTTCCTGGTTCAGGAAACTTAATTACCAGCAGTGCCAGCTTTGTTTTAGATGAGGGAACATTTTCTGTATCAGACAAATTCAGGCAGGAGATCAATCCCATGGAGTCATCACCCCCAGTGAGAAGGGCAGATGGCATTTTATAGCTCTGTCAGAATCCTTAAACCCACCAAGTCTTGGGAAGAAATAGGAGCAGACAAAACTTTCTCTGTGTGCAGCAAGATGTTGTTAGAGCAAGCTGGAAATGGGACTTCCTGGCACATCAATATTTGACTGGGGTGATGTGGGGGCGGCATTGATTGCATCGTGGCTTTGATGCATTGTCACTTCAAAGCACCAAACTCCCCAAATAGTTGAGGA
Source organism: Lichenostomus cassidix (assembly GCF_008360975.1). Classification (NCBI taxonomy): domain Eukaryota; kingdom Metazoa; phylum Chordata; class Aves; order Passeriformes; family Meliphagidae; genus Lichenostomus; species Lichenostomus cassidix. The sequence continues at coordinate 6,249,133 of NC_139500.1, read as the reverse complement.
TCTGTACAGATGTTGACAGGTGATTATAAATCCATGCAGAGATGGGAAAACCCAGTCTTTGGGGAGTGCTTCAAAGCTGAGGCTGAGAATGTTGCAAATGTTATGAAATATTTCAAAGTCTGTCAAGTGGGAGCTGTGCTTTTAGATTAGGTTAAGAAATGTATGGGCTAATTTTGGAAGACTCTCCAGCACTTACTGTGGATTATGGATTCTCTTTTAATCTTTAAATGACTGCACTTTTAGTTTTCAAAAAAGAAAAAAAGCCTCGAAGAAACCTGACAAAAGTATTTTTCCATACACTCAGTTTGAAGGCAACTCCCAAATGACTGCAGTTGGTGAATCATACAGAGCATTTTGCTAACAAAAATGGTCAAATAGGTCAAATGAGTGGTTCCTGATTTGGAACCTGCGCCACTCCTGGCACAGAGAAGGAAGCAGCATCAGGAAACAGCTGCAGGGGAACCACTGCCTGCTCACTGCTTCTCCTGCTTCTTCATCTTTCCAGCTGAGTGTTTCCCCAGCCTTACAGGAGCAACCCAGACCTGAGAGAGGAGCCTGAACCTCCTTGGCTGCTGCATTTCGGCTTCTCCCTTACTTACACAATCCTAGAATTGTTCGTGTTTGAAGAGACGTAAAGATCATCTAATTCCAACTTCGTCTGCCACTTGCCCACCTTCCAGCCGTGCCCATCTTCACCAGAATAAATCCCTAGTGTCCCGTTTCTCGCCGTGAATCACATCTGGTAACTCTGCTTTTTTAAACTGCCTCTGCCCTTCAGCCAGATGCTGCACCCGCCTAATTTTAGTCCCACGAGTCAGGGCAGATTTTTGACAGGGCAATATTTATTTTTTGCCTGTTAGCCGGGGTGGAAGCCTTCTCCACACACTGCAAGGACCGAGGCGTCTGCTCCATCTCCATTAGCGGTGTCACTGGAAACACAAGACCAGCTTTGGGCTTGCAGGGACAGACTTTTAGCAGCCTGCATCACGGCAGCCAGCAGCTCTGCTCATTAAAACAAAGTGAAGGACTGGCTGCTAATGGAGTGCCAAGTGGCTTTTTCCTCCTTCTTTTCCTTGCTGTGTGCAGGGAAAAAAAATAGAGTGAGCTTCTTGAACCTCTTCATTGTAAGCCGATGTGTTACTCGCTAAAAAACCTGTCAAAATCAAGAGGAAAGAATTATAATTCTGATGTTCAGTTGCGTGATTTCTTTGTCCCTTTGAGTCAAAGCATTGTTTTAAATTATTTCAGCCATCAAAGCTTATTTGGCAGAGATTAAAATTCAAAATGAGTTTAAGAAAAGATAAAGAACCATTTGGCTTGTTTTAATTCCCCTTGTCTTTGTGGGAGTTAGTGTGAATGAAACAGAAAAATACATTTGGGTATGAGTGGTGCTGGAGAGCAGAAAACTGAAATTTGAGCCTAAAAATCAACACATATTTATGTAGGCACAGTATTTTTTTTTTTAAGATTCTTTATTTCAGATACTGAAGGAACCCAAGACATTACGAAAATGCCAAAAAAGAGAAATATCGTACTTTATAGCAGCTCTAGAGCTATGGAGGCAGATATTGCTTCTCTTGAAGGCAATTTGCAGTGTGGGAATGTTACTCTGGTTCCTGCATTAGGCTGTAAACCTGGTACTGTAGGTACCTTCTCTGCATTCAGACATCTGCAGGTGATAAGCAGAGGTCAGCGCTCAGGAGTGAGTGAAAAACCTCTTTTGGGATTTCATTTTGTGATAATTGTCGAATTTCTTTTCAGTTAGAATAAAGCATCTCTCCCAGCAGCGAATCTTGCGCTTTTCCCCGAGTTTCCAAAATGAGTTCACGAGCCTTCAACAAGGGAAACCGTGTGAATCACTGAAATGGAATGTTTGCTGCTGAGCCTCCGTGGCAGAGCTTGCTCCCAGGCTGTGAGGTGCACAGACATTCCAAACCCACATTCCCCCCATGGCTGGTGCCAAACAGAGAGATAATGAGGCTCAGCCTTGCTGCTTTGCCTGCCTGCTGCTTGGAGAGGTGGAACGAGGTCCTGGGAGAGAGCATCTTCAGTCTGATCCACAGCCAGCAGTTTTGGGGGATCTGTCACATGCTGGGTGATGCTGGTGTGTGAAATGACATTTCCCTGGCGCCGAGGGGGAGCTGCAGTGACAGTGGCTGCAGTGGCAGCTCTGCAGCATCACTAGGTTTCTAATGCAAGCCCCTCCAGGAGGTTTTCCAACCATCTCATTCTTGGCCAAAACCAGAGCTGCTGCTCCTGTTTCTGTTTGAATTTCTCACTGAGGACACATTTCAGCAATGGGAGGAGGTTCTGCTCCCCCAAACTGCCTTGGTGGGATTCTGGGATTAGAGACAGAAAACCAGTTCTGGTGCTCTCTGCCTCTGAGCAGCAAAGGTGGAACATCTGCATGTGTCCAGATGTTGAAGCACAGGAGTTATGGCAATGCAGTGTTAGTAAAGCAAGTAGCTGCAGAGGTGTTTGTGTGAGAGTGCTAATAAGGACATGCAGAATGCAAACCTGCCGGAGATATGAATATATTGTGCATTTATGCTACAGAGAAACCCCCAGCAAGGATTTCCCTCCAAAGCCTCTTCTGTGAGCAGTGGTGGGAAGGTATCGTGCACTCAGGTAAAGTTTTAAAGGGTTACCTGGTGTTAAAATTAACATCCTGTGCAGTTTTCTGCTGGGGAAGGAGCATTTTAGGGGCTATGGTTACAAACTAATACAAAGCTCTGTGTTGCTTCCTGACTTGGGCAGGTTTACCTGCTTTTTTCTTGTCCTGTGTCCTACAACAGGAAAAAGAAAATTAAATGGGGACTGGTCATCCTGAGGGTGAAATGTGAGTGTCCCTGAGTACAGAGAGCTGAAGGAGGAGGGAAAGTTAATTAATCCATCAGGCTGAAATCCCCAGTGTCAGCTATTCTTTTCCACCAGAGTGTGTTGACAGTCAGAGCCCATGAGCAGCCCAAGGATGACAACAAACAGGAAACTTGGGACCAAAATGAGGGAAGGAAAACTCAGTTTTCTTGGTAAAACTTGTGGCAGATGCCACATGGGAGTCAAGAAAAATAAAAGAAGCAAATATGAGGTGCCAGGGGAGGCAAAGGAGAAGCAAGCATTTTTCTAATCCCTGAATCTGACAGCCAGTTTATATGAAATAAACTCTGAAGGCTCCTGCCTTCCCCAAGGTATTTTCTTTCTAAATAGATCTATAGATACCCTAATTAGTCAAAGGAGAATCACAGGAGTTAATCCCTAATCATGTAAATGTGTTGTTTCAATTAATTAATGCACGTGGCACTTGTGCTCTAGTGATCGGCACCCTAAGGAAAGACAGAGGAAAATAATCATATTTAACAGTCTGCTCCCATTAATTCCTCCAAACACTAATGGGGTGTCAAAGCTTCCCATAGTCTTTCTCTATAATTCAGTGTTGTTTTGCACTGTTATAAATTAGCTGGAATCACAGGCTGGAAGTTATAGTTTTGGAAAAAAGAAAGAACAAAGACTGTTTTTTGGGGGGTTGGTATTTTTTTTTTATGACTCCATGAAGGGGTGCAAAGAAGTGGAGAAGTGAAAAAACACTATTTTTTGGGTGCTGATGGGGTTTTTCTAGTCTGTAGAATTATAGGGGGATTGTTAGAGCAAGCAGAGAGACCTGGAAGAAGAAAACAAGTCACCAAAGAGAATATTTGCAGCCATGAAACAATTTTTTCCTTAATTAAGCACCTTCCTGACCTACCTAAAATATCTACCCAAACCATTTCCACTGTTTTTTTGCCAAATGTTAGCTTTTCAGCTCAGACAGTCATGATGAAGGTTAATAAAAAGGACATGTTTATATAAACCTGAGGGGACTGTAATGTCCTTTTTGTGCTGTTTCTGAGAACTGGAAGCACCAGAATCAGAATTAAAAGCTGCTTTATTAAGGAAAAGACATAAAAGGAATATGTGGAACAAGGCTGGTGAGGGATGGATGAGCCCTTCAGAGCAGACAGCACAGAATGGGGGGCACAGGAAAAAGTTCTGCCCCCTTGGCAAGATAAAAATACCCACAAATGGGATGACAGAGGCAACTGTGGAGCCAGTAATTACCTCCTGCACAGGGCAAAGGCTGCTTTTATGGAAAGGCAGAGCACTGTTGGGTCTGTCTGAGGTCTCTGTGGAGAGGTGTGATGTTTGCAGAGGTTGTTCTGTTTTAGTTTGCACTGACCAGCAGCAAACATGCCCTTTTTGCAGCCCATTTTTGGGGATTTGGAGCTCCAAGGTGAGGGGTGATGCTCAGGGTGGAGGATGTGCAGGAGAAAAGTCCTCAAGGTGCTGGTGGGACCTGCAGAGTTTGTGGTCCATAAAGCCCTTTGTGCTTGTCCTGAGAGCAAACAGCCCCAGACTGGTGGTTCTTCTCCAGAATAAATACAATTATTGGAAATAATTGAAGAAGTAATTAGAGAAGAGGCAGAGACAATTGAATTGCAGAGGCCAGGGTGTGCTATGGCTGTAAAAATTGGGAATTTTGTGTCTGTTCTATCCCATGTAGGTTGTGGACAGGACTGAGAGGAGCTCTGGGGCACTGGCAGCCTGGGGAAGCTGAGGTTCATGGCTCTTGGGGTACATTTGATTTTGGCTGCTTTGTACCTGACTGTACAGCTCAAGGTCTGATCTATCCTGCTGTAAATACCATTTCTTGGAAAACTCTTTGGAAATGCACAGGGTCTGGGGGCAATGCTGGGGGCAAGTTGGATCTCTTTGACTCCTTGGACCAAATCTATATATTATAAATTGGATTTTTTGGAATCTTTTTTCTTTCCCTTTCCTGGAGAACTCTCACTGCAGCTTCCCCAAAGGCTTTCTCCTTCTCCTGGAAAGCAGGCAAAGAAAGTTCATCACAAATCACTCAGAGTTTCCCAGCTTTTCTCAGGGGGATGAAGAGGAAGGGTTTGCAATAACAAACTGTGAGCCTTGCCCTGCTCTGCAGCATCCCAGCATAAACCCCAACCCACAGTGGCTGAGCCACTTCACATCTGTGTGATGCTCAATGCAATTAGAAGCTCTTTTTTCTCAATTTATTGGGCTGGGTAGGGGAACATCTGAATTTTCTGTGGCATTTTTCCCCCACCTGTTGCTACAGTAACTGTTTTGTCAGGCTGCTGATTTGGGTGTTTGAGTGACAGAAGGTTTAATTTTGCTTTAGCAAATTATCCCTTTCATCTGAGCGTGATTTCCTCGGGTGCAGAATTCCTTGTGCAGCTTTCCATCACTTCAGAGAGCATCTTTTTTAAAGATCACATCTCTCTGATTCCCACTCAGAGCAAGAAACTTTCCGTTTGTCCATTTGCTGGACTGGCTGTGATTCACTTCTCTCCTTTGCTGCCCAATCTCCTAGTGTGTAACCTGGTGGTGATTTAAAACCAGAGTCAGCTCCAAACCTTAGTGAAAAGAGACAGTCAGGACCTATAGAAAGTAAGTGGATTGCAGAGGGGAAAATCACGAGTCTATTCTGAAGTCCAAGGACATCACTGAAAAGCACAGGAAGGTGCTGCTTCACCCAAAATAAACCAAATTTGTCTTTGCCCAGTGTGGAGCAATGCTGGCAGCAGGGTTGGGATTTGCAATTATTTTACTGTTTTACCTAAACTGATCAAGAACTATTACAAGATAATGCTGATTATTTTCTTCTTGTTGGTTCTTTCTCTCTTTTTTTTTTTTTTTTTTTAATGTAATTATTCTGAAGCTTAGAAACTGTGCTAATCTCCTGCTGAAATGTACTTATAACCAGTTAATTGCCACTTGTTTCACTGAGCTGGAGTGTGCCTGCTCCAGAGAGGTCAAGAAGAAATTGCCCATTTCTGAACAGCTTGGAAAGAAATCTGAAAAGCTGAAATCCCAATTATTCCCCCCCTATTCTGTTCTGGAGCACTGTAATAATTTATAAAAGCAGCACTTGTCTGCTTGAAATTTTGCATTTTCTTTCCCAGTTTACAAATCCCTTGTTTGGGTTAAGAACTTCCTACTAACTCCCAGCAAAATTTTCTTAGAAACTCCAGTGCAGACAAAAAAATTGGAATTTTTGTCTGTTCTGTTCACCTGTGTCCAACCTCCCCTCCTGTTGCTCCTGTTTTCCAAGCAGATTTACACCTGATTTACTCCCATTTCAGGGGAACAGGGGAAGGCTCCGGGAGCTGTTTGCCATCAGCAGTGTCGCAGGGTCCCCCCGGTGTGGAGCATCCTGGACCCGGCGGCGTTTGCTGCATCCCCGCGCTCTGGCGATGAGTGATGGAGCTCTGCCACCTTGTGGGGTTGTCACCGCGTCGCCTCGTCTGCCTGTCAGGTTTCATACCCAGAGATAGCTTTTCTTACTTTATACCTTACAGGGAGCTCAAAAAACAAATTTGCGAGGTGCTGGAAAACACAGCTGGAAATCCTTTGATAGTGGAGATCACACTTGATGCTAAAAGTGATAATTTCAGGGAAATGTCTTGGAAGAAATGTGACTTTTGCATTGACTGTAGTGCTCTTCCCTGTGGGTTTTTGGTGCTCTCAGTGCTCCTGGGCAGGATCTCAATGGATGCAGGAGGAGCAGGGTGAGGTCTGCAGGTCAGGACCAGAGGGTCAGTGGTACCTTGGACAGTTCCAGGGATCCAGGGACAGCCACAGCTCCCCTGGGCAACATGTGCCGGGCCCTCCCCACCCTCACAGTGAAGAATTCCTTCCTAACATCGAATTTTAATCTACTCTCTTTCAGTTTGAAGCCATTCCCCCTTGTCCTGTCACTACACTTCCAGCAACCCCTCAGAAGTCCCTCAGGTTTTGAAGATTCCTTCACCCCACACGTGGGATGCTTTGGATAATTTGTTGGCGAGTTCTATGGATCTGATCTATTGCACAGCAAGAAAATATTCTGAGGCAGTTATTCTGAGGTAAAACTTTAATTTAGGAATACCTTATCTGTCCCAGGCACAGCAGAGATATTGTCCCCATCTCTTTAAGTTTACCACCTGGGAGACTTTTCAGCCACAAATAATCAAGAGTTGCTATTCTGGGTATTCAGAACTGTGTGACAGGTTAAAAACAAATAAAAATAACCCTCCAAAGCACAGAACAGGTTTCTGATCTCTGCTGCCTTCCACCTGTGGGACTTTATAGGAGAATAAACTCCCACAGACTTGGTTTGCTTTAAAAGAATAAAATAATAGAGGTGCTAGATTTGGAAGAAAATCTGCTCTGTTTTTGTTTAAATGGTTGCTATTGTTTGCTCTGCTCTTTTGGGAAGGAATGACTCACCACCTGAAATCGGTATGTGCTCAGAAAAGGTTTCAATTTTAACTAAAAAGTCAACAAAATTTATCTCCAAGCAGCTATAGATAATTTATGATGCCAGGTCTCATTTGTGGCAACACAGAATATCAAAACAATTCCCTCCCCCAACCAGAAGGAGTTGTAATTCTTAAAGGAAATAAAGCAAACAAGGGAGCTTGAGCTAACAGCACCAAACTGCAGGATAATCTGCAGGATTATCCTTTAGGTATTGATCTCAAGAAAGAGAGGAGCAGCTGCAGAATCCTCTCAGGGCAAAATAATTGTGTCTGAAAGCTTGTTTGCCAACTGATCTGTATCCAGAGCAAAGGAATTATTTTGGCCTTTGTGGGGGGCAGGGGGAAATGTCAGACATGATAATTTAGTTTGCTGCTGGGATGATGCTGGGAAAGCATCACAACCTGCTGAGGCTCTGCACCACTGAGTTTCCTCTTTAAATATGGTGTTGGGGTTTTTTTTTATTTTATTTTTACCCCTCAGAAAAGCCATGCTGTCCTTGTGCCTTCTTAGCTGTTTCATGGAGGGAAGTGCTTTCCCTCTTCAAAGTCCTTCTGGCACTGCTGGAAATGACAGTGTTTGCACCCCTCTGCCCCCTCATTCTCTGTCCTGTCCCACGTTGGGAACAGCAGTGTGACATTGGGGTGGCAGAGTCCCTGTGAAGCCCAAAGGATGCTCCAGGGCAGCCTCAGAGGGCTGTGGGCAGAGCACAGATCTGGGTGATGCTGGCTGGCAGCCTCAGCTGAGCTGATATTTAGGCTGGGACTGAAAAATTGGTATTTTATGCTGAAATTCTGAGGCTGAAGTGAGGAGAGGCAGAGCAGGCTGTGAGCAGGGGCAGCTGGAGGAGGGATGAGCATCTGGGAGAGATGCTGTGAGCTCCCTTTGTGCCACCAACAAACCTGGCTCTGTTGGAGCCCTGAGGCTGGAGGAAGACAGAGCAGGAAGGAATATTGCCTGTCCTGGAAGTGGGAGCACTACAAAGCCTGCATTGAGGGAGGGGGATGAACTGAGAGGATCCTTTGAGTCCTTGGAAACCTTCCTGAGTGACTCTGAGGCGCTTTGGAGTTGTCTTTGCTTGCTGAGGGATGCATTGACAGAGCCTGACCTCATTTCCCCTGGAGCACAGACCTCTGTGTATTCCCTCTGCTTTAGCAATCCAAAAGCTCTGTCTTTCTCCCATTTGTTTGAATAAGATCCCCACATATCTCTCCTGGGTGGGGGCTGTCCTGCTCTCTTTCCTTGTGCATCCCCAAAATGAGCCATCTCAAAATTAACTTCAGAGCCATTTATAACTGTTCTTTTCAAACCTGCCTTGCATTAGATTGAATCCCTTTGAGCTCTGCAGCCTTGTTGCCAGTTTTATGACAGTTCTCACCTGGGTGGCAGCTCCTTTGGGAAGCCACTGCTTGCTCTGGCTCCTGCTGCAAATCCCTGCTCCCCTGAGGTCTGTGTGACCCCTTGTCATCACTGCTTGGCTGGAACAGCTCTGCCCTGGCCTTTTGGTGTGGTTTGACTTCCTCTGTCCCCTCTCTTGAATGGAGAGGGAACCCTCTCCCTCCATTCCACCAATAGAGTCTCACGGGGGAGGAGGAACAGCAGATCCAAAAGCCATCTGGGGAGGATGAATGTGCAGCTTAATCATGCAAAGGAAGCCAAAGATGTACAGAACAGGATTTTTTGACTCTAAGCCATGAAGTTACTCAGTCATTTTTCTCCTCTCTCCTTTCCTGCTGTGAAAACTCTGTATGGTGCCCAGGGAGGTGCAGATGTAGGGATTCTTCCATTTGCCATCAGCTACTTCTGGAAGAAAATATGCAGGAGACTAAAAAGTCAGTGCTCCTGGAGGAGGAACAGGACTAAAATCCCATCTGGAGTTTGCAGGGCAGTTTTCAGAGTTGAGGTGGATAGCACTGAGAGGACACTGTCCCGTCATGTCATCACATCTGGCAAGACCAGGGCAGGGGAGGTGGAGACCAACCTGCCTCAAAACCACCGTGTAAGAACTTTTAGTTCTGGGTGAGTTTAAGGGAGGAAAGGAGAATGTATCTTCCTGGACATCCAGCCATGGCTGTGCTGGGGGTCTTGTTGCTGGTGTTTTGGTGTGGTACAGCTCTATTCCAGCAGGACTTTGGGGAAAACCCCTGGGAACACAGGAACATGCTGGAGTGGTGTGGTGATGGGGACCAGGGTCACCGGGGTTCAGGGTGCTCCTCACAGCAGGGAAGGACTTTTTGCAGTGACAAGTGAACGCTGCAAAACTCAGCTTGGGGAAGCACCAAGAAAATGCCTGAGGGTGTTTCACCTGCTGTTCTCTCCCTTCAGCAGAGGAGGAACTGCTGAGCAGGACATGCTGTGCAGCACATCAAGCTTGAGGCCGGCTTTGGGCTTTTTCTGAGAGAAAAGATTTTGAGTGGGGACCAAATCTCCCGTTCCAGTCTCTGGGGTGTGTATAGCTCACGTGAAATGAAACTATTTCCATCCTGCCTGTTGAGCTGCTGCTGCTGCTGAGACATCTCTGTGCCGGCTGCCCTCACATCAATAGATGGCAGCAGCTTTTCGGGAGATGCTGGAGGAGCCTTTAGTTACTGGAGCTCAGATTTTCCCTTCCCTGCCTTCCCCTGGCTCTCAGCCCAGCCTCCTGCCACAGCCCGAACTGTAGATGGCAGCAGGAAAAAGATCTTCCTATTTCTTTGTGGCTTCTGCTCTGGATAGTATTTTCCTGCTGCTGGCTCTTGGGCCCCGCTGGCTCTGGGTTTTTGGGTCAGGTCACAGCCCTGGCTGGGCTTAGGTAATTTTGCAGGCTTGGATGACTGGGTTGAGAGAATTTTCCAGCAATCTGCATGGGGTGTGAGTGGAAAACACCCGGGAGTGCCCAGGGGGTTGTGAAGGGGGGATGTTCCCACCAAACCACACATCACAGCAGTCCAAAAGTTGTGCTACAAACTGGTGCCTCACAGCCAAGAGGGAAAAGTGGCTCCTGGTGAAGGAGAGAGGGTTAAAACAAGAGTTGTGCTGGCAGAGAGATTGTGCCATCTCCATCCTTGGAGGTTTTCAGAGCTTGACTGGACTAGGCTTCAACATCCTGAGTTAACTTCAAACTTAGCCCTGAAAGGGTTGGATCAGGAATATCCAGATATCCTCAGAAAGGAGGTTGGATCCAGAGGTTTTCTGTGCTTGTCAGTCTCCTCTCTGGCTTTCTGCTCAGCTGTTCTGACAACACTCAGCTGGGCTATTATAACCTGGTTTTCTCTGCCTTCTAAGCCATTGCTGCTCCTTCTTGAGGCAGGGATAGATGAGTCTTCAGAAACTCCATCTAGGCTGTTTGGCACCTCACAAAAAACAGTCAGTGTGTCCTGGGTGTGCCTGTGGGACACTGAGGCCACATCCATCCATGTCTCCCAGGTACAGCCATAAACCCTCCCAAGGTGCTCTTGAGACTCTATGTAGTGAATTTGTCTAAAGTTTCACTTTTGGTCAATGTAACAGGAGTTTGTCGCTGTTGAGCAGCTAGCAGAGTAATGAATGCATCGGTTCTCAGTGGCAAGAAGGAATGACCTTTATTGTTTTGATTTCATCACATTTATAGAGTTCTCAAAAGTCACCCAGATTGGTCAGTCAGAAGCCTTCCCCCAGGCCTGATTGGCCAGGCCTGCACTGCCCAAGTTCTGGGACACTGTTCCAAAAACATCCAAACTTTATCTTTATTTACAAAACACAAAAAAAACTTCTCATGGGAAAAACTGTGCTAGCCACAGGAGTTTAGCGAGCTGAAGTCCTAAGGAACTTGGAGCACTTGAAGAAAATAATGCCCAAGAGAGGAGGAAATTTTACCATGGTATTTGCAAGCTAGGAAGAAAAATCTAGATTAAGGTGAATCACAGAAAACGTTGCCTTGAAATGAGAGCTATTAGCTATTAGAGTAACTCATGAGGAGAGAATATTTAGGCTATTTAATGCACCATAAATTACATAGGAATTCTCATGCTTTAACTCCGTAGTCACTTGATTTAAATCTGCTTCTCTCCCCGGCTTCCTATAATTACAGCATAGCTACCAGCCACATCCCAGCCACCTGCAGTGCCTGTTCCCAGTGAAAGGGACTCCCAGATGTTCTCCACCTCTCGGCACAAGGTCCCACATCTATGGGGTCTCTGTGGTGGAGCTGCCGAGTCCCAGTCCCGCCCCGCCAGCGGCTCTTGAACCGCCCGGCTGCTTTTCACTCTGCATCTCTCTTTGTGGAGCTGGGAAAGCATCCAGAGCAGCTGTGTTAGGACCTGTCAATCTCAAATTGCAAAGTCATAAGGAGGGAAAATAATCATCGTAATAATAATAATAATAAAGTCATCAACTTGTCTTACCCTCTAACAGAAAAAACGTTTTGGTTGGAGGTTTGCATTAGCTATAATTTTCTCCAAGCTGATTTCTCCCTGTGATGCCACTATACAGCCTCTAAACGATGCTCAGGCAAATTCTCCTCTGACATTCATCTCTGTTTACAGAGCTCATCCAAAAACAAGAGGCCTTTTCTTCACTTTATTCAGCATCGCCATGACTCGGTTGCCAAGGCATCAGCCTTTGATTCCTGCAGTTTGGCTCTGACCAGTGATGCCTGACACCTCCTGATCATTGAGTGGTGAGTTCAGGCACCCCAGCACCCATCCTGCTGCTGATGGCATCGTGTCACCAAGGTGGGACATCTCCCTGCACCACCCAGGTTTGGTGAGCTCCTTCCCAAGCCTGACATTGGGGCCTGCCTTCAAGCCTGATTTGTCAAGGGCTAAATCACAGGTGGGAAGGAATCTGGGAAAATATTTTGTTGTGGCTTGTGCATTTATGGATGTTCAGCCAAAATCAGCTTCATTTTCTGGCTGAATGGAAGGGCTGGTCAAGAGGACTCTGAGACAGGACTCATGAAGCCCTTGAAGGGTCAGGAGCAAAGCTCAGGATCCCAACCACACCACCTTCATCAGCTGGAGCACATCTGTCCTCGAACACCCAGGGATTTCTGGAAAAACAACATCTGCCTAACCCTCTGTCCTGAGTCAATCACTTGTTCAGAGTCTGAGCTGATCTTGGATGAGAGCTCTCTTAGCAGACCCTCTAAGCCCCCCATCCCTGCACTGCTGCTAAAGCTGCCAATATTTATTTATAGCTCTGAATCCAAGTGTGATCCATGGAAAAAATGTTTCTCCTTTTCTGGTTTTCCACCAAAAAAAAAAAAAAGAAACACGTTCTAAGCTGCACAGCATGCCAAGGAAAAAGAGTGGAGGGAAGCGAGTTGGGAAGGGACGGAGACTGAATCTTGATGCCTTTAAGTCACTCAGATGAAGTTCATTTCTCCTTGTCTGTACAAGGTTGGACTCTTTGCATTTTCATGGTAAATTTGTTTACCGAGCCGTTGTTGAAATTCTGGAAGCAGAGAAAATGCATTTGCTCCATAACCTTTCCGGATCTGACAAGTCCTATAAAATCTATTAAAGCCTTTAATGAAATCCCCGCTCGGAGCCAGCTCCCATGAATGAATGTGGAATCGGAATTTAAATTAAAATGTTGTTTTTGTAGTCTGTGGGCTTTAGCCTTGACAGAAATTAAAGGGACAGTTCACATTTTGGGAGCTGTTGCTTTCTCCCTGTAGTTTTTCACCACCACGGAACTCCTCTCCTTGCAGAGGATGAGTGTTTGAAGCTCTTTTCCTCCTGCTGAGCCTGTGGCCAGTTGGGAGCCCTCAGCTGCAAGCACAAAACCTGCTACACTGAATAATCTTAATTAGAAAAGAGTAAATTGCTTAATAGGCAGAACTGTCCTTTAAATAAGATGCAGAACTCTTGTTAGCAAATGGAGGGGTTTTGGGTCCAATCCTCCCTCTGAGGAGATGGGAGCTGGCCTTGTTGCAGGGATAACCACTGTGGTCAAGGGCATCCTCAAACACTTCCCTGTCCCCCTGCCATCAGCCACTCGAGGACATGCTGTGGCTCAGCCCAGGTCTTGGCACTGTGGAGACACTTCCAAGCAAGCCTCGGTAAGGAGCCTGGTGTAAATCCACTGGATGTGCTTGGCTTTGCCCAGCCAAGGATTTAATTTCCATATGTAAATACAGGTCTGTGTGTGCAGGGGGTGTGCAAGCAGTTCATTATTTTTGATCTCTTCTGCACTGAGCAATGTCCCACAGTGAAAATGTGTCTGAGCCTTGAAGAGAAAAGGCTGCTCAGAGTTTTGATCACCTTCTTGGGAGCTTTGACCTCCAGCTGGCCCAGCACTGGTCAGGGGTGTGCCAGAGTTATCTGGGTCTCTGCCTCCTTCCTCCAGTGAAAATTTGCCAGGGTTTGCTGGGTTTGGTTTCCCATAGAGTGATGCCACCAGCTGTCCCCTCTGCCTCTTTGGGGTGTGTTTTCCAGCAAGAAGTGACAAAAGTCTGCCTTTGTTTCTTCACACAGGTTGGCTCATTTTTAACATATTTTGGATTTATGTATTTGCCCCCAACTGCGTCAGCTCTTGCCATTCCCTGCAAGGAATCAGCTCTTCACCTGTGAGAAGGAAACATCCATCCTCCTTTTCTTGGAGCCAAAAGCTGCTCCAGCTCTGGAGCTCCCCAGCTGCAATTGCTCATTCATGGGCTGGGAGGTGACCAGAGGTGGCTTCAAAAGGTACCCAATTCATTTCATTTTGGGGATTTTAGCTCCTATTTACTCTTTTAACAGCTTGCAACTCCTTCTGTTTGTGTTTCTCCCCTTGCAAGGTTTATTTTTATCCAGAGGGGCCATTTGGCCTGGATTTATGCCATGTGATGGGCTCCTCTTGCCAGGCTGAAGAGTCCCCACTCAATGCCTGAAAGGGGAGGATATCTGGTAATCTACAGTCTCAACCTGGGCTCAAGTGTTACTCAGCTCCTTCTTGATGTCCTTTTCATTACAGCTGATTCCAGAAACACCTTCCCAGTCCCCAAACCTGCACTGGTCAGTGTTACACTGCAGGGTCTCAGCCCAGGCTGGTGACTGTTAGGAGTAAAGCATTATGAGCAGGGTTGCAGAGCACAAATAAATGCTTAATAAACACATGTAAACAGTCATTTGGTTCATGGCTGATAAAGTTTCATGGTCCATTTTATCACTGAGTGTGCAGAGGAGGAAGGCTCAGGATTCAGGATGCTGCTGGCTGTGGCCCAACCCTCTCCCCTGTCCTGCAAGAGGTTTGGGTGTGATACCAAATCATGAATCCCAAAATGGTTTAGGTTGAAAGGGATGAGCCTTAAGGCTCATTTCATTCCAACCCCTGCAATGGGCAGGGACACCTTCCACTATTCTAGGTTGCTCCAAGCCCCCTCCAAACTGGCCTTGGACACTTCCAGGGATGGGGCAGCCAATGTTTCTCTGGCCAGCCTGTGCCAGGGCCTCCCCACCCTCATGGGGAAGAATTCATTCCTAATATTCAATCTAATGCTGTCCTCTAGCAGTGTGAAGCCATTTCCCCTGGTCCTGGCCATGCCCTTGCCCAAAACCCTTCTCCATCTCTCTTGGAGCCCCCTTAGGCACTGGAAGAGGCTCTGAGGTCTCTCCAGATTCTTCTCTTTTCCAGGTTGAACACCCCCAGCTCTCCCAGCCTGGCTCTAAAGCAGAGCTGCTCCAGCTCTTGTAGCATCTTCATCCTTTTTATGTTGGGGGTTCCAGAGCTGGACACAGCACTCCAGGTAAAGTCATGGACTTGTTTGGATCATGCACCGGTTCCTCCAGTCTGGGAGGACAGCTCTGCCTCCAAAGTGTGCCAGGAGACAAAAGAAAAGGGTGATTTCTGGCATGGGTGATAGCACAGAGAGAGATCTCATTCAGCAGGATGCTCAGCACCCAAACAACAGAGGAGGAAGCTCTTCTTCTAAGGAAGCTGCTTGTGTTGAAACCTCTTTGGGCCAGGAGAGCAGCAGTGGGCAGGAGATCCTCCAGAAGGCGAGAGCCTGTTTTCAGTGCAGAAAAGGAGGGAAACTCATTAGTGCAATGTGAAGTGAAACAGAAAATGCCTAAATTTGTTGGCAAAATGGCAGGAGGAGGGAAGAAAATGCTCTTTCTATGTCAATGCTTTGCTGGAAGGATGGTGAAAAGTTTTGTGCTTGTTCCTTTTTCTTTAACTCAGGTTGTTACAAAGCAATCCATGCTGTTTCTAAGAAAAAAAAATCATTAAGTTTCACTTTGAAAATGTCAAAACAAAATGTTTTGGCATTTCTGAAGTGAAACATTTCATTAAAAATGCTGCATCTGAGTGTTTTGACATTTTTAAAATCCGCTCTCCTCCTCCTCCTCCCATCTTCTCAACCTAAATTTGTTAATATTTTTAGTCCTTCTAAAACTTAATTTCCCAGCAAACATAGTAGTAGTTAAAAAATAAATTGCTGCTTTTTGTATACTGAAAACTGTGAGCAACGGGCAAGCTGGGCAGCTGAACTGAGGTTGCCACTGTCTTACAGCCTCAGCTGTCATTTCCATGGTGCAAAAGGATTGTGTAATCAGGATTTTGCACTGAGAGCTTCATTCCCTTTTTATTTCTTTAGAATCTGAGTGGTAAGGACACCTGAAATGCAAAAATTGCCCAGGTGGTGGGGGGTGAAGCAGGTTGGGAGCTGGGTGATGATGCTGATGCCCCCTTGCCTTCCTCCTACTCCTGGTGGCACCACTAGTTCAAGCAGTGGCTGCCCTGGAACATGAAATGACTGCAGGGAATTGTCTTGGTGCTTCATTTGGGAGAGCATGTGGAGATGGAGGGAGACAGGCAGCCCTGCAATCCAACACGGTGGGCTGCTTGCTTGGTTCTGAGTGTTTCCCACCTACCAGCAGCCACCACCATCCTTCCAGCCCCCCTGGCACACCCTGGGCATGCACCAAGCCCCTCCAGCCAGAGCCAACTGCTGATGCTCCGAGCCTGTTCCAAACGGGCCGAGTCAAACGCTATCAAAAGCTGCCTTTCAAGTGATGCTTTTTGTGCAGTGAGGGAAGAGCTGGCAGGACGTGTCACTTGTGGCAGAGTGTGATAGTCACCTACAAAGGCTTGAGGTGTTTGTCAAAGGGGATGGGGAAGCCTCTGAAGCCAAGAGATGCTTTCAAGAGGAGAGCGCTCCGTGCGCCCCGTCACTCGGAGATGAAAGGATCCAGGCTCTGCTGCATTGCTTGCTGCTGCAGCCCCAGCAATTGCACACCCTTTCCCTGCCAAACACTGCCTAAATTAAAGGGGAAAAGGGAAGAAAATGTGTGGGTTTTCTGTTTCAAAGCCACTGGCTGCAGGAGTTGGGCTGTTGATGGGCACAGCCAGTACAGGCTCAGGGGAGCACTGCTGGCTTGGCTGGTGTCACTGCATGGGGGGAAATCAAGTTGATCCACCCCTGATCCTCTTGTCACAGCACCTGGCAGAGTCCCAGCCCCTGCTCCTGCCACAGGAGAGGCTCACACTGAGTTCTAGGTGGGGCTGATGGAATATGGCACTTTTGCTGCTAAAACACAAAGCAGCCTGGTCTAGCAGAAAGTGTCCCTGCTCTTGGCAGGAACTTGGATTGAGATAATCTTTCAGGTCCTTTCCAAGCCAAACCATTCCAGGATTTTCTCTGGTGGCCAGTTGATTCCCCAGGGCTGCAATGCCTTTGTCCTGCATCACTCGACCTCTGCATAAATGACCTTCAGAAGTCCCTTCCAGCCTCACCTGCATTTAAGTGTGCTCATCCAAGCCTGCCTGTCTCCTTGGATCCCTCCACTTCTCCTCTTTTTTAAACAAACATTAAGAAAATAAGGCGGAAGGGAGGTGGTGGTTCAGGAACATAAAGTCCCACAAAGAAAATTATCTCCCTTTCACTTGAGTTTTTTGAAAGCTGCTGGGTTGCAAAGGCTGTTCTGTTGATTGCAGTTTTAGTCCTTGATTATGCAGTAATGGAAGCATCAGAAATCATCAAGCTTCCTTCCTCAATTTGAGTTTGCCCTTCATCCCGTGGTTTCAGACTAAGGAGAAAATGGTCATTTGGAAGAGGAAGGAAGGAAAGAAAAACCCCAACACGATATTGTTTATCTCCCTTAAAGTCACAGCTCTTTATTTGCCATTCGCGTTTTACAGCTTGGCCATCTGACAGATCAATTAGCAACTGCTTCATACACGAGCAATAAAACCTTCCACGGGGAAACTTTTCCTCAGGCTGAAAAGTACTTTTGTGACTTTCTTACAGAAGGAGGAAACGCCAGGTTGCTCCTCAAACCAGGAATTCCCAGGTAAGAATTTGACAGAGGATTTCAAAGGGCCTGTTAGCCCTCATGCAGTGGGCTCTGGGCTAAGGGTTGACTTCAGTGAGCAAGAAACGAGATCAGAAAGTTAAAAGAGGAGGAAAGCACCAGTAAGGGGAGTTTTTGGTGATGGAGATGAGCCTGACCATCCTTTCCCTTTCAGTGTATTTGCCCTCTGATGGTTGGTAACACCTGGGCAGGGACTAAGCAGTTAAACAACTGAGTTAGGTTTGTTATTTCTAGGGCAAAAGTACAGAAATACAAAAATAAAGTCTGTATTTTAAAGTTTATATGTGTGCACACCTATTTGCCCACAAGGATTTATAGACTTTTGTGTAGATAAGAATGTAGATAAGGACGTTCCAAAGTTCACAAAATGGGCCAAAATTAATGTAACCCCCAATTTTAGGGCATTGCAGCTGAATAAAGCCTTGGATTTTGGGGTAGTGGAGCTGCTGAAAGTGACTCTGCTGCGTTGGCACCTCATTTCTGGGGAGAAGGTGAAGCTTTGGCCATCCTACCATTCCTGGGAGGCTGTTCCTGCTCTCATGGTGCCCCAGGCAGCTGATGGGTCTGCACCTCTCACAGTGGCTGAGCACTTTTCTCTCTCGTATTTTTTTTTTTTTAAACTCCAATCTGTTTGCACTTCTCCCCCCTCCCCATCATCATCCCTTAGGCCTTCTGGGGAAAGAAAGAAACAGCCTCTCTGTTTTTAATCAACCTAATTAGTGTATCTTTAATACAATTAGAGGGAAATTTTACCGCTCCCCCCCTCCCCATGTATCAATTAAAGCCCCACAGTTGCAGGGTAAATTTTTAATCCATTTAGGACCATCTCCCCCAGCCCCGCATCCCCCTCCTCCTCCCGCCTGGCAGAGTGTTGCTTCCTCCTCCGTTTTCTTTGGGAGTCTGTTCAAACAGCACATTGTGAGGAGTAAATAAATTACTCTCTGCCCCCTTGCCCTCTCCTCCACGGCAGCCGGCCCCGTTCCAGGCAGCTGCCCTGATTGTAGGGCAGGCGCAGGGGGGAAGGGGATCGCACAAAGCCGGGGCTGCACGCTCCGGGTCGGGGGGGTCGCGCTGTTCATCCTCCTTTCTTCTATTCTTCGTCCCCTCTTCTGCATCTTGATTTTTTTTTTTTTGGAGGGGGGATCTCGGGGTGTTTGGGAATTAGTGTCTAATTTTGTGGCATGTTCCCACCTTCCCCCCCCCCAGTGGGTTTTTCTCCCCTCGGGGGTCTCGGTGGGGTGGTGGGTTATCACCCTGCTTCTGTGGTTGTGGCTCCTGTCCCCAAGATGCTGTGTGGGAAGTTGTGGGGTCCCAGTGTGCCTGGCTGCCTCCCCTTCCCACTGCCATTCCTGTGTGGAAAGAGCCTTGGGCTGAGCTAAATTTAGAGAGAACAGCTCTGCCTCATGCCAGCACCTATAGAGCACTGGCTCAGCCCCATCCTGCCCTGCACCCAGCCAGAGCAGCTTGGGGAGCACGAGGTATCTCTTGGTGGAGCAGCACATAAACAACGAGAGCATTTTCTTGGGTTTGGGCATGTTTTTCATGTCATAAACACAAATGGTTGCTGGATCTGCAAAGCCCAAATGGAAACTACCAAATGGGGTGTTCTAGAGTTGGAATCGTAGAATTTCCCATCTCTGCTCCTCTGAAGCTCCCCGAGATGGTTCCTGCTCGGGATACTTCACTCCAGTTTCTGCAGAACTTGAGGGACCAGCCCAGAGAGCTGCTTAATTAGTGCATGTTCATTTGCAGGCTCCTGAGGGAGGTCGAGGGCTCTGGTCTGGATCCCTGCAGCATGGCACCCTGAAGGGATGGACCCTGGGAGGGAACCAGGAAGGAGAAGGCAGGATCTCACCTTCTCTGCTCTATTTTCACATGTGGGTACAAGAGCTTGTTCACAGAGGTGCAGGTGAAGCTCTGGGTGCTGTGGGGCCAGAGGCTGACCCTACACACCCCCTGCCTGCTGTCCCAGCACGGGGTGGTGGCCTGGGAACCCAACCACAGCCAGCAACTGAACTGCCCTCCAGAAAGCCCTGCCAGAGGCTCGTTATCATCCTGCAAACACAATTAGTAGCCTTGCTGCTGCCTTTTCGAGGTAGATGGGTGAGATTTCCCTCTCTGAATTTCTCCCCAGCTGGCCCACAACTACAAGGTCCTGCCTTTATGGATCACCGAGTCCCTGCGCCTTCTTAATGAACCTGCGTTTAATGCTTGACTTCTCCGTGTCATGTTTAATTACAGCAGCTGTAACTTCCTCGTTGGTTGGCTTGAAATAATATCTAAGTGCTTCTGAGCTTTAGAGCCTTGTTATTCTTCTATAATTAGAGTTTTAAGGCTGGTGTGAGCCATCTCTGTAAAACAGGCAGCCATTTGCCAGGCGTGCTTAGTGCCAGGCTTCAGGTTTCCCAAAGATAGGAAAGAGAGGCTGTTAATGAAGATCTGGCAGGTTTAGATGGAAGGAGAGGCATGCCTGGGGTGCAAGAGGTGGCAGCCATGGTCTGTGGCTTGCTGACACTGGAGCATCTTGCTGAGCATTTCAAAGCTCAAATGTCATCAAGGAAGAGACACAAAACAGCTCCTCAGGGTGTATCAGGCACAGGAGTGTGGTGCTTCTTTTGCTTAACGTTGGTTTTGCCTCCTTTCATCTTTGAATACACTGCTTTTTCCCTGAGAAGGGCTGGGGTTGGGGAGATTTGGGGTTCTCCTTGTCTCTTCATGTCCCCTCTGCTTCAGTGTGTGAGTGATGACCCTCCTGGGAACGGGATGAGCATCAGCCTGTGGGAATGATCTTGGAGACCTGAGGTGACACGATGGGTGAGACAGCAGCCAACTTGCAGAACAAGTGGCCTTTTAGGACCTGCCAGCTCGGGAGAGAAGGGGGCTTTGAGCGGGGAGAGAGCACCCCATTTACAGCACATCTGCGCTCCTGCAGAGGGGCCTGAGTGTTCCCTCCTCTCAATCTCCCCCTCTATATTTGCTGCCTTTTAAAGGAAGGGTTTTATTCCTGCAAAAGGGGAGGGATTGATGCCTTTTTCTTTACTTTCTCTTCAGGTAGCTGTGTTGTTGAGGCAGCTGCAATGAGAGGTTGAGCCTGCAGACCCACAGCCCAGCTGGAGGGGCTTGTGCTGCCCATGGTGGGGGGCTGAGCCCCAGTGACCCCCCAGCTCTGCCCTTGCTCTGTCTGGGGGGCCTGGGGGTACAGGGGGTGGGGGACACAGGGGTTTCTTGGCCCAGGAATGGCTCCTGTCCTGGTGGGTATGGTATGTTTTCAAGCATTACAGGGCCAGTGCAACCCCCAGAAACAAGGTGAGAACTCATATTCTCAAATAACTCTTCTAGTTTAATATAAACTCTCACACTTTTTAAATTCCCAACAGCTTGAGGGGCTCATTGTCCCAGTTGAGGCAGAAAAAGCCCCAGCCTGTGATGGATTTTGAGCCACCAGCAGGGTACATGTAAGGATTGAGCCCCAGATCCTCACAGTATGGGACAGAAATATGGGAATAGACTGAGCTGGAGAGCCAGGGAAGCACTGGGCTCACAGGAGCTGGAGATAGAGCACCCCATGGGCCACAGCAACTCCTTAGTGTGGTTATCCCTTCAGCCCTTTGGAAAGCAGAAAAGGACAGCCTGCTGATCCATCCATAAATTGGGATTAGTTAAAAAAGACCAGGACAATCCACCCTGATACATCAATTTACACTGTAAACTCTTCCCTGAAGTATTTGCATTTGGAGGCAAGATCCCAAATCCATCAGAGCTCAGGGTGAGACCACGGCATAGGACCTCACACTCGTGGCCACGGGGAACCTCATCTCCTCCCGAAATCCTAGTGGAGTACCGAGTATTAAGAGGGCTTTTTCCAGCGAGAAGGGGATGGTGAGGAGTGACAGTCTCTGAATTGCAATTTGAAACGTTTACAGCCCAGTCAATCCTAATTCATTATTAGCTGTAATTGTTTCAAAGAAAGTGTCCACTGTTATGTAAAATGCAGTCCCAGATGCTGCTAATGGTCCAGGCTCTCTGATTGCTGTAATTTGCAAAGCTTTTGCCTTTTTTTTTCCCCCTCCCTCTGTAGTTATGATGTGCCTTTTATGAGCCAGCGAGGAAGAAAGAGAAAAGCAGCCATTAGAGGAAAATAATAATGTTGTACCTGAAAGGCCATTAGTGAGTCTCATATGGAAGTATGCATCTGGTCTGCTCCCCACACCCGGACACTGCCTGGGGACTCTGGAGCTTGGGATGGGGACACTTGGGGCTGGGGACAGATCTGCTTGCAGGGACAAAGGCTGCAACCTAGGCGTGCAGCCCAAAGTGGTGCTGCCCTCACCCAGGCAGCAGGATATGTCAATACCAGCACACCTCAAAATTAATTTTTACAATTAATTTTTACAATTAATTTTTACGATTAGCGATGGACGCGTGGATGGGAAATCAGCTGGGTTGGAGCAGATTTTGGCTGGCAAATTTATTGAGGGGGAGGGTGGTGGTTTCTGCTTGGGGGGGATTTGTCTCTTTTTGACATGAAGGAAACACCCATTTCCCACTTCCATCCTCTGATTCTCCTTTGTGCAAAGGCAGAGCCACAGGGATGTCTCTCACCAGGACACCCAAGCTGGGAGCTGGGGGGCATTTCAAAGCTCCTAGGACTTGCTGTCTTTCGCCTGCACCTCTGCTTTCAGCTCAGGTGTTTGTTTTAGCCTGTCTGTGTCGATCCTGTCACCAGGAGCTTCTTAAGTCCATAATATCAACCTAATTTAAGGAAGGCTTTACTTGATGAGACAGGTTTCGGCCCCTGCTGTGTGCAGAGGAGAGAAATGAAGGTTGATTTGGTGTTTCCATCACACCCTAGCCAAGGCTGAGCTCCCATGGGATGAGGCATGATCCTTGGGCTGAGTTTCTCAGTGCAGTTTGCCTGGATGAACTGCACTAAATCTACAACTGGGATCAGACAAAGAAGCACTTTCGCTTCTTTTTGGGGTTATTTGCAGACGAAAAACCCAGCAGAATAGAAGAGAATGTTTCAGTTGAAATGGACCTGCAATGATCATCTAGTCCAACTGCCTGAACAGCACCCAAATTTACTGCGAACAAGGGTAGAGGGTGTGAAAGCTGAATTTAAGCCCGGTGTCCCCCCATGTCCAGCAGATGCTGCATCCGTAAATTATCCGAGAGTGAAATACTCCATGAATTGTGCTGGGATTTCCCTCATTCCGAGGCCAGACCAGGAGAGTGAAAGACAGAGGAGCAAAGGGCAGGGGGAGCGAGCCGAGGCGGTGGGGAGGGCGGGTGGTGGGAGCGGCGGGCTGCCCTTTCACCTCTGCTCTCCCACTGCTCCCCCAGGGCTCTCTGCCGTGCGACCCGGTCTTGACACTTCCCACCAGACAGCGCTGGCCTGTCCCCCTCCCCAGGACCCGCAACCCGCGACAGGCTTTGTCTGGGAAGATTGAGAGGGCTGCGGCCGCCGGCCCTTCCCCTCCGAGGAGGGTGGTCCTGGGGGTCATTGCCGGGGGCAGGCAGGGCAGGCTGCGGTGGCATTGTCTGCTGGGGAGCCTCGGGATGGACCTGGAGCAGGGAGAGAGGCACGAAACACCCATTCCGACACTTCCCATGCCGCAGCGCCCATCCCAACCCCTCGCATTCCCTCCCGTGTCCCGCTGGTGGAGATTTTGCCAACAGAGGGGATAACTCTTATTCATAGGGAGGGTTTAACATGGGTTAGCACGGGGCCGTGGGTCTGGCTCTGGCAATTAGCGACATGCACGGGCTTGGAAGTGTCAATTAGGCTTTTGAGTCATTGTTTACTCATTAACACAAGGTCTCTAATTACCCTGACCTGATGCTATGGGGCTGCTGAAGTTGGCTAATCAAACATGTAGAGCCTTCAAAAGGAAATTAAGTCTCAGCATTGAGTGCAAATACCCTTTCCATGGCTAAGCCCGTGTTGTTTGGGGATTTATAACTTCACACTCTCGATCCCTGCGGAGGGACGAGGAGGAGGGAGAGGCTGGCCGGGCTCTCCAGGTGTCTCGCACGCTGCCGGAGCTTTATTTTGTTATAATTTGTTATCATTGCTTTATTGCCTCCCCCGTCTTCGGCCGTGCGGGGCGGGCAGCCCTGGCTCCTGCGGGAAGTGTTAACGCAGGTCAGGGCATGGCTGGGCTCGCCAGCCCCGGCAGGAGTGGGACGGATGTGGTGACAGCAGACAGGCAGCAGTGACATTCCCTCGCCAGCTCCACGCAGGGCTGCTCCAGGAGATGAGGTTCTTGTGGCTGGAGAGCTTTGCAGCCCACCGAAATGCTGAGTTTTGGGGTGGGGTAAAACACTCTGAACTCCCCAAAATCACAGCTAGAAAATGGATCGGGAGCACGATGGTCACATAGGAGCCAAAGCAGCATTTCTTGCTCGATTCCCCCCCCCACCCCCCCATCTCAATTAACTCTCTTTATTATTTCATCATGGCAATAGTTTGTGCCTTTAACGAATGGGAGGAACACTTGCAAATGCCTTTTTGTCTGAAAGCAAAGCTGCTTGGTGTTACTGAACTTCAAGGGATCATTCCCTGTTTCCGCTCCTCTCCCTTTCTCTGCTGAGGCAGAATGTAGCGTAACTTAAAAGTCAGTGATTCAGACTGCAATTATAACCTAAAAGCACAAATAAAAGATAAGCTGGCATCCTACTGTTCCCCATTTGCATCTGTGTCGCATGGGATGAAGGGAAAAATAAAATCTGCTTTTATAAAGTGTCGAGCCAGAGAATCTCGTCCAGCAGAAAGAAGAAAATAAACAGATCCCCTGAGGCACAGGCTGTTTGAGTTGCAAATGACAGCTGGGGTGGAAGATGCACCAGAAAGGCACGAGGAGTCTGCACTCCAGTGGCCAGGTTGGTCACTCTGGCCACGTATGGAGCCAAACCATAAATGTTATATTGGTAAAAAAACACCTTTTGCTTATTTTTCCATATCCTGTAAGTACCACAGACCTTAATGGGGTGTTTCCCATTGTTTCCCTAATATTTGCTGTAATTTCCAGTAGTGAGAAGGGGAGATGGTGGCTGTCCAGCTTTGCCTGTCCTATCAGTCACCCCACACAGCTCCTCAGGGCCAGCAGCTCAAACCTTGGCTTCTATTTTGGGGAGCAATGGTTTGTTTTAGTCTTGGCAGAGATTTCTAGTGCTCCTGTCTTGGTCTGTTGAAAAATCATCTCCCAGAGTGTTTCAGGTTTCTCTGTTTGCAGAGATGGCTGGGAACTCACTGGGGTCCTGTAAACACTTCTTGCTGAAAATAAACAGGTTTTTGAGACAACAGACACTATTGGTTTTTTCTCCCCAGAATACGATGGATTTTTAGATGAAAAAAATTCCAAAGAGAAGGCAGAAGGAGGAGTGGTTTGGTTGAGACACTGAAGAAATCCAAAAGTATCATATTTGGGGGCAGTGGGGACTGTGCTTTGTGTCTCTGGAGCTGGAGGGAACTGAAGATCCACCACCAAGTCTCAGCTGCAAGAAATTTTCTTCCAGCCTGGGAGCAGATTGTTTCCCAGCCAGGCACCAGGGTGGACATGAGAAGCCACATCAACACAAAAAATACTCTGGTTTGATCTTCTAAAAAGGCACTGTCCTTCTTTACCTTCTGCTTTTCCAAAGACCTACCCTGATACTTTATAAAGGCAGCTTATTTTTCCCTGTCCCTATCCAAGACCCTTCAACACTTCATGGCACAGCTTGGCTGTGGAAAAGGCACCGCGTGGGGTATTTGGCTAAATTTGTGCCACGCTTTGGTTGGTGTGGCTGTGTCCAGAGCCCCGCGGTGTGTCTGGCCGGAGGGGCTCAGGCCAGCCCGCCTGGCCCCGGGAAGCAGAGCAGCTGTGCCGGGGATGCTCGGAACAAAGTGCCTCTCCCGGTGCCTCAGCCTGTGATTTGCATACAGATGCGTAGGAAATCCTGTCAGTCCCGGCGTGAGGGGGAAGGGGACCATGGGTGCGGGAAGAGAGGTGAGGCTACACAAAGTGTGCCTCCCGAATCTCCATCTCCCGGCAGACTGCAGGGACCATCAGCCAGGCTGTGCCAGCCTCCAGCCCAACAGGGGGTGCACGATGTTCCCCCCAGGGCACCATCCTGCCCAGCCTGTCTGCTTATGCTTTATCCCTTTCCTGCCATTTCTCTTGTTCCTCCCCTTCCCTTCTTCACCAGTTTGTTCTCCTGTTTGCCCCCGCTGTTGTCTTTTGCTGAAAATCTGGGGTAATACCTCAAAAAGGTGTTTAGATCCTGCTCTCCAGCTGTCTGACAGCTCTGGGTGACCTGTGCTGTCTCACCCCCACCTGACTGTGAAAATGGTGTCAAACCCTGTCCCACCACCCTCGCTCCTCGAGTCCTGTCCTGTGTCAAAGGTAAGCATTCACCACCTGTAGTGGATTTTGCAGGTTAAGGAGTGTTGGATAAACATTCCATCAACAAGCAGCAATCAACTGCAGCCTGTGATCCCTCCACCTCCACTTGGCAGAGGGACTGCAACTGGAGACTGCCATGGTCCATCAACTCCCTTTTCTTTAAAGATAAGTTATCCATCAAATCTGTTTGAATAGCAAATAAATGCAGGGAAGCTGTGAGTGGCCATGGAGGGTCCTTGGGCAGAAGGGGAGGATGAATTTGTCAAACCCACTGTTTGTACAGCTGAATCTCTGAGTGCTTTGCAGCATCCAGAAGGCTGAGCCTGACTGTGAATGAAACCCTGAATTCATCCCCTGCTTTTTGTGTTCTCTTTCTCACCCAGATGCCGATGGCTCCGTGTTGCCTTTGCTGCTGGACTCCAAATCCCACCTGACAGAATGGTGACAGAGGGACACATGGCAGTGTGCAGCAGCACACATTGGCTTCCCAAGCATTCCAAAGCACCCCGAGAGGTAAAAAATGGAGATGCAAGCATCACATCTCATCGAGCATCTCAGAAAACCCCTCTCCTCCCAACGTGCTATTAAAACAACAAAGCCCCAACACCGTGGAGGTGCTGGAAACGAGGCCTCTCTCTCACTGTCCTTGTGGCTCCCATTAACAAATATTATCCGAAATGCATCCAAAACGCATGACCTCGGCAAATGGCAAATTGAGTCTGTTTGTCACGTGGCTCCTCGAGAGGTGCTTGCCTGGTGAATGGCCTTGGCATACATTAAGTGAATAAACCACCCCATTGTTTGGCTCCTTCAGCCACTCTGCTCAGTTGACCCATTCAATAACTGTTTGTTTGCACAGATTTCCCCATACAAGTGCAACAAGCTGAACCCTGGATCTGAGCAGATGTGTTTGGAGTAGGCTCCCTCTCTTCGCTTCCTTCCCATCAAGGTGTATTGTTGGGTCTTTTGAGAGCTCCAGCTCTCCCCAGCGTGACTCATTCAGGCAAAATTTCTGTGCTGTTTGCAGGCACCCCTCAAGGATTTCCAGGCGTGACTCACCTCTCCTGTGGACATGTTTTGAGGCTCAAACTAACTCAAAACTTCCTCCTGAGTGTTTTCTTTGTCTTTTATCACGGCATATCTGCACATGAGAAATGGGAATGCAATAGGGAGTAGGAAAGGTGTGCAACTGTTGAGGCCAGAATTTAATCAGATGTCTCAGTGCCTCCTCCAAGGCTGCCTGGCTCTGGAGCAGGTGCCCTAAATCCCTCTGGGAATGTATCCTCACAACACTGTGCATCCCAGCCCTTCCTGGTAGCCTGGAGATAGCCTGGACTTAGAGATAGGAAAGGCCCAAGCTGTACTTCTGGAGTGCTGGGAGGCCAAACTGTCTCTGCAGGTTGAACTTATTGCCAAAAAGAGAAATTACATTAAACCATTTGTGGTTATCTCAGCACCCTTGTGCTAAGGCCAACCCTTGCAAGTGCCTTTGTTTCAGGAGCCCTCTTTTCCAGTCATGGGATCTGGAGCAGTTTTACAAAGATGGAACTTCTTGGTCTGAAAATCATAATTTAACCCCTGAATTGTCTGATATACAGAGCCCACTGCTTGTAGCTCATGTCTTCTATGCAGAAGTAGCAAGCACTGTGTAAATGTCACGAGTTCAGGCTGATGAAGCACATCCTCGCCTTGGCGCAGACACCAAGTAGCTGCAAGATTCATGGAAAAACGGTTTTCAGCAGGAGAAGTGAAGGGATGTATCCTCGTGTTTTAAAAATGTGGGTAACTCAGTTTGCACTAAGGGTACATCCTCTAAAACAAAGAACCACTGGCAAGCTCTGGAGTGTGGGATGCTGCTGCCTGAAATCAAAGTCAGCTCGAGGTTAGCTAAAAATACAGCAGGCACGTTCCGTGGGACTGTGGGTGCCAAGACTAGCAAAGCTATTAGAAGTTCTGGAGATTTTAAATCCTTTTTTTTTTCCCCATTGATGCATCACATGAATCACAAATACCCTCAAACGAGCCATTTGTGCATCTCCCTCCAGACGGAGCTGACAGGGGGATAAACCAAACGCATGCAAATATTATTTCAGGGCAGGCTGAGATTGGACGGGGTGAAAGAGAAAAGTTAAACATGGAAGCATATTTATTTCCGCATAATTTTGTCAGCTTTCCGCCGGCAGCGAGAGACTAAACTTCGGAGGAGCCTGACCTCGGGATTATCCGAGGGAAGACATGTGCTCGCTGTTTCGGAGTCACCATCTGTGAGGGAGATTTCGGGCAGCGAAGACGCGTGGCAGGGAGACGAGACGCTGCATCTGCCCGGCCGGGGAAGGAGCGGCCAGACCCCTCAATTCCTGAGCATCCTCCCAGCCCTGCCCCGCGCGTTTATCACCGCAACGAGTTTCTGCTTGACAGGAGGGTTCTTCAGCTTTTCTATTTCTTCCCCACCAACCCTCCAGCCCAGCTCCGGGGGACTTTCCCCCCTCCCGCAATCAGCCCCGGCGGGTCCATTTGCTTTTGTCTCCCATTAATTGCTTGCTACTTTTCACTGCCTGCTCCTCCCCCTTTTAAAGATAAATTTTAAAGCCCGAGCGGGGTGGAGAATGGCTGAGCCCGCTGTTATTTTTGACATTCGCCCCAGTGACAGCTGGACCTTGCAAGGCTGGGGCCGTTCGCACACAAAGCCTATTAGCTGTGCCCACTCACTTAATGAGCCCTGAAGTCTGGAAGGAAAATTTCCTCCCCGAAGTGTGGCAGAGCCCTTTGTCATTGTAAACAGGCGCTGCTTGCCGAGCCCTGCCTTGCCTTTCTCCTTCCTGCCACCGTGGCTTTTCTATTTACTCAGGAAACAAAAGCGGAGCCGTGTCAGCGCGCAGGGAAGAAAATGTACCCAGCGACTGGGGTTCACACGCGTCCGCCTCTGCCACCCACCGACGGCGGCCGGGGCTCCCCGGTGTCACCGGCACGGAGGGGACACCCCGGGACACTCCATGGGATGGGCAGGGAGGGATAGAGATGCGCCCGGGGTTTGCAGATCCATAGGAAATGCTCCCTGTAGGGCCCGGCTGTACAGCTCAGAACAGCAGTGAGAAGAGCAGGATGCTTCCCCCGAAATCCTAAACGGAATGATTTGAGTCTCCAGAAAATCCTGCCTTGGGCACGAAGTTGGTTTGGAGGGGTATTTTCGTCCGTGAATTTCTGTAGTTCTTTTCTGAATTTGCAAGCAAGGAGCTTCCGTCCCAGCTCTACACGTAATTCACAAAGGAATCTTTCCTTCTGCCTCTTTTGAACTTTCAGCCTGCCCAGGCTTGCTACTTTTTAAGCCCAAACATGTCCCATTTTATGCCCATTTCCAATGCAAGTCACTACCCAACAGAATAAAACTTTAAGTGCCTATAAAGTGTGTTAGAAATGGGAACACTTTGGTGTAACTGGCAGCACATGTTTATTGAGACTGTTGGCAATTGCAAGGAAAGTGGGAAAAAACCCACCCCACTTCTTTCCCTGGGCAAGGCCATGGCACAGATGGTCCTTCCTGGGGATGAGGATGACCAGTCACTTGACACAGACTCTGTCACCCAGGGCAAGCAAAGTTACTGGGGTGAAAGATTTGGAATGTAGGTCTTGATTTGATTAAGGTGATATCTCTGGTCCTCATGATTTGCAACATAATCTTCAATATCTGCTGGAAAAGAGCTGGAATATCTGGTGTTCATCCAGGCTGGGAAAGAGCTGTCCCTGCTTTGTAGTGTAACTAAAAAACATTTCAATATCCTGCTCTGAGTGTGTGTGAGGGCAGACTGCAAACATCACAGCCTGCACAGCCACAATTTGCTTTTGAGGTTCGAGTGTGCTTGAGAGCTGGACCTCGAGGATGTCCTCATGCCATTGCTTTCCTGGGCTGTCCCTGGTGAGAACTTCCAAGAGGCTTCAGAAAGGCAGCTCCCAGCCTGTGACATCTCTGTATTCACTGGTACCCCTTCCCCCACTTCTTTTTTGTTCCTTCTTCTCCAGGGATTTGCTTGCTAGTTTTTAAATATTTGCATATTTCAGTGCTTTCTTTCTGTTGGTTACCAAGGCTGTTTGGTAAAAGCTGAGACATTTCTAAATGTAAGTCAGGCAAAAAATTACCTTTTTTGTGTGCTTTGCAATTATCACAGCAAAATGATTCCTTTCTTCCTTCTGCAGTCAGTAATTTATTTTTTAACGGAAAAACTAAAACGTTACTTCAAGAATGCTGGGTTAATGCAGTTCTTGTTTTGCCTGTGAAGTTAAACTGTCTTCGTGACTGAAGTGTTTGTCTTCAATTTATAAAATTGCTTGTGGGTATGTCCCACTTTGGGAAGACACAAGAAGCATTCACAAGCAAGGAAACCTCAGGTTCCAAATTGGTTGTTTGGTAATGAAGGGAAAAGACCAATCTTCCTCCCACGTTTTAAACTTGCCTTTGCCAGTGTTTCTAAAGTGGCTTTTCCCCATTTACTGCAAAAATCCTAAGGTGTAAAACTGACTGTCAGGAAGTTCACAGGGATCTTTGATCACCTCTTTCAGCATCTCTTGCTTGTTCCTGCTGCTCTCTGTGCTGACACCAGCCCACGAGGATGAGGATTCCTGTGCCCAATCTGTGGCAGCCTCTCCTGAGCAGTGTTTCATCGATAGGTGATGGAGAGAGAACTGGAATAAACAATATTGATGAGAAATCACCAAGTCCTTCCCTTCCCAAAAAACACAACTGTGCTTTTGGTCCATTTGAAGTTCTGTTGGAGCAGGAAAAGTGATTTTCTCTTCTTCTTTGTCTTTGTGTCAACTGCTGGGACTGCCACTGCTTTTGGGGGACTCCTTAGTGACCACCCCAACTCCTGCCAGCTTGGACCAAGACCACCTCTTTGCAGAGGTGGTCTTAGTCTTTTTGATGGGCAGTGAGGTCCTGAGAGACAACAGTTTGGCAATCCAAGTGTCCCAGTTTAACGAGTGTCCAGTTTAGGGAAACGTGGAAATGCTGATTGTGGGGTAGGAATGCGAAGGCCAGGGCTGTAGCAGAATGCAGCTTTTCTGGCAGCTTGAGGAAACTCTCCAGGTGACCTGCTTGACACCTTCTGCATGTCCAGCACACGTGAAATCCTCTCAGTCACAGTTCTCCACAAATGCTTGGAAATTTTCCCTAATGGCAATGGACAACCTTTCCACTACACACACTCACCTTGATATTGAATCAGAATGGTTTGGGTTGGAAGGGACCCATAAGTTCTTCTAGTTCCAGTCACCCTGTACAAGCAAGGAGCCTGCTGTGGTGTCCATTTCTTCTTCTGTTTCTATATAATTTGGGGGCTGGATTCTGACATGGAGAGTCTGCAGAAACCCCTCTTCCCTCTGGTGTCCTTTAATCCCCGTGCAAGGCGATTAAGACATGGCGGAAGGAGCTGCAGAAGTCAGGAAGGAGGTTGTGCTGCAAACCAAAGTGAGGGCCAGGAGCTTTTCTCCACCGCTGTGGCCTCTCTGTCTCAATATCCTTCTAATATCTGCTAATCGGCTTTTCATTTGTAGGCTCCGTTTTAATTCACCGGTGTTCGTACCTCCGACATTAAGTTGGCAAGCTCGTGTCTGTGTAAAAGCTGTAAGTCAGGACTGGGCAAACGGCTCCAGGAGTGCCGTGAGCTTGGTGTGTGTCAAGGGGATTTGCATTTTGAAGACAGAGCTAATCCCTTTTCTGTGGTCTGCACTCGTAGGCAGCTGCCCCAGGAGCGTTTTGCCCGTCCTCTCCTCCACCCTCGCTGTTGGAGGGGATTTCAGAACAAAGAGGGCTGTGGGTCAGGGCTGGGAGCACAGACCTGGAGTGCAGGAGACCTGGCTGCAGGCTCTGCTCTCACACAGCCGCTCAAGGTGACCCTGGATAAGTCCTTCAGGCTGCACCGAGCGGGCGCCAGGGCAAGCTTACGCATGCGGACACCCAATCCATCCATGAGCCTGGCCTCCAGCCCAGCCCCGGCTCTGGTGGCCAGCCTGGGCCAGGAGACCTGCTGGGGGACACTGCTGGAGAGGAATAAACATATAAACACCTTACCAGCACTTCCAACCTGCCTGTTACAACTTGTATTGTGTCTGCTCGGTAGCGATGGGGTTGTGTTTTGAGAGCTCCATGGAAATCTGGGCAGATTTCTGCTCCTCTGAGCCTTCTAAAGAGCTGATATAGAGAGAGACTCATATTTCATATCATCTCAGCTTAAAGATGCACATGCTGCAGAAGCTGATCCAGCCAGCAGCTGATGGGGGGAATGTCCAGAGCCTCTGGACGAGACACGATGTTCAAAGTCAGCTGAGGGATGCAGATCCTCTGCACTCCCTGAAATGGAGTGTTAATGCTAAATGTTCAGCTGGCTCTGCCAAGAGAACAAAATTCTTGTGAACACCCCTTTTGCTACTGTTTCATTAAGAGAATTAATCTCAAGGTCTGTCCTGAAAGTAGGAGGATTGAATGCCAAGAAATTTGACTGGATTTGACTTTTGTGCTTCATGTGCAGAGGCCAGAATGACTTTCCTGCAGTAGGGGTGGTTATTTGCACCAACCCTGTGCAATGACACTTTTACACAATTGTGATGAGGGATTTGGAAGCTGAGGAGGATTTTTTGGATTATTTCCATCCCCTTCTGTGTGACTCTGGAATTACCTGCCAAGATGCTCTAAGACTCAGAGGCTGAGCTCCCTGCTCACCTTTTGGGAAGAAGGAAGACCTAAAACCCCAATTTCTGTTCCATGAATTCTTCTCTTTCCAAAAAACCAACATTATCCAATGATGGGAGGGAAAACGTTTCCCTTAGAAAATCTCCCTCCAATTTCACAGCTCCAGACCACACCAAGCCCATTGCTAGGTCAGGGAAGTATGTGCAGGAGTTTGGTCTCTGACCTCTTCTCTTGGTGTGAAGACTTGCACTAAAGCAGACAGTCCCCACCTCTGTGTTAGTCCTGGGGAAAAAACAGTGCTGACAACCTCTGATGTGATAATTTCTTTTCACAAGGTTGGTGGATGCTGCCAGAGCAGGGAAACCACCCAGCACAGCCCAGGCAGGTGGGTTTTGTTGGCCATGCAGGATTGCAGGGGAAGAAAACAGAGTTGGGTTGCATTTGAAATAAAGCTAATGTGAAAATTTGCATAATAACATGTAAAAAAATGTTCTATGGAGCTAAATATAGTGCTGTGCTATTTTACCAACCTCTGGTTAATCAAAGTTAACAACATTATAATGTAACCAAGGTTGCCACACCGCATATCAAATTTCCATTCTTCCAAAACTTTGGTGTGGCTTTACATAAAAAGTGCAGTGGAAAATAAAATCCCAACAATACTACACTTCAAATCATCGGTAATCTTGCTTTTACATTGGCTAATAAAGAAGTTTTAATTATTTTTTTTTAAGTCTCATCATGTGATCTGAAGCAAACCTGGGTAGAAGGATTGTGTGGAAGGGCTACTGGAAGGAAACACCTGTTTCCAATATTCTGGAAATAGCCAGGTTTTTTTGTCATGGCTGGAACAGACATATAAATATTTACTTGTATCAAACCCACAATTTTCTGTAGAAAGAAAGAATGTTTTCAGGTAAAGCCTTTCAGCTTGCTGTATTTAATCTGCAGTGTTTTGAGTGTCTCAGAGGAGTTTTATCACTTTGAGCATTAGCCAAGGCTGGTCCTCCAGGAAAGTCAGAGAAGAAAGCATCAATCCTTTCTTTGATTTTTTTGTTTCTTTATCCTTTTTTCTTTTTTTATTTAAGAAACTTGTCCTCTAAATCTCACATCTTTCCATTTTCTTCTTCAATTTCTGTCACAAACTGTGATCTCTGTCCTACCAAGCTCTTGCCCTGACTCCATGGTGTATTGTGCATATTTCTGCTCATATTGTACATAATCTTGATTTGAAAAGCAGAGGTTATGTCGTAAATCAGAGGCCAAGCAGAAACCCTGTGCAAACCTCTCTGGCCTGGAGAATCCCAAACCCTTGTTGTTATTCCTGCAGGAGCAGAACTGGAGCTCTGATGGGCTCTGTGGTGTGAGATCCCACACAAACCCACGTGTGGGCAATGTGCTGAGCAAAACTCTCCCGTTTTTGAGCCGATGGTTGGCTGCCCTCAGCCAGGTTTGACGCCACGAGGACGCTGGTGTTAGGGATGTTCCTGGAAAACCCCATTCCAAGCCCCTGTGGGCTGAACTCCTCCACGGCTGCTGTTAATAGGTTAATGAGCCCCTCGTCTGGCGGAGTTAGAGTGCCTGGCTTTCCAAGATAAAACTATCCAGCCACATTAGGAGGTTGGGCCTCTTTATGACTGAACGCCATTCATCCTGAGTACACAAGAGCTCGCAAATTTAATAAGCAGAATCCATTTCAGCCCCGTGGCCTACCATGGCAACAGGAGAGAGGGGCTCCAGCCTCCGCTGCTCAGGCATCATTATCTCCAGGGCCATCTGCTCCAGAGAAGCACAATCCCAAACTCATTTAAATAGAGCCAGCCTGAAATATGTGACGATTTTTCCCAGTCTCCCCCTCCCTCCCTGAAGGCTTCCCCCCCTCCCTGCACACAGCTACACCTCCGAACACAAGCGGGAGGAGATGTAATATTCAAAGGGTGAGGAGAGGGTACGGGAGATAAGATTATAGTGATAATGAACTGAGGGAAGGAGAACGGGGGAGGGAGGAACTTTCTGCCTTTGGCTGCTGTTCCCTGACAAAGCAAGAGGTTGCAATAAATTATAAATGTATTTTTTCGAATCGTCTTCTTGGAAGAAATATTTCCTAAACAATGATTCATCATCCTCCCCAGAACTCTGCCTCTCTGGAACAATTAAGCAGTGAAGAAAACTTGCTCGGTTGATTCACCTCTTTCCGTGTTTTCTGACTGATGGTTCACCGTCTTTGTCATAAATGGAAAATACAAATTACTTAAATGTATTCACCCCTCGTAACTGGTGACATTTCAGAAAGGAAATGGGAGGGGTTAGGGGGAAAAGGATTCAATGCTTTCCCTGAGACAAGGATTTGCACCCATGCACATGCTGCCTCATGCTAAAAGGCTCCCAAGCCAAACTTTGGACAAGAACCTGTAATAGCTTGCTGAGATGAGTGGCCTCAAGGGGACAGGGTCTTTGACAGAGGGAGATGAACAAGAGTGTGCAAAGTTGCACTCTGTCTCTGCTTCTGGACAAAGTTATTTTTAATGGTTCTGGTTTATTTTGGCCACAGGTGCAGAGGCTGCAGGAGCTGTTAGGAGCCAAAGCTGGGGCAATGGGTGATGCTGGCAGTGGTTCTGCAAATCATTGCCCCAACAGTGTGTAAAGTTTGAGGAGCACTTCAGGCTGTAGCAGAGAGGAGATGGCCAAGAGGAGGCACTGGGGAGCCCCAGGGAGACATCCCAGTTGTCACCCAGGCTGGAAAGGGTCTCTCTCTGCCTGGCCTGTCCCCTATGGATGTGCATGGTGGGAGAAATGCAGCAGCCAGAGAGGAAAGAAACTACTGCAGGAATTTCTGAAAGATGCTATTTCTCATTTGTTTGCTGTCAGGCTCTTCTGACCTCTGCTCGCTGGGTCACAGGAGTAAATCTGTCACAGGCTAAAAGATGTGTCTCCTCCGCTGAGGTGAAGGCAATGCCTGCCCACTGGCATCCCTGTCCCTCCCCAGAGCCTGCCATGTGTCTGGAAACACTTGCCCTCATGTTTCCAGGTCTGCAGGACATGTACACCACACAGTGTGAGCTCACGTGCCCCAAGGCACTCGGGGGCAGATGGGATGGGATGGGATGGGATGGGATGGGATGGGATGGGATGGGATGGGATGGGGTGGAAACTGCATCCCCTGCAATTTTCAGGCCAGGCATGCAGTGGGATATATGATGCTTCCAGCTCACATCCATGCCTGTGCAATGTCAGGCTCTCTCTCACCTGAAACTCTGACCTCACAGGTCTCCCAGCTCCACTCCATGGCACGTGGAGCTCATGTGGATCATATGGAGAGAAGCCGCAGTAGATCAACAAGACCAAAGTGTAGAAATGCATCTCGTTGGCAGGGGTGGGGGGGGGGAATGAAGTCATATATATTCATTACATTTCTGCAGTGATGTGAAGCCTCCCAGAGCCCATAACACCCCGAATCTGCCGTCATCATTCACCCAGAGCAGCGGCAGCGTGGCTGGGACAGAGCGTGGCAGATGGCCAGGAAGCCAGCACAGCACCACCAGGGCAGGACATGATGGATGCCTGCAAGGACAGCCATCTCCGCCCTGGCCCCAGCGAGAGGGGAGGCAGGCAGAGTGGAATTATGTATCCTGCCAGTTGGAGGATTTTCCCCATCAACTGAGTCCCCTTGTGTGGAGAGTGGTGCTTGTTCAGGTGAGGAAATTGTGGAGCACACTGTGCAGGACACCAGGAATGATCAAGGTGCCCAGTGTCCCCTGCTGGAGGCTGCAATGCTTCGGTCACATCACTTAGCACAGATATAACCTTTAAGTGTTCACTAACTCAAGGTGTCAAGTCATTGATTAGGAATGCAGACTCAGCAAACTCTGGGTGATAGATGGCGTGTGACATATTAACTTACATAGAAAGCCTCTATTGCTTGGAAATCTTTTTAGGTTGATAAATTGGAGGATCTACCACAAAATCCATAATAATGTGTTTTTCTCTGTAGTGCATTTAGAAATGATAAGGTACCAAATGTTATCAGAGATGAAAAAGCTTCAAAGTATTTGCAGAGGTATTTTAATTTATTAAATCTGCAGAATAGTTGAAAAATTAATAAAAATGGTTTTGCTGCAGATTTCTCAGCTTTTTCTTTTCCTGGACTGGCCAATGCCTCATGGAGACCTGAACTGAATCAGGCCTTTGAGTTCTCACCTTGCAGAGAGATTTGGCAAACAAACAAACAAACAAACAAAAAACACTTATGAAGACACAATTTCAGCTCCTGCTTAGCTCTTATTTAGAAGAAAAATTACTTCTTTTGAAGGAATTTTGAATCTTTATATCTCCTCATGTAAATCCTTGTCAGAAATGTCCCAGGAACTGATCACAGTAACATGCAGTGTCTACTCCAGATGAAAGGAAATCCAGATAACTTCACAGAGAGATTGGTGCTGCCAGCTCCAGCTGATCCTCTGTGAGAACTCAGCCTGGAGTCACCAGCCAGCCTAGACCTTTGCCTTAAGCACATGCATTCAATTATTTAAGAAGGAAAATGGCCCCCTGTAACTAACAAAATATCTGGTTTAGCCCCTTAATCCCACTCTAGCATCTTTAAACCAGTGCCAACACAGGTGAGACCTCTGGGAGAGGAAAGCTAAATATTGCTCCCTGCCTCGTGGCTTGCTTTCAAACCTACATTTCATTCCATCTCTGTTGTTCAGAATTAATGTTGCAGGGAGAGTGGCAGAGAGCTTTTCTAGGAAAGCATGGCAAATGCCCAGCTCCAGCAGGAACCAGCCTAGCACCGTGCAGATCTGCTGGAACATGGGGAAATCATCCTGAATGGTAAAGGCTGGGCTGGGACTTTTATTTTTTTGGGAATGCTCAGCTTTTAGCGATACGAGAAAACCAACTCACGGGTCAAAGCTCTCGGAGCCAATCTTTCTGCCTTATTTTTCAGGTTTTAAGAGATAAAGCCCAGCAGGTGGGAAGGAAGAGATGGAACAGGGCAGTTTTTCATTCTTCCGTGAGTAAATTCTTGGTTGCAATCTCTCCAGCTCCTGGAGCGAGAGCCTGACGTAAAGAGACAGCAGAGCCCAAACCTTCCCTGCAGAATTGTGTTCTTGGCTGGGCTGGGAATGGATTTGGCTCTCCCAAGGCTCAGCTGGAGGTGGGGTGGCTTTCAAAGAGCTCAGGCTCTGTCCCAGCAT
This sequence comes from Lichenostomus cassidix, assembly GCF_008360975.1. Taxonomy (NCBI): domain Eukaryota; kingdom Metazoa; phylum Chordata; class Aves; order Passeriformes; family Meliphagidae; genus Lichenostomus; species Lichenostomus cassidix. Next base: position 6,211,302 of record NC_139500.1, on the reverse strand, counting down.
ATCACCCCTAACTGATTGATCAGTTCTGCTGCAGAGTCTGACAAGAGGTAGGAAATTATCATTAAAGGTGCCCCTCAGAAAGGCTCTGAGCCATTTTCTAGCAGATTTACGCTGTGCTGGGAGCAGTGAGGCAATGAGCTTCTCCCTTCACACCCTGTCCTCTAATTCTGCAGCCCATGGAGCTGGCTGGGGCTAAAGGGATGTCATGGGGAGAAAACTGTGCTGTGAATGAGGTCTGGAAGCCTGGGAGATCAGCAGATACCAGCATTCTGCTTTCAGTCTGATACAGGTCAGCTCTCAATTTTGATCACATTAACAAGAGCAAAAAAAAAAAAAAAAAGGCAGAAAGTTTGGCATTTTCTCATTTAAAAAAAACAACATTTGGGTTGCTTGTAGTGAAGTAGCATTGGGTTAAAAGCCCAGGAAGATCTGGGGCAGGCTATAGCTATAAATGTACCAAGCATCCTTCCCGGTATCTCTTTCACACACAGCCTCGGTTTCTTGCGTATTTTCTATTTTTGTTTTCTTTAATGGGTTTCAGCCGTGATATTTTTAAGAGCGCTGTTCTGTGCGTAGCAGCTGCCATTGCCACGCTCCCAGCCTGGTTGCCATGGCTGATACACGGGGCTTGTGCCAGAATTTTGTTGGTCAACAAGTCACTGTCAGCGCTGTTGGGCAGCATGTTTCCATAGCTATCCGCGGAGAGAGACATCCTCAGGTGATGTGATGCTCAATCTCCTTTTTAAAGGACTCAGCCTAAGCGCACTGTAGGTCTGTAGTGTTTAATGTGACTATTTAGCACCCTAACAGCTGAACTCTTTCCAAATTAGCTGGAAAAGCAAGTGCGACAATTTTTAACGCAGCGCTGGTGGAGCTGCTCGTTTGTGCTAATCAAAAGGGAGTGATGAGCTTGAACATGTCCCCTCTTAATTTAATTCATGGACTTCAAAAATAAGTTTCTTCAGATGCAGGTGCCTTGAGAACGTCGGTTTTCAACTCATTTGAAGTGGTGAATTCCTCTCACTGGACTTAATTAGGGACAGGTATTGAAACAAATTGGGGAAGAAGACCTTAGAAGAAAAGTGATTTTATTAGGAAAGAACTGTAGGGCGCCTTAATTAATGTCAGAACAGCTGTCCTTAAACTGTTTCTCTCTTATGAGCAGATTATCCCAGCAAAGGCTGAGAGGCTGTGGAAAACAAGGAGCAAGTTCTGTTCAGAGATTCTGGTCCCTGCCTGCACTACAGTCACCAGAAATCACAGAGCATTTGCCTGGTCCTCCCTTGGATTGCAGCATTTCTCTGTTTTCTTACAGTATAGACTCATCCCAGTTTGTTTCTGAGCGAATTGCTTTTTGTTCATGTTGCATATTCCCCAAACAGTCGTATTAGTGGTGGCAGCGTGTCATTTTGATGGTGTTATGACAGTGTGACGCCAAACTGGTATTAACATAACATTTCTTTTCAAATCTTGTCTGGAAACATATTGTTCTCCCTTGCCAGCGCTTCTCTGTTTCTCTCACCCCTTGCCATGGTTCTGGGTTGGCTTTTGGTTTAGCTCAGTTGTTGCAGGAGGGCCAAACCATGGCATTTACAGAAGAATTGTACAAATTTACGGATTGTTCAGGTGATAGAACCAAGGGAGAAAAGAATGGACCTTTTTGTCCAAGGCTGTCCAGAATCCCAAGCCCCAAGCCCACATTTCCCTGGCTGGCATCCTCCTTTCTCTTATGCTTCACTTTGCTCAGATTTATTGAGTTTAGATTTATGAAGTTTAGGTTTCAAGATTTCACATTGCTCCCACGGAATTATTTATATTTCTTTGATATTTTCCTCCACAACCTCAATTAAAAGGTGGACTCTGATGTCCCCAAATGGTGAAGTCAGTCTTAAATTCAGCAAAATGCACCAGGAGCTGGCAGGGAGCCCCAAGACAGGAGGCTCAGCCTTCCTGTGTGACTGAACCAGCCAAATTTGGGGGAATCTTCCCCCAAACCCCCTCACCTCCCTCAAGGAGTGAATATACTTTTCTCCAGGATGTCTTAGAGCCCTGCTGGCTGCAGGATTTTCCTGGCTCTCATCCCATTAGTGATGAAGGGAGAATGTGAGGGGGTCCTGTGACATGGGAAAGCTCCTTGACAGCCCACTGATGGGGTGAAACCTCTGCTTTCCTCTCCACCAGCCACAGGCAGCATCCCCACCACCCCGGATGTCTGAACCCCACCTCCTGCCCCTCATCCCCAGCCCCTTCCTCACAGCAAACCTTTGCTCAGGTTTGATTTTTGCCTGTTTGTTTTCCCAACCCTACTTCTGCTCCCTGACCTGACAAGCTCTCCTTTTATCAGGGTATTAATTATCATTGCAGTGCTGGGACTGGTAATTATCCCTCCCTTGTGCTTTCTGGGCTTCCCAGCACGGCTTGCAGCGAGGACAGGGTGAAACAGCTCAGCTGGCAAGGGGCTCATGGTGTGTGTCTTGGAGCTGTGGTAATTTTCCTGTGCCTGAGAGCAGGGAATGAGAGGATGAAGAAGAGAAAAGGGAGAAAATTGTCTCTTTGGAGTCAATGGAGAGTGGAAGAACTCAGCTTGTAGCCTTTAACCAGGGTGTATTTTTCCCAGTGGCTCCCAGAGTTTATAATGGAGAAGAAAAATAGGAGTAACTTTAGGCTGTCCATCAGGAGAGGGAGAAGCCCAGGAGGGCTGCAAGGAAATAATGATGTTTGTCAGTGCAGAGATACTCTGTTGTAACAAGAAGCATGAGGAAAAAATCAGAATAAAGATATAAAGAGGGGTCATAGGGTGATGTGGCTACACCTGTTCCTCTGTGGGTGTTTTATGGGGCAACTGCAGCAGGTTTGCTTTTTGGGGGATCACTCATGTTTCCTCACAGGGCTCATGTGGGCTGAGCAGGCATTGGTTCTCTCACTGGTATTAATTACTGCTTGTGCTTGGTTTACTCATTTAGGACCTTGCATTTCACTGAGCATTTTAAATGAAAAACTCTCTGTTTAACTCTGACCCCTCACACCAGCACAGTAATTCTGTAATACCCTGCTGTGTTTTGGTGCCAGAATTACCCAGCTAGGGCTGATGCTCTGAAATGTTGATCATTCCAGTGCTGCCCTGGCTGCTGGGACCTGCTCTGGGAGGTGAGGGCCATGCTGAGCCCAGCAAGGAGGCACCACGTGGGATGGCAGAGCCACAGAGCATCCAGGTGGGAGCCAGGATGCCTTCCAAGGCACAGTGCTGCTGGCACTGCCAGAAATGCAACAGCTCTCTGACATCAATAGAGTGAAAAAAGAAAAAAAAAAAAAAAAAGAAAATACTCCTCTCTGGCCAAAACTGTGAATTTTTCTTCAGCAAAATGACAACACTGTGCTAGTGAAAATTGCCTTTCATTGCAACAGGGAGGGGAAAGGGAAATAAAAATGAAATAAGCTGTGCTTTCCTTCCCTTTATGTCTTTTTTGCAAGTCTGTAAGGATTCTTTCTGTCTTTCCCCTCACCACAGTTTCCTGCAGCAGTGAGAAGTTTTATTACAATTTATTGTGCACTTGTCTAGGAATTTAGGGTTCTCAAGCAAATCACAGCCCCAGCCTGGTGAGAACAACTAATAGCTGTAGTGAGAGGCAGGGTGTGCTCTGAGCACCTCTTATTTGAAACAGAGAAATCAGGTGTCTGAGGGAAAATGGATGAAGACCCTTTCCCACAGCCACCCCCAAAAAATCAATGCCAGGAGTAGAAATGAAAACCACAACTCCTCCCCCTGTGTGAAAACCTCTCTTATGGGGGATTTTTTTTGATGATTCAGAGCACAGGCTGTTCTTGACTTGGGCAGGTAAGGCTTGGAGGACACTTATTCCACAGACATGCTGTGAGCAGGTAAATCCCCACCCCATCCAGGCTGGACACCTTGTCCCTGGGGAATTGGGCAAAGTTGTTTGCTCAGCATTAATGGGAGCAGACACAAACACGGCCACAGAGGTGGTGATCAACCTTTGGTGGCCAAGACAGAATTATCCTGGGAGATTTCATCCTCAAACTCATAAGTCTTTGCAGAGAGGGGATGTTGAGCCTCTTCTCTTACACAGTGGAACCAGCCTGGCTTTTGGCCTTGGGGCTAAGGACGATGATTCTTGGCTCTTAGCTCTGCCTGAGACTCTCTACATAACTTTGGTCAAATCACCTTGAAGAGAATGGAGGAAGAGTCAGTGCAGCAGCTCCTGTGAGTGGACAGCCCCAGCTTTCCGTGTCCTTGAAGGAGTGGAGAAGTGCAGCACCAAACTGGAGTTGCTGAGAGTTCCAGAACAGCTTCATCCTCCTCCTCCTCCTCCTCCTCCATGGCTGGTTTGGGGCAGCCATGGACAACAGGCAGTCTGCACTGGCTGCCACTTTTCGGCTGCTCTGTCTCCAGCTCAGCAAAGACAGTCCAGAATATGATCCAGAATCATGTGCCTCAATTTCCCCCTCTGTTAAACGAGGATAAGCCTTGATTCCAGCTTTAGGCTGTCAGCATTGCACTGCCACGCAGAGCCTGACAGAAAAGGGCTTTCTCAGGGAGTGGGATCAGCACCCTGGAGCTGAGCAACTCCCCTGGTTGGGTACCCCCCATCCAGGGTGGCTCTGCTGATTTAGGGCATGTGCTCATCTTTCCTTCACGCCAGATAAGGAACTGGCTCAGGAAACTGCATCCATCCTGCATCTCGTGTGAAGGCAGATTGTTCACGGGCGGAGGAAATCTCCTGGAGAGTGAACCTTGTCAGCAAAAATGCAAATATTTAGAGACAAAGTGTTCATTACAGCAGAACTTGATTTCAGGGTCAACCCTTTTTGCAGCAAATTGTTAGCCAGCTAAAATGTTTATTGTCACCACACTCTGGCAGTTTTGACAGTACCTATCAAGTTGAGCTTGACAATATCTGCATACGGCTTCTCCAGCTTTTCCCTCACGCAGCCATGAAAGGGATTTAAGACAGAATAAAACAGTCAAGAGATAATTGGAGCTATCCCCTCCTTTGTGGAAAAGCTGGGGCTGCCGTGGGCCAGGGGAGATGTTTAGGCTGTTGGGGAGGTGGTGCTGTGGTACACAGAGAAATATCTTGGTGCTTTTTTTTAATTTCAGATGCAAAACTGCACACATGGAATAATAACACCCCCCAGTCTGGCAGTGCATCAACAGAAATCAGACTACAAAGGGACGGTATTTCCTTTGGTCTTTTTCTGTGTGAGCCACATGGCTTCCCAGGCCCCTCAGCAGGGAACCACCCAGATATTAGTGGAGTTTCTGTGATTTTTCTCCATTCCCATTTGTGTTCTCTTCTGCTCCCCTTAATGCCTGCACAGGACTAAAGCCAGTGGCACCTGGGAAGAGGATCATCCTGCTGGCAAGCTCAGAGACCACGGGGATGAGCTCCCATCTCTGCACTGTGCTCCAGGACTGGGGGATGGATGGGCCAACTCTCCCTTGCTGGTGAATGAGGCAAAGGGGAGGCAGCAGCAGGAATTTTGGGAAAACAAGAACCAGTGTGAGATGCTGATGAAAACATGAAGGAGTGGACAAGGCAGCTGCAGCCACATGGACTCTAATAAAATTTTGGGGCTCTGCCAGACAAAAGACAGCAGTTCTACAGCTCAAGGAGAGACTCTTTTCATCCTGCTTTTTGCTCCTCCATGCCTTTACCTTTTCCCCTGGCTAATGCTCAGGGAAGGTGAGCCAGTCAGGAGCCACTGTGAAGGGGTTTTGTTTCCTTGCTTGCTGGAGCTGAGTGAAGGCTGTTTCATCTCAACAGGCTGCTCCCAACACCCCTTAATTTGAGAACTCCTGCATGCAGGAAGCAATGGAGTTGAGTGACCTTGCTGAATCCCGGCCGCTGCAGCTGCCGGAGAACAGGGGAGGAAAAGAAAAGAGGGGAGGAGGAAGAGGCACTTTGCTGTCTCCCATTAAAGCCCCAAGAGGCTGAAGATGAGAGAGCGGAAGTTTCAAATTGCCAGAACGTAATTCTGAAAGTCATTTTCCAAGCGCTGAGCTCTCTGCAATGTCACCTCTCATCTTCCAAGGTGGGGATTGAAGGGACAATAAAGCAGAGAATATTCTGCAAAGGCAGAGCTGCTAATTCAAAGAGGGAAGAGGTGCCAGTCCCCAAACAGGCTGTGTCACACCCCTTGCTGCTGGCGAGCTGTGCAGGCAGATGTGGCTGTTCAAGGAGCCCAGCTCCAGCTCCTTTCCTGAGCCACATCCAGCCTGGATGCAGGGTCCAGCTGCCTTATCCAGGCCCTTCTAAGGGTGAGGATCTCAAAAGGAGTGTCCCTATTCAACAGTTAGATTTTTAATTTGACTCAGACTCCTGACTTTCAATCCAATGGCAATGATAATGATTACTGTGATCATTATTTTCTCAGACCTTCCTGAGACCAGCAGGAGACACTGATGGATGTGTGGAAGAAAAGGTGCAATTTGATATTCACACACACTCTGCCCCAACCCACCCACAAAGGTGTCCCTCCCTGCTCTCTCTTCCAGCCCTCTGCCTGCAAAGAAATATGGATTAAGGAGTTAGATGGAGGCAACAAAGGGTTTGGGCCAGAATCTTGCCCCAAAGAGTGAATTATCCTCTTTTTCTGCACATTCTGCCAACCTTTTTTCCAACTGCATTCCCCACTATGTCCATAAATTAAAAAATATCCAAATATGCAGGCATGTCCTGCTGAGATAAATTGCTTTAAATTCTCCTTCACTTAACATCAGCTTTGTCCCATTCTCCTTATTACTGGTGCTACCTGTCCCTTCAAGCACAGGGTTTTCCCCTTTCCCTTTCCCAAATTACTGGAGCTGAGGAGAGCTTTCTCTCTTTTTGCAAATGTACTTATTTGCCCACTCAGGTGAGGGTGCTGAGTTTTTACAATAACAATGAATTTTTACCAGGCAATCCCTTCTCTATCCCACTTTCAGAAATGACACTTCTTCAGGCCAGGGCTGGTCCATGGAAAGAGCTGGCCTTGTTTCAGCCTGGGGTGCTGAGCAGGGAGCAGGGGGTCACACAACCCAGAGACAGCACTTTGCCCTCTAAACCAATGGGATAACTATCCCTGGTTATTATTATTATTATTATTATTATTATTATTATTATTATTATTTCCTGGTAACTATTTCCCTGCTTTTCCATCTGGGAGGCCAGTGAGAGTATTGCTCGCTGGCCTGTATCCAGTTTTCTCCAGCTGGGATCAGTTCAGTCCAATGTTGCCATCTGTCCTTTGAGGCAGGGGGACATCCTCTTCCATTTTGGATCTCTCCCAGAACCAATTCCCCCTCTCCCTTCCCCGATGCACCCTGGACTCCACCAAAGCATCCAACAAGCTGTATGTGACCATCATGAGTTTTGTGCATTTCTAAATTGACATGGGCACGTGAGAGTCCAGTGACTGGACTGTTGGCTGTCCGGAGCCCTGCCAGCCTGTGGGTTGCTCACAGGGCAGTGGGTTATATTTCTCTCCTCAGGGACAGCACAGGCTGCCCAGAAAAGCTGTGGCTGCCCCATCCCTGGAAGCGTTCAAGGTCAGCTTGGATGGGGCTTGGAGCAACCTGGGATAGTGAAAGGTGTCCCTGTCCATGGCAGAGGGTTGTAATGACACGGTCTATAAGGTCCCTTCCAACCCAAACCATTCCATGACCGGGCTCCCTGGGGATGCTTTGCCAGGGGAAGAACAGGGTGTGTGTCTGTCCCGCCACCCCGCTGCGCTGGGATGTGCCCGCTGTCACTCCATCCCTCCCCTAGTTACCGGCAGCAGGGATGCGCGGAGCCCCCGCCCGGCGCTCCCCTTGCCCAGCTCCCCCCGCCGCCAGCCCGGAGGGGGTGCGCATCCCGGGGCGGGGGCGGGGCGGACCGGATTGGCCGCCGAGTGCGCTGCGAGGATTTTGCGGCGCGGCCCCATTGGCCGCCGCCGCCCATAAGTTTTTGCTCCGGACGGGAACTTTTCCCAGGGATGATGGAGTAACCCCGGGCGGCTCCGCGCCCGCTCCCCCCGCCAGCCCGGGCCAGGCAGCCACCGCCACCCGGCAAGGATGAAGCTCTGCGGGACTTTCCTCGGTTCGTAGCCGTGCGCCGGCGGATGCGGGGGGTGCGGTGGGAGTGTAGGGAGGGTATTCCTCAGTGTGTCCCCCCCGTTTCCCCTCTAAACCACTTGATTGCTCAATTCTGCCGAAGTCACGCCTTGCCAAAGGGGCTCGGTCGCCGAGGGCGGGGGGAATGCGGACCCGCAAACTTGTTTCACAGTATTTCCCCCCCAGTTAAGCGGTGAAACGAGGTTCCCGAGTGCATTTGGGAGCGCAGGTTTCTCTCGTTCCTCAAGCGAGGTGCCGCTGGCACCCCCCGCCCCTCCTCGCTGCTCTCCGGGCTCAGCTGCCCAGGGGTACAGGTGCGGGGGCTGCGCGACCCCCGTGCTGCTGCTCCGAGGCACCGGCGGGGCTTTGTCCTCTCTGCCGCGGGCTTTACCTAATTACAAAGGACGAGGAGCGGAGGGGAGGGGGGCGAGGGGAAAATCCTGTTTTCTGCTGCTTCTTGTCACAGTTCTGCTGGGGAAGGGGGTGGTGGTGGTTGGTTTGATTCGGTTTTGTGGTTTTTTTTCTTCCCCCCTCTTGTACATTGCTGGGTAATAAAGGGGGGAGTGGGATGTTATTACATAAAAAGTTAGTTCGTGCCCGTTCAGCTGGGTGTGTGTTTCAGCGCCTGCAACAACCGAGGCACAAAGGAGGAAGTTTTGGGATAATGCGAGGTGCCTTTTGCGAAAGATGGTGATTGCTCCAATTGTTGTTCTTCGGGGAGAAAAGAGCTGTAGATTTGGGTTAGACAAAGGCATTGCCTCTTCGGGAAGGACCCGCCCAAATCGGAGCGAAGGGGCGCGCTGGAGAGCGAGCAAAGGGTTATTAAAAGTTTTTTTGTGCCTGTGCATGTTGTTCCATCTGCCAGGGGCCTGTAGTGGGCAGGTTTCTTCGCAACCCTTCAGCTGTTCCATATACAATATTAATGCTGGCCATTTCTATTCGGCATACAACAGCACTAATTGTAGTCTGAGGCATTAAGGCAGCCAGCCCATCTGCATAGAAGCTTTCAGAAAGAAACAAGGAAAAAAAAAATCTTTCACCCCCAGCTGGTAACCGGAGAAGTTGGTGCCAATTACAAATGCGTAAAGTTTGAGATCTAATTTTCTTTGAAACAGACTCCGAGAAGCCAATGGAACACAGTGCGGTGGGTTTATGGCTGTGTTTACACAAGCAAATGGAGTTTTATTTTAAATAATTTCAAACTTGAAGAGCTTGATCTGAAAACACCAGGGAGGGGGAAAATGGCATGGAGAGCAGGGGAGGGGGGTGTAGGGAATCAGCTTTAAAAAATCCTCTCTGGGTTCAGCTCTGCAGGGCAGGGACCCTCGGAGCCCCCGTCTTAAACTCCCTGAAGATGAAAATATGTGAACATTTATTTTAGACCTCTCTGCTGCACGGCTCCCTTTAGAGAAGCGACGGCTCTTTGAGACCTGGAAACGCACGATAATTATCTCCTCCCTGAAAACAGCTGTAGAGTGACTCTGGAGAGGTTCAGGGGGTGTGTGTGGGAGAAACATTATTTAAAACCTGGCGGAAAAATACTTGAAAAGGTCGAAACTGCGTTGAGGAGGGAGCGGGCGGAGCTGTCCGTGGTGCTGACCCGCCGCCTCCCGGAACCCACGCGTGGCCTCGCTTTCTTCCGCGGGCTCCTCAGCGGGGGATGTGGGGCTTTTGGCCTGCGAGGGAATTCCTCAGGGGGTAGGAAGGGATTTGGGGGTTGCGAGATGGGAATTCCTGCCACTGCTGAAGTTGGTGGCGGTGAGAAACTCCGGGCAAGGCGCTGCTTCTTTGCAGTATTTTGGGAGGGGAGCAGAGGGAAGTCTGGCGAGTTTGGGAACAAAGAAAAGCCAAACACCCTCTCGCAGCCCAGAGCTCAGCCGGATGCTATCAGAGCTGTCAGCTGCCTTAGGGCTCGTAGGTGCGTCGCGTGTTAATAAATGCAACAGCAGCAGTAATAAAATTCCTCTCTTAACGCTCGGAGAGGCACATGTGTGCTCATATTCCATGCAGGCTGCGTGTGCTCCAGTTTATGGGGGAGCTCACACAAGTAAACACACTTCCCTGCTGCCTCCCAGCCGAATCCATTGTGCTTTTGTTTCTCAAGTTTTTAGCATTACGGCTCTAAATGAAACAGCGGTGGAGAGGAGCAGGCAGCATTGTGAGAGGAGGGGAGCCGAGTCCACCCAGCCCTCCCTTTGATTCTATCGCGGGTGCAGAACAATGGAGATGCAGTGTAGCACCAGGCCTGCTGCCTGCAGATAAGAGTTTAATAGAATTTCTGAATGCCAAAGGTTTAGGATGTAAAATATCCCTGTCTTCGTGGTGTGTCCAAAGGAGATAGAAAACAGCTTTTCAGGAGTACTCTCTGCTGAATATCTCCTTTATGTTAATGGTTTAGGAGCACACCAGGCTGGCAAGGCATGGAAATGGACATCCTAACAACCTCCAAAGCGGCCTCAACAGTTTAAAATTAGTATTTCTGCCACTCTCTCCTCAATGAAATTCCTGAGATGGGAAACAGAATCACTCCTTCCTGCCATGTGCCCTGCAATGGTCCGTGGGTGAGATGGAGTTGCAGGCAGCACCTCCTCAAGCCCAATCTGCCAGATTTTGGGCAGTTTGAGAGGCTTTTCCCACTCCTGCCAGCACCAAACCAGCCCAGGGTGGCGGTGAGCTGGAGAGGAGTCTGGGGTCCCTGCAGCCCTGGAACTGGAGTTTCCCAGAGGAGAGAGCATCCTCAGCAGGATTCAGCTTTCCCTGCCAGGCTCTGCCTCAGCTCTCTAAGGACTCCTGGGGTTTCTGTCCATTTGTGAGCTCCCACATAGTTTTGGAAATCTTCATTAAGATGACAAGAAAGTCGTAATTGTCTCGGCGGTGCTGGGGATGGCACGAAGGTGTAGGGAAAAGCACTGGGTAGAAAAGTGTCTTTGCCCACCCCGAACCCGTGGGGCTGCAGCCTGCCTGTGATTTTCCCTGCTATTGCCGAAAAGTTGCAATCCAAGTGCTAATGCTCCCGTCTGGCAGGGGGCAGGGATGGGATGTGCTAATGCCCTTCCTGCCGCACCGTGCCGGGCTCTCTCCCCAGAGCCTCCCTTCCTCCAGCTCGGAGAGGACTTTATCCTCCCGGGGTGGTCAGATCTCCACCAAACAGAAGCAGTTTCAAGGAAAAATGATGCTAACTCCTGGAAAGTGTGACTCTTTCTGGGAGGAAAAGATGCATAATGCAAGAAGGTGCACTTCTCTCACTTAGGAATGATCCCTAAACTATTTCAGTCACTGTTTTCTTTTAGGACTTTTCCTTATATTGTTCTTCCCATCACAACATTCATAACATAAACCACCTTCCCCGGGATGAGATGTTGTCTGCTGGGAATACATCGTGTCATTTTTAATTTTTTTTTTCCTTCTTTTAAGAGGAGCAAAAAAAAAAAAAAAATTAAAATATTTATACACCTTTTAACCACCGCCTTTTGAATATGTATATCAGCTAATATGCAATACTTCCAGGTTCATAGAGGCGATAAATTTCCCAGTCTGTTCTTTATGGTGATAGGTCATCTTCCTAACCACCAATAAATATTGTAAAGTACTTTCGCTGGAGCTGTGCTAACCCAGGGCATCTGTCACTCGCTGCTTGCTGCTATTAGGAATTATTGGGCCGTACCACGCGCCGGGATGCGCGGGGGGGACACGGAACGGCGCTCGTCGCGCTCGCCGTCCTTTTGTGTTGCTGCTGTCAGAGGAGCCCCGAGCCTCGTGCATATTAATTATGAATCAGCTCGGGTAAAATCATTCACCTTCTGCCGGGTCTTGGGGAGGGGGGAGAGAGAGCAGAGAGGGGCCGGCGGGGCTGGGAGAGCCCCAACTCTCGGTGCACTCAAGGCAGCCGCTCCATCTCTCTCGCTCGCTCTCTTTGATGCTATACTGTAAATTTATTTCACCTCAGAGAGTAAACAGATATATTGCAACCCCAAGGGTTCATGGGTAGTGTATTTACAAAGGGAAGGCGCAGCAAGCCCCCTCTGTGCCATTTCCATTAATGAGAGCGGTCATTAAGTAAATGAGACATTGCCTTTAGCAGGCTTAAGAGTTCACACACTAAGGAGTATCAGATATTTAATTGAAACCAACAACCCGTCTTACACGCGTGTTACTGGTGTAGGGAAGTGGGCTGCCCTCCAAGAACTCTCCCCCCACAACCTCCCCCATGCAAATTTCATGATTGGTTTCCGTGATGTCATTTTGTAAAGGGGCAGACAATAGCTGTGGGGAAAGGTAAGTCAATATTATGTTCTTTCGCTGACAAAGGCAGATAATGCTGGCTTTTTTTCTTTTTTTTTTTTCTCTTTTTTTTTTTCCCTCTTCTTTTTTTTTTTTTTTTCCTCCCCTCCCCTCCCTTGGATTGAGACAGAGGGGAAAGGCTTTCGGAGCACACAGTTGATGTAAACAGACGCAGGCGTTTCGCCTTTACAGCACGAAGGCTGGGTTGTTGTTTTGAAAATTGCACTGGAGAACCGAGGGGATTTTTATGATGATCATCATGCTCCTAGGTCCATCTTTGCTTGCTTGCTCTCTCGCCGGCTGCGAGACGCTAGTGGACATGTTATGCTTCTGACTGAAAAGAGGTTGAATAAGATGAGAAAGGAGGAGATTTATTAAAAAAAAACCAAACAAAACAACAAAAAGCACAACGTCGCATTCAGCCGGGAAACTTTCTGAATATTTCTGGAAGAGGATGCTTGCCGGGTTTGTGAACCGCGAGATCGGTGGATGTTTATCCGGAGGGAGGTGTTAGCAGAAGACGCTCCCGGGCGCCGGGAGGAGTTTGCGCCGGCGGCGGCAGCCCCGCGGCCGCGGAGCTCTCGGAGGTGCTGACGGCCGGGCGGGACTGGGGCTCCGCGCGTCCCTCGCCCCCAGGGCCCTTCTGCCCAAACTCCAGCCCAAGTCCCCAGCTCGGCACTCCTGGGGCGCTGGGGAGCTCCGCGGCCCCCCTAGCCCGGGGAAGCGGGTGCGGAGGGCTGGCGGCTGCTCCCTCCTGCCGCTGCCAGACTTTTCTTTTTTCTCCTTTTTTTTTTTCCCTTTCCCCCCCTGTTCTTTCCGATTATTGCCTACTTTAGAGTTCTCTATTTATAGCAGCGAGGCACAAGGGAAGTGTGCCATGTTTGTGGATTTCTCTCTATACGTTGACCACGACAGAAATCTGCATGTTCTTATTTTTAGCTTGCTCGGAAGAGGCTTTGCTTGGCTAATCTCTTTATCAATTTTAGCAAAGTTTGTTGTTGTTGTTGTTCCGCGGGTCATTTGGAGAGGGAGAGAGGGGCAGGGGGCTGGTGCCCGAGGATGTGCTTGCCCTGCCATCGAGCCGGGCGAGTTGGGCTGAGTTTGGGGTGCAGTTTGCCGGCGGGTAGGACCGACCCTCCTCGGGCAGGCGGCCCCAGAGGGGATCGGCACCCTCGGAGTCTCTGCCGCACAAAGGGGCAGGCCGTGGGGATCAGCACTCTCGGGGCAGGAGGCTTGGGGCATGCCAGGCTCCCCAGAGCTGACAGGAGAAGGGGCCAGGTTGCCCCCCTCGCCCCGGCCGGGCAGCAGTGCGGGGGCAGCCGCTCTCCTCCCGCTATTGTTGAGCCCCCTCACTCCGAGCAGCCGCCGAAAACAAGTGCGAAAAGCCCCGGCTAAACCCTCGCCATCTCCCTGCCGCTACTTTTAGTTATTTTTTTCTTTCTTTCCCTTTCCCTCTCTCTCGTTGGCTCATCTGCTGTTATTATCAGCCTTTTCCATATGGCCACTTTAATTAATGGCAGACAAAAGGGAGTTTGGGAAGGGGGGGGGAGGAGGAATCTAGGAATTAGAGTTTATAGTTGGTTTGTCTCTCTCTGATGCTGTCATAGAAACCAGAAGCAAAGATGCCGCCTTTCCACTTCTTTGTATGATCCTGTTTATTGTTCCCGAGCGGCGCAGATTGGAGCAGGCGCGTGTTGCAAAGCACAGACCAGCGCCGGCTGCTGCGGCCGGGAAACCCGGGCACAACTTGTCCCCTTCGGCTCTTTCAAACCTGCCTGCCCTCCCCCCTTCTCTCCCCTCCTTCACCTGCCTCGGGAAGAACAAGGAAAACTTGGTTTTCCTTTTTTTCCCCCTTTATCTTTTTTTCTTTTTTCTTTTTTTCTTTTTTTTTTTTCTTTTTTTTTTCCTTTTTTTCCCCCTCTCTCCGAGTGATGTTGTGGGTCTGTGGGATCCCCGCCGCACAAGGAGTAGGAAAACTCCGCAAAGTTGGGTTTTTCCCTTCCCAGAAAGCAGGCGGGAGCTGTCCCCTGTGTCCCGGAGGAGCTGGGGTCCGGAGCGGCGGGTCGGGCTCTGTCCCGGGTGCTGTTAGCGAGGCGGTACTGATTATTTCCGATCGGGGTTGGCGATTTCCCGGGGGTCCTGGCGAGGAGGGGTTTGGGAGGGCAGCTCCGCTTGCTCCTTGCTCAGTCCCGAGCGAGAGGTAGTGAATCCCCATCCCCTTCCCCAGGCTGAGCTCCGGGGCAGCTCTCGGGGGCGAGGGGCAGCGGGGGCACCTCGTGCTGTAGGAAAGACAGAAATTCGGCTCCCTCTCCTCCTGCGGGGAGCCCCGGGGCTCGGCCCGGCCGGAGGGGTGTCCCGCTGCGGGAGGGGCTTCAGGTCACTGCCAAGGGTGGCGTTGGTGACTTTGGGACCGGGGTGTCCCCTCCCCTTTGGGTAAATTCTAGGCTGGAAGCGAGTGAGAGCCCTCTCCCCTGAAGAACCCAAACCTCCCCCATTCTCTCCCCAACTCCACTCCCTATCGGTCTGAGCTACTCAGTCCCTTTGCCCCCGGAACTGTCCTTGTCCTCAAGGCAGGGGGAACATGAAGCAGCGGGACAGCAGACCGGGGATCGGGCCGGCAGCCATCCCTACATGTCCCTGTTGTTGTCTAGGAGAGCCGGGCTGTGCCCGTGAGTGGCTCGGGCTGGGCTGGGAGATAGCAGGAGGCACAGGTGCCTTCCAACGGGGCCGGGACTGTCCCCAA
The DNA here is from genome assembly GCF_008360975.1 of Lichenostomus cassidix. Lineage (NCBI taxonomy): Eukaryota > Metazoa > Chordata > Aves > Passeriformes > Meliphagidae > Lichenostomus > Lichenostomus cassidix. Next base: position 6,196,183 of record NC_139500.1, on the reverse strand, counting down.
CAGCCTGGAGTCACGGACTGGGGGCTGGGGGTGGGCAGGGGCAGGCGAAGCCCCAGCTCTGCGCCTCCCCCGCCCCGTCCCGCAGAGCCCCGGCAGCCGGAGCTGTTCCCGGCAGTCAGATGGTGATGATGATGATGATGAGGGCAGGGCTGACTTTGCAAGACGTAGCTCGGCGTCAGAGCAGCTGCCATTTTAGCAGACGGTACTAAACCCCCCCTCCACCCCCCAGAAAGCTCAGCTTTGGGGTGCTGCCTCCAAACTTGGGTTCTGGATGGGACACGCTGCTCTTCTCGGGCTTTGGGGGGAGCAGTGCACCCTAAGTCAGCAATACTCTCGGAAGAGGCTGAATGACACAGCTTTAGGGCTCAAGAACAGAAACTCTTCTCCCTCCCTGAGATCCCACTGTAGTTTTGCATCAGGGCTTGAGGAGGACAGCCGAGGTTTCACTCCTGAACGCCCCAAATCAGTCTGTGCAATGCAGAATGGTCTCTCCCTCCCTGTCCGGCGAGGGGCAGAGCCCTCCTTTTGCAGCCTCGGGGGGTTTATTTTGCAAGGGATGCTGCCATCCCCAGTTCAGAGTTTGGGGGCACCGGGACCCTCTGCCCCCCGAGAGCAGAGCAAGGAAGGGGAAGCAGAGGATTTACTGTAAAGGCTGGAGCCAGGGCTGGGCTGGGCTTCCCAGAAGACATGAAATGAGGCGTGTGAAGGGGAGGGAGCGGCGGGGAAGCATCGCCTTGCGGTGGGGAAGCCAGATGTGGAACTTTAATGGCCAAGTGGGGTACAGGGACCCGCTCTTCCCTTTGCTTTGTGGGTTTGTGGGAGTTTGCAGATGGAAGGGCTTATTTTTCTGGCTGTAAACTGTGTGGCTGAGTTGTTAGAGCTCTTCCTTCGTGACAAAGGGTATCTCCTGCTGTCACTTCAGAGCTGTTCCTCTCTCTCATACACGGGAGCTGAGCATGGAGGATGCTAGCTGCAAACTTCCAGAGCTGGGAATACACCACTGTGTGTTACTCTCCCTTCCCCAAATCCCCTTTTGGTTTATTTGGGCTATTTGTTGTGCAGATGCTGTTTGCTCCCTGGCTGTGCAGACAAGGAGGGAGGCTGAGGTGGCCCCAGACTCCAGGTTTATTTGGCTTTTTGGGAGCTTGTTCTGCAGCAGCTATGCGAAAGGATTATCAGCCCGGGGTTAACTGCCACACAGCCTCTCTTTTTCCAGGTATTTCTGGAGTTTTGACAGGGCAGAATTGCTGTCAAGAAACTCTTTCCACCTTTTTCTCTGCCTTTTCCTTCTTTCTCCTGTCTTTTACTGGTTTCTACAAAACAAAACTCCACCCATGTACTCACCCTGGTCTTCCTGCATCTGTGGAGCAGAGTCCACTGGTGTCTATGACATCCTTAAGGCTGGATTGTGTGAAACTTCCCATCTTAAATTATTCTGTACCACTTCTGGGGCTGTTTACCTTTGCAAAGTAGAAGTTTGATCCGCAGCCCGGGCCTTAGAGAGGAGAATCATGGTGTGAATAGAGAAGTGGGGTGATAAGCACAGGCTGTGAAAAGTCTCTGGGGCAGAGAAATGCCCCCAAATACCTTGTTCCTAGAATGAAATGAATTTATGTGATAGTTTCTCCTCTGGGATCTGGGGCCAGGTCATGAGTAATGGGAGAGAGCAGGGTTGGGACATCCCTTCTGCTCCCTTCAGAGATGGGAGGGGAAATCTGTCACCTCCCACTCCCCACAAATATTTTCATCAAGGAGAAAAGGGCTTTATGGGTTTATATTTGGAGTTTCCCCTCTTGGCAGGTTAATCTGTCAAAGGGGATTTCTGGAAGTGCAGCGTTTGCCCTTGCAGAGCTCCGGAGCTGCTTTGCTGGGAGCAGCTGTGTGGTGGCTTTGCCCTTTGGGACAGGGCTGGCACACTGAAGGTGAGGAGGGTTTTCCAAGCATCTCCTGCCCATGCAGATTCCTGGGAGCAGCAGCAGCACAGGAGGGCATTCCTGGGCTCCCCTGAGCTGCTTTCCCACAGTATCTTGATGGGAGGGAGGGTGTTTGTGCCTTGGGAATAGCTGGAGTTAGGCACTGAGGTGAGGACATCTCAGGGGTGTGAACGTGTGTTGAACAATTATGTTTAAAGACTTTAAGCATTAAAAATCACCAGAGTAGAGCAGAGCCTCAAAAACTTTGAACACTGTGGATTTCCTATGGATTCTGTCATAGAAGGCACAAGCAGGAGTTTTTAGGAAAAATGGCTAAATATACAACACAAAACTAATAGTTTTCTATTGTTGCAGTTATTCATCCCTGCAATGCTCCTATGAGGACTTCCTGTGGGTTTGCAGGAGGGGATGGGGAGGTGATGAAGGTTTCTGGGCTGGACAGCTCCAGACAAACCCTGATCTTTTTCTGTGACATCTTAGTCTCTTGAAGCAGGAGTTTGCCCTTTGAGAGGCTGTATTTTGAACAGCTCTGGCTGCTTTTTAAATCCAGGCATCCCTCCATGCTACAGGAACCTTGGTGAGGTGATGCCTGCAGGAAACTGGCGCAAGATGGTCCTGCTGCTGGGAATTGTGGCTGATTTAGGGCAGACCCAAGAGGGAAAAGGCAGATGTGGCTGTGGCTTGTTTGTGGATGAGTGTAGGGAGAGGATGTGGGCTGGGAACGTGCCTGGGGCTCCAACCCCTGCTCCTCTGCATCCATCCCCTGCTCCTCTGCCGCTCCCATCAGAGCATCCTGGAGTGCCACACATCCATTGAAGCCTGACTCAGATGCCAGGTGTGGTTTGCAGCAGCAAGGAAATGAAGTTAGAAGGGAAAGCTTGGCCTGGGAAGGGTGGTCTGGTGTGAAAGGATGTCAGGAAAGGGAAATAGGGAATTCCCAGGTATAGTTTGGTTGAGAAAAACATGGCTGGGATCACCTTGTTCTACCAGCTGGGCTGTTCCCTGCAAATGTCAGTCTTAGAGCAGAACACTGAAGTGCCACACTCTGCAATCATCTGATTTTCAGTTTGATTTGGTTTAGGGGAAAAAAAAAAAAAAAGGGAAAAATTTTTCACCTAAATTAAAATACTTTTGATCTTTGTCTTTCATTGAACTTTTTGCTTCAGAGAGAATAGATTAATAAACACTTTCAAATGGAAAAACATAGTTTGGAAAGGTTCCCCTTTCATCTTTAACACAGAGCTTTAATGCTAACCTGGGTATGAGCCGGCTGTCCCTCCATTCCTTTTCCCTCGCTTTTTTTTTTTTATCTTAACAACAATAACTTTGCTTTTATTGTGATCATGCTGGCCTTTACTGGTCACTTTTCATTCTTTCCTTTTTTATTTTGAAGTCAGCACATTAAAAAAAAAAAATCGCAATGTTATTTTAATCAGACCAAATGAAAGAGCAAATCAGAGCGAGAATTTTAATCTGCCCCAAGCAAAACTGCCTTGTACATCTGTCATGTTGGGATTAGTGGAACTCTTTAAAGAAGCTGAAGACTTTTTAAACAAAGTATTAAACATTTGTGACCTGATTTCCATTCTTACAATATTCTCATTAATAAGAGTGCAGGCTGAAAAGACATCTGTTAGGTCCTATTTGTTTTAAGAATATTAAAGGCTAATAAGAATATTGGAGGGTGGGGGTGTGTTGGGGGCAGTCTAAGTGTAATATTTAGAGGCAAATCTCAGAGCTGCAGTTTTCCAAAGTGGTTTTGAGTCTGACTTCGTGCAGGGTAGAGGGAAACACAAATCTTGGCCCTTGAATTGGATGATCCATGTTGTTGTTCATGGTCAGTTTAGGCTGTGGGTGTCTGGGTGAGACTTCCCTTTGGGCTGGGAGCTTTGGCTGGGGCTCCATCCCTGCTCAGGGAGTGGAGAAGGGGAAACTCTGCCTTTCCAAGATAAAATTTAGGCTGAAACGATGGAGAAGCAGAGACACAGCCTTAAATTGTACACAAACACAACTGGCAGGTGTGTGTCACCTGCACTCATCCAGCGCTGCTTTGGACCAGGCAGGAAACAGTAGGGAAGGAGTGAAAATGTCCTTCTTGGGTTTGCTGCCTGTGTTTTGCTTGATGGGAAGGCAGTTAAAGTAAATGGCCCATCTTGGACCCCTAAGGAAAAAATAAAGCCAGGCATGTGCTGGGGAAAGCACTTGCTGAAAGAAGCCTTCACTATTAACGTGCATATATGGTTTAAGAGAAGGTTGCTGTCGACTGCAATCTTTGCATCTTGTTTATGCTTGCTGGGTAAAATATTAACTAAAGCATCTGAACATAAAGTTCTGGTGTGAAAGAATATCAGCAGGGGAGAGCCATATGGTGCCAGGCTGCTAACAAAATACCAAACGCTGGAGATTCCTTTTTGCAGAAGCCTGAAAACTCTCGTTCCCATCCATAATACATGAGTTCACGCCTTTGATTACTCCAAACATTAGTCCAAGCGGTGCAGGCGTCTCTTTGGAGCTTACACAACTTAGGGCACGCCGTGCTCTTCCCCCCTCTTCCTTTACATAAAAGAAATCGATGTCGAGCTGTTAAGATACAAATATCCAATATGCTGTAAGACAATATGTTTCCGAAACTGCTGCGTAAGCTGCCTTCCCTCTAATTAAATATAAACTGCAGTAGAGACTCGGCTTTCTTCGTTCCTCTGCTTGAAATTGTTTGGCAAGCATGTGGCTCTCCCTAGGACAGCATCTGCAAGCGAGGTTGGTGCCAGTTTGGGGGAAGCCTCTCGCTCCTGGTGGGTGCAATCAGAACCTTTCTGATGGATGCTGAGGGCTGTAATCGTCTCTCCGAGCAGCAGCTCCCAGGCACGTTTATCTGAGCCCTCTCTGCAAGTCCAGGGTCGGGTGTATTCAGCAGCAAGGGATTCAAACCCAGAATTAGGGGGATCCCCTGGTGAATATTATTATAAAGTACAAGAGATGGCTCTGGGGGAGCTTTCGTGCACGCAGGATTTAAAAACCAAGTTATTACTGGCAAAGTCTATAGGTGACGGTCTGAGCACTTTTGAAAATCTTTTTTCTTTTTTTAAGCAATCCCTTGAAACCAACAATTTGCTGTTGAACAACTTGTGCTTGTCACTAGGCTCCCTGAGTGTGGCTGGTTAAAGGTTGTGAGGAGCACCCCATTCCCTGAGCACAGAAACACCTACAGAGTGCAGAGAAACCTGCAGAGAAATTAGGTTTTCCTTTTAGCACTCTGGCTCTTCCCATCATGGCTGTGTGGGCAATGCAGGGTGATGGGATGGGAATTAAGTCAATGCCAGAATGCTGTTGGCTGAAGTTCTGGAGAAAGTTTTGGGGCAGAGAAGGGTCAAATATGCAATGTTGTGTCCCAAAGAAAGGCTGCTCTGGTGAGCTGCTGGGATAAATGAAGGTGTCAGATGGGCTTTGAGAGACGTTGTCTGATTTCAGCCAAAAACTCTTTCTAGGGGGGCTTGAATCCTAAATTGAGCCTTTCTGGGGGATGTGTGTCCAGTCCTTGCTCTGCACACAAAGCCCAAGGGACTGGTGGGAATGAGAGGAAAACAAATTAATTTACTTCCACAGTAAAGGAAAAAAGTCTTAATTTGTAAAAAATCTAAAACTTTGGGTGGGTGAGATTCCAGGTAAAGTCATCTTGAGCAAAGTTACCCCAACTTGAGTGGCTCTGCATAGAGGAAAGGATTCATCCCTCTAAATGCTGATGTGGCCACAACCACCTTTGGAATCCCAGATTCTCCTGCTTTTGCATATGTTTCTCTTCCATAATTCTGAAGCTTTGCATCTAGCGAGCTTCTGGCAAGTGGAGTTAAAGGTTTGTTTGTTGCCCTCAATATTTTGATGTAATTAGTCAGCAAGCAACTCACTGCTTTTGCCCAGAGAAATGCGCTCTCCAAGAACACAAGTGACAGGAGAGGATTAATAGCCTTCTGGAGAGAGCTGCTCCATTTTTTTATTTAATAAAAAAAAAAAAGAGATTAAAAAAAAAAAGTGCCTGGGAGCAATGTTGTTGCTTTAAAAAAAAATGACATTCGAAACGGTTAACTCTGCCCGCAGTGTCTCAGCGAAGCGCAGAGTTGTCAGCTCCTGTCCCACATTCCCTAGAAACTTTCAGCTCCCTCTCCTCATGGAGTGGCTTTCCTGGCTCCCAGGGAGGCAGGTGGCTCTGGCAGGTTGGCTGCTCCTGCTGCACTCACCCACCGAGCAAGGACACCCTGCCAGAAAGGGGAGGGCTGGGAGAAAATGATTTGGAGGGGAGAGAAACTTCTGATTTGCAGGATATGAGCTGGTCCTTGGCTGTGGGGCCTGGGGATGACTGCACTGCTGGGGCCTGGGGGCTTTCCCTGCTCCTGGCTCAGTTTTGGGACAAAACTGCTGCACAGTGGAACAGGCTGGAAGTGGGGATGAAATCTGCTCCAAGAGCATTGCCCATGGGTGTCCAGCTGCTCCCTCATCCCTCCTCCTTGTTGTCCCTGCGTTGTATTCCCAGCAAGTGAAGGCTGCAGGAAGGACAGAAAGGTATCACTCGCCTCTATTTAATTTCAATTACATGGAGCCTGCAGGAGCGCTCAGAGCACTGCCAGCAGGGCTATAAACTCAACATATTTGATGATTCTCCTTTTTTTCAGGCAAATGGTGCACAGCAGCATCCCCATTCAGCAGCAATAATCCTGGGGGGCTGTGACACTTGTGCTGCAGTGGAGACTCCTGTTTAATGAGCTGCCCCTTCAGGAGGCATTAATTGCCTCGGTGTGTTGTGGGCAGCCTGGCACCCTGTGCCTCCCCCTGCTCTGGGGGGCCTGGGGAGGGAATGGTTTGGTTTGAGGGTTCCAAGCCCAGGAGGGGATGCTGGTGGGGGCTGAGAGCCAGCAGGCACTGAGCAGAGCTGCCTCGTACCCCTGGGGAGTTGTTGCTGCACGATGATCTCACCTCCTTTTATGCCTTATTGCTTCTGTCTCCCTGACTCCATATGACACACACTTACGTGTCAACTTTTCACTTCTTATATGGCAGCAGAGAGAAAAGGCTTAATATCATAACGACAGGCTGGCAGCTGGGAAGTAGCCCATTTAGTCATCTAACTTTGCGTCAGAGGCACTGCCAGCCCCTTCCCTGGCTCTTCCAGGCAGCTTCTCCCTCCTCTGCCCGACCTGGTGCCACATGTGGTAGAAATCTCTGTCAGGAAAACACCTCTTTGGGCAAAGGCTGTTGATGGACCCCAGCCCTGTGCTGGGGGCAAGATGGTTTGTGTTCCACAAACAGCTCTGTGTGCACAAATTGGGCCAAATTTGGGCAGAAGCTATGTGGATTTTTTGGTTTAGCTTCTGGGGTTTTGCAGTTGTTTTTACCCAGAGCCTATAGGGTTGAGGGTAAGGTGCCACAGCAGATTCAAGTTCACTTGGGCTGTGACACTCAGCACTGGGGCACCTCAGGAGGTCTGGAGCCTAGAAGGAACTCAAGATTCATTGACAACTCAATCTCTGGATGACTAAAATGATAGAGGAAAGATCAGTTCTTATTTTCCCTGTTTCTTCTACCCTTTTCCTACACGTTGAGGAAACCCAGGGACATCCATGCCCTACACTGGCACTGCCAGTGGACACACTCCTCATTCCTGTTCTCACCCTGGCTTAAACAGATTGTTTTCCCACTCCTGAGGGCTCCTGTGCATCAGCAGCACCATGGGAAGGGTTTTACAAGACTCTTGTAACCTCACTCTGAGCCATCAGGTTGTTTCCCTCAGCAGCAATGTGTCTCGAAGCTGCTTCTCTCCCACTGGTCCAAGACATGCTTATCCAAAAGCATCTCCAAGAATTTATCTGCACTGAATTCTCCTGCTGGTGTTTCGACACGTCGGCTCCACAGAGGCTTTCAATTTGGTATGAAAAGTAATTATTGCCAGGGTGCAGTTTAGCTGTTGTGTTTTACAGTGCTGGTAAGGTTAAAAGAAATAATAATAATAATGATATAAGAAAGACTCAGCCAGAGTAACTGCCTGCAACATGCTATTTGCATTTTTAAGGAAATACTTCTTTGAGACAGCTTGGGTGAAAGGTCGGCATTTGCATATAAATGGAAAAGAAAGTGTGTGATGCTGGAAGTTACATCTATATTATTTTCTCAGCAGTGAGCTGCTGTTTTGGAGATTAAGGGACGCCGTTTGCATTTGGCTTTTGTTGAATAGAGAAGGTACCGGGAAAGGCAAATTAGAACAAAATAATGAGGGAAACGTGCAAGAAGAAAGGAGCAGCACCCTGTTTCTGGGAGATGCTCTCCTGCATGTCTGACGCCTCACACGCCTGCTTGCACCCGCGCTGGGCACGCGTGGATGAGGGTGGCTGAGAAGGGCTCCCTTTGCATGCACAAAAGGATGGATGCTGGAGATGAAGCTGGTGACAGGAGTGGTTCCTGCTGTGAATAAGCCTGGCAGAAAGGAGGATGATGGTGCTCATCATTTGGAAGTGATATGCGGGGGCTTGCTTGAGTTTTTTTTTTTTTTAAGTGTTGTTATTTTTTCCTTTCATTCAGGCTCAGGTATGTTAGGAGAGGAATTATCAACCTTCTCAATGAGATTCCTCCAATTACAGTAGGAACATTCACTCTTAGTGGCTGGCAGGGCAAAGGGAGGAGGCAGAGAAGTCCATGGCTCTTGCCTTGGAGGGTTCCACATTGGCTGACAGATTTTCCTGGTCCCTGGAAACACCAGAAGGATTCTCTGGTGGAGAACCCCTGTGCTTTGTTTCCCCTCTTGTTGGTGGCCTCGCTTGCCACACTCAGAGCAGCTTTATGCTTTGACAGCTCCCCCACGGAGCTGGGGGAAAATGGGATGTTGAACAATGTTCTCTCTTTAATCTTTTTGATCAATACTTAAGAACACTGTGCAGACAGCAGCGGTGCTGTGGGCGCACAGCTTTTGTTCCTCTCTTGAAGAGTACACAAGTGGTACAAGAATGGAAGAACACCTTTTATACCTTCTGCTGTGTCCTACTGCTGTGTGCTGTGCTGCTGCCACTCGGTAGGAAAAGAAAAAAGGCTCTAATAAAAACTCTTATTAACTGGCCGTGAACACTGGAGCATGAATATTGCTCTTAATGAGCAGACATCGCAGCCTCATTTGCTTCCCTTGCATTGTAGGTGCACAGGGCTTCAGCTCCTGCAGTGCTGGGTGATACAGAGAAACAGGATGGAATGCTGGTTCTTCCCTAGAGGTGCTGGGAAGCCATGGAAAGAGAGCTTCAGGGGAAGTGTGACAGCACAGCTGTCACCAGGGTCTGGGCATGCCAGGACCCACAGCAGGGTGACGTCTGTACCCTGCTCCTGGTGAATTTTGAGTTTATTTTGAGTTAATGAGCCCCACCATTGAGGGTTTTGCTTCCTCTTCAAGGAGCAGTTTTCCATGCTTCTCACCATTGTGTTTTTGTGTTTGGGAAATTGGAATCTTTTTGTGATTCAACCAGCTGCTCACTGTCCTGTCCTAGGGCTGCGGGGAAAGGATGATTCCCTTTTCCCATCAAGGACCGGACAAAGAGCTCAAGAGCGTACAAAGGTGCCAGGTATGACAGGGCAAAGCATGAGCTGGCATGGCTGAGGTGACCACAGGGGCTGACACAGCTGCCTGGGCAGGGGTGGCAGCTGACAGCATCAGAAGCAGGATGAGCCAAGAGGTGAGGTGGCAGGGGCTGGAAGGAGGATGTGAGTCACTTGCGCTTCAGGCAGAGCTGGAGGAGGGAGCCGAGGCAGGGGATGCTCCCTGGGCTACAGGAATTGCTGGAAGGAGGGTGGCAGGCTCTTGTGGCTGGAAACAGGGAAGCAGCAGCACGGGGATAGCAGTGACCTGTCCTCTCCCCCTTGGCACAGTCTGGTGCTCCCCTCCCGTGTCCTGTGCCCCAGGAGCTGCAGAGCTGAGCAAGCTGTGCTCGGCTGTTGGCACCAAACCCCTCGGAGCTGTGCTGCTGCTGAGCACTCTGTGCTGCAGGGGCTGTTTGGCTGGGAAAGCACAAGAAAGACTTGTTCCTACTGAAATCAAACCCTTCCCTTCCTTTGGGTAAGGGGAAAAGAAAAGGTCATGGTGCACGTCACAGGTTTCATGATGTCAGTGTGCAGTTTGGCAGCAGGGTGGGTTAAGCCAGCACTGTAGGTTTGTTGGGGCAGTGGGATCATTAATGCAGGTCACTGGTGCCATGAGTTGTTGGGTCTCTGGACAGCCATGCAGTGCTGCAAGGCACCCTCTCAGCTGGGGATGATGTGGGAATGAGGAGCAGAGAGCTCACAAGCAAACTATGAGCTGTGCAGACACAGCCATGGGGGCAGATCCCCACAGCTCAGCCCTGGCTTTTAGGAGGAAACTACTCACAACCCCTTAATTTTTCCTTTTATAGAGGTTATAAACTCTCTGGGACTTGTCCAGGTAAGCTCCTCAGGGGAGAATGTCAAAGCTCAACATCCCCATCCCTGGAAGTGTCCAAGGCCAGGCTGGATGGGGCTTGGAGCAACCTGGGATAGTGGAAGGTGTCCCTGCCCATGTCCCTGCCCACAGGGGTGGAACAAGATGATCTTTGTCCTTTCTAACACAAACCATTCCACAATCTCCCTGGTGATTGCTCAGCTCCTCTCTAAACATGATAAGGAAAAGTATCTTTAGGTCAGCAAATGAGCAAAGTAAAACTACAATCTAGCCAGCCGTGCTAGATCTCCCATCCATACATCCCATCTTAACTAATTATTAAATCATATTTGCTGATAAGTATGAGATGTAATATCTATTACACAGCTGTTAAACCTCAATTAATATGTTTTAATGATCAGTCGTTTACTGTGCAATATACAATTAACATCCGGTATTAGATCTTAAATTAAATGCGTGTTTGGGAAGCTAAATTTGCAGCACTGAACACAGCCCTGCTGCAGTAAACAGAGATAACTGCCTGCAATAGGCAGCATTCCTGTCCCTGAGAGGGGACTAAACCAACACTCCTGGCATCAGAGATAAATAGAGAATTGCTGGAGAAGCTGGGTTCTACTTTTTCAGTGTATTTTGATTCCTTCAGAGGTTTTAATTTCTTTCCTTTGGAAAAAGCATCCTGATGCAGAGCTGCTGTGCTCCTGCAAATGGGAAGGTTGAGGTGCGTGGGGTGCTGGCTCAGAGGGGTCTTTTCTTGGCAAAGGTTGGGCAGAACCACAGGGCAATTAATTGTGCTGAGTCCTGGAGCTGTGTGAGGGCGTTCAGTGCTGCAGTTTGGAGCTGAGACTTTAAATCAAAGATAAGGCTCATGTTACCTGCCAGGAGAAAAGCTCTCATTGCACCAAGGGCTTGGGGCCATGCAGGGAAGTAAATTCAGTTCTTGGTGCTCTCCAGGCAGTGGCCACAGAGCTGTGTGTGTGGGCAATGAACTGCAAAATCACAGAATGGTTTGGGTTGGAAGGGACCTTAAAGATGATCTTGTTCCAGTTCTCTCCAGTCAGGGACACCTTCCACTGGACCAGGTTGCTCCAAGACCTGTCCAACCTGGCCTTGGACACTTCCAGGGATGGGGCAGCCACAGCTTCTCTTGCAGTCTTTGCCAGGGCCTCACAAACCTCTGAATAAAGAACTTCTTCCTAACAGTGAATCTAAATCTCTCCTTAAGCTGTTTCTCCTTAACTCATCACTATTTGCCCGTGTAAAAGTTGCTCTCCCTGTTTTCTATAAAATGCAGGGGTGTCAGTCAGCCAGCAGTGCAGAGGGGTGCAGCAGCCATGGAGTGGCTTCTCCAAACTAGAGAAGGTCTAGAATTGGGTTTTGAGATATTTTTTTTTTCAAATTCACATAAAAGTTGGGGCTACAAAATACTCCTTCTGATCCCCTACACTGCTGCAGTGTCTGCCCTGAGAAGTGAGCCCACACTGTCTGGTGGGATGCTGAAAAACCCAGTCTGTTCTCAGCACACTGCTGCCTCGTTAACTCAGGATTCACCTTTCCCTTGAAAAATGCGCCTGAACAAAAATGAAGAAAAATTTTCCTCCCTTCCTTTTCCTTTTCTTACACTCGGAGGAACAAATGAAGATTGATATGTTTTTCTTCTAGTCTTTCAGTTTGAATATGCAGTGATGCATCTTATGAGGAAAGGAAGCTTTCACCCTCCATCTTTTCTCTACAGGACCTTCCCCTCACCCCAGCCCTCTGCAGAGATTTGGGGACAGGCTGGGGCTGCAGTTGGGGCTCTGTGAGGACATGTGCCACCAGGCAGCCCCCTCCTCATTTCCTGTTCATCCTCACTCCAAAGCTTACTATGATGTTTGTTGTGTTTATTTTGAGTGGAATTTTCTGCTGCTCTTTGGAAGGTTAATTTTTTTTTTCTGGCAAATTAATGCTTTCTTCTCTCTTTGGAAATGTAAAGTAAAATGCACATGAGTCTGATTAATGCTCCAAATTGCTGTGGTCTCCCTCCCAAGTTTCCACACCATCTTGCTTGGGGTGGATGAGGGTGACACAAATATTTCACAGAACTTGTTCTTTCGTACCAGGATTCTACACAACTTGCAATGCTTTGGTTCACAGCTGGCTTTTCTCTGGATATTCCAGAAAGGGGCAAATAGATTCAAGGTTTGGGAAAGAACATCACTTGGCAGAGGATGGTGGTGGCTTGTCATAAGTGGTGATGGGGAAAAGCAGCTTGTCTAAGACTCCAGTCCTGATGGGGTGGAAGGAGTTGGTGGGGGAAATCTGGTGGTTTGCTTTGGGATGTGAACGCCAGGCAGTGACCCATCAGACCCACTGAACATCTAGGTAATTTTCCAACAGAAAATGGATGTGAGTTCTCCAGGCTCTGAGATATCAATGTCCCAGCTGAGTGCCAGAAGGGAAGCTAAAACCTGTGTTTAAGGCAATATCCCACATCTCCTCGTGGGTGGCCCAGGCAGGGGTTAACAGATGTGTCCTTCACATAACCAGTGAGCTTCGTTTCTGCTGAAGGCAGGATCCGGAGGGAGGTGGAAAGGGCAGAGCCAGCAGTGCAAGTTGATCCTCCCCGGAGACCAGATGCATTTAACAGCATGGAGTAGAGGAAATCTGATTCCAGTGTTGACAGAGCTGCCTTGGCCACTCCAGCTGGGCTGGGCAGAGGGACTGGAGCAGGCTGGAAGGCTCTGAGCTGGTGTGGCCAACACACCTTCAGCCTGGCCAAGGCTCCTTGCCCAAACACCCACTCCTTTCCCTTTAAGGGATGAAGGCACGGGACGTTGGGATGTGGTCTTTGGCAAGGACAAGCTGGCACCTTGAGCCAGATTTATCCACAGCAGCTTCCAGAATTCACCCTTTGCCTGTGACTTGGGCACAAATGAAAAAGCAGGCCTGGAGAGAATGAGTCTGCATACGTGTTGCTAGTTTTTCCTCCTCATGGTTGAATCTCATGACCTCTGAACCTTTAAAAAATCTTCTAAGCTATCTTTGGGGTTATCTGGGATCCATTGTTTCTACAGTTTAACCCTCTCTCTGCTCCTGCCCCTACTGCATCCCTCCTACTTTAAAATGTACTGCCTGGGAGAAGGATGCTCAGGGACATGCTTCAGATAAGCAGGCAGGAAGTGCTGGCCTCTGATGTGCTATCAAAACATCTTTAGTTCTTCTTATTTAATATTTCCCCCCTATGTTCTCCTTTCTTCTGTCCATTTCTAGCTTCTTTCCCTCATTTTGCTTGGTTTTCATCATCTGCTTGGCCATCTGTGCCTCCCTGCTCCCTTTCCTCAGAGCTTCTCCAAGGCAGAATAATGTTTCAGCAACTCTTGGATTTTCTCTCCAAGCCCTGTGCCTTCTCTGTATGTCCAGGCTGGAACACAGTGCTTCAAAAAGGGTTTGAAGTCTCTAACACAAATTATTCTCCTGTGACACCTAGAAAAGTCTCCCCAGCTCCCCTCCTGGCTACAGAACAGCTGTTTTAGGACAAATACATAAAGGTGACTTTGACAGTCACATATCTTAGGAACTATCTTGGATGCACATCACCATAGCATTGACTTATCCCAGTCTTTCAGTGTTAATATTCAGCTGTTAATAGTGTGTTTTACAAATGAGGACAGAGCTGAGCAGAGTTGCAAGGTTTGGGGTAGACTGAGGGTGGAAATTCTTCATGGTTGGGGCTCTTGGCCTCGGCACAGAGCCCTGGGGTCCTGCTCAGGGCATGGAGACCCTCAGGACTTGTACAACCATTAAAGAAAGCAGGCAGGGAACAAATCCTGCATTTCCACCTCTGGTTGATGCTGCTGATGGGGTGCTGGTCTGACTCCAGGTCCTGACCTCATGTTCCTCTTTCCCTCCCCAGAAAATGAGTTTCGGGGTGAGCTGCTGAATCAGAGGTGGACGTGTGGAGAGAAGATCAGCAGCTGCGAGGGAGCCGCTGGCCTGCACGGCACACACATCAAGGTGAGTCCACAAACAGGGGCTTTTTTAGGACAGCAACCTCCCCCCACCCCATGTGCTGGCCATAGGACAAGGGCCACATGTGCTCCAGCCCCTTTTGGACCAGCTGGTCCCTGGGGAATGAGCCTTTCCGGTCCCACAAAGTGATGGGCAGGACTTGGAAATCTCTGTCTCCTTGCTACAGCCAAACCTCCTGTATAGTGAATCTGAGCAGGGAGGGCTTCCAGCTGCCAAAATTTGGCTTGGAGTGCAGATATTTAAATCCTTGCCTTCCTCTCCGGTGCCATCCTCCAAGGGAGGCTCAGATCTGGGTATTTAGGTCACTCCCAGGCCTGTTAAAAGAGGCTCTTTCTCCAAGGCGCCGGCTGGTCGGAAGGAGCCCCTTGAACACCAGGTGAAGCTGTGGTGCCTTTGGAGGGGACAAGCGAGTCATTCATCCCCACCGGGACCCTGGACAGCTCCTGGGGCTCAACAGAGCCGCTCATTTACTGCTGCAGCTGTGGCTGATGAAAGAGGTACAGCCAAGGCTGTCAAACCTCCTGGCAGATTCACTGCCAGCAGATTAGGAAGCTTTAATTAAGCAGAGAACTGGGCTGTTCACTGCACGAATGGTGCTTCCTGTCCTATTCTGGCCTCTCAGTAGTGAGGCACCATCTCCAGTGAGTGGAGGGACCCACCTGGGTGATGAGGAAGCTTGACTGATGTTACTAACTCTTCCCACATCCCCAGATAAGCCAAACCCTGGGAAAACCCCAAACCAGCAAAAATCCACCCTTAAAAGCATCCTTCTTCACTAACAAGCTGTCAGCTGCATGCAGGTGTTGCCAGGAAAGCTCACACCTTCTTAGAAAGCAGAGTAAGCAGTTGTTGCTATATTTAAAATGAGCTCAATTAAGGCTTTTCTATTGAACCTGCCAAATAAGCACTTAGGTTAGATTTAATAAGATTGTCGTATGTTAATAAAGTAATGATTACAAAAGGTAACATTCCCAGTACCTGGCGCTCATCTGGAGCTCTGCCTCTAACAAGCACATCACGAATATTAACCATTTCCCGCAATCCTCAGCTCTGCTTATCTGTGTTTTAGCTGAGTGCTTGGCTCAGGGGTGAGAGGAGGAAATGGGGAGGGGGAGTCTGAAGGGAGCCTGGATATTGTGTGAGTCTGCAGCCTTCTTACCTCACAGCGGGGAGAGGTCTAGATCACTCTCCAACCTTTGGATCTGCATTGTGTGCACATGCTTGCACTTCTCTGTGTGCTCATAAAATATATATTGTATTTAAATGTAGTTTTTCATGCCAGTCACAGCTCGTAATCCACAGGATGCGCAGCGGTGAAGGACAATGGGATGTGGGGCACGTTTACTTATTTATTTTTGCCTCTAAAGAGGTCCAGGCATGGGATAAAATTTCCCATGACAGGTTTGAAATGAGATCTCTGCAGTGCTGGGGAGAGCTGATCTCTGCATGGAGCCAGCTGAGCCTGGACACTGCTGCCAGGGCTTGTCCTGGACCATGGTGTCTGGTGGCAAAATTAACCTTTGTCTCCCAAGCCTTCCTTGTTTACCTGTGCCGTGGGGATCTAGCTGGGATACAGCTGAATAGCAGGCAGGCTGCTGGTGAAAGCTGACTGCTGCCAGGACAGGTTGGGCTGATGGTGGCAGAGCCACCAGAGCCCATCCCTGCTGTCCCCTTCAGAGAGAGGCACCTCAGCAATCCCCTCACATTGTGCCACCCGAGGATAATATTATGGAAAAGGCAGCTAGCTTATCACTGAGCAGGAAAACAATGAGATTGAAGAACTACAATTTTTCCCCCCTCTTCCCTACCCCTCCTCTCCTGGCGTGAGAGCCTCCTGCACGTACGGAGCCACTTAGGTCTGGCTGGCAGCGCTCCGCAGCGCATCCCAACCATCACGAGGAAAGAGTGTGTCAACTTCAAGCACAGCCTCTGAAATCACCCAGCCTAATGCCGGGCTGTCAGCGCTGCCCAGGCAGCGGTGCAGCTGCGCCTGTGTCAGACGTGATGCTCGGGAGCAGCTTTTCTGCTCCGCTTCCCTCGAGTGTGGAGGATGCTGCTGCCATCGCTGCGGAGCAGCAGCGCTCGGGAAGCGCTCCACTCGCAGCGCTGGGTGCTTCTGTGGAGCCTTGCTGCAAATGCAAAGTGACAGCACGGCTTCGGGAGGATGTTTGTGACACAGCTGGAGTGTCGCATCCGAGGTGGGTACAAGCTGTGGGTTTGCAGCTCAACATGTCAAGGCAAAAATCCTCCCCCTCCCGACTCGGAGCCCGGGAACACCGCGCAGGGTGTCCTTTCCTGGAAGCAGTCAGAGCAAAAGGCAGACGGGAGCTTGTTCAGCCGAGAACAGGACTCACAATAGGTGGAACGTCAGGAGGATTTAAATCAAGCAGCTAGGAACACCCTAAAGGAAGGAGAGGGGAAAAAAATCCTCCTAATCTCAGAGTGTGGTTATAAAATAGCAGCTGGGAGCTACTACTGAGCCTTTTTTTAAAAGTAGAGGCACACTGTTGATCGAAGGTATTCCTCCTTCAATCACTCCTTATTTATTTATTTTAAAAATTCACAGCTAGAGAAGGTCCAGCAGGACAAAATCCTCATTTTCTGCAATGACAGAAAGGTGCCATGGCACTATACAGAGAGGAAAGGAGAGAAATTTGGAGACCTAGGTCCAGGTCTCTTCACCTGTATTCAGCCTGCAACAGCCAAGGAGGAATTCATCATAGGAAAACAAAACAAGGGAGGAGAAATCAGGGTATGAGAGGCAGTTAGTTTTGCTGCCTTTTCCCTTGAGGAGGTAAAGAAGGGACTTTAGATCTGCAAGAAGGGAAGGACCAAGCAGGAAAACTTCTTTCAACAATTCTGTAGGAAAAAATGTCATTTCTTCTGGCATTTTCCTTCTGCTGCTAGGCAAATATAAATTTGGGGGTTTTAAAAACTAAAAATAGAGGCACTGTGTGTCTTTCTGTCCCTTATAGCTCAGATGATGCTTTTTGCAATCGGCATTTTGCTACGTCCACAAATAAGCACCGATGGAAGCTCTGCTGCTTTCAGTGTAAAATAAATATTCCTGTTGAATCCTCACCTCCCTTTGTCCAGTGGAAGGGTTTTTCAGCGTGTTTATTTTCTCTGAGCTCCGTGGTGCTCTTGAATACATATAAAGTATTACTGCTGACCGGGGGGAATTTCAGCAGGGCCTTTAATGGCAGATTTGCATAGAGCTGTCGAAGCTCAGGCACACCTGGGCATCAGCACGTGCTGGGCTCCCAGTGGGTTTGTGTTCTGTTATGTTCCTCGGGCTTCCATTGGACAGGAAATGTGTATTAAGATAAGAAGGAAGAAGAAAATGTCAACCCTGTAGGTACTCTGTAAAATGAAACTTCAGATCCGTGCTGTATTGCTGTCTTGGCAGCAGAACAAGACCTTTACTGTAGAATTCAGCTGTTAAAATTCACATTGTGCTCGGGTTAAACACATTTTTGAGTTTATCTGTCTGAACCTCATTGATTTAGGTTTGCAGTATTGACATATTATCATTATAACTTGTGTTTTGCTCGTGTCAGGGAGCTCCTTAGTGCAGGGTAAACACACGGGGCAGAGGATATTTCTTACTTTTAGAGAGAAAAGAGGGGAAAATGAGCACTTAGAGCTGATGTTCCCAAGGTTACCCTGACTAGTGTAGGCAAAGCACTGAGCTAAATCCTGAAGGGAATACCCTGAGACCCAGCACAGGGTCTTTTCCTGTAGTGTTGGGTTAGGAAACTTGCTGGATGCTTACTTTGATTTAATCTTAGAGATAACCCATGGACAAGATGAGGAAATGTGGAATAAAACTCTGTTCTTCCTAGCTGGTCTAATGTGCTTGTGGCTGGCATCTGGCAGCAATAATTTATTTCCAGGTTCCCTTTTGGATTGCTTTGTTTTCTTTCGGAGTTAAAGCAATGAGACTGAAATCCAGACAGCTCCTCAGCCTGGCTGTTATGTGAACAAGAGGGAGACCTAATGAAAATACCCTGTCGGTCTCCAGGACTGCAAACATGCACTGTGTGACCTGAAATTTCGCATTAAAACGATCTGTCTAGAGGGCTTCTGGCTGAGGAGGCAACAATAAAGGACAATGGTTTCATGTAACCTTCCTGCATCTGAGCCTGATGTCACGGAGGCTCCAGAGCTCAGCCATGGCTCTGCCACTTGTTTAAGTTGCCTGGGAGGAGCAGGGGCTCAGCTCCAAAATGGATCTTATTCCTGGTGTTTCTGCACTTTGGAGGAAAATGAGGATTTTTGAGGATGAGCTTGTTGGTAGAAAACAGAATCTGAGAGTGCAGAGCCCACCCCATCCCAATGGTGATGTAAGTGAAGCATTTTAAATGCACAGTGGTGAGGCTGTGTCAAGTTTTCTAAACAAGTAATGGGGTCTTCCCTATGGGGAAAGCCCCTAATAATTTAGAAGTTTGGAGTTGTTTTGATTTGTTTTTTTTTTTAAATAATAGGCCAGGCAAGGCAGCTTATTTGGCTTTTCCATTCTTTGGTCCTTAACAAGGACAACCTCTGGGTCACCAAAGATCCCTTCCAGCCCTGAGAATTCTGGGTTCTGTGAGTCTGTTCCTGCCTTAGATGGCTCCTTTCCCCTTTGCCCATGTGGTGACACGCTTCCCAGGGTGCTTGATCCTGGCTTGAAAGAGGTGTGGAAGGCAATGGGAGGAATTGCTCTGAGGTGCTGTGCTGTAGTGAGGAGCCTGGATGGCAGCTCAGACGTGATACTTAACTTATGAAGGCAAATGTGACCTGAAATGGGATCTCCCCTATTTATAGACAGGCAGCTTGAGCCCATCCCACCTTCCTGGCTAAGTAAAAATTTTGTTTTGCTGTCTTTGTGGACCCCAATCCCCCTTTTTTGGCCAGAGCTGGCCCCTTTCAGGCACTGCCCTCCCCACAGCCTGACCTCCTCTGCCCCTTTGAAAATCCAGTCTGCAGGAAACCCACATTGCCAGGGCACCACCCCAATGCATGCTATTTCCCTGGGACAGCTCTCAAAAATTAAAAAAAAAAAAGGAAAAAAGAAAGAAAAAGCCCTCTCTGAAATTCCTGCTGGCTGGAGGCTCCCAGCAATGCGAGGTTCCGTTGTGCTGGCGGCGTGTGGCGGCATTAGGGAGCGAGCTCAGCGCACGGCGGTGTGGAAAGGCTCATAAATGTAATGAAGTCCCTGTGACACCTGCTCCTCTCCACACTTTAAGCGGGAGCCATTGGTCCACAGGGAGCCAGGGCTTTAAAAATACAAATTATAGTAATTGTCTGCTGTGTTATTGGGAAGATTGTAATAAATGTGGAGCACAACACCGCCGTGCCATGAGCTGAATGCTGACAGGATGCATAAATTGCTCCAGGTTTTGATTCCTCCCACCCCCTCCCCATTTTTTTTTTCTTCTTTCCTCTCCAACCTCCCTGTCTAACAAATCACTGCATGTTAACACTGAATTTATGGAAGTGGCAGTGTGAAGGAGAGAGGTGCTTGGGGAAACTTCATCCCTCCTCTCTGAGGGGGTTTTAGCTGTGGTGCCCCATGGGCTGGGGACCCTGTCTGCTCCACCAGACTCCCTCCTTGCTGCTCCAAAACCTCAGGGAAAGCCCCAAGCAGTGCCTCCTTTGAGGGTGAGGGGCTCTGGCCCTTCTGCTGGGAGCTGGCAGTAGCATTTCTCCAGAAAGGTTTATAGGGTGCATGTGGGGATGCAGTGGCAAATACACCACCTGCACCATCCCCACTGCCAGTGGAGCAGCATGTGCTCTGCATGCATGTCCCTTCCTGCTCCTGGACCAGGAGGAGCAGCTGCTGCTGTCCCTGCTCTGCCAGGGGTGCTGGAGCTATTGAACCTCCTCACTGGGAGATAAAACAGGAGCTGGTTTGTTCCTTCTCTAACTGGGCCTTGTAGAGGGTGTTCCAGAGAGGTTTTTTATTATCTCAAATCCCCCTTGTAAATGGTTCTTTCACCTCTTTTTCTCTCTCCTTGTAATCTCTGGAGGACATGTCCCACATGGTAACACTGATTAAAGACCAAATTTTCCTCCCAACCCAGCAGACTCTGATCCCCCTCCCTGCTCACACTCCAGTCTTGCCATTCCCCCTTGGAATTTGCTGCCAAACGCTCCTGCCTGCAGAGAGAGCATCTCTGTGTCGAGGCCGAGACGTAAAACAGCTCTTTGACCACTTCAGCAGCTCCTTTGACAACTCTAATGAAATCCCGTTTATATTATTCCATCCATGTCTGTGTGCCATGCCATGGAGGTCCCTGCTTTCCTGCTCCCACCTCCAGGCACTGCCTGGTTTCAAAGGTGCTGCACCCCAGAGGTGGCTGCACTTCAGCCTCCTGCTACCTTGTGGCATGTGGTGATGTTTAATTAATATCCAGAACTTTGAAGTCCCTGATGTTACTTATTCATGGCCGCGTTCCCTGCAGACCTCGTGTTTGATGTCCACGTTGTGGGTTATTTAGATGCAGTCCTCTTTGTGGCAAATTTGAGCAGAGAGGAGAGGTTGTTCTTCAGGGCACTTGTGAAGAATTGCCCTTTTCAGGCAGGAGATCAGCTGCAGACACATATTCAGAGGTTTCTGGTTCTGTGTTGGCATTCCACACAGGTGCTCACAGCAGTTTCGTGCTGTAAATCCAGAGAAATCAGCTCTGCCCTTAACAAGAGGGCAGAACTCCTATCTCAGGCACAGCCATTCTCTATCATTGACCATCACATCTGGGCCTTTGTCTCTCTGTGCTACTTGACAGGCAAAGTCCTTCCTGTGTCCCAGGATGTGGAAATTAATTTAAAATTGCTAAATCTGGGCACTGTGGGTTGAACAATAGCATCGAGGCAAGAAGCCTCCATCTCAAAACCACAGGAAAGCTTTTCCAGCGGCCCAAGTATTTACACAGAGTGACAAGCCACACACAATACTGTCCTTTAATGACAATTTTCTGGTTATCTTTCAGTAATGATTCTTTCTTTCTGTTGCAGATGAGTTTAGAAAATGACGATAAGAGAGCACGCACGCGATCCAAGTCTATCCGAGGTGAGTAGGAGCACTGGGCTGTACAGACCTCAGCTCCCTGCACTTTCCTTGTTCCAAATAGGCTTTAATTTTTCAAGTCCAGGCTTAGCTCTTCCAGTTATGTTCACTGCCCTCACCCCAACCCCACAGAAATTTGTCTAAGAAACCTGCAAAAGTCCCAACTGCAAAACTTTATGATATTTAACCCTCATCCTCTACACCCAGCTGAAGGGAAATAACAAGCAAATAAGGAAAAACACCCCTGTGCCTGCTTTGCTGTAGGGGATGGCAATCATTGGCGCTTCAGATCAGCTCCCGGGGCTTTCATCAGGCTCACTCTGCCAGCAGCTTTGAAGTCACACATCTGAGAGAGCCTGGCAGAAGTAGCTCACGCTGGAGAAGCAAATGGGCCATCCCCCGGCAGGGAGGGGAGGACAAACAACTGGTTAATGCAAAGATTGATTGCTATTTATTTTCTGATTTAAAAAAAAAAAAAAGAAAAAGAGAGAACTGCAGTTCTTCGTGTGCTTTCTCTCTGGGAGAGGGTGAGAGGCTCTGATGGAGCCCAGGGTGTCACCTTGGGTGGTCCCTTAGCCATGTGTGATGGTTACAGACCAGCCTCTCTCTTTTTTGGTTCATTTTTGTGGTTGTAGACGTGACAAGTGACAAAGGTGGCTGGAAGTGAGGAACCAACAAGGTTGGAAAGGTGTGATGGCTGCAGGGACTGCAGCTCCATCCTACAGCTGGGCTGGACCACCTTCCTTCTGCCCTCACCTTCCCTCCTCCTTGCTCTTCACAGCATCTGCACCTTCTAAAAACAAAACCAAGCCCAGATGTTGCCAGCTGTGTTGAACCCAGCTTGAATATATTTGAATTTCATTGTTTTGTTGCACATGCACAAAGGTGCTCGTTCAGGTTGCAAATGAGAGCGCCCTGACTCTATTTATTTTCTCACACCCTGCCTTCCCCACGCTTGAATCCGGGTTTTATTGATGTGAAAAGGTAATTTATTGCCTGCACCCTGGGACTCAGCACTGCCTCCAGTTTGTTGAAGCTTGTGAGTCATCCCACCGGGAGCTGGATCCCAGGAAACCCAATTAGCTCAAACAAATTGAGCAAACGTGTTATGGTTTTTAGCCTGGGCAAATTTAGACTTGTGCTGAGGGATTTTTTTTTCCTCTTGATTATTTGGATTTCTGGCTGGATGCAAGGTTTCAGCTGCAATGTGAAGTTGTTCTATGTTGTCGTTGTGAGCAGTGAAAAGCCCTCTTATTCACAAGTGGGGAATAATCCCTCAAAATCCTACAAAATGTTGTTTACCCTAAACACCAAGTAACAAAACCCTGTCATATGTCTTAGGCTCCTGCAACAGTCCGGTGTGACAGGGAGAGGAGAAAAAAATATTGGTGTTATAGAGGTGAATGTGGCCATTGTAGGAAAATTGTTGTGAACTGTGAAAGAAGAAATTGAAGAACAGATTTAAAGGGCGAAAAGAGAGATGAAAAAAACTCAGTCTTTATTTAGAAGCGTTTGAGTTACATGCATGCATGTCAGAAGAGCTCCATTGACTTCAAAGTCATCACGGATTCAAAGAAGAGAGGCAGTCCCTGATGCTGCCAACGTGCACTCACCTGCTTGAAAATAAGCACAGGAGGGAGGATTTACAAGGCAGGATGATAATTTACTACAGGCTGGCATGCAGCAAAGGACAGCAGGATAGATTGGCCCTGTCTTTTCCAAATGGGATGCCCGGGGGGGCAATAGAAATCCAGCTGCAGGCAGGAGAGTTTCAGTCTTGGGGGGATCCAGGCAGCCCTGGTGTGTTTCTGACCTTGTGTTTGTTTCCATTGCTGCATCCTGCCCTTTGCCCAGTGCCCACGGAGCTCATCGGCCAGGAGGTGAGGTAAGGACCCTGCTGCTCCTTGCTGGTGGGAGGGATGGGGGGTCTCATGGTGGCACTGGCTGGAGAGCAGCCCCTCAGCTCGGGGACCTGGGTGAGGGGAGCAAACCCCTGGGACTGATGGGGTCTCACTGTGGGGCTTCTGTTGGTGGTTGTGTCCAAGTCCTCAGGGTACCACTTGACAACACATCAGAGGAATCTCAAGAGTTAAAGAAATGAAAACAGGAGCTCTAGATGAATCAGATTGGGCTGGAGACCCTCCAGCCTTCCACTGTCCTGTCCCAGATCTAAGCCCAAGCAAAACCTGACACTCATATTTTGTGTTTCAGTATCACTAGGGTAAACATCCTACTAACCAGAGGGTTTTCCCCCATATTTGTCACATCACTTCTGCTGCCGGATGCCCCTGTGGCCCCATGTCCCCATTCAGTCCCCGAGGTCACGTTGTCACCCATTTAGCAGTGCTGGGATGCCAACAGCAGCAGCCAGAGGAGCAGGAGCAGAGCCTCTGCAGCCCTACAGAGCTTCTCATTAGATCTAACAGCCTCCCCACCTCTGAGCTCCCACTAAACCTTGCACAGGGGCTTGTGCAGAGGTAGGAGCCTTTAACCTGGACAGGCACCAATAGCAGGGGCTGCTCGTCCTCTCAGCCTTCCTTAAGAGCCGCATGTGTCAAAGAGTAATTGGACCTAAACCAACCCAATTTCAGAGCATTTCTGCTCCTCCACTCTCCCATTACTCTGGAGAGCCGGGAGGAGCCAGCGCTGGGCATGCCCCTTCTCCAACTTTTATTGCTGAACACTTGAGTGGAGGTGGTAATTGGAGCAGGTGACATATCTAAGGGGCAGGACAGAGTGCTCCACAAAGCCATCTCTGCAGCTGTCACCTAATTGCCTGAATAACTGGACGATTAATCGACTAATTGGAAGCAGGGCATCGTCTGCATAACAATAAGAAGCCCTTTTGTCAAGCAGATGAAGGCTGCGGATAGGGGGAGAGCTGGTCGGTGTGGTGGCGCTTGAGGGATGGAGAGCAGCTTTAATAGACCTCGAAGCCCGTTTTGGCTTTCGGGACTCCTGCCAAAATACATGAAACTTCCCCAAAGGAGAGTGGGGAGGGAAAGGCTGGCCCAGAGCATGTAGAGCATCACCTTTGTGCTGGTGCTTTTTAAAGGCATTAAATCATCCCACTGAAGCCAGAAACATCCCAAATCGACACCTGCTTCGGCAAACCTCGATGCTGAAGCACTTGGCTCTTTCCTACATACTTTTTATTGCAGGCTTCATTTAATCACATCGAAAATGGGGTGATGGGTAATCAGCTTTAATTGATCCAGGAAAACTTATAAAAGCCTGTAACATCTTCATCAGAGCTGCTCTTGTTTCCCATTGAATAAGGCCTTTTTCAGGCAAGTCACTAGTGACATAAACACCACTCTGTCTTTTGGTGTGCAGTTACTGAAAGTGTGGCTCAGGACAGAGGAGCTTCAGTCAGGACTGAAGGCAATTAAAATGAAATAGACTTTTGGATCATAAGCAGTTAAGAGGGAAGCTCCCTCTTCCAGTTGTACATGTTAGTGGGATGAGATTTTGTTCTCTATGACCTCGAGTGTCCTGCTGGAGAAGGGACACCTCACTTTTGGTGGGGTTGGGGCTGGGTGGGGATGCCAGAAGAGTTGGGAGCTATCCCACAAGAGATGGCATTGATGTTCAGCATCATGGGTTCAAGCCAGGTCATGAGCAAAGGGGATAACAGGAAGGGGGGACTTGTCTGGAGGAGCCACGAGGTGCAGCTTCACCTTTCCATGAAGTTGTGTTCCCTTAGGGGATGTGCTGCCACCATTTGCTCTCAGCATTAGTTTGTTGACCTAAAGCAAGCCAGGCTCGCTGAAGGAAGGATTCCTACTCTCCTGACAGCTCAGCAGCACCGTCCTGTCCCTGTTTTGGGATGAATTATATTCTTTGAGCACAAAGATCTGACTTGTGTTCTGGGGAGTTGAACCATTAATAACCTGCCAGTGCTCCCAGAGCTGCTGCACCCATTAGTGCAGTCAGACCCTCTGTCCTCATCTTTCTGCAAGGGCTGAGCTCGGCTGAGAGCAGAAATTCCAAGTCCCTAAAGCCTGACTTGGCACTTGGTAGTACTTAATGTTGTCCCATGTCTTTTACTCAGAGAATAACAGGCTGGCCAGATCCCCTCTGGGCTGGCTGTGCCTTCTCCCTTTGCACTGTCATCAGGAGATTTCATTAGCACTTCCAGCTTCCCAGGCTGAGGGTGATACAGTGCTAAATGAGGTTATTAATCCTACACGACTCCAGAATTCCTCAGACATCAGGCAAGTCACTTGGGCATCCTATAATCAATGCCATAATCTGGTTTTGCCAGAAAATGTTTGCTTTAATGCTTCTTATCTGGAGCCCTTACAGCTCCTGAAGCTGGGACTAATTACCCCTGCAGGGGAGGCGTGTGGTCCCGTGTGAGGGATGCTCAAGTGAAGGCAGCAGTGGCTGTGAGTGGCTCAGAGCTCCCTGCAAGCCTTTAACTCATCCTCTTCTGCAGAGCAGCAGGAAAAAAATGCAGGGATTTGGGAGATCTGGTCACCTAAATCCCATCCCTTCCCCCAAAAGCGAGGATTTTAGTGCTGGTGATCTCCGTCCAACGTGTCTGGCTAAAACCTCCTTGATGAACTCCCAGCTCTGTCCAAAAATTGACCCATTTCTTATTGTAAGGAGCCCCAGTTCCCTGACAAGCCACCAGATAAGGGAAAATCCCATGTTTTCCCCCTGAGAAAAAGAAAACAGGAGAGTGGCAGCGGGGAGGCAGAGTGCAGTAGCTGTCTGCCTTTAAAAGCTTGCTCTTACACATGCAAATCTTTAATTAAACATACTCATAAAACTACAGCAAACCGTTCATCTAATTAAATGGGGTGAGTAATTTCATTAATTTTTAGCAAACTGCAAGGCTGCTCTCCTGCCCTCCTCCCTTGGAATTCAAAGGGACAAACTGAACCATTTGAAGGAAATTATCTTCAGTTAGTTTCTTCCTTGGGCACAGGACCTGTTTATCTGACTGTGGTTTATACAACTCTAATTAAAAATGAATTCTAGGAGTCTTCTTGCTGTTGCTGATGTTTGTTTGTTTCCCTCCCAAGCTGTCCAACCCCAGGCTGCAACGGCTCAGGACATATCCGTGGGAAGTATGCGAGACACAGAAGGTGAGGCGGGGTTGGAGGCAGTGGGGATGCAAAAATGTGAGCAGCAGACCCAAAGACAGGCGTTCACTGGAGGAAGTCTGGTTCAGAGCAGCAACCCAACTTGTCTGCCCCAAATCTGCCTGTTTCTGGCTCTCCGTCAGTCCCTAAGGGATCCTGGGGGGATCTGCTTTTCCAGACTCATGGCAGCCTTCCTACAGACCCCAAACTTGGCCAGAAATACCTGACTCAGCTCTCTGGGGTTGGTGGGAGCTGCTGCAGGGCAGAGATTTTGCCTCTATGGATGGGATGGGGAAATGAGAACACATTGGCTGCCTTGGATGCCATGTCAGCCTTATCTGAGGGTTTTTATCACCCCAAAATGGTGAAATTGGAGCAGTTGGTGGATGGTTCTGCAACCCATACCTAGTTTCATGGTGCCCTTCACCAACATTGGTGCTGGGAGCTGCTGGTTCTCCTGCTCCCTAGACAACTACTCCAGGGCTGTTGCATCCCAGCATCTGTGTGCTGATTTCTGGAAAAAAGTCGGTGTAGTTGCACAAAGAGAAGGTCTGAGAGCACAGCTGGCCACGAAGGGTTAAACCAGCTAAAAATCTGGGGTGCTGGATGAATTTTTTGGTAGTATTTGTGTATTTGTCCCACTTGCTTTTGCCTAACTGTTTGGGATGAGGTAGCCAGGCCTTTCTCCCTCTGCAATTCCTCCTCTCTACTCCTTGATCCCACCTGCAGTTTACAAAGCTGCCCTCTGGCCAAGAAGAGGAAACTTCAGGATGCAGAGGCCGAACATCTGGTGTCAAAGAGGAAGTCCCATCCACTCAAACTGGCCTTGGATGAAGGCTACAATGTCGACAGTGATGGCAGTGAAGAGGCAGAGGTCAAGGAGGAGTCTGGCTCCGATGAGTCGGAGGGGATGCTGGAGGAGGATGAGGCAGAGGCGATGGAGCAGGAGGAGACCCACAGCCCTGAGCCAGCAGAAGGTGCTTTAACATTATTGATTGCAGAGCTGTGTTCTGCAGATGAAGAAAGGGCAGGAAGTGTTAACAGCCAGGAGTTATAGCTCCTCTGAATTATGTACAGGATGGGTCCTTCAATTATTACGTTGGGTAGAAGTACAGTGGCAATGCTCTGGTTAAGCTGAGAGGGCACAGTGCCTCCAGTTTCTTAAAAGTGAAAGCTTTTCCATCAGGGATACTCCCTAGGGAAAGACCCATGGAAAGCACAGAGGAGCTTGCTGTGAGGCTGGGAAGGCAGCCAGGGTCCCACACTGGTGCCATGAGGGGCTCAGCAGGAGCCTCCTCCCTGGCCAGATCTGGCCACTATCCAAGAGAAGAGGAGTGACTCCAAAAGGACATGGATGTTCAGACAGGGTCCTGACACTGCCTTTCTCACTTGGTTGGGGTCCTGGACTGGGGGGCACTGGGAGAGGATGTCAGATATCTGCTGATGGGGCAGGCAGTGGGAAGATGGGGCATCTGAGGCTGGTGAAAGCTTCCCTGTGGAAATCCCTTTTCTACATGCCATCCCCAAATGCAATAAATTAAGCTGTTCCAGGGGTGGAGCTGTCAGGCTCCGGTTTCAATTAAGTTTAAGTATGACAATGAGAAGTTTGTCAGCTTATATAATTACTTTCTTTGCCCCCTTTTCTCTCCCCCTACCTTTTCTCTTCCCCCTCCTTTTCTCTTTTACTCCATTCTTCTTTTCCTCCTCTTTTCATTTCCCCTATTTTTTTTCTTCTCCGTCTTTTCTCTCCTTTTCTCTTTTCCTTTCTATTTTTGATTTCCCTCCCTCAGAGAGAAGCCCAGCAAAGTCAACCCACTATGGACAAAACACAGCAACAAGCACGTCTGGGCCCAGCAAGGCCAACTACAGCAGCTACCAAGAAATAATCGCCAACTCTCTCCTCAACTTAGGCCAAATAGCAGAGGAAACGCTCGCCATCGAAGGGCAGCTGCCCGAAACGGAGCTGCAGAGCTCCAAGCCAGCATCCAACGTTGTGCATTTGGTCCACGAGGATGCAGGGGAGGAGTTGGTGGAGGAGGAGTGTGACAAGGAGATCATCATTCAGACGGAGGATGCGGAGGAGGTCATCGAGGTCACCAGTGAGCGCAGCAGCGAGTTGTGTCCGGAGCCCAGGGATGACACAAATGGAGAGGAGTCCTGCAAGCTGGAAAAGGCTGAAGCGGAGGAAGAGGATGAGGAGGATGAGGAGGAGGAGGATGACGACGAGGAGGAAGAGGAGGAAGAGGATGAGGAAGAGGAGGAGGAAGAGGAAGAAGAGGAGGATGAAGAGGAGGAGGAGATGGCTCCTGAAGTGATCTGCGAGGAAGCTCCTCACACTTCTCAGGACACCCAGAAAAGCCACTGTGAAGGGCAGTTCAGCCCCAAGCCCGAGTACTCGGTCATCGTGGAGGTGAGGTCGGATGACGACAAGGACGATGATGCGCGTTCCCAAAAATCCGCCGTGACCGACGAGTCGGAGATGTATGACATGATGACCAGGGGGAACCTGGGGCTGCTGGAGCAAGCCATTGCCCTGAAAGCAGAGCAGGTGAAAATTGTGCGGGAGCCCAGCCGGCTGCCAGGAGAGCACGTGAAGCACTTCCAGGTGGAGGACAAACAGAGCAAACCGCTGGACAGCATCCGGAAGAGCTACTATGGTAAAGGTATGGGACAAACCTTTGTGTATCTCCCTCCTTCCCATCTCTGGTGAAAGAGCTGGACTTGTCTGCTCAGCACAGACTATTAGGCTGATGGAGGGGGAGTTCATAGCCCACAGGTGGAATTTAACCACAAATCCTCAATGCCCAGAGGGATGGGGACATCCTAGAGGTCAGCAGTGAATGCACGCAACGATGGTGTCCTCTACACTGTCATGAGGGTTTCTCCCTCTGAGTAGAGGATTTGCTTGGCTAAATTGTCAGTTAACCTTGAAAATCTCAGCCTGAGCAGAAGGGCTAATTTAAAATCCAAGTGGGTTTTAAAGTAATGGTAGGAATCTGGCCACAGCAACATGAGGGACGTGGCATCCCCTGACTTTGAGCCGGTTGCTGTGAGCGGCTTTGTGCTCTGAGTGGTGTTATTTCCTCAAATTACTTTGTTGATTTCAATTTTTGAAACTTCCAGTGTTACTCTTCCACGTCCAGGGGAAAAAAAAACCTCCAAACCCAAAGATTTCTCCCTGCTTGATTGGAAAAGTGGTGAGAAGCATCCCCTCCAAATCCACTAACCTCCTTCCCACTGCCCTTTCCCCACAATCCTTAGATCCTTCAAGGCCTGAGAAGCGAGAAATCAAATGTCCAACTCCTGGTTGTGATGGGACTGGCCACGTCACGGGACTTTACCCTCACCATCGCAGCCTCTCCGGCTGTCCGCACAAAGACAGGATCCCCCCCGAGAGTGAGTACATGGTGGGACACCAAAGGCTACTTCAGTTAGTCTGGAGACTAATTTCCTAGGGGAATTTCTCAAATGATGTGAATTTTATGACTGAGTCCCTAGAAAAAGTCTGATTTTGTTCCTTGGAATGTAACAAGAGCTTTTGGCATGGGATGGTGCTTTTCCAGGTTGATCCTGGATGTGGTTATCCACCAAAATGTTATCAGTACTCACAGGAAACATGATGGGGATTTACTTGGAAGTTCTGTCCTTCTTAAGGATTTTTAGCACCATCCTGTGGAGAATGAGGTCCCTTCTCTCAAAATCAAAGAGGGGCTTTAAAAACGCCTGCCCACCTTGAGGAGTGTTAGGCAGTGTCCATCTTTGTACTAAAAGTCACAAATTTTTCCCTGCTTGGAACATCATGTTGGGAAAAAGGAAATATTGTTCTTCCTTGCTGTCCAGATATGTTGCCATGCAGGAAAGGAGAGGAGTAATTCAGGATGTGCAGGATTGCTGAGTCTTCTTTGCTCTCATCACTGCAAAATTCTCAAGGTGCTACACCAAGGTTCACCTATTCTACAGAAAATATTTATCTTCCTCATAACAGATTCTTGTATATACATAGGCACAGAGAGAGATTTTATTTCTACCTCTCTACCAGCATCCTAAATAGCTTTCCCTGTACAGACACATAAAAATCAATGTTGTATGTTTATGATAATAGCATAATAGACCAAAAAAAGAGGAGCCTTTCCTTATCAGTAATTTCCAAGGTTGCAGACCTGACATAAACACAGAACTGGAAGAAACAACGGGAAAGTACAGCTATCTTCATAGGCTGGAATGCAAGCAAAAATATTAATAAATAACTGACACAAGCTGTGGGCTTTACAAAAGCTTGCAGATCAAATTATTTTCTTTACTTTTAAGGTCAGCGCTGCAGGAAGCAATAATCCTGAAGATTAAAAATAAAAAAAAAAATCAAACAAAGACCAGTCCTAAGGATAAAAGCAGAGCTACAACTTCAATCACTTAAAACTACCTGAAACTGAGGGACCTGCTTCCAAAACAGGGGTGGGGAGGAGGGGCTGGGTGGGGGAAACTGGATTGCAATCAGAAAATGAGGAGAAAGCTCAGGCTGTGTGCAGAGATGCTAATCTAGTGCTGACCTGGGCACTGTTGCCTTGTAAACCTTTTATTTTTCCCTCTGCAAGTTCTAATTACAGCATTTCACGTTTCCTGATTTCTAGGAAACCAGCGTGCAAGGCTTGATGATTTTTTTTCTTTTTTCTTTCTCTTTGATTTTTATTAAGTTGTTTTTCTTTCCCTTCCCTTCTCCCCTTGCCCTCCTCGCTGTGAAGTTTTGGCGATGCACGAGAACGTGTTGAAATGCCCCACGCCAGGGTGCACAGGACAGGGTCACGTCAACAGCAACCGCAACACGCACAGGAGGTACCAGCTTTGGCTTCTTCTTACACGGGCACAGGGTGACAGGACAGGGGAATGGCTTCAAACTGACAGAGGACAGGGTTAGACTGGAAGGAATTCTTCTCTGTGAGGGTGGAGAGGCCCTGCTCAGAGAGGCTGTGGCTGTCCCATCCCTGCAAGTGTCCAAGGACAGGTTGGATGGGGTTTGGAACAACCTGGGACTGAGGAAGGTTTCCCTGTTCATGGCATGGGGGTTGGGACAAAATGGTCTTTAAGGTCTTTTCCAACATGAACTATTCTGTAACTCATGATTCCATTTTTCTATGTTGATAAGGGGCAAGGTGAATTTGTCTTATTACTTGTTCAGCGTGGAGGAAGCAAACACTTTTCTCATGGGCTCAGTGCAACTCTGGGTCCCTGAAATGACAGTTTTACTGCTCATTCCTCATGCTTGGTTTCGTTCTCTCCATTTTTTCTCCTTCAAAAAAAAAACCCAAACCAACTCTCACAGTTTATCTGGGTGCCCCATTGCTGCTGCTGAAAAATTAGCCAAATCACATGAAAAGCAACAAACCCAGTCTGGTGATCCTGCGAAGAGCAGCTCCAATTCTGACCGGATACTCAGGTAAGGGGGACAGCAGAGCTCATCTCCACATCCCCACACTGCCCCAGCCCTCCCTGCCCCTCCACGCTCGCAGGAACAGCAGTCACGGCTCCCTCCAGCTGTATCTTGATACTGCTGAGTCCTGTTATTATGATCATAGGTCTCGCCAAGGTGGGGAGATATTTAATTGATGATCCCAGGGAGAGCATTGAGGACAATGAATTGCTTCTGTAGCATCAATTAATGCTGAGGCTACAGGCCAAAGGGTTTTAGCAGTGCAGCAGAAGGCACTTGTGCCGATTGCTCCGCAGCACAAACTGCCAGCGAGGGCTGGTTATTATATCAGCATTATAAGTAGGGTGGGCTCGGGGAGGGGGAGGAGGAGGAGGAGATTTAGGCTACACACAAATCACTCCATGTCAGTTGTGTGTTAAAGTCCACCTGCTTTTCTTCCTTAACCTGCACGTTTCAGAGGAGAGGAACCTGCCGCTCGTTTCCAAACGAGTCCCATTAATTTTGATACTTTGCCCGTCTCTCTCTTCCTGGGAGAAAGGGCTGTCTCCCATTAAGGATGTCCCTGATAGATGCTGGCTTCCGTAGCTGATGTGATTCATGAGGCTGCAGATGGATTGGAATATGGTTGGTTATTTTGCAACGAGAACAGGATGAAAACCGCAGCGCGAGCCCTGAGTATCCCTCCCACAAAGGCATTGAGCTCTGATTCATTTATTTGTTTGCTCCCCAGGACTGCTGAGCACCCTGGTGCTCCAGCACTCACTACTTTGGAAAGGCCATTTAGGGCAATTACTTATTTATTTGCAGCAGAGCCCGCGCCGGGCGCAGAGCGCTCTGAGCGCATCACGAGGATGCTCCATGCTCCAAGGAGCTCCCGCTCCGAGGACTCTCTGGTAGAAAGAGGTCACGGGAAGGAGAATAACAATAGGCCATTTATATACAATTTATATGCAAGACAAATTGATTCACGATAGGCAGCCCCGTAGCAGTGGGTCTCTAGGAGGGGCTGCAGGCAGGGGAGAGGCCCCGGTGCCTCTGCAATGAACCTGCAGAGGGGAGTGGAGCTGAACTGGGGTCCTCGTGCCTTTGAGTGCCACCCTGTGTCGTGGGTCCCATGAGGGAGTGATGCCCAAGCTTGTACTCTTTTGGAAAATGCTGCCTGCCAGAATGTTGTAATGGATGAGTTTGACACCTTGGTGTTTTGCTTAAAAAGAAGAAGAAAAAGAAAAGAAGGTAATAAAGAAGAGAAAAAATTAAAATGGAATTTTAATTCCATTGAGACACCCAAACCAGAAGCAGAATTGCTGAGAGAGAGCTGTCACTGCCTCCTCATCCCCAGTAAGCCCTCAGGAACAAGATGCAGCTCTGCCCCCACTGTGGCTGGCCCCCTCTCAGCAGTCACCCCGTCAAGGAAAAGAGAAATAACCGCTGTTCATTGTTTCATCCTCAGGCCTATGTGCTTTGTGAAGCAACTGGAGATCCCTCAGTACGGAAGCTACCGGCCCAACATGGTCCCAGCAACCCCCCGGGCCAACCTGGCCAAGGAGCTGGAGAAGTACTCCAAGGTCACCTTCGATTATGCAAGTTTTGATGCTCAGGTTTTTGGCAAACGCATGCTTGCCCCAAAGATTCAGACTAGCGAAACCTCACCTAAAGCCTTTAAATGTAAGTTGGGCACAGGGATGGACTGAGTTTTTGCATTATCTACCTTTCTCAGCTTGTTGCAAGGCTTTTGGGGTCGTGGCTTTGGGGTGACGGAAGAGTCTTGGGGCTGAGCTGTTGGACCCTCCTGGGATGGGAAGGGTGAGATGGGTCCCAAGGTGAGCAATTTTGATGGTGAGAGGAGTCCATGGCTGCTGGGAAAGCTTTGTTTGGAGAAGAGTCTCTTTGGCTCCGGCTTTGAGAAGAACTGTGTTGGGAACATTAATCTGAGTGATGTCTCGAGGTGGGATAAGTTACACAGTTGTCCTCAGTTGGTCCCCGTTGCTTTGCAGCTCATATCTATTGATCTGGCTTTCCTCATCTGGCTAAATGGATTACAGTTTTCTTCTCTTCCATCTTATATATGACCCACTCCCCCCATTTGTCTTCCCTGCCGTGCTCTGCTCTCCAGCTCTACCTATCGATCACCCACCTCTATCTTCCAGCTCTTTCCTATCGTAGCCACCCACCTCTGCTCCCTTCCAAGGACCTTGCACTGGTTATAACTCTGTGGGTGAAAATGAAATGGCTGAACAACCCCTGAGGGGCAGGAGGGACACTGCATAGAGACACAGCCCATGCAAATGTGCTATTTGACACCATCCATGCACCTCAAGACACCTTTTTGAGGGGGGGAAGAAAAAATATTTAGGAACTCAGTTTGTAGAAGTCAGCAGCCTCCAGAGGGCTTTCTGTCTGGCTAATCCCACTTCCACAATCCTGTTTAATCCTGATGCAGCTGCTCTCTAAAAAAGTGCTCGTACTTGAAAGCATCCCGGTTGTTGCACTACAATGGGAGCGCCCTTTATTACAGTACTAAATCTGTACAGGATCAGACAATGAAATTGGATGGAGGCCAGAGAGCACAACTGCCACTGTCATCCTGGGTTAGGGCTGATGGAAAAGTAATTTGTTTCCCAGTACAAGTGATTCTCTCGCTGAATAGATTGTGTTATTTGCAATATTAGCAAAGAATTTTCAGGGTAATTGTACTGACAAAAATAATTCCAGCAGACCCACTAGGATAATCCTTTCTATTTTTTCTCATCACTTATTTCACTAATTTGCTGATTGCGAGTCTATTAGTGGTAGAAATACTTATGAAATGGAAAAGCATCGCTGAGCCTGCGGTGTGAAATTGAAATTGGCATCTCCCGATCCTGGATATTGTCAGGTTGGGTTGGCTGATACTCGCGCCCCGCCTCGAAGACATGGATTAAACCGGACAGAAAAACAAGCAGCCAGACACAAGAATAACCATGTGGGCAAACCTCCAATGAGTTAATCAAAGCGACAAGATGAATATGATTGCCAATCATAGCAGGGAAATCTGCTGCTTTCACTGAGAACTTATTTTAAAGAGATCTTCATCCAGAGGGATTTATATTCCCCCGCATGTGTGTGCATAACTCCCATTAATGTCAATATGCATTATATACGCACGCAACAAGGAAGAAAGCAGTGCTGGGGAAGATTAGTATTTTATAGTGTCTTATATTACGAGTTTGTAATGGGAATAATGAAATCACTTTGCTCCGTGGCTGCATCAGCTGAGGTTGGCTTTGCTTTGCCATGATCAGGCCAAAGCTTATGAGTCTTCCCTTACTGAGCCTCCCACTAAATGGGGGGAGGTTTCCCCCAGAAGGAGCACAGTGGAATGAATTAAGAATTTGAAGATTTTGATAACTGATCCAGAATACAGTCCTGTGACTGTTCTAAAGCTGATGATCTGCTGTTTGCACCCATTGGAACAACTGAGGGCCCCCTAAGTGGGACCAGCTTCAAGTTTTATTAATAGGGAATTATTAGTTACTATTAGGGAAAGTTTTATTGTGCATACATCCTGAGAAATACTTTCATTTCGCAGGGTATGATGAGAATTTGCGTCTCCAGGCTGGCACTGCTGCTGCTGTGACATACAGGAGCAGAGCAGCAGCGTGGCTGTGTGCAGCTGTGCAATAACTTCTGTTATTCTGGCATATTTAAATGATATGTCAGCTGTCAGAAAATCCATATTTCACCAATGTCATCTTTGGAAGCTCATATTTTATGGCCATGTTTTTTCTATTAATGTAATTTTATGAATTTTAAGTTTTCAAACAGACTGCCAGAAATCTCCCCAAAGGGCAGCTCTGCAGATAAGTTATGGACAGAGAGAGAACAATAAGAAAAAAGCCAGGAAGCTTCTCTAAGCTTTCTCCTTTAACTGCTCCCACTGAGGAGCAGGTCTAAAGAAGAAAAGCACTTGTGTTTTGGGTATTGATGGCAGAGTCAGTTAATGAATTAACCTTTCACACCAGGCACAAGCTGCAGCCAGCACTGCTCCTGTTCCACGTCCCAGGCAACAAACCAGCCCTTGGATTGGGAATAACCCCAGGAACTGTGCATACATTAACCGTGTCACACTGACTTAACCTTCCCCTGCTGCTCATGCCGCTTATACATTAGCCTTGTGTTGTTCCTTCTCTTTTTATTCCAGCCAAACCTTTTCCAAAGGCCTCTTCCCCCAGCCACAGCCCCTCCAGCAGTTACGTGAAGAGCACTTCATCTTCCTCCACAGGCTTCGACTACTCCCACGACGCTGAGGCTGCGCACATGGCAGCCACTGCCATCCTCAACCTCTCCACCCGCTGCTGGGAGATGCCTGAGAATCTCAGCACCAAGCAGCAAGAGGCCCCCAGCAAGGTGGGTGAATGTGCTCAGGCACCACTGCCCCAGGGCCAGGCTTGAATTTTGGGATGGGAGAAGCACCTTGGTTTATCCTGCCTTTCTTTTTGTTTTTTTTTTAAATATAGAGAGAGCGCAGACACTCATCCAAAATCACTCTTTTGCTCCCTGATTTGGGTTTGGAGGAGGGAATCTTGGCTTTTAATGTGCTGCAGTTGAAATTACCCATGTGAGATGAGCATCATTCCCAAGCCAAAGTCTCAAGTTTAGATTGGATATTAGGAAAAATTGATTCACTTATATGATTTTCAAGCCCAGGAACTGGCTGTCCAGGGCTGTGGTGGAGTCACCATCCCTGGAGGGATTTAAAGGACATGTGGATGTGGCACTTTGGGATGTGGTCTAGTGGCAGACTTGGTGGTGTTGGGTGAATGTTTGGATTAAATGGTTTTAGAGGGCTTTTCCAAACTAAATGATTCTGTGATTCTCAGAGCTGGTTTCAGTTGCTCACTGATCTGTATCTGATGCCATTTGAGATTCCTCATTTGAGGAATTTGAGATTTACCATTAGAGTTGTATCCAGTCTGACCTCCAGCTATTTTTCAGAGGAACACAGGTTTTCCAGAAGTCCCATGTTGCAAATACAGCCTTGGGCAGATGTTTTGGAAGTGGCACTAGATGCCTGTGTTTAATCAATGGAGTCAAAATGCCACATTGCTGGTAGTACCGAGGTGCATTCCTGAAATATTTAGGAAAGAGCATCCCTTTTCATTCAGTTCCTCCTACCTGACAGTGGAGAAGACAGGACATGAAAACCTACCCACTGCACTGAAAAAGACAAATGGAGACAAGATCTCCATGGGGAATTTCTGGCAGCTGCTAACACTGGGTTTGTGTCCAACCTTTCAGTCCATGGACATTGAGGTGGATGAAAATGGGACTCTGGACTTGAGTATGAACAAACACCGCAAACGGGAGAGCACCTTCCCCAGCAGCAGCAGCTGCAGCAGCAGCCCCAGCATGAAGTCCCCAGACGTGTCCCAGCGCCAAAACAGCACCAGTGCCACGAGCAGCACCATGACCTCCCCCCAGTCCAGCCAGACCTCCCGCCAGGACGAATGGGATGGACCCATCGACTACACGAAACCAAACCGGCAGCGGGAAGAGGAGCCAGAGGAGGTGAGAAGTGGCTCTTGGTGCTTGAATGACAGCTCATGGGACATTGAATGCCATGTTTGCCTGCCCAGTTGTCTGATTTTCCCCCCAGAACCCCCAGTTTTTCATCTGAACCAAAGAGAGGAATATTCCTGGCTTTGTCAGTGCTATCAGATGTCAGCCAGGGAGAACCAGGCAGGAAGCTGGAAAGAAAGAATCCACCACTTTCCTTGCCCTGGGTCTGCAGTGCTTCTTTTCTCTTTTTTTCTTGTAAATATTTCCAGGTCCCCTCCACCAGCAGTGCTCCTGGTGATGTTTCCCAGGATGATTTATATCTGCCATTAGCAACTACAGCCCTGCATGACACTGACATTAATCCTGGAGGTGGGGAATCCAGCCATGACCCCCTGGATGGGGTGAGGGGCACAGCTCTGGGAGCATCACCTGCCTCTCTGCTCATGGGGAGGCTGCTGAGGAATAGTGAGAGGGGATTGCACTGATCTTCATCCCTTCAAGTTCTCAGGAAAGCCACATGTAAATCCCTGTACAGACATGTTTTACACATTTCTCCTACAAAACCAGGAAATCACAGGGTTGGGTACTGTGAGGTGCTTGCAGGGGGCTCAGGAGGGTTGGAAGTGCTGCACTAACCCTTATGATGAATTTGGGATCCTTTCCCACCACAACTCTGCCCCTTTCCTTGCAGTCAGAGCCTGCTGCTCACTCTTTTGCCTCCTCGGAAGCTGATGAGCAAGAAGTGTCAGAGGAGAACTTTGAAGAGAGAAAATACCCAGGTGAAGTTACTTTAACCAACTTCAAGCTGAAATTCCTCTCCAAGGACATCAAGAAAGAGCTGCTCACGTAAGTCCTGCTGTCTTGTCTCTTCCTCCAAAACCTATTAATATGTACTTAGCCAGGATGGAAGGAAACAAAATTAGTAAACACATTTTAAAAATAATTACTGTAGTTCCCTTTCTTACTGTGATTAATCTTACTCATTCTCCTACAACTGCTCATCAATGAGGCAAAACATGGCCTTACTTTGCAGCGGTGAAGGGAACCTCAGAGCTTGGTGTTCTCAGGATTCACAGACAGGGTTGTGGGAAACTCCTTTCAGGGCCAGATTTTCCTGGTATTTTCCTGCTAGAGTGTTTCTGGCACAGTGATGGTGCCTACCCAATGTCCTGGTCCCCTGTTTTGGGACACTGGCTGATGCTGTGGAGCCAAGAGCACCCAAGGGATCTCAGCACCTTCTTGAAGGGGGTGTTGAACACAAGATGTCTCACTGAGAAGACAGGATTTGTTGGCTTAGAGCAATGGGTCCCAGCACTGTGATCCTGTAGGGTCACAAAATGTGACATGAGGCTGCAGCAGGCTTGCTGTTGTGCTGCATTTTGCCTTGGAGAGAGAGACCTTGACCAGATCACATCTGTCTGTCTTTTCACTGTGTGAGTGGAAGCACAGACTCAGATCTGCCTTATTAGATGGAGTATGGCTCTGAATCCACACACATTCCCACAGGAATGGTTAATGTTTAAGAGTTTGAGCCAAACATGGCAGCTTGGGCCTGGCTCTGGTCTAACAGCACGTCGGGATCAGCCTGGAGGTTGTGATGGGGAAGTTTCCCCTCCCAGGCATCCCAGCTGTTCCTGGCTCCTTTCCTGCACATCTGACCCTCCTACACATTACACAGAGAGTGTTACTGGGCACTGCTTTGCTGATTTCATCCAACACCCTCATTATCTGCAGGCAGGAGGCTGAGGGAGCAGCCAGGCAGGAGGGGATCTGTGGGGGCAGAGCAGCAGCAGCATCTTCCCTAAACTAGCAAAGCTCAGACCAGCTGCCCTTCACAAACCTCAAAAAAGGTTTTTTTGGAACCCAGCAGCGATGTGAGCAGCAATTTCTGAGGTAGAGCCAGCCTTGAAGTCCTCCTGTGCTTTCATTTTATTGTGATGGTAGAGAAATTTCCTAAATGGAAACAGCTCTGGAATAAATAAATGGTATTGTGGGCAGCCCTGAGCCTTCCCTCCCCATTTAATATCCTTGTTCCTCTCTAGCCCAAGAGCTGCAATGAATTAGCTGTAGTTAACTCAGGAGCAGACTCTGCCACTGTGTCTGATGCTCTGTGTCTGGGTGTAGTTCTTGTGCCATTTCCAGATGAGTGCTCCTCACCTGGATCTTCCCATCTCCCCCAGGCACAGCCAGAGGTTACTTCCACTCCCCTTCTGCAGCAGACACAGCTTTTCTGTGTCTGCAAGCTTTTTTTTGCAGCTTTAAGGGCTGGGAGTGGAAAAAAAAAAAATCATTTCAGAAAGCTGAAATCTGAAGCACCTTATTGTGATCTGAAATCTAAACAAGATAATTCCTGCAATAGTGAAGCTCTGGCTGCAGGAATGCTGCTGTCATTCCCCAATTGCCACCAAATCCTCCAGGCAAATAAGGGTTTTTAACACTTTTTCTGCCTTTGCCACAATTTTATTTTTCAAATTGTCTTTTTAGGATTATTATGATTTTTTGGAAGTAAAAAGGGAGGGAGGGGAGCTGGAAGAGAAACAGCTGATTATATCCATGCAAACATATAAACACACACTGAGATCTCATGGATGGAGTTGGTGGAAGGGTTTGGGCAGCAGGGCTGGACTGAGACCCCCTCAGACAGACCCTGAGGGGGCTCTGCTGGCTTTGCCCATCTGTGGGTCTTGGGGAGTCCATTCCTTTCCCACACTTATGCTCTTTGTTGTTGTTGTTGCCCAGTTGCCCAACCCCAGGCTGTGATGGCAGTGGACACATAACGGGGAACTATGCCTCTCACCGCAGGTGGGTTGACAACTTTTTCATATTTGAACTCTAAAGATGACTTTTTTTTTTCTTTTGGTATAGTTTGTGACCATGTGGGTAGTTTGGTTCTGTTTCCTCCCCTCTTCTGTTGCCCCTCTCCCTCCCCACGCCCCAGCCCTTTTTCTTTTTCCTTTTTCTTTTTTTTTTTTTTTTTTTTTTTTGCTTATCCAGATATTCCATCTCTTCTCTTTCAGCCTTTCTGGTTGTCCTCTTGCTGACAAGAGCCTCAGAAACCTCATGGCTGCCCACTCTGCTGACCTCAAGTATGTTTGCGCTCAACTTGGAACTCCTTTTTTTTTTTCTTTATTTCCACCCTTTTTTTCTCTCTCTTCTCCCTTCCTGCCCTCACTCCTCTCGCTTTGCTTTTGCTTTTCCATCCCCTCCCTTCTCCTTTCAAAGAGCTGATCAAAACCTGCCTGTGAGGAGCTCTGGTGGAGTCCAGCTTCCAGCTGCTGCGTGGAAGAGGCAATGTCATGGAGGAAAGAGAATTTTGGGGAGGGGGCTCATGGCAATGATTGGAAATAACCTGGACACCTGGCAGGTTTCCTCTGGGCACTGTTGATATGTTATTTTCTTTTTCACTTGGCATATTTTCCCAAGCTCTTGTTACCTAGTTTGGGCTATTTCATTTAACATTTTTGTCCATCTCAATTAATCCAAAGCCTGGATAAAGGCTGATGTTTTATTATTGGGTAGAGACACAGCTGGGAACTCACTGCCAGCACACAGCAAAGCCAACTCTTTTGAGGAACCTGGGTGCTATTTTTATGCTACATTTTAGGGGCTGTTTTGGATGTAGTGAGAGGGGTTCCTATTAATTTCCACGATTTGTGAGGGAATGAAAGAGGGAGTGAGCAAATGTCGCTGTTGAGCAGCTAGCAGAGTAATGAAGGCACCAGTTCTCAGTGGCAAGAAGGAATGACCTTTATTGTTTTGATTTCATCACATTTATAGAGTTCTCAAAAGTCACCCAGATTGGTCAGTCAGAAGCCTTCCCCCAGGCCTGATTGGCCAGGCCTGCACTGCCCAAGTTCTGGGACACTGTTCCAAAACATCCAAACTTTATCTTTATTTACAAAACACAAGAAAACTTCTCATGGGAAAAACTGTGCTAGCCACAAGCAAATGCTTGGTGAGCCTGGATCCTGAGCCAGTGGTCAAGGGCTCATGGGCATCCAGATTTCCCTGCTCCCACTTCTGCTCCTGAAGGGTGGGATCCGGTTTTGACATTTTCATTCAGATATCTTCCTCTAAATGCTCTATTCAGCTTTGTTGCTATCTTCTCCACAGTCCTCATTTTCAGTAGCAACTTACTGTTCCTAGGTGGGTTCCCCAAATGCTCTCTTAGGTTGCCTTCCCTAAAGAAAGGTGAAATTATATTTAATTGGGGTCAGTCTAACCCTTTCTACCCAATCTGCATCTTTGAGGCAAAGCTCACAGTTAATGTTTTTTCAACATCTCTTTCATGGGTCCAGCCTCTCCTTGCAGGCTGAGTCTCCTCTGAGTTCCCTGCTTTGCTGAATTGAGTTCTTGCATCATTTAGATACTGAGATGCTCATAACTATTACTGAGGAGCCTCTACTGAGAGTAAAACCTCCTGGAGGGCCTCACATTGCACAGGGTCATCATGAAAATGGAATAAAATTGTGCTGTGTCCTTTATGCAATCAGGGATTTTTGGAGTTATAGGTGAGTCAGTGGCAGCCCCTTTGGTCACTAAGGTCATTGGAAAAATCCCAAATCCCTCTGTGGTGGCTCCTGGACCTCTCTGTGACCCACAACCAGTGTTGGGCTGGTGCCAGGAAAAGTGTTAGTTAACTACCTGCTCCTTACCACAGAGGTGGAAAAAGTGGCAGGATTAGCTGATATTAATAGAATATGCTGGTGGATGGCAAGGACTGCTGTGATTAGTGCTAAGTACACTTAATCACACACTATAGACCATACACATTTCCAAAGAACCTCTTAAGTGAGCTCTGCTGAACTGGTGTTTCTCCAACAGCTTGAAAGAATAGCCAAGTGATCAGACAAATTAGTGTTAAAGATATTAAAAGCTCTCAGGAGCAGTGGCCATTTTCATTGAGGGCCAGACAAAAAGCATCATGGCCAGCTTTGCAGTGCAGCATCCCCTGCTCCCCTCGGGCACCTAATATCAGTGGTTTTTATCAAAATACTCTATAAAAAAGGAGACTTCTGGCCCAAAAGAGGTTGTTAATATTATTTCCTCAAATACTACTTTTTTTCTATGTCCTGGTGAGGATGGGAGCAGAGGAGGAAGGAAGGGAAGAGGATGTGGAGATAGTAGAGATTGCACAGTCATAGCTTTTCACAACTCCAGATAAGACCATGTCAGTGTTTCTATTATAAATTCTATTTCAGGGGGTTAATATTCCTGATATAAAAAAAATAGCTCCAGGCTGGAACATGCAATAAAAGGTCTCTGTTGGTATGATTTGTCTCCAGATAATTAAAAATAAAAATCAAATTACTTCTCTCTCCTCTTTAAAAGTCCTGAAAGGCAGAAAGAGTTTGGTGTTAGTGTTTTCATAATTTCCTCCCACCCTGAAGCTAGAACAACAGAGAAATAGTTTTGCTTTTGACTGTAACAGTGTAGAGCTGGGAAATGTCACAGTCATCTCCCAAACCTGTAATTTCTAAATTAGTTGAAGAATTTGCACCCTTGTCGAGGTCCTGCTGGATGTGTCCCTTCTCTCACTGCACCAGAACTATGTGCACTTATATTTTCCTGTCTCTGAGCCTTCCTGTCACCCTTCTGGGATCAGGATATATCCCTGCTCTCCCACCCAGGGTGAGGTGCCAATTTTTTTGCCAATGGAAAGTATTCAGTGGCTTGAAAATGCCAGTGTCCCTCAGAGGTTCAGCAAAGAGGAGAATTTTGTTATTTTCTGAACAAAAAAAGACTTTTCAAAGAGCTGTTTTACTGAAGTCATCTGTGGAAAGCATTGCTCCACTGACTCTCAGGGGACAGAGCACCAGCACAGAGTCACAGAATGGTTTGGGTTGGAAGAGACATTTCAAGGTCCAACCCTCTGCAGTTAGCAGGGACATCCTCAGCTGCACCAGGCTGCTCAGAGCCCTCCCCAGCCTTTGGGGAAGGATGTCCCCTTTCCCAAGGGCACCGACCCCAGGGGCTACCCGAGCATCACCACATTGCCCATCATTTCACTGCCATATCCTCAACCCCTGCCCTGCTGCAGGAGCCAACCAGCCATCCCAACCAGGCACGGGTGGCTTTAAAAACAAGGATCGAGAAAGTGAGGACACAGAAAAAACCTTCCCCGAGGAGAATGGGCTCTCTCCAAGCTAGAGGATGTGCCCCGAGCTTTGCTCGCTGTGCTCGGAAGGAGCATCTGAGCATCTCCCCCTGGTCCTGCGGCAGCATCGTGGATTTCCTCCCCACACCCTCCCCCGGCCCTTATCACTTGACTCAAAAAGCCCTGGCTAATTGGCAGGCTGGCGTGCACATCCTCTGCAAACACTCCTCGCCTCTCTTCCTTGTCCCCATGACAACTTTTATGTCCGCCGCGTCACCTACAGCACTGGGAACAGATCTTTGTGCTCGCGGTGCTTCACATCCCCTCAGCGCTCTGCTCTGAGCCCTTAATGATGCTGCGATTCGCTCGGGCCATTATCTCCGTGCCGCCGGGTGGGCGAGCAGCCCCCGCCAGCCTTTGTGCAGCTTTGGGCGATCACAGGACATCCTCCAGCCTTTGCTGGAGAGCGCTGGATGCTCGCCTGGAGAGTCACGGCCGCGGATGTGCCTTCAAAGGTCACTTTGTGGCTCAGCGGCTGAGGGCTGAGGGGCAGGTTCTGCACCAAAAGCTGCTGGTGCACTGTGCGTGGTGACCTCGTGATCCCCAGCCTGAGGTCCCTC
The DNA here is from genome assembly GCF_008360975.1 of Lichenostomus cassidix. Taxonomy (NCBI): domain Eukaryota; kingdom Metazoa; phylum Chordata; class Aves; order Passeriformes; family Meliphagidae; genus Lichenostomus; species Lichenostomus cassidix. The sequence continues at coordinate 6,151,977 of NC_139500.1, read as the reverse complement.
AGTCTCTGTCCCCCTGCTGACCCCCTGTCCCCTGCCCATGGTGTTGTGGAAGCAGGGGACCCTGCACTAACCCAGTTTTCCCCTTTTGTTCCTTAATCATTTTCCCTGAGAAGCATTGTCCAGTTTTGCTCTCAGGACCCTCCTGCCATGGGCTGTTTGCCTTCACTGGCATTTTGCCCCCCAAAGTCACCCAGACCCGAGCCAAGACCTTCTGCTGGGCTTCCTGTTGGTGGTGGCCGTGGTGGCCCTGCTGCCCAGAGCTGTAGGCTGATTTTCTGGTTTCTTGTCTCTGCTTGGGTCCATCCTGCTGGCCCTGGATGGCATCTGCTGTCCCCTTATGGCTTCCTCAAGACGACAACAGTGTCCTGGAGGGGTTTTTAGCTCATGATCAGCTCCTGAGGGACAGAGGCAGGGATCTGTGTCTTGCATGGGAGAGCAGCCACACACTGTGCCCCCAACATCCCAGATGTTCCTCTCCAATGCCACACCATGCAGGCATGCATTGACTTCAGTACCACGGATATTGCAGACCAAATCTTGTCCTTGCAGAGGGAGAAGGGGCAGGAAGGAAAAACCTGCTCCTGTTGAGATTGCCCAGATTTCTCTTTGCAAAGAGCTGTCACAGAGTGTCAATCCCCTGCTCACATCCCCAGGCTAATCCAAGCCTCCCTTGCCTCCACAGGTGCCCTACTCCTGGTTGTGATGGCTCTGGTCACATAACAGGAAATTATGCATCGCATAGAAGGTAAGATCTCCCTTAAATTATTTTCTCTTTAGCCTCTTTCTGTGTTGCTTGCTTTTTTTTTTTTTTTTTTCCCTGCAGTGGGCAGAGTTGTAAAGTTCTGAATAAAACATTAATGTTACTGACAACTGAAGCCTATTTTCATCTCTTTAATCTGACTTCTCTTTTTTTTTTTTCTGATGTTTCCAGCATCTGATTAGAAGCTCCTTTCAACAGAATAAAAGACAAAGGGTCAGATTTTAGCTGATGCAATGTTCCTGTTAATATTGCTACCTATTTATGACTTCTATTATCGCTTTAGAACATTAATAGCAGAGATCTGAGCCTTCTGTTTCAACAATTCCATTAAACATTGCAGGCTGTTAGCAGATATCTTCTTATCTAGACACCATTAATTACTGTCCATCTCCCTCAATTTTTTATTATTTTTTTTCCCTCTGACTTCTCCTCGTGATGTGAAGCTGCAAAACGAGAGAGATCAAAAACACTGTGCCAAATTCAAGGGAAAGATGACTGAAGCGGGGGAATAGCAAATGCAGGGATTCTGCCAGTGAGACAGGCCTTTCTTCTCTTTTTAACCACAGTCTGTCAGGCTGCCCTCGTGCCAAGAAAAGTGGGATCAAGATCACCCCGACAAAGGATGATAAAGAAGACCCAGAGCTGATGAAGTAAGTGTGGAAATGACTCCTAAGAGGCGCTTGTCACTCCATCCACTTTGCCTCACGCTGATTTATGTGGGGGATCAGCACCCACCCCACATCCCCACTGCTTGGAACATCCTCTACTGAAGCTCTTTGCTGTGTTTTGGTGTTGCAGTTTTGATATTTGCAGGAAAAATTGGGTGGTGGGGAGGTAATGTTGTATTTTTTCTTATTTGTTTCTGCTGATGTGAGAGATAGGTTGGTAGCTCACACAAACAGTTTCTCTGCCACCTGTGCTTATATAATCCCTAAAAAACTACACCAGTTTTGTAAGTCAGGGTAAAAACCCATAGTCAAGCCCAACATTGCAGGTTTTTGGGCAGCAATGGGCAGATGAGGGCTGACAGACTTGCTTAACTCCCAGGAACACAGCAGAAATAGAAACTGTCCAGCAGTCTGGTAACCAACTCTGAATAAACTGTGTTTTGTAGAGCCTTTGCCAGGGCAGAATATTCAAAGTGAACTGAAAAAAACCTTTCTCTGCTGCCTCAGGCTGAAGTTTTCAAAACATCCCAGGGGTTTTATTCCTGTGGGGAATAGAGACTTGAAATCGCTTAGTCCACCTCAGGAGTTTTCATGAGCTGTGAAATCCATTTGTCCTGACTTTTAGCAAGTCTGAGCATCACAGGCTCAGCATGTGGGGTGTTGGATCTGTGTCTGACTCCTTACACAGCTACAGGACATCAAAGGCAGCACTGACTCCAGGACCCTATTTTTGTTTTGTTAACTCAGAGCATCTCCAGCCTTTCCTGGAGCCAGTCCACTCGCCCAGCAAGTGCAGGTGGAAGGGGGTTAAAAAGAAACATTGAAAAAATTATCAACCACCTCCAAGAGTTCCTAGTAGTCCATGAGTGCTGGCATATCTCTCCAAACCCCTTTGGCTCAGCAGACTGTTTCCAAATTGATGTCTTTAAACTTATTTTAGCCCCAGGGCAGGTCTTGTCCTCACAGAGGTGGATATCTCCATGTGCCCAGGTTTTGGCCTGGAGGAGAGGCTGAGCCAAAGCAGGACCCAGTGGGTGTGGAAGAACCCTGTGGGGACTGTGGGAAGCCAGGATGTGCCTGCTGGGGGGGAAAGGACCTTACAGAAAAAGATGATATTTGAGCCATCTGCTCTGTTCTTCCTCCTCAGTCTACAGGAAGGAAAGCCTCCCAGTTAAATGAGCCGTGGGATAATTAGCAGGAGTTAGCAGAGTTTATTAAAAATTAAGCAACCTACTCAAGAATCTGCAGGAACAAAAGCCTCTTTTGGCTCAAATACACTGAATTGCTGGTGGTGTTGCAATGCTGTGCCATTAACCAGTGACACAGGGAAGGAAAGGACAAGCAGCAAACTGGTGTTGTGCAGCTGCTGGCTGTGGCACCTTTGCTGTCACCATGGTTGGAGCCTCCAGTTGGGAGGTCACCCCTCTCCATGGTTTCCCCAGGGACATGTGCCCTGTGGGGCTGGGGAAGCTGTGGTTTTGCTCATTTTTGCCTTCCCCTTTCAGGGCAGGAGTGTGCCAAGCAGTTTCCTCTGTGTGGTTTCTGTGCAAAGAAATCACTTCTCAGTGCAAGGAGAAAGGGATTTTTACGTGGCTGTGTTGTTATGGTGCAGCTGGGCCTTGTGTAGGAACATGGAATGAGCTGCCAGAACACTCACAGCAGAGTGAGTCCCCACCAGGGCTTGGATTTCTCCCAGTTCACCCTAAAAATGCACTAGCTGGGAAGCTAAAGTGGAAAGAAATCATAGAATAGTTTGGGTTGGAAGGGATCTTAAATCTCCCATCATTCCAACCCCATGGGCAGGCACACCTTCTACTAGACCAGAATTCTCAAAGATCCACCCAGTCTGGCCCTGGACACCTCCAGGGGTGGGGCATCCATAAATTTTCCATGTTCCAGGCTCCAAATGGGGCTGGAGCATCAACAGAGCTGGATTTCCTGACTCCTAGAAAGCTGATCCTGTCCACCCCCAGACAGGTCTTGATGGAACCATGGACATGGGTGCAGAAAATGCAGGATGGGCTGTGAGGATCTGCAGCAGCAGGAGGTGAAGGCATTCCCTAACTTCCCATGGCCCACGCAGCAACCCCCACTCATCCAGCACACCCAGGAGCAACAGAAGCTCCTCTGAGATGTGCAAAACACCATGGGACAATAATTCCTGGCCTGTGCCTTCCCCCAGCCAGTGGAAGTGTGTCCCACCACCCACGGCAAGGTGCGCCTGGTGCGAGTTTGTGTTAAGGAGCTTTGGCTCCAAATCCTTGCTCTGTCAGTGCTGAGCTCCACTTGGAACCCAGCTGAGTTTTGCACATCGTCACCGAGGAGAAAGTCATTTAGTCCCCGTTGTTTCTGCTGTTCATCCTTCAAGTAATTTGCTGCAGACGTGATTGAACAGATCACCTCAACCTTCAGCCCAGCCCTGGCATAGAGCGGAAGCATCCACAGGTGTCTAATTGATCAAACACTACTGGTGCTCCCATTAAATAATAATAATGTAAAAAAAAAAAAATTTAGAAGATGTCCAAGACAGCTGTTTTGCGCAATAAGGCTCTGGTTTATTTTTTAACAATGAAAATGTAATAAAAGTTAAATTAACAGTGTAAAATATGTAATGGTCGGGCCGTAACGGCTGCATACGAAATGCTGGGGTTTGTCTCTTTCTCTCTTGCTCTTCCCCCTTCTCCCCCTTCTCCTTTTCCTCCTGAGGATTCAGTAATTTGCTCGTGATCATATAAAAGCAATGATGTTATGAATTTACTGAGGATCCTGCTGGCAGCGATATTATAAGTGAATTGTGCTGCATTTGCAGCTGATTAAAATCGAGATCAGCATTTTTCAAATTATCTTGGGAAAAGGCTGGGTGTAGGGCCCCCCCCCCTTCACTGTCATCTCCCTTTTGTGTGGAATGTAAACAATCAGGGCAATAATTTCTGCGGTGAAACGCAGCTTGTGATTTGCGATTTTCAGGAGCAGCTCTGAGGATATTTTTTGCTGGGGAGCCTCAAAGTCCCTAATTGCTTCCAAACTGAGGACACGGGGGTTATTTTGTCATTTCTTACCTCCCCTATTTTTGAGTAACCTCCCTTGAGTAATAAACTTTTAACTGTATTTATAATTGACAAGCATTTTTAAAACAAATGCAAGCCGCAGCAGAAACCCTGATGGGCACACCGGGCTTGTGGGATGCCTGGATTTAGGGAGAATGCCATTAAGTGAGGAGGGAGGAAAGAGGTGCCTTTTAGAGAGCCACTCGTGAGGTTGGCAATAACACAAGTTGTGCTGGTGCTTCCACGAGGTTCCTGTGTGTTTCAGCTGGCCATGAACAGAGGCAGAAGTCTGGTATTGGCAGGGCTCGTGTGCTGCCTTGAAGATAATTCCCACTTTATCCCCTTGCGAGCGTGGGTTGATCTCTCCCCCGAGGCAGGATGTGAACCAGGAGGAGGAGGAGGAGGCAAGTGAGGCCATGCCGTGGCTGCAGGCTGAGTGATGGCCTCGTGATTTGTCCTGTCTGGGAGGCTGCAGGCTCAGAAACCCCTCAGATGCCCTGGCAGGAACAGGGGTGTAGCTCTTTGTGCTGGGAATGGCTCCTGGGAAGGGCTGTGTCCCCAAGGGCACAGGCAGTGCTGGTGTAGGTGATAAACTGGATGAGCCTGGGGTCACCAGCAGTGACTCTGGGCAGAGCCAGCAGTATGTGTATGACGGTTCAGTGTGAACCATCACACTGTCAGCCCTGGGCTACATCAGGATCCCACATCAGCCAGCCCAACCTGCCGTCTTTGCCCCAGTGAGGCACCAAATACCCTGTTTCTGACACCACTGGGACCTACTTTTCCTGCATGTGATGTGACCTCCACAGAGTTTTCCCCTGCACAATTCTCCTTGATTCTCTCTGGCTCTTTTGAAGGAGCAGTTGTAGCTCTTAATTTCCCATCTGCTATTTCCATCAACCGCATATCTCCCCTGTAAACTCCAGACGAGACCCAAATGCAAATGCTCTCTTCCCAGGCTCCTTCATTCCTGCTCATCAGTCCCCTCACACCTTTATCCCTTCCTTCTCTTCCTTCCCCTTGGCTGCTGTGTGGTAACTCTGGGTGATTCCCTGTGTCCAGGTGTCCAGTTCCAGGCTGTGTTGGGTTGGGACACATCAGCGGCAAATACGCGTCTCACCGCAGCGCCTCGGGGTGCCCTCTGGCAGCCCGCAGGCAGAAGGAAGGATCACTCAATGGCTCCTCGTTTTCCTGGAAGTCCTTGAAGAATGAAGGCCCAACCTGCCCCACCCCAGGCTGTGATGGTTCTGGCCATGCCAACGGGAGCTTCCTCACTCACAGAAGGTAAATCTTGGGGTTCAAATCGGTGTGAGAGCGATGGGCAAACCTACCTGCCCCAAGATGCTGCTTCATGTGAGCTCAAGGACTGCTTTTGATGCTGAGTTCAGTCAGGTTGAAGTTTACTGAACAGAGGAAATGTATGGTTGTGTTAATATTCACAGAATCCTAGAATGCTTTGGGGTGGAAAGAACCTTAAATATCATCTCATTCTACCCCTTTGCCATGGGCAGGGACACCTTCCACTGGACCAGGTTCATCCAAGCCCCATCCAGCCTGGTCTTGGACACTTCCAAGGATCCAGGGGCAGCCACAGCTTCTCTAGGCAACCTGTGCCAGGGCCTCACTACCCTCACAGGGAACAATTTCTTCCTAACCTCTAATTTAAATCTCTTTTTGCATGCTAGAACTGACCTTGGGCACCACAAATAGGGGTTTGGTGCCCGGGACAATAGGACTCATGTCACCTTCCTCACCTGGCACATCTCCTCTTTTAGGAAGCAATGTGTTTTTAATCTTTGCTTGAAGAAAATTGCTCTCACTTTATAAATGGGGAGTTTTGTGGCATTATTCATAAAGCAATTTCCTCTCTACCATAAAAAGCTTTTAGAAGAACTGTCTCGCAGCTTGAATTCCACCAAATGGCACATGCTCTTATGTTGGGAACATAAGCACCTATAAATACTGAGAGTTTATGAAACCCATTTTTACTTGTTTTTCAGTTTGTCAGGGTGTCCAAGAGCTACTTTTGCTGGGAAGAAAGGAAAACTCTCAGGGGATGAAATTCTCAACACAAAGTTCAAGACCAGCGACGGTAAGGTTCTTCACTCCTTTGCCTTGCAGGTGCATCAGAGTATTGAGCCCATAGATCCTTTTCTTTATAGACTGGGGAGGTTCAGCTGAAATCTGGCCACAGATTTCAAGGACATAGTGTGCTTTGAACAACCATTCCTTGGGTTTTCTGGGTGTTTGGGGTGGCATGGTACCAGTCCCACTCCTTGAGTCACACACTTTGAGGGAGCAATGATTAAGAAGGCAAAAGAAGTAATGCTGAAATTCAGATTTTTTTTTTTTTCTTATATTCACTGGCATTTTTACAAATCCCTTGCAGTCATTCAGCAATTTTCACCTATTCAGGGCTTTTAATACTGAGATATTTCTGGATCTGGAATTTTGTTAGCGATGGCACTTTGCATTTCCAGTGCTATTACTGAGCTTTCTGTGGTATTTGACAAGGTTCAAGCATTGAACTTGAATACTTAGATAGTTTGGAACCTATAAATACCTGCACTCTCCTATAAATATTGCTTTCTTTTATGGACCTGATAATTTCTCATCAAGACATGCATTAGTTTTTTAAATGGCACCTTTCCAAGCTCAGGACTGAAGAGAGTGACCTGATTGTTCAGGACAATCAACCTTGCTGGATGTTGAGATGTGTTGGACTCCAACTGCTCCGCTGTCCTTTGCTTTTGCATTTACATTTTGACCTGTTCATGTAGCATTGAACTGTGAGGATAAAATATTTAATAAAAGAAAAAATTGAAAAAAACAAATGCAGATGAGAGGCACATCCCATTTATAGGCTGTAAAAGCCAAGATGAGGATGATGCAGCAGGAAGGGCTCAGCAGAAAGCCCAACACTTTTGCTTTTCCCAAGAGCATTTGCTGACTGCCTGTGACCTTCCCTCCTGCAGTTCTGGAGAACGATGAGGAGATCAAGCAGCTGAACAAGGAGATCAGTGAGCTGAACGAGTCCAACTCGGAGATGGAAGCAGCCATGGTGAAACTCCAGTCCCAGGTTTGTGTCCCTGGCCATGCATTCAAGCCCAGGGGTGCATGGCCAAGCCCCCTGCAGGGTGTTGTGAGGGGGTTTTAAACCCTTCTGCTCTCCTTGCTCTGCAGATCTCCACCATGGAGAAGAACCTGAAGAACATAGAGGAGGAAAACAAAATCATAGAGGAGCAAAACGAAGCCCTGTTCCTGGAGCTCTCAGGGTTGAGCCAGGCTCTCATCCAAAGTCTTGCCAATATCCGCCTTCCGCACATGGTAAGAAACTTTGACAGCACTCTGCCCAAGCCAGCGTGATGGAAGGAGCTGTGCCAAACCAAATTCATGATAAGGCTTATTCACAATTAAAGAGTGGGAGAATTTCTTTCCATACACCCATGTGTCCTTTATAAGATCAGTACTTTTCCCTTATCTCTGAAGCTTGCATTATATCTCCCTTTTGTTGTCATTTTCTGCTGATCTCCCTTTGTATCTATTGTTCTGTCTCATTACATCTGGGAGCACTATCACAAAATAGGAAACTTTATCAAGGGCACCCAGTGCCTTTTAGGCTAAGACAGCACAAGCAGAGATCAGGAGGGATTGGATTTCAACGTCAGAAAGATCTTAGAGCTCCTATTATAATGCAGGTAGTTTCAATTCAGTTTTGAATAGCTGGCAGCTAAAGAATAGCATTCTTAAAGAGAGTGTATTTTGTTTAATTTAACAAGGTCTAACAGCCCACAGCATGTTACCATAGAGTTACTGAGAAATGAAAAGACTGCATTAAAATAGTAAAGCCACAAAAGGCTATTAATTACCTTCTCTCTATTCCCAGGAATGTAATTACTGTTGTCAAAACCAGGTGTGTGGAGGTGGGGCTCGTGTTGTTGAGGAAGCTGTCCTCTTGCAACTCATAAAGACCATTACAATGATCAGAGGAATGAGCTTTTGATTTATTTTTTCTTCCATCCTTTTTTTTCTTTTTTTTCTTTTTTCTTTTTCTTTTTTTTTTTTTTTTTTTTTTTTTGGGAATCCTTTTCATTTGGGTTTGTATTTAAATTCAGGCTGGTTGGAGGGAAGCCATCCTCCAGCAGAGCAGTTTTGGATAGTATTCACCCAGCTGCCTAACTGGCAGAAACCCACTCGCTGAGAGCTTTTTTGTAAAGTATTTGACACATAAAGGTCAAATAAACTGTTCAGCAAATATTTTTTCAAGGTTTCAGGCAACTCCAATTAAATGATGCCCATGAGACTTGTATGCTCATTTTATTCCTGTTCTTTTCCATCCTTCTCCCTCTCTTTTTTCCCCATTAAGTCCAGGTTAGATACTTGCAATGCCCTCAAATGCAGGAGCTGTACTTCAGCAGAGAGCTGTGCTGGGCAGCTGTGAGCCCAAGGTGACCTGACTTTGCCTTTGGTTCCTCCGTGATGTTTCAGCAGTCCTGTTGTCCTCCAGCCCTTCATTTCCACGCCTTAATTCAGCCTCCAGCCTGTCAGGCTGCCTGCACACACTGAACCTGATGCTGTTCATAGTCCCACGGGGCCAGTGCATAAAATTAAGGACCTGGTTAAGGTCTGGTGGGATCAGGGAGATGATGAGATTCCTGTAGGTTCAGCACCACACACAAAAAGGCTCTGATGTGGAGACATTTGGCTGTCTGTACACACAGAGAATCATGGAATGGTTTGGGTTGGAAGGGACCTTAAACCTCGTCCTGTTCCAGCCCCCTGCCATGGGTAGAGACACCTTCCACTAGACCAGGTTTCTCCAAGCCTGACTTTGAGCACTTTCAGGAATCCATGGCTTCTCCAGGCACTAAAATATGCAGACGATTTATTGCAAAGAATCTCAGCCTCTTCCTGTTCTTCTACTAACGCTTTTATTCGGCTTTTTTTTTTCTGCAGGAGCCAATTAGTGAGCAGAACTTTGATGCCTATGTGAACACGCTGACAGACATGTACACCAACCAGGAGTGCTACCAGAACCCGGAGAACAAAGACCTTCTGGAGAGCATCAAGCAAGCTGTCAAGGGCATCCAGGTGTAGTGCCGAGGGATGGAGAGGAGCAAGAAAACAGACTGTAAGATGGAACTTTCCCTCCAAGTATTCAGGTTTACAAGTTAGAAAACTTGTTTAATGAATGAAAAAAAAGGAAAAAAAAAAAAAGGACCAAAATGTAACCAAGAGGCCATTTCTGAGACATGGAACCGATCGAACTCAATGTTCTCGTTTACTTAACTTTGGACCTTCTTGAGAAAAGTGGGATTTTTTTCTACCTGGACCACGAGGTAGATCAGGATGGAAGGTTAAATTCTCCAGTAGGCTGTGGGGCTTGGTAGCAGGCAAAGAGCAGGCATCTTAAATGAGTTGCTGTGCTCTTGCAGAGTTGATCCAAGGGTTAAAACCTTACAAGAGCAGGGTCTTGTCTGATCCAAGACTAGTGTATGACTGGCTTAAACCCTCATGTTGTCTATGGTTGTATGTCCAGATCACCTACTCACACATGAGTTATGTTCTATGTTGCTACAAGTGCTGGAGCTGCAAGCTACCTGTAAATCTGAACCTGTGCTGGGCCTCCCAACCCCGAAGTGTTCAGATATCCACTGGGCATGGGAACTCTGAAGTATTATAAAGTAGCTTATTTTTATTTTCTGAAAGAAATCTGAAGAGCAGTTCTGGATCTCCAGTGGAAAGCGCAATGGAAAAAAGGTTCTCAGGGAAGCTTTTGGAGTTTGCAACTACAGTATTCCTTTGTCTGTCTTAAATATGAGAGTAGCTATTATGAATAGGCCAATTCCAGAAATTTCAAACAGAAGAATTTCTTTAATGTGTCATGGTCCGGTGTATATGATTTTTTGGCAATCTGTTTGATGACAGTTCTGGTTCTTTTCATTATTGTGATCATCCCTACAGTGGCGCAGTACTGCCAGTCCAGAGATCATACATCAATGCCAGAGAACGGTTGAGATTGCGATGAACAAAACAAAACAAATCAAAAAGAAGCAAAAACCAACAAAAAGAGAGATGTTAATTGATGGCCAGCAAAGTGCTTATGTATTGTGAACCAGGAGTTGATTTCTTACACTCACCCACAGGGCAATGAGGATGGTTTGGTTTGGTGTTCTAGGATTTGCGCGAAATCACAGCGAGAGGGCAACAAAAAAAGAAAAAAAAGGGGAAAAAGGGAAAAAAAGAGGATTCAGGTATTGGGAATTCTTCCAAAGAAGCAGCTGGGTACACGCAGCCCTCTGTGCTCCTAGAGAACAACTCTATGAATGTTTTTGTGACGCTGCTCTGCAGCTCCCGCTCCATGGCCAGGGCTGGCTGTCACCCCACAGGGATATTCCTCACAGGGATGTTCCTCACAGGGATGTTCCTCACAGGGATGTTTCTCACAGGGATGTTCCTCACAGGGATGTTCCTCACAGGGATGTTCCTCACAGGGATGTTTCTCACAGGGATGTTCCTCACAGGGATGTTCCTCACAGGGATGTTCCTCACAGGGATGTTCCTCACAGGGATGTTTCTCACAGGGATGTTCCCCACGGGGAGGTTCCCCATGCTCACTCCCACCCAGAGCTCACTTCCTTCTCCAAACACTTCAGCAGGACCAAACCCCCCGAGGGGTCCCAGCATGGGAGCATCCCACATCCCATATCCTGCATTCCACCTCCTATATCCTGCATCCCACATCCCATATCCTGCATCCCACATCCCATATCCTGCATCCCACATCCCATATCCTGCATCCCTCCCAGCAGTGGGGCAGCAGAGCTGGGGAGGATCTTAACCCCAACGAAAGGCAAGACTGTTGTGTCATTTTGAGCCAAATCCTGCAGATATTTAGGGTGTAATTCACGAATTGGAGAAGTCAGTGGGAAGTCCCAGTGACCACCATGGCCACTGGAAGCCCACGAGTGGCTTGGTTGGAGTCATTCCCCATGTTGAGTTCCACAGGGCAGCTGGCCTGGGTGGGTTTGCTTCCATACTTAAGTGTTTGCAGGATCAGACTCCACGAGTTCACTTATTTTAGAACCCATTCCAAGTGCAAAAATACAAAAGAAAGGGAAAAAAAAAAAAAAAGGATAAAATTTGAGGTGTTAAAAACACAAGGTTCTTAACATGTAAATAGAGTCCAAATTGATTGTGACTGCAATTCAGTTAGTATTTAAAAGTAGAGAAATTGCACTTACTGGAAGAAAGAGAAGAAAAAAAAAATGTAGTTAGTTTAATTATCCTGTAAATTATTTAATTTTGGCAAGATGTATGTAATTTATATTTACAACACCTTATGTTAACTTTTTGCTATTTATTTAACTTTTTTATTTATTAATTTTATACTTATTTTAAACTGGACACTGCACCATAGAAATGAAGATAAAAGAAGCAAAAAAAAAGTTAAAAATTAAAACTTTTCACCATAAAAAAAGATATTCCAAAAAAAAAGAAAAAAAAGAAAAAAAACCCTATCTACAACTCCTACTTGTAATTTTGATGCAACCAAGTTATTTTTTATATATTTTGTTATTTATTCTTTTAATGATGGGAATTTTTTTAAAGATATTTTATAACTGAGACATTTTGATAATTTTTTGGTTTGTTTTTTTGCGGGGGCAGGGGCACTGGGGGGAAGAGAGACTTTTTCAGTTTTTCTTTTCTTTTTCATTCATATTGTTTCAGGCACTGAAAACAGGAAATGAAAATTCTGTATTTATTATTTATTTAATATTTAAGTCGGGAAAAAAAACGAACTGTGCTCTTGTTGTATATTTATTTTGTCGTTTGTGTGTTGGTTACGTGATGACTGAGTACTTGTTTATGTGAAGGAATACTGTTAATATTTAAATAATAAAGAGTCACATTGAAAGTTATAGCAGGCTACATGTTATTCTGTGAAAACGAATACTGTGATCTACTTTCCTCAGGAAATGTATTTTGCAGACAGAACTTCCTTATGTATTGGCAGGGTTATTTCATAATAAAACCCAGTTCTGTTTGTGACTTTAGTTCCTATGGTCTTTCTTCGAGCTGTTGCCAATGTGTCCCCACTGGGCTTTGTCCTTGTCCTGCATGGTGGCTTGGGGGTGGTCAGTGTGTCCTTGCTGACCTGGAGCTCCAGCCAGGCACTGTGCACCTCCCACCTGGCTCTTCCCACCTCCTAAGCTGGGGGATTTGAGGGGAATTTAGATTTGGTGTCTCTGAAGACTTTGAAGAGAAGGAGCTGCCACCATCCAGCCAAGCAGGTGCTTAAAATCCTGCTAGTGCCATGGTGGGGAGAATTGTAAATCCCAGGAATGCTGCAGGCAGAATTCCTCTGGGCAGGACTTGCCCCCTGCACTCCCAGTGCTCCACGTACTCAGGAGTACAGGAGCAACTCTGCTGTGCAGACAGACTGAGAGGGTGGGGTGGGGTCAGCCTGGAGAAGAGAAGGCTGCAAGGAGACCTTAGAGCCCTTTGCAGTGCCTAAAGGGGCTCGAGGAGAGCTGGAGAGGGACTTGGGACGAGGGCATGGAGTGATAGGGCAAGGGGAATAGCTTCCCACTGCCAATATTCCTTGGATGTTGGGAAGGAATTTTTCCCTGTGATGGTGGTGAGGAACTGGCACAGGCTGCTTAGAGAAGCTGTGGCTGCCCCATCCCTGGAAATGTTCAAGGCCAGGCTGGATGGGGCTTGGAGCAACCTGGGATAGTGGAAGGTAACCCTGCCCATGGCAGGGAACTGGAATGAGATGATCCTTAAGGTCCCTTCCACCCCAAACCATTCCAGGATTTCATGATCTTGTGCTTTGTGCTCCAACAGGTGGTGTGTGAGCAGAGGAGATGCCATTGGGACTGGAATGGGAGATGCCAGCCAGACAAAAAGATGGACACTTCTCCCTCCTGGATTTCCAAAAAAACTTCACCAAATGGATCTCTGTGGTTTAGCTCAAATGCTGGGACATGGCTGGTTTCTGTCAACAAGATTTGCTTGGTTGCATCAACCCAACTGTGATGATCACAGATTGTCCTCCTGGAAGAAAAGAGCCTTTTGTCTGGTAAGAGTTTACGTTTTGAAGCTGTGGCAATGAAGAGAATTTTTCACTGATCTCTGTGTTGGAAACATAATTTCTAAAGTTGCCGAAATTCAGTTTTGCTCTGCTGTAGCAGAGGTGAAATAAGGTAAATCATGTTAAGGCCGTTTGGAGCTGAGTGAATTGGATCAAATGGGAATTTCAGGCAGGTTCATCACCAAGAAATTCAATTGTCTGATTAACTGAACTCAACTTCTCTCTCTGTCCCTCCATGGAAGCACAAGCACTGCTGGGTTACAGAAGGAGGTGGCTGTACCACACACAGGCATCAAGGTGAAGGGCAGAGTAAAACTCAGCCAAAAATGTAAGGACTGTCAGAAAAACTTAGAGCAAAGTTTGGGTAGAGGGAAGATTTCCTAAATCCTTTCCTTGAGCAGGTATATGGCCATGGGTGTTCTCTGAAAGTTTTTTCTGCCTTCATCTAATGTCTGCAAGGTGTCTTGGGGCAGGAAAACTGGCAGAGGCTTAGGACAAGCTTAGGATCCCTTAGACAGTGTTCCCAAATGCCTGAGAATAAACACCTGAGAATAAACACCCTCAGGAATGAGGACTGCTGGAGATGGAGCCCCAAGGACAAAGTCTCTTTGAGGCTTTGCTGGACATAATTTGGAGTTGATGGGACTTTGTCCCTTTCTCAAAGGAGGAGAAACAGTCAGACTCAAGCTCACCTTTCCAGCTGGCATGTTGTTTCCCTGAAGGGCACATAATTGTTTTATGGGAGTTTCACTCGACTTTGCAGTGCCGAGCAGTTCCTTGTGCCAATATTTGATTATGATGATCGAGCTAATAGATGTGCTCGCCTGTCCTTCCTTAACGAATTGGCTGAGCTGGATAATAGAGCGCTCAGATTTGTGCTAAATTGCAGCTCGGGGAGCCATCACTGGGAGATGTTATCTTCTCAGAACTGGCGTCCTTTATCGCAGGGAAGGGAATTGAATTGGTTTGAGATGGTACACTGTCAGTTTATAGGTGGGCTTAGGAGAGCTCTTAAGCCTCCTCCAACGGGGCTTAGGGTGAGAGAGGAATGTCAGAGCAGAGTGGGGCTTTGGTTTCAAGGATGCCAGGGAAAAAAGATCCTTGTCAGCATATGGTTGTCTCTAAACACAGTGGATAAACCATTGACCAGTGAGAGTCGTTTGGCCTCACTGATATCGATGTTAATTGTTATAAGCTGGTAATGACCCATTCCTCCAGTGGTACCTTCCACTTGTCAGCATTGACCTAATCTCTCCCAGAGAGGTGCTCTGCCCATGGCTTTCAGCTGTAAGCAGAAAGGGGAGGGGGGGGGATCTTTCCCAGCCTTGTTTGCTTCTGATTTTTGTTCCCCTTATCCTAAAGCTCCTCTGAGGGAAGGCTTGAACCACCTCACCCCATTCCCACAACCAAGGGGTCCTGAAAAACACACAGCTGAGTGGTCAGGAAGGGGTTGCCTTGCTCCCATCAAATTACTGGGGAGAGAAGGCAACTTTGCTCTTCAGAGATGCTATTTAGCATCAAATTCACCCCCCTTGGGCCTCAGAAAGACATTGCTGGGGAGCAATTGGATGGGCTGGAGATGACACTGCAGCCCTGAGCTGGAAATTGCTCTGGAAGGCCTCAGTTGCATTCAAAGGCTCTGGCCTGCACTTGTTAGCACAATCCCTCCTCCTCCATTTTTATGAGAAGATATATCCTGAAACGACCTTCCGCTTTGTACAGAAAGGATTGAGGCTTTGGAAAGCATGAGGATGATGCATTCTTCAGACAAATAGCTCTTGTTGCTCCAGCTGCCTTCATCCCTGTCTCTCAGTGGGATGAATAAATCACTGGTTGCTGCAGAAATGGTAGTATCTATTTTAAAGACCTTTTTGACCCTGTCAACAAGGAAGTGCAAGATCCTCTAAAGCCTGCCTTCATTTCTATGACTGCAGTGCTCTTTTGTTTAAATGGCAGGGACTATCTGTGGTGACCTGGAGAAACACGAGCTGTGAAAGGGTAGAACATAGATATATGCTCTGCCTGAGCTCCCCCAGAAGGACCTGTCCACACTAAGATGCCCTTACAGCATCCTGCCCACAGCAGGTTAACTCCAGCACATCCTTATTGAAGCCAGGATATGCCAAAACTTTTCCTTGCCTCTTCCTGACTCACAACAACTCCCAAAGTTCACCCACACTGAGGCAATGGCCAAATGGTTTGGACTCAAACAGGGGCTAACCTGGCCTTTGCACTGCAGGGGAGTTGGTTTCGTTAAGCCAAGTCTAAGATCAAGGATCAGTTCCTCAGGTTCTGCCATTTGTTAGAGGACTCCTTCTCAGGCTCCAACATTTAATAATCCAGCCTAACCATGCTGAGGCTGTTTAGCAATTAAGCAACATAAATCCAGAAGCTAGATTAATAAACACTCTGGTCTGTCTAGAGCAGTCTACAGGGTGGAGAGATAAAACTATAAAATATTTATTGCCAGCTTGGGGATGAAGTCATTAATTTAATAACTACTCATTGCTTTGCTTCTTACAGTTGTTAGCAGTCTGAAGGTTGCAGAAGATTAGGTGGGAAACTTACTGCTTCCCTGCTGAGTGGAGCCTTTCCCATGAAAGCCAAGGCCCAGCTCCCATCTGTCACCCCATTACGTTCGGAGGTGGTGAATATATTACCGTGCCGCTTCCCGAAATAAAACAAAACAAAATTTCTGCTGGCCACATGGCAACCCTCCGTGGGACATAATGAGGACACTGCCCTTTGTGCACGAGGCCACTTCCAACAGCTGTAGAGATGAAGGCAGGGGGATCTTTGTCCACGCTCACAACGTGGCTCCCACGGCCAGCACAGCCCCGGCAGCATCACCAGTGCAGATGCCTTTGGGGACCAAAGCTCTGGCTGCCTCTTGTCCTGAGAGGTTGGGAGCGCTGTCTGAGCCTCTCTCATCAAGGATTTCTCAGTGGGTCTTCACGTTTTCAGGAGCAGGAACAAGGGTATTAGCTGGGTCCCTGCTGTGATTTGATATTGGGGAGCATCCAGGACTTAGATCCACGCATCCGCTTTGCAGTGATTATGGCTGGAGTCCCCTGATGAGTGTGGTCTCCTGCTGACAGCTACAATTTGAAGTGATGCTGCAGCAAAAGTCATGGGGGGAGAGAGAGGGAGGGCAGCTGTGTGCCCTTGGCATGTTTTGTCATTGGTTTCATCCAGGGACAGCAAAGAGGTGCCATCTGAGGGAGTGGGGTTTGAGCAGGAGCAGTGTGTGATGTGGGACATGTGCTCCCTGCCAGCTCCTGCTGTTGAGGGGCTGAAACACTGCTAATCCCCCCAATGACTGCACTGACAGCAAAAGTAACCAAATTCCCTAATTATTTAATTGAGTTGTTGGCCTGTTTTCTAAAATAAACAAACTAAAACCAGGCACAGCCTGTGACCATGGAACACTGACTACAGCGAGGATGAACACAGGGTGCAGCCACCGAGCCCTGCCTGGCCTGTGACTGCTGACTGCCCTGGGAGGCACCAGCTCCAGCAGCACTCTGTGTCCATCCCTGTTCCAGAGAAAAGCAGGGGAAACAGCTCAGGGAGTGCTGAAGGGTGCTGGGTGGCTCCTGTCTTGGCAGAGCTCAGCCACCAGCCCTGGAAGAGCCCCCATCAGCATCCCTGAACCTCCTCCAGTCTCAGAGAGCTGCAGAGCCACAGGGCTGATCCCAGGCAAAGCAGAAAGGAGTGGGAATCCTAATTGGGTGTCTTGAGGAAGTAAGAAAGGTCAACAGGAGAGATGGTGGGAAGAGATGGAGAAAGGCATCGGTGCTGTCCAGGGGAGAAAGGAAAACAACAGCTGTAAAATAATGCTCTGGCTTCTGAGGCTCCCACAAAGGAGATTTTTGCATGAGGTTTGTGGGCAGCTCGAAACAGACAGGTACAAGCCTGGATCTCCAGGTGGTGCAGATGGGAAGCTCTGGATGGATGGATCAACTGCGATATCTTGGCCAAGACTTTGTGCCATGTTTTAATGACATCATGCTGTGCTTTAGCACAGATGGAGTGAGATTTTAGGGGTACTTTTAGCAGGATAGGGAGAAGGAAAGAGAGAGAAAATTCTTGTGAGTCACAACAGACATGCAAGATGTTTCTATAGTCACCCAAAAAGTAGCAGAAACATTTCTGCAGAGCATTCACCTCAATTTTTCTTTCACAGCAGACTAATTTGGAACTGTCAGCACAAGCATCTTTGTCCTGACCATCCTGTACTGCAGTACACATCCAGCACAGGCAGGGCTAACTGCAGAGGCCCTACTCCCCTATCATGTCATCACATTGCCCTTTCATTTCTCTTATCAATGCTGCCATTCAGTTCCACTCCTTATTCCCAGCCCTTATCACAACGAGCCAAAAAAGTGCAGAACATCAGTCAGGAGGGGGAAAAAAAAAGAAAAAGAACAGGTGAAATTCTGATTTTGTCAGCTAAAATAGTTTCCAGATGAGCTCTGCCCACAAAGAAGCTGAATCTTGGTGATTTAGTTGCCAAATTTTACATTTTCTCTGTCTCCCCCATCTCTCCTCTCAGCTGTGAGCTCAGAGTGGAGTCCTGACACTGCAAAGTGTTAATAGAATTAGTCTCCTGCTATAAACTGTTCACTGGGGCTTGTTAGCTCAATTGTTGATGCTAAATTCTTATCAGCAGAGCCACCTAAAAGAGCATTAATCAAGAAAGGCTGAACTCCCTGCCTGGGTCACAGAAATTTAATTAAACCCCAAGTAAAACTGGAAAATCATTTTGAAAAGAGAAGAGGCGAATGCAAAATGTTTTTCATCACTTGACTTTGCATCTTCACAGTTCAAACCCTCAGCCGTGATTTCAAAGAGAATTTTGCCACAGCAAAGGCTGAGGGAAACACAGAGAAGACTTTCCTCAGTGCCTCCTGTAATACAAGGTCCTGATGCTCATTGAAGGTAAATGAAATATGGAAAACCACAGATTAAGGCCTGTTAAGGATGTGTAGCCACAACAGAAAAGGAGAAGAATGCAAGTCCAAGAAACACAGTGATTTCCTTGAGTGAGGTTTCGCTATGGTTAAGGTTGTGTTATGGTGATTAATTTATGGATTTGCATCTATTTTCCATTTGCTGTGTACAAAGTCTCATGCAACAAACCATTCATTTGCTAGATGCAGAGAAATTTCAGTATTGGGATGACCTCATGTGGGATATTGTGTGCAGTTCTGGGACCTTTCTTTGGAGAAAGAAAAGATTAATTTATCCTTGAACAGGTGCGGAGAAGGACTGGCAGAGTGATTAGCAGAACTGAGAGCCTATCTTAGGAGAGGAGATTAAAAGAGCTTGGCTTGTTTAGCCCAGAAAAACAAAGGTTAAGAGGGGATATGATTACTTTTCATAAATACATTCAGGGTGGGAGGAAGTGGAATGATTTATGTTAGAAGATAATACGGGTGGGAGATCCAATAAGGCACATCTTGGCCAGGAATAAATTTCTATTGGAAATCTGAAGATGTTTTCCTTTTGCTGGAGGAGGGAGGTTTTGGAAAAGCCTTCTGAGCAGGATGGATGAACCCTCATGGTCTTTGAGGGGACAAATGTAGCTGGCTCAGCCCAGCAGGTGAGTCTGCAGGTAGGACATGCAGGACTGCAAAGGCACAGCAGGAAAGTATGATATGGCTGCCATCTGATTGCATTTTTATTATTTATAAATCCATAAAATCCACTGATTTTATCTGATCCATGAATCACTTGAAAGATCCGGGAATCATTTTCCTCCTCCACCACTATGAAAAGCTTGATTTTTGAGATTTTTATTTGGCAGTTGCCTCGTAAATCATGGCAGATGGGCCACAACAAGGACAGGACACAGAGCTGGGCTCACTGGTGCTGCTGGCAGCACCAAGAAGAGATGAAACACCTTCATGTCCCCACTGTCAGGGGTCTGTGGTGACACCTTCTCCCACTCTCAGCCAGGCTGCACCATCTCCTCGCTGCCTTGCTCTGATGACACACTTAAGTGAGATGAATCCAGGGCTCTGGGAGTCCTTTTTCCATGTGGCACTGGTTATGCACAGTGCAATCCAGTGGAAATCAAGACATATGTTCTTCCTCTTGCTTCAGCAATTACTCACAGAGCCCTGAGATGAAGTGAAGCAAGAGGACACACACAGACATACACACACACACACACACACACATATATTTATATATATATATAGGTATATACACACATATGTATCTCCTTTGCATGGGCAGGAGTATCCCAAGTGATTTGATTTGCTGTCAGCGTGTTAATATTAATTCCAGTGTAAATGCATATGTCTGGATGTATTTGCATATATGCACATGTGTGCATATGCATATACTGACCACAGAAAAGGCAACGCAGCATATTTTACAAAATGAAAAAAACAGTGAAAATAAACCCCTATGATTTAACACTCCCCCAGCTCTTAATTTATGTGAATCCTCCTGTCACTCACTAATTACCCCGTTGACTTAAGCAACCATCTGTATTGCCAGGCTGCAGGTCAGCTCAGTCTGCTGGGCCCTGGCTTGGGGGCTAAAATGCATTTTTACTGTTTGATCTTCCAAACAAATAAAACCATCTCATTTTAACTCATCATCACTGAGAGTTCAGAAGTTAATTCATGCTGACTGTTTTTTTGAAAATATTTATTAAAGAAATTGTTTTTAAAAAAAAAATGAAGGAAGAAGCTGCAAAACACAGGGAAATAAAGACAAGGAAAAGCAAGAAAAATCTTGGCTTCAGCTTGGCCTTGTGAAAATTGCTCGCTCTCAGCAATTATCTCAGCTAATGGAGGATGGAGACCGATTCTCCCTGGTAAGACTGTGGTTTCTGATGGTAGGGACTTGTCCCTGCCCTGCCCCAGCCCAGCAAAAGACGCTGAGATGTCACCTCTGAACCCCTCGGCAATGCCTGTACTGCTGGGGACACCTTGTGGTGCTTGGCTGAGAGCGAAACGCTGGGATTTCAGTGCCACCAGCCCCTGCTTTCCCAATCCTACTCTGCTTTTTCCCCTGCCAGGGGCTGCTGTGGCTCTCCAAGCTGGGGACAGCTGCTCACAGGAGTTTGCAGACAGGAAAGAATCACTGATCTATTGCTGACTGGAACTCCTGGCAAAGAAATTCCCCAGTGAGCTGTAAAGGAGCAAAGGAAGGTCTCTGTGAAGAGCAGAGAAAGAAGGAGCACAAAGAATCAGCAATTAGGGACCTGTGGAATCACAAAATACCAAACAGTTATTTTTTTTCCCTAATTTTGGGGATTTTTGCAATACTTTCAGGCAATTTTTGGTATCCTCCAGAGCTGAACCCCCATGCTCTGACACCCACAGAGGTTCTTCCAGCAAGGGAATCCCTTAAACACTCTTCAGGCTCTTTCAGAGCTTCCTGAGGACTGAAAAGAGGCACAAGCAGTGCTCCCCTCTACCCCTGCGAGCTCTCTGTTGACAGCACAGCTGCTTTAGCAATAATCCCAAAAAAATTCCTTTCACCCGGCTTTTATTTTAACCATCTTTTCCACACAAAAAAAAACCCCAACCAACCAAACAAAAACCCAACTGCAGTTTTTCAAGTGATTCCAGCAGCAAGGGGAGCAGATGCTGAATGGAAGCACACGTGCAAGGAGTCTGTGTGTCCTGCGTTGGCAGTTTCCAGTGCTTTGCCATTATCCCTGAGCGTTCTCCCTATGAAAGATGAGGAGAGAGCAATCACCACGGCCTGTTTTGGTTGAATCAGCAAGGAGGAGTTTCAGAGCTGGCTCTCCACGAATAATCCCATTCTCCCAGGCAGCTGTCTTCTGCAAAATGAAAGTGCAGACATCTACAGTATTACCCTGCGCCTGTTTGCAGAGTCTGCTGTTATCACGTTAATGAGGGGAGCTGAGATAATCACCTTAAAGCATAAATAAATCTCGGATGCTGATTCACTTTCTCTTATTTGAGTCTCATTTACCAGGGTAATTCTTATTTTTTTTTTCCCACTGCAGGCGTGTTGTGTCTGCCAAGGCAGCTTTTTTTTCACAATTCATCCCCAGACAACTTGAATCGAGAAGCCTCCTGTCTTGTTGCAGTCATTCCTTCTCATTTTGCAGCCTCAGGAAGTCCTAGATGCAAGGCCAGTCCAGACAATTTTATTTCATCTGCAGCATCAGCCAGTTCTGGGTGGGTCACTCGCACATGGAAACAAACACACACTTATACAGGATAATTTCTCTCAGACAGGTGACAGGAGACACCTTTTCCCTGTGTCACTGCAGGAGCTCACCTGGGTGTGTAAAATTGAAATTAGTGGCCTAACACTCAGTGATGGGACAGGGATACTTCACTACACGAAGGGTAAGCCAGATATTGAGATGTTTCACGCTATTCCATGTTTCTTTCAATTCCCAGCCCTTGGAATCAGGTGAATTTACATCCCACTTATTTATCCCTCAGTAAATTCACATCTGGCATTGAACATTGTAGGGGGGAAAAAAAAATTATCAAGATTAATCCAACCATGTGATTGAAACTGGGTGCTCATGGCCTCAAAATGAAGGCTATCAACCAGTTCCCACCGCAATCTTTGTTTTTCTCATGAATTCCCATTTTTTCCCAAGCCTGATGTTCCCAGGAGCTGTGTGATGGGACAGATGGGGAAAAAGAGGGTCCCAGTCTGTGTCTGGGCCTGGCACGTTGCACTGAGTGTACACAGCAAGGTTTTGGTAGAAGGGAGGCTTCTGTGAGAAGCTGCTGGAAGATTTCCCCGAATCTGATGGAAACAATTCCAGCTAGCTCCATCCCCGGACTCCCCTCCCGCAACCAGCCGTGGTACAGTCCTGCCCCCCCCGCGCCGGCTCTGCGTGGTACAGCCCACACAGCGCCCCCCGCCGGGCAGCAGTGGTGTGCTCCCTTCCCCCCCCCGCCCGCGGCGGTGGTGCGCTCCGCGCGTGCGCAGTGGTGCGGCCGGCGCTCAGCTGGGCAGTGTTTACGTCCCGAGCGCGCCGGCCTGAGCCGAGCCGAAAGGAGCCGAGCGAAACCGAAGCGAGCCGAACGCGGCCGAACCGAACGGAGCCGAGGCGAACCGAAACGGGCCGAACCGAACCGAACGGAGCCGAGGCAGCGCTGAGGTACCGGTTTTGCCTTAAATCACCGAACAAGCTCTCCTTTGCCGTGCTGTGTCAGAGCAGGGATTGCCCTGCAGAGCTGCATGTCTGTGCATTGCTGTGAGCTCTCCCTGAGCGGTGTGGTGTGCCGGGGCAGCGATCGCTCCATCCCGGTGTTCTGTTCCAGGCTCCTCCCGCCGGGCTGAGGGGTTGGTTTGTGTTCTGTTTGTTTTTCTGAGGGGAAGATGGCAACGAGGGAGGGTTTCGACACTCAGAGGTGCCTTTGGTGTCTCTGCTGAGGGCGGCGAGCCCGATTTTTGCATGTGAGCTTTGTCCCTGCTCGGATTTGGGGAAATCTCTGATTTGGCTTAAAAGCGAGGAGAATGCACCTGGGTTTGCTGCGGAGGGAGAGGATTTGTTTTGAAAAGTTTAATAGAAATAAGCCGTACTTAGACTCTTGATTCCCATTTCCCACACAGTTAAACAAATACGTAGAATTACGCGAAGAGGAATTTCAATGCCAAGAGTTCCAAGTTCTGCCTATAAAACACGCACTTCATTGCAAGTAGGTTAATATCCATCAAAAGCAATGATTTCAGCAGCGACTGACACCTGCCGCAGCGTGGATATTCCCTGATCCCATTGTGAAAATGTGTCAGCCAGCAGTTTTGTTGTTGTTTCCCAGGGTGTAGGACAGGGAAGAGCACTTGTTGTCCATGGAGCTGAGCTAAAACCAGGTCAGACCAGTTGTCCCAGTGGGGCTTGCGTACATCGGCAGGAATTTGTTGGGGATCCAAAGTGGAGCACTGTTAAAGGCACAACTTATTCTTGCTGTAAATCTAAACACTTAGGGTTTTTTGTTTTGTTTTTGTGGGTTTTTGGGGTTTTTTTGATAGCGAAGAGAGTGGAAGAAAGAAGGAAGCCTAAGAACAAAAATATATAAAAGGAAGCCAAGGGAGTCGAGACCCTCGGTGAAAAGAGTATTTTAATATGGAATGTTAAATGAAAGACCAAAGATACAGGCAACCCTATGTTGCAAATCTAATGAGGTTTGTGTATGTAAGAGGAGGGGAAAAAATAATTGGTAGATTAACCCACCTGAGCCTTCAACCTGATGTGTTCCCACTGTGAAGTAATAAAACACAGCCATTTTTTGTAGAGAAAATGAAGGAGTAACTGTAGAAAGGGGAGGGGTGGCATTTTATTTTAAGTTCTATTAATGGTCTTGAACTGGAGTGATGTGTTTGAGACATGGATGGATTAAAAACTGGCTCGAGTTCCCTGCCTAAGAATATCCTGTTTTGTGTGCCTCAACAGGTAATCAGAATGGTGTGTTATTTGAACAACTGTGAAATTTCCTTGGAGTCCCATAGCTTTGCTTTGTTTCCTCTGAAAATGAAAGTATATAATTTGCTCTCTCTGAATGTAACAAATAAACCCTAACAATTTCGCTGTAGGCAGATCTTCTGATGCCAGGAATGAGCTGCAAAGCTGCTGCTTCGTAGTTATTATTGTGAGCAGGGAAAGGCATTGTAAATAAACACGTTTAAAAAACCGTGTTGTGCTTTCTGGAAAGGATTTTTTTTTTCCCTAAGATATGAGAAGTGGGGAAAAAGCCAGGTTAATTTTGAGTGTTCTTCTCCCCTTATACCTTTTCCTTTAAAACCTGTAGGCTGCAATGGGAATTCTCTCTGGAGCTGCTGTCTGTGTCATTAAGTGCTTTACTAATGGTGGTGGCTCAGGCTCTGGAGATGAGCTGTGTGAAAGTGCATTTGTTAAAGTGCATTTGCCAAAGTAAGCAAGGTTGAGAGGTCACAGTTTTGTTGGTGTTTTTGAGTCTCTGTGCAATCAACATCCTGATGCACGTTTAAAGGAAAACTAATGTGAGATTTTTCTGGATTTGCTGCCTGTGTCTTAGTCTCTTCAGTTGCCATTGATGCTGTTAGAGGTAGAAAGTCTGTGTGTGACAAGAATTCTGACAGACAGGCCAAACTGGCACTGTTGGTTGGGCTTGCAGTGAAAAATGACCCATAAGCACAGGAGCTGGAATAATCCTCTCTATAAAAGGGTTCAGTGGAAAAGCTGATGTGCTGGTAAAATGGTGGGAGGGTTTGAAGACAGGCCTTGCACACTGAAATTGCCTATTGTGATTTTTTTTTTTCTGCACTGAAGTCAGGTACTGGATGCCAGATCTGCTGCAGTTTGTTTTCCACTGTTAGGATGGGGGACGGGAGTGCTGGGGTGAGGTTTTTTTCTGGAGCTTGTGGCCCTTGGAGTTTGTCAAAACCTCTCCCAAAGTACTCCGTAAACAGCAGCATAATTTAGTGTTGGAGTGTGTGTTCTGTACCTCACTTTGCTTTGTTATTCTTTCACTTTTAGCATTTCTAGGAGGCTGCTGAAGATGGGAGGCGCAGTGAGCGCGGGAGAAGATAACGACGAATTAATTGATAACCTGAAGGAGGCTCAGTACATCAGGACAGAGCTGGTGGAACAGGCATTCCGAGCCATTGATCGGGCAGATTACTACCTGGAAGAGTTCAAAGACAATGCCTACAAGGACTTGGCATGGAAGCACGGAAATATTCATCTCTCAGCACCGTGCATTTACTCAGAGGTGATGGAGGCTTTGGACCTGCAACCAGGGCTGTCATTTCTGAACCTTGGCAGTGGCACTGGTTATCTGAGTTCCATGGTTGGACTCATCCTGGGTAAATACCTTTTCAGTCATGTTAACTGTTTGTGTTAGAGCCTTAAAAGCAGGTTTTGAAATCGGGGATGAGGCATTCTTCCACTAATGGAGCTGGAAGGTAGCTGGGGAAGTAAAGAATGCATTAATCCAGCTCGGCAGTTTATCAAGATTCTCACAACCTTCTCTCTGGAACTGGATGGGATCCAGTTTCCTGTGGCAGATCAGAACAGGCACCAGTGTAGTTCCAGAGGTGGCTGTAGGGGATTCCTGCAGGACTGGGCACAAACCTGGGTTTGTTTCCCCTTAAGCACAACCCCAGGTCAGGATCCGGAGTACAGTGTTGAAACTGGGATTGAGCATATCCACAAAAAGCTGTGACTGCACCTGCTCTGTGCCTGGTTTGTGCTCACACTGTCCTGTCTAGACTGAGACATGTTTGAGATCCACTTTTGACTCCTAACTCTCCAACACACAGATGGGAATATTCCCTGGAAAACACTGGAGTGCAGCAGAACTGATTTTGTGACCACATCTACAGTGGCACAAAGCAAATCAACCAAGTGTAGTTGGACAATTTAAATTCCCCTTGCAGTGTTTCAGTCAAGAGTTGTGCTGCCATGGTAGATAGCAAATGGTTATAGGGAACTTCAGTTTTGGGGTGTCAAGAATTTTAACTGCTGGGATGTTTATTCTCAGGGTGAAGTCTCACTCCCATCTCCCACTTGTGGTTTTCTCCTAGGTTTGTCGACATTACTTAGAATACCAATATGTAACTCCAGGGCTTTTATATTCTTCTTGCAGAAGTTACCCTGTCAGTTCTGAATAAAAAACATGAGTGCTGAACAAATTTTGTGTTTTCCAGCAGTATGTTTTTGCTGTTAATTGAGGTACAATGTATGATGACAGTTCCTGATAAATTGCAGGGTTTTTTAGCATATCAGCAATGGGGTATAAAAATAACATGTGGTAAAACATGCAGACCATTGGAAATTTTTTCCAGGTGGTCACTTTCACAGCAATGGCATCAGTGTTTCCCTCCTATAGAGAAGTTTCCTGCATAGTTAAGAGCAAATGATTTAGAATCAATTGTGCAAAAGAGGCTCATTTGCTGCCAGAAATTGCAGGTATAGGGTTGCAATTCCCATTGTAGCGGTGAGAGAGCTGACCCTACACAAACACTGACCCTCTGACACTCATGGAACAATCTGCTGGAGGAAGGAACCCAAAATGAATTAATCCTGCATTTTGTGTTGCTGCCTGTTGTCATTGCCTGTTGTTCTGCACTTGCAGGTCCCTTTGGTGTGAACCACGGCGTGGAGCTTCACTCTGACGTGATCGAGTACGCGAAGCAGAAATTGGACTTTTTCATTAAAACAAGCGACAGCTTTGACAAGTAAGAATGCAAAATGCCTGTTGGGATTAATTTTGTGCTTTTGGCTTTACTCAGGGCAGTTCCTGCTCCCACGTGGCCCCTCTGGATTCAGGGTAATCTGAGGATTCAGGCTCCTTAGGCTTGCTGAGCTGCAGTGTGTGACCTTCGAAGCTCATGTGTGTCGTGGGGGAGTTTCTGAAATGTTTGCTGTGTTTTTAATAGCAGTGCTGATGTTGAAGGGCTAGAGGGAGCTGAAGAAGTTTGTTTATTTTTAAATGCACTTGCAGCAGCAGCTTAAAACTTGCAAATAACAATGCTTGGTTGTGCTTGTGATCTGAGAGCCTGCATGGTGATGAGACTATGAACTGGTTTTTGTGGTGGCCTAATATGTTTTTTCTGAGAGGAAGAAAAATGGCATTTTAAAATATGGAGGTAGTTTTATGATGATTAAGTTGGTACTAAAACTGCCTGGGATATGATTTATGTTCTTCCTTAGACCCTCCATTCTGCTGCTGTCACAAGTAATAACTTCCCAGCCAGATAACCATTGCCAGTAGTAACCTCAGCCATAAAAGTGTGGCTGTCACATTTTTGGATCAGTTTCACCGTTTGTTCAAACGGGCAAGCAAAGCATCTGTGAATACTTGATATCCTCTTCTCCTGGGAGGGAGAAAATTAAAATCAAGACATGCAGGATTTTAGGTTACTCAGCCTTTTGCTGTTCCTGCTGCCCTGGGAAGCTACTGAGGAGGGAGTTGTATTTTCTACATGTTGGCAGCAGGCTGAAAGTTTCTGGCGTGGATGGTGCTCAACAGGGTTTTTTCAGTCACGTTGCTGTTGTTCGAGTAGATGTTTTAAAGAAGACTTTCTTCTCTCTCCAGACAAATATAGCAAAAGGGAGCTGAATTCAGAAATCAACATGCCTGGAAAATTGGCATTGCTGAGTGATGTCTGCTCCTAGAACAGCTTGTGCAGGAACTGTTCTCTGGCTGCTCTGAATGTCCAGCACTCTTTGCAAAACCAGAAAGCTCCAGGAAGCGTTTAGGAATAAATAGGTGCTATATTGAGCTGCCACTCAAGATACCGGTAAAAGAATGGATTTGTTGAACAACTTCTATCAAGATCAGCTTTTAAGTGTAGGGCTTAAAACTTAGGGAGTTTTGGAGCTTTTAAGAAAACCAGAAGCATCAGAGAATCACTCATTTTACCTTAGTTAAACTGAGACAGAAATGCTGAAGGCAAAAGCCCTTTTTTATGAAGGGTGAAATCAGAGTTCTTTTGAAGTTGATGGCAAAACTTGCGTTGGCTTCAGCACAGCTTACTTCTGTAGCATCAGGTTCCAATTCCCCACATCTGAGAAAATCAGTTAAAAGCTTTTGAAAATGCAAAAATAAACCCAGGTGCAGTCCTTAAAACACTTTGACATTTGGAAGCGTAGGTCTAATATTTATATTTGTGTATTACAACTGAGTCAGCATCAGGTGACTAAAAATAGCTTGTTCTGAAGAGTTACCTTCAGCTCATGTATGAAATTACATGTCATTATCCTTTGGAGATTTTAATCCATGAATTCTGACCTCATTGTTCTGTGGTTTTGAGACTTCTAGCTGTGGTCTGTTACAATAATGTCTAGAATAGATGGTCTTTGGAGGAGAAATACTGTAAAACTGGGGTTTTTTTCCAAGTATTTTCATAGTTTATTTTTGCCAGCATTTTGAAAATAATTTATTTGATAAATTGTGGTATTCTTGTCTAATACAAGTCTTTTTCACTTTCAGGTTTGAATTTTGTGAGCCATCCTTTGTCATTGGCAATTGTTTAGAGATTTCTCCAGACTGCACTCAGTATGATCGTGTGTACTGTGGTGCTGGAGTCCAGAAGGAGCATGAGGACTACATGAAGAACCTGTTGAAAGTTGGGGGAATTCTTGTCATGCCTCTAGAAGAGAAGGTTGAGTGCCTTTTTACTCATATTTCAGTTACTCTTAATTCTGATCTCAGTTTATTCAGTAGCTGTTTCTTTATCTTGCCCTTGTAGCTGGCTGAAGAAAGAATTAAGTGCACCAGTCTTCACCATGAATGAAAACTGAGCTCTGAACATTCCTAATATTTAAGAAATTTGTAGTTCTGCAGTCTTTCATATATTGCAATCTGTTGTTAATTGAAGTTTTACTTTTACACTGCGGGAAATGTGAGCAAGGCTTTGTTTAATTATTAATTTAGTGACAACACCCAACATTTTGCACCCTGACTTGCTTGTGCAAAAGCATGCAGGATGTCTCTATTTAAAAGTGTCAGTGGAATCTTTTTCATAAAAAGTGGGTTAAATGCCTGACCTTTTAACTGTGTCAGGGAACTTGAGAGGAGCAGGGTGCAGGGTTTCTTCCCAGTAAGAGGCTGTGCAGTAGGTTGGTGTAGGAGATTTGATCTGCAGACCTTTCCAGGAGTGAGTGTTCATGGTGACTCAGGAGTTTTCTCAGAGGTCACACACAGCTGCTCTGGTCCAGATTGGAAGAAGATCTGGGAAGGCAGAGTGACCCAAATTACCAGTGCCCATGCTCTATTGCAGGAGATGAAGTTACTTGGGGCTAATCCTGCAAGGAGTTCTCAATTTTTTTCCAAAAAGCCACCACTGTTTCTCCTTATCACCTTTTACTGTTGCACCTTCCAGTACTTTAATTTGTCCAGGCAGAAAAGTTATTTGTTAGATCTTTTTTTTTGTTCAAAAATCTCACTGTAGGTCCCACAATAGATAATAATCTCCTTGTTTTGCTTTAGTTGACTAAGATAACCCGGACTGGTCCTTCTGCCTGGGAGACAAAGAAGATTCTTGCTGTTTCTTTTGCTCCTTTGATTCAGCCAAACCACGCAGATTCAGGAAAATCAAGGCTTGTTCACTTGCGTGAGTACAGACATTCCTGAGCATGGGGGAGGTTCCTGCTGCTGCTTGGCTGGGAGCTGTAACATCCCTGGGAATCCTTTCAAAGAAAACTACTCCAAGTGCTTCCTTTTTTTGAACAGTTGTCTGTCTTGTGCAAGAATTGGAGTTACATAAAATAGATTTTAGTCTCACAGTCTCACAGAATGGCCTGGGTTGAAAGGGACCTTAAAGATCATCTAATTCCAATTCTCCTGCTGGATACAGGGAGTGCTTTCACTGGGCCATCATTCTAAACACAAATGATTTCTTGTGAAGCTGTTCTTGGGCTTTGCAGGATATTTAGTGCTTGTTTTTGCACATTCTGTTTCAATCCTGAATGACTGAATCCTGTCATGGTTCTCAGGCCACAATGAGAGGAGATACACAAGCAGTACTTGTGAACAGATGTTGTATCTACTCAAAGACTCTCACCCCCAGCAGTCCAGATTTATCCTTTACCTGGAATGCTTGAGGGATACAAGTTGTGCAGTTCTTGGTTAGCAGTTTGAAATGCAGGTCACATCATTGGCCCCAATCTTTAGATTAAGACCTTAGTGTCAAGAGGCCTCTTAAGAACACATGAAGACAGAGGTACTTTCATAAAGAGATTAGTCAGGCTTTGGTCTTAACCTGGAAAGGTGTCTGCAGGACAGAGAGGAGCTCAGGAAACAGTCCATAGCATGCTTGGAAGTCCAATAAGTGCATGTTTCAGCATGTTCTCACTTTGTAGTGAGACTTGCACATATTACATGTAATTATTTTCTACTTCCTTCATTCAGGTCCCAGGAAAGCTCACTTGTTGGCAGTGAACGGACTTTTTGTGTTGCTTTTAATTCACTTTAGTTCATGGATGTGTGTGCATCAGTACTTTTTGTTTTAAATTTTTGCTGCATTTCTGAGCTGGCAGCAAGTAAGTGCAGAAGACAGAATAATCTTCCAAACCATTAATGTGGGAGGTATTTTGATACAGTAACTTATTGTAATGTTTCTATAATTACTTCTACAAAATGGTTTCCAGCCTGTCTTCACCCACTAAGTCTGAAGCAGTTGTTGAAGAGCATAAATAGTACTTGTGTTTTGTAAGTCCAGAACTTGGCAAAGCTGAAGGAACTGTACAATAGAAAAATCATTTTATGGATGTGTTAAATAAGTTTCAGGTCTAGTTATCTACCACAGGAAAATACCTTATTCTAAGCCATTAAACAGTCACAGCTCCCATCGGTAAGTCTGCATTCATACAATCTTTAAGATGTGCATCTCAGAATAACTGAGAATTTGAAATCAAAGTAGGAAATCTTTTAATGAGAGAAACGCACAATTAAATTTTGTTTGGAAACTTGCAATGCAGTTTATCCGAGTTGACAGGAGCTGAATAGAGCTGTTTGTGTAATCCCAGCAGGGAATTCAAATGGCCTGATTTAATCCGAGCAAACAGGACTTTTCGTGGGAGTACTTTTGGGGGAGTTTCTCCATCTCTGCTGACAGGTTCCCTTTGCTTGCAGCCCCCGTGGCCGTTCGCAGCCTGCAGGACTTGGCTCGCATCGCCATCCGAGGCACCATCAAGAAGATCATCCATCAGGA
Organism: Lichenostomus cassidix; assembly: GCF_008360975.1. Lineage (NCBI taxonomy): Eukaryota > Metazoa > Chordata > Aves > Passeriformes > Meliphagidae > Lichenostomus > Lichenostomus cassidix. Next base: position 6,120,750 of record NC_139500.1, on the reverse strand, counting down.
AGCCATGAGCAAAGCTGGGAACGGGCTGAAGAACCCTCCCAGGTTCAAACGGAGGCGCGTGCGGCGCCGGCGCATGGAGACCATCGTGTTCCTGGACAAGGAGGTGTTCGCCAGCCGCATCTCCAACCCCTCGGACGACAACAACAACAGCGAGGACATCGAGGAGGAGAGGCCAGAGGAGGAGGACAGCAAACCCTCTGAACTAAAGCCTGACCCTCCTGTAAACTTTTTGAGAGAAAAGGTCTTGAGCCTGCCTTTGCCCGACCCCTTAAAGTATTACTTGCTTTATTACAGGGAAAAGTAGTTTTCCTTCTTCTAGAAAGTGGGAAGTAGGCAGAGAATAAAGTATTCCTTAGGGCTTGACAAACGTGTCCCACTTGCTTGCCTGCGAATGTGACACCCGAGGCAGTAGGCTGGCTGGGGAATGTGGCTGCTGTAAACTTTGACATTATAGCTTTTTTGAGTTCCTTCTTTCTTCTCACTCATGTGCTATAGTTTTATCCTACAGCAGGGATTCCTTAGGAAGCAAGTTGGTGAAGTGCTCAGCTGCTTATGGAAAGGAGGATTTAATTCCCTCGAAACTAACTGCAGGAGATACTCTAAAAATCTCATGGCTGCTTTACCGAGTATCAGTTCTGAAAATCTCCTAAGCAGTTCCCCTTCCTGTCTGTGTTCTCTCCCACTAAACCTGCCATGTGTTTGCCATGGTGTGTGTTTAATGGAGGATGAAGATTATTAGTTAAAACCTGACCTGGCAAATCTTGTTTCTTCCAGCAACCTGAAAAAGCACAACTTTTACAGAAAGGAAAGAATTTTTGACATTACCCTCCAGATTTTGAATGAGAAGGAAAGCATCAGCTCCATTTTGGTTGGTCTGTTTTGCTTTTAAACTATATATAATTTTTCAGTAAAAAAGCCAGTATTTTACAAAATACTGGTTTTCTGAATGGAAAACTCCTACTGAACGAGTTGTTGGGTTTTTTGTGGGTTTTTTTTTTTTTAAAGCAGTGGAGGCAAGTGAGGAATTGTAAAGCTGTTTAGCTTTGGCAGGATGCAGGGGTAGTCAGGGTTGGGACTGTTGTCTCTGGAAATGTTTACAGAGTAGTTCTGACTGGGGAAAAGGGTAGAGAAGGGCTGCAGAGCAGTGAGTTTGTGGAGACTGTGAAAGCAGAATCTGTGGGTTTTGCTGTCGTGTGAGATAACTCAGATCATCTGGGCTGAACAGAGTGAGGTGCAGAGCACCAGTCTGAGCAGTAAATCAGCCAAATAGAGTTTTGTGAAGGGTCTGGAGAACCTGAAAACAGTCTAGAAAGCCAAACTGATGCAGTTCTTAGGTGTTCCTGTGTGTGCTCCTGCTGTGGCAAGGTGGCCAAAATACAACTTGTGCACAAGTGTTCCACAGTGGAATGAAGTTGCTCAGCTTGGTAGGTGATTTTATTCCTGCAACAATGAAATAGAAATTTCAGCAGGCTCACATGGAGGGACTTGGCACTCTGCAGTTCTGTGGAGGTGAGCTGTAATTTTATTCCCAAGTCTTTCTGTCATGGTGATGGAAGGAAATGCCATGCAATCATAGAATCACAGAATGGTTTGGGTTGGAAGGGACCTTAAAGTCTATCTCATTCCAACCCCCTGGCATGGACAGGGACACCTTCCACTAGGCCAGGTTGCTCCCAGCTCCATCCAGCCTGGGTGTGAGCAGTTCCAGGAATGGGGAGTCCACAATGTCTGTGGATGATAAAATACCATGTTTAGAAGAGGTTTACTTGGTTCAGCCTGTTTGAAAAGTCTACCTAAACTGGTGAGGGCTGGAGTTGGTGTTGATGTGAAATACTCCTAAAGTTTGGGATGATGAAAGGCTCTCTCTCAATAGGTAATGAAGCTGTATTAAGGCATTGCTCTATCAGAAGCACTTAAGTTGGTATCACTTTGATATCTTTTGATTTTTTTTAATGTGTGCTGTCTCCTCATTTTCTGAGGAGGAATGATTGAAGACTGTATTGCCAAATGGTCCTGAGTTGCACAACTTGCTTCATGAAAAACAGTTTCAAAGTTCTGCATGGCTTTGAAAATAAATGAATAACTTGTATGTCTAAGCCTGAAGTGGAGAACTTTTCCTTGCTTAACAGGATTTTTGTGCATCTTTGGGAATATTGTCTGATATTCCTGTATCATGTGGCTGCTGGCACATAACACAGTCATGGGCTGGGTTTTGCCTCTGGTTTCCTGTTTCTACTTCTGGTCTAAATGGTATCCCAAGCTATCTTGCTGCCTTGGATTTTGATTTATTTGCATTGGGGCAGTTCTGTGGCCACTGAGCTGATGGTTTCCTGTAAAAAGTCCATGTCCCCATTGTGTAATTCTGGCAACTCACATGAATTTCTTTCTACACATGAAAGTCCTGAATATGGTGATGAATAGAGGCTTAATAGAATCTGTGTGTAATTATTCTCAGTGCTTCCCTACGGGCTGTGGCCTCTTATCTGTTGGAAAATTCTGCTTAAGAGGTTTCATGCCAGGTATGTGCCTTTCTGGATTGTGGCACAATTTCCACACCCCTCCATAGTACAGGGTGGCTCCTGCTTTTGGCTACCAGGTCATCCTTCAGTTTAATCAAAGTACTTTTAAAGCAGTTCCTTTAAAAATGACATTAAACTTCAGGTTCCTGTTAGTAAGCCTTGCAGAGATTCTGTTAAAGCTCACCAGTTGAGAGAGGATAATCTTTCATTTATCCCTTGTTTGATTTTTATCCCCATCTCAGCCCCAGTTGTAAAAGGTATTTTATCAGATTTTTCACCAGATTTGCCTTTTTTATTACATTTGCTAGATTTTTGTAGCTTTCTATAAGATGCATAAATACTGCTATTTTTTCCTGGATAAAGTTGAATAAATAAATATATATATATACAGGAAATTTATGTTCTAGGTTGTCAAATTGTGCCCTTGTCCCCAAAAAAACCACAGATCTAAACACATAGTAGAAATTTTATGTATAATATAACTGTGAAATAGTATTGCTTATAGCCTGTAAATAAAGGGGAATTGTAAATACATTTTCCCTGTGCACAAGCACTTGCACTGTAGTTTTGTAGGCATTTCTAACAGAGGGATTGGAGCAGAGCTGGGTTTGTATGGATCTGTGAGCTGTTTAGGAATTGTACCTGCTTTGTTTCCTTTTGTGTTCTAAGTAGTTGTCACTTTTTTTTGTATGTGACTCCTTTTAGCTTTGGATCCTGCAGTAAATTTGCAAAAAGAACTGAACTTCAGAGCTGCTTTAGTCATGAGTGTGTAAGCTGAAAAATGTCTGTATAAAAGTTAGAGTTAAATTGGCCTGAGGCATGCAGAAGTGTTATGCAATTTAAACTTTATTAATAAGTGTTTCTGTATCAATAAATTCAGTAAAGACTTTTTAGCCTTCTTAACATGGCTTTGCATCATGTCATGATTAGATCACTTTGTAGGGAAGTGCTTATTTCCATTATTGAAGGGCAAGACACAAAAACAGCAGAATAAAAACACTTAATAATATGGTGCAGGTACATAATTTTAGATGAACTCCTCAGAATGTGATCTCTCAAAGGTGCCCAGCTGATGAGTTCCAAACCTTGAAGTGATGCAGTTCTGGGGGATGATTTTTGGGATCAGCACACACAGAACTGATCTAGATTTAATGTGTCACAGGGGTTAAAGAGTGAACTCACTTCCCTGGCTGTTCAACCTGTAAGCAACTGATACCAAAAAGGTGATTTAGGCCATTTCTGTACTTCAGGGAATTGCCTAAACCAAACGTGTCAGGAGTTTGTTCTGTGCATTCTGAACTGCAGCTCCCCTCTTGTCCCCTGGGCTCTGTCTGAGTGTTTAATTAATGTGGATTTTTAAGAGCTGGTGTTCAAGGCTTTCATTTCTCCAGTATTGAAAACAATATTTTGGTTTCAGCTGTAGTAGGAATCTGATCATAATAGCAAATACAGCTGCTGCTAATTAAATGAATCTGTTAACCTTCATTCCATAGGATAATTGCCTGTCTGTGTGTTTCTTCCTGTCATCTGTGTGTATGATAAATGTCCTTTTCTCAGCTACACAAGGAGATTAGTTCAACGTTAATGTTTTCCTTCACGTGATGCTTGATGAAAGAAAATCCTTTTCTGCTTTGGAAAGCCACGGATGTGTCATACAAATGGTATTGAGGAAATTAAATTTGTCAGATAATGTTGATGTTCACTTCATTGTAAAAATGTGCAACATCACAGTTCCCTGGGGTGTAGAGAGGGGGAAGGTCCCCTGAGGGAAATCTTTCTACTGAAGGAAAAGAGACAGAAGTGAGAATTAAAAATAAAAAAGGGTGAAGGGGAAAAAAGGGAGCTCCCACAACTTTCTTGCTTTCTACAGGTGGGAAAAGCCTGTGTAGCAGAGGAAATTCTGGAGCATGGGATGCAAGGGTTGACATAATTCTTGGTGCTCAGGAGATAAGTTTTGCTTCTTGCTCAGAGCTGCACACTCCTTTTTAGGTAATTTGTCATGCTGATGGAAAGTAAGATAAATTAATGTAAGGGGCCTGGGATGGCTGGTGTTCCATAACTCTCACCAAGATCCCATTTGTCATGAGGGGAGATAAGCAAGGCAGGACAGGCGTGGTGAAGCTCAAGTGAAGATCTGCTTCTCAGTAAAAGTGCAGGTTGCAGAACTTGCCTTCTTGCTCTGAAATGACTCCCTGTGCTCTGCTAAATCTGTTGAGCTGGCTCCTGATCCCATTCCTACAAAGCAGTGGGCAAATACCCCTCAATCCTTCCCAAAGCTGCTCCCCTACAGCACAGCTGGGTTTTGAAATGGGATTTTCAGAAATGGGACTGAGCCCTGGCCCTGCTCTCCTGTTCCCAATACAAATAAACCTGGAAGGGTTTTTTTTTTGTTGCAGAGGGTTGGTTTAGAGCTCAGAGATTATTCACCACAGAGGCAGAAAGCAAAATCCTCATATTTGCAAAGTGGCCAGATGTGCCAGGGAAAGCGATGGCTCCAAAACACTGACCGTGGTTTGGAGAGAGAATTTTGTTTATTTTCCCAGCTTTGCAGAACATCTCCCACCAGCTGTGCTACCCTGTCCCTGCAGAGTGCAGTGTGCTTTGGAAGATGATGTGGGGAGCAGTCAGGCTGGAAGAACAGAGAACTTCAGCAGGAAGATTTTCACATCACCCACATTGCCTCATGCACACGGAGGATGTGCTTCTGATGCACTTAATGCCTCAAAAGTGGAATTAAAAGATCTCATATTCACCCAGAGCAGTCTGATCTCAGCTGTCAGTTGTTGTCTAAAGGCTGAAGATGATAATTTGGCTTTTTACAGACCAGTTTTGTGAGGCGTTGTTGGCCTGGCTTTGGTTGGATTGGGTGGCCGCTAGAGGACAGTCTGCCCAAAACCATGAGTTCAGTGAACTTGCTTCGATTTCCAAGCGATGTCAGGGCAAACAAACAGCACAGTGCCTGAGGACTAAGTGCAGAAAGCTTGCAGTGTAATTCTCTTTTATCGTTGGGAAAAAAACATTACACCTTTTACCTTCTGTGGCATGAAATTTTAGGTGAAACCCCAAACCCAACGCTCTCCCGAAATGCTAAAGTGACAGAGAATCTGTACCAGGAAGGTTTAAATGTCACTCTTAATGTCACATTAATTATTTTGTAGTGTGCAGTACAAAGCAGATGTGCAGGCTGATGGGAAGATCATTTGATCTTCCAGATTATGTGGGATGGTGCCTTGTTTGAAATTCTTCAAGTACCTTTATATATCCTAATGCCTGTTAATGCCTCCCTCATGCTCAACCCACACATTTAGGATTTTGTGTAGTAATTACCTGAAACCCAAAGATAGGCTGGTTTCACTGTAGCTTCTTTACAGAGGTGATTAATTCATCTGGAAACAAATCCTGCCTTTTGCATCTCAATTTTATCATCCAGTGGGGAGAAACAAATGGAGGACTGAATTTCCTACAGTTCAAACACAGTCGATTTCATTGTTTGTTTACCTCAGTTGACTTGAACTTCTCAAAAATCCTGACATTTTTCCAAATGACATCCTTGAATAAAGAAATTATACTTGGTCAAAGGTCTTTGAGATGAATCAGCTTTTACTCTGCCTAAGAAACTTTGCAGATTCCAGGGTGGGGTTTTGTCTTTTTGTGCAAGTTATTTATCTCTGTGAGTGATCTCCATTTTAAAATCCCTTATCTGTACCATTCCACGCCCACATCAGTAGTTGGAGGCATATTTTTGCTTGATGTTGTAAGTACATGTACTAAGAGACAGCCTCCATCCTAAAAGTCTTACAGCACAATACATTTGACAGGCTGCTAGATAAGACTCTCTCTTTAGTTTGCAGTGTGCTAAGGCAAAAAAATCTGACATAAAAACCTTGGCTCTGGATCTTTTGCATCCCGGGTGAGCCCTGGAAGCACAGGGTCATTTTTTTGGTTGCTCTCCATGAAGGTGAATTGTGCTTTCAGATGGATGCCTGAGGAGAAGGTGAGGAGTTAACTTACTGCTCAAAAGAAGCAACAAGGCGAAAAATAGATCAACATGAAGAGTTTGTATTTCAGCGCCACAATTAGAGAGGGGTGGGGACAGTGTGATCTCCAGTGATGTACAGAATGGCAGAGAGGGTGGGCGGTTGGACTGTCAAACTGCCTTAATTTAATTGCAAACACATGCTGATGAGTCCCCTCCTCCTGGACCTCAGGGCTGGGAAACTTTTTTTTGTCAGCTCCCTGCAGCTCAGAATTGAGGCAAATACACTCCAGCAAACACCATGCTGATCAAACCTTCAGCTCTTGGAGGCTTTTTGTATTTTCTCCTCCTGCCTGGTTTCTCCTGCTCCTGCCCCAGCCGCTGCCTGTGCTTCAGGACTACAGTGAGATGCATGCATCTAATGCTGGAAACCATCCCCGAGATCCCGCCCCAGACAAACATTCTGTGAGTAACTTCATTTTCCTGCCTTTCTTACCTGCATAATCTTTAGAAAGAAAGGGGAAAAAAAAGCCAAGGCCAAAGGCATGCTTTTATCCTCCTTTTTTCCTGCAGGATTGTCTGCCTCAAGAACTGTTTCGTGCGTTTAAAACATGAAACAGAAACTGCTTCTTCTGGCATCAGTTAATTGCTAATGGGACAATCAAGGGAATTTAAAAATTTAATGAGGAAAATTCCAGGGCAAGCACTGGAAGGCAGTTTTGGAAAATCAAAGGTCAAAATTGTTAAACTGAGCTTGTGGAAAGGAACAGAGTTTGCATTTTAGAAGGCTTTGTATATGGGTGCAGTGGAGAGAGGAAATAGAGCAGCTCAGGCTTTTGTCTCCAGTGACACAAACACTTGCCTAATATATACAACACCATTTCAGTACTAGATTTTTAAGTACTGTTTTTCTACTTTCTATTTGAACTTAATTAACTTAGCTCAACCCAAACTTAAGGCTTATTTGGTATTGAGGTAACTCACAGAGTCCTTGAGAAATAAGGAGGTGAGGGAGCTGGTGGCTGGGTCCATTCAAAAGGGAAGGTGGAGGAAAAGGACATGTAATGCTTGGAGACTGCTAAAGATCTCTAACTGATAGGTGCAGAAGAGAACTTTGCCGTGATTCTAAACTAATCCTAAATTTGAAGGTGGCTTTAAATTGCAGTGGCACATGACAAAATCCTTCCCTTCGTGCTACTCTTATCTGATCCCTTGTCTTGGAAGACGTTTTTTTGTAAGTAGTTGGAAAGACTTGACAAAAAATTAATCTTCATACTCATCTTCCTTAAAGTGCTGCCAGTTGCAAAACTTTTCCAACATGAGTTGGAGCAATTTTTCCCTGTGCTTGCAACAAACTCAGTTTTATCTGAGCTAGCACATCCATACCAGCATTTGTCCCATAAACATCTCACTAATATTGCTGATGTGCTTTCTCTGCTGGCAGCCTGAGGAACGTGATGTGGGCAGGATGCTGGCATTGGATTGCTGCCATCCAGGTCTCCTGGGGTGGATGGAGACCACTGAGATTCTTGCAGTAGTGGCCACAGGATAAGGTCTATACTTGCCACAGCTGCCAAAGCTTTCTCACTGCCTGGGCTGGTGCTGGAGTGGTTCTTTTCAATAGTTGCTCACTGGGCAGTGGTTATGTGCTCTTACAGCAATTTGCAGCATTTGACTCTTCACATTGTCACCAACATTTTTCCCCACCTTATGCCCCTTCATCTTGAAATATTAAACTATTTAAAATACCCTGATAATGATTGTAAGCAAAGTAACTTGTTCCTCCTTGTTTGAACATAGATTTTATTGAGCGGAAGGTTTTTTCCATTGGCTGAACTGAGATATTTCTGAGATCACTGAAGCTTAATTCCTGTTCTCTGTTGGAAATGAGGCAACATTTGCTGTCACAGTGGAGCCTGAGGGTGTTCCTGCTAGAGATCCTTCGAGTGCAGAGGGAGGGAAGTTTACTGTGTCACCAACTCTTTTCCAGATCTAGACTGGTGTGTTTCCAAGCTCCCTCTGGCAGCAGCACACTTCATTCTCTGCACAAGCTTGAATGGGAAACTGGGGTTTAAAACATTGAAGAAATAGTATATGTGTGAGATAGAAGAGTTGCAATATTGCAAAGGAAGATGACTCTTCATAGGCCAGTACTTTTTAAGTGATTTATCCATTTTCTTCTCTTTTACTACTATCTGCATAATTATAAGCAAACCACATATTGGTGATCAGAGATCCTCACAGACATAATAAGACAAATGAGCCTGGTGAGTGCTCTCAGTTGGCCTTTGTGTGGCATGGAAAAGTCCTGACTTTCTGGTATCTTGGAGATCTAATGTAGGCAAATGCATTTCCCAGCTAGCATCCCATTGTAGCTGTTATAAATAGCATTTGAATAATTAAACTTCTTTTGGATTGTGGAAGATCAAGGAATGCTTTTTAACCAAGCCCTGACTCCTCCAGTTTTTTGGCATGTTAGTGTTTCTCCTGGGAGAACCCTTGTGTCAGACTGAACGTTCAGAATTATAGCAAGCATAGTCTTGATCACTGAGTTATTCTGAGCAGAAAATGTGGGATTGGGATATTTTCCACACTTAATCTTTGGCGTGAACAGGACTAAGTCTGTGACTGCAGCTCCAAGCACCGATCCCAGGCTCCAGCTCACTTCCCTCGAAGAACAGCTGCAGTTTCCAGATGGAGTTTACTTTGAAGTTGGGAGTTTGGGACTTTCTGACCTCCATGACTCCATGCCACCCTCCCTAAGCATCCTGGAAGAGCGGGGAAGTCTCCTAGCTGGCACAGGCTGTGCTTCACCACTGGCAGATGGCCCCTGGGGCTGCAGCCAGCTGGCAGCACTCAGAGCCGCCCATCGCCTTCTCCGAGCGATGCTGGGATTGGCATGGAACCAGTTCCAGGATTGATGAGCTGTTACTGGCTCCTCTTGGGTCGCCATTTCCCTCCTCCCTTCCCCATCCCAGCTGGGTACAGCTGAGGATCTGGCCCAAAGTCTGGTTTTAGCAATAGGCTATTTATCTTTGGTAATGGAGTCTGCTCGCTTCATCCCGAGCAGAGGAAAGGATGGCAGGAACGACTACACGTGTACAGATAAGCCATAAAAATTCATGGTGTAGAACTGCAAACGGATTTTGGCTTTTGTCTGTTCCACTGGAACACAATTATCCAGATGTGATCTGCTGGTTACCGCTGGGATTCAGGCAGTTCTTTCAGCCAACAGCTCAAGGAAGAGAACAGCTGTGGAACATACACTCCGAAAATTTCAATAGGTCTTTAACCTTCGTGGCCATTTGTTCTGCAGTGTGACATTTAAAACAATAAACTTAGAAACGTGTAGGCATGAGTAGAAGAAATCCATGGAAAGAAGTTCCCCTCTGGCTGGCAGCTAATGGATTGCAATCCAATTATCCATGGGTTATTCTTCTCCCTGCATTATGCGGGGCACATAATGAATGAGTACTGCTGGAGAAACATAGCTGAGGGCACAGGGCAGGATCTGGGATCTGAACACATCGCTGGCATGAACTGGAGGTGACCCAGTTGTTCACAGACCTGGTTGCTAATTGGGCAGTGTAAGCAAGGCCAGCTTGACAAGTTTTGTTTCCCTTCATCGTTGTGCTGCTTCTGGTGCTTGCTCAGTTCAGGAGGAAGGCTGGAGCAGGGTAGGGTGTAGCTCTCTTAACTCTGCTAATGAGCACAGTTTTGAGAAGGAATTTTATACATTTGTTGGGGAAAGGTTTACTGAGCAAATGAGTTCTTGGAAACGCTGCTCCCTTTGTGGTCTCTGTCGTGTGTTTTGGGTTGAAGAAGGGATTACTCATTTCCTCTGTGTGTGATAATCTTATATGCAGCCATTAAATGCACACCCACACATTCTGCATGTGCCAGGTAGAATCTCTTTCTGACTTCTTTCACTGCAGTATTTAATCCTTATTAAACCTTGTAGAGGTGACCAAGAACTTTATGTTCTATTTATAGAAGTCCCTCCATTGGAAGGGAAATGGGGAAGGAAGGTATTTCAAACATATTTTCCTTCTAGAAACATTCCAACATTTTTTTGGTGGAAGCATCCTAAATCTTGTGGTTTTAGCTACCTTAAGTGTTTAAAATCCTGCTTTCACTGAACTTCCCAGTGATTCAGCATCTGGTTCCCACTTGAGTATTTGTATTTTTGTTGCCCTCACCACATCCCTCTCCCATAGGGATACCAGGACTCTTTCCTGTGCTCTTTAAGGAGAACTCAGTATTTATTGGTGAAAGAATGTGTGTGTATTCTGGGTAAAAACTTCAATGATCATGCTCTTCAGGGAAATACTGGCACTTAAGCTACATGAGACTTAATATTAAAGTGATTTTTTTACTTCCTCTGAATCAGGGTCAGAACACACTTCAGGAGGACGGAAAGTTGTCTTCCTTTGATGTAGGCAGTATCTTGGATAGATGGTGCAAAGGAATTATGCATTAGAGTAAGAGAGTCCTTGCTGCCATGAATGCCCAAGAATAGACCCAGCTGGTTTGGGTAGGATCAGCCCCTAATCTTCATCCCACTGCTAATATCTAATAGCTCAAATTACCTAACATTGATGAATTCAGCATCTTTTTATGTAATCTTCCTACTTGAAAATGTGTTCAGAACCAGAACTATGTTTTAAAGGTATTCCTTGTTCCTACCCTTCCTGGAAAGAGCCTAGGGGATGCCATGTGGCATTTGAAATGATTCCACCAGGAGTGAAGCACCAGCAGTTCCCTCCTGCCTTGGCACTGCCTTTTAGGCATTGCATTCCCAGCAGCTCCCATGGACAGAAAAAGTGGGATCAAACCAGCCTGGTACACTGGCTGCTGGATTATGGTCAAGTTCTTGCCCCAGCTGACGCAGAGGGAGCCCTTTTGAAAATTTGGCTCCTGTTTTTGGGAGCTGAAATATTAAAAATCTGGGTTCAGGAATGCCTGTGGTGATTTCTTAATTAAAATCTGGTGTTCCTAAAACTTCAAAATAACTGGTGTGGCAGTGCAGGAGGGAAGCACAGCCTGTTCTGCAGAGTGGGGCTCCCTGCAGCTGCTCACTCTCCACAGTTTCAACTATGATCCTATCATTTAATTTCCTTGTGTTTCCATACTCACCATATTTTTCTTCCTCTTCACTCTTTGAAGAGTCAAATCTCGATGTCTTGAGTTGCTAAACACCAAAATAGCCAGGATTTGGAGAAAGCCCAGCCCTGAGCCTCCCCGTGGTCTCCTCATCTGCCTCTCAGGGATGCCAGGGCTCAGCTGTCCATGTAAGGATTCCAGGATGAAGGCTGTCATTTATTAAAGCCATTTGGGGACTCGTGTGGGAGAGGGACATTCCTGAGTTGGGGAGCTGATGACAGTGAGTCTGGAAGACTTCATTTCCATCTCAGCAAGGCAGCTTTCCTTTCCTGCCAGGACTGGAGTGGTTTGGCAGGGCTGGGGAACCTGCAGAGCTGACTCTGATGTTGTGCAGATAAGTGTGAGGAACGAGCATCTTTCTTGTAAATGTCCTGGCTCTTCTTGTTGATGGGAAACTTAATTTATAGGATATTTTTAGGATGGGTTTAGGATGTCTTTCACACCCTCCCTTCTTCAGGAAACACCGGGAGGAACTTCATCATCTCATCTCTGTAAAAACACCTTCACTCTCTGTGTCATTGTTGGTAATTGTGTGGCTGCCACTTTGCATCCAGTTCTGGGCAGAACCGTCAGCAGCACTGCTGTGCACAGCGTTGGGAACACAAAGGATCCTTCAGCGAAACAAACCCAGTCATTTCTATGGAACTGCAGCAAAATGCCTCTTGTAGCTAATTATCTGCTTAGTTAACATAGTAATACATGAGCCTGTGAAAGCCTAAATAGATTAAACAGAAGTGGAAGTTTCTTGTAAAAGCCATTGATTGCTTTATATGCTAATCACTGATAATTATTTAACACAGTGCTTGCAGGGATGATTGTTCTGATAGCAGCTGAGAGGCTCCCACAGATTTGAGTGTCATTCTGTAAAGACCCATTTCCCCATTCATTTGCAAATTCTGGCGTTTTTTGTAACCTCTGCAACAGGGTCAACAGTTCCCAAATTCAGAAAAGGTGATATTTCTATAGCAGATCCTGCATTATCCATGTATTCCAGGTTACTTTCCTGTCAGAGCTGTGGTTCGAGGGTTTGGTGGGATTTTCAGCAGAGCCAGTCGATGTGGTGTCATCCAGAGGGATCTGTGTTGGGTGCTGCTGCTCTCCCAGCCCTTCACTCACTCTGTGTGAAGGTAGAAGAGATCTGGGATCCTTTAGCAGCAGCTGCTCCTTGTGGGAAGGTCATCTGTAATCCCATCCTTGAAATCATGGGGGAGAGTTAAATCACGAGGGATTATTTCCCCCTCCTCATTTTTCAAATTTCGGGTGGAAAGGAGCAGGAGGGAGGGAGGGAGCCCAGCTGCTGAGGCTCCACGGTGGGTCCCCATAAAAAGCACATTTGTTCCTGAAAAGAAACGTAAATTTCCAGAGTGAGTGCCCTGGGAATAGAGGAACAAGCATTTCTGTGTGAGAGGAGATAAAGTCTGCAGGGAATGTTCTCAATCAAACGCATGCAAGCCAGGGAATTCCTTCATTGCCAGCAAAGCTTTAGGCTAAGGCAAGGTCTGGAGTAAAAACGCTATGGGTGAGGCAAAATATTGGGGTTTTTATATGGAAAAGAGGAATATGTAGGTTCCTCTGCATGCCCAGGGACTTTCTTTGCTGAGCAGGCAACTCCTCATTAGTGACTTTAATGCTGTCTGGGGTACAGGGAGCAGAATAGCCTGGTCCATCCTTTGCCTCCAGGGCAGGATCCACCTACCTAACCCATGTGTGCCTGTCTCACCTGCAGTCCACTGGGTGTTTTATGAGCCTTGCTAATTGAGGTATTAAAAAAAAACCCACCCTGAATCTGCAGTTTCAGTCAGTGACTATTTGCCCTTTCTATTTGTGGCAATTTCCTGACATAGTTATTGTATCTATTGCTAAATAAGCCATTTCAGTTCTTTTCATTGTTGTGCTTTCTGGACTTCAGATCATTCCCATTGCTTTCCTTTGGATTCTCTCCAGTTGTTTCACATCATTTCGTGAAATGAAGTGCTCAGAGAAGAGATGCACTGTTTCAGTCCTGCTTTTGTCTGTGGGGAAAGCTCTTGCCTTTCTGATGCAGAGCAAACCAAAAAGATCTTTCCAAAGACTGAAAGACAGCTGGGATCCAGGGAATCATCTGAAGGTCTTACTTGGAACAGAAAACAGAAGAAAAATTTAAATATTTCATTAAAATAATGAGCTAAGTTTTATTACATGCTCTTTGGGGGTGGCATAATTAAAAAAGAACAGGTTGCCCAGAGAGGTTGTGGCTGCCCCATCCCTGGAAGTCTCCAAGGCCAGGCTGGATGGGACTTGAAGCACCCTGGGATAGTGAAAGGTGTCCCTGCCATGGCAGGGGGATGGAATGAGATGAGTTTTAAGGACCCTTCCAGCCCAAACCAGTCTGTGATTCTGTTCTGTGACCAAAAGTTCCTGCATGACCCCAGCCCCTCACTGCCCACTCAGCAGTGGGAACTGTCAGGAGGCATCTCCATCCTGTGCTGCTCAGGGCAGGAGCACCACAGAGAGCTGGTGCAGCCTAGGGACAGCCCTGAGACCTCTGTTGGTGACACAGGGTCACTCCTGCCCTGCTCTGCCCCCCAGCTCTGCCTTGTTGCCCCCACAGGTGAGTAAAGTCCCACTGAGGGGGTCAGACCTGCTCAGGGGGCTCAAGGCTGGGTGCAAACTCCCACAGTGCCATTTCCAAGTTGTTTTTGTCAAGTGGCTGATGTTGAAAACAACCCCAGGAGCAGTGGAGCTTGTGATTTATTTTTCCTGTGTTTTCAGAGGTGTTTTCTGCCACCTCAGTTCTGGCTTTAGCTCTGTGTTTCAGCTGTGGAAGCTGAGTGCCTCTGTGTGAACACTGGGCTCTGAAGGGCTGCAGTTGTCTTTGCTCATTAAAACACTCAGAGGTTTTATTCCCCCACCTGCAGCCTGTGACCCCAAGTGGGATTTTCCACTTCACTGCCTGCTCCCTGCTGCCTTCCATGAGCATCACCAGCTCCAGCCCTGACCCCTGTGTGTTCCTGCCATGTATTTGTAATGTTCCCTATTACCTGCAGCCAGCTGCCTGGGCTGATTACAGGGCCCTTTACAACCCCCTGGGGCAGGCAGAGTTGGTGTCTGTGCACTGCAGGCTATAAATCAAGTTTGCATTTCTTCACCTTTTTACGAGGCCATGGAGAACAGGCAGCACGTGGTGCTGTCACTGTTGCCAATGTTTAATTGTGTTTGGCTTTATGGTGGCAGCTATTGCCTCGAAAAGTCCATAAAGATACCCTGAAATTCACATTGTCAGGGAGGAAGGATGCAGAATTCCCTCTGAGATGAAGGGTGAGAAATGAACATTTGAAGCAATGCAAGTTGAGCCAAACACACCTGAAAATGTCAGAGGTGAAGTTTCTGTTAAAAACTGCAATTTCAAAGGGTGATCCTTTGGGACTGCAGTTTGCAGTGGACAGACAGAGCAGGTGAATTACAATTAGAAGTCTTGGGGTTTTGAAATATTGTGAAGCTGTGTTTCTTTGTGCCCTCTAACTTTTCTTTGTGCAATATTTACCACTAAGAGAGGGAAAAGATTTCTTTCAGTATTAGACTTTTGAATCCTTTGGTCAAAGTGGAAAAGTTAAAGGAAAAAAAACCAATAGAAAAAAAACTTCCACTGGCCCATGTTCTGTGGCATCCAGCGATAACAAAGGGATAACAAGGCAAAGATTTAATATTTCATTTAATATTGTAATTTGAGTAAAACTGCCTTGCATTTTCTCCCTAAAAAGTAAGATAATGTATTTGGATCTTTTTAACATAAATCAACTATGTTTTGCACTGTTAAGATAAAGGAGCATTACATCTTGGGACAATGGTTTTAAAGTGAAAGATTTAGTTTAGATTAGATTAGATTAGATTAGAATCTAAACCAGGTTTAGATTAGATATTGGGAAGAAATTTTTTATTCAGAGGGTGGTGAGGCTCTGGCACAGGTTCCCCAGAGAAGCTGTGGCTGCCTCTGGATCCCTGGAAGAGTCCAAGGCCAGGTTGGACAGGGCTTGGAGCAGCCTGGGATAGTGGAAGGTGTCCCTGCCCATGGCAGGGGGTTGGAACAAGATGACCTTTAAGGTCCTTTCCAACCCAAACCATTCTATGATTCTGTGATCTTAAAATAAAATCAGCTTTATTCATTGTGCAGCCTCTGCTAGAGTCCTTGCTCAAAGCTGTTTCAGTCCCCTTGAATCCTCACTGCCACTTTGGGGTTACCTGCAATGACTGCACCTCATTCTAATCTGAATTTTATAAATACCACAATTCTTGTTGATGCCTGTCTACAAAGACGTGTTGAAATTGTAACTATTTGTAGAATCCTTGTTTTAATCTCTGCTTCCAAGTGTGATTTTACCACCAGAATGGGCAACCTGTGCTTTTTTCCTCTTAAAGCAAATGCCCTTAAAAGGCTGCCTTAAACTGAAAAATAGCTGTGTATTCCCTAAATGTGATACATCAAGCAGAGTAGGAGAAAAAAATCAACTTCATTGTGTGCTTTGGACAGGAACTTGCAGCAATCCCCATGTGTCAGCCTTTTGTAATTTGTTGTAATACACTGGACCACTCAAGGTGCCAAATCAATGCACATTCCCTATAGAAGTGTTTCTCCTTGGTTAACCAGGTTAAACCACTTAGCTCTTATTTTATTATCCCATTAGCAATCCAAACCCCATGCTTTCGGGTTCCAAGCTGATGTAGTTCCATGGGCAGCCCTTGAAATTTGCCAGAATCCCCTGGACTCCAGTAATTGTAATTGAAGTTGGCACAGATTTGAAATGCAGGCAGTGATAAGCTGTTGTAAGTCTTGGAGCGTTGCAGAGCAAAATGGGAAATGCTTATTATATGAGGTTATTTGAGCAGATTTAACCATTTTAGGGCAAAGATAGTTTTAGCAGGGAGCTAAAATGTGGGTCCACGTGATGATGTGTGTTCCTCTACAAATCAGGATGAGATGCAAGAGTAATTGCATGTGAACTTGGAGTCCTTTTGGTGTCTCGTTTTCCATGAAATTAGAATAAAGAATTTTCTCGGTGTAGGGTGACCTTGCAGACAGGATCAGACCCCAACCATTGCCCCAACTCCTTCTCCACTCCCTTCCCTGGTCTAATGGTTTGTTTATATCCTCTGCTTTTAGAGATTTACGCTTCAACCACATCAAGGAGATACAGCCTGGAGCCTTCAGGAGACTGAAGAACCTCAACACACTGTAAGTTGCACTCTGAGGATATCCATTTATTGCTTGTGTTATTATGTCCCCTAAAATGGCTCAAAGGTGGACTTGGGCTTTTAGTTATTTCAGTCAAGTTGTGCATATACAGCCAAAGCTTTAAAAGTCCCTCTGTTCCACCCTGGATCGTGTTTCTTTTTTTTTTTTTTTTTTTTTAATTAAATGTGCCATTGAATAACTTTCAGAATTTTTCACACTTAACCTCTCTGAAAGCAAAATATGATGAGTTCTAGCACTGACTGAGGATGTTTGAGCAGGTATGGCCTTAGAGTAGCTCATAAAAGAAGTTCTCAGCTGGGATCAAGACAGTGAAGGGATGGATTAAATCTTCTTTCTTTCCATGGTCTCCTTGAATGCATGAACCACATCAGTTACTCTAAGTGAGTTTGAATGAGCATCCTTCAAATGCCATTTTGAGTAAATGCCTAAAAGAGCTGCCAACACCTGCCCTACTCCAGGTAGGAATGGGGGTAGAAAGCAGCCCCTGCAGCCTTGTATCCCACCCCTCACCTCACTGTGTACACTGCTCCACTAACCAGCTTCCCTCTCTTCCCAAAGGAAATCCTGGGAGCCTCTGCTCCTTCTGGCTGCTGCAGGGCTGAGGGTTTGGAGACAGATCTGAGTGCATCTGCACCCTGTAGCCAAGGAGCTAAAAACACAGCAGCTCCCAAATCAGAACCAGAAGCTGTGTCAGCACAGCACTGTGCTGGATGTAGTTGGGCTGTTGAGACTCAGATTTAATTATTTGAGCTGGGACATGGTGCTAACATAGGATTTCCAGGTCCAAGCTGGAATTCTCAGTGAGGCAAACGATCTCCTTTGGGAACCTGACATGTTCATACATTCATGATCCCAAATGGCAACAGGAAGTTCAGGTTGGTTTTTTTCTGTCTGGCCTTGAGTGATCTGAAGTCCCTGATCCTGTGTAGGTGGTTTGCTGAAGGAAGGCAAACCTGGGCAATAAGGCATTCAGTCAACTCTAAGCAGTTGTAGGAAAAGTGGGATTACAGCAGGACTTTATCATAGAGACCTGTTCAATAGTTACCTTTGAAAAATCAACATTTGCCAGAGATTGTTCCACTGTGTGTGTGGGGCTGAGTGGCCAAGCCATGACTGCAGGATGCTCCAAAGTACCCTGGCTGTGGCCCAGCACAGGTGGTTATCAAGTGGGCTGATCAAAAACTGTATTGCCACTGATGCTGTTCATCCAGAGCACCAGAACAGCCCAGTCTCTCCAACAGCACTGTGTGGTGCTTAATTGCCAAAAATAATAGGGAAGAAAGGATGCTTTGGCTGGATTTCTGTCATTTGTGATAAGGTCAGATAGAGTGATAAATGAGAAAAAAATACCTAGAGAGATAACAGAGTCCAAGTCCGTAGGGTTTTGCCTTATCACAAAGCTCTGCTGAGGCCTCTTGATCTCCAGCCCTGCTCTTCCACCCCTGGAGCTCTCCTGAGTCAGGAAACAAAGGATTCCAGATGATGTCAGCTCTGTGTGATGCAGGCAGATGTCTGGCAGCAGCTGCCAGGACCACCAGGCGAGTTTCAGCTGAACCCTGGGGAAAACGAGGATGCTGGCAGAGCTTCACTGGGAGAGATGCTCCACCCAACCTGCCCAGCTTTGTAGGGATCCCAATTCCTGCCCTGCCAGCACCTTGCACTGGGCAGGTCTCTGACCTGGGCAGGACTTTTGCTTCTGTCTTTCTGACTCCTTCACTCTGTGTAGAGGTAGATATTGATACAGCCTGACTGAGGGGGACAGAGAGAGCTGGCTCTCTCTAACACCTGTTTGTTCTTCATGAATTTGTTCAGCTCTTTTTGCTTTCTCTCTACCAACCCTCCTGGACAGGCACCTCAGGGACAGCAAGTCCATGAGCAGATATTAGAGGGAATAGTCATGAATGTAGCCCCTGGCATCCCTGGTCCCATGCTTTGGGATGCTAGGGTAGTAAGAAAAATGTGTTTTCATAGGTGGAGGGCAGATATTCCCGCCTTCCCTCAATAATGTCCTGTGGCCATTGTCAGAGCTGGAATACAGGGCTAGGTGGAACACAGCTCTAACAAAATACTGCATTTTTATATTTGAATTCTGAAAATCAACCTGATTTGCCGAGGAAACCTTTCCATTTAGATAGTACTTCATAGGCTGAGCTGTATTTCCTGGTCTGGCCAGCAAACTGGAACACTCAGTTATTCTCACACTTGTTAACTCCCACGGCTGAGGAGCTTGATAACTGATTGAGAGAACATTGGACCTCACACTCCTGATGCTAATTTCTCTCCAGGAACTTTGGTTTGTCCAATTCCCACATCAAAACTGACAAGACCTGAAGAATTTGCTGATGTTTCTTAGGTGATAAATTTTGCCCAAGGACTTAGATAGGCTTTCAAATGATAAAGAGAATAAATCCTTTAAAATCCCTGAGAGACTTCCTGGGAAAATTTGCCCAGAAAATTTGAAGTGAGAGTTTTGGAGGACAGAGTAACTCAGGTTCCATGTGCAGAGCTCTGAGCTTGCAGCTTTCTGCCATTGAATTTAAGTAAATCTTCCATTTGCAAATAAATGTTTTTTTAAAGAGCTTTTCCCAACAATGGCAGAGGTGGAGCAGCAGATTCTGGTGAAGCTTCTGTTCTCCATCTCCTTTAGGGCAGGGTGGCTGTACTATATCCAAGTCTGACAGCTTATAAACCACCCTGAAAAGGAAGGCTTTATAGCCTGTGTTGGATTCAGGGAGATGGGCTGGGAGTCTGACAGAAGAGGAGCCTGTGTGGATGTCCACTGGGGCTGTTCAACAGTTCAAACCCTCCCCTGGCTCCTCTCTGCTTTCCTCTGCTGGGGGAGATTTGATACAACACAGAGCATTACTTTAGCATTAAAAACAGGAGCCCTGTTTGGGAAAGATTTTAAAACATTTACTGTTTGCTTTCAGCTGGGGATTCCTGGTACAGCACCACAGGTAATGAGCAGTTATCCTAAATCCTGCACTGCTGAGACCTTCCTTGCAGCAGTTGGAGAAGTTCTCTTGGGCTAAACGTCCTAGAGAGTTGTAAGATTTCCTCCTCCCTTCCTATTGGCTCTGCTCAGTTCCCATGCAGATGGTGCTGTGTGTTTTTAAACTCTTAATATGTCCCCTTGGTACCAAAAAACAACAAAAAAATGAGGGTAGCAGGGAGAGTGAGGCAAAATCCCTCTTGTATGCCATCCACAAAATCCCCCCAGCTCCAGAGCAGCTGTTTTGCTGAGTTTGCCATCACTTGCTGCATGGCTGAAGCCAACATTAGCTCAGAGCAGGTGCTGGGCTGTGGGAGAGAGAGAGAGCAAACACTGAGAGCCCATGGTGAGGCACAGCCTCTGCTTTCCAGTTTTTGCTCCTTTAGGTCATTTTTGGGTGGGGATGGATGATGGCAGCCCTGCCTGGCTGCTCATTATGCATTCCCACAGGAGTCAGCACTGCCCTGTCAGCCCACTTGGCTCATTGCTGTATTTTCAAACAGCAGCCAGAGGGTTGGTGCTCCTTGGGTCTCTCCAGAACCATCCATAAAATGTCCAGCCCAGAGACCAAAGTTTCTTCATGTCCCCAGTGTGTGTTTTGTTCTTGCTGAGGCAAGAGCACCCCAGAGGACAGGGACTCTGTGGAGACCACATTGGTTGTGCCTCTGCTGTTGTCACTGCTCACATCCTATTTCTCTTTCTGCTTAGGTGAGAGGAAAAGCACTTCTGGTGAGCCCTGCAGCTCTGCTTTAGATGCTGCTTGTGAAGGATCTCAGGGTGAACAGCAGCAGAAATGTGGAGTTTCTGTCTTTTACCCTCTAGTAACTCTTGTCAGAATGTGTTCCTGCCAGCAAGGAGGGGATGTCAGAGCTGCTTGGATCTCAGAATAGAAGTTTCTCCCTTAAATATGGGAAATGGCTATTTCAGATCATTCTGTCACCAAGGGGGAATGTGTGGTTGAACATGAAACTCACTTTTTCTCCCCCACTAAATACACTACATGATTATTTCTATTAATGGCGTGAGGAAAAAAAATAGCTGTTGTCACAATGACTGTAGCATGTGGTTTGTGAAATGAAAAGAGGAAAGAGAACATGGTTTGAGTCTGAATTCTGTACTGTCACATCATTTAAAGCATTCTTCAAAACAGAAAACCACTCATTTAATGCAGCTTAAGCCTGTGCCTGGCAACCTGCAGAGAGGGTGGGGAAGGAGAAGGGAGAGGCAGTCAGGACATAAAACCTAAAGGAAACTGAATATAAAACGTTCTCTTGGTGAATCTGGGCCAGATCTCTTGGCACTTGTATATCTCAATCGTCCCAGAAGAGTTTTGCAGGAATAAAATCTGTGTGACTGAGTTCTCCTACTCACTTGGAATCCAATCCACCGTCTGGCATGAAGGGGAATGCCCCATCCTTTTGCTAGGAAACGTGCTCCTGATACTTTTAATTGAGCCTGTTTTGCTACAGGGTGTGCTTCAGATAATGATAATGATCTTTCCAGCCTCTGTCTGCCAGAGCATTTATTCCCAGCAGATCTGGGGTCTCAGCTTTCAGTCTTCTAAGGTTAGCAGGAATTTGGGCATTTTTGCTATGGATGGCAGCTGGGACCAATAGCCCTGCCAGGATTTTGCACACTTCTGTGCCTGGGTGAATTGCACAGGAGTCAAGGAGCAGACAGCTGTGCAGGAGCCATCCAAAGTCTTTCTAGGAGCCAGATGTGCTGCCTTGTCCATGGATTTCTCTGAAAGCAGCATTTTGGATTATGTAGGCTATTATGGACTTCATCAATTATCTCACTTTCGAATGTTTTCCAGGACTTATCCTTCCATTACAATGGGGAATCCTGAGACAGGAAGCAGAGATGGCTTCTTCCATGCACTTTTTATTCTTAAATCAGGCACTGAACACATTTTTAAGTATCAGACGATGAGATAAGAGCCCTGTGTGCTGCTTGCCATCTGAACTTCCAGGACTCATCTTATTTGGCTGGGTCAGTGATTACACTCCCTCAAACTGTACAAAATAGCCAAGACAACAAAACAGACTGGGATAATGTTTTTAAATAGCCCCAAAACACAGCCAGACAACATAATGCAATTTGAAATCCCAGCGGAGATCAGTCCTGGTCTGAACTCCTCACGTCAAAGATAACAATCAGTGAAGGACTCCAGACTGTGGTGCTGCATGGGGCTGCTCAGGCTGTCCTCAGGTGTGACCCTGCTCACCTGGTCACTGTCACCTGTCCCCTGGGAGGCAAATGGCCAATGCCAGGTGCTGGCATCCATGGAATGATGTCGGTGCTGGCACCAGCCCCTTGTGTGCTCAGAAGTGAGGCCAAGGATCAGAAAACAGAGAACAAGCTGCCATAGTCCTGCTCTGGCCAGAGATGAAAGCTGATAGGGGCAGGGAGGGAAGCACGGCTGGTGCCTGTGTTGTCTTTGTCCTGCGGGTAAAGAGACAAAACCCCTCTCCCACACTGCTCTCAGGCAGTTATTTCCAGCCCTTGGGTGTTCAGCCATCAAATAAACCTCGGGGTTGGTGCTCAGGGACTGTATTTCCACTCAGCATAGCTGGCTGTCAAAGCAGGATCGTGTGTTCCAAGGACTTGACATCATTTCTGCATCCTTACGAGTGAGCTCGGGCAGTTTGACCTCAGCATTGTGTGTGGAGCCATTGCTTCCAGCTGTGCAGGAACTTTCTGGCAATTCTCTGCCTTAACCTCTTCAGGCTGCCTGTCCCCAGCCCTGGTGATGTGCAGGCTGGCAGTGGCACCCACAGCCGTGGTATCAGGGCAGCTAATCCAGCAAGGATAGTCAAATCAAGGATAATGAGGTTTTTCTCAAACCCTTCTTATCTGACTTCCAAAGTTGCTCTGTCTTGAGTTTCTCACATTCTTTTTTTGACTCTTAGTGTAATTCTCCACCTGAGAACAAGCTGGTGGGAAGCTGGTGTGACTCAGGTGCCTGGAGAGAACTTGTGAAGCTGCCATCACATGTGTGTGCTTTTGACATCTTTTATCTTTTCTGTCATCCCTGAGGTGTTTGATTTTTATCTTCATCTTCTTTTCCCACATGTTTTTTACCATTTCTCCCCACCTCTTTGTCTTTTCTCTCCATCCTTTACTTGCACAAACTGTTTTTCCCTAGGAGGCAGCCTTGGCTTGTAATGCTCTTTTTTCTCCAGAAAAGTGGGGCAGAAGATTGGGTTCTATTGCTGGGAAAGTGCTGAACTGTCTTCTCACCTGCTGCCTGGTGGCAGATCATTCCTGAGGAGCAGATCTATGGCAAAAATCAACTTGTAAAATAGAAAGTGCATATCCAGTTCATGTATTGGATTTGGTCCAATGTTTCAAGGTCTGGCTGCTTGCAGAGGGAATTGCAGTTTTTCCTACAACTCCAGAAACAGAAATCTTTACAATACATAGTCACAGCTTTCCTCTCTGCCCACAACTCCATTTAGGAATTTTAAAAATTAGGGTGGCTGGTGAAATCCTTGCTGTGGGTCACTCAGCTCTAAAAGCTGCACCAGCTCTGAGCTTTGCCAGATCTGAACATCAGTGGGACACCACAGCGAGAGACCCACAGGAGTGCAGCCAGGCAGCCACGATGAATAGCTGAACTTTGTATATCAGAGAGCTATTTATAAGTGATTTGTTGCGTTTTCTCGGTGTTGGGCTTGGCAGGGGATGCAGGAGAGTGTTCTGCAGGGCTCAGCTGTGTGGTTACCCTGCTGCACACAGCGTGGTTCCTGCAGGGTTGGGCTGTTTCTGGTCCCTGGCACTGTCCATCATTTGCCTGCATGGTCATGGCAACTGCACACACGAGTCAGACGTGGCTTTCCAGTGCCATGTGGTCCAGGGGTTTTGTATTAAAATCTGGCACAAGGCTCCCCAGATTGAAAGAGGCTGTCTCTGAGCAGCCTCAGGAGTCAAAGTTGAATTTATTTCTTTCTCATTGGCAGGTATCAGTTACAAAGTGATTAGAACAAAACCATTGCCATTTTATGGCTCCTATAACTCCATTGAGAACTGGTGTTTTAAACTGCATTTGTGCTTTTGAAAACTGGCTCTGCACTCCCCTGCTCACTTGTTGAACACAACCAAGTACCTCCAAAACCCATTGTGATTGTACAAGAGTGGCAGCAATGATTTAATATCTCCCTCCCCTACACTTCTGTCTGCCTGTGTTCCTTTCCCTCCTCCTTTTCCTGGTCAAAATTGTAACTTTTGGGTGAAAACTGGGGCAAAAGGTAAGGAAAAGAGTTTGAGCATTGTAATATTGGAAGAATTTGGCACCTCTGGGTGAGAAACCTTCTCACTGCCTTGGCTGGTGTGGGTACCCAAACTAGGACTTGCTAACTCCTTTAAATCTCAAATTCTGTGGCACCTTGGCTCAGGATTTTTCAGTGGACATCAAACAGAAATGCCACAAACCTCACACGTGCTGAGTTCACCAGCTGCACTTTTCTTTCTTGATTTGAACAGGCTGCTGAACAATAACCAGATAAAACAGATCGTGAGAAGATCCTTTGAAGATCTGGAGAACCTGAAATACCTGTGAGTTTGTAGTTCAGTGGTTTCTTAACCCATTTAAAATCTAACAACCCAATTTCAGTGCTGGTCAGTTGAGGTATTTTCTGTGTTTGGAGTTTTGAGATGTTAGTTTTGGCATCAGAGATATAAAACAGAGGTATAAAATATAAATTGCCTTGAATCCAGGCAGCAAGTTCTCCTTTGGGTTGAGGGTCATTGCTGTTTCCTGTGACTTTTTAGAACACAACTGCTGATCAGTTGGCCTAATGCTTTTTCCTTTCTCTCCTTTTGAAAGCTACCTTTATAAGAATGAAATTCAGAGCATCCAGCAACACGCCTTCCACGGGCTGCATTCCCTGGAGCAGCTGTAAGTACAGAGGAGCCTTGTTTGTGTGCTGTGTTCCCAGGCCTGGAGAGCATCAGGCACTTAGTGAGGGGTGGGATGAAGCTACTGCTGTTTTATCATCCAGATGTGCCAGACTGCACTGGGTTCATGTGAAAACAGCTGCTCTGAGTGTTGGTTTTGGTTAGTCAGGACTGAGGTCTCTTCCTCCTGATCTTCCATATGTTTTCTCCTGAACCTAAAGCGTAGGAAGTACCCAGCTGTGCTTCTGATGGCCTTTATTTCCAGGGACCTGATGATGGGAGGAGATAGGCATCTGCAGGGTGGCTTGAAGCAGAGGGCAGCTGCTCTGCTGGGTTTGTGTCTGCTGGGACTCCTGGAGCTGAGAGTAAGATGTGGCACCAACTGAGGGTGCTGGTTGAGTTTCTCCCTTCTCCAAAACTTTTCTGGGAATGAGTGGATGAAGTGCAAGCTGAGAGCTGGGGAAGCTGAGTATTCCTGGGAGCTACCAGGATGGTGGTGCTCCCAGGCTGTAAAGCATCTGGGAATTGCAATGGGGGAAGGTAATGGATCCAAACAAAGTGATGACCTTCCCTCAAACTGTGTGGCACTCTCTGATGAATCTGGGATGAAGGGAGCCTTGTGTGTTTTCCTGGCAGCTGGAGTCCATCACAGGGACACTCCAACAGTCCCCATTTGCTCCCCTTCTGTGCATGGCAAAACTCTGCTGTTTATTCAAAGGAGTTTTGTTTTTTGACTCTTAGTGCTCTGTGCTCAAGGTGAGATGGGCAGACTGAGGTCTGACTCCCCTGAAGTGTCTTGCTAAACTGGGATTGGGTTTTCCATGCTTGGGACTGGTGGGGAGAGTGTGAGCTTGGATATTTGAATCATAGAGACATGGGATGGTTTGGGTTGGAAGGGACCTTAAAGATCATCTCATTCCAATGCTCTGCCATGGGCAGGGAAACCTTCCACTGTCCCAGGTTACTCCAAGCCCTGTCCAACTTGGCCTTGGACACTTCCAGGGATGGAGCAGCCACAGCTTCTCTGGCAACATGTGGTAGTGCCTCACCACCCTCACAGGGAATAATTCCTTCCTAAATAACAGAAATATAGGAATTACTTGCTTGACTGGAGAACAGGGACCAAAGGTGAAACCATTCTAATTCATGAATTGTTCCCAGCCACAGTGCTTATAGGGCTGGAATGTAAGGATTTTACTGTAAAAGGAATAGAGTCCAGTTTGTTCTTCAGTTG
This sequence comes from Lichenostomus cassidix, assembly GCF_008360975.1. Lineage (NCBI taxonomy): Eukaryota > Metazoa > Chordata > Aves > Passeriformes > Meliphagidae > Lichenostomus > Lichenostomus cassidix. Next base: position 6,094,737 of record NC_139500.1, on the reverse strand, counting down.
ACAGCACAAGAGGACAGAGCATAATTGGGACTTTCAGGCAATCCTAGCAATAGGTGTGCCACCAACCCTGTGTACAATACCATTTTTCATCAGCCAGCTCAGCAAGGATGCCTGGGAGAAAATTTAGGAAGCTGAAACTGGCTCTAAGCTGAGCTTAGAGAGCTGATGCTGCCCATAGGGATATTTCAGCAATGAGCATTCCAGACTTGATGTCACGAATAAAAGAAAAAAACAAAACCAACAAACCCACAAAACCAACAAACAACCCACTGAAAGTCCCATCTGTTTTCAATCCCAGGCAGGCTTAGCTCCAAAAGAATTCGCTTTGCTCAAATCCTACCCCATTTTCCTGTCCCCAAAAGCCAGCTTTTCAAGAAAAAGTATAACCCAATTGATGGACAGGATCAGATGCTTTCCTCAAGGTCCAAAGCAATCTCAGCAGACATCTGAGACTGATTACAGCACATCCCTCTCTTCCCCACTGGGACCCTCCAGTGCAGAATCTGAGTCACCATCTCCCAGTTTGCTCTCTGAAACGGGACCATTTATCATGAATCCTTCCATTACAAATCAAACAGCCATGTGGAGGCTTAGGCAATTATTTCTCAGTGCAGTCAGCTACAATAGCAGAATGGGTATTTGTAGATCTGTGATTAATCTGTGTCTGCTGTGAAATTTATGCCTGTGTAAAATAAAGGAGAAGTTTTTAGGCAACTTTGGGAATGTACAAAATCCATCTAAAGGTCAGGAATGTATCAGATTTGGTGATGAATGTCACAGCTCATGGCAACAGGAAGGCTCAGGTGTTTTGGTGAGCTGCTCTGCAGGCACCAGGGTTCTTTTCTTGATGCCCTGGGACCTGGGAAGATCTCCTGCCTTTTAAATTGCAATCTGTGTGATTTTTGTCACAGGTACCTGCATTTCAACAACCTGGAAAGTCTGGAGCTGGAGACTTTTAGTGACCTGCCTAAACTTGAAAGGCTGTGAGTAAAGATGGGGTATTTCTTGGGACTAAGAGGGTGAGGAAAAGGGGGAAAACTCTTTTCTTTAGTGTAGCAGTTTTGGTAGCGTGGAGTGGGATCTTCAAAATGCAAAAAGAAACTTCTTTAAAGAAAGAGATTTTACATAATTGACGAGTAGGAGGGTGACTGAGGATGTGAAGGGAATTTCCCATTTTATGTTATGTTCAGGTTTCCATCTAAATAAGAGTAAATCTGCAGAAAGTCCTGCAGCTGGTCAAGCCAAGTGAAATTTTACTCTGAGCATAAGGTCAGCAACATTAGTCACTGCTGGGCAGAGTGACCAAAAAAAAGGGGGTGGAAAAGGGATAAAGTCAGAAGAAAGTCTAACAAGAAAAACACTCATCCTTCTTGAAAGCAGCAAGGAAATGGAGTCTCCTGCTCCCCAGGATTGCTTCTAGCAGTAATGGAGCCACCAGGACAACAGTCCATGTGTGGTTCCCACTCCATGGAGAAACCAGGAGACTTTTCTAGGCTGAGTGGAAATGTGTCTTATATCCATCCATGCCAAGGAAATAAAACTGTGGGATCCCACACCCTTAGGAAAATTCAGACCTGGATCAGTGCATGGCTGATCTCAGTCACTGTATGGGATCCAACAAAAATTCTGGATTTAAATTTTAAAGAAAGGTTTGTCAGCATCCAAGCTGGGCAATCAGGCTGAACTGTGATGCACACATATGTGTGTGTGCAGATATTTGCACTCGAGCTGTGCTGCTTTTGTGTTCTCTCCTGTTCCACCACTCACTAAAGTGGCTGCATATCTTTTATCAATGGTCTTTTATGAATTTTAGATGTAACCAACATAACTAAATCCTCCTGCTATTATGGGAATGGGGAGTTAATGATCCCTTGGTCCCCACTGGTGCATTTTAGTGCAATCAGGGTTTTTCCCTAAGAACTGGGGAGTCTTATCTGTGTGCTAAGACACAGGAAGTGAGAATTTGCATCAGTTTTGCTCAGATTTAAGACCAGCTTAGGCAAGTGTTGTCTGAATTGGATTTACTCATGGATTTGGGTTAATAACTATGCAGAGTATAAGGCAGGAGCTGTCTAACTCCAATGGCTGCCCTTGTGAAATTGTCACCTCCACTTGGGAAGGAAAAGGTCCCCACTAAACTGAAGCTGCCCCAGGCCCAGAAAACAGAGGGTGGGTCCAGTCTGAGGGGATTTTGTGCCCCTTTTCCTCCCTTTGCAGAGAAACTTGAAGGGCCCAGTGGCAACCTGTTCCATCACATCCTGAGTCACCATTTCCAGCCACACCCGCCCTGGGCTTTGGCACATTACATCACACCCGCCAAGGGATGAAATCCCTCCAGCTCATGGAAACAAACACGGAATTTAAAAACTGAGCTCCATGTTGATGAGCAGCCTTTGCATTTAAACTGAGTTGTGACCTGGGGTGTTAATCATCCTCGCAGTGCAAATACTGAATAATGTTCTGGCATGGCTTCTCCCACTGCAGATTCTTGCACAACAACAAGATTTCCAGGATTCATCCAGGGACATTCTCTCAACTGGAATCCCTCAAAAGGCTGTAAGTGAAAAACATTGCCTGCAAAGAGGACTTGTTTATCTTCAATCAGATGGGCAGGACCTGAGGAAGAATGTGCCTGGTTGGCAAAGCTTTTAGGTGTTGCACTTCTAAGGCCACTGCTAAGTTTATAAAACAGTTTTGATTGGACCTGAAAGCTTATTTAACCAGTTAGAAGTTTCTTTATGCTAGTGTCTAATTATAATCAGCTTACAGCTTAATAATGCCACAGGAATGAACGTTCCTGGAAAGTCTTCACAACAGTTTGAACCCATAAAACATCCCTGAAAAATGTAGAAAGTCCAGGTCACGGATATGACCTTGAACATGTCTCTAGGTCAGTATCTAACATGGAAAGAAAAATCATAGTCATAAAAGAAAAGGATTGTTTTCTAGATTGAAATTAGTCAGAGGGGTGCCAAGGTGCATGAATCTCTTTCCAAGCAGGATATCCCCAGAGTGCTATTCCCACATAACCTGTCTGTCTCTTAAGCTTACTTCTCTCCTGCTTAAAAGCCCAGAGCTTTACTTTGGTTTTATGATCTCTGGAAATAAGTTCTATGATGTGTTTGGGGGGGAGATGGAAATGGAAAAGGTAAAGAATTTTGGTGTTCTGCCATCATTTTCAAGTGCAATAAAATAATGTATTTCTCACTGCAGCCCTCAGTGATTTCTGCAAGCAGGTAAAATGCTTCACATCTCTTTAACAGGGAATATCTTGTGAAATGCTGTCTCTTGGTGCCAGAGAAAAAGCTGGGGTGTCTATAAAATACTCAGTCATGGCCCTGTGTGAAATCTCACATTCTCAAATATGTGACCCTGAAAGTGTTAGACTTTTCTTCCCTGCTTTTCTTTTCTTTTTTCTTTTTTTTTTCCTGATGGCCCAGACCCATGGACTGTAAAACTGTCAGTGGGGAAAGAGGCACCAACTAATCCCTCTGTAGTCCTTATTTATCCTCATGGACAGCACTGCTCGTAGGAATGAGGTCAGTGCAGGGAAGAGGCTGGGGGCACTGGGAGGTCACTGGAGCTCCATTTGCTGTGGTTCAGGCTTGTGTTGCAGTAATAAAAGTTCTTCTGGTTGTGCAGAAATGCTGCAACCTCTCACAGCTGGTTACAGAAAGGGATTGATTCCATCCACACAAAAATCAAGGGGGAGGTTTTTTTGAAGCTAAAAGATAGAAGTTGTAACAGAGGCAGTTCTTACAGAATTCAGTAAAGGTTGAAATCTCCATGCCAGGGTAAACCCTAATATTTCAGTGTCTCAATTAGTCCAAAAATGCATAATCCAGTTTAACTGAATAATTTCTATTTGAAGCTGGAATGGTTGACCGTAATGTTAGTTTTACAATTAAATCCTTCAACTTGGTTAAGCATCCTAGTTAACCATCGTGGCGATGAGATATCTCAAATTCTCACTTGGGGTATAATCAAATGCAGGGAAAACCACCCAAGTGACCCTTCACTCTGGAGGACTGTCCCCTTCCTGCACCTGGAGAAGGAGGCAGTGCGGCACTTGCAGGCTGGGCACTGAGCTGGGCACTGAGCTGGGCACTGAGCTGCCTTTCCCTGGCTGTTGCAGGCGGCTGGACTCCAACTCTCTGTTCTGTGACTGTGACCTGCTGTGGCTGGCGGAGCTGCTGAAGAAATATGCAGAGCAGGGCAGCATCCAGACAGCTGCCACCTGCGAGGCTCCCCGCGAGCTGCACGGCCGCTCCATCGTCACCCTGACCGCCCAGGAGCTCAGCTGTGGTGAGTGAGGTCAAACCCCTGCACTGGCCACCCTCAGCTCCTGGAGCTGGGCTTTGCTCTGGGAATTGCTCTCTCCACTCCTTTTCCTCCCTCTTCCCTCTCCTGGCATCCTGGTTTCTCCCTCCTTCCGTGGTGAAATGGGGAAATCCCTGTGGGGCTGGAAACTGGAAACCTGTGGGAGAGCATTAGTAGATATGTAGCTGAATGCTTTGTTTGGCTGTGGTGTAACTGATGGCATTTGTTAGGCTGTTACTCTTTAAATTTAGAATTTTAAATCGGATTTTGTTCTGAAAAGCCCCCAAATTAGTTATTTCACATAGAAAAAGACAGAACTCTGATTTTTAAGTGGAGGTTGGCACAAGTGTTCTGTGGAACTTCACTGCTGGTAGAGTCAGTTTGAGAAATTCCCACTCACATGGGCTGGCTGTTAGCATCCCTCCTGGATATGCCAGTCCAGCTGTGCACAGCTGGACTGTGAGCCAAATGTGTGAGCTCAGCTGGATTTTGAAGAGCTCTCCATTGAATTCAGCTTGTTTGTGTAAAAAATCGTGACCATTTCACAGCTTAATTTGGGGCACAGCCATGCAAAGAGTTGAATTGGCACAAATGGGTCTGTGACCTCAAGGGAGGGGGGAATAGGAAGGGCCTAGGGAAAGCAGCTGGGGACACATGGAGTGGCTGTGCCACACAACAAGCTGTCCCCAACACATTCCTTGTGCCACAGTACAGCTGTTAGAGCAAATTTGTTCTGGTTTAGGCATGGGCACACAGTGGGATGTCTGTCAAATTAGCCAGAGCATCTGGTGGGAAGATTTTGCTGGCATTTGGCTTTCACTCTGGTGATGTGCCAGCTGGGAAGACAAATGACAGAGTTCAGCACAGAGCTCTATCCATGCAGGTGGCTGATATCTGAGTCAGTCTGAAAGCTGCTGGTACCATTAACCCCTGGCTTTGAGCAGCTGTGAGCCAGAGGAGTAAATCTGCCCTGGGTTTGTACTGTGGGGCTGTGCTGGGTTTGGGCTGTGCTGGGTTTGCCTTTGGGGATTTTTTCTGAGTCATTAACTTGTGGTCTAAGGAGTGAGGACATTGACCTTCCACTGGAGGACGTGACAGGTCTCAATTCTAGGAATAATCCATCTTGTTTTACTGTATTACTGGTGAGCATGCAGACTGTGAAATGGGTAAGCTTTTCGCTGAATCAAGATCAAGCACTCCAGGGCGTGTCCATGAATTCCTCCCTGTTTTACCACATCCTTTCAATGTTTAACTTGCTTGGTGCTTGAGTACATCCCAAAGTGAAGCACACAGTGAAAGGCTTGGCTGGATAGGAGTTGGATGATGAATTAGGGACATAATAAATGAAATCCTGTTGGGAGGGAAGTGGTGTGGTTTGCAGGGAGCTGGCTCTGTTCAGGTGGAGAAGGGAGCTGCAGGCTGCCAAGAGGAGAAAAACAACCCAAGTGAGGATGCTACTGACTTCTTTGCTTATTTGGGGGGAAGACAGGGATTAGTTCTTTAACAAACCACTGCCCAGTCAGGCCTGTGGGAACTGACCCACTGCCCAACATACTGAGAATAGGCACAGCAACTTCAGTTCCCCAGGGATTTTACAGGGCTCAGGTGAATGATGCTATTCCTTCACAACATTTGCAGGTGTTAGTGAGAAGTTTTGGACTGATTCTGAGTGGATGCTGTTGTGCCTGGGGCTCTGCTGGTGATTGTTTTCTGGGGCATTGCAGGATGGGTGTTGCAGGATGGGAGTTGTGTGCTCCACCATACCCCAGCTGGGCTGCAGGTGGTTTTGTGCTGCTTTGGACTGGGTTGTGTTCAAATGGTGTTTTTCAGAGAGGCCTCGAATAACCTCAGAGCCCCACGACGTCGATGTGCTCTTGGGAAACACAGTTTATTTCACCTGCAGGGCAGAAGGAAACCCAAAGCCTGCCATTATTTGGCTGCACAACAAGTAAGTCACACGCAAGGAGCCCTGGGGTGGCAAAGGTTTTCAAGCACTGGGCTCTTCAGTGCCTGCCTGTAATTACAAAAGCTGTTTCACACAATGTTAAAAAAAGAAAAAGAAAAAAGAAAAATAAGAAAAAAGGAAAAAGAAAAAATGAAAAAAGAAATGTTTATTCCATGGGTTATATTTACCTTCCCTTTAACAGCATTCTCTGGTGACCACATAATCCAAGTGGTGTTTTCGTCTGCATTTGAAATATTTCATCTGCATTTGTAATGGATTCCAAGAGCTTATAACTTTTCTATAAACATACTCTGCAGGCTGAAAGCAACTGTCTTTTGATCAGGAGAAAAATAAAATTAGTGTTTCATGTTGCTCTCAGCCACCATTCTTGCCATTTTTTAACTGCCAAAATGCATCTCACTAAAGGCTGATCTTGCTAGGTATGAGGTTTTGTCCCAAAGGGAAAAATTGCTGTGCTCCACTGAAGGACAGAATTTACAAATTATTGTCTGGGTTATGTGCTAGATGCTGAAGTGTTCTGGGAAATGCTACACAATAAAATATTCTGTGCTCAGCCAGTTGCCCACTCTGGAAGTGAAGCTGCTTTGCTGCTTTATGAGCTTCTTGTCTGGTGAAGCCTGAGCAGGGCTTGGTTATTAATAAAAATGATCAATGTGTGCTTCTTCAGCAAACCCCCCACCAGGCAGAGTTTCAGCCCAGAGCAAAAGTTTATGGCTGAGTTAAGTCCCTTTGGAAGGAAGGTTTTGTCAGGGAAATGCTGGCAGGCTCCCAAAGACAGCATTGTAAGAAGGGTAATGATAATAAATGTTCCACAAACGAGATATGACTGGAGTGAGGAGACACCAAGGGAATTAAATAAATGCCCAGCAAGCAGATTAGATTGCATAGTGGGTTCAGCCTTTGTCCTAAGGGGAGAGAGGTCCTTTCTTCCCTTTCAATCATCTGCAGCCATCCAAGATTCCTTCGTGCTGGGACAAATGGGATGCAGCACTGGGATCTTCTGCCATGGGCTGGGATCCAGGAGTCACAGGTCATTGCAGAAAGAAGGAAGATGTTTCACAGCTCTCGGGCTGGGTTGGAGTCCAAGCTGGGTTGGGGTCCCATGGTGACTTCTCAGAGTTTTTGATCCCCTGAGGCCTCTGAGCCTTGAGTTTGAATAGCAATGGCTGCACACAATAACAGTACTAATTGTAATAATTCATTGGTAAATTTGATCTTAGTGAGCAAGGAGAACAGGCTTTCTGGGCCAGGATGCCCTGACAATGGCAGTGATGCCGTGACATGGGAACAGAGTGCTCTCCTGATGGGCTGTAAATGTCCTGTGCAATCAGTGAGGAGAGAAAAAGCCACTCACACAGGGAGGAAATAGGAACTGGAGCTGCAGTTCAGTGCTGTGAATCAGAGTTCTTGCTGCAAATTTCAGGAAGTCTCAGAATGCCTCCAATGAACACCAGCTTACTGCAATGCAAGCAAAGCTCCTGATCCCCCCAGCAGCTCGAGGGGGAATTACCAGTCTTTATTCCTTTCAGATTTTGCCTGTTTGTGGCTGTTTTTCAGCAACAAGATTGACATGAAGGATGACAACCGCCTGAACCTGTTGCAAGATGGGACTTTGATGATCCAGAACACCAAGGAGTCGGACAAAGGCATCTACCAGTGCATGGCCAAGAACATTGCAGGGGAGGTCAAGACACAAGAAGTTGTGCTGCGCTATTTTGGCACCCCATGTAATTGAGCTTTGTGCACCCCTTGATGACCAAGATCGGGTTGGGGATGGGAGAGGAGCTAAATCAGAGTCAGTCCCAGCTTTGTGTGTGCCAAGATGTTCTTGATGTGCTGGGGGAGGCCTGAATTTTTCCCAGTGGAGTGGGAAAAAGGGTACTTAGTGATTAAAGGTAACTTGGGACTGGGGAGGGAGTTTGAAGTCTGGGATAAATTCTGCAGCTCGAGTGAAGGGGACACAGGTTTGGGGATGCTCCAGCACTGAGTGAGTGGGTGTGAGGAGGTGGTAGGAAGATGCTAGGGGCACTGCTCACTCACAGCAAGGATTTGGATGTCAGGGAAGAGCCAGGGTACTGCTGGCTGGCTTACAGAGAAATCCAAGCAACTTCTATCCATCAGTGAGCAGGCAGCAGCAGTTTCTAAAGCTCTCCTTTCCTTCCAGCCAAGCCCACTTTTGTGATCCAGCCACAGAACACTGAAGTGCTGATTGGGGAAAGTGTCACCCTGGAGTGTGGGGTCTCTGGTCACCCCCACCCTCGCATCAGCTGGACCCTTGGCACAGGCTCTCCTTTGCCGCAGGATTCCCGTTTCACCATCACCAGCTCGGGAGGACTCTTCATTCAGAACGTCACCTTCTCGGACCAGGGGCAGTACAACTGCAATGCCAGCAACTCTGAGGGATCCATCCAGGCCACAGCAAGGATCATAGTGCAAGGTGAGGGACCCAGGCTGATCCTGTAACGATTCGGTGACATTTCTGGGACAAAGTTGTTTGAGTATATTTAAATCTCATGACTGGTTCTGCTGCCATGAGCTCCGTGAGTTTGCTGAGTGTTTCCTGCTGCTCAGTCATTGCTTTCCCTTCCAGATGCTCCCAGGTTTCTCGTCATTCCCACGGATCAGACAGTAACTGAGGGACAAAGCGTGGATTTTCCCTGCTCTGCTGAGGGTCACCCTCCCCCAGTGATCACCTGGACCAGGGCAGGTATTGCCTCACTTGACTCGTGTTTTCTCTCTCCCATGCCATCCTCCATGAGGTATGAGTGGGAACAGCTGATGGCCCAGGGTGGTGACTTGCAGGGGTGGCACAGGACAAATTGTGAACAGCACAGACCTAGTCCCACTGGGAGGTGTGCTGTAGATCACCAAGGATGGTGCTAAGCACTGAGGAAGGAGCCTCTTAGGTCTCTGTCAGAAGGAAGGAGAGTGGTGGTTTGTATCAGCAGGAAACCCATGGAAAGCCTCAAAATTCTTCCCACGGTGGTTTCCCACCTACCCTGAAAAGGCAAGGTCTGGACACTCTAGGTCAGTGGATGTCAATCACAGAATTGCTGGAGCTGGAAAAGACCTCTAAGATCAAGTCCAACCTTTAAACCAAAACTGCCATGTTCCCCACTAAACCATGTCCCAAAATGCCAAATCTACACATTTTTTACAACACTTCTAGGCTGATGATTCCACCACTTCCCTTGGCAGTAGCACCATGTGCCAGCTCTCTGTCACTGTCCTTGATTTGCTGCCCGTGGGGAACATGTTGCAGAAGGGCACCATTCACTGACACACCTCAGAGTTTTCTCTTAGCTTAGGAAAAAGGATTTTGGGACAACAGGTGGTGGTGAACTTTTAAATTCTCAAATAATTGTTAGCGCTGGCTCCACTGAACTGATCTCATCCAACACTTTCTGGGATAGAAGCCAATAATGCTTGGCCCAGAGGTCCTCCAACTTTTTCTTATGCTTCACAAGCCATAATTAATGGTTTAGTGCTGTGGAGAGTTTGTGGGTATTGTGTTCCAGCTTCCACAGCAATGGCCCTGACACGGAGTTAAGAAGGACCAGCTGAAATTCTGCTCTGCCAGCATGTTCTCCATCTCCTTTAACCTGTTTTCCTCCACTTCCCAGAAAATGTATTTTAGACATGTGGAAAGGAGCACAGTGACAAGAAGAAAGGATTATAACTGTTTTGTGACCAGGTTTGCATTCGGCAATCTAAAAATCCAAGATCAGCCAGGCTTTACAATGCTTTCACATGCTAAAAGCAAAACAAAAGAAGAAGTGATGGAGCACTGCTCATCTAAAAGCCACTTTCGACAGAGTGGAGGGATTTTGGTATTTGGGATGATTAAATAGAGGATGAATAAATGGAGGATAATTGACTGTATTAAAAAAAAGTTGCTCAACCGATAAGTTTTGATAATTTTATTAGGATTTGTTATAGCAGTTTAGTTTTCAGCTTTTTTCCTGAAATAGAGAAAATATTGAAACAGTTTCCAGAGCAAAGAAAATCAGACCAGCAAATTTAGAAAGACAATGCCAAATATTCCCATTTATTTGATGAAACAGCCAATTTGGATAGTTGAACACTGACTTGCTATCCATCAGGGGTCACTAAATCTGCAGGTTGCACTAAGATAATACTTAGGAGGAAAGAAAAAGGGTTCTAATTCTTCCCAGCTGATCAGACAACTCAGTGTGCTAACGATGGTATTTCAGGGCAGTTGGTGTTGGGAAGGAAATAAAAAGTGTAACTCACACAGACCCCTCCAGCAATGCTTCTGCCTTCAAAATCTAGAAACAAAACAACACCCTTTCAAGACAATATTAATATTGGAAGTAATATAAAAGCGAGTCTTAAATTGGAGGTCTCCAGGTGCAAATATGGCAAAATACATGCTGAAAATGCACACATGTCGAAGCACATGCGAAACAGGGCAAATACAGTTTTATAAGTTCAGCAAATTAGCACAACTGACAAGAATCCCCAGTTAGAAACACAGGTAATGAAGTAATTCTGCCTTTTGGTGTAACCCCTCCTGAAGCTCCCCTCCCTGCTAGTTGTTTATGTCTAATACATGAGAAAGTGTCTTGGGAAGGTGCCTTGTCCTTGATTCCCATAAGAAGCAAGATTAGAACTGTCCCTCAGGAACTTTTTGTCTAGTAGGAAAAGTGCTGGAGTTAGGAAACAATATAACAACAACAGAGCCGTGAAAATATAATCTACAGAGCCGCGAAACGATACGAACAACATATAAAAGAAAAAATCATTTTACCATCTGCGGGATGAGGAATATCGCGAGTAATTAACGAGCTGCTCGTTCTCCCAGGTGGGCCTTTGCCGAGTGACCGGCGGCACAGTGTCCTGGCCACGGGCACGCTGCGGCTGGCCCGGGTGGCCCTGCACGACCACGGGCAGTACGAGTGCCACGCCATCAGCGCCATCGGCGTCAGGACCCGCCAGGTGCAGCTCTCGGTGACACCGCGAGGTGAGCTGGGCACACGGGGTGACGGTGATTCGGTGTTACGGTAAATAACCGTCTGAGCAGGCAGGGAGGTGTCGCCTTTCCTATGGGATGGGGTTTTGCTCTTCTCTGGGAATGAACATCCAGCCATGAGAGCTCCATCAGCTGGTGGGAAATATTGGAGAGGCTTCCAGAGAGCCAAGGTTTGTATGTTGAAATAACCTGCTGCAGTCTGGGAGATGTCCTCGAGAAAATTGCTTTGGTAAAGGAAAACCGCATAATTTGCAAAAAAATTATTTTAATTAAACTCTTACTAGTACTTTTTTTTTTTTTGGCTAGTTTAAAATTTTGTCTTTCCTAAAGAATTAATTGTCAAATTCTTTTTCAAACAAAATGTTCTGCAAAGCAAGATGTTTCCTTCTAGCAAACATTTTAATCTGTCTCTAGATACATTTCTCTTAAACATTACCTACCAGGTCATAGGTTCAACCTAAATTTAGGTATTCTAAAATCAAGACTATGTAAAACACAAGTCACACAGGGATGCTTTTGCTTAATTAAAGCTTAACTTCTTTATTTTTCTTAATTTTTTAAAGCTCTTGCTTAATTTTCTTCCTTTTCCCCCATATAAATAATTATTCTAAATAAGCAAATGTCCCTGCTTGTTCACAAACAGGGCACAAACAGGTTTTACTAATGGCAGACTGGAGGGAAGGAAACTCTCTAAAAGCACGAAATTAGTGCTGCTTCAAGCCCAGAATTCACAGAATATTTTAAGACCAGCAAGATCAATATAATTACTTAATCTGGCCTGAGTAACATTTAAGAGAGCCTCATCCGATAATTCCTGAAACAAGTCATGATCCTTGTTTCAGCTGGAGCATCTTTTCTAGAAAGCTTTTTTTTATTAAGAATTACGGATTTTAAATGATGAAGCACATTCCTGTGTAATCACCCCAAGTGGAGATGCAGAGGAGCAGAAAATAATGAACATAAATTACATAAATTAATGAAAACAGAGCTTGGTAGTGAGACAGAGAGCAAAGTGTGAGCTGCTGCCCCTCTGCCGAGCCCTTGCAAGAGCAGCAGCTCAGCAGCTCTGCTTTGCCCATGCTGAGATGTTTTTTCACACTCAGATTTCTCTATTTTGCTTGATGCATTTTTCACCCCAGTGACTTTTTTCCCTGTGTTGCACAGTGATCCCAGTGTTCCTGCATCCCCCCCAAGACCTGGTGGCAGAGACAGGCCAGGACGTTTCCATTTCCTGCGCGGCCCAGGGAGACCCTCGGCCCACCATAACCTGGGTCAAGGTATGTGAGGATTTCATGTCACTGGGGAGAGGGACAGCTCCCCTGAGAAAGAATTAAACACTTCTCTCCTTCAATACCTCTCCCAGCTTCAGTAGTTACAGCAGTTTGGGCATGGCACATAGGGTAAAGACTGACATTTCTGCTGGTTTGGGGGCATTTGGACTTGATGTTGTGCTGTGAAGGTTCTGTGAGAGCACCAGGGCTAGCTCTGGCTCCAGCCAGCCCTTCTGTGCCCTGTGGGGAGTTCCTGGTCTGGTCCTGGGTAAGGAGCTGTGCAGGGACCTCCTCACCCTGGGTGCTGTCAGGAACAGGTGTCCTTGGGCAGCTCTCTGGTTTCTCTGGAAGAGCAATGCTAACATCTGGTGGCCACATTTGTTCATCACATCCATCCCTGGGTTTGCTGAGCAGGCTGAAGGCTGGGCTGGTGGGAAGCTTTCCATGCTCTGACACCATTTCTGTCTTTTGATGGTGCAACAGGAGGGCATCCAGATCACAGAGAGTGGCAAGTTCCACATCAGCCAGGATGGAACCCTCACCATTCAGGACCTGGGGGTGGCAGACCAGGGCAGATATGAGTGCATAGCAAGGAACCCTTTTGGCTTCACCTCGAGTGCCATGCAGCTCACCATCACAGGTACTGTATCTCCTGTGCTCCCCTGAGCCTCCTCTGGCTCCTGTGTCCTGACAGCCACGCTGTGACCAGATAATTCTGTAAGGAATGATTTCTTCAGCTTCTTTGCAGACAGGTCCCTTGGATTGGAGTCACTCCATTGTGAAAGCCCATGCACCTCCCAGCTGCCCCTCGCTGTTTGCTCAGCTGAGCTGCAGTTGCTCCCTGCAAAGCCAAAGGTGTTATCTTAAACCTCCTCCTGCAAGCCCAGCTGTCAGTGTCCATGTAGTTATTGCCTCTGCTGGGAGGGAGAAAATTATTAAAAAGTGCCAACATGCTCATAAATCATCATCTGACTGACACCTCTCATGCCAGGGGAGGGAGGAGCAGAACAACATTGTCACTGCAAATACAGGGATTTAAATGTCTGCTCAGACATAGAATCACAGAATCAATAAGGTTGGGAAGGACCTCCAGGATTATGAAGTCCAACCTTAGACCAAATATCACCATTGGGGATGGGAAATAGTGCTCTGGTTTTCAAGCTCCTGCTCCGTGCATTAGGGTAGCTGTAATGAACAAGGAGGAGTAGCTCTGCTCTGCTGGTCAAACCAGAGGTCAGGAGTGGAAATTGTACCTCTTAGAGGGTAGGGAAAGCTGGCAAATGAAAAAAATTCAAAGGCAAGCAAAAAAGTTTAAAATAGAAGTAAAGAGCTGTTCCAGCAATAGCCAGAGTGGATAGTGAGTTGCTTCTTAGATGAATTTAGTAACATTTTCCACACAGGGATTGTATGCAAGGAGCTGAAAATGGTCTGAAATGCCTTTGCTGTTTGAAATTATCCCTGAGATAATTTCTGTGGTTTATTCTTGATTGATGCCTCATTTACCAGCTGGCTGTAGCATGCACCAGTAGCCATCTGGGAACTGGTTTGTTCAGCTGTGACAAAGGCCCTGGCTTAATAAATGCATCCTGTAGTAATTTGGAAGAACTGATGCCTTTACTTCTGAAGTTATTCCAACAACAGCATTGTTTTTTGGGTTTTTTTTTTAATTTAAAATCATGTAGTGGACGTGTTAACACTAACTTTGAACTATCTGTTACCATAAATATATATGAATTTTCAATAATTATTAAGTGAAGTGTTCCACAAGAAGAAAATGAATGCATGAGCAATACATTTAAATTCATTTCATGGCTTTCAGAAGTACTTTTGTGGGAAGTAAATACATTATTTTGGATTAACCAACTGTGATTTTTACATTTTCTTTTTGCAGTTTAACCACTATCCAAAACAGGCATTTCTTTGCAAAGCTGTACAGGAGAAAACTCTGAATATGTGTCCACAGGCATCTCCTGAAAAAGACACCTCTTTCAGGCAGTTTATGTTCTTCAGAATCCCTGCCTTAAAAAATAAATCCATGGCACTTACATCACAAACCTAAATGCACTTTGCTTTGCAGTGAGGCCACTCTGGGGCTGCTGCTGGTGCACAGATTTTCTTGAGATTGGAAAGCCAATTGATATTGAAATAAATCGAGGGTGTTTTGTTGTTTTTTTCCTGTTTTGGGAAGCCACGGACGTGGGTCGGAGTGGGGACACGTTTGTGGCCACGTCGCTGCGCGAGGCCATCAGCAGTGTGGACCACGCCATCAACTCCACCCGCACCGAGCTCTTCAGCAAGTAAGTGTGGGAAGTGCCTCCAGCTGGGGCCTGAAGCAGAAAAGTGATAAAACCCACCAGAAATGAAGCTTTCTCAAAGCTCCTTTTATCACTGACAACCCGCGAATGAAAGCTATGGGGTTGTTGGAGATTGAAGCTGCGCCATGTAGGATGTGATAGAGCTTCCCAACAGGGATTTGGGATTCTGGAAAAATGAGATACATGAACATCATCTCTTATGTGACTTCTATCTGCATTTTGTCAGCTGGGGTTGGTTCTGGAGATAGTGAATAGAAAAAAAATAATCAGCATAGTCATTTTATGAATGCAACTGGCTTTGTGAAGGGTGAACAGAAATAATAATATAAAAATTCTAACAATTTCCTCAGTAAAAAATAAATTCTCAAGTGAATATGATTCCCTTCTCTTCTACCCCAATATATGTTTTTATTGGAAGGAAGGACAGCTTGTATTAAGCCCAAACCCCTCTGGGTTTCAACTGTTGAAAAGTGAAAAAATAAATTTGCTATCGCAGGAAAAACCCAGAGATACTGAGGGAATTAAATATGTGCACTTTCCGGGGGAAAAATATCCTTTCTTTAATCATCTGCAATGTGCAGGCAAGCCACATTGGCCTTATGCACTAATTTGGGGGCCAAGTGCCTGGCCAAGCTTAGAGTCTGACTCTTGCTGCCTGTAGGGTCTCAATGCCCTGAGCAGAGCTGATTAATTTTAATGATCCTGCATAATTTTTAATTCCTAAAAACAGGCGCCCCAAGACTCCCAATGACCTCCTGGCCCTGTTCCGCTACCCAAGGGACCCCTACACCATCGAGACAGCCAGGGCAGGGGAGATCTTTGAGAGGACCCTGCAGCTGATTCAGGAACACGTGCAGCAAGGGCTGATCGTGGACATGAATGTCACAGGTAGGAGAGATTTCATTTCCTTTCCTTTCCTAATTTTGTGCGTAGGATGAAATGAAAATAATGATGTGTACACATCCAGGAAGCTTTAAAAGTGCAGCGGTGTGTCAATAAACCAGATAAATGTTGGGTGTATCAAGAAATGTGGTGTCTGAGTTGGAATTCTTTCTATATCTCATGGTTTTCCTAACAACTGGAGTGCTGGTCTTGTGTTCACCGAACCAATTTGATACCCAGGAAAATGTTTTAGGTCCCTGTTTGGTAAAGCTTTCTAAGGTGGCTATAAAAGCTCTAATCCTTAAAAATTATTAACCATCTAAATTATAAAGGCGTACCTTTGTGGATCTGAAGTTCAGACCCTCAACAGCATGGTCTGAGATATTTGCTGCCCTCCAAATGGCAATGACATCAATGCTATGAACTCTGGGTGACGTTGGGTGACATTTGGGTGACGTTAGAGGAAGGGGGAATATCCCTCCTCTGTCTCTACTACTTTGACCTCTGAACTACAAACTCAGGTTCCTTTGGCTGAGGCAGGATAGCAAACAGCAAAGCAATGTAACACCAAATATACCTAATGAGATCCAAGCATCCAGCAGCTGAAAAACTTGCTAGCTGATATACAGCAAACATTCCCATCCACTGCATGCTTCTACCTATACGTGTGAATCATCATGTAGCAGGCATGTGTGTTTAGGGCCTGTAAATATTTTTTTCTGCCTGGATGTATTCCAGGGTGCGAGGAGTCTCTCTGCAGGCAGCAGGTCTGGTCTGGGCTGGTTGGACTGCCAGCTTCTCCTCCTCATTGCCCTGTCAGCATCCACACAATGCAGCGTCATTCAGCGCTTTCACATGGTGCAGCAGCGCCCTGGCAGTCACCCACGGCTTCCTGCTGCTCGTCACGTAGAGCTTGGGTGGGTGATGGAGCTCGTGGTGGCAGCAATAACCCAGAGAGCCATAAAATAAACCCAGAATAGGGACCGAGACCACCCCCATGCTTTGCTCTGCCAGTCACAACATTCCTGGTTTCCATCTCTGTGCAGTTTGCACTAAACTCTTTCCCCCTTCCTTTTTCCTCTGTGGGCCTGTTGCAATCCTGCACTTCCTTTGTTTCCCATAAATTCCACAACAACAACATGCTCAGAGACCTGGCCTTGCCACGCCCATCCTGACAGGGGTTTTCAGTCAGAGCTGTTCTGTGGGACAGTGGGAACCAGGAGGCTGCAGGGGATGCTTCACCTGGTGCTTTGCCCTTCCCTCTGCAGGCTATCGCTACAACGACCTGGTGTCCCCTCACTACCTGACCATGATCGCCAACCTGTCAGGCTGCTCAGCCCACCGCCGCACACCCAACTGCTCTGACATCTGCTTCCATAAGAAGTACAGGACCCACGATGGCTCTTGCAACAACCTCCAGCACCCCATGTGGGGTGCGTCCCTCACAGCCTTCCAGAGGCTCCTCAAACCTGCCTACCAGAACGGATTTAACCTCCCCCGAGGGTTTTCCTTAGCAGAAGATGCCAGGGATCTGCCTCTTCCTCTACCTCGCCTGGTCTCCACTGCCATGATCGGCACTGAGACCATCACCCCTGATGACCAGTTCACTCACATGCTCATGCAGTGGGGTCAGTTCCTGGACCACGACATGGACCAGACAGTGGCAGCCATCAGCATGTCCCGTTTCTCAGACGGAGCCCCTTGCAGCGAGGTGTGCAGCAACGACCCTCCCTGCTTCTCCATCACGGTCCCTGCCAACGACCCCCGCGTGCGGAACGGGCGCTGCATGTTCTTCGTGCGCTCCAGCCCCGTGTGCGGCAGCGGGATGACCTCCCTGCTGATGAACTCTGTCTATGCCAGGGAGCAGATCAACCACCTCACATCCTACATCGACGCCTCCAATGTTTACGGCAGCACAGAGCAGGAATCGCGGGAGCTGCGGGATCTGGGCGGCCAGAACGGGCTGCTGAAGAGAGGGCAAGTGGTGCCCAGCTCGGGGAAGCATCTCCTTCCCTTTGCCGTGGGGCCACCCACGGAGTGCATGAGGGATGAGAACGAGAGCCCCGTGCCCTGCTTCCTGGCTGGAGACCACCGCGCCAACGAGCAGCTGGGGCTGACGGCCATGCACACGCTGTGGTTCAGGGAGCACAACCGCGTGGCCACCGAGCTGGCCGCCCTCAACCCGCACTGGGATGGGGACATGCTGTACCACGAGGCGCGGAAGATCGTGGGTGCCCAGATGCAGCACATCACCTATGCCCAGTGGCTGCCCAAGATCCTTGGGGAGGCTGGGATGAAGATGCTTGGTGAGTACAAAGGCTACAACCCCAATGTGAACGCGGGGATTCTCAACGCCTTCGCCACAGCCGCTTTCCGCTTCGGGCACACCTTGATCAACCCCATCCTGTACCGGCTGAATGAGACCTTCCAGCCCATCCGACAAGGACACATCCCCCTGCACAAGGCCTTCTTCTCCCCTTTCAGGATCATGCAGGAGGGGGGGATTGACCCTCTCCTCCGTGGGCTGTTTGGGGTTCCTGGGAAAATGCGGGTGCCCTCTGAACTCCTCAATATGGAGCTGACGGAGAAACTCTTCTCCATGGCACACTCTGTGTCACTGGACTTGGCTGCTATCAACATCCAGAGAGGGCGAGACCATGGCATCCCACCCTACAATGACTTCAGGGTCTTCTGCAACCTCTCCTCTGCACAGGAGTTTGAGGACCTCCGAAATGAGATCAAGAACTTGGAGATCAGAGAAAAGCTCAGGAGGTACTGTAGCCTGGATGTGGAAGCATCAAAATTACTGGAGACCAGTCAGTGAAAAGCTCCTGCTTCTTCCAGGAAACCCATGGAATAACCTTCCCAGATTTTGCCCCCACAAATGTTAAGATAGGGTAATAGCTGTGGTTTAACAATGGGGTAAGACAAATGAGGTCTCTCCAAGCGATCAGTCTGGTTCTGGGTGGAATGTTGTCAGGCACTGCTGTGGTGTAGTTTGGGAGCACATTGAGCCTTGGAGCTATTTTCCAGTCAGACTAAACTGCGTCCTATCTGCCCTGGCTGCCTCTTCCAAGGCAGGTCTTTATCCCATTGTCTTTTAGATAAAACCATCATAAATATTGTCCAGATGAGTTCCTGACATACAAACTTCTATGCTGGTGTCAGATTTATATTATCTCCACTCTTTGAGAGCCTTTTAACCATTTTTTTAATATATGTTTTCCTGCAGTTTATATGGAACTACCAAAAATATTGACCTGTTTCCAGCACTGATGGTGGAGGATCTTGTCCCTGGAACCAGAGTGGGACCAACACTGATGTGCCTGTTAACAACTCAGTTCAGAAGGCTGAGGGATGGAGACAGGTATTACCATTGGAGTCATCCCAAATCCTTGGTATTCTGTTTGGAAGGTTTTTCTCCTTATAGAGATAAGCAGAATTTGTAATTTTTTATTATTTATTGTCTTATGATATGAGGAACTGTGTTCTCTGTCCAGTGTATTTGCAAAAGCACTTGTCACAGTTACTGTCAAGGTGTCCTTTCTTGATTTAATGATTCTCATTTCATGGCAGAGTATTGGGAATCACTGAGGATGTTCCCAGTATCTCATGAAAATGTTAGAAAATGTCCACAGGAGCTTCTTTCTGATAACTGTTTGCCACTTGTGTGAACAAGACACATCTCTGCCTGGTGATGCACTTAGGGCAGCAGCATGGGGGGTTGTGGGTTCAGAAAACTCCATCTGTGTTTGTAGCCATTTGACACCAGAGCAGATGCTCATTTTGAGGGGTGTGGGTGCTGCCACACAGATGTCAGGGAATCTTCTTCCTCTCCCAGACTCACTCACTCACTCACTCTCTTCCCACTCCTGAGTCACGCTGTGATTACACCCCACTGCAGATTTTGGTATGAGAACCCCGGAGTCTTCACGCCGGCGCAGCTGACTCAGATCAGACAGGCGTCCCTGGCTCGTGTCATCTGTGACAACAGTGACCACATCCAGCAGCTGCAGAGAGATGTGTTCAAGGTGGCATCATACCTGCAGGGCATGGTCAGCTGCGAGGAGATCCCTGCCATGGACCTCCGCCTGTGGCAGGACTGCTGTGAGGGTAAGGAGAGGGATGTTCTGGCTCTGACTGACAGGGGGATCACTCTGGGTGGCATTTGTCACACGCCAGCAGCTTTTGTGAAATGGTAGCTGATTTTGGGCCTCACCGTGAGAACCTTGTGTCAGCAAACGGGTGCAAAGAGAACAGAATATAGAATTGGAATGGAATGGAATAGAATAGAATAGAATAGAATAGAATAGAATAGAATAGAATATTCCAGTTCTAAAGGATCTGCGGCAATCATCCTCTCCAACCACCAATTCAGGGCTGATCAAAAGTTAAAGCAAATTATTAATTATGTCTTAATTATTATTACATCCAAACACTTCTTAAACCCTGAGAGGTTTAGGAAATTGGCCACCTCTCTAGGAAGCCTGTTATCTGCATTTAATTTGTCTGAAGGTCCACCTCCCTGAGGGCTTTGATCTCTAGCTGGGGGAGAGACTGAAAAAGGCCATGATCCCCACCATGTGTCACTTCACAGGTTCATTTGTGAGCCTAAATCAAATCACAGATCCTGCCTTGGTCCCTTTGTGTTCTATTCTGGGTGCAGATGTCCATCTGAGACATCCATGAATTTTGCACACCCTGTTCCACACCTTTGTTGCGTCCTTCCCTCTGGCACAAGAGATGTGTCCAGGGCGGATGGTGCAGGAGAGCAGCACTGCCTTGTGCTGCTGCAATTCCCACAGCCCTGCTTTAAACACCAGTGCTCACTGCAACCTTTCCCTTCCTTCTCTAGACTGTCGGACACGAGGACAATTCAGGGCTCTTTCCCAGAGGTTCCGAAGCAAGAGGTCTCCTGGCTTCAGCTACCCAGAGGAAAACCCTGCCAAGCACAAGCCTGCCTTGCCCAGGTGTAGTATCACCCCTTCCACCTCCATTTTATGAAACAGAAGTTTTTAAAAACAGAGTCCGTTCAGGCCTCTGAAACTGGAACTCTGCAAAGGGCTGGAATCAGGGGTGGATCAATAGAGAGATGCTGAGCTTGTGGCCAGTCCTCCAACACATCAGTGCAGAGCCCAGCTCTCATCTGTTTGGAGGTTTATGTTGGAGAAGGCAGAATGATTCCCTCACCCAGCATGCTGCTCTTTGCATAACCCCTTTCACTTTTTATCCCTGACGCCAGAAACGAGGCGCCTTCCCCAAGCCCTTCCTCCAGAGAGAATCTTGAGTCCCTTGTGGCTGAACTGGAGAAGACAGTCACTTCCCTACGGAAACAGGTAAAACTTGGTGTCCCAATGTTTGTCTTTCAAGGAGTCATGAACCTCAGTGAAGAAAACTTGAGCCAGCATTTTCTTCTTGTGTTTGGGGCAGGTTAAAGATTATCTGTGCAGTGGTGCAGACTGCTTGTGTTTGGGACAGGTTAAAGATTATCTGTGTAGAGGTGGAGACTCCTTGTGTTTGGGACAGGTTAAAGATTACCTGTGCAGTGGTGGAGACTCCTCTCAGAGCTGCTGCTTTCTCATTCCCAGGTGAATGCACTAGAGAGCCAGCTGAGGTGGCACCGCAGGAACACCAACACACAGGGCAAGAAGAGTGAGGACAAATGGAGAAAAAGATGACCATGTTGCCTCTTTGTGTAAGGTCAGTGTGTTTGTTCTGGGCTGGGGCCCAATAGGGTGGCTGTGTGGGGACACCTCAGCAGTGTTCCCATGCAGGAGGGAATGGAGCAATGAGGTGATGAATGGGACATGAGGTAATACACTTAAATGAAGCAGGTTAGACACTCATTTCTGCTGGTAATGATTAGTGACTCACTGGAATGGGTTGTCTGGGGACGTGGTGGCGTATCCATTCCTGGAGGTCTTTTAAGAACTGGTTTGGCAAAGATGGGGAAAGACATAAGTATAGGATGGACCAGGTGGAGTGGGTGAGGTCTCTTGGGCCTTTTCTCCTGGGACTCTGAGTAGATTTCTTCTAACAGCACTTAATATGATAACCCCAAATCCAGCAGCCTCCAAAGGACCTTTGTGGGCAGAGATATCACAAAGCTCAGTGATGGAGTGGATGGACTGGTTCCTCCCCAGGAGAACAAGGACATCTGGGCAGATGGAGCAATCCTCATTTGCTTACAAACTGGCAGAGATTTCCCCCTCCCCACCTGAGTCACTGTGCACCTCACTCTTGAAGGCACCAGTCCTCTCTTTGCCCGAGCCAGGGCAGCAGAGCTGAGAGGTGCCTGTGTAAAGACCCTGCCAGCACCTGCCAGCCTGGGGACACTGCTCAGCAGTGACAGTCCTGGCACAGAGCTGCCAGATCACCAGTCCAGGTGTTCACAGGCACAGAGAGCACAGCCTGAGCTCCCTTTTCCCACTTCCCATGGAGATCCCTGCAGCCTTTAGAGAGGACGAACAGCTCCCCTGTCCCTGGCAGTCTGGAGTGGGTGGATAATAGATTTTACGTGTTGCAAATGATTACTGCAGAGGCAGGAGCAGAGTTGTTCAGAAGTGCTGTTCTGCAGGCAGTCTGTACTAGAAGGAACATTCCCTGGAAGTTAGATTAAAAGATGGGGCAAGCAAAGGCTGCTCCGTGCTGATAATCTCAGCAGAAAGTAGAAAGGGAAAGCCTGGAGGCTGGCCAGGCTGTTTTTCAGCATGATTTGGTATTTTGTTCCTTACAGATTTTTCCCTCAAACAGTGACTCTGCTTTAGAAATGTGGCATAGTGTGCAGTGTGACATATGGGTTGGCTTTTCCTTGCCATTGTTTCAGATCCTTGATGAGCCCTGGATTTACAGGGTCCCTGAAAACTGTGGCTTTAAAGGTTTTCCTGCCCCAGACCTGCCAGGCACTACAAACAGCTCACTCTGCCTCCAGCTGCCCCCACAGAGCTTTTCTGCTTTCTTGTGCCATTTCAGGTGCCCCGTGACCTGCACTCCTGCTCTCCAGCAGCCAGTCCAACCCATCCCTACAGAGCTCAGAGAGCCAACCTGAGACCCCACGATGCTGTGCCTCCTGTCACACCTCCCACACCACTCCCTGTCCCAGGACCACTGTGCTTTTGCCTGTATGGAACCCTCTGCAATGACTTTCTACAAAAGTCAGGGAGTCTCTGAGGGACCCCTTCAGACCCTGGACCCTTCCTGCTTTTGTCAGCCTCCCAGGGATGGGCTCTGCCCTCCATGGTGACAGAGGTGTCTGACAGAGGTGGCACCTCCAAGGTGCCTCTTTCTTCTGTAGCCCCCAGGAAATAGAGACCAATTGAAGCTGCTTTAGTGCCACTGTTCTGCTCTGCTCCTCTTCCCATGCACCACTGTCATCACCTCTTGTCTGAACTGTCCCATGGACACCCATCCCAAACAATTCACTAAGAGGCAAAACCTTTCTCAAATGCACTGTGGTACCATGACACATCTGGAGAAATCAGTAGAAAAAAAAGATAAATGAACATGAAGCCTGGAAGAAAACCCCAGCCATCTTCTGATGCCATCAAAAAGACCAAGAGGAACCTCAGGGTTGGGTGCTTCAGGATGAGGTACCAGGCACAGCATGACCACCCTTGATCTCCAGCTGTGCTTTGCCAGTCGTTGGTGACAAGTGGCACATCCCATGACCCCACGAGTGACCTACCATTCCTCAAAACCATTTTCCTCAGCATGACCTGCATTCCCCAGCTTTCTGCCCCTTTAGGGGCTTAATTGGAATTATGCTTCTCTTCCTATTTTTTCCCCTCCAAAATGGCTGTTTGCTGGAAGACGTATTTCAAGTGTAGACGTAACAGGACCTGGAACAGAACCTCAGCTAATTAGGTGTAATGGGCACTCTCATTAGTGGAGGGGAGCTGCTGGTTTCTGTCAATTAGGCTGGGAGGCCACGCTGTGGTGTTTGACACACGGGTGGATGCAAAGTGCTGTTTGTGTTTATGGCTCCCAGGTGCTCTGCAGCCAAACCAGGGCTGTGCAGGCAGCTCTGCTGCTCAGCTCTGCTGGCTTTGGTGCTCTTTGGAGGTGCTCTTTAGTGGTGCTACAACTGAAGTCTCTGTGTACCCACCACAACCCCAAATCTGTGGACAGATTGGTTTTTAATACGTGGTCACAGGGACTGAAGACAAAATACTTGATGCATCAGATATCTGTGCCTTCCTTATCTTTATCACTTTTCCTGTATCCTCCCACTTTCTTTCCCACAGCAGAAGGACCAGAAACTTCCATGAACCTGCTTTTTCTTCTTTACGTCTTTGTTGGGTTTTTAAAAATTTTTTTAGGTGTTTTATAGTACCAAAAGGGATTCAAAGCAGCAGGGATGCTCCTGGAACTGAAAAGGAAAATAAAAAAAAGACAAAGATACTAGAAAAAGGCTGTGATTTATCATCTCTTTCCTGGCATGGGGCTGAGCTGTGCTGTGTGTCCTGTGCAGACAGAGGTTTGCAGGGATGAGTCTGTGCTCTGCATGTCTGGTAGGCTCAGCTCAGAGGCAGTATTTAGTCCTGAGGGTTGTTTGTCATTTGGAAGTACTCTTTCATTTAGGTGCAAATCAAGATCCAAAGCCTTGCGTGTAAGAAATCAGCAGCACTTGTCTATCACTGGTACCACTGGAGAACCTAATCTGGCAAAGGTGAATAAAGGTAAATCAATCCACAGCCTCCTTCTGCAGACCAGAAATTTAGTGAGTCCTCATTCAAAAAAGTGAGGCAAAAATGCTCCATGCATTTTTGGATCTGATCAGATCTTTTTTCAGGGCATAACCAAGCAGCCCCTTTTGCTCCTGATGAAGTGTGATGTGTGGAGCATGCTTGTCACAAGGGCTGCAGAAGGACAGCAGAGGGGATCTCCCTCCCTTTTGGTTTGCAAACCCTTCTGCGCTCCATCCTCAGCTCCCCTCCTCGTGCTGAAGTGGGAAATATGCATGAAGACATTACAAAGTTGGAAAAATGCACAGGGACTTTACACATCCCTGTGAGGCACCGGGGCCAAGGCTGTGAGCTGGGCATGGGGACAGATCTTGGTAGACCTACCCATACACTCAGGTGACACTTGGGTAAGTAGGGAGTAGAATATTTTATTAAAGACTCCCTTTTTTTTCCCCAGTTCTCATCAGTTCAGGAATGCACAGGCCATGCTGAGGAGTGCTGCATACTCCTGCCCTCTGCCCTGGGCATCTCTGCCTGGGAGAGGGTGAGGAAATTGCTGAGTCCAGAAGCCAGACAAGGAAATCCCTTTGTATGGCCATCATGGGACACCCAGGATGCAGGACACAGCATGTCTAGAGCTGCTGACCCAGGGATGGGTCCAGCTTGTTCCTCATACCCCACATGGTTGCAGTCGGCAGTCCAGACCTCTACAATTAATTTTTCCATAATTCTTTTTAAGCCGCCTCTTTCAAATCCCAGCTACACACCCAAAATGAGCTACACAGACCAACTGCAAGCAGAGGAGGATCAAAATAATGGGCTCAAGGCCAGGAGTGGAGTTGCCAGGCACAGAACTCCTACTAATTATATGGAACAGTTAAATGACAAAGTCCAGGTGGGGGCTGGAGGGTTGGAGTTTGGATTTCTCACCAGAGCAGTGACCTTCAGGTGGCCTAAAGTGCCACATGGAAGATGTGAGGGGGGAATCTGTCCTTTGGCTGATGGCTGGGGGTGGTGGGATTTGGGAGGGGGGATGGAGCAGTCAGTGTCTGAGTGTGAACAGGGCTGGGTGAGTGTGGCTGTGCTGACACAGTGAGAGCTGGGGGTTCCATTCCAGGGCTTGGCTCTGGATGCTGTGCAGGCACCTGAGGCTGATCCAGGCCATGCATCAGGCAAAAATCTCCTGGTACTGAAGGGGATCCACCTCTGATGGAAGCTGAGTGAGCAGCAGATCCTGGTGGATCTGGGATGTGAATTCCCAAGCGATCCTTCACAATAGCAAATTAGTGGGAGGAGGCAAATGCATTAGTGGGGTAACTCTGGGAGGTCATTGTAGACTGGAAGAAGAAAGGATCTTGTGTTATAAACCCCACAATATCCAAACACTCCAGACCTCTGCTAAGGTCATTTCCTTAACTCTGTTTTAACTCTCCCACATTTGTGGATGCAATTATTGTCCTATGGAAAAAAAAATATCCTCCCACACAAGTGAGACGAAGACTAATAACTGGAGTCAGCCACTTGTGACAAGAGCTGCTTGAAGAACAGAGAGCTGTGTTTATGGTGCTCCGGTAAGAAGCAAAGAGCACACTTTAAAATAATGATTAAATAAAACAACAGCCGTTCTCCTTCTTCTTCGAGAGCAGCAAGCCCGGCTCCAGCTGTGCCTGTCTCCCAGATGTGCCCGTGGGTCTGAGCGTGGGACTCCTGCCTGCAGACTCGTCCCGCCTGCAGACTCGTCTCACCAGAAGAACCAGTTTCACTTTCAGAAATAGGAAGTTCTCCGGGAAGGGCCGGCGAGCGCCCAGACGCGTGCGGGTACCGCGGGCCGGCAGGATGAGCTTCCCGGCCGGCGGCAGGAGCTCGGCATCCCCCCTTCCCCCGGCCTCCCGGAGCGCGGCGGCATAGCCCACCGCGCCCACCGCATCACCGGGCATGGAGCAGTTCGTCAGGAAGCGCTTGACCTTCCTGACATCCTTCTGGAACAAGCTCCGTCCTCGCTCCGTGACGGAGAGCTGCTCGCTGGGGTATCTTGGCTCTGATTCCGTTTCGCTGCACTCGGAGGCGACTTCCATTTCCTTCATCCCCAAGTCCTCTCTCTGTATCGCTTTGTACGCTTTCACAGCCCGGAGCGCCGAGGAGCTGAGCATTAGCGCAGGGGACAAACTGCGTGTCCTCAGAGAAGAGGGCGAGTATGTCTTAGCCCGGCGGCTACTGGGGGAGCCGGCCATGGGCTACGTCCCTGCTGCCTACGTGGCCAACCTCAGCCAGGGCACCTCTGCCCACCGCCCGTAAGTATCCCCTGCTCCGGATGCACAGCGGGATGGAGGCTGGGCTGGGGTAGAGCATCCCTGGTCAGGGAAAGGCGGTGCTCACCCTCCGCAGCGCGGGGAGCACGGAGTCCTCATCCCCTGATTTTGCCACTAGCGATGGCAGCGATGGTGCTGGGACTGAGAGGGGATTTGTGTTCCTCTGGGCATCCCTGCCCTGCAGCTCCTGGGGTGGAGGTATTCGGCACAGCGAGAGAGATTCGGGGGATGTACCAGCGGGTAGAGATGTCCCTTCCTGGCTGCATCACCCTCGCACGGGATGGGGCGGCTCTGGGCTGGGATGCGGTGCGATGGTGGGCATGGGTGCAAAGGCTCCTGCTTGTTCCGGCTGCTCTCCCGATTGTCCTGGGCTAAAGAGGAGCCAGCAGGAAGGGAGAGAGCTGGGAAGCTTGTACCTGAGCCCTGCCAGCTCCAAAGCGCTTGGGAGCCCGTGAAGAAGCAGCTTGGGCTGGTACCTGCCCGGAAGCCCAGAGCTCTGCAGGGCCAGCTGTTGCTGCAGCTGTCATCCTGCTTTTCCAGGGCTGGGGGTTTCCTCCCGGGCGGTGCCTCTCGCAGCCGACACGGAGCTCGGGGAATGTCTCAGCCCTCTGGCAGCTGGGAAAAGCCCAGGCTCCTCGTTGCATAAGGCAGCCTGGTCCCGACACGTCGGGCAAAGCGCCCCGAGACACTGCTGTTCCCTCCGTACCTGGCACTGAGTCACCCCGAGCGCGGGCAGCGCAGGGCTGGGGCGGCCGTGCCATCCTGGAGAATCCCCGGTGCTGACCCTGTGCTGTGTGAGTCGGATAAAGGCGAGCAGCGGGAGAAGCCCGGGAAAAGTCCCCGATGTGCAGGGGCACTGATGGGAGTCGGTAGGATGCGACAGACCCTCCCTGCCTAGCGCTTTGAGGGAGGCAAATCCAGCTCGGACGGTGCTGGGAGCACACCGGCGAGGACTGGGGAGTCCCTGCCTTATTGCCATGGCATGGGACAGCTGGACAGGCTAGAGCGGAGTGTGTGTGTGTGTACGCGTACATGTGTGTGTGTGTGTGTGTGTATGTGTACATGTGTGTGCTCCTGTGTGTGTGTGTACATGTGTGAGCACCAGCCGTGAGCAGCTGGTGCCCTGCCACATCCCGAGGACAGGGACAAGGGCGATGCCACGGCGTGGGAGGGCGGATGGCAGGAACGTGCCCGGCTTTCCAGCCGGAGCAAGCCGTGAGCGCACAGACTGCGCGGAGCCGCAGGTCGGAGCTGGGTGGTAATTTGTTCATCCCATCACATATAATTTCCTGCGCGGCTTCTCAGACGCTGGCGATCCCAGCTAATGAGGAAACCTTTGGCTTCTCGCGCCCTGGCTGCCTAAGGCTGGATGGAGCTGCTTCTTCCTGTGCATCCCACTGCGTCGGGACCCAGCCTGCCAACCTGCCTTTCCTTACGGGAATTCCGTGATGAATCTGTGATGTGACACAGCAGAGGGGTTTGACCCCCCTGGCTTGGTGCTGTGAGGTCCCCAAACAGCACTGCCGCGGCTGGAGCAGCAAAAAGCAGTTGCCAGAGATGTTTCCAATGATGCCATTTGCTCATGGGCTCAGAGCCGGCTCTGTCCATGAGCTGCAGGTCAAGAAGTGCAAAGGGATCCTGTGACTGACTGCAAATGTTGCTCTCACGGCAGGACGCAGGGACAGCCCCACCAGAAGCAGCTTCCACCCAGCACCAGGTGGTTGGTGTTGTATTTACCATGGCCTGTCAGCCCGGGAGTGCAAACTTTCCGGGTTTGGGGTGGAGCTGAGACCTGGACATCTTGATACAGCAGTGTCCAGACCCTGATGGAGGAAATGCCCCATCCCTGGTTCAAGGCCATGTTGGACCAAAGGGCTTAGAGCATCCTGGTCTAGTGGAAGGTCCCCCTACCCGTGGCAGGAGGGGTGGAATGAGATGAGTTTAAGATTCCTCCCAACCCAAGCCATTCTGGGATCCTCTGATTCTGTGAAATAGTCTGCAGGCAGTGAGCTGCAATAAACTGCAGCAAGTGCCTGTAAAGCCCACCCAGCGAAGCAGCCCTGAGGCAGGCAGCCACATCTCCAGATTTTGAGACGTGGTCTTGCTGCCCTGCCACTTTCTTGGTGGCTGTAGGGATGAACAAAGAGTGGGATCCCAGTGCTCCTCCTCTCTGGTTTAGGAGGTGCAGAATCACCTGGAATGGATGCAGACCCATCCGTTCAACATCCCCTTGCACTGCACTGACCCCTCTGCTCTGCTCCCCAGCTGGTACTTCAGCAAGATCAGCAGAAACGAAGCTGAGCAGCTCCTCCTCTCGCCTCCCAACCAGCATGGCTCCTTCCTCGTCCGCGACAGCGAGAGCAGCAAGGGTGAATACTCTCTCTCAGGTGACTGTGTTGAAATTATCCAGATAAAATTAGCACAGGGAAGAGAACGAGGCTGTTCATTAGGGGAAGCTCCTGGCTTGCTTAGTATGGCGTGAAAAACAGGGGAATAAGTTTAAAGCAATGTTCAGCACCTTGTTGAAGGGAATCAGCTTCTTTCTGAGGGTGAGGGGAAAGTTAACAGAGCAGGGATGGATTGTTGAATGACTGTGGCAAAGGAAAGTGCATGGCTCCTGTCTGGGGTATGAAAGCCGTAAACTTTTCACTGCAGCTTAATGATGGTTTTGTGGCACTAACTCCCAGGATTTCATTCCAGCAGCTTTTGTCATCTGAGGGTTGTTTAAAACTATGCTGCCACTCCAGATTACCAGGGCCTGGGCTGCTCCCACATACTGAAATTTGAATTCAGGGGGTTTTGGACTAGGCTGTGCCATTATAGTCTGGTTTTATCCCCGTAAAAGTAATCCTGAAAAATTCATGGCAAACCCCATATCCCACCATCAATCTGTGGCTGTGGGAGTTCCAGCCACCTCTGGTTCATCCACTTTGAGCAACTCCACTGTTCTCTGAGCAGTCCATGGTAGAATTATCCCTGACAATGAAGCTTATTAATTATCCCTGATAATAAAGCATTACCTCTATGGTCCACAGGAGCCCAACTCGCCAAGAGTCCTCTGGGCCAGGAGATGGGAGAAGCAGGGATGTGGGGAAAGGGATGGAGCAGTCCAGGGCAGAGTTGTGTTTCTTTAGGTTAATTAAAGGACTGGGAGCCTGGAAAGGAGAGAGGGTGAAGTCAGCAGGGACTGATCATCTCATGAATTGAGTTTTCCCCAACCTGGGCTTCCCCACAGTGCGCAACCACGCCAAGGTCAGCCACTTCCGAATCTGCAAGAGCCCCCGGGGCAGCCTCTACATCCAGAAGGGACACCCCTTTCCCAACATGGAGGAGCTCCTCGCCTTCTACACGGAGCACTGGAAGGTCATCCAGAGCCCCCTGCTGCAGCCCTGTAGCCCTGCGGTGAGTATGCCAGGCATGGCTCAGCCCCAGAGATCACCAGGATGGAGAAAAGGGAAGCTAGGGAAACTACAAATAATTAGTTTATCCGTTTGGGTTTTGGGCTTTGTTAAATTAAATTTAAAGCCCACCATTAGGATAGCTGCCAGCATCACCTTTGGTCAGCCATGTTGAGGCTGGGCTTGGCATTTATATGTATTTTTGACGGGCTAAGATATACAGAATTTTCTGAAATGTCTTGTCCATCTCAAAGATTAGAAACCAAGTTCTTACAGACCCCTTCAATTCTGATTCTGGAAATATTTGCACTTCCAATCTTTTCTTGAGAATATAAGACAAACACATGGCTTTTCGAAAGTTTTCATACCAATTAGTGCAGCACTCATAAAACTAATTACAGTATTAATCCCAAATTGCCAACTCATTTCCTGATTAGAGTTCCATCCACTGATTATTACTTAGAAATAGCAATTAACCATGTGAATAATCCATGAGTGAAATTGAAAGGTGTGAGATAAAAGAAATGCTTAATGAGCTGAAGCCTATATCAGCCATAGTATGCAATAATATTAATTTACTCATTTTTATTTATTGGTGGAAATGGAGAAAAGCCACTTTTGAGGTCTGATGGGGAGGGAATTATGACTTGAACTCCTGATATTTCATGTAGTCTGCACACCTGGGCTCCCAGCAGGGGTCATGCAGAGGATGCCCCATGAGCTTTGCACCCCAAGTGAACACTGAGGGCAGTGCTCAGGCTCAGCCCCTGGCACATGGCTGGTGGAGCATCATGTCCTGCTTCTCTGTGGCACCAAGGGCTGGTGCAGACTCCACCAGCAGGTCCTGCCTGGCTGGCTGATCAGAGTGTGCCATTCCACGTCCATTTGCAGACTCCCCCCGAGAGGGACGGCTGGGAACGCCCGCGCTGGGAGTTCACCCTGCGGAGGAAGCTGGGAGAAGGCTACTTTGGAGAGGTGTGGGAAGGGCTGTGGAGGAACACTGTGCCAGTGGCCATCAAGATCATTAAAGGTATGTGGAGAATCAGGTTGTAACAGCAGCCAACTGAGTCTCTCGTTCACTGCCATGTCATTCACCCTCCTTTATCTCCTCATCCTCTTGGTCACTGTGACTGTTTTATCAGGCAAACTGCAGCAGGACCTGGTGAGGAGCCACTGGAGTATTTCTGTGGACAGACCTAAGGTTGGGCTGCATCTCTATAAAATGGCTCCAGCCAGTGGGTTTGTGATAAGTGACATCATGTTGAGTCAAATGGGTTTGTGGTACATCAAGTCTGTGATCCTGATAATGGGATCCAAAAGCCCTGTGAAAAATATCTCTTTGGCTCTATACAGGTTGTGCAAAATTGAGCTTTGAGAGCAGGGGTGGGCTGTGAGGAGTTTTACAGGTCCTCATCCCAGGTGGAGGTGCTGAGATCCCAATGTCTGCATGAGAAAGTGGCTCACAAGGGCTGTGGTGGCTCTCTCCCACAGCTGACATGAAAGCAGAAGACTTCACCAAGGAGATTCAGAACCTGAAGCGCCTGAGGCATGAGAAGCTGATCCAGCTGCACGCCGTGTGCTCCCTGGAGGAGCCAGTGTACATCATCACCGAGCTCATGCGCAAGGGCAACCTCCACAGCTACCTCAACAGTGAGTACCACCCTGCCCCACGGGATGGGGGATCCTGGGGCATTCTGGTGCCCCAGAATGGCCCTATGAATCCAAATGGGGACCCTAAGAGAGTGCCAGCCTGGTTTCCATGCTGTTTGGATCACTGGTAGCACAGGGAAATCCATGGGCACTTGGTGGAGATGGTCTTGGGTGATCCCAAAACAAGACAAGGTCTGGCATGATCCTTTGGGTGTCCATGTGGGTGAGGTCTGTATCAACCCCTGGGAGCTCAAGTGTGTTGGTAGAGACCTTCATCCCTCCTTCTCCACCCACACTTGGTCTGTCAGCTCCCAGCAGTGCACAGAAATCTCACTGCTTTGTTTGGACAACTCTGCCTTCTTTGGGAATGAAACAGCCAAACCTCCCCACGGGTTTGTTCATGTGCAGAGCTTGTAACAGGCCATGGACCACTCATCACCCATTCTATTTTCTTGGCCTTTCTTTTCCTGACTCAGCAC
Source organism: Lichenostomus cassidix (assembly GCF_008360975.1). NCBI lineage: Eukaryota > Metazoa > Chordata > Aves > Passeriformes > Meliphagidae > Lichenostomus > Lichenostomus cassidix. Next base: position 6,062,470 of record NC_139500.1, on the reverse strand, counting down.
AATCGTTCTTGAAAGGAAACAAAACAAACCACTCCCACCAAGACCTGTTTTTCTACTGGGTACTCCCCCTCCAGCCCACTCTGACTGTGTTTTTGATTGGGGCTCCAGCAGCATTTCGTGCTGGAGGAGCTGGAGCTTGCAGGTACAACAGGTTGAGAGGCCTGGAGGGAGATTTGCATGGCAGAAGGTCACCCTTGGCTTTGAACAAGCCATGGACCTCTGTGTTCTTGGTGCTCCTCAGAGCCCACCCCTGTGCCATTCCTGAGGAGCCCATGGCTGTGCTGAACTCCCCACACAACACAACCAGGACTGTTAGGCAGGAACTCAAATTTGAAGTTTTACATGTTCCCCTGGTTCCACATTGCCAGCACAGGGCCTCCTTCCAAACCAGGACACTCAAAACAGCTGTTGGTAGATTCCCCCCAATGCTTGGACTGTCTGGATTAACAGGTCCTGAAGGGAAGTCCCTGGGCACGTCCCACCTGCTCAACATTTCCTGCCAAGTGGCAGATGGGATGAGGTACCTGGAGGAGAAGCACATTGTCCACCGGGATCTGGCAGCCAGAAACATCCTGGTGGGAGAGGAACTCACCTGCAAAATTGCTGATTTTGGACTTGCCCGGCTCCTCAAGGTCAGTTCAGCAGGATGCTGTGGTCCCTCTTTCCCACCACTGGAGCTCACAAAGCTGCCCCGTGATGGAGCCACTCCCTGCCATCCCCAAAAGCCGTGTCTGTGTTGATCACCCCATCCCTCATGTCCCATCTCCCATTGCTTTTCAGGATGACATTTATTCCACCAGCAGCAGCACTAAAATCCCGGTGAAGTGGACAGCCCCAGAGGCAGCCAACTACCGCACCTACTCCCTCAAGTCCGACGTGTGGTCCTATGGGATTCTGCTCTACGAAGTCTTCACGTATGGACAGATCCCATATGAAGGTAGGGCTGCCACCCCACTCCTGTGCCCTCCATCCACGTGCTGGGCAGCTGGCCCATGGTCCCCAAAAGCCAGTATGTCGTGAATTGTTATATTGTCCCTTCCACAAGGGATGTGGGAGCAGTTCCTAAAGCGTGAACAAGTTATTGCCCACTTGGAGGATGGCTGAGAGGGATATTCAGTGGCTGCAGGGTGTGTGCAGGAAGTTGGTCTGGATGTCCCACATTCTCTCTTCTACCACCCCTCTGGCAGAGAGACACCATTTCACAGCAGCACCAGAGACATCTTTGCCCCTGCAGGTGTACCTTCAGGGCATCTTTTGGGGACATCACTCCCAGGGGCATCTTCTCCTTCCTTGCAGGAATGACAAACCAAGAAACCGTACGGCAAATCACCAGGGGCTACCGCCTCCCCCGGCCCAGCCCCTGCCCTCCTGAGATCTACAGCATCATGCTGGAGTGCTGGAATGGCAACACAGAGGAGCGTCCCACCTTCCTGGCCCTGCGGGAGAAGCTGGGCTTCATCTACAGGCGGCTGCTCAGCTCCCTCTCCTGAGGGACCCCTTCCCACCATCCTTCCTGCACAAGCCCCTCCAGGCCAGCTCTTGCCAAGAAGCTCCTTCCTTCTGGTTCGCCCTCTGACAGGGCTAAAAGGAAAGCACATCCCCCCAGAAAACAGCCCGTGGTCCCTCACAGTCAGGGTGCAGGGAGGTGGCCAAGGGAAAAAGCAATGAGTTGGGGAGAACTTGTTGCCAGTGCTTGGCTGTGTAACAGTTTGGAGAAGCCCCATGGAGGCATCACAAAAAGAGTTTACATCTTCGTTCACTCAGTAGGGTGAGAGGATCTGTCTGCTCCCCACACCAACATGAAGGTTTGTAGTTCATGTTCAGTTGTGGCTCTGCTTGATTTATCTTGTAGTGTGTGCTTGGTGTATTTATCAATAAATGTGTGTGCATCCACCCTCAGGAGTCCTGGCAGGATGCTCCTCCCTCAGAACACTTTGCTTCCTCCCAGGAATTAAGGAATGGCTTGGGTTGGAAAGGCCCTAAAGCTCATCTCATTCCAGCCCCTCTGACATGGACAGGAACACTTCCCACTAGATCAGGTTGCTCCAAGCCCCATCCAACCTGAATGTGAACACTTTCAGGGATGGATTCAAGGAATCCATCAAGGATAGGTTTAAGGAAGCAGTGATTTGCAGCCAGTCCCACACTTACAACCACAAATAAAACCTTTCTTGTGTTCCTTTGGACTCTGTTCATCCAGGTACATATTAAACCCCCATATGCCTCTGCTACCCCTTTCCCAGGCAGCAGCTCCACATGCCCTGAGGACTCTGCAGCTCCTGACTGGGCTGCTCCACTCTGGATCCTTGTCTCACTCACCCTCATGTGGTTATTCCAAGGAAAATGTACGTCAGGGCTCAAATATGTAATGCCTCCTTATGCCAGGTGCAGGCAGCAAAGGTAAAATCCTGCATCACTCTGTTTTGTTCTTTATCGCACCCATGGAGCAAGCCAAGATATATTCCCACCACCCCCAGCTCCTCCCTGATCCCAGGATATGGCATTTCAGTGATACCTTGGGCCTCTGGTCCCTCCCAAACCAGGGCAGAGTTTTCTCCAGCTGAGTCCCTGTTGCCCCCTGCCCATGCACACTCCCAGAGGCTGGGCTGTCCATGGCAGCAGTGGAAGGACACATGGAAAAGCAGCACTGGGAGCAATGCCAGGCTCCAGGCTGGTGCCGGCAGCTTCACCAGGGCAGCCCAAGTGGCACTGGTGGCAGGAGCAGACGTGCTGTGAGTGAAAGGCAACCAGCAGAGGTTTGAAATTCCTCCTGACAAGCCCATTTTGTCCGTTTGCAGGTGACCAGTGGGACTGAGCCAACGGCAACATCGGAATTTATAAAGTTAATAAAGTTTATGCAACACTCCCCACGCCTGGCCAGTGTCCATGCTGTGCAGAACAGCAGAAACAAGCCAGGCTGTTAATTGAGCAAGTCTCCAAGCACGAGGGGCCTGTAAAGGGGAGGCAGGAATGTGGTTTAGGGGTGGGATGAAGCCTGCTCTGCTCATGTCCACAGAGCTGCAGCCCTGTCCTGGGAAGGCAGCAGCTCCTGGTTAGAGCGTTCCCAGATGGAAAAGGCAACAAGTTGGGTTTGGGCATGGTTGCAAGAGGAAAGCCTCACCTTGCACAAACATTCTGCAGCCTGATCAAACACCTGAGCAGAGAGCTCAGGTCCTCTCCTGCAGGAAACTAAAGGCTGAAGCCATGTCCAGCAGGTGAGGAGTTCATGGCACACCTATGAAGGGCAGGGATGTGCCTGGTGCAGGCACAGGGGGACTCCTGCACCACAGAACCACAGAATTATTTGGGTTGGAAGGGACCTTCAAGACTGTCCTGTTCCAGCTCCCTGCCATGGGCAGAGACACCTTTCACTAGACCAGGCTGCTTAAATAGCAGTTAAGACAGTAAATTTGCAGGTCTGGCTGCCACCAGATGGAGCTCAAAAATAAGCAGGAGGAGAAGGGTGTGCGTGGGGTGACGGGGCTGGTGTGGGGCACAGGGCCCATGGTGGGGTGCCTGGAGAAGGCAGTGGGGCTGGCAGGGCACCAGCCCATCAGCACATGGCCCAAAAACAGCTCCCTCAGCAGTCACAGTGCCCTGTTGGGCATGTGGAGGGGAATAAGGGGACACAATGACACGGTGCTGCCCATAGCAGCTTCTCCTTCCTCTTCCTCCTCCTCCACTACACGAAAAGCCAATCCACAGCCTGGGTTTCCCCTCCAGCACGGTCTGCTGGGTTTTGGCATTTCTCCGAGTAATTACTTGCTTTCTAAAAGTAGATGAACTTGGGGGGGTTGGGGGGGTGCAGATTTTCCCCTCTGCTCCCAGGATCTGAGCCTGAGCTGGGCACTGCAGCACCCCCAAAAAAACCAGACCAGGTTTTTCCTTAAGTCCATTCCCCAAAGGCAGGAATGCTGGGGTCCCAGTCCTTCCAGAACTGCTCCAGAGTGGGCATTGCCAATCCTGCTGTTACAGGTATCTTCTGCTCCATTTGCAGCTTGGCATGTGCCCTGTTTGTGGATTCAAGGATCGGAGCTCTGACCCAGTGGCATTTTGAAGCAGCCTAACGTGATGTATTTCAGCTGCACAGCTCATTTCTATTTTTAAGGTCCCGCATCAGCCCTTGAAGGGTGAGGGGGAAGTGAAGCTGCTGGAGGGAAATAAACCAAACCAAAACAACCCCCAGCAGCAAGAGGCAGGGAATGTAAAGAAATACTTCTCACCGGAGGTGGTGGGGTGGCATGAGGGTTGCTGCAAGGGACGAGAGAGAGGAAAACACTGGTGAGGTTTTAGCAAATATGTGAATTCATCAACAGTCAAAACACCATCAGGGGAGCAGAGCGGGGTGAAGTCAGTCCCTGTGGAGTTGATGGCATGGGAGGTGGGTGCTTGTCCCCCCAGTATCAAGCCCTGTAGGAAGAAGGGGATTGCTTAGGGAGGGTGTAGTTTATGGGGAACCCCTTTCCTTGTCTTGCTTCTAGTGCCCAACGTTCCCCTTGCTATCCCACAACAGCAGCAGCACAAAGGCACAAGACACAGGAAATCAGATGAAATCTTAGAATCATTTGGGTTGGAAAAGCCCTCTAAGATCATGGAGTCCAGCCATCCCCTTAGCACTGCCAAGCCCACCTCTAACCCATGTCCCCAAGTGCCACATCCACAGGTCTGTTCAATCCCTGCAGGGATGGTGACTCCACTGCCCTGGACAGCCTGATCTCTTGCTTGGTAACTCTTTCAGCATCGAAATTTGTCCTGATATCCAGCCTAAACCTCTCCTGGCACAATCTGAGGCTGTTCCACAGAATTGTGAAATCAGAGTTTTCTCTCATCCCCTGTTACTTGAGAAGAGAGACACCCACAGCAGTGAAGATGGAAACAGAACAAAAATAAATGTGCTTGGCTGTCAGATGCTTTTCCAAAATATGTCTGAATGCTATGAAGGGGAAAGAAAGGCCCTAAAAGCTTTTCAAGCCCAAGCAAAAAAGGCAATGCCAAGGGCTTTTCCCTCAACAATGCCGTGAAGCTGCCTAGGAGAAAATCATGGGGAATCTGAGCTCTCCCTCTATCTTCACTCCCAGCAGAGAAGGAGTCTAAGTCTGTGACACTTCACAGACATTCAGAAACACAGCCTTTAATTCAGCAGAGTTTTTTCAGGCAGTTTACTTCACAGGATAGGGAACCATGGGCATAAGGGCAGCCACTGACAGGTGCTGTAAATCCAGCCCATCTTGGAGCAATGGGGGAATGAGCTTAACCTCCATCCAGCATCCAGAAACTGGATAAGGGAGTATCTATGTGCTCATGGCATCACAGAGCAGCTCACTCAGAGCAGGATCAGGCTGGGGAGTATACCCAGATGAAAGGCAGGGGTGTAGGATTGGTTGCCTTTGCCCTGCCACTGCCCCCCCGGGTGCCTGGGGACAGTTGCTGGGATTGTCCCTCCATAATCACAAGGTCAAAAAGCAAATACAGTAATATTGACTTTACCTTTGTGTCTCCACACTGTGATCTGCAGGCTTGGAAAAAAAATATTTGTTTCCAAAATATGAGGCTTCTGCTGGGAACCAACAGCAGAGGAGATCCCTGAGGCTGGGGGTGAGCAGCACCCAAAGGGCTCTGCTGAGGCATGGGAAGACCCTGGACTGGTGCCACAGCCACACTTCCCAGCCAGCCTTGCCTTGTCTTACTCAGAAAGGGTTTATTTTCCCTTGATTCTTCTCTGTTTTGTGGAATTTAAAGGCTGCCATTTGCTTCCTGTGATGTGCAGCCCCCCAAACAACAGCAAAGTCACATCAGATCAGTTGCTGCCATGGACTTGGGGGTCACCTACAGGGTGCTGGCAGCCCCTGGGGTCTCAAGGCTGCTGAAATCCCCCTGAAGCCATTCCCTTTGGATACACAGCCTCACACAGGGGGAGCAGAGGTCCCAGTGCTGCTCTGGTCCCTCCAAGGGACAGGGGACACAAACTCTCTGCCCCAAAGACAAGGACCACTGCCTGGGGAAGCAGAGCTCTGCGAAAAGCTTGCTCAGCACTTTCCACTCTCAGAAACAACAGAGCTGGAAGTGACCCTGGATGCCCCTGCAGAGCTGACAGAAAGCAGAACAGACATTTCCCCTGAGCTGCTCCCTGCCCTTTGTCCTTTCTGCACAGGACAGCAGGAGGGAAAAATCACAGCTCAGGGGTCCCAGGGCCTCAGCTGCCATCAGGGCTGCAGCACCTGGTGCACACAGGGACAGCCCCATACCTCAGGCTGAGGTGAGCAGGAAGCAGAGAAGGAAGATTTGGCACCTTTAAATCAACCTCTGCCAGGATTTTTTGGCCTCCAGCAGAAACAAAGGTGCTCCCTTCATGCAGGCACCTGCAGGCTCTTGTTTTCCCAGCTGTCAGGCTGGTCACAGAAGGATCAAACAGCCAGACTGACTAATTGAAGGCAAAAATCAGGCAAAACAGCACTTGGGGCAGTGCAGCTCATGGGCCAGCTGGGATCCAAAGGTGCCAAACCCAGTGCCAATCCCTGAGCTGCCATCCACACCTGAGCTCCAGCCTGACATCCAGACCCACAAAATGCATGTCCTGAGCAAGCTTTATCTCTCTCCTCATTATGGAGGGGTCGCTGTGCACCCCAATCCTTCCCCCAGCCCCAGCCAACCCTGCTCAGGCCCTGGCATTCACTCCTACCCCTCAAGACACCACAGCAGTGCAGGGCAGCAGTGGGTTTGGGGAGCAAAACAAGTTCAGTGCCAGCAGGCAAAGGCTGTGTAGCCAAGTAGGGAGAGAAGAGGGTGAGGGAAGGCGTTTGCAACAGCACCACAGCCCAGCCAGATCCTTCTCACGTGCAAAACACACACAGCCCAGTGAGTCAGGCTGGCACAGCATATCTGGCAGCACCACATCCTGCTGCTGCGGTCAGAACTGTGCTGTGTGTCCTTCTACAGCCCCACCAACAACCCAGCACTGCTCTGCTCCCCCCTCCATGGATGAAGAACGACCCACAGCGTTTTAAAAGGCTGCTTAAGTTTATTCGTTGCCATTGTGCGAGTTCAAGGTAATAAAAACGTGTTACCAAGGCTGATTTGAAAGGGCTTAGTTACGCTGGGAGAGTAAAAAGGCTGGAGTGGAATCGTCGGGGTTGCTGAACTTTTGCATCGGGAAGCAGCACGTTTTCCTTGGAGCAGCCTGCTACTCTACAGGGATGGGGCTGTGCCCGCCGGGCTGGGAGGGAGCAGCTGCCGGCCTGCTCACACCGAGGGCCCAGAGCTGGACTCGCTGGCGTGGCGCCTCCGTCCTGCGCCCGGCGCTGCCACCAGCGCACAGGCCATGGGCCCTGTGGCCACCCGCAGAGCTCCCAAGCTGCGGCACAGAGCAGGGAGAGAGTCAGCAGTAATGCCAACCTCGAAATGCAGCATTGCTGCTCTGTGTTTATTCCTGCAGCAAAGGGGTGGGAGCCCTGGGCATGGACATGGTCCGTGGGGTCACAATGCACCTTGGGGTGCAGCAGGGATGTCCCCAAGTGCCCTGGGTGCTGCACCGGTGCTCCCCCATGTCACCTGAGAGCACTCACCTCTCCTGGGACTCTGACACGGTTGTCATGGCTGGGTGAGTTGTCTTCCCAAAGAAGAAGCTGGCCCACCACTGGCCAGGGTCAGACTTGGGCAGCTCTGGGAACAGCGCGTGACAGGGAGAGTCCAGGTCAGTGCAACCCCACGGCCACCCCAACCTCATCCCATAGCAGAGGCTGGGTCATCTCCAGTGAGATTTGCCATGGAGGGACTGGGAGCAGAGTCCCCCTGTGCCAGGACAGGTGGCACTTACCCGGGCCATGGGGGATGACCTCCCCAGAGTACTCTGAGCTGCAGGAGCTGGTGCTGGACGTGGAGCTCAGGCGCCCTATGGGAAAATCAGGGCCATCAGAACCACTGCTGGCCCATGGGCATGCCACAAGAAGGAAAGCATGGCCTTGGTGTGACTGTCCCTGGGTGGTATGGCTCAATCTCATCACTAACTTGCTCCAGTGCTTGCCCAGTTTAGTGCCAGGCAAATAAAAACCACTAGGAAGGGAATATTGTGGAGATTCTGAGAACAGGGAGCAGAAAAACACCTGAACAACTCTGTAGGAAAAAACTTGCAACCCCAAGGACAAAATTTAGTAGCTTTGAGAGGCTTCTGCAGATGACTTGAGGACAAGAGGATGCAAATTCCTGTGTATAATCCATGCATTTTAGTACAACAGCTACAAGCCAGCTGCTTGCTTCAGCTCAAGGGGAATCCTTTAATTCCCTCTGGTTTAAGCAATCTAGTAAACCAGAAAGTCTCCTGTCCCCTTTTCTCAGCACAGCTCATATGGGGCTGTAGCTAAAAGCACAGAGCAGAGCTCAGGGCCATTTCTGCTGGAGCCAGATCCCCCCACAGCTGGCACAGATCCCCATGATCCCAAGCCCACCCTGGCCCCCACCCTGCCCTTACTTCTGCGATAGTTGTGCGTGGCCATGAGCGAGCCGCTGGATGGGATGGATGCCATGGTTCCTGATCTTGGTTCTTGTGCAGATCTAAACCTGGGAGCACAGAGGCAGCCGTCAGCACCCACCCTGACCCACCCCTGCACCCCCAGAAGCTGCAGGGGTGCAAATGGAACCAGCGTGACTTCTGGAGAAACACGACGTGCACTGAGAACAGTGGCTGCTGCTCGCAGAGCTGCACATGGATTAAATCCACAGAGCTCCAAGAGCTACGTGCAAAGCCAAAGTAATTCCCTCATACACAACCGCCCGTGCAGAGCTCAGCCTGGCACAGCCCCGTCCCGACCCTCCCTCCTCCCCGGCTCTTTTTCTTGGAGGAATCCAGCTCCCCTCCTTGGATCAACATCTGGAGTTACAAAATCCCGGGCGGATGTTGCATAAGGAGCAAAGAAACGTTCAGCTGGGGCACATACCGGGGGTGTTCCTGCAAGCAGTTCCAGCCCTAGCCTGTCCTCAGCAGCCTCCCCATCACCCACAGCCGGGACAAACCTGCCCGCCCTTCCCCTTTGAAGTGGTTCAGCTCCAGCTCTGAACTGCAGAAGTTTCTTCCCTCTTCCGGGTACAAAACACCTTCCTGCCCGCAGCTGCCTTTTCCCACAGCCCGACCCCTTCTCCTCCAAGAAAGCTCACAAAAGGCTCAGGCGGCCAAGCGTGCCAGCTGCCAACAGCTGGCGGACAGCGAGAATCCCCCTTTCCTCAGCGGGGCAAGCGAGGCACGGGCAAGTTCCGAGGCAGCGCGGAGCCCCCGCGAAGCAAACCCCGCTCGGGTCCCCCCGGTCCGGCGGCGGGCAGCGCACCTGGGCAGTGTGCGGGTCCGGCAGTGTCCGGCGGGCAGGTAGGGCAGGGGGTCCGGGGTGGGACCGCTGCTCGCTCGCACCGCACGGCCTGAGCCGCGGCGCTCCCGCACCGCCCCCGCGCTGGGCTTTTATCCGCTCCCGACACGCCCTCCCGCCCCATCCGCCAATGGCAGCAGGGGCGTGGCCGGACACGCCCCTGCCATCGTGGGGGTGTCGCGATTATCGCGTCACGGCCACACGGAGCCGCCGCGGAACGGCGCAACAAAACCCTCTCTCCGAAACCCGGAGAGGGGAGATGGAAAATCCTGCTCCTCCTTCACCCATGTTCGGCTCCACTTCTGAACTGGAGGAGTTTTTTCCTCCTTTCAAGCGATGATGCCTTTAAAATGAGAGTAAACATGAAGAGTAAATAAATGCGGATTCAAGTTATTCTGAGCTGGCTGGGCTTTATCAGTTTTGGGAGAGAAGGCTTGATTTCTTTTCCAAACAAAAAGACAACAGCAAGGCCAAAGTACAACCCACACTGCAGTCCAGCTCCTCTCTGTCTGGTTAGCAATGCAACATCCTGCCCTGGTGCTGCTCCATAAACCACTGGTTTTGTGGGGTGCAAGTCTGGGAGAGCCAAGGCAGTCGATTGGTGTACAGGAAAAAAGATCTGTGTAAGAGGAAAAGAAATGTCACAGAAAATGTATTTCTGTATGGCATGGAAATGGGGTTGAGAACAAAACACTTGGAGAGATGCCAGAGCCTTGAGATATCTTCTCAAAGGCAGTTTGGTACTTGGGATACCTAAAATATTACTCATTATTTCTTCCCCCAAATTCAGTAACACTCCAGAGCAAAGAGCTGCAGCCCAGCATGCTGAACAGTAATGTCTTTCAGTTTGGGTGGAGCTGTGGGAAAGAGCATTTTTGGGGGTGATGCTTTAACCAGTTTAGGGATTGGAGGCAGGAGAGCCCACATCCCAGCCTGGGGTGGTTCTGTCACAAACTCCCCATGCAACAAAGTTCATTCCTCTCCAAGTCTGTGTTTTTTCTTTTTAATCTGGAGTTATTCTTTAAGCACCAGGGCGAGGAAGCAGTGCCAGGGGAGGCAGCCCGGGGTTGCTCCAGGACATCAATGTCCCTGCACAGCTCATGTGGCAGTAAAAGGGCCGAGCTGCCCTCAGGGGTTTGTTTCTCAGTGGGCTATGACCACTTTAGCACGGGGACATTCCAGGTGAGCCATGTCCCCAGCTGACCTGAGAAGAAGGCCACACTGACCACTGCCATGGCCACTGGAATGGACACTGGATGCACCCTCCCAGGAAAAGAGCCAGGACAGCTTTCAGGGAAAACCTTGGCACCAAAGGTCGGTAAATAAATAGATTATTTTCAACAATTACCCCAGAGGTTTAAGAGCTAACACAAGCACATGTATGATCCAGGTCAGGACTGAGTTCCCCCAGCTGTGCCTCAGTTTCCCCACTTATACTACTGACTCAGCACTTCCCAGGGAAAGATTTGGCTAAAGGTTGTGATGGACTTTGAATACACAAATTCCAACAGGCAGTTTAAACAGCCACGTGGTTGTTCTCATGCTCAGCATTAGGCTTTGCTTTAGTGTCGCATGATCAGGTTTGACCATTGGTTTGATTTTGGGGTCCTGACACTCCCAGCCCATTTGCTCCCAGCCCTATTTGGCTACACAGCATGGAGAGCTCCAGGGTACAGGCTTGAGAGATTTTTCTGGCCCAGAAGGGAGAGTTAGAAAGGCTAAAAATTCAGGACTTCAGACATGAAAAGTCACTTTGGTTTTAGTGCAGCCAATGTCACCTCTCAGGTTTCTCCTCAGCTCCCTAGAGATGTATTCCTGCATCCCCCATCCCCCTAATAATGTACACAGCAATTAGACGGTATTGATATAAAGATGATATTCTATAATGGATTCTATTCTCCCCAGCAGGTCCAGGATGGCTGTGTACCCCACCGAGCCTGAGCAGGCTAATTGCCTTAATTAATATAGAGCAGAAATGAACAAACCTGTCCCAATCCCTTTGTGCAAAGACACCTACACCCACATTTGGGGTTGCTTTTAAAGTTTTGTTGTGTTGGTGGGTGGGTTTGGTGGGGGGTTTTTGTTTTGTTTTTTTTGGTTTTGGTTGTGGTGTTGTTGGTGTTGGGGTGGTGTTTGCACCACCTCATCAAGCAGAAAACACCAGGGGTGTGATGCTGCACCCACAGCCATGAGGGGCAAACTGGGGCTTTGCTGCTTCAGGGGGATCAGCCTCCAGTAAATTGTGCCTTGTTCTGCTTTTCCTCTCAAAATCAATTCCATTTTGCCGTAATGATGCAGCAGGAGCAGCATGGGTAGGACTGAGCATGGAGAGATGGATGGAGCAGCCAGTCTGGTTTCCCAGGACAAAGCCTGTTCTAGGTGTGTTGAAAAGAGGAAGATACATTTCGTTTATATTGATCGAGGAACAGTAGTTTTAAAGTGAGCAGATGACAAGATTTGGATAGATTTTTCTCTTTGGTTTTCCTCTAATTAGAGCCTCTGAGAGGATTGCAATTCTCTCCAGTTTGCTTTTCAGCAAGGTTTCTGTGTTGTCCCTTTTTTTTTTTTTTTTTTTTAAATCTGGTTTTTAGCTTCTGGCAACTGGCTTTTGTTATCTGCTATTTGTGTGGGCCATTGGGAAAGAGCCTTTTGTGTCATTTTGAACTTGGCAGAAATTTCTGGAAGTTGGCAAAAGTGCTGGAGCTGAAGGAGCTGCTGCCTCTGGACTCCACCAGCACTCCTGGGCCAGCACCAATGGTGTTTGCTGATGCTGGGGGGTGATGGGGTACCCCAAGGGCTTCAGGCTGCTACCACATTCCCTCTAGGGATGTGACATCCCGGTGACTTCAGGAATTTGGTCAATAAGAGGTTGCCCAGCAGCCCCTTCCCCACCAGAGTATGCAGCAATTGTCTTCGTGGGTAAGAAGGCAGCACTTGGTCCTGGTGTGGCAGTAGAATCACAGAACGGTTTGGGTTGGAAGGGACCTTAGAGCTCATCTCATTCCAACACCCTGCCACGGGCAGGGACACCTTCCACTCTCCCAGGTTGCTCCAAGCCCCATCCAACCTGGTCTTGAACACTTTTAAGGATAGGGAAGCCACAGCTTCTCTGGGCAACCTGTGCCAGTAACGCAGATTTGAGCTTTCTGCAGTGCTACAAAGCCTTATCCTGCCGCACGGAGGCTTTTCCCTAATTCTCCCTCTGTCGAAGACCTTTCGCTGCAGAGAAGGGAGCAGGCAGGATCTGTGTTCAGGCTTGTCCTTCTTTCTCCGCTCCTCCCTTTCTCCCTCTCTCGCTCCTCCTCCTTCTCCTCCTCCTCCTCCTCCTCCGCTGCCTTTTCCCGGCTGCGTTACTCATTGCCAGGTTTGGGATTAGGGCAGCGTCCGCCCAGCGCAGGCAGCTGCTGCCACCTATGGATAACAAATACCCAAAATATTCACCCCAGATGCCACATTAGGGCCATCCCGTCCTCTCACCTCCTCTGACAGAGGTCAGAGCCAGAGCAGCTGTGAAACCATGGTCATGTTGTGGCCTGACACGAATGGCTGGGCATCTTCCCTTGCCTGTATGGGTTTAAATTGGAAAAGAGAATGTCCTGGAAATGCATGGAAAGACTGTCCTTAAGCACAATGCTCGAGCAGCATATTTTACCTGTCATCTGGAAATTGTGCTCTGCCTTTCTGGGATATGTGCAGCAGTGACCCAAGTGCCACCTTGACAGGAGAATAAACCGAAGTCAGATCAGGGCATGGACCATTGTCCCCGTGGTGATGGAGCAGCTCTGCTGTCTTCACCTGCAGTCTGATTTCCCAAAGGGCACAGGGAATTGGCATCAGAACCTCCAGGATTCTGAGTTTGCTCTGAAAATACACATACTGTGGAGAGAGTTAGACAGAGAATCACAAACTGTCTGATTTCCCTATGCAAAAGGGATGCCTCCAATTTGGAAAAACCAGTGAAGAGAGATGGCAGCTGCTCGCTGCAATCCATAGGCTTGTGGTGAACTTAGTTCCACAAGTTCCTGACTTTTGGTCTGTCTGTTCCTCTCTAAAAACTGGGAAATCATTTTGCAGGAACCAGCAGCAGCACTGAGCAGGATCCATCTCTGCAGGAAACTCCTAGACCAGCAACTCCTTTGTGGGATCAGGAGAGATGCCAATACCAGCCACCACCATCACATGAAAACAAATTATTTTACAATATACATCCTTTGGATTTGATGGGGGAAGGTTCAGCAACAAATTTTCTCCTTAAGTTCCCTGATCCTCTCTTCAGCCTCTGGATGCATCCAAAGCTTATGCTGTTATTGAGGTATCTCCTCTAACATTCCCACTAAAGCCATCAGAAGATATGGGCAGCTAGGGCTCTTTTCACTCAGTGGCTGTGGTTTGATAGCAAAAGCCATCCCCAGGATTAATCAGGCTTTTCCTAACTGGGAGATGTGCATGGCTGCCAAAACAAACACATCAATCTGCTGTAGCTTGACACAGCACCAGACACCCTTGCTGAAAACCCAGCGTGGTCCAGGGGCACGGCAGCATCCTGCAAACAGCACTGAAGCACAGGGAAGAGGTGCCTTATCTCATTTGGGCTTGACCTAGATTGGGCTCTGCCCCTTCCTCGGCTCGTGGGGAGATTTAAGGGATCAGCATCTCGCAGCTCCCACAGCTGCTGCATCCAGGCGCCAGAAATGTCAGAGTGTCCCCGATGAGATGCAGTTGAAATGATGTTTGTCTCCTTCCCTGGTGTTAAAAGATATTTCAGGGCATGGAAATGTTCATCCTGGCTGCTTCCCAGATGGCCAGTGGCTCAGGCTGAGCAGTTTTATTCTCCACAGCCTCGACCCCATAACTCAGCTGCTTGGTGAAAAAGGGATTCCTGGAGGAGCATCCACTGCTACCACTGATGCCCAGGATGAATGGGGAGAGTTCCCAAGGCCTTTAAGCATTGTCCCTTCAGCACTGCTACCTCAGATCACCCTGGACACCCAAAGGCTGTGACTAAACCCCACTGGGCAGGTCCCAGTGGTGTGAGCACCATGCTGGGTCCTAAGGAGCAGCCCATCCTGCAGGAGGTGCACTGCTGTCCCATCAGGGATGACACCAGACTCCGTCCCCAGCTGGCCAGGGAGGTGGCTGGAGGCCTTGGACGTCTTGTTATCACTCCCAAAGTTTATTTTTAACCCTCTGGCTCCAATTTTAAGGTATCAGCAGCATGTGCTGAGTGTAGGACCTCAAAATACTCCCTTTCTCCTCCTTCCCCTGCCTTTCTGTCCCATAAATCCTGTCTTTATCTCTCCTCCCCACATCTACAACATGAGCATGAGCTGAAAAACTTACTCACGTTAAAAGTCCATGAAATCTATTCCATCCATGGTAGTGTTCAAGGCCAGGTGGATGAGGCTTTGAGCAACCTGGTCTAGTGGAAAATGTCCCTGCCTGTGGCAGTGGGGTTGGAATGAGATGATCTTTAAGATCCCTTCCAACCCAAACCAGTCTGGGATTCTATAATCCTATGATCTCTTCCTGTTTGGTGCCTTGGTCCTGGAGTGTTGCCAGGCAAACACACTGGGAGAGTCATGACCTGTCAGCCCAGGGACCTGGAAAGGCTGACCTCAAAGCCAGCCCTGGGTAAACATGCTCTAGAAACCCCTGGGATGCACAGCAGGGAATCCCATCCTGTTTTAACACCATTTAATCTGGGGTTTAGCTGCAGTGGGAATGCCTGTTCTGTGTGCTCTGGCAGTCAGGATTGCTGTGGGATGCATGATGTGTACATGGGGAGAGGATGGTCAGTGCTGTGGTGTTTTGAGCTTGCCTGCTTTCAGCAGATGCTAAATGTTGAAATGTCAGGGTGAAAAGCCTCTGCAAAGCCTCCAAAGCTGGTGTGGAAGGAGCTGGAAGCCTGACCATGGGAAGAAGGAAACCCAACAGACTCCACTGTGTTCACAAACTGCCTTCTGGAGGACAACCACTGCCCTACTCACCTTTGATCTGCTTTTCTGACGGCTCTTGCATGAGGCCAGGCTGCACTGCTTCCTTTCAAGGACTGTATTTCTTTGCACAGGAAGAAAATAGCATTTTACAGCCATCCCTGTGTCCAACCTCAACTATTCCCTAGCGAGAGCAGAGTTCCTGGAGCGACAATTCCCCGTGGCTGCCATCTGCCCTGCCCAAACCCCCTCCTTCAGAGGAGACCTGATGCATTTTATGGTGGCAAACACCCAAGTGCTCAGGGAGCTGAACACTCACGGGCAGAAACACCCCCAGTGCCAGGCAAATCCAGGCAGGCAGCCTGGGGTGTTTGCATCCCACATTCATACAAATTACCAGCACTGCAGATTATTCCCTCTCCCAGTCACACCATAGCTTGGGGACACACCTCTCAGGGAAAAAAAAATAAATTCCAGTTGTTATGTCTGAGCAAATGAAAATTTTAGCAAGTTTAAAGCATCAAATCTCAACCCAGGGGCTGTGGGGCTGGATGGGGTCGAGCTGATGATGAAAGGAGTAAGAAGTCCCAGCCATGTGTGTGTGCAGCCTGCCCATCCCTTTGGGAAAAAGGGGGTTTTCTGTTCTCTTGAGTCACCCCAAATCATCTGGTGATGGGTTATGGCGAGGGTGAATCAAGCCTAAAAATGATGCAGGGGAATTGTTTCAGCTGGGATGTGAATCTGACACCAGATGGAAGGAGACGAGGCGCTAAACTTCAGCCGCCCTCAGATTTCTCTTGCTCTGGTCTCTCTTATTTTACACGGCTGAACATTGAAGGGCAGATTTACAGTTTTTTGAGAGAGAACATTATTGCACTCAGGCATGACGTGAGCTTGATGGTCCCCAGGTCCCACATGTGTTCAGTGAAGCCCTTTGCCCCCAGTGCCAGGCAAACCTGGGCACACAGCTGTGGCTTTAAGCCTCTCGCAGGCTGGGGGTAAAGTGGCTTAAGGGAGCTGGGATTAGCCAGGTCTGCCAGCCCTCTGTCCTGCTCAGGTCCTGGACTATTTATAGGCTGATGGGCCGTCAGGCTCTATTTCAGTGCAGAACAGGCCACTGCCCAGTTCCCTTCTTCCTGACTGGGAAGAGGGGTGGAAACTAAAATTTTATTTATTGGAGAAGGAAAAAAGTCAGGAGAGATTCATACCACACTCAGCTGGTAGAGGTGACCAGGATTTACTCCGTCCCCATCTTCATTGGCAAACTCAGCCTTTGCCCCACAGAAGGTCAGTTCCCAGCCTGCCTCAGCCCTTGTATAAAAAAAAGGACAAAGCACTAAAATATGGATAGGAAGAATAAGGGTTTTATAAACCTCTTCCTCCTCCAGGTTATCACACTTGCTGTCCATGTCCAGCCCACCCTGACCTGTGGTAAATCTTCTGCTCCTGTCCCAAAACAAGGCTGGGGTAATCTCTTTAAATGCTCTTAGAGCCTTCTCCTTGGAAGTTTATTTTTATTTTTTCTGGCATTCAGTGCATTTTATGTTGTGTAAGGAATGCTTCATAAAAATAAAAGATAGCTTGACTATCATATTTCTAAGAAAATACTAATGAGCAATAATATTCATTAAGAAAGGCCTCCCTTTGAGCACTAATGAGAATTTAGGAACATTTTTATCCACATGAAAATTAGTTTTTAACACTTATTCTAGGAAGATAAGAGTAGTTTAATAGGGGTACCTGAGTTAGCTGTTAAATTCATTGGAAGGATGGTCTGGGCCATAAAATTGATCTGGATTATTGCATATCTTTATTCAAGATTAGCTTACTTATGACCTATATTTGCCTTTGGGACACAGAAAATTTTGGACGGGCCTTGGAAATGCACAGCTGACACAGATATGAACATTCTGACCACTAAATATTAATTATTTTATGCAAAGAAAATGTCATTATATTACTGAAGGAGATTACTTATGGTTTCCTTGTCCTCCTAGGTCGAAGTTCCCCCTGTCCTGCAGCCCCTGTGGCAGTACAGCCCTTCAGCACCACTGGCCCCACTAGGGACAGAGCAAAGGATGTGGGATTTGATGGCCTCTCCAATCCCAAGTCCCTTCAGTCCCAGGCTGCCATAGGGCATCAAAGCCCCCTGAGCCAGCACTTCCATAATCTTCCCTGCCTTCCAAAAAGCCCTTCCCTCCATCTACCTCTCTTTCTCCATCCCTCTATCCCTTGTCTCTTCATTTCTTCCATCCCTTCATCTCCCTCTCATGTCTTCATTTTCCATCTCTATTTCTCCATCTTTTATCCTCCCATCTTTTCCCCATCGCTCTACCTTCCATCCTGCTGTTTTCCACTGATTTCAGTCTTCCATCCTTCCATCTTCCCATGCCTCCATATTCCATCCCTTCACCTCTCCATTTATCCTCAATTTTCCCATCCTTTCATCTTCCTCCCATCCTTCTGCCTTCTCCCTCTCTCCTCCTCCCTCTCATGCCTTCATCTTCCATGTCTCCTATCTCTCCATCTTTTATCCTTGCACCTTCCTCCCATCCCTCAATTATCCAACTTGCTGTCTCCCTCTGACTTCATCTTCCATCCTTCCATCTTCCCATCCCTCCATCTTCCACCCCTCCATTTCCTCCCCACCTCTCCGTTTTTCCCATCCCTTTATCTCCCATCCTTCCACCTCCTTCCCATCCTTCCACATTCCCTCCCAGTCCCCCGTCTCTCCCGCCTCTCCCTCCTCCTCCTCGTCCTCCTCCTCCCCCCGTCCCCCCCGCGCCTCCTCCTCCTCCTCCTCCTCCTCCTCCTCCCCCGCCCGGTACCGCATTGCCGTAGTGCGGGGGGGCCGCTGCATTGCGCTGCCGCCGTCGATAGGTGGGCCCCTCCCGCGGAGATAAAGCCGGCGGAGCCCAAGCCGGCAGCCTCTGGCCGCCCCGACCGCCGCCCCGGTAAGAGCTGCGGGACCCCGGCGGGATGGGGGGGACAGCCGGGATGCGGGGGGGTGTCCTGCCCCGGGGGATCAGTGCCCCCCCTGTGTGTGTGGGTGCTGTCAGCCCCTGGGGTGGGGGTACCATTCCTTCACGGATGGGGCTGGACCATTCCTTCATCCCGCAGGTGCGTCTTCCCGCAGGTGGGAAAGAACACGCAAAGCCGTGGTGCTTCAGGACGTGAAAATCCTTCTGAATGCTGTGCATGAGGAGGAAAACCTGATAATCCCCCCAGCCCCCCCCTCCCCTCCCCCCACGCTGCCTCTAGAATCATAGAATCCTCGAATGATTTGGGTTGGAAGGACCTTAAAGATCATCTCGTTCCAACCCCCCTGCCATGGGCAGAGATGCCTTTAGCTCCTTGGGGAAGGAAAAAAAAATTCCCCAATTCCCAAAGCGATCCCTCATTTCTCCCCCGGATGCCGGGGATGTGCGGGGGGAGAGGGACCCGCACCCAGGACTGTGAGCTCCGGGATCGGGCATCACCGTGGAGCCGCAAAATGGCCAGATCCGGGCTGGCTGGGTTCAAGGGCAGGAGGGACGGGACAGCCGCGGCTCCTGCTGCCCAGGGAAGCTTCTCGCTGGGAACGTTATCACCCGCATGACTGAATCGCTATTAGAGCAGCAAACTCCTCCTGACCTCCTTTACTTCTGCGGGCAGATTCGTGAAATTGGATTTTATTAGACGTCAGATTAAAGCTCCTAATTGTGCCCGGTTTGTGTGCAGCTGCAGAGCCATGGCAACGCCGGGAGATGCCAGGACAGCTCCCCGGATATACCCCGTTTGCGTTTTTAGCCTCCTCCCTCTGTTCCATCCAGTTTCACGGCAGCAAAATATAATAAACCTCCCCAGTGAAGGCTCAGGCGAGCCCTCGGCAGCCCCGCTGTTGGCAGCCCTGCTCGGGGGAGCAGGCGAGGGCTATTTTTGTCCGCCCCATTTTGCAGACACCCTGTTGTCACCTGAACTGTGCCCAGCTGGGGAGTGGTGAGGGCAGCCCGGGAGGAAGGGCACCCTCGGCTCCTCCCAGGGCACCCACGCCATGGAGGAGATGCCCTCGGGTTTGGAAAGAGCGAGAAGGCAGCCCTGAGTGGCAGGAAGGTTTTTTTTTCCAGGGAGGAAGGGCACCTTCGAAGCATCGATGACGTAGCGCTGGGAGCTGGGGGTCTCCGCGAGGGCGGTGGAGGGCAAGATGCCGAAAAACACGGCATCTCGCTGAGACTTGGAGGCTGGACGTGGCAGCCCGAAATAGCCCGGCTGGCCTCCTCCGGGGGCAGGCTGGCTCTGACCCAGCCCGGCCAGGGCTGCCAGACGAGGCCGGGCACCCCCGGGCGCATGGTCCAGCGGGAAGGTGGGGCGAGGGGAGGACAGCCTTTCCAGAAGGGCTGGGAGGGGGGCTGGCACAGGGGGGCTCTTTTGACGCTCCTGCCTCTTCCCCCGCAGCCTCCCCCAAAAGGCAGCTGCGTTCCCACCGCCCTCCCCAGCGCCGCCCGCCCCGGCCAGCCCCGCGTAGCCCAGCAGCATGGGGAAGGAGAAGACGCACATCAACATCGTCGTCATCGGGCATGTGGACTCTGGGAAATCCACCACCACCGGGCACCTCATCTACAAATGCGGGGGCATCGACAAACGGACCATTGAGAAATTCGAGAAGGAGGCTGCCGAGGTGAGGAGCCCGCCCCTCCGCCTGCCCCCACCCCGCATTCCCGCCCGCGGGGATGCTCCGCGCTGAGCCCCACGAGCATCCCACCGGCAGTATGCCCCTTTTGCCGGTGCTGCCCTTCTCTTACCTTCTATTTCTCCCTTTGTTCCCATCTATTTTTCTCCCTCTGCACCCCTGGGTCTTCCCGACTTCTCTGGCCTTGGGAAAATAGGCCATTTGGGCGCTCGCCACCCTCTTTTCCGGAGCTGGGGGACTCCCTGCTGCCGGCTGGTAATGAGGGCAGGGGCACGGCGAGGGCTGCAAGATGGGTTAGGGAACCAGCAGTAATCACCAGGATTCTGGAAAAGCCACGAACCATGGTGCTTCAAGGCATGAAATTCTTTCTAAATGTGGTGCATGAGGGGAAAAACCTGATAATCCCTCCTTGCCCAGGTCAGGGCTGCCTGAATTTCAGTCTGAAGCATCAGCTTCCAGTGCCTGCTGGGGACAAGGTGAAGCATCAGTTGGATCACTCATTTGATCCAGTTTAAAAACCCCATTCCCGTTTTCCTCGGGCAGGTGGTCTGGTGTGCAGTGTGATTGGTAGCCTATGATACAGAAAAACTGGCTGGAAATCTGAGCATTTGAGTTAAATCCTTTTGTTTGACCCTTATAATGGTAGCATTTATAGCAATTTTATCGTGCGTGCATTTAGCAGCTGTCATGCAGCAAAGGAAGCACCACCCGATACCTGTAACATGGCAAACCCCGAGATTAGAGAGGGAGAAATAGACTTGGGAAGAAAAATGTGAATTGGGAGTCCTGAGA
This sequence comes from Lichenostomus cassidix, assembly GCF_008360975.1. NCBI lineage: Eukaryota > Metazoa > Chordata > Aves > Passeriformes > Meliphagidae > Lichenostomus > Lichenostomus cassidix. The sequence continues at coordinate 6,041,726 of NC_139500.1, read as the reverse complement.
AATAAATGATGGTAAATTCTAGAGAGGTGGGTGAGCTGGGAACAGCTTGTGTTATCCATAGGGCAGCTCCTGTCACTCAGAAGATGGCTTGTCGTCATCGCTCAGGGAATCTTTAATGCAGATGTCCCTCATTTTTTTTTTTTTTTTCTGGTGAAGATCCCACATTTCCATGGAAAAAAAAAATTTCACAGAGCTGTCACTCCCACTCCTGATTTCACATTTTGCTGTCCATCTGTCTTAACCTTTTTTATTTGCTGATAGCATCCGAGCTAAACCCCCCATTTTCCTGCCTCACTTTCAGCCTTTTTTTCCGGTCCTTAAGCCAAGAGTCTCTTCCTTCATACAAAATGATCCCTGTGCCCTGGTTTAAAATGACTGGTGATGTCCTCCCACAAATTCCCTCCCCTTTACCTATAAGATCAGATAAGGCATGATAAGGTTATCGTCGATGTGATTACAGTGATTTTAATTGAACAGACACTTTCACTGACTTGCCAGGATCTGCGGGCACCGGAGGCTGCTATTAATAGCCTATTGACTGAGCTTACAGACTCCATTTTCTGATGCAGGGCTGGGGAAGGGTTTGCTTCCATTAGGTGGCATTCACAGGAAATGGAGGCCTGCGTGCACCCAAAAAGCCAACAAAAATCCCAGGGCCTGTTATTTGATTTAAGAGAAAAGAGCGAGGATTTCTCCCTTTTTTTCTTTTGGTTCAAGGACAGAGGTAACAGTATCTCTGAAAGAAGAGTTGTTCTGTTAAAAAAAAAAAATTAAAAAATCAGTATTTGCGACCTCCGAATAGAAAGCTGTCCCTCTGCTGGGGTTTGATCAGGGAAAATCAGGCTATTTCTGTCACTGAACAGGGAAGGTATTGTGCAGAGCTAGATAATACCCTGGGTTTTTCAACACCAGCTCTGGGTAACTGAATACACCCCGTGAAAGGAGGGAAACTGTTTGCTAAATAAAGGATCTCATTTGTCTTCACGTTCCGTGTGATGCCGAGCTCTGGGGGGGTCTCACACGTGATGGGCAGCTGGTGGTGTGTGTGGACATGGCTGATGGCAAGAAGGTGCTGAGTCCTGCTCAGCTCCTCTGGGAGAGCCAGGCTCTGTGCCTCAGTTTCCCCATCCAGAAGGGAGGGAATAGGCTGCTGATGGGGGAAGAGCTGTGGGATGTGCTGATTGACCTCCTGCCCAAGAGCAGCCCATTATTAATGCAATGCACAAATGCACAATTCCCTGCTGTATCTCCGTTTCCAGCGGTAAATGAGCACACTGATGACTCCTCCCTGTTCCCTGGGAAGGAGGAGTTTGATGTGCAGCCTGGAAAGGGTTAACCTGGCCCCATCCCTGGAAGTATTCAAGGCCAAGCTGGATGGGATTTAGAGCAGTCTGGTTCAAAAGTGCCCCTGTCCATGGCAGAGGCGTTGGAAGGAGATGACCTCTGAGGTCTTTTCCAACCCAAGACATTTTGAGGTTCTAAAAACCTCCAAGCTCCTGCTCTACCCCCTCACTAAATCCAGTGTCAGGAGAGAGCTTGGGAGCAGAGATTTGATTCTGGATTTTTCCATCCCAGTGAGAGCTCACAGCTTGCCCGCAGAGATGGGGCATCACCTCCTCGACCTGGCATCCCCTCAGAGGAGGGGAAGTCTTGCCCCTGGCTTTAGGATTTTGCTCGTAATCCTCCAGAGCAAGCTGCAAAGTCATCGCAGCACTCAGCTGTTATGAAACAGGCTGTGACCATTAATTCCTTGTGCTGGCTGGGAACAGGGCTGGAGTGTGGGAGATGAAGCAGACCAGCCCCTGGGCACGGTGTGGGCAGGGCAGGTTGGGATGTGGTGCTGTGTTCTCTTTCTTGGCAAGGCTCAGCCCTGGAGCGTTCGGTAGCTTCCTTCTGATTAGTGATTGATAATGGGCCAGAAGCAAATGTGGTTGCAGAGAACAGAGGGATGGAGGGATGGATGGATAGATGGATGGATGAATGGGAGCAGGGCATCACAGCTCTGACCTTGCATAGCAGTAGGAGACCATTAAATAATCTGGAAATGACCTAAATTCCATTTTTTGCCTTACAACCCCCTTGCATCTGAGGCCAGGTGCTGATGGCTGCAGCCCATTCATCCCTTGCTTTGGCCAGGCCCCCTGACTGCCCCAGGACACAGTGTGGTCAGCAAGGCTGGGCTTGTCCTGCCCCACCTCCACCTTGGCAGGATCCCAGCTCAGACTGGGAGCACGACCTCCATGCTGGAGGGGAATCCAGCTCTCCCTGGTGCTGTGACGTCAAAAGGCTCCAACCCAAAGGAGAAGGCAGTTCAGAAGTGCCACCGTGGTTTTACCAGGGAATGTGCTTTATCACCGGGCAGAAAGATTTACTGGAGCTAATCTCCCCCAGCATGATTTCCTGCATTACAATGTTGGCTGAGATTTTGGCCATTTGGCAACGACAGTTGGTCTGGCTGCAGCTCACAGTAGCTTTTCCTGTGAATTTGCACACTCTGTGGCAAAAATCAATCACGTTTCTATTCTGCTCATAGCAACCATCTCTCATTTCATTTTCTTTTAACCCATTCCACTCCTACACCCCTGCCAGTTGTGGGCTCACTCAGGCAGCAATGCATTTTCCCATTAACCAGCTGCCTCACAGGTCTGAGTCATGGATTAAAATCACAGAATCAGAGAATCATTTAGGTTGGAAAAGCCCTCTAAGATCATCGAGTCCAACCATTAACCCAGCACTGCCAAATCCACCATTAGACCATGTCCCTACTTGTGTACCTCTGGGACCCATGGGAAACAAAACAAAATAAATCTCATAAACAGACCTTTTTCAATAACTCAATTAAGATTAGAAAATGGTATAAGTATATAAATATTTTGTGTGACAAGAAACAGCTTTCCATGTTTCTGTACAGGATTTTCCAGCAGCAGTGCAGGACTGTGATGTTTCATGGAAGAGACCTCATGGGTTGATGCCTTCAGGTCCTGCCCATCCAGTCCCACTCACAAATTCACTCCATGGCTCTTCCAGCCTCTCCTACATCCTGTTGAGGAACAATTTGAGAACATCTCTTTTTGCCTGTATTTATTAGCAAATAGACCACAGCTCCCACTGAATTTTGGGAATTTCGCCTTCAATGTTTTCAGTGTGACCCTGTGTGAGCTTGGGAAGTAGCCTGGAGGGTGGGAGGTCATCACCAGTGCTGTGGGCTTGGGTTTCTCACTGATTCTTACCTCTCTGTTGGCCAGATGGGGAAGGGGTCCTTCAAATACGCCTGGGTGCTGGACAAGCTGAAGGCTGAGCGCGAGCGTGGCATCACCATTGACATCTCCCTCTGGAAGTTTGAGACCACCAAGTACTACATCACCATCATTGACGCCCCTGGCCACAGGGACTTCATCAAGAACATGATCACCGGGACCTCCCAGGTGAGAAATGGGGCTCAGGGGATGGGGGGCTGCTGGAGAGGGGAGGCTGAGGCTTGGTGAGAATCTCAGGGTCATGCAGGTGCTGTTGGAGTACTTTTGGAGGTGGGGAGTTGAGAGAGCAGACTGAGGAGTGTTCAGCAGTGTCCACCCCAGAGACTGGGTGGCACCAGGGGACACAGAATGCCATGGTGCTGCAGCTCCCCGGGTGTCTGGGAGAAAAGGTGTCTTTGGGCACAAAGAGGTGATTTCTCCACCCCATTTCTACCCCCATGAGAAGGTGAGGATGAAGAGAGGTGAGGCCTCTCTGGGAGCTGGAATGCTGTGAGCTACAGGCCTTTGTGTGAAGTATCTCCACATTATTTTAGCCTCGGCCAAATGAGGTGCACAAGAAATTTCCATCAATCCACTAAGTTTTAGTGGTTAATGAGACTCCACAGATTTTTTCTCTTTCCTTTTCCTCGAAACAGCTGTCTTTGTCCCACAAACCACATCATATTACCAAATCAAAATGCCAAAAGCCTTCCAATAAAGGGTGGTTTCCCCTCATTGAGTTGCTGGACATTCCTGCATCTCCCTGTGGCTGATGGGTGCAGGGTGAACCCCACTATGTGCCCAGTGAGATTCCCATTGAGATACCAGTTGGGCTGAGCATGGCTCTCTGTCAAACCCAGGCAGCTTCTGCTAGGAGCTTTGGGTACAAAAGTAATCTGGGGAATGGTTTCCATGGCTGGAGTCACATCTGCCACCCAGGCAGGTTTTTTTGCAAGACTTCAGAAGGGTTTTAAATAAGACCTTGTCTGCAGATGATCAAGATGAGGTCCTGCTCAGAGTTATGCAGCCTGCAGGGATCCACCCTGGTGGGTCTCACCCACCATGCAGAACCATGTAGGGTTGGCAAGTCTGAAATAGCACAGCTAGGTTAGTTTTGAGGTGGATCAACAGGGTTATGGGTAGCAGCTGGCAGGGAGTCATCAGGCACTCCCTCAAAGCCCTCAGGGGTGTCACCAGGTGCTCTCTGGGGACAGCAGCAGTTCATTTGCTGTCTCCCCCCAGGCTGACTGCGCCGTGCTGATCGTCGCTGCGGGTGTGGGTGAATTCGAAGCTGGCATCTCCAAGAACGGGCAGACCCGCGAGCACGCCCTGCTGGCTTACACCCTGGGGGTGAAGCAGCTCATCGTGGGCATCAACAAGATGGATTCCACAGAGCCCCCCTACAGCGAGAAGCGCTACGATGAGATCGTCAAGGAGGTCAGCGCCTACATCAAGAAGATCGGCTACAACCCAGCCACAGTTCCCTTCGTGCCCATCTCGGGCTGGCATGGAGACAACATGCTGGAGCCCTCTCCCAATGTAAGTGTGCCTCGTGGTAGACTTCTGCCCCCACCCTGGGGATCCTGACCTGGGCTGAAGATGAACTCTGTGCTCTGCAAACATTTTGTGCACCCGTTGTGCACAAAGGGCTGTGTTGGCAGCACAGATGATGTGTCACAGAGCTCTGCTTGGCCCTGGGCAGGATGAATGGGCTTGCTGTTCATGGGTGCTGTGCCCTGGCCAGGCACCCCAGCAGCTAAACATGAGCACCTTCAGGAGATGATCTGTCTGGCTTTGCCACTGGGCTGGGATTGGAAGTTTTTGCTGTGTCAGAAGTCATGGGGACCTTAGAGCAGCAATTGTCACTCTCAGCAGGAGCAGCGGGAGTGTTTTTAGGGCATTGTTTTCTGAGGGGAATAACACAATCTGGTGTCAGGCTTGGAGCAGTTCCCACTGTGCAGCCAGGCTCCCTCATTCTAGGCCTCAGGTCTCCTTTCCCATCCATGCTCTGTGTCACTGCAGTGGCCAAACCTCCAGTTCCACTGCTGGGTTCTCACTTCTAAAGGTGACATTTTCTTGAGGAAGTACCAGGTTTCCCATGCGAAAACCACAGTTCCCTAGAGCATCCATGTGGGGCTTCTCCTTTTCCAGTTGGTTTGTACTCCCTCTCTGATGGGGAGACAAAGGCAGGGTGGGCCTGTGCCATCATTTCATACAACAGAAAGAAGAGCTTAAGAAGGATGGAGGTTTTTGGCAGACAGGCTGCCCATAACACTTGTTATTTTGACAGTTTTTGTTTTTGTTGGAAAAAAAGCTACCCCAGGGTTAGTCTTCTAAAGAAATGATGGGCTGGGGAGTTCTGGCCAGAGGAAGGCTCCTGCTCTCCTGATGACTTCTGTGTGACCTTGAGCAAGTTGCTCAGATCAGAAACCCCAGGAATCTCTTGTGAAACCAGTGGGAAATTCGATGCTTGGGGGGACTTCAGGACATCACCTGTGGATTACAGGGCAGGGCTCTGTGGTGAGGGAGGCAATCCATGAGTCCACAGCAACTGAGGGAGGTCAGGGATCACAGGCCTGAGCGAGAAGAGTGCTGCAATGCAAACTCACACAGTCATGAAACACAGCTCCTGCCCTGCACAGGAAAGGCAGCTCGCTTGGGATGGTTTGGAAGGAAGGAGTGTTTGGGGTGCTTGGGAGATTCCTGTTCCCTGAGGAGCAGAGCTGGGATAAAGGTCAGCCCTGGCCATGCCAAACCCAGCCCCGTGCTTCCTGGGTGCCTCAAATCAGGCAGGCTCCAAATGTCAGCAGCTGCTGGGCTGGGAAGATGATCCTGAACAATTCTCCTATTAATAGGCAGCAGAGGGAGCAGGAGGGGCTCAGTGGCTCCCTTCCTCCAGAGGGGTCTCAGGGCAGTTTCTCAGTGTGATGTGCTGCCTGAGGGGGTGAAATAACTCTCTCCTTTGTCCTAAGGAGGCAACTGGCTCCTGGGTGCTCCCTGAGCTAGGGAATTGGGAAGAAAACCTGGCATGAGCTCTGCTGGAGAAGGTGCAGGGACAGACTCCTCCTCCCCACATTGCACCACCTCTCGGAAAGCTTAAGCAGGAAGCTGGTGTAGATGTCTCTTCTCTCCTTCCTTCCCTGAAAAAGCTCTGATTATTTTCACTTGTAATTTCTGGACAGGTTTCACTGAAGCACAAGGCAGTCAAGTGACTTGTCTGTCTGTCAGGGGACTTATCAGAAAGTGGGGATTAGAGTCATGATGTCCCTGCAGCTCCTGCTGCCTCTGAGCAAGGGGGGTGTGGTGGTATGTCAGGCTGGAACCAGCTCTGTGTGGGAGACTCCAGCCCACGTCCCTGTTGCACAGAATCCCAAGGCCAACTGCAAAAAAATGACAGCTAGGCTGTGCTTCCATCAAAGTTTGGCATTTGAGAGGTTTTTGGGAAATGGGGCATTGTGTGAAGCAGGTTTCTGGTGCTGTAGCTGGCAGAATGGGGTCATTCCATGTGGTTTGGAAGACTTTCACCCCATGGGATGCTGCAGCCCAAACACACCCAGTCTGTGGTGCAAAGAGTGTGGTGGCCTGGGGCTGCAGCCTCAACATTGGGATGTGTGGGTGGGGATGTTGGGATGTTCATGGGCTGGGGAAAATCAGGGAAAGGTGACTTCTCTGTAAATAGACTTTGAGTGTGAAAGAGCTGGAGCTCTATTTTGGGGGGCTGGAGCCTGTCTGCCTGCAGGATTTGGTCAGATCCTACTTTTGTCACAGGAGTGGTGGAGTAGGAATTGCTCTTTGGGAAGCAGATTTGGGGAATTCATGACAGAGGTTTTGTTTGGGTGGCCATAGAAGGTAGCACAAACCAGGTTCTGCAGATGTTTCTCACCCTCAGGCCATACTGAGGTTTTGCAGAGATTTTTTCCTGGAAGGTGTCTAAGTTTGTCTTTATCTGATGCTTGGCATGTCAGAAGTTCCCTGGAGGGAGGGGTGGCTCTGACAGCCAGGTGTCATGGGCAGAGGTTGTCATTTTCCCGTGTGCCAGCGCTGTATGGGGCAGAGGGACAGGTGCTGTGGGCACTTGGTGGCCATGCCATCCTCGAGAGCAGAGCCCATGGGCAGGTGGTCACTGGGCAGCTGCTGGCACAGGTCCCTGCCTGGCATTTGGTCCACAGAACAGCAGGATGGGGGAAGGTCTGAGTCATCCTGCACATCACACGAGGCTCCCTCGCTGCCTGCATGGAGTTTTCATTTTGCCAAGCTGTTGCCTGGTGCTGGGTCTGGCTGCTCAGCAGGAGCTGCAGTGCCCTGGGAAGAACCCACTGCAGAAGTGTCCCCAAGCTCCTCCTCCCACTGCCACCAAGAGAGACAAGTGGTGTCAGACATGACCCTCTGGAGGGGGCTGACCTGAATGCTTTGGATGCAGGCTGAATTCCCTAGATGCATCCAGTCTTTCCCTCTCTCCTTCCCAAAGCTAGTGCAGATTGCAGGACAGAAAACCAGCCCTGGCACAGCCACATCCTCTGGGGCACTTCTGGGGTCTTGCTTCACCCCAGCCCCCCATGCCCACTGCACTGTGCTGCTGGTGTTGGTGCTAAGGGAAAAAAGCCACATCCGTGAAGTGTGTGATGGATTTGGGACACATGGGAAGCATTTGACATTGGAATGGGAAAATACTGTCTAACCATCTCTGTGCAGAGGCAGGGGAATGACCTTGCAGACTCTGATGGCTGCTTTTTGTATTAGGGCTGTCTCAGACCCGGCCTAAATTTTTTTACCAGCAAGCTGCAGGTGTTGCTACAGCTTCCAGATGTGCAGCATCACCCCAATAAAGCCCTGCAGTTCCCCACATTAAACCATGGTACCCAAGCACATTTCCACTCCTCTCCGCCTCTTTTCTTGCCAATTTTTAGTTTCAAAAGTCCAGTTTAGATCAGGAGAAGGAAACAGCTGTGAAAGACAATCCTGTCCCTCGGCAGCCAGGTTTCCATCATCCTCCCAAGGCAGGGTTTAGAATCCAGACCCTGGAGGGGTGATAGCAAGAATGAGTGGGGAGAAGCATCTTCTGGAGCTCGCCTTGGAGAAACTTGGTTCCCAGGACTGAAGGCTGAGCATTTTGCAGCTGAAGCTGCAGCCCCTGTGGTCCCTGAGCTGGAGGCAGCATTCCTGGAGGGCAGGATGCAGGCAGCTGGTGCAGTGCCTGTGGGCTGGTGTTGAAGTGGGGGCTGTGAGTTTGCTGGTGTAACCACTTCCATTCTTTCCTCCTGTTAATGGATGTCTTGCTCATTTCTAGAAGAGAGAGGGGGAGATTGAGCACAGGGGGAATGGCAGGGATGCAAGGATGGCAGAGTGGAAGGAGCTCCCCAGCCCCTGGTAAAGCCAGGACATGGCAGGATTGACTTAATGGAGGTTGTCCTGGTGGGACATCTCTCTGGGTTCATCTCTGGGTACTGAGGACACACACACTCCATGCATGTTGGAAGTGTTCAGGGCCAGGTTGGATGGACCTTGGAGCAACCTGGTCTCATGGAAGATGTCCCTGCCCAAGGCAGAGGGGTGGAACTGGGTGGTCTCTAAGGTCCCATCCAACCCAAACCATTCTGGGGTGTTTCTATGGTTCTCTGTTGCTGCTCTCTCCCCAGATGCCTTGGTTCAAAGGCTGGAAGGTGGAGCGCAAAGAAGGCAATGCCAGCGGGGTGTCCCTCCTGGAGGCCCTGGACACCATCCTGCCCCCGACCCGCCCCACAGACAAACCCCTGCGCCTGCCCCTCCAGGATGTCTACAAGATTGGAGGTGAGCCTTGCCACTGTCCCTCTTCCCTCTGCTTTAACTGGAGTATTCATTCCATGGGAATTTGGGAATGACATTTCCAGGTTTTGGAAGACTGGAGGGATTTGACTCTTCAAACCAGAGATAATGTTGAAGAAAAGGGTGGTAGCTCCAGGGCAAAGACCCCATTTGGGCCTGGGCTGTCTAGGGTGAGGGGGGCATGCCCAAAGGTGCCCAGGGACCAGGGAGGAGCAGCAGGTTTGTGAGATCTCCCCAGGAAACACATGATGCCAAAATGGCTGCAAATTTGTGTGTCCCAGAGGTCCTGGCTGGCCAGGCAAGTTGGGGGCAGCAAAAAACATTCTGTGATCCAGATGAGGGACAAGACCAGCAGGGAGGGCCACTGAGGCTGGCGCATGGCAGCTGGGCTGTGACCTGCCCGAGCTTCCCAAATGCTGGTGTCCATCATCAGCACCTCCTCTTGCCGAGCTGTGCCAGCCATGTAGGGAGTGCCATGGCTGACACGTGTCCCCTTCCCTCTGGAGAGGTGATGGGGACACTTTGCTCTGCTATAAATACCCTGTGAGCTCTCTGACCTGCTGGCATAAGTGGACAGCACTGCTGACTCCCTGGCTGCTGGATCAGGCAGGCATAGCCTTTTCCAGCCCTTTCCCACACTGTTCCAAGGACACATGTCCTGCAGGGGTTGCACGTGGGATTTAGCAGGGTTTTTAATGCAGGCTGTTGTTTGCAGTGGAGATGAAAGGTGGTGAGCAGATCTGTGTCCTTCCCTAGCTCAGCTGGGACAAAGGGATCTGGTTTTACTGGGAGGCAGGTCCTTGGGAAGCAGAGACACTGTGGGGAGAGGGGAGGTGGAGGCAGCAGGGTGGATGTGGAGGAGCAGATGAGACCAGCCGACCTCCCCAGTCTCTTTTTAATGTTGTTTGTCCCAATGATTCTTCACCTGCATCCAAAGGGTGCACCTGCATCCAAGGTCTCCTGGTGACACAGTATATAAGAAATTGCTTTCATGTAATGAGCTACCCTCATTCTCTGTCCCAGCTGGTGGTGTGGCTGTCAGGGATGTGGACAGTGTTGTTGCTGACACGCTATGATGTCCCAGTCCTCCATGCAGAAGATGCCACAGCTGCTCCAAAGAAAGAGCTTTTGGAGCATGTGGATTGCTCAGGGCTTTCTGACTATGAGTTACTTCTTTTTCACAAAATACTGAGTAGGAAGGATGTAATTTTCAAGACCCCAGTGTTTATCTGCTGAAAACTTGGGGGTTTTGGGCAAGGAGTGAACATGTTCTTTGGTGAAAACCACTGGAGAGATCTTGCTTTTGCTGAATCCAGTCTCTGGCCCAGGGATACCCCAAGGAGACTGAATTTTGCTGTGCTCTGTCCTTATCTCCACAGGGATTGGCACAGTCCCCGTGGGCCGAGTGGAGACCGGAATCCTGCGGCCTGGCATGGTGGTCACCTTTGCCCCTGTGAACATCACCACTGAGGTGAAATCCGTGGAGATGCACCACGAGGCCCTGAGCGAAGCTCTGCCTGGGGACAACGTCGGCTTCAACGTGAAGAACGTCTCTGTGAAGGACATCCGCCGCGGCAACGTCTGCGGGGACAGCAAGTCCGACCCGCCGCAGGAGGCAGCGCAGTTCACATCTCAGGTCAGCGGGGATGGTGATGCCACCGTGATGGTTTGCCACCACTCCCCAGCCCTCAGCCTCGCCCTGACCCTGCTCTGTCCCCCAGGTGATCATCCTGAACCACCCTGGCCAGATCAGTGCTGGCTACTCGCCCGTCATCGACTGCCACACTGCACACATCGCCTGCAAGTTCGCCGAGCTGAAGGAGAAGATCGACCGGCGCTCTGGCAAGAAGCTGGAGGACAACCCCAAGTCCCTGAAGTCGGGTGATGCAGCCATCGTGGAGATGATCCCTGGCAAGCCCATGTGTGTGGAGAGCTTCTCCCAGTACCCACCCCTTGGTAAGGGAATGGCTCTTTGGAGGTCACTTGTGGAGGAGCATGAGGGCTCAAAAAATGCTGAGCTTCTCCCAGTTAGGCTGGGGAGGGAGCTGAGGATGTTCTGTTGTTCCCCCATGTGCTGGTGGGGTGGGGCAGGCTCTCTGTCAAGCTGGGTTTCCAAAGGCTGGGTTTTCCCTCTGGGAGCAGAAGACTTCTCCATGGTTACTAAACCCTGATAGTTTCTGAACACAGAAACATTTTCCAGTTTCCTCCTCTCTGCCCTGAAACAACTGGTTAGGGGAGAACGTTTGCTCAGTGGAGACCACCTTTTAATGCAAGGAAGTGCCTTGCTTGAATTCTAGAATGGTGTGGGTGGAAGGGACACTAAAGACCATCTTGTTCCGACCCCTTGCCATGGGCAGGGACACCTTCCACTAGACCAGGCTGATGTTACACATCTGGAAGCTTTAGAATCACTGGGAGCTTACAGAGAAGAGATGTAGTTTAAAAAATAGTAATTTAAATAGAGGGGAGCATCAGGACTGGTGGTCAGAGAAAGGATTTATAGCTCAGGAACCTGTTCCAAGGGCAGGATAACACATGGCACCATGAGGGTGGGGTGTGGATCCCACCTCTGCCCTCCCAGAAGAGCTCAGCCTCAGTGTCTCACTGCCCCTCTGTCCACCCTCAGGCCGCTTCGCTGTCCGTGACATGCGGCAGACCGTGGCCGTGGGCGTCATCAAGAACGTGGAGAAGAAGAGCGGTGGGGCTGGGAAAGTCACCAAGTCTGCCCAGAAGGCCCAGAAGGCTGGCAAATGAATCGTGGGCTCCCAGTGCATCGCGCAGAAACCATCCCTGACACCAGGACGCTGCCACCGTCTCCCCCGGGCGCACGTGTGCACATCAGCTTGTAAGAGTTTATATGTCAACGACTGGATGCTCACCATTAAGGTCCAGTGGAAATTCTTTAAAAGGAAAAGCATGTTCCAGCGTTTGTGAGGCTTCATGTTAATTTTACCAATAAAACTGGTACAACATCCACAGTGGAAAAAAAAAACAAAAAACAAACCAGACCAGACAAACCCCCCCGTCCCCAAAAAAAAACCAAAACAAACCAACCAACCCAAAAGGTGTGGAGCTGTGTGTGTGTGTCTGTCATTGAGAGGGGCTGGGTTGGGTGGGGGTTTGTAGTCCCACGTAGAGTAGATGGTGGGGATGGGCACAGGAGGGCCTGGGATGGAAATAAGGAGGAAGGAGGACAGTTGGGAGCCCATATTCAGGGTGTCAGCCAGCACCCAGCCCTTCCCCAGGTCACACCCATTGACTCAGGTATTCCCCCAGCCTGAAGCAGCGACTGCTCTCACAGCAGTTTTGATGCTCTGCTTAACCAGCTCAAGCCTCTCAAATAATTTTTCAGGGCCTTTATTATATCTTTTTCCATGCAAAATAGGCTTAAGTTGACCTCCTACAGTTATGCCACTGGAGGAAAGGAAAACAAGGCACCCCATGCCTCTGGGAAGGATGAGCAGCATTGCCTTGGGTCTTTGTAAAACCCATCATTTTGGGAGCAGTGACTGAGACTGCCTTCTCTCCCCATTGCTGCTCTGCCTCACACATGGTGGATCCCTCAGCCCTTTCCAAACAACACAACAGGAACATTTCTTCCTGGCTGAAGCCCAGACATGACTCAGGTCTCACAAGAAGCCCCCAGACTCATGGTCTTCACCCAGGGCGGTGTCTTGACTCCCATCACAATCTTGCAAGGTGTGCACCTGTCCCAACGCCATCCAGCTGTCCCCATCCAGAGGGTTGTGGCTGCTGAGGGGCTGGGATTGACCAAAAAGCAACAACCAGCAGCTGTGAGGGGGAAAGAGTGAGAACACTGAGTGTGAGGAGAAGCAGTGGGTGACACAACGGGGCAGGGAAATGGAGGGAGGTGGTGTGAGAGTTGTGCTACCACTACAGCATTCCAGGGATGTTTCCAAGGGACATTCCCTCCCTGAAGGAGGCATTAGGAACCTGCTGGGGCATCCTGAGCTTGTCTGTGCCCGTGACTCGGCTTTCAGGAGGGGACACAGTGCTGGGAACAGCCCTGCATGGTCTCTGTGAAGGGCAGCATCATGCGAGGCTCTTCCCAGGAGAGCTCCAGAGGCACAGGTATCATCATTACTGTTTGTGTCACGAAGCCCTTAATGATCCTAATTAACGTCTGATGCTCTGCAGTGCTGTGTCCCCAGGCAGAGCCTCAAGGAGGTGACATCAGGCTGAGTGAGAGAGCTCTGCATGAACTCACCCTGCCTGCTCCTCCAACACTCTTCCCATCCCATGTCCCAGCCTGGCAGCACCCAGACACAGACCAGCTCCCTGGGACAAGCTCCCCAGAGCTGTCCACAGGCCAGCAAGGCTCCTCACCCCTCTGCACACCCCACATCCACCAGCTTCATCCACCAATGAAGCTTCAATCAGTTTGATGCCCAAGGTCTTTGCAGTCTCTGTGCTCTCTGAAGTTTGTGTCCTTGGCGTGCCACAAATTGGAAGGGGATCTGGGGATCCCTGCAGGCACAGCACAGCCACAGGAGAAAGCTGTTTTCCCACTGATAGTTTAATCCCATCTTCCAGCTCCTCCTGCACTTCCCAGCTCCCGAGGCATGTTTTCCCTGTGCCTCTTCCTGGGTATTTCCAAGCAGGAGAACATCCTCTTGTGCATGATTTTCCTGCATCCTTAAAAGCAGCAGCAACAGGAACTCCTGTGGGAACATCCCTCCCACGCTGGTCAGGAACCTCCAGCTCCCTGGTTCCCCATGGAAGCCAACCCCTGGCACAGCAGGAGTGGGGAAAACCATGGGGTCAGGAGAGGGACAGAGAAGAGCAGGCACAAAACCTGCACTTATGTCTCGCTGCTTTAAAAGCAAAAACAAGTTTGACAAAACCGTGGCTACGTTTCCATAGAAATATGCCAGGGGAGCTGTGAAAGATACTCTGGGAGCACTGCACAAGTGGTGTGGTAATTAATGATGGAACTGCAGAACAGGAAAAATATAAACCCTGGAGGATTTAACTCAGACTTGCTCATGGCTCAGAGCAGGGCCACATTTTCAGCCTCGTTTAAATGTGGGCTGGCACCCCAGGTGATCTGCAGGAGCAGAAAGAAGAGACAGTGCCTGCAGGGAGATCTCAGCAGCAGCAGCAACCTCCCCCTTTTTGGGAGGTTTGGGTCAGGATCTTTAGCGAGACAGGATTAACAGAAATATTGTAACTTAAACCCACTTCAAGGCATGAGGTTCCAAAAAGAAAAAATATGCTGAATTCCTGGGCATCTCAAGACAGTATCAATGAAGCCACAACCTGCCTCCAGCCAAACCTTGGGTTTGAATCCACTGTGGATCTGTGTTTTGGGGTTGGATCAACAACCCACCATGTGCAAATCACGGTCTGGCCCCACAGGGCTTGCAGGCACACAAGCAGTGATGCCCTTAGTTCAACATGATCCATTTTGGGGTCCTACCAAAATGATGAGCAGCCCAACATCCCCCTGAACTGGCCCACAGATGGATTTTGGCAAACCTTGCAGTGAACTCAAGTTGATTTTGGAACCAACAGCACCGTGTCTGAGTGTGGCCCATGGCAGGTGATATATGGGGCTGTGGTGGTGAAATGGATTTTAAAACACCAAATTCTCACCAAATTCCTCCCTGCCATGGCCAGGCGTGCTGGGACCTCACAACCCAGAGCTCAGAAGTGTTTTGCATAGCAACTTCTGGAGGTTTTTTTGAGTCATTTTCCATCCCACTCCTCCCTGAAGGCATCGCGGTGGATGATTCCCGCAGCAGCCTCAGCGGTGCCATCTCGTGGAAAAGGGGACAAAGTCCTCCTGGAAAAGCTGCCACAGAGAGCAAATCCAGACCCTCGGCCCTGATCCTGGCAGGCAGCACGTCTGGGGCAAAGCAAAGGGAATAGCCTCTGGAAGTGCAAAGTGCTTATAGTCATTTCTTTGGGGACCAGAGTTTGCAAATGTGATTGCGTTTCCTGAAATTTAAAGCTGGTGGGGGGAAAATTACTAGAGGTTGTAGGAAAGTCAAAGAACATCAGGGCTGGCTCTGCTGTACAGCTGGGGATCAGCTCTTCAAGAGGTTGTTTGACAACCCAAGGGACCTGGAAGATGAGGGAAGAAGAGGAAGGTGTTTGGGGGCTGGATGTGAACCAGCACCGAGTTTCCAAAAGGGATATCATCTCCACGATGCAGCACTTGGCACTAGTGCCTTGGTGGGTATCCTGATGGAGAAGGGAAGACCCCACAAATGGGACCATCCTTGAGGTGTGAATGGACACCTCTGCCAATCCCCAGCCTGGTGCTGGCTGCTCTTGTGGCATCCACTGGAGCTGAAGGAATGAGTACTTCTCCTTTCCCACCTCTACCCTCGTGTCTGGCTGTGTGCTGTTAATAATTTAAGGTAAGTTTTCTTACTCCACCGGAGATGATTGGCCGACTCAGCAGGCGTTTGGGGCTGCTCTAAAAAATTTATAAGGCTTTTGCAAGACTGCAAGTGGAATCCAGGTTGCAGATGCTGAGCTGGGGGAATTTGAACCTCCTGCTGCCCTTCTACACTTGGAGGGGAGTTAAAGCATCAGCCACAACCCCTTGTCAGCCTGGGCAGGTCCCTGCAGAGACCCAGCACAGACCACATGTCACTGGCATGCAGAAAACCTCTCCAGTCAGGGCAGCTCCTCTCCCATTGCTCCCTTCATCTGCCACCAGATTTTGGGAACCTTAACCCCACACAGGCAATGAGGTCCTGCCTGACTCATGCTGACTCAAAAGTCTTGGCGAAATCTGGAGCATTTCAACAGCATTTGAAAACACACCCCACAAGGGGAGAAAAGCAAATGAAGCTCTCCTGATCTCCCATTCCATTTCTGCTGCCTTGGAATCCAATGCCACTGGCTGACAGGGAGGCCAAAGTGCCCTTCAGGCCAGAATTCCCAGAGGGCATCACCCAAAGGGGTCCTGCCATCGCCTGCTGGTGACAGAGATGCTGAATCATCTATGGGAACGATGCACATGCAGCACAAAGTGACCACACGACCTCAGAAAGTGACTTCATCACTGACCAATGTCCTCCCTCGTGTCCCAGTAGGTGCTTCTCTTCTCCTTGGGCAGTTGCACAGCACATTTCACCTTGCAAAGCTGCACTGCCAGTGGGCAGCTCTCCATCCAGCACGGGTGTGAATCACCTCTTCTCTGCTCCCCAGCCCAAGTGGCTGGGCTTGGCCTCTTTCCTGAGCAGCTCTGCATCACGTTGGGCACCTAGGTCTGAGCAGATGGGGCTGGAGCCACCCCCACAGCCTGGGCAGTGCCTGGCCCAGCAGGGCTGAGGAGTTCTACTTGGGTTTTGTGTCCTTGTGGCTGGACAAAAAACCCTTGGACTAAATCTTCTTGGAAAATAGAGGATGGGCCAGACCAGAAGTTGGGGAAAAAGGCTGATCAGGGCAGAGAACATCCCATGCCTGGGTGGGTCTCATCTCTCCATCTTGCTTCCATCTCACCCCCTTCACAAAGTCCGTTGGTCTTTGGCCAAAATCTGCCCCAGAGGTACAAATTCAAGGAGGAGGGTGGGAATCTATGCCCTTCTCCAGCATTTTGCAGCATGCCAAGGGCCAAACCTGTGAGGGTTTTACTAATTTTATTTAATCACCTCTCTCTGCATCCCCCAGTTTGAGATCCACATTGTCAGGTGCATCTGCAGCCAGGGGAGCACAAAGCAGCAGCTCTGGCCAGGGCAATGCACCATGTCCCATCCTCCCCTTGGCCTGTGCCTTCCCCCAGTGCAGAGATATTGCTGAGCTGAGCAGAAATCAGAGCTGTAGCACAGCCCAGGGTCCAGCTCTGGGCCAGCTCCCCCTTCTGCCTCGGGTACCATTTGGCCCCAGCCAAATGTTTTATGTAGAGCTACTGCAGCATCTTCAAATAACTCATTTCAGCTCTGCTCACAAACACTCCTTTGCTGCCTACAAATTTAGGATGGCCTGGTTTTGCGTAGTCTAAATAATTTGTAATCACCCCGTGTCTGGCACTATTCTCATTCCTTATATCTGCTAAATGCTCTCTGCAATGCCGGCCAGCCACAGCCCAGCACTTAGAGTAATGAGTCTGGAAGCAGCCAGGCTTTGGGACAGGGATACAAATAGGGGAAGGAGAGCACGAGGATCCCCAAATATCAGCTCTGTGGGGCGTGATGGGTGTGGCAGCAGTCACTCCGCACATGCTGTGGGTTTCTGGGCTGGGTTTTGGTGTGGGGCAGGAGGGCAGGCAGTTTGTTGTCTGTGCCACCTCTCCCCCATCAGCGCGATGGGAATATCCTCTCCTACGTGTGCTAGCTCCAAGGGCACAGCGTGGAATCCTCCCCCGGCAGCGACCTGAAGGACTGCGGTGACAAGCGAGGGTGGCCGTGCCAGGCAGGAGGTGGCTGTGATTAATGGGGCTGCTGGGATGCTCCGAGCGGCTCCCGTTAGAGCAGTGCTGGGAGGAAAGCGCTGCCGCAGGTCAATAGCTTTGGTGTCCTCCTCTCAATAGCTTTGGTGTCCTCCTCTCAATAGCTTTGGTGTCCTCTCCGCCCGTAAATCTCCGCGGGGACCACGGGGAATGCTCAGAGAGCAGGGACAAGGAGGGGTGCCGAGGCTGAGCACATCTCCAGGGTGCAGCTGAAGTCCCTCTCAGGGTGGCCGGGGCAGCTGAGCTGACAGCTCCTGTCAGGCTACAGACACAGCTCGGTTGAAATCCTCCCTCCCCTGCTCTGCCCGCACACGCAGGCGAGCGCACAGAGATGCTGAATGAGAGGTTTTGAGGGCACAGCCGGGGCGTCCGGATGCCCAGAGGACAGGAACAGCCTTTGGAGCAGTGTGAGGAAGGCGAAGTTGCGAGAACAAAACGGGGGCTGCATGAAAATCAGGCTGGAAGTGAGGAAATGTCACCCTGCTGTCACAGCACCCGTGTTTTTGCCTGGGGGAACGTGCCCGATGTGCTTGACCCTGCCTTGTCCAGCACCCAGATCCTGAGATGTTTAGCAGGTGCTTCCCACACAGGATCCAGAGTGAGCCCACAAAGAAACAATTTCGTGATCCGTAGAACCAGGGGTGTCCTTTTCCCAATGGATTTATGTTTTGGAAAGTGTCCTATGGGTTATCTGATGTCCATTATAATCACGTCCATGCAGCACCATTTCCTGCAGTGAGGAGATTTCTATCCTCTCTCTCATCACAGATTCTCACTCAAAGCGATCTGAAACGTCCCCCCTATCTTTAATAAAGAAGATGAAAATTGCCCAAAATCTCTGCAGTCAGTAAAGGAGGGAGGAGAGATGCAGATATGCATACACCAGCTTTCCTTAAGGCCTCAGGTTAAAGATAAATAAATCATAAACCCTTGCCCTTTCACGTTCTTTTGATTTCCCAGGTGTCCAGGCTGAAAGACTGAAGGAAGCCTGCAGCAAAAGCCCATGGTGCACAGAAATTATGAATTTAGTTAGTTCAAGAGTTTGTCTTTGCAGATGACACATGGTATGCTGTGACAGAGGCAGGAGCATGGAGACAGCCACGTCTGCCTGGCAGCTTCCCAACAGAATACTTCCATTTTTTAACCTTAATCATGGATCAAAAGCAACCCTCCTAACTAAAATCAAAATCTAATATTCCTCCTTTAACATTTTTGGAATGAAAAAAAAAAAAAAAAGCTACATGTAAAAAAGGGAGAGCAGATTTTTTTTAAATTTGGAAGGATTTTTTAAATCTCTCTGAATAATGAAGAGGTAAAATAATTAGCTTAAATCTTTTCAGCATTTTAGTAATTGGGTTTGGTTTTCTTACTTGCCAGATCTGGAGATTTTGACATTTCAGAAAGAAAGAAAAAAATTGGAGGAAAAAAAAAAGTCTTTAGCAACAAAAAAAGAAAATTATTTTTTCTCCATGCAGGTTTAGAGCTTTTGCATCTCCTTGTGCTACTCCCCTCCTGCTGGCAGGGACCCTCCCAGCCAGCACCTTGTACCCTTTCCCTGCTCTCTCCTAACGACCACCCCATCCCTGGGACAAGACAAGATGGAATCATCTCCTCCACAGACCCCCTGGGATCCAGCACAGCTCCCCAAGTGCTGCAACCCCAACAGAGCTGCAATCCCTCTCACATCCTGCCCCAGCATCTCCTGCCCTGCACACCAACCCCACCTTTATGCCCCCAGCACCCACCAAGGTTGGGCTCTCAGAGGTCCCTGCCAACCCAGGATAATCTGGGACCATTTGGAACCCATTTATTTGATCTGTTTCCCCTTCCATGGCAGGATAAAGCACAGAGCAATTCAATGTGCCCCTCCTTGCAGAGCTGATGTGTCAGAATCAGCTATTTCAGCATGGGCTTATTTCTTTCGGATGACAACCTCCAGTCCCTAAATATTCATGCAGGTTTCAATTCAGCTTTGAAGTTGGTGGGAGGCAGGTGCTTGAATGGGAACAAAGCACCTAATGGGCTTTGTGGGACTGGGTCTCAGCCAGGATGCAGTTATGGCTCTGGGAGGTGCTTCACTGGGAGCAGAGCCAGTCCTGAGCTGGATTCCAAGCTCCTGAAACCAGGCAAGGCTGGAAGAGCTCCCAGGTGAGACCAAGTTTAGTTTTCTTGCTGTAAGTTTTATACTGTGGAGAGCACAGTGCTGGTTGGAAACACTGGAAGGGGGCTGTTGGTGGGAAGTCTTCTCCATCTGTGAGTGGTCATCCCTAAGGAACTTGTGGTGGCCCTCAGGGTGTGGGAGGAGGTCCTGGAGCAGCCTTGTCCTGGGGAATGAGGTCTAAGAGCACCTAGGTGATGGCAATTTGACGGTGTGGCTTTGGTCCTTGTGGGTGCAGGAGAAGCCAAAAACCCCAAGGAGGTCAGGAGGAAGGATGTGAGCGTTGGGAGACGTGAGGGATGACTAAGAGAGCTAAATTTACAGAGGCTGGGAAAAGGAAGGCTCAGGGGCAACTGTGGTCATGGGCTAAAAATACCTTCAAGGTAACAGTATAAATGAAGAAAGGGAATTACACGTGGTCCCAGAGGAGGTGAGGGCAGGAGATGGAGCTGGAGGGGAATGACGGAAGCATGGAGAGTAGAGATGGGGAAGGAGACCTGGCCAGTGGGGAATTTGCCAGGGGAAGGGTCTGTGGGGCTGAGTGGGGCAGAAGCAGAGCAGTCAAAAGGTGACAGGGAAATAGTGCTGGTGTTCACCCCTCTGTGACTCATTTTCAGCCTTGTGGGTGATCTGAGACTAACCTGGTTTAACTCAAGAGAATTCACCCTAACTTTGCTTTTTTCCACTTGCTTCTCCTTCCACATGCCCAGTCAAGCAGCTGTTCTTTCCAGAAACTGGTTTTCCTTACAGCCAGCCCTCCACAGCACAAATTAATATTTAGACCTCAGCAACTTTAATCACCCTTAGAAAGGAGGAATATAAATTTCTAGTTAAGAATGGAGCGTGTGTGTCTCCCAAGTCAATTCAGTGTAACTTGGGGAGATTTCTGTTCCTACAGTCAGACACTTCCAGCTGCAGCTCAAGCTGATCTCATACAGCAGGATTTGTCCTGGGTTTTTCTGGAGCAGCCTCCAATGAGGTCGTTGCTGTCTAAGAACAGGGCAGGAAGATGGATGGTGGCACAGAAATTTTGCATCCAATAAATATGTAATATAAATTAAGCAGCTCTGTCAGCAGCAGGATGAAGGGAGCCTGGCTTCTTATCAGCATGTTGCTTGCAAATTCTGATTGAAGATTTTTTAGTGGCTTGGAGGAGTGGCCTCCTCATAGGCACCTTTTCCTGTGCCTGTAAAGATGAGAATACACTTTAAAATCCCCTTTGGAGGGTGGGGAGAGGAGCCACTGGGGAGCCTCTGTCCATCAAGGTTTCTAGTTTTGATGAAAATTGATAGAAACTTAATTAGCATTGAAACTGATGACTGCCAGATTTTATTGGAACTGGAAAACCATCTGGTGCATCTTTATTTCAGGTGGTAGAAAAAAAAAAAGTTAAAAAAATCAGTATCTGATACTGTGATTGTGACTGATTGCCAAGAGCAGCCTTTGCTCTTTGCCCAGTTGGAATCCTCTTGCTCTCAAGGTGATCCCTCTGCTCCAGTGTCCATACCACCCTGCAAACCCTCTGCAGCTGTGCCCACATCTCCCCATCCCAAACGGGGAAGCTTTGGCTAAGCATTGCCTTCTGTTCCAGCAAGAAATGTCACACTCACCTTTCTCCTTTGGAAACCTGTCGATTTCTCCATTTGTGCATGTGCATTATCTGTCATACAGCTTTTTTTCCCCTGAGGGCTCCACCTTATGCTGGAGAAGCATCCCCTTCCAGGTTGAGTTCCCTGTATGAACCAACCTCTCTCAGGCCAGAGCTGCTGGTTTCAAAGCCAAAACTGGTTTGGCATGTGTTGGGAAGAATCAAGCAGGGAAGAGACATGAATAATCCATGGACATGGACTCTTGGGGGCTGTTTTCTGCTCAGGGAAGAGGATGGGGTGGTGGGAGGGGAGGGGAAGCTGAAGCAGAGCGAGATGGGTGGACACTGGGAGCAGAAAGACCGAGCTGCTCATGTCTTTTCCCTTGGCAGGTTAGTGTTGCTGGGATGTTGCAGCATCCTGTACAAGGGGAGGTAAAGCCATCTGCTTTAGGGTTTGAAAATAGCTCTGGGAGAAAGCTGCGAGTGACAAAACCCAGGCTTTGGGTAGCACAGTTCACACAAACCACCAGCGGGGTGGGGATGGAGAAAGGGCTCTCGTTCAGTGTTTCAAGCAGAAATTTATCCCTGGAGTCACTCTACATATTTCTCACCAGTCATTTCTTACTACATCTCAAAAATTGCCAGGGGACAGAGCATGGACTTTCTGTATCTTAACATGGATTGATGGGTTCCATCCTACCTTCAGGGTCTAAGCTATCTGCCATGGTGTTTGTGTTTTAAAGCCATCACTAGTGTTGAAAGCAAAGGACTGACTCAGTAATTCTGTTTGTTTGTGGAGACATAATGTCCTTGGATCAGATAAAAGCACCTTCCCACTCCTGCTTTTATATACCTCATTAATTCCCAGTGTTAATGGCTGTGTCTTGTCTTCTGCCACCCAGCCCAAGTGGCACACAAGTGACTTCATCTCCGAAATTACCTGCTGCAGGCTCCGTTCAGGACATCGCAGCTCGGGAAGTGTTTGTGTTCCAGTTGTTCCCAGAGACTGCTGCTCCTCCCAGGGCTGGCAGGCTCTGGTGACTGGATCAAGGGACAGCTCCTGTGAGCAGCATGTGGGGGTGGAAAGTGGAAAGCCACGTGCTTCTGAACACTCAAATACCACTGGCAGTGCCCAACCATGGAATATGATAAAAAAGGAGCTTGAGATGCCCTAAGAGTCTAAGGTAAAAAGAAAGAAGGGGTGAGGTTAGAGCAGGCCTTCATCCAAATTTCAGGCCTTTTCCACCTCTCAAGGACTGCTCTGTTCACAAAATGAGGCAATCCTTGATGCCATTTGCTCTCAAGGCCTTGCTTGTCTATGAGGTTTTGCCTCTTTCCCAAATGAAGCAACAAGACCTTACAGTCCCTATAACCACACCATGCCTTTCCTCATCCCATCCATGCCTTGGAAAGAGTGAAATCCCACCCCTTACCTTTCCACTCCTGATTTCTGGTGGTCTCAGAGATGCAGGATGCCCAAAGCTGTGATGCAGTGTGACACTGCGAATGACCAACTAATTAGGCAAAGAGGAGTGGACTGAATTTAGATGCTTCTTTAGGGCTCACAGACTATTTGTAATCTTGAATTTGTTAATTGAAAATCGCTTCCTTTGTTTGTTGTTGGCCTTTTTGTGGAGGGGGATATTTCCTGCTTTGGGACTGCGTCACTGGATCTATAATAATGCACTTTGTACATTAGTGCCAGGCACATTTGTAATTGGCCACCCTATTAAAGAACACTAATGATCTTACAAGTGTTCACAAATAATGAATAGAATGGCCCCTCATTGAATTGACTAATTTATTCGCTGACATACTTGCAGATCTGTTTTTCCAGCATTTAACCCAGCTTTAGTTTTCTGCCTGCCTTGCAGAGATGGCTTCTCTTTCAGCCATGTGTTGGAGAGAATATGGGTCACAGGAAACGTTCTGTTCATAGAAAATGTAGGGCTGCTCCACACTCGCTCTTCTCTTCAATGTGCATGGCAGGGTTTGGGGAGTGAGAGGCAGCAGCTTTAATCTCAGTGCTCCTCTCATCCATCAGTTCTCCCTGGGATCCTCCTGAGGAATTAGGAGGGGACCAAAAAGCCAGGACTTGAGAAGTGCTCTCTGAAAGGTTATGTTGATTTTTCTCATTTACATATGAATTTCAGGAAAAGCTGGCAACAGTACAGAGTGGCAGGGTTGCTTTTCTAATGAAACACAGCCCTGGGTGGTTCCTGCAGCCATAAAACTCATGGCCACCATTTTGCTGCTTCCTTATGAATATTGTGTAGAAGTAATTGTCATGAAAGGAGAGATTTATCTGAGCTTGCAATTAAATTTCCATACAAAATTTTTGTCCTAAAGCCTTGTTTTACTTACAAAGGACATGTGTGGAGTTCACAGATCACCAGTCATTTGTTGGATTGTAAGGGATGGAAAAGTCACTGGGGAGGAGTTGATGATCTTGGACTTGATTTTATTTGATTGCAGGTCTTCCCATAGCACTGCAATGAACATTTTCCATGGAGGATAATTATGTGGGGCAAACACCTCTCTCCTGTCTTCTGCAGTCTACCTGTCTTCTCCTGAGTGCAGGGAAGGTGTGTCAGGAGGAAACATACCTTGGGGCAGAATCCAGCCATGGTGTATGGGGGGAAATGCTGCTGGACCCCAAAGAGTGGGGTGTTAAAGGGCTGGTTTGGGTCAACACATCTGGAGATGGACTTTCTGCGCTGAGAGCTTGGTGGCCACATCATGGTGAGGTTTCAGCGTGTGAAGGAAGCTGAATTTGGGCTTCCAGGATGATAGGCTGGGCCTTCGGGAAGGGTGGAGAAAGGGAATGACTTTGCACAAGGGATTTGTGGAGAGGCTGAGGAGATCTGGTGGCCAAAAGGGCACGAGGAGAGGCGGCCTGGATGGGGTCCCTGCTGTGAAGCTGCAGCAATGTCTGCACCTGCTGCCAGCGGGAGCACAGGGATGGCATCCCATGGCAGGGCACTGCCCAGCCCTTCCCAGGGGTGCAGAGGGAGCTCCCTGCTAGGTGATTTCAAGGGGGAGGCCAGAAATTCCTTTTGGGAGTGGAACACTGGGTTGGGGGCAAGAGGAACATGTCATTTCTTGATTTGAGAGTGGGATTTCAGAGCCTGCTTCACGAGGTACCTACATTCGGGGGAAAAATGCCAGACCCTGATTTTCTCTCGGGGCGCTGCCGGATTCGCCTTTTTTTTTAAATTTTGTTGGGTGACGAATGGCAAACCCGGATTTTTGGGAGTGGGGAAGTGCGAGAGGCTGCAGGCGGCGGGGCATGGCAAGGGTTAAGGGGGCGGGCGGCGGCGGGGCGGCGCTGGCGGAGCCGATTGCAGCGGCTCCTGCGGCTTCGGCTGCGCCGGGCGCGGAGCAGCGGCGGGGAGCGCGGGCGGAGCCCCCGCCGGAGCCCCCCGCCGCCCCCGGCCCCGCCGCCCCCCGCCGCCACCATGGTGCAGAAATCCCGCAACGGAGGCGTCTACCCGGGGCCCGCCGCCGAGAAGAAGCTCAAGGTGGGCTTCGTGGGGCTGGACCCGGGCGCCCCGGACTCCAGCCGGGACGGAGCGCTGCTCATCGCCGGTTCCGAGAGCTCCAAGCGGGGCAGCATCCTCAGCAAGCCCCGCTCCGGGGTCTCGGGCAGCGGGAAGCCCCCCAAAAGGAATGCTTTTTACCGCAAGCTGCAGAATTTCCTCTACAATGTGCTGGAGAGACCGCGGGGATGGGCTTTCATTTACCACGCATACGTGTGAGTAAAAGGGTGGGGGGCAAACCTGGCGGCAGAGACCCCCAGCCCTGTTCGGTGTGCCTCTTCCGCCCCCTCAGCCCCCCAAATGCGCCGGAGAGGAAGGATGCTCCAGCTGCAGAGCGGGTGCGGGGCAGGGATGCCGGGTGCCAGGCTGGTTGGGGAGCCCCGGGGGATGCTGCGGGGGGCGGAGGCTGAGCCTTTCCCCACATCCTCTCCGAGAGCAGTCGGGCCGCCCGGCCGGGCCGCCGCTGCATCCCGCATCCATCCCGCATCCTGCATCCCTCGCCCCAGCCCAGGCGGTGCCCGGGGACGGGGCGGTGATGGCCACCCGGGGAAGGGGGCGGGGGGGAAGCAGCTGCCCCTGCAGAGCTGCGGGGTGGCTCCCTGGAGAGGTGCGATGCACCGAGCCGCTGTCTCCCCCTGCCCGCTCCTGCTTGCGGGGGAAGGGGCTGCTCATGCGGTCGGTGCAGCGGGAGTGATGGGTAGCGACTGTTCCTCCGTCTTGCTTGAAATCACCATAGCAATGCTGTGAGCAGAGGAACAAAAAGCTCTGCTCAGGCACCGTCTCTCCTCCCCCCCACCCCCCAGCATCCTTCCCTCCCCGGCCCCATCTTTGCCTGGTGGGTGGCTGCGGTCGGTTTGGGGCCGGGGTTGGTTCTGGGGCTCTGCTCAGGCTTCTGGAGGTATTTCTCGTCCCCCGTGGGAAGCGTCTGAATGGGAGATGTGTCTAGAAAGAAATGCTAATCAGTGTCTGGGGCTCCCTGCCTGTACAGCCGAGCGGTAAACAAAGGAGCATCCCTGGGTGCTCATCTCCCCCCTGGTACCCGGGTTTGGGGCAGAAATGGCCCAGCTGACCCGCGTTTGGCAGAAGGATTCCCATCTCTGAAGCATTGCTGCATAGGAGAGCAGATGACTTCCCGTTGTTCCAGGATCGCAAAGGGAGGGTCAAGATAAATCTCGGTGTTACTGCAACTCCCTTCCCTCTGGGACTTTCCACAGTCCCACCGGGCTCTTCAGCAGGCCTGGGCTCAGGCTGAGGTGCTCCTACCCTTGGTGCCAATGGGTTTTTTGTTTCGTTTTTGTGTTTTTCCTCATTGCCAGGGCCTCTGTCAGCCACGGCAAAAGGATTTTTGGGGCCTTTCCTGGTTTTTCCCCCCCTCCATCCTTTTGCTGTTGTGCTGCTGTAAGATAAGGGGTTGAGATGTGCTTTCTGTTCCTCAGCCATTTTGTAGATTGAGGCCTTCCTTGGAGGTGTTGGTGGGACCAGTCAGAGAGGGGAGATGCTGGCTGGGTGGAAAGGGGAGCTTTGCCATGCACTGCAGTGAGTTGGGGTCCTTGGGGAAGCTCATCCCCCTGGGGAAATGAGAGAGGAGAAGAGAGATCATCTGTGGAGTGCAGTTGCAGCTATGATGAGGAGTGTGAAGTCCAGTGCTGGGCATCCTGAGCACCCTTCATGCTCCCGTCCATCCTGTGGAGTTGTGGGTGGTTTGTGTCAGGAAATCTTCCAGAACCGTGTGGAGAGGCCAAGTGCTCCTGTTTGAGCTGGTTTATTGCCTGTGAATGCACCGAGGGTGGGGATGTTGTGTGCAACGTGTCCTGTGTGCTGTTAAATACAGGTGAGACCCCAGCTGGGGGGCACTGCGGTGACAGTGACAGAAGGGCTGAAAGCCAAATGACAAACAGCAGGGGTAGCCCTGACTGAGGGCTTTACAAATATCTCTGGCTTCAGCTGCTCTGTCTTAACTTCTGACCTGTTTGGCTCTGCATGGTGGCATTTGCTTGGCATTGAGCCAGGAATGCTCCCAGGGCAGGAGCAGGGTCACCCCAAACTGCCCTGTCCCCAGTGCCAGGCTGTTCCCAGTGCCCCTTGGCTCTCACCACGTAGCTGCATCCCGCCCAGCCCAAGCAGCTGCATTCCTCCTGGGCTTGTGACTCCACTTGTATCAGCTGTGACACCACAGGGAGCTGTGCAAAACCAGCCTCTGTCCCCACCCATGCACCTGCTGGGAAATGGAGGCTGAATTCAGGGCTGAACTGGGAATTGCACCAATGTTGATGAAGCATCGATGATCTCAATTTTTTTACAGTGTGTTGAGAAGTTCTATAAACTCCAGTTTTCTGTATTGTGCCCATGATAGGTTTAGCCTTGGCAGTTTACAGTGCTTGAAGAGCTGAAGGATATGGGAAACTTCATACAGTTACTAGGATAAGCTCATGCATTGTTATCCCCTCTTGCTGCCTGGATGAGCCTGGCATGGCCTGCGCCAGGTCTGTGAGGGATGGAATGGGTTTCTGTAACTGGAAGTCAGTGATTCAGACAGACAGGACAGATGAAAAGCTTATTCAAAGATGTGGGAGGATGACAAGCCTGTCTCAAGGTCACAAAGTTTGTATGGAAGAGCTGGAGCCATTCCCGGGTCCCAATGGCCAGTGCAGCACCCTACCTGTGCTACTGGGGTCACGCTGCCTCCTCCTGCCCCAAACCCCATTTTGTGCCAAAGCCTGGAGCACAAAAGCACCTTTAGCCCTCATCCTGCAGGAATGGGAGTCCTGAAGGAGACTGTGGATGAGGGAGCTCTGTCCTGCCACTGTCTTGGGCTCAGTCAGCCCCCACTACTACCAACACCCCTATTTTCCTGCTCCTGCTGCTCGCAGGGACTTTATTGCACGAAGATTTATTTCCAGCGTGAGTGAGTTTGTGATGCTGCAAGGCTGGTTTTAGCCTGTACAGATGCTGACAGAGCCAGCTGCCTTTCCAGGCATGGAGGTGCTCTGGGGCTGCTCAGGCAGCTCTCTGCACCCAAAGCCATGGCAAAAACTATAGAGACTCCCAGCACGGAGGTGTTTTAGTAAATATGAGAGGTGCCTCTGGGTAAGTACCTCTGATAAATTCCTGCCTGCAGAGGCCCATCTGCCAGGCTGCTTCTGCACTGAGCCACTGATGCTCTGCCTTCAGATGCCTGTGCAGGTTGCATTTATTTCCAGAGCTGCATCTTAGATCCAATCCATCTGATTTCATTCCCCACCTCTTCCTGCTGTCGATCATTCCCTTTCGCACCATTTCATGCATAAGAAATCAGGGAAATTCAAACCAGGGAATCTCTCACTCCCCCAAGCCCGGTCTCATCTCAGATGTTGCCTCTCTGAAAGCGCTGTTACCTCTGTGAGCAAAAGCACGGTTTTATATTTCTGTGTTATGAATCATTTTTGTACTTAATAGCTCTTCCTACACTGACACAACTGGGTGACCTGCTCTTGGGAGCTGTGTGTGTGATATATATGATATACAATGCATACTTTGCACAACCCCACGGACAGCTGAGCCTGGTGGGCTCCATTTTTGAGTGTGGCTAGAGGTGGACTGTGGCTCCCAAAGGTCTGAGCCTCCCCTATCTCTCACCTTCTCCCAGTGTTTGTCTCAACATCTTTCTTTTCTATTCATCCCCGCACACCTTTTTTTTTCTGACAGATCCTTAAGGATGCAGCCCATGACTTCTTTCTGTTCAAGGCTGAGCTGAAACTTGAAAAGTTGAGCTGTGTCTAAAGAGCAGGTCAGGCTTTTTGAGGGGTGCAGCAGCACTTAGATCTCAAGGTAGTTCTCTGTGTAGGTGGAAATTTGGCTTCAGAATTTTTTTTCATTTTATTTCTCTGAATGAATATTTTTTCTTCTAGTCCTTTTGCCTTGGTTTCTGTAACCTGTCCTGTGCTCAGGAAGGGCTAGAATACTTGAAAGTGATTTTTTTTGTCCCTGCCTGCCATCTGATTTCAGGAGGGATCACTGTGCTTTGTGCCAGCCTGAGCAAGGAGCTTGCACTGGGCACCCCCATGGTCTGATGTGTCTGGAGACATATTTGCTGATCCCTGGGTGAGCTGCTCAGGTTTGGTCCCTGAGCTGAAAAAGGAGCTGCCTTTGGAGCAAGAAAACAGCCTGGATTCAGGCACTTTTAAAGCTGTGTGTGCTCAGGAACCAACATAATTCTTGCATTTCCTACTTAGAATTTACGACCCTGATGCGTCTCCTTAACTGTGTTAAAAATAGTTTGGGTGCATTTTTCATCCGCATACTGTGCACCATACATTTAGTTAATTAAGCAAGTGCATGGACTTAAATTATAATAAGGAAGAACATTTCCTCCCTGTCTAATTCTATTAAAATTTCCTTGTACCATCCCCATCCCATTTGTTCTTCTCTTTTCAACCGGACAAACCACCTCTCTCTCCAGAGTGTCCTGCCTGCCCTGCCTGCATCCTGGCATGGCATGGAGGGAGCATGGAGAGTGGCTGAGGTTCTTCTCTGGAGCTCCAGGGTTTCTCAGTGCACAGGTGGCCTCTTTTGTGACTCCTTTCACTCCTCAGGGACTGATAAAAACATGTTTATTTAACACAGATCCATTCCCAGCTGATCCTTTACATCAGAATTTGGGGTAAATGTAGTCTGACAGCCTCGATCGTCGATCCCCAAGCCCTGAGCAGTGATGGCTCATGGCCAGACCTCACCCAAGACAGGGTTGTTGTGGGCAGGTGTGATGCCACCAAACTCAGCCCATCCACCAGTGACCTCTCCTGGATTCTCCTTCCCACCTCCAGCTTGAGTAGGATGGAGGGGCCAGTGCAGATCCCCAACATGTGCTGAGCTTCATGGAGCTGCTGGGCTTTGGCCTCCAGCACTGGTCCCCTCTGGTCCCCAGGGACCAACAGGACCTTCTTGGTGGGGTTGTGTCCACCCCAGGGACCAACAGGACCTTCCTGGTGGGATTGTGTCCACCCCAGGGACAGGGGGATCTTCCTGGTGGGATTTCTCACGAGCTCCTCTCCAGCTGCTTACTCAGAGCTTGGTGGGAGCAACCTGATTTCAGTCGCTTTAATGTGTCACGTTCCAGCCGTCACATTCACCCCACACTGACATTAAGGAAATGAAAAACAAGCTGATCCCCTGGGTGACCTCCTTTCTGTGCTGCAACAAACCTCAACCAGATGAGTCTTGCCGTGGCTCGATGTGTTAAAAAAGGGAATAACCCAAAAAGCAAGCCCCGAATCCTGTGCTCAAGGGAAGATGGGCATAGCCCAAAGATATATAGTTACAAAAAATCAGGTTTCTTGATTTTTTTTTTTTTTTTTTCATTGCAGCAGAAGGAAGGGATGACAGGGTGAGATGCTGTGTCGTTCCTTTGGCAGAGCGGGATGAGCAGGGCAGAGGGTTTGCCTGCCAGGCATCAATGGTGCTTACAAGGATAAAAAACATGTAAATTTAGTGTTTGGCTTCTGGGAGTTAAGTAGCAAACACTTAGCCCTGCATAACCCTTTTTAAGGTAGCCCAAATTCTCAGCTGGTTTCTTAGTTCCAGAGGAACGGATTCTTCTTTATATTGTGGTGACAGGGAGATGTCCCATTCCCTTTTCCTGCTGTGTAATCTCCTGTGAAACAGATACAGTAGAGCTGAGAAAGGTGGAGAGTGGTTCCTACAAAGGATTAAACTTTGTCTATGGCCTGTCCCTGTTGGTGTGATGTCCCTGAACATCAAAGAGAGGAGTCTCCTGCACTGAGAAGCACACTTCCTTAGATTAATGTGATGATTTTTAGCACCCGATGGTCCAAAAGGAACCACATTGCAAAACCAGATTGTTGTGTTGGTCTAAAATGAGTTTCATGAATGTATTTAGAATGCATTTAGAGTGTATTTAGATGTACTTGACTAGTGAGCACGTGATGGCAAAACCAGATAGAGCAGAAGGACAGTGGGCACTGAGTCCTTCATCACCATATATTTAAATGGCTCCTAATCAGCTTTCATGGCAAAAAGACTTGGACTATTCTGACAGTCAACAAAAGATGATTCCACCAGGACTGCAGGAGTAGATATTTCAATGTAAATTTTTTTCTGGTGAGAGCAAGTTGTGTGATGAGCAAGTTGTGTGAACTTTTCCATCTCCCTGAAGCTGCAGCAATCTCAGCTCCCCATGTGGTTCTCATGGCCTTATCCTGGGTGAGCTGCAAACGCAGCCTCCTGTGACACTGGCAGTGGAGGTGTTTTGGGGGCGTCGTGTGCATTTATTGTGAGGCACTGCAATAATTAGTGTAGTGTTAGGTGGGGAGTATCTCGCACAAGGCACTGGCTGGGATGGCAGGAGCTGCTGCCTTACAGCCTCAGGGCTTCTTGGCTGTACAACTGCCAATAAATGAGGGAAAGCAGAGAGTTCCTCCAGAACTCTCTGGTCTCTCTTTGGCATCACTCCAGACTTTTAATGCGCTTTTTAGATGTGAGGAAAAGTTTTGGTGTTGGTAAGCATCCATACTGTGATTTTTTTTTTGAGTGGATTGGATGTCAAAGAGCCGCTTTTTCCAAGAGGGGAATCAAGAAGACCTCTGGAATCTTCTCACCTCTCACTCTTGCTGCTGTAGGGAGGTGATTTAAAGCTGTGTCAGAATCACTGAGGCTGCTGGGTGCAAGCTCTGTGACTGAGCAGCCACTTGATTTGTCTTGGACTTACAATGTCCAGATGTTTCAGGTGGAGTGAGGCTTTCTTTGTGAATTTGGTGATGCTCAGGTATGTGCTGGATTCCTCGTGGAAGTCCCACAGGAGCCTCAGAGCAGGCTTAGGTGGGCAGGTTTGCCTTCTGGAGGTGTCTGTTTCTCTCTGCTGATGGCAGAGGGAGCCTGAGTTTCCTTGCACACCTTAGGGGGAGCTGGGTGGGACCAGTCCAGGCAAGGAGGGGAGAAGACAGAGCCTGGCATGATGTCAAACTGAAAACTGGAGTGAGTTGAGGCATCTCCCACTTTCTGCCACAGCCTGTGGAGCTGGAGTGTTCAAAACCAGGAGTATGGGGACACCCCAGCAGGTAAGGTCAGGGGGAGAGATGAGGCTGATCCACACTGAAATGGGATGACCTGGATCAGAGATCCACATTTACTCAGCCACCTTTGAGAAGTGGTTTTGACAAAGGAGCCTTTGTAGCAAACCCTGATCAGCTTTTGTGATGTGCAGCCCAAGACTGGGGGGAAATCAGAAAGTAATCAAGCCTTGTTGATTCTGGCTGCAGTTCTTAAGCATCTCCAGTTGTCTTTCAGAAGGAAATGCCCAGTTGTCATCTTCATTCAGAGACCCTCCTGTTTTTACTGCCTCCCTTGGGAGGGTGGGACAGTGAAAAGAAACAAGAGGACAGAAAAGGCAGAGGGAATGACTGGGTTAGAAGGCAGCCACTCTCCATCTGAGCTTCCTGGCAGTCCATCGTGGCTGGTGCTTGGTCTATTCAGGACAGATTTTGCCTTGCGGAGGGTCTTTCCCAGGCATTCACAAATTCCTCATTTGTAAACAAACCCTGATCTGCCTGGAAGTCCTGCTCTCTCGTTTAGAGCTCTGCCAGCCCGGGGGAGGTGACAGTGTGGGAGCAAATTAGGGCTGGGGTGGCAGTGGAGCTGCTGTCACGCACTGCAAGGGATGAGCACAGCAGGGCAGACACTCCTAACACAGCTCCCACAGCCAGCCTGTCACTCTCCATGAAGTTATCATGATGCCCAGGAAAAAAATAAACTATCGGAAATCCTGACTCAAGGGTGACTCGTGTGCATTTCATGTGTCTGTTGTGTGAAGGCATCAGACTGTGTCTGGGTACCTGCTGTATGTGCTTCTTGCAGCTTTGTTTTGATGTGGTGGGAAAAACTAATATGGGGTGCAAAAGAAAAAGAAAAAATCCAGCCAAAGAGTAGTTAAAATTAATAGAAAGGGGGAAATATTATTCTATTAGTATTACAGCAGTGTGCAAGCACCCCTAGTGGAAGTAGAAGTCTACAAGCTTCTGTTCTGCATATCAAGTCAAAAAGAGGCAGTACCTGCTGGAAGGCTGTATTGAGCAGTCAAAACACAGGAAAGGCATAAAATAATTGTTGGGTCACTGCTAAATGTTCTCTTTGCCCCACTTTTCTTTTTTAACAGCATTTCCTGTTGCCTGGCTGGCTTTTGGACGGGTGGGTTGGTTTCTGTCCCTGCTCCTCAGGTTTGCAAAGGCAGGTGGGGTTGGCTTTGGCTGTGGAGGATCCAATCCTTGGTCTGAGGACCTCAGCAGGGCTAACATTGGGCTGGGAGGAAGAAGGTGGCACATCTTCCCAGGGACATGGATCACCCCCAGAGGGACAGTTTGCTGTGATCTCACTGTTCATTACAGATGCAGCACGTGGAGGGCTGTGAATGGCTGTTATTGACTTTCTCCTGTTGGAGTGTTGTATGTGGCAGTGAAATGACAGCTCTGGGAGACGTTCTCCTGCTTGTTTATGGGTTTGTGCTCAACTCAGAGTCTCAAAGCGGCCATTAATTGAGTTTGTGCTTGCTGGGAGGTTCGTTACCTGATCTGAAGGACGTAATAAGGGATGTAAGAGCACTCCATCTTTCACTCAAGAGGAGAGCAAAAGAGGTAAATATAAATATCTGTATATTATAGCTGGACAAACAGGGAATGAGGCTCTGTTGCCACTTCAAGCCATATGGTGGCTAAGCCTGAGTGCTTCCAGAAGAGGCAGTGAAAAACAAAACCTCTCCCCAATAACAGCTCATTGATCTTCAAGCAGGTAGACTGCAGGAAAGGCTTAGGCTGGTATGACCATTGCTTCAACGTTGGACATTGTTATTTTTCAGTGGTTACTCATCCTTCCTCTTCCTTTATGTCTGGCAAGGCTGGAAATGCCAAGTGTTGCCCAGCTGACCTCTTGCTAGGCCTTCCTCCAAGCTTTCTGGGGTTTATTAGCAATGATTTGTGCTTTAAGGACTAGTGAGATTCCTGAGTCATCCCCTTCGGCAGGGAGCTATTTATTTCAGTGTGTGTGTTACACTCCCTGGGAGTGGGTGTCTCTCTTCCGCTTTTGGATCCTGCCCTGACACTATATAAAGACTCCAGGCTTGAATGAGCAACAAAACCAACCCTCAAACTGGCTCCATCCTTGGGAAGATTGGTGCTGCTGATCCCATCTCTCCTGGCTGAAGGAGCATGGCCGTTTGGAGCACGGGTAGGAGCTTGCATGGGATGTTTGGGGTGTGGACATCTCGGGGTGTGGAGCTGCTGGGAGAGCTCGTGGGGACCTGAGTGAGCTCTTTGTCCTTGTCCAGGAGCAGCTCTTGCTCTGCAGCAGCTCATGGCAGAGGGAGAGGCAGTATTTGTACTCTCTTTTCTCCCCAGAGGTGGATTTGCTGGCGCTGTTGGGTTTTTGGTGAGTGGGAAAAGGAGAGATGATGTATTGAGTGTCTGTAATCAACGCTGGGATTAGAGCAGGGACTGGAGGTGCCATGGGCAGGTGTGGATGGTCTCCTCTGAGACACTGCCAGTGCTGGAGTTCCATTGTGTCATTTTTCCCAGGATGGGCCTTTTCAAACACACCCCATGGCCTTGCAGAAAGCTGCCGTGCTGTGACTTTGGGGCTGAAGGAGAGCCCCTCACAGAGCACCTCTCCGGGAGCTGCACAGAAACCTGCTAATGGCAGTGCTCATCCAAAAGCTGACTTCACACCCAATTAAGCATCACCCTGAGCCAGAGGGACAAGTCCTCATGTCATTATGTCTTGAACTCAATTGCTGGCACTTCATGAGGGCTGTGTCTCCATAGCCTGAGGGAACGAAGCATTTAATTCCTTTCAGCACGAAAGAAACTTGGTTAATGTGATCTCGTGGTTTGGTTCTTGTGGGTAGGGGATGCACATCTCTGTCATGGTCTTTTTCTTCATTAGGGCTATTCCTGTAAGGAAGGAAACAGACCTGGAGAGAAGGAGAATTTCCTGAGCTCTTTGTCTATAGTTTATTAGAATTTTGCACTGAATTTTTCTTCTCCACTCTTTTTTTTTTTCTTTTAACATCTAGATGTTTTTAATGCTATTCTTAATTAGCAGCTTCTTGCTTACCGTGCCAGCTAATGAGGGGTAGGAAGAATTTCTGCACTGACCTTTTGTGGCTGATGATGTTTTTCTTCTCTGCAACAGAAAACAGATGTAATTTCAATCTTTCTCTGAGCTGCCCCTCTGAGCCCAGAGGCTGCACTCCCCTGATGCAGTTGTGGGTGGTGGGAGCATCTCAAGCCATGTTAAATAGGACAGGGAAAGCTACTGAGGCTTAGCATGGGAATCAATAGATTAATGGCATGAATAGAATTGTAGAATTGGGTTGGAAGAGACCTTAAAGCTCATCTCAGTCCACCCCCTGCCATGGCAGGGACACCTTCCACTGTCCCAGGTTGCTCCAAGCCCCATCCAACCTGGCCTTGAATATTTCCAGGGATGGAGCAGCCAAATCTTCTCTGGGCAACTTGTGCCAGGGCCTCACCTCCCTCACTGGGAAGAATTTCTTCCTAATATCTAACCTAACCCTGCCTTTTATCAGTTTAGATAACAACATGTAGGTATGAAACTTGGTTCTAAATTGGTGATGGTTTTATTCAATCTTACTATGGGGAGAATGATTTGGATTGTAAGTATAGGAAAAGGTAATGAAAATGTCTGAATAAGACTAGTGAATGGGACTCCAAAGTTGTTCCTATCCTACTGTTTTTACCAGGAGGTGGGGATGTAAATACCTGCAAGTAGGTGTGACATATCCCAACCTCAGGTCTCCCTCCAAGCCTTGGAATAGCCATACCTAGGAGACCTGCTAATAGTTCAGGGCTTGATGTTGCCTGGACTTGACCCATCTATACACAAGACCTTGGGGAGCACCTCCATCAAACCTGCCATTTTTCTGCCCCTCTCTTCAGAGCCTTCTGTGGGTGTATGTTTGGCAGGGAGCACCTGCCCCAACCCCAGCCCCCTGCAGAGAAATGGGCTGAACCTCCATGCTGAAACTCGTGAAGCTAATGAATTGCCTCCCCATCTGTTTCTGGGGAAGCCCATGTACCCTGCAGCCACATCCCCGTGGGATGTGTTGAGAAGAGTGACCAGCGTCAAGCCTGACCCTGTGATGGCATTCCCTGCTGGCTGCAGTGGCCTGGTGGGATGTACATCCCATCTGGGAAACACAAGGGCTGGTAGAGCCCAGGGAGGCAGCACAGGCCTGATGGGTTTGCTCACTTATTTTCCATATGCTGAAAGACTGCAGAAATTAAATGAAGATTAATTAAACTTTTTTTTCCCCTCCTTCCTGCTTCCTCTTGCTCCTTGCTGTTTCTAGGGAAGACTGAAAATATGTGCTGGAGAGGAAGCTCATGTCTGAGCATCCTTTCATGAATGCAGCATATGGTCCCCATGGGACTGCAGGGAAAGGCCCTCTAATTATGGGGAATGTCCTGCGAGGCCAGGTTACACAACCAGGATGGAGCTGCTTCGGTTTAGCAGCAGGCTGGGGATGCTGTGACTCCAAATACTACCTGGCTGTTATCCATTCATTGCTTTGTATCACTCTCAGTGTCCTGAGCTCACAACACAGAGCACGCCCGCGGCTGCGAGCCAAGCGGGAGGTGGAAGGAGCGTGAGGGATCATGAAAGGGCCATTGGATATTTACAGTGCCCGCTGACATAATTCCCAGACAGCCCCAGCGCATCTCTGACGAGTCGCCAGGGAGATCTGGCTGCGGTGGCACCGAGTGAAGGTGACTCCTGGCCGGCTCTGGCAGGAGCAGGATGCCCTGATGGGGGATTCGTGCTGCGGCGTCTGCTCGCGGGCTCTGGAGCCAGCTCAGCATCCGGGAAAGGGATTCAGCACTGTTGCAACTGCCTTGAGCTGTTGCCTAAGGGAGGAACAACCCCTTGGCTGTGGTGCTGGAGGACGTTGTTCCTGTGAGCTCCCGGGTGGCTTTGTGCTGTCGTTTAAGATGCCGTGTTGGCTCTGGTCCACGTGAGCCCTGGTTGCTGGTGTGCTTTGCAGTGGTTTTGTGCCAGGCTTTGTGCTACTCCAGAAGGATTTATTGCTTGCTGAGGGCTGTGGATATGTCCTAAGTTAGACCTGGGCTTAAGCTCAGCTGTGCCCCTTTGTGCTGGGGGGAATCATCACCCTGTTTTCTAGTTTGGGAGCTGAGCTACAGAGGAATTCAGTGGTAAAGGGTGTCTGCAGCATAAAAATCCAGCATCCCTGCTCCCCAGGCTGTAACCCTAGCCTCCCCCTCCTCCAGCTGCAATAACCATTTCCCATACAGACAAGGAGCCTTCAGCATGTATCCTTGTCCCATCAGGCCTTCCTAGGTTTTGAATTATTAAATATTGTCTCTGATCTCCATTATAAATGTTTTTAAGGCATAGTTACTTATCAGAATAGAAAATGCTGTTTTTGACTTCATCTGCTTATGGGATTTACAATAAATGAGAACAGTTTTTAAAAAAATGGGGCTGGAAGTGTTCAGTGCCAGGTTGGATGGGGTTTGGAGCAACTTGGTCTAGTGGAAGGTGTCCCTGACCATGGCAGGAGGGTTGGAATGAGGTGATTTTTAACGTCCCCTCCAACTCCAATTTTCATAGAATTCCATGATTCGATGAAAAAGAAATCATGAGAGGCTTAGGTGGCTGGTAAACACAGAGAAATAACGTCTTTGCTAGAGGATGTCCAGTTTGGTCCCAGTGGGCACTCATGTGTCCCTTCTGTTTAAAACAAGCTCCCGTGCAAATTCATTAGCGTTAATAGGCTGAAGAGCGTTTGCTGCCGTGAATTCCAGGTGCCAGATTATAAACTGTGCTTGGGGAGTGCTCCTTCCCACATCCCCATCACCTCCTCCTCCCACAGCTGACAGAGACCCCAGCAAACCAGCTGGGTTAGAGCAAGGATTGTACCCCCAGCTCAGAGGAGCAAGGAGAAGGTGCAGATGCAGAGCAGGAGAGCCAGGGCCAGCTGCAGGCTCCAGCCAGCTGCTGAGCTCAGTGCTGGCTTGCTGTGGCTCCTGGGAGCCTGCAGTCCTGGCTGCAGATTGCTGTAATTCCCAAGGTCAGATCCGTGCTCGCTGCTGGTAAGGAATGGGTGGTACCTGCAGCTCTGCAGGAGATGGTTGGAACAGCAGAAACCCAACCCTGGTCCTGCTGTTGCTCATTCCCTTGCTGCAGCAGGGTCTTGCCCCACAGCTGGGCACATCTGTGTGTGTCTGTCCCAGGCACCTGCAGCATCCCTGAGAGGAGCTGCTGGCTGTAACCCAGGCAGGTGATCCCCTGTTTTTCCAGAGCAATGAAGCTGCCTTGGGAGCAAGCTGGGAATTTGATGTGGGGTCTCAGTGCTCTCAGGCAAGCTCTGATTTCCTCTGGGCCCCACGGGAGAGGCAGCATCTCCTTCTCCTGTTCCCAGGCTAAGCTGCAGCAGCTCTCCCAGGCAGCAGTACAGCTTGATGCCGCAGGGCTGGGGGAGCTGCTGGGGGACTTGGATCCTGCCTGAGAAAAGGGGGTTAAAAGCAGGTTTTTGCAAGCCTTTGCCTGCCATTTTAAACGGGAAGGATGTTTCCCTGGCAACGAGATGGATGCTTCCCAGCAGAGCATATGGCTTCCATCGACTTTGATTTACCAGCGTGTTGAAATGGCAGCTAGATAATCTCTCTTCAGCTTTAATGTGTCCATGCCCTGTTCCTTAGGAGTTTTTAAAGGGTCCAACCCCTGCAGTGCTCCCCCTGCTCTTGTCCCAGGGCTGGGGCTGCTGGGTGTCCCACACCAGGGCTGTGCCTGGTGACCTTTGCAAAGAGGGACCTGCAGAGAAGACCTGAGCGTCACCTGGAGCAAGGAGCTGCAGGGTGGGGAGGAAAACCTTCCCTGCCTCTGCTGCCTTTCCCCAGCCAAACAGCTCCTCCTCCTCCTCGGGGATTATAATCCACAGCCCTCTCTTCCTATTCTCCTCCCTGCTTTAAATCATTTTTAGATGTTTTCCACCTTTCACCACACAATCATCTGCCTCCTGCAGCTTGCTATTTATTGTTGTGTTTACTGGCACAGGGAAATAAGTAGAGGGAACAAACCTGTCATTTGCTGTGCGGGGGAACATGGGGGAGATGCTTTCTGGAAGCTCGTGGCTTTCCCAGGCTGGCTCATGTGTGCCAGCCCCACAGAGCTCACATGGCAGCTCCTCTGAGGGGCAGAAACAGAGGAGAAGAGGTCCTCATCCTCACTGCTGTCCATCACTTTGGAAAATTTGAAAAAAATCAGCCAACAGGTCCAAATTTTGGGTAGAGACAAGGAGGCTGCCAGACAGGGCAATTGTGTGAGGCTCATCCATTGCCTTAGGAGTCAGGAGATCCACAGAGGTTTGGTCACCACCTGATTGGTGCTGCCTGATCCTGATTCCCATCTGTCCATGCCTGGGTGGTTCACAGCAATGAGCAGCAGTGAGGGACAAGTGTTGGGTTTGGGAATTGGCTGGGTAATGCAGCCTGAATGGAAATGAAAAGGTTGTGCTGACCTGTGAACAGCTGCATTGCGGGGTCAGCTGGGGGGGCACATGCATCATTCATCCCCTTTCCACTGATGGAGGTTTTGGGGATGCTATGGATGAGGAAATGAGGTAATGTCACCTCCTTTGCAGGTATCCAGGTGAGCACATGTTGGCTCTCAGCCCCCAGCCCTGCTTGCAGCAACCCCAAAGCTGCACAGTTCAAACAAGGCTCCCTCATTAACTGAGGTTGCCTTGATTTCCTGTGGCAGGACAGTGTCTTTCCTCCCCTTCCTGGGCTGTTCAGCTCTGTGGGCAGCCTCTCCCTCTGCAAAAGGCTCTCAGTGTGTGAGCTGTGCTCTCCCACCCACACCTGGCCATTCACCTGCAGGATCCATGCCAGGAAGGAAGTGAGAGATGATAGAAGTGATCAATCTCCCTTCAGTGCTGGGGATTAATTCACCAGGTGCAGAGAGAGGCAGGATTGGCACTGTCTGTGCAGGTGTCATGAGCTTGCTGTTCTCTGCCCTGAGCCCAGTGTGGGTGGTGGCAGGATGATGTCCCCATTGCTCCTGGGGAGCACACAGCTGGGACAAATCTTGCTGCTGCTCGGGGAAACTTTGCTGATGGAGAGAAAAAGGTGGAAAAGGACTTTGAATTCAGAGTTGCAGCTCCTGGGAGACCCAAAATATTTCTATTAGTGGTGAAGTTAAGCAGGGATTGACTGGCAGCTGGTGTGATGTTCTCCCCTCCCTGCGGCATAACTGGGCTGGTTCAGCAATTTTTTAGGGCTAAAGTGCACTGCCTTCTTAATGCTGAGCTCTCCAGAGATCCAAGTTTGTTTTGCATCCCTTCAGCCTGGGCAGCTCCTCTGGGCTGCCTGTCTGCACTGCCCAAGCACTGCTCCTGGAGAAAATGTTCCCATCCTGACAGGAGCAGCTGCACAGACATGGAAAGCACCAGGGCTGTGTTCTGCCACCTCTGCTGTGGAGGATCATGATATCCTAAAAATGTGGGGAAGGGATGCAGAGCTCCAAAACAGATCACTGGCCTTTTATTTCTGGTTGTTGGACCTAATCCTGCATTTTTTCTTGTGCCAAACTCAGGTGTCTCTCAGGCATTGCAGGGTTTGGACCCAGCTGAGCTGCCTCTCTCATGGAAGTGCAGCCTCCTTGGCTTTCAGGGCATTATTCCTGATTTGTGCTGAAATGAGTGAGAGGGATCATCAATCCTGATTATTGTGGCATTCCTGTTATTCCTTGGGTTACATTTTTTTTACCTAGCTTGGGGTCATTATCTTTTGGGGACTGAAATCAAAAGGCTGTGGGCATCTTTTGCATCCTGGCTGTGAGTTCCTGCTCACTACCTGGGACAAGAGAGGTAAATTTAAAAAATTTGAATTATTTACCAACTCAGATATATTATATGAGCAGTTTGCAAATGCTTCCTTATTTTCCCCAAGACTCCATTAATTAAACAAACAAATGAGCAAATGAAATTAGCAGGGCTTCGGAAATCCTTTCATTTTGCACTTTGGTGCTATCCATTAGTCTCTGGTTCTCAGAAACCACATCGTTGTCTTCTAATTATCAAGGAATGAAGCTGGGGATTGACCCTGGGAAGTGACTGAGGCATCCCAGTACCTTCATTGTGGCCAGAATCTCTCTTATCTGGGAGGGAGCCCGGGAGCTCTGGGGTCCTGCCTTTACAGGAGCACAACCCAAGGGCCTCACCCATGGGGAAACCGAGGTTTTTAAAGGCAGCACATTGATTTGGAGCCATTGAGTTGCTTTCTGTGGGTTTGGGACAGTTTATGTGGCTGCTGAACCCCTGTGCCAGCAGCTCCCTGCTGATGCTCTCAGTGTGTTTGTTTGGGAGGTGCTGGGATTTGTGGTGCTGTAGAACTTGTGCAAAGTCAGAGATGGAGAAGTGATGCTGGAGGAGCTCAGGGGGATGGAGCTCATCCTTCGTGGGCAGGAAAACCTCAGGCTCCAGCTGAATCGCTGCTTCTGGGACAGACCTTTGAAAAACCAGCTACTATTCCTGTCTGCCACGGGAACCAGCCCGATTGGAGACAATCTTCCTATCTGCAATTAGACCAGAGCCTATTTTTGTATATCACATTCCCTCGAGGAATGTTTAGATGAGATGCAGCATTACATTTTATAGGGACAGCTTTCTTTTAACCCAGTTTTAGAGCTCACTTAAGTCAGGTCGAGTGACTCGCCCAGGTCAGTCAGAGGTGCTTGACCTCAGCAAGAGGAATTTTAATTCCTGTGTGCTCCAACCATGCAGCATTTCCTTGGCTTCTGTAATTTATTTTTCTTGGGGTGTTGCAGAAAAGCAAGGCTTAAGAAACAGAAATAACTTGATCTTCATGTAGGGATAAAGGTTAGATTAGGAAGGTTTGTCTTCCTGGGCTCACTAGCAATGATTTCTCAGGGGTGAGGAGGAAGCAGAGGCTCTTTTGGGGGAATACCCTGTGGGATGAAAGAGAAGCAGTGCTCAGATTTCAATCTGAATAATATGGGTATTGCATGAGACAGCAACTTTCCCTCACATTAAAATCAATGAACATGATCTGAATAAATGCCTGCACAGACATTTTAAGGATTACTTAAATGTCCAATATTTTATACTCTTAATTTACCACCCAATGCACTGTAATTGCACCGTGGGCTTTAGGATTCTCTCCCATGAACCATTTCTGCAGCTGCATGAATATATTTCTCCCCACCAAATTTTTTGAAAGAAAACCTCAGCCCGGCAGAGCTGAATCCCAGCAGGAACAGACTCTTCTGGCAGGTGCACTGGCTTGATTAATACTTTGGGTTTTCCTCCAGACATCTG
Source organism: Lichenostomus cassidix (assembly GCF_008360975.1). Lineage (NCBI taxonomy): Eukaryota > Metazoa > Chordata > Aves > Passeriformes > Meliphagidae > Lichenostomus > Lichenostomus cassidix. The sequence goes on along the minus strand of NC_139500.1, from coordinate 5,999,616 downwards.
GCTCCTCTGAGGCTGCGTGTGCAGGGCGAGGAGAATACACAGACAAGCATTTCCAAGTGATTCATTCTGGATGAGGACAAAGAGGAGCACTGGAGCTAGAACTTTGCATGCAGTCATTATTATTAATAAGGCTTTTATTCAGCCTAAGTTAAATTATTAGAGCCAGCCTGTAAAAAACCCCAAGCAATTCCTTACATTTAACTCCTTTTCCCACTGTAAATGTTCAGATCTTGATCTCCATTCCCTGGCACTTCCAGGCGGGTTTTGTTCTTCGAGGCTTCAATCCAGAAAAGCTCTTAAGCTCACTCTCACTCCTAAGTGTGAAGATACACAATCCTTTTCTGGACTAGGGACAAGTTATGTCATGCAAACCCCATTTCTGCTCAAATTCCGGCAGTCCATGGGTTTGGATCAGGACTCTGGCTCTGGCCTCAGGGCAGATGATGCCACTTCTGCTCTCTGACTGTTACCAGCAAGGGCAAAAAGCTGGAGGAGCTCTTGGAGTGGAAACTGATTTCAGAAGTGGTGGATGTTGAAGGAGAAAATGTATTTGAACCCATATCCTGCTCTTCTTTCTGCAAAATGTGCTGCCTAAATAGGAGGAAGGCAGGGCAAGAGGTTTTCTTGTGGCTTGGTTGTGCCACTTTGCCATACTCGTACAGGGGGATTTCACAGATGTGTAGATGTGGCACTTGGGGACATCATTTAGGGGTGGCCTTGGCAGTGCTGGGGAAGGGTTGGACTCACTGATCTTGGAGGGTTTTTCAAACTAAGTCATTCTATGATTTTCCTTCCCATCCCAGTGCCACCCCTTTAACACAGATCTCTACAAGATTTCTTCCTCTGTAGCCTGATGAATTCTTACCTCCCAGCCCACCATCTAACTGGTGGGCTCCCAGCCCACCAGCCACCATCCCAGCCACACCACAGCCTTCCCTGGAACACTGCTTTGGTCCTCTGGAGGTGTTCCAGTGCTCCTTTCAGACCCCCTGCTCCAGTGGAAGGTGTCAGCCCCAAGGCAGGGGGTTGGAATTAGGTGATCTTTAAGGTCCCTTCCAACCCAAACCATCCCGCAGTTCACACTGCTGTCCTTCATGCTCTTTATGGCTTTGTACAAGCAGGGGGATTCTTATCAAGGCTGCTCAGGCATCACCTGAGTGCTCTGAGAATGCACAGGAGCTGTTAATGTTGTCCCAGACAGGCCTTTGATAATGATTTATTAAAAAGTTTATAAACCATGACAATCCCTGCCTTGGAGCCAGCCAGTGTGTTTACCATAAACAGCATTTCCTACCCGCATGGATGCTCAGGGATCCTCCAGGACAGAGGATGGACCTTGGCATGGCCAGACCTGAGGGGATTGAGACACCATCAGGAGCTATTTTTGGGAAGGAGAGCATTTATTAAGGCACAGAACCAAAAGGCAGGACTCTCCATTTCTATTTCCAGCTCTTCTAGTGACAGAATTTGCCTTGGGAGATGATTTTGGCTGAGGCTGAGGGATGTGGGAACCCGGAGTGAGGCATTTAGGCTTCTATTCAGCCTTGTAAATGAGCAGCCAGGTTGCAAGTCACAGCAGGATTGCTTACATGAATAAAGATGATGGATGCTCCTGGCTAAGGGTAGGTGCCATACGACAAAGTCTTTATCCCTGGAAAAGTCATGGCTTTCTCAGCATTTTGCTTCTGACTCAATGGAGGTTTAAATTGAGCTGAAAATACTCCTATTCTGATTTCGAGGCTCTCTGAGCACTAAAAGGCATTTGCCAATCTCGGTTTCTCTTTGCTGGGGATGCTCTTTCACCTTCACTTATTGTCATTTCTGTATTTTCCTGGCCTTTGATTTACATCAAAGTTTTAGGTACTTGAACTGCAGCCTTTTACAACAAATGGATTTACTGGGATGGCAGCAGGGTTGCACATAAGCACAATTGTTTTATTTTAGCACAATTATCAATGCCTTGTTTACATCCCCAAAGCAATTTTCAAGTGTTTTAACTGTTTTAAGTTGCTTTTCAGTGTTCAGCTCTCGAATGCCTGTAGTAAAATACTCCTTCCTTTCCAGCTTTTCCCCTTCTAATTAAACAAATCATTAAGGTCCTTTCTCAATTCCAGGGGAAACCATCAAAGTGGGCAACAAGCACAGGGGCTTTTTACAAGCTCCTGTCACCTCCTTGTGTTGTATCCATCTCCATCACATCCAGGAATCCAATTGCTAATTAGTGGTGCTCCATCAGAGGAACCCCAACGTTTCTCAATGTCAGTGAATGCTATTTGAATATGAGTATTTCAGGAATAAATTTAGAGGCCTTTTAAAATTCTTATGTAAATGGGTGTGTAGATTCCAAGGGGGTTTCTTTTGGAAGGCAAATTAGATGATTAACCTGAGAAGCTTTATGATGATTCCATCATGTGCTTTCGCTGAGGGGAAAAAAAAAAAGAGAGGGACAATCTTTCCTATTTCATGCCATTTTAAGCATTTTTACTTCCATTGGGGAGTTCAGTCATTTCTTTTTCTGTTGCTAACCTGAAGCACAGCGGATATGGAATCTGGATATGCAGATTTTGTGCCGGGATTTAAAAATTGTAATAAGAAGCTTGCACAGGTGTTTTAAGTCAACATAACCTTTGGATGTAAAGTCAGACTTTGCAGGTCTTTGGATTTACTGGCATTAGCAGCAGTCAGATTTGCACAGCTGAGTCTTTCCTGAGCTTAAAGGTCTCAGCAACAGGCGTGGGGGATGCTGGAGCAGCAGAAGGTGCTGGGGGCCTGCAGGAATGGGTGGTGGGTGAGAAAATGCAGTGAGGTGTCCTTCCCCAGCAGGCTGGAGACAGATTTCTCCTTCCCATCACTCTGTGGAGGAGACAGTGGTCCCAAAACCCCCTGAATGCTGCTTGGAGTTTGGGGGATGCTGGTGCTGACTCCAGCCCTGCATCAGGCAGGACCTGTCTGCTCAGGAGGAGGATATTGTCTTCCCCAATGCTCTAAGCAGAATTGGCATCTTTAATGTAAAAATCGCTAGATGGGGCCTAATTAATGTTCCTTATTGCACATTAACATTTCCCAGAGTCAGGCTGCAGACGTAATTTGCTTTGGTTAGATATTTAGCTTTAAAAATTAGATTCATCCCAACTGCTACACTATTTATTGGCTTGTTTCCCTTTCCTTAGCTATCCATTATTCTCTGAAGCCCTTTCCTGACCTGTCTGGGTAGATTAGGTGGAATTAAAGCAGACTCCAGCTTCCTGTTCCCCACTGCGCTCCCTCTGTGGCAGCTCAGAGGAAACATGCCCAGATGTGCACGTACCTCTCAGCTTCCCTCTTGCACTCCTCTATCCAAAGGGGATCTGCAGATCCCTCAAAGTCTCCCAGGAGCCACACAGACCTCAACCCCCCCAAATTCAGTTTCCTTGTGGAAAGGTGTCATTCTCTGAGTCTCCTTTTCCAGCCCCACAGAGGTTCGTGGGCCCTACAGTCGAGCAGAGCAGCTGTGCATCACTGTGGAGCTATTTTGGGATGCTGGTGCATCTCACCCTGTGCTGAGCCAGAGCATCCCTGGCTGGCAGGACTGTCCCTTACCTGGTGGCTGGGACAGGGAGATTCCTTACCCGTTGGGATTGAGCCAGGGGAGGTTTCTGTCCCTGTGGGATTTGGCTGTGGATCTCCCATGCTTTGCTGGAGAAGCTGCTGCATTCCCTGCTGCCTCCTGTGCTCGGCAGTGCTGTAATTAATGCTGGCCCTGCCTGCCTGATCTGCATCAGGTCTCCCTGGCAATAGGAGCCCTGGAGAGCCCAGAGTGGAAATTACAGCAGCACTGAGCTGGCCCTGGGGAGCTGAGGAGAGCAGAGAGGCTGGGGATGAGGCTGCAGGGATGTGCTGGAAGAGGGAAAAGCTGCACCCAGGTGTGTCTGACTGCTCCTGGAGCTGCCCCAGCTCTCCCCATAAGCACAGCTTGCAGAATCCATCCTTGGGATTTGGAGTGATAAAACAATTTCTGTTATTTTTTTTCCCCCATGTCTCATCAATATCTGTCTAGTGACTATTATCATACAGGAATCCTCTTTTTTTGTGGTGTGTATCCCTGCCAGGACTCGTCATTTGGGAGTGGCTTCATTCTGGGTCTATCCTTGGGGAAAACTGAGCAAACACAGTGTGCAAGCCTGCTCTGATATTGGCACTTTGCTTTCAGCTCTTCCTCAGGCACTTTACAGAGATGTTTGGTCACAAAAAGAAACACAACTCACATTCTACCTCTTTAATCAGCAAATGTAGAATTCTCTTTTCCCTTGATCCCTTTCCATTATCTTTTTTTTGTTGTCGTTTTTGTTGTTTTTCTTCCCCCTCTTTCTTCTCTCATTGATTATTCATTTGTTTCTCACTTCAGCATAGAAGTTTGCAGCAAAATCTGGGCCATCCCAGGAGTGGGGCTGCATGACCCAGTTGCAGCTCCTTCCCTCCTGGATTGTGGGATTCTGCTCCCTCTGCTGCAGTGTGGGCAGCAGTGGAGCCCCTTCTCCAGCTCCCAGGGCATGGCCCCAGCAATTTGGAGGATGTTGGGATGGATGGAATCCATTGGACTGCAGGGCAGGCTGTGGAAGGGTTGTTTATGGCAAGGGTTTTGAAAGAACAGCTTGGGGAGAAAAGGTATTGAAGTGGGACCTTGGCGAGACATTGAGGGACATCATGAGTGGGATTGAAGGGGAAGCTTTCTCTACTCTCCTGAGGTTGTTTCAAGTGTCTGCACACCAAACCTGATGTGAAAAGGGGACATTTGCAGTGAGAAATCAGGCAATTATCCTTATCTGCTCAGTGCTGGATTCATCTTGTGGCTGATAAAGCTCAGCCTTGGCTGAGATGGCTCTGCAGGTCCCTTACCTCCAGCAGTCCCTACCTCCCCACCACGTTTCAGCCTGTGGTTCGAATAAATTCTGCAAATCTCCCTATTTTTACTTGTTACTGTGACATTAATGGTCACTGCAAAGCCACAAGCACGACCCGCTGGTGTGAAACTCCTTCTCTTTATTCACCAAAAAGCAATAGCCCCCACCAGCAGAACCAAACCTTATAAATATTCACAATGCAGTTTGTAGGAATGTGAGACAAAGTCAGACAGATGAATTATTTAATGCTCTTAAAGAATGCAGCTTTTAGTTTCTCCTTGCGCTGGCCTACTTTATTGTATTAGTAAATCGATCCCTTGTAAATTAATTTCCCTGCTTTCGCTAGCAAGCAGTGGGCAGGGGTGGAAGCCTCCATCCTTGAGCAGATGCCAGGACACCTCAGCAGCTGCAGATTCAGGCGCTGAGTGTCAGAAGAGAGTCGAGCCCCCGTCACTCATTCAGTGCCCTTTGATTTGCATCAGAACATGCAGACTGGGCAGCTTTGAGTGACAGGCTGGGGTGGCACTGCTCAGGCTGCTTTGGGAGGCTGCTCGTGGATGTAGATGTCAGTGAGACCTGGATGCATGCTGGGGTTTGAGGATCTCCCTGATTTTGTGGTGAATTAGAGGCTGAGAGAGCTGATATTAAAGTTGGGTGTCCCCCAGCCCATGACATGCCTGAAGGGCTGGGACAGAGACCAGCCCAGCTCCCTCCCCAGTGCCAGCAGAGCCAAGATCACATTCCCTTGGGCTGGATCAAACCCCTCTTCTGTCCCGTGTCTGGCCACAGAAGAGCAGAGTAACAGCCACCCACCTCCCAGGGATGCTACAAAAAACCCAGAAAATCACCATCCTTTCCAGGCAGTGAGGAGTTAATGTGGAGTACCTGCCTAAGAAGGGAACATTAAATCCACCCAAAAATTTCCTACTCTGGCAAGAATTGCAGCACCACTTCTGTGTGAGCTTTTGTGGATGCAAATGCATAAGTAGAGCATGAGTGGAGCTCCTCCTCAGCCCATGCTCCTGCTGCTCAGCCAGTCTGCTCCCCTCTTATCCCAGTTAGGAATGTCATTTGGATGCTTTTGGAAGCATGTTGTTGAAAGAGCTGACACTTCCTTGGGGACAAAATGTCAGATGTGATCAGAGCTGGAAGGGGAACTGGATTGGCACTGGCCAAAGTGGGGACAGTCCCGTGGGTCCATCCCCAGTCCTTCCAGTCAGCAAAACTGGACACTTTATTTACCCTTTTTACATGGTGGAGTAGCAGCAGTGCAGTAAATACTCAGAAATATAACCAAATTACTTTCTGAGTCAGTTTGATGAGTGTGAAAATTTACTGCCATTAAGACCAGCCTTCTCTCTGTCTCCCTTTTTTTGTTCTGTAGTTTTCTACTAGTGTTCTCCTGCCTGGTGCTGTCTGTCTTTTCAACCATTGATGAGTACCAGAACAGCTCAGAAGGCGCCCTTTACATCCTGGTAAGTGGGAACTGACAGTGAGGTATTAAAATAAAGTCAAAACCACACAAAACCAGGGGGTGTTTGAGGCAAGAATTTAGGCTGTCACTTGTGAGAGGGGGACCACTAGGCCCTGTGCGTCAGAAATGGGAAAAATTAAAAAAAAAAACCCAGGGCTGCTGGATTCATCTGTCTCCTTTCCTTTTGTCTGTTTCCCTCTTCCCCATCCCTGCCCTACATCAAATCAAAAGGTGCTGCAGACTAATTAGGGCTTCACCAGGTTTGACACATGAGAAAGGTGAGATAAAATCTCAGAGGGAAGGGAACATGCAGAGGATATTCAGGTGGAGATGGAAATAGATGGAAAGAGCTCACATGGCATCAAGGGATGGAAGATCTACACCACCCCTGCACCAGATCGCCCAGCACACACAGGCAACCAGGCCAGTTTTCTAAGAAAAAAGCTGAAATCCCCTTTCATCATCCCCTAGGATTATTCCCATTCAGTGATTTCCTTCTCTGCTCTTCCCTGAGCTGCTCAGCATTAACTGAGTTGGGTCCTGGAGACTGATGGTAGGGAGACAGCGGGGTGTTTGTCAGTCCTGTGATGGGGGAACAAACACAATGCGAGGAGGTGTAAAACTCCAGCTCATGGCTGCAGCGTGCAGCACCTCTCACCACCCTGAGGAGGAGCAGGGAAGACACAAAAGCAGAGCTCTGATGATCTTTCAAGCCTGGGCTCTCTGTTGAGTGGTGCAGACAGCTCGGTGATGTATTTTCTGAGGCGAATTTTTCTCAGGCCGTGGGTTTGTCCTTTATTCCGGAGCGTGCTCTCCATCATCCTTCTTTCCTGACTCATGGCATTGTCCCCCTGGCAGGAAATTGTCACCATCGTGGTGTTTGGGGTGGAATACTTTGTGAGGATTTGGGCTGCTGGCTGCTGCTGCCGATACCGGGGCTGGAGGGGAAGGTTGAAATTTGCCCGCAAGCCTTTCTGTGTCATCGGTAAGACCTGAGTCCCTGCATGAGATTTCCCAATCCAGGATGGCCATCCCAAGCCATTCCTTGCATGGTGTTCCAAGTGTCTTGCATGTATTTTGGGGGTTAGACTTCAGCTCCTTCATGGTCACCTTGAGAAAGGAAAAAACCCAAAGGCAGAAGTGCTAATCCATGGGCATATTTTTTGTTATTCATCACAGTGTTCTCCCTGTTTTCTGCTGACCTGGGAGCCATCCCAGTGCCCTGCACACCTCAGGCACCACTGACAGCTGTGCACAGCCACAGAAAGGGGTTCAGCCTTGGGAAACTGAGCACAGGAGCTGGAATCCTGCAATCCTCTATCCAACCTCCACACCAAATTGTTCCCAAGCCATTGAGATGCTGTGTCTCACTCTGCCTTCCCTGGTGCTGATGAGCTGCCTCACAAGGGAGTTGTGAGACTTAATTAATTCTTCTTTGCAAAGTGCTCAGTGAGTCTCCTGTGAGAGGGGCCATCTGGGCACAGAAATTATTTTTTCTGGGATTGGAAATGGACAGAGTGGCCATGCTCTTCACTATGGGCACTGTCTTCGATTGTCCAGGAGCTGGCAATGGGCATATGCAGGATTTCAGTTTATTCCACAGAAAAACACTCCTATAAAATTTGTGTAGCAAATCAGGGAAGAGGGAGGTTTATAGGATCTTTGCTATGTATTGGGCAAGACCTTTTTTCTTTGCCTATTTCTTGGACTTTCTTTGTCCATAAGAACCTTAGGATTACTATGGAGGACATACAGATTTTCATTCCCAGTTTAGATGGGGGAATTCCCTGCTCTGTCTAAGAGGCAGCTGTGGCTGATGAAGGAAGGGGCTTGCCTTTGGCAACGATTTAACACTGAATCATTTCAAAATTCAGTCTTTGCAGCATTTGACACATTTCCTATGGGAACGATGAGCATGGAGAGGGAAACTAGGATGTTTCCACAAGGTGTGCAGTGGCTCCTTTCATCCAGTTTCACATCACTGCTCTGTCCCTCCAGCACAGGATCCAAGTGCAGTAGATCCCTGCTAGGCACAATGTTCTCCCTGTTATCCCACATTGCTCAGCTTTTCCCACCCTGTTTTCCCACAGACATCATGGTGCTGATCGCATCCATCGCCGTGCTGGCAGCAGGGTCCCAAGGGAATGTCTTTGCCACCTCGGCACTCAGGAGTTTGAGGTTCCTGCAGATCCTGCGCATGATCCGCATGGACAGACGTGGTGGCACCTGGAAGCTCCTGGGCTCTGTGGTCTATGCACACAGCAAGGTGAGCAAGGGCGTGGAGCTGCCCTGGGTGTTACCCCCTCCAGAGACACTGCTTGGGCTCAGCTCTCCATCCCAAAGCTCTCGCAGACCTGGGGATATTGGAAAAACTCTGTAGGGAACACAGGGAGCAACACAGTCAGAGACACAAGGTGTGATGGAGCACTCCAGTCAGGGAGGGAAGGGAGGGAGAGATTCCAGTCATGGAACCAATCCCTGGTGTAAGGGGGTCAGTTTGGGAAGAGTTTGTTGATATTTTTTTGTTTTCTGCTGCTGTATTTATGAATTTAACTTTTCTCCTGCTTCCTTCACTTTCTTTTCCCCAGAGAAGCTTGGCCAGCTTACCCAGCGTTGTGTAAAAATCATAGAAAATTTGTGTCTCTTTAGTCCACCCTTGTAGTAACCTCATCCAAAAAATAAACACTCCTGTGAATTCTGAATTAAAACTGCCCTGCAACTGAAGGATGTTGCATCCAGACCCCAACTTCACAGCTCCTCATAATTTAGTGGAAGGGACCTGCCTTAAGCGGACTCTCAAGGGCTTGGGGATTCCTATTTTAGTTTCAACATGACTTCCTTGTTTGAACTGGGGAAATATTAGAGTTTTTAAAATCTCAGTCCCATATCTTACAATAATGGAGCTCTTAACATTCCCTGCTAAATTTGCTGTGTGTGTTTAGATTATTTGGTCTTCAGGTCTGGCAGAGCCACCACCTCATGGTCCCATCTCAAAAAGTGCCATTACTGATCTCCAGCCAAAGCCCCAAAACTTAAATGCAGGAGAAGTTCAGATCCAGCAGCAAGCAAGAAACTCAGCATTTGAAGATGCGCACCAGGACTGCAATTAATCTCTTCTTTCTTTTAATGATCTCGCAGGAGCTGATTACTGCCTGGTATATTGGCTTCCTGTGCCTCATCCTGGCCTCTTTCCTGGTGTACTTGGCCGAGAAGGGAGAAAATGAGCACTTTGATACATACGCAGATGCACTCTGGTGGGGTCTGGTAAGTAATTTCCATAGAGCAGCTGCTGGTTATTAAAATAAAATGTCCATTAACCCTCCATCTTCTATCACTTACGTGAGGTATCGACTTAGAGAGTGCTTAGTTAACATTTTTATTAAATGGCTTCAGGCTGCTCCATTTAGCTCTTTTTCTTATATAAACCTCTTAGAAATTGTTAGGGGATCACATTTCTGAATTAGCTGGAGCTGCAGGGGAACTGAGAACTCTTGTGCTCCAACTCATGGGCTTGAGCTCTGTCGTGACAGAGGCAGGTCAGAGAGAGATCCCACAGCACGGGGTGCTTTGATCATTGTTTTGACAAGCATTGCTGCCCTTTAATTATTCAAATTGCACTTGGGCAAGGCGCTGTTGAACATGCTGGAATAAATTTTATAAAATTAATAGGGCCTAAGTAGCAGAAAGACTCCAGCAGGGCGAGCACTCCCTGTCACATCTCTGCTGAAAGGGCAGTACTTGTGGTTTGCTCGGCGTGTGCGTGTGCATGTGAATTATTGGATTACCCGATTAACAAAGAGAGAATTAATGACGTTCTAATCTTCTTGCGTTATTGTTCTTCTGCTCCATCACTAGTTTGGCCTTGATTACAAAGCATGTAATGAAAATCCCCGATCTGATCAAATCCCAATAACAGGCTTGGGGAGGAATCGGCTGATCAAGCAGCTCCTCCATTCCAACAAAGGGAAAGAGGCAGTGAATTGCTTTTCAAGCCCCTTAGTTGGGGCAGAAAAATAAAAACAAAGCCCAGTTTGACATAACGAGAAAATAAACAATGAGGGGAAAGTGACAGCCCAGATTAGAGCTCAGTCTGGGGAGAACCATGGGCAGATTTATCCCTTCTGCTTCTGAGGCTGTTTTGCCACTGAGAAGATCAGAAAAAAATTTGGCTTCATTAAAATAAATAGTTTTTGTCACTGTCCAACTCATGGGTCTAGTACAGGCAGATGTTGAGAGATGGGTTAAATCAAAATTCAGGTTCAGAAACTCATTTGGTTGATCTTAGTGGATCCAATCCTTGTTGTTTTCTATCGAAATTACAAAAATATAGTAAACCAGCTTTGCAGTGATTATGGAGAGAGCCTTGCTCTGACTTTGTGTTTCAGTAAGGATTAGCCACTTAGATGCATTTGTTAACCACTTGGCCAAAATAGCATCTAATTGATAAGGCTTTTAGTGGGCTCAATTAAAAGGTGCTTTGGGATCGTACTTCCATTTGTGTAAAAGTGATTTTTTTATTCCAAATGGAAGACGTATTTCCAATGCCACATCAGCATGGTGTCACCTCCCCATCCTTCTCTGCCTTGTCCTGCTGGTCCCAGCATCTCCAAATCCTTTTGGAAGCCTTGGGGGAATACCCAGCATTTCCCACTGTGATGTCCATGGACTGAAGTGGGAAAAGTTGTCTTCTCCTGCAGTCTGAAATTCTGAGGTTTCTGTCTCCAACAAATCTCTCAGGGTCTTCCCCAAAATACAGATAGCAACTCGCCAGCTCTCTCTTGGTGCATCCCTAAAAAAAACCCCTATCCCTAAATGAGGTGCTGTGAAGGAGCCATAATTCATCCTCTCAGCCTAAAAGGCTCTTTTTAAAGAGGGGAGGGGAGACCAGCCAATAGGCACTGCTGGAAAGACTGGGAATAAACAGCAGCAGATCTCTGTGCATGCAAATAGCTTTCCTGAGCTGCCGAAAGGGAGTTTGGGGGAATGGTGCTGGTTCCTTCCCCTGCCGAAGACACAACCCCTCCTGGGGGAGGTTCTGAGCTGCCGCCAGCCTCTGCACCAGATGGCAGCTCTCTCTGTGACAGCAAAAGGCACCAAAACGCTCCCAACTGGTGTGAAAACCCAGCACGTGAGCAGGATGGGTGTCGGGGTGTCTGTGCATCCCACAGAGCTGCCCATCCCTGCTGGTCCCCCAGCTCCCTCACACAGCTCAGGGCACGCAGTGACCTGGCTCCTCCCTATCCCACCGAGTGTGGTGGGAGTTTTGGCTGTGTTGTTTCAGCTTTAAGTCAGTCTGACCAGGGCTGATCTCCTTGCAGATCACTCTCACCACCATCGGCTACGGGGACAAGTATCCACAGACCTGGAACGGGCGGCTGCTGGCGGCGACCTTCACACTCATCGGCGTCTCCTTCTTCGCCCTTCCTGCCGTAAGTGGGAGGGTGCTGGGGGGGCTGAGCTCACCTGGGCCTTGTCCCCGTTCCCTGGAGCTTGGTGACACTGTGACAGCTGCAATGGGATGCACTCAGAGATCTCCAGACTGTGATGCTCTGTGGCTTTTGAATCAAAGAGTGAAGGAGAAAAAGGGGAAGCGTGTTTGAATATCCACAACTTGGGCACTGTGTGTGTGAGCAAACGGGGTGGAAACTCTAGGTTTGGCTCTGCACAAATATTTATGGAAGCAATAAAAAGCGGTTTTTCCCCCAGAGGGCTGTTCCTTGGGGTAATTAATGGCTTTAACCTGAAAGAGGATAGATTTAGATTGGATATTAGGAAAAGTCCTTCCCTGTGAGGGTGGTGAGGCTCTGGCACAGGTTGCCCAGAGAAGCTGTGCCTGCCCCATCAAGGCCAGGTTGGAAGGGGCTCTGAACAACGTGGGACAGTGGAAGGCGTCCCTGCCCATGGCAGGGGGTTGGAATGAGATGAGCATTAAGGTCCTTTCCAACCCAACCCAGTCTGTCATTCTGCGATTACACCATTTCAGCAAATTCCCCCAGTGCATTTCAGTGTGTTGCATGGATATGGATTCCTATGGGGATAATCTGCTGAATGCTAGCACGCTGGGGTTCTTTTGTATTTTATCAGTTGGCTGGAGGTAGTTTGGGAAAAATTGCAATTGCAGTGAGTGCCAGCAAAGTCTGCTGCCCCTTGGAAAGTGTCTGCCACGGCTGCTGGGATGGAGACTCCTTCCTTCCTCTATGTTTCAATCAAAAAATGAGCCAGAAAAAAACCTCTGGAGGGAAAGCTGGCCACAGTTTTTAAGTGGAAGCTTAACGAAACCCCTGCTCACAGTGAATTTTTGTTCTCTTCCCCAGGGCATCTTGGGTTCAGGGTTTGCTCTGAAGGTTCAAGAGCAGCATCGACAAAAACACTTTGAGAAGAGGCGAAACCCAGCAGCAGGCCTGATCCAGGTGAGGGTCACACCCAAGGTTTGCATCATCCTGGTTTTGGGGGGCTTCACAGAGTTTTAGGAGCTGGGGAGGAGGTGGGCAGGTGAAAAATGGGGCCATGTGTGTAAGGTGCGAGACAGCAGCTGGTGACTGGTTTTGTCTGGGAATAAATGCCAGGAAATCAACCGTGGGAAAATAGCATATGTGGTAGGGAATCTAGAGAGAAAAGGGATGAAATTCAGCCCAGCTCAGCAAGACAAATGCATTAGGACAGTCTGTTTTCACCCTTTTTTTCCTCCCCAAAGAGAATATTTATACTGATGAAAAGGTACAGTTGGGAGCATTTTCTTCACGAGAACAGATGTCCATGCAGAAGGCTGGCCTTGGTGTATGTCTTGGAGAATGGAAATTAGTCATTTTACATTCCCCTGCTCCTCTCTCTCCACAGTTTTCACTCCTTAATGAGAAACAACACCCATTTCATCCCTGCCCTCAGCCTGGCAGTGAATGCCAGGGACCCACAGCATTTTTAACCGGGCTCTCACAGTCAGGAGCATCATGGCACCACCCCAAATTTGTCACTTATCAAATCGAGGAGAAGACAAAATGCTGGATCATCCCATAGGGCTTGCTGTTGGTTGAGGTTTATAAACCCAGGGTGGTTCTGGCCATGCCTGGGTCCACCATCCCACTGGATTTTCTCCTGCACAGGCGGCTTGGAGATTTTATGCCACCAACCTGTCCCGGACGGACCTGCACTCCACCTGGCAGTACTACGAGCGCACCGTCACCGTCCCCATGTACAGGTACCTCCTCCTCCAGCCTCCTCCTCCACTGCCTTCCTCGTGATGCCACTGTCTCCATAGTTATTTTTGTTAGCTGGATATATAATTTTGCTTATTTATTTACTTTTTTGTTCGTTTTTTAATTGAAAAAGTTGATTTCAAGGGATCCTAAAGGCTGGTATATGCTTTTTCTTTTGGAGTTTTTTTTGCTTTGTATTTTTTCATTGTTTTTCTTTTTTGACTTGATTTTAATTTCTCTGTTGCTTTGTGTTTTGTTTTTTTGTTTTTTTTTCTTCTCATGTCTTTGTGTGTGTACATGCTCTTCTTTTCACCTTTATTTCTCCACGCCTGCTGGTAGTTGCATTGTGTTGTGACAGTTGCCGTGCCCAGGTGTGAAGACCTCCCTCCAAGCTGCCCTGGATCATAGGTAAACACCACCCTCACCCTACCTGCAGCTCCTCGTGCACTCCCAGGTTCTCCTTGCTGGTCCAACTGGTCTCTAATGGTCCTTCTGCCTTTCAGCAAACTTCTCTCCCTCCCTCGACCAGCCTGGCACTTTGCCAGCTGCATTTTCCTTGGGTCCTCCTTTCCTTTCTTTTCCTGTTTTATTCTCTAAGAGGAGGAAAATAACTCGGGATTCAAGGAGCGTTTTCCCATTTCTTGTATCCCATTTATCCATTCCAGTGTGTTGTCACAAGCAGGCAATGACTCTGGAGCTGTGATGGATGAGGCTGCTGAACACCACCGTGTTTTAGCAGCGCCCATCTGCCTTGCCCTACCTGCAGGTTTTCAAGGTGAAACCACACAGGGTAGAGCAGTGCTGTGGGAATTCACAGCCCTCTGGGATTTGGAGCTTCATGGAGCTGGGGACAGAGTCCCCTGCCATGCCTCCCAGCCCCCCAGGACGTGGGGAAGCACTGCATCCTTCATGTCCCCTTTGGGCTTGGTGGCTTCCTCAGAAGCCAAAATGCACAATGTTCTGTTCATTCTCACCCCACACTTCCCTGTATCCTGGCAGGGCCATGCATCCCTTTCTGGTGTATTTTTGAGGGCTGTCCATGACTCTCTGGGTTTGTAGAATGGTTGGACATGTTTGTTTGACATTCCTGTAGCTCTGTGGAGGTTTTTTGGGGTGTGATTGGGCTCCCTGTGCCCCATCTCCCTGCTTCCACACAGGGCTGTGGTCCAGCACTGGGCTGTGCCACTGCAGGAATAATCCCTTCCTCTTTTCCTGTATTACTGGTGCCTTTTAGCCCTCAGGCAGACAGCCTGGATGTATTTCCCGGGGTAAGCTTTAGCCTGTATTTCAAACACAGCAGCCAGCCTCTTAATCCATCATAAAAACCTGTTGGAAGTCACATTGTTGTGGTCAGTGAGTTCTCATTGGATTCATTCCCAATGTGTGTCTGATTGGTTGCTTTCCCCCTAGAAATTGATGAACCAGCTACGAGATTTTATCTAAAAAACCAGAAATAACAACAACAACAACCCAACAGAGCAGAACAAAGCTGTTTTCCAATAGCATTAAACCCACCCATTGAAGCTCTCCCTCCCAGTACCTGACCTTCAGGCAGCATTGCCTGGGATCAGCTACTGGAGAGGATGAGGATGGAGCTTGACCCAAAGTCCACTGAAAAAGCAGGCACTCAGGGCTTGTTTTCAGTGGACTTTGCCAGATTTTATTGCTCTTTGAAATACTGAACTTACCATGCAGCCAGACATGCAGTGACACCCTTTTGATTACCTGTTACTCAATCCACTTGTTAAAATCTGTATTTCTATGGAGCTAATACACAGGAAAAAAACTAAGCCAAAGATCTCCAGAAAGGGCTAAATAAAAACTCTGGGGAGGAGAAAGAGAAAAAAAATAGTTTGAAGAGCTTATCTTGAGTGAAAAGGTGAAAAGTCAGGACAGATTTGTAGCAGGGTTGCAGCAGTTTTGCTGGAGTGTCCCCATGCAGCAGTGTCACCCTGGGCTTCCCTAGACACGGATTTCTCTGCACTCCCAGCTTCTCCCTTAAATCCCAGCTCCTGTTTGGGCACAGATCAAGTGAACATCACCTGGGCAAGTGACCCATGGGTGCACCAATGGGTTCAGCCCTTACTGAAATTGCTTTTTTACCAAGAAAGCAGTGAACCCTTTATGAGTATATTTTGAATGCTGTCAATTAAATTAATTGGACTTTTAAAAAAAATTTTAAAAAGGGAGTAACTGTATGTTCTGGCTGCAGCTTCCATCACTCACACTGACCATCTCTCCTTGCCTCCCCACTTCCCCAAGCCAGCTGACAGGCACTGTGCTGCTGGTGGTGCTGCTGCATCCACTGCAGCACATCAAGCCCAGCAGCCCCTTAAGGCCATGGCTGCTGACATGTGGCTGGAATGCACAGCTGGTTTGGAAGTGGGCTGGAGGAACACCAAATCCCCCTCTCTGGTGCCCAGGGGTGATCTGCAGTCACCACTAGCTCAGCATCCTTTCTGCTCAACACTGAGCTGCTTATTCCTCATAGCAGGAGGCTGTGCCTTTAGCTCATCTCTCTTCCCAAGGCATCTCTGGAAAGGCTTGGCTGCTTGAGATGAGAAAATCGTTACACGTGCCTTGGAGGAGCTCACATGGCTCCAGAACATCACTCCAATCACTGCAGTAGAGCTACTCTGACTTGTTTGGGGAAAATATGGTGGCCTCTGAGAGAATCCCAGATTTCATCCTTAAATCCAAAATGTGGCAGAACCAAATTTGAAATATTCACGAGGCTTCTGTGAGTTCAGGTGTGGTTTGGGTTGTGATGCACGAGTGGCTTGGTTCACCCAGATACCATAAATAACCTGTTCTGCATCAGCCACTGGATTTATTGGAAAAAAACCTGCTCTTATTGTCACTCATGAGAGCAGGGCATTGATCTGAACTACAGTCATATATTGGTCTTCACTAAAAAAAACCAAACCCATGGGCACATCCAGGGTCAGCAACCCAGCCCAGGGAGTCCCTGGCTGGTGGGGCTGAGGGCTGTAGATGTCCCATGGAAGGTCTCTGGGAGGCCCCCACACTTTCCCTGCTCCGTGGTGCCCATTTGCTCTCGGAGCAAGGTGCCAGCTGCCTGTCCCCGAGGGTGACACGGGCGTGCCATGGCTCCTGAGCTCAGCCTGTGCTCCGTGCTCACCTGTGAGCCTGGCCACAGCATCTGCTCCCGGGGACACACTTCATTCATATGCTAATTTTCTTTATTCTGTTTCTTTTCCCCTCTCCTCCACCCCCGACTTTCCCCCCTTGTTTTTCTTTCTCTTACCCCTTTTGGTTTTCTTTTGGTGAAAACACTTGAAAAGCACGCAAACGCAAACGTATGGTGCCTCCAGGTATGAAGTGCATGTGACTCTGAAAGTGTGTGTCATGTCACTCCTTGTTCTTCATTTGGGACTGTAACGTGCAAAGCCTTGAATTAAAAAAAAAAAAAAAAAAGGAAAAAAAAAAGAAAGAAAGCTTTGAAATGAGTTTTTTCCAAGGAATGAGTGAAAGCCCAAAGCGCCTTCCTGCTGCTACAGACTAACCCCCTGCACCTCCATGTACATCTTAGCTATTGGTACACACAAGTGTTGGGAAACTCTGCCAAAATGATGGTGTGAGGAAGGAGAAAGGGAGCACGCTTGATAAGCTTGCTTTTTTAAGGATGATTTCTTGATGGTCTTTCCAACCTCCCCCAATCCATGCAACGCTTAACGAGAAAACATCCCCATTCATCTTCCATTTCCCCCTGCCCTCACTCCCGTGTGTTCCCTCTCTCCAGCCCTCTTCTCCCATCCTTCATTGTGTCATTTATCTGGCTCTGTGCTGCAGGAGTTGTGCCCACCTGGTAACACTGGCTTTGAGTTTGCTGGTGTGGAGGCACCCCAGGGCACATCAGTGGTGGCACAGAATAAAACCTCCATGGCAGCTGTGCCTGCTTTTGAGGGCAAAACCTGGAGGAAAGGAAGATGGGGGATGCTAAACTGATATGATCATTAATTTCTTCAAGTAATCCAATCTTATTTTTGGGAAAAGAATGCTTCATCTCAGCAGGACTTTTCCATTTTGGTTTTTAGTTCCAAGACTCACTTAGAGCTAAGCAGTTATTAACCACAGTTTCTCAATCTGGGACTTAACCTTTTGGGATCAATCCAAATGCAAAGACCTGGATATGGCTGTGTAAGATTTATGATAAATAATATTATCTCAGGTTCTGCAGAAAGGAGTAGATTTGCAAATCACTGGCGTATTTTATATGAGATGGGTATCTGAAGGTGTAGTCAAGTTAATATTTTAAGATGGGGAATAAATGACTTTCATTTCAAGACTGTGGGCCAAGCTCTGTTCTTAGAGCAGTTTAAATCCTCACTAGATGCAGTAATGCCACTAGAGCTGACGTGATTTAGTGTCTGATTTCGAAACCCAGTTCCAGTTTTCACAGATGCAAGTTTTACAGCCTTAGTAAATCACACTTACTGATCCGTGTGCTTAATTTATAGCAAATTGCATCAATGAACTGCAAGTATAATATTAAGAATATATTTTCCTGTTGTTCTGAACAGCAGCCTATTTTGAGAATCAGATATTTTTCTACTGCTGGGAGAGAAATAATAAGAATGTGCCACTTCCGTTCCATTTATTGTAATAAAGTACTCTATATGCTTCATAAATGTTCTCAGTCATGAAAAATAGCTTCAGTTGGAGACATAAAGTCATGTTTAGGACAAAAACTGGCTGCTCATAAGAACTCCAGCCCTGCATGGAGACTCATTTAGGCTCCCATCCCATTCCAGCATCCATCTCCTTGTCACCATCTCCCTGATTGTTCATACTGGGACTGTTCCAAAAAATCATCGTGCGTGCCGTGGTGTGTCCGTGTAGCTCCCACCGTGTCGTGTGCTGCTGCCCTCCTCGTGTCGTGGGGTTCTGGTGGTGTCCTGGCCCGAGGCATGATGTCCCTCCTGTCCCCTGACGCTTGGGAGTGACCTGTGCCCCCAGGAGCGGCGGATCCGCCTTTCCCCCTGGATCACCCGGAATAGCGTGGCGTTTCTCTGTGCTGGACGGGGAGGGCTGCTGGAGGCAGCTGGGGGGACCTGCAGCAGCTCACAGGTGTTGCTGTGGTGGGTGGCATGAGCTGTGTGTGTCCCGTGGTGTGCAGATCCTCACCCGGCTCCCCCTTAACCGAACGCGCTTCCCTCGCTAACCAGTGACACACGGACCAGGAGGAGAGAGAGAAAACATGAGGAGCCCCAGCCAGAGGGTCTTTCTGCACATCTCTGAGTCCCCTGGGCACACGCCAGGGCAGGGTGCCATGCTTCCAGCATTTCACAGCGAAGCTCGGTGCAAGAGCTGTGCAGAGTTCTGCCTTTTTTTTGTTTTTTGAGGTTCTGGAGAAGTGGTGTGGTGCAGTAGCTGTTCCCCAAGCTGCTCTTGCAGTGACAGGTTAGGCTGAGCATTCAGTTGACGTTAAATTTCAGGTCATGTATATGTGTAAGTTTTCACCCATTTTTAATAATAATTATTTCAGTACAATACTGCTTATTTTCACCTCATGTGTACCAGGCCCACGAACCAGCCACAGAAATGGTGAATTTCTGTGTTTGTTTTGTGTCTGTACTTTCTCATGGAAGCATCTGTGGTGGCCCAAGAGGTGGCCACCTTCAGCACAGTGCAGACCATGGGCTGATGCAGAAGAAAATTCCTTTTGGAATCCTGAATCCTTCAATCTTTCAAGCTAACAAGTTCCTCAGCTTCGACTTGCACCAGTGAGAGCCCTGAATTTGCCATCCCAGCTGGAGAAAATAGGGCAGCTGTCCTGTGTTCAGCTGGGTGTGGACCTCCCTGAGAAGTTAATTCACCAAAGAAGAGTTGAGCAGCCTTCATTAACCGCTGAGTACACTCTGTGCTGGATTTTATGCACCACCTCTCCCATCTTGGAATGCATCTCCCAACCCTACGGTGTGTCTGAAGGGAGGTGACAGCCCAGCACTCATGCACAGCTCCACTGCATCAAGGTCAGCTTCTTCCTGATGTCTGGAGTGAAGAGGATCATTAATTCAGCAGATCAGGATGTGCTTTTCTCTGGATGGAAGCGACTGGGGAGCCGAGCCAAAATTTTTCAGGCCTATTTTTGTTCTTTTCTCCATACTTAGAATTGGAAAATTTTCTGATTGCCTCAATCTTGTGAACACAAAATCTCTGCTGAACCACTGTGGTTTTGAGGATAAGTTTTGTGCCTGCAGAGAAGAGGCTTTTCTAGTTGGGTTGGCTTTTTTTTTTTAGTTAAAGTGTAAAACCATTGGTCTCATAATGGCTGAAAAAATGTGGGCATGGATATCTCTGCCTTTATTTTATTAGAAACTTTGGTTTCTCCCTGACATCTCCAGCCTATGTTTCTATGGGTTGAAAACCTGACAGTGAATATCAATGTTAAATATTTTTGGAGCAAGCCCTGGTCTCCCAAGGTCTCAGGGAAGAACCCAAAAATGGATGTGGGCTAATTCCATGGTGTTTAGCACAAAAGCAGGTTAGGCCACAAGGTGTTTGCTCATTGGATTTTTAATTCTTAATCTTTTTTTTTTTTTTTTAACTGAGAAGGGAAGGAAGCCCCGTTGTTCTTGGAAGTCAGCTACACAAGATTTTACCTCATTTTGGGGCAAAACCTGACACAGAGAGTAGGGAATTGGTTAAACTTGACCGTGGAGCACACTGCTGTTTTTCCAGGGCTGCTCCCAACCCCAGGTCCTTGTTTTCTCTGCTCCACAAGCTGCTCCTTCCCATGCCTTCCCACATTGACAAGAGCAGCAGGGTTGAGTTTTCCTATTTTCCCCCAAAGCTGGAGTTTCCATCCATATAGCAACACCAACCTGCCAGACTACAGCTCTGCCAAAACACCACCGGGCTGCCCAGGAACCCTGGGAGCTGCTTGGGTTTGGGGAGGTTCAAAATCCAGTGGTGCAGACAAGTTTCTCTCTCTCTCTTGCTGTCACTTTCTCTCTCTTACCCCACTGCTCTGCCTTAGGACACTGTTGGAAGTAGCAGCCAAACCCCTCTCCATCCTTCCTGAGCTGTCCCCCAGCTGCAGTTGGTGGCACAAAGCTGGTTCTGGTTGAAAGGATGGGGCAGTGGGGGAAGTTGCCAAGACAGGAGGCTCTGGAATCAGCTCTGTCTGGATATTAATGCTCTTTGTTTTCTCCCTCTAGGCTAATCCCTCCTCTGAACCAGCTGGAGCTCCTGAGGAACCTGAAGAGCAAGTCAGGACTGACATTCAGGTTAGCAGCAGAGTTAAGAGAGTTTGGAAAGCACACACTTTGCAGTATTTTTCTTTTTTTTTTCTTTTTTTTTTTCCTTTCCTGCCTTTTGCATATGGACATCCTTGAAGATGAAAGAGGTTTGACAGCTGGTCCCCCATGGGTCGTTCAGTGACCTCCTCCCTACCCCTCTCCTGTGCTCTACATGAATTCCTTCAGCCTAACTTGGCTCTGGAGCAATGTCACAGTGCTTGACTGACAATGCAAAGCCATATTCTCAGAGGGGCTGATGGAGGTAGTGATCCCAGTTTTTCTCTGACCTTTCTGCTCCTCACCACACTCAGAGGACACTCAGGCCCATGATGTGTTAATTCATTCTCTGTTCCCTCCAGTGAGAGCAGGCGAGGTTGCAGCAGTGAGAAATTTTTGCTAAATTGGCTGTGGCAAGGTTTACTTGGATCCCCCATTAGGCCAGGAGTCCTGCACCTTCACCCTCTGCTTGGGAGGGGTAATTCTTGGGGTTTTTGAGCAGTCAAGGTTGCCCTGCTGGTGAATGGGAGTGTGCAGACCCTTGGAGGGATGGAGAGGTGCCAGTGGGCATTGTGGCCAGCTGGGAGGTGTGGGATAAGTCTGCCCTGGGCTGTGTGCCTCTGCAAAGAATGGATCCCTGGGTCAGCCTGAAAACTTTAAAATGTGAGTATTTGAGCTAGTGACTGAGGCTGGGCTTCCAGGCTTTTCTGAGCAAGAAGGAGAGGGGGCAAAAGAGATTTTTATTTGACTCTCCAGGCTGTTGCCTTTAGCTGAGGGAGAGGGATCAGGGTCTGTGCAGGTCTCAGTGGTCGCTGCTGAGCAGTGGCAGGGCCAGGGCTGGTGCAGCATTATGCTCAGAGAACACCTGTGTTAGGGGAGGCAGAGCTGTACCTGCTGAGAAACACAGTCTGCTCCCTCTCTGGGGGGCTGCAGGGGCAGGGCTGAGGGAAATGCCACCACAATGCCTGGTCAGTGAAGGTGAGGGGTTTTTTGAGCGTGGCCTTAGCATGGCTTGCAGTGTCCTTTTGTAGGCATTCAGCTCACTTGTCCTCAATGACTTCTCAGGGCAATCAAGTTTTGCATCTCAGTAGGAAAGCGCAAACACAGATTGTGGCATCCCAACCCCTCCATGTGACCTTTGCCAGCTGCTTTGGTGAAGTAGCTGCCAAAGGCTCTGGAGGCATTAACCCCCCCAAGGTGTCAGGATGCCAGGGCAGAGATCCCTGCTCCTTCCCACCCATATCCAATCCCAGCACCTGGTGTCAATCCGTGCATTCGGAGACCTGACATGAGCTCTGTCCCAACGGCCAGGGAGGAAAAGCGAATGCACCAAGGTCATGGGAGCCGTTCAAACCCTTCCCCATGTGCAGAAACATGAGGGCAGCGTGTTTCCAAAGGAAGGGGGCCTCTCCCTGAGCCCACAGAAGTCCTCCTGTGCTCACACAAATCACACAACCCTCAGGTGTCTCAGTCGTGCGTAGGCACAAGGATGGGTTGGGATAAACTCTTCAACCCTGTGCGTTGTATGTGTCTTCTCTGAGGTTGTGTGAGTCTCCAGTGATCTTCTGTCCGGGCCAGAAACTCCAGGAATTAAGCGCTCCTTTCCCTTTCTTCTGTCCACAACTTCCACTGAGTTGTATTGTTTGGTATTGTCGTTTCGTTATGTTTTAACAGTGAAGCAGCAACATCTTTTGCCACCTGACACCATGCTAATGTACTATTGCTTCTGTTTAAAGGAAAGAGCAGCAGCCCGAACCATCGCCAAGGTCTGTATCACTGCCAACACGCCATCCCCATGCATTCCCTGTAGATTTCTGTGTGTGTGAGTGTGTGTACCATGTCGTGGCACCACCGAGGGAAGTATTACCGTGCTTTTCCTGTGCTGTGGCAGTCTGATGTATCTACATGTATGCTGGACCTTAAATCATATCTTCCTTCCAGTCTGCCTCAGGCTGGAGCTGCAGGGTACTGAGGCTGGGGGGGACAGAGAGTGGTGGCAGAGCTGGCAGACACTCACCGGGGTGACAGCAGGGCTTTGGTTGATGCTTCTTTATTTTATTTCGTTGCTGGGGTTGTAGCTGATGACTCAGTCCAACGCAGGCTCGACGTGCCCAGGGGCAGGTGATGCTTTGGCTTTGTCTCTGTCACCATGCTGGGCAGAGGTGACACAGGCAACACGAAGCCATTGCCACATCGCCGCGGTAGCAACTCCTCCTGAGCTCCTCTCACTGCAGTGGACCTGGTGCTCCGTGGGACACAGGAGGGCTCTGTGACACGGCACGAGGTGGCATGGCAGAGACACCCTTTCTCCACCCCAGTGGCTGGGGAGGAAGCACATTCCCTGCTCCATCTTCCCTCCATGCCTCCAGCCCACAGTGCAGAGCGTGCTCTGGATCGTGGCGAGCACCTTCCAAGGGCAGCCCTAAACCTCACTTGTGCTAGAGCTTTTCTCCATTCACAGCTCCCAGGGAAAGCAACAGGGCTGGTGTTTGGGATACTTTTAGGACACTCTTCATCCACTTAGAAGTATTTAATTCTGGGATTTTTTTGTCGTATGTTTTCCCAGTTCTTTTAAAAGATAATTCTGGAACTGAATCTCTTTTTTTTTCCTGGGCGATGAGGCACAAACTGATGATCTGTGGTGATCATCTGCTTGGCTTTCAGATCTTCCATCTCCTTCGTTAAAACACAGCTTACAGCCTAAATTTTGTAAACAATGAATACATTTTTCAGAAGTACAGTCGGAGCCTGGCATTCTGCAGATGTACCTCTCTGCCATGCCTCTTAGCTTATAAGAGGCCAGAAACTAATTTTTCCTTGGCATAAAAGCCAACCAAAGATATCTCAGTTGATATAGTGCTGACTAAAGGGTGGAAAATTTCGTCTTTCCTTCCTTCCCCCTTCCCCCCCTTTTTTTTCTGTCATTCATTTGAGCTTTTCTTTGCAAGCAGAACCTTTGTAGCACTCCATCTACTTTCCTGCCAAATAACCCAAATCTCCAAGATCATGTTTCAACTATCCAGATTTTTTTTTTTTTTTTGCCTGCTCGAGGTCTCAAGTGTAGCTCAAGTGAAAGCAGCCTCCATCCAGCATTATTAAAGCAGGCAGCATTATTTGGGAAGGGCTCTCTGGGAGCAGACCAAGGCTGAAATCTTGGCCACCTGCCTGTGGCATCAGGAGGGTCAGCATTTCATCCCAGGGTCTGGCTGCTCTGCTACCCTGTCTCAGCCAGTGATACCCTTTGGATGCATCAAAGGGTAAATTCCCATTTCTTACAGTGCAATGAGACAAAATCCCTGTTCAGCCCCATCAGCTCCATAGCCAAGGAAATCTGAGGTCTGACAGTCCCTTACAGGGTTACACCAGCCAGCATCCCTGCAATCACAAGCGCTAGTCTTATTTCTAATTTTTGCATCTCAGTCCTATCTTGAAGGGTTCATATTTATTTAGTTGAAACATTAGGTTGTGTAAAGTATTTCTTCATAGAGGTTGCAGGTTTTTCCTTGTTCATTTTCTACTTTCTCAATATTATGTCACAGAAAGAAGTAAAAATAGTCCTTCCCTGTCCTTTTTCAGGGTATTTTTTTACTATATATAGGTCCTTCATCAGAGTAATTTCCAAGTGCTGTTTCCTGCTCCTGTGGTGCATCTGTCTCTTGTGACACCGATGGGTTTTGTTGCTAAATCCCAACCCAGGAGGGTTTAAGCTGAGGGTCTGCAGCTGCAGTGCAGAACTTTAGAGTTTATTCCAAATCATTCAGCTGCCAAGGCAGCACCAAAGCACCTTCCTTCTGTTCTGTGAGGACAATATCAATCCCACCTGCTCCCACTGTCCTTTTCCTTTCATCTGATAATGTCTCAGACCTCAGGAAGGAATTTTGCATTCAGGGGGGGCCCAAATTGCCTATTTTCCCCAATAAAATTTTCTGGGTCTTTTACATTCACATCCCAAAATCTTCCGCCCACTCTAATTTCCAGCAGCCTCCCGGTGATGCTCAGTGTGTCATCCTGCCCTTAGAAAAGAGAACTCATCCTGTTTCTCTGCCCACCTGACAGTTAATCACCCACTTGCTGATGATGCTTCACTCAGGAAGCTCCTGGGGGTGAATTGTCTTTCTTAGCAGACCCCAGCTCCACACTTTTACTGCTTCAGCTGGGAAAGGATTTGCCACTTTGCATTTCCTTCACTGAGGAAATACAGTCTTACACCTGGAGATAGCTGGAGCTTCCTCCTGTTTTAGTGATGTGTAGGGAGTGGCTGATTTCCTGTATCACTCTTTCCATAGCCCATACACCACAAAGTCGTTGCAGCAAACGGAAAAAAGAGCTCTTTCACTGTTTTTCACCTTAATGTATTTTGATTTAGAGAAGGGATGCCGGCACAGCACATGGGATTGTGCTGTGCAGGACAAGCATTGCCTTGTGAGGGCAGGGAGCATCCCCAGCATTCTGCCAGTGCACAGGGTGGCTGTTGGGGTCCTGCCCTCTGCTTTCTGCCCACACAGCACTGGGAGAGCTGCTGCCCAGGCTGGGAGGACATGAGGAGGTGATGGGGTCAGAGGCTTAGGGTTGCCTGGGTTTTCTCTTGGGTGGCTTTTGATTTAGTCTTGACATAAAACGGGACAGCTGATCTGAGAGACAGGTTATGTCCTTTCTCTACAGTTTCTGCTTTGTTTTTCCACCACCATGAGCTTGTCTGCTTCCACATCTGAGTTCTGGGAACGCTCTGTGCTGACCTGCTTGGGGGCCAGGAGCTCACCTCCCCCAGAGGTGCAGCCCAGGCTGTGATAAGCAGAAGAGATGCTGGCCTTTTTCTCCATGCTATGTACCTCTTCCCCCTTTTTATTTTCCTCCTTTAAAAGAAAAACCAAACCAAATGCTTTCAGAGCCTCCTGTTGCCCATTACTCTGGGAATTGTGTCCACCCTGCCATTGCCTCAGCTGAGCAGTGCCCAGGGCTGGGGATCCATCCCACTTCCAAGACCCCACTGCTCCATGCAGGCTCCAAATGCAAGTCCACTTTCCCTCATATCCCCAGGGAAGGGGGCCTGCTCTGTGCTGGGGCTTTTCTCACCCCTCCTGCTGCCAAAAGCCAGCAAATCAGAGTGGATAATGGGGGATGATTACATTCTGTTAATGAGGCTGGAAATTAGCTGTGGCATCTCATTTCTGTTTGTTTTGCTTTGACTGTAATGTCAAAAAGACAGACACATGGCTAGCCAAGGCTATGGAGGCTCCTGGATGATATGTGGGCTTCAGATGCTCTTTAACAGATGGTTTGAGAAACATCTGAAGGCATCCACGACCACATTTCTTCCTCTCGCACTTTCCAAAATACAATCGGGTGAAAAGCTGAAAATTAATGAACCAAATGATCATAACCAACGCATTCACAGCAGAGAAAAAGAAACAGAAGGATTCCAGGGAAGTGGGAAGCTAAAACTCAGATTACTTTGTCCAGCATGAGTTCAGTGCTGTAGGTGATGAGAAGAACCACTTTGGAAGGTTGTTCTCAGCTGTGGTTTGTCCTTGACCCCAGAGAGCTCAGCAGGAGCTTGGCCATGTATGGGGTGGATGCTGACGGGGTCCCTTGTACCGTGTGTGTATTTCTGTGTGTATATCTCTCTCTCAGTGTGTGTACATGTCTGTCTGAGATACACACAACACCAAGGTCTCTGTTCAGGGGTGTGATTAAGGCTTTTGAACGCACTGGAGGATGCCTTTGGTTGACTCAGTGGGCCCCTGCTCATCCAGCCAAGGATGTCTAAGGTGTCCTGAACCTCTACTGCCCGTGGAAATTGGGGTCAGTAGGAACCCCATGGGCCACATGAGCCTGGGCTGGTGTTTGGCCTTCTAACCAATTTAACTGGTGTCAGAGACTCATGCTGGGACTGACAGTAATCTGGAAATAATCAGTTGCCTTTAGGGGAGCGGATTATTTGCACAGAAGGAACTGCATCTTTCTGGAGGGTCTGCAGAGGAGACTGAGAGGACAGAAACCCACGCGTCTCCCTGAGGCTCTGCATGCTCAATATCCCACTCCCACCCAGCTCCAGGACAGCCCTGGTAGCACCACCAGCCCCTGGGGCTACCTGGGGATGCTGTGGGCACCTGAGGAGTCCCCAGGATGCCGAGGGTGGTGTCGGCTGAGCTTGCATGGGATGCTGTGCTCCCCGAGCTCAAGTGTAAAACGAGATTGGGGTTTGATGCCCTTCAGCCTTCCCAATCTGCCCAGGAATTCGGCAAGAGCTGCCTGCTGGTGGTTGGTGGCCTGGTGGGGTGTGGGGCCACGACATTCCCCTTCCACAGGTAGAGGGCTGCTCCATGGCGTGGAGGACCCTGGTCCTGATCTGCTGGCAGGGCAGGGCCTGAGCAGCCGTTTGGGATGGAGCTGTGGTGGTGCCTCCTCAAAGTCAGCGACTCCCCAGAAGTGCTAGGGCCTGTCTAAAAAGCATTGCCAAAACCAGATGTGTGAACACAGATGTTCAACTCCCTGCCCATAAGGGACTGCACCACACCTTGTTTTTATCTGTTTTTGTTTTTTCTTAAATGCCAGGCTTAATATAATGCTATTTCCTCTACGAAGAGCACAAATAATTCACAGATTAACTAGCTCTCTTTGTGAGTGGGATTTTTTGGGTAAAAAAGAAGATATTTGAGATTTTTCGATATAGTTTGACAAAACAAGTTAAAGTTTTGGCTTTCCATGGTTTACACCATTTGAAAAATCTTATGGGGTTTTTTATTTCTTGAGAGGAAGAACAGAGTAATTTTTTGTTTCCAATACAGATGAAAAATCTTCCCGCAGTTAATTGTAGATAAACTGATGCCACCAACTCAATGAGCAGAATGCCTAATTTCTAACAATTAAATTTACTGACCACAGTGAAACAAAATTCAGAAACCCTCTTGATTCTTGATTATTTTTTTTTCCTCCTCACTTAACACTCAAACAGAACAATCCTGTCATGAACCCGGCCCTCAATACACCTGTCTTTTAAACCTAGAGTCCGTAATCAAAAGTTTCCTGTCTGGCATTTGCTTCCAGGTCTAATTTTTACTCTCCCCTCATTTCCAGTAAGAGCAAACCGTGCAGAGAGTCACTATGCGGATGCTGCTCAGGAAACTCTAGGTACCACGGGAAATGCGTCGCACGAAACTAATCAAAAGCTGCACGGCTCATTCTCCCTCTACCCTGCTACCACCCGTTCTGATCACTTCTCTGCTTAATAGAGGTACTAGATGAGTAAAAAAAGGTGGAAGAGCCTCCCCACTGCCCACCCCGAAATTAGAGCCTTCCTTGGCTGCCACTTGTGCAGAGCACACGAAGCGAAGAGATGAGGATGGGGAATTCGGGCTGGGCTAGCCAAGCCAGTGTCTGCTCAGCCAGGGAGGAGGCCAGGAAACGAAGTTTACCAAATGATGGAAAATTAAAAAATACCAAAAAAAGACAAAATGAATAATTTTAATTTTTTTTTTTTTAAAGAACCCATTTCCTCCCTATCTCTCCATCCCTCCTCAAGGTCCTGGGAATCCTTGCAAATTGACTTGCACTGTACGGCAATGTCCACTTTAGCAGCATGAGAAATACCAGCTTCCTGCCTCTGCTCAGTCACCATTCCTTTGGCTCTCTGACCATGACAAATTGACCTTTCCTAGTCTGGTGGCCTTTGGAAGCCACAGCTTGCCTATCTAGCACCTCTACTACGCAGCTAGAGAAGGACTAATCTCAGCCTGTCCCGCCAGACTCAGGGGACACAACTGCCCTGAGCGTTGACTTGTGAATGGTTCTGTTCCC
This sequence comes from Lichenostomus cassidix, assembly GCF_008360975.1. Classification (NCBI taxonomy): domain Eukaryota; kingdom Metazoa; phylum Chordata; class Aves; order Passeriformes; family Meliphagidae; genus Lichenostomus; species Lichenostomus cassidix. The sequence continues at coordinate 5,971,010 of NC_139500.1, read as the reverse complement.
AGACCCCGAGGGGGACAGCCAGCTTTAGCTCAGGGTTTTGTACCAGCAGGGTTTGCATCTTTTTCATCCAGCTGACAAACACTAGGTGTTTTCAGGGACTTCCCAACCAGCATCCCTCAGCGCACCCACGGCGACAAACACAGACACGTAGCTCTGATCTTCCAATCGTGCCTAAATACTTCCACACCTGCACTAGAAGAGTCTCTGCCCCCACCCTCCTCGGCAGCAAACATGCACCTTCTTGAGCTCCCCGTGCCCAGAGTTTGCATGCTGTGAATGCTGGCAGGGGATCCCCCAGCTCCTCGCCCCGCAGCCAGGCAGGTGGACAGCCCAGGAGAGGCAGGGCACTGAGTGATGCCGCATGTTTGTGAACTCGGATTTTTGCATGCTCTCTCTTTTGGAGTCCGTTTTAATTCTCAAAATCACCAGTCTCTGTATCCCTCAGAAAGCCAACAAACTACAGATTTGAAAGTGTAAAACTGCAGCTCTTAACAGTATATGTATCTCTGGTTTTCTTCATTAATTGTTTCAACTTGTATATTTTCTTTTCTTGCTATTTTTTGACCTGCTGGCTATTTTTATTCTCTGTCAGGCTAGAGGGTAGGGCTCACAGCAGAGGTTTGCGTGTACCAGGTGCTCAGAAGTAGAGTGGTAAATCCCATCTCTGAATGGGTAACAAAGAGGAATGGGGCATGATCTAGGCTTCATAATTAGCAGTTCTCCATGGCAGGAAATCCTTTACACCTGGATAAATAGCCTGAACCTCTGAGTCAGCCTCCTGCTACACATTTTGATGGTGCTGTGGCCTTCCTTGAAGGTTAGCCTTGAAAAGTGTGGGTGAATATTGGGTGATCATCATTTGCACAGGCAGCGTTTCAAGGCAAATGGCAAAGATTTGGTCAATAGTCTAACTGAACAAAAAGGATCCTGACTTCTGTGGTGTTTCCATTTGCCAGGTGAGGTTTTTTTATCTGTGGAGGTGTAGTGTGAGCAGGAACTCTTCCCCAGAGAAATCCTCCTCTCAGTTGCTTAACACTGAGGTTGTTTTTGGCAGAGATGAAAACGAGCAGTGCTATTCGTAGTCTGTCCTCTCACCTGTCCATGTCTAGTTCTGTTTTCTGGAAAATCAGCCACTCTGATCTCAGTGTCTTCCTTGCATGTCTTCCTAGGCATGGATTTTTAATTGCTAAAGCTAATTTTTTTTCTGTTTCCTACTGAATTCCTTCCCACTGTGGTCCTCATTTCATCTTCCCCGTCTTGAGTTCTGCAAGGGAAAGGGAGGATGAAACAAAGTGTTACCTCAATATCTTCCTAACCTGTTGGAGACCCTGAAAAGGAGGATTACAGGCTGTGGTTCTTCCAGTCAAAAAGGAGTCTTGATCTTTGGAGTAGCTACAAGGACATCTTTGTTACCTTCATCCATCCTGAATGTAGTGTTTTACACCCTGTGCTTTAGTAAAACTGTGGGTTAACTGTGAAGGGGTGTAAAAATAATTCAAATGTCTCGTCTCCCTGGACCCTTGGGTGCCTGCCAACAATCCCCACTGCACAAACTCTTGGGGCAGATGCCAGCACTTTGATGCAGCTCAGGCTGAGTGCTAAAAGCCTTCATCTAGGATGCACATAACGAAATAACAGCAAACGATGAGGCAATCATGGAAAACTCAATGTAGGTAAATTAATAGGAAACTCCTTAGAAGCTGTGGTTTCTTAATGTACTAAACCAATGATCTTTAGTCAATAAGTGCAATAACACATTCATTTTTAGACAGTAATGTAACTACACCAAGCCAGATTATCAACTCTATCGTATTTTGCTTTGTAAGAGACTTTCCCTGCACACTCTGAGATGAGGGCACCTCACAGTGGGAAGAAGTGGCACCCAGAGCAGTGAAGGAAGGATGTTACCAGAGCCCTTGACTGGCCTGTGGAGCAGTTTCCTTAAAGGCTTGTTGAGGAATGATCAGCCAGCTCAGAGGTGCAGCCTGGCTGCTTTGCTTTGCTCCTGGAATGCAGAACAGCTGAGCTGGCAAACAGCAAACAGCCAGGAGAAGAGGCAGGATGGGGCTGAGGTGGTGTCTGACAGCACTCAGCATCAGTCTGGGGAAACAAGGCTGTGAATTAGGGAGAGATGGGTGATTATGCTGCAGAATAGCAGAGGTTACAGACACAAGTCTGGCTCCAGTGTCCCTCCACTCCTCCGAGGCCCTGTGTGCTTACAAGGTGGCTGCAGGGATGGTGCAGCTCCAGGCTTTGCCATCATAGCATCAGTGGCTCCCATCCAAGTCTAGCACCGTGGCTGTGGATGAGGAAGAGAAGAGGGATTACTCACCATGACATGATCACTGGCTGATGTTTTGTTTCCCTCTTTCTCTGCTTCTATAAGCTCCATTCTCTAGGTTGAATTCACCTTTTAGCAATGGCTTTTCTGAAATCACTGGAGGCAAACCAGGCTTGAGCCTGCTCCTCTCTTGGTTTCTGTTTTAGTCATGGCAAATTTTGCATACACAGCTTTATTTTCCTTTCCTTCGTGTCTCCAGTAATTGGTTTCTGCCTCTTACTCACACCAGCAGGCAGACTGCAGCCCACTGATAGTCACAAAGGCCATCATTCACTCCTGGCACTTCTGCCTCATTTTAATGAGTTGTTCTCATATGCCACAAGCTCAGCACAAACTCCTGATTTAGAAAAAGCCCCTCATTTACCAACAGGAGACAACCTTTTTCTCCTGGCCACAGCTTCTCAGAAGAATGAGCACTGATACTGGTTGAGTTTGGATGCAGAGATGGATCTGAGTCCATTCTAGTTCGACTCATTCTGGCTAGCTGAGGAGAAAATGAAGTAATGGCTCAAGCATAGTTTAAAATCAATGGGAAGACCTTACAACTGATACTTCTTATTGATCCAAAATTACTGCTAATGTAATGAGTCCACATTTTTTTAAAAGTGCTGATTTAATACTATAGAGATCTGGAACAAGCCCCAAACCAGAGGGTTTCAAACACGAGCTCAAACCTCTGGCTTCCTAAGGAGGCTGATGGCAGCTCATTTTGAAGGTCATTTCTCAAACATTTCTCTGCTGAGTGCTGGGCTGTTGATCTTAACCAAAATGCAAAGCCCACTAGAGCAGTGAACATCGCCCTGTTTGTCCAGCATGGACTCTTATTTTTTGACTGGCAACAGAGAAAAATCAGCTCAATTTCTATCCTTTGTTAAATTCAAGTCAAAAGCTGAGTGTTTATAAACCTTCCCCAAAATCAGCCTGGACAGGTAGATTTTTTGCTATCAAATGTTTTCATGATGCCGCCTGGAGTGGTTATGAGGACCTAGAATTAAATCACATCCTTTTAGGCTGTTGTGGCTTCCCCTAATCTGTGTCTCTGGTGGCAAAGCCACAGTTCCCTTTCCCTTCCCTTCCCCTGGCACGAGCAGAGCTCCTGCCCTGTCATGACTGTGTCCCTGCTGTGTGTGTGGCTGGGTTCCTGCTGTCCTCACCTCCATGGCATCAACACTCCCCACTCAGCTGAGGCTCATTTCCCACCCTCTCGAGTGACATCCAAACACCACCTCTCTGACACACTCTGTGTCCCTCTGCATGACGTTCTGGTTGAGTGAGAACATGATCTTGGATTAGCTGGCAACATATATCCCTATATATGTCTGTATTTCTTTGGGAGATTTTTTTCCTACCAGCTCCTGCAGACCCCAACAGCATCCTCCTCTGTAGGGATTGTACTTGCATGTGATTCCAGGTGTCATTTCCAATGAGGGAATTGCATGGCAGAAGGAAAAACTCAATTAATTGTTCATGGTGTCTCGTGTCGTCTATGTAAAAACAAAGAAGTTACGTCAAGTGTTGGGTTTTTTTCCTTAGTGAGTACTTGGGAACAAAACTCACCCAGATCTTAATTGTTCATCAGATTTCTATGAGATTTTTTAGTGTGTTGCACCTCATGCTGTCAGGCTTGAAACTCTTGGCTGGTATCCCTCACCCAGTTCAACCCTTTCTTTTTTGTTTTTTGTGATTCCTGCAAACGTCTGTAGCACATTTGTTGTGGGAATGGAAAAGGGGCTCCAAGGAAAAGGCCCTGCTGTACTCAGTGAAAGGCAACTGGTTTTATGCTGGGATTGGTGATGGGAGCAACTCAGCAGAGGATAGGGCACAACAACATCCCTTTGGATCCTGAATATTGCTGTGTTGCTAATGCATTTTTATAAAACTTATTTTTTAAAAAAGGTAATTCGAAGTAGTAGTACTACTGAATACACAGTGGATTCAAGAAAAGTTACTCTGTAAAATCAACAAAAATAGAGAAAAAAGATCCAGTTGGCCTATCTAGAATCAAATGGCAAAATTTCATTCTGGTTTCTAATCCAAGAAACTCAGGGTGAGAATTTCTTTTAAACCTTTGGCTTATTATGTACGACGATTTTGGTAGCATTAGTAACCAAGGCTTACACCCAGAAAGGTGTTCAGGCACATGCTTGTTCCCAGATTCCTGTGTGGATTTGTACCTCTGACCTGGATTTCAGCCCTGCTGAAAGTCTGTTGATCCCATGGCTTTCAAACAGACCCTGCAGGTGGCCACTGCACTGGAAATCCAATCCTCAGCATTTACCTGAATTAAAATCCATCCCTAATTGGAATCATTCTGCCTTTTCTAACTTGGTCATGAGCAAATTTTATTTTCTCACCAATCCATCTTTCCCTGTGAAATTGCTGCTGAGCTCATGGCCACAGCCAACCCTGCCCTCCCCAGGGATGCCCTCCCCACACAACCCTGCAAAATGCTGCCTTAGCACCTTTCTCTCCCTGTAAATGTTTGTTGTCTCGCAATGTAAAGTGACTTTGTAAAAATAGCACCTTCTTACTCGACAAATCTGCTCCCTGAGTGTCCTCGAGTCACATCTTCTTCCTTTGCTGGCCGGAGCTGGTGTCTGCTCCTGTCAGCAGGGAACAGCCGGCGGCTGGGAAAAGGGAGCAGCGTTTTGCTTTGCTTCAAAACCAGTAGCCACCTTCTGACTGAAGAGCCTCGTGCCAGTTTTGGAGGCAAAGAAGGACTGTGTGGCTCTGAGTTTTAAGTTGGTGTTGCTGAAAGACACACCAGAAAGAAAAGCATGTCTTTGGTTGGTGATGTGGAAATTGAAATTTCTGAAATGTTCTTCCCGCAAGTTGAGGCAGAGCGTTTGCAGCAAAATGATAAGTGGCTGCTGCAATGGTACAGAGTGTTGGGAATTAAATCCCTGTCTTCACTCAGTTTTGGTATACCTATATTTAAAATATTGGCTATACTTGCAAGTACCTTGCACTGGTTGTCCATCCTCTAATCAGTGGAGTTTGATCATCGATTGCTATTAAGAAAATACAAAATGATCCAAAACTATTTGCAGTCTGCTTTCCCTAATGCTGTCTCTGTAAAGTTTGTGGTTTCATAAAGATTCATAAAGATTCTCTTTGTTTCTAAATTTTCTTGTGAAAATTCAACACCTTCATTTGGGTGAAAGGCTTTAATTGCAAATTTCAGAATTTGGAAACTTAATTAGAGATGGGTGGTCACTACTTCCCAGTGAGACCATCTCTGTTTATGGAGAGAGCTTCTTTTTAAACCATAATTACAAGGATTCTAATAGGAAAAAAGGCAATAAAATGCCATATTCTGTAGTTGTGAAATTTTACTTTACGTGTTTATGACACCCATAGCAGACCTTCAGGGAGATGGCAGATAGCTTTTAGATGGAACTATTATAGGATACAAAGGAGTTGCACAATTAAATGTTTGTATTTATGTGTTTCAATATATGACTGGATAAAGAGGAACTCCTTGGAATATATAAAAGGGGCAGATCATGTTTTAAGAGGGAGGAAATAGAGGAGCTGAAGAAGGGGAAAGGACAGATCTGAGCACCAGAAGAGAAGTGTTTACACAAAAGTTTTAAGATAATGGTTTGGGGTTTTTTTATTGCTATTTTCTTATTAGTCATAGTGTTTTGGAAGGCAGTTGTGAAAGAAAAGCTTCCTAACTCGTGATCGGAGTCGATCAGTGATTTAAGGAGTCATAACCTCATTGTTAATGTCATTCTGTCCCGCCAGCCCTGGCATCCCATGAGGGGCTTCTGTTTAAGTCCTCATTATTTTCTCTCTCTTACGAATCATTCCCATTTCACTCATGATGACGGAAACATTTCTACAGTGCTTTCTCTGAAACAAAAATAAAAATTAAAAAAAATACATATTGGAAAAAAAGAAAAGCCAACAGCAAAGCTACATGTCACTGCTGCTTGGAAGTGCTCTTGGTTTCTAATGGCTGGTGGGGAAGGACTGCGTGGTTTCCAGAATGACTCCTCCTGCTGTCTCCTTTTTGTCTTTGTTTCAACGTGTTTCTCTGAACAGTCAGAAGGTCAGTTTGAAAGATCGTGTCTTCTCCAGTCCCCGCGGTGCTGGCACCAAAGGGAAAGGCTCTCCACAGGCTCAGGGCATCAGGAGGTCCCCCAGCGCTGACCAGAGCATCGAGGACAGCCCGAGCAAAGTGCCCAAGAGCTGGAGCTTCGGAGATCGCAGCCGAGCCCGGCAAGCCTTCCGCATCAAGGGAGCAGCGTCGCGGCAGAACTCGGAAGGTGAGGGCTTGGGGGGCTCTGCTGGACCCCGAACTCCCAGCTGGCCCTGACATCCTCTCCTTCCCCACCTCAGAAGGGCAGAGCTGCCAGCCAGGGTGTTGGGACTCCTTCCCCTCACAGTCCTCTAGCTTGGAGCAGCCTGAGCAAACTGATCCAGCTGAAGATGTCCCTGTTCTCATTGCCAGGGCTAGGTTTAGAGGGCCTTTAAAAGGTCCTTTCCAACCCAAACTAGTCAATAATGATTGCAAGAGGCAAGAAAACCCCTTCTGGCAGCAATGATAATGTTTGTATTTCTGTATATTAGGATGGGGAAAGGAGGAAGAGTCAGGCATTGGAACAAGAGGAAATTACCTCAAGATGTGTCATGGGAGGTTTAGGTTGGAGATTAGGAAAGAATTCTTCACTGAAATTATGGCCAAGTCTTGGAACAGACTGCACAAGGCAATGGTGGAGTCACAGTCTTGGAGGCATTTAAAACACATTTAATGTGCTGCCTGGGGACATGGTTTGGGTTTTGGGCTTGGCTGTGGTGGGAGAATGGTTGGAGTCGATGATCTTAGAGGGCTTTTCCAACCCAAATGATGCTGGGATTCACTGATGTAGAGATGTGTGAGAGCTGCAGTTGGCACTGCTGAATGTCACCTTAGCACCTCCTGGGAAATGCTCTCATTTGGATGCTCAGCAAAGGCTTCTCTGCTGCTTCCCCTGAGATTGCTGTTTGTGAACTGCCTCGTCTTTCCTTGAGCGACACCAGCATGGGAATTAGTAACATGTTGTGTTTATCCTTCTCTCTCTCAAACCCAGAAGCAAGCCTCCCTGGAGAAGACATTCCTGATGAGAACAAAAGCTGCAACTGCGAGTTTGTGACGGAAGATTTGACACCAGGGCTGAAAGTCAGCATCAGGGCAGTGTGGTAAGAGAGAGGGGAGGGAGAAGCAGTCCAGAAAAATAAATTACAGAGAAAAATGAGGAGTGTAAAGCCCAAGAAGTGGCAAAACAAATGCTGACATGTGTGTGCTGCAGGCTGTTTTTCCCCTGGGTGGCCTGCCCTGCTTTACTGACAATTTTGCCAGGAAGGGCAATTTTTGCTTAGGGAAGGAATAAATGGAGAAACAGGAAAATCCCCCGCAGGGATGCATCCAAATGACCGTTCTCACCAGCTCTGAGATGTAATGCTGACATTTATAAAAGCAGTGTGGAGAGCACATGCACAGATGACAGTCCAAGGGGCATCAGGGACCCCCTGTTGCAGACAGGGCTTCAGCCACCAGCCCCCGCAATCCCCTTCCCCTCTCCTATTGCTTCATCCTCTCCCAAACCCACAGGGCTGGGATTTATTCTGTTTTCCTTCCAAAGCAGCTCCCTGCAGTGTTTTTTATCTGCCATTAAGCGGGTCAGGCTGCACCCAGGGACTGTGTGATGATTTTGTTCTCTTGTCTCCTGCAGCATTATGAGGTTTCTCGTCTCCAAGCGCAAGTTTAAGGAGAGCCTTCGGCCCTATGATGTGATGGATGTCATCGAGCAGTACTCAGCTGGGCACCTGGACATGCTCTCCAGGATTAAAAACCTTCAGGCCAGGCAAGAGACCCCTCTCTTTGCTTCATTTTCCACTGCTTTTTGCTCACTGTGGAGGTATTGCTAGGAGAGACACTTTCTCTTGCAGCTACAGCTTATTCTTTTCCTTTCCAAGACAAATCCTCAAGGAAAACATCAGTGCTTGTGGCTGGAACCCACAGGGATAAGCAGGACAGGGACTGCCACTAAAACTACCTTACTGCCCATCACAGAACATACAAAAATCATGGCTCATCCTCCTGCTTTATTTTGGGAGATTTTGGCATTGCAGTACCACAGGAAAGGTGGGTGGGTATCTCTGTGGTGCTCCTGGCAGGGTGAAAATGTTTGGTGCCCCAGTCTCAAGGCCAACGTGGGTCATTTGGTACCTTTCTGGGAGTGACATAAGACAAAATTTGGTGTCCTGGCTGTGGCCCTGCTGCCACAGACACGGAGAGCAGAGAGGAGGCAGTGGCTTCCTCCCACTGTTGGGATGCTAAGCCACTTTAGGAGGAATTCCTCCTCGGATGGCACAGTCTGCTGAAAATCCATGCAGATGGGAATTTCGCATCCAAGCCCACTGGTGTAGGTGGGGTTTAGCTGAGCTGCATTTCAGCTTCTGTGCTCAGATTTTAGGGGGAGATGTGTTCATCTTAATAGGAGAAGGAATATGGAAAAGAGGCAAATGGAACCGGGAAGGTTCCATTTTTTTTCATGTTTCTCCTGGAAGGGAAAAAAAAAACCCAAACAAATAAATTTGTTTCCTTGAACAGAGGATCGGAGCTAAATCTTTTAGTCTGACCACTCCTCCCTCTGCCATGGTGGGAAAAGTAGATCCCAACCCTCCAACACCCCCAGCTGTGTTGGCTCAGCAGAAGTAGCTCCAGTTCTGCTGAGCTTGAAGGACACCCAGAACAGTGGCAGGGTTTGGCCATGGGCAGTCTCCAGTCAAAAAAATAAATACACCATTTGCTTTGACACTTGGAGAATGAAATTGCTTCCTTTGATGGCTGTGGCAGCCCAGCTTCCTCTAGAAGCCATTGAGAAAGTTTTCCTTTAATTTCAAACCTATCTAAATCCCTGGTAAAATCAGCAAATATGAAGAAAAAAATAGTGGTTGTGTATGCAAACAGCTGACATGAACCCCAGGAATGAAGCAGGAAAATTGTCTTGGGAAAAAAGAGGAATCTCTGTTCTGCCATGAATCTCTCAGAGACCATTTTAACTCTGCTATTTTTGATGTTCAAGACGCAGAGGTAACTTTCTCAGCCTTGCTGCACACTGTGCTTTTCCCAGAAGGAACATTCTCCCTTGCAATGGAGACCAAAATATCCTGGAGAATTTCCTCTATGCGAGCCTCTCACTCCTGTTCAGTGCAAATTCAGTGATCATAGATCCAAGATGTGTAGCTGAATATAGAGGGGGAAGAGGAGGAGGAGGGGATTGAGAGTTCCTAACTTTAGTAACCTGAAACAAGAGGCCTCCAGGCCACCTCCACAGTGGGAATTTGGCCACCAGGGTTGTCATCTCTGCTGGCTCCAGGTGGGATGCCTGAGTCTCCAGCACCCTGAGGGCTGTGGCAGATTGCCTCACCACCCAGCCAAGTCTCCCAATCCTTCAGGAGGATGTGCTGCAAAGCCAAAGTAGTTTGGTTGGCTGCTTTTTTTGGGAGGCTGGGGTAAGGAATTGCAGCTTTCAAAGACGAAACTGGGTTCTCCTCTCATCTGTAGCTGTGGGGCTGTGAGGATGAGGCTCTGGGGCTGGACAAGGCTGCCACCCATCCCCTCAGAGAGGAGCCATGAGGACGAGGAGGTGCTTCAAAGGGGTGAATCACCTGGATTTGGCATCCAAGACTACCAGGCAGCTTCCCTGGTTTCACTGTCCCCAGTGAGAGGAGATCAGAGATGGTGATGGGACCAGACCCCTTTGGGCACCAAGAGGTCCCATGGCTGGTCACTTGCCCAGTACAACTGGAAGGGCCGCCTGTAGGCAAAGCATGTGCCTGGGGTGGCCATGGCCAGTGCTGGACACTGCACCCCTACAGAGGATCCCAGGTGGTCACTGGGCACCTTGGAGGACAGATATTTTAATCTCCCTTTCCTTCACCAGTCCAAGCCCTGTGTTCTCCCTGCCAGCTCAGCTCAGCAGGGCTGGCTCTGACCTCCCCTAGCCAGAGCTTTTGTGGATTAAAGCTGCATCCAAGCATATTTCTGGGGTGTTTACATGCACTTTCCTCTTTAATCAGTAAAGCCTCTGTCACTGTGTCTGCAGTGTGCTCTTTTCAGTGTTGTGTTCACATTGTCTCGTGTTCCATCCTGACACCCTGCCAACCATGGATGTCCCCATTCATTGAGTTATCCAATCCTGCAGCGTTCCTCGCCGACTCCCAGCAGCTCATGCTTTCCTGAACTAGCTGAGGATGTGTCCTCTAGCACTGGAACTGAAAGGAGAATGAATATATGTTGTTTCATATCCAGCCACCTCAATGGGATATTGCCATACATATGCAAATATATTCCAGAGGGTAAAGCATGTTGCCTGTTATACCTGGGGCGGGGGGAATTCCTAATGATGTTGCAGTGGTGCCTAAATCTCCAAATCTTACCCTGAGGTGGGTAAGACTCTGGTTTTTGACCAACAACCAGGTGGTAGGGGAGAGCCTTCTGTTTCCAGCGGAATATATTTTCAAATTCTCTCTCTTTTCTCTCCCTGTCGTTCTGTTTTTCAGTTGTTTCTTTCTGCGACTTTCCTCTGACCGACTTTTCTCTGCGTGTTGCTTCATTATGCATTTTGCTGGTGTCTTTTTTCTTATTTACTTTGCCAGGATAGATATGATTGTGGGTCCCCCACCCCCTTCAACTCCCCGGCATAAGAAGTATCCAACCAAAGGACCCATGTATTCTTCCAAAGAGTCTCCCCAATACTCGCCTAGGTTAGGATTCACCAAAATGCCGCTTTCTCTGGAATTTTTTTCGTTTGCTTAATGTCAAACCCCTTTCATGCCAGTTATATGACGGCATTTCTCACTTAGCAGTGCAGCCTGCTAAATCATGATTCACATGGGTTTGCTGCTCTGGGTTTGCTCTGATTTGCCTTCAAGCCAGAGGGGAACAAAAAAGGGGATTTTCATGCAGCCGTCAATAACCATCAGTTCCTTCAATGAGCCTATTTCCTATTTTCAGTCTTCTTCGAGGTGTTAGAATGCTAAATTATATCTTTTTGAAAATCTCGTATTTTATCAGGCTGTCTTCCAATGTAAAAGGTGGAATATTTACCCACAAAGCCAATATAATGTGAACAATCCACTTCCTAAAGGATGAAACTGTCCATACTCAAGCAAAGGAGCCTCTGCAGCTCTTTGGGCTATTAAATGAGTTTATTTCAGTGTGCAAAGTAAGAATGAAGTGTTTTGTAGCTGATGAACACAGTGGTCTATATTTCTTGCTGATGCCACTCTCCTGACCATGGAGGAAAAAAATGTGTTAAAATATTACAACCATAGGATTCATATTCAGAAAAATAATAAATAAATCCTGATTTTTCAAACAAAAAGAGCAGGAGTCAAACCCAGCCCTCAGTCACACAGCAAGATATTTCTCATTAAGTTCTCTCCGTAAGTAAAACCATATCTGAAGCTCATGCAATGAAGAATATATTCTCAAAAAAATTCCCATTTTAGGGCATTCTGAGGTCTGGGCAGCAAGGCCATGAGCTGGGCTGTATTTTCTTCTTGCACTGAGACCATTGGAGCCCAAAGCAGTTATAAATATTTGCCAGTAAGTCATTTTCCATGAAGAAATAGTAGGTGATTTTTAAATGCAGCAAGCTTAGCCTCAAACATTTTTTTTCTAAATATATTTGCCTCCCTAAGAGCTAATATGTGACAAATCTCTTGATTTTTATTTAAGCTGCTCTGAGTAATCTTCACTAGAGAAATGTAAGTGAAAGGAATATTGAAAGCTTACCTTTTCCCACTCAGCTAGCTCAAACATTAAAAAAATGGAGTTTTTCAGAAGCTCCAAGCTTTATGCTTGAAACAAAAATGCTTTCAGAAAAGCATTTTTCCCATTTCTCCTCCCTGCCAAATGATGAGGCCCAAAATGAGTCTTTGAAAATGAAATAACCTTCTTATCTGCAGAAATGTTTAGATTTTAAAATAAAATATATATATATTCAGGTGGATTTTGTTTTATTTAACCTTTAAAATGATATGTGCAACAACCCTTCACTAAAGCCAAGATTTTCATGTGAAAACTTGTGCCTCACACCCAGCAAAAATGATTAATGGATCTGAAGGGAGGAGACCTCAAACTGGGATATTTATTTTATTCAGTCCAATTCTGCTGCTGAATCAGCTTCATGCTAATGAGCTTTCCCCCCTGTTTTTAGTTTTTAATACTGATTAAAGAATCTTTGCACATGCCCACAAGGCTCCTGGGACATTTAAACTATTTTTTTTTTCATAATTTCTCCCTTTTCCAATGAATTTTTTCATTTTCCCCTTACTGAGCTGTGGCTGCAGAAAGCTGCAGGGTACAGAACGCTACTGAAATCTCTGCTGCCACCCATGAAAAGGCTTATGCTGCACTTATTTTTTGGCATTTTTATCTTCCCACAGACACCAGGGGGACTTGTGAAGTGCTCAAGGGGCTGGTGGATAGGAACCAGAGCTCTGAGCAGCCCCAAACCCAGCCCCAAAACCCCTGGGTCAGGCTCTGCTGCTGCCATGACCTTCATCACCCCAACAGCACGTGGCTCTGTGCCATGGGGACATGTCCTGTGAGGTCCCCATGGATGGCACCAGCCTCCCCTTTCCAGTCTGCACCCCCAGGTTTAGCTAAATTCTGCCCAGAGGAACATAATGAGGGTGATGTGCCATGAGCTGTCTTGACCCTCTGGATTGCTCCAGTGACAAGGGCACAGTTCAGCCAAAATATTTCTGCAAGCAGCTGCCAGCAAAGGCAGGGAGACCCTGGGAGATGCCTACAGCTGTGGTTTGGCTGATGGTGTTTGCTCCATGCTCTGCACACAGACAATTTGGATAAAATTCCCTTGATCAGCTGATTTGACCTAGAATTGGTGCAGTCTCAGCTGTAATTTTTAGACAAATTTGTTGACTAAAACTTGTCCAGAGCAAGCTTTATTGCCAAATGAAGGGGTAAGTAGCCAGTCCTGTGACATGGATGAAGGGGGTTTGGCTTCAATGCCTGGATTGTTTACAAAAATTTATAAGAGATAAAGAAAAAAAAAGAAAATACTTGATTATCTATTCCCAAACACTTCATTTTTATCTCATTTGAGCCGTTTGACCTTTTGATGTCTGCTTCTGGCCCGAGGGTGACATATTACACCTCTTTGCATGCACTGTTAGCATGAAGCATAATGAAGCATGAGAAAACCTGCACTGTGGCTGATGCAAGAATTTACATTTTTTTTGTATCATTAGAAAGAAGGAAAGACAGTAAAGTTCACTTCAAAGAGCAATCCCCTTTTCTCTCTCCCTCCCAAACTGAGGCCCAGCAGAGCCCACTGAGGACAGCAGATGGCACAGTTTGTCGTGCAGCCTTAGAAATCTCTGAATTCTCTTCTGCCAGGAAAGGAAAAACATGGGGCTGGCTCTTCCAAAGCTTCAGCTGAATTCTTCCCTCTGCACGTGTGTATTTGGCACAGACAAAATAAGTATTGAGAAGACACAAGATCTCCCATGGGGTGTAGTGTAGAATTGGGATGGGCAGCTCAGAAGATTCTTGGTCTTTTGTCACACAGTAAGAACACAAACTATCCCCTGCTGCTTACAAAAGTGGAATATGTTCTCTCTTCTTCATCTTTTGAGCTTTGTTGCCCAGTTGGGACAAAACCTCAACATCTTGTAATGGCTAAAAGGACCTCCTGCTCTTGGTGGTCCTCAGCTAGATGCAGGCAGGTTGGGAGCTCAGAAGGAATTTCCTCTTTTCTCTTGTATCAGATGAGGCACAAGTGAAATCTCTGCCCTTTACTGCTGGTGGGAACACAATCCTGTGCTTCAGCTTGTGCCACGGGAAGCAAAGGGGTGGGAGACCTCCAGCCTGGTTTCTCCCATAAAGAGAGAAGGACTTGGTTCACCTTCTTCTCCCCTCTCTGCCCTGCAGTCAGAGTCCCCTGCACCATCCTTGGTGCTGTCCTGCCTCCAGGGAGCAACCTGGCTCTGCTTGCTCTGAGCTGTGGAAGACAAACCCCCAGGAGCTGGGACTGTGTTCAGGTACAGACACAAAGAGAATGAATCAAGCAGGAATTCTGGGCTCTGGTGTCAATTATATAATGGGAAAGGGCTTCTGAATGCTTTGTGGGTGAGCTCTATGAAGAACTTCAGGAATGCTCCTAAATCCCAGCAGGTCTAAAAACAAGTGTTCCTTGAAGGTGAGCAACAGCTTAGGCTCTTCTTAGTGATCATGGCACCTGTGGAGTGCTGGCTGGCCCTGAAATGGGCCATGTGAGGTTCACTCACTGGACAGCTCTTCTCTTAAGATGTGAAAGACAGCAAAAGTCCTGCCTTGATTTCTGCAAGATGAGAATTAGGGCACACAAGACTCTCTCTGTTATTATGATGCAGCGTTCAGTTCTCCTCTCTGTGTCACAGTCTGTCCTTCCTCCCTGCTCTACTCAACAACTGCTGAGAGACATCTCATTTCCATGAGTGGACACATTTCAGTGTCAGTGCTGTGCTGGATGGGACAGGAGGACAGAGCACCCTGATTGTTCTTGGCCTTCTGTGATATTCAATAACATTAAGACTTTGGGCCTCTTTAAATTCGTGTTCACTGTTTTACCAGTCTACTTGCTTGTGCATACAGGAGAGGAGTTCATACATTGGCTGTACCACGCCTTGACTTGTGATTCCCCACCAAGGTAGCCCGAGGTATCCAATTTAACAGCTCTTTGCTTACATGGTAACGACATTGCCGTAGGATTTCTTGTGCTGTATGTCCTGTCAGTAATTGCATCCCTTGTGGGGAGTTCCTGTACATGTCAGTGATTTCCTTCTCCCATTACAAGAGAGAAATAAGGCATGCATATTCCTCACACTTGTAATTCCAGCACTTGGTGCTCCTTGTACTCCTGTGCTTATATTGCTAAGCAAAGGATCAAACTTGGCTTTTTAAAGCAGAACAGAATTCTGTCGCATTCCTGCCCAAACGAAGTAGTTCTGGGATCAGAGCTAAACTCTGAAACAATTGTTGGCTTATATTTCCTGTCTTTGGTGTGATGTGCTCATCCACTTCATCTCTTTGAGCCAGATCTGGTGCTGTAAAGTGCTGCTGCTCTAATATAAGCTAAGGGAGCCACGCTGGTCCGTTCCCACTGGTACCTGTCCCTCAGTGTCAACAGCCAACATCCGTATGAAGTCCCTGTCCAGTGTGAAGAAAACAGATGGCTCTTGTGTTGGAAATAGCCTCACCTCTCATTCCTTTCCTTGGTTTTTGTTTGTTCATTTTCCCCTGTCTGTCTGTGTTCAGCTCCTTCCTTTTCCTCCTGGTGCATGGACCCATGGCCCACACGGCAGAACTGCGTAAGAAGCATTTTGAGTTTTCGCTCAAGATACCTCAACTTGGTTTCAATCAGATTAATTAACCCTTCTTTCCCCCCGCCACCCTTACATTTGGTTCATTATGCAACAGTAAAGTTTGCCCAGCACAGAATTAGTCTATAAACCTGGCTGCCATTGGGAAGTTATTCCAAAAATTAGTTGCTCCTCTGACTTTGGAGGGATCAAGAAGCTCCAGGGCTTGCTCTCAAGAAAATTTATGTTTGATGCCTCTAATAAAATTGAGTTCCAACTTCCAAACTAGTTCTTCCCTCCTTCTTCCTCTGCATATGGAGCAGTTAATCAACCCAGGTGTTTCCATTCTGGGAATGAGGAAGTGCAAATGTGATGTGTGTAAAGAAGTCAGTACCAAATTATGTGCCTTCTAACCTTTCCTCGCAGATTTGGCAGGAGCCTCCTCTGCTGCTCCCAGCTGGGAGCCCTGCTAATGAAAAACATCTAGCAGTACAAGTGTGAACTGCATTGAGATGAAAACAGTTTGTTAATGTTTGGTGAGTTATGGCCAAATTCAGCCTTGATGCAGTTCCACTAAAACAGTTATCACTGCACCTGTTTGTCTGGATCTGAGGACAAGCAGCTTGTTTTCATGGACATGAGAATTACACATGGACATTTGCATTGAGGAGAGGAAACTGCTGCTAAGACTGAAAAAGATTCCATTGATATATGCTAGACAGAAAACTTGATCTTCCCCCAAAATAATATTTTCTCAGTGCAAATAAGAAGTTAATCCATTTGGAAGAAAGCCAGGTAAAGAAATTCTTTGCAGTGGGCAAATTTACTGTGCATAATGTGCCAGGTTTTATCTGTATAAACAGAAATGGATAATTTCAAACTCTGCTAATACCGCTCTGAATTTTGCATCTGAATTAACACTTCAGTGCCACTGCGTGTCTGTGAGTAATTTGGAGTGTTAGTTGGAGAGAGGCTGTTGCTTTGTCCTGTGGAGGCACAACAAGCAGTGCCCTCCTCGCCTGCTGCCTCCAACTGACTCCAGGTCCTTTTCCGGGGGTGGGGGGATTTTCTGATCCCGGTAGAGTTGACCAGATCGTTGGGAGAGGATCCTCCATGACCGACAAGGACCGGACCAAGGGGCCAGCGGAGGGAGAGCTGCCTGAGGACCCCAGCATGATGGGCAGGCTTGGGAAAGTTGAAAAACAGGTATCTTGGGCCAGGAAGGGGTTCTTGTCAGATGGTGTTGCATGCATTGTGGTGTTTTTTCTTGCCTTTTTTTCCCGGTGGGAGGTTACATTTTAATTTTTTAAAAAAGTAAGAGTCAGGAATATTTTGGAAAAGAAGCAACGTGGGTATTATGAAAGGGCACTAAATGTCTTGGAAGCCTAAGTGCTACTTTCAAACCAGGCACTTTGAAGTAAGTGAGTTTGTCAAAAGTCTGCATTGTTTTCGAAAACAGCACATTGTTTCTTTGCCACCACGCTGGACACATTTCAAATGAGTCCCTGAGCCTGGCTGCTGTAGCTGCTGGCCTTGCTGAAGATTTAAAATCTTCCTAGAGGATAAGGCTCAGAAATCCCCATGGCCCTTTGAGCCCAGCCAAGTACAGGAAGGAGCTGGAAGGAGCAAGTGTGCTCCAGCTTTTCTGGAACTTGGTGCCTGTCAAAAAGATTAGAGGAGCGTAAGGAAAATCCTGTAACAAGGGAAACCCTGTAAAAACATGGAGAATTAAACCCTTCAGAACAGGACAATTAAATATTTACTAAAAGTTTGAGATGCTGTGGGTCAGTGTGGGTGGAGTTGATCCATGCAGCCCAGCTGCACACTTGTTTCTCGATGGAAATTGCTTGTACTCAAGGTGTTGATGTTCTTCAGCCTGCATGTAGTGCTGTAACCATGATGTTTTTGCAGGTTCAGTCAATGGAGAAGAAGCTGGACTTCCTGGTGAACATTTACATGCAGCGGATGGGCATCCCACCAACGGAGACGGAGGCTTACTTTGGGTCCAAAGAACCAGACCCAGCCCCTCCCTACCACAGCCCCGAAGACAGCCGGGAGCACATCGACAAGAACGGCTGCATCATCAAGATCATCAGGTCCACCAGCTCCATGGGTCAGAAGAACTTCTCCGCCCCGCCAGCCCCAAGCAACGCGTGCCCGCCCTCCACGTCGTGCCAGCGGCAGAGCCACGGCTCCTCGCCCGTCGGCGACCCTGGCTCGCTGGTCAGGATCCCTCCTCCGCCCTCGCACGAGCGTTCCCTGTCCGCCTACGCCGGCGGGCACCGGGCGAGCGCGGAGTACCTGAGGAACGAAGACATTACAACCAAACACCACGAGAGTGCCATGAGAGACAGCGACACGTCCATCTCCATCCCCTCGGTGGACCACGAGGAACTGGAGCGCTCTTTCAGCGGCTTTAGCATCTCCCAGTCCAAAGAGAATTTGGACATCCTTAACAACGGTTGCTATGCAGCCGTGGCCAAAATCAGACCCTACATTGCAGAAGGGGAGTCAGACACCGACTCTGACCTGTGCACGCCCTGCGGCCCCCCGCCGAGGTCGGCCACGGGCGAGGGACCCTTCAGTGACATGGGCTGGTCAACCCCCCGGCAGTGAAGCCTCCCTGCAGCCGCCGAGCCACGTCCGAGCGCTGGCAGCTGCCCGCTCCAGCTGTCCACGTGTCGAACTTCTCAAGGAGATTGACAGCTAAGGTTTTCCTCTTTCCAGGACACCCTTAGCTGGCAGATACTTTCTTGCAGCTTACTCTGGGGGGGAATGAGCAGGTCCGAGCCTGGATTTGTGGAAGAGGTCACGGTGATGAGTGAACTGGAGCCGTGAAGTCCAGATTTCTTTCATACTCTCTTTCTAAGATCATTAGGTGAAACTGTTTCATGGCGCAGGGTAGGCAATTTGCATTTCTTGGGAACCTTCAGAAGCGCAGGGCAGGAATAAGTCACCCAGCCAGGGCTTTTGTATGTCACATTAACTGGTGGCTGACAAGCGTTAGGTGGGAATTGCTATGTCATGGCATGAGCTGATCACACCTTTGGGTGTTTTGGAGTCACAGACTGAACACGCGTCTGTTTCTGGCTTAGATTTCAGGGCACGTGTCATCATGGGGGTTGTTACTCTGTGGTTCCTCATTAGCTTTATGGAAGGTGACATAATTCCAATATAATACATGGAATTGTTGTGTGGGCCCCTGGAGGAGAGGGATGGTGGCTGGGATATTTGCATGAGCAGAAGACATGGCCTCAGAGTAGGACAAGTTAGGATACTGCTTTGAGCCAGAGTAATTTGGAAGTTATCCCATCTTTAGTAAAACTCAGAAGTATGAGCTTGATTGTGAGAAGAGGGACAATCCAGAGGGCAGAGAAATTAGATGGAGAAGGACAAGACACTATGGGGATGGAATTTTATATTTTAAACCATGTATTATATGTAATTATCTCTCCTCCTGCTGACAAGGGACCTGGGGGTGCTTTGAAAGCAAAGACAAACCAAAGGCAACCCCTCTGGAGGGCTGCCATGATCCCAAGCCATTCTCATGGCCAACAGCAGTGTTGGGGAGTCACCAGGCAGAGGGAAAGGGTGGACATGCAGGATGCTGTGGCCACGCCTTGCTGCGAGTCAAGTGCTGAGCTCCATCCTCTGGAAGCCCTGTTGGTCAGAGTGGGCACTTTTCTTACAGTTTGCATTGTGCCTGAACACTTTTGCACACACTATGCCCGTGAAAATCTTTCCTTTCTTCTTCTGCCCTGCCAAGAATCTCACCCCCACATTCTTGGGACGTCCTTTGGTTTGTTTGGATCCCTCAAGCTG
This sequence comes from Lichenostomus cassidix, assembly GCF_008360975.1. Classification (NCBI taxonomy): domain Eukaryota; kingdom Metazoa; phylum Chordata; class Aves; order Passeriformes; family Meliphagidae; genus Lichenostomus; species Lichenostomus cassidix. The sequence continues at coordinate 5,951,482 of NC_139500.1, read as the reverse complement.
AGTTAAGAGGCATTTCTTTGTTTCTTCATGGTCTTTCAGAAGCCTCTTACCTGTGCTTGCCCATGAGTTGTGCCAATCTCAGTCTGCCCTGTTTTGTTGTTGGGGAATCAATTTCTTCTGGAAAGGTCATTGTGTTGTTACCAGGAACCTCAGCAGCTCCTTCAGCTGGGGGAAGGCGAGGGGGAAAGGATGCTCAAAGTTTCTTTTGGGACCAAAACAAAGTCACAAAGTGATCCTTTACATGGATAAGTTGGTGGGGGTTTTTTGCAAGGGGGTGGATCAGGAGAAGTTTGGTTTGGGATCCATTTCCAGGGCTGGGACACCATGGCTGGCCTTGTGCCTCTGAACCTTGCTGTGCATCCACAGCCCAAATCCTACGTGTGTTTTCTGCTGTGATTTCAAACCCTGTCTTTCCACATTTTCCCTGTGTCATATCAAGAGCCTGTTAAGGATATTTAGGTGACAATTTCATTTCTGTGTGGCCTTTGGGAGTTTGAACATTGACTTGCTTGGGGTGAAGGGAGACTCAGCCTTTTTCTGTCCTCCTGTTTGCTTGACCAGACACAGCAACCAGGGGAGATCCAGGATAAATTCAGCCTTAGGGAAGATGTGGGTGCAGTCTGACAACTTGCAGACAGGAAATAAAACCATATTTTGCTAGTGCCCAGGACCAGCACACAGGTCTTATCATGGAATGAGGAAAGGGGAAGGATCTTCACAGCTTTTCCTGCCATTTTGCACCATTCGGGGGGGAAAATATTTTTCTTAGGAGGAAACTGGGCTTCCAGCCATGCCAGTTCCTTTCTTTCCCCTCTTGAGTAATATTTTTTGTTAACTTCTGCAGTTTCCCCCTCCCTGTTTGTGCTCCAAAACTCCTTCTAGCTCCAGATTTCTTTGTGCAGAGTAAACTCAGTGATGCCCTTGACTTCCATACAGAGACAACTTTACATGCCAAATGGCTGTAAATTGTGCAGATCTGCCTCTGCTGTGTTCCAAAATGAGATCCTTTCTGCTCGAACAAGAAATGTCAGCAGGTCCTAAATCAAACATGGTGGCCTGGGCTTCCTACCGACCGCAAGAATGGAAATTGCATTTGGTGAGGCAAAAATGAACATTGCTCCAGCCAGCTGCTTGCTGCAAATTTTGTCCAAGTCAGAGATAACAAAGATTTATTCTCTTATTTGTTTGCAATTGCTTTTCAAGGCCTGCTGGAAATTTGGCACGGAGGGTATGATAGAGAGGCAGGAATGCAAGATGAGGATGAGGATAAGGATGATGCCATGCAGTCCTGCTGCAGCACAGGTTTATGATTGGTCTTTAATCACAGAATCACAGAATCATCAATTCACAGAACCACAGAATGGTTTGGGTGCAAAGGGACCTTAAAGCTCATCTTCAGGGATTGCATAGGAAGAATTGAGATTTTCCTCTTCAACCTCCTACACCTGAATCTATAAAGATCTTTTGACTTGTAGCTTTAAAAGTTGTTGGATTGTTCCATGATCAGTGATTTGGAAAGAAAACTGGTTTTATACACATGCAGCACAGATCATATCTGGCTGCTATATATTTCACACAGAATTTTTTTTGAAGGTGTAAGATATATTTTTTGGGGCATCATATCAAAGAAATTCTGGCATGCCTTTGTCCACAGCCATGCCCACAAGTCATCACTTCTCACTCACCCTTGCAAAACCCAATGGATTTGGGATTAATTTACACTAGAATTAACTGCAAATAATGATCCTCATTTCTATGAAATTATTTAAGCCTACATAAACAATGACAGGCAAACTTTGTCCCTCTGTTGAGCCTCTCCTGGGTTACTCTTTGCTCCCCTCTTCTTCCCAAATCTTGTTCCGTAGTTTTTGAAGGACAGAAACAAATTTTAGGCAATGCCAAGGGTGCAAAAGGAGTCCAAAGAGAGCTGAAGAAGATGTGAAAGCCAAATTTCCAGCAGCCCATCCTGAACTGCCCGGGGGCTGCCTGTGCCCAGAGCCTGGTTCCAGATGTGTCCATTCTGAATGTGAAACCATGACCCTGGAAAAGAGCCTGAGCTCTGTTCTCCAAGACATATTTGGGCTTTTTTTTTCCAGAATCTGGGTCTAGGTTTGGAAAGTAATACTGCAGTTGGCCCATCCATGGGATGGAGCAATGCCTGGGGCTGGGACATGAAGCCACAGTAAGTTTTTGGGTGCTTCAGGTCCAAGTGTGAGTTCAGGTGATCTGAGGAGTTCTCTGAACAGGAGACATGGTTGGAGATGTTGCAAGGTGGCCTTTCATAATGTGACCCCGAGACAGAGGAACAGCCATAAGTCAAATTTCCCAATATTTGGGAAGGGACTTTAATGCTACACAATGCAGATTTTGTATGTGAATTTCCTTGTTGACCCATTTTCTTACTAACAATTTTTAAAGTAAAAAATGTCAAGGAGCTCACCAAAACCAAACCTCTCATCCAGCTCAGAAAGCCATTCTATTTCTTTAGACAGACTATGTGATAGATCAGATTTTCTAAAAATGCATTTTGTTTCAAATGCTGCTTAATAGATCCAAATAAATTTTGCAAGGTCATTGCTATTTGCAAATAAACAGGTATATTTTTACATTTTTAATTGATTTTTAAAATTTTAAATTATGTGAATTTTTAGAACAAGTTTGTATAATCTACCTGAGAAGCCAGAGCATCACCTCAGATACAAATACTCCCCTTCCAGACAATTGCCCAAGAGAAAAGAAAAACACCTTCATTCACACTTTTCCCAAAAGGGAGATACTGGAAACCTCATTTTCCTGATATCCTCAGACCACTGTGGTCACAGCAACATTATTGCAAAGACTAAAATATAAGTATTGAAAGAGAAACTGAAATTCCAAAGGAATTTACCTAAAGTTGTCCCATACAAAGACCCTTAGCAGTGAGCATTTTATTGGGAATGTTCAAAAGCCCAGGAGCAGGATAAGGATTTCTGTTTCTCCATCATGTGAACGCTCAGGCTGAGCAAGCCCTGAGCCTCCAACCCTTTCTTCCCAACCCACAGCCAGCATCCTCTCCATCCTCTCTCCATCACGGGTCAGCCTCTTCTGTTCTCATCAGCTTCCTTTTCCTGAGCCACAAACAAGGAAATCAGATACAAAAGCTCCTTCAGGTAGCATTGAGGCTGTGCTGGGGAGGGCTGTGGGGAGGGCTGAGGGCAGCAGCCCCTCTGAGCCCCTCGGGGTCACTGCTGCTCAGAGGTGTAAAAGCAAACCCTTGCTTTTAGCACACAAACACCCTGAGTTTTCTGCCTCAGCGAGCAAAACCCGCTCAGAGCAGGGGTGTGGGTTCACCGTTTTTTTTAACAATAACAATAGGGTGGGTTTTTAATAATAAGGATAATAATACTGCATAGGAATCTTCTTTAGTATATCTTAGTGTTTGATGCCCCAGTGACACAATACTGCTTGCCTTATCTTAGTGTCTAGAGGGAGAGGGATCACACACCTTTTGATACACTATTAATCAAGCTTGATTTAGGTAGCAGCGGGGTCCTTTTTAACTTATGAATGTGCTTTCTGGACTATCTCACTGACTGTACTCTCAATTTTGCCTGCTACTGCATGCAGCCTGAGATGAGTAGACAGCAGTATGCTCCAGCTGTATCTGCACTCCCAGATTGCTGTAGTACCTGACAAGGTAACATTGCCAAAAGCATCACTCTGGGGAGAGGCTGTCCTCCCAGGGAGTCACCTCGTAGGGTGCTGCGGTGCTTCTGTAGGCAACACTGATATACCAAGTGTCTTTCATGCTGCAACTGGTCATCACCCCATCCCTCTGATACAGCATGCACAGACTCCATTTCTACTGCTTGTGACTGCAGGGGGAAAAATGATGTTTGTGCCTGTGGTTCCTTCATGAGTGTAAATGGGGAGGAAAAAATAGGAATTGTGTTGGCTGTGTGTCACAACCTCCTTTCCATCCGGATGCCTCTGGGAAAGAGCATTCCAGATATCCCTTTCTGAGGGTTTGGAGGAGCAGGCAGTGCCAAGGATGGAGGCCTGGTTTTCATTTCAAAGATGCCATTTGAACTCACACATGTGGGACCTGCCATACATCTGGTTTAATTCCCAGAGGATTCTCTCACCTGGGTCCAGCCTTGTGGTGCCATTTAGGTTTGTGCCTGCAGCACAGCCCGAGGGTTGGGGGAGAATGTGATTTCCAGACCTTGGACACCTCTCTTTGGAAATTCCATCCACTCTTCTCTACAGCCCTTGGTGGTCTCGGGCACCCTGCAGCTGTGCCATAACCATTCCTCATGGAATCATCTCTCACTCTCCTTACGGAGTGGCGCTGAGCTACATTTTTATCTCCATAAATGTTTTGCCAGTGTTCTCCCCACTGCAATCAATACCAGGCTGTCATGAGGCCTTCAGGGTTTGTCCATCTTGCTGGTGTTTGCAGTCTCTTGTATCTCTTGGCACTGCTGCCATGACCTAGTTTGACCCTGGCCCCACATCCTCCCCTTCCTTGTCCAGACTATTTACCAGGGAAGCTGTATGCCAGAACTCTCCTCTGAGACTTGGCCTGGCATCACCAGATGCACCAGAGAGCCTTTGTGTTTTGTTAGCATGGCAATTTTGCTTTTTATTGGCAATTTATTTGCTCCCTCATTGAGCCACCGTGGCCTCAACACATCCCTGGTTTGTTGTGCTGGAGCTATTCTGCCCAGGGATGGGGTCTGTGCTGTCCCTCTGTTCAGTGCCCTGTGAGGGTTTTTCCCCATGGCTTCAGCTGAATAACGTCAAACAGGGATGAGGGTTTGGCTCAGGCTTTCTTGTCCAGGCAAACATCTCAGAGAAGAGCTCCCAGGCTCTACCAGTGTAGATGTTTTTGCTCCCTGAAGCAAGAGCTGTTTTCAAGATCCTTGTCCCCTTGAGCAACCCACACGTGGCTGTGCATGCCAGGCTCCAGCTGGGTAATGGGAAAAGCTGGAAAGCAGCTGCTCCAAGCTGTGCTGTTTCCAAAGCTGCCAGTGAACCTGGAAGCATCTTGCCCTCTCCTAATTCCTGTAAATACAGCTGCAGGGGAATTGTCCAACAGCACCTGCTTGCCTGGTTCTGAGAGACCTGAGCTCCCCATGAGGCTTTCTGAAGCTCAGTGCCATGCTCAGGCTGGATTTCACCTGCAGGGCAGGGTTAATGATTTCAGGTAGAAGCCATGCCAGAACCTCCAGTTTGGATGGTTCTGACCCCAAAACAATGCTGAATGTCACGCTGCCAGCAGAGCCTCTGCTGGAATTTCAGCTCCATTTGGCACTGTGGACCTGGGGAGATGCTCTCTCCTTCCCACTCCACACAAGAAAAGGTCAGCACAAGCCTTGCAAGCCACAATGGGAAAATACCTCCTTATTTTAGCATGCCATGGGCACCTCCCATTGAAGCAGAAGCATCATTTCACAGTAATCCCTTAAACCTGACCAACACAGTGGCCATGACCCAGTGTTTTCCATATGCAGGGATGCTCATGAAAAGGATTTATCACAGATGTGCATGTGGGTGTCTCAGTTCTTTAGCATCTCCATAGACACCTTGTTCAGCCTTGCTGAGGACCTGAGGAGGAGTCACCAAGGCTGATGACAGATCTTTTCTGTCCTGCCTGGTTATTCACACTGGTCCAGCATCTTCCCTGGAGCTGGAGTTATCCCATGCTCCTGCCAGCAGGCAGGATGGAGACATGTCTTTGTTGGTTACTCTTCCCTCCCCTCAAACCCCTAAAATCTGGAGTTTCTTCACTTTTTCTCAAAAAATTCACGCACAGTGTAGAGTACCTGAGACTTTCAGGAACACCGAGGCAAAACAAGATATAGCTGATAAATGACAGAGATTTTGTTATTTTAAATCAAGAGCAGATTTTAAACATAGCTGCCGTTGCTGCGTGGTGTATCAAACGCTTTAGGAGATTCAATAAATTATTCTTATAAATGTTTTATTCTTTTATCAGTAATTCATATAGGTGGATGCCACTGTTCTTATACAGCAACAACGCTCCACCCACTAAAACTGTATTCCTGTTTCTCCAATATAGACATTGTATTTATGAAATTTATCTTGCTTGGTGTCACTTTGGCACATTATCCACGTGTATTGCACACGGATTGCACATTACATGCCACGTGCTGATAGGTATCTCTACATGTAATCAACATACGTGCGTTGAACAGACACCAAAGTGTCACCTGCCTGGTTTGTGATGTGACTCAGCATAACTGGGAAAAGGGAAAAAATGAACATCCTGTTTTGTTAAGAAATTCACTGCATTTGAATGCTTCTTTAAACAGGTTTTATCAGGAAGCTAAAATACGAGATTGCCTCTGTGATGTTAATTAAAAAATACCTGAACAAAACGAACACACACAGCCCATAAATACTTAACAGCTGCTGTATTCCTATATATTCTTCATTGCTGTTCATCTGAACTGTAAATTCTGTACAGATTGAATGAAGCTCACAGTTTATCTTTGTCATAACCTGCAAGATAAAAGGACAACACAACTTTGGCTGCAGAAGGGTGTGCATGTGGTTCTGGTACATGCACCCACATGTATGTGCATGTGGGTATGAACACGTGTGCACACGTGTTCTGCTTCAAAACAGATAAAGCTGCATCTGAGATGCACAGGGGAAAGAAAAAATTCCATTTTGGAGGTGAGACAGTGGGTAAAATCAAGCCAAATTACTTTTTGAATAATTTGTTTCATTCGAAAAGGAAGATTTGCAGAGGGGATTGGTGTGTGGCTGCCATCCCAAGGAGAAGCCCCACTTCTGAAGGCAGCACAGGCCATGCAGCAGAGCGATGCAGTTCTTTGGGTGATAATTTCTTTGGCTTCCTTTCAAACAAACAAATTTATCATAGAGTGGCCAGTGCCAACTTCAAGTCCAAAAAGCCCATTCCTAAGATGTGTGGCCAAACAGTTGTCCTGTGCCATTGGAGATCCAAGGGCAAAGTCTTCAGTGCTGTGCCAGAGTGTCCCATGGCAGTGGTGCTGACTGAGGGCAGTGCCAGGGTCCCCCACAAACCAGTGCTCCAGGGGTCTTACCTTCACCTATATTTAAAAAGCCCCTAGGTAAGAGATGTTTAAGAAAAGAAATATTAAAACCCCATCTTTGATCTTAGAGTTATGGAAGAAAAGACGGTATTATGACCAATAAATCTGATTTTCCAAGCAGGTCAGCCCACAGACTCTGATCGCCCCTATACAGAGATTTCACCAGCCTCACCAAATGAGTCGTCCTCTAGGACTGAATTTCACCAATATTTTCACAGATATAAGGTTTATATTGGGTAGAGCTTACCCTTCAGTGTTTAATCTAAATAAACAAAGGCATGAAGAGCTGACTTTTCCAGTCAAATACTGCTGGATGCCTTGAATAAACAGTAATCAAATTTTTGCATTGGCCTGAAATTCATCTCTGGGTCCAAAGTTCTCAGCTGTAAGAGCTGCTCCAGCCCTAAATAGGTTACTGAGCAAAGGGTACATCCATTGCTGGAGTGTGTTGCCGCTTCCCTGAGATACCTTGACACTCCCATGGTTTATAACAGCATCTGGCTCATTTGGCCTTACCTGGGCTAAAAATGGTTCACGCTTTTGTCCTGACAGTGAGAGCTGAGAGGTGAATTTCCCAGTGGGATGAGCTCAGGGCTCCATGCCCACGTCTCCTGCTCGGAAAGCTCTGGGGCTCAGTCAAGCTGGGAAGTTTGGTTGTCCTTTAGAAAGCAAAGACAGCTGCTGCTTTGCTTCCTTTCATTTGCTCTGTTGCCTTGGCTTTCTTGCACTTTCGTTTCATCTCCAAAGAATCTCTCATAATGCCTTTGGTACTTATGTACAATTTGAAAAACATTTTGTATGTATGGAATGAGACACACTTTTCTCTTGTAAAATAGCAATCGGATTTTCTTTTCTTTCTCCTTTTTCTTTTCTTCTTTTTTTTTTTTTTTAAAGTGAATGTGTAATTTCCTCTGTACATTTCAATCATGACTTTGTGCAATGTACATTTTATAGGGACAGGTGCCAAGGGAATGACCTGTAGTTTTCCTAAGGGACTGGCTAGAAGCCAACACAGTCACACATGGTTTTACACGAGCACCGTGGAAAAGCAACGTAGCCCAGACTTTTACACCGAAGCATTGAGTGTGGTTCAGCTTGTACCTTCACAGGAATGACTGTGGCAGCTGCAAAACTGGTTGTGTGTGGTGTGAAAACCAACAGCAACGGTTGCAACCGGATGGGAAATGGAGGAAAATTAACTAATCACAATCATTAATTTAAGCCTCGAAGCATCAGAATGGAAAATTTGCATTCAGTAAAAATACCAGAGATTTAACCTTCATGAGATGAAATACACATTTATTTTTCTTTGCACTTCTTCTGTTTCTCTTTGTTTCTTTATTTCTGGGGAGTTCTTGGTACTTTGGGGTTGTATTTGGTGGCTGATGAAGAGGAGAGGAATGGTGACTGAGGGCCTGACTGCTCCTGGTATTAAACCTCCACACATTCTTATTTCCAATGTTAGACAACATATTTTTTTCTGATGTATAAAATCAAGCTCAGAAATCTCAAGTGTCCTTATTCACAAGGTCGCTGTCCCTTCAGAGTCCTTTAACAATATTGACTTTCTTAAGGTTCAACATCAACCACATCCTGACAGATAAAGGATGTGGCTGAAGCTTTTCAGCCCCTGTGCCAGCTCCTTGTCACCCTGCTACAAATTGAGGTTGGTGTCATCAAAGTGGGCTTAGAGCCAAAGAAGGGAGTTACCCGTGAGTTATTTTGCTCACCAGGCATCATCCCTAAATTTAAAAAGCTTTGGAGCACTGTCTAGGAGTGAAGTGGATAGACTGACAGTATTTCCTGTAGTGATGTTGGCTGATGAAACAGCAGCTCCATTTTGTACAAGAAAAGGAAAAAGTGAAATCCTTTCCTACATACTGACATTTTTTTTCCAGAAAGATGTAGCATGAGAATCTGAATGCACCAGGGCCTGGGTTTTAGAGAGGCTGCCAGTGATTTGGACGAGGCAGTGACAGAGGCTTGGCAGAATGCACAGTGTGCCCAGGCACAGCAGCCCCTGCTTGTGCCAGAGCCCTTGGCTGGAAGCCCTCAGCAGCTCCATCCTCCCCAGAGCTATTAGAGACTCCAGGTGTGAGCATTTCCCAAAGGATGCAGCACTCTGAGTGTGCTTCAATAGCACCATCACATTTTATCTCATTAGGCTTCACACCAGTGAGATAAGCAGGAAAAGCCTCAGTTTGCCAGGGCACATTCCGCAGTCATCTGCACAGGACTGGGAGCTGCATCCAAACAGTGTCCTGCTGCATCCCACAGGGATGCTGGGGGAGCCAGACGTGGCACCTGCTGTGCCAGAGCAGAGCTGCCAAGCAGACCTGCAGCCCTTGCTCACAGGCTTGCCAAGCCAAGAGAGGAGACCAGCAGGAGGAGGCATTGCTTTTCCTTGGATATTGGCTTCCTGATAGTCTGGAAAAATCAGGCTCTTTCCCTGCAGTGATGGAGCAGAAACAAATGTTGGAGTCTTAAAAGAAATTTACATGAATACAAACTATTTATGTCCCTTAGGATGACAGTTGCTATCATAGTGACACATCTACCAGGTCTTCTCATAGGTAAAGCTCCTCAAGAGAAACTGATTTTTGTTGAAATTCTTTGTCCTCAATGCTGTTTAGCTCTTGGTCCATGGGGATGCCAGGAGCTGAGTCCCAGGGAGATGTGATAAAACAACCTTTGGTAACTCAGGGGTGATCCCATGCAAGTTCACAGCCCCCCGGCTCTAAGTAAGTTTCAGAATTTAAGTAAAAGTGGTTTTCCCAAATGAGCAGAGTTATTTAGGATTGTATATGCAGTGACAGGGTCTGAAGTTCTGCAGGAGGAACTCATTGCCAAAAACTCTGCTGTGCTCTGTTCCTAAGCAGAATCCCAGTCTGGGTATTTTTGGGGTTTTTTTGCCTTGTTTGCTGACTGATTAAACCATTCACTATCCTTAAAAATTAAAGGAACATTTCTTCCTTATTCATTGAAGGGGTAAGCAGGTATTGCAAGATGAAGACTCAGGTTTTAAAACCTCAATTCTACTTTTGGGCACTGCAATTAAGACAATTAAAGCTAACACTTCTCAGTCCAAGGTGAAAAAAAAGCCAACCCCAGCTTTTTATGTTAAAAACACCTGATTCCAGCATTTGGGTTTCCAGCTCTGGATGAGCAGAAACCTTTTTCCTTTAAGAAGCTGTGCAATAACTCAGTGGCAGAACAGTGAATGAAATCTCTCTGGTCCATTAAATGCTACTCCAGCTCTGCTCTGGGGTATAATTTACCCTTATTACTTTCTTGGCAGCTGTTTCCTGTTTCCTGACAAAACCCTGCTTCCATCAATAGTAACCTAATGGTGGTTTTGGGCATAAAGTGCCTTTCTGGAAAGAGAAACCATTTTCAGCAAGGTGGTCACTCTCTTTATGTAAGGAAGTTAATAATACATAGTTAAAGGGAAAGGCAGACAGAAATTGAAGTGGAAGGAAGAGGGCATGAGACACACTTTAAAGGATTATGTAATTTGGCATGAATAAGGAATCTGGTGAATAATGGAACATGAGGTTTTTCATACAAAACTCATGAGCAGATTTTTTTTATCTCCTTGCCCTTGAAGGACTGTTAGTGTGAGACAAGTCAGAGATGGAGAGAGAAGGTTTTTGGACACACCAAAAAAGCTGATAAGATTCCTTTTTACATCATGGTTGCTAAATAAAACAAATAAATGTCCCTGAGTTCCCCTTTCCACTTCAGCTTTCAGAGATTTCTCAGCTTCAGCTGAGCCAGTCACAGATATTCCCCCATGACCAGACCTATAAATTACACATTTTCCAATGATTTGTTGAACAAATGTTTTAAGATGCACTGACACACTTCATCACTCTTTCTGGTACCAAAAATGTGTGGAAATCCTGGCTGTTTTTTTTTCTGCCTCTGTCACTGGTCAGCACTGGTGTGAGGGTTTTGTTGAACTGACATTTCTTTAATTTTTGTGGCTTTCTCCTCAATTCCTTTTTGAGTACGAAAGCACTGCATGCGTTTGGGGCTGGTTCTCCAAACTAAATAAAAAACACAGTCTCTGTGTATTTTCAGGTCCTGATTCCTTCTTAAAGGATAAATGCTAAAATATTATTTTACTGTTGGCCTTTTCCTGACTTGGTTGAAGCTTTTACTGAAATCAGAGCACGAAGCAGGCAGTGAGTATAAACCAATGAACACACTTTTACCTGAGTGGTTAAACAAACAGCAGCACACAGAGAGGCACAGCAGATGAAGTGGGGGAACTGGTGCACCATGTAATTCCAGCTCCCTGCTATTCACCAATGCAACATCATCAGGGTGGGCACTGGAGTGACTCAAAGCTGGAATTTCCTCTCCAGCCCATCCTGCAGGGAAGCTGGAGCTCCTCTCTGGCAGGAGGGAGGTGATCAGCCCTCCACAGAGTTGGACCCTAGAGGGCAGAACGAACTTGCTGCTGAGCTGGAAACTCGCCCGCGGCTGCCCAGCATCACCTCAGGGACACACATTCATTCCCTCCCTTTTCCAGATGAATTTCTGGCTCCTGCAGCGCCCAGGAAACCACATTCCTGCTCGGTGATTATAGCTAAGCACCGACTGGATAAATCCAGTGGGCACTTCCAGGGAAGCATCCCTCACAAACAGCCTTGGAGTTGTTTCTGGGAGAAGCAGGAGATTGCTCCCAGAGCTGTGCCCCAGCACAGCTCAGTGGCTCAAAACATCTGGATTTCATTTCTCCTCAATAAGGGAAGACAGCAGGCAAATTTGGGGTCTCCCCTGATTTTAGAAAGTCTCCCTGAGGATGTCTCACCCTTGCTTTTTGCAGAGTGGAAGCAGCACTGCTGGCAAAAACAAAGGCATTCAGTGAAACTGGGTTCCTAAATGGGGCAAAACGTTTTCTTTCAAGAAATGGGGTATTCTGTGAAGTGGGAAAAGCTGCTGTGTGGGGAGAACCAGAGACAGGAATATTAATGTTTCCTGGCCTCTTGCTCTTCAAGCTGAGGGTGGGAGGAGAAGGAACATTATTTTGGTTTTATTACATGACTTATTGATAGCATCGAATATATTATTCAAGGCTTCCTTCTCATCCGAGTTCTGCAGGCTTTTTGTTCAGCATGGCAGGAAGGGCTGGGCTGGGTGGAGATCCTGTCTTATTTTCCCCATCTCAGCCACATCCCTGCGAGTATTTCCATGGTAAAATAAGGAATTTTGGATTAAAGTCCCGTGAAAAGGCAGGGTATGTGCCAGGCTGTGCAGCCACGAGTATCTCCCCAGCAGAGGGTGCAGGAGCTTTATTTCCAGAGCCGACGGCTCCTTGCTCGCTTAATTTGGGATATTTATTAATGCAGTGCTGGTAAGCTGGCCCTGAGTTCTTTCATCTGCCTTGTGTCCTGCAGATTGCAGAGACTGTGCTCATCTCATCCATATCCCAAGGTTTGTCCTGTGAGAAAGCAAGGAGCTCCAATATGGATTCAGGTGTATTTCAGCTGGAGGGATAACTGCACCATTTCTCCCCACCCTGCACAATTGCAGGCTGTCCTGCTCTTTAGCTAATGGACACACAGCTCTCTGAAGATATATGGCCCTTTGTAAAGCCCTGCTATGGTTACTCTGCATTACTCATAAGAGGCAATGGTGCAATTCATCTTCCACTGCAGCCTGGAAGCCTCTGGGACCAGCTGAAGAGCTGATTTACTTCATCCTCTCCTAATGAAGAGAGGGTTGGGAGGCTGGAGTTGGCCTTTGGAGGAGATGCTCTGTGATGGATATTGATAGGGAGGGTGTTTGATGGAGTAATGGGGTGGCTGAGGGAGGAATAAAGGCAGATTGTTTGCAAATCAAATTTCTGCAGGTATAAAGCGGGCAAGGTGGTGTTGTACAACATGCAATGGGTTGGAGTTTAGCAAAGATGGGCTAAATACTACTGGTTCTGCAGAAATATGAGCTCCTCAGCAATTCCATTTCCCCTCAGCATCCCAAACTGCTTGGCAGAGCAACCTGTGCACTCCTATGGAGGCATTGGGACACACAGGGACAGGGTGAAGCCTCCTGCTGCTGTCTGGTGGTTCAGGCACAGCTTGGAGGAGGCACAAAAAAAGCCAAGATCACCAATACAAAGTTCTGCAGCATTTGAGACTTTTATCTGCCACATTACAGCGTTTTATAGGAGTAAATCTTAAACAGGCTCTTCAGCACACTGCCTGCAAAATGGGAATTTTGATCAAAGCGATTGAATCTCAAAGCTGCACCTCAATCATCCCACGTGAATGAGGACCTAGAAAAGTAAAAAAGAAAGCAAGGAACTTTTCAATTCCTTTCATTTCCAAGATTTCCAGTACCCAGAAACCACCAGTACCCACAGATGGGATGAAAGCTCAATGCTGTGCTGTGCAAAGAAACAATTCCTTTAAAATGTCAGTGGATGGATTGCCAGGTGCTGAGCTTTATTCACCATTCACCCTCTTGCTGTACAAGGAAGAAATGAGAGTCACTGAAAGGAACCATCCGGCTGAAGAGTGAAAGAGAAGCCAGACTTGGCCTGCAGTGATAAATCCTGCTCCTCAGTACAGCACTGCTGCAGAGACTCTTGTTCTTGCCCTGCTTCCAAGCAGAAAAGGTTTGATTCCCAAAGCCTGTTTTCCCCCTCAGCCTTCACAGATATTGATCTGCACAAAAATGGATTTTAGAAAAAGGAGGGGAGAAAACAGCCCCATGACCTTCACATTTATTTAGTGGTCAGAGTCACTTGAAAAATGTCTTGATTATAGCTTGGCAATTTTCTCTGGCTGGGCTGCTGATGTAGGCAGGAGAGCAACACAAGCAGCTCCCATGGTCTTGGAAAAAACTCCTCTGTTTATGAATGTTGTATTAACATGAAGTCAGAGACATTTCCAGGCTTCCCATAGATGTGGTGGCAGATGGGATTGGTGCCTGATTTCTGGAAATCCTTGCTCTTGTGGGTCCTTGCACTGTAGTTTTCATTTTTGTGCAAGGCATGAATTATGCTAAGAAAAAAAACAAAGAACAACTTCTACAGAGGAAAAGAGAGGTTCTGTTCTCTTGCCTTTGGCTAAAGTATCTGCACTAATGCTGGCAAAATAAAAGGAATAACCAAGCTTTGTTTTTCATGGACATGTGGGCAGAGAGGCAGAGGGCTTGTGAAGAAATCTCCAAACTGACTCTGACCTCTCCCTCCTGGGCAGAGATATCCCCTTGCCTGGGGGTTATTGTGAGAATCTGCTCCCTTCACAAGGATTTTTAAAAGCATTTAATGAGTTCCCTGTTGGGAAATCAAAAGCCAACACAACAGCACCACAGCCTGCTCTTCAACATCTCCAATGTTATCTCCCTCTCCGGAGCAGCAAAAGCAGGCATAGAAAATAAATCAATATCCTAAATATTTGTTAGCCCTAAAACCTCCAGCCACCAACAATATGCACAGGTAAGGCAGCTTTTCTTGGGGGAAAGGAAACACTTTCCAGGGACAGCCACTGAAAGAAATGTTTTGCTGGAAACAGTCATTAATCCCCCATGGAGACAAAGCACAGAGAAACTCTGAAAGCTTCTTCAGATGTTGAGAACTCCTGGTTTTTGCCCTGTGTAGAGCTGCAGATGCAGAGTCCTGGCCAATTCCTGTCATGCCACTATTTGCTGAGTGAATTAAAAGTCTGTGCTTATCATGGGCACACAAAACAAGTGTTATCTCTGCAATTAGACAGTTAAACCACAGCACAAGCTACAATTTCTCATGATAATAAAATAGTTCATTAGCATAAGTCCATCAAGAGTAGATTTTAAAAATAATTGGTTTAGATTTTGAGCTAACATCTGCTTTGATTATTGGACTCTTTGGTTTTAATTGGACAATTTAAAGAAAATGTTACCCAGTGCCTCCGATCTTGCTTCAATAGAAAACTTCTTTTTAAAGAAGAGTTCTGTAAAACTTTGCCTTTCTGTAAAGAAATGTGTGTGAGTAAAAAAAAAACTGTAATAACAGCAGTTACAGCTATTCTTAACTGTAATGGTGGCCAGGGCACAAAATTAAAAGAAAGTGAAATTGGGTAGTGTTTTTGAAAGGATCAATTTCCATCCTCTAGCTATGAGCACAGTGCCCTGAAGGAACAAAGCATCTTGCACATCACAGTTTCTTCAGGTGCTGGAGATGCTGTTCCACCTGGGGCTGTATATTTCAAAGTGACTCAGGGTCATTTTTTGGGGGTCTCAGCCCAGGATCTGTAAAGCTGCCTGCCCTGATGGGCTGTGCTGGCAGAAAACCCATTACTGTCTGCAGAGCCAGGGACAGAGAGACTGAGTGAGCTGCTAGAAATGGCCCACAAAGCTTTCTGTTACAGAGAATGGATCACATGGACAGAACACCCATTTAGAGAGCTGGAAATACACAGCAGATGGAAGAGACCTGTTTGTGCCAGAGCAGAACTTGGCAAGTGGCAGCTGAAGCTGTTGAGGTAACATCAGCTTCTGTTGCCTTGGAAAGCTCTGTGAAATTTTCTTTTTAACCTGAAATCCTGTAGCAAAAAAAAAAAAAAAATTTGTGAGCAAAACAGATTTTCCAGCACATGAGGGTGAGGTATCAGGTCACAAGCTGAGACAAGACCCTTGGATCTTCCTCATCCCAAAAAACATCACTCCTGGCTCATCCCTGGTGCTTCTCCTCCTGTTTTTCAATCTCCAGCCTTCAGCATTGCCTGACATCTCCTGTTCTCCTACTGCTTTTCAGCAAGTTTGTATCATGTTCTCAAATCATCCTCTCACTGTCTCCAGAAGCTTGGGCCATCTTCCCCCCCAATTCTGCTGTTGCAATCCCACTTTGGGATCCCCCACACCTCCCAGGCTTCCCACAGAGGTCTCTCACAGGAGGTCAGAGCTCCCCCAGATCGCTGCTCCCATGGAAATGATTACAGAATATTTCCAGACAGCTTTTCCCACTCCAGCCCAGATTTCTGGAAATAGCAGCCTGCCCACATTTGGACAACTTGCCTGATACAAGGCAGACGAAGCCTCTAAAACTCTTTCCCTGACATTCAGAGCTGCTATTTTTTAATGCAAACTGTTGCCTTGGTATTTGCATTCGAGATGGGTTTGCATTTCCTTAGCTCTGGTGCTTCCCCCTGGGCAGCAGGAGAGACTCTGTGATTTCACAGGAGCATTTGAGGCACCAGGGTGTCCCTGAGAGCTTTGCTTGTGTCCCCAGGATGTGCAGTCCTTGAAACACCTCACTAAAAGGTTTCTCCTGCCCCTGGCACTGCCAAGATTCATCCCAACAGGCAATTCCCAGGGGGAAAAGGACCAGTTCTGGCACATTCTGTATTCCTAATCTCTTTTTTTTTTCATGATTTTGTGACTTAGAGGCTGCAATAAAACCACTTTGTTTTCTCAAAGGCATTTTAGAACAGCTGGTCATTCAGCATGGATCAGCTTCTATGGAGCATTATATCCTACAGGAAGAATAAGACGTAGTGTGGATGATCAAACAGTTAAACTCTCCTTTGCCTGCAAGCAGAACACCATGAATATAAAGCAGAAATGAAAGATGAGATATTGGGTCTTCTCTGTATCAAGGTTTTTATCAAGAAATTTTTTTTAATTGAAATTCTAATCAAATTACTGACAGGTAAGGGAGAGTATGTACTACTGCCAGCTAATACAAATATATTTTTTCTGAAAACTCTCATAGCTTTTGGTAGTTGTGGTTAAGATTATTAGAGTCTAGCTAGAAAAATATGGAGTCACACAGGTGGGAATATCCTGGGATGTGAAATTTTCAAAAAAGACAGCGTATCTCTGGAATTTTGTACACCAGGATTTTCTTGAAAGCAGAGCTCTGTTTAAAGGTGGAAGGAAGGATTTGATTGCACAGACCCTGTCATGCTTGCTCTAATCTGATGACAGATTAGAAGAATGGAAAGTTAAAAGGGTATTTCATCACTCCCTGTTGTAGGAGTGTTTCCTGCAATCATTCACTGCAGCCACCTGATCGACAAACCTGCACAGAAACTCACATTAAGAAAATGCTGGGTCCAACCCCAAGTGCTCAATGTGGGTGTTCAGTGCAGATTGAAAGAGAAGAGAACAGACTGAGTGCCAAGCAGGAGCACATTTCTCAGGAGAATGAATCAATTCCAATATACTCAGGGTGAAGGAGGAATTTCACGCTTTGGTAACTTTTCCTGACGCTGTAATTTATATGGCCCTGCCTGTGTAAGTGCTGATCTGAGTGTTTTTCCTGAGGAAAACACAGCTCATTTTCCCTGTGTGACACCATCCAGGGTTGCTGGAGCTGCAGGAAACCTCTGGGTGCCTCCAGCTCCATCTGGGCAGGGAGGACTGTGGTGTTGGACCTGGCTTTGAAGCCAGACTCTGCTTTGAAGTCAGACCAGACTGCTCTGGCCGTTTTGCAAGCAATTTTTGAATGTCTCCAGGGATGGACACTTCACAGCCTCCATGGGAAACCTGCAGGGGAAGCCTGAAGCTGAACAGCAGAAGGTTTGACACAATTTTGACTCTCTGCTGATGACCCAGTGGTGATCTGCTCTTATCAAAATAGAGTTCTTATCAAAATAGAGACAGCACTCAGTTATCTAAGCTCAACAGACCCACAGACAAGTGCAGCCTTTCTGCCAAGTCATGTAAGCACGTAATCAAATGAGATCAAGTTATGGCATGGCAAGTTCAAGCTCAGCAGAGGAGAGAAGAAAACCTTGTGCATGCTTTCATCCCTTTGGATGGTGAAATGTATTTGCTTAAGCTTCCTCATTAAATCAGTCTTGCTTGGCCACATTATCTGGCATCCTGGACCAGTCCATGCTGATGTGGATTATGGCAACAAACTGGTAGTCTCCCCTCCATCCTTCCTTTTTCCTTTCTGCTCAGCAGAGTTGCCTTACAGGAGATTAAACAGCAATAATGTTTGTTCTGATGCAATTCAGACATGAGTCTCAGGTGACTGAAGTTTATTCACCCAACTTCTCTGTTTTAGAGCTGGTGAAATTCAGCATGTGCTGACTTTATGAGTAATCAGCAGATCATAGCAGTGTTGGCTGGAGAGTGCTCCTGGAAGCCTCCAGTCCAACCTCCAGCTTGAAGCAGGACTAATGCCAACACTTGATCAGGCCAGCCATGGCCAGAAATCCCTGACCTTGTGGATTTTATCCCTGTCCTTCCCACTGTCCTCTTTTTCCCTCTTTTTCTCCCTCAGTTAGTATTTCTATTATTCTCTCCCCGAGAACCCCCAGCTGCCATCATGCACCACTGTGCAAAAAGATGCACAGATACAAAATGGATGTGATTTGCCTGAAAAGTGTCGAACTAAGCAAGAAACAGCAGTGTCTTTTACAGTTGGAGGCACACGGAGGTGCAGAGCTGCCTTAGGGCACGTGAAGGGCAGAAAGGACACGAGAGGAAGGAATATTGTGACAAGTGAGGCCTGAGCTTGTGTCTCAGGGTACAGACACAGGCTGGTGGGTGTGATGGATGGGGAGTGAGGACAGCAAAGTGTCAAGAACTCAGCAACCTGATGCCTGGAATGAACTGGCTTTTCAGAGTTCAAAATCACAGAATCTTAGAATGGTTTGAGTTGGAAAGGACCTTAAAGCTCATCTCATTCCACCCCCTTGCCCTGGGCAGGGACACTTTCCACTAGAACAGACTGCTCCAAGCCCCATCCAACCTGGACTTACACACTTCTAGCAATGGGGCATCCCAAGACTCATCTCTTGCTATTTTTTATCTCCTAGACCCCAGCCCAAATTTTATCTCAAACAAGAAAATCCCGTTTGCCTCCTAATCACTTCCTACCACAAGAGCATCCTCAGGAGGGGCAGTTCTTGCTGATCTCCAGAGTCCTGTCATCTTGTAGCAGCAGCTCGTGATTTACTCGCCAAGAACACCTCACAATCAGAGGCTGCAGGACCTGGGTCTGTAATCTATTCCGGGAGAGGAATCCATCTTCATTAACTCTGGGAGCAGTCATGTGCATCCAAAGTCCTACGTTAATAATAGCTGGTCCCACACTTGATTAAAGTGGGGGCACGAGTCCAACACTCATTAAATGCAAGGGCCCAAATCCCATAAACATTCCTGGTGCCTTAATTACAATAAAACAGAGAAAAGATAGCAGTTAGCCGTGTACTTTCTGACAGGCAGTTGCTCTGTATTACAAGGGCATAGGGAATACAGATCTTATTGGAATGCATGAAGAAACAGCAGCCCTCAAAAGAGCCCGAAGAGATTGTCTACCATATTTTAATGATTTTTTTTCCCCATCTAATTTTCCACTTAAACAAGGCAGCAGTATCAGACTGCAATCAGCTGAGGCTCTGGCACTAGCTCCCAGGGCTTCCTTATCACACTTACAATAGCTCCTCCATCCAGCGTGGCTGGAATTAGCATTCAGGACCAGCAGCAGGGCAGGCTCTCGAGCCAAGCACCTGTAGACGATAGAAATTAAAATCAGGAGCAAGAGCTGAATGCCAGATCTTGCATACAAGCAACCCAAGTCTCCAGAGATGTAGTAAATACTGGAGGATTTCACGCTGCATTGAGCATGAATGGAGCCTGATTTCTAGGACCAAATCTGTTCTTATTAAAGGTATACAGAGCAGGGATAACACACGAGGTAGGATTTGGGAGTGGGGGCTCTGCTTTGCCGCAGATTAATCTTGATCAATCACTTAGCTTGTCTATCCCTCAGTTCCCTCTAAAATGAAAATGACAGTTTTCCCTCATCCACCCTTCAGGCTGTGAGATGCTGAGACCTTCTGGGCAAGAGGGGCTGGAGGAAATAGGCAGCAGAGTTGCTTGGATAAACTATTCAAATACCAAATGTTTATTTGAGAGGGGAAAAAATCCCACCAAGAAAAATCAAAAAGCGCTGACACTCTCTTTCACCCATTAAAATGCACACTTATGGAGGAGAAAACCTGCCTGCACTGAGGGCTTGGGGACAACCCCTGTGTGAGGTGAATGTGTGCTGTTTCTGGCTGTGCACTGAGTTACCTGAACACAAAGCCTCTGTTCTTATCCCCTCAGCCTTGTCTGCTCACGCAGCCCAGCCCAGCAGAGCACTTATCTGCTGCAGGCAGGCAGCTCTGCATGGCTCCCAGCTCTTTGTGCCTCCCGTCCCTCTCTGGAGGAATGATGCTGATCTCCCCCATCAAGCCTCTGGTCACTGACAGATCCCAAATGGGGTTCCACTATCTCAGCTCCAGCTGGAGCCTGTGCCTCTCCATCCCACGGTGTCCCACCTCAGACACCACCCCACCACCACCCCACCTCGGTGCTGTCATCCCTTCATACATTTTCTTTAAACACAGGCTGAAAAAACCTCCAAAAAGCAAGATTTTCTTTAACTCACAGCCATTTTTTCAGCGTCACAGACCATGAAAGGGTAAAGATCACCATCACCCTGTAAACAGGTCCATGGACAATGTGAAAGCCTTGCTGAGCTCTGTCCTGACCCAGAGCAGCTCTGTCTCTCCTTAGAGGCAGGAATTGACTGCTGTCAGTGTTTTAGCTGGGCAATTCCTGGGGAGAGGTGGAGGATATAGCTTTTCTGACAAATTATGAGCTGTGGGAAAGGAGCCCAGAAGACTCCATCCAGACAGTCTTTCGCTTTCTCTTCTGCTCTCTTTCTAACCTGCTGGTTTCTAACCTGAGCTTACAGCCTGTAATAGAGGTTTTCTGTTGCCCCCCAGGTCAAAGCAGAATCCATCTTTGGAGATATTCCTGTGTGGATTTGGGCTGTACATCCCTGTACAACCTCAGGCATAGGAAAAGAGCACGGGGGATGCTCCTTGCATTCAAGTCATGGCACTGAGGTCCTGACCACTCAAGCTGACCCACAGGAATCTTCTCCCGAGCTGGTGGAGTCAGACTTTCAGCACTTGCTAAATTGAGAAGTGTTTTGTAGCACAAAGACCCAAACCCTGCCTGGGAAAAGTGAGGCAGGACCCATCTCTGGGCTGAAAGACAGACATATTAATCTTCTCCTCACACCTTCCCAAGCAGGACTGAAGTGTTTGCCAATCGTCAGTTTATATGAGGTAGATGAGAGTCTGGAAAAACAAGATTATATTCCCTGAGCACTTCAAAGAGAAGGGGCAACAGTTCCGTGCACCAAAGGCAGCTGTGCCTTCCCTGTGCATCCAGCCAGGGGAGGGGACAGGAGATTTGCCTCTATAAAAGCACGAAGGGATTGTCCCCATCCTTATCCCCATCCCTGTCCCCATCCCTATCCCGGGACAGCCCTGCCAGGCCACCCCTCCCATCCCACCCTTGGCCACTCCCAGGGCACACTGCAAGCACAGCAGCACTTCTCTCCTTCAGAAACACTAAATCCGTGCTCTGCTTCTCCCTGGAGTCTCCTTTTCATTCCAGATGGCACGTGATTAGAGTCCTAATCGGCTATTAGCTTATCAGCAGCATCCCCAAGCACTGACCAACCCACCATAACAGAAAGCACAAGGGAATTAGAGAACAGTGGATTGGCTTGTTTGGCTTATAAGGGTTTGCAGGAAGCAATTAACTGGAATCCTCTTGATTGGTATTTTGTAGAGAAGGATGCTCCTACTGACACCTTGGAGGAAAAACTGTTATGGGAAGGAGAGCTAGAATGTGAAGGGGAAATATATTGAAAAAGGAATTGAGCTCATTCTTTTGTCTTTAGCAAAGAAAACAAGGACAAATAAAATGTTATTTGTGCCCAGGTGCTATTCCCACCTCCACGGGCTCTGAGTCACTCTGACATGCACAATCCAGGGTGTATCAAAACCTCATTTGGCTCCAGCAAGGTCTGCCAGTCACATCCAGAGGTTGCAAAAAAGCAGCTGAATTCCATGATTCTCACTGGAATTATGCTGATTTGTATCCCCTCTGATGATCTGGCCCTACCTGTGCCAGGTGTGACGTAGAAAGGGGCTGGAACAGTTGAGGTGATCAAAATAATGCTTCAAGAAAATTGGGAGCCAGGTAAAACTAAATTAGAAGCTAATGAGACATTTAGGGAGGCAGTGGAGAGGGAGAGCATCTCATCCTGAAAGGATATGAAGGAAGGAGCTGAATTACAGAGCTAGATATAAACCTGGTTTGGATGTGATTCATTCAACAGGGGAAAACCCATGCTGCTAAAATAAAATAAAATATAGAAATTTGCTCAATGCTTGGAGCAAGGAGAACCACTGGACACAGTGTCACATTATGATGAGCAGGAGTCCTTTCCCCAAATGTGCCACTGAAATGAAATTCAGGAGTGAGCTCTAGAGTCCTTCCAGAAATGGCCTTGTGCTATATTCAGCTTGGGAAGTGGAATGGAAAAAAATATTCCTCCTTTTTTCATCATGGCTTTGTCTTTTCTTCTCCACCCCACTGTTATTTTGGAATAGTTCATGTCCAGAGGTCACCAAATGTGTCCTCAGCTCCTGTGGATTTTATCCCAGCTCTACTGCTCCCCTGACTGCTCCAGCATGGCACTGTGTGGGAACAGACAATGCTCCTTTCTGGAGCCAACACTGAAGGATGAACCTTCCCCTTACCAATTACTTCCTCCTCATTAGAACTTGGAAATCTATTTATTGCCAAATTGTCCATCTTCAGCCAGGCTACATTCAAAATCACCCCTTGCTGCCCTTTTCTAAACATAAAATCACTCCTGCTATAGCTTGAAATTCATTTGATTTTCCCATATTACAGGAACTAATCTAAAATTTAGATTAGTTCTACCTGAAGATTCTCCTTCTCCCTCCCCTTGTTGGCTCTTGTTAAAATTAAAGAAAAAAAAAAAAAAAGAATGTAAGTGAAATCTGAGGCTGCTTTTGAAAGATGTAATCGATTGGTGTAACCCAGGTCCTTTGAAGCACCAATGGAAGCTCTTTATTGAACAGAGCTGGCTGCTTTCTCAGTGTGTCAGACAAGCTCTCCAGGTGGGATGAACATGTTCATGAGATATTTTATTCATACCTGGCTGTGCTGAGGCAGAACTGGTAACACAGCTCAGACTTTGCTCAGCCCCTCCTGGGCAGGCTCTGCCCTCAGCCCTGGCCAGGCAGGTTCACCTTTCATTTGTCACCAGAACAGTCTATAAATAGGATCCTTGGCTAACCCTTAGGTGGCACATCCTGGATTCTTTCCCAGCCTCTGTATCTGCCTGAGCATCTCTAGGTCAGGAATTGGTACTAACCCTGTCCCTGAAGGATGTTGTTGGGTCAGTTTTGCCAGGATTGAAAATGTAATGTTGGAATTATAAGATCTTCCACATTTTAGGTAGCCTGGGAAACTGGTTTCCTCACTATAATCTATTTTTTAAATGTGATTATATTTCTAATGCTGTACTACTAATATTTAAGTAGAAGGGCAGCAAGGTGGCAAAGTGATTTTCCTTCCTCTGCCCTGTTTCTCACCATCCTGTCAAAGACAGATCTGCAGACAGAGATCATTGCCAATATAGCTTGGGTTATTTACCCAAAACCCAGCCTTTTGGTATTTAAAAGGAGGAGAGCTTTGTGTCCTGTGAAAGAAGGAAGGCAGCTGAGAGACTGAGACATTTGTCTCACAGTTTTTCCTTCCTGGAGACAGGGTGAAATCTTGCACATGTGCTTAGAATTTCCCTGGCTCTTCCCCCATTGAAATCAAGGGCAATTGTTAGCACTGAAAGGGAGTTATGGGGGGGAAAGAGGTTTGCCTTATTTGGAAATCACATACACTTTAAAAAAAAAAAAATTATTATTTTAAATAAAGGTAGTGGGAGATCCCAGTGAGAAACTGGGCTGCTCAACAAGAAGGACATGAGAAGGGAGGGTGTGTTCTGTGGGGAGTGGTTGGTTATTATCTTCAATTATTTAACCTCAGATGAAGCTCACGTTTCACATGTTAGCAAAAGCTGGATTTTCCATCCTTCAGCAGGTATTTAGTTGTGACTAAGTGAACCAAAACTTCTTCAGACCTCCCCCTTCTCCTAGAGTAAATTCATGAGGAAATTCCACCCTGAACCAATCCCCAGCTCAGTGTGCTTTGTATTGACATCTCCTGTTAGCAAGAAAAAGGAGGAAGAAAGGAGTAATCCGAACTGGAACACTTTGTATGAGTCTATTAATGTTTGATTTCTGGTGCCCAGAAAGAGGATGTTAATAATGCATAATTGCTGAAGGCTCTGCACAGCCTGGGGAGGACAGCAGGGTGACAATTAAAGCAGTGAGGCACAAGTGTGAGCTCCAGAACCAGAGACATCTACCAAGATGTTTCCATCATGGCATTTGCTCTTAAAACCACAAGAATAGCAGAGACTGTGAAGACCTGTGGTACAATTTAATGTAGATGCAATTACCTCTTCTATTATGTGCATTTCCCTTACAGAAGGTGACATCTCAACAATAAATTGCTAACACCGTTACTGTATTTGCATATTTAATGGAAACATCACCTTCCTGAAAAGATGGCCAAATAACCAACCCTCTCCAAAAAAGCTTCACAAGCTGGTTGTGTTTGTGAAATTTGTTAAACAAATATTAGTGAGCAGGATGTCACAATTTCCTCAGCCCAGTTTGTAAATAATTCCTCTCAAAGCTACACCAGGAGAGAGGAAAGTTGGATTTAGAGTCCCTACTCCTTTTTGAGGGTAAAGCCCATGAAGTTTCTTAAAAATATTCAGTGTATTTAAGTGTGTTCAATAACTGCCTGTGAAACTTAGAGACAAAGAATAATTTTCTCTCCCTGGGTAAAGTCAACCAAAATATAAGATGCATCTGCATTAGTGACTCTTAAATGAGAATCACCCAAGGAAAAGAATATGACCTTAAATTTAGAAATTTGTCTAATGAAAGCTGGTTTCTAAGAAGGGCATTATTACACTCCATGAGAAACTGCGATATCAGTGCATTCTTCTCTTCCCCAGCAAGACTGACAGTGCCTCTGGTCAATGCCATTAGATTGAGGCTCCTGGAAGACTTTGAAATGTTTTTCTTCCAGAATGAAAGGGAATGAGTCAGATCAAAGTTGAATAATGCAGGCTAAAAAGCCCCTCTTTTCCTCTTCCACTTCCTAATTAAGATGAGTGTGTAATCTCCGTGAAGACAGAGCTTCAGCAAAACCAGCGAATGGAAGTGCTGCAAATACAGAGCCAGAACCTTTCTTCACTAATTGAACCTTTTCAAGTAGCCTCCACAAGCCATGGAGAGACAAATTACCCTCCAGGACTGGGTGAGTAGGAAGAGGGGATTGCTAAAGACAAAAGCAGGAGGAAGAGAAAGGGAAAAATATGCATCCTGAATCATATTTTTGAGTGAATTTCCAATTCCCTTTATCAGCCTGTACATGCTGTCCAGCTCTATGTGGCCTGAGATTGGTGACATTCTTCCTAATTATCATCTTGAACACCAAACCCAGCCATTGCCAGAGCATGGCTTTAGAGCAGCCTTTGAAGGAAATAACACTGACTCATCTGGGGAGAGTTTAGGGGGTTTGAACATGAATATGATCATTTCTTCCAGAGCAAACTGAGTGCCATTAACACTGAGCAGCTGAAGAGGCAGAAGGTCTTAGCTGCTGCCTTTTTTTGCTGGCAAAACAGAGGCAGTGTAGGTTTTTTGGGACCTGCTTGGCTCAGCCTGAAGGGTTTGCCTGTTTGTTCTCTTTTTGCTTAGCAGAACAACTCATCACAGCAGACTAGAGCATCCCAGGGACTGCTCAGACCAGGGTCAGCCTGGCCTCTGCCTGGCTCAGGGCACAGACAAGCAACGAAACTATTGTTTGTGATACTTTACTTAAGTATGGATTTAGTCCTTTTGTCCTGCTGTGTCAAATCACTGACACCGTGTCACATCACATCCCCTGCACAAAACCTCACCCTGTCTGCTCTGCTCCAGGCAGCTGGCCAGCATTAAACTGTGGCCAGGGGGATTGAGGTGAGCCAAGGGGATAAATAATTATCCCTTGGTGTGGTGAGATGCTCTGGGGGAAGGGAGGAAGAGATTAAAATAATCTTTTTGGAAAATGGATCAAAAAGCTCTAAGCGGAGATTATCCACAACCCAAGCCAGGCCCAACGCCGTACCTTCCATAAATAAAAAAACCACCCCAGCCAAATGAAAAGTCAGAAGATTGACATAAAGCCCACAGAAATGCGTGGCTATCTCCCTGCCTGGCTGTTTGGACCTCACAGCAGCAGCAGAATGACAACAGACAGATTAGACCCAGCAGGGCGCCTGGGGAATCTGTTCCACTAATCACCCCCTCCCTCGGGCTTATTATTATCTCGTGTGGGTAAAATCAGCTTGTTCCCACTATATCCCCATGCAGGCAACCAAGGTGCTCTAGTAAGGCCTTTCCCCTTTTCCCACTGGTGATAGAAAAGGGCAATCCATCTCAAAAGGATACCAAAAGCACAGAAAGTACACAGAGATAATCAGCAGATTGTTCTGTGATTTTCAAATTCACAATAACTGTGGGTTCTGGTACTTCCTCTAGCATAAAAGAAGAAATCCATAGAGAAAAAGCTCAATTACCTATCTCCAGAACTGGTGCTGGGGAGACCCAGCAGAGCCAGGAAGGCATGTGGGGACACAGAGCTGGGCAGTGTGACTTTGTGGGGTCAGAAAGAAGGTGAAAGGGGTTTTGTTTACTAGGAATATCATTAGGGAAGACTCCCACACTCTTGTCCCACAAAAAAATCCCAATCTCTGTAAAGTGAGGCTGGTGGTCACCCCTGAGCTCTCTCATCCCAGAGAGAGTGAATGGAGCAGTTCAGAGACATGGAGGTGGAAGACAAAAGCAAAAATGTTACATTTTGCCTCCGGTTTCCAGTTTCCCAAGAAAAAAAGGATAAATATTTCATGACTCCTTTGGCTTAAAATAAAATGCTGTGAGTCAGAGAGAAACTGGCAGCCAGATCAAGTGGGCAATGTTGAAAGATGCAGCTGGTTGTCTTCAAGCTGAAATGCCATGGCATAAAGTGACTGATTAAGGATGCTGGAGTCGAACTGACAAGTGACCATTCAGGAGCACTTAGCTGAAAGCTGGAAATGCTACCATTTCTGTTTATAATATGATTATATTTCAAGTTACACAAAGGGAATGGGCAAACCCCTGGGAAATCTTCGCATGCACGTGGTAGGCAAGAGCAGTGGAGGAGCTGCTTTTTGCCTGGTCCATCCAGGCAGAGGCAAGCAAAGCTAAAAGTTAATTCCATGTTGTTGGATCGCTTCCCCTCCTCCTCCTCATCTCGCTGCTTTCATTTGGAAGCATCATCTTCGAGGCACAGATTCAGCCCAAAGCTCATCTGCATCCCTCTTTCTTGAGGAGCAAATGCTCCCTTCTCCCGCGGCGGTGCTGAGTCATTATTTCGGCACAAAGCACGGGCTGTTCTGCAAAAGGAAAACGGGTCTCAGGGGGGCACTTTTCCATGCTTTGTCACACACGGAATTGGTATAGACGTGCGTGTAAACAGAAAAAAGCAGCGCAGGTCCCAGCAGGGGCGGAGAGGGAGCAGAACAAAAGCTCAGACGTCAGAAAGGATTTAGAGTGATGGGGAATGAAAGGAAGGGCAGTTTGGGGTGGGGAGAGGGAAGAGGAGACGGCGGAGGGGGGAAAATGTCGGGAAAGGTGGAAATGAAAGAAAGGGGAGGGAAGGGGGAGGAGGGGCAGGCAGGAGAGAGAAAAAGAGATGGCAAAGTGATGAAGAGGAGCAGGCAAAGGGCTGTGCTGGGGAGGTGGGAGGAGGACACAGAGTTTCAGCAGAGAGAGCACAACAAGTCCAGCTGGACAGGTCTGACCCCCCTAGGTTTAGTGAGGTGCAGTGTCAGGGCTCTGCACTGGGATGCAGAGGCAGGAATTCAGATCCCACCTTCTTCCAAAGCAGGGACACAACAAGACATCCTCCCTCTCCAGGCACACAGCAGGGATGGAAGCAACCCTCGGGGTGGTTGAGCTTCCTCTGTCCTCAGAAGTGGCAGAAAGTCATTTTACACTTTCCCCCACCGAGTTTCCACATTCCCTAGGAAATCAAAGCCCTGCCTTTCAGCTTCTGAGACATAAATGAATAATAGAGGTGTTTCTCCCTCACCTGCATGTTCCCAGGTCCCTGCAACAGGCTCAGGCCATGTTACATTATGCAGGAGCATAAAACTGTTATTTTGTACTGAATTCAAATGAAATTCATGGATTATGCATGGAAAGATAACTTGAAGGGAAGAGCCTGGATGAAGGGCAGGGACAGGCTGTGTGCTGCTCACAGGGTAAGGTGCTGGAGTCAAGGTCAATAAATCAGTCACCATCCAGGAGACAGAAAACCAATTGGACAGTGCAGAACCTCTCTGACATGCAGATCCTCAACACAGCCTTCAGGTGTGGCTCCAGTGACAGAAATAAAGGTTTCACTCCCTGTGGCACCACTGCTGCTTCTCCTTTCAGCACCTGGGCAATTCTTCTTCCCAGAGTGAGGACAGCTTTCATAATCCATTATTGCACTCCCCTGAACTTCTTGCCCATCCATCACACATGCCAGCACTCACAGCAATGTGGACCTCACACTTCACATCCCTCAGATGTGTCCTTCCCCTCACAGGGCTGATTTGCCCTCAGGTTTCTGTCCACAGAATGTCAGCTCCATGAATTATTATTGCCACGGGAAAGCCTGGGGCTGCTGGGAGAGCCCAGCAGTTCTCTCTTCCACCCTCTTCCTTCAGCACTGTATAAATCTAACTTTCACCTGACAACAGAAAAAATAATAACCCAATGCTGCCTTTTGGTTTTTACCAAGATTAGAGTTGAAATATTTTATCAACATGAATTTTGTCTAACATCTGTATTTTCAATCCCAGCCTGCCTGCCCTCTCCCAAGAATAGATGCTGTCAAGCCTGCTAATCATATGTGCAAATGGATCCAAAAATCCCCCCAAATATATAAAAATCAGCAGGAACTGTGTTTTTGAGAATCTGTAGAGCCATCCAGGTAAAGTACATGGGGGATTTATCACCCCAATGCATATTGTTATGTAAAACTGTGCAACTCCTTCGTGCCCCAGGGGAACATGATTCATAAAACCATATCACTGCAGCGAGGCTCAAACGTGTCATACAACCAAATGTGATTAACCATCTTCCCCGAGTCAATCCAATCACTTCAACCCATCTCAGCCGATTCTCAGCGTGAGTGCTGAAAAAAAAAATATAATTTGTTTTAAGGAATGGCTATCCTAATGGGGGAAGAGGGGAAAGCATCTTCATTTGCTGTCAGAACAGATTAGCTGCCCAACACACGGCCAAGGCTCAGCTGGGCAGTGCTGCTCTCTGACACCTGCAGTGGGACATTTCTCCAGCTGCTGGGACCAGTGGGGTTTTGCTGGTCATGGAGCAGGGTTAAAGGCAATATCAGCCTCTGGTGAGCAGGTGAAACAAAGCCAAGGGGGTCCCGTTCAGGCTCATCCAGTTTTGGTTGAGTTTTACCCTCTCCACATCTCCCCTTATATTGGTTTCTTTCTGTCCGAAGGAAGAGCAAATCTTGTAATCCTACTGACTAATGAGAAGTGCAAAGCTTTTGCCAGTCCAGGTGACATGGGAAGGGTGTTATTCCAGCACAGCCCATGCTGGTTTGTGGCTTTAGGGTGAGAGCCAGAGACCAGACTCAAAAAATTGAAAGCCACAAGTGCATTTTCAGCTCGAACAGCAGCTTGCTCTGCTTCCCTATTCTGTTTACCCTTGATCAAAGTCAAGCTCTAGTTAAGAGCTAAGACAAGAGTGTCTGAGAGCTACAACAACTTTTATTTTCCACAGTGAATACTGGTAAGTGAGAAACATTTGACCAGGAGACAACTTGCTTCACAATCTGAAGTTTTTTAACCTGTCAGTCAAAAAGCATATTTGTGATGGACTTAACAGTTCCTTTCTCTTCAATCCCAGGAGGGAAACCCCTGATGAACGTGCACTATTAGGTCTAAAAATGCAACACAAGAGTGATATGAAAATAAGGAGTCTTCTGGGTATGTGAGAAATTCCAAATGTTGCTGTGCAGGAAAAGGGTTCTCTTCCCACTGGGAGCTGCTGCAAGTGTTCAGAGGAACCTAAGGGAAACACAAGGATCCACACATTGCAGCGAAGAGCAGATTTGGGGTTGTTTCCTCACTCCCCATGCACTCCCTTCTCCTCTCCTTGCCTGCCCAAGGGAATCCTGAAGCATCTTGCCAGTGCCTGTTAGAAAGGTTTGGAAATAGACACCACATCGCCCTGCCTTCTCCCCTCATCCCCTGCCGCACATCTTGAAAGACAACACGGCACGAATTGCCAGCAAAAGTAGCCGCAGAGCAGGCGAGGCACATCTAATGACACCACTCAGCCCCTAAATGGTTGTCATTCCCATTACGGAATTAGTCCTGACAAGGAGTCATTCTCCCTGCAGTAAACACACGCAGGGAGAGCAGCAGGCTGCTCCCAACTTTATTCCTTTTGCTGGAGCTGGTGTTTGGCACCTCCATGAAGTGCAGCAAAAGCAAAGGAAATTTTCCATGTGTATTAACAACCCCACAATTCTACCTTCCTGCTGAGCCCCAGGAACAGAGGTCCAGACTGCTCTTCCCTGCCATAAATTCACACATTTCTTTGAAGTACACACCAAAAGGATAATTATTTACCATCTTGGCTCGCCTATCTTTTTTCATGCATTCCTGGAAACCTCAGTGCTTTCTCCTGTCCCTCCTCTGAGGCTCCAGGTTGCCCTGACCACACCAGAAAAAAGGCACCTGCATCCGTGTGAGTCAGCTTCCTCTTGTTCCATTTGTAACAAACAGAAAATATTTGGAAAGACAGTTTTTATGAGGGGAAAATAGCTTGAAGAGAGAATTTTTTAAGTGCTGTAAATGAGGAATATGGAAGATGTAAATGTAAAATATGGAAGATCCACAGTGTTAGTCTTTCTCTTTTCAGCTTTCTCCTGTCTTCACTTCATGCCCTGAAAGCTGCCGTTCCCCGTGAAATTTCCATTCTCCAGCCTTTTGTTTTCTCTTTTTTTTTCTTCCTTTAACTGAGAAGTGAAGAGAAAGAGAATACAGCTAGGTTTAACAGGAAGAATGGAAGAGAAAGAGAATAAAACTAGGTTTAACAGGAAGCTCAGCTTGATCTGCCTAACTCCTGATACACAGAGAGGAGAGGAAAGGGTGGGAGCAGCTCATTGCAATGCTGCTGTTGCATGCCAGGGAATGGCTGATGAATACACAAAATTCCCCATCGCTGCAGGGCAAGGTTATCTCCCTGCTGCTCGACCCTCTGGCCTCCAGAGCTCCTCTGCTGGAGGCAGCCAATTGCTCCACTGAGCAGGAGGAGGAATTAGGAATCCTCTTCTGCTCAGCCTGAGCAAACAGCTCAAATCCGAGTGTGGTCCTCTCTCTGCAACGCCCCAGGCTTTGCAAACAAATGCAACACAGGGAAATCACATTTCTCTGCTGCACAAAAACCCCAACCAACCAGGTATGAGGGTTAACAACCCTAAAAAACTCCTCTCCATGCCCATCTCTATATGATAATAAAGCTTCATTAACCCTTTTAACACAGAGCTCACCCTTTGAATCGATTCAGTGAATTCCTTCTGGCTAAAGCCTTTCTTGTCTCCTGTTTCCTCTTTTAAGAGGTGGAAAGTCACCGTCAGACTGTTCTGCAGCAGATCTTGTGCAGAGGTGATCCTTTTGTGAGGAAGGTCCCACATTTCCCAAGACTTTAAATTCATTCCAGACTAAGTGTGGATATGGGTTTATCCAGGCAGAAGCTGTCAAGTAGTCCTACTAATTATTTACATTATTGTTTAAGTGTTAGGTTTGGAATTTGCATCATGCTGCAAAATTCAGGTAGAAACCACCCATGGGTGGGTCCTTGTGCACATCCCACCATCCCCATCCTGTCTGAGCACTTCTGGCTCACAGCACATTGTATTTAAAAGTACATAGGTAAAATATTTTTTCTCTGCTATGTGGAGAGAGCAGATGATCTCTGTTGAAAGCTGAAAAATGCTCTTTTTGGAGTCTTTTCCTGGTCCCTTGTGATTTTAAATTTCATGAGGAAGGGAAGAGATGAACAAGCTTCCACCCATCACTTGCCAGGAATGTGTAACCAGGAATTATAAGAACCAAATATTTGATTGTTATAATGCAATAGAAATTATAAGAACCAAATATTACACAGCTCTGGAAGACCTCATGTCACTGAGTTCTTCTGGTCTGGGATGATCCAAATCTGTCACTGACAGGTTGGGCTGTGTGAAGCTGATCCACACAAACAAAACAAGGGATTGTTTTGGCTTCTTGAACTCCTGAGAAATCTCTGGAAGGTTTGGACATGACTTTGAAGTCTGGTTCCACTTTCTTTGTCTCCTATCCCATTTGGTACCTTTTGAAGTTTGTCCTCTTTGTTCCTCATTGCTCAGTGACTGTCAATAAAAAACAATGTGAAAAAAACATAAAAGTAT
The DNA here is from genome assembly GCF_008360975.1 of Lichenostomus cassidix. Taxonomy (NCBI): domain Eukaryota; kingdom Metazoa; phylum Chordata; class Aves; order Passeriformes; family Meliphagidae; genus Lichenostomus; species Lichenostomus cassidix. The sequence continues at coordinate 5,918,936 of NC_139500.1, read as the reverse complement.
ATGTGTGGGGTTGATATTTACTTATCTATGTATTTATCTTTATATTTGTAAATAAAATATATTTTGTGTATGTATGTATAAATATATATATGTATATAAATATACACATAAGTTTTAAGTGTTAAGTGTTTTAAGTGAGGCATTGAAGAATTTCTACTGCCTGCCTAAAAATAAAAACATTTTCAGGGAAAATGCAAAACTATAATTTCTTATGACAGTAAAGTTATGTTTATTTAACCTATTTCCTGTGCTTGCTTTCAAGTCTTATCCCGAAGAAAATGTTTTGCCAATGTGTTATCATATTTTCACAACTTGGACTTTAAAGAAAATGATCATCCCAGAGCTATTTTTTTCCCCAATCTTCAGAAACTTTAAATAGCCTTTTCTGCCTTCATCACAAAACCAGTTAAGCACTATCTGACTAAATGCATGAGCAGAAATATCTCATTTCGTCCAAGCTTTTAAATTCTCCTTGTCAACAAATGATTTGAGCATCTCTGCAGAGTGTACTGTCACTTCTCTGCCATCTGTCATCTGTCACTTTTTCTCTCTTTTTCCCCAAGGAGAAATGTCAATCGCTGATTTATATTTCATGTTTTCTTTCACAAAGGAAAATCCTGTTAGGGTACAAATGAATTTTGTAGCTCTTACTCAGCTTCTCAGAGGCTATTAATTGTTCTCTTCCAGGCACTATGTAATTCCTTCCTACTGACATATTCTGGTTTTCTCCTTTTCTTATAATTTTATTTTAGGAAGCCACACCTTCTTGTTCATTTGAAAGTAAGGCAAGCATAGCAAGTTTCAGCAAAAGTACTAATTTTTTGTTGATACTGCTGGGAAGATGTGGAATCAAAGGTCTGTGGATTGTACTAAATTAGTGGGGAGAAACATTATTATAATTTCTTATGTCTAGGACAGCCTCAGACTCACAAGACTTGGTTTTGGAAAAAATATTTTTAAACTGCCCCTGGCAAACCATTTCCAATCAGCTCTCACACACTGTGGAGTAAGAGATTTCACATGGGCAGACCAGAACAGCTGACGTGTTCAGACAGAGACAGACAGAATTAAGATTCCCTTTTGATTTTAAATCTAAGAAGGAAGGGAGGGAAGAGATGGTTTTAGTGCTGTATATTTAAATTGATCCATTTACATCCGTTTAAATCCACTGTCTGTCCAGTCTCTTCATATAAGAATAAGTAGGAAAAATCTGGTTTTCTACACACAGAAAATCGTTGTTAATTTTGAACCAGAGGATCTCCTGGTGAGCAGGTTTTGGTTGAAAAAGGGTGTTGATGGTGTCTGACCTTCCCTTCTCCTTGGATGCTCCTGATGATCCTCCCATTATTTGGCTCAGAACCTTTTGGGACAAAGAGTGACAAAGGAAAAACCACCACGGTGCTAGAGGGAAGCATCACAGGGGGTTGATGTGGAGAGGCAGAGAGAGACCAAATTCAGAGAAATGGCTGGAAACCTCTCTGAAACTCTCCATGCTTTTACTGCCTCGGAATTGTGCTTTTCCAGCAAGGGTAGCCAACTGCAGTGGCCATGGAGGAGGAAAGCCAGGCTGGTGGTGGATTTTCCCATTTTAGGGGTGTAGGGCAGGATGCTGCCAGAAATTTCCATCCCAGTTCATACTTAACTCTCCAAGGAAGATTTACACTTTTGAGAGAAGAAAGTTTTGGACACAGCTGGTAAAGAACGCAATTTGAAAATGTTAATAGTTGCCATGTGTTTATTCCTTCTCCATCTGCCTTTGATCACTTCTCTCGAGCTCTGGAGAGTCTTCAGCTAATGGGTAGGATTTTCACTTTAGCTTAGAAAAGCTGGTGGTTTCAAGATTTAATTAGAAGTAGTGCTTGTGATGATTTATGAAGTGTCCCCATTGCACAGGGGAGTGCCCACACCAAACTCAGAGGAAACAGAGCTGCTCCAGCTTTGGGAAGAGCCCTGGTTTCCATCAGCAGCTCTGAATGTGGCTACAAGGTTAAATGGACACTCAGAAGGGATTCTTTACTGCCCTTCTTCTCTGCCTCACATTTCTACCTTTCTTGGAGAACACTGATTTATCTTCTGTTTAAATGCCTTAAAGAGAAGCTCAGTCCCTGGGGAAGCAAACCAGGAGCTCTGGTAACCTCCAGCTGGATCCCTGGGGATCCACTAGGAAAGGATCACCCAAAGCCCCCTGTCCCTCACAGCCCTCCCACGAGCATTTTCCCATTAAAGCAGGGAATAAATACTGAGGGGAATTGTGCAATTGGATTTCTGAGCCGAGCGTCTTCAGCAGAAACAGGCGCAACGTGAAGCTAAATAACAGATGAATAATTCCAACAGAAAAATGTAACACATTGCCCAGAGGAGCCTGGTGATGTCATTTACCTCATTTCCCCTGTGCCTGAGACGATGTGCTGCTTCCAACAAAAGGTGAAAGTCTGCTCACCCCTCCGGATCCCTGAGCACCACAAATTAGATCCAGATGAAGCTGACTTTGATTTAAACACCCTTGCAGGAGGAACATCGGCGAGCTAATTAAACTTGCAGCAGTTCACCTTTGTGAGAGCTTAATTAGCTGAGATGCTGCCTTCTCTATATTTATCTTGTGTGTCTTGCAGAGATGTGTGTTTAGAGGGGGTTGATTTGTGGGTTGTGTAACCACGAGAGCTCTTCAGTTTATCTCCCCAGAATGCTGGCTGTGGGGTGGAGTCAGATCAATGGTTAATTCATTTTTTTTTTAAGTTAAGCCTGAATATTCAATGTCCCCGTGTGTTTTCAGAGACACAGGTCCTATAATTTTAAACTGATTTGCACCTTGAGATGTGTACAACACTTCCAGTGCTCAAATTGAGGAAACAGAGCTGGAGCATGGCCAGAGCCTTGTGTATCACCCCTGCTGGTGTTTGGATCAGGAACACAAAAACCCACTTTGACAAATGGTCTTTGCTTCCAAAGCACGTCCACTGTGCTTAAAATAAAGCACAAAAGGCACTGAAATCCCACCTCAGCCCTCTGCACAGCACATGCCTTGCAGCAACTTTCCCTCTTGACTGGATTTCTCGGGTTATTGAGGTTCTCCTTCTCTCCTGCTCTCCCTCTCCTCTGTTCTTTCCCTCATGGGAATGTTTCTGGTTTTCAGTGCAGATGGGGCAGGTACTGCCTTTATGTGATGTTGAGAGGGAGAGGGACACTTTGCTCGTGCACAGCACCTTTTCTCCAAACCAATGCAATAAAAACCTCGAGAAAAAGCTTAAAACCATGAGGTTTTAAAGGTGGTTTGTTTCTGTGTTTGATTTGCTTGGGATTTATTAACCACCTTTTTTACTTTAGCTGCAAATATCAGATTTACAAATCCACATTTAAAATAGTATAAAATATAGGATGTTTTATGGCTCCACAATCTGTAGTTTGAAAGGAAAGATGTTTCACAAGCCAGCTTAGTGAGTTTTATTCACGTGTAGCATTTTTTTCAGGCAGGTGTCACTAAAATCCTCCAAAATCCCACCTTGGTAGCCCAGACTAAATCCAGCAATGCAGCCTTAGCTTCTCTCTTTGGATGGTTTCAGGGCTCACATCCCAAACACCTGAACATCATAAATCTGCAGCTTTTACTCTCTGGATTCTCTGGACCCAGAAACTTTTGCTTCCTCCTGAGAGCCTGGTGTGACCGGTGGCTGCATTGAGCTGGCACAGAATGGCTCACAGAGCCCAGGGTGCAAATAACATCTTGATTCCTCAGTGTAACTGCAAATAATGTAGAATTAGCAGGTTTCTATTAAGGTCAGGTCACTTCTCATATATATCCTGAGAAAAGTCATTGTGCTCCTCTGTAAAATTAAAATGAGTGTGTAAAAGTCATATAAGTTGCACAGACCACCTCAATTCTGGAAAAGAATTGCTTTAAAAGTCCATATATCATTGCTTTCCACCCAAAACTGCCAGTGCTCTTGGAGAATACCTGGGAGCAGTCCATAATAGGGCAATAAATATTCATCAGGGCTTTGGTGGATTGCTTTGGAGGACTTCTAATTACCTCTAATTAGGCTTACAAAGGCTCCCTTGTGCACACTTAGCTAGTTCAGACTTTTCTGGTTGTCATTTCTTTCCTCCCCTGAAGGCCAGCTCTGGGCTCTGCACACACCTGGCATTGTCACACACAGGAGGAGAGATACAGGGAAAGGAGCTGGGAAATTAAAACAGAGGCTTGAGAGGGAATGTTCTGTACTGCCAAATCTGGGAAATTCAGGGAAATCAAGCTTCTTCCCAGCAGTGAGGAGACCGTGGCTGGCACTCTCTGGGTGCAGAGCACAGCCTAAGCCCTTGGATCCTAGTGGAAATCATTGCATATTCCCAGGATCTAAGTGTTCCAGGAGTGCTGCTGGCCACTGTTTGATGTGTGGGTGGCAATTTGGTGGCAGCAGCAGCTCCCCAGGAGGTGCCATCAGCCCCAGCTTTCCCAAATCCTACCCTCATCCATCCCGAGAGGGATACCCTTAGCCAGTCAAGGGTCATCTCCAGCCTTGGCTGCCTTAAACACTCAGCATCTTCATGGCAGATGGGTATAAATTTAAATTTTTCGTGCTGTGTTTGCCTAAATGTGGCACCTGAGGGGCAAGGAGAGCCTTGGCAGGGCTGGACAACATGATGGGGATAAAGGAAAAGGATGTGCATGGCTCTGGGCTCCAGCACTGGGAGCACTGCTGACCCTCTTGGATTCCACCTACACAGAGCCTTTGCAGGGAGCATTTTGCAGGCATCCACTTTCCCATTTAATCGATTTTCATGGCTGACAGCTGGATTATTTGGGTAAAGATGTTTACATCTTGGATAATCACCAAGAAATTGAAGTGCTGACTAGAGTGAGCCATCCCCTCAAACGTTTGGGGAATTGCTTGTAATCAGTTGTTGCTATGACTCTGGACACATTTCCCTGTATCCTAGCAATGATTGTCTCTGGCTGCAGCTTTGGCTGCTGCATTTGGGATCCTGATGGAAATATTCTGACTGTCAGCCCCTTGCCTGCTCTTCTGCCATCTCTTTCACGGCTGATCTCCTGCCCTGCTCCACAAAACCAATAACTTGCCTCAGGCAACGTCATTCCTTGCAACACAGCAATTCACACCTGGCTGGAATGATTGTGATATTAGAATAACTTCACTTCTGCATGGGACCTGACTGGGTTTTTAATAAACCATGGTGTGCTCAGTGCTCACGAGTCACTGGCCATAACAGAGAGGAGCAACTCACTGCCTTCCAAACCACTGCCAGTGAATCTCCCCTCAGAAGCCTCACTGATTTCTGCCTGCATAATTTATACGTTTGTGTTTTCCTTCTGTGACTAGAGGACCAAACAATGGCAGCACGTTGAAGCAAATATCCCTCAGTGCAACACTTTCATGAATTCCAAAGCACCTTCACTCGCAGGAGAAGAACATAACAAACCCCTGCAATAAAAGAATATTGCTGTTGTGTGGGTTGTCAAATCTAGAAAGTGTTCCACACCTCCAGCAAGCAGCATATTCCAGAGGAAAATGAGCCATGATGAAATGGGGCCACAGGTCTGGTTTTCTCAGCTTGTTTCCCCCCTGGAATTCTGCAGCAGTGTTGCTGGCAGAAGCTGAATGCTGATGCTGGGGAAGGGCTGAGGTTCAGGGCTGACAGACCTTGGGGTTACACCACAGGGCTTGTGATATCTCACCAACAGCCCCAGCCACTGAAGGAAATAAACCTCTGATAAACTTTTCTTTTTTCCCCTTCTTATAGCTGTGAAATGTTAGTCAGTAAGTGAAGTGTATGGTCTCCGTAGGACAGCGTAATAAGGATTGCAAAGCACCTCATAGACATGTTTTATCCCATGATTTTAAAGCAAAACTCCTGCTCTTTGGACTATGACTCATGGTTGTGGGTGCTTTTCTGTGTTAAGTGGTCAGCACTTTCTTCCTTGCACAAACCAAGGCTCAGCTCAATAATTTGAGTCTTCATTAAGGACTGTGATGAGAAATCTCTCTCCATCAGAGAAGAGATGCCCCACAGGAGCCTCTTCTGCTGCAGGTGTTTGAATACATGGAGCAAAATGGCCCCTGAGCCCTGCAGCACAGCCCTTTTATTTGCTATTAGAGTTGATTGATTTTTCACTCTGTACTGTGTGGATGGAGCTGTCTGTCTGATTTCCATTTTAAAATTCCATTGCTCAAGGAATTTATGGGTAATGGGGCGTGTGTTGTATGCTATATGATATATAACACGAGCCAGAGCATCAAACTCAACTGCTGCCACATAGGAGCAGCTCTTTATGCACCAATGTTTTCATCCCACAAAATGGACATTATCTGTGATTTCAGTGTTCTCTGACTCCAAGAACTTGGCTTGATTCCCCTGACAGTAACAGGATCATGACTGAGAATATTTGAGGATTGCAAATATTCTATTATAAGCACTTTCTGGATAGGCAGAGGGAATAATTTCTCCATGCCCATCTTTTCTTCCTTAACACAAATTTAACTTGCTGCAGCCCACAAATTTGTCAGCTCCTCTCTGACTGCAGTGAAATGCTTTCATCAGGTTTAAAAGAGAAATAATACTACCACAAACCTTGCTACTAACAAGGGGTTTATTTCCTGCTCATTTATCCACTCCTGTTTTTGTGTGAAATAGTCTGGGGAGTAATTTTTAATTTCTCGCCTAGTCCATAATGGCAAAATTTGAAAGAACAGAAAATTTTTGCTCCTGAGGGTCTGGATGGTCCTGAGGACTTCAAGGAAAGTAAATAGAGACATGTTGTGGTTTTGGAGATGGGTTACAAAAAGAAACATCCCAGTGTCCATGACTCCCAGCTTCTGTCCTCAGGTCATTCTGCACAGTTTGGTTGCATTTCCATCCTCACAGATGGGAGGAGGTGGTAGATCTTGTTCTTTGGGTGCACCTTGGGTGTGGGTAATCCCAAGCCAGAGTTTCAAACCTGTGGAGCAGGAGAACAAGAGCTGTGTTCCCCAAGGGAAGGAACAATTTAATTTCCAAACCCAGAGGCCAGAGCTGGGGATGGCTTTTTGTTCCTCCAAGTCCCGTTCAGAGCTGAACATGTGATCAGAAACTCATTTCCAGTTGGAAACATGCTACAGGACATCAAAAGAGGAATATTTCATCCCCTCAGAGAATAAACTTTTATGTGTGTTGCTCAGTGTAGAAAATGTCTTCTTCCTGTTGAACAGTGAAATAAAAATGACATGACTGTTTCCATTTGCCAAGAGCATTTTCAGCCTGAGCCAGCCCAAAGGCACAACTTGGTATTTTCATGTGTCAGTCAAAGCTGCTTTTCCTTCAGCTGGTGCAGGGTCCAACAATGGGCCATATGGGACACCAGGCTGTGCCAAAAGAAGAAGAATAGAGTCAGGAATAAATTATGTCAAAGTATCTTCATGTTAATTCCAAGCTCTACAGTCATCATGATGGGAGTAGCTGTAGTCGTGCCAGCCCAATCATCTTCCCTGGCAAAATTAGAAGCAGCCCAGGTATAAATATCCCTGAACTTTTGGATGTTTGGAGTGGCAGGATGAAGCCTAAAGACATGGTGATAAATTGTTTTTGTAGAAAAGTGCAAAAAATAACTGAGTTCCTGAATAGCATGAGACTGCTGTGGCTTTCTGACAATGCTTTGGTGGGCACAGTCCAGATTTCCAAAGATATCCAGGCACTTGAAATCAAGTGTTTGTGTTCCTCTACTCTGACTGAGCAGTGAGTAGTGCTGTAAATAACTGCTGTGCAAAAACAAGTGCTGTATGTGGATCTGAAGTAAAACATAGTATGTTGTTAACACACAGGACAAAAAGCTGTAATTTTAGAGGAAGACTATATTTTTGGGGGAATCAGTGGGAAATGGGTGCCTTTTGGAAAAAAACTTCCTCCTTAATCAGCAAAACTCTTGTGATCCAGAAAAGTGTGGGAGTAACAGATGGCTGATGTTTCTTTTTGTGTGGGCCAGTCAGCAGGAAAATAATAGAAGTTTGTATCTTAATGAGGAGAGAGAAGATGTGAGCCTGGAGGTACCAGAAACGTGGGAGGAGGATGCAGACAAATCAGGCTCTACCTTCCTGGTTATTCCAAGGCTTTCTCATCTGTTGCATGAAAAGAGATACAAAGAGAAAAAAAAGGATCTTGGTTCTAATTCAGAATTATGGGATCTTTTTCTGGAGCTCTTGGATTGTCCCTTTTCCACCTTCACAGATGCATGCTGGGGAGAGGAGGACCCACAGTATGTACAGAATAGGGAGTGTAGCCACAGCTTGTCTGCAGCCATAAAAGATAATGCTCTGAACCCTCTTTTTTATTATATTTTTTAAACTTTGAACATAGACTTGATAGTGGTATCAAAGGTATCTCAACTGGCTTGATCACTGCCAGATTACCAGAGAGGATGGTACAGCTCAGCATCTCCCAATTCCAAAAATTTAATAAAAAACCCCACCTTTCCTGTTTGTGCAGCACCTCTGAAGAGTCACATCCCAAGACTGTCTGACAGCTGTATATGAATGAAGCCAGTCAGTAAAGAAAATGATGGAAAAAAACAAAATTGGAAAAGAACTGTCACTGAAACATCTACTGCAGGAAGCTTTTGGACAATGCTTAAGGAAGTCTAAACATATGTGGTTTTTTGTCCTAGCTCTTTTTAAATTAAGAAAGAAAAGGAATGCTGTTGAACTCTGGAAATCAGAAATCAGAGTTTCAGGGTTGCTTCCAAAGCTGTGGGAAAGCTGCCCTTATTTCCCACACAAGCAAGGCAGGACCCTGGTGCCAATGAGTGTGAGCCAGTTACTACTCAACTATAATTAAGAGCTATCATTTCCTATTGGTTAACCAAGGAAATATTTATGGCCAAAGCTTTGTGCCAAGTACAATATTTATGACCAAGTTTTTAGCACTGGCTGCATTTTGTTAGTGCTGATTTTTGCACAGGGGACACAGATCACATTCACACTGATGTGGGCATGAAAATGAAGGCTGAAGTCATCAAGGCAGAGTCTGGAGTGAAGTCTATCTCTGGCAAAGCTCATCCTTGCCTTCACAGCAGCCTTGGTGAGGGCACTTGAGGTAGATCAGGCTCAGATCACTCTGCTCTCCATGCCTGGCTAAAATATCCATGTTCAGGGAGCTGAGGCCTGGCATGGGAGCTGTTCTAGGTCATGTCTGTGCAGTGGAATGAAGAGCTTCAAATCAGGGCACCTCCTGTGCTCCACTGATCCAGCAGGGCAGGTCCTGCACCAGAGCTCGGGGTGTTCAGCAGGTTTGTGACATTTCTCATTGCCACATCAGGCCAGGAGCTGAGGGGAGGTTGTAACTTACTTAGACACCTCATCCAGCTAATTACACCCTGTTCTTATCAGCCCTGCTTTGCCTGTAGCCTGCAGCACCCTCAGACAGGTTTGTGCTGCCTGGGAAGTTGTGATCTCTAGCTGGAGCTGACTGGGAAGAGGAAAGGATTTGTCAATCACTCAACTCCAGATTTCCTCAGTGAGTAAATTGGGCAGTGTTTGCCCTCTGGTGAGGAAGGACAAGAGCCTAATTTAGATCTACAAAGCTGAGCAGTGAAACCAAAGCTATCCTTGGAGAACAAACTTGTCTGGAGAGACATGCTTCAGTTCTCTAATTTAAAAATCCATCTTCATGGTTCTTAAGAGAAGTGAAAGCTGCCTCCTTGCTCTTTATGGGCTCTTAACAATGGAGTCTGGCATTTACAAATAAGATGTAGAGGTTCATCTGATCTGTAACATGAGCCCTTTAATAGTTGTAGAGCTGAAAGTCTTAATGAGGCCATGACTTTCTGCTTTGCTTCATTTCCTCTTCAGTGCTTGGCTCACTTTGTTTGTTCCTTGATTTAAGCACAGCCAGAACCACAAATCCTCCTGTTGCTTCATTAATAAAGATTCTTCTTTAGAAATTCCCAAGATATGTCTGAGTGAGCAACAGGAAGAGGAGAAATCCAGAGAGGAAGAAATGTCTGGATTATTGTGTTTTGTTGGCATGATGAGTCACTGGTCAGAGAAAATCAACGTGTTGCTGTGGAGGACAGAGGTGGGAACCAGTCTGGAGACAGAAGGGATGAGAGAATTCCCCCTGCCCTCCATCAGCACAGCCTGTTCAGAGGTAAATACAACTGGATTGTACACAACTGGATTCCCCAGAGCTTTGTTATGGAGTTAATCCTGCAAGGTACTGAGCTCCCTTAGCTCCCAGCCCAGCCCTGCATGAGAATTCCAAGGCAACACAAAAGGTTGATGCAGCAGGGCTCATGTGCTTGGATTCAAATCCTAATGAGCACACAGAGAGGAGGGAGAGATGCTGCATTAGCCCCACTGCCCTGCTGTGGGGTGAATATTTCCTCTTCTCCACAGCCAACTTCCAAGAGGACAAGAAGCCTGGGAGAAGACTAGATTCCATAACTGTGTCTACTGCTTTGGAAATAATAATTCCTAAGTTTACAGGCAGCATCTCTCCCTCCTCTCTGTGTACTCATTAGGGTTTGAATCATTTTACATTCCCACTCTGCTGTTTTACTGTTGTTTTACTCCCATGCAGGTGTCTTATCTCGCCGGCATGGCCAGGAGTCTCTTAGTAAAAATCTTTGATTTAGTTAAAAAACGTCCTTCAAAAAGTCTTCTGTCACTTCACAAACAAACTGAAATGAATATGAATAAGTCAGAGTCACTCTTGAGAAGCCAGCAGTACCTCGCAGGTTTCCCCAGAGGCAGAGGGAGCCTGCTGTGCTCAGACACAGCCCTGCATGTCCCTCTGCTCTGCTCATTTCGGTGCACATTTCACTGAAAGGAGATCTCTCCCCCTTCACTGTTGGTTTTCCTCCTTCTGCCTTTGCTCCACCTGAAGCCTCTGCTGATGACAAAGCAGTCAGGAACAGGAGAGGGAAATCTTTATCAGAGGAGTGTAGACAAGGAAAAAACTCAGATCCCCTTTGAATGCAAAGATGGTGTTTCTCAAGCATTCCATTAACCCACAGTGTCCCCTGTGCCTGCCCAAATGGGGAATGGGTAAGGAGATATTATCATTATTATGTCTCACTTCTGTGGATTTAAACATTCAGATGACATTTTACAAAATAAACAGAGGTCAAGGGCTCGCCCTGGAGAGCTGGCTGTGACATCCAAGACAAGATCATGAAGAGACAGAGAGCAAATTCAAAGGAAATGTGCAGTTCTAGGATTCCCTGGCAGTGCAGCTGCTTCTGCCTCCTTGAGCAGCTGAGATTTTCAATATTGAATGAGTGATGGCAGGAGAGGGGGCTTAGGCACTGTTTATGTGCACCTCTCAGGGACCTTCAATCTGCTGCTGTCAGTGTCTTTTGTAGAATAAAAATTGTTTGAGAAAGGGTTAAAGCAGACAAGAGATTTACAGGAGTGCAGAATGCAAGGAGGCACAGTCAAGACATACCAGATCCTTGCAAAATCATGGAATTCCACTAAATGACCTAAAACATTTGAAACTGAGCTTGTTACTGGTTTGCCCTTATTCCAAGGACACGTCTGAGATTTCACTGAAAACCTTGGGGAAACACTGCCTTGTTTCTGTTTTGCTCAGTTTACAATCTTCAATAGCTGGGATGTTTGAATCAGTTTCTGTGAACATCTGGATTACCCAAATTATCCACATCTTTTTCAGACAAAGGAAGACAATAATAATGAGGAGGCTCAGAGCTGGGTCCCTGGAAATGAGGCTGGAGTCGCAGCTTTCTGCCACAATAAAAAAAATCATTAAAACCTTTAAATGGCATCTTTTGTTCCAGTCAGAGTCCCTTGCACATGTACCAGTGGAAGTCATCGCCTTCCAAATACACACAGGAGCTGATGGAAATTTTGTTATGGCCCAATGATGCAGAAAGAAACTGGCAGGGAGATTTAACAAGGTCACTTCAAGGCACAGAAACCTCTGTAAAATATGCTCTTTCCCCACACGGCCAGGGAGGTGAGGGATAAAACCTTCACTCGTAGGAAACGGTGATTTACGATTAATTTCCAAAAGAAGGAAATCCTTTTTTAATCAAAATAATTTATAGGGTTAATCTACAGGCAGTGTTTGCTCGCCAGCACGGAAAGCCAGGCAAGGTGAAGATGGATGGGGTTTGTCCATGGGATTTGAATCAGCTCTGCACAGGAGGGCCTGTAGTCAAGGATACCTGTATTATTTATGGCCAAGGTTTTCAAAAGGGAATAGTTGATCTTGCATCCCTTGGGTTTGGTCACTGAGTGTGTGACCTGGGCAGAGTATCAGCCTCCCTGAACAATAGCTTTTAAAATGCTATTCCCCACAACATATTTGCTGTGTTTGGTGCTTGTGGCTGGGTGTAGGTGGGCAGAAACCCAGGATTCCCTCATTTAATGCTGCTGGGTTGGAACCAAACAGGGCTGGACCTGACAAGGAGTGCAAGAACCTGCAGACATCAGATTCCACAGAAAAAAGGGGTTTAAAGGAATATTGGGTGGTTTTTTCCTGGTTGTTTTTGGGAATGTGTGGCTGCAGTAGGTGACAGTGATGCTCTTTTAGCCCCAGTGAGGAGTGATTGCCCCTCTGCTCCCCTCTTGCTGGAGGTGCTCAGTGCTGCACAGGACTTGGCTCTCAGGATGTATCCCACACTTCAGCTCCGAGTTAATTTGATCTCACATCTGCTGCTTATTAAATTAATGCTGGATGGTTCCCTGGAATGAGCACTATAGATTTTTATAGCATATCACAGGTGCTCAGGTGCTGCAGGACTCTGAAAGCAAAGCAGAAAACTGTACAGGAATCCATAAAGTGGGAAAATATGGTGTGATTTGTCACTGGAAATAGTGACAATTGTTGAGGAAGAGATGAGATAAGAAAAACAAGACAAGTCGAGTTTGGTACTACACTGATGTTATTTATAATCTCACTACAGACCTAATTTCTCTTGTGACTTTAATCCTCCCCATTTGCAGCGAGCAATCTATTATATTGCAAGATATTTGAGATGCTTTGGGAGTAGGGAAATTATTATACATAAAATATGTAGCTAATATTATTAGAACAGACTTTGATTAATTTTGCAGCTGGCAACATTACCCCTGCCTGAAAATTAAATCCATTCGCTATCCGTGTGGAAGTAATTGTGTTAATATCAAAGCTCATTTTAAAATGGAATGGGGAGAGTTTCACTCCACATCTCCCATGCAAGGAATCAGGGATGTGAGATGAAGGGCTGGAGTGATAATTCCTTGCTAACACAAGGAGTTATCCTCTCCTGCACCAAATTTTCAAGACTTCAGCAGAGTTTTTTGTGATGTATTTGAGGTACATTCAAGCATACAGACATACTCAGGTGACCTTGTCTTGGTCTCACCTTTGATTTGCAATATTGCCTGGGGGCAGACACTGATATTTGAATTTGTACTACGTGTTTGCATAGCACCAAGCACAGCAGAGCCCTGTTCTCCTGGGCAGGTTCATCACCCCAGTAATTACTGACAGCAAAGATACGTGCCCAAGCCAGAAATATCTCAGTCTAATTACACTGGAGTGATTTTGAAAAGCAGTTGGACGAGATTAAAGAGACAGCTTTCGTTAATTAAGAACTGTTTGGGCTTCCGGTGCTCTAAAGATCCAGCTGGCCCTATATCCACCTCTGGCTGCAGCTGGGCTCTGGATCCCCCCCTTTATTTCTCCTGCAAAAGTTTCCCTCCCTGCAGCCTGTTTGCTGGAGCGCAGGGATTCTCTCCTCCTCCTCCTCCTAAGCAGGAGGTGGGCTGGTCTGACTACATTAAATATACAAACACACTGTGCTCGCTCTCTGCTCCAGAGGCATCATCGGTGGCCCAACAGCAGCAACATCCGAGCAAAGGCTGCCCCAAGGGCTGGGGGAAGGCTGAAAGCAGCAGCAGCAGCAGCAGCAAATAAACCAGCAGCCCCGTAGGAAAGGGGAGAGGAGCAGCAGGAGAGCCCAGGGAGGCTGAGCATCCCAATCTCCTCACAGGAGCTCTCTGCAGCCCCTGCGCATCACTTGTGAGAATCCGAGCAGCAGTGTCCCGGGAAAGAGCATCCTTGAGGAGGAAGAGCTGGAAATCACTCAGAAGAGAGAAGAAAACAAAGCACCAGCTGTTTTCCCTTCCCAGAGGGAGCGAGGGAGGAAGGAGTTTGGGGGAATGAACCTGGAGGATCCAGAGACTCAGAGCGGAAAAGTTGCCCTGGCGGGAGACTCTGCACACTAAAGCTCTGCTCCACGATGGGATTTCTCGTGCCCAAGGGAAACCTCCTCCTCCTGCTGTGTGCCAGCATTTTCCCCGGTAAGTTTGAGAAAGCTTTTCTCCCCCTGCTCTGCTCTTTAGTTCTTTTCTCCTTTATCCCTCTCAAAGACACACTGCAGACCAGTCCCTGTCAACACAGAATTTCCCTGACTCCTCCACCCTTCTGCCCCATCATTTCTGCCCCCTTGAACAGCAGCCTCTGCCGAGCAGCGCTTTGCCTTTATTTTCTGCTCCTTGTCTGATGTGATGGAGAAAGGGTTAAAGCCACGGTGGGAAGGGGACAGGAGGGAGAATCCAGGCGGGGGCTCAGCATCCTTCTCCTTGCCTGGGCTTTTCTTCCCTGGGTAAAGTGTGTTAATGTGTCTCGGGGCTACAGCTCCGGCTGGGCAGAGCGCAGCCAGCGCTCAGCTAATGCTTCCCTTTGTATAATCCAGGGCAGCTAGACACTAAGTAGAAGCCATATTCCACGAGGGATGAGGAGAGAGCCCCCGGCTCCCTCTCCTCTCTGTCTGGCACAGCCGGCACAGGAGAGCAGCTCCTCCGACAGCCCCTGGATGGAACGTGGCTTTAATTTTTAATAACCACCAGGCACCTCCGACAGCTCCTGGAGCCTACGTGCAGGGTCAGGGCTGCTCCTTGCAGCCTCCAACTTTTAAAGTTATGCTTGAGCAAAACCGGGATCTTGTTATCCAACTTGTGATCTCCCCTATCCTCTTCCTTCCCCCATTGTTTTTGTGAAACACCCACCAAGAAGGTTAAAGAGCTGAATTTCAGCCTCCCTTTTTCTTTTTTTTTTTTTTTCCTGATGCATTTGATGCCAGTTTTTGTGTAAATCTGATCGAAAATCCTTACCTCCCAGCAGAAGGCTGCTTTTTCCTTTCTGGCTTGCCCTTCTAGCATCCCTCTTCCCTGCCTGCAGACTCCAGTGCTAGAAACTTGCCACGGAGTGGCCATAAAAATTAGACCAGATTCAGGGAAGAATGGCTCATGTAGTGTTTTCTAAATGCTATTACTGGTGCTACCACTTTTTTCAGACCAATCCTGCTCTGCAGTAGTGGGTGAATAGAGTGAGGAATACCTGGCAATGCCTGGGATAGAGAGGAGGCAAATCACCCAAACAGCATCACCCATGTGTTCCCAAGTTCCCATCACTGGGGTTTGCAGGATTTTCCCTCTGAGAAGGTTCCAGTTATCCCATCCCTTGGACCTGCAGGTGTTTCATGCCCCCATTCCTTCCCCACAGCCTTTGGCCACGTGGAGACCCGAGCCCACGCAGAGGAGAGGCTCCTGAAGAAACTCTTCTCTGGTTATAACAAGTGGTCACGTCCTGTCGCCAACATCTCGGACGTTGTCCTCGTCCGCTTTGGCCTGTCCATCGCCCAGCTCATCGATGTGGTGAGTGCAGCCTTTGGGCAGCCAGAGGCCATGATTAGCCAGGCTGGGGCTCAGGGAGAGGCTCCTGGTGCGTGTGGGTTTGACTGGCTGATCCAGGGTTGGGTTGGGAAGATTTTGCCCTCAGCAGAGAAGAGTGGTCATGCAGACAGACCTGGTGGAACAATGGGTGACTCATGTTCATCATGAGTAGATCCTTTATTCTTCATTTACTGTAGGCAAAATCCCAAATTCCCTGTCAAAACGCACAGGACCAATCACTTCATGGCAGTGGAGCCACTGGCATAAATGCCAGAGAATTCTGGCAAGGGAATAAATCAAATTCCTAATTTAGAATTTGAGCCATGATCATTAACACTAATTTACACAAGCTAACTGGGACAGTGCTTTGCACACCTTGGGAAGAGAGATTGACTGAAAAAGTTTCTTCAAATGAAAGTTCTGATGGTTTTTAGCTAATCTGGCAGATATTAAGAAGAAAATTCTTTCTGAATGTTTGCTCAAATAGAAGCTACACGTGTGCAAACTGTACATGCTCTGTACCAAGCAGAGTGCTCTGCACGCAGACCGATGTGCACTGAAATGGTATTTAAGGGATTATTCTGGCACAGTATGTTGGGGTCAAGTGTTGGAGGTCCCTGCAGGGCTGCAGATGTTAGATACACTGGCAGGCTTTAGAGCTTGTGCAGACCTTGCTCCTGAGTTTTTTCTCCTTCCTGTCCCTGTTTGCACTTCCCAGCACAGTGTCTGTGCAGCTGCACATTCCCTGACCAGGTATCAGCGTGGCTTTCATAGAATAGTTTGGGCTGGAATGGACCTTTAAGCCCCTGATTTTTCAGAAAAGAGGACTCCCTGTCACTTTTTGCTGCTGTCATGTGGCAGAGTGAAAGGGGTGATAATGCCCCAGCCCTGGAATCATTCAGGACCAGGTTGAATGAGGCTTTGATCAGCCTGGTCTAGTGGAAGGTGTCAGTGGGGATTGGAACTGGATGAGCTTTAAAGCCTCTTCCAACACAAACCATTCTGTGATTTCTATGACAATGGAAAGAATAATGCAACTTATAGGCATAAATGGTGTGACACAATCCTAACAGATGACGCTCCACACTGTTTTTATATTGAGATCAGAGTTTTGAGATGCAAAGGAAACAGCTTAGATGGTGCAGGAGGAGGGGAATCAAAGCCACCAGTTGCTGGGGAGTCTCATCTCCTCTAGCAGAACCATCAACTTCCAGCTTTGCAGCACAGAAATGATCTCCTATTCCCCTCCTCGCTCTTACGTCAGCCTGAGGGATCCAGGGCTGTTTGCAGTTGCTAAAGTTGAAGTTGTATGGTTCTCATCTGAATAATTGATAAGACTAAAGATGAGACATTAGTGAGTGTGGAGGCATGAGAGAGACTTTCCATTATGCAGCTGCTGAATTGTGGAAGAGGGAGGATCGATACACCTGCTCGTTGTGCTTTCCCAGTTTACTTAAGAAGGATTAATCTTCTTAAAATCATGTCAGTGGTTAGAAGTGTAAGCAGCAGGCAGAGCAGTGCTGGGACCTGTGGGCATGGCTGGAGGAGAGGTGCCACCCTCCTGCCCCAGGTGACACTCCTGCCACCACTGCCACTCCTCAGCTCCTCTCCCCCTTCCCGACAGTGACAGTTTTGGTGCAAACCCCACTGCAGTTGCTAGACTCAACGCTCAGCTCCCAACGACAAGGAGTCTGAAAGGGAAATCAGAGCTGTATTCAAAGCCTGGCTCCTGCTGACAAAAGCTGAGGGCAAGGGAGCAGAAATCAATGGGGAACTCAACATCCCTGCATGTCCTTACCTCACCCTGGAGCACTGAGGGTTTCCTGAGCCCAGAAATAAGTGGGAAGAGTTCAGGAATGTGTCCAGGAGCAGCCACTGAGGGACACACTTGGACTCCTACACCTGTGTGTCTGCAGGACCTCATGTGCTGGGTTCACCTGGGGAAGAGGGGACAGGTAGTGCAACACCCTCATAGCTGCAGAGTCACTGCTGTGCTCCAGGGTGGCTCCCTGAGGAGCATCCAGCTGAGCCAGCTGAGGAGGAACTCACTCATTAGCACACTGCTAACCCTTCTGAGGTAATCCCATGGGACTGGAGCTGAGCTTCACTCGGGTCAGGAGGGTGGCAGAGCCTCCGGTGTGGTGACAGGCAAGAAGGAACTTTCATTGGGGGTGGTTCCCAGGAGGAAAATTCCAGTAAAGAGCAGCAGCTGCACACTGGGGTGCCCACTGTAGAGGCTGTGGTGTATTTCTTCAGGTGCTTGAATTGCAAAGTGGGAGGAGAAGCAGGTTCTCAAGGATTGGTCCAGGTCATGGCATTCTTTATCTCCCATGTCCCATCAGCACCCAAGGAAGCAGCTGGGTATTTTCTCTCCCTTTGTTTCTCACTGGAGTCTTTTTGAATTCCTCCTTCCTCTGTGTGCTTCTGATCCCCAAACCCTGAGGAGAGAATCTCTGATCAGGTTTTACATCTGATGCCACAACTGCAATGAGGAGGCTCAGGGAGGAGGAGGCAGAGCTCCCCCCAAACCTCCTGGGTTTTAATGTTCACAATCAATCCTGAGCTGCCACAAGAGCAAGGTTAATGATGAGCAGTTTGCTGTCAAATGAGCCCTGCCAACTCAGCTGGGTTTGATGCCAACCGAGGCAAGAGAGAAAAAAGAACCACACAAATAAACCCTGAGCTCTGGTGGGACACTTCAGCCAGACCAGCACTGGGCTCTGCCCCATGTAATTCATCTGAGTTACTCACAGAGGGCACAAAAGGCAAACAGCAAACAGTAATTAACTCTGCTTCAGAGCTGCCAGCATTATAGCTGCCTGACATTATTTAAATACAGGTGTGCAGTCCTACCTTTCCATAATATTTGTACTTAGAGTTGGGGAAAATTCCACCCTTTGATGGGAATACACCAGGCTGCCCAAGTGTTCCATGTCAGCAGAGCAGCTGGGGCTTGTTCAGAAAACACAATCCACAGTGCCACCAGTTCATGCATTTGGTAGGAGAAATGCTGCTGAGCTTCTGGTTTCCAGAAGTGTGTCCATGGATAATGTTTCACAGGAGAACACCCTTGCAGATGGAGCTCAGCAGTGGAATCCATCACTCATGTGTGAGTAATGGTTTTTATTTCCATCACTCCCTTCCTGCAGTGCTCAGGTCAAAGGCAGGCTGGGGAGTTTTTTCCTCTACCTGGTATCATCATCCCAGGCTGAATCCATCAGCACTGAGGAAAATCCCAACAAATTCCAGTCCATCTGCTCACAGGATTGCTTAGGTTGCAGGCTCAGCTGTTCAGTGGTATCAGACAGCTGTGCCCTGTCCCATGTCAAATGACAGAAACATCTGCTTTTTTATTTCCAAGATGGAACTTAACATTTATTGCAGAGGTGATTTGTAATTACATAAATGAAATACAATTAACAGAAATTAAGAGTGTCCTTTGGGCCACTTCATCTGCTCCTGTAACCAACATCTGATCTTGCATTTCAGGACGAGAAAAACCAAATGATGACCACGAATGTGTGGGTGAAGCAGGTGGGTGCCTCCAAATATGTGTTTTTCCATGTTCCTTTTCAGTTTTTCAGCTGAGCTCTCCCAGCTTTGTAACCACCTCGTTTTTGGCAGGAGTGGCACGACTACAAGCTGCGCTGGGACCCCCAGGAGTATGAAAATGTCACATCCATCCGAATCCCCTCAGAGCTCATCTGGAGGCCAGACATTGTCCTCTACAACAAGTGAGTGTGAGCACAGAGGGCAAACCCATCCTTGCAAAATTTCTCTGCTCGTGGGGTTAAAAATGCTTCCTGCAGTTATGCCTCTTTATTTTGGTCTTTGTGGTTGGATTTCATGTAGATTCTATAGAATCTGTCCCACACGTGGTTTAAATGACATGACTGGAATTCACCACAAGGGCTTTGCTCTCCTAATGATCCTTCCTCTGTGCAGCCAGTTTTGTTGGGGGATGTCAGGTATTGTTTCCTCTTCACGTGTCAGGTGCACAATTAAACTGGATTTGAGCTTTCAGTCCTCTTCAATTTCATTTCACCCAGGAGCTCTCCCCTAATTTATCACCATCAACTGGAAAAGCCAATTACTGAGGATGAGCTTAAATAAGGAAAATATGCTGGAACATGTCAGGCTTGTGCGTCTGCAAACACAGGTTTCAGGTCAGCTAAATACCATTCTCTAGTGATTCCTCAATAGGTATTTGTTTCTCATCCCAGAAGCTTAGAATCTGTCTCTTGTGTGGACACTTCCTAGGGAGCAGGAGGTGTTTTTTTTCTTTCTTTCTTTCCTTTGGAGCCTGTTGATATTCTTAGAAATGCTGTTTTCTCTCTGGAGCTCCCACCACAGCTCTCCAATCTCCCAGGACTGGAGATATCCCAGTCTCCCACCCCAGCACAGGCTCCAGAGAAAACACTTGCTGCAGGCATCAAACAAAAACATCTTTATATGTGGCTAACACTCAGAGAAAACCCTCACAACAGCAGCCAGGCTCAGTTTTAATAAATAGTTGCCTGGTTCTAGCTTGATATGATTTTGCTTCTGTTTTAAAAACCAAAATAAATGGCTGAAGCAGGGATCTGCCCAGGGGATTGTGATTTTTGGAGGCTACAGAGGCTGTTATCTTTCCCATTAGCTCGTTTCTGATCCTCAGTGGTGTGGAGTGATTGCAAACCTCTTGGAAATCACTGCATCCTCCCTGAGCACCTTTCGGAGATTAGCCCAATGGAAATGACTCATCCAGAGGCACTTGGACCTTCCTGCCCTACAGGGACACACTCTGAGCATGGATATTGCATTGCAAGTGCCTCACTTGGCAGCCAAGGAAGGTGTTCACAGCTTCCACTGGGGGAAAAAATAATGTCCTTGTCATTCTCATTGCTTAATTAATGACAATGGCAAGGTTTATTATTTCTGGAGCCTCTGGTGGTTGTGGTGGCTAAAGGAAATGGTGTGGCACAAATCCCCACCTTTGAGTGTCCTCCCATTATTTTGCTGGAGCTACTGGAACATAAGAACCTGATGTGTCACCTCAGCTCCTGCTCCCTTGGCTCACCACGGCTGAAGAGAATGATCCATGCAAGGAGGGGCCTGGAAATGAAGAATCACTCACAAAATTACTCACAGAATGGTTTGTGGTGAAGGAGATCCTAAAGATTGTCTCATTCCACCCTCCTGCTGTGGGCAGGGACACCTTCCACTAGTCCAGGATGCTCAAAGCCCTGCCTGACCTTGCCTTGAGCACTTCCAGGGATGGGGAGGCTTCCAGAAG
Source organism: Lichenostomus cassidix (assembly GCF_008360975.1). Taxonomy (NCBI): domain Eukaryota; kingdom Metazoa; phylum Chordata; class Aves; order Passeriformes; family Meliphagidae; genus Lichenostomus; species Lichenostomus cassidix. Next base: position 5,897,993 of record NC_139500.1, on the reverse strand, counting down.
GAGACATTGGTATCTTTTAGTGCTCTGGACATTTGGGGATTTCATGCTGAAGACATTCCCCAGATGTCCATGGACATCCAGACCTTGAGCTGGGCAGCCTTTGGCTCCTGCTCCTCACCTGCTCTGCCCCTCTGCCCTGTTGTAGATCACTGCTGCTTGTCTCTTGGGTCTCTAAAGGGATCCAGGGATCCAATCTCCAGCCACAGCAGCTACTGCAGAATGTGCTTCTCATCCTCTTCTGGGGTGTGAGACCTTCAGTCCTGCTCACCATATCACTCTGACCTCCAGCAGCACATCTGACTGCCTGGAGACCTGCTCACACAGGGAGATCTCATGCCCCAGCTCCCCAAACCCAAGCTACTTCCCTCCCTTGATCCATACTTAGCATTAATAATCATGCATTCATCTGTTGGTTGTCATGAGTCTATCATGCATTTTTAATTGGTTACTTTATCCATGAATTAAACATGGATGCAGGCTCAGCACCAGACACTAGTGGATTCCATCAATTCCATATATCTTTACATCAATATTTCCCTGTGCTCTTACACAAACTGTTTTCCACCCTGAGATGTTCTTCTCTCTCCCACCCAACCTCCTACCAAACACATCTGGAGCTGCAGTCAATGTCTTTATCAGGTTTCACATTTTTCAGGGACTGCAGGGCAAATGCAAGGCAAACCCTGCAGACTGATGGGACACCAAGGTGAGGCTCTTCTGCACAGCATTTCACCAACTGCATTCCCAGCCACAGCTTCTCCTGCTGGGCATCTCAGCTGGAAATGACAGTGATTAGTCGTGGGGATGCTAACGAGGAATCCATCTCATGTTTTACATATATATATGGGTAGTTTAGAGGGAGTTTAACATAGCTGCAACTAATTCTGGATTTTTAAGAGCAAATGAATGTGCAAGGAAACCTTGATGGAAGAGAGTGGGAGGTCACACTGACCTTTTGCACTCTTCAGGCTTTTTAGTGTGATCTGATTATTGCTTATCACATGCTCTGGCAGAAATAAGATATTTCTGTTCGGGATGGAATCCTTTGGAAAAGATTATACAAATAACCTTTCTGTTTTCATCTTGGGTTATATGCAGAAATGGTAAAATTTAAATTGATTTCAGATTAAGATCTTTAAGGAAGCCTAACCCTTTGTTATGAGGTTACTCTCATATCTTGGCTCATTATTGTAAAAAACCCTTCCATTTCTGCACTCTAGAGGCCCAAATTAAATCAGTAAACTCAGCTGGTTTGGCCTACAGAGTAAATGTAGTTGTCAACATTCATAAGGAAACTAAAACCAAATTAACAACCTACAGGGAAATTAATATGCTGTTGAATTTTCAGGCTTGATGAGATAAGTTCCAAGGCTCTGCAAATAGTTTCTACTGGATGTGGCATAACATATGTATAACAGAGGAATATGAGTTCATAGTGAAGTGACAAAGCCTCCTCTTTGCCAAGAAACCAGACTGCTCCTTATCTGAGGTTGTAAAGGCTCTTCAGGCACCACCTAATCATTTCTAAATTAATTATCTCATCCTTTGCATTGATTTGTTTTTCCATTCATGAATGGCTTGGAAGCATGTTTTAGTTTTTCTTTGTATATTTGAAGTATAAAAAAAAATTGTATTTTTCCTCTAATAAGGCAATAAGGTCTTAGAAACCCCTGAAAGCAGAGGTTTGCATCCAGGTGCTCCAGCTGCTAAAGGCTGCCCAGGGTAATTCAAGACTGTGTCCTTGAGCCTAATGCATGGTCAGGGAACTTGAAATGTGAGCTCCACTGACTGGATTTCAACTGGATAGTCATGGTGATATCACAGCATTTGTCTTCTCCAGCCTGATGATTGTAAAACCTGGGAGGAAGCTGAGAATTCAAAAGCTTATTTTTTTCTCTGTTTTTCCTGGTGTTAACTGTTCCAGAAAGTAATCCCTGCCTTAGACTCCACACTTACAGGAAAAAAAGAAATAAAAGAGACAGGATCAGATGTGAAGGAAAATCAAATACGAATTTCTGTAATCAGAGGTAGGAAATATCTTGAGGAATTCACCCACTGGTAAAATGGACACAAAGGCATTACTGGACTGGCTTAGAAGATCATTGGCAGGCAGCTTTTGAAAATCATGGAGAAGCAAAGAATTCTTTTGAACTGTACTGTGGCAGCTTGTTCTGGTGAACTGTGCTGTGATGTTTGCAAGCAGTTACTTTCATGGAGTAACACTGCCTTTGTGACTCATCCCAAAGCTCTTCGGAGGAGAAATACCAAAAGATGCCCCAGTCTAACCTTTAAAATATTGGAAACATTCTTGACCTTTTTCTTTGTGTGCACTGGGACAGATCTCATCGTTGTGCACCAGTTGTATTTCTAATAGGCCCTAAAAAAATTACTAATTCACCCTTCAGCTTTCCTGATTCTTCTGGGAGGTTCAGTGGTTGTGTGTATTTGTAGTTACCATCTGGTAGCCCAAAACAGTAGTTAAACTAAATATTTTCTGGTTTGCTTTTGGAGAGAATTTCATTATTACCATTACAGAAATATCTCTTTAATGTCTACCAAAAGGGTACAGGGTCTTAATACTACAATTTTTCTTAGTTACTGCTCTTTGATGAAAAATGCTTTAAACGAGGGCATTCTGCTATATCCACACATGTATATAGATAATTTCCAGGATTTTAAAGCTCTGTTTGGATTTAAATTGCATCATTAGAAATTAAAATAAATGTGTGCCTCATTTACATGCATCCTGAAAACACTTAATTTTGTGAGATGATGTATCACCCAACTGCAGGAAAATGGAGAGTAGCAAAAGAAAATAAAAATTCTCCGTCAGCAGAGTTTTTTAATGAAACATGGCTGGTGGATGTCAGTAAAACAATGCCATCCTTGAACCCCTATAAACTTGGAGACTTAAAAGAGCAACCTTTATTCTCAAAATGAGAAATCAAGGGCTGCAGCACAAAGCAGCTTTTTCCTTGGGAAAAAAAAAAGTAACTATCCTCTCTCTTGGAGTGCACTGCTATGCTTGACATGAAAATGAAAGTTCTTTTTTGCTGACAAATTTTCAAAGTTGTCAGGTCAGAGTAACCAGGAGAGCCTGACTATCTCAATTCCCCAGTTCTTGTGGTGTTTACCTTGCACTCCCGCCTTCTCCCAAATGGCTTTTCATGACAACTGTCACAACAGAATGCCCTCCACTGAGCAACATGGGAATGTGCTGCTGCTCTGGAGGAAAGTCTGCAGATTTTCTTTGTCCCACCACATCAGGTCTCCCACCTTCCTGTCTAAGGAAATATCCACGTGGTGCAGTCAGGGCTGTGGGGTTTTCCCAATTTTCCAGCAGAACACAGGGTTTCCCCAATCTCCCGACTGCAGGCTGTGTTTGCAGTTGGTTCTCTCACCTTCATCCCTTGGAGGAGACTGGGGAAAGACTTTGGAAGGCACTCAACAGCCAGCTGACCTTGTTTGCTCCCTCTCTAGTGTGGAATCAAAGTCTCACCCAGGATGGGAGAGAGAATCTCTCCAGGCTCTCCTGCATGGGCACAGCTTCCAATCCAGTAAACATATGCTTGAAGGTCCAGTGTGGGTGGAAAGCTTGGGGAAGGAGGCAAAAATGTATGGATGCATGAAGGATGAGACAAGTGGGAACACTGCCTTTGCATGATATAGCTGGCTGGGATTTATTCCGTGAAAACAGCATAGCTAATTCACCCTGCTTACAAATTTCTCTACACTGAACTGCAATGAGAAGTCCAAACACACCCAGTAAAGTCAGGAATTACTTCACAGTCCTGCTAGGGTGGTAAGGCAGGAGCATCCCAGGGTGTTCTATGGCTCCTCAGAGTCAATAGCTGACTAAATCCAAGGAGCTGTTCTGCAGCTCTTTTCACTCCTGCCATGGCACTGCAGGCAAAACCCAGCCTGGGATGTGGAGCCAGTGCTAATTGTAATAATATTTGAGCCAAAGAGGACCCAGGATGAAGTTGGGTTTGTTAGGCAAGGAATCAAAAATTTAAAAAATCGGTTCCTCACCAAAAAGCAGATAATTTACAGAAATAAGTGACACACAAGGTCTGCAGCATCACAATGGTTCCATCTACACTTGAAGAAAAGGTGTGTGGCTGGTCACAGAGAAAAACTGCCAGGCAAGGCATTTCTGGGTATGAAACACATTTACATGAAATATCATCATTCCTGGATGACATTTTAGCAAGGGTTTTGTGTTCTTCTCCAAGAGTTTTCAAAGGAAAAATCACACCTGTTTTGTTTACCCAGCTACTTACTCGCTGGTCTACCTGAGAAGGGAAACACTCAGAGTGGATGCTTGTAAAATCCCTTTTCTCTAATAAGATCTAATTATAAATATTGGTCCATTAATGAGCGATTTAATCATGCCTTAGAGATATCATTAAATGCTGAATTGGATTCCGTATTCCTATTGAGATTTAAAAAGAAAACCACTGAGAACAGCAAGCACTGGACTGTCACTTGCTGTGCATGTTCCATGTCTCAATCTGGCTTTACTTTGCTCCTGGCAAAACCCAGGAGAAAAAAAAAAAAGGTTGGTTTTCATCCAAATCACATTTTCTGGAGTGTAAAGTAGATTTAAGAAAGAAGAGGTAAGAAAAAAGCTGTGTGGATTGTACAGTGACGTTGCTCAGGTTTGTTTGCTTTGGAATAGATCCCAGTGCTGATTTTGTCTTAATTCCTTTGTGACAATCTAGGTTTGTATGTGGTTTCCACTTCCCTTTTTTTTTTAAAAAAAAAAAAGCATTTTAAAGCTTTAGAAAGAAATCCAGTTTAGAGGTCAAAAGGTACTGCGTCCTTTTGTGTTCTTTGGTTTTCCCAAAATCTGCCACAGTATAGAAACAAAGAAGAGTTTAGTAAAACCTGGTTCTCCACCACACAAGAACTCTGAGTTTATTTTTCCATTCATTCAAGCAACCTAAAAAGTTGTCTCAAAGACATCTGGGCTGTGATCCTGAGGATTGAGGACATATTCCATCTCTGGCCAGAAGTCGCTTTGGCCAAGGCAGCTCACAGAGGGACAGATCCTGCCAGCATTTCCTACAATGAACAATGCTACACCAGTCTCTCTTTTAGAATGTTTCACAGGGCAAGAGGAAATATGTGAGGTGAATTGTGAGCCACTGGATCAGGCTGCCCAGAGAAGCTGTGGCTGTCCCATCCCTGGAAGTGTTCATGGCCAGGTTGGACAGGGTTTGGAGCAACCTGGGATAGCAGAAGGGAAAAAAAAAAAAAAGAAACATCCATGGCAGGGAGCTGAAATGAGATGGTCTTTAAGATCCTTATCAACCCAAACCATTCAATGATTCTATGAAACTATGATTTATTTTTTTTTATTTTGCTTATAAATGAATGGATGGACTCCTAAGGAAATGAATTTAGAAAGTTCCTCTGCCTTCTGCAGCTTGAGGAGCCCTGCTGGATTCTCCCTGTGCTGGTGATCTTGCTGCTGGTGAGGAGGAGAGGTGTGACCCTGGTGGCAGTGTGGCTGCTGTCGGGGCACATCTGGGTGCTGGAGCAGCAGAGCAGGGCTCAGGGATTTTGCCAACTGCTGGGAAAGCAGCTTCAGGCTGGGCTGGCTCCAGCTGGAAGGGCTGGGCAAGAGCAGAGAGCTTTCTATCTATATCAGCCTGAATAATTCATCTCAAGTTTTTAGCAGAAGCTCTCTTTGCCTGCTCAGCCTCCCCTTTGTCTGGCAGTGCTGCTGTTTGTAACTCAGCTTCTTCCTCCAAAAGCCTGGAAAATACAATCTTTTCATGCTATTCCAGTACAAACTGCTGGGCTGTTTTCTATTTATCTGATACCACCTCAGACCCCAAATGAGAGTCCTTGTGAGAAGACACCACAAAAGACAGTTCTCTTCCTGACTGGGAAATCAAAAGATTACAGTTGATTATTCCTATTAATAGGATGTCCCTGTTATTTTTCACGTAAAAGACTGAATGATTACCCAACACTCTTTCATTTTTAGCAGCTGTCGCAAATAATTCCTCAGAGCCCACAGCTACACTACCTGATAGCACTTCCTCCCACCTCTCTAAAGCAAACCAACCCATTTCAGAGCCCTTTTGGGACACCTTTGGGGAAAATCTGTGTACAATTACACCAAGAAACTGACTTATGCCAGGGAAAGGCTGACATTTGCATGCATTCCAGGGCTTGTGTAAGTCAACAGAGCTCAAAATCCATTGGACAGTCGATGGATCCAGTGTTTGCACATGATGTGCCTCTTGCATCTCTCAGGTGCCCTGAGTGTATTTTTGGGAACCAGGCACTAAATACCCTATTTCCTTACAGACTTGACATGCCCTAGAGAAGTCTTAGCTTTTTTTATCTTCCATCTGTCCCCAGTGCTGATGGTGACTTCGCAGTCACCCACCTGACCAAGGCTCACCTCTTCTACGATGGGAGAATTAAATGGATGCCACCAGCCATCTATAAAAGCTCCTGCAGCATCGATGTCACCTTCTTCCCCTTCGACCAGCAAAACTGCACCATGAAGTTTGGCTCCTGGACCTACGACAAAGCCAAGATAGACTTGGTGAGCATGCACAGCCACGTGGACCAGCTGGACTACTGGGAGAGCGGGGAGTGGGTCATCATCAACGCTGTGGGCAATTACAACAGCAAGAAATACGAGTGCTGCACGGAGATCTACCCTGATATCACTTATTCCTTCATCATCCGGAGGCTGCCGCTGTTCTACACCATCAACCTGATCATCCCCTGCCTGCTGATCTCCTGCCTCACCGTCCTGGTCTTCTACCTGCCCTCCGAGTGTGGAGAGAAGATAACCCTGTGCATCTCCGTGCTGCTGTCCCTCACTGTGTTCCTGCTGCTCATCACCGAGATCATCCCGTCCACCTCCTTGGTCATCCCTCTGATTGGGGAGTACCTCCTGTTCACCATGATATTCGTTACCTTGTCCATCATCATCACAGTCTTCGTGCTCAACGTGCACCACCGCTCCCCACGCACCCACACCATGCCTGACTGGGTCAGGAGGGTATTCCTCGACGTGGTCCCACGGATCCTCTTCATGAAGCGTCCTTCCACCGTGAAGGACAACTGCAAGAAGCTCATCGAGTCCATGCACAAAATCACTAACGCGCCCAGGCTTTGGTCAGAGATTGATGTGGAGCCCAACTTCACTACCTCATCCTCGCCCAGCCCCCAGAGCAACGAGCCATCGCCCACCTCCTCCTTCTGTGCCCACCTCGAGGAGCCAGCCAAGCCTCAGCCCATCTGCAAGTCGCCCTCTGGGCAGTACTCTGTGCTGCGCCCAGAGCCCGTCCAGGTCACCTGCTCCCCTCCACAGCCCTCCTGCCACCTCCTGAGCGACACCCAGGCCACCTCTGTCTTGAAAGGCAGGTCGCTGAGTGTCCAGCAGATGTACAGCCCCAACAAGGCTGAGGAGGGGACTCTCCGCTGCAGGTCCAGGAGCATCCAGTACTGCTACCTGCAGGAGGACTCTTCCCAGACCAACGGCCAGTCCAGCGGCTCTCCAGCATCCCAGCGGTGCCACCTCAACGGGGAGCAGCCCCAGCACAAACCCCCTCAGTGCAAGTGTAAGTGCAAAAAGGGAGAGGCAGCTGGCACAGCAGCCCAGGGGAGCAAGAGCCACGGGGCCAAAGAGCAACACCTCGTGCTGATGTCGCCTGCCCTGAAGCTGGCAGTGGAAGGAGTTCACTACATCGCAGACCACCTGCGGGCAGAGGATGCTGATTTCTCAGTGAGTATTCCAACCGAGCCTGCTCTCCTTCAGGAAGTCAAAAACGACCTGCTAAGGGAGCCACAGCAAGCCTTGAGCTGTGCAGAGTGTGTGCATGCTGAGGCAGGCTCAGCCAGCCCTCTGTTGTGTGTTTTGGCCACTGTAGGCACAGGTGGAGATGTCCTTGGGGTCTTGGTATGAGGGTCAAGGGGGTGGCACGACCAGGTCATGCTCAGGGCTGCTCTAGAACAATGGATTCTCCAGCAGAAAATAGGAGTTCAGTTGTTGTGAGGTAGCAAAGAAGCAGTTAGGTTTGTGAGAAACCCAAAACGCAGGCAGCTCATGGGAACAGAGATTTATTCTTTATTTAAGCCTCTGACAAACGGGGAATTCACACTCTCTGTTTTTTATTAATCACTGACTCTGGCTGCAGAGCCCAGGAAAGCCAATTCCCCAGGTGGGCTGTGGGTGTGGGAAGCAGTAGTAGGGTCAGGGTCTGTTTAGCAGTAGTATTGTCAGGGTCTGTTTAGCTCTGCTCAGATATTGAGATGTGGTTCCTCATTAGTGGACTTCCACTGGAGCAGTTGGCTCTGTGCAGTGAGGTGGGGGAGAAAACAAATTTCCTGCTTATTCGGAGGGGGAAAATATGGCTACAAATAGAGAAAGGGAGTAGAGGCTGAAGGGATTTCTTTTAATGGAGATAGTGATGCATATAGCAAATGCCACATCCTTTCACAGCTCTTTCCTGCAATTCTGTGGATACAGTGTGCTAGTAATTATGGCCATAATGAAGGAAGAAGGCATGAGATATCCTGAAGTTAGTCATCTTATCAAGGAAAAATCTTATCTAGCTTTTTCTGGGCAGATCCATATGCAAAAGATGCTTTTTAGCTTTGACTGCAGTTTAAGTTTCTCAGGAGTTAGAATCTGTGCAAGTCATTGTGCATTTATACAAGACTTTCTGGGCATTAAAAGTGTCTTTTATTCGCATTTTTCACAGCACTGAGCACTTAGCAGCAGCAAGAAAAGCTTAAATACTACTGTCCCTTTCTATATTCTTTGGTGTCATAGTTAAGGGCCTCTGTTCTTTAATGGATTTCACTTCACAGCATCCCTTTGAGGAGGAAACTGTTTATTCCTTATGTTGAGGAGTTACAGCCAAAACACAAACTTCCTATTCAAGGTCACAGAACAAATCTGTAGCAGAGATGGTCTGTGAATCCCCATCTTCATTAGCTGCCAGCCCAAAACTCTTTGCCAGGGTAAAGCATTTCAGAAGCACATTAGGAGTGCAGGAATTAAACTCTGCTCTCTCCCCCTGGCAATAATCACAAGTAAACCCACGGATGTCAGTTGAGTTTAGCTCAATTCTTTCCCCATGGTGCAAATGGAAGAATATTACACCAATAGTACTTCCCATTTCGAGTGATTCTCCCTGCTGAGCTGGTTGGTGTTCTCAAGAATGGAGTCAATTAATATTTTAGGATTCTTCCCTTTAATTTTTTTTAATGAAAGCAATCTTCAGAAGCCTCAAATTTTCTTCTTATACCTTCTGCTACTCTTCCCTCTCGAAATGAAGTGATTATCCTGAGGAGAAAGCTATTTGCAGCTCTGAACATCAAAAGCAGAAGAAAAGGAGCACTTTTGAGCCTTTGCTCTCTGACCCAACCTCCTGCCAGCCCAGGCTGCGAGAAAAAGCACCAGGAAAACAAGCAGCAATGAGCTGTGGGCAGCTTTGAGGGCTCCCTTGGGGACTGGGGGTGACTTTTCTGCACTGCTCACAGCAGCTGTGGTTGGCACAGAAGGCAGAGCTTGAGTTTTCAAGAGAGGAGGGATAGTGCTGACTCCAGTGTGGGGCTGCACTATTTTCTCTCTCTGTAACATCAAGTAGGAAAGCGCAATTTTCTTCTCCTGGTGGAAATGAAAAAGAAGAAGGAAAATGATCTTCTGGGACTGAAATGTAGTGTGAGAAGCAGAACTGATCTAATAAAATGAGAAATTATTTGGGAAAAAAAAAATCGGTACGCAGAAATTTGCTTTCATCTCAAAATCAAATTGTGGCATTTCTTCATGGAAGTCTTCAATAAATCTATCAGCAGGCACCTCTGCTGCAGCTGCTGAGACACATCTCCCTGTCTTGTGGGCAATATTTCCAGAGACATTCACCTTCCCAGAAGGAGAACAGAGCTTCTTTTGAAGATCCTGTCTCTTTTTTTTTTTTTTCCAAAAGCTCCATTGCCACGGGGGCAGTGCTTCTAAATTAAAAGTAAATAGCTCATTTAATTAAGTGCTCCAGCGAAGAGAAAATGGGAAATGCAAGAGGCAGTTGTTTGTTACAATGAGATATCTGCAAACAATCCAGGCACAATGGGACTCTGGGGAAAACGCAGGGCGGAATTGTCCCAGCATATGATGGAAATGCCATTAGAAATTAATTACAGGTTGAAAAGCAAAACAAGTTGCATGTCACACATCAGCCCAAAATAAGCAGACACCACCAGCACCATCTGGGAAGTCTTTCTGTCCATGGCTGTGTGCATCTTTGGAATACTCTGATATGAAGACATTGAAGACAGCTTAAAAATAAAATGGGAAGGAATCAAGCTGAGGGGGAGGAAGCAGGATAATCTCACTGGGTTATTTTTAACAAAGTACAATAAAACCACCTGGGACTGCTCTAATCTGGGTTGCAGACTCCTGGTCCTGGGGATCAGATGTCACCAAGGCACCTCAATCCTCCACTCAAACCCTGAAGCTCAGACCAGCAAGGAGCTGGACCAGGGAAGAGCTGCAGATGCCCTCACTTTTTGGGAATTTGAGAGTGGGAGAGTCAGCTGGTTCTTCCCCTGATTGTTTCCCGAAAATAATTTTGAGTGAGCTTCTTAAAAACTAATCAGAATAGAGGTCAGGAGTTGGGGTGGCAGATGTTGGCAGCTGCATGGATGTCAGAGAGACGTCTGCGGATCAGACTCCACGTGGGTGCTGGAAGAGGGGAAATGTTACAGTGATGGGAGAATACTAAACAAAAAATCCTGATCATTTTCTCTCCCTCATTCTCTTTTTTTTCTTTTTTTCATTATCTCCCCATAATTTCCAATTTCACCCTCTGCGCTCTCGGTCTGAAGCTGGATATTGATTTTACAAACATCTAATGCACTCCCAGCCATCATTTTCAAGATGGGCTGAGTATTTCTGCATACACCATTACGTTAGAGAGCAAATTTCTGTGTAACTTGTTCTTCTTCTCCCACTCTTGTCTTCTCAGAGAGAAATTCATCAAGTTTTTTATTTTTGTGCAATCTAGCACTTATTTTTACTAGCATAAATATTCAAAGGAAGTTATTTTACCGGAATGGAATGTTATTTACTCAATCCAGCTCTCCAGATGGACATCAGGTGGTAAAATGCAGATTTTCTTTACACGTTGGTTACATCATGAGACATTAATCCCATAAAAATAATCATCCAGAGCTTGCTTACATGCCTTTCTCATGAGGAATTTTAAGTATCAGAGACTTCAACTCTCAGCAGGTGATGAATAAGTCAGAAGATAGGTGCAGCAAAAGGGAGTTATCCAGAGCTCTTATCACAGAATTGTAGAATCACAGAATGGTTTGGGTTGGAAGGGACTTTAAAGTTCATCTCATTCCATCTGCCATGAGCAGAGCCCTGTCCAGCCTGAACTTTCCAGGGATGGGGCATCCACATCTTCCCTGGGCAACCTGTGCCAGAGCCTCAGCATCCCCACAGCAAAGAATTTTTTCCTAATCTCTAATCTAAAATACTCTATTTCAATATAAAGCCATTCTCCTTATCCTGTCACTACATGCTCTTCTAAATTTGAAAAAATTGCAGTTCACAACCCAAATAAATTATAGAAGCTTGGGATGAGAGAATTCCTTTTAGTTTCAAGGCTCAGTATTTTTTTACTTACCCTAGTTACAGATGGTTGTGCAGAAAGCTGTACAATCACAAAATAACATGATTTTCCCCAAGAAGGTGACAAGATGCAGGATGAACCTGCTTGATTTCTCTGTCTATTCAGTTGTAAAGGCTGGCTTAAGTCAATGTTGGTTTTAAAAGGAATAAATCTATCCATTACATGAAAACATTAAACCAATTCTTCTGCTTGTGGCAACGTTCAGGTGTTCCTGGAATTGAAAATTATTTGTCCAGAGAAAATATAATATGGTTTGCAGTGTGTGCCTCATTTCCCAGCTCACAAAGCTGCTCACTGAGCCAAGGAGCTCAGCAACACCACTGTACCTGGAAACAACCTCTGCTGAAAATGGCACTTCACTGATACCTGGATTGCTTCCTTTTCCAAAATGCATTTTTGGCAGCTTAGCTGTCCCCTTCTTTCACCACTCACAGCCACTGGAGAGCTTTGAGAGAGCTCCTGCTGAGATGTTTTCCCCAAAGAACAAGGCAGTGTGCCAAATTTCAGCCCTCGGGTCTATTAATCACCAAGTGGGAAATTGTAGGAAATTATAATGGCTGCAGTCATATCAAATAGAACTTTGCCATCTGATCAGTCCCCTTCCTGGGAAAGAAATTAATGGCAGCAATGTAATAAAAGAGGTTTTCTTATGTCTGTGGTTTCCTAATGAAGCAGCCATTTACAATTTCTGCCTCATGACAGACCTCCCCAGAGAGGAATTGCTGGAAAATCCTCCCACAGTAAGGCAAAAATGGGGAGAAAGGAGGGTGAAGGTGCTTTTATTTGCCAGTTCATTTTCTCTGCTTATTCACCCTGCTGTAAATCCCTTCACAGAAAGAGTTTGGCTTTGTTAATCAGTAAGCAAATGGTTTTATGAACATGGGGAAATGAGATAATTTTTACCCCCCACCCTCCCCAGCTTGAATCACAGCCTCATTTACACACCCAGTTACAGCTGTTGCTGGTGGAAAATGGGAGAGTGAATGTGCAGATGACCCTAATTATCCATGGGGATCCATCCACAGGGATTTGTGATTGCACTTCCACACCCCTGCAGTCTGGGAATCTCTCAGGTTGTTGACAGAATAAATCTCTCCCATTTTACAGCACTGCTAAATGAGACCTTCCCCTCCTATCTCTGGAATTATATGAAAATATCTTATTTTGGAACAAATCACTAATAGTTTTCATCGATTTTATCTCAACTAAATGTTAATAATTGGCCTTTCTCCTCGGTGTTCCAGGTGAAGGAAGACTGGAAATATGTTGCAATGGTCATCGACAGGATCTTCCTCTGGATGTTCATCATTGTGTGTTTGCTGGGAACTGTTGGGCTCTTTCTCCCACCTTGGCTGGCAGGAATGATCTAAATATAGCACCAAAGGGAAGAAAGTATTATCCCACTGTCCCACTCTCTGGATTTTAGCTCACCTGGAAGGAGAGAACAGAGGGATGGAGGCAGCCCTTGGAATAATTGGTCTGCACTCGAGCTGCCCCAGAGCTCTTGGTGAATCCTTTCTGAGGTCTCATCGTTTTGCCAAGCCATTTTCATCTCCTCCATCTAATTTAGGGGAAATATTCTTACCAAAGTCTGTCCATAGCATGGTGGCATTCATTGGCATTTACTCAGCAGTGTGAGAACACGAGCTTGTCCCCACAGCAGCACAGGAAGGAGCTCTGCTCCACAAACCAACCCCTGGAAATAGCTCCAGTCACCCTCAGAGGTCCTGCTGTGCCCTGCCCAGTGATTCTGCCCTGTCAGACTGAAGTCTTTCAGGACTGTGTCCCCCTGTACGAGTCATTTTATAAATAAAGTCTCAAATTTGGGATACCTGTGCAGGATGTGGTCTGTGGTAAAGGCAGAGAGACTGGAAAGGGTTTAAATAATTGCTTGGGACCCACAGTGATCATTAGATGCAGATTTTGTACAGATTTTACTTTGGCCAATGCCTTCCAGAAGCTGTGGGGATTGGAGCTGAGTGAGAATCATGCAAAGTGAGGGAGGATTTGGGGTTAAGATTGGGACCATGTTGGTAACACTTTAGTGTGCTTTCAAAGGTAATTTCCTGGGTCCAAGTTTTGGCTTCTGCAAAATAGCAGAGGGTCACCCTGAGCTGTAAAACCCTTGGTGTAGGTGGGGAAGGCACCTAGACACGGGGAAGTCAGAACAGAAGTCCAGGATGATGTTAGGGTAATAAAGAAATGTGCCAGGGTCACCTACAGCAGGTTATTTAGGGTCCAGAGAGGGAGAATCCATGACCTCCCTGGGCAGCCTCTGTGCTCTGCCACCCTCACTGTAAAGCAGTTTTTCCTCATGTTGAGGTGAAACTTCTTGTGTTTTAGTCTGAGACAGTCTGGGCACTGGGGAGTCTGCCCTGCCCTGAATTTAGGGGAATACACATCAGGAGAGGCAGGCAGCTGCCTGAGGGCAGCACAGAGGGTCCTGGTAGAAGCCAGAGCCAGGTGAGAGCCCAGGTGAGGTGTGTGAGGTGAGCCCAGGTGAGGTGTGTGGTAGCCTGGCACACGAGGCTTGTTGCTGCCATATGGCTCAGTGAGCAGCACAGAGCTGTTCAAGCTCCTGGCAACAATTCTGGAACCCAAACAATGTGGTTTAGAGACTTCTTTGACATACAAGTTACTGCACTCAGCCCGAACAGCACAGGTTAAAAATCAATGCAGTGATCAGCCTGTGAGGCCTCATCTAAAAAACTACAATTGACCTCTGTGTTCACAGACTCAGCCAAGTGCTTAAAATCTGTTTGGCTGACAAAAAAACCAGAGTAGCTGTGGCTTGGGTCAGTTCCATGAAGAGCTGTGCTGGCACAGCATGGGAGGGAGGGAGGATGAGGGAGCCTGAGCTGCTGCTCCTCATTGCTTGTTTTCACAATGAAGAGAGACTCAGCCTTTGGAGATGCTAATTTATCTCTTTTCACAGTCAGTGAGTTTGCTTATGGCAATGAAAGGAAAACAAACAGTCGAACATCTTCAAGGTCTAGTGCATAAATGTACCAGCACAGCTGCAGTCTGTGCAGGGCTGTGACACAGCAGGGCTGCTTGTCACTCTGTCACAGCCACGGTGGGGTCAGGGGGCAGCCTGAGCCCTCTGCAGCCTCTTTTCACATTTGCAGTGCACTGACAGAAGGATCAGGAAGGTGGAGGATTGCTGACCCTGGGCATTGCTGGGTCAGGGGCATCGTGTCAGTGTAATGCCCAGGATGGATGCTCAGAGCTGCCTCCTCCTCCTCCTCCTCCTCCTCCTCCTCCTCCTCCTCCTGAACACACGAGAATCACTAGAAAGGAGCAGGTGGGAGGCTTGGCTGTTCCTGCACATTTTTAGCAATAAAACCACCAGCAGTTTCCAAGCTGGGATGGAGTCAGCAGCAGCTTGAGTCTCTGCTCACATCTCCCAGCAAACACAGGCTTGGGCAGCAGTGGAGAAACAGCCAAAGCCAGGCCAGGGTGGCTGGACAGCAAAAGCTGCTGCTTGGCCCTGAGAGCAGAGGGGAATTAAAGGTTTAGAGGCACCAGGAGAACTGAGAAAGGTTTAAGGACAGAATAAGTGCCAAATGTTTCAGGTGGCATATTGGGAAGTTCAGCAGGGACAGGCACAGGCTCACAGCAAAGGTCCCATCTCTAATTTTCACTTTTTCTACTCAAAGTTGCTGCCAGTGCACACAGCGTGAAGGGAAGCATCTCAAGGGGAGTGTGGCACTGTGACTGCAACAGAGCAGGACATGAAATCCCCAGCAAAATGGCCCTGCCAGGCAGGAGAGAGAGGAAAAAGCTCCATTAGCGCATCACAAATATCAGGTGTGATTAGGAGTGCTAAGGATGTGGTGGTGTCCCTGAAGAGTCAGTGCCACTGCAGGGTCACAGGGTTTGGCAGGACGAGATGAGAAGTGGCAGCTGAAACAAGTCACAGAGCTGTTACTGGTGTTTGGGGAGAAGCTGGGGTAGGGCAGGGCTCTGGCATCCTCTGCTTTGGTAATGTCATAACATCTCCATGCAATGATTATTATATTTCTCCTCATGTTGAGTTAGTAGCTCCCCAGGTTAAAGTTCAAATAAATTCTTGGGTTTGCTTCTGATGTGCCTCCTTTTAAATTCTAAGGGGAGAAATCAGGAAACAACATCCACTGCTCTTTCTCAGGCAGGTTATTCCATCTCAGATGTTGTTCAGGAGGATGCTGTCCCTCCATAGGATTCAGTGATCAGAAACTGGAATAGAACTGGGACATGCACCAGACTATAGCTGTAGAATAATGAATAATTGTGCTATTTCAAACCCATGAAACAGAAAGAGAGGTCTTTAGCATATGAAAGACTGCATGCAGCCAGACTGTTGGCATTTGTGATGCTCCCAGCTCAGAAATGATTCCCAGGACTTGAGTGAACAAGCTGACATCAGAAGAAAAGTGAGGAAGCAAGAGTGGGACACAACAAGGGCTCTGAAAGTGTCTTGGAAGAGATCCAGAGCAAAGCAAATGGTTTTCAGGTTCCAGGAGTGCAAAACTGAGCTCAGAGACCCCAAAGGCATCAAAGGCAGCAGATGCAGATGTTGATCTTTTCTGTTTTACTTGGGCAGGAGAGATTGAATCCTTTCCATGGTGTTTGATGCTTTCCCTCCAGTACAGCTCCTTTGGGCATGAATGGAAGAAAACAGATTGTAACAACCTCTATTACCTCCACTGTTCTGCTTTTCCCTACATCCTCTTTCTTCTGCTTCCCTAATGCTCACTTTGTCCAGATCATCTTCCCAGCCACAGAGGGTGCAGGGCATTTTATCTGCAGCTGGCTGGCAGGATGATCTGTGTAATCCCCATTTCCCCAGCATTTCCAGGCCTGATTTCCATCTCACTCCCCCACAAGCTAATCCACACATCTTATAACACCTCCCTTTTGGATAAGTTTCTCTAGACAGTAATCAAGGAGCTGGACTCCAGGAAATTCACTGGTCTAGAGACAGAAAGATGCAGGTGTGAGATGCAAGATTTATGTACAGTCTCAAGAAAAACACCCCCAGACAGCTCCACCTGGCCTGATTGTCCCACCTGGCCTTCCCCCACTGTGGTGATGTCCATTAATGAGTCATTTCATCATCCCCTAGGACATCTTTTTGTTTCCAGCCCTTTAACTCTCATCCAGCCAAGCCATTGAGTCATGGAGAATGGTCATAACAAGCTTTGCTGCTTGTTAGCAGCATTGCTGGTTACTCCTCTGTGGTTGCATCTTACTCCTGAGACCAATATAACACCTTAAAATGATGCTTGAAGCAAAAATATCTACCACTGAAAGGTCCTCAGCCTCTGCCAGAATCCATCTACACCAGGTGGGTCAAACTCTGTGTGCCTAAAATCTCCCAGCAGAAATGCTTCTTGGCTCAAGGAATTGGGTTACAAAGCACTGGCACAGGCTCTGTGACACTACATGGACTGAATATCCTTGATTTCAAGTAAATAAAGCCACTCATGGGACGAAGCTGAGGAAGATAAATGGACAAGTTGTTTGTGCAGGTTGTCTGTCTGCTAATCGATAACTCTGCTGGGACCCAATTTTGTTCAAGTCTGACCCTTCTTGTTGTATCTGAAATAATCAGACAGAAGCAAATGTCACCTGAAATTCTGTCAAAATAGATCAAATCCCAAGGCAGGCAGCGAGGGGATGTGAGGAATTTTCAAAAACAGTTGATAGAGAAACATAAAGGAGCTCTATCTCACATCACCTGCAGTTACTTATTTGGAGAGGCAGAACAGCAGGTTCAGAACTGGGAATTTTGACTGGTTTAAGTCAGAAAGAAAGCAGATTACTTGCAAATGCACATGTTCCTGATTGCACTGCTCACCTTCCCCACTTTGTGACCATTTCACGGAAATAATTTTCAGTTCTGCTATCCCTTTTACCTCCTTGCCTTTGCTGCTCACAGCTTTCACCTGCCAGTTGTCCCAGCTTTGGGGTTTATACCCCGTGCTAAATTCAGAACCATTCTGAACCAACTTTATGCATGTTTGGCTTTGTTTCTTGGTTTGTTTGTTTTTTTTTTTTCCCAAAGAATAGGCAAAACACAATTCAAAAGCTCTTTAGCCTGTATAAACAGAAACACTGCAGCTCCACCTGTGCAGGGTGTGAATGTCTCTTCCAAACACTGTGTTCCCATGTGTTGGAACCTTCAGCTCCTCTGACCTCTCCAATTTTCTCTGACTGGAACTTGTCTGCAACAACACTTCATCTGAGTGAAAAGATTTCCATTTTATATGTCAAAGCAACTCTGGAGAGCTCCAAAGTGAACAGAAATGTTGCTTCTATCAGAGTGGTATTTCTATGCATTTTCCTACATTTTCCAAAGGGAATGTATGTCATACTGAAAACATTAATTCTTTAGAGTTTCTAGAGAATGAACACATAAAGCCAAGGACTACTTTAAATGCTTACAGGATGCAGTAATCATATTTTATCTGACTTTTGTTGTAGGGTAGCTCCCACACAAGTCTGACACGTTCCAATGTTCCTTTAGCAGAATTTCTTAACTCTATAGGATTTTTCCATAATGACAAGAAGAAACAACATCTGGTCTCCTTGTCTAAAAAACTCAATTCTCTTAAAGTAAACCTCTTTCTCCTTGGTATTGATGGGACAATGTGTGTTCTAAATGTGATGCATTTGCTGCTAAGTTTTCAAAGGTTGGCTGTAGCTGTATGAACACCCAGGCTGCCAGCCTGCATGTAACTGCAGAAATTACACATCCAGAATAAATGCACAGGAATGTGCACAATGCTCCATTTTTTACCTCTTGATAGCTTTGAAAAGTCTGTACTGATACTTCTTGTGTCTGCTTTAGGGTTAGGGTTTAAATCAGAGTTCAGGCAACACAGATCCAACGCAGCCTGAAGCAGTGATTGCAAAGGAGGAGGAACATTTTTCTCAGTATCTGCATGGTTTGTTGCAGACACATCTCAGCTGATGGCAAGGAAAGGGGTGTAACATGACAATCACCTCCATGTCATGTGGGTAAAAGCCAGACTCGAAGCTATTCAATATTCAACCTGATAAAATGTAAAGTAGCTACTCAGCCTGCAGGAGGGAGACGTGGAAAAGGCAGTAGGTTAATCTCCAGCTCCTCTCAGCACAAGGTTGTGATTCATACAAGGCTTTGCCTGAGTTACCAAGCCTGAGAGAAGGAGCTGAACAGTGGTGGGGTTTGTCACATCACAGCGAGGTGATCTCTGGCTGCAATGTTTGTGTACAAAACCCCCCTGCAAGGAAACCATCAGCATTCTGCCAAAAGCAGAGACAGCCAAAATGGTGTTAGACTTTGTTACCTTGGCAGCCAACAGAAAATGCAGCTTTGCTCCAGTGGATTTGCCTCTTTGGTCACAAGGTGCTGTTTTTCTCCGTGCTGGGGACACAGAACAACCACTGACAAAAAGAAACCACAAGCAGACAAATGGGCTGAAATTATCTGTTATTTCTGAGCATTTCAATACAGTATTTCTTTTTTTTGCGAGTCTGTCAGCCTGAGTGTCCAGCTGTGCCTTTGTCATGCTGTGGGATGTGCAATGTGAGTTTGAGCACTGCAGCTGTGCAGACAGACACAGGCTGGGCTGGTAGCTGTGGTGTTTGATGCACTTGTCCATACTGATATGATGGGGCATTAAAAAAACATAACATATCTGGTATTTGGCTTGCTGCTTCTTTTGGAGTGCGTGGAGTTTTCTTCCAGAGATTTCCAGGGAAAAGCAATGTCTTCAGCTGCCTCCTCCCCAGCCATCAGGGGACCAAATCTGTGTGGGGAAAGGATGAGACCACTGAGCAAATGAGTAAATCAGTGTCAAGGTCTGAGAAGGAAAGGCACAGAATGAATCCCTTTCCACTGTAAACCTTCTGTTCCATGCCAGTGAATTTCCTTATCACCCAGGTCTTTGTGCCACTGAGCCTCCATGGAATGTAAATGTAGGAACTGAGGAATTGTTCCTCTCTCTATCCACCATGGAAACATTGCTGGGGACACTAAGAACTGATCCCCCATGGTCACTCCCCACCTGCTTGACCACTGCTGCAGTTATGTGTTAATCCATGAAGGATGGCTGAGGAACAGCCCATGGAACTAGCTTTTATCCATGTGGGTTGCACCAAAATCACCCTTCTTGCTCTGCAGAGGAGGCTTTGCAGGAGTGGGGGTGACTGAAGGATGAACAGAGGTCTCTGCCTGGCTCAAAAGAAGTAACCAGAGACCAGCCATAGAATCATAACTTTTGTACTGCCATAGGCAGGACTTACCTCTCCTGTTGGCCTCATAACATCCAGAGATATCACAGCCCCCTGCATATCCAGGCTGCCCAGGCTGCCCTCTGACACCAGGGAAACCTGGAGGACCAACATTCCCAGGGTAACCCTTCGGACCTGGCTTCCCCTGCACAACTTCTCCTGGTGGGCCTGAAGGAGGAGAAGCACTGTAAGCTGTAGCACTTCTGCTTTAGCAGTGTCATATCCCTTCTGTATTTTCCTCCATCCCACATGGCAGGTAATCTTCTGACCATGGCTTCCCCATTTCGGTGGACAGATAGGAGCTGCCAGCTGGAAAACCTGTTCTGAACCCCAGTAACCAGAGGTCTTATTATTTACCTTAAGGGTGGTCAGTTTAGCTAAAAATGGAGCCTGGTTATGAGAACCCAAAATCTACCTGCATGTTAATGCAGAGAATCACCTTAACCCCAGCACCCACCCCAGAGTCATTGGGTTTTGTGTCTTCACATCCCAACTATAAAAAATTAAATGAAGAAGAATGTGTTTGACCACACTCTCAACAGGGCCTGGTTTGTTATGCCAGTGGCAAACTTCCCACAGATTCCAAGTTGCAGGGATCAGGGTGGAGGAGTTCACCAAATCCTCACAGATTACTCACAAACCCTTATGTTCCACGAGCTGAATTTTCAGAGCTTCTCTCCCCTGAGCATCTGGTCTTGCATGCAAAAAGGCAGCAAAATTAAAACTCCCTGGATGTGTCTCAGGTCCTTAAAATATATCATCCCCAGGGAATGAGTACCAGAGAGAAGAAGCTGCCTGGAGTAATCTCTTGCATCTCAGCAGAGAGGAACCCTCCAAGATGCTGAGAGCAGGGCTGTGGTGGGGAGCTCAGCCCAACCCCACCACAGTGGTCCTTCAGCTGGACAATGCTTTGAATCTGAGAGCTGGTGGCCATCACATGGCCAGGCTGGATCAATAAACAGAGGTTGTGGTCACTCTACCTGTTCTGCCTCTGGGTCCTTGGCTCCCTTCCTCACTGGCTCCAGACATCCCTTTTTCTCCTTTGGGCCCTGGGGCACCTATTCACAGATAAGAGATCATATACACAGTTCCTTCACTGTATTTCACATTTCACCCTGAATTGAAGCTCCTGCAATCTCCCCACATGTCAAAGTGGAGTCACAGCCCTTAGCAACACTGGGAAACATGCATCTGCTTTCATTCAGTCTGGGCACCTACTCTTGCTGTGACCAACAGGGCATTGATGTCTTTGATCCAAGCAGCACTGATTTGCACCCCAATAGGGGTGGGAATGAGCATTTTTCACAGAGAAATTCATAGCAATAGTGTCACTGCACCAGCCTGAGAGTCAGGTCAACCTCTATGCTTTTTTTGTGGATCAAACAAATCACAAAGTTGAATTGTCTCCTTGACCAGCTGCTGGTTAGCCAGGATTGGTGTTTTCGTGTTAAATTACTCATGCAACCAGTACCTCTCAGAGAAAACAGGTACATTTTGACAAAGTATGATTTTTCATTGTTGTAAGATGAAAATATTTTGATCAGCCATGTCCTTCAGGTGGTTTTTCATTGAGATCTATTTTCTCACATCTCCTGCTTGACAGGCTGGAAAAACCTGCAGATTGTTACTCCCTTTTCTCTGAAGTGGCATTTTGATAAGTACAGGTAAAATTGACTACTGCAGGAGGAAGGAGTTAAACAGAACATTTCCAGTTACCCAGAGGTGTTAGGACACTGCTGAAACCAATGTTTTTCTTTTTATTTTGGCAGACAATTACTTGAGCCACTGACAAACATTGTCTGTGAATACAAGCAAAGCATCTTTCCACCTTTCATTCATTCCTGTGTAATAACTGAGGCCACTTCAGAGATTACATAACTCTATTTCTTTTGTCATGTCTGAGTGTTTGATTGTTGAAACTACTGCTCCAGAAACTTCCCCTTTAAAGATTGCTTCAGTTGCCTCATGCCTTCCATCAGTGTTTTCTAACACTCCTCATTTCTGCCCAAAGCTGATCTGTTCCACCACCATGTGTTCACCCAAACGGCTGCTTTTTTTGCCTTTCTGTAGGAAAAGCCTCCAACCCTCTAAAATTAAACTCTCCATCCCCCCAAACCTACAAATGGTGCCAAACTGGCCTTTCTTTCAATGCAGAGCTTGAAAATAGAGTGAGCTGCATCTGACCCACTCTATTTTTTCTGCTCTTTGAGATTTATAACTCAGGTGTCTCTTCCCAGAACTGAGAAGTCCAAAAGGAAAACAGCAGTGAAACGAGATAATATCATGGGTTATTTTTACACTAGAGCTTGAGGCACTGAAATGTTTAGTTAAATTATCAAAGATGCAGTGAAAAATGCTTATGAACACTCCTGTCCATACCTCTCTCTCCAGGATACCCATCTTTGCCTGGCTGTCCTGGAATGCCATTTTCTCCTCTTTCTCCACTGCTCCCAGGTGGACCTGGAGGACCTGGTGGTCCTGGTTCTCCTGGTTTTAACCTTTCCTCCCAGATGGGAACTGGCTTCCTTGCATGTTCATGAATGAACGAGTCAAATTTCAACACATGAGCTGAGAAGGCAAGGCAGAAAAGAAACGTTTCCTTGGCTGGGAAATTCAGAAGGGAGATAAAAATCAACGGGTTTTGTCTAAAAAGGTACTTAGAATGATCAGCTAGTGCTAAAAAGCTGTCAGCCCAAAGTGAGAAAGGCAGGAGATGAAGATGGGCAGCTGAGTGATGACTTTGCTGCCTGACCTTGGCCAAGCCACTGCTTCTCTCCACACATCACAGCACAGCAGCTTTACAAAAATGCCTCCTCTCGGGAGGAATCAGCACATATCGCTGAAAGAATAATTTCTCTCAAATTAGTTTCAGGCTTTTCCATTTAAGAAATAAAGCAGGCTTTGCAAAACACCCAGAGGGTTTTGCAAATATATATTTCACAGGTCTTCTCTGTGCTAATGCCACCTGATGGAGCCAATGGAGCACTTAGAGCCCGGAATGGGACATTTGCCATTGGTGGTGCTCAGCAGAGCACAGGGTGGAGGAGCTCCTGGGATCACTGCAGCTTCAGGCTGTGTCTCCTCTGGTTTTCCACCACTGGAGAGTCACAGGACCATGGAATGACAGAATGGTTGGACTTAGAAGGGTCCTTAAAGCCATGGGCAGGGACACCTTCCACTATCCCAGATTGCTCCAAGCCCTGTCCAACCTGGCATGGGACACTTCCAGGGAAGGAGCAGCCACAGCTTCTCTGGGAATCTGTGCCAGGGCCTCCCCACCCTCACAGAGAAGAATTTTATATCTGATTTAAATCTAATCTTTCAGCTTAAAAACATCTCCCCTGTCCTACCATCACATGAACACACTCAGGAGCTGGGCTGGTTATACTCACTCTGAATCATCCTCTCACAAGCCTGGCTAACGAGCTGGTAAATCGTGGCCAAGGACTGTGGTTCCCCCTAAAATGAAGCATATTTTTTTTAAATTAAGGAAAAAAGGAAATATTAATATCTTTTAGAAAGGATCGATATTATAATGCATGATAGCTTTCAGCCCATTCATTTTCTCAGCTTGAGTTTCAGAGATATTAATTACTGTGAAATGCAGCTCTATTTATTTATCACGAAGCTCTGAAGCCAGAAAATTGAAATTGGAAACATCAATAATTGCTTTTCTCATGCACATCAAAAAGCCCAGACCGAATCTAAATAATTACCGAAAAAGGGAGAGAAAATTTCACCCTCAAATTTTATCAGAAAAGATGCTAAGTCTATAACTCAGTGTTCTGTGATATGTAAAACATTTAGTATGATCAGATATTACAACATCCTATCTTTGACTCCATCTCCTATGAATATTGATTATTACTGTATTTTGAATAAATCACATATGAGGGGCCCTCTAGAAAGTTTTAGCAAAGTAGGGAAAAGTGATAAAAATGCAAGAACCTGCTTAAAAATAAACACTGGCTGTGAAAATTCATACCTAATGCACGTTTTTCCAGAACTGTTTATAAAACACACATGTCTGGCTGGATCACAGTGCAGATAATCCAGGCTTTAAAAGCTGCTCTGCACAACACCCAAGGGAGGGGGAAATGGAAAGTTCCAATGTAAATAAAAAAAATCTAGAAAAGGAAAATATGGTGGGATTGGAAGGAGAATGCTGTTAAAAACTGTAATACTGAGGCATTAACTTGAGACAAAAGCACCTCATCCCTGTCTGAAGACAACTTTGCATAAGTCAGTCTAAGCAATGACTCTGAGAAAGACATAGCATTTTGACTTAAGCAAAAGTCAGGATAAGAAAAACTTGGAAAACTTCTTTTCCCAACAAAACACCCTTCCAAGGCAGTGTGGGTGTCCTGACTGCCAAGGTTCTGTGCTGGGGCACAGACAGTGATTATTACAAATGAGCTCCCTTTTGCAGCACATTAAACCAGAACAAAGTGGAGCCAAGTGGCTTTGGTTTTTCCCTTCTCAGCAAAGAATGGATTTGCATTTGACATTTCTGCTTCATTACTATGAGTGATACTAAGGAGCTCCTGACTGCTGTGGGATTATTGATATCCCACCAGCCCAGCCTGTGCAGGTGAAAGGAAAAGCAACAAACGATGGGTTCAGCTAACACCAAAGAGGTTTGGCTGGTATTTGTAAGCAAAGGTTGCAAACCAGGTTACCACATCCACTCTGTTGAGTGTAGCATGCACTGACAGTGTCACCTGGCACCAGAAAAACTCACTTTCTCTCCTCTTTCTCCTTTGGGACCTGGCAGCCCCTATAGGAAAAAAAAAAATTAAAAATAAACAAGTCTAAAGAAAGGAAGAACAGTAAACAAACAAAGAAATTCAGAGGGGTTGTGGGTTACATTAGTGGGATGTGGAGAGCAAAGTTTGTTTCTCACATTCTGGTTGTTTCCTTGACCTCATGGCAGTGATTGTAAGAGCTTTAAGTTCATAGGAACATTTTGTTTTTAAAGAAAAAGAATAATAAATCAGTAACTGGAGCAGTGGCATAAGCACCATCAATAGGGATGCAGAAATTCCTCAGAAGTAATCTTAGAAGAGATTTCCCAACTGGGCAGGTGGATTTTAACATCTGATGTGAAGAAATACCTGTGACATTTCAATCTGTGGTGGCACCTACAAGTCCAATGTTGGCTGCTCCAGCTCAGGAGTGACTCTCTTGCTTTATTCTAGGATTTTACACCAGAAATTCGTTTGGATGTTGGATTTTGTGTAGCAGGTGAATCTACAGAGGGTGAAGTGATGTGGGATTTGTTGAATGCTTTATCAAGAGATTAGCAGGGCTTTGAATACCCAGACATTGCCTAAAGAAGGATGAGTGTGAATTTAAACCCTTCTTCACACTCTGAGGCAGAGCTGCTGTGGGAACAGCTTGTTTCCATCCAATTATCCCATGGCTTGGCCTTCTCTGAGACCCAAAAGCAGAAACTTACTGTTGGCCCAACATCACCAGGAGGTCCCTTCTCTCCACTGCTGCCTCGGGTGCCTGTGGCTCCTTGGAAACCCTGCAGACATTACAGATTAAAAATCCAGTTATTTCCTAACTTCTTCTGCTCAAGAGCTCCAGGGGCACCAGCAGTGGCAGCTCAGAGGACTCAGGCAAGGGAGCAGTAGCCTTAAGTTTCCTGTCCAGCCAGGAGCTCACTGTTCAAAGCACATTGAGTGTGAGTCATGTTCACATCATTTCTCATTACCATCTCAATTATGGCCAAGAGAGCAAAGCTGAGTTTTACCAACAAACTGCAGTGTACTTTATACCCCACAGGCTTTTGATCCTTCATTATATATTCACATTTAGACATAGCCTAGAGCACAACCCTTTCCTTCAGCCTCCCAATGCCACATGGTTGTTTTCTTTTTCCTTTAAAACCTGTGCTTGCCTCTAAAATTTCACAACATTAACAGCAGCTTAGAGAGTGGGAAGTGCCTTTTGTGGTCATCTCCTCTTTGTGAAGTTTCTGTGCCTTTTGGAGCCATAAAGAGGAAAACAAATAGCCAAAACAACTACCAGAAATACTTCATTTTAGAATTTTCCAGCTATTACATTGAAACTCAGTAGATATTAGCAACTTTCCTGAACACTGAAAATGAGGAAAGTTTTCAAGGCAGCACCATAACAGCTTTCAGAGCCTGCTCTGATGGTGACAGCACTTTCCTCATATTTAAAAAGCTGAGGCTCAACCCTGCCAGCTCCACATCTTCCCAGGATGAGCAAGTCAAAGTTACGAGCTGAATTCAACCTTGGCTCCCATAAATAACTTAGCACAATGACTGCCAAATTCCTTATAATTCCACGGTGAGATTCAGCTGTGAGAACCAGTAACTTATCAGGTCCACCATCCGTCAATTAAACCTGAATTTGGTTCAGTTTCCCATGAAAAATGAAGTGCTCCTGTGGTGCCTTCCAATTAGCAGCTGTAATCAACAAATCTTAAGGTTCTGCTACCCTGGGCATGACAGAGTGCAAATACACACCTATTCCATCCAGCCCTGGCAGCAGATCCTGGCAGTGATGTGGGGGAAAACCTTTCACACTGTCTGCATCCTCCAGCTCCTGCTGATTTCAGTCTAACAAGCACAATCACCTCCAACTCAACCAACACTTGGAAAACAGAAGTGTCAGGAAAGTGAAAACAAGAATCTCCTCGCTGGGGTGAATCTTCCTCAGGACTTGCCAGAAGAATCTGAGGTTTTTCTTTTACTCTGAGAGCAGCAGGGAAAGGAGGCTCATGCACAATGTGCCAGGAGTTCCCCGGGAAGGGGATTTGCCCTGACACTTCCAGGTGAAACCACAAAACTCTGAGGAAGAGATTTTGGTGTGCATCACTCACAGGGAGTACTCACCCTTGGTCCAGGAGGTCCTGGAGGCCCAGCTGTGCCTTCTAGTCCCCTCACCCCCTGCAAACCAAATCCAGTATTTACTGATGAGAGGATGCCAAGAGACCTCATAAGCAGTGGGATGCTTTTCCATGTGCTGTTTTTGACAGGAACTTGCTAAAAATGGGTAAAAAACCCATCTGTTGAGCAGCAAGAAGGGTGGCATTTGCTCAAGTTTGGCCGAACACAAAATGAGCCCATTTTTTTCCCCAATTTCTCTGGCTTTGATAAAAGACCATTCACTTCTGCACTGAGTGCATTGGGATGTTCTGGGTCTCTGCTGGGACACTCACAGCAGATTTTTTGGCACCCACACAGGAAACCTCAGGGGTGAGGTGTTTTACCTTTGCACCTTGAAGTCCATCCCTGCCTGGAGCTCCCTGCACACCAGGAATTCCCTGTAAATCAGAATGTCTGGGTGAAGTCAGCATCTGATTATCGGTGCCCTAATTCATCTTTTAACAGGAGATGGAAGCAAAAGGTCAAAGAAGAAAGAGTTATTCATTAAACAGAGCAAGGACTGTTATCCCAGCTTTAATTCTGTCATATCTAGTTTCCAGATAGGTCTATCTTTCTTACACCAAGTGACTCAGTTTCCCTTGGGAAAATGATGACATTCCAAAATGACACACAATTCCCAAGCAGACAACAGAAACAACTTCTCAGTCTTGCTAAAAGTATTTACTCAGGAAAACAAGGGCAAATTTTTGGGACAAGTTGAAGGAATGACGTTCACCATTACCTGCACACCAGGGATTCCTGTGTCTCCTTTCTCTCCTTTAATTCCTGGTGGCCCCTTGGATTAAAACAGAAGCACACAGTTGGGCATGTGGCAGAACCCTTAGAGGCAAACAGCATCCTGCTGCTCCACATCCATGTCCCAGGCTGTTCCTGCTCCCTGCAGTGTTCCAGGGTAATTTACAGCCACAGCATGTGCACAGGGATTCTGCCATCCCAGACATGCAGCAGCCCTTGCCACTGCTCCCTGCCAAGCAGAGATGATCACTGGAAAGAAAAATGCCTGAATATTCATGGAATATCCTGAGTTGGAAGGGACCCCACTGGGCTGCTTTCAATAAAAGCCCATTAAGGGGAGTCTGGACAAAAGCAAGCTTTGGCCAGAATGATTAAGTGCAGGGCCTCATCAGCATAAAACCCATTGATTGTCATCTCTGCCTCTGCAGCTGTTCAGCTGTTAGTGAGAGTGATGTAAATACGTAAATCACAGTATTGACACCCATTTGTGAGGCAGGTTCTAACTGCAAAGAGGAAGCAACAAAAAAAAAGGCACTGGAAGAGGTCACATACCACAGGACCCTGAACTGTGATTCCCTGGGAACCTGGAGAGCCTTGCTGGCCACTGGGACCTGCTGGTCCTACTTGTCCAGGTGGGCCTGGTTCACCCTAAAATCCAAGACAAGAGAACAATGATAAGGAAAGTGGCTGGTGCTTGCTCTCCTCGTGGGCTGTGCTGCACAGCCTGGGTCAGCATGAACCACAGACAGGATTCAAGATGAAATTGGGGCACTGAGGGCATCTCCAGTAACCTCAGCTGCCTCTGTATTTTAGGTCCAAGGTTTTTGCTCATCTTCCATGGGTGCAGACAGCAAAGTTGCACAGACTGTTGATCAGAACACAATTCTCCTCCCCAGGCAGTTATTCCTGTTATTCAAGGTGGTCAGAGAGCAAAGGGAAAAGTTCCTTAGCCCATTGCTGCAATCTGTACCCATTCCAATTCTTTCCCCCAGATCTTCCATTCCCCCATCCTGCTTCCCCAGATGTCTTCCCAAAGAAGGGACAGTGGGCTGCTTTGGCTCAACCCACAGCTCTCTAGGGTTGGGGGATTCAGACCCAGCCCTTCCTCAGGCTCACCTCAGGCTGTGGTTCCTGCTCTGCCCCAGGGCAGTACCAGTGTGTCTGATCTGAAGGTTGGGCAGCAACACCAAGCACAAAGCCTGACCCTGTCCCAGCACAGCTCTCAGAGGACATTGCTGACCATGTACAGTGCATTAATTCAGCACCGTCAGGCTCATCATCTCAATTTCCAAAGCCCAGCTGAGCATTTAATTAATAATAAGTGATCCCATCCTCATCAATGTGTCACTAAAACTGGGTTTGGGCTCAGCAGTGAGACATTCCCCAGCCTAAGGACTCACCTTGGGTCCTGGCTCCCCCTGCTCCCCCTGAGGTCCTCTCCTCCCAGGGCTGCCCTGCCAGTGGGACACAAAGAACATCATCATTTTTATTGCACTGTAACCAGGAGCCTGGGGGATAGGACTTTGTGCACTTCACTGCCCCACAGTGAAAGATGTTTTCTGCCCAACAGAGCTCACACCAAATAGAGATAAGGAAATTAATCAAGTTATCCAGGAAATGTGGAAAAGGGAAGAAGAAAGGAATAGTGCAGCCCATCCATGACCAGCATTGGGAACACAGCACTGACTCCCAGCAGGGAGAGATGAAGTTTCAACCTGTTTAACCTCCCTCCAAGTCCTTCAGTGAATCCATGCTGAGACAATGACATATAGACATGGGAACACACTTGAGAAGGGAGAGGAGGGCTGCTCACATCTCCACCCTCTGCCTCTGCCTAATTCTGGGTGGGGAGAGGAGATCAACCCTCTGGCATGAACTCATATTGGGTGAATTTTCCACATCCTAATCTGAACATTGCTATTCTTGAATCTAACAAAAAAAAGGAAAAAAACAGTAGATTTGGATTGAGAAGCACAGGCAGGGAACTTTGGGAAAGGTGCTTTCAGAAGTGCCCCAAAATTCATTTCAGAAGACCAGTCTGGATCTGGTCAGAAGCACTCATTAAGGACAGTCACAAATGCAAGGTGGGACACGTCTTGCTAACTGGAGCTTTAAAAATAGCAGTGAGTGCTGTTGTAACTGCAGCAAATTACCAAGAGTTCAGTGGTGTGAGGAGAAGGTTATGTGTCAAAACCAGATTTCCTCTAATGCTTTAAAGAGTGCTGCTCTTTAAGGAGTTGTCTGTGGAGATGCTTAAACCACAGGACAATGCAAGCTGGTAATTATGCACTTAGGATATTGGAGCAAACTGTGACAGTGGAGTGTGCTGTTAATTAAACTTCCACCAGAATGAGCAAGTCATTACCCTGCAATGAGGCACTTTCCTTGCACAGAACTGAACTCACAGCTAAACCACAGGTCAATGCAGGAGGTGATCTGAGACCTTTTCACTTGAAAAAGGAGGTAAATGTTTCCATAATGGTTATTTTCCAGGAGAAAAGCACCTGGAGTGGTTGAACTGAGGGGCTCTGGGCAGACTGTCCATCAGGTTTCAGCTGGTTTGTGCAAATAAAATGTTTTTCCCCAAATTTTCAACAAGCAATTTTTTTTATAACCACTTCCTAGTGTTTAACAGGAATATTTTCTCCTGTGATTTAAGCCAACAACAGCTTTCCTGCATCCAAAATGGATAGGGCAGAATTTATGCCCTTTTTCCTGAGCATACTGCATATGTAATGACTATTTTCTCTCCCCCCTCATTTCTTCAGGGTTTTCTTGCAAGTGACATTCACTGAAGAGAAAGAGAGCTTTGGGGACAGACAGGATTGCAAAGTCTCCCCTTTCTCTTTACACTGTCCACCCACACAGACACTTACAAGACTCCAATTTAACTCAGGATTCAGATAGGAAGATTTTTTTTTTAAATTTTTTTTTTGTGAGTTGTTTTTTCTTTAAATTTACAGAGAGTTTCAGAGCCTCCAATCCATGAAATCTCTGCAGACACTGAGGGTGACCTGTCCTCCTCTCCTAAGAGGATTAATGTGGCACCAGGAGCTGCTCAGCCTGTTCCCAGCTGCAGCTGTTGCACTGCCAACTCTCCATCTCCCCATTTCATCACTGTCCAAAATCCAAGGGGAAACTCTCAACCTCACTCTGGAAAAGCTCCTTGAGTTAGGATGAGAGGAAATGGCCTCAAGTTGCACCAGGGGAGGTTTAGATTAGATATGAGGATAAAATTTCTCCACCAAAAGGACAGAAAAAAAGGCCTCTGGCACAGGCTGCTCAGAGCAGGGCTGGAGTCACCATCCCTGCAGGGATTCAGAAGGTGTAGATGTGGCACTTGGGGACATGGTTTGTGCTGGGCTTGGCAGCCCTGATTCATGCATGGACTCAATGATCTTTAGGATCTTTTCCAACCTGAACAATTCTGTTTTTCTAAAACCTCACAGAGCCCCAGGAGTGTTATCCACATGCCCAACATGCCCCAAAAAATGAAGCAACAGCAGCACAGGCAACACACTGGGTGAACTTACAGGGGGCCCTGGGGGTCCTGGCAAGCCTGGGCGCCCAGAAGTGCAAGAACAGGCAGGAGCCAAGGTAGGGCAGGTGTCCTCATCCCTCTGAAATGAAACCACGCCAAAAACAGTCATGAGCAGCTGCACAGCAAGAGCAGGCTGGATCACAAGTAAAACACTCAGTGTTTCAAAATTCAGCCTTTTTCTAGGAGAAAAGCAGAATTTTTTTCTACTCCATCGAGAGATTTTTGTGAGCAATGGAGTGCTTTATTTTTTCTGTTGAATAACAAGTTTAGACCAAAAAAAACCCAAAAAACTAACCAGCCCTGCCTGCAATGTGCAAAACACATATTGGAAGATAATTTTCTCCTTTGTACATATTTATACACCCCACATTGCAGCTCTCTGTGTAGAGAACAGAAGAGAAGAGAAGGGAAGAGTGGGGGATGTTGTGCCTCAGGGCTGAGATGGCAGCAAAGCTGTAGGACTGTCAGGGCTCCTGGATGAGGTCATGACAGGGGAAACATGCCCTGCACCAGGATTTGAAGTTTTCATTCTTTCTGAAGCAAACATAGTTCTGTTTACTTCACCAAGAAACACACTGATGTTATTCCCAAGAGGAGAGGGGAAAAAATGCTTTCCCTCTTGAGTCTATCAAAATCATTTGCAGTGTCACTTGAGTGTCACTGACTCATCCCATCCTCCCCAGCTGCCTGTCAGTGAGCAGAGTGGTGTCCCTTGCCTTACCAGTGCAGGGAGATCACAGCATCTGTCCTGCTCTGCCCCTACACTGCTGCACAGGATCTGCAGAGACTGCAGCTGGAGCTGGGGAAAAAAAGAGAGTTTGATAAGCAAGTAGCATTGGCTCCACCACCCATCATCAAATCTTACGAAGCTCAAGTGATAAAAATAATCTTCAGTGATGATTTGACAGCACTCATCTGTGTGATCCCAATTATAATTGTGCCCCAAAAATGGCACAACATGAAAACTAACCCCAGACTGAGTGTTCCACAAGCCCTCAGGTCTCTGTCTTGCCAGGCAAGTCGACAAAGCAGCTTCACACCAGCACAGCCAAGTCTCCAGTTTACTCACAGCCCCGCAATAGCAGCAGGTTCTCAATTAATTGGGCTTCAGCACCAGCAAAATGTGAAAGCAAACTTTGATTTGCTCCCCTTGGGGGCTTGGGGAGAAGAATAAATATGGCAGCAACATGTCTCAGGGCAGATGTGATCCCCTTCCCAGAAACCCAAACAGGTCTCTCCCACTGCCTCCCTCACAGCAGCCCCATCTTCCCTTTCTGATTAACAGAAGAGCACACACTGCACAAAGCCAAACAAAATAATGAGGCAGGGATTAATTTTTCTTTCCTTGACACCATTTCTCATCTTTTTTTTTCCCTTTCACTCTGTGCATTTAAAAAGGAGAGCTGTACAGCCCAGGGTGGGTGACAGGCAGCATATGGATACAAATGAGCCCTGCAGATCAAGTGGCATTTAAAGATTTCTTAAATTAAATAAGGTTCCATGATAACCAATAATGAGGCACTCTGTCTTCTCAAGGGCAGCAGAGCTGTGGAAGATGTGAAATGTTGCTGTGCTTGAAAGGCAATGGGAGCAGGGGCAGCACAAGGCTGTTCATTATTTGGCCAGACCTGTCTAGCTAAGCTGGTAGCAGGGAGAATTTGGGAGGGACAAGGAAAGCACAGATTCCTGCCTTGATGGCCAGAGGCTTGTGATCAAATTGCCACAGAATTTATTTAGGAAATAAGTGAATACTGATTGAATAGTCTGTCTCCTGGTTTGTTACACAGCAGACTCTAAATCTTGGAGGCAATTCCACTTTTTTCCTGGTGTTTCCCAGACCTCTGCCTCTCAGTTTACAACTGGGGATGCACACGAGACAAACTGTTTTTCAGCACTGCTTTGAGGCAAAGGGAGTAATAAATCAGCTGATGAGCCATTTCCCCCAGACTTCTAGATATAAAAGCAGAGCCAAGGACTTCACATCAGTGGTGAATGATTTCACAGAGCCCCATAGAACCCTGTGAGTGATGAACTTCTCCACATAATTAACACTCCTGTTCTGGGGAGCAGGAATGCAACAGACTGCCAGGAGAAGGGTGTTTTTGCCCTGAGGACTGTGCACAGGGCAGGAGACCAAGCCCACACTGTCCCTTTTCCTGTCCCCTTTCAGGGAGCAGCTCCCTGCATGTGAGACAGTGAGGACACACACAGTTTGGGTTGGGGTTTTTTTCCCCAAGTATTAGCTGATAAAGAGCCTCTCTGCTGGAGATTATTTCCCCCTCATTTGCATGCAGATACACAAGTCCAAACACACTGGAGACTGAGGCACATGCAGCCACCAGCATTTCTCACCATCGCTCTGGGTGAGCTGATGTGCCCAACTTCCCTTGCAGAAACAATTCCCAAACCCTCCTGTCTGCTTCAGCATGTCAGAGCAGGAGCTGTGCCTCCCCAGTCCCAGGGGATGGAGCCAGCAAAGGCCCCTCTGGGACACACACTGCCAACCCCCAGCACAGTCCCCATGCCAAGGCAGGAGGTGATGTTTTAGGATTTTAACTTCTCTATTTTTCAGGTATATGTAATCCTGTAATTCCTTTTAGTGTGTAACTCTGGACTCCATACAGAGTACTAAAATTATGTTCTCTCATTTCTAGACAAAACAATTCCTCTCTGAGATCGAAATTCAATGATACCCTACTGTCTCAGACCCCAAGATATGCAAACAGTGAATTAGGGGGAGCAAACTTGCACTAATTGATATCATTTGCAGAAGCTGTAATTGGAGGATTAACCACTGATATGCAAATGGCCAAAACTTACAAAATAGGAAAACTCATCATCCATTCTGGGTGTAGCACCTCGAGTGGGCTTTCTCTGCCCTAAATGCACCTTGAAGACCCTTCAATAAATTTAACTGCTCTTTATTCTCCTAACTTTGTCTAGCCTCTGTTTCAGGTAAGCCCATCAAGGCATCAGAGGGACAAAACCCCTCTCCAAATGCTGGGAAAGCTCATTAAAATCCCATGGATCAGCAGGATCAGGACACAGCTGATCCTGTTTTGATCCCAAAAACCTCACAGCAGTTTTGGGAGGCATTCAGAGGAGGCTGATGTGACATGGCACTCCCTCCATGTCCCCAGCCAGCTCCAGCAGCTCATCCCAGACTCACCGGCACAGAGCCACTCCGGGGCCCTCTGGTCCTGGTCACCTTTCCCAGCATGATGAACCCAGCTGTGGAGATGCTGCCCAGGGTGCTGATGGGTTTCTCTGCTATTTTCTTGCAGTCCACGTAGAGTTTGACCTTGAAGTGGCTCACAGCCACGTGAACCTGGGCAGCAGGGGGAAAAGGGGTGTTGGGGCTCTGCGGAGGATGAGGGAGAATCCTACTGACAGCAACACCTTCTGTCCCATTCCCAGCCTGCTGCTGGCACTGGTGGGGTGTTTTTAATGAGGGACTGACTCCAGGGGATCAGGAATAATTTTAGTATGTGCTTTCCCTTGTTGATCCCCATCCCTCTTGTTGGGAGAATCCCTTCTGGAGCTGAACAGTGAACCTGCCCACAGATACCAAGGAAAGAGCTTGTTGCTCATTTGAGGGCAATATCTTTTCTATGAGGACACAGGCAAAAACTCCACCCTATTATGAGTGATAGAGTGCCTTTCTCACAAAGCTGGATTGTCTTTTCCTTTCATCCAGAATTAAATGGTTACCAGAATTCTAAACTCTTAAACAAAACTATTTTTCAATTTTTCCTGACTATTAAGACCTAAAGAACTCCTCAGTTTTGGAGCCTGGGGGAAAAGGGAAAAATCAATATGTGCAAAATACATTTTGAACGAGAGATCCAACTAAATTCTTTGCAATTATAAATTTCAGCATATCAAAGGGCTTGGCCACTTCCCTGGCAATTGGGATGCAAAGCATTTGGATAATCACTCCTCACTTTGAACAACACACAGAACACTGCCAGACCAGAGGGAGATCATGAGCCACATTTCTCCCTCTCCTGATAAGGACCTTATGGAAGCTCCCATAGAATATCTTCTTCACTTCCTGCTGGTCAAAGGAGACTTCCTGTAAATCAGCCTTGTAGTCATGATTGAAATAGGTCAAGGATTTCTTACTGGCTACAGGGAAAATAGGACAAATAACAGCTTAGAGTTAAAAGAGAAAATTATTTCACACGCATATAAAATAGTAAATAATTAAGCTTAAACATGGTGGGAGATTTCCTGTGTTATCAAGAAATACTTCTAAACAATGGGAAGAATATGTAAAAGTAAAGAATATGTTACAAGCAGAACAAAAATGAAAAATTGCACTGGGCAGGGTTTTAAATTCAAGATTGGCAACCACAACAAAGCTTCCCAAGGAACTGCTGCTGAAGAAGAAAACCATTAAAATTTTCCAAGGGACTTCTGCTGCTTGCAAAATGCATGGATGTGGCTAGCACAGGTCTTTCCCATGAGAATTTTTTCCTGTGTTTTATAAACAAAGATAAAGTTTGGATATTATTAAAAACAGTGTCTTGAGATTTGGACAGTTCAGGCCTGGCCAATCAGGCCTAGGGGGAGGTTTCTGGCTGACCAATCTGAGTGACCTCTGAAAAATCTATATAAGTTGGAATCGAATAATAAAAGCTCTCTTTTTTATGCTACGCTGAGAATCCGGGTTTTTTTCTCTGCTAGAGGCTCAACAGCGACACATGGAAACATCCAAATTTAATGTATTGAAGAGGAAAACTTACGGTCAAGGTTCACACCCAGGAGAGGCTGGAAGTCCTCGTCTGTGACCTGCCAGACAGCAAAGGGCTCCTTGGGGGTGTCGGGCAGGAGGCGCAGGAGGATGAGGATGGTGTGCTCAGGGGGGATGGCAAACAGGTGGACATCACTGGAATGACACAAACCAAGGAAACATCAGGGATTTCAATCAACAGGAACATCCTGCAGCCTCATCCAGTGTGTTTCCTGGAAAAGCTTTGCTCCCAGGAGCTGATTGTGGTAAATGTCCAGAAAGGGCAGAAAGAAATGGACCCTCTCAGGCTGCTGAAGTCTGTGCTGAGTGATGAGCACTCTTGGACCTTCCCTCGTACCTGGGAATGCTCAGGTGGAGCAGTTGGTGTCAATCCATCAATGCCAGAGCCACCTCAGGGAATGCCAAACCACAGCAAGTGCAGCCTTAATGCTTTTCAGAAGAGAGCCCAGTGGAGGCTTACAAAACATCCCTGCCAGACCCCAAAACACTCCCCCAGGACTCCAAGAAGGAGGAATGGTTGCCATACATCATGGGGTAAACCTTTAAACCTTGGCTGAAAACTCTTGGCTTAGGGACATGGTTTAGTGGCAGACCTGGCAGCATTAGCTTAATGGTTGAACTGGGTGATTCTTCCAACCTTAATGATTCTATTATTTTAAATCAGTGTATATGCCCTTCAGGGATAATCACTGAGCCCACAGAAAAGCTCCCTCTGTGCCCCCACATCCCAGCTGCAGGATTTAGGCTCAGCAGCACTGAGAGGATACAAGGCAATAAGGGAAGGTCAAATTGGTTGTGCCTGAAACACGCCTGTAATCTGAAACAGAACACATTGGCACGGGCAAAAGCACAACCCATCCAGCATCTTTTCAGGACTGATTCATCAATAATACAAGATTTTTTTTCCTTCTCTCTTTGTTTCTGAAGGGGTAGTGTCCTTGGAAAGGCATCTGTAAGAGCTGAACAAAAGGATTTGCCCATCATTTTCCGAGTATTTAGACCAAAGGGCTCTCTGAATCTCCCCCACTCTGTTTACTCTAAGAAGCTTTGCTTCTTTAACTAAGATTAAGCGGAGTCAGTGGCTCAGTAATTAGGCTTTAAACAAAGTAGCAATGAATGTCAGGAGTCAGATCGCTCCTGATTCATAATCATAAAAAAGGAATGAGGTCACAGGAGCTGCCTGCCTCGCCTGGGACCCTGTGGAGCAGCTTCATATGCAACAGAATGAGGTCAAGCCACAACCCTGAGCCAGGGGTTATTCCCTCTCATCAATGCAGCCCAGGCTGCAGAATGCAACTATGAGAGTAATATTTTCTAGAGCAAAGATCTCTCTCCGAACCAGAGATGTTTGGGAGAAGAGATTGAAGATGAAAATGTGACCTCAAACTGACATCAGAGAAGATTGAAGATGAAAATGTGACCTCAAGCTGATGTGTAGGTGGCTGTGGACAAAATGCCTGAAGAATGGTGCAGTGTCCATTTGTGACACGATCCTGATGTGCATCACAGCAACTGAAAAGCTGGGAAAAAGTGATTTTGTAGAAACCAAAAACAGCACTGTGAAAACGTTTGGCTGTACAAAAGATACAATAAATACTATTGTGCTTCCTTAATTTCTACATGACAGCTCATCTTGAGGAAAGTCAATAAATAAAAGAGGTTTATTTATTAATACATTAAATAAAACCCCTCTGGCATCTTTTTCAATCTACCAACGGTTTGATTTAGCTCATCATCTTTTTCATTTCGGGTTGCCTGCGGGGCTGCATCATTCCTCCCCCCAAAAAATGACCTTCCTTTGCCATGTGCACAGTGTGAGACTGAGGATGAGGATGGCAAGAGCCACAGCTCTGCTCCCACCTGGTTCTCTGGGTGAGCTGAATGTCTCTGAACAGGGTGAAGGTGCGAGAACCACTGAATACAAAGGGCTCCATGGCCACGCCTTTAATGGAGGAATATTCCTTCTCTACCAAGCCAAAAACTTCCATCATATCAAATCCTGGAACAGAGGAAAGCAGAAAAATCAGTGATTAGGCAAGAGTGCAAAAGAAGTGTGTTTGAAGAGCAGGTGGAATTAGCACAGTGCAGGCAATAGGAGAAAATATCTTAGCAAAGTTCAAGTGTGCCACACAAGTGGCAGCCAGGGAAAATAAGTTTGTGTTTGCACCCTCTGTGAAAATTTGTTGAAATCTCCTCCTCTTGGAGGAGAGTGGACTAAAGATGGAGACTTTCATGATTGTGTTTTCAAATCTTCAGAAAAAACGAGTGAGAAAGATGTTACTCCAACAATTTCTCCTTTCAACTACACACAAAGTGTTATCTTCAAAAGGCATGGAATCAGTCCAGTAATTGCTAGCAGGGAGAGAAAATGATTTCTACTCTGAAATGCCTCATATGTAAGAGCCAGAAAAAAATAGGAATAAAAACTTTAAAATTGCACATTTCCATTTCTCTCCATTTTCAGGAGACACCCAGGGGTGACCTGCCTTGTGTGGGCTACAGAGATTCTCCTCTGGCACCTCTGACATCCCTTCTGGCTCATGCAGCTTCATCTCCCTCCCCCAGCTCATCATTAAAGCTCCAAGTCATTTTCATTTCAGTTTTCTGTTCAGTAAGACAAGATCTCACCATTTGTGTTCTTTTTGAGTTTATCTGAGTTTGCAGCAGACTGGGATGAAGGAGATGGTCCTTTCTTTAGCAAATGGAAGGGATTCATTTCAGTGTGGTTCTTTCTATCTGGATTCCCTCACCCCTTCACCATTTATGATCTCCTGCAGTTTCTTGGCTTGAGTTTTCATTTTGCCTAGGGGCTGGCCCAGTGTGCCTTTATTTTTTTTTTTTTCATATTCCAACAGTACAAGGGAGTTTGCCAAAATGAATGACCTACTTGAGGGCCATTCACCTTCTGACACAAACTCCCTTTAAAATGTGTAGGACAAGAAGGCTTGAGTCACAATTAAAAACATTGAAATATAATCCATTGTTATCACAGAACCATGGATCCAAAGAACAGCTTGGGTTGGAAGGGACCTTAAAGATCATCTGTTTCCATGGGCAGGGATGTCACCTGCAAGATCAGTTTGCTCAGAGCCACATCCCAGCTGGCCTTGGGCAAGGATGAAGTGACTCAGCCATGGAGGGACCAAACCTGAGAACCAGAGGCAGTTTCTCAGTCTCACCTTAACACAGAACTTTCTGGAAGGAGGTGAAACCCCTTTCTAAGCAGAACTAGCTGGTCTGTCAGTCAGAAACACTCACAGCAAACCCAAAAGCACAAACATGGCACAGACAGGAGAAATGGGAACATGCTGCCCCAGCAAAATCCATGCAGCCTGACTGCAGAGAGCTTCTGGGGCAGTGAGACCTCCAGAGGATGCTGAGGTGATCCCAGGGACAGACTGAGAGGTCCTGAGTTTGACAATCTGAGGAGCTTTTGTGAGTTAGGAATCCAAATCCTCTTGAAATTCAAGGGCTGTTTGAAGCTTCACCTCCTTAAGGCTGGTGGAAATCCCGGTGTTAAGCACTAACAGCCAAGAGCACCAGCTGGTAGTGCAACAGAGCATAACAATTCAGGTGCTGCAGAATATCCTTCTACCTGATAAAATATATCTTCCAGTTTTGGTTCTCACACTCTTCTCTTTCTCCTTGGGATGTTTTCCCCCCACTCAGCTATTGCACTGTCTCCAAATGGAGACCAAGAAATGTTTTCAGTCACAGCCCAGCAGCACCAGGGCTTGGATCTGCTACTGTACCTCTTGTAGAGCCTCCTGTGGAGGTGATGGTGGGGCAGGCTGTGAGAACAGAACAAAATGGAAAACTATTAGAAAAATACAGCAGGGGATTATGGAAGCAAAATGAATACAATTCCTCTAGGTAGAGCAAAGGCAAAACATAACAAAACTTAGAATATCCTGCAGCGTCATTCAGAAGCTGGACTTTAACCTTGTTTTTATATATATGGAGAAAGAGAGAATTGATGTTTATGCAAACACAAAAGTTGTTTCTTGGCTTGCCTATCACAAAAATAAAAATAGTGTCTTTCATCATCAAACATCTTCATGAACACTTCCTTTTGACTAAGTCACCTGGCACCTGATTATATGAAAAACAAGGGAGCATCATGTTTGGCAAGTTTTTTTTTGAAAATAGACATCAAAACTTTTTTTTTTCTTTTAACTTAAGGCACTTTCTAAGTGCCTTAGTAGTGTGGTAAAACAAATATATACGCAGTTGCAAATTTTGTACCTGAAATTAAAAATACACGCAGCAAAAATATGTATGCCAATTTGAGAGTTTGGCTTTTGATTTCTTTAGGAAAACACAGAGAGTTTTGCAAAGTTCTGCAGTTTGTCTTTCAGAAATTGTCTTGCTGAATCCTCTGAGATTCCACGGGACAAAAAAGCAAAACCAGAGGAGAGGAGGCTGGGCTGTGAAGGTAGAACATGAAGCACCAGGGTTTGAGTACTCTGTTTAAGGACTCAGGTAAGAGGGTGCTTTAGAAAACAGCTCAGGAATGCTGCTTTCAATTATCTGCTGCCATGTAAATCCCAGGCCATGGGTGCCAGATGGAGCTGGGAAAAAGAGAGTGCTTGACACAAAATGAGAAATGTCCCTGAAAATCAAGGGTACTTCACAAGATGGGCTGTTTCACAAGTGGCTTTCTAGGTCGCCAGGATAATAGAATCTAAGAGATGATTGTGCTGAAGATTTGTTATAACCTTGCTATTCCTGCATCAGTGCCATTTCTGACCTCATCAGGGCTTTCCATTTCTCATACCTAACTCTTGTAAAATGTGTAAAAAA
Source organism: Lichenostomus cassidix (assembly GCF_008360975.1). NCBI lineage: Eukaryota > Metazoa > Chordata > Aves > Passeriformes > Meliphagidae > Lichenostomus > Lichenostomus cassidix. Next base: position 5,857,295 of record NC_139500.1, on the reverse strand, counting down.
ATTTAAAGGAGGTGACTTATCCTCCCCAAACAACCTGAGATTCCTAAGCCTGTAGGAGTTTCAGTGTAATTCTTCATGATGGAGAAAGGGCACCCAAACCTGTGTCTCTGACAGCCACAGGACCACTAAAGCCAGGTTTTAAACCACAAAGACCTACATCTTGCTATGACCTCCATTGTTCAAACTGGTGCTTAATTTTTTACATACTATAATTCCTGTAGAACTGGGTGTAAAACTATTTAAGGAATCTTTGGAAATGAGTTAAAAAATCAGTTTCTGAAACTTGAGCCTTGAAATTCTGAGCTTGACCAGCCTCTGCATTCAGGATTTTCTACCTATACACTGCTCTTCTCCTTCCTCTTCCTGAAACCAACTTTTCTAAATCTTAGAATCCCAGAATGGTTTGGGTTGGAAGGGAGCTTAAAGCTCATCTCATTCCAACCCCCTGCCATGAGCAGGGACACCTTCCACTATCCCAGGTTGCTCCAAGCCCCATCCAACCTGGCCTTGGACACTTCCAGAGATGGAGCAGCCACAGATTCTCTGGGCAACCTGTGGCAGGGCCTCACCACCCTCACAGGGAAGAATTTCTTCCTGATATCTAATCCAAACCTGCTCTCTGTCAGTTTGAAGCCATTCCACCTTGTTCTATCATTCCATATCCTTGTAACAAGTCCCTCTCCAGTTCTCTTGAAACTGAAGCATGGTGAATGAAAAACAAAGAAGAAATTATCCCAAAGCAGGCTGCAAACTTGTCCATTTTCCAGATATCTGATTTTCTTGCTTGGGAGTCAGTGAGCTCATCCTGACCCTTGCCCAGTCCCCTCTTGCTGGCATCCTTGGCAATTCTCCCCTCCTTCCCAGGCTGGAGGCACTGGGATTGCTCACAGCCCTTTGATCTGGCAATGCTCAGCTTGGGTGAAGCATCTCAGAGTCAGGGCAAGGATCCCTGACTCTGGCAGTTTCACTTCTGCTTTGAAGATTTTTCCCTAGACTTTCCAGCCTAGGGTTCCTGCTGTCTTGTTATTCTCTTTGTTTTTTGGGGTTTTTTTTTCCTCTCCAAATCCCAGCACAATGCAGTTATTCACTGTACAATAAGCATTCACTCCTGCAATGTCAGACCATTTCTCTCAATAATTTGGTTATATATCAATATTGGAGTCTTTTCTTGCACATCTGACTGTTTTCCCAGAATTGTTACATATTGTCTCTCCTCCTTTAAAAAAAAGGCACTTTATAAAACAAAGAATTTAGTATTGTCTTTTCAGCTTTCATAGCCACACAGCTATATTAAATTCTACAAGGTGACTCATCAGCCTTTGGGGAGGATTTTTTTCTGCTTGAAAGTTCACAGAACTTTTCCACTGTGATCTGAACACCTCAATAAACCACTTGAAAACTTAATCTGATTGTTCTTTGTTGGCTATAAACTAAATATTTTTCATCTGAGCTGCTTCATTCTTCAATCTTCACTCAGTAAATTTTAAAACTGAAATTTTGCTTGGAATGGTTTCAAATACTCAGGAAAAGCCAGCACTGCCACAATATCTGCATTCTAATATTTACTTATTAAAAACTTTTTATAACCCTATTAATTCAACATTTCTCACTAATCCATTTCATAGTTTGCTTTCTATCAGCTATGAGAGCATATGCTCATTAAATTTAATAAGGGACTTTACAGGGAATTTTAATTTAAAACATGTCACACTTCCCTGCTCTACATTTTGGTCAAGATGTGCAGAAATCCTCTAAAATACTCTGGGTCTCTTTACTGAGTCTGATGTTAAGAAGTTCTGTGGTTTCTGGTCGTCCTTGGATTGTCCCCAAGGACATCTGTCAAGAGCTGATGGACCCCTCCTGCTGCTCTGCAGAGCCACACTGTGCTGTTTGCTACTGAATTAAAATCCAAAACCAAGAAAGCAGGACTTAGAAGAGATGATTTACCTTCTGTTTTAGGTGGGACAAATCCTCGGATGGAAGGGAATTTAGACAACACTGGAGCTGAAAGAGAAAGCAATCATAGAATTATAAAGTTGGAAAAAACCTTAAAGATCATCAAGTCCAACCTTTGACCAAATACCACCATGCCCACTCTACCACATCTCAAAATGCCACATCTGCTCAGGTTTTTAGCAATTCCAGAGATGGTGGCTCTACCCCTTCATTTTCCAGTGCTTCACCACTCTCTCAGTGAAGAAATGTTCCCTAATATCCAACCTGACCCTCTCCTGGCACAACCTGAGCTCTGTTATTCAGGATTGCAACGCCTGTCTCGACACCCAAAGGGCTGCCAGCCCTTCCCACTCATCCCAGAATTGTCAACAACATACAGGAGTAGCAAAACCAGGGCAGGATTTTCACTTTCCAAGCTATTGCTGCGCAAAACCCTGGCCTCAGCCAGAGCCCAGTGCAGGCAATGCCATTACTGTCCCAGCAGAGGCTGATGGATGGAGGGCTGTGGGGAATTCCAGCTGGTCCCTGTACCTGTCCGTCCTGTGGTGGATGTGCTCTCGCTCTCTCCCGTGTAGTGGATGGCAGAAATGGTCACCTTGTAGGCTCGATCAGGCAGCAGAGACTGCAGGGTCACACTGCTGCTTTTGCCTGAAGCCATGATCTACAACAGGGAGGAAAAAGATCCCAGTGTTTGGGGTTCTCATTCCCAAGCTCTCACGTGGGATTCAGAATTCTCATTCTGAATTCTCACAGAATTCTCATTCCAGCTCTCACTCAGAGCTCACATTTAGGAGGAGTTGACTCCTAGGGCATGGAGCTTAGGGCAGAATTCCTGCTCAGCTCAGCCAAGGAGGCTGGCTGGGTGTTGCTGTTGCACCAGATATATCCAGGGAAAAGCATTTTCCCATCTAAAGACCCCAAAATTCCCCAAGGAAATGCAGCAGGAGTGCTTTGTAACAGGATAACCAGGCTGTTTAAGTAGGGAATCTGTGCTTTAAAAGGATAATGTTTAACCTCCCTAAGCCAGAGGGGCAGTAGGATTATACCCCACCCCTCTGCCTCCAAGAATTCCCCACCCCAGTTCAGGGAGCAGACAAAGCTGTGTGATCAGTGGTTTTAGATGGAGAAAAATACCTTAATTACACAAGAGCCTTGGAGTCCTGTTTACAAAGTAACACATCAGCAGGGAGAGATTTGGTTTTGAGTCCCAATGGTGAACCTGACTGGAGTGAGCAGAGTTCCCCTGGGCATGACATTGTCCCCCAGTCCCTCTGTCCAGTGTCTGTCCCCTCCAGAGGAGCTGGACACTCACAGTTTGCTGGGCAGCAGCATCAGACACAGGGCTGTAGGTGATTTTGTAGTGCTGGATTCGCCCATCAGGAGGAGTCCAGTGCACCTGGAGGCTGCTGGGGGTCTCAGAGTTGATGAAGAGGTTGGTGGGTGGGCTGCGGGAATCTGTGACAGGGATGGAAAGTGAGCAGCACAAAAAGCAGGAAGAAATGTCTATAAATGGAGGTTATTTCTGAGCACCTCAGTGCTCTGCTCTGCAGGTAACCAACACTCAGAGCAGCTGCAGGCACCTCAGGCACCAGGCAAGAGGGAAAACAGAGTCTGCAGTGATGAGGATTGCCCAAGAACAACACACCACAGCTCAAGCATTCAGCTATTCCAAGCCTAGGGCATGTAAATATTCTTGGAAGGGTGAAAGAGTCCTGGAAGCACAAGGAAAAGAGACCCATTGTACACATCATGAGCAAACACCAGGGGTACTCTAACTGGAATTGAATTTCATTGACCTGGACAGACAGCTTTACTGGCAATTAAACCTAGATCACATAACAAAGTTAATCCATCATAATTTCTAATATTTTCCAGCTTTTTCTGTTTAAAAATTACTCTTAAAAAAAACCCAGAGCACCCAGCACACCAGAGTTTTGTCTAGAGTTTCTGACACTGACACCCACAGCCCTAGACTGGGTCACACACAGTGGCTGAGCTACCCCCTTTTCTCTGGCCTTGCATTGGGATGAAAGGATGGATCCCAAACAGGTGATGGGCTGAGTCAGACAGCCAGAAAAGAGTTTGCCAGAGACCTAAGCTGAGCAATTTTTAATTACATAAATACATCTTTTTCCCTGGGGTCTTGCTGTGCAGCAAAGTAGATCTGACAGGAGAGGTTGTTATGCTGGAGGGATTTTTCTGAGCAGAGATGGACAGAGAAGAAGGGAAGGGCAGAGGGGGCTAAATCAATTCAAAAACTGGCTTGAGAGCATGGGGTCATCTCCTCCTGGGGCTTGGCTCCAAGCAGTGCCTTGCTCTGCATAAAAACATGTGTCTGCCCTTGAACCTGTGCTGGTGTGAAGATACAGAGGTCTTGGACAGAGAAAAGGAAGAATTTATTCAGAAGATAATGGGTGAGCTCTAAAGACAGCCAAGGATGCACACCAAGGTGATGAGTTTTTTATTCTGCAGTTTTCCTGTGATAATCTTCTGCCCACCCAGCAAAGCCTGGGGTGACCTTAAAGCACAGAATGAGTGAAGATCATTTCCATCTTCATTGATTCTCCTTCCCTTTTGTGTATAAAATAAGCTTACTTCTACTGGGGCTGAACCAAGACTGCAGTAGCTGCATGAGGCTGGAGGCTGTTGCTGTGCACCACCTCGAGGTGAAGCAGGGAAGAAAACAAGAGTGGGAATAAAGTCACTTCAGCAGCTCTATTATTAGTCAGTGCTGCATCTTTGCTGCCTGCATTGCTTTTTCCTTTCAGCTGAAGTAAGGGGAGACTCTGCTTAGGTGAACTTTAAAGGGAAAGTTAGGGGAAGTCTTTAGAGCCAGGCTTATTCTGGAAAGCCCTCAGGCCTGGTAGAATTTGATGGCATGGATGTGACAGACAGGGGACAAGGCCACCTCCTGGAGCTGCCCTGGAGGATAGAAGCCTCTCTGCCACCATCTGTGTCTTTGGCTGCCTCTTCAGCCTCTGCTCCTTCACAGGAGGAATCCCTGCTTGCTCTCAGGTCTAACCAGCACCACATAAATACCCAAATAAGAATAAACCCCTGGACTCCATCAAAATGCTCACTTGCAATCATTATTACGTATATTCACTATAAGCCATGCTTTTTCCTGCCATGGGTTGAAGCTTCATTCCCACATTTCAAACCCTTTCATTTGCCATGCATGCTCTGCTAGGAAGAGCTCACAGAGGAGCTGGATGAAGACATTTCCCAGCCCCAGGCTGGAGATGCTGCTGGCACAGCTCAGCTGGAGGAGCATTTTGGAAAACACTTCAGTGCAAAGCCAGCCAGGGTGGCTCAGCCCAGCTTCAGCAGCAGTTTCCATCCAAACTGCCCTCTCCTTGTCCTTCAGGACTATCAAGGGACTGGGTTTTTTTCTCAATTCTTTTTTCCCAGCCTGGATGAAAGAACTCTCCCTCAATTCAAAAGAGGTTCCTTGTCTGATTCTCAGCAGGACCAAAGCCACCCCTTCCAGCATTTTCCAAGCATCACCATTCAGCAACACCTCCACATCCCAGCAGATTCCTGTCAGGAAAGCATCATCTGCACTCCCCTGTGCTTGCTTGGAAGGTTTGTGTGGGTTTGAAGTCCCACTGAGGTTGTTTATTAGAATGACAAGTGATCCCTGTGAAAGCCTTTGGTCAAGGATGAGGACTTTGCTACACTTGACAATTCATACAACTGAAAGGAGAGCTCAGCACAAATGAGAATTCAGTCTAAATACAACAAAGAGGGGAAAAAAATACATCAGAACCATGGGTAAGCACACTTTAACATTTTGTTGTCTGTGTGAAATACATCAGCATGCTTTTGTTCCTGCTCTGCATCTTGGAAAGCGTGCAGGGAAAAGTTTGCTAACTAGGTTATCGAAAAATAATCCTAAACTTTTTTTTCTTTCCTCTAGTCAAGACAAAGAATTAAAAAATATCCAATTCCTCCAAGACGAGAAGAGACCTGCACCAGATCCCTGTGTCCGAATTTTCTTTTCCAGCTAAAGCTATTCACTGATTCTGAGTTCAAAAAATGACAAACCTCAAACCATAACTTTGAAACAACTTTTCTTCCTGCCAGAAAGATGAGTGACCTCATCCCAGTCCTTCCAAATGACACATCACAGTGATGAATGTTGTTGGTTTTTATTAGAGGATGATGTTTCTGGTGACCTGTATTTTGTGAGGGATTGGTGTCTGCAGGGTCCCATGAACTTGACAAATTTGGTCTCAAAATGGGTGTTTCAGGTGGGACAAGAGGAATTACTAGCCCTGAATAAAATGAACTTGGTGTTCTCATCTCACCCTCAGGGGAGGAACTCAGTTCCATTTCACAAAACCAGAAGCAAAGAGCATTGCTCTGACCTGGCAATTTTTTCCCTTGACCTTCAAAGAAGAAAGTATTCCAGGGAGGATGAAGGACAGGGAGAGAATCTTGTGTTACCAGTTCTTGCTGATTTTCACTTCAGTCATTGCCCTTAAACTTCAGCATTTCTTGGAAATTCTACCAAGACATTTTTAAGAAAAACTTCTTGACTTGACCTATCCTTATATAAAGGGTTATTGCCAAGAGAGAAAAAGAGAAAAGCAATGATGAAAGCAAGAGAAAAGCAATGATGAAAGCAAGAGAAAGCACTTCCTCCCTTCCACAGCCTCCTCAAACACACACTTTGGGTATTGCTCAGCACAGCCTGATCAATGCTGTTCACCAGTTGCAACCCAAAGTCTGCCATCCTGAGGAGAACCAGAGAGCTTTCATGGCTGTTTCAGCCCTCAGAATTTCATTTTATAACTACAATTAAGGTGGAGAGGGCTCAAAAAATCAGATCAAGGTGATTTGGTTTCCAGATAACATAAGAGATTTCTATGTTGTGTCTCAATGAGTTACTATTCACCAGCTCTGATGGTAGATTAACATCACTGGACACCCTGACCAGGGAGAGTAAAACATGGCAGTTTTTGCTTGAAACCTTAAGAATTTGAAATATAACCATATCCCAGGATTTCCCAGAGTCCTGCCTCCTGCCACATCTTCCCACACTCAATTGCTCAAGACAGCAGCAATTTTCTGGCATGCCCAAGTTTCCTCAACCTGCCCAAGAGCAGCACTGGAAATCACCAGCCACCTCTCCTGTGACACTTCTCCTCTGTGAGCAGTCTTACTTTAAACACCAGAAAAGAATCACCACCAAACCCATTGATTTCACGTGAAATACTGGCTGGGAGAAGCGTGGCAATGTCCTGACTGCTCCTGCAAAGGGACCAGCAGCACCTAGACACTCAGCCCCGTGTTGGCTGCCCAGCTGGCTTCCTGGAGAATTTTTCTTTCTCCACGCAGAAGGCAAAGCCTGACCATTCCCAAGGCTCCTGCACAAGGACGGCAGCTGACAAGCAGAAATCAAATTGCTTTCCCTGTCCCATGGGGTGCCAACAGCAGCAAGGACTGGCTTGTGCAATTGTGCCTAGAAGGGCACTGTCACGTGTCATTTTGTAGGGCTGAGAGAGCTCCTCTGGCATTTCATAATTCATAGCTTGAAACAGTAATTAATTTTCCTACACCCTCCAAACAGCTCTAATTGTCCTCTTGTCATCATGTATCAGCAGGATGCTTGATTTTTTTTTTTTTCTTTTGTCAGTATGCAGCTCCAAGGTACTTGTCTGAGGTAGCTTCCTATAAAAAAATGTTAGTATTATTTATTATTAATAAAACCTGAGCTTCTTATTCCAAGATTACCATTTACTTTGAGCTTCATCAGCTCTACACCAGCCTAAATGAGTTTATTCTGCAGAGGAGGATGAGATCTGAGAGGGGAGAGAGGACTGCTGGTGTTGAATGGATTGTGTTCCATTCACTTCCAACAAAGCCATTTTCCAGGCAATATTAATTACCAGGACCTCTGGGAGTGCCACTTTTTAACCTCATATCCTGCCTTACAAAGCCAGATTTAGATAATGCTTCCAAGGCAGAGTGTGCCTGCAGGATTCCCTCCCATATTTGTAAATGCCCTCAGATGAGGCACAGCAATGACACAGCTGAAGGAATCCTCACCCTCCTTACAGGCAATGTTTTATTAACAGAAAAAGTTCCTTAGGCAGCACAGCAACACATTCAGCTCAGAATTCATTTTCATCCATGCCCAACCCTGAAGCAGGGAAGGGATGAAATGCTTTCTATGTGGAACATGTGCAAGGATTATCAGTTCCCTCCAAAATGCACCAGCCTGATGGTTTGTCCAGCCTTTTGCTCTCAGGACAGGCTGAGAGCACTTTCAGATAGAAGGCTAAATATCTCTAGACTTCTTCAGACATTGGGGTTTGGGCTTTCAGAGGTGCCCAGTCTGAGCTGCTGGTGTGATTTGTGAGGATGCCATGCCCTGTTAGTTATCCCTGGGCTGTGGATCCTGAGTTCTGGTCACTTACTGGTCCTGTGGTGGACAGACACAGTGTCACTTCGAGCACCATCTTTGTAGTAAGCCCAGATGGATATTTTGTAGTCAGTGTTCTTCTGCAGGCCTGGCAGGACGGCTGTGGCCACATTTCCAGCGAGGGAGAGCTGCAGCAGGGGAGGAAATGAGTCAATGTCATTCCCAGGCATCCCCAGGCTGGTCTATGCCTCCCCAGTGCCTCCCCCCAGATTGTCTGTAGGCACAGATGAGTTAGCACTGGGCTTTGGGGCCAAAGTTTATTCTTTGGGGTTGCACATGTCTAAGCAAAGGCAAAATTCCAGCCCTGAACAATGCAGAGCAGATGCCTGTGCATGGCAGCCCAGTTATAGTCAGCAGCTCCTTCAGCACCACAGCACAGAGCTCTGACACAAGGCAGTGCCTGCCTGGAGCACAGAATCCCTTTGCTGAGTTTTCAGCCTTTAGGAGAGCTGGAAACAGAAGCCCCAGCACTCCTCTGTCCCAGCCCAAATGTGAAGCATTGCAGGAGAGACTCTGTTGTTAAGCCACCATTTAAACTGCTGTTTGACCTCACACTGAAAATAGGACCTTCAGATGGAAAAGGGCACCTAGTCCATCTCTGCCCCTCCTGCAGCAGCTCTGTCTCTGGTCATTCTCCTCTGTGTGCTCCTCACTTGGACCCCATCCTTCCCAAACATCAGTATCCCAAAAGGATCAGTGCTTCCCAACACTGGGGAGAGCAGAAGTTGCTTCTTCTGTCTTAGAAACAATACCTCTGGCTATAAATACTCAAGTATTGTCTTTTTCTTATCCACAACATCTTGACATTGTGGGCTGGTGATCCTGTGCAAGCCCAGATCTTTTTCTACTGAATTGCTTCTTAGCTGTTTGTTTTACATCCTGTATACCTGTAGTTAATTATTCCTGCCTAAGCTTAATACTTTCTGCTTGTCCCTATTAAATTTCATCCTTGAGGTTTTCCAGAACACTTCTGCAATCTTCCCAGAGCCTGTAGGACTCCACCCTGCTGTCCCTCCTGCTTCCAGCACTCAAGGTGACTGCTCCACTGAAACCCAGATCCAGGGTGGATCCTGCTGAAGTGTTCAATTGCTGGAGTGATTTGCCTGAGCAGTTTTACAGAGTTTTACTCCTGCAGGTGAGTTCTGAGCCAGCCCAGCCTCCCCAGAGCTGTGTGTGGGCTCATACCTCCTGAGGCTTCTCTCCACTGGCTGTGCTCCACTTGATCTGATAGACAACAACATCTGAGGCTGCCACAGCTTCCCACTGCAGGCGGAGGCTGTTCCCAGAGAGCTCGGTGACCTTCAGAGCACGGGGAGCAGGGACCTTCACTGGGGGAGGCACAAGGACAAGGAGCTGAAGTGGCTCTGACAGCACCTTGTCACAGCCAGGGTGGGGAGCAGATGGCTGGGGAGCAAAACATCAACCAAGCAGATGTCTGAGACCAGCCTGTCTGTCGCTTCTTCAGACCCATATGACAACATTCATCAGGACACGGAGGGGTGAATTATTTTTAAAGCCCTAATTAAGAGAGATTATCTCATTTGCAGAGAGGACGCATATCACACCAGTTTTGTAAAGGGAAGAAGGCTAGGAGGGCTCTCAAGGATACAGAGGGTAGTGATACATCATGCTTTTTCTTCGTTTGCTTCTTTTCTTTATGCCTTCCACCTCATTTTGAACACAACACAACACAACACAGTTGGACATATTCCACACACAAAGAACAGCAGCCATCTGTGCTCCATGCAAGGGTTTTGGCCACAAGCTGCTGGGGCCAGTCTTCAAAACAACCCCATTCAGATACACAAACCAACTCTGGCACCTGTTCCTGAGACCAGAAGTATTTCCATTCCCTACTTACAGGTGGTGACATTGCCAGTGATTGGAAAGGAGTCGCCTTCATCATAGGTAGATGTGACACTGATGAAGTATTGGGTGAGGGAGGACAAAGGTCTCAGGACAGTGGATGTTGCAGTGCCAGGAACTTCCACCTGCATTGGGGAGTTGCACGAGTGTTGTATGAGACAGGCTGAGACACTTGGGCTTGTTCAGCCTGAAGAACAGGAGAGCTCTTCTGTTTTAATACTTAAAGGGAGCTTATAGGAAAGGTGGGAAGAGACTTTTTAGCAAGGCCTATTGCTGTAGGACAAGGGGTCCTGGCTTTAAACCAAAAGAGGTAAATTCAGATGAGGTAAAAGACTTTTTGACAACAAAGGTGGTAAAACATTAGGTTACCCAGAGAGGTGGTGGATGCCCCATCCCTGGAGACATTCTAGACTGGAATGGATGGGGATCTGAACTACCTGATTTACTTGAGGATGTCCCTGCCCACTTCAGGGGAGTTGGACTAGATGGTTCTGGCTGTCCCCTCCAACCCAAACCACCCAATGATTCCAGAGGGTCCAGCTGCAGAGAGGTCAGCATGTGGTGATAACTGCAGCAAAAGTGCCCATCTCAGAGCTAAAACTCTGCCAGCACACAAGCCTGAACCATGCAGCTGAAGGAAAACAGGGCATTATCTGATCTCCTAAGTGTCTTTTCCTTCCCCCAGCCCCTTGAGGACTCACCTGCCCAGCGTTTCCCCCTCTGCTAGAGACGTAGGTGACGTGGTGAGCGCGCACAGCTGGGGATGCAGCCTCCCAGCTGACCCTGACGGACGCGTGGCTGAGCTCCGAGAAGCTCAGGTACCTGGGAGGACTCAAGGCCACTGCAAGGACAGTTAGTGACAGCACTGCCAGCCTGCACAGGCTGCACAATGGCAGTGCCACCCATTGCCTCCTGCTGGTCTTGCATGATCCCACCTTGAGCTGAGAGGCTCATTTGCTATGCAGGCAAATATTCCCTTTATTCACCACCATGCACACGACTGGGAGGTTATGAAGGACTGCCTCAGATTTAGGTGAGGAAACAGCCAAATGATCACCTTTTTTCCCCCCAGACAACAAAGACTTCAAGGAACTCCTCTTTCAGGAGTCCTTTTTTACCAGGGGAACGCCACTCCTTTTTCACAGCTCACCATGCAATCAGATATCCCCTTGGGGACCAATATTCACTTAAAATCCATCAGGGGAGAGGCAGCATGTTCACAAGCCACATTCACAATATGGGAAAGCACCTCATTTACCACATCTCTCCCGCTTTAAGTGATTAAAAACAACTCAGCAAGCAGCAGCAGCACTCACGGGTGGTTTCCTGGATGCTGGCTGGGTCACTGGCATCCTCCCCATACATGGCATACACTGCCACCGAGTACCCAGTGCTGGGGGACAGCCCCTCCAGCAGCACCTCGGGCTGGCTCACCTTCACCTGCCAACAGAGAGGGGGTTTGGGGTACCCTTCAGCTCTAGGGAACCTCCCAAAGCACTGGAGAGAGCAGGACCTTACAGAGACATGGGCCAAGGTCCCTCTGGTTATGCTAAGGGGATGTCTCCACTCTGGAATGGTCTTAGAATTTTGGCCTTAGAATCATAGGATCATAGAATATCCTGAGCTGGAAGGGACTCACAAGGCTCGTCAGAATCCTGTTCCTGCACAGGAAAACCCTGTGAATCCCACCATGGGCCTGAGAGCATTGTCCAAATGCTCTTTGAGCTGTGCCAGGCTGGTGCCGTGCCCACTGCCCTGGGGAGCCTGTTCAGTGCCCAGCCACCCTCTGGGTGAAGAACCCTTTTCTAATATCCAGCCTAACCCTCCCCTGATGCAGCCCCAGCCATTCCCTTGTGTCCTATCACTGTCACCAGAGAGCAGAGATGGGAGCTGCTCCTCCACATCCCCTCAGGAGGAAGCTGCAGACCCCAGAGATGTCTCCCCTCATTCTCCTCTTCTGCAGGCTGAACAACCAAGTGACCTCAGTCACTTCTGTGGCACCTCCAGTCTCTCTCCCACCTGGGCAGGTGCTCTGCAGGGATCTGTGCTCTGCCTCTCTTCCCTGGGACACCAAACCTGCTGGGGACACATAGCACCTCCTCCCGCCCTGCTCTGCAGAGCTGGGAGTCTCTTACACCAAAACGCTGCTGCTTCTGCTCTGAGTTGGATCAGGGGGTGTTCAAAGCTGTGATCCCACTTTTCTCGACACATGGGAAGCTCTGGCAGGAGCAGGGCTGCTGCCATCTGCTGCTAGCACAGCACGGGCACAGCTCTGGTCCTGCAGCCTGCTTGCTGCAGAAAGGCACCCCAGGGATATTTAGGAGTCTGCACACATTGGGGAGCAGTTTGGAAAAAGCTGGGAACGTTTTAATGCTGGTTTTGTAGACATCCCATAGGCCTGGAGCATTGCACTCTTACAGGGAGTAGGTCAGGTAGCTGTGAAAATGTTTTAATATGCTCAAATGCAAATTTGAATGTGTTCTTTCATCAAATGTTCTGAATCCTATAAAATCCCGATGATTATGCACTGAAAGCAGAGTATTAATTGTTCTGTTTTGAAAACCACCCTGCTATTGCCCCTATTGCTGTGCATTCAGGGGAGAATCTGAGTTAAAAGAGGCAATTAATGTTCCTCCCCACTCCCTTTGTTTTTGTAAAATTCACATCCTCAGCCTAGAGGTAGTCCAGATAACACATTAAAATGCACAATAAAGGGTTCTTAGGTGTTTTTAAGGATCTTCCATTCATCAAGCATTGTTTTATTCATCTGCAGTGTTGTAGGTCTGTTTTCAGATGTCAGCAAAATCCTCCCTAACACATTTTCAATTAACATTTAAAGATACACCCAGTCAGGATGTTTATGTACAGCCTCAAGGATACAGCGAATACACTTGGGGCTGCAAGGATGTGAGTTCAGTGTCTGGGTTTCCAGGGCCCCAAGAGGCAGTCAGATCTCTCCCATGCTTTAATTTCCCATGTGAAACCCTCACAGTTAAAAATCGTTTTGAGACACACCATCAAAAGGAATTTTTTATGAAAGCTGTTTCTGGCAATCATTCTGATACCTTTTTTTTTCCTTTGACCACATGATACCAATTGCCAAAGCTTAGAGCTAGCACTAAACTCAGCCCAGAGAGTGAAAAAACAACATTATCATTATTGTCACAAACTCTACCTCTGTTGTATAGTCCTCTGCTCCATCGGGGGCTGCAGAACAGAGCACCAGGTAGTGTGTGGCTCCCTGGGCTGCTTTCCAGCTCAGCCTCAGACTGTTGTGGCTCAGCTCAGAGACACGCAAGGAGCGAGGGGAAGACAAAGGCACTAAAGAGAAAAATAAGGCATAGAGGTACCTTCAGTGGATGAGATCTGAAACAACACAAAACCCAGGGGGAAACTGGCTTTACAACAGTTATTGCAAGCTGGTGGGCAGATACCCCTCATCTAACAGTCTCTGCAGAGAGTAGGTTTAATTCACTTGGAGCCCATAGATTAAGATTAAAAAAAAAGAAAAAGAAAGGAGTTGCAGTATATTTCTAGCAGGTGTTACTGCCACATTCTGCTTTGCAGAATGACATAGGTGGACAGGACCCCTGAAGGTCTCTGGTCCAACCTGCTGCTCAAACAGCTTGCTCAGGGTCTTGTCTGAGTGAGTTCTGAGCATCTCCACAGACAAAAAGAGCTACAGGCAGACTGAACTTGAGGTGGGGGGAAACAGACAATGGCAGTCTGAGGTGGTCAGAGGGCAAGCTCTGCTCACCTAGCATCAGCACAAGTCTCTCTACTCACGACCTACGTGTGGAGGTGACTCCCCTGAGCGCGTCCCCCGCGGCGCTGTCGTACACGGGAATCACCGACACCGCGTACTCCGTGTGAGACGTCAGGTTGGAGAGCTGCACAGAGGACACTGCTCCCTCCAAAACCACCTGCAAGCACATGGGAGAGGTGTGAACCCTTCTGTCTGGAAGCTGTGGCAGTCTCAGGAGTCCAGGGAAAGGTGTCTCACCTCTTTGGAGTTCCCACCCTTGGACGGATAATACACAACGCGGTATTTCTTCGGTGGTCTCAGAGGAGGGCTCCAGGCCAGCTGCATGCTCTTGGAGGTCACAGCAGATATTTTCAGGTCAGTTGGGCTGAGCTGGGGACCTGTGCTCACAGGGGTATCTTTCACAGCGCTGCCTAGGAATTCAAAACACAGTTATTTTCTTATATTCGCACTTCTCGTGCCAAACGTGCTTTCCAGCTCATAAATATGAGTGACATTTTTCCAATCAAGTTGCAGTCTCCTTCCCTATAGAGTGTAGAAACTGTTCCAGACTGCTCTGAAATAAATATTTTAAAACTGAGCCTACAGAGAACATAAATACTCCATAGGGAACAGGCTGTGTATTTTGCTACGTGCTGTGAATAATTCTCCAACACAAGTCTGCGTTCCTCAATCACAAAAATTTGCCAAAATTAACAAGAAAAATTACTTTGGTTTCATTTTGGAGAAGCCCATTTTTCTTCAGACTAATCTTCACCTCTGTAAAATGCCTAATTATGTCAAATACAAATAATTATGTCATCAATAAGAATAAATGAATTTGGTTGTATGAATCTCCAGAGCATTAAAATAAAAGCATGCTTGAAATTTAGACTTTCTCATTCTGCTTAGGTCAACCTTAGAGCAGCAAGAGATGGAAATATGTACATGATATTTCTCCTGAGGGTCTAAGCTAACATCTGGAGTGGTCCTTCACTCTCTTCATCATGCAAGCTGCTTCCCAGCAAAGGAAAGAAATGGCTGCTGGATTTTAACTTGAAAATGCCTTGGATATCAAACATTTAAAGTTTTGTGGAGAAAAAAAAAATGTGTTTAGGTGTTTTATCATCTCCTCATCCTACCTCCACATTTGCTACATATACTTTCATTAGTATATTTTCTTATTAGCGCTTTTGCCTTTTCTGCCTCTTTTTGTTTGGAAGAAACTCAGAAAAGGAGATGATTACAACACATTTATCACACCATACGACAAAGGAACAGGGAATGGAAATCCCTTTTTCCTACAATGGTAATTATTGTCATGAGGTGACTTTATCCTCCAAAAGGAAAGGGATGGTGAGCAGAAGGAAGCTCAGCCTGCACCGAAGAGCTTCCACTTCACCTGCAGTCTCCTTGTGGCTCCTCTCCTTGATCCTGGTGCACAGGACCCGTGTGAGTTTGCCCACCAGGGAGCTGAGCAGGGGGAAATCCAGCACGTTGTACACGGTGAGCTCCAGCGGCTCCGAGGCCACCTGCTTCAGCTCCGCCTCATCCGCGTTCTTCACCCCTGCAACCAGAGAAGGAGGCTGAGGAACCCCAGAGAGGAGCAGAGGGACTCCCCAGAGAGGGGTTCACCATCACTCTGCTCTCCAAGCACAGCCTCCCAGTCATTCCACAGGTGGGAATGGTGTTTTAGTGGCCCTGGGTTTTCCTGCAGCAGCAACCTCAGTCCAGCTAATGCCTGATGATTTTTGCCTTTCCTTTTTACATACCCTTTAAACATTTTTATTCCCTTTTTATATTTTCCTTACCCTTTATACACTCTTTGTACTCCTAGCCTACACGCTTTTAATTTCTGTAGTCTGATATTCTAGCTTAATTTTGGGGAGCAAAGCAGAAAGACAAAATTTTCACAACAAGAGGCCAGAGAGCTCTATATTATGTCAGAACTCGAAGCCTTCTCTGTGGAACATATTTTGTAAACTGGGCTTTAGCCTCGTTTGGGGGTGGGGGGTGATTAGAATAAGGAGACAATTGCTTCATTTATTAAGTTTCTTACTGGGGAATTTTACACAGATATGCTAATTTGCGAAATTCATAAAATTGTACTTGCATTATACAGTGTGTGTGCATCTCGATGTGTTCCACCTTTGCAGAGCTGTGCACCTAGGTTTCTATTAAAATACTGAGGTAAAACCCTTTTACCCCTTTTAACTGTGTCTTTGCTCATAATTCTACCAGCTGAAAGGCAACACAGCCTGGGAAAACTTTCATTTCAGGCCTTTAGTGGCTTGGAGACAGTCTGGCAATTCTTCCCTCTGTTTCCCTGCTTCCCCACCACTTGCAGGCTTTGCAATCAGGTATTTTTCAATCTGAGAGGCAGTTGGCATAAATGGATGAACAAACAAGTATTTTATATTTATGAGGTGCCAGCACTCCCCACAGAGAGCCTGTTGTTCATCAGAACATCACATTGCATTTCAACAGAGTCAGGGATGAGCAAAAAGCAGCCCAGTTATGTAAGAGAACTTCTCCATCACAGAGCATCCTCCATCCCCATCCTCATTAACTCTCTGCAGACCAAGCTCCACACCACAACCCATTTTGCTTCCCAGAGTTGGGTTCAAGGATTCCTAACACTGTCCAAGGAGGCTCGGCAGCTCTACTCACTCCCTAAAAGCCACTTACCTACATAACCCTATGCAATAAACTCCCTCACATGTTCCCAAAGTAAATTAGCACTTAAACTTTTGGAGATTGCAATTTTAGGAGAGTTTTTATGTAACTTTATTGCTCATGTATCAGTCTCCAGCAGACTCGCGCAGTTATCAAGGCCAGAGCTGCTCAAGGCCATTCTGTATCTCAGTGTGTTGCTGCCAGACAGTGAAGAGTAGATAATGTTGTTATTCAGAGAAATGGGAAGCTGTGAGAGGCAGTAATTCTACAGAAAGTCTCCTGCCATCCCCAATACAGTCTCCTCTTGCCTAATTCCACAGCTGAGAATATTGTTTTCATGGCACAGGTCCCTGAGGCTCCCAAAGGTCTTTAGATGGGAGGTGTGAAATCTCTCATGTGAATACTTCCCCCCAAAAAAATAAAATATCCTTTGAAGACACTGCCTGTGCTGAATAAATGAGTTAATTTTCGTCTGAGCCACTATGTAATGAGGTCTCACCCACTACCTCAGTTCTACAGCCTCAGGATGCTTCTGTCAAAGTTGATGGAACACAGCCTTCAATTTGAAGATAACCAGGTTGGCTTTGTCCTACAGTTTATCACCAGCTGCGATCTTACCGATGGCAAATATCTCTATACCCAGGTTTTTCAAGGTCTGAGCAGCCAGGTTGGCATCATCTTGGGATTTCCCATCAGTCAGGAGGATTACCAACTTCTCAGCCTCCAGCCGGGCACCAGCATCTGGTTTCAGATTCTGCTCCAGGACATGGGTCAGTGCCAGACCTGGCGAGGAGCAGAGGTGGATGTTGTGCTTCAGTCTTCCTAACAACTCCCCCTATCTTTATTCCTTCCTCTGCTCCCCAGTAGAGCACATTATCCCATGGGAACAGCTTCCCCCACTGTATCCACATCTTTTAGGCTGAATTGAGAGCCCTGCAAGATGGAGTTACCTGTGAAGGTGTTGCCACCCTTGTACCGCAAATTCCTCACGGCCTCCAGCACCTGTTCCCTCGTGGAGTAAGCGCTCAGATCCCACTCTGTGCGGGGGTCACTGCTGTACTGCGACAGCCCTGGGAAAGACAGGAGCTCTGGGCATCCAACCAGCCCAGGTGAGCTGCAGGAGCTCCACTCTGGGATTTGGGATTGCCAAGGAGGAGAAGATAAAATAATGGAAGGGACTGGCGGTGAGCAGATGGGGTTTCTACCTCCACTTCTCTGCATGGTTCTGAGAAAATTGCATGAAGCTGTGCCAGGGGAGGTTTAGGCTGGATGTTGGGAAAAGGTTCTTCCCCCAGAGAGTGTATGGGCACTAAAACAAGCTCTCCAGGGCAGTGGTCATGGTCCCAAGGCTGTCAGAGCTCCAGGGGCATTTGGACAACACCCTCAGGCACAGGGTGAGATTTTCAGGGTGGTTTGTGCAGGGCCAGGACTTGGACCTGATGATCCTTGTGGGTCCCTCCCAGCTCAGGATATTCCATGATTCTACAGTCCTGCCATGCAAAGTGGTGCCTCAGACCCCATGGAGTACAGGGGTGATGATTAGAGGGATTTGATAAGGTAAAGTTATCTGGGGTCAAACCAGTCATCTGTAAGGGCTGAGAAGGATTTACACCATGCTGTTTCATGTACAGCCTGGCTGTCAGCATCACTCTGAGCTGGCAAGAGCCCCATTCATTCCAAGCTGAACTCACAGCCCAGTGTGGCATTGCCACTGCACCCAGTGGTGTGGTGGCTGAGCGCCCTGCCATAGATAGGCAGCAAATCCCAAAAGTATCTCAGCATCACCACCCGACCTGGGGCTGCCCAAAGACAGCACTTCTGTTCACCGTGCAGATATTTTTCACAGCCACTAGAGGCCAGAGCTTGCTACCAGATGGGAAAAGCTTCCCAGAGCAGCTTTGGGACCCCATCCTAAAGGAATAATAGCACCTCAGAGGAGCACATAACCATAGGAGTAAGAGACCAAGACCCCATCAAACATCAGTATCCCAAGGTCAGGAAACAGGAGAGTATCCTACCTACTCTTATCTTGTCTTCTGCAATGCTGAATGGGGAAATCAGATTGCTCAGGAACTCCTTAATGAGCTTGAAATTGTTGCGTCCAATGCTCCAGGACCCATCCACAAGCAGGATGACATCAATCATTGCAGGTGTGTCACACTGAAACTGGGAGCCTGGAGGGGAAAGGTTGGATACTGAGAGAAGCAACTGTAAGGAGGAAAACCTGCTTCAGTTTTAAGACAAAAAGCGAATCTGCTCTGTAAGGCCTTGTCTGATGGTGGAATGGACCATCTGCCAGTCTGACACATCCCAGCATCTTGTGAAAACCACAGAGCCAAGGATAACCCATCTGAGCACCAAGCAACGGAGTGGTGTGCAGCTGCACCTCTGCAGAGAAGGGGTTAAAGCTGTCAGGAAGGGTGTGCTAACCCAAGCACTGCTCCCTGCAAGCTGTCAGCTCCATTGCCTCTCAGCCTCAGCCCAGTGCTTCCTTTTATCTAGCCTAAGTCTCCAGGAATTGCAGGTGATTGCTTAATTCCATTCCATCACGATATCCCCCCTGGGCTACAATTATTTCATGGCTTTATATTAAATCCCATCTCTCGGTAAAAATCTGCTGACATCATGGATCCTCCAGCCCTGCCTTCCTCCCCACCCCAGGCCTCCAGCTGAACAGAGGATAAGATAAGGCATGCTGCTAATTGAATGCATCTTCCTGCAGTATATCTCAGATGGGGAATTTTCCATCTTTGGTGGAGGGGAAACAGATGATCCCATCAAGATTTATCAGGCTCCAAAGAGGTTCCTCTCTCATCACAGACATGGATTTCTGCTGGGGCAAAGGGGATGCTCTGGCCCATCCCATTCCCATTGCAGCAGAGCTGTGAGCCAACACAGTCTCAACTGAGTCTGAAGGATCATCATGGATTAGTTATCTGTGAAACATGAAGAACAAGGCCAGAAGGAGGGGCAGGTTGGGCTACAAACATCCCTGATGTTTGGAAAGGAAACACCTTGGGAAGGACCATGGCTGGGGTGCTCTGTTGAAGAATACAAATGCTTACATCAATCTGCCAGAAGCAGGGGGAGATGACAGCATGAAGAGAGAATAGTGCCAAATCAATTAAAATCAATAAATTAAATCATCTGGAAGGAATTTTTGGCCTAACTCCAGTTTTCCTGAGAATTCATGTTGTTCTACAGAATTCAAAATTTCCTCAGTGAGCTCTGACATCTCCCAAAGCATGACCTAGTGATTGGAAACACAACCAGCAGCACTGTACTCTGGAGGGGCAGAGGGTGGGATAGAAAGCTTGAATTGAGCGAGTGTTAGGGAAAACAGCAGGGAAGAAGGAGCAAGACATGTTTGAACCCTCTCTCACCTCGCCTCAGTGAATCCTTTGGGGTTTTTTCTCTTCCTGGAGACTCTTGCTCTGAGTTTGCTGGAGTGCGCGAGGATGATTTTGGGGTCATTGATGTTGTTTCTGCCACGCTGGCCTCCACACTGGGCTGGTTTCTTGTTGTTTCTCCTGAGCTCTTTGGCTGAACCCCCTTCTGTCTTTTCTTTTCAGCTCTGTCCTTTGCTGTGCTCCAAAGAGAAAAATCCCGTTGTGTTATCCCCATGCAAACCCACAGCTCAGCTGATTTAAGCCACATTTGACACAGGTACAGGGAATTCAGAGAGGGTCAAATTCCTACAGGTTTATGGAAATAGGTGGCTATGAAAAGACCACCTTCATTCACACCTCTCTGAGAGGGCTGCACTTGTGCTCAGGAGTTAACATTACTAATGGATCACATCAGCAAGTTTGCCTTTCCCATTGTCTTTGATGATGAAAAACAATGAATGTTTATAAAATAAAGATCAGGGAAAATATCCCATGGTGCCTCATGCCCAGTTACTCTCAGGAGCTCAGCAATCTGTGTCTTGCAAACACCCTGAGCTAGTGCAAGGCTTTTTGGATAGCGGCCCTGATGGATCTTTCTTCCATCAACAGGTGTAATTCCCTTTTCAGCTCATGGAAACATGAGACTCTGTAGTCACATACAGTCCTCAGCCACAGGAGGTTGAGGAAATCCTTCTTGTAGGCCACCTGCAGCCAGCCTTGGGACACAGAACTCAGGGAAACAAACCCCATTGGCCCTAGTGCTCAGGGAGCAGCTTGTTCTCAAAGGATCCACTCCCAGCTGAGGGATAAGTTGGCATCTGCTGAATTTGGATACCTGTCAGCCCCAGGATGTGCTTTTCAACTTGGCTGGCATGAGGGGCAAATATTTTTATGTGGTTTACTGTGTTTCTGTAGCTGAGCATTGCATACAAAGGATGAGACCAGGCTAGGAAATCTCACTGAATGAGTGTCTCTGATAAAGGCAGATTGCAAGGAGAATATGGGAATGGTTTTAGGGACAGCTGTATGTTCCAGCCAGGGTAGCATGGCACAGCCATGGCTCCAAATCAACCCAGTGTGACTCCAGGATGGTCAGAGCACCCACCTGTCTGTGACAAGGCAGAGTTCAGGGGTGGTGGGGTGGCCTCTGCCACCCCGCTGTGCTCAGCTGCAGAGCTCCCTGGTGAGGTGAGATTCTTTCCTGATGCAGCTCCTGCATTCCTTCGGTTATTTCTAGTCTGGGATGCATTTTTGAGTTCCTCTACTGCGGGAAGACCAAAATGAGAGAAATCACCTTGCTAGAGAGGAATGTGAGCCACAGTCCATGCCTCACCCCCTGGGTCTTCCCCATCTCCCTTTACAACCTTCCCACCAAAACAGTCCCAGGCTCTGTGATGGCCAAACACTCTGCAGGGCACATGCCAGAGGATGAGCTCTTCACAGCCACATCCCCAAGAGCCTCAGGAGCTCAGAGTGGTAAAATGCAGCCCCTCTCCACTTACTCACAAATTTCCTCTTGGCAAACAGGGCTTCCTGGGAGCCGTTGAGCACGTAAACCTGCAGTGTGTATTCCTTGGAGGGGCTCAGCCCTCCCACCGTGGCTTTGGGAGTCTTGGTTTTCAGCATGACTTCCTGCTCCGAGTCCCCTGAGGTGGGATGAAGCCACAGTTCAGAGCCTGTCAGAGCTGAAATTGAAGCTGACAGTAGCAAAAGCAGTGCTGAAATGCAGGGAATGTCTGCCTAGGGACCTCAGTCAACTCCTATTTATTCTTCAAATTTTGAGGAGTTCCGATTTTTACTCTTTTTCTCAGTGTTGAGTTGAGAAGAATTAGGTGGGGTTTTTTTAAATCCTTGATATGTTCGCAAATTACAAAATTACTTCCCAGCCAGTATTAGTGCAGCTCTCACCAACTTCCCAAGGAGCTGTTGAGTGAAAAGCTGGTGATCAGAGTGTGAAGACTGGAAACTGCTTGTGAAAACACCCAACTGATTGAGGTCGTATGTGACAGAATGAGGAAGTGACTCGGTGTCTCTGGAGGTCACCACTGACACTTGGGACTCATCATACCTATCCCAGCTGTGCTGTCTCTGCCCCATCTCTCTCCAAGGGCAGATGCTGCCTACAGGTGTCATTTTTGGGGCTCCAGACCCCTCCACAGCCATGTCCCAAGCTGCTGGACCCTGTCCTGGCACGGCACTGCCTTGACAGCCAAAAACTGTGGCGTTTCTGTGCTGACAGGGCAGTGAGCAGATGGAGCAAGGCAGCGACTGCAGAGAGAGACACAGCAGCTCCCTAAAACCCTGTGGCTGGGAAAGTTCTGCAAGCTTTAAATTACAGAGATGGATGTGTTTCTGACCCAGCCATCCCTGTGCTCATGCCTAGGGCTGGAAACTCCCCAGGCTAAGAGGGAAAGCCTCAGGCATGTGCTGGGAGCGCCGGTGGGGATTCCCTGCATTCCCGGGATGCTCATCAATCTCCGCCGAGCTGAGGCTCCGGGGAGCAGCAGGGCAGGGAAGGAATGAGAAACCTCCTGCTCCGGCTTGGGAAACAGGTGGGGGCTGAGCTAAAAGCGGGTCGATGATCACAGGAGCTGCCGCCAGCACTCCTGCCCTGCAGCTCCCTTTTCCGGCTGGCTGGGAAAGCAGCAGAGGCTGGAAACTGAATGCCAGCCAAGACTGAGGGTGCCTGCAGCCCCTCCTGCTCTCTGAGGGACATGGTGTCCTTCCAGCACCACCAGGTTCTACATCTCAAATCAGGGAGAAGGGGTGGGAGCTGGAGGGATGAGCCTCCCTACACTTATAGGGTCAAAGTTCCATTCCATGTCCCTGCGGGTGGTGGGAGAGCTGGGAGCTCCCATGGAAGAGCCAAGCAATGAACCTCCTTCATTTTTGTCTCACAGAGTCCCAAAGAACAGCATTTCTGGCTAAACCTTTCCCCTGGGATGAAGAGAGCTGAATTTCATCTCTCGTGAATGAGTGATGAAGGGAGTGTTCCTACATTGGGTGGCACTACAGACTGCTCTGAGGGTGGCCAGAAAGGCTCCTTGTCCATACTGCACCCACAGCCTGGTGAAATCAACACTTGGAACCAGAACAAGCTGTGGATAATTCCCTCTGCCTTGTCTCTATCCCCTTAAGGTCTAAATAATGCTCCTATTTAGGTCCCGTTGTCCCCCAGACAGAAGGTGGAGCTCAGTGCCTCTCTCACACACGAGTCTCTGCTGGCTCTGGTGTCCAGGCTGTCATCTCGTACCTGCCATGGGCTTTACCCGAACTTTGTAGCCACTGATGTTCCCTTCAGTCTCTTTCCACTTCATCTGGAGCCTGTCTTCTGAGAGGACAGTGAGCTTCAGCCGGCCTGACCCTGGGGAGGAGGAGAGGAGATGTTTCCATGCTGTGATGGATGCAATTCCTTTCACAAAACCCACTCATGCTGTCTCCTCTAAGGACATGGGAACAGCTGTAGCACAAAGGGAACCTTCACCATGCCAGGCAAGTCCTCATCACCCCCTGGGGCTGCATGGCAGCTCCTGCAGTCCCCTTGCACCTCTGCAGACCTGCAGCCTCCCTGGCAAAGAGGAGTTTCTCAGGTGCTCATTATAACCCCAGCAAAAAGGTAAAACAGCCTCCCAGAGATGTGGGGGCTCTCTCTGCACCCTTCATGTCTTGAAGGGCTCTCCCAGGAGCTTTCAGGCTGAATGTTTGTTTACAGCAAGTGTGTTCAGTGCAAACATGGGAAATGGGAGGGCAGCAAACAGAAAAATGGGCTCAGCAAGGCTCTTCAATAGGCTTGGCCTGCTGAGAAATACAGAAATTCCCCAGGTGATGGATCCCATCCTTCTGCAGAAAGATCATTTCAGAGGCAGCTCCAAGGACCAGCTGGGTTTAGAAAGAAGGGAAGAAAAAAAAAGGGAAAAGAAAGAAAACCTGATAAAGTGTAAATAACAGCTCCTGGCAGGACCATAACTCATGGGCACCAGCTTGTATCAGTTTGCTGCAGGGAGCTGCAAACTAAATGACAAATCTCGAGGAAAAAAACCAGTATCAGACAAGGAGGTAAAAAGAAGAAAGAGCACATTCCCTTATCATCTCCAGATTTCACAGCTATCTGTTTACCCCAGCTAGATGTCTGAGCTCATGTGTCATTCTTTGAATCAATGATTCCTGTCGTGCAAATGCCACCATATGAAACTCTCACTTGGCTGGATGCAGGATGGCAACTCAGCAGATTTCCCTCCCCTCCTTCTGACACTGTGCCCAGAGCTGCCTTTCCAGCAGGATGCCCTAATTTGCAGTGAGTGAGCACACTACAAACATCTGCACTCCAATCTCTTCCCCTTTACAATTACTCAAAATAAAAAGCTCAGTGTGACCTGAAGTTTCTTCTCAGTGCTGCCAAACTGTCACCCAGGGCTCCTCAAGTCCCTAATCTGGTCTTGCACGATGCCCAGACACCTCCTGACATCCCTGCCATGATGTCACCACCCAGGAAAGCAGTGAGAGCTGGCAGTGAGGTCCTGCTTGTCTCAGCCCAACATCTGTGCTTTAACCTTTCCTTGCAGACACTTCCTGCAGGCTGCCCAACAAGCAGATAGCTATTTTGGGGGAACAAAGCTCAGATTCACATCTCACCCCAGGCAAATCTGAAGAGGAAGAAAGAAAACAGGGGAAAGAGGGGTGAGGGGCAAAAAGCAAATCCCGAAATCATGCCTAAGAGAAATGGTAAAAGATCATGGAACAATGAGGGGAATTCATAGTTAGATTAAACATGGAGCTCTCTTCTTTTGGCCAAGTGTGGTCCAGCTCCTTGGGCATCACTCTAGGAGCCCAGAAGCTAAAAAGACAAGAATGTCCCCAGACAGAGCAGAAAGGACATCATCCTCTAAAGCACCATTATGTGCTGGATGCAAATGATCCCCAGTGCCATGAAAGCTCCACTGTTTCCTTGCCCTGTGTTAGATGTGCTCTATTTGATGCTGTAACCTTGCTCTCCAGCTGACAGGGAGTTAAGCCCAGCCTGAACTGCAGAAGTCTGGGAGATACACAACACAGAGACACATCTGTCCAGCCCTGCAGTGCCATCACCTCTAGAAACCTCTGTGCTCTTCCACAGAGCCTTCAAACATAACATAAATGTGGTTCTTCCGAATCAGAAAGGCTGTGCTGAGGTGCTGTAGGTATTTTCTGGTCACTCTAGGGAGCAGGATGATACAGGAGGAATCACCTTTGCTCTCTTACCCAGGTGTTTCACCACCTCTCACCACAGACACCAAAGCAGCAGGACAGATGCAGTGACTAAAGAAACAACACCCTTTTCTCTTCCTATTTCTCAGGCTCCCAGAGGTCACATAAGCCCCCTCATTGCTTGCCCAGGCTGAAATTCATCCCTAGTGCAAGGAGGGGCTGAGCTGCTGCCAGGGATGAGGACAGGCTTTGCAGGGTGGGGAGGGATGGAGGTGCTCTCCCCAGATGGGCTCCCTGATCTCCCAAGGCTGTTTGGAGCCTCACCAACAGACACCAGAGCACAGCAGCACCCTGAAATGCTGCCTGGCTTTGGGAATGTCCCTCACAGTGGTGAGGGAGGGCTGGGCTATCCCAGTTATCCCAGGGGACAGCCAGACCATTGGGAACAGCCCCACAAGGGCAGGCAGGCTCCTTACCTTGGCCCACTTGTCCCCAGACATGGCTTGCCACAGGCAGGCAGGCAAGAAAGAGCCAAGTGTGAATCAGCATTGTGAGCAGAACCTGCAAGAGGGAAACTGTCAGGAAGGAGAAGTAAAAATTATATTTCACCACATCACAATCCAGTTTTTTGCAGTTCTCAGTTAAGGAGTTGGAATCTGCAGCTCCAGGCATCATTGATGGCATTGAAAGGGTGGGTGGAGAAGAACACACAGATTTTCCTGAGATTCCAACAGATAATTTTATCTTTTTGGTCTCTCCAACATAGCTGTTCAGTGCCTTGGACCAAACTGTGTTTATAAAGCTGATGGAGAACACTCCTCTCTTCCTGCCTGGGGCTGGGCAGGACAATCTCAGCAGTGGAACTCAGAGTTGGGTTCTGCTCTGCTCATGGAAATCAGTAACACTGGAAAATGATCACAGACACAGATTCCAGATTGACTGCTGGTATAAACTGTACAGAAGTAATTAATCCTGATTATCATGACCAAGATTACAGGTGCACAGACAGACAGCACTTTTCTCATGTCCCTGCTATGCACACATTGATCAGAAGAGGAAATCACAGAAAGGAGCACTCTGTGGCAGCCAAGCTCCTCGAATCCAGATTTAATGACCTCAGCTGCTGTGATAAAGCAATCTTGCAGCAGGAGGGATCCACAGACCCAGTGGAGTTTGTATGTGAACAGTTTACAAAGGCAGGGTTTATTTCTCTTTTCGTTCCCAAGAAATTACATTCAGGACTTGTTGGGATAGTTTTGCTTTAACTTGTTCACCTGAACAGACTAAAAGCAGAGGCAGTTACAGAGTTAGCCATGGCAGAGGGTGAGTTTGCCTCCAAAACAACCCCAGACTGCCTAAGCCAGCCTCAGCCCACAGACCTCCAGCACCTGCAGTTGGCTTTGCTGGCCTGGATTTCAGTGCTATTCACTTTGGGTCAGGAATTTCAGATCAGCAGAAAACCACCCTGATGGGAGCAGTGCCACCCCCTCATCTGGGTCTCAACAAACCACATTTTAGGCACACTTTGTTGGCCTTTTGCATCGCTGGCATCTGTCATCTCTGTGCTCCACATTTCAGCCTCACTGCTTCTGGCAGAAGCAGCCCCTGCACCCTCTGCCTCCTGCAGTGACATTTCACTTCTGTTCACTCTGATGGACAGGTATGCAGAGGCTCCTGGCAAATGCCTGTTTCCCTTCAAACACATCAGCTCTGTAGCGATTTCAAGGAAAAAATAAATATGCACATGAGTGACCCAGCTGTGATCTGTTTGAATCAGTTCTAAATTGCTGGAAGAATGAATGGAAAAACATGCAAGTTGTAACAGGGAGTTGTTAACCACCCTACTCTCTCTCTTTTTTTTTTCTTCTGATTGAAGATGAACGGAACAACTGCAGTGTAACCAAAGCCTTTGGCCATGGGAAACACTTGCTTTATTTTTCCAGCTAATAAAATGAGGTCATTGTTTATAAAAAACAGCAAACATTTTACAGGTGGGTTTCAGGACTCTGATCTCTCAGAAAGGCAAAGCCTGCCCTGGCTGCAGAGGTGCATGTGCCAAACAGCAGCAAAAAGTCGGCATTTTTCAAATTCCTTGAATTGAAAAGGTTTTTTGCTGTTTTGCAACGCCACCAAACTGCTCCCAATTTCCTTGAAACTTCTGTGCAACTCTGCTGCCTAACATGATGCCAAACTCTGGCAAAAGCACTGGCTTGTGTGTGATCTTTTCACGTTAACCAGGGTACATGGGATCTGAAGTCCAGAAAAATAAATTCCTCCAACCTGCACTGATCTGGGCTTTCTGCAGACTCTGATGGAAGGGGGAGGTTCCACCCTGTTGTATCAGTAAGGATGAGTTCAGTGTTATCACAGAATGGTTTGGCTTGGAAGGGACTTTAAAGTTCATCTCATTCCAATCCCTGTCATGGCAGGGACACCTTCCACTATCCCAGGTTGCTCCAAGCCTTGTCCAGCCTGGTCTTGAACACTTCCAGGATTGGGGCAGCTACAGCATCTCTGGGCACCCTGTGCCAGTGTCTCAGCACCTCACAGTAATCCTGTTTTTAACCCAGACTGGGCACAGTTAGACCCCAGGGTGTGGATCTTTGCTGTGACTAAAGCAAGGAACAGGGACTCCATCTCTCCTTCCAGCTGAGAGCCAAACCCATCCCCATTCTGCCTCTTCCAATGTCCATTTTCCATTTTTGTAAATCAGGAATAACAAACTCACCTGTCTGAAATGGTGGAAGGCTCACCTCCAGAGGGGCTCCCTCTCCAAAATTCACCTGCCACATCCCAAGCCCCCAGACCAGGACTCTGTGCTCCCTCCCCATCCATTTCTGCCATCTGTGGTGCCACCATTCAACCAGTCTGAGAGGGGACCATGGGACTGAGGGGACCACGGTGACACCAGTCTGTTGCCACAGCACACTGTCGCCTCTCTCCTGTTACTCACCCCCAGGGAAGGAATTCCGAGGCAGCAACACATGGAGCAAGTGGTGAGTATTTCCAGAGCCTGGAAAATAGGCTCTGGAAAATAGGAGCCTGGAAAATAGGGGAACACACCACTTTCCACTTGCTCCAGCTGTGTGCTCAGAGGGGATTTGGAGGTTAAGGCAGTCAGAGATCCCCTTTTTGTACAGGAAATTTTACAAGTTGTCACTTTCGTTAAAGAGGAAAAAAAAATCCCTGACACATGTTTAAATCAACACAACTAAAGGTGAGGATTTGGGGGCACTGTGAATTCTTTCCATACTCCACAGTTGCAGTTTGGGGACATTTCCTCATGCCAGAGGTCACCACTGTCTCTGCACAGAATTGCTGGCACAAGCAATGTCACCTCGTGTCCCACTCTCTGCTGGACACACGAGCAGCATGGGGACAGCCCTGCAGGAGAGACAGGGACCAGCCTGAGGCAGCCAACTGCAGGGATAAATCTGTCCCACATTCCCCGAGTGCTTTGCTGGTTAAAGGACCTAAAACAGACTAAAAAACCCAAATCCATCAGACCCTTTCTGTCCTGTCCTGGAAAATTCCTGTATTTCAGTTCCACCATTGAACAAAAGTCTCAAATATCGCAGCACCAGAGTCAAAAACAGTCAGGTACGAATTTCCTTTCTAGGCTGAGCCTTTGCAGCTCCCCCAGCCCATCAGGCTGAGTAACATCACAACTCACCCTCACCTCCAGGTGGGAAAAACCCACACAGGTAACAAACCCTTCCAAGCACTCTGGTAGCACTTTCCAGCAATTTCGTACTATTAACCACAAAATGGGAAAAGAAACTCCACACCAACAAACAGAGTGCATTTCTCACAGCCAGAGCCCCTAAAGAGGGGGTCCTGGCAGTCAAGGCAGTCCTGGCAGTATTTAGGCTGTCAGGGAATGTGTCTCGAAGCCACTTCATCGTGAGAGGATGGGAGCTGTCACTGTCACCCCTGCCCTGCCCAAGCTCAGCCTCACCAGCTCCAAACTCCCCAGAGAGCACAACCCTGCAGAAATCCTCTGCTCGGGGTTCCCACACATCCCCAGCAGACCCCATCCCCTCCTCAGCATCCCTGCAGCCCCAGCCCCGAGGGACAAGGAGGCACAGACCTCTCGGAGCGGCGCGGCGGATCCGGCTACATCCTGAAACTGTGGGACAAGCTGCCCTGGCGCCTCATCTGCTCCTCGGCGTGATTAAAGATTGCAATTCCCAGGCGTCAGGAGGGATGAGGAAGGGGAGGGAGAACAGAGGGATGGGATTCCCCCACCTCTCTCTCCACAGGCTCGGCTTGGCCCCTTCGTGCAGCCAAATAAAGCGTGAAAAGCAAGAGGCTGCTGCTGTGGGCAAGGGTGAACAGCTTTCGGGGGCTTTGCTAATGAAATAAAATAAAATCTCTGTCTGCAAGGCTGCAGGCTGACTTCCTAGAACGCAGCAACAAGTCCTGGCTCCCTCCCACCCTCAGACTGGCCGGGATGAAGTCAGCCCAGCCTCACTCACATCCCATTAAATAGTTTTGAGAGCCCAGCATTGCACTGAAGGGGAGTTGTGTTTCGTCTGCTTAAGGAAATTAAGCACATCTGTAGGTTCTGCAGGGCCAGAGGCTGAATCATGAGCTGGAGCTCCCCAGCTGTGGGATTCAGCCCTGAGCTCCTCTGGGATGAGATGCTCAGCACCAGGAGCACCTGGGAGAGACACCCAGCTCCCTGCTGAAAGGTTTTTTTGGACAGATTTTGTCCTCATTGCCAGGAGGGAATGACTGACACTGACATTTCTCATTACAGAGGCCAGATTTTCAGCTGCATCTGCAGGGACTGTCAGCATCAGTCTCCCATTGCAACTGAGGGAGCTGTAGGACACTTGCATTGCCATTCAGCAGGAAACACAGATACCTTCAGAAATGTCAAATTAAATGGGAAAAAGAATTGTACTTCTCAAAATATTTGCACAATAAACAAACATTTGTTAGCTCTTTGCAGCTTTGTTTTATAATCTTGTAAGCACTTGAAAACATCACAATACACAGACCAAAGGATGACACCAAAATGAAGCACTTAAAGGAGAGAATCACAGAAGGATTTGGTTTGGAAGGGACATAGAGCATCTCTTTTCACCCTCCAGCCATGGGCAGGGACACCTTCCACTATCCCAGGTTGCTCCAACCCATCCAACCCAGTCTTGAACATTTCCAGGGATGGAGCAGCCACAGCTTCCCTGGGTAATAAGTGGCATGCAAATCTTAGTAAAACAAAGCAAAGATAATTTGATACCCCATGGAGAGAGCATTAACACTGCCCTGTGTGTAAATACCACAAATTACCTCCTCTGTAATTTCTGAGGTTGCTCAGATCTGCCACGGTTTTCTTTAAAAATAATAGGAGAGTAATAAAATCTCCTGTGCTTCACTTTCAGGGAATTCAGATCCAGAAGTAAAACTTCCTGCTCTGACACAGAAAAATCTGGAGCTGTTTTCAGTGCTTTGCATTCAGGATGCTCTTTTGCAGCCTGCCTTTCCCAAGGTGCCCACACAATGCCTCAATCTCCTGTATTTGACCTCAGCCCAAGCCAAACACCCTGGGTTAAACCTTTGAGCCACCACAGACACCCAAACTCTCCCTAAATAGAATTCAAAAAGCAAAAAAGGCAGATGGAGGTTGCTTAACTGGTGCACTGAATGCTACAAATAACAACTGTGAGTTTATTGACAAATGGCTGAGGACATGGTCTGCTTCCACTTAGGGGCTGGAAGGACCCCAATTATCAATGCAAACATCTTGCCTGGACCCTGTTCCAGGAATGCTGTGCTCCAAATAATCCTATTACTTCAGCACCAGCACTGGGAGAGCACAAATCTCTTTCTACCAAGGGAAAAAAAGGCAGCCAGCAGTAAGGTAATACTTGATACACAGCTGACACCAGATTCTCCAAGAAAGCCAACCCCATTTTAACACAAATCAAAATTACTATTTTTGGCCTTTTTTTTTTTTTTTTAAGGGCTGGTTTGTGGCCAAAGGAGCTGCACTGAGGACCCTGCCCTAAGCAGCAGTGCTGGAAATCATCCTGCCTCTGCACAGCACTGCAGGCTAATCCCAAGCAGGATGCTCTGTGAAGTGGAAAGCAGGAAACCTCCCTAATTTCTTGTTACTACCTGCTTTTCTATATTTAGTTCACTTTCAGGGTAGTTTGCAAGGAGTATTTTGCACTGGCTGTAAATCCAGCCTTCCTGCAAGCAGCAGGGGCCAGGGGGCTGAATTTTGGTGGCTTTCACTCATTTCTGCTCCTTCCCAGAATCAAACTCAGACTAGGACAAGTTTCCCTTTGGGCACACCCTGGTTCTGGTTCCTCCTTTACCCCACTGCCTCCAATCACTAGGCTGGTAGCAGCCTATGATGTTTGGGATCTCTGCCTGCCTCCTTGCTGAGGTGAAGCTGATTAATGAAATTAAGCATTATTAAGGGGCAGGGGGCACAAAATGCACCATCATGGAAATGTCACCTTTTCAAGACAGCTGGGAACATCACCCAGCCCTGGCTGTGAGCATGGCTAAGCCAAGAGAGTAGCAGCAGCCTTAGACTTTACAAGGAAACACACATTCCTGTATTCATTTCCTCATTTTCTTGACAGAGCCGGTGGCACAGCTTATGAGGCCATCTGGAGAGCACATTGTGTTCTCAGGAGACTGCACAGACAGCTCAGGGCAGCTCAGACAGACTCACTTGGTATAAACTTCTTGCTGCTCACCAGCTTTGCCACCTGCCTCATAGCTTGGCAGGTGAAGGGCTTGCTCTAAGGTGGGGTTCATTAAGGGCTGAATTCTCACCCTGGCATTAAAAAGGAGCTGCAGGAGCTTAGACACTCTTAAGAGCAGGTAGAGACAAATATTTCAAGAGCATAAAAATCCAGGGCTTGTCCGTCAGAATGTATTTATTTGAAAATACATTAAAATGCCTGGGTAGCACATCACAGTGAAGGGTCGAGCTTGGTCCCTCCCCACAGTCCTTCCCTGCTTGCTGGAGAGTCCTGCCTTTCCAGACAGCAGTGGCCTGAGACTCCTTGGCTCATTCAATGGCTTCCATGACTTCCATCACCAGAGTCCGTGGTCCTGTCATGATGAGGCTGCTGATGGTCTGATAGTCCAGATGTAAAACATACACCCCATTCACTGAGAAAACAAACTGGCACACCTGCAAGAGAGCAGGGACAGGTCACCTCCAGTCCCACAGCACCTCCTGCCTGTGATGAACTGGAAACAGGGGCTGGGATGCAAATAGCTTGTGTCAAAATCCTTGAAGCCCTAAAGCATCACCACCCTGTAGCTACACCAATAATCACAGTGCTGCAGTCACTGTGTCATAAAAATGGGACCAAAGGGATTTAGATGTGAGCTAATAGAGGGAAAAAAGACTCGTTTATGAGCAGTGGCTCATTTCACAGATGGAAATGAGGCACAATATTAACATCCAGCAATTTGGTAGCAAATGAGATTAGGTAAGGAGAAATTAACTGGGCTCTTGGGTAAATGAAATGAATTTATCCATCCCCTTCCAATCTTGCCTGAAGCAAACAAGGAGTCACACTCTGCCTCTGAAGAATCCCATTATTTCAAACATTCATGTGACTTTAGACCTATAGCAGCTTTTAGAGATGACTCCCTCACTGCTGGGATTTTTGTAGGGAGCTGGGAAACTCAGCATTTCTTTTATTCATGCCAAAAACTCTATACTCACACATGCCTGGGCCTAAAATGAGTTTCAAAAACTCAGTTCATTTTACCCAAGCTGGAAATACTGGAAGTTACTTGATGAATCTAATCAAGGCATCAATCTAAGGTTATTAAGGTTTTGTGTACATGGAAAGAACCATGTAGAACTCCTATTGCTAATAGCAGGGAAACAAAATACTCAGGAACTGAGCATTTCAGGAACTATGAGAGCAGGTGGTTCAGGATAAAGTTCTGCTCTTTCCCTTCTTCACAGGGCTTTTATAAAGTCACTGGAACTGAGCTGGATATTTTCTGCTTTGTTTTAGTAGCTCAAACAGTTTTGACAGCTCCACAGGGATGGTTTACTTTTGACAATTTTGTGGGTTTTAGCTGCCCACAGCCTCTGTTCTGCCTTGGAAAAGGCAAATCCTCCATTCTGCCACCACACATGGTGCACTGTGCCTGCAGAGAGCATCCCTCCTTCCACCTCTTCCAGAGCTCCCTGTGCCCATTCCATCAGTCTGATCCCCGCTGAAGGAGGTGGGATTATCATGGAGGATGTGTTCAGCCCAAAAAAGCTCAAACAGGACACAAATCCTGCCTCCTGTTTAGCCTCCATGAAGTACCTTCATCCCTGCAGCAGCAGCAGGTCCTCCTGGGTCCACTGCCTGGATGTGGCAAGGTCTTCCTCCTCGCACCACAAACCCCCAGCCCACTGCATCCCCCACAATCTGCAGGCAGAAAAAAAAGGGGTGAAAAATCAAGGAATGGAGGCTTGGAGAGAGGAGATGCAACAGAGAGACAGAGAACTCGTGATCCTAATGTGTTACAGGTGGTGGAGAAAGGGCTGTGCACCAAGTGAGATGCAGAACTGATTCACTGCTCCCTGCAAAGCTGTTTTCTGATGAATTCCCTGTCAGCAAGTGCAGGAAATCAAAGCACAGGCAGCATCAGGCTGGAGCACAAGGCATGCACCACAAACATGCTCGAGAACATTCCCAGAACACGCACACAGAGCCTTTTCCTTGGCACAGCAGAGCATTTCCTGGGTGGAAGGAGCTGCTCTGGCCTTGCCCCACTCTGGTGTCAGTCTGCCAGGGCAGCTTGCTGCAGTACTGCAGCCCTCTGATGTGACTAAAAGAGAAAAGGAATTCCCAAGGGACTTTGCACATTGCCCATATAAATAAATAACAGCAACTGCAGAGCTAAGCAGGAGGAAATGAGCCATGAAAGGCCCAGGCTGGCAGAGTTGAAGGGCAGGGCAAGAGCATTCAGGAGGAGAATGAACAGCACGTCCTCAGATGTGCCATGCTAATTGCCAACCTTATTTTTCTTGCTCCTTCTTGCTACTTTCTACAGCACAGCTAATTTGAGAACCTGATCCACATTTCCTCCCACAAGGATATGTGAAAATATTGACCCCTCGAGAGTCACCAACACAAAGCCACGATGAGGTGACATGCAGTCAAAGTTTTAGCATGGAGAGGTCAGAGCAGCCAAGAGAAAAGCAGGGAAGAGCAGGCAGGGAGCTGGATACTGCTGGATTGGCAATGCCATTCCCAATGGTCACTCACAGTCAGCGTTTTCTTGACATAAGGGGCCCCAGGGGACAGCAGCTCTTCGTTGGTGACGGGTCTCTTTAACACTAGAGCAGAAGGTGACAGATTCTATCAGAATCAAGGGGTTTGCACAGTAAAGTGCATAACAAGGCAGACTGGGGACTACCCTGGGCTGGAAAACAGATGTTAAAACCACAGTTCCTGCACACAGAAACCTTTGCATTCATCTCAGTGATTTTCCAAACACACACACGACTTTTCAAACTAAGACACGGAGGTGAGGCTGACCCTCTCCTCTTGATGGGTCTTGAGCCCCTGTCCTGAAGGAACAGATGTATCCCATATACAACAGGCAGTGCAGAAGGCCAGACCTGATTTGGGGTTGCACTCAGCCACAGGAGGGAATACAAGTGTAGGAGGAGCACTGAAGTAGGCGTTGGAGTTTCCAGAGAGGGAAGTGATGCTGCTCCTTCGAACTGCTGAGACAATTTTGATCTCCTTGTTGGTCTGGACTGAAAGAGGCAGAGAAGACATTTTTTTAGTGAAAAAAACAGAGTAGTTTAAAATAACAAACTTCTCCTCAAGCCTGACCTATACTTGAAAGTTAAGTGTGCACAGATGATGGCATTTGAGCTTGGAAAGAATAAAACCAGTTTCAAGGAAAGATCAAGAGCTGAGCTGATGTTAAGCTTATTTTCCTGGGACAGGGGGATGTGCTAGAGATTGCCCCTGCATTCTGACATCCCCCACAAAGCAGTGGGATGGGTGTTCCCTTCATGGGATGCCCAGAGGAACATCTTACACTGTGCTGGAGCAACACATATCAGCTCTGGGATACTCTGGTAATGTAATCCTTGCTTCCACTCCCCTCCACAAACACATCCATGATTACCAGAGAGGAAGCTGGTGTTGCCTGGGTCTGGGTTGAGCTTTCGGAGGCAGAAGGGGCTGTCAGGGCTCTCGGAGAGGGCACGGGAAGAGTTTTCACTGAGTAACTCGGTGAGCCGCCGCCGCCGCCGAAAGTTGATCCAGAATTGGTAGAGGATGTCACTGTCAAAGAAGTGATGCCGATTGGAGACTAGGAGAGAACAGGGGAGGAGGGAGAGGCTGAGGGGGTGGAAAAATATAGAACAAATATCCTGAGGGACCCTCATGAATTGCTTTTAATGCCCCTGTGCCCTAGAGCAGCCTTTCTGCCTGCAGGGAGGGAGAACAGCAGGGCCACCTCCCCAAGAGGTGCCATCTCCCAGGGCTGCACTCAGTGTCACAGCCCACCTGCCCCTGTCTCCAGACACTCAGAGGGCTCCCTGCCTTCCAGATTGGAAGTTTAATTCCAGCAGATGGATATGATCTCCAGCCAAGCAGAGCTAAGCATTACATCCTCACACCCCAGCCCTCCAAGCCCAGGGGCACAGCCCAGCCCTGTGGCCGGCGGCTTTGAAGAACTGAAGAGCAAGAGCTCAGATTTCATCTCAAAGCCCTTGCTTTGGGTGGCGGACGACTGCTCTGGTTTCAAAGGTCACCAGCTCCAAACATAGAACTGAAAGGCTCCTTTGCCATCTCCAAGTGGGCACTTGACCAGCACTTGTTGAGTGGCATGAATGAGGATTTGTTCCTCGCACAGCCACGCTCATGCCTCGCTTTCCATCCCTGGCTCACCATGCTGGATGATCCCATGCTCCAGCAGTGCCCGGCCCAGCTCCACTGCTTCCTGCCTGTTCTCCACTTCTCCCTCCTGAATGAGCCAGTCGATCATCTCAGAGCCCAGGAAAGTCCTCTGGTACTTCACCGAGTTCTCCTCTCTCACCTTCAGAATCGACTCTTCCACGCTCACCAGCCTGGCACAGAGGTGGGACAAGGCTCCCGTGATGCCAACATCCCTGCCAATCCCCACGGGAGCTGCAGCCGGGTGAAGCAAGGCTGAGAGAAGCAGGCAAAGCATTGCAGCCAGAACTTTCCCACCTGGGAGCAGCGGGAAGGGAGGCAGGAGTGCAGAGCTGCAGTCAGGCACCTTTGTAAATCTTCATCAGAGCGAGGGAGCAGCTCCAGCAAAACCAGTTTGGCTGTGACCTCAGCTAAAGGTCACAGGGAAAGCCAAGCAAGCGCGGGTAACACATGGCAGACAGTCCAAATGTGAGGATAAGGTGGGTTTCAGTCAGGTATTCCATGTGAGAGCTAAATCCAGAGTCTCCACGAGAGGGTGCAGCCGGCTCAGCCATGAGACTGCCGGGATGCTCTCCCCATCCCACGGCACTGCTGCGGATGGAGAGCGGAGAACAAGGGATGCACATCTGGCAAAGGGGCAGGGAGACGCCCCAAATCACCTCCTGCCTGCCTCCTCCCCTTCTTCAGGGCCAGTTTGTGACTCTCACTGCCAGAGACAGAATATGTGAAGAGGCTGTTAAAGGGAACTGGTCCGGAGGGTGGGCTGGGGTTAAATTCTGGAAAGATGGTTTGGATTTAGAGCCAGAAACACAAAGAACACTAAATACAATCAACACAAAGAACACTAAACACTTGGAGGTGGAAGGAATTTTCTTTTCTGTCTGGGAATTAACTTTTCCATTGCAAATTTTTCAAAAAGGCCAAGTAAAGTGCAGAGACCCAGGCCCACTAGGGTCTCAAAAATCCCATGTCCTGCTGACTTTGGTGGGACATAACTCCTAACACAGCTGGTGGAAGCAGCTCCTGCGAGGAGGCTGGGAGAGTGCTGGGAATGGCCACTGGATGTGCTCAGTCTGGACTCTAGCAGATCCCAGAGCCTGCACTTGGGCTGGAGTCCTTGGAAGCATCCATGAGTTCACAGTAAATCTCCTGTCCCATCCCCAAGGATGCTGCTTGTCCTGGAGCTGTGGCAGGGCCCAGGAAACAGCATTTCCCGATGGGACAGAAGGGAGTGCAGAGAGGGAAAAGCGAAGCCAGTGGGAGCTGAGGCAGAGCACCAGCAGCCAGCACAGCCAGCAGGGCACCATCCCCGTGCCCCACAGCCAGGGCAGGACTCACATACTTCTCATAAATGCTCTGCCCTCTCATGAACACCTTCACGTCCTTGCTGAGGGGGAAGGTCCCGTCATCCTTGCGGAAGCGATAGAGCAGCTTGGCATCCTTGTAATCTGAGTGCTCGTCACAGACTGGAAGAACACAGGGCAGGGGTGTCAGTCCCTGAGGGACACATGGGGATCACACCCAGCAGGATGGTGTCTCCTGGTTAAAAGCTCTGAGGGCTTCATGCCATGTCCTTTCTTGTCCCATGGAATAACCAGCATCACCCAAAAATCACCTGCTTATGAATAGCTGAAGCTCATGCTGGTGGGAGAGGTCAGTCCCAATGTACAGAGCTTGGGAAAGCTGCAGTTGGGGTCTGCATTTTGGTCCAGACACTAAAACATCCAGCAGAAAAAAATAGGGCTTTTTTTTTTCATTTAAGTGTTGATGTTTAGATTTAGACTAAAAGACGACAAACAGAATTGCCTCAATAATTTTTTTTAGAAAGCTACAGCCACATGTAAGCAGACCTGGAGGACAGAGGGGAAAAAACCCACACTGCACCCAAACCTCCATAAAATCACCTCTGTCTGTCAAAAATACTCATAAATACCTAAATACTCAAAAATACCTAAAAAATAAAAAAAGGCACAAACTTTTCCACACCGTTTTGTGCCAAACCTGCCCAATTCATTTGCATGGCAAACTGACCTCAAGAGAAAATTTTCTTCAAAGCCAGCTGAAATACAACTGGAGTAATCAAATCTGTATGAAAACCCTCAGATTCCTCTTGGGCATGGGCACAGTCTGCAAATGCATGGCTTTTAAGTCCACGCAGGTTTTAGCAGGTAAATATTTGGGATACAGTTGCTAAATAAACTTGTCTGAAACAGACTTATGTTACAAGTACAAAAAAAATAGTTAAGACAAAAAACCCCAAAATCATAGTTCAGTTCTTGAGAATCAGCCTGCCTTCAGGTCCACCCATCTGAAGCAAGAAGAAAGTCAAGTGGTACAAAAAGAAAAACCTCAAACAACAAAAAAAACCAACAAAAACCAGAGTTAAGAATACACCTGGAAAACAAAGAAAATCAGTCAAATGGAAAAAGAAAAACCACAGATGTTTCCTCACCAAAGTAACATCATCCACTAGAGTGAAATTCAAAAGACTCAAGATACTTCTTATGAAAATTTTAACACTTTTTCATCCCTCTGAGCAGACTGGCAAAACCACATTCCCCTTCAGGTGAGCAGCAAAATGCCAAAACTTGACAGATTATCTCGGGTTCATCATTCCTGCTGAGCAGCTGTCTCAGATGCAATCAGGACTCTAAAGCCTGTGACTCACCAAGCACGAGGGCAGCATGAGAAGGTTGTTTTAACAGTGAAAGTTTGCAGCTTTCTAATTTCAAGGAGCAAATATTCCAAAGACATTGCAACTGGGAATGGAATATAAAACCCTACAGGGCTTTGCCCATGGAAAACCAAAGCAGTTTTACTATTTATAGACCAATTTCAATGTGTTTCCAGTGTGTAATAGAACCAAAGCTCAAAGCACAGCAGACAATTAAGAGGCAGCACGATGATCTGCAGGAGATAATTATCTGGATGCCAGGGAAGAGGGCAGACAGTTTAGCCAGGAAATTGCCAAGCACCCAGCACAGTGCTGCATTAGCTGGCAGCCCTCTTTCCACGGGACTAACAAAAATTAATGGACAAAAAGCAAGTTGGAAAGTCAACTTCTGTGTCCTGCCAGGAATTATCACAGGAGCAGGAGGGACACATCCTAATGAGCAATCAAAACAGTGCTGGTACCCAGTGCTGCACAGGTTTAATTAACTAATGGATTTATTTGAAACTGTCAGCTGGAGAGATGGAAAAATAATCAGGTTTAAGTGTTAATGGTTAACTGAGAACTCCCTGCTTCAGCTTTTTGTGATAAAGCCCAGCAGCAGTTTATTTTTATTCAAGGCAATTTAATGTAAAGGGCATTACCCTCAGCAAGTAGCAGATGGCAACAGGGAGTGTTTGCATTGCAGTGGTCAAAGGCAGCTATTTCTGGACCCCAGAGCAGAGGGGAGAGGAGAGGGTTTGGTTTGGTGTGGCTGTCATCTGCTTCTGTCTCCTCAGCTACATCCTGGTGTGACAAACCAGCAGCCAGCTCCAGGCTGTCACAGCTCCTGTCCCAAAGCCTTGGCAGCAAGAGAGCTCAGCCACAGCCCTTCCCACCCATGGCAGAGGTGTCCCAGGGCTGTTGGATAATCTGGGGCTTTTGTTCCTGGCTGGGCCTGAAAACCACATGGGCAGAAATTGCTTTTTGCCAATCTGAAGCATTGGTTTTCTGTTATATTTTATTTCTGTTAAGGGCTGGGCCTCGGGGATTGCTCTGCAGCTCAGTACATGACCTGGGTTAATTCAAAACTCCTGAAAGTTCCAAACAAATTTTAAAAAGAAAAGAACCTCAATACTGCTAAGAGTTGGGCTCGAGCTTCAAGCTGCTTTTTCTCTCCCCTTCCTTTGTTTATTTCCTTCCTTTTTTTTTCCAATCAGGTTCCACAGACAAGCCTTTGTAATGGCATCACACCTAAATCCCAAGGGAGGTTTTCCTGCAGGATTGTTTCAGCTCCAGATTCACAGGTAGCAGATTAAATTTTCCTTGGAGTGATGTGGACTCCACAGCCCTACTTGTCCCAGCATGGGGAAAACAAGGAATACTGGGGGGTTTTGGTAAGAAAATGAATTTCCCTGCAGGTGGGAAGCACGTGCTGTAATTCAGCCTCCACTTCTGCGTGACACAAACACGAGCCAGACCAGCTCCTGTACAAACATCCACCTGCCTGGATACAGGGATAGAGGTCAGGAATACAGGTCAGGAATACAGGCCAGGTGTCAGTGAGCTTGCTTTCAAAGAGGAGACACCTCACATGCCATTTTACCAGCGCACAGCCCCAAAACACACACGGGACACTGGCACATCCCCCAAAGCCCCAGCTTCACCCACATCCAGCCCCAGCCAGCATCTCCAGGAGCCCTCACCCATGGCAGGGTGGCAAACAGGGCTGAGCAGCCCCACAGGGACGCCCACCCACCGTGGTGGATGATGTAATGATCCATCAGCTTCTGCATGAGGCGGATGCCAGTCTCGCGGTCGGGAGCTTCCTTGTGGTCGATGAGCCAGTCAGTGAGCTCCTTGGCCACGAAGCAGTTGGGGTATGTCCTGAGGTGGTACCTCCTGTCCTTGATCAGCTTCCCATCGTGCAGCCGGAGCCTGGGGGGAAGGCAGATGTGAGCACAGCTGGGCTCAAAGGGGAAATTGGGGCTGATGGTGATGCCTGATGGCTTTTGTCCTTTCTTTTCACACCTTTTTTATGTATTTTTATACCCTTTCCCTTCCTTTGTACCCTTCACAATGACTCCTTGTACCTTAGCCCTTCATGTTTATAACTCTTGTAGTCCAATATTTAGCCTAGTTTGGGGTTCTCTGGGGAAGAAGTAACATTCCTACTGTCTCAAAACTAGAGGCTCCAACTTTGGATGGAGTCTCCTCTCTGGAATATGTTTTTGTGAACTAGGTTGTAGTCTCACTTGGGAGGGTGTAATTAGAATAGGGGGACAATTACTTCATCTGTTAAGTTTCTTATTGGGGGATTTTAGGTGGATATGCTAATTTGTGAGGTCCACAAAATTGTATTTTTGTACACGGGTTGTGTGCTGCTTGGCCTGTTTCCACCTTCAATGAGTTGAACACCTGGGATCCTATTAAAACCAAGATAATACCCTTTTTTCCCCCCTATACTGCTGTGTCTGCCTCTTATTTTTACCAGCTTTAAGGCATCAATGGCTCAGCATTGTCCAGCCTGAAGAGACCACTGGGGAGTTGGGACTTGTGTCAAGCAGCCAGGGACTGATAAATCAACCAAACCCCTTGGCATTGCAAGACTGCACCAGTCAATCAAGGAGCCTCTCCACCTTCTCCACCTTCTCCACCTCCACCTCTCCCCTTCTCTCCTCCTGCCCCCCTCAGGTTGCCCAAGCAGACACAGTCTGACCCATACATGTCCTTTCATTCTAAACAAGCCTCTAAAACACACAGCAGCCAATCAAAGGGGGTGAAGTGGGGCCAGAACTTAGAAAAAAACAGCAGTGCATGTGTTTGTCACCTTGGGGTGATTCTGTGCCTCATTCTCCTTCCCCATGACCACAAAAGCAGGAATAAAGCTGCCCCCAGGACAGAGCCTTACTCATAACTCCAGGTGGGAGCAGCAACAGGATCCTTCCTTTCTCCTGTCCAAGGAACAAATGGATCCCATCACCACCTACTCCATGTGCTCACTGACCCACAGCAACAGCCCTGACATTTTCTGGTTCCAGCTGGCATTAACTGGGACAGAGTTTACCCAACCAACCACCTTCCTATCCAGAAAACCCTGGTGTTGTGCCTGGTCTGCAGCTCTGATGGAAAGATATACAGGGGAAGGTTACTCAGGTGAGCACAGCTTTGACTTTCAAAAGGACCTTAACAACTGAGAAGCCACAAGGCACAGAGTTCCTCTGTGCTCCAGCCAAGGCCAGCCCAGTTTGGCAGGAGATCTGTGCAGGGGCCAAACTCCTGCCCTGTAGCCATGACTGTTCCCAAAACACCAGCGCTGGAAAATGCCCAGAGTGTGCAGCAGCCTCCGAGGGGAGATATTAATTAAACATCTCTGTAACTCCAGGATGGTTTTCATTTCAAATTATTCATCGCAATTCCCAGTTTTGCCCCAGGCCAGTGTATTTTACTGAGGCATTAAACACTGAAGCCTCTTGTTATTTCATGCCTCAAGTTCTTTTGCTCTTTTTGGAAAAGTCATGTGTGCAACACAGCATGTTGGACAATGCTTTTAGGTACCACACAAGAAGTTTAAATACCAAAAAAAACTATCAGCTAATAGTGGATTATCCAATATTGTAGGATTTACAAATACTAAGGTCCTAAAAGTTTTACCATAAAACCTTTTGTTAGAGGAATAATTAGTAATTGATTGTTGTAATTAATGCTAAGGAGACAACAGAAGTTTTCAGAAATTCCTGCTAATTAAAATACCAAATGAAAGATTCATGCAGAATCACCTCCTGGCCTTGCCTTAGACAGATCTCCCTCAAATCCTGAGGTCTATATCCAGTTTTTCACTCTTTACCTGGAAGCCTCATTCCCACATGTGAGCAGCACTTGTTCTCCATATGGAATTCACCCAGAAAGAACAGTCCACAGACAGCTGCCTTGCTATTTTCAGAGGTTTTGTCTTTTTTCTTCCTTTATTTCATGGTCTACTGTCAAAATGCAACCAGACACAGTCAGCAGTGACTGCAAACAGAGGCTCCCCACTTCTGGGAGAAGACACAGCCAATTTTTATGTTTTCTTTCCTTCACAATCAGCAAGTGGGAAGGCACTTTAGAGGAATGTTTGGTAAAGATAAGAAATGTTCCAAGGGTGCTCTATTGCCTTCAAGAGTCTGCCAGACTCTATAAAGAACATATATATGCATATTTACACTCATACACACCCCCTGCCTATACAATAACACAGAGACCATAATCACACGAGGCATGAATAGAAACTGGCTGGGAGAACACTATTTCCCCATAGATCTTTCTTTTTTATCATGTTTTGGAACACAGAAAAAAAAAGCACGGATTTTGCAAGAGAAAAATAAATGAAAAGGAAAAAACCCAAAGATTTTTAGCAAGCAATGCTGCTAAGGCCTAAGATTTAAAAATTTAAAAATACACTTATTCTGAAAGTATTCTATTGGGAGCAGTTGCCAGCACAGGAATTAAGTGGTATTTCAGCACGTCTGGAGCAGCAGCATCTTGGAGCTTTATGGGCTGTTTGAAGCCTCTGACAAGTTTTCCCTCTGTCCTGCAGACCCAGGGCAGCGGAAGAGGCTCAGCTCCAGTGTCCTTGTGGACTTTTCACTTTCCTCTTGTTTACTGTTTCCTGTCAACCCTGAAGAGACAAACTGTGTCCTTCAGCCACAGGATGTAACAGCTCATGTGTGACGTTACAAAAACAAAGCTGGTGAAAGCATGAGTGGGTTACAGTCATGCTTCCAGAATTTAAAAAAAAAATTAAGGAAATATATTACTGTGCAATATTGTGAGTTTTCTATATGACAAAATCTACCCTGTGGACATAGTGCTTCTTCAAAAGGATTTAAAAAAAAAAGCAGAATAAGGTCAGGATAAAACACTTGCTGGAACATGAGAATGAGCTCTTATGAAACACTCCTGGCTTGGCAGTCAGAGCTCCACGTGCGTTTGCTTTGGGGAGGTTGTGTTGGGTAAGCAAATTGTTTCTTTGTCAAGGTCACCACAAAGCCATCATTATTCATCCTGGGTAACCCTGTTGAAAGGGACATCCAACCAGAAGTGGAATAAACTCCCCCTCACCCCCCATGTAAACAGACCTTGAGCATCTCAAATGACAAGGTGGATCTTTCAAGGATATTAACTCCAGTTCACATTCCCACAGCAGCTGAGCACAAATGGGTGGCCTTGGATACATCATCCAAATGGTTTTTTCTGTTGGTATCTTCACAGAAAACAAACAGAAATAAACAAAAAGCCCACCCAAAATAACAAAGGCCTCACTAAAAGGCAGCAACAGGCACAGGAGCATCTCTGCAAAGCAGCTGCTGCTGGAGAGGCACATTCAGGTAAAAAGGCTGCTGCAAACAGGCTCAGCAAATCCCAGTTTGCTGCACCCCCAGTCTGAAAAAGCACCAGTGCATGGGGGGACAGGAGAGGGCTTTGCACCCCTGTGACAGCCCAAAGTGGTACAGAGATGTTTTATTTTCCTGCTTGTATTTAAATGTAGGTATAGGAAGATTTAAATCTCAAAAAGAAATTGCAGGAAGCATAAGTCTACTTTCCGGTCCTCACTTTCACCAGCTGTTATTAGAAATTTAATAATCAGCTTTTTAAGGTCATTCTGGCCATGAAGCCTCATCTTTGAATAAAAAGCCTCATCTTTGAATTCACTGCTACATCAAGCAGAGCTCCACGATTCCTCAAGGAAATCATCCTTGTGGTGAACAAGAGATCTGAGTCCAGCAGAGAACCACCAAACCTCCTGCAGACAAATGACTTTTGGGCAAAAATACAATTTTTGGCATGCTA
The DNA here is from genome assembly GCF_008360975.1 of Lichenostomus cassidix. Classification (NCBI taxonomy): domain Eukaryota; kingdom Metazoa; phylum Chordata; class Aves; order Passeriformes; family Meliphagidae; genus Lichenostomus; species Lichenostomus cassidix. The sequence continues at coordinate 5,812,669 of NC_139500.1, read as the reverse complement.
AGTTACACAGACCATCAAAGTATGAACTCTTTATTTAACAGCGCTGCAGTTTGAGTATCCAAATAAAACACTCGTCACCTCAGAAAGGTTTGGACAGTGGCTGAAATTACAATTTTATTCTTTGTAGGGAAAAAAGCTTCCTTCTCCTCTCACTTTTGCTGTGCGAGACATAAATTCACTGAGTATATTTCATGTTCAGGAGTGATTAATGCAGATTAACAGAGCTATTAGAGCACAGCTGCTTCTCTTGACCATGGGAATACCCAGATGAGAGTGCAGCAGGGCTTGTCCATACTTGAGGAACTCTGATTACAGCAGGGTGTGAATGCAAAGCAAGGAAGCTGTTCCAGAATCTCTCTGTGCAGATAAGCCATTTGTTGCAATTAGAAGTGACTAATTGGGCCTCTCTTACAGAATGCCACCCAGGAATACACAACACCCAGTCAAACTGAAGTGATTTTCATGCAAGTTTATATGTCTGACACCAGAGGAATGACAGCAGACGTGAGGAACGAGCCCAGGCCAGCAGCTCTCTCCAACTCAAGGCCAAAATATCAGGGAAAAATTTATCTTTCTAGTGGAGAGAGACTGAAAATACAAAACTCCTTTTCCCTCTCCCTGGACCAGGCAGCAGCTGAAGCAGAGGGACCCTGGCAGACAGGCAAACCCAAACCACACTGGCCAATCTCCCACTGATTCCTTCAGGATCCACTTCATTCCCTCAGCATTCCATCAGCCCTCACTTGTGCAGCTATTCCTGGCTGGGAAATGCATCCTGACACTGAACAGACTCTCCCCTCTGGCCAAACCAAACTCTGAGGGATTTGCAAACTTGCTGGGGAGCCAAAGAACTGTAAAGATGGAGCAAAGGTTTGTTTGATTTAATGTAATAGTGGGGAGGCAGGGCAGGAAGCGGGGAGCAGGGAAAAACAAATGTTTGATATTTCATGTGGATACAGCACTGTTATTTGCTGATGGAGGTTTGCAGAGTCAGGGCAGCTGCAAGGCTCCTTTCCATGGCTCTGTGTTCCACATCTGGGCAAAAGCAGGGGAGGACAACATGGACATTTTGCCCTGTCCATTGCTGTTGTCTGAGACATCACCCAGCCTCCCTGCCTCAGTTTCCCCTTTGCTCTCCAGTGGCCATCCAGGTCCCAGCAAGATTCCTACCAACTCTTTACCTGCCAGGCTGTTAGACTCCCAAAATACAAGAGAGAAACTGAAAGCCTCAGCATGTTCTGTGTCACTCAATTCCCTTTCCAGCCAGAGGTTCAGTGGTAGGAGCAGCCCAGCTCCAGGCTGGTGTCCATCTCCTCATCCTCCTCCCCAGGTTTTATACCAACTGCTCTTCCCCATCCTTCTGCACTGGGAACAGGCTGCTGCCCAGACCAAAGCAGGAGGATGCAGCTGCTGAGTGTCCAGGCCCAGCAAAAGGGCACTCTTAACCATCACTGTGAATTCTCAGATTCTGGGAGCTTCCTAAGCCAGGAAACTCCAAGGCACTGCAGCTGTAGGTGGAAAAAAAAATAAAGAAGAAAAAAAATGGATGTCCCCAAAACTACATAAATTTTGGGGTTTCTATTCAACTTTAGCCCAGTGTGGAGTATACTAGTAGAGTTCTGTTCACAAAAAAAATTTACTGTATCCCCTTCTCAGGCTTACAGTCACAATCACCAAATGGTGCAGGCTCTGGTAATCTCCTGTCCTGCAACAGGTACGAGGAGACACATCCTGGAGTCCATCCAGTGATGGACACATCACTCCCACACACAGAATACAGTTTTGACACACAGCTTGATTATTTTATTTTCTCTCTGAATACCTGACCCCACCATTTGGCCCAGACTGTAGAGCTCCATTTAAACCTCAGTCCCTCCAGGTGAGTAAAATACTGGAAATATAAATATGAATAAACCTGCCCTGTCTCTTTGAATATTAACTGTGTATTTAAGATGGGGCCCCGGTCCTTATCTGAAAGTGACCAATCCTTGATACAGTACAAATAATAAAAATAAAGCTAACAGTGCTGGCTGAGAATGGACAACATACCTACACCAAGCTAATTTTAGGATGATAGCACACTGAGGCTCTGGGCTATTTACATTATTCAAGGATATATTTCCTATTTTCCACCCACATTTCGAAACAAACCAGAATGGCCCCAGCTACAAACAAGCAAACTCTGCTCTAGAGCTAGGAAATCCCACAGTCACATGCTTGGAAGCAATGAGAGGGTTCTGACCCCAGATACACAAGGAAAATGTTTTCTCAGGCACACATTGCATAGGAAAATGAGTTTCTGTCTTCACAGGAAAAAACCCTCAGAAGCTGTTCAAGAACTGGGACTGCAACCCAGCAGAAGTTTCCAAAAGAGATTTTCAGGAAAGGGAAGGCACATGGCACCCATGGAATGCCCTTCCAAGTCACCCCAAAAGTCCGAGCATCCCCAAAAATGCTGCTGTCCTCATCCAGGGATCAGGGACCTTGCAGGGGCTGCTCAGAGCCACCCCACCACGCTCTGTGCTTGGGAGAAGGTGTGAAGGAAGAAAAAAATCTGCTGCCACCTAAATTCACACTAGCAGCTGGAGGTGAAGGGCAGGAGATGCCAGAGGGGAGCAGCAGGACAAGGTGTAGCAGAAAAGGACCTGGTTCACCACGCTTTGGTGGCTCAAGGAAGGACCAGCAGGGACTGGGGAGGGGGACAGCAGCACCTGGAGGGGAAGAGCTTGCTCTAGGAGAAAGTTTTGAGCCTCCTGCTAACGGGACACAGCCCGAACCCCCGGGCTGCAGGAGGAGCCCAGGACCTCCTACCTCAGCTGCTCTCCAGCAATCATCACCTCAGCCCTGTAGTGGTGCTCCGTGGCTTTCTTCTTGAGGCTGCTGCTCAGGTTCTCCATGCCGGGCTGGCGCGGGGGGGAGATGCTCCCCATGGGATGCGGGCTGGGAAGATGCTGGTCCCCTTGTCCCCGTGTCCCCTGCCGGCCCCGCCGCTGGCACGGCGCAGGTAAGGCAGCCCGGAGTTGCTGACTCCAGCTCCACGCCTCTCCTTCCCTCCCGGCAGGCTGCGGAGGAGGAGCTTGCTGCAACCCGAGCCTGGCTCTGCCGGCTCCGCAGCCGCTGCGAGCCGGGAAGGTGGCAGGGATGCTCCCGGCAGGGTGGGACAGTGTCCGCTGTGCCGCCTGGGTGACTCGGGCAGGCTTTGGGCACACCCGGGATGGAGGATGAGCGGTTTGATGAGCCCTGAGATGGACAAAGCATTCCTTCCTCACTTCCCTGCAAGGGTTCAAGATGTGCCATTCCCCAAGGCAAGCCGTGGGCTTTGCTCCCATCTTCCTCCCTGAGGACTCTCTGCCTCTCCACAGGTTGGGATGCATCCAACAGCAAAGCCAAAACTTGCTACAAAGGGGGCTCGGGGCAGCTTGAGCTTTCCCTCAGTGCAGGAGCTCCAGAGAGGTTGGATGGAGAAGCACAGGCTGTAAACAGCAAGATCTGGCACTGGTGAGTCTGGAGCTCTGCTGGTGCTGAGCTGATTGGTACCATCTCCAAAATCTGCCTCCAGGCTCTGGCACCAGCTTCAGCAACCTCTCATCATTTGAGGTACTTTCTGCAAGGCCAGAGCTGACCTGAAAGGGATGCTGACAAGCAAAGAAAGAGGCAGAGGAACTGGAATGTGGAGAGGGTTAATTACATCCATCGTTACTGTCAGATTCCTGCAGAATCTTCCTTCCATTAGTTAAGTCAGAAGTGAAAAATACTGCCTGGCACAGGGGAGCAAACCTCAGAAATACAAAAGAAATCTTTCCAAAATAGAGTATGGAGAAGATAAGAGCGAGGGCAGAGAAGGAAATTTTATCAGCTGAGGAGGTTCTGCTTCAATTTGAATTCTAATGCATCAATAAACTAAATTCTGTCTTTAATTAGCAGCAGTAACAGCAATTCATCAGCAGGCAGTGAGCTTTCCAGTGTCTCCATCAGCAGAAAGACTTCCAGGGTTACCTTCCCCCAAGCCAGAAATGCTGCCAAATCCAACCGCCTGGGTTGGGGATTCGGGAAGTGCAGCACGGAGTGGCCAGAAGGAGCAGGAGCCCCAGGGCTGGACAAACCTGCTCCCGGTGCTCCTGTCCAAGCCAAACAGCAGGATGGGCTGTGCCAACAAGGCTGCCTCTATCCAGGCTCTCCCGGAGCACACTCTCCCCACGCCCCGCTGCTCAGCCGGGCCATAAAGGAACAGGCTCCCCTTGTGCATCAGCAGGCTCGGAATGGCTCACAGAGCCTCCTCCTCCTCCGGGCTGTCCGTGCCAGTCCAGCAAAAGGGCCTTTGGGATGTTCCCGAGGCAGGCTGGGCTTATCCCTGCCCTGCTGCAGCATCCTTCATTCCCGGCATGGACACGGTGGGGAGAGTTTCCCAAACATGCCCATCCCATCACTCACGGTGCTGCTTCAACTGTGGAAAAACTGCTGCTGCTTTAATCACTGCAAAATAACCATCTTCTTTTAAAAAACCCAAACAAACAAACAAAACAAAAAAAAGAAAAGAAAAAAAGAAAAAAAACCCCAACCCCCCCGAGAAAACCCCCAAAACCCCCAAATAAAACCAACAACAACAAAACCCCCCCAACGAACAAAAAAAACCCCAAACCAACTCCCCCCAAAAAAACAACAAACAAACAAGCAAACCAAAAAAACACCAAAAAGAGGGAGACTCAGCTCCAAGCCCGGAAGTGTTTCACAGTAACAAGGTAAAGGATTTCAGCTCTTGCCAGCTTCTTCCACGAAAAACACAGGAGGAGAAAAGCTTATTGCTCCCGTAAATAACCTCATAAAACGTAAAACGTGCCCTTTAAATTAGGCATTATTATTTCTACTTAAGACTCAAAAACAGGGAGGAGAAGCTACTAAAAATGTATTATCTCTGTCTCAAGCCTGGGAAACAGTGAAGGCAGCAGAGTGAGGGCACAGCAGTCAGGGATATCCGGGGCTGCTGAGGATGGAGCTGTGCTTGGAAAGCTGCCTGGGGAAATGATGGGCAGAAGGATGGACTAAAACTTCTCCTGAGAGGACAGAGCACCACTGTAAACCTGCAGCTGCCATGGAGGAGGTGACTGTGGAGTGGCTGTTCTCCCGACAAGGACCAGGGCCAAGCTCATTAAGTGAGTCAGCAGCCTTGAGACAAACTAGAGGAAGGTTTTTCCCCTTCAGCTGCATAAAATTATATTGTCCGAATTATCAACACTGGATTTTAGGTCTCAAAATCGAAATTAATTTTAAAAAGTAATTAGGTAAATTCATGCAGGACAGGTGTTGGTATTGAACATGGAAATCCAGATGATTACTTCTGTTTTCAGTGATGGAAGCTGCAAGAATACATTAGTGGAGAGGTTATTCACAATTTCTTTTCCTCTTTCCCTGATTTCTGCTTCTGGTCCACACCAGAGCAAGGATCCAGGTCTGGAAGATCTTCTGCTCTCCATCAGCACAACACTCTGAATATCACAACCTCAGGGCTTTTTACACTGACATTTAGGGAGAAGAGCATCTCAGCAATTCAGGAGAAAAGGGATGTTAAACCAAAACCCTGTGCTCACAGCATTGAGCTTTTATTTAACCTCAGCAGCATCCTTTGCACATCTGACACTTTTCTCCCAAAGCATTTTGTTCCCTTTTGTGAAGGGAATATAGGGAATTCACCAAGGAAGCTGCTGTTAACTCCATCCTGGAGGTGACAGAATTTCAGGGTTGGGCAAAACAATCCCTAGATGTGTCCCTCTCAGTCCGCATACATGAAGGGATTAATTAGATTGGATTAGTTATCAGCTTGATCTACAGATGAAAAGTGCTTTCCACGGTTTCAGAGTCCAAGCTACAGTGAATATGCAGAGTCCCTTCATCTAGGTCTCCTCTCCAGAGGAACTGCAGTGTCTGAACTTTTCTGTTTCAATAGATTACCAAGCAGTTTGACTCATTAGGCGTTCAGAAAAGATAAAGGCACCTCTGGGTAAAGCCAAATATCTTTGTTTTCAGTTCCCAACTTTGTTCCATCAAATAGAAGGTTTAGCACCCTTTCATTTTTTTTAAATTTTGTTTCCTTTTTTTTTTCCTTAGCAGGGCTGAGGAAAAGACAGGAAGAAATCAGATGAGTTTGTTTCGAAAAGCTGTAAAAAGATAAAAAACCTGTATGCAAAGCTTGCCAGGAGTGAGCACAGAGGACACCAGGAGCTGTCACAGCCGTCCTTGTCACCAACTGCAAAGTTTGCCTCAGTCCTTTGCCTAAATTTTGTCCTCCCTGTGGCAGTTCTGGCTCTGCATTTCAAGCAGAGATCTGGAGAAGTCTCCTGTGCAGGGAAGCAGAGTCTGGCAGGAGAAAAATTCAGATTTTCCTGCTCTGAGCTGGCACATCCTATACTAGCAGGCTGCAGCTGGCAGCAAGCCAGAGCTGCTCGCCCCACACACCGAGTTTGATTTAGCTTAAGCAAAAAGACCCTAAAAAAATTTAAAAGTTCACTGCCAGCAGCAACACAATAAAATCCCTGATTTGCAGGGTCCATGTTGCCTTTGGCCCTCCCCAGGCCAGCTGTCACAGAGCTGTCCTTGCCAGAGAGCATTTTCCTGGAGGGAAGTCCTTGTCCCCAGCAAGGTGTGCTCACCTGGGCTGGAGCCTGGCCAGCTCCAGCATTGTTTGGGAGCCAAGCCCTCCCTGCTGCTTTTGGAAAAGCTGTTTCTGTTTGGCAGTAAAGGTCACAATGGGGCTATTTGTGCTCAACTCGTTGGTGTTAGTGCCACAGCAAACACTGGAGGCCACCTTGCATCAAGATTCTCCATAAAATCCCACTTGGAATAGCACAGCAGGAGTTCTGGAGGCATCTTGCATGGAGATCCTCCATCCACAGCAGCCAAGGAATGGTCCTGGAGCCATTAAAGCCAGCCTGGAGACTGCTGTACACTAGGTAAGCACATTGCACCCTGGAGAATCCTCCAGTCCTGTGCTGGAAGCTGATCCTGGGACTGGACAGCAGCATTCCCAGAGCCCGAGAAAAGTGGGAAGATTTATTACCATCTAGTGGCAGAAAATGAACATGTTATTCAGCAATTTCTCATTACCCAGTTATAAATCTGAGCTAGAGCTCTCCTGTCATTGAGTGTCCTTCATTTTGTTCCAGGAAAAAAAATATGGATGTTTGAGCAATATGTTCCTTCTTTTCACAGCAAAGAAAGGCTGTTAACCCCAAGCAATCAAATGCAAGTCAAAATAATTCAGTTGCCTTCAAAGTAACAAATAGGGGGACGTTTGTTGCCCTTAAAATTGTAAACAAGTACAGCTCAGTTGTGGTTCTCCAGAACTACAAGGAATAGAATTTTAGCTTGGAAAAAAACCAAACCAAAAAACAAACACTGAAATATTAAATTCTCCCATGATTGCATTGCTTCAGGACCTGCAGCTTTAATGAAAACACCACCAAGTACCCACCTCCATTATGAACTAATAAATTTTTAACAGAAAGAAAAAAAAAAAAAAAACAACAAAGCACAAATGACAACAAAAGAAATGCTCTTATGCAACAAGACACAGAACCTGCATCACCTCCACTTCCCCATTCCTCAACATCAGAAGAAACATTTCAAACTGTCAATAGTCCTTAACTTTCAGCTCCCATACCAGCGTGTGGGTGTGAGACTTCAAAGCAGGGCAGAGGAGTTTAATTCCCTCTGTTTGCCCTCAGGGTGAGGCTCTTCATTGTGTATTTTAAAATCAGGTGTTGCAGACCACTGGGACACAGAGACTTCCTTGTCCCTGCCCTGGGACATCTCTGAGATGCACCTCTGCTGTCCCAGCTCCACAGAAGTCTCTCAGGACTCAAGGATATTAGAGTCTTTTCCAATCCCAATGATTCTATGATTCAGGAGGAGCAGACTGCAGAGCAGCACTCACAGCTCCCCAGCATGGTCTGGACACCCTGACCTGGGTCAGGGCCATGCCAGATGCTGTGCAGGACATGCCATGGCCAAATCTAGACTGACGTTTCTCCCAGAGAAGGAAAGCCCCAGCTTCAGAGGTGGGAAGTCTCCAATCTCCTGCTGTGATGGGAATGTGTTAATTACATCACAATTTGACTGAACACAGCCAAAGGAACCACTCCTGGCAGGGGAAGTGTAATCTTGTCATGATCCATTAAAAAGAACTGTTGGCTATTGCTGTGCCAACCTGTGTCAGGAGCAATGGGAGACAAACCTGTCCCAGCTCTGTACCATGAGTCTGCTCTTTCTTGCTGTAAAGAAAGGGCTCTTAGGCTGGTTTAACAGCAAGGGCCAGGATAACAGGGATAACACAAAGCCTAAAAGATGGTATTTGTTACAGCCTGAGCTTTAAATTGCCTCCATCCAGCCTGGTGCACTCTAGCAGAGAGACGGGAGAAGTAAAGTCAAAATGCTTGTGTGTGGTTGGAGGACAGGAATTTGTACCATGTCGTCTTAATGCAGCATGAAAAGCCCAGGCAGAGCACAGCATGGGGCTGTGGATGAGCAGATTTCCAACCCTGCATCCAGTTATTCAAATCTCATGTAAGACTCCCTCAGAGCCATCATGCCCAGGGACACAATCCCCTCTAGAGGAAGGAAGGTGATGTGACAAGTAAAGATCTCTGCCGACAGCTCTGAATTCTTCATAGAATCATAAAATAGTTTGGGATGGAAAGGTCTTTCAAGGTGATCTAGCCCCAACTCCTGATCCATGTGCAGGGACACCTTCACTAGACCAACACCTCCTGTGTGAGCTGGTGCACTGCCCCAGTCCTTCCTCACAAGCAGTGCAGGAGAGGGTTTGTGTGGCCTTCAGCACATGGTAAAAAGCCCTTCACAGCCTCCATCACAGAGAGGACAGGCATCTAACAGACGTGGGAATGGGAGAGTCTGTTCTGTAGAGGTTTAATTTGACAAGCTGGGATACCACCAGCAGCCTAGATTACACAAGAAGTATTTATTCCACTTCTCTGATATGCTTTGTGCTCCCTCCCAAGATCTGTGACCAGCTTAGAGACACACCTTGGTGTGGTCAAGAAGTTTAGGAGAGTTGCAGCAGCCATGGCTTCAGATTCTATCTCTTCTTGCCAGTCTTGCAGAAACACTGGGCAGCTTGACTTGCCTGGTGAAGCCCTGTCTAGGTAGACTGAATTTGTAATTTTAAATCCAGTGTATTGAGCTGCATCCCAAAAATGACAGCTGACATGGAGTCAATATAGGCAATCTGTGAACACAATTAAAATAGCAATTCCCTCTTGAACCATATCAAGCTTCTACACTACAACATACAGAAAAGTTTCTGTAAAGAACAAAATTCCTAGTTTGACCTTGATGACAACAGCCTTTATATAGGCTGGCACATCAATTTACATATATTAACCATCCATGTCAGCAGAGTAGGGGGAAAAAAAGAAGTATATAGAAGTGGTTTTTGCCCTAGGTAGTCAAACACCATTCCACTGAAGGCAAGATGAGCAATCTAGTGCAAAACTGATATTAAGCAGCAGCACTTCAATCAGAAGAGGTGAATTTTTTTCATAAAAGACACACTCCAGCCTTTCTGCGTTTCCTGGCAGAAGCTGATTTATCTATTGTAAAATTCACCAGCCTCAGCAATGCTGAGCAGCCTCTCTGAGGGAGCACACTTTGGCAGGGCTTAAAGGGGAAGACAAGAACTGGTTTCCAAAGTGTGCAGAGCTGATAGCACTGGATTTTCCTGCTTGAGCAGTGGTCATGATCCTGGTGAGGTACAACACGACTGTTCTTGGCAGTCCTTGCAGCCAGCTCTGCCAGAGACTCAGTCTCTCCCACTCGTTCTCAGCAATTGCAAGTACAAGGAGGCTTCTCCTAGGAGATCTTTTCAGTATTTCTTTCATCTCTTCTGTTTTTAGCCAGTTTAAACGTTGCCATCAGGGCAGCGTTGGTGAAATTCAGAGATTGGAGGCAAAGCATCATTTGAGGATAAAAAACCAGGGCGGTTTCATCTCATCTAGAGCAAACATCAGCACCTTGCTCAGAGGAGGAGCTGACCTTTCTTTTCCTGCCTTCCTGAGGAGCTGCAGCTTCTTGCTGACAGAGCACAAATGGCTGGAGCTGACAGAGCCAGGCAGCATCTCTTGCCCTTACAGCAAGAATGGACACAGCCTATCCATGGAGTAATCCCTGTGATGTTACCAAACCCAAATGTCCATTTCTTTGGTGTAGAAATCGGTAAAACTACTTCTACAAGGCAAGTAGGATTCAGTCCTGCTGACCAAGAACAGAATAGAAGATACTCTAGATTTGCGCAAAGCCCAGTGCAGTCATCTGGAGTACTCACGTGGCTGTTTGGCTCCTGAAGGGAACTGCAATCTGACTGTGAACCACCACCACAGCTGAAGGATCTGCCAGAGGAATCTTACTTATTGGAAAGGAAAATTGCTCTAAATCTACCTTTTTCTGCTGCAATAAGTGCCTTTATAGACAAGCTAATAAAAATCTGAGAGTACATAAATCTATGTGTGCTTTAATTTCTATTTTACACTTCTCCTTAAATAAAGGAGGCAAACAACATCTCCAAAATGTTCCCAAGTAAGAGTCTGAAGTTAGACTGTGAAACTCCAGTGAAATATAAAGATATTTTTGGCTCTATTAATGTTGGTAGCTTCCTTTCTCCTTTGTTACTGGCAGGGAAGAATATGGCTGAGAGCAGCACCTGGGCAGAAAATGACCTGAAGTCTCCTGAAAAAGGGCTGACCACCATTCTGCTCCATATCTCTTTGCTTTATTATAATACTTTTTAAAAGATGACACTGCAGTTCAAGTCCAGAACCACTCTACAGAACAATGAATAGTGTTCACTGAAATCGCCATTCCTGTGAACTTCACAAAAGAACACAGCAGGAAAATTAAAGATACAGTACTCCAGACTGACCAAGTTTCTGCTGGCGTGGAAATGAAAGAGGGTTCTGCAACTAGAGGCTACTAAGCCAATAGGATCAAACTCTTAATAATGGCCATGGAAATGTTTCTCAATTTCTGATTAGATCACTGATTGCTCAAACCTTTAACTGGGTCACTGAAATTCAGTATTTCAGCCAAAGTCAGGTAAGAACTGAAATACTTGTGCAGACTGCTACTCTCCAAGAGGACCACTGTATCTTTAAATGCATCCTGGATTAAACAAAGGTTTTATCTACACTTGTTAAATTATTGCACAGACCATTACACTGACAAGTACATTATGAACCCATGGAATGTTACAGTCTGGCCTGGAAAATAAAAGCAGCAGCATTATCCTTGAGGTCTCAACCATGAGGGAGAGCTGGCCAAGCACTTCTTGAATTGTAATGATAATTAATAGGTTTCAAGACACAAATGAAACATTTTAAAATAATCCCTAACTCCTAGGATTAGGTTTGGGAGCATAATCCAAGACTTTCACTCTTTTGCAAGTGGCACTTAGTTTGATTTCTTGACATTTTTCTTGTATCAGACTACCTGCAGGAATCCAGCTGCTCTGTATTTTCCAAACTTGAAGCCATACAAAGAAATAAAAGTTTGGGTCACCAGGGGATTTGAACCAGCCATTGCAAAGTCAAACTGGTGCAGCAATTTCACCTAGTGCACGCAGTAATTTGCTTGGATGACCTTAAACTGTGGTTCCAGGGAGTGGGATGGAAAGGGAGCAGAGCTCTGGTCACCCCTGGTCACCTCTGCACAGGTGAAGCACACAGTGACACCAAAGCCCTGCCAAACCACATACTCAGTCAGAGCTGGATCCTCACTCAGCCAGGCAGCCTCAGCTCCAGCAGCCTGAACTCAATGCCTCTGCTCCTCATCAGGCCAAAAAGGGATGATATGGGGAGAGGAGGGGGAATCAAAAAATAAAACAGTCTGATTCATAAACACTCGCTCTGCACACGTGACTTGATGGGATGCATCTCTTCTTGCAGAAACTTCCCAGCCACCTGCTCTGAAAAAAAGTGAAATTCAATAGAACAGAGGGTGTGCAAAAGAAAATGCCCTCATTTTGTCCTCTCCTCTGGAAGACATGATCACATGTTCAGGCTCAGACAAGTAATTAAAAAATGCCCATTTGCCTGTCAAACTGAGACCAGCTGGCACCCTGGTTTTGTATCTGCAATTACACTTTCTGCCATTACATTGTTTTTTATGGATCTTCCAGCAACATCTTTCTGCCAGCTGCAGCATTTTGTTACTTCTCTACAACACTGCAGAAAGAAAGATGAAACTGTTCTGTCCCTGCCTCATCAACTGGAGGAAAAATTCTTACCCAAAGCTTCTGCTTGAGCTGGGCTCTGGCTCTTTGATTTAGAACATAAAGTTTCAAAAGCTACAAAAATAAAATCAGAAGAACAACCAAATGGCTCGTGCCAGTTGTAGCTGCAAGTGATACATAAATAAATCACTTTTGTCCCAGGCAAAGCTCACAGCTGAGGAGAACATGCACACACACAGCACAATTGTTGATTGAGTGGACTGAAATAAAGATTCTCCTGCCATAAGCCATTTCAGGTTTACGAAACAGGAACTGTAATAAATTTGTACAGAAGAAGCTGAATCAGCTTCAGACTGGGCAGCAGACATGTTGACAAGGAGGCAACAGAGGTGTAAGCATAAAAACCAAAGTATGAATGCAGCTAAGCTATGACAAAGTTATACTTGGAACTGGAGAAAAAGCAGAAAAAAATCCTCGTTTTACAGCCAGGCTCTGAACTGCGGCCAATGAAACATGAGCAGCACTGTAAACCAAGAGTTCCCATGCCTTTGGCACTTCCAAAGGGTCAGTGACAGCAAGGACATCTTGGGAATGGCTCAGGCTGGAGCAACACGTGGGTCTGGAGCAGCTCTGGGTCCTGCTGCAGAGGCTCAGACACCACGAGCTTCAGACCACAATCTCAGGAAAAGCAAAGGGGGAAAAAGATATCCCAACTCTTGTAGGACAGGATGAGAGAAGACTGGAAAAATATTCTGTTCACCAGCTGAAAGATCCTAATAGAAATACAGAATCAGGCTGTAAATAGAGCTACTTCTACTCAGACTTAAGCCTTTAAAATCTGCTACTTTTGAGGAAATTCATGATTTTCCTTCCTTTTTAAACTGCTGATATTACTGTAAGCACAAAAACCTCTGCGAGGAGTAAAAGAAATGAAGTGTTATTTAAGGTCATTTTGACACTTTCAGTTGGTTGTTGAACAAATTAACCAATTTTAAAAAGAAAAGGCTCTTTAGGTAAGTAATAGGATCTACAAGGTTCACAGAACGAACTCCATGCTGGTAAAGCAGACCACACAGAACATCATGATTTGAGTTTTCAAGCAAGCTGATTGTTTTTGTGCTGAGAGTACATTCACAACACATCCCCCAAAATAAAATGGGATGCCTATGACACCTCTGATGTTAAAGTCACAATTCTTCTCTAGAAGTTATGGTTTGTGTCATGCAGAGCCATTTGTTGGGTCAAAACTGAGACATAACTGAATCTCCTATTCCAGTCCTTAATGCTGACAAGGAGTTTCTCAAGTTTCCAAAATAGTGTTTCTTTAACAAGATCCAGAAAATGTGGAGAAATGTATGACAGAAACAGAGATACAGCTTGACACACTAAAGAAGAGTTTGGAAAACATCTGCTTAAATTAGATTTTGCTATTAAATCCAGACATCTACTCATCTTGAAAGGGGCCTGCTGCCAGGCTCTTTCCTCAATGTTCTCTTATTTTCCACCCATTTTTTCTTGCTGGAATCTTCTTTATAATTTTTTTTTCACTACAAGGTTGCCAAACAGATGTCCAGAAGGCCATAAGCAGCAGAAAGACTTCATTTTTAACAGAACTGATAAAATACACAGGTAGAGGGAAGAAAGAGAAAAAAGAGAGCACATAAAATACTCAAACTGGGGCAAGGGTATAGGAGAGGAAGGAAAACACTACAGCTTTGCTTTTCTGTGTAGCAGAGCTGCACAGTGCAAACTCAATCCATTGAGTCAGGTGGGCAAGTAGAGCCATTCTGGATATCCCTTAAGAGCTCTTACAGGTCAATCCTGTAAGTTTACACAAAAAATTATCTAGCTCTAAAATCCTTCTGAATTCTAAAGGGGAAAAAATAAGTTCTAAAGTACTAAAAAAAAATATAATGTCATAATGTTTAAAAACAAAGCTCCAATAAAAAATATGTTAAAGACCATCTAGAATTGCCAGACTTCCTGTAGTCAGAGCAATCCATAAGGCATTGGAACTAGATGTATCCAACTGCAGCTTGCTCAGTTAATGGCTGTCTCAAGTCACACCCTGTCCTTTGTTTGCATTAAACACCCCAAATCTCCAATTAGATGAGGACTGGATGAACACCTATTAACCTACACATGCAAGGGTGTGCCATGGAAGTGTCCTTGCACTGATTCCTTTCCTTTAACATTCGTGTTAAGAAAGTCACTGTAGCCAGCTCCAATAGTGCAAGGAGAATATAGTTATCACTATCCTTAAAAAAGGGAGAGCCACCTTTATGTAAGAAAAGATTCAGATGCTACTTTTTTTTTCCCTAATCCGGGCTAGAAGGAAGGAGAATGAATGGGAAGCACAAACAGATCAGAAAGGTCAACCATGATGTGTGATCCAGGTGTGTGTAAAACTCCCTCCCCTCCATCAGCCAGCACAGCCTCCCTTCCCCAGCTGTGCAAACCAGGGTTAACAGAGTTCTAGAAGTCATCCCACGCATTTTTTGTTGCCTTAGGAGGTTTTCTGGTCTTGCTCTCCCCTCCTGTGCTCTCCCAGTTGGTCTCCCAGTTTTCCCAGCTGTCGCTGTTACTGTTCTTGTTGGAGACTGTTCCCGAGCCCCACACGTCCCAGCTATCCGAGCTCTTCTTCTCTGTGGAATTGTCCACATAGGTCCAGCTCTCACTGCTTGGAGATTTATGAGCTTTTGGTGGATCTGAGTTGCCAAAGGTCTCCCAGAAGCTTTGATCTACAGCATTGTTCTGGTAGCCCTCCCCTCCACTGTTCTGGTAGCTGTCTCCCTCAGCTGGTCTTTTGGGGAGTGGGAGGGAAAAGGAAGGTAGAAATAAATTAATTATGTCAAACATAACAATAAAAATCAATGACCCCAAAGAAAACTATAATTCTACTGCCCTTTGTTTAAAAAAAAACCCTGATGATAAAGGCAGAAATATTGCTCCAAATGACATAAGCTTATTGTCTAATTCACAAATTTTGTTAATAGATCTAACAGACCCAGAGAAAGGGAGTATGCATTTGGAGTAAGTTTTAAACCAAGAGGTGTGCACTGCTTTGTTCTCAGTTTAAAAACAGTTATAAACAAAGCTATATTGAATTCCTCCCTATTACATAGAGGAGGACTATTAGCAAGGGCAGAAAAATTTCTCAATATTGAAAAAGTATCTTTCACTACTATCCTGCAGAGAATGTACAGGAGATAAAATTAAGTGTATTAAGAGCCAGAAATTAAGAACAAAAAATTACCTTTCAGAATTATCATCTGGTTTGCCTGAAAAGAAAGTGGTGACATCTCTCCATCCCTTACTTCCAACTCCCTGAACCTAGAGGAAAAAAAAACCACTCCATTCATTTGAACTGAACCAAAACACTTCTGACAAGTCAAACAGCAAAAGCCACAACACATTCCTCCACTTGCTCCCATAAATCAAACACATTTCACCAGAAAATTTAACTGACAGCTCATTAATGTTTTTGATGGCAGTGGTGGATGTAAAGAACATACATTTGGCAGCACTGTGCTGCTGGAAGAGGTGGGAAATAGGGCAGGTTTAGCTTTTTCACCCATTGGTGCACCATGTTTTGAATTCTCTCCTAGACTTCCTTGACAAAAATACTGGAATCAGTCCTTACATAAAATTAAACTTAATGGATGTTTTGGCCTTATGATTAATGAAACTTGTATTTTTTGACCTTATGATTAATGTATTGTAATTTGTATTTGCATTTCTACTGCTCTACAAAGCTACTTTCACTTTGTTTCAGCGTTATTTCACTACCCATGTGAAACAGGCCAAAAGTTGAGTCCTAGAACTGGATCAGAAATATAAATTGATTATATTTAGAGAGAGGGAGGATGAATCCCAGAGCTCAGCCTGAGAGCACTCGGGCTCTACACAGAACAGGTAACATTTATTTTATTTTATCCAAATTGCACCAAAATCTCCGACACTGGGCTGGTCTACGAGAGAGCTTCCAGTGCTGACTTTCCCAGTGCTAGGAAAACACACATTCCTGGGTAACACCATGCAAGTTATCCCAAGAGGTTAGTTTGTGCAGGATTTCTGTGCTTGGCAGCCTCAGACAGCACTTACCACATCACCGAGCACCGAGAGCAACGGAAGGCAAAGGAGAAAGGTGCAGAGCATTAGTAAGTTTTACTGTACCAGGGCAACACAAGCTGTCTCCATATTCCCTCACACATTTTCTTTGCTGTTTAGGACACAGGCTGGTTATAACCACATCATGTCCTCATTCAAATTTCTAGAAGGACACCACCATGCCTGTGCAGCTTTTAACACCTCAGCAGAAATGCTGCCCCCTGAAAATTCCACTTTCCAAATTTCTCTGCTCAACACAAGCACAGACCAAAGCTGCCTTGGGGTTTTGTATCATTTTTCATGAGAATATGGAGACTGGCTTGACTTGTTTGGCCTCCTTAAAGCCAGGCAGGCCACCTCATACCTTGCTGGCCAACTGCGATACCCCCATGGTTACCTCCTCAAGTATTTTCCCCTCTTTCACCTATGTGGACCAAAGTATTGATAATTAGTTATAAAACAAAGTAGTACTGAAACCTTCAGACAAGCTCACTTGTGCTTAAGAGCTAAAATGTCAAAAAAACCCAACCTCAAATTGAATGAAAATGTATTTAAGTAAAAGCTAACAAAATTAAGAGAATTATATGTAAAGACTGTTGATCTATAGCAGAGTGAACCTCAGCCCTTTGAGTTTGTGGGAATTTTCTGTGGCTTTACTCCCAGTTTGAGGAAGTTACTGCTTACACACAGTTCAGGTATCATTACACTTCTGCTGAGCATAAAAACACCAGTACAAAAAAATATCTGCAAAGATTAAGCTTTATAAATATATTCTACTACATATAAAGATTGTGTCTAGAAAGTTGGCAGATCCCTTTTATTCTCTGTCTTTTATAGATGCTTATTTAAATATTAAAAGGGCTTTGAATTTTGATGAAGCACAATACAAGTGGTACCTTTCACCACTTAATAAATGGCAGTTGTTCCAAAGCAACTGACTTTGTATAACCACATACAGAATACTTATTTCAGAAAGTAACATTTATTTAGAATTAACAGCACAACATCCTAAGGGAAATGGATCTATTTTTTTTAACATAGAATGTGTAATTCCTCAATAAATTGTCCTACAAAACAAAAATCAGCTCAAGGAAATGCACCCTAAAAATAACTCTGAAAATAATGCATCTAAGCCCTCTGAAATAAGCTGTGGATAATTCTAGGGAATAGAAAACCAATTAGAGTCTTCTCCTGTGGTTTGACATGCCATGTGGCAAATGGTGAATTAATAAAGGTAATGAAAGAGAAATTATTTTGCAATATGATTAAACCATTCTTTGCAAATGGCTCAAAGATGTTTGACTGAATTAAAACAAAGCTGGCAGGTAGATGGGTAAAACACTAGGAACTTCACACTCCAAGATACAACTACTAATATATATATATATATTGCAGTAACTGATTTTTTATCTATTTAGGGTGCATTTTCCTCTTGTTCCATCTTCCATGATTGAAAACATGATATCTGTAAAATGGTATCTAACAAGGAAGACTCTAACAGACTCTGGTTGACATGAGAAAGGTTGGTGGAGGGAGTTTAGCCTCATTAACATTTCTCTGATTACAGCCTGGCTTTGAGTTGTTTGGTGTTTCCCCTTCACAGAAAGACCCCCTGAGAACCTGGGCAGCTGTGGCAGGAGGAATCAAGCACTCCCTGAGTGAGAACAATAATTCTGCAAGTCATTTACTAGTTCCAAAGTTACCTTTTCCTGTGCAGGTTTGAGAACATTTTCATTTAATGTCTGACCTAACTCTGATGCCTATTTAAAAGCAAAACAAAAACAAAGTCAGTTATATTTTCTTTTTAAAAAAAGCCAATAAACCCCCACAGCCAACACCTTCTGCAGGCTCATTTCTCAGCAGTATCTCCAAAAACACATGAAGCCTTTAGCTTTGATTCATACAAGCAGAATGAGCTGAAAAGCACACACAGCAAAGTGCTGCAGGAGACATTAAAAGACAAAAAATTAAAATCAGATACACATGGCAATAGATGCCCAGAGCCCAAGCAAAGTCTGACCTTGCACAGGAAGCAGAAGCAATGGTTCAACCAGCAACAGCTTCGAGGATGGGCCCCTTGCTAATGCCTGCAGCTGAGTATTTGGAAGAACTGACCTCATCCCTCCTTATTTATCCATACTAATTAAATTACTTGTAGAATTAGATCTTTTGGGCTGATTTTCCCCCAATTCCTCTGTCTTGTAGTGCTCCAATTGTCACCTATTAATAAGAGCTCAAGTGTTTCTGAGCAATGCACAAGAGCCAAAGCTGTGACAGAAGATTTTTGTTTTCTTATTTTTGTTATCTCTTTTAAAGCTCCAGGTTTGCAGGGAGAAAAAACAATGAACTTCAGAAATTTGTTGCAATCCAGAACAATGCACAAGGATATTGTACTTCAGAGGCAGTTTACAGAAATGTAAGCCCACAGTCAAAGTCACAAAATGACTTTCCTAAGACAATGCTGACAAGGACAGCAGGTTTAGAAGAGTCTGAAATCATTCCCTGCCCTACTACCACAATAAGCCTTTGACAGATTTAAACTTTCCTCAGAATTGCTGTATTATACTGAGTGCCTTCTGAATTATCCTGGTTAATCCAAAAGGGCCAATATGCTTGCCAGGCAATTATTCCTAAACATCAGCAGGGACAATTAAGTTTCATTTCCTAGAGGTTAATATTTTATCACTAACATCAGTCAGGGTGTGAGCCTTCATGTTCTTCCTGGGAATGGAGCACCTTAATTATCTTTCCTCCAGATTCCCAGGTGTCTAAGAAGCTTTTCCCTTAGCCACAGCATTCCCAGGATCTCCCCTTTTCCCAGCCATTATCTCCAGTACTACTCCTTACAGGTTAAAATTTCTTTGAGAAGGAAAGGCCAAAAGTAGCTTCACTTCCACTTGGTGAGAAACATGAATGCAAATCACAAAAGGCTTGTTTCCTTTGGAAGTGAGGCTACAAAGTGTCAAAAAAAAAAGAAGGGTTTTCTCACCTTTGGAAAACCCTTTGGAGTCTACTGAACCCAGCAAACTCCTTATGTTTTATATAAAGAGTGTAAAACACCCAGACTAACAGTTCAGATGTCCTAAGTGGAGTCACTGCTAGAATTATGAAGAATTCTTTACATGATCCCTCTTATTCAACCACAGAATTTTCTAAATGTGGAATGGAAAGATTTGGGTACAACTGCACTTTCATCTGAATCACTTCATCCCTTCTATTGTTGAATTTAGGACAGCACTCTGAGCACCATTACAAACACTTCATTCAAGTGTCTGCCTTCCAACAACACCCAGCTCTTGGCACATTCCTGGGGCAGACATGCAAACAGAAATCCTGAAATCATCAGAGGGTGGACAGCAGCACAGTCGATTTTTGGACAGTGCAGAGCTTGGGTATCTCCATCCAACTGAACAAATTTGAAGTAGGCTTGGAGAAATGTTACCATACAAAACACACAACATTATTCTAAACAGGTTTGACGTAAGGCAGAAAAAGAAAAGACAGCTCAGGAGCAAATGCACATATTCAGCACGAACAGACAAGGAGTCCATGCACAAGAACAGATGTGAGGGTGTTACCGGCTCTGGCTGCTGCTTGTAGCCCCAAAACTTTACCCAGAGAGCAAAAGAGAAAAGAGCAAGGAAGGTAGAAGCAGCTTTTAGCAAAAAAATTGGCAGCATTTTTTCAGGCAAGTTAAGTAGCATGAACCTTTTCCAACTTTTAACATCTACTGACAAGACAAACAATGAAATGTGCTTGGCCACTGGGCACCAAATACACTTTTAACCAATGTTAAAAGGTGTTAAATCTGTTCTGCAAAGAGTCAGAAGTTTCAGGAACAAAATTTAACCTTCAGTAACACAGCTTAGACTCTAGAGCACCATGTTGGTGTGGTCCTTGTCAGTAGATGTGATGAGCTTTTAAAATTTATATCATATTTATATTTGTTAATAATACTAAAGAACAGCTTCTAAAAAGGGAACTGCCAGAAGGAGCGAAGACGAAGACCTATAAACTTAGTTTTTCTTAAGCCAAGCAGTAACTACTTTAAAGCTTTGAAATAGGAAGTTTGGGTGCTTTAACAAGACATTTTTGTTGCAAACATGCCCAAATTTGAAGGCAATTTGAAGGATTAATATCCCAGTGCATAGACTTGTCTGAACACCAACACCTGCAGCTGCACATTTGTTTTGAGCAACACATTCTCTGCCTATCAGAAAGCAAACCAGGCTAATGCTGCACATACAAGAATTCTTGTTCAATTAAAACTCCTGTACCATCTATAAATACATGTATTTGCATGTATAAATACAAGGCTAGTCTCACTCAGAATTTGGCAAATTAAGAATCCTATTCTTTTACACATTTTTACGTTTGAATTTAAACTTCTCCTTGCAAACACATCTTGCTTATGTCAGAGCTCTGTGTAGTTCAGGTCTGACTCTGTTTTAACCCCAGTTTGATAAATAAAATGCTTTTGTGATTGCTGCTTTTTGAAATACACACAAGCAAGTTGACTTATTAATATTATTAAAGTTCACATTTGTAACATCTCATTAGGCTTTGGCAATGGGAAGATGGCTTGCATTGCATTATATCACCAAGAAAACTACTCCAAGACAGACCACATCTAAGATTCACAGAAGCAAGATAAGGATATGTTAAGTTTGCAAGCTCTACAGCCTCTCCAATACACCCAGCAGGTACAAACAGCAGACTGTCCCTGTTTATCTCTTGCCTAATTTGATCACTTCAGTTGACTGCAATTCCCGTGGAATTAAAATCTACAACTAAACACTACTGTGCACTGTGAAGGAAAAACACACTGGTCTGTTGATGATCAAATCTAAGTCAATTGGTGCAGGCAAACACATGACATTTAAAGACAATTCCACTGAGCAAGAGCTAAATCTATAATCACCTTTTGACTTGCTTGAGATCCAAACCTGGTAGCCTGTGAAAAGAAGCAAATACATTCAAGTTTACTGGGAACAAACCCTGTGATTTTTAAAGACACACATGTAGAAACACTGCATGATGCTCTACAAGGCAATAGAGCTTTGGCAGAATTTCTCAGAGAAAAGAGAATACCCATATCACCAGCTCTGGCATTCCACTGCTTTGGGGAAGTGTCAGTCTGAGGGAAGAAAAGGTCTTCAACATATACTAGATCTTGGTGAGCCAATACAGGTGAGTATCAATATTTTTGTCTCTTATAATGTACTTTTAAAGTACAAGGTAATTTTTATGCTTACAAAATTTTTGAATAATACTAAGCAAAACAAAAAAAAATTGCAATGCATTGTGGTCACAAAAATATTTAGTCTCTTTCCATCAACATTTATGCAAAATACAGTAATTTCTTATTTCCTCTGGTTTTAAATGACAGCTAGTTGAATCACTGTCACACAAGTGTGCAAATCTGTAGAACTTGCAGAACATGAAGAGCATGCCTCACTTTTTCCCAAATCATCCCACCTTGGTCCAACAAGCTTTTTATTTAAACTGACAAAAATGCTGCAGTGCAACACAAAACAAAGGAAGGAAAAAATATAAACCCATTAGCAGTTTGCAACTTGGTATCAAATTCCTGCTGAAGAATGCAACTTGGCCTTGCTTGGCACAGACTGAAATTCTGAAATTTCTGCTTTATAAGAAAAGCTCTTCTTGAGTTCCTTCTTGATGCTTAAATCCAGTGGAAAAATTTACAAGAATGTCTATCCAGAAACACAAAAAACAATTAAGAGATCTCCAGTCAATATGTAACTATTTTATGAGTCATAGGCAAAGACAGGAGAGTAAAATTTAGATTGTCTTTGTAATACTTTTAAATATTCATCAATATTAGAACACTATCAAAATCTCAGAGTTTACATTAAGTAACTAAACCACATTTTATTTACTTACACCCTCTTTAGCAGCTGAGGCAATTTTGCTTGCTCCAGTTGTAAAACTGCTCCATCCCTTTAAAAAACGCAAGAAAGTCATAAGCCACATGAATAATAATAGCAAATAACTGTGTTTTCATTAAAACAGATTAAATTAAATCAAAATTCTCCAATACAGCTTGTCCTGTAGTCATAACAACTACCTGCTACTGAGAGAAAAATTAGAGCTTCTCATTTAACTGAAATATAGTGATGAACTTCCAGTATTTGTGTCAATTTGAGTAAGTCAGAGTGTTTCAGATGTTAATCTGCTAAACATGGCTACATGCATGGGGAAAACCCATCCCAGGCAGTGGAAGGCAAATTGTTTTCCTCACCAGGATGAACATTCATGCAAGGAACTCAGCCTCCCAGAAATACAGGACTTCAGAGCACACTGCAATGTGTGTCTGTGCTCACACGAGGGCATTTCAGCCAGCACACTCTCTGAGATCCTGGACTCAAATAAAGGCTCACAGACCATCAGCAGTGTCCCCTCTCCTTTGCTGTCTTAGCTCACATGCAATGCATTGCAGTTGTGCTTTCTAATCTGAACTCTCTGGCCTAAAAACTGTGAGGTATCTAGAAAATATTTAGCTGATCTAAACCAAGCATCCTGTGGGATCACCTGGAATATTGTCATCAACCTGTTCAAAGGCTCAGGCATTACCTTCCTCTGGTAAGTTCTAGTCAAAGTATTTATCTATTTTTAAATAAACAGTGCAACCTGGTGTGGATATTTGGGCCAGTGAGGCTCTACAGAAGGCTGTTGGCCCTAATCTTGGTAGAAAACCTTACTGTATTTCCAAGTGACTCCAAATCCCAAATATTGTTCAGCACAGTGACTTTGCAGCCTATCAAAGCACCACTACGGCCCTAACTGCCTCTGACTTTATTCCCATTTTATTTCAACGATGCATCTTTCACTATCTCCGCTTGAATCACGACAACTGTTCAGCCATATGCTGTTATCTCTTCACATGCTGTCACAAGTATTTCAAATGTTTTCATCACTGCTCAGGGCTTCTGGCACCCACATACACACACATTTCAGTTGTTTTCCTCTGAACATCCCTAATATGGTTAATAGATTTAGAGCTATTCCCTAAAGGTAACTACATTGTTTTCCTGCAGCCCTGCTGATTATTATTTCTTAATCCACTGCTATGTCATCACTTATTTCTATGAGCTGACAACCAGACATAACTCTTAAGTTTTGCTCAAGTTTCTCCATTTTGCCTTTTAAAGTCCACCAGTATCTTCTTTATGCTTTGAGAATACAACCAATACTCTGCATCTCTCCATATCCACCTACAGTCTTTAGTCTCTCTTATTCTCCCATAATAGGAGCTAAACCAGAAGAAACAGTAGTTCAGAAAGCTCCAAGCAATTCCTTACCGAATACAATGAGGACATGGCATTATTCAGGAAATCATCCTCTTTTTTTGGAGGGTTTACTGTGTTCCCAAACCCCACATAGCGATTCTCTTGGCCACTGCCACAACAAAAGGAATAAACAGTACCTGTATCAGCATGCAGTCATTAAAAGCCTTAAGTAAGAACTGAAAAGCATGGAAGAATGACAATTGGTTTAGCACCTGGAAAACAAAGTCCTGTAGCACCCAGCACCCAAAATACAAAACTACTCACTTCATAAAGACATAACACCAAGGATCCACTGAGGAATCCTTGCACAATACAATTTCCTCTGTGCAAGCTAATGTGGTCTTAATGATTCTCCAGGTTTAACAGATCACTGACATCACAAAGCTGAGCAAATCCTAATAAAGTGATACATGAAAATGAGAAAAGGAATGAAAGAAGGTTTATAAATGCCTCTGTTCAACTCAAATCACTGCAAGATACAACATACAATCAGAATTCTCTAGTTTGGAACCCACCACAATAACATTTGGGGTTATAAGCTTTTTCTTCAAACATCTTTGTTATGTTATGCTAGAGAGAAAGGCACTCAGGTCAGTAAATATTGCATTACCCTTGGTAGGAGCTGACATCATCATTTAACCAGTCTTCAAAGGCCTTGTCAGAAGAGGCAGTTGCAGTCTGAGATTGTCCAGCAGAACTGAAATAAAACATTCAAGAATCAAAGCCATGTAAGGCAAAACCCACTAGCTCAGCAGTGCAGCTTGATGTATATCACCATAATACAGGTTAAAAATTGATTATTTATTTCATCTATCAAATAGGAAACTCTAATGCAACCACTAAAAGGCATGAAGCTTTTGTTCCTTTGATTTACAACTGCTTTTGCAATTGACTTGGTTCTTTAGTGCACAGAGTAACAAACGCTACATGCAAAGGCACAACAGAATTGCTGTGGTACAGCTCTGATGCTCCCATGGTAATTAGCACCATAAGGGAAAAGTCTGTCTCTTCTTCCCTGGCATCCAATCCCAAACTGGCACAGCACCACAGTTAAGGTGAGGACGTCACACACTACCTGTGAGTGACACAATGTCTAATTTCAGGTGCATTAGAAGTCAGGATAACACAAGCATGACTTGTCCTCTGCTCTTGCTCACTTTGTCTCTGCCATGGGTTAAGGTTCAGGTGCTGTGGGTAGAAATAACTACAAAAACGAAGTCCTGTTCCCTCATACTGCAGTACTTCCGCTTGTTCAGACACCACCACCAACAGAGTAAACCCAGACATGAAACCATCAGGTTTTCATGCTGTATCTGTATCTGATGCTGTACCTGTACCATCATTAGATAAGCAGGGTACATACCGGTGAGCAGAAGACAGAGACATTTTAGGCTGAGGTGGAGTCCAGTTCCTGGCAGGAGAAGTTTCAATGGACCACTCCTTGCCTTCAGCTACTGTAGCTACCTAGAAGAGGCGCAGTAGTCAAGAATACTCGGTCAGATATTTCATACAGAGTTTTCTTCTTTTTAATAAAAGAGAGGTAGAGAAAAAAGCTTCAGATCACCACCAAGGGTTCCAGCACTGTCTCTGGTCTGGTTCCTCTGGGACGTGGGAGCACAGGCAGCCCCTCTCAGCTGCACTATTCACAGACTGCTCCTCCCACATGCACATTTTGTTATTCCCAAACTTTTCAGAAGTGGGGGGCAGGGGTGTCTCACGGTTTCAATTCCCCTTCCTCATCAGAGATGCCAGTGCCAAGCTGTGTCAAATGTGGGTTTAGAGAGTCACCCAAAATAAGGACAGAAGGACTTCAATCCAGAAAAGCTCCTGCCTGCCCAAGACACTCTTCTCTAACCCCACCTTATCTCCCTTGCAGGGCAACATTCCTTTTCTCTTCTGCCGAATATTTGAGCCATTAAGTCATTCAGGTTTACATTAACTCCTCCAGGATTTCACTCTCTCACATTTACCCTTTCAGGAACCACTGCGGTAGTTCAAAAAAGTTGCCATATTCCCTGCTTTCAAAATCAAGTGCTTACAAGGCACTTGATGCTTCCAGATCCTAGGGGTGAGGACACACCCAAAGCTGAGCTTACCTGGTCTCTGAACAGAGCTGCAGCTTTGCTGTTGTACTTCTCCTGCATTGTCCAGCACGGATCATAATCATCTTGAGACTCCAAGAACTGTCGGAATTTGCTGTTACCTCCAGCCTTCATTTTCTCCAGCTCAATATCCTTCCACTTGTCCATGGTTACAGAACGCACAAAACTGAAAAGCAAGTTAAAAAAAAAAAATAGATCACAGCTTGTTATAATTGCCTGCTGTATCAACAGAGACAAAAAAAAGTCTATACTCTCAACTCTCAAAAGTTGAGAGTATAAACATATTAGAGAACACTCTCCAAGTACAGAAAGACAGTTTATCATAAGAAGGTGGGCAGATCCTCACTGAAATAAGCCAGAATCATGCCATTTATTGGCATTTAAAGGAGACAGTCAACAGAAGGCAAGTGACAGAAAAAGCAACTTCCTTCAAGTCCAGAAATTAATGTAACTCACTATGTAACAGAAACTTTTCCCATACTTCACTCTGCAATTTTCTTTTTCTATTATCATATATGCTGATGGTTGGACTCAGTCTTAGAAGTCTTTTCCAACCATAGCAATTCTATGATTCTATGTCCTCCTCTCAGAAATTTCTTTTTTCTTCTTCCATGCCACATACAGAATAGTTGCAAACTCTCCTTTCCTATGCAATTTCTACTCACTAATGAGCTTCAAATCACCCCTTGAAAAGCAAAGAATGTACATCTGAATGGCATCTTTGCTTTGGTGATTTCCCTCCTGGACTTTCTCTGCTTCCCTCATTTGAGTAACTATTCCCTGCTTTGCCCCTATTATACACAAACAGTGTGAGTCTCCAGAACACTTTATAGTTCTTATTCCATAGAGACCCATCTCAGCTGAGCATGTTTCTTGAAGAACAACAAAAACTATTATTTATATTACAAAGAAAAAAGAAATCTGAACAGAATAAAGCTGTTTCATACACTAGCTTTGCACCCAGCTAGTTACAGACAAGGCACAGAGAGCAAAGCCCAGTTTGGAGAGGAGCATGAAGCAAAGCTGCCAGTGAAATGCTGGGTTTGAGACATTCTACACATTCCAAACCAGCACATACTGTTCACAGCCATAATGCACCCTGAGGTAATGCAACTCAGTCCACGGTCTGCTGGAAAGGCTCACCTGAGGTGAACTCCCAAGCCTCGGTGTTTTCCTGAGCACTCAAGACAGATCCAAATTCCATAGGTCACACTCACCCACTGGGGGTTAAATGCACCACATTCAAAACAGACCTGGGAGAGAAAAACAATTATTTCTGCAATCTGCCATCATTGTCCATGGGAAGTTTGCACAGTACAGCTCAAAAAGGCCAGTCATGAAAACATAGAAAATAATTTCAGAAGGGAGAGTTTTTAGTGTTTGGAAACACCTTCCCTGATAACATAAACTTCCTTCAAGTATTTATTTATGCTGCTTGCATTATAAAACTTACTGTACTATCAAAAACCAGTGAGGAAACACATAAATGCAAATGGAAATTACTGAGCAAATGATCCATTTTGATTTCATCTCCATATTGTCTTGAGGGAGGAGAAAGTAACCAAACTGAATTGTTGAGGCTTCCTTGGCCAAATAAAGATGCAACATTTAGTTTGGAACGTTTATTCAGTCACACTGGAGTTTGGCAGAAAATGATAGCAGATCTAAACAGAGTTTTTTCTTTAGAAATATCTTTATTGCTCATACAGTGCAACAACCTTAGTTTTATGATCAGGCTCAACACTCAAGATTTAATGTACTGACATGAGTAAAACTGTATCTTTCCACGGACTATCACATTTAAGGGAAGGTATAATCAAGCTATTTAAAATGGACCACTTTAATTTAAGCTCTGCCCTAGGCACCACTTGTTGAAAAAACCTCAGGGGTTCCAGCCTTACTAGAACTTCTGAAAGACGTGTGCCAAATATTCAGTGATATATTGTAATACATATATAAGATACCCAAATTTATATGGTACCATTAGTGAGCCATACCACAAAGACAGCAGCAACTGTAGCAGACCCCAGTGTATATCAGGAGAAGGTAAAAATAAAATGCAATTCTAAAAAACTGATCTAAAGATCGTAATTTTCTCACATTGTTCTCATCTTGTGCTCTGACTTCCTTGAGGACCTTCCTTGTTCTTGGACTTGCCATGATTCTGCAAAGGGAGAAAAAGAAAAAAAATCAATCACAATCAGATTTGATTTTGGTAGGATGCTCAGTACCTCACAAGCACAGCTCTGTGACAGAGAGCGTGGAATCTAAACCACTGACTCACAACCAGCTGCAGAGGAAAAAGAGACAAACCACACCAACATAAAGCCCAAACCTTATTTTTCCATTTACTTTGCACTTTCGGGGGGAATTAGTCATCTTTATCATTAGAAAGGTATAATTCAGCAATGGCTGAAAAGGGGGCAGAAGGTGATGAAAATGGGAATTCTTCTATGTCACAAATAGTATCAAAACAAACTCTACTGCATGCTGCTCTCAGATCCATCCACTACCCCTCCTGAAAACACTTCATAGCATCCATGATTTTAAGGGATCACATGCACACAGCTCATCAGACCTATGCAAAAAATAGCAGAAACTCTTACACTTTGGAATGCAGAACACATTGCTAAAAGAGCACCTTACTAGAAGACACAAGAACCTGTAATTTTCCAGAAATATGGAGTTTGCCTGTCAAATGAATTCTAAGAAATTAAGGCAATTAGTGGGACCTTTTATACAAAATAGAATTCTAACTCAACAGGCATGTCTCGCTGGCAGACTACATAATCTCACTCTAATTTCTATGACGCAAAAAGCAGCAGGGAGCAGTGTCAAGCTACGGACAAAATTCACATTAAGACAAAAAATGTGATTCACACTCAGTACACAGCCTTGAAAAATACAAAGTACCCAAGGCATTCATGATTACAAGAACTACAGTGTAAGGTGCAGTATAAGAGTACAATTTAGATTTTAAAAATATTGTTATTTCCAACTATTAGCATCATACGTAAATTAACTTTAAATAAATAACATCTGTTCTCCCTTCTTACTTCCTGTCCATCTTTTTATTTCTACTCCAGAAAACAAATTTCTAAGATGTAATAAAGGACAGAAGTCACCAAGCTGACTAGAAACAGTACTACTAGAAACAGAAACTACTACTAAATGTTAAGCTCATCGGTCAGTTGATGCAAAGCATAATAGCAGGTTGATATTTTCACAAAACACTGGTGTGAGAGGAAAAACTGTCTTTATGCAACCCTCTGACACTCAAAAGTCCTTAGAACATCAATAAAATTAAGAAGCTCACAATAATTTTAGAAGGTAAATGATTAAATGTTACTTACAACTGCCACAGCCCTAGGGGGTGGAGAGAGGATATAGATCTTTAATAAATAAAGGAAGGGTATTTAAGAAAGAAAAATGCTACAGGTAAGGAAACATTGTATTTGTATGACTGACATCAACTTCCTAGAGATCTGTAAAGCACAGCAGTACAAGAAATAGTTCTGTGCATCACCAGCTAAGACAACATGACTCAGAAAGGTAAAAGCTCAGTGTTGTACCTACGTATTGCCACTGCTAAGAGCAGAAGGTGTTTGCAGCAGAACTGCCTTTTTTCTAAAGCACTTATTCCTCTGCAAACATCTTGTTGACAAATGCTTAATTCTGTGCAATTTAAGGGGCAGTGTTTTCACTGATGCTTAGAATGTGCAACCTTTCAGCCTTAATCACTTTGTATTAGGAAAAAACTGATAATTAGACTGGTTTAGACTGAAAAGGTCTAACCAAGTTGTGGTGAGTAAAATCTTCCTGTCATCCTGCATCAAAATAAAACTGAACAGTTCTTTTAGCAATAATCAAATAAAAATTGTTTCACTTTCAGAACAGGAAAATGAAAGTGTGCCAACTTATGGAAAATGAAAGTGTGCCAAGTGAACCCTCATAAAATGAAGCACACCTTTTCCAACAGCACTCCAATAATACCATTTAATCTTCCATAACTTACTCATCTGCATGTGAGGAGGGACAAAGATAGCACTACACATAACATGCATTTGCTCATGTCCTAAACAACAACCATAAACACATTTAAACGACTCAAAGTCCCTGTCTTCAATTCCATTATTCGTCCCTAGGATATAAGGGAGAATTCTTCCTCTGCAGTACAGAAATTAGGTAAATAAGTCAGCAGGAATAGCCAGACAGACAACAAGGCACCCTCTGGGCCCTCTTCTTTCCCACTATTGCTACTTTTTCTTCACATGCCAATGCCTCTTCCTCAGGAATGAATTTCCCCAGCATCTTCCTGTACAACACTGACAACTTCCAAGGCTCCTCTCTTTGCCTGGATGCTCAATCCTCTCACCACTATCCTTCCAGTACCATTTTTCCTCCTTTTTCACAGGTTTTGACTCCAAATAGCCAAAAAAGGCAGCCAGCATGCAAAGGCCTTCCAGCATCAGTGGCAAACAAGCACTGCTGGGACTGCACAAGACAGCCTCTTCCCACTCCAATTCTGCACGTGCCAGGAATTGTCTATAAAGCAGAAAGTTACATCCATCCTCCAACAGCCAATCTCCAGCCCCCTTCAGTGTTTATACACAAGTTTCAGATCTCCAGCTCCAAGGTGACAGAGGAAGCAATTGCTTTTGGTTCTGCCATAGGTTTTTGTCTTTTGTAATAGAAACTGAAAGACTTTGGCCGACTGCAGTCTGAACACGTTCCCATTTCACAAGCATCAAGCACCCTGACCAAACCACATCTGTCTGGTGGGAAGGCAGAGCTTCACCCACACCATATCATTCAAGAAAGGAGGAGGTAACTAAAGCCACCAGCTTTTCACCTTGTCCTCCTCCACCAAAGCATTTGGAAACAGAGGACAAGGAAAAAATGTCATATGCTAAGCTTTCTAACAGGTAATGTCTTTAGAAGCACCTAGTTAATTTTTAATAATTTTCCCACAAACTTTTAAGGCTTTGAATTAACATTGATTAACACCCAAAAGCTGAGCCCTGCTAGCTGACTGGACACATAACCACTGTGCTGTTTAAGTTTCATGACTAAATACTGAAGAAAGAAGCTGTGCAGCCACCTTGAAGAAATATACATTGTTTTGATCTGATGTAAAAAAATATAAGCAGTAAAGAAAACATTTAGTAAGTTTCCATTTAAAAATACAAATATTTTTTACTAAGGCTTACAAAGAGGAAACAGCCAGCTTCACACAGACCTATCTCATGCTCTTATTTCCCAAACAATCTGTTTCCAGAGCAAAAACTAGACATACATTGTGTCAGGTTTTCAGGTTAGGAAATCTTTAGCTTGCTAAACACAAGCAAAAATGCAGAAGTGGACTAGAAGTGGAAATAATTCATTACAGGACTTTGCTCCTCTGATGCAGCAGCAAATTCAGAGACAACCTGTAAAAGGCTTTGCAATTCAGTACACCAAGAGACAGCGGGTGACGTGGCCTGGTGACTTCACGGCGCTGAAGGCTCCCCGTGTGTCCCACCAGTGCAAAAAGGCCACAGAGGCTGAAGAAACCTTTGGGATCAACATTGCGCCCATCCCCACGGAGCCGGCAGGGCTCACGGTCACAAATACATTAAAAGCACACTGTTAAAGCGGCGCAGTTTGACACTCACCCGGCTCAGCCAGCGCCTCGCAGGGCCGAGAGCAGCGCGATTCCTTCAGGCACACCTGCGCTACCGGATCTCCCTCAGAACATGGCCGGGTTCCGCCGAGCCCTCCGGCCTCTGAACAAGAAAACAAGGCAGAAATAGCTGAAATAGCGGGCAGGGAGCTGCCCTCCCGCCTGCCAGCCTGGCAGCGCACCTCGCCCGCCCTCGGGACCGTCCTGTGTGACAGCGCGGCGGCCGGGCCCGAGCCACGCCACCTCAGCGCTGCGCTGGGCTACCCGCGGGCGGCCCCGGCACGACGAACCTCGGCCCGGGGTTCCACGGGGACGTACCGAGACGCTGAGCAGCACGGCCGGCCCTGGTGCCGGTCCTTGTCCCGGTGCCGATCCCAATCCCGGTCCGATCCCAGTCCAGCCCCGGCCCGGTCCCGCCCGGCGCCGCCGACGTTGCAGTTCGCGAGGCATTGTGGGTGCGCCGCTTAACCCGCTGCGGGCCGGGGCGGGCGAGGAGCGCCCAAAAAAGCTAAAATTCCCAGCTCCGGCTGCTCCAGGGAGAAGTTTGAGGGATTTGTTTTAACCGAGCGAAGCTGAAATAAAGCTTGAAAGCGAATCTTTTGCTCGCGCTGCTCTCGGTGCGGGACCAGGCTGCAAAAACGACCCCCGTGGGTTATCCCTGAGGGGATGCTGCCCATGGAGGTGAATTATTGCGAATTACAAGGTTTTCCCTCAGTCACTCATTTATGTAAGCAGAAGGAGATTTGCAGCTGAGGCTTCTCCCAGGCTGGGAATAGCAAATTGAAGGGCAAGTTATTACCCCCAGCCCTCTCCTGGTGCTGAACAGCTTCAGGTCCATTTCTACCTGTGCTGCTGTGGGCAGCCCTGGAGCACTGGGATGGTTTGGGGCACCCCAATATGAGGAGGATCTAAAGGTTCTAAAGAGCATCCAGAGGAGACCACAGGGATGAGGAAGGGTCTAGGGAAGCCATTAGGGGAGTGGTTGGGGGTACTTGGCTGTTCAGCCTGGAGAAGAGGAGAATAAGGGGAGACATCATCACAATCTGCAGCTTACTCCTGAAGTGGAGGAGCATTTCCCATCTCTGCTCTCTGGTGATAGTGATAGGACACAAGGGAATGGCTGGAGCTGCGTCAAGGAAGGTTTAGGCTGGACATTAGGAAAAGGTTCTTCCCCCAGAGGGTGGTTGGGCACTGAACAGGCTCCCCAGGGAATGGTCATGGAACCAAGGCTGGGAGAACTGAAGGAGCATTTGGACAAAGGGATTGTTGGGCTGTCCTGTGCAGCACCAGGAGATGGACTCAATGATCATTGTTTGTCTCTTCCAACTCAGGACATTCTCCCCAGATATCCCCCAAAGGTGAGGGTGGATAAGATGGAAAGAGCACCCAGAGCTGCTCCATGGTGCTTGGAAGCACAGGCCAGGCAAGCACATTTATGCTATCACTAACTTCTTTTTAATCATCAGCTGTAGGCACAGGGCAATGATTTAGCGTTTACGTCTGAGTCCCACAGGGACAACACACTGCTCATTTCAGTGCAACTCCAAGTCTGGCCTCCGTAGTTAATAAGTAGGCTATTATCTGACTATCAGTGCACGGGAGATTAACGGGAGCCATTTTCATTACCATTAATGGTGGCTACACACATAATGCCCTTACATCAATGAGAAGATAATGGGCCCTTAAGTGTGCGTGTGTACGGCCGGCAGAGGAAGGGGTATGAAATATAAAGCAAACTCGCCTTAAATAATTTGCTTTTCCAGTTAAGAAGAAAGTAATCTCTTCTCATAAGCACCATCATTTTCTGGTAAACGTGAACCAACAGGCAATGAGGTTCCCATTACACAAATGCTGTGTTACAGGGTCTAATGAGAATATTAATCTTTGTTTTTCCATATAATCGGTAGATAATCCAGTGATCGGTGTTGGCGTTGGCTCTGCAGCGATTCTGGGTGAATTTGCTGCTCACAGCCTGAGCCAGGAGTCATCCTCAGCCCCAGATACTCAGTGAGCAGCACAGACTCACCTATGTGAGGGCTGCAGGGTGGGGCTATCTGGTGTGCAGTAGGAATGAAGGGATGCCACAAACATTTGTCTTTCTCAGCCAGGAAATAAATGCGTGCCATTCCCTGGCATGTCCAGTTTGTGCCGCTCCTGGAATTTGGGATGGGTCCATAGCTCTCTCCCCATCTCTGCCATGTGTGGCAAATACCTATTCTGAGATAACAGATAATGCCAAGAAGAAACATTTGCAAAGGCACCCTGCACTGCCTTCCCTATTTGTTCCCTTTATCTGCTTATGAACTGTTTCTAGCTTGAAACTAAATCACAAGTATTTTTAGCACAATTGCCATTGTTATAATTGTTATGCCCAATGTCAAGAACATATGAAATGTGATGATAAGGAACAAATTACAGCATAAAAATAATACAAGGCAGGCACAGTATCCTTGAGCTGTTTTCCATGTTGAGATTTTCCAGATAGAAATAATTTTGCTTGGCTTCAAAAGGACAATACACAAACATGTAAAGGTCAGTCTGATTTGAGAGCACAGAAAACTACTAGAGCCAAATTCTGCAGAGATTTCATGAATAAATTCACCATAATTGCAGTGAAGAAGACTAATAGCAAGTGGAAGCTTACTAAGATAAGCTACCTAGTGTGCAATTTTGCTTGTAAGTTAATGATTTTGTCTGATGGCTTTGAAGCTTCTTAGAGGGGGAAAAAATTTCTGGAACAGGATTTATACCAAAGAGCATTCATTTTCACTTTTTCCTCTTTAACAGGTTTACTAAACCCTTTCTAATCTATTAATAAGACTAGATTTTGGTTATTAAATATTGCCGTCACTGACATAAATGAAGTGGCATTACCACTCAGTTTACACAAAAATATCTGAAAAATTTTCTTCTAGAATAGCTGTCAGCCTGAGCTTCAAATATTAGGCAAAAGAGATACTACAAACCCTTGTTTTGACTTGTTTACTGATGCCTATGTGGGCTGAATTACAACTCTCAGTAGTAGCAGCACTTGCCATGGATTGAGAAACGGTGGATTTTTATTGCCTTTTTCCCTCCCAACACACCTGAGATGAGCCACTATATCAGGATGTCACAACACTTAAATTGAGGGGGAACAAGAAGAACCGTAGATCCCTTCTTAGATAAATCTACTTAATAAATCTGAGGAGCGAGGAGCGAGGAATGGACCTGTTTGCATGATAAATGTCATCACTGGCGTTCTGCATTGGCATTGTGTGTGACTTATGTAACTGTGTGAATAACATACAACTGTGAATATAACCCGGGACTGTGTCTGTAACTGTGTGAATAATAATGCAACCCCAAACTCAGCCCTTCTAGCGCCAGGAGAAGTCTGGTTAATTGATGGGATTGTGGTAACACCCTTTTCCTGCAGGGTTTTTAGTACTTCTGTGTGTTGCATGCTCTGAGTAGCACCCTGTGAACTGCAGGTTGTCACCTCAGCCACCAAAGGCTTCATCTCATTTTCAGCTTCGCAGACTTGAGAGTTTAAAGTGACTTTGGGAGGGTCTTATCTTTGTAAATCTTGACAGAATTTTCCTACTAACATTAAAAAACACTAGAAAAATAATATGTGAAATAATTTCTGCCGTGGGCTGAAAAACCAGTTGTTATTAAATGTTTATATTATTATTTATTTTGCTGAATGAATAAGATTTATTTTTATTAATCATAGCACTCAGGGCTATTGATATTCATTGCACTTGGCAGCCACAGCCTCTCAGACTTCCCCAGCTACAATGAGTATTTCCATTAAGCTAGAGAAATGTCACATGCACTTAATAAAACAATCTCTTCCCTTTCCTTGTACGGGGAATATTACTTTTTTCCTTCCTTTTCATCTGAGAAACCCATGATTTCTGATACATTTCCTCAGTTAACTTGACACTGGCACAAATCAGTAACTCTATCTAATGACCAGCACAGCCCTGCTGGTGGTCAGGCACCAGAAGCCAGATTTTAGGCAGGGGTTTAGTCCTGCAGCTAAATCACAGAGTCCTGCCTGTGCCGTGACCACACACCACAGGCTCCAGCACTGAATTTCATGTCCAGCTCCTCAAGGCACAGACAAGATCAGGACAGTAATCAACCCCCATCCTTCCTCTGCATATTTATAGGGAATTCTCTTCTGATTGAGCTCCCTGTGCCCACTCCCTCACACAGCTGGGAGGGCATTTTAATGCGTGTATTTCTGCTACCCATCAGGTCACTCAGACAGCCTTTCATTATATTTTTCCACGTCAGAGCTAGAGCTGAAACAAAACTTAAGCAGATACTTGTGTTTAGAAATCCTCATCAGTCCATCTCCCTGTGCATGTTTTTTTCATTTCAGATACTAAATAAAATGTGGAAAGTTTTCATATGAGACAACAGAAAGTTTTACTCTGATGCTAAAACAACAAACAGGAAAGCAACACCTTTTTGAAAAGCAGCTGTTACAACACTCAGCATTAACTTTGTGTTAATGTCACATCTGTGTGTCACATCACAGTTTCTAGCACTGTCAATCAAAGCTGTCAAAGTGACCAGCTTGGTCCAGGAGGGTGAAAAAGCCTGGAAGTCCTGCTTGAATCTACTCTGTGGATATTCAGAATGAACTCTGGGAGGCTGGTTCAAGTGGCTTATTTCCAAGGCAATTAAGTCTTTCTTAAGTAAATGTGTGTAAAAAATGCTCTCCCAGCCTGGTGGCACCTGACACTGCTGACTTCTTAATACGCATTAGCTCTCCCTGGCTGGGGATGGAGAGAATATCAGCGAAAACAGGGCAGAAAAATAGCTGGGGTTGTGTGTATTTGTGTTGGAATATCTTCAGACCACATGTTCCATCCCTTCCTCCGGGCAGGACTCACAAACACCAGCTCCTGACACTGCACACCCCACACTGCTGCAAATGTCCTTCAAAAGACATGCTGAAAGAAACTTGTTATTGATTTCTTCTCCATCACATCACATGAGACCTGTTAAATTGGCTCGGGGAAGTTTGCAATCATTTGAGAGGAAAAAATGATTTCTAAGCAAATGGGGAAGCAGCTTTTCTAAATGAGAACGCTGTAAGCCACTGCTCGAAACCGGAGACTGCTCTCACCCTTCAGGCTCTCTTTTTTGTCATATCATTTGAGAAATGCAACTGTTGCATGGAAACCTTGAATAATCACTTGGTATCAATACCCAGGGACCTTGGCAGCTGCATTGAATTACTTCTTGGTCACAGTGCCTAGTGAAACTGCGGCTGGAAATGTGGCTGCAATCATGCCAGCTACTCGGATTGCATGGCTGGGGTGCTGGGGTGTCAGCTGTGCTTCCCCTGCGGGGTTTAACCCTTCGGGCACTGCTTCCTCTCTGCTCCAGGCTGTGCCTGTTTTGTCAGGAATGCTGACATGGAATCACAGAATATCCTGGGTTGCAAGGTACAAGGATCATCAAGATCCAGCTTCAGGCCCTGAACAGGACAATTCCTTCATGTGCCTTAGGGCATTGTCCCAACACTCCGTGAGCTCTGCCAGGCTTGGGGCCATCACCACTTCCCTGGGGAGCCTCTTCCAATGCCCAGCCACCCTCTGGGTGAAGAATCTGTTCCAAATATCCAGCCTGAACCTCTCCTGACACAACCTTATGCTGTTCCCTGGGTCCTACCTGTGCACATGCCTATCCTCCAAGTACTACAACAGTAGTTTGAGCAGCCTTTCTCAAAGTAGTTCAATAGCTGTTAGATATTCTCAGTATCCAGGTGGTAAGTAAGGCAGATGGGGAATTTCAGTGGATGAGGGAGGATTTTCAGTGCTGCTGCTCAGGTGAGGTGATCTGTGGCACAAAGCTCCCCCCTCACACTAACAAAAATGCTGGCAGCTTCCAGGGTGTTTCTGTCTCAATGTTTTTCCTTCAGAGCCATGGAGAAATAGAATAAGAGGTTTTTGCGAGGCTGTTTATGAGGTGTTATGGCAGAATTACCACAGCATCTTAGCAAAGCTGTAGAGGTGTGAATTTGAACCTTGACTCCAATGTAGAGGTAAATAGGTGCTGATGTGTTTGATCCAGGGGAGGAATGATGTCTGACATGTTTCCTTCATACAGGTCCTTGATCACACAAACAGGGTACCTGCACCAGCCAGGTATGGACAAATTGTTCACCTTGCACTTACTGTGATGTACCAGAGAGCTTGGTGAGTCTGCCCTCTACCTCTGCCATCCTCCACCTGCTCATCAAAGAGTGATGACAATTTGTTGTGCAGCTCAGCAAGTTAATATTAGAGAATTACAAATGTGAAATGCAGATGATGGTGGTGTAAAAATGCTGAAAACCCCTGAGCTGCCTCCCCCCAACATCGGAGACTTCACAGGGATTGAAGAAAAAATTGACAGATTTCACACACCAGTTCTGATGAATTTTACAGATCGCCCTGGGCTGCTGGGAAACCATTTCAAAGCTTAAAGTCATTGAGAATTTTGCCTTTCTTGTGTAGTGATGAGAAGAATTTTTGAAGCATTGTGCTTTGCTGTCGCGAGGCTGTTCTCAGCGATTAATTCACCAGGCTGCAAAAGGAGGGGAAGATCAGTGTGTGGCTCATCTGGCCATGGCCTGCTGAGGGTGTGCCACTGTGGTGCTGCTCAGTTTGAGCTTCTCTGCCTCTCTGGTCCCTCTGGAGAGAAGAAGGACATGTCTGGGCTATTGCCACCTCTCTTGGGTCTTCTACCATGATAGTCTTGGCTTCATCTGGCTTCAGTCCCAGAGCAGCTGAGCTCTGTAACAGTGCTCTATTTATTAGCCCAGGGTAATGGCAGGTTTAAAAATTTACAAGTTTAAAATTAGAAGGTCAAAAGTTCTTGTCCTTTTTGTCATAACTCTCTCTCTCTAGCTGGGTCAGTAATCTTTCTCTGTGTAGAAAGTCTTCACTAGGACACATGGGACACATCACAGAGTCCAGTTCCTCCAGCCACAGCTGGCTGCCCAAGGTGAGTGGAGGCAACCTGGGGTCACCAGCAGTTAGATCCTCTCCCTGCATCCAATATTACTCTTGAGGAGACAGGAGAGAGCCCTTTCCTCCTCCCATGCAGGAAGATGATTTATCCTAATCCATTTGTACCCACAGACATTTTAAACTTCCACAGTGTCCTGTGGCAGGAAGCTTCACAGCTCATCCACCTTGTATGTGAAGACTTCTCAGTTACTGTTTTGATTGTGTCACCAGGAAATCCTGCTGTGTGCAGTGCTAAGCTGCCATCACTCAGGCCATTGGCAGTGGGTTTTCCTTCTAATTGTGATAGAGAAATAGGATGTGACACGTCACCTTGGGAAGGCTGCTGTGTGCCCTGGAGCAGGGGAGCAGTCTGGCTGATTAGCTCCTGGAGCACTGGGACAGGCAAGCTTTGCCTTTGGGGTGTGGATGGAAAGGTTGGAACACTCTGACACCACCGTGTTTGATCAGACATCTGTAAAGGCAGCGTGACCCAGCTGACGTTATTAAAATGGAGAGGAGGTGGATGGAAATGAACTGAGTGGAATAATGCACCCCATGGTACCGTGGGATGTCAGACCATCTCCAGCTTTCAGCTTCTGTGACAATTACAGCGTTTGGGCTGTGAAGAGCCACGTCCCCAGCCAATACTTTTAGCTTCTACTGCTCCTCTTGATCTGTCAGAGTGAGGAGGCTGCAGGTATTGGAGATAACAAGCTGTGGGAAGATAATGCTGCTTTGTTTCGAGCTTGCTAGTTTTGTTTCTTCATTTCTTTCAAAGTCAACCTGGGACTTCTCCAAGAAATTTGGATGTAATCAGCCAGGAACAAGTGATAACAAGGTCCCGTTGTCTAAGGTTAATCACTCATAGCAATGCAGCTGGATTGTGGATACCACAAGAAGTTTGGATGGAAAGAGGTTCCTGATTCAAACACTGTCTAGCAACAGGGACCTTCAATCTCTTGAGCATCATTTGAATCTGAGGATGTTCCCTAAATGGATTTCATGTGCTCCATGAAGTCAGGATATGCATCAGAATCTTAAAATAAAGGCACATTGAAGGAGAAAAAAAGAAACAACCAGATCTCTTAAACATCCCTGTGGCCCAGCATTTGGAGAGGGCTGCAGTAATGACTGCTTGACCAATTCTCTTTCCTTGCTCCTCTCCTGATGGTGAGGGATGGAGCTGCCTGTGATTGCCTTTCTCTGTGCACACATATCCCTGTACACCAAAATCCCTGCTAAGAGTCCCTCAGACCCCATCCTGAACCCCTTAATCAGGAGAAATCCTTCTTAACATTCAGGCTGGACTCTTGAAGCAACATTTCATCCATCAAAAGCTGAGGGCAAGGTTATACTTCATGAAATAAAAAATTCAGGATACTGAGCAATTTTGGTTTTCTTTCTTTTTTTGTTAAATTAAAGTTGTAGTTGGTTTTATGAATTAAACTTCCAGGGTAGATGCAGCAGTCCTGCAGGAATTCAGATGGTCAGATACACAGATAAGAAATCATATGAATGAAGATTATAATACCAAGCTCTGGGAGAGATAAATCTCTCTTTGACATACACGTTACATTATTCCTACAGCTTCACCCGTATTAAAAAGCTCAGGAAAGTCTGTGTTTTCCTTCACATGCATGTGGAGTCCCAGCCAAGCCATGCTTGCA
The DNA here is from genome assembly GCF_008360975.1 of Lichenostomus cassidix. Lineage (NCBI taxonomy): Eukaryota > Metazoa > Chordata > Aves > Passeriformes > Meliphagidae > Lichenostomus > Lichenostomus cassidix. Next base: position 5,772,582 of record NC_139500.1, on the reverse strand, counting down.
TTCTGCAGAGCTTATCAAGATAAAAGTGCAGGTGGAAAAAGTCCTATTTGAGTCAAACTTAGCCTTTCAGCACCAATACCTTTTGCTATTTCACACTGTGTCTCCTTTGCAGTACAACTGGGCTGGAAAACAGCAGTGCCTACAGGAGGTTTTTAGAAGCAGGAGGCAGAACAAGAGATGCAGAAAACCTTAAGAACTGGCACAAAAGCCAGGTTCTAACCTGCATGGCTGTATCCCTGCTTTCCCCTGCTGTTCCCAGCAGTTTCCAGAGCATGGAACAAAAACCAGCCTAACCCCAGCCTGCTTTTGGCTGACTTGAGCTCCTGTTCTAATTCTGATGTCAGGTTGTCTGACCCCACAGGGCAGAGTGAAGCCTCCCTGTGCAGTTTGTAAGGAATGTTTTATCTGCATTTATGAAAAAATAAACTGATCTTTGTTCCATTGCCTTTTCCATCCAAAATCCACCTTCTGGGGAATACACGTACTGCCAAAGCTTCTTCAGTTCACAGTTTTCTGGGTGAAATTAATTGGTTTCTTCTCTGGGTGTTTTTTCTGCGGGTGTTTTCCTTTCAACTATAATAAAATGTGTCTTATTGTACCTGACTGCATTAATTGATGCCTTGGCTATGCACAGTGCACAGGTCAGATAATCAATATATTTTACCATCTAAAACCAGAAGGATTTGTGATCAATTCAGAGTCTGCCTTCTAATCTCACCTATTCAGAGTTTGTTTGTTTGTCTGTTCTGTTTCTCCCTGTGGCTGATGTGAATAACAATAATGTTGTTAATATGAGCTTTTAAACATTCCTAGTGCTTGAGGACCAATCTTTCTTCTTTAGGATATAGTCAGGCAGTGTTTTCCTCGAGTGAAATGGTAGAGCTTCTATGATATCAGCTGCCACCTCCTTCTCACCCCATCTCAATAAGCAGTGGGGCTGTGCTTATTTAAAATGAAAGTGGAGCTGATCACTGCTGGTGGGGAGTCACACTCTGCTTTGGAGGCAGAAATGAAACCTTGACTTGCTTCAGAAGAAGAAAGAACAGCCAGAGGCGACAGAGCAAACTGTTGTGCAGACACTGGAGCCACTAGAGATTGCAGAGAGACGACCTTGTCACCAGATGAGGCTCTCCCAAAGCTTCTTATCCTGTTGTGCTGAGCTTAGCTGCAAGTCTGTCCCGATCACAATGTGTGGTGTGTGACCTGCTCCTCAGGCTAGCCACAAGTGTGTGCAGCAGGGGAGGCTGGCATGAGCTGTGTCTTTTGGATCCTGCTTCTCCTTCGGGAGGGGAGGCAGTGGGAAGGACTCTGGCACGTAGAGGAGGTGGTTGTGTGCTTGTGGATTTGCTCTACTGTACACAATTAAAGTTGACTGACTTGCTTTTCTACAGGTGCAGGGTACAGTGAGTGGTGCCTACATGGTGCTCAGGTGAAGCACTTTTTGGAAGTAGAAAGATGCTCTCCTACTCCTGATCCCTCTGCTCCCAGTCAGCTGGCATTCATTCTTAAGCTTGAGTATACTTTAAAATACCCACAAACATTTTAAAGAATTCCATGTCTTATCCCCCTTTAGGAATTCGTCTTCCATTTTTTATGGGGAAAAACATCGCATTTTAGGTTAGTTTGGGTTTCATAATATTCAGGGTGAACATGCCAGCTCCCTCACGGGGAGGATGGTGATTAAACGTTTGTGGAAAGAGGAGAGGAGCTCCACACACCGCGTGTCCTGCACACACACCTTGCTGGCCAGCGCAGCCTCTGCCCCAGCACGGATCGGGCACTCCCACGTCCTGGGAAGGGAAAAACTCGGGGCTGCCCTGTCCAGGGGCTCGGAGCCGCTCCCGCCTCCCGGGGGAGGGCCGGGGCCGGGGCCGGAGCATCCCAGCGCGCCTGCGGGGGCCCGGGGGGCGCATCCCGGCGTCGGCGGCAGCCCCCGCCCCGCCTGCCCGCCCAGCCTGCGGGACGGCAGCGCCGCCGGAGCGTTGCCCTTTTAAGCTGTGGCCCCGCTCTCCTCCTCCCCGGCTCCCGGAGGGGCTCCGGCAGCCGGCACCGAGCGAGCGACACCGAGCGACCTCCGTGCCCGCCTCGCTCTCCGGCCGCGCACCGGACGGCGCGGAGCCCCAGGGCGGCGGGGCTGCGGCCAGCGGGCTGCCCCTGCCCTGCCCCCGCCGCTCGGGGACCATGGGATGCTGCACCGGCCGCTGCACCCTCATCTTCCTCTGCACTTTGCAGCTGGTGAGTGGAGGCGCTCGGGGTCGGGGGGACGCTGCGGGGAGCTGCGGGATCGGCTGCCCGGGATCGGCTGCCCGGGATCGGCTCCCCGGGATCGGCTCCCCGGGACTGGCCGGGAACAAAAGCGCCTCGCTGCCCGCTGACCCGGGCAGGGCTGCGCTCCCTCCGCAACTTCGGCTCGGAGCAGGAAGCTGGAGGGATGTCGGGCTGCGCTCCGCGGACGCTCTGCTGCGCCGGGGGGGTTACCGATGCTTAAAACTCAAGAAAAAAGAAAAAAAAGTAGGTTTCAATTAGTAAGTTTGCGCCTATAAAATACAACTGGAAAAAGAAGGAAATCACTCTGTGAGAGGAGTCCCGGCGGCTCGGTGGCGATGTTGCAAACCGAACCAAACTTCGTACGTGCTAAAACCCCACCGGTACCTTCAACCTCTTTCACGGAAAGGTCCACCCGCATCCCACCCTGGTCGCCCGCATCCCACCCTGCTGGGGTTTGTGCTGGCTTGGAAGGAATTATTTCAAACCTCCTCGGGATGAAGTGCTTAGATGGACTGTACCAGTTAATGTGCATATATTTCTGTAGGAATAAACTTCCCAGCGTGCGCAGAGCGCGGTCCCTGGTGGGCACGGGTCGGTCCCGGGGGGGCGCGGGTTCCTGGTCCTTCTGACATCTGCATAGATGATAAACAAAGGTCTGGTTGTTCCCTGAGTGTCTGCGCATCCAGCCTGGATCTGGAGGGTCCCCTTCTTGTCAATAGCTAATGGGCTCCAGGGCTCCTCCAGCCTTAAAAAGGAAATGACAGCGTCTAGGCTTTTCATTTCATTGACTTCTCCCAAATTTGCTTTATTTTGGAGCATTAGCAGCGCGCAGGAAAGGGCAGGCTTCCTGCAAAGTTCTTTTGAATAGTTTGCTGGTGCCAAGGGGTGAGTTTAGTTAAAACTCTTTGTTTTGGAGTTGGGTGCTCTGACAGCGCAGTGTTTCCTACAGAGAGACAGGGAGAAGGCTGAAGGTGGGAGAGGAAAACGGGGAACCTGCTAGTTTTGAAATGATACCCATCAGCCTAAAATTAAAAGGGTAGAGGGTGGGAATGCACCCCTGTGAACTCAGACTAGCACAATTGGAAGATGAGTGTGGAGGATTTGACTCATCGTTAAACAAAATGCAGAATAGAAGTGATGGGGTTTTCTTGCACAAAGCATCTTGCTCAGCATATTTATGAGTGAGTTGAATGGCTGGGGAGTGTATTTATTCTCCTGGATTATTTCTTTTGATTTTTCACCCGTGATCACACAAGAAAGAAGCTGCACCCTGTAATACGTTAGAAATTGGCGTCTCAACATTCACTGTCTCTTAAACCCATCACTATATTATCCTACTCTAAAGCACACACACTCACACACTGGGGTATAAAAAAAAAAAAAAGAGGAATGAGAAAAAGAAAAACCCATGAGCTGCTGATGCTGTTCTGATTTCTGACAAGCGTGGGAGTTTTCTTGTATCCAAGATACAGGGACAAAGAACCCCCAGCATTTTATTTTCCCTAAGACCCTCCTCCTTGAAGAAAAGAATCAGTTTGGCTCATTCTTAAGCAAGTTTGGATGCCTCAGCCATAGCAATTTCCCATGGCACTTGCTGGGTGAATTGGTAGAGCTGGAAAAATGTGAACTATGGTGAGGGAATTTCTGGAGCTGTGCTCCGGTGGGGGTTAGGTCAGGAGATCCTGGCCAGTTCCCAGCAAGCGTTTGGGTGAGGGTGAGATCCAGCATGGTGCTTTTTTATTTACTTCATTATTTAATTAAGCAAACTTTGTCTGTAAATCATCACATCACTTCCACATCCGCACGGCCAAGTGACGTGCAGGACTCGCTGCTGCCCAGGGTGGGCTCTGCTAAGACAAAACACTGAAGCAATCAGGCCAAGATCATCAATAAATTATAATGACGTGAACTTCCTTTGTTCCTCTCATGTCTCTGCTCAGCTTCATTTGATACTTTGAACCCTTCACAGCCTTCCCTGTTTGTTGCCAAGCTCTGTGTCTCCCACTCCCAAAGTCCCAGGGGTGAAATTCCGGCTCTTGTGTGGACGTTTTGCTTCTGACTTAAGTGGGGAGAGGATTTCTCTGCTGGGATCTCCCACTTCAGCTCTGCAGCACCCCTGAGTTCTGTTACACATTCTCATGACTGTTTCTCAAAGCTTCAGCAGTGCTTTTTATATAAATGATGAAGGGAAACATGAAACAACCCCCCCGAAAAAACTCGAATCAGGGCTTCGAGTCGCAATGCTTCATATAGATTGTTTTATTATTAGGTGGGAGTAGTTGAGTGAGCGTGCGGGGAAGTGTTTGCACACTGCAGTCTAAATGTTTCCCTGGGAAAAGAAAAAAAAACAGGCAGAAAACAAACAAATTCATCATTTGCAGTGTGTTCTCCCAAAGAAAAAGTTTGTGCTCCAGCCGGAGAGCAGAACAACGTGTGAATTGAAGGAGCTGCTACACAATGCGAATACCAACGAGCTCCTCAGCCCCCACGGGCTGAGCCTCGTGGCACAGGGAGAGGAGGAGAGCGTTTGCATCTGTCTGAAGAAAATCAGGGCTGACTCCCCAGTGGTTTGCTAATCAAGGGGGGAGGGAAGGCTGTAGTTTGAATAAATAATTTGCCGTGTTCCAATTTTAGATTATTGTTTCCTTGAAGCGTCCACGTTAGGCTCGGTGTTTTGCTGAGCGGTGCTGCGGGGAAGCTGAAAGAAGGTTCTGGCTATTCCTCCCTCTGGTTGTGGTGTGCATTGCTGCCCCTAATCCTTCCCTTTTTCCCAGTCCAGCCCTACTTCCAGCAGAACTTTGGGTGAGGTGGCCCTGGTCAGGGCTACCCTGCAAACAGGCTTGTCCTCAGCTGTGGATGGCATGGAGGAGGACCTTCAGCAAGGTGATGGGGTGTTTTTACAGGGTTTGTGAAACCCAGAAGGGTTGTCACCTCCCCATTCTCCCTTTGCCCAAACACCTCTGCCATCCAGGAGCTGCTGTCACCTACAGCAGGTCAGCAGCACTTCCTCATCCCTCCCAACCTTTGAGCAGATGTATGTTAAGAAACAAGAGTAAAGTTTAAATTAGCCATAGATCTTCTCAGGAAAAAATCTGTCACGGAGCCTCTGTAGTGGGTTAAGAAATGCCCCTTGCAGGAATTAGAATTGAGAAAGGTTTGCCAAAGGCAGGATTTCCGAACCCGAGTGGAATGAGGCTGTCACACCCACCGGTGGGCTGGGTGGGTCCTGGCGAGGAACCACAGACCAGGGCTTGGTCTCAGGCAGGGAGATATTAAATAATCATTGATTTGCTTTTTCCTCTCGGCCAGTGTGAGATTGCACCCAACTGGTGAATTTTCTGGAGCAGTAAGTGCCTCTGCACCGGAGGCACTATGTGAATTTATTTCCACCCAGCATGGAAAAATTCCCTCGCTCCCTGTGCCCTGTCCCAATAAATCAAACTACTGTAGTTTCTTTACATTCTGTCCGTGGATTGAGAGCTCAGATGCCAAGCAAAGCCTGGAGACAATTTTACAGATACATTATAAATCCCCCTAGAATAACAGCTTCTAATGGAAAAAGTGACTAATACTTCAAATGAGCACAGAACAAGGCGCCCTGGGATGGGACTGCACATCGAGACTAACCAAAAGTAACTATATACCTTTATTTATTTATTTTCTCGTCCTCTCTTTCTGCCTCACTCCTTTCTCAGGGATTCCTTTTTAATCTCTTACAGAAGGGGGTGACCAGTTTTGGAAGCTGTTTGAAACCAGCACAGATCCTTCTCTAAGTGCTCTCTTGAAGTGGTTGTGTTGGTTTGATGGAGGCATAAAGTGATGCAGAGCACATGGGAGTGAGGGCAGAAGGGGAGCGTGGCAGGCGGGCAGTGAGATGCCATGGAAAGGCAGGATCTGGGTGAAAATAAAGTGTGAGTTAAAATAGAGGGGATAGAGGGATTTTTTTAAAAGGGCATATAGTGATAGGACAAGGGGAATGGCTTTAAACTGAAAGAGAGTAGGTTTAGATTGGGTATTGGGAAGAAATTTTTCCTAGTGAGTGAGGTGAGGACCTGGCACGGGATGCCCAGAGAAGCTGTGGCTGCTCCATCCCTGGAAGTGTCCAAGGTCAGGTTGGATGGGGCTTGGAGCAATCTGGGATAGTGGAAGTTGTCCCTGCCCATGGCAGGGGGTGGACAAGATGAGCTTTAAGCTCCCTTCCAACCCAAACCATTCAGGGATCCAGTGATTCTCTGCCTCTATTGATCAGCATATGTGGTGGCAAAGCATGTCCCTATCCAAGGTAAGGAGCAGGCAGCATTGCAGTGTCTGGGGGATGTAAAAATTACTTGTTTGACTTTCTCCTCTCCACTCCAGGGATGTTTTGGTCTGGGAGAGGAGGACTTGTCTCTCCCCTCCTGTGCAGCTGCCTCTGGAGCCAGGGCAGAGTCAGGCTGCCCTGAGGGAGCTGTGAGCCTGCACAGCTGCCGTGTGGCTGAGCACAAAGCCTCGGGGGGAAGAGCAGGTGCAAGGGGAAGCACAGCGTCCCTTTGCTCATCACGCTGCTCAGGACCCCTCCAAAATTACCTTGTGCTCTCCCCAGCTGTTTATCTTCTCCATGGCTTGTGCTTAAATTAAAATCTCTCCAGGGAAGGGGGCATCTTTCGTGGATGTGCACAGCACCCAGCTCTGTGATGGCTCAAACCTTTCCTGAAGTCCTTGAACAATACTCCAGGCTAAATAATAACGTAAGTCTAAAGACTACATTTGACAGATGCTGTCTTCTCCGTGTCTGTTCCAGACAAAGGAAAATTAAAGCTGTGCCAATAATAGAGCTCGTCAGCATTTTCCACTGAAGCTGACTTTCAGTAGAAACCTGGGGATTTGACTAAATGAATATTTTCATGAGAAGTATCTGCTTTCCATAGGCAATCCTGAGCTTTTCTCCCAAGTTTTGGCCAGAATATTTTGGCGAAAAGTCAAAAATGTGCTGGCAAATGTTTGCTGTGCTGGCAAACATTTTTTAATTTTGGAGTGGTGCAGCTTTTCTTACAAAAACTTGAATTTTTGCATGAGATTTTTCTTTTTTTTCCCCCCCTTTTCCTGAGCAGCTGGAGTCAGTACACTGCAGCACAAGGGAAGCACAAGGGAGGAGCAGTTTGGGGTCTGTGTTTCAGACGTGCCCAGCTCTCCTGGCTCCCCACATCCGCCTTTCCTAGGCTGGTGCTGGAGATTGCAGATGACTCACAGGAACTGTGTCCTCTAACCAAACCCACTCAGACCAGGAATGAAATTTGGCCAAAGCCAAGCCAAAAAAGCAGCTGAGGGCAGGGTGGTGTTGAAGTCAACTCTCCTTGGAGAACTGGGGTTTCATTTCGGCTGACACAGTATCTTTGTTGACCACTCCGATTTTTCCCGGTCACTCTCTGCTCCTTTGTCTTCCCCTTTTCCTCTCTCCAAGCACCAGCAGAAGAAGAGAAAGAGCTGTTTTCCCCCATTGGAGACCCTCTCCCTCTGGCTGGTGTGGGGTTAAGGGAGCTGACGTTGCTCCATTGTGTGCTAATAATATATGGAAACTCGGATCATTTTGGCCGGGGTGCAAAGTGGAGCTCTTCCAAGAATCCGCGCCGGGGGCCCTCAAGTATGAACTCTTGGAGAACAAACTGGATAACAAAGGCCAGATTGTGATCTCTTTTCCTCCAGGAAAACCCTGGACTAGCCCATTGCTTTTTGAGCACTTAAGAAAATGCATAAAATCCAGTGAGCAGCAAGTGCCCCAGCTGTAGCGTTGCCTTTCCCATTAACAGAACGTTGGGGCTGAGGTCAGTAGAACTGAACCTTTCTTTCTTGTTAAAAAAACCCCCAAAGCCAGGGATAATTTGTGATTTAATGTTCCCTTTGTCCCCAGTCCTCCTGCAGTAGATGTGATGAGCACACCCAACTGCACAGGTTGTGTCTCTGTGTTTTAGTTTGGTAGAAGGAGAGTTTTCAACCAAGTGGAAACTTTTGTCTCAGAAGCAGCACATTCTTCTCCCCTTCCCTTTCTCCAGAACATGAGGAGGAAAAAAAAAAAAAACATTTCTGGACAAAAAAGGAAGAAAAAACTCTGGCATTTAGCAATGCTTGCTCAAAATGATGGGGGTGTTTATTGTGCCAAACCCCAAATATTTTGAACTTTCACAGAAGCTTGGAAACACTTCTGAAAAAAGTTGAAAAGTCTCCCCAAAAAGAAGTTAGTTGTTGTCTTTTTCACTGGGGTCGTGCACCCTGGACATTCTCATCTTCCAAGTATCTCTGACTTCATCATGTCTCCCCCAAACCCAGCTCAGAGTGGGGTTTGAGGGGTGAAGTCCTCAAATGGAAAGCCCAGGTTTGGGTGTTGCCCAGGGTGCTGTTTTGCTGCAGTGACTCATCTGCTCACAGTGGTTTGGGGTATTTTTGTTGCAGAAGGAAACTCAATGAATAAACGCCCTGTGGAAACTGGAATCTGAGATATTTCATAATCGTTCCAGAGTCATAATATTACCTTAAAGTTCATGAGATTTCAGACTACGAGTAAACAACTTCTGCTTCATTTGTTTATTGATCTTTGGTAAGAGTCAGAATATTATTTCATCTTCTTCTTGCCAGGGATAACAGTAGGGATTACAAAAGTATGGATTAACAGGAGTGAAAAGTAGGGAATCAGTAGTAGTAAAGTAATAATAGGAGAGTAGGTGGTAATAATAGGGAGGAGAAAAACGGAAATGATTGAATATCTGTTAGAAATCTCTGAGATGATGTTTCAGCAGAGCTGCTGCTTCTCACCAGCGTGTCGGAATTGTGTCTCACCTTGAGCACAGAAAAGTCAATGTGATGTTGCTCCTTCTGCCTTAGCCAAGCCCTGGGCCCACATCTGAGAGTCCTTGTGAAGAACATAAGTTTTATTTTGCTCTGTGTTCTGAGGCTTCACAGACTGTGGAGGAGCAAGCAGCAGGATCTGCTAGGGCAAGATCAATATCTCCTCCCTTGGCTTTGCTGTAGCTCATTAACATCAAATGTCTTTTCCAAGGGGTGCTTTTTGGTCTATTTTCCACAAGGACTTCATTGCCATTTTCCTGGTGTCTGTGGCTCGTTCTCAGCACAGCTGCTTTTGTGTCAGAATGTTAGACACAAACACATTGTTTATCAGGGAAATGCACAGCCCAGATTTTCTCTCAAAGGTGAGAATTCATGGAAATCAGGAGCACAGCTTTCCTGCTCCCCTTTCCCCCATCGCCCATCGGGTGCTGCTTGGGTGATTCCAGGTTTAGTAATTGAGATGTCAGACTCCCTGACACCTTTGGGCTGAAAGGATGATGGTGTGGAAGCAGTGACCTCCACTGCCATCTGCCTGGGCCTAATGAAAATATACTGTGGGAATGGAGGCAACAGCTTGTCTTCATCACCTGCTCGAGGCGGGCAGACATCAGGACTTGCTGTGCCAGCTTCCTTTGCCACCTCTCAGCGACTGGCCAGCCCTGCAGGCAGCTTCCCACCTGCTCTCCAGGCTCTCTCAGGCCAGCAAAATATCTGCTTTCTTCCCTCTTTGATTTTTTTTTCTTTCCCCTCCATTTTTTCCCCTCCAGTGCTCAAAACTCCTGAAAACCAGGATGATCATCATATTTTTTCTGCACCAAAGAAGCAAGCACACAGATCTGTGCCCAGCCCTGATGTTCAGGAGCCCCATGCCCATCAGTGGGGTGGGAGGGCTGGATGTGCTGTGCTCTGTCATTGTGCCATCCCTGAGTGACCTGGGACATCACTGAACTGAGGTCAGAACAATACGGGACACACTCTGTCCTCCATTAGTGAGAACTTGGCCAACCACTCACCTGGGCCAGGACAGGAAAGAACAAGGATTCAACATCCCTGAGAATAGTTGTGTTTCACTTCTCCTGAAGTCCTAAATAACACTTAGTAAAAAATGAATTCAGGTGCTCAGATGAATACACAGTTACAGCAAATACACAAAAGTGGGGAAGATGCCTCCTGTGACACCTCTTGGGGGACCAGGGACCTGTTTTGTGTCTCTAGTGACCCTGACAACAGCCTTGGACCCATTAAAGCATTTGGTGCTGATTTATATTTTCCAAGTGCTGTTCTCTGGGGAGAGTTCATCTGTGAGCACCATTTCATCTGATCAGGGAAGGTGAGATAGAGGACACTGAAGAAGGGGATGGAGCATTTTATTACCCACACACAACTTATAAAATATTGAGTGTAGCCTTGCATGGCGTGCTCTCAGTGCTGTGGTCATCCATCATGGATAAACAGCCTCCCCACAATTAACACTTTGTCACTGTCTATCTTCAGCTCCACCTGGGCATTACCTCCATAGTAACCAGAGCCCAATCTCAGTACCAGCATGGTTGACCTACTTGGAGATCAGGAGGAATCTTAAATCCTGGCCTTACTCAGGTGTGTTCATATTTAGGAAGTTTGGATGTTTTTCTATAGTACTACAATAAGAGCATTGCCCTGCACTCAGAAATGGCTTCTTTGAGTTGGGAGTATTTTGGATTCCACTCTAAGGCCTACAAGCAAACTTCTTCCCTGCCAGAAGCTCAGCAGATGGATGGTGTTTTTGTGGAGGGAACATGGCAGGGTCTTTGCTTAATATTATTGCCACGCTGAGGATACCTGGAAGAGTGTAAGTCCATGCTGTGGGGCTTGGAAGCATCCTTTCCTTCTTTCAGAGGTGCTGGATCATTGATACTCCTTTAAGAAGCCCCACTTTGGTGGAAGCACCACATCCAAACGTTCCATGAACCAGGAGGTACTCATGGGCACTTAGGGAGAACAGCAAACAAATCACTTTTCTGCTTCCCTGAGGAGGAATTACTGAGTGAAGCTGGCTGGAGGAAAAGCTCTGTGGACCTTCATTTAGAGACAAACCTTGGAAGGAACACAGAGCACAGATCAGTGGCTGCCAGCTCACAGGTTCATGGAGATAAGGACCAGGCCCATGGGCTGATGAACCTCATGGAGAATGACCAAGACCTGAGTCCTGAGCCTTGGGCAGACTCCCAGAACCTCCCCAGAACCCAAAACACCTCTGAGCTTCTGGGCCAAACACCTGCTGTTCAACTGGAGCACAAAACAACTTCTCCTGCAGCTTATCCCTCGGGGATGGTGAAGGGAACTTTGGGATCTGTGGCCAGGTTTGAAGGCTGTGCATTTAGATAACTTGCATGAATAGCTGAACTGCTGATTGCTTAGCCAGCACAAACCCAGTTCCCAATTCCCCATGGCTCCTGGTAATCTGCTAGCAGATTTCCATGTGGGAGATAGGAATGGGCTCTGACAGGCTGCTGGCATCCCTGGCTCTGGCAGACAGCACACTTCTTGTGATATCATTGTGGGAAAGGCAACACACCTGCTTATATTGTGGATGTACAGAATTAGGGGAGAAATCTGATTATCCTAATTACTCAGAAATGCTAAATATGTGCAGAATACCGTTTGGCTAATTAGCCTGGGAGATTGCTGGCTGTTCAGCAGGGAGCAGAGTGGGTGTTGGGAGAAGTGTGATGGGAGTTCACAGGCTGTTTTGTGCCCTTTGCTGTCTGAGCATGTGGGGAACAGTGAGCTTGGGCACTTGGAGATGTGATTGCCAACCTTAAAACAAATTAAAAAGCTGGGAAAGTGCTATTTTTTTTTCAGATGTCTGACACTTTTTAGGATTCTGGGTCTTCAAGTTTCCCATCTCATTATTTTGAGCAGAGACATCCAAGGGAAGGATGAGTTTGCCTTCCTGCAAACAGCTGGTGAGAACCCCTGCACAGCACCTTCTGTGAGGGATCTGTTCTGCTCCTTGTGCTGACACAGGCACAGCCTCAAATGCTCCTGAAGCCTGAGGAGACCATGATATTTTTGGTTCTCTGGATGGTGCTGCTTCATTTGCATTCAATAGGCTCGTTTGCACCATGAGGGTCTTGTGGCCCCAAATCTGAGCTGCTCTTCCCAGGGGCACAGAGCAAGCCATGGGAATGCACAGGTGACCCAGGTGACATGCACAGCTCCATGTGTCCTACAGCTCTGCCATCAGGCCAGGGCCAAACACTCGATCTTCTGGATGTAATCAGTGCCCAAAACTCACCTTCATCCCTCTCTCCTTTTAGCCGTGCTTCCTCACATCTTTAAATAACCCTGCCTGGCTTTTACTCCTGACCTAGCAGAAACTTCTGCCCACTTCAAGCTTTTCTGGAAAGGTTTCCCTTCCTGTTTCTGTGAGCTCAGGGTCAGTCCAGCACAGCATTAGCTGGGCACTTAACTAGGAGAAGCTACAATGCATTTAGGCCTCCAGGGCTGCCACTGAGACAGCTTAAAGCTGAGTTGTGTGACAGTGTGAAAGAATAGATAGGGTGATATAAAAACTCTGCCATGGCTTCAGACAATAAAGACTGTGTCTCCCTTCAGATGAATAATGGCTCTTTGTTTTATTCCTTGGATGACAGGGCTGTTAGAACTGCTGAGAACTATCCCAGTGCTAAATATATGGGTGTGCAATAAAGGCTCTGCAATCCATGAACTGAGACTGAATGGATACTTGAGTGAATCATTTCAAGTACGATGGATTTCTGGAGCAGTTCATAGTGACAGGAGGTGGCAGGGCAGTGTCCTGTAGGATGCTTTCCTTGCATGAGATGTATCCCAGGTTTCATGGCTGCCAAGTTTTTTCCTCATGAAGGCTCCCTTGGCCATATAAAGTTCCTCACTTCCAGTTTTGGCCACTAACCTGCAAACAAAGGGCATTTCAGATGGAGCTCCAGGGTTTGGCAGTGAGACACTGTCCAGATTTTCTATCAGAAATCCCAGAATCCCAATCCTGCCATACTGAATGGGAATGGAGCAGTAAACCCCATGTTCAGCTGTAGCCCAGGGCTGAGAGCTCAGTGGGGTTTTACTGGAACCCATCAGAAATAGGGATAGATCCTGCTGGGGTGGAAAGGTAGAAAATGTTACTTCTTCTTGCTGCTGTGTCACCAGGAATATACACAGATGCTGTTGCCACTGTCTGGAGTCACCTCAGAGTCCTGCCAGATTAAACTTCCTTGAAATTACTTCATGTAGCAGCGAGGATTTGAATTTCCATAATGTGGATCAGCACTTTTCTATTTTAGCTAATCCTTGCAGTCAGACCCACAAGCAAGAAGATCAAAAGACTTGGGGTCAAAACATGGCTGGGAAGTTTGGAGTAGGAGAAATCCAAAGATGCCATCGTTCCAGAGATGAGGAATCATCTCACACCTCCAAGGCGAGAAGAGCAGGGCGAGGTGTGGTTGAAGCTTTGGTGTCACAGCTAATAGAGGACAAGTTTTTGTCCCTTTTCATGGCTGAAGGAGACACAGGACTCTGTGGGGGCCCCATGGGTGAGCTGCTGCCCACAGGTCAGGATTCAGCCCCTGCAGGGTCACCAAACTCTTGCCCTATGGAGACACAACCACTAAAGATTTGCTGCAAGTGAACTTTGTTCTCCTGATCTGCCAGAGTGGCATCTATTGACCAGCCTCTGTTTAAAAAGGAGGGGAAAGTGGGAAAACAGAAGGAAAAGAGAAATTCAGCTTTGCTGTTGAATAAACCATGAGCCATTGAGGAGCTGTGAGCCTGCAGCAGGGGAGGGGCAGGGGCAGCCCAGAAATAAGGGGACAAAAATGTCATGCGAGAAATGAAGCACAGGAGGGGCCTGGCCATTGTGTGACACTCCTGGAAACTTGGAGAGTTGGTTGGTGGGAGGCCAAAAGATGTATACAATGAAAGGGAGACACTCGAGTGGACTGAAAATGCAAACAAATTGGGCAGCACAACGGAGGAGATAAATTATGCTCATAAAATAAACAATGGCTGAGTGACACTGGATAAACAGTTACATATAATAACACCACTGTTTGTCCCAGCCACCCTAATTGGGAGGCTGGGCAGCATCCGATGAAAACTCTGCGTTGCACATTTTCCCCTTCTAATGAGGAAGGTTTTCCCTCCCCCCTGGAAGCCTCCTCCCCCCAGTCCCATTTAGCAGCACACTGAAAGGCCTGGTTTCATTCCACTTTCCCACAGCAAACTCATCCTGGCAGGAACTGCATTAAGGAGGACAAGTAGAAAATGATAATAAATTGAGGGCTTGCTCTTATTTCACCTTGTGACAAATCTATCCAGTGGTGACTCAGGGAGGGTGATAAGAGCATGGACTGGGCTGCTGCTTTCCTTTTGCTGCTTGGTCATGTGGAAAATAACCCCATTCTAGCCCTCACTCAAAAGGGCTTTCCTTTAAAAATCATGCTTTTTAAAAGGCACTGAATCCTTATTTACCCTGTTGGAAAGCCAGCAGCTCTCCTCCATCCCAGTGAACGTCACGGCTCTCATTTCATCATCCACTTGGGCTGAGGAGCAGAAACAAAGGGCATGCAGCACCAAAAGTGAGGTGCTCAATGCCATCAATGCCAGTGGGAGAACTTGTTAAACCTTAGTGGGTTTTCAGCATGATTTTGTGTTGCTGATAAATCCCTGATGAGAAACTTTAGTTCCCCTGAACTGCCCTCAAGTAGAGAGGAGAAATTACACACAGAAAGCACAGTGGTGTGAGGGACAGTGGGCATGAGAAAACCACAGGCTCAGTGACTTCCACCACAGCCATTCTCATGCTGTGAATCCCAGAAAATCCACCCTGGAGCCCTGATTCCCAGCACTCAGAGTGTGTTTTGCAGCAGAGCTGTGCTCTCACCCATCAATAACTGCCCAGAGCAGATTGCAGTTCCCAAACTACTCCATCACCCGTGAAAGAGGGAAGCTGATCTTCAGCCTCAAATCGTGCCTGAACTTTTTGCCAGCTCCCTCTTTAGATATTTACTTGATTAGTCTGGTTGAGCACTTTGTGTGGCTCTGTTTTCTTGCTTTCCTTTGAGAAAATCAGAGCTGGAATTCTGCTCTCCAGGCTACACTGCTTGTGGGGAGGTTACAGCTGAGGAAGAAGCCCAGGAGGTGCTCAGCCTCCCTCACCTCTGAGGGACTTTTCTGAGGCTTCTTGTGGCTCCTGAGATGTGGATGACAGCTCAGAAGTCATCCTCTGATCACATTAAATTGTCTCTGCTTCCTGAAATGGCTGGAAAACTGGAATATCCTTGGTTTACATGCCTTGAGGGAGGCAAGGGAAGGCAGGTTTTTTACCTGTAATTGCTAAGGTAACTAATCAATTACTTAAGTAGGACTGATTTGCTTCCAGAGAAGCAATCAGATGATGAAAATCAATAGTGATTGATTCATTTTCTATCCACTTCTTAGAGGGAAGTTCTTTGTGGGGATTGTGGTTATTGGAAAATTCCTGCAATACCCCGAAAGCCTCTGACAGTCCTTGTTTTGAACAAAATCATCATTTTCCTGTTTGTTCCAATTTAAAACTCTTCCTGACAGAAGCATTTTACTGGAACCAGAAGCTGAACGGCTAAATGTTTTTCTTGTCCAAAATACTATTTTCTTTCCAGTTCTTTTTCATTTCATGCTCTGATGACAGGCCTGGAAATTTGCTGGTACATTCATTAGGGGAGAGTTGGTCAGTATTTCTTCACTGATATCTATTTTTCAGCTGAAAAAAATGGCTACATGTTTTTTCAATGGTAATTGAAATCTTTTGTCCTTTTTTTAACTGAAATAAGTACATTTTTTATGTTTTGGTTGGGGTTTCTTTTGGGCAAAGCACGAACATCAGTGTTGATAGTAATGATTCAAACTCAGCTGTCACAGTGTGGGTCACTTTATATGATGACAGTGTGGATGAAATACAAACAAACCACTTGGCCTGTTTGCAGCCCAACTCCTAAAATACCTCCAGCTTCTCATCTGGGGGATGCAGGCATGGGAACAGGGGAAGTTCACCTCTCTATGTTGAGAATGTGACAGTGAAGGGAAAGGTGAGGGGTTTGGCCTGGTGCTGCTGTCATCGTGGGATGTTCCCAACCTGAAATGCCACCTCTTTTTGTCACCATGGGCAGCTGGGCATCCAAAAAACCACCGTGGCAGTGAAGATGCTGTTTGTACTGTGGTGGGATTACTGGTGTGAAATGTTACAGAAGCTTTTTTACAGATAAGACCCAAATTTCTGGCAATCCTCTGTGTAAAACGAGGTGGTTGTTCCTAATTTCACTGCATAGATGGGAAGACAGAGAGTCACCAGCTGTGCTGAAGGGTTTTGGTGGAAGGAGCAGGAGCTGCTGCCCATGGGGGCACTTTAGGGGGGCAAAAAGCTTCCTATGGAGCTGCTGGCAGGTGGAAAGGGAAAGCTGTAAAAAATAATGGGAGCTGCATCCCTTTGGCTTCATGTTTTCTCTTCCTAACACCCCCAACTTGACAGCTAGGTGCTAAGAGCACTTCTGTGTGTCCTGGTGGGGTGAGAAAGCTGTGCTCCATGGAAAAAGGGTCCATTTGTACAGTAATTACCATGGAAGTCTCTGGGTGACTGTGCTGTGTCCCCTCCTGCTTCAGGCTGATTAGGATGAGCTTTCCTCCGAGGAGCAAAGCTGCAGCAAGACTACGGCAGATCCCAATTTCCAAGATTATTAATAATAACAATATCATTTTCTCTCTCCCCTATTTCTCACCCACCCTGCGCTTCCCTGTTAATGAATTCCCCTCCCTTGCTGGAGACTCTGCAGTGACACCAGCCTGATTTGTAATGTAAATAGGCAGCCCAGTGTAAAGGCGACCTGCGAGAGCACCGCAGGGCTCTAATTATAATTTTCATTAAATTCCTTCTGTTTACGAATATCCAAGCAATCTGGCATTGCAGCAGAAGCAAGAGGAAATTAAAGCAACGCTACCACTTAGCTCTGGTGTCAGGGAGCAGAGACCCAGCTGTCGAGCAGAAACTGAAGCAGGGCTCCTGCAAGACAAAGTTTCGAGGAGTTATTTCAGCTTTGGCATCTTTCCTCTGCCCAGATTTTACCCCACTTGCAGGGCTTGCATGTTTTGCCTTCAGAGGATCTGGCTGGTGCAAGTGTTTTACACGTGATCTATTAGTGACCTAATTAAGGGGATCAGCTGCTGGAGCTCCCAGTGCCATGTGCAGGATGGAGCTGGGGGAGAGCTGAGCTGGCTGGAGCAGGGTGGGAGCAGTGGGGTGCAGGGAAGGGACAAAGCAGGGACAAAGCTCATGGGGTTCCCACAAAAATCCAGCAGCACAGGCACCATTTGCCCCATGTGCTGGGAGCATCCTGTGGAGGGAGAGCTGCTCTGATACAGCCCGGTGCAGAGAGTGGGGCTTTGCCACATGGCCACCAAGAAACTCTCACCCTCATCTTCTGCTGGGTGAGGAAAAAGCTCCAGGTGGTTTTCTGCATGTGTTTTGGCTTCAGGGAGGCATTTTTTTGTAACTCACAGCTGACCCTTCCTGAAGAGAAAGTGCTGCAGGTGCCAGCTATGAATTGGACTGGCAGGGGACACCAATGAACATTTTTGTTCATAAAGCCAAAAGCAGAGGGTGGTCTCAGTGTCACTTGGTCACAGTGAGTCTTTTAGGCTGTGTGTGGACAGGACAGAGAAAACTGAGCTTGGCTATTCAAGGCTGAAGTGAGAGTTACTGCTCCCTTGGGGAAACTCCCAGTGTATATTTACAGCCACAGTTCAGCTTTGGGGTAACCAGCAGCTAAATTAATTTGCAGTTTGCAGTAAGTGCCTATAAAATAGCAAAAATAGCCAGAATTTTGTCTAAACTGGGTGAGTCCAGCTGGTGTCTCATGGGCTTTGTACACACTGTGAGTTTTGGTCTGACCCCTGAATAATTTAAAGTCTTTCTAGTACACTTGAGAGTTCATGAGATCTCTGAGCTCTTCACACCCTGCTGCTCCCACATCCAGGAGACTCCAGAGGGCTGCATCAGGAGAAGACAGGCTGGGCAGTGCTGGCCCAAGCAGTGCTCCAGGGCAGCTTTGTGCCTTCTGTGCCAGCCCTGTCAGTGGTTTACCCTCTCCTGCAGCACAGCTGGCTCTGGTAGCTAAGCAGATGATGTTTAGGATAGCAGGTCAAGAGATATAGGTTATATTCCCTAAAAACAACAACCCCTTGGCTAATTTTCAAGTATTTTCACTTTTTCCCCTTCATCCCTTTCATGGGAATGAGCCCAAACTTTGGATAGCCTTCATGGCTGAGCAGAGGCAGGGATCACACAGTATAATGCCCTGTTGGTAGGGAATAAATCTCTCTGTTAGAAAATTAAATTCCTGCTGATCTCCAGCACTGCTCTGCCTTGCAGCCTTTGGAGTGTTCAAATGGGTTCATAACTGGTAGCAGAACTCCAGAGGGAAATGGCTGCTGAGTTAATGGCACATCTTTAATATATAATATTTCACTCAATGGGGAAATCTGTGTTCCTGGTGGGAGAAGTTTCTCCCCAGAGCTGAAGCTGTCAGCCATGCCAGGATGCTGTTTGGGGGAGCAGCTGGGATGTTTGCCCATGATCATCCCACAAGGTGGGATAAGAGAACTCAGAAAGTCCTTCAGCAGGTGAGGGAAAGCCAAGAGTGTGGAGTCTTGAGCCTGGGATAGGACTGTGCCTTAGGGGCATCTGGGTGACAAAAATGTCAGGCATTTGCTGAAGAAATTCACTGGGTTTTCTGTCTGTTGCAAATGCAGTCACATCCCCTTCACCCCAGTGCCTCCTCCCTCTGTCCCAAACCTGGAGACCCAGAGCTGAGCCATGAAACTGAGGGAGGACAAGAATGCTGGGGGAAAAGGGTTCAGGGAGAACATTGTGGGCACAACAGATTAATTTAATTATGTTTGGGGAACTTAGGTTGGAGTGTTGACGTAGGCTGCAAATAAAACAAGTTTGTCATTCCTGTCAGAGTGCTTTTCTGCCTGGATCACAAAGGCACCTGCTTACTAATTTAGCCTGATTGCTGCTCTCAGCAATCAGCAATCACAGCAGTGCACAGAGCTGTCAGGAGACACAGGCAGGAGCACAGGGAACACAGCACATCCCATATCCAGTGCTGCCTGCAGCCCTGTGGGCTGAACCCCAATGGGAGAGGGGATCCATAAAACCAAACAGGGCACAGGCTGGGAGGGGGACAGAGCATTATCCTCACCAGACACGACTGAGCCTGATTTGGGAAAAGTTTAGGCAATCTGGGGCAATAATTTTCCTGAAGAATTTCTCCTAGGAAGCTGTCCTTTTCCCCAGGAGCTGGATTCTGAGCACCATTCAGAACATCAGCACTGGGCAACCTCTTCTCACCCCTGCAGCCTCATGTGCAAGCAGTTAATTCACTGTCCTGCTGACCACCCTGCTGAGAATGTTGTGGAGCAGGAGAGGGCACCTGTGGATGTGCAGTTTGGCCAGGACCATGGGCTGTGGTGTCTTGCTAGAAAAACTACTGCCAGCTCCTGTTTGCCAGTTCCGTGCAAAATCCAACAGTTGGAGTAAAAGGGCTTAAGGGGTTTGCCTGGATGTGTGCCTCAGATTGTTCCAGGGGAGGTTTAGAGTGGGTATGAGGAACAATTTCTTCACCAAGAGGTCTGTCAAGCCTGTTCCCAGGGCAGTGGTGGAATCACCATTTGTGGGGGGATTTAAAAGACGTTCAAATGTGGCACTTGGGGACATGATTTAGTGTTGGGCTTGGCAGTGCTGAGGGAATGGTTGAGCTTCATCTTTGAGGACTTTTCCAACCTAAAGGATTCCATGTTTCTATGCATTCTTGTGCATGCAAGCTGAGCAGGGCTGGTGGCTCTGCGAGATGCACTCAGGAAACCTCAGTCCCTCTGAAGCCAAAGCCAGACACAAACAAACAGCCTTCTGCACTGCTCAGTGCCAGTCTCATCCCTTATGTTCAGCAGGACTGTGCCTTCCCTGGAATGCTAAGCAGCGTTTGGGCATGTGGGACTGAATAATGACACATCTTTGCAGCTCGGGTGTTTCTGGGAGGCTTTGGCAGCAGAAAGCTCAGGGCTCAAGGTCATGGCAGAGGCAGTCCAGAGAGCATCACTGCCAACACACAGAGTGATGCTGGGAGGGGAGAACTCAGAGCTCAGAGGTGCCAGGCCAGGGGGAACGGGGAGGTGAGGGCTCAGGACCAGGATGTTTAAACAGCAGGATGCTCCAGGCTCCAGCAGAGTTGTGCTGAGCCACAGAGAGGGTGTTACACCTGCCCAGGTGCTGTGCAGGTTGGTGCTGGGCTGGGAGAATCCTGATCCTTGGATCAAGGCAGCCTAAAAGTTGTGTTTGCTGGAGTGTGATGTCCAGGAGCAGCCAGGTCCTGGTGCAGGAGTGACCTGCTGTGGGATCATGATGGGGACTTTCTCTGCTGCCCCTCCAGGCCAGCACAGTGACCAGTTTTCCTCTGAAATATAAATGCCTTCCAGGTATCATGTCTGCCTTTGGAGCCTCTCTGATGCCTGTGTGAATAGAAGGAGTTTCAGCAGCTTCTGGGGAGAAAACAGAGCAGAGGAGCAGAGAATGGGGCACATTGTACCCAGTGGCCAAAGTGACCAGAGGTGCCTGAGAAACCAAGTGACAAACAGACCTCCTGTGCAATTAGTCTCTTGACCTCTGTGGTTGGCAGAGGGATGCTGGGAAAGGAGCTGTGGATCACAAGGCCCCAAGGAAGGTTTCCTTGACAACACTTACTGAAGAAAAATGAGATTTCAGGAATGCAGCGAGCACGTGAGAGGCTGACTTTGGGAGAGACAAGGACGTGGCACCTTGCAGAATGAGCCCCTCAATTTGGGGATGTGGAGTAATGGCTCAGTGAGCTGCTTTTTCAGATAAACTTAATTAAAGAGCTACTGCGACCATTCATATTTATTTAGAAATGCAGCCACTGTGGTAAAAGCAGACTTATTGTTTAATTATTTTTTCTACTCACAGGATCTTCTTCACCTTGAGTAAGCACTGACACAGAAGGGAATTTTTTGCTCACTGCTGACAGTTTCGGCATGCAGCAGCTTGGGTTTAGGATTCTTTAGTTCTGGCATTGTCCCAGCATTTACAAAATCAAAGCCTTTGTATATAGAAAGATTTGTAGAATTACATATTATATCATAATAACACCAATATGTCAATAATAAACAGCAGACAGGTGTTTAGTATTGCCAAACTTAAATTGTGTGGAAGAACCAAAACCCAAGATATTTGTGTTCAAAACCTAAGTAGATATATTTTTCAAATCATGCAATCTGAGGCTTTTTCATTTCTTCCTGCCATTTCAGGTAGCAGGACCTCAACTCCCATCCTTGTGTGATGTCTCATAGGGGTAGCAGCACTGTGACTTTGCCCTGAGCTCCAGCCATCACATCTCATGGCCAAAATACCTCAGGAAATCAGTGCAAATTTTTCCTGAAGAAAAGGCCTGTGACCTTTTCCAGTGAAAGCTCCAACGGTGTTTGCACAGCAGACAAAGAAAGAGCATCTTCTTAAAAAGAGAAGCCACTTGGCAGGAAATCAAACGCTGGATCAGGGCTCTGGGATCAGCCAGGAGCCTGGAACTTCATCCCAGCAGCGTTCTGGGGAGCCAGGGCTGCAGCTGAGCTCTTGCTGGGTTCAGGCTGGAGAGAAAGGACAGACAGGGGGTTAAGTGGCAAGTTTTGTCCCAGCTGAAGCTGTACAGGGAGGAGGAGCAGGGGCTGGAGCAGTCTGTGAGGCTGTGTCCTCACAGCAGTGAGAGACAAGGAGCAGCAAAGGAGTTTTCAGGTTGTTTTCTTACAGGTCAAGTGGAAAATTGCCTGGGTTTCTGGGTAAAATGTTTTTTCTTCTCTTTCTAGTTTTTTTTTTTTTTTTTTTTGGCAGCAGTAGGATCAGCCTTTCCCATTTGTTCCCTTTATTGCACGCTTGGATATTTATTTCTAACATTTCATTTTGAAAATGAATCTCTTATTAAAGCTGGACTTGGAAAGGTTAAAAGCAGGTTTGCTTACAGGAAAGGCTACATGTGGATATGTGACTGTACTTCTTGTGGTGTTTTCTGAGCACTTTTCCTGCGTCTGTTCCAGACATGTCAACATGTCTTGCGACTGATATTTTTCCTTTTGTGTCCCAATTGATTTCAGAAATGCAGTGAAAGACACAGATACAAACCAAATAAGATTAAAGGCTTTAAGAGCTTAATAAATTAAGAAGAGCAAATCTAGCTGATAACATGGCTTTGATAGCAGGCTATAAAGGATGGGGAGTTAAGGAATTACAGGTACCTGACTGTTCATCAGCATCCTTCCTCCTCAGCAGTGTGGGAGCACAGGGGAACAGGTTGGACTCTCCAGCTTATCAGCAGGAGAGGAGCAACAGAAGACAAAGTTGAGGGGATAGAAAAGGTTTTGAGGGACTGGAATTTAAACAAGCACCCCCAGCCCATGTTGAACCTGAGCTGCAGAACCTCTCTCTGCCTTTCATATCCTCCCCAGCTGTATACATGAATGATGGCCCAAGAGAGAGCTTTGGCTTGTGTTGTTTGCCTGGCTAGCAATTGCTTCACATGGTTATTTGCTATTCCAGTTTCACTCAGATCAGCAGAAATGTGGTTTATTTCAGGAGAGCAAATTCTGTCACAACTCTTCTGATTTTAGTGCTGCAATAAATCATTTAATTTAAGGAACAGAAGGTAAAAATATAGTATGGGTTTGAGAAGCTAAAGGAGCAGAAGGAATCCTGGTTTTAATAAGAATAGTCATAAAGAAGAAAAATTTGTCCTCCCTGATGGAAAGGTCCTGTCAGCTTTGAGTGGGTTGAAACCTGTGCCACAATCTGTGACATTTCTCTTTACAACCAATATCTCTGGACTATAATAGGCTTTCTCACTAGGACAGTGTGAATCATTGTAAGGAGCACCGCGGTGAGGATATTGCTCTGCACAAACTTGGCAGCACAAGAGAAGGATGGCATTTCCCTGCTCAGCTAAAGGCATCCAGAGAGCTTCAGTGTGAGGGGACAGATAGATCAGGGCAAACCCTGACCCTGCTGTCTCGAAGCAGGACAGGACTGAAGGTTACCATGACATTCTTCACATCCCAACCCCAAATCAAGGCCAACTTAGCCCAAGCATCAGCCCTGTTTACTTGCAAATCTCAGCAGCATTTAGCAGGTAAACTGTGCACACAGAGTGAAATGGTTGTTTGTCAATTTGTTTTCAGAAAATATTTCCTTAATTATGGGAAGTTCCTGAGGGGACAGAGGGAAGCCCAGGGTGACTTCAGGCTGTGTTTCCAATGGTTGGATTGCAGCACAGACTCACTCCTTGCCTGACACTAATACAGTGTCAGAGTTTCATCAGTAGCATTTGCTTGTCACCAACACATTTTACAGAAAATTGAAGTTTTATTTTTATAAAGGAGGAGACAGCTTGTGTGATCTCACACATCCCACATCCCCTCTCCTTTCCTGAACCAGCAGATGGGCACAGCCCATCTCTCGACCAGCTGAGTCATGTCTGCAGCTCCCAGGTACACAAAACCAGTTGAATAATGTAAGGAAAGCAGGAAAATAAAGTAAATCAGGATGGAAAGAACCTGGAGACAAGGGAGGTAAGGGAGAAGGAAGTACGGTGTGAAGATAATTTTTGGGATTATGGGGGAAAAATCCAGAGAGCTCTCAAGGAGCTGTGCCCCAGCCTGAAGTTGTGTAGATTGGCAGGTCCATCTCCAGGGTGGTTCTTTACCTGTCACTTCACAGCCCAATCTCTTTCCTGGTGCAAACAAACCAGGAAACATCACGAGGCTGTGGAAGGACAAGCTTTCCCCTTTTCATACAGCTTTAATGGCAAATACTCGTTTGTGAGAAGAAAACACTTCTCCAGACATGGGTTGCCCTGACTGTGGAGTGGGCAAACCCATGGCAGAAGGCACGGGTGGGAGGGATCTGTGTTTATCCTGATTTTCAGAGCAGGGTTATCTCAGCCAACACCCCCTTTGTGTCCCCAGGCTCAGTGAGGCTCTCACAGCACACACAAAGCCAATTAAATGCCTGATTGGATGAGTGGTCACAGTCAAGTGGCTCTTTGCCAGCCAGTCAGGATCCCAAATTTGCCAATATCGTTAAGGTATGTGCGTTAATCCCCTCCTGAAGGATTAAGGTTTAACCTGTGGCTGGTGTTTCTGAGGAGACTCTGCAGAGCTGCTGTGCTGGGGGGAGCAGCACTTGCCCAGCTCCAGAGCCCCTGTGTGGCCACAGCATCTTCCAGGTAGTTCAGAAGGATCAGAGCAGGGCAGGAAGGTTTCTACAGGAAGATTATTTGGCAGAAGAGAGAGATTTGGTGACTGCCTCCATTCTCTCCTCAGTCTCTCTATTCCTCTTTGCTTAGGAATAAGATGTCAGAGAGGGAAAGCTGCTTACCCCCTCCCTGACTGATCACCCTTAACCAAAGGTTTCTTTGAAATACAGATTTTTATTGAACTTTCAAGGCAGTGTTGGGAATTGCAATACCTTCCCAGCCCCAGAGAGGTGTGAAGGCAATTTCCCCACTGAGCCAGGAAGAAGGAGGAATAATGGCCATTTAATAGATGTGGCTTCTCTCATCATGTGGCTCGAGTGGCACCTGCAGCCCCTCACATCCTCAAATGCTTTAAGCCATCACAGAAGCCCTGGTGCTTAACTCCCAGCCAGGAAAAGGTGTCACATAGCTGATTACACACAGCAGACTAGGATTACCCATGGTTAATGCCTAATTAGGAGTTAAATTAATATTGACTGCCGATAGTAAACTGTAATGATTTATTTAAACAAAAATAAATATGAAATGTCATGATGCAATCCCAGTGGACTGCTGGGATAATTAAACATACTTTCAAATCTTACACTGATGGGGAAGACAGGTCCATGGAGGGGCTTGCAATGTATTAGTGAAGTAAAAAAGAAAGAGAAGATCTCTCCATGCAAGGCTGGGCATGGGGGAAATACCTGCAGGAACAGTTTTGCCCCTACAGTCATGATTTCCCCTACAGATACAGCATTTAAAGGCTGTGGGCATGCAAAGCCCAGCAGGCAATTGTGTGTCCATTGTGCTTTTTCAGCTGCACAGAGGCTCAGGGCCAGAGGACCAGATGTTGTCTGAGACACAGACGATGGCTACAGGTAAAAAGCACATCTTTATGCAAATGTGGTTTGAAAATCAGCCCCAGCACTTCAACAGTAAAGGAATTTTATTTCTAGAACACAGTGCTAGCCTTGAACCTGGTTTTTAGTGCTGGAGAGGAGCACAGCCTGTCCTGGGAAACTGATGTGTTTGCAGAATTTCTTTACTGGTGGCAGCATTTTCTGAGGGGTGAAGGTGGAGGAGAGAGTTTCCTCCTCTCCCTCACTTTGATGGATGTGTAGAGCAGAAACACAGGAGGTGTCAGGAATGATGGAGTGATGCTGAAGGCTCTGACAAATGAGCTCAAGAACGTTAGACTGACATTTTTGTGAATGTATTTCACGTTGAACATTTAAGGTGTTACCATCCTGCTGCTCTGTCCTCTGCCAGAGCCACCTCCCCAAAATGCACGCCAGAGGAATGCCCCATGCAGCAATCAGAAGCTGGGATGAGACCAGAGGGAAAGGAAGATGTGTAAACAAGCCTTGTGCCCTACTGACCTGATTCATAGGCAGAAAATTGCTTTGGGAACAGAGTCCCACCTTGAGCTGTGGCTGGGATTTGCTCAGAGAGTGTCAAAACCTTGAGAATAAACACCATAGGTCCAGAAGCTGCAACTCTCCTTTTCCTTCTCCCTTCCAGCTTGCTGCACTAGAGAGGCAAGTGTTCGACTTCCTGGGCTACCAGTGGGCTCCTATCCTTGCCAACTTCCTGCACATCATCATTGTTATCCTGGGGCTCTTCGGCACCATCCAGTACAGACCTCGCTACATCGTGGTGGTGAGTGACACCTTTTGTTCCCAGCCTGTGCTCCAGTGGGATGAGGGCTGGGATAAAGCCTTGGGAAATCAGGCACCAGCCCAGCAGGCTGTTTTAGTGCTCAGGAACACGCTATTCAGTGAGCTGTGCTTGAGCCAGACTTGGAAGGTTTTGGATAATTTTTACTGGTGCTAAGGTGACACTGCCCCACAGAGAAGGAGGGTGAGGGGCTGGAAAAATGCAACACAAAAGCTCTTGCATCCCTCCAGACTCTGCTCCTGTGTGTCTTACCAGGCAAGAGAGCACCTGCATTTGGAAAACAAACAGAGGAAGAGTAAAAAGATTTCAGTGCTGACTCAGGGCATTCCACTGTCCCCAGCTAGAGCACACATTTATATATATACACACAAATACACTAATTCCAGTGACTTCCTAACATTTATTTCTTCTCTCTCCCCAACCCCATTCCCTTCCAGTATGCCATCTGGACTGCAATCTGGGTCACCTGGAACATCTTCATCATTTGCTTTTACTTGGAAGTGGGAGGGCTCTCCAAGGTGAGTGGGAGCTGGATGGGTGAGTGCTCAGGAGAAGGGGTTTGAGGGCTAACTCCCAGCCATGATGCAGAGGTGGCTGAGGAGGGCTGGGGGAAAACTAGATTGCAGCTGATCCTCTTTGGATCTGAGACCACCTTGGGAAGAAGGTGTGTGATGGAGGGGAGAGCCCTCAGGCAGCACTGAGTGTGGCCTTTCTGCCAGCCTGGCCCAGGGAAGAGCTGCAGCAGGACCTGGCTGGGTTGTCCTGAACCAAGGACTTTGCTGTAAATCCATACCTAACCAGCTCTTGATATTTTTGTGCCTCCCAGTCCTGCTGAAGACTTGCTGCACTTCAGCTGCAGGGATAAATACCTGGTTGTTGCCACACCAGGCAAAATTTTTCCTGTTGTACCTTTGGGGAGAGGCTTCTCTCTTTGCTGAACAGAGAACATTCCTCCCCAGAGGCTGGTGCATCTCCTCAGGATGTGGCTTCCCTGCCTTCATTCTTCCTTCTTAAATAAAGTGGTAGTTACTCATGGCTGCTGACCAGGGTGTTGTGAGTTAATATGCAAAGCTCTTTGAAGACTAGATTAGCTGGGTATTGCTGTCTGCCTAATGAGGGGTGAGTCAGAAATAATAAAAATAGGAGGCAGGCCCTAAATTAAGCCTGGGCTGTAAGCAATGAATTATGAGTGTTGCTGGAGCACAGCAGACTCAGAGTGATTGTGGGACACAGGTTCATTTCAGAGCACTCCACAGCTGGCCTGAATTCCCAGGTCATACATTGGACTTGCAGTCGTAATTGGAATTGCCCTGTGGTTTTTATCAGACCTACAGCAAGTGAGGACTGGCAGCATAAATCCTTTGCTGATAAGAAAATGGAACTTCCTGATGTCTCAATTCATCTTTGTTTCCCCTCTCAATTATCCCCAGAAACTTTGAGGGAGTTCTTGCCCAAAACAGTGATTATTCATGGTCTGAAATGCCAGCCTGAGATGATCTTGATGCTGGCTGCGACCAGCTAAAAAAAAGAGAATTTTATGTAACTATTTAAATCTCCCTTCTGCAGAGAAAATGTTGGCTTGATAAACTGCTCTGGGAGCTTCTCTGAGAGCCAGTGTTTGCTTCCAGCCAGCTGGATACTCGTGTTTGCTAATCCCAACCTGCCCTGCAACATGTCTGGTGGCTGTTCTGCAATTCCAACAGCACCACAAACTCCTTCTTTTTACCACAGAGGAGCTTCACCTGGTAACCTTGCTCTGTGCTGGGGCTTGTTTTAGCCAAGCCAGCACACAGAGAGGCTTTATTTAGCCTGCAGGGTGACACTTGTGACTGGGGACATTTTTTATAGAATTGGGCTGCAGTGTAAGTTGTTACTGACTCAGTGGACTTCCCTCTAGGGCTGCAATGAGAAATTAGTTCATTTAATGGCAACCAGCAAAACCAAGAGAGAATTTGTGCTTGTTTGGCAGTAAAGTAGTTGACAGCCTTGCCTCTGTTCTTAATGAGTTATTTTCACTTTAAAAAGCTGTTTTGTAAGGAAAACTAATGATGCTGCTTTCCATCCTCCTCCACTTTCACTGAAGTAATTTGGGTCTTTGTAGTGGCAAAACAAATCTTCACTCTCAGAAGAGACCAAAAGATGCACCTGAAGCAGGAGCTGAGGTTCCTGCAGGACACTGGTGCTTCACAGGCTGGGTTCTGTCCTGCAGCATCTCTGGGAATGTGATCTGGTGTTTTATTGATCTCAGTGGGATCAGAGCCCAGAAGGACATCAGGGCTTGGATGTGCGAGGTTGGATTCTTTCAGGGACAAGGTCAGGGCAGTGCCAGCCAGGAGTGATGGCAGCAGTGCTGCAGGTGCCTCTGTGTGCCCTCAGGAGGAGGCTGCCCTCCAGTCCTGATAAGGAGTCAAAGCTCATCATGAGCCTGGCAGGAGGCAGGGAAATTGCAAATATTGGAAGAAGAGCTTTGGTGCAGTGAGGCTGATGGAGCTGGTCTGATAAACACAACTCATTAACTACTAGGCTAAGCATGAACACACTGGGGAGTGTTTGGACAGGGTTGTGCTCCTGTGCAAGTCCCTTAAGGGGCTGAGAGCTCTGAAGAAGGTGCTGTTCCCTCTGTGATTCCAGGAGAGCAGCATTCCTGCCAGCCCTGCACTCACCCTGTGTTCTGACAAGGGCAGCCTGCCAGGGAGAGCTCTGTCAGCAGCTCATTGATGATGACAGAATGCAGAAAGGGCAAGGAGCTACAGAGAAAGGAGTTTGTTAACTTAGTGCCTGGTCATGACAGCCCAGTGCAACTGAGACAGGTGATAACTCAGGTGGGGTGAGAAAGGACAGGAAGGATTCAAGTGTTTCTGGAAACAGTTATGTGCACTTATTGCGAATAATTCTTTGTGCTCTGGTGCCTGGATCTGGTTTAACAGTGGTGAAGGAATACAGGATGGGAGCAGGGAAGTGCTGTTCACTTCACAAGAGCAGAGACATTGTTTTTGTGCCCTCCTGCTTTGGGTGTCTGGCTGATTTAACAGAAATCAGGCACTCCACAGTCCCATGTCAGCCCAGGAGTGATTTGGCAAAGGGCCTGAGACAATCTCTCAGTTATGAACTTTAGGTCATCAGTGGAACAA
The DNA here is from genome assembly GCF_008360975.1 of Lichenostomus cassidix. Lineage (NCBI taxonomy): Eukaryota > Metazoa > Chordata > Aves > Passeriformes > Meliphagidae > Lichenostomus > Lichenostomus cassidix. Next base: position 5,743,340 of record NC_139500.1, on the reverse strand, counting down.
GGGCTGGTAGGTGCAATTTGGCTGTTTGCTTTTCCTTACCAAGGAGTTGTTCTCTACTGCCTCTTTCCTCCATTGCATTGCCTGCCACAACTTCTCACCCTCTTCCCTCCTGTTTTTCACGTTTTCTGAAGTGCTCCTTTACCCTCCAGGTTGCTCCAGCATGTCCATTCCATGTCTCCTGGCCATGGAATCCCTGAGGATGCTATTCTGCTCAGGGGAGTTATCACTAATTACTAACCAGCTACCAATCACTAGTTATACTGAATTTCTTATTGAAAAGAAAAATACATTTTACTCATCACTGAATCTACTCCCCACATCTTGGAAGAGCTAAACTGACCTGATTTCTGTCTTTCTATCCTGCCAGGTTTTTTTTTAATCTTGGAATCTTTCCTTAGCAGGAGCAAGAGTGTGAAATATGGCCCAGCAGAACTTGCTTAGGTGGCCAGACACAGGTGGATGAGCACAAGTGTCTGAGGAAGCACTTCCCTTGCTGCTGGAAGGGAACCTCCCCAAGCACACAGCCTGTGCCAGCTCTCCTGGAAGTGCTGTGCCAGTGAGCAGGCGAGTGCTGGAGCAACCTGGATTTGCAGGGCTGCCTCTCAGCACTGGCAGGGAGGTGGTGATGTGTCTCTGAGCAGCTTTTGGCAGCTCTGCCCTGCTGACTTGCTCTGCTCACATTCCTGAGCACACTTGTGGGGGAAATGCAGCATCTCCGAGTGCTGTGCCACTGCTCTGGGGTGGGACTCACAGCCCAGTTTCCAGATTCCTCCTCTTGTCCCATCTCCCTCTTTCCCCCTGTCCATCTGGCCCTTTGGGTGGGTGAATTGCTGGGAGTTAGCTCTGGAGTTTCCAGGCTGTGTTTGCAATAATGCGTTAAGCTTCTCGCTGTCTACTCGAGCGTGAAACACATCCCTCCTGCAACCCCTCAGTCTGAGTTAATTATTAAAATCCTGCTGTTAAGACATATGAGCATCTGTCTGTCCAGCTGCCATGCTGACTGACTCTTCACCGTGTACTTGAGAAATGTTCAGAGGGGTTTGAGGAATTTGTGTTCTGTATTTCATTGTATTCCTTTGTCTTTTCCCTCTGAAATTATTCATCTTGAATGGTGATTTCTATTTTTTTTTTATCCTTCCTTTATATTCTCTCTTGTCTATGCACTGCTTTGATCTGAATCCAGAGCTGTGGTGGTCTAAATCTCTTCTCAGACTCGAAGCAGCCCTTGTGAGTCAAACAGAGGTTATTTGTATTTCACAGAATCTGGATGGCATCTTGGGATGACCTGGGACCTGGTTAAAATACTGTGAGAAGGATGGATAAATGCATGTGTACTTAAAACTGTCCCTCAACTCCTTCTAAATTTAGAACCTGAAAGCCTGGGGTTTGAATTTTATATGCTGTGGCATTGTCAGCAAGCCCCCTGAGAGGCACTGGGAGTGTTTCTCTGTCTCAAGGTGATGCAGCTACTTGGCACACAGAACCCTGAAAGATGAACATTATATTTCCTATTTTAATAAGAAATGTTTCCATCTAAAAAGATTTAAAATGGTTCTGCTCTCAAGCTCTGGCGGCTCCCAAACGAGGCTCAGTTTTTTCCAGAGCTGTCCTAGTGCAGTCTTGCCTGATAATTAAGGAAATTTGGGGGAGGCAGTTCAGAAAGCTGTTAACAACAAGAAATAAAACCATCTCTGATTGTGTCCCTTAGAAAATCATTTCAGAGCAGCTTTCAGGAAGCTATTTTAGCAAAGGAGCGCAGCTGTCTCCGTGGGTGTTGGAGGTAGGTGTGAGTTTCCCGTGGGACACTGGGGAAAACAGGCTCTGTGAAATGTAGGTTCTGCAGTCTCTGTGCTCTTGTCTTCCCTCTCACACTGGTGGCAAATGGGTGCTACAGCAGTTTGGAGTGAGATGTGATTTTCTGGCTGGCCTTCAGCGGGAAGGAACTTGGATCACTCCTGGCTCACGTTTCTCTCCAGGCTGGAGGTGAAAAAGGCAGTGATAACCTCTGGCAAGAGGCTAGGAGAGGCCAGGGACTCACAGATCCTCTCCCTGCAGCAGGGCTGCCTCACTGCTGGGCTGATTTACATCTCCCAGCCCACATTCTGCTCCTGTGAGCATTTCAGTGTGTTTGGATTTCAAATGCATTGCAGAAAGCTGTTGGGAAACAGCTGTTCCCTAAGCTTCCTTAAAACTGGGTCTTTTCTCCCGATTTTTGTGTGCTGTTCTAATTCATGGTTTCAGTGCTCTCCAGCTGTCTTCTCACAAACCAAGCTGGCAAACCACAGGAGACAGCCTGGAGTTGTTTTTCTGTAATCTCCCAGCGAGCTCTGAGCAACTGGAGGTCAATTAAGGGATTTTCTTGAGTGCTCTTTTATTGTGCCCCATCACGCAGGTATCCCCCGAGGGCATCCAGCCAGTGACAGGAGCAAAGGAACAGCACTGCTTTGCATGTTGAGACCCTCTGGTTGGTGCTGCCCTCGTGCTCCAGACAGATGCTGGCTCAGGAAGGTGGCTCTGAGCACAGAGACATTCCCTGAGCCCAGCGTGCAATCAGTATTCACTTTACAGCTGTGAGATGGATGGCTCATGAGCAAGAGGCATCGTGGTGCTTTTGGAATCCAAATGTGCTCAGTTTTTCCAGTCTGTTCTTTACTGATGTATAACTTTATAATTTTTTGGTTTTTAATTTTTTTTTGCTCAGAGCTATAGTGTGATTGCAGGCAAAAAGCAGTGAGTGCTGGTTAGGACCTCCTGTTCCTCCACCTCCATCCATACCTGTTCTGCTTTTTTCAGGCTGAATTTACAAGCAAGTTCAGCTTCTGCAGCAAAATTAAGTTAAGCCAGAGCCAAATCTCTCAGGGCTGACAAAAGGGAGATTCTAGAAGGGAAGCAGGCTGTTTCTTGCTTTGCCAAACACACACTGATGCCTCTGTAAGGAGCAGAGAAGACTGAGGGGTCTGTCTGCATCAGGGAGGCAGAAGGTTTGGGAAGGCACCATCTGTGAGCTGGGAGAGGGAAACCCTGGGGACTGAGGTTGAGAGTAACTGCTGTGGTGCCCTGGGAAACAGCTTTGGTTCTGTGCTAATTGCAGGGAGCCCCAAGCAAAGAAATGGGAATTCAGTTGGGGGTTTCTTGGTTGTTTTGGGGTTTTTATTCTGTTTGTTTATTTGTTTGTTTGTAGGGATTTTGTTTTCTTTTTTGAGAAAGATGATTGTTTCTTTCCCCAACCAAAGCAGTGAGTGGTCTGTGAGAGGGAGAAGAGCCCAGCCACTTGGAGGGCTTTTCCAGGAGGAAAACTCTGGCTGTGGAAAATCCACGAGTCTCAGAACATGCCAGCTTGGGAGAAAAAGAACAAGCTTTGCAGAAAAGCTGTGGGCCACCGAAGGGTGAAGCCCAGCAGAGGGCTAAACTCCCAAGTGTTAATGGAGTTTTCCCTGTTGTTTTTGCCGTTCTGGCTGCTTTTGCACCAGTGCTCCATCCCCATGCCCTCCTCCATCTCGTGCGAAGCACATGCCATCTGCTGTGGTGATTATGTCAGGAGCTTGGCAGCTGTCTTCTCACTTAATTGTCCACATTTCTCAACATGTGCTTCCTGCAGCAGATTGGAGCAAGGGCTGTGCAGGCTGCTTTGGGGTGTCTGTGTGGATGGAGGGTTCCCCACGAGGTGCAGAGTGGGGCAGTTGGTGTCTGTTCACAAGATCTCTGCCTGGCACTCAGATCCCTGCCTGTGTGACTCCAGTTTGGCCCTGGATATGCTTTTCTGTCCATGTTTTATATCTGCAGGACTGCCTGGCTTGGCTCCTGTGCTGGCTATGGATTCAGACCTTCTCTCTGGAGGGTAATTTGGAGCAGGGGTTGGATAAGCTTCTCTGAGTCTGTTTTTCCTTTTGGCTTTATGGAGAGCTGACACAAAGGAGCTGCCATGTGAGGTTTTGCATGTTGGGAAGTGTGAATACCCCAGGCTCTGACTGCTGCTGTTCTGGGAGCCACTGCTTTCCTCCTGGGACTGTGTAGGACCCTGGCATGAACAGTGGGAAATAGTTTATGGATGGGTGGTAAAACTTTTAGAAATGAGGTGTCTGTAGCCAGCATTCATCTCTCTCTCTAGAGATACAGATTCTCTGCCTTAAAATTTTTTAATCAATCCCTAAGAATAAAACTTCCAACCCCTTGCACTTTTGGTTTTTTTGGTGGTGAAAAGGGGTTTCTGATTCTACATCAAAGTGACCCAAGAGGGCTTCAGGGCAGCCAGCACTTGGCACTAATCCATGAAGGGATGCAGCTGTTCAGCCAGTTCTGAGTTTGTCTTTTACCTGCAGGAGGGCTTTGCCACATCCTGCAAGCTCAAAATCCCAAATCTCTTCTGAGTATCCCCACAAGCACTGCTCTTTTCTCAAGTGTGAGGAAAGTGTGGTCATTTTTAAATAAGCACCTGGCTGCACACCAAAGCCCTGCACTCCTTGTGTGACATTTCACTCTGTAACCCCTCAACTGGCTTGAAGTATTTAACTAGCAAAGATAAGAGAGCGAAACAAAAAGCCTCTGGAGTTAAGGTTGATAAGGAATTGCAGGGGAGGTGTTTGCAAGCTGCAGTCACCACTGTGAGATCAGCTCGGCTGGGTAGGCTGACCTGGGGCAGACAGGAGATGCAGAAGCACCAGATGTGAAGAGTGTGGAAGGAAATCAGGCAAAAATGGTGCAGGATCTTGTCAGGCATGTTGAAAGCTGGGAACAGAGGAAGATCTGTTGGGTGTTGAATCTCACTTTGGGGTTATGAAGTTCATATTATTCAGTTGCTTGTGTTGATTCCCATGCTGGGAAGAGTACATGGCTCTGTGGCAGGACACTTGTGCTGCCTTGTTTACCTTTTCCTTCTAGAGTTGCAAGGTTCATGTCCCAAACCCAAAACCTGAAGGTTCTTTTCGGAGTGAAGAAACCACTAGCAAAGTGTTTGGTGTTCAGCCTGTGTCCAAGCTGTGCTGCAGGGTGGTGAAATGAGTTTGTTGTAGTGCTGCTTCAGGGATGGTTCTCATCACATCAGCCTGCATGGGAAATGTTTAGATAACAGGGAGAAATTCTTCCCTGTGAGGGTGGTGAGGCCCTGGCACAGCTTGCCCAGAGAAGCTGTGGCTTTTCCATCCCTGAAGTGTCCAAGGCCAGGTTGGACAGGGCTTGGAGCAACCTGGGACAGTGGAAGGTGTATTTAATGGTCCTTCCAAATCAAGCCATTCCACGATACTATGAAGGAATATCAACCCAATGTGCTTTGATCTGTGCTAGGTTTTTTTGAGAGTGGGGATCTCAGAAACATTAAGTCTTCCATTGATTTAATGTGACCTCCATCTGACAGCATGTCTTGCCCTCTCACAGTAAATTGAGATCTCTTTGCAACCTTTCCCTTTAGGACAGCGAACTCCTGACATTCAACATCTCCAGGCACCAGTCCTGGTGGAGTGAGAATGGCCCTGGCTGTGTGAGGAAGGAAGCTTCAATGTCTGGCATCAAGGGGCTGGATAATCACTCCTACATCTCTGTCATCGGCTGTGCCCTGGAGTATCGCTACATCGAGGTCATGCACAGCTCCTTCCAGATCCTCATTGCGGTGAGTCCTTCTCTGAGGAGGAGAAATCCCTGAGGAGATGCTGTTTGGTTTTATTTTTTCCCAGGCACTGAGGTTGGCTTGGATTTTCCACCGCTTTTTGTATCGTCTGATTGCAAAAGCCTCTGTAAATGTGTTTTGTTTGATTGTTCTCTCTTACAAAAAAAAAATATTGCTTGGAAGAATTGGAAATGGGTATCAGCAGCCTGTTGGCTCTGTGCAACCAAACATTAACAAATGGTTCTGTATCCCTGTTGGGGTGTGGGAATTGGTGTTTTGACAAGGACAGAGACCCTTCTGGAGGAGGGTAAAGAGAAAAGTTTTGACAGGGCAAGAGGAAATGGAATCAAATTGCATTGGGTGGGTTTAGTTTAGATACTGGGGACAGTTTCTGCACAGAAAAGGTTGTAAAGCACTGGAACAGACTGCTCAGGGAAGTGATGGATTCACCACATCTGGAAGTGTTCAAGAAGTGTGTGGATATGGCACTTGAGGACATGGTTTAGTGATGGATGTGGTGGTGATGCTGGGTTGATGATTGGCTTGATCTTAAAAGGTCTCTTCCAACCTTAACAATTCCATGTTTCCGTGAAGGATTGCTCTTATTCCCCATGGCTCAGTGATGGGTAGTGGAGCACATATGTGCACATTTGTTGTGAAGAATCTCCAGAAAATGGAATCAACTTTTAGGAGGCAGTGAGCAGCACATTTTCCTTCGGCTGACACCCAAGATACATTCACTAATTGTTTTCTTTAACTCTTTCGTCATCAAAGTCTTCCTCGGGCTTTGGAAAGTACTCTGCAAAAACGCAGCGTCCTTAACTCTGTTCACTGTTGTTTCTCACTTGTCTGTGAAATTACCTGAAACAAAATGTCCATTGTGCCCCTCGCTTTGGTGGGGCTCTTGCATTTTGTAGCTGCGTTAGAGTTAACAGCCCACATCTCCAATCTGCTTTGGGTTGTTACTTTGGGGTTAATGGCTTTAATTGCAGCCTGAATTTGTGAACCATTCACGTTTGGGCTTAAAAAAGAAAGGCAACTTGCCCTGTTTAAATGTTGAAGGATAAGAAACAGAGATATTTCACGTTTCTGGAGTGCCAAGTACTTCTCTGCACGTTTTTGGTGCAACTTTCCACTGTCCTGATCCTGCATTTCCTATTAGCTGGGATGATGTGTGTGACACACTGAACTGCAGGGAGGAGGGAAGGCTCAGTCTCCTTGCTTGCCATGCCACAGAGAAGAGGCAGAAGCTCCTGTTTCCTGAGCTGGATGGGCTCCCTGGCACGTGTGCTGGCTCTTAATATTCCATCAATTCTCCTTCGGGGAAAATGATCCGCATGAAACTGTCTGTGAGTTGTTTCCGTGGCTGTGTGTGAGAAAGGCAGACCTGTGTGTCTGGGAGAACAGAGAAACCTTTCCTGTCTTTCAGAAAGGGCTGTTAGGTGGAACAGGATTGTACCTGAGTTTGGGGAAACAAGGACAGGCTTTGCAGTCAGAACATCCTTTTTGAAAGCACGGAGGTTTCTCACTCTGAGCATCCTTCCTGAGCTGGCACAGCCCCTGTGCCCTGGGCTAGAGGTTGAGCCAACACATGGTCCTGAGTTTGTTTGGAGTAGATCTTTGGGTTTTGGCAGCTTACTGAGGCACGTGGCCCTGGGCTAAGTGATCACACTGATATATAGGACTCTGGCAGTGGCTTTTCCTTTGCTTCTGACAATATTCTCTGAGCATCTCCAAAACAACACTAAGGGCCAGATGGGGAGACAGAAGGGAAATATAAGACAAAGTAGGATTTAGGGAAATATTTTCTCTTTGTCCCTGAGATTTAAGGTGCAATAAATTTTTGAATCCTAAACCCTGGAAATGGAGTTAAAACACTTGTAGGCAAGAAACCCCAATGGGCTGAGCTGTGCAGTGAACAAAATTTCTACTTGTCCTGTAATAAAAGCAGAGTGTTGAAGCCCCAGGTCTGTAACTGCTGCTGGGTCTGAAATGCTCATATAATTTTATCATGTAGTGGGAGAAATGGAGCTTTTCCCCTCTGCTTTGAGGTCAGGCAAAAAGTCTTCTTTCTCCCTCAGACCTTGCCTGAAAGCAGTCAGCCAGTTCTCTCCCTTTCCTCTCTCTGAGGGTCAAACTCTTTGATCCCTGCCAGTATCTTTTTCTGCTCTCTTTATCTCACTTTGAGGCAGGTTTTATTACAGGCAGCTGTCCCCAGAGTGCTGGCAGGTACAGTGCTGCAGACAGGCAGGGACACAGATCAATAGTACAAAAACACAACCTAAAGGCTCAGGGGATGCAGCAAGAGACACGACCTAGTTCCCTCCTTGTCTGAGACCAGAATAGTCAGTTGCCTGTTAGGAAGGGCAAGGGACAGGCAAAACTGTGCTTTCTGTAGTTTGTTTTTGCTTTGTCTAATGTTTTTTAGAAGTTGTGAGGTGGTGGCGTGTGTTCTGCTGGTTTTTACCCCAGAGACAGCACTGTGAAATCCACGCTCTTTGAATTTGCAGTGCCCAACTGTGAACACTTTATTTTTTTCTGGAAGTTCCAATTCCTTGAGACTACTGAGGGACTGTACTGCAGTGTTGTGTACTTGAGGCAAAGCTCCCTGAATTCAGTCTTGCATGCCAAAGGAGAGGGAAAGCAAACCTGGACCCATATGGCGAGCACAGTGTTGGCTGTCAGCTTGACTCCTGCTGATTATATCATCCTGCTCCTGGGCATACATTTGAGGATACATAAGGTCTCAGTCTGCTTTTGCTCAGAGCTTGTCTGTACTCCTTGAAGGCAAAAGCAACTCCTTTAATCTGGAATGTAATCAAACTTGGGTATGTTAGTCACCACTCATGATACAAGTAGCTGTAGGGAGCAATAAAAAAATCTTTCTCAATGCTTTAGCACCAAACACATCAGAGGAAAAAGCTTATTGTGGCAACATCTAAAAGTCTGTCCTGGTATAGAAATGAACTGTAAAAGTAATCCTACCAACTCAGGTAAGAAATGCAGCAGCAACTACTTCGTCAAGATAAGAATCTGCCTTGCTTTTGCCTTAGCAAGGATTAATCTTGCACATCCCCAGCTCACCAGCCAGCAGGGAGAGGAGTGATTCCCAGTTCTGAAATACCTGGCATAGCTCTGGGCTGCCCATATGGTCCTTCTGGGAGTGGGGAGGGTTAGGCTTTTCCTGAGGCTCCACTGAATGGGGTAGAAATTGGAAATGTCTTCCCAGCCGCCAGAACTCGCTGCCTGCCTGTCTGTTGTTTTCACTCAGACTGACAGGTTGGAAGGTTCCCAGGAAGGCAGCAATGCAAGCCTTGACAGCAGATGTTATGTGAGAACCAACGCACAAGAGATGCCTTGCTCTTGGCAGAAGGTAGATTTTCAGTGGTTGTAATTGCATCCAAAGAGTAAAGAAGGTCAAGGAATTAAAGGATTTTGATTGCCTCTCCTTGGCTATCTGGTCACAGCAGCTCTTTCACGAGGTGGATTTCTGCTTTCTCACGGCAGACGTCTCTTCATTTCCCCCTCTTGCACTGATGACAGTGTGCACACTTCATTAGCTCTGATTAGAAGTGAAACCTAGAATGCATCTGCCCTGAAGGAAGAGACTTTGCACCTGTTCTCTGTGGTGGAAAAAGCAGTGGCAAATTTGTCTATGGAGAGAAGAGTTGGAGAATCTTCACTAGGACAGAGGTAGACTAAAGCTCAGATCTTACACAAGCAACAGCAACACCTCCCAAAATTTGCCTTCCCATCCTTTGTGTGTTTTGCACACTGGCAGCCAGCTGCTCCCTTTCTGCAGGTTTTTCTCTAATTTACTCTTTCCAGCTCCACCACCTTCCTTCAGCGCTGCTGTTTTACCAACAGTTTCCAACTCCATTAAAAAGTTAACTTCAGAGGACTGAGGGGCAGGGGGATGTTCAGACATATGTTTTCCTCATTCCCTCTGGGCACACTTGTCTCTTGCTGTCTTTCCCGCTCTGTTTCTTTGCCTGCAGAGGGTTTGGGACACCCCAGCTCCATCCCCTCTGGTTGGGCAGCGGGTACATTCCCAGGCTGACAGGCTGACAGAACACACCTGCCCACAACATGTGTTCCTAATAAAAAAGCTTAATCGGATCCTTCTGCAGCTTGGAGAAAGCTGGTACTGAACATGCAGAACAAGCAGAGAAACAGCAGCAGAGGCTAAAGCCCTAGAACATTCTTTGGGGAATTAGAGCAGTGGCTTAGTGTCATTTTACATCGCTGACGTTTTCCCTCCTCTCCCACCTCCCTGGTGGAATTTGCAAAGATCTAAGAATTGTTGCTATTTCCCTGGGGTACAGAGCTTAAACTCCTCCTTTCTGTTGAAATCAGCAACCAAGATTGCACTTGGAGCAAGGGTGAAATTATTTCAAGTTCTTGGCCTCTGTGAAGTTTCCTGTTCTGTGTTAATTGCTGATAAACTGGGTGATGTTTGGAACATCATTATCAAAGATGCAGTCAGAAGGAAATTCCTGGTGTCTGGTGGAGTCTGCTCATTCCACACTCCAGCAGACTCTTCTAGTGGAAAGGACTGGACAAAATGAGTCGAATATCTCCTCTGTATCTATATTTCATTCATAATTTATTCCAAAAGTGAGATGGGTATTCCTGTGAATTCAGTTAATCCTCGAGATTATTTAATTTGAGGTTATTTAATTACAGATGAATCCTTTAGAGTATTTAATTACAGTTTAGGTCAGCACATAAAAACCTGAAATTCATATTTATGTTGTATATCTCTTCCCCCCTTGCCACTGAAACTCTCCTGTTCTGGCCAGATCACGAGACAAAGCCTCTTTGAATAAAAAGTTCCATTAAATAAACAAGCTTTTTATTGACGAAACTCATCTAAAGAAGGAATGGATTATAAAGTCAATAATAAGTAAATTTTAAAGACTAAGCAGATAATTTTGAAACAAAGCCATGAGATGAAAGAAATCAGAAAATCCTTTACTCCAATGGAGCTGGAATTAGAGATTTAGGGATGTTCACTTAATTCACTAGCTTTTGGTTGGTTGGTTTGTTTTTCTGAATGCAAGAAGTCACCTTAGTCATAAAGTGAAAAACGTATGGGGTGAGCAGGATGATGGTTGAGGGTTATGGGGCATTAATTTCTGTGCAAAACAAACTTCCTAAGTCAATCACATTGCTCGGTGCCTCTGAACCGTGAAAAATGTCCAGAGCTTTATCAGGTTTGCTGTGACAGTACAGCTGATAATCACTCACAACTCTGCCCATAAACTGGGCAGGTAAATCATTTTCATTGTTAATTCTATCAGGAGTTCCCTGACACAGGTATCACAATAAGATTTGTGTCTACATGTTGTAGAGTATAATAAGGGTGAGTGGATTTAGGGCTGCCAGTTTGCATGGCTGTTAACCCAAAGTTCCTACTCTGAGAGGTGATGGGAAATCTGGGGAGGGAGAAAACCATCCTCGAGTTCCCTTGGAATCAGGGTGCATATTCAGGATGTTGTTGCTTGGATATTTGTGTGTATGTAAATTGCATTATTTGACCCGATGTAAAAGGCTGGATCTTCATAAAAATGCTAGAGCAAAGCACAGAGGAGGTGTGTGACCACACTCCTGATTTGTTACCTTGGCAAATGCATTTCTGCTGGAGAGCAGGGTGTGCAGACGGCTGGTTGGACATCTCATGGGATGCTGGGATGTGCAGAAAGCACTCAGTTTTTCCAAGAGCATCCGGGTCAGTCCCGCAGCCCAGGGAAGGTGCTCCGGGGAGCCCTCGGGGCTTCAGCACCACGGCCAGAGCCCGGGCCGGGAGGGAGTCTGCAATCCTTTGGGTTGGGAAAGCTGTCCGACATCATCGAGCTGCCCCAGCACTGCCCACCCCACCACCAAGCCATGTCCCCAAGTGCCACATCTGCTTCTTTTTAAAATCCCTCCAGGGGTGGAGTTGTAGTGAGCAATAAGGTCATTCCTCAGCTTCCTTTTCTCCTGAGCCCCCTCAGCTATTCCTCAGCTATTCCTCATGAAACTTGTGCTCTGGACCCCTCCCCAGCTTTGTTGCTCTGACCTGCCCAAAAACTGCCACAACCTTAAGGAAAAAAAAAATATATGCTTCAGGTATTATGTTAGCACAGTGCAAGCAATAGGAGAGAGGAGAAATCTCTGATATTTGGAGTGTTTCGTTCTGCTTTGTCTACCTTTAAACAGTAATAGTTCTACTCTGAGACTGAAACTGTACCTTTCTAAAAGGCAGCAGGTACAATTAGATTGGCCACTGCATGTGGCCAGAGGATTTATTTTTCCCTGTAGCTCACAGGAACTTAGCCTGAAGCAGCCTTGGTTTCAGAAGTGCACAGCAGAGGAATGAGGGAATCCTCAGAGCTACTCTTCCTCCACTAAGGTTCTGGGATGAGCTCCCATGAGGCTCACCCAAGAGGAAAGGAGCCAGCTGCCTTGTCTTTCAGGTGATAATAGAAAAACTTCAAGGAAGAACAGGATTTAGTGATGCTACAAAAACACTCCATTTCCTCCCAACAAGGCGCATTTTGTCAGGGAGAGCTGGAGAAACCACAAACATCGTATAACTCCCCAGCAGAAATCTCATTATCTTGCCTTTTGTTTTCGGGTGTGATGTATTTTTCTGTCATATTAAAAATGAATGGACTCTACTTTTCAAGCCCTCCCATGCATCATTCTGTCTCCTCTTGGAGTGAGTCACTGTGTGTTACAGGCTGACTCTTGTTCCAAGGAATTGAGTGCACAGTGGAAAACAATTACGCCTCACAATAACTTTACTAACACAGTTACTGTCAACCAAGATCTCGCTAAGCGGGGTGTTATGTAAAGATGTAAAATGAAGGATGGAGAGGATATTTGATTAACAGGAAGGAGGCAAAGCAAAATAAGACCCTGCTGCATCTGGAATGCTTAAGTCCCATAGTAGCAGGAGTTTGTTTCTCTGTTTAGGCTGAGGAACACCTCGATACTGAGGCTGAAGGAGGCAGCTCTGATGATTTGGAGATTCCACAGTCTACCAAGTTACTAAAGATTTTGGTGTCTCTAAACATTTCTGCCAGTACACTACCATTTTTATGGTTAACTACTTTTCTGTCTAATCTGCACAAAAACTACTCCCCCTCTTATTGGTAATTTGCCCCATCTAACAGGAATGCTAAGCTGATGAGTTCCTGTCCTTGAAACTCTGTGTCTCTCCTGTACACAGCTGTCTGTCTAAACTATTCCACAAGGCCCTCTCCTGTATCCCCATCTCTTCTTACAGAGTTAACACAGCAGTTTCAGTTTTAACAAAGCCAAGCTGTGTTCTTACCAATCATTCAAGCAGCTGAAGGTGCTACTCTGAAGGTGATGATGGGTCTTGTGAGTTTTCCTTCTTTCCTTTTTCTTTCCTTTTCAGTGCCTTCCCTGACACCTCCACCTGCCCCCTGCCTACAGCAAACAAGGCTTGGCTCCACAGTGACAGAAATGCTGCCAAGCTGAGTGTAAATAGTGCCTGCTGAAGTTGTGCCCAGTGGGTTTTGACCAGCCCTGCACTGCCTGATGCTGAAATGATGTCTTCTCTCTGTTTTCCAGCTGGTGGGCTTTGTGTACGCCTGTTACGTGGTTAGTGTTTTTACAGAAGAAGAAGACAGCTGTAAGTATTTATCAACAGATCGCTTGGCAAAGGTTTTGGTGGATTTTATTTCTCTCTCAGATGTTTGTCTGTCAGGGCTGAGCTGCCATCAGACTTCTTTCCATCTCTGCCTCTGTGTGTTGGGCACTAAGTACCTCTCAAGGATCAGCTATTTTTACAGTGAGGGTTTTTTTTCCTCGTGTCACTCTGTGTTGGATGCTGTAATTCTGCTACACTTACAGCACAAAAAGAGATTGGGTTTGCCTTCTCAGCTGGACTAAGCTTTAGAGAAACCTAGCAGCTGCTTCTGTTCCCAAGCCCATACAGCCTAAGAATAATGTCTCTGAAATATTACTGCTGTGATTAAAAGCACCTACAACAAAGCTTTCAGCCCCGGGCTCAAGTGGGAGACCTGCTGAGTCTCATGTGCCACAAACTGAGGATGAAGCAGAGAGTTCTTGCCAAGAACCAATCTGACCACTTAATTTAAGAGCAGAGGAAGTGCTTGAATTATGAGGAGGAGGAAGGAGGCAGCTCCCTCGTGTTGGGTACACAAATCTCTTTGGTGACATTTGGTCACTGTGACACGTGTCAGGGCAGAGACTCAGGCTGTGAGCCTTTGCAGGTATCCAACTGGTCCTGGATTACTTTGCCTCTCCAAAACTCCCTTTGAGACTAATAATTTTACAAACAGCATAATGGATGCAAGAGTTAAAATAAATGCAAAGTGTGATTTGTTTGGCAGTGTGTTGGGTCTAGGCCAGTTTACTCCAGCACAGGCTCTGATCCAAAGGTTTTACATCCAACTATCAATTCTTTTAAGGCATTGATTAGGTTTGAGCAAGTAGCTTTGTTGTTTTAAAGAGCAGCTGGCATGGATGAGAGCTGGAAAACAACAGCTTTGAACTGAATATTTGAAAGTATATGAAGAATGTGTTTTCATAGGAGCAAGAGGAGATGCATTACTTATCTGCCTTGTCCTTATGTTTTTTTCTTCCTTCCTTCCTGGCTGAACTCATTCTCCTGGCTTTATTGATCATTTCTTTAGAGCTTGGCAGTGCACTTAGAGAAGGTGCTACATTATAGTAATATTTTTTAAATTAGGCTATAGCTCTTCTATTAGCTAAATAGCTCCAGTTCTGAGCCCCTGCTGAATATTGTAAAGCAATAACTTGACAGAACTCATTTTTATACTAGGGATGTGTTAGGAGAGGCAACAACATGGAAGGAAGCTTTATCTAGGAAACACAGAGCTGTTAATTTCAGAATATAATTTTTTCCCTCACTAACAAATTCACTTTCCCTCCCAGTTTCCCAGCTTGGAGTTAAAATGCCAGCTTGAATAATTAACAATGACAAACCATCAATATTTCACACTCACAGGGGTAGATCCTTCCAGTGACCTGAATAAATTTGAGCTGCGTTTTAATTTTCTCTTCCATTTGTGGTTTCCTTTAAATGTTGCTTTGATATGCAGCATGAAGTAATTATAAGTGCTGAGGCACATTAATCAGGAAGCTCATGCTAACGTGATTTTCATGAGAAAACACAGCAGTAGGGATCTACTAATGCTGAATTGTGGGCAAGAATATTTTAGCTGTGCTAATGCACACTTAGGAACCACACTTAGGATTTTTTAAGTGTTGTGGATTTTGAGTGCCTTAATGCTTGGGTGTTCACATGATAAGACTTGTGTTTGTTCAAGGTACTAGAAAGTTCCGTAAAACTGCAGTTCTTTAAAGTTTCCCAATTTAGGCCTTCCACAACTGAGGTAATAAAGTTAATATCTTGATTATTTTTTTTTTTAATTGCAGCCTGTTTTGATTTTAAAATACTCAAGTGCTTTCAAAAGTGGCTGAAAAAAAGGTATAGTTTCACTGAAACTATGTGGGAATTATCCCCTCAATTAACTTAGAACCTCTATAGATTTCATCCATTAATTGACAGTTGCTCCAAAATCACAGTATCAGCATGAAGCTCTCCATCAATATGGAATTTGTCAGGATCTGTTGTCTTTAAACTTCTAAATACTTTTTAAGAAATTTGGGGTTTTTTGCATCCAATATCCTAGTAAATACTTTTTTCTATTATTTGATCAGTAAAAAACCTGATTTTACTGATTTTTACCTCTTCAGCTTAAATTTAAAATAATAGTGCCACCTTCAGGAAAGAAAAATCAACAGGCACTTATATAGTTAATAAGACTCCCCAGTTATTTTTAAATGGCACTTGGACAGAATGGCTTTCACACTTCCATACAAAATGCACTAACTTGGCACCAAAAACTGGTCCAAGCTGGGTCTGTTTTAAAGGGTTTTGCAAGGGCTGCGAGGTCAGTGACAAATCACAGCATCTCACACCCTGGCTGTGCTGGCCAGCTCTGTGCTGCAGGCTTGGCCTGAGCTCCAGGGAACTGAGACAGGCTTGGAAAATTCTTCTCTGGTTACTAAGGGAATTGTCACTTAAAACTCTCCCCGCTGAGTTACGCTGCCCTTCCGTGAACGCTGGAGAAGGGAAGCATTGTTCCTATTTGTACACAATTAAAAGAAATTGAGTTGGCAGAGGGGACGTGAAAAACACCAGAGCTGGAGATAATGAGGTGGTTGCGGTTTTCCAAAGCTGCTGTTGTCTTGAAGGAAAGACAAGTAGGGCAAGAAAATTCCCACTTCACTCTATAACCTTCCCGGGGGTTGCTGTGCTGCCAACTTCTGCCTGGCGTTTGCTCAGCGGTTGTTCCCCAGCTTCCTCCCCTCTCGTGTGCACTCACAGCTTTCTGGCAATACCCAGGGAGGCTTTCCTGGAGGCTTTTGTTTGCTTTGCTTTAAGTTTTGTGTTAGCTGAATCTCCTCTTTGGCACGCTTGCCCATCCCAGGAGATCCCAGAAACCCATACCTGAAAAGAATCATTTTTCTGTTCTGTCATTAATTTTTGTGTTTATGCCATGACATGTACCAACCCTTTCTTTCCATTTCCTTTCAACTTTCTGGCCATGTTTGTTTGTTTATTTGAGTTTCGATTTTTTTTCAGTTGATTTCATTGGTGGATTTGATCCATTTCCTCTCTACCATGTCAATGAAAAACCCACCAACCTTTTGTTCAAGCAGACATACCTGTAAGTATCACCTGTGCTAAGAGACTCCATCTGCTTCTTGGTTTCATGGCTCAAGGGTACCACAGGTTTGGGTTTTTTTCCTCCTTGCAGGCTGATTTCTCCAACAGGCTTTTCAGACATGTAAGGAATGAACAAATGGACACCAGAAAGGGGGAAGCTGCCCTTTCTCAGCTCCAGAATGATTTTAAATTCTGTTGTCTACAAGAACTGAGCCTTCCATGTGTGGGGCAGCCCAAGAGTTCAGCTGAGGGCAGGGAGCAGAAAGGGGAGTTGTCCACAGCAGCTTCTCTCAGACCAATAATGAAGAGCCACTGTTGAATTCCCATTTCTGTCCCCGAGGCACAAGATCACAATTCCACTCTGTCCACTTCAAAGCTGCTTCTTAATGAGATTCTCAAACACAAAGGCCAGTTGTGTCTGTTGAAAGCAGCAACAAGATCTGGTTTTATATTCTTTAAATTGATCTGCGAGAGGCAGTTCAACACAGGGAAGTATTTGAAAGCAGCTGCTGAGGGAGGCTGTTTTTCAGGAACAGTGTTACCAGAGGAGAAAAGAAGGATGTGAGGGCTAAAGGAAGAAAAACTTCCCTCAGGTAGATGGGTAGATATGCCCCTCTAATTCCATAATGACTTACTGCCCACTTTGTCACTGCAGCACAAATCAGGAACACAAGAAATTTTTGCAAAGCCATTGAATTCCCTGTAACTTTGGAGGTTCTATAGTGTTATTACAAGGGATGCTACAGGAGATTAAATATTGATTTCGCTCTCATTTTGTGACAGCGGGGTGGAATTTCTCATAGTCTGCAGAAGCTGTGCAGCTCTAAGCAGCTCCCTGATTTACTAGATTGATACAGCTGAAGAAGCATCACAGTTTTACAGTACAGGGTTTGGGCTGCATTTTTTTTTCTTAAAACGACCAGTTCTGCTTGTGAAAGAAGATATCACTTATAAGTGCAGATTCTTACATTATATGGGGAGATTGTAATATGAAGAGAAGTTAGCAATGCAAAACTTTCCTCCAGGGCTGCTGCTGATGTCCACAGATAATTTTGTTTTTCCTCACTCCCATTCTTCAGCCCATCACTTCTCTGTTGCTATTTTCTGCCACTACAAAATAGTATTTCTTTCAGGCAAACAGGAAGTGAAAACAGCTGCTGAGCTGCAGATAATGTGACCCTCTAAAAATTTCAGCAGCCACCAAATAGCAATTTTTGTTTATGTGTTTCAGCCTTACTGTTGCCTTTCTTCCACATGTGGGAATGGGAGTGAGAGGAGGAAGGGATCATTGATTCCCAGTAATGGTGCCATGGAGTGTTGCAGGCTGGGGCACTGAGTGCCAGATGCCCTTGTCCTGCTGTGAACATCTGAACATCATTTAGTGATGACCTGAAGGCATTTTTGGTTTGGTTTTTTGTTTGTTTTTTGTTTACATCCTGTTCAAGATGATAAAAAAAAACCACAAATACATCCAACTGAGTTGAAGTTTACATTAACAGAAGAGCTAGGGGTCAGGAACATTGATAATGCACTTGGCTGGGCTGCCACACCTATCTTACAGGATCACTTTCCTCCATTCCCTAATGGAATTATCCTATTCACTCCAGTTTTACCTATCCTTTTCTGATGAGATCTCACTCTTTTCTGCATTTTTCTCCAGTCTGTCTTCTTCATCTCTCCAAACTTAGGAGTTTTTAGAGATCTGAGACCCCACAGAACAATGACGTGAGCTGCTAAATTCAGTATTCAAACTGTGCACCCCAGTTCTGGCCTTCAGCTTCCATCCACAGCACTGAAAGAAGTTCTTAAATACCTTTTACTCCTGCTAGGAGGAAAAAATATCTCCCCAAACTGTTACTGATAATATGTATTTCCATACCATAATTCAGTAGTGGTAACAGAATTCTTCACCACTTGATGGAAAAAAAAAGTATTTTTGCACCAATACCTGTGGAAGTGTTGGCCAAGCCAGCTTTGACATTTCTCATTTAAGTTGTTCTCTCCAAGCCCCTGCAGTACCTGCCAAGTACCCAGAGCATCCTGAGCACTTGTCAGCACCTCCTGCCTGCTGCATCCTTTCACTCTCCTGAAATTGTTCTCTGAATTTGCTTTGAAAAGCAGCACTGAGCAATCCCAATTATAAAGCAGAACAGCCTCAAAGCATGATTTTGTACGCAGGGTAGTGCTAAATCAAGAACCTGCTGGATGACAGGAGATACTCTCTATTTATTTCAAAGGTACAGAGATGAGCAGTAAATCTTCCTGCCTTTTAGGACTGTGGTTTTAAGACCAAGCAGTGAATTGCACAATTGTGAAGCTCCAGCCCCTCACACTGATGTGGCACTTCAAGTGCTACATCACATTAAGGGCTTAAGAACTTTAATTTTAGTTGAGTACCAGATTTTATGGACTTTCCTTTCCTCAGATCTACCAGTGGAAAGGGCCCTGTGTTAACTCAGGGTGTGACTTTTATCAGATGGAGACCTCAGTATTGACAGGGCAGCAACAGGAGGTATTGGTTAATTGAGGGATCTGAGGCTCCAGTTGGCAATGGCTCAGTTTAATGGTCCCTGATCAATCTTTTGTGGGGCAGAGTCTGCTGGCCGTGGGCATGGAGCAGCTGGGAGCATTAAAGGACTTGTCCCCATACAACAATCATCCCTTACTGTCTTAAAGTGTGATCTTCAATACTCCAATATGTATAAGAACACAAATAACATTGAGTTAAAAGGTCAAAATCCAAGACTGAAACACTGGAATAAGAATGAGGGGAAGGAAAACTCCTTTAGAATTGTTTTCCCACCTATCCCCTCCAAACTTTGACAACCAGAATAATTTACAAAGGAAACTTAGGAAAAAAAAAACCACTCTGTTTTGAAGAGAGAAAAAAAACCACAAAACAAAACACTTCTGCTTCTTTTTCTAGGTAGACTTTTTCCCAAACAAACAACATGAATTTGCAAACTCTTTTGATCATCCTGAAGCTTCATGTGTAAGAGGTGATGTTTCAGCCAAAACCATTCACTCACCTTTACTGCTGGCTCCCAAAGTAGATCTGCTTACCCTGCTGCACCTACACAAAAAGCACATCACTGCAATTCCAAGCAGCTCCTTTATTCTAGAGATGACCCTCAGGCTTTTTAAGTTCCTAACCAGATTTTGTGCAGCTCCAAATGCTGAGGATCCATAGATCTAACACTTGAGCCTAACTGCAGCATATTCAGGTCTGACATGTGCATAGCATTCTTTCCAGGCTTGAAGACTACTTTAACCACATTACTTCTGAGCTCTCAATTCTATTCCTCTTCTGTGGTCAGTCATATTTAAAAGTCCAGAAGAAGAAAAAAAAATTGTCCTCATTACTTCCACTCAATTTCTGTTGTATGAAGAAAGCAATTGAGTACTTGCTCCACATTCACATCCTTCCTTCACCTTTTTTTTCCCCCTCTCTCACAGGCCTGCGTAAGTGAGGAGGAGCCAGAGGATGGATAAACCTTGCACTCCACCAAAGGTGCTGCAGGAAACAGTCCCCTGGGGCCTGGATCTTTGGCAGAGGAAATGCAGGATGGTGAACTCCATTCCATTTTTTTGTTCCTTGTCTTCTTTTCAAACGCAATGAATGTACATCAAAGAATGGCCACGCGGTTGGTTTCTAATTCTCCAAGTGCCCTGACGAACCTTTCCTACCACAGCCTGCTGGCCCTGGCCCAGAAATGGCACAGGTCTAGAGAACTCTGGCAGAGCAAGTTCACCAAGAGCCTCTCTCAAGAGCTACAGCTGAAGGTGGAGCTGCTTCCTTGCGCCACGGATCCAGAAAGAAGGAAGCACTGCCTAACACCCTGGGACATTCCATGTTCTGTAGTTAGTTTCCTCCCCTTATTCTGAACAGAGCCTAAATCCCCTAACACAACTTCATCTCCTCCCTGCCTGGATAACACGAGGTGGGGGCTCTTTACACTTGAGTTACTTAGGCTTTTTTTGGGTTTTAAGTTATAGATGAGAACTCTTCCCTTCTCGCTCCCCACCCGTGCAGGACTCCCCTCCTCATTCTCTGTAGACATGGCAGTCAGTCAGCATTTGCCCTGGAGTTCAGTGCTCTGTGCCCTAACTCCTGTAATGCTCAACAGCTGAAAACTCATTACAGCCACCAGCTCTTCACTCAGCATGGAGCTTCACCCCATTTCAACCAGCCAAGCCACTCTTGGAGCAGCTGTAGCTTACTCTGGGTCTGCCCAGTTCATTACATTAACCCTGCTGCAGTCATATCCACAGCTGAATCCTGCTGCAGGACACTGGCAAAGGCTCAGGTTTTCATGGATCAGAGGTGGGTTGGCACCTGCCTTCTTCACCAAGAGCCACACCTATTCCATGGTGACATCCTGATGGAAGAGTTTTGTTTGTGACAGGTTTTTTGAGGGGAGGGAAAGGGCTGAGGGGGGAATGTGAGTGTAATTAAGTTGCATTAATGAGCTGCAGCAATTAATTAAAAAACCAACAAAACCATGTCAGTTTTGTTAGCTGTGTCTCCCAACATGTTAAGTGTCAAAAGCAGAGAAGGAGGAGTTGTCAGCCAGCCCTGGCATTTTTAGGCTGGTACTTCCAAGTGCTGTTGTAATTCATTGTCTTGCCTAATCTGTTTGGGATTTCTTGGCATTTTTTGAGAAATGCTTTTCAGGAGGGTCATGCTAGAAGCCATGCTAGGGAGAAGTGTGAGGGAAGAATTTAAAAAATAAAAACATTAAGTGCTAAATCAAAGACAAAATGATGCAGCTTTTTTTTTTGTTTGTTTCATTCCAAAGAGCCCAGGAAGCAAAATCCTCTTTTATAAACCAAAATGTATAAAGACTACAAGACTATAAGGACTTTATTTCTGTATCACACTCATTCCTATCTACCCAAATGATGCTCCCTGGAGAGGCAGAAAAAAAGTAGAAGAATACACATCTTCTATTCAAAGATATTTTCCCATGAAAGATTTCATTTGTTTGAGACTTTTTAAATTAATCTTCCTTTTTCTCAGACAGCACTGACTTCACACTTCTTGGTTTAATATGATTTCCTTTCCTCAGAGAGAGTATTATCAATCAGATACCAGCAGGTACCAAAATTCAGCACAGATGGTGGAGAAAGCACAATTTCAGCTCTGAACAGCTGAAATATTTCACTGGTAGTTTCAGGAAGCAATTCCTCCAGGTGGTAATAGGAGGGAACTTCTGGAATTATTTTGAAGTCTGCATGTTTTTAACACTACACATCTCCACCTCACCAAGCCCTGATGCCACTTTCACTAATAAAACTGATCAAAACCACTTGCCAAGTACTCTAAGGAGATAAAGCATCAAACTGTGCAGTTAACAGGATTGCCCCTTGGCTTTAATACACAGTGGTAAAGATCAATTAAATAAAAGTGAGATTACTGAGTAGCTTCAGAACTACCACTCAGTTGCCTTGCGTTCATTGTAGCATAAAGCACCAATTACTAGAAGTCAAATAAACACCAAGCCTGTATTCAGGTAAGTCTAAAGTATGCAGAATCAATGACTGCCATAAATCATAAGGGGAAAAAAAAAAAAAAAAAAAAAAAAAATCAGCCTGAGAAGAAGCTAAGCTAATATGTGACCATATTCCACACTTAATTACCTCCTCCAGTTTTCATTAGCAGAGCCATTCATCCTTCATGCTCTGAGAACTCCTCCTCCTGGTCTGCTGGTGCTAGACCCACTCTGAGTGCCACAAGGTGACACAGTGACCCTGTTGTGTGTGAGGGCCACTCCAGGCCACCCCATTCCATCCCCAGCATGATCCTGGAGCAGCTGAAGGCTGTGCTGCCCTGGGTTTCCCTTATCTCCAGTTCCGGAGTGCCCTCTGTTGGGGACATTGCTGGAGATGCTTCTCGCCAAAGAACAATTGGGACCTGTTTGGGAAGAGACATTTCCCCTAGGGAAAAAAACAGCTCCTCCCTTCCTGATGTGGAAAAACCAGAGTTTTCAAGGTGTTCAACAGGAGAAGCCCCAGAAAAAAGCTGGTCCATTTCCAGCCTTGCTTAGCTTCCAGTCACACTGAGTTGAGTTTGGGAGCAAATAACACTGTTCCAGCACTGAGCTGGTGGTGTTTTCCCTTCTCAGATTAGCACATCCATTTAAACTATAAGCTTTTGCTGTATTTATAGAGGCAAAACAAAGCCAGTGATACCTTGAACCCAGACAGCACCTAATTTGGCATGGTGGTGACATTCTGTTCCCTAGGAAAGCTGCTGTCTGGCACAGACCCACCCCTTCCTTTGAGAGTTGCAGAGTTTAAACCACTCAACAAGTAGTTTCTCTCATCTTTACCAAGAACTGCACTGATATTCCCTTCTTCTGAAGGCAGGGATGAAGAGAGCTGCCCTCCCACATGATCTAGGGATAACTGACACCTTAAAAGTTGCTCAAACTAATGGATGGTAAAAATAGTTGCTTTTCTTACTCATGCCCATGTAGCACTGAAGGACAGATGTGATCTACAACCTGATTCCCTCTAACATCTTAGGACACCACCACAGCCCTCCCCCAGCAGGGAATCTACTAGAATCAGATACTCAGACCTCTAAGTTAAACAAAGAAAACATTTTATTCCATGAAAAAGAACAGTTCACTTTAAAAAACATATTTCCTTTCCCTTCAGTTAACAAGGGATAGTATGGATGAAACTTACTCTCTTTGGCTACACGATAGAATATTCCATTTTAAATAAGAATCACCAGTTTAGCCAGAAAACAGAAGTCCTAAAAAGGTAAGTTTCCATAGGTGTTTTCTAGTGGGATAGTACCCAACAGCCAGGGAAGAGCTCCATAAGAAGCTTCCAGGAGAGCATTTTAGTGACCCTGAGCGAAGAGCCTTTCACTGGGGAGGTCAGCTGAGAGCAGCAAAGAGATTGGAGAATCAGGCCAGGCTTTTCCACTCAGCTATGCAAATTCAAGTATTACTGAAACATTTCATCAGTTGTCGAAAATTCAACAAAAAGGGGAGGGGAAAAATGACAGCAAAGAGCTCAGGAGAAAAAGGTAGATTCTCCCTCCCCCACAACACATTGCTGCTGAGTATCCTAGTCTCAATGGAATGCGTTTTGTATTAAAAAATACTCCCATTTTCAATCAAACTTACTGAAGGAAGCCCTAGCAGAATAATCTCTAGACAACTGCTAAGTAGTGAGAAGGAACTAGAGTCTGCTGAAAACAGCCTTTGATTTCAGAGAGCAAAGACCCACTTGAGAACACAAAAATGTGAAGAAGAATCTGTCAACAAAAGCCTCACTTTGGAAGACAAAAGAACCCAACAGTTTTTCTGGAGCAGTCCTAAAGCAAGATCAGCAAGAGTACATCAAACCAGCAGCTCTTCCTAGAAACATTGTGCATGGGAGGCACATTTAGAGAGTTTTTCACTTATGCCAAGCTACCCTGCAAATAAGATTGCTCCAGCATCAAACTATTGACTTATTCCCTCCCTCTGCTGAGTTATAGATGAGTTGTATAGACTTAACTTTGCCCTTAGGTGCAGCATGGCTCAGGACATGAAAGCTCTCACACTGCCCTGGATGACAGCTCTGCAGATGGGACACAGTCTCAAATTGAGGGCACATTCTCCACAAGCTACCAGGTGGCCACAGGGGACAAACACAACAGACACATCTTTGTCCATGCACACTTTGCACATCCTTTCCTCTTGCAGGCGGCGGAGCTGCTCTTCTGTGCTCAGCTGAGATTCATCTTCACCAAAAAAAGAAAAAAAAAAAAGCCCAAACTGTTAGTATTGTCACAGCTCCAGTGTGACAGTTGTGACAGCTTAGGAAGTCACTCTGCAACTTTCTCATTCCTTTGTTCAGACACTGAGTGTGAAGATGGCAAAAGTACCTCTCAGGCAAGTTTCATTCAAGCTGAAAAACTCCAGCTATTATAGACTAGCTTATCTACACAAGATTCAGCTTATCTACACATGCTGGACTGAGCAGGGACAGAGATCAACAGCATTCACTGTGCTAAATTAATTATCCTGATAAACTGGATTTTTTTTGTAGCAGCTGCTTCACAGGGGCACTCCAATCCCTGAATAAGGGCTCTTATGCTCAGGTACCACTCAAACTAGCACACAGTCTCCTTCAAAATTAAAAAAAAAAAAAAAAAAGAGTTAATATACTGACTATTGATGCTGTTATTCTAAAACTCTTCCCAGTTATGCCTAAGCTCAATTCCCCACCACTGCCAGCCCAGAGCACCTGATTCCTTTTGCTGCACAGATCGCATCTCTTGTCTTGATGTTCCAGAATCTCTCTGAGCTGCACCTGGATAACCAGAAAAGATGGTATTAAATGCTACCCCCCTTTATCCCTCTCCAGACAGTGCTGTGAGAAGATGAACTACCCTGGACCTCAGAAGCATCTGGTTAAAGATTTCTTTATTCAGCCTGGTGTAACTATTCCATGGTTTTTCAGTAGCTGTGCTAGGTAGCCTCCCAACCAAGGCCTGTCCACAGCACATTCTATGCTCAAAATTGGTTTATCTATCAGACAGCAAGAGCCATCAGCTGCTCGTTCCTGCTCCTGTGCTACTATTTAATTGCATCTTCAGTTTTGCGGAATTTTAGCTACAGAAATGGCAGACCATGCTGTGGAGACAGGAGCTTTGAAACTGCATCTTCAAGTAAACTTCATTTGGCAAACAGACTTCACAAAACAGATTACACAAGACAGAAGTTAGGGAAAAAATATATATTGTCCAGGCAAGAAGTATGGCTGTTTCTAATCAAGTTATTTATCCTGGTTTAAATAGTCTTGGAGTGATCATCCATCCTAGAAGCTTTGCTTCAGACAGCTGCCTCTGTCTGGATCAGATGTGAATTTATGCACAAGCCTCCACATTGTGGAACTGCCAGTTACTGCAGGTCTGAGGGCAGCAGGAAACACCAAGGACATCCCCAGCACAGCCCAGTGCAGGCAGACACAGCCACTGACACCCCAGGAACCACAGCTGCTCCAGGTTTCTTTAAATCAGAACCTCATTGCTCAGCCTCCCAAGGAAAAGCAGACTCTGGGGCTTTACCCCTCTGAATTCCAGCCCGGGATGAGAGAAGGCAGATCCTCAAGACACTCCCAGCAGTGCTCAGGGTGAGGTGAGCAAGAGGTTAAACACTTGCCAGCCCAGGTGAGAGTCAAGCCTACCTCTGCTTCCCCCTGCACAGCTGCTGGCCCCCCAGCCTGAGTGCAGCACGTCTGCAATCAGCTCCGACTCAGACTGGTAGAAAGTCCCACTCAGCAAAAATTTATTCTCTACCAGGTTTGCCACCCAGGTGGGGTCAAAGCCCATCTGCAGGACATTGTGCACTATGACACTCTGATCCTCAGAAGGATGAGCCAGCAATTTCCAGTGCCTCAGAGGATCTGTAAAGCAGTGAACAGGTACTTCACCAAAAAGGCAGAGCTTTGGGCAAGAAGTGTGCCATTCCTTGAAAGTGCTCTGCATAAAATGGCATTAACATTCTAGAACACTCCTCAAGCTATCCATATAGCTACATTAACATCCACTTTTTTTTTTAACTTCAAAAGCAAGTTAATCAAAACCAATTTCATAAAAGCCCAGGCATTTACTTTGGATGGTTCATTTTACTTTATCAGTGAACATAGTCTCCTGTGTTTGGCCTCAGTCCAGAATCCTTATCGCTGTTTCCACAGCCCAGAACTGAAGCCTCAGAACTGCTGTCATGAACACCAAGTGGAACATCCCAAATGAAGCCTCCCCTACCTCAATCAAGCTCAATCATTCATCAGTAACAATAGAAGTAGGGAATTCAGCTGGCAGTCTGATCAAAGGCTCAATTCTTGCTTGAGCTTATGGGAGCCAAATTTCACCTACTTACATTTCTGGCAGCAACTGATAAATGGGAATAATCCCCAGCATCAACACTTTCATGAACATCTAGACCCTCTACTGTTCTCTGGTCTCTTATCTAGCATGTGTAAATCATTGTAGTGAAAGACTTTACAGACAGACATCAACAGGAAGAACATGCAAAAGTCAAAGGTAAGTTAGGTAAGCACTCAAAACTCACATGATTATCCTGACTAGCTAAGAGTCTCTGGCCTCAGACTAAGATGTCTCACAAGAACAAGCAATTTTTCCTGAGCTAGAGACCATTTCCTAAAAATCAAAGCGAAACAGCTTCTAGGATATCAAAACATCCCACAAACACCATGTCAACA
Source organism: Lichenostomus cassidix (assembly GCF_008360975.1). Taxonomy (NCBI): domain Eukaryota; kingdom Metazoa; phylum Chordata; class Aves; order Passeriformes; family Meliphagidae; genus Lichenostomus; species Lichenostomus cassidix. The sequence continues at coordinate 5,716,776 of NC_139500.1, read as the reverse complement.
GAGGGCACAGGAGCTGGGCTGGGCTGGTGGCACTCAGACTACACCACTTTCACCAGAAAACACCATGGAATTACAGCACTGACCTTGGTAGGGAGAGGATTCTTGCTCAGTCTGATCCCAGGAATGTCTCTGAAAATGACAAAAAGAATGTGTTCAAAACTCCCCCATCTACCAAGACTAATCCACGACACACAAAATATTTGTGACTCACTGGAGCCAGCAGGGTGGTAGAAAATGTCGCCTGAACACTGCTAACAAAGTCTCTCCCCCTTGAGTGCAGTAAAAATTCACACCTGTGAGCAGAAAGGTTTAAATACATTATTACAGAGTCTCCCAAGTGAAAGTAGAATTTGAATGAGTAGACTTTTGAATTTGAGAAGCCAAGGGTGCTATGGGCAATGAGCAAAGTTTTATATATTCATTAAAGATTGGGTATCATGGTGTTTCTCCCCCCAACTTCTTGCACAAAGGTTGACAATGAAAAGCTCATGATCTCCTCCCCTTAATCAAATATTTTTTTTGGGCCCAAGATGAGCTCATTTGTAACATGCTATAGAACAGACCACAGGACTGTGATGAGAGCAGTGCACAGGAAAAACCCAAGAACTGCTGCAGAAACCCAAGGCTTACAATACATTTCTTGTACCTCCGAGTAGGAGTAAGGAAAGCTCTTCTTTGATGCCAAAGAAAGTAATTAATTGAACTCTTAGAGGTGAACTCTAGGGCAAATTAGAGAATCTCTGGTCTGAACTGTGCCATTCCACCTGAACTTGAACATTTTATTTTGCCTTTAAGGTGAATACAGAATATTTCTATTCTATGAAAGAGCATTATCAGTGTGAAACACATGACCTATCTTTTGGCTTTGCTCTGAGGGGTATTTGTCAACCAAGGCTGACTTACTCTGGATACCATTTGGCGTGTTCCCTCCAAGGATCATCTCCAAGGGACCAGCTCCTCACTCCTCCATCACAGTAAAAACACCTCACCACATCTCCTCGTCCTGAAAGGGAGAGCAAGGGATTATTTGATATCTGAGAGAAACTCAGCACAAAACACAGGCTTTGGACAGAAGAGATGAACACATGACAATTGACCAACACTGTGCACATTGTACAGTGACTCAGTCTGAGCTCCCAGAGCTGCAGCTGGTTGAGATGATTCCAGAAGGAGGTCACAAGCTAACAGGGAACATCCATGGGAGCACCTGAGCTCCATCCACATCCCCTCATCCAAACCCCCTTGCCTGCATATAGAGCAGAGCTGTAATTAGTTATACCTGTGAACATACTTTGATCACTAAGCACAGTCTGCTAGAGTGCAAATATTTTCTCTGACTGGTCAATTCAGAGATGAGTACTTCTTCAAACCTATTGCCTTACCAGCAAAGCTTTCTCAGAGGGAAACAATCACATTATATTGACATTCACATGTATGAGACTACGAGAAATATTGCCTATTAAAAAATATTTCTGTATTTCACATCAAGAGTCCTTAGAGCAACAAGCCACAGTGACAGCCAGATGGGCTGACAGGTTTCACTCAGATTTGGGGTTTTGAGAAGAAAAGACTTCAGTGCAAGACAGAGTTTATACAAAACATGACACACCAGGCAAGCTCAAGTTCTTTCAGAAGTGCAAGGAATAAATACACTCAGCAGATCAAGGCACACACCTTTCTGTCAGGAAAATATCTGTTTAAAACACATCATCTTTTCCACTCCTGGAAAGGGGGTTTATTTACTAGTGGATCCCTCAATACCCAAGCAGGAGTTAAATATTGAAATGAATTCTGCACAGCAGCAAATTAAACAGCGCAGGCTGAAGGAAGGATGTGGTTTTACACTACACTACACATACTTGCAAGTATTTGTAAGAGCAATAAAACACAGTGAAACTTTCAGATGTTCACTTGAATAAGAGTTGAGGACATTTCCCCAGAGTACCTACCTGTGTAAAAGAACCCTGCTCTAGCCAGTTGCTCGGGATGCATGACAGAATTTGGCGGCCAGTTCTCAAATGTAGACAGTCTCATCTCCTCTGTCACCATCTCAGGGTACTCTGGCTCGTTGGGCAGAGCTGTCTCCTCACTCACTATCCCCTGCAAGAGACTCAGGAACTGCCCATCCACAGTGTCAAAGATCTCCTGCAGGGACAGCATCTCCTGGTTGCCAACATCCTCACCGCAGACGTATTTGCAGGATGGGAAGAAATTCAGGTGCTCTATGATGGGGCAATCACCAGGTCTCCAGTCCTTCAGGACACCTCCACAGCAGAAACACTGCACTTCATCCCTGGGGCCCACATAGAAAAATCCAGCCTCCACCAGGTCTCGGGCAGACACCGGGGCAGTGCGGGGCCAGCGCTGGAAAGTCCTCATCCTCCTCGCCACGCTCCTCATGCTGGAATCAAAGAGCTGGCAGCGAGCAGCCCTGGGCTCAGGCTGCTCTGCTGGTGCTGCATCCCCCATGGCCCTGCTCTGAAAGAGAGGAGGAGAGAGCCCAGGGCAGTCAGCTGCATTCCCAGCGCCAGGCAGCACTCACCCCACGTTATTATTCCCCATCCCCACGCACATTCCAGAAAGCTCCTGGTCACAACAAAGCCCAGCTTGTTTCAGAACTGCAGCCCAGTCACAGACCTGGTGTTTCTGTACTTTGCTGTTGAACTTTTGCTGAGCTCTCACTGGTGTCTGGCAGGAAGAGCCCAGTGCTTTCCAAGCCCCTCTGCCAATTTATAGGGAAGATGGAACAGAGAAGGCAGGGAGAGGATAAAACCTGTGCTGCCTCCCAAGCTGAGCCAATCCAGCTTTTGGCATCTGAGCTGCAAGATAAATCCCCAGTCAGTTCACTCAGCTTTTAAACTAGCTTTAAAAGGGCTCTGCTTTTTTATTCCTAAAACCAGGCATGCCATAACAAAACAGAACAGCCACACCCAAACAAATAATGTCTCAATCTCCCATTTACAGCCACACACCAAACAAAGCATCAGTAGATTTTTCATAATATTGTCGTTGTAATTAAACAGTGAATATCTAGAAATAGCTCTATGAAAGAGAGCTTTCCAAGTCATAGCCTAAAATAATTAGGTGCAGTTTCTATGAGGTGGTGTCCTTAAATCAAGGCTTTTCTAGTTTTTGTCATTTTCTGCCTGTGCTCCTTCTGTGCAAGAGGAAGAGAGAAATTAAGGAAGTTTCCAAGTGCCTTTTTATCCAAGCTCTCATCCAGCTTTAGGTAACAGACATTCTTTGTGTGATTAAGCTGAACTGCAACTTAGCTACTGCTTCCAACAGTTTCCCCATGGATGGCAAAGACACTTTCAAAATGCATTACAAAAACACAGCTGAGAACCAGCAGCAACTAAAGCAGCTACACTAGAGGACTTCCTTGGGAGTGAAGGCCCTATGTATGTGACTAAGTAAAAGGTGCAATCAACTCTTTTTTTAACTAAGTGTCCTGAAAATCCCTTTACCCACCCAACTCAATAGGTGAGTTCATCCCAAGAAGTTCAGCAATCTCCTGGTTATCAGGGCTAAGCATTAGAAGCACACAGACCCCAAAACATCACAGAGAAAAAGGCTAAATCAAGATAAAAAATATAAATACACGCCTTAAAGTTTTTCAAGGCTGGTACAGCACATTAAGATAACAGATAATTACAGCAGTGCACTCCTTGAAATTGGCACAGTTAAATAAAAACAAGTGGAAACCACAGATGCAGCAGCTAAATACCATCACAGAGACCATGAGGGGCTTAAGAAACACTCAGGCCAGGGGCATCTCTGAAGTGCTATTCTTCTTAATTAAGTGCTGCAGCACATTTGGAGGGAAAAAAAAAAAAAAAAGACTTACAGGGCATTGTAATCACACAACCCACCGCCATCCTTCATAGGTTTTACACATTTAGTGAGATTTTAAAAGCAAACCCAAGCTTGCTCAACCACATGTCCATCACAGTAAAAGGTAGCAAGGAAGAGAACATCCATTAGCAACCAGAATTTCCTCCTATAACAGCTAAAAACAAAGTTGAAAGAAAAAGCTCCAAAAGTGTCTTATAGCAACCGTGCTTTATTTAATACAATAAAGAAGTTACCCAAGAACTATGTCACTGTCATAAAGAAGAGTCCATACAGAAAGAAAACTCCCCAGCCATTAGTCACTGATGCCCAGCAGAATCTGCAAGCTAAGCAAACTGAGGAGCAGACAGATTGTTTGCCTTCACAGCAGATTTTGCTCCCAGAACACAGAAGCTTGCTCACAAGGCACAGCTCCACAACGAGTGCTGCTCTCATCTTGAGCCCTAACAAAACAAAAGCTATAACTCTTAAGCTACAACAAATTCTGGGTTTCACAGATCAGGTTATCATAGCTTTCCTCCACCTAGCAAGTACAGGAGTGTGAGTTTCACAGCTTTTGCTTTGTGTTTCCACAAAGAAAATTATTTCTTCACCAAAAAACCTTTTTAAGAAGAGGTGCAACATAGAAGAACAAATATATTTATCTGTGGCTTAAGAATTACATTATGGTTTACCTACATATTCATATGCTCTGCAGGAGATTTGTTAACTCTGCTAACAAGACTCCCCAAACCAAATCAGAATTTTAAATAGTTACACCACCACTAAAAACCCCTATTCTCCCACAACTTGCGTAGTAATACAAAGTCAAAGCAACATTACAGCTCATACCAACAATTCTCTACAATCAGCACAATAAAATAAAAATTATTTAAAGAAAAGAATCCCAGCTTTACCTGCAACATGCTAACAAAACCCCAGAAAGCTTCCATGACCTAAAGCTCTGTCAACACCACAAGCTTCCCACAAAAGCCTTGCTCTCCTCAAACCTCTCTCCCAAAGCAGAAACACTCCCAAGGTGTGAGTGAACCCACCTGCCCCAGAGGCCATTTATAGTGCTTAGTTGCCCCTAATTGGTTGGGTTTGGGCTGAAACTCAATTGGCTAATGAGTCCAAATTTCAGCTTTATTAATAGGAGTCATGTGGCAAAGGTGTAACACTAAGATCAAGCTTTCTTCAGAAAATAACTAATCTTGTTAAAAGCTAGAACAGCACCAGGTGTGACACCCTGACTCCTGTGACATAATGGCTGTCATCTCCCTCTTTTGCTGTGACTCTAATAACAGTATTTCTGTATCTTTTTCAACTTGTTTTCACATGTGTTTTGCAACTTACCTTTCTTAAGAAAATGTACTGTGAAATTAGCAGATAAAGAGCAACAAGAATTTTCTCCAGCCAGCTTGAACAGATTGCACTGCCTTTACTTCAGGAATCAAGTCTTTTTCCACCATTGCATCTTCTCAACTTGAAATCTTCCTATTCCTTTGCCTTCATGTGGTCACAACTCCACAAAGTGGAAGATTTGCAGGATAGTTTTGAAAGGTGCAATTACTTGAAAATATGTTTCCCTTCACCACATTTCTGCCTGAGGAGATGCATTAAAGCTTATTCTAAACTATTGACAAAGCATCAGTTGTCCATGAAAACATAATAACATAGGTGGTTTATGCTTCTTTGAAATGATAAATTCACATTTTTCTTTTAATAAAAATATCCAGGGTCCTTTTCTTACAGACAAGCCTATACAAACATTCTCATTAAAAAGAACAGCGTTGGGTTTTTTCTAATTAAACACTCGTTAATGAAAGCCCCTGAGCAGTAGAGGGCAGTGCTTTTATATGACATTTACAGAATCCTGTAACAAGAGAATGTGCTGGGGAGGTTTGTCCTTGGTAAATTTCTATGCAATAAAATACATATAAAGATAATTGCACCTTATCTTCTGCTCCATGGATGCTGTTCTTTCTAACTGTATGCTGATTTTTGAAGAATTCTTCCTAAAAATCTAAGGGACAGAGTTAACAAAATCCCTTCTACAGAGGCTGTTTGGGGTCTGCTGATGAGTTGTAGCATGCTGATGAGTTGTTAATCAATATCAGTGATTTGTAATTCTGATTTTATGAAGCATTTTTCAAGCAATGACCTCATCCTCTACTGCTTATAACAACCTGGCTTCTCAAGGGTGTGCACAATTCCACCTGTTTTAGGGGAACCCCCAGCCTGATTGTTAAAGAAGGAAAAGCTGTACAAATCAACTCAGAAGCAGCTTCTAACTTAATTGACAACATTTGTCTGTTTCTGGCAGTGGTTATTTGGGATTTTTTTCTTGTATACATAACATTCTTCCATCATACAAACTTCAGGACAACCTTTAGGTTGATTATCTGTGGGGATACACTTGTGATTTTGGGGGGAATGTTTCACCAACAGGGGAAAGCTCAGGAGGAGCAGTGAGATGACTGTAGCAAAAGAAGATGAAATGACACCAAGTGTGGTGCTGAGAGCAAGTAAAAACAAATCAGCATGTATAAATGATGGGGTTTGATTTTAGCACACCAAACTTTAGAAAGCAAATAATGTATTCAGTAGTGAGTTGCATACAACTAATATTGATCCTTTTTAGCAAGTCATACATTTTCAGCTCCTTTTCAGAGCAATAAGATGTCCTACTGAACTCCTGAATGCTTCTTAAAATGAAGAGTGTCGTGAGCTAGTGATAAACAAATGTGGGAATCAGTAAACATCAATCAGGAGCCCAGGACAGATCAGTGATAATGTTCAACAGTGCCATCACTAGACAGTGATTGGAAACACTCGACAAAGAAAGTAATATAAACATAATTAATCTAAAATCTGCTTGCTATTATCAGCCTGATTCGGAAGGAAAACAATCAATAAATACAAGGGCCAGAGTATAGCTGGAGACAGCATAATGAAGAGCTTGAAAGCAACTGAAGTGACTGGAGCCCCGGGAAAAACTCCAGCAGAATTCAGCATCCCTAACCTCGAGGTGCTACACAGCTGTAAGGGGATGAAGCTGTTCTGGGGCTTGGCTTGAGGAAGACTATTGTGCTTTCATCAATAAATTAAGAGTTTACAGAGGAAAGAGGATTTTATAACAGGGGGAAAAAAAGGTATCAGTTGGCATTGGTGAAGAAACGAAGAGGCTGGAACACAAAAGGAGACACCACAGCTTGCCACCCCTGCAAGGGATGTGTAAAGGGACTGGGTATCAAGCAAATTTATGGCATAGTTCCTATTCCCACTCATTCAGATGTTAGCCACTATGAAGACATGGATCCATTTTTCAGAATCAGCCATTCAGACCTTGTGCTATAACTGTTTTCCAGCCTGAAGCAGAGTAGACAGAATCACTGCACTTAAAGCCCTAGACACAGATGACTGCTGTTGTTTCTCCATTTAGGGCCTCACTTTTTCTCTTCTGGCTGCCTCTTCCTTGTGTGTTGTCCTTCCCCTTCCTTGCCAATGAAGGGGCAGCTGGTCTGGTCGTGCAGCACAGCACCTGCACTCTGCTGCTCTCTGGGGAGCTGCTGGCACTGCTGCTGCCACAGGATCACCCACGAGGGTGACTGTCTGCTCAGCTGCCTCCCAGGGCAGTCCTGAGGGACCACAGCACACTGCTGGATGTTGACACAGAGCTCCACAGCATCCATAAAACAAATCCACTGTGGGCAGGAAGCAGGATTCAACCCAGTGAATAATGACAAGACACACTGGGAAGTGACTGGTCACCCCTGGGACAAACACAAAGCCATTCCCACAGGGCAGGGCAAAGCTCAGAAGTCTCACTTTGCTGTTTCATGCAGCTCAAGTTTTTCTTTTCCCATAACAAGTCCTGCTAGACATCTACAGGGATCTTCTCTGCCTACCAACGTTTTCCTTGCTGCACTTCCCTCAGTGGACTTTTCAGTAATAATGAAAAACAAATGTAACGCTTTAATAATAATAAATGATTTATTTCTCCATGCATTAACAGTCATTAATTCAGGAAGCTTGGAAAATGCTGCTATGAAGACAATCATAGAATCCCTGAATGGTTTGGGTTGGAAGGGACCTTAAAGCTCATCTCATTCAAACCACTGCCATGGACAGGGACACCTTCCACTATCCCAGGTTGCTCCAAGCCCTGTCCAACCTGGCCTTGGACACTTCCAGGGATCCAGAGGCAGCCACAGCTTCTCTGGGAAACCTGTGCCTCACCACCCTCTGAGTACAAAACTGCTTCCTAACATCAAACCTAAATTTCTCTTCTTTTAGTTCAAAGCCATTCCCCGTTATCCTTTCACTGCATGCTCTTGTAAAAAGTACATATACTATAAATATAGCTGGCTGGAACTAATGCACAGGTGAGTAACAAATACCCGTTTTGTGAAGTGATTTCCTAGGGATTCAAATCTTTCAATCTCCTGCCCTAATTCTTTCCTCTGGCCCCCACTCCCATGGCATTTGATTGCCTCAAAACTTTAGGTATTGTAATAGTTAGGAATAGCTAAATGTAGCTTGCAACGTGATTCATGAAAGTGCTTCAGATCAAATCCTATTAATATCCCAGCCCACAGAACAGAACACAGTACATATGAAAAGGAAAATCTGCAAAGCACAGCAGATACTCAAAAAATCAATAGAGGAACTGGCCTTAAAATCCTACTGTGATTTGGGAGGAAAGCAAACTAATATTCCTTGGATCAAGGAAAATTGTTTTATAACTTCATGGTTTCAGTGTCCAGCCTATTATAAAAAATATTTCTCCTGTTGAAGAGTGGGTTGACAACTGTTCACTTCTTTTTCAGAGGAAAGTGTTTGTAGAAAATAGCTTCTCTTTTATTTTTCTAAATGGCTTTTGGAGCTGAAAAATGTGAGTTTCTTTTTCAAGGGTCTGCTTTTCTCTTTATTCAGTTCTCTACCCCATCTTGCCCTCTCTGGTGAACCTAAAGATCATGAGAAAAAAAAAAAAAAAAAGAAATAAAGAACAACCCCAAACCCCATCCATTATTTGTTGTACTTTTTTGTTTCCCATAACATTTTGAATCCTTGGAAAAAATCTGTAAAAATTCAATGCTGCTGCAAATTGAATGAACTATTTTCAGTTTTCAGCAGATCAACAATCCAAAGATGCAAAGAGCAAGGAAAGTGCTTAGAGGCCTGAGCAGCAGCACAGGGACTGGGAATAAAAATTAGTTTGGGGAGAGAACTGTAGGGCTAAGTATATTCCCACAGTGAGCATGGAATACATAAATTATATCCTTTTCCTTCCTTCCTTCCTTCCTTCCTTCCTTCCTTCCTTCCTTCCTTCCTTCCTTCCGGCAGGTTTCCCCAGAGATGAATTGTGCTTCTTCCTCTCCCTCTGACAGACTCTGATCATTTCCCAATTCCTTCTGATTCCGACATGGAGGAGCCTCACATGTGAGCTCTGTTCCCTTTTCCTACTCCAAGGCAGGATACAGGACCAAACCTGGAGCCTCATGTAAACTGAGTGGCTTTGCTACTCCAAATTGTTCATAAATAAAACTAACAGCTCCTCAGAAGAGTTTCTCACCCACTTGTGGCCAAAGTTCCACCATTCAGCCATTCAATTACCTGTAAATTTTGTCAGGCATTGTTGTGATTCTAACAGAGCTCATCCCACTTTATAATTGGCAGAAAATCAGCCATCAAGAATCATAGAACATCTGATTTTCCAATTAAATCCTGCTATTGTCTGGATTGTGTTTTCATTGCAGAGAATGTGCCTGGCTGCCTGAATATTGCTTGGGCAACAGGCAGAAAGATCTATTCTTGAGCTATTCACAATACAATCATCTGCTTTGCTCCATGCAAATTGGCTTGGAATAGGTTATTTTGTCCCTGTATCAATAATCAATAGCAAGATTGAAAGACGAGGAAGAAAGACAACAAAACAACCTGAAGTCACTGCAAAAAGCTGAAGGGAAAAGTGCACAACAAAGTAACCAGACTGACCTTACAATTTATTGGAAACCACAGGACAGCAGCAAGAAGGAATTAACAAGGGTGAAGATCAAGAGGGAGATGGGGAGAGTCCCTGTGCTCAGTCGTTGCTCCGTTGAGCTCCTCTACTACAGCTTTCAAGGAAGTTGTCTTGCAGGGAACAGCATGTGTGATGCTGATGTCAGATGGGATCTGTTCACAGGCCACACTCTCTGCATATGACTTCCCTCCTCATGTTTTCACAGACAATGTGTCAGTGACATGAGAAACAGGAGAGGAGAACAGATACAATTTCTCTCTGTGTGTCTGCTGTTATTTTTCACGCTAAAATGGTGGAGATGAATGCTGGATCCTTGGTTTGGTGACATTCCATAGGGGTGTGGGGTGCAGGAGGGAGATGATTCCATTATGGCAGTATTTGATTTCTCTCTTGTTAAGGGCAGAGAAAGCTGAATAAAATCACTATAAAATCTAAATTAAAAGAAAAAAAAAACACCAACAAAAGTATTCTGTAGTTTACACATGAAGTCTTCTGAGATTTCAGTGTGTTAGCAAAGGAAAAAAAGGTAAACGTGATTTTTTCTTATACTAGAATATATTTCTTTCAACTAAGCCAAAACCAAACTGTGTCACCCCCTGGGTTACAGTGTTACACTCCAAGAGTATCCTAAGTTATATATTTATATAAATATTATTATTGCCTTACCTATATCCTTCAACTGCGACCTTTTGTCTCACTGGTTTTATCTCTAAAGATTATGCACTTCTCAACGGATAGACAAGATCATTCTTAGCATTACCAGGAAGAAAAAACAATTCCCATTTTCCAAATGCAAAAGGAAAAGAAATACTCCCACAAAGACTTGGATGTATACATGCATGTACATATGTGACATGATGCTTTTGGGTCTAATCTAACAGGTACAGCCTAAGAGCATCCCCTGTACGTTGGGATGTTGAAGCAAAGAGAGCTCTAACATTCTGCCCACATGCTCTCCTGGCGAGGATGATTCATAGTCACATAGTTTCTATATCGAGATGTGAACATACACAATCACATGGACTTCAGAGCAGTGCCCATCACCCAGCCATCCAGCCCTCCCCTTCTCCTTCCAGACACATGTTCCTCTCTCCAGCCACGCTGATCACATTTTTGTCCTGTTTTTTGAAGCTCTGCTCTTTGGACAGCTTTTCCAGCTCACTCAGGGACTGCCCAGGGATTTACTGACTTGCTGCATAACTATGCTGGAGACAAACAGAATTGGAACAGGCCAAGCTAGACAAGGCTTGGAACAACCTGGTCTAGCAGGAGATTCCCTGCCCACGACAGGGATTGGAACAAGATGATCTCTGAGGTCTCTTCCAACCCAAACCATTCTGGGATTCTAGGAAAATACCAATTATTACTTGCTACCTAAGACAAACAGAGAACCCGAAGCATGACCAAGTGCTGGGAATTAAAAGCACCACTCTTTCTTCTGTATCTCTGGATGTCTGAGAAGAAAAACGACAAAATTAGACTCTTCATTTCAGGTATTTTATTAGAATGTTAAGTACAAACTCAAACTAACAATTTCCAAATGTGAACACAGAGAAGACTGGTTTTAACTGTGTCTAAAGGAAAGCATGATTGTGCTGTTTAGTGTATTTCACAGGTACCAAAACTCGCCACTTTTACCCCCAAAATTAAGCATGGAGATGTTACAAGACTTCATAACTTGCAGAACTTATACCTTGGACCCGCTGAAATCAACATAAACTGGGCTAAGGAGCTCACCATTCCACCCAGGTTCTGCAAAATAGGTGGAAGGAAAAAAAATGAATTAATCTGATAAAAAGCACATCAAGGGTGGCTGCTTCCAGTGGTCAGACTGGCTGTGATCCTCAGGCAGGGCATCCCAGAGGTGGCTGCCATTGCCTGGTGTGAGGGAAAATTTTGTCACCGAGCCTAAGAGAGCTCAAGGAGCATTTGGATGATGCTCAGACACATGGTGGGGTCCTTGGAAGTGTCCTGTGCAGGGCCAGGAGTTGAGTTTTGATGATCCTTGCTGTTGATAGGAGAGGACACAGTGTAAGGCTGCACCTGGGAAGTTTAGGTTCAACATTAGGAGGAATTTCTTTACAGAAATGGTGATTAGACATTGGAATGAGTGGAGTCACCATCCCTGGAGGTGCTTAGAAAGTGACATGGCACTCAGTGCCATGCTGTAGCTGACCAGGGGAGCTTGGTCACGGGCTGGACTTGGTGATCTCAGAGGTCTTTTCCAACCTAATTGATTCCATGATCCTGGCTCCCTTCCAACTCCGTGATTCTCTCTCAGTGATTCCGTGATTCTCTAAGCTTGAACAGCCGCGCTGTGGGCAGAGTGCTCTCAAATGCTGAGGGAGCAACAGTAAAGGCACAGAACCTGAGAATATTCTGAGTTAGAAGAGACCCACACGGATCACCGAATCCAACTCCTGGCGCTGCACAGGACACCCCAACTCCCACCCTGTGCCGCTGCCCACACACATCCTCAGCTCCGTCAGGCTCCGTGCTATCACCACATCCACGGCGCGCCCGCTCTAGTGCCCTTTCCCCCCGAGGCAGTCGCACACAGCGCTGGGGTGTCCCCTCGTTGTCCCGCTGCCCAGGCCGAGCAGCCCAAGCTCCCCGTGCCGGTGCCGCCCTTCCCCAGCGCCGCCATTCCCCACATTCCCAGTGCCGCCATTCGCCCCTCAGCCCGCGCAGCGCCCTCAGCCCGCGCAGCGCGCATGCGCACCAGGCGCCACCGCCCCGCGCGCCTTTCCCCTCCCGCCCCGTGCGCTCCCGGCGCGCCCCGCGCGCGCTCGGCGCTGACGTCACCGCAGCCCGGCGCCCGCCGCCATTGGAGTCGGCGGCCGCCGCTGCCCCGCTCGCTGCGGCCCCAGGCCCGGCCCGCGGGCATGTGAGAGAGCGGGCGGGCACCGGCACCGCCAGCGCCACGGCCGAGCCGCGCCGCCGCCGCCCGCACCGCCGTGCCCCGAGGAGGCGCCCCGAGGAGGCGCCAGGCGGCCCCTTTCCCTCCCCCTCGGCCCCGGCCCCTTCCCCGCCCGGCCGCCGCCTGAGGGGAGAGGAGGCGCCGCCGCCGCCCCTCCGCCAGGCCCCGGAGCTCCGCGCCGCGCCGAGCGGCCTTGCCTCGTCCCCCGGCGCTTTCTGCTGAACCACGGCGGCCCTGTGCATGAATTATGTCTGCCACAAGCGTTGACCCTCAGGTGAGCGAGCGGCGGGGCGGCCCGTGGGCGGGGGGATTCCGGGGCCTGCGGCTGGCGGGCCCTGCGAGGCTTTTCTTCGCTCTGTCGGCTGCTTTAGATCTCCATCGTTCTCCTGGACTTCCCCCGTGGGCACAGCGCGTTCCCGCCTCCTCCCCGGAGCCGGGGCCATTTCTCAGGAAGGCCGGTGCTGAGTGATACGTGGAACACGCTGCTCCAAGCCCGTTCCAAACAAACCTTGAGATGCTGCTGGCCATTTTGATGAGACTCTTCCCCGTCCTCAGAAGCGGTGGGGTTTGCAGGGCCTGTGATAATAGAAGCGTGTTTCTAAAATTAACTTTTTTATTTCCCTTTCCTTTTTTTTTCGCCCTAATCACGTGCTGTGGCTTCCCAGAGACCGAAAGGACAGGATAATAAAGGTGAGAATCATGCTGAGCTCTGGTCGATTGCATTGTTACTGTAACAGATCAATTACACAGGTACCTGTAGGTGAGCAGAAATGTATTGCTCGTGCTCTGTGTGGAGAACATCTGGGAATGAGGGAATGTGTGCTTTGTTTCAAAAATAACACCGACTGCCATTCATCCGAGCTTGCCTGCATCCCACTTAAAGCTGCTGGATTTGCAGTGGGAAGGACTGTGTGTTGGTACTAAATAATGCTCCTTATTTAGATGAAGCAGGTTGCAACATAAAGTCACAAGGATGTCCCTGTACAGTATATATATATATATTAGATACTTTTGCATGCTTTCTGCAAGAGCAGTTGTGTTGCTCCTCTGCTGTTGGCTGAGATATTTACTTAAGCCCATAGGTCTAATAATTTAGGGAACTTAAAAGATGGTTAACTTATGATGAGATAATAGGCTTTTTTATTACTCTTCTGCTTCATTTGGAGTTAAATTTAATAACAAGTAATCTAAAAAAATACCTTCATTCTTACTGTGATTTTTAATAAGTGTGTAACTGTTAAGGCCTAGAAACTAATGATTTTAACTCATAAATGCTTTTTAATAGATCTTAACCTGCCATGAAAATCCAGCTCCTGCTAGTTGCAGAAAGTTTGACACCATTTCCTGTGCTTGTAAACATTCTTTTACCTCTACTCCCCCTAACAAACTTTGCAGAAATACTCTGCCAAATTCCTTAACTTATTTGTTAAACACTTTATTTGGTGCAAAGAGAAAATTATTTGAATGGACCTAGTAGCAGTTTTGGGTTTGTATATCATTCAGTAATGTGTTTTGAATGCTTATCAGAAATTCTTTTATACTGAAGTAGGACTTTATGGTAGATATCTTTATTTTACAGATGAGAACGTTGAAACTTAAGTTTTCCTGAAAATGTCAGGATACCAAAGCACTTAGCAGTCATCATGTCATAGTTAAATGTAACCTCACCTCATCTTACTTTAGCCAGCTTAAGCAGTGAATAACACACACTGGGAGAACTGTGAGTTTGAGTGTTCTAATTATGGGCCAGAACAATAGATGTTGTTTCCCAATCTTTTTTCACAAAACTGTTCTCAATAATTATTTTTTGTTTGGAGTTAATTCACACAAGTCGTTTACTCACTCTCAACTGTAGAATTTTTAATTACTATTTCTTTTTTAATTTACTCAAACTTGGTTTTAAAAGCAGTACTATAAAGAGAAACCATCTGGGGGGTGGGAAGTGTCATCCTATGGCCTTTTTATGAGTCTTTATGGTTTGAAGAAGAAATATGGCTTTTCATAAAGTAGCATAGGGTGGAACTCATTCCTGAAATGCTGCTGCTGGTGCTATAATGTGCTGTAACCCTTTTTTTGTAGTACAAAATGGTTCGTTACATCAGAAGGACACAGTTCATGACAACGATTTTGAACCTTACCTTTCCGGGCAGTCAAATCAGGTTAGTGTATTTTTAACTTAGTTTTTTTTTTTTCCTTAGGCATGCTGTTGGCACTCCATTCATAGGATTGTGTGGAGGGAGCAAACTCCTTAAATAGAAATGGAAAAAGAAATGACAGCATATTGTGTTACTTGGGGATACAACCAGCATTTGTGTTCCCAAAGCTAATATTGCTCTGCATCTCCAGATGGCCACAAGTGAAAATGAAGTTAATGCTCCAAGGAGTTGGAGCTGATTCCTCCTCCCCTTGCAGGTTATTGATGTGGCTGGACTGACAGACTGGTCTTATGAGTTGCATGTGGGAGTCTGAAAATTCTGCTTTTGGGCTCTCCTGATTTCTATTATTTATATAATTCTAGAAATTAGCGTAGTTGAGATTTAGGTTGGATGCTCTCTAGGTAGAGTTGTCCCACTTGCTTTTTACACTTCAGCAAATGTTGTTCTTTTGTGTCCTCTGAAATATCTTAAGAATTAAAGATGTGTTACTTAAAAGTAAAATACTGCAATGTAAACTCTCATTATAATGTACATTAAATCAAATCCAGGACTAAAATACCTTGTAATTGAAAGTGTACTCTGAAATATTTTTGACTACACATTCAGATCTATCAAGGGAACAAAATGTATAGAAACTGGAGAAGCAAAAAGTTTTCATTCACAAGTATGAAATACCATTTCAGAGAGAAACACTTACCAGAGGTACATGAAGGAAAGGCTAAGTGCTACATTTTAAAAAGGAAGTTTATAATTCAGCCTGAAGCTGTCAGATGCCAGTGTTAATATTGATGACATCACTGAGCTTGCTTGCAGCATAGATGTTCTCCAGACTCATACAGAGTTAAAATAATTTAATGGGAAGCATTCCTTCTTCTGGAGTTAATGTGCTGTAGAAGGTATAAAAGCTTTTGTGGGGAAAAAAGGAAGTAAAATTCTAATTTTTAATGCAAAATTAATTACAAAAGAAATTGAGGTTTTCACCTTCCTCTAATTGCTTTAAATTCTGCTTCATCACATTAGTATGTAATTTCTAATTACTTAAAACCAAGCTGTGTTTTCTAATGTGAAATATACTGCATGTTCACATAGTAAAAATAGACCCATCTATTATAGTTTAATTCTAGAAAATTCGTCTTTGCTGTCAACAATCCCAATTATTAGGATTAAATAGAAAAATTGCTACGGCTGTTAGGATTTCCATAATTATAATAAAAGTTTTCTTTATGAAAGTGTAGCTCCATTGACCAATTTATTTATGCTGCAGTGAAAAATTGGCATGGCACAAGAAACAATTGTGTAGGTCCTCTTACAATTTTAAGTGGAAAGTGACAGTAGCATTAATTAGACTGTGAGATTTTTGTACTGAAGACAACCATGTTGCTGAACAAAGCCTTATTATCCAGTCATCCAGTCAGATTTATTCAGCCCTTAAAAATTACTGTGAAGTACAGATGGCTTGAAAAAAAAAAATATTTGAAACCAACTGTATATTTAAAAAAAAAAACTTGAAAAGTTTAAGCCCCAGTTGGCACAACAATATATTTGACGTCAAAAATCAAATGTAGGTTAGTAATATTAATAATGTAGGTTAGTAATACTGTGTTAATAATTTAAAAATACAAATTCGTGTTAAAAATGAGGATGAGCAGCCTATAAAATCTAATAAAACATGATTGCCTTCTATTTTTCTGTTAAAAACTGGGCCTGAGTGGTGCCTTCTTCCCATAAAAGTTGTAGGGTCCAAGTAGCAGTAGTTAATGTGGAGATGTGGTAACTTTCTATTTAAAGCACAATCAAAATATATTAAAGAGCAAGGGGAACTAAGTCAAGTAGACTCTTCATCTACAGATTTACACTCAGCAAGAAAAGCATCCTCCTGTGAAGTGGTTCAGAACCAAGAGATTATTCCTGTGGAACAGGGAATCACTGGCATGTAGCATGCTTTAGGGGGAAAGGAGATTCTTTAGTAATTTACAGAATGGTTGGGTTGTTGTTTTTGTTTGGGCTTTTTAAAATAAAACAAATATGGGAGGGTGCAGAAAGGTCAAGGATAAGTTTATTGAAATAAATGTTCTGCTGTTGCAGGGAAGAACTTCTGTCAGGGTTTCTTTTACACACTCTGGCATAAAGCCAGTCAAAATAGATTGAATGTTTGGGAAGGATGGCTGCTGAAACTTTCCTTTAATCTTGTTAGAATCCTTGTGGAGACTTTACAAGCTGTGTGAGGAGATGACAGCTGCAGGAATAGTCTAAAATCCTTTAGCATAAATATTTCTAACTTGCTTTTCTCTCGGCTTGCTCTTTTTAGTCTTAAATTTTGAATTTGTAGAATGTATGAGCATAAGTATGTCAGAGAACTACTTGTGTCTCCTCCCTTTCACCTGCATTTGTTTTAAATTTTTTGTTAAATTTAAAATATAACACACAGCAATGTCAAAGTAAAGTATTTCAGAAAAGTGGGATTTTATGCTAAATATTGATTACTTTAGCTTGGGAGACTCAGAAAATTGAGTGTATATTAGAGGATCATCTCATATGAAGGTGATTTCTGTACCTCTTGTTAGTGGCAGAATTTGTGTGTAAATAAAGGCAGCTTGAAGAGTGGCAGAGATAATTTATTTTGAATCAATAATACTGGATTTAGGCTGTTTAAATCTCAGAAGTGTTTGCAGTACTGTATGGGAGTCTTGGAGGCATATTGTGGTATCATTCTGTGTATGAAACATAAGGATATTGAATTAATCTGGCTTTGGGGTGCCATGGAAAAGAGGTCATTGAAAAATGAGTAGTAAAAATTATTCTGTACCAGTTGGATATTAGACTTCTCTTCAGCAAGGAGGGGATTTTACATTATGTTTTTTTGAAAGCTGAGAAATAATCTGATTTTTGGAAAAATGACTGTAGTTCTGGTGAAGTTTTGCTAGTTCTGCAGATACATTTTTTTTTCTTCTCTTGAAATCTCCCAGTTTGAAAGAAGAGTTCCTCTTCTTAAAATAGTCTTTATGAGTAAGGAAAGGCGAGCTACTGTTTGACTCATTAACAGAAGATGTTGACCTTCCCACCCCCTCTCTGATAATTACAGTTGGAGTGTCACTTTGGAAGGTCTCCAATATATGTGCTTCAAGTTTATTTGAAGAGGAATAAAACCTACTTTGGAATATCCTGGTTTTGTTCTTTTGCATTGTTGAATGTGAGAATCACGTGGAATGCTTCAAAATCAGGTGTTAGTGGAAGGAAAGGCTTCTCAGCTTGGTATCAGAAGCAGTTAAATGGGAGGAAATGTCAGTGGGGATCTGCTGGTTTATAACTGTTTGGTCTCTTATTTCATGAGTGGGAGAGATGTCCTGTTTGGAAGGACAGTCAGAAACACCCCTGCAAAGTTGTAACTTTACTACTGAGGGAGGAAAAGACTTATGCAGAAGGCTGAGGTCTTCCTCCAGCAGTTTGGATGGCCTGTGCCATGTGCCATCTCTGCATGTATTTGTCTCTGGTGCACCAGTCACCTTAATTTCAGTTTGGAGCTCTTACCTGTAGCAAATTTGGCATTTGTGTTCTCTCACTGTGCTTCTGTGTGTCAGAAGTAGCCTGTGTATGTTTTACTGCTTGAGGTGTGTTTTTCTTGTTGGAGACCGTTGGCCCCTCAAAACAACTCCATAATGATGATTGGAATAATGTTATATGTATTGGCATATTAAGGTAATTTATAGTCTAAAGCTTCTCCCATGTAGCAGTCTAGAAATGCTAAATTTCCTTAGTTCTGTGAGCTACAAAATATAGTTAGGTAAGTTCCTTGCAATAATTTGGGGTGTTGGCTACTAAATAACCTCAGTAATGTAAGATTACATGGTTTCAAAATCTCCAGTAATCTCAATGTGAGCTCCTAGTCATGGGATATAATAAATGCCCAGATACTTCATTTTAGCCCTGAATCCTTTTTGGAATGTGAACTAAGATCTATCATTAGAAATTACATTACCTTGTCTCTAGTGTTGTATTCTATTTGGTGATGAACAGTGTTGTGGATCTTTATGAATGAAGGGTTTATTTATCTGGTGACTTTTTTTTCTCTTTAACAGAACAGTAGCTATCCATCAATGACTGATCCTTATCTGTCCAGTTATTATCCACCATCTATTGGATTCCCCTATTCTCTCAGTGAAGCACCATGGTCTACAGGAGGAGATCCTCCTATCCCTTATCTCACCACCTATGGACAGCTCAGTAATGGGGATCATCATTTTATGCACGATGCCGTTTTTGGACAGCCTGGGGGTCTGGGAAATAACATCTATCAACACCGGTTTAACTTTTTCCCTGAAAATCCTGCCTTCTCAGCTTGGGGAACAAGCGGATCCCAAGGCCAGCAGACTCAAAGCTCAGCATATGGGAGCAGTTACAGCTACCCACCCAGTTCCCTGGGGGGTACCATTGTGGATGGACAAACAGGGTTTCATAATGATACATTAAATAAAGCTCCTGGAATGAACAGTATTGAGCAGGGAATGGTTGGACTTAAGATTGGTGGAGATGTTACAACTTCTGCGGTGAAAACAGTAGGTTCTGTTGTTAACAGTGCTGGGATGACAGGTGCCCTCTCTGGGAATGGTGGATCTAATGTAAACTTGCCAGTATCTAAACCAACCTCTTGGGCTGCTATTGCCAGCAAGCCTGCAAAACCACAGCCTAAAATGAAAACAAAAACTGGACCTGTAATCGGAGGAGCGTTGCCTCCTCCCCCTATAAAGCATAATATGGACATAGGTACTTGGGACAATAAGGGTCCTGTGGCAAAAGTTCCTGCCCCCCAACAGATACCTTCTCCTCAGTCTGTTCCGCAGCCACAGCAGCCAATTGTTCAGCCTGTTCCAACTCAGCCTCCTCCATTGACTCAGCCACAGTATCAGACCCCTCAGCAGCCAGCCCAAAATCGCTGGGTAGCTCCTCGCAACAGAAATGCAGCTTTTGGCCAAAGTGGAGGAACTGGGAATGACACCAACTCGGCTGGCAGCACCCAGCCCAACCCCGTTCCCAGCGGTGAGTCCCATCCTGTCCTTGAAAAACTGAAAGCTGCTCACAGCTATAACCCTAAAGATTTCGAATGGAACCTTAAAAATGGACGTGTGTTCATAATAAAGAGCTATTCTGAGGATGATATTCATCGTTCCATTAAGTATTCTATTTGGTGTAGTACGGAACACGGCAACAAACGCCTGGACAGCGCTTTTCGCTCCATGAACAGCAAGGGCCCTGTGTACTTGCTGTTCAGTGTCAATGGCAGTGGACACTTCTGTGGAGTAGCAGAGATGAAATCACCTGTGGACTATGGCACCAGTGCAGGTGTCTGGTCTCAGGACAAGTGGAAGGGGAAATTTGATGTCAAGTGGATCTTTGTGAAGGATGTGCCCAACAACCAACTGCGACACATCAGGCTGGAGAACAATGACAACAAACCCGTTACAAACTCCCGTGACACACAGGAGGTGCCCTTAGAAAAAGCAAAACAAGTGCTTAAAATTATTGCTACTTACAAGCACACGACCTCCATCTTTGATGACTTTTCTCATTATGAAAAGCGCCAGGAAGAGGAGGAGGTGGTGCGGAAGGTAAACTTATTAAAAAATTTATTTTATACACAGATATGGGGAAAATGAAATGTGAAGGCTGCTATGGTGGAAAAATGTAAGTAGGAATTTGAAATGTTTTTAGTACGTCTCAACTTGATGGTTTCTTGTGTGTTTAACAACACAAAGCTGATGCGTATTTGTCTGTCAAAGTTTCACGAGTCAGTGAGTTTCGAAGCAGAAAGCTGAGCAGTAATGCAGGTAAAGGACTTAATGTCCAGTTTATTGGAGTTTTATTTTTTTTATCTTAAAACGGTTAATAGAAAATAGTTTCTGTTCCAGAATTGGGTTCTGCCAGTGATTGTCACTTAAGTTTTTTGCCTTAAATATGAGGTGTTTTAACACTGTTTGACTTGAACTGGGCTATCAAAATTGATACCTGTATTGGTATTTGAAATTTGTACATAACCTTTAAGAATAAGAAACCTGATTTTGTTTATTCAGTTTATCTCTCTGGAAAAGAAAGAGTTGCATAATATTGCTGGAATAGTGCTAGAAAGAGTGCATTTATGCTGCTGAAGTCACGTGTATTATTTGGATAAATAAAGGTTTTCAGTTCCCAGGTTTAATCTGTCTACTAATTCTTGAAGTTTTGAGTGAAGACGTAGTAAGAGAAGTCTGGGCAGTAACTGGGAGAGTGCAGTAAAAATTTCCATACACTTTCATGGCTCTAAGTCTATCACAAGGGAGCTCTGTCCCTCTCCATCCCACGACCTCAGTTTCAAGAATGCCTTTCTCTAATAAGACAGTCTAGAAGTAATGACCTGGCAAAATAATAGGTGTCAGGATGTGTAGTTGCTACTGAAGTAACACTTAAATTTGCTTGGTGTTGATAGTGTTTCATGGACCTTTTTAGTATAGCATTGCAAATACACCATTTGTTTGACAGGCTGGTTAATTTAGTGCAGCTCACACTTGTTTCAAGATGTTTTTAAAGCAAAGACTTAATGCATGCTCCTGCAGCTTAAATTTAAAATTGCCATTTTAAAGTTTTTATTACCATTTAAAAGTGTAGATAAAATTGCTTTAAACTGTCTTCATAGAATGTTCCTTTAAATTATGTGAGAAAAGGAGTTCAGTTTAAAACTTTGTGGCTGAACTTTTCCTGGCCATGATAGATGTGCACAGCTGACCTCAGCACAGCAGGGAAGGACAGCTTAAAATTGGAAGTTTTTCTTGTGTACTCCCTGTGGGATTCCACAAGGTAAAACCTAAAGGTCTTTTGAACACTTCATTCCTTCTGTAGATAGTTACCAATTCAATATTTAATGCAACCTGTATCTTGGAGAGGTGTTCCCTTACAGAGGAGAGAATCTTGACAAAGTGAAGCAGCCTGGGTTCCTCTGTCCAGTGTTTATGGTGTAGGGGGAGTGATTGTTTTGGGTTTTTGATGCTGATTCTCCCTGTGTATTGCTGCCAAGGCTGGAGGGGAGAGCTGTGGCTGCTTAAGAAGTGAGAGCACAGGGAGAGATAACAGATCTACTCTTACACAGATAACTCACTGGCCTGAGGAGGATCCCAGTGATGGCAGAAACACCAGAATTCCTGTGCTTTGTAGGATCTCAGAGGGCTGATCTCAACCAATCAACCCATTTTGGGTTGATTTAATAAACACAACTAATTCCCACTATCTGTTCAAAAATATTCTTACCCAGGTCACTGCTTTGTTTATAACAGGATCAGTTTTTCAAAATAATGGGTTTTCCTTATTTAAAACTGACACTCTGGCTTGTATTACACATTCACAAAACAAGCTATGAAGTCTAATTTAATATTTCTTAGATTCCTCTGAATAGCTTAGAAAATGGGACACCGAAGTACACCAAGGAAGGTAATAGTGCCAGAGAGCTAAAGCAGATCAGAAATGAAGGAATCAAAAACAAGATGCTGCTTGTCAGGTTGCACTCTATAAAACTTGTCTGGAAAGTCACTATTTTTCCTCTTCATTGACAAGATAAGTTTTAGAAGTTCAGCTGATTACTAGAATAGTTGGGATTTTTACAGGATATACACACATTTGAAGTTCTTATTGTTAACAAGTTTGTGCTGTTGAAGTTTAAACCTTCCTGTTAACAAAGTTAATCTTCTATGACAGTAATTTTTGTAGAATCTTATTGCCAGATAAAGTATTTTATGACCTAATTACCATTTTCAGATAGTTGTTTGTATATGTGCCATCTTAGTTGGTTTTCAGATTGCTGAATTTACCTCATTATATTCTCGTTCAGCTGTAAAATTGTTGAAATTTTGTGCTTCCATTTCACTGCTGTTGTGACTACTAAGGGCCAGAATTCTTAGAAAGCTGGACAAGGAGAGCTTGAACAATACAGTTTCATTTATACACAAATATTTAGTAGAGAATAATAACGTAATCTGTGCAGGGCACACTACTGGCATTTCAGTTCTTTAGATGGTTCCAGTTTGTTGCTAACCAGCATTTCCATGGCTGCTGTGTGCAGAGCCAGCTCCAGCGTGTGCTGCTGAATTTAACTGATGTGGGAGCCTCTGTGCCAGTGCCAAATCATCCAGTGAGCCTTTGGCAGGTATAATACTGGATGAAATTCATTCAAGTGCCAAAGATTCATCACTGCTGCAGCATTGCTGAAAGAAGGCATCCCTGCAGAATTAAGAGAGGATTTGGTCGTGTTGGGATATAAGTCCAGCTTTTGCTTTGCCATACTAAAATGCGTAAAGCCAGTCTGGTGACCCAGAACCTGGGAGGGGAGTAATAGAAGGGTATTGGGGTCTGGAATGAAATAGCAAAACATTGAATGGCATGAATTCTTACCTGCCCCTCACAGCCTTTTTCAGTCAGTTCCACAGCTGCTACAGTGCCCACAAAGAGCTGCTTCCATCATTAAAGCTCATGCTCTGACAACTAAAAACGTTGTGATGTCTGAGGGAGCTTCTTTTAAAAGAAAATAGAGTATAATGTGGTATTAGTTGTTTATATTCCCTAAAAGCATGCCCTCAGAGTCTTAACAAAGTTGTCTTCTGAAGTTTAAGAGCTTGTAAAGACAATAAACTTGTTGCAGATCTTGGTATTGTGTTGGCAGAGCTGCACAGTCTCAGAAAGCTCCCAAATCACCAAGATTACCAGTTCTCCTTTAGGTGATAAAATACTGAAAACTGTTTGCTGGTGCATGTTGGCACTTGAAAATACTCATTTTCTCCTAGCACTGTGTGATTCCTTACAGTGAACTTTCTGTGAACAGACTCACACAAAACTTTAAAGGATGGAGTATTGTCCTTCCTCCAAAGCTCTAGTTAAAAAGCCTGTTTTAAGATTAATACTGTGTTCCTGAGATAAAGAAAACATATCCATTTTTATGTCTGAAGATGAATGCTTTGATCCCACTGACTTTTAACAAAGTTTAGTAGGCAAGTTGAAGCTACTTTAGCCTGAGGTGAAGAGAAAAGAAGTTTGACAGGGATGAGTGTCTCCAGGATGGAAATTTCTACAAGTTTTGTGGAAACCCATTTGCCCTGTGTGTGAAGACCCATACAGATTAGTGTCATGAAGGAGAAGTGTGCAGCTGGAGCTCTTCTGTGAGATACCAAGAGTATTCCACTGGAGAAGAGAAACTGTGAAGGCTCTGGATCTTCAGACCCAAAATGAGCGCAGCTTTGTTAGTTGCTTACAAAACTGTTTGTTCTTGCTTGCAGTAGTGCTAAGTAGAAGTCAGGAAGAGAATTTGAGAGTTAGAGCTTCTAAAAAAGCAGCCATGCTCGAGAGCACGAAGAATTGTTGCATCAGTTTATGTGGTTTCAGACATTTGTAAAGAGGAAGACTCAGATTAGCCCCAAGAGAGGAAGCAAAAAGCAAGGTAGGAGGAACTGCTTGGGAACTTGCTCAGTAAAGAGCTCTTTTTACTGAATTACAGAGTCTGAGCTGAGTTTCGGAATGCCACGAGCAGAAACCATTCTAGGTGGAAGTCTCAGGTGCTAGCCTGCCTCTGTTTATGTGGGGCTAGTCCATGAGAATGGAAACCTTGCATTTTGAAAGAAAGTGCAATTAGGAAGGTCAGTGGATAACTACACAGAAAACTAAAAATGAGTTACATGAGGTGGCAGTGGGAAAGAATGGGCTCATGAACATGGTAGGGCAGTAAAGGGGATGTGCCACCTTGGAAATGGAAGTTGGAAATAGGATGAAGCAATTACATTTTCTGCAAGCCTGAAAGCTGAGTTGATATGATTCAGTTCTAGATACTTTTTAACCACCTTTTGTTTGAAGTGTCAGGCAGACATAAGCTCTCTTTATTAAGAAAAATACCTGATGTTCTGACACTCTGCCATTAAGAAATTGTTTTCACTGATAATTCATCATAGTCAAGAATTAAGACAGGAGGAATATAGATTGTTATAAATTCTGCCACTTTACATAGCCTGTTTTGTTGATTTGGTAAAACATCTTTGCTATCTCTTAATTTTGTCATAAATCATAGATTAAGAATTCATTCTGGACTTTGTTGACTTATTATGAAAATTGAAATGTTAATATTCTGCCTGAAGGCAGAAATAAATATATTCAGTTTTTTAAAATTTCTCCTGATTTTTATGCTGTGATCAGCTGAAGCAGCAAATGCAGTCTGTTACATTTATAATGGTTGCAATAATTGCATATTGCAAATAAGCTTCACATCACAACAGAAACAATTCTGAGATGAACTTCACAGAATGATTGCACAAAACAAAATCTGAAGATGTTAGTTCCGGAGTTGGCTGTTGGTGGTGCTTGGGCTAGTTCACAATTTCCTTGTTTGCCATAGGATTTGGTGCCATATTGATGCATTTAAGTACAGAGTCGAGTCTTTCCATGCCAGTTCTGCACTGTAAACAGCAAAAATGGGAAGGCTGAGCCCTTTCTGTTCAGTGTGCAGTGTGCCTTAGCTGGAAAATGCACAGGACTGAAGGCACAGCAGCCTGGTTTTGTCCTGCTGTTGTTGCAGGTTCTGCACTTGTGGGGCTCCTGAAACACTGACTGAAAAGTGCCCTGCTCTGCTGGGGCTCTGCTCAGGGTGTCTGTGCTGCTGGGAGAGCACAGTGTCACTGACAGCAAGCTCACCTGCAGGCAGCCCACCTTATCCCTTAGGTGACATTGATCTGTTTTCAGTATTGGTGATTAGCAGAAACTGGAAAAAGTCTCAAAGATCCTCCCAGCTGCTCTGCTGGAGCACTTTGGGACACCCTTGGGTTGTTCAGTCCAGCCATGCTGGGTTTTATCAGACCAGGTAGAAGCACACAACTTTTCTTCTACCTGATCTTTTTTCCCTGTTACCCTCAAGTGTTTCCCAGTGCTTCCCAGAATAGTTGAACAGATAGGAAGATTTAGGGACAGGATTTCTAGACAGCTCAAATCCCTGCTTTTACTGAATGTGACTAAACTCCAAAGTCATTTGAGTGCTTCAAAATTAGACCAGTTCTGTGGAGTTCACTAATCTGCCATCTGCTTTCTGCTCGTGTATTGGTTGTGCTACTACTGCAGTAGCTAAAATAATCCAGAAAGTAGAATATTGCAGATCCTGTTTCTCCTTAGGAGTGTTGATATTTCATACCCTTCTCTTTCTGTGACCTTCAGCTGCTGTTGGTTTGAAGTGACTGCAGGTATTCATCCAGATGTTCCACTTGAGGCTGCACTTAAAAACATTAAGTTATCAAGTCCTTGGGTTATTTGGTATGAACAATATATTTATAAAATGTGGCAGCATTGGTTTAAGTGTATAATTATCTGGGATCACATTAGTGCTGTTGAATTACTAAAAACTTCTTGCTTGTTCACTTGACTAAAATCTTAACTTTTTTCTCTTTGCAGGAACGTCAGAATCGAAACAAACAATAAGAATAAACATATACAGTTTGATATATATACTAGAACTGATATTAAATTCGACTATGAGAAACAAAATTAAGTATAACTGGTGCTGTATCCTGGCATCAGGACAAACTAAAGCTTTCAGCTCCAATATATCTTCTCGTGCAGGGGAAATTAAGTTGTTGCATCTTTAAGTACATTGTAGTTTATTTTTGCCCAAGTGGATCTGCATTAATTTGTATCTTTTTTCTATGTAAAATTCTGTAGAAATCATTAATAAAGGTGTGTCTGTTTTTATTTTTTTAAGTTGGTAAACAGTTATATTAACCTAATGTGGACCTATACATGAGCATACTAAAGTGTCAGTGCTTCCCAAAGACTTCATTTTGGCACGAATTATGTTCCTAGCCAGATATAGAGATTATGGAGAATACATGACAAATCTTCCTTTATCCTCCTCCCATCCCCTTTTTCTTCATGGCAGAAGTAAGAAACCATGCATTGAATTTTTTGTCATTTAAAAAAAAAAAAAACCTCTTAAGATACTGCACTTCAGAATTTTGAAATGAAAAAGAAACCCTAAATTTCTGATCACTTTGTGCAGCTGCTCTGCCTCTTTATTTATCTGTACAATTACTCTTTTAAAACTGCTGATGCGCCATGTTGGTTTTTTCTGTCTAGTAGAAAATCAAATTGTCAGTGGAATTGTTTCTCTGGAAAATATTTCCCTTTCACATTCTGTTAACCAGTGCTTCAGTGTGCATCTGTTATTCCATATCCTGCCGAGGGTGAGCGAGACGCTTTCTCTCAGCCATAATTCTGCTTTACGGTTTTTGTAGCTTAATTAAATAATAATGTGATGCTATCGACATTGCAGGGGTTTTAAACGATGTGTTTAAACCTGTTTCAGCTTTCAGGTGTTATTAGTTAATTGCAGATCATTTTTAATCCTTCCCTTCATTACTCTCTCCCACCCCCCCCCAAATCCTAATGCCATTTAAAGTTTTTTATACCAATAATGCTGAGCTTTAACGTAGGAACTAATAGTACGGATAATATGATGGATTATGCCTCAGATGTTTAAAATTGACAGTGTGTATGTCTAATTTTTTTTTTTCTGTTGGATGAGTAAAAAAACCTGTTTTAAGAAATTGAATTTGCTGTCATGTTTTTGTGGAGTGAGGGGACCGTCGGAGAACCTGTCACCAACTGGAGTTCCAGTTAAGCATGGAAATGGTGCTCATGTCCGCTGCTCTAGCACACTGAATCTGCACGTGTTTATTGTAGAGGATCTTTTACTATATTAGAAAGCAAGTATCTTCTGAATACTATTTACTCCAAAAGGACCTCCAATTTAAATAAAGTTTAATCTGTATCATTTAGACTTGTATTTAGAACGTATAACTCTGTCTCTGGACTGTTACTGCCTGTAAGGAGTAATGGACAGCATCAGATTAACTTTTTCCTCTAGGAGAATACAAGCCTTAATAAACAATACATATTTAGCAAGCTTGATGTCATTTTCATTTTTTCCCTACATTCAGTTGTCTTCCTCTGTTCTAATCACCCTTTATGCTGTCTCATCAATTAAGACTAATTTCAGAAGTGGTTTGATTGAATAACTCAGATGTTTGCTATCAGCACAAGGTTGCAGAATGGTTTCACAGGATTCTGCAGAGGACATTTAAGCTGCTTTGACTATTCTCATTCCTCAAAGAAACTGCATCCATGTGCAGTGCTGTCATTTGTGCTTCCCTTTCTCCTTGTACCATAGAGAAGCTGAAGGCAGGACTGGGAGTTGTGCTGTATCCTTCAGGAGGCAGCAGCACAGCCTTGGGTCACCAGGGTGAAAAAGAACTTCCCAAATCCAGTAAAGCTCTGACCAGTTCCTTTTGCAGCAGTCAGCTGCATTTCCCAGCTCAAAGTTAGTAATTTGCCTTGGAATCATTTTTTTAACTGACTTATTGCAGCAATTCTGCATTTTATAAACATGTTGCTGTCTAATAAAAGCACCTGGTGTTAAAGTACATCAGAACACTTCCACTGGTGATTCTTGAGCCAAAAAGAACTCTGCTCCATCTGGATCCTGAAGAGAAAAGTTAGTTGCACAACTTTAGTACTTCTTTTTTTCAAATCTAAACAATCTGTTGTGATACACCTATAGACTTCAGGGAAATATTTTCTAAAAAAAAGTAAAAAAAAAAAATTTAAAAACATAATTGGGAGCCTTCAGCTGAAACTGGTTTGGCTGTATTAAAGTGATGATGAGTTTCAGCTGTCTGGCTTTGTGGGCAACAGAAAACAGCTTCAGCCTGAAGAGATTTCTTACTGATACTGCAGTGTTGTGCAGCCCTATCTGAGAGGTGGGAGAAGATTTAACAGTTGGTAAAATAATCCTGTTCATCACAGGCATGTTGGGTGCTCAGATAACTGCAGTGCTGGCTGCTGGTCCTTCTGATTTTCAACCCCCTGCCACTGCAATTCCAAGGGATGACTCACTTTTTGTATTTCACAGAGTTCACATTTCACTGTGAGGGGGAAGAAACATTCTTACAGTGTCTCTTGAAGAATAACTTCATGTCACAAGTCTTGCTTATTCTTTATTTAGTCCAAGTAATAGTTCTAAAGGAATGTTCTTGTGTGCTTTTGGAATTGCTGCTTAAATTCACTCCTTAAATGAGTTGCTTTTGCTTGATGTTTCTGGAGTTTGGGTGTGATAATAATGCTGCTGCCTTTCACTTTTAAGCCAAATGGAGCTGGTAGCACCAAATGCTGATTGAAAAGTTAAATTATTTCTCTGGTGCAAATACTGGTTGGTGATGGCAGCACATTGCACTGCTCTGAAGCTGTGAACTTGCATCATGAGGGGAAAAAAACCTATTTTTTGCAGGTAGTCACACCAAAATAATAGAAGTGAATAATTAAATCTTTATGGAGATGATGTTTGTTGCTGGGAGTGAGCTGAACTTGTAGAGAAAATGATGAAGTTAAACCAACCCTGAGATGTGAGGGCAGAAACAGGCAGACAAGTATTTTCTGGATTATCTCTCTTCCCTAACACATGGTTCTCATAAGGCCAGACTTATTTTTTTACCTCACTCATTTTTGGGAGATGGAAATAGGGGATGTGTAATTTAAAATTCTTTTTTTTTCCCCCACCCTTTACAGCACTGTTGATATTAAAAGATGGGTTTCTTCACAAAATACTTGATTTTTCTGTAGAGAAATTAAAGGTATTTATGAATTTACTAAAAATGTATTAAGGAGATCTAGATGACAAAAAAGCAGTATTTATTTCTAAGCATTAGACTGACCACAGTGCACTACAGAGCATGGGTAAGTGGTTTGCTTTTCCTCTAATAATGAGAGATTTTATTTGGCCAGAGAAGATGGAAATTCCAGTAAATGTGGCCATAAAAAAAACTTGTATGCAGAGATAGTGCAAAACTATCAAAAGAAAACCAACTGTTGTAATGTTACTGCCCCTTTCTGGTTTCTGCAACTATTGAGAAAAGCAGTTGAGTAAGGGAAATTCAATTAAAATAACAGATAAATGCAAAATGAAGCACAAATATCTGATGGTTTTGATGTAATTCTCCTTTTCCTGATCTCAGCTCCTTTGAATTCTTTATGTTGAACAATCTGTTTCCCTTGGAAAAAGCTCTGGCTCTTTCTGACACCAGTGCTCAGCATCTGCTCGTTTCAGGAGAAAGCTGTTTGCTATTTTTGGGAAAATGCAGGTTTTTAATTGGCATTTGTGATCCTGCCCACGAACAGAGCCAGTACAGCTGTGGCTGTGATCACCACCTTGGCTGTAGCCTGCCTTGTCCACAGCTCCTTTGAGAAGGAACAGCTCTTGTTCTGCCTATTTTTAGAATGAAGGGAGTTGAGTCAGAATGTTGAAATGACTTAATTGGGGTGTGACTTGGCAGAGGAAGATTTTGGATTTCACCAGAAAAATGGTTCAGCCCCATAGACTGTTCCACAGCTGACATCATTCCCACAGTGCCACTTCCAGTTCACATCTCTTGCTGCTTTGACCGAATGTGAGGGTGAAGGGAATTGTCTTGGCTATGAATGTTATCAATTCCGCAGCTTTCCTGTCTTTGGAAAGCTTATGTTGGGGAAAAAAAAAAAGCTTTAAAATTGCCAATTGCAGATGCAGAGCTGCACTGCACGTGCAGTGTGATGGCAGTCAGTGATGTTTCTCATTTCCCAGCCAGAGCATAAGCAGGGCAGGGCTTTAGCAATTCCAAGAACAGCTTTTGTTCCCTGCTACAATATGGGATTAATTTCCTTGTTTTATGTGGGATCATCATTTCAGAGCACCTTTGTAATCCCTTGGGAAATGCTACACGAAAGAGTGCTGACTTGACTTGTGCCTCCTCACTTTGCTTTCTTTAGCATCCCTGATCTCCCTTTTGTTCACGTTCTGAGGTGAGTTGTTGCCAGCATGAGCAAGACCTTGGAGATGTGCCTCCTTCAACATGCAGGACTTTCTGGAACTGGCATCAACACTGCCTTTTTCTGAATCTCCTTCAGTTTGGAGAGCGTAGGAGGTTTTATGCCATCTGTCTGTTTATAAGTTATTCAAGAAATTATTTTTACCTGGGATGTTACCATGACAACAGACAGACAGTAAAATCTTCACCAAATGCATTTCTAATGTCCAACTGCTGCTCAATCAGTAGGATCTGGTGTTTTGCTGTGGTTTCAACAATGAAGACAGTGGGAAAGAGGTGTAAATACTTGTTTTACCAAATTTACATTCTCCAGGTATTTTTAGATCATTGATGCAGTGCCTCGGGCAGTAATACATATTGCAAGGAACATCCTTAAATATTTTTCCCCCTCACCATCTGGGTGTGAGAATAGGAAGAAAATAAATTTTATCAGTAAAGTATTCATCAATTTATACAGATGTTATTAGGGAGCTTTTTTCATTATTTATTTTTACTTTGATTTCTGTGGGTCTGCGAATTGTAAACTTGAGCACTTTGATTATTGATAGCATCTAAGTCTGTAGGATAGCTCAGCATCTCCCTGGAAGCTGAGATCTGCAAACACTCCTAAGGAGTTAGAAACCACTGATGAAGTAGCAACTGTTCCTGCTGCTGCTGCTGTCTTGTGACAACACATTTCAGCTGAAAGCACTTGTTGGCAGAGAAATGGAATATTCAGGGTGTTGCAGCTGAAGGCACTTTGCTGAAATGGTCTTTAGTCAGTTCTGGTGTAACTTTGGGGAGGTGGGAGTCATTAGGCTGAGAAGGAGCAAATCAGATCATTGTCTACATCTAGAGAGTCACTTTCTAATTCAGGACTGCACATGGCCTGTAGTGAGTCCAGATTTACCAAGTTTGAGGTAAGTTTAACTGGTGGAGTGGCTTCTTCTTCACCCCTGTGTAGATAATAGGCCCATTGAGGAAATGATTTTGGAAGGTCTGGGGATTTATGGAGACTCTTCAGCTTTCTTAGTCCGTTGGTGTGCATGAAAATCCTTTTCTAATATAAATCTGTTTCATAGAAATTTGTAAAATATTTATAGTATACAATTATATGTGTGCAAGTAGTCTGATTTGCAGGGGGAAGAACAAGTCAGAGGTCTGCAAAAAGCTCCTGCTTGTAACATCAAAAACTGTCAGCAAAGGCTTTTGGCCACTTGTAAAAAAGCTGATTATCCAGAGCCCTTGGAAACACTTTGGTGGAAGGACAAGATGTTTTGATGTTTTGGTCTGTAAGTCTTACATGCATCAGTGACATTTGTTCCCTGGCATGACAATTCAGATTTGTTAGCTGGAAACTATCTGTAAACTTTCTAGACCTCTGTTCCAATGTTTTACTCATCCAAAGCCTCTCTGAAAGGTGCTCTGAGATACACAAAAGCTGAGATCCTTCCCAGCTCTGCTGCTCTGGATTGGGGTAGGACAAAGCGTGGAAGGTGTGTTCAGGGTAGGACTGAATTGTGCCATTGTGGAGGATTTTTTAGCTATTTGTTAAAAGAGTGAATGGTTTAATCCTTAAAGGAGCTATTTTCTACTTTCCCACAGGTGCTCTAAGGCAGAGCAGGGAGCAGGGTAGGAGGCAAAAAGGCTGAGCATGGAGGCTGCTTGGGAGGTGTCAGGAAGGAGCAGTTACTGGTAAGAACTCCATTTCTAGGCCAGTATTAGATTCTGAGCTACCAAAGCAGGTTTTATTCCTTAGGCCACTGGCAAGTTGTTGAGATTATTCTCATATTTTATCCTTCTCAGTCCTCACGCTGTGTCACTTTGAGATCTCCCTTTGAATCAGAATACTCAATTGTGGTGTAGTGAAATTGAACTGTTGGCAGCAGTTGGATGGTCAGACACTTAATCACACCAAATTCAGTGTTGTTATGCCTTGGTTTTATGTGTTGTACCTGCTTAAGTGAGCTGGTTTATTTCACAGTGTTCAGGGATTTAGGCTTTTTTTCACTAATGCTAGATCAGCCACCAGAAATTTGGAACAAAAGAACCAATTAAGGAGGTGTAGCTGCGTGTTGTATCACTGGTGTGCAACATTTCCAAAATGAAAGCAAGTGAAACTGCTTTGTGTCCTCCAGTTTTATATATCTGACCTCTGTAAAAGAGAAATTACAACTGAAACATTATAACTGCAATAATTCCATGTTTGCTCTGACAAGGAACAGGAATTCCTAGTTTTAACCTGTTAGTCTCATAAAGAACAATCTTTAAGTGTGCTTTGGCCAAATGCTTGATTTGCAGAACTTGACAGCTTGTTCTTTCATTCAGTAGCAGCATCAAGGTTAGAAGCATGGTGGGGTTTTTTGGTCCAAAAGCTTTGTCTTTCTGAAAATGCTGCTTCAGAACCAGGGAGTTGTGGTCAGGAAGTCGGGAGAAGAAAAAAAAAGAGTAATTTCAATCAACTGGGAGCAAAAACAACTCCAAAAGATTTTCTGGTGCTGAGCAAAGAGCATCACTAATGAGCTCCCATGGGAAATGTAATCTGCCCATAGTGAGTAAAATAGTAGGTGGGGAAGAGAAGTAATATTATGAGCCAGGTATCATTTCAGATTTTCCCTGAACTTGCTGACCTTGCTGAGGAAGGGAAAACACTGCATGTTGCTAATTCAGTTATTTCAAAGAACATGATAGCAGAAGATGTAAAGGAGGATATTAATAAAAGACCAGCAGACAGGGTGATCTTTGGACAGATTTTTTAAAAATTATTAATCCATTAGAGTCTATTTTAAATAATAAATATAAGCAAGGATGTGAACCTGCAGATCACAAATTGCACAGAGGTTCCTCCTGTTAAATTCCCAAAGCCTCCTGGTGAAATAAGAGTGGGTTTTGAGGCACAGAAAAATATTCAAAATTGTCACCTGCCCTGGGGACTCTGACCTGTGTTGTGACTCCAGAGAACACAAAGCCCCTTTCCCCCTCACCTCCTCCTGATGGGCTGCTGCTCCACAAAGCCAGTGGCCCACAGAGGTGATGAAGAGGGTGAGTAAAAACATACCAGGCGTTTGTGAAGCTGAGCTTTTGTGCTTCTCAGTCAGTGAACAGACGCAAGTTTTCACTCAAAAATACTCAGAGCATGGAGGTCATTAGCAGTCAAAAGCCTGCTGTACAAGTGGAGCATGAGAGATCCCTGCTCGGTTCTGCAGGGTGAGCAGGAGAGCACAGGGAGGGTCAGGGGAGAGAAACCTGAGCAGAGGGGAAGGTGGCAAATGTGAAAGCAATCCTGCGATTTTTGTTCTTACTTGTTTTCTAAAGTGTGAGGGTGTGGTTATGTTAGAGATAAGGGAAAAGACAGGAGGAGGGGAGGGAAAACAAGTGGTGTTTATGAATTTATGAGTGGTGTTGGTGCTGTCAGCAGCTTCCCCAGCACACCTGCAGTGAGAAGCCCACGTGGGCTTTCCTGAGAGGCTCGTGGCTGCTGCAGCATCCCTCAGTTGTTGCTCATGGAGCAATAAAGGTGGTATTTGAATTATTCCCAGGATCCCAGCTGGGCCATTAGTCAGTCTGGTGAGGTTTGTCCAGAGGCAGAAAGCATCTCTAGCCTGGTGACTGCAGCAAGTGTTCAGTCTGCTGGGAAGATTAGTTACAGGAGCCATCACATCACAGGGAAAAGGAGGTTTATAGGCAGTACCTCTCTGACACCTCTGCCCACAGGAAATGTTGTACAAACAGAGGCTCAGAGTCCTGGACAGTTAAAATAGATTTTCTTTGTGATCTAATGTCATCATTTCCAATGCAGTTACTTGTGCAGCTTCCTCAGACTTCATTCGCCAATGCACTTTTCATCCTCAGTAGAATAAGAACAGTCTGCCTGTAGTAAGCCATTAGTTTCTCAAATAAATCACACTCTGGAATAAACACTGGTATTTTTCTGCTGTATAGTAGCTTTATGTGTATCAGTGTGTATATTACATTTATGTACACATGTACATGTATTTGCTTCCAAGAGGAGACGTGCATGGACAAATAGTGATGGCTTTTCCTTCACACAAATGGGAAGGTGGTAACTATCACTGTGAGTCTGAGCTGAAGGGAATTGGCACAGCCCCAGATGCTGCTGATTTCCACTAGCTGGCAATCTCACTGTGCTTTTTATAAGAATGCATTAAAGGTATTAATGATGCTAACAAAGAGGAAAGTGGGATGATTAACAACGAAATGAAATAGCAGAGGAGGGAGGAGGTCTGGAAGGCTCAGTGTACATCAGAGATTGTTCTCAGAGATACAGACCAGGGAAAGAAACAGCTTTTTTAACAGCTTTTGTCAGACAAGTGCTCTGGTGTGATGCCTGCCCAGTTGCCCATGCTTTAAAAGCACATCCCACGCTGGGTGGTTCCAGCCCAACAAAGGGATTCTGCAAGGATGTGTTCTCCTTTCTGCAGGAACTTGCCAAAAAATAAGAAAGCAATGGGTTTGGAAAGTTCTGCAATTCTTTTACAATGAAAAAGTGCTGCTAAGGTAAGGATTTTATTCAGTGTTATCGTTATTCTAGTAGTAACACTGGCTTACAGCATGAGCTCTTTCACAGAGGGCTGCTCCCTTCCCCATCACAATCCTGCCCATACTTTGTTTTTTAATTGAACTCTAACCATAAAAACCCAAAATACCTAATTTCAGTGATTGGATCTACACCCCAGGCTGCACAGTTAGCACAGCCAGTGGAGGGTAAAGGATCAGAATTAGCAAAGCTGGAGGAAATGTAATAGCAAACTTCATGCCAAGAAGCCAACTGCAGAAATCCTGATCATCTCCCTGGTGCTAATTTAGTGTTGCTGCTGCAGTTAACAGCATTGCCATTTCAGTGGCCATCAGCAGAGCTGAGTTAGATGAGCCAAAGGGAGCTGGGCAGGGCATTGACTCTTTCCATAGGTCCAACTGCATATTTAGGGTGCCTCTGCATTAATTTAAAGGTATGGTATATATGGATCACTCTGAGGTCATGTGCTGTAGCTGGTAAATTGTTCCCAGAGTTCTTTAGACCTGTTGAATCCAGAAGCAAATGTATGTGGCAATGAGCTGGTTTGTGGTAAAATGTTGTATGCTGACCTCTTGCAGTGCTTTGCATCCTCCTCTGGCAAAGAGATTCCTTAACCTGTGTGTGCTCTGCTGCTCAGGTCAGGTTTCTGTTCCCCCTGGGCTGAGTGCTGCAGGAGCCAAGAATATTTTACCCTTTGTTTTGTTTTTTTTTTTCCTGAGTTTATGCCATGCTCAGCTCTGACTTGCAGATGTGACTCTCACAAGGTGGGAACTCCTCAGACTGGGGTTTTTGCAGTGATGTAGCTCGAGCTGAGAATCACCCTGGCTTTTGAGTATTACAACCAAGCAGTGAACTCAAGGACTAGAGCTAAAAACTCAGCTGCAGTCTTAGTCATGTTGGGGTTTTCTCTTATGTCTCTGCTCTCAGGTTGCCAAATCCTGGGAACTGAGGTGGTTTTTAGGTGTCATTCGCTTGGGATTTGTTTTCACGTGTGTCAGATTATTGCATTGCAAGGTTCTTACAAAGCTGAAGGGTACAAAATGAGGCCTGTCTGTTCCTCACCTGCCATTCCCATTTCTCTGCAGATTTGCAGAATGCAGGGAAGGATTTGGGGAATGTAACTCCCAGCTGGCACCATCTGGCATAGCTCAACCTTGGCCTTCCAAGCATAGGATGTGATCACAGCCATGCAACTGTTCCATCCCCACATAGATGGGGCCTGTGTGTTCTGCTGGCACAGTTTGTTCTGAAAGAATTCCCTGATTTTGTTAAAAAAACCCCAAAAAACAGACAAACAAAACACCCAAAACCAACAAATCAAATAATGTTAGAGCAGGAAAATAAATGATGGGGGAAAAAATACAAAAAGCAAAGTTACAGCAGCTCTGTTTAAAACAAAAAAGGAGGGAATTGTTTATTTGGGGTGTGAGGGGCCATGGAACATGATGGTCAGCACTGAAATGTAGCCCCCTGCCCCAGGAAGCTCTCTGTGTAACCTCACTGCCTTTTGTTCTGCTCCAGACAAGCTGGCTGCACTCTGCATCCCTGGAATCATTTCCTTCTGACACAGAAGGCTGCCATTAATACCTTCCTGCTTGCATCTTTGTTTCTGGGCAATTTCCAGCGCATTAAGCCACAGCACATCCACTTATTCTGGGACTCCCCATCCCAGTCATTAGCTTCTTTTGCAAAGCCCTGTCCACTGCACGCTGCAAACCTAATTGTGCTGTGCTGTTCCCTCCCCTTTGGCTGCTGCAGCAGTTCCAGCCTCAAAGAGCTCCACCAGATTAACCACAACTGTTCCTTGCTGAAAGCACCTTCGTCCCTATTACTCAAGCTGTGCTTTTGCACTTGATCTTCTAAATGCTTTGTAATGCTTACCCCACCTTTACGTGAAGCTAATTGGGATGTAACTTCCTACAGCACTTCCAGATCTTTTCCTGTAACAATGCCAAAAGCTTTTCTGTCTCTGGGGCTTGCACCTGAATTCAGCTGTGGAATGACAGGTTGCCAGTGGTAAGGTTTTCCATCAGGATTTGACAGTGTGGATGTCTGACTTTGTCTAACTGTTACTTGCACTGGGAAAAGGGGCAGCCTTGGGTGGGAAGGGTTTGTGCTGCCAGCAGAGCTCAGAGCAGAAAACTGCCAGGCAGCCCAGGAAAACAGGTCCCCATGTCCTCCTGCTTCCACTGGCCACTTTGCAGTGCTGCTTTGCTCCATCCCATTTCCACCTCCCTTCTCCCTCCTTTATTTGCAGACACTTGGCTGTCAGCTCCTCGTGCCTTGAGCTCCAAGCCTACAACTGCTCTGCCCCCGGGTTTGGCACCCTTGTGCCTTGGCATTAACACTGCACAACCTCTCCTGCCTCAGGACCCCGTGGGATGTCTTTTACATCCTTGCCACCCTGCAAGTAACCCCTCTAAAATGGAAATTGCCCATTTTACAAGCATGTGACACAAGTCCTCTCTCTGGAAGCTGATGTACAAGCTCCTGACAAATTATCTCATGTGCACACACCAACCTCCTCCTCTCCCTTGCTTCTGCCTTTTTTCCCCCCATTTGAATGCAAGAGATTTGACACATCATATTAGGTGATTTCTGTAGGTCTCATTTAAATACCATTCCTCATTTGGAGATGCTGTTGGGGATAAGGTGAGCTAGGAGGCAGCTTCTTGTGTTGTGCAATAGCTAAAATCGAGCTCAGCAGCTGCAAGCAAGCCTTTGATCACTGCTTTGCACAAAACATGAACCTCTGAATCAGCTGGCATTTCCATATGGGAAGGGATGTAAGCTTTCCTGGAATGAGCTGGGGGAAGGCTGGATGTTAGCACTGTGCTGTGAAGTGATGAGGAGCATCCATTCTCCCTGGAGGATGGGTTAACTTGGGTGGAGGGCAAGGCTGGGGAAAAGGAAATTTTTGCTGCCTCTGGGGATGGAGAGGGAGCATGTTCACATGGATCTCAGTTGGGAAGCCTGTGGAAATGAGGGAAAGGGGGTAGAAATAGTTTTTAGGTGAAGCCTGTAAGGTCCCATCCTTATGGGGAGAAAGGGCTGCAGACAGTCTGTTTTATCACAGTAGTCGTTTGCAGACCAGCAGGAAAGGCTTTGCTCCTTACACGCTCCCAGCCTTGTCATTTTAGAGCTCTCAGCCAACATCCCGTGCAAGTGGCAGCTCTGGCATCCCGAACTGCTGCCTGGGAGAGAAAAGGACCAGGGCACGGCAGTGTCTGCAGGGTCCAGAGCGGGGCCAGGGATGCAGGGAGGGAACCGAGCATCTTCTGACAGAGCAACCCAGCGCCTGCATCCTGCCTGGGCTGCCTCCTCCCGCAGCCTGCGCTGGGATGGAGAGCGAGTGCCACCGTGTGCCTGGCAGCAGCCACGGCTCCATCCTGAGCACAGCCATCCCTGCCCTTCCCCAGCCGCCTCCTGCGCTGGGCAGAGGGGCAGCAGACCCAGGGGACAGCAGAGATGGGGACAAGGCTGCCTGCCTTTCCAGAGAGAGGGTTTCACAGGCGAGTCAGAGCGGCAAAGCTGATGGCAGAGAGGGATGATGGGCTAAAAAGCTGAGGGTGAGAGAATATAGTAGAACATCCCTTTGATGTAGTAGAAGATCCCTTTTGGTTGTTTCCCTAAATGCCAGAGCGGAGGGGTGGCTGTGACCTCGCAGGAAGCAGGGCTGGGCTGGCGGGAGGAGGCAGAGCTTCCTCCTCCATTCAGAATGAAATTCAATTCAAGCCACAGCCATGAAACCGAATTCGTGCTGTGTCGGTGCAGGATACTGAATCATTCATCGGCGGTTCGGTGACACGAACGCCACCGGGAGCGCTGGGTGCTCTGTCGGTGGCAGCGCTGCCGCCCGGCCCTGGCGCGGTGTCCCTGCTGTCCCCGCAGGAGCGGCGACACTGGTGCCATCCTGCGGTCACCTGGCCCTTTGCAGGAGGCACGGCGGCTTTGTCCCGCTTTTGTCTTCTGTGTTCTGCAGGAGCTGCGTCTGTCTCGGCTCTCCCTTTGTGCTAAAGGTGATAAAAGTTTAAATAGGTGTTGCCTGCTTAGGGTTACGGAGAGGGTGATGAGAGCGGGCTCTGAAAGCGATCCCTGTGCTCTCCCAGTCCTGGAGCTCCACAGACAGCACAGAAAGCTGCTCTAAAATACAGGCAAGCTCTGCAGGGAGGGAGGATGCTGTGCTGAGGCTCCCTCGCTTTCCCCTGTCAAAACTCGGGTAGCCCAGGCTGGGAAAGCTGGGCTGCAGGTGGGGTGAAATTGTGCTGACAGCCTAAAAAATCACCTCTTCCTTCCCTTGAGAGTAGGGCAGAGTCCAGGGTCCTTGAGTAAGTGCTTTGAATCCTTCCCTGTCTGACTTTGCAAGCCCCCTGGACAGAGAGACAGCTGCATTATATCATATACATATATATATATATATATATATATATGTATATGTGTATATATATAAAAATTATGTATATTCAGATGCACCTATATAAAATATATATAATCCTACACACATCAGATTATTGATGTTTTCCTCTGTTTCTGCAAATGTGCCCAGGCAGGTGTGCAGTCAATTGGAAGGGAGTTATTAGGAGGTGACAGAAAATGGCAATCCCTCTGGGATGTCACCTGAGGGTATTATACCTTGATAATGCACTCAATTGGTTTTGAGCTGGCTTGGGACAGACCATGTGAGGAAGTAATCCCAAATAGGATTATTTTCATAGGACTGATGAAGATGCATCCCATTTCTGTATTTTTAGAAAAAAATGATGCTTGAATTTGACCACTGCTGTTTCATGCCTCAGCCTTGTTCTTGTATGAGATGACAAGGCACTGCACTGTCATTGCCACTTGAGCACTGGCACCTTCCTGGTCCCTGTGGAGACACAGATGAACCCTTTGGGTTTAGGAAAAGACATGAAGATGTCTGGGGGGCCTTGCTATATTTTCAGGAAAAATAGATGTGTGATTCCACCTTCTGCTTGGGGCATTTTAGGCTGGAGGGAGGAGTGCTGCCTTGGGACTCCTGCTAGGTGTAGCTTCCCCAGTACCTTCACTGGGCAGGAATTTCTCCTCTTTCCCAGGTTGTTCCAGTACTTCTCTATCCTTTGCACCAGAAGGCTCTTGTTCTACCGCCTGAATCCTTCCTGCTGAAGGCTGGGCCTCTTCCTACCTACACAGCCATGGAAATTGCCTGCTTTCCTCTCCTTGATGCAGCTTTTTATGCATTTCACTGTTATCTTCTTTCCCTAACCTCTTTCTTTCTTAGGTTTACCCACCCATGTCATCAAAAGTCAGGCCTCTGCCCAGGTTGGTTTCTCCTCATCCTATTTCCAAGTTGTCCCTGTATTTTCCAACACAGCTCAAACCTGAGGCCTCCCTGTCACACACACTAGGCTGATGAGGCAGTTCTGCCTGCCCTGTGGTGATTTGGGAGCAAAATCATCTGTTTTTTAACCTGTCCTTAGTGACTGATATCAGGACTTGCACAGGGTGAGCCAGCCCAGTTCAAAGCCATTCCCTGAGCAGTTGTGATGTGGATGTGTGGTGGGGATTGGTGCTTTGTGTACATCTGCAAGGAAGAGGTGCTTAGAGGGTGGAAGGTAATGCTTCCTTCTCACCCCAACTTGGCTCCAGCTGTGCTTTTCCCTGTGGGGAGGAAACTGTGCCACTCTCATGAGCATGGGGGAACTGTACAAGGGAAATTAGGTGATGATTTCTCCTCTGTGGTGATTCTGTCATAAATGGCCTGATCCAGACCCATTGTTGCAGCTCATAGTTTCCCCAAGGCTTTCCCATCAGGAAACTCGACTAAAGATATGACTGGCACAGGAGTACATCTGACCTTGGATAAATCCTCCTTCTGAATGCCAGGGAGGTGGTGTCTGTGACTGGAGGTGACTTGGTGGCACTGCTGTTCTTGCTGTGTGACTAATGGAGTTGCTCTGGGGGCTTTTTTCAGCTGAGCAGCCTGTGGGATGTGTGACTCCCTGGAGGAGGTGCCTCCAGCTGAACCACAGCAGAGCTGAGCCTCTGAGCCAGCCAGGAATCACTGCAGGATCACCACCAACCACGGCTGAGGAGCTGCTTTGGCACAGAATTGGGATCATATCCTTGAGGGACCTGTGATTCCACACTGAGCAGCACAGATGATGGAGAAGGCTGGGGACAACAGTTTTATGGGCACACAGAGGGCTCTGTGCAATAACTCTCTGCTCCCAGGTGGCTGAGCCTTGACTTACCTAAAGAGGGGTCAGTGTAGGAGCAGGGAACGTGCAACATGAAACCACAGCCGGCTCCACTGCCAGCCTTCCTGGCTCTTCAGCCGCAGCTGATCCACCTCCTGCTGCTCCCTGGGTGTCCCAGAGGTGGGAAGGGCTCCTTGCAGCGTTGTGGCCCCAGAGCTCAGTGGGGTTTGTGTGTCCTGGTCCCCCCTGGCCGTGCTGCAGCCCCCAGCTCTGCACAGAGCAGGGGTGGGGACAGTGCTGCCAGGCACGCTGGAGCCATAGGTGTGGTAGCATTGTGTGGGGGAAGAGGGTTACATCGAAGTGATCAAATGTAAATAAATCCCCTCTTGGCTAAGGGAGCACACAGCCCAGGGGAGAATATTTGGGAATTGAGGCAGTCCTGTTTGCTGAGGAGTCTGTGCAGCACCCTCCCCTGCAAGCCTGGAGAGGGATCTGGTCCAGGATAAGCATCTGGCTTGCACCATCTTGGCACAACCCATCTTGATTCTCAATCCCAGTCTGGGGTCCAGGCCCAGTCTGATCCACTGGGCTCCACACAGCCCCCACCAGTTACCTGCATTCCTTCAGAGCTGTCCTTCGCCTCTTGGTGGCCCCTGGAGGAAGCCAGCAGCTTTCCTGCTGCACTGCAGATTACCTTGGAGTGACTCTCTCCCTTCTCTCAATGTCAACTTCAGGTTTATCAGGACCTGCCTCCCTGCACTTGGTGCCTTTTTCCTCCCTACCAGCTTTGCAAAGAACTTGTTCAAGAGAAGAACTGCCCCGTGGCTGGAGATCTGCCCCTTGCATGGAGGAGATCAGGGGTGTTTCCTTCCCCAACAGTGAATCCAGTCACCGCATAGCCCGACTTACGTTGGGGGCAAATGAGGTCAAAATGTGTCCTGTGACACTGCAGCACATGGGAACAAGCAGGTCCCCGACACCTCATTGCCTGTGCTGATCTATGGGGAAAGAGGGAGGGGGAAAATCCAGCTTCTTTTCAGGATCTCTGTGCCCCTAGAGCCTTCCTGATGAGGCAGGACCCTCCTGCATCTCGCAGCCTCTTGCCCCGTGAGCTGCTGCAGTTGCACAGCGCCTGGCCTCGCTGGAGCAGTGCTCAGGAGCAGGTCCAGGATAGGGATGGGTGGCTGCACCACTCCATGGAGCCCTGTGGGCATCGTGTGCTTCCTCACTCCCATCTGCTGCCAGGTTTGGAGGCATGACCCATCCTCAGCTGCCTGGTTGTGCAACGCCTCTGCAGCAGAGCAGCCTTGACACTGCACTCCTGTCCTCCACGGCCCGTGTCCTCTGCTTCTTCCCTTGCCCCTCTTCCCCCAGGAGCCCTACCTGAAAGTCCCTGCTTTTCCACAGGCCAGCATGAAATCAGGTAATCCCACAAAGTACAGGAAGGTTTTCCTTTCCCCCCCTCCTCCTAAACAAGGCGAGTGCTCTGCCACTGACATTTCTGCTGCAGGCAAGGTCGTGTGTCCCACACGAGCACTGCGGGGATGGAGGATGGAGACATCCATGGCCTCGGTTCCTTGGACAGATGCAATGCTGACAAAAGTGGAGCAGACAAGAAGCAGGGAGGGGCGCAGAGAGTTGGGTGTATGCAGCTCAATCCGGCTCTATGGCTTTTTGCTGCCGAATAATCAAATCCTCCCTTGCCCGAGCACAGTCCTCAGGAAGCTCAAACTTAGAGCTCGGCATGTCTTTAGGAAGTTGAATACACGAGTCTTACAACAGAGATTTATTAAGGTCTAAAGCCTAACCTAAGCACCGGTGTGGGCTGCTGCAGTCTCGCTGGAGACTGCAAAAGGGGATGTGTGCCACCTTGCAGGCTGCGGTGACAGGGCCGGAGGTGGCACTGGGGAGGCTGCAGTGCTGCAGCCCCTCACCTTGCCAGCCCTGCTTTCGGAAAAAAGCAGCCTCACCATTTAGTTCTGTGAACAGTTGAGTTGCAAAGGGGCCCGGAGGGGCAGGACAGGACCCTGGAGCTGTCTTGCGGCTC
Organism: Lichenostomus cassidix; assembly: GCF_008360975.1. Classification (NCBI taxonomy): domain Eukaryota; kingdom Metazoa; phylum Chordata; class Aves; order Passeriformes; family Meliphagidae; genus Lichenostomus; species Lichenostomus cassidix. The sequence continues at coordinate 5,673,200 of NC_139500.1, read as the reverse complement.
CGCAGAGCAGCAGGAGCCACATGGCCGAACCCCCACGCGAGGGAGGAGCATTGCAGGGGCAACGGCAAAAATAAAACCAAAAAAAGAGCTACTGAAAAAACGAAGCAAAAAGCTCCCCCCTTCCTAAAATCCTCCAGAGGGGTGTTTTTTCGGGGAGCTTCTGAGCGGCACTGTGGAGGCTGGGAAGAGGGGGTGTCCCTGTGCACGGGAGGGGGGTCCCTCGCTCTGCGACGAGGGGCCGCTCGTCACCCCCCGCCCACGCCCCGCTCCTCGCAGCGCTCCCTGCCCGCGGCCCCCCCAGCTCTGCCCGCATTGTCCTGCCGCTCCTCCTGCCCTTTGTACGCCGGGAGCCCCCGCAAGCCCCGGCGGGGCCGGAGCGGGGCCTCCCCCCGCCTCCCCCCGTGCCCCCGTTAATGCGAGGAGACAGCTGCCCCGCCGGGCGCTGGCGCATTGTTACTCCTATTTGTCAAAAGGCCGAGGATGCTCCATAGATCGCTCCGTGGCTGTTGTTAAGTGTAATTAGAGGGTTTATGTCCCCAATTTCCATGAAAATGAAGCTGTGAGGCTCCTCTCTTGGCATTCACCGCGTGCCTTAATTGTATGGACATTAAATCAAGGTCCGCTGTGAACACGCAGAGAGGGGCTCGGGCTGTCCCCGCTCGGAGCAGGGCAGGCGGCGAGCGGGGCTTGCGGGAGAGAGCGGGGGGGAGAGAAAGAGAGAGAGAGGCTGTCAGTGCAGGGTCCACCCCGCCAGGACCGCCGGCCGCCCTCCCCGCCGCCCGGGGCCCCCCTCCGCCCGGGCTGCCGCGGGGCGCGGCGGGGCCGGGGGCGGCGGGGAGCGGAGGAGGGCGGCGAGGAGGGGCTGCCTTGCGGCCGGGTGCCCCTGCCGTCCTTCCCCCCCGCTCCTCGCCCTGCCGGGGTCAGCAGGGTCCCCCGGACCCCCTCCCCGCCGCACCGCTGCAGCGCGCCCGGGCAGATGCGGAGCGCCGGGCGCGGAGCGGCCCCGGGCACAGGGGCGGACAGACGGACACATGCCGAGCTCCGGCCCTACCAGCGAGAAAAATGCAGCTGCTGGCGGTAGTAGTAGTAGTAATAATAATAGAAATAATAATAATGATAACAATAGAGCCGGTAGCGCCGAGGAGATCTCGCAACAAGGCTCCGGCTGCCGCTGCCGTGCGGCGCGTCCCGGCAGGGAGGCAGGAGCGGCGGCAAGGCAAAGCGCCCGGAGATGCTTCACAGCCCCGCCGGTGCCGGGGCTGCGGGATCGGCTCTGCCCTCCACGCCGGGCCGCCGCAATCCGAGCCCCGGGCAGCCGGCGGGGGATGTGGGAGAGCCCCGCTCCCTTCCCAGGGCGGAATGAAAATCCCGCTCGTGTGTTTCTCTTTGCTGGCCAGGCAAAGGAGCCGATTTCTCTTGTCTTGAAGGGAAACCGGCGGAGGTTAAACACGCGTTTCCCATCTCTCCGCTCCGCCTCGGTTGGCACAATAATAGCTTCATTAAAAAAAAAAAAATAATAGCAATGCAAAAAGGAAGAAAAAAAAATTAAAAATTGAGAGGGATTGAAAAGGGGTAAAGCAATTAAACCGGTTTCGTTGATCGCCGTCAGATTTAGAGTCGCCTTATGAATTTAGGACGATTTCTCTCTCTAGATATCGCGTCTGAAAAATCCTCACCCCCTCCCCTTCCTCCCCTCTTTTTTGTCCAAAAGCAAAAAAAAAAAAAAAAAAAAAGAATAATAATAGAAAAAAAAAAAAAAGAACAAAAAGGAAAGAAAGAACAAAAAAAATAAAAAATCACAAGCCCATTAAGGTCGCTTGCACGAGGGGAGGAAAAATTCCTGATGCTGTTCCAAGGCAGCGATAGAGCCGGTCGCTCCCCGCCACTGTCGCCCGCACCCCGCGCTCACAGCCGGAGCCCCGCTCGTAGGATTTACCCACTCGTGGACGCGGCGCCCGGCGGCTCCGGCGGCACAAACTCCGCTCCTCGCTCAGATCCAGTGCAAACGCCCTCCCGTGGCTCAGGACGCTTGTTTTTGTGTAGGCAAGCTGGAGATGAATAAGAAAGGCGCCTAGTCTCTCATTATCTTTGAATTTCAGACTTTTTTCTCTCTCTCTTTTTTTTTTTTTTTTCCTTTTCTCTCTCTCTCTCTTTTTTTTCCTCTTTTTCTCCTCCTGCCCTGGAACAATGCAGAAGGACCTCATCAGAGTGAAAACCAGGCTCCCGCTAGGCTTTAAAAGCAAGATGAACTTGGTGCACCACCCATCTTTCTCTTCTCTTCTCCAAAGCTCTTTAAAGGGGTTATGAGGCGTCTCTCTCAATTTATCCCTTTTCTCTTGATCTTCCTAGCAGAGGGGTTTGGGGTCTAGTCCTGGCTGTTTCAGCTGATCTCATCCAGTCTAAGGGATTAGAGCTTCTTCTCCGCATCCCGGCTCTCAGCACATCTGCTGATTGGGTTCAGCACAAGAGGATTACATTGGGACCCAATGACGTCACCGCTAGGACATAAGTTCTCCTCCATTAACCAAATCCTCATCAGCAAGATGTCCTTGAAACTGGAGGAGTAACATTCAGGACTCCATCGCCAGCCCGTCCCCACCTTCCTCCCGGGCGGGCTGCTGGGGCTTTCGGAAAAAAATATTGTTTAAGCTTTGAGCACTTGCAGCTGCATCAATAATGCACCGCTCCGGGCTGGAGGATCGAGGCGGCACAGGAGAACGTGTACCCTATAAATAGGGTTCTGCACCTAAACTGTTAATCAGAGGAGCTTTATATATTCTGTTGCTTTTGCTTTTTTTTTTTTTTTTTTTTTTTATGTTGGGAAGGGAGGGGGTGGAGGGGCAGAGGGGGAGGGGAAAGCTGAATCCTACAGTTATATTTCCAAGCTCAAAAAGACATCAGCGATAATTTTCTTTAGAGCTGACATGGATGTAATTTTAAAACGTGTTTTCTTTTTTTTTTTTTTCCTCTTTTTTTTTTTTTTTAAGTAATGTGTAGGATTTCACCCCCGTTCTCTCCGAGAAGAGAAAATGTGTCCTGAGTTATATAAAGTAAGAGGCTCCCTTTATATATACAATATGAATTTTATATTTTGGGGCTTAATGCTAGATTTTTCTTAACATTGCATGAGCTCAGATTCACAGGAGCAAGGACCTGGAAGGAAATAGGTTTGACTTCCAAGTGACAAACCAAGAGAATATTTTTTTCCTTTCTTTAAGCTAAGACTTCAACCCTGGAAAACGCCAAAAGCACGTATAGATTTGCTGCCCTCAACCTGCTCTAACCTATGCCGTGGCATCCAGGCGTCTCTCGCCATCCCTCTCAGCCTTCCTGCACTTGCAGTTTCGCTGGTGCCTCACTCTGTCCTTCCACCACATCCATTTTGCGAGCTGGGAAGCAGAGATGGGTTTGCTGCAGCTCTTGTTGGTTAAACTTACAGACCTCATCACAGGGCGGCTGCTACAATGGGAACAGGCTCTGAGGTTTATTTATTTATCTCAGGCCACCAAATTTAATCTCTGGGAAGAGAAATCGTGTTTAATTACAAGCAGGCTGTGTCCAGTTAGGAGAGGTCTTGCTTAGGAGCCTTGCATATATTTAATTTTTTGTAAGCACGCCGCTTTTCCAGTGATAATTATCCATCCCTCCTGCTCCAAACACACACACCCCCAAAAAATCCTGTATACAGGCACGCTCACTCTCATTTTTGCGACAGGAGGTGCAGGTCTGTGGCTTTCTACACGCCCTTATTCCCTGCCTAGAGTAACTTTTATGACCAGCATTGCTATGCGTGCTCTCTGGCAGAGCTTTCAGGGCAGGATTTATTTGCCTGGGTGTATTTCCATGCACTGTGGTGTTTTCCTTCATGGCAGGAAGGGGGTAAGGTGGGGGAAGGCAGGATACAATTATTTTGATGGAAGGTGTCTTGCTCCAGTGCTGGAAGTCTCTCCCTGCCTGAGCAGTGTGACCATTTCCAGGACAGCTGGGCAACAACCTCTGGAAGAGAGGGATCTATTCCCTTCCCCGCTGGAGCAAAACAATTGTTTTGAGGCCATCGCCTCCCTCTCTGATGGCCGTGCCACGCCAGGCCAGGCTCCGGAGGGGAAACCGCCTCCAAATAGCAGCTCGTAAAAAACTGGTGGGCCCCGTTTGGCTACTGAAATACTCTGCAGGGAGGTGAAATATCACCTCCCAAACTCAAGAGCCATATTTACAAGGCAGCCACAGCACTGAGAGCCACCGTCCCTGTTTGTGTGCCTTTTTCTCTTCCTCTTTTATAACGCCGCCGTTCATGACAAGCACAAACTAGGGACAATCAGCGTTTGACATTACCCAGCAAAGGGAATTTTCCCTTCGCTTTTCATCTTCTGAAACTTTTAAAAAAAAAAAAAAAAAAGAGGAAAAAAAAAAATCTGCTTATTTAGAGCCTGCTCCATATTGACCTATTTACTCCGCCAGACCGAGGCTCTCAATCTTTTATCGATTTAAAAGAAAACAACCTAAACAAATTAACACGAAGGAAAACGCTCAGGTTTACCGTTTGCACGGGGCCTTTTCCCGGGGGAGGCTCGGACCCGAGATCCGCACCCAGCCCAGGGTGCTGCTCCGACCTGGGGACCGAGGGGCTCGAGGGATGCTCGGGATGCAGGAGGCGGCTGGGCAGCCTCTCCCCCGGCCCATCCCCGACCCCCAGCCTCCCGTCCGGCCCTGTCCGGCCTCCCCGAGCCTCCGGTCCCTCTGTCCCCGGCTCCCTGCCCTCTGCCCCCGCTCGCCTGTCGCCGCTCCCCGTCCTCCCCCCGGCCCGGCGCGGCCCCGCTTCGCTGTCCATGGTGTTGAAGGCGCGGAGCCGCAGCCGCGGGCGAGGGGGCGGCCGGGTCATCCCTGGGGGGACACGCGGGACACCCCCGAGTTATTCCTCTCCTAAAATGAGGCGGTGTTTCCCTCCGTGCCCTTCCCGACAGGTCCGCACCCGGCCGGAGGGCTCTGCGGGGAGCTCTGTCTGTCTGTCTGTCTGTCCCCGAGCGCTCGCTCCTCACCCGCCCTGTCCCCCCGCCAAGCCTCCCCGAGACCCCGAGGGGCTGATTTTGCTCTCCCCTCCCCCGGTGGAGCGGGGTTGGGGTATTTCGAGCCTCCTGTCACTGCGAAGCCCCGCGGTAGTGACTGAGCGATGTCATATGGTGGTGGGGGGGAGCGCGGCTGCTCGGCAGGCTGGCAGCAGGGCTTATTTCTCCTTTAAAACAAACCCACCGTCGGTTCAGCCCCTCTAAAGTTTGCCATTAAATACCCTCACCGGCTCATCCCCAGCTTCTGCGGCCCTGCAGCCTTTTTCCTGATCCCAGGCTTTAAAGGCAGCCTGGGTTTGGCTGCTATTTTACCAACACTTCCAGTGAGACATTTTGTATTAAGCACAGCCCTTCCTTAATCTCTAATGCAGCATTTCTCCATCCCAGAAGAAAATAGTCAGATGATTCGTAAAGGGCCATTTTTTCCCCCCTTTTTCGTTTCTTTCTTCTTCCCCTCCTCTGTCGCTCTCTGCCTTTTTAAACCTACCACCTACTGTTCCCCGAACAAAGAAATCCCAGAGACAAGCAACATGCCTCCACTTTCCTTCCATTTCCAAGCCCCTGCTCCACCATGCATAGATGACCACATTAGAAAAATATACAAGATTGAACCCCAAATCAACTGCGGCACAACAAACCGCGGAAAACGTGCGCTCAGCCCTGTCCTGGCCAACGTGACCCACACTACACACACACACACACACGTGCTCACCGTCACACACACCGCAGAGCGCTAAAAAACACCCCAAAAATCTCATCCCCCTCCTCATTTCTGCTGAATAAGTCAATAATAAACAGCCTTTGTCTGCCTGGTGCCACCGGGATGTGGCCCAGAGCGGCGCTGAGCGGCCGCTGCCCCACCGCCAGCCCGAGCATCGCCTCTGAGCTGACCCACAGCCTGCAGGAGAAAGCAAAATCTCTTTAAAATGAAGCCCAGATCTCTTTCAAATCTCACACAAAGGTTTCGCGGATTCTAGGCCTCTGGTTTCTGCCCCAGGAATCTCTCTGTGTAGGAAAGGCATCGATAGAGTTTGGTCCCTGATATAATTTCAGACATTCTTCTACATTTTCTTTTTTTTCTCTTTCTTAGAAAGCAATTCATTTTCTTAGAAAGTAATTACACTTACAAGAGGTTTGGGAATCAGATTTTTCTATCAAGTCTCCTCTCCCTTTTTTCTCCCTCTGTCTCCTTTTGGTCTTCTTAGCTGCTGCAGGGCTTTTCTAATTTTTTTTTTTCCAGATCTGTAATAAAAAAAAATAAATAACCCCCCTCCCTCCCCTCTTCCCCTAGAAATATACAATTTGCTGATTTGCAAAGCCCCTTCCTATGTGGAGGAAAGCTGCCTGCTCTCCCCACGACTCGCTTTCCTGGCCTCCCAGCTCCTTGAGAAAGGAGGAGGGCCTTGTGCATTACAATTCCATTCAATCTCATTCATTCTTGCCTCTTTCTAACGGTCTTTGGACAGCAAATCCACACCAACGGGGGGTCCGAGCCCCCTCCCCAGGCCCCCCCCAGCCTTAAACACACACAATAGCCGTCAGCTAACAGCACAGCAGCAACTTTGAAACATTCAAGCTTCTGAAGTGAAGAATGCCCGCAGCTCCCCAACCCCCACCCCCGCCACTTCTTCCTGGGCTTGACATTTAAAAAACATATAATGATCTTAATTTTAAAAAGGGGAAGGGGGAGGGAAAAAAAAAAATCCTCACTTGGGTCACACTTGGTTTCTCGGGGCAGAATTCTGGTGTCAAGAATTTCCTCGGCAGGAGAGGATTGCTCCATCACATAGCTAATTACCTGCTTCCCCTCTCAGGCTCCACGCTGCAGAAAACTCTTTTTTCTTCCTTCCCCCCTTTCCCTAGAGATGTTTATTTGGTTGGATCAATCAGCAGGACAGTTTCCAGCCTAATTTTCCCTGGTCACCTCGAGAAGGCACGGCCGAGGATGGAGAGGTGCTGGGGGTCTCTGGGGGTCCTGGTCCTTGTGTTCCTGGGCTTGTGTGGGGTTGGCAGTGGGGTCTGACCTTCCCCAGCATGGGGGACACAGCTGGGGTGGGGGGCTTGTCCCGGCAGGGGTGGGGGACATCCTGCCCATCCTACCTGTCAGACAGGGTGTGACCAATGAGCCACCATATCCCCCCTAGAAATGTTGTCCCTGCCCTCCCCCTGCCAGCCCAGGCAGCTCAGGCCTGGCCACTTTATCCCCATCTCCAGCCTCTGCTGGCTGCTGCACAGAGCCAGAGCCAGCCTTGGACACTGTTTCACCATCACCACCAAGCTTTGAAGCTTGTGTATTTTCTCCTCTTTCCATTTTCTAAGAGAAGAGGGTTGTTTTCATCATCTCAACCTGCTGATCACCACTTTCTTCCCCGAGGAGCACACCTGATCCCAGCAATGCTCCAAGACCTTGTCTCAGGGTGGATTTTTCCCAGCACTGGGGAGAAGTCCCTGCATGAGACCTCACTGGGGCCCTCACTGCAATCCTGGTGGTTTTATTCAGTGGTGGTGGCAGGAGGTCACTGTGCTCAGCACTGGCTTCCCTCCCTGGCGGAGGGGACAGCCCAAGAGGTGCTCCTGTCCTTCAAGAGCTCAGCCTGGCTCTGCTGGCACTGCTGACAGTGGAGTTCCCTCAGAATGGGGAGCAGGGACCTGCTGGTTTGGTCTGCCTTCTGAAAGGGAAGGAGAAAGGGATGAGGGAAGGAAAAGGGAAGAGGAAGGGGAAGGGATGTGCAGTGGGTCAGGGCTCTGCCATCCCTGCTCGCTCCTGCAGTGGGATTTTGCAGCAGTACAAGCATTAGCAGGAGGGGGAGGCCACAGCTTCACTGCACGTATTTGAGGGAAAAGTCCAGTCCTAGAGGCAGCCTGTGGCTACTGCAATTCTTCTAATACAATTAAAAATCAATGACACTCTGTGCACGCACACAAATAAACATCACCTCTCTGCATCCCCGCTTCCCTGCCCACCCCCTCTCGGAGCCGGTGGGGAAGGCATCTTCTCCAGAGCCTGTTCATTACTGCTCTACTTAGGTGGGGAATTGCTTAACTGGTCTTTCTCCAGTAAATCATATTAACTCCAAGCACAGCTATTTATAAAATGTTCCACAGCCCAAGAGTACTGCATCCAGATCACTCGAAGAAAATTAGGCGATTAGGCGTGCATAATCCAAGCCCAGTGCGTCTATGTACAAAGCCTCGCCAGCCGGGCTGCCTTCAGCTATTCACTGACATTAAAGAAATCACCAGGTTTATTGGAAGCCCAGCCCGGGCCTGAGTCCCAGCCAGGGACGGGGAAATAACCTTTTGCAGGGCAGAGCGTTCCCGGATGGCTTCTGATGGCTGGGAAATGAAGCCCAACCTGAGAAAGTCTCCCCTCCCCAGCCCTGCTCCTTCCCTTCCTGCAGAAGGGCCCCTCCAGACATATAAAATGCAGCACTCCAGGCTGAGTTTCTCCCCCCCCTCCTCCTTTTGCGACCCATTAAACGTCTTCTATACATTTCCTCTTCATCTTGTCAAGGCCAGTTGCTCTATGACTGCTGGTTTCCCAGGCAAATCACACCAATTTCTGAGTTGATGTTGAAGGTCCACATTGGCTCAGCAGGGGTCCCAGCGAAGCACTCATCCATGGAGCCGGAGGTCAGGCTCTGCCCTGCTTCGCCAGCTGAATTATTATGATTTTTTTTTTTTTTTTAAAGTCGTGTTGTTCTTTGAACATTTACAGATCTGTTGGCGACGGGGATAACAACAATAACCAAAGGAAGGGCGTCCTCTCTGCAGACGTGCTCCTGAGCCTTTCTGAGAGTGAGGATGCTGAGCGGGATGCAGCTCCTGCCGCTTGCTTTCAGCCTAAACTCCTAAAGGGAGAGGTTTTCAGGAGGAGCAATGCACATGTGCAATCCCCCCAGCCACCCCAGGCTGCTTTGCCCCGAGCACCCGGCAGCTGCAGGCTCCCGCTGCACAGCCGTGCCCCTCGGGCTCTGTCCACGCATGTCCAAGCTTGCTTTCACATTTTAAAAACATTCTTTGCTTTAGGGTGTCTGGCTGCCTCATCTGTGCCTGGCCCGAGAGTGTGGCACACACAGAGCCACGTCCCCACGTCCTGCATGTCCCCATGCAGGCTGACACACTCAGGATGTGCACTGCCCCACAACCCCAGCCCTGGCTCTGCAGGGGCTGCAGAGTTCAAAAAGAAAATAAACCTCATTCCTGCTTTTGCACCCTTATGCTCTTTCCCCCTCTCTCCCTTCCCCTTTGCCAGCTTTAGCATTTTTAATTAAATTACAAGCCTCAATAATGTTTTCCTAACTACAGTTCCCTGCTTCCTTGTGGAGTAGTGTGTGGAAAGGTATAATTTTGCAAACAGTTTCTTTAAGAGCTGGGCCTGAAGTACCATCAGCGATGTGTGTGAATAGAAAAAGAAACACCTCCACAAAAGAAGGGATTGTTAATGGAGGACAATCCAAAGGGGGCCCACTAAGGCCTGTCCTTTACAATAAGGATGGAGGGTGATGATTTGAATGCAGGGGGCCCTACTTGCAAATCTGGACAAAAACAAAATGGTAATAAGGGTTGAATCCCTCACTGGTCAAAGCAGTGGGCAGCAACTGGTCTCTTTAACTCCCCTCACCCCCTCCTTCTCCCAAATCAGACCCCAAACAAGAAGAACTCTCCTCCTCTTTAACTTTATTTCCTTGATTAGCTCTAAAAAAATAATCACCCGGGCGGACTCGGGGGAAATCTTTTAGGGGCCGATTGAAAGGACAGGGCTCCTCTTCTGCAGGTGCTGAGAGGACATGCCTGGCTGCGGGCAGGTAAGCACCGAGGGGCTTCTCTTTCTTCGCACGGGCTTGCCGAGGCAGGAGCTGGGCTGCAGCTCCGCAGGGCCCTTCCCATCGGCGCAGGCTGCACGTACGGATGCTCCGCAGAGCTGCTCTGCCTCCCCGCCTGCCCTGCCTCCAGATGTTGCATCATTTCGCGGGGTCAGTTCATTTTATAACGCTGCTCGTAGCTTCCTCGTCTCGGAGCCAATTAAACCCTGGTGTTTGAGGGGGGGAATGTGGGGGGAATTAATAATTACAGCGCCGTGCTTAAATACCGCTCGCCACTTGTTTAACGGGGTTTCTGCAAAATGTTGGGGAATGGCTCTGGGAAAGGGGGTGCAGGTTCTGGCTGCACTGAGGGTCGTGGGAGGGGTGGTGTGGCTGTGAATGGCCCTGAACGCTGGGAAAGGGGGTGTGAGGGCTGGAGACATCCCTGGCTGATGCTGTTGCCCCCATAAGAATCCCCACAATTGCCTCCTCCCTCTCCATCCCCCCGACTTTGCTTTCCCCTTCACCCCATCCACCTCAGCCCAGCTGTGGAGGTTCATCCAGGGTGGGGAGGTGCAGGAGGGGGTGCTCAGGGCTCCCCCATCCCTTGGCACAGCCTTTGACCCCCCAGGCCTGCCCCTGCCCTGCTCCCCACCATCTGCTCAGGGCACCCCACAGCCAAACACGGATCTGTCTCATGGGGGAAAATAGGCACAGATTCCCCCATGGCTGGGGTGGGTGCAGCCACAGCCCCTCTCCCACGTGTGGGACACTGTCCATGTGTTGGGGCAGCTTTACATCTCCTTCCTCACGGATGTGCTGAGTGCCCTGGGGTTTATTTATATTTACATTTTCATGTAACACATATACAGTGGGGTGGCACATCTCTCTGTACGGCCAGGCTGGGGGTGAGTTCATGCTGTAACACCCTGCGTGCTCCACATCCCCCAGCTGTGTTTGCAGAGCCTGCACGGCTCACTCAGAGCCTGTAGGACACATCTATTCACGGAGATATTTCGCAGAATATATCTGTAAATCCCAATATCTGCCGTGGGTTCCCAGCCGGGCTGGCCGTGCTGCTGTCCATCTGTCCAGCCACAAGCACACGTCTTGCCCTCAGAGGTGTGGTTTCCCCATCTCGTGTGTGAATTCTGGTGTTGTTCCCTCGGCTTCCCCTGCAGAAGGTGAGCTTTCAGCTCGGTCATTCCTCCACTCAGGAGCAGTGACTGAGCCGGGGCTGAGCTGGAGGCCCCCCCTCAGTGGGCTGGAGCATCCTTGTGCCCCCTCCCTCTAAACCCACACCCCTTCCCGCAGGTATCCTCAATACTCGGTGTTTAGGAGAGCAGCCTGGCATTAGGGAGTGCCCCAGGTAGGCTGCGGGAAGAGCTTTTTACCAGGAAAAATAGGAAAAAAAAAAAAGAAAACACACCCAATTTCTGATTGGTTTTTTTGCACTTAAGAAATGCATTTATCCTGAGCCATCCCTAGGAATGTAGTCCTGGCCATGAGAGCTTTGGAGAGATGGTTTTATTCTAAGGAATGGGGGGAAATAGGCTTGGCATTGTGGGTTTCCCCCCTCGCTTACTGAATCAGCCCATCTCTAGCAAAGGTCCCAGTAAAGGGAACAGGCACCTTTCTGTGCCTGATGCCACTCTCCAAACAACTGCTGAGGAAACAAATACCCATTTGTGCTTTACTGACCATCCCTGCTTCCCCTTTTCTCCCTCCTTTATTTACCAGAAGTGCTTAGAGAAAGAAAAAATATCTCCCATCCACCCACCTCAAGTTTCCTTAAATATTTGCCCCAAAACTACGAGTCCCTACTGGAGCTAGGAGCCTGTTTGACCCAAGAGAGCTTCCCAAACACATCCAGCTCGAGCGAGCAGCCCGGCAGCATCTGCTCCTGCTGCCGGCGCTGCTCCGAGCCGCTGCAGCATCCCCTGAGCAGCAGCATCCTGAGCTGGGGCCGCGGCGGGGAAAAGCCGCTGCAGGTACCTGCAGACCCCACCCTGGCAGACATCTCTGCCCCGCATCCCTCTGTGACAAGCGTGACAATCGCTGGATGAAGGGAAGGCACCTCAGAGTTGGTTACGACAGAGTAAAACTCGCTGCTGCAGCGTCAACTCCGTATTTTCTCCAGCGGAGTTTTAGGGGGGGAAAAACATACATTTTGTGTGCGTTGAACTGCTGCTTTGGTGGTGTCTCAAACCATCAGCCCTGACTGTTTGGGATTCTGGGTAGAGGGTTTCGTGTCGGGGGGTGGTTGTGCTGGGTGGGATGCTGTGGTTTCCAGAGGGAAAAGGGTGCATGTGAGCACAGCCTGGTGCTGCAGCAGGGGCGATGGGATGCCGGGGGATACTCGGGTTTGGGGCTTTGCCAGTCCTGCTCCCCCCGTGAAATGCGCTGATAATCTCACATTAATGCCGAGATCTAAGGCGGGGAAATAATGCAAAATAATTCTTTGCGCGGGGAGAATTCGTATAATGGGAAATGCAAACTCCAGTGTTCCTCCTTCAGACAAAACAAGACCATATTTAACAATGCCTTGTTAAAAATAAAAAGGAAATCTATTAATGTAATAACTAAATTGCTATTATAGGCATCAAAGCACCCTGATGCTTTGAGGTAACTTTATTTCCATCAGTCTTTTTAAAGAGCACAACATTAAAAAAAAAAAATAAAACCCCCCACCATCCCGCCTCACCCAAACGCTGCCATTTTACTCATTAATTTTGTAATTAATCAGTTAAGAAGTTCTGACTTATTGGATTAAAGGGACGGGGAAATGCAATTCCTCCCAGCCTCATTTTAATAGGCGATTGTGAAATTGCTCTTTTGAGTCTCTGCCTCAGCTCGGCGCCGGGGTGAGGGGGCGGCGGCCGCGGGGCTGGGGGACCCTCGGGGGGACCGGCGGCTGAACCCCTTGCTCCCGGCTCCGGGGAGCGCTCGGGGCGGGCGGAGGGAAGGCGCTTTGTCCCCTTTGCAGCTGGGGAGCAGCAGCGCTGGGTGGGCACAGGGTGTTCTTCTCTCCCCGCGGTGCCCAGGGGCTGTGGGCATCCCTCCCGCCCTCCTCTGCCTCCTCCGGGCACAGGGGGTCTCTGCCCCTCCGCTCCCACCGCCGAACCCGGACACGGTCCTTGGCCCAAAAAGCAGCGACAGAGACACTGTTTCCTCCCTCGGCCTCCCCCAGTCCTGTTTTACTCTCCCTGCCTCGCCTGTCCCTGCCCTGTCCTCGCTCTGCCTGTATCCCTGTCCTGCCTGTGTCCTTGTCCTGCCTGTCCCTGCCTTGGCTGTCCCAGCCTGCACCTGCCCTGCCTGTCCCTGTCCCTGTCCCCTCCTGCCCCTCGGAGCTCCCCTCCGGCCCTGCCGTGGCTCCCGGGGCAGTGGGGACAGCTCTGGGTGGATTCGGAAGGAGCTGCGGTGCGGTTTGGGATGGATAAACTGCAGAGCCCACGCAGCCATCGAGCATCTGGGGAAGGAGGTTGTTTCGAGGGGATTCGGCCTCTCCCCATCACCCACCAAACAGCACCTGGTTCTTTTCCTTAAATCGAGCCCTGAGTGCATCCGGCTGTGTCCCCGCAGTGACAGCCCGGGTGTCACCGCCAGCGGCCCGCTGACCTGCTCCGAGCTCTGTCCTGCACAGCCGCTCCGGGTTTGTCCTTCCCGGCCACGGGCGCTGTCACCGCGGGCAGGGCGGTGCGGGAGAGCTGCAGCCTCGGCTGGCCAGCCGTGCGGACCGAGCCCGGGCAGGGGAAAGAGAAAGGAAACACACAGCGATTTTAATTTTTTTTTTTTTTAATATACGCTTTGCAATTAGACACGTCCAAAGGATTATTTCTCTACCTCTGCCTTTGATCTTTTCAAAACTAGACAGCTTTATAAATACCATCCCTCTGTTTTCAGCCATCTTGCAGTTCCTGTGCAATTAATGTGCTGCAGAACACACTTCTTTTCTTCTTCTTCCAATTCTTTCCAGAGCTAACAGGCACTCCTGTCCACACTGTCCCAGTGAGATTTATTTCTTGTCTCTCCGTGTGTCATCACCAGCACACTACAATAAAAGAATACATATTTTGCTGGACCATTTTGGTGAAATTGGGAATGAGGTATAAACCCAATGCTCCAACCATACCACACTATGTTGTTACTACTATTAATTTGTAAACACCACAAAAGCCACATACATAAATCATGCTTTAAGCTAATTATTTAGTAAAGACTTTTTTTTAGCAGTGCAGCAAATCTCTGGAGTTTCTGCATTTGCTTTGCACTTAAAAGAAGTTGGTGCAAATGAAATCAGCACATTGAAGTGCATCTTTCATTGGAGGACAGGGAGCAGGGAGGAAGTCTGTCCCATCTGTCTCCAAGCCATCTACCAGGTGACCTTGGAGCAGTTCATTCATGTGGAGTTCTGTGTTTGGGCATTCTTATTCCTCTTATTATTATCTCCTCTTTTTGCCCTCCTCATTGCCAAAATTCCCAGCCTCTCCCAAGGAACTCAGGCAGAATCCTCAGGGTTAAAGCACTTTCTTTGGCTTTGCTGCTAGAGATGTGGGCCAGTGCCTCCAGAGCTGGAAGGGGCAGAGGGATGGGAATCCACACCAGGCTCTCCAGCACAGAGGGAACTTCTGCTTCTCATCTGATGGGGGTGGCAAAAAGTAAAGGCAAAGGAGTTTTTCCAGGAGAGGAGATGGGGTAGGGGTTTAAGAGATATTGAGTGTTTTCTGTGCGAGTTGCTATTTTTTTACATAAAAATAAATCACAGTAAATGTTGTCCCTTCTCTTGCTCTGCACAGACATGAGAGGAAGGCAGAGCTGGGGAGGTGGCTGTGGCAGGAAGCCCATGTAGGACCTGCCTGTGGAGATGTCAGGTCCAGGCTCGGCTCACTGCCAGCAGGGAAAGATTAGTTGAATGTCACCCTCGGTGGCAGTGAAATCTTTCTTTATCACTTCCAGCCCTGCCTCTTACCCTGCTTGGCTTCTCCCACCCTGTCCCCCTAAAGCATTTCCATTGTCCCTCGAAAAAAGATGAGCAGAGACCTTGTCCTGCATCCTTCTTTCCTTGCTCTCTTTCCCTTGCATTGGTCTCTGCTCCTTTACTTCTCCCTGGCAGTCTCTGCCCTCTCTTCCTCTGCAAACCTTTGCTGTGAGCAAGCTGTTCTCAGTGGGCAGGGAGGTGAAAATCCAGCTGGAGATGATAAAATCCATGGTTTGGCTCTTTCTACCCCTGAAGATCTTTCCTCAGTGAGGCACGAGAGAGAGAGAGAGAGAGAGAGAGAGATCATAAAGGCATTTTCTCACTCAGCCTAAGCCATGAATTTTAAGTCCTCAGGACAGAGACTATTTCATATGGTGTGTGTTTGTGCAGATTCAGCACAAGGCAGGGACCACACTGCTATTTTCCCTGTATTTCCACTTCCCTGACTCCTACAGTGCTACTGTTGCATCTTTACTGGAGAGATATATTTTTCACATTGCTTTTTTCCCCCCCATGCATCTGTCTGACTTGCTCTTTGGGGTTTATAGTTTAAGACATACTGTTTATTATTTAAAATATTAATAACAGGTATCATCCTTCTGTAGCAATTAAATAATTACAGAACCCATTCTGGTTTGGTCAGCCAGAATGCCCCATATGGCAGGAATATACCTGATAATACAAGGAGCTAAATATGAGCAGAGCAGGGCACTAAACATTAGGTTTAGCTTCCCATAAACTTAAATATGTGCATTTCTTACCCAGTCGGATCCTCCACAGACCCATAAAGCAGGCAACAGAGTGATCTCCTCTTAAGATGCTCTAAGAGCTTGGAGAAATTTGTTAAGAGTGCTACTTCTCTAGGCACTTGTTACCATGAATCCGTGATGAGATTCATTGTTTGCCTTTCCAACCACTTCTCTGGGCTTTCCCAAGCCCGGTGTAGCCTCTCGTTGGAATCAGGGCATCCATTTGTGACGCTGGGTTTTGTGACACAGTGCCCAAAAGGATCAGGACCTTCACTCCACTGCCAAATGGTCCTTGTGCCACCCTGCTCCACCCCCTCACCTGCCCCAGAGTCCCTGCAAGTGGGGCAGCTGCCTGCACACCCCAGATGGTGCAGCACATGGATGTTAAACTCGGGGAGTAGCAGAGCCCAGCCTGCCTGAGAAAGCATCTCCCCACTCATCCATCCTTCCCTGACTCCCTGCTCGGCAGCAGATGTGATTTCATTATGGCACAAGGAGTTCCCAAGGCTCGGCGAGGCTGGCGGCGCTGGGGACCCTTCGCTGCATTGAATCACAGCCATTCGCAAATGCCAAGTGGATTTCTCTCCCTCTCAAATCAAGGAGAGAGGCTGAAGATAGTGAGAAGAAAGCCAAACTTGTGGAAGGTCTGAGGGGTGTTTTCCATGCCTGAAGGTTAGGTTTAGCTGGGACAGCCAGAGCTCTCTGTCCCTGCATCCCCACTGCCCTTCTGATGAAGGGAGATGAGTCGAGTTTCCAGCCTCTTCAGTCTGCTCCTTTCCCATGACATGACAGTTCTAGCCCAGCAGAAAATTCATTATTTTGTGGCCTGATTTCCTCCCTGGACTTATCCTTCCCCTCAGACTCCGTTGTTCTCTTGCACGTGTGATAATTCAAGGTAATTGTGTATCAGCAGAGCCAAATCCTGTGCAGTGCAGGGTTGGACATTGCCATCGCCCACAAACCCTCAGAGTGAGAGCTCAACCACTGAAAACAATATTAATCACTTCCTTTCACCTTGCTGCCACTTAGCTCAGCTCATAGTTAGAGCCAACCCAAGGGCAAGATTCAAACCCTCACCTCAGTGAATGCAGATAGCAATGAAATCTGCAGAGCTGAAGCTCCTCCTGGGGCCAAGGATGGAAGGTGACACCTGGGCCAGTCTGATATCTCTGGGGTGTTTGATCCAAAGGCTGCAGGATTCCAGACAGGCCACAAATGGAAAAGTGATGGTTATCCATACTTTAAATATCTTTTTCTGCCTTGGTGATATAAACCTTTAAAAGGTTGAAAAAGAAGTGATTCATTGGAGTCAGAGTAAATAGAAACAGGAAAAAGAAAGTCACTTGCAAAAAGGTGAATTTTTTTTTCCCCCTTTTACTTACTTTCTCCCCTCTTTGTCTGAAGGACAAGGTTTATTCAGACCCCAAAGTTTAAACTGGACATAGCTCTATGGAACTGGACCATGAAATTCTAAATTTCTATTTAAAAAGGGAAAGTATTTTTTTTAATGCATGATTTCAACAAATCTACTTTCTACACCTGAATATGCACTCCAAATTTCAGTGAGGTACCTGTGCCCAGAAAAGATCAAGCTTCAAATATTTTTCAGAATTCAGAATTCCTCTGTAGGAATTTGCATGACCTGGTCAGATAGTTTTTAAAGCCAGTGTTGGGAATACGAAACAAACTGTTGATGACCTAGAATGTAAATATGGAGAGAGTCAGATGATATAGCTACAAGGTCATAAGTGCTGGGAATATTAAAATTAATAGCAGATCTCTTGAGTTAATGAAAAGCCAGTTAGGGCAATAAACATCTAAAAGAACAGATATGAAGAAACATCCATCTTAGCTCACTGAAGGAGGGCTGCTTGCAGCTCTCCCAGATTTCAGGGGAAAGAAGTTCCTGTTGGAGTGAGCAGCAAACAAGCCATTCAGATTGTGGTCCTGGAATTTCTCAGCCATGTATGACTGAGTCCAGCAATGGGTATTCCTGGCTAACTGCTGAGTATCCATGAAAACCCAGAGATGCTGCACTCTCCTGATCCAACATGTGTGGCTCTATCCCTGCCCCTGACAGCCTGGGCACAGCCTCAGCTAATGGGTTGTGCACAAAGGAGATGTGAATATGTGACAAAAGAGAGTCCAGCTCCAAGCCTGAAGGCAGAACTTGAAATCTCCTCTGTGTTAATATCCAGCACTGGCCTCTCCACACAGCCTGTGGATTCAAATAACAGCAGGTCAGTCAGGAATCTCTCTCATCCCTGCTTTTATTCCTCTCCAGCCTCTCTCTGCACATGTTTTTTCTATCCAACAGAGAGCTTGTACCCAAATTCAGCATTCACCTCTGTGATGTGATGTACACCTTGGCCACTTTGTGGTGCATCTCAGGGATGATCTGTGAGTCCCCCAGAGAGCTGAATGTCACCCCAGGTACAAGTGGGGAAGGGAGGAAGGCTGCACTTTGCATTTTAAATCCCGAAAACATATTTTAAGGGCTCTGCTTCTGTCTGTTCTCTAGTTTCTCAGGGAAACTCAGCTAAGGGAAGATTTTGGTAGAAACCCAAAACTGACATTCGCCTGCCTTTTCCAGGTAATGCATATGCATGCATGCAAAACTCAGGCATTGGTTGTTTCTGCCTCAGGATTAAAAGCTATGGCATGCACAGAAATAGAAGCCCATCTTTACAAAATTGCCTTTGAAAATTCCATATGCCAGTTGCATACCCTGCAAAGATGTAGAGCCTGAGTAGTGGTACAGAGATGGGGCTGCCAGCCAGGAGCATGAGCAGTGAGCTCAGCTTCCCTGCAGGTCTGTTCTTTGTCTTTGGGTCATTTTTTTTCCTTCCCCAGCCTTTTTTTTCCCCATCTCTGAAAGGGAGGAGGTTAATGCTAAGTATTTATTTGTGTCTCAGAACAGTCCTCAACGGCAACACTTTGGGGCCAGGAGATTGACCCCACGTTTGCCAAAATAACCTGAATTCCTATGAATGGACCTTTATGTTTGGCATGTGCAAGAAATACAGGGATGGCTCTGAAAGCTCCTACTTAAAACCCAGGTGGGTTTTTAAGGGGTAAATGGCATATCAGAGTATCAGGAGTTATGTCAGAAGATAATATGTAGGAAATAAAGAAAAAATGTGAGAGTATTTTGGAAGAGAAATAAAGAAGTACCCCAAACCCCTCTGCAGTTCTGCCCAGAGGCAGCCCTGACTCTTTGGCTGTTGCCAGGAAAACAGCAAAACAGCAAAACCCAAGCCCTGCTTCTTCTCCATCCCACTCCGAACGACTTCTGGGCAGAATAAATCTTCCCTGCTTTTAAAATAAATGAGAGAGCCTCACAACGCCAAGGCCATTTAAATTTACAGTGAAATAACGCCAGGAAACGATCCGGGCTCCCATTTGTATTCCCAGTGTTTTCCTGCAGCTGAGGAACACAGAGTTACACTTTGGCTCGGGGTGAGCGCTCAGCCCAGTGCCCTGGGAGGCTGATTGGGATGGAAAAGAGAGCTTGAATTAGCTGTCCGGGGCTGGGAATTGCCCTGTGCTTTCCCGGGAAGGTCCGGGGCAGGGAATGGCACTGCTCTTTCCCGGGAAGATGCAAAGGGAAGGTCCTGCCCAAGGTCGTGCCCTGCGAGGGGTTTGTGGCTCCCCTGGGCAGGGATGGGGCAGCAGGGCTGGGCTGCTGCTCTGCCTCCCCCAACTCTTTGTTTCCCACAAAAGATGAGCCTTTCCCGGGAATGCTGCGAGTGTTCCGAATCCTGCAGCGCAGGGAGGATTCAGCAGCTGAAAGGTTTGTGGGTTTTTTGTCAAGAGCAATGGGAACCAAAAACAACACAAATCCAAACCGAACCCCCCCCGCCTGAACAAAACAGACCAGAGGGACCTTGTAGATAAATCCTGAAATCATTCAGGTTGAATTTCCAGACTGGAAATAGTGGAAGGGTTTTCTCTTGCCCTTCTCTGAGGGCTGTTGCAGTATTTTGGAATATGCACTTCTCCTCTTTCCAGACTTCTGCCACAGAAAGGATTTCTTTGGGTTGTTTTGGGAGGTCTGGGAATTGCCATTTTCTTTCCCTTCAAAGCTCCTATTGGAAATGTCAAGACCCTTCCTGCCGATTTTCCTAGCCATTCATTAATCCATTTGATTTAGTTTTGTTTGAGGGAACAGAGGTGTTTCCTCCTTATTTCTAGCAAAATTCTCCAGTCTGCTTTCATAGCTGCTGCAGCTTTATTTTTGAAAACTCGGCTTTTAATCTGAGAAAGCATTTTGAAGCGGCAAGCTTTTAGCATGGAAATTTGCATTTGCTTCAAATGAGCTTTAAATGTGTTTGTGTGAGTCTTATTACAGAAGTTTTCTATTTCCCAGAACTTCCACGATGTTTAAAGTCAATCAAAGGAGATGGTCCTGGGGAGGGGTGATGGAGAACACCCTATGTAGAAATAACTTGAAATAGGTTAAGTCTTTTTTGAAAGATTGCAGCTTTTTGGGATCTGGGTTGGAGCCTCCTTCTCCTGTGATTAACTGGGGCATCCCTGTTGTCTCGACGGAAATATGAACCATTGCCTTGTTGTTAAAATCTTTTGAAGTCAGTTTGGAGGATGAATGCCCAGACACAAATTGCTGATGTAAGCTGCAGAGTCCTGGGAAAAAAAATAAAAAATTATATTATCAGGCAGCTAGAAGAACAACAACCTACTCAGGATGGTCTTGGAACAGAGATCAGTGACTGGAGTGAGAATGTGATCACCCCTAAATTAAATGTGAGGATACAACGTTTTTTGCAATAGTTATGTTTCCCAAATTGTAGCTCAAAAACAGGATTTGAAGTTTTTGTGTCAGTTGTGAGCAGACTTGGAGAATCCCCAGGTTCCAGCAGGATAGGGTCTCATCCTTTGGGCAGATAAAGTGGCAAATACAGGAGTGGTGAAGGAAGTGAAAGGCATGAAAGGAAGATAAAACAGGTTTTTCACTCTCTCCTCTCTCTTTCTCCTTCCTTTCATCGGGATGATTTCTATTTTATTCATAGATGTCGAAGAAAATAGCATCCATTTTTCCTCTAACAAAAAATAAAAAAGAAAAGAAGCAAAAAACAATACAAAAAACCCCACCCCCAAACCCCACCAAAAGCCAAATGGAAATTAAAGCTGATTTGAGCTGAGAAATCAACATTTGAAAACTCAGCTGAACTTACCCATTCCCCTTCCTGTCATTATTCTGCACAAGCTGGATCCATTTTTCCCCACTGCAATCAGCTGTGAAGGAGAACTTCCATCGATTTCAGCAGGAACAAGCTAGAACATGTTAGATTTAAATATTTGAATCCTCAGCTGTGCTACCCAGGCATGTCAATCTGTCTTAATACTTTATTTCAGGTTATTATATTAACAAAATTCAATGATATGCTGCAACAAAATTGCATTACATGCTCTCTCTGTGTTTTGAGCTATCATACTCCATACGCACTGGCATCCCTCCTCTGAGTGTGTGATTGTATGTGAGCCCTGTCTCTAAATACATTTCAAATATGCTACATTTTTAATTCCTCAAGAAAAAAAAAATCTGGAACAACAACCAACCAAACACACACATTTCTTAGATTGTGAAAACAGATTCTCTCGAATTTGTGTCTCAAACAAGGCAGAGAGAAAGAGCAAAAGCTCTGGGGTTGGGTATAAACCGCCAGACATCACAGCGAGCAGCACTGAGGGATCCTCCAGCCAAAAGAGAATCCAAATTAGTGACCTATATTGGGGATAAACTGGTCATGCACCACCAACATGATTCTGTAATTAAAACCTTCCCTGGTACAGACGCAATTGATGCCCAGTGTGCGTGTTGAGGCATAAAAAGCAAAACAACTACACTGGGAGAGTTAACTTTTTCAATCTAGTTTTGCTGAAATGTGGCAAACACGAGCTGGGATGTGCAGGGCAGCCCTGGGGTGCATTGCTCGGGCAAACGCAGGGACGGCAAACAGGGAAAGGAACAAATACAAACCAGATCCCAGTGTGGAGCTTAATCTCTCCATTATTTAGAGATAGAGGGTCCGTCGGTGTGTAGCAGCCTCTCCCAGTGTTAGACACGCACCCCAGCTCAGAAATCCTTTTTTCCTAAACTTGGGCTAATTCTGCAGAGCGTGTTTTTGGCTCTGGGAGCATCCTCAGGCTCTGAGAGCATCCCTGGGCTCTGGGAGCATCCCCGGGTTCTGAAAGCATCCCCGGGCTCTGGGAACATCCCCGGGCTCTGAGAGCATCCCCGGGCTCTGAGAGCATCCCCGGGCTCTGAGAGCATCCCTGGGCTCTCAGAGCATCCCCGGGCTCCGCTCGCCTCTGCTGGGGCGAATTCCAGCACCGACGGGGCTGCGCTGACATCAGGAGCCTCTGCTGAGTCAGGTTGTGCCGCCGCCCCACCTCGCAGCTCCGCATCTGCTGGGAGAGGAGGGAAAAGTGCATTTTGAACTGTTTGCTGCTGGAGGTCAGGCTGCGGCGAGCGGCGGAGGCAGCGCTGTGTGCCGGGCACGGTCACTCGGAGCTCTGGGGACGCTTTCTGCTCCAACTCACGATTTAACCCTTTCAGCCTTCTGACAGCTGAATAAATAGGCAAATGAAGCAGGGCTTAATCTAGTGTCCACCCCCCTTCCGAAGGCCCTGCGCTAAAAGAACTTAAGGGACTAATTGCTTCTGTGTTGCTATTGCTGCCCAGCCAGTGCTGAAAGCCTCCTGGAGGTTTGCCTTCGGTCTGTGCTCGGCGTGCCAGCCCGATTTTGTTAGAATTTACTATATTTCCATATTAAAACAGCCAGGCCGGGGGAGGGAAAAAAAAATGGAAGAAGAAAAGGGAAAGAAAAAGAGAGACTCATTAAAACTGCATCATGTCACCCGGCTGAACTTCCCATCCCTCCACTTCCCCCCTCAATCAGCAGCAAGGATAACAATTAGATGTGATAGCTATTCCTAATAGGCAGCAGTTAGCGCTCGTTGCTCCAGCTCTGGCTAAAGCAGGAGAGCCCCTGGATCATCCCCTGCGAGGTTACAACTGATGAGGCTCCGATTGCCAAATAAACCTCTCCCAAGCCGGGCGGGCACCGCAGGGCTTTTCCCCCTCCATCCTTATGGCTCTGGGTTCTTTTCCCGCTCGGCACAGCAGCATCAGCATCCCGAGGCTCCAAATTCTGCCCCTGCAGCCCAGGGACCCCCGGGCAGGGCGGCAGCAGCGCTCGGCGCCACTCAGCCAGAAAATTTGGTATTAGGAGTGGGAGAAAAGGTCACCTTGGAGGATCAGAGATAGAGAGTTAAAAGAAAGGGGCTGGGAGTGGGAGAGAGGGAGGGGGTAGGGGGGGAGGCTGAGGAGGGAAGGAGGGAAGGGGATGTAGGATTTCTAAGCAGGCCTGACCCGGGAGGATAAAAAATCCTGTTTTCATTGGTTCAAATGAACCATTAGGGAGAGAGTAATTTGTTGACCTTTTTGCTGCCTTATCATGAGATGAACAGCCTTAACATGGGCTTCACGTTTGCCTTAACCCCACCGTAAATCATAGAAGAATCGATTTTTTCTTTTTCCTTCCTTTTTTCTTTTTCCCTTTTCCCAAAAATATATAAATAAATAAGGGCAACCAGGAAACCAGCCTATATTTTGAGATGATTTAGCAGAGGAAAGCCAGGTAGATACATCATGCATTGATCAGACTCTGTGGATGTTGTCTCCTCCCTTCCTTATTTATTTTTGTTCTCTTTCAGCTGAGCAAGTGGGAACCAGGGCTGTGCAAAGGCTCTGCTTCCTTTGGGAATTCAGACTGGGGGACAGTGATTTTCCTCTTATTTCCACCAGCCTGGCTTGGCAGTAGTTCCAATGAAGTCAGTTTGCTCTCTCCTAAAGCCAGTCTCCTTCCCCAGCTCCTGCAGATAGTCTGGCATGATTTTGGCCTAAGAAAGGCAGGGCCAACCTGAGGGTTTGGTTGAAATGACAGTTTTAGAGTTCGCTGTGGACCTTCCATGCAAGGTTGCCATCTGTGCGAGGAAATGGAGCTCGCGGAGTTTGGAATATGTCAGCTTGCTGGGGGTGTACCCAGAGGCTGCTCAGAGCTGAGCCCAAACCAGGCTCAGATCCTGGGAGGGACTGCCTTTTCTTGGGTTTCACTCCAAACCTGGATTTGCAAACTTTGGAGGCTTCAGAAAAGTCTGAGCGCTGAATGCCAACAACAGATCCACCCAATATGTTGCAGCAGAACCAAGGGTTTTTAAAAAGCCTTGGAAGTTGTCTGCTTTGGCATGGGAAGAAGCCACCACAAGCTTTCCCCATGCTGAGGTGGGGTTTGGATGACGAATCCTAGGGTATGTTGTGTTTGCTGTGGAGCAGCTGTCAGGGATGAGGTGGATCCTGCCAGACAATTGCTGCCCTTTGAGGGAATTCAGCCTCACCTGCAGCTCCCCAGCCACAGATCCCACCAGGCTGAGTGAATCCAATGCTTCCCATCTGTCCACAGTGCTTTGTACAACTTCACTCGCAGTATTTTGTTGTCTCTCCTTGGCACAGCAGGGAAAACATTTCGCTTTCACACAGAAAAACATTGACCAGCTCCAAATGGGAAATTACCTGAAATTGCAGGTTAGTCAGGATTTTTTACTTTGCAACGTTTGTGTTTCCATTGAGTCTCTTATTATGGGAAATTTAGATATGGAGCAGAAGCATCTGGCCTTCAAAGAACCCTGAAATTGCTGTGGGATGTTATGATAATGCTGCTTTTATGTGACTGATCTTTTCCATTTGTCCTTTGCTCTCTAGGTAACAGCTTGGAAAATGTCACCTCTTGGTAGGTGAAGAGAATGCTGCTCTGTGTAGGGTTTGTGATACCAACTTTTATTATAATCATTCTACACGAGATGCAGATCTTCGAGCAGCCAGCAAATTCTTGTCAAATGAACCCAAATCAGGAAGGTCAAATGTTCTCATGGAGAATGCGAGATAAGGATGACTTCTGTGCCTGCTCTTGAATATAGGATCTTCTTTGATCAGAAAGATATTTAAAATTACTTCTAGCAGCAGGCTGGGTAACAATATACCCGTGTGTGCCAGGCTAAAAATAGCCCTTGGAACTGCATTTGTACTACACTGTGAAGTATGTGATTGCTGGGAGAGATTTCAGAACTTTCTTTTTTGCTTCCTGTCTTACATTAATTACACTTTCCAAACATATCTTTAACATATTGGATGTCAGGATTTCTTCCTCGATTGTGTGATCACCTTTTTGGGTTTTGGAAGGTGTTGATGGATTTTTAGTGGTAGCACAGTTATTATGAAGGTGGATTTTATTACATTAAGAGTTTGAGGAAGTTATTCTTAAGATAAATTATAACCCGAATAACAAACACATAACAATAGGGTTTTATAACACCCTATAACAATGGCATAGGTCCTGTAGTTTAACCAAAAATCTGTGAAAATTCAATTATAGAGCTTTATTTTAAAGCTATTCCTATGCAGTGCTTGCAGAGTAAACTTTACAACATGCTGTTATATGAAAGCAAAAAAATGTATCACTAAATCCAGCTTCTAAACCGAAGAGTGAAGTGAATGAAACATGTGTTTAAAGTGAAAAAATAGAAGAAATTGCAGAGGAAAAAAATCCCTTCTAACAAGCTTTCTTTTCTGTTTTTATTTATTTATCCATTTATTTATTTAAAGCCAATAATCTCCTTGCATTAAGCTTTGAAGTGAGAGAGGGTTGGTGTGTGTGGTGGGGAAGGAGCAGGGGCTGGAGGCTCCCTGATGCCTTTGGCTGTCCTGTGATGATGTTTGATCTTCATCCCCATTCCCACCCAGCTCCAAACTCAGCTCATTTCTGCACTCTTTGGAATGGTGCAGAGAATTCTCAGGCATTGAAATGTGGGCTTTCCAGGGAAATTGGTGGGAATTCATCCCTCTTCATGCAGTCCCAGTACACCAGACTCCTGCTAAGGCACAGGAATACTGCCATGGCAAAGCCACCAATGGTTCCAGGGATGGGGAGGTTGTAGGATCAAGGCTCTGGCCACTTCTCCAGGTGGTGCAGATGAATTTGGACGGGCTTTGGAGCTAAGCAAATACATGGTGGGATGGGGATGAGAATCTGCAGCTCCTAAATCCCAGGGTGTTTTGTACTCCTCCCATTTGGTTGCTCTCCACAAAGCACAGCCATCCCAAAGGAAAGCAGGCTGGGAGGTTTTGTGAAGATGCCAGTCCAGCTCGCTGGGAGCTGGGGCAGTTGTGCCTTTGGAAGGTCTCCATCCACAATCTCCCCACCCCATTTGTGTCTCTGTGCCTGCTGTCTGCTCTTAACCCCTGTGGGTGCACAATTTACTTACTGCTGTGGGGAGAGTTTTTGCTTTTGTTTCCTCCATATTTCTCAAAAAAAAAAAATCTCAATAATATGTCCATATAGAGAAGATTTTCTCTGCAGGAGGTTATGAAATTCATTGTTGAAAATTTTTATTAAGCACTTTGAAATGTACGCAGTAAATACAGCCTGTAACAGCAAAAAGAAAGCAAGGGATGGTGCTTATAGGCCCAGGAGAGACCTGGGAGTGCCCAAGAAATCCTAAATTGGATGAAGGCAGGGCTGGGAGCAGGAGGAGGAGCCTGAGGAGATGTGAGGTGCTGCAGGCACCTCAGCCCCTGGCACTGCAGGTGATCCACACCAGCACCCAACATCCACATCCACCCAGCATGCACAGCCTTTCCTGATCCTTGCCTGGATCACAGCATCTCCTCCCTTTCTGGACATTAACAAGCACCTTTCTTCTTCAAATGTAGCTAAAAATGAACTCCAGCTCCCATGAAACCCACAGGGGACAGGGCAGAGCCTGGATCCATCCACCCCCTTCCCATTCCCAGGATTTATCTGCCTGTGGAAATGCTGGGAGGTGGCTGGCAGAAGCCATATTTCGATAACAGGAATGGAAGGAACATGTGTACACAGTTGTTTTCCCTGACTGGGGTCTGTGTAGTTCCTCTGGAAGGTTAATAAATGGTATGCAAATCCTCTTAAATGGCCGTGTTTACACCACAGCTTAGTGGCTCCAGCCATGTCCTCTACTTTCAACTCCCGAAGTTTGAGTGCAAAAAGAATTTGCTTCCCCACGCCCTTTAGAGCTCTCTCAGGTTTTGTCCATGCTTTTGGCCAGCTATCTGCTCTTGGGATCAGAAAGGGCATCACCAGAGGAAAGAAAAGGAAAATAAAAAAAATTAAATTTGCCGTAGTGAAAAAAAAAAGAAAGAAAAGGAAAAGAAAAGATGTTTTGCTTGAAGACAGGAGGTTACTGTAGTGCAAAATGAATGATTAATAAGGATAAGAAAAACCTAGTTCAACAGGGCAAATGCTCAATAACAGCTCATTTAATCATTGGCAGATTAGCTGCAAATGCAAAGTGTCTGTGCAGCACTGTGTTAACTCATGCTGGAAAGTGTTGGCTATTCCTTTAATGACAGCACAACCTTTCATTGTGCATTTATTTTAAAGTCCTCTCCTTAAATGGTGGAGTGTTTGAATTTTTTTTTTTTCATTTTCTTTTTTTTTTTTTTTTTGGCTTCTTCTGCCCTCAATGAATAT
This sequence comes from Lichenostomus cassidix, assembly GCF_008360975.1. Classification (NCBI taxonomy): domain Eukaryota; kingdom Metazoa; phylum Chordata; class Aves; order Passeriformes; family Meliphagidae; genus Lichenostomus; species Lichenostomus cassidix. Next base: position 5,646,017 of record NC_139500.1, on the reverse strand, counting down.
TACAACACAGGAATATGTTGTGAGTTGTGTCACCTCTGCAAATATTGCCAGGCTGGAGTTTTGTCTTTGGGAGAGAATGGGATTTCATAAAGTCCAGGCTCAGCTTTGGCAACCACTGCCTCCTCCCTTGATTTCATTTTCTGGCAGCACTGATGCTGTCCTTGTGTAATTGTCCTTATGAGAACCAAGTGCACCACAACAAGTGCATTTATTTGTTACCACGAGGAGAGTGGTTTAGCTTGGAGAAATACAGTGATCTAAGACCTCCTCTTGAGCAATATAATCGTTGCAAACAAAGGATCTGATTCATGAGTGATTTTTAGAAATATAATTGTTGTTCTTGCTGATTGTCCAGAGGACCGTTTGTTGTATACAAATTGCATTTATTATTTGCATTCTTGATGTTCATAAGAATCTCTCCCTAATGGGCAGTGGGTGCTTTGAGGGAAGCTCCAAGCAGCTTTCCAAGGTGTGTGTTTTGTTTCCAACCCAGGGGAGAGAGTCAGGGCATCACCCATGGCCTCAGGTTTTCAAGGCCAAACAAACCAGGGTCTCCCACTCTCTTTTATCACAGAAAGTGCTGTTTCCACACATTATCTTCAGCCTCAGTTTACCCAGCTTAAGCCTGGACTACCTCATCTGGGTCAGTGTGGGACAAAAATAAAGGTGTTTGTGCAGAAAAGAAGGATTGGGCCAAATAAAGGGGAAGAATTGGTGGCTGAATCAGTTCTAAAATTGATATAGAGAGTTGTGATGGGCTGGGCTCTACCATAATTCCCATTTGCCTCTGTCAGCAAGTCCTGGCGCACAGAAACCCCAAGGATGCTCTTTGTCACTTATTTTGTGGGACTGGCTGCTTCAGCCTCCCAGCATCACTCCCCACGTGCTGTGATAACAGGATAAGCAAGAGGCAATTTTCCTGATAACACATAAATGTTTAGTTTCTGCTCAAATTCATAGTGTAAAGAAAACCACTGTTTGAGGATGGCTGGGTGAGCAGCAGTGCAAATGTTGTAAATACCAGTTCATAGCGATGTTAGTAATGAATCTACTCTGCATTAGTATTTTTGGTTATCATCATCCAGAGTTTTCAAACAGCAGGGATTGTTTAGCAATAAAATGCACTTCTCAACCAAATTTCTCATTCTTTCCCCCTCTAACGTGTCTGACCAGCTCTCTTGGCACTTCCCATCACATTGTAATTCTGCAGGTCGCCTGTCACATTGCTGAAGAGATAGAAACAAAGTCGTGTGTGTAGGAATTTGATCATTTGAGCTGGTTTTAAGCTCATTTCAATTAACTTGGTACACTGCTGGAAATAAGCTGCCCCTGCCTGGAGTCACCTTTCCTGATAGTCAGTAAAGGATGTGAGATATATGAAGTTCACCATGGATTCAAATTTATCACCAATAACTGTACAGTGATGAGAGGCTGGTAATGCACACTCTGTCATTATCTTTAGCACTTTATATATATATTTGGCTCCTGTGGCAGAAACGTTCTCATGGCTGTTGTAAGTGAAGCATCACCTGTGTAACAGATTTTCTGACGCTTCCACTTTGCTTCTCAAATTCCGAGGAAGAGGTGTGAGCTTGATGGGCTCTGAGGGTGGTGGCAAGGCTGAGGAAGGCACAGGAGAATTGCAGCAGCTCTCAGAAGGTCTGGAGGCATTTTTATTCCCTGTTTGCAGGTGGGCTTGGAGGTGCATGACAGCATTTTTGCCCAGCAGGACAGGACTTTCCAAAGCCTTTAGAGCACCAGAGCGTGGTCTGTGCCCTCTGGTGCTGCAGAAACCTTTTCCTGAGCTCACAGGAACTCAGGCCCACTGTGGACAAGGAGCTTCATGGATATGCTGTTCCCTAAAACCCCAAATAAATGGTTGAACCACCTCAGAGCCCAGCACAGCTGAATTCCTGCTGTTTCAAACCATTCTGCAGGGGAGCTCTGCTGCTGCACGTGTCAGCAAGGCAGAGCCCCCGAGCACTGGCAATTTTAGAGATGATCTCTATTTTAGAGATCAAAGCTCATGACAGGATGCAATTATGTTTAGCAGAGACAGGTGATCAGGGACTGAAACTTTGCATAGGGAAGACGGGCTTGGCATAGGAAATTTGGAACAATGACGAGATTTCTTCTTTGGCTGTTGGTCGCAAGCAGAGGAATAACATCATTAAGATATTAACTGAGTACCCAGAGAGGGGATGTTCCTGCAGGTTGTTCAGCTGTACTGTGCACACTGAAGTCTTGTTAAAATTCCCATCTCATTCAGGTTTTTGAAAAAACAAACTATTTAACCAAACTGCCAGAATTTGGTTAATAAGAGCTTATTTTCTTCTGGCACAGCTGTTTGTTGGTTGTTTCTTTTTTTTTTTTCATTTGAAAGAGAGCATAAAAAATTAGGTACATATTGTTTGTACCCCTTGGGCTGGTGTTTGTTTCAGTAGAAGGTGGCACAGACATTTGGAATTGCTGGCTGTCACAGAAGCAGGGATAGCAGGGCTGTTTGGAGCAAGGATTGTTGCTGTGGAACACAGCCCAGCTGTGCAGAAACTATGGAAAAAAGCCTATGGATGATGCCACTGAGTTTGGATGTGTATTTTCTGATCCCTCCCACGAAGCACTGAGGCTGTGTCCTCCTCTGTGCATGTTTTCTGTGTTTCTCTGACACCAGACTGATGCCATTAACTGTTGGGTTCTCTCTGGTGAGGGATGGGGACAGCAATCGATAACCAATATGTATTTCATAAACACTCAGCCAAGGTCACTGAAACAAACACAGCAACAGATCCACACTACCCTCCTGCTAAGTCCATCTGTCTCCAGGGAGCATTCATTGCTATTGGGGTGCAGGTGTTATTCCTGCTCCTCTGTTTTAATTCAGCTGGTCCCTGAAGAATCTGCTGGGCTTTGGAGACCTTCTGGCTGCACCTTTTATCAGCTAACACTCTCCATCTGTGGCACAGTGCTGGCCTTTCCTGTGACCTATCTGCTGTGTGACCTTGGTTTTGCCCCACCACTAATCTGTAGAGCCAGTCCTGGCCCCTCAACTCTTTAACCCTTCAGCATTGTAGATCTGATTGTTCTCTCACCACAGCAGGAGCAGAGAACCAGCTGTGCAAACAGCTCCTGCTGCTGCAGAGATGCCCACAACCAAGGGAGGCAGGTGAGCACATTAAACTAACGAGTTTTGCTGGAGCATTTGGATCAGTCATTGCAAGGAGTTGCTGGAGATCATTGGAAACATTTATTGGGTTGCTGGGTGCCTTACTCAGGTGAGGGTTCTCCAGTTCAGTGGCCCAGCCAAATTTATAAAGTCAGTAAGAAGAGCTTTTATATCTTTCTGATCCTTGAACCAGCAGGTCTGAGTGCCTATGAAGCCAGAAGGTAACAACTCCATCTTTAACTCTTTTCATCTTAAACTGTTCTTTAGAGAAATTGTTTGTGGGATGAGTTCTCCAAGGACTGGAATTGCCAAAATACGGATTGAATATTTGGATTATTTGGGATATTTGACAAACTGCCATCCTAAATAGTAGAGAGTGCATCTGCATGTTGGTGATTAGGCCCTGGTGCTGCTCTGCTCAGATTAAAAGCCCCGTTTCTCTCCCTGTCAAACACTGTAAGGAAGGGACTTCATCTCAGTAAACCATCCAGTTTAAGTATTTGAACACTAAGTGGAAGTTTCTGGTGATCAAAGTAATTTCCTTGAATAATGTATTCATACATAAACCTGAAAGAAATGTCATAATTGCAATAAGGTGTCTCTGGGGAGTTTGGTTATCATGATATAATCACATCCCTGGAGAGTGAGAGGCACGAGGCATAGCCTTGTGCTTAATAACACCCCAAGGGTGTGATTATCTCATAGCAATCGCACCCTCATTGTGCCATGTGGCCTCAAGAGCTGCAACAGGGAGAGAAAGCCACAAAATATAAGTGGAGCCAACAAAAACATGGAGACCTTGGTTATCTGGACACCAATTTCTGCATGTTTTTAGGTGGAAAGGAAAAAGCAAGGAGCAGCACGATAAACAGCAGAGAGTGAAGCTGTTTCCTTGCAGAGCAAGAAAGAATGGGATGCAGTATCTGTCCTCAGCCATCTGCTGTGCCTTGTCCTGCCTTCCCTCTATTTTTTTTTTTTTTGCAATCCACCAAGCTGAATTAACGTGGAGGAGCTCGTTGTGACGCAGCACAGAGCTGACAGTGCCTTGGCAAAGTGTCACACTGCCCGTGGGACCTGGGCAAGGGAGGAAAACAGGGAAGGACAGGGAGTGGAGGATGGGGAGAGGGGATTTTGTGCAAAGCTGCTCCTCTCCCCATCCTGCTGGCTGCTCCCAGACTCCTGCTGCAGGGCAGGGGAGAAGGGATGCTGCCCTGGAAGGTGGCTGTGCTGTTGGTGTGGGAGGCTTGGAAATCTGGAGATTTTACTCCTCACTGCAGGTCTGGAAGGTGGATTTAGAGGAGATGTTTCCTTGCAACAGCTGATATGGCTTAAAGTTGCATTATCCCCTGCTGGTTTCCACAGGGGAGTGAGGTGCAGGAAGGGTGTTCATGGGGGTTCACTCAGGGCAGAGCAGAGCAGGTTACAAACCCTTCAGATGCTGCTCTGAACCATCTCAGCAGCATGGTGTGGATGGAACAACTGGGTGAAATATGGAAATAAAATCACTGAGGTTTGGTTGTGTATAACCATAAGGGCAAGAGGAAGGAGGAATGAATTCCCAGCCCAGCTGTATTGCTTTGGAGGGAGTCTGCTTGTGCTGCTTATGAACGTGATTTCTGATATCCACTCCCACATTGTTCCCTGAAATGGACCCTTCAAGGTCTGCTGTGCTCACTAGGAAAAAGAACAGTTGAAAATGCAAAAAACCTGATTTTTGTGATAGATACTTCCCCTAATTCTCAGGCCCAGCTTTTTAGAATCCAGCCATGTGGGCCCAGAGCTGTGGAACTTGACTAGGGACATACACTTTTCATCAGGGAGAGCCAAAATCTTGCTTTTAGCATCTTTTTTTAAATTTCTTTTTTTTGTACCTGTGATTGCAAGGAGCCAGAGTTTGACTCTTTTTTTTATTTTTTTATCATGTAGGAATAAAGTGGTTGCCAGAAAGCAGGAGGTTTATAGCTTTCCTCTTGCTCTCTCTGCCCCAGCTCAACATGCACAACCTTTGTGTGCAAAAAGAGAGGCACCTCCACTATTCACAGGATGCTGCAGGGAATATATCACGTTTATAGCTGTTGGGGAAAAAAAAAAGCTGTTGTTTAAATCTATTGTGTGCTCTCTAAGGTTTGCAAAACCAGAGTTGTTTGGGAGATAAACCATTTTTTTTTTTTAATACTGAAAGATGGATTGTTGTTATGTAGGGATGGGGGGAAAGGAGATATTTTATTGCGTGTTTTGTGTTTTCCAGTGGTTTGTAGACGTGGGTAAGAAGGAAGAGAAGGGTCAAAACTCCATCAGTGCAGCATTTCTGGGCCATTTCTGACTGTGGATCTAAGGGTTTTGTAGAAAATCATTGTTGTTTTCTGTAGCACAGTCCCTCCCTGCCAGTGTGTCCTGCCATTGCTTTACTCTGCTTTTAACGGCTGCAGAAAATGAGGGAGGATTTCTGGTAGCTGGTGAAGTGCACCCTGAATCACCTGGGCTGGCAGATTTGTGTGTTTGAAGCCACACTGAGAGCTGTGCTGGTGTCAGTTCTGGGGATCAATCGCTGCTTGCTTTGGGCACTGCAGTCAGAAAGGGAAAAGCTGCCTGATCCCCTCAGCAGGGTGGTCCTGCTCTCCTCCACATCCTGAATTTGCACTTCACTGTCCTTCTCCACAACTGTGAACTTGGGGGATTCATCAGACGTTTTCTCCTAGTTTGTAAAACTTTTCACAGGGCTGACAAAAGATTGGTGACAGACTTGGTGGGACCTCGCTGAACCAAACTTCTTGTGATGGGCAGAGAATATGCTTATCTTCTGAGGAGCTGCTTTTGCATTTTGGGTGCTAGGGAACATTTTTTTAGAGGCCCTCTTTTAATTTGGCTTTGGGAAAAACACTGTATGAACAAATCTAGTGAAAAATTCTGGTGAGAGAGGAGAATCGACTAAAACAAATTAGGGAGGTTGGGTGCTTATTGCCTAGTCAGCTTATTAGATTTCTCCTACAATGTTTTTTTTTTAAAATCTGAAAGCCCCAAGGTGTAACTAGCATGCTTTATGTTTTTATAGAGTCTAGGCAATTTCCACAAATTGAAAAATCATTTTAAGCTTTCAGAACATGTCAGGATGATGAAATGAGTAAATTCTGTCTATTTTTGATTATATTTCCTCGTTCTTGCACATGGTAGGCTTGTTTTTGTTTACTATTAGGTGATGTCAGTGTGTTCTGAGGTGTTTTTTTCACTGTTAAACTAACAAGATGGATATTTGAGGGGAAAACCATGTGTGGATGCAGATCCAGCAGCCACAGGGAAGCAAGGGAATGGCTGGTCAGGCTGACCACTCTTGACAATGTCTCTTTAAGAAAGCTCTGTACTCTCTTGCAATGTTAAAGTTGCTAAGGTAACTGTGCATTTTTTTAGAGCACAGCAATGTAAATAGGTACATGACCTGTATAAATTCTCAGTGCATAAATTACTAGAGCCCTCAAGCTAGAGTAACTTATACACTTCCTCATTTCCAAATGACTTTTTGGCTTCTCTGCATGTCTAATGCTCAAGGATTTGACGTGCCCAGTTAGTTCGTGCTGCAAAATGTCCACGAGCAGACCTGGGGCATGATTTCCCCTGTGGTTTTGGTGCAGAGGAGCTAGGATTGCTTAAAGGGCTGTAATGGGTCCTCAAGGAGAGGGGGAGTGGCTCAGTGGTCTTTTCCCCTCCAGACTTGCACCCCAGCAAGTCTCCCCAGCTCACTTCTGTGCTGGGGGATGCAACCCCTTGGTTTGGCATCAACCTGGTGTTGGGCAGGCAAGGATGCTTGGGGTTCTCACTGGAAACCTGTGTTTCCTCCCTGTGGCTGTGCCTGATCACCTACCAGGGTGCAATTCCAGCAGCTGTTTGAATTAGGGTGGTTTGGTCCAGAAATGTAGGTCTGAGATACCCCAGTGAGCCCCACAGCCTGTGCATGGCTCCAATCTGCATCCCCCACAGCAGCTTTGCTCAGTGCCAGCTCTGCACTGTACCTGTTGTGTGCTCCTTGGGCTGCAAGAGGCCAGATTGCCTCAGAAAAACTGAAGCTGAACAGCTTCTGCTTTGATGCCAAGCTCTACAACCCACATCCTTGTCCTTTGTCCTCTTTTGCTATTGTGTTTTTGCAGCATCCCTGAATGCAGCGTTGCTGGAGGGGATAACGCAGCTCAGTTAATTTTATGCCTGTGCACACTGTTGCTGTGTCTGCACTCAAATTGTGCACAGGGCTGGATGTTTGGGTCCTGCTGCCTTGTGATAAAAGGTGTCATGCTCCTGATGGAGGCTTCTGGTGCAGAAATATGTGCACATACTCTGGGTAACACATGTCCAGTGATTCCTCAAGCTGTGTTCGGCCTGCTGCACATATGCTGCAAAAATAGCTTGACCACTTGCAGCAAACCCAAAAGTGCTGAGATGATCTCTGTGTGTCCAGGGGCCACTTCTCAGGGATTTCTGGGTGTCCACGTGGCCAAAATCTTTGTATTACATCCAGATAAAATGCTCTGGGGGACAGCATGGATGGGGGTGTCCAGGGGGAGACTAGCCCTGGCTCGGTACTTAGCGCTGATATCAATTAGGAGGAGATATACAATTTATTTCTGGAAATATCTGCTGGTGAACATCAGACTGCCCACATGTGCCTTAGCAACATCCCGAGCAGCTCTGCGGTGAGGTCATGGACCACCGCAGGGAAGGCAGGACTGGCAGTGCCAGTTTCACAGGCTCCTTGTCAACAATACCATCTGCTGGATGGATCACTGCTTGGAAAGGGATGGCAGGACGTGGCATCTGACCATGGCCTGCGAGGCTTATTTCCACACTTACCTGTGGATACAAAAGGGCCTCTGCATAAAGAAATGCTTTGGCAAGGTGGCAGTGTACCCCTGTCCCACCCTATTCCACTGACCAGCTGAGACTGCTTGGATCTGCTTCTGCTGAAGCAGAATTTCAGGCTGGAGGAATGTTTTAACTTTCTCCCTTCCTTTGGTTCCTGAGTCCTTTCTTCTTTCTCAACCAGAGAAACATCTCTGGAGACTTCTCATGTGGCGTAGGAGGATTTGAGCAGCCCAGTGCTGGGAGACCCAAGTGGTGTGAGGAGGGAGGGCACCTACTTGGAGGCCAGTTGGGAGTGCTGCCCCTCCCTGAAAACCAGAGCTCAAGGTATGGGCAGTTTCAGTCTTCCTGCTGACACACAAAACCCCAAATCAGATCTTTCATCCTCAGACTGCTGGGTTTTCCTTACGTGTTGTGGCTTTACTGTAATAGTGGTTGCTGGGGGGAAATGACCTGAGCACCTCCCAGCAGAGAAGCTGAGAGCAGAATGTAGGCTGGACATTGAGGTAAAAACTGTTTCAGGAACAGGAGGGTGAAGGAACTGCTGTGGGGAGAAATTTGATGCTGCAACTGGACTGATTCGGTGTTTGCTCACTTTGTACATTGTCTCATTTTTAAGACAGAAATAAGTTGATCTGAAAAAGTCCCATCTGCTGTGGCAGGGATGGAGCTGGTGAGCTTTGGTACAATTATACTGAAACTCAGTGGAAAATACTGGAGAAGTTCTGCAGAGATTTTTTTTTTTTCAAGCAAACCAACAGGAGGTGGGAACACTCCTTCCCTTGGCTTGCAAGGAGAGTTGCTGTCTTATGACTCCTTGCTGCAATGAGAAGTTATTTCCTTTCTTCAGGGCAGGAGCTTTGCAATCAGAACACTCTAAGGAAAATTCAGCAGAGGATGCACCCAAAATCTCTGCCCTGCTGCTCCTGTGGCAGCACCCTTGAGTCACCCACCCACCCTTGGCAGGTGACAAAGCTGTCCCCTGGCTCTGCACACACAGTGGGATTTTTGGTGGTTTTTTTTTTTTTATTTAAATGGTGCACTATTTTCAGGAGGAGATGGACTGCGCTGGCGCGGGGCCAGAGGCAGCCCTCTCCTTGCCAGGAAGCCAGATGCATGGTCACATTGCCTGGCTCTCCCTGGCAAGGCTGGGAAAGCTTCAGCAGGTGTGATCAAACAGCATGCGGGAGCCGCAGGTCCAGAGCCGCCTGCCTCCGAGGTACCACCGCACTTTGTCACCGCCTGCCAGAGCCCCTGCAAGGCAAAAAAACCCCTCAGCCCAACAAAAAACCCTCCGTGCTGGGTGCTGCTCCTCCCTGGAGCATCCTCTGCTAGGCTTCCAGGGATGGCTGTGGAGCAAGGAGCAGCAGCAGCAGCGTGGAAAGTCTCTTCCCCCTGCCCTCCTCCCCCGGCGGAGCCTTCCACCTCCTCAGCAATGTTGTGGCGAGAGCAGAGCCTCACAGTCAGCAGACTGCAGTGACAGATGGCAGGTCATAAGCCCTCTCGCTAATCTAACACTGGAAAAGAAAATAGGGCTGGGGGTGATTCAGCTGCTAGGCCTCAAAGCGAGGGGCTGACGGGATAGCATGCTCCTCTGACATGTCCTTGAAGGATGCGGCATCCCAGAGGACCGCGGGAACAAAAGTAAAGTGACGATCAAGCAGAAATCTGTTTGCAGAATAAGGCAAATTTCGCTAAAAATGGATAATGTGCTCAGAGTCGTTCTGAGTAATTGGATTTCTATTAGCAAGATGCAAATATTACTAATAGAATTCTCTAGCAGGAATAATTTGTGCTCTGGATCTGAAGCTACCCAGGCACCGTCGTCTTCCCATCCTTAATTGTCCACTGACCAGAGCTGTCTGCACCCTAAATGTATTTATCTATCAAGCTGTCTCTTTGTATGTGTGGATCTGAAAGCGAGCTGAATCCATTTAATTCAGCACAGCATTCTGGAAACATTCATGTGGCAAGAGGAATTTCTTGGCATTTGTAAGCTGCGACTTGCATTTAAAACTAATATATTTTATTTTCAAGGAAGAATGCAGGCTTCATCCTGAGCCTCCTGCTCCTGCTGGCAAACACCCATCGTGCTGAAGTGGCAAAGCTTGTGACACCGTGTTGGAGGCCAATGTCAGAGGCTGTTGGTTGCCTCCATCCTACCATGAAATCGGTTTAAGGTCGGGAGATGAGCGTTACTGACTTGCAGGGAAAACCTCACAGGGGGCATGGGGGAGTCTAATGCCACAGGGCTGGATGGTCCCAGTGAAACCAGTAAGGCTCTTTGCTGTGGGAGGACACAAATCAGAGCTTTAAATGTCCAGGAGTAGGGACTGCAGGTCAGGTTTGCAGTGATAAAGAGCTATGGCTCTGCTGAAATGGAGAGTTAGGGATGATTGTGGTCCTGCCTGCTCTGGATCTGCAGTGGAAAACATGCCCTGCTCTGTGTGTGCTGCTCACCCTGCTCAGTCACTGCTGCTGCCACCCTGAAACACAAAAAAAAAAAAAAAAAAAAAAGAAAAAAAATCAGTTTGTTTTTAAACTGATTCCTGAAGGGAGTATATTTTAGGTGTTTTTAAAATGAAAATGCCTTTTTAGCGGAACAAGTACCTGTACACGATGTTCTCCATATTTTCTGGGGAGGAAAGCCTCCCACTTTTGAAAACAGCTTTTGCAAGAAGTGTTAAGGGGTTTTTCAAGCTACAGTTCAAGTTTTTTTAGCTCAAATGTTTCACTTGTTGCCCCAAAACATTTTAATAAAGTTTTCAGGCTTGAAAACATTTTACAGCAATAGGAAATCATGGTGTTCTAAAAAATCATTTTAGTGGAGGAGAAACACTTGTGGGCTGGTACCACCAGTGTTGACATCAATCCTGATTTTTAACTTAGTAACAAGCTTGAACTAGCAGATTGCAGAGCAATTTCTTCAGGAACTTCCTGGCTCCTGTTGGTTTTCTTCTTGGAGGAGGAAGGCAAAAAGGACTGTAGAGAGAAGACACCTCCTTTTTGCACACTTCTGTATCCTGGTATTGTTATAATGTTCTATGGATTAATTGTTATAATTGTTATATGGAGAAGGAAAATGTCCCACTGTATAGATAGAAAATCCCTGGATATAATACTGCAAAATAGAACACAAAATTGAAATTATGTTGGCTCTTCTTACCTCTGGAAATATTATCCATGCTGAAGAGGCCCAAGTTCATGCCAGTTTGAAAGTCTGTCCTGAAGTTTCTCTTCATGCAGAGCTAGAATGGGTTATCACAAATAATTGATGTTTTGAAAAGTACCAGGAAATTGAATGTTTCTACTTTGCTGATGTTGAAACAAATATAAATGGTGACATGAAATTCTCTCTCATTTGGGTGCAAACAAGTGGTGTGGCTGTACTGACAAATAACTGTGCAGGAGGGGAAGGTCTGAGATGTTACACTGTCTTCTCCAAGCTCCCAGCAAGCTTGCAAGTCATGAAATAGCCATACAACCCCAGAATTAGGCTTGGAAATACCAGTGATCAATGCCTTCCAGGGATCCCACACTATATTGTCATTGACCTGCTCATTGATCTGATGGAAAAGGTCCATTTAAAAGTACAGAACCCCCAATGATTTTCATAACTGCTTCTCAGAGAAGATTTAGTCTTTCTGAAATCCAATATAGATCAACCTTTGCACCTGGGAGCCACAGAACACAACCTTCTACTAAATGCTCTGGCCTTTGTATCATAGCTTGATCCTGGGAGGTGATACCTTAGAAAAGGGGTTTTGTTACCATTTTTTTGGTCTAGGCAGGTGGCAGCAAAGGTGGTTGGGATGGTAACAGAGGGATTTTTTGCTCCATAAAGACATGCTTTGTAAAAAGGTACAATTTTTATGAATAAATGCCATAAAGTAACATATTATTATCAGTGACATGGGGCAGGGTCTCACTGACCTGTTGTGCACCACAGGAGAGTGAGCACAAACTCTGTCCACCTGCTCAAAAATCCAGAGGATTGGTTTCAGTTATGGTTCACCTCATTCTTGGAAAATCAGAGGCTTCCCACCTTTACCAGCACTGAAAATCTGACCTGGGAAAATAAGTGCAAATGCAGTCAATGAATCCGTGCTTAGACACGCCCACTCTGCTGTTGGAATACTGAAATAAACAGGACAATATGCATAATTTTACCAGAAAATAAAGCAAATATAGAAAGGAGAGGAACAAAAAAAGAAGGAGTTAAGAGCTGGGTCCTGTTTTTAGAGTCCTTCTTGTATAAGTGCAGCCGAGGCGCTGGAGGTGAAAGAGCTGCTGGCTCCAGTGATGTGACAATAATAATAAGTAGTAGAAGTAGTGGCAAAGCTGAAGGCAGGGGGGACTGTGGCTGTGTGAGTCGGCTTGTGCAATTCCCAGAGCTCTCCTTATCTCCCCGTGCCTTTGGTTTGGCATATCAGCCAGACAAAGAGCTTAACGCAACTTGGCAGAGCGGCTGGGGAAATTGTTTAAAATTTCCAGCAACTGGAACAATTAAGTAAGCCTTGGAACGAGGGAGAATGGTTGTCCCCTTAGGATTCCTATCACCCAAGGATAACATTTCCAGGCTTTGTCCAGCAAGAGATGTCACTTCATTTACAGAGATCCTCACAATGTTGAGGTGTATTGGATATTGGTTATTATATGCGAGAGACTATCAGGAATCATCTCAGCTGGGCTAATTGTTCCCGGGTTCAGGGCTGATGGAATTTTAATTTAAGTGCTTGTGAAGTTTTCCAGAATTATAAAAGATTATGGGAAAGCGTGGTTTTTAGACGTATATTATTAATATGCTGGATTCAGGGAATTTATTAAGATCTCAGCCAAATGCATCCCTGAAAAAGAGAGATTCCTCAGCAGGGACTTAGAACTCTCAGCTGCCTGTTTTGGGATGGAGACAGGATGGAGAAGCAGCATTTCCTACAAGAACTGACTGTGGCAAGGGCTCGATTCCCTAGCAGTCATGTTGACGTCACGCTCTTCAATGTTTGTTTTTACAGCTTGCAAAAAAGGAGAAGTGTTGCCCTATTTTGTGTCACTGCTTTTTCTAGGGTGCTTCTCTTCCCTTCCACCTCTTTCCTTCACTGATCCTGTGCCGAGGATGTGTCATTCCTTCACAACCCCCTCCCTCTGGATGCTGGGGGGAAACAGGGAAAAGGGTGGGGAGGAGCAACCGCTCCGTGGTACTGTATAAATAGTTGCTTTATTATCATACAAAAATTGCGCTCTAAAGATTTTTAGGATCAAAACATACCAAAGAAAATGTAAAACAAAATTAAAATGAAGTCGGTATTCACATTGTCAGCAGTTATTTTGTCACTGCAAAGCATCTCCTCAAAGGAATATTGTGCAGCACAGCAGCAGCCGAATGAAGCAAGCAGCTCCGGCGTTTACTTAAAAGGGAAGTGCAGGGACATCTTCAAACTGCAGTAATGGATCCCTGGGGTTTCTCTAAAGTCTGATAGTGGCACTGACATTTCCTGTGAAGTTGGAGGCTGGCAGGTTGTTAAAACTTCCCCCTTTTTTTTTTTTTTTTTTTTTAACCGCATCAAGTGTTGCTGTAGTTTGTTGAACGTATAAAATCACTTCTCCACCTCCTCCTTTTTAAAAAAATTCCAGATATCAATAAAGAACTTGAGAGAGGAAAACACTATAATTATAGCCAAAAAGCTGGCACAATGCCTGCTGTATAAACCCGTTATTTTGGTAGCATAGAATTCGGTACTGGAATAATTCTCTGGGTGGAAACTTGGCAAACATGATCTCAGCCTGTGAGCTAATCTTTTCTTTTTCCTCCTGTAATAACATTTTTTTCTACGCTACAGATTTAGCCATTTTAAAATTGTGCATCCTATTACTGAGATTGTGTATGCACAAATGACCTATGTTATGGGTCTCTGGGGTGACGTGAACGTAGACAAGAGATCTGCATGTTAGATTAAAACCCCTTCGCTGGAAAATTGGTACCCTGTAGATTCAAATACAATTAGCCTTGATCTGAACTGCTGCCACGAGGGGAGCTGGCTAGAGTTGAGGGTGCTGTGGGAGGACTGGGGCTCAGCAGAGCCTGGGCTGTGGTTGGGATCAGGATTTTGGGTTGCTGTGTGATGGGGAATGGTTCTGGTTCTGCTCCTCACAGCTGCAGGTTCAGTCTTGCTGCAATTCCTGTCTTAGAGCTCGCTGGTCTTGAGGAGTAAAAGCCTAAATATTTGCACACATTTGAGGATTTGAGTCCATTGTGAAATGGAGCAGGTTGTATCTCCATAACATTGAAAGGGGTGTCATCAGCCATACACAGAGACAGTTTTTGTGGTTAGTCCTTGTTTTTAACAGAGCTGAGACACCAGAACACCTTGGTGGAACTGTGAAAGAGCTCAGATAACATACGACTCTAAAATCCTTTTTTTTTTTTTTTTCATTTTGACCTACATCTTCAGTTTTTAAAGAACAGTGTGTTTGCCTACACTTGCAGGTTCTGGGAGCTGCAGATGCTACAGAAAGAAAGTGAGGTTTGAATTGAAATTCATGCCAGCTTGCCATAAACATCTTTCTAAATGGATATAATAAGATCAAATCTCTTACTGCTGTTGTAGCTCCAGCTGAGGTGTCTTGGTGCTCTGGTAGTAAAGATTTTCCCATGGGCTGGGACTGCCTGGGTGGGAATCCAGGAGCAAAACTGTCCCAGTGGTGCTTCAGAACTGTGGGGTAATTAGTTCCACTTCCCTGCAGCAGAAGGGAAGGCTGCAGCCACCTTTGAAATCTTCTTCCCAGAAACAGGGATGTGCAGTTTGCTGATGTGCTGATTTCTAGAGAAATTAGTCTCTTAAAGAGGGTTTTTTTGGGGAGTCTTGGGGCAAAAAAAAAAAAAAGCTGTTTGAATTGAAGGAGGCTGAGCAGGGATGCTCTGTGGATGTTGATGCTTGCTTGGGGCGGGCAGCAAACCTGCTTATAGCTTTTAACATTTTTGACCTGGAGGCACAAATTATTTTCCTCGAGTTTGTGTATGGGATTGACTGGGATTTTTGTTCCCGAGGAGGTGCTGAGTACAATTTGCAGCAGCCTGCAGGAAACAGAGCCCCTTGGTGGGGAGGTGTGGGCAGCATTGGTGCTTCATTCAACCCCTGTCATTACCCTGTTCTGGGTTAAAGCTGAGCGTGGTTCAGGCTGAAGAACTGAACATTGAAGGCTCACATCTGCTCATGGGATGTGCTTAAAAATGTGGTTATTTTTTAGGCAGTATAAATGACTGTGGCTCTTCTTGATTAAATGATCCTTTGGCACTTTGCATCAGCCAGAGATTGACACTCTTGAATTTTTTGCTGGCTTCCTGAAGGCAATGCTCCATGTGCTTAGGCTGAAGTTGGTGGATAATCCATAGCAGATTTTGAGGCAGGATCAGCACTTTAAATAATTTACCTGTCTGAGTTGTTCTGGGTCATTCTGGCTGACAAGGGAGGAAACACTTTGCAAATGAAAGGACAGCACTGAAGATTGTGGTGACACAGGAATTACAAAATCCAAAACACCACTGAGACAATGGAAAAGCTGCTGTTCTTTTGGGTCAGGCTGGCTCCTGTCTCCAAGATGTGACCATTAACTGAGTCCTGAGCTCTGCTTGACCCTAAGGGAGAAGCCAGAGAGATTTAAAGCGTTTAAAAACACGAGGCAGGTGAACTTCCATGGTCATACCTGAATGGAGGGACCTCTGCAAGTATTCACAAATCATGTTAATCATAAAGTGTGTTACAAAGACATCACCTTAAAAAAAAAAATCCCTTCCAAGGGGAAAGGAACCCAGTGTGCTGCTTTCTTTTGCCTTTTTCAGAGTGTGGTTTTAGCCTTTGGAGAATTTCTGTTCACGCTGCAAAATTTCTTAGGAAGACGGGAAAGTGCATAATGAAAACAAAATTAGATTAACTTCCCTTTACAAGCCCAAATCTGACTTCCAGGAGGGGAAAGTGTTTTGGTGGAGTCTTGGTCCCTGGGAAATGGATTTACATCTTTCATCTCTGCTATCCCCATGGAGAAGATGGAAAAAAAAAGCCCCAACCCTCAAATATTTTATCTTGTTCTGCAGGACCCAAGCAGATCTCTCCCCAGGGACCATAAATTCTTCCCTGACTGTCACCACTGCTCCTGGACTCTGGTGCAGCACGTTGGGAGAGTGAGCTTTGTTCCTCCACAGCACAGAGGACATGCCACAAATAATTTAAGGGACCATTTTTCTTGTTATATGACGTTAAATATTCTTTACTTAAAAAAAAAAAAAAATCCACACCACTTGGCGTAAAGTAATATATCCAGTGGAAGGGCAGATGCTGTTTAATAAAAGACACAGCACTTGCTTCTGCTCTGCATCCAACCTCCTGAATCACTTCCAGCCTGCTCACACCTCTGAGGTGATGAGATGGGCCAAGAACAAGCTCTGTGCTGGGCCAAAACTCTTTAAGGACATTGTTTGTACCCCCAGTTCAGCTGCAGGAAAATGGGAATTGTGGTTTCAGTGCAGCTGACTGGAATAATGTTTTTTTTTAGACCAAACTTCTTCTCCATTTTCAGTATAAATCATATACTGAATCATGTAAAAATCAACACAAATCATATAAATCAACATACAGAGGATGTTGGTGCTGGGGAAAGCTGGGCTGCAGCCTTTGAAATCATGGAATCATTAAGGTTGGGAAAGACGTCTAAGATCACCAAATCCAACAATCAGAGGTCAAAGGATGTGTCCTCTGGGCTTGCTCTGGTTGCTCTTTGGAGGGTGGGATTGGAGAGGGGCTCTTGATGGTAGTGCAGATCTGGTGGCTGATGGGGAAAGTCCTCTTGCTTTTAGAGAGAAGAAATTGGACCAATAAACCAGCGAAAGAGCAAACTTCAAACTCCTCTGCTCACATATTTATTTGATCTCTTTGCAATGGAGAAACAGGTAATAAACTATCCAAAAATAGTGATTACAGAAAAGTAGAAGGTGTAAAGGGAAAAATCTGATTTTGGACTCACTTTCTCACCTCCAGTTTAGGGATAATGGTGGGATTTTGTTCCCAAAAGAATTTTTGTTCCCAAATGAATTTTTTCATACAGAAAGAGAACTGGAAAAAAAATAATACATAGGGAAATGGCAGCCCCAAACCAGCCCTCTTGGAAAGCTGTTCCTCTGAGCTTTCTGGTTTTTTTAGAGGCCTTTAAGTTTGCCACCTGCTTATCTCTTTCCTCCTTTGAGCCTGTGAAAGGTACCTTCATGTGTTCTAAAACTTTGCTTCAGTGCTAAGGTAAATATGAATGTTACTGTGTGAGCAGAGCTTTTTGGAAACAAATTTTGTGATTTCAATGTAAAACAGGAGATATTTTCTTATAAATTTAACTATTGTATTTGCACTTTTGATGTTAGGGCTTTCCCCCCCCTTTTTAATATATTCTGATTTCCTTGATACTTTCCTTGGTTTTTTGCCTAACCCCTTATTTATAATTTCCAAGCAATTCAGTTCTGCCCATCTGAACCTGTGTATTTGTGGGGAAGGATTGGATGATGACTTTCCAAGTTTTGTTTGACAGCTTCTTATTCCCTGTAACAATTTCATTTCTAACAGCCAGGAAGCCAATTTTAGAGCAGCACAGAAAGAATTTCATAGGTAGCATGAATGCAGTCAATGCAAAACCACCTCTGGCCCTGCAATGTAAACACTGAAGCATGTCCATAAATTTAACTGTGACTGTTCAAAAGAAGTGTTGGTGCTGTTAGCAGGGCTAGGGCCTCAGCATTCTCAAACTGCTGCTTTTTTACCTTATTTTTCCTCACTTTGATAGGAATTTTTATGAATGGCATAGCATGTGTTTGTGTGTTTTTATGCTTGTGTCCTAGTGGGTTTGATCTGGGTGTATCAGGCATCTGCCTTGCTCAGTTCCCATCTATACCATGTTAATTATATTGCTCTGCTCTGACATAATAAACACTGAGAGAGTTGTGAATAGATTATTTACGATGCCACCTGAACTCTAAGTAATTATAGCTGTGTAATTTAGCTTCCCCCTATTTCATTTTATATATAATGCAATATTTCAAAATATTCCAGCGCACATCTATCTTTAGCTCTGTGTTTGGATGAATAAATTGTGATTCTCTTTCAAAGGTAATATATCAGCAATGCCCTTAAGGGAGGGCGCTGTAGCTCTGTCAGGAGTGATCCATAAACTAATTCCCACATAAACATAGACAATGGATAGAGAGAATGAGCACACACCTTCATTCACAGAAAATAAAACTGTGCTTACCTGTCTGGGTGTGTGTAAGTCTCATGTTCTACTGTTAAAGCACTAAAGGGAGGAGTGCAATACATCTCAGCCTAATGGGTTTTAATACAGGAGTTTTTCTGCAATTCAAGGTGTTGGGACAAAATTAGTACTGGACAACAAATATCTTGCAGTGAATGGAATGAAAGTATTATCTTTTACAGCTGGAGAAGTAAAATTACTTCTGGGGGAATGTTGTTTGAGGCTGATTGTTGGTATTTGTTTATGGGCTGCAAAGATCTCACTGCAATATCTGCTGCAGCCTGGTCCTGTGCATTATTGAACAGTTCTTCTCAAGGAGGCACAACAGCCAGTGGCTTTTGGATCCATGGCCCCAACCTCCCTTTGCCTCAGCTTCCTCAGCTGTAAATCCTGTAAAATACCACTGGCTTCTTAAGCAAATGAGACTACGTTATTCAGTGTTTGAACTAGGGCTGGTTGCCTCTCCAGAATGTGCTGAACAAGAAGTTATAGACTTGAATGATCTTCCATACTGAATTAAGAGTCAGGAAATTATAGAAGCACAGAATGGAAGGGACCTTAAAGACCACCTTGTTCCACTCCCTTGCCATGGGCAGGGACACCTTCCACTGTCCCAGGTTGTTCCAAGCCCTGTCTGACTTGGCCTTGAACAGTTCCAGGGATGGAGCAGCCACAGCTTCTCTGGGCACCCTGTGCCAGGGCCTCACCACCTCACAGGGAAGAATTTCTTCCCAATATCCAATCTAAACCTGCCCTCTTCCAGTTTAAAGCCATTTCCCCTTGTTCTGTCACTACATGCCCTTGTTCAGTTGACCTCAAATATTTGCATTTTTACTTTGCAAAGTGCTTTCACATCCTCATATTAAAGATAGTGTAAATCAGTGTATATCTTCTTATATCCTTGAAAACCTACCAGTATGATTTTGTCCTTTTTTTTTATTTCCAAAGAGCCTTCTGGGCTCATTCTTATGGTTCCTTCACACAAAGCCCTGGCTGGTGACAGTGGCCTTGAATGGGGGAGAAGTCCCACCCAGGGCTCCTGCAGTACCAAAGATGTGCACACATTTACTCCAATTAAAAGATACTTAAGAGAGTCAGAATAGTCAGAATATACTTTTTTCTTTTTTTTCTTTTTTTCTCTTTTTTTAATTAAAAATGTCAGGATTCAAACTTTACATGGGATTTGTGACGGCTCCAATCCCTGGTTGGCATGTGTGAGGCAGCACCCAGGAGATTCGAGGTTTCCATGACATCATACGGTAACTGTGAGCCTAACAGTTAATTAAATACTATATCCATGTATTCTAGTTAATTGATGCTTCCTTTACATGGTTTATTGTGCTGCAAACTGGTATTGCTTCTGTCTCAGTGAGCAAACACAGAGAGGGAGCGGGAGAAGGAGACGGTGGGATGCTCCCGCCGGCGGCTGGGGATCGGGAGCTGTTGGCACACAGCTCTGTGCCCAGGGGCATCCTCCAGGAGAGCCCAGTGTCACCTGCACACCAGGGGCCTGAGGTGGCTCTGCGGGTCAGATGGAGATCTTTTATGAATGAGCTCAGCCGAGCCTTGGGAATCTTCATTCCCAAGCAAGCTGTGCCTTTTTTTTTTTTTTTTTGCCAAGTCCAGCTTTGTCTGGGGTTTGTGTTTGTGCAGAAGAGGAGGGTGATCCCTTCGGTTTATGTGGTGCACAAATGTGGCATTGCCTCTGTGACAACTGTCCTGCAGGAATGTGATTCTGCTCAGAGCAGACTGGGCAGATTCTGCTCAAAGCTGGACTTCTCCTGCATGCTGGCCTTCAGGGAGGGAGAGAAAATATCATCTTCATTTTTTCAGCAAATAAAAGTATTTTAAGTCAGGCAGTGCAGCTTGACTGGGAGTTGGGAACATAACAGGATCTGGCAGCAGGGTCTGAGCACTGACCTCCAGCAGCACACCTCAGTCTCTGCAGCTTTCCTAAAGGGTGATGAATCCCTCAAGAGAAAGCAAGCCCAGGTGGGCTGCCGTGGTCAGGCCACCTGCAGAAAAGGGCAGGGCACATCACCAGGCTTGCCTGCAGAGGTGAGCACGGTGTTAAATGATGTGCCCAGAGCGAGTGTGACCTTGTCTGCTGACAGCACAGCTGTGTCAGAGTGGAAAGATGATAGAAATTCATCGTGCCCACAAAATTCCTGCCTGATATCTGCCCCTTTCCCCTGGCCTGCTCAGCTCCTGCTGGCAAAAGTCCAGACCTGCTTTATCCTACTTGTGTGCCTCAGGGTAGACTCACCTGTTCTTAAGCTTGAGGCTCAAGTGGTGCTGCAAGGAGGAAAGGAAAGGAAATATTTTTGTTGCAGGGATTTCAATCCAGAATGTAATTTCAGGAGCTTTTTACCACGAGTTCATTTGGCTCATAGTCTCAGACTGTGACAGATTTTCTAGTCTCCTGATCTGACCTTCCGCAGCACTGGGGTGATTTGTGTGTCTGTGTGGGGGAAGGAGAAGGGGATTTGTTCAATGCTGAAACAGGACTGAGAGGTTTTAATTCATAGACAATGACAAAACCCCTGGTTTTGGCTCAGACTCCAGATGTGAAGCTCTAAGACACATCTGTACACTGCTGTGCATTGCTGGTCCATACTGATACTGGAAATCCTAAAGCATTGAGACACTGTCAAGTTGGCATCAGGAGTATTTCTTCACTTAAACTCCCAAGAAAAAGCTCTTCTGGATGTTTCAAATGAGAATGTTCAAAGAAAAATGTCACACCTTATGTGAAAACCAAGCACTGGTTGCCTTCTCTCTCTTCTTCTTTGTCCTCTTCCCTTCTCACCTTCTCTTTCTCACCAAATGTATAATTTCTCTTCTAAAAGAAGGTGGGATATTGCAAGTGTGATGAGAAGCATTTATAAGGATGACTTTGCAAGGTTTCCATGTTTACTCTCTCATGGCAACATCCGGGGTGTGTTTATCAAGCTTACAGCTCTTGTCCACTCGCAGCTCCATACTTCTGCTGAGGTGAAGAAACGCTTTGGGAGCCATCAGCCCCAAAATGTTTGCTTGTCACTGCTGGCCTGGCCTTCTTCCAAAAGGCAAAGTGGCCCCAGTCCCGTGAACAGACACTATAGATGAAGCCAGTTCAGATGGAGGGAGAAATGAAAGACATTTACATCCCATTTCAGTAATACCCCTCCAAATTATCACCTCTCTGATCCTACCACCATGCCAAGTGCTGCAATGGTGGTGCACTTTGGAAAATAGTGCTGTCTTCTATTAAAGGTAGGTATTTTTTCTGTAATTCTCTTTAGTGTTGCCTTTAGAGGCCCCTCTATGTGGCTCCTTTCACTTCTAATTACTGCACTAGGAGATTACAGTGTGGTGCTGGCGACAGAGAGAGAGAGGAAGGGGGAGGAATGGGATGGTGGAGAGGGAAAGATTTCTGTGGTAATTTGCATTTAAAGCTGGCACTCAGCATTATATCTCCCTGTTCACCCATTGTCTATAAACATTTTAGCTCTTCCTTCTGCCTCATCAGAATGAATTAAGCATTTTCATTGCACCACCAGCCTAATTAGAGTCATTTACTATGTTGACACAAAGGGTTTTTTTATGAGCATCTCAGCTTTAATACACTACAGCAACATTGGAAACCTCCGATCAAAAGGTAAATGTTTGGGGGTCAGAGATATTTTTCAACATTCTCCCAAGAATACAAACAACTTCCTGGAGAGGTGACGTGTGCATGCAGCTCTGCTGGGGCACTCGTGTGCTGCTCCTGCCTCCCTCTTGCACTTGTTGGAAGGACTTGGCTCAGCACAGAGGTTTGCTTCAAGTTCTGCAAGTGCTGAGCAGCACAAAGGCTTTGATGGGTGAAGCCAAAGGGAAGATGCTTGGCATGGATGGAGGAAGCACAAAGATGGGCTCCTCTGAGCCTGAAAAGTCTGTGAAAATTGACCATATTTGACTCATGGTGGATCTCAGGGCTTCCTTGGAGCTGGGATCTCCCCATGGGCAACCCATGCACTGAGGTATTGAGATTTTGGAGAGGTTTTCATGTCTTGTATGCCCAATATCTACTGAGCCAAAGCACAGCCTCTTGCACCTCATTCAGGACAAGGTAGCAGGGTGTGAAGTCTCCTGGTTTTTGGTGTCCTCATGCACACTGAAAAGATGATGATTGTGTGCTGACTTAAAGCTTGGAGGCTTTGACTCTCTAGCCTGATTTTCAAACCTGTTTATATTGGCAAAGGAAAGTTACGTCACTCACAACCAAACCCCAGAGAGTAGGAAATGGTTTCACCTTGGTATCAGAGTTCAGAGATGCAAGTGCTCTGTCACAACAGTGTCACCTTTGTGCTGAGTGAATTAGTCACACCTCAGAGATGTGCCACAGATCTTGGGAATTTGTGTGTGTTTACAGGATTGCAAATATTTTCCGCTAGTTATGCGAGTCATATTTACAAGTTTAAAGTCCTCAGGTTCAGCTTTTCCAAATTGCTGTGACATTTCACATCTTTCTCATGTCTGATATCTCCTTGGATTGTTTCTATGAAGATGTATTTGCTCAAGGCAGGAAGACATGCTGTTGGTAAGGAAGGTTGGGTGTTCTGAGCCTTCTCTTCACCAGGCTGAACTGTCCTGGCTTTCTCAGCCTTTCCATGTATGAGAGATAATCAGGTCCCCTCACCACCCTTGTGGCCCTTCATTGAACTCCCCAGTGTATTAACATCTCTCTTGTACTGGAGAGTTTGGTGGTATTGGAAAAGTTCAGTGCAGGGGAACAGCTTGAATAGCTGAGGTTCCTCCAGTAGCAATCATGATTCCACCCATGGTCCACGCCAGGAGATCTCTGGATCTCCCAGAACAGCTCTGTGCTCTTTGTCACTCCTGGCTGTTGCTGTGTAGTATAGGAGTTGCTTTGCAATAATCCATAAGATCAGCTGCCCTGTGTTTCACTCTGCCTAAAAATAACATGTAGCAGATGTGATTTGAGAGAATGAGAACTTAACTCAGCTTTTTGGGCCTTTAAGGAGCTTTGGTTTCTGTTTGTGCTCAAATGCAGGTTTGCTTGGTCTGCAGGACCGGCTGTGGTTTCTATGGGGTTTAATGCTTTCTGTACAGGGGACAGTGCTCATTTTCCTTGTGGCAGGTGCTTTTGTCTTTAGAAAAGGGCAGCTGAATGTCACTAGATCCTGGAGCAGTCCTTGCTCTGCATTCCCTCTCCAATGTTGCTGCCATTCTCCATGGGATCAGAGCTGTCCTCATCCCATGGGCTGTGCAGCATGGCACAAATCAAGGGGGACCTTGATGTAGACCTGTAAGTTAAGAGTGGGAATGTAAATCTTTCCTCATGGTAAGAGCTGGTATTACCTCACACACTGTGTAAACCGCTTTTTCCCCTCTTTGAATGCAGTGCCAGAGCTCTCCTGGGTTCCCCTGTGTGTGTCCATGTGGGCACATATAAACTGGCCACGAGCTTGTTGTCTTCTGGGAAATTAAATACTTATTTCCATAATCCAGCCAGGCCTAGATAAGGCCTAGTGCTCCCCCTGAACTCCTCAGACCAGTTGCTCTGCTTTGAGGTGTCTGTGCCCTGTGCTGCCCAGGTTAGGGCAAAATTTCAGCCAGAGTGAGTAGTTCTTACAGCACCTAAGAGCAGCACGATGGTCTGGAGGAAAAGCCTGATCTTAGAAATGTATCCCTGGGATCACCAAAGCCTCAGGCATTTCTAGCTACATCTGCATCTAGTAATTATTCTGCAGACTACAAGGAAAAGTGAAGTGTTGCTTTAATTTACACATTTTCTGGCCTCTCTGTATTTGTTTCTTAGTCAGAGACTAATGGTTAGACCACTGGACTGGAACCCAGGAGACCTCATTTATTTCAGGCTATGCTACCAGCCTGCTGGGGAGCTCTGACTGAGTCTTTACCTTCCTTCTGCTGCTGCTTCCCCTCCACAAAGAAGAGATAGCAATGGTGAACTTGTTTGTAAAGTTTCTGATAAAATAGCACCAAGTGAGTTCAAGTATTAATAACATAGTCCAGCCAAAAAAAAAAATAGGCCCCAAATTATTAGAGGGATTTGTTAGTTACCCTGTTATTTACATGCTAGTAGTAGGGGAGAAAATGCTTTTTGCTTTATTTCTTCTTTTTAATCACTCTGCTAAACACTTTGAATGTCCAGAGACCCAAAACTCAGCACCAGGGCCAAGGTGGCCAACAGCAGAGCCTGGAGGAGGGGGAGAGGGAGCAAGGATGGGGGCTGAAGAGGAGGGGAAGGTGTTAGAGGGGGAATATTGGATGGGAAAATAGAGCAGAGTGGGCAGATTGGAGAGCGACAGATTGTGAAAGCGGGGGAGAGAGAGAGAGGGAGAGAGAGAGAGGAGAAGAGATCCTATTAGAAATACCATGTGTGTGCCTCATCGAGGGCTGTGCACGCAGGGAGGAAGGGACGCGGCGTCTCCTGGAATATTATTCAAGCAATCACATGAATCCTGGATTAGATAACTCCTCTGGTTGGTTAGCACTGCGAGGGCTGTAAACGTGTTCTGCTTTAATCCCAGACACAGCACGTTCTTAATCTCAAACGCATCAGGCTTTTCCTGGAGGGGTCTGGGGGGGCTGGTTTTTTTTGGGAACAGGGAGGTGCAGGAGTTCAGGGGCTCTGCAGCCTCGGGGGGCTCCTGCTCTTGGGGTTCATTCTCCATCAGCTCTCCAGCGCTGAGGAATTTGTTCTGCCTGGGAAAATGGCTACTGCCCTGACACAACGCATTGGGGGCGAGTTCGGTGGGGAATAGCCTCCTGGAAAATAAGGTATTTCAAAGGAGGATCAGAAAACCCCCAAGCCTTCCTCCTAAACTGTTGAAAAATCAAACTTAAAGGGTCTGAGTTAAACAGGCGAAACATGAGAAATGTCGAAATCGGACTCAAAACCCCGTATTGACACCATCAGCCTTAATTTACCCCAGAGTGCAGAAATAAAAATTCATAGAGACATGATGAAAGGCTGAGAGTATCAGACAGGAATCCAGAGACTTAACCCTGAATTTACTGCTCCCGCAATGGGTTTGCGCTCAGAATATTTTCCATTGTGCAGATGTAGATTCTCGGGTTATATTTTTTGGTGGTGTTTTTTTTATATACTTTGCTGAATTTGCAGCGTATTTTAGAACCAGAATTGATGCAGTTTACTGTCATTTCTTGGTATATATGTGTGTATGTTCACACACACATCCTCGAGCATTTTTACCTCAGTATCATGCAAAATATTAGCACAATAATTATGTTGCACTTGCTTCTGTTTAGATTTTGAGCTAAAATGCTTTTCACGGCTCGGAGATGTACACTTTACCCACTATAACATTATTTTAAAAAATCATCCTCCGAGTAGAAAAAGAAAATTTGATTCACATGGAATGGGGACAAAGTGAATTGGCAAATTGTGGGCAGGTGCTGGGCCAGCTTCCTCCACATGAATTTGTTAATGTGTCTTAATCCTGACCTGCAACACCCTGCCTGGCTAATGCTGTGGCCTCTCATGACCAGGAATTGCAGACTGCTGAGTTGTGTGGCACTGGGCTGGGATTTTGTCCTTTTCTTTCATTTTTTCCCTGTGTTGTAGGTTGCTGACTACATTTCATTTGTGACCTAAATAGGATTTGAATCCAGTTCTCTAATTTTTCTGTAAGAATGGAATTACTCCACTTCTCTTTGTGTGCATGTACATCTACGCTTGCACATTGCCCCCTGTGAAGAAATTTCCACTGCACAGAGATGAAAAAAGTCTTATTTCGAAACAGAGCCCCCAATCCATATTTCTTTAAATTGAAAGTGGCAGCTTAACACGCTCCCCTTCCTTTCCTTTCTCCGCTCTCTTAATTCGTAAACGGATAATTATTTGTTGGGGGTTTTTCTTCAGATTTGGGTGGATGCAACGCGGAGCTGAGTGTTGCTATGCAGATTCCTGATTTCGATGGCAGGAACATAAAGCTCTGCAAAGAAGGGCGTCATCTCGGCAATCCGGGGACGTGCCTGTGATTTCATCCTTGCGGCAGCATTCCCCACCCGGATGGCTCCCTGAGCCCAGGCAGGTGCCGAATCTTGGGCTGCAAATGAGAAGATTAAAAGTTTGGATAACGGTGTTAATGGGGGGATGATGGACACGCGGAGGGTTTGCGGGGAAACGCCGCGTCGCGCTCCCAAAATACGACTTGCGTAGGGAAGCGATGTCGTTCCTGGTTTTCTGTATTTTGGTGGAAAAGAGACTGTCTGTTTTTATAACTGTGTACCTGTAAACACATGGAAATATATGCGTCATCCAGCAAAATAATGGAGACACCAGTACATCCGTGGAGTTTGTATGTTGGAAACTGAGCATTTTTTAGTTTGCACTTAAAAATAATGCAAGCTTCCCCTACACAGTTACATTCTATCTAATTTGTCCTCTTTACTGTTTTTTTCTCATTTTTTTGCTTGCAAGTTGCTGAATTGCACAAACAATGTTGAAGTCAGTGCTGTCCCTACCCCGCTGTACACCCTGCCTTTTTCTGCATGTTTTTCCCTCAGTTGCTGACAAAGGCAGGAGCCCAAATGCTGGGTGATTATGGTCAGGTTTTCCAGTCTTTCCATCAGATATATTACTTCAAACTATTAATAACTGCATTTCAGGAGAGTCATAACTGTCATGTAAATGCATCTTTCCCTGTATACGTAATACAGGAACCTGAGAGAGTTTTCAGAACAAGGCAAAGGACATTGTGAAAATTAATGTATTTTCCCAGGTTAGGTTGTACAGGCTGAATTCACAAATGTGGAATTTTTTTTTTTTGACCAACAATTTTTCATTTATTTTTAATTTAATCACACGTTTTAGTTTTCAGGCACATTCTGAAAAATGATCTTTATAAAATATGCAGTCCTCTTCACAGTCTTATTACATCACTACTGCACTGGGAGAGACATCTCTCTAAATTGAAAACCATCTTTAATGAATTGTTGTTTTATTTTAGGATCCCTTTAGGTTTCTTAGAACATTCAGTCTGAGTTGTCTGTCTGAAGGAATTCTGACCTAACAAATCAAAATAAAAAAATATTCTGCAGCTCTTGACCTGGCTCACAGCAACCCCTGTGTTATAAAACAAAGGAGCATGGTGATGGGGGAAAATCCCACTGTGAAGTAGAAAATCAACATTATTGCTTAGCTGCAGATTTGGAATTAAATTGTATGTGAGATTTAAAAATTTGATGGAAAACTGTGACCTTCTGCCTTACCTGCAACTGTGGTGGACCCTAGAAGAACGTGATTTATTGGTGAGATAAAGTGAGCCGTGAAATATGAGGAGGATGGGTTATCATCAGTAAAAAGCATAAAGACAACGGGGGGAAAAAAATCTAAACCTTAATTGCCAGTGAAGGAAATATAGAGGAGGAAAGAGGGAGATGAAGGGGAGAACGAGAGCATCCCCAGTGGCAAAATGGTTAAAAGAGACAACTAAAACCCAGCAAAAAATCAAGCAGTCAAGTAGTTAATTGACTTTGCTTTAATCAGCCCAATGAATATTCATTAGTGTGCTGGTCCTAATCATGGGGGCCATGTTGTCCGCATTTAGCAAGCGCACGCTCAGCATCATGCATGCCTCAACAGCTTCCCTTCCTCTCCGCACTGACATTAAATTTAGAGGCTTTGCGCCTTCCCAGCTCGAAGGGAGCGGGATTGGCCCAGCTGCTCGCTCCGAGATGCCATAGCAACCCCTGGCTCGTTGCCTTGGAAACATTTTTTTTTTTAAATTTTTTTTTTTCTCTTTTTTTTTTGAGGGCCTGAGCCAGTAATCCATAGGCTTAACATAGAAAATATGTCTTTGTGGGGCATGTGTGTATAGATATAGAGATGTAAGGCAGAGATTGAATGGGCGGAAGGAGAGTGTGTCTTCCATTGTGCGGCTTTCACGACGGGAATGGGGTGAGTGATCTCCTCCTCCACAGCCCAAGCTCTGCTTTGGGTTATGAGCTTTACATTTTTTATTTTATTTTATTTAAATTAAAAATGCATCAGCTCTCTCAGCTCATTCCCAGACCCGTTCCAAGGGAGGAGGAACATTTCTCTCTGCTGTAGCTCTCCCCTCCCCACCCCAGGAAGAAGCAGTGACTGCTTTAAGGGCTATAGGACCCTATTATCCACATCGAGCTGAAGTTCCTCCTCCTGAAGGAGGTGGGTCTGGAAATGAGCTGCCCCATAAATCAATGGAGAAGTGCAGGCATGGAGCTGGAGTCACGGAGCGGTGAGTGCTGCTGCTCCTCACGTTCCGCTGCTTTTCCCTCCTCGCGAGCAGGGGGAGGCTCCTGACGGAGATTGGTTCAGCCAACGCAACTCCAATCCCACTCCAGCCTCTTAATATTCCAGATGTTGCTGGGGAAAAAATGATGATGTCCTGATCCTGGGGTTTTTAGGAGTAGTTTGTGGTTCTGCCTCCCTGAAAGCAAAATGTGAAAAAGCGGCGAAGTCCCCAGCTGTGTTGGACCCAACATTCCGGGCTTTAAAAATAGAATTTAAAAGGGGGGGGGAAAAAAAAAAACCACCAAAAAACAAACCACCCTAAATATATTCAGAACGCCTGCAAGGACTTTTATAGCTGGGAAATCCAAATGGTTAATGTTGTCTGGTAAATAAAGCTCATCCCCTAAAGCAAATTTAAAAAAAAAAAAAAAAGGTCCTGACCCAGTGAGGCATCATCTCCAATGGAACAAAACAGCTGCAGGGAAAATGTGCAAAAACAACCCGTCCTCTTTGGACTCGGGTTGTGCGCGTGCGAGGTGCCTTGTAAAACACTCAGGGTAAAGATGAAAGCTGCACAGGAATCCAGAAATAGTCCTGCAGAAGATTAAGCAATAGGTGCTTTCAAAAAAGCATTAGTAATTTCCTAATATTCCCTCCTATTGTGCTTTTTTTTTTTTTTAATAGCTCTTAAGATAGAGCAGAAATGGCTACAAGTGAAAAACTAATTCAGAAGCTGCGAGAGGAATAGGGTTGGGTCTCTACGAGAGGGTTTTTTAAAATGTTTCTATTATCGTTATCTTAAATTATTCAAAAGTGTCATTTTGAGCTCACGGTGCAGGCACATGGTTTAATGAAAGCAGATGAAGAAGGATCCTCCTTATTAAAAAAAAAAAAAGGGGGAACATTGTCCCATCTCCTGCCACCTGTGATGGGAAAGGTCCTGCTGGTCTGGGGGGAGCAGGAATGGGAGAGGGGATTGGGGTTTTTTTGGCCCATCAGGAAAATGTTCTGTAGTGATGCTAAAAATGTGGGGATATTCAAGGCTGGTTTCCAAGGCATTCATAGGGCAGCATGGAAAGGAGGAAACTTTATTTTCCCCTGATTCCCACATCCTGAATGGTACCAAAACCACATTAGAGACCTCTGGAAGGTGTAGGGCTTGGGATGGCAGATTGTGTGTTGGCCAGTGGTCCAGAGACTACTTCTGGCCAATGTGGGTGGGAAATGGTTCCTCAACATCTGGATCTGCACAGAAGAAGATGAGGTTAATCAGCCTCCAGTTCCCTGTCAAGCAGAACTACTGCGGTTTTCAACATTTTTAAGTGTGAAAGGAAGAAATCTGCCACCCACGACCAAATGTCAGGATTGAAGGCTTGGTGCCTTGATCTCCAAGGTCTTCAGCAGCTTCCATCTGGCTCGGGCAGCCCTGCTGCCGTCCTGAGCACAGCTCAGTAGGGGTCATTTCCAGCAGGAAAAGATGAATATTTGGGGAGGAAGAGAGGTTTAAGATGCCTTTTAGAGGTTTTTTTTGTTTGTTTCTTTGTGGCTTGGTTTTTGTTGTTTTGTGTTTATGTTTGGTTGGGCTTTGGTTTTTTTAATAAAATTTAAATTCACCAGTAATTATAGCTGCAAAAATGGAGAGGAGAGAGAATTGTGAAATGCATGAATCAAGAAAGAGCTGATTTAAAGCAGCCTATCAGAGCTCTTGGGAAAGATCATTTTATCCCAAGAAGCATCGAGGCAGAAGGACTCATAGGATCCAAGAGTGGCAGAGCACTGATGTAAGACAAAGAGCTCCTGGGGAGGGGCTGAGGAAGAAAAGTAGGTTAAAAAAATATTTACAGTGAATTTCCAGGGGAAATTTTTAATCTTGATAGATCCATTTCTCTACAAAAATTGTGCTGGGAAATTTCTCAAATGTGTTTTAAGAAGTCCAGGCCAAAGTACACTAGAGAAAATCCTTTATGTAGCCCTGCTGAGTAGCATTTATTTTAAAAATATCATGGTGGGAATGATTTTATTTTTGTGCTTATAATTTGTTGGTTCAAATCTCTGAATGGAGTCTCTCTGCTTCCTTGTGGCTAATTATGAGAGCTGTTGGCAGTCCATTGAAAAGACATGATCAATTAATTTTGTGTGGGGAACAGACAATCAAACACTGAGCATCATGACAGTAGTGCCATGGGCTTGGCATCTCCTCTTGGTGCTTTCCTGTGGTTTGAATCTGGTTTGTGCTGTGGAGGTGAAATGGCTGTGGAGGTGAAGGAAAGGATTGTTCTGCTTGGAAATCAGAATGGAGGAGAAAAAAAGGCAGTGAGGCCCTGCTGACCAGGGCAAGGCAGCATGACCTGCTCAGAAGAGCCAAATCTGCATTCAGAAATGGTCGAGTAGCTTGCCATGGCGTTGGTGGAAATGTGTGGAATCACCCTGGTTAGTATGAGGGGTCAACCTGCAGGTTGTGCTGATGGTACCTGGAAATTCATCCTTTATTAGTATTTTGGAGAGCAGAAAAATATACTGAGTTTGGTGATAAACTGCCTTGGTGAAAATGCTGAGATGTCTCAGAGCAGTTTTGGGCCAGCCTTCTTTTCAAATGTGGCAAAAAGCAAGAAAGCAAAGAGCTGGGGGGAAAAGAACAGTTCTCCAAGTGAATAAAGATCAAAGCACTGATGTTGTCCAACAAAAATGAGGATATACCTATGGAGAATTGTTTTTTACAAAGTTTAATCTGAACAGCTGTAATACTATGCAAAGACAAAAATAAAGCATATAGAGCTTTAAAAAAGGGTATACTGATATAATTTCTTCTTTTGGTTTGTTCTTACAATATTTTCCTTTTTTCTTCTTAGCTCCAAACGTCCAGAGCTCTTGAGGTACCAGAAACCCCCAAGCCCAACCTGCCAAAAAGCAAGGTAAGCACTGATTAATTTCAATTTTCCTTCAATCTTATCAGTAACTTGGATTTTTTCAAACGGATTCTGATCTTGGAGTACAACAGCATTGTATCTGCTGAGCCGCAGAGCCAGAATGTGCACAGAAAAGTGCTTTTTGTGTCAGTGCTGCAAACCCAGAGCAAGGTTCCTCCCCAGGTGTGCCCGAGGAAGGTGTGCACACCCCAGAGGGTGAGCACTGCTCCCTCCTCACAAAAGCTGCTTGGAAAAGCACCAAGCAGCACTGCTGGTGCCATTTCACGCCTGGTGCCTTCACTAAAGCTGGAGGCAGAGCAGGCAGGGAGCTGGAGGTCAAGGGCCAGCTCGGCTCGATGCATCACACAGCCTCCCTTCAAATCTTACCTGCCCAACCTGAGCAGCTTCTGCAGCCAGGCAGAGCGCAAACCAATCCCCCTCTGCGATTAAAGATGGAAAAATCCCTTCTTTTATGCAATTGTGTCTCTTCTCATCTCTATTTTTGTCATTGGCTGACAGGGTGGGAAGAGAGAAGGAAAGGATGGGGAGGGAGGCACCAGAGAGAGGAAAATTACCACCAGATCAGGCAATTGGAATGAGAAGGGAGAGAGAAGGAGAAAACAGATTCTAATTCCTGAAGCTGCCCCCTGCAAACAGAGTTCAGGCTCCTTTGCATGTGCTTGAGCCAGGATCATAAAGCCCAAACTTAAGCAGGTTTCTCTTCCAAGGAGGACTCATCCCCTGCCTCAAATCAGCAACATCAAGCAATGTGCTTCTGAAAATAGCCCCAGTGGTGGCTGGTGCAAGGCTGCTGCTCTGCTCCATGTTTTATTCTAAACTCCTGGGGCATCAGGCAGACAGGCAGTTGCTCCTGAACCTCTCAAGAAATATAGATAGCAAATGCAAACACAGTTCAGGCTGGGGATAAGGAATGGTTACTCTGCCCAGCTCAGTCATGGCATGCTGAAGCAGAAGGGAAAACCCAAAGGTGTTTTGTTTACACACCATGGCAGTGGTGCAGAGATTTGTGTTGGGTCATTTCCTGCTGAAATGGGAGGAGGCACAGTGCTTGCCCTAGGTCTGTTAGTTTAGGAAGTTGTCTAAAGGTTGAGATTTCAGAGAAATTTGGGGTTTGGCTTGAAAGGACTGGCTTTCCCATTGAGAGCCTAACTGCTGTTCAGCTAACTGCAGTGTCTTGAATCAGGAAGAATGCATTGTGGTAAATTGTTCTGCAGAACAATGATTCTTGGAAAACAAAGCGACAGTAACCAGAAAGAAAACCCCAACAAACAAAATAATATTTATTTCTGCCATGGCAGTTCCGTGAACTGAAAATGGGATGCTTTGTTTTGCTGGGCTTGTGCGCAGAAAGTGATTGTATCCAGTTGCAGACAAAAATTACATCTGGGCCTTGGAAGGGGGAAAAGGAGGGTGGGAAGATCTATGTCTGCAGAATCACTGATGCAGGAAGATGCAAGTGCTGTGTTGTGTCTAGTTGCATCATGTGTGAATCCATCAGCGACTTAAAGAAATAGCAAACTCGGTGCAACCTCTTTCTGTGGTTTTTCCATCTGCTCCCTGATCTGCTGGTGATGAATGTTCAGCTTTGCCATCTCCTACCCTCGAGATGTCCTCTGTGGGAGCTCTGGGTGATTTTTCTTAGCTGAAAAAGTACCCAGGAATGTCTGTAAACTTTTGTGAAAAAAACCTTTGTCAAACTGTTACTGTGACTGCTGCACTGTCGTCGTACCAATGAAAATTAATGTTTGTTGAGGACTTCATGACTGCAGTGTCTGTTGAAATTTTTTCTGCATTCTGTCTCACCACACCAATAAGATGATAATTATGGGGGGAAAAAAGGCTACTTCAGCTTCTACTTTTGGGTGCAAGTGTTGGACTTGAGTCCATAATATGCTGATTGTGAGGTCAGAGTTATTCTGTGAAGCTGCTGGTTGAGTTTAGTCTTGGGAAGAATTCTTCTCCCAAGCCCTTGTTCACAGCTTAGCACTTTACTCTAAACCAAATCCTTCTTTCACATTGTTCACTGAGTCTCAGGAGATCTGTCTGCCTCCACAAGGAATCTGTCAGCCCACTACCAACAAGCTCATATCCATGTCTTGACCTGCTCAGGGACTGACCGTTTTCATTTTTAGCCCAGTTTTTTTGGGAAAACAGTTCTGTGCCATACGAAGCAGTGTGTAGGTGTCTCTGTCTATCAGTTTCCATAATATTTTTTTAAGCCTGTCATATAATCTCTCCCAGTTTTGACAGAGGTAGAAGTCTCAATGACATTTAATTCCTAGTAGTTTTCCAGCATGGACAGTGGGGGAGAGGGCAAACCCCATTGCTGCTCCCCTGACGGGAAGAGAACTGCACAGTTTATACCCCTATTAGACATCAGAGACTCCACCTTGGTATTTTGAAAATCAAGCAGAAATGAAATACCACTGTCCATTTATTCTGAAATACAGCCTTAGTCACTGTGGGTGGTTTCAGCATTAGTGGTGTTGGTACCACACAGATTTTGGACATTCTACAGGAGCACCCATGATTTCACTGACCCATAATGAGAGCAAGGATCACGCTAAACACAGCAGAACCCAAAAAATGTTTTCCAATGACAATTGAGGCCGTGCTGCCTTTGCTCTGCAGCAATTGCAGGAATTGTACATTAATGTGAGACAATGGCACTGCCCTGATGTTGTCCAAGCTTTGTGCTGCTGAACTTCACACCAACAGAATGACTCGGGTCAGACAAGAAAAAAGCTGGAAAGCTGTTGGCTGCTAGCAGTTCCACATCCCCTCATTGTGCCGTCATTTGTGCACACGAGTTTATTACCAGAGAAGGGCTGTTGTGTTAGCAAAGACCGTCCTCAATGGTGGCAATTTGGTTTTGTCATGGTAATACAGCGCCGATGCACTGCAGACACAAAAGTGAGTTCTGCATGGCTTGGCAAAGAGATTTTCACATAGCTGCTGGGTGAGTCCATTGGTTTCTCAGTGTTCCTGAACAGGAGTGGGTCAATGGCAATTTTTAGGAAGGCAGATGCCCCTTGCTGAGCTTGTCTGACTATAAAGTGCTACACAAGACATGCGACGTACATAGCATCCTCAGCCCTCTGTGTAACTCGCAGGCTGTTAAAAGTGCACAGCGGGGATGAGAACTCTTTTAATCCACTGAATTTGCTGTTTAGCATGACCTGAATAATCCAGTGGGGCTAACGTGATCTTCAGCACTAGCACTCAACTGCCTGTTATCCCCTTTGAAGCTGCAGGATATCAAAAATATCTGACTGGTTTGGACTTGGATAGAGCCTGTGTGTAATTTGTTTTTCAGTGATATTGTTCCAGGCTCTGCTATTCTCAATGCCAGTGAGGCTGTTCCTGTGTGAACCTTCAGATAGCATCTCTCTCGATCATGCTACTTCTTCTGTTGACCACAGCTGCCTGTTCATCATCACTTCCTTTATGTTTTCTCTTTGGTGGGAAATGAAAAGTAGAGGAGGGCAGAGCCAGCGTAGGGAAGCTAAAAATGTGTCAGTAACTGCCTGGCAGGAGGCAGACTCTTTCCTCCAGATTGCCGGATACATGAAGGTACAGCCTTGATTGGTGCAAATTGCTATAGATGAGAAACTATTCGTATTCATTCAAATTTATAGCAGCTCTGTGGATGTTTAAATTCCTCCCCCTGTTTAGCAGTGCCCTGATGAGCCACAGCACAGAAATGGTGGGATGATGGATGTGAAGAATTGAACCAAAATGTGGCTGGTGATCTCAGTGGTCAGTGTGTGGTTACACCTTTCCACGGAATGTTTGTTCTTCCTCAAAGAAATAATCATGTGGGAAATGGAGGTGTATTTTTGGGAAGAGTCTCCTGTTACTCCAGAGCTCTCTGGTTCTGTCTGACTTGTAATCTGACAGCCCTTTCTGTCACTGATGTTAAGAGCTTGTCTGGGGTTATGAGAAAAGACAAACTTTCAAACCCAGCATCCTTAAGAGGGCATCCAAATGCTGCACTGTACAAAGGAATTGAAATTAGCTCTAAATGCAGTTGGCTTTACCTGCTTTATGAAAAAGAGAAATATATTTTAAAAGGATATGTTTCATGTAATCATGCTGGGTTTATCTAGTGCAGAAAGATGTCTCCTAACAATACCCAGGAAGATTACAATTGTCAATCAGAGCAGAGGTCCTGTTCGTGCCTCTTTGCCTCACTCCCCTGCTGCTCTGATTTTCTGGGCATAGGAGCACTGAACAAGGTGAAGAGTGTAAAGAAAGCTATTTAACCATCAAAAGACAGTGCCAGCCAAGCACGGAGCTGAATTTCAGCTCCTCAGTGCCAATAATGAAGTTTTTAAAGGGAGAAACGTGCACAACAGAAGAGTGGAAGCCATCCTGTGTGGTCCCATAAATGGTACACTCTCTCCTTCTGGGGCTCCACAATAGCACAAGGGCTGCTGCAAAGTGGGCAAAGCCCTTCTTGAAGGGCTCGTGGAGCTTTTCAGCTCATTGCAGGATCCTCATAAACCCTCAGCATCCTCCTCCTCCTCTTGGCACGGTGAGGTCGATAAAATCAGATCAAGGCTTAGTATTTCTAAACAAAAGGGAGTGGTTAAATGGGCTTTTAAACACTGGAACCTGTCCAGCTCGTTGGGAGGCAGAGCCCGGGAGAGGCGGGGGTGAGGAGAAAGCTCAAGGTGCCAAACTCGGAGCAGAGTGGCACTTGTGAGCAAAGTTGTTGGAAAGTCATTTTGTTGCTTGTGTTGCGCAGTGTGTGTGTGTGTGTGTCTGTGTGTGTGCAGAACAGATTGGCAGACGCCTGTGCCCACGAAGGCGGGCTGGGGGCCGGGGGGAGGATGCTTTGGAAAGGTGCCAGTTGTTCCATGGGCTTTCTGCCATCAGGATTTTTTTCCCCCCCTTCCCTTCCTCCCCATCCCAGCCCCCAAACGCACACGAACAGGCTGGCAGGAAGAGCATGCTGAAAAGGATCTGACAGTTTGAACAACACTCGATGACTTAGTTTGTTTTCCCTGACTTTGCGCCAGCAAGCAGGTCTCTGGATGAAAGACTTTATTAGGCTTTTAGAGCCACTGTGACACAGGTCTTTCTTTGACCTGAGGTACTTGAGAAGAAATGAAAACAACGTGTAACTTTCATGGAGTTGAAAGACTGCCCAAATGGAAGAATACGGTTTACAAGGGATCCAAAGTATCACAAAACGTTTCCCAGGGTGAAGCGCGGCAGAGCAGAGCGGGGGGAGAGCCCATCCTGGGAAGAGGGAGAAGGCGTTCCGTGGCTGCTCGTGATGAGGAGGAAAGCTGATCGGGCTAATTAGGAGATGATGAGATGATCGCATCCAGCGGAAGGTGCCATAACCAGTCATCAGCTTTCTGGGTGTCCAGTGGAGGGAAGGGATGGAAATTAGCGCTTATTGCCAGGAGATTGTCGCCGTGCGGCATCCCAACACCGCCTGGGTGCTGGCATGGGGCTGAGCTCAGCACTGCAGCTCCTGCTCCACCTGCTCTGCTCAGACCTGGCAGAGCCATGGAAGAAAAGCCACGGAAGAAAAGCCATGGAAGAAAAACCATGGAAGAAAAGCCATGGAAGAAAAGCCATTCTCTGTTCGCAGTGCTTCCGTTCCTGGTAGCATCAACCAGGAAAATGTAGGACAGTTGGATCCTCCTCCTCCCGCAGCGATGCCGGATAGTCTTAACAGGGTCGGAGCTGGTTCCAAAACACTACCTAAATTATCCCCTCTCCAGTCCTCAGGGATGGAGGGAGAATTTCTCATTAACTTTCTGTATGCCTGCTTTACTCCTCAAGGAGCTTGGTTGAGGAGTTTGAACAAGAAAACCAAGAATTAGGCTTTGCTTGTGAAAAATAAAAATAAACAAGCCCCTCAGTGAGGAAAGAGGAAGCATCAAAGAAATGGCAGGTACCACAGAAGGAATAGTGCAATGGATGCTAGAAGTAACCAACTTTGTGAAGGAGCTCCCACTTGGAAAAGTAATTTAAAAAAGGGTGATTCATGCTTTTCCTCTTCTCTAAAGTCTCATAGAAGGAAAAAGATGGCAGGCCAGGTTTGTAGAACTGAAATAGTTTCTGAAAATTGAAGAACAGATGACTGAGAAACAAGTAATGCAGTTGCTGGCTTATCGGTCTTGGAAGAGGATCACAGAAACTGAAACTGCATCTTTTTAAGCCTCAGTAGGCTGGGGAAGGAGTTTTCATGGTTACAAGCCATGACTGAGAAGTTTTTCTGGAGCTCACTAGAGGCCTGATCCTTCCTTAGACTCAAAATAAAATGCTGCAGTCAGCAGAGACCATGATTCCAGCAGCTCTGGGATGGGCCAGAGTTACTACACAAGGAAAACTTCTAGGAAAACTCTGGGGGACAGCCAGGTCTTTCTAGCATGACTCATAGCAGCTCCTGTTCTCTTAAAACCATGCTCTGTTGATAGTGCAAAGGGATGAGGACTTTGAGGCTCCATTCAGCTGTCCTGGAATCCTAGAATCACAGAAAGGTTTGGATTGGAAGGGATCTTAAAGCTCATCTCATTCCAACCCCCTGCCATGGGCAGGAACACCTTCCACCAGTCCAAGTTGCTCCAAGCCCTGTCCAACCTGGCCTGGAACACTGCCAGGGATGGGGCAGCCACAGCTTCTGTGTCACTAAGATGTGACAACAGCCATGTTTGCACAGAGCCACCACCACCCAGAGCCACTTTAGCACAGCTTTGCTCTCTCCAGCAGAATAACTCCCCAGTTTGCTCACAGGCAGGATTTTGGGCAGGCTGATGTGGATCTGTGGCTCTGGAAGTGCTTGGTGATTCCCTCTGGTCTGCAGTAGAGGCTGCAGGATGCCCTCGGAGAGCTGGGGATGGAATCATGTCTCCATTGAGCCCCAAACGTGTCACCTGAGTAGATGGGCCTGGTGGCTCTGTGGGGTCTGTGCCCCTTATGGAAGCAACACATGACCATCTCTGCAAAGGTTTGATGCTCACAATGAACCTGTGACCAGGAGGCCTGGAGGAAGCTGACTCCAACACACAATTTGCTCCTGTCTCCTTCATTCCAGGCCCCAGTGCCATCACTGTGTGTGCTCCTGAGCACAGGGACATGTGTGTGTTTCTTGTTTCCTTTCTATAGGACTGGATGTTCTGAGCGATCATGTTATTGTATGTGTCTGATGAGCCATATGGAAGCTGTGAGGCTTCAGAAGTGTTTTGGGAATATAATGCCAGGAACTGATAATCTCAGCAGCTCTTCCTTCATATTATCACATTGCTTTTGCTGCCATACCCACTTAGAGCTATTTACACCCCTTCCCCGAGAAGCTGGTATTTCCCTGCCACATTTTTTTGCTCTCCATGGGATAGAAAGGCTTTGGGAAGTGCCATTTGAGGCTCCTTGCTACTCAGAAATGCTTTACAGAGCCCGTTCTGTTGTCAGGCTGCCTGCAAAGAGTTTACAGCATGAAATAGCTCAGCCTCTCTGATCGGAGGGATTCTGGTTCTGCAGTGCTATTAGGCAGACAAAAGGTGAATTAGCCCCACTCTGTGAAACAGCCCTGACACGGGGTGGTGCTGCTCTGTCACCACCATTATTTCACAAACTGGTTTTCTACGGTCTTTGATTCCAACAAGGCAACTTGCAAAACACACAAAGGATCAGATTGTATCTCCTAGCGCTGGCCGCCGTTTCCTTCCTGTGGGACATCGGCGGCTGCTGCTTTCTCTATTTCCACACCTTTGCATCTCCCAACCTCCCTCCAGAAAACCCACTGGCAGTTGTTTAACAGTTTCAGTAGCGAGTCAGGCAGTGGGCATTTTTCCATACTGTGTGTTTTTCTTCTCCTGTGTTCGAAGAGCCTGTTCTTCCCCTGCACCTGTGGAGCTTGTTAATCTCTGCAGAAGATTCAGTTCTTTGACTGCAGTCCAAGCCTGCACCATCTGAGGCAAACTGCATCCTTCTGCCCTTTGAATGATCCTGCTCTTTTCTGTGGTCTGGCTCAGCCCTGCAGAGGAAAGGACAGCTGACAAAACTGGGGATGGATCAGCTAGGAGGAGCAGACAATTTGAAAAATTATAATATTCCTTGCTGTCCATCCAGTGCCCAAGACATGATGCTTGACCCTGGGGTGGAGCTGGGGCTCCATGGCTCTCCTGTCCATGCCCATGAGCTGTATTGGACAGCCTCAAAGAACAATTGTGACCCTTCCGTGTGACAGATGAAGAATTAAGCTATCACAGGGACAAAAACAGTAGTGTTTCCTCCAAGGGTCCTTATCAACCAGGGGATTTCCAGCCCCACTGTGTGACCAGGACATCCTAGTGTTTCAGCTCTTTCCAAGGAGTGGGTTGTTCAGTGTCTGCTGCAGTCTCAGTTCAGTGTGGAGCAGCTCAGGATAGCTTTCACATTGACTTGTTTTTCATGCCAAAGACAGCAAGTGTGAGACCCCTGCTAAAAGTTTGTGTCTCCTTGAATGGGTGAATGCAACTTAACTAACTGGAAAGGCTTTAATTACCATCCAGCTCTTGCAGGAGTGTCTAACCTGGCTTAAGAGCTCTTTGAATCTTTTTAGCCCCTTGAGTTTTCTTAACCCCTGTGATATATTTCATGATCCCTGCAGCCTCTGTGTGCTGCACTGGGGATAAATGCCAGGCAGTTTTAGCATTATGCGTGTTACAAACCCAGCTCATCCCTCTATGGGCTGTTCATTTCCATATGAAACATTTCTTTAAATAGCAACAATCTCAGGGGCTGATTTTATTGTCCTTGCTGTGGCTCAGATCACTCATAGTGCCCTTTTGAACGTCCTGACTTATTGTTTATTTCTGCTGATTTTTCTGGCCCCGTAATTACTTTTTACCCATCCATTTTTCATACAAGGAGTCTTACCCTCCAGTCTGGCCCCAGACCTCTGCTTCATTCCTGCCAGTCACACGAGTCTCTGAGCAAGGATCTTCCTCTAGCAAGAAAATCCTCATCTTTCTGATCTGTCTCAGCTTCTCCAGAGGAATAAATGGACACCTGCTTCACTTTGCCCCAGAGAGAAAGTGAAGGGAAACTCCATCCCAGAGCATGAGGTGCTGGGAGCCCCATGGGATGCCTATGGCAGAGCTGCTCAAGTGCCCCTGGGGCAGCCTTGGGCTGCTGGAAACCAACAAGGAGGACCAGGTGCATCAGCGGGGGGAATAACAATAATTTGAAAAACAACACATAGCATTTCCAGAGCAAAAAAGACAAGTCAGTGAAGTGGATATTTTATTTGAGTGCTTCTTGGTGTTTCTAAGAGGATTGGTTTGAGCAGAAAGGTTGGTAAACAAACAGGTTTGCTTTTTCAGTTAGTTCCTTTGAACGTGCATCTTTTTTGATAAACCTCATTGTGCATGTCCCCCTGTTTCAATTTCCCTTCAAATTTGAATTTTCTTTATAGGAAATAAATATGCTTGATTATTTCTCAATAGCTTTTCTGTTAGTCCTGGCAAAGTTGTCCATATACATATATGTATATATATAATACATATGTATATATATGTGTATATATATATACATACATATATATAAATATATACATATATATGTGTATATATATACATATATATCTTTTCTAGGTGGTTCTTCTTTTCCCCAAATACATGTGCTGATCTTCTGTGTTCTTTTAATGTCTTCCAGGAGATTTCCATTCCCCACATCAAGTCTTCCTAAATTGTCTCTTTAATCCCCAGGTTTTTAGTGCTTGGCAATGCTACTTGTTCTGAAGTGCCGTGATGGGAAGGTGGAGGGTTTTTTTCCCCCTCATTAGCTGCTTTTAACATTCACCTCCTTTGTTTGTGTATCTTCTTTAGATTCCCTTCCCTTTGTGGGCAGGGCTTTGCTCTTCTGAGGTGTTAATAAGCCTCTGGCAGAGACGACATCTGTGGCAGAGGACATTAAGTTCTGAAAAACATACTTCTTGTGTTATGAGGCCCGTTACCTCATCTGAGCAGCAACTACAGCTTTTAAAGAGCAAGGACAAAGGAAACATTGGCTTAGGGCTGCTTCATGGTTGGGTGTTTTTTTTATATATCAAAACTTGAGCTCAAAGTGTTTATATGGGAGAGGGGGGAAGAGACTGCCGAGGGGTGGAACATTAGAGGAAAACTTGTGAAGGGGAAAGGAAAAAGAGAAGAGGCTATTTAAAAATACTCTGCATCGCTTAAACCAACACCTAGCGAAGGATAAAGGCTTTGCAGTGTGTATACGTGATCCATCCATCTGTTCATCCCTTTTATCCAATCCTATAGTCATGGGTATCATAAGGAGGAATAAGAGCGGTTAAAGCTTCCCCATCACAGGCATGTCAGATGTTCCACACTGAACAAGATCAAACCAGGGATTTGCAGCCTGTGGGATGCAAAAAGATGTCATGGAGGGATAAGTGCTCTTCCCTTCCTCTGTTGACAAATGGGAGGGGATCGTTTGGAGCAGGACGGAGAGGAGAGCGCTGGCATCACCCCCACAAAGGGTGCTAACAGCTGGGTTGCCACCTCCCTACTACCAGGTGTAAGTCTCTAAAAAGTTGCAGTCCGAGTGCATGAAGACTGATGCTTCTGCCTCCTCCTTAACCTTATATCCTGATATGACTTACTAGCTAAATGTTTTGAGGCAAAAAGAGGGTGGTGCTAGTTCAGACTTCAGGTGTTTGCACTCTAAAATAATTTTGAATTAGAATCAAAGAAAACAGTTTTATCTTCTCCTTGCATTCTACCCTCCTTTAAATCTCTTGTGATTTACCTGGGAACATTATTTTTGCCATATTTTCCTTAATTTCCCACTGTTCCCCAGGGTGTTGCAATGCAAACACTTCAGGATGCTTTCTGGTCTGTGAAAGTCATTCTGACACGACATCCTGGCTGGCACATTCCAGTCTGTTTTTAAATGCAGGTATCAATTACTTAGTGCTAGCTGAGCACCTTGTTGGCTACCAGGTGGTTTTGCTGTAGCATTTTCATAGTTGGTACCTTGAAACCAGAATAAAGCAAGAAGGTGCAGTTCTTAATCTTTTCATCTCTGGTTGTCAGTTGAAAAGGAGTCCTTGCAACAAACTGGGGGCACCTGAATGGTGGGGGCTTTGTCACTGTACCTGAACCCTTCCATGCCTGTGCCTTTCCAGAGCTCTCAGCAGCAGTGGGGGGGTTGGATGGTGCTGCTCATCAAACTCCCTCCA
Organism: Lichenostomus cassidix; assembly: GCF_008360975.1. Lineage (NCBI taxonomy): Eukaryota > Metazoa > Chordata > Aves > Passeriformes > Meliphagidae > Lichenostomus > Lichenostomus cassidix. The sequence continues at coordinate 5,603,358 of NC_139500.1, read as the reverse complement.
TGCCCTGACCCACAGCATGATCCCCACCTGGCAGCCCCCAAGCCCTGTCCTCCAGCAGCAAATCCCTTTGCCTGGGACCTGCTGCTCTCTCCCCAAGGACACCTTTCCTGAAGTATCCGTTCTCCACTCCTGAAAGGCATCCAAACCCCTGTGTGAAAGCTGAAATGAAAAACTGGCTGGCACATGTTTCCACGGTGGAAGGAGGTGACTTCTGTGCCTGCAGATTGACGGTATCGCTGCTGCTGGCATGACAAGTCTCTGCGTGCTGTAACCCTGGCACCAATCAGTGCCACGGATGCGAGCTAGCTTCCTCTTTCATTACTCTCAGTAGCTCCTTCCCTTCCCTGCTTAGGAAAAAGAGCTATTTATGGACCTGGACAAGGTGACCTCCATATGGCAGATTCTGCCACTCACCGTGGAGACTCGAGCTAGGCACATGCTCCTCGGGCAAGGCAGAGAGACACTCAAGCAGTGGGCACACACAAATGTGTGCTGCTTTCAGAGCAGCAGAAAAATTTGTTTGCTGTTTTGTTTTGTTTTTTTAAAGGAGGAAAGTAAAAAGAATTAAAAATATAGGCTCAGAAAGCAAAGATTTCTGTTTTCCTCCGAGCATTTAAGAAAAGCAATGCATTTCTGCAGATTACATGTTTGAAATGGTCTGAACTTTATCTGGAATACTCTGAAAAAATATAATAAAAATGCTTATCTATATATTCCCCCCAGACAGGCAGAACTGAATTCCTGTGCACAGAGAGCTGTCTCTCTCCCTGTAGCATCAATCCCCACTTTATTCCCACCCTGGGGGACTGCACAAAAGCAGTTTTCATTGGGCAAATCCGTGCCAGTGTAAGCAAGGTGACCCAAATTTTTAAAGAAAAGGAGAGGCTGAGGGGAAGGGTGAAGGAGGAAGCAGAGTAGGAGGGAGGATGCAGAATCCCATGGATGCAGAGAGGGGCTGAGCCAGGCTCTCCCAGGTCACACGAGGATGCACTTCTGCCTTCGATCTGTTTAATTTGATCAGGCGTCAGAGGTGTTACACAGTGACCAAAGTCAGAGCAGAGCAGCTCTGCTCCCTGCAGCCTCAGACAAGCACAAGTGCAGATTACCACTGTCCTTTGCGTGCTGTGTCCTAGAAAAGGCAGGCGAGCCCCAGTGCCACCATCCCCGTGCCAAATCTGCTGTTTGACCTGCGTGCTGCAGCCCTGCTGCTACAAACTGATTTACACAGCTTTAGCCACCAGCCAGTATTTTTTTATTTCCACCTGCATCTAAATAGCTGTCAGTATTGCAGCAACAAAATTGCCATTTTAGTGAAGAATCGCTCTTAATTATACCGTAGCCCGGATTCCCTTGCAGCTCCACGGCCCTAATTTCCAGCTGAGGGACCCAGGCTTCCCCTCTGCTGCAGTATTTTCTGTGAAACCCTCTGGGTGTAGTAGTGGGCTTTCAACAGAAGCATTATGTGCTGAAAGCTCCTAGTTGCACAAAATGGCTTTAAAACATATATATATGCAAGCTGTAAGGCGAGGAAGAGCATAATCTGTCCTGTGTAGCGTTGCCTCCCATTGGATTTCCTCGAGGCGATGCAATTCTCCGTATGCAGCTTCCAAAGTGGAATGTGCTGTTTGGGTTGTTGCAGGACATATGCAACACACAGAGAGGCAAAAAATCTTGTCTTGCTATTTGTGGCAATTTATATTTGGAGCTGCTTGAATAATTCATGGCAGATCTTAACCATTTCCTTTTATGTGAGGCTTATTCAAAGGTAATTTTTCTCATTATCTGACTATTTTTGCTTATACGTGTTTGATACGTGGTAATAGAGGAAAACCAGGCAGAATCGCCCCCTTTTTATGCTGAACAAGGAACTTTATTGCAATGAGCAAAACAACAGCAGCTCAACAGTTCCTGGTTTATTTGGCATCTGAAGAGATTTGCTGTAACATCATCCCTCTCCCTTTCTGCTCAGCTCCTCACTGGAATGCTCGTCAAAAGCAGGTATCCTGCTCATAAATCCCTTCTCCAGGCAGCGAGGGGAGCAAACACAATGGATGTGTATTTGCAGCCAGCAGCAGTCCATGGCTATGCATGTGCAGAATTCCATGAGAGGCACTCATTAAAAGTATTTCAGAGTTTGTTTTCAGGGATATGTTAAAATCCATCTTTCCGTTGATGCAGAAGTTAATATTCTAAACGTGTTTACAAGTCCAAGTACCTGATTTCAAGTGTGAGGGGGTATCTTAGGTTGTTATTTCAGCTCTCTTTGTGCAGGTGCGTGTGAAAATCCACATTTCACTAACCACAGCCATCGCTCTGCTCCCTTCCTGGTCGTGTTCCTGCTAGTCAGGTCTCATTTCCAGGAATGCCCACCCTGGGCTTGGTTCAGTCAAACAGCAAATGAGGCAGAGTCCCTACCTGGGGGGTTGCAATCACTGTGAATTTTCAACCTCCAAATGCAGATTCTCAATGCTTCATTAGAGAGGCCACATTTGGAAACTGTCCTCCAGGGAGGGACACGATCCGATGTCTATTGAAAGGAGGAAAACAAAAACCTCCCCTTGACATCAGTTTTTGTAGGCTTCGGAACAGATCTTAAATGTTTTTCTCTGCAGCATGTTTTTCTGTTCTTCTCTTGAATTACCTTTTCCTCATCCCTGCCCTTCCAAAATTCCTGTTGTCAGGTGGGAATGTGATTCTGCTTTCCAGGCTGGGCAGGTTCGATCTGTAATGCGAATTTCTCATAGAGTACAAATATATCTGGGGGATGTAAACTGTCCTGCATGACCTGCTGGCTGTCACTTGATTACATAATTTATTTTAGGGTGGTTTGGTGGGGTTTTTTTCATCAGGATTTATATCTAAAAGCACCTCTCCTAAGCTCTAGATGCTTGCTAACCCTGCCCGGCAGTCTGCCAGTTCCAACCAGCCAAAAATATATCACCTTCCTTGGCTTGTGGGCATTTTTGTATCTTTAAAAGTTAATCCAGCTCTAAGCTGGATTAATAATGGAACATCCCTTTAACCAAGGGCACGTAGGGTCAAGGCAGAGCTACGTGGATATTCCAGGCTGGTAACCACAGAAGTAATTTTTTTGTCCTGCATAGCACCCAAAATGATTTATTTCAGCAGTATTTTTACTGCTGGGCTGAAGGAGGAGCAGAGGAGTGTGACCAGGGCGAGACTGAGGGAAGAACAGGCAACCTGAGAGCTCAGTGGTGGTGTGTGGTGTTGGACCAGCAGGTGCCTAAAGGCAACAGGACATCCCAGACAAGCATCAGCATTGTGTAGGGTGAATTCTGAGGGCGACATGAGCTGGTTGCACAGATTAAAGCCAGGCAGGCTGGCACGAGGATGCCTTTTGGAGCAGCAGCGAGCACACTCAAGCTGTGCTCGCGTGGTTCGTGTCGTCACCAGGGCTTTGATGTGCTCGGCTCACCCCGCACACCCTGACTGCCTGTCATCCCCTCGGCAGCCTTATATAACAGCCTGCTCACATCCCTGGCTGGGCACCCTCTGAGCAGCAAAACGCTGCTCCTCCTTACCCCCCGAATAAAGGAGATAAGCAGAGATTGTCAGAAACTCCCCTCCTCCCGCTTTCAGTTCAGAGCCTTGAAAAATAAAATAGAAAGGGAACGGAGGGCCTGGATTTTTGCTTCCAGGAGGTTTGCCCCAGGGCTGGCAGTGATGTGAGAACAGCCAAAAATGTGGTGGCAGTTTGGGCTGGTTTTGTGATGGAGCAGTGTCCTGGTGAAGCACATGCTGGGGTTGCATCCAGCAGCACAGGCATTAAAGCCCAGTGATCCTGGGCTGCTGCTCCTGAAGGCAATAGGAAATTTAGGCAGCTAGAAGTCTGTGTTTTTAGGGCTGCTATTTTCTCCCTTGAATTATTTTTCTCTTCCTTTTCCTCTGCTGAAGCCCAGAAATCGATGCTTTTCAAAGATCCCCGATGGATAGGTCTCTGAAGTGTTCTCTTTATTGTCTATTTTAGTGCTTTCTCTCCCCATTTCTCCTGCTCCCTGACAAGGGCTGCTGCAGTGACTGGAGCAGGGAGGACACACTGCATCTCATCAGTGTGGGACACTGGGCAGACCTGTGTGCCCCTTGGGTGGGCTGTGTGCACCTCCTGGGGTTGTGGGATGCTTCTATTCCTGAGATTTTGGGTGCTTTAGGGATCTGGATGGAGGGAGGGCTTCATCTCCATGGGTAGATGCAAAGCAGGACTCTGTTAGCCTCAGTCTTTGGAGTGAAACACTTACTTGGTCCTGTTTTCTCCACCCTAAACCATTTCACTCATTCTCTCTGAGTCTCCCTGGCAGAGCCTTCAGCTGTTGGGTGCTTTAACAAGGCTGTAAAGAGCAAATAATGTAACAGAAACAGCTTGTAAACTTCTCAGATTGAGGGACTTGACCTTTTCTTCTCCATGCTTCCAGGAGCCCAGACAGCAGCAGCTGTCTGAGGGGTCTTGCTGGGCACCCCAATTCCACCAGCCCTCAGGCCCTGCAGTTCCAAATATCTCATGGTTTACACTGTCAGGGTACAAAACTTGGATTTCAGCATGAAATACCTTTTAGCTTGGACTGCTCTGAGGGAATCGTGCTTGAAACACATGTAGGAGACATATTCATATATATATATATATATATAAGGCTACTGCTGCTGAAGCAGGTTTATTGAACATCCCGTCGTGTTTATCAACGATGGATGAATCACCGATACTTTTAATACCAATCCCCCAAAATACTAAACCCAGCGTGCTAGGCAGCAAAATCACGACCAGAGCCACGCAGAGATCTCCTAACCAGGCCAAATGCTTCCCTCTTACCTATAAAAACCCATGCTGTAAGATACATTAGCTGTAAATTCCTAACAGATGGGGCTGTAACAAGCTGTTACAGAGCATCTCCTCTGCGGTGGGGTTGCGCTGCTGAAATGATGCCACGTGGCTGTCTGAGCCCTCACGCAACTGAGACGAGCTGGAGGAGGAGGAGGCTGTCATCTGTCTGGGTGTTGATGTCCTGCTTGTCACCCGGAGATCCAGCCAAGCAGTTGACCCCCTGCTCAACCCACTCTGCATATTTACAGAGGCACCAACACCGTGACGAGAGTTGCCTCTTGTTAAACATGTGCCTTTGCTGTCCTGAGCGTTTCGCAGGTGATCTGGAGATGGTTTTGGGGCAGCCCACGTGTGTCTGTGGCATGTTAAAGGGTTGGTTCTGTGGAGGGGTTTTTCCTCTCCCACCTTGTCAGGGGATGGGGTCCTGTGGAGAGTGAATGAGAATTTTTAGGAGCAGGGACTGAGTTATCGTATTTAGTATGCACATATAGACCTGTGGTGTAGTGTGTGCACAGTTATGGGGGTGTATATATAAATATATATCTATATGAGCAGCAAAATGTAAACATAGGTGTATTACAGGTGCATTTCTATATTTGAATAATGAGCAACCCTATTTAAACATAAGAAAGTAACCATCCAGATGGAAAAGGAAGTTGAACTGCAACTTTTTGACATGACAAAATAGTTAAAATAGCAAACATTAGAACTGGTTTTGTACAGAGGTGACATATTTCATTAACCCTGCAAAACACCTTGAAATATTTCCCCTGCTCTCTATGAGCTAGGAATGCACTCCCATCTACACTGTTTTTGAGAAGACAATGAATGTTTTTTCCTGTTTTTTAGTACGTGCTGGCCTTAATCTTGGGTCATTCCTCCCACACCAAACAAACTGGAGCTCTTCTGAAGCGTGGAAAATCATTGCTCCATAATCCCATAATGAAAAGCAGGATTACCCACAGTGTAACACATGCAGGACACATCTTGGCATGCTGAAGGTGTTGGGCTGCTTACCTGGGCAGAGGTTTCAGCTGCCCTGGACAGGAGGGGCACAGAGGTTTTCCCAGCTCCCTGCAGCACCTCCATCTCAAATGAGCTCCCCTGTCTTGACATATTTCAATTTACCATTTCATCAGGCTATTTGCCCTCAAACTGAATAAAGATCAGGAGAAAATCAAAATACTCACTGCAATCAATTAACAAAAAAAAAAAAATTTTTTTATTTTCAACAAATCCATCGACAAATTGTCTGGGCATTATTCTTTAAAGGTGAGGATTTAAGATTTAAAACTCAGCCCCAACTGTTGGGCTTGGGCTCTGTTGTAAGAGTGGATTGAACTCACTCCTTGCTGCATTCAGCTGATGCAGAAGCATCAGGCCCAGGAAATAAATGGGCCCCCTGTGCAACTTGTGAATAATTCAGGTGCCTCAAAATCACACAAGGGAATTTTTTTTTTTTTTTAAATAACGCCTAATCAGCCCTTGGCACACAATGCCACAAGAGTTTAATGAGATTCCAAAAAGAGCCATCTCCAAACAGCTGCAGATTGAGCTCGTGTGTGTAAAATACATAATTTTGTGCCTGGGTGTGTTTATGTGTATATACAAACACGAGAATGCAATAAAATAGTTGGGAAAAGTATTCTTATGAATGCTGGAAGAAAAAGGGGATTCAAATGAATTTGGTACGACCCAGCTGATATGTTTTTTTTAAAGTGATCTTCTGAATCTTCAAGATGTCCTTGTTTATTTTCTTTGATTGTGCTTTGATTTAAAATTCTAGACTTATTAAATGCCATAAAAAGAAACATTTACATAATTTACAAGCTCTTTATATGAACATTTTAATAAAAGAACACACCTTTAAATCAAATCACAAAGGCATATGACATCTTTGAAGGAGAAACTTATATTCCCAAACACAATAAACATTCTTCTATTACTATGTTAATTTGGAAAACAGGTCATGGGAAATTAAATTGCTTAAAATAGGTCACCAATTATAACTCTGCATTCTATTAAAGCAAATGCATCTCTGAAATCTTTATTAGTTTATTTTAATTAAAGGCAGAAAAATATTCAGTGTTAAATTATTGCCGTTTGTATGTTTTACATTGATACGGACCCACATTTATTATGCAGTGTAAAATGCTGCACATCTTTTTCATTATGATGCTTGTATTGTTCTTAGTTACTCTACCCATAAAGTAAGTCTATAATAATGTTGTATTTTAAACATAAAAGGAGGGGAGCCCGGATGAAGTAACGGTGCAAATTTAATTTGATCATTTATAAAAGGAAATGCAAAAGCAAATGCTGTCTGTACATGAAAATAGTCGTTGACCTCCTCAAAATTGTTACAGTGTTGGGAAGGCCTGAATTCCATTTCTGTCCTGCATTTGTAGCAGCGTTGCTGTTCATGTTATGTTTCTAAATTAAGTACTTTGGGGTACATTCCCCAATGATGTTCTCTCATAAATTCATTAACACCACTGGTAATTATTGCACAAGCCCATGGCGAGAGCTGGAATCTGCCCTGCACGCCTGTGTTTGCAAACACCAACCCCAAATCATGGTGCAGCTTTCAGCAGAGATGAAAATGGTTCTGAGTTGTGTGTCTGGATCTCCTGATGAGAGCCCAGGGCTGGTGTGCTGCACACACTTGTCCCTGCACAGCTCTGGTCAGGACAGGCTCAGATATTCTGTATTTTCCATTCCTGTAGGCTGGAAAACGGTCCTAAAGTCTTTTAGCATCACTAAACCCTGTAAAGGAGAAGCTCAGCAGCAGTGGGTGAAGTATAAATGGGCACAGCCACGGTGGGATATTGCCTCTGCACTGGATGGGCTCTGTCCCACATCACAAATAAGGGATCTTAACTTTTTATGCACATAAGAAATGAAAATGTTGAACGTATGCAAACCAATAGGATGGCACGAGCAGTTTTTATGGAATGCCACAATCACCTGTCTGGGGTTTTTAGGATTGTGTTCAGGAGCCACTCCTGAGCATACCACAGCATTGCTTGGATTCACCCCATGTTCTCCTGCTGAACGTGGCTGCCCAGCCCAGCTGGACAAGGTCACTGTGGCTTCACAGTGGAGAAATGTTTTTGCCCAGGTGCCACAGAGGAAGGTCATGCTGTAACGTCTCCAAATCAGGATGGTGAGAGTCTTGAACACTCCTAATAATTAACAAACAAATAGAAATGTCCTTCTACCTGTTAGCTGTTGCTTCAAATTCAGCCTCCTCTCATGCTGGTTTCTGAAACCTCTCAGATATTTGTGAGTCCTTCTGCAAACTCCAGCCAGCTGGTGGGAGGGCAGCAGCCGGACAAGGTCCTCTTTAAGGTGAGGTCAGACCTGCACCTTCATCCTTCACTCAAATCCTTGTCTTCTGCAAGAGGTTTTGCTGCTCAATCTGCCTTGCAGACAGTTTTGTTGTTTAGTCTTCCATGGAGACCTGCCAGGGCTAAGCAGAACAGAAGAATTGTTTTGGCTCCTTGCCAATGGACTCACCTATAGATTTCCTGTGCAGAATTCTTTTTTTCCCCCTTCCCTTAGCGGCTCAAAGCACGTCCTTAAAAGAGGCTCAAGAGATCTTTAAGTCTAAACAATAAAAGACCTATTACTTACCTCAGAGACCAACAACAGCTCTCAAGGGTAAACCTGCATTAATTATGTATTTGAGCATTTGTACGTTATGCATTTAGACAGAATACGTGTTATTTACTGAAGGGCTGGTAATGGCTGGGAAGCAGTTGTGATGATCCAGGGTAAATAGGAGCATCTGAGGATTTCAGGACACAGAAAATGGGGATGGAGCACCTGGCTTCTCACCTCACTCGCTGCTGCTCTTTGCCAGCCTTGGGATGATGTAAATGTGAATGGTGGTAATGGAAAACCACAGAGTATTGCTGTTAAAGTCCTCAGATTGTTTTGTAGCCAGAATGTCCCCTTTCAAGCACAATAATCTATATTTAGTTGGGTGGTTGCAAAAGAAAGGAATGCTTGTTTGTGTGTGAGACCCTGGAAGATGGCAGCTCTTGAAAATTCAGTTTTTCTACCCTGTAACCATGAATGTAAATTGCCTTCTTAAAGGCAAAATCCACCCAAAACTTATGCTCCCATCTGAATACAGCACTTCTCTGTAGGAACATCAGGATTTCCCAGAGGAATATTATCAAATATTGCTGTCTTCTTCAAGACAGGAAGCAAAAGGAGCCAGTGTTGAAAGCACCAGAAACTGAACCTAAACAGTCTAGTGCCACCAGCTGTGTTGCTGCTGTCACAAATCTGGATTCAGAGACTCTTCCAGAGAAGTCATCCCTCTGCAAATGCAGGGGATCAGAATCTGGGAATTACAGAGTTGGGTTGGAAGGGACCTGGAAGAAAGGTGTCTTTTGGCCAGAATGTTCTCCCTTTGTTTTGCACTAAATGTCATTTCCAGAACAACTGCTTCCTTCCTGACTCTGATTTTCACTTTTCTAATATTTATTCAAATGTGATGTTGTAAATATGGACCAGATGGTTTTATGAGGATAACTTTTACTAATGACTATGTAGCTAAGCCACATATCACATTATCACAACTCTGAAATAGTGCATTTATATTTTTCCCGTCTTTCTTACAGTTGTAAGTAGTTCCTTATTTTCAACAGAAATAAAACTTAAGTTACAGTCATTATTGATCACATTTATCAACATTATTTTTCTCTGTGGGCCTCATACTCTTCCTATTGGCACTAGTGAGCACTTACAGTTTTCTTTGAAGTTTTGGCTTTGATATCTGAAGAATTTGCCCAGAAATAAGAGTTCTCATATCACAGGGGTTGCTTCTATGAGTTAAGGTTGCATGATTGGGTCCAGAGCTGAGATGTGTCCTTTCAAGTCCTGAATCAAGAAAATACTTCCTTCAGGGATGCATTGAAACAGATATCAAAATATCTCTGCAGTTAGTGGGATTTAAACATGCTTAAAATTAAGAACCATCTCAAATATGGATGGATTTCAATCTGTTCTTCAATGCTTTCTTCATCTGCAGCTTGGATCTGCTAAGTTTTATGACAAACTCGTAAAAATTAGTTTTGAACTATTTAACACAAAATACAGCCAGACAAACGTTCACCAACTCTGCAGCTTCCATTTTAAATTTCTGCAGGAGTTCCATTTGGGCTTTTGATTGTTTTAACTTGCAAGGTATCGAGTTTGGGTTTGTTTTTCAAATCTTAGTCTAGGTGCTTCCAAATGAAAAAGTTGAAATGCTACAACTGTGCAAACAGCATTACTCTAATCTGCATAAAGATGGGTGCGGAAGAGCTGGGTATTAGCAATTCATTAATATGCAATGAAAAGCTTATTTGCACTTTGTCTAAAAGTAACAGTAACTTCAGATTTTCCCTCATTTGCATGAATGATACAGCACAAGACCAAACCACTCCAGTAATAGTCCTTAATAGGATAATCATGTACAGACTTTATGTATAGCTCCTGAACTGTCCATTTAGGCACATTTAAGTTAACACACAACACACAATGAGGAAGATCATGTTAAGGAATGTGCTAATTTGCTGAATCTGGTTTCCCAGGCAGCATTTACAGGGGTCATTTTTCATGAACTACTCTAGCCACTTAAATCATAATATTTCATAATAAACATCAAAGCCTACTGTACAGTGGGGATCATAAAAAGGCAACAAAGCTGCCCTGTGCTCATATTGACCTTCAGCCTGGACCAGTGCCTGGCTGGGGAGCCTTGTCCTTGCTTTTCAATCATGAGGGTTTTAAATATATTTATAACTTTTTACCTGAAAACTCAACATATAATGATGCTTGATAAACCTGCATTAATGACCAAAATAGTCTTCCCTAGAGTTGCACTTGCCCTCTAGAAAATAAATCCTCACCTCTAGTAGATAAACAGCTCCATCTTTGCTCACAACAGCTCTGCTGCTGAGAGTTGTGGCATGGATCTGGGAAAAGCAGAGCTGCTCCCCTGTGCTTCTCCAAAAAGCTTTCCATGGGTTTTTAACTTGTTCTTGGAGATCCCTTTCTTCTTTATTTTTTACCAGAATTAACATCATTTTCCAAGTCAACCACCACCCTCTCCCTGATGGAGTTAGGCTGCTTTACTTGTGATTTTCTTGCTGGAAAGATCCTTGCCTCTTCCTCTGATCCTGATGCCTGTTTTGGGTGCACTGTGGGATCACAGCCTTTCTGCACTTGCTCTGGTTGTGTGAAAACAAAGATCCTTTGAAATGAGGCATTGGAAACAAAAGGAATCCCAGAGATCTTTACCAGTACCATTTCCCACATGGATCTAAATGGTGACACTTGAATGGTGAATGGTGACACTTCACTCTCAAGCTGAAGGTGTTGCCTGTTGCAGGTGCAAATACAGATGTGAAAACCCTGTTCCCAAAATGTGGCAGCTCTACCATCCCTCCTCTCCTTCCCTTCCCTTGTCCAGCAATATTTCAGATTCACCCTGAGCAGTGCTGGTCACCCAGTAATGTCAGAGGCTTTGGGGCTGCTGGTGGCACTCTTACGTCCTTCTACATCAGGTGTTTCTGTCCCAGAGGATTTTTATGGATACAAATCCATTGATTTCTGTGTGGTTAGCTGCTGAGTTTCATGCAGGAGCCTAATCAAGCCTGAATATCTCCAACTTTTCTAATACAACCTCTCCGCAGATGAACTCTGCTCTGAAATATTCATATTGGTGGCACATCTTAATTGCATTGCAATTATTTCTGAAGTTACTCTGAGTGCTTTGCCTTTGCTGCCTCTACATTTTCCATAGGCTCTTAGAGCATTCTTTAAATCAAATGGTGCTCAGATACCATGGTGATGGTTGACATTATTATGGGTGACCTCTTCCTTTCGGCCTCGGACAGCAATGGCTGACAATAGAGAAGAGAATTGGCTGTTTCTGTGTCAGGGTATGTGGGTGTTTTAAAGTCCTCATGTGAGATAGAGGGTTCAGATTAAACTGGGGAGTTTAAATCAAGTCATATGTGAAAATGCCATTAAGAGAGGCTCAGCTGATTTCATGACACTGCCATCAGCGTCCCTGATATCATGAATTCCAGTTAGAGGGAAAATAGATTACACTGTTTTTGCAGGGGTGGAATATGGATCTGCTGGGAAAGCAATGTGATTTTCTGCCTTGCCTTTGTGTGTGTGCAAGCATGTATGGCTGGGGAAGGGTTAGATATTCAAATCTTTCGCCTCCGTAGCGTAAATGTCTTGTTTAGTCTTGTAGGCAAAAAATAGGGTCAGAAATTCAGCCTGCAAACGTGATCTCACAGGGGTGTCTGTCAATTCATTTTTCAAAATAATATGTGTATGTGTTCACACACACATGCAAACACAGAGAGGTGTTTCCCTTTGGACCCCAAGATTTTCATTACAGCAGCCCTGGTTAAGCCCAGGAGAAAAAAAAAATGTAAAATGCTGCAGTGTGAATGGATCTATAAACCGAAAAACCTTTATTGAAAACAAAGAAGAAAAAAAATCCGAGTCAAATTGTTGATGATTTCATTTGACCGCGGATAAGGTTTGGAATTTCCAGCCTGAGCCTTAGAGACTCTGAGCTGTGGAGCCACTGCTAAGCTGGCTGCCCAGCAGCCAGTGACACTCCCTCACTGAATGTTTAAACACCCTCAAAACAGAATGAATTTTTCATCTATCACTTGGGCAAACAATCTGGCTGCTGTGTGCTGAGGGGATGAATAGCCACGCGTGTGGGATCTTAATGGGAAAAGACAAGGGAGCATGAAGTGATGCTTTCCCGAGCCCACCTCGCTCGCCTTTCAGGAGTTAGATGTCAAGAACTGTGCTTTGCAACAGCATGACTTAATAAATTTTCCCTTTGCTGCCTTCTCTGGTGATGTCTCCTGAGCCAGCAAAGGGTGTTTTCTCAGCAGGGTTTGGGTTGTGGGGTTTTTTGGAAGCTCACACCTGGTTCAGAGAGGTTCTGATGGTGTCTGCAGAGCTTCCCTGGCTCGTCTTTCATGGGGTGCTGGAGGCTTTGATGGAGCTCATCATAACACACCTGCCTGTCTTTTGGACGTGTCCAAAAGATGGACCATCTCCAAACTCCCTTCTGTTGCAGAAACACCGGCAAGAAAGAATATTTATAGAAAGGAAAGCATCTCTTTACAGTCCCCACCCCATTTCTCGCTTCCTTCTAATCTTTATTCTCCACATTGGTGACTAAGTATCAGCTTGACTTACTATTTGTAGCACTCCAATTGCTTGTAAAAATAGCAGATTTCTTGTTTATTATTTTATTTTTTCCATTTCCGTTTTATTTTTGTGCTGTCATGGTTTTTAAATTTGTTTCCTCTTCCTAGCAAACCAAGTATTTAAAGAAAAACTGCTAGACCAATGTGACTCTTCTTTCTGCTTGCTGCCCTGATTTAAAAATCCTGCAACCACACACTGGTCCTTATTGCAGGGGAGTTTTTATAAGATCAGTTATAGAAACAAAAAAGCAATGAAGGTTGCAATGGCTGATAATGCAGTTAGAGGTAGGACAAATATGTGATGATGATAATAATAATAATAAAAAGAAGAAGAGGCAGCTATTCAGGGGAAAAAGGTGGACTTGGATTCACAGAAAATGAGTTATTTGTGCATGAAATTTTAGCGGAAAGAAACTTAAAAAATTTATGCAACAATATTTCAGCTTTGCTTCCCCCCATCTTTGCTCCTCAGGGGGTCAGAGAAAAATGAGACTTTGGCATCAAAAATTTAGAAACTGATATATTGTGAACATTTCTCATTCAAAATTGACTTTTGGAAAAGATTATTTCCTTTGAAAAGACCAAACAGGAGAGTTTTAACCCCCTTAATTTACATGCCATCTCCACAGGGATGTGGAGCTGATCCAGCCCTGGGCAGCAGTGCCAGAGGTGACAGTGCTGAAGTGCTGATCCTTCCACTGATGTGGTCAAGTTTTCAGGGGGTTACTCTGTAAAAAAGTTCAAATACATGACTTTTTAATATTTTAATGTTTTTCACTGAGTACAAGGCTGAAGAAGCAGAGACAGACACCTGTGAGAAAAACTACAACTCACAAACCTGTCTCCAAAAACTCTCTTAAGACTCCGACCTGAAAAATTCCCAATGTTTTGAGTTTTGTTTGCTTTTATCCAGTTTGCTTTGGGGCAGGTTTTGGAACAGTTTGTAAGGTCTAGGGAGCTTTTTTAATAAAGCTGGAAAGCTGAGAGTCTCCCCCAGCACTTTCCAGGAACTGAAGTCTGGAGAGTACTGCGAGGTGACATTCTGCAAGAACATCTTGATCATCTTCAGAATGCTTTGGCCTTAACTGTACTTTTAATCACATGTACACAGGTGCAGGAGGTTATTTTACAGCTGATTGAAAATCTGAGCATGGAGGAGACAAATAAAAGTGTTTTCAGGTGGGGTTGACATTGGCTCTGTTCTTCTCCCAGTAGGAAGTGCAAGTCCACTCAGAGGAGACACCTTGTTCTGGAGTCTCCTCCATGGGTGAAATTGTGTAGGCACAGGTTTTCCCCACCAGCTAGAATGGACTTTCTAGGAGTCAAGGATAAGAGGAAATAGCAAGGCTTCAGCTCTCCCTGTCTCCCCAGAGCCCCCCAAGCATTTAACAATATCTCAGTTGCTGGGATAACCTTAAACAACCTTGAAGCTTCCAAAGGGAGCAAGACAAGGACAGCACGGAAACAACTTCTGTGCTTGCTGCCAGTTCCCTGAGAGTTTTGCTTTGACAAGGACAGCACAACTATTCCTGCAGCTGAAGGTGATGGAGATGTAGTCTCTGGAGAAAGTGCTTGGATGCAGGGTGTGGGGTTCAACCCCAAATGATGCAGGCAAGAGCTTGGTGCAGTGAGGTCTGACAAAGCCCCGTGAAGAATTTGCCCAACCCAAAAATACTGCAGAACTGGGGCTTCAGGCCAATCTCCAGAGTAAAATCAAGTGAGAGAGGTGCAGTTGGAAGAAATTAGTTGGTAAAGAGGGGAGGTGAGCCCCAGAGAATGTTGGACTGGACTGTTGGTGGACACCAGAGCAGTGACAGTGATTCATTTATTCACCAGCAGCTTCTCTGGCTGCTCTGGCTTATGCCAGTGGCTGCAAAGAGCTCCTTGGGGCAGTAAAAGTAAAATGGTACATTAACCATGCAGGATGGCGCTGCTGAAGCAGCTTTTCTTGGGGAAGCTCACTTTGATGCATCTGTTTCTGCCCTCAACATTTTAATCTCAATCCTTGGGAAACGATTAATGTGTTAAAAGCACACGCTGTAAAAATACACCCCAAAAAAAAAAAAAACCAAACCCAAGCATGAGGCATCAGTATACCCTTGTAATTTCATTTTTATGGTTTCACAAATATAGGCTGCGAGTCTTTAATTGCAGACAAGGCTCTGCAAAGCAAGGAGGGAGATCCTTGGAATGTAATAGCTGGCCAGAATTAGGCAATAGCTCTGCCCCACCCGCAGCACCCTCGGTGATTTCCTACAGTACTCAGTACAGTCGTTGGTATGTGTGGTGCATTAGTTAAGTTAATTACAACAGCACAGAGATTCATTGCAAATTGTTCCTAGTTAAAACTGAAAATTCACTGGAACAAGGAGTGCTAATTATATTCCACTTGTTACTGCTGTGTCTAGTTAATATTCCAACAGCTGCTTTGGCAAGATAATGATGGCTCCAGCAGAAATTACTGAACAAATAGATTTTTAAATCAGTAACAACATATTTACCAGCGGGTTTTTTTCCCTCTTCATACACAAAGTTAAGCCCTGCCAGAGTTGGGCATTCATATTCACTGAAAAGTAGAGATAAAAAAAATCAACATTGCCATTATTGTGTTAATTTGGCACAATTAAAAAAAAAAAGCTAAGCAAGAGAATATTATTGATAAATAAATGTTTCTATCTTCTTATAGAGATTTAGTGCTTTTCTCAGGGTCAGAAAACCCAGTGTAGCTTTTTGGTTGACCATACTCTGTTAACTGCCCAGCATTGCAAGAGACAGAATCAGGAATGAATCTTGCTCTTCCTCACAGCCTGAGTAATGAAATTAATGCTTGTGAGATCTTGTGAGGCAGAGAAACCTTTCCATTGAAGCTGCAGATCCAAGCTGAGCTGAAGGCAGGAGCAGCCCAGGTTCCTTGGGCTGGGCTTTGTGCACAAACCTCTTCACCCACATCCCACATGGATCTGGGAGATTCTCTTAGGGAAAAGTTCCACCTTTCATCCAGCACAGCAGCACTCGTGACCTGAAACAAATCCTTTCTCTGTGTGACACAGCAGCGAGGGTTTCAGGGCTGTTGGGTGTCACCTGCACAGGAGCTCTGAGCCTGTCCCTTTGCTGCAGGACTGGCACTGCATCCACACAGTGCTGCCTTCAGCAGGGCACCAGCACACTGCCAGCCACTTTCTCTGCCTGCTTGTCCCCAACCCAGCTCCTCTCTAAACTTTTTACAGAGATTTATCTGCAGGAAAACATCTTCCATCTAACCTCCATCCTGCCCTCTGAGCACTTGAGGCCCAGCAAGGTGAGGAGAGCCATCTAACCTCACCCTGAGGTGTCACCTCAGCTAGGGGGAGAGCTCAGGTTTTGTCCCTGCTCCCACCCTGTGCACTTATCTCTGGGCAGACCCAGTAGCCTGTGTGTATGAAAAGATGCAGGACATTTTTAATGAGTCGTGAACAAGAAGTTCAGCTGGTGCTGAATGTTTAAAATCAGAGGCAAAACAAACATGCTCGAGTGTCTGGGGTTCTTTTTAATGGATAGCACAGCTTCTGGTTTATTATTACTGCTATTATAGTTTGCAGCTGCAAAATGATCTGAAATTTCAATAGCAGCATGCTCTTCATGCTGCTACAAGAATGTATATGCTCCGTTGTATAAATCGACATGCACCTCTCATCCAACCAGGCTGGAGCTCTGGATCACACCATTTTATCATTCATCTCCCAAAAAGGGGATTTAACACCTCAGCTGACAAGAGGGAATGTGTAGCAGTGCTACCACTGGGAGAGCAGCTCCTTTTTGAGGGAGAGCTGCCTTGCTGGAATTACTTCCATTTTCAATTAGTTTTCTTCAGAGAGAGGATTTTCTTCCCACTTAGTCATAACACCAGGATGTGTTAAATAAATTCACTCTGGGTTGTTCCTTGTCTGGCAATATAATTTGTGAATCAAGGTGGGGGGAAAAAAATCTAGTTAGCAGCAATTGAACATACAAAGTGGGGTGACCAGTAACTCTCTGCTGCTGAGCCAACATTGATATATGTCCTATGGTGTCTTAGGGGAGGTTTCTAATTGCAATATGAGTTTTGCATGGTAACCTACGGGGAGAAGGGGAGACGCAATTGCTTATCAGTTTATCATTACAACCTTTTATTAAGGTTGTTTTTAATTAAAATGGAGCAACAAATGTACACTCTTATCCCTATAAGCAATCTTATCTAGTGTGACTGCTGCTATATTAGTGAACTAAATCCTCTTGATTACATTGGATGTGATCTTATGAAGTATGACAGCTTTACATATTAATAATAGGAACTGTCTGAATAGGCTGTCTCATGACCCTCTTCTCTGTGTCTCTCCACCAGCACAGTTTTAATCTATTTATCTCAGTCCTTTTTCCAAGATAAGCTGTCATACTCTCACGAAAGTGCAGTTGTCCCTGTTTCAGAGATGTGGAATGGAAGCACAGAGTCCCAGGAAAGACCCAGGACCAAACACCCAACTCCAGCACTTTGACCCTTGGTCCCAGGAGCTTCATCTCGATCCCTCCTTTCTTTAGAGGTGTAGAGCAGGAGGGACCTATTTTATTCTCCTCATGTCAAACCATGTCCTGGTGCTCCTGCCATCAAATTTCAACCTGCATGAGATGAGCAACTGTGTTTATTTAGTCCCTTCTGCCACACCAGCCCCCAGGGAGGGGGCTGTTCTTCTGGGTGACTTGGCTGTGCAAAGAGGCACCTAAAATGGGTGTGCAGGGTTTTGTGTGCCCAGGAGATGTGTGTACACAGCTGGGAGGGCAAAACAGTAAAGGGGGCTTAAAAGAATAGGACTGAAGGGATATGCAATATATCCAAATTTATTATTAACCTGGGGTTTGTTATATGTAGCTTCAGGCTCTTTACTGAAATTTTGCATAGGCAGATAATGATTGGACAAGTGGGAATGGTTTCAAACTAAAAGAGGAGGGGTTTAGATTAGAAGTTAAGAACAAATTGTTCCCTGTGAGGATGGTGGGGCACCAGCACAGGTTGCCCAGGGAAGCTGTGGATGGCCCTGGAAGTGTTCAAGGCCAGGTTGGAGCAACCTGGTCGAGTGGAAGGTGTCCCTGCCCACAGCAAGGAGTTGGAACAACATGATCTTTAATGTTCCTTCCAAACTGAACCATTCTGCAATTCTGTGAACTGTTTCTGACTAGCATTGCTCTCACTGAGAAGAAAATGAAGCTCAGTGGCATGATGAGACTGATGAAGGATGGAGAGGGCTTTGTTTGCTGCCTCATTTGCTTGCCTGCTTTCCCTCACTCTGAATTAGGAATCCCTTTAGGCCAAGGGACACCAGAGGTGCTCTGCAGCTATAAATCCATACAACTCCATGGAGGTGTGAAGCTGTAAGAGCCATTTGCTTCCACCTTAGCTTTACAGCAAAAAACACCACATCCCGTCCTACAGTTCCCAGTCAGTGGCCCAGATTCTGCTCCCTGCAGCACCAGTGCAGCCTCCTGGAATTCGTGGAGCTGTTCCAGGCCTGCAGCAGCACAGGACAGGGCTGGGAGCTCCTGCAGAGCCAGCTCTGCCGCTCGCGGGAAGCTCCTCACATCTGCGCCTTTTATGACGAGCCAGCAGAATCCCCCCAGAGCCGCCGGGTTTTTATGGCAGGCAGGAAAATCAAAGCACTCTCGGTGGGTTAAAAATCTAGAAAATCCGGAGGTACAAATGAATGAAAAGGAGGCGTGGGATGCGTGATGCAGTTTAACTGTTGTGGTTCCCTCGAATCATGAATGCGGCTGGAAGGGATCTCTGAAATCCTGGAGACCAGCTCTGAGCCAAAGAGAGCCCAAAGAGAGCTCTTACAGCTTCTGTGGTTGTGTCTAAATGGGAGTCTGAAAGTCTCTTCCCACTCACAACTCCACATTTTATTGTATTGTATTGCAGTTTTGTTCCGTTGACGCTCTATTTCTGTTTCATAGAAATTTTGGGGGAAGGTGTGCTTTTTTAACACTTGCAGGCAGTGGTACCTTGCTTTATAATGTCCTTTCACTACTCTTCATTGCTTTTCAGAAGGACAGTTGATTATTATTTCTAGATTAATTCCATTTTGTCATTTCAAACTTCACCTCCTTAACAGGAGTGACCTGCTTTAATGATATTTCATTAGCTACAAGCAACTAAAAGAAATAGCCTTATTTCCTCAGAAATTCCCTGGCCATTGCAATGGTACTCCACACATATTTATATGGCTTTTATGATTCCTTTCAACTGGGTTAGTTCAGGGCACCTGGAGGATCAGCACTGATCTTTGTAGGCTAAAATAGCTGAGCACTGAGGTTTGCTTTCCGTGAAAGGTAAAAGGATTCTTGAGGAAATGTGCCAGACAGGCCAGAGGTGAAAAAAATAAATCCATTCCTGAGGGAAGCAGGAAACACTAATGCCCAGTGGCTCATCCAGGTCTTGGTGGAAGGGTTCAGATGGTGCATCTTGACCACAGTATTTATAACCTACTCACACCAATGATGCATCTTGCAAGTTCCTGAGCACTGGGGTACCTGGGAAGTAGCTGCTCTGCTAGTGATCAATATATGCTTTTAGAAATAATCCAATTGAGGAAAAGTGGGTGTGAAATAAATTTAACAATAAATCTCCTGTACTCTGGTTCGAAAATATATCTTTACCTATGCTAAAAAACATCAAAATATGAAGGTCATTATAAATAATCAAGTTGAAGTAGATGTTTTTAATACTTGGCTTAAGCTGATTCAGAACTGAGGCTGTTTCCTTCCGTGACACCTCCTGTGCTTTAACAAACAACCAGCAGACAATTAATCTAAAGGGCCTCAGATGCCCCAGCCGAGCTGCTGATGTGAGTAATGGTTATGGCCCCACATAATACACAAGGATCATAAACAGTTAATCTTCACCAAAAGGGAGAGTGAAATATCGTTTGATATCATTTTTAATAAAGAGAATAAATTAGGCTTTAAATATCATAACGCATCTTTAAACGCTGGTTACAGCTCCTGCACGCAGGGTGAATTAGCAACTGAATGAGTGTGTCAGGGGTTATCTGCTGAATTATTACCTCCCAGTCCACTTTGCATTATACTGGCCCTTGTGGCCATGGGAGCTGGAGAGATGGCCACCTGCTTACGATGGCTGTCCAGATAACCAGCTTTGTCTGAGAAATTAAAATGGTGCCTTTAATTTTGTCATTAATTCCTAATTCCACCAGTGACATCAGTCACGTGAGGGAGGAGTGCATTGTCCACCCCTGCTCACATATTGATATTTTAGGGTTTGAGGATGTCCAGTCTCCCTGCAGTGGCAAATTTAACTCCTCAGGTCTGGAAGAATGGTTTATTATCCATCATAAATCCAATGTTGGGAAACAAAATAAAGGAAGGGGTTAAAGATGGAATTCAGCACACACATGCCTTCCCTCTGGCTGTGCATCAGATTGAATTCTAAGATAGATTGATGGTGGGCTTTAAAATTAATTGCAAGCACAATTGTTATTATTAATACATGTGAATATGGATCTAATAATGCCGTGCAACTCTTAGGAATAACCATGCTAGGAGAGGTAAATCAGATGTAAATGCCTAGTTTGATGCTATTTATCCAATAATGCCCACCTTTGTTACAATGCTGCCTTCAGGAGCAAGAAATAATCATTGGAGGTGTTGATGCAATGAGGCTGATTTTGTTGGGGTTTTGGGCAATCTGTGAGAAGTATCTCCTGGTGTTCCCTGCTGGAGCCTTGCAGTGCCTTGGCTCTCCTCTCTCCACATCAGAGAGCATCCCTGATCTCACCTTGCACATCAGAGGCCCACGAGCCACGTGCTAATTAATGTACAACTCACACTCATCTGAAAACTAGAGAGACATTCCCCCCTTCTTTTCCAAGCAGAAGGACAAACTCTGCGTGCAGACAGGCTGGTGCACATCCAGAATGTCCCTGTGGAAGGCACTGGTGGCCTGATTCCCTGCTGTGGCCATGCCCAGAGCCCAGAGCCCTGGGGGGGCTGTGTCTGAGCCATCTCTGAATTTGGGAGGTTTCCCAACATGCCCAAGCAGCCTCTGGAGCATCCCAAAGTGGGAACAAACCCAACTGTGCTGCTGGACGTCCCCAGACACAGGACAGGGATCCCCACACTGTGCCTCTACTGTCTCCAAACCCAGCATCCTCCCTTCCTTTTCCTCTGGGAAAAACCCCAGAGTGAGGGGTGACTCCTCCATCTTCCAGGGGTGCTGACACTGAAGGCAAATCAGTTCCTATATTTCTAATTCCTGCTGTTCACATGCCCGATTAATTATACAACCTAAAGTATAACTCCAGAAATGTACACATTTCTCTTTTGAAAAGAATCCTACATTTTGCTCTTCATGGTTAAAAAAGGGGCAGAACTTGAGAAGATCAGGAAAAAAATAGAACCGGAGCAGTTTTCTTTGTCAAGAATTATTTGATCTTTTTATTTTTGAGGGGGAGGGAGGAAATCCTAAACTTTGCATTTCAATGGATTTTTTTATTATTATAAATCCATCTGTGCTCACACACACACACGCAAAAGTCTTTTCTGTTCTGTACAAGGCACAATTTAAGGCATCTTTCAGGAATAAAAGGCAGAACAAATGTTATTGTTATTCCCAATATACAGATGTTTATTCTTATCTTTTTCCCCCCCCTTCCTTTCTTTATTTTTATTACTGTCTTCTCGGTGACATCATAAGTAGGACTTGTCTCTTTATCGTCTTGCAAAGACTTTTGTTTTCTGGGACAGGAGCCTATTATGTCGTCACACGCTGGAACAGTAATAATCTCCCCCCTCGCTTGGAACTCTTCATAGAAGACAATGAAAGAAACCATATTGTTTTCTGCTGGCACTAAATAAAGGAAGCAAGGGAATCTGAAGGGGGAAAAAATTACCCGAGAGAGGCAGTCACTCTGGCATTCTGCTTTCTAAATTAGTGTTTGGGGTAAAGAGAGAGAGGCTTTCCACACTTAATAGAGGAGGAAGGACATGTTAATTACTAGGTCAGACACCAGGCTGAGTGGCATGTCAGGTGAGGGGACCTGATCCTGGAAGGAGCTGGGCAGGTTTGGGAAGGATCTCTCCTCCCTCTCTTGCTGCTGTGGTTTGCTTTTGGCACCAGGTGACGTTTTGTGTCAGAGTTTGTGCTGCTCCAGCTATCCAGGAACTGCTCCAGTGCTGGCCTGACCTCTCCAGCTGTGCTGCAGCTCCTTGCAGCTGGATGAGTGAGGCTTTTACACGCAGGGAAGCTCCTCCAGTTGCTCTGCAAGTCCTTTCCTGAAGCCACTGAGTGACACAACCTTGCCCTTTGCTTTTCCTTCAACCACCACTATCCAAGAGAACATTTGAAATAGTCAAGAGTTTGCCTGTACCTTTCTCAGGATTGCAGACACTCTCACCAGAAACTGACTTTATTCTGATTACAGGACCTAAACACTCTCTCCATGCTCTGGGATGCTCTCCTCTTTGGCTTTCCCTGAAGAACTAGGGGGATTCCAGCCCCCAGGGTAGGAACAAGCCCTGGAAATGGGCAAGCTCCAAAGGTCAATGTCCACTGAAGGCTTATCACTCTACAAAGGAGGTGCCTGTGTAGATATGATGATGAGCATCTGAGCCATCTTCTAGCTTACTCTACCTTCTCCCATCTCCCTCTGGTCAGACAGAGATGATTTCTTGAGAAAAGAGGGTGATGCAGCTGAAGGAGAATATTTTGAATAGGCAGGATTTTGTCTTCCTGTGGGCAAATAGAACTATTGAAACAAAAGCCTTTTTTTACTTCTCTCCATCTATATATTGGGAGACAAGCAGCTAATCCCCTTACTTACTGTAACACTGTGCAGCAAAGAAGGCAATATAATAATATCATGTGGGAATTCAGTGTTCTTCACACCCTGGCTGCCTCTCTGGGAGTTGCTGTGTCTAATGTGTTATCCTTTTTTATCTCTAATTTTCAGACATATTGAAGTGCTTGAAAGGAAAGATAATGTATACAAAATAAATGTACATTAAACTAATACAATGGCACAAGAGTGTATCCCATTTATTAAATGAAAGCCAGAGGAAAAAAATTGCATGCATAGGGCCAAAGTTTCTAGGATAGGCTTTGCTCCAGCTGGAGAGACCTTGTTGTGAGTAGGGCACCAGCTGGGAAGGAGAGAGATCTGTTCTGTTTCTGTTCCTGCCATCGACCTGCTCTATGACCTTACCTCTCTTCTTTGTTTTCTCCTGACAGCTAAAAATATCAGCTCACCTAAAAAGCAGCTTTTGCTCCTTGTTCTTTTGGAGCATGGCTGAGCTGTTTGCTCTCAAAACTCTCTGCTTCCATACTTCCCTGAGCAATAATGAAATTTCCTGCCTTCACCAGGTCTGGGGCTTTTGCATGGGGCAAAATCACAGTGCTTGTTATCTCCTCAGTCATGGAAAACATGTTGGAAATGTTTTTATTTTTAAATCTAATGAATCACTCATATCTATAGACTGATCTGAAAATATCCTTCTAGGCAGCCCCACCAGCACTGAAACAAATCCCTTTAAGAAAAATGATCCCAGAGGGATTTTTAAGGTGCTGTCTGAAGTGACCCAGTGCTCTGCCCATGAACAGAGAAACGTTTTCCATTGAGTTAAATCTTTTCCAGTAAGCCTGCTGTGTCTATTCCTGTGCCAAATACAGTTTTCATGAATAGCTCATAGAGAAAGCAAGGTCCTCCACCTTAGGAAGGTAATCTCTGGATTGGCCTTGGCTCTGTTTCCATCTGATAGCAGATGGAAACCTCGGGACTCAGAGCGTGTTGTGTGGTTTGGAGAGTGTCACAGTGCACATTTCTGGCTGGGAGAAGATGGCCACAGATGCTTATCCAGAGGCAAAGCTGCATGGAATGAGGCCTCTCTCTTTATTCACAAATTGCATTCCTCCTCTCTCCCTCCCTCCCTCCTCCCCAACAAGCAGCATTTTTCATCCTCTTTGTGCCTCCAGCCTGAATTCTGAGCACCTTTCTCAAGGGGTTGGCTTCTCCTTGCAGCACTGGGCAGCTTTATCCCTTCTGTGGTGCTTCAGTTTCACAGAAACTGTGTTCAGTGTTCAGAAATTCTGCTTCTCCTGGCCATGATGTGGGAAAGGCAGTATTCCTTCAAATCCAGAAAAGGCAGGAATCCTTGAGACATTTCAGTAAAGCCCTGCCTGGGAAGGGATACCAGAGCAAGACTGTCCTGTTCTGCCATGCCAGAGGCTGAAAAGGTGTCAAAGAACTGATACATCCCACACAGGGAGAAAAAGGCAATCTGAGATTAGAGAATTTGGTCACAAAGTCCAGAGATATGAAATCAGGATGGATTTAGTAATCTGTGAGTGCTGAGTTCACCAGGCATCTCCAGAAGTGCACAAGGCTTGTTCCTTTAGCAGGTAGAACTCCCTCATTGCTTCATATGTGCCCACACATCACATCAAGTGACAGCTGAAGTGACCTGAATCACTCTTAAAACAAGCCCTTTATAGTTGGTGGCACAAATACAGAAGTCATTACTTGATTTTTGGATGTTTTATCGTAAAAGAAGTCTGCATCCCCTGTTTAACATAGCTTGGTCTTATTAACTCTCTGCAAAATCCACACAGGTTTGCAGCTTCAAGCTCTTGGTCAAACCTGCAGAAAAGTCCAGCTTCAGAGATGACACATTCAAATAATCTGATCTTTTCAGAGGAGTTCCTGGCATCTAACCCAACCCTAGTGAGGTGCCCACTGTGTATGCAGCACCCAGCCTGCTGAGTGCTGCTGGAAAGATGGATCTGCTGATACACCACATTTATTTGAACACCTGGTGGTCTATGACTCCTAATTTTTATAAAGACTCTCTAGCATTCCATCAGTGTCCTCATCTGTTTTGGCTTTTTAGTTTACTAATCAGGCATCTGTGTCTCCATCCTCTTTCTGTCTGTAAAACCTGCTCCTCAGAGAGCAGTTCTTACAGACAGGAAGGTCCTGGGTGAAAACACTCTGAAATTATATGTGTTGGCCAGACAGGAAGTTAAAAGGCATTTTAGATTGAGAATAGATAGGAGGTGTTCTGCTGGACCCTTTACAGAAAGTGTTGTATTTAGCCTGACAGAGGTTTGAGATATATTTGTCTTTTTTGAAGTGGTTCAGTCTCTCATTTCTGTCAACTACCAACTGTGTCCTTAATTCCACTGAATTAGAAAAGATGTTGCTAAGATCAGCTTTTGGTCTGTATCATTAAAGCATTTTAAAAAGCAATTAAATTGCATACTATTGTGCAAAAAGGTGTAGAGCAGAAATCACCCCGTAGTGTTGTCGTGGCAGAATGATTAATGAGCACTCTTTCCTTTGCTCTGCCTCTTTAAAGTGCTGCTGACTTTTGAAAGGGTGGGTTTTGGGCTTAAAGAAAAAAAAAAAATGTTGTTGAAGGTCTCAGTACTGGCAGTGGCATTAGCATCTTGTCAAATTGCCAATAACGTTTCGCCCAGGCTTTTCTTTTGATTTGTTTCTGGTCAGCAGAGACCTGAGTGTGAGGAGCAAGGTTTGGGTGCTGCCTGTTGGGTGGTGGAGGTGTGGGAGATGTGGGGCTCTATGTCAGCAAATATTCCCTCCCCTGCACCAGATATTGCCCATGTCACACTCTGGTCACCAGAAAGTTGACATGAAAGCAAGACCAGAATTACTGCTTTGCAGACCTTGTGCCTCCTTTCTCCTCAGATATAGAATTTCTCTCTTGAATTTTGCTCAGATGAGCAAACTACACACGTTAAAATATTGATGAAGATAAATTAAATCATAGATTAGAGTGGCCACAGTCTCTCAGCCTCATTTAAATCTCACTGCCTTGACTTCTCCAACTTTACCTTAGAAACAAAACCTCGCTTACAAGCTCCATACCTCATCCTTGCATTCAGATCAGCGGCTAAGCCCAGATCTGAGCTCAGATAAATAATCTGTTCTTGTAGTTTTGATCCAGTGGAGACTGTGACATTTAACTTTTCCTTATGGTAACTAAGGAGACTCCCACAAGCTGATGTCCTACCAACTGCCTTTTGTGCTCGCGCAGCGACAGCCTTGGCTCCGCTGGGAGAACATTCCACCCTCGTCTCCAACTTCGGAGCCAGCTTGGGTGGCTTTCAGGGCAATGCGTGGTTTCCAGATGCGTCTGTTCTAATCTGAACACCCAGTGAGTGGGGACTGACATTTGATTTTAAATGGGGAGTTTGTGCAAAGGGAGAGCAGAAAAATCACTGCCCAGATCCAGCTCTGGAGCAGAGTTGCAAACTTCTTCTGTCTCAGCTCGATCTGCCGGGGAACTGTGGTGTTTTTCTGCTCCTGCTTCTTTCCAGGAAGCCAATTTGTGGATAAATTATGCGCTGGGATCAGGACATAACCCTTGGCTACTGTTTCAGACATTTATCCTCTCCCAGATCAAGTGATGCTGCTTGAAGACATTAACTTTCCCCAGCTGTCTATTACCAGCCCCGCGGGCCGGAGTGATGGGACTGCACTCCCTAATCCACTTCGGGCAGAATCATCCTGGTTCCTTTGGACAGCCAGGGACTGCAGGTGGGAGATGGATGAGCACGTGGAGCTGATTAGGGAGCACTCACACACTCCTGGCTGTTGGCAGGAAGGGAGGAAAAGCTGGAGGCTGGGAAAGCCTTCCATCAGTTTTGCGGTTTGCAAAGAAATGTCTTTTTACACTCTTCACTTGCACTCTCAGCTATTTTGGAAATTTTCTTCCTTCCTCCAGCCTTCAGGTGGAGCCTGGTGCTAACCATGGTCATTACACAGCCAAGGAATGGGGCAAATGGGGCTTTCCAGGAAAATTCCCAGCAGCAAGAGTTTCTTTGAATCATTTTATCTTCCCTCTCTTTTGATTTGGTTCTTGAAATTAGGGATGATACCTCAAGGATTGTCTCTGAAATGGCTATGAGGATTTTTTTTTTTCTTGTATAGGAAGTATGGAATGAACTAACAGGAGGATGATATCAATGTTTAAAGTGGGGTTAATGACAGGTGTTTTGCTGTGGATGGTGGTGGCCAAGAAAAGCTATTCATGGAGAGCAAGGACAAGCAAAATGTCTAATTATTGGTGAAAGATCAAAGAAAAACAAAAATCTTAGAAGCAAAATCTGTGTCTGGAGATGATCTATGGACCTGTGGATGAAGGCTGGCCTCCAGAGGTAAATGTGCAGAGAGCTGATGAATATCATCAAAACCTAGGGAGAGATACCAAAAAAGATGGAGGAAATCATTGCCTGTTAATGGTGGAGATTTATGGATCATTAGGAATCACACTGACCTCGTGAACACCTTCCTCTCTCCCCAGCACCTCCTTTGCCCTTCCCATGGCTGTCCTTCCATTATTAAAAATTCATGTTTCTCTCCTCAATTCCATGCATGGGAACACAGTGACAATCAGTGCCATCAGTCTTTGCAGCACCAAAGGCGTTGGCTGAAGGACTGAACAATGAGCAGAAGAGGACAGAAACTGTCCTTTGTCCCCATCCCAGCCACCCCTGCAATCCCAGACACACCCAGACCTCCAGCAGCAGATCTGCCCTGGATTTCTTGGGCTCTTGTTTAATTCCTGGCCCTAAGGAAGATAAAAACCCAGCTTGAAATACATCCCAGTGTGGGAGAGGAGGCATTTCTGGGGCTGTGGAGGGCAGCCAGCCCAGGAGCTGTTATCCCCTGCCCACCTCTCCATTTCCCAAGTGTCAGGGTGGTTGACAGTCCTGAAGAATAAGGGGCAGAGGAGGTGTTTCCTGTCAGAAAGAAAAAAGGGGAGAACAGAAAATATGAGAACAAGTTCATAATGGCAAGAAGTAGGAGGAAGGTGGGAATGAGGAGATGCCAAGGATCTCCCAGAGACACAGGGAAGCGCAGCAGAAAATTCTCCTCCAGCTGTGTCCCTTCAGGCAGGTAAAATATGGGGAATCTCCTATTACAACACATGTTTTGAATTGCCTGTTGAGTAAATTGTGGTTTTTCATCCCCATTACTCTACTGGTAGCTATCACTCATAACACAAATATACAAAATAAATTAATTAAAAAAAAAAAAAAAAACTTGTAATGATTTTTCCCTGCTTAAGTTTTCAATTACATCAGCTATCTCATACTCATTAGAAAGACATGAGCCCATATTCATTAAATGCAAAACTAACTTTCCAACAGCAAAAAGGCTTGGGTGAAGAGGGTAATGATTTAATTTTCTTCATTTCAGAGAATTACATCTCTTATCCTGGGGCAATACGTCTGTAAATGCAGACTAAGTGCTGTTTCAGACTCAGTTTAAATTCCTAATTTGGTGGAGCTACTTGGTAGGAAAACCTGAGGAAGGTCCAGGCACCCCTTTTGTCTTTTACATTCTACCAAAGCAAACCAAATTTTAAAATTTTGGAGGACTCCAGATAATATTCTCAAAAGCAACCATCTTCAGAAGAGTGTTTGTCTACATTCTTCTATATTTATCCCTACAAACTGTGTTTGTAGAAACACTTCTCTGCCTGAAAATTCATACAGATGTCTACTGCAACATTCAAAACTTGTGAAGAGTAGCTGCTATTAAAGTCATTCAAGAGCTTCCAAAAATCACAGTATGTGCATGTGCATCCTCAGGTTTCCAGAGATTTTTCAAGTTGCAGTAAAAGTCCATTTTTGAGTGTGTAGAAGTGGTTAGTCCCTGTCTGTTGCATAGGAAAGGACTTCAGCTGCAAGTAAATCTTTAAAAGTGAAATAAGGATTTCTTGAATTTGCTTGAACTTGCAGAAGTACATCAGGAATTTCATTCTTTCAGAGCTTTTTTAGTGTAAATTGCATCTAGATCTGTGAGGCTTTACAAAACATCTCATGCTGGATGCAAAATATGACAGTGAGTTTCAGATTTGTGTCTACCTCTATGGAAAAACAGTAATTTAAACTGAAATATAATGAACTGTGTGCTTGGTATTTCGTCCAGCTGCTTCTTCATTCCATCTCACTGTGAACCACCTCAGCTGGAGCAAACAGGGAGTTTTCAGTTGCAGTGAC
This sequence comes from Lichenostomus cassidix, assembly GCF_008360975.1. Classification (NCBI taxonomy): domain Eukaryota; kingdom Metazoa; phylum Chordata; class Aves; order Passeriformes; family Meliphagidae; genus Lichenostomus; species Lichenostomus cassidix. The sequence goes on along the minus strand of NC_139500.1, from coordinate 5,574,227 downwards.
TGTAGTGAAAGTGCTCATCCAGTGCAAGGAGAAATGTCAAAAAAAATCTCCTCATTTCGCCTTTGACAAATCTTGCCCCAAGTCCTGAGCATGAATCTCTCTCTTCTGGATGTCAGAAGAGCCAAGTCTGTTAGAACTGACTTGGGAAATGACTTTAAAACACTGGAACAAAAATCCCAGACTTACACATCTCTAGTGCCTCAGATGTGTTAGAAAACTAATTTGTTGTTTGACTAAAGAACAAAAAGTTCATTTCTAACAAATGCATTTCATTCTGTACGTCACTTTTTATCATCATGGATATTCAAGGCACACAGTAAGATACTTCTGGGCCCATTGCCCTCAGCTGCTCAACTCATGCATTATGGTCACACAGGAGGGAATGAACAATTGCATTCCTAGAAAATAAGTTTTTTTCAGTAACCACTAAAAAAACGGATGCAGGAATCACAAAGTGAGAGCCATGCCCCAGAGACCCAGAATTTATAACCTACACAAAGTCTGTGCTTCTCCTGCATTTAGTCATGAGTTATCTTTGGGGTTTATTCATGGATTATCTTTGATGTTTAGGCAGGAGATGTCTTTGATAAATCGAGACCAGAGAAGAGAGATTTGTTGTTTAATGGATAACCCTGTTTTCTAACACCACCTACACCCAGGCACATCTTTGGCACTTTGTGTAGAAACTGTGGTGAAAATGTTCCCTGTTTATAAAAGGCCTTTGAACTAGTTCTGGACAAACCTCTGTGCCTTGGCTCAGCTGTGAGTCCTCATGACCCCCTGATCTAAACTCTTCCCCCTTTGTGTGTCCTCTCAGTTAAAACTCTGCCATTTCTATTTGCCCATTGCTTCTGTAGGTAGTCAGGTTACTGGGAAAACACAGAATTTCCAAAACTTTTGCTGGGTTTTGACATATTTTAATTTATTTCTTCAAATATGTGCATGACTTCTATAAGATAAATCAGAAGGTTTGCTGATTTTTTAGGGACTGAATCAAATCATGAGTCAAAATGAGAAGTTTCAATTGAAATGTCACAATTGTTTCAGAGATAAAGATGTGGCCAATACCAAAAATCCCTGATGAAAAGCCACTTGTGTTCAAACAAAAAAATGTTTCTTTAGAAAAGCTCCTCAGATCAGGTTCTTTCCACCTGCCTTCCCCCTGTAGCTCCAATTTTTTTCCATTCCCTGTCCAAACTAATGAAACAGCTGCATTTTTATCAAGTGCTCTTTCCACCCCAGAGACAAACGTGTTTCACTGGGGAGAGAAGCAATTTTTATGTACAGTGCCACAGATAAAACCCTGCTGTACCATCTGATGAGGGAACACCACCGAAATGCAAGCTCAGGACAGCAGCTCAGGCTGTACTTTAACATGTCTCTCTATTGCAGTAACATTCCAAACAATATCTAAGTGCAGATATTACTTTCAAGCTAAGTTTTTTCTCTCTTGGAAGTTTTCCACTCTGTTTAATAAAGGAGCAGCCTTGGGTTTCTCACATCCCTTTTGCTGCTGGTGGCCACAGGGCTCTGCAGGCAGAGCCAGCGAGGGAGCAAAATGTTCTTAGCAGCAGCTCAAAGGAGATGTGAGTTTTCTTCTAAAATCTGGGTCCGTGTTAATGCATAAAGATCAGCTCCACTTCCAAAATAGCTGCACAGGGCTTTGTAAAAGCCAGCAAGCAGAGGCTGTGAAGTCAATGCCCAGCATGGACTAGTCAGGGAGTGGCACAAGTAGCATTTGTTCATTTGGCCTTTTCCTTATTTAGCCATAAAGATTAAATACACTCCTCCCACTCTAAGTTTATCACAGGGCAAGCCAAGCTGGGTGACTGGGGTAAGATTTGCTTCACTTGGACAAAACCTGTGCAAATGAGAAAATTAAAATCCTGTCCACATCCCAAGTGTGTGTCCCAGCTTCCAACCTTCAATGCCATTAAACCTGCAACTCGTGGGTTAAACCAGGCAGCTTCTGTGCAGTGATGATCAGGAGACCAGGGCACTCCTCAAGGACCAACTCTTTGACATGATTTCCTAAATGAATATGTTGAGGTTGTTTTTTGGCAGGATTGTGGTCAAATGTCAAGGCGAGATTCTGAGTTTCAGCAGAGTGCCCAGGTTTGATTCTCTGGAGGGAGTTGGGGATTTGCTCGGTGGAGGATGTTGTTACATGTGGGGATGAAGATGAAGGATTTCCTGAAAGGCAGAGAAATATCTCAGAGCTCACCTCCCCGCTCTGTCACAGCCTCCCCAATGGCCTCAGCTTCCCTTTGGAGATCCAGATCACAGCTCTCCCTCGGTGCACTGCAAAACACCATCCTGAAAGGCTTTGGTAGAGGAACCACAGCAGAATTTTTAGGCTGTCTGCTTCTCACAGCAAAATTAAATTAGTGAGGGTTGCAGACTAAAGTCCACCTAAAAGTCTGCCAAAGAGCCACCTCCAGAATGGTGGGAGCTCAGGGAAGTGGGGTTTGTGGAAATTTTGTAAGGAGTGAATCACACCCATCCTCCCCAAGGGAACAGAGCAGTGTGGGTCTGGATGATGGCAGCCCAAACCTCTGCCCCCAGCTCATGGCGACAGACATGGCTTCTGTGCTCTCTGCTCTAACCAGGATAAACACCACCTTCCCTTCCCTTCCCTTCCCTTCCCTTCCCTTCCCTTCCCTTCCCTTCCCTTCCCTTCCCTTCCCTCACAAACCATTCTCCCAAAGCTGTTTGCAAACTCCTTTCACTCCTTACACTGCTCAAAGCATGAAGTTTCTCATCTCCCCCAAACATCTCCTGATTTCTGCGGGAGAGGACATGGATCAGGGAGGGAGGGATGGAGGGAGGACCACCAAGAACACTTCATATGTAATTTCCAGCCTCTTGCTGGCAATACCTCATGACTTCCACATCACAGCAATCTTGACATAACCTTGGAGGGGAGTCAAGTGAGAAACCCCAAGGCAGCCACAAAACCTGGGGAGAAGGAAGGGGTGGAGGGGAGGATGGTGAGTGCAGCCTCCCAGCTCCATCCTCTGCCTCGCTGTGCTGGCAATGTTCATCCTGGCTTTGAGGAATGAAATGGTGCTGGAGAGGTGGGCAAGCAGCAAATGTAATTTCTTTAGAAGTTGTTTCATGTGACTCAGGGTGATCGGTTGTCAGTTTTTGTAGCCTAAAGTATGAAGTGAATTTTGGCATGCAGGCCTGTGACTAGAGAATGGGCTATTTCTCCTGGTTAGAAACAAATCCTTACATCTGCAGGAAGAGCTTTTTCTCTCTGTGCTGGTTGTAAATCTCAGCAGAAGCAGTGCAAGGGGGGAATGTGCAGCAGCAAGTCCACTTTGTGCTGCATTTTTGCAATTAAGCTCGTATTTCAACTGTGCTTATTTTGGACTATTACTGTTCAATAGAGCACGGGGGAGGCAAGGTTTGCAGGGAAATCCTGCAGGACCAGCTTCCAAATGACTGCTGAAGTCTGAATTGTGCCCCATAATTCCAGGTAACATCACATCTTTCACCAGGATGACTCATGAGCTAACCTCTAAATAAAACCCAAGCTATTTAATAATATAAATTATAAGTCCTGGATTTTGCAACTGACAGCAAACAGGAAAGCTGCCATCTGACTCTGGAAACCCAAAGGGTATCCCCAGATGTCAGCTGGACCCTGCAGAGCTGCATTTGCCAGCAGCCGCAGGGTATCCCAAATTAATGCTGTGACACAAACACAGGAGCTACGTGAACATGTTGCATTGTCACATTGGGCTAGTTTTGCAGAAACATCTTTCTTTCAGTCTCACCCCAAGTCTCAGCACTCTACGTGATTTTGAGCGCAAAATGATTTTTTCTGTCAAAAATAAACTTTGCTCTCGAAATAATTAGCACATCATCCGTTGGAAGTAAGCCTCGTCTGGAGTGAAAGAATGGAGTTATGTGGGTTATTTTTAAATAGCACAACAATATATGCTAGAGAAAAAAAAATTGCTTAAATTATTTACGTTATTTGCACTGTTCTTCTGAGCAGCATCTTCAAAAACATGTTTTTAGAAAATGGCATTATTAATTGAGGGGGGTTTTTTTGAAGAGGGTTTTTGAAGTTTTGGGGAAGATGGTTAAACACTGAAAATGACCTCAAAACAGATCACAGAATTATTTCTCATTTGACTGGGTTTCAGATCATGTGCAGAGTTTGGCCCACTGCAAGTGCCTTCCTGGGGTGGCGAGCTTCTCCTCACCAGAGCAGATCCAGGGCAGTCAGACTTCAATAATGTGGGGACTCAGCCATCTGTCCCCAAACAAACTGACTCAGAGTGTGATCCCCCAGCCCTCCTGGGTGCTATTTACCCCTCTGAGTATCCCAACCACACCTCCTCATGCACCTAGGACATGGCAGGGACATGGGCAGGAACACCCATGGAACCTGAGTGAGGGACAGTGCTGAGCCACACAGGGCTTCACCCCATGGCTGATACCCATCAGCAGGGTCTGCAGGCTTCAGCACGAGCTTTTCTGGTGAAAACAACAATTTCTAAGCTCATCCCCTTGGTTTATAAGCCCCAAATGCCCTCTGCATGCCCTGGGTGAAGGTTGGCTTTGGGGGGCACCTCCACCTGTGCCCCTCCTGTTGGCAGGGAAGGATGGGGAGAGCTCAGTCCTGAGCTCTGTGCTGAATCCTGACCCTTTGTTTCGGCGGTGTCTCTGTTGGTGACAGATGGTGATGCTGTCCTGGTGAATTTGTTACCTTCTCGATGACATGCAATATGTCTGCATCCTGACAGTGAGAGGAGAGACTCCAGCTGTCCCTCCAGTAATTGACAGCAAGGAGCTGTTTTCACTTTTGACAGAGCTAAGAAGCATTAGCATCATATTGGCTACTAGGAGGGGTTTTATTATTATGTTTATCATCTGAGGGAAGTCATTGTGATGTGGGACTGGGTGGGTTTTTTTTACTACTTTGCTCCTCACATTGCAAACTGTCGCATGCTCCAGCGGAAAAGAAAGGGAAGGAAATCTGGGCTTCGGCCACCTCGTCCCCAAAAGAGCCCTGCTCCTCTCACGCTGATGAAAATGACAAAATCCCACCTCCTTTCTTCAGAAGCAGTGGGGGAGGCAGGAGAGGTAGGATTATTTTGGGATAATGAAAGTGTAAAAAGTGGGTCGCTGAGGTTAGTCGGGAAGAGGTCCTGTTTTGCTCATTGCACTCCTGGTACCCGCTGAAGTCACACAGTTTGGGTCACATCCTCTGCTCTTTGGAAAAGAGAAATAATCTTGTTTTTCCATGGGTTTTAGGCTCTGCTGGCTGGCATTCCGGATGATTTATGTCCAGTTTGCCTCCCTTTCACTCTTCCTAGCTCACACACTCACCCCTCAGCAGCAATAAAGGGCACCTCTCCCATCCCCTCGTGGACTCTGCTGTAGTTTTCACTCTATAATCAGTCCTTAATAAGATTGGGCGAGTAAAATCAACTCCGAGCACATAAGTCACACAGACATCCATACAACAAAGATTCCTCCCTAAATTAAATTCGAGCTGACCTAAAACAAAGGTTGGGTCTCACTGCAGATCCAGCAACAGCAAAGCTACTGAGGCAAGCAGTCGCTTCAGGAAGAGCTGGATATTTCCCCACAGTCCTACCAGTTGTGCTTTCCTGGGTGAAAACCACTCACTGCCACACTCCTGAAGTTATATCAGAGGAAATAAGCCATCACTGGGAAATTTATTCAGAGTATTAACACAATCCTACCTATTGTGCCCTTGTTTTCTCCCAGGCAGAGGTGAGGGTCCCCCTTGTTTTTGGGCCACTCTTATGTCTCATGGGTTTGTGTAGCACCCACAGCCACAGGACACTGATCCTGTACCAGAGGGTATTGATATCTGAGACAAACGTCATCTATTTATGGTCACAAACCATTTGTTCTCTTCTCATTTCAAACCATTTCAAGATTGGGCATGATATTTACATATCATGTGCTACTATAAATATTATAGTGCCACTATTTTCACTGTACATGTGGATTTGGAAATCCCCAGGGAATTTTTAAAATCTGCAAAATTACTCCCGTTGATTTCTGAAGAAAAGATAGTATGACAAAATAAAAAACACAGGTTCTGCCAGGTTTATAAAAAGTCCTTCAAAGTTTATGGAAATACAATTCCGAATATGTCTGTAAAGAAAGATCGTATCCACAACCAGGTCCTCTGTGAAAACAAGTCTACAAAGTAAAAAAAAAATTCCAGAAACATTTGTCAGCTCTGATTTATTATCCATCCAGGTATTTTAACAATGGCTACTACAATATTTTGCCAGTTCCTCCAAACGAGGATTGATTTTTAAGTCTCATTGAATACCTTTGTTGAAAGGTCCTTTCCCCAGACTGCTTTAAATATGCAAGCATAGCACTCTGCAGCGAGGCTGTTTGTGCTGACTAAATTCGGAACTTATCGATCCCAGAGCATGGCACTGACCTCAGAAATTAGCTGGCTCGGGAGCAGCATCAAACTCCTCAGCTCGGATCAGTGTTGACACGAGTGCGTGACAAAACCCAAGCCAAGGCAGAGCTGAGCAAAAAGCCCAATTGCTGGTGCTGGTCTGGGGCCAAAAGCTTGACTCATGCCTTGGACCAGAGTTTGGAGGAGGGTGAGTTTTCCTCCCTGGCCTTTTCATTCAGTAATTCCTGAGATCCAGTAAAAGAAGTGCACACAGCCCTGTCTGTGCATGGAGAGGTGGGGAATGAGTGCTGCAGTGCTTTGGGTTGAGGGGCTGCAACCTGGGGTTGCAGATCTGCCCCTGGAAAACCTACTGCCTTTAAGAGTGCAGGAAATGGTTTCAGAGTGGAGTAGATGGGTGCCATGGAAGGCCCATACTGTCTGTTACATGAGCTGATATTAAATTATTCCTGTTTCTTTCAATATTGTGCACCGTCCTGGTTCCAGTTGAGAAAGACAGTGAGGGAGAGGGTATGGGACTGAGAGCAAAAGGGGAATCCACAGCATAAACCAGTATTTGTCAGAAATGGGAGTAATTGCTGCTCTTTGGTATGATTTATTGAGGTAACAAAGGTTAATAACAATGCCACTCAGTCAGTTTATTCTATTCATTTTCATGTCATTACGACGCATCACGCACGGTGCATGTTGCAGCTGGGGTAAGGACCGAGTCTTTCCCAGAGAGATGCTCTTGTCTTCCCCCTGAGCACCAAAGCCCCTCTCTGGGGTGGGCTGGGGGCTTGGAGCCAGGCTGGAGCATGTCCATGCAGGGTGGGCATCACAGCCTTTGAAGGACTCCTTGCTCTTTGCATCTCCAAGGACTGAAATTTCAGACAAATTAGGGAGTTCGCATGAGGAGAAGTGAACACGAAACCAACTTCTCAGAGCAGTGCTTTGCTGGGAGCATGTAGGAGTGAGGGCAAGGGTGGGCAGTGAGGGGGTGGAAAGCAGCCTGTGGCAGCAGATATCCCCACGGGATGCCTGAGGGATGGACCAGGCTCCTGTGGGAAGAGGTGGGGAATGCAAAGGAGCCGTCTGTCATGCAAATGGAGAGGCAAGAGGAGTGTTCCTGAGTGAGCTCTTGATGGCTCTGGGGGAGTGGGGATGGCTTTATAGAGGGATAGACTCCTGCAAGGGGAGCAGAGCAGGTTGGGATTACTTTGTTGTTTTGTTTAGGATTTGGCAAAAGCCAAAAACCACAACTGAGAATTCTGAAAGTGAAGGAGGCTGGCATTTCTGTGGATGAGGCTGCCACAACCCAAACCCTCACCTGGCTACCCCCACTTCATGATTTTGTATTTATGGTGTAGGGATCTAAAAAACATGCTCCATGGTGAGCCTTCATTTATCAGCATCTTTCACTGAAAACTTCTTGTTCCCACGATCTTTTATTTCAGAGAGCTATTTCAGGTGATCTCAGTATCTTCTTTGGGCTTGTAGAATTCATCAGGGCTTGGAAATTTGATGGCAGTGGAATTTCCTGCTCTTCAGGAGCCAGGGCTTGCTGCTGAGTTTAGTGCAAAGCATACTGCAGAAGATGCAAAGGCCCAGAGTTTCCAGAGTGGCTCAACAACCACAACTCCCTGCAAGCTGAAGCTTTTCCACAAATCATCCAGTGCTGCAAGAAATCCATCAGAGCTTTCCCCCAACACTGAGGATCAGCATCCACATGTGGTTCACCTGCACACACAGATCTCCTCCAGCAGGCTTAGCCCAGATCCATCCTTCACTTTAGCTGCACCCAAAGGTTTCCAGTCTCCAAATCCCCACACCTCCAATCCCTGACACAAACAGTGCTCTTTGTGTGAGCGAGGGTTAAAGAAAACCCAACATCTTGCTGCAGATCATCCCTCCCTTACACCCACTTTGTGCTGGCAATCTCACTCTGTTCTTTCATCCAAGTGGGCATCAGCACCAGCCCCATATTCATAAGTGTCAAGAGGTGTTGATGCATACGGCAGTCGGCTGCTTTTGCCCACCCCGGAGACTCGAATGCCTCGCACCTCCACTCGGCTGCTGGGACTTGGCTGGCTTTCAGGTTTTAATTTTTAGGACTTTGAAATTTTTCCAGCTCTGCCTCTCTCTCTCTGTGCTGTTTTTCACTGTTCTCTCAGGGAGGTACCTGGGCTGCTTTGTTCTCAGAAATGCATTGATGAATTAGCAGTCTTGAGCTATGGCAAACGCTGCTTTTTTACATTGTTCTGGCCCAGCTCAGCTCCTGTTCTAAGGTATGAGGTGGGCAGCAAAGGACAGAAATGCCTCAAAGTGCTGCAAAATTGTCCATCTCAACGCTCCTGCTACAGTTTAGGGGAGAGGATGTGGACAGAGTTAGAAAATGGCAGTGAGAAAGAGAAACCTTCACCCACCCTGGTCAAAATCCTAATGCTGATGGTGGAGCACCCAGCTCATGTGTCAGCCTAGACAACCCAGCTGTTCAAGAGAGGTATTTTCACTCAGAAATCTGCCTTCTGCAAGATTCCAGAAGGGTCCTATGTCAGCTTTTGGTATTGAAACAATCTTTTGTGTGGGCGAGTTTCTTCAGAAATTTGTTGAATACTTTGAAAGTCCTTGAGTATTTTCTTGATATCTTATAACCCTTTTGGGTCAGGCCATCAGGGTGCACGTTGTCTCACTCATGTCAGGAGCCCAGAGAGGAATATTGAAGTTAGGTAGCACTGCCTGGCTTGGGACAGAGAGCAGTGGTGAGAGCTGAATAGAGACCCAGAACTCAGCCAGGAGGAGTTTGGCACATAACCCAACAAAGAGATCTGTGCTTTTACAGGTATCTCAGCTAGCTCATTTAAATCTTGATCTGTACATTTTTGCTTCTTTGAGGTATTGACAGCATTTTGTGACCAGGTCCAAAGTTGTCTGGAGAATCAAGTTTTTAGCTCTTCTGGTTCAAAAAGAAGTCTCTCAGTAGTTTCCAAGCACATGGGGCTGGGAAAGGCTGGGGCACAGCCCAGGGTTTGCAGCACTAATCCATGAGGCTCTAGCAACAGAGATATCTAGAAAGGAAAGTAGAAATCAGCTCACAAATGTCCTGCTCACCCATCAGCCCAAAGCAGAACCAGGAACTCATGCTGCTGCAGGGTCCCAACCTGCACTGATGCCGTCAGGCCCACACAGTGCCACTAAACCTGCCTGTGACACACTGGGTGGCACTCAGTGGCCTGAATATCAGTGTCTCCAGCTTCAGTACTCAGGAGTGGACTCAGGGCTGCTGTGCCATATCTGTCAGTCCCTCGAGGATGATTTGGTTACTCTACAGAGTCTAAAATAGCCCTAAACCTTCATGTTTGGAAAGCTGAAAGCAGATGAAGGAGCATGGAGAACCATGGGACAGCAGGGATGGGGGTTGAGGAGAAGAATTTTCTTGAGGTTAGAATATGCTGCTAACTTTGGTGTGGCTGTGTTGGTCTGGTCCATCACCATCCTCACATATGGGGCATCTGCCTTTCAATCCTGAGCCTCTCCCACTCTAACACCAGCCATTTGGGCCCTGGTACTGCATTTCCTGTTAATTCCTTGGTGGTTTAAACCCTCTCACCCTCCTCTTCATTTCTGAAGTCAGCTTTTGTGGTGCTGTTGCAGCATCTTCTCATCATTCCTGCTCTCTCCATCAGCTTCACATATTGCACTGTTTTCAGGGCAGGATGTGCCAGGTCTGGGAGAAGCAGTTCTCTGGGGAGCTGGGGCTCTGCTGGGTTTTCAGGGGAGAGTTGTTCATCCTACAGACTCTCACTTCAGGTGCTAGACAGCATCTCCAGCCACTGCTTCTGGGTAAGATGGCCAAGGGGTAAATGGATATAAAGCATAAACTGAGGATGGTTTTGGTCTTCTCCAACATTGCTTTTGGATCTTTGTGTATCTATTTCCTTTCTGCACTGCAGTGATACATTTTCCTTCAGATACCTTCCATTTCTCTGGAGAAAGAAGAAATCCTTTTCCTTTAACCTCATTGCAGCTCTCAGCCTCTAAAACACATCTGCAGATGTGTGTTCCCCTTTCCTTTAGTAGGGAAGTACAAAAATTCTCTGTCCCCCTCCAGGTCCTGCAGCCCTGGTGCTTGAAGAAGACCTTGGGCAGGAGCAGATGAGTCCTGCTGACCCGAGCTCAGCTCACAAATCACCAGGCTCCCCCTGGCCCTCCCCCATCTCGTAGCATCAAGGTCTTTCTTCTTTGCAGCAAGGTTAGGCTCTATATGTCTTAACCATATGCCCCAAGTGAGGAATTCATTAGCATTCATTATGCATTCATAAGAAACAAATGGGCAGAGGAGTGGGAGGTATTGCAATTCCTCTCAGCTGCTCCTTCACACCCAGAGTGGAGGGAGGGGCACTGGCCCCCCCAGCCTCCTCCTGCCTGAACTGCTGACCACCCTGGCACCACTGACCACCCTGGCACATCCATCCTTACTCCACTGACCACCCTTACAACACCAACCACCCTTGCATGGCCACCCTGGCACTGCTGACCACCGTAGCACACCCACCCTCACACCACTGACCACCCTGGCACACCCATCCTTACTCCACTGGCCACTCTTACCTGCCCACCCTTGCACCACTGACCACCCCTAAACCACCAACCACCCTTGCATGACCACCCTGGCACTGCTGACCACCCTTGCATGCCCACCCTCACACCACTGACCACTCTTGCACTGCTGACCATCCTGGCACCACTGACCACCCTGGCACCACTGACCACTGTTGAACTGCTGACCACCCTGGCACCACTGACCACCCTGGCATGCCCACCTTTGCCCACACTTCTCCCACCACAGCTGATTCCCAGGTTCCCAGCTGACAAGCCCCATCCTCCTGCGTGAGTTCCCCGTCGGTTCATTTAACTCTACAACATAAGCTGATTATGGAGGGAAATGGCTGAAGCATAAATCTGGCTTCCTTTTCTTTTTTTTTTTTCCCCCCTTGGTGGTATCACCTCGCTCTCCTCCCCTGCTTCACTTCCATTTGTTCCCTGTGCAGGGGAGCCAAGGCAGACAGATGCAGGCCCTGCCATCCTCCAGGTTCCAAGACATCCCTGTATGGGGGAAAGAAAAGGAAATCTTGGTGGTTTTAAACAATAGAGAATGTTTTTCACTATTTCAGAAACACAGGGAGAGAGTCAGCTCAATCCTTAACCATAATTCATGTCTGGGTGAGAGTTTGGGTCAAAATAAAGCTAAACACACACATTGTCACAGGGTGATGTCCCAGGACATGGTGGCAGAGAGATTGTCACACAGCTCTTGGTTCTCACCAGTGCAATGACGCCCTTGCCTCAAAGTCACCAGTGCTGTAGCAATAGCATTTGTGGGGTTTTTTTATTTTATTTTATCCCTTTTCTTCACTTACAAATGACCAAAATATTCCAGGCTGCTTGTGAGAGCATGTCTTGAAGACAGGGGTAATAGGTAGGAGAGTAGTGACATGAGCTCTGGTTTATGTCTAAGGAACACCAGGATTGGATCCAGCATCTCACTGGCCAGTGTCCCTTAAATGTGGCAAGGAACATCCACCCAAAACAGGAGAAAATGTTCAAAGGGAGAGGTGGCTTCCAAAAAGCTCCTGAAGAGGAACACAGAACGGAGTGTTCTGTCTCTGTCCATGGTCTCACAGGCTATTTTGAACCTGCCTGGGTTTTGACTAACCCAGAGTGATCTGGACCCGTTTCAGTCTCTTCTGACAAAGCCCAGCCCCTGGAGCAGGCAAACCCTGCTAACACTGCTGCCTGCTACTCAGACAATTTTCTTCAATAAATCTACTGAGCAAACCTAGAAATCCAGTGAGAGAAAAAAATTATAAATCTCATCTGACGTGTTCAGAGATAAATTCCCAGTGACTTTGGTACCTGAGTGTGATTTGGGACCTCTCTGTGGTGAAAGGCATCTCTGGGCTGCAGCAGCTCCAGCGCTTTGCTGTGCCGCTGGGAAGCCAGACTTGCCTCCTGGTGGAAGATCTCATTACAGCAGCGAGACTTCCCAGCTCCAGGAGCTTTGCAAAAAGCAGGACAGGAGCTGCAAACACCTTCAGAGGAGCCTGGCAAGGAGGGGGAGCCTGGCACGGTGCTGCCCCAAAGCCAAGGAGTGGCTGTATGGCTCAGCCCAAAGACAGCGCTCTGATTTTGGGCTGCAGGAATGGGATGTTCATGTCACATCCACAGCATGTCCCAACCCAGCAGAGCCCAAAGCAAACAAAATTAAAGATCCCATGCCCACACAGTGCATGTGTGCTACACTGATGATGCTGAAGCTCTCCTTTGGAAAATGGGATATTATAGAATATCTCTTTACATGAGCAAAAAAAATAAAAAATTACTTAAGTGCTTTTGTCCTGCTGAGTGAGGGCAGCAAACCTGCAGGTTCTGAGGAAGGCTGTGTTTGGACTTCAGTGCCCAACTGAACTTACAGATGACTCATTTAAAGGTTCACATGATGTTCTTTGAAGTTTAATTTTTTTAAGTGATCCGAGCAGAGGTTTTCCTTCCTGCATCACAGTGACACAGGCAGAGCTGTGCACCCATCCTCCTGTCCTTGCTTGTTGGTGATTCCTCTCTGCTGCTCTCTTTGCAGTCAGTTCTCTTCTTGGCTTTTTGTTTTGTTTTTCGGGGCTTTTTGTTTGGTCTTTTTGTTTTTTCTTGGTTGGTTTGGTTTTTTTTTTTTTTTTAATGAAACAAGCTAAATCCCAGTCCTGGTGGGATATTTAAATGCATGGTAACTGCTGATATCCATAAAACCCTAACCAGCCCACGATTGCTGCTCCCTACCTGCCTCTCCAGCCCTGGCAGGGCAGCAAGGCAGGGAGCAGGGAGAGCCACTCTCCAAACAAACACTCAGAGCAACGTGGGCCCCTCATTAGCAGTCCAACATCAAGGACCTTCATGCAGCAAAATTAACTATTTTTTGTAGGATGTTTAACAAAAGAAGAGATACTAATGAGGTTAGTTAAAGGGTGGCCCTCTTTCATTAGCTCTGCTGGGCTAAGTCTGCCAGTGAGGAACTATCAAGAAGATTGCTTTTTTTAATTACTCTGTTAATTGATATAAAACAAAAAGGACGCAGATTAGTTGCATGCAATTAGCAAATTAATTCTTGGCAATTACAGACTTAATAATGGAGTACTTTTGCTGCTGTGTGTTGGATTCTGTGGCCTATATTCATTGCCTGTATGAGCTGAATATATATATTTTTTTAAGAGGAACAAGAGTTAAATATAGACATGTACACATTTCTTTGGAATGCTCTCAACAGAATGATGAGGGAGACAAAGTGCATTTTTCATCTTTGACACAGCAGTGCCTCATAGCATCTGTATTGTTGACATTGAAGCCTAAGGTGATGTGTAACACAGCTCTGCCTTCTTGCCTTGCTCTGCCTCCTGTGCTTGTGAGCTCAGTGAGACAAGCTAGGCACGAATTTCAGCTTCTTTCTGAATGGGGCCAATGGGCAGGAATACTGGAAATCAGGTCCTTAGGGTCTAACCTCAATCTAGGACTCTTCCCAGGCTGCAGCACTCCAGCAGATCAAGTAGGCTGCAAAATACCCCAATTCTCCTTGAAAAGTCACAGTTTTTGGGGTGGTTGCTGTTGAATGATTGCAGCAGAATAATGATGATGGCAAATTCCCTGTGGGATACAGGGCTGTCACCGGGCAGTGGGATGCTCTTCCCTGTCCTGGACACTGGAAAAGAGGAGTTTGAGAGCTGGTGCACAGTGAGCTCTGTCCTTTGACCTTGTGTGTGCAGGATGTTGGGCTGGAGACACAATGCTATATCCCTGCCCAAGGGGACAGCACAGAGACTGAGATGTCTCGCTGTGCTTGACCCCAGACTGGGGGAATTTGATGTTTTTTAGCATTCAGCCTCTGCAAAAACACCTGGCACTGCTTTGGAAGAGGAGGAGGGAATACTTCCTCTGAAACCTGCCCTGGTGCAGAGGGGCTGGGCATTTCCCTGATTCACAATGGCAGCAAGCCAGTTATCCACACCCAGGAGATTCTCCTTGGCCTCTCCTCTCCTCTCCTCTCCTCTCCTCTCCTCTCATTTTTTCTCCACCTGTACATTTTATTTCCAAGCCAACCTGCAGAGATGACAATGGTCACATCCATTGCTTTGCTCCTGTTGCTTTCCAATACTTTTATTTTGCTCCAGAGCGAGTCCATGTGTTTTTGCAGACTGGAAACAGGCAAGCAGGGACTGGGGGCAGGAAGGGTCTTGGTGACAAGACACCCACACACATATAAGGGGAAGCACATGGAAATGTTAATCCAGAGAATTCGGAGGGGAAGGAGGATTTTCTCACTGACTTCAGTCTGCTGGGGATCCTCATTCTGGTCTATATTTGGAGAGCACCTAGCATAGCAAAGGTGCCTGACAGACCTCCTGCTCCTTTTTCTTCAGTCAAATCAGGATTAGCATTAGGGATTCTTTATTTGGATTGGGAAATGTCAGTGAGGCTGTCTGTGCAGCAAGGTTATAGAGAGGCAGTGAACAAAGTTTACGTCCAGTGAGGTTAATTCACCCACTGAAATAGTGGCTGTGTGTTCCATGTTTCCCACTGACTCCAACCTTTCTTGGGTGCACCATGTGATGCAGTTCCTCTGGTCTCTGTCAAGGACTCAAAAATGTTGAGAGACCTTATTCTGCTGGGTAATTGCTTTGATTCCATAAATTAAATTAGTGAAAATAGACACTGAAGACTTTATTAGTGCATCTATTTCTTCCTGTACAAAAGCTCATCACGTAAATGGGGGAGAATGAGATCCTTTGCAGAGAAAGGCCATGCAGGGATGTGTGCAGGGGGAAGGCACAGGGAATCTCTCATGGGAGCAAACAGCCTTGCAGGGTTTCACTGCAGGAGCACGAGGCTTCCTGCAGCCAAGTGTGTCCCTTCAGCTATTTCAGAGCTTCCCAGGCTGAAATCTGCCTTTAAATCCCTATTTGCACAATACCTGTTTAATTTCATTTTCACTTTTCAACTCATAGTAAAAATGCTGGTCTTTTTCTTTAACCCACCCCTTTTGCTGTTAGCTGCTATCATGAGCCTTTTGACAAGAATATATATTTTTCATGCATACAAACCAGCTTGTTTCCATCTCATTTCTTCTAAAACCTTTTGACTACTTTTTGAACCTAGAAATATTAGACCCACCCAAACTGTGGCTCTCAGGCAAGCAAGATGATCATTTGATGCATCCAGTGTTTTGCTTCACATGAGTTCTCAGTATTGACAGAGAGGCAGAAACTGCGAAGGGAATAGATCAGACTTGCTCTTAAAGATCTCTTAAAGAAGAAAATAACCCAGCAGCCAATAATTAGATTGTTTTCTCCCAGCTCCCAAGCCCAGAGTTTATTTGCAAAGCAGCTTCTCCAAGAGTGGTTCAGCAGTGAATTGCTGATGGGTTTGGGCACAAGGAAGGGTCTGGAGCACCTGCAGAGAGGCAGTGGTTGGGAATGTCAGCACGAGGATGTGGATGTAGCCTGAGGATCAAATCCTGCCCCATTCCCCACTCCAGCCTCTCCCACCTGGAGCAGGTTGTGACCCTCATCATTTTGTTTCCCCACTGATGCAGGACTCCAGATCAGAGGCTTTTAAAGCCATAAGAACCCTCCACTGAAAATTCAGCCCCTAACTGAGGTGCAGGGAGAGAACAGACAGGAGAGCACAGGGCTGAACTAGGACCTGGCCCTGAATGTTCCCAGAGAAATTACTTCAGGCAGAGCTACCAGTGCCACCCAGCACCTCTGTCCCTCCTCCCCAAACCTGATGTTTTTCTCTTTCAGATGGAATTCCGTACTTTAGAGGCTGCTGTGTTGAGGCTGTTGACAACTCAGCCATGCAGGAAGGCAGTTTGCTGCCTCTTGCTTTAATTTGGGGATGTTTTCTCTTTCCTCCTCTCACTGCTCTTTAGTGCCCAGCAAAGCCCAGCTTTTGCTTGGGATATATTCCTTCCAATTTATCCAAGGTTTCAAGGGGAATCATTCCATGTAAATGTCCTCTTTTCACCGCTATTCCTTTCCTGCAAAACATGTGCCTTGCTTTAATTTTTTTTTTCCTGACATGAGACATCTTGTTTATTTTTCCCCCCATCTTTACTCCCCCTTTGGTGCGGCTGCTTCTCCTGCTGGTGCTGCTTTGCTGGTTGCCAGAGAAATGTTTTTCTCTCACTTTTATTGTAATTTATCGATTTTTTTTTTCCCTCCCTTTATGGACTCAGAACCTTTTGCTCCTACCAAACGAGGCACCAGGCATTAACAACATAGTGTATGCAACTTAAAGAGTTAAAATGAGGAGGGCATGCCCATGTCACACTCAGTCAGGCAGAACGTGAGAGGACTTGAGCCACAGAACAGAAGCCAGCAGCATTATCTGACTTCTCCCTCTCCTCCCACACACTGGAGACATTTTTTCTCACACTTCTGAGGATTTTCTGCCTCCCCTGGTACCTGGCTCCATAGCCAGCAGTCCTGCCTGTTCCTCTCTCTGTGTGTAAATGGGTTGTGATTTGTTGGATTCAATCACTGCTTCCTCTCCAGAGGCTCTGGGAAGGAAAGCCATGAGCATTAACTTCAAGGAGTTTGCACCATCTTGTCTGCTCCTGATGTCATTCCCTCCTGGGCAGTGCTCACAGTCCTTAGGGAGAGCTTTAATTGTTATTTTCAGGGAATCTTTGCAGAACGGGAGGGATTTCTTTTCCCTCCAGCTTTTTCTCAGTGTACCATGGAGCTGTATCTCCCTTTCCCTGACCTATTTGATTTTCACTCCCTGTTGTGAAAGGCAATCTCCACCCATGCCAAGATCTCCATGCCATGATGTAGGAGGGTACAATCTTCTCCATTACAATTATTTGTGGTCCTGGTTATCTGAGATTATGTTCTCCAACAAGTCCCTTTGGCTTCAGAGTTGCATGGGTAGGGATCTTATAAAACACAGTTTTTTGGGGACTAATTAGTGTTAAATCTGTTCCCAAGGATCTCTTCTGATCCTATGTTTTCACTGACCCCATTCATAGAAAACATGGCACAAGGACTGGACCTTGCTACAGTGCTCAACATGTTTGGCAATAATTTAAATGAGAAATACAGTTTATTCAAAGATTTCTGTGGATGGTGTCACCTTTGTACCCAGCTGCCAACCCACAGGACTCTCCTGCCACTGTCCCCTCTCACCTCCAGTCTCTTGACACAACATTACCTATGTGTGCAGCAAGAAAGGAATTCCATCTGTTAAAGTGCCCAATAATGTTTAGGACAATAGTTTTCCATAAGGTTTTTTTTTTTTTGTTTTTAAGCTAAGAAAAAACCCTTGTGGAACAGAATGCTGCTCTGGGGCTAAGTCTCCTCAGCACTGTCATAGTAACAATTATTTATATGTTGTTTTTTCCTGGGTTTTTTTTTCCCCCGACTGCAGGACTGAAAAAATAAAAACAAAACCACAAGCCAACATTTAAAGTATCAGCATCTTTTTTGCAGATTTATTTTTTCAAGTACACAAACCTTCAGAGACAGAAAGATGCGTTTGCCAGTTCATAAAGATATACATTAGTCTTCATAAGTATAGGTTCAAGAAGTTGTGTTGTATCCTCCAAGCTTTTCTTACACCTACGACCATATTTCATCAATAAATTTGCTATCTAGACAGTACACAAAACTAAAATTGGACCAGCAGCTGACAGCCTGGGGACTGAGCTAGGGACTGTCAGAGCTGGCAGTGTTTGCTAATTGAGTTAAAAGAAAAGATATCCTTTTTCTTATCTGGGAGAGTCTGACACGTTTTCTGGGGTCATGGGAAACAGGACACACACACAGAAACCCCAAACAGGACACACAAACACACAGAAACCCCACAAATTTGTCAAGGGTCTCTTGGTGAGCAGCAAGACCAGCCTGGATTCAGGTATCCGAAAGCTTGCCTGGTTCAGAGTGTGTTATTTGCTTCTTCACAGTCAATAGGCAATCCTAGATGACAACAAAATATTGGATCTCGCCTGCAGCGCCGTGCAGCCTTTTTCTTTAATGTGCCAGCTCTGAGAGAGAAACTTCCACAAGTTGTGCAAATCACTGCTGGTCAAACGAAAACTTCGCTGTAGCATGAAATGCGAAGTGGCACTGCAGATACAACTAATGGAGCCATCATGGGCCTAAAAGTAACTTCTCAGGGCACCTCAAAGGGATTGGTTTCTCCCCATTCAGCCTCCCTGTCTTGCAGGGACATTTTTCATTGCCTGTCTGTGAGTCCCCCCTCGGTTTTGTTGTTAATCATCAGGCACTGAGGCTCCCAGGCATGCAGGAGGGAGCTTGGACAATGCATCATCTCAGGTGGGGATAATCCTGAGCTCATTATGACCTTGGGTATGCTGCAGATAAAAATACTGCGCAGGAGGGTCTGGGGAGCTGCTTTTGGAAGGAGAGTTCAGCTCAGGCAATGTCTGGGGAGTGCAGAAGCAGCCTCTGAGCCCAGGGCAAGGGATGGAATTCAGCCACAGTCCCACATCCAGGTCCAAACTGCTCCAACAGCAGCGGATGTGGCACGAAGAGCTCACAGCCCATCTTTAATATGCCAGAAGCCCCTTCATGAGGAGAAGAACCTGATTGTGGAAATGGAAGCGGAAACATCATTACGTTTTCAGAGTAATGAGCTTGGCCCCCACCCTGTAGCTAATTAAAACTGTGGAAGTCTTATTTCAGCTGTAATCAACCTAAATCTTAGCTACGAGCATAGCAAATATTTTTTTCAGTGTATGTGGCTTTGCTTTTTTTGTTGGCAAGTGAGCAGGGGGGGAAGCAGTGTCTTTTCCTCAAATGGCAGGAGCTGTTTTGAGCTTATTCCTTGACCATGCAGGGGATGTGATTCCTGCAGGGACAAACACAGCCCTTCTGTGTTTATTTAGGTACAGCTACCAAACACAGAGGTATTTCAGTGCTCAGGGGTTTCAGCCTGATCTAGTATGAGCAGATATTTTAAACATAATAATCAAAAAGATAGAAAAATAGGTAACTCGTCTCTCTTGGGGTTCAAAAATGAATTGGTTCAAATTTTAGGTGCGTTGTTTCTTGCTTCATCCGTGTTGCCTGCTCTCCCCAGCTGAGCCACATTAATGCAGAGATTGAGATCCCCTTCCCAGCATCTCTAAATGGATGGAGGAATCCTCCTGAGGCAAACACGAGGTGAAGATGTGTAAGGAAAACCTCAATTTAGTATTCTAATAAGAATTAGGCATCCAGATTTCTTTACCAGCTCTGCAATATCAGACGTGAAGCACAAAGGGATCTTCTCCCTAGCTCAGGGGCATGACACACTCTGTGGACCAGGCACAGAAGAACTGCTCTGGTCTTCCCCACTCTCAGCAAATTACGGTTTTCTACTTCAAAAGCTCTGAATTGTATTTATATAATGAAATACAGAGTCGTGGAAAAAAAATCCTGATCCTTCAGAAAGCTGCTGTCCTGGCAGGCGGGCAGATGTGCTAATAGTGAAAATACAGAGAGAGATTTTCCTGCTTGGTTTTCTTTCTGGTTGAGGGGGGAGAAAGGCAGGTTGAAAGCACTGAGCACACAAATGTGTGCACACACAAACCCTCCAGACTCTGCACATGTATTCACCAGGGGTTCAAATTAAACTCCAAATCGTGCAACCGTGATCTGTGCAGATTAGAAGTGGGCTTAGATTGCAATTAAGTCAAGGGAAGTCAAGAGCTTAGATAACGATTATCATTTTTTCCTATTTGGAAGAACCAATTGGAAAAAAAAAAAAAAGAAATAAAAAGAAGATTAAAATACAGTATATCTGTGCACATGCACTAATAAATTGTCATTAAACAGTTCCCTCCTTATTGTCTACACGGAGATACTATGAAATATTTGTAATTAGCAACACAATTTATTAAAGCTGCCCTATCTTGGCTTGGTGCTGTTTCACAATCAAATGCAGTTTGGGATTTTGCAGCCAACCATTTTTTAATCACCGGAGCACTTCATTTTTAGTAAATCCAACCCTAATTTTTGTTATCCCCTGCTGGGCTTTACTTGAAAAAAAAAAAAAAAAGTTTAATTTGGTTGAGATCCCCTCAAAGTCATCTCTGCTTAATGCCTCCCAGCCTTCTGCAGTCTGTCTGCCCATTTTGTACAAAACACACACGCAAGCAGTAATCAGCAACTATACCCCAGCCTTGCATTAAATGTCAGTTTTGTGCTTTGAGATTTTTTCATGTGCTTCTGAAAAGCAGGGTGTAGCAGGATGCAGCCCACATTAAAAAAAAAAAAAATAAAAAAGAGATCCAGCAGAAAAATAGTGTTCATTATCAGGGAGAAGTAAGTAAATGATAAGAGATGATTTAGAGATCCAGAATGTAAAATGCATGATGCAAACGTTCCGAAATGGACTGCTCCCACACTATTAGGAGTTGAAGGTCATGCCACATGTCATTGGAAAGGTAATTTTCTCTAGATTTTGAAATAGGATCTCAGATTTGACCTATGCCCTCCGTGTCAAGAACATCTGGGCATCCTTAATGCATCTATTCCTTTTCCTTTTTTCCTTTTTCCTTTGTTCCCAAAGCTGGAGGACAGTCCCTAGTTTGGAAGAAAGAGAAAAAGAATGGCCAGATTTCAGTTTTAGCCTTGCTGTGGACTTGTAGGAGACCCTGGACAAGTCATTTCATGCCTTTTGGTTCCCCCTTGTCAGTAAGATGGATTTGGTATAGAAATGCCCAGAAAGCTCACGCTTGCTTCTCAGTATTTGATTAATTAATGCTTGTAAGTTATTTTGTGATGCTCACATGAAATAAGTTATTCACAGCACATCCAGATGTGCTTCCATTGTTTTAACAGGTTTGAGAATGAGATTTGTTTCCCATGAACAAGATATCTTTATCCATATCAATAGGTTATCTGAGTGTGATTCCACGGGGTGCAAAATTATATGAATGGTTTGAAATACTTTTATCAGATATTTTTCATTACCTTTTGAAACAGATTTTAAATGCCTTTCTCTTAAATCTTCTTCTCATGTTGGGCTCAGCTAGAAATACAACCGTTTTGTGCATGTGGAAGCCACAGCAGCCAAAAATATAGTTCTTTTTGGAAAATATAGGTGCCTATGTGTTTCATTTTCCCTGATCTTTAGACTGGGAAAAGTGAGATTTATCTATAAAGACTAAAAGGGGAAAGGAGGAAGAGAAGCAGAAAAGCTTCCAGACAATTCTTGCAGACAGCTTTCCTCAATATTTTGAGACAACCTCTCCATGCAAGTCACAATTTCTGTTCTGTGCAAAAATCTAATTCTTTAGCCTACTTGGCTTCCTGATTTTCAGTGAAATCTTCAAACACCGGCAGCCAAAATTGCTCCAAGACTCAAATTTAAATCCTTTACCTCAAAAAAAAAAAAGCCAAAAAACCCTCAGTTCACACTCTTAGCAATGCTGCAGTGTAAGGAGGGTGAACATCCATAAAATAAATGTTTTCCCAAGGGTTGCAGCACTGTTTAAGGGGAGGGAGCTCACCCTGCTGCTGATGGGCATTTTCACTGTGGCTGGTGAAGGAAGTCAGAGACTAAAATCAGACCTAAAACCATCATTGCTTCAAATCTTCTTTAGCATCAGCCTCGTCAGGGTCCTGTGTGCAGCAGCACAAACCTGCAGAGTGCTGAAGCTGAGCTTTTGCTCCTCTGGGATGCTCTTCCCGACAGCCTGGGCTCCTCTGCTCAGCTGCTGCCCCTGCAATTCTCCTTTCTGTTTATCTTCTCCTCATGAATGGAGCCCAGCAAATCAGCCTGATGGCCAGGATGCCTGTCGGAAAACATATAAAAGGATTTAAATCCCTCTCCCTCCTTCTGGAAAGCTTTTCCCTGCAGTGGGAAAAGGGTTCATGACTCTGGCTGTGGAAGAGAGCAGGGGGATCTGAACTCGTGGGCAGAGCAGCTCTTTGCAGACATGGATTTGGGGTTCACATCAAATTCCCAGCTAAACATCCTGTCTGAGGTGAACTTAAAAACAAAGTCATCTCGCAAATGGTTCCCCCAGCAGGTTGAGACATGCTGTTGAGGATAATGTGAACTCCCTGCAGTCTCAGAGAGACAGGGAGAAAGCAGCTTATTTCCATATCTTAATTAAAATTTCCATTAATCCCATCTGAGGCCTCATAACTTCAAAAACTTGGACAAAAACCCCAACACTTATTTCTGATAAATATTTTAGACTAATTGTTCGGAGGTAGCAGACATCTCTGGCTGGTGAATATCAACGAGCCGTGGGTGCTGCCGGCTGCTCCAAGAGAGCCGCCAGGGTTTTGTTTGTTTGTCCTCTGAAAATTACTGAACATCTTAAATGCCAGAGATAGGAGACACAGAAAACAAATGTGCTGGGCTGAGTGGGGCAGCTGTAGCTCCTGTGGGATTGTTTGGAGGCTGTTTTTGTGCTTTTTTAGGCTCCTTCCTGCAGGCTCAGAGGTGCTTCCAGAACAAGGGGAGCTGCCGGGCAAAGGAGCTGCTGGCTCAGGACAACATCTCTTAATGATGCTCTGTGTTTATCCTCTAACTCAGCAGGGTGTTTGTGGGAAAAGTGATGAGAATCAGGGGCTTAAAAGCAAAACACAGCTCCCCAGCCAAACTCTGAGCCTGCAGGAAGTGCAGTTTGAAGGGAGATGAGGATCTGTGTTGTGCCTCAAGATGGAGATGCTGATGTCAGTGGAGAAGATAAGCGTTCAGAATGTTACCTGGCCTTGCCTTCCGCCTCTGCCCATCTCAGAGCCATGGGCTGCTGGTTTTCCTTACATGCAAAGCCTCCATGTGGGATGGGAAAGCTACCACTTCACTGGACATTTATCAGGATCCCAGATGAGATCACGATTTTTCCCTCTGTGGTGGGACACAGGGTTTCTCCTCCTTTAAAACAAGACCACAAGCAATGTTTATTCACACTCTGCCTCACTTCCACCAGTTTTCCCATCTTCCCCTAACTCCTGCAGCTTTCCCAGCAGTGACCAAAAGAACATTCCTAAAGAACCAGAAGAAAGAGCACAATTAATGGCAGTTGCAGCCACCTGCCTGGCCACAGGAGATGGCTGAGAAATAGCAGCAAGATTTAGAATGGGAGAAAGAAAAAACACTGTAAAGAGCTTTCCTTTGCCATTTGAAATCATGCTTCTGCCCCATTCATGGGGATGATTACCAGGATCTTGAATGTCCTTTGTGCTGAGATCACCAAACCCCAAAGCCCATCTCTTACAAGCCCATTTTCCCCTCTGCTCACTTACTTTCTTTGCTTCCCAAATTGGACACTGGTTTGGGATAAGAAAGTATTAATTTAGGCTTTGTGGAGTGGAGCTAGGTTTGGGGACAGCACAAAAGGTATTGGGTTTTGGCTCTTTCTCCCATACCATTCAGCCTTGTAGACAGCTTAACAAATGAATTTAATGATCTTTCACTTAATTTTAAATACTATTAATTTAATCCATTGAAAGAAGCATTTATTACTCTTTGAATTCATGCAGGGGTAAGCAAAATGCTTTCATATTTCTGAGCACCAGGGTGTATTTGGGGATGCACAGAGAGGGTTCTCCATCTGTGTTTAATGGCTTTTCAGGCACACAGGTGAGAAATGAAGCAGGTAACAAAGGTGAAGTGGTGAGGGATGGGGTGGAAAACAGAGCAGACCTTCAGCTCTGGGAATTTGTGTCCATCCTCCTGTAGGGCACA
Source organism: Lichenostomus cassidix (assembly GCF_008360975.1). Lineage (NCBI taxonomy): Eukaryota > Metazoa > Chordata > Aves > Passeriformes > Meliphagidae > Lichenostomus > Lichenostomus cassidix. The sequence goes on along the minus strand of NC_139500.1, from coordinate 5,550,064 downwards.
GCTGTTGGGGTGTGGAAATGGGAGAGGAAAGAGCTCCTCTCTGGCTTTGCAGTGCTCATGTCAGAGGCAGCAGTAATTAAACCCCAACGCTGAGCCCTGGTGTCCCGGAGGTGACATCCTCGGAATGAACTGAGCACTGGGAATGGCAAACTGCGAGGGACACAGTGACAGGTTCTGCGTGGCCATAGATCACCTCTGAGTGACAGAAAATTGGACACAGATCACAAGGAAGGCAGGAGAGAGCATTGGGGAGGGGGGAGGAAGGGGAGACGGCAACCATTCCTAAAATGAGCCTAAAATCTGCCTGGTTGCTAGGGAAGTGGGACTCCTGGTAAGTCGTTTCAATTTGTACCTATATTTATAACAGTATGAAGATACGTTTTATAATCTGTGTAATAAAGAACCTCATCAGCAACTTCTCAAAGAAACTTGTTATTACAGAGAATGACACTCTAATTGCCTCCAGACATTTAGCTTGTCTAGTGAGTGAAGTAACCTGATAAGCTATTGAGCTATTAAGTGATGTAGAATCAATTAATGTAGTTAGATAAGAAAGTAATACCCTACCTAGGTTAACTAAGTAGTATGTGTCAAACGAGTCACTATTAATTCAGGTCCAGAACAGCAGAGTAGACCCAGATAGCTCTCAGTAACCTCCATAAAATTGAGGGGATTACATTCTGACCAAGGAAAACTTGTTTTACAAAGATCTTTTGTAGAAAATAAAAAAATAAAGATAAATACAGAATTCATTACTGGCCTCATTTTTTTCCCCAGTAATATTCTCCATAAATTTAAAACATAAATTAGTGAATAGCAATGCTGTAGAGATGGTTAAATTGTAGGGACTGATTCTTCTGGGTTTTGGAAGGAGAGGGACACACGAGGAGAACGCAGGGACAAGGTGACAGATGGGGAAGGGTCGCCGTGCCTCGTGTAAATACAAGCAAGAAATGTGTGAGACCCGAGTTCCAGTTCCAGTTAATTTTGTCCCTGTCTGATCTAGCTTCGGGTGTGATTATCTGGAGTGTGTTAGAGCAGAGGAGAGGAGAATGGGTGAGAAATTATCATCCTGTCTGTCTCACCACTGCTGCAGGTTTCCTCTCCTGATATATTGTCACCGTAGCTGGGGAGTGCAGAGGGAGGTTAATGAATCTTAAAACATTTGTAAGTGGCACAGTGTAGCTCCAAGCAAGCCTGGCTACTCGGGGAAGTCAGCATTGCTGTGCTAATGTGCTGCTCAACGAGAGCTAATTAGCCCTACCTGGGAGCACAGAGCACCAGGGGACACGGTGGCACTGCCAGCTCGGGGGGTGGCTGCTCTGCCTCTGGCCCTGCTGGCTCCACAGCTCTGCTTTGGACCTTTGCTTCCGTCTCCTCGAGTTTTTGGAAAGAGGTGTTTTCAGCTAGGAAATTGCAGTCACCCAGGTCTTGCTCTAGGGGTTGTTCTCATCGAGCTGTCTGGTGATGTCCAGTATTTTTTATAGATATATGAAATCATAGAATCGTAGATTATCCTGAGCTGGAAGGAACTCAGGGGGATTTATGTCCTCCTGCAGCATTTGGAGAGCCTCTGTAATGTATGAGCCATGGTTTAAGACTGAATCCAGGAACATTTTGAGACTTTCTCCCAAGATCAGGCCCATTGTGGGAAGAGGGTGGCTGAAGGACTCCAAGCAATGTGTCAGAAACATCTCCAGGCACTCATGGATCAGTTGGCAATAATATGACCTGCTGTGGTTAGATAACAAACTTGCTTAAAGCTCTTCATAAATCCATGAAATGGCTGTTTGCAGCTTTGGAAACTCAGACCTTTGGAAATCTGGGCTCCTAGGGGAAATGGCAAACTCTTGCTGGAAGCTTTATTGCAGATTACATTGGGGATGATCTGTGACAGAAGAATATTTGGGGGAAAATTAACATGAACACCCCTAAATGCCTTTCTTCCAGTCCATTACATGACTGGACAATCCATGTATAACCACATGGAAAACTTGGTATTTCTTCTGCAAAGGACCACAGCAGTTCCCTGTGAACCACAGGGCAGCAGTAAAAGACCAATCAGCTGAGGGAAATGCAGAAAAATAAATATATCCATAGTGAAGGTTTTAGTGCTTCCTCTTGAGCATTTAGATGTGGTACAGGATTGGAAATTTTGTTTCTGATCTTCTTTAAACAAGAACAACTCAGAGCCATCTGAACTGATTTGCTTAATGTGCTGTTCAGCATTCACAGCATAAATTGAATTGTTAGCCTCTCTGTCTGTGCATTTGAATGTTTTGATTCTAATATTACCAGCAGAGCAACTTTCCCTAACTGGATTGTTCTCACAAGTAATGTTGATGCTTTGCACTCCCACTCAATTGATGTCACTGGGGCTACTGGCAAGAAGGTGCCTGTTAGAGAGAACAGGTTGAGATCAGATAAGAGCAGAGAGAGTGACAAATCAGAAATATCTCATTTTTCATCAATGCCCTTTATTTTAAATATTTTTTTCCAGCAGTTTCTAGTTATTTGCTTCTGAGGGATGGGTTTGCAGTTGATTTATTTGTCCCACAGTTAAAGCTGCTGAGGACCTCACTGGGATGTGTCTGCACCTCCCCAGTGTAGAAATGTCCACAAGGAAGGGTTTGCAGCTGACCTTCTGCCCCATGGCTCTCGTGTGTCTGCACAAGGTTTGTGTTCAATCCTGGGAGAGAACCCAGCTCACCTCGTGCCAGCAGGTCCAGATTGTCCACAGTGCTGGAAAACTGCACTGGCTGGCTGAGCTTCTCCCAGGTCATCTCCAGGCCTGTGTGGAGCCACTGTAGCTCTGAGACATATAGATATTTATATATATATCAGTACAATCAATGTGAAATTCCACAGCAACATGCAGCATCTCGACAGCTGTGAAGTTCTGGAGAGTATTTAAAGGCAAGAGTTGTTTGGGAAGTTTGAGGCTGCAAGACCTCGTGGGGTTGGTGTTTTAGTGCTGCTGTGGGGAGAGATCCCCAAGTGTGTCTCTGGTGCAGATATCAGCACAAAGCTGGGTCTCTGTGAGTTGGATCTTTGTAGCAAACCCACATGGCTGCAGCAGACACCATCAGGGAGCAGAGCCCTGGGGAGGAGAAGTGACAGCACAGCCATGTCCACCAGAAGGGCAGGACAGGCAAAAGCTGTGGAAAACAGCATGGAAGACTAAATATGGGATTTGGGATAGAACAGAAGTGAATTTGTCTCTCCTAGATCTCAGCAAGCTCTATTACCAGAGAAAGGGAGAGGCAAGACCCTTCTCTGGGATCCTTCATACATATTGTGACCTGTGGTTTTCAGCCCTTTCCAGAGTTTGATGTTTCATACGTAGACAGTTGCCAGGGGAAATTTTGCTTACACCGTAATTTTCCATTTGCTGCTAGGCTTCAGACAGATGAGTGCAAACTGTTCTCTCTGCAACTCAGGAGATAATTTTGCAGTCAGTGTGAACACTGTGAACCTTCTAATTTATTTTTTTTCTCTAATAACAGTTTGGCAAATCAAAGTGCCTGTTCATTTAGGCAGGAAAAACACCTGGGAACCATGCAAAAAAAGATACACAGGCGTAGAGCTGGACTCTGAGCTGGCTGTGCCTCAGATTAGATATTCTCAGTGATTAGGGGTATTGAACATTTTCCATTTTATCTTGTCTGCATTGAAAGGGAAGCATCGAAGATGACTTTGGAGGGAAGGAACTAACACCCACACAGTTTCTAAGTACTTTTATTTACACAAATTCTTTTCCGTGTTTTCCAACATGGCAGGACATTGGTCATCGAGATAAATTCAGAAATCAGACCACCACTGAGAGGTCAAATGGGAAAAAAATGAGAAAGTGAATATTTGTGCTTTGTGTGGTAGAAGTTAAGGAGATGTGATTTTATTTCTTGCCTTTCTGATAAGTTCCATTTTAAGCCAAGAAACCCTATGGTGGAACACCAAATAAGAGAGAAAGATTTTCCCAGAGAATAATTTTTAATTAGTTCAAAAAACTGGTAAATTTTTAGACAGTCACCCAGATTGCTTTATCCACAGCAAATAATAGCAATAAACTCTCCCCCCCTACTCCTGCCTTGCACATATCCACGCACACACAAGCCCAGGTTAGCAAAACCACTTCCTTTTGTTCTCTTTGTTCCCTTTGTTCACTATGCAGTAATGAAAAATGACAGCCATATTTATTGTAACATTCCTCCAGGAATGCAGAGATAATTACCTGCCCTTAGCATGGGAGAGCAGAATGAGCTGGAGCTCCATCTCCTTCCAGCTCCCTGGAATCCAACCGCGGCGTTGGCGTGGAACGCGAACGGAAGATGCTGGGAGCAGAGATCTACTGCCTTGGTTTTAGGGTTCTTTTTCTGTCTCTTGAAAAATGCCAGCTGAGAAGAGCTCAAACACCTCTGTTAAAAAGGGCATTGCTTTGAATTCCACCTGTTTCCTCACCCATTTCTGAAGGAAATGCCGCTTTGTGTTCATTTGGAGTAGACTTGACTTTATTGATAAAACTGCTGTTTTCACGAGGCTTCTTTCAGGGTCTGCCCAGACAGATCTGGCTTCAGCCCTGGCCATTTTAAGGGTGATTTGCCTTCCATTAAAGCAAACCCAAACCTCATTTTACATGCTTTTGAGAGGGGCTGTGTTATTTCTGAAAAGTGCCGGATTAATAGGCATTGGAACTGGAAGCCTCTAATCTAACAAAATAAAATAATCATTCAGTAAAAGTAAGTGTGATCTGGTAGCTGTTCCCCCTCCTGGAGTATGTGGTGGAGGTGACCCACAGCCTGGCCATAGGAATCAGAGAATCCCAGAATGGTTTGGGTTGGAAAGGACCCCAAAACTCATCTCATTCCAAGCCCCCTGCCATGGGCAGAGACACCTTCCACTAGACCACGTTGCTCCAAGCAACGTGACCTGGAGCACTTCCAGGGATGGAAAATGGAGAATGATTCCCTTCCCAAAGCATGGGTGGATGAGGTCTCCCTGTAGTGGGAGCCCTGGATTTAGGAGAGCTCCCCTTCCCTTCCTGCCTCTCTTTGTTTGGGAAAACACCCCTGAATGAGCATGGCCCCCTAGCTAAGATCCAGGGCAGAAAAACGTGGGGAACTCACTCACTTTTACTCTTCTGTTCAGCAAGAACAACCCATCCCAACGAGGTCTGTTCAGGTAACCAGGTGCCTCACTGCAGCTTTTTATGATTATTTTCTCCTATTTGTTCCCATTTAGTGGAAATTTTGAAATAAGACCTGCTTAGCCTTCATAAGAAAAATCTTTTCATATCTTAATATTTTTGTTCTCTGCCTTTATTTTCTCACTAGCTGGGATTTTTCAGGCTGATTATATTTTAAGGTATTGAAAATATAATCTGAATGATTTATTAAAATATAATTAAAAGTGTTATCATATTTGCAGCAGTGTGTTATGCCTTGGGAGGTTTTACAAGAGGAAATATATTTTTGCATTCCCTGCACAACTGAGGGAGACCCACCAACTATTCCTGACCTTTTTACTGATAGGAAAGTGGAAACAAAAAGATTTTTGATGCTTCCAGGTGTTTTACCCTCACACCACATTCTTTGTGATTCAGAACATCTTCCGGTGGTAGAGTACAAAATGAGATAAAAATTAAGTTCATAGTCCGGATTTCTCTGTTTCTCAGGTTATGATCAAGTTCTGGCATGGCAGCATGATGGGGATGGAGATGGCCAAGGGATGCTGAGCTGTGGCTGGTTCCCATGACCTAATCCCCTGCCTATGGAGAGCAGCAAACTGGTCCATGGCAGAGCAGCTGCTCTTGGTGGGAGCCCATGGAGCTGGGAAATGCAGCCCTGCAAGTGGGAATGTAGGGATTAGTGGGGCTGTGCATCCAGGGGAGTCCTTCTGGAGACCTTTCTGGCTCAAAAGCACCTCTTCACCTTTGCCATGTGATCCAAAATGTCACCTTCCCATGCTGGGGTGGACAGACACAGGCTGTGGGCTGTGACTGTGCCCTCATGGCTCCCTGTCAGCTGGATCTCTTTGCTGAGCATGGAGACTTGCAGGACATGCAGCCTAAACCAGTCAACCCAAGCAGAAATTCTGGGATTTGCAGCTTAACTCCCCAAATCTCAGTCTCTCACCTTTCCTAGCCCATACCCAAAAGGGGTTATACTGGGGGTGCTGCAAACACATTTATTCCTTAGTGGCCTCAGTTCAGAAATGAGGGATTCAGAGGATGAAGGATTAAACTGGACAGTGCCATCATGATGGGAAAATAATTAAAAAATAATATAAAATATTGTATCATGTTATATTATATTAATCAAAGTGCCCAAGTGCTTAAGGAACTTGATTTTCCTTATCCCTCCTCTCCTCTTTTTCTCTCTACCCCCAGGAAGTATTTCTGTTCCTACAGCTCATATTTTCAACTGTCTTTCAATAAGTGTTTAATGGGATTTATAGAAACACCTGAGCAGGTTAGATAGGTTATAATTCCCACTGATTTCACTGACCTCTCTGTCGATGGGATACAGGTTCCTATATCACCCAGACTTGAAAATAGTACTTCAAGTATGCTGGAAAATATTAGTCCTATTAGATTTGTGGTTTAAATTCTGGGAGGTGCCACCAGAGAGGGGCTGGTGCACAGAAATATAAATTAAAACTAAAAACATGTGTGTGTGTGTTGGTACCTGCCTCTGTGTGTGTGTGTGTGTAGTCTTTATTGGTGGCTGAAAACCCAGTGCCTGCTCTTTGGTTTTCCATTTTAGCTGGCCTATTATCAGAGATTTCTGGAGTGTGAGTTTCATAAGTAGAGGTTATCATACATTGCAGGCCATCTCTCCTGCTGGGGAGCAAAATGAAGGTTTGATAATGAGATCGCCCAAAGGCAGATAAGAGCTCCAGCTTGCTGAACAGTCCCTCAAGGTTTCCTGTGATGGCAAAAAGGAGGGAATGCAATTTATTATCCTTCTCTCCTTGTACCTTCCCATTGTTTGAGAAGTCAAAGCAACAAACTACACGGGTTAAAAATAAATAAATTAATAGCCAGGGCAGGAGACCCCTTGTGTTGTTGTTTTGCTCTGAGGAAAGAGGTCTGTGATTTGCTCTAACACCATGAAGAAAGTCTCTGAACTCCAAATCCTGAGATTCCATTTAATGGACAGGCTCTGCCCTCTCTCCTCCTGCCTTCTTCCCGCTAGGATGGGTATTCTGAAATGAGTCAAGTGCTTTATCTCAATAGAGGGTGGAGGATGGCTCTGTGACTGCTGCTGATAACCTCCCCATCTCCAATTCTGTTTGCTCTTCTTTCATGCTAAATGCTACAAAGTGCATTACAGGAAAGCGAAAGGTCAGATTTAAGCCGTAAAACATGGAAGATTCGGAGCTGAAGTTGCCACATCATTAAGTCACAGCATCTTCATGCTTATGTTTTCTAGCACATATGGTATATAAAATCACCTAGTGTTTCACAACCCTCTTAAATAATTAGGCACAACAGGGTTTGCTGGGTGACCACCTGGATGAAGTCAAAACAGTGGCATCTGCATCAACCAGATGGGAGTCTGCTCCTCGCTGCCATCAGGAAATGGACAGCCAACTTCCACTCCACTGAACCAAAAGCTGCCTCCTCCCAGACAAGAAAGGGAAAGGACAGTGTAGGAGAAAGCAATCAGTGTGTCTTCCTTCAATTTTCAGGTTACTGAGTCTCTACTGAAACCTCGAGGAGGAGATCCTGTTCCCCAGCTGGAGAAGCAGCAGGGAGGAGGTAAGTTGGATTTGTACGTCATCAGCAAACCACATACCTGGCAATGTGCGTGGCAAGTTGAACAAAGGTTTATATTTTTATTTGGTTTTCTCATAAAAAAAAAAATACAGTGGGAGAGGGAGAATATTAGCAATTTAGTGTGAGGCTCCATTAGATCAAATCAGTGCCAATGATAGTCACTTATTTCCTCCATTTCGTAATGATTTACTCTATAAATTAATGTCTGCCTATTTAAACACCCTCAGTGATTCAGTGCTGGGTGCCATGGCAATAAGTGACAGGGACTAGGGCTGAACCCACCAGTCATGTGGCTCTCTGTGCTGTCATTATGTGCACTGGTAATGGGGGGCTATGTGGGAACGCAGACAGATATTATGCAAACATATACTGACTTAAGTATCAATCTGTCACTGGTGTAACTCATGGTAATGGCCCCACCAAAGTCATTACAGAGGAATATGCATTACAGCATGTTAAACATCTATCATGGGTGCAGCTTCAGAGAAGCCACGGGGAAGATGTGAGAAGGTGCCAACATCCAGATCTGGGGGATGATCAGATGTAAGGGGTTTAGTTCAGCAAAGCCCTAAAGGAACATTCATTTTTCTCCTCCTCTCCAGTAGAAAAAGATGAGTCTGAAAAAAATGTCTCACAGCTTTAAGAGGGAAAAAAAAAGAAAATCCTCTTGAGTGTGTATGTGTGAAGCACAAGCAAGTTAAGTGCAGCAGTTCAATTCCAATCTCTCTTTTGTAGACACAGGGAAAACATGGGTTTGCTGGGATACTATCAGCTTGGCTCTACTACTCAAAACTTTTAGGATGTGATAACCCCTCTCGTTACCCTTAGAAGTCACTCAGCCTGATTTTGTGGTACAGAAGTGGAAGGAGGAGATAACCCCTGTGTCCCTCTTCAGCCCTGTGTCCCTGTCCTCCCCCTGACACACCTGGATGGTGTAGGAGTACATCCATGACCCAAATCAGTCCTTTCTGCATTATAAATCAGCCCAACGCCTCACCACCAGGAGCAGTTTTGCACTGGGTCTTCCCTCTTTCTGATGAACAAGATCCTGCTCAGGTCCAGACAGGGTAAGGCACCGCTGGATAACATTAGTGACTTAGGATAATCTCTTTTCCTATCCTGCATTTTTTGGTTTCTTTTCAAAGAGCAGTGCTGCAGCACTGGCTCAGCGATCGAAGGCAGAGAGAGTGCCTGGCATGGGCAGGAGGATATTTCATTGCTCAGTGCAGACTTGGCTATTTTGTTAGCATAATATACGTCCTTCAGCCAATCCAATGGATTAGAAAAGCGCTCTGTTCAAAGGTTAAACAGTTGATACTGCATCAACATGTATGGGAGGTGACACACAAATCCAAAGTGATCCGCAGCACTTGGCTCAGCCTCCAGCCAGCTCGGCGGTGTAGCCAAGGGTAAATGCAAGAGCACAGATTTCTAAAGGGAGTTTACCCACCGCTTACTGCTCAGCCTGTGCACTCAGCGGTGCATTTACTCACTTTTTTTGTGTATAAAGCAGCACTGATACAGCTCACAGCATCCTCGAGCAGTTGTATAGAGGGTCAGGAAAGAGGCTTAATAGACTGAAGGTGCCTGAATGCAGTGTTACAGTAAGTAACCAGCCCTCGTAAAAAGAGAGACTGGTAAAAGAGAAAGCCCAGGGAACAAACACTGGATCTGTTGTGCTGTTACCATTTAACCTGCATTCACTGCCAATTGAAATGCACTTTACATTACTTCAGTCAGATACTTCAAAGGAAATCCTGGAGATGGGAGCACTTAAGCAAGAGCACTTCTGGTGGTAATGTGTGTATTTGAAAGCCTGGCAATTGGGAAGGTTGTGAATGCCTCAGCGTATCCAAATATAGCTGTAGCTTGTTATATGTAAACGGCAAGACTCATTCTGATATTCCTGCTCCTATCCTGCCCTTCTTTCCCTCAAAACAGTGTGATTCCTCCATCTGTCAGCATCTCCACTATTTGTGTTTTCGTATAACAATATTCGCCTGGGCACATTATTCCACACAGTAGCTCGGTGAGAATAGCTGGTGTAGTACCAAGTTATCAAGAACCAAAGGAGACATTTGGGAATGGCTCTTTTAGGGAAATATTGCTACTTCTGTGGTTCTGCCTGAGCCTTATGGGGCCTGGGGGAAGGCCATGAAAATTATTGGGAAAATGTATAAAACTAAAGCAGGTGAAAACCCTTGGATGGAAGCTCCTTATCTCACTCATAAAAGGTAGCTGGAAATACCTGGCTGTAAAATAAGGGAGTTTGATATCCTGGAGATAAGGAGAAGAGCCACAGCTGCTCTCTTTCCCTCAACACAAATGGCAAGACTGTGAGAACACGCTGACCTTTATTCAACACTATTAAATGCCATGCAAATAAATAGCTAATTACATTTAACAGCATTGCTGCATTTATCTCCCTGTGGCCATTCCAAGGTAAAACTCCCCTTTGCTGACCTGACCAAGTGTTGACACATCTAGGGCTGTGACATGCAAAGGAAAGGTCCTGTTTGCTCCATCCCTGGGCGAGGATGTCTTCTCTGTCCCTGAGCAAGGATGTTATCTTCTCGCTCCGAACTAATACATCCAATTTGGACAGGCAGCTGATGGGCTGTCGTTGCTGCCTTTCCAACAGCCAAGGAGTGGGAAAAGTGGGAGGAAAGCTTCTGTGCTGCCACAATGCCTGGGATGGTTCCTTCTTTGCAGCAGGAAAATCAGAGCAGTGACTGTCCAGACAATGCACACAACAAACCTCATCCCAATCAGGGGTGTGTTTGGAGAGCAGCATCACTCAAAATTTATTGCAAACAGTCTGGCAGCTCCACCCCCTCTGAATTTTGCTTGACTTGCAGAGGCAGTTGCAAAGACTCTGGTTCAGTCTCTGCTGATACTATCTGTGGATTTTGAGAGTATAATGACATCTATTTTGTGCCATTCACGTGTTCATCCATAGGGCTGAAATCTTCCTCTTCTGGGAAAAGCCCTCCCCATCCCACATTTCACGCCGACGTCCTGGGCTGGAGTCTGATCAGCCTGTGGGTATGGCACAGCTCCAAGCTGCTCAGGTGGTTCTCTGGAGATTTTAGCTGCTAAATATAAAATTTAAAAAGGCTCCTCTGAGCATGTGCAAATAGTAATTTCACAAATGCATTTAGCACGGCCAAATTTGAACAGATTTTTATGGGAACTTCAAAAGGCATATTCCCAGCATAAAATCCTTCCACATCCCCCTGTAATAGTCAAAAATTGAACAGAGCAGATTGCTGTTCATTCTTTCATTTTTTTCCCCCTCAGAAACCTCTAATCTCTATTACGTAAATTTTTTTCTAAATTCTCCGTCAGAAAATTGCAGTCCAAACCATAAATTCCCAATAAAAACAACTAGAAAGGTCATCCTGGTTTTAAGACAGTTGTCTCCAAAGCCCTGGTTAATGTACTACCCCCTTCTACCTCCCTCACAGAGGTCCTACACGATGCTGTAACATTTTTGGAGACATTAATAGATGCAAGCTGCTCGTTTTGAGGTGATACCCTGGAATTTGGCCTTTTGGGGGGTGCTGTCCTCCCCCAGCTGCATCCAGGCAATTTAACAGAGCAAACACCCTAGGGCATGCACTTTTATCCCAGGTTTATAGGTAAATCCACTTTTTTTCAGTCCATAGGCTGATATCCCATGCTCAAAGTAAGAAAAGTAGCAACATTTTTTCCCTTTGCAGCATCATCTCTGGCAATCAGCAGGTACAAGTCTCTAGACAGAATTCCTCCTCATTGTCATCTCCAAACCCACAAAACTCTTGGATTGATTTTATTTTGAATTTAATAACAGAAAATTAGTGCTTCAAGTAGGAAACATTCGAGGACAAGTTTCAGTTGGGGCTACTTTATTACGGCTGAGTTTTAATCCTCGGTGCATAAGAAGGATTATGCTGAGAACACTGACATCACCTTAAATACAGCAGCATGAATAGGCTACTATAATAAATCTTTTCAGCTTTTAATTTCAATTCAAGAGAGATGTTGGTTGAGAATATCTCCTTTCCCAGTAACCTTCCCCTGTCTCAGACATGCCCACACTCCCAGGCACCATCTGACACAGAGGTGTCACCTCCATCTGATACCACCAAGGCTCAGAAAAATCTTTTGCAGATCCAGAAAGAGCAGTTTTACCTGTTGCAGTTATCATTTGGAGAGAGGGGTGATAAATCTCATTAAGGTGTAACAAAATAAAAGGTTGACCAGTAAAATCTGAGCTCACACTGGGAAAATTTCTCCCTTACAACTTTTTTGGGGGGAGACAGAGTGGAGGTGGAGGTGAGCTCAGTTCTCCACAGGATTTTGTTCCCACAGCTCAGGAGGAGGATGGAGCACAGCAGAGTATCCAGGAAAGAGAGATTTGATTTATAAGTGAAGCATCAGCAAATGTCTTAAAAGGTCCCCTGAGAGTTTGTAATACTCTGGAAGAGCTGAGAGTAATAAAATGGAATAAAATCGATGACAGAGCCAAGTTTCTATCCTGAGCAACACACCAGCACAGTGAGTGCTGCTTCCTGTGGGCAGAGGGACCCTGCAGTGAGGTCTGAGAGCTTTGTCCCCTCAAAGGTGAGGAGCTGGGCATGGTCCAGCCCATGCTGAGGTCTGATGACCTTCATCAAGCAGGCAGGTGCTTCACCAGGTGTCAGAAACATCCTCCTGACCATTCCAGTATCACTTGGCACTCTTGTGATTACCCAGCGACTCTAATTGTCCCTTTGTCTTTCAGATTATCATGGATTGTAGATTTATTCAGAGGTTTGGATGGTGACTGGAGTGAAGATTATATCTAGCTTTCTTGCAGAAATATCAGATGGTGGGAAATGGGTCTATAAATAACACCATTTTGTGCTCAAGGAGTATTTGCTGGTTGTGTTTTATGAATTGGGGTTATGGTTGCCATCAAAGGAGTGCTGGAGAGCCAGTTACTACAGCACACAGAAATTACCTTTTGGGTCTGCAAGTGATGAGCTGGTAGTGTCCTCTCTCGCAGGAGATGTGAAATGTTACAACTCTCAATTTGCTGGGGAAAAAAAAAATCCCAGCTACAATCTCATCCATCTTTTCCTGCATATGGAGCATTATCACCAAGCGTGGATGGCAGCACCTGACACTTCCAGGCTGGCCTGAAAACACAGCTCCCATCCCAGACTGGTGCCAGACAAACATGTGGAGCAGCTCCACTGATCCCTGCCATGGCAGCTTTCGTGGTTCAGATTGGTGGAAAAGAGCAATCCACGGCTTTTGTGGGTGAACATATGCAAGCAGCACAGAAATCAGTCTGCTGGGGTGGCAGCAGCTACCACAAACCAAAAATCAGTGTCTCCACAACCTTCAGGCCAAGACTAGCCCTGGCAAGAGCTACAGCAGCCTGATGAGACCTGAGAAAGCCAATAGAGATTCTCTGGTTTTGAGCAGAGTGGAGTGAATGCAAAACCCTCTTTGCAAATTTGTGGTTCTGTTAATTTTTTTGGGTTGATTCAATCAGCATTGTGCTGTTGCATATGTTTTTCCAAAAGGGCCTGCCCAGGGCTGTTACTTACACAGTGAGGGAAAAATTACTTTTTGCATTATAATTCCTAGTTTGAAATGAACGTTGCAGTCATTTTAAACAGGCTTAGCTTAGACTTGGTGAAATCTTTGGTTTAGCCTGATCTGTCTGCTTTAAGGCTGTCAGACTGAAAGGAATTAAAATGCAGAGAAAATTATTTAGAAAAGAAAATGCAACTTGGCAATTTAACTTTGCTACAGGGATGAAGTTTTTAGAAATTATTTGCAGTTTAGGTGTATTTGCCTTTGGAGCCTGAGGTTGGACTCATTAAAGAAAAACAATTTCCAGAAAATATTGAACACCCACCTTTTGAAAACCTATTCTCAGCAGCTAGGTAAAGGTGGTCTGTCAGCTCAGCCTTAAATTAAAAAATAATAAAAATTAAGCCAGGTACAATAGAATAACTGTGATACTCCATGAGCAGCAAGGCCAAAAGCAGATCTGAGAAGAGGAAACACCAATATAAAGGCAGCAGGGATGATCATGTTAGGAGGAGATGGAAATAAACAGGATATTAAATTATTCTAAAGCGGTAGTCAGAGAATAGTGGCAGAACAAGAGGTGGCCAATATTCCTTGGTTATGATACCATGGACAGAGACCATGAGGTCTCCAGGATTTTGGGATTTGTTGCTCTTGTTTGTGAAATAATGCAAACTGGAGGATTTTTAACGGATCTGGCTGGGTGACTTCCTTTCAAGATGACAGTTTTGATGATGTTGGGACTCTTCTGCTTTGAGAAAGATGAATTAGGGAATTCAGAGTCCTAGATGTACATCTCATCTTTTAATTTAAATTTAAATAAATCAATCATTGGGAATAAAAACAGTGGGATATGATGTCATCTCCAGAGCTAAATAAAATGCTGAACCTAACTAAAACCCACTGATGTTGAAAAAGAAGCTAGGAGTTCAAAATTAATCCCATTATTGTGCCTAGAAATAAATAGGTATAGGGGTTTTGGCAAATCCTGTTATTTTAATACAGGATATTTCTGTAAATACACAGAATTTCTCCTAAATATTTCATAGCTGTTTTTTATTTCTTTTATTTAACAGTCACTTTAGAAGAAAGATCAACTCCCTCTTAGTGACATTCAGATGCTCACGACCTCCAGGGTCTGGCGAGGGAGGTTTTTTCGAAGCATCTGTAGGAATTAGCAGCCCCAGCAAAGGGGTGGCGAGGAATCCCTGTGGGTGAGCTGGTTCACCCCACGGCTGCGTGGCCAGGCAGTGCTGCAGCAGGCTGATCTTGCATTTTCAGGACGATAATATCATGCTGATCAATTCAGAGCCCGGGCCGAGCGCATCCCGCAATCCCCGCGCACGCGGAATAATAACGGCGCTTCCCCAGCAGCCCCATTCATTCCAGCGGGACTCTCTTGTAATCAATATATTTGTTTCCAAATTATAGTGTTATTGGTCCAACTTGATCTTTATTCCTGCGAACCAATTGCATGTGCAGAAGGCCTGGAAACGATGCCACAGCCGGGGCTGCTCTCTTCCCACTCCCATTGTTCCAGGATTCCCGTCCTCGGAGTTATTGTTCAAGCTGCCAGTTATCTCCGAGTGCTCCCAGCAGATGTTGAGGGGAGGGGGCAATTTATTTATTTCTTTTTATGAAGTTTGCCTCTTTATGGACGAGAGATTAATTCTCTGCGCTCTCCCCTGCGCTGCGTTTTGTCTCTTTAAGTCGGAAAATGTTTAGAGAGGAAAAAATGTGTTTTCTTGCTCTTGAAAATAATAATAATAATTTGCCTGCGGAAATTTCTTACTGACTTGAAAAGGAGCCCTAAATTTGCTGATAGTAAATAAGGGACAATCCTGCTCTCATTACAGTCAGCCTAGCTGTTCTTGAAGGGTTTCATGGGCACTGATTTGGATGCAGAGGGGCCCACAATGAGGTGTTTCTGGTCTATGAACATCCACCAAAGTCCAGCATTTATTTTTATCTTTGGTGAAACAAAACCAAGGAATTTGGGGTCAGCTTTTGGAGACATAGGATTGTATCAACATACTAGTTTTCAAATCAAATCCTGGTTGTCATTAGAAGGTTTCTCAGATTTGGAATTGTTGGATAACCTTTATAGATAGAAGAGACTTCTGAGCCATAGAAGGTCTTTGGGGTGGTTTTCCTGGTCATAAGAGATGCAAGGTTAAAGGTCCTTCTGAAGAAGAGTTTTTCACTCTACATCTTCTCGGTGATCCACTCAACCCCAAATCAAGCGATGGGTTGTGACAGTTCTCTCTTTTCTGCTGTCCCATGTGCACATGAGAAATGAGCAGGGAAGCCCAGAAGAAAGCTGGCTGATGTGGATTTGTCTCCATGGAGCATTTTACCCTTGATCATAGAATCACAGCACCACATAATTGTTTGGGTTGGAAGGGACATTAAAGCTCATTACATTCCAACCCCCTGCCATGGGCAGGGACACCTTCCACTAGACCAGGTTGTTCCAAGCCCTGTCCAACTTGGCCTTAAACACTTCCAGGGATGGGACATCCAACAGTGGTTCATCCTGTTTCAGTGACATCTCATGAAGAGGACAATGTCCCAGCCAGTTCTGCTTTAGTGCAGGTGGAAGTGTAAAACATCCCAATGAATGAAGCCTATGGGATCCCCATGGAGAGCTCCTTCATACCTTTGGAAGTTCACATCCCATCCAAAGTTGGCTTAGCTCCCTGCCCAGCCCTAACATTATTTCAGAATACTTAACCAGCAACCAAACAGAATGAAAAATAATCCACGCCATGCCTTGATCAGGGATTAGAAATGTTAACTGGCCAGTGCCTTTTCCTGCAGGGGCACGCAGCCCCTACACCTTTAATTAGGGTAGCCCGTGGTCCTTGCCATAAAGCTGATAAGTAATAAATAGCTGCCTTTGTCACATGCAAGTTCAGCATTGTGAAACGGCACACGGACGGCTTTAAAAAGCCTTTGATTAAACCCAGCACTACAGTAAATCTACAAACACAGAGGAAAGAAAAGAAGCTATTTAGTCTGTGCCAGTTCCCGGCATTAAGTATGCAAATTTCTCGGTGTCTTCAGCTCCCAAGAACAGCAGGCGCTGAATGCAGCAGCAGCAGCAAGCGGCACGACATCATTCATTTCAATCATTAAAACAAAAGCGGGATAAATCGCTACCTAATTTGTAAAATATGCTTATCATATAGGCTCTTTGGTCTTTAAGAAAAGCACCAGCTGAATGAGAATCACTGAATTATTTTGGATTAAAAAAAAAAAATCATAGAATCAATTCTGGTTTTCCCCCCTTCTCCCAATGATTGTTCTTTTATTTCTTTTTCCCTTCCCTCCCCTTCCCGCCTTTCCCTTTCCCTTTCCTCTTTCCCTTCTTTTTTCCCTTTCTTCCTCTGTTTCCCTTCCCAGTTTCAGGTAAAATCTATCTGTAGCCTTCCCTCAAGCTCACACACCAGGCCTAGGGAAAATTAGTCTTTTTTTCCTGAGCATGCAAAACTCAAAGCTCTGTCTTCTCACTCCCTTTTCCCCCAGAAAAACAGGATAGCACTGACCAAAGCCCAGCCTGGATGCTGGACATCACCCATCTCCCCTCTCCCACAGCCATCCTCAGGCAGTTGGTCAGCAATTCCTCCTTGTATGGGAAAATCTGTATCCAGACAGCCTGATCCTGCATCCTGCCAGGATCTGCCTGCCCAGGGAGCTCCTGGGTGGCTCATTACCCCTGCACAGAGGGACAAGCTGTCTCTGACCTCTTTCCCCTGGTGCTCAGCTCAGACCCCAGAAAAACAGCAGCCCTCACAAACAGCAGCAGTGAGGATTATTGGTACCCAGGGAGCATCACCGCTGGATCCATAAAAAGGCTAAATTCTCCCCCATCTGAATGCATGGTGGCCTGCAGGTAACCTCTTTTCCCAGTTAGATTATTCCTTCCCCACGGGCTTCACCAGCCTCCCTGGGTGGCTGTGTGGGGTGCAGGAGCCACAAACACTCACAGAGGCTTCCCCTATACCCTGTCCCTGCCTATGTGGCTCCTCTGCCTGTGCTCCACGGCGTGTGTGAGATGAGAAACAGGGCCAGCAACCCTGCTCTTGTATGAAAAGTGTCCTTTGATGCTTCCCCAGCTGTTCAGCCATTCAGCTGTTCCAGGATAGTGCCTCTGGCAGTACAGCTCCCCGCTGTGGCTATGCTGGGGCGTCAGCAGATGGAGCATATCGTGGTTATTGAAGCTGGATGCAGTGGCTGTCAGCAGCCTTGCATTGCCTGGCATATGCAAATCGATCCCAGGCATCTGGTTGTGTCTTGGGCTGGCCACGTTCGGAAATACGAAAAGAAACCTCTCGGTTTGGGAGCCCCACTGACCGTGGCTTGGATGTTACCCTGCAAGAGTCACTGTTTCATCGTGATGTGGTGGATAGGAAGCCAGGGAAGGAGGATTTTTCAGAAGGAAAAATGCACACCTGACAGGTGAGCTGGGTGCTGCTGGGACTGGGGGTGTGACAGCACCTGCAGTGTTCCAGCACTGTGGGCTGTTATCAGAACAGGGATTCAAATGAAATTAGAGGCAATGGAGAGAAACTGATGCACAGGAAGCTCCACCTGAATACGAGGAAGAACCTCTTTCCCGTGCAGTGGCTGAGCACTGGAACAGATTGCCCAGAGAGGGTCTGGAGTCCCTCTCACTGGAGATATCCCAGAACCGTCTGGGTGCAATTCTGTGCTCTGAGGTAGCCCTGCTGGAGCAGGAGGTTGGCCCAGGTGACCCACAGTGATCCCTTCCAACCTGACCTATTCTGTGATTCTGTGAAGTGTTTGATGCACCTCAGATGCTTGTGACACCTTTTACTTCACTTTGGTATCACTGAATCGTAGACATCCCGAGTTAGAAAGGAGACACAAAGATCATCATGTCCAACTCCTGGCCCTGCACAGGATAATCCTAAGAATAACACCATCAGTTTAGCTTGTTGTTGACAGAACAATCAAAAAAGGAAAATTAAATGGTAGTTTATCTCCAAAGTTTTCAGGGTGGCCATGTGTCACCCAGTCAGCCAGCAGATAAACAAGCCAAGTGCTCAAAAAATCCAGCCCAAACTGGTGTTATTTGCACCAGTTTTAAACTATACACCTCTCTATATGGAGCTCACAGCCCTGTCAGTGTCTACAAATCTCATGTGATCCTCTACAGCCAGACCTCATAACTGCCCTGTCGAGTCTGAGAAAGGGTTTTCAGCCCCAGTGCCTGTAGGGTGGTGACTCCTACCACTGATGTATTGAAGAGCACTGAGACGTTCTTGCATTAAAGAACATCATCTCAAACCACCCAAAAAATGCCAGCCTGATGCCAGAGTGTTGCATTCAGACACAGATCAGAGAGCACTGATATTAAACCCTGACATGCAGGTACTGCAGGTGTCAGTGCCACGTCCTGGAAGACACAGCCAAGGATAACCCCACTCTTCTTTCCTGGGGCAGGTTGAGAAATTGATGTCACAGAACAGCCATCCAGGGAACTTTCTTTACTTCTCCTCTGGAGATGGAACATGTTCTCCTCTCCTCCTTCAGGTTCCTCCTGCTGGGAGTGGAGCCACACCATCCTAGGGTGCAGCCAAGGGGTGCCTCAGGCTCTACTGTGGCACATCAATTCTCCCCTCCTTGGCCTGGCAGTCTGATTGTTCTTTTATTTCTCTGTTCTTTTATTATGCCACTCTCTGCCATGCAAGTGCCTTACCCAGCTCCTGCCTGCTCCTGTGCTTCATCTTTAGCTCCTTTTGGGACATCACAGGAACATAGAAGGGGGAAGTAAGAGAAATAACACCCTGAATAGTGTGCCTTCTAATTAGGCTGGCAGTGATCAAACAGCTTCTCAGGAGCACACAGTGTAAGGTTTGCTGCCACAGGGCTTTCCAGCCGTGCCCATTATTGCCAGAGGAAAAGCAAGTTCCATCCTCGTGGTCTCCTGAGGTCACAGAGCAGCTTTAACTGATCCAGAAAGACCTGGAGGAAGAAGGAAAAATCCAAATTCCTTCCCCACCTTTGCTAACGGTGTCCTCACCGTAAAGGGACTTGTAGAAACTTCAGCAGCACAAGCTGTTCCTGTGATGTTGTTGTATAAATATGTTTTATGTATAAATATGCATTTGAATCCGTGTTTGGACTCAAACCTGTCTGTTCATCCAGCTGTCGAGTAACCTCTGCAAACAGCAGGGTCCTTCGTGACAGATTGAAACCGAGAAAACCGCTGCCTGTTCTGCAAAACATATTTAATTTGTTAAAGATATGGGAACTTTGTTGAATTAATAAGATGTGCTAGAGAAGGGAGCCACTCTCCAAAGAGCTGAATCCTGGTTACAAGTGCAGTTTGCAGCTTGCTGGTAATCCTGCAATTAAAGCTACAGTACCAGCGTATCACAAAAATGGGATTTGCATAATTTGAAATTTGAGGAAAATCTCTAAATACTTTAATTTTGATAGAAACTGTTTCCACTGCTGACATGTGTCTACACCTATAATTTCGGTTGATAAATTACTGTAATTTCTCCTCCATTTCATGTTCTTTCTAACATTAATTGTCAGTTGTAGAGTAAAACAGTAGAAAGAGAGAGAGAGGGAGAGAATAATGTCATTGTGCTTTTGTGGTGTGAATAGCCTTCCGAGGAATGATTATCTTCCACACAGATGCAAACAGAAAAAAAAAAGAGCGAGATAGAGAGAGACCCCTTGGTTTTCATAAAACTGCTGTGATGGGCATCAGTGTGTGGCTGTGAGATAGGGAAATAAGGAGTTAAAGCAGGTAAATGTACCTGGGAGTGAGTGAGGACATTTCCCAGGCTGCTGGGAGGAAAGAGAGACTTTCCACGGGGATGTGGGGCTGCAGAGGATGTACAGCTGGGGGCCTGAGCTGCAGGATCCCAGGGATTGAATCCTCTGGGTCAGCCAGCTCCTGTCCCAAACAAGACCTTCTCAGAGCCATCAGCAGTGAGGGACTCACCTGGTTGGGTTTTCCAAAGGAAAACTGAGGGGAATAAATGCAAGCAGTGAGTCCCTCCTCCACCCATGACCTGCTCCCCATCCCACCTCCCCAAATGCCACTTTTCAAGCTACTTTTAAATAAAATACCCTTTCAAACAGAGGGCTAGTGGTACTAAATTATTCCATTAATTTATTATTCATGATGAAAAATTATTCTAATAAACGGTGAAAAATTATTCTAATAACATTCTATCCTATTAATATTCTGCAGCCAAGCAGTTAAAGTCACTTCCTGTGGCTGCTCCCCTCCTTAGCGCTGATCTATTTCTTACAGAGTTTATTGAAATTAAAATCTGCTCCTTTGGAAATGTGCTGCATTTAACAAAACCAGTGGGGGGAGATGAGCTGTGAGCGAGGAGAGAATCAGGCAGCGATTTTTCCCTTCTGCTGACAGAGCAGGGGGATGCCTGGCAGGGTGGGAGCTGGGCAGATCCAAACTGCAGAGTCAGGGATGGCCCAGCCTGGGTCATTTGGGTGCTGACCGTTAATTGAATTAATTTAACCCCTTGTCACGCTGACTGTGAATTCATAGCACCCTGCATTGCTAATCCAGTGTCTCCCTACATTTCCCAGAGCAGGGTGATGATGGCTCCTTGTCCATCCCTCTCCCTAGGCTGGAGTCCTGCAATCTCCACTGCAGCAGCTCCCTCAGAACCCTGAGGTTGTGTCTCTTCTCTCACCCCTTGTGCAGAAACCTTCCTAAAACCCAACGAGCTGCACTGCCAGAGCCTGGACAACTCTTTCATGGGATCAAGTGGAGCTTGGAGTCAAATTAAGGACGAGGCTGGGGACTCTGCTGTCACCCAGGCCCCAGGGATGGTCCAGGCAGCATCGTGTGCCACCCCTCCTCCTGCAGCTCCCTGCACTGGCACCACAAGCTTGCCAGGCTTGGTGCCAGGGATATTTTCCTAATGGTTCCTCTGCCTGCTCTGCTCACAGCCCTCCTTGCCTGCCAGCTGGCTGGGGTGTTCCTGGGCCCTCGCAGGCAGCTGGGGAGGTTTCATGGGTGTGCAGGGCTTGGAGGCTGTTGAAGGTGGCAGAGAAGCCCCAGAGTGTGGAGCACAAGGCTCCCAGGAGCTCACTGCTCTCCAGCAGGAGCCAGGGAACTTTCTGGGTCCCCACTCAGGGCAAAGGGATGTGGGAGGCTCTGATGGGGCAATCCCTGGTTCCCAGAGCTTGCAAGTCCACACAGCTGTGAGAGATGTCCTGAGGAAATGTCCTACAGAGGCAGAGAAGTGTCTCAGAGTTTCTGCCGGACGCAGCTTTTGAGTGATTTTGGAGAGCAGGCAGCAGATGAGAAGCTGCCACTGGGCAATTCTGAACCTGCCTGGCCAGTCATTAAGGTGTCTTGTCATCTGGCTTTGCTCTCCCAGTCATCCAAACAACTCAGAAGAAAAAATATCTAACTTTGCAGAGGAGCAGCACATCCATGTCTGAGGGTCTATCGGCTGTAGGTGTTGCTTTCCCCAAAACTTCTCCAGCCATGCTTGGCTTTGTCTGGCTCCTGCTCCATGCCAGAGCCAGATCATCTTCTGGCATTCTCTTTCCCCCTGTTTTTTTCTGATTGTCTCTACAAGCCTAATAACTCCTTGCCCATTGAGATCAGCTCCTTCCTGCACCTGCCCACTAGCACAGGCAGTTTCGCCAATCACATGGCAAATAAGATGCCCAAGTCTCTGTTAAATGTTCTGGTGGCTCAAAGTCCTAATGAAAAACTAACCCCCAGGTGATATTATTGCAGCTTTAAACAGGACTTCCTCCCAAAGGAACTTCACTGAAGCCATCTTCTTCTTTGTGTGTTCCTCCCTTGCAGCGTGGGTAATTAAAGGACCAGCCAGAACTCCAAAGATTCCTCATCTTTTGTGTTTGAGGATATCTTTCACTGTATTTTTTTCCCCTCTTCTCTGATGGCATATTAGATCAAGCCATTAAGCAACATCCTCTGTTTCTCCTGAGAATATTCATCAATAATAATGAATAGTACTTGCTCCAGGGCTGCCCCCTCCTTGCCCAGGAATATCACTGGTACATGATACAACCCTGTTGGAATCACTCTGGCATTTGTTTTTATTTCTGAAATTCATTTAATGTGTACTTTTTTCTTCTCCCTGGGATTGTGGAGGCCCTGCTTTGTTCTGGGTTTGGAAGCTGACAGTCAGCTGCAGCTGAGAGTTTATCTGATCCAGTGGGGAAAGGAGTTTACATCAAAGTAATGCACAAGTGGAAACTCCTTAATCCCGATTGACTGTGCCTCTGCACAACTGCCTCACCCTAATTACACATGGACCTGGCTGTATTGATGCATTTCACTTCTTGCCCCAGTACAATGTACTTATTTAGCATGATAGGAGCACAAAATCAAAGTATTTTAAACAGAAATGCTTGATCATGGGCTATCCTTCCTAATCCCAGGCAGCAACCACAGAGCCAGGCATTGTAAAGAGTATTTTCTGAATGCTGGTCCTGTTCCTGTTCAGCAGATGATGGATAAAATCTCAAAACAATGATGCAGTGAGTGAAGGATTGGATTCAGATGATGGATAAAATCTCAAAATAATGATGCAGTGAGTGAAGGATTGGATTCAGGAGATGAGGACAGTGCGGCAGAATCAGGAATAGGAGAACACACCTAGAACCTCTCTGAGCACCAGAGAAGTTTATGAAGCTCTGACTCTGTGCACACAACACTAGTTTGTCCCAGTAATTTTTTAGATTCAATCAGACTCTGAGTGATGTACATCTTGCTTTGCACCTTTCCTGCATCCTTACTGCAGAAGGTGTTTTCAAGAAAACAAATACATCAGTTGCACAAAGGGAAATTACTGTTGACAGTACCTTGAACTCCATTCCCCTCATACTGCTTATTTCTTCCATCTCCAAGAAGTTAATCAAGAGGTTTAATTAATTGATATTGGTCATGTCTGAGCTAGCCTGGAGCATGTTAAGCTGCCTGGTCCTGCTCCTCTCCATTGCTGGGATGGTCCAAGTTACTCATGGACTCGAAGGCATGAGAGGTGCAATCACTGCCTCCAACCCAGTCAAAACCTGCTTGTACATTTAACTGGGATCAGGCACTTTGGGCTCCCTGGGGATTTTTTTAGGTTTCTAGTTTGGCATGACTTTTTTTTTTCTTCTTTTTTTTCTCTTCCTTTTTTTTTTTTTCCCTAGCACGATTTCAACTTTTGCAGGGTGAACACTCATCCCCAGCATGATTATCACAGCAGTGAAGGGCAGAACCCTGCTTTGTGCCAGAGACTCCCTGGCTGCTCTCGAGAGCCTCTGCACATCCCTCCTTGCTGGATTGCTTTCATGGTGCTCTTGATGTGGGGATGTTTATCTTCGCTCAGCTCTTACCCATTGGTGCATCTCTCAGCTAAAGTGCTTTTCCTCAGATTGTGAAACCCACTGTAGTCCTGTCTTTGTTAAGAAGATAAGCTACAGCAGGAAAGAAGCAGCAGTGAGGAAAAAAAAAATTCCTCTGGTGTGTTATATCTTTTTCTCCCAAGGAATATCACACGACTTGGACAGCTACTGTAATGCTAATAGACAAATCAAAACTCTGAGGAGAGAAATAGAAACATCCAACCGTATTAAATAAGGGGGGGTTGTGTGTGTTTGAAAGCTCACAAAAAAATCTAGATATTAAATTGATGTCCTGGCACTTGTGCAGTGTAATGGGCAGATTCAATTAAAAGAAGAAAATATGTCCAGCCTGTAGTGTGGACTAAGCAGCAATAAAAAAGCAAATGAATTTTTCAGGAGTTTCAAAGCCTGGTGCAGATTTCCAGAAGGCAGAAGCCAAAAATATATTTATTAAAAAAGACCCCAGGGGCTCAACAGTGTCATTTTAACCCAACTACTGAACCTTCAATATGATGAACTGTCACGAAATTTTGAGAAATACTTTGTAAATAATCCATTTATATGTATAGATATAGCATGTTCTATATGTATAAATAAATGCATATGCTTCTGTTGCATGTATACAATGTCATTGATTATTTGACAGAGGTGCAATGTAAAAACTGTAAAAAAACCCACATATCAAGTTCAGTTATAGTCATTTTTGTTCCCTGTGCAAGAGTAGTGTGGGGTTTTCTATAGAGCATAAATTAGGGAGCCGTATATCTTTTTATATATATATATAAAGTATGTGAATATGTGTCTGTATGTAGATGAATGTGTGCACACAGTTGCATTTAGATACATGTGTTGATGGTTTATTTGCAGAATATTCCTGATGTAACTTCACCAGAATTCCTGGTTTGGAGTTCTTGGACTGAAATCAGAGTTTATCCAACCAGCCCAGCACAGAATAAAGAATGGCAGCTCACAGTTCCACACTTCCCTTTTACTTTTTAATCCTGTCCAAAGCACAGTTATGAACCCACTGAAATCAACTGCAGAACTCCTGAGTGAATAAGGGTTTCCACAAGAAAAAAATAAATTTAAGGGACCATTTGAGCTTTAGGTCACTCATTGGCTGGATCAACTCTAGAAATCAGGAACAGCAAATCCCACTGCCAGCCATGGACTGAACCTGCATTCAGGCCAGGTTGGATGAGGCTTTCAGCAACCTGGTCTAGTGGAAATTATCCCTGCCCACAGCAGGAGGGCTGGAATGAGATGAGCTTCAACCTTTCCAACCCAAACCATTCTGGGCTTCCATGATTCTGGTTAATCCCTGACAACTTCTGCATGGTTGTCTCTCTGTTGGTTCAACAGGGAACCTCTGACATTTGCACAAGGGATTTTTGCTGTTTCTTTTCTCCCTCCCTTTGTGTTTTTGCCACCGCTGTTGATAAAAACAGGTGCTTGTAAAATGTTTCACTGTGCTCAGGCAGCAAACTGAGAAAAAATAATTTTCTCTTGTTACGCTGAGCCACAGATTTATTTCCCTGAAGAAAGTCAAGTGTGACTGTGAAGGTAAAATAAAATAAAATAAAATAAAAAAATAGAGAGAGAGGAGAAAGCAGCATGGTGGTGATGATTAAGGTGCCCTTCCAAGAAATAAATAAATAAGGCCAAACTCCTGCAGTGGGTCTGTGCTGCACCCAGAGTCATTCCACAGCTCTCCCTGTAATCAGGATGGGAAAACTCAGCAGAGGGAGGATCTCCCACCTCTAACCCCCAGTGCTAGAGACAATATTCACCCAGCTGGCTGGCTGGATGTGGTTTGTATTTAAAGCACAGGTGAACATGCGCACAGAGGGAAAGAAACCCTGCAAAGCCAAATTTGTGTCTAAACCTATTTCCATTTGGTGGTACTTGAGATCACCTTGAACCATCTTTGCTATTTCCTTTCCTTTTTCCTTTGAAGTTGCAAGTACTACATAAGCCCTTCAAAAAAAAAAAAAAAAAAAGAGAGAGAGAGAGAGAGCAAGGGAAAGGAAAAAAAAAAGTGTATAAAGGCACCATTTGTGATATGTATTTTTTAATAATGACATTTTAAAAGGTTGAAATGTTGTGGCGTCTTTTGCAAAGTTGTGCCATTTAAACAAGATAACATGGCATTTTACCACTGAAGACAAGACCCTCTTTTTCTCTCCTACCTTTGAACGGTTTATCATTTTGCAATAATATCCTTTAGCTATGTAGCTCTCTGTTCTTTTTCAAATGGAGGACATCTCTTCTAATTGTGCTTATGATACAAATTAGCATTGGGGTTTTCTTTCTAAAACAGTTCTCTCCTTTCTAAGAGCACTGTGGCTATCCTAAATATTTTTTCTCCTATATGGGAATTGGGAAGAAATCATAATTAATTCCTCTTTCAGCAAAAAAGCAAAGCTATTTTTAAATTGCATGCCTGATTGAATTAACAAAGTGTTAAACAATTAACAGTCTTTCTTTTTATTTTTATGTTCTTTAAAATGCAGATTCAGTTTAATGCTGTTCTCCCCTTCATTCTTTTCATGTGTCCTAATTGTTAGCTAAGTAGTGTCAGGACTGTGTGTTATCGGCCAAGGCAGGTGTCAGGTTTAATATTATTAAAGATGCAATTACTCCTTTCTCAAGCACAGCTTGTCACTTTAGCTCGTCGATGTATATATCAATACATTTTTAAATGAAGAAAAAAAAAATCTCTGTTTCCCATCCATATTTTGGAATGGATGGGAATTGCCCCTTATTTTGGGAATGTCTCTCTAACCTCGGGAGTGCTGGGAATATGATGAGCTGTGACAGTCTGAACAAGCTGAGCAATCATATCCCTCAACTTAGAATCACAGAATCATTTCTGTTGGAAAAGACCCTTCAGATCATCCCAAACAAACAGGCTGTGAGACTCTGAGGATGCTCTGTCTCCCGGGGCTGCAGCTTTGAGCACCCATGAAAGGTTGGGGGAAAAAAACACTGACTGAGGAGCTGAGTGATTTCTTGACATTGGGCCTGCCTCACATAAGGGTTCTGGGGAAGTTGTAAGGAAAAATGTTGGTTTATGCTGCCAACACCCATAAAGGAGATGAGAAGGCAGGGCTGGGAGTTCGTGTGCTGCCAAGCAGAGCTCCAAGTGTCTGCTCTGGAAGCATCGCAGGGGAATCCTCTGAGTTACGTGGAGCCAATGGCTGAATTCCTCCTCCTCTGTGCTTGGGAAGCTGATGGGATCAAAATGCCACTGTCCCCAGCTGCAACTTTTGGATTTGGGGCTTTTCTTCAATCCCATTGCAAGTACTGTCCCAGAGAATGTGCTCTATGGATGGCTTAGTCACTAAAAATCAGATTCAATCAAAATTGTTAATCAAAACTCAATATGGTTTGAATTAATGAATCATTTTAACTAGTAAAGGTGGAAATATTGCAACAGGATTTTTTGTAAGAAATTTCCTAAATTATATGCTTGGGGAATTTCAGACTCATGTTTTCTGTTCAGCTCTGGATAAATGTTGTTTTTAAAGAAAGGTTTGGGAGTCAGACATCTCATTTTGGACAGAACATGCTCTGCTTGACCCAAAATGAAGTACAGATGCACACAGCCCTGCAATTTGGGCACCATTCAAAAAAATCAATTATTCTCAAAGCTTACACTGTGCCCCTTGAGGGAAATTGTTCTCTGACCACTCCTGGTCAGATGAACCATGTCCTGAAGGCTATAAAAGCCATAAAAGCCATGAGCACATAACAGTTTAACAGACCAAGTTATGGTTTATTCACACATCTTCATCCAGCATCAGCACACCAAAGGTATTTTCACTCTGACACTTTCCTTTCCTATTAGTGTACACCCTGCTCTTTTTCAAGATGAGTGCCCAAAATATCCACAGCCCATATTTATTACCATCCACACTTGCATCTTGCAGACTGCTCATTTCATCATGAGGATGGTGCTCATTGCCAGGTCAGCTCCCATTTACTCTGGAAATCTGTACATATTCTTTGTTGCAGGACCTAATCTGCAGCCATAAAACTTCTGAGCAGACCCAAATGGCAGTTCTCCAGTTTAGAAAAATATATCAAATGCAGTGGGCTATTTTCACAGAATCCCATAATGGTTTGAGTTGGTAGGGAGTCTCATCTCATTCCAACTCCCCTGCCATGGGCAGGGACACTTTTCACTAGACCAGGTTGTTCAAAGCCCCATCCAACACTTCCAGAGGTGGGGCATTTATGAGAAATATGTGCTCCTTCACTGTTTTGTCTGAAAATGCCATGATCAAAAGTACCTCCAGCAAAGGAAACTTTGAAATTAATTAGCCAAAAATGTGAAAAAATTGCTAATGCCCCTCTCCTGCCCCAGCTCTTTCTGCCTTCCACTGATAAAATTCCAAGGGCAGAAGCCTCCCCCAGCTTCCATGTCATTCCCTCCACTATTGTGCCACGACAGGTGCCACAATTTCAGTGCCACCTCTGGGAATTTGCTCCTCCGCTTGAGTCACACGTCGTTGTTTGTGCTGGGAGCAGAGCAGGAGCTGAAGGCTCTGTTTTGGGATCATCACTGGGTTGTTTCCAGGTATCCTTGTGTAATGACAGTGTCTCCCTGCTCTAGGGGGTCACAAATCTCCTTGCCTGGGCTTTCTGTGCTGCTCCAGGGGTGCTGGCAGGTCTGTGAGTGAAGATCTCTCCCGGAGCAGCTGCAGGATCCTCTGGCTGCCTGCTCTGCATGGCTGGAGACTGACAACTAATGGTTAGTTTGCAAATAGCTGCATAAAAGATCAGAGGATAATGTGTGAGGGGTGGGGAAAGGAGGGAGGAAGGGGAATGACTGTGGTTCTTAGAGAGAATTGATGCCTGTTTAATTTTTACCCAGTTCGATTTTAATTATCAGTAACAGGGTCCTTAATGCAGAGCTTTGCTCAGCTTTCATGGGGTGTCAGGATCTGGCAGGGTGGCAGAAACTGTGACTGTAACTAAAAGGGTCACATATTCATCTCAAACTTAACTTTCCCAAGATTAACTTTCTTCTCAACCCAGCACAAATTGGAAACAATTTCAAGCTCCTGCAGGTACCCTGGCCTGGCAACCTCGCAGGTGGTCACATCTGACCATCTGCATTTGCAAGAGACAGTGGGGATTCTCCCATGGGAAAGACTGCAAAACGGGACTTCTGGGAAACCACAGGTCATTTTGGGAAGACAGGGCAAGAGGAACTGTGTGTGTGGCTGGTAAGAGACTCGTGTCCAGGAAGGGTGATGGAAAGGTTACAAAAAGAGGGACTTGAAACATGAGACCCTCTGAGCTTCTGCACTGGAGGCTGAGAGCATCAGCCCTGTGAGCACTGCCAGAGCAACATGGAGGAGGAGGAAGAGGCTCTGAGACACTGGAAGATTTCCATTCTCTAGGAGCTACCTGGCTACATCCTTTCCTCACCTTTGAACTTCACCACCTGTGAGTTTTAGCTCTGAAATTTGCTGTCGTGTTCCTGCTCTGCTATAAGACCCCGTGCGTTATATTGGCGATTGCATTTGATTGTTGCACTTTGATATCACTGAATAGGTAATCAGACCACTCTTTATTTTAGCCTGAGGATATGCCTTTGATTTGTAGAGGTTGGCCATTTCTTATCAGAGTTTGAAAATGGGATTATTTAAATGTGTATTGATGTTTTTCATGTGGTCTAACTGTGCAGTTCAACATGGTAATTCAACTCGTAGCTCTACCAGATTGTTATCTAATCTGATAAGATATGAACAGCACAAAGCCGAGATGATGAAACAATCGGGATTGTTGACTCACTGGGGTCCTGCTAAACCCAGTCTGCTTTCATACTTAATTATCCTGTCAAGTTCCTCGAATCTTAGCTCCTCCAGCACTGCGATGGAGAACGGTGGTAGTGACACCACTTGGTGAATACATAAGCTGATCGAAATAATTTCAGCAGATACAATGGCTATTTATGCCTCAACTGTGATATGAAAAGCTACTGATTCAAATACCCTAGACTGCAAAATTGTCCCTCTTAGCATTTCTAGGTTCACTGAAGGCTGTTATTAAAGGCCTCTGGAAGTTAATGTTTTTGTAACATGAGCTGCTGTCTGACTGTCTGATATCAGAGTGGGAAAAGAGCAAGTGAAAATTAAACCTTCCTAATTTTCTCCCTAAACTGGTATTTACCAGCTCCCTACACCAGGCACTGTACCTGACCCTTAAAACTTTGCTGGACATATACAGCCCATTCCTCCTGATGCTGTTTACATCATATTTTATTCTAATTATGAATGCAACAGCTATTAAAAGATAATTAAGCTATATTCATTAGATATAAAAGATAAGTTTTAAAGGCTCCGACAACTGCTTGAAAATAACTAATTTTCACTTTTTTTCTTGATCATCTCTAGGAGTAATGATGAGAGTAAGAGTTGTGTCACAAGAGGTAATGGCAGAGGTAATGATGTCTATAGCAGATTAAACCAGGTATTTCTGGTATTCAAGAAAAGAAGCATTAAGTTTCAAGCAGAAGTAGTTGAAATATTTTAATGGTCTGGATTGAAATCATACTCCTGTTAATTTTACAAGAGTCTTGTCTTTGCTGCTAATTTGAGGTCAGCAGTTTGCTCTTGGTCAGTATTCAGCTCTAGAGCAATCTGGTTATGAAGGAGACCTGCTGATGATGAGGATTTTAGTAGTCAAAGATGAAAAAAGGGCCCATAAGCATTCACAGAAATCCCAAATGTCAAAATATCACTGTGCAAAGCCTCTTCTGCTGATTAACTCACTGACAGATTCACCTGTGGATGTATCTGGAGCAATCCTTAAGAGCTTTGTCGCTGTGTAGAGCAGCCAGTCAAGCATCCTCATATTTAAAACTCACACTAAAATATATCCAGATATTGAAAGATGCTGCTTTATCTACCCAGTGTGTTTTAAAGGGAGAGCCACTGCTTTGGTTAAAACCATGGAGAGCTATGAGACTCAGTGATTTAGATCAAAGTCTTTAATGTCCCCTTTGAGATGCAGCACCAGGTAAAAATCCCAAATTTCCAGAGCTCTGAGCACCTCACCATGAAGGGCAGCTCTGCCACACTTCTGGACTGTGGAAACTTCTGGCCACAAATGGTACAGAAGCCTCAATCCACCAGAATTTCACGTTGAAAATTGTAACTATTATGTTTAAATTAATTATTCTATTCTCTGTCAAAATTACGGAGCGCTGTGTGGTAGAGCCTTGTCCAGCCCTGGTGCACATGGGGTGACTGAAGACCCTTACAGCTTTCAGAAAGGTTGTAATTAGCATGGAAAAGAAAGACCAAGTGTTGTTGGAAAATGTTAGTGCTAAAGGCCTCCTTTAAACCAGTGTCTGTGGTAGAAACCCATGGCTCTCATATAAATAGAGGAAAAAAAGAAGCTACTTTTCTTCCCTGTTTTATTCCTTCCCCATTGTGGGGATTTGGAGGCTTTCAGAGGTGGGTTTGATGCTGCCCTCCTACTCAGACCCCTCCCTGCCTCCATCTGTATAATTTCTCCAGCTTTCCCATCCCATGGATGTCACAATCCTTTCCCAACCTCTGCTGCTAACCATCTCTCTTCCACCCCCTCCTCAACCCTACTGCATCCACCCCCTGGGACACCCCACCAGCGAAAGATGTGGAACAGAGCCAAGCCAGCCTCATGGGGAAAATTAATGGAGAATGATCAATAACCTCTCTGTAAAAAAATGAGATGATGGGAAACCTCTGTGCCTGAGCACACAGTGTGTGCCACCCCTCTGCTTGGGACTGTCACTGCTGGTGTGACCCCAGCTTTATTGCTTATTTATTTATTGTTTATTTATTGTCCATCGAGCTGTAACTGCCTTCAACACCACAGACAGACAGACTGCAGAGCAGACTGATGCTGCAGCTGCACAAAGGGTGTTTTCTCCATGTTGACTCCAGGGATTACAGCCCCAAAACCATCACAGGGTTTGGAGCTGGGTGAGCAAAGGTCTGTGAGGGGATGGGGTTAGAGTTGTGTTTTTCTCTGCTTGGCCATACTCTCTGAGTTCCAGGGCCAGAGTTTGGGCAGGGCAGGATGCAGGTCCATGTTATTTGATGCAGCAGAGCTCTGTTCCCTCATCCCCCTGGAGCATCCACACCTTATACCTTCACATAGGTGCAGAACATCCCACCTCAGGGTCCACATTAGCATTTGGGCTGAGCAAACCTCACTCACCTGCGAGAGTGTTGAGTATTTATTTCATTTTTTTGAAAATATAAACCCTCTCCTCATTGGATTCATCTTGGAGAGCTCCTTTGTGTGGCTGCAGCCTCCCGGAGCTGTTGTCACGTTTTCCCTGTGCATGTGGGCATGGTGGTGACCCTCATTCCCAGCCACACCTGGGCTTGCTGATGAGGTTCAGAATGCCTTAAAATAGGTTAATTTGTAGGAAAGTGACAGAAATAAATTGCTGGCACTTTTGTGTGCTGATAAGTTTAACCTTTTTTTTCCCCCCGAGCAGCTAAATTGCCAATCATCCGGAAACACACTGGAGTTCACCCATTACATAAAGGAAGCTGTTAGTCTCATTTAAAACAATATTGACCTTTTTCCTGTCCTTTCCATTTTGACTAAATTACAGGGTACATTTTTTGAAATGTGGCTTTTGTCTGACTGTAACCAGGTGACCCTGATTTTTCCTCCTTTTTTTTTTCTCACTTACAGCTTTCAACCTTTCCTTTTTACTTCTAACACAGTTCTTAGTTTAACCACAGAGATTTTTAAATCCAGAGATATTTTAAAAAGAGTTTGCATGATACATGTATTTTCCAGCTACGAAAACCTACACCTGGAAACTAAGAAAGCTGAGCTGCTGCACCCTGAAATGCCTGGTATGGGAGTAGCAGGGAGCATTATGAAAATGATTGCAAAGTGTGTCTGTTCTTCCAAATTCAGATCAGTGAGTGTGTGTGAGTTTTCTGTTTCACTCGAAATTAATTGCAGATGCAACGTTACCAATAGTTTGTCTTCCGGGAGAAAAAACATTCCTGCTAGTGATGAATTGGGTTTTTTCCCTTGTTTTTCCCTTTAAATCAGGCTATGAGCCCGTGTGGCTCCTTGTAAAAACCAACCTAACTCATTCTGAGAGGGTTTTTTCCCTGCACAGAAACGTGTTTGAGTTCATCTGGGGCCTTGGGCTGAGCCTCCTGATGGCAGCTTCTGGGGACATCGCAGTGAATACCAGAATACAAGAGCAGAGCTCAAGCTGTTTTTCTTGTACCCAAGCCCTCTGATAGCAGTGTGTCCTCACAGATATATTCTATTATGTTTCCCTCGTTATTTCCTGAAGAAATCCAAAGAGACAAAGGCTCCTTGCTCTGACTTCCTTCCCAGTCAGTGCCCAGTGGCCACTTGACATCAACAGAATTTCCACAGACTGAGCTGAAGCCTCAGCTGGGGTAAAT
This sequence comes from Lichenostomus cassidix, assembly GCF_008360975.1. Classification (NCBI taxonomy): domain Eukaryota; kingdom Metazoa; phylum Chordata; class Aves; order Passeriformes; family Meliphagidae; genus Lichenostomus; species Lichenostomus cassidix. Next base: position 5,516,881 of record NC_139500.1, on the reverse strand, counting down.
CCCTGCGTCTCCCTTGCAACAGATGATGGAGGTTTACTTCCATCAGCTGAGGATCCCAACCATCCTCCTGTACATTCATGAATGTGCTTGCAGCATTTGATTCTTGTATTAATTTTTCCTACAGAAAACCTAAAAATACTCCCATGTATGTTCTGCTGGCTCTCGGCTGATACAGAAATGTGTCTTGTAATGGCAAACTGGAATTAATACAGGCATTTTTGTAATTCAGACATATGATGGTTCCTTATATGATTTTTTCTGAATCGCTGAGGTGTGAGTTTTTTTCCCCAGAAGGTCCTTTTTTAGTAGTTCCAGTGTTTTTTGGAAGAATCCTGTCATGTAGGAAGCTTTAGGAATCCCTGGCAAGGGAAGCATTCATGCTTCCATTAAACTTGGAATATAGAGGCCTCTTGTGTGGAGCATTTATCCCACAGGTTTGATGCCACAACACTGAGAGGCCAAAGAGAACACATCTTCCAGCTTTAACCCCATCTCTTCAATATTTGATTAATCTGAATCAGTGACATTGAAAATGGCTTGAAATATTTAATCATCTAAGAGACATTCAGAGACTAAAGTGCCTTTGAAATCACCCTGCCAGCAGAGAAAATAATTTCTTCAATTGCTTTCTGGTACAATGCTCAACCCATCTGGGAAAATATTTGGGTTGCATTGCTGGCGTTTGATTGACTCTCCTGCCAACACCAAAATTTTAATAAGCGTCAAAAGGACAAATTATTCCAACCACCATCTCTGTGTTCTGTGACGAGGCCTTGGGAGGAGAGGGAGATGCTTTGCACTCACTTGCAGGTGCTGCTGTGGCTGTGGTGCCTACGTGGGCTGCAGGATAACCAGTTCTTGGGGTTAACTCCTGCAGTGTTTCCCTGCCTCTGCCTCTCCTCCTCCAAAGGACAGGAGCATTGCATTCTCCCTTTGGGCTGGCAGACCTGCCAAGATGCTGCTTTGCCAAAACTTTGGGGTTTTTATTTCATTCTAGTGATGCTGGTAGAGCAATTTCTTATCTTTTGGTTCTGCTTTAGAGCACAGGATCCACAGATGCCTTCAGAAGCACACGATGCACTGATGCTCATGCTGGACTTGCAGGAATAAAATCACCCTCCCTGCTGCACACAGCCTCCAGCTTGGCTTTGCTCTGCATTCGGATGTGCCTCCGTGTAAAATTGCCCCGCACAATTATCCAATCTCATGGCAACTATTCAGTTTGCAAAGCAAAAATAATCATGTGATTACCCTGTAATTAGCTGATAGTTACTAATCAATTACATCTGCAGAGTTTGCCTTCCACTGAGGAGGTGTGTGGTGGTGGTTTATGGGTGAGGCTCAGTGCCTGCCCTGAGCACTTCAGAGCTCCAGCCTTGGTTTGCTCCATGGCTGAGGCTGGAGGAAGGAAAATGGGACTAAACTTTCTGAATTTAGTGGCAGGAGTGAGACACCATGGTGTTGGCAGGGTCTGGGTAGAGTGGGCCTCATCTGATTAAGGAGAGATTAGCAGTGAACAGGTTGGCTGCAAAAAATGGGTTTGAATGAATCCTGAATAAAGAACTCAAACGCATTCCCAAAACCTTTGAATATTCCTGTTCTCTTCTCCAGGCTTAGCATAGCCAGGGCTGCTTCATTCCCTGGAGTGGTTTGACACCCTGCAGTCAAAACAAGCACAAAACAATGTGTGTTCCACAGGTTTTACTTACCTTGATATTCCTGGAGGGATGAGCATTACAATGTACACATGGGCAAACAAGAAATTTTTCTGTGTCCGTTGGGAATGCAGGTTAACTCTTCCAGCATATGGAAGGGATTAGGATTCCTGTCATCTTCCCACTCAGCAATGCTGTCCAGGACAGGAATATTTGCAATTGGTGAGAAAACAGCATTAGCAAATACGTTAAAATGGCCACAAAAATCAGGTTGGGTCCTTCATCTCTGGGCATGCACCCAGAAAAAACTCTCCCAGAATATCCGTGGTTGGAGCAGGAATGTTCATTCAGCACCTGCAGAAAGGGATGATTTTGCAATATAAGGAGCAGTGCTGGGAAAACTGAAGGGAGAAGTGAAGCTGCTGGCAGGTTTGAAGAACAGTTTGATAAATATTTCTGCTGTGAAAGAAGGAAGTAAGACATGACAAGAATAGAGATGTGTCCGTGAGAATTTAGACAGGAATTTAAAGGGAAGGCTGAAAAGCTTGAGCTTGATGCTGCTGGGGAGAAACTTGTTTTTGAGAGAGAAGGAGGCAGAGAGTGAAAATACCCTGAAAGAGGGAGAGAGACAAACCCTGAGGTTATAAATCAGGAAGAGCCATGCTCGAGGGAGCAAGGGGAGGGAGGCTGAAGGACCTTTGGGCAGAAAGATGTGTAGTCGGGTGCAAAAACATGTCACCTGCCCAGCCAGTCGTGAAGCCTGGCAAGACTGCGCTGTGGTCCCACTGATGCTGGGTGGCTGCTGCCATCTCCAAGGACCAGGGTCGGGCTGGGACAAGCCAGGAAGAGGGGCTGGATGGCTGCACACCTGCACAGCACAGGCAGAACACATCTTCCTCACCAGCCCCGTTCGCCCTCCCTCTCCATCACCCCAACCTCCTATTAACAAAGATCCCGACAACACCATTCAAATGTCTTGCGTCGATTGCAGATTCATTGTTCTCTAAAAGCTAATCCAGGCTCGGGTAAACACAATGGCCCCTTTTCCCCCAGCCTGACGTTTCATTTACACAAGAGCTGAGCCGCAGCACCGGCGCAGCCGTCAAGCATTGATTGTGCTATTCAGCAGGATGGCTCAATAATTACAGCCCCGGATCTCCAAACCCCACCAAAGAGCAGGCTTACCACCGCTAGCCTTTGTTGCTAATTGTCCTTCAGGATACTTGAGATGAATTACTGTGGCTTACATTTTCCTGGTTTTCCTTTCCTTTTCTGTTGGGTTAATATAAAGAGAAATCTTTCCACTTAGCGGAGCTGGACGGATCAGACAAGTGTAGCATTGACTGTTGACAGCACTTCATAAGAAAACCCTCTGACTGCAAACTGTCTCATTGATATGTTCAACTTGACACATGGGATTGATTTTTGATTGTTTTACAAAGCTCTCCCGCGCATGTTTTCATTATCAAGGCTGGGCAGTTTTCATACCAACACTTGGAAAATCTTGGAGCTATTAATATAACTTGACATCATCTATACTGCATCTAATTGTAGCAAGTAACCTGGCAAATTAAGCCTCTTTCACCAAAGCTCTCCAAAACGGACTGCAGTCCTGATTATCCTTTTAGTTTGTTTTGTTTGGGGGTGCATGAAACAGCAGCAGCGTTATTTCAGTTCGAAGTTTTGAATCCTGCTTGTTTGTGAAGACAGTATCAGGGCTGAAAGTTTTCAGTTCAAGACAGGAAAGTACAATCAGCACTGAATCCATGCTTATTCCCAGCAACTTCACGGGGAGCTGGATCAGCTCTTGTGCAGCCTGTGCTGGGCTGCAGCTCGGGGTGTGATGGCATGCTCAGGGGAAGGACCTTGCCAAACCTTCCCCACACATGGATTGGTGTGTGTGCTTCATTTATTAACCCTGTGCTCCCTAACCATCCCTGCAGTCGCTCTGCAATCCCATTCCCCACATCTCCAGGCTCTGATCCACCCTTCCCCTTTCTCTTTCCCCTCTTTCTCCAACTATGCCACTGCCTCTCAAGCCTCCCTGATCCTCCAGAAACCCCAGAAAGGAGCTGGGAGGTTTCTTTCTCTTTCCCATACAGTCACTGCACTCCTGCTGATGGGAGTCTTTGCACAGCAGTGGTCTGGAGCCGATCTGAACTACCTCTGGAATTTGGGAGGAACTTTCCTCCCTCCTAGAACAGACTGAAGCCATGGGTTGTGCTGCAGCACCGTGGTGCTGTGGATAGCTGACCCACACAGGGCACAAGCTCCTCCTGCCAGTCCCGTTTAGCAGTGATCCTTTGGAAAAAAACCTGCCTGCTCTGCCTTTGCCTTTTTTTAAATGCCATATGTAAAAAGGAGGAATGAAACCGTCTGAGCTGAGTTTTAGGAGCAGGAGGCCCACGGGCCATATGCAAAAGTGTTGCTGGTTTTGCTCTCCTGTGGCTGTGTTATCCGTGTGCTCAGCCAGCAGGATCACCCATTCAGGAGCCCAGCAGCACATGCTGACCAGGCAGCTTAGATTTCACAAGATTGTCCCTTTTTTTCTCCTATCACAGTGGGGAAAAAATATCATTTTCCATCACTGCCCCCTCCCTTTCTTTTCCCCAATAAATGAATGTTTAATATTCCAGCTATGCATCATTTTTCTGAGCCCACAGTGCGATTACCTCAGTTGCCATCAGCTGGGCAGGGGCTGGGAATTTCCACTCCTGAGCAAATGCTCATCTTGGTTTCCTTTCTGAAAAAAATGCATGGCCCTAAATAGTGTGTAAGCACTTTCCTGTGGCTGTGCACCCTCTTCATAACCCTTCCACTCGAACAAAGTGATTGTCTGAACTGAAATCGTTTCACTGAGATGATTAAATTAGTTCCTACATGCCGGAGATGTACAGAGGTCTTGACACTCATATTTGGGTATTAGAGTCTGACATTCAAATGTATTCCTGTTTGAAAACAGTGTAATTTAAAAAGTAGCATAAAATCCATTAATATAATAGGGAGAGATGGCGATGCTTTAATTTGTGCGGGGCTGTGCAAAATGATCATTTCCAGGGGCTGCAGCAAGGGCAGAGCTGTGCTGGCTGGGCTGGTGCAGGCAGGGGGAATTTGCTCCCCCAGGGTCCCCCAGACACACCAAACCCCAAATATTACACCCATGGAATTCAGGATAAAACCAACCATGGGCTGAGATGTCTCTGAGCACAGTGGGTTTGTTTTGACAGGATACAATCTGCTATTCCTTCCTGCAGCTTGGAGCACACCTGTGGCTGGGATGTCAAACCAACCACGGGTTACATCTCCAAAAAGACAAAACAAACAATTAATGCCTTTCTCAGGGATCCCAGCCAGTGAAAAATGACAGCACCTAAGCAGGCAATTTTTCCCAAATTCGCCCATCAATCCCTATAAAGAGAATCTGACCTGACATGAAATTCTGTATTACATTATGTGGATGCTGTAGGCTGTTTGTTGCCATTATTTAGGAACCACAATTATATGGGTTTTTTTAATTTTTGGCCCAAAAATACTACACTAATTTAACAAGTTTATGAAAGAATCCAAATCCTGGTAGTTTATCATGGCTTGGATACCCAAGCAGAGTGTGTTTTGCCTGGAAAAAGAATTTTTAACACAAGCAGCATTGCCACTTTCCAATGTTATTTAGAATGAGTGAATGCAAATGACATTATTCAATTTGCAGAAGCAGTTTCATTCATGAGGTGACATTAACATCTGGTACCTAAAGGAAACATTCTTCACCAACTAAAACAAAAAAAAGTCTGATTGATATATTCCTGAGAGCAAATCCCCCACAATGCCAGCAGCAAAGCAGCCCAGCAGTTTCATCCTTTTTTATCACAACAAAACTCTCTGTTGGGATAATCATATTTTTCCCAAGATGTTCCTCAAATGTCAGAGGGGAGAAAGAACTTTAGGGTCTGAGCTGGAGCCTGTGAGTGCTGAAATGTGCATGGCTGTGTTTTTCTGTGGTGTGGCTGCACATATTTATGATTCCCATATGCAATATTGATGACCACAGACGGATCTCGCTGCACATGCGTCTTTCTGCCCTCCCCTGACCTGCGCAGCTGAAAAACGCTGGGATTACTTTTTTTTATTGCTGTTTTCTCTTTCAGCAATGAGCAAGATGCCCCGTGTTAATGCCGATTTGTTTTCCCAGGTGAAAAACAACAAAAATAATAAAAATGGTAGAGGAATGAGTGCAGGCCATTGTCATCAATATCTACCAGGGTTGGGGGATATTGTTCTGGCTGTTGGGAGCAAGTTCAGGGAGGGGAATATATCCTGAATCCAGGCTTTGATTATGCAGGGCATCCTCATTTGAAAGCAACAGGATAAAACTGCATTCGAGATCAAGATCAGGCTTCAAAATAGTGAAAATTGCTCACACAGCTCTAGTGGCAGGTACTTCTATTTTGGAAAAACAACTCTTAATTAATGGGCAAAAAATGAGTACAATTAGTGTGAATATACATTTGTACACATGGGTGCATGTACATATACATAATACACCCTTATTTATTATGCACAAGCTGGGGTGTGTGTGTGAGTGTGTACGTATGATAAGAATAATGAGATATAACAAAAATGAGGGGACAATTATTCTGATCTTTTGTAACCCAACTCAGCTGGGTAAATTATCATTTTGAGCAGTCTGAAAACAGAAAACTGAGCACAGTAGATGATAGGGAGGCATATTTAAAAAAAAAAGAATTAAGGAATAAAATGCACAGAGACAGAATGCCGTGTTTTGTTATGTCATTCCCTGCCTGCCTTTCTTCATGAGAGAGATTTCAAATTAAATTCAAAGACTCTACTTTTAAATAAACAATGAAAACGGAAAATAAGCTTCCTTGTTAAAATATATATCTGTATTTCCATTTCCTCTCTCCTTTTTTTTAAAAGTAATGCTGTGCTGTGAAACAACACCAAAAATAGAAAATAAATAAATAAAAGGAGGGCATTAGGTATTAGGATTCCAAACGGGATAGTACATCTTTAATGATACATATGATAATTAAAGAATACAATAAACACAATTAGCATATGTTTTAAACAGTTTATTAGTGAAGCTTACCATAAAATCAGAATATATAGAGCTCCAGGGTTTGTTGGGATAACAGCTTCTAATCCTTAGAGTCATAAAATCCCTGGCTTGGAAGAAATGGGCATCTTTAAAATGATTGAATCAGCAGGCCTCGAGTGAAAACACACAAATTAGCAAACTCCAGCAGTTGGGCACCGCGCGGGGCTGCGACGTGCGGAGGTGAAGTCACCGCAGCCACTGCCCCGGCAGCTCTGATGGAGCGCAGCGGGGATGCAGGGATGCGGTGGACATCGAGCAGATAATGGCTTTAACTCCTTCCACACCGGGCATGCCCAAAAAAAAATTAAAAAAAAAAAAAAATTGAGATATTCGCCTTTGTTTTGCGAGTAGTTATCATGGGGAGGAAGGAATGCCTGAGTATAACGGGGGTGCTGGGTTTGGGTTGCCCTCCCTCCCTCCTTCCCCACTCCCCTCCCTCCTGCCCAGCTCTCAGCCTTCCTGCAGGGCAGAGCACAGGGGGACAGTGGGGACAGAGGGTGGGTGGCACCCAGACAGGGGGTGCAGGAGAGCCGGGAGCCAGGGGCTCACTGCAGGAATTGCTGGGAGTTTTAAAGTTGAATAACTCTGTTTGCCAGTCAGGACAGGGCTCTGGCCACTCTCACACAGCAGACTGCACTTTGTATCCCCTGCCCTCACCTTTTTTTCTTCTTCTAATGTCCATATTCTCTATTTATCTCTTCTTTTCTCTCCTTCTGACTTCAGCTGGGATTTTCTTTTTCTGCTAATGATTAACATATAAGCTCTTTACATTCATCTCCCTACTGTAGAGATAATTTCTTCCCTCTTTTGTTATTTGTTTGTTTGTTTGTTTGGAGGGGGCGAGGATGAGTTTAATCCTGCAGTTGGGAAATTTCAGGTTTCTTTCAAACAGCAGGGATGGCTTTGGATGAGTCGGTGTGGGCTGAAAGGAATGAAGCTCTGCAGAATTGGATTTTTGAAGGGAAGGGGCAAATTGTCAACTTTATAATGACTCCTCATCTGTTGTGATGACTTCCCAGCTCTGCAGCAAGGGAGAATAGCAGCCAGGCAATGTTTGAACACATTCTTATGGGGAAATTGGGGTGTTTGGATGCTGAAATTAGATCTGAAGACAGCCAAACATCTCCATAAAAATGGGAGCTTCACTCAAATGAAGGAATTTCATGTTTGCTCAGCTCCTGGTCTAATCTGAACTGGCTTTTCCTGGTGGGCACAGTGCTGCTCTGCATCAGAGGGCTGCCTGCTAGTTTGGGTGGGAATGCTGAAAACACATGGAATGTATGGAGACAGCACATTGCTTTAGGTTTATCCCATCCTTGGAATTTATGCTGATATTATTTTCCATAACTTCTGCTGAGACCTCAATTCCAGGATGTGGAAGCACTTTTGTAGCAGCAGTGCCAATGCACCATGTAAGCCACATTTCCCCCCAGATATTTGTCTATTTGTCTATTTTTGCCCTGTATTAGTCTAAAGACAAAAGGAACAAGCTGGAGGAGAAATGAAGGTCCAAAAAGATGAAGTGACTTTGCCAAGGTCAAACAGCAGGACGGTGGTGAAGGCAGGAATATAAACATGAATTATATTGTCACTCTGCTAGAGAAAAAGGTTGAAATGCAGCTCATTTTTTTCCTGTAGTTTAGACCCAGCTTGACGTATTTGACCTCTATTCAGCTGGCCAAGGTCTAGGGAAAGAAATATGAAAAATAGGATTCTCTGCCTACTCTGGGGAAAGACAAGAAGGTAAACTAATGTGTGTCATGGGTTAATTCCACAGCACTGGAGTTAAAGCAAAGCGAGGCGTGAGGCAGAGTCTGGTTTACTAGTTTTTCTGTTGACTTTATTGGTTTTGAGTTACACTGAAAGGGATAAGGAAATGGCCCAGGGATTGGGGAGGAGGGGAGACACTGCAGCAGCACCCAGTTGTTGTTGCAGTGTTTCCCCACTGCCATTTCTGCGCTGATCCATCGCTGGCAGTGCTCGACTGCGACAGGAGGGACAGTCCCAACACCTGGATTTTAGCTCCATCTCCAGTTTTTAGCAGAGGAATTCAGCATCCAGGGGACCATTCACAGCAAGCTGACAGGAAAGAGCAGAGCAAAAGCCGCTTGGGATTCCACTCAGTGGGTAAAACCCTTACCTGGGGCTTGCCCTGACCCCGAGGAAGGCTGTGCAGCTCCAGCCCTGCCTGCTGCTCCTTCTGCAGAGGTGTTCATCACCTGGGAGGGGTGAGGATGTGTGCAACCCTCTGATCCTGGGCTGTGAAACCACTGGCACATGAGTGTCACATCCTCTGTGTGTCAGACAGAGCTGGCCTGGAGCTGGTGGCACTGGAGGGACCTGGTGGCACCATAGGGACCTGGTGGCACCATAGGGACCTGGCTCTGCTCCCCTGGGCCACCTCACGTCCCCTGTGATGGGTGCAGAGGCACTGGGTTAACCCTGCAATGCTCAGCTCCAGAACATCCTCCACAAACAGGCAGGAAGAATGAATCTGCATCAAAGTCAGAAATAGAAGTTAGTGTTGGCTGCCACTCTGCTCTTGCCATTATAGAGAAAGCCACCACATTTTGTAAACCTTGAGAATTTAAAAAATATTTTAAATAACAATGTGTGCACTGCTATCTTCACCATCCAGGTGTAAGCATTAATCCACTTTATTTTTCTTAACCACGTGGCCCAAGCATTTTTGCATTTTGAATATAAGGTCGATTTAGCATATGCAGAATATTTTCTTGTTCACTTTATGTTAGCATTTTATATTTATTAGTGAGAAACTCAGAAACTGGGGATACTGAATTCAGCTAAAAACCAATTCTACACTGAATATTTAACTAAGACATGACTTTAAACTGTGTTGGTTATTTTTATAGGTATTCTAAAAATAATACCACAGGGTTTATTACCTAACCCATATCACACAGAATTTGACATTTGGCTGTTGAGGGCTCATATGTATGTTAAAACAGTGCGAAAATATGCACAGAAAAAAATTTCAAGTCTTCTGTAAAATAAAAATAAAACCTCCAGAAATTTATTATGTGCCCCAACTACACTGCAAATTGAAAAATTGACAGTGGTGGGCAGCCTGTGCACCAACATTTATCAGCTTGGATCCTCTGCACAGGCTCTCAGGATGCTCTATCACAGATTAATGTCTCTCAGCAAAGAACGTGCTATAAAAAAACAAGGCATGCAGCTGATAAAATTAATGAAACAAATCATTGTTGTAAAGCATTTGGTGAGGTGTGAATTTGAAAACTAGTTTCCTAATATTTGTAAAATAAACAGAAATTAATATCCATTAATAGTATCATAATGATCTTAACTGAGAATGTTGAACTGTTGCCTGTTTTGTTCTTTTCAACTGCAGCATTTCGCTGCAACTGTTTCTGTGGCTGGGGAATAATCTGCTTGTGTATTCTGTAATGACACAAGAAATAAAACGCAATAGGAGGAATAAAATCTGAATTCCCTTCTCAGCAAAGAGTAATTCCACAATCCATATATTTTTGGTAGCTTTCCTATATAAGGTGCAGAGCTTTATTTCCTAGACCAATTTTCACTGCCACCTCGAGTTGGGCTCACAGGAGGAAGCAATTCTGCTTCATACAAAAAACTTTTCCCCAAATCTTCAAATGGCACTGAGTGATCCTAAATTCCCTAAAGCCATGGAGGGTGATGCAGCTGCCATGGTGACCTCTCCATGGGACAGTCCCTTCTCATGGCCTTTCCCACCATGGACAACATATTTCAGATCTTCATATCTCTGTGCACAGCTGCCTTTCAGACCAGCTAAAATGTGAAAAATTCATTATTTTCCACAAGAAATGGCTAATTTTTATTGGCTTATTCTGCAGATACCACAGTAGCTTGCTGGTGAAACCAGGCACTGTGTGGACTGCAGTTAAAATACCAATACCTCACAAAGTGAAACCACAGAAAGAAAAATGGGAATTCATTTTCTAAATCAGAAGAGCAATATGGCAGAGCTTCACATCCCGATAGTTTCACATTGTCATTGACAAAGGGTGAAGGGACAAGAGGGTTCACACCCCCAGGACACAGGACAGGCCCCATCCATCCCCTTCTCAGTGCTAATATCAGAGAGCAGCAGCAGCAGCAAGATGGGAGAACTTTAGCTTTGGCTTCCATGCTCTCCTTTGCAGTTTGCTCGGTCCCACGTTAGTGTTTGCACGCCTGCCCACACAGGGAGGGAACATATGCTTTGGATGGGATCCTTTCTTTGAAAAATGTGGTTTGGAAGCAAAAACAAATGTTCAACATTCTCTTAGCAAATACCTCCTCTTAAAAGCCTTTCCTCATCTATCTCATGCAGACACAAGTTAATGCCTGTCCACCACATCTCCGTCAATGGTTGGGTAAAGTGTCCATCAGAGGGACTTCAGAGGGACTGGAGTTATGGGGATCACTGACTTTTCACCCCATTGGCTCAGCAACCTCATTAATTTGGCCTCAATCAAAATATTTCATCTAAAAAAAAAAAAACCCAACACGTTTTACCTCAATATTTCTTAACCACTTCTATTACCGCTCCCAGGATTTTAGACGTCGTTTCGCGATTAAAAAAACCTCTGAAACATTTTGTTTTGGAAGTGTGGAAGCGAAACTTTTTTTAGCCCCTTTTCCAGCCTGCCACGTTGCCATATTTACCACGGTGCTAACAGTTGTCAGAGATTATCTGGCTGAGTCACAGCTTTTATGGGCTCCACTCCTGTCCTAGAGACGCGAAGCAGCTCCTCTGCAGCCCAAGGTTTATGTTGGCATAAGCGAGATCAGAATTCGCCCTTCTGTTTACCATTTAGCTGAATCACCCCATCACAGACCAACTGTCATCTGTCACTCCATACTTTTAATGGTACATTGCACTGATGTTGTCTATTTTTTCCCCCTTCCCAGCAGCCCTGTCACTCTGCTATGTGCTAATCTCTTCTTCCAGGCTTCTGTTGGATCTCTTAATGATGGTGCCACTGCAATTTCTGGAGTTTTTTTTTAAAAAAAAGGAAAAAACTATAAGAGAGACATTGGGGAGCTGGAGGCAGAATCAGATTTGCCCTGTAACTCAGGCTGCAGACTAAACAAGCCTTGGGCTTTTGGAAGTGCCTCCCAAGATATGTTTTATCCATCCAGGCATGGCATTGTCTGGGGAGCAGAGGAACTACCCCTCCTTCCCAACCAGAGTAGGGCTGCAGCTCTCCGACAAAGTTCATCACGGAGAATTAATTAATTCTAGAATCACATTCTCTTCCTCATGCCAGGGCCTTGCTGCCTGTATTCCTACAGCCAGTGAACCAGAAATCTTTTCCCAGTGCTTGGCTTCCTTGGGGCCCGGTGGTGACAGAGCCTGGCTGCTGATTAACCCGTGTGGTGACAAGGGACATGGTGGCCCCAGCAGTGCCTTTGCAGTCTCACAGCCACTCCTCATCCCTGCATGGGGAGGTGCAGCATGAATTCCGTATCCTTTTGGTGCTGGGAGAAACAAAACAAGGAGAGAAACGCCTTGCAAAAGGCATTTTGGCTGTGGGAGGAACTGCCCACCCAGGGCAATAAAAAATATTTCAATGTATTAAGATTATTCCCTGCCCTCCCCAGAGGTGGGGGTGGGGGTGGAGGGAATTGAAGCTGCAATAATATTCAGTGAGTTTTCCTTTTGTATATGGTTGGATTGGTCAGCTAATAATTTTAGCCTGTTATTATTATTATTATCATTATTATTATTTTTGCAAACATCTACGAAAAAATCCTGAGGTTTTCTCGTGGCCTCTCCAAAATTACCCATATGTATGCGAAACAAGCATTAACACTGAGCAGTGAATTTAGCATGAAGTAGCACTTAAACATTGCAGGCAGTGCCTGTGAATATCAACCCTTTTGGGGGTCCCCATGTTTTTGTGTTGGCAAAGGTTTTTCTCCCTGCAAAATGCAAGTTAACAATCGTTCTGATGAGTGCAAGTTCAGGGTGGAAATTGTTTCACTGCTTTGATTGCTGAATGTCTGCAACATGGAGTGTGCAGAACTTGCAGAGGTCCATCTGGTAAGAGAAATAATACTGTGTCATTGCAAAATATGTGTCTGGGTGAGCTTGTATTTCTCTGTGCTCCTTCTTTGTCATGATTCCTCGGTTTAATTTAAATACATGTTTCGCTTCTCTTCATATTTCAGGTTTATTGCAGAGTATGAAAATCAGGAAGCTTTTTGTTCACTTCATACATCTCTTCCAACAAAGCCAGACATCCGAACCCGGCACAGACTCCAGAGTGATTATTGTTACACATGATCTATGGAGCAGATAAATTACAGCTTGATTTTTATAAGGTATATTGAGCCTGCAGGCTTCAGCAGAAACAAAAACAAAACAAAACTCAAAACCTTGGTTTAAGTAGTAATTTGAGGAAATATGACAAACCTGACATGGAAGTCACAGAGCAAATAAATATGCACATCCATCATTTTGTAAAATAATGCCTTCACTAGAGAGACCTCTGCTTGCTGCAGTCTGCAGTGTAAAATTTCTTCATGGTTTGCTGGCCTCAGATCCTGCTGCACAGAGAATCAAGTTAGCTATAGTTGAAAGAAACAATTTTGTGTAAGAAAAACAGTGTTGTGCAGCAAAATAGTGCACATATCAATCATGTGAGGGAAAACTAAGTTGGTTTTAAGACACATTATAATATTCTTGGGATGTTTAGAGGTGTTTTTTTCTTTGCTTGCTAAAATGATTGAAGATTCTTTGCCTTTATTGTAAAATAATCTAGTTCCTAGTAATAAAATCACCCAGTGGTTATTGCAGATAGAAAATCCTACTTCATACAAAATACAACAAAAGGCAGTTTCAGAGTCATCTTCTGAGCACAATCGTTTTGGTGGTGCACTGGAAAGGAATGACACACACAATTCTCCCTTCAGGAGCCAGCTTTTGGTACCTACTCTATTTTTGCAGCTTGCCAATAGCTGGAAGGTTTTGTGTGAAGCTAAAGAACACCTTCAGTGCCCTTTGCATGAGCTCTGCCCCTCTAACAATCCCATCCCTGCGGATTCAGGAGCTGCAGTGATCCCTGAGCTGGAGCTCACAACACAGCAGAGTGTGCCTGCTCAAAGAGGAGGCTGAAGTTTGGGCACTGATGTTGATGTCACCTTTGACAACTGGAGGGTTTTACTCAGAGTTTAGGGGTGAAATCCAACAATTTATGTCAAGCTGATTCTGGATAAAGCATAGAACAGATCCGAAATGCTCCACTCCTGAAGAAATGTCTTCATCAAAGCCACAGCCCTTTTCATGCTCCATTCCTGGTCTAGTGTGTCCTTAGGGTTTTCTCCATCTCCAGGGATGTTTCTAGAGGAGGCAGGATGGAGAGGAGCCAGGTCACCACCAAGATAACCATGCAAAACACAAAATACCCCCAGCCCAGAAAAGGAGCTGCCCCATGCCAGGAGGTGGGTCTGGAGCCTCCCAGACAGCCCAAGACCTGGATCCCCCAGGCCCTGTGCTCTGTCTCCACCACTTTCAGAGACATTCCAGTGCCTGGAAGAGAAGTGGAAGAGCCTTTGAGTGCAAATTCCCAAATGGTCAGATGTGCAAACCACAAATTGAGTGGCTCAGCCACATCAGAACAGCTGTAAATGTGAGGATACACAGAACTGCTGCTGGGTGGATCAGACAGCTCTAAAACCCAAAGGTGGAGTGCCAAAAAGGGAAGGACTTTGGGTTAATAGATCAGGAAGAAGGGCTGAAATCCCTTTTGAGGTGTTGCCCCCTTCATTAGATCTGACCCATGGTTGGGAAGTCTGCAGGAAAAGTGTCTGAAATGGACCATGAATCTGCACCTTCCACCCTTAACCACGAGATTGTCCTACTTGCACAGCAAAGGCAGTGGTCAGAAAAATGAGTCTGAGTTTGACCTCCAAAACAGCTGTTTTGGTCTGATATTGTAGGGTTTGGTACATGGGTGTGATCCTATGATTTGGTCTGATCCTGCAGTTCTTGCTCAGGCAAACCTTACTTGGAACACAGTTTATGTGAAGAGTCCATCATCTGCTTCTCTGTGTGTTCCAAGCTGCATTTTGCAGTTTAAAAGCCAAGTGCATGCTCGCTACTCTTAGCATTGCAAAGCCAAAATAACTGGTTTGTGCTCCATCCATAAAATTGCCAGCTAAATACTCATTCTGGAGTCATTACTCCTGGTGTTTGTCAAGGAAGATGTACAAAGCAGCCAGAACATGTTTAGCATTTCATGCACCAGGCTGAGCTGCAGGAGTGACAGGTTGAAAAATCTTGTTTGGACTCATAGACTGAAACGGTTTAATATAGAAGTCACTGGTGGACTATAAATATGGAAAGCCAGTGTGCCACATTTTTATAGAATCCCATTCTGCATGTCTTTTAAACATATTGGAACTTCAGAGAAGCCATAGATGTTAAACTCACCAATTTTTGCTTTGAACATCTACAATTCTTCAGTGGGTGAACCTTCAGAAACCCAAATGCCTGCGCAAAATACACTTTATCTGAATGTGCACTTAGATTAACTGATCCCACAAAAGCCAACTCTGTTCATTTTGGCCAGGAATTACCCACTTTGCTCACATAATCTCAGCAATTACATGTTCATCTTTTCTTAAATATCAGACCTGTGGTGTGATTTACGTAGTATGTGATCTTTTTACTTAACCTCAAAGATATTAATCTTTATTAAAGGGGATGAGAGGCAAAGAGGGGGAAGAGAAGCCCGTGACAGATACTCTGACAGCTAGGAAAAGTCATTTATAAAGTGAACATCAGTAAACATTAGGAGTGACATATTGATATCAGCAGCCAGGAAACGGATGGCCGAGCTACGATGAGGTATTACACCTTAAATTGTGGCAACCATATTTATTTTTTTCCCAAGGTTGATCTTTTATATTTTTTTAAGAGAAATTTACTATTATGCCTCCTGCTTCCCCTATGGTAAAATGCCAGAAATTTGACTGAGATTTACTTAAAGTGACAGCCATGCCCCATTTTGTCCAAGAAAGATGATTACTAAATGTCACGTCCATCTCCTCTCATGTGGATCACTCATTTGACATGTTCGTGTCTGAGCTTCAGAGCAGTTTGCAGCATGTTTTCTGGTGCTCTGAGGCAATCTGCAATCTTTGTGGTGAAAACGTGAGCTGGCCAAAGGCAGTTCATTAAAATAAATAAATAATGCAGTTGGGATTTGCTGCTCTCCATTCCAAGGGTGTCAGGCCAGAAAAAGGCAGAAAAAGCCCTTACAAAACCAGACCAAGAGCTTATGCTGCTGGTCAGGCTGCCAGAAGGCCATTGCTGGTGGGATGCTCTTGCCATCTCAGCTGAAGTAGAACCACAGCAAAAAGCAAACATTAGCGTTTAAATACCAAAAATAATGGTGTAAAATTCACCTTTTTTTTTTTCTTTTTTCTTTTTTCTTTTTTTAGGAATCAGTGAAATGGCACAATCTGAAGCAGGGCAGAGTGTGGGTTTTCCCACTTTGCTGCAGGACCCCACTTTGCTGAATTCCTGGAGGGAGAGATGCAAAACCCATCTGGATGCAAGGGAACCATCAGCATGAGCTCCTGAGGTGGGGAGTCCATTTAAATCTCCTTTGTTGAGCCTCAGAAGTGACCCAAGCAAAGCGAAATGGAAAGCCAGGCAGAAAGGCTTTTTGCACAAAATGGAACAGTAGTCATGAATAATTAATAGTTTCTACCTTCTTTGCCATTTTAACTTGTCTTTCCCAGTACTTATTGCCTTCCAGTCCAGAAATGTGTCTGTAGATTAATTCATGCATGTTTTGCAGCAGCAAGTCAAGAATTAAGGTGTGTGCTGGAGATACAACCTCCCACCAGACCCAGCCTGATTCAGCAGTCTCCCAGCCAGAGCCAGGGAATGCTTTCACACACATCCAGGCTCTGGGATCCTCCTAGCAAGGCCAAGAGCTTTTTTCCCATCCTCTTTTAAAAATTTCTAGCAGTCTTGTTCAAATGCAGAAGTTAATAATAACAGAAAGAGCTTAAGTTCTGAATGCAAGGACGTAAATACATGTAATGAGAAGGACACACTTTTGGTTTGTTCCAGCACTACAAATTCACAGATTGCTATATATTTAAGAATTTTGAGGTGCAAGCATTCAATATTGACAATATTGAGTCCTGCCTTATCCTGCTGACAGCTCTGTGCTCTCAGTGCAGCCACACCCTTGGTCATGTTGGTGTCCTCAGCCAATCTAAGGGCAGCTCCATCAAATCCCAAGTTTTTCCTCCCAGACATTCCCTTTGATGCCCAGCTGCCAGCTCCCATGTGGGCACTCACCTCAGACACAGTTTAACTCCCAGAAAACTTGCAGGAGCAGCAAAACCAGCTCCAAATGCATCCTAGGTAATAAGAGGGTTTTTTTTTTCTTAGTGTATGGTGGAAGATTAAAGCCATTCTAAATGAAAGTAGAGTGTGTAACTGGGTACAAGATTTCTAAATAGGTGGCACATGTCAGCAGGCATTACAAGAGTGTCTTTAGGTGAGCCTTTGATATAGACTGCTGAATAGTTTAGGCAGAGAGTTGCAACCATGTGAGAGTTTCGCTGCCTTGATTTGTTTTCCAGCTAAAATAAATCTGAATAGAATAGACTTAAATTACCTGTGATTTTTCTGTCTTTAAAAGGACACATAAAAGCTCACAAGATCGCTGAGCTCCCCGGGAAAAGAAAAAAAAAAAAAAAGGAGTGGGAAAAAGAAACCAGGAAAACCATGAAAGATTCATTTTAATGGAATCCAGGTTTGGCTGTTTCATATTTAATAATGTTTAATATTTCATTTACTACTGGGGACTCACCTTTTTCAGAAGAATGTAAGATTCAAGGCACTATTGTGCATTAAGATTTTATGTCTGACTGTAGCAATATTATAAGGGCTGGCATTGGAGCTGCTCAAGCCGTATGCAGAAAGCCTGGAAGCAACAAGGTTTCTTTCTTTTTTCCTTCAGCCAAAATAGGAGCTGAAGCCCCAGAAAGTGGTGGGGTAGAGCTGTGAATCCTAGCAACAGGCAGGGAAAGAACTGTATGTTTCTTCACGTCCTCCAAGTGTTGGTGCCTTCTGGTACATCATTGACAGCAAGAAACAGAGACCATGGAAAGGCCCTTCTTGCTGATGCATCAAGAAAGGGCACTTTTTTTTTTTTCCAGTGGGATGGGTGAGTTATTGCAGTTTGGGGGGAAAAACAAGCAAAGCAAAACATCAGAGTTCATGCTGTTGTTGCTGTTGCTCTTCCCTTCATCACAAGGCATTGCCTTTTGGTGAGGGGTTGGTTTTTTTTAATTTTCTGTTCTCTTAGTCTTTTTTTAAGCCCTTCTCAGTGATAATGTGGGCTTTTCTTTTTAAGTGAATTATGAAAATTTGCACTCAAAAGTGTGAGCATCGGGTTGTGCCAGAAAAATCCATCATTCTGTGGCCTGCAATGAAATCATGGGTGATAAAAGCTACCACCCATGTTCTGCAGAAAGGGAACTGAAACCAGAGCACATTTCCTGGAAGAGGAGGCTCCTCTGAAATATGCAGCAGTCTTGTCTTGCCAATATTAAACTAGCTTTTCTTCCTAGAGAGCCTGTCAATACAGGCTGACCTCTCTCTGTGGATATTCTTCAGAGCCTGAAGCACTCACATAAATCTAAAACAGCTCCCCAGTCCCACCCTAGGAAGGTTTTCAGTCAAAGAAAACATCACAGAGCTTGGGACAAAGAGCAAGGTGGCATTTCAGACTCCTTGGTCCCATTGCTGTGCTCAGAAAGTCACCATTTCCCAGCTGATGCCAGTTTGTGTGGCTTTGCCCCCAGTTTTGCTCTTGGGAGAAGCTTGCAGACTCCTAGGAGCTTTGCCTGGATGTAAAGTGTGGGAAGAGAGGAGTGGAGAAGAGCTGAGATGGAGAGCATTTCTTTGTGTAACATGGCCTGCTGCTTCTGCTAAAAGATTAATTTTGTGGAAAGCAGCACTGGTGGGTTGTTGCCTTGGACTGGACCAGCTGCTGCAGAGATGGAGCTCAGCCCCAGACAGAAGGTTGCAGCAGAAGAGAAGGATTTGGCTCCCAACTCCCACCAAAGATGAAGAAGGGTCCCATAAGCCCTCCTGAGGGGGACCCTGCTTAAAATGCACTCCTTCCCTGGAGCAGAAAATCCCTTCAAGATTTTCTAAAAAGATTTCTTGCCAGGAAAGGGGAAGCTTTTTTTTTTTTCGGGTTTTTTTTTTTTTTCGGTTTTTTTTATTATTATTATTAGGGGTTTTTTGCTAGCAATTTCAGTCTCAGATCTCACTGAAGGGCTCTGGCATTTGCATAACTTCCCACGGAAACTGAATCAATGTTTGACATCATGGAACAGAATCTCAGGCGTGATTTAACATTAGTAAGCCACCAGTCATCAGCACACTGTCATTCCCCTATAGCTGACATCTTAATAGAGCCAACCTCATGCACACACATGTTCACCAGCAGAAAATTCTTCTGCTCTGGCCATGCAGGAGATTTTTTTTAAACATGGGCTTGCACATGTGAACATCCAAAAGACACTGGTCCAATATGATCAATTTTCAGGGCTCAAAATGCATTTTCCTTTTAGGTAAGAAGGCAATTTTAAGTCCTCTTAAATAATTGAAGATACTCCTGATACAATCAAAAGTCAAGCTCCCCAAGATGAAAATGTCTAGATGATGAATAAGTTAATGGAACTAAAATCCCAGTCGTGGCTGATTAGAGGACCAGGAGAGTTTATCAGAGATGGGAATGTACAAGTCCAGTCACAGCCTGACCTTGTAACGAATGAGAGCTGAAAAGCAATTAATTGAGAAATTATCAGGGAAAAGCGAAGTTGTATGGTTGGTTAGCTAAAGCAATATGTCAATGGGCCAGGGATTGATTTGCCTGGAATACCTCAAGGTCTCTGTTCTGATGATTCAGGACTTGAAGGAACTGGCCCGAGCCAAGCAATAAAAATAAAACAGGGTCAGGGGAGGGAGTCATCAGTCAGCACGGTGGATCACTGTTCATGTATTATTTAGCTGGTAGTTAAGGGAAGTTATCAAACAAGAGCAGACTTTAAACCCAAGTTTTTTTCCCTGTAGGAGGGGAAATGAAGGGAGGGAAAAGAAGATGTTCCATTGTGCCAACGCTCACTGTCCTTCCACCTTCCCACATCCTACACATTTGGGAAAGTCTTGGTGGGACCAAGGCTTGTTCATGTTGATCTGAGCTGCAAAATGTGTCTGCAAACACAGTTCTGCTCCTTCAAAGATGGATATAAAACACCCTGAATGAGAATGTAGTACCCTGTAGCTTGGGAGGGCAGCAAAGCAAATGAAAACAGAAAAAAAATAATATATAAAGTCTTCTAGAAAGATCAGTGGGTTGGGTGAGAATAGCTGTGTCTTGTCTTGTGACAATTCACTAAATAACACTAAACTATGTCTCTCTGTTGCTGAAAAAGGGATAAAACCCCCACAGAACCAGCCACCACATGTTTTATGGCAGGATCAGGGCCTCAGATACCACAGGTTGTTCCTTTTTGAGATCACGATCCTGAGATGCTGCAGAAAACAATTTTGATGGAAAACTGCAGCTAGCTTTCCCATCAGGACAACGCTTTGAGTTCTGTTTTTTGTAAAGAAAGATTTCCTAAACATTTCAGCTTTAATATTGAGTCTTTTTTGTCACATCCCCCACTAATCAAAGTTAGAACAAAGCTGTGATTTTAGCTTGTTATATTTCAAGACGTAACAAATACAAGAAACTCCAATATTTCACTGCAAATAGCCATTGCTGATGCAAAAACAGGTTTCTAGAAGGAAATTCCAGCAGCAGCTGTGAGATAAAAGAACAGCTTTATCCCACTGCCTATGGACACATCTCGACACATTTCTGGGACTCACAGCATGTCACGCTCCATGTAATGCATTTTCCATTTGTCCTGACCTGAGAGCTTCGCATTCAAGGAGCAGATCCCCCAAGTGAATTCATCAGGAGGAATAATAACCAATGCACAGGCATGGACTGCTGGGCCAGCAGATCCATCCTGCAGTTGTCAGTGTGCTGAAATTCAGGGTAGCACAAATGCAGCTTCCTTTGCTTAAGGACCAGAAGGACGCAGCAAAATTTTCCTTTTTGGAGAGATTCCTTTTTGGGATTGCATCATTCCTCTCCTCTGAGGCCAGGCTGCTGCACAGTCTCAGCACAGCATCTGGGAGTTTAGGAGGTGGTGGTGGAGGTGCTGGAATATCCCAGCACTAATCACCTATTATCACCTTATGCTGATTATCGAAGCTGATTGCAAATGAATCCTCTTTGGAGCAGGTCCTTGGCTGCTCTGCAAAGTGCACGAGGTGCTGCTGGTGCAAACACAAACACCCCAGGAGAATCAGTGGAATCCCAAATGTGACCTCACGCTGCACGTGGGAGATAGCTGGGTATTAGCACTGGGACAAAATAAAGTCAGGTTTTTCTGATAGGAATCAGGAAATCTTTTTTTTGAGCATCCTACTCTGCAAAAGGTGTGCTGGACTGCACTCTGATCTCATGCAGCTGGGGGAAATTCAGACATTTGGCCTTTTTTATCTTCTTTACTGTTTTCAATGGCAGTCAAAGACTTTCAGTATAAAGGCTGCAATGCTTTAAGGTTGTCACAACGTGGAAGGGCAGGAAAATGCCCAGTCTGGAGTCTGACACAGTTTCCATTCTAAGTTAAATGAAGAAAGCCCAGCAAAGGTATGAAGCAGTTCACACCAGCAGTACTTTTGTGCAGTAATATTGGGGTGAACTTTTGTGAGCCTGAGCCCACCCAGGGAGGGAGAGATGCTCAGGGACTACTGACCCATATCCACCACTCCAAAGAAGTGGGATGTGTTCCCAGCTCTCCCACACATTTCTCACACAGGTTCAGCCAAACCATTCAGCTCCTCTTTTTCCTCCACGTCTTGTTAAATATGGAATCATCCTATTTTCACCTCCAGCATCTGCAAAAGCCCGGAGGGTGGGTGGGATGGCAATCCCAGTCAACCACTGCAGTGGGGTGTCTGGGACCACTGGTGAATCTGTCCCCCATCATTGCAACAGCAAATTTATTTATATTTGTGACTCTCTGAGGAGAAGGAAATCATTCCAGCAGGTAGGCTCTAGGTGTCTAGGGTTCAAAATATTTTGTACTGGCCTCAAAAAGAGCCTGGTATGAGAGACAGGTTTTGTTACATCTCCACATCCCCCATTTGGGCTGGTTGCTGTTGTTGCAAAGGGTTAACAGACACTGCAAAACATTTCTAGGATGAAGTGTGAAGATTTAGTGTACTGAATTAATTCTTAAATTAGAACAGGGGATTTGCACATGATTTCTAAGGGAAATTATCTTCTGGGTAAAAATTAATACAGGAGATGTTTCAACATCTGGGATGGCATTATTATGAGCAATGATTACCCAGACATTGCCAAAAGAAAGAGATCACAGTAAACTCTTTCTGTTCCCAACCAAAGTAAGCTCCTCACCCTGAAGGGAGGAGAATATTTGCAGAGCCTTGGCTTATTTGGAAATGCACAAGAGAATTCTATATGAAAAAAAATAAAAGTTGCCTGCTTTGCTGATGGATGGCTGGGAAACAGAACTGCAGGCAGGGAAGGTTCTCTTTGCAGGTGGGCTCTGGGCTGCCTCCCTCTCCTCTGAGCTCCTCATCAAAAAAAGGTGCTTAATGCAGGGCTGCAGCTGTCCAGGTGCTCAATGTTGGGAGGTTAAAGAGGAAACACACAGGCAGATGTGACCTGGAAAACCTCCAAAAGGGAGGTTCGTCCCTCTGCTCCCCACCCAGACATCACAGCACTCATCCAAATGCCTCATCCTCCTCCAGCCTTTAGAGGGATGACTTTTCCCTGGCGAAATTTTAAATAGGGCAGAGAGTGAAGCCAAAGCAAGACCTGCGTCAAAACAATCACACCCCAGGAGGAGCTCATCAATATTTATTTTCCTTCAGTGTATTTCATTTTGTCAGGAAAAGAGGAGGGTGCTTGAGTGGGAAAAGGAGAGCAGTGGCACAGTGCTCCCTTCGCAGGGAAAAACACCCATGTTTAATTTAAAAGGGCATAAATATAAGAGAAATGCCTCTTTACTTTCGTGTTAGTGGCTGGCTATTAAATTACATCACAAGTGCTATGTGTGGGACCAGGAGAGTGCATGGTTATTTCTGTCTGCTAAACCAGAGTGCAAGTCTCAGCGTAATTACTTTGGATCCAAGTGTAATTACCAACTGATCTGCAGGAACATCCGCAGCAGTGACATCCATCCCAGGCAGCCTTAGAGCCTGATGATAACACAGCATCATTAACACAGCTTAGCACTTCCCTCCATGGCTACAGGCCATGGTTTTCCTGCAGAAAGGGCTCCAGGTTCAGGATTGCTCAGGAGTCACCTGAGATGCTGCCCAGGGCTGTGTGTGCAGGGGGTGTGAGCAAATCAGTGCAGACAAGAGCAAACATGATATCCTAATCATGGGAAATTAGGCTGGGATGGACTTTTTTCCAAGAGAGGTCTCCTAGTTCAGGTATTTCTGCAAGCTGCCTTTTTTCCCCCCAAAAGAATAAGAAGGACCACATTTTTGTTTAGCTTTCTTCTGTTTTACTCTCCTTTACTGTGACAGCATCATGCTCAGATTTTGGAATATTTTCTCTAGAGTTCACACCTCATCTGTCTCCTTTTGGAAGGCTGTGGGTATAGGGATTTTCTTTTCTTTATTCTATATCTTCTCCTTTTTTTTTCCCCAATGCTGCAAGCATCAGAGTAAACAACTTGTTTATTTTGGTGGTCTTGGAAGCTTTCTCTACACCTCCAAGAAGGTCAGAGAAATGATTCAGGAAGAGAAAAGGAGAAAAAAAAATCCTCCCTTCTTTTCATAATTGCCTGGATTTTTACCTTCTTAGTGCTATGGCGTTGCAAAGACAATGCAAGAGACCAGTGCAGAAATGAAGATGCACAAAAGAAATATAAAATGGAATTTTTTTATGTTGTTGTTCTCAAGTGCCTTTAGTTGTGTCCATTGTAGCTCATAAACACAAACAAATGAAAAGATAAAAAACCACAACTTGACATAATTTCCCGTACAAAGTACAGAACCCAAGATTATACAAATAAGCAAGAAAATATCTCCCAGCTCCTGTGGGTAACAATATATTTGCTCCCAGCTCAGGGTCAGTGATGGTGAAGTGAGATTGACAGGGCAACTAACCCCTGAAGGAGCTTTTCCATTTTGGTCAGTCCTGCTAAGCCCTGCTTGCTTCTTTGAATGAGCTCAGTTGCACAGAGAGATCTCTTTTTCCCCCCTAATTTTGCTTATGCATTGCTTTTATCTGAGCAGCTCTGCAGATGTCACTCAGACACATTTTGTTTTGAGTTACATCAGTGTAAATCACAACTGATCCAGTGAACTCAGAGATGCCCTCCTTGCAGTGAGATCTGTGACACCAAGAGTTTGGTGCCACGGTATTGTGACAGCTCAAAGCCCCTCCACGAGGAAACAAAGTCAGGCTCAGCTCTGTCCTGGAACACATTACAAAGCATGTTTGTTACTGCACAGAAAGACAGCATTTGCCTTGGCTGTGAACAAGAAACCCAGATCTGTAACAGCTAAGATTTCCTCTCTACCATTTATCCAATGAGCTTCCCAATCCTCTTGCGCAGATACCCTGCTGCTAACATAGCAGTCAAGATCAGAGCACTTAATCAATCATTCACTGAGGACAAATATGCGTAATCTAAATTAGAACAAACCCAGGCATATTTTATATGACAGCCGTACAGATTTTTAAGAAAAAGCATTGGCAAGAAAATTGCATGAGAACAAAATTGTCTTGTGTTTATGCTTAAAGTGGTAGATTTCCCAAAAGCTTCTGTGGCACTAGGTAGCCTTGAATACACAGGGGCAAAATTCTGCTTTCACTGCTTTCACTTCCACATTTTCATCAATAAACCAGGGATGCATTTGGCCCCTCTGGCTCTGAAGCAGAAATCCTGCTGCAGACCTCAGTATGATGTAGAGTCCTTCTTAAAAACCTTTCATATTTTATGATCACTGTCGATTCTCTTATGATCAGTGTTGGTTCAGGCTTTCATGAATCAAAAATCAGCTCGTGGAACGCATCTTAGAGCAACCTATTTGTCTGCAGGTAGCAAAGGGAAGTGGTGCTTTGAAGAATAAACCCCTCTGCCTTCTGAACGAAGCTCAGGCTGCACGGGAGGCTGGAGCAACTTACAGCTTCTATTCAGGCTCCACTCTGGGCATGCTGGGTGACCTTGTGTTCTCCTATTTTCCTCAGGGGGAGATATTATTTATCCCTGATAATAAAACACAGGATTCCTCAACTACGACTCATGGTTTAATCTATTGTGTCAACTCGCACGAGCTCCCTTGGAAAAAAAAGAAAAATAAGAGGCAATAAAAGGAGTGAAAAATGAAGCATCTTTAACTGAAGCCATACAACTTTCATGTGAGGTCAGGCCCACATTGCCCTGGCTCTGCAGGATGGGGATCTCCAGAGAGGAGCAGCCCAGGAATGGCCTTGGAGAGTGGATGGCAACTCCTGCACAGCCCACAGTGCCCATCAGGCTTGGAGACATTTTGGGTACAAACCCAGCAAGCAGCAAGAAGGCTTGAGCCCAGCCAAGCCTCTAGCAGGGCAGGCAGCAGTGCCTCCTGAAAGGAGGAATTCTGAGAAAATGCTGGAATTATCTGTGCAAACATCCCTTTCCCACTCACCTCTGCAGACTGGTCTCCAAAGAGTAGCTCTGTTGAAGTTCTGTCTCTGCTTCTCCAGAAGGAGCAAATGCTCCCACAAAAGTTCACACATCACCAAACATCCTATGAAGACTGAATTTCAGTTTATTGCCACATCTTGGGACTTTTAAGTGTGCATTTCAGTCCCTGCATGAAAGCAGGTCTGATCCAGAGTGCAGCAGGGCTCGTTTGCTCTCTTCTGATTTGGTTTTGGGGAGACCTGTGAGATTTTCTAGGGACAACTGTCAAATTCTTCTCCCAGTCAGCTTGCTGAGGTGAGGCATTGCTGTCAGCACTGTTGGCATGGGCAGGATTAATCAAATTTGTCAAGGAGATGTTGGTAGAGTCAATGGCCTCCTACTGCAATTAAAGGCAATGGGAAATACCCATTCCCAGAAAAGTCTGGGAAAAGCAATACAGAGGACTTTGGGGAACTTTATCTTGGTTGTCCAAGCAGGAATTTGTATGCCTACTTGCTCAGTTTTGCCTTCAGAGGTCATATATGGATTTTACCATATCCCTAAGCAGGAGAGATTAGTCTCATCTTCAAAGATCAAATCTGAATGTGAAGCTTCTTTATGCTTAAGGACAAGACAGAGGCTCTGCAGGTACCAGCAACCTGGAAGCAGGATTCCCACTTTTCACCATCCATACCATTACCAGAAATCACTTTGCATTACATTTTAAACTTAGATGCTCAGTTAACTGCTGCACAGATCCCTGCTAGGGTGCTCAGTCCATGGCCTGGCTTATTTTTTTAAACTTAGCTTTATTTTTTTTTTTTAACATTTCAAGTTTTGACTCAGTCCCTTGCCTGGGAGGCTGCTGTGTGAAGATGCATGAGGATGGGCTGGAGCAAACTGAGGCCCCAAATATGAGCATTTTTCCCTTAACCTTCCCACACCATTGGGAATAATAATTCCTCGCAGGGCTGTTGCACAGCTTGATTCATTAAGGCTTATGAAGTGCTTTTAGCTCCTGCACTGGAAAGCTCTGTGCAAGTTATTTTGGACTGCTCAGGTGTTAGGAGGAGAGGCACTGCAGAAAGAATACAAATAAATCAAGAGAAACTGCCCCTTCCTTCCATGCATCCCCTGCCCCCCACTGTTCTCCATCACTGTTGGTGTCAAACAGTTAATTTACAAGCCCAGCACTTTACAAAGCCCCTGCAGCACCAACTGTCCCTTTCTCATGCAACATCAGCTCCTCCAAACAGCCAGCTGAGTCTCCGGGGTCAGCTTGCTCCTGCCCTTCCCAAGGCAACTTCAGCCTCTCTCCGGAACCTCCTGGCTATTTATTTTTGGACAGTCAGATCCAGCATCACCTCCCCTGCAGCAGGATGCACTGGAATAAACCTGGGGTGCAGGTGGCTGCTCTGAAATGTGCCACGTGCCTGGCCCAGGAGGGGACATTGGACTGGGGAAGGTGACCCAGATATCCCACCCAGCCCACCACCCATGAGAGCATCCCCACACCCTGCAGGGCACACTCAGCCTGGCAGGACAATCCAGGGGAGCCATGGGCAAAGGAACTGCCTCCTGGCTGGGGAAGGTGAAGGCTTTGGATCTCTCACATGGCTTTTTCCCCCTCCCTCCCTCTCTCAGTCTCCCTCCCCTCCTCCAGTCTGTTGCACAGGAGCTGTCGGCCATGCTGTTCCAGTTCAGGGGCTCCTGCAACAGAAAAGATCAGCTGTTGGAGAACCCATGGAAAGCCCTGGGGGAGAGCCATGGCCGCAAGGTAATCAGCAGGCAAAGTTATTACCATTATGCTGCTAATTAATTCCCAGCTCATTACGTTTCCTGTGGCTAATTTGTACTCGCCGCTGATTTGATTAAACTCATCTCTATGCTAATAAATGTGTTTTCCATTTGTTTTAGCGACTGTAGGAAGAGAGCCCGGTATTTACATATTTTGACGTTTATCAAATAAAACGCGGCGCCTGAATTAATTCTGCTCTGATTTATAAGTGGAGGGGGGAGGAAGGGGAGCTGAGGGGATGCTGAGGGTCAGGCGTGCATCACGTGCGATGGCAGAGCGAGCCAGGGGGGCTGTGGTGCTCCTCACATTTCATCCTCCCCAGTCCCATCCTGCCCAGGGATGCTCCTGCAAGGCGTCCTCCACCTCCCTGCTATTTATTTCCCCTTCCCAGCTAAGTTTTGGGACGTGAGGCTTTGATTTGTAGGAACATCGCACGGTTCAGCGACACCTCGTCAGGTGGATTTCTCTTTGTCTTTCAGAAATTGCTCTAAATGAAGATGAGGTTTACACTGCAGCACCTCATTATAAGCAGTGACTGTGTTTCCCAGTCCTGTTCATCAGGACTCGCTACAGTAATATCAGACAGCTTGAATTTCTGATCAGGGGGAGGAACAGACACCTTGCAGTGCACACAGGTTTATTTTAGGGATGTGTTTTGTCCTCTCTGCCCCTGGTAACTTGCAGGGTAGGAAGGTCTGGTTGGCCCTCCAGCATCTGCCTTCTAGACCCAAGACTAAGTCTTCAGGGCAGATCTTCTGCAAGCAAAACTCCACTCAAAACAGTTAACTGCTGCAGTATCAGTCTCCTCTTCATCTGGGGTAAATCCTAGCAGAAAAACACACTGAGAGCATCAGTGTTAACATCACTCAGGGCCTGTGACATCCAGCCTTTCCTTTTCCCAGGAAAACTGGCAATTGTCACCAAGCACATCCCCTCTCTACATGTGTGTTCATGCGTGTCATGTTCTGTTGGTGCATGTGTGTGTCACAGGATGGAGGCCACAGCCTGGCAGGAAGCATGGACTGGGGTGGGCTGAGATGGGAGCAAGACAGGGAAAAGATGCTGGAAAAGGAACAGGGGCTCAGCAGGGATGCCTGGGAATCCAGGGAGATCTAACCCATCCCAGTCCTGTTTCCTTGTTTTATCTGGAAGTTTGGCTCAACCCAAGAGGGGTTTGTTTTCCCTCTCCATGCCCACTGCAGGCTGGATTCTCTGGTTTCTCCCCCAGGTGCTTGCAGGTGACACCAGTGGCCCCAGGGCAGCCCACAGCTTCCTTTCACACTCCCAGTAAAGTTTCCCAGTAAAGAGGAGCCCCAGCGATGCCACTTCTCACTCTGTCAGTGAGACACCTTCCACCACCGCCGCTTCACCCCAGGCAATCTGAAACAGCTTCATTGCTTAAGTAACAATTAGCAGCCCTGTCTTTTGGGAGTGCTGCTGGAGCTCTGTGCATCCCCTGCTCTGCAGCCTGCGTGCTCCTGCCGTGTCACTGAGCTGTGGGCATCCCCAGCTCCCGCCACCCCTCATCCTGACCCACAGGAGGGTGGGGATGGACAGCACAGTGCCACCAGCCCAGCCCCAGCCCGGCCAGAGCCCTGCTGATGTTTTCTCTCCTTGCCACTCTCTCCAAGGCCACCCAGACACTCTGATGCTGCCCAGGGTGTCCCACTGGCAGTGCAGCACAGGTCCCTCACAGGGCTGATCCAGCTGTGCTGCCAGGGCATGGCAGGAGGTTTTGAGGGCTGTTTTTAAAACAGGTGCTCAAAGAGGAGCTGGCAGAGCCCTGTCTGGCCTGGCTCCATGCTCAGCTCCAGGCTGACGCATCCAGGGGATGCCTGACCTGGAGCAGCGCCTTGGCCACACACCCAAAATCCCAGGAGTTCTGCAGCATTGTCTCAGCATCCCTACAACAACCAGCTAAGCCACGCCGTGGTGGATTGCTGGACTTTTCTCTTCCTACAAAACCTTTCAAGCCTTTGCAAAAGCGGGAAGTGTTACGGACAAAAAACCCGCCTTGTTTCGCATTAACAGCCTTTGCTTTTCCTGGCGAAGGTGGGACAATAGCCACACGCTGCATGGTATCAGTGTCACAAAGAACAGAACCAAAAGGCTTCAGCTCAGGACAAATAAAAGTAACATTGATTCCTTTTTATTTTTCCCTTTTTTTTTTTTTTTTTTTCCAGCTGGTATCAATACATTAAACAACCACGCTGGAAAAGTGAAATTGATTCAAGGCCTTCAGTGCTCCCTGCCAAAAAAGCCTCCTGCAAGGATCTATTCTGTATTGAATTACAGTCTGGAAAAGTTCAATAGGTTATTGTACAAACAGAGAGCAAAAGCCCGTCAACAATGGAGCCAAAGTGATTGTGCAGCTCCTTTGTGCTTGCCAGCCCCGCGCCCCTCACCAGCTCGGATGTTAAATCAGTTTAATTAAAATGGTGGGCTTCAAATGCCTCGCATTTTTTTAATGCATGTCCCTGTGTAAAGACATGTAGGCTGAGGTTTAAAGCCGCCTGCCTGCACTGACAGCCCCTCCATCCCTTTCTTGCTCCTCAAACTGCAGCAGGTTTTTACAGCTGCTGAGCACTTTGGGCAGATGCTGGGGCTGAGCAGCACCATCAGCCCTGTCTGGAGCAGCTCCAGGTCTGAGCAGCCTGTGCTTCGGCCCTTTGCAGGCTGGAGCTGTGCTCTGGGGCTCTGTGGGACCCTATGTCCTCCCCAAAGGGTCTGGGTGCTCCCCAGGAAGCAGCAGGGTGAGGTCCCCAGTCCTGCAGCAGGTTTGTCACAGGTCCCACAGGGTCTCCTCCTCCAAGAAGGTGGGAGGCACTCGTGAGCTACATCAGGGTTTCTAAACCCCCCTCTCCATCTCTAATTAAGATTCAAATTGAGTATAGAAATCATGTGTAAGTAAGATGCTAATTATTAAAGTCATTGATCTCCCAGACAATAAAGTAGCCTTGCTTTTCTGGCCCTGCCCATGTTTTGAGGCAGCTCTGAGCCCTCACCATCATAAATACCTGGGATATCTGGAATCCACACTGCAGAAGTGTGAAAATGATTGATTTTGTGGAGAGGTGAAGTCTCCATCGTGCTCTGAACAAAACCTCTACCCCAGCCCCAGACAATGCTGGCAGCATGTCTGGCTGTCTTGATAGCTCAGCTCCTTGCAATGACCACTAAACTCTGGTCCCCCACCTCACTGGACATCTGCTTCTGCTTTGTCCATCCTGCACCAGTGCATTTCTTTTCCTTTTGAAGGAAGGGGGATTTACTTCTTTGTGCACTTAGTAGCTTCTTGCCCCCAAACTGGGCAACCTTGGTGGCTAAATAACCTATCTAGGAGCTACAGGGGTTGGGGGAAAGGTGCTCTTAGTTTGAAAAAATATGAAAGAACGGCTGGAAAATTACAGGGAGGGAAAATAATATGGAAAGCTGAGTAAAACCAGTATGGGGCCAGGCTGGAAAGTGGGGGCAAAGCCACAGGGCTGGGGGGATGAAGGTGGCCAGTGCTTTAGTGGCCACAGCAAGCACAGACTCACAAAGAAGAAAAGGCTTGGGCTGCAGAAGAGAGGAATGCTAGCCTGGAAACACAGAGTGCAGCACCACACTGCACCAAAACGCTGGAATTAACATCAAAGCAGTCCTGGAGCAAATGAGATTACGGTATGCATGTTAATGAGGCAGCAGCACTAATCAGCCAGGATGCCTCGCTGGGAGGGCTGCAGTGCCAACTTGTGATTTTTGTTGTCAGGCTGGACCCAGCTTCCATTTGGAGTGAAGATTTTGTTTGGTTTTAAAAGCATCAGTATTTTTGTGGGGTTTCAGGCAATCTCAGATTTGATTTGATTTCTTCAAGTAGATGTCTGGCCCTTCAGGGTACAGAGAAGAACTTGGAAATGGGATTGAAGTGGTCCCCAGGGCCAAACTGAAAACCACTCCAAAGCCAAGGAGCAGATGAAAGTTGCCCAAAATGCATTTTGCTCTATTTTAAAACGTCGTTATTTTTAAGCCAATCTCGCCAGTTTGCAGGGCTGAGTGCACGGCTTTGCACACAAAATGCAGTGTATTTGTGTGCCAAGCTTTCCTGAGGAACACGAAGCCACTCAAGATGTGAGAGGTCCAGTCCTGCTCTCACTCACAGTGGGCTTTTCCCCAGTGCCACAATGCTGATGTCATGGTTATACTTCCCCATTAAGCTCCAAAACTGGAGCTTTTTAATGTCAAGAGCCCTCAAAAAAGCACTTGCATGGGAGATATGTGGCTTCAGGCAAAAAGCTGTAAAAAGGGCAGCCCTTCCCAAGGGAGGCTTAGCTGGGCTGGGGAAAGGGCTGGCAGGAAGGTGAGGGTGAGGATGGAATCCTGAGGATGGAATCCTGAGGAAGGAAGAATTGAGGTAAGGAAGGGCAGATAAGCTGCTCACAAGAATTAAAAGGGCAGGACCCACAGCAGAGCACAGACACAAGCCCTGACTCTGCCTGGAGCCTTCAGTGCTCCCAGAGGCCAGGCAGCAGATTCAGCTTGGTCAGGGCAGCTTTGCAGCAGGGTGAGGAAAAGGGAAGCCTTTCTGGGGTTTTTCACCTGTCTCTGTAGCAAAATAACCCCTTGGGGGTCAGAGGAACGTGGAGGAACAGCCACACCAGGGTGTGGGAATGCTGCAGTATGTGCTGCAAAGGTACAAACTGCTCTGAGGATCAGCCCCAGCCTCTCAGGGTCCATCTCAAGCACTTTTTATAGAAAATGCCATTCTGATAAGGATAAGGTTTCTACAAGGAAACCA
This sequence comes from Lichenostomus cassidix, assembly GCF_008360975.1. NCBI lineage: Eukaryota > Metazoa > Chordata > Aves > Passeriformes > Meliphagidae > Lichenostomus > Lichenostomus cassidix. The sequence continues at coordinate 5,484,773 of NC_139500.1, read as the reverse complement.
CTCTTGTTTTGATCTGTTTTTCAAACAGCCTTTCTTCTTGATTGGAGAAATTGGCTTAAATGAGTCTCTCCCTTTTCCTAAGCAAGCCTGCAATTCACTTCTGCTTCCTTCTCTTTTCACCGATAATCTCGTTTGCTGAAATTGTGAATAAAACAGAATTTGAGACACTTGAGTGTTTGCAGAGCAGAACAACATGTTTTACGTCTCTTCTGCAGGTGGCTCTGAGCAAGGCACAACAGGGGCTGCCAGAAGAGCTGATCCTCTTGTCCAGCCCTGAGAAAACATTTCTTTTTGCTTCCTGGAGAGCAAGGATGTGGCTCAGCTCATGGAAAACTTTCCCTGCCTCACTGCAGAGGTGCTGCAGGGATGGGCTGCATCTATCCAGGGCACAGATCTGGGCAGAGCAGTGGTGGAATGGGGAAAGAACCAAACAGGCTGAGAAGGTGCAGATGTACCTCCCTTCTGCCACAGATTTCCATGGCTGGGAAAAGAAGCTGTTCAGCAGCGCTTTCCATGCCAGGGAGATCATTAGCAAATTAATCATTTACTAATTAAACGGCATGATACCCATGTAAAGGGAGTGTGATTGCCCTCTTTTATAAGTCAGGGAACTAAGTGGCATTTCTGATTTTAGACCAAATTTGCCCTTCTGGCAACACCAGAGTTTTGTTCCGTGGCCAAAGGAGGTTCTTTAGAGCACCCAACTCTGCACCCTGACATGCACCATCTCAGGCTGCTGTTGGAAATGCTGGAGGCTTGGCTGCTTTCATTCCATGACCTTTCCAGGCTAGGGAATGGGTCTGCATCCTTGCTGGGCATCCCAAAGGCTTTCTGGGTGCACAAACACCCTTCACCACCCCTCCAGATGAAGACAAAAATTATCCAGAGTCAGGAGAAATGACCATAACGAGACCCAAAGTCTAATCTGCTTCTTTTTACTCTCCTGATTTTATTTGGATCATATGTGCAAAATTAACCTCCTGCTTTATCCCAAATGAGAGCCCCTGGCAACAGGTTTCATCTGCAGCATATGAGTACACACGTATTTTGAAAGTGAGAAGGAGTGAAATTGGGCAGGCAGAGCAGTGGCAGTGATGTTGATGAAACCCATGGAAGCACCTCCCTCATTGCATATTGGAAGCAACTCTTTGGGATGAAAGAAAATCTATAATTGAAAATTTATCATTGAAAATCTATAATTGAAAATTTATAATAAAAAATTTATAATTAAAATTTTATTCTTAAAATGCCAAATTATTGCATTGCAAGGAAGTTTGCCCTTGCTAAGATCTCTCATATCATCTCTACCACAATGCCTTCCACTGAAGTACCCAGATATAGCAGAAACTCCTCGGAAATAAAGCCAAAATTTTCCTCCTCTCTTGATGATCCCGAGGGGTCCAGCTAACAGAGCTGACACAGCGTGGCAGCTCAAGCCCTGTGCACCTCCACCGAGCTGTCACAGGTATTTATTTTTGCTAAGTGCAGCTCATTATTATTACCTCCCCTGGAGTTGTAGTGCAATGGAAACTCATTCCCCACGGCCTTGCCCAATAACTTCAGGAACAATATATTTTGCAGTTTTCTTTACTTTGTGTCCTGGTTTCCTCCACTCAATCAACTGCGGGTGTCACGCGGTGAAGTGTCCTGCTTGCCGCAGAGAGAAAAGCTGGACTTTGCTGGGTGGATGTTTGCTTTGTGTTGTATACACAGAATAAAAATTAATTCAGGAGCAGCTAGGGAAAAAAAAAAGCCCACTGAGATTAGGAGCACAGAGATATAATGGTCTGAAAACTAAAGCTTTGCTGACTCCAGGAAAGTAAGCAACATCTAAGGCGGCTCGTTTCCCCATCATAACTCAATACAAATAAAGAGGAGAAGGTGGATGGAAATGGAGTAAATTATTTCACTGCCTAGAGCGACAGATGAGCAAAACCAACTGGGCTGGCTTCTCCAGGCTTTCAACACTTTTGCATACCTTAAAAGACACCATATTCAGCCACCTGCTATTGAACCTCATGGTGGCCTGACATCCAAAGGTTACAGCCAAACATCCCAGTGTGGCTTCCCAGCCTGATTTCCTCACCAGGATTTTGTAGGGGTGATGTCCAAGAGCCTCCTTGCCCACTCACTGCTCCTGGGAAAATAAGGAAGCTTTTATCTTTCAGGCAATACAGCAAAATGCAGTTGGAGTTGCTCCTAAGGGATTGGATTTGGGCTGTGGCTCCTTTCAGAGGCTCCTGCCCACTGCCCAGTGCCTGTGCACACCCAGGACAAGCCCCATTTTTCTAAGTCACAGCACATCTCTAATGCAAACACAAAGTGAAAGGATGCTGGAAAGCCACTGGCCTTTATGGTTTATTAAGCTCCTTGTGCAGGCATAATTTTAGGCTTTGCGTTTTTTCAGACTAGACCATTTCACCTCTGTCTTGCACCTCACAAAGCCCACCAAGACACCACCCCTCCTGCAGAGGGATTGGAGAAGCATGGGGAAAATCCCACCTTTGTAACTGAAAGATTCTGTGATTTTATTTTTTTTTTAAAAGAATAATAGTCACATTTTTAAACAGCTCTTTATTAAACCGTCCAAACATATCAGCTGCACTGGAGGATGTAAGGGCTGACACCAGACAAAACCATCAGATTGCTCTGAGAAAATGCACTGGCTTGTCTTGACAATTTAGGACTCTGTGGATTACCCTGTTCATATTTGCTGTTGATTTTAAGACTGAAATTTGCAGTATGAAAACAGACATGTCCAAGAAAGCATTGCTCAGCTTAAACTTAAAAGGACAGAGATGCAAGATTACAGCAGAGAGATGCAGCTCCTGGCTCCCAGCCCTTTCTTAGGAACCAGCTTTCACTTTGCCTTGGGCTTTTGGTCTATCAGCATCTAATGAAAGATGACAGTGCAGGCTCCCTTAGGGGCTAACGTGGGCAATTTCAGTTCTGGCATTTTAATTTATCTGTAACCAGCAGTTTTCAAAAGGGTAGAGCTAAAAAAGAACTTGGCTTGGTCACACACACACACAGACAAAAAAAAAGGGGGGAGTTGTGACATAAAATGCATGAGGAGGTTTGCTTGGGTTTAACTCCTTGGGCTCCTGCAAGGCAGACAGTGGAGCCTGGAGCCATGGCTGTGTCTCTTGGCACTGGGGCTGGATGCTGTTAACCCTATCCAGCAGGAAGCTGCTTTTCCTTTAGGTGACCTGAATTCCTCCATGGTTTATGGCTGTTGGTTTTAGTGCCGGGCACATCTACTATATCCCTGACAGTTAAGGTCTCGGCTTTTCCCATTTATTAATCCCCAAAGTTGCATTCAGGCACCGTAATGGCCAAAGGTTAGCTTAGGATCAGTAGCAGCCATAAATCCAGAATTAAAGGCTGTGGGTTGGTTTCCAAGTCACCCTGCAGTGCCTGGGTGCTGCTGTGGGGTCAGAGCCTGCCGAGGCCATGAGCATCCCAGAGTCACTCCATGTGAGAGGAGCAGCTCAGCGCTCAGCCTGCCCTTCCCAGGGCATTTTTCCTGCCGGCTTTCCTGAGCTCCCAGGCTGTGCAGAGCTGAGGGTTCATGGCAAGCTCGGTGCTGACGCAGCCGAGGCTGCAGAGCTGCTGCTGAGTGCTCCTGGCACTGCTTCACATCCGAGCCTCATCAGGAGCTTTTGACTCCACCACTTATTTGTTCCCTGGCATGTTCCCTACGCCCTCCAGGCACCTGGCAAACCTCCGGGCACCCGGTACCATCAGTGAGCTCTTGAGGGATGGATCCAGCCCAGCCCCTGCCTGACCTCTGCTGGGGCTGCACAACAAAAAATAACTTCATTCAGGAGCGAATGGGTTAAATCTCTTATTTATTTAATTATTTATTTTTACTTCTTTCCAGGGAAGAATTTCACTTTGCCTTTTTTTTTTTCTTTTTTTTTTTTCTTTTTCTCCTTCTCCCCCTGCTGCCTCCAGAGGACCAGGCGATTCCAGGCACAGCTCTAGCAGATGGTTTTGGTGATGGAAAGCACAAGGGGATCTCTCCCAGGAGCTGCTCAGGCAGTTAAGTCAGAAAGGAACTGATGCATGCAGCGAGCCACAGCCCCAGCCTGGACAGCTCCCAGTGCTCCCCTCTGTACCTGCAGCCTGTGCTGGCCACATTTACACACCCAGCTTTCTCTGTGCCTGATCCAAACCCTGCTGGAATTGGGGATCAGCCCTTTCCTGAGCTCGCTGGGCCAGCTGGACTCAGAGCAAACAGTGTGTGAACCCCACTTCAGCCACCCCTTTGTGACCCTGCCACCACCCTGGTGGCAAACCTGATGGTGACAGAGAGCAGGAGATTATTTCTTTTTAATGTTTACATATTCTAATGTAAAACCTGCACCTTATGCCCATGGCAAATATTGCCAAAGTTGTGGAGTCAGGAAAACAAATCTATATTTGGTCAATATTAGCCTGATAAACAAAGTTTGAGAATTAAATGCATTCTGTGCTTAGCAAATGAAAATTAATTTACAATACGTGAGAATTGGCTTTCTTAACAATATTTCCCTTGTTTTAGTGAGATAATCTAGGGCTATATTAGGAAATACAAACATTTTTCAGAGGAACTATACATAATTTATAGAGCAGCAGGTCTGAATTAGCTATAGCATTGCCCTGAGCTTTCCTACAGTCCATAGGTCTGGATCTCAGCTGTGCACATGGATCCATTCCCTCTCCCTGATGAAACCCTCTCCCAGAAACAGTTAAACACAAGAAACCAGAAATGATCCATAAATTAGGTCTGGCTATAGGTTCAAAATCATAAGTTATGGCCTATTGACCTCATACTCTGAGGGGAAATCAGAAGCATTTTTCTAAAGAGCCACCACTGGAGGAAGGGAGGTTTAATATATGGCACAGCAGAGCCCTGCTGCAAATAAATACAGCACTGCATAATTGCAGGGAAAATCAATAAATACCGTGGTGGTTAAAATAAAGATATGCATATTGAGGGTTTGGGTTTATGTGTGGGAATGGTTGTTCCCCAGTAGCAGAGGATGATTTTTTTTTTTCCCCTACATTAAATCCTCTAAGCACGACAAAGGCAATGGCTCCTGTGCTGCCCCTTTTGCAGGGAGCAAGTTCCAGCTATTGTCTCCCTCGGAGCAGCTCTGTGGAGTCGTCATTATTACCATAATTAATAAGTGCAGTTTGCTCATTTGAAAAATTCCGGCGACATTTGCCGCTCGGGCGTCGCGTCAGCGCGAGACACAAAAAATCGCTGTGACAACTGCTCTGCAAGTTCAGGTTTTATTGACGAGCACCACAAAGAGATGGAGCCCAGAGCAAGTCCCTTTTCACTTTAATATTTAAACCTCTTTTAAGAGGGCGTCAATATTAACTCCCGTAATTGATGCTGACAGGTGACTGTCTGGCCATAAAAAAGGCAAACGATAGAATTTTTTTACTAAAAAAAACGTTAATAATAACAAGCAGGACTTGCTGGTCAGTGCAGTGAAGGACACTGGAGGAGGGGATGAGGTCTCCTGCATCCCTGGTGCATCAAAGGGGACCTGGGGATTCACCCAGGAATGGATGGGATCCTCTGGGCTTGGTTGATTTTGTTCCCCCAGGTAAATTCCTGGGTCTCCTGGAGGAGAAACCCATCCTTGCTCAGCCTCAAGACCAGCGAATGCTTTTAATAAATAAAAACCAATTGTAACTAGTTAACCTCAGGATTTCCAGCATTAAAGAGATTTCCCACAGGAGCCAGAGAGCACTGGAGGAATGGATAAATGCAAAGTTCATGGGTAAGAGGACACAGCCCTTTTCAAATCCCCATGAGAGGGGAAAATACCCAGAAAGTGCTGTGAAACAAGCTCCAGAAAATAATTATTTACTGTACAAAGCTTTCTGATTTTCATTGATTTTATTCTTAGAAATGAGTGCATTTTTTCTCTTTAAAATTTGAGTTAAAAGTAGTCAAAATTTGGAACAATGTGAAACCAAGTTTTAATGCAAAGTGCTTGATGACCTGAGTATTGCTATTGTCTTTGCTCCATCCACAATCCAGCCAGAAGGAATTGCACAGTAGATCAATCTCTTCATTTATTTAAATGGAGATACAGTTTTGCTGGCTTTGAGTTCTACTAATATGCAGATTATAGCATAAACCCAAAACTAGAGTGATAATGTTGTTATTAAAGTTGATAAAAGTATTTTGAATTTTGACTTTTAACTTTTTGAAATTGAAGGTAGGGAAAGAGCTAAAATGTCTTGTACACATTAAAAAATGGAACTGTGTTCACTACAGGGGAAAAAGATTTCATTAATAGAAAATTGGGATTTCTAAAAGGAGGGGTTTGATAAAAAAATTATTGGTTGCAATATTGGCTGCATAGACAGAAACTTTTCTGAATAAACTTAAAGCACTCCAGTTAAGCCATTTTAGGCACTTCCACTCTTAATTCTTCTTTAAATTAAACCCAGCAAAATTCCTTCTCAGCACCTCTCTCCTAGCAAACAGCTCCTGATCCACAGATATTTAACCAGGACATCCCAGCCAGCCTTTTTCTTTATATCCTTCATGTTTTTCCTCTGTGCTTTGGGGTTCTCCAGGCAGTTTTGCCTCCTTGCAGGGTAAGATGCACAGCAGAAGATTTGGGATTAAAGAGACAATAAAATGTCCCAAACACTGCTGTGTGGCAGAGAACAGACCACGGATTTAGTGCTAACAACAGAAAACAGGAGAGCTTTGTAGCAATTAAAGCAGAGCAAAACCCACCAAATGCTGGAGAAAATAGAGTGGGGGGAAATCATTGTGGTGTTACGAGTCTAAAAACAAAAATCAATATTGGTATTGTTCCCTGCAAGAGTCTCACAAGGAGGGAAGAGCTGTGCCCAAGACTCCGGCTGGCTGCACAATAAAAGATTAGCAGTTAGATCCTTATCAAAAATGGAGCTGGGAAGCTTTTGTTTAAAAGGCCCACTTGAACCAAGGCTCTCCTGCCTGATTACTGCTGTTAGGATTTGAAACTTCTACCATTTTATATATAGTATTTAAAAGGGAGATGGCCACTGACATCAGCTAGCTGGCAGTGAATAAGTGTGCTTGAAATAATTATATTAATTTCTACAAGTAATACTAAGTTAAAGCCGTATTTGTGTGCAGATAGATGTGTGTGTGCACATGTGTGTCAGCAAGTTTCATGCCAAAGAAAGAGGCTGCTGGTGAAAATTTGGAGTTAAATGCCTCAGCTTCCTCTTGGAGTTTTTCTGTTCCATCCTGGCATCATAAATAAAAATCTCCTCTGTATTGTACACTGCTGCCCTGTACAGTAATGCTTTTGTTACCACTATGGCTCTTACTTAAGCATCTGACTACACTAATTGTTTTATACATTAACTATACTCCCCGATGGTTGCCCTATTATCTTTTTTTTCAAAATGGTGCTTGCAGATATTAGCAGCTTGATTACTCCTTTTATTAAAAACTTTAGCATTGTGTCAGGGTTGATTTGGGAGGTGGAGTGGTGTTGGTGGTGGTGGGGTTGAGTTTCTGTGCTGCTTTGGGTTCTTCACAGCAGCTCCCAAGCCTCAAGGAGATCTGGTTTTGGTCTGAGATGCTCAGTGACAATCCACAGGATGGAGACAACTTGGCTGCAGAGAAACATTTGCATTCAGCTGCCATCAGGGCCAACGCTGGGCAAAAGTGATTTGTGAAGAACAGGCGTGGAAATGATGGATTAGAGAAGGGAGAGAGATGCACCAAATCCCTGCAAGGCAGCTCTGTGTGTGCAAATGTGTGAGTGTGTGCACATGGAATAACGAGGGAGCTCGGGAAGGCAGTACCAAATCTGAGATATCAGCACACCAGAGCCTTTAGACATGAGCCATTTCCAGGGGGAAGTGGAAGGGATCAAGCCCTGCAAGGGGCAGGCAAGGTTTCTGCAGCACAAAGTGTTCCCCTCCCTTTGCTCATGCGTCACTTCTGTCACCAAAAGGAAAATCAGAGCCTGATGCCAGTTATTAAATATCTTCATTATAAGGGCATTCCTTCCAGCTGACTTTCAATTTTGTTGTATCTGGGGGCTCTGTGTTAATAACTGCGTGCTGAGGACAAGTGTTCTTAAAAAACACTGACTATTGAAATCCTTATAAATAATATGCAGCTTCCTGCCTCTGATTGATAGATATATTGTACAGCCGAGCCACCATAAAGGCAATAAATACATGTACTGTTAAGGGTCATGAGTCTCAAAATTAAATCGAATGCAGAAATTGAGTCTTGACAGAATCTGAAGGGATAATGTCTTAGCTTCTCCAATTACGCAGTTCAACATTTGGATAAATCATACGAAAGTAAGTATTTAGCCCCATTTTTCATAATCACTATTAATGAGAACAAAATGGGAGCTGAGGGCAGAGGGAGAGAGTTCTGACAAGATAAATAGCATATGGGGTGTGTTGTCAGCCACAGAATATCAAGGCTGTTTAAACCCCCTAAACAGCAGGAAGGAAAAATGCAGGGGGGAAAAAAAAAGTAAAAAGACTAGTGGTCATGTGTTATTATCAGAGACAGTCTCTGTGTCAGGACTTTTGAGATCTGCCTTCCCAAACAGCACTTAGGGCACAAAAGTACCATCTAGAGCTCCCCAGGATGGTGTGAATGACTGATATCCAGAGCACACCATTTAAATATTGCCTGTTTGCACTCTGCAAGCAGCACTTAAAACATCACTAAGAAAATTCATTTAAAAACCTGCAGATTTTGCCCCCTGACTGGTCCCTGTGGGTGCAGGACAGGTGGCTCTGTACACCTTCAGTGGGCACCTCTTTGTGTCAGGGCAATAAAACCAGGAGAAACAGCTTTGCTTGCACAGGTTTTTCTGCAGCTTTCATGCCAGGACACGCACAGGATGTGCAGGGCTTAAAGGAAGGAGGGGAAGGTATAAATTCCATAGTCATTTTCTATCATCTTGTCTGTCTTTCCTGCTTTTCAAGTTGAAATCACTTTAAGCATCTGCGGCAAAATTATTCTTAGAGAGTCTCTCATTAAATTAGATGTCTCTGAATTGAATTCATTTCCACTCCATTTTGTCAGCTGCTAACGCAGCGAGAGCCAGATCCTGCTCAAGTTGGCTTTGAGCTTTGGTCCCTCATTTGGGGTGGGGGGAACTTGGGGTTTCACATTTGTGCTGAGTTTTCCCCATCCTGATTTCCTGCCCTGCATTTTGGATTCTCAGGGAGCATCCGCTGCTCTTGCTCGGATGCTGGCAGCGCCTGAACCCTAATGTTACAAATCCTAATAATCCTGACTCTCCAGGAACCAAATTATATCCAAATATTCCTGTAATACCAACTACAAGGCCACCTTTTGTCACTGAATTAGAGCTGCAATATCCCCACGAAAGTCCCCAGCAGTCTGTGCTCTGAGCCACACGTACGTATCCTCTGCTGCTCCAAAAATGAGCGTTACGCTCTAAACCTCTGCTTTCAGCCATAAATATCCCAGCAATCCAGGGGCAAAGGGACTGTTTCGATATCTCATGCAACATTAGCAGCTCGCAGATTAAGCACGTGGGGCCTGGGAGATTATCTCCTTGAATCAATAGAAAGCAGGGAAGCAAACAAACAGCTGGCCGGGTTCCCCAAAATGAAAAGCGTTTGAACGTGGCAAGCTTCAAAGCAACTGGTTGACACGGAATAGGTTGGGTGCCCTCCCCTGCTGTGCCCGAGGAGCAGAGGGTAGCAGGGAAATAAATAAACATCTCAAAATTGCTGCTTGCTCCTCCCTCCGCCGACTAACCACCTCCCAAAGAAAAGCAGGGAAGCAAGGAAAAGCGCCCCAGAACATATGGCAGAATCAAGCGCAGGATCCCCGTAGGTTTGGGTTGTACAAGTAAATATTAATCTGGGGGGGATACTGGGGGCTGAGATCAAAAGAGCTGCTCCCGTTTCTATAGGGAAAAGCAGCGCTTTGATGTCACGGCGTCTTCCCTGCGCCACCTAATGAACTGAAATTGTGACACAGTGACATCCTGCAAGGTTTGAAAGCACTTAGCACAATGACACGTCTTTGGGGCTCGCTGCTCTCTTTTGCTGCTGCTCCAGGGGGAAAGGCTCTGCTGGTGAGGGGGGAATAGTGGTGGAGGAGCTGGAGGGGGTTTTGGGGAGTGAGAGGTGAGTGTTTCTCCTGGGATGCACATGGGGAGAGCTAAAGGGATTCACTCCTTGAGGTGTCTGACTGGGAAGGATGGGATGGGGATGCAAACAGAGGGAAGCAGCTTGGCAGGATGTGCACAAGGCTGGGGGTGAGTGAGCCCAAAGCACCTCACTGTCCAAGGCTGGCAGGAACAGAGTCATCCTCACCCCACACTTCATCCTGCAGCACCCATCTGGAGCCACAGCATCCTGGGGGATGATGGGCATGAAAAGAGTTTCAGGAAAATGCACAGTCAGAGGAAGGATGAGCTCCTTGCCCAGGTCCCACGGAGGCAGAACTTCCTCTTGTTCACGTCAGGCCAAAAAAATACCCATCAGGTAGAAAAACCAACCCCACATGGGCTTGCTCAAACAAAGGCCCTGAATATTTCATCCAGGCTCCCAAGAGAAAACCACTGGAACAAAACCCTGTGCTTCCACCCCAGGAGGGCAGGGGAGAGCAGGGAATACCCTGCATGGGATGGGCACAGCTGCCCAAACCCCCATTGTGGATGTTGTGTGCTCAGGGGAGAATACCAAAGAGAATGAAAATAAAATAAATCCTGATAAACTGTACAGAAACCTCTCAGGGCAGGCAGGGAGGGAGGAAAGATGTGGAAGTTGGAAGAAGAGATGGTTTTTGTTAAGGAAGATGACTCTGGGTGATTTTGGGTGGGTCTCCTCCATCAGGAGGTGGTTGCCCTGCCACTGCCTGTGGAGCTTGGGGTGGTTCATTGGTCTTTACTGGGGGCACCTCTTCACCCAGCCTGTGGCTCCTGTAGACCCCAAGCAACACCACCAGCCAGGGCTGCACACAGTGCTCAGCCAGCACAGGGTTAAATCCCAATAATCCCAGGGATTTACTCTGGATTAACCCCAGGAATTGAGAGCAGCATTTGGCCCTGTGTGAAAGGGTCTGGCCAGGATTTCAAGTGCAGAGGAAACCCAAGAGCATCACCCACTCAGGGAGTCACAGAGCTGGGTAAGAGAGTTGATGAGGCAAGTTAGGGAATGTAATAGAGCAAGAGAGAGCTGCTGAACCAGGCAGGGAAATGAAACTTTATTCAATCATCTGCTTTACTTATTTCATAGCGAGGAAATCCATCTATTCCTTGGACTTGTTTGTGCTGTGAAAGCTCTGTGTTGCCACGAGGCAAAGAAATGGTTAGAGAGAATCAAGAGGGTGATGCTGAGCTGCAACCTGCCTTAAAATGCTGCACCTGTGTAGGGAGAATAAAACCAGGAATCAGGGAAAGGAGCTCCATGGCTTTTCCATGGCCAAAGTGTGGTCTGATCACCCTTCACCGAGACACTGGGATTAGGAAGGCATTAATGGGAATGACAACTTGATGGGTTTTAGCAAAGCATCCTGACACTGTGACATCACCTTTGCAAAAAATACCATAATTGGGTGTGTGCACATGGAAATACTTGCAGGGACACACCCCAGGCACAGCAGGGAAGCCTGTAAGGACTCTGGGTGTCACAGCATGAACATGGCACTGAGCTGTCCCAGGGAGGGTGGCAGAAATGCACCTGCAGGATTTCATCATCTCAGAGGCACACAGAGGAATTTGCAATAGTTCTCAGGCATCCCAAGACCCCTCTGGCCCCTGAAGCAGGGGAGCAAGGCAGGATGGCTCCCAGCACACATCCACCCCATAGGAAATGGATTCTGGAGCAAGGCAAGGGATCAGCCACATGAAGCTTCTTTTACTGAACAGACTGGGGCTGGATGCAGCTCACAGATGTTGCGTGTAGAAATATTCAGTAATAATTATTATGACAATAACAGCAATAATAATACAGTGGGGAAAGGCTCATCCTGAGCAAATTAATCCAGCTTTGGTGTAGCCTTGGGGCGGGTGGCTCCACACAAGGCCATGTTGTGGTCAGAACAGGCTGTCAACACCCATGGGCAGCCCCAAGGGCCACCCATCACCCTCCTGCACCCCTGTGGGGGGAAAGCTCCAATCTGGGAAGTGATAAATAACCTGTGTCTCGTGGAGGGATGTTTCTGGGTGTGAATTAGAGCCTCACCAGCCTCCAGCAAGATGCCCCTTCCTCAGCACAGCAGCTCCGATCTAGGACAGGTTTCCCTTCAGAAATGTCATTCCCCAAATCCCACTCAGACTCAGCTAAGCTGCATTTCATTATTTTTTTTTCCCCAAATCAGCCTTATGCAGATTCCACCCTCTCCACTGGTTAACTCCTGCAGCACCAACACGCACAAAATATCTTTAAGGGTTTCAGGAGGTTTTTGGTTGTGGGAATCCTTAAATTCTGAGACATGACACAGCACCTTAGTGAGGCTGTCTGGCAATTTGCTTTTAAAAATGGCACAGAGGTCTGGGTGCCTTATGAGCCATTTTCCTCATTTTTCTTATACCACAAGATTTTTTGCATTAAAGAAGTGCTGTTTGTAGAGCATTAAGGGTGTTTTATCAGTCTGCATCAAGAATGTAGATGTTTACTGCAATTTCCCTTAGCTCATAGCTGTGTTCCACTAATAAAGTGGGAGTTAACCAACATCCAGTTTACCCAGGAGCACTTTTGAGTAACTCACAGTAATTTCACTTTTGATTTGTGCTGATAGTAGATGTGACCATTCCCTCAGGTGGGCAGAGGGACAGGGGAGGAGGACACTAATCTTTTTCTGAGCTTCCCATGGTGGATACCTCCATGCCTCAATTAAGGCAGTGATGCCTGAACTAAAAGTTCAAAATGAGGATGGAAGAGGAAGTTCAGAAATTATGAGATACAAGTTGCATCATCAGATCCTGCCAAGTCAATGACTCAGGATAGTTTCAGAAATCCTGAACACGATTTAGGCATCCTGCTGGGGATATGAGTCCTGAATGGGAATCTTGTTCATAACCCCTGCCTTGCTGCATGGATAACACGGGAAAACGCAGTCAGCCAACCCCAAATGATGGTCCTTCCACTGTTGTGACCACAGCATGCAGAGACACAGGGCTGATCCTGATGTGGGACAGAGCCTCCCCCTGCCCCGGGGTGACACGAGTGGGGTGTGGGTGCAGATGGAGCTGGCAGAAGCTGGCAGGGCAATTCCTTGGCAAGGCAGCTGGGACAGGATGCTGGGTGCTGGTGGGAGAGGAGGGAGTCACATTTCTGGCATTGACGCAGGGTGTGCTGCACCCTGCCTGAACCCATCCCGTACTCATCCCATCCGTTTCCTGCATTCATCCCATATTCATCCCCTATTCATTGCACACCCACACCATTCTTATCCCACACCATTCTTATCTCACACCATTCTTATCTATCCCATACCTATCCTATTCATATCCCTCACCTACCCCATCCCTATCCCACATCCATCCCATCCCATCCCATCCCATCCCATCCACATCCCTATCCCCATCCCCATCCCCATCCCATCCCTATCCTACCCCCTTTCCATCCCTATCCCGCATCCATCCCATCTGCATCCCATCCCCATCCCATCCCATTATCCCGTCCCATCCTGTTATCTCATCACCCCAATCCCATCCCATCCCATCCGATTATCCCACCCCATCCCATCCCATTATCCCATCCTATCCTATCCCATCCCATCCCATCCCATTCCGTTATCCCATCCCATCCCATCCCATTCCGTTATCCCATCCCATCCCATAATCCCATCCCTGTATCCCATCCCATAATCCCAACCCATCCCATCCCATTCCATCCCATTATCCCATTCCATCCCATATCCCATCCCATCCTATCTCCCATCCCATCCCCTCTCCGCAGCCCCGGGCAGGCCCGATCGAGTGCTGCCCTCTGCCGGCGCCGCGCGGCCCTGCACCGCCCCGGTTGCCGCGGTAACGGCGCGGGCGGAGCGGCGCTCGGGGGGACAAGGGGACAGAGAGGACCGGAGTGTCCCATCCCGGCTCCATGGGATCCCCGCCGCCAGGGCAGTGCCGAGCGAGCAGCGCCGGGGCGGGCAGGCAGCCCCATCCCAGCCCGGTCCCGCTCCGCCTTATTGGGGAAGCACATTTCCATCCTGGTCGGGGTTTACCTTAACAACGGGCCGGGACAGGCATGGAAACATCCCCGCTGGCGAACATCCCCGCTCCCAGCATCACCGCCTCCAAACATCCCCGCTCCCAATGTCGCCGCCTCCAAATATCCCTGCTTCCAAATGCCATCACCGCTCCCACGTGCTCTACTCGCTGCGCCGCCGCTGCTCCCCCCCTTAGAAAAGCCGTGCGGTTTTCCCAAGCCCCCCAAATGCCCAGCCAGGGATTTCCCCTCGTTCTGCTCCTACACGGAGCGTCAGGAGCGCGGTGGGAATTGGCCAGTGTGCCCCGGCGAGCGCTGGCCCGAGCCCGAGCCCAACGCGGGTGAGCATCCCCGGGGTGCAGCATCCTCCCTCGGTGCTGCCCGGCTCGGGTTCTCCCGCACGCCCGCGGAGGAGGGCAGAGCCATCGGGATGGGGAACAACAAGCCCGGCACTTCCAGCATCCCCTCCGCCAGCACAGCAAGGGGATGCAGGAATTCCGGGGAGGTTGGGATGCTCGGGATGGCAGCGATGGTCCCAGTGAGCCCACAGCTCCCTCCCGACCCCCCAAAAGCAGCTTCCTGCCCGGAGAAGTTTCCCTACTCCCATCTCTCACTGCACAGAAGCATTACGGTTTGCAAGGATTTCCCCCTCATAAATTAGTATCTTCCAGCTGTTTCCTTCCACATAAAATCTCTCCTATTTCTTCTCTTATTGCTTTATATAAACAAACATGAGAGCGGCTCGTTCTAAATAAAGTTATTTGTCTAAGTAAATTAATATATCATATTCTCTCCTGAAATATAGAGAGCTATTTGTCTCCAGAGAAATCATGTTGAGTGACATAGTATAACCCTATTCATTTGCATATGCAGATATGTCTAATTATTCAACTTGCAATTAAAGGCTTGTGTGTCAGCAAATGAGACTAATTAGAATCATAGAATCATGGAATCGTTTAGGTTGGAAAAGCCCTCTAAGATCATTGAGTCCAACCATTCCCCCAGCACTGCCAAGCCCAACACTACCCCCTGTCCCCAAGTGCCACATCCACAGGGCTTTTAAATCCCCCCAGGGATGGTGACTCCACCACTGCCCTGGGCAGCTGTGCCAGGGCTGGACAACCTTTTTGGTGAAGAACTTTTCCTTAATAGGCAATCTAAATCTGTCCTGGTGTGATTTGGACAGGACCTATGCAGGACTTGTGCCACTCCCTCTAATAATTGTCCCAGGTTACTCATCCTGCTCAAAATCAGGAGAGATGGATAAATCCTGGAAATGCTTGAATTAGAAACAAAACTATTCATATCTGGAAACTGCTGAAACAAGACTTTTTGGCCTTTTCTTCAAAACTTCTGGCTAGATTTGTTGGGTTATGGTTGGGAAGCAATCCTCAAGTTGTTCATCAGATTGTTATTCACAGAATGATATGAATAACATTTATCATGGTCACTCATGACAATTTTTTCACAGTATGCACATTGCAAACCAAAATAAATGCATTTTCAAGTAACAGGTTCATTTTTAAAACTTTATTAGTTCTGGTGGAGCCACGGACAAATTTTCACAGGTATAATGCAGAGTTAAATGCTGGAATTGTATTTAAGAAAAGTCAAAATGATCACATTTTGATAATTTTCAAACCAATACCTCAGGCAGACACGTCAGCTTGGTTCCACAATACAGAAACACAAACTGCACATCTCTCCTTCCCATTTCCAATGACTACCTTCCAATGAGAGAAATTCTCTGGATGTGCCTTGTCTTAATTTGAAAATAAAATGGGATTTAAAATGGAAGTAAGGGAAATGAAACAGCATCATCAATGCAAAACGCTGGATTGTTCTGTTGTTTTTCTTTTGGTGAAAAGGACAAGAAAGAAAATTAATTTCTAGTTGATCCAAATAGCTTGGAAATTGTTATATTTATCTGTTGGGTGAAGAAGGAAACAATGAGGGGAAAAACTATCTCTGTCCAGAAGCAGCTTGCTGAAATTATGTTTTATAATCATCATTCTGCATTTTCTATCTCTTCTGACATTTCAAGGGTGAAAAAGCACCAGCACAAAATTTTAGCAGCACTTTATGGGTCCACGGATTTGGGTGTGAGAAGCCAGGCTCTTCAGCTTTTCAGGAGATCCAAGATCCCTCTTAGCACCCCAAATAAGAGTTACATTTTCACAGGAACTCAAACTCATTTGATGCTTATGGCATCTTTCAGAGTCCAGCAGCTCTGGGCACTCGAGGGCTTGGAATGTCCTTTTTGTTCTGTTTCTTTATTACCCAGTTCAGTTGGATCTCATCCATCACTGGGGCTCTTCATGCTTTTACAGCAAGAGTTGGCCTTTTCCCTCTTTAGCACATGGCTTGTAAATTGAAATGATCAGACCACAAATGAGACTTTGGTCCCAACTTGCTCCTGTTGCCTCCTGCATCTGGCTGGAGCACAGTGGGCTTAAATCACTTTCAGCATCCAGGGATCACTGGCAGGAGTAAATAAGTATTGTATAACCTTCCCCAAAAAGCATAACAAAATAATAACGGGGAAATGAGGTTAAGTGAAACCATTTCAATAATGTTACAGGCCTGCTTTCAATCAGTGAACGCTGGGAAATTCAATGTCTTCAGAGGCTGTGATTTCATTTGAGCTCCCTCCACTGCTGAACTTCTCTTCACAAAGCAATGAGTTAAAGACTTAGCAGCGGATTCATAATACATCTAAAATGTACTTTTTGTGTCTAATATTCACTGGAATGGTTGATTTTGCTGGGTTTGGTTATCGAGAGGAATAATAGTTTTCAGTTTCATTGAAGCATAAGATATAATTCCATTATCTTTTTTAGTTCTTTTTTTTTTTTTTTTTTTTTTTGATAAAATAATCTGGAAGAAGTAGAGCAAAATGGGAGAAGAAATGATTCTACAGACATTGTTAATTATGTATCCATCATATAAAATAGCAATAATAGCATAATAATTTTTCATTAAATAGGGCACAGGAATATTTGCAATCTCATACTGTCAAGTAAGAAATGGCTTTAAGAAAACCCCACTTATTCTATTTCAATAATGCTAACTAATTTTGGAGCAATTAACGCTAAATTTAGGTGCCTACTAAGTAGGAATTTGACAATTTGATGATTTGTGCTTTGCTCTATACACATTAAGCCCAAATTCAGTCCCTGTACCTTCACAGAGTTAAAAGTTAGACACCTGCTCGAAATTAGGCACCTGAATCAGTGATATAATTCAGGGACAGGGACCTTGGATTTGGGCTTTTCCACCAACCTGCTGTGTTTTCCAGCCCCTCTCTGGCTGCAGAATAATTGCATCATCGTATTTTAAATGAATATAATTGAAAGAGGTGCCACCCTGCTCTCCCTGCAGGGAGCATCTGTTGAGCATTGATCTTCATTTCAGGTGGTTTGGGATGGAAATGAACTGACCCCAAGAAATTACCATTATTTCATCCAGAATGCAAAGCTCCTGGTGCCTGGTAAAGTGTTCAGAGAGCAGCATGGTGGAACATTTCTTTTGCTCTGCTTTTCTATTTCTATTCAATAAAACAATTTTTAAGATGCTCTCAATTATAAAATCTCACTGATGAGCTGGGTAACTCTGAGGCACCTCAGCTTTTTTCCTGTATGAGTTTATCCCACGTGTCTGTCAAGGAATGCCATGCTCCATGTAATGGGAAAATCCCTCTGCAAGCACTCAGAGTTTTCTCATTCACACAAAACCCAGCAGAGTGTTGGGTTTCAGCAAAGCAGACCTGTTCTGCAAAACACAGACCAAGGTTTGGTCTTTGCAGAGGTCCAGCATTAGAAAAGGAAGTGATTGCTGGTGGAAAACACAGACCATTTGATAGAAAGAGCATGAGAAGAAGGAAAAAAGCTGCTGCTGCTACTGCTGCAGCTTTAAATTAAAATGCTGCATCAGCCAGTCCCTGAGGACTTGATAGAAATCTAATTAGTCAGACAATCTGGCACCAAATGTCCTAATTTCCCCAATCCATGTGGGATTTGTGTATTCTCTTATTCACTGCAGTTCTAAATTTCAACCTGAGCCTTTCTAACCCCTCTCTTTTTTCAGAGCAGACATGGGACTCCAGAGAAGGTGATCCCTATCAAAACCTAATTGTTTTTCATAAACCTTTAATTAATTAGACTCAGGCTCATGAAAGACACTTAAAATATTAACAGTTTGTTTAGAGACAAGTGCTGGATGAGGAGTGCTGCAGCCTGGTATTTCCGTGAGAAACCCAAATGTAATTAATGTGGGTGGCACAGGCTCTGTGTGGGGTCCTGAACTGGGAGTCCTCCTCAAAACACAGCTCCAGGAGCATGGGTTTGGCCATGGCAAGAGGATGGGAACAGCATGGACCCTCTGCAGCCAAGGGTAAGGGGCAGGAGCAGCCCTGGAGGGGTGGATTTTAAGAAAAGCTCTGGAAAGGCACCAGAGTCCCCCCAGGGTGGCTGTAGAGGGCAGAGTGAGGACAGCAGGCTCAGGAGGCAATTAACCCTGTCCTGGGGGACCGAGAGCTCCTGGAGCAAGGTGCTGAGCTCCTCTGAATCCCCCCAGCACCCTCAGAGAGGGAGGATCTTGGCTCACACAGGATTAAACCATTCGGGAGTAACAGATTTTTTTTTTTTTAATTTTTTTTCCTCCAGAGCGGCTATGACCTGTCATGTCAAAGCTTTTTATTAAAGTCTCTTAATCCCCAGATTATCACCACAATAGTTTCACAGGCCCATTCCAGATAAGGCAGGCCCCATTGTGGAGATGCACATTGGAGGAGTTTTAATCTGCAAATTATTGGCATGCAAGACCATGAGGGGCTGCTTTGCTGTGTTGCCCGTTGCGTCAAGGGGAATTGAATATTTATAAAGACGACTTCAAATGGGCCATGCACTGTATTCCTCCCACATATGGGCAATCCCCATGTGGCAGAGGGGCCCTGCTGAAAGGAAAAAAACCTGCCATGCCACCACGGCACACACGTGGAATCCGTGCAGGCTGCATGGAGAGAGAGTGGAAGGGGCTGCTCCCCTCCTCCAAAAACCCCATTTTAGCCACAAAGGAGGCATGGTTTGATTTTTAAGAGGGAAGGGATGAAAGTGGAAAGGCAGGGTTGATGATGGAAACTCCATTTCTTTCCTGAGTGCCGGGGGAGGACAGCAAACAGATAAAGTCCCTGATAGGGATCCTTCGCTGACACAAAATATGCCATGTGGAGCGAAGGCTTATGCTGTATACAAAACTAATTAGCAGTTACCTTCTAGATTAAAGAACAACTCAAGCATCTGTTTCCCTGAAGCGTTTTTAAAAAAAGACATGGCCCTCTTTAAAACAGCCTGACAGATTTGAAAATGCCACTTCTTGGGTCTGGGGGCTCCCAGAGGAGGTGCTGGGGAGCTCAGGAGGGACTATCCCCTCTGTGAGGTGTTCCAGGCTATCAGTGAGCCACAGGGCAAAGCAGGAGGTCCCTCTCTTTTCCCTGGAGGTGTTTGTACAAACACCTTGCTGCATCTCACTGTGAGAGGCACCAAACAAAAATGAACATGGAAATGCTGTATAAACAGGAATCGACTGGGAGCATCACAAGTCTGGGCGGGATGGGCTCAGTAACAGGGGGAAAGCCCTTGGCACTGAGCTGAACCTCTCCAGCTGCAGGGGGAGGCAGGTTTAGAGAGACAGACATATCTACACATCTGCATTCTGCAAGAGGAGCAGCTCCTTCAGGTCTCCAGCACAGATGCTGCTGCACAAGGCAAAATCCTGGCTTACCCCTCATGAAGTTCCTCCTCCTGAGACCCCAGCTCCGGGTCAGGCTGCAGCATCCCTCAGGGCAGCTCAGCCTCAGCCCCCAGCAGCAATCTGAGAGCCTCTGCCAGCTGATGAGGCTGAGTACAGCCCAGGACAGGGCTCTCTGTGTGTTATTTCCCCATGCTCCCCAGGCGAGGATGTCACTGGGCACAGATCTGGCTCAGGATCTGCAGACTTGGGCTCAGCCCTGGCTCTGCCACAGCCTTCCCTGACGACCTTGGACCAGCTGCTTAGGTTTCCTCCATGCCTGTTTCCCATCTGTTAGAAAATGACTGGGTATATTAAAGGGTTCCTGGGAAGATAAGTAAACTGTGAGGCCATTATTAGCTATTACACTGATAGGGCCCAAATGCTCCTATTTTCTGTAACAGCTCAAGAACTTAAGCAGGCACTAAAAGGCTCTGGGAAAATAAAGCTTTGCCTTTCTGGGGTGCTCTCTCAAAGGAGGGTGGTGTGTCTTCCTCTAGGGCCAGCTCTCCATGCATTTTATGAAATTGCAATGCCCTTATTTCCCCTAACAGCCTGTGAAATGGCCTTTGGCTCGTGGAAACCTTCCAATGTGCTCAGTATTACCTGCAATGCCTGTATTAATCATAATGGGCAGGTGCCAGAGCCTCCAAAGGCAAGGAGAAGGGAGAGGCCAATAATTGATTGCTACACAGCCCCAGCAGGAGCTGTTGCATTAGTCCAAAAATTACTTTGCTTTCTGGTTCCCAAAGTTCTTGGGAGTATAAAGCAGGAGAGAGGGATGTCTGTGAATCATCTGTCATCGCTTTTGGCTACAACCTTTCCATGACTTGTGGAAAAAAAATATTATAAATAAAGTGTGGGGGTGGGGGAAGTGACTAATTGAGTGCAAATTAAACACAGATGCCAAAAAAGCTCAGCATGTTTCTTCAGCCATCAGCACCCTGAGTGAGGGGTGGGAAAGCCTCCAGGATTTGCCAGGACTCAGCTACTGTGGAGCAGCAGTGTCAAGAGCAGCAGTATCTGGCAGGATGCAACAGAGGGTTTTCATGGGATGCAGTCAGTGCAAAATGCTGGGGTTGGACTTGCTCAGGCCTGGGCAGTGGAGCTGATGCAGGGAATTGGCTTCTCTTGTCGCTGCCCTGTTGGAAGGGAGCCAAAATAAAGGAGGGTTTAGTGCTGTGAGGAAATAGAGGTGAGGAGTAACACCAGCAGGCACAGGCAGAGCATCATCAAATTTTTGCCACCAAATTTGCAGACAAGGCCACCAGCTTCCCCCAGCCATGCAAATCCACTAAATTAAACTGGTACCCAGCTCAGAAAACTTCTGCTCCAGCCAATAATATCTGAAGGATGAAATACCAGCGTCAATATATCCCATGAGCCAAGCAGAACCATTTGTCTCCAGTTGTTCCCTCTCTGGTTCCATTAATAAAGGCAGCCAAAGACACTCTGAGCACATCCACTTCCAGAAATCTCCCCAAACTTGGTGACATTTGGAATCACACGAGGCAGCTGCACTGTGAGATAAAGTTAAATGATGTATTCAGCCCCAGCTCGGTTTGGAAGGTTGCATCTTTCACGGGAGCCCGGCGCCGAAATCCGTGTGCTGTTCTCTAAATGTGGAATTACTCTTCCTCCTGCTCCCCACATATTGACGAATACACTTGAAGGATGGCCGGATTTCTGCAGAGCTTTCTTTTCCTGACACCTAGATCCCCCTGCCAACACCACAGCCCTAATTAGTGCTCCCTGATTTCTGTTCAGCGCCGAGGAAGCATGTGGCACCTTTCCACAAGCCTGTAAATCCTCTCCCGACACAGACAGGCACCATATTGCAAAGGGAGGGATGGAACTGGGTGGAACTGGCATTTCCATGGGGGTTTGATGTCATGGGAGCCAAAACAAGAGGGGCCAGCACCCCAAACACAGCCTGAAGAGCAAGGTGAGAGATGCAATTCCCAATTTCCCAGCCAGTACCCACCATGTCCCTGTCCCCTAAGAGGCACACACTCTGCTCCTGAATCCACAAACTGGATTTGTGTATTGTCAAAAAATAAATAAATCCAAAATATAGGCCTGGACATAGAGACAGATGTGATTTGTGCAGTTTAATATAACACAAAAACAGCAAGATAGAGGAGGAAGAAATGACAGGGACAGGATGAACCCTGGAGATCCAGCTCTGAGAAAGGAGGATTAGGAAAACCCTTAAATAAAACACAAAGAGGGCATATCTGCCTTCAGTCCTCCTCCACACAGAGCAAAGCACATCCCCTCCCAAACCTGGCCAGCCCTGCAGGTCAGAAACATTGTGTGAATATGCACTCGAGGTTATTGTTCTTGCCATGCTGGGGAGAGTTATTTGGAGTCTCCTGCTGGTGTTAAATTAAATTACCCATATAAATAGCACCGGAGGTGACGGACAATAAATCCCACTGCTTTGCAAGCAGGCTGCTGCGCTGGGCTGAAAGGTAGAGCTATTGTAATGTAGCCTAAAAGGCACCTATTTAAGTTACATCTCATCAGACCTCACCTGGTGTAAGTTACTTTCCAGCCCTCCCCCTGCAATGATATCCAACTCCTGCTGTACCAGAGCCAAGCCTACCCAATGCCTAAGGAGTGAGTAGCAAAGTGCCTTAATTATCCTTACAGTGTTCTTTTTGGGTTTCCACTAATCTTGCTAAAAATCCATTTGAATGTCTCTATACTCAAATTTCTAACATTTTAAAATAGAGCTTCTCATATATATAAAAAATACCTGCTCAACAATTACCTTTTTTTTCCCCTCTTAAATATCAATCTTACTTTGCAAGGTTACTCCCTCCTGCTCCTTTTCAAGATTAAGACAAGAAGTTAAAACAAGTGAGAGAATGAATTTTCCCCAGGGAAGCTAACAAAATTCATATCCCAGCAAGCAGCATCTCAGGGAGCAGTGATGCCAGACACGTACAGATGATGTAAAATGCTTGAAATTAGGAATATATGCAGTGTTCAAAAAATAACAACAGCAAAAAGCTCGGCAGTTTTGTGTTTAACAGGGGTATGGATGTCATTACTGCCCACCAAATAAAAGCATAGATAGGATGAGAGGAAAATTGCAGGCTTATTTTTTAAAAAACCAGGATATCTCTACACCAAGTTAACCCCTGATGTAAACCCACTAAACTTGATGGTGCTACTGGGCATCTAGAGATAACCTGGCTCTTTTGCTTTGTTTTCCACTTAGTTTAGAGGAGACAGCCTATTTTTAAACTGCTGGCCAAGAGAGAGAATGTGAGGACTGATAGTCAATTCAAGGCTGTAAAGTGCTGCATTGCTGTGAAGTATTTAATTTAGATCCTTTTTTGTGTTTCTGGGGATGTAGCCTGAGCTGTCTGCAAGAAAAAAAGGTGAGGTGCAGCTCAGAAATTGCAGCGATGTAAAAAATTAGGGGGAGGATAAAAAAAAAAGGACAAGAAAATGAAACAACAACGAAAACCTATCACAGAGTGTGAAATTCACCTGGATCCCTCCTAAGGGGTTTGCACATTTGTGTGATTAGAGTCATATTTATAGGAAAATCTTGTCACCTCTCCTCACACTCGGTGGGGCTGCAAAACACATCACTGCTGCTCTTGGGTTTGGAAGAAGCTGCTGGAAGAAGGAGAATATGTACAGGAAGGGCAAATCCTGTGGTCCAGGAGGACCCTACCCACCTGAGGGTCCTGAATAATGTACAAAAGCAGAATTTCCTCCTGTTAACCTATAGGAAATCCAGGCTGGCATTAAAATTAACAAACAGACAAGAAAAGAAAGGCTCCTTTAAAACCTCACATCCTCATTAGCAGGACCTTGCCCTGTTGTCCACTTAAAAATCACCATGCACCCCAAAAGATTTATAAAATATTGTAATTATAATTGGTGCAACCAGTGACATCCCAGGCATGTTGTGTGCTGCTCGAGGAACAAGTGGTCACAAGAATAAACATGAGAGGGAGAACCACAGGGAGTGGAAGAAGTGATAAAAAGGCAAAATGAAAGAGAAGAAGAACCCAAGCCTGTGCTGCCAATCTTTCTGCACCTCTAAAGTGATATTTGATTCCTGAGCATATCATAACACAGCACTGATAGATCTATTTCTCTTGCAGAGCTGTCCAGTTTTATATATTTCAAGTTGCCAGTGCTGCACTGTGAAACCTCACCCAACCCATTTTCCCCAGGAGGAGCTCCTCAGGCAGAAATGGGGATATTTCTTATTCTGGTTGTCACAGGGATGTGTAGGGCAACTAATATATATACATTAAAAAAAAAAGTAAAATAAAGGCATGCAGAAGGCAGTCAGAGCCCTGAACCAAAGATAAAAGCCTAAACAAGTGCACTGAAGTGTAAGGTTAAACGGAGAGGGAAAAGCCATTAGGGACAGGAGAGCTTTGGAAAAGTGTAGGAATAATTCTTAAGGAGAGAGGGGTGGTGAAGTATATCTTAAAGACAGAGAAGTCATGAAAGCATGGAGAGCTATTGTGGGAGCTCGAGACAATACAAATTACTTCCCGCAGTCTAAATTGACTCTGGCAGAGATCTCAGGGCTGAAGTACGATGGTATTTCTGACTGTAAACTCCTTTCAAGGCCTGAACACAAACAGAAGCAACATTGTCACCACAAGAATAACAAAACAGCAATCGTTTTGTTGGCTTGTCACATATTACAGCTAATTATTTAATTACTCCAATTTAAAATTTTACTAGATTTAGCATCAAAGCATAAAAATCTAGTGATTGCAGTGTCAGAAAGGAATAATATAATTAACGTATTTAGTGGTAACATATTAAACTGTTGATTGCACTGTGTTAATCAGCAGAGATGATATGATGCACAGGAGTTATATGGAATACAGGCCTGTTTGGGACAGGGCTGTCCTCCTCCCCATCCCACATCACACATCACTGAAGGTTCTTTTCCCAGGGATGTGCTGGAGGTGCTCTGAAGCTCGAGTTTGCACAGACTTGAGCTTCACACTGCTCCTCCCACAGAGACACACGACTCAGGTTGAAGCATTTAAATGAGCCAAGGTCTAATTCCCTGACTTATCAACAAATTCAGAAGCAGCTTGGGAGTCCTCTTCAGGCAAAAAAATTATTTTTATAGTCACCTTCAAACTTGGCTTGCTGGTCAGCCAGCAATTAGAAGTGGAGAAATTGTTTCTGCCTGACATAACCTAATAACATTTCTATTTTCCCTCCATGGCTCCAGAGCCAGGCAGCCAACAGAGGGAGCAGGAATTCCTGAGCAGCACAGCATGCCTGGGCTCTGCCATCCCCTCGGCTGTTGGATTGCTGATCATGCTGGCACACAATCCAGGAGGCAGCAAAAGGTGTCAGCCTTGAAGGGATGAAGTGCTCTGAGCTCCCTGCTCCTGCAGCAGGACATGGAACTGCTCAGCTCCTCAGAGGATCCTACTGCAAACATGAGCAGGGCTCTGAAAATGGGGAAATGAAGCAAGACACCAGTAAAGGCAAGGCCAGTCTGGACAGAAGGATGTGAAACAGCAAGAGAGGAGAAGGGTTTGTATTTTTGAGCTTAGCTCTCTTCTGGAAAATACTTCCCTGGTCAAAAAGGGGAAATACAGTAGCAGAAAAAAAATAGATGAAACATACAGACAAAACCAAACGTATTTGTCTAATAATTACAGACTACACCAATTCATTTTTTCAGGTTAATTTCTGTCTGAAAAGAAGCACTCTATTCCCTTTTCTCCCCCAGCATGCCCAGTGAGTGGTCTGCTTGCCTTTCCTGTGAGACAAGTCATGTTCTCCAGCATCACAGAAATCCATGCCCACAGCAGGAATGCTCCTTGCACCCATCCAGCTCCTAGACCCACATCTCTCCACTTTGCTCTCCAGCCACCCTTGGGACAGATAAAGAAATGTTTTTTCTGTGGTAGAGCTCTTTCTTTATCCCAGCTGAAAAAGCCTTTATGTAAAGTTTTGGATTTTTGCTAGTATTGACATCCCAGCCAGGTTTGACCTTCCCAGTGTGCTGCTTCTCAGGGACAAGGTGCATTGCAGAACAAAGTTTGCAGTGTTTTCCAACAGCAAGGGAAAGGAGCACATGGGCAGCAGGAAGGCACATCAGGATGGTACAAACTGCTAAATTCCAGACTGTCCCAGCTGCCTGGGACTTCTCATCCACACATAAATGAGGCGTTGTTGCAGGACTAGCACAAACTGTATTCATCAAATTAAAAGAAATAATTTACTTAGGGTTTTTTTTTCTCCCCAAATAACAGAATTCAAATATATTATCTGAAAAAATTACATTTTCTTTTTCCACCTCACTGCGTCCAATGATTGTGGTGTGATTATTAAACACTTCATAAATAATAATGTGACATTTTTAGATTGTGTGTCTGATTAAGCAGCCATTCTTCTCTCCCTGACTGTGGCCGTGGACAGATGAGATTGCTGCAGACACTGCAATCTTTGTGGCTCCTTCCCTGGGGATCAGGGATCAGAAGTCACCCCATAACCCAATTAAATCTGAGAGGATATAAGCTGATCACTTCGGGGCAGCTCCAAAATTCACAGCCATCCATGGGGCATCCTGGCAGGAACTTCTCTGAGCAGCAGCTCTGACCCATGAACACAGCTCGATGCATTTTCCAGGGGGATGTTTTACCTAGTGAGTCACTTTCTCTGCAGTGGGTAATAATTTCACTCAATTAGGGTTTGGTACTAAGAAGCCTGCTCTAAGAGCAGGCAGTTCCAGAGGAAGACAGAACTGAAAGATAAGAGAAGACAGGTGTTATCTACAAGCAAATAAGTGAACCTGAGAGATAAATTCTCTCTCAATGAGGGATGAGAGTCCTATGAGGATCAATGTGTTGCCTCCTCAAAAGTTTACTGCTCCTTCTACATAGTAAAAAAAAAAATTCAGTAAAATTCTTCATTAAATAAAAAGCCAGAATCCAGTGGCATTTATCCCCTGGATATTGCAGTGCCTGCCATGCAGCTGTGCCTCTCAGAGCTGTCACAGAACAGCACAGATATCAGTGAAAAGCACCACCTCCTCACCCAAATTCTCTCTTGCCTGGTGTGGCATTCAGTGAGTTCATCCCAGGCAGAAAACCCAAATGCTTCCTCTTTTTTTCTCCTGAGCACAATCACCATTTCAGAAAAATGACCAAAGAAGGCATCCCCTCTCCATAAACCCTCCCAGCCATCTGTCTGGATATTACTGACCTTTCATACTATGCAGTCAGGAGGTGGAAAGGACGGGATAAGGAGCTGGGGGAGGGAGGTGTGGAAAAATGTCTGTGCTGTAACAATGACTTATTGCATTTGGATAATCTCTCTTCTTGTCCCGCTGCTAACATGGTAATCTCTCTCCACCTCCTGCATGTCAATAATGCAATAACCTGCTCCCTGCCTGCATCAATAACACAACAGCCGCTCTCCGCTTTCAGCAGCACTGATGAATTCTAGAATTGCAACAGCTCAGATGGTCCATGCGAGCTCGTCCCTGCCTCCCACCCTCATTACATTTTAATTTCACTTTAAAGACGGTTGCTATCAGCATTGTTTGGCTACAGCTTCTGTAAAAGAAGCTCAGGCTGTGTGTGAACTCAGGAGGCTCCTTGGCTCAGCACAGGTGTTGGGATATTTTCTATCAGTGTGGTTGCTTTGTATGTTCTCAATTGGAAAATTGAGGCGAGCTTTGCCAAGGACTTAACTGGCCAACAGCTCAATGTATTCTCCAAAGAAGCTGCCCCAAGCTCAGCACTTCTGAAAATCTGTTACTTATGCTCAGTGTGGCAGGTCAGATGCTCAGCTCACTGTCCCCATTGCAACCTTCAAATCTGTGCCAGTTACACTGATACCAATGCACCAGCTATTGATTAATCAGTGTTGGTTTAAAGCATAAACACACACAAGTGCTCTCCGCAGACATGTTAAGTAAATTGTGTTTTTAAAAAAATTTGATCTGATAACAACAGCTAAAAAAAATAGTTAAAGCCAATGTGACAGGATGGGAAAAACTATCTGAAAGTGTAATCAAGTATGCTTAATATCAGAGAGCATATGGCAAAAAGATCTTGTAAGAGAATCCTTAATACTACAGTGGGGCTCACACACTGATTAATATCACCTCCTCTGTATAGTCTAGCATGGATAGATTCAAGCAGAAGCTGATAATTTTCAGAAACGCCGCTCCTCATAATGATAGAAGATGAGATTTTGTGAGTTATGTTGAGAATTATTGGCAAAGGTTAGGTGATTTCCCACTGGTGCTAGAGGGAAAACATTGCTTGCAAATTACCAGCATTTGTCAGTACTAATATCACATCCCCCAGCCACCTCAACTGTCAACATTAATAGGTGTCTTTACAGAAAAAGGGGTGACGATAGTCAGGCTTGATCAGACCTTGAAATGAGAAGAGGAGCATGATAGGGAGAATAAAGCCATGGAAATGTGCTTGCAGTGGCTCCTGCCTCAGCTCCCCACATCCCACCCGTCGCTGTGTGGGTGGCACTGCTCACCACGCTCTGCCAATTATCACATTTGCTTCCCTGTTCCCTCTCTCCCCATCTCTCCTTCCTTCTCTGGGTGGATCTTACTAAGCCTCTTCCATCCTCTCTCTTTCCAGAGACTGCTCTGCTTTCACCTAGCTGTCATTAGCCCAGTGTTTCTGTTTCCAAGAAGAAAATGCAAGATGCTTTTCCAAGAAAAAGGATGCAAGATGAGAGGCTTTCTGGAAGGTTTTCTGGTGCCTGGGTAATGTCAGGCTGTGATTATTCTCCTGCCAGTCCCCTGTGGAGCCCTTGGGCACCCTGGATGCCATGGTAAGGAGCCCACAGCTCCTTAGGAGGGAGGTGAGAGATGGGTCCTTGCCAAGCTGCTATCACCCTCCCTCCCACCTGGGCACAGCAGCAATTCTGCCTATACCTTGCAGCATCTTACCCCCTATTTAAACCTTGAAAGCTTCCAGTATCCCCAGGATGGCAAAATTTTGATGACTCTGGGGAACAGTCCAAGACACAGCTGTATTTACCTGGTCTGTGAGTGCAGAGCTCCTCAGAAAAAACAAAACAAGCAGAGATCTACACTTGTGGCAGGGTAGTAATCATCACTGGTGCTCAGCAATTAATTAGTGTTCTGCTGAAGAGTTGTTAAGGTATTTTCCCTCCCTGCTTTCCCTCTGTACATGTCATGGGAAAGGACCTGACAACTCTCAGAATTCAGCTCTGGTGACTTGTCTTTGTTTCAAGCAGGCAAAATAAACTGTGGCTTCATTCCCTACATCTTCATCCTCCAGGCTGCTCAGCCCCTGCAGCTGGGGACAAGGAGCAGCTTTGTCCCTAAGCCTGATGTGCAGTTGGGTGCCCCAACCAGGGACAGCACATAAAATACAGACATCTGCTCTCCTGAGCCTTTCAGCACCAGAGGTAGCATTAATTTAGCTCGGCCACAACCAGAGATAAAAATCATTTCCATTCGACTCCTCCTTCTGTCAAACTGAATAAAATATAGTTCACTTCTTCACCTCGCCTGGCCCCTGGGTGATTAACATTAGCAAATGCAATCAGCTCGTGGCCACATCACCACCCTGCATTAATGCAAAACTGGGGGAGGGCCTTGCCTGCTATCAGCACAAAAAGAGAGCCTCACCTTTTAATGTGGTCATTCCTCACATGGCTGCCAGTGATAAAAGGAGCTGTCAGAACAGACGGACAGCCCAGCCCGGGCTGAGAAATCAGGGATTTCTGGTGGTTTCTCAGGGAAAGAGAAAGAAAAGCAGGCAGGAGGCTCTGCACACGTCCTCAGCAGGTACCAGTCATGGGTAACAAGGAGTTCCTTACCACATAGAGTCACAGAATTATGGAATTATAGGCTGGACTGGGTTGGAAGAGTTCTTAAAGATCATCTCATTCCAGCCCCTGCCATGGGCAGGGACACCTTCCACTATCCCAGGCTGCTCAGAGTTCCATCCAGCCTGGCCTTGGACACTTCCAGGGATGGGGCAGCCACAGCTTCTCTGGGCAACCTGTGCCAGTTTCTGCTCAGAAATTCTGAATACAGGTGCAAATGCTGATTCTGCCAAACCCTGCATCTACAGGGCCAAACCACCATCGACAGCAAAACAGCTTCCATCTGAGGAGGATTTGGTTCTTGGGTTGTAAAAACCCTAGATGTTCTCCCCGAGCAGTGAAAATATGAAACGTGTCAGGTTTAATGCTAAAGATCTCATTCTAACCCTGCCTGTGATCCCATGGTTCTGCAGCACACACCACCCACACAAGGACACATCCAGATAATCTAAGAATTAATAATTGAGTCTTTAACAGCCTCATTCACCCTCTATAAAATGGGTGAAGGGACACAAGGCTGGTTGCCATTGGGACTGAACTGTCAGTGTCTCTGTGCAGCAGTTTGGCTTGAAAAACTGCATACAGAAAATCAACCCACACTTAGAAGACTTTTTTCCTTAAAACTACTCTCTATGGTCCAAAGACTTGTTGTTTTAAAACAGTTGAATTCATTATTCTTCTCAGATAGCATTAAGTGCTCAAATACTTTTTTTTTCTTTTCCTTTCTTTCCCTACACCCTCCTCTTTGGCAAATAGGACTCTCAAGTCCCTTCTGATCACTAATAACATGGGCTTTCATACCCTCCTGGAACAAGTGAAATTTCTTTGACGTCTTAACTTTGCACAAATAGATTTTAATGAGGGAATATCACCTTGCCTTGAGCTAACTCTCTTCCTTTGCTCTTCCAAGGCTTTTGTAGTCATTTCCTTACAACTTACAGAACATTAAAGTTCAGCAAAGTGTTTGAACACTGCATACCATTTCCCCAGGAACTTTGTTTATTCGCTTCAGACTGTCACAGGAGGGACACAATTTCAAAGATGTGATGTAAATCAGGCAAAGGAAGAACATTTTCTGCTACCCTCCATTGTCCTGACGTGGTCTCTGGTGTCATTTTGGGGAGTTGCATGCAAAGGCACCTCCCATTGGGTGACAGCCAGGGTGATGCTGATAATATAAATAAGGTTCTGATCTCACAGAGCTCAAAAGGGCTGAGAAACCAGACAATTCCCATGCTGTCATTCTGAGAAAGGCTCCCAGCCCAAGGATACACCAGGGGATGGACTTTTCTCAGAACAGTTTGTCCTCTGGGGTGGAGCAAAGTGTCCCTGTGAAATGTGGCACAGCACTGAGATCCTGGCGTTCACTGAACCCAGGAGTGGGATTCAGCTGTCCCCCTGCAAACTCTTCCCTTTGCTGATAATTTGCTGTAATTAAGCCATATGCAAGACTCTTTCACTCTGTCAGAAGCAGAGACCTTCTGCTGCCCATATGCCAGAAAGATAAATGAAGGGCAAAGCTCCCGTGAAGAAGGGGAACTTTTTGCTTCTTGATTAAAGAACAGCAACGACCCTTCCATAAATGTGTCTGCTGATGTTTTGACAAATGAGCAAAACTCACAGTGAGACACAAGGAGACCACAAGAACTTGGTGAGCACAGGCTCTGTGTTTCCAGCTGCCCTACAGATGTAGGATTGGGGAGTTACCAGCATCAGCCCTACCCCTGGTACAGGTCACAGCTGCTAGGGGTAGCAAATCTGGTAAATCTGTCCTCAGATTTACACCTGGGAGTAAGGGGAGAGGATTTTGTGTCGCTGAATGACACAAAATCATCAACAGCCACAAAACAAGGACACAAAAAACATCAACAATTAGTTGTTGTTGGTAGTGTTGTTCACCAGATCCTGACTTGTTTGTGCAGGGGGGAATTATAAATCCCATTTCCTAGCTGTGCATCCACACTGCTTGCCAAGAGATGAGGGGTGAGGGATGGAAAAAACAGGTTCTTTTTGATTTTTCAGCCTGAATGGGAGTGGGTTTGGGAAAGCTGGACATCACCAGCGCTGTGAGAAAGAAGAGACACGAAATCAGTCCACTGGAGTAAGCTGAGGGAAGCAGGGAAACAGCCACACCCTTCTCAGTGGTGCCTACTGGGAGGACCAGAGGCAGTGAGCGCAAATTGAAGCATGGGAAATTCTGTTTAAATGTATGGAAAAACATTTTCCATACATTTTCCATACATGGTGGAGAAATGAACCAGTTGCTCAGAGAGACTGTGGAGTCTCCATCCTTGGGGAGGTTCAACATTCACCTGGATGTGGTCCTGAGGTGGCCCAAGGGGACCTGAACTAGGTGATCCCCAGAGGTCTCTGGCACCTCAGCCATTCTGTGAGTCTGCTACAGAGCATGGAGCAAGGAGCCTGAATTCTTCAAGCTGTCAGAACTGAAATTATTCCAATTTCTTGAAATACCAGGGAAAGGGGAGTTCTCATCTTGTAGACAATTTATTTCTGCAGATTTGCCAGACAGCAGAGACGAATATCTGCCATTGATGAGCTCACTGCACTTCAACAAGTGCAACAACAGAAATTTAAATTAGCTCAAACCTTTCACGGAATCTACAGTACATTGTTAGCTGATGTATTTTTTTAAATTTGTAAATATATAAATAAGGGCAAGGATCTAGAGGTTAGTGCAATAGAAACAGAAAGCTGATTCAGCAGAACAAGGCGTAGTCATAAAAGATTTATTACGCTTTATCAGCAATATCCACAGTCTTTCTGTGATTAGAGTTGCATTGTGTGTAATTATCTTATAGAAATTCTGCTCTTTGATGTGCTTTATCCACCATGCTGAAATGCACTTCAATTCTAGTGGGTTTTCATGGTTGACTGGAATTTACATTAATTCCTTTGGGTCTGCAGGGCCAGCCTGGTCTGTAACTAGCAAACTCTTCATAAATATTCATTTAAATACATATATTTATATATGTGCGTGTGTGTATGTGTGTACATATACATATATATGATATATCATTTTGTAAAGTGACAGCCCTAGATACTCTGTTCCCCAAAAAATAATGGAAAAAAAAGATTCTGCTTTCCCAGGAGTGATCCTTGATTAGTATTTCATAGTCCAGCCTTTCCTTCCTTTTACCATGAATTAGAGAGTGATTGAAATGTTTACAGCAATTTGCAAGCAGAGGTTACATTCTGCTTTTAATTTAAAATGTCCAAGTAAATTGAGGAAATAATTTCATCTCAGTTCATTAAGCTTGATTTTTCTCAATCAGAAAAAGGTCTTTTTTTTTTTTTTTTTTTTTTTTTTTTTCTTTTTAAAGTTCCCTGATTTCTTCCCTACCCCCTATGCCCATCAATGGCTGCTATCAGCCAGGAAAACTACAGGTGTTTGCAGGCCAACCTGTGTAAGATGCAAATGCTTCAAACTACCTTGGCTGTGCACCTGATTGTGCTTTTGTGGAGTTCAGCATGGGGGAAGTAATCACCTTCAATGGGAGCAGAATCAATTTTCTGAATAATCACTTCCTCCTTGGGAGATGCTGAGGACCATGCAGGAAGAGAAAAAAAACTGCAGAGCAACGGGAGATGGAGGTTTTAAAGAGTTTGGGAGGGTTTATAAGCAAAATTCATTTTGTTCCCATGTTTGATAACTAAATGAAGCTTACCCTGATTAATTATGTCCAAATAATGCTCAGAATTCTGTATCTGTGCCATTTCAAGCAGCAGATACAGCTGAAGTGAATGTAGGAGATATAATTAAATGTCTGTTCCACGTGACTCTCACCTCTTTCTCCTCTCTCCAGGTGCTGTTCCATGGATGTGATTTGGTTTTCAGTTCAGTATCAGAGGTAGAAATGCACAGAACTAATGAGCAGAATCCATCATACAAACTCAAGAGCCAGGCCACCATTGGGTCTGAGCATTTCCCAGACCCAGAGAAGTCACGAGAACCCAGAGAGCAGAAACCAAACTGTGTCACCCAAGGCCAGAACCTGTTTGTGCAGGACAAACACCCATTCCCTCCAGCAGGACCAGAGCTGGATCCCCCTGAACACCCCTGGCCATGCTTCCTGTCCCAATGTGGGACTCTCCATGTCCACTGTAATTCCAGCACCTCCCAGGGGTGCAGCTGGGGAGGTTATTCCACAGACTCAACATCAGGAACATTTCCCCAGCTCTTTCCTCTCAACTGCAGGGAGTACTTCACCATCCACCCATGGATTTCTAAGGTGTACATTGAATTAGATTGGATTCCAGGTCAGCTCGAGGAGGAAATAACATCCTCCATTAGCAGCTCAGCCTGATCCTCACCTCTTTCCTGCCTCCTTCTGGGCTCATGTTCTCCTTTCCAGCTCTTCCTATGACAGGTTCACTGAATGACACAAAATCATCAACAACCAGTTAATTAGTTGTTGTTGGTAGAGTTGTTCACCAGATCCTGACTTGTTTGTGTAGGGAGGAATTATAAATCCCATTTCCTAGCTGTGCATCCACACTGCTTGCCAAGAGATGAGGGGTGAGGGATGGAAAAAACAGGTTCTTTTTGTTTTTTTCAGCCTGAATGGGAGTGGGTTTGGGAAAGCTGGACATCACCAGCGCCGTGAGAAAGAAGAGACACGAAATCAATCCATTGGAGTAAGAATTGAAACAAGTTAAGAGCTGCATGCTTGTTAGCTCCTCGCAGCCAAATAATCTGCCACTGAAAGGGAGGAATATCAGAGAGGCTGTAGAGGAACACAGATTGCTTTAATAGCATCAGCAACTCTTTTGAAGGCAGCTGTGTGGCTCAGAGCAGGTGGGTGCAACTCAACAGGGAAGCCTTTCTCTAGGTAGGGACTTTGTTAAGGAGAAGAAAGCAGGGGAGGGAGAGATATAAATTCTGTTGTCAAGTAACATCACGCTTTAATTTCATGCCACATTATGACAATCTGGTGTGTAAGGCACTCCCAGTGTGTGGCTGCAGAGCTGCTGTATTACAGCTGATAGGCCTGGGAGACCTGCAGCCCTCAGCTAATTGTAAACCCGATTAAATAGCAGTGTGAAGAAGTTTGATTAATTCAATCTATCTCCATGCATCAAGGCCAGAACCAGACGTGGCACAAGCCCCAAATCTTTGGAGTATCAAAGTCTTTGTTCTTTATGCTTAAAATTAAAAAAAAATATATATAAAACTAAGCATAAGAAAATAATGAAATTATAACACTATGAAATGATGAAACATAAGTGACAACGTTACTTTTCTTCCTAGAAAATCTCCAGCCTTTCTGCCTTTAAAAAGCAATGCCAAAAAAGCATTTCAATTAGCATCTTTATGTGCTTACCCAGATAAATTACCATACTAATAAACTTCTTATAGACTTTCTGGGGCTGCTTAACCAAGGGCTTCTGATCCTGCTGAATTCAAGGTCTATTGGGCTGGATGGATTCAGACTGATTAATTTTAATTGTTTCAATTGCAGAGAAACTGGCCATTGCTCTCTCCTTAGTGTATGTGAGACAGAGGATGCAAGGGGGATTATTCCTGCCATCCCAGCTGGCCTGGTGACCTTTGGGACACCACAGCACCCACTGCACCCTGCAGAGAGCAAAATAAATTCAATTTAATTATTGTACATGAATCCTAAATGCTTATGGTGCTGCCTTCCGCCTCCCAAAATTCTGTGAGACTGGCAAACAACACATCCAACTTCTGAAGTCATCTGTTTGGAGAGCAGTTTTGACCAAGAAAAGTGTGAATATTCCTAGGGAACATTTTGACTTTGCCTGTTTCTATTTGGAGACAAGTGCAGCTGCACATGCTGAAAGTATTTGGGTCTTTCTCCCCACCAGGCAGGGTCTTCACTGGTTTCCAAGGAACTGAGGGATTTTTTCAGCGCTTGATTTGCAGAGAAAAAAGACCTCAGGAGTCAAGTTGCTCTTAGTGGTCTCTTTTAGCCTCTCGCTATCTCCAGAAGCTAATAGAGGAGATGGTTTGAGACTCATTTCTGTGTCTCATGAAGGGATCTGCACACTTGTGTGTCACTCTGCCCTCCCCTCAGTCACAGCCCACTGCACGTGCAGTCACCTGGCACCTCCTGCATCCCATATTAACGGGATGACTTGCAATAACACTGGGAACAGAGCCACACAAAGAGAAATATTAGATTATTTCTGTTATTCGCCAGTATCACGGTTGGACGGAAACCTCTTAAATCTGCCTAAAGTGGCTTCCTATGGCTGCTGGTGCTACCACCAAAAAATAATAATTGTGCATACAGGTACAGCTTCCCTGCTACCCACAGGCTGCTTTTTGTGTGTGATTATAAAACACCTGCATGACCCTCCTAAACTGAATATCATTTGATGGCAGAAGCTGAGCAACTGTAGTACTCAGGAGCCTGAAACATTTCAGAAGCTTTCTCCCTCCTCTTCCTTTTCTCCCCCACCAGCAAATGTGGAGGACTTCTCAGGCCCCACCACACTCCTGGAATGCATTCTCTCAAAAAACCCACTGAACCTCAAATTATTATTCCATGGTGAGAGAAGCAGTGAACAGTAGAAAATGACAGTTTACCCAAATGGAGGTGAAAATGTACTTTCTCCTGTACTTAAAAGAAATAACAGCTTTCAGCAAAGATCTAAATCCTAGCAACAAGCACTACATAAATGCAAAAAGGTCATCTCTTTGTTAGAGAAAGGTTACTTTGCTGAACACATACTTTAAAAAAATAATCTACTAAAGGAAGTTAAGCTTGGTAACATTTGTGTTGTATTTGCACATGGAGAGAGCAGATCTGTGCACTCTCTCTCAGGGCAGGAAAGTGAAGGACAGTTGATTGTAATGAACAATTTTCTTCTTTGGGAGGTACAGGAAAGAGAACCTGAGATGTGTTTCAAACAAATGGCTATTTAAAAAGAGAATTTGGGCTCTGCTGAGCAAAGCACTGGTTGTCAGCTGTGAATTCGCCTGGATGGCAATAAAGAGGGACTTTACGTGCCCTGCTAGGAATGGCCAGAATGATTGCTCCTCAACCCTTGGTGTTGTCATGCAACTTGCTCCTTGTCCCCTCTCCTCCTTGGCTGAAAAAACTTGGGATAAAGCTTGGCTTGGGGTAAAATTTTGATTCCAGGAAAAAACACAGCAAATGCCCCTTTGCCTTCAAAAAGAGAGAGTTTGGGAGATGGGAGGTTTTAAGCCAAGAACCTCCTGTTTGAACAGACAAACAGGCAAGGGGTGTGGAGAGAAACAAAGGCACAGAGGGCTGATCTGTGCAAATCCTTATTAAGCAGGAGAGTACATAAGAATATGTTTAATTTTACTCCTAGTCAATAAAATAAGAGGCTCTGCAAGCCAGATTGGGTAAGCTGCTGTTCAGAAAGAATCATCACGAGAAACAGGGAGGAATAAGATGATGAAGCCAAATGCTGAGGGAAGAAAGGAGGGGAACACATAGCAGAGAGTCTGTCAGAAATGGCCAGAAATCCTTGGTCCTGCAAAGGACATCAAAGAGAGCACAGTAAGTTATGGGCTGCATGAAACAAGGACTGCAAAGCCCTTGAGTCCAATTCAGGAGGATTCTGGTGGGGAAAAAACGTCCACAGGGTTTATTATCCCAGTCTAGATCCATTAGTTCTTATAGAATTCAGTACAACACCATCTTCCCTGGACCAAGCTCCATCTCCAAGATAGCAAGAGTTCAGAAATGATCATATCTCAACAGACATATAAAACCTGGGCTTTTTCTCCAGGTCTCTTCTTGTCTTTGGGTGAAACTGCCCTGCTGAAGTCAGTTGGAAGCTGCTGTTGACTTTACTGGGAGCAAGGATTACATTGTCTTCTGGGGGAATACAAACAGTTACCTTCAGA
Source organism: Lichenostomus cassidix (assembly GCF_008360975.1). Taxonomy (NCBI): domain Eukaryota; kingdom Metazoa; phylum Chordata; class Aves; order Passeriformes; family Meliphagidae; genus Lichenostomus; species Lichenostomus cassidix. The sequence goes on along the minus strand of NC_139500.1, from coordinate 5,447,086 downwards.
GCCATTAACAGGAGGAGGAGAGAAATCTCTGGTCAATAATAAGCTAAGCCTAGGAAAATAAAAATGCAGTTCTCTGTCACCTTGGAAAGATCAACACCATTTGTCATGTGGTGTTTATTCAGCAGAACAACAACTGCATTTGTGCTTTTGAAGGGAAATGAAAGGGGAAAGTAGCAGGAGGGGGGAATGGGGGAGATCTGAGCACAGGAATGTACTGCCACTCCAGCCTGCTATCATTAAACCACATCAGAACTTCATAATCATGGTGTTTAATTAAACAACAGAGGCATGGGTTTATGCATTAATAATGAGGCCTAGCACTTTAGCATGTCAGGCTAAATACAGTTTTAAATTAATAATGTAGCACCGCAGCATTAGTGAGAAAATGAAATCTTATTAACAACTTAATAAAGTCCCTTATTTGCTAAAGTTCCAGCTCTGAGGGAACAGTATTATAGCAAAGCATTTGCATCCCTTAAGGGGGCAGATGGGAGGAGGTGCTGCTTTCTCACACCCTCCGTAATTCCATTATATATAGCTCCCGTAGTCACTAAATATTGCCTGGTGTCTGCCAAATGATGCCTTCTGGTGCTTCTAAACCTGGCTGTGACATGCTGGGTAATCTGCAAACGCTCTTTTTAGGCACCCAGGAAGGACATTGACTCACTTTTTCTCTGGTACTGCGCTGGAGAAGGAGCAGGGGATGGAGACTCCCCACCAATATCCTTTGTGTTTTGTCCTGGCTGCAAACTCTGCTTGCTTGAGGACAAGGAGCTGAAGCACACAAAGCAGCTGAGAGCATGAGGAATGGCAGCAAGCAGTGATTTCCTGTGGCTTGCAGGGTTAGCAGCCATCAGCTGATCCCTCACAACAGCCTCTATGGGCATTCTTGGACCACTGCTCCATTTAGGGTGTTTTACTTTCAGGCCAAACTGAGACTGTGCATGGTGAGGCACTCCAGCTCTGCTGATAGGAGACACTCTGTAAGCCACAGAAGTTCCAGCACCTTATAACCAGGGTTTCACAAGCTTTTAGCTTCTTGATTCCCACTGATTTCACAGACCTGGCCCACCTCAGGCACACTGTGAATCAGTAAAACACTAAAAACTGGAGTTCCATCTGCTCAGCCCTACAGCAGAATCTGAGGCCCATGGCCAGCTTTCTCTTTGTCCACATATTTGACACAAATTTACCTACCAAATTCCCTTGAATCCAGAGAAACAGCTCAGTGCCTCTGCCATCCAAGTGCTGGGTCTCTCTCCACAGGCTTGAGAGTTCCACCAGAGCTCACTTTGCAGAGGAAACAAAGGAAAGCCTGCAGGACCATAATGAAATGAGTAATGTGGGGACAAGATCCAAAGTCAATGAGCTGACTTGAAAAAGCTGAGCATCAAGGCCATGAGAACTGACAGCAGCAAAGCCACAACCAGCCACAGCCACGAAATTCATGAGAGATCATTAAAAAAGATTAATAGAGACAGGAGCAGACAAGGTATATTCAGCTATAGTCTGTCAAAGAAGGGTCTCTTTGGGATGTAAAACACTGATCAAACCTCTTGTGCAGCTTGAAAACTATTGAATTAGGATGGAAATCAGCCTGCAACACCACTGACTGTTGCAGATGGGATTGGAAAAACTCAGTGGGTCAAATTCTGCCTTTGGTTGTGCTCATGAGACCACAGAGCTATTTCCTCTTCCTTCCCCTTCTGGCTGCATTCCCTAATTTTGCTCTGAATTTGCTGGACAATGTACCAACATAAGTAACCTTTCAGAGTGCTGGAAGAGCACATGAATGATTTGGATAAGACCCTAACTAGCTCCCTTCTCATGGCTACAACTCCCTTGAAAAAGAATGGTCTCCCATATTAAATTCCTTCAAATTTAATTAGCTTTTTCCATTTTCTAATATCTTGCTGGAGAAAAAGTACTGATCTTGCAAGAAATTTGACTTGAAAAAGTTGTGCCTTTTTTCCACTCAGTTTGATGGAACTAGGAGGAAGATGGGGCAGAACAGTCAGTGCAGCTCTCCTAGGAGAGCTCAAAGTGGGGAGAGGATTTCCCTGCACAGCCTGTGAGCACTGGGAGCCCAGAGCTGCATGCAAAGCCTGCCTGTCCATTCATCTTCTCCTTCAGACACCCAGGGAATGTGGGCTTCACTTGGAAACCACAGAGTTCATGGCAAGTAGCAGCCTTGTGCACTCTTTGTGCAAATGAAACGTCCAGGACATAAAAATCACCTTGGTGTGCCTTGTCTTCCATCTCCTCTGTTAAATAATGAATAGAAGCCTAATGGAACTGAGCATGACTGCAGGATGCAGTGCAAGGGAAGGCAGAGCAGACCTGTGTGTTCCCCCTTACTTCATCATCAGTGAGTAAATGGGTCACTGGTGAATGAGATCTAAGTAAATCTCCATCCTTTTTTTGTTCTGTCTTTCTCCTCAACCTCCTGCAAGGAGATATGGCTCAAAACCACACACCCCTGCTGCAAAACACTAAACAGAAACATTACAAATTATCTCATCAAAACCCCTTATGTTTCTACTCTGAGCTCAAGAAAACTTCAGGAAATAAAGTTTTTCATTCTAGAAATCCTTCATTTGGTTTTTAATTGTGCAGTGGGATGTCTTGGGATCTGGTCTTTTTCTCCCCCTTTTTTTTTTAATTTTCTATTTATTAATATTTAATCTCTGCACAGTGCAGAAGAAAATCATTTCTGCAATAACATCAGAATGGGAGAGTTAGAAATCAATAGCCAAGCTCTCACAAGACACATTCAATCCCTTCTTAATCCATTTTCGACTGCTCCCTTGTCTTATTATAACAGCCAAGCATTCCCTCCCTCGTTAGGTTGGGATATTCACGTTGCAGGAGGGAACTGCAAGCTCCCAGAGAAGCACAAACCTCTGGAAAATCAGGAAAGAGAACAAAGCATCTGTGTTTGGGGCAGAAGCCTAGACATCATCCTGTGCCCAAAGCCTTGCTCAAAAAACCCTCTGATGGAAAGTCTGGCCCCATTTCTGTGAATCGTGGGAAATCCTGCACCCAATGTCAGCCCTGACCCACTGGAACATCTTTCCCTTTCAGTTTTCCTCCAGGGCCATCTGTCACACCCAAGATCTCTCAAGCACCTCAGGCATCACCTCTCTTCTCCTCATGGGTCAGTTCTGCAGAGGTGTTAAGAGCCAAACAAGCACACTCAGTGGGAGAAGCCAGAAAGTCAGTGAGCAGGAGAATCCCCTTCACCTTCCTTCGTGCCTCTGAGCTTTAAGGATGTGACAACACGGAGCTGTTATGATGCCTGAGCACGGAAATCAAAGCCCATGGCTGCCAGCCTGACCATTCACTGCCATGACCAAGCCACACCATGACTATACAGAGTATTCAGCTCTGAGCAGTCAGTCCAGCCCTTCCTTCTGCATCCTGCTGCTTCCATCTGCATTTTCTTCCTTCTTCCCATGGTGTCACACAGCCCCCGTGCCAGGGGAGGCTCACAGCCAGGCTGCCTCCTTGGCTTTGGCTAGGAAAGGGATCCCAGCTGCTCCTTGGGCTGTGCTGTGGAGTTACCATGATGCGCAGTGGTTTTATAGAGTTGTGAAGAGCATTCAACCTTTCTTCTAGAATAGAAAGGGGCTGCATTTGGCACGTGGTTTTAGCCAGAGAAAAGGGTTCTCCAAGCATCTCTAGCTGCCACAAAGAGCTTTGTCCTAGTGCTACAGGGCTGGCAGTCTCAGGAGGCTGGGCAGGAGGGACAGGAGAAGGAGACTGGGACTTGGGAGAGGCAAGAACTCCATCTCCAGTTTCCAGAGCCTGTATCCCATCTGCAAACCTAAAGTGGGGCCAGATGGGAAAGAGAGGACCATGTCCCGTTGTTCTAGTCAGGGACAGGGTCTCCAGTGCCCCAGCAGCACATCCGGGGCTGGCTGGGAGTGTCTCTCCTCGTCCCGAGCCGTGCGGCTCTCACACCGCTGCCTCCCAGCCTGGCCGCTGCAAGAAGAGACTTTGCCAGCAGAGGGAACTGCAGACCGGAGAATCTCTCCTTCCCTGCTGAAACACTCACCGAAACCCGTAGCAGCGCTGAGACTCTTCTCTCCTACCTGCAAAAGAGGTGTTTCAGATTCCTCTGCCATTGCTCTTGACCAGCTTGCTGCTGGTTGGTTTGGTTCTTGGGGGTTTTGTGTCTACAGAGAATGCTAAAGAAATCCATTCAAACCAGAAACCAATTGAAAACTCTCTGTTTCATGTATTAAAAAAATATATTAATCCTGCAAGTCCCTATACCTATCTTCTTGCTGCCATCTAGTGAAGGGGGGAAAGTATGACCGAGTGACATAAGCAGAGCAAAACCTGTCCCAGAGGCTTGTACTTGTTAAACAAAGTCTAACATTGAATAAACTGCTTCAAAATAACCTTTAAAGTTGCATGAAGATTTCCCTTTTGAAAATCTGCTTCAGAAAATGCCCTTCTAGGTCCTTGAATGGACAGCTGCTGGTGAAAGCTTTACTTTGTCCCCATTTGTGTCTGAAGAGCAATCCAAGAGTGACCATTTTGTTGTTCTGAAACTCTTCAGGCTGCTCTTAAAAGCTGTAGGAATTGGGGTGGACTTTGCAGGATCAGGCAGTAATGGAAACTTTCACTGCCTTTGACATTATCATGAATATACAGCTACTTATATCATAAGCATAGAATCTACACACCCTCCTAATTTCTCAGGCAGGTTTTATAAGCAGAATCAAACTCCTAGGATCTGAGTGAGCTTCAGGACTGAGAACGGAATTCTTATATCCAGAGTCCTCTGCCTTCCTGCAAAGCTCGTTAATTTTTGGGAGGAAAGCCTCAGCTGTATGATAGGCAAGTGATAGACAAGAAGTCAGCAGAAACACAACCACTTCAGCAGCTCCAGCTCTTTTTGCCCTCCTGTCATGCTCCTACGACCTCTGGCTAGTCCAGACCTGTGTTTGGCACACACCTGCCACACTGAGCTCTGCCTGCTTTCCCCACCTTGAGCTTTTATCTCTACCCACCAACCGTTTCCAAAAGCCAGGACCAGCACAGCATTGCTTCAGCTTGTGCTTTTTCTGCCCAGTTGCTCTTGGTGATTTCCTCCTGCTACACTCAGGGGACAGAGTATTCACCCAGCAATTCCAGTGAGCAATTCCAGTGAGCTTCCAGCAGAGTAACTCCCTCATTCCACCACCTTTTGTACTCAGCAGAAGATGAGTCAATCACATAGTTTGACACTTGAACACTTCTTCGCTTTCCACCCTCCTTGTGTTTGCCCCGATATAAGATCCAAACCCCGAAGAGCTCGCAGCAGTGAGCAGGGATGTATTTTCCTATATCCACAGCACAGGTGTGGGATTGCAACCTGACACCCGTAGCGCTCACGGTTCTTACTGTGCCGCTCAGCTTTGGGGGTTCCTTCGGAATTCGTAGCGTTTTGCCCACCTCTGGCTCGATGCCGCGGAGGCGGGAGGGTGCCGGGCGGCAGTGGGTTCCCTGTCCCCTCCGGTGGTCGCTAGATGTCAGCACGGGACCGCCAGCCCGCCCCGGGGACACCACCGACCCGACACTCCCGCACCGCTCCCGGCGGGGACAGTGCCATCCCAGAAACCCGCATTGCTCCCGGGAGAGAAGGGACTGACCTCATCCCAGAAAACCGCACCGCTCCCAGAGGGACAGATCCCATCCCGACAAATCCGCATTGCTCCCGCCAAGGAAAGACCCCATCCCGACAAGCCCGCACTGCTGCCGGGACGGACAGACCCCATCCGGATAAATCCACACGGCTCCGGGCAGGGACAGACCCCATCCCGACAAACCCGCACCGCTCCCGGAGGGACAGATCCCATTGGGACAAGCCCGCACCGTTCCCGGCAGGGACAGACCCCATCCCGACAGTCCCCCACCGCTCCCGGGACGGACAGACTATCCAAACAAAAGCCACACGACCAGACCATATTGGTCTCTCTTGAGCCTTCTCCTTCTGATCTGGTCAAGAGATTTTGTTTCATTCTACCTTTAAAATCCAGTTGTCTCTGATAAGGCTGGAGCAGCATTTCTCATCATTGCCCCCTCCTCATTTCTTATGGGGGAAAAGAAATCCATCTGTGAATTGGTCCCTCAGTCAAAAATGCTGTTATCCCGCTAAACGAATTTTTAAACTAAAGTGGCAGTTTTTTGAACTAATCTTATACATTTTGTCAGTAGGTCCATCCCAGCTCCTGAGGTCTTTTTCTGTGTGTGATAGACAATGTGTAACTCTGAGTAAAGGTTTTTGCTTTGCAGCTTCATCCTACCCCATTCCAGCCCTCTGTACTTGCAGGCAGTGGACACTGACCCTGGGAGACCCACGATTTTGTTCAGGTGCATGGCTTTAGACTTACAGCTGAAATTGAAGAAAATATATAATTACTTTGATTATTTTCTCCCTCTCTTTGCATTAACGCTGAAATACATTTTAGTCAAGCTCTTTCTGTAGTAACAGGTGCTACAACCTCCAAATGTACTTTTTTCCTCTGGAAGGATGAGCACAGTCTCCAGGCTGGAAATAAAGCTGGGAGCTGTAGTCCTGGAGTAGCCCCAGCAGCAAACAATGGACATTGGCCTTGGCAGGCTGTGCTGCTCCTGCTTTGCTCCCTGTACATGTTTTGAATATGTAAAACATTGGAAGAAATAAATCCCACTTTAAAGCTGGCAAATACTCACCAACATGTGATAAATTTATTTCCTGCTGCATATGTCCATTTTTCCCCAAAGCACTTGGAAGAGATTTTATTTTCTGCCATGGTCTTCCACATGAGTCACTCCTTTCTGCTTTTTTGTTGTTGTTGTTCTTGTCCAACAATTCAAAATCTAAATTCCTGTTTCTCAGTTTTCCATGAGAAACTAGGTTGAGTATTTTCAAAGAGGCCTATTCACAGCTGCAATTCGAGGGAAAAGTCCAAAGCAAATTCTTCCATGTGCATTTTTTGGTAGCACATTAAACCTGACTGGATTTCAGATTCGTACAGGCTCCAGATGATTTCTCTCAGCTGTGTGTTTTGGAATTACATATAAAGCATCAAATCCTCCTGCTCTGTTCTCCTGTAGCTGATGCACCTCCCAAGTGTTGAAATAACCCTTGAAGAATTAATTTGTTTAATAAACCATGGGAGAATCTGTGTGAGAAGTGTTTGCTTCTAATTTTCAGCCCACTTAGACACACATGACATTCTTGGAAAGCTGGCAATACTTGCAGCATGTTTTTACAGCCAGAATTCCTGAAAGTTTTTATCACCACCAATCCTTCTCATTGCAAGACCTAAACATGTCACAAAAAAATAAATCATTTCTAGCAGGGGACAATCCTGCTTTTAACATTTCCTCTACGTCTTTCTAATGGGAATTATTTATGCCAGTGATGATATTCTGGTACATCCCTCCATTTGTCTGTTGTCACCTGGAGTGTGGGACTGGCTCCAGAGACGAGCAGAAGTCATGCTGTGCTCACCTGCACTTGAAAGTCACAGTGAATATATAGAGTGTCACTGTGAATATACCGAGTGATCTGTCCCAGGAGTAGCTAAGTGGGACAATTCTCATAAAACAATTAAGTCACTAAAATCAGTAATTGGTCTTCATGGTTGGGTAAGCCCGATAAGGGGAGCAAAAGAGAGATGTGACCATATTGTAACATTCAAACACTGGGAGGTGAGATAAGAGAGGATCAGTGAAAAGTATGATGGACAAACCTGCTGATACCAGGCTGGGACAGAGCCCGTTTGATGTGCTCCACTCCTCCAAAAAGCAGAAACAAAACCTCCCAGCTGTGCACTCACAGAGCAGGGGAACAGCCTCATTGAGGCAGCAGCTCTGCAAGTTCTGCTGAGGGTGAATGTGTCACTGCTCATCTCGGCTCTCCTGGCTCTGATGTGGAGAAGGAAGAGAGACAAGCTCGTCATTTCACATTAGCTCACGGCACACAGGGAGGTGATGGGAAGAGGACAAGCCAACTACACTTTGGCCTGAGAAAAACAAACCACTTTCTGGAAAAAGCCTCCTGTCACCATCACACCCAGGCTATTTACTGCAGCACGTAACCTACCAGGTGCATCTGCAGCAACTGGTTGCATCTGCCTGCAGGCAATATCCACCTGCTCACATCTGTGTGCCACTGCACAGGATTCATCCCATCCTTTCTAAGCAGACTTTTGGGAGGCCTGGGCAAGGCACAGGTCCTGTGTGGAGAAAGCCTGGAATACCCTTATGCTATCTGTAAAATAGACCTCAGTAATGCAAATCAGTCTCTGAAGTCTAGAAAAGAAACTGGGACCAATTTCTGTTCCAATTAAAGATTGCAATCATTGTTGTCATCTTGATTATCCATCTCCATGCAGCTCCCACCTTTGCCTTGGATTCTCCTTGAGGTTCCTCATGGACCAGACAACACCAGTCACAGTGGTTTGCTCTCTGTCCCAGTGTCACACTCAGTTACTGGTACCCCCAGCTGGGGAGCACAGAGAATCCATTCAGAGATGAGCTAGGACACCATGGAACTAACCTTTTCCTGGCACATGGAAGGAAGAAACACTGTGAGCTTCTGAAGAAAATGGGAATGGATGAGGCCTTTGCCTTGGAAATCTCCCTGCACAGCAGGTGCCTTCTCTGTCATCCCACATCTAAACCACCATGACTGGATCTCAAGCCGTGCCCACAGCTGCCAACACCTGGTGCTTCCCTGAGTTTACAGCATCCATGGGCAGTTCGTTTAACAGAGGTGATGCTCCAGGTGTGACGCTGCTTGTGTTGGCAGTTTGTCCTCTGTGTGGTGGGAAGGGAAGGGAAGGGAAGGGAAGGGAAGGGAAGGGAAGGGAAGGGAAGGGAAGGGAAGGGAAGGGAAGGGAAGGGAAGGGAAGGGAAGGGAAGGGAAGGGAAGGGAAGGGAAGGGAAGGGAAGGGAAGGGAAGGGAAGGGAAGGGAAGGGAAGGGAAGGGAAGGAGCTGCCCTGCTATTGGCGGCGGGTGTCCCCGCGGCCCCTGTCGGCGATATAAGTGCGGCGGGCCCGTTGTGCGCTCACTGCCCGCCCCCAGCCCGGGCGCAGCGCCGAGCGGAGCGGCGGGGCCGCCTCCTCCTCCTCCTCCTCCACCTCCTCCTCAGCGCCCAGGCAGCGGCGGCCGAGCGGGATCGCCGGCGATGGCCGAGCTCAAGTCGCTGGGCAGCGAGGCGTACCTGGCGCTGGCCCCGGGCTACGGGCCCTCGGCTTTCGCCTACGGGGCGGTGCGCGGCGGCACCGAGGGCCCGCGGGGCTCGTTCGCGGGCGGCGGCGGGGCGGACTTCCACGCCGGGGCGCTGGGCAAGTCGGCGGAGAGCAGCGGCGAGCAGAGCGGCGACGAGGAGGACGGCTTCGAGGCGGGCGTGAAGGGCGGCTCGGGCTTCGAGCGAGAGGGGAAGCTGAAGGGGGGAGCGCTGGGCAAGAAGCCCAAGGAGCAGCGCTCGCTGCGCCTGAGCATCAACGCGCGGGAGCGGCGGAGGATGCACGACCTGAACGACGCGCTGGACGGGCTGCGCTCCGTCATCCCCTACGCGCACAGCCCCTCGGTGCGGAAACTCTCCAAAATCGCCACGCTGCTCCTGGCCAAGAACTACATCCTCATGCAGGCGCAGGCCCTGGAGGAGATGCGGCGGCTGGTGGCCTATCTGAACCAGGGCCAGGCGCTGAGCGCCCCGCTGCCCGCCACCCTCAACCCCTTCGGACAGTCGCCCGTGTATCCCTTCGGCGGCGCGGCCGTGCCCGGCTGCCCCGAGAAATGCACTGCCTTCACAGGAGCCGCCTCCGCCCTCTGCAAACACTGTAACGACAAGCCTTGACTTCTGCCTTCTTCGGGCTTTTCCTTTCTTTTGGTTTTTTTTGTTTGGTTGGGTTGGTTTTTTTTTCTGTGCACTTTTCTTTCCACTGCCATCAGCCCTGGCTTCCTTCCATCAGTTAAGTCTGGGTTTTCTTTTTGTTCTTCTTTTAAGTACCCCCCTCCCCATCTGGAAATATTTGGCAGTTCACGTGGACCCCCAAAACACCCACTTTCTACTTTATTTAGTTCCCCCCCACATGCAACTTCATCTGTAGAGTTATTTCCTTCCCAGCCTGTCAGTGGATTGTGAGCGTAATGTCGCTTTTTGCTTGCTCTGAGCTACAAAGTTTTCGAGCAGTTTTGAAACAGAACTCTAGAAAAACAGAGAGGGAGAGAGATCTGGAGATGGAAACCTCAGTGAGTTTGCTTTGCCATGATCGACCTGTGTTAAAAATAGATAAAAGGAGGGAGGGGAAGCAAAATTCAGCTGCAAACTATGCAATGTTTCAGGATCATGGGCGAAGGGGGTTTCTGTGTAGCCAGCTGGGGTTGGACTGCACCTGCAAATCCAACTGGAAATCATTTGGTCAGAGCTCATGGGAGGGGGGATGTCCAGTGCTCTTGCTAAAACAATTGATGCTTCAAAGTAAGATGCCTTTTTTTTTTTCTTTTCTCAAAAAAATTAACCCGTTCTTGGACTGAGAGGAACCTGTGATTGTATGCTAATGCTTGCTGTTTGCCTGTTTCTCAGCTTGGTTAAGTTTTCGGGATGATTTTCCAAAGTCGTGGCTCGTCATGATAAACAAAGCAAAAGGTCACTTAACATATTTATATGTATTTATAATAAATAAAAGACATGAATAATCACTTTCTCTGTCCTACATGTCTCTAAAACCAGCTGGCAGCCCCTGCAAAACCCCTGCTGGAGTCAAGTAAAGCAGAGATGGACGCGGCAGGAGCAGCTGTGTGAACTTAAGGGAATGATCGCAATACTTGGAAAAAGCTTGCCGATATTCAGCTCCTTATCAGCAGGGATTTGTTCTTTTTTTTTTCTCTAGTTTCTCCTGAATCATGAGCACACAAAAAATTGTTGCTTCTGTCTGACTGTAAGTTAGGCAGGTAGGGGTTTAGCTTGTGTATTCTGGCACTTGCTGGGGAATGCTGTGTTTGGGAAAGTGGTGTTTGGGGTTACTGTAGTGAGCTTAGCTCTGAGGACACCCATGGAAAACATGGCAGGGAAGGAAATCGCTTAAAGACTGCTTATCCCTTTGGCTTGGCTTTCTGTTCTCTCTACAGCTTTACTCTAGACCTACATGTGGGGTTTGGGCCACTTAATATCATGACTGAACTGATAATCTCTTGCCAATATTGACCGTGTTCGTCCGAGTTACAAAGTGAGTCTCTCGCCGGCTGAGTTTTCGGTGTCGCTTGTGTTGGTTTACTTCGGTTCTCTGGTTTATGTTGTTCAAAGCTTTGGTGCCTTGTATGCTTCACTAGTCATTATATAATAATAACAATAATTGAGGTGCATTCAGTGCTTTCTGTTCGGGTTGGAAATACCCACCCAATGTCAGAGCAACCACGTAAACTGGTACAGCCGCAGCCTCAGGGGCTCGAGCTGTCCGTGGCCATTTGTGTTAGGAGTGGGGTGTAACTATTTAGGGTTATTAAACCAATTTCCATGCCTGTCGCTAGTGTTATGCTAATTTGAAAAGGACTGCCATCCCTCTGAAGCGCTTGTCCACGGCACTTAATTTTAATTAATACATTTCCAAAAGACTTTTTGTGTTTGGAAAACGAAGTGTGTGATTAAGCCTTATTCATAAAGATGTATGTTTAAAACTGGTTCCTGCTCATTTCCATTTTTATGTCTTCATTGCTTTCCTGTAATTAAAAAAAAGAAAAGGAAAAAAAAAAGAGTAGTTTTACAGGAGAGCTTATCTCTTGTACCTGTTTCCATAAAAGAAAATTTGAAAATACTCTTAAAAGGCGTCTGATGAAGCGAAAGCCAACCAAAACCCCTACTGAAGCAAAAATGACTGGAAACTGCAGATCAGCAAAGTTCACTTAAAATTTTGCAGACTGAGTTGTTGCTAGAAAATATTTGGGGGGGGGAAAAAAAGGCCAGTTTAATAGAGAATCATTTTTAAATAGATGTATATTACTTCTGGTTAAAATGAGAGAAGATTGAGCAGTTGAGAATATTTAAATGGAGATTAGTTCAACTGTTCATTTTTCACCAAAACTAAAATAGTTGGAGAATAAAGTATTTAACAGCTTAATATTTAATCTGAGTTTAGTTTGGTTAAAGACTTAATGCTAAAAATAATGGAATTTGCAATTGCTTCTTTGTCAAATAATTATGGCCCAAAAAAGAAGTCTCACTAATTTCAGAGCCTAAAAACTCTTCACAGTCTGAGACAAGCTATTTTTGGGTGGACGGGTTTTAGTACAGTGATTGTTTTAAATCTCTTCCTTTCATTTACATCAGTAAACACTTGCTCATACTATCCCATCTACCTAGAATCCTAAAATTCCACCTTCTGAGAGTCCTTGAAATATTCAGAAGGCTCTTCCAGAGCCCACTTTGAATTAAATGATCTCAGAAGGTTAGGTATGGAATTTCAAATACAGAAGAAAAACTTGCATTAAAAAATTTTTGATAGGAAAAGCAGCAAGCATGACTATTTAAGTGCTGTTGAAAGGCCAGGTATTAAAAACAAATGCAGAATTTGTCAAATTATTACTAAAGGCACTTATAAATAATTTTTTTTAATTAACCTTGATGTACAGCGGCTACAGTTCAAAAGGAAAAAGAAGATGAATCATAACTTTTCCTGCAGCAAACAATATCAAGCTCAAAGAAAGTCGACCAACTTCTCAGATAATTTGGAAGTTCAGTGCTTCTGTCCACCATGGGCTTGCAGGATTTTAACTCACCGAGGTGGAGCTTCTTCCAAGCCCTGAGCATTCCCCGTGACAGGAGGGCAGCTGTTCCGAGGTGATTTACACTGTGCTGAGCTGCTGCTAAAACTGCTACCAAGTGAATGCCTAATACTTCTCTAAAAATGATTTTGCTGGGAGGGGATAAAGGAGCAGCTGATTGTTGCATTTGTGTGTGTGTGAAGCATCACTGCTAACCTTGCAGATGTGAGTGGTTATCCTGAGGATGAGGTCCTGTACTTGTCATTTGCTTTTCCCCTTCTCTGGCATATTTTGTGTATCATGTAAGGTTTTAAGTGTCTGTTTCCATTTGGTGTTTCAGAGAATATGAAGGGAGGACTTGAGAAAAACTGAAGATCTTTTTTTTCATTGCTCAAATGTTCTTGTTATGATGCCTGCTTTTTTGTTTCCTTTTCCAAGAAAGATTTATTGTATATGCTCAGATGGGACTGAAATACAGATCATGTGTTCTAATGTATTAATTATCCTGATATGTTCATACTTGGAAGAAAACATAATGCCAACTTTAATTAAATATAATATATTGTTTTCTAACCTCACTTAGTTTTTCTTTGAACTCCAAGACTGAGCAGCAAGAAGTGTCAGAAAGAGGAAATGTTGCTCCATTGTCTGTTGTGTTTTTTAACTTGCATAGTTCTTGTCACTAACCAAAATGAAGGTTTTACTAACTAATATATACAATATCACTAACAGGGGATTGGAAACTGCTGTCAGCTGGCACTGCATCAGCCCAGATTTGTTAGCAGTCTTGAGCCTGCAAGGTAAAATGCTCTTGCACCAAATACAGGGAAGCAACAGGTTTGAAGATGGAGGGCCTGGAAGGCAGCTGTCTGCTTCAGATACCAGCAAAAAGTTAAATCAGTTGGAGTTCCTGGAAAGAAGCTGTGAGAATCATGCAGCTTTCCTTGTCCTTTATCCACTGATTTTGTGGCATCCTCTCACAATACCTGAATATTGCTGCATGCTGAGAGCATTTCCGAGACTTTAGGAAGTGATTGCTTATTCTCAGATCACTTTTCGGCGTTGTTCTTTACATATACATTTCTATAATTTCCATTTTAAAAGAGCACTTGGCATTTTTCAGTGTGAAATGAACATAGGGCCCAATCCTGGTGCTGTTTTGCAAATTGGCAGCATTAATGATACTGGTGGCAGCAAGACAGTGCCTGATGCTCCTGGGCACAGTGGTGGTTTCTTACCCAACAAACTACCTTTCAGAGGCTCCAGAGGCCCAGAAAAATGTGCACAAGCTTTATCCCTTTACTCTATCAGTCTTGTAGCATGGGTAAAGTGTGGGGCATGGTGGACACAGACCTCACTTAAAAGCTTTTGTGGCTCTTCAGCCCAAATTTGCTCAAGCAGCAGCAAAAGTCGCTGCACATCCCACTGGGCTGAGTCCTCCCATGCTGCAGGTTTCCAGCCACAGCTGGAATTATTTCATTTACAATTTAGGAGAACAAAATCAAATAGTCCACTCTGCTCTTCTGCAGCATTATGTTCATCAAGTGTGTTTCTTGGGTGGACTCTTGGAAACAAGTGGTCAGACTCTGCAGCATCACTGAAATTTATTTTACCTGTGCTTGTTCCTTGCCATGTGAGTTACCAGCAGAGAAATAATTCCTGGTGATGTGAAAGGTGAAACAAATAGGTGAAAAGGCTTCTGAAGAATACTAAAACACACCAACCTATATTTTCAATTTTCAAGACTGCTTTTGTTTTGTTCTCTGTCATTTGATAGAATTTTGATTAGTATTGCACCATAGAAAAGTTGGGGTTTTTTTGTTTTCACTAATCCTGATTAAGGCTAGAAAAGTCTCTTGATTACAGTAATTTTAATAATGTAAATTTGTTTGTGATATGTCTTTAGTCTTTAATCCCCTTTGGCATTCCATTCAAAGGGAGATGAAAATTTCAGGGATTTATAACATTTAAATCAGTCATTCCGTGAATGTTTCTCAGGCAGTTTTTCTCCTACCTGAAATTAAAAAAATACCTAAATGGGTATGTAACATATTTTGTGATCAGATTATAAATACATTTGCATGTGGTTGTTGTGAGGAAAATAGCTTAATATCAAGCATTTTTGCTTTACAATAAAGTATATGTGCATAAGAGGAAATAGAACCAATTATTAAAACAAATAATGTATTCGAGATCTTTGCCATTCTTTCATGTATTTTGAAGTAGGATTTTCACCAAGGACTTTATATAATCTTTTCATAATCAAAATTCACAATAATTCTTTTAGCATTACCCCAAATTCTTATTTTTATTTGTATTTAGGAATACATGCAATTTTTAAATTATCCGTTTATTTTCTTAAGTAGTCTTAGCTTCACTTAACAATAGTAAAATTTGAATTGATGTTTATTCCTGAAATACTGAGCAGTTTTCAGCATAACCCTTGTACTTTTTTAGGGCCAAATTGATTAATTTCAAGTCTTAGCATTACAAAAAACTAACGTATAGAGATATTTAGTCAAGCTAATTCAGGATGAAAATAAAGGGGTTTATTTTTTTCATATGCTTAAGGCAGTGAAATTTGCAGAACAAAGACTTGCAGAAGACAAACCACAAGTACTTAAGATCTTACAGCACAGAGGAGGAGAGCGTGCTGGTTTTCAAACTCCTAACCCTGGTGAAACAGCTCAAATATATCTATATTTAAATTATTTAACAGCTTATTTTAATTTTTAAGTCTTTCAATTCATCAGTGATTCACTTTCATTAAAATCTGCCCTGTTGATGCCATTTGTATTTGCTCAGTTCCTCTTTCCCCCATGCTAACATCAACGTTTTGTGTGTTTGTGTACATCGATACAGAATATAACCCAACCTTCCTCAGCTACCAATGGGGGGAATAAAAATAAAAAAACCAATCTGCTCTTTTGCCTTAAGTATTTGAAAGGGAAAAACATGGCCGAGCAAAAAAACATCACCCCAGTTTTTCCTCCAAGCCCACTTTTGTCTAAAGTAATGAGGCCATAGTCAGTTGGCTCCAAGGAGCGTTGTGATTTAGTGTGACGTACAGTGAATCATTGCAGATCCATTCGGACTGCATTCGTTATTTTAATGAGACGCAGGCAAATCTGCTTTTTGGCCGCAAACCTTAAGATGCAAGCGTAATGTGCAATGGTTGTTGATTGCCACAAGGCAACTGACATTATGGATTTTTATCGCCATCATTATGGGCTTTAAAACTCCCCACATCCCAGGATATTTAGCCCTTTCGCTTCCCTCCCGCGAATGACAGGGAAGCCACAACGCTGACATTTAACAGCGAAAAGCTCATCTATTTAATTTCTGGGCTTATTAAAACCTTACGTTGCATCCTCTGGTCTGCAGGTTTTTTTTTAATTTTCTTTTTTTTTTTATTCGCGCTTTCCCAGAGGAGGAGGAAAAACCCCCACCGCAGCGCGGCCACCCAAAAAAGGTCACATTCAGTTGGGCGACAGCAGCACTAGGTCCCCACCAGCCTTTGCTTGATGCAGTATGAGAAATGACAATGAGGCGGGCAAATCTGTGCCCGAGCAGTAATCACAGTAATGGTGTTCATCAGAATTTACCAGCGCTGAACTTTTCCAGAGTCTGGAGTAATGCTTCCTCCTCGGTGCTACCAGTAAGGAATTTATTGTGCTTGTGTTTGCCTTCGAGCAAAGGGCACCCAATTGATGGCTGAAGTAAATACTTTCAAGATTAGGTGGTGCTGGTAAATGTGGCTGTGTGTGTGGGCATGGCTGTCGGTGTAAAATGCATGTGTTGATGCATATGTAGTGTCTTCACGTGTGCATGCATGAATGAGTGTTCCTATAATTTATTTACCTTATGTGTCTTTTTTCTCTCATTTTTTGGCCACTTTACTGGCACGGTTTTATTCTATTTTCATAAAATTTCATGCAGTATCATTTGACTGTAGCACAGGAAGGGCCATTGCATGAAAGCCACTGGTCTCCTGAAAAATTGCTTTGGCCCATTCAAGCCAACAAACTCAGGAATAATATTTTTCAGCATTTTGTTTTATCCTTAATAAAAAGAAGTGATGTTCTGGGACAGTACAGGGTATTGGTTTCCCATTGTGCCACTGGCAGCTTTGCATAAGAACAACAGAGAACCAGCCTACCTTTGCTTTCCCTGGTTTCCAAATGCTTCCATCCTATTTTTATTGATTTCCTGAAAGTAAATCTCACGTCCTGCACTCTTCACACAGATGTCATGAAGAAATCCTTATGCCTTCCATTTGAAAATTACATTACCTTAAGTATTTTTTATCTCCTGGCAGCTTCAGTGTAAAGCAAACTCCCCAGCTGACAGCCATAGTGGGTGCACTCAGTGTTTACAGCAGAACTGAGGCTGTAGGGGAAAAAGATGAAAATCTCCTGCAAAATGTTAAAATGGCTGCTGACTTGGAGGCCTCTGGCTCAGTTTTACATCCTTTCCAATGTCCAAGAAAATACAATTTTACTTCTAACAAGTTTTCTCCCCTCGGCTTTTTCCCTCTCGTGCCTCAGTCAGTTTCCTGAAAGATTTGAGGACAGAAAACACTTTAGTTACAGGGGCTCTATTACTTCTAACAGTCCCTTTTGCAATTGGATGTGGCATTGTATAGAATAATCTTGGTACCTGGAGATTGCACAACATAAGGGAGCTCATTCCTGTCTGACTTGGCTCCTCTTTTAGGTGCTTACTTGTAGCAGTTCACAAAAACCCTATTTTTGGGGGGTAAGCACTGCACAAAGAGCACCTCCTTCTCAACTGTTTCTCTCCCATGTAGGTGCTTGGGATCAGTCTTACATTTTATTTCATCAAAAGCAAACCCAAAATCCCCTGTCAGGCAGAAGCTTTTCCTTTTCTTTTTGCTTTCAACTGCTTGCTGAAGTTCTCATCCTTGCAAATTCTCTCCCCTGTAACTGCTTCTGCCCTCGGTGGGATTCTGATCCAGCCTGCAGACAGACTTGTTCCTGTATAAATACATGAGAGATTAATTCTTGACCACGTTGAGTGTGCGTGTCTGCAGCTATTTACTTTGTTTTGGTTTTTGGAGTTAAATCCAATTTGGAAGCGGCATCTGATAATTTCAGTGGAATTCTGTTGCTTTCGACTTCCTTCTCCAGTTGCCTTGCCCTGAGGCACAGAAAAGATCAAGGCATGTGCCCATGGACACACACTGACTGGAGCCAGTGGCTCACCAGATTTGAATTCAGATGATCTTTGCTTCCTCCTTCCCTGAATAAGCCACACATTGTCAGCATCCACACTGACATTTTCCCTCTCCCTCCTCACGCTCGGGGTCCCTGGGAAGATCGACCCTCTATTGTGGCACTGGTGTCACCCAAGTCACCTCCTGGCTCCTTCTGGAGCAGTGACAGCCAATTGGGAAGGAGGTGTAGCTACATCTTGGCTGTTTTCTAGCAGTCTCCTGCTGCTACAACAGCCTGAGGCGACTTGAACCTACCCTGGGGACCAGCCAGTCCCCAGCTGCTGCCGAGTGGAGGAGCATAAAGGTGGCTTCAAGCCATCTTTGTTCTCCAATCCTCGTCTTGTGCCGAGCCCGGTCAAGTCACAGGGGAGAATCTGGGCCAGAGTTTATGAAATGCTTTGCTGCAGAGACTTGCCCTCGCTGCCAAACACATCTTTCTGGTTCTCTGAGCTCCCCTGTCCTGCCCTTAGCTTCTTGCCCTGCGAAGATTCCGGCCAGGATCGCGGCTCTGTGAAAGCACCAGGCTGTAACGTGAAGTGTCATCGCTGGGCTGTCCTTTGCTGCTTTCTCTGTCACTGCTCGAGCCACGGGCTGAGCCTCAGAGAGAGCTCTGCACAGAGCTGGGAACCCCGGGAAGGAAGCAGGAGTGATGCACAGAGAGAGGAGGAGGTGCTTTCCCTGGCTGAGAAACTCCTTGTTTTTGTGAGGAAAATGGGCATTTCTAGCAGGGATTTTTTTTATTCAGTAGTCACATCCCTGCTTAGCCTCTGGTTTTGAACGAGCTCTAGTGCACACCTGTGATTCCCCTCCCAGTTTGACACCCAGCCTTTGGTTCTCATGCCATGGAGTTAATCCATTTCTGACACTAATTTTGCACCACCATCACTCTCCTAACTTCAGAGCATCTTCTCATTTTCAAATGAGACGAGTGCCAGCCTCGTGAAATTCTCTGATCAGCCCTATTTGGGCAGTTGAATTCTGACAGGTTTTTCTATTCTCTGGCCCTTCCTGTGATTTCCTGTGTAACACCCAACACACACACACATTTCTGCTGCCTGAAACACTCTTAATGGCTGGTTTTAGGTGTCTGGAATGAAAGATTTATATTTGCCTACCCAATGGCATTAGTGAAACTGACACAAGGATTGCTCCAGTTAAAAGGAGACAACCCAGGTCACCAGGCTAAGGCATGGAAGATATTTTATTCGACCCAGAGAAAAAGGTGTGTCTCTGCTCATTTGCACTGGAGTGTAATTCCCATCAGGTCCTGCAATAGGAGTAGCACTCATTTTTTCACTTTAGTCAAAAAACTTCTAAAAGGAGCTTCTAAAAACTTCTGAAAATCCAAGGGGCTGTGGGTTGGGATTTTGTTGGTACTTGGCCAGCACAAAGGGGCTCAGTCTGGCAGTGATATGAGGGGTATCTGCTCAGTCAAGAATGCTCCAGAACCAGTCCCATGACAGCCAAGGTTGATATTTTTTTTGTCACAAATTTTCTGATGACTCTCTAATGACTTTCAGTCGGTTTGCTGCACTGACCTATGATTCATTCACCACATTATCCCAGCTGCTGGCCTGAAAAGCTCTCTTTGAGTTAGAACTGAAGTTTATTCTGATCTCGATTTCCATTCAGATGTGGTTTTACCCTGAGTTTGGGGTTTTGTTTGGTCCAGCTGTTAAAATTCAGGATTAGCATAGCCCAGATTTGGAGACAGGGGATGGTGGAGTTTAACCCAAATATGAAAAACCTCCAACACAGTGGACATTTATTTTGAGTAAAAATACTAATAACTTGGGGTGGATTGGAGAAGCTCTGTTCACACAAACTTGGTCATCTCAGTTCAGAAATCTTGGTTTCCAGTATGTGTCTAAACAGCCATTTACAGAGCAGACAAAGTGTCTTCATTCATTCAGGAGCTGAAAAGTGGAAATTGCATGCCTTTCCTCTTCATTTTCTCTGGGAAAATCTTTTAACTAATTTATGGAGTAGTTAATCTGGGCTCGCACGTGTGTGGGTAAATGAGCATGTCATGTGTCCTCGTGTGCAGGAGAAAAAAATTATTTCCTGATGGCAAGATAATGGAAACATATTGGGGGTGAGAGAAGGGTTTCATTACAAAAGCACAGCTTCAAGACTACGATCCTTGCATATGAATAGTGACTCATCTGCTCCAGAATGAGAAAAAAGAAAAAAAAATCACTAGGAATCAGATTATTGTACCTAGCTCAACATCTAAAAGTCAGACAACTAATTAAGCCTGGGCTGCCTCCATCCTGAGGAATAATAGATAACAGCTTCCCAAGGGTAATTCATGTCACTGTAGAATAGGTGGACAAGTTGCCTTCTGGGGATGCTTATCTCTTGGCATTGACTGCAGAAGCTGCACAGATAGCTCAGAATAGATTCCTGGTTTTCAGGGACAGGAGCACAGTGAGAGGAGCCCCTGCCTTACAGCCTCGTGCTAGAATCAGGACTTAAAATGAAAGCTTAAAAGGTCGTGGTTTCCTAGCAGTTAGAATAATCTGTCCCCAATAAGAAGCAGCCCATCAGCAGCCAGAATAACCCAGGGCAATGTGAAATTAAAAGCAATTTTCATTAAAGCTGCCAAGGGAAAGTGTTTGTATCTGTGGGAGGCAAGTCTGGTCACTAAATAATATGGGATGATAACAATGAAAGAGAGAAATTAAAAAGGGCACATGGAGTGAATTCTGCTGACAAATTTAGCTCTGGAAGTTGAAGGTTGTGGACAGTGTCTGCCTCTGGGACATGGAATGTTCAACCAGGTCAGAGCCTCTCTCATTGGAAAGACCTATTGAGTCACAGAGTCCTGGAGTAGTTTAGGTAGGAAAAGCCCTCTAAGGTCATCATCCAACCATTAACTCAGCACTGCCAAGCCCACCACTAATCCATGAGTTCTATGTGTTTTAAATCCCTCCAGGGACTTTGGGTCCACCATTGCCCTGGGCTGCTGTGCCAGGGCTTGACAACCCTTTCTGTGAGGAAGTTTTCCCTAATATCCAATCTAAACCTCCCCTGCCACAACTTGAGGCCGTTTCCTCTTGTCCTATCACTCGTTACTTGGAAGAAGAGACCGACCCCAGGCAAGCTGAATTTATCACAAGATATTTGAGGGAGGTTAAATTTGTATTTCTCTGTTGCCCAGGAGCTGTGAGCAGAACATGGTTGATGTTATTTGCTGTAAGAAGAAGATGCTCAGGCACACTGCAAAAATCAGCCAGGATGAACTTGGCGAAAAGTCCCAATTCCACAGCTATAAACTAGAAAAAAAAGCAGTGCACATCCAAGGTGGCATTTTGCACCTGAGAACACAGCAAATATGCATTTCTGAGATGCATAGTATGGCACTGCGTGGTACACTTCCCCCTGATTAATGCCATGTGAAAGTGGCCTGATGCGGTGTGTTATTTGTCCTGATGTATTCTGGAGCTCCTGTGAACAAATGCTGAGGAGGCTGTGAAGCTGTCACGCTCTCTAAAGGCTCCTCAAAGGTTGTGGATTTAGTGGCTACAATTCTAAAATGCAATGGTGTTTTTAAAGCTTTTCTTTTCCCTGGGTGGAGCCTCCACAGACACCCAGAAGGTTTTTTAATTGATGTCCATAACTCTTCGGTGGTTAAAGCAGGGCAGCACAGAGGGCAGAGAACCATAGTTGCACTGTGATTTACTATCATGGTTTGACAACACATTCCATACATATCCACCCCAAAATACTCTTAATTTGCCCTCAAACACAGCAAGTCTGCCATCTGAGATATCCACAAATTCTGAAATTCAGTGATGGAGTGAGGGCGGAGAGAGTCATCGCGTTTAACCCGTGACTGCCCCATTTGTCATCCTTACAAGGACATTAAACACAATAAAATGAGTCCTGGTGGAAGCCTGTGTCTCCCTGAAGTGGGCAAACGATAGGTTAAGAGAAAGCAAATGAAAGGTAAGATTAATAGCATTTATCATGGCAGATAGACTAGCAGTTTGCTAATTAAAGATGTTAGAACATAGAAGCAGCCAAGGATCAGTGGCTTTTAATGAGGATGTTGTAGGGTGATTTAGGTCTAATTTTCTGCTTAATAAGGCTGGTTTAAAAAGTAATTTTGTTGGGATGTGACTCTCCTAAACCTGTTCATTATCAGTGATGGGACTTCACTTCAACACTCCAGGAAATGTTGTGTTTAATTAATATTGTGTCGGCAAGTGGATATGCTGACAGATGAGAAAAAAATTGATGAAGAACTTTCAAGGACATTGACTTCATTACACAGCTTCATTATAGCCTGAATAACTGGCTAAATATGTCATTGGAAAGATAATGTGCCACTTTTAACTCTTTTCTGTGTGTTGTTCCTATAAGTAAGCAAAGGATTTTTTTTTCAAAATAGCTACTATTGAAAAAAACCCCATCAAGGGATCAGAGCTACATTTTCTCATTGCTTCATTCTGTTTATGGGATTTCTAACTGATGGTGGAGTATGTAAAGCAAAATACTGCAGGTTCTTTACCTTAATTCATCAACCATTTTTCTTGGGCAGGATATGATGTTAGTAAGTAACATTCTTCACCACTGGGTAATTTTCCACAGTGCCCCTGAGACAGGAGTAGAAATTGATTTAAAATATTTTTATTTCTCTGCACAAAACATCCTGAGGTGTAGAGACGGATTGTTCAGTACCTATTTATACATATATATATATATATATACACGTATATATATGTACGTATGTCTTGTATTCACACATTCACTTTATGCATATGGGCTTACTGAAGAAAAATTAAACTATTAAAAAGGTCCTAAATACTTTGCCTCTACACAAAGAGGGATCAATTTCAGTGGTTTGAGTGAATCACAACTCAGTTTCATTTGGGCAATGGCAGCTCCATACCCTGCTATGAGAGCTGAGGGAGACAGGTCCTTACTGATGCATGAACCAGGAGTGCTTTTAGTGTCTGCCATGAAAAAATTGGGTACCTGGAGGGATCTCAAATGAATGTTTTCACTTCATCTCACAATAGTTACAAAGCAATCTTTACTCCCTGCTGGGAAACACCACTTTTAGCTCTGACTTGGTAGGTAGTGTATTTGTATCCTCAACTGGCAGCTGCTGCTCCTGCAGCATCCTTTAACTCATTGCTGATATTCTTTGCAAACAGACTCATCTTTCCCCTGGCTGTGGTTAAGATACGAGAAAATCACCCTGTGAAACAATTAAAAGAGAGAGACTCTACTAATTCAATTAAATTTTGGTCACTGTAGTAGTTGGCAGTTGTTGGCAGGCCACCCTCCACCACCTCACTGAATTTTCAACCAGAAAACAAGGCAAGAATAATCTGTTTCAGACTAAGTGATGTCACCTGAGTGTGACCTCAGAGACTTTTGGGTTGGGGTCCTCTGATCTGTCTCATAAGACTTTTTGCAGCAAGAAAAAAAAACCTTCAAGTCTGATCTCTTAAACTGGGGTTGGGAGAGAAAAAGGAAAGTACTGAGCACAGGGTTTGGAGCAGTGTTTAGCTGGGGGATACAGAAAAGCACCCTAAAGATCTCTTCCAATCTTCCTTGAGAAAAACAGGTCCAGCAGTCTTATTTCTCTTCTTCGAGAAATAAGACTGTTTAAAGAAGAAAAGGGAAAATAATCGAAGATCAACCTTTGAGGCTGAAAGCAAAAGGAGAAAAAACTGTTTTCAATCTTAATCATTAGGGCTATTAGCCAAGAGAAGAGGCCCAGGCAGGGGAAAGAGAAGAGACGCTGACTGGAGGCGACAGCTGGAGTTTATCGGATGCGTCAGCTCTCTTTAACACCTCCATTTGGTGGCTGCTGTCACCTTCAGATGAGGGCTTTACAGGATGGGATTTGGGGAAGCATTCTGCCGTGTCAGCCCTGTCACACACCGGGGAGTTTTGTCCTCATCCCAGGATTTGCATTTCCCCTTTCCCATCACTAAGGGAGAGCCACACTCTGGAGTGTCCCCTGTCTCTGTGCCAGGGGTGGCACTGAGCCCTGCCCAGCTCCTCAGAGCTCTGCCCACATGTCAGCACCCATTCAGAATGACTCATTTATTTTCTTACCCTCGGTAATAAGAAGGCAACACTCAGCCCAACTGTTCCAGGGAAGAGGAGCTGACAGAGTCCTGTCATCGCCGCAGAGCTGAACCTGCTCCAGCACCTCCTGCCTGCAGAATCTCGGGGAGACATCCCTGGATTGGGAAAGAGGAAGGGACTGACCAAAGCCACCATCCTGTCCCCATCTGGCTGTGTTGGTACCTGTATAATGACCTCCCTAATGGGGAATTGCAGGATTAGAACCTTGCAGAGTTAAACAGACAATTTCCACAATGGGATGGCAAAGACCCTTTATTGCAAAAATCCAGGGTTCTTAAACTGTTAGTTTGCTATGAGTTTCCATACTTGTGAGGCACAACAGTTGTGCTTAACCAACGCTACAGACCAGGATAGGAACAGCATCAGGTGTAACCAACCACAGCCCCACGGTGTGGCACTTATTGGTTCTGATAATTGTTTTACTATTATGTAACTTGTTTTCCACCTCTAGTTTAGCTGAGTCATTCCCAGAATGTTCTAGTTAGCCAAAGTGACAGAAGTGAGCAAGGATTTCACAAGGGTAACAAAGCCCTGACTTTGCAAGGCCTTTCTGCTCTGCAGCAGAACCTCACAGTTTAAATATCATGGGGAGACATCTGCCAGTGGAGCAAAACACTGCCTGGCACTGGAATGATGCTCTGAGACACTCGTATGGATCAGCCCATGGGAGAGAAGGTGCCTGGGGGATGGAATGCAGGCTGAGCCTCTTAAATGTGCATTTAGTTGGGTGTGTGGCATCCTGGGTGAAATTCTGCCCATGTGGGATTTGTTCCTTGGTTTTTCAGTGGCTGGACAGCCAGAAATATCACAAGGATTTAATTTAAAATAACATCCTCCCTTACCTTGGTCCATGGAGGGATGTGCCTTACCTGTTTATCTGCATTTAATTGCATTGGTTATGTATTAGAGACAAAATGCATTGGTTATGTATTAGAGACAAAAATCTGCCTCCTTCCACTTCTGGCTGCCTGCTGCCTGCTGCAGTCAAAAAGGAGCCCAAATTTGCTTGGAAACAAATTATTTACAGCAGGGAATTTTATTCCCAGACTGGCACAGCAAAGAAGTAAATTCAAAAGTTTTTCAGAGCCTTTTAAGCTCATCATGGGTTGAGATCCACTGGAAACCTTGGCCATGTGGGCATGGAGGAGGCTAGAGATGTATAAAATTGGGATGAATAAGTGTGATGTGGGGAGCTGATTCAAACTTTTCTTGGGACAGGAAGACCCAACTGTCTGGATGCTCCACAGTGGCACCACGTTCGGGTTTGGATATAAGATTCCCATGTCAGGGACTCTTGGCTTCTGTCTGACAGGCAGGAAACTCAGGATTTTATTCAGTTTGGTTTTCCTTGCTCCTCAGCTTGGTGCTTAATTGTTCCCTGGCCATGGGGCTAATTAACTCCTGTGCAGGGCAATTAAAACCCATCGGATGTGATCAGTTCTGCAGCACTGACAGTGAGGTGACACAGAATGCAGTCCTGGACGGGGAAAAGACAAATTCCCACTTGCCTTCTGATCCTGCTGCAAACACATCTGGATCTCCAGGGTGTGGGGCAGGTTCAGACTGACCTCAAGCTACTAGAAGAGGAGGCAGCCACATTTTTGGGGATGAGTTTTGGAAGCAAAGGGTGGTAGCAGCCCAGCTGTGCCAGCAGCACATGCTCTGGTTGTCAGGAGGAGCCTGTTGCTCTCTCATGTGGTTTCTGGATTATCCCAGCTGAGCTTTCACCTTTAGGGGCTGGAGCAGAGAGTCCTTCAGGGCATGCTGTGTAAATATTTAGATGAAATTTTCAAACCAGAGTGGCATTAGAAATTTGGCTTTTTGTAGTCTGTTGTGTAATCCATTACAATGCACAATTATGTAATTGTCAGTTGTCCAAGAGTTTAGTATTTTGCGACATGCCAAAATCAAAAGTGTGTTCTTATTAACATCCCAAAGGTCCTTAAGTGTTTAGTAAATACTGGAAGATACATTTCTTGCCCCAGAGAACATGCAGTCTGAAAAATTAATATTGATTCTAGACAAATCAATGTTTGCTTACTAAAACCACGTGCTGAATACTTTATAAGCACCCAACCAGCAGCAGGGATGTTGCAAGCTCTATCTGCCTGTGATGCCATAAACACAGCCTGACTCTGTATTCAAGGCTTCACCTCACCATGCAGCTTTAAAATTGTGGTAATAATGTCATTTAACAACATCTCCCGTCAGGATGAGCGAAGGTAAAAAAAAAACCAAGAATTTTTCTGCAGATCCCTGGCGGGTTTCTTTTAGGCAAGGCCCGTGTACATTAATACAAATCATATTTTATGTTACTCACAGGACACAGAGATAATCAGAAAGCTATCTTCATAAACAGAGGGTTATTCATAATCCCTCACATGGCATTTCAATTATCAGTCTGATGACGATGTGACATTATGGATGAGGTTGTGATTAAATTTTCTTGTGTAATGACCCTAAGTAAATCTTTGCAATTTTCATTTTGCAGAGATTTAATATAGATTGGTGGCCTGTTGTTTGGCCCCTGTTTAATCCAAAATCGCTCATTAAATTGGGACCAGTAAACATCTGATGATTGCATTTCATGGACTGAGCTATGAATTTAACATATTAAATCTACATTCCAGATGGATATAAGCATCTGTTCTCATTATGGTTATTGGTGTTAATCTGAAACCCTGACCTGTTTCCCCTAACATTACTCATATTAAATTCCATCCCAAATTCTAACATATATTGGCATGAAGGCAGGAGATAGCTAAAATACCTTCACGTGCACATAATCCAGTGAAAGATGAAGAGCAGAAATTAGGGGACAACGACATGAACTTCTTGTTATCAGAACGTGGGTTTCACTGCTGCAGAATGTAAAACAACTGCTTTGTTTCCCAGCATTGTGGGGGAAAAAAAAAAAGAGAAACCCCAGTAGTCAATTCTATTTGACCACAGACTTGCTAATCACTGGGCTTGAGCTGTATCCTTTACAGAGCAGCACAGGCCTAATTTGTAAATCTGATTTGTCACTAAATCTCGTCAGAGTTTGACCCAGCATCTTGCAGGCACTTGCCTGGCAGTAGCCAAGCTCCTCTGCTCCAGAGACACTCAGCTCAAAGTCAAATTAATCGGTGACTTCCAGAGACCATTAGGAAGAAGATATGTGTTCCAGGGCTGCTGAGAGCTTCTCCACACTGCATGATTCATGTTTATTGCAGTTGGGGCATTTATTTATTAGATTGCTCGGTGTAATGGGAAATTTAAAATGACACACATTGTATTACAGGGAGGCTTAGCAAAATATTATCTCCCTGTTATTGTAAATCAAACAATTCTCAATGTCAGCACAGATCACCTTTGCTCAGCAGAAGTTTCTCCAGAGGGTTAGGATAGTTCCTTGGATATATTTTTTGCTCTAATTTCAGGAGACATGCCCTCTTCCCAAGCTGATGTGTGAGACAGGCTGCACAGCTTGGTGCTGGGTTGGGATCCTGACTGTAATTCTGGGTTTATCTGGGACTTCACACCCAGGTCCTGTGCCTAAAGGACCAGAAAATTCAGCCCTATGGTAAAAAGAAGATTAGCCAGAAGGGTGGTTATGGTTTTTGCCTTGAAAAGGATGAAAACAGTCAATATTTTAAAAGAGGAGAAGTAGATTAGTTGTACCAATCTTGGACCAAAAGGCACAAACCTCTCCCAACACCTCATTAGCTGATGACCTGGGCTTTTCCTGGCTTGGTAGGGCAGGAGGAATCCATCCTCTGGGGTGGTGGGAGAGGGAAAAACAGCCAAGAAAACTGCAAGTAGCAGAAAAGTCTGGCTGAATCTTAGAAAAGCTGGGCTGGAGCCAAAAATCTGAGCTACGCCCATCACTGGGATTTGCCCTCCCACTGCACCTTTCCTTGGTCCAGGCTCCCTGCATGCAGACCATGAGTGGCTCCAGCAGGAAAAAGCCTTAGGGGGAGGCTTTGGGAGGTATTAAGTATTAGATATTCATCTGCCATACATGCAGACTGTCCCTGCAAGACAAAGTGTTGGAAAAAGTACCAAAACTCTGGTTATTGGTTAAGAAGTGAGACTCAGCATTTCCTGATGGCTGCTCTGGGCAGTCACTTGTCTGTAAAATTTTCCTGTGGTTTTAGCAGGTTGAAAAATGGAGAAACAGAAATGTTGAATTGCCAATATGAGCTGAAGTTTGTATATAAGGGAAAAGGGGATTTAAATATATATGTACTATGTATTAGAGAGTTCACAATCAGAAAACTGGTGCAGCCTCATGTACCCATTTTGTAAAGGGGAAAAAAATCTGATCTCTGAAATATTGGCTCAAAGACCTCAGAACAGAAGTGGGGGAAAGAACTTTTGTGTCCAGTGGGTGAAAATACCCACCAAGGTGTGCATTCACCACCAGTGATTGTAACAGAAGGACAAAAAAAACCCATGGCTGTCATTAGTAATTAAGTCTGCATCACTCAGGGCAGAGCGCTGTGTGTGCAATGAGGCTAATTAGCACCAAAGTGCTGTCTGACTGAAGGAGTTTGGTGCAGGCAGCACAGCAGAGGGTCTTACCAGTGAGCCTGGATGCACTTCAGTCCAACTTTGGCCTGGGCTTCCTGCCCTGATGGTGGGTTCAGAGGTGGCCAAAATGTTGGTGCCACTCAACAGCAGCAGCTGGTGTTGGGATGGTGGCAGTGGGTGCCCGAGTGCAGAATGAGGAGATGCTGCCTCAAATGATCAGCCCAAAGTAATTTTAGTCCAGAAAAGGTGCTTTTATATCCAGGTGTTGTTGCTCCAGGTTTTTGCTGGGTTGGTCTCAGGATGAACTGGCAGCAGAAGTTTGGGTGTGTGGGCACTACCAGGAGCCACCTGCTGAGCTGGTGGAGTGGGAATAGGCTGAAGGGGAAGGGTCCTGGAGGAGCTTCTCTGGCAGAGGGGATCACAGGAAATGTGTGTGCACAGGGCTCAGCTACAGCATGAGCTCATGCTTGTTGGGGTCATTCCAACAAGCCAGTGGAAGATGTCTCTCCCTGCCCATGGCAGGGGTTTGGAACCAGTTGAACTTTGAGGTTCACTTCCAACCTAAACCATTCCACAATTCTATGATGTGGTTCTGTGTGCTGGTGCTTCCCCACTGGCTACAGCCCACAGGAGCAGGCACACACAGAGGTAGTTAACCAGCAAGAGATTTCCACAGCCCAACTGTGAACTAGTAGACCTAGGAAAAGCCAGAATTAAAAATACCCTGCCCAAAAACTGATTCACACCATTTTAAGCAGAGCACAAAATTATCTATGCCAGTGAGGGCACTCCTTCAATCCTCCCAACCTCCAAAACAAGGATTATTAAGAGAGGATAATGCTGATTTTGGGGAACTACGCCGTAGCTCCCAGCACAACAGACCAAAGATTTTAATTGCTTGTTAACTACTATTGTGGCACACGAGTTAGCAAAGCTGAAGCCGTCTGACATAAATCACATGTCCCAGCCCAATAAATCTCCTCTCCAAGTGACAGCTTTGCAGACAGCAGTGAATGAGCGCGGCCGATGCCCAGCCCTGTGCGTACAACTGCCGCCTGCAAACCGCTGACAGATCTGTTGAGACCAAAACACTTGGCACCCTGCTAATGTCTGTCATTATGGTGATTGATACAGCCCCTCTATCACACTCTGCAGTTGTCTGCGTTTGCAAAGCTTTATTGAATTGCTGCGTCTCCCAACTGTTATCCGGCATCAGTACGAGGAAATGACCAGGAGCAGTCGGGGACAACTTGAGGTTTTTCAGGTCTGGAGATATGGGGAGGTGAAAGGGGTGAAAGCAGAGGGTTTGCTGACTTTTCTCTGGCTTAAAAACTGAGGACAGGGTTACCTTTATGTGTAAGGATGGGCTCTGACACTGTCCCCAGGCTGAGCGGTGGAAAGGTTGCTCCTGATAAAAGAAACAGGTTATTCTACCACTTAAAGCTTGGCAGGACCAAGGGACTCGCTGCTGCCTTCAATGTGTAATAATTATCAAGGTTGAAGGATTTATTTTGTGAGCCCTGGTGCTCTCGGGGCTGGGGTTATCTTAATGACTCTGCTGCAAGTGTTCCCCTTGACCTACCTTCAGTGCCAGCCCAGGGAACAAGTGCCATTACAGTATATTCCACCCCACTGAAAGTCCTGTCTTGGTGGAGACTTTAAGAGGAAGAACATACAGATATATTGTTTCTATAAATCCCCTGATATTATCTTTTATCGGTAGTAATAAATGTCCATATTAATTAACTTAATGGTTTTAACTGCAGTAATGACTTTGTATTAAACTAGTGAGCTTTCATGTTCCACATAAAAGCTGCAATATTAAAACTCATCTACAGTATTTTTTCAACTTCTATTGTGCTGAAACAAAGCAAACCCATTGCTGGAATATTCCAGCCACCAAGGCCAGCAGATGAATCAACCTTGGTGTAAATCATATCCATTTTAAAATGGAAGTATATTCAAATTGGGAAGGTTTTTGAGCAAGCCACAGATTCAACAGAAACAAAACAGTGCAATCACTTTTCCTTTTTTTTCCCTGTATTTTGCTAATAAACAAGTAAATCTGGTACTCAGTCTTTCATCTGTTGCTGTGAATATTCTGGGTGTTCCCATAAATATTTGAGAAAAATTAATGGGTTTTTACAATCATTTTGAAAAATGTGTCAGTGCCAGAGCCAGAGCCAGAGGACATGTTGGCTACCAGTGAGGGAGAAGAAAATACTGTGTGTGGTGACAGCAGCAAAAGAATATCAAAGAAATACCTTCAAAATTCCATTTGCATTCTCCAGGCTGGAATTTCTTTACATCAGATGTGAACTCATGCAGCTAGAAAGGTGAAAAACAGTGATTATCAGTAGCCGGAGTAGTGGTGCAGGGAAAAAAAAGGCTTATCTCCATAAATTGACATCTGTGAACAGTTTTCCCTGGTTCTACCAGGGCTGTGTCTGAGCCAATTTAGTCACTGGTTTTGCTGTGGATTCAAACCAGCACGACTGTCTTCACCATCTGTGTGAACTGGCCCAGTTCTATAAGTGCTACCAATGCTTTTCCAGCTCTAAAATGCTCTGGCAGATGTGTTTGTTCACAGATCCTAAACTCTCCTGAGAAAGCCCACGACCCCCCTGACATCCCAACACCACCTACACAATTCCTTTCAAGCCATCCTTTACCTGCTGCTGAAATTGCAGATAAAACCTCTCAGTCAGAGCATCTGACCACCCAGGAAGTGTGGCTTTCCAAAAATAGTTTATCTCTTGTGCTCCATTTGGGAAATAAAGAGGGGGTGATCCACAAATGGAACCCAATGTCCATCTACAAGGATTTCCTTCATGTCTGAGGATGACTGAGGTTGTGTCTAACAGGATGGGATATCCTGTGGCAGCAACAGATCTTTGCAAATTAAAAATTTTCCCTGAATTCTTTGTGCTTTCTAATAAAAGCCCATTGCTGGCACAAGCTGGTTGAAACAGAAGTAGAAGCCAAGCCCTCAACCAGAGCACAGTGAAAGGTTTCTAGTCTGGTGCATAATCCCAAATTTTTAAAAGTGCAAATTAATCTCTAAAGTCTTCTCCGAGAAAAGATTGCTGGATTGAACTGACCCTTGCAGCAGTGAATTGAGAGGCAGCCACCAGCCCTTTCCTCCTGATCTCACTGCTGAGCCAAGCTGCTCTCCATGTCATGAACTTATTCATGGAATTTAAGCTCAGGAAATCCTAATTATTATGTGTGGGAAGAGTACTTGCCAATGAGCTTATGGTGTGGCAAGTAATGAGGATTTCTTGGCTGGTTATGATGGGTTTGAGGTGTCTGAGCAGCTTCAAGCAAACTCCAGAGCAACTTCCCCAGAAAAAGATCAGGCAACATTCAGGCTCCTGCTAACTTCTTTAGGTCTTTACACTTTTTCATCCCAAATCTGCAGCTGAGGTTGCAGTGTGTGTCAAATCGAAGCTGGGGCTGTGCTCTGCAGCCTGGGGCAGTGGAGCTGTGCTGGGGGACATGCCAGAGCCTCGCCTGATGGCTCCCTCTGGGACTGCTGGTTATCCTGCAAGCTTTATGTAAATATTTTTAAGTGGCACATCTGTCTGAATTACCACCGTGCCCTCCTGGATTGCTAATTGTAGGTTTTAATTCAGCTCTGACGACCAGTTTACATAAATTAGGGAGCTGGCAGTAAGCAAGCTTTGAGGAGATGGGATATGGATTTAGTGAGGACTGTTTTTTTCCTTTCTGAAATGCTTCTCCTCACAAGCTAGTGCCTCTTCCCTTAGCTTGAATCACTCTGGGAGAAAAATAGAGAGTAATTCAGCTCTGCCTGTTAGGGACACAGCATTGTTTTGTCTTCACCCCGGTGCCGATGTGCCCAGCTCACACCACTGGTCTAATTGACTTTAATTGCCTATATAAAAAGAAAAGGATTTGGCATTTAATACCTGTGCCACACCCCTTTGGCAGGAGTCAGAGCCAGTGTAGCTTGGCACAGCTTTGCTGGCTCACCAAGGCTGATTCCCCAGGCAATCCATGCTGGATCCAGGATGTGCCAACCAACAGGTTGTTTTAGGATCAATGAAAGTCTTCCAGCCCCTCTTGAGCTGTGTTTGCTCCAGGGCTGGAGTGCCCAAGCCAGCTCTGGCAGCAGAATAAGGCCAAACAAACTGGTTCAACACTCAGCCTCATCCTCTCTGCCAAAGGAGTGGGGCTCTCCACAAAGGCTTTAAACTCACCATTTGTTCTCCTGGCTCTCACCAGTGCTGGCAGCATTAACACTCCCTCATGCACATTCTTGATGTGGCAAACCCGAAATTCAAGAATTTTTGCACCCATTTCCAGCAGTCATCAAGGTAGACATGAATTCACTCAATGCGAGGAGAGACTGCTGCATTCTTGGAAGCAGAAGTTGGCTCAGTGGAGGAGTTTGAGGGGGATGAGGAAATATCCCTCCTTGATGCCCAAATTTTAAATTTGTGGTAGCCAGATTTCACCAGGGAAGATCTACAACCTGTGATTTGGTGTTGCCACCCCTTGTGAGGTACCACATCCCTGAGATAGATGAAAACTGTGCTTAATCATAGCCTTATTCACAAGGAAAATACCTAAATATTTGTATTAATTGACAGCTGAGCTCTTATGTCTTGTGGGGAAATGGCCTTTTAATATAAATTAGTGCCCAAAATACGCCAAATGACTAGAGTGCATGGTTCAAAAGAAACTGGATGATGGTGTGTCTTACTGCCAGCAGCAGAACACACAGAAAGCTCGTGAGCTGCAATTGCATGTTGAGCTCCCAGTGTGCATCTTAGGTAGTTTAAACTTCAAACAGAGATTAATCAAGCAGGTCAGCATCTCCTTTCTCCAAACTCAGGCCTTAGATGTGGAATGTCTTCAGCTGATATGCTCATCCATGTCATTCCCTGTCTGCTGCCTGAAATTAATCTGGTCAAGAGCCATTTTCCCACTGTCACATCCTCCTGTCCTCCCGAGCAATCATGCATTTAACACCACAACCACTGACACAACTGATGCAGCCCTCTCACCATCAAGACACACACAGGATTTGTCCCAAAGCTTATCAAACATCCCTTGAATGGATAGAATCTATCCTACAGCTGTGGACAGGAAAGTCAGAGTCTCCCTTGGCAGCTTGTGTTTGCAAGCAAAGTATTGCTGCCTTCAAGCAGCAGCAAACATGTATTTTCTGCTGGGGGGAAAATCACTGCTTTCCTGATAAATATGTGTATTCTGCAAATGATTCAGAGACGTTTTTGTATTATTGTCTGCTTGTTGCATTCTTGAATCTCTCCTTTCCTTGGTTGTTTAACAGCTTAAACACAAGGCTTACAGAAATACCCCCAAAGGTGCTAGTAAAGATTCTTTTTTCTCAGTCAAGATGGATGTGGAGTCACCCAACCATACACTGTGCAAGACCATCATGCTGCACCTATGAAATGAGCCATCTGCCACCTGGCATCTCCCTCCATCAACACTGCAACAGCCACTGCCCCTTTAGAACCAGCTTTGCAAGAAAAACAGAGAAACCAATGGTTAAAGCCCATCTATTTTATGGGTGGATCTTCAGAAAGGTCAGTGGTCAGGCAGGAAGGGCTCAGAAAGAGATTTAGATTAAAGAAAGGAAACAATACAAGGAGAACAGGCTGGAAATATCCTGCCATAATCAACCTGTTGAGACACATGCATGCTGAAACTGAAATGATCTAGTTAACTAAAATAGTTGCTGCAAATGTATTTTGTGCTGTGACTTTTTTGCATCTCGGTTAGACACTTCAGATCTTCTAGATGGTTGGAGAATAAGAAGAATATGGCACCTCCTTAGAAAATATTAACCCAGAAGAGCAAAACTAAATAAAAATGTGGAATTTGGAGAGCTGGTCGTTCCCTCTGTCCTGTCTGAGATGAGACTGCAGCTCCTCAAGGCACCAAGTAATGCCTGTGTTCTTCCTTTTCCCTTCTGTAAAATGCCTCCCACGTGTTAGACCTTCTAGTCTAGTGAGAACATCCTGATCCCCATTCTGTTTTCTCACATTCCAGACTGAGCCTCAAAGCATAACACTGCCTTCAATCCAAGGAGCCAAACCCAAACACGATGGATCCGGACAGGACTGCAGCCAGGTGAATTTCTGACCCTTTCTTACAACACATCCTCCAATAACAATGAATTTCCTCCACTTTGGTGACAATTCATCTGCATCCAAGCTGGTGCAGGGCTCATTAAAGCTGGCAGAAGTCTTTCCATCGCTCCAGCAGACCTGGAGCCAGCCTGCTGCCATGTGTGCTGCAAGCAGGTGCCACTCACACTGAAGTACCATTGTGGTACATCACTGCATCCAGACTTTCCAGAACAAAAGCTTGAGGGTTTGTTGGGTTTTTTTTTTTCCCCTGTCTGGCTGATACTTTTTATGGAATCACCCAAGGGCCAGGTTGTAGTTCTGTAATTGTACAGGGCTGTCATCCTCATAAATATTAAACACCACTTCCAAGTGAAACTGCAGCTCCTTTTATTGCACAAAGCGATGGATATCCCAGCTGAAACCCCTCTGCCTCCTTGCTGGTGCCTGCTGAAAAGTGACTGTGGTTCAAAATATTTATCGATGCTTTGTTGTATTGGGAGAATGCTCAGTGACAGATGGACACTCTCTTTAAAACCTCAACGTATGCAAATCTCCATACAAAAGAGCCCAGGATGTTTTTAATATCGCACACTTGCCTCAGGACATGTTTTTAAATCCCCACTTACCAAGGGGCCTGGCTTTTTATCAGTCAAACGCCTTAAGCACTATGTCAATGTGGACATCTGGCCGCGTGTTTAAAAAATTTTTTTATTTGCTAAAATATTTAGTGATGTGACAGGGGTTTTAGCTGGGGACATCAGGTCTGATGGCATATGTTTCAACCCAACTGCTCAGAGAGGAAAAATTAACGAGGTAGCTGTTTGGGGCATTTCACCTTTTGGAGTGTAGTAAGCCCAAAAAAAGGGAAGGGAAAAGACCAGAACCAGGCATAATTTGAGGGTGTAAAGAATTGGGGTTTAGCTCACTGGGATTATTCTGATTCCTCTCCATCACTCTGATGTACAAGAAAAATTCTCCTAAGGATGTGTGTGGGATTGAAGAGCTTCTTCCTCCTTTTCAGGCTGAGGTTGGCCAAGGAGAGTGGCTTGGGCTGTTCCCATGTGGGAGCCTGAGCAGCTGATGAAGGGTTTGGAACTGGTGGCAATGGGTGGGAGATGATCACCAAGGAGTAGATGAATGAAACATAACAGACAGAAAGGTGTCATGAGTCTTTCAGGTTTCTTTCAAACCTTTTACACTTAACAGTCAGCAGTGACAATTCCCACCCAGCACCATCTGGAGAGCAAGTCTCCAAACTTCTCGCAGGTTTCTGTGCTCCATCAGCACCCAGACAGTGAAAAGGAATTGTGATTCCAGCAGCACCAACCATCAACCTTGCTTTCATCCCAACAATTCCTACCAAGCACTTCTTGAAGGACATTTTCAAGCTGGGAATGGACCAGAAGGTGTTGAATAAAACCAGCCCTGGGCAGTTGGTGATGCCAGGGTTGTTCACTGGAACTCCTCAGGAGTGGTGAGGGAAAACACAACACCCCAGCCTGGTGCCAGAAGCCTTTTGCTTCCAGAACAGCCACCTTTTAACTTTAAAAATTAGTTATGCAAAAGTGATTCCCAGCCTACAGATGTGCCATGGTGGGTTTTTTAAAAGCAGGAGCCTCAGCTAATTGTTACTCACCTGCTCGAGCTGTTCTGCTCTCAATTAACACCCCTATTATTAGAAAGTCACCACATGTGAATTGAAACATTAGGCATGTTTGCCTTCTGCATGGGCAACCAGGCAGCCTCAATTGCTTAGAGAAATCCAGGTTTCCTGCTATGTCCAAGGAAAGTCATTTAAGGTTGCCATTAAGCATTTTATAGCTGTCCCTTCATGAGGATTTGGTGTGACACTGCTGCTCATGAAAGAAGAAAGCACTGTGGGTGACATCACTGCTGTCATGTTTGAGCATTGAACTACTTCATTGGAGGGCAAAAGTTTCCTTTCCCTTCATTCAGGGAGAAAAATCAACCAGAAGAACCAGGGCAGTGTCTGACCCTTTGTCTTGTATCTCTGTGATACCTGCATTTTATGTCACTGCAATATTCACGTTTACATTTGATTAACTAAGACCCCCTGGGTTTAATGGTGTTTCTGTTCAGCTGCAGGTATGTCAGTGTGCAGAGTTTCAGGTCAATATGTTCTAATAAATGAGGCCACTTTCTCTTAAAAAAAAAGAAAAATCTCTGTTTTGTACTCACTGGCAAATGTTGCATCACTCTATTTCTCTGAGAAAATGAATGAGAAAATTAATTTGGCAGAAGAGCTGCAGATTACAATGCAGTGTGATGATGTAAGGCTAATGAGCAGTGAAATCCATGAATTTCAGCTCATTTATGCAGAAAAGGCCAAACTGTGTAGCAGCCAAGCTCCACCCATATTGGTGTCCTGTCCCCAGCAGTGACCAGAGCTCTGCCAAAAGTCCCACAAACCCCAAATTGCTGATGTGACAAAGGCAGATGATGGGAAGCCAAGGTAAAACCTGAACACAGCACCACCAGAAATAGGTTTGAATCCTGGAGCACAAAGCTCTTCTTTATCCAAAGAAGAAAAGCTCTCCTTTTTCCAAAGTTCTCTTTATTGTGATTGATGAGAGGAAAAAGCTGATTTAAATGGAGTTTATTAGAGCTGTTTTTACCTGGGAGTTGCATAGATGTTACAGTGGAGCCTGCAAGGTCTGACAGGAGATACCTGGACCCTTCTCTGACACTTGTTGTGCTGGAAGAACCAGCAGGTGACAATTGTCTATAGGGCTGGTCTCCCTCCATGGGGTCCCTGTGGTCCCCCAGGCACCTCCTGCCTTTTGTTCCTCTCACTGAGGGCTCCCCACTTCTGCATCTGCTCTTCCCTCAGAGGGAGGGATTTTGGCTTCACCCCATTGCTCTTCTGGAAAGAGACAAAATGTCATGGTGAGATCCAAGGCATATCAAAAGAGTGAGACACCCTGGTAGGCACCAAGTGCTGTGATAGATTTGCTGCTTATTTTCCGCATGAGAAGGTGATATCATTCTCCTAGAGTTAAAGCTTTTTTGTAAACCCCTAAATTACTTTTTTTTTGTTTTAATAAAAAGTTCTTTTTCTCCAGCATACATTACTTTCTTTGTGTCATGTGCTTGTCTTTGCTGCATTCCTCCTGAGAGCAGTTGGTCACTCTAGTTCTATGAAGTATTAATACCCCACCAGTGATATTTATGTACCCAGATCTCTCTCTTTTTCTTTTTTTTTCTTTTTTACCTTTAGATGTTCAACAGCATGAATATTCTTATTTTTTATTTAAAACTAATTTGGAGTTCTTGCTCTCTAAGGGGTTTCTAATCACCAAAAAGTGCCCGAGGCTGAAACTGATTGACAGGAAAACGTTGTGGCTTCTGAAAAGTAAATTGGCTATTGACAGAGCAGTATACAAAGGAAAATGCTAAATGCTTATTATTTATGAGCTATTAGGGAAAATGTTATTAGCATCTGTTTCCCACATGGGCAAAAACACCTGTCAGACATCAGGAAACTATAAAACGATGCACAGTTAATAGTTACTTTGTTTAAAAAGTCATTAAAATTGAATGTCAGCTAAAACTTAGGAAAACATTATTCTTCAAAAGACTTTTAATCTTGCTGTTCAAAAAAACAACAGAGAAAAAAAAAAGAAAAGAGAAAAAGACCTTGCCACATTTTAATTTCTGGGAGCAGAAAGGAAGAAGGCGTTTGATTTGGAAGTGATGAGGCGACTTGTGGTACACAACAAACAAGGCATGAATAACAAAAAAAAAGCAAAGGAAGAAAGGGGCAGGTTGGGTCCCTCCTGGAGCTGTGGTTCAGCAGAGGGAGAGCAGAGCAAGGGCAGTAATTTACAGAGGTTTCAGCTCGTTGTGGGGCTGTTTGGATTTCACTTAAACCTGTAAATAAGGGAGGTCTGTCTTTCTCAGCATGGGAGAATCACAGAGCTAGACCAGGCTGCTCCCAGAATTTCATAGTGACAGAGACCAGGTTTGGATTGGATATTAGGAGGAAATTCTGGGTGGTGAGGCTCTGGCAGAGGGTGCCCAGAGAAGCTGTGGCTGCTCCTGGATCCCTTGCAAGTGTCCAAGGCCAGGCTGGACAGGGCTTGGAGCAACCTGGGACAGTGGAAGGTGACCTGACCATGGCTGGGGTGGAACAAAATTATCTTTAAGGTCCCTTCCAACCCAAACCCTTCTGTGGTTCTGAGATTATCAGCCCCAAACTGCAGTTGCCACAAATCAGGGCCAAACTCTGCTCTGCACAGGGTGGATAAAGTCCAGGTTGGTCTTTCTTGTTGTGTCTGCAAATAAAAAGGAAAATTGTGGCCAAGATGTCTCAAGGAGAACAGCCAGACTCTTTTCTCCCATCTTCACTCCCTCTGAACAGGGATTTGACTGGATCTTGATGAAGTTTCTTAGGGCAGAGTTTGCAAACAGCTGCAATTCATTTACATAGGGAGCCATTTTCCTTCTAAAAATTCATATGTGATTTTCCAAGCAGTTAGATTCAGGAGGCAAACGTGTTCTCCATGGGTTTTTTTACAGCTGAGCACAGCACCAGCACTTTAACAGCAATCCTGGTAAAACCAAAGGCTTTTTTTTAAACACAGTGTGATGGCACATTCTCCTCCAGCTTGGTCAGAACTTTGCACAGGTTGTGAAACCAAACAAGGGGCTCTTGAAGAGATGTGGAGCCTAAAGGTGAAAATATGCCTAAAATGTGCTGTTCTTAGTGTCTGAGAAGGTGTAACAGCAGAATGGATGCACACATGCCTTAATGAAGAACAGAAACATCTTCCCACAATTGCACAAAATTCCTGCCTATTCACAAAGGAAATAAATAATTTCTGTCTGTACAATTTACATTCCTCTCTAGGCAGTAATTTCATACCTGGAATTTTACTTTGGGAAATACAAAAAAAAAAAATAGAATTATTTTTGTATTATTTTATCCCTCACCCTGAAGTCACTTTTGGTTTTCCCCACAGTGAATGGGATCTCACTGATCCAGGACACAAGGACAAACCCAGTGTGACACCAGTAAAAGTGCCAAAGAAATATAGTATAAAATACTGCTTGTCCATTTAAATTATTTAATGTTATTAACATTAATTACCATACTTGGATACCCTGAGTGATTCACACATTTCCCCTCCCCCCAGCCCTCTCCTCCAAAGCTGAACTCTGAATTTCGACATTCCGCTTGTTTTCTCCATGGATTTCCTTCCAGCAGCAGAAGGGATTTGGCAGATGGCATCTCACCATCCCTGTCCACCGTGCTCCAAGCTGAATTTCCTCTGCATCTCCTCGTTTTGCTCCACAGCCACCAAGGCTCAGCTTGGTGCCTCCATGGGTGTCCCAGTTTCCAGCTATCACATCCATGGGGGTGTTGAGGGGGTTTGGTCTGTGCTAAGCCCCAGGGTGGGCTTGACTGGTGGTGGTGGTGGGAATTTGGAACTCTCAGGTCTCTCTGCATCCTCTCTTTTGTGTCTCTAAAGTGATGCTGGAGGATTTCAGTGCTGCAGCGCAAGCAGAGGGTTGTATTTTAGAGTGTAGAGTAGCATAAATTACCTTCACCTGGTGAAACTGTTGGCTTTTTATGGCTCAGTTTTATCACAATGTCTTCTGCAGCCCATAAATTGAGACAATGCTTGGTCTGCTCATGGGAAATGGTGTGAGGGAGTTTGGGATCAGCCTGTGCTCCTGGTGGGATTGGCCATCCCCAGACACACTAGGAATGGAACAGCAAGGTAAAGGACATCTCACTGAGACCTGCTGGGAATGACCAGCTGGGGAGGCAGGAGATGCTCTCAGTTCATTACTAAATTCATTTCTGAGATAAGTCAAAGTCACACTGTAGACATTTCAGCAGCACAGGGCAAAGCAGGGACTTTTCAACCAGCATCACCAGCCAGGAGAGGCAGATGTGCTTCCCAAAAACTGTTGGCCCGAGAAGCCAGGTGCCTTCATGAAGATGTGGGGTTCTCTTGCCCTTCCCTTCCCTCCCAGCAGCAATGCCTCCACCTCGTCTGATCCCCCCAGGCAGAGCTCTCCAGGGTGGGACTTCAATATGGGCTGGAGTTGCCTTTGATGTGCCATTTTCTCTTTGAAATGCAATGTCTCACTCTTCGAATCCTCATCACATTTGGGAAGCTTCTCTTCAGCCTTTCAGATCGGGATGTCAGGGGAGTAGAGTTTATTTTTGAAAGGGGCCTGTTTGAAGGGGTTTTTTTTGTTTTAAAAACATAAATGCTTTTTTGATCACAATTTAAAGTAACCCTTTTTGTGGGTGAGTCCGTTTGGGTTGAGGTTTTATTGTTTCGTGGGGTTTGAAGTTACTTTCTTGGGACTCTAAATAGCTCTCAGGCACTTTGGATTTGTTTTCCTAAACTTTCCCCTGATGCTCATTGCATAGCCCACGTATTTCAAACCTCCCAATTGCCTTTCCCACCATATGTGAGGAATCATTCCAGAGAGAGCTGAGCTTGGAGAGAACAGAAACCAAAGCTGTGCCCACTCCAGTCCCAGGGAGTAAATCCTAATCAGGGCAATATACAAAGACTAAAATCTGCTGTAATTTATTGCTCCATGAGGTGATCCTCTGCACCTCCTATGCATGTCTCAGCAGCAGCAGGGACTTTCTGCCCAAGGAAGCACCTTGAAGGATGGGAGCTGTGCTAAGCTGTCCCAAAATTCCCCACACCTGCATTTTCCCTGCCTGGACACAAAAGCAGCTGCTGGGTCAAACAGGTGCAGAGCAGCTCCCAGTGACACCCTGGGTGCCAAGGTGGGAGTTCTTGGCTCCAGCTTTCCTCTCAGACCCTACAAACACAGCAGCTTTTTCTGCCCCATCCTGGAGCCAGGCAGGACCCACAGGCATGGCAGTTTCAGGGATTTAACTTTGAAACGACTTGCTCTCAGCCTAGCTTTCCCCACACTAACCTTTCCTCCTCCCAGTCTTGAAAGTTAGAAACATCTTTTGTATTCCAGAGGCCAAAGGGCCAAACTTGCCTTTAATTAAAATGCATATTCTTTAATTAAAAGCCCCATAACACATGAAGGGCATTCATTGAAATACGATGTGTGACATAGTCATTACCCTGCTGTTAATTACTAATTAATGAAGCTATTTCAATTAATAGCTTCCCCACTGTCACTCTGGCTTTGACAGGGCTCCGTGCTGAGAAGCTGTAGTGGAATCACAGGCGATCGTAACTCCTGGAACAGCACCAAAAGGCATCAGCTGAATATTCATGTCGGACGACGTTAACACTTTTCAATTAAACATAATAAAGTAAAAGCTCCGTCAAAAGTGTATATCAAACATGCCTCAGCCTTTCCCTCTCCCCCTCTCCTCTTCCAGCTTGTCAAAAATAACTAGGGAGAAGTAGGGGGGGGGGGAAAAGTGAGGTTTTTTCTTTCCTTTTGACACTTCAGGCTGGAGCATCCTTTATCAAGCAAGCAGTGCTGCTGCTCAGAGGGACGATTTACAGCTAGCCCTGGTGAGCACTTGGGCTCTCAGGCAGCTCTTTTCTCTCCCAGGGCTTAGCTTTGCATTGCACTCCTGTTTTTTCTCCCTTTCCCACAGCAAAACTGCAGTGGGAAGTGGGGAGAGACCCCCAGGTGCTTCCCCAGCTCTGTACAAATATTTGGGAGCTGAGGAACAACGCATTTCCCTTCCATGGTTAAAGGAATCCCTTCCCAAGTGCAGCTTTAATTACAGAGCTGTGTCTCCAAGGGGGCTGCTGGTGAGGGTTGGTGCGAGGAGCAGCGTGAAAAAAAGCTATTTTGCAGTTGATGATAAGTTGTACCAGACCTAAAAACTGCAGAGAGGAGCAGAGCTCTCTTGGGCGCCATCTGGTTGAAGTTTTCCACTCAAAACACTTGGAAAATGAATCCAAGAGAAATTCCCAAGGAGTATTTCCAGATT
Source organism: Lichenostomus cassidix (assembly GCF_008360975.1). Classification (NCBI taxonomy): domain Eukaryota; kingdom Metazoa; phylum Chordata; class Aves; order Passeriformes; family Meliphagidae; genus Lichenostomus; species Lichenostomus cassidix. The sequence goes on along the minus strand of NC_139500.1, from coordinate 5,404,427 downwards.
GAACCCCAAATGTTTTGTTTGAAGAGCTGTTTTTTTCAGGCAGAGCATGGAGAGGGGGAGGAATCTTTTGGAGAGATAACATTATTTGCAGAAAGCTAGGAATTGGGAGAAAAGGAGGATATTGTCCAGCTGTCCCTGCTGTTTAGGTACTCAGAGGTACAGAGAAGTCTCATATTCTGCTTTTGTTGCCGAAAGCAAAGGTGGTGGCTTGGTGTGGGATGCTTCTACTGTGGGGAGAGGGAAGGGAGATTCCTGGGATTCCCACAGGAAAAAAAACATGAGGAATCACAAGAAGATGTTTCAATCTGTGTCTCAATTTGAAGTTTCTGTCTAAAGCCAAGCAAAATAATTCTCCTTGCATTGCCTGTTGGCAATGCACTGCTGAGGCTTGAGCTATACTCATCATGTGAGGGAACTAATAAATAAACCATGTGGTTTGCACTTATTCTTTGTGTCAGATCATGTTTCTGCATTTCAGTGTCCCAAATAGAGCAGTGGCACACCAGGCAATGTCCTTACTGCCCAGTGCTGAGTGTCAGCTGGAAAAATTATTCCTCCAGATTCCTGGTGGCTCTGAAAAAATGCAAATCCGTTTGTTATGTTTGTTGTTTGCTTCAAGTTCTTGCTTTGCTCTCTCTGGGTTATCTACCAGGGGTGGTGTCACCTGTCCAAATGTGCCTGCAGGCCCTGGGCAGACAAACACCATCCCTGGATCATCCCAGATGAAAGCAGGGAGATAAGGAGGGATAAGATGTGCTCACCACTGGGACTTTCTCACCCACAGCGCAATCCCAGCCTCCTGGCCAGCTCTTTGCTTCCTCAGGAGTTAAAATCCCCCATTCCCATCTCCTGCTCTTTGCTGGTATCCATCTCAGGCAAGAGGAGCTCCACTTTTTACGATTTTCTTATTCCTTTCTCCTTTTGACCATCACCAGCCCAAGCCCTGCCAGAGCAGCAAGGGCAGCCCAGCTGATGTATCCAAGCTCCTCTGAGGAGTCAGCATTGTTTGTCCAGCTGGTTGACATCTCAAGGTTGGTCTCAGAGGTCTCAATTAGGGTTTGGGACTGACTCACCCCCAGCTCTCCTGGGAATAGGTTTTGCCTCTTCTGCTCAATTATAAACAGTGCCTCCTCCACGTGCAAGAGAGGCCAGGAGGGAGGGAGCTTTGGCTCTGCTTTATTTGTTACCTCTGAAGCGTAATTCAGAGATATGCATTGCTTCACAGATTGCTCTTATAAGGTAATAGGCCCTTGATCTGCTCTGTTTGTGTAGAGCACAGAGGCCAAATTAATTAATTAATTGGACATTTCTTTTGGATGCTGTGCCCCTCTCTCAAAGGGTGCTGCTGGTGGCAAGTGATGCTGCACAGAGATTTTTCCCTGATTTCCTGGTGCTGGAGTGACTTCTGTGCCTGGCATGTGTCTGGTTTTATTCTTTATTATTAGCAGAGTAAAGAAAAGGCAGAATTCACACAAATCACCCTTCATGTATCTAAATGAGAGATGCTGTTGTTACAAAAGATGTCAAAGCTCAAATAGCAGAGCTGAGAACTTCTGCTCTCTGTCTCCTGCTGTTCCCAATGCTCCTTCTTGCCTGAAAAAGAAAAAAAAGTGTTTTGGGGTGTGTAGAGAGAAGTATTGGCTGAGATCGGAGCTGCTTCCCTGGAAATATTAATCCACCAAACACGGATGAATCTCCTGGAATAATCCTCTCTAATGCACGTTCAGGAAATCAATTCACTGCTTTATTCTTTAATCCAGAAATCTCCAAGGAGGAGGAGGAGGGAGAGGATGAACAGACACCATCAGAAGAGGATAAAAAATTGGTAATGCTTTTAAGGAAAAGAGGGAAAACCGTGGTTTTGGTGAGAGCAGTGCCACGTTCTTGCAGGCAAGTGCTAAAGATTCACCTGCAAACACTGAAGCCCTGGGCAATGCCAAATATGTAATTTCTTACTCATGCTCTAGTTTTTAGCTCAGCATTAAACCTGCCAGAAAAGGGTGGGTGCTAAGGCAAAATTTGAATGTTGTACTCCCAGCTGACTCCAGGCACAAAATCCCAGAGAACAGGAACTACTCTGACAGGGTTTGTCACAGTCCTGGATCCAAACCCAGTGTCCAGGTGCAGAACAGCCCATTTTCCACCAGCCCTGGCTCTCCTGGAAGCACAGCCCAGGGCTGTGCAAACCTTTCTCAGGTCACCACTTGGTTGCAGTGCATGTCCTACTTAGAGATTTCTGCAAAATGAGATTGCAAGGATGGAGGTTTACGCTGAGCTCTCGCTGGGCCAGGTGGCTCCTGCAGTGGAACTGCAGCCTCCAGCCCTTTCCAAAGCACAGTTGTGCCCCAGATGGGCTGAAATGAAATTAAATAAGAGATCTCAATAAATTACTCATCTGAAGATCTCCTCTCTGATATCTGATTATGCTCTTGATGATAATACTTCTTGTTCAAGGGGTTTATTTTGCTAGATAACCAGTAACTAGGCAGAGTCTGGGATGCACAACAGGAGGAAATATCCTCCCTGCCATGAGTCTGGGGAGATTTGAGGGCCTTGTCTGCCCCCAAATGTGCCAAGAGGGTTTGTGGAATGGGGAAGGGGATGGAGGGAGGATGCTGGAGGAGGCAGAGAAGATCTGCAGGCTCTGAGGAGCAGCTTGGTCTCAGCAGCAAAACCACATGAAGGTGACTGTAACCAGGAAATTTATGGCAGATTTATGGGTATATTTGGGGCAAAATTAGAACAAAAAAAGGCTCCTGTGCCCAGCCAGGGTCCACACCAGCTCTGAGCATCTGAAGGGCTGAGGATGAGACTCGTGGAACATCCACCTCACCTGTTACTCACACACAGGAGAGGCTGTGACTGAGTGGGTTTGTCTGAAACGTGGTAGGAGAGGGGCGAAAAAACCCGACATGAAAGGAATTTAACAGCTGCAACGAGCCTAAATGGTTGCACAGGAAAATCCCCTGTCACCCACAAACAGTTTGCCTTTAATGAGAATGCAGGACATGCGCGAGTAGCTCGCTAATTCTTTGTGCGAAATCCTCCTGGTAATTGCTACACGTGTACCTTTCCATTGTCTGCCATGCAAGTGGGGTTGTGATTTCATTTTTCCTTTGGAGCTGAAATTGCAAACAGTTTATTAGAAAATGATGAATGTCAAAAGTTGCATGAGATCATGGCCAGTGCTGGTTTGCGAGGAACAAGAGTCACCCATAAACTGGGAGTTGCACAGAGCAGGGGAAAGCAATTGGGGAAGGGATTCAAGGGATCAGCCAAAGCTTTTCTGGCAGCTACTTCCTCAGTCAAATAATTAATTTTTGTTAATCCTTTGCAAAAATCTGGTGATTTGGGAACAAAAACTTTACAGTATTTCAGTGCTGCTTTAGGAGGCCAAATCCAATTACTGGATAATGGGACTTTGGCCTCCCAGGAGCAGAGGCACTTTGGAAGATGTGGGTTTATCTGAGGGTTTCTTCTCATTTCATTATTGGATTAAAACCTACCCCACCCTTAATCCTGCACCAGAAATTGTGTAAGCAGGAGTTACACTAGTCTGGAGACCAAGTGGAACATAAAACCCCTGGCACTGCTCAGAGACACCCCACAAACTGCTCCGCAGGAGAATCAGTATTTTGGAGGTGTTGATAGAGGGTAAAAGCTCTTTTTTAAACCCAGTTCTACTTGTGGGAACCCAGACTATTCTTCACGTGTTTTTCATGCTCTGGGAACAGTTACAAACAAAACCAGAAAAATTATTTTGAAGAGAGAAACCAAATAGAGAAGGAAAGGGAGAGTACTTGCAGCTGCCAGTGATAGTTGGATGCCCTGCACTGGCAACTCCCTGTCACTGCCCCCCTGTTACCCCCATTTTTAATTACAAGCAGCCAAACTGTAAAGACCTTAATGGACATCTTAATTATTGCATTAAAGTTTGAAATGGAAAATTCCTCATTACGTGCCCTGCAGTAGGTCACGGCTGCAATAAACGGTGATATTTTGCTTGTTCCAGGACTGGGTGCCCTTTGAGAGCTGCTGGCTTTGGGGCATCTCCTGGCCCTGGGGAGCTGCCAGGTGGATGTTAGATCAGATCTCTGCTGCGAGAGCATCTGCTTGTGTTTTGCAGGCAAAACTATCTCTTTGCTATCCCTTTTCTCCTCCAAATAGTGCCATTTTTCTCCTGTGTTTTGCTTTCCATCTGCTTGAATGTGTTTATTGATTTAGTGTTATGCAAACTGCAATAAACCAGGATCCTTCTAATGATCTCCAGCCAGCTATGGAATATATCCCAAGCAATTTAAATACAGACCAACCCCCAGCAGCAATACAATGTACCTGTCATTGATGAGTCTTTAAGTCCCTTTTGCACTGTGCCTGCTCAAGAAAAGCTCAGGAAAGCTGATATCCAATCTGGGACAATCACAATTTGAGGAATGTGGCAGGAAAAAAAGGAAAAAAAAAAAAACAAAAAAAGGAAAAAAAAAGAAAAAAAAAGAAAAAAAGAGAGAAAATATATTTTTTAAGGCAAAAATACCAAATCCTTCCTTTCTTTCAGGATTTGAGGTGGGTCTGTGGCTTCCTAGAGGTGAAAAGCTCTAAATCACCTAAATCACCTAAAAAGTCAAAATAGCTCAACTGTGCATGTTAGAGGTTGTTGATACCTCTGTAAGGGAAGCCAAAGTACAGGGGAAGGTTGAAGATAATTTAGCAGAGTGCAAGTTATCTTCAGCATCATTTTCATACTACCAAGTTTCATGTTGGCTTTTTTTTCTGAGCAGAAAACCAGACGAGTCTGCAGCACTTAGAGATATTCTCTCAATTGCATGATCCTACAGGGGAGCTGCTAAAAATCCTTTAATGCCCATTTCTCCTTTTAAAATGTCTCCAAACCTTCTCCTCCCCACAATAACTGTGCAATTGCCATGTGAGGGATGGCAGTGAACCCTGGAACTCCCAAAGGCAGCTCTAGCAGCCAGAGCTGCTGGTGGGCAGGGCAAGGCTGTGCCAGCTGTGCCAGCTAAACCATCCGCAATCAGCCTCTCCAGCTGTGCCAGATGTGCCAGGCTGGGCTCGGCAGCTCTCTCAGCCAGGAGCTGCCACATCCCAGATCTCACAGCTCCCTCTGTTGGCATCTGCTCGAACCTATCAGCGAGGATATAAAACAAGTTGGCAATGTGGTTTTTGGGGTTTTTTAGCACGATCTCCACGTGGAAGGTGATCGGTCTGTGGCTGTGTTCCACCTCAGCCAAGAATCACTTTCTTTGTGTTATTACTTTGAACAGTGATCTTGGATCATGTCTCCTGATGCTGGAATGACCACAGCTTTGCCAAAGGCAGCTTTTCAGTCATTTTCCCAAAATCAGTGAGAAGATGGAGCTGGATGAACTCCAGTCTGATGTAAAAGTACATATGAGGATGTTGTGAAAATCTGCCAGACCGGATACTCTCCCAGCACAGCCTCCCCTAGGGAGTTAATCACATCAAATATTATTCTCTGTCCCTCACTGATCACACAAATTAACACCTCTGCAGTCAAAGGAAAACCAGAGGTCGCAAATGATTCACTGACTTTATTTTTTTTATTTTTTTTTGGGTCCTTCCATAACAAAAACTTGCAGACCATAAGCTTTGGCTTAAACAAATAACAGTACAGATATGCAAAATGGTTTCAATACTTCACCAAGGAGGTATGATGATAATGAAACCTAAGCCTCAAGTGTAGGTCAAATATTTAACTTGTTGGCCAGTTACAGAGACAGATAACTTGGACATGTTAGCTGGATTCACAGAGAAGGCACAGCCAACCATTTTCCTTTGAAGATCAGATCCAAATTTCCCAGCTGGCAGATCCAAGGGATGGCCAAGCTGCCTGATTCAAATGTGACTGATTTAAAATCATCAACTCCTCCACAAGAAATGGTACAGCCACCAAAGAGAACCAGAATTTAATCCTTGTGCTCCTGACCTGAAACCCTGAATGAACAGGGAAGATACTAAAAAAAAAAAATACTACCCACAAAACCTATGGGTTTTTTTTTTTTCTGTGTCACTATAGAAAAGGCCATGCAAGCAATCTGCTCAGACTGGACGAAGGACAAGCTGACAGAGATGGCTGCACAGCCTCAGGCCTCTTTGGCAAGCCTGGCTGTGTTTGTGTTTGCTGTTACTGGGTGTTCTTCCCAATTTACCCACTGATTTTAGGACTTCCCAGCAGCCTTCCTGGGTCCTGGCTCTGCAGCACACTGAGATACAGGGTCATACCTATGGTAGCAAACCGCTTTTTAGAGAAAATAGACCACAGAACGAGGGGAAAAAAAAAAACCCCAAACTTAAAATACTTTCTTATCTCTCTGTCCCCAGTCAGGCCACATTGATCCTTCATTCTCTTGGGAAGACATCAGGCAGTTCATCCTTATCTCTAAATCTGCCCAGTGAGTGGCTCAGCTCAGCTTAGTGATACCCATTAGTGTCTCTGCAATTAAAAGGCTGTCAGTAGTTTCACTACAAACCAGGCTATTCAGAAACTTAACAATAAGAAACTTGGCCAAAACAAAAGGGGAGGAAGAGGATAATTGGGGTTTTTTTTCAAGCTGAACCTATAGCTTTCCTGCACTGCAAGGTCCTTGGGAAATCTGCTCCTCAGCCTGAGTTTTCTGGTAAGCACTAGAGAAACCCAACAGATCCTTTCAGGCTGCAAACAAAGGGTGGAAGGAGAAGCAATGAATTTCTTTAATATGAAATTCACGTTTAAAATTGATCCTACAAAACCAAACACTGGAGGTTGGTAGATCCTCCCCTTGGAGAAATAGCATTGGAATTGTTGGGAGTAGCACTCAAAACAAGCATGCAGCATCAGACCTCAAGTACATAAAATATAGGATTTGGTGCTTAAATGTCAAAATATTTATAAATAACTTAAGACATTCAGGCTCAGAGGTGTCCACAGCCAAGTATTTCCCTCTGACACATGGAACCACAGGGATCCACATCCCTATGGATCCTCGATGCAGAAATTTGATTTATGCTTCACATAGAAACAAAACCTGCCCATGCCAAGCTCTGAGGAAAGTCCCCCTTGGCCCTGTGAGAGCATGTGGAGGACACATTTAATCATGCAGAAAGCATTTGGGAGTTGTAGATCCACAGCACAGTGTGACTGGCTCTTCCCATACATTCACAGCATCAGACTAAACAGCTCCATGGAGATTCCTCGGCTGTTGCTGCACTCAAGGTCAGCCCAGCTAAGCCTGAGCCTGGGGACAGCTCAGCTCTGCTGGTCCTCCTGGGCTCAGGGCTGGGGTGAAGCCACCAGGGAGGGAAGGGAGACCTTTGAGCAAAGCCAGGTTTGGCTTGGAGCTCTCTGCTCTGCAGCCTCCCAGCTCTGTGACAGCAGCACTGACACAGCCCCACAGCCCTGGAGCCATGGCACACATCCAGCCACCCATTCCCTAAAGGGAAGCCCAGAATTCACCCCACAACCCTGGTAAGCTGGCTGAGAGCTGCTGAGCAGGCTGCAGAATGAAGGCACACGAGGGGGTTGAGGTCAGAGTTTGGGATGTCCCTTTCACACCTCCAAGGACACGGGTGGCACAGCAGCCCCAGAGCCAGGTGGTCCCAGGACAGCAGAGCATGGGGACTCCACTCCCATACGGAGCAGCAGCTGCCCTAGGAGGGCATGGAACCCCAGCAGTCTTGGGATATATGCCATGTGAGCTGCTTTGGCCATGTGGATATTTGTCCACTAGACAGACTGGGGCAAACTGGTCCCACAGAACATATCCTCACTGGAGATGTTGAGCTGGATGGCTCTGCAAGCCACCAGCTATGCCCTGAGCAAAAGAAATGAACTCAAAATTTCTTTTCTCCCATGGGTTCCATCCAGACCCATTATGTACTTGGTTTCAACATTTTTTTTTCCTGTTAAAACACCTTAAAAAAAATTAAAATGTTCTTTGGCACTTGTGCAAGAATGACCCATAGACGTGACATTCTCCTGTCCTTCAGCTGCTTCTTGGGCTCATCCCTAGAGATCCACATACACAGAGTCTGTGTCCACCCTCTGGGCCTCTCCAAACAGCAGGAATGTGCAGAGCCCAATGCTGTTCACAGCAGCCACCAGGTTGAAAACAGAAATCCAGGAGCCAGTGGTCTCGATCAGGTAACCAGCCAGGTACACACAGATCACACCTGCAGCCAGAGAGAAGAGAAACACATGCAAAGGCTCTGGGATGGATCCTGCCCTCTGCAGGGAGAGACTCCCTAGGAAAGGATGAGCTGCAGGAGTGATTTACCTAGGAGGGCTCCACCTGTATTTGCAACCCCTGGAAAGAAAGAAAGAAATGGTGTGAAAATAAATTCTGAAAACCCACAGACATGAGCAGCTTCATCACAGCTCCCACCACCCCCAGTGTGCACGTTGGACAAAATACCTTTCTGCTCATGGAATTGCTGACTTTAGGGTTGGGTGGGGATGGACCTTAAAACTCATATCATTCCACCTCCCCCCCATGGGCACCTTCCAGCAGCCCTGCTCCAAGCCCTGTCCAGCCTGACCCTGAACTCTTCCAGGGATGGAGCAGCCACAGCTTCTCTGGGAAGCAAACAGAGAGCACTGGGGCAGCCCCAGCCCATCCCTGGGGGAGCTGAGCTCCTGGCAGATATAAAAAAGGTGTTCCCAGCCCCCAGCACTGGCAGGTTTATCACAGAAGGAAGCTGAGACTGCACACACAGAGCAGACAGTGCCCAGAGCTGCTCCTCCTCAAACCTGGGTGCTGGTGACATGTCACCCTCACAGATGTCACCTCTCCAGCACAGAAAGCCCACAGAATCCTTACCAAACAGCAAGCCAGCACACGAGGGGGCCAGGTCCTGCACATTGACTGAAATGCCACTGGTGAGAAACAGAGAGGGGAGAATAAATGGCTGTTTGAATGGAACATGACTGCTTTTCCTTCACCTACACAGTCTGGGTTGTCACACACAAGGAAAGGTCCTGGGCAAGAATGGCACTGGCAGGAGAGAAGGAAAAGCTCAGAGTGGAGCAGGACAGGTGGGTATCAGAAGGAAACAATTCAACCCAAAGTGTTCAGAGGGGCCAAAATACAATTCCCCTCCTGCTCCATCTCCCTAATACTGGCTGGTCCAAGCCCACCTCCATGGCAGAGGTTTGCTGGATTATTTCCACAGGGCACTCAACTCCACCAGCCTCACAGGGCCCCAGACACAATACTCAGGCAAGTGCCAGTCCTTGCTGTCACCATCAGGATGGAGACAGCTCCTCTGAGACCCCAGAGGGAGAGGAGAGCTCAGTGCCACTGTCCCCACAGCTCTCCTCACCTGTGGTTAAAGGTCTGCAGCCCAACAGAGGCTGAGGCAAACACGATTGCTTTGCAGAAGCTGGAGGTCTGGCCCAGGCACAAAGCAAAGATGCTTGAGACGCCAGAGCCAATGACCTGGAAAAAAAGGGAAAATTAAACACCACAGCACATTTTCTGTAGGGAAGAAAGCAACTCCTGCCACGAACAAACTGTTCCCTTTTCCAATGGCATGAGTTTGTGTGCACCAGGTGCTTTTCTTTTTTTTTCCCCCCAGTGTCCTTCTGTGTCACAGGTCTGCCCAGAGGGAAGCAATGCTGTGGAGCAGAGGATATACTGTGTTCTCACCCAGCATTTCTACTTCTGTTCACCCTTGTATTGTTACTTCCTCAGTATCTAAGGGGTCATTTGGAATGACCAGGGACAGGTTGTGAAGGAAAACCCCTTCAGAGCACTCACTGTGCTCAATGTTATCATTAGTCCATGTTCTGTTCCTCAGCCAGGGTTTTCCTCTGGATTTCCTTTCGCACACTGACAACCAACCAATATGCAAAGCCAGAAAAACTTTCCTTTTTCCACCTTTAACCCCAATCCAGCTCCATACAAGTCTAGTCTGCCACCTAACCAGAGCTTAGCAGGTGTCTCTCCCACGGCTTCAGCTCTCTTACCTGCATGAACTTACGAATGGTGATGGTTCTGTACCCTGGAAAAGAAAGGGACAGCTGGAGTTAAGCACAGCTCACCGTGTTGTCCAGCCAGGAAACTACAGCATAAGTAGATTTCAGATGCCCAGACCTCATCTCCAGGTGGATATTATCAACGAGATCAAAGGGAGCCCCAAACACTCACTTGGACACTGGAGAATTTATTCAGCTTTTGGATCAGAACCTCACATTGTGCATTTGCTGGGTCTTCTCCCTACCAACAAGGCCACCTCCTCCCACCCAGGTCCTCTTCCCACATCACATCAGAGCTGAGGAGAAGAACTCTCACCTTGGTTGATTAAGTGATCAGACAGAAATCCACTGAACAAGCTTGTTGGAATTGCAACCAGCCAGGGGACTACATTAAACACCCAACCCTGAAAGGAAGCAAAAAATCAAGAGAGATTTGTTGTCAGAGCTGAGTTGGTTCACAAATATTTTGACAGCCTGTGGGATCTGTAGAAAGGAGTAATAATGAAGCACTCAGGACTTGTTGCAGCATCTCTTCTCCCTTTGCAGAACTCCCAGCTGCACTCTGCCCTGCCCCAAGCTCTGTAAGGGGGCAGCTGCATCACAGAGCCATAGCATTTGTAGGTTTGCTGTCTTTCCTTCTTCCCTGCATCCAGGAGAGGGGCAGAAAACTCTGGGAAAGAGGGATTAAGTGTGGCAAAGTTTACTGCTCAGCAGGATGATGTGTGGGGAGCCACGGAGCCCTGGGAAGCTCCCTGTGGATTTCCTGTGGCTCACCAGCAAAGCTGCTGGCAAAATTCCCAACAGCTTCCAGCTCATTAGCAGCGTTACTGTGGGAGGCTGAGGGAGCATAGCTGGATTTTCTAATGGCAGGATTAGGTAACATTATGGGTAGCAACATCCTTCGGCCTATTTTCAATTAAGTGAGCTGCAGTTGTAATCACAGACGATTACTGGTCAGCTGGATTACAGCTGCTCAGGGGCACTCTGCTGCCCAGATCCCACAGGAGCTGAGATCAGTGTGGGCTGGGCTGGATTTCATCTCAGCTGCTTGAACCATCCATGCATCCATCCATCTCCCCCTGTGCTCAGAGCTCATCACCCTGTGGAGGCATCTCCCCTTCCTGTCTGGCTTTGGGATGTGTAGGAGGGCTGAATAATCCTGTTTTTCAATAATCCCATTAAAGATGCCCCTGGAAATCACACCAGGGTCCATCTGCAGCTTTCCTTGCCTGTGAAATTTGGGTCTGGGTCATTTTTGAAAATGCTAAGCCACAGGGCTGGCGGGTAGTGCCTGTTAACAGCAGCTGGGACTGCTCAGCACATCAATCCCAACCTTGTCCCATCCCACAGCTCATCCAAACCCTCCCTCACCTCCACTCAGGTGGCCACAGGCTGCTGCCCTGCTCACCTGCAGAAAGGGATTTCGGCCAGCAGGTGACACAGGCTCCCCACATTAGGGATTACCATCCATCCTTTAAAATCAAGCAGCCTCAGACCCCCTTTTAAACGGCATGAAGTGATTATCAGCTGCAGGAGCACTACATAGAGCATCTTACATAAGGGCACCGTGATATAATGCTTAACAGATGGTAAATTACTGCTGCACAAGCACATTACTCGAGGTGCACAGATCTTGTCACAACAATATGTTTGCTGGTTTAACACATGATTTTAATATAAATATCAAGTGTGCCATAAAGAGCTTTACATGTGTAATATGAAAAGGCATTTGTAAGCAGCTCTGGAAATTGTAAAAGCCTAACAGAGCCATTGTGGAAAAGACTGTGTGAGTTTCTGAGAACAAGATGAAAATACCAACTCTCAGCCCACATGGGTATTGCCTGGCTTTCTAAAAAATGGGAATATCATATCATGAGGGGAGGGAAGCTTTTGTAGTTTTGAAATAAACGGTATTAATGGTAATTATCATTTTCATAGGCAGGTCTGAGCTGCATAACGTCAGTCCAGTTAAAAACCCTGTAAAAAGCCCAGAGTGAATGGTGGTTATTTGCAACAACATAACGTCCTGAGCTTTGTGCTAGTTGAAAACCATCCTTTCCTCAGAAGAAAAGCAGTGTAAAACCCTAAATAACCTGCTCTTCCCTGCCTGGAGAGTGCCCCAGGAGTGTCCTGGACAGTGCTCTTTCAGCATCCCTAACCAAGCAACTAGAAATCAGCCTGTGCAACCTGGAGAGATCTCCAAAAGTGTGTGCAGGGCTGCCACAGCTCGTAACCCCACAGGGAAACCTGCCACCTCCTCCTGCCTCCCAGCCTGCTCTCAGAAAATCCGTCTGCCATCATCTTCCCACCTATCCAACCCCTTTTTCGGCAGGTACCTCCTGCGAACAGCATCACCTCTGCCACGGAACCACCCTACCTTCGACTCGGGAAAAGTTTCCTTAAAGAAAGTTGGCAGCCAGGAGAGGAGAGTGAAGAAGGTGCTGGCGGTGGAGAGCTGAGCGATGATGACAGCCCTGAAAATACACAGCAGAGAGGAAACAATCAGCGCTGACAGCTCAGCCCGGCTGGCAAACAGGGCAACTCGGCATTTCAGCTCCTAACAGGAATCCCTCGCAGCGCTGCAATCGCTCCCTGAGATTTTTTGTCATGGATAACTACTCCTTTTGGCTCCCTGAGATTTTTTTTTTCTCACGGCTAACCACTCCTTTTAGCTTTCTCCTTGCAGTTGGTTCCATCGCACAGGCGAGGTTAATTGAAGCGCTAATTATGCCGCTGCACTTCCCACCAGTGCCTTCCAGCCCTGCAAGAGCCCTCCTGCTCCGAGAGGTGCTGTTTAGGGTTTTCCAGGGATTTGTCAGCAGCTCCATTGTTATTCAAGGCAGGAATGGGTTTGCCGCCCTGCAGCTCCATCCTCCTCCTCCTCCCCGCCTTAAAACAGCCCTGGGGAACACGCTTGGATGAGCTTCAATAGCCACTGCGGCATCCCAAAGGGAAAATGGCCATTAAAAAGATGTTTGCCAGCCGCGAGAACACAGCCTGTGCCACCCAGTGCCCCCGAGCAGCACTTCTTAGAGCCCATTACAATCTGCATTTCTAACAAGACCCGTGGAAAATGTCACTCCGGAGGGGCACAGGACTCATCCAGGGGACACAGCATGGGAAGGGGAAAGCTTTGCCAGCAGCATTCGAGCCTGACAGTCCTCTGGACAGAACATGAACTACCTTTTGCCAGGCTTACCTTTTTAGTGCTTTATTTATACAGAAGGAATTAGAAAAATGGTTCTGTTTCCCAAATATATAAATAAGTGGGAGGAAAAAAAAACCACAGAGGCAGAAGAAATAAGCCCAGAGAGGAGAAAAGGAAGGATGTACCCAGCCTGGGCAATGCATGCAGCTGCCTACCAGATCGGTGCCTTCCTGAACAGCTGCTTCCAGGGAACTTTGGACTGCTTGGATATCGAGAGGCCTCTCTTTAAATAGTCTATGGGGATGATGAGCTCTGCAGGGAAGAAAGCATCCAAGGAAAGATCTGGTCAGTGTGCAGCTGGAGGCAGCCCTGGGACACTGCTGAACAGCCACTTTTAATCTCCTTCTAACCCTTGGAGTTTTCGGCTCTACTCATGAAAACACCGTATTACATTGGCCAAAATTTTTCCACACCCCTCCTCATCCAGCCACCATCACCCGTGTGTCATATCTCTTCTATAATTAAACAGAAGTCCCTCTGCAGGGACCAGGTTTGGATTCTGAGCAGCACCAGGCACACACCCAGCTCCCAGTGAGCTGAGCTCCCACATGCCACACTCACCCTTATAATGCTGTACCAGGTGTAATGGTTTGTGCATATGTGGAATTATTCCTAGACAGTTATGTGGGAAGAGATATTGTGGATTAACTGGTTTTTAAAAGCTCTGTGTGTAGATGCTCTTAGTTTGGAGTAAGTATCTTGCCCTGCTTTAGCTTAATCCACTTTGAAGCTCATTCTCTGTTTTGTGTTTTCACTGGTGTTTAAAGAGTGCTGAGGAGCCAGATCAGGCTCTCAGCAATAATATAATCCAGTGTGGGACTTGAAATAGGAAATCACTGCAAGAGCTCAAATCCCCGTTTTTGGGTTGGGCATCTTGGGTGAGACACAGTGTGAATTATACAAGACATCTGAACAAAAGCCTTAGTGTAAAACCAGGTGTGATCTCAGAAACACATGATTTATAGAAAATATTGGGGAGGAATCACTTATTTCCCAGATCCTCAGGAGCACTGTGAGCCCCAAGGGTGCAGCTGGACTCACCTTTCTCACACAGGAGGTACTTGCAGGTGCAATAAACCCAGAGCAAAGTGAGCAAACCGGAGAAGTAGAAAACACTTTCCCAGCCATACCAGTCCAGGAGGAGAGATCCTGCACCGCCAATCACCAGAGTTCTGCAAGAGAAACCACTGGGATTTACTGGCCTGACTCAGAGAGCTTGGAAAAGAAATGAGCACACTGGAAAACTCAGTGATTCAGCACAGTGATATTTCTATCTGGCTTTTAAGCAACCCTTCCATTTAGAAAGGAAATTCTGATGGAGATTAGAGATGGAGAAGTTCTATTCTTCCCATCCATCAGAGAGGACAGGAGACCAGTGTCAGGCTGACCCTTGCTCTTCCTACTGAAGTGGGCTGCTTCCCATAGCAACTAAATGTTGCAAACAGTCTTCAAAGTCTGGTTTGAAAAGAAAGAGAAAACAATACATAAATCCTTGACAGGCACGACAGCAACTGCCTGAGGCTTCCTCAGCTGCAGCAGGAGTCCTTGAGGACCCGTGAAATCCACATGTACTTCGGGCTGTGAGTTTTGCCTCCAACTATTTAGTGGCATTTCATCACACACGATGTCCAGAGACTGTCACTCGCTGCTCAGAGGCCTTTGAACTCACCCAAACTGTGATCCAGTCCCCACCGTGCTGTAGGTGAAGGCTCGCTCACTCTCCCGGACCCTCTGGGACAGCAGGCTGGCCAGGGATGGGAAATACACCCCTGAGAGGAACAGGAGCAAGGCAGGGAGCAGTCAGGCAGAGCAAGAGCAAATTTAGAGGGTCCAGAATGAGCTAAACACTGAGACAAAGCAGCAAACACTTTGGTGAATTCAAAACGGGGATATAAAATAAACCAAGTGGATCCACAGCCATAAGAGATTTGTTTGTGCCTTCTCTGTAATCCCCTGTTTCACCATCACCACTGCTGCTGTAAATCCATCGGTGCCAATGCACTTCCCAGTGCTGCAGTTTGGCAAGAGGGAAGGAAAATCACACCAGATGATCCAAAAGTTTTGGAAAGGGCCAATTTTCTCTGAGTGCTTTGAAGGAGTTTTAAAAATGTGGAAAATCAAACAGGACCAGGGATGATTTCCAAAGCCAGCAACCCCTGTTTGGCAGAGATATTTCTGCAGGGGAATGACTTGTCAGTGGCTTTCTCTAGAAATGTCACCGGTTTTTCCCATGGAAGTTCTGGATGTGGAGGCAGTTTTGAGGCAGAGAATTGCTCAGACACCCAGGGGAAGGGTTCATGCACTGCAAACCATGAGATTTGCATCTGAATGTGCTTCACCTGAGTCGCTGTGCAACGATGACCCTGAACAGACAGACAGACAGACAGACAGACTCAGGGCTGGGGTCTCACCTTGCAGCAGCCCCATGAGGAACCTGGAGGAGGTCATAAA
Organism: Lichenostomus cassidix; assembly: GCF_008360975.1. Taxonomy (NCBI): domain Eukaryota; kingdom Metazoa; phylum Chordata; class Aves; order Passeriformes; family Meliphagidae; genus Lichenostomus; species Lichenostomus cassidix. Next base: position 5,388,777 of record NC_139500.1, on the reverse strand, counting down.
AACCAGATGGGCTGAAGTGATGTGGGTGAGCAGCGGGGTGAGGACTGTGAGGAATCCCCAGGCTGATGCTGAAAGGAGCAGGACTTTCTCACCTCCTATTCTGGAAGACAGAAAACACAGTTATCAAAGACAGGAGGGCAAAAGGGCAAAGTCCCCCAGTCAAGAGTCAAGTGCCCTTTCCTGTTTAGCCTGCTTTTAAGAGCAACCTTTCAGTCAAACCTGTTCTTCTCTTGGCCCTTGGGGACTACCTCTGACCTCCTGCTTTCCCACCTCCTGCCAGCACTGCTCATCCCACCCCAGTGATCCCAGAGACCCCACAGCACTGAGCCACTCAAGTCTCTGATGGTGATGGAGTGGAAGCCAAACTGCTGCCACCATTCTGCTTCTCTTAACCAGTGATGGAGTTTTCCATTTGCTCTTTTGCATCAGCTCTGCTTTTTACCATTCAGGTTTTTCTGAGTGTTTCCTAGCAAACTATTAAGGACCCTAATTAAATAGCACAGTGCATTGCATGGATAATGCACCCCTTCCAGGCATGTGCTCCTCACAAAAGATTTCATAGGAAAGCCCTCTCACTAAGAATAGATTGGCTGGGGAAAGGGACTCAAGCAGATAATGATTCAGATCTTCCCTTACAGCCAGCTGGGGAAACTGTTTGGTTTTTAATTCATATGATACAATGGAGACACTTGGTTTTTCTAAACATGATAGAAACAGTGTATGGGGACTGGCTTGAGAAAAGACTGCAAGAGAATATAGGGCAGAAAGACTGGAAGTGCTGAACTGAAAACAAAAATCATCTATGCAGATCAAATAAAAAAAGCTCTATTCACAGAATCCTAGAATCACTTCCAGGGATGAGAGATCCACAGCTTTTATGTGGACAGTCTGAAGTACCCACATCCCTTCTCAGCCAGAGCTTCTCCCCATGGACACACCTCACCCTCCACCCCATCACTGTGAAACTTGGCACTGCCACTACTAAGCCTGGAACTGAGGGCTCAAAACCAAGCTGAGTGCCATTAAAACAAGAAAACACGAGAATAACTTCCAGTACTGATCACTGATGTGTCCTCCAATAATCTGTGTCAAGCAGTAGCCCCAGAAGAAGCTGCTGAGCACCACGCCGGACTGCTTCTTGTCCCAGTCGAAGTAGGAGCTGAGGGCGACGGCGCAGATGGGCACAGTGACACGGGCACAGTACAGCAGGCACGTCCCCAGCAGCAGCATCACTGTCCACACACGGGACTCGGGCCTGCAGGGGGGGAGAGAAGGTGGGAAAGGGCAGGGGGGATGCTGTGCCTGGTGGGTTCATGCATAGTGAGGGTTGAGGGTTGGGCTGGTTTGCTTTGCAAGCTGAGTCTGTGTCGATGAAATGAAGGTCAGCACAATCCCCCTGGGGCACAGCAGTTCTGCACAGAGTGTGTCCCATCTGCTGGCTTTCAGGAATGATGCCAGCTTCATCCCAAACGCTGTTTGACCCCAGCAGCAAATGTCTGTCCATGAGCTGGAATGAGCTGCTTGGACAGCACTGGCTGCAGATGGTGGGAAAGGCGGGGAGGAACCTGGTTTTTTGGTTTTTTCCCATCAAACAAGGAATTGTTCTTTAAAAGATAACAAAGGAAAGGTCAGGGCATGAAGTTGGGAGCACTTGCATGAGACAGACCTCTTGGCAAGAAACATTAGTTACTTGGCATTCCTACCCATTCCCCAGGGGATATGGTGTGTATGTTACCCTGCCTAAATATGAGATATGCAGGATATGCATATCCCTTCCTAAGCAGGGATATGCAGGAATTCTTTAGGAAGACAAGGCATGATGGGCCTGAAGAGCTCAGAGTTCAGAGCAAAATAATTCACCCTGGCCAAATGAGAAGCTTTAGATAATAAGAGTCATAATATGTTGGTAGAATATATATATATTTTTGGGGCATGAATTCTCAGCCTTAAGAAAAGGGCTCTGACAGGCTGGAAGTAAGTGGGAAGCAATTTTCTCCTAAGTCAGTGATGTGCTTCTGGAGTAAAGAAATACAAACATATTTTGCTGCAAATATCAGGCCCAGGTGCAGGTAAACCCCTCTGCCTTCCCTCAGCCATGCCACTCTGGGTTCCCCCGCTTTGCAGAATTTACAGAGTTAAAAGCTTAGTAAGAACAGCCACTATTGGTACTCCTTGTATTTGATTATTTCAATGCCCAGAGGCCAGAGCACAAAGCACTGAGCAAACAGACTCTCTCTACCCCACAGGTGAGTGAGGAATTCACTGTACCAGGGCAGTAACCTCTGGGCTTTCCACCCTGCTAAACACACCCACTCTCCATGTGGGAAACAACCCGGGTCACCTTTTATATCAAACAGAGCGTTGATTTCCCTGTACTGAATTATGATAGAGGTGGGTTAATCCCACCCAGCACAAACCCATTTATAAAGGTGCAAATGGGCTGTCACAGGGGGAGGTGAAGGAACAATGAAAAGCAGAACACGGCGGGCAGGTGAACCTGCTGGAGGTGGATTTATTGCCGTTTCCTGACAAGGCAGATAAGCAGCTCAGTGCTAACCTCTGGCAGGAGGAACTGGAAGTGTTTCAGTCGGTGTTTAGAAGGTTGGAACCGTTGTTGCTGTGCACACGCACGAGTGCACAAAATAACACAGAAACTGGCAAACCTCACGTATCTTTGCTGCAGGAATGAGTGACCAGGGGTTGACCTGCCTCAGCCATTTGAACGGGCTGGGAAATGCTCTCAGTCCCTCCTGGGCTTACCCTGAGAGAAAGATATCTTCAATCACATCTCCATTTGCTGTACAACCAAAGGTGGGCTGGTTTTTAATCACCAGGAACGGTGGTTCCACTGACCCCAGTTTGCTACAGAAAAGCACAGGGAAACCAAAGGCTCCTGGATTTTGCATGTCTGGGGCAGAAAAACCCCAGCAGGACAATATGGACAGCAGTTTTTGGGTATAAATCCCCCACTAAAGGCAGAGAGCAGGTAGGGGATCACCAGCCATGGAAAACCTTCTGGAGAACCCTCAGGGATGTGATGCTTCCAGGCACAATTCCTGCCCGCCCTGCTCAAATGGACTGTTGCCAGTCCTGGGCCATAATCTCTCCTGTTATCTGCAGCAGCACAGCACTGATAAATTTGAGCTACTGAACCTGCAACAATCAAGGTGACAGAGTAAAACACAGCAGCCGGTGATGTGTGGAGGTATTTTCTATTATTTAGTCACCAAGACAGTTTCCTAAATTGTGCTTTTCCCCTGCAGCAAAGGGAGACCTTTGTGAGTTTCACTGGAGTGGGGCTGAGCTCTGTCTCTCCAGTCATTCTGGTGTGTTCAGAGCCCACAGTTATCCTGATAAGCACAGAAGCTTTTAATGGGATACCAGATGAATAATTCTTCCTTTTTCCTAAACTCTGTATGGCTCTGCAAGGTGTGAGATGGAAAGAAAAAGACCTGAGCATCTCAAGGAGCCTCTACTCCATTTCTCTGAAGAAACCTCCTCTCCAGCTGATGTTCTGACAAAACTCCAGGGATATACTTTTCTCTTGACTTCTATTTTTTTTCCAAAGCACTAAATAAGTCTCTGGGTATATGATACACTCTCAACGTTCTCTTTACTACTCCATTCTGTATTCTCTTCCTGTATGTTTAATTGCATCAGTAGGGATTATGCTCACAGGTGGAGAATACAACAATGGCTTCAGACTACCACTTCCTCCATAGGCAGCACATCCAGCAAGGAAAATCCACGCAGAGAATATGAGTGTCAAATGTAATCAGTAGCTGCTCACACCCACCTGGAAGCATGGCAGGAATGACTTCCCTGCAAGGACAATGACGTGCTTGCATCACAGGAAAGAGCTCTGTAAATGCATTTTCTCCTAATTATAGTTATCACAGAGGCTGGTGATGACTCAGTGCTCTGCTCGGTGCAAAACAACAACAGAGGTTACACAGGAGGAACCTGGACTAGCAAAAGGCAGGGATTAAAACCCTCCTTCCAAAAGTAAGGAATAATGACAAATCAAACAAAAGTTTTTGTGGGTGACATCAGCCATCTGAGAAGCAGAACTTCACCAGTGTTAACAAATTAAATCTAATGAGTCTTCTGCTGAGGGAGAGAGAAGTTGTGCAACAGATAACCAATCTAAGTCAGAGCACAGGAAATCACAGCCACTGCTGTCACTGCTGTCACTGATTCACCAGCCAGACCAAGCATCTCCCACCAAGCACCCCTGTGCCAGCCCTGGCTGTGTGTGACAGCATTTCTGTGAGAGGGGCCAGCCCTCCACACCAGTGGCAGGTGAATCACTGGAGCTTGTCTGGAGCCACCTAACAGATTTGATCTGCTGCTGTGTGATGGTGGTGGCTCCTCAGTGCCCAGCCTGTGCCCTCCTGATCTGCCATCCCCTTCTCCTCACCAGAGACAGGCACTGCAGGTGCATCCCCTCCTGCACGTCACTGAGACCCTCTCCACTGAGCAAAGCAGCCATGCAGCTAGAAACACTTCCTACTGCACAACCCTCCAACCACCACCCAGACTATAATTAGTCCTAATGACTCTTCCTGGGTGGCTTTTTGAGCAGCTCTATCTGATGTCCCTTGGTTGTCCTCCTCCAAACGCAGCCTTGGGCGCTGGGTGGAAATGGCTTTGCTTGGAAGCATCCACTGATTTCCCTGAAACCAAACTCCCACCTACCAAATGGATCCCCCACTCAGTGGTTAGGATGGATTTTCAAGGATGCCTGAGATCCCCAAAGGGCCAAAACCAAGCTGAGCTGTCTGGCAGTGGAAGCAGAGCCAGCACAGGCTATCTTTATTTGCAGTGTGTTTTCCTGTTGGAGGAATTTCTCCAGTAGATGCCACAGAGCAAATATTTATTCAACTTTATTTCTCTTGACTCGCCTCCCTCCTTTCCCCCAGTCTACAGGGCTCTGGCAGACACTGCAGGTCAGTGTTGAGATGTACTCTCTGGAGTTCAGGCTGTCAATTAGATCCCAGTTTAGCCCCTCCAAGGCACGAGTCTGGACTGCCAGGTATTTTCAGGTGGTAAGGGAGCTGTGTTAGACAGCAAGACTACGAACAGCCTGTCCCAGCAACAGCTCCTGGCCAGAAGCCATCTGCAAGATCTGTGGGTGTTTTCCATAACTGGAAGGAGAGTTGGGAGCTGCAGATCTGCACAGGATGGGTTCAGGTACCAGCAGCAGAGCACAACACCCACCTCCCGGGGAGGGCATCTCTACCTCAGTTCCCCTCTCTAAAAAGAGATTAAACCAGTTCTGTGGGAGGTGCATGGAGAGCACATCAGCAGTCACCCCCTGTGCCCCCAGCCCTCTCGCTCGTCCCAGCCATCAGCAGGGCACACTGCCCAGACCCTGCAGGGACCCCAGGGCAGGATAGGGATGAGCCCACATGGGGGTACCGAGCTCCCAGCCATGCCACCAGCTCCAAACACAGCTCACCCAGCAGCCCAAGCATGAGGCCACCTCACTGGGGAAGTCCCCAGCACGGGCAGCTAGTGCCTGTGGTCTCCCTGTGCCTTGTCACCTGTCACCTTGCTGTGGGAACACTTCCCTCCTCACCACCCATTCCCAGCTCCATGGAATCATCCCCTTTCAAAAACACTCTTTTCCAGCTTACCTCCCCATAGCTTTAATTTACAGCATCCACAGCCAGGACTGCCTGACGTGGCACCAACACGGCAGCCGTGCAGACACTCCTGAGCCAGGAGATAATACCCAGGATGTTATTTTTAACCTGGTTTGACAGTCCTTTCACTTTATCACTCTGTTTTTCTCAACAATTTCTCCTTCAAAATCTAACATGCTTGTCAGGAGAGAGGCTTGGAGTATTCCCCCCTCTCCCCCTCAAGTTGATTTTGTCATGCTGCAGCCCAGCTCCAAGCTAATGATTTGTCACTGTCAAAAGCAGCTTTGGGGTTTAGAGGAGAGTTGTTGGGGCTTTTTTTTCCCAATCCAGCTAACAGCCAACAAGAGCAGCACAGAGGACACAGGGCTTTTTTTCCCGGGAAAGCTGCTGGCTTCCTGTTCGCCTCCTGTGCTCAAGCTCCCTCCACAGAGCCGCAGATGGCAACAAAGTGGCGTTCAGCAAGCGAGCTCTGGGTTTATTCCCTCTCTTCATTTCTTGCTTTCGGCAAAAGCAAAGATGAAATTAGATTTCAGCAGCTCATATGAGCTGGAAGTAGTTGTTGAGTCCAGGTGGAGGTGGTGAGAAAACATAATAATAAAGCAGAGGCGTGCTTTGCACGCTGATCTGAGGGCATACATGGATCAGCCAGGAATGAAATGTGTGCCCTGCTTACGTTTTCCACGTGAAAGAAGTTCTCAGCAAGGTCACAATTACAACCAGGGTGAGGAACTTGTAAAACAAAAATCCCCAACCGCCAAAAAAAACCCCAACCTACTAAAGCTGCAACACCGTGCTGACAAAAGATGAGGGCACAGAACTCAGAAAAAAACAACTGACTGTTGTCTCCAGGCAAAGATCAGGTGACTGGAGAGCAGCCTGTGGCCGGTGGTAGAACTCCTTTTATCTCTGGAGCTTAAAGAAACTGCTACAATCACCCCTTGTCTTCAGGTGTAGCCAGAGGCTGGGAGATGCAGAGTGGTTTCAGGAGTCATTTGCTTCCCAGGACACAGGGACTTTTTCATGCTGCATTTCTCTGCTGGAGGCACCATCCAAAATGTGAGCCCCACATCCGCTGCTGATCTGCTGGTGGCTTTGCATGCAACCCTCAGCAATTGATGTCTCTTTTCACTGCTTTGTTTTTCCCTCAGTTAAACCAGAGATGCTTGAGCACATCCACTGCCCGAGTGGTCCTGCTTTGGCATGTTAGGATAAGCATTAGGGAACACTCTCTAGCTGTCCAGATGTGCTACATAAGCTTTTTCAAGCCCCAAACAGAAATCCCCAAGTGCTCTTCTTGGAAGAGGAATAGATGTATGATAATGGAGCCATTGGAAACCTGCAGAAAGTTTGGGAAAGGCAGGCAGGATAAAACACAAGGCAAGAACAGTGGAAAAGGAAGGAAAAGCCAGCTGAAAAAAAGGGAGGACAAAAGAAGAAGCAGCATGAACAAAGATGGAAAAATAAACCTGCCAAGATAACTGCTTATCTCTCCTTGTGCTGACAGATCTTGGAAGGCTGCCTGGCATGTCTTTTGTTGGAGCATGAAAGGACAACCCATGTCACTTCCCCCACTTGATAACACCTTGCCTCCATGGCAATAACTCACTACTTGGAAACTATGAAAGTTATTTATTTGCATATTCTGTTCACAAACTGTCCAGCAAATTTACTTCAAATCCCCCAGCGAGGTACTTTATACAACTGGACCAACCTGCTTGCATGACATGGTGATCATTCCCCCTTTCTGCTGCCCCTTTCTTACCCTCCACCTGCCCAGTTGACTTTAGGCCATAAAAACTCCATAAAACCTCCCCAAACAAGGGCTGTGACCACGTGTTTGTCTACACTAAACAATGGGAACACGATCCCAGCTCTGTGAATTACAGTAATATAGATAATGATCTGATGGGCCTTAGGGTTATCCTGCTGCTCCTTCCCATTAACGGGATTCTCTCAATTATTAGCAGTACTTGACATGGCCAGAATCATTTAAAATGTCTGTCTCGACCAATAGGCTGTCTTCATTTCTTTAGTTTTGGAAACTTTTATCTGTGTTTTGCATTTTTTGAAGAGATGAGGGAAACAGGAGGGCTTGTTCTGGTCAAATGTTTTGGGGGTTTTTTCTAAAGGAAAAACATATAAACCAAAGTTTTACTTCATGAAAATCTGGTGTGGGGTCCTACCACTCCCACTGCACAAAGACTTAGGGAAAAGTTAGCAAGAGGTACACAGAGAGAAGGACTTTTCCTAAGTGCTTTAGGGGGAAAGAATCTTCAAGTGCCAAAGGTCTTCTTTGAGACCCACCCCCTCACTCTTAAGGTGATCGTGGATTTGATGAAACTTCCCAATCTCGGACTGCAGGAAAACCTCCCGGGGCAGGCAGTTTAAAGCTGGTTATCAGCTGCTGCCCCTGCAGAGAGCGATGGATGATAAACACCAACTTATCCAGGAGCTGTGGGAAGGGGCACTGCCTCCCATTGGCTTCATGTTCCTGTGGATTGTCATGGGTGTCACCTGTCCTGTGGCTGTCCCTCTGCTCTCCTGCCAGGATGAGTTCCCAGGGTGACACTCCAAGGCAAGGGGGAGAGGGGAGACCCAGCGCTGGCTACCACGGTGGCAGCCTGGCATCAGTCAGCTGAAACAGAGCCGAATTTCCAAAGCACAGCGAGTCCAGGGGCTCCCCGTTTGGAAAAGCCTCTGACCATGCCTTCCAGCTGCCCCAGCGGTACTTTGGAATTATCATCTCACCCCACCTCAGATGGGAGAAGCGGCCGATCCTGAGGTTTTGGTGCTGGGTGACTTTCCCAAGGCGGCAGAGAGGAGCAGCACCGCCCCAGGTGTCCCAGGCTGCTCCAAACACTGCATCACCCTGCCTTTGCCTCTGCCCCTGCTGTTAAAAGTGCTCATTTGGAGTTTAGCTGTGTTTTAATGACTTCTCATCAAGAGCAGCTCATGCTGTCTAGCTGCTGCCCAGCTCCTGTTCCAGACTTTATCTTAATGAATGACTATCGCCAGTACAAACATCCCCGCTGGAACTCTTCGATAAGAACCTCATAGCGGTTTTGTGTTTAATTCCCTGATTACAGGCCAGAAATAATCTCAACAGATTTTTTCTCCCTGTTTTTCACAGTTTTTCCCTATCTTCCCCCTTACTTCTAGCATCTCTGCTGGAGTCCGGAGGGGTGAGACGCGGTGGGACCGTGTCCCTCCGGAGGGCAGCGCCGGGGCCAGGAGGGTCTCATCCCGACGGGGAGCACCGGGCACCTCCGGAATCGCCTCTCCGGGAGCCGTCCGACCCCCTCCATCCCGGAGCCGCGTCTTTCCCAGGCGCTGCGGGAGGCGGGGGCGGCGGGGACCGGGGATGCGGTGACAGCCGGGGCCGGGAGGGATCCAGCCGGGGGGATGCGGGGAGTCCCGGGAGAGCGCCGCAAGCAGGGAGCGGCTATCCCAGGAGGAGATATCCCGGGAGGGCTATCCCGGAGTGGTTATCCCGGGAGGAGCTATCCCGCAGCGACTATCCCGGGAGGGTGCGGGTCCAGCCTTACCTGGACCAGTACGGCTCGGTGCTGCCATCCCGCCTCATCCCTGCGCTGCCCGGGGGCACATTCCTGCCGCCGCCCCCCGCGGCCATGCGGGCAGCGCCTTCCGCCTCCCCGGCTCACATCGCGGCGGCCGCCGGCTCCTTCCCTCCCTCTCTCCCTCCCCCGCCGGCCGCGGCCACGTGTCAGCGCCTCCCGCCGCCCCCGCCCGCCGTGCCGGGAAGTCCCGCCCGGCCCGGTGCCGGTCCTGCTCGCCGGCCGCGGGCAGCCTCGAACCCGCGGAGCAGGAGGGCTCGGGGCGGGGCAGTGATGGCCAGCGGCGGGGGAGTTCGCCCCCTCCAGCAGCCGCGGACCGGGGGGTTCTGCTCGTCCTTTTTCCTCATCATGCGGTAATTACTGAGTCCCCCATCGGCAGGGAAAGAGGGGCTGAGCAGGGTCTGTCCTCCTGCTCTCACACCTCGGAAGGGAATCGCGCCCTGCTCCCGCAGCTCTGCCCGCAGAAAAGTCTCTGCTTTTTAAGGATTAGAAGTGAGTATGACATTCCCCTCCGAAGAAAAAACAAATAGGGATAAATATTGCTATAGCTTGTTTTAAGTCTGCTGGGTAGAGGTGCTGCCTTGCTGGGTCTGAAAGAGATAATCAAACTCCTTTATGGAAATTAATAATTTAAATGATGGTTATCTCAGTCCACACATTTCAAGAACATGAACGAGCAGGCGGAGGAGCCTTGTTAAGACATCGTTCGGGTGATGCTGTGGCCAATTGCAGCGTGGAAGCAGGAATGGCAAAACTTCAGGCCAACAAAGGATGGAGGAGCTCCTGCAGAGCCTGAGCAAGGTCGTACATGGCCCTGGGAAAGGTACCAGAGCTGCACCAAAATGCGCAGGTGCAGAGCAGACACCTGTCTTCTACTCCTGCAGCCAGAAACTTCTAAAATCCTCTGTGGAATGAAGTCTTTAGCAGACTAATATTTAGGTAACTCAAACATCCTTCTCCCGACATGCATCTCTTGGCAGGTCCCTGATGAACAGTTTGCTACATAAATCAGGAAGGATAACAGTATAATTGAGCTGAACCTTTGAGAGTGAAATAGCAAAAAGGTTCCTTACACACCAAAGAGCTCCAGGAGAAGGAGGTGGCTGAAAAAGCAGAAATCATGAAGTCATACTTTATCCTTTGCTTTGGTATTTTATCCTCAGAAAAAAAGAGATTTTCCCCATAACTCCTGTGGCATAGTCAGGCACAGTCACACAGACCTGCTGCCTACAGAGAAAAACAAATACAAGGAGCTTTCCTGCAAGTAGAAACTGAAGGGAACCTCGTGTAGTAACCACGTGTTAGCTTTCATTTAGTTGGAGGCTTTCCTCCCTTTATTTGGGCAGGAAATGAAACTATAAAGGATTTTTATTCACTCTGCTACTGTGCCCGTTTCCAGAAGAGGGAGCCAAGTCATGGCAAACTGCAGCCAAAAATGTAAACCATTGTTCAATGTATTTTGGGTTTTTTAAACTGTATGTTTGGAGTTAACTCGAAGCAGGAGGGGAGAAGAGCTCTGATGTAACTACAGAAGTGAAATGCATGCAGTAAGCTCAGAAAAGAACTGAAGAGGCCCTGGGCATGGTAGAGTAATCACAGAGCCAGAAAACTTAAAAACTCATACCCAGGTATGAGCAATCCTATGTTCAGTCTTATTGCTCAGGAGTGCAAACACCTCCAACACTGACACTACAACACTGAATCACCATTTTAGTGAGTTAGTAAGCAATTTGGAAATCAAGCACAAGTTTTCCTTATTTTTGTACTCTTTGGTTCCTCTCCTTGTTCTGAGTGTTAACTCTTCAGTTAACAAGCTTGACTAATTTGCCTCTCAGATAAGAAGTTACTTTCACTGCCCAAACCAAATGCAGTTGAAAGAAGTGTTTGAGTGAACATCCATCACATGCACATAAATAAGTTTAAAAACACAGACATCATTCCTTTTACTACTGTATGATTTTCTGTGAGTAAACCTCTCCCCAAGCTGATTAAATGGCAAATGGAATCAGCTCAGAAGACAGGTGCTGACCTAAGAAAATAATCTCACACAAGAACACAACCTCCTCTCCTTTTTCCTGTGTTCAGCTTAATCTGTCAGAAGATTAAACCAAACAAAAGGTTATTGGGTTAATATTTGACCTGACATTTACTATCACTGTAGTTTATCCATACAATGGTGGAATTACCTGAAGATTTCATGAAGTACAGATTAAGAGCAAATCCTGAAAGGGCGTGAAAGGAGCAATAGGCTCATACATTCCATAAAGGACAATTGTTTCCTGAAAGGACAGTCTGGCTGCAGCTTGGAAGTTCCCTAACCCAGAGCAGTTTCAATGCAACTTCTCCACAGAATAAAGAAAACACACATGGGTCTCTACTGCTAAATAATCCAATTTTGCAAAATTGCTGGCAGCAATACACTGAAAAATAAGTTATCAGAGAAGATGGCAAATTGAGCCTGCTTGTAAATGAACAGCAACTTCCATGCAGGAATTCATCCAGGTGGGATAAGGTAGTAGAATATTACTGGAATCCTCATGTGACATGAAAAGCATGACAGAACATGCAGGGCTTTTTTGTCTGAGGTGCCTGAAAGCATAACATGCAGCCCACCAGTGGTTTGACCAACTTTGTGCTTCATTGAATCATATGAAGACAGGAGGGGAGCAGAAAGAAATAGCTTGTAGCCCCTCGAGGCACCCATGGAGAAGCACAAATCCTTTTGAGGGTGCTGTTCATGAGCTGTGTTGTGTCTCTGCTCAGCTGAGCACACAAAGCACCGAGCAGGGCTGGGGACACCACTGCTCACACAACAGCTACAAACCCTCCTCGTCCCTTTTTGTTAAGGACATCAGAGCAGAAACAATTCCTGACGTGACATGGCTTCTGGAGGGAAGAGAGATCTACAGTGCAGGTCAGAACCTGTAGCCTCGAGGCAGATTTAGGGCAAATAGGACTCCATATCCTGCTCTATTCTGGCTCTCAAGGATGCTCTCAGCTGTGGCTGACAGCAGCAGCCCCATTTCCCGTGAAGACACAACACACAGGGATCCAACTCCATTTAATGAGCTTTGTAACCCACTTGGACACAAGGTGGTTTGAAATAAATCGAACAACACTCAGCTAGTCAAGGATTTTTTTAAGTAATGCCTTTAAGCTTATACTCAAGCATACAAAGCATAAATTTTACAAATTAAAAACAATAAAATCACCCTGGAATAATGTAGTGGCTTTTCCTGTATTTACAAGGAGTGGAAAGGAGGCAGAATTCTTTTCAATTTTTCTTTTAATGTGGGTGGAAGAAGCTGAAAGTGTTTCAATGAGATCATCTTAAAGAGAGAGAGGTACTTCACCTGGCTTGAAGGTGTATATTTGCCTCTTCAAGTCTTGCGAGGAAATGCTTTACTCAAAATTCTGCTGTTAAGTTTCTGTGCAGCAGCCTCTGCTTTTCAAGCTATATAAAAATTAAACAGTTAAGTATTTCTCAAAGTACCACCACAACTTCATCTTCAGGGAAGCCTGTGATCCCCCCACCCTTCACAAATCCCTCCTTTGTACATCAGAAGCAGCCACAGCTCATCTTAGATTTGACAGGCAGAAACAAAACACGGGAACAGCAAATACAGTTACAGGGAGGTGATGGCTTTGGGAAAAAGGAGGGAGATTTGTAGCCTAATCAAAACACACTTGCTATGCAGCCTTTCTGCAGAGGTATGTGACAGGATATTTTACAGTCCAGCTTCTCCACATCCATAGCATCAATGAAAAAATCTTATTTGCTTTCACCAAAGGACCAGGCTGGGGGAGGACAAGTGCACCACCTCTAATGACCAGATCTGTCCACCAACACTGAGTTTGGAACAAATATTCTTACAAAAGTTATTTTCATACTGTTCTAAATTCAGTGGAACAAAATATGTATTTTTACACTAGAGCAAACTGATCAAAGTGGCATTTAATAGTATTTGTTAAAGTGGTTATCTAACAAAAATGGGTTAACAAAAGCCCATTCATTAGTAGTCACCAAATAAGACACTTCTCATGCATATGACAAAAGTTCATTTGTGTACTGAGACATATGTTTACTGTGTACAATATCTCCATAAATTATAATATGTTTCACAGCCCCTACCATTCAAGAATATTTCAAACAGATTATATATTATATTTGTATATGCAAACTATTTTATATACACTAATATAAAGATCCTTAGAAGTACCAATATCACTACCTTTATGCTTTCTCTAAAATGCATAGCTTTCGAATATCTTCTTGCAGTTACCAAAAACTTTACAGATTAAAGCTGCTTATCAATGTGGCATGTTCATAAAAACAAAGTGAAATAGTTCTAGACTAATTTTATATTAAACCCCTTAAAAAACATGTTTATTTTTTAATGGAAAAAACCAACAAGCTAGTGGAAATTCAAGTAATCTATGCTCACTCATTGCCCAAATACTCTATGGAATTAAGGTAGCGTTCTAGGAGGACAGTGAACTTCTCACACAGGGCTATAATACTGCATTTCTCATGGAGAAAAATGCTCATCATGCCACAAAACCGCACCACTTTCCACTTGACCCGGGAGAAGCTTTACAGGAGATTCAACAACACAAGTGTCAGAACAGAGAAGAAAAGCTGATCAGATCTACAAGAAGAAATTAGAGCTATTCCAGTTTTGTTTCTGCGGTTTGTTATTAAACAAAGTTACATTAACCATACAGTTTTTCACAAACTAAAAGTTATACATGGTTTTCAGACATCAACCGACTTCAAAAAGGAAAGAAAATAAAAAATTAAAAAACCCAAAACAACCAAACCCACAACTGTTAAAAGTTCGGTGTTAGAATAACCAGCCTGGGTGAAGGAAAGCCAGACTGCTGCTGTAGCTGGGGGGCTACTGATAGCTTGTTTGTTATACATAAATTAGAAGACCTCCCTAGCACAAATGCCTCAAAGTGGAGAACAGAACGATCAGTAAGAAATGGGAACAAATGATTTTGTTACATCCATCATCTCGCTTAACCTTGGCGCTCTGCATCTCTCACAGCTGCTTCACAAACAATGGCTTCCCCCCCCCAAAAAATAGCTACACAAGTCAACAGTGTTCACAGTAATGCAATCAGTAACAGGTTTTGTTAGCTCCCCTAAGCCAGGTGTATCTGCAAAGCTTTATACAGTTTAATGCGTTAAGTATTCCAGTAAAATTAAGTGAAAACTAAGTTTCATTCTACAGGGTAATATCTACCATACAAGACTAGATTATGTACAGTATGGGACTGGTGTGACAACTGCCAGTGTCTCATGATGTTAAACTGTTTCACTCATCAGCTTGCTCTGTGCTCAGCAAAACTTGATATATATGTAGACCTAAAAATCTAGAGATAGATTTGGCAAGATTATTGCTTCCTACCACTGGGTATAAACCAGTGTGCAGCGCTGCAATCACTCGACCAGAATATCCCATACCCAGAAAATTACAATTTGTTGACTTGAAAGTCTGGACTTCACATGTAAAACATTAAAACTATAATTCTAAGTGGAGTGACGACAGTCAGTAAACAAATACAGGTGAACATGAACTGCATCTCTTCAGAAAGGTATGGAAGAAGTGAGAAAATGCAAATTTCTGGGTTTAGACAGCCCTGCTTTGCTTAGCTCAAGGCATAAAAACAGCCCAAGTAGCTCTAAAACTACAATTCTTACTCAGCAAGCATGAAGGCAGATCCTGCACAAGATGATGCATCAGAGGCTTCAACAAGCATCTCTCCCCACCACTTGATTTCCTAACCCAAGTCTTTCAGCTTACAGACCTCCAGTGGCTTCCAAAGCTGTAGCAGCCACCTGGAATTGCTGCAAATTTAACATGGGGGGAAAGGCCCCTGTTAAAAAAACCTGCAATGCCTCTGGGGCCATTTTGGTCATTCGTGAATATTAAGAAAAAAACCTATTTCCATCAATACTCCTCCTGAAAAGATGGGTCACTGATCCATTATGAACGTAGCTCTCACCATATAAAGCACCAAGAAGTCAGAAACAAGGAAGAAAAAACAAAACAAAACAAAACAAAACAAAAGTCCTTAAATTATGATTTACAAGTTTGTACACTATTTCCTAAGCAAAAGGTTGACCTTACTGCAAAGTTTATAGATGAAAACTTGACCAGTTACTTTTAAGGGGAATGTATATCTGGCTATAACTTAAAGGTAGAAAATATTCACTGTTCTATATACACATTTCAAACAGGAGACAGTTAAACTGAACAGTTGCCAATATAACTCCATATTAACTCACTGGCCACTAAACTAGGCATCAGCAGCCAATTAGAAAGCTTGAGTTCTGTACTTTTAAAAATGCTATTTTTCCTGTCCTGTTTAATTGTTTTTTTTAAAAATGTATTATAGTGCATAGCCTAAGTCAGACTTCCAAAGAGATACAGCGCCTTTCAATGCAGTTTTTGCAGCATTTAAAAGGGACTTTTCTCCCTTCAAATTAGATGTTCATTGAAAAATCTGAATTGAGTGCTGTACTGTAGTAAAAATATTTCAGTCACAGACTGATATAAATGTATACTGTGCAGTACTAAGATTGTTTGATGTCCATCTGCACACGTTTTACTTGGGCTCTTCGATCGTCCCCTTGCTGAGGTCTGTCATTTTGGGGTATTTCACTTTCTTCTGGTCCAGCTCATTCTGAGCCCACAGTAGTAGCTTCAGTAATTTTGCCAACTTGGGTGTTGATTCACGATTTTCATAGTCTAAAACAGCTTGATTAACCTCACTCCATACCTGGAATAGAAAAACTGGAGTTCAGTGACAGTTTTCATATGATAAATGCTGCTAAAGTCATGCAGACTTTGGGAAGATCACACCTAGTGTGCTAATTCCTCAGAAATGGCCAGGACAAAGCTCCATAGAGTACAAGCCTGGAGAAAGGAAGGAAGAGAGCCAAGCAGTTGAATATGTTTTGAATATATTAACACAATTTTTTAAAAACTTGCTTAAGAGACACTTCTGTTCTTTTGCATATCACTATATAAGTTTTTCCTAAGCATTTCAAAAATATTTGGATTTTATTTTCATAACATACATATAAAAGACATCAGTTCCCTTTGAGAAAGGACTACCTTCTGTCGCTGCATCATGTTCAGCAAGTCTCCAAATGGTGATTCTTCGGGATTATCAAAGGCGAGCAGAGCCAGCGTGCGCTCCATTTCTGTCAGGCATTCCCTGCTCTCCTCCCCTTGTTCTGCTAATTGGGTCTGAGCAAATTCCAGAGCTGCCTCTGTCTCACGCTGCCGAATCAGTTCAATCAAGTGCTGTTGCTACACACGGAAGACACAGCAATATTAGCCCAAGAAATTAACAAATATCCACTATTTCGAGCCTGTGAGATTCAGACGCTGGTGTGTAATTTGAGACAACCACTAATCCGTAATTTGACAGTTTGAGGTCAATTCTTCTCCATGTGGGAGGCAAGGAGCAGCAACTTGGCTGCAAAATCTACTGAAAAAGGGAACCTTTGGTGCTTTTGAGTAACAGGGTTTGAATTCAGACTAACAGCAACTGCAAGTTGGTAACTCACAGGTCACTGTTGCAGTTACAAGTTTTCACATTAATAACTATGTATGATGGCTCCGGCACTGTGCCACAAAGTTTCCCATTGCTACAAAACAATGTCAAGAACACCTAAAATTGCATCCATGTTCAGTCAAAAACCTCCCAACATACTCTTAAATCTTTACTACTTTTCTCACTCTCTCAGCAAACTCAAAATCTGCCACCTGTCCTTACCTGCAAATGAAAGTAGAGATATCTGTTGGTATCCAGCAGCTCTGGATGGAGGCTGTTTATCAGTGCAATGGCTTCCTGGATCTGTCCTTTCAAGATCATCTCGCGGATTTTTATTCTCTCATCCAGAGTCTCTAAATCCACACTGGGTTCAATACCAGACTCCATCCGAAATTTCTCTGCTGCTTCTTTAAAGCCCTCTGAAATTGCAACACGTTACCCATAGGATATACTTTATGAAACACTTTAAAAGAATACCCATCACCTTAAATGAAAATATAAGAGTGTTGCTTGTGCAATTTGGGGATTTAAAGATAAATCCAAAATTGTGAAAAATTCTTCTCTGTTTAAGAAGTCATTTATCCAACAGGCATCTAAGAGTAAATGCTTAAATTATTCTGAACTCATGTACCCTCGTTCTCCAGGGATGTGACTTGTAAGCCTGTTCTATACTTATATAAATCACTGTGCTTACTGCAAAATGGGATTGTTAAAGTCATATTTCCTAAACTTGGGTGGTTTTGCTTCGCTCTCCAGCCCCCAGATCTGTTTACACAGATCCAGCAGTTTTACTGAGAAGAACTAGAAGAGAAAAATTAATTTTGCTTTCTGGTACAGTACTTTTTAAGATTACAACAGCTCTTTCAAATCCTAGGTCTTGCTTTCATAGTTGCAAAACTGATTTACACCACCCACTGAGATGCTCTTCCTTCAAGCCAGAGGCTTCACCCACACTCAGTGTAAACAGGGGTGTAGATGGATACAAACACCTCCGCCCTAGCACAGCTTCCTGGGATGGCATGCACCTAATTGCTAGGAACAATTCCCGAAGGGTTTGGGTTGTTCCAAGTATAAAGTCAGGCCATGTGCTGAAGGGGTTAATATCCTGGTCTCAAATTATTTTGACAACAGTGCCCTTTCTGAGTTTATCTTTCTGCCCAGTTAAAAACTTGCTTCTGATAGTTGTTCTGTGCAGCTTTCAGACTGTTATTTAACAACAGCAACTTATCTTGAGCTGTTCCAATGGCACAAAAAAGGACATCACAGAGAAGCAGGTCATGTTTACAGCATTGCAGAAAACACTTTGTTTTCCCTATCTTTTAGCAAAAGAGTTCAGGTTCATAAATGTAATTTGTATTCCATGAGAACTGCTCAGTCTCTGATTCTCTGTCAGTCTGCAGCTAAGAGAACATCAGAGCAGTTGGGCTTTGCTAAGAGAAACCAACAGCAATCACAAAGTCCTCACAGCCCTCAACTCCACTCCATCCAGTACCATATTCTACCCCAAACTGTCTGATAAAGTATGTGACACACATTAAGAGCCTCCAGGCATTACCATCCTTTTTTACCTGTGACAAGGTAGTTCATGATAAGGCGGTTCATGTCTGCTCTCTGGATATGTAAGTTATTAAGCTTTTCCATCCATTCGTCTTTCGTGATTTCATCAGGTTTTTCTGCATAACTCATCCTGGACTCTAACTACAAAAGAAAAGCATCTCATTTAACACAATTCAAGAAGGAATAAGTTTAATGTGTGTAAGAACTGTGTTACTGCCATCTTTAGAGCTTTCTATGAGCTCTTTTGAATTAATAATCCGAAAGAGACCCTTTTATCTTAAACCGCAGTTTTGCATTTTTCCCTGCACTCTTCCACATCTATTTGCCAAGCTCTAAAGCTGCTTTCAGAAATCTCAGAATAAAACATTAAAATGCCATCTTCGTGTACTTACTCTTAAATCCACTCCACATAAATCTTGCATAGAATTTACACAGGACATGCAGCATCACAGTGTGAAACCAGTGAATCAGAGTTTGACAGCCAGCCAGAACGACTGTGACAAACACTTATAGCAATGCCTACGTAAACAGTATTTCCTTTAAATTTTCACCAAAACTTCGGACAGCTCCATATACTGCACAGCTAGAAAACTGTCCATGGTAAATTACCCAGTGTACAACTCAAAGCCTTAAACCAGCGCAGCTGCGCTGCCCCCAGAAGTTCTCCTGTTAGCGCTACTAAAACATTATCTCCATTATTTTTCGCGACAATATTTTTGTACGGATCGGTAGGCAAAGCACTTTGCCAAAGCCGCATTTAACGATTTCTACCCCCAAGTCACGACCACAGGGACAGCGAAAGGGGAGGACAGGCGGCCACAACAACAGCAACAGGCACCGCCACCCCTGTCAGACAGCACGAGCGGCAGCGCGACTCCTCATCGCCTTCTCATTGCCAGCTACTTCCAACAGGTTCTCCCGTCTCCAACCCGCGGCCGAAGCCTCCCCGCAGCCGGCAACTCCGGCAGCTGGAGCACGGCCCGCCCGGCCCCGATCGCTCCCGGCCCCGCGTTCCGCCGCTCCCACCCGCGCCGGGGGAATGCGGCTCCCGCCGCCCCGCGCTGCTGCTGCTCTACGGGCCGGCCCGCTGCGGACCCGACTGCCCTGCCGCCCCGGCCCGGCCCGGCCCTGCGCGGGCCACGGGAGCGCTGGGCCACGGGAGCGCTGGGCCCCGGTCGCCACAGGCCCGGCGCCTCCGCAGCGGCGGCGGCGGGCGAGCGCGGGCCGTGCCGCCGGGTGCGGGTGAGGGTGAGCGCCCCGCTCCCGCCGCGCCCCGAGGCCGGCGCGGCCCCCCGCCGCCATCTTACCGCGCGCGCCCGGGGCCGCTCCGACGCACGAACGCGGGGCCTCCGCCGCTCCGCCGGGCCGCAGGCGCGCGGGTCTCGCGAGAGCGGCGCTCGCGGCCAATCAGCGCGCGGGGAGCGGGCGAGAACTCGCGGCGGCGGAGCGGGGCAGCGCTGAGGCGGCGGGGGCGGCAGCGGCAGCCATGGCGGGCAAGGGGCGCTGAGCGCTGAGGGACCGGCCCGCCTCCTCCTCCTGCCCTGCCCGGCTCACGGCACCGAGCGCCGGCCCCGCCGCCAGCAGTTGAGGCAGAGGTTGATGCGGGCCGTGCTCGGCGCGAAGGAACCGCCGAGTGAGGCGGTGGCGGCTCGCGCGCGGACGCAGCGGGTCGGTGGGAGCGGCGGTTGCGGGGAGCGGCTGTGGGAGCTGCGGCTCCTCCATCTGCCGGGGAAACGGCCTGGGCACAGCCTGCGAGATCCATTGCAGTCCCGCCAGTTTCCACGTGTGTTGGTTGATATGCTAGGCTGGGAACTGTCCTAGGTGAGGATTGATGATCTCTGTCAAAACGCAGTGGCTGCTGAGGCGTTGATGAACCCAGCCCGGGGTTTGTGAGTCACCGCAGGAAAGGCAGGGACACACTGTTGCCAAAATAGGTTCTTCCACCCGGTGAACAAGAGGCCAATCCACATGCAGAGTGGAGGTATTTGATTTATTTACGGCTCTGCTCAGATTTATTACAGTTCTGCAGATACTGGGTGGCGAATCCGCAAAGCCAGCATACCAACTATCAAAACTGCTTAATATTTATACATTGTAGCAAATGAATTAGTGTTCATTGGCTACAAGTTGATTAAACAGCGTGCTCAGTCCTCTTTTGGATGCATCAGTGGTCACGATCTGCCCCTGCCCCAATTACCTTTAACCCAGTTGGAGCTGATTTCAGCACAACTGCTGAACTGGCTTTATCAGTGTCTTCCTTATCTTGGAGTTCTGTCAGATGGCCTCGTGGCCCATTAATTCTGTGTTCTTTATGTCCACTATCATTGGTACATCTGTCTTCCTAAGTTTTGTTAGCTTCACCAAAACTTCAAAGAACATCCTGTCATCAGAAAATTTTACATGTTCCATATTTTGCAAGAAGATCTCCATTTGTATGTTTAAAGGGAGAACAGGCTTAAAATGTACACTTTTATGTGTGAAATGCTGAAAATTATACTCCTCAGGAAAATGTAATTTCACTCACACAGACTGGGACTATAGACACAGTTGTGCACCTTTCACTGTTGTTCTTGTAGCTACAAGAAAGCCCAGCCTCCAAAACTCATTTTCATTATAATTGTGCTGAAACTGAGAAAATCTATAATGTAATAAATAATTTATTAGAACCATAGAATATCCTGAGTTGGAAGAGACATATAAAGAACAGTGTCTAAGCCCTGGCCCTGCATAGGACACCCCAACAACCCCATCCTTTTCCAAACACTCCTGCTGCTTTGGCAGCCTCAGTGCTGTGACCATTCCCTGTGGAGCCTGTGCCAGTCCCTGACCACCTTCTGGCTGAAGAATCCTTCCTAATATCCACCCTGAACCTCCCCTGATGCAGCTCCAGCCATTTCCTCAGGTCATGTCTCTGGCCAGCAGAGAGTAGAGATCTGTGCCTCAGATACTATTTTATTATTTTAATTATTATTTTAGCTTAGTTCCCCAAACAAAGCTTCAAGTTTATAAACAATGCAGAATTCTGGACAAAGAGCTTCAAATATTCAGTAACCCATACTGTTAGTTGTAGCCAAAAAATGGGAAAGCTCCAGCCTGGCAAATATTCCTTTTGATTGGAGACAGCTCTTCCTGGGCTTTAATCTACAAACGAATCTCAATGAATTTGACTCTTTGGGAAACATAAACATTCAGACTATTTTTAGACCAGTTGGCTTGTGAATCTGTCTCTGACTTAGGTATCCTGTCCTTTTCTTGTCAGCTCCTCCCTAAGAGGTGGAGTTTCTTGGGAGGCTTCCATAAAGTGGGAGAGAGGAGGAAGATATCCCTCTCTGTGAGGGTTTCCTAAGGGAAACACATTCCAAGCAGAGAGAACACAACAGAGGGTAACCCATACCACAGTTGCTATTTACAGGTAAAGACTAAAGAATAGGTGTAATTGCTCTGTAGTAAGTAAAATAATGAATTGAGTTAATAAGGTAAAAAATGTGGGAGCTGCTCTTTGGCAGCAGTTTGACTCTGTGGTGCTGACACCTGGTTTTCAGAGGTTGGGATGGTTGACCTGCTGCAACAGAAGTTTGCCTTTACCCCTTCATCATCCCTGAGCTAAAGAAAAGTAAAAATGACCTAAAAGCAGCTGCAGAACTGTGGTTTTACTAGTAATGAAAAATAAATTGATGCATTTTGTTACTTTTTTTAAAAATGTTTTTAGAAGTTGGTATTTTTTTCTGACCATAAAGATACCAAAAAGAAGTTTGTAATGATTCTATGCAAAATATCATGGCCAGCTGCATTTCGTCAGGAACCACAGTGGTAGGAAAAGGAGGAATAACTTCAACTGATAGAGGGCAAGGACACCTTCCACTGGACCAGGTTACTCCAAGCCCTGTCCAATCTAGCCTGGAACACTGCCAGGGATGAAAATCTTGATCTGTTTTGGGGTTTTTTTTCCCTACTAATGCTCTGGGTGCAATGAAAATTCTGCATGTTTGGGGAATTGAGCAGTATTTTGAGTAATAAATGATACATAGTTTATACTATAGGAAGATACAAAGCTGTGCAACAATTGAGGGGAAAACGTTTCCTACATAATTCTGTCTTTTCCTAGCACTAAACACTTCCACCAAAAACCCTAATATTCTCCCAAAAGTTGGAACAAAACCTTTCTTTTATTGCTCAGGGAGAATGTTGCAGGATATTCCTGTGACTCCAAAGTTGGATTAAAATGCATGACTGCTTTGTTCTTAAGAAATTATCCCCAAACATGGCTTCAATGTGCCACAGTCCTACAAGAATCTTACAGTAATGAGAGCAATAATAACAAGGAAAGTTGGATTTTTTGGGGCAGGATGACAAAATTGAGATTAAAAGAAACATATAATAACTGTAAATGCAGTTTCTAGATTTTTTTTACATTAATTAGAATTTGCTCAATCCTAATTTCAAGAGGTGTTTTGATGACTAATATTTGGAGTTACATGGAGTGAATCCCAAACCAAACCCTGGAGAAAATGCTTCTATTGAAGGGAAGGAATTTACCTAGAATTGGACAGGGGAAAAAATTCTGCAAGTTTATACCAGCTGGTAGAGAAGGGGTTTGCTTTATTTATGGAAACATGATTAACCCTTGTTAAAGTATTTTTCTGTGTTCATCTAGTCTTTCTGGAAAATAAGTATCAGGAGCCTTGGAGAATCAAGAATCCTGAAGAGGATTGATACCTGACTTGTCTATTTTGTGATGTGCAGAGCTCTGAGGACAGAGGCCTTTTTCCACTAAAAAAAAAGGTAAAGTTGGAGCACAGCCAACAGAAATTAGTTTCTTCTGACTTAAATACATTAGTTATGTGTTAAATACAACAAAATCACCAGAGACTGAGAAGGGGAGTTGCTCATTTGCTTTCACCCATGCTCTTTTCATGTGCTAACTCTTATCTCCAGTTTTTCCTACCTGCTAGAGCTGGCTCACTCAGAACAGTCAGTGAGGGAGAACTGAGGGAAGGGATGAACATAAAATAAGTGTTATATTTATATTTAAGGGCTTTGCATCTTCAAACAGTGGTTAAGGGAAAGGTGCGTGAGAGAGCAGAAGTGACATCCCAGATCTGGGGACACCTCACAGTGGTGACGTCTTAGTGTCTGTCACGAGGTTTTATGGGTCACACGTAACAACCCTTGTGTGAGACACTACAAATGTAAGTGAGGCCAATTTTAGAAACCCAAAGTTTATAAAAACATTAATTAGGGAAGCCCAAGGGATAAGTAAGTAAAGATATGTCAGCTGCAGAGGAAAGTCAGTGCACTGACCAACCAAAAGGTTTTGGAAGTGGAAAAAAGTTTTAAGGAGAGTTTGTGCTGAGGGATTTGTAGGTATCTCAGCTTAAGCTTCTCTAGTGTTTAAGAAGGAGAGACAGGTAAGGTGCTTATCAGACTGTTTTAGAAGCTGATTGATGGTTATTAATCCCTTCTAGGATTTCCCAGCAGACTTTTCATTTCAAATCAGTTACAAATTACCAGCATGTTACGGGAGAGGAGGCCTAAAGTGAAACAAAATTCACATTATAACCAAAACACTCCGTCTGCTTTGCTGCCAGGATGATGTGAATTCACACCTGTAACCAAGGAGTAAATTTCCCACATTAAATGAAATTAGGCTCTAACAGGACAACAATTAGGAAGGCAGTGAGATGGGGAAAGAACTGAGGTGCTGGTGGTGAAGGTGACACATTTAGTCAGCAATTGTAGATCCTCTGAATGGCTTTAACCCAAAGGTGTAGAGATTTTGTGTTTGAAAGTGTGGAGTGCTCAGGTGGCACTCACTTTGGGTGTGCAAATTGCATCATCATTATGTTAAAGTGGTGTAAGCCTCTTATTAAATGTGTGTAAGAGGAATTTAATACCTGTTTTACTGCAGGATTCCTTGTGGCAGGAATCCCAGTCACTGCTGGTGTGCAGTTCCTTGGTTTGCGTGTTCCCTATCTGTTGGTGTGTAATTCCTGACTTTGAGCACTCCCTAGATACTAAATTTATCCATTAATAACATGTTATTAGTTTTTCCTAGAGCATAAATCACAGTGCAGCTTGATCTACCAAACCCTAAGTTATTTCCCCTCCATGTGATTTCATTTGTTGCAGCTCTGTAGCTGCAGAACAAAATCTGAATTCCTGCTTGCCCATAATTGTGGTGTTTTGTACTTTTGCACAGGAATCTGTTGTGGTTTTTTATCTGTTGGTGTTCCTGGGTGAAGTAAGTATTAAAACTGCCCAGTTTTACAAGTGGAGAAAGAGACTTACTATGGTATAGCAGTTTTCCAATATTATCCTGAGCTTTTGCCACCAGAAGTCTCATGATTAGACTCCTAAAAGATGTAATCAAATTACTTGACAGAATCACATAATTCTGTAGAATTATTCCTGTAATCTCAGTATCCTGTAATCTCAGAAAACACTGTACCTGTCTGCAGTCCACCTGATATCCATGTTATCAACCCATGAGGAAAAATGTTTAGGATCAGGGTAATCACAGAGCCAAACCTCCCACCTGCAGCTGTCTAAAGGCTCTTGAGGTGCCCAGCTCAGGGTCTGTATGGCTTTGGGGATGTCCTGTACCCCTTGGAATCCCTGTCACTGTGAGCTGTGGCTGTTTCTGGGTGCCAATGTCCCAAAACGTGACAGAAGAACAAAACACGTAAATGGAAGTTAACTCTCTGTGTTTGTAGCAGCTTGGATCCTGGAGTGGTTTTTGAATAGCTTAACCATTGATAAAGGATGTTTCCTGTGAAGGCTCCATGTGTTGCATGGGCAGATTCAGAGAACATTCTGCTCTCAGCACTCCGCAAGTCGGAGCCAGAGGAAATCATTACAGCAGCAATTTGCCAAACGGAGTAGAACAGAAAAAACAACCCAAGCCCCAGTGGAACGCGCACAGGTGGGGAGCACAGCTGCCGTGAGCAGGTGGCTGTGCAGCAGCAGCCTGGCTCCTCTGCCGTGTTTCTCCCGTGCCCGTCCGCCCTTACAAAACCCCACTAAAGCCGCGAGTAGAGGCGCGGGAGCGGCGGGCCGGAGGGAGCACAGAAAGCGCGCAGGGTCACAGGCTGTGAGGCGCAGCCGCCATCGCGCTGAGGGCACCGCGGGGCGGAGCGCCGCTCTCCCGCCCAGCGCCCGCCGGGTCCTCCGGGAGGCGCGCGCCGAGGGCGGCGCTCTGGCCCCGCCGCCGCCATCTCGGTGTCGATGGTGGAGGGGCGGGGCGGTCCCGCCCAGCGCTGCCGCGGAGCGAGGAGGAAATGGCGGCGCGGCGCGGCTGAGACCCTCGGCGGCCGCGGCGAGAGCCCCCCTTCCCTGCCCGCGGTGAGTGCGGGAGGCGGGCGGGGGAGCACCGGGGCGGGAGGAGAGCGGGAGCGGGGCCACCGCCGCGGCGGGGAGGTCGCGGGAAAGGCGGCTCGGCCGCCTTTGGGCTCGCTATAAAATGGAGGCGGGCGGGCGGCCGGAGCGGCTCGGGTGTAGGGGAGGGGTGGTTCCCCGGGGAGCAGCGGGGCGCGGGCACGGTCCGGTCCGGCCCGGTTCGCTCCTGAGGAGGCAGCGGCTCCGCGCGGGGCCCGGAGGAAGCTTTTGGCTCCCGGCGCGGCGGGGCCGGAGCGGAGCGGCCGCTGCCGGGCGGAGCGGGCTGAAGGCGGCGCCTCCATCTTGGGGGAAGGCGAGGCGAGCAGAGGCCGGCTGTGCTCGGAGCCGGCATGGCCAAGCTGACGGCGGGAAGCTGCTTCGTGACGGCACCACCGACTGTCCCCGCCGTGCCCGGGGGTGGCTGGGCGGGGAGCGCCCTTGGGGACCCTGAAACCCAGCCGAGCCCAGCCGGAACCATTGCGGGGCTTCGGCGGGTGGCACTGGAACCTTCCTGCCGTGGGGAGATGGTGATTTTCTCTGGGCAAAGGAGGGGATCTCCTTGTTGGTGAGTTAAACACGACGAGTTGAACTTTATCATGATCTGCTGAGTCTTTTGTAGGGAAAAAAATAAAATTAGACAGTAGGAATTGTTGGCCGGCTTTAAATATTTAATAAATTCCGTGCCAATAACTATTCTCCATCCCTGGCACTAATGTACTTAAATGGTACTAACGTGCTTAAATGCTGTCTCTTGGAGGGGATGATCGTTTGGAGCTGTTAGTTTGGCTTCCAAAAACCATTACGTGTTGGCGACCAAATTTTGTTTCATACAGTTAAATACCATTCAGTTTATCCCTCTAAGTGACAGCTTATGTTTTAGTTTTGGGTATAAAAATCTTACTATCTTAGCTTGTCATTTTTAACTTGGGAAGAATGTTCCAATCTCATAATGTGTTATAAAATGAATGTGTATTACACTCACCCTGCAGTTTTTTATCTTCAGGAATTTGAAACTGTAATGGGCTCTTTTGCTTGCATGGGCTTTCATGTTTTCCTTCCAGGAATTTTAGGGAGAAAAAAAAAAGTTGATTTCCTTTATTTAACTCAAAAGAATGTATATAGCGTTCCTAAATCCCCCATTTTATTTTTTTCCCCCCTGGATAATAGAGTTGAGGGGTTTTTCTTCAGAAATAGCTCTTTTGAATACATAGTAATCACAATCTTGTTTAAGTAAATTCTTTGGCAGTTGATATTCAACTATATTTTGCCCTTTTTATGAGAACTTTTTTACTGTTTGCTTTTTTTTTTTGTCTGTTTTCCTTGGCATTCTCTTGAGTGGTAATTTAAATTAGTTTAGCTTTAACAATCTTGGTGCTACTTCTACAAACAAAATTTACCAGCTGTTTAACCTGTTTAATTGCTGGTCAATGAAAAATGATGTGTAGTCACTGTCCAAGGGTAGCAGATACTGTGTTAGTTGTAGTAGGTATTCTGGGTTGTGCTCCACTTTTATGTGTGCCAGCTGCTTGTTATCGTTCCATGACATTTAGAACTTTCTATAGGAATAAATATAGAAGTCAGCTCAAAATAGCTGTTCAGTTAGGCCTTAAATTTTTTCCTCTGACAGTTCCAGAAACATATGACACATAGGAATGTTTTAATGCACTTACATGGAAGAATAAAGGCTCATGTTGGCCTTCAGCCTCCATTGAGACTGCTGGACTCGAGTGATTTGAAAATCAAATAATTGGTGCTTCCAAGACCAGCATTTAAATAATTCTTTTAAAAAGTTTTTATCTTGTTTTTTTATTTTAAGGGAATTTTCTGTTGGTATGCAAATGAACGTTTTGCTCTGTTGCAAATATGTGTACATTGTAAAAATACCTACAGATTTAAAAAGTGAAATATAAAATAATAGTATTAACTAATAACTATAATTCACTGAGTGCTTCAGAGGGTGTTTTCATGTAACTAAAAGCTATATTTTGAATTAAAATAGCAAACAACACCAAAAGCCTGAAGCTCCCCAAAGCAATGCAAATAGAATCGAATCTAGGTTAGTAGATAAAATTGAATAAATATTTTTTCAGTGTCTAGTGGACTCCCCAAAGCCAGTGTTTGTTCTGCTCAATCCAGCTTCACTACTAAGATTTTCTGGCAGTTGATCACATTATTTGTTCCTGGTTCAAGATAATAATTGTCTTTATAGTCGTAACTTAACGACTGTGGGATTTTAATTCTGTACAGCCTGAAACTTTAAGCTGTAGGTATTAGTGGGAAGAGGAAGAGCAAGGATTAAAGGGGTTGGGCTGAGAGTTATAAAATGTAACCGGTAGAAGTAGGAGGAGAAAGGCCTGGGCTGGCAGGAGTGACATCAGGTGGTTTAGTTGGGAGAAGTGGTGGTGTCTCTGCACCACTTTTATTCTCTGGTGCACTTTCTGCCTCGTGTCTCTTGTGCCACAAGTAGAAGGGCAGTGCTAAGAGATTTAAGGAGAGGATTTAATACAAGTAAGATCTCCCCAGTTTATGCAAGACCTGGATCCTGTTTGTGTGTGCAGTCAGGCCTCACTTCTCAGCTCTCCGTTAATGCTTGGAGAATTCACTGCTGGGAAATTATCTAACTCAGCTTCTGAAATCAGTGGATATTTCACAGGTGTTACTGGTGGTGGTCTCAAGAGCACTGATAAGCTTAGAGTTTAAAAAACTTTTAATTTCCAGTTGGGCAGCTCAGACACACAGATTAAATGTGCATTGTCTGTGTTCTCCCAGTAAACTAAGCAAAACTGGAAACTCAACTGTGTTTACTGCATCCTTAATAACATAATCAGTGTGCTGTAATTACTGTGTTTCACCAAATTTGGAATAAGTTCATTTCTGTTTACTTCATTTAATGAAGCTGTTTTGATGAAATAAGAATAAAAATGATAGCTAGTTTCAGAGGTTGTATTTTAGCTCACTTTTTACAAATGAAAAAAGGGAAGAAATGGTAAAACCACACGTGTTTTGTTTTCTTCAATGGCTGTACTGGTAGGGTCAGAAATGATAGGTTATTTAAAAATAAACAAGGTGTGGGATTGTGAAAAGTTAAACTTTAAGATTCTCTGATTTAGCTGTTGAATTTACAGCTGAATGTTCCTAACAGCCCTGATAAAGAACTAATTTCCCTGGTATCCCAATGCAGGAATGCCAGAGGCTGTGAATTCTTCCCAAAGCCAGTGTTTCCTGGGCAGTTGCTGAAGAGATCAATTTCAGTAGCAGAAATTGAACATTAGGCAAATAAATAGTATGTTTTTGTATAATATTTTCATTCAAGATGATGGAAATGGAGTGATAAAGATCCTGTGTATTGAGTAATGCCCAGGCAGTGTTTGTAATTAATACTTCTGTTGACTAAACTTTCAACCATGACTTGTAAAATTAGCTTGTGCTACTTTAGGAGTTTTCTTGTACGGAATGATTGTGCTTGGGCTTTTAATCTGAGCATTTGACAACCTAAAGTTGTGTTAATTCTTTCTTAAACTGTAAAAGGGAAAAAGAAAACAGCAGAGCTCTCTACACTGCTTTGATTCTGCTCATAGCTTTCCTTAATGGGCAAAATATGTTTGTTACCTGATTTTTGCTCGTGCTGTTCAGACCCTGAGAGCAGAAGTAAACCTGACCCAAAAATTCAATTTTTTGGGGAGTAAATTTTCATTGTTGGGGCAAATATGGGATTATATTACTCAGAGTGTGAGTAAAGGCTTCAGAAGGTACTGTAGGAGTAGTAAAATGCCAAATGTCAGTCTGTTACTAAATCAGTATCTGCCTAGGCTTTTAACCACCCATGGAGCTCTGACTAGAAAATAAGAACGACATGTATGTCTTTTCTTCCCTCTTAAAATTAATGTTTTCATAAATGCAGAAAACACTGTAGCCAGTATGAATTTTGTTTCCCAAACACAGTTATGTGTTTACAGCTTGGAGGATGTGCATATTGTGTCTTGTGTTATCAGTGAAGTTGTCACAGTTCTGCCCCCAGCTGCTGACACAGAGCTGTGCTGTAAAGCATCTCCTGCCTACACACCTACCTTAGAATCTCTTTGCCAATGTAACTTCTTCTTCCAAGGAATTTAAATGAACTTTCAAAGTCTTTTTGCCCCCTGAGATGAACTGCTTCCCTGCTTGGAGGGGCTGTGGTAGAGCTGAGGTTCCATGTGCAGCTGCACTGAGAGCCCACTGCACAGGATGGTGCTCACCTGCCCCACCCTGCAAACAGTGCAGACAGGTAAAAGTACAGTTTTGCAGGTCTGATTACACCAATGTGAGACACTTGTGCCAGCACAGTTCTGTTGATTAGGAATTGTAGCCCTTAACACTCCTGACTTGTGCGATTGTGACAGGGAACATCTGTAGTACAGATAGGATCTGTTATTAAGTTCAGTCTTTGTGTTTGCCAGTTATCTGATGGGCCTGCTGCTAAAGTGCCTTGAGTATTTCTATGAGAAATTGCTGTTTAGCTGAATTTTACTGTGAGAATTTGTCTGGCTAAAAGAAGCTCTTTTTTGCTACTTACCCAAAATAAAATACTATCGTTATGCCTGGTGCTGTTCTCATTCTGCTGCATGACCTACTCAGTGGTCTATCCCTTCTTCCTTTGACTTTATCTGACTGCTCAGGTCCTGCGTGCTGCAATCTGAATAAGAGGGTTTTAACCTGAAAGACATCAAAATAAACTTCAGTGTGTTGTGTGTGTTTTGTTTTGCATGAGCCAGGGAGCTCTGTGTTTGTACTTGGTGCAGTTCTGTTGTGCTGTGGAGTCACTCGTTGTCTTTGCTCTCTGACTGCTGCTGGGCCTGGGCTGTGTGTGCTGCTAATCTGATAAGCTGCTGCTGTGCACACACATTAAATTCATCACTTCCAGGAGGTCCCTTATTCCCTGCAAACACGCAGGATTGCTGTCCTGTGCGTGCACAGGTTTCCGTGCTGTGAGGCACTGGCCCTCCTGTGAGGCTTATGTAAGGTAAGTGAGCAGCCTGACAGGAACCATGGAAAGAAAACCTGATGGTGGTGTGTTAGTTTCAGACACAGCAGAGAAGGTTTATAATAATGTGTGACTAATGACATTTTAATTTGGAAAGGGTAATTTCTTTATTATTGCAAATGCAGAGACCAAGTGAATCTATCTTGTTAAGGGAAGCTGTTTCTTCTTGGAATTAATCCATTTCTTTATAGGTTACAAAATAAGCTGTAATGTTGGTTTGCTATAAAGTTTATTGTTAAAATCTTCACTACTTTCCACTTTTAAAAGGTATTGATCTTGTGAAATTTATAAAAGTATTGAGTCTTATTTTTCATGAGAGAAAAATATAGAAGGAAATTGAAAGCTTATTTCTGCATATTTGAAAATTAAAAAAAATAGTTAATGTTTATTTACATTTAAAATCTTATTAGCTGATTGGTGTCAGTGTTGTGTATTGGTATGTGGTGTCATGTGAATGTGCACTTACTGGGCTCTCCTGTACCAAGACAGGATGAGTGTTTTGCACCATACCATGAACATTTGAAGTAATTTTTCAGCATCAAAAGCAAAACAAGTTGCACCCAAAGGCAAAAAGTCTGCCGACCACAAAGCTACACTGAAATGTCCTGAATGTCCAGGATGCAGAGAGGTGGTAGTGATGGGCATAACTGAATTATTTGTGGCACCACATCATGGCACCTCAGGGTCCCACAGTACCTTCAAGGATTTTTTGAAAAAATGTCAGTGAGGTTGAGGAAGGGGATTTCAATAGATACATAGAAGCCTCTGGATTGGTTTTATTTCCTCACTTGCTCCTTCTGGTGATCTTGCTGCATTGGTGTGCCCAGATATCCCTGGGGAGCTTTGCCCTCCTGTGATGTGGGTGCCATAAACACCCTTTTTTTTCCACCTTCAAAGGCTGCAGATTCCTCCTCCTCTGGTTCAATCATTTCCATCTTGGGACAGCCTGATCTCCCAAACCAGTCAGTTCTTTTCTATTACTTTTGGCAGGAACTTGATGGGGTACTCCCCAACACTGAAAAATGTGGCTTTGAGAGGACTAGAACCTATCTCTGTAACAGGAGATGGTGGGGTGAGGTGTGTGTGACTAGGCTGTAGTTGACTGCTGTGCCATCCATGACAAATTAATACCCTGCTGTGCTGTGTACATCAGAGATTGAAATACTGTCCTGATAGTAAAAGCTAGATCTTGGTGGTACTTTGTCTTAATTTGGCTATATAGAACTCTTCATGTTGGCCTAGAATAATTACTGCTTCCTGCAGTGTTAAGAAGTGTGCACATTTCTTAAATTAGGCTGGGTTGCTCCAGAGGAACGTGGCTGTGTTACTGCTCAATCTACATCTTGCAAGTTTAAAAGCTTGTTAAATTTAAATGGGAATAATACATTGACTCTAGAATAGGAAGGAATGAACTGCCACCTTTAAGTTGTAAGTGTTATGGGTAGAAGAGGTGGTGGCTTTGTTTGTCATCTTGGAATTAATTTAGTGTGTGTAATGATAGCCAGCAAAGCACTTACAGATAAGTTCTACTGATTTTGCAGTGTTATTTCTCTTGGGTTTTATTCTTTTAGGTCTAACTATAAGCATTAAAATACTGGGATTTTATGCAAATTTGATTTTTTAACATGATATTTCAAATGTGAACTTCTGTCATAAAATTTTTGTATTTACCAGGAATGTCTGGACTTTTAACTTTGAGCTGCTTCTTGGCTGTGAGTGAAGTAGTGAGATGGTAAATTATTTGGAGTGCTGGGGAGGAGTTAGGACCACAACAAATTTCTTGTCTCCAGATTTAAGCTTTCGGACTGTGACCTCTCATTCTTCAACTCTCATTGCCTCACTTTGTCACAAGGTCCATTTCACAACTGGAAGATATTTTCCTTCCTTCATAAGATACTTAAATTATCAAGCAGTGGATGTATTTTTTATGGAAATGAAAGACCATGTATTGGCTGTACTGGGGGATCTGGTTTTCTATTGCTTTCCATGCCAGTAGAGTATCTGTTCTTGCATCTTTCATGTCTGAGCAGATGGAGGGAACATCTCCAGAGCCAGGGTAGAACCTGCACCTGCTGTTCTGGGGGGTCACTGGATTGCACTTTTGTCCCTGGTCTCCCTGGAACTGCTTGTTCCTGCACAAAGTAGGCGATGCCCTACTGGCATCCTTTGGGCTGCTTTTGTAGTGCTTGTTGATGGAAAGGATTCATTTCGCTGCTGCTTAGCAGAAAGCACAGGTTTTCCAGCTGTCATCTTTGCCAAAAAGGGATGTGAAGTAATTTTCAACGGGATCAGTCTCCTGAGTAGGAATGCATCAACTAAGCCATGCCAACATTTTTTTTATTTGCATCAGAATTTTTATTCTTATATGAGTTCTCAGACTATTTTGATTTTCCTCATGTGATACTGTAGTATTTACTGAGTAGGAATTTTTTAACACTTAAAGCAGGTTATCATAGATTAAGCCCAGTGACTCTTTTACAGGAAATAAAATGAGAAAATAACATAAATTGTGACTGAAATCACTGTTGCATCATTCTGGAAAGGATGTTTTCTGCCCTGTTTGTAACGTCCTGCAGTTTCTTTGATGTTTAAGAAAGTCATCCAGGATATCTTTGTTCTACCAAGTACCTTCACATCAAGCTAATTCTGAAGAAACTCGTAGAAAAAATTAACTAAAAGCTAGGTACAAGTCATTCTGATTGAATCTAGTAACTTATAAACTGGGACAGACTTGGTTTGTATCAGGACGTGGACATGGAATTGGCCACTGATGAATGATACCTGCTTTGCAAACCCAGACAGTGTAAAATTCATGCTTCGAATTTCTTTGTAGATGCAAAGAGTCTGTCTTCTCACCAACCCTCATGTTCAGAACCTTATGCTGGTCGTTGTGGTTGTTGACATTTTTGTCCTGTCCTTGGGGCATGGCCGTTGCATTTCCATAATGCATCTAAAACAATAACTGGAGTTTCAGTATGAAGACTTCAAAAATCTAAAAGATGTAATGTTGTCTATCACAGGTCTTACATAGGAGTGAATCTTCCTTGCATGGGTGTTTGTGTAGGGGTATGTGTGTGATCTTTCAAAATCCCAGACATTTCTGTAAAGTTCTCACTGTGAGTAGGAGATAAGAGAATGAATAGGTGTCAGATGTTAATCACCAGGACTAAAGGATTCGTGCCAAGGGGCTGTGCTATAATCCCTAATGAGGTACCAGCATTGGTGCAGATCACAGCAAACTGGCTGAGTGTTGAAGAGTGCTGACATCCAAGATCAGGGAATAAGATGCAGCATATTTTGCTATCTAGATGTGAGAATGAGGGAATAAAGATCCTTGGTCTTTCATAGATATCCTTCAAACACTGAATAAAATCCCCAGTAAACTGAATCAGAAGAATTTATCCTGAAGACTAACAGACTTTTTTGTCCTCGGATAAAAAATGAAATTACTTGTTTTGGATGGTTTTAGTTCATGTTAAAGGTTTTGTTACTAGGCTGCCTTTGAGGATCATTTTTAGAGTGAAGTCTTCCCAGTTACCTGAAGCAGGGAATTCTTAATGCAGTTAAAACAATCAGTTCCAGAAAAGACAAAACCTTTATGCAGTCAGAGGAGCCATTGAGTTTTCATGTCCTCTTCAGGAAAATGAGAAAAAATAAGAGTGGAAATCCTGATCTGAATGAATATTTGTTACAACTTATTGAATCAGCTTTTATCTAGAAATACAAACACAAAAAGATGGGCAGATGTCGGTGTTGTTTAAAAACTTTGCTCTGTCGCATCAGATAAGGATGTTATGTTATGCAATTTACATAAAGTCAGCAACAGCAGATTTCACAGGTGTCTTCACAGCCCATCCTGCCATGAATATCTCAGCTTTGTGTTAGTGGCAGAGATAATCTCTCCTTTTTCACCTGAGTGCTGAGTCACAATGGAAGGCAGTAGATAAGAGTGCTTTGGGTGAGGCTTTGTCTGAATGTGAAAGGGAGATTACAAGTGGGTTTTTTGTTTGTTAGTGGAGTATTGGAGATAAGAGTTTTAACGTGTGTTATGAGGTGTTGCAGTAGCAGGATTTGGAATTGGGAACTCTCTTTTTTGTCTCTGACTAAATTGGCTGCTGAGTCTGCTCTGGAGTTTCTTCAGTCTGTATTTACAGAAAATGTCCAGGGTTTGCAGTAGTTGGAGAATCCTCAGGGATACTGAGTGTGAGTGCTGGGCTCTGCTCTTGCTACATGGCAGCCCTGTGATTTCGGGTTTGTTACTGCTTGAGAATACTTGACCAAATTGATATTAAAAGCTTGTGACAGGGTGCAATACCTTGTGCTTCTGTTGCTTCTGGAATTTAAGTCCAGAATGAAATCAAGTGCCTAACTTGTTTTGGAAAAATTGAAACATTTTACCTGAAAACTAATGGGGAAGGAAAAAACGAAATAAATATTTCATTGACTGGACCTTCTTTCTTGAGATACTGTGCATCAGCTTTATGCTCCACTTTCAGTTAAGTGACTGTTCTGTTTCACTGCAATGCTCATGCTACTGCATCAACTCTTGATTTATATTTTTAAATTCATGCATAGTTGGTCTAAAAACCTTAGACATTTTCCCACTGGAGACTGCTTCTCACAGAAGCTGTGAACCTCAGCAGGAACCAGAAGGCCTTTTGAATATGTCTGTTAATGTTAGTTTGCTTTTCAATCCCATCATTTATAGAGATTCTTGCCTCAGTTTTTTCAGAGGTACAAAAGACCCTTTCAAATATTCTACAGAACATAAGATGCAGTTATCTATTGCAAATATGGAAAGACAGGATGATGCTGATGGGAATTGTCTACTAGGAGAAATACAATAATCTTCAGTTTCCAGCTGGAACTTCCAATTTCAGAAGTGTGATTAATATATTGTGTTAGGAGAAATAAGTGAAGTTATCGTGGATGTTCAGCTCAAACAAGATTGCCAGTTTGCTGTTTCAGTTGACATTTCTGTCATTATCTCAGCTGCAGTTGAACAGTGAACTTGAGAACAAACAGAACAAAATGAACAAAAAGTCCTACTGAATCTGGAAGAGAGAGAGGTATTTGAAGATTCCAAACTTGCCATATGTTGTTGTAAATATTTGTGCAGGCAGTTAGTAGAACAATTGCTTAGAAGTGCAAAGTATAATTGTGAGCTAAGGCTTCATTCTTTTGTGTTTTGATAATACTTGATTTTTCAGCTTCTTTTAGTCACTTAAGTTTAACCTGCATTAAGATGCAGTTCTGCAAGAGCAGGTTCATGTAAAGTAAGTTTGAAACTTCCTCTATTCTCATGAAAAACAGAGGTGTTAATGCTGTTGTCTGTTAAACCAGAGCTGGAGCCTGTTTTCTGCAGCTGAGCCACTGGGTGGGCAGTGACTGACAATGTAAAATGCACTTTATGTTCAACCAGCTGTGTCTCCTAAGAGATGGTGCTGATTCTGGGTTTGGAATGATGTAGTGATCCTTGGTGACTCAAACATAATTTAAAGAGCATGTTGCACACAGGGCCTTGAATGCCCAGGTGCAGCACTGTGAAAACAACCCTTCAGACAGTTCCTTCTTCAGGATAAATTACCCAAACAGGAGGCACTTTTTGTGTGTGCTAGAGACTTAGTTTGCTTCATAGTTTAATGCAGTTAAACAAGAAGTGATTAGCTGACTTGCCTCTTCCTTCAAGCATATAACTTAAAAATTGTGTGATGTGTGATCAGTTGGAGATTCTGAACAGGGAGATTGAGAGGCTCTTACAGAGCTAGACCATGGAAGAAGGCACTTTAAACTCAGTGACAGAATCCCTGCATGTAATTCCTGATTCAGACAGTGGAGAAAAATACCTGTTAGATCAGGTATTCAGTTCCATGAGATACAGCATCAGGGTCTTTATAGTAAGTGTGTTCTGTTCTTTCTTGTTGTTTAATTTTTCCTCCTGTTTTTGGAGTGGTAGTGATTGCCTGAGGCAGAGAATGTACATAATCCACTGTAGAGAAGGTACATTCCTATTGTTTTTACTAATTCTGCTTTGCCACAGTCATGCAAATCTTGGGATTTATAGTTAATGAAATGAGGTGATCCACTGATGAAAATCACATTTGGGGAGGGGTTTGTCTTTTCTCCTTTCCTTATTTTTTGGGACAGTGACATTGGAGAACACCTAGAGATGATCATTGCTTAGGGAGTAGAAAGTGTTTTTTAAAAAGCACAGATAAATGCTTCAGGAGTTGGGGGCTTGAGGGATTTTGAAAAAATAAAGAAAGGTATTGTTTAAACATCAAAGTCAGACTATGTATTGGCGTCTGTGAAGGATTATCTAACCTATTTTAAAACTTGTATATCTCCTCACCTGAAGTATTAATAAACCACTTTAATTCCTTTCAACGAATGATTATTGCTTTAGTTATGTCCTACACCTGCAGTGACAGTTCCCCTGCATCTTTAATTGCAGAGTGCTGACACACGGGGTCTGTGTTCAGTTTCGTTCTTTTGTCTTCACTAGTTAATTCTATAGTCCAGTTCATCCTGTTCAGCTGGTCCTCCTTTTCCTCCCAAATTTTTTCCTGTGTTCTTGTAGTCTGGTAGACTACTTTGGGTGAATGCAGGCATTTCCTACTCATGTGGAAACTCAGGTGCTTGAAGCTGCAGTGTCTCTGGTGGTGAAATTTTGTCTAAATCAGTAAATCTGCCCTGCTGTAACCTGGACCATGCTGATGGAGTTTAAAAGCAGTTCTGTATTTTCACTGATAATCTGCACTTAGTAAATTCCACTCTCAGAATGCTTTTAAGTACTGCACATGGAATACTTTCTTCATTACAGTTTTGTTGTTCTGGAAATTTTAATGGGATCTAAATGAATTGTGAGTGCAATTGGATTTTGTATTTCTTTCAAAGGGCTCAGCTGTTGGTAAGTGGGGAGGCGATATTGCTTTATTGTGACTTTCCTTTCCAGTTCCAGTGTTTTTCTGAAAGTGCCAAGCTGTCCAGAAGACAAAATAATGGAATTTGCTTTAAAATGTAATGTAATGGAAGCAAAACAATTCCAAATTTAGGTAGAAAAGTTAATAAATATATTAATGCCTTATTTTGTCCCTTTCTTTTTTTCCAGGAGCCAGCAGGAAAAAGAGGATTGATAGCACTTGGACCTGCTGACAACCCAGAGATTCAGTGTGGCACTTCTGAGTCAGGAAATTCAGCATGTGCTGGCTGGAGGATGCTGAATGACTCTGATCCTGTGCTGCCCTCCTCTGGCTCAGCCCTTCAAGGAGAAACCATTCGAACCTCTGATGCTGTGTCAGGTAACAGAGGGCATTGGAGAAGCCTCTCTTAATTTTCGTTTTAGCTGGAATTTAAATCTCTGGAATAGCTGGAATTAATCTCTGCTTGTGACTTATAACATTTCTTTGTGTAAGCTTTAACTGTTTTGACTTGCTCCCTTAATTATATTGTGGCATTTCTAGTATGAATATAATTTTAATGCTGTTAAAAAAAAAGTTGAAAATTTATAGTTAGAGATTTTTTTATGGGGGAACTTAAAGGAATTTAGTATTGGTTTGAGGCTGTTTGAGCTCTATGCCTGTGTACTGCAGGCTAAAAATTCACTTTTTATTTTGTCTGTAATATTAAAAGCAATCAGCTGCTATTTAAATTAATGTTCTGAAGTCTGCTGCTTTTACAGTGACATTTATAGTATTCACAGTTACAACTGAAGTGTTAATTTTTTTTAACATATCTGCGTAGATTTTTATGTTTCCATAGCATTGCCCCTTAACATTTCTGTTGAAGCAGTGTTAAATGTAATACTGAAAGTAGAGGTTTTGCAGAAGAGGGAATCAAAATACAGATCCTATGTTTCTTTCTGTCATTTGATTCTGTCTTCTCAAATAACAGTCTTCTAGTATGTTGGGAAAGACTTTTGAGAAACCAGGGATCTGGTTGTCACCACAGATTTTCTTTCTGTGGCTTCGTCTGTGGCAGTTGGAGGTTCTTTGCTGAATCTGTTCTTTTGGGGTCATTCTGGTAGATCGCATAGGCTGAAAATGTTTTTGCAAATAAATATGTCAAGCAACAGCCTTTCTTATTTTTCATTACACACGGAAGTGAGTGGAACTGCTGTAGAGTTTTTCCCCAGTCCAACCCCAGGGAGTAGGTTCATACAGTGAAAGAGTTTGGTTGGGTTTTTTTGAGAAATACCAGAAAATATCAGAAGCCCTTAGGCTACTCAATAAAATATTTCAGTACAGTATCCAAACCCATATGTTTAACTTAGCACTTTTAAGGAACATTAGTGGCTTGAGTGTGTTTGTTACAATAAATACTGAGATCAGAATATTTACTTAGAGTATAAATATTTTTGAATTAGAGTCTTGAACCTTATGTTTCTTTTCAGCATTTCAGAGTGGGGACAGTGTTACCTGTACTATGGAACAAGCTGTAAACACAGTGCCATTAGACTCTGAAGCAAATACTGACAACATGGAAAACAGCTCTCCTGGTAAGAGTTCTTCCTTCTCAATTGAAAATGTGATTATTTGTCCGTGATGTATATATGTATGTGTTACATACATGGATATGTAAATGGCACAAGAGTTTGTAACAGGAACAGCTGGATTATGTTGTCACAGTGATGAGTAATTGATTGATCAGTAATTTAATTACTACTACTGTTGTATTACATTCACACGAATATATTTTGTCTGTTTTAAGGCTCATCATATGAAGTGGAGATGCATAGATTTATCACAAAGAAAATAACATGTTCAAAACAGGTTTTAAGAAAACGCATCTTTTCTTCACCACCACCTTACTAACTGTTCCCTTGTTTTTAGCATCAGTGTTGGATGATAAAGGTGAGCAAAGCAATGAGGAAGAACAAAAGTCTGTCAAGCCAACAAGTAAAGAGTTCAGGAAAACCTGGGGGTTTCGGAGGACCACAATTGCCAAGAGAGAGAACGCAGGGGATGCTGATGTGGACTCTAGTGAGCAGCAGCCACAGCAGCAGCAAGGCATAAACCTCAGGAGGAGTGGACGGCAGCCAAAGCGCACCGAGAGAGTAGAAGAGTTCCTGACCACAGTGAGGCGCAGGGGCAGAAGGAGTGTTCCCACTACTCTGGAGGATTCCAGTGAAGCAGCCTCTGGTCCAGCCACAGATGCTGAAACTGCTTCTGAAGACAGTGTTGAGAGCGCTCCAGATACAAAACCTGTCACCCGCAGGATTTGCACCAGGAGTTGTAAGGAGCAGAAAAGCCCTAAAAGCAGACCCACAAAAGAGGAAGAGGAAGAAGAAGAGGAGGAGGAGGAAGAAGAGGAAGATGCTACTTCTGATAGCGACAGTGATGGGTTAACACTAAAGGAGCTGCAGAATCGGCTAAGAAAGAAACGTGTTGAGCGGAAACCTCAGCTGGTGTTGAAAGATGTGCAGAACCACCTGAGGAAAAGGAATTCAGAACAAGATCCTGCCAAAGCTGGTGATGTTACGCCTGAAAAACAGGATGAGTCTGAGCTGCCTGTCAAGCAGGAGCCTGAGACTGCAGACAGCACTGAGATTGCAAGTCAGGTGGTTGTGTCTGAGGAAGACACTGAAGATCTTGAGGCTCAGAAGGAGGAAAAGCCTGCTCTTGGTGCAAAGGGGGCCTCAGATGAAGAACCCGAAGAACAGCCCAAAAGCAAACCTGAGGCTGAGATCTATGACCCAAATGCTCTGTACTGTATTTGTCGTCAGCCTCATAACAACAGGTAGGCAAAGGAGGCAGCTGCAGACACAGTGCAAAGACTTAGAATTTTTCTGTGATGAAAAATTAAGCCAGATGCTAATGCTTACTGTTTGTATGAGCTCTTGGGTTTGTTGGGTTTTGGTGGGGAATTTATAACAAATACAGAAATAACCAGTGCAGGCAGAACCATGCACTGGTGCTTTATTGGGGTGCTTAAGTTGTGATGCTTGAAATATCCATTGCATGTTAATTGTCTTTTCATTTCACAGTGTTTTACTGTTCCTTGGTGGGTTTTTTTTTTCAGGTTTATGATTTGTTGTGATAGATGTGAGGAATGGTTTCATGGTGACTGCGTGGGTATTTCTGAGGCTCGAGGGCGATTGTTGGAGAGGAATGGTGAGGACTATATCTGTCCAAACTGCACCATTCTTCAGGGACAGGATGAGCCTGTTTCAGAACTAGACCAGCAGGAAGCTAAAGTGGAGCAAGGAAATGTGGATGGCACAGAATTCACAAGCATAGGAACAATTGAACAAAAATCAGTGGAGGACCAAGGAATCAAGGGTAGGATTGAAAAAGCTGCAAATCCAAGTGGGAAGAAAAAACTAAAGATATTTCAACCTGTAAGTATTTTGTTTCTTACTTTTCATGTTTCACTGAGTACTTGGAGACAATGACTTGTTTGGCTATAAATCTGACTCGGTTTTAAAGTTACACATAAGCTGAACAGCCCACTAAACAGTGCTGATAGCAGAAGTTTATCCATAGTTCTGTCAGTACAGGAATTCAAAACTGTTAGTTTCAGGTGAGGGATTTAAAAGTTTTATGTAAGTGTAAGAAAATAGTTCTGCTCTGTCTAAATACTGTTTTGGAAGTCAAATAATGGGATATTATTTAAATAAAAATATTATGATTCTGCAGTGGTTTATACTATCTTTGAAATAATCTCACGCAATTTTGGACATTTTCAATGATAGTGAAATTTTTTACTTAACTTTGACAAGTCTCTCTTGGAGTTAATTCCAGCTGGACTTACAGGTGGTCTTTGAAGTTCTGATTTTTGTCCTGATGCCACTAGGTTATTAACAAATAGAGAATTTCTTAACACTGCCTTTTAAAATCTAAAAATATGTTTTTTGAATACTTGAAAATCTAAAAGAAATTTAAATCTTGTAATATAAACTTCTATGCCCAGTTTGAAAGGCATAGAAGCTTCTTCAGCTCAATGTACATGAATTAAAAAAATCAAGTGCTGCATTGGTTGTCCTGCCTAAGGTACTGTATTAATGCCAATGTCTTTGGACATTTCCCTGTGGGTTTCAGAGCTGTTCATAGCAGCCCAGTGAGATTAGTGTATAGATAGAACAGTTTGAGCTGAACATATATTTACTATTTTAAGATAAATGTGTAGAAAACAGTATTTTCAAAAATGTTTTCAAATACGTTTGTACTTCTTTGTACATGGAAAGATTTTTGAGAGTTCAGTGCTGTTTGTGTTTGCTCTGCTACTGAG
Organism: Lichenostomus cassidix; assembly: GCF_008360975.1. Classification (NCBI taxonomy): domain Eukaryota; kingdom Metazoa; phylum Chordata; class Aves; order Passeriformes; family Meliphagidae; genus Lichenostomus; species Lichenostomus cassidix. Next base: position 5,346,802 of record NC_139500.1, on the reverse strand, counting down.
TATCACCAAGTGCTCTTTATCTTAACTTCTTAATTAAGTGTGTACATGATGGGAAAATTCCCAAATCCAGGTTTTATCAGGCTGTTGCAGATAAAGCTGTGTACTGACTTTTGATAGTGGAAAAGTCAGTCACACTATGCAAATAATATTTATTTAACTGGAAATATTTCTGAAAAACTTAGTTTTGGTAATTACAAACAGCTGTTTGATGGGGAGAGGCTGTCTAGAACTACAGTAATTCTGAGTATCAGTTTGGTTGTATCATTTTTAGGAGTAATTTAGCAGAGAGACTAAAAGCATAATACGCAGAAGGAATATGTTGGAGCCTAAAGAGCTTTCAAATATTTCTAGTCCTTGACTTAATGCACTGTTTTCAAGGATGTGCTATTTTCTGAATCTTAACATTGGAAGAGGAAGTGGTTCATATGTAACACCTTGATATAAATGCAGAGTGATTTTGAATTAGAGGAGAATTCAGATTGCACATGCAAACCTCTAAATGTGTAAGGAGTAGGAGGCTATGGAAAAGTTGTCTGGGAGAATGGCTCTTTTTATGTAAGTTGGAGACTTCTAAAATTAAAATTGGTAAAGCCTCTAGAGCAAGAATAATCTGTGCACCTGAATATCTGAGTGCTTCCTCTGGCAGGAGTGCATGGCTGAGGACAGCAGCTGATGGGGCTATAGAACTAAAATGTGGTTTTAGAGACCTTGCCGTTGAGAACCCAGCTGTGCATTTTTAAGGACATTTCTTACATGATATAGAGGATCAGTAAAAAGCATTTATGTGCTTATGGGATTTGAAAATTTAGGAAACCAGCCTCCTTTATCTCAGTGCTAGCAGACCAAGCACTAGAAAACACAGCACATTCTGAGATTAATGTGTTATAGGAGTGAAATTCTTACCTTCTGTGTAATGAGCAGCAGTTGTTCTCAGCTGGCAATGGTGCAGGTCAGAGCTGCAGTCTGCACGTGGGCTGTGTAAGCATTTCCCCATGTTAGAGGGGCATGTTGCTGTTTCCTCTTGGAGGTCTGACTTCATTTCTCTCCATAGGTAATCGAAGCTCCTGGTGCTTCCAAGTGCATCGGCCCAGGCTGTTACAACGTGGCCCAGCCTGACTCTGTGTACTGCAGCAACGACTGCATCCTCAAACACGCTGCAGCCACCATGAAGATCTTGAGTTCTGGCAAAGATGCAAAACCAAAACCTAAAGAGAAGATCAAACCAAAATCTGAAAAGCCTGGCATGACAAAACCTCAGCAGCAGGTAAGCTTGTGTTCATGATCCAGGGCCCTGAAGCACAGTGCCTTATTTTTGTGCTCTCCTTTTTTTACTCAGATTGCCAAATTCTTCATTGAAGAGGAGCTTTCTGTTATTTTTTTGTTATTCTCCTTGTCTTTTTCTGTGGTAATGACAAAAAATGTTTTCCTGTCCCTGTTGAAAAATATTAATATTTGCCTCTAGGTGGAGATAGTCCCTTGCAAGGGTCTTCTAGATGGCAATGCACTTACAAGAAAACATGAAGCAATACCAAATTAATTTACCTTTTAAAAAAGTATAAGCACTACATTTTTTTTATTTCATTCTAATTCAAATTAATTTTGCCTTTTTAAACTAAACTCCAAATTACTGGGTTTTGGAGTAATTAAATAATTTCAAATTGTGTGCTATAAAAGTAAAGAGTTCACTATGAAAGAAATCAGTGTACGTGTGCTTACGTCTCTGCTTGTTTGTAAAATGCAGTATATTTGATGATTATTAGTAATCAGGCTACTTTTAATTATACAGGCAGGCATCAAACCAGTTTCAAACCAAAAGAGACAGTTCCCAGAGAAAAGAGAGGTGAATGTGAAGAAGACTGTTGTGAGCACAGCCAAGACTGAGGCAAACAGCCAAGCCCCTGCTCGAGAGCCAGCGGCAGAACCTGTCACTCCGTCCTGGGCCAGCGATCATAATTACAATGCTGTAAAGCCTGAAAGGACTGCTGCCATTTCACCTGCACTGTTGTTCAAATGTATGTATGGCTTAGGGATATTCCTGAGTAATCATATTTTCTTTGAATACCCATCCATTCTTGGCTCTGCAAAACTAGGGAGTTTAGGATTTGGGGGTTTTTTCTTACCACGGCACCAAGCTGCTTTTCTCCACCTTCAAAGATTCACACACAGATACACACAAATGAGAGACACTTTTAGGAGTTTTCATTTGTATCATATGACAGTTGTATGATTAAGAGCCTGTTGATCTACCCAGCTGATTTCTGGATGAAAGCTACATGGTTAAGCTTGAAATCTTTCCCATAAAGACAGTGTCTGTTTCTAATCTAGAAGGTAAGTATTGATACATTTGTGTTAAGTTTTTCAAAGAGGTTGTGCAGTGTGCACTGTGAATCAGCAATTGCCTGTACTAATTTCAATTGTATTTTTGTAATTTAGATTTGGCACCTGTCTCTCAGGTCTTGCATTTTCAGTGCCTGGTGCCGAGAGTGAAATCTTCAACGTGGTATCCAACGATACTTGACACCTCTGCAAACAGCTTTTAACTGTCAAGTATATTCCTGCTGCTTTTCTTCCTTACATGAAATAATTCAAGGACCATCCTTTACTTTTATGGGGGTGGGGGGGAGGCAGAACTCTATTATCTTTGTTTTCTTTTTTTCCCCTTTTCTCTGTTCATACTCCACACATTATCCACACACACAAGAGCACATCTCAACTGGATGTTGGGCAGAGATACTGCCTTCCATGTTTTTGCAGGTTTTGAGTAGCATCCTTGTAACTCATGTAAAGGTAAGTAAATACTGCTTGAAGCCTGAACAAGTCTTTCTCCTTATGACATTGATTGACTCCATCTAAGTAGTTTAGTAATGCAGTTATGGAGATGAAATCTGACATTTCAGTTACAAACCACGTGACCTCTGGTGCCTCGTGTTTACTCCCTGGAAGAGTAATGAATTCAGAAATTCAGTTCTCACAGCTTTTGTAACCACACTTCAGCCAATTTACATTTCATTTTGAGAAGTAAACTTAGTTACTGAACACTTGTATGTAAAGTAACTGATAAGTTTAGAAATATTTAAGAAGAAATTTATCAGAAACAGTAGTGTTTTAAACATAACTAAAATGAATGGAAAGACAGAAATGAAACTATAAGGGCTATTTTTACATGTTGGATTTTTCTGACTGTGACACAGGTGTCTTTAGAACCACTTCGCTTAGAATGTCCTTATCCCTGAAGGGTTTGTTTTTTTTCCTAGGAGACAGTAATACAGAAAATTTTAAAGCAGAAAGTTGAGGGTTTTTTAAGGGAGGGTGCTCTTAAGATGAACTACACTGGAGGTTTTACAAATTGGACCAATTCCAGTAGAAAACTGAATTCCTGTAGCTAAATAGTTAAATGGATTCCAAAAGATTCATAAATATCAGACTTCAGTAACAGAGAACAGCCTAGCTCGTGTGATGAAGAACTCTCATATCAAATGCAAGGAAGAACTTCAGATGCTTTTTTTAAGGTAAGTTGCGCTGATATGTGGGAACTCTGCCGTTACTAAATGCCCATTTAAATTGTTTGTGTATTTGTGAAAAAATGTGTCCTGCTTTTCAATGGATAGGCTTGAGCTGTAATCTTCCTGAGAAGCTGCCAATGCACCTGCAGAAGTATTCTACCAGATCTTATTTCTTTAAGAAATCTTTATATGCTGTTCAAAGCCTAAAAGTTACAGCATTAGGGAAATCCTTGAGAGTCGTCTCACTTCACTTCAAGTATCTAAAAGTGAGAAGTCTCTAAGTCTGAGCCTGATCTATCAAGGAAAACATGTTTATTGGACCAAACATAATCTGGTTTAGATGCAAATCTTAAAATTAAGGGAGTCTCTGTTTAGAAATGTGCATTTCTGAGCATTGCTTATGAAGGACTTGCAGTCCAGAGGAGGCAAAGGACTTCCAAATGCAGTATTTGAGAATGCTGGCCATGTTCTTCCAGAGCTTCCAGCCATGTTCACCAAATCATTGTTTGCAACTTCAGTGCACAAGACCTTTTAGCAATGAAGGAGACTTAACCTCATTAACAGAATCACTAATACTCTTTCCATCAATCAGTTTATCATTTCAGACATAGATTTACTTTAAATATTCACTCTGTACTTGTCTGTTGCAAGATTTTGTTGTTATTACATGAAATAGTTGTTTTGTTAAGTAATGCAAGAAAATCAAGTCACTTCTAAAGATACACTGGCTGGTAGGAGCATATAGTGTATTTGCATCTAAGTCTACCACCAGGCTGCTTTCCCCAACCTGTTCTGCATTTATTAAAGAGTTATTTGGTGCTAGTACTGTGCAGTTATACAGAACAGTGATATTTTTATTCCTTCTGTTACCCCATTAGTTTGTGTTTCTTCACTGCCTAACTTTCCTACATCTTTTGGGGGATATGAGTTAGGGCTGTACTTGGAAGTGACTGTACACCAGAATCTGGTCCCTGAATAATGACTCTGTCTACAGTCTTCATGTGCTCAGTGAAAATAATCCTTTTGATTAATTTAAAAAGTAGAGTGGGAGATACCTTGAACCTGATTTGATAAGTAAATACTAAGTAATTCTAAAGTTTCAGACAATATTTGAAGTACACATACAAAACAAAATTAGGTCTGAGTCACATTCCCTTTCAGAAGAGTTGCTTTTGTTCAGAAAAGTGATATTAATATAGTATGCAGTGCTCAGCTTTTATATTGCATTTCAGAAGTCATCTTCGCTTCCAAATTGATAACAGTATATAGATTGTAGATACTTATGAACATTGTTCAGAGATCCATGTTACAATAACAGCAATACTGGTAAGAGACTTCTTTCTAGATTTTTGCTGTTAATTGTCAAGTAGAAGTCAGCAGCAAATGTATCTGCAGTTTTAACATAGGAAATCAATCCAAAAGGAGGGGAAGAGGGTAAGCATGTGCAGTATCCCAGTCTTTAAATTACCCAGTCCTAAGTGTACTAAGTCTTCATTTGTGCTCCAAAGCTTTGAAGTTCACCTGATTTATTAGACTTAATACCTGAAGCGATAATTTACTCAATTCAGGTGTTAAAACTGTTTAAATATCTTTCCTGCTTTTATTGAGAAGAGCAACTAAGTGTGCAGGAGAGTGAGGAAGGTTTATTAGATAAAAGCTCAAAAGGAAGCATTAAATTACTGTTCTTGTGGTAGAACATGTCACACCAAATCACTAAACTTGTGGTTACATTAACTGCAGACAGGTACAGTGTGAATTTATAACAAATTATGATCATACCTGACTTGGTACCATGATTTCACAGAAATTCTTAATGAGTGGGGTTTGGAAGGGGAAGTGTTCCCGTCAGAGAAAGCCACAATGTATGTGGTCCCGTTCCTGCTTCTCAGCAGGGAGTTATGAAGAGACAACGCTGCCATCTCCTGGAAGTGGGAGCCCTGGCTCTGGTGATAAACATTTCCTTTTGTTATCCCCTTGCAGTTTTTTTCATCTCTTCTGCAGCTGAACTTTTCTGCACTCAAGAGTGATTGACAAAGGGAATAGGATGTGCTTATGTAGGTAAACATATTGGACTGTTTGTTCCTGTACACCTCTAACAAAAATAAGGCAACTTTGAGAATGGAACATGGGGATACTGGGGTGCCTCACCAGCAGAAACTGCTGGGTATATCAAAATGGCAGGATTATGGTGTGCATAATTTATGTGTGCATTTCCTTGTGTCTTTCTCATTTCCACATGCTTTATGTAACGAGCATGAAGAGAGAAAAGAAAGAAAACAAACCACTCTGCAGAGAGCAGGGGGAAATAGAGTACACTAAAGACAGGATTTAGGGGTCATGAGGTAAAAGTGGTGTAGGGAGCTTAAAAACTGGTAATGAAGAGTAGAAGATAAGGTCTTATCTGCACATAGGCTGGTGCCAATTTAATGCTACTCTTCAGGCAAGATCATACCAGCTGAAGTGACTTAAATGCAGGGGATGTGGATATACTGCTGTTGGTTTAGATTTACTTAAAATATATTTTACTTAAACTTTGCCCCTTAAGCCATATGTATGTTTGCCTGCAAGGACTGATTGTACGTAAACTGGATTCCTTTGGGTATGAGTGCTTCCCCACAGGAAAAACTAGGCTGTGCCAGGTTCCATACTGTTACAACTGAACTACTTCTGGCATCTGAATTGACTCCTAGAAAGCCAGGGTGTCTTGCTTAATGCTGTATTATGTAATGTAGAGCCATCCTGAGAGGCAGTAAGTATTGAGTAGTACAAGGGAAATGAAAAGAATAACTGATTTTGTTACTGGCCATTGTCTGAAGCATAGGGCTGACCTGAATGTAGGTCTGTCCTAAATGTTTGTAACTAGAGGAGTTTTCAGAAAGGCTGCTGACAGACCAAGTAATGATCAGCTTCCCTGAGATGAGTCTGCCAGAACTTCTGAGAAATTCACCTTGGAGACCTTCTGGCTTGGGAAGGCTTGCACAGGAGTGGCTGGTGTCACCTGGCAGCTCCAGTGCTGAACTCCTGTCGTGAGATTGGCAGGGGCTGTGCTGGCCCGGGGCTGGCACAAGACCTGAGCCCTGCCTGAGGAGTGAGGCAGACCATAGTGGTGCTGAAGCCAACGGCCCCTGGGAACCCAGCCAGTTAAAAGGAGCAGTGGGATCCTTGGGGAGCCATTTTCATCTCCTGCCTGTGAACTACTGGAGCTCCCCTTCTCTGCTCTACAAGGTATGTTACACGTGCCCTGTGGCTGGCAGCCACGTGAAGAGTTTTGCCATCTCTTAAGTTAGGAAGGCTGGTCCCTGCACCTGCCATGTGCTCCTGGCATGTGCCCTTCAAGCACCCAGCACACCCGAGGCACTCGGAGACAGCAGGGCAGCACTCCTGCCATCAGGGGTGCTTGGATTCAGTGTGAGAACCATTGCTGAGGGGAAGGGTTGGGGTGCAGAAACCTGGTACCACTTCAGAGACACTGTGCATATGAGGGTGGTTTATCTCATCAACAGTGAAAGTGATGAAAGTTTGATTAAAAACACTCACCACCCTCTTGCTGTTCTGCTTTCTTTTACTAATTTTACTTAAATTTTTTGGACTTACTCACTTGACTGCATAGCCAGTGAAAAAGTTCTTTGCTAGTCCCCAAATAAACGGGATTTTTTTTTGAGGTGATCTCTTGCACTTTGAGTCAAGTTCGCTGCTGATTCGCTGTGTCCAATCTGTGCTGAACTTGGAACCTGAAGATGGCCTGTCCCAGCAAGGAGTGATGATGCCAATCCATGAACAGTCTGGAAAATAAGCCCTTTTTTTTCTGCAGATAGTGCCTCTCTCCCTCAGGAGGGGGGTAGGAGTGACAATGCAGTTGTCTGACATAGATCAGATAGATCACTATAGATTCATGTAGATTAAAGTGTGCTGATGCACATCAGAGCTACAGATGTGCGTCAGCACAGAGCTACAGGTTGGCTTGAACGCGAACAGATCACCACAGAAAAGGCAGGCCCTTGTCTCTGAGTCTCCTAAATTAACTTTGGAGACAGGTTTACTTTGTGTGCCTGAGTGTAAAGGCTTGGCACACAGGCAGTTTAACTGCAGTGCAGGTTAGAACTGATCGAGGCTTGCAAAGCAACAGGGGGGCAGGCAGCGCATGCCAGACATTAGTGTTCAATAAAGTTTGATTTGGTCTTGAAAGTGGAAGGCGATTGAGCAGGTAACAGTGAAAACTAACACTGAAACCGATTTAAGAGCAGCTCAACACGTCTGAATTGGGGCTGGCAGTAATTATCTCTGAGGGAAGCGACAGCCCTGCAAAAGCAGGCGGTGAGGAGAGCAGTTGAACAGCCGCGGAGCTGCAGCAGTTCCAGAGCGCCTCACCTGCACAGCCGCGGTGCTCAGTGCCACCAGAGGGGGCTTCAGGGCACCCAGCGGCCGTGAGCAGTGCCCGAGGCACAGATGTCAGGCGGCCCCAGCACGGGACTGGGCACAGCCGGCTCGGAACTGGTAAGTAGCTTCCCGTTGTGGAGTGCTTTAGGACTGACGGCTAAAGCACCTGCTCACCCGTGTCTTTTACTCAGTTTTTTCAGTTCTGAAAGGTTTCACCTCGGAAGAAGTCGTGGATTAAAGTTCAGTATTGACCTCTGCATTAGGGTGGGGGGGTTGGTTAAATTCTGCTCTGTTCAGGTTATTCCTGGCACAAGTCACACAGGAAGGGGTCATGGCACAGCTGTGTCGGACAAGTCCACTTGGGACATGGGCTGAGTGGCAAAGGGCAGCAGCTGAGCCACACCAGTTCTGAGATTGGAAAATCCTGCCTGTCCTCTGCCTCGACAATTTTCCAGAGGGGAAATGCAATTCTTAAATTCTCAGCTCCTGGCAAAGAGGGGTGAGGTATTTCACTTGTAGGCCAGGAAGCTGTGGTGCCCTGTGTGCCAGAGCAGGCTGCCCTCACCTTCCCCCTGCTCAGAGCGGAGAAGCTGCAGCGCCCTGGGACAACGGTGCAGGGACAGCCACTGCAGCCACCTGCGGCTGAGCTGGAGGAGCTGCAGGACCGAGCAGGACTTCGAGGCCGAGGTCACAGCCTGAGTCGTGTGTGACACCCAAAATGCTGGCAGGGCAGGTCCTGCGTAGGTGACTGGCTCTGCTGGATGCTGCACACCTGTGTTCCTGTCAGCTGGGTTAGCTGGTGCCCTTGTACAGATCAGCTCTTCTCACAATATGGAATTGCTCAGCTCTGCCCAGCCTTCACACTGGCTGTGTAAATACTTTCTAACGGGTGGTTTTGGGTTTATAACAACTGCAGTGCTGCACTACTGTGAATTTTCTTCCCTCTAAAGACATAGAAATCTAAAGAGTAGTAAAAGAGATCCAGTTTGGAACAGGTGGATCACAAGCAGTTCTCTGCTTAGGTTGCATTATTCATATTGTGGAATTTCACGGATTTATTGTTACAGAAAAATGTTAATTACCAGCTTTCTTACTGTTGGTGCCACAGAAATTCATACGCTCTGCATAAGACTGAAAGTTAGTTATGGTTTTTGTTTTCTTCTCTAAAACTCTCTAATTTAGGGAGAGAGAAGTCTGAAAAAGGGAGCAGTAAAACCCACACGGGTTTGGGCTGCTTCTGTGCTGGGCAGTGTCTCGTCAAGTGCTGGGTTCCTGACGTCCTGCTCCCTTGGGCCTGTGCTACACTGCAGAAGGTTCTGTGCAAGCTGGACACGACTCATCCCTCAGCTCCTCACTCCCTGCCTGGAGGAATTTTATCTTGGGGAAAGAATAAAATAGATTTAATGTAGATGGAAGAAAACATGGGAAATACTAAGATCTTAAAACACCAGAGACAGTAGTGCTGGTGTCTGAACAACCTGATGCGAAAAATTCTGTAGGGAAGCTTCTTTTAATGTCATGTAATAGGAGCTGTGATGCTTTTTTTTTATTTTTTATTTAGAAAACCACCAAAAACCAGCTTTACTGGAGTCATTGTGAATTGGGCTCTTCAAATGTAACAGCCTGTGGTTTATCGCCACAGTGTTTAAAAGTTTTAGCATCAACTAAAACCAGAAGTTGAAGTTCTTTTAAAGAACTGTGATTTGAGTAATTTTAAAACTATAGAGAAAAGGAATAATGCGTTTATTCTGGTATTTAAAAATTGAAAAAAATTAGATAATAGTTTCAGCAAAATAGCTCGTCACAAATGAGGTAATTTAAATAGAAACCAGGGGTCATGTGGGTTAGTTTTTGAAGTGGCTTTCAAAAGCTGCTATTCCAAAGAAGTATTGGGTGAAGAGGGAAATGGGAAGGAACCAGAATAGACTTGACTCCTATACAGAAATATTCTTTAAAGATCAGAGAAGAAGCAAAGTTTCTTTTATATAATGTACATGCTGCTGGTGTAAAACCCAACCTCCGAGTGTTGGTGTGGGTCTGTGGTGTAAATACAAATCCTTCATGCTGAGTTAACAGCCCTACACTGTGGACATCCTGCTTACATGGGGCCTCCACAGCAGCATGGCAGTGCTGAGACATCTGTGTTGAGATGTTCACAAGTACCTGGAACCATTGGGCACATCTGTCCCAGCCCGTGCTATGGCAGCTCTCTCCTGCTGTGGATTCAGAAGCCTCGTTCATGACTGTGTGTTGTAATGTCGAGTGTAGCTGCACGGGGAATTTCCTCAGGGGAGGGCTTCTGTGTCTGTCAGCATCTGGTGGGAGAGATTCTAGTTCTGTCTGTAGTGAACACACTAGTAATGCTATTTGTTAAGCCTGGGAGGAATGCATGGTTTTCTGCCAGAGGATTTGTTGGGTTTCTCCCTGAGAGCGAGTTGGCTCATTAGTTGCAGCTGCACCTCAGTCACTTTAGCCCACACCTCCCTCCAGTCAGTAAGGATCCTGTTCCTGTCCTAACAAGTGGCCCATGGGACGAAATGGAGCAAATTGGAATTACTGTGTGTTGTTTTAAATAGGGTTTGTGACATCAAGCCAAGGATATTCGCCTGGGTGTTAAAAGTGCTGAATAGAAGAACCACCAAAAGCCTTAATCTAAAGGGCTTGTGGTCAAACTCTGTGTTAATCTCTGAAGTGGGGTAGGCTGATGTTCAGTGCCTGTCTCATCCTTTATTTTAAATTTGTTTGAGAACATTTATTGTAGGTCCACTGGAACTACTGATGAACCAAGCCTACCGTGGTATAAAACACAGTGACTGGTTGTGCAGTAGCATTGGCTGTGCCTTGTCCTCACGCTGCTCATAGACTGCATGGCTGAACACTTGGAAATCATGGGCTGAGGGAATACCTGGTCCATGATATGTCTCATCCATTTTCTGAGCAACTCTGGTATCTGTTCAGAAGTAAAACTCCATGTGTGTTGGCATATTGCTGTCAGAAAGAAGTGCACGTTGCCGTTGGTGCTTCCAAACATACACCTACTATGACCTCCTGTCAGGCCGTGCTGCCAGCTTTGGGGTGTGCTCATGTTGTGGATGAATCAATAGCAGAGTGGGCTGCCACCCCAGCAGACAGCCCTGCTCCTTCCCCACCCTCCGCTGGCTGCTGGGCATTGGATCCAAGACCCATGTCATGCACAGCGAGTTGGTTCAGCTGAATTATGGGGCAGCATCTTGACACTGAAAACCAAAACTTGATAGGACAAAAATTCTTGTTTCTCATTGTCAAAACAGCGTAAGACTTTTTTTAGATTAGCTTCATCTACAGCTGTCACAGGTTATTTGTTTATATAGGATCTAAGTATTCTGGATTCTTTATCAAAACCTGCACGTGATTGATTGGACAGTGTCAGTTTGAACAGGACCTTGGTAGTTCTGAAAAACAGGAGTCAATTATGGCTGAGTTAGTACATAGAGAATCTGTACCATCCATGGCTGATCAACAAGTCCTGCTCAGGAGACACTTGTAATTGGTGTAAAGTAGCATTGTAGCTTGAAACTATCAGACTTGCATAATCCTTGGGAACTATTTGCATGTTTTCCATTGGCTGAAGAAGCACAGAATTACACACCTTCAAAGTAGTCATGGTGTCAGCTGGCAGGTTAAAGGATGCCTCTGTGTGGCCTTGGACCTTACAGACTCTGCTGACCTTCAACCCCAGGAACATCAATCTAGCGTTGTATTAGTACCTTTTATTTATTTATTGATTAATTTTACAAGTCCATATTCTTACTGTGATACAGCTGTTTGTAAATAGAAAGCTGTTTGGTGTGGGTCTAGTTCTTATATATACATAACATCTGATGGACACAAAACATCTTGGTTCTGCTATTTTTAGCTTTATCAATGCAGTTTTTGTTTACTACTTTGAACTAATTGTTAAATAGATAGTGGATAGAAGATTAAGAATGAATTTACAGTTGTGCTTCTACTGTAAACCAAAAAGAACTAAACATCTTAGCGCCGAGGACTAAATTTTGCTGTCATCTCTTTGCAAGCCAAGCTGTGCTGTTCTGCCTTGCTGTGGCGGGCCACAGAATGTGCTGCTTTCCTACCTACTTGAAAGGATACCATTCTGTTCAGAAGATCAAATATACCAGGAGAAAGAGAATGGCAGTGGAGTTAATTCCTACAGCGTTATCAGTGCACACGTTTTGGATATTCGTTTTCTCTCTGTTCAAGACTGACCTCGAAATAGGTTGGCTGGTTACATCTCAGGTTCTGGGGACCCAACTTGACCAAATCAGCAATATCAACAATAGTTCCTTATTCCTGTCCTCCTTCCTGCAATTGCCAGAGTCCTCCTGACAATGGGAATAGTGTCAGTGGGCTAGGGGAGAGGTGGGACATAGGGAAAGACACTGTGGGTCACAAGAGAGGTGTCCCTCGCTCAGTGAGACAGGAATCAAAGCCAGTCTAGACAAAACTGGGAATAGTGTGAGGTAATAATTGCATTTCATTTATAGCAGAATCACCACAGACTGTGAAATGATATAATGTACTTTGAAAGCAGGTTTTGTTTTATACTTCAAATAGTTAAATCTGACTCAGAAAAAATCCTCAGTTGTAAAATATTGCTAGGAAAAAATTTGGAACAAAGGTACAGTGGATCTTCTGGCATTTTATGTTCCAGCAGAAGTTGAGCACACACCCTTGTGCTTCACCTTCCAGAAGGCCAAGTCCCGTGGTGGTTTTTGGCTCATGTCCCACTGGTGTCTGTGGACAGCTGCCAGTGCTGAGGGCCACTTACAGGGCAGGGGGTGAGGAGGGGCTTTGCAGGAAGCTGTGCTGGTGTTCAGGGAAGTGCTGATCTCCGCTAGGCATGCAGAAGCGTGCAAGGCCATTTCTTCACGAAATAAGGGAGTAACATTTGTCCCTTAAGAATTCCAGATCTTCCCCAATTTGAGGGATGATTCCATTGGGAGCTTGCGCTGATGTGTGGGGTGTTTTGAGCCAGACCTCCCCAGGAGGGCTTGGTCCCTGTCAAGTCCATCTCAGGAGAGATTGATGGGACAGGTTAGACCTTTTCCAGTGATTTCTGTTCTCATCAGAGCAGACCTGGAAGGTGAAGAGTGACCAGTTGCTCCTTGGTAAAGTTACTGGAACTCCTGGATATTGCCCAGGAAGTATCCTGCACCTTGCACCCAGGGCTTGTGGGCTAATTAATGTACAAACCTTCAACAAGGTTTGAAACAACTCTACTTTAGGAGTTGTTTTCGGTAGTTTCCCTCAGAACCCATCCTCATTTGAGCTCTCAGGATCCGTGTGGTGGTGTTTGCCCACTGTAACTTTGATGTCTTGGAAATCATGGTCTGTTATGGGGGGGATGTGTGTGTTTTGGTGTTTAGCTTTTTTTTCTGGGTTGAATTGTTCCTGTCAGTGCCAGAAGGTGGTACAGGTGAAATGCAATATAAAGACGTATTTACTTTTAAAATCCTGTGCAAGTATGTCTTCAACAGGTGTGAAAACTGGAACTTTTGCTTAAAGTTTGGGAATTTTCTTGTATATGATGTGTGTCAATTATTGTAGTAACACCAGAATTTTAAATGGAAAATCTGAATTTTATGAATGGGATAGTTTGAGACTGGTGAGAATTAGATGGCTATGGCCTGAACAGCACTGTTATTGTTTAAATATTCTTTAAATCTAGACTTTAGCTAGGAACTGAATAGGCTTATTAAACTTCAGTAATACTCAGCTTAAGGTAATATTAGTAGAGTTTCAAATTCTTGTACTTTGTGGTCAGATTAACCTCTCTAATTAGCTGGTTCTGTAAAGTGCTATGAGAATTTTTCTGTTTAGATGTAGAGTGTGTGTTGTATTACCTTATTTTTATTTTTCATATATGTAAGAACTTGGGTTGGTTTTGAAGCTTAACCATGAAATCCCACTCAGGAATCTTTGAAGGTGGTGGTGCCTTTTTCTCCCCCCATTTTTCTTACAAACAAAATTTTCAACAAACAAAAACTCAACCACAGCATGATTTTAAAAATTGCTTTTAACAAGGCAAGTGAGAGTAAATAGCTTAAACTGCCTGCTTGGTAGTTGTTCACTGGAGATGGTATTTCACACACTTCTCTTTATAGATTGGCATTTGGTCTTCATGAATATGAAGTTGTAAAGTTAAGCCTTTAATATTGTATTTTCTTCTTTATTTTAACAGCTCAAAGGGAAGAGAAAAAGAACGAAGATCGAGCAGAGCCCGCATCGGCACCAAAGAAGGCTGTGGTAGCTATCATGGAGAAACAGTCCTCTTCTCTCACCAAAAATCTCCCTTCAAAGAAGACCCCATCCTACTCCAACACATCACTGACTAAACCACCACTGAAACCTGCTGGAAGTTTCAAAGGTGTCATTCCCAAGAAACCTTGGCCTTCATCAGGCGCTGTTCCTTCCAAACAGTCACCTCTTTCTCATGGCTCTTCAGTTGCCAAGAAATCAGCTCCGTCTTCCAGTTTGAGTGGAGGACTCAAAAAGCCTTCACTGTCTTCCATGTCAGCTGCAGCTGGAAGTAGTCAAGCAAAGGCATCAGCCACTCCTGCCCAGTCACAGCCCAACTCTCAGATTCGACAAAATATTCGACGATCCCTGAAAGAAATTTTATGGAAGAGGTGGGAATTCAAAACACTTAGTTCATATAGGAAGCTACACCTGGAAGTAGCATGCAGAGTCTAGTTTGTCTTGATAAGGAATTTTGGGGGATTGAATTCATTCAACAAATGCAATCGTCATCTCAGGTTTATATTTGAAATAAAAACTCCTGATGGAAAATAAATGTGCATGTGATAAAGCCTTTATAAGAAGAAACCTTACTATTCCATTTATATTGAGACAATTGCAGTTGAAGGATTAAATCACAGCATAGAAGCTTTTATAATGTAGGTGCTCTGAGTTTTAAAGTCTAGAGATGGCAGTGTTGGAGATGTAGACTTGTAAGGAGCATAGTACAGGAAATACAATGAAAGGTTAAAGCTCACTGAAAGAGAGATTTCCTCCCAACATAAAAATCAACAAGAAATTCTTGTCAATGGGCAGCTTCCACTTCGGAAAGGAAAAATAAAACCCAAACACACACAAAAAAGCAGATTTTTCCCACAATGATTATTAAAAATAATGCTAACCATCAAGACTTACCGTAGAACACTGCCTTCTGGTATTGTCTCTGAAAAGGAAATCCTGGTCATGGTGAGGAATCAAGGACTGAAACTCAAGTGATTTGGCTTCCTGTGTCACTCCTGGCAGAGAAACTCCTGATGGCAGTGCCACAATCAGGAGTAAAGGCTGACTTGGTCTCCCAAAGCCATGTCATCCATAGCCATATGTGGGCAGGAATTGAAAGTTTGCCAAAGTTCAAGGTCCTGAGATAGACTTTGGCTTTGAGGTGTCATTTAAAGGTTTCCCAAGCCCTCCCTGGCTGAGGAACAGCTGAGGTCAGCTCTGAAAATTTATTTTTTGTGACTGTACCTGACCATTCACACCTGGCTTAACCCCACATTCCCATTCTTGCTTTCAACAGAGTCAATGACAGTGACGACCTGGTCATGACAGAGAGTGAAGTAGGAAAAGTAGCACTCAACATTGAGAAGGAGATGTTTAATTTGTTCCAAGTGACGGACAACAGATACAAGAGCAAATACCGTAGCATCATGTTCAATCTCAAGGACCCCAAAAACCAGGTTTGGGATTTTATTAAACAGTAAACTTATATAGAAGTTTTTGAGCTTTGGTGTTACGTCAGACTCTACCCTCAACGTTAGGAGTTTCAAAATAGAGACTTATTAGTTAAATTATAAAATGTTATTATAAAGCCATTCAAACATTATTAACAATATTTTTATCCAGGTAGGAGTTCAAAGCCTACTTTAATTGGTGATTGGTATTTATTCAGTTTGAACATTTGGTGTGCTATATTTATACTTGGGGTTTATTTCAGTCCTATTTTCTGACTACTGCACCTTTCCGAATTTGCTTATAAGTAGATGATATTTTTAATAGAGAATTAAGAAACTGGAGCAGCTTTTGCCTGCCCTGCACTGTTAGATTAACAGTCATTATTGTCTGTTTTTGTTTATTAATGTCAGTTACCTGAGCAGGTTCTCTTCAGCATGGCAAAAGTCTCTTCTGTTTTCAGGGTCTTTTCCATCGTGTCCTTCGTGAGGAAATCTCCTTGTCAAAACTAGTGAGAATGAAGCCAGAAGAACTTTTATCCAAAGAGCTGTCTGTGTGGAAAGAGAAACCAGCTAAGGCAGTAAGTAACATAGTTTTCCTCTATGTCCTTATGGTCAAAGAGCAAGTTTACCAACCCTCCCAGCCCATACTACATTAATGCAGGATTTTCTTCCAAACAAAATACAGCACTCAGTTTCAGCACACTTTTTCTCTACCACATATCAAATGATAGCAAAGTACAGAGTAAAATAAATATATGGAGTTTTCACCAACACGATTTTGTTTCTTTCAGATGGACTCAAAAAGCAAATCTCACGAAGTCAAGAAAACGGCTGTGAAACGGGAACATGTGCCCACTGTCAATATGGAGGATTCTCCACCAGTGTCTGACTCTGATGTGAGTACTGGGCCTGTTCCTTCAGCATGAGGATGTGGAGGGGGAGAAATGCCAGTTAGGGCCTCAGATTTGTCATCAGAAATGCAGATTGTTTCACTGAACTGTGGGAATATCATTGCCCACTGGGTGTGCTATGAGCATTTTTCCTTCAAGTGTGAAGGAGTACAACAACCAGTGATGGGCATATTTTGCGGGCATTTCTATTTTTCAGCCCTTGATGTCAATTTACAGAGAAATCTTTTATTTCTGAATGTTAGCTCTACTTGAGAGCACTGTGGCATGAAATAAGGACTAATACCATTTGAGAACTCTAACATGTGTTTTAACCAAGGCCTTTTATGTATTCTTTTAAAGAACTTAAGTGAATTAACAGTATCCAAAGATTTTTTTTTTTTTTATTGTTGAAGTTAATGATCAACTGTAATATTTTTTGTGTTTATTCACTTTTAGGAACAGCAGGAGTCAACCCGAACTGCACCCAGTTTGAACAGTGCTCCTTCTCTAGATGTTTTTAGCAGCATGTTGAAGGATACAACAAGTCAGCATCGAGCCCATCTTTTTGACCTGAACTGCAAAATCTGTACAGGTGCTTATTTACAATGCTGACTTTGGGCAAAGTAAAAGAACTGTTACTTAAGAGTGTTGTTTGTTTATTTCGTTTTTTTGAAATAGTTTCTCCCAAGTACTGTTAAATACTAACCTAAAGCTTTTGATATAAATCTACAGGTCAGATTTCAGCATCAGAAGATGAGGTACCAGCTAAGAAGGTGAAGTCAGGGGCTTCTGCTAAAAAAGTGGAGTCAAAATCAAAGCCAGAAGTTCAGGCCAAGTATGAAAGTCCTGCAGCAGCCCCAGCAGCAGAGCCTGACAAAGAGCCTGTTGCTGATGATGCAATGGAAATTGATGTTGAACCAGCAGCAGAAACAGTTTCCCAGCCAACCACAGAAAGAACTCATGTTCCTACAAGCCAGAGCCAGAACAGCACAGACTCTGCTGTACCTGAAGAGGTCTCTGCTTTCCCTGCCTCCAGTGCTGGCCCTGTTGTCACAACCGTAACAGTTTCTGGCAGAGACCCCAGGACAGCCATGAGCAGCTCCTCGACCGTCACGACTCCAGCCCTGCGTCCTGCGCCCGCAGCTGACAAAGTCTCTACAGGGGAAACCAAACAGGAAACTTCCAAACCAGTTATGACTGTCCCCAAATCAATATTAACCAAACCGTCTTCCTCACCAGATCCCAGATACCTGGCGGTTCATCAGTCACCCAACATCAAGTGCGTATCCTCAGCAGCTGCCACACCCCTCCTGTGGCTCTCTGCAGAGCCCTATGTGTCCCACGTCCTCTTCCCTTTCCCTCAGCTAAAGGACTTGTTGAGGTTTAAAGTTCAGGGAGCCTGATTCACATTTTTAAAATGCCAGCTCTCCTTGTTTGCATTCTCTAGCTTGGTAAAGTTTTCACAGCATCAGTGTATGTTGACAGCAAAGATTCTCCAGTGCTCCAGCAGAGAAATAAAACTTGAAGGTGTCATGCAGACTTAGAAGTCTGCATATATGTTAATACATACATACTGCTTTTCTAAACAGTGCATGGGAGAGATTATTTAAAGGCATTTCCAGATTTTCATCCTATATTAAAATACTGTTGCATGAGTACAAATTAAAATTAACCAATTGATCAACTTGAAAGAACTGGCCTTCTATCATATTCTGGGTACACACAAGAGTAAAAAGAAATATTGCTGAGTATATCCTTATGCAATTGCAGTAAAAATAATTTTATTAATAGCAAATTATTTTCTTTCAGAATCTCTTTCAGAAGGCTATTGTTGACTTAATTAGTGAGAAATCTAACTGGTTTCATAAAATTCATCCTTTTGGCGTCTCTTTGCCTGTCTGCAGCTACAAGTTTATTTTCTGTTACTCCTTGCGTTTTTAACTAATACCAAGTTAATGGAAAACACTAACAAAGCGTTTAGTAAAGATTTTGTTACTTGTTCAAAAGAAAGTATTGGATCAATAGGAGGAGGGAAGAAAATGTTTTTAAAAGGGCCCATCCTCATTTGCCTTACATAACCTTTCTGTTTGGATTTGTTTTGCAGTGTTGCAGAGCCTCGCTCACCTCAGGACAGCGACACTTCCCTCTTTCTCTCTCGTCTCAACACCATTTGGAAAGGATTTATTAACATGCAAAGTGTGGCCAAATTTGTCACTAAAGCATATCCAGTCTCCGGGTGCTTTGATTATCTTAGTGAGGTGTGTGTGTATTTGGAATGAGTCTGTGCTGCAGTTCCAGTTGCTAGAAAGGCTGGGGGCACTGTGTGTTTATTGAGTTAGATTAGAACTGTAGCAGTGGTAAATCACATCCCTTTAGTAATAGGAAAAGTAGCTCAAGAAAAGTACTCAGCCTTTTAAAAATTCCTCATGAATCTTTGAAGAATTCTAATGTCTTTCAATCTGTTTATGGGTAAGTTAGGATCTAACATGGACTAATGGCTGTATGTCAGCTTCCTTTTTTCAGAGCCAGTTTTAAAGTGTGTGCCTTGTTCTCTTCTCAAACTAGATGGGTCACTGATGCGATCTGTTAGAAAATTTTGTTCAGCTCTTCATGAAAAATATCGTCCTCATTACTAATTTTCAAGTAAAACCAGTTGGATGATACTATTCTGAGAGGGTGTACATTCAAATAAGGAGACAGTAGAAGGGTTTTTCTTTCTCTTTTTTTGTCTCAGAATGACTTAAGAATTTTCAAACACAAATGTGTGGTCTAGGACTTGGTTGGGTTCCTTGTTCTTTGGAGTATTGCTTTTGTTGAAATGAGTTTCTCTGTCCTTGCGACAGGAAGTTCACCAGAGTTCAAGTGACTTGGGGTTACAGAAAATGTGGAGAAAAGCTGTATCTCAGATAGCAGCTTCCCTATAAAAGCCAATACATATGTATATTATAGTTTCCCTAGAAATGCCAGTAATGGCATACAGAACTATTTGATGTGATGCTGCTCTCCGTGTTTGGGGGTGTGTTGGTCTTTGGGTCACATGCTATAATTAACGCCTCCAAATTCAGCAACAGCCTGGCTGAAATAAGAAAAACATGTACAAAAGTCTACTAAAATTTAATTATGCATAATCCACTGGGCTACTGGGATGGGGCAACCTACACTTCTTTTTTTGGGTCTTCTTTTCTCACACTACCATGTAATACTTCTTGTTTAGGATTTACCTGACACAATTCATATTGGTGGGAGGATCTCACCGAAGACAGTCTGGGATTATGTTGGCAAACTCAAATCTTCGCTTTCTAAGGTATTCACTTAAAATCCTTTGCAAAACCCAGAAGAAATAGACAGCAGTGTAAAATGACAACTTTTTATGATACAGGGTAGTAAACAGCAAATACTGACATAGATCACACCTGGAAAACTACCTAAACAGCTTCTTTGAAATCTTTGATTTCTTTTAGTAATGCGTTTATTGAGCTGTAAATTTTGATCTCTCTTTCCTGCACAGTATTTAAATCTTCAAACTATTTACTAACTGAAATATTGAAGATTGGAATTCAAATTTTAAAGGAAAGGAACTTATCATTTAATGTATGTAATAATTTTAGAAATGAAACAATGACACAGTGTGGAGATAAACATGAAACCAAGAATTTTCCATTACTTTTTCATTTGAGCCTCAAGCTGTTTAGTTTGTTGTAAGATACACAATTAATTTGTGTTTCTGAAAATGACAAACCTAATTCTATTTGAACGTTACAAATTGAACAGCAGTAGTCTCTTAAATCTAGAGTGTTGCCCTGAAGCCATAGTTGGAGTGATAAGTGTACAGTTTATTTTTACCCCTGGAATCTGCCCTTTACCATTTCATTTGCTGCTATGTTGCAGGTTGAATTTTTCTACTTTGCTTTTGTGTTCCAGGAATTGTGTTTGATTCGCTTCCATCCTGCAACAGAAGAAGAAGAAGTTGCCTATATCTCTCTCTACTCCTATTTTAGCAGTCGTGGTCGTTTTGGTGTTGTAGCTAATAACAACAGACATGTCAAGGATCTCTACCTGATCCCCCTGAGTTCTAAGGACCCAATTCCTTCCAAACTCTTGCCCTTTGAGGGACCAGGTAAGCACAAAACAGGGGAGGTTCAATGCTAGGTAAAATCACAAGACAAAAGGCAATCTGCGACAGGTTGTTAAATACTTAATGTAATCATTAGTTAATTTTTTTAATATAAAACCAGTTTTAAAGTACATAACTAGGGAAAAACTGGAAATCCAATTCTACTTAGGTAAAATTGTCCAAACTTTAGTTTTTCCAATGAGATGCTCATATGTGTTAGGAGAATGAGCTTACCTACAAAATCAAGGATGTGGAACAACCACTAGATTAAAAAAACAAACAAAACAAACAAAAAACTCCCACCCTATTATCAGCAACCCCAATTCACAAACCCTAGACCCTTACAAGCCATTCACCATCACTTAAATCAAGCAGGAACCTTATCCCCAGAGAGGAGTGAAGAAGTCAGAATGAAGACAAAGGTAACACTTCTGGTGGTTCCACTGCATCGCCACTGTCCACACTCAGTTAATCTGTACATGCAGTGTGGGGCACGAGGTGTTGAAATGTTCTGTTCTGCTGGGATCAAACTTTAGTCAAATCACTGACTTCAGAAAATCAGTTCTTTGGGGAGAAAGGGACCCATTCCTTAGAGTTAGAATCTTCCATCTTTAGATAAAATTACCTGTACTAGTGTTCGGTGCATTTGCGCCATGTTGAACATGGTGACAGAAGATCTGAGAATCAATTCAACCCTGAAACACCCTTCTGCTACAAAATTTGAAGTCTTCATCTGAGAATGAGGAGATGCATATGTTTAGTTTCCAAATAAGGCTCTGGGATCTTATAGAAAATACCAGGTTGAGAAGCTGAAGAGCTGCAGGTTGCAATGAAGGCAGAACTCCATTGTCGTGGCCACGGGTGGCACAACACGGTAGGTATGGAACAACTAAAAAGGAATTCACCTTTCTGGGAAGCTGACTGAGCTCTCCTCCTACCTTAGTGTAGCACTAAGCTCAATAAAGCATTCTTAGAGCTTCTGTGGAGGAGCAACAGTGGCTGGGACAGGTTTTCAACAAATGGAACATCATTTGTTAAGTGCTGTCCCTTCCTCCAGGAGGTGGCCAAGGGTGCATGCTGTGCATCCCCAGACAAGATTTTTCTCATACACTTCAAATGTCTTTTATTCGTCCTTGACCAGTGCACAGTCTAGGTGATTCTTTTTAGGCAATAGCTAAAAAGACAGGACTATGGCTGTCTAAATTACAGTATAAGTAGAATTGTTGAATCTCAGCACTTCATAGTCTGTAATTTACTGAATTTTTTGAAAGATAGGCAAAAACTTACTCCCATTTCATAGCCAAGAAGTGAAAACACTAAATACCGAACACCTTGGCACAGGGATGTAGGCAAAGAATCTTAATGCCTGGACTGGTTTTTCCAGGCAGAACTAAAGAAATGCCATCCTTATTGGGCAGTAGGATGGAATTGGCCATTGAATGTACTGTAAATGTCTGCTGGTCTGATAAATAACCCAGTTTACCTAATTGTTACCTCTTGCATTCCTGTGGAAATATCAGCTGTTTTACACTTCTTTTACTTCATTGTGGGTTTCATTTCAATTGAAACTCTTTACCTTATATTGAAGTCTGTCAAATGTAGTTAGATTTTACTATTAGTAAGAGATATTTATAATGTCAGACTGGTTTTGCTGAGTTTCAAGTGCGAAAGTATTTCAAAACTGGAAGAAGTTGCTCAGAAGAAATTGAGGTCTCATCTGCAGGTGTTCATGGAGGCAAATTTTATAACTCAGGTTTTCAAATTGACATAAGTAGTTAAAGGTTAACAGAAACAAGGTTCCAAGGGCGGGCAGGCCATGAGATGCAAGAGTTTCACTGAAGATTCACTTAAGAGTTCTGCTGTCAATTAACACTTGTTGGAAGATCCTGCAGCAGCCTTTATTTCACAGCTGGCTATGTGGTGTTGGGTTTTAAAAGCAGGTGAAAAGAATCAGGTAAGCTGTTCCTCTGGTTTTATGTATATATGAAAACCACAGCATGTAATCCACACTTTTTAATGACATCTGATGGAATTTACTGTGTTTTCTTTCTTTCACAATCAATAAAAATACTTTATGGAACGTGGTCATTGTCTCCTTAAATTTAATCGCGTGCCTTCCAGTAGAGTCTAGGAAGGCCTGGAAAAGTGTTGCCTTTAGATGGTTTGATAAATATGAGCTGAGGGGGGAGGGAGGGAGAGGACAATCAAACCCTGCCACTCCAGAGATCCTAGTTACAAGATATTCCAGCTGTAGCAGCCAGTTCCATCAGGCACGTATGGATTGGGAATTTCTCCTGTTTTCTGATGGATTGGATTTGGAACACAACTGAGGACTGCGCTAGTACCTAGAAGATCTGCAGAAAACTTTGATATGGGCAGCTTAAAAACGAAGGAAAATGGAGGGTTATCCTGATTTATTTAAATATCTCAGCTATTTATTACTAGATTTTATGCATCATGGGCTCTTCTGCACTGTCCTTTTGCAGTGGTTTACGGTATGTGAATTCACTTCCCTGTTTCACATACACACCAGTTCCAGCTGTAAAAAATAGTATAACCAGACTTCATTAGTAATAGAAAGTGATTTATTGAGGGATTTAGTGGTGATGGGAATGTAAAAGCTATCTTACATAGTTGAATTTTAATAAAACAGACATATATCAGCAAGGATTCAACAAATGCTGATATGTCTTTTGGTAGTTCTTGATGGGGACCATGAGTTTTCATAAAGTAAAAGGCATGAAATCTCATGTTGTTTAGAGTGCTCTTAAGTGGACCAAAATTTTACCTGAACTGTGAATGGAGTTTGATATGTTCATATGTTTGATATGAGCATATTTCATTAGGAAAAGCAGCAGTGAAGGAATGTGGCATTACAAACCCAATTTTCTGTGCCAGCCAGCTTCACTCAGCAGAGGAGCCTGAATGTGGAGTGGTGGCACAGTGCGGGGAGTGATCTGTAGCCCTGAATTAAGGGACACAAATCTGATGACAGTTGTCAATTGCTCTCATGATTAATTGGGACAAATATTTAAATGGCTTTGATAAAATAGATAAAATCTTTTATTGGTCTGTGCAGTTTAAAATTCACCACAGGTGTGCTTAGTCCATTCCCATGGGTCTGTCAGGGATGGGTGGATGTGAAGTTGTGTCTTGAACAGTGCAGATCAGCTTTTACCAGCTGCTGATGACATGGAAAAATGGGGCAAATATATACATAAATACGGTAAACTTGATCTAATAAAAAATGTATTTAAGGCTAAGGAAAACAAATATTAGTTCAATACTAATATTTAGTATATCCTGTTTTAATGGCTTTAGTTACAGGAGGTAACTCAATAAAACCAGATTGCGGATTTCAATGCATAGTAGGATAATAACTGTTATAAATAATTTAGCACTGAAAGCTGCTAACTCTGCCAGCACAGCTTGCAGCACTTTTAAAATGTGTGTTGTTGAAAGGCAGTCATTGAGCAATAGTGGCAGACTGCAGTCAACATTTTGTTGTTCCTAAAATTAGGCACTTAACCTATTTATGGATATTGAGATAGAACGGGGCTGTGGCCTTTGAAAGCTGCTCTGGCTGTGTGTCTTCATTGAAGGAATCATGTAGTATTTGATCTCTCTGAACTGAGTGGGTATAGAAGTCAGCTTAGGCAAAAATTCTAATATTTGTGTAAAATTCTAGTTTTAATGAATTTATTCTATGATGACTAAATTCTCAACACAATAATTTATAGCTAATGCTATTAACTTACTGCTGGAATTTTTTGCCTCGAGAGTGATTAAAATTTTACCCTGTTTTAATTAGTGACTTGATCTCTGTTTCTTACAGAGATTTGAACCTGATTTCTCAGTAATTGCTGTTTATTAGATATCCTGCCTGATGGATTTTTGACACCTGTTTATTTCAGTTATTCGATGTTTGAAATTCATTGTGACTAACTGCATAAATCTCAAGTCTCAGCATGAACATTGGTAACCAAAACATTTAACAACAGCAAAACAGCAAATGCCTACTGGGAGTTTCTGGGTCAGCTGTTTGTGAGATGCTCTGCACTGGTCAACACACACCAGCTGGGGAGTTGTTATTCATTAACATAAATTTAGGAAAACATCGGATGTGGTTTCCTCATTAGATGGTAAACTTAGTCCCAGTAAAACTTCTGAGTTGTTTCACCAGAGTAATGTATGTGTGATGTGGTTTGCTAATGGAATATATCTGCTGCTGTGGGGTATGTGTTGGTATCAAAAAGGCTTTGGTGCGAATAATTAGATATTTAACGTTGCTTAATGAGAAATTGGTTTAATAAGAACAAGGAACATTTTATATAAAAATCTCCTCCTTAGGGGATCTTGAATAGAAGGATCACCATAGGTCAGAGCCCTTGCCTTGCCATTTATCCGCAATGAATATTATCTTCTGTTTTGCAATATTATCTTTTATTTCACAGGTTATTTTATGTTTCTATATTACTGCTTCCTTGCTGAATGCAAATCATAACTGATGGCACATATGGGGGAAGGACAGTGCTTTTAAAGGCCATTTAGTCCAGAAGTTAAAAGATTTCCCAACATTTGCCACCACTGTATGTTAAAAGATTTAGTCCCCGCCCTTCGTTCTAGGCATGTTTATCTGCCATAAGTGTCAGTGGGAACTGTGCGTGTAAGAGGAAAAAATACAATAGCAGGAAACAGGCCTACAGCCCTTTGCATTTTTCCTCTTTATTTGAAACTTATTTATCATTTCTGGATATACTTCTCCTGCAAGTCTGAAGCTCTTCACAAAGGAGCAGTTCTGCTCATCGTGTTTTGTACTCACATATCAAGGCCTAATACCATCACACTGCATCCTGCAGCTCCAAGACCACCTCACCCCCCACACCAGCTGCTGGCCCAGCCAAACATCTCCTGGGCTTGTTTGGAGCATCCACAGTTTCCCTGCTTCTGTTGCCTCTTAAAATAATGTCTAGCTGGCAAAAAACCACAACAAACTGGAAGTAATGACCAGATTTAACAGTGTTTCCAATTGCTGTTTGATGTGATCTTTTTAGCCATTACTGGTATTTATTTAACCTGGAGGCAGACAGAATACTTATAGGCTGGTATCAATGTGGACTTCTAGCACTGATTATAAAACAAATAGCAATGTTTAGCCCAGGTTTTCTCACTTTTCAATATCTCTGTATATTTGCAAACTATTTAAATGTAAATATTTGATTTTTTTCAGAAGAGAGGTAGGGGTGGTTGAACAGAATAAACAATGTAAAGATATAAAAATATGACAACTTTCTTTGGTTTGAACTTTTGCAGAGACACTTTAACAATGATGCCAGGTGCTGCAGTCTCTTATTAAAAATATCTTTTTAAACTTTTTAAACTTATGTATAAATAGATATAAAAAGTAAGAAATACAAATGCATATTCTTATGGACTAATGAAAATTGCTAATACGTCTGATAGAATTTTTAAAAACTGTTACCTTCATGACTTTTGTAGCAGCGACTTAAAAACTAATAGGTTTCTGCTGAAAGTATGATTAAAAATCAGGTTTTTACATATATAATCTTTGTGTTCTCTTTCAGGTCTTGAGTCATCTCGGCCAAATTTAATTCTTGGGTTGGTTATCTGCCAGAAAGGGAAACGTCCTGCCACCGAGACAGAAAAGATGGAGGAGAAGCGAAGCAGAATTCAAGCACATGAGGAAGCTGAACCATCCCTGTTCTCCAAAGGGCCTCCAGCTTCACAAGAGAAGAAAACTGCGAAATACACACTTTATTCAGGAGACTCCACCGTGAGTACAACACCACCTGGATCTCCTCCTCCACCACCTCCACCCCCACTTCCCGTTCCAGACACCTCAGCAGTGACACCTTCAGTGTTAAAAATACTGTCATCCATTAAAAGTGGTCCCACAACTACTGTGACCCCACCGATTTCCACGGCCGCTCCTGCAAGCAGCACTGCCACGCACTCGTCATCCTCCAAAACCGCAACACCTCTCGAGCACATCCTGCAGACCCTCTTTGGGAAAAAGAAAACTTTTGAGCCTCTTGCCAAGGATTCTGGAACTGTTCAGTCTTCCAGTCAGGAAAGCCAAGCTGCTGCTGATGGTGGCGTGTCAGCAGTTCCTCTGTTAGATCCCATTGTGCAGCAGTTTGGGCAGATGTCCAAGGACAAAGCCATAGAAGAGGAGGAGGATGACAGACCTTATGATCCTGAGGAAGAATATGGTCCAGAGAAAGCCTTTGAAATGCAGACTGGTGAAAGTGTGGAAAAGCCATCCACTACAGCAGAACTAGAGGATGAGGCCTACGATCCAGAGGATGAAACTATCTTGGAAGAAGCAAAAGTTACTGTTGATGATTTACCCAATAAAATGTATACAGACACTAAAAGCAGTTCTTCAGAAACACCTGCTTCATTTGTGTCTGATTTATCTGCATCCTCCTCCTTGGTAGAACAGCAGAAAATGTTGGAAGAATTAAACAAACAAATAGAAGAACAGAAAAGGCAGCTGGAGGAACAAGAAGAAGCCCTCAGACAACAAAGAGCAGCTGTTGGTGTTTCAATGGCACACTTTTCAGTGTCTGATGCTTTAATGTCACCACCACCAGCAAAAGCTTCTCTAATGAAGAATGAGTTATACCATCAGGACCAGCAAGCTACACAAAAAGCAGATTTACCTTCATCTTTAAATCAGCAAGCACAAGTTTTAAACCAGGGCTGTGACCCAAGGCAAAACAGAGATCCCCGACAGGCTCGAAGGATGGCAACAGAGAATGACAATGCTGATTCTCGAATAAAGCCACAGGTAGTACAGAACGACATATCCACAAGAGAAGTCGCTCCAGCAAGTTTTCCAAATGCTTTGCAGACTTCACTTGGTAAGGAAGATAATGCTTTAATTTCCACTACTCAGCCTGGTTTTACTGCTGAAAATTGGGTTTCAAGTGAACAGGCAACTGCAGTGCCCCAGAAAGAGACACCTAACAGCAAATTTGAACACACCATTCAAGTTACTTTGGAAAACTTGAATCAAACAGCTTCTGGAGATCCTTCTGCTTCCAAACCTGTACGTAAAGTGCTGCTCCCAACACCTCCAAGTACATCTTTTCAGCCTAATTTCTCCACATCAAATGACAGCTCGTCTTTGCAAGATATGCATCAAGTGTCATGGTCAAATGAGTCAAAGGAAGCAATGGGAAGGGATTCCTTTTCAAATACCATGTTTCCTCCACAGGAAAAGGCAGCTGGTCACTTTGAGCCGGAGATGGGTCTTTCCTCAGTGCAATATGATGAACAAAGAAATGCTCAGTCTCATCAGTTTGTAGAACAAACTGAATCTGCACCAGTTCAGAGTGAAGGTGGACCTCCCCCCCAGCATTTTGAGGAAAACCGAGCGTTTTCTATGTCTGGGCAGAAAGGGGGACCTCCCATGATGCTCAATGCACCTGGAGGACCTCATGGACCTAATTTTAGAGGGCCAGCACCACAGTTCTCTGAAGAGCACGGTTTTCCAAATAATGATGGGCAAAGAGGACCTCAGTCTGGAAGATTTGGTGGTCAAAAGGGTCCCATTCCTTCCTTATTTTCTGCACAGCATGGACCACCTCTTTTTGGTGATAACAGGGGCCCTGCCCCTTCTTATCATGGTGGTCCTAGAGGAATGTCACCGTCTCGTTTTGAAGATCACAGGGAACCTCACATGGAACAAATGGAATTCTCAGATTCCCAATATGATGAAATGATGGGGCCTCCAGGACAGTTTGAAGGACCAGATTCCTCTCAGTTTATGGGAAACAGAGGACCTTCACCTTTTCCTTTTGGAGGTCAAAGACGACCTCCACCAGGTCAGTTTAAGGGACAGAGAGGAGGCCCTCAGTTTGGAGGGCCAAGAGGTCCAGCCCCAGGTCATTTTGGGGGACCAAGAGGGCCTCACCCAAATCAGTTTGAAGGGCAAAGAGGTCCAGCTCCTAATCATATGCCTGGTCCAAGAGGACTTTTGCCACAGCCATATGAAGAACGGAGGGGGAGCCCACCACCCAGATTTTCCAACCAGAGAGGTCCAGCACCACATCAGTTTGGAGGACCAAGAGGAGGCACACCTCCAATGTTTCCAGAAGAAGATGAACCTCCTTCCAGATTTCACTACCAGGGTCAGTCGCCACAAGGTATGAAACCACCTCCAAGACCACTCCTGGACCTTCCAAGCCATCCACCAACCCACAGAAAAGAGATGTGGGAGGAAGGTGGACCATCTGCACCTCTTTCCAATATGTCTGGACAAGGACCTGAGTCAGAAGGACAGTGGCCTGCATCTGACTTCCGAGAAGGCAAAAATCCTGACTACAGAGGCCAGCCATTTGAAGGGAGACAGAGATATGAGGGAGGAAATAAAGACAAGGGTTTAGATCAGCCAGAGTCTCAACAAGCAGATAATCGCCAAGGTAGAGGCTTTGAGGAAAGACGACGGGATCGGGAGCATGGCAGACCTTGGGAAAGAGACCGTGGCAGAAACTGGAGCAGAGACAGGGACTGGGAGAGACACAGAGACAAGGAATGGGATAAAAATAGAGATAGGAGCCAAAACAAAGATAGAGACAAGGATTCGGAGCGGGGTAAGGACTGGGAAAGAAGCAGAGACCGAGATAGGACAAGAAACAGAGAGAGGGACTCCTACAGAAGACGTGATAGAGAGCGATCGAGAAGCAGAGACAGGGATCGCGACAGAGAGAAAGACAGGGACCGGGATCGAAGCCGGGAAAAGGAAAGGGATCGAGACAGAGATCGAGATCGTGACAGGGAAAGAGGGAAAGATCGCAAAGATAGGAGTAAGAGTAAGGAAATTGGTAAAGAGACGAAGCCAGAAACACCGAAGGAAACTCCGAAACCAGTGGAAACTGAAGCTTCATCTTCCAGCAATCAGTCCTAGAACTGTGACTGATACTTCCCACAAATAATACACTTCTGCAACACAGCAAGGACTGTACATCTGTAAATACTGTATATATTTTCACCTTTTAAAAAATTCTGTTGTAAAACTAGCCTTACCCAATGTACTGACAGATTAGTAATTTTTGAACAACTGTGAATGAAAATAATCAGATAGATGAAAAGCAAGAACATACTGGACTTTCACTTGCTGCATTTTGTGCATAATGTTTTTCTTACAAAGATTCACGTTACCTGTACTGAAATTTTGTTTTTTCTACTTGCATCTTTATCTTAAAGTTTCCATTTACAGTACAGAAATGGAAAAAGTCTAAGAAGAGCATATTGCTTTTTAAGATTATAAAGTTATGTTTTCCAGTAACTTGAATTGTAATTTTATAGGGGAATTTAATCCAGACCTGAGGAGCCATACCTTTACATCTCATTTATGTGATATTTTGGTGTCAAAGTTGTTCCTGCAGCACAGACTAAAAACGTTGGTGTCATGTTTGTTTTACAATGGAAGGGTCGTGTGTTGAGGAAAAGGCTGCAGAAGAACAGTGTTAATAATTACTCGTGACTGATGGAGGATTTGGAAATGGAATGTTATAAGCTTAAAGTGCACTATCTTCCTTTTATATACACATATTTTGGGTCTGGAATCCATCTGTTAAGTGTACAGCAAAGAAACAAGTCATACTTAGTTATTTTTCATGAGGTTTTAAATATCCCATGTTTGCAAACCTGTCATTAAAGAAAATACAAGAGTATCACCTTCCTAACCAGCAAACTTATAAAAGCATCAGACATTTATTTTGAAAATTGGTAAACCAAAGGAAGGAAGAGAATTTGGCAAAATAGGCCACTAAATCTGTTACTTCAATTGAACTGATTTAGTGGAGCATTTTTTGGTTTTGTTTAGGTTTTGCAGAATTTTTCCACAGATTTAAGAAATGTCCCAATTTGATTGAACTTTTCATTATAGAAGTGCTCTTTCATTCTAAAAGGGCTCTTGAAAAATAAATGATACTGTTTTTTTGTTAGACCCTACTTAGGCTGGCAGTGTATATAAAACTCTCCAATGAAAAAGATACAGCTGCATTAAAGTTTAAATTATGGTTGTGCATCATGTTGTGATTGAAGAGGGACATTTTTCATGGTGAAATACATCACATTGCTACTTCTCATGTAGTCCTCAAGCACGTAATTCTAAAGTGTGAATAAAACCCCACTAATTTATTTGAATGTGTAAATTAACTATTGGGTAAATATTTTGGTATTTTGCTAAAATAGATTTGGAAATGTGAAATTAGATTCCTGTAAACATTTTGCATCTCGAGGACTATATTACAGGTAGTGTGTGTGTCACCACAGTCACATTGGTGCATCCTTGAGGTCCTTGTACATCCAGGATTTCCTGGCTGAAATGATCCTCTGTGTCCTGAACCCGAGGGAAAACGGTAACACGCAAAGAAATGGTATTAAATGCAAACATCAACTGCAGTGTAAGATTTTTTTTCTTAATGAGATGTTTCTAATTTAAAGACATACATAAAAGTATGCAAAATGTGTGTTTGTTTAGGTTTACTTGGTAGAAATTTCTGTAAATTGTATTTTATATGGCAAAATATATCACTGTACATTAAAATATGGGACTTCACAGGTTTTTGTTACTGTAAGTAGAATAAACACCTACAGAGAGCTGTTGTCCATTTCTTAAATGTGTATTTGTATATTATTTTCTACATTTTGCTATTGCTCAACGAACCATGAGAGACTGATGGCACGCGGGTTTTGTTTCCTCATAGTTTATTGGCAGATATTTTGCAGGTTGTCACAACCAGCCAATGTTTGATTGTGGGCTATCTAAAAAACAGCCAGAAATCTGTGCTTGTGATTCTTTTCTCAGTTCTAAAGCATCCCCTAATTTGTTTTGAAGTTTTTTTACTTCTGAATCAGGAAGCTTGGAATTTGAAGATTTTTACATCAAAAAATTTGAAGAAAAGAAAAAAGTATTAATTCAGGTCACACCATTTATGAATTTCTTGACTTTACATTTTTATGAAATAGATGTGTGGCTTTTCATCTTCTAGGAGTTTAGGGAATCTGTTTATGATTTAGGAACAGTAAGTCCATCCTCCCAGCTACCAAGTGGCAAAAATTTAAAAAAAAAAAAAATCAATAGCATAGACAGACACCAGTGACTTTGTTAAACCATAGCTTTATGTAGTTAACCATCAGCTGGAGTTGGATTTTGCAGCAGGATTCCTGTGTTCTCCACAGCAGCAGGCGGTAAAAGCCAGGCTGAAACCAACATAACAATTTAACTCAATTTACAGAGACTAAAAATAGTACTGAATGATTGTCCTGCATTGCAGGAAAAACAATTCTCCGGCTTTGTCCAAACTTTTGATGGCTATGAGAGGACTCACTGCTGTGAGCTGTAGTCTGTGTTGGTACTAAGCTAGATTAACTTTCCAGAGAGTACTTTGCTAAATCCTTTTTCTGTAAAAGCCCCTGCAAATCTAGAACAATATAAGCAGAAATATTACTATGTATATAAAAGTGTATAATATTCCAACTGTGACCATTGTGAAGGGGAATGTGCAGGAGGATTTGAGAAGCAGGAAAGTGTGTATTGAGTTCAGCTCAATGCTGAACTAAACTGCTTTTAAAATTTCTGGTTTTGTGCCTAGAGGGAAGTCACGAGTGAGGCTGTCGGACTTTGGCTGTACCTCACGGAAACGTCTGTGCACGGCAATGTCTGTGCACACTGCTTTGGGATGTTTTTCCTGTCAATTACCCATCCCGGCCCTTGGCGGGATGCGCTGGGAACTATCGCTGCCTCCGATCGGGCTCTCCCTGCGGGATTCGGGGTTGGAATGGCCCCAGGGCCCCTCGTGGGGAATGTCAAGGGATTCCTGTTAATCCCGCTGGTTGTTTTGCTTCCTCCTTCTCGCCCGAGCGGTGCTTTTAGCCTCTCCGTGCGGTTGGTGCAGCCGGCGCAGTCCCCTCACGGCAGCACAGCCGCGGCCGTTGCTCTCTGTGAGCTTCCCGTCAGTGACAAAGCCCACTAACAGCGCTTAGCCTTAGCCTAAGCAGTCGATAGGCTCCATCAGTTTTAATTTGGGTTAAGAGCGTGTGCCGAACCGCAACTCAGCTCGAACCGTAACCCGCAGTACTCTGCACACACCCGCTGCAGCCCGGGCTCGGTGCGGGTCAGTTTCAGCGCTGAGGGCGGCAGGGGCGGGGCCAGCTCCGCCTGAGGGCGGGCAGGGCGGGGCGGGGCGGGGCGGGGCGCGCGCGGCCGTTGGCGGCGGTTACGCGCGGCCGTTGGCGGCGGCGCGCGGCGCGCTCGGGCAGCGCTCGGCCGGGCTGAGGGCCCGCGCGTCCTCTCCCGCCCCCGCCCCGCCCGGCACTGCCCGCCCCGGCTCCCCACGGCTGCCCCCGGCCGCGGCGGCCCCGCTCCCGCCCGCCCGGCCTGCCCCCTCGCCGCCCGGGCGCTGTGTCAGGGGGTGCCAGGCCGCAGAGTGCCCGCAGGCTCCCCGCCGAGGCCGGGGCGGGGACAGGTGAAGGCCGTTTGTCGTGAGCAGCTGTGCTGGAGGGGGAGGGAGGGTCTCACCCGGGGAGGGAGACATGGTCAGGGTGTCAGGTACCCCGCCAGCGGCAGCTTGGTCCCCGCTCCGTTACCTCGCCAATCAGTGTTAAGTGCGATTTTTTCCGCCTTTGGGTTTTTTAATGGATAGTACTGACAATTGTTGAAGGTTTAATGGTTTTCTGTTGAAAGGGACAGTGGTAACTGATTAGGTTTGCTGTAGCCATGTCAGGATCAGCCCCCGAGGAGCCTCAGACCATTCCTCAGAGCCCAGCTAGTGCTCCTGACCCCGCTCCCGTTGCTGTCGGACCTGCAGGCTCAAGTGACAGTTCCTTTGGTGAGCAAAACCTTGGCTTCGCCACCCCCGAGGCCAGCCTGGTGGAGATGATGGACATTGAGTACACCCAGCTGCAGCACATACTTTGCTCGCACACGGAGGCGCAGAGTAGCGAAGGTGAAGTGGAAGCCAGGCTCAGCGCTTTCTCCTCGCCTGGCCCCTCTGCAGACCCCCCTCTGCAGCAGCCCTCCCCCAGCACCAGTCAGGACGGGGGCTCATCCAACAGCTCTGGGAACCAGTCGGTGTGCCCAGTTACCTGTCAGTCAGGGTTGCCTTGTGACAGCTACTGGCCGAGTTCTAACCCGCACCTGGGCTATGCTGACCTGCAGGAGCTCAGGATGATGTTACTTAGCGAGTCCAACCTCCCCGTGAGCCAAAGAGAGAAAGCGCCCAGCAGTAGCTCTGCAGAAGTCTCGGGATGCAGTGTAGTAAAAGCTAAACAGGGTGAAAATTTCTTGGGGGAGAATAAGGAAAACATATTTGTTGAAAATTCGGCACTGGCACCAGAGGTTAGATCTAAACCTGCAGTAAGAGCTCGGTTGGAAGACAGATTCAACAGCAGCCCGACAGAAAACCCCAGATGTCAAGAACCCCAAGAATCTGGAGTAACTCTTAACAAGTGTGTTGCAATTACTTCTAGTTTATGTTGTTAAACTATGTATCATGTAGTTCAAAAGTGATTTGCTAAGTGAAACCTAAGAATAGTGCTTTTTTTAATACATGAGAAGGATGGGTTGGGCTTTGTTAAACTTTTTTTTTGCCATCAAACCTGTGACTCCACTGAGCTCAACTTAGGCCCCTCTGTTTATTGCATAAATGGTACAGCATGGAGTTCCAAAATTAATTGCTTTACAGCTTTATTCTTGATAATATGAACTGTAAATAAAGGCAAGAGAACATTACCTAGTTTTAATATGCAGCTTGCTAACAGCAAAGTAGACTTTTTATCATAATAATAATAATAATTGATTCGGGTTATAATGTGGAGGCCTGACTATGGAGAAAACTTTGAGCAAAAGTATTGTTTTACAACCTAACCCTGTACCTATCTTAGTGTGCTGACAAAATGTTTTATTGAGGTGTGAAGCAACTTGTTACTGCACAGAATAAAATACCTCCTCGGCTGATTTTCCTTTTCTTTTCTTTATTTGGTCCCTGAAGTGGGCAATATGGCAATAACAATGATTTCTGTTTACAGTAAATGAAAGTGGTTTTTTTGGTGATAGTTTCTAGAATATTTGTAGCTGTACTTTTTTTTTTCCTGCGCTCGTTTTCAATCAGTCAGCCTGGAATGTTTTCTGTGTTTGTTTGTTTTTGTTTAAAGTTTAGTGACATTGATCCGCCAGCCCTCAGAAGTGGTGGGTGTTCCTCTTCACCAGCAAGGGAACAGGTGTGCTGCACTAGGGAAAAATAAAGCTGCACCTGCCACACATTCCTTACCATTTACTTACCCGTTCTTTACCATGAATGCATGTTCTGCTGCTGGAAGTGCTAATCCTTCCCAAGCACAGGTAACTCTCCTCTGCCATTTTCCAATGCTGATAGTATTAACTCCTTAGGTGTAGTAGAGTTCTGAAGGTTTGTTGTAAAATGTGGTTGGATTTGAAAAGGGATGATCAGAATGATCTGTAATGCAATTTATTTATTAATCTTTTAGATATATTTAAGTCAGTTGTGTGACATTTGTAATTACCTGCATCCCAGGAATGAGCAGTAGGCCATGAGATTTCTTTTTTTCTAGTTTATCAGTTTTTCATCTGTGCAAGACAAGAAGGAGACACTTAGTACCATTTTCTATAGTTCCTTTCTTTCTGATTCGTTTTGATGAAAAGATACTTCCCCCTCCACAACTTGCAGTAACCTCTGAAGGAAAAGTGATAGAATGGCACTGAGAAATGTCAGAGGTACCCCAAAATTCATCATTCTGTCAAAATCCCATGCTTGTGTGTATTTGGGATTTATTCTGCCTGAAGAAGTAACTTAAGAAGTTAACAGAAAGATATCAAAATAGGGGTTTTTTTGATGTATATAATGCTAAAAGTATTTATTTTTTTATCTTTTTTTTTTTGTTTCCACAGACCTGTGGAACATCTTGCACTATTTTGGAAGCTGCCAAACATCAAGACCTTGGAATACCCAAGACATTCCCTTTTCTCTATCAGGAGGTTGAATCTACAAAACAGACAGTAGGTGCTATAAATAAAGCTTTGCCTGAGGAAGTTTGGATTAAAGTTGGAGGTAAACCGTTTATCTTCTTTTCGCTTGCTTTTCCCTTGGTCTTCAAATTAACTTTTTCTGATTTTGTGTCTTTTCTGGAATTAATATGATCTTAGTGAATGTGGGTGGTGAGGTTTTTATGGCAGAGATGCTCTATAGGCAACATGGGACTAGATTTCTCCAAGAAAGTTCAACACCTATGAGTTTAATTATGCTTTCAAAATTGTTTAGCACCTCTGGCTTGAAATGAGGAGACTTGAGGTTACAAAGTACCTTTGGGCCTTGGGTCAGCAACTGATTTCTTTAGAATCATAGAATCATTAAGGTTGGAAAAGACCTTCAAGATCATCAAATCCAACCTTTCACTGAACACCACCAAACCCTGTGGCAGAGAGGTACATTCTTTGACCCTAAAGCTGATGCAGCAGATGCACTCAGTATCAAACTGAAGGACATTTGAAGGGCTGCCTCAAGTGCTCCCCAAGGGCAGGCATGATCTCAGTGGGCTCTCTGAGAAAATAGAAGCTGTGTGGATTTTGGAATAGCAAGCAGTTCCTTAGGCCTTCAGGACATGTCTTGCTGTAAGAATCAATGTAGGTTGGCAGTAAAGCTTATTCCACATAAATAAAGCCCAAAAAGCTTTCCGTGATCACTATTTTCAGATTATTGGGAGAGTAATAAATTGGTTGTCCTTTTCATCTTTGTTTTTCCAACAAGACACCTTATGCAAGCAAGCCATAAACAGAAGTTGCAGCCGAATCAATCTGTTGGATCCGAACATGGATCGCAAACCTCTCGGTGAAATCCGGAACGCCCGGGACAACAACCAGAGCACTGCAGCTGCCCAGGGCCCCTGGCAGTCAGCACAGCCCAGCTCCAGTGTGCAGGTACAAAGTGGTTCCCAGGATGGAAGCGCCCAGAGAAGGGAAAGGCACAACCGCCTGGAGAGAGACAGAAGGTAATTCTGGGAGCAGGGGTCATGAAACACCTCTTGAAGCCTGAAATACTCATACTGCAATACTCTGATTATCAAGAGTAAATGTAAATGTGACGTATTTTGTGTTAGCTCCAAGAAAAAGCAGTGCAGGAGGTGAGGGTGTGGTGTTTGTTAGAGGAAAAATATATGTATGTTTCATTGTGGTTGTCTTTGTGGTTTTACTCTGTAAACAAACAAAATGGTTTTCAAAACATTTCATCCATTCTGTAAAGATAAGGTGGCTTGTGTGTAGTACAGCTAATACACAAAGCTTGTAGCAAACAAAAAGCAGTCCCCAAAGTCCATGCCTGGTAGTACATGTGAGTTGTCTTTCTCTTTTCTTAATTTTCCCCTCCCCTCTGGCCCGTGGTTGATAACCTTGGGTGTTTGCAGGCGCAGGATCCGGGTTTGTTGTGATGAGCTCAATCTCCTGGTTCCTTTCTGCACCATTGACACTGACAAGGCAACAACTTTGCAGTGGACAACTGCATTCCTCAAGTACATTCAGGAAAGGCACGGCGACTCCCTGAAGCAGGTTTGAAATCTGATTTCATTTTTGGTCTTGATAAAAATGGGAAATGTTTTAAAGTTGTTATAATGTAGGTGATAGCTGAGATGCAAAGCTTCTGCTTGATGTTGTTTGTGAAGGACCCACCATATCCTTGAACCTTCCTTTAATTTTTTTTTTGGTTTGGTTTTGTTCTCTAGTGAGAAATGACAGGCTATCCTCAGTTGGTGTTTTCAAATCAGATTTTAAAATACATTTTTTTATCATGCTCAATTCCTGAGCATGATCCTAGTTGGACAATAATATAAAATTAAGGTAGTCTTCAATAATTTTCCCTCCTTAGTTTTCTCTATTTTCTACCTCCTTCACAGTCTTCTGGGTAGTTTTCATGGACTTTTAGTTCAGAGAGGGGGATCACAGCTACATGCCCACTCTATATAGAGTGGGTGGGCAGAGTTAAAGGGTTACATGCCCTAAAAGCAGCTCTCATTCTCCCCACCAGCAGTTGCAGCTCCAGAGTAATTCTGGCTCTGCCAGGAATTTTAAGGAGAGTGTGTATTGGTCCTCAGCATTTCCTATTGAAGGCACTAATGAAACAAAAGCATCCATCTCAAGTAAATGTCTACATTACATATAACATTTCTTTTTTGCATTTTGATTTTTTTTTAGGAATTTGAGACTGTGTTCTGTGGTAAAACAGGCAGGAGGTTAAAAATAGGAAGACCAGACTCGTGTGTAATGTGCCCAGCACAGGAAAACCGCACGGCTATGGAGACCAAATAGTCTGACCTGCCCACCTTGAACTGTGTGACAATAGTCCAAACTGGGTTTTATTCTTTCCATTTACGTGCTGAATAGGAATTTGAAAGTGTAACTTGTAAATATGTATAAATAGAGTTTTAAAGGAAACATTCTTTATTGCAAATGGAAATGGAAGTTAACTACCAGCAATGGGAATCAGTGCCCTGTTCAAGGGGCTTTGGGACCAGAAGCTACAGGAAAATGTAATGACTAAGTATTTTTACCCTTTAGTAATACAAAATGTGCTTGTCATCCTGCTTTGGGGTCTTATTTAATTGTTTGCTTTTACTTTCTTTTGTAAAGATGATGCAACACAGTTAGGAAGAGCTGTAGAACATCCATCTGCCTGTTAGTTCAATGGCTAGATGCAAACTCATTCTTCCAGTTTAAAGGAAACTAAAGTTAGCATATTATAATGCCCATTTTTCCATTTAAAATGTAAATATTATATTGGTTACTTGGATAAGTGCATAGTTTCTAAACTGTGCATATTATGAATTTTCCATTTGCACACATATTTAACCTAATTAGCCCCAAAGAGTAGTGCAATGGTGTTGGTATTTTTAAATTCAGTACTATTTTTAATGTCTGCCACACAATTGTCCAACAGGTTCTTGTGTTGTTACTTTAGACTAAAAGTGGCATAAACAGTAGATATTTAAATGTAAAAACTATTTTTATATTTAAAGAGAAATATGATGCTTCGTTCATAGGCTTTGGCATATAGGACAGAAATAGAACTGTGTGTGAGCCGAGAATGGTTTTATTAATTTTTAAAAATAGATGATGCTAGCAAGTTTTAAAGTGTAAAAAGTTCTACCAAAATTAATACTGGTTTAAATCACGGGTAAGAACAATTGTGCAGCAATTTATATCCAAACAATCCTAGTAAAACCAGTTCTGGAAAATGGACTTTAGCCAAGCTAATTTGATTTGTATAATGACACTTACAACATCACAAAGAAAAGGTTAGAAAAAATCTCCTTTTATTTTTACAACAGTTCATACAGGTGGTTTTGGCTGGACTTTAAAAGAGCATCCTTTCTTAGGTGGGCTTCCATCACAATTACTGTGCAAATAGCTTCAGTAGAGGTCATGAAAATGCTGTTACTTCATTTCCTTTATTATCAAATGGAAATATACAAAAATTCTTCCCTGGAAATTAAAATATTTACATTACTCCTTTTGCAGAATTTGGTTGCAAGAGGATTACTGTTTACTAGTCTTGGCAAATATTTGAGGTGCAATGTGAAAACTTCTAACTGCCAGCACGGACTTCAGCAATGGTCATTCCTTAGGCCAGAAGGTTCAGATGTTAAAATACAGAATACTGAAATGCCTGATTTCCACTGATGGAAGAGGCAGCTCGGTGCCTGAGTGCCTTAACAACATGTCTGAGTGCACAAACCTGCAGGACTGAAGTCAGTTGGAGCAACACCAAGGAATTCAAATGGAAAAACTCAAACTTTCTTAGCAAAAAGTCGTGATCTTTAGTACATGGGGGGTGATGGTGAAAAGGAGCACTGCTTCCTCTTGCAGGTCTCTTGAGCAAAGGGAGGAATGAAAGGTGAGGTTGTTTAGCAGTAAAAATTCTGGAAAATAATTGGGGGGAGGAAAAGATAGTCATAAAGCATCTTTTAATTAAAGTTTTCATCTGATGCTTTCTTTTTCATAGAACTGTGTCAAAGTCTCCACTTAATAGAATAGAAGGAGCATCTGTCCTTTTAGCACTAGAAGGATTCTGTTTTCTTACAATGCACTGTTTATTTAAATATTCAGTCACTTCTTCACTTCTTGTACTGTTGGTTTATGATTTTTTGGAAGTTGATGCTGCAACAGCTCCCATGCAAGCCGACGTGTCACATATTCCTGGAGTTCCCTGAGCCCCGACAGTCCCAGGAGTCCCAGGATCCCCTGGCAGCCCGGGTTCACCCTGAGCACCATCACGGCCATTTTTAGTAATTCCAGGCACACCAGGTGGTCCTAAACGAGAGAGGGGAAAAGATTACATGAGATATTGCCATCTCTTCTTTTTTAATAGCTGTATATATGTGTTGCTTTTAGAGATCTTAATATACTTTGGGTGTCTGTACATCACACTTGTTATGGCCTGTTGAGTACAAGGTGTTTTCAATAAATTTACCCTGAATCTGGAGTATGTGCTTTGGATTTTTTTATCCCTAATCTGGTCAAGGGACATTTTGTCTGTGTGAGCTTACATTTTATTAACATGGATTAATGAAATTATTTTATGGAAGATTCTGAGAAAACCGGGTATAAATATTATAACATTTTATGGTATAAATTCTGTGGAAGAATTTAAGATAACATGGTTATAAATATTCTGGGTTTATGAAATTCTATCAATGCAGAGCCTGCTCTTAGTGCCTGTATCTTATTCATTGTACAGGTGTAATCCCAATTAGAAAAGCTGCTTTAATGGGTGAGCAAAATAAAGACTATTCTTCCAAGTTTTTAATAAAAATTAATTTGCATTAATTAAACTTGAATCTTTTAATAAAGAAATCCATCAGGAAGCAGACACCAACCTTTCCCTTATTCTGGAGCCAGAGCCTCAGAGTTGTCACACACCTTTAAATTAGTGCTGAGAGCCTATTGCCACCAACACACAGAGCTGTCCCTCCTCAGCCTTTAGTGATGCAGCATTAAATGATTTCCCCACACTTACCTTGAAGTCCTTGATCACCATCAGGCCCATCGATACCTTGGCCAACAGGTCCTTTATCTCCCTTCTCACCAGTGTCACCTTTAATCAGAAACACAATTTCCACAGTGAGCTGTGCACTGCAGCCTCAGCCAAGGACAAGAGAAGATAAAAACCCTCTGGATGTTGCAAGGATCTTTGCTTACAAGGCATCCCTAAAGATGCTGAACTCCCTTTAGAACTCCAAGGTTTGATCTCTTCTCCCCAGTGCTGAATTCAGCACAAGTTTGCAATTTATTTCAGTGGGTGTAAGAGAGAAGCAAACTGTTTGAGTCTCAACTCACCTCTGGGTCCAGGATCACCCAGCTCTCCTGTTGGCCCTCTGTATCCAGGGGGTCCACGAGGACCAGGATGCCCAACACTTCCCGTGGTTCCAGGAGGCCCTGGGGGCCCAGCTGGCCCAGGCCGTCCTGTCATCCCAGGAGCCAAGGGCTTTCTCAGGTTAGCAGCCAGCTGTGCAATTTGCTCTGAAAAACACAATTAAAACACACTAAAAAAATGTTCAACATTTGCACTCCTCGCTTGGGCAGGTTTTCCTGCCACTGCTCCTGGCAGAAGGAAACATCAAATCTGGCCTTTCAGCTCACCTGTAGCTTTTTAGGTTTTTTTAACATTTTTACAGAGGGAAATTTTAATCATAAATCTGCAGGGTTTTAAGCTGTTGATTACTCCTGTTTCCAAAACCACATTAAAAGATGTCAACTATTCTAACAATTGACAAATAATTCAAACAAGCTTTCTGAAGCAAACTTTCAGAGTTTAACCTCACTGCAAATAGAGAATGTAACTTCCAAATGCAAAACAGTCACTTTGGAGGAAGAAGGACACTCTGAGGAAATGAGTTGCACTGAGCAGAGGAGAGGGGAGGTGAAGTTCAGAATGACACAGGTTAGGGCAGGAGGTCTCACTGCCAGATCCTTCTGTCACAGCTGCTTTCAGTGCACTTTGTCTGTTCCCATGATGAATCATCTAAAAATACTAATTTTAGAACACTAAAAGACATTCCAACAAGGTGACCTCCTGAATAATTTCCTTACATTAAAGGTCAATGTATTTTTTTCATATCAAGACAGAAAATTATCAGATCTCAGAAACTGTCATATTCAGGATCGACTCATCTGGTAATTAAAGTCAGTTTTCTCTCCATTACTCACCATTTATCATTTCCCCACAGAGTTCTCTGATATGTTGTTCACTGGCCTCTTTGCCCTGCAATTAACAGAAGAATTTGTTGTTATACAAACTCCCTTATCAATAACCATCGCTGGCAGAAGCTTCAGGACACAAAACACATTTCCAGGAGCTCGGGAAGCAGCACAGGGTCCTGCATGAAGAGCAGAGGGTTCTTCCCCCTCTTCAAAAGGTGACAGCTTCCCTTCAGAACTCTGCTGTACTAATAGCAGAGATTAATTTTAATGTTAGGCCAGATATTTAATCTGGGGTTTGTTTGGCCTTATTTTTGCCTGCTGAACTGCAGGACCTTATTTTTTGGACAGCATCCAAACCCCACAATCCATTTATTCTCTTCACAGGCTCCCTGGCTGTGCCACAGAAGCAGCAGACACTTACAGGAGGTCCAGGTTTTCCTGTGATGCCAGGGACACCCCTCTCCCCCTGGTGACCCATGGGTCCTGGGTGTCCTGGGATCCCTGGGGCTCCAGCTGTCCCGTTAGGTCCTTGCACACCTTTTGGACCAAGTTCTCCTCTTTTTCCTGGCTGCAGTGAAGAATAAAAAAAAAAAAACAAAAACCACTTAAAATGGAAGACATGGTCCGTTCTTTTCTCCTGAGGGTTAGTTAAGACTTCCTTCAGATTTTCTGAATGGATTTAGATGATCATATAAATTTCTTACATCCTAAGGGTGTTTTTACATATATAGGTCAGGATAAGAGGAGCCCTTGCTGCAGCAAAATTATGAAACACATTTTGATATGTTGAATGCCACAACCCCCCATTTTTCTTATAGATTTTCTAGCGTAACTGTGAGGAAAGCTTACTTCTAGGGAATGACACCCGAGCAGAGTTTACCATATGGTTATAAAGATGCAACAGTCATGTTTACTCCTAAATCCTTTGAGGCATGACCCCCCAGTGTCTGACACTTACCTCTCCTTTTTGGCCAGGGGGACCAAAGGGACCCTGTCAGAAAGAAAAGGGAAATAAGAAAGAGTGATTCGTTCAGAAAATGCACATCTGAACCCAAATCTCCCAAGCTGCTGTGATGTGAGCAAGGCTTGGGTTGCCTTCTTTTCACAGCAGGGTTGGAGATCTTGGGTGATTAATTCTGACTGACCATAATGATCCATGGCTTTTTTCTGGTTTTTTTTTTTCTTCTGTTATTTGAAGAGTAAGTTCTACTGAATTTAAGGACACCTACCAGCTCTCCTTTGTCACCTGGGAGGCCATCTGCTCCAGCCATGCCCTGAGAGAGAGAGAGCAGAGTTAACACTGAACCTACTGCTGACAGCAAGGATCACCCTGAGGCTTGGATAACCCGAGGGAGATGGGAGCTCTCAGCAGCTCCAGCAAGAGGAAGTTAAGTTCTCCTCCCAAAGCTGAGCTCCACAGTAGCTGTTCCCCTGCTGATGAGGACATGGGTGGCAACAGGCAGCTGGCATGAGGAGTGGGTGTCCTTTGGGACAAGCTGGGACGTGGCTGAAAGGCTGAATTCACACAGATCAGAGCCTTGATGGGTTGGTTGTGAAAGACACCACAGGCTGGCATTGGTGTACCTCAAGCTGGGAATCTAAATGTTAGCTCCCCTTGCTCTGTGTGTCACAGAAAACGTGGCTTTGCAGCCACAGCCAAACACTGAGTGTCCATGGCTGCCTGAGGACAACAGCATCATCCACCCTCAAACTGCAGTGATCATCACTTGGGGAGGAACATCCCTCTCCTCTCAGTCCGGGGACAGGAGTGCAATAGTGCCTAAAGCTCTGGGGACATCATTGTGACAGCCAGGCCAGGGAGCAGCAATTTGCTCATCACCTGGGCAACCTGAGCATGGCTGGGGTGACAAACCAATCCCTGCAATCCCTGCCCTGCCCAAGGCAGAGCTGCCTCATCCCACAGCAGGTAATGAGCATCCTCATGGTGACTCCATGGCTTCCCAGAGGAAGTTATCCCAAGACAAACAGAGATCAGGTTTGTCAACAAAAGAGATCAGGTTTGTCAACCTAGCAACAAAACAGAGACCTCACTGACACTGGTAAACCAAACCTAGTAAGCAATGGTTATTAGGAAAGCCTCTTTTTCTGCAAAAACACACTCATGCATTAATGAAAGCCATATATTTGAAAAAAAACTGGCCCAAAAGCTCATTGCTGAGATTAAACCAATCATGGAAGTTGAGCAGGAAAAAAGTAAAAGATTAAACAAGTTCATTAGTGTGCCAAGCTTCGAGGTTAGGATGAACAATCCTTCATCAGGCACATGAAGCTGAGGAAAATCTGCACTTCTAAACTTCACTTGGGAGGAATTTGATGTGATCCTGCACAGATCCTTGTGGCTACAAAACACACAGCAAGAGCCTGGTGCTTGTATCACAGCCTGTTCACGAGTCTCCATTAGAGCAGACAACATCTGTGCCAATGCAGGGAAAGCTGGACCAAAGAGGGTTTTGTATTTTTTATATGCTGCAGGATATTTTCATTTGTGGAAGAGAAAGCTATTTCTGTCAAAGATTGACAACAGTATGAAAGTTATCACTTACCTGGTTCCCTTTGGGACCAGGAACACCAATAGGACCCTGAAAATAAGTAAGAGAAAGAAGTCAAATGAGCTCAAA
The DNA here is from genome assembly GCF_008360975.1 of Lichenostomus cassidix. Lineage (NCBI taxonomy): Eukaryota > Metazoa > Chordata > Aves > Passeriformes > Meliphagidae > Lichenostomus > Lichenostomus cassidix. The sequence continues at coordinate 5,302,311 of NC_139500.1, read as the reverse complement.
CTGTTATTTTCCTGTGAATTCCTGGTGTGGTCAGAATCTCACTCAGCAAGGGGTCAGGAATCAGTCTCCCAACTGCCAAGAGAGTATAAATCTCATTCACACTTCCTAGAAATAAGAAGGGATTTAAGCATTCCTGCTGTCTCTGTGACACTCTCCACAGTCCCTGGTCTGTGTTGTAGGATAATTTCTTAGCCTTTGATGTGAGGAGGAGGTTGGATTTACTTGTGGTATAAAACAGACAAGAATATTTTCATACCACAAGGGCAAAAAGTCAAGATGTTTTTCAAGGCTTTATTAGTCTGTAAATTTTTCTGGATTTAGAATTAGGGGCTCCTGATTTAAAGATTAATGGAACAACATGGCCATAGGAATAAAATACATTTAGATGATGAACTGATTATCAGCCCAGGAATAATCCAGGCAATTTGAAAAGTCCTTCCATCTTTATCTACCTGACATTCACAGAGAGGACATGAGATATTTTCAGCCCTATTTGTGATTTTTCTGCTCCACAGAGCAGAGCCAGAAGGAGTTCAGGAGAATCCCAGATTTTTTTCTCTACTGCAAAATCTACATGTGAAATTCAACCATTTTACCCTTCAAGCAGGATTTCTACAGCACTTTCCTCAATCTACAAACTGATCTTTTTTATTAACTAGATGTAGAGATGGCTCAGCAGAACAGAATCTTCAAGGAGGACATTCACACAGAGCAAGGACATGTTATTTTGCTCAAGTCAAGCACTAAGCTAAAAAGAGATTTCTATTAATGAAAAATAACAGAAAAACAGACAATAGAATGAAGAAATGCAAGGATGGCTACAACTATTTATAACACCCATTTGATGTCTGCTGATGGCAAAAGCAATATACTCCTTTCTGAACATTTTCATCTAAATTTATACCTCTGACTTCACAGAGTCTCAAGGCTCCCTGAGAGTTTATGGCAATAAAACACAGTTCAGTCACCAAAGACCAAGTCCTGCAAGGATTATTCCCTTAAAGACAAGCTTAGCCCAGAGGATTTTAATTCAAAACTGTGATTCACTGCAGTGGTAATTCCTAGCAGCAGGCACAAGTGAGAGGATTTTAGGACTGCCAGTCCCATGTCTTCACCTAAGTTTCATCTGATCAGTTGAACAAAACTCATGTTTTTGGCCAAATATTTAGTGCTACCAGTAGAGAGCTGAGAGAGGTATTGTCCCAATTGGCTGCTGGCTTCCAGAATCCTCAGGAATTTGATCACAATAAAAATCCTTTGGAAAAATATTCATCTGTTGCTGCCTCAGTCAGCAATAACAGTCAGATCCTTCCCCTCCCCATATCTCACTCCAGCAAGATGGTTGATATATTTTATCTCAATGCTATTTTATATCTTACAGTCAAATGCACTAAACCACTCGTATTTTTCATGCCAGCAAACACACACAGTGAAATGCTGGTTTATATTCCTGGCCACAGTCAGTCCAAGGACTGTGAAAAAGCCTGTCAGTACCTGTTAGCTCAGGCATGAAGGGAATTTTCTTTTTTTTTTTTTTTCACAGAAAAGCCTCAATTGATTTCAGGAGAGTTTGACGAGTTGGCTGCAGCTGGGATGGTGTAATTGCATTGATCTGAGTGTGCAGTTCTCCTCTTTATCCTTGTCAGGAGCAGCAGTGAAGCAATCCCAGGGCAGATATTGGGGTTTTTGTGTGTCCCCAGCAGCTGCCACCACCCCCAGCAGCACAGGCTGCTTGTTCAGGCTATAAAAACACAATCTGGGGGTTTGGGACCAACCAGCACCACCACCATGGCCAGCACCAAACCATGTCCTCAGATGTCACATCCACACTTTGTCTGAACACTTCCAGGGATGGTGACTCCAGCACTTCCATGGGCAGCCTGCTCCAATGCTCTACAACCCTTCCTGTGGAAAAAATTCCTAATTTCTAATCTAAACCTCCCTGCTGCAGCTTGAGGCTGTTTCCTCTCATTCTGAGCAATCAACAGTCACATCTTAGAGTAACCACACTGAACTTCAGAGCCAGAAATAAAACCCAGATTATTTTTTATTGCTTTAAGCATAACGTTTTTTCTCTCTCTGCTCAGAGCAGCTCCCTGGGCACTCCATGCAGAGGCCTCTTCCCCTCTGAATGTACATTTTCCACCACAGCAAAGCCCTGAATGCAGTCAAGAGCCCCAGAGCTCCACAATAACCCTCCTGTTTCACACTTCCAGCTCACAGTCCCTCCAAGAGGCTTTTTTAAACCTGCCTGGAGCCAGCACAGAAGGGCCATTGTGGAACCCCTGTGGTTCTGCTGCATTTGCTTTCACAGAAACTTCACCTCATAGCTGGGGAGGAGGGAGCTGGTGAACACACAGCTCCTGTTCTCCTGCAAGCCCCCAGCAAATGCTGCTCACTTTGCCCTGCTGGCTGCTTCTAAATGAGAATAAATTCATTTAAATAAAAGATCATATTTATTGTGAGGTGGGATGGCCAGGTGTGCTGCTGTTCAGAAAGAAAAGTAACTGATAAAACTGTAATTGAAAAAACCCCAGAAAGTCTAATCAAGCATCTGAGTAACAAAAAGGCATGAATCAGTTAGTTCTCCTGTGCTCCTGGGCAGTGAGGCTTTGGTGGAATCAACATGCAGAGCAGGGAAAAATCCCAAACTCTCTGTTCTGGCTAGGATAGGACCTGGAAGTCTCTTTTAAACAATCCTCCCTGTTGGAAAGCAGTGGGAGTTTCTGAAGTGAAACACAAGCCAGGAACAGAAGGGACAAGATACACAAATCCTGCTCCCTGCCACAGGGAGCTGGGACACTCCATGCACATCAGCCACACCAAGTTTGGGCCCTGCTATCCTCTAAATCCACATCTCAAGCAGGAATTATTCCCAGGGGTTTTGTCCTTACCCTGTCACCTGTCTCTCCACGGATTCCAGTCGGGCCAGGAAGGCCAGGCTCACCACTGGCACCTTTGGGCCCCTGTTGGGAAAACAACAAAAAACAAGTTGCAGCTTGACAGTGCCAATCCTGCACTCTTCAACACCCTGAGAGTGATCAGACCCCATAATGTGTTCAGAAAGGTTGTTTGTCTTGGTTGATCTCTCTCCCTTTTCCCCCAGGACCTGGGGACCTCTTGTGTTGGTTGGTTCAGCTCATTCCAGCTTCTCTCCTGCTCCTCTGAGGTCAGGAACATGCCAAGGTGCTCCAGACTTTGGCCTGGGTCCTTCATTAATAACCTCTTATAATTAATAGACCTTCAACATGTGTGATCCCACCAAGTGATGTCCTCAGCCAGTGTCAGGGGGAGTGGAGAGGAGAGGGAAAACTCTCTTGGAGAAGGGAGGGAGAAATATTGGGGTCCCCAGTGCAGCAAAAGAGAGGAGTTCACTGGAGAAATACAGGCTGGGAGTGGTCCAGATCAAGGAAAAACTGAGGTGTTCTTACAAAGGTCAAACTCCAAAAATCATATAACACTTTGGGTTGGAAGGGAACTTAAAATTCAGCTCATTCCAACCCTCTGTCAGGGGCAGGGACACCTTCCACCACACCAGGGTGGTCAGAGCCCCATCCAGGCTGGCTTTGGACATTTCCAGGGATGGAGCAGCCAGTTTCCTGGGCAGCCTGTGCCAGAGAACAGCCTCAAAACTCAATCCCTCCCTTTGCAAACAAACACTGAACATAAATCGTTCCTGCAGGCAGCTTATCTGGCCTTGTGCTCTTTCTCCTGTGGTGCTGAAGGTGTCACAGTGGTTGTGGCAATGGAAAGACATTTCTGCCTGTCCCTCTCTCCATCACCCAGCTGCCTGGCCAGAGGTTTGCAGAGAACTCTGACCTGCCAGAACATAATTGCCCCTCTCAGCACTGACCTGGAAACCTCGGACACCTCGGGCTCCTATGGGGCCTTGGAGGCCAAGTGGTCCCTGGAAAGAGAAAAATCAGCTTTGGTAAGAGAAAACTGAGTCACTTGTGTCATTAAAGTGGCAGAGAGGGAAGGTGTAGCTCTGTGCTGCAGTGCTTTGCCCCATGGCACTGCTCTGATGAACCACTGCAAAGTGGTGTTTGGTGTTTGCTGAGCTTTGGAAATGGCATTGGTATTGACAGAGAGGTTTATTTGTACAATCAATGCTCAAGAACACACCATACTCATCAGTAGTAAACATCAAGGACAGCAAAAAGAGGCAGCAATGATGGAGCACAGACAACATTCATTAGAAAGATCTGCTATCCCAATATTATGCTTTTAACTGATTGCAAGAAAAGGCTGCAAAACATGTGCTGCAGGTCCTTGGTGATGAAAAATGGCAATTGCACCCATTTGCTTGGACATCCTTGGTTCCAGCAATATAGAAAAAGCAGTTTGTGCTGCCAGAGCAGAGGCTTTTAAGAGCTCACCAGACAGAACAGGAGCCTTACCATTAGGAGTCTCTATTGCTTTCTCCTGAGAAAAATCACATATCCAATAAAGAAATGGATGGGAAAAAAAAAACCTAAGTAATTTAAGCATTTAAATCTCATTTTGTAAACTGTCTTCTTGAAATAGATGCCTTCAGCAAGCTTCTGTCACAAGGCAAGGCTGCAGCTTTGGCTCCTTTCACTGCCAGCCCTGCTGGGTGGAACATTCAGGGACACAAATAAACCTCAAACTGGCCACTGAAATAAAGCAGCATCTTCTTCAGAAAGCTGGACAGCTGCTCAGGTATTTTTGTGGTTATTGTTTCCACTTCTGCCTTTTGCTTGTAATTCAGCAAGGAACTTTGAGAGTTATAAACTCTAGGGGAGTTGAGTTAAATTGCATCAGAAATGACTCTGCTGTGCTGATGCCTTTAAATGTGGTGGGGCCTGGAGGGACCTGACAGGCTCTGAGAAACCCTTGGTACTCAGAGCTAAAAAAACCCAAATTGTTTTGAGCCAAACAGCCTTAACACCAGAAAAATCCTGCAACTTAGCACAGCCCAGCCTTAACTAACAAATTATGATTCTAATAAAACAAATCAGGAATGAGAAGCCCATTAGACATAACCATGGATTCTGCACCCCTGTCAAAACTCTGCACCAACACAATCAGCTCAACTGCTTTTGCTTTTTGGGTGTAATAATGTGGTACCTTTTGTGAGGCCAGCTACTCTGATGAAAAATTGCAGACATAAAAGCAAACGTTATTAATACAGTTTATTTCTAAAGCTGATTTCCCTCTCCTTGGAAGCTTAAGCAGCAGCTGCTCACAAACAATAAATCACACAGTTCAATTTCTTCCAAGTGGCACGTACCAGAAATCATATTAGACTTGCTGTAGGCTCCTGGATTTCAAAATGAGATTAAGATGGGGAAAAAAAAAAAAAAGAAAAGAAAGCCCAAAAAAACCACGAGAAGATCAGATCCAGACTCAGCAGCAGCAGTAGCTGGGGAGTGACAAGATGAAAAAGGTACCCAACCCTTTTCAGTAGTGTGATCAAAATCAGGGTTTTACCCTCCTGATATTATTTATTATCATCTCTGCTATCCAGCAGGGACCCAGCAGGGAGCCATGCAGCTATTCCCAGCTTTGTGTGGCTTCAGGTTGTGCAGGGAATGCCTCTCCAGTGCTCCAAGGACAGGGATACAGGACTGGGGAGGATTTCAGGTGTTGTGTGCTGGTGGCAAACTCTATTGCAACAGCTTCCCAGGAGCTTTGCTCCACTAATGCCTCACTTCAGCACAGGCAGAACCTCCTTATTCCTGTGTAATGAGGGTTTGCTGACTGTCCAGTCCCTCCTGCCAGACTGTGGCAGCTCCACAAACCCTTGGACAGTTGCAGTTTGCTCTGCCAAGTGCAATGGGAGAGATCACTTGGCATTTGCACGGAGCTGTCAGTGAGAACAGGACCTGACCCTGCTGTGGAGGAGGAATTTCTCTGCTGCCAAAGCTCCCCAGAGACAGCACTGAGAGAGAATGTGGCCTTTTAGTGTAGCCAGAGAGTGACACCACCCCACAAAGCCCATTCTGGCACCTCTCTGGTTCCCAGCCAGCTCTGTACTCACAGTTGCTCCTCGGGGTCCTGGCAGTCCTCTCTCACCAGGAATGCCAACATCGCCCTGGTGGGGACACCAAAGTCAGCTGGGATGTTCAGGAGCCACAAATCCACCCTTCCCACCCCACTGGGATGTATTCCTGGATCCCAGGCTGTTCAGTCCCAAACTCCTGCCCCACTGGCCCATCTGCCAGCCCACAGCTGGTGGGTTTGCCCATTACCTGTGCCAGCACCCTGCCCAGCCAGCTCAGTGCTCCCTGGGGAGCTCCACAGCAGTGTGGAATGCCTGGGATTGCAGGTGTTGCATCACTGGAAGCTTTATTTGAAGCTCAGGTGAGCTCCAGCTGCCCAGCTTGGATTTACACTCACCCAGCAGAGCCCATGCTCAGTGCAAATGTGGGACACTTACAGGGATTCCTGGCTCTCCAGAAGGACCTGCCTCTCCCATCTCTCCAGGACTGCCCTGCAGAGCACAAAGCAAACACTCAGTTAGGGCAGCACCTCAGGGAGGCTTCTCTGCCCTACCTGGAGCAACAATAGGAGGAGGGAGTTAAAACCTGCATCAGGGAATAAAAACAGCTTTAAACTTTTACAGTTTTGAGACAAAACTGTCAAGTCCAGAGAAGAGGTGAGCTGCACTCTGTCCTGGCAGCAGTGACTGCAGTGTCCCACGTGGGACTGAAGGGACACCCCATCACATTCACTCCTGCATCACCTTCATGTCAGGAGGAGATTCCTACACCACCTTCCTGCAGCGTGCTCTCCTCCCTGAGGATTAGCAGCAATCATGATGCAGGTGCAGAGGGAAAAATTCATAAAGGAGAGGGGCAGGGAAATAAAAAGACATGTCTCAGAACAGCTTTGTGCTGGACTGCTTTGGTCTGCCTGAGGTTTTCTTTTATCTCACAGGGAACTGCCAATCTAAAGCTCCATGGAAGCTTTTCTCCTGAGGTGAGGGGAAGATGAGATAATCCTGCTCTTGCTTGCAGGTGCTCAGCTTTTGATTCCCAAAGATCAAGCCTCCTCCTAGGACTTTGGCAAGAGGATGAGGTTTACTCAACCACTGATGACTCTACCATGTATCTGCTCTGTCTTTACTGAACCTAATTCCTGCTCCTCAGCAGAAGTACAGAAACCATCACTTTGGGGTAAATCCTCCTGATCCCCCCAAGCTAAAAAGTCTTGCTGTGATCAGTTTCCCCACCAGACCCCATGGTTGGAGAGATTCACTTACTGGTTCACCCTTTGAGCCTTTAATACCTGCTCTTCCAGGCAGTCCCTGAAAAAAATTATATTAAAGCAGTGTTAGAAGAAGTGAAGTTATTAAATTTGTTATTCTGGTCTGACTTGACATTCAAGGAGAGACCTTTGCTTGAAGCAATGGAAGATTTAAATTTCTACATCTCTCACTGTGAAAATTATGACTTCAATGTCTCTCTTGCTGCCCTTGCAGCTCCATGGGCACTAATCCTTGGCATGAGAGCAAAGAGCAGGAATAGATAAATAGACCAACAGCAGCCACATTCTGCACAGCAGAAACCTCTCTCCAGGTGTGTTCAAAATCTTCTGTAACACAGGAAGAAAGGAATACTTTATCTCTTTTAAATAGCTGGAAGTCAGGAGAGATGAAATGTTTTGCCAATAAGCACTGGAGCAAGGCAGGGACAGAGCTCAGGGTAAGTCCCAGATCTTACCTCCCTCCATGAGGGATTCACATCACTGGCATGTGAAAGAGAAAATCCCTCTCAAATTTAGATTTTAAAGAGTCAGAGAGGCCAACAGCCAGGGAATTACTGTGTTAGTGAGTGGTGCTGCTCCAGGTGTTCTCCAATTCTGTGCTGTACATTCCTTCCCTGTCTGCATGGTGGGAAAAGTGCATTTCCTCTTGGTTTAACTGGGGTCCCTTGTGAAACAACCCCCAGAATGACCCTCCCTGGTCCCCAGGAAGGATCTCTGCAGGCACACTCAGCTGCTGGAACCCCCAGAGGTGGCAGGTCCTGCTCCATACTCACAGGAAGTCCATTTGGCCCCTTCTCTCCAGGAGCACCCATGGGAGCTGCATCACCCTGTGGATAGGGAGAGGTTAGGAGGAATCTTCCAGCACTGGGAAAAGGCCTGGCACAGGCAGGGGACACATTCCCAAACAGGCATTTGTACTTTTCTCCCTCCCCAAATGCACAGAACCAAGAACTGTTGTCTCTACAGGACTGAGCACCCATCGCACAGGAGCTCCCAGGTGTCTCCATGCTCAATATTCCTGCAGGATCACTGCTCAAGAACCAGGCAGCCAGTACCTGACAGTACTTTGTCTCCAGGCAATTAAAATAAACTGTCAGCAGCTCTGAAAAGGCATCTCTGAAGGCCTTGAGTCAGCCAGCAGGAGCAACTAAATCCAGGGACACAGCTGAGCTTACATCATAGCTACACCTTCTTTCCTCAGGGAATTCCCTTGGGATTAGCTAATAGAAGAACTTCTCCTTCACTAGTGACAATATTAGGAATCTTTTTAGAAGCAAAAGCCTTTCCAGCCAAGCTTTTTGACAAGCATCAGTAGCTTTGCAGCACTCCCAGCACAGTCTCAGGAATCTTCCCTGCAGCATTTAAATAGGATTTTACAAACCTTCTCACCATCGAGTCCAGGAGCTCCATCCCTGCCATCCTTGCCAGGCATTCCCTGCAATCACAGACAGCACATTTAGGTCAGGAGGAGACTCTGTGGTTTGCAAAATACATTCACTTCAAAGAAGTTTTTGGCAATGAGTGCAGCTCAGTTGTACTGGGAGATTTTTCATTACCAGCAGCACAGCTGGGGTTTAGTCCAGCTGGGATTGCACAGAGACACACAGAGCAGGAGTTGGACAGCAAAGATGGCAAGAAGCAGCTTTTTTCCTATTGTGTTTTATCTTCTCATCTGCAAGCAAGACAACAGCAAGATCTGCATCCTTCTTAATTGACTTACAGGTTCTCCTATGAGCCCACGAGCCCCTGGGTTTCCTTTGGGTCCAGGTTTACCCTAGAAATCCACAATAAATCCTGTGTTAACCCGTGTAAACCTTAAGAACAGCCAGTCAGCAAAGACAATTCTCAGATTCTGTGGGGACATTTCATTCTGTTTGAGCTGGCTCCTCTCTGCTCACATAGGTGTAGAGATTCTTTTGGGACACACCAGGAAACTGGCCCAGTGCTGGATACAACACCTGGGAAAATTCCTGATAATTTCAAGGGATGGAGATGTAAGATCTGCTCCCTGTGCTCCAGGCTGCAGCAGCACTTGGACACCTTATTACTCAGACATCTTCAGTAGGAGTTAAACATCCCATCTTTGAGATGATACTTCCATCCCTTTCAAGCAAATGAAGGGGCACAAGCCATAAAATAAGCCTGTGGAACAGATTCCTTGGAATGGCACACTCCAGATTGGAGCAGACAGGTGTTTGACTGCACTTACAGTGTCTCCTTTGGGCCCCCGGAATCCCTGAGGTCCTTTGCTCCCTTGGTCTCCCTGTGACAGAGGAGGAAAAGCCATTAAGCATCTCCATCACACAGAGATTGATGCTCCAAGGGTGAAATGAGGAGGTTTTTGTGCTGTTTGCTGGTGTCAGCAGAGGGGTGAGCACACATTCCCCCGAGAGCTCGGCTGTACTTCCCCAGTTACACTAATTCCTGACACACTTTTTGCAGCAGGGACTTTGCCAACAATCCCTCAGGGCACAGACCATCTTCCCCTTCACTTAATGAAGCAATTTCTTTAAGCAGAAACAGAGTGGGAGAGAAGCTTTAATATTCACTGTCTAGATCCTGCCCAGCATAATGAAAGGTTTGGTGAGAAAGCACCTCATTTTATTTCAGTTTGGATGAATTTCTGCTATAATTGCAAAGCCTAGTGAGGAATCCCCAGAGGGTGGTGCTGCAGAAGGATGGGGACTGCATCTTCAATACACAGCTATTCCTGCTTGGAGCAAAAATCCTTGGGAGCTGTGGGCACCCAGGAACAGACCAGGCTCAAGGGATGTAAGTTCATGGCAGGGCTGATTCTTCCTCCAAAGATAATGGATATTCCCCTCTCCCTTGCCCTCAGCTGCTGGTGCTCAGGGAAGGGCAGTGAGGCACACAGAGCAACAGAAACAATGTGAACTTATTCTGATTTGGAGTATGGCAAAGGCACCCTGGAGTCTATGTCAGGTGAAATGACACTAACTGGAGGGAAAAGGAAAAAGGGAATTAAATAATCTGATGGAGGTGCTCAGCACAGCCTCCTGTTCACTGGCAGCAGAGCTGAGGAAGGAGGAACAAACCAGGCTGTGGCTGTGGAAGGCAGAGCCACAGAGAGCCTGGGATACATACAACTCTCCCTGGAGGTCCTGGGATTCCAGGTGGGCCTCTGAATCCAATGTCACCCTGCAGAGAACAAACACCATTGTAATGCTGGGCTTGGCAGAAAATAAAGTAACAGAATCCCCATCTTGTACCTGAGAAAACACAAAAGCCCTGGAAAGACACCCTGTGCCTCCTGCTGGTTTACAGCACAGACTTGCAGAAAGTCCCACTCTGAGCAATGGCTTTTCACTCTGGTTCTCCCCACCTTTGTGCCTCTGAGACACTGATATCATTCATGGCCTTGCTATCTTGATAACACTCTTATTCCTAAATTAATTCATGACTTCATCCAATTCAAAACCATTCAGCCTCTGGGCTGCTGGTCAAGGCACTGTGATGAGTCAAAGCCACCATGAGCTGGAGATTGACCCTGTTCTCACTGAGGAACCTTTTTATGTCCTGAAAACCTTCATCCATCAGTGATTCTTTGGCTTCTTCTTGTAAAGAAACAGAAAGTGAAATGTTCATGAAATGTTTCTCTCTTTTTTTGGTTTTTTTTGTTTTTTTGCAAGATTCAGTAACATGGTCAGCCTTGCACTTTGGAGGGGCTGCAGGGAGCACCCCACACTTTACACCTTTACAAGTTTCCCAGTGGAATTCAGCAAGGAGAAGTGTCACTGGCACCTCTCACAAGGCAAACTGGTGGTGGAGAGGATAAAAGAAAAATCAGGTTTTTCTTACTCTGTCGCCAGCTGGGCCCATTGGACCAGGGAGGCCTCTCAGTCCTCTTGGGCCCTAATTAGGAAAAGAAATCAGTTCATACTCAATCACTGCTTGTGTAGCCAAGGTGACTGATGGCTCCATGGAGCTCCACAGGGAAAAGGCCATGGGAATGGGAGATGTTACCTGCAGGCCAACACCTCCTGGAATTCCTGGAGGGCCAGGAGGGCCAGGGTTACCCTGGGAGAGAAAAGTCAATTAACAAGAGGAGAGACAGCAGGAGCTTGAAAACACCCAGCCAGGAACCTCCCCATCTTATTACTCCCTCTCTCCCTCCCAGGTTGCTCTTCAGAATGTCCTTCTTCATTATAGACTTTTCCTTCTACGTGCAAGAACATTGGGATCAGTCAGGAATTTATCCAAGTGATTAAGGCAGGGCTTTTCCTGAGCTGACATCCCTGCATGGGAAATGATGGCTGTTAACTCAAACTGATCTTAGCATGATGATCCTCCAGAAGATGAATTTTCTTGGAGAGTCAGACCTACAGGCAAAGCACTGAAAGCCAGTGCACCTCAGTCATAGCAACTGCTCCTTGTTCAGCTGCATTTCTCCCTCCTTGAAAAAATAATTTATTTCTTTTTCAAGGTGTATTTAAAGAGAAAAATCCTCCCCCATCCCTTTGAAATGGAAGTTTACCTTCTCTCCTTGTTTTCCTACTTCACCAGGTTCCCCTTTGTGACCAGTGTGTCCCTAGAAATAAGAGTTCTGATTATTCACATTCCAGTACAATCTTGTTTTAAAATTTAGATTTGGTGAGACAGCTGTGACACCTAAACCCCCACATCCCAAATGACTTACAGGGAAAACAATCTGTAGGTGTGCTGTAGGCAGGTGAATGGAGATCCCTCCTGGGGGAGGTGATCCCTGTCCCAGTCCTGTGTGAGGCACCAGTGGCAGAACTGATGCAGTTTCAGGAAATTCCCAGATTTGGTTTTCCAGACTGACCTCCACTGGCCTCAGCTAAGGTCTGGATGCAACTCTCAAAAACAAATCAGGACCAGAACTCAATTCCCACCACCTCTGAAAACAGGGCTGAGTCACTTCTGAAAACCCCATTCTGCATCTTTAACCTCCTTTTTTCAGTCATTAATGTCTGCATCATCAAGCTTGCAAAGAAATCCATGTCCCACTGAAAGCTTTTATGTAAGCTCTGATTCAATTTGTGTCTCTTTTCCTATTACTGTGGGAGAGACCCAGGCTAATTCCAGCCATGGCAGATGTTATTCCTCACCACGACAAAGGTCCTGTGCATCATTTGCATCATAATTGCACAGGGTTTTCCATTCCATGAGCTATGAATTTTGAGTAGTTGTGCCCTAAACTTTTCATTTCCTGTTTGTAATGATATTTGTGACTCAGTGCAGAGACCAAACAGACCTGAGAAAGGTCAGTTCAGGAGGAATTGAGAGCATTTCCCAGGAGTTCTCCCACTCACTGCCAACTTCTAAATCCTGCCAAAAGAACCTGAGTCACTTTTTAGTTTGTCTCACTGGTGGAGTCCATCACTGCACAGACTTCATGTGAACCAGAGAAGGGACAGAGGAGGAGATATTTCACCTCCTGAGGGTTGAAACCTTGAATTTATGCACCAGAGCCCAACAACTAACATAAATGCATGGCTGGTTTTGGAGCTATGGAGCCTACAGGAGACATGGACTGTATATACAATTTAATCCCAGGGGTTCATGATGTTTATTCTGGGAGACAAATCCTTGTATTGCAGGTGGTGTTTCCTTACCTTGAAGCCTGGCATTCCTGGGGGGCCTGGGGGACCTGGTGGGCACAGAGCTGGGCACTGCAGGGAACAGAAACACTTGGGTTTGACAGGCACACAGCACAGCCAGGGAGGCTGGTTTAATTCATTAGCTAAAAAGGTCACATGAATTTTGGCTCTAAATCTGATGGAATCATAGCACCATGTATTGACCAGCATTTCCCTGTGGAAAGGGGTCCTGGTAACCCCCAAAATAATGATTTATGAATGGCCTGCTCCCCTCTGAACATGGACTGTGGGACTTCCTGAAGGCTGACAGCATCCACAGTCCAAAATGCTGAAGAACCCAAGTTTCCCAGTGAAGCTGAATCAGTTTCATCTAAATCATCAGGACCATATTTAACCCTCTGCATTAATTGACCCCTATTTATTTAATTTAGCCAACTCCTTAAGTGAAATAAGGACAGGCATCAGAGTTGATTGAAGGGCATCAATAAAACCAAATACTTATAAGCTGATACCTGCAGATATCTAGGGGTAGGTGAGCCCCTGGTGGGAACTCCAGCTTGAATGGGAACAAATCAGAAATTTAACGAGGAAAAGGCCATACTCTTGAAACTTTACAAATAGATATCAATTTGGAGTTTAGATTGGTTTTTTTTTTCTTTTAATACAACTTCAGGCAGCACCTGTGCAGCAAAAATTTAGTTTTCTAGTATATTCCACAGGGTAACTTAAATTAAACTTGCAGAAATAGCATCATTTTCTATTAACTCCCATGTGATCTGCCATAAGGCAGTCTAAACTGACTCTGAGCTTTTTTTGGGGCACGCCAATTAGAAAACCAAAGAAGCTGTCACAACAACAGCTGTGAAATCTGCAAATGGCACTTCCATCCTTCATGGACTTAACACTGCTTTCGTTCCCCTGGAAGGAAGGAATCAGGACTTTCTCCTAAGGAAGGAACCCTAAACAAAGCATATGTCCATAGGAACTTGGTGTCACCATCCATGGAAATAAACAGTGCCACACTCACAGCCTGTCCTGTTGCAAAGCAGGGCTGGAAGCATGGAAAGCTGCTGTCTTTTAGCAAAGGCTGAAGTTGTTTGGTACATGAAGAATGTATGCAAAATGTGCATTTTGGGAAGCAAAGGTCAAAGGAAACATCAGCACTAGAATCACAGGATGGTTTGGGTTGGAAAGGAACTTAAAGCTCATCCAGTTCCACCCTCTGCCATGGGCATGGACACCTTCCACTATCCCAGGTTGCTCCAAGCCCTGTCCAGCCTGGCCTTGGACACTTCCAGGGATCCAGGGGCAGCCACAGTTTCTCTGGGCAACCTGTTCCAGTGCATATCTACCTCCTTGAAAAGATATTCCAGTCCAGAAAACACACCCCCAACTCTTATGCATCATGGTAAGGTGGTTTAGACCCATAACTGGATCTCTGAACAGTGCATGTTCAGTGGTCTGACATTCCCCCAGCTATGCCAACCAAAAGTCACATCAGGGATTAAACCAAAATATATTTTCATGGTACATAAGGAAAAACCTACCTGAAGGTCCCCACCTCCATCAGGAAGGGCACCTGGAAGGCCCTGCAATTCAGAGAATGGTGGCTTTTATATACAAGACAAATAGCAGGAGGAAACACAATTTCTAGGATGATTTTTACCCACCCAGCTCAGCTGGATCAGCACAAGGCACACACACATCTATGTGCAGCCAGGGGAAATTCCCTGCTCTTCTCATGGTGTTTATTCCCTGCTGAATGCTTGTGGCAATGGCAGGAAATAAAAAGTGCAGCAAGAAGAAAATTCTAGACTCCCCCCGGGAATTTTCTCACATTTATTTGCAAGTCTGAACTTACAGGAAGTCCAGGTGGTCCAGGAGGCCCTGGGAATCCTGGGAGGCCAAAAGGTCCCTAAAAAGAGAGAAAAATAATACGAAAAATAAGAAGAATTCCCTTTCGATGGAAAGGGATGTGAGGAGTGGCTACAAAAATACCACTTCTGAGCAGGGTAAGAGACCAAAAATGAAATTAATTCTTCTGTGATTGTGGCACATTCAGTAAATGAGGATTAAATGGTAGGAGAAACTCACAGAAGGACCCCGAAATCCACGTCCACCTGGGCGCCCACTGGGTCCTGGAGGCCCCTGTTGAACAGAGAGCAGAGCTTTTCCATCTGTGGAGACCTTGACACCCCAAAGCTCAGGGGGATTTGATCCCCCTAAAGAGCTCCATCCTGCACCCAGAGCATCACCTTCCCAATGCACATCTTGTTTTTTCACTCCACACCCCCCAGTGCCTGTTTCCCCAGGGTGAGGCAAGGATAAAAATGCCACAAGGTTGATGACCTGGCACAGGAGAGGAACCCAAGGCCTAGGGTGGGTTTGTGACACTCAGGGCATGCAATAAAGCCAATAGAATAATTTAAAACTCTTTTTTGAAAAAATATTCTTGTTACTTACTGGAGGTCCTGGTAGTCCTTTGCCCTGGAAACAACATTTAAAACAGTAAAAGATCACTCAGAAACTGAACATACAGTAAGAAAAGAAAACCTCTGAAAATGCTGGTTTTCTTTTTTTTTCTTCTGAGTTTCCTATTCACTCCCTTGCCCCTAATTATTATAATTTGCAATCAGAGCAGAGCATGAGTCTTGATGAATCCTTTTGTTGCCTCTAATAATTTGCATTCCCTTTACATCTCTGTTACCTGTGAGATGTCTGTAAGAAAAGTGATGTGTGGTGGTGCAAGAGTGGGACATGGAGAGGAAGACAACATTCCAGTTTATCTATTTCTCCTTTTCCTTTTAATTTGGATTAGACATTAGGTAGTGTCTGATGATTTTGACAGCATTTGATATGTTAGTCTGTATCCCAAGCTGGTTTGCTTTTATAGCACCTCAGAGACTCAAAACAAGTCCTGTGCTACCAGAACAGGTCACACATGCATATTTAAACATTTCAAACAATGTATTCACTCATCCAGGCTTTGATCCCTTTGTTTGGGGTACAAAGCTTCCCATCCTGGTGACAGTTTTGGCATAATATTTCACACTTTCATCACATCTGCTGTTCTGGGAGGTACTTACAGCTGGTCCAGGTGGCCCAGCAGGTCCTAGTGCACCCTGTGGGAATAAAATAGGATAAAAATTAGCAGGGATGAAAGAGGGATGAAAGAGAAACTCTCTTTTCTTGGAAAGTCCAGAGGTGGCTTGCAGAAACAGGACACCACTGGAGATGCTCAGCAGAACTCACATTTATAAGGACACAAATTTATGGATAATTACCCTGGAAGTCTCAGCTGGCCTCAGATTAGACTCCATTAATATAACATTCATAACTTGAATTTGATCTACTTGAAATATCCTCATTCATAACACATTCATATT
This sequence comes from Lichenostomus cassidix, assembly GCF_008360975.1. Classification (NCBI taxonomy): domain Eukaryota; kingdom Metazoa; phylum Chordata; class Aves; order Passeriformes; family Meliphagidae; genus Lichenostomus; species Lichenostomus cassidix. Next base: position 5,286,110 of record NC_139500.1, on the reverse strand, counting down.
TTAGATCCAATGACTAAGTTTTCTAAAACTGTTAAAAAAAAACTGGACTTATTCTAGTGAATTTTATTAATTCATCCATTTTCCTTTCAAGCAAAGCCAAAGATTTGGCAGCTTCTGCTTCTTCACTTGCTTCCTTGGCAAATCCCCAGTCTCCTTTTCCCAATTTGCATTCCTACTCCTAAGCTTGACTGGAGCTTGGTGATCTTAAGGCTTAGACTAGAATTAAGTCTCTCTCAAAGCTGTTAAGTTCCTGCTTGACTAAAGATAAGAAGGCAGAGAGATCTCCTCAACCCCTTTGCTGCATTGCAAAGCTGCCAGCTGGCTGTCAGGCTGTAAGATTAATTATGGGGGATAATTCTGAAGCAGAATCCCAGAATGTTTTGGGTTGGAAGGGACCTTGAAGATCATCTCATTCCACCCCTGCAAGGAGAAAGACATGGAGAACCGAAGGCCTGGTTAGGAGTGGTTTTGTGAGCAGAGGACTGTAATTCAATAAAAATCTGCTGTGAATGTCAGCTCATTCTTTTCTCTCTCTGCAGGTTGCTCTGCTCTGCCTGCAGTCACTTTTATCTTCAGGCTGAAAGTCTACTGATGGTTGTAAGGGACAAGCTGGGATCTGCTCCTGCAAGGAAAACATTGAATTCCTGGCACCTCCTGGCTTTGCACCCTAATTCTGAAAGCTGCATCTCCCCTTTCTGCTTTGGCCAACAGCCCACAGTGTTGGCAGAGAACCCAAAATGCCAAACTTTGGCATTTACACTCCCTAATTTTGGTACCTTGGAGGGTGTAAGGTGCAGAATGCAGCAGGGAACATCCCTGGGAAGGTAAGAGATCATCAAGTCCCTGAATGAACTGATGCTACTGCATTAAGTGCAAAGGGGAAACTCTCATTTACACCTCAATTTTAATAACATTGTCTGACTTGACTCATTCTCCTGGTAACAATGTTCTTTCTGTTTTTATGAGGAAACAGCATCACCATAATTTTTCACTTTATAGTAATTTACTCTGTGAATAGACAACTATGGGGTGCAGAAAATACTTGATTATTACTACATTCATAAATAGAAGTGAATAATTATGTTTTACTTATTGCTCTCAGTGTAAAGCAACAAAGTTCAAAATGGCCTTTGAAAACTTTCAAATAAGGTCACCACTGTCTAGCACTGAGGTTCAAACTGAGCTCAATCCCAGCTGAAAATAAAGGTTTTTTAAAATTGAAAAATAAGTAGGCTTGATCTAATCAGGCTGTAAGCAGGAGCAGGAGAAAAGTAGATGGATGCTGAGAGCAGCAGGAGCTATTTAAGACAAAAATCCTTTTGGAAATGTTTGGCAATGAAGGATTACTGAAAACTGGTTTCCATGAGCCCACTTCCCTTCACTAGACAGCTTCGCTCTCAGACACTCCAGTTCAAAAAATTAAGCTTATTTGGAAGAAATCAGAGTGTTAAGCATGAATTCAAAGCCACAATAATAAGTAGACAGCTTATTTCAGTGAGTGCTACAAGACTGAAATATGTTCTAAAAGACAGGGAGAAAAAAAGAGTCAGGCTAACAATGCTGTTCATTTAGAGTGTTGAAGCTTTTAGAGGTTTTCCCTTTCCCCAGGTTTTTATTAGACCAATTAAACCAATTTCCCAGATGGACCACTGACCTTGAAAAGCTCCCATAAATGATGAAGGGTCCCAGGTTTGCCCCATGCTGCCAGACTGAGTTACAAGAGATGGGAAAGCACAGCAAACCCGAGCTTGCAGAGAGAGCAGCTCTCCTGCCAGACAGCCAGAGAGGAAGTTCTGGTGCCCAGAAATTATCTGCTCAATTACCCTGCCAGGCAGGAGCTGTGTGCTGACCTGGGCACGGGCAAGCACTGCCACCCAGCACAAAACAGGGCACAGAGCTGCTCACTGCCTTCCCCGGGTGGTCCTGAGCTTTCCTAGTTTAAAAATCAGGGATTTGTTGCCAGAAGGTGCTGGATTCTTGCCATGGAATGGCTGAAGTGGCCAGGATTTTGCAGCTCTGGATCTCTGGGGGAGAAAGATGGACACAAGGGGCAGAAAAAGGGTGGGGTTTAGGGTGGTGGTGATGGACAGAGCTGTGACCAGGGTGTTTGTTTGGGTCCTGCCACTCAACTTTCCCAGTGGCCACACAAACTTTGCCTGGGACATGGGAAAGGAAGAAGAACAGAGCAAATATTCATGGCTGTACCATTCATCCCTGTAAATAACTCACAGTTTTTTTAGCTTTGAGTAACTCCTTGGGGCAATGAGGGGATTATTGGGATATACTGAACATGTTACCAAAATCCAGCCCATCACTTCAGCCCCCAGTCCAAAAGGCCAGCAAGCCAGCTGTGGACACAGCCTCATATTCCCATCTGGGAGACAGGAGGATAGCCATGCTGGATCACAATCTGTGCTGAGTGCTCACTAGGGGTCAGTCCTTAATGTCACAGGGAGGTCTAAGTGTGGGTGATGACTGTGGATGATCTGAAGGACATCTGGAGCATCTCTGACAGTTGTTTCTCTGTCCCTGGGGTGCCCCTCAGCAGAGCTGGAATATGCAGGAAGCAGAAAAAACTCCTTATTTCTTGCTAGGCTGGCTGGGGAACACTATGGCAACTAATAATGCAGCCATATGGACATCTCCAGAAATAAGAAAAGGCAAAAGTTTAAACAATTAATATACAGTAGCATTAATTATAAACATCACAGATCTGCCAACTTGTATTGAAATAAAGACCAAAATAACTTCACTTTGATAAACTTCATAATTAAGTCTGTCAGCTGCTTCAAGAAACTTTTTGAATACTTGAAATATCCCCAGTACAGCCACCACTGAGGCAACCCCAGCAGGTTCAAAGCCACATGGAAGAAAGGTGGATCTCATGCTCTGCTTAATCAAAAGCCACCCCAGGATTCATTTCACGGGTCTAAGTATTCTGCAAGGTTTACATGAGAATCAACACTTGAATGCCATCAATTTACATAAGAATGGGAAAGTCATCCCTACAACCAGTGACAATGACCATTTAAAGGGATTTAGGATCTAATGGGGTACTCACACGGTCTCCTGGAGGACCACTGGGCCCAGGTGGGCCATCAGTTCCTGTCAAACCCTGTAAAAAAACCCAAAAGATCAACAGAGTGCCATCCTGTCAGCAACCAGCTCCAAATAGTTCTCATATTCCTTAATTCAGCCTAGAGTTGCTTTTAACTCCTGCAGTTTCCCCTGATATGCAAGACATCCATGACACACATGTGGATCCAGGACTCACCTTCCTTCCCCAACAGGCACAGAGAAAGTTGCTGAGACACATCAGCAAAACACTCCTGCCTATGTGAAAGGTTTAAAAGATCTATGAGAAGATGACAAAACACTCACATCCACTCCAGGAAGGCCAGGCAATCCAGCTTCACCTGCTGCTCCAGGCTTCCCTGGTGCACCTTTTGGCCCCTACATGAGATAAACAGGCAATTATTATAACAAAATAACAGGAGAAATGGGCAAGGATGCAAGGATGGAAGCTCTTTCATTGATGTGTTCATCTTACACCACAAAACATGGGAGAATTCTATGAAAAGGGGTGAATCTTGCTGGGAATCCATACCCAAATCCTGAATTTCAGTGCTTTGGCTCTTTCCCACATGCTCCCAAGCTGTTCTCAGTAGGAGGTGGGAAGGGATGCAGTAAGTGGCCAAAGCAAAGGGCTTTGCCACCTGGTTCAATTTTGAGCACCCCTTGGCAGACTGAGGGGCTGAAGCAGACCCAGAGCAGTGCCAAAAATAACCATGTAACGTGTCTTGGTGCCAATAATTTCATTATACAGGTGATGCGCCAGCTTTATCTCCTTTATTCCATTCATTAATTTAATTTTCATTTTCTTTCACTGATAGCAACGAAGCAGTAGAATGTGTTTGTCCCCTGGGGCAGTGCTGAGCATCCCTACATCCCTCCTGGGAATTCTGTGGAAGATGAAGAGGAAAGTGAGGCTGACAGTGCCAGCCCTGTGTCCTCTCAGAAGGATGGACAAATCCACACCAAACAGAAAATACTTACTGGTGGGCCTGGCAAACCAGGAGGGCCTGGCTCTCCCTAGAGGAAAGAGAAAAGACAACGTTGGTGCTGAACCTCTCTTTGGTGTGTTTTTCCAGCAATGCTGTTCCCAGCTGCACTCAACCTCCCTTCATGCCCTCTCCAAGATTTACCTCGCTCAGCCTCATGGAGCTGATGCTCTAAACCCTGCTACCCGCTAAGGATGAGGCTGGACAGCCTTTTCCACACCTACAGCAGCAGATTTGGTGAAATCCACTTCCTCAGCCTCCCAGAGAGAACCAGTGCTCCTGAACAGTGCTCCCAGCACCTCCAGCTTCTTCCTGACAGAGTCAGAATTTATTTGCACTTGGGCTTGTGTGCAAGTGGGGCAGAGAGGAAGCTATCATGGTTTCCAAACATCTTCCTGATGAAACAGAGGGATGCAGTGATAAACTCCAGCTTTCCAGGGCACAGTGTGAAACTGTGCTACTGCCAGGAGCTGGGGATTACCACAAAGAGAAGAATGAACAAACTGTCCACAATGATTTTCTTCATATGACTAAACTTGGGAAGGAAAAGCAAACGAGCACAGCCCCCAGCTGGTTTCCACCTAATCCAATTGCACAGTCTGGATTAAACACAATTTTCATAAAATAGTTCAAAAGCATTCTTCTTTTTTTTTTTTTTTTTCCTAATAAAAGGAAATTTTAAGAACAGAGTTAAAGGTGTTTGGGAGACAATATTTTGTAAGTCTTTCATCACTTCTTCCAGCTCAGCCAGTTGTAATGCCATTCATAAATGTGTGTGTGGACCCCAGATAACAATTTGTATTTTACTGTTAGGCCCTGAAAGCAGCAAACATTTGTGAACAGCAGGAGCTTGACTGAAGCTTGGTTTCCAACTCATCCCACAGAAAATCACTTTGTCCCCAAGTCCAGAGGATACCCTGCCCTCCTGGCTTTAGGATAAGTCACTGAATATTGTGAGAAGCTCAGGTTTTGCGGGCAAGCAGAGGGGAAGGGGCCAGTTGTTACCCTGGAAGAAAATCTTTGTGGAAAAAGGTGGTTATTAACAGAGAAGGCTGGAAATAACACCATCCCACCACGGGCCTGGTAATTAGGAGCCAGGAGGCGTATGCAGAGCTGTGGAATTTATAGCACATTTCTATATTTACTGGGATGGCTGTGGGCAAATCTCTCCAGCCTGACTGCCTGGAGCTGCTCAGATTTATGTCCTGCACCCCTGACCGACCAGAGGGTCCTGAACAGAGGCATCTTTATGCTCTGACTTGCTGAAGCAACTCCTTCAGTATCCTTTGCCCACAGCTTTTCCATAAATAGTTATCACTATCATGGCTGGGGAAGGTTCCCTGCCAAGGAAATGAAAGGAGCAGTTCTTTTGAAATGAAAAGACGTCTGGAAATGGCAGTAGGGTCGGTTTGCTCCCTGGGGATGCCAGCCCCTTGCATTTTTTCTTGCCTGCATGGTGGGAATCGGCACAGCAAGGTCTCAGCACCAGCAAAGGCTGCTGGGGACCATCTTGAACCTTGGTGCTGCCATCGTGGGCCCCTGCAGGACTCTGCAGGAGCACCAGAACTTCAGAGAGATGAATCAAAAGCCTAATCAGTGCTTGTTCCCCTAGCTCCAGATCACAGGGAATTAGAGGCAAAGGCTGTCAGCAAAAGGAAATGCTCTCCTGGTGCTGTGTGAGAGGGAAAGAAGTTTACTCTTTCTCAGCAAGTCAAGCCAGGAGAGAGAAAGCAGGGAAAGAAAAAAAAGCAGCTTGATTTTTGAAAAGTGACAATTGCTTATTAGCAATTTAGGGAATTACATCCCCAGAAATAATTCACAGGAACTTGTCACTAATTCTTTCCATCATAACATGCTGTTCCTAGTCTTGGGAGAGAGAGAGATTTTGCTTGTTACTGAGTATGAAACGAGAAGCTTGTTAAAGGCTTTAATTATAAAATATTTCCGAGGGACTTCATGTTGCAGCTTCCCCCTGAAAGGCAGGGATGAAAGCAGGACCTTCGAGAAATTGTGCTGATGGGGTTCATGCAAGGAGATACCCTGAATAATTCAGCTGCATGTTCTGCAGCTGATGGTAAGAGACTGCTGAACACCTCAGCAGCACCACTCAGCTCCAAGCCATCCAGCAACATTTCCACACCACATTCACCCAAAGCCATCTGTGAAGATGACCTGGCTGGAGTGGTTTGCAGAATTGAGGAATACAGTGCAGAAATTTTTCAGCTGCAATTAAAAAAAAAAAAAAGTCTCAGCACCAAAAGAGAAATAAAAAAGTGTTTTCACTCTGCAGTGGCAGAATTGACACTGCCACTCAGGATCCACATGATCCTCCCCATGCAGCACCAGGAAAATGCAGAGCAGTGTTGGATTTTGTATACCATCATTTTTTGGAGTGTACTGACAAAAAAAAGGCAGCTCTTAAACAGGGAGGCTGTGTTTGAGCCTGGTGCTCAACAGCAGCCACAGCCCTGCATCTCTCCTGTGCAATTCCTGAAAGGACTCAATGTCCTGTTGAGGAGCAGGAACCATCCCAGAGTCTGTCCCTGGACAGCCAGACCACCTCACCTGACATCCTCTGTCCACAGGAGGGATGGAGTTCAAGTCTGTTCAAACAAGAGACTATTCCTGCATAGCCAAAACCCCAGACCGAAGCTGAGACTGCAGGACTTTGCACCTTAAATTCTTTATCAGCCATTTGATTTATTAGGACTGAGTTCTTCATATTAATTCGATGTTGTTATTTGATGCTGTCCCATGGGGAGCCTTCCAAAGCTTTTAGTTGTGGATAAAAGGGTGTAGGTTCACATGACTGACACCTCCCTGGGCTCCTGGTTCCAAGAGCAATCAGAAGTGATGCTGGTGCTGTTCCAGAATTAAATATCCTGTAGAAAGCAGGAACTGAACAACTATAGGGTTTCTTTCCAATTGCTTCTCTGCAGAAGTCTAAACTTGAAGTCTGAAGGGCTTCATCCTTCCCAAACTCTTCTTTTTTCCTTCCACAGAGAATCCCAGCCAGCCTTTTCCAAAGCCTGCTGGCCACACCAATGTCCTGCTGCAGGGACTCCACTGCTGCAAAGGGGAACATGTGTCCTTTGCCCTCTTCTGGGGTGTCCCCTGAAGCCTTCTGTGACACCACAAAAAACAGTGGAAGCTGCTGAGGTTCCAGCTCTGAACTCCTCACACTACAGAACCAGAGTGAGAATCCTAGGAAAAAGGTCTCCTTTAGCCAAAAGGACACTTGGAGGGAGCAGCTGGAAATCAATGAGGTTCTCTCTTCAGACCAGCCTGGCTCAGGGAGCTGCAGGGAAAGCTCCCCACTGCAGGCACAAACACTCCTTGTTCACCATGTACCAGGGAACTCAGACAGTTTGTTTTCTTTACCTCCTTATCCAAAAGAAAATGCCCTGCATGGAATGAATAGATTTTTTTCAAGGTTGCTTAAGGGCCCAGTTCCAATAAATGTGCTTCAGATGAGCTTTAAAAACCCCTGAACAATTCCACAAGCAGCTCAGAGAGACAAGAGCTGCTCAAACTGGAAATCAAAGCAGGAACCCAGATTTTTGCATTTGATGTGGTCTTGCAGAAGGTCCATCTGATGCTCCTTTTATCCACAGCCAACTACAGGACACAATTCAGTCCTTACCCAACAGATGCATGGAAGCAATATTTTAAATTTCTATGGAAACATCAGTTAAAAATAACAGAACAAGATTTTCTCCTCCGTTAAATTCTGGGTTATGTAGTCTCCCTGTGCAGGAGGTGTAAGGAGCTGCCTGCTGAAACAAAGGCTCTCCATGTCATTTTGGGCCACTACAAACTCATGTCTGGCAACACACGAGCCAGATGCTGACAGATCATGTGCCAAAGTGAGGGACAACCGTGCTGACAATATTGAAATAAAATGAATAAAAGAAAAGCAGTGTCCAGTGCTGCATATCTGAGTCTCTTGTAGCCTCTCTAGAAACGTGGATGCTCTGAAGCACCACATAAATCTCTCTCTGAACTACTGAACGTGTGCTGACCCCACACACATTGTACCCCTGCACTCAACCTTGGGCCAAAAGAGAAATACTCTACTTTGTAAGCAGGGTCACAAACCCCCGAGCTCTCCCTGGAGAGACAGGGGAGTGATCCTGCCCAAAACCTGAGGCTGCTCAGCACCTCCACTCGCTGTTCTGACTCCTGCAGAACCAGGACGGTGATTTTCCAGCTCCACCCAGCCCTGTAGGATGTCCAGAGAACAAGAGCAGCTTCTCTGCCCTGCTAGCTCTGCCTCTGCTCCACCCCTTGCCCAAGCCAGCCCCTGCCCGGTGTCACTCACATCAATGCCGTCCTTCCCAGATGGTCCAGGGGGTCCTGGTGGTCCAGGAGGGCCTTGAGGTCCTATTCTCTGAAGGGACTGGGGAGAAGAGAAAGACAAGAGCTTATTTTTGCCTCAGAAGGAACACGTGGGCTAGATGGGAAAGCAGTGGCCAAGCCTTACAGCTTAACCCTAAATCTGCATCCCCTGCCAGCCTGGGTGGGTTCAGAGTACTCCAGACCAGTCCAAGGCACTTTGGAGAATCATTCTGACTGAACACATCCCCAGCTCCTTTCACTGGTGGTTTATACTGGGAATCCAAGCTGGTCACTGGGCAAATGCAATTTGCAAATGCAATTCAGTTGTATAGGAAATGTATATCTCACTGCCTACAGGCACATTTGGGTTTGGGCACAGGACATGCAAAGCCTGTGGAAAATAGGTGCCAAGTGCTTGGCAGAAATAATTCATTTATAGCCCTAGTCTGATGGGGTGATGGCAAAGCCAGGCAGACACCAGTGAAGACAGGAGAAAGGGAAAGTCTCCTCTCTGGGCAGGATGCCGCTTGAAAATCTCAGATTTTGGAAAGGTCTGAGGTGGGGGGAAGGAAAAAAAAGGTCCAATAAAAGATTTCTGTATGGAGAGGGCTCCAGAGAGCAACTTACTGTAGCTTCAGGGAACAAAGGTTTCATTGTAGAAGCAGCTCTGCTTGCAGCAGAGCTCTGAATTCCCAAGCCAGGCTGTGAAAATTCCTTACTAACAATGAAAAACTCACTGAGGAGTCACTTCCCCAGACAATAATATTACCACCAGACAGGGAAGTTTCATACAGCTTCATGTCTCAAGTGAGCAAGGGTTAAATATGCTCTAAGTATAAAATTTGAAAATTGACTGAGGGAATGACTAAGAAAATCTGATTCAGTTGAAGACCCAGATCAGATCAGTCTGGCTGGAAATCTGCTACTTCATTGAAAAAGAAAACTGTTTCTCTTATATCAACTGATCTCCCCTTTCCAAAGCTTTCTCTCTCCTAACTGCAGTCCTGAATGGGAAGACAACACTTTTACAGAAACAGAAAGCACTTTTCACACCTACCCACACAGGTACAAATCCAGGTGTTCATTTGTAATAAACTTTAGATTAGAAACTTGCCTCTTGCCACATCTCACCCCACGGATACAACACACACAAATCACTTTTACCCTTACAGGTTTTCCCTTGAGCATGAGACACAAACGAGGTTTCTCACCTGAGCTGATGCTGCAGCCAAGAGCTGACACAGGGAGAGGAGCCCCAGAGCAGAGAATCCAGCCATGGTGCTCAGGCTCTGCCTCTCTCCCTTCCTCCGGGGCAGCCAAACCCTTTCTCCTCCGGGGTCCAGCAGATCCCTCCTCCTCCTGCCAGGTCTCAGCTTACAGAGCAGAGACTCCTCGCCTCCAGATAAACCTGTGGCTCCAGCTGGAGCAAGGCGAGAGGGGCTGAGCCTGGAGGGGAGGAGGTGGGAAAAGGAGGGGGAGCAGCAGGCAGGCAGAGCAGCTCTCATTCATGCCCTGCTGGGCAGCCCCAGCCTCCTCCAGGAGCTGTGGAATGGCTGGTTGGAGATGGGACACAGGAGCAAAACTGGGTTAGTCCAGCTGCAAACACAAAGCTGTTCCTCAGGTCTCAGCCAGGACATTTCCCAAAGCCTGTCACCACCTCTGTGCTAGGCAGGTAAAAAGCAACACAGGCTGAGTTATTCAGTGCCTGAGGCCACCTAACTCCAGTAGGGACATTAATAAACCTGTAATGATGCGAGATCACTACAGAGAAATGCACTTACAGCTTTGTGAGCTCTGCAGGTTGCTAACATCTGGTTTGCTTTTTTTTAGGGCGATCTGAAGAGCACCAATTCCTTGGGACAGGAAGGCTGATCAGAAAACAGACAATCACGGACAGACACAATGAGGAAAGAAAAAAAGGAGAAACATTCTCAAAGCCACAAAAATATTGCAAGGCAGGAAGAGGAGGACAGTTCCCAGCCTGGATATCCCAAATGGCAATAGATTCATGAAGATGCATCTCCTGCAAAGAGCTTCACACTTCCCTTTATTGATTAAAGACAATTTCATCCAAAGCAGGGCTCTGAAGTGGAGAGGAACAATGGCAAGATTCCTCAAGGCTGAAATGACACAGCTCAGCCGATTAGAAAGACGAGAGCAGAAGTGGAAAAGCAAAGCTTAAGAACTCAAACACATCTCAGCTTGGCATTCTTATAGCAGGTCTGTATGAGCACACTGGGTGTGTCTGTCCAGCTCCCCAGCAGCCAGTATTCCCAGAGCCTTGGCAGAGGGCTAAACAACTGATTTACTAACTTCCCACAAGATTTTGTGGAACAGGCAGTTGGGGAAAGAAAGGCAATGTGTGTCTCTCTAAGTCTTCTGATGGCTTCAGAGTAACTGGAGTCCTTTATTAGACACCCCAAACCCCACAGAGGGAGAGCAGTGCAGTCCCACAAACAGCTTTGCACAGCTTGTACCTCCTCCCTCATGGTGAGGCCAACTGATGGCAGGTGGGAAGGCAAAGCAGAGCCAAAACTCCTCAGGCACACCTTCTCCAGAGCAAGGCAGGGCTTGGGGGGCTGCAGCCCCATGGTGAGCCCAGCAGAGCACCCACTTGGTGGAGGGAACCAAGCTACAGCTCATGGCTCCAGGGGGGGAATGGTGTGAGTAAATACATGGTCACATCCTGCCCTCAGAGAGGAAAAAATGGCAGTGGAAACTGATATGCATTAAAGTCATGCTTTAATAAGGGAATTAACGTAACAGACTGTGTGATACAGCTCTGAGTGCTGGGAAACACCTTGTGAACTCACCACACACACCTACAGCCAGAACTAAACCTGGTGTGAGAGGGAAAGGCTTGGCTTGAGCACTCACTCCAGGCTGGGGCTCACAGTGAAATCCCATGAAACACAAAACCAAACCTCACCAGAACAAGATAGAGGATCTATGCCCCAACTGAGCACATATTCACAATGAAAACGTCATTAAATAAGAAAATTACTATAAATCTGTACAAAAGCCACAATTAACAATTCTTAGGAATCTGTTAGGAAAGAATTTTCACTCAACATCTTCAAGTATTTATATCTGTAGTTAAGTGTATTCTTATTGGCTATTTAACTCCATCTGTTCATAAGAAGAAAAAAAGTATTTTAAAAACATTAAAGCCTTTTTTTCAGCACGTGTGTGACCATGAACATCAGATGTTAAGCTTGCAGACTTTTATTCCCACACATGTATGTGGCATGCTGGATCAGAACCTGCAGTCTGGGAAGGCAAATCACCCCTCAAATTCCTTGAAAGATGAAGCTTCTTAAGAGCTGTAGCAGAGAGGAAAAACATTGACACTGCACAAGCTGCTGCATCTGTTCTCTGGCTATCTCCTACACAAATCAAACAGCACCAAAGAACCTCAAAACCACCCCAAACAACCTGAGCAAACAGCAAGTCCAGACCTTCGGGCTGTTGGAAACAGTTTCCTCTGCTTCATGAAACAGGACCTCTGTTGTAAATTTTTAGGAGTGAAGGTGCAAAACTGTTTCAATGCTCCTTCAGACTGCCTGGAACATTGTGTAAGTGTGGCAGAACAGCTGACAGGGAGGTCAGGAACACTGAAGCAGGCAAAGAGCTGGCAAGGTCTGAAAGTAAATTCTTGAGGGCTGGAAATAAACGAACCAGACAAGCGTAGCCTCTCCAATTAACGTTTCAATTAACTGCCCCACAAAGCCCAGTGGTTTCCAGACATGCTGCACTGGAACATGCCCTGGCTGCCTGACATTAAAGGCAAAGCAACCCTGCACTAAGTAGGAAATGGGTTGGATCTGACACATCAAACCTCATGTCACGGGCCTGCAGGAAAGAGCCCCCCCAGGCCACTGCAAATTACCAGCAAAGGCTGAAAAAAATGCACTGGGAAATATTTGTGCTGTTTTGGCAACTGAGAAACGAGGGCTTTTGAAGCAGTCATGGACACAAAAATCTGTGGAAGACTATAAAGGGTTTAAAAGTGGTGGGAAAACCTGGGGAAGAGCAGCTCTCAACAGTTTTAGGCAAAATCTGAAGTATTTTCTCTTAGAAACGAGTAGGCAATTCATACTCTTTAATAACTCTAACAAGAACTACAAAGCAACTTCTGTGGGGATAAAGAGAACTAATTACTCAGCACTTTGCACCTCAGAGAACAGAATCTCTACACAAAGGTTCATAATGGCCAGAGATACATTTTGGCAATGCTTTTTATCCCAGTCTAAAGCCAAACCTACTTTCCTTACAGGAGGAGGGGCAACTACACTCTGACATCACGTGAAATTCATATACTCATCTCTTTAAAACAGCACTTTTGCCAGGAAAAAACTCCTGGTAAGGTATAGCCTTTCAAAATTACAAACAGAAGTTACATAGTAATAGAAAGGCCTGGCAAATTAGGTCATGCTGTCATATATTAAAAATCATGTATTTAATAAATACTTAGGTAATTCAGACAAGGAGACAGATCAGTTTTCCTCTTCACTTTCAGTAGGGACATAACCAGAATCAAAGCAAAGTGCAAAAATCCCCGTTGCTCCAAGATAGCCCTGAACATCAGATAAAACCCAGGGACAGGACACAGCCTGCCTGTGAAGATGAGTAAATTAAGTTTTCCTCTTTAGGGTAACCAAGAGCTCAGTGAGTTTACTAGAGACGATTAAAAAAACCATGGGAGAGTGAAAGTGAGACAGGGGCCAGCTGGATCATCCCAAAGGAAGTTTATTCAGCTCTCCAAGCCACCAAAGCTGGCTCCCAGCAGACAGGGCAGTGCTGTCTCTGCTAGCTCAGGTGCTTGCCGTGCTGCTCTCACTCTGCTGCTCCCTGCTCTCCTCCAAGCTCTGCTGCATTCTCAGAGCCTTCAGCTTTTTGTGTTGCAACTTCAGCACTGTTTTCTGCAGCACAAAGGGGCGTCACGCTCTGCTCATGACTCTCTGGAGCTTGCTTCTTGTCTGTGTCTTCTGCTTGCCCCTTTTCACCTGGATTTTCTGCCTTTTTCTGCTGTTCTACCCCATCTAGTTCACTTTTACCCCCCAGGAGTTTGCTCTTGCAGTGGTGCTGATCACCCCCTGCTGCACCTGGATCTCCACTCGACTTCCAGCCATCCTTGCTTGGAGAAGTGCAGCCAGTCCTGGGGAGCCTGGAAGCAGCCAGGGGTCTCACAGCCCCACCATCTGCATCGCCACCACCCCCCTTCTCACTTGGCACTTCCACAGCTGCATTTTTCTCACTGAGATTTTCTTCTCCAGCCTCACCGTTAGCAGCAGATGGATTTGCCTTGGCACCAGAGGCTGAGGGCCCCATGCTCAGGTTTATGGCCAAGTTGACTGGTTTGCTTTTCACTGTTCTTTTATCAACTTTCCTCCGTTTCACAGCTGCATCTGTGGTCTCTGGTGCTGCTGGCTCTTTGGTGCTTGAATCATCTTCCTCCAGTGCTTCCTGCTCCTCTTCTGCCTGAGAGACTGGGCCTGAGGAAGGGACTTCTGCATCAATTGCACATTCTCCCAGATTATGGGAAATGTTTTCAATATCAGCAGAGTTTTTTAAGAATCCACCCCCTTTAGCATCTGCCAAATTTATATTCAGTTTTCTCTTCTTGCACTCCTTTGTGCAGTCATTCTCTGCTGCACCCTGCACTTCTTCAGCTTCACTTTTTAAATCCTTCTCCTCCAGCTGGGCCAATGAAGGACAGCCAGGAGCTTCCTTCTCTTTTCCATCATCTCCTCCCTTCAAAACACATTTGGTGTTCTTCTCTTTTGCATGTTCATCACTCTTTTCAGGCTGCAACTCTGCAGCATCTCCAGCTTTCTGTTCCACCTCTGGAGACTGGTTCTGATCCTTCCCCACAGAATCACCACATTTTTTACAAGGAGTGTCCTGTTTATCCTCAGGCCTTTGGTGCAGCTGTGGCTTGGCAGAGCGGGGTCTGTACTTCAGGAGTTTGTCACGAGGTCCCCACACGAAGCTGCTCTGAGGTTTGAAGTGTTGCCAAGCGTAGTGGACGAGTTCTCTCCTCTTCTCTTTGCTTCTGACAGTGAACAGGAAGTAATCCAAGGCACTTCTCTTGACATTTGGCAATGTCTCCTCAACAAGAGTTTCTGTGAGGAAAAACTTCACCAAGTGCACTTGAAAGTCTTCGTAACCCATCTCCCCCAGGCACTTCAGGATGCGAGTAATCCTCAAATTGTTGTGGCTGAACCTGAAGGAAACAGATAAGCAAAGCTGTCAAGGGAAAGCCTTACAAGTCCCTGTGAACCTCTGGGGCATCTGCAAAACGTTTTACCATTTATTAACTGCAATCCATTGAAGAGTATTTGACAGTGCAAATGGGAGCACAGGTAAGCTTCCTTTTAAAGCACCCACTGCTGTTTGCCTTCCACAGCTCCCTCCTAACCCTCCTTGGGCTGACAGGATTCATCATCTCAACTGCTTGGAAAGGTTTTGCCTTTCTGCATCAGCCAGCAGTAGATGAGAGCCACCATACTGGGCAGACACACAAGGCCTGCCCCTGACAGAGACCTACAGGGTAAGCCTGTAGTGTTGAGAACACAGACATGAAAGGATGATGCCAAAACCTCAGGACTTAAGCTAGACACCGTTGTTTCTTCCTTTTTTAATACTTGACAGTCTTCAAGTTGTTTTTTCTTTTGTGATTACACCCACTCCTTTCAAGAACCCTGTTAATATCACCAGAAAGGGCCTTTACTTACTCTACAAGACCTGCAATAATATAAAAACATCCCATTTGCAGGGCACTTTTTAAACAAGGACTAAGAGCCTTTTACACACATTAAGGGAGCTTCATAAACAATCAGGGAACCATATGGAAACACTTCTATTTTGTAGCTTAAGAGAAGAATGAAAGTTAAAAATACTATCACTAGGTAACATTTATCAACAAAAGTCTCCACTCCTCAATGGCTGAGGACTTCCTTGGCTTTGACTTTGTTTTTCCCCTCAAAGAAGTGCCTGGCTGCAGTAAATGCTCAACAACACCACCACACTCACCTGTTCAAGTTTTCAAATCGTTCATGCCAATTCTCTGCTCTCTTAAGTTCTCCAGTTTCTTTGCTGACAAGACTGATCCCATAAAATCCCAGCATGAGCTCATAAGCACGTATAAACCTGTCCATAACTTCCTTGGACTTCCTAAAGGCCTGAAAACAAGACACAGCAATTAGTAAAAAGTGCAATTCCCTAATTACCTACACCAATTTAAGTGGCACCTGAATTATAAACGGGGTGATTGTATCACTAAGCATTTCATTTGCTGACAGAAGACAGGCAAATGCTTCACCTTGAGCTCTGTGCACACTAAAAACCCAGGAAAACAATGGAAAAAACCACTAGATTTCAAATATAAGGTATTTAGGGGAAAAAAACCCTAACATCCTTCAGATGTCAAAAAAAAAAAAAAAAAAGAGAGAAAAGCTTTAAATAAATACCTGGATTTCTTGACAGGTGAGTGGCTTGGCACGCCAGTTCATCCCATGCTCACGTAAAGGGAACAGCCTGAATAGAAAGAACAAGCTAGATGAGCAAAGATGACACCCAACCCAGGGTACCCAACTTCTTAAAAAGATTCCAAAACTTGTGATATCACAGGCATCTCTTGGAGAACTCACATAGAAAATTTCTAGATTTTCTAGAAAATCCCTCCCACAAAAGCATTGTCTACACTAACAGTAACAACACATTTTGCTTATGTGGATCTCTCTCCTTGCCCTAACTTTGTGCTCCAAGTATGCTCCAAGACCAAGAATGACTGAGATCTATTGCCACAGCTGCACTGGAAACCTGTGTTTTCAGGATTTCCAGAGCATTGCTTCCTGAATAATACAACTCAATTAACTAAAGTAATTCTGGGCCTTGTGTGAAGCTGAAATCAGTACCACAGATCCACCTGACCCTTAAAAGAGGCACAACTAGAGAGAGGCACAATGTTCATGCAGACAATTTACCACTGTATGTAGGAATGGTTTTCTTCCAGCATTTCATAGTTGTCCCACCACGATGAAAGCAGAGTTTCAATAAGCACACCTGCAAGGAAAGGGGAAAGGTCAGGCAAGAAATGACACCAAGTTAAAACTAAAGTTAGCCACTCACTCCACCTGGCTCACTGTCCAGACTCAGATATTTACACACAGGCATTAGCTTCTTTATCTAATGAGACAACCAGCCAGAAAAAAACCCTTTGTTTTCTGCCACCAAATGGAATATTAAGGAAAATATAGCAGGAACATTTTAAAATAGACATTTTTGGTGGGTTTTTGTTTGGTTTGGGTAGTGCTTTTTGTTTGGTTGTTTGTTTTGGTTTCTTATTAATAGTCTCACATGGATGAAACTATTCCCTCACTAATTAAACCAGCTGCAGCAGATGGCATCAAACAGCCACCACACAACGTACTCACCGTGGGGCACAAAAGCAATCTCATTTTTATAAAAGCTTAGGTTCCACATCTCTTCTTCCTCCTCATTTTCTGGTTCTTTCAAATCCTGGAGAAAAGATCAAGAAATGAGCAAACAGCAACCTTTTAAAAGGCAGTTTTCACTCCAACACTTCTCCCTGCTTTCCCTCACATTCCCTAAACACTTCAAGCTAAATCCTCGAAATGTGCTTTGGGAAGTAGCAGCTTGTTTCTGATGCACCCACATGCACATCATCCCTTCCCCCTCACAAATGAATCCTTAGAAGGTGCTCAGCCTGTAAATTGGAAGGCAAAAGGATGCTCCCAAATCTAGGAAGTGTTCCTAAAGGTAGGAGGTGATGAGGAGGAGCCCCAGGAGCACATACTGGGTAATGGTTTCTGTATCTCTGCAGGTCTTTCGCCGCAGTCCAGTTGCGCCTCCCGCTGCACTGGAGAGAAGAGACAGAGCAGAGATTCAGAATAAAATCACCTTCTGCAAAATAGAATAAAATAAAATAAGTGCTGACTGAATTCAGCACCTCCCACAGGTTCCCCTGCATGTGCCCTGCACTCTGTAGTGTCAGCACCCCCAAAACCTGCCAGATTCTTAATGTAGTCATTTCTCTGCATTCCTGAAGCCAAATTTAAACCAAATTTTACCATCTCCTGTAACCAAAGTATTTCTTTTTCCTTCTCATCTTATTAATCAAGGTTTTCATATCTTATGTATGTCTTTTATCCCAGTTGGATTTGCCAATGGAAATCATCAGAACTAGCTGGAGATCCCAAATAGGAAAATGTTTCTTTTTCTTTAACTCAAACATTTTATTTACAAAAAGACATGTCTCCCTCTGAGTTGCTATGAACCCTAGTGAAGATAGATGCCAGATTTTAAAATTGTAGAATTTAAGATGCAGAAATATCCCTTGAATTCAAGATTCTCATTCCCTGCAGACCTTACTGAAATAAAAGTTTTCTTTGTCTTTGCTTCATGCTCAATATCAGCATTGCTGATTTAGACATTGGAAAGCAATAGAGCCACATGGTCACATTAGATATTTATTTTGTTGGACTTCTCTTCTAATCATCATCTTCATTATTACCCATATTTCCATATAACCAAACTTTATGTCAAGCCTACCTGAAAACCCCTCCAAAGCAGCAGTGAGGAATTTGAGCTTTGCTCCTGCAAATAAAAAGCATCTAGTTGGAACATTTTGAAACCAAACTTCACTACGAAAATAAAAAATAGATGCAAAATGAAAATACCCACAGCAGTGACTCACACAATCCCTATTAGTTGCCAAGTGACAGATTTACCTAGTTACAGCTGAATTCACTGTATTTGATGCATAATTCAAATTGCTACAGAGAAAAACCTGTGGTGCCACATAAATAGGCACCAGGTTCTCATCACAGATGTGCCTAATTCATTCCAAGTGTCACATTTAGACAGAAATCACAAAAAACAGCTTCATTTCTTTCTCTGAACTCCATGGAAATAGAAGTTGCAAGTATGATTTAGTTTAAAGTGCATTTTAATTGAATTAGATACATATTTATTTTTATAAGGGATTTTGTTACACTTCACAAGCAACACAGACAGGTTTAATCTTGCTGAACCATTTTGTCCCAAACCATGACAGCACTTTACAGAGTTCTGTCAACTGAGAACCACCAAAAGGACCAAGATGCTCATGAATAAAGGGCACTCAAGCAGAGCACAGGCAGAGGGTTCAATGACACCTCACAGAGAGAACAGGGAAACTGGGAAATGGGTAAGATGTGCAGAGTCTTGCAAAAGCAGCATTATAGCAAACTTAGAAGAGAGAAGCAGCAAAAACTCTGCCAAATTATTTCAAAACCTCATTTGATATTTCTTAACATCAGATGCACAGAGAAAAATAAAACCACTTTGTAATGAACACAGATCACTGGTTCATTAATTATTAAGGCAGGAACTGGACTACATTTGTAACATCTTGCTGTAATGAAGTCACCCATTCAGTTGCCCTGATGAGAGTTATGTGGAATTAATGACAAATTTGTTCCTAATTACCAAATAATCCCAAAAATTCTTTACATTTAAGGTTCTAAAGTAATATCCTTGAACACAGTCAGGTGAGAGAGAACAGTATGCTAGGTCCCACTTAGAAAAAGAATTGGTTTGCTGTACAGTCAGTGCAGATACAGAGACAGATGCAATGCCATGGTGCAAGGGGCTGTAAGGCTTGTCCAAAAAGAAGCTAGATCCAGGGAAAAGGCATTCTGGAGCACAGCAATCAAGAGAACAGGATGGGGAAGCAAAGAGAGCAAAAATCAGCTTTAGTCCTCCAAGTAGATGTTGTTTCTGGGTCTACAAACTTCCAGCTTAAGCCACCCAGAAACTTAAGGCCTTTCCTTACAGATAAGAAACACAAACTAAACAGCAAGGCTGAAACTTCCATGTAGAAATCAAACCACCTTTTTGTCTCAGAGCAAAATTAAGATCCTCCAAACCTGGATCACACCAGGCAGAACGTGCATCGCTGTGGGAAGAGTGAGGGAAGCAGAGAACACAGCCAGGAGAGGGTGACAGAAACAGATCAGGCTGAGAATCAGCTGGAAACCTGCTGTAACCAGCAGGGATGTGGATTGTGACCAAGGCACAGGAAGGAGAATGATGATAGAATCCAGAAGAGTGACTGAAGCCTTTTGTTGATGGAGATTTAGGAGAAGGCAGGACCATGGGGTTTGTTATTAAAGCAGCAGATCATGAACTCCAGGTGTTACAGCAGCATCAGAAGGAACTTTTTAAAAAGAACACAACCTCCAAAGTTTTCAAAGCTCTCTGGTGGAAGCTGAAGGCACTGAAATGCAAAGGAGCTGGAAGGACACATCTGCACAGGAACTTCACACCATGAATGCTAGCAGAGACACAAGTGAAATGCAAAGATAGAAGTAGAATTTCAAGTTGGTTTTGAAAGTACAAAGTGAAAATAACAATAAAAAACTCTAACCTCAGTGCCAAAGAAAGACATTAGCTTCGGGCATAAAGAAAACCATCCAGGCTGAGGGGAGAAGAATGAGAATTAGTGTAAAATAAGCAGAAGTAGGAACTAGTTTGGGAAATTGATCCACGCCTTTGACAGGCTGCAAAGGCATAAATGGATAGCAGAAGATTTACTGCTTCTGTGTGCATTCATTCTCTGTGCCCTCACAATTTTTCAGGCACTGTGAAACAGAGGTGACTATACATTCATCACTGAAGGAAGAGCTCCTCCATAAAAATGCAGAACAATATTGCAGGGTCTGTAAGTCTCAGGGACAACAACATCCTCCTTTGTAAGGCAAAGCTGGAAAAGTCCACTCATTGGACTGAAACAAATGGTCCTTGCTTTTACAGTTGTCACAATCCAGAGATGCTCTAAGAAAAAAAAGAGAATCTGAAGAACAAACACTTTCAAACAGAATAATGGGAATGCTCTGGAGTTATTAAAGCTTGTGAACTCCAGCCATGCACAAAGGAAAGCTGATAAGGTGTCCTCAAACAATGCAAAACACTTCAAAGGAAATCTCTGCCTCTTCCCTTCAGCATTACAACTACTCCACCCAAATTATCACTGGCCTTTCCCAGATCTATGTGCACAGAATTTATTTTTCCCTCAAGAGCAGTTATTTCCATATTTTAATGCTTATTAATAAAAAAATAAAGTTTAATATTAAACTCCTTAAAAGTGTATTCATTAGAAAGCTTTATAGGCGTATTTACACTTTAAAAATACACACGAGTTGCTGAAATGAAACTCAAGTGAAGGAGTAGTTTCCCTTTCCCAGAAATGGGAGGAGTTAAAGGACTGTAGTGCCTTTTGCCTGACACAGGAACTACTGAAAATTAAAAAGTTGCATTTACCAAAGCAATGCTGGAGAAGAAATTACTGACTTTCAGAGTCAAACTGAAAAACACTGATGCTAAAATCAGAAACCTCAGATAAAAACAGAAACAATAACACTCTTTCTATTGCAAATAAACATTATTAAGGAGGCAGACACAAATGTTCATGTTTTGCAGCACCTGCTGTAAACTGCACAAGTACCTCTAGTTTTTAAAACACGATATTTTTTGGTTTTCAAAGTTGCTCTAACCATGCTCCCTAAGGAGTAAAACATGTCTAAGAGAAATAAAGCATTATAGCTCAATTTTAAAATTGAGCAGATATTATGTAATGGTTTTTCACTGACGGCTTGAAAGAGCCCAGAAAAGGCCACCATACAAAGCTGAAGATACCAATTAAAAACTTAAAAAGCAAGAAGAACATCAATGCCATAATGCCAAACCCAGCGGCCATCAGCGGCGAACAAGCAGACAAAACACAACCTGTATTTATGGGCTAAAGCACCCACATCACAGGGAGTGGGTGGGGAAAAACACTAAACCCCAGCTGATGGCAATGTCATGGATCCCGAGGAGTCACGAAGTGACAGCAGCATCCCTCTGCCCGCTCCTCTCCAGTGGGATTTGCCTCTCCCAGATGAGCACAAATCCTGCGCTGAGGATCCCCGAGGGCCGCCGTGCCTCCCGGGGCACGAACCCGCCCTTCCACCCCGAGCAGCGGCTGTGCGGGGCAGGAAGAGCTGAAAGGGCAGGAAGGGCTCCGTGCGGGGCAGGAAGGGCTGGAAGGGCAGGAAGGGCTCCGTGCGGGGCAGGAAGGGCTCCGTGCGGGGCAGGAAGGGCAGGAAGGGCTCCGTGCGGGGCAGGAAGGGCAGGAAGGGCTCCGTGCGGGGCAGGAAGGGCAGGAAGGGCTCCGTGCGGGGCAGGAAGGGCAGGAAGGACTCCCTGAGGCCGTGCCGCCCCGCTCCGTGCCCCGAGTCCCCACACGCACCTGGCCGTGCCGGCAGCCCCGCGCCCGGCCCTGCCCCGGCTGCTCTCCCGCATCCTCCGGCTCCTCCAGCGCGGCTCCCTCCGCCTCGCCTCCGCCGCCATCCTCCTCCTCCTCCTCCTCCTCCTCCCCCTCCCAGGTGGAGTCGTACTTCCAGAGGTTCGCCTCGTCCTCCGCCTCGTCCTCCTCCGCCCTGAGGGAGAACCAGGCCGCCATGGGGCAGGAAGGGAAAGGGAAAGCGAAAGGGACGGGGATGTGGCGGCGCGGAAGCCCGCCCGCCCGAGCGCACAAAGCCCGGGCACGTGGGGGGGGGAACGGGGGACGGAAGCGCGCGCGCGCCCCGCCCCCTTCCTGCGCCGCCGCTCCCCATTGGCCGCCGGCCGCGCGGGCCCTGCGCCCGCCCGCAGCGATCCCGCGGCACGGCGGCGGCGTTGGGCCTGCCGAGAGATCGCTGACAGTAACCTTTTACTCTGATGAAAAAAAGGAATAAAGAACACATTCCCGAAGAGCCAGCACTCCAGAAAGCCAAGGGGGCAATGAGAGGCTGCGCCGGGGTCAGTTAAACCATTTATATTTGTCGATACAAAGCTTCACATCCGAAAAATCCCTAAAAATCCTCCGCTGCAGGACTGACCGTGAAATGCCCAAGTGGACTTTATTGCTGCGAGCTTGGTGCTGAGTGGTTGCACGAAGTGATATTTTTCCTTTAAGCTATAAAAGCATTTCATTGGTAGAGCAAAAATTTTTGAACAGAATCCCACGGATGAGAAGGGTTAGCCCACAAGGATAGGAAACTTGAGAGTTCCAAAATCTATGTAGATCATGACAAAGTAACCAGCAATTTAATGCTAAATTACTTTCAAAAGAAGTTGGGCCAGCTTTTAATTAAGTCACGCAACAACTGTTATTTAATAAAATAAAAACAAGTCCAATTTATTCTTCGTATAAAACAAGAAAAGCAAATTAGGCAGACAAGAACTTGGCTATGTACCTAGAATAAAAGCAAAAACTAGAAGATTCCTAGTGCCTCACTTTGAAGGCAATACTGACAGACCAAGAAGTAATTCTTCTTTTTATTAACTGATAGTTAATATAGTGAAACAAATTTAGTACCATTTCAACCTGCTTCATTCACCTATTAAAAGGTGCTTGTTGACTGCGATCCATCTTTTGACAACACAAAAATAGCAACTTCATCAAATCTCAGTATTTTAGCATATAAAAGATAAGCATTGCAATGTCAGCAAGATTCTTCAGTTGTAAAACAAAACGAACATTTTGGAAAACCAATTCCATTCACATCTACTAAAACGGCTTTAAAAAAATAAATAATTAAGTACAAACCCCACTGTTCTATCCTACTGTATTACAAATGGATGAAGCAACACCTCCAGGTTCATGCACAGCTCAGCTGATCCCTTACAAAACCACGTGTCATCACCAGATATTTTATTTGGGACACTTATTAATTATTTTGGCTAGGGGCATTGTAATTTTCACTTTGCTTATGGCATACCGAAGTAGAAAGATTGAAAAATATTACATCAAAAAGGGTAGAATGAGGTTCCTCCAGCAAAGAGCAACACAACACTTGAAATGCAGTAGTTATCTGCATTTAAAAGAATTTTAGTTTTACTGAACCAACACATTGAGACATTTGATACAAATGGAAGGGAAATGGCCAAACATTACCCACAGATGGTCTGTCATATTCACAGACAGCAAGGGCAGAAAAAACTACCCCACATGTACAGAAATCACCTCCTCTTGATGTTCCGAGGCCCTGTGCCCCACGGGGCACTCGTTGCATGAGCTGTGCTGACACAGAGTGTGTTGCTGGTTTGAAATGCAGCCCTGGCACTGTCACACCCACCCTCCCTCCCCACTGCCAGCTTTGTCCACAGCTTTGCCCTGGGAAGGCAGCTCCTCACTGCTGCCCAGAAAACACCCCAGGAGAGACAAAGCCGATGTGCAGGTTCCTCAAACACTGGCTCAGGTATCTTCTACTTCCTCCCACAGTTTCTACGGCGACTTTGCTGCTCCTCGTTGTTCCTGTTCCCTCCTCCCATCCCAGAGTTCATCACTCCTCCTCAGCTCTACGTCCTGCGGCGTTTGGCGGCGCTGGGACTCGAGGGGTTGCTGTTGGCATTTAGCACCTTCTCAGTGACTCTGTTGCGCTTCCTCTTATCAGACCCTTCTTTGGATCCAGGATCTGATGAAGTTTTCTCTTTCTCTTTGCTGCTTGGCTTTTCAGTTGTTTTTGCTAAACTTCCAGAGGGTGCAAAAACTGAAATAGGATCAAAGTAATGATTCCAGATCAGAGTCATACACATAGGCAAACAAGAGTGATATCAAACTTCTTTATATTCCATAAAACTTCTCAAAACAATCAACCCTCAGCATACTTGTCCACCATTTAAATATTACTTTCAGTTCTAAAGGAAAAATCTTCTCTGAGAAAGGCACATCTTGCTTTTATTATTTGCTTTAAAGACAGGCATATATTTTGACAGGCTAAAAATCAAACTCTTTAAGTGGAATTAAACAGCACTTAATATTAAAATACTTAATAGGAACACTTACAGAAACATAGGACCAATCTATGGAAATTTATAATCAGCAGCAGTCATTACATTTGGTATCATAGGTAGATTTTAAAACTCAACAACCAAAACATGAAATATAATATATTTTAAAATACATTTTTAGATCTTTTGTTACAATCTTTAAACACCACTTATTCAGTGATATAAATATGATGAAATTATGTAGTTAGCAGTTGGCTTGGTCTGTTAAGATAAATACCAGGATCTCTACATTTGACTTGTTCTACAGCAAAGTGTTAGGAAAACAAGCCTTTTATTTAAAAGCAGCAATATAATGAGAATAAAATAAAATAAAATAAACACTCTGCCCACCTTCCCATTTCATCACACAATTTTACAATCTCTTTTGATTTGTAGGCCCTATTTCCCCCATGACTACAAAGTTCCCAACACAGAATATTTAAGTTCAGTAAAATCAGACTCAGATTCCTTCAGACTCTCAGGGGTTTGTCAAGTACATATTAAAGCCAAAAATCTCCAAAGCTATACAACTTTGCACAGATGAATTAGGAGCAAAGAAGAAATCTTTTCAATAAGCAGCTGCTCCTAAATTATTCAAGTTCTTAGCATGAGCACAGGCTAAGTCTGAGTACAAATCACAAAGTACACTGCATTTGGGATTTACATTTTAACATTAATTTCTCAGTTACAGTTGGTTTTTAGTCTCGTATTACACAGTAGAGAGTTACAAAATTACCTTCTTCAGGACCTGCATGCGTTTCCATCTCTTCTTTTAAAACTTCCTCTTTCACTTCTTCTTCTATCATTACCTTTCCTACAGAAAGGATTGTTAGCAATGGTTAGATGGTTTTCAAGAACCATGTGAATTTTTTCTGGATTAGTAGCTTCTGCATGTTTGCAAATATTCCATGCAGAATTCAGCAGTAATTCAGTGTCAAGAAATTATTAATCCAGCTCTTACTGCTCAACCAGAGATTTCTGTCAAACTCCTTCACATTTCTATTAGATTTGACAATATACGATTTTTTTTTTTAGTTTTGTTCAAGATTCTGAGATGAGATAAAAGCAACCAAGAATCAGAGACTGCAACTACATCTCACCTTCTCTCACTTCTTGAATCATTTCGTCAGGAAGAGCAAAATTCTTCTCTATATTAGGGAATGGAAGAATCTCAGATTCATGCTTAGGAAGAAAAGAAAGATCTCTGTGAGTGACTGGTAAAAAATTTAATTTGAATTTTGACATGCAATCTCAAGTTCTGATTTACATGCAATTAGGAACTAAGTAATTCTTAATAAGACACTTCAGATGCTAGAAAATCAGGAGGGTCCTGCAGTCAAACTGATTACTGAGGTCAAGATAGCTGAGATCACGACTCATGATCATTTGAGATAATTTCTGGAACCACAACACGGCAAATCCTTATGTAAACAGACCACCACTCCCTCATTTGACACATATATCCGTGTAAACGTTTTCTGGATCAGCATTTAGACAACTTTAATAAACAAAGTCAGAACATGGTATCAAAAAAACCCCACCCTCATAAGCCAGGTTTTATTGCAGGTTTTATTGTCTCCTACCTAATCTATTTTATTCAGGGGAAAACCCCATCAGCCCACTGGAATGACACTCAATTCTCAGTATCACGAAAGGTACAACAGGCCCAGTGATTCTAGCCTGTCAAAACTTCTGAACTCTAATGAAACAACCGTGTGGCATCAACCCTTTATACTCACAAGAGCCTGCATATCATACATGGTGCTCAGGTGGTCCCAGATCACTTTGGATGAGATCTGCCGTCCGATATTCTGGCTGAATTTATCCCGGATACAAATCATGTGGAAATGGCGATTCACACCTGGGGGAAGAACTCCGTGCAATTAGCGCTGCTGGCAGTTTTATTTATGACATTCAGAGATACAAATTTATTTATTTATTGACACCATTTTAAAAAGTCCTGTTGCTATATGGAAAGGGTACGTTATAGGTGAGAGAGCTGGCAGCTGGGCAGGCTCATCTTTCACCCTACACTGCAGGTGATATTCTGCTCAGAGCTAAGTGTGCCCTGTGGGTAATTCTAACACACAGACCTTTTAGAGGGGCAGTGTGAGAAACAACTGCAGGGAGGTATGCGGAGTGATGTGTCCAGTTCTGGGCTTTGAGTACAAGAGTGACACAGAGCTCCTGGGGAGGGTGCACCGAGGGCAATAGGGATAAAGGAATGGGACAAAGAAACTGGACAAGGAAAGTGGAACTCTGACAAGGAAAGGCTGAGGAAGCTGGGCCTGTTCAGTCCCCAGAACAGATGTCTAAGAGGGGAACTCAACAATGTTTATAAATATCTAGAGGGGGATGCCAAGAGAATGGGTCCAGGCTCTGATCGGTGGTGCAAAGCAGTAGGACATAAAACAATGAGCATAAAACGATGCACAGGAAGCTCCACCTGAGCTGGAGGAAGAACTTCCTTACTGCGAGCACTGCAACACACTGCCCAGAGAGCCTGCGGAGTGTCCCTGCCAGGAGATACTGCAGAACGGCCTGGACACAGCGCTGTGCCATGCGCCCCGGGCAGGCCCTGCCCGAGCAGAGACCCGCTGCGCTCCGTGCAGCCTGCCCCGCTCTGGGATGCTGTGCAAGCGCAGAACAGCCGCTCACAAGGCGGCTCGGCAGCCCGGCAGCCCGGCAGGCCCGGCGCTCCCTCCCACAGGCCCCGCCGCATCCCCGCGGCCCCGGGCCGGCTGCAGGACGGGCGGGAAAGGCCGCCGGAGCCGCCCGGGAGCTCCCGCCCGCCCCGCTCCCCAGCCCGGCCCCGCCGCTCCCGGAGGCCGCGGCCCGCGCTCACCTACGGGCTTGTGGCCCAGCATGGCGTGGAACAGGCACACCTCGACCTCCGGGCTCCACACCACCGCCGCCTCCTCCGCCGGCGCGCCGGGCTCCGGGCCGGCCGCCGCCGCCGCCGCCGCGGCTGCAACAGCGGCAGCGACCGCCGCGGCAGCTCCGGGCCCGGCCGCGGGCAGCGGCGGCTTCTCCACGGCGGCGGCCGAGCCGCCTTCCGCCTCGCTCATCCCCGCCGCGCCGCGCCCGCAGCGGCTCCTGCCGGCCGGGAGCCGGGCACAGCCGCGCTGGGGCCGGGCGTGCGGCGGGGGAGCCTCGGGCGGGCCCCTCAGGATCGCGGCTTCCTCCGGACGGAGCCGCCCGCGCCCACAGCGCCCGGGGCGGGACAGGAGCTCCGGGAGCAGCCCTGGCGGACGGGGCGAGGCCGCGGGACTGCCCGGAAAGAACCTCGTGGGCTTCTGGGAAGAGCCTTATGGACACCTGGGAAGAGCTTTGGGAACTTGTGGGGAAAGTGTTCCCGACAGCTGGGAAGGGCCTTGTGGACCTCTAGGAACGGCCTGGTTGTTCTCCGCTCTGGGAAGTTCCACACGGACCTGTGGGAAGTTCCAT
This sequence comes from Lichenostomus cassidix, assembly GCF_008360975.1. NCBI lineage: Eukaryota > Metazoa > Chordata > Aves > Passeriformes > Meliphagidae > Lichenostomus > Lichenostomus cassidix. Next base: position 5,258,403 of record NC_139500.1, on the reverse strand, counting down.
CTGGGACTCTGGAAATGGCTTTTTGGGCCTCTGGAAGAGCCTGACAGAGCCCTGCCGTGTTTGAGGGTCTGTTAGGCCAGGAGCAGCTCAGTGCTGCCATCCCAATGGGCTGCACAGGGCTCTGCTCTGCATTTTGATATCCCCGGGACTGGGGGGTCACAGCGGGGCTCAGGGTCAGCCCTGCTGCCCAGGAAGCCTTGGCCACCCCGGTGCTCATCCTCCTGGCTTGAGAACGGTTGGCCAGTCCCGCGTTTGCCCTTGTGGCCTTTCCTTGTCCAGCCCAAGGAGCTGCCAAGGGTGGAAAGGTTGTGCTGGGAAAGATCTTGAGTGTTGCAACCTCACCAGACCCTTCCTCCTTGGATCATTTTATATCAAGAGTCAGCCTGGCATTGGTGCTTAACAAATAACCATGCTGCCTGGCTTGATTGCAAAATGCAGAACCCACCAGCTTTGCCCATCATTTAAGGTGTAAAAAAAAAAAAAAAAATTTGTTTGGGAAGAAAGAGAATGTATCATTCCCTCAGAGATGAGGGAGTTTTGCCTTGTTAGGTATAATTAGACACACAGGCATGAAACGGGACTGCTGTTGCTTAGGTGATCGGGTTTTTCAATTGCTCACTCCTCACTTAAAGATTTAATTCATTTTGTGACATTAAAAGTATTTCAACAGCAAATAACCATCACATCACATGCAAGGAATGACTGTTCTGAGTGAATAATAAAGCAGTGGGGGCAAACACTCACAAGCAGAGACATTATTTTAATGCAAATTATCCAAATAATAAAAAGCAGGCAGGGAAGGATGCAATTTTCTGAAATTGAACTTTCTGTACCTGTTGATACCCAAAGAGCTGACTCATATTGTTTTGGGCTTGATGTAATTTATACCCCAAACAGATTAATCTAACATTAAATAAACCTTTGAAATCAGTTAAACCCAAAACCTCATGTGTGAAACATTGGGAAGTTTGGTTGTGTGAATCCTGGATACAGATGCCTGGAGATCTTGCTGGAATGACTTGTCTGCATCAAGAATCTCCAGAATTCTGCCTTCTGCCTGCTGTCACCACTGTACCTGTGCCCTGGTTGTGCCTTTACACAGCTCAGGCTTCACACTGATTTCCTCATTTTGAGCCAAAATTACCTATCCACAGGACTTTGCCAATCTCAAACACGAGCCCACATGTTTTTGCAGTTAAACCCAGCCCTAAATCTCAGTCCTGTTAATCTTTCAATGTTTATTTGATCCATGCTGCTATCCAGTCTTCAGCTGCTACTGAGAGAAAGGGTTAGGATTTCCTGTGATGGCTGCACAGCAGGAGGAAATGAGTTCCTGAACAACTAAATCCCGGTTTTCATAAATGTTTCTAGAGAGAAAAATGAAGGGAGAAAGAAAAGCAAATAAATTGCAGAGTATGAAACTTGTTTCCCTGTAGAATAGTTTTCAAAGTTTTGCAGGAATAACTTATTTTTAAGCCTGTGTGAGACGCTGAGTTTCAGCACTTTCATCTGTCACATTATGCTCCTACTTAAAGACATCAAGAGGGAATAACTATGTCAAGTCAGACAGATATTTTTATGTCACTAAGTTCTGATGGCTAAAAAAAGTAACATGTGAAACAGAATGTGAAAAAACCTATGGCTACCTCTGAAAATACAATAGCATCTGAAAAGAACTCAATTCAGTAGAGTAATATTAATTCAACAGGAGCAGTATATGCATCAACTGGCTGGCATTTTGTTTCAAGCACAAATAATTACATTTCCCTGTGTCTAAATTCTCTTGTCTCAGTCAATGCCTCTAGGAAACATATGGGAGCCTATAATAATGCCATGTACAGCCTCCACCTGGATTTTGACCAGAGTTTAATTTTTCCCTCATTAAATTTTACTGGTTTTGTTTTTTTTCACTCACTGAACAGATTTTTTTCAGAAAAACTAACACTCCTCTTATTCAACTTTAAATCTTACTATTGGGTTTAAGCAGATACGAGCTGTGTAAGACATGCATGATTTTATTCCTTTATTTTTCTTTCTACTTTTTAGACTGGTTTGAGCCTTAAAACCCTGACTGGCTGTTGTGTCACCTGAGGGTGCTGAGCCCTGGGCTGGATCTGTGCTTCCCCCCAAGAAGATGATCAGTTATTCCCTAAGACTTTTCAGCAACTGAGAAAATCTGCCTGGCATTTGGCATCTTCCCTAGAAACGTTGGATTTCTGGGATAAGCAATATGGCTACAACTATTTCTGTCATTATTTTAGAACACCATGTGCTGGTGCCCTTAACAAAGCAAAAATTTCATTCCGCATCCTGTAATTTTTGCTGTGCCTCATGAACATTTGTAAAGGAGTATCATCTGCCTCCTTTTGCATTAAATCCAATCGTTTGACCTTTGCAGGGGGGGTTTAGTACATCTTGGATATAGACTATAACAGGATTTTTCTTAAATAGGTAAGAAGTACCTGCAGAAGTACATATCTCTGGGACTTCTTCCTGCACAAAATTACTCTCAGATTAATAAATCCTCCTACAAAATAAGTAACCTCAGTGTCTTGGCACATTTTAGTATTTCTAAATAAAATATCCTTTGTGACTTTTGAGGACCTCCTGAAGAGAACCGTTCTGATCTGATATGTAAGCTTTAGCTGTACTTACAAAATCTGGTGGTTTTTTTTTTTTTTTTTTTGCTTTAACAGAGCTGCCCAGGGAGTTATCCAAAACTTGGAGCTTGATCATTTTGCATATCCTTTAATAAATCAGTGGAGATAGTTTGATATGCAGTTTTCACCTCTTGACTATATCTGGTGGGGATTTCTCCTTTGTGCTAAGAGAGAGCAATAGAATCTGGAGTTAAACCCTTGGATCTAAGGATCCAGAGCTTAACAGGTGCCTCCATTGCCAACTGCATACTTTTTCATCTGTGCTACCTATGGTGATGAGCCCCTCTGGCCCAGTTATTATTTTCAGGCCTGGAATTTTTATTTTTTTTATTTTTTTTTTTTAATGTGTGTGTAATTTACAGCACATATTGCAAAGCCAGCTATTCCTTCTAAAACAACACGCACAAAAATAAAAAAAAAAAAAGGCCGAAATAACTGTATCAGTAATTTAAAGTATTTGGGTTAGATCTGAAGTGTTTCCATCTTCATAGCCAAAGAAGTGTCAGTTTTTACCATGTGCATGCTTAGGGCGTCTCAGGAGCAAAAAAAACCAAAAAACCTCAAGTAAATAAACAGGTTTAAAGAAAGGCTGTAGACAACACTATCATGACTGACATCACTCTATAAAAATATGTTAAAAAATATGTGTATATGTATATATATATATATCTCAATCTGTTCCTATAAAAAGGCACAGATACAGCTAACAATACCACCAAGGTAGAATGTGCAATTGTTTTTGTTATGGATTGATACACTTGGCCACTTTCTGATTTCTGATTCAGCAGGCAGAACTTCATTTCAGTGTGGCAAAACTCAGGGATTTCATAAACTGTATTGAGATTCTGAAATTTGATGTAAAAGCCAATGGTGCCAATGAGCGATTGCTTAAAAAGTTTGGCAAATTATGTATGATATCTTCATGAGACATTTAATTGCATAAACCTGCCTAATGGATCAGCAGTTCTGTACTGCACTCCAGAATTCTAATTACCACTTTCTGCTCTGTTTCCTACTCAGAGCAGCACCTCATTACACTTTGCTGCTGCAGGAATTTATAGTGGATTCATACAGGCTGGCTTGCTGTGCTGCTTTGCTAAGATCAAGGTCTGTCTTTAAATTACTGCTCCTGCTTTATCCCTGGTTTGTTTTGCTCAGTAGCCTCTAGCCCAAAGTTGATATTTGAAGTTTGGAGCATTCACTCCAAACTCCAGCTGGAGATTCCTATTGGAATGCAAGCTCTGCTGGGTCAGGTCTGTCAGCAATGTTACATAGATATCATAATTCCCACCTGAACACGTATGTTGAAGTGTTCTGAGGACAGCTGACAGCTGTGATTCACAGACCTTTTTCTTTTTTTTTTTCTGGAATGGAAGTAACTGAAAACTTGCACATTTAAATAGATATTATCTCTTTGCATTTTTGGAATAATCTTTCCCCCTTAGCATAATGCACAGCAGTCTTAACACTTCCCATTTCTTCAACTGCATCGGTTGCTTAGAATAAGGATCTCATTTTGACATGGCTCCTGTGGACATGATGGACCTAAATTCAATGAAAATTACATAAAATTGAAAGAGAGTAGATGCATTGTATGTGATGGCAGGGCAGCACTGTTACTATCATCTACTTTGCATAATCACGTTAGGGACAGAGCCTGGGAGCACATTCCACAGCTTTTCCCAGCAAGCTGTGGCTGGAAGCTTTTTGCAAAGAGACAGAGCTTCTCCTCCTATTCAAGATTTCTCAATTGCCTCAGCCATTCATGCTGGTTTTATGCTCCTTGAGACAGTATCAGAGGTAAAGTATTAAATGTCAGGCATTTTCTAAAAGGTTAGAAGGCCCCAGTTTCTTTCATAATAGATAATTCCACCATTTATCTATGTGAGACATGTAGAAAGAACATATCTATTTGATTTTAACCTCTGTTAAAAGCATACTTTTAAAAGCTCAGGAACTCTCTCTACAGATTGGAACAGGGAGGTGAGGCACGAGGGGCTGACAGTGCTCACAGTGCTGTGCATCCCACCTCCACATCCTGGTGCTACTGACTCATCCTCCAGTCCCTGCAAGAGAAATCAAGTACCTCTTGCTCTTCTCCCATTCTTAAAACCATCTCTGCTGATGCCCGAGTTACTCACACTTTCACATTCCCGACAGAAAAGGAAATGCTGATGCACAAGGTGCCAGTGTCTGGGGGGATCTTTCTGCTGCCTTCCCAAGAGTTTTGATCAGCCCTTAGCAATGCAGAGAAGCCACTCTATGCAGGAATGTAGGAATGGAGCTCTTAGGGGTGTAGAGAAGTACAGATTTGCTCTAGGTTTGCTCTTGGAGAGATAATTTAAGAATATCCAAGCTGTGCCAGAGTTCTGTGCTTCCCCAGCCTTTTCATACCTGTTCTTCAGCAAACTGGAGATGCTCCTGCATGGCCAAAAGAAATTAATGAGGATAAAGATCTTCTTTTTGTTTTCTTTTTAAATACCTTTTTTCACTGAGTGGTTTTCCCATTTACCAAGGAGTCTTGTTCTGGCTGGATGGGGCAGAGGCAAATCTGACCCTTTGTCACACAAAATCAGTGCATTGGTTAACTGCTAATGCCATCCTTATTGAGAGATTTTTGTTAACTCAGTGTCTCTATGCACTTTGTATTTTAGGGACTGAATACATGTGAAGGAAAATATCTTTAATGTCTAATTTATTTTTGCCAGACTTACTGTATCTCAGAGCTAGTTCCCAGTATTTCAGAGCACAGCTCTTTTTCCAGCTTTCTTGGCTGCTATGAGATGCCCAAACCTTGAAAAACAGAAAGATCTTTTTGCAGCAACTTCAGAGAGACTAAATTAGGCTCAAGGTTCACCAGCAGATCTGCGATAGGAATTACTCAGTCACATATTTCTGACTTTCAAGAGCTTTTCTTTTTTAATCCACCATTAGGAGCAGATGAAAGTTTGTTTAGAATCCAGATACATCTTGCCATATAATAGAGTTCAATGGACTTTAAGAAAATAACAAGAAAAAAATCTCTTTTGCCTTAGCAATAGGAAATTTGGGGCTCAGGTGAACTTTAACATATCTTATTAACATTGCACACCAGAATTCTCAATTGCTTCCGCAATGACAATAACTATATACAAGGTTTAAAGGATGGCTTTATTCTCAGTGTTTTATTTCCCCTACCTGGAAGCTATTACCTGAAGTGCTCTCTGCTTTTGGTGATGTTAAATTTAATCACAATTTTTCATTTGAATGACTAAGTCTCCACTAGAAAATATTTACAGCTGGGGTAAATTTAGAGCTTGCATCTACCAATGCTTTGTTGGATGCTTTTAAAGGAAGGGTTTGTGTGACCTTACAAGAACCTCCTGGCCTTGGTCAGGGGGCAAAATGCTCCAGCTCTGTTGAGCAGAAAAACTTTCCACCAAATCTACTTTGACAAAGCTGAGTTTCTGAGAAATTCTCTTTTATAATGGCCTGTCTGATGTTGTCTTTTTTCCCTGATATCTCAGTCTGCTGTCCTCCTTTTTCCTTCTTGATCTGAAGACCAAATGCTCAACAACCCAAGTGGAAAAAAACCTAAAATGAGAGGTGGAAAAAATAATGTTTGTAGCAAATTTTTTGTGCTGGGTTATTCATTGCCTCTGTTAAATGATGCCCTTTAAACTGATCTCATAATTTTAGTGTTCTTTTGGTTTAGTTTAATTTTTATGAGAAGGATTTTCATCAGTGAAAGTGATAGAAACCCAGATGTACAGTTAGCCCTGGGCCTGCCATGACTGCTGTCCTTATGCAGCTGCCAAATGTTCATCCCCAGAGCTGATTTTTTGTTGTATTCTCATTTCAGAAGCTCTAGCCTTGCACAGGACAACATTTCATTGCCTTTCTGAATGTCCAGCTGTGATGATCCATGGTGGCTTTTATTCCTGGGCACAGCAAGGAAAGGTGCAGTTTCTCCCCATTTTGTGTGTGGCAGTTTCTAAAGTTGTTTTAAAAGAGCCTGTGCATTACATCCATTTAATTTAATTTCATTTCTCTCCATTGCTGGTTGATTTCTGAATATTTTCCATGATCAGAGGTGGGATTGAATGGGAATACTTCCACAGCTGTTTGTGTGCACATGTGCAGAAGTGTAATTTATCTTCAAGGGATTTAGGGAGAGCTTATGAATTTTCCACTCTATCCACAGTCTGATCTGGAAGAAGAACCTAAGACCACAATAAGCTGCGTTTACCACTTTGAAGTTTTTTAGTTATTCTTCTTGGATCAACTTAGTGGAGTTGTTAAGAAAAGTAATCTTATCTCATTTCCCACTTTCCCTTTCATTGCTGCAGTTCATATCTGTATATTACTTTATCTCTGTGCTCTGATGGGATTGTTGCTAATTTATTCAAATTCAGAACATTTGCTATCTTCTCTCACTGTGATCAAGGTGGGCTCATGCAAAACTGTGCTATTCTAATCAGTTTTATTAGATAGGATTGCTGATTAAATGCCTTTATACTTGTCTCCCAGAACAATTTCTAAAATGAATTTTGACAATGGCTGTTTGAGGCTCCTGTTTCTAATGCAGGTAATAATCAGGTTCATAATAGGAGGCTCTCTGACAAGCATATTTCTAGAAAATGAAGATCACAAATTTACTGGAACAGTGAATACCCCATTTGTGCAGCTCCCTTTACTCTTTAGTTATGAGCAAACAGTACTTCAAACAACACACACTTAAATATGATGAAGTTTTATTTCCCTGGGCTAAATCTACTAAATTCAGTCACTGCAGCTACTCCTGATTGTTTCATATGTCTTAATAAAAGAAACTTCTTTTGTCACCAAACCCTACATTTTAATTCTCACTTTGAAACAACAATTGCCAATTATATTTTAAGAAATGACCAATCATGGAAGATAATGGAATTTGAAAACTTTGTGACCTATTGTAATAAGAGGGCAGCTGAAGAAAAACTTTTCATTTTGCCTATTAACTGCATTGTGAGTTTAAATCTTTTTTCTCAATTTGCTGTTCAATCGAGTCTTCTGCCAAGAAATACTACATTAAAATTGTTTTTCTCTTTATCCAGTTAATGAAAGGTTATAATTAAGATAAGTGGGATCAAGCATCAGATCTCAAACTGATGTTATTGGGTGGAAGCAGCTGTATTTTTGCTGCTTTACAAGTCTTTTTGGAGTGAGGAACTGGGAACCTGAATGTTCTTCAGGATCATCATTCTTTTTGTGCCTTTGCATTCAGCCTCAGAATGAAAACTCTTTGTAATCCTCTGGCCTTGATGCAGTTGTTCCACAGACTCCAGAGCTCACAGAAGTTACAAATTCAGGTCATCTCAGGGGAGGGGGGCACCAAAGATTAATGCAGGATAATTACTTGGCTTCTTGGTACACTCTCAATGTAGCTTAACAAGTAATTAAATGTGGCTCTGACTTGATAATGCAAAATTGTTTTCTTTTCAGAGTGGTCAGTCATTCTGTGGAGCTCTGCTGATGATGCTGGTGTCCCTTCTGTGATATTATTGCACATGGCAGAGCAGAGGAGTTACAATTTCTAGCCTGAATGTTTTAGTTCTCCAATCTTTTCCCCACACCATGGGCTGTTAATCCAGACTCAGACTTCTCTTAGCATCAGAAAAGGTCTGATGTTAGTCCTCATGCTCAAGTCTACCTCTGGGAAAAATCCTGGCACAGAGAAAACAATTATATAGCTGGAACTGTCTGGAATAAAACTGTTTTAAGCACAACAAACAACATGTTTAAAATGTTGGGTCTGTAGAAATAACAGTTTCAAAAGGGAATTTTAGTCTCTGTACAGATTTTTCTTAAACTTCTCATAAAGCAAAAGTGCACCTTTATCAGAAAAGAAGCAATTTTGTTGGAGGTTTAGCAGTAGCAGCAGTAATGGTGCTTTTTTATTTGGTTTGTTGTTTTCTTTTTCAATTAAAGTGGCAGTGGTGAATTTGCCCAACAGCCCTGTGATATGTGCAGGGTTGTGTCTTGAAACTGCAAGAGAGGTACTGCTGTCAACATTTCTGGTGTGTGCTGTGCTTCCCCAGTCTTGTGAAAACAAATTTTCCGATTTTCTGTGCTTTTCTTCTCACCATAGCACCCCAGACATCTGACTCCCAATATATAAATTCTCCTATGAAGTTAATCCCACACATCCTTACATGCAAGTCTGTGACTAACTTCATCAGAATTTTTTGTCTGGATGCTTTTGTGTTTCTCTGAGCTGTGTTTGCAGGAGCACAGCGAGGTCAGAAGTGGCCAAGTCATGCTGGAGGTGGTGCTGGTTTTTGCAGGAGGAGAACAGACTGTTCAGGGAATCATTTAGCAGCTGTTTATTGGAGGCATAGACATTTGATTTTGGGGGTAGTAAATCTTGGCAAGAACTTTAATTTCAAAAGAAAAAACAAACCAAGCAAAGAAAAGCAAAAATATTCATAATATTTCAAAAATATTCATTCAAATTCATTCCATATTCACATGGACACTCCAATTGTTGTGTGCAGCACCTGAATAAGAATCCAATCACACTCCCAATTAATTTGCAAAGAAACTTATTGAAAAATGCTGTTAAGTGCAAGTTGTTTTGGAAATGTAATAGAGAAACTCAAAGTGCCCATTTTTTTTAAGTCTGAAGGGCTCTAATGTAATCTGACAAATTGAATCTGGGATGGAGCTGTTCTGATGAATTTCAAGGCCCTCAGCAATGAGGAAAGTGATAAACTTTGCTTTCATTAGGCCACTGAGGTAGGATACATTTACAGAACAGAATTAAACAGACTAAAACACTCTAGTCAAATGCTTTTGCAGGAACTAGAAAACTGGATATTAGGATACATCCATGTGTAGCTGCAGCTCTGCTCACCCAGCAGGAAGGATGATTGACCACATCTGCTCCTGACACGGGAGACAGGGTGTCCTGAATTCCTTTCCTGAATTCCTTCCTTGAATTCCTTTTGGATTCAACACTCATTCTGTCAGTTCTCCTAAAGTTTTCCTCATTGCTTTTTGTCCTGTGTCCTTCTAATCATGCTCAGGTACCTCACAAACTGGGGGTCTAGGATTCTGTTCTGGATTACCAGAGCCTTTCTCCCACCTTTGTACCATAACTCTGGAAATGTCTTTAGCAAACAAGATTTTCATGCAGTAAATCCCTTTTAAACAAGCAGTACTACATTAAGAAGAAATTGTAACGTTTAAAATGAAAAATAGAGCTACTATTAAAGCTGAAGTTTTACCCCAAAATGGAAGAAAGGCAAAGAATTAACTGAAGTTTATATTCTCTCTCAATTTGCATGTGGGAAGTGTTCAGACACTGTGCTGATGAGGAGTGATATAAAATGGTTGCATAATATTAGGCAGTTTAAATAAAAGGGTGGAAAGCCAGCACAAAGATGTGTGAATTCTGAGGAAAATTAGAGTTATAATTAATCTGGATAATGCTGCAGAGGATCTTCTGTGAATTGAGACTCTCAGTCAGCAGGAATTGAGACTCTCAGGAAAACTTTCCTTTGTCTTCAGAAAACACCTTTGAGCAGACCATGATCTTAAATACTGTGAGCATCCATACAGTAAATTTTTGCAAGGATGATCACTTAGGAGGAAGAGAATTGGGAAAATGCTTTCATTTCCTTTGCTATTCAGCTGCAGTAATTCATCAGGATGGACAGATGAACATTTCTGTGTTCCTGGGCAGACAGCAAGACTTTGTCTTTGTCCTTTCTGTAGCTGAGAGAGTGCTAAATGTGTTTTTAAGTATGAAGTTGTGTAAGACAAGAACTGAGGTGTATCTTCCTGAGAAGATGATGTTGCAACAGATCTGAAGCTGCCATTCAATGGAAAACTCAGAAACTCTGGGGTTTTTTGCTGCAGGAGTGAAATAGCAAATAGTGAAATGTCTCACAGTCGTGGAAAACAGAAACACTTATATTAGACAAGCAGAACAAGCTGGAAGGATAGGAAAGTGCAGGTGAGGAGGGAGAATGGATCTCCCAGATTGGAGGGCATTGCTCAGGGTGGTACCAACCCAACTGCATGTGGTGTGTGCTGTTTGCTCCACGGAATCCTGTCATCCTTGGAAAAGCTGCAGCTGCATCCTCTGTGTCACTGTCATCCCAGTTTCTGGGGCTTTACACTATGTCCCTCTGCTTCCCCTTCCCTGCAGGAGACAGAAAAGATGCTGCTTCTGCATTTACTGCTCACTGTGCCAAGATCCTGAAGTGTCTGGTGTGCTGAAAACACTTTAATGGCACCGAGTGGAGCCGCCTGCTCCCCATTCTCCCAATGTGCTGACAGCTCACTTCTGGAAGTTTGAACTGCAGAGAGGCAGCAATTTGTCTGCAATTTCTGATTTTGAGTTCTTTTATCCAGCCTTCAAAGGGGATTCACAGCACAGAGTGGGCAGAGCAACACTGCAGGCAGAGGTTCTGGGTCCCCTCTGTTGGACCTGAGACACCCGAGATGCTCAGAGCACCGGCTGGCAGCATCCTTTCCATCTTGGGAGATGCATCTCCCTGTTTTTACCTGAGGTTCCAGCAGCACATTTAAATTGGAATTTGTAAAAAAACCCACATCCTGGTGCATACATTGCCCTTAAAAATAGGAAGCCTTCCTCATATAAGAGCCTGTGAAATGTCAGGATTAGCCAAAGCCACGATTTGGAACTCAAGTTGTGGATTTATGTTTGAAGCTGGACCTGAACCTTGACTTGATTGAAGGTCTCAGGGAAATCTGGTTTCCCAGCTCCTTTCTCAGGGTCCAGACCCTCTTTTCTGTGCTTCAAACTACTATAAACTATGAATTTTATGGTTTTGCATTCCTGAGAAAACAAAAGATTCTCCTTTATCACAGTGTCTGATCCTTGTGCTTGTGAGAGACCTTTTATTGTGTGTGATAAATTTAATCAATGTTATTTTCCTTCCACCTGCTGCATTTCTGTTTCTCCTGCCTCTGCTCTAGTGCTGCTGGTATTTGGAGCAGATTTTCTAGAGACAGCTGAAAACTCCCTCTTCCCCATACATTTTTCATCCTTTTGCTTTCCCCAGCCCCACAAAACCCTCTGATGGTGTTCCTGCCTTCTCTTTTACCATTAACAACAATGTTTTGTGACAAGAGCTATAGTTGCAGTCAGCATGGAAAATTTGCTGTTATTTTAAATAACCATCTGCTCTCCCCACAGTCTGCTACCTCACCCTTAATTTCTTTATTTTTTGGATGTTTATTTTGATTAGCTTTGTCACATGGTGCTATAAGGAAATCTTGCTTCACTTCACACGCTGCTGCCATGTTGATACAGAAAACTGGCTTACAACCAAAAAGATGCTATTTTTTCCATTCTCTCTCCTTTTTTATTTTTTTTTCCCCCAGAAAAAGTTTTATGTAACAAAGTGTTGCATAAGGAGGAGAACAGCAGGGAGCACATCAGAACTCATGGATTTTATTTCATCTCTGTCACAAATCCACTATGGCACATTGGGCAGGTCAGTACAATCAGAATTTTCTTATTGGGATCAATGTGAGAGCTACTGAAGTCTTTTCAGTGGATCCATAGACACACATGTGTAATGAGGATTAAACTCTAACCCAGAGCAAAAAGGGAATCTTGGAAGAACCTTTTATATCAGGGAAGAGCTGATGCACTAAAATAGGTCAGCTTTGGTTATTTACATTGAAATTACTGGCACACAGATCCTGAATTTCAGACTAATATTTAAATTTGGATGTTTGATATCTGTGCTGTGAATGCTGTTTCTCCATTAGATGTGCTCTGGCCTCAGAGCACAAGGCTGTGACAGCTAAGCAGCCACAATTCTGGATGGGAAATCTGCACATGTGGTAGAAATGGCCCAAACCATAATAAATTTCTCTTTGAGGAGCAAAAAATCATGAAGAAATTAATACTCGTTCTGCAAATGCAAATTTAGCTGGTGTGGTTGAATAAAGAAATGTAATTTGGCTTCTTGTGAGAATGATTTTCAGAGGAAATACAGGTCCCACCGAGTCCTTTGCATAAATTACAGTTCCTGCAGATCCACAGGGAGCAGAGGGAAGGGTGGGAGTGCTGGAAGTGCTGCTGTGCTGGGTTCAGTTATCCTCTACTCTTCCACAGGGCTTTTCTCAGTGCTGGCTTTGGGTGTACAAACCAAACTCTGCTGACCCTGGAGGTGAGACTGGAATCAAGCCCCAGTTACCTTGCTGAGGTTTTTGGAGAAGTTAGCACACAGCCTGGGTTTATTTATTCTCATGTGTCAGTGTAAAACGTGAGTAATTCTACCAGAAAAAATGAACAGAGAACGAGGTCCTTTGGTTCTGTCAGAGATTCCAGAAGTTCACTTAAGGTGTAACTGTTGTGTTACAAAACACGAGGGATTCCTCCAAAAGCTTAAAAAAGACATCTGTGATTGTTCTAACAGCACACGTGGCTTCCAGTGGGGTGTGTGAAGAGCAGCTCTTCTGAAATCAGAGCAGTTCAGCTTCTCCCTGAATTAATGCTGTACAGCTCTCATTAGGTTTTTAGAGAAATTTGTGTACATTTATCTTGCTTTTTCTGGGGTGAAGCTAACTCATATTATGATCCAATTTCTGCAAGCAGAACAGCAGCAGGGGTGGTTGGCAAGTGTGTTCTGTCTGTGCCTAAAATTGTTGTTATCAATGAAACAGGAGTGTCCTCCTCAGAATGGATTTCCCTTTATCCTTCCTTTTGTCCTAAACTCCATTTCATACTGGCTTCTGCCAGTATTTATTCTACCTTCCCACTCTGTTAGGTTTTTCTGGAAATAAAACTCAGACCAATAAACAACAACAAACCTCAAAAAAACCCCAAAAACCAAACCAAACCAACCAATCAACCAAAACCACAACAAAACCCCAAGCAAACAAAAAGCCACAAACAACATCAACAAGAAAAAACCCAAACAAGCAAGCACACAATAAAAGAAAAACCACAAAACCCCAAAGAAACAAACTAAAAAAACCAGAAAGAATTCCAAGCCAGAAAAAAAACCCAGGAAAAAAAAAGTGCAATAAACCAGGGTTGCTGCAGTGATGTGTTAATGCTTACTAATATTGGCCTGCAGAAAAGAAAATCTTCATTACTGGAGACAGCTAAATAAGCAATATTTATCTTATCTACAGAGTGCAGCCATGGATTCACACAAGAAATGCCCTTTTCCATACCACAGCTCTTTCTCTGGGCTGCTGCTGACTACACTTCAGTCCTTGCGGGATTTCATTGAGTTTATCTGGTGAATTAACACCATGAAGGACTAGAAAGTGCATTATTTCCTACAGCACAGGATACCACTGCTGCTGCTGCTGCTGCTCAGAGAAAAGCAGTGATGGATGAGCAGAGGAAGTTCCCCTGTCCCAGAGAAGGGAAAGCCACATAAATCTTGTTAATGCAGAGCCACAGACAGGGAAGCTGAAAACACTGCTGCAGAGGATGGATGGAGATGTCCTGGGGAAAGTTTCCTGAGCTCGTTTGCAGAACGCTCCGTTCTGATTATTGTTAACCTGAGGCAATACCAGGCAATTCTCAAACAATCAGCAAGAGAGAAACTTTCGAAAATCTCTAGTGACTTTGTTTTTAAAGGGGAAGAGTAGCAGAGAAAGTGTTTCTTAACTTAAAAAGTAAAAGAAGTCGTAAGGGCTAAATCTGTTTTGTCCCAGCTGCAATCAAAAGGATCTTTTGCCTTATCCTGTCGCACAGACTCTGCCTGATGAACAGCACAAGAAACTTTCCTTTTCTCCCTGCTCCTCCAGGTTCTGCCACAGGATTCTCCATCCTGGGAATGTCCTCCCAGCCATAATCCACAGCCCTGGTTTCAAACCTTGGCCCAGGACTGGCATTTTTCAGGCATATCCCCAACCTCTCCCGTTGCTCCTGAGTCAGCCAAGGGGGAGGATGTTGAATGTTGCGAATTAACCCCTTCCTGCCCCCGAATCTCCTGCTCCAGAGAGCAGAGCCCAGGAGCCATCAATCCCAGTGAACTCACTTGAGAGCAGCACTGACAGCTCCCCCAGACAGTGCACGGGAAGCTCAAAAAGCAAATTGCAGAGACTGGGGCAATGCTGTAGAGTTCAGTGCTGTCCTGGGATGGCACCTAGGCACCAGGATTCATCTCCACCACAGGAAGGTGCTAAGGACAGCCTCCAGAACCCGTGAGTTGAGTTTGCTCCAGGAGAACTGGCAAGGCTTGGAAGGTGAACGCTGGGTGAACTGGAGTATGAAATCTCAGCGCAGTGCAGAGCTGAGCACATGGCACAGAGCAGAGAGCCAGGGTGCAGGGGAGATCAGAGCTCTGACTGACACAAACTGCCCTCTTCTCACTCAGGAGAAGTGATAACCATCTGATACCTATCTTTAAATCATTCCTACCAGCTGGTGTCTTTTCCTAATTGTGCCTAATTATATTTTGACTCTGAAAATTGTCAGGTCACAAAATTCTACCCAGATTACCTTTTAACCTGCTAAATGAGGTGTAATTGGAGGCATTGCCCCAATATATAATTTACTTGACAGCTGCAATGTGTCCCAAATTTCCACAGAGGTTTCACAGCTTCTGTTGAGTTCTCCAGCAGTGCTCGTGGTGCTGGAGTGGTTTAAAGCCAATTCAAAAGTGTTTACAGCCACAAATGGGACCTTCCTTCCTTCCTTCCTTCCTTCCTTCCTTCCTTCCTTCCTTCCTTCCTTCCTTCCTTCCTTCCTTCCTTCCTTCCTTCCTTCCTTCCTTCCTTCCTTCCTTCCTTCCTTCCTTCCTTCCTTCCTTCCTTCCTCCCTTCCTCCCTCCCTCCCTCCCTCCCTCCCTCCCTCCCTCCCTTCCTCCCTCCCTCCCTCCAGCTTCCAATATCCCAATGCTTTCAGAAAGTTGGTGGCACTGTTTTTTGCCAAAACACTTGGAAGAAATTATTATATATGTTCAATCAATGACTGTATTTTCTGATTTATGAGATGGCAACAGAGGCACCTGTGATACAAGAGAATCTGAGAAATCTTTTAAGAGGCAAAAAGGTCAACTCTCCCCACTGGAAATCCCCCATCCACTGAGGTACCAGGAGAGATTGGTCAAACCTTCTGCTTTAGAGGTCACACGGCAAAAGGTGCAAGGGGCTGAGAGCCACGAGGCCAATGTGACACAGCTGTGAGAACTGGCAGCAGCACTCCTGGTTTGCAGTCTTCCCACTCTGGGAATCGAAAGGTGTATTGCAAAATTAAGGAAGACTCAGAACTCTTGCCCTGGGTTCCCTACTAGTTAGCTATTTTGTTGTTACCTCATTTGTTTTGAGCTGTTTAGTGGGATGCTGACCAAGCTGCACAGGGAAGCTGTCATTAATTATTAAGAAATTGTCTAATCCATCAGGACATCAGTACTGCTATAATGCTTCCCCTGAGGAGACCAAAAGAGCTTTGAGTAAGGAGTTGGAGATGTTCCAGTGAGAACATGCAGCCCCAAAAACCAGCCTTACTTCTTAAGTTTGTTAAATGAAATTTCCAGATGTTTCCTTCCTTCCTTCTCAACATTGCACACCAAAAAGACACAGCAGATAGCTTTTAGAAAATGAAATTTGTTTTCTGGAAAAGAAATATTGCTGAAGGAACAAGGGACAGGATCCTGAGGGGTGAAATGCCCCATGTCCTTTGGGCACCACTATGTTATTACATGAAATAATACAAAAGGTCTGACCAAGGACTACATAATGATCACAGTAATACATTACAACCCTATTAAGCTTAAAGCCAGAATGGAATCAAATTCTCTTGCTTTACTTCCAGGTGCATCACAGACATGAAATATCACCCATTTACCTTGCTGTTGACCTGTTTTTGTCTGACTGATACAAGACTAGGAGGACACCCAGGATCAGTCTGAAGATAACAGGATTATATTTACTCTATTGAGGTGTCTGACCTCAACTTTTAGGTGCTGAGTCTTGTTCCTCCGGAGCATTAACCCAGAGCCAGGCAGGTATCATGTGTCAGAGGTGGCAGAGATTGCCCACCTTGCTCACCCTCCAAAGGCTTTGGGCAATTCCACCATTCCTCTGCCAGTAATTCCCTACTGTGCAGCAAAAGGAGATGAAAAAGCACAGCACAAGAGGCTCTGTAGCTGGCTATGAATAAGCTCTAAATCTGTGTTTCTCAGTCCTTACACTCTGGGAGAAAGCATCTGATACTTCTCACTGGCATTTACTTGATGGGTTGAAGCAGGAAAAACCTCAGTAAAGTAGTATCTATGAATGGCTCGAATTTAAGAAGGGATTTTCATTCAATCTCCTCTTTCCAACCTTTCTTCTCTGCTCTTCTATTAAAGTCATGAATTAGGAGTGGAAGGCTCACGAGCTGCTGTCTGCAGTGATAAGGATGCCTTCCTTCAGCTGATTAAAAATCTTCTCTCCTAACCATGAGAGCAAGGCTGTAAGCCTGCAACAGGGCTCTTCAGCCTGAAATGTGATAACTTCATTCTCCCTCTCTCCCATTCCAGGTGGCTGTGATTCATCTCTAAGCTCCCCCTAGCCAGGACATTTCAGGATGCTCTGCATCCTGCTGACAGCTACAGCTGCAGGTGACTTTTCCTCTTGGGGCCAATACTGTGCATCCCCTCTCTTCTTTAAAGGTGTTTGTGACAGGACTGCGAGCCAGGGCTGGTCAGAAAGAATTTTGGTGGAAAAAGCTGGTTTTTTGGAACCATCACAGGAGCAGAAAAAAACAGCTTGTGTAAAGCTTTTGTCAGAGGTTGGTTCTAAAGTTCTGTAAAATTAAATTTCTTGTTGAAATGAAAAAGCAGCTATGTAAGCATCACTGTCCCTTTGTGAGCTTTAGAACAGCCTGAGATGATTTTAGTCGCCCTCAGGGTTTAATTTATACCCCAGATTTTGAAGAAAATACTGCTTGTATCATCATGGCATCAGCATTTGGTGAAAAAATAAGTTTGCAAATAATCCTTGTCTACATTAAAGACTCTACTTATCCAGGGTGAGAAGTTTGAATATGGCAAATATTGTCCTGACAGAAAAAGCAGCTTTCCAAAGGAAAATCATTTCTGCAGGGATTTCAACTGCTCTGTGCTAACAGTATGTGGTAAGTTTACCAATAATTAAACACACTGCAATTTCACTAATTGTTTGATTAGGGGCAATTCTCTAGATATTCTAATGTGTCAGGTTTTCAGTGACAGAGCTGACAGATTGGTCTCTTATTTTCCTTTTGCTATAAATCATGGAGTGTGACTTGCTAGGAAACCCGAAGGATGGAAATGAGACACAATAAATGCAGAGCCACACAGGGACTGGAGTGTTTACATTTCATTCTAGGCAATAAAGCAAAAGAAAATGGCTGAGGGAAGGAGCCTGTGTGTGCAAATGGATCTCCCATGGGCAAAATCAAGCCTTGCACAATTGAATTGATGGATAATTATGCAGAACACAGAAATGTACATTTTTTGGTGAAAAAAAAAGTAAAAAAAACAAACCTGTTTGTTTCATCAGTAATAAAGAAGTGACGGCAAAAGGAGTGAAGGTAAAAGAGGTTATATTTGAGAGTGAAGGAAAGGATGTGAACAGAGCAGCTGTGACATTCCTGAGGGAATGGGCTTGGATTCCACATATTTCCAGCATGAGGATGTCCTGAAGGACCTCTCATGCAGAAGAGATGTTCATGGAAATAGAAATGGCCAGCAGTACCCTGGGATCAGGATAAGGGGGATCTCTCCCTGGGGATTTAATGAGGGACTTAATGGGGTTCTCCATGGGGAGAGAGGGAAGAAGAGGTGTGACTTTGAGTAGTTTGTCAGGAGGTTGCTTTGTGGTGAGAGTTTGGGTCTCCTGTTCCAGGTAGATCCTTGTCTCTGCTTTTGTGGGCACTGCTCCATAATCTGGTTTAACAAAATGCAAAGATTTTTGTTAGGGAAAAAAACAAAAAACCCTCTTTCAAGAGCTGTTCCCATTCTCTGCAGGAACTCTGACATTGTCTAAGATCCTGGCCTGTTTTGTGTTCCCATCAATCATCCCTTTTCCTCATGAGATCCTGCCCTGTATCTCCAGGTCCATGTCTTTTCATGAACCTCAATGCATTGCCAGAAAGCCTTGATGGCTTTCAGTTCTTGGAATTTCACAGTTTCCTTTGTCCTGGCATGTAGTTTGCATGCAGATCTGCTCTTTAAAGAGAGCTGGAGCATCAGTCAAGTGGATTGCAGGAAGCTGGCAAATTCCAAAGGCTTTATGAAAAATAGTCTTTTTCTGGCAGGCAGATTGTCCCTTGAAAAGAGAATTCCATCAAAACTGAACTTCTCTCCATCTGAGAGCTTCAGATCATTTGTAAAACACATACATGTTTCATTTTTTGCCCACAACATGGATTACTCTGATGAAAAGAAATTATTTCTCTTTACCATTCTTTTAATGTGCCATAAATTAGGGAAGAGCAGCAAATAAAATAAGAGGCCATTATCACTTATTATTCCATAACCTTCCCATTCAGACACAGACTCTGAAAAACTAATTAAGGCACTAGTGGTGGCTAATGCATGCACTCCAAATAATGCACACTCAGGCTCTATTTTCAGCAAGAGCAGCCAAGCTTCATTAACATTACACACCAACAAATGAATTCAGCCTGGGGTCATGCCACCTGATTAAACTGTGCACAGCACACTTAACTGGACCTTTGGTGTGTGTTTGACTGGCACTTTAAACTCCCTGGAGATCCCCTGCTCTCTTCTTGTCTTTCCAACCCTTCTAAAGGCCAAATCCTGGCTGCTCCAGGCTTGGTTAGTGACTTGCTTATTCTGTGGAGTTTAAGTGAGATGAACACAGGGCTGAGTGTTGTCCCATCTGGGGAGAGGTAACAGAATGGGATCACTGATGATCATGATGATGATGATAAAAAGGGGTTATTTTTCAGTTATCCCTTCACAGCCACAGCTCAGAAAATGGGTTTCAGGTCAGACCCTGGGCTGGGATTCAAGAAATTGGTCAGCCTTCAGTTTACATCTTAAACTACAGAATAGTGACAGGACAAGGGAGAATGGCTTTAAACTGAAAGAGAGCAGGTTTAGATTAGAGGTTAGGAGGAAGTTTTTCCCTGTGAGGGTGTGTGGCTAGCACAGGTTTTTCCCATGAGAAATTTTCTTGTGTTTTATAAATAAAGTTTGGATGTTGTTGGAACAGTGTCCCAGAACTTGGACAGTGCAGGCCTGGCCAGTCAGGCCTGGGGGAAGGCTTCTGACTGACCAGTCTGGGTGACTTTTGAGAACTCTATATATGTGATGAAATCAAAACAATAAAGGTCATTCCTTCTTGTCACTGAGAACTGATGAATTCATTACTCTTCTAGCTGCTCAACAGCGACAAGGGTGAGGCTCTGGCACAGGTTGCCCAGAGAAGCTGTGGCTGCTCCATCCCTGGAAATATCCAAGACCAGGTTGGATTAGGTTTGGAGCAAACTGGGACAGTGGAAAGTGTCCCTGCTTATGGCAGAGGGAGCAACAAGATGAGCTTTAAGGTTCCTTCCAAACCAAACCATTCTGTTGTTCTGTCAAACTTGAGTAAGATTGCATACCCTGTTTCCCCACCCTGTCTATTCACAAAATTTCTGCAGTAACTCTTTAGAAAGAGTCATTCCATCCTCTGCCTTCAGCTCCCAACGTATTTTCAGCAGCTGCTGCCTCTCAGCAAGGGATTGTGCAGTGACTGTCACAATGGGACTGACACACAGCATGCAGGAAAGGTGCAAATTGACCAAATTACTCCAATTTGTGCTGTGAGAAGCAGAAGAATGGACAGCCAAGCCTTGGAGCCTCTGACAGATGGGGATGGCAGGTTGGACCATCCTCACCTCACAGGGATGACAAGTTGTAAAAACCCAGTCAAGCAGGCAGCCAAAAACGCTGCAGATGAAGCTGCTGGAATCACCAGCAGGTGTTGGGAAGCAGAACCAGCTGAAGTGGCTGCCAGACACCCACATTCAGCAGGATGGGGATCCCTCTGCGTGGGTTTGATTGAAATGAGATTCAAACAGGGCTTTTTTTTTTCTTACAGGTGGCAGCTCTATGCAAATTTGAAAGTGAGAGTTGATGAATACACACTTAGGGATTGCTTTTATCATCCATTTTGATTTTTATGTTAGCGTTTTATGCGTTTCCCCAGAAAAGTGAAGAAACAAATACTGTGTTAATAATTAATGTGGTGTCTAATTGAATTGTTGCCCTTTTCACTTGTGTGATCAGCTGGTATTCACAGCTTTTTAGAGTTGGTTTTTTTTTTTTTCCATTAGGATGAGAAGTGGTTGATGTCTGCCTTGGATCTTCTTTGGTATGAATTTATGAGGAATATACACAAATTTTCAGTGAGCATTGCAGAAGCACAGCAGGCAGTTCCCTTGATGAGAAAATCCTTGTCTGAACCTCCTGGGTGTTCTCTCTCTGGAGAGATCTGCCTGTCTGCCTGCTCTTGAAGAGTCACAGCAACCCAGGGTGTCTGAGAGAGCCCTGCTTCATCCAGTGACCCTGTGCAACACGAAAACAAGGTGAGAAGTGGCAGCAGCAGGAGGGTTTTTGAGATACACTTTGTTAAACTGTGCTTTATAACAAGCTACTTCTGGCAAGGCATGGCTGTGTTTAAAAGGAGAAAAGCTCCTTCAGCCCCTCAGACTATGAATTTCTGTGTATTCCAGGGAATTGATGTGTTACCTGGAGCCATCTGAGCTGTCTGAAAGGTCCTGATGGCACCATTCATGGAACTCCATGGCACACAGTCCTTCAAGGTCAAGCAGAAAATCCTTAGAAATCATCAGCAACTCCAAATATAGTATAAAGAACTCCCTTGAGTAACAGGAAAGGCATTTGGGGAGGCTGAATCAGTAGAGATAATGCTTTCTATTACTCTTTGTCCTTCAAATACACACAGTGAACAGTGTTTCCTCACAATCCCATCAACCTCAGTGTAGTGTTGTTTTCTGGTGAGGTTGTTTGGCTGGATGGACTCCAACACACACAATCAAACATCTGCATGGTTTCTGTGCCCACAGCTGGACAGGACTAGGTCCACACCTTCCCTCTGGCAGAGTCACAGGGTCAGCTGGCTCTGAGATGTCCTGTTTAACCCTCTGTGCTCCCTGGCACCAAGGTGACATGTCCTGTGGCCTGAGCTGGCTGTGCATGGATGTGGCAGTGAATTAATTATAGCTCAGATGGCAAAAATCCTTGACTTACCTGCCAAGAAAACAGCAAATGTGCTTCAGCTGACTCTGTCAATGTGAGAGGAGCAGAGGGTTGCCCAGTCAGGCAGAAGATGAGTTTTTTGCTTGTCCTGTCAACTGCTGGAGATTGGAATGTCAATATTGAGCCTAATAAACTTGTAGTTTCTAAAACATTAGCTGTGCTGAGATCATGTTTAATAACAATCTGGCCTACCTCAGGTCATGCAATGATCTGCAGCTCTGGCTCTGGGCTGCTGCTGTTGCCAATACTTTGGTTTCTCAGGTCTGCCTAGGTGTGTGATTCACCCAAATTAAATTGTGGCCCTGGGCAGCTTCACTCTCAAACCTATGTGCAAAGCAAAGGAGATAATTTGAAATAAAAGCTGGGGTCTAGAGATGGAGAGATTAATATATTTTCTTAGATTTCTCCAGAGAAACTGAAGCAGAGGGCAGGTACTGAGTGAACACAGGCAAATATCCTCATAAGCAGTGTGTGACACCACAAATCTGATGGTTGGCCCCTGCTAAGGACCCAATACAATTTCTGTGACTAATCAGGCTTTTAAAAGACTAGCAGCAGAAAGTCTCATATCCCTCTGTGGTGCAGACAACTGTTTCCCATCCAACTCCCAAGGCAGCTGGAAGTGCAGGGAGCACTAAAGGCTGTCTGGGTACCAAAATGCCTTAATTACTCTGCCTTGCCCAGAGTTCATCTTCGTGACTATGCAAAGCGTGAGGAAAATATTGAACGCAGAGATTTCTTTCCTTTGTTTTTGTCTTGGCTGGATTAATTAAAGATGTCATTGATCCTGACAGGACTGCCTTGGGGTAGTATGGCTGATGCTGTGCTTGCTACAGATAGCTGGTGTTGAGGGTAGACACAGTGATTTTTTTTTTGTGCTGTTTTATTCCATTCGAGTCCACTTGAGTTCCTTTGGAACAACATTTCTCTCTAGAATTATTACATTCTCCCTCTATTTATTGGTAATGTGTGATAACTTATTCCCTGACATGGGAAATGAAATTGGTTGCTGGAGACTGCAGGGTTTTTGTTTGAATATTCTTTAAATCACAGAATCACAGACTGGTTTGGGTTGGAAGGGACTTTAAATCTCATCTCATTCCATGCTCCTGCCATGGGCAGGGACACTTTCCACCAGACCATGTTGCTCCAAGCCCCATCCAACCTGGTTTTGAACACTTCCAGGGATGGGGAATCCACAAATGCAAAGCAATAATTTACAGACAAAAAGGGAGACACTTCCTACCCTGTACCTGGATGCCTGAGCACTGGTGAATTAGAATATTGCTCACCTTGCAGATATCACAAACCAGTTCCTAAACGTTTGTCATCAAAGTCAGGATTCAGTTGCCAAATGCTGGCAGAGTGGAGCTTGTGAAGGTGGGGGAGGCTGGAATAAATGGATTTGTGGGCAGAGGGCAGGTGACAGGGTCAGAAGCACATGACAGGCCATTTCTCCCAGAGCCCTGCAATTTATCCTGTGACTGTCACTTCCATTTAGAGGGTCTGGACTGACTTGGTGACGCAGAGGTGAGTGATGGGCATGGAGCATCTGTCTTGGTTCTAATACGGCTGCAGCCACAGCACTGCTTGGGTGCCTTAGAGGCACAAATGCATTTATCACTGTTGTACCCTCTGGTAGGGCAACAATATTAAGATTTTCCTTATTCTATGTGTTTTGGAGGCATCAGAAGGATAAATAGGATGTTACAAGTCTTGCAAAGCATATTCTTCTCACTCCCAGTCTAATACCTTGACCACAAGACTCACTCATAAGGTAGCATCCTAAAAACCTGTTCTATTTAATTTATTCCTCCATGGACTTCTGAATATATCATATATACTTGCTAAAAATAAATCTGTAGAAGATGGAGTTTAACAAGTCCTTCACTCCTTCTCCAGGAGCGAGATCACTTTTAAATCAGCTGTGCCCTGTTTTCTGTGTTATAAATTATTGTCTTTGATAGAAAACTCTCAGTTGTACACTGGCTTCTATCCACGTCCATTTATGCTTGATCCCTCTCTAAATCAGTGATGGCTAAATTACAGGTGACTCATGGACAGTAATCAGTGCTAAATCAAGTTTGATTCCTCGGATGAGAAGCCTGGAGGACAGAAATAAGATGCCTGAAACTTCAGACTTTTCCCAAGAAACACCTTGTTCTTCCTGTAAACCCAACAAATGTTTACCTGTTATCAGGGACAGAGCTTCTAAAGTAGCCTGTTTCCAAAGAGATCTCCATGAGTGGTTATTTATTTGATGGCATATAGTTTCAGGAAAAAAGGAAAAAATAAGAAGAGCTGTCTGCCTGGGCTTACTTTGTGTGGCAATAGTTATTTCCCCCACACTTCTGAATTCCCTTAACTGTTCCCTCCTTCCTTTCTTGCCATGTTCAGGCTGTGCACACCACTCCCTGAGCCACACTAGGCCTCCAACAAGAGCTGGGAAATGTAATTATTCCCGCTTTCTCTGTTTTCATTACGTCTGTATTAATAGTCTTCCTTTCCCCAAGAACCTCTGCTGACAGGGAGCCATTATCCTATGATGCACACAGACTGAGTACAAATTCAGGTTAATACCCCAGGATGCTGTGCAATGCACTGTCCTGCTGCTGAGCTTAATCTAATCCAACGTGATGGAGGAGGAACCACAGCACAACCCAGTGCTGCAAAGCAGGATGCATCCTCTTGCCAAATTTTGCAGAGGGTTGGCTCAAAAGCTCTCGTCCTGCATCTAAATCTCCCACCCCAGTGTGGTGGCTGCTTGTTTCAGTGTCCCCCTGACCATCTCTGAGGAGAGCAGCGAGGGAAGAAGGGGAGGATCCTAAAAATGCCACCAATCCAGCCCCCTGCCATTCAGCTTGATGAGATTTTCTCCTTTTATCTTCAATAAGAAAATGGGCAGACAGGGTCAGAAGGAGCAGAGGGCACAGAGGATGCCAGCAGAGGACAGGGAGATCCTGTGGCCATATTCAACCACCCAAAAAAGATTAAATTAGAGGTGTGAACACAGTGCCTTCCTGGACCCTGCCAAGAAGTTTAATTAAAGCCACTTGCTGTAGCTGAGTGACCCACTTTCACTCACAGCCATCACATCTGATGTGATGTTTTAGGAGATGGGCTACAAGAGCAGAACAGCATTTCCATCTTTCTGTCTTTTCTTTTTTTCTCCTTTCCTAAGCAGAGGAAACGACAAACTCACTTTGCAGGCAGGAGAGGATGATGAACTTTTTATGTTGCAGTTGTGGTAAAAACCACTGACACGAGACAAGGCTCGTCTAGATCCCAATAGCTCTGTCAATCCTGTAATCCTTTTTTCTCTAGGGATAATGTTTAGGTGGAGAGACAACTCTATCTGGAAAATTTGAGTGGTTTGGCTTTGCTTCTCTCTTCTATCCTCATGTGTCCCAGTGAATTTAGAATTGCAGAATCTGTATTGCTCATCAGTGCACAGTCTTATCTCTGTCTGGGACAGATTTTGCATGACCCTGGACTCCCTGGCATGCTCACTGTAATATATTCCCAGGATTTGGCAATTTTCTTCTCCCTGTCTTGCAAGCCATTACTGCTATGGCAACACTGCACACCTCTAAGGGAAATTCCCACATCTGCCTTGGATCTGCTGGAGATAAGGCAGTCAAAATGATGCACAGAGTGTTGGAAATTGTTCCAAGCATTCTCCAAGAGTCATACAAAGAATATCTCCTTGGATCCTGCTGTTTCTCCAAAGAATAAGGCCATACTCTGAGCCAGAGGAAACAGCAAGGTAGAAATAATTTGGCTGGGTTTGTTTTTCTGTAATAGAGGATTTTTTATTCTCTCCCAAAGCAGTTCCAGCTGTTTGATTCATCAGACCTTGGTGTAACTCCCTTTGGCAGACTGTGCAAACTGAGACCCAGAGCCACCACCTGCACATCAGCAGGAAGCTCCACTTTTCTTTCCACAAAGACACAGATTTATGACAGCTGCTGCCTTCCTTTCATTTTTATAGCAGAGTTAATTTAGACTTATCACTCAATTCAAATCCAGGGAAAGTTTCAGTCCCCAGCACGCCTCACAACCATTCATTTTCCAGCAACAATAACTGTGACTAAACAATAGAATCTTGCTTGTGAAGACTCAATAAAAGTTATGCTGATACTTGAGAAAAAAAAAGTTGCTCATCTTCAATCCATGAAAGGGGAAAACTCACCCACAGGAATGAGCTCAAAATGATGCTCCCAAATCTCTAGATTTTGGGAAGAGTGGAAGCCAAATGTAGGCGAGGGGCGTCCAAGTTAGAGCAACATCAAACCCAGAAGGACCTTGGCTTTGCTGTTGTCTGGAGATGCTACAGTAAACCAAATAATCGTGGGAGAAAAAACTTCTACCTAGCATCAAGATTTTGCCATCTTTTCCTATTAATGGGATGTGACAGGATGGAAATGTCACATGTCCATGGCTTGGATGCATTTCTGTCTCTGCTCTCAAAGGCACCAGAAGTGCTTCCACCTCAGAGGCAGACTGCAGTTGTACACTGAACCAGCCCAACCCCCAAAAAACTGCCCACTAGTAGAAAAAAACACCTTCCCCAGGAGCAGGGAAGGAGAAGCAGAGCCAGAAGACCTGATGATTTAGCCAAAAGGTTCAGGCAAAGAAAGACGCTGAGAAAAGATTCGACGACTCAGAGATTTCATTTCTTCCAAAGAATGCTTTGGCTCGACCTCTTCTCTCATTAATATAAATTTCCTACATTTTTTGCTTGTGCTGTGTATCATACATCCTGCCATTGGAAAAGAGAGGCTGAAGAGACTGACAAACATTAAAATCACAGATGTATCCCAATGCACACTTTCTTTCCAGTCCACCTCCCACAAGAGAGCAGTGAGAGGCATCCCAATCCAAGAAAACCCTCCTTCCAGCTGCCCCCACAGCTGCTGGGAGCAAATGGTTCCATCCCTGCAGCGAGTGGATTGCTAATTGCTTCCCTGCCCTCCACCCTCCCTCGGGATTGCCCAGTGCATCCAATTCTCATCAAAAGCAACAAATGATTGGCAGAGAGCTCAAGGCTTCAGCAGCTCCTGCTGTGGATGTCAGTGCAAATCTGGGAGAGGACAGAAACTGCAAAGGGCAGCCCAATGTCCTGACACAGCATGGGCCAACCTGCATCTCTTCAGGGATATTCCTGAGCTGAAGGAACTGTGCTCTGAAATCAATTTTTGCTTTGTGTCCGTGTTGTGTAATCAATATAATAAAAGCTGAAGTAGCTACGGGTGCCTTTGATATAATAATGGATGACAGTCGCAGAACTAATGTAAATAAATATAATTTGCAGGAAGTCCCTGTGCATATGAACAGAATCTTGACATTTGCTCTCATATTTAAGATCATGTCTAATCTATAAAACAGGTCGTGGAGTCATTAAGGTTGGAAAATACCTCTAAGATCATCCAGTCCAACCATCTGCAGTGGGAGAATTGATTTCAAAGGCTCTTGAAACAGGCTTTGGCAAGCTCACATGGTTCCACATGAGAGATTAATAACACTGAGAGAGGTTTTATCACAGTCAGATTATCAACAAGACATGACAGAAACTATTTGGGTCATTGGGAGTGAAGAGGCTGTGAAAGCCAAAGATATATGCGAAAAACAATAAATATCAGGGGCTGCCTTTTCTAATTAGGATGCAGAGAATTTAACAAATGGAATTCCTTGCACTAAATTCTTGGCCAGAACAAAATCCTCCAGGTGTTGAGTGCCAGGGGTCTTATGCTTATATTTGTTCCTAGGCATGAGAAAGGGTAAGTGCAGCACAGTGATACACAGACTAAGATGTGGCAGTAGAGGGTTTGGTCCTTCCTGTACCAAACTGTCCCCTTTTGTCCTCATGAAACAGCAGGAGCTGAGGGATGTCTGAAGGTCCAGTGTGTAGAAGAACTGAAATAACCAACCCCAGAGGCTGTCAGAGCAGGATGGAAGAGCAGTGTCAGGAGGGTTTGTCAAGATCCTCCCAACATCTTCCTTAGGAGTCTCTGATTATCATATCCACAGATCTCATGGCACAGCTGACAACTTTCTCTTCCATGGCAAAGGTGGAAACTCCATCTGTGCCCATCAGGTCATGCAATGCTTGGTCAGTTTTCTCTCAGGGTTGAGCAGAAACCAGATTTCAACTGAGCAGACAAATCTGTGACAGGACATTTCTGTAGATAAAACAAGGGCTAATTTCATGCTGGGCTGATCTGTTCCCATTCTACCTGAGTTTGTTTTGGAACAGGTTTTACCTCTTCCTTCTGCAGATTATTACCCTCATGTACTACAGTTATGTCATTTTCTGTTATTTCCTAGTTCTTTCTTCTCAAAAAAAAAAAAAAGTGTACTTAGTTTGTCCTTTTCCTTTAACCATATGGCTTTGGACACATATACATCAATATACTTAATAGAAAATATGCTTCCGGAAGGGATTTATAGAAATAGAAAGACCCATCATGAAACATGCACAGAGCATCTATAATAGAATTATAGCATGTGAGTCTATTTGGAAACAGTTTGTCATCTTGGGACAAAGCTCTAGCCAGGAAGGAGTATTACATGAGAGCTTTCTCTTTGCACGACATATTGCTGCTAGCCTGACTGATAAACCACAGACTAAGAAACCTTCTAGTTTATTTAAATGCCAGATGCCTGATTTAAGGCAAGTTGGGCCTGATCCCAACACCTATCAGAGATGATAGGAAATCATCCTTTGAATTCAGCTGGCTCTGGCCCAGAATTACAAGCTGGTCTCTCACAGACACATTTGTACCACAGTCAGTGCCACTGACCAAGGGTATTTATGTATTCCAAATGCTTTCCTTACAGTCTGGACGTGGAGTTTAGGCTGTGCTTACTAACAGTTGCTGGAACTCATAAATAAAGACTCTTTGAGTGTTTGGCCTCAGTTTTCAGTGCACACTCGTGGCAGTGGTGCTATTTTGAGGCTGCCACTTCTGAATTCATGTGCTTGGAAGGGTGTGGGAAAAGGGGCTCATTGTGAAATCTTATGTTATAAAATCACAGTTTCACTGTCGTTTGGTCCCAGCCTGCGATGGGAACTGCAGAAAGTGGGTTGAGGGAACAGAGAGGGAAAATCCCAAAACAATTGGGTGGTGTGTAGGCAGCAGGGCTACTCAGAGACTCTTAGAATGGTTTGTGTTGGAAGGGACCTTAAAATTCACCTGCCATGGCCAGGAACACCTTCCACTTGCTCCATGCCCCATCCAGCCTGGCCTTGGGCACTTCCAGGGATGGGGCAGGAAATACATAATGGACCTGAGTGATAAATAAGCAATGAAAAAACAGACCTAGAGACAAAACTGGGTAAAACAGAAAAGGTGATCATTTCCCCAGGCTGGCTTTTCAGTAACAGATCCTTTCCTTGTGTTTTTTCAATCCTCACTGCTCTAAACCCTGATGTTAGGACACGTTCCTCTTCCAGCCACATCAACATTTATTTATGTGACTATAGTGTGGCAGGTTTTTAACTGGCTGGATGTGTTTGTCCACCTCCATTTAAGCTGCCCTCTGGCATCCCAGGATCCACTGATGCTGCCCTGAAAACTGGTGCTTTGGTGTTTTGGAGACAGCTGGAATAGCAGGGGAGGCTTTTGTGTGTGCCTGTGTGTGTCTGGAGTCTGGTGAGGAGAATGAACAGAGCTGATAACAGATGCTCACAATTAAACCCAGGCCACATAATAAAATCAGGTGAAGAATAGACCTTTGGCCCCAAGCTTTAATTCCTGTTGGCAAAGAAAAGAGAGCTTTAATGCAATTTCATGTACTGCTACCTTGACTCACTTCTCTTCCTCTCCAACAAATGCACTCAGTGTTTGTGCACATCACAGTTTAGATTCTGGCAAAAGTAACTACAAGTGCCTGTTCCCTTTGTGTATAAATTCCAGCTTTGGAAGCCTGGCTCTACACCTGAGCTTTCTGAGGATTGCTTTGGCCAATTATTACTGGCAGTATCTATGCCTCAAAGAAATCCTTGCAAAACTCAGGGAAGGGAGGAATAGGCAAAGTCTCATCAAATTTTTTCAAATAAAGTGAGAGCTTGGAGGAGACCAGACCTCTGCTTCACTGTGGAGGAAAAAACAGCTGCATAATTTCCTTGCCATCATCCTATGAGAAAATATATTGCTATTTCAGATGTCACCATCATCCAGCAGTGATGGCTGCAGGCTGGGCTGCTTCGAGGGCTATCAGAAAAGCCACTGGATATGCTTTGCTCACCAGTATTTGTCCATGATGGTAACAATTGGTGTGTGATTGTCCTTGATTGCACAGCACACATCATCTCATCAAACACCTTGCTCATCCCAGCAACCCCTGGGTTAGTGATGCTCTTTGTATTATTGCTCCTCTGGTCCTCCTGCTGCCAATAGTTTTTGCATCACTTTGTGGATGTGGTTTGTGTTAATGCTTATATTTGTGTCTGCTTCTGCTTCTGCCAAGGTATCTTCCTGTCTAGTGAAAAACACCACGTTACAGCTAAAAAACAAGAACTGAGAATATTATCATTCCAGCACAGGAATAGGAATTTCTGCTAGTCCAAACCAGGATACAATG
The DNA here is from genome assembly GCF_008360975.1 of Lichenostomus cassidix. Lineage (NCBI taxonomy): Eukaryota > Metazoa > Chordata > Aves > Passeriformes > Meliphagidae > Lichenostomus > Lichenostomus cassidix. The sequence goes on along the minus strand of NC_139500.1, from coordinate 5,227,937 downwards.
TCCAAAGAGTTGGATTAACACAGCTCTGCTGCATATGGTGTTTAGTTGCAAATGAAGCAAACATAATTTCCATCCAAAGGTGGACAGATGTATGACTTTGATAGAAGGCAATGGACATTGGCTCCTCCAGAATTTAAAATGCTGCCAAGGAGGTAAGAATGGCACAGAGCTGAGCTGGGCTGCAGCTCTGCTTCACACAATGCAGTCAGGGGTAATTTCAGCTATTTGGAGTGTACTGGGTGAGGCAGAAAGAGTCTGCACAGAGGGACCACCTGTGTCTGCCACTAGAAATGCATGTTGTAGGACAGAAGGGCTTTTTTTTCCTCCACGAATTGCCTCAGTCCCACTTCCCTAAGTAAACAACCAGCTACAGAATTAGCTACACTAAATGAAAACACGAGTTGAAAGAGAGCAGGGTACAGTAATTGAACAGGAAGAAAGGAAATATATGTGTAGCAGACCTGAAAAGGAGACAGAGAGCTAATTAAATGTAGTACAATTAATTTCACACAATGTCCTTCACATGCAGCATCATAAAATGTTTTGCCGGATCAGTGCACCAGGAATCAGCTGTGAGTTTGCAGTCTTCCTAAAATCAGAAACATTTTACATCTCTTTTGCTCTGCCTTACTGTCAGGCTGGTGCAGAGAGCTGCTGTGAGGCAAAAGCATCATCAGTCCTTCCTGATATCGAGGTGAAATTCCACTGTGTCGAGCAAAGAATGGCAAAGTGGGAAGAGCAAAGAAGACTAAAGCTCTGGAATGGGCAACAAAGAACAATCTGCCATGTGTCTTTGCAAGAATTCATAGGTATTTTTTTTAAATAAGATTGTAACCATCACCATGATCTCACAAAATTCATGCCTTTGCCTCTGCATGTGGGGCATGTTGCAGTGAGTGTGCATGGAAGTGCCACAAGTTCTTTTTGGAGCTCAGTGCTGCAGGTTGTAGGAGTGATATCCATGTTCCCTTCTCCAGATGTAACCCTTGAATTGTCACATTTTGGCTGTGCTCAGCCAAGGACTGCACCTGAGGGATGGCTGTAGGGCCCTTAATTAATTCTTGCTTTCGAGCTACAGCAACACTCTCCCTGTATCAGTTTCCAGAGTGTTACTTAGCATGTGCAGGAAATTGAAAGGGAGTGAAAATAGCAGAAATTTCATTATTGTTGGAGGAAAAATATTGCAAGTGGAGCAAATGGAGAGTCACTGGAGAACGACGGGGCTGAAAGGAAGCAATGAAGTATGTGAGCATCCCTTTAGGATACTGATGTTTCTGTAGTGGTGGTTTTATGCAAAAAGCAGAATTCTGAGCAATATTGCTTCCTGCTTTGCCTCTAATCTTCACCAAACTTCCTGATTTTCTGCTGGCAAAATGTACAGCCAGTTTTTTCTGTGCTTGCAGCATGAATCACAGCCACTGCTGGGAGCCACTGTGCAGCCAAGAACCTGGACAACACATGAAATAACACCTCAAGGTACACGTGGGTCCAGTTCCTGAGCTCTCAAGACTTCCAGATTCCAATCTGCTACATCTCTTGTCCTTTTAATACATGCTGAGAAACAGAGGTTGCGGGCAGAAGTCTCCCCTTTGTCTTTGGATAACTTTTCAGCAGTCAATTCCTTTGAGTCTCACAAATGAAGGCAAGATTTTTCTTGCCCGTGGGAGAAGATTCTCCTGTCAGAATTATGAGTATTTAACTGCCCATTTTCAGGAATAAATTAGAATAACAAGGTAGGGCAAACCATTTTATTCATTCCCTCTCTCAGCAGCATGTCCCCCAGAAGGGAGGTGCACTCCAGTGTGTTTCTGCTCCCATCCTCATTTCTTCTTTGCTGCCCATGGGGGGAATAAGTGCATCATGAGATGCTTTGGACGTCAGCTCCAACCTCCTGGGTCATCCTCTTTGCGTGGGATGGAATGAGGGCAAGCAGAGCTCTCCTGCCCACATCCCAGCCTGTGGCTCAGGCAGGTGTCCCTTTGCTCATCAGCGAGCTGGAGGTTGCTGCATTATCTAGTTTTCACGATGGGAAAAAAGCACAATTATTATAAGGCACTGTTATCTCCTGTCACATTCAATAAAATCAGCCTGGCTCTTGGGAAGTCCTGTGAGGAAGGCATTGGGATGAAAATTCATGAGTGCAGGGTAAGAGACACTGGCAAATCAGACCTTCTGTCAGTCATTACCCTGCAGATCCTTTTTTTAGGGCAGGAATGGGTAAGCTGGGGTTATGGGGCTTTGCTGTGTGATTTGCCAAGCAGTCCCAAATGCCCTCATGTAATGACTGGTGATGAAGGCAAGTTGTGTTAATGATCCTTGCCCTGCAGTGAGGCAGGTTATCCCTGCCCTGAGCAGCTCTGGTGATGCTGATGGTGGATGGTGGCTTTGATCTCCAGGCCTGGGAGGCTCCTTGAAGAGAAGTGGCTCTCATGAAAGGGGAAACATTTCAAAAGGCTCCATATAGTGAGATCTGGAATGGATTCACATGAGTGGGCAGCATCCTGGGAGGTGAACAAACATTAGATAAAAAAGAGCTTGTGACAAGAACACTGGAGGGACAATAAGGGTCTCCTCTGCTTGAGGTGAGACTGCCCAGCTGAGGTGACATCTCTGCTATCAGCCCAGGAAAGCCAGTGGCTGCTTGCTCTGGTTGCTAATAGAGTCTCCACAGCCAATTTAATACTTTAATTCTGTAATTTGGGAAAGAGCAGCTCACAGTGCTGCTGCTGCTGTCACAAAATACTATTGTCCCACCTGTCCTAAAGTTAGGAGAAATTAAAACAGTAACTTGATTTCTCCTGACATTAAAGTCCATCATGTTAATTACTGAAAAACCAAATGCTTTGTAATGCCATGGCCACTTGACCCTGTTTGCTGAGGTTACCCAGATGTTCATTATCAAGTTTTACCCTGTTGGTGAGGAGAATCCCTGGGAAAGGGGTGGATGGTTGTAGGGCTTCAGTCTGCAGCCTGGCTTGAAAATGCAGCACAACCATTTGTGCTGTGCTGATGTTTCCCAAAGCTGCAGAGCTGCAGAGGAGCTGATACTCCTGGTGTCTGATCTGTTCTTGGAACATTAAACCCAGACTGCTTCTGTCTGGGCCTGCAGGGTTCAGATCCCCTGGGGCTTTTCTGAAGTGACAAAAAGCAAGTTGATTTTCTGGAAAAGCTTTTCTCGGGAAAAGCTTTACCCTACAAAATGTTGGCAGCTCTCCACCCTTCCTCTCTTCAGGGTACAGGGGGAAACTTGCTCAGTAGCTGGCAGAGCAAAGCTCATGAGGGAATTTTAAAACATTGAAGTGCCTGCGATTCAGGATGCTGCAGCAGTCATCTAATGCACATTTATTTTACATGGGAATTTTGCAAATGTAGCTGAATAATAACATTGTTTTCCCATCCTGCTTTTTCTGTTGTGAGGTGTTTAGCATCTCTGATGCAGATTCCCAGGAATATATGTGTTTAAATTCAAACTTGACCCTAGGAGGGGAAGAACTAATTTTCTGCTCCTGTGTCCAGCCCGTGTGCTGATGAATTGGCAAGACCTGCCTTTCAGATATTTTAATTTAGATCTTTTTTAGTATGTGGTAGAAAATGGAACGTTGAAGATCGGCTCATCCTTGTCCTTGCTTTGCCAAGCATCAAACTGAAATAGCTGATATCTTCCTGAGACACTTTGTTAGCATCTCAAGGGAAAATGGGAGCAAAAGGCTGCAGTCAACATTTCTGCAGCATAGCTCCAAACAGGAGGTTGATGTGTGAGCCCAAAAAACGTGCAAACAAGGGACTGTAATGTGTGACCACATTACCCCTTCCCTGTCCCAGACCTCAGCCCAGCCTCTGTTCCAGCAGGAGTGCAGTGACAGCAGTGACACCAGTGACACCAGGGACACCAGGGACACCAGGGACACCAGGGACACAAGTTTTGCCCTGTGTCAGCACCTAGCAGTTACTACAGAGGCGTGGGCCAAACTGAGGAACTTCTCCAGAAGCCAGGCACTTGTGAGTAGGATTTTTTTTTTTTAATTGGTTTCCACCTGTCAGACTTGTCAGTGGTGAAACTGGATGTTTCCACAGAGGAAAAAAAATCCTTCCCCCTCATCCACCCCCACACGTCCTGCCTCCCCATGGCCCATCTCCAGCTCCAAAGTGACAGCTGAGCAGGTTTATTTCTGTCAGCAGGAGTGGAGGAGGCTGTGAGCAGAGGCATCCCACAGCTCTGCTTCCTAGCTGGTATTTTGTGTTTGATCTTTGTTTGGGAAGCATTTCCTTTGGGTGCTGTTGAGCTCTGCTGTGATCCATTAGGCTGATGTTGCTGTTGAGATGTTTAGGTGCTTTAACAAGCAGCTCTGCCCAGGACTGGGATGATCTGCCCCTCTTGAGAAAGTCCCAGGTGCCACGAATTTGGTACCAAGTCCCACTGCTTGGGCTGCAGTTTGGGCACAGAGGGGTCACCTGGCAGGGGCTGTGTTTGGGGAGTGTTGGGAAAATTAAACTGGGACTTCTCAAAAAGAGAGTCTCTTGCACAAGCCCTGCCTGTTCTCATGGGAAGGAGCAACTGCCAAACATGAGTGAGGATTTTGCCACAGAGTGTCAGGGATAACTGGGGGAGAAAGGAAACAGTTCTCTTCTGCTGACAGTAGGAGACAGAGGCAGAGCAGTGAACAGCCCAGCCACAGCCTGTTGTGTACCTGTATTCCAGAGCCCACTCTGCAGGGGACTTCCCTGCTCATATCCCTTCCCTTTCTGGAGCTATAATATGAGAAACACTTGGGTGGTGAAAGAAAAGTGAAAGAAGACCATGGCTTTGAGTCATGGGGGGAAAAAGAAAGAAACTCCCCTTGCATGCAGTTGTCACCGAGGAGGTTTCCTCTTCCACCAAATTCACAAAATTCCCTGAGCCTTTGAGACAGAAGGGATCAGTTCAGCTTTGTGCCACCAGACAACTGAGATGACAACATTATTGGTGTCCTCAGGTCAAGCCTGTCATGTTGAATTAACAGCTCATAAGGCACAAGAAGTGCTGCTCCCCCCCAGTGAATCAGAACTGAGACATCACCTGCACAAATAATTGTGTTAGTTTTGAATCAACAATGGAAACAAAGGATAAACAATTATCTACTTAAGTTCTTCATCCTTTTTTTGTAACATCATTGCGCAGAGTAATCGAATTACCTTTGTCTTCCCATTTGTCATGGGGTTGATGAGACACTCGTTCTTCCTCTGCCATCGTGTGCACGAACACTGAGCAAACAGCCCAAAGTGCCTCTGGCTCTGCATCTGAGGGTGGGAGCCTTGGCCAGGGATGTCCTGGTCCCCAGCTGCTCCCTGGGGAGGTCACCTGCAACCTGCTGGTGTGGTTTGAAAGGAAAAGTGATCCCCAGCCAGGGGGATAGGAGCAGAGAGGAGAAAATGGGGGAGGAAGGAAATGTTCTTGCACCAGATGACCTCTGAAGTGTTGCAGGGCTGATACCCAGAGCCAGAGCTGCCCTTTTCAAAGTGATGCTCAGAAAGCAGCTGCTCTCTGCTTGATCAGTGGTGTCCTTCAGGTCACATCCAGGTGTGGCTGCAAGGTCCCCATGATGGGACATCCCCCTCACTGGCTATGACATCCCATACCTGGGGGTGCAATCCCTGTTTTGCCTGTCTCAGAATTGGTTTCTCTGTCCCTATGGAAATGCTGTGCATCAGAGCACAGCGTTGCTCCCACCACAGTCCATGATTTATTTGAAATGAAATCCACTTTTCTGCATCACAGTTTTTCAGGGTACATCTGGTTATGATGAGGTCTCCGTGTTTGACTTTTGAAACATTAGACTTTCCAGTAGCACAGAACCGTTTAAGGGAAAATAAGGACTTTTAGCTATGAATATTTATGGCTAGAGTTGAATTGTATTTTAGATTGCAATTCATTATTGCTGGGAGAACAGTAGATAGAACAGTAGATAGGCAATATTCAATTTATTACAATGTTTTCTCTTTTGTGCCGTGACCAGTGAACAAATTTATCTGAAATTTGAGTAGTGTAAGTTCTCAATATTAAAATCCTATTAAAGTTACATTCTAACTAAAGAAAACAGAGTGAGGAACAAAGCTGTCCACAATGCCAATAAGCCAGAAATACTTCTGCTCACAAACAGTAAAAATGTAGAGTTGACACAAGCTATTTGAAAGAGAAGATACTTTGATATGAACAGAAACACAAATTATCCTCAATTTAAACATTCATGAGATGGAACCACAGCTGCTCAAGTGAAACTTCTACTTGTTAATCCTAAATAAAAGGAGCTGGTTGGAAAGATGTGAATATTTGTACTGGAGATGAAATCAACCAAACCAAACACACTCATTTTAGGGGTCTATGACCATTTCTTCCAAATTTAATATTTGGAGAGTAGGGATGACTTTGAAAACATCTGTGATTGAAAATATGAATGTGGGAAGGCAGGTATTGGTAAAGATGCAGCTTAACATGCTCTGGAGCTGAATTTGGCAGCAGGAAATCCTGAAAACCTTCTCAAAATTGGATTTTTATCTCTCTCCTGGCTATCCCACTTCTCTCTCCTGCAAGCCAGGTGGGTGTCCCACTCCTCAGCCTCTGCAGCACCACCTCTAATCCTCTTTCTCCCCTTCTGCTCTCTTCTCTCCCTGATTTCCCAAGTATTTTAGCAGCTCTCCCATAGCTGGGAAAACTCTGAAGACAGGAGATTTTTCTTAGGTGCTCTGAGGAGCTACTACCAAACTAAATTGAAGTAAATCTCATCTGAGCAGAAGGGAAAATGTCCTCAGTTGCACTTTGGAATAATTGCTCTACAAGAGAGTTGAGAACAGCTAAAAAATACAGAACTCTGGCCAAAAAGAGACAGTGATTGTGGGAACAGGCATTTGCTGGGAGATGTGAGCAAAGTTAACTCTTTGTTTCCCTGCTTTGCTGTGATGCTTGGGGAGGGGATGATTTGCTGAGCAGGTTGATGGGGTTGTCCCTGTGCCTTTGCTTCATCCCACTGCAGTGGGTGATCATTTAACCAGCCCTGTTCCCCCTTATTTTGATCACAATCCTATCCTGTGTTTCTCTGTGCACAGTTAAAGAGCTTCCTGAGAAACTCCATTTGTGCATCACAAGAAATAGGCTCGATTTCAAATAAATATGCAATACCCTCAATTTTATCAATTTTCACTCCAACAAAACATCTTTCTCATCACATCATCTGATTCATTATTTCATTTTGGTCCTACAGCTCCTAATTGTCTCAGTGCTCTGGTGCTAACCTCTAAGGAAGTCTATTGGGTTCATCAAAGTCTTGCTGTGACTCATAGCCCCTTCTTACAGAAAACAGCCTTTTCCTCTTGATGAAGACAACCAATCTTCAAACCCTACAGTGCCTTCTGGAGAGATGGATATGACAAACAGGCAGATCCTGAGCCCTGGAGCCAATTTCCCAGGAAAATGAATAGCACAGGGGATGAGTTGTTGTAAACAAGTGGAAGTGAAATTTTGGTTGAAGAGAAAAGCTTTTGACTCATCTGTGAAGATGCAAAAATCACAAAGAGCAGAATGTGCTCTAGTTTTCATTTTTCTTTTCCATTTTCCAGTGGTTTTTTTCTTGCATGCTGATGTTGCTAACACAACTGCATTCTCCCCAGAAAAGGTCTGCGAAGCCTTTTGATGACATGATGGATATAAAACACAGAGAGCAAATAGAGTTGTCATTGTGCACTGATGGCAGCCACACTTTCTGAAGACATTTGGAATCTTTTCTACCTTTTATCCTACACCACAAGCAGATATGGCACAATCTCCCTCAAAGCTGAGCATTGGAAATCAGAGGTTTTGGGCTTGGGAGGAAACCAAAGTGAGACCTGCTCTCTGCAGACACCTTTTATGCCTCTAGCTCCCTGTACAAAAGTTCATTAATTTTGCATTTTCCTTCCAGACTGAGGAGTGGAGCAGAAATAGCCCTCCCCAGTTTTTATTTTAATGTTCATCTATGGGTACCTTTGGCTTTCCTGTTCACCACAAGTATAAAGCTGTCACTCACACTCTTACTCTTCATTAAGCTTATTGATGAAATGTTTTCCCAGTAGAATCTTCCCCAAGAATCAGATGATAACAACGTGGCTGATCTCCCAGAGATCATATTACCCTAGGGCAAGGGGAGAGGAATTTTTACCAGTCAGCCATTCTAAGACAAAGAGAGTTTTCTTCAAGGGTCTTCATGATGATGCTCTTCACAGCCAGGCTGCATGGGGCTTGGAGCAACCTGGCCCAGTGGGAGGTGTCCCTGGACATGGCAGGGGATTGGAATGACAGGATTTTTAAGGTCCCTTCCAACCCAAACCAATCTGTGATTCAGTCATGAGGAGCTGATTGTGCTGGTGTATCCATGGAGTGAGACTGGCAACAGGGGGAATGTATTTTTCCCTGTCTCCAAAATTCCATGAAAACTTATTAAGATACAAAGTGAAATCTGCAAGTGAATGCCAGTGAACTCTGTATGATGAACAACATATTAAAAAGCACTGAGCCATGGTGTGATAAAAGCTCTCCCCCCTCACCATTGGAATATGTACAATAAGCAAGAGATATTGTCCTGTATTCAATAAAAATCAGGAACAGAGTCTTTATTCCTTCCAGACACAATCTGTGAATCCTGATTTCTGTTTTAATCTGATCAGCACCTCTGGCATTTAAGACTGGAGCTGTGAACAGAACGAACAGCTTCATTTCCCCCTGCTAAATGGTATTTTAAAAAAGCCTCTGAAAAGAGAAACAAACAGAGCTGGATTGAGTCCCTTACAAACACAAACTGGGTTTCTTCTCAGATGCAAACAGGTTTATACCAGTTGTGCAGGTGGGCATTCATCAAGGCTCAGAAATGCTCCAGAAATTTGTGTTTTCTTTCATCTCAAAAGCCTACAGGCTTGTGTTTACATATTTCCCTAGATCAGCCCCCTGAAGGGTTCTCACTTCTCTGGGCAAGAGGATTAACCAGTCTGGTTTAACCTTGCTGTGGTGACCACCTTTAAAATCCCTGCACCATTTTCTTGCCTTGGGCTGGCTCAAGCCCAGAGGAAGGAGAAGGATAAAGTCTCAAGTTCTGAGTCAGAAAACACCAACTGCAACATAAGGTGTTTTCCTGTACTGGTCACGAAAAATGTTATTTCACGCTTGTGTTGATGGTAAAGAGAAATTAATCTTATTCCAATTGCCAGTCTGAAGGAAGACAAAAAATGATTTATTGCAGTAATGTGAAACTTCACAAGAACTCATGCTCTGTGTGGGAGCTGTGCTAATAATGCTGTTGGCAGTCTGCTTTTCAGTTGGACAGAGCTAAACCATCGAAAATGTCAGGTGTCACAGATTTCGTTACAGCTCCCCGTGGCACTGCTAAGGTCACTCCCATTTAATGGAGTTTGTTGCTGTTTGGGTATTTTTTACATTCAGCACACAATGCTTCACCTTCTCCTGCAATCTGCACGGAGCAGACACCAAGGATAACAGCACCATCAAGAACACTCTGAGAGCTGCCAAGTGCTGTGACAGGGTTGTTGCTGGTGCTGACAGCCAGCGAGAAGCTGCTTTTTGATGGCTGAATGTTGGCATGTTTTGCTAATATATGTCTTGGAATGGAGGCTTAATATAGCTCGTGAGCTACCTGCTTATGCTGAGTGATGGGAAAGGTGGAGCAGAGTTGACTGCTGGAAGCACTGAGGTTTGAGTCTCTGGTCTGCAAGAATTGATTGTGGCCCATGGGTGAATCCCAGCAGTTCCTGAGCCTGAAATCCATCCCTGAAACAAGAGCACCATTGCTGTGACAAAGATGTGGAGTGTGCTGGGTTGTTGGAAGTGTGTTGATGCTGTTAAATCTTGATAACAAGGCTACTACATCTCAGTTATGTTCATGAAATATTGTGGTGCTGGTGAGATCTAAATCTACCCTCCTTCAGCTTAAAACCATCCCCCCTTGTCCTGTCACTCCAGGTTCTTGTAAAAACTCCTCTCCAGCTCTCTTCAAGCTTTCTTAGCTACTGAAATAGATTCTAAGATCTTCCTTTAGCTTTCTTTTCTCCAGGCTGAACAGCGCTGGGCAAAGCATCATCCCAGGTGTGGATTCAGCACTCACACATGCACTTAAACACTCACCACAAATTTTTGGCCTTTCTCTTCCTCTTTCTTGAAAGTCCTGGCTGGCTTGGCTGGTTTGTGTCAGCAGTGATATGGTGTTTAACTAATTTTACTGCTTCTCTATTTAGATTAGGAAGAAATTCTCTGTGAGGGTGAGAGGCCCTGGCACAGGGTGCTCAGAGAAGCTGTGGCTGCTCAGTCCCTGGAAATGTCCCAGGCCAGGTTGGACAGGGTTTGGAGCAACCTGGGACAGTGGAAGATGTCCTTGCCCAAGGCAGGGGGTGGAATGGGATGAGCTTTAAGGTTTCCTCCAGCCCAAACCATGCTGTTATTCCATGATTCTCTGATCCTTTCCCACTGGCATTTGGCTGAGTGAGCCCAGGACTGGGCTGGCAGCCCATGGATGCTGGGCTGGCTGCTGTGAGCTCCCCTGGCATGGTTTTGTTCCCAGAAAACAACCCCAGCAGCTTGGTTTGGCTGCCCTGCAGCACTCAGGCCATGCCTGTGCCTGTGCTTCTGGAGGGGTTTTGCACTTGAGTGCCCAAAATCACTGCAGGTTCTGCTTTGTACTTCCCAGTCCACAGGACATCTGGAATAATAACCATGATGTGCTGCCTTAGTGCTTAAATAGCCTCATGAATATACTCCAACCTGATCTACAGTTCAAACAAATTCAATAAGGCAGAGCAGGATTTAAAGTTATTTTAAATAAATTAACTTCTGGATGGATGTTTATTAAGTGTTATGAAGCCATTTACTAAAACGTAACATTTTTTTTTCGAAAGGTGCCTGAAATTTCCCCCTCGTGGACTACGGAAATTGCTTTTATAATTGAAATGAGAAATAAGGGCCAAGCTGAAAGCATCCCTCATGGCTCGAGGCACAGTCCTTGTGCCTTTCTAAAGGAATAAAAGAATTATTTGACTCTCCACATATTTTATTTTTCTCCACATTTGTGGGGGTGATGTGCACCATTGCGTGACACCACATGGGAGGGTGGCTTGGGAGGAGTGGGAAGCTCTGCTTCCCAGGATTTGGCTTTTTCAAGGAGTCAGCCCTGAGCTAGACAAGTCACGGGCAGAGAGCAGCATTTTGACTCCAGCTTGAACAAGCAAGGGCTAGATTTCTGCATAAGCCATGGAAACTCTACTGGGAGCACTGTGCCCAGCACAGAAATCTCCTGCAGCAAGGGAAGAAGGATGCTGCCATGAGTTGTGGATTTCCACTGCTGAAAACATGAGCTACAGACCGAAAATACACCTTTGGGCAGAGCAGGGCTGAACACCAAATTAAAGGATCCATAAAATCAATTCTTTTGGTTCTTTATTACTTGATGGTGTCAGGACAATAGAGGTTCCTGCTCTTCTCATCTGGAAGCAGCACCAAAAAGCATTTGGAGAGGCAGAGCAGTTCAGATAGCTTTTAGAAGATGGATTTTCCCGGCATGAATGATTCCAAATATTTAATTTTATTCCCATGCTGCTTTCCAAGCAACCTTTCCCTCTACCAGAAAGCAAAACAAAAGGGTTGAATGGTTAAAAACTATGAAGCTTTTACAGCTCAGCTCAGCTATTGCACAACAGAACATTAACCAGGAGCTGCAGGGAGGATGGAGGTGACTGATTTTTGCTCATTTGGATGCTGTTTGTGCTGGAGAGTGCAAGAAAAGGAGCACTCAGAAGATGCAAATCCCAGTTCAAGGCCAATGGAATTTCACCAGTTTAGACCCCAGCCAGGTGCCTGTGCTAGTAACCAGGCTGTGTGATACCTGCCACTTCAAGGAAAAGCAGCCCAAGCCTTAAATTTGGATATTTATTTCTTAGGATCAATAAATGACAAAATAAAATACCATACAGTACAAAGGCTATATCAGGAATTAACCATTTCATTACACTTTGATCAGTAAATACAGTATCAATAATAGCATCTTACACTGAAAGAGTGTTTCCCATTGCCACACAGAAGGATTCCACACCCTCTTCCTTCCCTTTGTCACAGAAAATATTACAAAGTAGACACTGACACACTTTTAACATTCATTTTTTTCCCCATTGAACAACAGGCCACAGAAAATAAAGCACATCAACATTTTGTATCTCAGAATTAAAAAAAAAAAAAAAAAGAAAAAAGATGCACTTTAAAAAATATTTGCCATAAATACAATATGTGCAGGACTATCAGGTGGCACAGCTGGGGAAGGACTCTGCATCACAAAGCCAGGACACAGCATCATGAAATTTTGCATCAGCAGTTTCTGTTTTCGTACGAAGCAAACCCAGACCGAGGACGGGAAAAGAGTGGTTGAGCTGTGATGTGAAGAAGCAGACAGAGCTCTAGCAGATACAGCTTTGGTTAAACACTCACCGAACAACACAGCCAGGAGGACACCAGACTGACACTCAGCACTGCTTGGGAAGCTCCAGTGCCCTGTGGATCTTTGCTGGTCCTGCCCCAGGGTGGGAGCAGTGCAGCTGTACAGATGTTGGTTCATCCCTGCAGCTGGAGTTATCTGCAGCAGCTGCACACTCAGGGATTGTTTCACGGAATGCTAGAAATTCAAAGGTCCTGCTATTGTTTTTGCAGCCCTGCTAACCCTCCTCGCTGATTTTCCATTGAGTTTTCTCCTGCAAAGCTCGCTGAAGTGAGGTCTCATTCACCTTACAAAAATAGACGAGCTCAGCAGAGCATTCCAGCACTGATGTACTGGGCCTGTGGTGAGAAAGTCCTGTCTGGGGGAAATTTCTGAATAGCAAAATGACTTCATAAACCTGATTTCACACTCTGCCAAACGGATGGCTCTGGCAAGAGCTCTGTGAAGAGAAACAAAACCTCGAAATAACGTTTGAAGAGGTCACTTGATAGACTCTCTTCAGAGGGGAATTTCTCAGAATCCATCTGGCAGCACTTCACATCTGCGGGTTCCACAGATTTCATTCTTTTTTTTTAGTCAAAACAAACAGTTCCAAACACTTAGAGGGAATTTGCATAGATGAGCAGAGGCCCTAGCACTCACCTCTGCCTTGGTGAAGAGCTCAGCCAAGACAGGGACACAGCAGATGGGAGTTTTTATGTTCTGTCTGATGGAAAAAACCATTCACACCAGATTCAGTTAAAAAACCTTGTTGGGCTAGCAGTTTGATCATTGTTAAAAGACATGTAAAGAACAATTTCTCTGGTAAATATGGGGCAGTTTGTACTTTTTTCTTCTCTACAGTGTCAGCTTTCCTTCACAAGGCCAGGTTGGAGCAACCTGGTTTGGGAAAGGTGTCCCTGCCCTTGGCAGGGGGTTTGGAACTGGATTATCTTCAAGGTCCCTTCCAACCCAAACTATCCAGTGATTCTCCAGAAACCATGGGGGTTTTCAGAGTTATCCTCACTTCTCTGAGTCCGAGGGAACAACATCTCTGAGCTGAATATAGCAAAATTAGGTGAGGAGGGAAGAGAGGATGAAACCAGCTGTGACTTACACTGCTCAGCTCAAGGCTGTCAGATTTGGCCAGTGGAAGAGGTAGCTTTGAGCTGCAATCTCAGATTAAGGCCATGGACCCAGGTCTGCTTTCCTGTTAAACTGTGAGAACAGAGCTGCAGAAGTCAGCAAACCACTTGGATAAATCCCCCAAATTCCCCCAGCTCTTCAGCACTCGAGTGGCCCAACAAACACTGTGGAAAGAGTTTATGGTAAATTCACTTTTACTCCAGCTTTTTCCCATTGTCAAGTCAAACCAAAAATAAACCTGCCAGTTCCTCTGAGCCGTGATCAAATATTCTGTAAGCTGCCAGTGTATCTCAGTAGTGAAAATCTAAACCAAGCATCTTATGTGAAACAACAACTTTTGTACAGTGTTTCCCAAGATAATCAAGCACATTTCAGCAGGTTGGTGTTGAACAAGTATAGTAATAATGTTTAATGTTTCAGAAGCAAATGAGACATGCAGGGTGTTAAATTTGAATGAAAGTCAAAACAACACAGTTACAGCTTCTGTGGGAGATTTCAGAAAGCACCTCCCAGCTGTTGACTCTATTTAGAGGTGAGGTAAAAAAATTTGGGTCCTCCAAAAACATCTGAAGTGTCTTGCCTGGAAGGCCAATGTTAAATGTGTGACATCAAGACTCTTCTTCCTCTCCAGGAAGACCTTTCCCCTCTCCTCTTCATGGTACCTGGATTTTCCCACAAGGCAGGATGAGCAGTTTTTCTAGAGATTCTTCTTCCAACATGCCCAAGCCATTTCACACACATCATACACAGAAAACATTCTCTGGTTTCTCACAGATTTCCTTCCAAGGAGATCAATCTCCTTTATCCTGCTTGTTTGAATTTGTTTATTTGTGTGCCACTGCCTGTTTTCCTTGTCACAGAGGAGTCAACAGTCCACGAGCAACTAAAGTGCTTGGTTGAATAAATCTCTATCCTCTGGTACAACCTCTCCTGACCAGCTGAGAAATTTCAAAGAGAACTTTCAGGGCTTGCTTCTGTTCCTCTGGCTTGTTAAGAGAAAGTGGGCTAAGAGCCAAGACTCCCCAGTTTAGACCTTCTTGTGCTCTCTGTTTGAACTATCTGAATTTTGGGGGTGCAGATCAGTGTGCCAACAGGTCTGGTAGGAAAAAGTATTAAAAATAAAGGTAGAACAAGAGGTCCTGCTGGCTACAACTGATATAAACTATGAGATGTCAGCCTTATGAAAATGGTGAGGAAACAAGTAAAACTGGAATAAAAATCTGAAAACTGGGAAAAATCTGAAGGCTGCCCAGAATTGGGTCGGATTGTTCTTATCTCAGCAGCCTGGAGCCCTCTTGAGCTTGGAGTTTTCTCACCTCTTAATGCAGGCCAGCAAACTGTTCTCCCTGGTAAAAAAAATAGGATTTGGCTGTATGGCAAAAGGAAGATTTTCCATTTCTGTTCATTTGCAGCCCTCCAGCTGGGCACAGCCTCTGCACTCTTGACTTTGCCAGAAACTGCTGTTATTGGTGCAGTGGTACCAATGCCAGGCACTGTGGATGCCCTAAAGCCCAAGGTGACCCCATTCCCCAGGCCACAGCCACCCCAGCCTAGGTAAGGCATCGTCTGTTCTTATTTAATTTCAAGGAGCCAGAGTGGCTCTCTTGAGCACCTCAATCATATTACTCATAATGAAGATATATTTCTGAAATAACCACCTGGCTCCCTGAGTTTTCACCCCTACTCCACTGAACATCTCACAGATGAGCATGTCCATCCTCCAAAAACAACCCTTTCTGCTCAAAGCTTCTTTCTCCTCACCAAGCTCTCTGCTGGGTGCCACCAGGAGATGTGATCTCAAACCCTTGGATGTGAACATGGCATCTCTGCACTGAGAAAAGGACGAAATGCAGCACGGTTTTGCCTAAGTTGAACACATTTTGGCTTCCCAGTCAACACCACATCTGGATTTATGCCAGACTGAAGTTACAATACACGTAGACATTACTCACAAGAGGCAAGGCCAATGCTCGAAAATAACCTCAAAGTTACTGGCAGAACAAAGCCTATTTTTCCCAACAAAAATGACTTTGCTAAACAGATTTGCATTACGTGAATTTGGAGACCATGCACGAAAGTCACAGAGGCCTCTCCCAAGTTTTGACTCCACGATGAATTGTGTTCCTCCTCCTCCTTTGGCTTCAGTATGTAGTTTCCCTTGTGACCTGGCTGGAAAATGTGTGGTTGCTGGAGATGCTGTTGGATTTTCTGGTGAAGGCCAAGCGTCTCTTCTTCTTCCTCCAGGGCAGGCACAGCAGTGTGAGAGTGGAGAGGAAGATCTGGCGGAAGTTTGCTGACACCAGGTTGTAGAGGATGGGGTTGATCGCTGAGCTGACGTAGAAGAGGACGTTTGTCAGCATGTAGAAGTAGTGGTAGAAGTTGTAAAGGAAACTGGAAGGGCAGATGAAAGGTAAAAATCAGAGTGTGAAGAACTCAAAGTCACGAGGGTGAGAAAAACATGAGCTGCTTTCCATCTAACCTTTCTAGGCTGGAGATTTGAATTCACCAGTGGTGCCTGAGCCACAAAAAACCATTTTTGTCTTCAACTGGAACTGGTCAGACATGGATCAAATGCCTCTATGAAGATATTACCCCACTCACCAGCACTTAGATACTTACTGAAGCCCTGGGGCCAGACATGATATTTACCTCGTGCATTCCTTTTCCCTTTGGAAATAGTCATTCTGGAAACTGAGAAGCCAGATGGAAATTTGCTTCTTTGTCATACATACACATTAGCTTGACTTTTCTGCCTGCAGTTCTGATCTGAGGTTGCAGAAGAGCCAAACTGGGGTAAGAGATGCATCTCTGTCCTCCCTCTGGCAGCATCAGCTCATTCAATGTGTCCCTGGGCTGGGATTCATCCATAATTTGGGATAGCATTGCCTGTTCTGGGGGCAAGCTGATGATAGCATCCTTTTGAAACACATCCTGACCACCACAATTTAATGTTTTCAACTAGGACATGTTGAAAATGTTTTATTATCTTTTATACTTTTGGAAGTATCTTTCCTTGGGCCAGCTGAGAGCAACAGCCCTGAGCTGATAAAGCATTTATAAACACCTTGGGTCTCATTTTCAGGAAGATGTTCCTCAGGATCATTTATCTGGGTGGAAATTGCAGTTCTTTTTTTTTCTAGTCCGAGCAGTGTCTAACAAAAGATAAATAGAGGAGCTCTGGACTGCACTGCCCATCCCTCCACACCCCCTCAGCACTGCCAAGGACTGCATGGCCCATCCAGCTCTTGCAGGCAGAGTTTCTCTGTGTAGCTGTGAAGAATTAATATTGGAAAAATTCCTCTTCCTCAGGAGCAAGGAACATTCATTTCTAGATGAACATGCCAAGCTGCTGCAAACTCTTGGTTAGCCACCAGACTGATAGTTCACTATCATTCTGTAAATTCAGTGTTTTTCTAAAATCACTCATGGCTTTAAAAAGAAGACAAAAAAACTATGTGAAGGCAGCCATGATGCATAAATCCCCACTAACTGCAGACAGACTTCTCTACCCCTCTTGCTCAAAGCAAATGCAGTTTTTACATAATTGAACACTGCCTTAAGTGCTTTTCATATAGGAAAGCAAAGAAGAAAGTTTGTCCCAGTGTGTGCCTAGAGCTCTGTTTTCATGACTGAAGATAGACTTTGGATTTTACTGTGGCTGGATCCACAGTTCCATTCAGTAGACTGCTATATCCTAATTAACTGTCTTCTGTGTTTGCAGTTGATGGAATTTTAGTTCTTAACTGTTGTTCTGCTTTTTAGTATTGTAGATTTTTTTCCCCTTTTCCTTGAAGGAAACAGACTCAGTGCCAGGGAGAACAGGGATGTAACACCATGGGAGGACACACACCAGTGCATCCCTTGGCATCTGAGGCTTTTTGGGTGTGTGTCCCCAGACAGCACTAGCTTTTAATGACATATTTAAAAATAATAATCACTTTGGTGGTTGTTCTGCTGAGGAGCCTGGCCTGCTGCCTCAGACAGGATGCAGGGAGCTCCTGGGGTGCCCTTGCACATCTGCCAGCAGCTCACGTGTGCTCAGCACAGCCGCGCAATTATCCCGGAATTCTCTGACAATCTGGGCATTTCCTAATCAGCAGCAACTGCTGGCATTGCATTTTGATCCACTCCCTGCAAAACACAGTGAATAACGCATCCCAGACTCAGCAAGTAGCACAGTTATTCCCCCACGAGTGTCCTGTCCCCTGTCACTGAGGAAATGTGGCCTCGTGGAGCTAAACTGTGTGCTGATGGGAGCTGCTCCATCTTGGGGCTGGGGATCGATATCTGCAGCACAGAGACTGAAATCCACTCTGGATGTGTCAAACCTCCTTGTCCAAATGTCATTTCATCGAGGGCTGCCAGAGGTGAAGTCCCATTGCTGCTGCCAGCGGGGTGAGTCTGCAGCCCACAGGAGGAGGGGCTGATGATGCATTTTGGTTCAAGCTAATGCTTCTTTCACCATGTCTGGGGGATTTAGGTAAAACTAAGACTCTTAATTGTGCTGACAAACACTGAGACATCAAAAAAAATCCAAAACAAAACCCAAAAACCCCAGCAACTGAGGCTTTAACCCCTCAATTGGAGCCTTTGCTTGCAGATCCCCACTTCCATCTCTGCATCTGTGGGTTCCCTGACACCCCCAGTCCCAGCCTGACCCCCCACCCTGTCCTGGCATGGGGGGATAGTGTCCCCCACGCTGTGACTCACTCTGTCCAGTGGCTGGAGGGGACATAGCAGAACATGAGACGCCGTATGTGGTAAGGGAGCCAGCAGACCACGAAGGCGATCACCACAGCACCTGCAAGGCAGGGAAAAAGCCCTTAACTCAGTGAGCAATTCTCCATCAGGGTGAAAAAGGGACCTGTCTGCGTGGGTTTTATTGCTGTTTTCCTGAAGCCTGACTTGTTATTGTATTGCTGTTGTGCAAGGAATTAATAACCCTGGGGGACAACCAACCTGCAAATGTCTGTAAAAGCAAGAACAACAGAAATAATAGAAAACAGCACTGAGTGTTGGGCAGTAAGTTAGGAACAACACAAGGTACAGATGAAGGACTGGTGATGCCTGGTTCAGACACTGGCTCAAAGGAAACTCTGCATCTGTGTTTCATGCCCTTGTGGCACTGGAGATCTTGTCCAAAATATGTACAGAGACAGTTAGGGTATGTTTTTCATCCAGGTAGACAGGGAGCCAGGGACACTCTAATCCCATTAGTTTGTTATGTGGAGCCACTGGCCACAGTCCCCACAGTGCTGAGCATCATTAAACTGCTTTTTCTGGTGGCAGGGCTTGTCCTTTCGTTCTACATTTGTGCAGTACCTGAGATTACGATGTGTTTGGGTCTGGACTTTGCTATAATAAAAATGATCAATTAAAGGGTAAGCAGAGAAAGGCACTGCAGCTCTTTTCCTTTCCAGATTCGGAGGGATGTCAAACAATGGAAAATAAAATGCAACAACTCTGAGGCATAAAAGTGCTGTTGATTGAATGCATTTGTCAGTCTGGATTAAAAAGTAGATCCATCAGGCAATCAAGACAAAGATTTGTTTCCTTTTGTAATATACCTTTCAACCGCTGTATGGAACAGCAGGATTCTGGCAGAATCCTAGCAGGAAATAAAGAAATCTCAGTTAAAACATAACACAATAAAAGGCAAGAAGAAAATAAAGACTAAATAAAACAATTAAGTTAATTTTTTGTCCCAAATTTGCTCTACAGACAGCAAGGGCCACATCACTTTTGTCCTTTATGTGACCTGGAAGGTACCTCCAGAGTGAGGTACCACAAGTGCAGTGTGGATTTGGCATGTGGAGCCAAAGGCTGAGGTGTTTTTCTGCCTTGGGATTGAAAATATTTATGTGGATATTTCCCAAACCCAGACGCTGTCATCCTACAGGGACAATGTTGTAGCTCAGGGAGAAGATGTGCAGAAGATGTGCAGAAGATGTGCAGAAGATATGCAGAAGATGTGCAGAAGATGTGTTTCCCCTGGAGAATGCAGTCCAAGAGGAACAAGTCTGGCTGTGGTTGCATCTCCCCATCACTGAAACTCAGCCAAGAGGCACAGGAGAGCAGAAATAAAATAATTCCTGGTGTCCAGCTCCATACTCACACTCTCCTCCAACTCCATGAGCTTCCTTTCCTATTAGCCACATGGCTAAGAATGGAGAAGGTTCTATTCCTTTAGCATCAGCCTGCCTGATGCATGACAGCATCTTCCAGGAATGCTGCAAAAACCATTTATCCAATAAAGATTTAAGCAAATGAAGGGACATGTTTTGGAAAGAAGGCTAGAGGGTCTGTTTTTATTCTCTTGTCCAAGTGAATTCATTTGTTCAAACTGTTTTTGGCCGCTCTCTGGTCACAGTGATCACAGATGTAATTCATCTCCAGACAGCCTGCAGCCCTTCAGATGCCATCAAGTGAATGAATTTGACCTGTGCCTGATCCTTCCCTGGGGAATTTTGATGGGTCTTTGACAGGAGACTCCTGGCACAGGAAAAATGGGGATATCCACTGGGAAGCTTGGTGGGAGTGTGGATGCCTTGCTCCTTCACATATCTGAGCACCCACTTTTGGCTTCCCCAAGAAATTCATTTCTCTGTCAGATGGGCCTTTGGTTTGCCCTGGATGGAGCAATCCCCCCATGGCTCTCCAGGAGATCCCTCCCAGGGGCTGCAGGAGAAGCAACACTCTCCAGCCTCTCCTCCTCCATCCATCAGCCTCAGGCCAACAGGAATGAGCCAACATCTCAGCTCCAGCCCATCTGCTCTCCCAGCTCCTGCACGGGATTAGCTGGATTTTCAGGCTGCAAAAGCAGCTTCCCAAATGGCTCCAAACACAGGTTCATTCATGCACATAATGATTTTTGCAGAAACCTCCATGCACTGGCACTTCTCAGCTGCTCACCCCTGTGTGCAGCTCTTTAGGAATGGCAGGATTCGGATTCTTTCCCCAGCCAATTATAAGAATCTCACACATCTGCTTGTTAAATTTACCAACACGTTAAAGGGAAGTGGTTTTCTCCTGGTAAATGATCTCTGCTTCTGCTGCTCAGGCAATGCTACGCCAAATAATATGGATTTATAGTGACAAAAACACATATTGAGAGAAGTATCTGCTTAACCTCAGCAATTAAGTAATCTGTGATAATTCTGTAATACCACATGCAATCACTCTGCAATTAAAACTCTATTAAACATGTGAAGTGCACTGGAGACACTTATGGTCTGCTCTGGAAGTCCCAGCTGGGTGGCACACTGCAGTTCTGTGCTGCACAGATTAGGAGATCCCGACCTGAATTTGTCACCCTTAATCCGTATGTTTTCATTTTATCGTACAAGGGATCAAGCAGATTTAGGGTGGCAATCCTGCCCTCTTGGGTCCTCTCCCCTGGGAGGAATACAAAACACAGAACTGTGTTAACTTTCATCTCATAAAGGATGAAAGTGTCCTTTTCTCCCAGATTCCTGGTGTCTTTTCCTGCTGTTTTGCTCCTCCCTGAGCACCTGCCTGTAAAAATGGTTGAGCTGTAAAACAAATCCTGAGCAAACTGGCTGCCAAAATGATTTTTTATTATTGCTATGAGCTCCTAGGATGTGTTCTTCACCATCAAAAGCTTGACACACATGGGTTTCTTTGGTGGAGTAAGAAGGAGCAGGTCAGCCTGCTGGAGCTGAGCACTGCAGGGAAGGGTTTGACTCAGTGTGTGATGGGGTGACTGCCCAGGATGGTGTTTGTGAGGTTGGAGATTTCCTGCCTTTATATTTTGAACTAAAAATAAACCAGTCACATCTCTCACGTCTAATTAATTCAATCAGGTTCTAATAGCAGTAGAGCTGCTCTATGAGCTTCTGATATTTCCCATATTCAAGCAAATGAGGTGCCAAACCTGAGGAGCAGAGGTGGGACCCCAGCAAGATGACACTGATGTGTCAGGGAATGGTTTTTCCACCAATGTATGCCCTCATTTCCCTTCCAAACCAAACTCCCACTTTACATGTGCATTAAACCCTGAATTATTACATCCTGTGTCTTTCTATTTTGTCCTATAATAGCTCTATTCTCTGCCTGTTTGAACTGCAGGCCAAGGAAGAAGAGGAGAGGAAGGAGGAGTGGCAGAAGACCAGCCCTGGTTTGTTTTTCCTTCAGGAAGTCCTGCAGAGAGAAACATCAATTCTGGGTGACATCTCTTCCATTGCACAGGAGATTTAAACTGTGCCAGTTTTGCTTCTCAGACTAAACTGCATGTGGGGGCAATTCTGGAAGTTAAATTCTATTAGATCCCACTGGGTATTTTATTTTGCCCTGTGTGGATCCTGGGCTGGGAAACTGCCCTTCTCCAGGATTAGCATGTGCTTGGGGCAAGGCATCCTGTGTAAGAAACCATGGTTTTTCTGGTTGGATTGAGCACAGCAGCGATGCTCAGGAGGTGTTTTCAGTCCCCATCCCTTTGTGGGGCCATGTGAGGCTCGCTGTGACTCAGAGATGGGGACATTGATGGGTGAGGAGCCACCACCGCTGACTCACGGGCACCCCGGGGAGCTGCTGCCCTACAAAGCTGGTGTTTTCCTGCTCACTTCATCTCCTCCATCCCCTCTGGGAGTGCTGAGTCACAGCCCTGCGGCCCCTCGGCCAGGGCATCCCTCTGCCCTGTCCTCCTTTCTCTGCAGGAGAGGCAGAAAAGAGATGCTGCTCCTTCTTCCAACCACCTCTGCTGCTGCTAAGGCCTCCAGACAAGCTCAGATGCATCTTCCCTTGATAGTTTTGTCCAGACTATTCAGCCATTTTATTTCTTTTTCTCTGCATTCCAAGGGGAGCTGAGCCACATCCAGATGTTGAACAGCAAGGTGGAATTCCTGAGCAAAGGCAGGAGCTGTTTGGGGATGTATTGACCCCCCAGGACAGCAGCTCTCAGCCTTTTCTGTGTTTCAGACTCAACTCCAACACACCAGCTGGTACTAAGGTGTAGGAAAGGTTGTGGGGCTCATGTCAGCATAATGCTGATTTTAGGAGAAACAATCCTTATATATCCCAAACTCTTGGGTTTTATATACTTATTTAGTCGATGCCACTACAAGAGAACCTCTCACAAAGTGCTGCTTGATCTGAGAGGTGCTGAAAGCTGGGCCAAGTGCAGACAGAACTGGCACTGCCTGGCTAAACCTCGAGGTGCTGTTTATATGAACATGATGTTCTACCTGACAGGCTGTTGGCAATATTTATATCAGCAGGCCCCAAAGTAGAAATTGCAGGAGCTGCCAGGGTAGGTATGAGCCCAGTAAAATTAAAACTACTTATGCTGGTATTTGGGTCATAAGGCTGTGGAATAAAGGATTTCCATAAAAGTCAATGACAATCAGCAGGGACTGGGGACCACCAGGAGTGCTCAGGAGAGCAAAGAAGAAACTGGAAGTAACAATGAGCCTGGGAAGTCCTCAGCTCCTTTAGACACCACTGAAAACACACAGCATTTGCTGGATACAGATCCCCCCACTGCTCTTGAATGTATTGTTGAAAACAGCCCTAAATTCCTCTTTATTAGTGTGAGGCAGCACACTGAATGGAAAAACCTTTTGGCATGCAAAGTCAACATATTTCACTCAGACTATGCTCTCCAGTCCTGATTTTTAATGGCTGCAGATGACAGATTTGGAAATAGATGTGAATTTCTGCCCCACCTCATGCTGGTGGTTAAATCATCCCCTTGCACCAGTTTCGTCCATAAGGAGCAAGGAAGAAAATACAGATTAAAGAAGGCCCAAGAATAGACTCCAGCAAGCAGCACATCACTGCTGTCCCAGTGCAAACTGGGTTCTCTTCCCAAGGTTCCTTCTAAGGTAATTATTCTTTTGGAAATTAGAGAAGAGGTTGCTTGATTCCATTTAAACTTCACTCATGCCATTTCCCCTGGGGATGTCTGTGTGTTTGGAGGAGAAGGAAGAAGAAAGGCAGAAAATCTCCCCTTGGAAAGGTAGATAAGGGATTTTACCCTCACCAGGTTCAAGGCTCTTTTTATTTGATGGGATCAGGTGTAACCCAATCTGGCTTCCCCTGCAGCCCTTTCTTCTTTCCCCTCCAGTTCTGAGTTTCACAAGCCCTTTGTTCCTTCCAGAATGGTTCCTGCCCATCAAAGGGACTCTGGAGCTGTGTTCACTGCATGCTTCCACAGTGACTAAAGCCTTGGCCAGACTTCATGTTTAAAATCATGTTAGTTAACTTTTTAAACACTCACATTGTCACAGCTTAACACCTGGAAAATCTGCTTTCAGGGCATGGCAAACCTTGGAGTTTTCTGCAGAAATGGAGCCACAGGAGCCTGCAGCCCAGCAGGAATGCTGTGCCAGCCCAAGCTGAGGTGCCAGCAAAGGGACACATCTTGGGAGAGGGGAAAAAAGAGTCTCCTTGCCCCAAGAGGTGCAGCCAGCCCTGCTTTTTGCTCCTCAGAGGGTGTTTATAGGAGCTCTGATTCTGTTCCCTTTATCTCACTTGGGAGGCTGCAAAGTAAACCTACCAGTACAAATATCACTGGGAAATAAATACAAGTGTTAAATAGGTAATTTTTCCTCCCAAATTTCAGTGTGATACTTCAGCTGTTAAGCTCAGCTTCCACTCCAGCTTAATGCCACAGGGGCTTTGCTGAACTCCACTTGGAGTTGCTCAGACTTTTTATTAGAGATACAAAGTGCCATGGAATTTTGTTCCTTTCTTGAAAAGAAATGATTCATGAAAAAATAAATCTGCTTTCCTTAGAATATAGGAATTATGAAATACAACTGTTTAAGGAGTTTTAGAGTGGTGCTTTTCTGTGTATTGTGGCTGCAAAGTATGAGCTATTTACTATTCCTGTCTCTAGGCTGGTTATACTAAATCTCATGGCAATATTCTCCTCCTGAAATGAATAACTCAGACGTGGAGCATTGGTGAGGAGAAATTAATGGACTCCTCAAAATATTTGTTCAGAAGGGGAATTATTAATGCACAAATTAATGAAATACATGTATACATCATTAATTCTTGGCCCTTGTCTTGTATTACTTGACAAAATGCAGAGGCTCCATTATCATAATTTAAAAATTCACAGACATTTGGTAAAAAATGTGGTTTGACTTCATCTGCTAAAAAGCATTTTACTGAGGCATCACCCAGCCAGCTGTGGGAGACTGAAGGATATTCTTTTAATTGGTTAAACCTCTAAGTGCTTCATAATTGCTTTTGCTAAGCAGCTTGTGTAGCAGAGCAAATGCTACCTGGAACTGATTACATGTTAATAGGCTTAGCCAATGTGCATCCAGGGACAAGCAAAGCCTCCCCTTGATGTCCATCAATTTGTCTCAATGTCGTTATCAGGGCTCAGCTGTGCCATTCAATAACTCCTTCCTCCCTTCCATCCACCTGGGAATGGATCTGACAGGCAGCCAGGAGGTGCTGAGGGCTGCTTGGAGGAGAAGGGGCTGCAGGAAGGTGTGTTGGTGGGGATATCAGTCCATGGCAGAAAAATGTCCCCTTTTGAGAAGATGTTTTGGCTGAAGAGAGCTTTCCTCTTGAGCCAAGCTCAAATACACCCTGATTTTTGAGCAGCTGAGAGAATTGGGGTTGTTCATCCTGGAGAAGAACCTGCTGCAGCCTTCCAGTGCCTAACGGAGCTCCAGCAAGGCTGGAGAGGGACTTTCGACAAGGGCATGGAGTTACAGGACAAGGTGGAGTGGATTTAAACTGAAAGAAAGAAGGGTTAGACTGGATATTAAGAGGAAATTCTTCCCTGTGAGGGTGCTGAGGTTTCCCAGAGAAGCTGTGGCTGCCCCTGGATCCCTGGCAATGTCCAAGGCCAGGTTGGATGGGGCTTGGAACAATCTGGGATAGTGGGAGGTGTCCCTGCCCATGGCAGGGAACTGTCCCAAGGTGATATTTCAGGTCCCTTCACACCCAAATCATTCTGTGATTCTATGATCGTTCTGTTGGCTGTGTGTACATGTGAGCATTTAAGAATTAGAATTTTATCAAGTGATTGGCACATCAGGCTGTGCAATCAGAATATTCACACTTGTGTGAAGGATCACACAGCTCTGGGACACTCAGCATTCCAGGGCTCCAACACAGCCAAGGAATGGCAGCACAAATTGGAGGTGGTTTGATGGAAGGAATTGGATGGATGGAGGAAGGTATGAAATCTCTCAGTGGAAGGTATTTTTAACAACAGAACTGGTTGCCCTGTTATCCTCACAAAGAAGCTGGGAAGCTGCCAGTGCCTGGAGCTCTCTGAATCTGGATCCTCACACCTGGTGAGTGCTGACAGCAGAGAGGGAATTACAATCAGGAATCTCATGCTTACTGACTTAATGAGGCTCCCAGGCAACAGGCCTGACACATTCCCTGATCCTGATCACCCTCATTATTTTGTACATGACCCAAGCCAGACAGAGCCAAGAAAATACACAAATGCTACCAAAAAGGAGGAAAACAGTGCTGTGGATGTTTTGAATGAAGCTGTTAGCCTGGCCACTTTTAGCTCTTATTTCCATATAAACAAATACTTCATCTCAGTACATTTTGGAACAAGGAAGTTTTTTGCTGCTCTGATCTTATCCAACAGCTCTGCACACCATGAACCACAAAAAGTTCTTTTCTAAGCACTAGTTTTACAAGCTCTGAAACATTTCACCCTTCAACCTAAATCAGCCTTCTCTGTACTTCGGGCCAAATTTCGCTTTTGGAAATGGAAAATATTTTGACCCCCATGAAGCTCTGATACTGTGCCAAGAGTTTTATAAGGGGAAGAAGTGTCATTTTTACTTTTCCCTTCCTCTTCCATATATGAGCCCAGACTCTGTTCCCGATTTTGGCTGTCATGGATGCCATGTGCATCCTTGTGTGGTTTTTGCCACTTTTCAGATGGCTCAGGGACCTGGGTTATTAAAATATAAGTCATGAAGAACAGGTGACAAAAGTGAATCAAGCACCTCCAGTAATCAAGTGCACCTGAAAAACTGAAATGGAGCAGGATTTTACTCCCATTTGCTAGATAAAGAGAGCATTTCCACATGGTGGAGTGAATCACAGACAGAAGTGAGGGAGGATTTTTTTATTTGCTGGATCTTCCTCAGCACAGAAATGCAACAAGCAGCTGCCCTCTCCTTGCCTTCCCAGCAGGGAGGGGAGCTCAGTCCTGCTGCTGGGATGGCCCTGAGGAGATGCCTGGAATATCTGGACATCACTGCCCTGGGGAGCCCCATGGTTCCAGGTCTGACCCACTTTTGAACCATTTCAGGCTCCAGACTGAAACCCTCACTTTTCCCAAATATCCTCAGCTTCTGCAGTACACAACAAAACCAAAAATTTGCCTGGAGAAAAAACAGAGGAAGCAGAAGAAGATGAAAAGAAAATTATGCTTATTGTTCAGAAAGAGGAGGGCTGTTTTTCAGTGCCTCGGAGGAGATGTGGACCTGTGGGAGAGGGGTGCACTTCCTGCAGTGCTGAGGGATGCCAGGTGTAAATTTAGGTTTCTCTCTTATTACTCATGAAGAGCTCTCTCTTCTTGATGATCAAAGAGGATACAATACTAAAAGGAGAGCGAGAGGTGTGAGGTGGCGCAGCACAAGTGAGAAAAGGCAGCTTCTCACTTAATGGCAGCGGGCAGAAGTGTTAAAAAACAGAAAAGGATAGCAGAGAGTGGAGTCCTTGGAGGCTCCGTGGGGAAGCAAGGCTCCCTCCTCATCCACCCTTGGATAATAGTTCACTGGGGAGTAGAGACAGTAAACACTGTTCAGCAAGATAATTGTGGGGAATGTAATGTCCTCTGGGTTTTTCTTTCCTTTTTCTCTGGGATGCTTGCAGTGGCTCCCCAATGGCATGGGCAAGGAGTGCTGAGTGGGATGCATCCCTCAGGAAAAACGGCTGGAAAAATGTCCTGGAGCTTCCTGGTGCCTTCTCTAGGGATTTACCTCCTTGTTGGAAACATGGGCTTGGCCAAAGCACTTCAGATACCAAGATGCCCCATCCCTGGAAGTGTTCAGGGCCAGGCTGGATGGGGCTCTGAGCAACCCAGGATAGTGGAAAATGTCCATTGGAAAATATCCCTGGATATTGGAAAATATCCAATATCCAGGGGTTTGGAGCTAGGTGAACTTTTAGGCTCCTTCCAACCCAAACCATTCCAAAAACACCAGCCAGAAAGCTTTCTGCTAACAAACTCTCCCCATTTAATGTTTAAAACCACCATGTGCATACTTTGCTAGCTATTTTGGGTACTATTTTTGAACAGCTTTTGCTTTATCCTCTGTAAGTTTAAGCTGCCAGATCCTTTGGTCTTTTCTTCAATTTGCTTAATCAAGACATCCAGTATTTTGCAGTGCAGTTCAATTCCTGAGTGCAGGATCTTTTATTTAAGCTCTGTCGGAACCAAAACACCACAGAAAAAGGGAAGCAGCGAAACAATACGTGCAAAGCTTACATTGCTGCTGACTAAATCATTAAAATGCTGGGCTGGTTTTGCTCTTTTAGAGTGAGCAGGTCTGCTCTTTAGCTTTGCAAACCAGCAAGCCAAGGCTAAAGAAGAGGCTGTTTTGGGTGGAAGTGTTTGCCAATTTCAACCTGTTAGGGGGAATGATGCCTTAGGATTTTAGCTTCTGTATTTTTTGTGTGTTTGTAATTTAGTGTGTAACTCTGGACTCCATACAGGGTGCTAAAGCTCCTGGTCTCAGCGTTTTTAGGCAAAACAATTCCCCGAAAGCTTGGAATCCAAGGACACCTTGTTGCCTCAGGTCCCAAGATATGTAAATGACAATGAACTGTGGGGAGCAAACTTGGAGTAATTGACATCATCACCTGAAGGTGTAATTGGAGGATTAAAGCTTGATATGTAAATGGACAGAATTTATAAATTATGAAAAACTCCTGACCCATGTCCGTTCTGGGTGTAGCCTCTCAAGTAGGCTTTGTCTGCCCTAAATGCACCTTGAAGACCCTTCATTAAATTTAACTGCCTTTTATTCTCCTAACTTTGTCAAGCCTCTGTTTTAGCCAAGCCCATCAAGGCATCAGCTCAAACCATATTCATTTAGACACCTCCAGCCAGTTCCACGTGGAAGGAAGGCAATACTCACGCAGGACCCTCACGCCGTGCTTCAGGGCTTGCACTCTGCTGGGCTCCATGGACATGCTGAGCATGGTCTGCTGCCCACCAATGGTGCACACCTGGTTCTCCTGGGCTGCCTGCTTGAACATCACCAGCAGCTGGTTGGCGATGATGGTGTTGAGCACGGAAATGACGACCATGGGGAACACGAAGGAGATGAAAGTGTTGACCTGTGGGGAGAGATGGGGCACAGTCAGGGATGGGATCAGCAGAGGAGGAGGTTGGGTTTTATTTCTCAAGGCAGCAGAGGAACAGCCTGCAGTGGAAATCTTTCCCTTCCTCTTACTCAGCTGGTTTTGGCTTTTGAAGGTTTATTGCGCAGAGGGAGAACTCAAACACTGCTGACGCATGTTCATTCATGTGGGTCAACACCCAAAAAAGGCAAATTCATTCGTATCTAATTACACTCTTTTCCTCTTTTCCGTGCAGTTCATTGCCAGAAATGTCTCGACTGAAACATGCCATTGATCTTCTCATTCACAACCAGCAGGATGCTGCTTAGCTTTCATCATGTGTAGCGTGACTTCTAAATAACAGTATGCTATTGTCTTTTTCCTGCATTATGAGCACTCCTTGGGATCTTTTTAACTCTCTTTTTTTGTCCTCTGTCCTTTGCTTGTGCATTTAATGGCAGCGTTTTGTTATCTCATAACTAAGTTAAATAAACTTTGTGCCTTAAAGGATTAAAATTGATCAGAATAAACAAGTGGAAGTCGTAATGTTTTTCAGTGCAAATTATTTGATTACTACAGTTTTGATAAAATTAAATGGAGGATCAAATTAAGCAGTGATTGAATCAAGTAGAAATCACTGCTCATGTCAAATGCAGGAAAACTTGGTGAGGGCCTTTTGGGCTGTTTAGAAATCTCAGTGGAACTAGGAAACAGGGAAATAGAGGCACCTGTAGGATTTGCCTGCACATCTGTGGCAAGGCTGCCATGGTGGGATGGGGAGTGCTAAGCCCAGGAGACTGTCCTCTCTGCTGGATGTCACAGGAGCAGACTCAGCACATCACCCAGAAGAGTGTAGGACAAATGAAAAGCCCTGTAAGTTTTTAGGATTTGAAAATATTGACAAGAATTAAACTGCGCTGCAAATTGCTGTGAAAGCAATTGTATTAAAAGTGATAAAATGACAAAAAGATGGAACTATGAAACTCAAAGGGGAATTTACTCAGTGGGAGAGCTCCAAGGCAGGCTGACTTCTTGCCCAGCCAGCCACTTACCTTTCACCTCAGTGCAACAAAACAGAATAACCCTGCACTCCAAACCAACGCCAGGTCTCTCTGCAGATTGCAAACCTCATCTAGAGACAGCTTCTCCATCTGCTGGGATGGAGACATCCCCCTCAGGACCACCACCACGGTGGACAAGGTTTTCTGTGCACCCTGTGTCTGGTGCAGATTTGTCACCTCTCTGCTCTGCAGGGATCCAGAAACGCTGGAGGTGAATGGAAACCACCCAACCACATCCCCAAGATGCTGCAGGAGATCCATAAAAAAACCAGCAGCTCACAAGCACAGGGCAGCAGGTGCACATCAGAAGCACTTCACTTTCTTTATCCATAAATCTGAAGCTGCCAGTCCTCTTTGGGCAAAGACAGGAGGTGGTGTTGGTGCTGAAGTTTCCTTTAGATGGACAAAGTCTCTGCACAAAGACTCTGTGCTCTGCAGCTCAGTGTGTTAAGAAGGACCAGCTGGCTTTTGTCTCTCGCCCACACGGTGAGAACATCCTCTCCCGTTGATGCTGGCAATAAAACAGAATTCCTAGATACATCCCACCACCACAAGCTGCTAATGGCCTCTTTTGTTAAGTATGGAACAGCTCTCTACACTTCTAAAAGATCTCACAGCCTGCTGCATATTAGGGCTGTCTTTTGGAGTTGCCTCCACAGGCTAAGACAGATCATCAAGCAGTAAAGACCAACTATTTAACCTTCATGAGGCAGCCAGGCTGAGCTGTTGTACACAGGGGCGAAATGATTGCTCAGATTTACCAAGTCACACTAAGAAATGAACCCTGTAGCTCCTCACTCCAATTTCTGTGGTTTTAGCTGTACAATGCCCTTCTTTCCCTCTGCTGAGCAAGGTTTGCACATCAGCAAAATGCAGCACTTAACTCTGGAAATGTTTCACCCTGTCACCTGAGAGCCAGGAGTTATTGGTTTTCATTCGAAAATTCTGCCCTAGCTGTAAATTCGACTTGCTTGATATAATTTTGCAGAACTCAAAAAGTCTTTTCTGAGCTTTCTTAAAAGCCTTGATTCATTCTATAATTGCACTGTGAAAATCTTTTAAAGAGCTTGGGAAACTGGATAGAATAAAATTGACTTTCCCTTTTAGGAATTGTTATGGTAAAAGTGGGAATATTGCATACTTTCTATCAAAGGCTATATTTAAAGATTTTTTTCCCTACCTTGATTTGTAGCAAAACTCTCATCTAGTGTAAAAAAAAAAAAAAAGAAAAAAAATCTATATTTTCCCCAGAAGCAGAATGTTTTAATTTGTTGAAAGAATTATTTGCAAGCACAAAGTCCCAAAAAACATAAAGGCTTGAAAAGCCAATCTCCCTAAACAACTCCTTTGTATTCCCTGTTTTTCTGTCAGGCTGCTCTAGCCCAGCCCAGCACACTCTGCACATCAGTGCAGCAACACTTCATTTTGAGGTGACTTTGCACACTGCTGGAGCTGGTATCTCCTCCAACAACTCTTCAAAGTCAGGGGGAAACTTCCCACTTGCTCAAGAGGAGCTGGTCTGGGATCCCAGGACTACATGTTCAAAAGTTCAGGAGCAGGAAGACTTGTAGAGGTGTTTAATGGGATTTTTTACAGTGTCTCCTAACATCAGCGGACTGAAGTGGCTACAGCTGTCAGTGAACACCCATGGGAGCCTTTGGAGCTTTATAGATTTTTACAGAGACAACTTTGGTCCTAGGAAGGAGGATTTAGGGAGTGTGCAGTCTTATTTTTGACCTGCAAGTTGCAGATTTATGTTGGAAAGGACAGTCTGTGTGATGCTGGATCTACACTAATCCTGTGTTCAGGGTTTGGATGCACAAGCACAGGGGTTTGGCCTCAAGCACAGTCCAGGCTGATTATCCTGCCCATCAAAACTGATGTGTTTGCAGCAGAGTGAAGCCACAGATCCCAGTACCACAGTGGGCAGAATGAGCTCAGTGCAGGAGCTGTGAACAGAAGGCTTAGCCCTGGCTGCTCTCTAGGCTAAAAAACCCAACGTCATAACCCCCCTGACTGTGTGCTAAATCCTCATTTAAAAAAAAAAAAAAAAAACAAAGGGAAAAAAAAAAAAGAAAAGAAAATCCAATAGTGCAATGTTTGCCAGTGGTAGGACAGAATGAAACACTAACCCACTTCTGTGCTGCTGTCACTCCCAGAATCAGTGCAATCCTAAATACTGTTCAAGCACCAGGCAGGCAGCATCTGTGGGATGGGATTAGTGCTCAGGAGCAAATCGTGTTTTGTCTGGTACAGAACAGCAGCCTTCCCTTCCAGCACTGCCTGAGCAGTGACAGCCAGACACAAGTCACTCTGCCCTGGCTGTGCTGAGCTGATGGTGACAACACTGATGTCACCTGAGGGTGAACTCCCAGCAGAAACCTCTGCTGAGACCCTGAACCCCCACAGGCACTGAGTTATCTGATCACTTGATGGATGCCAAGAGGTGGCAGAGACCCTGCTGTGACTCCCCCAGAGGTACAACACCTTCACTGTCCCCAAGGCAGTGACAATGACCTTTCCAGCTCCATCTTGGTGGCCCTGCAGGTCCTGCCCTGCCCTAGCACAGAGCCTCTCTGGCTCTCAAATGATGATGTTCATCCCACTCTTCTCTGGGCCCTCTATTGCCAAAGGTGATTTTTTAATGATAGAAATCATTGAAATTATGCAGGGTTTTGCAGGACACAGGGGGTTGAGCAAAGCTGGAGATGGGGAGAGAAGCTCATGAGAAGATAAATGGATATTTATGGGAATTAAGCTAGATTTCTAGAAGGGAAAATGATGTAGCTATTAGCTCAACAAAAATCAGGCTTTGTGTGAGACAGAGAATTCAGCCTTGTGTGAGTTTGCTTCTTCCTTCCAAACAGAAACATGCGAGAGACAGGGGGAAAGGGACCAGAAAAACCAAGGGACACAAAACCAGACCACAATTCTGGGGTTTGTGGCTCTTCCTAAATCTTTTGCAAGGCAAACTGCTCCCCTGGCTCTGCTGAGCTCCTTGCTGACGTGATTCACTTTTGCCAAGTCGTCCCTCAGCTGATGTGACGGTGTGGTTTCCCTGGGTTACCACTGAAAGCCATCAGCTCCCTCGCAGCTGAGATGGAGCAGATGAGCACAGAACTTCACACAGGGACTCCCCAGAGGGCTTCAACAAGTCCTGCAAATCAGAGGGTTTGCGAAGATTTATTCTTTGGTGTTTTAAAGTGGCTGTTGGACACACAGCCTGAAAGGCCACTTTGGAAAAAGATGAGTTTTGTATCGCTATTACAAGCCAAGACTTTTTTTTTTAGATATATCTGAAGGCAAGGAGGGTGAAATTTATGAATAATACATTTGTTTATGGCTTGTCTTTGCTCCCAGCAAAACTCCATCACCTGAGCCACCTGCAGCTGACTGTTCCCATGGTCCATCACATGGTTTTGGAGAGGCACAGAAGTAATGAGTGAGGTCTTGGAGAACTTATGTGGTTAAAAGTAAAAAAAAAAAAAATTAGGCTAAAGGCTCTCCTGGAGATACAGCAGCAAATTCAACACTGGAGGTATTTATCATAAAAACAGCCAAAAATCAGGACTACTCACAATATTTTAATTGACATGGCAGTGACAGTTAAATCACAGAAGTGGGCTGGGATGCTCAGAGGGATTTTTCTCCCTTCCTTTTCAGGTCTGAGGGAAGGACAGTTAAAATGGAGAGAAGTGTGGATGGTGATGATGAGCTGGTAAAACCTCATCTGTACCCACTAAGCTCCTGTCACACCTCATTTCCCTGTGCACACCTGGGGAAAGCTGTGAGATTCTGAGATTCTGCTGTATTGCAGCCTTTCTCTTCCCTGCTGGGGAGGATTCCCAGAGCAGAGACAAACCTGGAGAAATGGATGAGGAACCCCAGAGGAGCTGGAAACTGTCTGAGGAGGAGATGTGTCCTTGCTGGTTTCCTGGAAGTGACGGGGAGAGGATTGAGGATACAGAGCATTGTTTGATTTGTTGTTTTGAGCAAATCTATTAAACCACAGAGCTACATTTAACAATCTACCACATTCTGGTTCACCTCATTTCCAATGGAAATGGAAAGTAAATTATCCTCCCCCTGACTGTGGAGGCAGTATTGTTAGCATATGTCAATCAGGGAAGCACATTCTGCTACAACAACATTTGGCTGCCAAAAAATCTTATTTGACTAAATGTACTTTACAAAATTACTGGTTATCTCACTCAGTAGCCAGAATTAGCATTTTTTTAACCACCCAGTGGATAATTTCAGCCATTAATAAGCACAGTACTGCATTCCAGGATACAGCAATCTGTGGAAGACAAAGCAGGATAAGGGGAAGGTACATAGTGTTGGGATGCCAAAGGGATCATTTGGCAATGGCACTCATGTTTGATGTTCACAGGATGTGTCTGATGAAAAAACAGAAGTTTTTTTTCCCCCACAGTAAATAAATTACCATCTAATTAACCCCACCTTTACATGGCTCTCCAGCTTTCCATGCCAATTATCTCGATTATCAGGTAAATGCCATTCCTTAGCTGCAACAGGGCAGGAGAGGTTTGTGTTTGTGAGTGATAGAGGAAAAGAACCACTGCCTTTGGAGCCAGTAACTGGCACAGGGGAAAATGTGGAAGCTGGACAGCTACAGCCTAGTAA
This sequence comes from Lichenostomus cassidix, assembly GCF_008360975.1. Lineage (NCBI taxonomy): Eukaryota > Metazoa > Chordata > Aves > Passeriformes > Meliphagidae > Lichenostomus > Lichenostomus cassidix. The sequence continues at coordinate 5,193,301 of NC_139500.1, read as the reverse complement.
GGGAATTCAGTTCTTCTGGAATTTTTTGAGGGGAGCTGTATTGCAGGGTATTGGCTCTGGTCCTTACCTTGGCTGAGTGCATCCTGGTATGGGAGCACAAATCCTGGGTAAATAGGGATATTTGGCCAAGTGCCACAGCCTGTGTGTGGATCTGGAACTCTACCAGTGTATTTGAGCAGGAGCTCGACCTTTACACGCTGCCAGTTTTAACTCAGGCAGGTTTTTGCCTGTCACGCTTCATTTCGGGCGGCTGCTCTCTCCAGCAGTGTGACAGGGGTGACACAGCTGTCACCCTGGGACACTGGCCAGCTGGTGACATGGTTAGGTGACACTCTGTGCCCTGTGCAGACTCTTTAGGTGGGTGCATGAGGGTGTGGTTGAATCCTGCATCCCTGCAGGGTCCCCTGACAGCACAGGGTGACACAAACCCCACTGTCCTCAGCTGGGAGAAATATTCCTCCCCTCTCCTCCTAAAGAGGGACAGTGTGCAAACATCTGTACAGATCCAGGATATAACATCCCATTATTAGCTCAATGAGTAATCAAAGACAAGATATCAAAACCCAGGCATTATTTTTCTCTTTGAAACATCCTGAGAAATGGCCACAAAAGCCTCTTATTGTTGTCTCCTGGTACTCTCTGTACCTCTTCTACCCAGCTAGAGGGGAAGACACATTCCACACACATCACCCAAAGTGACAGAGAGTGGCTTTGTGAGTTTGTCTAATCTCATCCCAAAGAGCTCCCCTGATCACCTCCTGGAGCTGCAGGAGCTCAGGGAGACCGAGGAGCACCTTCCCTCTGCCTCAGGGAGACCTTTTCAGAAGCGCTGAATATCAAGCCAGGACATTTCAGAGAAAGGTGACGATGATGTGAGACGCTGCTCGCGGTCACAGGTATTGATGTCACGATGTCTGATCAGCTCTGAGTCACAGAGGCAAAGCCTGGTGCCAGGACAGCTGTGTGGGGACATGGGGATGGATGGCAGCACAAGCAGCTAAACCTCAGGAGCTGGGGCACTGATGAGGGTGTCAGTCTGATCTCAACACAGGGACTAGCAGGACATCCAGAGTTTCCCATTGAGGGAGAAAAAAACCCAAAGCAAAGCCTTGAACACAGGCTCATCCTGTCCAATGCATTGCTGATTAAATAACTCAGCAGGTTTTGCTGACCTCAGCTGGCATCAGCCACAGGAGCTGGAATTGGACAAAACTCTGTATTGCAGACCTCTGCAGGAGCCCCAGTTTTATCTTTGCTTTGGCTGTGCTCTGGGAATGGGGACTGCAGGTATTGCTGTTTAGGTGAAGAAAGAGAACAGAAAAGTCTGCAGATAAATTATCAGATGGAGTTGATGGATGCTCCCAAGTCACTGGACTGGTTCCTGTCCCCATCCTGTCTGCCCTGCAGCCATTAGTGTCAATGAGGCTGGAGCTCAATTAATTGCATGGCAAGGACATGTGAGCAGCTGTTCCTGACACATCCACTTGCTTTACTCACTGAGGGAAAACCCCTCCAAAGCTTTGCAACTCAGAGGATAATGCAAAAGACTTGTCCTCAAGCTCTGACTGCTTGATGCTGTGGAGGTGTTTCAGGTTTTGTATTGGTGGATATTTATATCAGAAGAAAATTTATGTTACTGCAAGGCTTGGGGTGGCAGCGTGTGCTGCTTGCAGTCTGTGCTGTACTTGGAGATCTACAAGGTGCAAGTTCCTACAACCTGGTGCAAAGCAGGAGGACATGGCTGTGCACAGGGCAGTCTCCTCTCTCCTCTCCTCTCCTCTCCTCTCCTCTCCTCTCCTCTCCTCTCCTCTCCTCTCCTCTCCTCTCCTCTCCTCTCTCCTCTCTCCTCTCTCCTCTCTCCTCTCTCCTCTCTCCTCTCCTCTCCTCTCTCTGGGCTGGCTGGATGCCTCCAGGACTGTCTCCAGCTGGATAACACTAGCCATGAACTCTTCCAAAGAGCTTAATTTAGCTCTAGCATTGAGATCACAAAGAGGATCTGCTGAAACTCTGTTTTCATTAGCATTTTGTGTCTGCTCCACACTAGTGATGTTTTCCTGGCTTCTCTCTGTAGATCTGTGGCCATCACAGAGAATAGCCAGGCAGTGTGGATTAAGGTTTTCAGAATAACCAACGTGTGCCATTTTCAAGCCTGTGTGTGGTCCCACACTGATGAACTCTAATGGGAATGCAGAGCAGCTAATGATGTTGAGAAGTTGAGTTAATCACATACTCCGCAGGAGTTAATCAGATACAGAACAGATGGAAATAAATTGCGTACTGACAAAAAGCATCCATCATATCTACGGCAAAAACAGCCCCATTCATAAACTTCCCTCCTTGGAGAAAACATTTGTACATAAAAAACAACATCTGATGCAGAGCAACTCAAATGGGTCTCTTGCTCGTGATGGGTTGAGAAAGATGTCAGAGCACTGAATAATGGGGGCATTCCCAAGCTTGACTGGATACCTGAAGGATCATTTAACCTCATTTCTATGCGTGGTTACAATGCTGTGGCCTGAAGTATTTTCAGATTTATTGTAAGTAATAGCAAAAGATATGACTAATCCATAATTATAGATATAAATCTTATTATTCCTAATTGTGCACAAGGGTAATACCTAAATATCGAACTCCCCAGGGACCTCAGAGCTTTTCATTACCTCCCTAAATGCCAGAGAACCTACTCCATTATAACTGTTCTTGAGAGAAAAATTCCTCCTTTCCTGGTCATTGCCCACCAAACTCAAACTTGAATGGTTCTGCTGATTCCACCTTCCGAAGAGAAAGAAAAACTGAAATTCAGGAAATCTTGGAAATAATGAACTGGAGAATAGACAAATGGGAAGGTTTTAAGGTTTATCACCATGCACTGGAAATGCCTTGTATATCATAGATATTCAGCTTTTTCACTGAAGGATAAATGTTTATTTGGAAAAATGGAAGAGTAAATCAGTAACCAAAAAGCTCAACCCCATACAATAAAAACCCCAAATAATCCAAGTTCTCTCTAGGATTGAGCTTGATGAAGATGATGAATTTGGGACCTCGTACAGTTAATTTAGGACCTTCAGTTAATTTAGGACCTCCTGCCAGCGATTTAAGAGGGATATGTGGAATTTACAAAGGAAGGGTTTTAGCACAGGAGAGCTGCTGCCTTCCTGTACCTGGTGAGGGAGGACAGAAGTGGTGACAGAGCAGCTGTGATGATCCTCCATCACATCATTATTAACCCAAAAGCTTCAAATCCTCCCCTCTTCCTCCTTCAGGAAATCACAGAGTCACAGAATATTCTGAGCTGGAAGGGACCCACAAGGATCATCGAGTCCAGCTCCTTCCTTCTTCATTTCCTGTTATTGGTACAGACAGCTACAAGGTAAATTAATTCTATTTTGCTTGCAAACAAGAATAAAGTCAATTCATGTGCGGTCAGTTTGCTGGCCTCAGCCTTGCTCCTCAGATCCAGTTATCCATGGCACTATTTAGGGCAATATTTTTGGTTGAACAAAAACTCAGTGAGTAATGTTCTTGCTTTTCCCTTTGAACATGCAGGTCTTTGTTATTATTTCCCCCTCACCCTCCCCAGCAGCTATGTTCTACTGGAGGGGAAATAATACTTCAACTTCAAATGACAGTCTGGAAATATGCTTTAAATAATTTACCAGTGCAGTTGGATTTCAGTTCTCACTATCTGCTGGTATTCTGGTTCCTGCTTGTTTTTGCCAAAGGGCTATTGCCCATCGCCTTTCACAAGATATTTGGGTTTCTCCAGCTCTGCTGCTTGTCAGCCCTCTAAATAATTTAATAAATGTTCATACAGCGCCTAATGCTCCTGACGGCTGAGTAATCCTAATCCAGATTCTGCAGTTATTTTCTGTCTATCCTCCTTTGCTTCTTCTTTCCCACTGGATTGCACAGTTGTGGTGGACATTGATCCACAGAAAGTGTCTCCATGGTGCTCCCTGTGCTGCAGGCTGATGCTCTCTGCTCAGGGTGGCTGAGGATGTCCTTGGCAAACCCCAGGAAATCATTCCTGTGCTGTTGGCCACCACTGCAAGTGCTCAGCACATCTGACACTCCTGAGTGGGTTTTGCAGCCTGGATGGTGCAGGAAGGACGACCACCACATCCTCTAAGGGCTCTATCACCACATCAATAACTCACAGCAGCTGACTTTGTGACTTCTCTGAGCTGTGCCTGTTATTCCATTCTTCTTTGGCTCATGCTTGGGATGGTTGTTGTCATGAATGAGACTGTTATATTTGGATGTTTACTCACAGGCAACATCAAAGAAAATATTCAAACCCTGGTGACAGTCAATTATCCCCCAACTTCTCTTGCTCTGGCAATACTGAGTCATTTCATCCCTCATGATCCAAATGGATGGCTTTTGCCCACATGGATATGAAGTCACTTGCAGTGAGTGTTTCAGGATCCTAACTAAACAGCCTGTTCTAGCAGTAAAATACAGCCAAAGACACAGGCATGGGAGCATAATAAGCAAAGATTTCTGACTGTGAAGGGCAGCAAACAGCTGAATCAAGTGGCACTTTCTTCCTTCCCACACTCTCTTGGTAGGTGGATCATGACAGAGAAGAATGTGGGTCTGTTTGGCTCACGTGGTGCCTGTCAGACTCCAGTTTTACACTTGGAATGTGGATCAGTGTGGAGCAGTTGGTCCTGGGCTCAGTGGCTCCTCTGTCCTGCTCTTTGTAGGGAAAAAATGAGGATGCAACCAGCAGCTGGGTGACAGGAGAGCAGAAAGTCATTAGAGCACAGGGTAATTAATAAATCAGCTCCATTCTCTGGGATAATGGTGAAGATTTAAGATAAAGACTTTGTTATAAACTAGCCAGAGACTGCAGCCTTCAGCCTGATGCATGAGGAACACACTGCAGGAGGCTTCAAAGGAAAGTTAATTTAAACAAAAACCCAAACAAATGGAAAGAACAAATCATTCTCCTATTGAAAAACGCATTAGACCCAATTCAGAAGAATTCAGGGGAAAGTTAAGTCAAACAAAACTCCAAACAAATGGAAAGAAAAGATCATTCTGCTATTGAAAAATACATTAGACCCAATTCTGGGTTTGCATTTCTGCCAGGTGAGGTGGAGGCTGAGGAGGGTTAAGAGATGCTATAGTGTCTGAGAGACAAGTAACAGCATGGAAAAAAATGTATCTGTTGAATTACATTTCAGGATCAAATTTTCTCAAGCTTTTTGTAATATTTCACATACGCTGAAAAGTCTCATTAATATAGCTGGTAAAATAACAGCTTGTCTGCTTAAAGTAATTAGTAGTTGACAATTGGGTTGAATTTTAAATCCATGAGGAGCTTTGGTTAGCACTAATAAATGTTGATTAAGGTAGCAATTAAAATCTAACAATCTCTCTGGGGGTCTGAACTTTCAAGCTGAAGTTTGGAACATACCTCAATTCACAGAGAAAATGCTGCAGTTCCTCCCAGGCTGCTTTATTAAGCTGTGGCAGTGTGGATTTTTTTTTTTTTTTAAACTTTGTTTTTTTTCTTTCTCTTTTCCCCCCCAGTTTACACAAATTAATTGCAGCCTAAAGTATTTCCCCACAGCTTGGACAGCCACCAGCACCTCTCCCAGTCCAACACCTGGTGGACACAAACACCTTGGCACAGTGGTGACATTTAGCAGGAGGTTTGAGCTTTCTCTCAGGAAATACTGTAGGACCCTCTTGCTGTCCCTATTTCCATGGCAGTCCTTCCCAGGAGGCAGTACCTGTCTGTCCCTCTCCTCATCAGGCTCTGAAGTGGGCTGGAGAGATTTCCAGCTCTCCTTTGAGATGTTCTGCCTTACAAAAGCAGCCAAACTCTCACAAACATGCAGGGTCAAGCAGTGCTGGCTGAACTTATCTCTCCTGATTCCCTGCATCCCATAATCAGGGTGATTGGATGAGCCACCAAGGATAAGTATTGACTAGGCAGTGTCTTGAGGAAGACTAAAATTATCTCTCTTTGTTGCACTTGAGTGGTTCAACCAAGGCAAATCACGAAGAACATTTTGTTTATAGACTTCTTTTACTGATTTATCATCAAGGGACTATTCATGGAGGTCTCAGCTGCTTTCTGATCTTACTAAACCTGATAAAATTTCAGACACTTCCCTGAATTCCTCTATTTTGGACGTCAGAAAGCGCATTTGTATTTCATGGAACACCTTTTTTATGCTGGCCAAATACTTCTGGTATTTTCACTCTTGCTGTGGGCAAGACAAAAACTGAACACAAACCCAGATTTGTCTTTATCACACATTAGCTCTGTGTCACCCATTAATTACATTACATCCCCCAGATTTTAAGCTGAATGCCAGTGGGAAAAAAAGAGGAATGCAATGTGAAATGGGAGCAGCTTGGTTCTCTTGTGATCCTGGGAGAGTGTTGGTTCTTGCTCTGGTCATGCCACTTAAATCAACAGATTTGTCATTATATTGTTTTCCAGGTCTGTGCCTGTGGGCTTTGGGAGCAGCTGAAATGAGGTCCTTTCCCTGCAGGGTACTTGCCGTGGCTGTTGTGGAAAAAACAAACCAGCAGAAAATTTGTGCACATCGTGGTCAAAGCCAGGGAATGCTCCTGGGGCAAGGCAGGGAGGGCAGAAGGAAACTGTGGTGTCCCTTTGACTCCCCAGGGCTCCTGCTCAAGGTGGTGGCTGCTGCTTGGTCCTGCTCTGACCCCAGCATCCCCAGGAGATAGGAAAAACCTCTCATTCTGGGAAGGACCTTTAATAATCAGCACCATTTTCAGGTGCTTTCTGAGCCCAGCCCATGTGATGTGAGTGTGGCTGTTGGTTTCTCCACAGCACTGTGTGTTCCTGAGTACATTCTCTGAGTCCATTCATTGTTAAGGATATGAACAGCTAGAGAGAGCTGGAGATCTGAGGATTTGAAGAGCTGGAGGAGGAAAAGGAACAAATCCAGAAGGTGGAAAAAAAGCCTATTCACTATCAGTCAATGTGTCTATCACTTTTTTTCCTTTTTTTTTTTTTTTTTTTTTTTTTGTCTGTGTTGTAAGGATGACATACAAATGGCTCAGATAAATCTGGAAAGAGATGCTAATGAAAATCTGATAGCCAGGAACATTCAGAGCTATTTTTTTTTTTTCAAAGTAGGCTTAAGAACTGGATGAAACTGTGCATTTTCATTTGAGTGAGCAATTTCCATGCCTGAAGCTTTGGGACAGGTCGTTCTCTCTGCAAGATGGACCCAAGGGTTGAACCATCTGGGAGCTGGAGCTGCAGAAGGGCACGAGGGTGAGCATTGGTTTGGAGATCCTGGCATGGCAGTTTTGGGGTTTTCATGGGAAACAGCTGCTCTGAGAGGGTCCCCAGTGGACACAAGTCATCCTGGACATCTCCACCCACAGCCAATCCCACCCTCCACGTGGATCTAGCTGTGCTGCAATGTGCAATGAGCACTCAGGGCTGCTGTGGAGTCATCACCTGGGGTCTGGAAACATTACTGCATGGAAAGCCATGAGCTCCTGAGGAGAAACCAGGGTGATTATTCATGCACAGGCTTTCAGACTACTTGAAAGGGCCTATTTAATATTTTTACAGTAATACTATGCACTCTGCTGCTCTTACAGTAGAATTACAGGTGTCACCCTGAGGAGGTGTGTGTGGGGGGCAGGATTTTGGAGAAAAGCCATTTTGCCAGGGAGATGAGGCAAACAGAGGGGCTGCAGACAGAGCTGGCATCTCCAAGGAGCTCAGAAGATCTCCTGGTTCCAGGCTGCTGCTTCACAGAGCCACGAGGGTAAATCAGCAGGGAAATACTCAAATAGTGGAGACAGCATGGAAGGATATGTTGGCTCCAGTGACAAGCAGAGAGAGAAATCCTAAATCTAGCACAGGTAGGGAGGAAAGGAGATATGAGCTACCTGTCTCTGTTGACAATGTCTCTGCTGGCCAATTAAAAGCCTCTGCATTGAACAGGTCAGGTCCTAATGAGCTGCAGGTCCAAAGTCTGACTGGGAAGCTGGAATGCCCCATAACCCCAAATCCACATTGTCTTTCAGAAAAATGAACCCCAAGCAAAACAGATTGAGAAGGTCACAGCTCTCCCCTGCAAACCACAGCACAGGCAAGCCCTGAATGCTCTCCCGTTTCTCAAAATTGATTTTCTTTTTTTCAAATTAAAGTGCAAAATGAACATGTGAGACCAAATGCTATCAGACTAGACTGCAAATGAGGCTAATAGGCCAAATGTCAGATTCGTTTCTGCTGAGGAGTCATTGCTGAGAGCAGAATTTATGTAACCTGTTTTGCTCTAAAACATAATCCAGCCAGCAAGTGACTGGCAGGAGGAAGATATTTTGCCTGTGGAATGGCTTCTTTCCTGCTATAGATTTCTCTGGACTTTACCCTAAAGGGTAGGGGTTCCCACCAGCATTTGAGATGGGCTAAAAATCTGAGGGATAAGGGAAGCCTGAGGTGCTGGGAAAAATAACTCCTTTTTTTCTGTTTGGATTCTGTTTGGACCAAAGCTATTCCTCAAATCAAGATTCTGATTGCAGGCTCAGAAGAATCTCTAACCATTTCCCCACAGCAGCTCAAACTCCTGGAGCACAATTCAGAGTCTCCCAACAGGAGGGTTGGTTTTCAGGTTCACCTTTCTCAAACCCACAGAGCTCCATGGAGGAATGGCTGAGAATGTCGACCTGGAGAAGGTATCAGCTCCCAGTGTCCTGATTTTTGTGATGCAGGAACCAGGAATCTCTGCAGGAACCCAGAAACTCCTGGGGCTGTTCAGGGATCTATCTGAGTGTGGCTGTTGGTCACATCCCCCTCAGCCAACAGAGATGCTGCAGCTGCTGTTGCTGGCACTTACTTGCACTGGCCTTTGCTATGCATTAACCAAAATAATTTTCCTTTTGAAGCACAAAAATTTCAGCGCAAAAATTGCTGCTTTTATCCCTAAGGCAGGCTGCCCAGACACAAGACTCTCTCAGGTAGGAACTGTTCCTGTCCAAATGGTTGTGGAGGCAGATTCCTCACAAAAGAGGAAGTGGTTTAGCAAGATGAAGTGATCCCAGTGTTGTGAATGCAACCAGGATTTCCCCGTTAATTACCTCACCGTTAATTAAGGGACCATTTTTTTATTAAAATTAATTCTTATCTTTTTATAACATATTACTTAAAAAGGGGATGTACAGAAGTGTTTATCACTGGTACCCTAAGATGCTAATTTCCAAATGTTATGGCTTGTAATCAAGCTTAATTTTCTGACTTATCCTCCAAAGGAGAGACTTTACACCAGTTTTGACATTTAAATTACCTTTGATTTGCAAGTCCAATACCACCATAAATATTCATAGCCAAGAATTGAGTATTTAATATTTTAAAATTTTTAATTCACTACTAAAAACCAGCTCCAGAACAAGGTGAAGGAATGAAATAAAGCACATTTCATCTGAAGCACTGGGAGCATCTGGCTTTGCTCCCTAACAGAGAACCGACACACTGCTCTCCCATTTGATGCTGCCGAACAAAATTTGACAGCAAAATCATCCTTTGATCCTTTCCCTTCCATCTCCTGGCAAAAAGTGATGCTGGAGCTGCTGCCGAGCAGTGATGTTGTTTTGGTTTGTGCCATGTCCAGCTTTGCATGGGGACAAGGCAGAGGCAGCTGTGGGCATGATCTGGTGCCACGTGCTGGGGTTGGTGTGGCTGTGCTGGGGTTGGTGTGGTTGTGTTCGGGTTAGTGTGGCTGTTCTGGGGTTGGTGTGGCTGTTCTGGGGTTGGTGTGGCTGTTCTGGGGTTGGTGTGACCCTGTCAGGGTTGGTGTGGCTGTTCTGGGGTTGGTGTAGCTATTCTGGGGTTGGTGTGTCTCTGTTGGGGTTGGTGTGGCTGTGCTGGGGTTGGTGTGGATGTGCTGGGGTGGCTGTGCTGGGGTTGGGGTGGCTGTGTTGGTGTTGGTGTGGCTGTGTTGGTGTTGGTGTGGCTGTTCTGGGGTTGGTGTGGCTGTGCCAGGGTTGGTGTGGCTATTCTGGGGTTAGTGTGGCTGATATGGGGTTGGTGTGGCTGTGCTGGGGTTGGTGTGGCTGTGCTGGGGTTGGTGTGGCTGATATGGGGTTGGTGTGGCTATTCTGGGGTTGGTGTGGTTGTGTTGGGGTTGGTGTGGCTGATATGGGGTTGGTGTGGCTGTGCTGAAGTTGGTGTGTCTCTGTTGGGGTTGGTGTTACCCTGCCAGGGTTGGTGTGGCTGTTCTGGGGTTGGTGTGTCTCTGTTGGGGTTGGTTTGGGGTAGAGCAGCCAAACACCTGCACACGTCACTCACAATAAAGAACAAATTGGTTTCATAATGAAACATTCTCCTCTTTTCAGTGACTGATGACTTCTTCATTCTTTTTTTTTTTAATATCAGATACACTTCAAATGTAATTAATTTCTCCAGTCCTTTTGCTTCTTTCAACAATAAGGCAGGGACAGGGAAGCAGCACTATCACTATCCATTTCTCAAAATCATTTCTATTTGCAAAAGGCTAATAAACAATTGAGATACACTGTGACCCTTTCTACCCCAAAACCAAGGAATGTATTTTAAGCATAAACATCTTTTTCTGAGATGACACAGTGCCACTGCTTTAAGGAACACCAGACAGAGTATGACACTGCTTTTATGGCATGTTTGTCACCCCCACCCCAGGGACAATAAATATGTACCTCACATGTACCTCTCCTGCTGCCAGGAGTGTCTTTGGCTTCTTGTGTGGGAATCTTTGCACCACAGCTCCAGTGATACATTGATTTTCTGACATATAATTCAGGTGTCTCTTCCTATCTGGGATCAAAGAAGGACCTGCTTTCCAAGGAACTCACCCAGATCTTTACTCTGCTTTCTTCTCATCTCAGTTCATTATTTTAATAAAAGGTATTTCTCTGCCTACAAAATCATGGTTCACAATGGGTGACAGACTCATTTCTAGCATTATTTACCCCTTCCATTTGAAAAGTTGGGATCTGAGGGTGGCCTTAGAAACTCCAAGCTTTGAAAATGTGAGAGGGACCATAAAAGATCAGGGATGCCAATTTCAGGTCTGTTTCTGCCAAAAAACCTGAAAAATGTAATTATTTGGTGGGGCGATGTTCCCTCTGGTCAATGCCTTGGACTAAATCCAGGACAATAAATTGAATTCCTTCCAGATTCACTTTCCATGAAGGAGCAGACAGGAGAAGGATGAGCACCAAAACTGGTGAAATGAAGCTATTCAGCTCTGAATTGTTTGGAGAGATTCCACTAGAGAGAAGACTGGTTAAAAAAGTTGGATTTCGTTCCCCCAAATAACTCCCTGCGATGTAGAAGAGATGATCCTGTGTCACTCTGGTGGAAATAAAAGACATGACAATGGCCTGAAACGTCTTGATTTTTGATTCAGTAAAATCCGAGAGTCTCTTAAGTGACAAGTTCTCATAAATGATTCCATCTAATGGAAGATACTTTGGTAATTGCGATATTTTAATTTCAGCCCTTTAAGTGCAGAGAACTCTCATTAGCACTCAGCATTCAGGTACTGCAATGAATTTTCATGGGGAGAGAATAGCATACACAGCGCTGAAATGCTGAAAGTATGATAAATTTATTCATCATTTTATGGACAAAGATATTAAGTGATTCATTAAGCAAAACCATCCATTCCCTTCTGGGTACAAGAAAGGTTCTATAATTCCTGTTTTTCAGGTAAATAGACAGAGGCAGAAAATTACTAGCTCTGGCCTAAACCTCCTCTTCCCAAGCATTTCCACAGTGACTTTCTCTGTTTTCTAGCAAAGTTTATTTTTAAATGAAGCCTTCAAATGACCCTGGAGAGTCTGACTTTCCATGCCTCAATCCAACTCCTGTGCAATATTGCCTTGACTAAAGGCAATAAAATCATCCACAGGGGAGCTGAAATGCCAGGCTGGCAGACTGAGTGCATGAATATTACAAATGAATGAAGCAAAATTTGGATTTCAGGACAAAAGCTTGCCTTTACACCAACGCAGAGAGAATTTGGCCTTGTCATGGTTGTTTAAGGGAATTTGCAGTGCCTTGGAGAAGTGACTCCTCTGTTGCCCTGTGCTGCCAATTTGGAAACCGAGTCATGGAAATGAAAACATCCACGTTCTCAATTATTCCACTGGCACTGGAAGTGCTGAAGGAGGGGGAGGGATGTTAAATGAGAGTGTGCAAGAGCAAAAGTGCTGGTTTTACACTGAACTCTGAGCTCTCTCATGCAGCAATGAGTCACAAAGTCTCGGGCAAGCCACTCTCAGCAAAGGCAGCACCGTGGGCAAAGAAAGCAGAGCCATGGCACATTTTCCTTCCAACTGTCTCCTGTCTTTTAATTGGTTTCAAACTAGATGTTAGCAAGGAGGCAAATGCTGCTTCTTTCATGTCTACTGCAGTGAAATGCTGGCAAAGGTAAAACCCTGCAGGTAAAACTGGTGGGAATCACAGACTCACAGGATGGTTTTAGTGTGAAGGGACCTTAAAGATCATCTCATTTCAACCCCCTGCCATGGCAGGGACACCTTCCACTAGGCCAGGTTGCCCCAAGATCTGGCCTTGGACACTTCCAGGAATGGAGTATCCACAGCTTTTCTGGGCACCCTACACCAGAGCCTCACCATTCCCTCCATTCAGGCTGTATTGAATTACCAGCTCAGTGAGGCATCACTGGATTTTGTTTAAGATAGAAATTAAATGATCTCAGAACTGAACTCCCTGCTGAACTGCTGTTTACAATCAACATGTGGGTGATGAGGATGAGGGCAGTGACCAAAGCCAGGTCTCAGCCAGCCCAGAGGAATTGCTGAGCCCTGCTCTAGCACTGCTGCAGATGTTTTCCTTTGGGGATGGCTTACACACACTGCTGCTTCTTCCTCCATTACTTACACCTCTCATCCATTTTACCTTCTATTCCCTGGCACTGCTAAATTTGGAAAACCAGAGCTACAATGACAGGTCTGTGCCAACTCTGACCATTTTTTCAGGTTCACAGCTTACACAAAGGAGTTGAGGAGTGCAGGTCCCTCCTCACTCAGCCCAAACCTGTGGGCATCCAGCTGTATCCAGCTGCAGTTGTTTCAAGCAAACAAGGCTGCTGGCTCTGCAAAAGCCCTTTCAGTCTAATTTAAAAGACATTTTGCACGAAAAAGTGGTTGTTTGTATGAATATATGCATGGACCAGCTTTAATTCTAGAGCTCAAGCCTGATTTGAGTGTGTCAAAACTTCACAGGTGAGGACCTGTCTGCTGTTGCAAAGGCATTCAGAAATTCTGCTTTGCTGCACAGCCTTTGGTGAAGCAGAGATCGTATGGATGACAAAAAGGGATTAGTCTGATCTCTAATGATTCAGCCTCACAACCTGAGAACCAAAATAAAGAGTATAAACCAAACATAAAGAGGGAGAGGCAGCAGCCACTTGAGGGCTATTTGGATTAATATATTTAGAGCCAATTAGAGACCTTATTAAACACTCTTCCTCCATGAGCTCTCTGGTATATACTTGACACAGACAAGGCAAAACATTTGATCTTTAGCAGTGAAGGAGCAAAAGCAAAATAAATTTTAAAAAAAGACACACCGAAGGCTGATACTTCAAACAAAATGAATCAAGAGAGAATGTCAAGGAGATCATGCCTACCTTCTAGGGGGCAACTTAGGCATCAGTTTGCTTATTTATTATGCATTAATTAAAATGCTTAAAAGAAGTGGAACCTAGCTCAGGGAGTGATGAAGCCAAATCAGATGTGCTTTGACTCATCACAGTGACACAGTGAAAGCTGTACAAAAATATTACCAGAAAGATCTGTTTGGAGAATTAAGAGCTTTGTGCATTTAAGGAGTTATGACATGTTCTTGTAAGGCAATGAAAAGTACAGGGATCAAGGAGATGAAAGAATACAAATTATGAAAACAACTGAAAAATGGTTTTGTCCTGTAAAGAGTTTCTAATAGATGAAGCAGCTCTAATTGCCATGAAAAAGTGAAAGCAAATCTCTTTTGTACCTGTGTTGTGATCTGTAGTAGCTGCTCTAACTTAGAGCTGCTCTAACAGGTTTTTCAGTGTGTTTTTGGACCCCTCCTGCAGAAAGAAGCCTCTAAATTGAGGATAAAACCCTGTGCTTGTACTTCTGGAGGTCCCTGGCTCAAGCTCCAGCAGCTCCCACCACTCACCCAGTGAAAGGCTGAGGCATGAGGATGGGGAGTTACAAACCTGGAGGCTCAGGATGCAACCCTTGCTTAGGAATGCAACAGTTATAGACAAATAATCTTCTTGTGAGAGTGGTGAATTTGATGCAAAATGAATTTTTGGAAGGAAACCAAAAGCTACTTGTCATAATTCAATATACAGAACTGACAAAAAAGGGGGAAATGTTGAACTGTTCCACTGTTTTCAAATAAACACTTATTTTCTCCCTGGAAACACTAACACATTTCATTTCAAAATATTAAATAAGAAAATATGCTGAACTTCTGCTTTACTTCAGAATTGTCCTAAGCTAAAAAAGACAGAAGAAAAAGATGGGTTATAAGCCCAAAATGAAACAAAGCAATCCACCTGAGCTCGAAGTTCAATTTGCACACAAAGTGCTGTAAGTCAACCCCAAATTAATTGCTTTGCTTAACTCATCCCTGCTAAATTTCATAATTCATTCTTCTTGGTTTGACCCAAGCATCTTTTTCTCCTTTGAAAACAAATTATTTCACTGTGAAACCACAAATCCCGTCATTCTCCCAAGTGCAGAAGGAACATCTCCAGCAGAAAAGGAGGAGGAAAGAGAAATAGTGACTCCAGCCCAAGAGCACTGGGAGCAATGTGCCCTTGGGGATCACCCACCTGCTCTGATCTCATCTGCAGCCTGCTGATCCAACATTTCTCTGGGTTCCTGCCATGGCAGAGAAGGTCAGGATTTCTCCCAAAACTCCTTTTGTGAGGTTCAGCATTTCGGTGCAGAGGTTGTGACAGGAAGACAACTTTGTTTTCAAGTGGGAACCACCAGTGCCTTCAGAGTACTTTGCTTCTCCCACACCCATCCAAAAAAATAAGTATAGAAATCTCACACTGGAAGGAAGAAAGTTCATCTGGACTGAAACAAAGGAGGAGGAAGCAGTCTGTCCTTTTATTTTGATGGATGTTTCTCTGCAGGGAGCATTGAATATCTTTGTTTTCCAGGTATCAGTTTGGCCTCAGATTAGTCATTCTTGACTCGGGCATTTTCCAGCTAACGGATTAAGCTTCTCCTACCAGGCACAAAGTATTTGGATGTTGTCTTGCAAAATAAGTAATTTCCTCCCCCTCCTTTTGGCCTGAGCAGTGATTACTGCTTGCTGGTTTAGACAGTGAAAGAGTGGATTATTTTGGAAAGAATCAAAAAATAAAATAAAATAAAATCTGGGAACATTTCCATTTCCCTCAAAGCTTGCTTAACTCGTTTTAAGGTTTTATTAAGGGCACAGAATGGTTGACAATAAAATTATTTCTCCGAGCTGGGAGAGGTAAAGCAGATTGTTACACACAGGGAGAGGGGAGCTGACTGCTCTCATAAATAAGTCAATGTGTTACTCCTGCAAGACTGGAAGCGGAATGACAGCTCCTCCAGATGCTGATGCTCTACTTCCCTGTGACCCTCAGCAAACTGAAGTTTGCTAAAAATACCCTCCAAAAGCACACGTGCTCCAGGGCTGCTGAAACCCTTGGAGCAGGGGAGGTTTGAAATGGCCAAATTCCTGCTCAATCCCAACTGGGAGCACCAATGGATGTGCCCAAACCTCCACTGAGCATCAGGGCTGAGGGGTTTTGTGGCTGGGGAATTCTGGTGGAGCCTGAGCTGCTGAGCCTCCCCAGGGTGGTGGGGATGGTGCCTGCTGCACCCTGGCTGCTCTGGGAGCAAATCATGGCTCTGAGATGCTGCTGAGCCAAGCCAGGTTTGGATGGAGGAATGTTTTCGTACATGCCTGGCCTTGCTGTCCTCCCTGCCCTCTCCTGACACAACAAAGAGACAGGTGACAAAACACAGCAAAAATTAAAGGCAATGGGAGATGGAAGCAGAAATTCCACTAAGTTTCGCTAAATTCTGAAAGCAGAGCTTTGTTTTGGGATGAACATTCCTTCTTCCCTCAAAATGCAACTCCTGCAGACAGAGACTGCCCAGGCAGTGGGCAAGGGCATGTCACCTCCCCCTTCTTACACCCTACTGAGGGAATAAATCAGGTGTCATCAAAACCCAGCTTCTTTCTCCCCTTCTTTTGCATTTTGATGTCTGAGATGCATAAGGAAAGGGAAAGCACAAGTATGACAGGGTGATTAGTGATTATCTTTACTCACACACAGAATAAGTTACCAATCAGCCAATCTGCCCTTATCTCCTTATTTAAAATGCAAACTAACGTGAAGGAAACAATAACATTTTAATTAGATGGAAAGAGGAAAGCTACAGGAGAATGCCATCCTTGCAGCAGTCTGAGGTTCCTGAGCTGCATGCAATTACTTTGATGGATCACACACTAAAGGGAGAGCTAAACAGCACAGTTTCCACAACACTTTTTGCACCATTCCATCTCTTCTCACTTTCAGTGATGGAAGCCAGGGACAGCTAGGGTGGGAAATTATTTTCCCTCCAGTGCAGCCTTCTGGGAAGCAGACCCAACCCACACTCCAGCCCTGCCTGTTTTGCTTTAAAATAAAAGAAGATAAAAAAGCCCCAGAGTTCCAAACCAAAAGATGCTCAGAAAGCATAAAAAATGGAGGAGAACATGTGAAACATGATGGAAAGTAGAACGAAAGAAAGGAAAATCTGGAAGTAAAATAATCCATGAAACTTTTCACAAGTCCAAGGGTGAATTCTGAAAAGAAAGGCTGTCACAGACCAGCACTCTGGTGTGGTCCATGGCTTAGCCTGGTTCCCCCAAACTCAGTGCAGTTTCAAACCCAAATTTTGGAGAGGCACAGCCCAGACCACAGGGTGCATGGAGGCTTTTGAGGTGGGGCCAGCTGCCAACACAAAATGTGTCACTGTGAATCATCCACACGCCAGTTTCAGTCTAAAAAACTGTTCCCTGAATCATGGTAAAAAAGCACAAATGTTCTGCTCTGAAACAGAAAACTCACTGACTCCTTCTTGAGCCAAAAATAGGGGAAAGGGTTATGTAATTCATTCACTTTGAAAAATAAGCATTTCAAAGTTATCTAAACAGCACTAATAACTGGGAAATCTCTGTTTATTTAATCAGTCCATTCTTTGCTGGGCTTGCTGCTGGTGCTCCAGGCAAGTTTGTCTCATTCACCTTAAAACAACTGAAACACAAAACTTCCCCCGACAGCTGTGAGAGGCTGGCAGGGCAGCAGCTCCACTCCACATCTACCTTACCACCTTAACCATGTGCTCCTAAAAACATCCCAGTTCTTGTTGCACACCACGTTGTGAGCAGAAGCTGGAAGCATTTTGTGAGTAAGTCTTGGAACAAGCTGCTTTCTTAGGGTGACCAGTCCACATTTTATCACTGGTTTGTCCCATTTCCAGCTCCATCAGCTTGGCTGGACACAGATTTCTGGCAAGTTGCAGCTAGAATTACAAATGAAAATGCCATGATTATTTTCAGCTGAAATTCTTGTCTCCCTGGATAAGTACTCCACTTCCCTCAGCAGTCTTTGCAATTCATTCTTTGTGACCAGACACAAAAGCCCTGTTTTCTATGAGATCGCTTATCTCCAGCAAAGCTTCAATGGAATGTTGAATAAAGGCATCAAAACTCTGTCAAAACAACCACTGCCGCAGCCTGGAAAGGAGTTTTTCAAGGCTTCTTTCTTGATGTTTGCTGGTGATAATTTTAATCAAGTTCATTCCCAGAAAGGGTTGGGGGATTTTCTCCCCATCAGCTTTTTGGAACATTGGGAACAGCAGTGTCCAAGGTCAGGCTGGATGGGGTTTGGAGCAACCTGGTCTAGTGGAAGTTGTCCCTGCCCACAGCAGGGGGTTGGAATGAGATGGTCTTAAAGGTTCCTTCCAGCCCAAGCCATTCTGTGATTCCAGGATTCACCACTGATGGTCTTTGATGGCCAAACCCATTCCTGGGTGATTCCCAAGCATTGGGATCACCCAGCTGTGAGGAAGGAAACCAGCTTTGCCCCACCACACCACAACCCCCTATTCGGGACTGGTGTCTGTTTATAAGTGAAGGCAGCCAGGCAGAAAGACTCTTTCTCCACCTGAGTGGTTTCCCTGCTGCTGAGATGCTGACCTGAAAGGCTCCAGCCATGGGCTGGTCTTGGCAGGAGAGCAGCTCTGCTCCAGAGGGATGCTAGGTCTGGAGAGGACAATCCATCCACCCCTTGCCATGGCTCCATGGAGCACAAGCAGGTTTTGCTTGTGTGAAATTTGTAGGATAGAAATAAAGGGAGATTTGCTAACTGTTCAGGTTTTCATAGAATGATCATTGCTTAGCCACTCAGCACAGAAATTTTTCCTGACATCCAAGCTGACCCTCCCCTGGTGCAATTTGAGGCCATTTCCCCAAGTCCTGTCACTAACTGTCTAGGAACACAGGCTGACCCTCAAAAGTGCAAGGAGCTGAGGTGTGGACCAGCCTCCCAAAGAGCAAAGAAACCCATTGCTGAGAAGGAATTAATGCTCAGGAGGTTTTCAGCTGTGCTTCAGTCTTGTCTCAACAGTCCCCACAGGTCACAAGTCAAGATAATCTCTCCAGCCCGATCGATGCATGTGGCCTTTTAAGCAAGCTGCTCTCTGCTGCCGTGGGGCTGGCTCAGGAAAGGTGTTACTGCAAATCCACATGGAAAATCAGGCATTGCACCCTGACAGACACAGCCCTGGCAAAAGGCACCTGGCACAGCCCTGTAAAACTGGGGAAGAAAGGAAAAGTCTTGCAAATCACCTGAACCAACTCCTTCTCCCGAAAAATCGCCTGGAATTAGTTTTATTTTTTGCTGAATTGGACAGCCTTTCTGATTTAGAGCACCAAGGGAAAGCATTCCCTGTCTCTTCTGAAATTCAGAGGGGAGGCAGATGGGAGGAAGTCAGTCTGTTTGCAGGCGTGTGGCTGCTGTGCACAGCTCCAGCTGCAGTTGTAGAGCTCCAGTCAATAGCTGCTTTACAGAAAAAACAGTTTTGTTTTGCAGGCACAAAGACCTCTTCTATCCCTACCCAGCAGGAGGTTTATAAAACTGTCATTTCTTGCCCTGTTTCTGCCCTTGCCTCTTTGCATCTACTTCTTACAGGCTGCCAGTGGGTTTTTTTATTGCTTTGGGTGTTTTCTTTTAATTGAAACAGAGTAAATTGCATTTTCCCCTAAATAGCTGATGAGTTTAACAAAGTTTTCCATTATTTCATGGGGGGATAAAACCAGCAACCTTCAGAGCAGAGAACAGAAACATTATTTGAACTTGGTTTATGCAAGAGCACAGAGACATAACCCTGCAATATGGGGGTGCAGCTCCTGAGGGCCCTTAAAAGCAACTTTTGCCTGGGCAATATTTAAGGGATGAAGTTTAGCACAACACTACATGATGTGAGAAAACCTCTAGGGTACGAGCAGCAATTTTCCCTTTCCCAAACACACTTGTTTTAAAGTCATGAAGACACCAGTAAGCTTTATTTTTGGTTGTTCACTATATTTGTAACAGTCTTTACTGCACTAACTCCATTGATAACAGGGGGGAGAGGGAAGAAGAAAGCAATCATGAAAGGGTTTCTTTCTGCCTCATCTCCCTCTGATAAAGCCATTCCCTGCAGATCACATCTCTGGACCTTTTTAGAGGAACTCTAGGCAAGGAGGGACAGGGGTGGGAGACTCATTTTCTGGGAATAGATAGAGCTGGGAAGCAGCAATGCAGCTGGCATCTCATTCCCAAAAATAAATTACTCCTTCCATGCTTCATCTTCCTTCTCTTTTCCTACAGGACCCCTAACATTAATATCACTGGTGAGCAAGAATCCTGTTCTTGCTGATAAAGAAGAAAAGCAGCTCTATCCTAAAGCTCCATCCCTGTTTTTAACCTGGAACACTCCTCTTCCTTCCAAGCATCTCCTTGAGCTGCCAGCCTGCCCCTCAGGCAGTGGGAACCACCTAGAGAGGGGGAATTGAAAGGGCAGGTTGGCAAGAGATTGCACCAAGCTGAAACCTTGTTGAAACAGGACAAGAGCATGGGAAACACCAGTGGGACCTGATGGGACATGGGAGGAGCAGGGAGGGTTTGTGGCTGGGAGCCACAGCCTCTCTGTTTTGTTATTTTCCTCTATCTGCCCTGGCCCCTGAGAAAAGCCCATTTCTCTGGGTAATTGCAGTTTTGTTTTTTGGAAGCACTGCCCTGGGACACGCTTCAGTGACACCCCCACACTTGGGCTTGTGATGATCCAAGGGAAAATGCATCCATAATGGAGCTCAGCTGGAAATTCCTTTAGCTTTTTGCTGCTCCTGAGCAGAGTGTATTCAGCAGTGACACAAGGTCTAATAGGCTTCTGCTGTTTCCTTTGACTCAGAAAAATGGCTATTGCAGCTGCTGGTGCTCTGTCTTCAAACAAACTCCCTTTCTTGCTAGATACTAAAGAGTAAATGGTATTTCCTTGGCTCCAGGATGCTCTTGGAAAACAACCATCAGATCAAGCAGTGCTTCTGGCCATGCTGCCATTGCACTGACCTCTCTCCACTCAGAGCTGGACTGGTTATTCCTTTCTGGCACTCCAACGCTGCCCTCAAGAAATAACTTCCCTTGGGAGTCTCCCCACTGCCTGACTCCCTCTTGGAGAAAGGGAGGGAGAGGTTTCCTTTCCCCTTTGCCTCAAGAGACAAGCTCTTGGCAAGCAATGGCTGCAGCAGTGACAGAGCCAGTAGCTGTATGGTGACACAGGGAGCAAGCGGCATCACTCTGGTGGGGCAACAAACAGCTTTGGCCACATTTCACAGGGTGATGTGGGTCACATTTCTCCTCCATGAAAGGTGAACAGAGTCAGGGACACAGAAGGATCCCAAACAGACACAAACCCACACAAACCTATTAGCAAATCCCACCATGAGGTGCTGGACCCAGGGCATTACACCTGACAAATTCACCACACGAAGCCACAAAGGAATAAAACAGCTCCAGATGATTTCAGGGCATGAGAATATGCTCAGTATCATCTTAAACTTGGTGAGATTAATTTCCCTGACAGCCTGTTTAAACGAAAAGTGAGTTATCTGATTAAAAGAAATAAACCCCTCTGCAATGCCCTATTGCGTGACCAGCACAAGCAGCTTTTCCAGGTTCTCACCTACCTGGATGGCAGCATTTCCCAGAGGTTTTCATGCCTCCAGCCCTTTTCTTTGGCTGTGCAATCCCAAGCAAACTCTCGGGCACTGATTTTTGCAAAACAGCAGGCTTAGATATAGATTTCTGGATTCAAATATTGCCAACTCTTGCCTACAAGGCACAGGGCACAAATCAGCACTGCACAAACCAGAGCAATAGAAAAGCCAGGCTGTTAATCTTCATAATGTGCCTCTCAGTGGGGATTTCACTTGAATGTTATTTGCATTAAATATGATACTGAGTGGTGGATATGCAGTTATAAATAAATTAAAGGCCATGTTTAAGTCAAGCAGTGTCCCCCTGTTGACTGCAGACCCAAGTGTGAGAGCTGTTAGCAGTGGCCTGGGCAGCTCTGCTCATCTGCATGACTTGCTGAAGGGAACAGTGGTGCCAAGGTCCATCACTGGTGCCCTGAGGAACTCATTTTGGGGGAAATTAACCTGTTTAGTGAGGTTTGTGGTGTCAGCCCAAGCTCTAAGAGTGCTGGATGTATTGTGAACCTTTTTGCTTCCCTCTCCCCTTTCCCACAGAGCATCCTCTTGGGCTGCTGAGGATGGAGCAATGAAAATTCAATTAGACTTTCAAGGGACAAAAAAAAATTACTTATCCCAAAGGAGAAGTGAACTTCTGGGTTACTTTATTGCTGCTTTTCCTCTGTGTTTTTCTCTGCTGCAGCTCCTCTCAGCCTTGTGGAGCCTCAGGTATTACAGGGTTTGTTTCCTGGCATGGTTTGATCTCTAGGCTGGACTCAGAGCACCAGGCTGGCCCTGTGCCCTGCTGCACTCTGAGATACTTTCTGACCAAATTCCTGCCTTTTTTTTTTTTCCCTTTCAAGGGATTTTCCATCCTGCATCAGCCAGGAAACATCTGCAAGCTGTGGGGGAGACAAGCCTGAGGTAGAGTTTTCTCCTTGGGTTAATAAGTGCAGTCTATGAAGTGTTTGGGGCACACACAGCTCCCCATCGTTGTACCTTGAGGTCAAATAGTCTCTCTATTAGTCTGAACCTATCCTTCTCCTTCTGCCTACAGTGCTTCATCAAACTTGACAGACTTGGATTTAAGGAACAAGTATGACAGTGTCACAAGCCCGTGACTGACAGCAATAAAAAATGAAACATGGGAAACTCAAAGGATTGAGCTTCTTTTTCTCTGAATTAAATGAGTATATTAAAATGTATAAATTATCCCCGTGGGGGTAAAATGTAAGGTCTTTGCAGGAGGAATCAATAGTGATGCTAGCGATGAGTTAAACTTTCCCGGCAGCTGTGTGAGCTGCATTTTTATGAGATGGTTTTGAAAAAAATCATTGACTAAGAGGGGAAAGTGGGTTAATTTCTTATTGAACACACTCAAATACTTATGGACTGATTAAACAAATTCTCCAAGGGAACAAGGTGGTACAAGAGTCCTACCACATATTAAGACCACATTGGCTCCGTTCAGCAGTGCAGACATCCTTTGTTCTTGATTAAGTTAAAATTAATAGGATGTGGCATTGCAATGACTATATTAATTAGCTCCTTGGAGTTCTGATCAAAAGTAAGGGTCTGCTGAGCCAAATGTCATCTTGCATCAAAGTGCTGCTGGCAGATGTGCAGCAGGTCCCTGCGCCCAGGTCTGGGTGAAGGTGGTAAGCTGATGAACCCCTTTTTCAAGGTTAAAGAAGGAAGAAAATGAGATGGTTAAGGGGTGAGATTGCTCCTCCTCTGGCTGCCTGACACCTCCCAGAGCCCTGAGCTCAGAGCCAAGGCAGCAGGGAGCAGCAGCAGGGCTGGGCTGCCCAGGAGGAGAAGGTAACAGGGACATCCTCTGCATGGATGAACCTGAGCACAGGACAGCAAGGGCTGCTCCACTGCAGGTGACAACACAGCCACGAGCAATGCCACCCTGCCCAGGGTGTCCTCTGGCACAGCTGGCCCTCCAATGCCTCTCTGATTTACTGAATATGCTTTCAGCTCTGTCCATGACTCTCCAGTGCTGAGCTGCTCCCAGCTTTTTTCATGAGCATTTCACATAGAAGATGCATTTTATCCCTTTCAAATACTAGGCTTTATGAAAGTTTACATTTTTTCCCTTGTTTTTTTTCTTTTTTCCATTTCTACTGGGAAAATCTCATCTCTTTGATTTCTGATTTCAGTTGACAATTGTCCCCAGCCCATGAGAACTCAAAAGCTTCAAAGCAACCTCACAGAACTTTTCCTCAAAAGAAAAAGTTCAGCTAAAAAGACTTTGTCCATTCTATATTCTTTTTTTCCTGGGTGAGGAAAAGCTCCCACAGAGCTGTGCCCAGCAGTGCACTCTGCACTGAGAATTAGTGAAGTGAAAAAGCCACAGGAGAGGAGAGGAGGAGAGGAGGAGCAAATCTCCCATGCTGAAACCACCTGTAGCTCCTGCAGCCCACCAGATGCATCCTCTCCAAAGGCCAAGATGAGAGTCACACAGCACAGCCCTGTGCCACAGCATCCTCTGTCCTGGCAGGGCTGATGATGGATTTCTGGTACTCCAGGGTGGGAGGAGGAGGATGGACCTCCTCAGACAAGGCACTTGAGTAATGGGACACAAATTTTTCTCACTACTATTTTCCTCCCATATACAGAAAGTTTAAAAAGTGAATGCAGAAAAATACTGGGAATGAGCCATCAGCTCAGAAATTTGCTTCCCAGTCAGGGTTAGTACTCCACCTTTTCTAAACCCAGACACTTGTTCTCCGAATAACTCATCATCTCAACTGAATTATCATCATTGTATTTTTTTTTTTTTATCCCATACCTAAGAGATTTTGAAATTGGATAGAAGAAATGGTATCCATGGGAGGCAAGACATGGGGGAGATATTACTGGAACAGGAGGAGTGAGCTGAGCATTGGAAGCATCTCCACCTTCACATGAGTGAGTGGCTTGTACCAGAGGGCAAAGAGCAACCAGACAGGTTGGGAATGGAATAACTCAGACTCATCTGCCTAATATGAGGGAAAGGAGGGGTGTCAGCACTGGGACTGATGGGTTTGGCATCTAATGTTGTCTGCTCTAGGGCTCAGACTTCCCACTTCATCAGCCCAGGACCCACCAGGCTCCCCATCCTCCATACCTCTTTGCTCCCTGCTGCCCTGGGACCCTCAGCAAGGGACAACTTCACAGCAGGGAAAACGCAGTGGGGACACCATGGAAGCCCAAATTCCCCTCTGTGCCCCACCCAGGCACCCCTGTGTCCCACAGGGGGATGCTGCTGTCCTGCCAGCCTCAGGCAGGACACAGAAGAGTTTCTAAATAGGAAGCAAAAGTGCCATCTGTGAGTCTCGAGCAGATGCTGCAGAGATGAGAGTGAAATTCTTTAAGGGAAAGGAGGGGGGATGTAGGGAAATGACAATTAAATAGCTGTTTTAAATGATCTGAAAGATTAAAGGCAGATGAAGGTTTTTGGATTTTTTTTCTCTGGGAAAAGCAACGATGAGATTACCTTCATCCCTTCTGCCTTCACAAACTGCTGGTAAGAGGAAAACCCAAGAGCTGAATCGATTGGCCACATTTCCTCATTTTTTTATTATCTCTCCAGCTGCCATCTCGGGAGGGGGGAGGGAAAAAGAAATCAAGTGAATTAAAATCAATTGGAGGGGGGGAAAAAAAGAGAAGAAATTATGTAAGAACTGGCAAAACACAGCAGGCCAAGTGGTTATGTAAAGCAATGAACACAAGAGCTTATTTAAATTAGATCTAGCTGCGAGACAGAGCAGAGTGTAAACGGGCTGGGATTAGGCAGGCTGGGCTGTCGTGCATATGCTGAGTTAAAGCCCTGGGTTCCCTGAATAGTCCATGAAAAAAAGGCAGCTTTTTAGGGATGCTCCCACCACAACAGATGGGAATTGCTGCTGGGGCAGGAGTCCCTCTCCATCACTGTGGGGATGGATCCAAACGCATTCACACACCAATATCTTCATTTTCTTGTCTGCTGGAGGGTGTGGCAGCACAGTGACCTGATGGGACACAGTTCTGCCACAAAGGTGCCATTTTTGGTGCCATCAGAGGGGTGAGTGGCACCCAGGACATCTCTGGTGCAGTGAGTGATTTAGAACAGCCCCGTTACCAAAAGCCACAGTAGGAGTTTGGCTGTGACTTAAGGAAATCAACTTCAATTCCTCTAGTCAATACCAGTATAAACAGAGGATTCCTGAACTATTGACTAATCCTGGATAGGATTTGCCAGCAAACCTGGAGGGAATTCAGCCACTTGGTTTCATGGCTCGCTGTTTTCATGCAAGATGGAGAAATGCTTGTCATGTTTATTAACTTGGCATCACAGATCTGATGGTGGGCAGATCCACAGCACCAGGGCCGTGAGCACATCCCACCACCCTGCCAAGGTGCTCCCCACCAGAGGAAAGTGTAAGGGAGTGTTTGCAGCCTTGTACATGGAATTAATAACTCCGTGAGCCTCTCAGACTAATGGGAATTGAATAGATGACCATGGTAATGGATGTCAAGGCTCCTGGTCCTTCCTTTCCATCCTCTTCACCCTGAGACTCTTCAGCAGGTCCCTTCAAAGGCATTGCAAGAAGAAGTGTGGGCAGAAATAAAGCTGCTCAAGGAGCCCCTTGAGCAAGCAGTTGTTTCATGTGCAGAGTTATTTACTCCACAAATCATCCAAACTGTGAGCAGGCTTCATAAAACATAATAAACAAGGGCTCTGGAGGGCTGGGTGAGCTGCAGCCACGCAGGGTGGGCTGAGGCAGAGCAGATCCACAGCAGAGCAGAGCTCCTTCAAAAGGCTGGGGAGGTCCAGTGGAGCTCCCCAAGTGCTGCCCTGACAAATGAGCAATGTGGAGCTGCTGGAGCTGTGGCAGTTTCTGGAGGAGCAGGGCCTGCTGCCATGTGTTTTAATAAATGGGATCACACCAGCTGTCGGTGCAAATAAAACATTAGCATGTGTCAGACACGCTACCCAGGCACTTGCTGTAACTTAGGGGACATTTTGAGGCACAGCCAGTTCAGTGCAGGCTGTGCCATGCCACTGGGAAAACATCTTCCTCTCCCTGCTGTGAATTTTGGGGTGCCAAGAGCTGTCCACACTCAGGCTCCCCTTGCACATGTGCCCAGTCCAGGCTCAGATAAAATCCTGGGATTTCAGGTTGAGGAGCTGCTGGCTCTGTGTGTAGGGAATGATGGTGCACCAGGATTTTAGGTATTTCTTTCAGCTTCCCCTCTTTCCCCAGGTTCTGCTGTGAACCTCTCCAGAAAACAGGTCTGGAGGTAAGGAAGCAAGAAGCAGTCAAGGAAAATCAATTTGCAGAGCATCTGGCCATTAAAATTCAGAGCTTTTTGAGAGTCAGGGCTGAGAGCGTGCAATGTTAATGGCACACAGGGCTGCACATGATGGGACAGGACTGTCACTGGGATCCTGCTCTGAGGAAGGTGATCCCAGAGCCAACCCCACAGCTACAAACCCACAAGTGGACAGGGAAACCTCTCATCCTGCCTCAGAACTCTATCACTGCCACAACAAGCTTTAAAACCTCCTTCAGCTGAAGTGCCATGAAAACATGAATTCACCTGTATGGCTTTAAGAGGTGTTTAATCTATTTGGAAAAAGAAGCTAAAATTGGCTACAGTGCTTTTCAGGGGATGTCTGCCAGCTAAAGAGTTTACTATGCCTAAATACTGTGGCTGTAATGGACTTACTCCTGTTACCAGATCCCACGTGGATGCCAAAATCCAAACCAGACATCCCTGACTGACAGAAGCAACATGAAAACCTGGCAATGGAGAATATCTAATAAACCAGATGCGCAGGCTGATTGAAGCAGCTGCCAGGACAGGGATGAGCAAAGCTGGCAAATAGTTCTAAGAATTCCACATCAGAGGCCACACAGGGCTTATGCCTTGATGGTGAGAGGTGAGATGTGCCTGGTGTACAGATTGTGGGGACACACAGTGTCACCCTGCAGAACATCTCACTTACTGCTCTTCCTGATTATGTGCCGCCCTGAACAATTTGTAATTGCTAGAAGAATATCTGTAATTACCTCTTACACTTGTTGTGGAGCTTAAGTGGTGCAAGTTAATATGTGCAAGAACAAAATATCCTGAGTGTTGTTTGAATAATTGCCTTTTTTATTATTATTGTTACAAGGAAACCTGGTTGTTCACAGTCTAATTTCACCCAGGAATGTCCATTAAAACTTAAATATTCAAAGCAAATGCAGAGGAACATTTTCCAAAATCAGAGATGTTAAATTACTACAATGAAATAGGCCCTTCCAACTCAGACTATTCTGTGATTCTGTGAAATATTTTTATTCCAGGAAGCTTGTTCCAGTCCAGAGAGGATCATTCTCCTGTAATAATCCCAGAAAACCACAGCTCACACTGGGCTCTGAGGATATAAATGGTTACAGTCGCCCTGTTCTGGGACAGGCTTTCAATCAGCCAACAAATGAAACCACTTGGAGAACTGATGGCTTCCAAAATAAACTGCCAGTTTGCTTTAGACAGTTTGCCAAACAGGAATAGGAGTGAAATACGTTGAGTGATTTATTACGAGCGATTTGCCAGCTCAAGCAAGTGCATCATTGCTCTCCCTAATTTAAAGACAGCAAACAAATGCAAAGAGATGCAGAGATGCTCTAAAGCAGCTTGAACCCACCAAGAACGACCAGATCTCCAGATTGCCACCCAGCAAGACCTCTGCACGTCACACTCCACATCAGCACTGCCCTTTCCCTTGCGGATCTTCCATCATTTGCCTTTTTTTAAGCCTCTGCACGGCTCAGGATGTGTGAGCGCTGCTCACACGCTGTGCAATGGTTTCCATTAACGCACTTCAAACCTGACTTGCAGCTGCTTTGCTTATTCACTCCAGAGCCTTCCCCAGCCCAGGGCCCTGCCTCACGTTGTGTGATGCTTCCCTGTGCTCAGAGGAATGGAGTGAAACCACGAAATAGCCTTCCTGTCTTGGCAAAGCTACTTTTGCAGCCAAACCCCCCAAGAAGGAACAGATTGACACAGTTTGGAGTTTGGTTCTTCTTTCTACCCCAACAGCTGCCTCTTTCTTTTAAGTTTTAAATTAATTCACTAGTTAATTAAATATATATAGATGAGGAAAAGCCCACAGGTGAACTTCACGTGCACATAATAAATTCATGTCTGCCTACTCCTGACTTGGCAAATGGGATAAGGTATAGCCTGAATAATTGCAAGACTGTAAGGCACACTGAGAGTTGTTTAAAGTGTAATCTCCAAAGATATGGATAGGAAATAATCCTCTGGGTTTAGCCCTGCTATGGTAACAATGAGCATCAGTTTAATCCTAGGAGGAAGATGAGTGGAAATAATGCTTTTCAGTCCCATTGTTCTCAAATCAGATGGCTCATGTCTCCTCAGAGAGTAGAGAATTTGGGTTAAGTACACTGGGCTGCCGCTGACAAAACCTTCCAAGCATCTACAGGAGAAATGCAGCCCTCACCATCTCAGATGAAAGTTAGGATCATGACCAAATGCAGAGTGAATCCAGGGCTTCCATCAGGGCTTGATTTTGGTTCACTGGTACAGTACAGAGGGAAACTGGGAGAGTTGTGACTAAACATCTACGGGCTCTGGTCTTAAATCTAAGTGCAAGTACCCTCACCTGCATTTAGTGGGCAGGAATGGTTCTGATTCATTTCCTTTTAAGTTCCCTCCCTTTGAGTGTGGGAACATCCCAACCACTTCAGTGCACATGCAGCTTTAAATTCCAACTGCCCGCTGATTAACCCCACCCGAAATTCATGTTCCAAATAAAAAATTGAGCAGCTATCACATGCAAGCCTGGCAGCCCAGGGACGATGGAGATTGGTGTCTTGCTCTCTTCTGTCCCTCCTTCCGTGTCTCTTACATTTTTCAAGCCCGATGCTCCAGTAAACAAACGCCTCAACCCGCCAGAGCACTGGAGCACGGCAAGTGTTGATGCTGAAATCCTCTCCACGCATGGGCGTGTTGGATTTAGCACCGTGTGGAGAGCAGCAAAGCCGTGCTGAAGTCAGGAGGGGCTGCCAGTTAAACTAGCTACAGATTTCTCCTCAACAGCAAAACCAGCAGCCTCTGGCTTCCACGATGCAGCTCCTTTTCGGATGCTCATGCTACGCCTCGTGTCCAAAACTTTCTGAAATTAGGAGCTGTCACTACACTGGAGAGCTCTGGATCAACATAAGGAGCTGGGAGGGGGAGAGATGGTTTTATTTGCCCTGAACTTGCCGGCAGCTTTCCAGCAGAAGGGAAGGAGATGCAGAAAATGCAAAGAAAGGGTGGAGATTTAGGGTTTCCTGGCGATGAACTGTCACCTTTGGGGGGACCAGAGAGTCCCCGGCGCGACAGAGCGGAGCGGGCTGGCTGTCCCGGGCTCTGCGGCACCAGGAGCTCCGGACCGGGACGAGGGGCGCTCCGGGCACAGGAAGGAGCTCCGGGGAGGGTTGAACCCGCTCGGGGTCGGATTAACCCCAGGGCAGGATGTGCCCCGGCGCAAGGTCTCTGCTCAGCGTGGTGGGGCAGAGGGAGGGGCACAGGGAGCCGAGACTCCTCAAACCCCCACTAACCCCTCCTGAGCGCATACCGGGCCGGAGAGTCCCGTCAGGGCTGCCCGGGACATCCCCGTTCCTGAGCCGGTCCCGCTCCAGCCTCCCGGTCCTGCCCCGCCCGACTCGGCAAAGTTTGACCAGCCGGGGGAGGGGACAGCTGCCCAGCCCCGGCCCCCCGGCCCCTCACCTGGATGACCGTCTTCAGCGTGGAGGTGTCCACGATGGCCGTGCAGACCAGGGAGTCGGGATCCTGGGCGTTGACGTAGATCTGCCCCATGGTGAAGATCATGGGGATGGCGAGCAGGAAGGAGGCGATCCAGATGCAGCTGATGAACTTCTTGGTGCGGCTGCGGGACATGATGCTCTTGGCCTTGAAGGGGTGGCAGATGGCCATGTAGCGCTCCACGCTGAGGCTGGCGATGTTGAGCGCCGTGGCATAGGTGCAGGCGTCCCGGAGGAAGTAGTAGCCCTTGCAGACGGCCCCCCCGAAAGCCCAGGGGTGATGGACCCAGATGAAGTTGTAGAGCTCGATGGGCATGCAGAGGAGGAAGATGAGGAGGTCGGAGAAGGCGAGGCTGGCCAGGTGGTAATGCACGGTGCTCTGCAGGTTCTGCAGAGACTTCTTCCGCACCAGTGTGTACGCCGTGATGGAGTTGCCCACGGTGCCCACCAAGAAAAGAGCCAAGTAGATGACGGTCACCATCACTTTGGAGTAGATGTCGGTGTTGACGTCCAGGTCCTCCTCGTCGGGCACTTTGGGCAGCAGGTCGGAGCGGTTGGACGCGTTGGCATAGCCGCTGGGGTGCGGGTGCAGCGGCACGGCCGGAGCCGTGGCGTTCGGGTGCATCCCCGGCGCCGGGCAGCGCCGCCCGGACCGCCGCACCGCCCGGAGCCGCCGCTGCGCCCGGCGGGGAACTTGGCTCGTTTTAATGCGGCGGGAGGAGCCGGCGGTCCCGGGGCTGCCGCGCGTGTGCGAGTGCGAGACGCGAGACGAGAGACGCGCCCCCCGCCCGGCGCTCCTCCGTGCGAGCGCCCGCAGCCCCGGCTGCCTCCTCCCCGCAGCCCCGGCTGCCTCCTCCCCCGCGCCCAGATGTGCCCCGGCAGCGCGGGAGCCGCCCCGCACACGCACCGCTACTGCACACGCACACACGCACCGGTACACACACCATACGCACCGGTACACACACCATACGCACCGGTACGGGGAACACACACACTGATACACGCACCATACACAGCGGTACACTCACCATACACACCAGTACAGGGCACACACGCACCGGTACGCACACGGTACACACACGGTACACACCGGTACACACACCATATACACCGGTACACACACCATATACACCGGTACAGGGCACACACACCATATACACCGGTACGGGGCACACGAACCAGTACACACAGCATACACACCCCCGCCCGCCCCGCACAGCCAGTCCAGGGCACACGCACCGGTCCAGGGCTCACACACACACACACACACACCGGTACAGGGCAAACACACACCGGTGCACGCATCATATGCACCGGTACATACACCACACACACCGGTACACACCCCACACACACTGTACACACCCCACACACACTGTACACACACCATTCACACCGGTACACACACCATACCCGCACAGCCAGCCCCGCACAGCCAGCCCTCCCCGCCGCTCACCGCACACCACCCCCGGCCCCTCCGCCCAGGGGGTTTTGCAGCCCCAGCTCGATCCCCAAAGTGCTGCCCATGGGGGTCCCGGGCTGGGCTGCAAAGCCCTCCGCACTGGGATTTCCCCCACATCTTCTCCATCCCACTCTAAGTCAGGCACAGAGGCACGGCTGGAAGCTGAGAGCTGGTCAGGGGCTGGTTGTGGGTCCAAACCTCCTCCTTCATCCCCCACAGGGAGAGGAGAAGTATCAGGGGTGCTCCAAGACACTTGTATATCTGTAGGTTCTGCTGATTCCCAAATACCCACTCAGTTTTGGTGCTGCATTTACATGGAGGGGAAAAAACACCTAACAATACCTACCTATTCCCTAACCTGCCTGGGGCACCCTCAGTGCCATGGCACAGCTGCTTTGCTCTGGTCCCTTTCAGACACTTTTCCCTTTATCCCATATCATCATATTTGGGAATGTGGGTTCCTCCCTGAGCTTCCCTGTTGTAGGGACAGTGAGGATGTCATGGTGGTGCTGAAGGTGGCAAAGGGATCCTCCACAGGGAAAGGTTCCCCAAGGATGAGTGGTCCATGACGGGGTTACCCTTTCAGCCACACTGTAAAATTTTGATGAGCTGTCTGTCCCCTCAGTTGTCTTCATGATAAAATCTTTACAAATGTAGGGAGGAGATGGAGGAAAATCTCACTCAGGGCATCACTGGTTTGTCCAAAGACAGCCAAAAGTTTTCCTGTTCATTAGCAGGGTACCTTGTTTTCAACAGCCAGTGGGCTCTGTGCTCACCCACGCTGCTTACCTAGCTGATAAAAGATGTCTAATTCTTCAGTCAATGAAATCATCTCCTGCATACAAACAGCAAAATTTCCTCAGCCATCCACCAAGAGTCAATATTCCCCCCAATTTTGCTCCTCTTACATCCATCCAAATAAGAACACCACGGAAGACTAAACAAAATCAGATTTATTTAGTCATATTATTCACACCAATTTGGAGAGAAATATTTTCCAGCACTCATCCCACTCTAGTTTAAAGAATGACTAATAATCTCTTAACACCAGTGTTCCTTCCATTTAAGCTCTTCTGTTATGAAATTTCTATTAGTCGCAGGAATTTGTCGGAGTTGCTGTTCCCAGCTGGTCTCCCCCAATATTCCTGGCCCTTGGACAATTTCTCAGGATGGATCAAGTGTGTTTATCCTGGAGGAGGAAAGTGCAACATGGGATAAGTTGGTGGTGTGTATTGATGTCTGAAGGAGAGCTGCAGCTGGGATGCAAACCTTCTCCTGGCTGCCCACGGTCCCTAGCCCTCAACCCCCAAGCTGGGGGGAACTCAGAGCCCCACAATTCCATCACAAACCCACCATTCTGGCCTAAAGCAGCTCTCCCAGCAGTGAGTTCCTTTGGGATCTTTATCTGTAACGAAGAGTTATTGTTCCTTCTGGTGCTGTAACTTCATTTTGGCCTTGTGAAAAGCAGTTGCTCTTCCCACAAACAAGATACCCATCTGCTGGTCTAATTTTGCAGTGTGGATGTGCACGTTTATATCAATAGCTGTCTGCAGAAATGCTCTGCTTTGGGTTCTGTTGCCTCATGTTTCTGCAAGCAGGCACGGCTGAGAACAAGGAGAGAATTGCCCCAGCTGCTGTTCCTCAGTGCTCCATGTGCTGCCTCCTCCACTCTCCCTCCATGCCAAGTACTGGCAGGAAATATCAAGAGACACAGTTTAAAAATAATTCTAATTGCAAACTGAAATAGCAGGTACCTGGAAATAATGTGATCTACATTATCTGCTGTTGATCTACAATCAGCACTTCAACAGGCTGGTGCAGTTTGTAGAACCAAATCTCTCCTTTTCTCAAAGCACAAGGGGAGAGTACAACCCCAAAAACTGGTAGGGACCACCCAAAAATGGGCTGAGTGCTCCCATCAGGAAAGGCCTCAGCAGCACCTTCCTATGAGCTAATTAATTTCATAAATTCTAATAATTCCTTGGCAAATCTCTTCTCACCATCACTTCTGCTCCCAGCGAGATTTAATCCATATTCCCCTTCCAGCCAAAGCAGAGGTGGGGATGAACCACTTCCTTCTGGTGCCCCAAAGCCTCCACCATAAATCCCCACTGTTTGTTTCAGAACTAGCCGACCTTTTAGCTAATCTGGGCTCGTTTTAATATATTTTCTGTGTGTGTGTCTGTGGCTTAACAAAAGGAAAAGAATCATGGAAAC
Source organism: Lichenostomus cassidix (assembly GCF_008360975.1). NCBI lineage: Eukaryota > Metazoa > Chordata > Aves > Passeriformes > Meliphagidae > Lichenostomus > Lichenostomus cassidix. The sequence goes on along the minus strand of NC_139500.1, from coordinate 5,159,544 downwards.
CAAGAGATGCCTGATCTCAAATGTTACAGCAAGGCATTTACTTAAAATCTTGCAGGAAAATATCACCCAAAGACCTCATCTATTTAAACTGCCTGGACTTCAAGCTGAGGGTCCCATTGTGCCTGAGATGTGAAGCCTCACTCCCTTTTATGTAGACTCAAGTGTCTTTCATCTTTTTTTTCCAGTTGATTCCAGTCACTAGGAATTTTTCACGTTAATCTTGTTCCTGCCAGACTTCCTCAGGTGAGATTTTTCTGAAGGGCACAGGAAGCAGCAGAGGGAAAGCTCTGCAAGAGGTTGGTGCTAAGAGACAGCAGCAACCTTTTTCCCATTGAGCACCCAGCCCCAAATACCTGTTAGATAGGCTCAGGAGGCAGGGGATGCTGGACTGATTGAAGCCTTTAAAATCAGTTCCCAGTGGGCTCACTATAGACAGGCTCTCCCCTAAAAGTCAGGAGTGTCTAAGATGGGTTAGGAAGGTAAAATCCTGGAGTGCACAAGGATTTTTTTTTTAGGCATGCTGTGCCTGAAAAGCAAGGAAGTGAGGGAGGAAGGGGTGATAGAAAAAGGGACATCGATCAGCTTTGTTGGTGGCAATATTGACTGGATCATTACTTGCAGGCACTCCTACACTCAGCTTATTGCAAAATAAAGTGTTGGTTTGGCTGAGCAATAAATTATATTTAGTGCTTTTGGCTGAACTGATTTCAGGAGAGTATTTTAAATCAAACCAGTTGATACACAGGAAATTTATTGACTCTGGTTTTTGTTGCAGATGCACACGCTGAGGCTCCACAGCACATCGCTGTGTGGGTTGGCAGAGTGGACAGAGTTGCCCAGAGCAGAGCAAGGATCACACACCCCAGCATGTGTGTTCTTGGCAGCTTTAAAAACAAAGAAGGAGCCCAAAACCAGAACACACAGAGATGTGTATGGTTCTGTTGGCAAGAGAGTCACCCTGAAGAGGGATCAGTCTGTGGGAAGGAAGGACTGGGAAATAAGGTGTCCAGGCACCTTATAAGGTGTTTACAGTTCCTGTGTTCTGTGTGCTGCATGGTCAAATTCAGTCCTTTACTTAGGGAAAACTCCTTGAAAGATAATGAATGTGCTGGCTGAGAGACCCTGTAATATTTGTCTCAAACATCAGAGACTGATGCATTAACTGGACACACACAGGAGATATCAACTGCTTTAGCTTAGAAATAAAGAAGTTTGGGGTCCCTTGAGCTGGTACTGCAACAAGCCCAAATCTGATTCCTCATGGCAATAAATGCATTTTCTCCTCTTGTATGCAGTACAAGTGCTCACCGCAAAGCCAGCCCTGCTCACACTCTGCACGCAGCATTTCTCTTTGGAAATCCTGGGTTTTATTCCAGGGACAAATATAAAAAAAAGGAACAGAGGAGTCTAAATAGAGAGTTTGCACTTGCTGTAGCTGTGACCATCCGCTGTAGCCCCAAGCAGGGCACATGCAGATGTGTTGCTACTCTGTTCCTCGGGGATTTAATCTGCTTTTGCAGCTCTGCCAGCCGTGCTTCCAACAGCTCCGCGCAGCGGTGCCGGCTCGGAGCACAGCCCTGCCAGCAACGCTCCAGCTCCATCCCTGCTCCTCACACACCCCACCAGCATCCTTCAGGAAATCTCAGCAGTCAAGTCACAGGTTAAGCTCACTTTCTCAGCCTTCCTCCAAATCATTTGTGCTGTTTTCCAAAATCGCAGCGTGCCTGGCGATTGTAAAATGCGAAGGGAAAAAACGGCGCGGTGGAAATCCCTGGCAGCCAAACGCTCCTTACTGTCTTTTCCCTGTGACCTTCCCATGTGTTTGAAATGCTCCCAAACCCTTATTGAGTGCCTTGGATTTCAGGAAACACACAAAGCACCGGGCATGCTTTGTGCTCTTTCCTGGTGTGAGCCTTTTATTAAATGCTGGAAATGCCATGGGCTGGAAGGGCTTTTCCTCGGCTCCATGTCACCAAACAACAGGACATTTGTTCATACACCACTCCCTCTCAATCCCTTGCACCCAGAAAGTCCCTTTCCTTTTCCAGGGGGACCAGGACTGTGGGATGCAGCAGGGTCAGCTCCAGCAAAGCTCCCAGTGGGAACTTTCCTGGAATACCTTACACTGGCTTTGAGTTGCTCTGTGACATTTCAAACTCAAAAACTTGGCGCTTTATGTCTTCCAGAGCACGCTGTGACCTGTTGGAAATGTTTATTGTTGGTTGTCTGCAATCTGGCTCATTCCTGCTATTCTTCCCTTCAAGAGCCCATATCCTCCCATTTTTTGCAGCACTGACACCCTGAGCCTGGGCTGCTCCTGAGCCCAATCTGGCATCCCTGTCCCTGTGAAGAGAGGGTGCTGACACTGTTCTGCAGCCTCTGAGGGTGGGAGAAGGTCCCTCCTGATTATCACCAGGAAGAACAAGAGGCTGCCGAGGCTCCTGAGCTCCATCCCTGTGGCTGTGCAGCTGCCTGGCCACAGCCTGACCTCCACCTGTTTCTGAAGGAAAGCCCTATTTCCATCCTGATGCTTCCTCACTGATGTTACTGCAGCACCTGCTGCTCTGATGGCGAATGTGAGACTCAGAGGAAGGTTTATTCACACTCCTGAGGCCAGGAAACTGTCGAGATCCCTTTGTGGGCTTGCCTGGGGTCCTTTTTTTCCAAGGCAGATCAGCAGAGGCAGCAGCTCACAGCCCTGTGTCCACCCTGACACCTCCCAGCCACAATCTCACACCTCAGGCTGTGCTGATTTCCTTCCCCACTTTGGCCAGATTTACCCAGACCATTTCTCAGTTCGAGCATGTTGGACCAGAGATGACAAAAATAGAATTAACCCTATGTGAGCAGGGTTACAGGTCACCCTCTCTGTGAGCAGAGAGTCCCTGGGGAGGGATTTTATTTTCCTTCTTCTGTTATGGCTCAGGGGTTGTTTCATCCAACCTAATGGAAAAGGTTCCCATGCTCAGGTAAAATCCCCAGCTCCAGGGGCTCTATAATGTAGAGCAGCCCTGGGACTGCTCTAAATTAGGCTGTAAAGAAACACCCAAATGAAGCAGGAGATAGAGGGAAAAAAATCTACCAAAAAATGGCTAGGGAAGTTCATTCCTGTGTTAGAGAGGGAACTCATTCAGTGCCTTTCAGTGATAACTGGGGCTGCATTCAATCTTGACGTCTTTTTTCTGTAAGTCTTATCAGAGTTGTTTGGGAAACTGCAGGTATTGATGAAAGGTGAGGAGAAAAACAAAAAATAAAAAGGGCCCAGCTTGTGGGAAATAAATCTTTGGTTGATTTAGTGGAAAGATGTTTACCGAGAAGGGGAATTCTCTGGACAATAGCTATCTTTCTAAAGATTCTCATAAATCACAGACAAACTGTTCTGACTCCAAGGGAAAATATTTCCAACTGTTTCACTGTTAAAAAATAACTCAGGGTTTTTTCATTTTACAGAAAACAATGTCTGCTCTGGCAGCATCTTTTCACTTTTGCTTCTAGAGACTTCCCTGCTCTGCCTCTTGTTCTGTCTAGCCTGTGACTATCATTCCAAAGCCTGATGCCAAAGCAAAGGGGTGATCCTGTGGTATCTTTGCTGGAATTTAGAACTGGCTCCTCAGGAAACACTGCTGAATCAGAATCATAGAATGGTTTGGGCTGGAGAGGACATTAAAGATTATGTTCCACCCCCTGCCTTGGCAGGATCACCTTCCACTATCCCAGATTGCTCCAAGCCCCATCCAGCCTGGCCTTGGACACTTCCTGGGATGGAGCAGCCACAGCTTCTCTGGGCACCCTGTGCCACAATTAGGTCTCTCCAGAACCTTCTTTTTTCCCAGGCTCAGGCTGCAGTTATTCTCTTTTATTTACTAAGCCCGTGTACAGATGCTGAAACCAAACCAAGTTCACTTTTAGTGCAGTACATGATTTTACAGCAAAAGAGAAAAAGTTGCCCACCCAGCCTTGAATCCAGGTCTGAATGCCGCAGGAAAGAAGTCTGGAGAATGATTTGGGTAGAAGGGTGCATTCATACAAGAAATTGCTAAACATCAGCACAGCCACACTGGTGACAAGGATGTGAAATAGGCTAGAAAAATTAGATGGAGTCCTTCTTCCTCAGTAATGATCATGTCATCAAGGAAAGTCATATTTTACCACGTGGCAAGAGAAGTAACAGTGACAGAAACTGCCACAAAAGCAGATGTGAGATGAACAGGCAGGGAGCTGGACAGAGTACAATTAACAAAAACACTTCTTTAAATGACTTGATTCTCCAGAATTTGCCCTGATCCTTCTGCAAATTTTGCAGGCACAGGTCAGCTTGGCTTGGATATTGTGTGAGGTTCAGAGAGGCACTTAAAGCCCTTGTCTTTCCTGGAGCTGTGCTGGAGAGACAAGCAGGTTGACCTCAGTGCAAGCAGAAATGTTGCTCTGCCAGTGAGGCACAAGGAGAAGCAGAGCTATGAAATTCAAGAATTAAAAGCCAAAAGTCAAGCTGAAGTCAGGGTGGTAGGATCTGCCCTGATTTTGTTTGCATAAGTAATACTTTTAGGGGGCAGAAGTCCCCAGGCAACCCTTTCTGTCACCTCTACAGCTTAATTTGCCCAGCAAGGCCAATGCTTGGAAATGCTTTTCCAATATTTGGGGCAAATAATGATATGGGGCATATAAGAAAATGTGTGGAGTTGACCATAACTGACAGGAGTTATTGTTAAAGACTTTTAGAAGTTATTTCTAAAGATTTTTGGGTGTTCTTCACCTGTTGTTCCCAAACAGGCTTGTCTTGAGTGGTCTCCCTAGAAAAACAGAGGCACCTGAGACACCTCAGTGGATCATAGCTGGGAGAATAACAAAACTACAGCACTGATGAGCCCCTGAAACCACTGGCAAACAAGCTGAGCAGGCAGCAAGTCCTAAATTCATCCTTGTGAGGACTAACCTTTTTATGAATTAGGAGTATTAGTGTAGCTCCCACCTGCTTGTATCTGTACCTTAATGGAGATCTTCACTCTCCAAAACCCCTCCAAGGAGCTCAGAAATATGCCCCTGCCCTCTGGGAGACTCTGCTCTCCTTGGCAAGTATGCAAACACATTTTACTGCGAGCCTAATATGCCAGATAGAAGGAGAAATGGATAGTTTGCCATATAAAGAGATCTGAGATACACTTGAAAAAGGGCAGGCTTGCAAGAAATAAAATCCATCTTGTGTTGCAATGTGAGGAGATCACTTTATCTGTTCATCTTTTATTGGAATGAAAGGGCATGTGTAGGTACTGAATTAGCTGCGTGACATGTCACAGGCTGAGCTCTAAGTATGAAAAGAAAGATTTTGATCAAATGCACGCTTGCTTCGAGATGTAAAAGGGATGATGTGAAGAAGCAATTTTGCAAATCTGAGCGGAATTGGTTTAGAGCAGAAGTTGACAGCAAATGGAGACAGCAAATGTGACAATCCCACTCTCACCAGCCAACCAACCCACAGCAAAGCCAGCTGCAGGGTGTTGTCACTGCTGTCCCTTCCCTCCTGCAGCCCATGATGGGAACTGACCCAGGGCATTTAGCACAGCTCTCTGCTGGAGCAATGGCAGCTCACAGCTCCTTGGTGCCTCCAGCCTCACAGAATGGGAACACAGAGCTGAAGACAGGGAGCCCAAGGGGGTACTTTTGCTTGAGGGATGACTCCTGATCATGTATGGCTTCTGAACTTAATCACAGAGGATCTGGGAGAAAGTGATGCTCCTAATTCAGGAGAAGTGCAATCGTCTCATGTTTCAGTTGCTGACAGGTTGAATTTCTTCTTCAAGTGCTGAAAGTCAAGGAGATAAGTCGAATCCATTTCTCTATAGATTCTTAGTTTGCCTAATTGCAGACTTCCTCACAAGTGCCATGCTCGTGGAGGACTCAGAAGACATGAAGCTATTTTTATTCTTCATTTAACACTTCTCAGCCATTAGCAACTGAGAAGTTGTGATTAGTGCTGCGAGTTCTCCTGGAAAACAGTTATCCAGTGAATCACTCTTCACTGACAGAGCTCTGCCCACCTTCCCACCAGCCTCACCAGGTGATAGCCTACTATTATAATTCCTCCAGGAGCCAGTTATTTCATGGAACAATCCTGTTCTTCCTCTCCTGCCTGGTAGGGAGCTGTTCTGCTCAGCTCCATGGCAAACAGATGCTGGAGATAACCCTTCCAGCCAGGCTATCCTCATGGATGTGGCTTTGCTCACATGCCAGAGAGCCACAGGGAATGGTCCTGCTGGATCCATGGAGCTGATAAAGTTGGAAACAAGTAAATATCACCCCAAGTTCCTGGAGATCCACTGTCCAGAATGTGCAGGGGGAATCTGAAGTCATGGTTCTGGTTTATGAGGTTTTCCCCAGCAGCAGAAGTACCCTTGCTTTAGCCACCTCCAGCTGGATCAGGAGGGCTTTGCCCTGAAAATGAGGGCTTCCCTGCAGTGTCTGCTGCACACAGCACTCCTGTCCCCCATTCCCTGCTAAAATCACAGCACAGCACTGCAGAATCACAGCACAGCAATCTGCAGTGTCTCACCTGCATGGTCTCATCAGAAGCAGGAAGCAGGAGCAGATCCAGACCTGCTGAAACACCTTGTCCTGCTGTCCCAGGGGATGGGCTGGCCTGGGCTCAGCAGGAACATGGTTATCCAGAAACACTGGTATTGATCATGCTCAGGTTGTGCTGGAGAGGAGCTGCAAATTGTAATCATCATAATCATTCTCATTACTTTATTTGGTCACACAGACAGAGCCCAAAATGTGATAATAATAACAGGAACCCCCTGCGAGCATCTTTGATTTTCTCTTCATGAAATAGCAAGTTTTGCTGTTGTTTCTGAAAAACATTAGATGAGAATCATTACAGGGCAAATTAGGTTTGAATGTTGCCAGTTTGTGGAGAGAGGATGGAGACACAGCCTCAGTGAGCTCCTTTTCTGCCCAGAATCTGGAATCAGTGGCAGAGCTCCACATCTCAGCCTGATCCTGCCTTCCTGACTGCCTGGACCTGCCCCAGAATCCAGGAGTTTCTGATTTTTGCCACATCCCAGCTGACTGGGAGCTAAATAACAGGCTGGGTTCAGCTCTCACCACCAATGTGAAATATTTCCATTAAGATTAGACTTGATGATCTTGGAGATCTTTACCAACCTCAATGAATCCATGATTCCATGCCACCATCTAAATCAAAAGGAGTGGAGAAACAGCAGGGCCAAAATCCACTCCCTTCCTCTAACTCAGTACACTTGTAGCTGACTAGTCAAGCTAATTATTACAGCTTGTGTTTATGTGGGGTTTTTTTGCCAACCTACAAAAAAGCAGCAAACCCTCATGCTTGGTTTTGGCATTGAGCAAACATCTCAAACAAACCTCCCCTGGAACTCCCTTTTTCCTGCAGCCCATGGATTTGTCCTCCAGGGTGGTGTGACAGTGAGGTTTGGTCCTATGTGGCTTAAGTGACATTAAGTGGTTTTTCCATTACTCCAACAGCAAACCCCATTCATGGGTGTAATTTCTAACCTGGCACAGATGAATGGAATCAAATTTGTGTGATGATATCCAGAGAAATGCTTTTGTTTTGGAATAAATTAAGGTAGAGGGCTAGCAGTGGAAGCTGCAATAAACCTGCAGGAAATCTGCTATTTCTGCTCAGAGCTGCCACTCCTGGAGTCAGGCTCAGCACCTGCAGTGCAGCAAGGCATATCACTATGGATGGGATGCAGAATATATGTAAATATTATACATAACAGGGTTTGGCCAGCACATGTGGATTTGAGTCCACAAGAGGAGCAGCAGCCTTTACTTTCCTTCCCCACTTCTGCCCACTGAAGATTTTCCTTCACAGGAAGATGAAGACATAAATCCCAAGGTTTATAATCAACTCTGAGCGTGGAGTGAGAGGATGTTCCATGTTAAGTGTTTAAACTAAGCACAGCAACTCCTGCTATTCAGGCACAAACCCACTCCCTTGGGAGGCTTTTTTGTAGGTGTGTTTAATGGGACCAGCTTTGCAGCAGCCAAAATCAATGTTGGGTTTGCTACAACCCAACCACAGGGCTGGAGGTGGAAAATATTGGCTCATGGGTTTTGTTGTGGTGAGGGGATGTGCATCCCAGAAATGCCAGAGCAGCTTATTAGTAAAGGATAAAAGTTTTCAGAAGGGCTTTGCTGTAATTGCATGCTTCTCCTTGAATTAAATGCTCAAATAATTGTAGAAATTGGCTTGAGCTAGAAAATGCTTCACCTCTAACTATAATTTGCTAGGAAACAGGTGAAAAAAGGAAGAGCTCAAGCAAGAATAACTACCATGAGAATAAAGAGGTTTGGGAGAGAGGAATTAAGTTTGAATATGTATCAGCAATAACTTACATTTATGTTACTGTCGCAGAACTGTGAAAATAAAATCCATGAACAAACTGGGATAAATACTAAACCAGCATTTATGTTCACTTTCATTTCAACAGTGCAAATACTTAAACACATTAAAAAAAGATTTAGATTTTCTAGATGCTCAGAGGTTTTGTAGGCACTGTCAAATTTGATTCAAGACGATGAAGAAGTCTGAACACTCTGTATAAATATGCAGCTTAGTAAGCTTTGTGCCCAGCCCAAAAAGCAAGATATTTTTAAGCAGCAGACTAGAACTGTGATCCATACAGCCTCCTCATGATTGCTCTGGAAATTTCAATAAAGAAGAGAACCTGCATGGAAATGTGCAGGGGTTATAACCTGAGCTGAAGCAGAGCTGGGAGAACACAGCAGACAAAACACATTTTCCTTGCAGGATGCTGGAGAAGAGAAGCTGGGGACCAGCAAGGTCCAACCAAAACTCTGACTCCAATCTGACACATTTCTGTGTTGGTTCATTTGACAATTCCAGTGTGACCAGGAGGCTCAGCAGCTGCTAAAAGATTTGTGATGTTGTGATTGCCCAGCTGGAGGGGATTGGATGCCCATGGGGGTCTCCTGACCTGTGGACTTCTCAGGAGCTGCTCAGGTTTCTCCCTGCCCTTCCCATGAAACTTTATGGGGAAATATCCAGGGCAGGAGCAGGCAGAAAGGACTCGTTGGAGCTATGGACTGCTTCCCATTTGAAAATTAGATAAATTTGACCAATACAGGACTTTGCAGCACAAAAGTGACCCTGAGGAGGCTGCAAGGTGCTGTGTGCTTGGGCACCCTCAGCACTGGGAAAAACTCACATCCTCTGAGGCTTTGGCCATTCTGCAGCTGGGGAGATGTGACAGCATCAGGATTGACCAGGGTGTTGATTGACCATGGATGGTAATGCTCTTTAATTTTCAGACTTGCAAAATTGGTTGCAAACTTGCAACTTTGTTTGACTCACGACTCAAAGGAACATATGATTACTGCAGCGTTTGGACCCAAGTATCAGTAAAAAAACAAAAGCAGCATATGAGGCAACATATGGTAAATATGTATTTAGAAGCACAGAAAGTAGACAAACTCATCTGGGTCAAGATTTAATCAGATAATGTTTGGTTTAGACTCAGCACTAATGCTGCTTTGGAAGCATATTACATTTGGAATCAGTATTTAAAACTCTGTTACAGGCAAATGAAAATAAAAGCTAAGGAAAAAAAGGAAGAGCAGCAAATTCATGGCATGGCAAATTTATATTTCTTTGGCAAGCAGCAAATCAACACTCAATCAATTTCTTTACATTTGTGGTACAAAGGGCTAGCCTGCTAACCTAGTAATGCAGTTAATAACTCATTCCCTTTTGGTTTCTTCATCTTTATTTATTAATCCCCAAATTCCAACTAAACCTACAAATATCTCAGACTCTGAAGACACTCCTGAAAGGAGAAGGGAAGCTCTGAGAATGCTAAAACTCTTTCATGTTTTAACGAAAGTCCTTGTGGTTCAAAAGGTCCTGAAGGTTTTTAGGCAAAATATTTGCCCCCGAAGCCAATGAATCATAAAGCACAGTCAGTGCTGTCATGGGACAATGTTTTAAGAGCCCTGTGGCCCTGTAGATGTGACATCATCTAATATTTCTACAGTACCTCTATAATTTCCCAATTCCATCGTTATGTGACCTCTGACAGGCTCCATAAGCACCTTGTTTCAGCATGGAAGATGCACTGACCACATTCAGATCTGTCTTCCTCAGGTGGAGACAATGGAGTAACAGCATTATCTGAAGGGAAATAGATCAGGATCTATCCACAGTCTTTTCCTCAGCCAAATAGTAATAGTTTCTAGCCATGAATGACACATGTGTGGGAAACTAACATGAGACTCGTGGTACATATAATTCCCTCTGAATCCTGATGAATGGAGTGATCCAGCTCTGCTCTTCACCACTAATTTCCACCCCCAGACCATTGCACTGCAGATGGTGGAATCCCTTGTGCCAAGCCAAATCCAGCCACCAGCAGAGCCTCTCACCCCTGCTTTCCATCACCTCCTGCTCGAAACAGCGTGTGCCTTGTGACTTTCCATTATTCTTCCATCTGATTAAACATTCACAAAATCTCCCCTCCACTTGGTGCAGGGCTCCCTACCCAGTTTGCACTACCAGGTATGAATTCATTCATTTAGTGAGAGCTCAAGTGGGAACACAGTCAAGACCACGGCAGAGGGCAGGGACTGCACAACCAAGTCCAGGACAAGCAATTTCTGAGCAGACGTGTCTTTCTTTGAGAGTCAGCCTCGAGTTAGGATGGGGCATTTGATGTGGTCTCTGAATTTCCTACATATTTATGACTCTACACACGAGGAAAGTTGTCAGCTCAGACAGGAGATGAGAACAGTTTGCCGCTCGCTCCCCGTTGAACAAAGGCGCCAGGTGGCTGGCAGAGACGCTGGATTACTTCATTAGCAGCAAGCAGAGCAGAAGGCTGGCTGTGAACAAGCAGGGCTGAAGGAAGCCAAGCAGATGAAGCTGCGGGATGGAGCCTCTCCAAGTGCTGATAGGAGAAGGGAAGATGGGCCAAGCTGGTGAGAAAACCCTGGCAGCCCTTCCAGGCACTCACAGAGCCCTCAAACACTCCTTTCTTACATCTGTGAAACCATCTCCTGTCGAGACACATGCTCAGCCTCAGCCTCTGTGCTATTTTTCAAAGCAGGGCTGCTGTCCACAGGACAGTGATTGCAGCAGCTCCCCCGGGAGCCAGAAAGCACTCAGACATATGGCTCTGCTCCTGCACATCTGCTGGGACTCTGCTGCCTCCCTGCTCACACGAGATGCCCAGCAGAGATGGAGACAGTGGGTGCAGTTCATGGGTACCTATGGCTTTGGAGGGAATGGCTTCACTCTCCTGGTTTTTGGACCATCTCTCCTAATTCCATCAGATTATGGTGTTAGTGAGGGTAGGAGAGGCAATAAGCTAATGCATCAGCCTTTCAGGCTGGGGGGGATTTGCTATCCTCCTTTGCCTTGTCTCACAGAGATGCAGCCTGGTTGACATGGATATGGGGAGCCAGCCCTGAGACTGTGGAGCTGGGAAGCAAGGAGCTGCTCCTGGGTGGTGGAATTAATTAATTAATGTGTCCCTCCATTTAAAAAAGGCACACAAAAATATCAGGCTTCTGGGGCACTTGGAAATTCTGTTGTCAAGATTGCCAACAGGTAATAAAAAGCGTGTGGCTTGCTGTCAGCCAAGGACATCGGGGAAATGAGAGAATAACTCCAATTTTAACTGAAGAGGGGCTCAGATAAAGGATCATCAAGCTCTCTGACAGGGCATGCTGCCCCTCAAGGTGCTGTAAATAGCCACCAGCCAGTGATAGCAATTACTGGAACCTTTTCCCTTCCTTCTTGGTGGGGATTCAGAGAGCCCTGGCAGCACGAGTGACATTGTGCATTGTTACTAACAGCACTGGAAATTCAAACACAGACCTCAGGGCCTCACTTGTGCTGAGCACAAGCTCTTCCAAAGCAATTGCAACCCCTGTGAGCTCCAGGGGAAATCCAGAAGCTGAGCTTATTCCATGATTTCTCCTATTTTACCTCAAGTAGGATTGCAGCAGGCAAGGTGTGGGAGGCAGGTTGGGTTTCTCCCTCCCTGTCTGCCCAGCTAAGCAGAGATCTTGTCTGATCCCCCTGCCCATTCCTCTGCTGTGCCCACCCTTCAGAGCTGGCATTGCAGAAAGGGTAATCCTCTTTGGTGCCTTTAACTTTGATTAAAAGGTCACCTTTCAAACTCTGCTGAGAGGGGTCCAGTGGTCCTTTCTGCTGTTGTCAAAAACCAAATTAATCATCAAGTCACAACTGGGAAATTCAGCATCTCTCAGCAACGATGGTAGTTAATCACCATTTCAGTTTAAGGGACTCTCTGGTTCACCCACGACAGAAGCACTGAGGGAGAAGAAAAACCTGAGGAGCTGTGAATGGGAATCTTAATACAACATTACTGTCAAGTGAATGAAGCCTTGAGGACAGGTTAACAGGCTTAAAATACGAATAGAAAAAGATGGAATAAGAGGAAAGCTACATCTTCATGGCAGTCAGGTTCTGCTGGATTGAACTGGGATGCTCAAAAGGAGGGAGGACTGGGAATATTCTTGCATTACCATCCATGTAATGGTGGTTTTGGGCATGTCACTTTGGAAGCCATTCTCTATTTAAATGTTCAAGGCCCAGGTGAGCTGGCTTTGAGTGTGATCACAGCGTGGTCAGCACATCCTTCACCAAAAACACTCTGTCACATTTCTCCTGCCCATGTGCCACCAGCTCAGGCTCTCATCCATCAAGCCAAGCCCAGCAGGTGAGCAGGGACCTTTCCCAGCTCCCTGGGGGACGATGGAGAGCAGAGAAACCCACAGCCTGTGCTCAGCAGGAATGCCACAGGAAGAGCAGCACTGCTAGCGGATATGGCAAAGTGAGTAGCTAAAGCCACAGGGACCATTTCATAATGCCTCTGGAAATGTGGAGCTGCTCGCCAGTTTTCCCTCACTGCTATTTCACAACGCCGGCTGATTAAATTTTGCTGTCTGGTATTGAGTCTAAATAACAATGAATAACTTATGAGGAGCTCTTCTAATGAGGCACACGCCGTTCCTGCGATTCACTCAGCGCTGGGATTATTGCTCACCAGACCCAGGGGAGCCAGCCAGGTCTCCTGCCAATTTTCCATAAATCCGGATAGCAGTTGGCCAGTGTGTGTAGCTGCCACCCCTGTGCCACCCACAGCTGGCTCCCAGATATCTCAGGCTGTGGATTGGGACCTCAGCCTTTCCTCCCACATCTCGTCATGGCTAGCTCAGGAAATGAGTTGACCAGTGGAGAATACAAAACCAAAATCCCACCAGGCACCCTGGAAGCATTCAGCCTGTCCCACCAGCTCTTTCTTCTTATCCAGCTCTTGTCAGGTTTTTCTTTTCTGCTGGAGGCAAGTCTCCAGCAGAATGAAGTGCTGGACAAAATAATTTAAAATATTTTGAGTGCTGCAGTGGGTTTTAGCTCTTCCAGCCTCCATTCCTAGTGGAGTGAGACAGCAACTCTGCCCAAAAATGGTGCAAAATGTCTATTTGCTTTACCTAGCTGAGGCAGCAGGAACTCCACCACCTGCTCAGCCCTGGCCAGGCGTGATGCTTAAACCAATTCACTTCCATACAAACCACGTAGATGTTTCACAAAGGCAGCTCTGAATTCCCCAGGCTGAAAAGCACTTAAGCAGCAGCTTTTGTGCAGCTTTAGCTCTGATGATCCACGATCAGACGGGTGGAGCAAAGTGCCTGTCTCTCCTCCAGACTGGGAGGCAGCGATTTCTCAGCCCAAGTGCTGTGAGTGCATCCGAAATGCATGAGGAGCTGTTTAAGCACCAGTTGCCAGAGCCTGCCAAACAAGAAATAGATTTGCCTTATACATTCGAGTGAATTTTTATTTTTGTCAATCTTGCCACTCTTGTAACATGTCCCCCTGTGAAATGTGTTGAGCTGAGATAACCAGGCATAATGCATCCGCGGGGATTTGCAGTGGCAACAAAACAATCTTGATATTCACGATGAAAAATGTCAAGTGGTTTTATAGTATCAAATGATGATGGTTTTTACATTCTGTCTGCGGAGAGTAAGCTGTAGAAAAAGCTAGACTGTGCGAATTTATGTACTTGTGTGTGTATTTGCAACTGCTGATCAGATCAAGGAAGCAATGTGGAATCTCAAACAAGCCTCATTGTTTTCCCTACACACCCCAGGACTTCTTTTCTTTCTGTGGTTTCTTTCCCCTTCTAATTACAGTGATGCTATTACCCAAATTAGCAGCTGAGAGCACAGCACACAGAAAACCTTTCCAGGACCAGGTGTGATGGCAGTGAGACAAATGCCACTGAGCCCTGGCAAGATGCTGCCCCAGCCAGGAGGAGAAAACAGACTGGATTTGGGGAGTCCCCTCTGCTCCCTGCAGCTACAGGATCCCCTAAATATATGATTCTTTGTTTATTTAGTCTTTATGGACCACTGCCTAATTGCAGCTTAAAGTTCAGAGCACCTATGAAGAGCCCACGACTGGGGAAGGCAGTGGGAGGAAGGTTTGCCCTCCAAAGAGGATTAATTAGGAGAAAAGCAGCTGGTGAACATTTGGATAAATAAGAACTTAAGGGTATAAATGAGTAAGAATGAGATAAGAACGTTTCTCTCTCAGCTCCTGGTTCCACCATGTGGTTTTGCTATCTGGCATCTTCTCCAGCAGGGATAGTGCTTCAAAAACCTGAGTTAGTGAGATGAATCCTATTTTCCAAACATGTGCTGCTGGCTGGGAGGTCGGATTTGTGTTAGCTCTGTCTCTCTCAAGTGAACTTCTACAATGTCAAGTAAAACTTAGTGCTGAGAAGGTGTGTGCAGAGATTTCAGCTTAGGAGAGAGCCAGAGATGGAGCTGAGCACCAAGACCCTGCAGGGGCTGAAGACACCTGGATTGCTCAGGTGCTGAGCAAGAAGATCCACCCCTCCTTGGGTTTTAATTCAGACCTAAAGCTCCTAAACTTAAGTGATTGCACCAAAGTTTGCATGATCTTTTTGTCTGAATTCAAAACTTACCCTGTCAAGGCTTGGCAGAACTTGGGTCTGGTACAGAGTTTTAACTCAATCTACCTGGTCTTGTTATATTGAGTCAAAATTTAGCTTTTTTTATCTTTTCCAAGCTACTTTCCAATCTGGGTTGGTTTAATGTCATTACCCAGGTATGTAAGGTCTAATTGGGCAGCAGGACAGCAGGAGGATGCAGCTCTGGGCTCTGTGCATTGTCAGGAGGCTGCCCAGGGTGAATTTCCTCACTGACACCCAGAGCTGCACAGCCTCACTTCATGCCTGTGTGAGAGAAGGGAAAAAGCTCCAGGCAGGGAGGTGGGGAATGCTGAGGAGCAGAGAGAGGGAAGGGAAGCCCCTCACATTACACTTGTCAGACAAAAGGTTAGCAGGAATGATCTCTCCCTGGTGCCTTCTTCACCACCTGCTTCCAGTGACACCCTTCAATAGCAAAGGACAGGTTTCCACTCTTTCCACACCTGTTTAAGAGTTTTAATTACATCAAGGCACACCAAGAGGAGCCTAAATCAAAACACTTGGCACTGGGGAGGTTAAATGTTGCTCTTTTCAAACTACACATTGTTTTTGGTTTTATTTCTATAAACAGAATATTACGGAAGCAAATGTGGCAACGCACAGTGAGGCTTCCTCCTTAATCCACCTCAGCATTTGCCTGCTCTCGGTTGGTTTCTGCAGTAATCACATTTCCTTTATCTTTAATTCATAAGCTGATCTTTCATTTAAAGAGTTCCTTTCTTCCTCCAGCCCTTTGCATGCATATTCCTGCCCACAGCTCTTGCAATACACAAGATAACCTAATGCCAGAGGCAAAGCGAGGTGAATTTTTTCCAGCGCAAAATTTCCGAAGGAGGCTGACATTTGAGGAAGGATTCAGGTGCCTCAACATATGTCATGTGCTGCTTTGGAACCCCCCATGGTAGCTGAGGCATCCCCAGAAGGGCTGGCAGACGTGACAGGAAACCTCTGGGATGTCACATCCTCGTGGGGACCGCGGTCCCCAAGGCTGGCTTAATAGAGCAGACAGAAAATCAGTGTCACAGCAATTATTCCTGATGTTGAGAAAATCCAGGGGAGGATGGAAACCTCCTGTCTGACTTATTGCGTTCAGGGATTTTGGGGAGATGAGGGTGAGAGCTTTTAGCCTTTGCACTGTGCCTGGTTGTCCCCATTTTGGGCTCCAAGGGGACCCAGGGGAGCTGGCCCTGCAGCCCTGGGGGATAGAAAATGCTCAGATCTGCTTTTAATCTTCTGACAGGATTTGTATAAGAATTCTACGAAATCTGGTAACTAAAGCTCTCAAGAGGTAGAGGATTTGCTGTGATCCTGGGTGGAATAAGCTAAGATGTTATTTCTTTAAAAACCTAATCTGGCATCAGTGTGGGTAAAACCCCCCAAATCCACAGAAGCCCTATTTTAGGCTGAAAACATGCAAAAATAATTGTTCTTTAAAATAACTGGACTCCAGGTATGGGGATGGGTGTTTTTTTTCTGAGCTCCAGAGACATTTAGGGAGTTTATTTTAATAAATTTGGAATCACTCTCTCACAGACTGACTTGTGGCTATGGAGAGGTGGCAGGAGGGGATATGGATGGGAGAGACCCCCAGGGCAGGGTGTGAAGGGAGGTTAATAAATCACCTCCCAAAGCTGCTGCCCATCTCTCCCATCTCCTACTGCCCTAACAGCACTTATCCAGGTAGGAAAATATTCCTGGGTCTGGGTTCACTGAGCTCTGTCCCTTTGGAAATGGGAAGCCAGAAAAATGCGAGAATAAACCTTAATAACCTGCAGCTGCCTCCTGGCACAGGGCAGCGTTTGTGAAGGGATCTTCCCTGAACGTCTTGAGCCTGCAGATGCTTTGTCCTGCTGAAATGAGAAGTGTGGGCGATGCCAGGCAGGCGTTGGAGAGGAAATGAGCAACGTGAAAGGAAAATAATCAACAAATGCCAACCTAAATTAGCAGCAGCAGCAGCCTGGGAAGTGGGTCCATCGAGCAGTTTATCTGTGAGTCAGATCACAACGTGCCCAGCTCATTCCCACCGCTTCCCCCAAGAGCCCACGGACACAAAAATAATTCTGTAAATACAATTATTTTACTTCTTGGAGGTACCTTTTTCTCCCCTGAAGTAAACAGAAATAAAACTCCACAACGACTCCATAGGAAGTGAGCATGAAACTCAATTCAGTTGCATTAATCTGCTTTGCAATTTTATTTCATTTTTTAATGTGCATTCCTGAAGAATAAACCCATTTTTCCCAGCTGGAGAGGGGCTGTCCTTGGGCAGAAGCTGCAGCACACACAGCCTGTGCTGCTCCTTTGTCACTGTCCTGGTGTGACCCAGATTCGCAGGGGATTTGTCACCACTCTGGGGAATGAGACCAAACACAGCCAGGGAAGGCAAAGCCCACTCCACATTTCAGGAGGTTTTGTATCACTGGCCTCACTCTGGGCTTTTATTTCCCCTGCCTGGGATCAGATGGATCATGTGTGATTTGAAAACTGTTTTCTGCTGCTGGGGAAAACTGGGCTAGGTAAATACAACTGAGAAAAAATACTTGGGAAACAGTTTTCCCTCCGGGAAAAAGGGCAAAGCAGTCCAAAATCAAGGCCCTTGGTAAGTTCCCTAAAAAATCTGGAGCTCTTAATATTCTTATAACTTCTTTTATCCCTCTGGAAGGGCAAGGAAAAGAGAAAATACAACCAGAATTTGCATTTTGTTACTTGCAAAAGGAATAATTTGATGATGGAAATTTAGTTCTATTTCTACACTCATACCAGCTGCTGCAGCCAGGAAAATCAATCTGGTCAGTGTGTGTCTGACAAGAGATATCAATCATCTCACATTTATCCTTTTAGGGATAGAAAATTCCTGGTATAAGCAAAAACTAATATAGAGATATTTATGAAACTGAAGGAAAAAATAAAGGAAAAAAAAAAGAAAGAAGACCTGCAAAACGAAAATTGAGAGGTCTGATTCATTGTGATGGATCGAGTTGTGCAGTTCCAGGTTTTCGGCTTGCTGAAGTCCCAATTAATATTTCTTTTTCGATCCAGAATGTAAAATCTTGTTGTTATGTTTTGGGATAGGGAAAAAAAAAAAAGATGTTATTGTTCTGAGATTGAAAAAAAAAATTAAAAATCTTTCTCCCTTTCACTGTTAATGAGGCACAAAAGACAACAAACCTGCCTTGTGCAAAACCCTCTATACTTGGGGCTTTTCCCCTGCCTCCTCCCTTTCCCCTCATCACTAATAGTCCTGTAAAAATGCAAAGTACTTCACAGAGGCAGAAAGGAGATGTTGCCTCCGAGATAACACAACACATTCGCAACTTCAGGCAAAGCGGCATTCGCGGCTCCCAAACTCCGCTAATGAGAGCAACCTCGCGCTTCGCGGGAATGCTAATCAATTAGGCACACCGAGTATTAATGATGTTCTTTTGCCTAATTAGATTAGCAAAACACGAGCACAGCCACTTGGGTTTTTCCCCTGCAGCTCTCCCGGCTGAGCTCCCAGGGAACAGCACCCATCTGGCTCCGGGATGCTCCGGAGGGAGGTGATTCCCCAGGAGCAGGGAGCAGCTGGGTGAGCACAGCCCCTGTGCCCACCCTGGGGAGGGATGAAGGAAGGTTTATAGCTCTCCCTACAGTTTTTACATCTCTGAGGCTGAAGGCTGAGGTTTAGGCAGCTCTCAGGCTGCTCTGGGCTGCAGCAGGGAGCTCCAGCTCGGAGCCTCAGCACCCACTGAGCTGGTGGTTGTTGTTCCAGAGGAGCTCAGATGTTCTCCTGTGTTCACAGGATTCACAAGGAATCTAAAACCCACCTGGGCATTCCCGTGAGCCACTCCATGTGGAGCTACTGGGATCTCCAGGATGGCAAAATAACAGAGCTATGGAAAAATGAGAGGAGCCTTATCTCCCAGAGAAGAGCATCATAAGATTCAGAGCAAGACAAGAAGCAGATAAGGTGCCAGAAACACTCACAAGTCCACCGACCTACAGAGAGTGAGATCCCTGAAAAACACTGATAAACTGAGCCTCCATCAATTTTCCTCCTGGTTATCTGATTTATGCAGGAGTAGGTGACACTGCTCAGGGCCCAGCTCCCAGCACAGAGAAAATGAAAGACACTGCAATGCCTTAATGAGGGAATATTCTTAGAGCAGATCCAAACGAAGCATTGAAAAGATTGCACATGTGATCTTCCCAGATTGCTGGCAGGGAAAAGAAGGTACGAAGATATTTTTAAAGGAAGATAAAACACACCTCAGAAGGACCCAGACTGAGTTTCTTTAGCAGCTTGGGCTGTTTCTCAGGAGAAGCACAGGGAGCAACAAGTTTTCAAGAAGTAAATTAGATGGACAACTCCCAACACATTCTGTCTGACATTTAAAAGCACAGATCCATCCTTTTTTTTTTTTTTGTGCATCAAGCTCGACCCTACTGATTTTTTTTTTCTTCCTAGAGAAAAACAAAAAATAGTTTCTGCATCTCCCAAGACAAATCCACTGCCAATCCATCCTTAGGAAAGAAGACATGCAAAGACAACAAGTACTTTACTTTTTCTATTAAAAATGCTTTCATAGCTACTCTTTAGGTGATAACTAAGCAGTTGGAAATGGCACAGGGTGCCCAGAGAAGCTGTGGCTGCCACATCCCTGGAAATGTTCAAGATCAGGCTGGATGGAGCTTGGAGCAACCTGGGATAGTGGAAATTGTCCTTTCCCATGGCAGGGGATGGGAATGAGATGATCTTTGAGGTCACTTCAAACCCAAACCATTCCATGGTTCCGAGGTTCTATGAACTACTGGGCAGATTTTGTTTGCAATGCCACAGAAGCTCGGGTATCTCATGATTTGTCATGTGGAAGGCTTTATTTGTGATTTTATCAACTTTCAGAGCATTGCTCCACTTGGAACAGATTTTGTATTTTTTTAAAACCAAAAAGCCAGAATAGTAAGAGCTCACATTTTTCTTATGAGTTTGAAGCAGGGCACATTAGTATGTTGAACACTCATGTCTGGAGCTACAGTTTCTATAGTTACTCGTGCATCAGTGTTTCACTGAACTCCTGCAATATTCATTTTACAGCAGCTCTGCTTCCCCCTTACTAGAAGGAGAGGTTTTTAAGAGAATTTGTGGTGGATTCATCCCACTGTGTGCACTTTTTGGAGGCTTCTCAGGACTCTCTTAACTGATGATAGAGTGTTACTTAGTAATGAAGCAGGTGAGATGTAACACAACTGAAAATTTAATGTGAGATTCATTTTTCCATGTTTCTAGGAAATTGGATGGTGGGTCACTGGCTGGAGAAGACATGCAGCACCTCATTAGAAGGAGCAGAATGCTCTCATTTCCATCTTCTAAAATTGCTGCTTGCAGGTCAACATGAAAACTTGAAGGAAGACAAGAAAATTCTCACATTTATTCTGTTCCAGAGGAAATTATTTTGGAGACAGAAGATGCCAGCACATTCTGCTTCTTCAAATTCCCTGGAACTGTGTGATGGAAACACAGTTCTGCTCCCACAGCAGAGCCACAGCCACCCCTCACACCTCCTGCCCACCCCCACATTTGCTGGGTTGGTAAAACACATTTCCCTTAACCTACCAATCCTCTTTTTTTCTGTTTTATTTTAAAGCAAGACAAATTGTTATGACCCTGACCCAGAGCCCACTGGGCTCAATATAACGTTTTTCATGGAGTTCACCTGAGGTTTTTTCCTGTGCTCCAAACCAAACATCCTTTGTAACTTCAGGAGAACACAGGCAGGCTTTTCTCAGAGTGAGGTGAAAGGGTCAGGCTACTAGCAACCCCAGTTATAAAGAAAGAAAATCAAAATATAAAGAGAAAAACTGCCCTTTGAGTGACAGCTCAGAGCCCTCCATCCCTGCTTGGGAAGGGAATACTTCAAATGAGAAATTACCAACATTTGTAGAAAAAATGCAGCTGCTCTGTTTGAACCCTCACCTGTTGCACAGTTTTCTCCTTATAAATTTTGTATTTTCCCTAGAAAAATGTATCACTAGATACTTAAATTTTACTTCTGGACCTTATTTGGATCTCGTATTTGTGGTTTTGCTGTTGCAGAGCTGGAATCCAGAGCACCAATTTGATTTCTGTCCTTTCCACGAAGCACCAGGAGCCCTCTGTCACCGCAGAGGTGCTGGACATGCCATCGTCTCCATTGCCATCTAGTGGCATCTTCCCCAGTGCCACCTGGCCCTGCACAAAACCCTGGACCTCAGCTACAAACAGGGGCTGAGCCTTGGAAAAAAGGGGGTTCTTGATTTTGCTGAAATCAAATCACACCAACTACGTTTTGTTTGTTTGTTTGGTGTTTCTTTTTCCTTCCTGTATTATATGGAACTAAGTCTAACTTAGTGGATTGTCAGTATTTTCTCCCATTCCTGTCTCTGGCACTAAGGCAGGAGGGATGCAGGGATGGGGCAGGGGAAGCCAAAGGATGCAGCTACTGGGGAAAAGGGAAATCGAGGCTTTTCTGCATATCTAGGTGTAGGAAACACCACAGCAGCTGAAGGGTAGGAAGCTCTGCAGAGCCATCTGTGTGCCACTCAGAGCTTTTATTTACTGGCATTTTAAAACCACCAGGAAGCTTCCAAACAAACTCCTCAGCACAGAAAAACGGCTCATTGACTGCCTGGGATGTTGCCCACAATAAATAACATCCAGTTCCTCCTGCCTGCCCTCCCTCTGGGCTCTCATTTGTTTCACTTCCCAGCAGCATCTCCTCAACACCAACCTCGGTTTGTTTGCCTTCTCTGACAGGGAGAATCGCCCTGAGCAAACCACAGGTGGCACAGAACTTTTGACCTTATTTACCCAGTGCAGGGCTGGCAGGAACTCCGTGCCTTTAACAAAGTCAGCCTGGGGATGAAGAAGGGAAATGAAGATTCTTCTTCCTCAGCAACTACAAACCTCATTTTCCCCTCAAAAGCAGCAATCCTGTGTCTCAGGAGGAGAGGGCAAGGCAGCAGCAGACACCAACCCATGGGGCTTTGATGCCACCTTGATGCCACCTGATGCCACCTGAAGCTCCTGTAGCCATGAGGAGCTTCATTAACACCACGAATTAAACACAAACCTGAGTTCCAGCTCTCCTCCTTGGAGACCCCATGATGACCTTGCAGCAAATGGCACCATGGACACATCCCTGCCAAGAACTGCAGCTGGGCAAGGGTGGCAACTGATGAAAAAACACACACACGAGTACCTGTGAAATAGTGGTTATATTTCTATGCTTTTACAGCAATATAATACTTCATATCAGACTGGGAAACATATTTCCAAATATTTTAAGTTACCTGTACACCTAAACAGCCTGTTTATGCAACAGGAATGCCACGTTGCTGCTCACTAAAATCCTTGACTTACCAGTCCCACAGCAACATCATAAATGCCCAAAATCCCACGAGCTTTTGCTTAGCTCTGGAAACAACACACTCAGATAAAGCTCATCTTATAAACACTAAAATTGCATGGCAATATCCATATCCATATATATATATATATTAAGAAAAACTTCTACCTTTCATAAATACATCATACATAAAATATGCTCCCAAAATACATTCATGCATTTCCTAAGATCCCTGCTTGAACCCAAAGTGTCTAAGCTGGGAAGGGCAGGGCTGAGATTCAGGCTTGTGTTTGAGGGTGGCTCCAAATCCAGGTGGAGGTGCTGGGATGGTGTTGGGGTTAACTCCTGCCACAGTGGGTCTAATCCTGCAAAAACAGGGCTCTCCTTCACACTGTGTCCCATCAAAGCTGCACCAGCAGCCAAAAGCCACCATCCACCTCATCCTTACCACTTTTAGTCTTCCCAGCAGTTACTAGACATAGAAATGGAATCAGGGAATGGTTTGGGTTGGGAGGGACCTTAAAGATCATTTTGTTTCAAGCCCCTGCTGTGGGCAGAGCCACCTTCAGCTAGAGCAGGTTGCTCAAAACCCCATCCAACCTGGCCCTGAGCACTTCCAGGGATGGGGCAGGGGATGCACAGTCTGTCCCAGCACTCGACAGGGGATGGGAAACAGGAGCTTTGGAAGCAGGAAAGTCACCCTGTGGCTCTGGTGGAAGAGGATCTGTGAATGGAAGAAGCTGCTTTCCTCCACTGACCTGAAAATCAACCACATTCCCAGCACCACCATCCCTGTCAGCTTCACCCCCACTCTGAGAGTCAGTCCTTTGCTCATGAAGGAAGCAAATGCCCATCCTGTGTCCACTTGTGAAAGCATAAATACACAAAATATACAAAAACATGGACAAAGTCATTCTGAGTTGGAGCTGGCACAAAGCAAGCTCCAGTTTTGCAGCTCAGTGGTGGTGCAGCTCCTGTCCCCTGTGGTTATCCAATGCAGAATTCCAGGGGCTGCTCACAGCCTCCCCTGGAGATGGACCTGGATCATGTGGCTGTGCAAACAGACCAAGCACTACCCTGGCCTGATCTGCACTGAGAGGGCAGCCAGACTCACACATGCCCAAATCCCACTTCTGCCCCTTGCAAGAGCACATTCAAACGTCATTTTGGGAATGCAGCCCTCTCTGCTTGCAAGCAGGCCAGCTCCAAGCCAGCATCTCCTTTCCACAAGGCAATCATATCCCTCAGGCTACTGCTCTAGAGACAAACTAAATTCATTCCATTTACCATTTTCCATTTACCCAAACCCCCTGTCTTTACACAACCAAAGAGAAGCATTGCATAGATCTGTACCTCACGTCTTCCCACGCCCAGCAAACAGCAAGAAGTTCAAGTTTTGCACAGTACATTACAAAAGGCATCACTTTTAAACAACACAAATTAAAAAAAAATGAAGTGTCACCACGGTGTAAACCCTGCAATGAGTGAGGCAGTGAGTGTACAGTGCCTGGCAGCTCTGGGGATGGCTGCCTGTAGTGTGCTGATGGATTTGCTAATCAAAACTCCTCTCCCAGTAAGAGGAACTTGCATAATGAGAGGAGCTGCTCGTGAACAGAGTGATTCTGTGTGGCACAGGAAGGAGGAGGACACTGCCAGGGCTGTCTGCTTTGCATGCAGCAGTTCAAGGGCCAGCTGACCCCTTTGCAATGCAGACTGCAGGACAGCACTGCTCCTCCCAGGCTCGGGAAGTCCCAACAGAAGTTTTGCTACAGTTGGCTTTACAATTGAGATATTCAATACAGATCCTCTGGTGGTTTAAACCCCCCCATGCTCCATTGGAGTTACCAGTGTTTATTTCCACGAGTGGAGAACGTGGTCCTGGCTTGTCACAGACACAGAATAAAGCTAGGGTAGCCCTTTCTTTAAATAAAATTAAATAACTGCATGTGGCACCAGCGCACGACTTGAAATGTGCTTCTGCCATTGAGAAAACAGCAAAGCACACCAGCGGTTAATTAAATTATTTATCTTCAACTAAAAAAAGAAAAATTTTAAAAATATTACTGCTGATTAAAAAACCCCCTTGGGAGACTGCATAACGTCTTCTCATCATATTTCTGAGGCTGAGAAAGTCACTTGCACGTGGACAGCACTATATATCCTCTTCAGCTGGCAGTGAAGGCTTGTGCTCCTGGAGGTCACTGGTCCCATTTTCGGATGCATCCGAGCTGCCTGGAGCTGACTCTGGAGGTGGAGGTTTGTAGAGTAAACAGGCGATTACAAAGAAGGTTGTCCCGAGCACCTGCAGCCATGGAGACACCCTGTTACTCTCTGCTCTGCCCCAAAACCTGTCCCACATCTGCAGTGGGATTTGCTGACCAAGCTTTGGGGAGGAGGGGATGTTGGCCAGCCTGGGAAGCAGAACCACAAAGGATAAATGTCTGGATTTAGCCAGCCCCATAGCAATGGGAATTTGGAAAAGCTCAGCCCCACACACCCACCTGGAGCACAGTGCTGCATGAGCAAACACTGCCTCAGCCTTTTGCTGGAAGGCTTTTGAAAACCTCTTTATCACACCAACTGCTAAACACTACTATCTAGGGCAAGTGCTTGTTTGGGAGCAGTTAAAATGATGGTTTTCTGCTAATAAATAAAACCCACAGCTCTAAGCTCTCTTATTTTCTAGCAGTGACTGGGGAATGGTTATTTACAGCCTGCTCACAATGCCATCCCTCACTCTCACTAACACACTGCACTTATATATTTTACTCCATTTCTAACAAAAATCACTTTGGTTACTGTGGGAAGGAGGTATTTCATACGGTGCAATAGAAGCTGTAAGCCTAGAAAATAATGGGAATTTAACAGAATGATGGTGTCTGGAGCACCATTACCTGATGAGAAGCAAACGGGGCTTTTGCCTTCCCTGAAAAATTTCTGGTGTGAAAATTTAATTTAGTCTGGGGGTGGGCCAGATCAGAGCAATCCAATTTTACAGAATTCTTTCCGAGAGCCAAACATGATGTCCTAAAGACCTGGCTGCTTCATCAGGGAGTGGAGTGAAGCAGCAGCATCACCTTGTAGACCAGTCCAGCGACGAGGGTGTATCGACTCATGGCTGAGTTCTGGTAAACATAGCAAGAGCCCTGCTCCCCACACTGGTCCTGCCAGAGCAGGCAGGATTTGTCAATCATGGATCCAAAGGCAATGGGGCCAGGGATGCCTCCTGTGGGAAGAGAGAGGGTACCTTCAGTTTGGGCAGCACAGCAGCTCTTGCAGAAATGCACCAAGTTCTGCTGGTACCACAATTAGAAAACTAATCTTGCAGCATTCAGAGCCACAAGATATCAAAAAATATGCTGAATTTTACGATCTGAGCAGGTCTTTTGGCCATCGTGACCTACGTGTGGCACAAGAGCCAAAAGACACCCACAGAACCTTCAACACCTCTGCTCCTGTTCCTTAAAATAAGGACACATTGCCAGGACATTGAACCTCTGTCACCTGTGATGTGTTACAGAACCCTCAATTTGGTTTGCAGATCTCATGCAAAGGGAATTAGGTTTTCCTGGAGGACAGCAAACAAAAGAAAGCATCCTCCTTTCAGCAGTGTGTGCCCTATTCCCTTCTTTTCCAAGCCAGTGAGTTTCATTCTTAGGTGACATCTAGGCACATGACTCAAAAAACCACCAGACCATTCTGGGGTGAAAATTCCCTCTGCTCCATACCTAATGTTCGTACCACAATCCACTGGATCCCAAGTGCAAAGGACCTCTGTCTGTCAGAGACACACCTGGGGAAAAAAAAAAAAAGGGTTTTGTTTGAAAATGCTGCCAGGCTGCACCTCCCTGCCTCCCAACTCCAAATCCTCGAGTCCAGCACACCTGGGACCTCACTCCCTCTGGAGATTCAGGATCAGCCCAGTGCAATGTCCCCCTGTCATTGCTGTAAAGGTGTGTATCCTGTATTTACAGAGGATGAAGCTTCCAATGCTGAAATTTGCTTTCCCAGCTAGACTGGGATGGGAGTTAGTCCTGATGTCTCCAGGCTGTCACTAACTAGGTGGTTCCCATCACACCTTTTCCATGCTTGATCCAGCAGGATAAAGCAGAGAGGAGGATTTTGAGGCTCCTTGCAGAGCTGTCAAAGGACAAGAGCCCTCCCATGCTTACCTGAGAGTGGCAGTCAGGGCAGGAATGCTGCTCAGGAAGGTGAAGAGGATGACCACAAACATGAAGCACAGGAGCAAAGGCTTTCTGGCACAGGAGGAGGTGCATTTCCCTGCCTCTGCACCGCCAGGACCAGGCAGGAGGGCTTCATTAACACAGCCACACTCCTGATAGACCTGGGAAAGAAAGGCTGGTGGGGGCTCTGCTGAGGAGAGCATGGTGACAGTCAAAGATTGAAAAACAAGAAATTCAGGGAGGGCAGAAAGCAGCTGGTTACACTCCCAGAATGAAGCGGAAATCAAGCTGCATTCTTGACACACCTCTGTTTCCAAACAAGTTCATTAAGAGAAATTAACTCTGCCAGGCAGCCTTTGAATCCTAAACATCACCTCTACCCTTCCTGAGCTTTTGCCTGGCTGTGTGAGCAACACACTGGAAGGATGAGGAGGTGCATCATGCTCATTCAAGACCCAAAAGGAGTACAAGGACAGGAATCAGGTGCTTACCAAGCTCCCTGCCTGCCTGGGTGATTTTCCATGGATTTCAGCACAGCTTGACCCAGAATGAGGCAAAGATGATTGGATACAATGAGAGAAGCAAAGCAGGGTGACCTCAGGGTACCTTGTGCCTTCATCCCACGTGGTACCTGAGAGCATCCGTCCTGCCCTGGCTGATTTTACCCTGATTTGCAGCAAAGCTCAACCCTTCTGCAGAGCCAGCCTGATCACTCCAAAGAACTGCCACCACCTCGTTCATCCACAGTGCTTTCAGACCTACCTTCTTGCCACTCCTGAGGTCTTCAGACACCTTTTTGCAGCCAGCATGGCAGGGGGAGTAATACATGATGCCATCAGTGCCACAGACAGGGCTGTAGGTCTCCTGCAAGCAGCCACACTGGGCATTGCAGGCTGCAGTCAGGTTGAGGTGCCCACCTGGCAAAGCACTGAGGGAAACACAGGAGCAGTCAGGGAGCAGCACCTGACAGGAGGAAATGGGGAGAGGAAGGGACAGTGGGAGTTGTGATGGATCCCCAAGGAGCACAAAGCCAGGCTTGGAAAGGGTTTCATCCCCCCCAAATTTTAACTGTGTCTTTTTCCCACAGCTACAATGGGAATTTAAGTGACCAGCTCTTAGGGTGACACTTCCATTTGGAGAGGAAATTCCCACTTTTGGTCCAGTTTATCCCACTGGATAGAGATGGGAGGCACTACAAAGGCAACTGAGGAGTGGAATATCTCACATTCTGGTGCTGCTGAACATCCCTCCCTTACCAACCTGAGTGTCTCTTGCACAAACTCCATCCAGCTGCAAAACTCAGGACATCCATTTTCCTAGTCTCACCCTCAATATCTGCCTGTAGGACTGACTAAACATCAACTTTCATGCCCAAAACATCACACATGACTGCCACCAGCAGCACAGTGTGTTTGGAGTTATCCTCCTATTCCAAGCAGGGCCCTGCAGGACAGACAGACAGACAGACAAACAGGGTGGTTGTTGTTACCTTCCATCATACATCTGGGTTACTCCTGCCATGGGCATGTTAGGGCAGTGGATAAAAAAAATGAATATAGCCAGCAGACTGGACACTGTGCAAAGCAAACACAACTTGATGATTCCTGAACAGCGCAGTTTGAATTTATTCACGAGGAATCCTCCCAGGAATGTGCCTCCCCCTCCGGCTGGCACGACCAGATAACCTGAAAAAGAAGGGGGGAAAAACCCCACAAATGAGTTTAGAAATGTCAGCAAGGAGTTTTCAAGTTTGAATACATTAATTGCAGCGTGGTTTGCATATAAACAACCCCTTGTTTTCTGTTTGGCTTCTGGGTGGGAGTTCAGTGGATGGTGCTATAGTTTAGTCAGTGTGTTTCCTGGTAATTCACCAGGAGGAACTACAATTATTTTGCCTTCCTCTAGAGGGTAACAGATGGCTACAAAAGTGACACATTTCCTCCTGATGTCAGTAGATGCAGCTCTGGAAATGCACTGGGTGTAGGTGTGCTGATAGGAAATGATCCTCTCCAACAGCTGAAGAGGCTAACCAGTCCATAAATAAACTGTAAAGCATTTGTCTCCACTCTAAATGAGCTAAAAGTGCTCTTCTGTTTGTTGGGAAAATGGGAAAACATTGCAAAAACATGGTTTCCTTACCAAAAAAGGTGGCAGCTTCAGAGGCACTTAAACTAAACTGAGACTCCAGGAATTTGGGTCCAAATGTGGACATCCCAGCAATCAGGGTTGCTTCAGTTGCTCCTGCCAAGCAGAGGAAGATGAAGGTGGGGTTCTTCAGAAGCAGCAGCACTGATCTGGGAATGACAAAAATACTGGAATTGAATCACTGTGCCACATTTTGATTTCAGGTCTATCCTTGAGTCAGAAGGATCACATGTAAGATGAGGCTGCATCCCATCATCCTGCAACTAATTGAAACAAAAAACACCAAAAGGGAGCTAACTGGGGTTTGAAAGAGCTTTTCCAGTCAGTGACAAAAAGAGTGTAGTGTGTGATATAATTCACACTACTAAGGGCACCCATGATTTCCATATGGATGATTTCAGCAGCAATTTTCCAACATTTAGGGTCAGGCTGAGTATTTCCTCCTCCTAACTGGGGCAATACTGAAAGGACATTACTCCTCACCAAATCTCAATCATTTCAAGGTTTTATTAGTCCCTGCTGGCAGATATCTTGGGACTCCTGACTCAGCCAAGAGCAAAGTTGTGCTACATCCTCACCTACACACATTACTCGTGCACCCA
The DNA here is from genome assembly GCF_008360975.1 of Lichenostomus cassidix. NCBI lineage: Eukaryota > Metazoa > Chordata > Aves > Passeriformes > Meliphagidae > Lichenostomus > Lichenostomus cassidix. The sequence goes on along the minus strand of NC_139500.1, from coordinate 5,130,208 downwards.
CACTCTCAGAACAATAACAACCTCTGATAACCATGGATGTTTTGTAACTCAGGGGAAATACCAAGCAAGCCTTTCTATATGGAAGAAACATCTCCAAGACACCTGAAAAGCAGAAAGCTAATCTTTCTGCCACAATCTAAGCACAGGTTTACTCGAAGCTTAACGGATAAATTGAGTAACTACATTTTATTTTGACCCGCTGGGATTTAGTAGAGAACTGCAGATATGCCTGCAAAATTGCCATGTGTCATTTATATGCAGATCCAGCACCAATTCCATCTCTGAGAAGCAGAAAGGCCCTCAGGCACAGGGAATGGTCTCAATTATCTCTCACTATCTCGGATATTGGGCTAAGAGGACTGACACTGCCTTGCAGGGGATGTTTTGTAAGCAGCTTCACATTCTGCCCCATGACTTTCCCCAAGCCAAGTCCAGCCCATTGCCATGGGTTATCCCATTCCTGGGATGCACACAAATCCTGCAACAGGGATGCTCAGGGAGGCTCACAGAGCAGAAAGGCACAGTCACCACCTCCTGCTCTGGCAGAAATGTGAGATCAGAGAAAACCTGCCACAGTGCAAGCGAGCGAGAGACGTGCTGAGGCTCAGATTTGTGCAGCTTCACTCACATGAAGCAGAGAATTTCATCACATCAAAAGAACAAAGAAGCTGAAAGACAGAAATACCACACATTCCTACACTTTGATTACTGGGGGCTTTACACTGCCTAGCTCTTGGGATTAGTTTAATGTACTATTTTATTTTCCAGATCTTTTCGACTGTGGCTTATTTGGAAGCATGAAGCCTTATCTTTAAATGAAACCACACTTGTAGACCTTGTGGCTGAGGCAGAAAATGGACAGTGCCTTCACCTTTTTACAGAGAATTGCTCCCTGGCACTACTGTGACTTTGTGCCCTTTTCCCAAAGGTTACAGGCTGGACTTGCAATTAGGAAAATGCAAAGGAACTCCTTTCAGCACTAAGGATAAGGATTTAGTCACTTAATTTAATTTGTCTGAAGGCAGAAGATGTAGTTGTGAGGAGTTGTGGCACATAAAACCTTACCAAAGTCAACACAGACCTTTTCATCGCATCAGTAGGACTTTAAACACACCCAGAAATCACCTAACTCTTGAACAGCCCTGGTAGTGCTCAGTTCTTGAGGCCAAAGGGATTTCAGGAGGCCCAGCAGTGCACAGAGAAGAATCTCACCACCTAAAAATGCTGACCCTCCACCTGCTGAGATCAGGGCTTGCCAGGCCAGTGAGGGATACTCACAAATTCCACCCTGCAGCTTGCTGGGAGAAAGCTTCCTCTCCTGGTACAGCTCTACATGTCCTTCCTCTACTCTGAGAGTAGAGTCCCTCTACTGTGACAGGAGGGTTTATTCCAAGACAGCAGAACCAGAGAAAGAGAAAATGCCACTTTATCAGGCCTTTTCAACCCAAGAGTTAAAACAGAAGTCTCTCCAGGGCAGAGGATTAAGCTGTATGGGCTGCATTCCTGCAAGCTCCTGCTCTTAGGCAGCACTGTGAGTACAGCAATTCATTAACCTCACTTTGAAGGGACCCGATAACATGGAACAGTATTTTATTTCTTCATGCAGCATTTCTGCTTATCTTTGTGAGACTGTTACTGTCTGTACTGAGAGAAAATGGGTGGCACAGGATCCCTGACAGCCCCAAAAGGAACAGAGAGTGTCCTTTGGCCTCACCCTCCAGCCTGCTCCACGTGTCCCCAGGAGCTGCCTGCACAGATGTTATCTCCTCTTTCATGCAAGCTTCCAGAAGAGCAAGCCTTGAAGGCACTTCCCTTTCAGTAATCAAAACCAGGGACCACAAAAGCCTGTTGGGTTTTTGCTTTCACATGAAAGCTACACCAAGATCTGGACTGGTCTGAATTGTCTGATAGAAGTTCCCACCTTTGGGTATTTGTTATTCAGGAACAAGGTGTGACAGAAGATAGAGAAGAGAAGGAGAATTGTCTCTGTTCCCACTGCAAGACAGCAGAAACAGTGGGAGCTTTGTTCCAGACGAGCAAGAAAAGCATCAGCCACTGAATTTCATCCCTCTCTGCTGCCCCGTTTGTGTTGGTTTTAGCCACAACCTTATCGTTATTTAAATGCAGGTTTTGAATTCAATTTCCGTGCTGAGAACAAGCCATGACCTCGGAAAATGGCACCCAGTCAAGAATGCCATTTAATAACAGCACTGAAATCTGTTCAATGTAATATTCTTCATAAAACTGTCTTAACCCCTGGTAAACTTCCTACAAAGTCTCCAGGAATTGCAGAGCAGTGTGAGCTGCTGTGTTGACACAACACAGCTCAACTGGTGCTGAAAATTCCCGTCCTGAGCACCTGCTTGCATCCTCCTCTGCCAGCACAACAAAGACCACAACTAAAGCTAAGAAGTAATTGCTGGCAGCAGCCTGGGGTTTAGCAACACTGTTTGCCTTTGCAGGGAGCAGCTGTCACACATGGATAAGATCCCCTCCCTGAAAACGGTCCTGGGAGAAATTTAAAAAAAAAAAAAAGGAAGATGCCCTTATTGACTGCAAGCTCCAAAAGGAATCAATACCCAGGTATTTCAACACCCAGAGCCTCCACACCAGCTAACCCCAAGCAGTATATAAAGCAGCACCTCTCCCCCTGCCCTGCATTTAAATACAGCTCAACACAATGAAAAATACATAAAATGTTTCAAAAATCTGTAACAAAAATCTGTGGTTAAAAGACCTCATTTTACTTTGGCCATTGCTTTGTTCCCAACACAGAGCTGAGCAGCAGCTCAGGATTTAGCAAGTTGCTGTGTCACTGCCTTGCTGGAGAGATAAGAAGTAGTAACACATAAAAGGTGGCTGGAAGACAAAAAAAAAAAAAAAAAAAGGAGGAAACTAAGAATAAAAGTGAAAGGGAACTGAAAGTTAGTGCGGTATATCTTGTTCCCCGGATTTGGAACGGAGCTGCGAGAATCAGAGGGCCTGTTTCATCTCGTTTCTCATTAAAAATGACAAAACAGGGATCTAACACAAGTAAAAACAGAGGAAAGGAGAAAAGCCCCAAGGGGCTGGGGAGGAGGAGCCGTCGGAAAACATGCAATTGGGCCAGGTGAGGCCAGGCAGAAGCAGACAGGCAGAAATAATGCTGCTGGGGAGAGGGAGTGAGCTGGCAGTGCCTGGGCATCTCCCATCACCTAAACTTGGCACCAAGCCACTCTCGGCGAAACTCAGCGTGTGGCACAGGACTGCAGGTGCACACTGAGAACTGTGCTGCTGAAAACCCAGATGGCACCAGCCACTTGTCCCCTGCTCCCCATGTGATCCCCAGCAGCAGTTCTAGCTCAGGCTCTTTGCCAAGGGCTCCCAGACCCTGATGGGACCTTTGACACCTCCTCTTCAAGGAAGTGCAATTGCTTGAAGATGGGCAAAACCTTTGAGCTGGCAGGGCTGGAAGGAAGCTCAGCTTGGGCTCATTACTCTCTCCCCTCTGCAGAGAGCTCCCTAACCTCTATGGGTTTGTTTTCTCACCGGGGCAGATCTTTCACTGTTTTCCCAAAGTCAGGATCCGACGCTTTTTTGTGGCTCCCATCCTTGAGCTGGTGAGCCTCTGACACTCTCATCACGATGTAGCGCTGCGATCCTGGAAACGAGAGGCAAAAATCCTGGGATTGAGGAGCCTGTCAGACATGGGATTTGGGTGCTGCTGAAGCAGTGGGAATGCTATGTTGCAGGGGGAAATGCAATGTGACACCAACAGCTGCAAGGGAGAAGCATAACAGAGGCAGATGGAAAGCCAAGGGGGTGAAATCCATTTAGGGATTACAGCTTAAACACGGGAAGCTCTTCCTTTACTCCCAAGCCCCCGGCTACACATGTGCATGAGGATGTAGCCCCAAGGCAAGTGGGAACCTGGCAGTCCCAGCCCCAATTCTCAAGCCATGGTGGGGCTCTGTACCTGGGAGGCGCTGGGGGTAGCCCAGGATGGGGATGGAGATGAGCAGGGAGGCAGCCCCAGCCCCGAGGAAGCCGATCCACCACGCCCCGACCCACAGCGTGTTCTCTGGGGCGATGTCGATCCTGCAAGAAGAGAGACCAGAAGGACACAAGGGAGAGAGGTGGTGGTTGGGGATGGAATGGGGTAGCTCTGGGTGCCTCTTGGTGAGGCTGGCAGGGGTCAGGGGGACACAGGGTGGGTGACAGCAAAGGAAATGGAGTGATCTGATAGGGATGCCACAGCACACTTACTCTCCCTCTGCCTTACCAGAGCACCTCACTTAACAAGCCCAGGAAATCACACCATTTAATTCTCATTTAATCTCAGGCTTGCACATTCGGTTCACCCCTTTTCAATTGTACGTTGAGGGTTGCCAAGATCCTTGTTCCACCCCAAAAGCACCCTTTTCAAGAAAACTGGTGGAAATAACCCATTTCTTCCCCTGGAAACCCGTTCCCCCTTTTTAATCCGTTCATCTGGTCTAGTAAAAGGTGTCCCTGCCTATAGCAGAAGGGTTGGAATTAGATGATCATTAAGGTTCTTTCCAACCCAAGCCATTCTATGATTCTATGATCTGCCAATGATCCTGTAAGGAAACAAGAATAAATCACAACTACTACAAAGCAAGGAGGGACTAAGCATCCTGGTGGGATGACTGAGAGGGTGAGCAGCACTGCTGGGAGCATGGCCTCATCAGGGAACTCATTCAAAAAATTCACCTGCTGCTCACAGCCTCGTTAGCACGGGCAGTGCAGCGTGAGGAAGGATTTAAACTGACAGGTTTGTCAGCAATTTTCCTCCAGCAGCAGCAGTAATGCAAGCCACCCTTCCAGCCTCTCCCACCCTGCAGACACACCACCCAACACCCCAGGCACACTTCCACCCAGCCACCAGCTCATTGCTCCAGATCATTGTTGTTATTTTTTTTCTACCCCAAAGGAAACACAGAGCAGAAAGGGAAAGGAACAAGATTTTTTTTTAACGACTTACTCTCTGCCAATTTCAGTATAAATATTTAGAAACATTCCTCCTACCAGATAACCCGCTGCAGGCCCAAGGATTGCAGCAGTGTAGAAAACAGCTGAAAGGGAAAACAAGTCGTGTTAGACAACAGCAGCACGTCAACCAGGGATCCCCAGCCTGGTTCCCTCCTGGATGCAGGATGCTCAGCCTCTGGTTGCCTCACACCCTTCCCCCTAAGCCACCGAGACACAAATCCAGATCCAACAAGTCTTCCTCTCATGCTTCTGTTCCGGGGAAGCTTTTGCATGCAACATGGGAAGTTTTATAGTATGGGGCAGGCAGAATTAGCTCAGTAGAAAACCACATTTAGCAGACATTCAGCTGATCCCACATCCTGACTGCTACAGCAAAGAGCAGCATTCTCTCCCCACTGACAACACGAAATGTCTACACTGAACACAGCACCACTGGCACTTATTTCAGTTTGCTGTTTAAACCACGACACATGGAAAGATCATCAACTTGCTGATGATTTCCTTGTGATCTCCTTCCCACACTTCACAGCCTTCTGATACAGCGTGGGCAGACTGGTATGTTTGAAATTGCTAGAAGATCACCCTTTTGGCACTTTCACCGAATAGAACTAAGCATTTGGCAGCTGCTGAGTGACCAGTGATACAGAGGAGTGAGCTGAGCCTCTTCTCTTGGCTCTGCTTTGCACCAGCAGTAGCTGAGTGGTTCAGTGACCATCCCTGCTGTGCTGAGGCCTAAAGGGGTGATGATCTAAAGATTTAGATTAAATATAAACGATGGTGGTAGAACACTGGCACAGGCTGCCCAAACTGGTGGTGGATGTTCCATCCCACAAAATATTCAAGGTCAGATTGGACAGGGCTCAGATCAGCTCTACCTGATCAAGTGGAAGGTGTCCCTTCTCACTGGACTAGATGACCTTCAAAGGTCCTTTTGCACCCAAATCACGCTGTGATTCTGTGCCCCCGCTGCATGGAAGGGGTATGGCCCCATGGCTGTCTGCCACAGATGCTAATGCCATGTGGGCTGGCCCCACGCCAGAGCCAGAGGCACTCCCCAACGACATGGCATGAGCTGTGGGAGGAAAAACACCCAACCGAGCTCACAGTTTTCCTCCTGGTAAATAATCAAAACACCCCTTGCCACCACATCCACATCCCACTGATTTCCACCTCGCCCCTCATTGGCACAAAAGATGATGAGGGACCCTTGAGCAGTGCTGGGAGAGCTGCTCCCAGGGTTGGCTGGCCAAGGCAGAGGGACCATTTTCCCTCCCTCCAATCCCCCTGCTCAAGGGTCAGAGCTTTCCCTCCAGCCCCACTCACCAATGTACACAGGAGAATAGTTGGTCTTGACGTTTTCATCCAAGTAGGTGACGCCGAGCGTGTAGAGCGGCGTGGCTCCCATCCCGTGCAGGAACTGCCCCAGCATGAACACAAACCTGTAGCCAGACAGGCTGGAGGCAGCCTGGGAGCAGGGCAGGCTCTGGTTGCCCCCGCAGACGCCCACCTCGGCCGCCGAGCGCGCCTCGTACCGACCCGTGGTGAAGTGGGGCAGGGCGAAGAGCAGCGAGCCCAAACCCATGACCAGCACCCCCCAGCCCAGCCAGCGGGGCTTGTGGCCATTGCCCCCAAAGTAGCTGACGAAGGTGAGGCAGACGCAGGCGGCGATGTCGTAGGAGCTGGCGATCAGCCCGCTCTGGTAGCTGCGCAGGTCGAAGCGGCGCTCGATGGAGGTGATGACGGTGTTGATGAAGCCGTTCACCGTCATGCCCTGCAGGAAGGAGGCCACGCAGAGGAAGAACAAGACCCCTTTGGATGTGTTGCAGAGCTGCAAGCAGCCTGGGGTGAATCCTCCCCAGCCGCAGGCCAGTTCCTCCCCGTCGGCAGACACATATTTAATCCCTTCTTCCAACGGCGTCTCCTCCTCTGCCGGGGTGCTGGAGCAGAGGGGTTCAGCACAGGAGTCTGAGGGGCTGGGAACCCCTGAGGATGTGATGCCATTGCTCAGGGAGGTGCTGCAGCCATCCCTCCCACTCGTGGCCCCGAAGGTCCGGCTGGACTCGCTGGGATGAGGGGATGGGCAGGAGAAGTCGAGGGTCTGAGTGAAGCAAAAGCCATTTTCTCTGGTGGAGTTCTGGGGCATTGCCATGAACGGGAATGCAGAGTCCAGGGGCAGATGGAGGTGGGCTGGTGGCCAGGGTGGCTTTGTGGGGCAGCGAGGACCAGCCTGTCCAGGAGATGTGATTTTCAGCACTTACTTCAGTAGGGAGACGGTGCAGGTCTGAGCCAAGACCATTCTGATCTGTGCAAAGAGAATTCGTACACACCTTTATATAAAACCACACTCAAACCCCTCAAATACTCTTTTTTTTTTTTTTTTTTCTTCTTTTTATTTAAGTAAGTTTAAGCATTTCACTGTGCAGTTCACCTGGTCTCATGCCCTCCACCATGGGATGTGTGGGAACCTCAGGTGTCAGGACATCATTACCATTACAGAAAAGAATAAATCATTCAAGAGCATTAAAAGAAAATCACCTCTAAGGCAATCTCCCCACCAGCTGAAGCCCCCGTTATCCCTCCTCTGATAAAGACCTGGTTAGACCCCCACAAGCTCCATTTCTCTCCTTCCCCCTGCAGAGAGCAGCCCACACAGCTACAAGTTTCCCACTGCTGGTCTCTCTTTCACACTCTGCCAATAACAGCTTATAATTATCCTGAAAAGTTTCCACAGTCAGATTGATTTTATTCCAAGCCCTCAGATCTGTTTACAACTATTCAGTAAAATCCTTTCTATAACTAATTAGACTACATGCCATTTCAGAGCAGGCTGGAGGGCAGAGGCAGCTGACTCTAACCTGATTACCGATGCAGACTGCCTTCTTTCACCCTGTTCCTGTGCATTGCAGCACCTGACCGTGCCAGCAACCAAGAGAATTTTTCCTTAAATGCCTTGGCTGAACTACAAATGATGAAAATAATAAGGTTCTCTCTTGAATACTGGACTTCAATATGCAACAAATGCTAGGCGAGAGCTGTTTTATTAGAGAGCGTTTTCAAAGCATCCTCAATAATTTTGCCAATATCTGTTCGAGAGGATCCCATAAAAATGTTCCCCAAGATGACAGCCTCATCAGCATGGAAGAGAGAAAAGGGCATTTTTTTTCCCTGATAAAAAGAACTATGTATAGCTGGCTGCAACCTGGGAATATTGCAGCCTCTGAAGACTTTAATACTTACCTGTGAAAGACTTTAATACTTATCTGTGTGCTGCTGGGGAAAAAAAAGTATTGAAAATTGCTAAGTAGATGTGGTTCTCTGAGCCAGCAGGTCTTGCAGGCACTGGGGCAGGAGGACTTGGCAGAAGGTCATGCTCAGAGCAGCACCAACGTGATGCTCCCACCCCAGAAGGGCAGAAGACAGACCACGATTGCTACCAAATCCTAAACATCCAAGCCAGTAGCGCTACAACAGGTCCGGTCCTTAAAATAGGTTAAAACAAATGAGGTTCCACTTTCACTTGCAAGTAATTTTATCTTAATTACCCTGTCTGGGGAGCAGAGTCGTTGTAGAAGAGACGCAGGCGGGGAGGCAGGGAGGCGCGGCGGCCAAAGGACGCACAGCCAGCAGTCTGCGGTTCTCCAGAGGTTTATTGTGAGGCGCATCGGGGAAGGTCCGGGGAAGGAGAGATGGGGTGGAGAAACGGGGACGGGCGCGGGGTCTGGAGCTCCGGAGGCTGCAAGCTGTTGGCGGCAGTTGGTCTCAAAAGGACCTGAGCACCCACCGGCATGAGGTTTTAAGGGGAGGGAGAGAGGGAGTGGTTTGGCATGCAGGCCAACCGGGAAAGCCATAGGGAAGAGGGACAGGGGTATCAACCAATGATTACAAACAAGGGGAAGATACACAATTCAAACCAACCAATGCTGTACAACTTAAGAGGGGAACAGTCTAGAAGCAACCTATATATGGGAAAGGGGCGGGGGAGGCATCTGGGCCAATGATCTTCTCAGCAGGTGCATACATTGCCGCAGGGGCTCATGGGCTGATCTTCTTGTCACCATGACTGAGACAGCATAGGCTGTCCCTGCCCACACGGCCGGCCCTCTGGCTGGCAACTTGGAAGCATAAACCTCCACACATCCTCCTTCTTTATTAATTAAAGGGTGGAAAAGGTACACTTGAACATTTTACTCTGAGATCTAGTGATGTTTCCTGAACTAATTCCTATTTCAAGGTCCAGATTCCAGCAGGGATTTGATGACAGAGCAGGGCAGGTGAGCCTGGCAGCCAGCAGGGCACTGCTTTGCATCTCCACACTGGATACCTCCAGGTAACTCCTACCCAAGCTGGCTAAGTACAGACCAGGTAACTTTGATGTGTAAAGTGTAAATGCAAGAACTGACTGCAGGGGTTGAAATTTTGCTGCAGAGACAGACTGTTGTAACGTGTTGGCACAAAAAAATGATGCCTTGGTGCAGGGCTCTATTTTCGCCACTTTTTTTGCCTCTCCAGTGTTCTTATGACTCGTGGAGCTCTAAATCTGTTTCTCATCTTTGGATGCAATATTGGAAGCCATAAATAAGCCTGCTTTAGCACTCTGTTAAAGTCAGGAGTGATTATTAGGCGCTGAATCAGGCTCTCAGGGGCGGAATGGCTCATGCTCATGTAAATCAAACGCCTCCTGCACAGCAGCCAGGGCTGCAGCTGCACCCTCCTCCTATCAAACTGCTATCAGACTCATGTCTGATGTTACACACTTCACTGCACTTGCGAAGAAGGTTTCTTGGCTGGGGATTGATTTTGCTCTCACTGATTCCAGCAGATAGAAAAAGCACATCTCTGTTATTATCTGATGCAAGCAGGAGCTGTGAGCTCCCAAACTGGCCCAGCTTCACCCTGGAGGAAACACTCCTTACCAGCACTGGAATCTCTACTTTAATACTTCATGAATTTATATTGATATTTTGATATTTCATGAGACAGGAGAGAGATCAGAGCTCTCCATCAAAGGCTTCATTTCCTTGGTGGCAGCAGCCTGGACCACCAGACCCAGTGACCACATCATCCCCCCTGAACTTCAGCCACCCTTAGTGTGAGTTAACAGCAAACAGGGTGAAACATTTCCAAATAACCAACCAGCCTTTCCTCCAAGCAGCAGATGCTTCCCCCACCCAGAAGGTATCTCAGCCCCAACCCCACCTCCTGGATGTGTCCCCATGGACCTGGGCTAATGCCTAGGTGCTGTGGGCAAGGAGCCCACTCCAGCTCCATGCTGTTCCCTGAGCTGTTTGGCATCTCTTGAAGTATTTATAAACTGCCTGTGACACATTCACTGTGGCTATCAGCTTTCACAGGAGCCATATGCCACTTCAGAGGACAAAATATAATCTTCAGAGAAAAAAAAAACCCCAAGCAACTTCATGCACTTCCTAATCATTCATATTCTTCTGAGCCATCCATTTTTGCCTCCCATTCATCTCTGTTTTTAATGACTCAGCTGGTGATTTCTTGCTTACACTGAATCAGTCCCAATGCTATTATCTCTCTGCCATAGATTTCCTCTTTTTGCTGCAAGATTTCTATTTTTTTCCCCACTGTACAGCTGGTTCCAGAGTGCCAACATTATCGAGTCAACACAGCAGAAGTAGCAAGGCAATGAAAGCATATGATTTGTATTTCCTGATGAAATCTGTAAAGACTCCCCCCCCACATAATATTTACCATTAAATCAATAGTAAAACTTACAAGCTTTTCATCAGGTGATCATTTAAAAAGTCACAGGACCAATTAAAAACATTTTGTATTTCTGCCAAGGACTGCAATGAGATTAATGTTGCAAATTAACTCATAACTGACATGCAAAATAATCCCATTTGCTGAAACATGCCCAATAATAGTTAATCTTCCCTTTCACATTACGGTTTTTGACTTTTATATGGTATTACTGTGGCAAATAACATCTATTCATAACTTTTGCTTTCCATAGCTGAGCACAGCTTATGAGTAGACTTAATATTTTTTTCAATTCTATTGCATACATGGAGATATCTCCTAAGGGACGGTGATAGGGGATTAAAAATGATCAGGAAGTGTACTGCAAACAGGGGAGGAGCAGCCCCAGGCAATGCTTGGTGGCTGTGATGAGGTCTCCTTCATTTTCCCCTGGGTCTCCTTTATTTTTATTTTCCTCCATGTGTGAGTGAGCCTGGCCTTACTGAACATGCACTTAGAATCTGGGAAAGTCCACATCCAAGCACCAAGCTCCTGTTACTGCAGAAAGGGACAAATTCATCCGGGTTTGTGCATTTAACTTCTCTTGGTAACACACACTGAATTCTCCTTGGAGAGTTTGGCTGCAGAGGATTAGCAGCACTACTTCTGTCGTGGCTGATAAACACCATCTGGATCAAGTGTAATCCACTGGCTGCTTCAGGAGCAGGGAAGCCTCCCAGAAGTGAGATAAATCCATGTCCCAGTCCTGTGGACAGGGCTTGTCCTTAGGGCACTGGTTCAGTTCAAGGGAGATAAAAGCAAGCATGGGATGAGTGAGTTGTTCCTGTGTAACACTGAACTGCTTTCCTGGCAGCTGAGGAACTTCACCCAGATCACACCAAGTGTGAATCTCACATTTTTTAGTCCATTTTTAAAGAGCATCCCTTTGGCTCAGCCATACAGAGGATGCTGCTGTTGTGGGATCGGCACCAGGACCAGGCTGGAGCTTTTGGAAAGCAATTCCTGTGGGAACAGCACGGTCCTGAAAACATGGAAGAGTTTCAGGAATGAGAAACACACCCAGAGAGCAGCCAGCTGACCGTGCACCCAACGCTGTGCTCACCATCAGTGCTACAGGGACAGCCAGAGGATGAGGGAGGAAGCTCCTAGGAATGAATGGGGGGCAATAGAAATATCCTGACCCACCCCTCATGCTTTTACATTAGTCCTGCTGGAGCCTGAAGCATGCAAGAGAGCAGCAGAAACTGGCTTTGAATTATCACATGAGCAAGGACATATTTATAATTAAACAAATTCCAAATAGCAGAGCTTAGCACTCACCAACCCCTTTGTATGTTTTCCAAGTGCTTTCCATTCGCTGGAAAATTACTGCAATAATATGCAAGAAATCAGGAAGGTGGCTTGGATAATTTTCAATTAGCTGCTTGAAAATGCTTTGAAGATAAATCTACCCAGATTTTCTGAGTCTATTTACTTGTTCCAGCTTATCTGTGCAAATACAATTGGCTGCAGCTGCCTCAGACCATCTTTAAAAACTTGCAATGTACAGAGCAGATTTAACCTGGACACTGCATTTTGCCATAGCAAAGATTAACCAGACAAAAGGCTCTTTTATGCTATAATTCCTAACTCTCCCTCCCTAATGTCACTCTTGCTTTAATGTCCTTTTCCTACCCATACATTTGACCAGTGTTGGGAAGGTTTCCACGCTGGCACAGCACTGAGCTCTCCATCACTGTCACTGCCTGTGGAGCTGGGTGTTTCCAGGTACACCACCAGCATTTTCCCAACATCTAGCCCTGCATGGGGTTATTTTCCATCATTTGGATTCCTACAACCCATTTAGGAATGGTCAGTACTCAGGACATTGTTTCTGCTGTCAGCTCTTCCCAAGGATTACCACTTAGCTCCTACAGCTGTCCCTTCTTTGTTTCCAGGCAGAAGATGCAGACTCAGGCAAACCCTTTATGATGTAAGAAATTAAACAAAATGAGCAAAACCCAAATAAAGGGTGTGAGACACATGATTCTCTGGTGCTTCTAAAGATAGAAGCACTAAAAATGCAGGAAGTGCAACATCCTGGGTTACACAACACGTTCAGAATAGATGCATTTGAATGTTGACATCTACCATAATTTACAGGAACTTACTCCTTTTAATACTCATGGTTTCATCAGTATGAAGGTGGAAACAAAAGGAAAAACCAGATGGGATAGTACCAGGAAACTACTTACAACTTCACTTTTTCCTGAGACACAATTGCCTTCCACACCCCTTCTGTGCACTAAGGGGACTTTCTGGGGTAAATCATGTACCCCAAGGTCATTTTGCTCTCAGCCCTGTGTTGGGGGGGCTGGATGCCCACCCATTCATGTCCAACCAGACAACACAGAGCTCAAAGGAGCACTTTAGACGAGCTAAAATCATCACAGGAAAAGAAACTTGGTGGTCACCAGCATCCCCTAGAGCACTCACCTCTAGCAGTGAGCACAGGACATGAGACGGGCAGCTGGGAGCATGACAGACACACAGGAAGGATTCAGCTGAGGGAAGGCTATTTTCCTCACAAATCCACTTTTTTTTTCCCCCTGATCAGCAAGTAACAGCTTCCCCAAACAGCCCTGGGAGCACAAGCTCACCGGTGCACACCGCTTAGCCCAGATCTTGTTTAACATCCAGTGATGCTCCCTAATCCTCTTAGGTATTAGTCTTGAGATTCCTGCCAAGCAGGGGAGCAGCAGAGCCTCCCAGACAGCACTTGAATGAACCCACTGCTTGAAATGTGCAATACTTCAAACTGCAGTAGAACTCCAGCTGCTCTGCTTTGGTTAACCTCAGATTAGCACCTTGGAGGTCACTGCAGCCTGCAAAGTGCACAGTTAAATCACCTCCATTTCTGTGCCTCAGGTGACTCCCTGGGAAGCTGTTCTGCACTAGGATTGCAATTTTTTGTCTCGTAATGGCTTGTTTAAAGCTAAGTACCTAATGTGAGTTAGACTTGCCTATTGTGTCTCTGTTGACCACTGCAAGGAGAGCATTACATTCAGGTCACCTACAGGACTCAAGTCACAGAATCACACAGTGGTTTGGGTTGGAAGGGACCTCAGAGACCATCCAGTTCCTGTCCATAGGCAGGGACACCTTCCACCATCCCAGGTTGCTCCAAGCCCTGTCCAACCTGGCTTTGAACACTTCCAGGGATGGGACATCCATAGCTTTTCTGGGCAACCTGTGCCAGGGCCTCACCACTCCTCACAGGGAACAATTTCTTCCTAATATCTAACCTAAAACTACTTTCTTTCAGTTTTAAGCCATTCCCACCTGTCCTATCACTCCATGCCCTTGTAAAAAAGTCCCTTTCCAGTTTCCTTTAGGCACTGGAAGGAGCTCTATAATATCCCTGGAGCTGTATTTTCTCCAGGCTGAACAACCCCAGCTCTCAGAGCTTGCATTCCCAGCAGGGCTGCTCCAGCCCTCAGCCCTCTCTTCCCTGTCTCCACAATGACTATTTTGTGTTGCTCAATCACCCATTATTTCAGATATGATCTGGAGAAGGAACAGGTACATAATCACATTTCTGTTGGATCAGCCAAGCATATTACGGTGAGCTTATTCTGGCCTCATGTTGGCTACCACAACAGAAGCAATATTTGATCTAGCGCAAAGCCAGATGGTGCAAAATTAACCCATTCAGCACAAATCTGATGTGGCACAGGGAATTTGGTCCACCTCAGTGCTCAGACTCACACGGCTGTAGGACATGGCATTTGCAACCTCTAAATTTCTGGATACCAAGTACTTCCCATCCTCCCTCCAAAGATGAGCTAAAAAACCATCATACTTCATTTTATGTCATCTCTTTGGATAAACAGAATGTCAGCTTGCAGATGATTTCAATTTGCTCATGCAATAGCCTAGATCTTGACAGGCTGTGGTATATTGGGGGATTTCTTTGAAGGGGGCAGATCCCTATTTGTGCAATTGAGAGGAAATGATGAACACTTTTCAAAGGGATGACTTCTCTTCATCCTCTGACTCAAAATCCCAACCACAACCAAAAATTAGAACAGCTATTAGATGAAGGGTAGGAACCCAGGCTCAAAGGGGAAATGGGGCAGAGCATGAGATCAGGATTGCTGACCACAGCCAGCAAGGATAGGCAAGAAGAAGCCAACCTGAACTGATGCTTTCATTAGAAGCCCAAGATACATGCTAAGGGCAGCTCCTTGTGCTGAAAGTTCCAACAGAGTCTACAGCAACATCTCACCTAGAAAGCACTGAAAATCTCAAGTACAGCCACAAAGCACAAGAGATTGCAAATGGGCAAGGTGAATCCTGGCTGTGCTGTCCGTGGCTTCTCCCATGGCTGGATGCCCCTAAATAAAAAAATAAATAAAAATACCCCCTGATCAGAAAGACTCCACTGTCTCCTTTGAGAGCTGCTGGTAGAAAAATGCTGATCCACATCCTCCAGCATTAAGAGGCCTCTCTGAGAACCCCAGCTCAGTATGAAACAGCAATTCCACACACACACATCAATACCCACACTAAGGGGCAGAGAAAGAGGTGTTCAGAGGTGATGCACAGTCCCTGCAAGCACCACAGGACCCTCTTGCAGGCTGGCACATCCTTCATCTGACAGGGCTCAACCAAGTCAGCAATTCATTCCAACTGCCAGCCAGCAAATTGGTGCCAAATGGTGTTTCTTCCTGAGATAAAGGAATAAACAGGCACATCATGCTCCCACTGTCAACCCAAAACATCTGCTGGGATTCAGAGGGGTTTGCTGCCCATGCACGATGGGGAGACACATTCTACCTCATCCCCTCCTGTTTCTCACCCATCAGGAATCACAGCCCAGGGCAGCAGCTGCTGCAGGATGGATTTCCTGGGAAATCTGGAAGTTCCCTCCAAGGGATTCCCATTTCCACACAGCAGCATGGTGTGGTTTCCATTTCTGGCTCAGGAACTTTTCTACTTTCCTTGGCAAGGACCTGCTCACATCCCACAGTCCCCACACCACGAGAAGTGGACACAGCAGAATCATCCTGTTCTTGGCCATCAGCTCGAAGGAGGTCACTGAGCACTGAGTTTAAGTGTTCCTTGAGAAATGATGGTCCTGATCCTGCAGCTGCTGCTTACCCTTGGTGGTGTTTGTTCACACAAGGCTCTCATCCAAGCAGGGCTCTGAGGATTGCTCAAAGAAAGCAGAAGGGAATTCAGGGGAACAAAAATTGGCTGGTTTGTGGTGGTAGGCAAGGAAGTCTTTTTATTGCCTCTTGGAAAAAGGTAGTATTTCAAATGTTAAATTAGAGACAGGTAATCAGTGTATCACAGCCTGGTTACCTACTTTCCACTCCTTTTAATTCAGTTTCTCTGAATTAAACTCTTTTCAAGGTTTTCTGCCAAATAAGAGGAGAATATGCAACACTAAAGGGATCCCAGGTTAGTCAGGGTTACATGGGGACTCCAGAAAAGGCTGATTCTGCTCTAACCAAGCCCCACATCTGCTCAAAGATCTGAATCCTCAGCGACTGAATTCACTCCAGCAACCCAAGGAGACCTAAAGTAGCTTTAAAAGCACTGCAAGGAAATCCTTTTTTTTTTTCCTGGGAATTCTTATGCTAACATAAAGCTCCACAGCATCTGCCCTGGGCAAACCCTTCCACCAAGACAAGGCAGAGCAGCTTCATCATCACTGCTCTGACTGGCAGCCAAGGGGCTGAGGGTCTGTTTCCTGTGGGGCTTTTACAGCAAAAGAATATTGAATTAAATGTTCAAATCTGATTTATTTGGAGTACGGCAAGCTAAAAGGATTGATGCAGTTTTTCAAGGAGAGGCTATGAGAGAAAAAAAAATCTAAAAGAGCCCAAGTCCTTCAGATATTTCGGGGACTTTTTATTTCTGTGTCATGGGTTGCTACCATTTATCAAAACTCTAGAATCTAAAGATATTTTTTTTTATCTCTTAATGCCATCTAGAAAAATAAACTCCTGTCATAGAGCATATCCAAATCACTTGAATTCACAAATATGAAGCTATAAAAATGATAAAAAGCACTTTATCTTGGATTTTTTTCAGCCAGAACATTACAAAGTCAAAATATTTTTTAGGACAAAAAGTGTTTGATCTTGCTTTCTGAACATGAAAAAAAAAATTCCCAAACTTCCCTCAAACAACCAGCCACAGTTAAACAAAGCTTGTCAGCAATTCATTTTTTTTTCTTGGAGCAACCAAGCAAAGCTTTGGGAATTCCAGTGACTGAAGATTATCGATGCCATACAGCAATATGCCATTAACAACAGCAATTAAATTCAGTTTTAGTGTAACTATACATATGTCAGAGAAATAGCACAAGAGAAGAAAGGAGACTTCACTGCTCCAGGAATTTCAAGAGCTGCTGGGAAGGCTCAGCACTTTGCTGAACGTGGTGAACCAGAATAAACTGAGTATTTCCCAGTGCTAACACATGCACATTGCTCAAGCTCATTTACAATCTAGAGGTGGAATGACATTATTTTTGGCAGCAGCAACATTGCAGAACCCAAGGTTTAGGGGTACTTCTGCCTGAAGAGAGATTTAAGGTTAGAACAACACTGCTCTGCTAATACTAAACACTCCATGCCTCATCACATGCTCTCCACTGTACCAGTGAGAGGTCTGACATAAAATCCACCAAACTTAGTGGCCCTCTCTGAGTACTTGTCTACAACCACTCATCCCATCTACTGCAGCAGGATGGATGCTTCTGTCTGGGATTCATAAACCAGATGAAGTCTTTGACCTCTCTCAGAGCATTTCCCCCAAACGTGCGTGCAGAAAGCCTTTGTTCTCAAACCCCGCCGCTCAGCATCCTCACTCGCACGCCACCAGGTCACTCCAGGCCAAGATGGAACAAAACTAATTCTGTCTAGCAATAAATCACTTTTGAAAAGGGGAAGGAGAGTGGCTGGAGGAGAGGAGATCCCACAGCTAGGGAGGGCTGGGATAGCTGGGAACCTGCTGAGGGACAAGTGCAGGGAGAGCCATGCTGCCACTGACCCTGCAGACAAAGCCCCTGGTCCTGCCTGTGCTGTGCTCTGGGCTGCTCCAGCCCCCAAATTCTGCTTCTCTGCACAAGGATAAGCCTCTCACCAGACCAAGACAGTGCTGGGGAAGCACAGCACACTTCAGGGTGGTCAGAGAAACTCAGGCTGATGCATTTCAGGGCTGCGCACACCCATAACAGTCTGTGCAGAGCTCTCACACATTGCTTTAACATAGTGACCTCAATTCATCAAGCACGAAATCCAAAGGGGGAACCTTTTCCCTCAAATCATACCCAGCATCTCACTAACCCACCAAGGGGGGAACCTTTTCTCTTAAATCATACCCAGCATCTCACTAACCCACCAGCAACAAGCTGCCAGCTCTGTTCTGTGGGTGCAGAGTCTTGCAAAAGTTTTCCACCACTCACTGGGATTCTGCAAGATACAAACGTCCCAGGCTCTGAATAATCAACTAACAGACAGCAGCTTGAGGAACCACGTGAGGAACACAAAAAATCCAAATGGTAAAGCAGAATGTATGGCAATTCTGCATATCAGATGAGTACCTTCATCTGTGCAAAGGCAGGGTTCTGGGCTTGGTACACCCAAATAAAATAAAGGAAAGCAAAACAAGTGCTCAGCGACACTTTTTGGGGTGGATTGAGCAAAATGAGCAGCATAAAACAGCAATGATTCCCTGTTACTGCAGGGTGTAAAGCCCCAAATGGGAGGGCAGGATCCTCTTCCCCAGCATGCCCCGTGCTGCAAAGACACGCACAAAAAAAAGATTAAAACTGCCTGGAGGAGTTTGCAGTCGGAAATCATGAGGCACCGAGCAGCTGGATGCTGATCTCCCTAAGCCGGTGGGTATTTCTTTTGTTCGTGGCTGATCCCATCTTCCCCCTTGCCTGCAAATCTCTAATCTCTGTAAAGACTTCCAGCGAGCCTTGCTCAGGTAGTGCCTGCTTTCACGGGCCAGGAATATCCACCCCTGGCAGGAACTGCTGCTTCCCGCTCTCATCCCTCATCCCAGGGTCACACCTCACCTTTCTGCCACTGTCACCTAGCAGCTTTGCCCCACAGCCAGGACAACTTAATGGCATATCAGTGGAGTGGTCACTTCCCGAGGCTTCAGGTGGCACTTGTCACACCTGGCCACGCGCATCACTCACCACACGGCTCTGGTGGAGTCCTGGCAGGCAGGTGGCTGTCATCTGTACCCCCTAGCCTGCCCAGGGCACAGAGCTGCTGCTTCAGTTTCCGACCACTTTTGGCAGTTTGCAAGCCAAACCTCTTTGCATATAAATAGCTACTTTTTTTTTTTCTTTTCATTATTTGACTAACCCGCTCCCCCCGCGGTTTCATCCCTTCTCACGTTTACAAGTGCTCTGAAACACTTTTCTAAAGATCTCCTTCGTGCTCACTCCGCTTCAAATGCTATTTTAATGTGTGTTTTTACTACCAAGTGGCACTACAGAAAGTGGGAGCCCAGAAATATATATAAATATAAAAAAAGGTTCCAGGCTGGGATAACTTCAGGTTTGTAGTGTGTTGCCTGGTAAAACCAAACAGCCTATAAAATGGTAATAAAATGTTAATGCAAAAAAACTCATGTGATTAAGGTCCACTTGTGCCTTTTAGGCTTTCAGAGCTGAAAAGCATGGTTTTATTACAGCAGCTTTTGATTTGTATCATCTGAACAAATGGGTTATAAAAGTAATATAGGGCAAGTGACTAAAGTGCTCTGATTCCGCTCAGCATCCTGCCTGCTACTGCCTTCTCTAACTTCAGTCACTGCTCCTGTGAAACAGCGATTATTTGATCCATAACATTTTTTCTCCTTGTAAGGATCCTGCCATGTCACTTTACCACCTTTCCTTCCTTCTTTCCTCAGCATCTTTCAAATTTTCCAACGAGAGCCAGGGCCATGCTACAGGGAAAACCCCACGCCGCAGTGAATCAGCCCGAACACCCAGCCTTGAAGCATCCTCGGAGACCATCGCACGCGGAGAACCTCACCGAGCTGGGCCATTCGGATAACTCTCCCGCCGGCAGAGCTCCCGGAATGTTCCCCCGATGGAGCCACAGACAAATCCCGCACAGCGGGGCTGAGCCCCACCGAACCCCCCGCGCCCATCCTCGGGGGGCACCGCCCGGCAGCTCCCGCCGTGCTGGGCAGGCTCAGCCGGGCATCCCCCGCTCTGCCATCCCTCCCTGTGCCCCTGCCCGGCGCGATGCTCGGTCCCCGTTCCCGTCCCCGGTACCTGCCGCCGCCGCTGCCCGCGCTGCCGCCTCCGCGCTGCCGCTCGGCGCGGGGCGGGGCGGGCATGGCTCCGTGACGGACCCACACCTCCTCCAATCGCCGGAGAACGCTGCCGGCGGCCCGGCCAATGGAGGGGAAACTGAGGCCGGAGCGACAGCGGGGACGGGCAGAGGATGCGGCGGGAGGGAGGGAGGGAGGGACGGGAAGGTTGCGGGAGAGCGGCGGGGATGGGAGCGGGAGAGCGTGTGCGGGGAGGAGAAGGGGATGAGGGAGCGAGGAGGGGGTAAGGAGAGAGCAGGGGCAGGGATAGGGATAAGGCTCCGGCATCACGTCAAACCGCCCTGTTTCCCGGCTCTCTGCGCACCTGCAGCCCCCAGGCACCGCTCGGGCTGCCCGCCCTCCTTCGGGGCTGTCTCAGCCTCCCGGAGCAATTCTGGGACACATCCCTGCACCAGACCGAGGGGGAAACACCGCTGAAGGAGCTGCATTGGCGTCTGTGGTGGCAGAGAGCAGCGACAGGACTTTGTCTTTGCTCCAGCTGCTGCTGGGGCTGAGCTGGCGTAAGAGGAAGGGAAAGTGGAGGAGCAGGTGCAGGGACATTACTGAACCGGGGACACCAACCCGGCTGTCGTGGCACTATCTGCACGGTACAGCACCGTGCCAGGCACGGTAGGACTGGGCACGGCTGGGTTAATGATTGCAGAGGAGGCACAACCCCTCCAGAGCCGAGCGAGCTGAGCAGGAAAGCTGTGGGACACCCCAACCCCTCTGCATTTGCATTCACACATTTTTTTTTTCTTTTCATTATCTGACTAACCCGCTCCCCCCGCGGGCGGTTTTCTTTGCTTTTGGGCAATTTGGCAACCGCAGAGGTTGGTTTGAGGTGCAGAGGTGGCCCTTGAGCAGCTCCACGGAAGAGTCTGTGGATCAGCACCACACCTGAGCACTCCACACCTTCCGGTACATAAATCCCCTGGGCAGGAAGAATCCCAGCAGATGTGATGTGCAAGTGTGAGGCTCTGACCATGCAGCTCCCCATGCCCACCCAGGCAGCCTTTGCAGCCCTTTTTGCTGTTCCACATCACTTGGGGATTTGGCTGCTCTCTGCATGCTCACAGATAAATAATTCAGGCCCTGCATGTTTAGCTCCTGAAGTGCAATCAGCGCTCCATTTCCCGGAGTGCACAGCATAACCTGGGTAATGGAAAAGCCCAGCTAACGCTGCATGAGGCAGAGAGGAGGGCAAAGATGTGGACAGATGTCTGACACCCAGCTGCCATGCCAAGCCCTGCTGTCCCCTCTTTGCTCTGCACAGGGTCAGCAGTGTGGCAACTTTCCCACAGTGCTGCCAGAGCTCAGGGACACACCAGGAACCAGGAGGACATCACTGCCTCCTCCTCTCATCCTCTGAAGCAGTGGCTCCAACATGGAGCTGGAATGTGCTGCCCTTTTGTGCCATCCTTGCTCCCCTTGGAGCTGGTGGTAGATGGGGTTCTTCAGGAGTTAAATTGGGAGCTGTTGAATCTGCTTTTTAGGTAAAATGAAGTGTAACAGAGCCTGTTGTTTACAACAGGCTGCGGCCAGGAAAACCAGGAAACATTTGCTCCATGTACACAGACTGATATTGCTTTATTATATACAAATAATTTCCTGCACAGTGAAGCTAGGGCACTGTTTCGGCTGATGCTGTGCAGTCACTGATGAATAAAGCCCTGTTTCAAACCCTTTATATTCCAAATAAACAGGGTGGAAAGGACAGCTCACGTGCAAAGGTGAAGTGCTGCGTCAAAGGCATCTGAGCTGGGGATTCCCCCCACATTTCCTGTTCCAGATCTGCATTAATCATTGGCTCTGGCTGCAGGGGGATGCATCCTGCCCCTCAGCTCTGCTCACTTCTCCACATCCTTTTTGCTTAGTTTTTAGTGATTTTTTTTTTTTTTTTTTTTTTTGTTCAGCATCCTGAAGTAGGTTACCTCTTGGGTGAGGGAGATGTAAAGATAAGAAGAGCGTGCTGTGGATCTGCACAAGCTAATAGCAGCTGCGATGAGGTCTCCAAGGGAGAAGGTGTGGCAAGGCAGGACAGAGGTCACCTGGAACAGCTCTGTTTCCTGCTAAAATCTCTAAGAGATACCGGGCAGGCATGGTAAATCAGCCTTGCCATCGCTGCTGATTCACTTGTAAATAAAAAGGAGTCTGTCCCAGGGGCGTGTTTGTTTAAACTGCACTTTTTCAAACCCTGGGGCTCAGCGTGAGCCAATGCTCACCTTTGCTGTATGAGCAGCAGAAAGCTCCTCCAGAGCCTTCCTGGGGCTTATCCCAAAGATTTTGGTTGCTGGTTTAAGGGATAGGAGAAGCTGGAATTTGTTTCCCTAGGCACAGAGGTTGTTTCTGAAAGCACAGGGCGATCTCTGCCTCTGTCCAGCCTTAGAGCTGAGACTTATCAGGATGGTGATGGTAACAAGCAATGACAAGGAGGCTGGTGATTGTATCAGTAGTGTTTTTATGAACATTATAGTTATTATATTATTGTTATTATATGTCTTACTATCTCCTCGGGTTTGGGGCACACTGATAATTTTAGTTTGTCTGAATCCCTGTTTTTATGGGTCATGTTAGCACTTGCAGATATGGCTGCAGTGGTTTTCATTCAATATTTCACACTGGGATGGATTTATGATGTAAATCATAAATGTTGTACTTCTGTCAGAAGCTTTGGGAGTGTCAGCAGCTCTGGGCTGACATTTTTTTTTTTATAAATCTCCATAAATCATTAAAACTCTGGGTTTAATGAATGCAAATTCAGTGCCATGGAAGGGAAGTCACTGGCTGGAGGCACTCCTGGAGCTGGAATCTCTCTTTCATGAGTGGATGTTAAAAGATGTTTCTTCAGGTTCAGTCCTGGGAGCCACGTGGGGCCTGAGATGATCATGACAATCTTTTGGCTAAATCTGTGCAGATATCAACCTTTTCAATGCCCATCAAATCTTGTTTTTCCAAGACCCATAGAGCTGACAAAGCAAAAAAAAACCCCAAAAAACCCCCGGGGGAGTTGTTATATATTCACCATGTGAAGTCCAGTTCTGGGAGCATTTACATTTTTAATATAGTTAAGTGTGCATGTATTTACAAGATTAGATTAACATAGCAATAAACAATTTACTTAAAGGCATAATATCTCATATGGATTTCTGGTCCCTCAAAGAACATTTCCTAATATTGCTGTTATAAATATTTCCATGATCCACATCTCCTGTTGCAGAACAAGCAGGAAACCTCCAGGAAGGAAGAACAGATCTGGATTTTTTTTTTTTTTTCCTAAAGAAGATTTTTTTAGAGTTTTATTATAACTCTAATTTGAGCCAGAAATCCGTTCACAGGAAAGATATAATAAATAGCAAAGAGCACTGGTGCTGGCTTGCAGTGGGAAAAGCAATTCTGAAATTCCACCCCCTGACCAGACTTTGTGTTATCCTGCCTTTGTAGGAACCTGTTGGCTTTGCAAACTGGACTATCAGAATCTGTCCTGCTCAGCTCTGTGAGCTGTGTTTATTATTTCAAGAGCAAAGGATCCTGTAAATGGAAAGGGTGAGGTAGGAGGTTTAAAGCAGCTTCTGATTAAATAGGAGCAACTGGTGGCAGTGGCACTACAGAGCCAAAAGTGTAAATGTGTTTAAGGAAGAATTATACAAATTCAGGAGTTAAAAGGGAAATTTTTACTGTGGTGATGATAAGCACTGTATTTTTGTAATTGTTGCTTTTTGGCAGGAAGCAGCCCAGGTTTGCAAAGCCACAGCACTGCAGTGTGTGTTTTGGGTGCTGTTGCCATCAGCAGCCCCTGCCCCTCTCAGGTCTGCTGCTCTGGGCAGGCTCTCAGCAGCTCAAGGGCTCCTTCCTCTTTCCCAAAGTGCACAGGAGCTCCTCAGCCACACGTGGGAGTGCTACAGAAATGCAAACAGAAATCAATGATAACAATATTTACAATCCAGGTCACCGCGTGCGTCACGCTCAGCTCCAAAATTTAAATTCTTTGAGCATAACCAACCTGCCAGGTTCTTATTTAGGAGGGACTCTAAATCATGGTGTGTCTCCTGAGATGAGGGCTGGCACGAGGCATGTGCTGCACCTTACCTTCATGGGTTGCTAGAAGCTCCAGGGTGAGGATCACCACCTTGGAGAGCTGTGGGGATCCCCTGGCTTAGGGAGGGAGTGAGGGCAGGGATGTCCCCCAGTCCTGCTTTCCTCTGTTCACCTCACTGGGGGAGGGGGGGGAAGCTATGAAGAATAATCAAAGGAAAACATATAAAATCAGTGCAAGTATTTTGTGGTGTTGTGACAGCTCAGAATTCATCACCTTCTTGTACCAAGCAGGAGTGCAAATGGGAGTGTGGGGAAAATCCCCTGCACTGTGCTCTGTGCTTCTTCTCCCCTTGCTGTGCTGGTGGCACAATGCTGGTGGCACAATTCAATATTCCAATGGGAATATTTAGTCCTCATTTAGCAGCAGCACCAACTCCAGCACGGTGAGGAAGAGCACATGGAGCTCTCCCAGGACACGAGGGAAGCAGCAGCATCTTGGAGAAGATCCTGGCAGTGCCTGTGGTGGGTGGGAAGTGGTGGAGAGCACCAGCACAAGGCTTTGAGCTCTTTCCAGCTGAGTTGCCACGGTCAACACAGTGTGTTTGTACAGCAAGAGGAGATCTGTTCATCAGAGCAACACCCTTCCTCTTTACGTGAGTTTCTGAAGTGTAATCACCATCAAGCTGCCCGTTTAACACTGCTTCTCTCTTGGTAGGAAACTAGAAAAAGGCTAATTTCAGTCACCAAAGGTTCTACTTTTAATTTTAATAAAGCCTGATGAAAAAACCGACATTGTAACTAAGGCATGAACCTTTAATTACTGTATTTCATAATCTTTTTTAGGTTCCTGTTGAACTGATTCTTTCAATACTTTTCCTATTTTTTTTTTTTTTGTAGTTGGCTTAAAATGCTGCCACAAGCATTGCTCCAGCTCTCAGCGATTTGCTCAGCCCTATCCCCCCTGCAGATTTTGGTAAATGCTGCCATGGCAGTGCAGTGAAGTACAGAGGTTTATTGACAGTGATATCATCTGCCTGTGGGATGTGGGAGATGGTCAGGAGCAGCATGTGCTTGGGAAGAATATGTTCCAGCATGATCTGTAGCATGCTTAGTTGGCTCTATTGGAAAGATTTCCAGATAGCTATCGATTTTCCAGCCCTGTAATTAGTGCAGAGATTATAAACATAGAAAATATCGCTCCAGAAATTGATTTTTTAAATTGTTCATAGCCCCCAAAATATGGTGTGACTGCAAAGCACATCACATGCTTCCTGCAGAGGAAGACTTTGAACTTTGGAAAAATATTCCTGTAAACATGGAGAAGAAATCACGAGGCTATTTCTATTGCTGTCTCAGATAAGGCCTTGATCACACTAGTTCTGGCTGAGTTTGAAAATCCAGATCTGGAACGTTTTTTTTTTTTTTTTTAAATTGCTCCCAGGCAGCATTTTTTCACCTCTAATTATCATCTGAAGATGTCTTTTCTTTTCTCTGGAGGGGATTTTGGGTCTTCCCCAGGGAGGTGATGAGCTGGTCACTCCTTCATGCTGGTGACTCAGTGGCCTCGTTGCACACCCAGGGTGGGGTGGCTGTTGCTTATGGAAAATAAGAGTAGATAGGTCCAGTAAAAACCCAGACTTTCTCTCCTAAAAAAGCTGTTATTTCTGTCTAGCAGGATAATTTTCTGTGGTGGCAAAGCCAGGAGATCCCAGCAGAGGCAACAAGAGCACTGCAGTTAGGGAAGTTATTGGAATTATTTCATCTTCTTGCCCAACTATTCCAGGCATTAAGCAAATAAGTTGAGTCACTTCTCTAAAGAATTTGCAAATTAGGGAGGTTGGGCAGACGGGAAAAACCCTCCAAAAAGATAATTTACATTTTACAGGGATTGCATCTTCTGATGGAGTCACACAGGCAGTTGGAAAATTTGTCTACTGCGAGGTTTCTTGCAAAATCTGTGAAATCTCAGGAAGTGATGTTCTTTTTAAAAGCCCCAAACCTAACAATTATAAAAATAGTCTAACTGGACAATCTGATTTGGTTGGGAAACTGCTTCTGCAGCAACATAATTCCCAAATAAACCCAGTCTCAGCAAAACCTTGGGAAGTTTCAGGAGCTGGGAAGTGCTGCAGTTGAAGTAAATTTAGTAAGACATTAATGAACCAGAGGCTCTCCCCTCCCTCACCCACAGCAGCTTCCGAGGTGAGCAGTGTCAGACCAAGGCATGAATTCTCCTCCTGCACATGCAATCATTGCAACAGCCCAGTTTTATTTTCTGCAGGAAAATGGTGTCACTGGGAGGATCTTTACACAAGAATCCTGTAGGAGAAAGGAAATCCTGTAGAAGGAAAGGAGGAGAAAATGCTGCTTTATTTATATTTGCCTGTTGAGGGTTGGACTAGATGATCTCCAGCAGTCACTGCCAGCCCCAACCATTCTGTGGTTCTGTGAGTCTTTCCCTCCCCAAACAAATTTTGGGCTCACCTGGATTCCTGGGAAGCAGGATTTGGGGTGTGGATGAGAGGATTGAATTGCAGGTGCTTCCCCCATCTCCCTCCACTCCAGGACAGGTAGATATGAGGAAAAATATGAAGTATTTCACCCCAAAAATATATCCAGTCTTTGTGTAAGTGAATCCCCCTCCCAGGAGGGCAGAGTGGGATCCACAGGGTTCCTGGTATTTTGGGAAAGCACCAGGCAACCCTTAACCATGGATTTTTGGGGTTAAGTACCAGCCAGGCATTTTGGGATCTACCTGCTGCCTTCCCGAGGTGGGAGGATTTGCGGTGTGACCTGTGGGCGTCTCTCAGTTCTCTTCTCCCCTCGGAATTCCTGCCGGGATGAGGATGGGAGCAGCCGAGTTAGCCCAGTCTCACTCTCCCATCTAGTGGTAAAACAAGGAAAAGTGGTCCAGGCAGAAAAAAAGAAACTTGAGCTTTCTGGAGCTTCTGGAGGGGTATCACTGTGGGCTCAGTTAAACCCATAATGTCCAGGAAATGTCGCTGAACTGATCCAGGGAATGTCACTGAACTGATTCAGTTCACTGAACTGAAACTAGCAGTGTAAAGGTGGCTCTGAGTCCTTGCCCTGTGGATTTTGGGGTGCCCTGACTCCAGCAATGAGCCATGAAACAAAGAGGTTTGCACATTGAGGGGTGCAGCCCAGGGGGAACATTCTGGATGTAAAAGCATGAACTTCTGGAGCAAAATAATCTCCTAAACCACTCGTGGAGGGTGGGAGGTGGAAAATCGTGCAGCCACGTCTTCCCACAAATAACCTCTTCTCTTCAAATAACCACACGTGAGCCCCACTGCTGCTCCACTGCCTTCTCAGAAAGGCCTCTGTAGTCCCCCAAAAAGCAGGGGGGGCACAAGCCACAAAGGCAAGGTCAGGGACCCACAGACATCCTCTCAGGAAATGTGCTCTCGGAGGTGTGAGCTGGGGCTGCGTGCTGAGCGTGTGTGCAGAGCCTGAAACCTCTGCAATGACACAGCCTCTCCAAGGAGGTGATTAGGGGAGGCTGAGGCACAGAAAGGAGGGTAACTCTGAGCTGGAAAGTTGGGTTTTATTTCAGCCAGACCCACAGGGCTGGAGGGGAAGGGTTTCGCATCTCCCACAGAAATTTAAGATGCTCAAGGTGATTCAGACAAAAAAAACCCACTTTTTCCATGAGGAGCTGGTGCAGAACCAGCTCAGTAAGGGCCCAACCCCTTGGGGAGGTTTTCCCTCAGGCTAGGGCTCAGCTTCTGCAGCCCTGGATTCAGGATGCTGAGAATTCCCACTCCAGTGTCCACAATTCAGTTCCAGAGACCTGAGGTGCAGAATGGATGAACCCTTACGGAAGATTTATGTTCTCACGTCAGAGAGAAGATTTGTGGTATTTCCTGGAAGGCTGGATGATGTTTCACTTTCAGCAAATAAGGTCAAAATCACAAGGGGGGAAAAAAGTCATCTCTCATGGATCAGCTGTTTGCCAACCCCAGAGGTGCAAGTGTTTGTCTCACATCCCTGTTCATATAAAAACACTTTCCTGGAGCAACACACTGCTAAATGTGGCTTTCCCAAGGGTGTCACCCACACAGTCTGCAGCACAAGCAGACTCAGCTGGGAAAAGAGAACTCAGAGGAGTACGGGATTCACACCTACACTGACAGATTATAAAAAACAAAACAGAAAGGAGAAGGTGCAGGGCAGGTTTGGGAGGGCTGGGATTGGTCAGGGAAAGAGGAAATCGGCAGGTGTGCAGTACTCTGGGTGGTTCCTCGAGCAGCACCTGCATGATGCTGGAGGGGGATGCAGGCTGGAGGGGATGCAGGCTAAGGGGATGCAGGCTGGAGGGGATGCAGGTTGGAGGGGGATGCAGGCTGGAGAGGATGCAGGCTGGAGGGGGATGCACGCTAAGGGGGATGCAGGCTGGATGGGATGCAGGCTGGAGGGGATGCAGGCTAAGGGGGATGCAGGCTAAGGGGGATGCAGGCTGCACCCAGCATCAGAGGCAGCCGGAGATGGGGTCGGTTCAGCTCGGGAGATGTCCGAGGCCGTGCTGGTCAGTGTCCCTGGCACGGGACGGCCCTGGGCTGGGCACGGGACAGCAGGGACCGGGCTGGGCGCTGGCAGAGGGTGCTGCTCCCGGCTCAGCCGCCGCATCCCGCGGATCCCGGCGTGTCGGGAGAGGGCAGCCTTCGCCGCAGGCCATCCGCACCCCACCGGCCCAGCACCGCCCGAGGGTGGCTTAAAGGAGAGCACTGAAATGCCCAGCGGGGAAAAAGGGCTTGTTCAGGTGAAACACGAAGCCACTGGTGCTGCCGGGGTGAAGCACTGTCCGGTCTGCATCCTCCAGGGTGATTCACATGTCCGAGCTGCTGGGATGAAAACACACCTGGAGCAGGGCTCACCGTGACCTGCTGCTCCAAAATCCCCTCTCCATCAGACCTGTAGGCATAAATCAGGTTTCCCTTCTTCGCCGCAGAGCAGCCAGGCTCATCCGTGTGGCTGCAATAGCACCACGTGTGCCACAGCCTGGGGACCCACCTGGGACATCCTGGGCTTGCAGCTCCAGTGAGTCACCCTCAAACCCTCCCTTGGAAAGCGTGTTCCCTGCTACAGCACAGAAAAAAAAAAAAAAGAAAAAAGTTAATGATAAGACAAGCTGAGAATGCGGAAGCACAGTTAATGCTACTGCTGTGATGCTTCGTTTGAGCTGCAAAGAGAAGATAAAGTTCTGCCTCCCACCAGAGATGTCACTGGGGAAAATGATTCCTTCCTTTTCTAAATGGCATCACATTGTTTCTTTCTTTCCAGCGTGCTGCCAGCTCGGTGTCACAGCCTGTTTTTCCAGGGCAATAACCTGGTTAACCAGCAGTAGTGGTGCCCTCCCTCCGATCTCCCCGCCACCCTCCCCAGACAAGATCACTACAAAAGATATTCAAAAATAGATTCACCTCGGAAAGAAGAATAAATAAGGGTTGCTCTTCACATGTGAATAGCTAATGAAGACCCACTTAGCAGTCTCGGCAGACTCATCAGCCTCGGCGGCTGAGCCTTGATTGTGTGTCTGCAGCTCCGTTGCTCTGCTCTGCTCATTAGAGCCAGGTCAAACGGAACACACACAAGCCGTGGCAGAAATGCTAAGAGCCAATGGAGATGGGCACAGTGGTGACCCATCCCGACTGGAAAATTACTGGTTAGGAGTTTTTATTGCCTGTCCACATAGAGCTGTTTCATCCAGCAGCCGGAGGTGGATCACTTCTGATCCCTGAGGGTGACATCCAGCCCATCCCACAGCTCTCATTGGCCTGGGCAGCCCTGCATGGGGAGCACTGGGGCACACATTTTGGGGTGGTTCAGGGTGCTGGTACTGCCCAAAGAGCTGCACCAAGCTGGGTGCAGAGGCAGCAGGTGAGGGCTGAAGGGTGACACCTCTGCTTGCACTCATCTCCTGGCTCTGCCTACCACCCTCATTCATCACTGCACTGCTCTCCTCTGCCCGGAAAGGCTTTTCCCTCTTAGCAAGAGATTTTTCAACCAGCTGTAGAGTGCTGTGAAACAATAGTGAATAACATACATAAATGCACTAGGAGCTCTGTAAATAATGGGAATCCTATGACAGGATTTTCTTCTTAGACACATCAGGATGCTGATTTCTCTCTTTCCTGCAACCAGCCCTGGTAGGCTCAGGGACTGCAAGGTGAAGTTAGTTTTAATACTGTGTTTGCTAATAACCTGGGAAAGA
Organism: Lichenostomus cassidix; assembly: GCF_008360975.1. Classification (NCBI taxonomy): domain Eukaryota; kingdom Metazoa; phylum Chordata; class Aves; order Passeriformes; family Meliphagidae; genus Lichenostomus; species Lichenostomus cassidix. Next base: position 5,099,886 of record NC_139500.1, on the reverse strand, counting down.
AGAAAGGGAACAAAAAAGTAAGAAAGAGCAAGGTGGCTACATCCTGTCTTGATTATCTGTCTCTGAATTGTGGCAATGCACAGGATGGGAGAGGGGTGCAGAGGTGTGAAACACTGCCAGAGGATTCTGCTGCAGTCTGGGTTCTGTTGGTGTAAAATCTGCTCTGTTCTACTTGTCTGTGCTCTGAGACCTCCCTGACAGTGATTACCCACAGAACATTCCATCTTCACTCCTCTCTGTTCCTAACCTAACAAACCATCCTTTTCTCACCAGTTCTGGGTCAGAGGCAAATGTTGGTATTAGGTTACCTCTATTTTATGGTCTCTTAATTATTTCCACCTCTGTGATTACACTAATTAGCTAACTGGTTTCTAATGGCTGTACAGTAGCTTGCATTACACTTTCATTAATCACAGCCTTAGCCAGCCTAGTTAGGAGTCCCTGATTTTTTTGCATTGTGATTTGAAATTATTAAATGCAAAAGTAATCTGAAGGGGAGAAAGGAGTCAATAGGAATAGACACCACCTTCACCAGCAGCTTGGCAAAGAGCCTCTTTGATATATTTAGAAATGTTATGATTCACAAGAACCCGCCAACCATTTACTTAGTGGCTATAAAAAATAAGAAAAAAAAGGTGAGTCTGAAGTTTTCAATCACAACTGTTAAAGGCTCCTTCTCACTTTCTTTGATTTGAGGCAGTTGACTGACACATTCAAATGGGATCAAAAATAAAACAACTGACAACACGTCTCCTCCATCCTGATGGCAGTGGCCAAACACTCGCTGCAGCTTCACCCAGGACAAAACAGAAATGAAAATCAAAGAGGAGACTGAGTTTTCACTGCTGGAAAAACATTACTCTGACAGCTCTCAAGACCTTCTGATAAATCCTCGTCTAGGGAGATTATTTGATGTGCTAAAGGACTTCTTAAAATAATCAAAATTGTGAACTAAGCATCTCACACTGGATAGCTTAAATACATGCACAGGGGAATGTTCATTACTGGTTATGATGGAAAGTCAGAATAACAATAAAAATAGTAAAATAATGTTTTAATTTTTATTATTTTTATTATTGACATCTATGTAACAGGAGAAGTTCAAAAGGCCATACAAACAGCAATAAATTAATTCTGCCAACCTACTGCATATCAGGCACCCCGTTCAGTGAGGGTCTACAGTGCAACATAGTTTTAGTGAGCAGTAAGAAAAGCTTTTTTAGGAGGTGGGACAAGGATGATGATGCTCTCGCCTGCCAGGGTGTCTTCGACAAGGAGGGAGAGGCAGAGAACCTTCATTTCCTGAAATTAAGAGGCTGGAAAGGCCCCATGACAAGCAAATCATTAAATAGAAAAAAAAATAACAATAATACTAAGCAAAATATTGCTTCAGGGAAAAATTTCTGCCTGGCTTTAGCACAGATGTTGATATTGCACACTCAGAAAGGGCACATTATTACATGGTGCACAGAAGCAAAGAGCTGGGTTTGCAAGGGGGGAAACTAAAGCATTTAAAAATTAAAAGACATTTAAAAAATGCCTCCTGAAAGGCGTATTTCCTCTGAAAGACAAGTTATGAGTAGAGAGACTGAGCTTCCCCAAATCACAGAGCCTTAAACTCAGAGCCTGTGACTATCTTGAAGCACTTTTCCAACACTTTGCTTTAAGAAAAGGGAGCTCTGGTGGGAGAAATCTCCTCTGCAGATCCCCTGAGGGCTCCTCTGCTGTGCCAGCCTGGGAGGGAACTCCTGCATCACCTCACCTGCAAACACACGGGAACAAATCTGGGAATAAATTTGCCCTCCCATGCTGGGAGCAGAATCCCATCCTGCCTGATTCCTGCACCTCTGCATGGGAATTCCAAGCAGCTTATCCACACAGCACCCTCAGCACCTCCCGGGAAGATCCCACAAAGCACAAGGGATGCTTTTCGAATTAATAATACCATTTCAAAACCCAAATCCCTCAGGAGGAGGGAAATCCTGAGCGCTGCTGGGTGAGGGAGTCGCAGGCTGAAGCAGAACAGAGAATTTTGGGCCTCCTGCACAGGAAGGTGGCACAAAGCAAGGCTCACACACAGAGGTGATCGCTCTGCACTTTGCATATTCCCTCTGTGCGCCGGGCTGGGATTTTTCATTTCATCCATAATTCATGTTTTGCTGCAGCGACTCCACAGAGGCAGCACAGGACCTCAGCCCTGCTGATAACAAGGGAAAGGCAGAGTTGCTTTTGTTGCCAGACTGCAAACTGTAGAGCTTGGGTCCAGCCAGTGCTCCACTCCATCCCAATTAACCTGCAGGCAGAGATGTGAACAGACAGTGAAATAAGGGCTGTTTGCCCCTGGAGATAAGTGGCTGCAAGTGGCCACTGGCAGCCCCTCAGGAGCCCAAATTCACCCCCCATGGGGGCTGTTTGAAGCCAGGAGAGGCTGTGCCCAGCCCTGCACAGGGCTGGTGCTCCTCCAGCCCTGCACCTTCAATCCACATTCACGTGTGACTGCTAACCAAGCTCAAGGTTTGATGCCCCTGCACTGCTCGATTTTGGGGCCAGGCTGCTTTTCTTTTCCACCTGCCCCAGCGGTGCTGAAGGGTGACAGTGCCTGCTGTCACCCTTCAGGGAGGTCACTGTGCCTCTCCAGCTGTGTCACACTCACAAAGCAACCCACACTCCCTCCTTCCCAGGGCTGTAAACCTTCCTCCTCCAACCCTGCTGCCTCTCCTCTCCATAACACACAGACCAAAAAACCCAGTTTGTCAGAAACTGAAGTGTTTGGGGAGATTAAAATGTAAATGTTGCACTTGGCTTTTCAAAGGGGGTTTGATATTTTACTTGTGACTCTGCAAGGAAATAGATTTTTGATAACTCTGCGGAACTGCTGCTGCCCAGCCACTGCTGCAAACAGCCAAGACCTTAATAAATAAATTCTCTGTCAGGCAGCTCTGAAAACCAACTTGCTGGTGGTTTGGAGAAATATTGGGAATTTCAAAGCAGTCTTGCACAAGGAGACCTGTAATTACAGCAGCCTCTCCTACACTGCCTGGGTTTGGGAGGAGGGGGGGAATGCACACTGTACTCTTTGACAGTGCTGGCAATAAACACTATATATTGTTTTTTTACTATGTTTATTAACTTGAAAATATGGGAAAAGGGCCGTGTCAGGTGTCATGCTTTGCACTAGGTATCACCCATGGATGGGACATTAAAAGAGAATGTGAAAATAATTCAGACACAATTCCTGCCTGGCTTGGCTCTGTGCTCACAGACACACAACACCATGGCCTGAGCGTTATCCAGGCACCTTGTGGATCCATGCAGCTGTGAACATTGGGGAAATTCTGAGAAAAAGTCATCAGGAGAAGTTTGATGACTTTCTGCTGACCACCAAAGCTCTTGTCCCCCCAGCAGAAGTGAGTTGCTGGGATTTTTTCATCCCCAGTTGGGACACACTGAGATAATTAAACCTCAGTATAAGAAGTTCTTGGCTCAATGCTCTCAGCAGAAAACTATGACCACATAAATATTCACAGCTTTATTACCAAAAAGCTTGATGAGTTTAAATTAACCTTTCTTCCATAATACATGTAATAACCTGAATATGAGCACTGCATAAATAGACCAGCAGTGCTCGGAAATGATCACCAGGGCAAGAATCACTCACAGGATTAATCTGGAAAATAATTTCAAACAATTGAGATCTATATGAAAATGAACAGACCACACATTAATAGAGCTTGAGCCTGCTCTGTAAACTTAGCTACTCACTTTTTATCCCTTAAGTAAACTAGGAAGAGTAATGTATTTATAGCCTCTTGACGTAAGTAGCCTCAGTGAAATATTGTATGTAATAAATATTCTGCCATCTCGGAGAGCCTGCAGGACAAAGCGGTACCAAGGTACTGCAAAGGCAAACTGTATGTGGCTAACGAGTCTTGGTGAGCTGCCAGCCAGCTGAAAACACTGAAATGAGAGAAAGCAATGAAAATATAGACTTTATTAATATAGGAGTGAGTTTTATTAACACAACTGCAATGCAAGGTCAGTGGGTAAGGACTTTTCCCGTTCAGCTTTGCTGGGCACCTTTAATCATTGCTCTCAACCATCACCTTGGAGTTTGGTCAGCTTTATGCCAATGTTTTGTTGTTTGTCAATCATTTTTTTCCACTGTTCCCCCCTCCTTTTCCTTGCTGATTCAAAGATCATAAGATCTTGGCCCTCTTACCCTGCCCCATGCTGCCAGCATTGCTTTTTATCCAATTACAAATTACACAGTGCATCTGCATTAAACCGAAATGTGTTCATCACTAATTTTAAATAAGGATGTCATTTGTAAATGCTTTATTCATAATTAATGGAATTATTACTGGGTGCAGCCACATTCTTCATCCATGTACTGTAAGATATGTTGCAAAGTGCATTAGTAAAAAGCTTTATAGATGAGGATATGACAACCCGACTGTGAAGCACATTACGTGATGTACTGTGGCTATTGTTGTAACAATCTTTATGCAAGATTTTAAGCTATCAGTCAGCCAGGGGCTGATTGATAGTGTAAATGTTAATAATTAATAATGGGATAATGTTGATAGCTGTGATTCTATGATGAGTATGGATTTTTTTAGTTAGTATTATGCTAATATGCATTATTCACTGAATCATAAAATCACATTAGAGATGAGAAGGTCCCTCTGGCTTTCCCCATTCATATCACTGATGAGTCAATGCTGCTCCTTCCTAACATTTCCAAAGCAGCTCTTTTCCTCTGCCTTTCTGCATGAAATCTATAGGTTAAGAAGGGTATTTTAAAACAAATGTAGAGCCCTGAATATGTGCTAACCAGAGTGATGTGTAAAGTCATGGCCTTCAGGACAGGAGGACAACAATCTGCCTGCTCAAGGCATGGGGGACTGAGGACATGAGGGACACTCTACTATATTTATAAGAAAATAGTTTAAAATGAAGGAATTGCCACTGCAATTCCTTTCACTTTGGCACTTGAATCCTCCAGCAAGTTAAAACCATCAGGCATCTCGTACAGTGGCTACAGGGAGGTCCTTGGGCTGATGAGCAACAGGTAATGCAGGTGGGATGTCAAGATGGAGACACAGGAGAGAGAAGCAGAGAGCTGTAAAGTGGCTCAATAGTGATGTCATTTTTTTTTCAGCTGACATTATCTTTTTTTATATCCACTAGACAGGATGAAAACAGGCATTATGTCATGCGGGGGGGAAGTGAATGTCGGTTTGCCGCCGGGCACAGACTCCTCAGAGGATGTGAAATGCCAATAGCAGCCTCTGAATCAGGATTTAGAAATGGATATGGTGTAATGGTCCTGGAGATGTGCTGGATTCCAAGGTTCCCAGCAGGGAAATCTCCTCTTCTCCACCCAGCAGGATTGTCTCCATCGCCCGTCTCACGGCCGCCCTCGCAGGACCAGAGATATAATTTTTGCCTTCTCCAGTTTCAAAGGCTGATATTCAGGAGAGCTCCTTCCTGGTACTCAGCTGGTTGTAGATAACCTAAGCCAAAGGCATCAGACACGCTGAGCTCAGTGGCATTTTCCTGCTGGCATGGTGTCCCACAAGGAAGGGTGTGCTCCACGCACCCCCTTAATGACATTTTAATTCCTTAAATTGTGCTAACACCCACCCAGCTCTCTGGCAGTGCAGGAACACAGCTTATGGACTAGTGTGAGAGCCATGCTCAGGGAGAGAGGAAGTGCTAGTTAGTGCAGGAATCCTCTTATTAAGGAAATTATTAGTGGTAGCTTTTTCTTAGGGAGATGAGACTGCTCGGAGCTGATCACTGATTACCTTTCCCATCCCTGCTCCCTCCCCACCTCTTGGACTTTGCGTTTGGCTTTTCAACGTTTTTATTTCAGATAAATCCGCAAGCACATTTCCAGGTGGATGTCACCAGGATCCACTTCCTCCCAGCCCACAGACAGTCTGTCTCTTATCTCACTTACATTAGTATCAATTATTTACAGCAGGAATGCTAAATCATGAAAACCAAGTTGCAGCAAAGCTCTGCCTTGGCTGAGTCCCCCACACTGGTTGCAGCTTCCTGAGCCCCTGTGCTGCTGGTGCTAGGCCTTGCAGAGCAACAGCCATGGATTTCTTTCCCTTTCAGAGCTGCAGGGAGGAGCAGTGTCTGGGCAGCCACAGCCCATGTCCTTCATGGGGGTAAAGATCAGAAAAGGAGTGCATTGGGCAGCATCTCTGTAGGGAAAGCTTCTCCATGCTCACTGAGTTTTGGAGAGCACAGTGCTTGCCAGAAGGTTTCCTTTGCTTTTTCTTTTCCCTGCTTCCACAGAGGCTTCATGGCACTGGAAAGGAACATTTGGAGGAAGGACCTTCTCCAATCCATGGATTCCATGGGTCATGGAGGTGACTCCCCACAGCAGGGTGCAGCCAGCCTGCCTGGGGCTCACCATTGCTTAGTGGCATCACACCACTGTTGTTGCCAATTCCTTCTTTCTCCTTCTCCTTCCTGTGGGTATAATCTCTCTTCTGGGATCCCATAATCTGGGGAGCAGCTCTTTCCCCATGTGGGTTATCGAGGCTCTCATGTTTGCACACAGTCACTGATGAGCTCCTTAAATGACTGAGAGCATAAAGGCTTTTTTTTTTTTAAATTTTTGATGAATATTACTTAAACATGACTAACTAAAATCTCCATTAAATGGGAGTGTTATATGCCTTAGGACAGTATAAATACAAGTGTCTGGGCTCTGTTCATGTCTTTACTCACTGGATACAGAACAGCAGAAGTGCTTTATCTCTGTTGGTAAATTCACCACTAAAAGAGGTGATGCTTCCACCCTTGACCTTGGATGAGTGCCTATGTTTAAATTTCCAGTACTTCTCAATATTTTTCAGATATCTGTGCTTGCTCCAGAGAAGCTGTGTTTTCCCAGGTTTGGTTCCTTACCCAGCACATTCCCACTTTGCTCATCACAAGTCACAAAAGTGAAAAGGATCCCCTGAGAAAATAAAAAGAACAAACAAACCCTTTGAAACCTGGCTGTAGAGAATATTCAGAAAGTGAGATCTCCTGGGTACAGACCAGAGCCAGCAGATGCTGGGCAAGCTAGCTTTGACTCCCTGTGGGATAGCAAGGTGGTTGTCCCTTGAGACCCAATCTAGTCCTGATGTGATCATGGCAAGGAGCTGAAGGGCAGGACTTGCTTTGGTTGGGGTTTTCCAGAGCTCAGAGGATGCTGCTGGACTTGAAAACCTTCAGCCAAGGCAAGTCCAGTGCCCAGCCCAAGTGCCCCTTAGCTGGTGCATTTCTGCCTCCCCTGGGGCTGATTTTGGGCAGGCACAGGGATCACTCCTGGAGGGGAGGTACACCTTGGAGGATGGATTAAAGGAAGGGTGTTTTCATTCCTACCTGCTGTGAGTCACTTCATTAGCCCTGACCCTGCTTGACCCTTTTACTGTTATATCAGCCTAACTGTTTATTTTCCTCATAACGCTAAAACCCAATCGATTACCTTTGTCTCGAAGCCCTTTATGTGCCTTGGCGCCCAGGAATGGCTCTGCTTTTAGCAATGGGCCTGATGCAAATGAAATCTTTGGGAAATAGGGCCAGTTTGGAGCAGACACCAAGCCAACCTCCCCATCCTTCTCCTTTTTCCCCGATTAAGCTTCATCTATTGCATTTAAAAGAGAAACATTATCTATTTATTTTTAAAATAGCTATACAATGTTGTCTCTATAAATGTGCACGGTGTGTCTTTGTTGTGTACATCTATACAATCAATAACGGTGTCTTGCTGGGGATTTAAATATTAGTCTTCAAAATCCAGGTCTAGAGCACCAGGTTTATTTGTAGGAAAACATACCCTTTCCTGCTTAAGGAAGGATATTAATTATAGATGCAAACCCAGAAATCTTGTGGCTGTAGGTGAGATATTTGCTGGATTATAAATATGAATTGGAGATGAGGGTCCTGCTCTTCCTATTATTACTATTATTACTATTACTTACTGGTTATTATTTTCTGTATGATCCATATCTCCAGGTGGGTCAAACACCACTGGGGAATGGGGAGCTAAGCCTTCAAAGTGTGCACACATGTTGAATTCATTAAAAGGTTTTCCATCCCAGCCTTGCCCTCCGCTGCATTTCTCAGTCAGGTGAAATTAAACACCCAGTTCAGGTGCTTCCCCTCCTCTCCAGCCTGCTTTTGGTACCTCATTTCATTGTGCTGCTTTTTCCTGATCGTATCAAGCCCCCTAATGTTTATTAATGTTGTCCTGTGCATCCTATTGAAAATGTGCTATTGTTTCCCAGGTTCTGCTTCAGCACCAATCTCGGAAAGCAGCCAAACCAGGAGCCACTGGGGACCCCAATATCACCCAGAGCTTTGTCACAGGTGACAATTTTCTTCCCTGCCATTTGTTATGGCAGATCTGGGGACATCAGTAATAAGCCACAAGGGCTGGATTGCCCCAGGAGCTGAGCTCCCAGAATACCAAGTGGAGATTTTGCTTCAGGCAGGGGCTGAGAGCCTCCAGGTGACAACTGTGGACAATCCTGTGGCTGCTCAGCACCATCCAGGGCAGGGCTGGAGAACAGTGTGTCCCTGGTTAATTCAATACCAGCTGAGTCAGGGGTACTTCACAGTGATCCCCCAGACTTCACCAAGTGCTCTGAATGCCAATTAATGAGAATTAAACCATTGATGACCTCAGGGCTTGCTGATTTGCCTCTGTTCCCCTGCTGACCTCTGCTGCTCCAGCCATGCTGGTCACTCTGTGTCCCTTCAAGGACCAAACCCAGCCAGGTGACAAATGCAAAGGGCTGGATGCTCACCAGTGTTGGCAGAAGCAAAAAGCATGGGGCTGGAGCTGCTGTGCACTGTGAGGAATTCCCAAAGGCAGCTCTGGCAGGTGTAGCCCCACAGCAGGCTGCTGACCAGAGGAGAACACGTCCTGGGATCTCAAAATAAATTCATGTGAGGCACTACCCTGAAATTAATAGGCCCTTGTATGCCAGGGCTGTAAAGACAGGGCTCTGTATAAGGTCTGGCTTTTTTTGAATTAGACTCCTGTGCTTAAATAAATTAAGCGAGTTGTCAGTATATTAAATGATTTAATGCCTTCTTCGGTTTTGCAGTGGAATCCTAATGAAAATACTCTTCAATATAAAATGCTGAATAAATTAAACGGTGAAGTATTTAAATAAATGGTGTGTTGTTACTGTGAACCACATTAAATTAGTGTTTGCCTCTCTGGTAATGATGCTGCCCTGGCTTTAAAAGAGTTTCTGCTGGTTCAGGCTTTTTTTTGACAAAACATAAGTGTTGTGCTTAAGATGTTCAGTTCAAAAGGATCTGCACTGTTCCTGGGCCAAAACCTGATATCAGTGGAGATTTTGCTGGCTGGCTAACAAGGAGCTGGATTAAATGGCATTAGGAGCAAAGGGCTCTGGCAGGCTGAATTGAACTACTGAAGGAGTCTCTGGGTGATGAGCAGGAGGTATAAAGGTGTTAGTGACTGTAGTAAGCAACATCCTGCAGTGCTGCCTCCTCCCCACTCCCTGATAATCTGGATTATCAGCTGTGGTGACAGCAGCAGACTGGTGGCAGGAGGTTAGGGACAGCAGCAATGGCTCGAGTCACACCAGAGGTTAATCCAGCACAGCTCAGGACCCAGAGATATGTTCCTAAACTCCCATCTGGCTCCCTGGTGTGGGCAGAAGGGAAGAGAAAAGGTCCCAGCATCCCAATTTACACCTGGATTGATTCTGCTATTGAAGAGCCAGACTGGTATCATGAATAAACTGTGGAGGACTTTAAAAGTCTTTCTTTGCTGATCTCATTACAAGATAAGATAACAAATGACCTCTCTTTTCTAGCCTTTCTGTAAGGTAAAGACCTGCTTTTAAAGGTAAAGACCTCACCAGAAGATAAAATCCCTTATATAGAAATCAATTATGAAACAACTTTAGTTGTCCAGCCTTTGGGTATCAGTTCTTATCTAATCACTTCTACCAATCATGGTATATCTTTGGAAGGAAAATTATTTTTGTGACACTGTTTCCAGAGCTTAAAACACAGAAATAATGTCCTAGTACCCAAAGAAAAAGAAAATTATATATGTATGTATATATATACCTGTTTGGTCCCCAAATACATCTGGATGCACAGTAGGACATCAGCAGGGTCTTGCAGACCAGTCCCAGGAGAAGTCCATGAGTGGCTATTAGAGCTTCCTGAGTGAGGAATAGCTGGGACTCCTGCTGAATAATTTCCATGAAAGGAGAAATTTCTGCAGCTTCCAAACCAGAGAGCAGAGATGTGATGGAGCTTCTGCAGGAAGTCCCCAAGATTGCAGCACTCTCTCATTCTGCGTTTTCCTGGGTGTAGATGAGTCTGTTATGAAACTGCACCTTCTTCACTCACAGTTTTAGCAACTCTTAAGGAACACAGTTGTGTCATTTCCCTGAGAAGTCTAATAAAATACAGCAGCAGATGGGGATCAGGATTTAACTGAACCACTGGAATGTATGTTCTTCATGTACTTTGAGCTTTGAGCTGCTTTTTTGTCACTGCATTTTGGGGTTTTTTTAAAGCAGGGGGTGTAGGGCTTGTTTTATGGGGTTTTAGAGGACTTTTCCAGCCTCTCCACTGGAAAAGATGAAGTACCAATAGCACTGAGGTGTCTGTGTTGGTGCCCACCAAGGCCAGACCAATAACTCTTGGAAATGCTTCCACTCAGTGCTTGGGGATGACAGCTTAAATACTCATTATTGGGAAGATTAAAAACCCAAAAAGGCCCATCCCACCCACACTCTGTGGGTGTCTGTGTGTCAATTCACAGCCATCTTTGCTAGATCCAGGATACGACTTAAAAAAAAACAAACAAAAAAAAAAAATCAGCATGAGTTTGAAACGGCCAGTGATGATGAAACCATCTGCTGGGAAGTCGTTCTGACGTTCCTTCTCCCAAACATAAAGCTCACCCTTTCCAGATGGAATTTAACAGCGTCAGCTCCCAGTCACCAGCTCTTTTTATCGCTCTGTCTGTTAGATTGAAGGGCTCTCCCTTTCTGCATCCCCGTGCCCTGTCTGAATACATCTGGATTGTCATTAAGCCATCCCTTAACCTTCCCTTTGTTAAGCTAAGCGCATTGGGGTCCTTGAGTCTGTCACTATAAGGCATGTTTTGTGACGCTCCAGTCATTCCCATCTGCCCTCTCCCATTCATCACCATCCTCCCGGAGCTGCAGGCACCAGAAATAGCTGCAGTGTCCCATTAGGTGTTACACCAGAGATATTTCACTCCCCTGTTTTATCAAGTTTCCAGCGCTGTGTAAAAGGATCTCTCCTCCCTGTGGTGAAATCCTGGTTCCTGGAAGTGTGACTCTGTGAGAAACCAACTGGGGTTTGTTTCCATCTGGTGCAGGAAGAGTGCAGGTCTGAGGCAGAGAGCCATCCACATCCCAGCCGTGGTCCGACTCCAAATCTCATCAGCAAACTTGGCCTGTAATGAGTTTTGATTTTCTACCGTTTGCTAAAAATGATGAACAGAAAGGCAGCCACTTGGGATGCTCCTGGGATCTGTTTAAACCTATCACCAGGGTTCTCATCCGTTTAGCACGGGCCGTGTTGATTTTACATTGTTTTAACTTCCTAATAAATGAGACAACATTAAGTTAAATGCCTCGCTGAAGTCAAACGTAACAGTGTTGATGAAATGTACTAAATCAATCAAATCTATAATCACATTCTTGAAAAATTATATCAATTTCATTTAATAAGATCTATTTTCCATTAACTCATGTTGATTGTAATTAGTTATTCTCCTTAAATTGTTATTAATCAAGTCCCTTATCAGCTCTTCCATTATTTTTTTTTTCCACAAAATCAACATCAAACAATCAGATTTATAATTACGCAAGTCATCCTCCTCATCGACATTTATTCTTTGGCTCAAAGTCAACACTGCTTCGGTCTTCTGGAAAACTCTGTGCTGGCCTGGGACAGATTTTAAAACTCTCAGGCACTGAGTATTGAGAGCTGCTGATCAAAAAAAAAAAAAAAAATCCTCTAGGTGTAGTAGCTGTTGTTTAACATCCTGAGTTGGAGCAGAAGATATTCCACATCATCATATTACATGGTTGTTTCACTCAGCATTTTTTCCCCCCAAAACAGAGAAATTAAATATTTAGTGTCTGCCTTTTATGTATTCTTTTTTTAATGTCTGCTGTTCTGTCTAGACAACTACTTTGAGTCTCTCATATCTAAAGAGCACATCCCTATTGCCCTCAGCTCTGCTAGCCACAGGTTTCACCTGACAGCCTTCTGCTCGGGGCTGCTTCATGTTCATTATTATTCACTTTCCCTTCCTTCTTTCTGGGAGTTTACCTACTTTCACTCTCCTTTGAGCTTCATTTTTCAGACAGAATAACCTTCTCTTCCCCAACGCTGAGGTTTTACTAGATTTCCTAGAAGCCAGAGCTTCTTTAACCAAAGAGTTGCCAAGTATCACTCCTGTTTTCTGTTTAAAATCCTCCAGGTGACCTGGCTCCCAGCACTAAAAAGCACAGGGATCCACTGTCAGCTCAGGCTTTCTTGTCTGTGCCCAGCATGTACAATCGAAATGGGGTCACCTCTGTGCTGGCTGTGGCCTGGTTTTGGGTCTGTAAACACTCCTCCAGCTGCAAGGATGATCCTGTCAAAGATCCTCCTGGTTTTGGTTAGGAAACACTCCTGTGTGACATTTAGAAAATCCCCAAACCAGCACTGTGACCTCTCCAGCTCAAATAATTTGAGTTGAATTTCCCCAGGACAGTGTAAGAAAATTTTCTTAAATACTATAGATATGTGGCTTAAAAGTGAGTAATCCCTGCTTTCTACTGAGAGCTGATGGATTGGAGAAACACTTTCTTTTGGCTTTTATTTGTATTTGAGGTCACTTTCTCTTCAGTTTCTAGTGGTGCTCGGAAAGCAGCAATGTCACTTCTGATATTGATTGTCCCTCCTGTGCCTTCTTTGCCCACTCAGTTCTTTCTAAATAGGTTAAAACTATTGATTTTAATATTCCAGGCATACGGACTTTTCTCCCCAAGTTTAAGTCATACTCTCCAGGAAGAATTTATATTCATAAATTGGTTGTTCCCAGTTTTTTGTATTGCTTAGACTCCACCCTGCTGCACAGGCAATTAACATTCTTCTCCTCGTTCTGTAGGTGTGTTCATTAGTTTTTTTTCTCAGTAGCTTCATTTCTTACTTGGGCAAGGGATAGGGATGGATGCTGAAACATTTCTGTGCTTCTTCACACTCCACAGTGCCTGTTCCTGCTCATCCAGTACAAATTCCCTCCTTCCAGAAACCTCAAACAACTGGCACAGCTGAAGGGAAAACCTCAGCCCAACCACTGCCAGATCAGCACAGATTTCGGGGTCACCATGGCAGTGGATTCAGGATGCCTCAAGGAACAATCTGACACAAGTCTGCTGCCGACAGGCTCCAACCTCACGATTTCTCCTGGCAGCCACTTCCCAAGCTCAGCTCAACATGCTGCCACTGTTCCCCACAAGTGCTTTTCCTTGGCTTCCATGGAAACATCACATTTGGGGTAGAGTCTCACTTGCCTCTCATTCCCCAGGGGATTTCCAGAGGTGCTGTGAGTGCCAAGGGAGAGGGAGAGTTTTGCTTAGGGCACTGCACATGTGGCTGGAGAGATGAAGGTTTCTTCTCACCTCCTCATCTTCTGCCTTTGGCCTGTGCTCCAAGGTTTTGTTGGCTTCAATGCAGCTCAGGACAAGCTGTGTTGACCCCATAACACAGAATCCCAGAATCATAGAGCCATAGACTCATAGGATCAGAATTGTTCATGTTGAAAAAAGCCAAACCACAGCAGTTGTCTAGATTTGGCCATAGCCAGGCTCTGTGCCTGAGGATGTGCCTATTCCCACTCTTGAAAATAGCCCCCTCCATCTTTTTTTAATCCATCAGAGTATTTAGGGCCAAATCTGTGGGTAGAGAGGTGGTAAAGCACAGGAGAAGAGAGCAGAAAGTCTGTAATATAAAGAAAGCTACAAAAAGCCTCCTGGTTGCTCTGAACTGCACATCCTTCCTTTTGGGAAATGTCTTTTTATCTCCTCCTGGATACTCACCTTCATTTTCTGAGATGCCTCTACTGCAGGTTTATGGTTACATTTCCATCCCTTTCACTACATTTCTATCCATTTCACTGCCTTTTAAACAACTTTGTTGCTCTCTTTTAAAATTCAGAGCATGAAGAGCGAGGTCCACCCCAGCTGAGTGCTGTGGGAATGGGAAAGGGAAAAATGATCTGCAGTAGAGGTCAGTGCTGGCTCCAGGATGAGCATCATCCCAAACCCCTCATGCTGCTTTCCCCCTGTTTGAGCCCAGGACAGACGGACAGTGTGGAGCCAGGAGCTTCACTGGGACAAACTGGGGCTCCCTGCCTCTTGCCAAAAAAACCCTGGGGGCTCTTCTGGATAAAAGCCTGAGCTGCTCGTTTCCTTAATGCAATTGGCACTCTGCTCCGTTATGAATTCCATTTATAAATTGTAGCTTCTACTTTTTCCTTTCTCCCTCTCTCCCTCTTTTTTTTTTTTTTATATTAAAACTCTAAATTTCATTAGTTTGCACTTACAAAAATAAGCCTGGCATCAACCAGTGAGCTCTCCTGAGATTGTGTCATCAATTTGCCCTGCCACCGAAGCAGCCCCGTGTCACGCCTGGCACGGTGACAACACCCAGCTTCAATCCTGCAGCTGCCTGCAGTCACCTGCCCTGCCTGGGAGCACTTCCATGGACTTTTCTGATTAGGAACTTTGGTTTCAAGGTTTCAAGGGGGATTTAAAAAAAAAAAAAAAAGGAAAAACGAAGTTGATTGTAAATTTAATTCCTGCACCGTAGTCATTTCTGCACCACGGGTCATTACCCACACATTAGTACTGCCACCCATTTTTCATAGGAGCTGCACTGGTGACACAGAGTGTGGCTGCTGCATCCTGGAGCATCCTGCCTGCAGCCCATGGGCTCCTCAGGGTGGTGAGGGCACCCACAGCCTAGATTTTCACCTGGAAAATCCCAGAGGAGAGCCAGAATGCTGGCAACCCTGAGTGCAAGTGGGACTGATAAATGTTCTGGGAGTGGTGACTTCTCTGTATCTTACATTAAAACACCTCCTTGTCTTATAAAATATCTGCTCCAGTTCTCATCCTCTCCCAATCTCCTGTTCATTTTTAACCCTTCCAGCTGGCAAAGGTCAAACAGTTTCATGCTTCAGGCACCTGGTCAAGGATTTTCCCAGCCCTAACAGAGCCAGCACTATTGGTTGCCTGTGTAAAGTAAGGCTTCCTTTTAATACAAAAGTTTCATGTGCCCAGCAAGGTGAAAGATAAATCTGTGAGCATGTGAAAGACCTGAACCCAGACATGCTCAGAGCTGCCTGAACACTGCCCATGTCAGTCTGTCCAGGCTTGACAAACAGCCCAAGGAAGCTGGCTCCTTTAATAGGCTTCAGGGGTTTATTTATAGCCCCTTGGAATAAGTGCAGCTGATACTTAAGATCAGCTGAATTAATGACAGCGAGCTGGCGAAAGGCCAGGTCTGCAAATAGTGCCTCTAAAAGTCTTCTCCACCATAAAATTTGTTTAATGTAAGAAATCATATCGTGCAGGGTTTTGTCTGCCATTTTTATAATTAGCGGGAGAAATCTCCAGTTCGCTCCTGAGAGCAGCCAGTGCTTTATGGGCTGTCTTTTGGTGGTGGTTTGGAATTTTATGTCTGCATTTGGAGGGACTCCTTGTGCTCTGTGCCACATGGGAAGGAGACTTTGCCCACTGTGGATCTCCTCTCCTTTCCACAGGGATGTGGGGAACACAGAAGAGAATCAGGACCTGTGCCAGGTGGATGATCACAGAGGAAGATCACACCCTGCATGTTCCAGACCTCAGAATCAAATCCATGCCAAGGAGCCACCAGATATTCCTCTGAGATTTCACCAAAAATTCATCAAACAATCCAGAAAAGCAGCCTGTGGGCTGGGCAGACCAGAGTGGGGCAGTTTGTGATCTGTAGACAGGCAAAATGCATTGAAACCACCCACTTTGATCTCGCTTTGTCCACGTTTGATAGCTTTGTGACACTTTTTTCTCGAGAGCCACATCAAACTTCTGCAAGTATTCCCACTTTTTTACAACCCTCTCGATCATACACAAAATCCCCAGCAAATTACCTCGAAATGAGTTATTCTATTCCCTTTTTTTTCCCTTCCTCTAATGGAACAGAAATGAGCTTGGGTGGTTTTGCTCACTAACCACAACAAATGACTCTAATAACACATGCAGCAGTGTTCCTGCTCTATGGGCTGGCATTGTCCCTGGCAGCACATTCCTGGAAACAGCCTTTTCAGGTGACCATCCGCCCTGGGGTGCAGAGGGACCCCAGCTGTGCTTGGGGAAGAAGGGAAATCTCCTGTTCAGCCCAACCCACAGCCCATTCTGCTTCCCAGAAGGCTGGTTTGGGGCTGTTGTGGAGGTTTTCCTTCTCTGAGGGAGCAGTGCCTTGAAAAAACTGTGTTTTTAGGATAATAAAAAGCAAGGAAAATGCTAGCCAAAATCAAAGGGTTGGAAATGCCGTTAAGTTTTGGATTTGGTTGTATTTCAGGAGCTGGACACCTGTGATCCAGAACAGTGCAACAGCAAACAGCTCACCTGCTTTTTCTTCACCGTGGTTGCTCATCCAGCACCCACCACCAGCAGTAGAAGGGACAAGAAAGAGGCTTTTGCCCCTCTTATTTTTGGAAGGGTCTCCTCCAGGTGTGTCCTTTACCCTCACACCTCTAGATCAGCCAGCACCTCTTGCTGGTGCAGGAAACTCTCACCTGAGCTGCCCATGGGGCTGTGAGACAACCTGGAGGAGATGAGGTTATTCTGTCATCTCTCTGGGAACACCTTTTGCACTGAAATATCCTCTGGACATCCTGCTATGCCTGGATTTTGGTCCAGCTCCCTCCCATGACAAAGGTGAACCGTGGGTGAGTCCCAGCCAGCTCCATGATTTAGGTTACCCATTCCTGTAATGGATCAAGCACTTCCCTGCCTGATATTTATAGGCACACTCAGGATCCCAGATAAAATGCTGTGTCTTTAGTTAAAGATGCAAGAGATGATTAGTGTCCTTTCCATGGGATATGTTTTAATGTCAAAGTACTTCAGGGGTGCCTTAATGCCTTGCTGACCTGGGACCTACATTTGGAGGAAGCTTTAAAACTAAAATAGCCAGAGAAAGGAAAATAATTGGGTGGATTGTGCTGAAAAAGGTGTTAGGTAGAGCTGTTCACTCTGTCTTTTTTTAATTTTTAGGCTTTTCCTATCATATTTTTCCTCCAGGAGGATGAAAAATTGAAAGAGCCGGGCACACAGTGCCTCCTCTTCAGATACAGGCTAGAAGTGCACACACGGGCATTTATTCAGTGGAAGGAGGATAACTCCATCACACAGAGATGTGGAAGTGTCTCCTGCAATTCTCTCTGCACATTCAGGGCTTGGGAATTCACGGGGGGAGCTGCCAGCATTTTGGGGGGTTTCAAGCACAGGGGAAATGAAGCTTGTGCCCTTACAAGATCCCTCATGCCCTATTTCCAGGTAATTTCCATTCCCTTCTTCCCCAAAAAGCCCTATTTCCAGGTAACACCCAGGTGTCAAAGAGGCACCTTGTTGGCTGTACACAATTTTAGAGCTGAATTTCAAACTTTCTTAGTCTTAGGGGTCCCAGGAGGCCTCACTGTGCCGCTTGGGAGGATTTGACCTTGGGAGAGGTTTGCTGGTGCTGCTGTGGGTTGGAGCTGGTGAGGTCCCTGCTGTGGCAGGATCCAGGGATTCTGTGCCTTCTGGGATGCTCAGCCCTGCTGCACACCATCCAGGGCACAGCTGTGGAATCCCCTTTGGGAGAGGTTAATGCTGCTCAGGTGCAGCTGCTCTGTGGACACATCTGGGAGTGATGCTGTGGCATGTGTGAGAAATGAGCTCTCCCCTGGCACTGTGCCCTCAGTGGGGACAGGAGCTTCGATTTCCATGGGACACCTTCCTCCAGATCCACTGAGAGGGGTCTGTGGGGATGTGATTAGGGGGAGAGGCTGGCAGCTGCATTCTGAGCCCCCCAAAATGGTCTTTCAAAATGTCAAAATCCTCCCAGAGACCTGACCCCTGAACAACCACTGTGCAGCAGCTCCAGCAACCCTAAATTCAGCATTTGGAGTCTTTCTCCTGCTCTCACATAATGCTACAAATCCAGAGGCTTTTCACAAAAGATATATCAATTCAAGTGAGTTCCCCCGTAGAGTTCTCATCCATAATCCAAATCCAGAGATCAGGAATTGCTCTTCCCACCCCGTGCACCCTGGGGTGATGCAAACCCACCCACGAGCTCTCTGGATGGGAGTAGGAGATCCCCAAAGGATTTCAGGAATTTCTGTGTGCATGACTGACCCTGCAGCCCAGAAGGGTGATGTCCCCTGTCCCTCTGTGCTGTCCTGCAGGTGATGAGCACCCAGCAGGGATCTCAGTTGGTATTTGCAGACTCAGGGAGTGGTTTCAGCAGCTGGGGGTTGAGCTGATGGATAAAAAATGAATTTATTTAATGGAGGGCAGAGGCAGCAATCTGATGGAGCTGCTCTGGGATCGATACAGGACATGTGCCCAGGGGCTGATCCCTTCACAAACTCCAGTGCATCCCATGTCCTGAGCCAGAATGATAAACAATCACATAGGAATTATACATTTGCAGGTCAAAAGTAATTTTGCTAGAAAATCTACAATTCCAAGCAGTGAAAGCACCGATCAGAGCACTCTGTGCTTTGCTGGCATGCACACCACGAGCAGAAGAGGGCATTTCACTCTGTAAAGCTGCATGTTTCGAAATAACCTGGATTTTTGTGTCCCAAATTACTAATTGCAAATTATTCACCCAGTTCTCATAGAATGTCCTGTTTTTTGCTGAACTAAAACCAGCTGTATAACACCCTCTTAGCCTACTGGGCTTATCTCCAGAGCTCAAAGCTGTTCAACTTCCTTGTCTCTCTTTTCCATCTCATTTATTTTCCATAGGATAAATAGAAAAAAAAATCAGAATAAAACAGAAGTTTTATTTTTTAGTGCATGTTTTGCTGGGGCATGGGGAGAAAGCTGGAGAACCTGAACTATTATCAAGAATGCCACTCAAATTACAATATCATTGTTTGAAAAAAAAAAATTCTGGCAGCTAATTCTGATTGCAGTGCACATTTCTGTGCCTGTGACAAATGATTTCTAAAGTTAGACTCAAGGACACCAAGCTTCCAAGAGGTCACTCATCTCTGGTGTTTATTTTATTTGCAGTACCCAAAGAATTTTTAAAATAGTTAAATTAAGAAGAGGGGGAAAAGAAAAAAAGGAAGGAAAGCAATGATGTTCTGAAAAAGATTGAAGCGTTTTGTTTTAAAAGGAGTGATGCTCAGAGCCATAAGGTATGAAATACAGGAGGGGAAGCAGATTTGGGGCTAACCTGTGATATCACATTAGACTTTAAAGCTGTTCCAACAGACTAAGCATTTGAGAAAGAATCGGAGCTGCTGGTGATAAGTTGCTCCTCTTATCGGCAAACTGTCATCTGTCTTGAGTGAGAACATTTTGTCCACCCTACCAAAACAAGTCAGAAAAATTGGATAAAAACAAAAATATAAATCAGAAGGGTAGCTGGGAGCAGAACTGAAACGATGGCAATTTCCTGGCAAGGATCGCTGTACAGCTAAATGTCAGTTGTGGCAGAAAGAATTATATTTTCGACTTGAGGTCAGGAATTATGTGTGAGCATGTGGTGGCCAGAGCCCAGCCCGCTGAGGGCTCTGTGTGGCCTCTGGTGACAGCCGTGGTGTCCCCATGGGCAGCAGTGTCTGGTGTGTCCTGCTGCTCTGTCCCATCACTGTCCCTTGGGATGTTTGCTGGGCAATCTTTGCAACTGGAGCCAAACATGCCAGAGCCATCCTGCCCTGTGCTTGGCTCCCCATGACACTTCTCTGTGGCAGAAGGGCTTGCAGGTGACAAGGAATTAAGTTTTTCTCAGGCTCTTTCTAGATTATTTCTTCTTCATTTAATATTCAATTTAAACCTTAATTTACTTTCTAAATCATAATTCCGTCCAATTTGCAAAGCACACCTGGAGCTACGGGGCTGGATGGGGAATGGAGTGCATGATGTCCTGAGGAATATTTGTGTGTGCAAAGTCATGGGGACCTGCTGCACCCCAAGTGTTGGGCTGCCCCTCTCCTCTGAGTCTCCTGGAGGAAAACCCCTCTCAGGTCAGGGGGAAACATCAGGATACACCCCCTCCCTTGGCATGGATGCCCTCCCCTGCTCACAGACATTTAGCTGCCCCCAAAACTCTGTGTTCTCCGTGTCCTCAGGCTGAGGGGACAGCGAGAGGGGATGTGAGCCTCACAAGTGCATGTGTGCCTCAGCAGCACGGAAAAATATCTGGGGGTTTGGGCACGATGTCACGGCAGCACCTTGGCATTTGAGCTAGAGGTGTCCGTGACACCCCTGGGATGAGCTGAGCTCCTGTCCCAGGAGGGATGGACAGCCCAGGCATTGCTCTGTGCTCAGGGCATGCACCAAATTTAGGCAGAGCAGGGTGGAGGGGAGCCAAGGTGCCTCCTGCCAGCCGTGCCTGCGCTGCACCTGATGCTCCCAAGTGTTTTTCTCCTTCACTTCAACACATTTAACACAGTGTTCCCATTGCAGCAGCCAAACTGATATCACTGGAGGCAAGACCTGAATCAGATCCTGGAAAAATCAGCTATTTAAATGCACCATGGCTGCTGCGCTCTCGGCAGCAGTGAGACCACTAGACACACAGTTTGGAAGTGGAGGCACAACGAGGGAAGGTTTGGGGATTTTACAAAATCGCCGAATGGGAAAAGAGAGCTGCTGGGTGGAAGTGAGGCGTGTGGTCCCTCAGGCCCTGACTGGTGAAGACATGGCAATGTCACAGGCTTGTGCAGCCTGGGCAGGGAGCAGGGCAGGGAGGAGGCTGATCTCTGCCCCAAGGAAAGCAGGAGGTGAAGGGGAGTCACCCCCAAAACCCTTTGAGGAGGGGGGAGCCCTACAGCCCCAAGCACTGCTCCGTGCCCAGACTATCCCAAGGTCACTGCAATCTCCTTCCCCAGCCCTGGCTGCTGCAGGGGTGGAGTGTCTGACCCCACAGGTTATTTGGGCTGTGCTATGGTGGGCTGCTCTGCTTTAATTTGGTTTTTAATTTTTTTAAATTGATTTTGCAACAATATGGTTTCAGGGCACTGCAAGTGCTTCTGTAAACCCAGATGACTGAGCTGAGCCTTTGCTTCAGCCCATCAGGGAGCAAAACATCCCAGGAAAGCTGAATTGCAGGGACTGCAAATCCTGATGCTGACAGCCAGTGCCCATCTCTGAAAGACTGAGCAGTTTGTAGCAGGGGTCTGGGATGGGGGACAAGTTATTCCTTGCTGGAAATATCCCAGCTGTGGGACATCAAAACTGGGGTCTGGGATGAGGGACAAGTTGTTCCTTGCTGGAAATATCTCAACAACAGATATTTCCACTTCTGCCCTTTAAGCAGAAGCCACCGAGAGGCAAACTCATCTCCTGCAATAACCATTTAATGCACATTTTGTTGCAGGAGGAGGGTGGCCCAGGCAAGGGTTAATGCGGGCTGTGCTGTGCACCTGGCACACATTCACTGCCTCTGCAGCACACTGGGGGATATATATCTATATATATCTTATAGAGAGATATTTATTTATCTGTGGCATGCGGGCAGGGGAGCAGACAGGCTCTCCTCTCACCATGGTGGGGTGTGGAATGCCACACGAACTCTCCCTATCATTTCTCTGGAAATCCTGGCAAGCACAGGGGAGCCTGCAGTTGATCAGCTCTGTATCGCTATGTACCACTGAGAGAGTTCTCTGCAGCATTTTGGGACACCCAGGAGCAGCCATTGCCCACACAGACAATTCTTCCCCAGCACCCCAAGGACAGCTGAGCACTCAGCCCCTCCTGGGCTTCACCTGCCAGGTCCTGGTTTTGCTGATGAGCCCTTTCAGTTCCATTTAGAAGAGCTTTATTGGCTTTTTCTTTTTGAATTGTGATGCCTCAACATCATGTTGAGTACAAAAGAACTGGAGGATCAGCCAGGTCACAGCAATCAGACACACAGGGCTGAACTTCTGCTGTGACTGCTTTTGGCTGTGTTGTTTGTTTGCTTGCATGGATTATCATCTTCCCTGCCTGCATTGTACCACTGACAGTAAATTCAAAGCAACCAGGGCCCAAACTTTTGAAGAGGTTTCCCTAAGGGAATGTCAATTACCTTTCCCTTCCAGCACCATTAATGTCCTCTGGCACTTAAAAAATCACAGCTTTATTTTGAGAAATGCAGCCACTTGCTCTAATTATTCCTACTGCGCTCTAAGGCAAGCAAAAAACATAATAAAAATATTTAGTAGGTAAACTTAAAAAGGCAAGGGGTTGGTGACTCTGGGCATGAAGAAGTACAACCCCTAACAAAGACAGTCTGTGCATGCAGTGGTTTGTGTATGGAAATACAGAAGGAGTGGAAGAGCATTATAGACTAATTCAGGAGGTCTCATTTTGGGTGGAATTTCCATTGGAAGCAGCTTGTGTTGCTTTTGCTGCTGGGAATCTGGTTAGACAAAATAGTGCTGGAACTGGGAGGGTATTTCTGCCTCTGCCCAGCACAACTGAGGCATAACCAAGATCCCTGTGCTTCCCTGTCCTTCCCTGTCCTTCCCTGTGTTTCCCTGTGCTTCCCTGTGCTGGTGGATGTGACACCACTGGCTTTGGAAGGGGCAATTATGAGCTTTTGTGTCCAGAAGAGGATGGAGAAGAGCCTTCCTTCCCCTGATTTGACATCACCACAGGGGACCAAGGAGTCCTCCTGGTGCTGGAAAGGAAATTCAGGGAATTCCTTGGGGAGGAACTGTCCTTGGGGGATATGTTCCCCTCTCATCACTTGTCCTCCAGGTGCTTCATCTCACTCCTTCCCCACTCCTTGCCTTCTCCAGTGTTTTCTCCCTGAGCTGCCAGGCTCCTTCCACATTTAGATGCCAGTCTGTCCTTGCTCATTGTTATTCTCCACCCATCTCCTCAGCTCAGCCTAGTTTCAAACTGCTTTGTCAAGGTGCCAGGATCCCCTGGTGGAGGTGAAGGTTGGCACATCAATGCCACGAATGCATCCCAGAGGATGAGCTTCTCTGCACATCCTGTGCCTGGAGAGAGGGACCAGGGGCTCAGAGGTGCTGAGGATCCTCCCTGCAGCAGCACTTCCACATTTGCAGCCCTGCCTCAGCTGCCAGCTTTACTCCAGCCCTTGGCTTTCCCCTGGGCTCACCAGCCCAGCTACGAGTGCTGGAGTGTTTGGGAACCAGCAGCCTTAATTATCTTTTAAACCTCATTATCCTCTTTCCTATGATCTCCTCTTTGTTCTTCCTTCCAACCCTCTGTGTCTGCGGGCAGTGGAGAGCTCTGCCTCTCCCCACAGTTCCACAAAGCACCACCACGTTCCCAGACAATGTGCACACGGAATTTTCATCTACATCGCCCCCAAAGCCACAAAATATCCCAAAAAGTGACAAAATCCAAGGTTCACCATCATGAATCACAAGCAGACCACAGGCAGTGGCAGCAACTCAAGAAGATGCCTTTGCAGAAATGCCAGGAACCTTCCCATTGCTGACAAGGGCTTCCCAGGGATTTCCAGCCTCGTCCCATGGGAGAAAAAATGTGCTATCATCCCAGGCCACAGAGTCTGTCTTTTTGTTACATATTATTTGTAAGCAGAATAACCCTGTTTGTCCTAGACCTGCTCGTTCTGGAGGCTCTGAAATTAGGTGTCATTACCAGGTGTTATTACTCTGCGGGCATAAAGTTGTACCTAGCGAGCAACCCAGCGAGCTGCAGACAGATGAGGAGGATAATTTGATTCCATCTTTGGAAATGTCAGGCTTTATGGGTGAATAAAATACATTCCATTTTCTTCTGTTTATCAATATTGGGTGAAAACAGACTAGAAATTGCTTGTAAATGGGGAGTGTTGAGAGAGAGGCAATCTATTTGTTACCCCTTGCAGATGCACAGCACTGCCACAGCCACTTCTGTGCAGTGTGAGAAAACCACAGAAAGCAACAAAACAAGGGGCAGATGGGAGGAAGAGTAACCCTTGCTGCCTTTCCATTTACAGCTCTCACGGCACAGGCAGGTCCAGGTCCTGCAGCTGATAATCGTGGTCACACGAAATAAAATGTTCACAAAGCCACTGCAAATTCTTGGCTCTGGAGGGGAATTTGAGGAGCTCTGTAAAGATATGCTCAGCTGAGCTCTGAGCCAAAGGCAAAGCAGAGACCTGGGGCTGGATAAACAGAGCTCTGTGCCCCCCCAGTCAGCTGGCCATGGCCAAAGCAAGAGGGGGCAAAGGGGGGTCCCATTTCCAAAAAGGGAAATACAGGTTGGTTGGTTGCTTGAATTGCCCAAACCAGGTCAAAATCTGGGCACATGGAAAAGATGCAATCCCTGAGAGCACTGCAATTGTAAAGGGAGGGGTTTCAGGAGTGAGAATAGAGCAGCATTGAATGAACTTTTCAGATAAATTATACCTAAAGAGGAATGAAACATTATAGTTTCAATTACCGCTGTGCCCAGCCACGCAGGTAGTAATTCAAACAAGAAACAATTGCTGGATTGTCACCCTCAAATCAGACACATACCATTTAATTCCATTTACTGAGGGTTCACTGACTGTATTTTGAATCAAATACAGCCATTAATGTGCAAAGATCTGAAAAATGCATGTGTCCCTTTTACAAATGTGACAGCGAGACTGTAATTCCTGTAAAATCTGCTTTCTTCAGGTTGGGCTGCTCCTATTGCCGTTAGGTATGCAGATATTATTAAAAGTTTCACTGTGCCAGGCTAGATCTTTTTGAAATTGTTTGTACCTTTTTGTTCAGGGCACACGAAAAGCATGGCCAAATCCAGCCTTGTATTCCATCACCCAAACTTAGCAAATTGACCCGAGCGCAGAAAAAGCCACTTTCATTAAAACAATTAAATCCTTGCTATTATTGCTGCATCTGGCGATTACAGCACAAATATAAATCATCAGTTATGGGAACTAAAAGCTTTCAGATGGAATTGTTTTAACTCCTGCCTCATGCAATGGGCACAGGATGGGTGACGTGCACCCTGCTTATTTGGGGGCAGCACTGCTGCCTAAATAAAACCCTGTCATGTCCAGAAAGTGAATATTATTGTGCTGCCGTGGTTTGCTCTGGCAGAGAAGCAACACATGCCTATGGGCAGGGAGAGCAGGACGAGCAGTGCTTGGAATGGGATGGGATGGGATGGGATGGGATGGGATGGGATGGGATGGGATGGGATGGGAAGGGATGAGAAGAGCTGGCACCTTGTCCCCAGGTGATGCCTTGTCCCCAGCAGGGCTGTCACAGGGTGTGAGCCTGGCTGGGTTTTGCGTCATTCAAACACTGCAGCAGCACTGCACAATGGCTGAAGTGATGCCTTCCCTCCTCCAAGAAAAAATTCCATGGGTGGAAATGTCCTGTTTGGTCTGATAGAGGGGAATGGGTTTGGCACAAAGCTTGGGGGTTGTCCAGAGTCCTTTTCCTTTTTCAAACAATACCTGCACATATTCCCTGTGTCAGCACTCTCACACCTTCTCCATGGGGTCACAGAGTGTGTTCCCTAATAAAACCAGACCTTTCCACAAAACTGCTCTGGCAGAGGATGCATCAAAGGGCAAATTGTTTAAATATTTCACTGGTTACTGTGTGGGTCATCAGAACTGGATATATGTCATTTCAAAGGCTTTTCTCCTCCTGTTCCTCACATCATTCCAGGTCACACTTCCCTACGGGTGCTCGCCGTCGACTCAAGGACACTTCCAGGCAGCAGAATATCAACGGGGCAGGGATGGACAGGCCAGCTCATCCTACACATTTTAAATGGCTTGGAAAGACCCAGAAGCCTTTTTGCAGAGAGACTCTGTGGCAGGGGCTGAAGTCAGTGCTCAGCATGTGGCTTAGACAAACAGAGTTGTCATTAGCGACTGTTCTCATTGTCACACCGGTGCAGACTGTTAATTCAGCACAGGAGTCATTAAAAGCAAGCCTCAGTGGAGAGAGAGGTTTTTGTAAATGCCAGATGACTTGGCAAAAAGTGAAGAAGACCCTCAATATCCTGCACTGCTCTGCTTGTAAATTCAGAACAAAAACTCCCAGGAATTTGCTGGCGACAGGATTAGGCACTAATTATTTTCTTACGCTGAAAGCTGTTAAAACCCAGCCCAGCTTCTCCTCACCCTGTAACCAAGATAAGCTCCCTGGTCATTCCATGTGTTCCTCTCTTCCAGAAGAGTGCCACAACTTCCAGAGCTCTCCCCCTGACTTTGTTTCTGGGTTGAGAGGGTGGTATCATCCTCACACTGATGGTTTGGCACCAAGTTTGGGGATTATCCATGGACATTATCCCAGTCTGTCCCCAGCCCTGCTCCAGCCCCAGGGCTTTAATTGCCTCTGAGACCACAATTAAGGAGCAGCATCCACCATGCTGCACGGGTGTCCCTCCCTCAGAGTTCCTCCTACCAGGTGCTTTTAATTTATTTGTATTTCCAGCAGCGATAATTGAGTTATCAATTTTGTGCTCTTTTGGGCCAGAAGCAGAGATCAGAGAGCTATTTTATACACCTAATTATGGATTATTTCCCATAGCTATAAAACCACGGAGAGACAGATCCAGAAAATACGTCGTGAGGTGATCTGTGTCCTCTTCATCTCTGCTGACTTCTCCCTATTGCTTCCTTAAACTCCAGGCTGAATGCCCTCCAGACAAAGCAGTTGTCAAAAGCAAGGGATACCTATTTCCCCACAGGACAAAATCTCTTCCCACCCTAGCAGAGAGCTGCTTAAAATTAAATTCAGCTTTTACTGAAATGATCTGTTTAAACCTTTAGCACCTCGTAGAGTCAGGCTGAGATTTATCCCATTTCTGTGCAATTTGGCTATAATCTGGCTCATAATGGTGACCCAGGGTCCTGCTGAGGAGTGAAAAATTTGATTTTCTTCCCCACTAATGGTTTTGGGGGGCGGGGGGTGATTTGAATGAAATTATCTTTAAGGTCCCTTCCAACACAACCCAATCTGTGGTCCCATGAATTAGATGTGGCCCTTCATGCCCCCTTAGCTCCCCACTCCCCTGGTCCAGTTTTTTTTTGCTGCAGATCCTCCCTCCATCCCAGGCAGGTCTGAGCTGCCTGGAGCACACTGCAGTGCAGAGCCAGTGCTGAAGTCCAGCAGATCCTATTTTTATATTTACGGAAAGAGACGGGAATCGTCTGTGTGTCGGGATTAGGTTTCTGCTGGTGACACGAAGAGGCCATCCAAGATGTATGACCCAGCAAATGTACTGTAATGCACACATCACATTTGTTCTCTGAGTAAGTAGATATTGTCTAGGGTCTATTACAGCTGTGCTTTGGTGTTTAATTTAATGCGAGTGAACTGCCTTAATTTCTCTAAATTGTAGTAATAAACATAATGCTAACAGTGATATTGCTAATAATTTATTTTGCAAGTGATTAATCAACAATGAACTATTTTAATTACCTGTTCGGAAATGCCAAATTCTAAATTAATTATGTGTCATTATATGAATTCACATGTATAAATATATACACTTATATATGAATTCCAAGGCTAATTAAAATGAATAAACCATCAGATTTGGTGAATTCATAGAGCTGAGGGAGGATCTGCTCTCCCCTGCTCTTCTGCCTTTTTGCATTTCATCCTCAGCACAAAGAGAATCTCATTCCAGTGCTTTATGCAAGTCGTTCGTGGTCCTAAAAAAGATATTACCTGGAGAAAGTAGCATATTCCCTGGATCCCACACTGCCAAGAGCAGTGTGCAGGGCAAGGGTGTGGGAGGTGGGAGCAGGGGAGGGGAGTGGGGGCTGCAGCATTTCTGTCTGAAGGAAATGCAGAGTGTGACTCTTTGGGGTGATGTCTGTGCCAGACCTTGGATCTCCCTGGAAATAAAATCCAATGGGAACTGGAAGGGGGGGAGAGGGAGGTGATTCCCTGCCCTCAGTTGTTCCTGACAATTTTTGGAGGGAAGTCAGGAATTCAATTAACATATTTGGGGCATAACCAATGAGTTTTCCTTTTCACCTGGGAGGAGGCTGCATCTAGAGATGCTGCAAGGCACAAAGCTGGTAGTTTGGGGTATTTAGCAGCAGGAGAACCCCCAGGGGCCCCGAAATGAGGTTGGGCAGAAAGGAGAGATCACTTCTTTGCAGTAAGACTCAAACCCAGAGCTCAGGGCCAAGAGGCCCCCAGCCATCCAGCACTGGCCCAGCAGCAGCAGCAGTGGTCCCCAGGGCTTGGTGGCCCCTGTGGCACAGAGGGGCAGGAGGGGGAATCTCGAATTTAGGGGTGGGGAGCGAGGCAGTTCTAATGGTTTGTAGCACCAGCTTGAAGGCCAGGATGATTAACGAGAGCAACGGCATGGAGGAACCAGAATCTAAGTAATGAGACCTTTATTTGATACATAATACCACTGGGACCTTCTATAAAGAGAATACCAGGAGTAGGGCTAAGTTTTGCTGGCTTGGGAATGCATCAGGAAGGGGGAAAGTCTTGCTGACTCTGCAGTCAGATGCTGGGGCTGTGCACAACGGGGCTGCAGAGCTGCTCAGTGCCAGCCTGGGACGTGTTAATTCAGTCATATATTTTCAGATGCTGGAAAGACACCCTGATTTAGTGTGCTGCGTGGATCTGTGCAGAGTTGTGGGTTTGAAATGCAGTGTCCAGAGGCTGATTCCATCACCTCATGGTTGAATTCAAGCTGGGAGATGAAGAAGCTGTTAGATACATACCAAGAACTTCCAGCCAAAAAATTACTTATGGTTTCACTTGAAGGAGAAGAAGTTGTAGAGAGTTTAGGTATGGATGTCAGAAACACAGCAGTTAACAGCAGAGATGTATGAGAGATTGGGAGGTGATAACTTAGATAAATTGGTGTCTCATCCATATTAAGGAGACAGCTCATCCTCAGTTGCTGCCGGATGACATGAACAGTGGAGCGTATATGGATACTAAAATACATTGGTCTTAAAGTTAAATCCCCAAGAACCATCAGAAATAAGTCTCAGAAGCCAAAGTGAGATTTGATGCACACTGCAAAATATGCAGTCTGTCAGAGCATGCTGCTGTCTCCATATAACTTCCACCGTTTGTGGGACAATTATAGGGAAAACAATACTGTGATCTGTAAAGCAGTTCCTGGAGTGGTTTTATTCACTAACTCAATGCTATGCATAATCATTGCCAGCAACATCTCCAGAGGTGTGTGCATAATAGAGAGACATCAAGTCAATGAGTCAAAACATCAGAAAATAAAATTCAGATGAACCTCACATTCAAAAATTATATTATCTGTCATTTAACACTGTCTGAAGACCTCCTTATTGAAATAATACATCTAAACCAAAACCTACCCCAGGCAGTAATACCATATTGTGCTGCTGTGTTTAGGATCTACCAGGAACTGGGGTTTTCTGCACCTTGAGCTGGCTGCCAAAGTAGGGGAGCTGGGTTTTTAAGACCTGCAGAGATCTTCAAACTGAAGCATCCAAATGACTCGTAGAGGGGAAACAGAGGGCACTGGGAGGGTCTGTTCCTCTCCTGTACCCATGTCAAAACCTGCCAAAGTCAGGATTGGCCCCCCAGCATCACCCACTTCCTTTGCTGTGTAGATGTGTACAATAATTTTCCTCTCAACAGCTAAATTTGCCTCTAAAAGAGAGTTTGTATCCAAATGCAAACTTAATTTGCCCTCGCTGACATTACACTTCACTGGATTAGATCCTTCATGCCTCCTGTTCCAAAACACCCATCGAGATAAGAAGTTACCCTTTTTGAAAAAGCAGCCTTGGAAGACCTTTAAATCCCCTAACTAAATTCTTATAATGCTATTTTCCCCAAAGCACCGTGTATAGCATTGTCTCTGCACTGCAGCTTGAAAGGAACAATTCCCTGCGGATCAGGTGCCTGCAGCCAGGAAAATCTGCTCCGGGATGCTTTGGCAGGGATATCACAGCATGGGCCACAAGGCAAGGATATATCCATGTGTGTATAAAATGTATATGTCCATCTATAAGCTGCACACAGGCAGGTGCAGGCGGGAAGCACCAGTGCTGGATAATGAGTCCGAGTTGCTCCAGGCTGTGAGAATGAGCAATGAGCAGCTCTGCTGGAAGCAAAATCAGGAACTTGGGTGAGCTTTGCTACTTAGACAACAAATCACTGGGTGTGCTCGAGGGTTCATTTTTCATTGGGAAACACCAGTGAAACGAGTACTTTGCTGCTTATCTCTTTATTGCTTATCAGTGCTTCTTTGCCCTTCATTTCTTGGAAAAGGCACGGTGCTTAAATGGGTTGAAGGGTGGATGCTGTGAAAGAACTGAGCCACCTCTTTAATCCCAGAGGCTTCATCAAGGGTTCATTTTGCTCTCCGGGAAAATCTCTGTCTTCCCAGACCACTCGCCTCCCTCTCTCTGCCATCCATCTAGGTTGCTTCGTCTGTATCTGAAGTCATGCTTGCCATCCTTTGAAGAGGTAGTCTCCTCTAAAAAATCAATAGTTAACATTGTCTTTAAATAGTCTGACATTTACCTTTACTGCGGTTTTCATTTCTTTCTGGGATTGCTCAGACATTTGTATTACCTTTGTGCGTTCCTTATTTCTCTGCCTGTAGCCACGGACCAGGAGCTTTGCAGGGATGGCAATCCTGGTGGTGTAGCTCCCAGCCACAAATAAGGAGACTTTTGCAAGATAATTGAGAGGACTGGAGCTTGCTAATGGAAGCCTCTTTAATTTATGGAAGACATCAACTGAGAATAATTACAAGCAAAAGGGTATCATAAATCCCTGAAGAAAATACATGCTGAATGCAGTTTTCCCAACAAGCAAATTTGAATGCTGGCCCAAAGGTCAAAATAAAAGACTGCGAGCTTTAACCTCCTGAGCCATCCACCTTTCCTTTGGCTCTTGTCAGGAACTTGTCTGGGGGTTCATTTAGAAAGCTGCCTGTTCAGAGCAGGGCCATTTGCAATCTGGGAAAGTTAAGCAAATTAGCAGAATTATTAGGTAAGAGGCAATTCTCCACAGCCTGCAAAGCAACCGCTTGTTAAATTAGCTCACACGGGAGAATTGCACTGATCGAATGATGGTTGCAGTGTTTGCAGAGGGAAGACTGTGCAGGCATTTCCTTTGAAATAACACTGCTGTACTCCAGCTAAAGAATAAAAAAAGGAGAGTTTGTGCAGCTTCCCTGGCAGGCTGGGACAGGCTCCCTGCGCAAATGTACTGGAAGAAGCCTTTGTCTTTTAAACACATTTCCTCTACCCAGTTCCTTCTGCAATAATAATAAAAAAACTAATAAAGAAGAAAAGCCCAACCCCC
The DNA here is from genome assembly GCF_008360975.1 of Lichenostomus cassidix. Lineage (NCBI taxonomy): Eukaryota > Metazoa > Chordata > Aves > Passeriformes > Meliphagidae > Lichenostomus > Lichenostomus cassidix. The sequence goes on along the minus strand of NC_139500.1, from coordinate 5,068,331 downwards.
TTATACTATGTACTTCTAAAAATAGAGGGAGTTGCAGGAGAACTGATGCCACCAGACCCCTGGAAGCAGGTGGCTCGATGCACCCTCTGGGACCTGCAAGGACACCTGGGGTTTTGAAGCCTTGCTGTCCTGGGAAGAATTTGGGAATGAGGCTTTCAGCAGTAGAAACAAAGTCCTCCAAGAAGACAAGGAGAGAGGGTGGTTCACCCACGGTTTCTGATCTGTCAGTCTCATTTTTATATACTCTTTGGATATTGATTTGATATTTTTATACCTTATGTAGTGCACTTAGTACAGGAAAAAATGGATTCACCAAGTAAATGTGCTTTATTAGCAGGTCTCTGATGGAAAATTATGTCGGTTTTCCATTTAAAAGATGCATCAGATTAATTCACTCATGAATCAATCTCTCCATGCTTGAAAATCTACTCACACCCCACATTAAATCGTCCGGTGTGACACTGCAGCCTGGAGATCACAACGGAAGTTCTAAAACAATGAAAAGGTAGTATCATGAAGTTTTCAGCACTTCCAAGGCAGCTGGGAATGAAATATTCATCCCCAAAATGAAGTGAGGGTTTTACACCAGGCTTAGCTCTGGCTTCCCTTACAAGAGGTGAAGCTACATCAGTTAAAGTAATTTGGTGTTTTTTTCTTTTTTCTCTTTCTTTTCCTGCTTCCTTCTACGACTGACGGATGTCCCAGCTCAAAGGGTTGTCCCAGGTTTTGTCTTTCACAGGCTTTTTTTGGCTCACAGGGCCATGCTCTTCACCATGGAAAGATGGATTATGCCTTTACTTTCCAGGTGATCCACAAAAGGGGGATAGAAATTAATTCCTTTCCCTGTGCTGAGAGGCTGCAGGATCATTCATTGTTTGTTCAAGTGCTGCACAGGGCCACCTCTTACCCCTGGCAGGATATCAGCTCATGGCTGGACACTGGAATATTTGGGAAATAGTTTCAAATCTCTCCCTCTCTCTCTTTCACTCTTTCCCCACTCCTGTCCTTCTATGCAGAAGAAAACAGAAATCATCTGCCAGGCACTGCAAAAAATTATTTATAGGAGGGGAGGGCAGAAGTAGCTGGAGGCAGATTTTATCAGAGATGCTAAGAGATGTGAAATACTCATGCCAGGTGGAGCTGGAAGAGAAGCCCTTGGTGTTGAGTCTCTGATACCTTCAAGACAGAGACTGCCCATGCTCTGCCCCCATCACTCAGTTACTCAGCTCATTTTAGCCCCCCTGTAGCAGATGCTGCTTCTGTGCTCAGCCCCAGCTCTGTGGTGCAATCCCACCTTTCAGCCCCAGGGCTACATGCAGCATCTCAGTGTTTATTTTTGTTGCTGTACAGTAAAAGACAAGTACCTAGAGCCAGCTGAGACCCCTGGGTGCACACTGATATCACAGCCATAAGGCAAGAGCCTTGAACGTTAAAAGAGAGAGTCTCTCTTAGAATAACTCAGGTTGGAAAAGACTCCTAAGATCATCTAGCCCAACCATTAAATCCATGTCCAATCCAGGCAGGCCAATTGCATAAGATAATTTACATGGAGCAGTGACAAGCTATTTTCTCTTGTCCTTCTCTTTGCTGAATACCCCAAAATGAAGGATTTTATTCCTCTTGAGGGAAAGGAGGATGTATCCACACCCCAGGCTGGGTGCTACTACAGCTCAGCACTGCTGCAGGAGCTGAGGTAATGCACGGAGCAGCCACGCGCCTGCTGTCTGGCCACGTCAGACACAAAGGGAAGGACGTCTGCTCCAACCCCAGCCAAAAAAGGGCACGTGGGCATGGTTCATCTCCTGGCTGCCAACTGCTCAGGCTGCTCAGGCAGTCGCCATTGTGCAGCTCAATGGGAAAGGTGGCAAAGGAGCAGCCTGGGAGTAGGAGCTGGGGGATCCTTCTTCTGCTCTTGCCTGGGTGTGCAGGAGATACCATCATCCAACCCTTCCTTCCTCTAGAAAACATGTGCAGCACATCCTGCTGTTTGTGTTTAATCCCAGCTAATGTCCTACGGCTATGATACGCGTGATTATGGCAGTCATTTTTAATTAGGGGTTGTGTCAATGTATTGACATTTTTATTGCTTTTGGGGGAAATGGAGGATATTTTCCTGCAGGTGAACTCCTCTCTTTCGTGGTTCTCTATCCCTTCAGCTGCGCTGTTTGCTTATTAAAAGAATGCATTGTTATTAAGCCCATTCTCTGTGCAAGTTAATTAAGCAACTTGCGCAACACCAAATCCACGGAATGCAGAATTCAAATTCCCTCCATCCTGTGGCAAGATTTATAACCTCATCCTGAGTGCAATATTTATCATTAACAAGCCCTGGCAGGATCTGGGAAACAGAGTGATGAGGAGAATGCATTCGATGTCTTGCTGGGAAGTGGAGTTAGACAGGAATGGCTCAAGCCACTCATTGCCTGCAGTGATAAACACCCTGCAGACGATATTGTTCACCCGGAAAGAAAAGGGAAGGCAGATCATTACATTTATTGGTCATAGCTTTTCAAGAGTCGATAAAGACCTACTAGAAAAGGCATGGTTGGTAGCAGGAATGTATATTTTTTTGTCTGTCTCAAAAATACCTTTGGCTCAACAGCTTTATGTAGCACCAATAGGAGATCTGACTTCTGCCTGATACGTCAGGATGAATCTTCCTCCTAGATGATGGTGCTGGGGTAGATGGTGCTCACATTGTACAGTTTTTAATGTCTTTAACCATCTTTAGCTTTGTATCCTGATAGCCCCTTCAGGCTATATGTCAATGCCATCTGGGAGGAAAAGAAGAGACTTCTGCTCACTCGCCGCTGTAACGCAGATCTCTTGACTAAAATTGTGCTTCCATCACTTGACAAACTGTCAGCACAGAACAATTATCTGCCTGTTGGCTTGCTTGTCCTTTCTTTTCTCCCCTCTCAGGATTAAAAAAAAAAAAAAATAAAAGAAAAACAGGTGAAGGAAAATGATGCAAAGAAAAAAGCTCCGTGGACAGAATCGAGCTGGTCTGATCACACCACCTGAGACACTTGAAGATGTATCAGAGGCGTAAGTGGGTCCCTTCTTTGCCACCTCTTTTGCCACCTCCTCTTCCTATGCACTGGTGAATGGTCTCAGGTCTTTGGGACAGAGAACGTGCCTGTTTTTGTCTGTGTTAAGTCCTGTACAAATATGGATATTAGAGTATTAGTGTATTTAGGCTGATGTGTTCAGCAGCTCTAGATTATGAATTGCTCCTCAAAATAAAGTTTGCATTCGCCGACAAAGGTCTTTATTACAGAAGAGGGTCAAGCAAAAAGGATTATTCTTGCTAATTATTCGCTGTTATTTAATATTTGCACAAAAGGTTTGCAGGCATGAGTCCTCAGGATTGCCTTGTTTGAGAAGCTAATAGGGTTTCCAGGAAACCAGCAGTGTCTGGTGAGCCATCAGAGCAGCCTCTTAGAGGATATGGAAAACAATTAGATTTGATGTAGTTAAGGATGGTTGGCTAAAGGTTTCTAATGACTTAGCCAGGACCAGATCCTGGGGTTTTCAAAGTCAGCAGTAAGACTTCCACTCAGAGCTGTGCTTTATGGGAAACGGACCGAAGCAGATCCAATTTTCAGAGCATGGACAGGTTCAGGATCTGGGCAGCTCCTGGCTGCAAAGGGAAGATGTCAGTGAGTTCTGTTTGCTCCTAACCCTGCTGTTGCCCCAGGAAGGATTTGGGAATGAGCAGGGCTGAAACACAAACTGTTGGGAGGGATATTTACAATTTTTTGGCCATGCCTTACAGTTGTCCCTACACATTATCAGTCCCTAGATTGCTCCCCTGAAGTCTACCTGCTGCCTTCTGCTTGGGCCTCATATTTCCTTGACTAGACCATAATGGCTGTATTGTTATAGAAATTCCATGCTAAGTGAACTGAATTTGTCTTTCCATGAAGATATAATTAGGCAATAAAAACACAGCCAGAAATCTTCAGGCATGGGTGCATGAAGGTGGGATCCACCTTTAGGCATTTAAATGCACAGCCCAACTTTTGGGATCCCTGTGTATTCATATCTTCTCTTGCTTCCAGACAACTGGAATCTTTCCTGCTCTTCAAGGCGGCTTTGGGGGTACCACACTTCTTTAAGGAGAAAACATTTTCATTTACATTCCCTGGTTTTGTTCAAGTTGCAATGCCTCCAGCTTCCCCATTTGACATTTTTTAGTAACTTAATTATCATTACCAAGGAAGAATGTTAATACTGGTGTTGTTTACATTGGATGCAGCCCTGGGGAACAAGGGAAAATAACCCAGATTGTGGGAGCAGGCGGGAGGAGCATGGCATTTTGGAAACCCAGGCCACAACCTGCTGGAAGCATCTGTTTCTACTCAGCCTTTTCCTCTAGAGTCCCAACATCACTCACAGCCCAGACTGCCAGCAATTAGGGATTTGTGCTGAGGATTCCCCTTCCCTCCTGCTTTCATCCCAAGGATGTTCAGGAATCTCAGGACTGGCAGTGACAGCATTGAGGTGGTTTCCTTGGACAGTCATTTCTGCCTCAGCAGATGCCTTTGCTTGATGCTCCTGAGATGGGAATTAGGAAGTGGGATTGAGTGGTGCTCAGAAACATGGATAATTGCAAAGCAATTAATCAGCCAGGAAAGACAATGTGTCAGGAGGTGACTCGGAGCTACAAGAGGTGGTGGCTACTTGGCTGTTTTGCCAAGGGCAGAGCTGTGTTGTGAGGCTTTGACTGGAAAGCAATGAGCACCCTCACTCTCCACAGCTGCAAACTGGGTCTGTGCTAACACAGGGATTTGTTGGAGCTGCTCCTTTTCCTCTGTTTGCAGGCACAAATGTTCACAAATGCATTTTGCATTCACTCGAGTCTTCTATCAGGCCAGGTCAAAACCCTTTTGGGTGCATCAGTGGGTGTTTGGAAAGATGCTGCACTTGTGAAGATTAATAAATAAAAAACAGAACCAGTAATTTCTTTTACACGTTCCCAAGAAATCAGCTGGTGGCAAGAAGGAAAAAGTGCCTGATGTGATTGAAGTATATAGGAAAAAAAAAACCACACGTAGGCTTCAGTAGGATATCGACATGGATGTTTAGGCACTGTTAAAGTGCAGAAAAATGAGCCAGCAGGATTGAGTAAGCAGTATTTTCCTTTTAGCTGAGGAAAGGTTCTCTTGCAGTAACATTGCTCCTCATGTCTTTGCCTTTTAAATACCCTGTGACATAAATATTAGATGCATGTTAAGCCTCAGATCCATCAAACAACTCCTTATCTTGAAGCACATGAATACTCTTGGCCCTGGTAAGAACATTTAAATGGTACCTAAAGGACCAGAGATGTGAAATGAAGTAAACCTAATTTCTAGCGTGTGAAAAGAGACAAATCTCTGCACACTCTCATGCCAGGGGTTAACTTGGGCCAGGTGTTGTTAAGAAGTAAAGACATGAATAATCTCCCATCAGACTTTTGCATCCAAATGGCTCATTAAAGCGGCAATATTCATGGCTGGTGAGAGTCCTATAGATTTACGATGGCTAGGAAAGGATGATGCCCAGCTTACTTTCCCACCAATCATTATTACATGGGAAAGTGAGCGATTTTCTTTAACTCCATTAGCATAACATTAGTGCTTATAAGGACCAGACAGGGGTAGAGACTTTACAAGTCTTTTAGGTCAACAAAGTCAAACCGGGAACTCTTTTTTAGGAGCACAGCTTTTATCTCATCAACAAAAAAACATTGTTGGCTAGTGCAGACTGTGGATATTTGAAATTGAGGGGGAATGAGGAAGCAGTTGGAATTCCCAACTCCTTCCCAGCTCTGGTAGCCCTGCAATAACCCATTTCTTCACTAGAGCTGTTGAAGGAGCAGCTCGGCGCGTTGTACAAAACACAAGGAGGGAACTTCAGATCAAAACCTTTATTCTTCCTTGCAGCAGATGAAACACTGAGGCACGGGGCTCCTGGGTGGGCATGAGCAAACACACATGGAAATGCACAGCATTTGCAGTGGGAGTACACTGGGTCACAGCTGAGATCAATGGAGGAGGATGATCGGGATTATCAATCTCGAGTGGTCTCCGTTAGGCAGAATTGACTGGCAACCACATAATGACTCAGGCTCAGCCCACCAGTTTAGAGCCCGAGTGATAGATCTGTAGATGCCAATCATCATCATTTCCTTATCAGCAGTGCTCACGTGGCCATTTGTCTTCTACCTGAGCCGCCCTGGTCGGGTTCAAGTGTTTCATCCTCCAAGGTGCGTCTGAGAGATCAATGCACAGCTACAGCTGGTTGAAGGGGACCAAATCCATTGAACAGTTGATTTGGTTCCATTTTACCAGCTTTAGCAAAGCATTTGGCCTCATCGGCTGTGGCAGCAGAGAAGAGAATTCCTCGGGGTCTGTTCTTTCCCAGCTGCCTGGACCTCTTCTGAACTTGCAGCCTGATGCTGCACTGGTTCAAATGGCTTCACTTTCAGGCAGTCAGGATTTATTTAAGCTTCTTAGAGGCTACGGCTGAAGAGCGGGTCTGAATTAAAGAGGCAGGTTGAACAGCAGTGGAATAGTCTGCAGCAGTCACCATCAGCCTGAAGCATTTTTTAAACCTGATATTTGGCTCTGTCTGTTTTGAGAGCCACGTTGCTATTACAGTGTGACATAAGTAAAGGCTACTGTTTTCATCCAGATGCTTTAATTATCACCTCCTGCCTTCTTCCTTTCAGTGTTTTATGGTGTGCTGTCCTCCTCCATGCCCTGTGTTTTGGTGTCTGAAGTGACACCTAACATGCAGCAGCAGAGATGTCATTTGCTACAACCAGCCCAGCCCACAGTCATGGAGCTCAGGCTGCAGAACTCTTCTCCCCTCAGGGCTCTCCTTGGAAAATGGGAGGGAAAAGGCTGGAACACCTGAAATCTTTTTTTAGTGGTTGACAAACTTTGCTTCCCTACTGTGCAACCTCCTATGTTTTTTCATCTGGCATTAAAATCAGCATTTTCAGGAGGTTTAAGATCTGCTCAAGCAATGGTTGTATTTGCCATCACCAGAAATCAACAGGAAAGTGGTGGAAACAAAAACGGGGAAGGGATTAATAAAAAAGAAAAAAAGAAAAAGGGTTTTCTTTCTTGCAATCTCATAATCTGGCAATTTATCCCCAAATGGGGGAGGCAAGTTCTGCTACACCACTGCTGTCCAAGTCCCTCCCATGTTGGTTCACGTCTCAGGACTGGGGTGTTGATTTCTCCTGGAGAGCCCTGCAGCATGAACACCCCACTGCTAAAAATAACCCGGTAAATCAAATTTAAAAATCACAGCAGCCCCGATCATTTCTGCAGTGGGAGCCAATAAAGTCAGGCCTTTCCTTCTTAACCCGGAGCCACGCGCAGATATTGCACATTGCCATGTGCATAACCTATTTAAAGAATTTATATGCGTCATAAGGCAAAGGTGACTTTTCCCCCTTCTCCCTCGCAGCCCACCATGCTGCAAGATGATACCAGGGAAAAGCACCTGTGCTTGGAACCTCTGCACGCAGAAATATTGCAAGTGGGACAGCATTTTATCTCCTGAAGAATTACAGGCTTCGCATTGTCACGGTAAGCACTGCAGATCACTTAACTGCCCAAACCCGTTACTCTAAGCTGCCTATAAATAAATGGAGAGAGAGATGGAAGGAGAAAGGGAGAGAGAATAGCTTTTTAAAAGGAGCTCAACAATTAATTTAATCAAGTTATCTCTAGGTACCTTTTCAAGAGACAATCAAGCCAAGGAACTAAATGGAAACTTAGACAGCGAAGACCTGGAAGTATTAAATTCATCCTTTGGTGACTTACAGGAGGCAAAGGAAAGTAATTTTTTACTGGTGATTGGGTAGAGGTGGAAGTGCCATTAGTGACTGAGGCTGTACTGAGCTAAACCCTGATGGGCACATGGGTTTTGGGATGGAGTGCATCAGACTGCCTGAGCATCACCACCTAAAACACACTCTGCTCCCCAGGCAGGCATGCTTTGTCCCAGCCCTGATGATTTGGGGTCAGTCCTTTGAAAGCAGCACTGCGGGAGAGAGGTGTGGGCTTACACTGAGCATCTTCTGCTGGGGACCAGAGCTGTCCCCACTCCCCCTGCTTTGCTTCGGGGAGTGCCTTGGAACATATTTGAAATCAATGTGAGTCGGCATGGATGTTCTATAACATTTTGTTTAAATTCTCTGCAGTGAGTTATGGGTAAGGTTTTCCTTTTTAGAAAATTAGGTTTTCTCTTCTGGATGCCATTAATCAAAACTAATGATGTCTCTCTGGTGGTGAGGCTTTCCCAGCAGCTGAGACAGAGCAGCCCACATTATAAAGCTGGAGAGGGCTGCAACCCAAAGGGACTTGTAGCCTCCCAGGCAGGGAGGGCCCAGATCTGTGCCAGCCCAGGCACTGCCAGGCTGGAGTCTGGGGTTGTACCAGCCATCCAAACAACATGGATTATAGATGTGATCAAAGGTCTGAGCTGTGCCGAAACCCCTGGTCTCTCCAGAGAGGCAATGCTTGTTCCCAAATGCCTGTGGGTACTGTCTGCTATGAAACAGCAGGGACAGGGTTCACCTGTGCCTGCTGAGTGCTGCCAGGTTCAACATGCAGGACCTGGCAGGAGCATTTGCTGATCTGAACAGCCAGCCAGGGATTGGTGCTGCTGTCCCTTCCTGCCTGTGCCAATGTTGCAAGTACAGCCTGCAACAGCACCCCAAACCAGGCCCTAAACCTCAACCAACACCAGTGTTCAGGTTTGTGCCCAAAGCGAACTCAGGTCTTGTTATATCCTTGTGAAATTGGGTCTTGCATTCAAAAGGGTGGGAGGAGCAGTGCTGGTGCCTCCCTGCACAGTGCTCTGCTCCTGCCCCTGCCATCCTGAGCTGGGCAAAGCCTACAGGTGCTGTGGGATGGCACTGGAGAGCCATGGGCACACCGAGTGAGAGCCACGGGCCAGAGGTGACTCAAAGCCAAAATAACAAAACAAATGTGTACATCACTTGTCCCTCTCTGGCCACCCTTGCGTGGTGCCTGTGCTGCTCATGGTTATATCCAGGAAAATGGGCAAAAGCCCCCATTGCCGTGACAAGTAGGATCAGTAGTGCCCAACACAAGAGAATCTCCTCTGTTGCAGATCTTTCCACTTCAGCCTCAATATTCTAATAAAGACGTGTTATAGACAGTACAGGAAAGCCAAAGAATTTATCAGCATTTGTCGATATTCCTAATGAAGCAGAAGATTCAACATGCAATAGAATTAGCCTACAACGAACCTTTGCATGGGGCCCATCCTTCTGAGTCCAGAAATCTCCTGCCTATTCCAGTCCAATACACTTTTGAGAAATGAGCAGCCCTCCAAGCCATTATCGTTATAAGCTAAAAGGCCAAATGAGACAAAGTACTATTGCTCTTCATCTGAATAAACAAATCATTTTTAGATCAAATGCATGAACAATTTATCATTCTAAAATCCAATCAAAAGGAAAAAACAACAATACAGAACATTGATTTCCTACAGCTTTATCTTAATGAAGTGCACATTCCCTTTGTAATTAGCTTTGGAAGGTTTTTTTTCCCCCCTTTCCTCAAGCTAATGTGTTATTTGATTTCCATCCAAACATTACTAAATTGGAGGAAATTTCCTCAAAATGAAGTGGCTTTTGATAATACTGGAAAATGTCTACTCTCACACATTGCTATTTTTTCCCCCAAACAGCCATACTTATACTGCAGATGATTCAACTTTATTGCATGGTGTCTTTGCGAGGATGTTTAAATCAATGCCACAGTCGCAGGATTCTGCCCAATCTGCCATTTGTAAACCAGAAAATACAAGCTTGCTGCTTTTATCCTTTTCCTTACAGACATCAAATATTAATTGAACTTATATTAATACAGGGAAAAAGTAGACCGTGTTTTATTAACATTTCTAAAATTAAAGATGTTCAACTCAAGAAGTAGACCCCAGACAAGGCTCGAGAGCCTTCCGCTTGGATTTTATTTGACTTAATTAAAAAGCATTCTGTTCCTTTGTGCACTAAAGCAGTTGCTGACATCGCAGTAGCCACTCAGTCCTTCAAACCAAAACTATTACCTGAACTTAATAAAGTGTCTATTTAATTTATGCACCCTCATCATGAACTCACCTGTCTCCAACAAACACAAGGTGGTTCTTGCTAATGAGCAGCGAAGGCAGCAACTTGACAGCAAACTCACCAGCACCCCGGGGTAACTCAGCTGCCCCAAAATATTATTTCCATCTCCTTTAATCTGCCTTCTCCACCATTATTGCTGTTATCCAATATCCCTGAGCCAGCAATCCCTGTGCATGTCTGGAAATGCTCTTTGCCAGGCCATCTCTCCATTCCTGCCCTGAATCTCTCTTTTAAATCTTTTCTTCTTCAAGTGGTGCTGACCAGAGGACTGTTGCTTTCACTCTGCTTCAAGGAGTACTTGCTGAAATGAAATGGCTAATTTGATAGTCTGGTTTTATTTGGGTGCATTGCCAAGGTGCATGGCAATATCTATGAGAGGGAATGAAGTCCCAAACCCTACAGTTATCACCTTAATTCTTAGTTATACAGAGCATCCAAAGTGACCTTATCTCTGTCTTAACCCAAATTTTGGTCCTAGGCCTTTTTTAAAAATAACAGTCTCGTTTCAAGCATGGACCTGCTCTGTTCTGATGATGCAGAGCATCGTTACCTGGCGGGAGCTTGCTCCATGTGGGATCAAGAAGCTCCAAAGCGATTTCCCCAAAGCACAAGAATCTGAGCAGGCCTCTGGAAGCTGCACCTCCTAAAGCCGGCCGTGGAAATAGTTGTGGAGTTGGATTTTTTTTCTTTCCCCTACTCACGCTCTCAAAAGAGAACAAAGCCGTTCCCTAATACAGTTTGTGCATTTTATGGACCTAACAATTAAACAGGTTTTAAAACATGTGCTGACTGCATGATTCCATACAGGGGAGTGCACTCAGCGTTTTCAAACAGCAACTGCTACGAGATACCACTTAACAGTACAAAACACCAGCAGTCCCGTTAAAATCAATAGAAAATTAGATGCTATGAAAATGCAATATGTGTCCAATTAGTTATAATTGGAGCAAATGGTGGTGCAGATAAACTCCTGGAGGAAGAAGGATTTGTCCGGAGTGCTCCCGGCCGGGCGCGAGCACAGCGCAGGATGGGCTCTGGCGGGCTGTGCCATGCCCTGGGCAGGAGGGATGAGCCATCTCATCCAGGAATGTTAACTCTTGTCTAATTATGGAGCTGCTCCGAGCTGGCAGGACGGCTCTGGTGCACCACTGTGCCTGGTGAAAAACGATCGGCTGTCACACGGAAACCTCCCTGTTGGACTTGACAAATTATGCCAGCAAACCTGTTTAAGAACTAAAAAATCCTTGGACGCGGTGACAGGCAGAGAAAGATGCTGTGTTATTTATTTATTTGCCCAGCAGAGTTTAAGAATTGTGGCTTAGCCCCACCAGTACTCACTTTTTTCTCCTGCCTGTCTGTTGTAATATCAGTTCAAACTCCTTCCCACCAATTATTTTTCAGGCTTCTTTCAACTCCTAAAAACTCAGCTGCACGGCAAAACGGGAACTAGGTTATGCAATTCTAACGCTTTATTTTTAACATCTTTGGTGCAACATATTGCCCTCCTCTTTGTTTCATCTTATGACTAAAGAAAAAGAGCGAAGATCCCCTATTGCAGTGGCGCAAAAGGGACATCTCCAACCCCTTCCTGCCCTCACTACATCACTTGCAGATCAACAATCACTAATTTGCACTGAATTTTTTCATATGAACGCTTCAAAGTAAGTTATTTTACCGAAACTATTGCTTCAGAGCTAAGCAGCAATAACTTTCTCCAGGGTTCATATTTTCTTACTTTAATTTAGTAATTCAGATTATTAAACACTTATGGCCACAAAGGAAAAAAAAAAAGGCTCATGTTTACCCAGACCTGAAACCTTTTTTGCATTACTAGACACAGTTACTTACACTGTTAAGAGAACTGTCTCTCAAGAAAGGAGAGAAAAAAAAGAAGTGGCAGCTTTTATTTGTTACGCTGACTCAGCCGAATGGTGGAACAAGAAACATTAAGCCCCAATCCATAACTTTTGTGGCCGCTCAAAGGACGTATTCTTCCTCGACACTGATAAAAGTTTAATATGTAGTTGCCCAGGTTTTTAATAAACTTGTCAACAAAAGAGCAAGGCAAATTGATGGGGACCTTCCCAGGAATAAATTCAGTTTCAAATAGGCCAAATGAGCGTGGAGGACAGGGAGGGGACGGTGCACGGGCGACTTTTGCTGGGCTTTGCAAAAATGGCACAATAGATTTTAGTGGGTGCGTCTTATTGTCTCAAAGACAAGGCTTTAGGACAAAGCTGGCTTAATTTAAAGAAAGCAGAGTGGTGCAGCCCAGCCCTGACACCATGAGGGACAGAAGGGGCAAAGCCCAGGCATAAACACCCATCTCACCCTGCCTGTCTGCACATCCCAGTGCCCATCCCACAGCAGACCTGCTCAGGGACAAGCTGCAGTGTCACTCCATGATTTTATCCCCAATCTCCTGCTAAACACATTTCAGGACATCTCTTCCAACCACCTCCTCTGTTTGGTTAAACCTTTCCCACTCCCTGCTCCATCTTTTCCCTTCAAATACTCAAAGCTGAGCTTAACTCAAGCGCAACACAATCCTTTTCCTCTGCTCTTTCAAACTCCAGCAGTCCATAGCTACAAGCACCCCTCACATATAGGGACCAGTTATCCCAAATCCACATGGCCACAAACTCCAGGCACTGCCCACCTCCTGTCAGCTTGGGAGTGAAATCACCACATGAGATTCATTACCTTCTCCTAGATTCAATCAAGTTGGTGTCTTAAATTATTAAGACTTAGGGGTTTTTTGTTAATTTGTTTACCCAAAGTAAACACAAATATTAAATCAGAGCTTCCAATAGTCTCGCTGAGAGCAAATTAACAAGCAAATTAACCCGCAGCATTCCAGAAGGGGACACCAGCCTTTCCATCTCAGCAACTCCTTGTGACACTTTGCTTCCCGTGTCACCAACTCCCTCCTGACGCCTTCCTTTGCTTGCACCAAACAGCCTGAAAAGCCAAAAGCCAAGTCCTGTCTCCAATGCCAGATCACAGCTCAGATTGGAAGCACTGTCCCAGCCGTTGCGGTGAACTTTATTCTCCATTGCTCTTAGGTCACTGGATTCCTGCTCCTGTGGCTTTATCCAACTCCCCAAATGCCAGGGTTGACTTGCCTATGTAAGGTCTTTGTAGGGATGGCTCCTGTCCTTACAGCTGCTGGGTGACTTCTGTGGTTGGTGGTCACGAGTCCCACGCCTCCTGGCTGCCCAGATGCCACCTAATCCTGTCCCCCCAGAAGGGCAGCTGAGAATGAGCACTATTTATAGCAGTTGTTCCCCGGTTCCCCCAGGCTCATCAGTCTGCCCAGGGCTTTTTTAGATAGTGGTGCAGGTCCCAGCACAGGCCATATCTGGGCATGGTGAGGCATTTACAGGCACAGCTCTGCGCTTCAGGAGAAAAAAAAGAAAAAGGAAAAAAAAAAGGAAAACCCTGCATCTGTTGGAGATGTCAGTCGCCTGCTTCCCTTGAGCCTCCTGAGCACCACCAGCAACTGTTCCAACTGCTAAAACCTCTGACTATCAAATCCTGCTTTAGTCAAGACATATCTGTGTCTGAAAGCCTTCCCCTTGCACACAAGGGTGTCATCCACCAGCCCTGCTGCTCCGTACAGACCGCTCTGGAAAAATACAGACTAACCCAGGGATGCTCACTGGTGCTGCAAAAACCTCTACAGAGCATCACGGGGTGCTGCAGTGGTCGAGAGGCAGCAGCCCAAAGGGACACAGGGACACTGTAGGTGCTCACCAAGGTGCTCAGGGCTGGATATGCACAGCTGGTTTGGCCTGGCACAGCCCAACCTGCCTGGTGCTGGCAGAGTCACCTGGCAGTGCAGGATCATGGCCACATTGGTGACCAGTGAGCAGCCCTGTGGTGCTGGGGCACCCCACAGACCCCAACACCCAGTCCAGTCCTGCTGGGATATCCCCCAGGCAGCCATGGCTCCGTGGGGTCCTGGTTGGGGTCCAGCCTGCACACCCTGCACCTTGCACCTGCCCCAAGGTGTGGGGAACCCAGGGGAGTCTCTGCATGATAGCACGAGAGTAGAGGGGCACAGTCCAGGCAGGCTGTGCCACCTCCCAAAAACACACTAGGCAGGACCATGCAAGCCAACATCAAAGCAGGACAATCCTTAGAAACCCAGAACAATCTTGGCCTCAGGTAGTTACACCCACCTACCCTGGCCACCTCCACTTTCAGCCTCACAGTGCAAACACAGCTTCAACAACTCCACAGCGAGCAGCCGCTTTGCCTGGGAGGGAAACTGAGGCAGGCGAGCCACACAACTTTTCTGCAAGCCCAGCGAGCCAGCGGTGGAGCCCATGTTCTCTCTCAGCTGCCATCCTTGGAGCACTGGGCTGCTCTCAGCGTGACCCCCCCTGCATCCCAATGGGAATGCAGCTCTCAGCATCGCTGCCTGCTTGGCTGAGGTCAAGAGCAACTTCAGCATCAAGCGGCGAACACTTAACCCAGCATCTTCTCCGGGAGGCACCGCCAGTGCGGCACTGAAATCAGCCCTGGGCTTTCTGGGGAGGGATCCGAGCTGAGGAGCGAGGATATTTCTCTTGCTAGGAACACACCACCCCCTCGCCCACAGTCACTGCTAAGTGCAAGATGTGGTGAAAGTCTTTAAAAATAGATATATTCCCAAGCAATTCATGCCGCTTGCATCTGGCAGGGCAAACCTAGCATGGAAGCTCTTTCTTACTGACTAAAAAGGATTGTTAGCAGCTCGAGGCTCGTGCAACCTTGACTCTCTCCTCCTCTCTTCAGGGCCTTCTCTTGTTCTTGGCCTAAACCAGTCCTGGGAAACACAAGGGAAGCCCTGCCCAGCTAGGCTGGTGTCAAAGGCAGGGAAAGATACTGCAGTGCAGTGCTGATCTCTTCTGCAATCGGACGTGCAGACTAGCCCGAGTGCTGAGTCAGCACAATTTCTTTTTTGATTGGTTGATCTGAGTAACATATTTTCAATGTATGCTAAAGGGGCAGCAATTAATACCTTTTCCCTCTTTCCCCACTTTCCCAAACCGCTTTGAATCGGATGCACAAATCTCACCCCCAAAGTCACTCTCTGGTCCTAAATATTCTGAGGCTCTTTCATTTTTAATTTAGGGCATTAAAAAAAAAAAATTTGCAATCTAAGCGATGCTCACTTTGATCGACTTGTGCTGCTGCAGCTAAAATATCTGTCCTGCAGGTCAATCTAATCATGCTTAATAGCAGTTTATTCTTCAACGCAACATTTTTCACGTTGGGTCGACAGTTTTAAATGAGATTGCTGATGCACCCCTTTACTAATGCTTTTACCAGGGCCAGCACATCCCTTGAAATACTTGTGCAATAAAATGCTTTATTGCTCTTGATGAATGCACTATTAAACTTGAATTGCAAACATGCCCCCCCTTTTTAAAAAAAAAAAAAATAGAGGGTGCTAGAATTTATGGGACCACCTGTCTCCCAACATTAAGTAATAGTAACAACTGTAATAATGGATCATCAATGTAACAAACACACAAAAGTACAGAAAAAAGAAAAACCCGCCTGGGAAAACCGCATGGCACAAATTTGTCCCTGCGCTCTCTTGTGCACGTGCGAAATATCCATCTTATACCTGCCGGTAGTTCCGCTTACTTGCGGGGAATTCATCTCCAGAACGGCTGGATTTTGTGAGGCATAGAATAGAAAAATTTAACTAATTTGGTCCACTGGATTTATGGCTTTTACAATTCTCAGAGCTCCTGTTTCTGTGCCTGGCGCTGCACAGCCCTCGGCTCGCGGGATGGATGGGCGCACCTGAGCATCCCAGCGCTGCAGGTCCAGCACGGCTGCTCCTTGTATCACACCCACCACGGCACTCAAGGCCAGGAGATGCTCACCAGTTTATAAAGAGTTTAAAAGAAGTGGCTTTAATTTAGCTGTGAAATAGAGCAGGCCCAGTGCCGTGTAACGGCAGCAGTTTTAATCCAAAGAGGTGTAAAAGGGATGAAGAGCTGCCACGGAGCAGAAGAACGGCGCAACGGGGTTGGCAAAGGCCTGCAGCCATCACCTGCTTCCATTGGTGTCAACCCAATGGGCTACCATGGCTTTTGGGTGGCCACATCCACCCCACTTCATTTTTAACATCATCCAAGCCCAGGTGACACCGTCCATGGCAAAGCCTCCCCTGCCACCTCCGCTCCCGTGCTGCGAGACAGCGCTCAGAATTATAGCTTTGAAAATATTTACATAAAAAATAAATCTGAGCACTTAGCGACTTCCTAAAGTTAGCAATTCCATGTGATTAACAAGCGTATTAATTCAGAGAGGCGGGGGGAAGGAGATAAAAATTGCATTACAAATGCAGGTATCTGCTGTAAATCAAACCGTGAACACCTTCACGAGAGCAACGTGCAGTGGCACAGTTTTAGTACAACCTGTGCTGAGAAGGGGAAGAATAGAAGAGAGAGAGGGGAGGAAAAAAGAAAATTAAAAGAGAAAAGAAAATGAAAATAGGAAAAAAAAGAAAAAAGAAAAAAAGAAAAAAGAATAAGGAATATTTAGGAAGGAAGGAGAAGGAAAATGAGAAGAAGTAGGACAAAGGGTCAGCAAGGAAAGGAGGGGAATTTCATCTATAAATTATATATAAGATATAATGTTATGTTATATTCAGAATGTTGGGAATTGTCCTCATTTTTCATCCAGAGACTCAAGGTAACGTTGCTGATTTACAAGGGAGCAGAACTGCAGTCCTGTATGGAACCAGTGCCTTCCTGCCTGAACTCAGCTCTTTTCCCAGCATCCACCAGTTTCAGATTTAAATCTGACCCCAAAATGGGGCTGATTCCTGTGGGGTCATGGGGGCCAAGGATTGTCCCCAGGCAGGATGGCTGTTTGTGGGGTTGAGCCCAGGGGTTGCTGCATCCCTGCAGCTGGGTCCTGAGAGAACCAGGAACACCCTGGTTTTCCAGGGCTCAGCACAACCAGAGCATCCAAAAAAGCCAAGAGGATGATGTGCAAACCAACCATCCTCCAGTGCAAACGCAGCCTTCCCAAAGCCACCTGGCAAGGAGACCAAAGGCTCCTCCTCTGTTGGGAAGGGGCTCAGCGCTGCCCACGCCTCCATCAGCCATAGTATTCAATTTAAACAAACAACAAAAAAAAGCCTCAATAAACCCCACCAAATGCTATAGGTAGGAAATCTCCCCAATGGCCCAACCTGCCTTTTGTCACCCACTACTCACGAGCACCTGCTTACAGTTCAGTCCCCCTTGGCGTACCTGGAACAGTGATGACAGCTCACCGTGACTAGAGATGGATAAAGACTCCCCAAAATCCAAACTCAGATTCTTGCCTGTTCCCCATGCCTGGGGGAGGATGCTGCGATGGGAAAGATTTGATTAACCTCTGCATGACATGCCTGGCACCACAGCTACCAAATGATGCCTGAGGAGCCCGTGAGCAAGGCAAAGACGGCGTTGAGATTGCGGGGAAATCACTCAAAAGCAAAATTCTGCCCTCAGCGGCCTCACAGAGATGGAAACCAGAGTTTGGGAAGCTGGGGAGCGGCTTTTCGAGGAGTTCAGCTTGGCACATCATTGCAACATCACAGAAATGAGAGGAAATTTGGGGCTGAAAGCTTTAAACCCTCGGACGTGACTCCCACCTAGGCAGAACGTTAAACTTGTCCTTAAACCAAATTTCTTTTATTTTGCCATATTATTGTAGGATCCTGGTAAAAAAGCCAACTATTTTACATTGGAAAATGTTACAAAGGAAAAAGCTTCCAGAATTAAAGGATCTAATTTTCTTATTTTCCTTTGGGAAAATAAGACCCCATATTCAAGGCACTCCTCTGGCTTTAGCGGTGATCCGCCGACTCCATGGCTCACCACACTGACAAGGAAGGTCTCCTTCTCACCAGTTTTAAGCACAAAAAGTTTTAATGTGGGAAAGATTCAAAAAGCGGAATTTGCACGCTGATTTAAAGCTAAAACACCGCACGCCCGAGTCACAACTGTTGTATCCTTTTCCTCTCTCTTCTTCTCCCCCCACCCTCCATCTCCTTTTGTTGTTCCTAGATTTAAAGATAAGCCAGCTTTGTTTGCTATCTAGCCTTATTTTGGGGGTAAAAAGGGTCGATGGGGAGGCAGGAAAAAGGAGTGACTGGCCTGCATCCCTGTTAAAGCCCAGGAGCGGACAGCCAGCTTTCCTCTGGCATCGCCTTTCAAAGCCCATGCCGCAGTCAGCATATTGAATATTTAATGTCCTGATGAGCATTTCCACCTGCTGACACAGGCAAAGTGACAGAACAATACATGCGCTGGAACAAGATCATCAATTGACTCCCCAGTCAGTCTGCCGGGTCAGGCAGTTAAAAAAAAAATAATAATATAAAATAATCTGTCTGTCTTTCTCCCCCGCCTTGCCCGGGGTCACACATTGCTCCTCTGAGAAGGATTCCCACCTGAAATACATACTTCTTTACATTCCATAGCTTGCCAGGTTCATATGGGCATATAAAGAAGTATGTCTCTCAAGCAGGTAGTTTCAATATGCGCATTTATATGGTCACAGGAGGAAAAATAACGCTGATTTACAATTTACATCCTGAGAGGGAGTTACGGCTCAGTTCAAACCAGCAGACTTTCCTCCTGCCCAGCCCATGTGCAGACAGACACACACCCCAGCTCCCGATCCTCGCCGGTAATGCTGGGCTGAGCCCTCGGCAGATGATGGATTTTGGGTCCTGGGAAGGGGAACTGCATAATTCGCTGGACACAAAGCAGCAGAGGTCCAGTGGCTGCCCTGGCAGGGGCTCTTTGAAACATAAACGGCACAGAGTAAAAGCCAGCCTCCCACTCCACCTGAAAAGTAGGTGCTTCATTCAAAATCATAAACTTCCAGCATTTAAAAAAGACCAAGATGTGGTTTAGAGGAAAGCCGTTGCTGTATACGCATATAGGTTTCATTTCAGACAAAGCCATGTGGGAGAAAGTTAAATATGTATCAATTCCCAATTGCCTCCATCCTACAATTTGGAAACAAAAAGCCAATTTGTTTTCAGAGAGCCAAGGATCGAATGGCCAGCTACTGATTTACAAACCACCACCGGGAAGAACTGCTCCATTTGCCAGAGTAAGAGAACTCATCAGCCCCAGACACGCGATTGCTTTATCAGTAAGTGGAGATTAAAGCATAGGAAGAAGAAAGCATCTTACCTAGTGAATCCAATGATTTTTCCTCTGCTGGTCACTGGGAGTGAGACACTACCCCGCAGATAAGCAACCCCCAAAAGACAGCCCATGCCTTTCGGCGAGTTC
The DNA here is from genome assembly GCF_008360975.1 of Lichenostomus cassidix. Taxonomy (NCBI): domain Eukaryota; kingdom Metazoa; phylum Chordata; class Aves; order Passeriformes; family Meliphagidae; genus Lichenostomus; species Lichenostomus cassidix. The sequence goes on along the minus strand of NC_139500.1, from coordinate 5,048,861 downwards.
GGGGCATTAAAAATAAAAAAATAATTAAAAATTGCTCCTAATAACTCATCCGGCTGAGCTCCACGCCAGCTAAGGGGCTTTGGGAAGACCTGCAGATACAGAAGGAAGCCAAAGCGAGGTGCTGGGAGCTCGGGCCAAAGTCTCGCCGAGTTCTCCCCGCAGCCCTGGACAGCACCGCGCAGTGCCCCGCGGGGCTCGCTCCCGCAGCAGCCCTGCCTCTGCCCCTCTCCCTCGCCTCCCTCGCAGCCGTGCTGAGCTTTAAAGCTCCCTGAACAATGTGGGCCGAGTGGCAGGGCTGCGCTGGCCGGCCGGGCTGAATGGGAGGCTATAATGGGCAGGATTTAGGCAGCAGCGCGGCGGAGGTCACGCCGGGCGCTGCTGCTCGCTCAGCAGGGCGGGCACGGTGCCTCCTCACCTGCGCCCGCCGCGGCCGCCGATCGATACCAATTTACAGGCAAATGTGCAATGGCTGCCTCCGTGTTAATGAATTTTACCGTTTCTCACAGTCTCCTAATGAACCCTTTAAAGAGGGTTTAAGTAAACTTAGCAAGTGGCAAACTAAGCACTTTGGAATACCTAATTGCATCGATGCTTCTCGCTGCTTTTGGAAATATCACTGCCAGCTGGGGAGCAAATATCTCCCTGCGCCCCATCGACTTCCAGCACCACCGAAAAGCAAAGGCCGCATGGAGCCCGGGTGTAAATCCGCTTTATCAGGTTGTAACCCCCAAAATTGCTTTCACACCCCTCATGCAACACCAGCTCATGCCTCGGTCCTGGCTCTGTGCGGCTTCCCCCTCATTCCCCGAGTTTGTTGGCCCTTTTAACCATCATTATTTGTCTCATTTAAAGGCAAATTTCAACCTTTAGTTTGGATTAAGGGGAAGAGAGATGGAGCTGTGGCACTGGTGTAATGCATGACTGCAGTGAAATTAAAGCAAAGGGAGAGCTGAGGAGTGTGAGGGAAAGTCTGAGTGCTTCAGATTAAAGAAAACCCAAACAAACAACAAAAACAAAGTGGTGGTGGTGGGTGTTGCTCAGCCAAGCACTCCGTGGTATTGAATTTCCTTCAGACTGACAGCAGTAGGACAGCTACTGGACTTCCTGGACTGTTAAACATCTGCACCTTGTACCCAGATTGATTTCTTCAAATGCATTTGACATGGGCTGTCCTGAACAGTCCACAACTTCTGCAGACAAATGGGACAGTGGCTGCCAGCCACTAAAGCGAGCCCTGTGTAAGGGCTTTAAAAAAATGACCTTTTAAATCCTTACTAGAGCTGAAGACAATGACACAACCACAGCAGCAGAGTTCGTCGTGGCGATTTAAATTTGCTTTGAGGTTCTGTGTGGAATCTCATGCTTTCCAGGGTTGTGCCTTTTGGTGGAGGAGCAGACAAATGGCGTGATGGTGCTTTTAATGTAACATCAGAGGCACCCTGTGGATCCCATCCTCCAGCTACCACCAGGAGTAGAGTGGTGGTGGGTGAACATCATCCACTATCCTCAACCCACTTGGGCTCGCTGGGCTCCTACGCTTGCTCTTGGCAGAAAAACATGCGCAATAAAACTGTGGCCGCTCTGGAGAGAAAAATGGATGGAGACCTGGATCATGCAGAGGCCAAGGGGCAAATAAAAGGAGAGGGAAGAGCCTGAGGTATCGCCTGGAGGCGAAAGGGGAAGGAGCGTGGTGAGAGGGATGGAAAGCAACATGCTGTATATTATATCCCTGCTCTGCCCCAGGCTCAAGGTGCTGCTCAGCTCCAAGTGGCAAAGTCAAACTGAAGCTGTGCAGCACAAACCTTTGGGGACTTTGAAGTCAGCCCCTGTGCAGGGCTGGGCACTGGAGAAGGGGGATGCAAGCGGGGCCGAGGTGGAGGCAGGCACTCCTCCCAGCGCAGCCCATGGCAGGGAGACTGGGCTCAGACCTTGGGAGCCACAGACACAACCATCTGCTCGAGAGGAGCCCAGCAATTAAACTGACAGCACAAATCACGGATTTCTGCCTATACAATTACACAGTGCACACTCCCTCCGGCACAGGCACAGTTATACCTGTATCCATACTCCACACACAGCCTGGAGATGGGCTGTGTCTGGGTGATACATTACACCTGCTTGTATATAGCATTTATGTACCTGTGCATAAAGATGCGTATAAAATATCCATATGCATGCTGTAAAACGTACCTAAATCTAGGTGAGTGTGTGTATCCACCTCACCAAACTGGTGTCTATATATTCATGTGATAGGTACCACCACTATCGTATAAAAAATAATGACCACAGTCAACTCTGAGTTGCAGGAGCAATAACAGTCAATTGATGCTACACTTCATGTAACCTGAATTTCAAAGCCTTGCAGGGAAACCTAACTTCTCCTCCTCCCCATATTTCCTTTCTGATCGTCCACAAGCCATGCGCCTGTAATTAATACTCATTTCTCGGCATTTTAACAGTTAATCACCACAGTATTGAGATCATTGCAAGTTAGGCTAAGTTTAAACCACATTTCACCCTTTTGCTCTGCCTGATATCAGCTCATAGCACTAGTTTGTTGCAAATAAATAAATAAAACCCCAATCCCCCCAGGTGTCATTAGCCAGCCTGTGTCTGAATTAGGCATTTAAAGGCCGGTTTAACCTTGCAGAACGGTTGCATGTCAAAGTTCTAACATTTCAGTTCAGATTATTCTAGTGCACTGCTTGCTCTGCAGTTTGTTAGTTTTTTTTTTTTTTTTAAATGCGGAGTATGCCACGGCAGAACAAAAAAAAAAAAAACCCAGGGGGGTGAGGTTTCCTAAGCGATCCACAGATTAAACACACATCCAGCACATCCCCACACAGACACACACACACACATACATTTGCCGGATGCAGAAGCCCACATTTAAGTCCCCGGGTAAGTTGGATGGGCACTCAGTCCTGCATTGGCCAGGAAAAGTGTTTAAACCAAGCTGAGCTGGTAGCGGTTAAAGGCAAGGCAGGGAGCAGAAGAGAGGGGGGAAAAAAAAAAAAAAAAGAAGACATACCAGTTAGGAGCTTCTGTTGCAGCAGAGGACTCACCAGAGCACTAGCTGAAAGCTGAATCAGCTTTCGAGAGTTAGGGATGCATAGAGGAGGGTCATGGAATCACAAGGTAATAATGCGCTTCATGCTGCAGCCGTCAGCCTTCTCCTTATAGCCAATCTCTAATGCAGGAAGGGAACAGAGAGCAGGCCCAGGGATGGGATTAGTCCTCACTTGGAGAGAAAAAAAAAAAAAAATTAAAAAAAAAAAAAAATCACCAGGCAAACCCTCCCCTCCCACCCGCCCTTACCTCGCCCCCGCCGCCCAGCACCGGCACAACTCCATCCCTCCATCCCCGGCGCTGCACCGCATCGCAGCGCGGTGCCGCGGGGTGCGGGGAGGCAGCGCGGTGCCGCGGGGGCTGCGCGGGGCGGGCGGGGAGCGCGCTCGGGCAGCGCCGCGGCCAGCCGGGGGTTAAGGAGCAGCCACCGTGCCCGCCCGGATTGCAGCACACCTTGATGCGAGAGGCTGCGCCGGCACAAGTGCCTGCGCCCCCCGCTTCCCTCCTCCTCCTCCTCCTCCTCCTCACCCCCCCGGGGGTCAGCCCGGGCTGGGGGTCAGGCTGCGGGGGGATGCACACGGCCGGGGGGGCTGGCGGAGGGAGGGGGGAGCTCTGGTCAGGACGCGAGTCCACCTTTCCAGTGCTTATATACCCAACGAAGCATCCCAAACACGCACCCCCGGGCGCTCGGCCCCTGCTCCTGCTCTTCCCTCCCTGACCATATTTAGTCAACCACGGCAAAAAATAGCCCGTCAGCTGGAGCCTGCCGAGCAGGGCTTGGAGTTCAATCGCTCCTCGCAGCCCATTGACTACTGGTCCTGCAGGGTCCTGACTCTGCCTTTTTTTTCCCCTCTTCTATTTTTAGCTAGGCCAAATAAAGAGGGAGCTCATCTTACTACTCTGTGCCGGCCCGAGGTTTCGCGGGGCCCTGGCTATGTTTGGTAAGCGCCGGCGTTGAGAGACACGGAGCGGAGACCTTGTCCATGCGGGAAAACCTTAGGCTTTCTTCCCGTTTGGTTCTTTTCTTCTCCTTTCTTTTCTTTCATGTGTGTTTCCTCCTCTGTGGTAGAAAGGTTTCCAGGCGAGAAGGTGGGGAAGAAGCTCAAAGGATCCTGATTTTCACCTTAAAGGAGGAAGAACTGGCTTTCAAGGACCTCATGCTGGCGCCAAGTCCTTCACCACAGTGTCCTGGGCACCTCATTTTCTGGCCACGTCTGCCCTCCTGTGTCTCCAAAGGTGCTGAATGTTGGGAAGGAGTTGGACTTTGTGCCCTATGTGGAGAGCTCTGGGGAGCCTCGTTGCCAGGCAGGGAAACCCCCCTGTCAGGGTGGGTCAATGTGGATCACCAGCACAGAGGTGTCTCCTGGTATTGAGATCACGGGACCTTTCCAGCCTCCAAAGTTTCAAAGGAGGGGAGATTTTGGCAGTGCAGGCACTGCCCTTGGCTTGCACCCAGAGAAGCAGGTGAACGTCTCTAGAAACTTGAGTTAGACCCAGCTTCAAAGTAAAGATGTCCAGGGCCCTGGGGAGGTCACCTGGGGAAAGTGGATAAATGATGACAGACTTGGCAATGGCTGCACTCAGCCAACCTGTCCTGCTTGCTTGCTGCAGATCCCCATTCTGAAGCACCTCCCAAACCCAATGGCCCTCCCTGCCCTCCTCACCCCAAGTCTCTTCACCTCATTGAGGCTCCCCAGAAGGACCATGACATCTCAGAACCCATGGGCACCTCATGCTGCTGACAGACCACTGCTGTGGGCAGGCTGTGGGGGATCAAGGCTGGAGGGACCAGCACGTGGCAATGGATATGTTGGTGGTGGTGGCTGGATGTGGATCTAGGGTGGGAAGTTTGCATGAGCCTGATGAGATGCCCAACACCCCCTGCTCCTATCAGTGACCTGTGAATGTGGAGTGGTGTGTGACAGAGATGGCCACCCAGAGAGTGTCACCCCTGTGATCCCAACAGACACCTCCACTCAGGACATCCATGTCAGACCATCAGGCAACACTCGTCTGAGGCTGTTAGACTTGTTGGGAGCTGATAGCAAGACATCTAAGGATGGGTAATGCCTGATGGAGCCACCCCACAGTGTGACGAGGAGGGAAGGGCTCACAGGAGGTCCCAGCAGTGCTTCCCTGTGCTCCTGGAGGTCCCCAGCTCCGAGGACAATGCCAGAAATAGCCACTACAAGTGATGTGTTTACTCTCTGTCCTGGGCTGCTTTGGCTTTTTCTCTGTCTCAGCCTGAGCCCATGCTGGCAACTTGGATTTCCCTCTGCTGCCCCCCAGTCCCAAGGCCAGGCTGTTCCACACCATCACTGTTCGGGTAGCCCAGGACAGGTGTGTGGCAGAAAAACCATGAAGTCTGGTGTCCCCGTGGTGCCAGAGCCATCTCTGCAGTGACCACAACATAGAGCAGCCCTTGGGCAGTTCTGTCTGACCCCAGGAACCAAATCTGCCATCCCTCATGGGACTGGCACTGGGGACAGAACCTGCAGGAAAGCCTCTCCCTCATCCCAACTCCTCTACTCCAATAAGGTACTTGTGACCACTGCTGTCCCCTCTGCGCCCTGAGCTCATTTCCCCGTGGAACAGCTGGGAATTTCTCCACAGTGACATAAACCACGGCTGGCTTTTTCTCCTCCTTTTTACCATCAGCACAGGGATGTCCAAGCTGCTCCCCCTTTAAGACTTGGGGTTTTTGAGAATCCAGGTGCCAGAAGCAACAGGTTCTCATGCTGTTTTGGGGCTCATCTGAAATCACAAACTCCCCAGGGTGTGTGGCTTCCCAGCAGGACCTGCCCTGGCTGCAGAGGAGCTCTTCAGAACCACTCCCTCTTAGAGGCACAGCCATGCCCTTCTTTGGGTTGAGTGAGTTGTTATCACATCCCTGACAGGTTCCCCAGGGTTGAGAATCCATCCCGACATCGAGATATGCTGAGAACAGAAGCAAACTATAAAGGGAGATGAACCAAAAGCAAATCTCTGAGATATGAATTCAGAGATTGTTTAAAACCCAAACCTGGGTTTGCACACAGATTTCTTCTCTAATTGCTTTACAGCCGCGCTCACCCTTGAGCTCTCAGGGACTAAAATATCTGTGTTCTCTCCAAACTGTGTGGCATCTTTTTATCAGGACCTGGTTTGGGGTTTGCTCCATGTGCTGATAAGGCTGGGAGTTTGGGATGCAGGGAGTGGTGGGAGAGATGGGGCCTGAATGTACAACCACCGCCGTCAGACAGGCTTTATATATATATATATATATATTTGCATACATATACACATACATGCCTAATAATATATTTATGTGTGCACATAATAACTCTGCATTAAAGCTCCTTTAAACACAGGGAGAAACCTGAGGAAGCTGCACGGCAGCCTGTAAAACTGAGCCAGTTCAAAGTGATATGTGAGAGATTGCAACACTCCAAACAAAATGCAAGATGTTACTTTAAAAGAGCCAGGCTCGGGCTTTTGAATTTATGTAACCTAAACTGATTTTGTCTGTTTAAAATTGTTGTTGCGTGTTGGGAATCTCAAAGAGGTGAGGAGCAAAGCTGCAGACGTTTCCTTTGGAGTCCAAGATTACAAACCCCTTTGCATCTCCCTTCAGCTCCAAAGCTGTTAATGGTTTGCTTCATTTTATTAACAGCAGACAAGGAAAAAAAAATTCCTCCTCGGAGCCTGTGTGAGGTGACAAGTTGGATAATAACAGCTCCTTTGGAAGTTTTTATAGTGCATTAGGCAAACATAGTGGATGTTTATAGACTTTTAAAAATGCTGATTATATAAAAATGCATTTATAGCCTTCTAAAATACCAAGCTACTGTAATATAAATATTTCCAATAATAAAAACTAAAAATGCGGATTATTGGCTCAATTGGAGCATTTTTTAAAATTGATTTCTCTCTTTCTTTGGGCCAAAATCTGATCTCAAACCAAAAGACTGGCCAAAATGAGTCAGGTCAATCAGGTTTTCACATCCTGTAGAAGATGCTGCACTGTCCTGGGACAAAGCCAAACTGCCTGAACCAAGCACCCCATTCACCCTCCCAGCACCCCAAACACCTCTGGCTCCAGGGAGCTCCTGGAAAACCCACTGCACATCCCAGCAACCTGCTGGCCCAACCTCACTGGTGGTGAGGAGGCTCTTGGTCACCCAGTGGTTGGTCTTCATCTGTTCTCCACAAGAACTTGTATGAATAATTAATTTTTCATTGGCACAGAAGCCCGAGTGTGGCTCTGTCCTGTTCCTAGCTGATAAGGTTGCTGGGGATGTGCCTTCTCCCTTTCTTGCCTTTTTTTTCTTCCTGTGACACGAAATTCCATCAGTAGGTGGAATTAGCTTTTGCCAATGGCAGTTGTCTCAACACAGATAAATTCTTTCAAAAAATTAAGCTCTTGACAATTTGGCATGTCCCTACCAAAAAATACCTCAAACACTTCTTGAAAAACTAGTTATATTTTATTTATGAAAACAATCTCTTTTTTTGGCTTTGTCTCTTATTAATGATGGGCAAAGACCAACTCAGAGCTTTGGAGCTGCTTGCAAACTCCCTCAAGTCAGCATGAGATCAGGCTTTTACATCACACAATATACAGTTTGACCCAAAAGAAGAGTGTTTATTTCAATTTCATCTCCCTGAAGCTAATTTTCTTCCTTTTGGTCATTTAAATTCATTTTTTTTTAAAAGAAAAAGCACTTTCCTTTTTTTTTTTTTTTTTTTTTCCAGTGGTACACCTCTCCAGTAACAGATCCTCTACCAAAATTTCCCATTACTTAAAAAAATCTCAACCCCACTGGTGAGGAGAATGGAGAGAAGATGCTGCCTACAGCTCTCCCACCAAATGAAAGCAGCAATTGCATCACCATTTTCCAATATAACAGTGCTTAAAAACTCATCTCATAATTTCTCCCAGAGGCCAGCTCCAGCCTTCTCTGCTGTACACAGACATAACCCATCTGTGTGACACACACAATTCCTGCAATTTATGAAAAAGGTGGGCTAGGTTATTTTCCCCATGGTTTTCCCTTCCACTTGGTGCTTCTGACAGGACAAAGAAAATAAAACTGTTTTCCAAACCAATGACGAACAGAAGTGATGTTCATTGACAACACAGTAATGACAGCTTTTCCTCTTAAAAACCTAAAGTGGGAGATAGCAGTGGTGATGGTTTCCCTTGTTTAATTGGGAAACTGAGGCAGGAGAAGGAGTTGCTTTGCCTGGGAAGGAGGGGAACAGCTGGGGGGTGCTGGGGCTGCTTCCCCAGTTCAGCCACCCCCAGGGCTTGTCAGCATCTCACTGCTGGTGGGTGAAACAGCAGAGAGAACCCAGCCAATCACCCACCAGCTCACTTGAGTTCATTCACATGTTGGGGGCTTTTTTTTCTTGTTTGGCAAGATGTGAGGGTTGGGTTTTTCCTCGACTGCTGAGGAGCTGTGGGATGCAGCTGTCGGATGCTCTCGTAAGGATGAAATACTGCTGTTTCAGGGGCTGGCTGGGAGGCTTTGGGTCTCTCTCTATGCACATATATGCAAATCCAGCATGTTGTGCCTGCAGTTTGCATGTGTAATATAATACTCTTGTTTTGGAAGGTATTTCCCTGAAGACACTATCCACCTCACCTCCCAACGCAAATGTTTATTAATTATTTGAGGGGTTTTTTTCCCTTCATTGCTGGAGCAAAATCAACAGTGGGCAAAAATGCAGCAGAACAAAATATTTTCATAGCGCTCTGTTTGTTTTTAAAGCACCCGTCTCTCGGATACTTGGCTCTTACTGTAGTTTTAAAAGATTATGCCATCATTCTCTGAGGGAAAGAACAAAGGACCACTCATAAATTTAACCAAACTCCCCATATTTTCCAATCTGTCTGATGTCTCTGAAACCTGGGATCTTCTTTTGTGTCAGGGACATTTATGTCTTCTCCGATGTCCTTCCAACAATACGTGTTCCAGCAACAGGGATTGCATTATATACTGTGGTTTTGTTTGTGGCAGAACAAAATTAAATGAGTACATAAATTACTCTGCTCCTGGAATAAAGAAACACGCTAAAGAGCACTGTTGCTTTTTTTTTTTTTTTTCCAAAGTGAGGTGGTTTTTTGATAGGATGAGTTAGCTTTCCTGAAACTATGTGCAAATTAAAAAGTTCACAGTTCAGGCTTATTGTGAAGACTAAATCTCAGCCTCATTTTGAGAGGCAGCATATTTAGGAAGACACGTTTGGATTTATATAAGAACTTGTAATTGGCTTCCTGCATCTTCCTTGAGCGAGCACACCTCCTGTTCCCTCCCAGATTAACACTGGTGGTGCTTAGCAGCAAAAAAGCAAAAAACTCCTTCTCCTGCCTCAGTTTCCCAATTAAACAAGGAAAACCATCACCACTGTTGCCTCCCACCTTAGGTTTTTGAGAGGAAAAGCTGTCATTACTGTGTTGTCAATGAACATCACACACTACAGAAATATCTCCTGATGGTCATAGAGCTCTGCAACATTCCTGTGAAAGACCCACTGCCTCAAGTTACTCATTCCTGAAATGCAGTGGTGCCCTTTACACCCCCTAATGCAGGGCACTCCTCAGAGAGGTTTTAAAGGAGCAAGAAGAGCATGCTTGGAGGGAGGAGGGCTGCAGCAGGGACAACTAGTGGAGATGGTCCAGGTCCCCTTGAGCAGCTCCACACCACCACTGAGCACAAACCTGCTCTGGATTTTCTTAGCAGGCTCCTCCTCCACTGCAAATCTCACACCAGGAGTGCCTGGGGTCACTGCTGGTGGCTGGGCACAGCCTGGGCTGTACAGCCTGGTTTGGGAGCAGGGGAACTGGGGGAGGATAGGCAGAAAGCAGCTCAGGAACTGACACGGGAGAGGAACTGACACGGGTGGGAAGAGCAGAGTGCTGGAAGGGCTCCGCGCTTTATTGCTCAAACACATCTTTTCCGTGCGTACAGGCTAAGGTAACAAGATGCATGATTTATTTAGCACAGGGAAAGCAGCTGTTCAGAGGCAGTGCAGGAGTTTTTAGGCAATCATGTTCAGTTCCCGAGGAGTCCCATTTACAAATGCTCACCGCCTCACTTTACCCCCTCCCTGCCTCTCTCCCCTGCCGCTATCTCGGATGCCTCAGGCTCTCACTCAGCCCTTCTGTCTGCCTTCACTTCAATTTCCTCAAGGTCTTGGGACTGCCTGGCTCTGAGGGTCACCCCACCGCCGCTATCTAATCTAGGAGACTATTTCTGAGTTTCCCACAGTGTCTGAGCCAAGGAACTCCAGCAGCACAGTGGCGTTAAGAACAAGCCACCCACTGCAGCCAGGGGCATTGTGAGGCTTTGCTGCCTGCCCAGGAGCAGGCGAGGCATCTTTGAGGGATCTGTGCCAGCAGCTTTGTGCCCAGGGCTCAGATCAAACCCTCTACAAGTTCACCTTTCCTTCAGGGTCTGTATTCCCACCCACAATGCAATTTTTACAGGACTAGGATGTGTGGCTGTGACTGGGGCCAAACTCACCGATACAGGTGATATTTTTTCTTTTTTTTCTCTTTTTCCTCTTTTTTCCCTTTCCATGAAACCACAGAGCCTCGGTGTTGGTGGTGCAGAGCTCACAGGCTCACTGGGCTTGAGGTTTGGGAGTCACCTGGGAAGCACAGCACGTACCCTCAGCCCTTCTGCAGAATTTCTAAGCGATCTGGAATTAACTGTTCTCCTGCAAGTAACTCACTAATAGACGTGATTAGCAATTAAGAAAAACATTATTATCTGTCACATGGGAATGAGGAAATATTCATTGCAAACCTGTGCATGACAGCAGCAGGAAAAGGGTCCAGGAAGGCTAAGAAAATACCAGTGAGGCAACATCAAGGAGGTCATCATGGGCAAAGACATAATGATGAGAGGAGAAGACAACAAGTTGATCCATGAAAGATGGTAATGAGCAGTAATGCCACAGCACCACATTACACTGACAGGAGCAGGTAATTTATCATTAAATATGGGGAAAAGTTCTTCTGAAAGATCCAAGAATCCTTTAATAGGCTAGGAAAAAATCAACAAAGAGAAAAAATAGGTGAAGAAATGAGCAAAAACAATTTAACAAAACAATGTGCACTTACCATGACAGGTAGTTCAAAAATTTGCTGTTGTTCATCTCTGTATTGTGCAAAGCCTTCCACACTGGTCCAAAATGTCTGAGGAGATGTTAATGGGGTCCCTGCCCCTGCCAGACCTTCAACAGTGATGAGGCACCAACATCTAGACCACACCAACACCCTGATTAGTTATCTCCAACTGGAGCTTTCCCAGACTTATTGGGACACAACAGTCTGATGGGAGCTCAATTTTGTGCTTGCTTCATTTCCAGCTTATAGTCACAGCCTGAGCTTCTTTTCCCCAAAAAATGTGGAGCCAAGACAAGGGAATGTCAAAGGCATTTTTTCCTGAAGCTGCAAAAGTTGGGTTAGTTTTTCATGCTCAGACTGCACCAAGATGCCATATAGCCAAGAATAACTTACTTCTTCTCTTCATTCATGGAGTTGGAGCAAAGGTTGTTCTTTGGGAAGGACATGAGTAACCCTTAGGCACGTTCTGATTGAAAAAGATAATCTCATTTAAAATTGCAAAGAAATTCCCTTCTGAAGCACATCTGGAAGTGAATTTGCTGTAATGCAAATCTTGCTAAACTGACTGGCATTGGAGCTAAACCTCAGTAAACCAGGTTCAGTTAGGATGTGCCCCTTGTGAGCCACGAGCTTACAGTGGCACCAACAGGATTTTGTCCATTCCTTTCGGTCATGCTTCTCTATTTATTTAACATTAGCCAATTTATTCAAGTGTAAGCTAAGAACCACTGGATTATAATAAATATTTATTGAATTTTAACCAATCTGTGGGACCTGTATGTATATTAATCCTCATTATAAGTGCTGCCACTTGCCACTTAACCTACAGAAGCTGTCTTCCAAATTTATTATATTAAACACATATTTGAGATGACTAATTTACAGCATTAGCAGAAGACATTTATGTCACTTTCCATATTTCCTGTTTTTCCAGGCTCCTTATGGAGAATCCCTCATGAACCAACCAACACGCCCCAAAACTGGAAGTGAAATGAATATTTTGAGAAGTTCATTGACTGCTTTATAAACCAGGAAAGAAACAACCCCAAGCATGTGGAGGACACTGGTAAAGCTAAAGGTCTCCTTGGAGGTTGAAGCAGAGAGCAGATGCCACAACCTTCTCCTCCTGGGGCCATCAGGAGTCAATGCCTTAGAAATCAAAGAACTTCTGTCTGCCATTCCTCCCATGAATGTGATTAAATTTGGCTTTCAGGTTCAAAACTTAGTGAGATGCCCACAGATCATGAATGCTCAATCTACCTTTCTTTAGGAATCCGTGCCAAAAAGTCTGAGGGTCAATCATCCAGAACTCACTGCAGTCAATAAATGGCTCATTTTGATACCAGTGACACACACAGACCCAAATTTTCTAAATCCATCCTGTGGATCTGAAAAGCATCTGTGGGTTTTGCACATATCTGACTTGGGGCTACACTTTTCCAAGCAAGTCCTGGATCTCTCCTTGAGTTTTGTCCCGCAGTGAGTGTGCAGTGAGGTGTGTGCCCATTCCATGGCAGGGGTGAGGTGTGTTGCTCTGCAGTAATGGCATGGTAACTCCATTAGAAATAATGGTAATTATATTGTGACTCACCTTAACGCTACCAGATTATATCCTAATGACTGTTCAGTTAATTCATTTTTATTGTCTGTGTCTTGGAATGGAGTTTCGGAGCGTGCTGCTAATGCATTGGAAATTAAGAGTGTACGTGGGCCCGTGGGGTGATCCATGCCCAACTGCTTATTTGTGTTCCCAAAGCAAAGAGGCTGTGAAATCAGAAGGGATCGAGGCGAGGAACAGGAAGTTCAGCCCTGCCAAGGGTCCATCAGGAATGTCACCCTTGTTGGGAGGCAGTGGGAAGTGCAAACAAGTTCCTGCTGCACGCAGCTCCCCGGGAAGCTCAAGGAGGTGTCATTGGATGCAGGAAAAGTGGAGCAGCAGTTGAATCATTGCCTGTTTCGTAGGGAAGATGACTGGGACACCACACTGGCAGCTGCACCGAGAGAAACTGCCCGGGTCTGCCCAAACTGCAACCCCAGCCTAATATTTTCTTCGTTAACCTTTGTGCTAATGAGAGATAAGGACCAGACTCTTGGCTGAGGCTGGAGCTGGAGCTTTCCCTGCTGCTACTTTGTTTACAAGGAAAGGGCTCCTTTTGTCTGGTGTCTTTGTGGCTCATTATGGCCGTAATTTATTTGGGGACACTGTTTTTGTAATGTGCAAATTGCCTTCCTCCGGGGAGGACCTGGCTTCAGAGTGGAGTCACCACCTCGCAGCTCTCCAGCCACCCAGACAGATCACCGCAGGTATTTTTAGAAGGTCATTCCGAAGCAGCAATTTCATCTAGTGATTTTATCTCCTGCCTTTTAGCAAATATTGTTGTGGGTTGTTTTTTTTTTTTTTCTCCTCCCTGCTGTTTTAGATGGTGACAGGTTTTAATGTCAACTTCAAATTACCCCATATTTCTCAGCTCAGTTCCTGCGCCAGGACCTCTGCTGACACACAGAGTCACGCTGGTTGTCATTCTCAGCAGAGGGACCAAGACCGTGTGAGCCTGGATGAATAAATTTCTTCCTTCCCTTTTAGAGGTGGTCCCTCGAGACCATTTTTTCAGGCAGAGGGATTTTCCACTCTGCAGGACAAACAGTGCCATTCACAGAAAAAATATGTTAATGGAAGCGAGGTTGATGCCAGAATCTCTGTGCGTGTGTATCAGGCTCAGCAGCAATGACAGTGCAGCTCCTGCAACAGGCTGATCCAGCTAGCCAGGCTTGGGAGCTGCTAAAGGAGAAATGCCTGGATTGCTGTACACCCTAACAAAAAAAGTCCAGCATTTTTCTTTCTATTTAAATCAGTTCTTTTTTTTTTTCTATTTTTTCTTATTTGCGGGCATCAAATTTACAAGAAGAAATTTATTTAAAAAAAACAAACAAACAAAAAAAACCCAACAAAACCATGTGGATTTGAAAGAACTACCCCATTTAATAGGAGCTATTTTAAGGAAGGTCAAACCCATGGCCCAAAAACCCTTGGCAGTGTCATTTTGATATATTTCAGTAGCCAACAAAGGGTTAGATGTAAACAGACATACATCTTTTAAAAGAGCAAACTGGATTGCGACAGCTGATAATCTCATTTTGGTGAAGGACTTCTCTGGTGTTGCCTTTAGCTGGAGGCTGACATCTCCAGCAGGAGTTGGAGGCAGCAGCAGGTTGCCAAGCCCAGCAGCCACATCTCAAGAGGCAGGAGAATTCAGCCATACATTTGAAATTCCTGCAGAGACAGTCAACCCATCACCCACTTTGGAGGATTAATTCTCCTCTTATTGGTGAGAACAGCACCTGGAGACAGTCACAGGCAACTCAGGGAAGACTGGCTTCATTTTTTCTGCAAAAGAGACCCAGGCAGGTGAAATACCCTTCCCCTGCACCACAGTCCCATCGAGGGTTGGGTGGTGCTGGTGCTGTAGGTGGCCAAGTGGGAATGAGCTGCTGATGGAAAACCCTCTCCTGCCTGATCCTGCCACCCAGTGCCACTGTGAGTAATGTATTCCCCTTGCAGGAAGATGCACAGATGGAGGCAAGCAGGGCTGGAGGACATTGTTTGTCCTCCTAGAAGTCTTGAAGCCAACAGGTTCCACTCATAGTAGCCACAGCTCTTTGCCCAGAGCAGAGCCCTGCACCACCATGAAGTGATTTTCATGCCAGTAATGTGACATGTACCTCAGTCCTGGAGCCTTTTCCTGTCCTTGGAGCACTGTTAACACGGAATTTTGTCCAACATGTCCTGGAGGTATTAGTTACATTTACTGGTCTGCCAAATAGCTATTTCTTTCTGGTTTGGCAGGAAGCATCTCATTCAGGAGGGAGATAATTGCCTGGCTCAATAGCTGATCTGTTTTCTACCCAATGATGGTTTCCCTTTTTGAAAATTGATGATCGATCAGTTATGTTAAGGATCACCAGATGTAATATTTACCACACATTATGTTTATTCCAGTGTGGGAGGAATGCATTAGGCTCCATATCATTCAAAGGGGATATTTCTGATGTAAAACTGTGCTGCATTAATGAGACTACCCATCAAGATGGATGGGTCAAATTAAAGTAGAACAAATTGCAGACTCCTACTTAAAAGTCACACTGGAACCTCCAGCCTACATTATTTGTAAAATTCAAATTGAGCTCATTTTTGGCTCAGACATGTTTACATTTGTATTGGAGAATATATTAAACTGTATTTAATTATATCCATGTGAAAGGTTGTATAATTTTTTTTTTTTTGCTTGATGCCACCCAAGATAACTGAACCTCGAGTTCAGGACTTTAAGCTACTACTGTAATTCAAATACTGATATTATCTCTGCGAGATAGGTCTGGGCATGGGAGCAAAGCCTTTCCTCTTTTCTGAAGGAATCATCGTGATTTAGGAATCATTTCACCTGCTTTTGTTAAATTTCAAGCATTTACATTGTATTACATTGTATTTTAATAAGTCTGTCATACTGTACAGACAAAAGGATGTTCAGCTTCTGCTGTAATTAAAGAAAATCACTGCAATGGATAACATCAACCCAGCAGATTCCAATGATCTTGCTTTCAGCACTCCAAACTCTGCTGCTCTTTGCATACTGAACTAAAACAGCACCAATCTCCAGGCTGCTGCTCTCAGGGTTCATTTCTCCCAAATCCAGCTTCTAAAAGGGGCACTAAATCAGTCAGGGCCTCACTGGAGGATAATTTGTCCCATGCCAGCTTAGCCACCTGAGTTCAGCCTGTTAATGTCTCCTGCACTGGCTCTGGGAGCAAACTGGGCAGGAGGCTGGCACTGTGTCTCCAGCAACACAAGAACTCTCACTTTGATTTATCCCAAGGAAATCCCAGGGGAGAATGATGCTTTGGGTGCTCCCATTACCATCCCTGCCCAGCATCCAGAATTTCTTCTGGAATTTCAAACCTAAATCAGCTTGCTAGACCAGAGGCACTCCTGCCTGCATCCACCATCACCTGGTCAGAGCATCCCCCTGCAGGTGGAGGAAATCCTTGAAGTGCCACATCCAATAGATTTAAATAGGCAGTGGACCTCCCCTTTAAGATTTTATTTCTTCCTCTCCCTTAGTCAAGTTAGCTGTGGAAAAAATCACCTATAGTTAAAGTTAGTTAATTGGAAACCGTGAATATTTTATTGTCCTTTGTGAGAGAAAGGAATTAAAGAAATGGATTTGGCCTTGATTTTTTCATTTGAACTTCTCTGCTTGAGCTGCACTTTTCTATTACCTCTGCAACTCTGCCTTCGTTATGTTATTAAAAGAAAAGTAATTTATGATTGCCAGTCTTGCAGTCTCTAATTATTTCTGGCTGTGCATCACAATTATTAACTTGAGTATCCACCCTTCTCCTAACAGGATAAAAGGCTTTTGACTTCTTTTGGGTGAGTTACTCATAGGTAGCCATGCACCCATCCTTGCAGGCCACTGTCTCCAGCCAATAATCCCACTTTTCCAGTTTGATATGTTGTTTAAACCTCAGTGCAAGCCAAAGATTGGATTTACAGTGAATATGAAACACAGTCACAGGTTACTTGAGACCTGGGTTTAGCACCTGGGTGTCCTAAAGAATCTTGCACTGTTCATAGTCACTTTCAAGACTAGGCAATAAAGTACCACTCAGCAGCAACTAGAATATCAACATATCACTGCTGTTCTCTTTCTTTTCCCTTGGTTGCACTGGTTTTCCATTTACTTCTGGTGGGTAATGAAGACATCTGTTCTCATCCCAATAGCTCTCTGCAACTTGCTTTCTGGGAAATGGAATAGCAGTATTTCAGCAATTTTGATCAACTGAGAAAATACTGCCCTGTATTTATGGAGGTCAGAACAGTCATTATATTCAGGACATTTCTGTGAAAAGTCTCGAGGAATGGATGATGAATGGAAAAATCAGATTTCTGAAACAAGTTTGGATACCCCAGAGATGTTTTACAGGTGGATCTCAAGCAGAAATACCCTGGCCAGGTTTAGTGCTCATGAAAAGCAGCAAAATTTAAAAAAAAAAAGGCTAGGAAATCCTCCACCTTTCACAGCAGAAACCCCAGAGCCATTGGGGAAACTCATTTTGTGTCAGTGAGTGTGCATTCCCAGCTCCCATGGCCCCCAGCCCCTCCACTGCCTCTTGTTGGAGTAAAAGCCTGGGAAATGCTCTGCTGAATTCCAGGTTTCATCTGTATCAATCATTTTCCCATGTACCAGTACAAAAAATATGCTCCCTGGCCCAAATACAGCAATCTAAGTGCTGCATGCCAAACCACACATCTCCGTGAGTGAAGCCAGGCTAGACTGCTTTTTGGGTCCAATCTCTCACTTTTCTGTAACAAGACCATTTGTCTATAAAGCACCTCATTTTTATCATCCCTAAGATAGCCTTTATGGTAGGTGTAACTCCATGCTAGGGAAGGAGGGGGGAAAACCCTTTAAGCATTTTGCATTTATAGTTATATGCAGCTTTATCGCATAGTCAGTAAAAATCCCTGCTGATTATGTCATTGCTGAGGCAATCAGGTGCCAAAAATATTTTTTTTTTATTTCATCCGAGCAATAATCATTTTCTGCCTGAACAGTAGACCCAGTTATTGTTTCTTCCCTTATGTTTTCATTAATTAGAAGGAAGTGGAGAGGTAACAAACGACTCCCTGGATGCTGAAGTGTACATTTTTCACTGTCAGGTTATAAGAGGCAATGGGCAAAGACAATATATCCTGTCAGATGTGAGAGTACTTATTGTCAGCAGGGCTTGTAAAAATAGCAAGTGAGGTAGCTTTTCTGGATGGAGTTGAAGCTATCTATGGATGGGGTTTAATCTGACTAATTATAACTAAAGACTTTGGCAAACAGCATCATGTAGCTGCAAGAATACTGGACAGTGCTTTTTTTTTTCCTTATCAAGTCGGTGTGAATGTTAATGTGTGTAAGTGTAGAATCGACTTCTATTAAATCTTCTAAATTGCCAAGCACTCCTTCACCCGCAGTGCCTCACTTCTTCAGAGCAGCGCCGTGGAGTTACTGGTAAAAGTACTAAAACTCTCTGAAACAGCCATATATCTTCTGGTTTACAGGAAGCACTTCAAGTGAAGCGAAAAAAAAAAATAAAGAATCCTTTCCAAGGAGCAGAGAGGAGAAAGGAGTTTCATGGGAGTTTCATCTCCAGCTGAACGTCTGGCCAGGCTCTGTTTGATTGACTAGCTCCCTGATCCCCAAAAGGAAGGCAGCCTGGCTGGTGGAGAGGCACTAAGGAGCAAATCCTGGGGGGCACAGCTTGGTGTGAGCATTTCAGGGAGCTCAAGGAGCTTCTTCTGACCCTCTCTTGCCAAGATGCAGCCCCTGGAGGGTGCAGGAGCCAAAGAGAGCCAAGACTCCCCAGCCTGACTGCCACCTAACTGGGGGTTCATGGAGAGCATTTCTCCTGGAATGAGGAGTTGGGGGATTCATGGAGATGACTATTGGGTGAAGTGGGGCTGCCTGTCAGGGAACACTGTCCTGTGCTCCCTGAGCATCACCCCACACCCTGTGCCAGCTGCCCCAAGGCCACCCCACTGCTTCCCCAAAGCCCTCTCCAAGGTGAGCTACTACAGAATGTGAAAACAGGCAAGAAAAACCAAGCTGAAGCTTTTTTGGCATGCAAACGACAAGTTAAGCTCTGCTTTTTTCCTGCGCTGGTGAATCTCATCTTAATTGCATCAGGCTGCTTGAGATTCCCAGATGCAGAGCCTCTGTAGCCACGACCATTCCCACCTTTCTTAGCCCAAATGCTTTGCTAAAACCACCAGTCACCCTTCGCTTTGGCAAGGTCTGAGTCACACATCAGAGCCAGGGACAGGATTTTTAGATTGGTGTGAGCTGTTTGATGCTCTTCTCAGAATGCTGTGAGAAGGACCCTCTGCAAGACCACCCCAGTGTCCACCACCCCACAGCCCCCAGTCACACAGGGCTCCTCTCCTGTACAGCATCAAACCTATCAGGCTGATCATTAGCAATGCAAAGCACCGAGCCACAAACCCAGCTCCAGGCCTGGGGAGAGGAGGCAGGACAGGAAACCTGCCATGCATGACAGATGTGAGCTGCACCACTTAGTGCACACGTGGTGAGGAGCACTGGCAAGGGTGGGGAATGGAATGGAATGGAATGGAATAGAATAGAACAGAACAGAACAAAATTAGAATAGAATAGAATAGAATAGAACAGAACAGAATAGAATAGAGCCATTATATGTACTTATTGTGTATCAATCTGTGCTTTGCAGGTTAACAGCTTTACAGGTGTGTCTCCATTTTTAACACACCCTGGTTTCTGTTCTAAGAACAGCAGCCATGAAATCCAGTCTGTATGTGCCAGGAGGAGGTTGATGTTTAGGCAACTGAAAAAAAACCCTCTCTTCATTTTATTCTGATGATTCATTTTGCCTGTGTGAGATGGATCTGAAACTTTTTCTTAGTTTTCTGGTTAATAGATAGTAACTGACTTAGTACCAATGTTAATATGCAGGAAACAGCAACCGAGTTACAGCTGAAGTGCTCACTGCTTTAATTTGACTTTTCCTCACTGGCTTCAGTGAGATTAGAGACTAACCCGGCCAAAATCTGGCCTGCCTCTCTTGGCAGTGTCTGTCCACAAATGCTATGGTAATATTTCCAGTGTATAGCTCTGGGTATTTCACAATTTCACATTCCAGAACAACTATGATGACTGCTGAGAGCATTTGCTTGATAGCTTTGCTGCTGCTTGGATGGCTTTTGGGGAAAAAAAGAAAAAGAAAAAAAAGAAAAGAGAGTAAAAAGAAAATTAAAATTTATCTGAATTGAATGAAGATTTTATCTTTCATTCTGCCTAATCCTAAATGCGAAAGGTCAGCAGCGACAGCACTATGAAAAGGGAAAGGCTGTGGGGTTGATGTAGAGGAGACACCCAGTAAATTTCAGCAGTTTTATATAAAGCTGCAGCCTCAGAATGGGGAACTGACACCAGCCTGAGGGGCATCACCCATGATTGCCAGGGAAGCCTGGGCTTTGTCCTGGTGCACCCTGAGCCTGGGGATGGAGGCTGTGCCAGGATTCTCCCACACAGGGTCCTGCTTCCCCCTTAGAGCACTCCTTTGCCACCATCAGGGCAGCCTGGCATGATCAGAAATACCTCTCCATTCCCAGTACTGTGCTAAAACCAGTGAGAGGGACCTGTCCTTGCTGCTATATCATAAAACACATCTATAAAATGAAGGAGGAAGAGAGAGAATAAAACGCGGAAAGTGGCATTGTGTGCAATCGAGCCTTTTGCCCATCTGAGAAACAGTCTTGGAGTTGCCTTTGCACTGTGTGTGATGGGTTTGGAAATGAAAGATGAGGGCTGAGCGAAGCTGTGGCCATCAGAGTGCTCTTGGCCCAAGGACATCCCTCCTTAAACCCACGCTCGCCGCTGGCAGCTGCCAATCACTGGGAGGAAGATGTTTTACGGCCGCAAAAAGATGAAGTCCCTTGCGACACTCTGCAGGTTTTATTCCCCCTGCCTGGTTCTCTGTGGCTGTTAAACACGATGGACATTGAGGGCCTTTTCCAGTGCATGCTCAGCATTGCAGCTCCCAGAGCCAGCACTGCCCGCAGTAATAAAAGGTGATTGCTTCCAAAACTGAACATCCCCTTCCTTTGGGTCATTCTTTTAATTGACTTCATTAATAAAGGAAAGGCCCTATTAAAACATAACTTCATCTTGCTGGCAGAATATAAGCAGATGTCATAAAGAAAACAACACTCACTGTTTTTAACTCAAAACTTTAATACTAAATTGCATTAACTAATAACATAAAAACACCAACCATCTGGCTTTTTGGTGGGAGGACTCTAATTCCATTAGGACTTTAATAAATGTACTGCACTGTAGAGACATTTTACTCTGATAGCCTGGGCAAAAATGAGGAGCGTTTACAAGATTAGTTTACACAGCAGCCCCGGGATCTCTCTCTTGGAAAAGCTTTAGATGGAGCCAAGGGGACATCACTGAAGGACAGAGATGATGCAGAAAGTACCTGCACTGGGGGATGGATTTGGGGCTCTTGGGTGCCCTTGGGTGCAATGTGGATGTGCTGCTGCCCAGTGAAGGGGGAAGAGTTAGTGGGTCTGGCACCAGTGGGGCTTCCAGGCTTCAGGTGGAGTCAGCAGAGAAGATGCAGAAAAGGAGTGGATTGCTCCAAATCCTCTGGGTGGCCATTGCCATACCCAGCACAAAGGCTTGGTCATGCCACTGTGGCTTTCTTGTGCCTCACTCTGCCTTCTGCCAGCCCTCTGTGTCTGCCATCCTGACACACCCCAAACTCTCCTGAAACACCCCAAACCTTCCTGAAACACCCCAAACCCTCTTGATACACTCCAAACCCTCCTAAAACACCCCAAACCCTCCTGCCCTGAGCAGATCACAGCATCAGACAATGGTTTGGGTTGGAAGGGACCTTAAAGTTCATCTCATTCCAACCCCCTGCTGTGGGCAGGGACACCTTCCACTATCCCAGGTTGCTCCAAACCCCATCCAAGCTGGCTTTGGACACTTCCAAGGATGGGGCAGCCACAGCTCCTCTGGGCATCGTGTGCCAAAGCCTCACCACCCTCACAGCCAAGAATTCCTTCCTCATATTTAATCCAAATCTGCCCTCTGCCAGTTTGAAGCCATTCCCCCTTGCCCAGTCACTCCATGCCCTTGTAAAAAGTCCCTCTCCAGGTCTCTTGGAGTCCCTTTAGGTTCTGGAAAGTGCCATCCCACCTTCTGATTTGAGGCAGTCCATGCCAGCTGCCTGCCTATCTTTGTTCCCACATGAGTCACTTCTTCCCTGTAGGAAAGGGAAGCACAGCAAACGTCACATAGATTGGAGGAAAGGTGGAGCCTGAAACACACCCAGGCACCAGCAAACTGAATTTTTGAGCTGTGTAATCACTAGCAGCATTCATTTCCGTGCTGCACTGGCAGGACAAAGGAGGCAGAGTCCCACTCTACTCTTTGGATATTATTAAAGTGAATTAATCTGAGTATGCTGTGAGACATAAGGGCAACTCTGTGTCCTTCAGTGGGGTTGATCAACAAGCCCTGACTAATGCAACGTGCCGGTTCCTGGCATGCTGAACTTCCCTGGATGAGTACCAAATGGGAATCAGTGAGGGAAAAGCCTGACAGCATTATTTTTCACTGAGATTAACATGTGACACAGAATTGTAGGTCTTCCTTCACGTCAGTTTTGTTTTCCCTGGCTCTGTTTCCTTTCAACACACTCAGAGCAGATCCTCACTTTTCCATGTACCCCAGTTCATGCCACAGGGAGAAGGAATAAGCAAACAAGGCAAAGAACACCCATGCACGTTGTCATTAGTATTTTTAACAGAATTCATTAATGATGGGTATGTTTGGGTTATTTTGAATAAATTCCAAATTGGTCTTAACGCCACTCGACCCTCATGATCACCTCGTCAGACTAATTACTGGAGCTTTTTTAAAAAGCATCCTGTGCCCAGAAATATTTGTGAGTGGAAGTGCATTTCCATGTCGGTATCTTTGTAACACAAAGTCGATTTGCAAGGAGTTGCAGTGTCAGACGAAGCTTTTAAAATTTGGACGCCTTCCAGATTTTAATTTACATGATCATTAATACTGACTTACTCCAAATATATCAATCAGTTTAAAAAACACCATGTCTCACTCCTCGTTCAGGGAAGAATCCTTAACCAGGTGAATGCTTGAGCATTTGCTTAGATTTAAGCAAGTGCTTAAGTCATATTGAATGCCTCAGCATTAAGCACATTTTCCACTGAGAGAGAGCTGGAATTACCTCTTCAAAGTGCAGCATCCAGATGTGGTTTGAGAATAGATTCCCTGGGAAACCCCTGCATGGGGGACGGGCAATGATCTGCACCCCACAGCCCCGAAATCTGAGCCTGAGCCATCCTGGGGCAAACATGAAGTTTCCCAACAGCCTCTCTGCATTTAAATATGCTGCTACAACTGAGCAGATGTAGCTCTTTTCATTAAAGCTCCTTATTATCAGCTGAAATAATATTTCCTCAGCTGCCAGCGCTCGCACAGCACGGCATTACCATCAGCTGGGAAACCCCGCAATCCCTTTAACCTGGCGAAGGATCAACCTGGGTTTTTTTCAGATACGGAAAGCTATAATAAAGCCATCCAGAAAATGACAGGTTACAGGGCTCTGTGATTTGGAAACTGTTTCTATTAAGTTGCCTTCTTGTCTGGTGGCGGCGGGAGGGATGGTGATAGCGGGCCCCAGCCGAGCCCTCGAACGCGCGCGGCTAATGCCATCCTTGTACCTCTGGCTGTTAGTGTCATTTCTCTGTAATACACTGCAAAATAAACACCCTTTGGGTTTTCCACCTAAATCCGCCGTACAAAAGGGGAGTTGACTTGAATTGCCCGGCTGAATCATTAGAAAATGAATGCTATGGGAGAGGGAAAAAAAAAAAAGAAAGGAATTACATTAGTGATCCCCCGGCTTGCCTTTGTGTCTTTTCTCTTTCAGAAATCTCTCATGTTGCTGCTGTCTGCATTTTTCTCACAGTATCGATACATGAAATAAAGCATAAATAACCTCCCTTTCTATTCTTAAGCCTTCGATCCCAGATCACCCCAAGCCTCTTGCCGATAAGACCATTTTCAGCATCCGCTGGGCTGGCGGTAGCCAGCAACGCTCAATGAGCTTAGGAAATTTGTCCTGTCACCATCCGGGATGTGCTGTCATCCCATCAGGCACCTCTTTGGTCTTCTTCCAGGTGTACTGTGGGAATTTTTTTATCCACAGATGAGCGGTCACGGGATGTGCTCAACATTTTGGGGCGTTTCAAGGGTATGGGCCATGCTGACAGCTGCCAGGGGATTTCAACACGGGGGCTGCCTTGGTCATGCTCTGGTGATGGACACGTTTTGGTGAACAGAATTAAATTAACCCAGAACTGCCCACATAAACAGCTAGTTTTACATTAATTGCACTTTATTCTGCTCTTACACACGCAAGGGTTTCCATTTGCAGCAAGGTCACTGGTAAGGGTGTAAAACTGATGATATATGGAAGAGGGAAAGGGGATTACTTGGTCCAAACCCATCCTGATTTTACTGCTGTCCACCCTTTTTGGTGTTTATGTGGAGCTTCCAGAGATGCTGTTAGCTCTTCCAATGAGGTGATTGCAGAATGATTGCTTTTCAAGGTCAACAATTTAAGTTTTACCACCCTTTCTCCAAAAGGACAAAAGAACAGCAGCAGGTAGGCAGAGATGCATAGATTAAGCAACATGATCAGCTGTTAATTAAAGTCCTTTAGGAGGAGGAAGAAATGACTTAACCCTTCCCATCACTGTGTGAAGCCTCTTATTAGGGGCAGTGTGAAATTTTCCTTTCTTGCCTGTCAAAACCTTCTATTCCTGTGCAGTCCCCATCAGTGTCTTGTGCCCATCAGCTCTGCTCCTCAGTTTTCATTAGAAATTATCAGACAGAAACTTCATTTTTACTCAATATTTCCTGGCCAGTTCAGTGTGTAATTGGTTCCCCTCTTCCCTTCTGGCGATCAAACAACAAACATTACATATTATATATATTTGGGGAGGTGGGTTATATATACATCTGTATTTTTTTAATATTTTATATATCCTCCCTGTAAAGCCCACAGGAACCTCATGGTCTGGGCTGTGTTCTATGGCACTGAGAAACCAGTTCAAACCACTGTGATTTATATGCTGGTTTAGCTAACATCAGGGCAGTAAATTAATTCTGCAAGGGTCCTGTCCAAACTAACATTGATTCTGATTTTCTTGAAAATCATCCATTAGCCAAGAATTACTACCAGTGTTAGTGGAAATGCTGTAGTGTCATTAATTGGAATTAATGGATGGGTAGTTTTTATAGGAGATTTGAATGAAGGCAATATTCCTTTCAAAAACCATTTTATTAGAAATTTGCTTCCCAGCTGTAAAAGGCAATGCCACAACAAGCCATTCCACAGTGTTTTATCCATGGCTTGATGTGTTTTTAATTAAGGGAAAGCAAAGCCGTTTGAAGTGTTTTTATTTTAAAAAAATAGCCATATAACAGATAGTTATTTATTTACTGCATAATGGGGAACTCAGACCAAGAGAGGCTGGGAAGGGTCACAGCAACACTATCCCTTTTTATTTACTGGATCCTGGATGGTTCTTCTGGCTGCTTGAAAGGACGGCAGGTAATTATTGGTGCCTTGTAAATTGTTCCATTCACACACTTCTCAGGAGTGAAAAAAAAAAAAGAGGATAATCTAGTCTAGCTCTGTCCTGAGAACAGCTTATAACCCTGGAGGGTTAATACTGGAACTGCTGGAATAGCCCCAGTCCTGGCTGAACTGGGTCAAGCCCAGCTGAGAATGACCCATTTTCTGCCCTTTCCAAGGTGGCCATAAAACGGGAGAAGAGACAAACTGGTGATGCTCTGCTGAAGTCAGAGGAGCTCTCCTGATCCACGGCATGTGAAGATCTTTTGCCCTGCCCTTCTCATCCCGTGGGGATACAAGAAGCTCTTTTACACACCTCTTCCACGGCATTCGAAGCTTTTTACCAAGGCAGGGTGAGTTGGTGTTCTCCCTTTATGTTGAGAAGGCAGACGTGGAGGAGGTTAAAGGTTTTGCTTTAGACCACAGAGCAGGAGCTCACCAAGCTTGTTATAAAATATCACCCTCCCACCAGGAGAATATGTGAAGCTTTCCTGCAGCACTTACTTTAGCTTTTAAACAAAACCAGATTATTTTTTTAACTGTTTCTGTGCTACCAGCACACCACACCACTTGCTGTCTTTTCTTGCCTCTCCTTTCAGCTGGGGTTTATTGATCTGATTGCATTTCCCCTGAAAAAAACCCTCCAGTGGTGCAGCATCAGCATCCTGTACCTGACTGTGGCAGCAGGAAGGCACATGTGCTTTGTATGACCTGTGTGCAAGGATGCTGCTTCTTTTAAATGTGTTTTTGGGACAGCAAAGCCTGAAGTGAGTGCTTGTGCCAGGGTCTCACAGAACCACAGGGCTTGTGCACAGGAAAGGACAGCCTGTATTAAACCATGTGTTTATAAACAGGGGAATTGCACTTTAAAGCAGCTAAAGGCAGCAGTTTGCTCGTTGTTCAGGCGGGTGGCTCATGCAAAAGCTCACCTCGAGTCCCTGACCTGCCCTGGCCCTCGGAGCTCACCTGGAGCAGCAATCCCCAGGCTCCTGCCCTGCTACATCAGCGCTGGCAGAAACCCTTGGCAGTCACACTCAAGGACACTCTGCACAGCCCAGCCCACTTGGAAACGATCTTATTCCCTTTCCCTGCCCACATTGCTCTGGTGTTGCTCTCCTAACAATCTTAATCTCCCCCAAACCTGTACACAACATTTTAGCAAACAGCAAGGGGCACATAACAGCCTTCAGCTCGGAGAAACTTCTCATTCTGGTGACAGAAACAGGGGCTGGGGCCCTTTTCTGCTGCCTCAGGGCTCCAGGACACATTGACTGTCCTTGGATGGTGTGGTGGGCACAAGTGCTTGGGGGCTGAGTGGGCACAGCGAGCTGAGGAGCCTCTGCCTGCTCCTCCCCTGTGCCACCAACATGACCCTTCACACCAGAGCTGGGCAGGCTTCAGAAGGCCAAGGGGAAGCACCACAGGAATGAAAAGGGGCTGGATGGTCAGAATCCTAATTAAGAACAAAATATTGGAAATATGCCATATTAGAAACGCTATTACGATTAATAGTGACAATACCACTCTTGGGAAATAGGCAAATTTACACAGTAGCTATACATAAAATTTACTTAAGCATATTCCCCTCTCTACCTTGTTTGCACACTGTGATAACAAATTGCTTGTATATTGTATGGTGGTATCTTTTTTTTTTTTGTATTTAAATATTTGAGCCACCAATTCATTTTGTGAGGAGGGAAAGGCATGTGGAGGTCTCAGAGCTGCAGAGCAAAGTAAATGATGGGCTGTGATATATTTAGCAAGTGATAATGCGAAAAACACAAAAAGCCCCCAAGTACATTGGCCAAGAAGGTAAACACAGTAAGAAAGAGCTTAGTTTGGGATATCCCAAGCAAGAAAGAAGGGTCATTCTGCAGGTAAGATGTGAATCTGTCAACCATGGTACCATGTTTGCAAAGTTACTTTATCCTTCAATTCTTTAATTTCCTTATTTAAAAAAAAATAGAAAGGAGGGGAGCATCACTGAAATTTTTGTGTGGTGTTTCCACATCTATGAATAAAATTTTTTTTGTAGTAAAAAGGACAAAATTATTTACTGTTGCTAGCTCTTCACGTCATTTGGCTGCATCATTGCCCTGCCAGACAAAACATTTACGTGACACATTTATACACAGATATGTACATTTATACAGCTATGCCACATGTGCCAGGCATGCATTCCTGTCTCCCACTTACTCCTCTGTGCAGATACCCTCAGGTTCAGAGCGGAAGGTGGTGTGGAGGATGACACTCGGTCATCATTAGTATGGGATAGCTGTGGATCTCTCTCCTTCGTGGGTAATTAAAAGCTGCTCTGTGCTCTGAGCTGCGGGAGCCAGGAGAGACTCTCATTGAGATGCATTCCTGCAGCACACCATGAGCTGGAGGGCAGAGAGGAGTCCTCATCCCATCCCACCCCATCCCAGCGTGTGCCAGGAAGGATAGTCACCTCCACTCTGGGCTGGGATTGGCACTGTGCTGCCCTGGAGGGGTTGGGGGACCTCAGCTCCACAAGTCCTGCTCCAGGCTGGTGCTAGGGTAATCATTTTTCTTCCAACTGGTGACATCAGTTGAGAAAGAAAAGGGAGGAAAGGGTTTCTCCTTGCAGGGAAAAAGAAGTCAAAGGAGGAAAGAGCATACTGGAAGCTGCCATGGTGTAGGAAACAGGCAAAGAGGCTGCCTTGGGATTAGTGCCAGCATGAGTCTTTCTCCCACAGAACTTCATAGGTGAATCTGCTCTCACCTGGGAAGGAGACAAGATGGGCTCTAGACCCTTTGAAAGGATATAAAGCTTCTCTGTTCCATCCCAAATCCTGGAGAGGCAGTGGCTTTTTGCTGTCACATTCTAGGGCTATTCCACACAAACCCTTTTCCAGTCCCACACTGGGGCAAGCCCAGCAGGATCATGGCGCTGCATTCACCCCCAAGCAATTACTCACACCAAAACTGATTTCCCCTCTCTCTCTTGGGTTGTTAGGGGAAATCCCATGACCAAACCACAGCCAAAAATGCAGCGCTGTATTAATCCTCATTGGAAATGCAGGATGGATCCCCAGCTGGTGTGGGCAGTCAGAGCTCCCTGAAGCCTGCAGAGGTTTTATCATTTGTATCAACTATAGATTGCCCCAAAGGCTTTAAAACCAACAATTCGCAACACTGACACAATGCTTATAACTGATCGCTCTTAAGGCACCCACCTTCTTATTTAATAAAGCCTTTCAAGTCGCTTTGTATTTTATTCATAGGAGCTGTAAAAAATCCAAGGACCCGGTATAAAGACTCATTTATTCTCTTCTACATAGCACTATAAATTTACACTGCATTTGCAAACTAAGAGCCCATATCTTAGAGCAAAGCAGAGCTGCAAAGTGAGAGCAGGAATGGCTTTCCAAAGGCCAATCTGTCCCAACTAGAGATTGTGTCGAGAGCTCAAATTTACAGCCACAAACCCTGAAAATGAGAAATTAGATGCAGAATTTAGTTGCATGGTTGTTGCCCTGCTCTGCTCCCTACTCTCTCCAGCTCCTGAGCAGGCACTGGGGCTGTTTCCAGCTGGCCTGAGTGATGGAGCCACTGGTATCTCCCTCCTGGCTGCCCTTTCTCTGCACCAACAACCTGCTGCACCCATGAAATTCCCCAGGCTCTGCTGCTCCCGGCTCTAGCCTTCAGCTCATTCAAGTAAGCCGCAAAATGGCACAAATCCAACGTGATCAAATGCTTCCTTAGTGTCAGTCTTTTCTTTCAAAGGACAGAAAGGAAAGGGTACGCAGTGGGATATTTATGAGCCTGTCAAGCTCGCTGCTCTCACCAGAAAGTGCTCTCAGGTTTCCTTCCTCGCTGGGGAAGGGACAGAGCAAGAGCTGGGGAAGGGCAGCAGTGTTTGTGGGGCTGAGCTGCCGACTGTGAGGCATTTTCCTGATTGTCACAGGTGTGGTGGCACCACACTGAGTCTCCCCAGCTGAAAGCATGGCACTGACAGGCTGCAAATCGGGCAGTTTTTTTGAGCAGAAAGGGTTTGGAGACACAACAAGTGCTGCTCCTTCCCTGAATCCAACCATGGCATCCAAGGAACTTTCTGCAGGACACAAGGAGATGGGTTGGAATATTGCCCTGCCAGTTTA
This sequence comes from Lichenostomus cassidix, assembly GCF_008360975.1. Taxonomy (NCBI): domain Eukaryota; kingdom Metazoa; phylum Chordata; class Aves; order Passeriformes; family Meliphagidae; genus Lichenostomus; species Lichenostomus cassidix. Next base: position 5,019,287 of record NC_139500.1, on the reverse strand, counting down.
TTTTTCCCACTCCCTTAGAGGACAAGCATCATGTGAAATGTCTCCTATTTACTTTGGTTTTGAATGTAAAGTGCCGCAGATAATTGAGAAAACATGAGCAGGGCCTGTTCTTTGTGCTCCAATGAGAAGGTGGCATAGTTTGTGTTGGACTATACCTCCTAGCCTGCCCTTGCTTTAAACCAACACGCTTAAATCTGTTCAGAATTGGCAAAACACTGTTTGCCTCTCACCTGCGTGCAGAGAGTTTGCCGTGTTGCTCCCCTGCAGGAAAATGATTGAAGCAAATTATAAGTGGTGCCTCTAAAACTGAAGGGCAGATCCTCATCGGCTGCACATCAGCGCAATTCCTTTGATTTAAACACACGTTTATAACTGCTGAGGAGCCTCCAAAATGAGAGGACTGTAATTACAGCTGTATTATAATGCCTTCTGCCACATCAAGTGGAGGGCTATTGACAGCGAGCAAAGACCTGAGAAACACTGATAAGAATGAACTGCAAGCTTTGGTCCTCCAATGTGATTCCCCACAACCTGTGATTTATGAGCCCAAATTAGCTGCCTTGTCTTCAGGAGGAATTGGCCAAGGGTGGTTTTCCTTGGAGCACCGTGCCAGGAAGGTGCCAATATCATACGTGTTTCTGAGTGGTATCTGACCTGCTATTGATCTGTCAGGGTCACAGATGTCCTCTGAAAGATTTCCTTTAGGCTCAAGGAGAGTGGCATAATTTGCTACAGTGATGGTTGTCCTGCTGGCTCCTCATCTGAGGAAAAACTGCCACTCCTTTAGGGCCACTGCCAGGAGACATCAGAGCCTCCTCCTGACCCTTCTGACCCATCATCTGCTTTCCATACCCTGAGGGAAGGTGGAAGGAGTAGGTTTTTGAGCAATTATGCTGGTTTTTTTTCCTATGAGCTTGTAAGTGTGCTGATCTCTTGGCCAGCTAAGGTCTAGGGCACGTTGATCTGACATTTCACAGGGAGAAGATTGGATCACTCCTCTGGTCCGTGATGGGAGCTCACAGTTCCTCCTCTCAGGTTAGAAGCAATGTTGGATCTCCCCGGTCAGTTATTGGGGCAGATGAGCTCTTCTGAGACAATCAAATTACCACTTCTTTAGTTTGAATGAAGAGGACTATGGCAAGAAATTTTTGATGAGTAGTGGCCTTGGACACTGAAATTTTCCTCTCTTTTCATCCAAAACCATCTGAAATGCTTGGCCTTGGTTTAGCCCTCAGAGTTTTTCTTTTCCCCTCCATTTTTAAGGAAAAGGGCAGCCAAGCCTTACTGCTTACAGGCCGGGGAAGTAATAGCTTGTCATTTGGAAAAGGTTTATGAGCTCTGATTAGTGACCCTTTCTCTCTTGTACATGTGCTTAGGGGGAAAGGGAGGAATTCTTGCAATGGCAGGGAAAAGGCTCACATTCATTTCAACAGAGTTGGCACCGTGCTGTTGAAGGGAAAACCCCAAAACAGATTAAAGAGACCCTAATCAGTTATTCAGCATGGGACCATGCTGAGAATACAGTCAGAAACACAAAGAGTAAAATTCCAAGATTTATTAATGCTGTCATGCTTTCCCTAAAAGGATAATCGATGTACCCAAAGTCTCTGAATCAATATTTGTCCTTCTCAGGCAGGGTATGGTAAAGAAATATTCCCAAAAGCACTCACTTCTGAGATTTTGTCTGTTGCATAACATTTCAGTCAACTGCAGAATGTCTCCGATAATGATGATAAATAAGGATAAAGCCTACAGTGGTCTGTCTTATAGAGGAAGTAGAATAGACACTTATGTGCTTGGTAACAAAAGTTCAGCCCCAAGTAGACCTGACCTCATGATCTTTTAAATGTATGGCAAAGATTTTATCCACTAGATTTAGGTTAACAGCTTTGGGAATTTGCAGGTGTTAAATTAACCACAAGAGACAGTTTCCTAAGTGCAGCAGAAACACACTGAGCATGATAAGGAATAATAATTAAAACTTGAATTAGAGGGCTGTAGAGTTTAGGAAAAGTATGTGGCTTTCTTTGTATGAAAGTGACACATACTCAGGAAATAGCTCTGATGCTGTGTGATACGCCAGGGCAATAGTTCAGGTGCAGCTCTGTCACCTTCAGCACAGACCTGGCCATGGCCCATTTGCCAAGGCAGAGACCTTCTTCACCCAAAATCTGTGAAATCTGGACATGCCACAAAGCCCAGGGTGTCCCAGGGTGAGCAGCTCCCTTGGGAGGGGGACTGGGCTCTCCAAGCAATATGGACTAAATCCCACAGGGCAATTTTGCTGCAGTTCTGGCAGAGCCAAAGCTTTAACTCATGCCTCCTTCCTCTGAGTCCTAATGCAGAGCAGGGCACACACCCAAATGCCTCTTAGCTATTTCCTTGCTGACCCATTGACCTGGTTTCTAGGTTCACTAAACATACAAATAATCAAACACTGTTTCAGTTCAAGCCCAAAATCCAAAGCATATGAAACCCCACAAATCATTATTCATTTCTTTTTCCTCACCCACACAGCCTTCCCATTTTCCAGGTGTGCCTCTTCCTGCAAGCACTCTCAGCATGAGAGATCACACATTTCTTCAAGTTTGGCCAAGATTTAGACTCACAGATAGTGCCCAGTGCTGTCAGCAGAGCTGGAGCTCTGCATAGGTAATTATTGCTTTAACAGGGTGCTGAGTAAGGCTGCACAGAGATTTTCCTTCTCTTGGCTCCTTGCTTGGCTCCTTCTAAGCCATCAGGCAAGCTCAGGAGGCTGATCCAGGAGCCAGGATGGTTGTTAGAAGTGAGGAGTGTGGGGCATGAACAGCCAACTACAGGGATGAACAGCATTTCTCCTCCTGAGGGGCAGCAGCACATCCCAGGGCTGGTTGTGGAAACCCTCCTTTGAGGTGCTTAAAATTACACTGGACAGAAGTGGAAAATGAATTGGTGGGATTGGTGCTTGGAGCTGCCAGGTGATTCATTCTCCAGCATCCATGATTCATGTATCCCAGAACATGACAGTCTCCCTGGCAATCACTTGGTAATGATATTAGAAGTTGCCTGGTTATTGAGGCCATAATTACTACATAATTTGCAGCTGTAAGATCTCATGATAACCCTCTCCCTTGCAGATGGGAAAAAATAACCTGGTATTTTATTTACCCTGTCAATATGTGGAACTTGCCTCACAGTGTAATTACATGGTCAGTAGTTACATGGCTCTCTGGTTGATGGTGTCCTGTAAACAAATAAAGACCCACAAATTCCACCTGTGGGGATTCAGGCACTACATAAAAACGACAGGATTTTTAAAGCCTCCTCGATGTGTGCAATACTTCTCTGAGGAAACTGCGTGCCCAGTTCTTGCCCTTTGCTCCTGGTGTTTGCCACACAAAGAGCTTCTCCTTGTAACAACGCCTGATCTGCATGGTCTGCACCTCAGGTATTCCCTCAGGGTCACAGCATCACCTTCATCAGGGCCCAAATTTAGGTCAGCATCCCTCTCTCTGACACATCTGTGCTATAGAATTGAATCACAGAATTATTGATGTTGGAGAAGACCCTTAAGATCATCAGGTCCAGAATTTTGTGTTTGTGTTCTCAGCCTCCTCTCCAGCAAGACAACATCCTACTAGTTTATCCAATTTACTGATGGAGAAGAAAGTAGTTTCCTCATGGCCCCCAAGGATTCACAGTAGAGTTGGGATGAGGACCTGGTTTTCTAGAAGCCAAATCCAACCTCCAAATCCAATCTTTTTCTTTGCTGGGATGTTGCTTTTGGTGGCTGTGCTCCCTGCTTTTGCAATCTGCTTCACTGCACACCCTGGGAACGTGCAGAGGATGGCAGGGGGAGGGCTGGGATAAATCTGAAGAGCTTTCTTGCTTTGTTTATTTATATGACCTTAAAGATGATGTCCGTGCATAATGCTGAACATGACGGAGAGAAGCTGACAGGGCAGTAAGTTCTTGGCTACCGCAGAGCGAAAACAAAATTACATAAAAATATCAATTGTAAAATTACTCAAATCCATTAGCTTAATTAGCATCATTAATCAAGGCAAAACATTTGATACGTCATGTACTTTCACAAGAGATAAATGAGGCTTTGATGGAAGCCCAGCAGGTTGCCCTGCTCTCGGATGTGCCAGTGGCTGCCTGGATTTAGAGGTGAGGCTCAGCAGGCGTGGGGCATGCTGGCAGCTTGGGGCAAACACTGTCCTCTGAGCAGGGTTCCAGCTCAGCGAGGGGCTGGCAGCATTTTGGGCCAAGCCTGGCCAGGGTTTTGTATTGCCAGGCCCATCAGCAAGAGTGTAAAGCTGCCTCGTGGGCTGCACTCATGCAGAATCATCCTCTGTCTTGCCTGGTTTTGAGGCAAGGTTAGCAAGGATACAGCAAGGATATCAGTAATTCCTGTGGCAATTACAATAATAAATCCAAAGCTTGTGCTACACTGTTTTACTTGAGGAAGGGAGGGATGCTCACTGAGCTCTTGCTTTTGTTTCCTAGGGCAATCTCAGGGGAGAGCAATATTTCTCTATCTGTAAACCCTTCCAAGGAGAAACACTAGAGAGATCTTGATAGCATGCAACAGCACATCTGCAGATTCCCGAGATCATATCTGTCTTGGCGGGCACTCTAGGCTCTCACCTTCCCTTTTCTCCCTGGGATCACACTCTTGTGGTCAATCAGGCCTCCTGTGTGCAGCCCATGATTGCTGCATGGCTTTCTTCCCTTTGCATCAGCACTCAGTTGTTGCTCATTCCCTCTCCCCGTGCCAGGGCACATAATTGAATCTTCTCTTCTGCTCCTTGTAACAAGACCCAGCTACAAAGGCTAAATGCTTTATTCCCAAGAAAAGCCTTAGAGATAAGATTCACCAGCTGTGGCAGCACAGTGCTGGTCTCAGTAAGAGAAATAAATGTCCCTTCACTCCACCACTATCTTTCCAGCACTTTATCTGCAATGAGCCCAAACACAGTTCTCAGCTATTTGTATTGCTAAATATAATAAAGGATAAGTCAGCAGTTTCTGAGGGATACACTTCCATAAAAAACAGTTCGATGGCATTTTTCTGCATTAAACACATTATTCAAGGGCTTTTCTCCTTTCCAATATCCAGTTTCTGCTGGGTGTACATGTGGTTAAAGCTTCCTTCAACATATCAGACACCCAGACTGTCACTGAACTGCAGAAAACTTGGTCCAGTTGAGGAGCTGGAGTTGGATTTATTAATCTTATTTGAGGATACCTGGACAATAATTGCTGTCATGGTGATGGATGAACTGATTGAGAGCACTTCTGGCTCCTTGATGTTTGCCTTTTTGTTTTCCTGAGCAGTAGCTGGTCAGATGGGCCTGGCTGGAACCAACAAGGGAAGTCAGACTGAAGAAATGCAGGGGTTTTAAAGAACTCTGCTTCAGACTGGGAAGCAAAAAACACAGACACCACCTGTCCTCCCAAGAAGAGCTTTTCTGAGCACCTCTTTCTCCTTCCCAGGGCTCAAAGGCAATGCAGCTTTTCTCCCTTGCTTGCCCTGAGCAGCACTGAGAGACAGATGAGTTTTGAGCTGTGCTTTGCACCTTGATGTAAACACTGTGACGATAAAGTAATCAAAAATGGGTATACTTGACTGTAAGCCTAAATTAACTGTTAATTAAATTTTATTAACCCACTAGTAAAACTGATTGTAGAGAGCAATGACTAAAAGGCTGCAGTCAAAGCAGTTAATGTATCACTCATTTTTATGTGGGAAGAGGGCTCATCGTTTTCCTGAGATGGCCAATACATTAGGATCCCCCCTTGCTAAATCAGTCTGGTCGTTTCCCTACATGCCACTGATAAGGAAGTATTTACGAATTTATTCCTAAATTCAAAGTATACTTCAGGCCTTAATTTACTGTCGTAATTATATCACTGGCTCAATTAGTCCCCAATAAAAACGTTATGCCATTGTATCAAAGAAATGTAGTACCTTTGAAGTAAATGGATTCACTTGCAGGGTAAGAAATCTTCCCTTTTATTGTGTTTTCTCATCTGCTACTTACAGCCACCCCTGTCTTAAATTGCCCTTTTTACTCCATTCCTCGCAAGCGCAGTCTGTGCCTGAGCTGCGGATGCTCATGTGGAGTGAAATACTCCTCGTAGCCTTGGGGCTGCATTGGAAGCTTGGTGGTAACTTTTTCTCGTTAGAGCCTTGCCAGCCTCATTTGCATGCTGATTTACATGCCCTGCCTCCCATGTTTGCACTGCCACACAAAGGCTACTGGGTCTGTGGGTTTTTTTCTCCACTTCCCTGCTTTGTTTCCTTCTTGGCAGTGGTGGGGCTGTGATAGGAGGTTTAATGAAACATGGCTATACCTTCTGTCCTATGGATTTTCTGCTGTTTTCCTGCTTTTATACTTGACAAGCACTGGCAGTGCTCCCCACCTCACTCTACCTACCCTAAAACCAGCTAAGATTGGCTCAAAAATAGAGTCCCTTTTGTCCTGTAGATGAATCACTGCAGAACTTCTGGCTGACCCACCCACGGTGTTTGGGGACAATGTGGAGCTGCAACGGATGCAAAGTCCTTGTCTCGGAGAGTTCACCCTCCAGACAGGGCAGGAAAAATGGTGAAATTGGACAAGCAGTGTGTCAGAGGGATGAGGTAATAGCACAGCAAGGAGGATTTGGCAGGAAATCTATGCTCTGGCTAGACAGCACAGGACACAGATCCGTCTAAGAAATGGGAACGCGTTGCCGTGAGCAGATTCTTGTGGACATGGAGCTCTTTCAGACATCATTTGGCATCACTGCCTGTCCTCACTTGAGTGAGCCTCTGGAGGCCTCTGGGCTTGATTTTCAGACTCAGGGACTAAAGAACCATCCAAATGCTCATCCAAAAAGTTGTTCAATGTATCTTTGATTGACTTCTGAGTGTGCGATAACAAGATCACCTCCAGACCAGAACTGGGCTCAAAACCAATGGTAAAATTAGCACTTTCTGAGAACCTACTCCAAATCCAGAGCTCTGAACTGGGTGACCTTGGAGGGACATGTCCCTCAGCAGCCACCAGTCTGAGATTTGCTACCTTCCAGGTGTAGTATAAAGAAAAGTTTTGCAATGACCCCATTAAAAGATGATTCCCTCCCACACAGAATCATTTCTCAATTCTGGCTAATGCTGGTTGCACAGCCCCAAAATGTGACAAGGACCAAATTGTGTCTTATCTGCATCTCTAGCAAAAGCCTCTACCTGTTATTCTATGTGTTTCAGCTGCTAATGTTAGTGTCACCAGATTCCTCCTGCTTTTGGTGGGAATGCCATGGGAATATGTTCCAAGTCACACACCAACCACAAATCTTCATCCTCCCCATATAGTCAATCCAGTCATACTCCCAGGCTGGGCTGCCTGTGTATTTCATCTGTCTCTGGAGCTGCCATGCCAATGGGTATGGTAGGTCTGTTCTCCCAGTCAGGTTGGTGACCTTCAGCCAAATTCTGCTGTTCAATAAAAATCCCCCCCTGAATTCCTGTAGGAAACATTCCCAAGTATCCCTGCTTATCCCTGAGAAGATCCATTAGAAATGGTCCCCAGGTTTGTCCAGTGGCACGGAAGCTATAATGAGGGAATATCCCTGTGTCCAAGTGCACCATACGTGAGATTAATACTTCCTTTATTGTATTTGTCAAAACCAACATATTTGGCATTAAACATTAAAACCTCTAAATATTTCAAACCCAGAGGAGATCCTTCATCTTCTTTTCACATCCTTATGGTAGATGAAATTATTGGAGCCTGCCATTTTCCCTCACCTCACACCAAAAAAATGCTAAAATCCAAACTGAAAAGAAAGTGATATTTCTCAGTTTTTTTAATGTCCAACTTATTTCTTTTAGCTGACAGTGTCTCTGCCCAGGTCCATGGCTGCTCTCTCTGTGCTACCTGTATTTATCCAGGTGGTTTTGTGCCTATTAAAAAAAGGGAATGTAGCAAAATTAATGTATCTTTTACAGCAGGAGAGCTGAATTTATTGGTCTCACTACAGAAATTAATTTAGCACTCCCAGCTCCCCCTCGCTGGACAATAAAGACACAAAATGAAACTGCCACACAAAGTTTTGACAAAATTCACAGTCATCTTAAAAAAAAAAAAAAGCTACGGGTAATTTACCACCAAATCTGAATCAGCCTTTTATGCCAGTGATGCACCAGTGATACCATGAAGGGAATTTCTACCCAGTGACAAAAAAACCAACCTCGGGGCGAAATACAAGTGCAGGATGGAAAAAAAAACAAAAAACCAAGATTTATCCTAATTTTCTTCAGATTGAAGAATTTATCTGGGTAAGAAAGCAGACTGGGGCTTGTGGAAGGCATTATCCACTGGCCTCATGCACCCACTGGAGGGTGACCAGGGTGATGGTGGATGTGTGGGGCAAAGGATGCTGCACATGGAGATCCAGCAGTGGTGGAAAACACTGCTCAGAGGAAGCTGAGGTTGCTCTGCCTCTCATCTGGTCCCACACCAGGAAGAATCAAGCCAGCACATCCTCTGGATCGATACCTAATTTACATGTCAGTGCCCACCTCTGTCTCTACACCCTTGTTTTAATGTTTCCTAAATACAAAAATCAAATATCTACTGCAAAAAAAACCCCAAAACCCAAACCAACAGAACAAACAACTTTTTTGTATTGAGGTTGATTTGGGCAGTGGGTGGTGAAAGATTTATCCCGGCAGTAAAGCTGGAAAATGGCTATAAACCTCAGCAGAGTGTCTGTGTGCTGGGTCCGAGGGAGGCTAATTGTTTGTTTGTTCTTCGTGTTTATGGTTTATCTGCAGCTCAGCTGACAGGAAACCTAAACCTGAAGGAAGCAGCACATCAATCGCCATTATCTGCCTTCTGTGCACACACTGCAAAGAAAAATCCAGGCACAGGGGCAGCCCTCACACCCAACCCATCCTGGAGCATGCAGTGCTCTGGGATGCACCAGAGATGCAGGGAAGGAGGGAAGGAAGAGCATGGACTCACCACCATTGGGTTCATCTCCTTCCTGAGCCCTCTGCCACGGTGAGGACATTGTGCTGGTGGGACAAGCAAAAAGGCAATGGGATTTTTCCTGCTGTATTTCCCCCAAAAGAGAGAAGATTGTTCTAAAAGTGATGTGCGAGTGCCACCAGCTTTGAAATTCCCTTGGGATTTCACTTCAGTGATTTCCTTTACCCAGAAGGTGCTTGGGTGGTGGAGTGAGTTTTGTAATTCAGTGGTTTTAGAGCATGATAGGCATCAGTGCAGTCAGAGCAGAGCTGATTGCTGTCCTTGTCACCTCCCCAGCTTGATGGGATTTGTGGTGTCTCTGTCAGGATGTTTGGTGGCACACAAGCCCACCTTGATGAAACCAACCCAAGCTACCACTGTGGGGCTTCAGCCCCTCCAAGGGACAGACATCCATCCTGCCTGAAGGAACATGAACCCCACAAACCTCCTTGTCTTCCCCTGCCCATGGGTACTGAGGATGGAAGCAGGACAGAGCTAAAGGAGCTAACCCTGGGGGAGCATGGCACAAAAGCCTGTCCTAAAATGGTCCAGCACACCATTACATCATCTGAGCAGGTTTCTATCACTGCCAGAAACACACATCCCCCAAAACATCACCGCCACTGGCCCTGTGCCTCTTGCACTGCTGCAGAGATGCTCCATCAGCCTGGGACACCCACGCTCCCTGCCAGGCCCCTCAGGCATCAAGGACAGAGAAGTTCTGCTGCACCATAAACTTCTCTTTGGAAATCATTCTCTGCCTCAGTTTCCCTGTTCCTTCATTTCCTTCTCACCCCACATCATAACAAATGCTCTGAGTGAAGGCTTGATCCTGGAGTGGGGATGTGCAGTGCCCCACACACCCGAGACCTGGAGACTTCGTAATAATAATTATTGATTTTCCAGTTCCCTTCATGTTTCATAGGGTGTTTTGCTGGAAATGATATAAATAGCTGTCTCTGTCCTTATCCCAGGGCACGATGCAGCAATGTATTTTTTTCACAGTCCGAGGAAATAAAATGCAAAGTCCATTTCGCAACGATTTAAAAGTTATATTAAGGTCCAGGGTTGGATGAAGCAGGAGCAACGTGCCTGTAACTAGATAACTCCAGAGCTGGAGTGACCGCTGGGGTAAGTCACAGCTGTTCCATTTGATTTATCCCAGCTCAGGGGCTCCAACCCTGCACCCCAGGTTTCGGCTTACAGTAACTCTGTGCTCACCATCCTGCAGCAAAACCCACCCCAGCAACCCACCCGGGGAGATCCAGCTGCTCTGCAGCCACTCCTGCTTCAAAAAGTGCTCTTTGGGGAGAGCAGCTCCATATCGGAATGCACTCCCTGTATCTGTGCTAAATATAGTAACAGAGCACACAGGGAGTGTGGTCCCTCGCCCCTGAGAATTGCAGGAGAGATTATTCATTTGCAGTCTGTTGTACCTTCACGTTGGCAGGAATTACTTCAGCCAAGGGGATTTAATAAATGATCTGTTCATAAACAACTGATCATTTTTCCAGCCCCACTGCTGCTCGCATCCCGAATTTCTAGAGGAAAAGGGGATGAGAGCCCAAGCACAGGCAGTGCCTGAAAGCCCAGAGAGCCAGGCATTGGCACAACCTTGCTCATTATACTTCCAAGGCATTAAAAAGTCCGGGTGTGATAAGGAAAAAAGGAGGCTGTAAAACTTCATCCTTACCTTCCAGATAGTGGAACTGATCTTGCTTTTATTTATGCTGGTGTAAAGCAAAAGTAATTCCATCAGTGCTGCTGGTGCAGAACCCGAGCAGGTGATCTCAGAAGCGTGCCCGGACTCTCGGCTGGGGTTTTCTACTTTTAAATCTATTAATTTGACAAAGATTTTCCTGAGCTGCTGGAGCTGCAGATCCAGCCTGCAGGGCTCAGAGTGAAGGGGGGTGAGAATGAAGCCACGTGTGCATCTTTTCTGCATCTTTTATAATCTCCACTTGCATTGTTCTGTTTGATATGATTTTAAAGACAGCTGACCAGGTTTTCCAGGTGGGAAATACAGATGGAGTGGACGTGTACAGCCCCAGAATCCTACATGGGAACACGGGTATGTGCTGGGGGCTGCCCTGCCAGCAGTGGATAAGGGTCTGGGGGTAACCAGAGTTAAATATACCCAGTTAAATGCATATTCCCTGCTTGTGGACTTATTCTCCTCTGACACTTTTTTCCCCCCAGTGACAAGATGAAAACGAGTCCAGATTTGCATGTGCACAAAGGAAAACAAAATCATGTCCTTAACTCAATGCAGCCAATCCTAATTATTAGTCCTTGTTGCCACGTTAATTATTATTACCGCCGCACAAAAGGATTGTAAACAGATAACATCACCTTTTCTTTTGCACCGTGTAGCGGGGCTTTTTTTTTTTCCCCTCCCGCATTTTTCCTTGATGGTACCAATTAAGAAACCACAAGACAAATGTTGGGGATTCAGCTCGCGGGTGGTAATTTCCTTGCCAGCGAGGACGCAGCGCAGAGCCCGCAGCCTGCTGCTCTGCAGGTACCGCACGCTGCAGTGCTGACAGCAGTAAAAACTTGTCTCTGACAGTAAACTAAGCATGTATGACCCGGAAGACATAGAGAGCAGATAAGGGCAGCAACACAGACTCCATTTAGTGCTATTAAAATGGTTAAGCAGACTTACGGTCGGAGATGCCAGGCTGAAATCGGAGACGCTCGGAAAGTGAGGAGTGGCAGATGCATGGCCGGCAAGTCAGGCTGCAACTTGGCTCCCTGCAGCAAGGATGACTTGTCCCGTGTTTCCAGGCTGGGAAATTTTAAAATATAAGAACGTTTCACTGTGAGAAAGTGGTTTTTGCGAAGCAGCTTTTCTGGGAATGTTACACAGAAGGGAGAAGCAGCTTCAGCATCACTTTGTGGGACTCTGACAGTCATTGCAGTGAGTGACAAGGTTTATTCTTATTAAAATACACAGAGACACTCGCAGGGACAAACCCACACTCTGCAGCACCACTGACCAGGATGGGACACCCAGAATTTTAACCAATTCAGTTCGAATTTGGGTTGTTTGGGGAGGTCTGCAGTGAGCACTGGCCTAGGACTCAGTCCTCAGCCCTGGTGCCAGGACACAGCTGTGACCCTTGTGACACCAGTGGTGCTCGGGAGAGTCTGTGACTCTTCCCCCCACTTCCTCCAGTGCCACGGAGCTGTGCTGCCCTCCCGGGACCATCAGGGCAAGGACCACTGAGTCCAACATCCAAACATGGCTATAACTATGCTGCAAAACCCACCTGTGTGGTGTTTGAGGGAACAAACAACTCTTGTTTTATTACCATTTATGTGACAAATTGATTTATGGTCGATAGTGACAGAAAGAGCCTGACACAGAAAAAATATTTTTTTTAATCAAGGAATGATCGCCATAAAGAATGTGCTATATCAGTCAAATCTATCCAGCTGCAAATACCCTATATGGTAGCATTAAGAAGATGTATTTATTATAAACAACTTCTTAAGGCAGCTGAGGCTTGGAGGATTTTGACACAGGAAAGGATGAGGAGTATCATAATTCCATATGTGTCCAGGCATTGTGGGCTTCTTAATGAAATTTCCAGGGTTTGTGGGAGCTCTTGATATACGCCTGTTACAGCTGTCACGAGTAGTACAGGTCCTGAAATATTTATTATTGCTTATGTTTTGCCCATATCCCTCTTGCTTCCATTGTGCTCCTTATCACCAAAGTTCCCTGACACTCGTCACCCAACCACTGTGTCCCATCTGGTGTCTTCTGTCCTTTTTGTTCTCAGCTTTCCTTCTTTCCAGGAAACTCCAAGGTCCTTCCAGAAGGAACATCATGTCCCACAACTCAGCAGCCTCCTCTCCATGTCCCTTGGGTCCTCAGTCCCATTTTCCCATCCCTTTCGTCTATGGATGCACAGAACCCCAGATTCTCCATCAGGACAGCAACAAGACAGGAAAAAAAATGAAGGAATAACATTCTTCAAAGGGCAGCTCAGTGGGTGGATTTTCACATCTCCACCAGCATCTCCCTCCTACTCCTCCCTTCCACGGGAGTGTGTTCCCTGCTTCCATCCCTTCCCCTCCATCCTATTACAAGCACAGCAGTCGATCATTTGTTTCCTGTCCTTGAGGCATTGCCAGTGTGTGACCTGCCTAGCTGGCTCCAATTCTTCACTCTATTCCTCGTGGCTGGTTGTTCCCCCATCTCTCTGTGCAACAGCAAACACACTTTGGCCACGGCTTCTCTCCGTGTCTTTTATCTTCCACTCTGTCTTCCGGAGGTGTGTTTGTTTTTAAATTCACATTTATGCTGGTTTTGAAGATGGTCTGCAGAAAAAAAAGCTGGGGTTAGTGTATGTCAGGGAGGTTTGCTCAGTGGAAGTACCGAAGTAAATGAAGCCACCAGGTAAGAGCAAGAATCAGGACTAAGGTAAGGAAAGAGGAGCAGGAAAAGTGTATCCTGCTTGGAAAATTTGGTCCAAGAAGTTCTCTTTGATCTTTCACCCCTTCTAATTTTGGGGAAATTTGTCCAGAACAAAAATATCCTAATTCATGAGAACAATTCACACACATAAAAGAAATCAAAAGGCTTACAGTGTTTCTTTTTTGTCTTCTCCTTGTTTTATATTGAAAACAGTGGGGGTGATAAATAAGCAAGACAAAAGAGAAAGAGAACTGCTTTACTCCTTTCTTTTTTGCTCTTTTCAGAAGTTTTTTTCAAGAATTTTGCCTCACTGTGTTCCTGTTGGTGCATTTTCCCTGTGCCCAGCAGAATTACTGCTACCTCCCTGAAAAGCAAAGCAGGAATGGCCCCAAGAGGGAGGAGAGGTGACTCTCCCCAGACATAATCTGGCAAAAGCAGTAGCTGTTTTGGGTATAAACAATGATGAATTGGCTCCAGCTTCTTGCCAGAGCATTAGATAAGCAGTGTAGGACCGTACAAATCAGCCCTGCCTGCTCCTGGTTGCATTTGTGCCCCTTCACCTCCTAAATGTGCCACTGCCCGAGGTGCCCTTTGCTGGCTGCTTGGGCATGGATGGTTTGGCTTGAACTGGACGGAGCCAAAGGCAGGCAGATGGGGAGGCAAACACAGCACCAGGCTGGGCTCTGATCCTCCCCTCCAGCCTCCGGACCTGGTTCTGCAGTGTCTGTGTGTCCTTCGTTTTCTGCAACCTGCACTCAGCCCTGCATTGCAGCAGCAGAGCAGTCCCCTTGCTGCGTGGCTCCCGCAGCTCGCCGGGGGCTGCACCAACCTGCAGCTCGCTCTCAGCTGGGGGGAAAAGGCACAGGAAGGTCCCAGAGCCCCCAGAGCCTCGTGTCTCCAGCAGAGGTTTCCCCAAGCCAGCTCTGAAGGGTGTTGGGAAGCCCCTCTGTGCCAGAGTGACCTCCTCAAGCAAAGAAACCCATATTTTCTACTAGTCCTGGAGTGACTAAATATATCTGTCAATGCTTTAGATATAGACATATATTTATTTAGGATCATCTGTGTTTCTGTGTGCTGCAAAGCTCCTCTGGACAGAAAAAGAGATACTCATCCGGCAGAGTCATTCCGGCAATGAGATCCTGGGCTGACAGGATTAAAACCTGTCATCCCAGATTTGGGGGGTTTTCTTTCCCAAGTCCTTCTTCCACACATGCACCCCCTGAGTGGAGGAGGGAAACAAGCCCAGCCAAACCTTTGGAACAGCCTCTCTCCGTTGTGGCTCGAAGTAGAAAACGTTGGGTGCCAAATTTTTTACTGCAGTGTAAATTAAAATGCCTGGACTAAGATGATAGACACATCGCATGGAGATCAGCACAGCCTCCTGCCTGGTCAGAGACATATCAGAATAGAGAGCAAACCATTCCCAAAGGCATTGTCTGATTGGGAGAAAAAAAATAAAATAAACCACAGCCAAGGGGGATCAGAACTCTGGTGCCAAGGCCTCTCAAAGCCTTTGGGTGGTTTGAAGGGGTTGGAGGAGGTTTGTGGGCATTCCCAAGCATGAATCCTGCCCATGCAGACATGCTGCAGATATTTGTCTCTCCCAGTGTGATTACACTCCAAAAAGTGACTTACTGCTACTACCCTTGTGGGATTCTGGACTTATAGGCTCTAGTTAATTTTCCAGATTAAAAAAAAAAAAAACACATGAAAAACATGAAGGGGTTTTGTTTCTTTCTTTTGTTTGAGATTATTTTTTTTTTATTTTCCTTGGTTGTTTCCTGTCTGGAAGCTCAGTAAACTCACCCCAGGCTCTGGGGGGTGAAGAGGAGCCTTAACTCTTCCCATGAGTGGGACAGAGTGATGGGAAGGGAAGCAGCTCCTGTCCTGAAATCCCTGCTGGCTGGCTCTGCCCTGCAAACAGGGGCAAAAGGTAGTAAGAGATATATTTTATCCCCAAAGTCAGCAGATCTGAGGATGAACACGCAGATCTGAGGATGAACACACAGATCTGTAGGAAGCTGTTGGTTTTGAGGGCACCTTTGATGTGTGACCACACTTTAACCTGATTGGGTTCAACAGCAGGACGTGGCAGGAACCAACTCTTTTGAGGGCATTTGCAGCGGATGGTGATGGCACAGGCCTGCATTAACACTTTCCCAGAGTAAACAAGTACCTGCTCAGCAGGGAAAGAGCCTTCCCTCCACACAGGAGAGGAGTTAACAGGAGTCTCCAGGGTTTGTGCATAAGTGTATCACAGAGTTTGGGCTGTTTGGGTCATTTCTTTGATTTGGCAAGTAGGTAGTTCGGGGATGATGCTCAGCTCCTCTGAAACAGAAGGATTTTGCTGTCCCCACCAGTGCTGGGGACAGCAGCTCAGCATCCCTCAATCATTGTTTCTGCCCTGGGCATGGTTTCTGCCTGGCACTTTTGGGAACAAAGCCCCACCTTGCAGCACTGCACACACATGGAATTCACAAAAGCAGAGCAAGGAATTTAACAGGAGTCCTTCTCAGCCATGCTGCGTGCACTTGTGTATTTTTCCATGTTTGCATACAGTGTGCTCTCTGCTGACAAATAAATACATTCATTAATTCACACCTGGCTTGGTCCCTGTGCTGTGCTGCCAGGCCCAGCCATGTGGGTCAGCAGCAGGGATCAGTCTTTAGTTTTTGGTCTTTTTATTTCCCCCAGTCGTGTGCGAGCAGCACTGGCTATAGAGGCTGCAGCCTCACACTCCCAGTGAACTGTAAAACCAATTTAAAAAAGACATTTCAGGAATTAATGCAATGCCCACTGCAATCACACGTTGGGCTGCTGAGGAGGCATATTCCAGCCTGGAATTTGTTACCTGGCCAGACCATTCGTCACTGCACAAGAAGAGAAAACTTCCCCACCTTGTAGCCCTTCTGTGCAAGGACAAGGTAGAAATACACACAGGCTGGGATGTGGTTTCAATCCTGCTCCCAGTTCTCTGGAATCAGTACCATGCAGTGGGTTAGGTTTGCAGGTAAAGAGGTTTTTTAAACAATTTTTTTACCAATAACCAGCCCTTTGCTACTACCACAGGGCTCACCCATGGGAGACCACAATATGTTTCACCATGTGTGTGAATAATTCCGCTGCTGCATGAGGAAACTGAGGCAGGGGGAAGCTGGCAGGCCCCAGTGTGTTGGGATGGGGCCAGGGGCTGTGTCTCCCAAGGGAGCTGTGCTGCAGAGCAGCCAGCTCGGCACCACTCTGCTCCAGGGTGCGGCTGGCAGGAGCATCCCAGCTCCCAGGAGCCACGTTTCAGAGGCCATTAGGTGCCTAATGATGCAGGCAGACACCTGGTGGCATTTGCACTGGGAATGAGGTGCTTTACATGCCTCGGCACCTCTGAAAATCCCACTAGGCACCTACCTGCAGCTGTAAGCGTCTGCAAAAGCCAGAGTGTTCTCAAACTGCTGCCTGGGAGGCTGCCCTGGGCTGTACAAAAGGCTGTTTTGGCTGCAGACGTGGGTCTTCAGCAGGGGACAGAAGGGCTGGAGGGCACCACGTATCAGCCAGTCCCTTACAAGGGACACCCATCGCCCCAAGCTTCCCCCTGGCCACCACCCACGGGGTCCTCCAGCTGGGCCACTGCACACAGAGCTGTCACCACATCTCACCTCCTCCTCCAACATTGCCTTTGGGGGAGTTTCATTGTTTTTGAAGAAGAGTTTAGCACAGTCTCTGTCCCTTCTGCACAGCCACTCACCTGTGCCCATATCTGCTTGTAGCTCTGCTTGTAGCTCCAGGCACAAGGTCCACTTCACCTGGCAGGGCAGAGGCAGGGAAGGATCCCTGTGGATGGGAGGGTGCAGGGATGAGCTGGCTGGATGGACATCCTTTACATGCTCATAAATCTCTCTTTGGGTTTACAAACACAGTGGGCAGCAATTTTGCCAGAAGCTCTCAGGAGACCTCAGCTGGAGTAGGGTTTGGATGACAAACACTTGTAGCCTGAGGGATCTAATGGCTCAGGAAGGGGAGTTTCGTAAACTGGAATATCATGCTCTGATATTCCAGCAACAAGCAAAAGCTGGATCCCCCACCCAGCTTTGAGAAGGCTCTCACAATTTTGTATCTGCTCTGAGCCCACCTCAGACCTCAGCCCAAACCTGCCCTGCTGGAGCTCCCCCAGCCTCACCAAGCTGGAAAGCAAATAATCCAGTAATTTATTGTTAAAACCAATGTTCCTAGGTGACTCTCTTAATAAGGAATTTATTTCCATGCTATTTGGCAAAAAGTAGAAGTCTCACCTCCTGGTACATGGTTTATTTTCCAAGTTTGTGGAAAACAGGCAGAGAAAACGAGTGGCTTCAGTGACTGTAAAATAATCTGCAAGGCAGATTGTGTCTCCTCATCTTCCTTCAGAAGGTTTTATTCAGCTCAGACTTTCTATACGATCCAGTGATGAATGAAATACCTGGGAACAGCACAAAGTAACATTATTTATGGAGAAGACTAAAAGAGCATCCTGTTTCTTAGCGTGCAATTTTGGTAACAGCAAAATTAGATTAAAATTAGATTCCTCTCACCTAATTTCAATTAATCCCAAACTTAAATATGGGTCTAGTGCAGAAGTGGAGTTTGGTTGGTCCTCCCAACATTCCTTGTGTCTTTCAAACATCCATCCCTTGGCAAAGGCTGAAAGATCATGAAGACACACTAAGCACCCGAGTTGTCTTCTCCACTATAAATATTTCCTCATCAGTGAGCCTTAATCACCCAAAAATCCTCACCATCACCTGGGACATTCCGAACTAAACTAAATGAAGAACTGGACTTTACCACAACGCAATTAATTTGGTGAGCCCAAATCTTGATCCCTGCAAAGGACTGCCAGAGCTCCAAGGATAATTTGAGCCATCACTGTAAGGATCCTGTGCTTGGGGTGGGCACCTACCTTTCAAAACTGCTTCTCCTGCCTCCAAATTCATTAAGTCCTTTGCAAACACACTAAAAGTTTGAGCTGAGTGGTGCCAGCTGACTGGTGGAACATGTGTTGGCACCTTGCTGAATCAGTGCCCCCACTTAGAAGGGCTTTATTTGGAAAAGCATAAAATCATAGAATTATTTGGTTGGAGAGGTCCTTTAAAGGTCACACAGTCCAATCCCCCTGCAACGAGCAGGGAGATCTTCCACACGCCTCATGCTTGCTAAGCCTGGGATGAAAACCCTTTTCTTTCTTTTTTTTTTTCGGTTTGAAATGGTTTGTTTGCTAGTAAATTCACAGTACGGCTGAGGTAGCACATTTGTGTTGTTAGGTACAAAGATAATGGAGGATTAAAATGCTGACAAGTGTGTAGAGAGGAAAATGATTTGGTTACCTCTTAGCGATGCAGCAGCAGCTGGAGTGAGCCCTGCATCTGTGGCTGCTTCCAGGCAATTACTGCTTCCCTCCCAGCGCTCCTGACAAATGCTGCTGCTCTCCTGCTTTGAACTGTCAAACGCAAAAGTTGCCATGAGAAGTGGTTTCCCTCCTTTGGCCTTTCTTTTAGCTCTCCTGTGATCCGTTTGGAGGATTTCCTCAGGGAAAAATCCGAGCATTTTTGCGGTGGAAATTCCCCAGGCGGGAGGGTGAGCCCAGCCGCGGCACTCGGTGCCTTTGTGAACTTCACAGGTTTGCTCATAAAACACACCAAAGTGACTTTAATACGGTCTTTAATTCGACTTTAACAATATCTGCAGCTCCTGAGCGTGGCTTTCCCGGTATTCCCCACGGCTGTGCCAAGAGCCCATTACCCTGGTGAATGAACTCCCCTTTGGGCCAGCCATCGCCTTCCTTCTGCCACCTCCAACTCTTGTGAAAACAAACACAGGCTCCCTAAGTGCAATTAGCATCCGAGGAATGCCGAGAGAGGGAGATTAATCATTCATAAACTAAACAAATACTGTTCTGATCCCATTAGCCAAGAGACAGCGTCTCCCGTTAATTTACTTCTGTTTGAGGTGTATCTATTAACCCCTTTTAATCAGCTGTTATTCTAGTTAAACTCTTAGCCGGGCTTGGTTATCAGAGGATGGGACCCTTCTGACATGAGATCAAATTAAGATTACGGAAAACTTGTCAGGAATGAAGAGCCTTGCATCCGTAATTAAGTTATAACCTAATTAAAAAAAATGAGGTATGCTTCTGAGGAGGACCCCGCAGCACTGCTTCTCCCGAGCATCCTCTTCCCTCCACAGAGGTCTCTCTGCTGAATTTTGTCAGCCTAAACTCAACCAGACAGGTGTCACCATCGTCTGCCTTAATGTGCTCACCCCCTGACACGTGCAGCTCTTCTCTGTGGCTTCCTTTGTACCTATGACAGAGCCGAAAATTCAATTTTTTAAAAAATGGCAGAGAGGCACCTGAAGTTAATACATTTACCAGTTTTCAGCCCTCCACTTAAAGTCAATTACCGGCAGTGGATCCGTGTGTCCCGGCAGTGGGAATCGCTGTGGCGGGATGGGCTCCCCAGCCTCCTCATTTAGGGAGCACACTGTCGAGGGAAAATGTAATATTTTAGACTACTGCTAGCAGTGTATTAGATCTCCAGGTTTGTGAGGTCACCCGCAGAGAGCAGCTGCCTTCTGCCCACATCCATGAGCAGCTGGGAGCTGGGAGGAGAAGTGCGTGCCCTGGAGATGCTGGTGACATCAGGTGATGCCACCCAGTTGTGGCACTGCTGCTGGCTCAGGTGGATCAGCCAGGCTGGGCAGGGCAGCAGGAGGTGCTCTCCTGCTTTGGGATCCTTGTGCTGTGTTTAATGCCGTGAGGGAATGCCAGAGGAGAGAGGGTCTCAGCCTGGCAGTGGGCAGTGGCTGGGTGCTGGCTTTGCTCCACTTATTCAGCCCAAAAATGAGCTGTGAGAGGAAAAGGTTGTCCTGTGTCCCAAAAGCCACCCAGCACCCAAATTTTCCACTTTTTGGGTGTATGGCACTGCCAAAGCAGAGCTGGCTTTGCCTCACTGGGCAGCACCAAGGGGCTGTGGCTGAGCCCTGGAAAAAGGCAGCCCTGCAGGGTTGATGCTCTGGAAATAAGAATTTTGATTAAATTGCTCAGTTTCTATTTTAAGAACCAGAACAGCTCAAATGGATTTCATTTTCCTCCAACTGAGAAGAGAATTTTAAGAAAAATTTGCAATTTAAGCCTGAAAATCTTAGTGCCAATTACATCCATTTCCACACTGGGGATCACTTCCATGACAACTCCACGCAATCAACCAAATAAAGGAAAAGGAGGAAAGTCTCACCTGAGCTGCCCAGCTCCCAATTAGCAAAAAGTAAATAACTCTTATTTTCTCTCTCTTGCTTCCTGGGCTGTGATGGCTGATGAGAGTGGTGAGATGAGAGCCCTCCCTTCCTGCTTCAGTGCATAAATACTGCATCTTCGGGGATTCGCTCCGGTTAATTTAGGAGCTGCTTGAACTTTGCTTAAAGGCGCCTGCGTGTTACTATCCCTCAGAGTCGCCCGATGTATTTGTCGTAGCTGAACCTGCAGTTCATTAGAGGTACAGAGTCAGCTAATTACTCCCAGAAAATGTAGTATAATTTTATGAATTATGCATAAAATATTAACTACTTGTGAAGTTCACGGGTATATGTGTAGGGACTGCAGGGCAAATGCTTCCTCGCTCGAGGGCTGTACACAAGCTGGAAACAAATAATGCATATATTGACTGTGGTGTTGCAGGCAGGGTGGCAGAACACCAAAGAGTGTTGTGGGGATGTGGGGTCCCCTCCAGGGCTCAGCCCATGGAAAGGGTTGCCAGGCTCAGCACTTTTCCAGGCTGGAGTTTGCCCCCTCTGATGGAGCCTCAAACTCTAAGCCAAGCTGATTTGGGAAGATCTGTGCTGAGTTGCATGGATATTGGCCAAAATACTGCCTTTTGCCAGCAGAGAGGTTCTGGTGCACTAGATCTGTAGGTATCCATCCTTCTCTCAGGTCGGGTGCACTGGAAGGACAAACCCTCAACACTCTCAGCCCAGGGGAAGCCCTCCTCTCCCACAGACACAGCAGCAGGATGTGATCCACGATTTGATCCACAATTTGATCCACAATTTGATCCATGAACATTCACTTCAAAGATGCAGATCAGCAGCAACCATCCTCCTCTGACAGATACTCATTTCAGAGTTCGCCAGCATGCTTTGGAGACATAAAAATCAATAGAAGAGAGGGAACAATAAAGTTTCATTGTTCAGTAATGAGGTAGACGGCATCTATCACAAACTCCCAAAGTGCTGCTCACGGAGGATTCTCCTCCACTGTCTCCTCCTGGCTGGAGATTAAGAGCCTCCGGTGCTGGAGCTGAACCTCAGCTAAACAGAGATACATTTAGCTGGGAGGAAAAGGAATTCTGGAAGCTGAGCATCCCTCCATAGCCAGACTTCACTGCTTCTCTCTCTTGCGTGCAATATCCTAGCAGCATCTTGATCCTTTCAGCTCAAGGTCTTGAGACAGCTGCTGAGCTCCAAATCTCGACCTCCAAAGGGTTCAGGAGTTCATGCAATTGTTTGGTTTATTCCCAGCATGAGGGTGTCCCCATCAGTTGTACAGCAGTCAGGCTCTGTGCACACCTGCCCAAGGCACTGGCAGTGGTGGGAAGCTGTGGCTCCCTGGATGGAAGGGAGGACACCAGAGGAGCCACTTTAAACCCTTCGACTCCGAAGATGCTGACGCAAGTTATTAAATTTTTTAAAACAGAGGACTCCACTACGTGGTGTTCAGGAGCCCATGAGGTGACAGGATGGTATTTCAGAGCTCAGTGCAGGGCTGGGGATTGGCAGTGCAGGTTCAGGCTCATTTCAGAGCTCAGTGCAGCTTCAGGCTCTCAGCTCCATCCCTGTGGGTCCCCAGCTGCCCTCCCAT
Organism: Lichenostomus cassidix; assembly: GCF_008360975.1. Classification (NCBI taxonomy): domain Eukaryota; kingdom Metazoa; phylum Chordata; class Aves; order Passeriformes; family Meliphagidae; genus Lichenostomus; species Lichenostomus cassidix. Next base: position 4,996,975 of record NC_139500.1, on the reverse strand, counting down.
CTTCACCACGAGCATCACTCAGAAAAGCATTTCTTCCCCACACCCACAGCAGCTTTTATAAAACAAGCTCTGCTTTATTTAGTACTATTTTAACATATCTTCAAATCACCTGCTTTTATTCCTCTTCTTTTTTTTCCCCCCCATGCTTTTTCTGCTGAAGAAGTAGAAATGAGCTGCTGGTTGCGTGGAATTCTTTATGCTTTACCCAGAAAAACCTTTAAAACCTGAGACAAGGCACATGCTGCAGCATCCAGGGGAACACAAGCTTGTCTCTTCCTGGTGACCAGCTCCCTTGTACTGTCACGCTAACAGGAAGAAATATGCAGTCACCCTTGCTGCATATTCTGGCAGGGTTATTGTCAACTTATTATTTTTTGACTCGGAGCCAAAAACGAAGGGCATTTGCATCTTGCAATTTTGCTGTTTGCTTGTCTTGCTTATGTTGCTGGAAATGACCTACAAGGAGTCAACAGCAGGCAGCTAGGACAACACAGGAGTGGAAAAGAGATGAAGCTGGGAAGTTCATATCTCACCCTGGAACATCCCACAGTATTTAGTTAGTGGGAAGAGAGCAATTAAAAAGGACATGGATGTTGCATCTATAGATTTATTCTGATTTTTCAGGGGTTTGTGTCATAAGACAGCACATATGGGATTCGGATTTCTCCCTGAAAAAAAAAACCAACTGCACAATTAAAATAAATATAGCAACCAGATGCTAGACCTGTACATGGAGATGACTCTCATTAACATCCATGCAGTCAATGCAGAAAAAGGAACCACCTTGCTTATTTTCCTTTGTTTTATCTTATACTCTATCTGAACAAAATCACTTTGCATCTTGAAGTCTGAGGATACTTTATTGGAAGAATTTACATAGATGTGATAATGAAACTGCACAAATATAATTTACTGTAAGTGGCACTGAATTATATAAGTAAGGAAAGGTGAGGATTTTTGTGAAATACTGCCTCTCACAGAAAAAAAAATGTCCTGAGAATAATATCTTCTTAAAGACAGTTTTGCATAATTGCTCTGTACATCTGACAGGGCTGGAATATACTTTTTCTTTTAGGTGTCAAAGCCTCAGCATTGACTGAAAGAGTGGTGCACTCTGCAGTCTTTGGTGCAATGCCTGGTGCATTACGCTCGTGCTGCGAGACACCTCCTCTCTGCTTATGAAATGGTTAATTTCCAAAGATAAGAAGAGTTGCTGTACAGCAATCAAATGGAAGCTAATGCACACCTAAGGCTGCAGGCAGCAGCTCTCTGAGCTGCTGGTATCGAATGAAGAGTGAAAAGAAAAAAAAAAAGAGAAATAAAAGAAACCTGAATGTTAAATGTATGAAGAAAATATTTTCCATCCACACACCTCTCTGCTCTGGTGACAATGAAACTTTACACACGTGTTGGGTTGGCCCATGCACTTCCAGCAGGATTGTAGGCACCGGAGCACCTGCACAAAATAACAGGGAAAAAAAGACTGGCTTTGCAAGGGAGGGGTTCCTTCTCACCTGTCTCCTTCACAGGAACAATCTTATCAAAGTCCCAGGAGTTATTTTCCTGCACACAGGCAGGGGGACTTGATGGAGGAGGAGAGCAATAGGGACAGGCAGCCTGCAAATTGTGTGGGTGCAGGACGTACAGAGAGCCAGCCCTGACTCACTGCAGGATTCAGATGCACTGAGGCACCGACAGAGATGCAGAACACCTTTAACTCCATTCATTTCACCAGCTTCAGATGCCCTAGTAAAGCAAAAGCAGCACCCAATCATTGCGAACTCTCAAATTCCCTATTATCGGTAAATCTCTCCTTGAAATGTCTGATGTCATCAAACGTCCCTTTCCAGGTTGCTGTGGTTGTCCCCTTGTGCCACAAAGCACAGAAAGCCACTGATGCCTTGGTGACCTGTGTCTCAAGGTCACAGTTTTATGAACTTGGCAAATGTGTTTCTCGTTCCTCTTCTTTTGAGCACTTTTCTAGTGACACCCCTGGAAGGCAGCCTCACACTGCAGCTGTCTTTTGGGCTTAATCTGGAGGATTTCTCAGGCTGGGTTGCTTTTCCAAGGGTGTAGAATTTGTTCTGGATAGCATCTTACAGGGTAACATCATTGCGAGGCAAGTTCCATCCTCTGCTCCAGGTTTGGAAACAACTGGGAGCAGGAAGCAGTGAGAGGCTGCTAAACAAGGCTCTCACACCTAATTATCATCAGGCAAAATTAAATAAAAGAGAAATGTTTATGCAGTCGGTAATTACTGAGCACAACATTCGGGAGCAGCTCGGGCAGATCCCTCCGGCCGGTGTGGAGGCTCCCTAGGAGAAACAAACAAAATGTTTTTAGTTCTCTTCCTCTGTGAACGACTCTGTGTATCCTCCACTTCGTGATTATTTATTTCTGAGGTGAGTAATTATCAACTGTGGAGGGAAGGCTGCTGCAGTGTGGAGTGCAGTGAAGCTCCGAGGGGCGGGAGGTATGCACGCATGGATGTGTCCTGCCAATGTCACCCAAGGCCACCTGCAGCTACCAGGGCTCTTCTAGAGACAGGAGAGCCCAAAAAGGGAACAAAAGTGAGGGAGCACAGCTTTTTCTCTTCTTTAGAGCCAACGGGAGGTTAAAATGCCTGTTCCACCCGAGGGGCAGGGATGCTGAAGCATCCCAAAGGACTTTCCTGCCCCTGGAGTGGAGCAGGAAGGCTGAGGGTGTTTTACACTCGGTGTACACAGCCAAAGCTGCCCTCAAAAGGGTCCCACCCCCCAGATGATGAAAGCATGGTCACACACAGGTCATTGTAAAACGCACCAGACACAAATGTCACTTCCAAAAATAGCAGCTCAGAGGAACAGCACCTTATCTGCCCACAGGCAAGTCCCTGGGGAAGAGACACAGGACCAGCTTTGCAGGCAGCCCCAGACACCCATCACTGACTCAGCAACTTCAGGCGGCAGAAAAAAATTATTCCAGGAGGTTAAATTGATTGCCAAGGGAGTCCAGCAAACCTGACAGCCTCTGAGTGGCTCAACTTCATTTAAGTTATTTCAAGGCAATTCCAGGAGGGCAAAGAGGAGAGCAGTGCAGGGAGCCACCACCGGCCAGCCTGTTCTTAAAGAGCACAGCCGCATTTTCTGAGGGCATTCTCTTTTCTACTTCTTCTTCAAAGAATAAAATTCCTTGCAGAACAAAACCTTTTTCTTTTCTGTATATGTTTGGGGGTTTTTTTCCTTACTTTTTAATGCCTGGGTGGCTGCCGAGGAGGGCAAGGAGCTGGCCCAGAATCCAAGCTCTGCATCGGGGAAGCAGGAGCAGCGCTGGGTGACTGCATTTCAGGAGGCTACAGCAGAGCCCACACGCAATTCCACAAGCACTACAATTAACTATTGCACTGTTGGATGCCAAATAAATTACCTGAGTGGCTGCTCTGAGGCACTTAGGCTGTGGAGCAAGCGGATGATGTACTATTCACCAGATATTTTCATAAGTAGGAGATAAGAGAGGCTGGAGGAGAGCAAATCAATGTCTTTTTTAGATCTATGGTGCTTGAAGCATCTGTCAATGGTGAAGAGTAAATATTTACTTTTCAACATAAAGTCCATATAATCACTTTTCTATCAGTCACTTACTGCTCCTGAGTGTTTCTTACTACGATGTTGATATTTGCATTAGCTACTTACCCTGGCTCTGAGATTCATACAGTTGTCAACTGCATTTAGACTTCAGCTGAAAATCCCCACGTCCTGTACCACAGCAGCTGCAATTGCTAATGGCAATTGAAAAGAGAAAGCTGTGATATTTCCTACAGCAAATAGCAGCCAGAGATAAAGACAAGGCTATGGCATGAAGGTTATAATAATAGGCTCCCTTGTGCTTATTAAATTAGGAGTCCCATTGGATTCACAGTGTGCAGTTGTGGGCAAGACGTAGTCAGGAGAACTTAAATTTGGAGAAAAGAAGTGTTATTAAGCCCATTTTATTTCCAGGAGAACTGAGGCACAGAAGTTGAAAGTGACCTTGCTCAAGGTCAGAGGCAGAATCGTCTCAGAGACTAAGAAACTGAATCCAAGTCTGAAAGCTGGGGGATCTGCAACTTGCCACAGGAACATTTCTGCTCCTTGTCCACTCAGAACTGACAGGAAATCACCTGTGCTAATGCTTTCAGGTGGATGGAGAGGAGAAGCAGCATTGCTTGACCTGAGCAATAAGCAGGGCTCAGTCTGGTACAGATGGGGAGGAGGCAGCCACAGCCAGCTTCAGGCATGGCCAATGGCCAGGAGTGGACATTTCAGCCAAGTGTCCCCTCTCAAAAATACCCAAGGAGTCGATTTAAAAGCTTCAGAAGCAGCTCCAAATACCCTGCAAAAGGCCTTGAACAGCAACTACCATCTCAACAATCAGAAATTAGTTTTCAGACTTTGCAAGCAGAGGGAGAATCAAGAGCTGGTGGGGCCAACTGGAGGCAGCTGGAGCTGCAGGCATGGGGTGACCAGCTGGTGCCCTGTCTATGTGACACTGACTTTGCACTCCTGTGGGGTTTATTCCCTGTGTTTTGGGACAGCCAAGGTGAACCACAGGGTCTGTATTTGCAGGACCAGAACATGATTGTGCTGCTGTGCAAGGCTGTGGTGTGAGATGCATGATGGCCCTGGGCCTCGAGGCTTTTTTTTCTCATTTTTTACAGCACAGACGGGAGGTGAAGGCTTGCCTGAAGGGTGGGTGCTTGTGGGGAAACATCAGCACAGCTCTGCCTTGCCCACTTCTGCCCCAGCACCCAGAGAGCTCCCCCAGCATCACCCGAACACTGGGGCTGGGAACCAAGGAGAAATGAACCCTGACCACAGACATTGGGCATGGTTCATCCTCAAACTTCTGAAAAAAACCCCTCAAAATCTCAGCCAAAGAACTAAGCAGTTTATGATTTAAACAGGTCCCAACAACAAGCTGTGCTGGGACATTAATCTCAGCCTACACCTCTCCTGGCCACACTCCTGTGCACGAAACGCTGCGGGCCGGATTCTGGCTGAGTTACTCCTGCTCGCTCCCACCTTGCTTTACAAGCAGTAATTCAAGTTGATGGAGCTCTTCACACAAAAAGCTGCCTCTCGGTGTGCAGGTGGCAGGACATGGCCAGCAGATCAGCATTTCTTGCCTGCCTGCTGCTTCCCCCCTTCTCTTCCCTCTCTCCCCCCATCCTTCCCGCAGCGAGTGGTCAGCGTTCTCACCGCCCCGGCGTGTTGACATGCCAGAAATATCTCTGCTTCGCTGCCTGTGCTCTTGGAAGTATTTTGCTGCTCTCTCACCTCTCCATGAGAGAGACACATTCATCTGTCAGCTTATCGGAGGAATTTCCAACAATCTGTGGCAATGCTACAAGTCTCAATCTTGCTGTAAGTACCTAAAGCCAATTAGCATACAAGATGTTTCCCTCTCACGTAGTGCACCACTGGCCTAAGGGCTTTTTTTTTTATTCTGTACATCGGGTTGGGTTTTTTTTTTTCCTTTTTTCTAATTTTTTTTTAGGGCTGCCAGCAGTTGAAGCACCCAGCAGCATCCGCCTGACATAGCCGGGGAACGGGAGAGGATCCAAATGAATCAGCGAGGATTCATGTCCTCCTGATGACCCCCCCCAGCCTCTCAGCCGGTCCAGAGGGATGTGGGTGACCGGGGGATCGGGACTGGGATGTTCCCCTTCCCGGCGGCACAGGGATGCTGGGGGCGGAGGATCCCGCTCAGCCTGGAGCGGAGCCATGCGGGGGATCCCCGGTGCAGAGGGATTTGCTGCCCGATCAAAGGGATCCGAGGGGCTCTCAGCGCCCGGAGGGTGCCGGCGGTGCGGGAAGGGGATGCCGCCGGGCTCGGAGGGATGCGGGATGCCGGAGGATGCTGTCCCGCTGCCCGGGGCCGGAGCGGCTGGAGCTGCTGTTTCCCACGAGTGCCCTCTCCTGGAAAAGGCTCCTCTCTCCTCTCCTCTCCTCTCCTCTCTCCTCTCCTCTCCTCTCCTCTCCTCTCCTCTCCTCTCCTCTCCTCTCCTCTCCTCTCCTCTCCTCTCCTCTCCTCTCCTCTCCTCTCCTCTCCTCTCCTCTCCTCTCCTCTCCTCTCCTCTCCTCTCCTCTCCTCTCCTCTCCTCTCCTCTCCGAGGATGCTGAGGTTTAGGATCAGTGAAGTTTCCCGTCTCCTCCCCGTTCCCTCTGGCCCGTGAGCGCACGGCTGGCTGCCAAAAATCCTGCCGGGGGTGCTTCTCTCGAGCCGTACCCTCACATTTATTTTGGGGCATAATTAATCCTTTTGGCGTGCCAGCTTTCCTCCTGCCAGTGAAGCCCAAACGCTGTTTCGGAGGAGTTGTCCTTGCTGTCAGCTGGGTGATGGCCAACAAAACTTTGTCCTTGCTCTCAGACATCCAGCACGCCTTGAGTATCCTAAAGGAGAAGGGACACTCACCTTCCTCATTCCTGGGTGTTTTATTTGGCACAGATCCATGCATTTCCCAAGGATTGGATTTAAAGCTCGGAGCTGCTGCAGCAAAGCTGGCCCACAGCCCTGCAGGGTGTTTCTCACAGCCCTGAGGATGTTTCTCATCCTCCTCTGAAAACGGAGCTCTGCTGTGGAGCACTGCTCCTGGAGTTGTTTTCATATGGATGAGGATTGGGATATTCCCTGCGCCTCTTCCCTGTAAAAACCTCTCCCTTCCCACCTGTGTCACCACTCAGGGCGTTCCAGGACAGTGAATCCTTAAGAAACCCTTTTTTTCAAGCTGGGCCATCAGCAGCTTTGCCATGGTTCTATCAATAGTTATTCCTACAAGCAATTAAAGCACCCAGTGAACCAGTGGCTGCTCAGGAGACAAAGGTCCTTCCCACCATGACATCCCAGCAGATGAACCAGTTAAGAGGAACTCAGGCCAATTTATTTCTTGATAGATAATGATGCGAGTTCTCACCGGGGATCTGTAATTTTCTATTGATGAAAACCTGCCTTTTCTGATTTGCGGGGTTATCTGTCTTTCTCAACTTCAGGCTCTTGCCAAACTCGCAGGCAGCCCTGTGAAAGTGCTGTGTCCCACAAGAGCCATGTATTTTAATATGATGTAGTTTCCTTTGCCCTGGAACCAGGATCAGTTCTCCATGCTGACAATCCATAAAAGACCTAATGACCCATCTGAGGAACATTAACCAGCGCTGTGGCCATTGCAGGCAGAGTGTTTGTTTGTTTTTTGCCCCCCTGCTTGGGAGTCTGATTTCTGGAGAGGATCTTTGGGGGTGAGTTGGATCTTCAGAGATCTTTTAGTGTTGAATAACTAAAAATCTGGCTGAAGGGTGGCTTAGGCTTTAAATTTAAGAGCCTTATTTATCAAGCCAAGCTTTTTTAAAGTGCTGCAGTGTGCTCCAGCAGGGTCAGCAGCCTGCAACAGCCTCCACATACCCTAAAATGTGAATTTTTCAGGCAGAAACGCATTATTGCTTTTGCCAAGAGCTTGCAAAAGTGGCTGCTAATTTAAAGGAATTTTTGCCTTCTAATTTAATTGTCTCTGCTTATAATTTAGTGCCTTATAAAAGAGAACTATTTACACCCCTCTGTACTTCATGATCTATAGTTAACATTTGTGTTTAGCTGGGAATTACGACCGTTTGCTCTCTGAGAAATGGTTGGAAATATTTAAATGCCAAAGGGATCTTTCGAGGTCAGAGCCTCGAAAAGTTTCTCAGAGGGCTGAGTTTGCAGGGGAAGGTTTGATCCTGGCCACCCCAGCCATAGCCAAAGTGGTTTCTGGACACTTATTTCCTCCCACATCATTTTTGGCTGCTGCCAAAGGGGTACTCTGTCCAAATAGTTTCCCACTGGCAGCCAAAAGCAAACAAGTCAGTGGTGGTCAGGCTGTTGAAGCACCAGGTGTCCCAGCTGAGAAGCGAGGAGGTTGTCTCACCTGTGATCAGCATCCCCAAGCTCTTGGCATTTCACAGCCAGCACCAAGACAAAATGTTTTCGCATCAATCCCCCAAGATCTTCCCTCACTGCCTCTGAAACAGCCTTAAAATCTGTTTGTTCAGGTGCTTGTGACTCCTCCAGCCTTCAAGAGTCCTGCTAGACACTAAAGATCTTCCCTTTTTAATTTTCCCTTTTATTCCCCTTCTTTTTCTTTTTTTTTAACTATTTTTTTTTTTACCCTTGGAGTGCCCTAATTATACAGAGCATTGATTTTACAATGCATTCATGGATTGATTGTACTGCCATGCTCCTCCCACAGGAAACAGCTTGCACACGAGCACTTTTTGATCTCTCCAAAGTATTCCCTAAGGTGAATCAATGGCTCTTGCATCTTGTCTCTTGCTTTAGTCTAGGGGAAGCTGGAGATGTCTTGCTGCTGAAAATAAGCTTGAAGAAAAATATCGGAAGGCAGAAAAAGAGAAGGAAAATTATTCACTTCTTCCTGCCCAAAAAAGATTGTCTCGTGTGCAGCAAAATATGTTCTTGTTAGCATAATGTTCTCATCCAACTCAGCCAACTGCAATCTTGGAGAACGCATGGGAACTTCCATATAATTATCTTTAATAAACTGGCCAAGATAAAAGTAATGATATCTTAAGAAACAGAGTGCATAATAAAATATATATCTATATAAAAGCCTATCTGTATCCATGAAATGACATGCTAAAATGAGGAGAAAGAGGCAATTTATGTGTTTTATGGCTTTGGCACCTCTGTAACAGAAATCTTGGATACAGCACTGTTAACCAGACCAAACTTTTTAAAAGGGACCATCTCTTTTAGGCTAAATGGAGGGAATTAGCTTCTGTTCCTAGTGATTCCCTGTGAACAGGGTAATGGATTAGACTCAGATTCAGGCTGAAGGCTCTAATCCCCGTGTTTTAATGACTGTGGCTGCCACCAGCCCCAGCCCCAGCCTTGCTCCAAACCCCAAATCCACGGAAATCCCCAGGAACGTCCAACAATTTTTTGCATCCAATGCAACCAGATCTAGGAAAAAAAAAAAAAAAAAAAAAAAAAAAAAAAAAAAAAAAGCCTTGACCTTGAGAAATTCTTCCCAAATTACGGATTAATTCAGAATTAGAGCTGAGACTTTTGCTGGATATTAAGGGGGTGATTCCTGATGCCAAAAGCTTTCTCTCAAGGGTTTGATTTCCTCCTAGGTTAATCCTGGCGAGTGCACTCCTGCCCATTAGGCTGCTCGGTATTAATTTCAATCTGCACAGGGTTCATTTCAGCAGGCTCTGCTGAGAGCTCTGCTGATTGCAGTGCTTAATTACCAGCTGAGCATCATCTCTTTAGCGTGTGGTGGCATCGTGCCAGCCCCTGAGGGGTCTTGAGCCCTGAGCAGGACCCCAGAGCACTTGGGGATCCACATTCTGCCGCTGCCAAAACTGACCATAAGTTTTGTGCTTCCCTTTACTCAGCAGTTTCCCAGGAAAAGCTGGGAGGATGGAGAGGAGGAGGAGGAGGAGGAGGAGGAGGAGGAGGAGGCAGATTCCTCTGGCTCAGCAGCTCACCAGGGTCCAGCCTGGAGCTGGAGGATGCCAAATAGCAATTTTTAATCTGGGGCTGCCCAAGGTTACGATGCTCTGCCCACCTCTCCCTGCCATGCTGCCTCCAAGCTCTGCATTGCAGCACAATATTGGGTTTCTCCATCAGTTTTCAGGAACACGAACACCCACCCTTGGAGCACTGCTGTGCAGGTGTGTAGGTGCATGCAGAACGTGCTGTTATTTGTAATATATACATATATATATATATTGTATATGCATATGAAATATAAAAGCAGGTTATTTCTTACTTGGCGTGCTGAAGGCTCTGATTGCTGGCTTATATGAAATATTTAGATCATGCACAAGAGATAACTCACAAGATATAATGTCGATGTACTATGGGAAGCTAGTCTTTATTATCACAGGTGTAAATTTTCACACCTCTGTTATCAATTTTGCAATTATAACTGGGTTTCCCGGTAAAGTAATTTACTACTCACTACCATATAGGATGAAGAAAATGATCATTTATCCGCCTTCAACTCAATTAAATATTCATCGTTCCCCAAAAAAGGGGGGGAGAGGATTTAAATCACTTCCAAACTATTCTCCAGATTTATTTTTTTTTTAAAGAAGAAGAAGTCTACCTTGTAAAAAACATAGATTTGATGCAAAAAAAGACAATAGGAGCCTAATGCATCCAGGGATGCAGCACAGATTTGGCTCATCAGTCATTTGTGTTATGGGAGTCCAAAAGTGTAATAAAATCAACACAAATCCAACTTCAGTACGAGAAGAGAGGCTGATTCTCGAGTCAGATGAAAGCAGCATCATTCCAGCTCTGATTAAAGCAAGCAGATTGTACTTGAAGAGAGGAGTCCATAACAAAGTTTGTTCTTGCTTGTGGTTTTCAGCACTCAGCAAACATTTCTCATTTTTGCCTCCTCTGGTGACTTATTATTTCGTACGAGAAATTTGGGATTACTTTGCAGGTAGAGAATTTTGGTGCTTGGGTGCAAAAAAACTCTCCTCTCAATCCACACGAATTCCTCAGGAGCTTCAATCTCAGCACCTTTCTCCTCCCGTCCTGTTTTTCTCCTGTCCTGCCTGTGCTCTGTCAAACTTTCCATCACCCAATCTGTGATGTCTCGTGGCTCCAAACACGCTCCTGTCGCTGGCTAATTCTCAGCGAGACTTTTATTCCAAACGCTTCTCCAACAGCCTGATTATATAATAACAGCTTGCTCATTACCCCGAATATAAATAGTTGAAGTATCCCCCGAGAATGGACACAGCTGGTGGAACTTCCCATATTAGCACCGCATTAATATTTATGGCAGCGCTGTGTTAGAATGCAAAATATTGGCATCTCTCCATGCAAAAGTTTACACATCTGTCATTAATGACTCTGCCCCAACATCCCAGGCAGGTCAGGGAGCTGCAGAGGAGAGCCTGAATCCCGGCTGAAATTCCAATGAGACAGCTCCAGCTCTCACCCAGCATCATTTTCCCTGCAGCTGAGTCACTGTTGATACCCAGGAGGGGTGACAGTCCCCTCGTCCCACCGGTGACCCCCTGCTCCGTGTGACCACCAGCGTCCAGCTGATTCACCCAGGTTTGTTTTGGCTTAGGAAGTGAATTATTAAAGGACGTGATGAGAACCCACTAATTGTACATATAACCTTTAAGATGTCTCGGACAGGATTCCAGCCTTCACCTCGGGCTATAAAGAGAAAGTAATGAGGCCATAAACAGACATTTAAGTGTGCCTTTAAAGTTTAAGGAGAGTTTAATTGCGGGCGCTGGGGTGCCTGGAAGCAGACCCGAGCACAGGTAGTGTTTCCCCGGGAGACACTCAGCCACCAACGGGCTCAGCATCGAGCTCTGAGGCTTTGCCTGCCCCGAGGGGAATTGGTTTGTGCTAATAAATGTCCCAGCTGCAGGTCAGATTGTAAATGAAAGTGATATTTAATGGCTCAGATCTTCCACTGGTGTAAAGCAGCCCTGTGTGCTGCTCGCCCTGGTTTAAATCCAGGTGTTACCGACCTGTGGGCATGACTTTGGGAAGGTCTTTGGAGGCTGATGACGATTTGTAACACCCCCAGGACGGAGCAGTTGCAAGGAGACAATCCCTGCTGGTTCACAGCAGCCTGAGGAGATGCAAGAGAACCCCCAGTGTCTGCCTGCTCCCCCCAAGGCAGGACCCACCACCCTGTGCCCTGGGAAAAGGAAAATGGGAGAGAGGGAAGGGGAGCTTTATTTTTTTTTCCTCCATGGTGTGACTTTAAGTTCTGCACATCAAAACCCAGATGAATGTGTGGCCATCTGCAGAGCTGGTACAGTGCCCCAGGTGGGCTCTGCTGGGCAGCAGTGGGTGACATACCTTAGGGATGTCACAGGCAGCAAGGGACAGCTGTCCCCAGCCTAGTTTGGGTCAGTGGGACTCAGCAAAGCATCAAGAAGCAGCGGCAGGGTAGGCTCAGTGTTAGCTGCACACGTGATGGTGCAGAGCAGGGGTCAGACAAGCTGCTGGTTTATAACTTTTATTTAAAAACTGTCATTGAGGGGAAGTGGAATAAGAGAAAGCAGAACAGAGTTCAGAATGCTTTTAACAATTACTGATCCGTGAACACCTTAGGCTGCAGTTTGACTTTCCCAGTCTGTTCAGAGGCTTGGGTGCAACAAATTCCCACTTGCCCACCATCTGATGAACCTTGAGGCCCTGATAACCCTGACTGACCCCTTAAGGGGACATACAGACATTAATGACGTGTCTAATGGAGCTGCAGGGGGACCACCAGCTGAATTGCCCTCTCAGAGATGCCCTATTTGGAGAATGCAACACTCCAGTTGTGTCCCAGGCTGGTGTCCCACCAAGCTGCTGCGACACCACAGTGCAGCTCTGAGCTCAGCATTGCTGCTCTGCAGTTTCTCAGGTGCTGTTGGGAGTTTGCTCTGCACCAAAACCTTCACAATTCCCATTTTTCAGAAGAATGTGTATCAATTACACAGCGAGTGGAGGCCAGCTGGTGGTCAGCTCTGTGCCTGTGAAGTGTCAGAGGAAGAGACATCACCCATCAGTCAATTCCACATTCCCCTCAGAGCACTGATGGAGAAATGCTGCCAACAAACACTACAGACAGCACAGGGGCTCTCCACCTTGGAAACATGGGGAGACACCCATAGAACAGCAAATATTTGGGGAGAATTGCTCTCAGAAAGGCAGAGGTTCAGCCTGTGCACTCACAGACTGTCCCAAGGTGCCTGGGAGAGGAGTGCAGGTGATGTGATGCTGCCCTGGGATGGGGAGGTGACAGGAACCAACCCCAGGAACCTCCATCCTCTCTGGATCTGTGTGTAAAATTAATTGATAAAGCATAATCGCCGTATCAATGCCTTTTTTAGAAAAGATAAAGTACACTTCAAAGCTAATTTAGGCCTGCAGACAAATGGCTTAAAGAAGAGCTACTGTACTGAAAAATGTCCGTGTCATTTTTTCCCCAAATCATAGTTTCAATGCACACAGCCTCAGCCTGACATTCTGAATTATGGCTTTTATTAAACATTAGTAATAGAGTGCACTTAAATCATGGTTTCCCTGTAAAAGAGAGATGTGTTCAACTCAGATCTGCACATTTTAATGCCATATTTCTTCCTTTTACTCTCCCCGCAAGATAAATTTACTTACTCCACAAAAATGTTTTGCTGAAAAGAATAATTCATCCTTCAGTGTCCATCTAATGCACCTTGTGAGTAATGTGAAACGATGCAAAAATTACAATGCACTGGCCATGTCTGGAATGCTTAGATGCCTCCGAGTTAGAGGTTATGCACACAGAGTATTGAAATTAGATTTAACAACTATCATCTTTTACAATGTTGCCTTGATGATTTTTTTTTCCCCCTTTTATAGCTTTGATCAGATGCCTTCTGAATACATTGCCGGTAACAAACCTCGCAGTCTGCCGCTCTGCAAGCCCTGCTCAGCTCTGAGCCAGGCTGCCAATAACTGCTTTTTCTTTTTTTTCTTTTTTTTTTTTTTTAAGTGAGAATATTTGTAGCCACAATTCGCTCTAGCAGGCAAAATTCAGATTATATTTTTACTCTGTGAGTAGATCAAAAATAGGTTGTGGGGTAACCAGACAGCAGGGGAAATAGCATCCTCTAGGTGCCAATTTTTGCTGTGCTGAGCCCCCAGTTCTTGCAGAGTGAGGGCAAGAAGGGCACCTCTGTCTGGGTAGCTGGAGAGCTCTGCATGCCCAGCACAGGTGGATGGACCCTGGGATCCATCCCAGCACATGTCCCCAACCCTGGCACCAACAGGCACAACATCCCACTCAAAGTCCTGCTCCAGCCATCCCCCCCAGGTAGGCACAGGCAGAGCCAGCCCCTGCAACATGACCTTTAAATAAAGGACAGCAACTGTACCATTGAATCAATGTCCCTCTGCCAGGAGCTCTGCATTGGAGCTGCATTGCAGTGTCAGCACCGGGGCTGCTCCAGCTCCAGCTCTCACCTGAAGCCACCACGACCCACTGACACATTTGGGACTGTGGTGCCACAGCCCTGCACTGCTGCAGGAGGGGGACAATGGCTCTGGAGGTTGCCCAGCACCTACAGACACTGGGGATGGGGATTTGCTGAGAATCTGATGCTGTTAGTTCAGTGTGGAGTTTAGCTAACAGGGTATTTGCTTTACTAAGCACTGCAAATCTTTTGCTTTAGATATTGGTAGCATGGTATGGATATTAACTGATTGGTCCCCCAAGGTTCCTCCAATGTTGATAACAGAAGCAGTATCCCTCTCTTTTGCCAATTCCAGGTCCCTGGGGTGGGAGCAAGCACCATCCTTAGCAGCCTTCCCTTGGGAATTCCCAGCCCTGGAACTCACACTAACACACTGCAGGAACATTTATGATTTATAGGGTTTTTTTGGTTTTTTTTGTGTGGTACCTGGGACTTCCAGCAGGGTTATGATCCCATTACACACAGCCAATAGGAAAACCAGTCTTGTAGATTGTTTGGAAGAGAGCTATAAAAACGTGGCTAAGAGAAGCAACTTCATCTATCCCACACAGCAGCTCAGCACTGAAATTTCTAACAGCACCTCTATCAGCTCAGAGCCTCATAGATTCAGAGCCTCACAAAAAAGAGTTGTCTGAGTTAGCTGCTCTAGGATGAGTCCCCAAAGAGCATGTAAAGCCTTCTCAATTTGACCTGCTGAACTGAAGTTGTTATTAAGACCTAAAATTATTGCTGTGCTGTTGCTGTTTGGTGGATGACAACAGGAAAATCACTGGACAATGGACATTGGCAGTGACTTTATCGATAGCTTGGTGACTTTGGCTGTCTTCACTGTGATCCCTTCCACTGAACTTCAGTTCCATTCAAATTTCCTCTCGAAGAGCATAAATGCTTCCAAACTGAAGTGGAAAAACCTCCAGCACATTAGCTAATAGCACATCAGAGGAAGTGCCTGGCTGAGACTGTAACCTCAGCAGGCATCTTTACATGGGAGGACATAAACTGTCTCTGAATTATTTATTGAACCAAAGACATCAAATTGGACAATTAACCTTGAAAACTTAATTTAAGCACCATTAAAGAAACATCTCCTGAAAAACGTGTCCTTAATAAAAGCCAGAAGCACAAACTGTAGCAGGTTCTGCCATGGTCCATTGCAGGAACTGGGAACTTCAGCAGGTTTGTCCCTGAGGAGGGATTAGTGCTGGAGGTGACTTGGCAGGAATGCAGGAATTTGGAGAGCCGAGCAGAGCATCCCTGGAGCTCTCTGAGTGCTGCTCCAAAGGATTCTCCTCCATCCTGGGCAGCTCTGTCTGCCCTGCTCTGCCCCAAACCCCACTGCTGTTCCTGAGTTCCTCATTTCCCCACAGGGATGGAGACAACACAAGCATGCAGCAAAGTGATGGAGCTGGAGGCTGCCAGGTGTCTTCACTCTCTTCTCTAAAAACATCAGACGAGTGGTAAAACCCAAAGGTTTTTACCAGCAAAATGATTTTACTCAGCCTGGAAACCCTTGGGAAGCAAAAGGCAGTTTCCCTCCTCAGTCCCCTCTGCTGTGGTTAGCTCCTGCTCCAGCTTGGTGTCTGCTGCACTCTTCCGACACCACTAAATGATGGAAGCTGCAGAAGGCTTCAGCAATTTATTCTGTTTAATTTCCTCCACAAAGGTGTTTTATCCTCACTAATAAAAAGAGTGGAACTTGATCATTTCTAAAATATTGTCCCTTCTAAATCTTTATGGCTCAAAGTGGACTGAGATCATTAGAAGTTACTTTATGTGCAGCTCAATCAGCTCCAAAGGGCTATCTCAGTCACTCCGTGCTTGCTGAGAGCAGATCTCATTTCCCAGAGGCAAAAGGACAATACTTAATCACTTCCTCACTTGTTAGGTGTTTTAACAAGTTGTCTTAAGCTTCATCAGTTGGAGCTTTCATGTCAGATTAAAAATGATAGTACTTCTCTGTTATTATAGGACATCATTTGTTTTCTTTTATTTTGCTGGGCACTTGCATGCCACTGTAATTTCACACGGAAATATATGACTGATGTCACCCAGAAGTAATTAGGTTTTAAAAGCCTTGATTGCAATAGACACGGACATTACGGCTTTATGGTGCCAGTGCTTTGCCATCCACTTTATGGCTGTTGATTCTGCAAGTATTTCATAGATCTGTCAATAGGAATAAGTTAGCTGATGTTGACTGGAACTATTAATCAGAAGGAAGGAAAATATACATTTTTATTTCTGCGCTCAGACTTGATAGCTCAGTGAAAGCCTCCCTACCCAGCTTTGCAACACTCCAGGGTTCCCTCGTTACTGAAAGCAGAGAGATGCAGGGGAATCCTGGGTTCCTTCAGGTTCATAAACAAATTGTTTTAACACACTGTGTTGGATAGACCTGTTCTTTGCCACTGTGTATGGATATTGTTTTTTAACACACAGGGAAGACCACATTTAATTGTTCTAGCCTTCTAATCATGTTTTATAGGGATCCATCAGATTCCTGTAAGGGAGGGATGGAGCTGTTGCCTTCCCACTGTGCTCTAGGCAGAAAGTGGGTCAGAGTCAAGAGCTCAGGGGGTTGCATTTACACCTCAAAACTCAACTCTGCTAGTGTGAAATTAGACCACTCATGTTAAAAGGCATTTCTGTGGTCATGACAAATCCAGGAAGCTTCTGGGGTGGTGACCAGCAGGGACAGAGGAGCACAGGGAGGTGAGATCCTGGTACTGCTGCAGGTGAGTGCACAGAATCCCTTGACCTCAGTGGGATTGGGAATTTGCCCAGCCAGCTAAATGCTGATTTAGGCTTCAGAAAGACTGCAAAGCTTGGGAAACCAGGCAGGATTATTTAAAGTAGTTTCTGTGCAGCCCAGCAGTGTGAACCATTTCACAGTGATCAAAACTCCTGAGGCTTTGAGAACCACAACAAAGAGCTCAGCTGCTCCTTTCACTTGGGACTTCAAGTTCCCCATTTCAAAAAAAAGCTGGTCCCTTTCCACAAAAGCAGAAATTATAGATATTTCCTCTTAATGGGCCTTTCTTCTGATGTCACCTCACTGATAAGGTGTTCCTGTGATGGCAGTGAAGGTGCCCTTGGGTAAGGCAGACCCAGACCATTCCCACTGCTCACTCTGCAAGCCATGCCCATGAGATGGAACTGCTGGGACCTCTCCCAGTGCACAGGAATGTCACCTCTCCCTGGTTACATCAACCTTTTAATCAAATCTCGGGCGAATGGCCCAGGCGGCAAGAATGGGCTGTGCTGTGCCAAGTACAGAGAGTCCATTCCAGAACAGAGGGCTTGATCCCACCCAGTCCACTCCAAAACACATTGGCCTACAGCTACAAAACCCTTTGAGTCCAGCAAAGTGTGGGAAAGTGGAGCTTTTTCCCAGATTGCTGCACTGTCCTTGCCTTTCCAGAGCTGAAGCCATAGCCAGAGTCTGACCACACCATACCTGGGAGGTTGAGCCATCCAGGAGGCACCAGGAAAATTTTGCAGGTTCAGGTGCCACTTCCTGTGCATTAAAGAAAGAGGAGAATTCTGTCTGGTCATGTTTAATGGAAAAAAAGATTTCTCCTGCACTGTTGCTTTCATGAAAGCAGCTCTGCCTTCCCTGTGATATTGGATGGTCCCAAGGATTTCATCATGTAGGGAAGGCATCTCCAGGCTTTTCCACACAAAGTGCTGTGTCTGTCTTTCCTCTGCCCTGAAGCATCTTTCTCTTGACTCCTGATTAAAATATGGGCTGCTTTACACTTTCCTTTTTCTTTTTTTTTTTTTCCTTCCCCCCAGAAGAAAATTCTAGACAGCAAACACAGGAAGAAAAAAAAAAAGGCTGAATTGCCAGCAGATAAGCCCAATTTCACTTGACCCCTGAGCTCTATCGGTCACTCCTAACAATGGGATGTACTCTTATCTCAGCACACCACTTAACACCCATTAATGCTTTGGGGAGTTAGTCCAGCTCTTTCAGATCCCCATGTAAGGATTTATTTCAAACACTGAGATGAGTGGGATGACTGCCTTTAGCAGCTGCAAGCTGAAGTGCTGGTCTGTCCTGCTCAGTACTCTGTTCACTGTAAAGCTTTAACCCAGTGGATTAAGGACCTGGAGAAAAAAAGGAAAAAAAAAATCACTTAAAGTAGATTTGCAGCTGGTTTGAATTGGGAAAGCCCCTGCAGTACACACTGGTACCAGTTCCCTTTTCGGGGGGCATTGGCATTGCTCCACAAATTAATTCATCCAGGTTTATTGCCTGATGGTTGTCTTGACTTACATGAGAGGAGAGTCTGATTCCCCACTGAGTCTGGAAACCAATCCTGACTTTGGATGTGAATTCTGAAAGTTTTTATTGGGAATTTGATGTTTCTCTGAGTTGTCTCTGTTTGGTTTTTTTATTCTATTCTGCTGGGATGGCATCAAAATTCAAGCTGCACTAAAAATAAAAACTATTAAAATTATTCAGTCATCCAATTATCCTGAAATAATTTAAAATCAGATTAAACTAAAACTTTCTGCAAACTTTGCTCTATTCAGGAATCTCCAAGGAGAGCTGAGAGAGATGCACAAATTTTTCAACCCCCCCTATAAGTGTGTTTACCACTACTGGGCAGAATTAAGAACTTCGGTGCAAGTTTGAAAAGTTGACTTTATACCAGAAACAAAATCAAATAGAGATATAAAATGGAGTAGCCTTTCCATATCCCTGGTTACAGTGATCCCAACCACAATTTGGGTCAATACAGCTGCCTTCAACAGACCCTTCTCAAGGAAAGATGGGCACCAGCTGAGAGCACCAATGCTGTTGGAGAGGTGTTCCCAGACTGACAGCAAAATTTACTACATCCGTGTGGAGGAACAGCAGAAAAATTGGCTTAGACCACTGAAAAGGAAAAATTACACAGTGAAAATAAAAATTAAATTTTTTCCTACTGATTGGGCTGGAGTGGAAGAGGCTGAAAATTGCAGAAATGAGCTCATCTCTGCTCTGCCTGCATCTGTCCCAGCTGCCTTTTTCCCAGTCACTGGTCCCAGTGAAAATTCGGAACAAACCCCCTTCATATTTCCAACTGCTCTTGAGTTTCTTGTGGATTTTGATTGAATGCAATATCTGACTTCAGCAAAGTGTGTTTTCTTTCTAAAACACTTTTAGCCCTGATTCATAACTGGTAGGAAAAAATAATCTATGGAATGAAATACGCCGAGGGTTTTAAGCAAATATTTAGGCAAAAAGCAGCTGGTAAATCTCTAATGAATGGCTGGACGTGGAGCTAACACATAATTCATGGCATGCCAGCCAGAAGGGCCTAATCCATCTCCTCTGCTCCTAACTCCTCGTGACATCCCAGGAGCTGGGGCTGCAGGGCAGGCAGCAGGAAAGGAGGTGAATGCACATCCCTGCCAGTGCTGGGCTCTGGAGCCAGGAGGTTGTTGTTCAGGTGGTAAAATCCCACATATCCTATAAAGAATCCCATTTCTCCTTTTACTTTAGTAACACTTTAAAATTATGGGGCATTGATATTGCATTACGAAGCGATTCCCTTGGATGGATCCATGGCAAAGTCCTTCTCAAGTGAGTTCAAGGTGATTTATGCTATCATGGTGATTTTGCATCTTGTTTATTACCTTCCAGAGATCACTTTGCAGTGATTTTTAAGGTGGCATGGAAATTACCACGTGAACTGTCTTCTAAATCAATGAAGCCTTTTCCTGCCTGATGATAAAGCTCTCTTATGGTTTGCAATGAGCAGATATTAGCTAATGGTTAATTAGTGTGGAGGGGCAGGTACTAAGTACAACAGCATTACTAAAACCCTGAGGGTAAAAATAATTCAGGATTTACAATAAGGGGGACATTAAGGAGTGAAATGCTCACCTCTGGCATTGCCTTGAGGGGACACCAAGGTCTCACTGTGACATCTCAACCCTTTGGTGTTTCATGGACACCTTTTTCCCATGAAGATGTAGTTGACCCAGCCCATTATAGCCTAAAATCCCTCAGTGCCTGAAATGCCACCCCTACCAGAGCTGGGATTCTCTTCGTTGATTCCTGAACTCAACTTCCCACTGATCTGCAAGAGTGGAGCTGAGATTGGCACTGGAAGTTTCATACAAATGCATCAGAGGTGACAGCCAGGGTCAGGTCCTGCCATCCTCAGCACTCAGCTCATGCCAACAGCAGGAGGAGGAGACCAAAATCACACTGATCCCTCCATCCCTACCCGTGCCCATCAGCATCCAAACCCTTTCTCCTCCGTGGGAACAAGTCACCTTCTCCTCTGCTTCACTGTGAACTTGCAAATTATGTCTGCAGTGCCCAGCATTCCACAGATCATAGCTGGTCTTTTCAGAGCATCCCCAAAAGCTGAGTGCTGTCATCTTCCTCCCTGCTTTCTCACAAGGAGGCTTTAAACATACCCAATTTTCCAAATTTTCCCTGCTAAAGGATGCAATTTAATATGAGACCAGGGACTTGACTTCTTCTTCACAGGACTCTTGGGAACGTTGTTAGTGGTTTGGGCACAAGTAAATGGCAGAGACAAGATGTACAGGTGCGAGATGGAAAAATTTCTGCACACCTGGGTGCATCCCAGATTTTGGGCACAGGAGCAGAAGCACAGGCTGCCCACTGCAGGCTCAACAGCTGCCTTCTGTTGGCAGAGTCAATCCCTTAATCCACCACCAGCCTGTGCATCCTTTTGGATATCACCCTTTGCGGCAATGCATAACCAGATGAATTACAGCAGAAGAGTTGAGGATTTTTTACCAAAACATGCTGAACTCACAAAAATCCAGCACTAGCAATAAATTCTCCGCATAATCTTAAAAAACAGGATGTTTAAACGTGACCAATACCCCACAAAGAGCATGTTCTAACTCTTGTCTGACACCCGTGTTGCTTCCCCTTCTGAGCAGCTTTATTTTCATTCCCCAGAGAGGTTGCATATAAAATAGATCATTTCAGTGTTACTCCATAATACATTCTTCTAACTGATACATTGTGTAAATAAAATGAAACATTAATAAAAATGGTTGGTGTCTATCTCTGCCTCTAATTTGAATACTTACAGGCAGGAAAGAAACCCAAACCTCCTGGAAGTGATGCTAACAAATTTCACAAACAAGGCACTGAGAAAATGTGAGCACTCCAGGAGAAGGTGGCCACACGGCCAATAAATCCTCTTCCTTAAGCCAACTAGTTATTGTCTATAACATTCATAAAATTCTTTGCACAGAAGACCCTTCGTGATGAAATAAACCATCAATCTCCACTGCATTACTATTCATTTTCCGTGTGTGCTGAGAGCAAATGTCATTCAAGGCATTACAATTCTCTCAAACTGTATTAAAATACATAGTCTGATGTTATATCTCCTCGAGCCTCTCTGTTCATAAATTGTCGCTGCTGATTGGAACATAAAACATATTTTATAACGCCATAAAGCCCCAGAAGATACAAGATCACTCATGTTTGTCTTTATGGCTCAATGTGTAGGACTTCGAGATGCTAAAGCATTGTGTATTTCATAACAGCAATGGCCAGGGCCCTGTGGAGAGGAAGTCTTAGACATTTCCATAAAACATTATTACTATATTCCTTGATGACTGAAGCACCTCTGTGCACAGAGCCTGAGCCCTTAACTTATGGACTGTAAATGGATGAGTTTTCCCAATAAATCACCTTTGTTTAGGAGCAGAGTTATCCTGCCCAAGACTTAGCTTTGAGTGTTATCTCCAGGTGTCAGAGTAATGATGACTTTTTTCATTCCTCCATTTTTCTTTTCTTCCTGTTATGGCTAAGAAAACTTCCTTTCCAGGGACAAGTCCCCTGAGAAGTTAGTGAGATATTTCAACATATTAGGAAATTAGATCAGCTTCTCAGTGATGTCTGTGGCTTCATCAGACCTGCTGTTTCTGGATCCTCTTTGGGGAGCCATAGAGATCACTTGCCAATGCACTGAAATGCTTCTGTGTGGAAGGAAAATTCCTGCCACCATCTCCTGCAATCCCTGCCCTTATGTACCCCCAAGCTTCAATTCAGAACACTTTTTGCACCCTGTTTGTCGCACTAGAGCACTGCCAGGATGCCCCAGCACTGAGCCTTGTGCTGCCAGGGTCACAAATCAGTGCCCAGAAAATACAGGGTGGGAGCAAAGGCTGGGTTTGGACTTGAGGTTTGCTGCAGCTCTGATGGATTCAGAGATGACACTACAGGGAGATGGATGCTGAATCTCAGGTGCCTCTGAAGGGTGGCATTTTGGGTGGAAAGAAAAGAATGACCAGAAAAAAAAAAATAGGGATGAAGTCTGTCTGGCAAACAGACTAATTTATCAAGAGAGTTGACAAACCATTACAGTCTCCAGAGATCCAACCTCTCGATATGAGATCAGGGATGCAACCTCATTCTGCTCTCAGGAGGTGCCAGTGGCCCAAATACTCCATAATATCTGAACCCTGGGACTGGCAGGGATAGCCACAACCTGCTCTGGCTCCAGCTTCCCAGACAGATTTGCGTGAGGATCCCAGCAGCCCTGATGATCCTGCAAGACACCCTCATCCCAAGTGCCGCAGGGCTAGAGCCTTGGTATTCCAGTGGTTTCCTCTCTGCAGAAAGCTGTGCAGTATTTCCACCCATTTAAAGGTCTATAAGAGGTCTCATCAAAGCCAGGTATAGTTTATATTGCAGATGGCTGCTGACATGATATAATCCACACTAACAGGCAGGCTGTTAAAGGTCAGAGTCTCACTTCACTTCTGTTATTAGCTTTGATGTTGGGAAGATGCTGAATTCCCTCCGTGTCTTTTTCTTTTAGAGGGAGAAAAGACACTGTTTACTGTCAGGCTCTTCATCAACATAATTGGTGGCTTCTCTGGAATCGCCCCTTTGCTCTAAAAAGCGCTGTAAATCAGCTGTAGGAAGCCTGGTCTTTGAAAAATGCTCGAGCGGAAGAGGAGCACGAGCAGCAGTTTGCAGGATCGGCTCCATGTCTGTGCCAGATGTGTGCAGCAGGCAGGCAAGGCTGGAGCCTTCCTCATCCTGCCTCCCTAAGCTGGCAGAACTGGTCAGAGCTTTAGGACACGAGCATGCCAGAGCCCTGGAAACTTTGGGGAGTCCCCCAGGGGTTGCTGCAGGCTCTGGATCCTGACGGGACCCTCAGCTCCCTGTGCTGCTTCCATGCACAGCGGAGATGCTGCTGTCCTTGCAGCTGATGCAGGGCTGATCCTCCCCAAATCCCCATCCCCGAGCCCCCATCCCACCCCTTGGACCCCACTCAGCAGAATGGAGTGGGAATCCCCAGCCCTGTCTGCCGCCCCCACTCTAAACAGGACCCCAAAGGCAGTTCTTGTTGCTGAATCCCTTATTCAGAAATAATACCGACATTATCCCAGCTCACTGGAAAAATCTTCTCATCTAATCTCAAGCAAGAGACACTGTGCCCATCGCCAAGTCCTTGGACAGTCCCTGCTGACCTTGGCCACTCCCCCGTGCGGACCCCAAAGCCATTCCCGACCGGGAAAAGGCAGGATGAGGCAGGAGCTGCCGGGCTGGTGCCACGCTCGGCTCTTTGATCTGAGCAATAGTGAGGCTTTGCCTGAAGATGGCACTACAGAATGGCTGGGGCGAGCAGTCCCGGCGGCACCGGCGCGATTAATCCAGCACTGACCAGCCAAAAAACCCAGCTCCGACTCCCCATAAAATGCAGATCCATCTGCAGTCCCCTGCCGGGTTGGGGTCTGCCGGGGGGAACAACGGCAGAGGTCACTGTGTGCCCGACAGACACAAACCCCAAATCCTCGGGCTGAACTCTCCCTGCTCGCCGCAAACCTCAGGCTTCCCAGAGCGAGATCAGCCTCTTGCTTTCCGCGTTCAGGAGTTTCATCCGTCTTGCTCCTGACTTGGTGAAACTGCAGCTGCAATTTTAGTTTTTTCACATAAACGGCACCGCAGAAGCTCACAGGGTGCAGTGGCAATGCTGAAGTGATCTTAAACCCTCTAATTTCGGGGCAGCACTGTGGGATGGTTATTCCCTCTCTTGTTCTTCCCTATCCCATACTTGTAGCTCCATTAAAACAAGCCAGAGCAGGAAGGAGTTATCAAACTACCCAGCCTCGCACAGCAAATCATCTCCTTCCCACTGTACTGGACCAGGAACTGTGGTTCCTAAACAGTCCAAATCCCCAGGCATTAATGCCAAAAAATCCCTACAGCTCTGAGGCTGCCCAGGCAAAGATCTTTCAAAAGCGCTTTCCTGAGGGTTTCCAACAGACTCCATGGGCAGCCAGGGGGAAATTCCTGGGCCAAGGGCCAGAATGCAATAGGGAGGGAATGGGGAAAAGTCAGAGATTAATTGATCCATGTCCACGAGGGAGGCAGCGTGCCCGGGCAGGGGATAGCCGCCCGGCCAGTGCCCCCGGGCTGGTGGCGAGTGAGAGCGGCGAGAGCGGCTCCGCGTTATCACTCGCCATCGCTGGTACCATGGCACACCCTGCGCCTTTGTTTCCAGCCCAGGGCAGATAGAGGGCTCGGCGTAGGCGGTGGGTTGGGGTTATGGCCAGGGAAAGACAAGACCTGCTGAAATCCAAACCGGGAAGCAGGGCTGCTGGAAGTGGCCAGGAGAAGGATGTTCGCTCCGGGAGGTCACCCCCAGTCCTCCTGCGCCAGGACTTTGACAGCAGGCAGGGCAAGCATAGCCTGACAGGCTCAGCTCAGCATCAGTTCACTGGAGAGGGTGAAGAATTGATCTGAACAGTCAGATAAGTCACATGCATAATGGGAACCTGAGAAGCCATCGCACACAAAACCCACCTCACTCTTGGTTCCAGCACTTTCCTGACCACTAGGAAGGTCTCAGGAGAACCTGAGTCCCAGTCCAGGACTGGCTGTGGCTGCTGTCCACCAGCAGCTGTCACCTCCATGCTGCAGGATGACCACAGGCTCATATGTAATGAGTTGGGTACATTGCTTTTCCTCCCCTCCACAGCCCGTGCAGAAATATCCCTGAAGTTTAAACAGATATTTCTGATGCATTACGTGAAAAAAGACATTTTTACGACAAGAGTAATGGACCATGATGGGGTTTAATGTCATTGCAAGCCTGTACACATGGTCTTCCCAATGAAAAGAGCATGTGAGGTATTACCAGACGACTTCCCAGAGAGGATAAGATATGAAAGGAGAGGATAAACTGCGGTGCCAAGTATCCATATGGCAGTGCAGCTTTTGTGTTGGATGCAGACACAAGCCACAAAGTTCAAAGCTCCAAGCAGAGCTGCTCCAGAGTTCAAGGTCCCTCCAGCTCGATGGCATGATTTTGTCAGCTATAGCTGCAAACCATGCCATGGCACTGGCATGTGCTCAGCAGGGCTGGGGATCACCTTCCAGTCCCACCCACGACCGAGTTATAAAGTTCATATTCGAGCCACTCCAGCATTTTAGCTCATCACGGCTCCTAAGCCATTGCCACATGCTACACGGACAAAGTTAAAGGTGCCACGACGGGGAGTGGGGCTGCCAGCCCGTGCGGGTCTGAATTCCTGGCTTTCCCTAAATCATGTCATCTGCCCGAGCATCCTTCACCAGCTTCCTAACATTTCCCATCCATCTCGGCCGTTGGAAACCCTTTGGATCTCCCTTTTGTTTACAATGAGTAATGGGCAGGAGTTAACAGAGGTTCCAGAGGAAAAGGTCAGTGTAGTTCAAGCAGCATTAGGAAGAAACTCTCAGCCCCGCTTTGATCTGCAGAGGATTTAAGCGGTCAATAAGGCAGCGCGGGGAGCAGCAGCGTCGCCCAGATGCCCTCTCGCTGGAGCAGCTCCGAAGGCCCCAGTCCCCATCGCAGCCCCTCCAGGATGCAATTCCTAGCAGTCCCTGGGAGTTTATGGCCGGGGGAGGCCGTGAGTCACCTCCCCGTGCCTGGCGGTGCCATGCGCTGCTCCCCGGCCGCAGCCGCAGCCTCCCCGCGTGTTTGCAATTGCTGAGGCAGACTGTTTGCTCCTGCCACGTCCAAGGCAATCCACTAAAAGTTTATAAAGGGCTAGAGCTCAATCGTGAGCTTGTGAAAACACCGCTCCGGGCTCCCCGGCTCTGCGGTTCAAAGTCTGAAGTGTGCCCCGTCGATTTACACGCGTATTTATTTTACGGCTGAATGGGAGTCATTTCACAGAGATTGACCTTCCAAGAAAACGGGGTGAAAGCCCTTGGGCTGGAGGGAGTGGGTGGGACTTTTGGTTTTTAACCTTCAAATGCTTTGGGTTGATAGATCCTGCCCAAGTACAGCCAATTAATGGAACAGGATGAGGCAGGATGATGTGCTGGAGCATAGCTGGATATGCTGCAGCTCCATCGCCTGGGGCTCAGTGTGTGCTGCCTAGGGTCGCACTGGGTCAGACACCCTGTGGCTCAGCTGGGACAAGATTTTAAGAGGCATTTCCATCTCATCAAGGTGGACAGACCACAGCCCACAGTCCCAAGAAAAGACTTTTCTTTAACATCATACGAGCATGGACCCTGGTGTTTATATCATCTGAAATCACAAACATGCTCCATGGATGCTCATTCCATATTCATGATGGTATTTTTCTGGGTTATCCTAACCCACTCGCAAAGTAAAATCAGCTGAATTTGCAAAAGGTGCTGTCATCATATTATAACTGTTTCTGTTCAACTTCAGCAGAAAAATTGCATGAGTTCCCCCAGCACGAGCAGCCACGTTTGCTGTGGGCCAAACACCTGCCCTGTCCATGGAATCTCCAATGCTTTAAGTGTCATTTCACATCATCCATGTGCACCAGGATTGCGATGGAAAACCCTGTTATCACCCAGTGATTCCTTCCCCACCCTTCTGCCTCTGTGTCCCTCCCAGGGCTCACCATTCAGCTGCCCCCTGCCCATGCACAGCCTCTGTCCTCAGCCACATCTGGTGGCCTGAATTGCTCCTCTACATCCATGCCTGTTCTCAACCCACCATCTCAGATGAACATCTCTTCCCTGCCCAGCCTCCTTCCCTTCTCCTTCTGTCCTTACTTGGCTGTTGCCTCTATCAGCAGGATGCATTTGGAGGAGCTTTTACTGAAAAAGCCCTATAAATGAAGTTGCTCAGTATCATACACATCTCCCGCTGGTTCCCCAGCAGGTTTCCAGATTAGAAGGGGGGAAAAAACCGAAAAGAAATCAAAAGAAACCAGATGCTCAGGGGATTGATTATTCCTGCAAGATCCTCTGGATAAATAAAGTGTTTGGAAAGTTCTGAAAACACATTTTGATGCTGGGAACTAATTTATAAAAGGCAGAGGGCAGAAATAGATATGGGTTCAAGCTTCCCAGATGCCAGGAAATGATGTTAGGTTAGGTTTTCTCAGAGTCAGGGCAGTGCAGAGGCTCTGATGGGTACCTGCCACCCGTGGGCTGTGAGGTTTCATTTTTGGGATGGGTCAAAGGCAGGGACAGACAGCAGCTCTTGCATTTTCCACAGGGTCCCATACGAAGGACAGCTGCAGCCCAAGCAGAGCCTCTTTACATCCTCCCCTAATCCGCTCACACCCTCTCGATCTGGTTCAAACAAGCCCGCGGGTTTCTCCCAAGCCCCAAGCAGGGACGCAGATGTTCCTGGGTGCGGGGGAAGCCTTGGGAATGGGGTCATGAAAGGATATGGCTGGGAGAAAGCACTGATGGGGCAAAACCCAGCGCTGAGCACCCGTCTGGAGCTCACATGGGGTGGAGCAGGAGTGCAGCAGCCATGCTGCCAGCAGCTGCCCGGCCAGGCTTCTCCTCCCTGCAGAGGCAGCCCAGGGATGGAGGGGGATGAGGGGCGGGCAGACCTCGGGGTCACTCGGTGGTCCCTGCCCAGCTGACCCCATCATCTCCCAAAAAGGGCTGGGGGTCCCTGGGCTGGACCCAGCTGGGGTAGCCGTGGATGCATTCCTGGGACAGGCAGGACAATCCCCCTGCATCCCCAGAGCTCACAGCAGTGTGAACAGGAGGTCTATAGGATCAGAGATCCAAGGACATGGTGATAAGCTCTGGAAAAGGTCGTTAGCCAGAGAGGTTGGTATTTATCTGGACATGCAAAAAAGCTATAGGGAAAATGCTGTTAAGTGGCAAGGTAAATATTTCCAAGTGGTGTTTCCATTAACTCCACATTCCCTTTTCAGATTTTCCTTGGTTCTACTCTTGGACTCAAAGTTGCCTTCAGTGACTTTTTTGGTTCTTATCTCAATTCTAAATGTTAAACTCCTTGAGTCAACTGATTCTAATAATTTAGAGTGTTGTTTCAGTGATTTATCAGAGCAATACAAGCCAAAATGAGGGATTATTGGTGAAAGTTTGTTTGAAGCACTTACAGGAAAAAACATTTCTGAAAACATGAATGAGATTATTTTTTAGGAAAAAAAGTGTATGCAATTTTCAGGAGATGAAATGAAAGTGTGTAATTTTTCTGAAGGAGTTTGACAATCAAAAGCTCTGAAATGAATAACCTTCTGACCCCCAAACAGTATTGCTGGAAATCTTTCTGTGCTGCTAATAAGTGTTAGCATTTCTATTATATAGACCATTGTGCAAAATGTCTTTCTGCCATCAATACCTTCATTTATATGAAGCTTTTTGTTGTGCTTTCATTGTTGATATATTCAAGCTATTTATTATTACTTGTTTATTTAAAATCACTTTGCTTTTGTATTTCTCAGCTGCATTCAAAACACCTATTTAAATAGTCTGTGTCTCTAAGAGGAATGATATTAATAATAAAACACTGTATTCACTCAGGCCTCTCCCTGTGACTTTTTCTGCATGTTTTATAATCTCTTTATAGTTCCTCATCATCTTTTGGAAGAGTTTCATTTCTGTTCTATTATGCAGGGTGAAAATACCACAAAGGAGATATTGATATTATTTGTTTGTAGGGCACCTCACACATTTGCAGCTCAGGTCTAGAGGTTCTCCCATAGCACAGCTAAGAGAAATGCCAGGTATTTTTAGGGCAAAATTCCCATCTGACTTTATAACAGAGATATTTCTGCTCTGCAATATTTGCTTTTAATTATAACGATTCCAGCTCTGGATGATAAAAACCCCAAATCTTGCAACAAGTGTTTCTCTTTTTTTTTTTTTCTCTTTTCCACTACTCCTGCAGTTGTGTGATTGTGCAATTATCTCAGCTTTCATTTGTTATCATCTTTTATACCTTGTGGCTGCCAAGAAGAGCTTGAAATGGTGAACTCTGATGTTTCAGGCATTCAAAGGTGTTGAGAAGTGGGAGGTCCCGAGGCAGAATTCGTGGGGCTGAGACATGTCTAGAGGCCCCTCTCCACGATCCCACGGGAAATTTTGGGGTTCTTCTACAGCATTTGGGGCTCCTGCCTCCAGATTGGGCAGAAATTTCCTATAGGGTCCAGTTTGGTGCCCCACAGACTGCCTCTCAGCCAGCCTTAACCTCTGAGTGCAGTGAGATGTCCACTGAGATCCAGAATTAGCAGGTTCTGCCAGGAATTTGTGAACCAGAAGGGTTTTTTGACTTTAAACACCCCTCAAAGAGGGGTGAGTGCTTGGGACAGGCTGCAGGATGCCAGCAACACACTCACATGAATGGGGAAGGTGCCCATGGATGGAAAAGGCAGCCCCAGCTTCCCAAATCATCCCCTCCTGCTGCACAGCAAACACCCTGAAATGCCCCGAGAGGCATCCCCGAGCCTGGGACAGCCCCACGGTGCCCCTGTCCCCCCAGTGCCAGCACAGGGAGCCGCTGTCCCCGCCAGCTCTGCAGTGACCTGTCAAGAGCAGGGTCAGCCGCAGGTCAGCCCCAGAGAGAGAAAACAGCCATCGCCTCCTGCTTATCAGCGCTTGGGGCGGCTGGGGAGACACCCGTGGGGTGGGAGCAGGGGAATGACCACGGGGATGGCCCGAGGGTCACCCCTGGGTTGTGCCCTGACAGCTCTGATGGGGGAAAGAGAGCTCCAGGCTGGTTAATCCCATTTGCTGCTCACCTCCTGCATCCTTACAGCTCTGATGGAAAGTCAATGTACACTGAGAAATAGCAAGTACCTGTCCCACCCAAAACCGGTGCTCTTCCAGCCTGAATTATGTCCATTTTCATGTCTGATCCAGGAGAGAGTGAAGCTTTGCTGATGCACAGGATAACCCTAAAGAAAGTTCTGAATCCTGCCCGTGTTTACTCTCATGCACCTTGCAGCCTGCAACTATTTATATATTCAAGGCTTAGAAGAACAAAGCGTTTAATCATGTGCTTAACATCAAGGCCAGCAGTAGTTCCCCTGACACTGATGAAATTATTCCCATGTGGAGCACCAAGTCACAGCTTTGGGACCCAGGCAGAGCTCTTCCCCAGCCCTGCTCAGAGACATTTTGGGCACATTTTCAGGAGAAGCAACTCCATCTCTGAAAAGCAGCCTGGAATTTATATAGAAAATTCAGTATCATCCAGAGCTGGGCTAAAGGAGCTGTGTAAAATGAATACAGCAGTCAGTATGTTGGAGGATTTCTCATTTTTCCTGGTTTCTGGTGGGTTGTCTCCACTCCACTTGCCTCTGCAAGAAGCAATTTCAGTTCTGCACCTCCGCAGTGCCCCTCGTGCAGGACTGTGGCACTGGTGCTCCATCTCTCTCTGTTTTCCTTTAGCCCAGCTGATCCAATCTGGGAATAAAAACAGAGGGAAACAGGTGGTCCATTGTGCACTCTGCTCCTGTCTGCAGAACCGAGTGCTGGGGCCAGGTCTTGCCTCTTATTTTCCACGTTTCAGGTTAAATGCATGTGCTGAGATGAATGCAGGCAGGACAGCCAAGGGGGGATCACCTCAGTCACCCCATGATTTGGGATAGTTTTCCTGCTAGAGCTGAAGAAATTGGGTGGAGAAGATCCCTGGGGGATGTCCTTGAGGTGTGCTTGCAGGTGACCTTTTTGTCAGCCCTATTGATCACTGAGTAACATCTTAGATGTTACAGCAGTTGGAAAACTCTGAAGTATGATTTTGGTATCAGTGGATTATGTCTATCACCCAAAAAAAAAGGTAATTTTCCCACCTGCAAAGAACTGTGTGTTACCACCTTTCCCTCACAACTTTTATTGTACTATATAATAATTTATTTACATGACATCAGCTTCAGTATCAAACTCTAGATCCAATTAACCCAGTTCCAGGGAAGTTTCTGTTTCACTTTTGCACAGCAAGCATTGGCCTCATCCAGCACAGCAAACACCAGGCACAGGCAGCTGGTAGCTCCTAACTCTGCTCCCATTTTCCAGGCTTTCTACCCACCTTAGGAGACAAGCAAAAGCAGAAGGCTGACCCCCAGCATGATGAATTCCTGCCGAGCTTTTTCCTATTAACTCCAGTAAGGGCTTAATCCAGTGGTTTTCAGAAGCTGGGTGGCTGGTGGGGACTTTTGATGGAGGCAGGGGAGAGAAAACAGGGTGTTAACATGTATTTCTGATTAATTATAGTGTTCTCAAGAGTAAGTGAATAATAGTACTGGCCAGAGCCAGGCATCACACAGGTCTCAGCCCTGCAGAGTAAATGGTGTCTGAATTGTGAGTAATGTTGACCTGGCAGAGGCCAGATAAGATACAGATTTTTCATGTCCAGGACTGGACAGAATTCCACATATTGATAGCTAAATGCACCAAAATATAGGCAGCACTTAGCTCGCAGCTCTTCCTCGCTCTCAGAAATCACATTCAGCTGGGTTAGACAGCAGAAGTGCCCAGCAGGGCAGGTAATTCATAAGAGAACAATTAGGAGATTAAATGGCTTCAATAACTTCCAGCTTTGCTGCCTATTTGGTATAAAAAACATCTTTTCCTGTTAATCTGGTGAGAGCCAGGGGCCAAATCCTGCAGTGTCCAGGAGGGATTTCTGCAGGCACCCTGACAGTTCCCAATCAGAATTGTGCTCCAAATTTTGTGGTCCAAATTTTATCTGTGTGTGCCACCAGGTAAAATCACAACTGAACAAGTGCTGTGCTAAACTCAATTAATGGCAGGGTTGTGGAGAGGACAGAGTTGTCCCTGGGTGTGTTTGGTGGCTGAACACTCTCCATGCATATTTATTTATAATACTAATATTATAAATAATCCCTAATTTTACCCATAGCTCTCAAAGCCATCTCACTGCCCAATGTTAGATCTGCCCAGAACAACTGAAAATTCACTATTGTTTTTCAAAGCACAACAATCCGCCTAAAGTCAGCTGTTCTTGTTTTTAGTCATCTTGAAAACATGAAGATACCCCATTGCTCTGAATATAGGCAGGAGGAATGCAACAAAATGAATAGTTTGACCTGCATGGTTTTATTTTTGTATGTATTTCATATCTATCTCTCATATCTATATCTGATATATCTTATTCTATTATTGACCTGTTCAGATGTTTCTCAATGGAAAATGTTCAAAATTTCCAGTTTATGAGCTGTTCTTGGAGGAGAGGTGACTTTTTGACGCTGATTTGGAATGAAAAATGGTTTGAATAATCCAAGTTTCCTATAGAATATAAACTCCACCTTCCAGCCAGGTCTGGGAATGATAATTTTCCTCCCACTCCAGGTTTTCTCACTTATTAAAAAAAAAAAAAAAAGTATATAAATGCCATGATATACACTTGAGTCTCTTGCATTTTTGCCAGGCAAAGTGATGGAGAAATTACTTCATCCATTCTGATGGCACTGGTGGAGATGCTGAGAAATGAGCTGCGTTTAATTACATCCTTCTACCAGGAACCTGCTAAAATTTGGGCTGAATGAGAGCAAACATTTCCCCAGCAACTACACTCAGTATCCCCAACACGGTGGCAACCAGGTCCTTCACTGCCTGCAGCAATTCTCCCTGAGGTTGTCACTCCTATTTAAAGGAAGACACACTCAGGGGTGGGCAGAGTTAAACCAACCCTAAATATTTTAGCACAGCACATCCACTGCCTTCTCACAAGGCGACAGAATGAGACATTGCTTATAAAAAGGTGATAAAAATACAAAAACAAATAAAAATGTTGAGCGCTGCTCTGTGCTGAGCTTTGCAGATCCCCAGCGCTGCTCTGGACCATCTGCCCCAAACCTGAGTGTTGTAGGAGCTTTCCTGTTACATCACCAGCTTTTGCTGGCTGGTGTTGGATGAATGGGGCAGGTCACAGCTCTCACAACTTCTTTTCAGACTTTGCAAAGTCAGGAAGATTGTGTCTATTCAGTATTAAATATTATCTCCTGCAAACAAGACTTAGCAGCCTGTTTAAAAACCACCTGGGTTTCCAGCAAAGGGACCCAACACCAAATGCTTCTTTTATGAATCACAATCTAGATGCTGCTTTAATGCTTAGGAATATTTGTAAACTGGGAGTTGTGACTAAAACCAGAGTCTGACCTCCTTGCATTCCCGGCTGGACACATCCTGGCATGGCTCACTGAAGATGCTCTGCGCTTTGCCTTGTCACAGGGAGATATGGCACACAGATGGAATGATCATATTGGCCTCCAAAGGAAAATATTTAACCCAGAGATGTCAATGGAATATAGAAATGATGGTTAAAATCCCAGAAGCCTGCCTTGTTTTTGTCTTTTCCCTTTCATCTAGCACTTTGGGTCATGCCATCACTTATACTCTTCAGCCCAAACAGGCAATTGCTGAGTTAAGAACCTGGAGTTCAAAGTGAACCATAAACCTTAGTCCATAAGATAAATCATACAAATTACTTTACAGAAATAAATAGAACATTTGGGAGAGAGGTTATCTTCTTGCCTTCAGTTTACATCTCTAATGACTGTAAGTTCACAAATGCATTCTGTCAAGAATATAAACATTGCTTTTATTATACCAAAGACAGATATTTATGACTAACTTTTACAGTATGGCCAGCCAGCTTAGAGGAAAACTCTGGAATCTGGGCAAGAATGTAGAAACTTTGTCATGATAATTGCTAAATTTGTGGGCACCTTTTTAAAGCACGGTGAACTCTACTCAGAATAAAAAAACCTCACCACTTGGGTTAAACTGCAGAAATAAGGTTTTAAACCAGTGGTCAGGGCTGAGCTTTGTTAATTTTTTTCTTGTGCAAGTGGTGCTGACATGCAGAAATAGGTGTTCCCACACAAACACACCCAGGTGGGATTTTTCTAAAACTTTGAACTCATCTTTCCCACAGTTCTCAATGATTTTATTATTGCAGCCTTGTGCAGGGCTGTGTTTCAGGGCACAATCTCTACTCTCCTGCTCTTGTTGCCAGAGGAATTTCATTTGGATTAGACTAGTCACTCAATCTTTTTTTCCTACGGCACGGTATAACAAGAAAAAAAAAATTATTTTGATAAAAAGACTTTTGCTGAAACTGGATGTTGGAGAGGTCAGGGAAACATGGAATCAACACTGAAGAGTGTTTTACACCAGGATCCCAGCATAAAACCTGGTCCCAGTTTGTTCCTTACAGTGCTGCCTCATACTGCTCTGCCAGACCACATTAGAATGTCCAAAAAACCAAAATCTCTTTCATTGCTCTTTGAATAGCTCCTGTTTCAAAGCAGGGGAACAGCTTGTGTACAATGCAGCTTGGGTACCTGACGTGAAAGGAGATGGGAATAAATAAACTTTTCCTTTCACAAATCCAGGAATATTGAGGTGCATTGCTGCTGTGGAAATCTGGCCTCTGTTTCTTGCTCTCTTTAGGACAAGGCTGGGCTGTCTGGGACAGGAGGTCCTGCTTGTGCCTTGAGAAGTCGTGACATCAAGTGTTTTCACTGCTTGATGGACTCAGGGAGCTTCTGGGGAAAGAGAGACCAGATCCAGGTCCAAAAGGATAAGAAAAACACCTCCCTGAGCCCCAGAGGCAGCTCCACAGAGCAGAGAGAGCATTTGGGCTCTGCTCCATCTCATCTCACTTACCCCTCCAAAACAAGTCCCTCCGAGCCCAAGCTAAGCTTAATTAGCAAAGCAAACGTGGGCAAAGCTCCATTCCCAGTGCCTGGGCTGTTTTACGTAAGCCCCACGGGTATTTCCCATCTCAGCCAAATCAGCACCTCTCCAGAACCCTCTTCCCTCCCAGAAAAAGTGCCTGGTTTGGAGCAGGAGAAGGGGAAAGGCTCACACCAAAACCATTCCACGCCGTATCGCTGGGCTGCATGTGCTCTGTGAGCTCAACAGTCATGGAGAAGGTATGAGAAATTGGACATGAGATTGCATTTCCTGCTCGTGCATCTGCTGGATAAGCTGTTTGCAGCCTGCTGCTCCATCCAGGGATTGTTTCTTTCCTACCTCATGGTAGTCACAGTGTCTCTGGTCTTTCAGGCTATGCTGTGTTTGGGAAGGGAAGGAAGAGAAGGGAAGAAAAGGGGGGAAAGGAGCATGTTGGAGACAGAAGAGTTTAAGCCTGGACACGTCTGTGAGCATGTGTGTGACACATTCATGGGCTGCTTTGTCAGAAGCAGGGATGTAAAGTCTGTGCCCCCAGTCGTGCTCAGCAAATCAAAGGGTGGAATGGAAGAGAGAAGGAATTCCTCAGCTCTGGCTACGCCTGCAGATCTTGCCCAAATGTTGCTGGAGTGCCTCACCCCCTCCTAGAAGTGGAGCTGCTGGGAAGTCTGGGGTGCAGAGCAGCTCCCAGTGAGGATTTCACATCTCCAGTGCCCCCCAAAACCTCCCTGAAGGAACCCAGGCCAGCACTGGGTGGTGGGACGATGGGCTGGGAGTTGATCCTCAATGCTGATGAGAGCAAATTATCAGTGATCAAGAGATCTCTGAGCTTCTCCCATCGGGACAGCATCTCCCAGCTGGGAAGCAGAGGGGAGAGCAGGGAGCATCAGGGCTTGGGCATCAGTGAGTTTTGGAGCCAGTGAGTTTTTGAGGGACAGCAGGAGGGAGCAGAGCTGCATCTCCACAGAGGTCAGCCAACAGTGGCACAGCCGGTGTCATTTTGTCCCCAGTGCCACCACACCCAGATCTTCCTGCTCCTCTGAGGCATGGCAGGGTGTGCCAGCTGCTCTCTGTCTCCCCTTGCACCTTTCTGCTTTGCATAGAGGGGCTGTGAGAGATGAGAGTCTCACCTCTGCTGTATAAACCCAAGGGACCATTTAAAAACCTTTCCCGACGGAGGGATGACTCCACTCCCGCACAGCAATGCACCAGAGGGTGTTTTGATAAACTGATTGTATCCACAGCTCAAGTGGATGGGAGTTTCTGGAAAAAGTCCAGGGATTTTCTGCTCCATTTGACATCTCCCACACAGACTCCTCCCTTTTGTTCCAAGCAGAAGTGTTACTTTCCTTCTCTTTCCTTACCTTTTTTTTTTTTTTTTTTTCCCAGAGGGACTCAAGATACAGGATAGGAAGGAACACAAATGAACAAACAAACAAAAAGCCAAGAGAAATTATTTTTGCATTGAATCATGCAGAAAGAAGCCCACTCCTTTCAAATGGAACTGAACAGCCAAGAAAATTCTGAGAAAAATGGGATTCAACAGGAGAAGAGCTTGGAACAAAATAGATTTTAATTCATTGGAGATGTTCTTCAGGAATGCCTGTGACTTCTCCAGCTCCTGCTCTTGTGCCACTTGCCCTGAGAGCAGAGAGCACAGGCAGAGCCCAGCCATCATCTCCATCCTTGAGATGCCCTTCATGCAGAATTAACCATTGTCCATAGGCTAATATAGGGATTAATTAATAATTTCACTTAAATGGTGTCTCAGGGCTCTTCATTATTTGAGTGCTGGGTTGGAAGCACCAATAAATATTTTGTGTTTTAGCACAGAGCTGAGAGCAGGAGTGTGTTAACTGTGTCCCTGATGTGGTGTCCACGGTTCAGCAGAGCCTGTTCCTTGGAAAACCCTGACAGATCCAGCTGTTTTCCCCACAGTCCTCTCTCTTGCACTGGAGCCACTCTCTCAAGGGCTCTTCTCTCCAAAATTAATTACAACTTGCATTAAAACCAGTGCATCTTAATATGAGCTCTGTCATAATCATGGATGAATGAGGTATCTGGATGAATACAATAAAAACTTCTCTTTGTTGGAGACATTTATAACACACAAGTGTTCCAGGATTATTTTAGGCAATAAACAGGCCAGGACAACAGTGATTATCCATGAAAATGAGTGATGGTAAATGTTCTAATACAATGGTTTACACAAGAAGAAGAATAAAAAAACATCTCCCAGGCATCTTACCTGAATGATAAATGAAAACAGAGCCTCAAACAACAATAACAATGTAAAACAATTTGGGAAGCCTTTTCTAGGCAGCACCCTGGTTAGAGTCCAAAGAAAATACATGCAAAAAATATTCAAAATCCCATGCTTTACATTGACTTTGGCCAGCTCCCAGTTCTTGGGTATAAAGGTTTCTCCCAAAGTTTTGCAAGTAAAACAAGTTCTTTGAATGAGGGCCTGATCCAGCCAGCTGCTGAGCATTCTCCATTCTCACTGAGGTCATCGACATCCATGGTTTGCAGAACAGACCTAATGCATGGGTCAAAAAAATATTCCATCATGAAATCCATCACTTAGAACACACCAAAAAAACAGCTTTCTGGATCCACCCCTTAGTTGTGTAATGCTTTCTTTTTTTTTTTCTTGGTTTTTCATTAAAAATAGCAAAGATTTGAATACTGAAGTCACTGCTGGAAACTGTTCCAGCATCTGAGTGACCATGAGGCCCATGGAACTGGATGCTGCTCCCAAGGTTAGGGCCAAACCCTCCCTGCTCTGCTCGTGGGAGCAGCCTGATGCTTGGAAGCAGCTTCTGGAATTGCTCCTGCACACAGAGCCCCACCAGCTCTGAGCACAGAGCAGGATTGGGCTCTGAGCCCTTAATCCCCACAGTGAGAAGTGGAACACTGCACACAAGATGTAGCAACAAACTAGATTTAGTTCAAGGTTAGTCTCAAGAACCCTTATCTGATCACTGACAGTAATTTATCACACAGAACCCATCATTAGTGTCAAGCTGTTTTATTACCCACTAACTTAACACTGTTTTACCAAGAGTCAAGTGTGATGTCACTCATGTTAAAGTAATTTACAGCTAATAGATATGAGGTAGGAGTCAATGTTGGCTTGCTGAGTTCCTTTCATACTCGGTGCTAGCTCCTCTAATTCTGCTCAGCAGGCAAATCAGGGAGCAAGGAGAGGCAGCAGTAAAGGGGAAATCAGCCTCACATGCCTGTACCCAAACACACAAGGAAGGGTTTTGAATTCCCCAGCATCTTTTCACTTTGAGAACAAGAACTCACCCAAAAACATGAAATGGTAAGGTTTGAGAGACAGTAACAAGTAATCTGGTTTGTGAGGCAGGATGTGTGGAATGCTTTGGCCATATGGAAGCTCCAGCACATCAGCAGAGGGGGAATCCCTCTAGGAGTCACATCATGTACCCCCAAATCCTACAAAACCTGTCTCACCAGGAAAGAATAAGCTTGGGCTCATCCAACATTGCCTTTTCTGTGGTTTCAGGTTTGATGGTGAGAGTTGCCCTGATTTTGGAACATGAGGAGAAGTTACAGAAACCTCGATTAGGAGTTTTGCTGCAAAAAATGGAGATGATTGCACATGAATATTTTTTCCTTCCCTGCATTTCCCATCTCTCCAGCCAATTCTGTTCAGCCTTAAGGTCAACCCCAGTGCAGGCTCTGTTTATAAGAGAATACATTTCCTATTTCCAAGCACTTGCCATCTCCTCTAATGAATCCTCCTGCTGACGTCTCCAGGATCCATATTCTTAGCCCACTAGACATTCAGAGATAATCCTGACTAATGTGTATATATTCAAAGAGTTTTATTGTGGAGAATTGTACATTTGGGTTAAGGGAAAGGGCATCCAGTATCAGCTCACCTCTCCAATTTTATACCCATTAAAACCATTTTAAATCACTGTATGTGCTCTTATTTCCCCTGGAAGTTCTTAAGCTTTGGGCAATTTGCATGGTGACTTCAAATGATCCTGGAGGTGTGACCCTTGAAGACACTGCAGAGAAGGTCTCTAGGGATTAAATTTTAACAGTTCTTGGGATCTCAGGTAAATATGTTGCTCTGACAACACACCTGGACTGTAAATCACTGGAGCATCTCTTTTGTCAGCTCTGTCAATAACTGTCCTGGTCTGTAAATTCTGTTTGATCAAACAACTCTTGGAAACACACCATTTCAATGGTGACCTTCATTTCAACCCACGGCACCAATTGTATGCAGATTGGCCAATGGCCCCTGAAAGGAAGACCTCCAACTTCTGGCTGCAGGAAGGGGCCAGCTGACCAGATGTGAGGCTGAAGGTTTGGAAGAGCTGGACAATGGTTAGGCTCTACCTAGAGATTGGCCTGGGTACAGTCAGATGGGATATACATGCTCGTAATTTTCTTCCCTTCCATGGGGAACTGAATGAAAGCTTGCCAGGACTTCTGCTTCTGCATATCTTTGCTCTCTTAAAATTGTTCCAGAGGTTTCTTGTAACACATGGCTTTGCTCAGGCTGCTCCTGCGAAATCTCAAGAGCAATCAGGAGGTTGTGAGTGGTCCTTTGCCGTGTTCTCCCTGGCCACAGGACTGCTGGGTTTCCACCCTGCTGGGAGCAAGCAGCTGGGCAGGAGCAGCTGTGATCCAGGCTAAAGCTCACATGGTGCAAAGCCCAGCTTCTGGCTTAACTTTTTATTTGCAGAAGCAGCAAAAAGCTCTCCTCTCTTCCTCCCCAGCTCTAGAGCTTTCAACCATGGAAGCCACTGCAGCTCTTGGGCAGCCCAGAGACAAAGAAGTGCTTTGCTTCCTGTTCTGGCCAAACTTCCTACTCTTCCAAACCAGCTGCCTCTCCACCTCTCATTCTCCATACCACCTTTCCAACTAATTGGAGCCATGTTTTCATGCCAAAGCAGATGAAAAATGCAGCCAGTGAGGGCTGAGAGGTTGTTGAGAAGGTGAAAAATGAGGCTGGGAGAGGTCAGTGATGCAGCCAAAGACAGGAGTAGGAAGGGAAGTTCCGTGAGGTGCAGGAGAAGGTTTGTTGACCCAAGGCAGCTCAGATGTGGCAGAGAAGCTGTGAAAGGACAGCACAGCCTGAAGTGAGTGAAGGCAGGAAGAATATTGGGCAATTTGAATATTGGGATATTCAAATGAAGCATAGCAAAGCAATGCAGGGAACATTAAATTTAGTTTTAATACGTAGCAAAGGCTACACCACTCATTTGTCACATCCTTTCAGTACCTTGCTTATGAGAAGTCACAGTGCCATTTCTCCCTCATGAAGATTATTTTTAGACCCTTTAAACACATGAGGAGAGAGATGCAAATTGAAAATTAGTCCATAATGCAGATAGCGTCCCAAATTCATCCCCAGGACACCTGTTTCAACTTCATTGAAAGACTTCCACCAGAGGTTCATTCAGACCTGTATTTAGAAGAGCACATCTGTGCAATGCTGGGTTTTTGAGTTGATAATTTCACACCAAGCATGCAATGGGAAAAAAAAAGTGCTTCTAGTTATAGATACCAAAATAAAGCAGAAAACAAGCATTAACATCACAGCTGATTTGGGACACAAATTTTATAAGAGGTGAAATTCTGTCCCTGTTAGTGCAGAGTTAAATAAAACTCCAGTAAGTAAAATGAGGGAGAGTCATGTTTTGGGACCATGCCGTAGTCCAGGCCTTCAGAATCAAATCTATGCAGTCTCCTGATTAAAACAACAGACCTCTGCAAACCTTCAAACCTTGGAAGAAAAAACTACCTTCTGTGCAGCCAGACTCTCGAGTGGTTGGATTTACTATGTGCATAACTTCTCACTATTTATATTTTAAATCAAAAATTTCTTGCTTCCTTCTACTCTGTACACATACGTAAGGATTAGAAAAGTGGAGATCTGGATTCAAAGCAGTTATTAAAAACCCAATTGATTTATTCCACTGTGATTCAGCTTTCTCCTGTCCTGAACTACATGCAGAAGAGGCCAGGTGGATTCACCAGCAGGTGACACAATGCAGACCTTTCCCACACTTCCCTGCAAGCAAGCAAGAACAAAGAACTAGGAATGATTCTAGATGGGGAAGGGACTGCAGAAGCCATGAGGATGGTGACACAGGTACAGCCTTGCTGCAGGGATTCTTGTGTGAACACTCCCAAAAGCTGTACCTCTGCTCTTTGGGTAGTTTTGGAAGACAAAGCTCCAAAAGACACCCACGTTCAGGAGCTATAGACCATCCAAAAGCTTACCTTAAGGTGAGTGAGGGCTCTCTGTTTTCAAGAGAAGGGGTTTAATGTTATATTGAAAGAAAAGTGGCTATCCACCATGAAGGCTGGCTGCAAGTGTGTCCAACCAGAAAGCAGGATCACAGCACCAGTCAGACAAATTCTCAGTCTCCGACTTTTCTCCCAGGTAGATAAAATCAGCAATGCTTCCCCGAAGTCATTGCACTTCTAAGGATAACAAATCTCAGGGTCTCCCTATTTTCCAGATGGGTTTTTCTTTTTTAATCCTTGAGATGTCCCCATTTCCAGTTTCCTCTCAGCATCCCACATAGCGAGGGGCTCTGTTTATGAGAACACTGCTGTTGATAGGAGATCTCATTACTCCAGAGCCTGAAGCTTTAAATAAAAACACCCAGTATCACGAGATTTGAAATGAAGAATGAGCTCATACCCCAGAGGTGACCAGCTGGGAGATTCCACTATATGGAAACACTGTACAAATATCTCCAAATGACGTGGGCACTAACATCCCATCTCCCAACATCTAGTGGCAACATAATGGTCCCAGTTTCCTTCCCTGGCATGGGAAGAGGAAGATCCTTTGCACGTTTCTCCCAACCAGGCAACAACCAGGTTACATCATGACTTTGGTGGCCGAAGCTCCTCGCTTCCCTCCCTCCCCCACCCCAGGAACAATGGCTAACTGTTCTTTTTCCATCTATAAATTTGTCTGAGTTAACAGTTCCCAAGATCTGGCAGCAAGCTGGAGCTGGGAGTGAGCTGAGAGATAGGAGAGTGACAGTCTGAAATGAAACACAGAGCTGCTGGGCCTGCAGCCGTCAGACAGGAGCCTGGCTCCCTCCCTTAAAGATTAGCGAGACTCCTTCGCTGGAGCCCTCCGCATTCCCCAAAATCCTAGCAACAAAGTGCTGTCTCTCAGCCGCCAATGAATCATGTGAATTTAACCTTTCACCTGGCCACAAGGAGGTTAATATACCAAAATAGCCTTTTTTTTTTTTTCCCTTTCCCCATTCATTGCCCATAATGGCAGCAGGGAGCGCGGTGAAAACCCTGCGTGGCTGGAAAAGCTCTGGAAGTGGTTTGATATCAGACCTCTGCCAGGACCGGGCTGGCATCCCCAGCATCAGCCCACCAGGCTGGAGTTTGTACAGGGAAATAGTTTCCATTACACAGTACAGAAGATTTTCACCTCTCCTTGCCTGGCTGTGCCTCTCTGTGCCCTCCGGCTTCAACCCCACAAAGGTTTACTCAAGGCGTCCCCCAGCGTGCCCACATGGCTGAATCC
Source organism: Lichenostomus cassidix (assembly GCF_008360975.1). NCBI lineage: Eukaryota > Metazoa > Chordata > Aves > Passeriformes > Meliphagidae > Lichenostomus > Lichenostomus cassidix. Next base: position 4,954,515 of record NC_139500.1, on the reverse strand, counting down.
TGAGTCACCCACTGCTCCTGCCCACAGCAAAGCTCCTGTGACTTCCCAGGTGGGGTCAGACCCTCATCTCCTGCAGGTGCTGAGCCCTCCTGGGTCTGTGTGTCCTCCTTGGGCTGTGCTTGTCCTTTGGGCTTGGGACAAAGTTGGAGCCCTCAGAGTTCCCTGCTTAAAACAAATGTGGAGATCACAGTTTGCCCATCTGCAAAAAAACCAGTGTGGTTTATCCCTCACAGGGTATTCCCAACAGCAGGAGCTGCAGCCCCAGCCTGTGCTCACTGGGCCTGACATTGTCAGCCTGAGGACTTCCTGACTGCTGTGCGAGTTGGAGCTGCTGTTATATCAGCCTGAAAGGAAAATTAATTTTAAAAGATTTGGGCCCAAATCACACAAGCAAAGGTCATTTATAGGAGGCCAAATTACCCATCTGAGGGGTGCACACATTGCAGCTGGCATTTTGTACCCTTTAAATATTGAAGGAAAAGGGGTGATTTGTGTAGCCATTTTTGGCTACATATTTTTGGAGGAATGGCTGAGACTGAAGCATCCCAGTATAACATCTGTAGGGAACTGCAAGAGACAGCATCTCCATGGGACATCTTTTATTTCCAATGCCAGTGAAATCCTTGTGGGCTAAGGAAGAAAACAGGATCTCAGAGCAAGAGGGGGGAAAAAATCAAATACTTTCCCTCCACCTCTATTACACCCCCCCCCTTTCCTGAGAGCCACTGCCACATGCATATAACAGGAGATAAATATTTTTGGCAGAGCCTGCTGTTTATTTAACCCTTTTGAGACACAGCCCTCTGGCATCCCCTCATTCTTCCAGGCACAACACCCCTCTGTCCTGCCTGGCTGGGCCGGGGCAGCTCAGTCCTTGCCCACAGCCCAGGCTGTGTCCATCCCTTCTCTCCAGCACTGCCTCAGGAATCAGCCTGGCCTCGACCACAGGAGGTACCTGGGCTTGGTCCCTGCCAGGGACCTTGGAGACTGGGTAGGAAGGGGCTGGAGGGAGGATGGAGGGATGTGGAGCCGGGAATGTGGACGTGGGAATGTGTCGGCAATAGACTCCAGGGGATGCAGGAGATCCAGACCCTGATTGTCCCCAGGGGAAGCAGCCCCTGGGACCTTGCTGTGCAGAGGCACAGAGCAGCCCGGTGCCGCCCGTCGGGGCTGAAGGGACGAAATGCACGAAGGGTGTCCCTTTGCATCGGGTGGCTCGGGACGGAGGGGTCGGAGGGAGCCCGGCAGCGGGGCACCGCCTGAGCTCCATTCTAACCTCGGAGCTCACCCTCCCGCCATCCCCGAGGGCAGGGGGCTGCGAGACGCCTCTGAGCCCCGGGGAAGGATGTTGCAGCCCGGGGGAGGCAGAGGAAGGAAAGGGGACATAATTAATTGTCACCTCCCGGTGCACTGAGAGGAAAGGTAACCGCAGTTTCCACGCTCGGGGTGAGCCTTGCTTCCCTGACCTGTGCAGCAGGAGCGGCAAAGTTTCTGCCCTTCTCTCTCCATTTGCCTTTTGGTTTTTTTCCTCCTGGCTTTTCCTTTTCCACATTTTCTTGGGGGAGGGGGGAGCTAGAAGCCCCCTCCGAGACCGTGCAGGACTCTCCCACGCGTCCGCCCCGCGCAGGACTCACAAATCAGCCGCAGCAGGATTAGGGCCGAGGGGCCGGGGCGCCGGGCAGTCTGTCCCGGCCCGGGGGAGCCTCACCTGGAAGGGTCAGGGCTCTCTCGGGGCCGTGCCGAGCCACACCGACCCCTCTGGAACCCAGCCGGAGCCAAGCTCTGCCTGGACGGTGCGGTGAGGGGGTACGGGGAGCCTTTAGGAAGAGGTCAGTCCCTTCCTAACCCCCTCAAAAGAAGTGGTCGCAGCCCCGGGAAGAGCAGAACCGGGTCCGTCTCAGCCCATCAGACGGACCGTGAGCACCGGGTCAGAGCTCCCGGAGGTACCGCCAGGGGATCTCTCCCGAGAGGCCTTCCCGCCTGTCCCAGCTCCAAAGGGGGATGGAAGAGAGGGATTGGGGTTTCCGGGCATCACCCGCACCGGTGCTGCGTTACTATTTTTGTGTCTAGTCCTCCCCGAGAGCTGGGCAGCAGTGTCCGGCAGCCACGTCGGGGTGCCCTCGGTGGGGTAGCGAGCACCGGGAGGGTCCCGGGCTCCCCGTGTCCCCCACTCCGGTGTGACCTCCCCGGGCGCGGTGCGAGCGCTGCGGACAGGGCATCGCCACTGCCACCGCTGCCACGCTGGCACCTCCCTCCCTCTTCATCCAAGGCATCGCCCACCCGGGCCTTCCTCACAGGAGAACCCCCGGCTCCCCTGCCTGCCCCACGGTTACCGAGCGCGGCCCAAAATTCTACAAACACCCCAAACCACGGGGCCTCCCATCCCGTGGTCAGCCACACGCAGTCCCCACGCGTGGGTAACACCAGCCGGTGCCCAGCGGGACTGGAATATGGGGTCAATCCGGGGGCAGCTGCGGCGAATAATGCTGGAACCCCGGGTCTAGCAGCACCTGCCCAGCGCTGCTCCGCACCCGCGGGCTCTGCTGGCGCGGCCGCGGGAGGAGCTGCTCCTCGGACCCGGTGTGCCTAGCCTCCGTGGGGCGAAAGCCCGGCAGCCCCGACACCACCGGGGGAGAAAATGCGTTGAAAAATTAGTTTAAAAAAATCAAACAGAAAAACCCAACGGCTGGATGGATCTGACCACAGACACGCCACAGGTCCGCGGGAAAGTTTTTGGCGCACGGTGGTTTCCTCCGCCGTGAAAGTGCTCACCGGGTACATCTCTCCCGATTCAGCAGTCCCTCGTTTGTTTCAAGGTTTTCACATTTATTTGAACTCCAGGAGAGATCGGAGAAGGCAGTTCGTACGCATTTTTTAATAAGTAAAATAAATTACAGTTAAGTAACACCTCGAAATTGTGAAGTCAGAAAACCCACGCGAAACGAAACGAAGGCAGTTCCAGTGGTGGCTCAGCCACAGCAACGAAGGGGTTGGGGCTGGTTTTCTATAGGGACGGTTTTATCCGTGCTGCCGCGGGGCTGCGGCTTCCTCGGATTTTTATTTTCTTTTTCTATAGCTTTTTCACATTTAGAAAAATTATTTTTCTGCCTTTTTTTTAAAGATTTTTTCCCTTCATTTTTATCTTTTTTGTTTTTTTAAATTCTGGTTTATTTCTTTGTTTGTTTGGGGTGGGAGGAGGGGATTTGTTTTGGTTTTGTTTTCCTCTTTAGCTTCGCGGGCACTGGGGCACAGGGACACCCCGCGAGCCGTAAAACGGCCGCTTTCGCGAGCAAATAAATACATCTCCGGCCAGTTGCGTTGCATTATTCCGAGGGAAATAGCTGGCATTCCTGCACCAGTTTATTTTGGAGCTGAAATTTCCCACCCTTCCCGCAGCTCTGGTCCCTGCGGAGGCGAGGCTGGACGGGCTGCCCCGGGCGCCGGGACCGCACGGGCGGGCAGCGACGGGCTGAGTTACCGGAGGGCTCCCGGGGCCGAGCAGGGCCCAATCCACTCGGTACAGCCCTTCGGGAGACAAAAATCTGTCCGCCCGAGGATGGAGCGAGCGGCGGGTGAGATTCGCCGAGGGGTTTTGCCCGTTTCTCCGGGGAGGAGAGAGAGGCATTGCGGCTTTGCGCAAAGGCGCAATAATTCCCGGGGACAAATCCCGGTAACGATGGAGTTATTTCCTCGCTGGCCCGTACCGGAGGAGAGTTAAATCGGCTGAATTACCCGGGGTAAGCGGGAAGCTGGGACTGAGAGCTCCTTCCCCTCTGAAGTCCCTTTCCGGGTGGCACCGACGGCGAACAGCGGGGAAAGGGTTTTTGTCCCCATCGCAAGGCCAGAGCTGCTCGGCCGGGAAGGGCTGCAGGGAGGAGGACCCTTCTCTCTGCTGCTGCCCCCGGGGAAGAGCAGAGCACCTGGAAGCGGGGCAGCCTCGACGGGACGGTGAGGGGCCGGAGAGCTGCTCTCCGAACGTGGCAAACCCGCGCTGAGCTCCGGCACGGCCGGAACGGGCAGGCTGCGAGCATCGCGGCATCCTCGGCAGGCCCGTGGGCCGCTGGAGTAAGTCAGGGCGGGCCGGGGCCAGGCTGAGGTGCCCCTTCCCGTAAGGATGGGGTTTATGTCAACACAGAGCCGGAGCAGAAAACCACCCGCTCTCATCCTCGGCTACCAGATCCCCGCCGGGAAGTTTTCGGTGCGTTCCCCAGCATCTCCCGGCGGCCCGGGGCGGGGGGGCATCCCCTCCGCATGGGGTGTGGGAGCGAACCCCAGAAACGCAGCCGGGCTCGCAAAGGAGGGAGCCACCCCCAGCCCTCCCCGGGGGCGGGCGGACACCCCCAGGCTCGCTGCGGGGGCGGCCCCGGGCCCGGGGCGGTGCGGGGCGCACTGGGGGTCGCATCCTGCCCCGCTCCGCCCGGCCCCGCGCCCCACGACAGGGGGGAGGCTGCGGGCTCGTCCCCCCCGCCGGGAGCGGAGCCGGCGGGACTTATCCCGTCCCCCCGTGCCGGGAGGCGCCCAATCCCGGCCGGACCGGGGCTGCCCCGCCGGCCGTCACGTGGGCCGGCCCGCACCGGGGCCGCCGTAAAGAGCCGCAGCCGCCACCGCCGCCGCCACTTCCCCGCCGGGCGCAGCCAGGGACGCACCCACGGGAGACGGGGCGGCGACAGGGGGGACACCGGGGGAGGGCAGCTCCTCTCTGCCAGGAGGTCCTGCTGGTTTGTTTTGCCTCCTGCCTCCCCCGTGAACTTTATTGTACTTTTTTATTATTATTGTTATTTTCCTGGGATTTCCCTGGATGGTGTGAGCACAGCTCCATGCCCCCGCGGCCATGCCCGGCTCGGCTCCCGGCGCGCTGCCATGTGAGTACCTGTGCGGGAGGAGCGGGCCGGGGCGGGATGCTCTTGCGGGGTTGGGCGGCTAGAGCCCTTCGCCAGCACGGAGAGGCCTGCCCGAGGGTTATTGCGCTTTTTAGCGACAAAGCGGCAGCGTCAGTGGCTGGGGGACACGGGGGACACGGGGGATGCTCCCGACCCTGGACCGCTGCCCAGGTCCGCCGGGAGCCTGCGGCCACAGGGAACCCAGGGGCCACAGCCGGCCGTGTCCCCGCCAACAAGGCCTCGAGTTGCGCTCCAGGCCCTGGGTTCCGAAAAAGAAAAAAAAGGACGGGAAGGGAAATACTATTAGAAAAAAATTTAATTGTTGGAGTGTTTTTCCGGCCCTTCGGAGGTGCCCAGGCGGGCGGCGGGGCGGGGAAAGGTGCCGGAGGGGTCGCTGCCCGTTCCAAGGAGGTTAATTCTCCCCGCTGCTCAGAGGAAAATTTAAAGGGAAAAAAAAACCCCAAAAAAAACCCAAAAACAGAGGAAAAAAAATACAAATTTCAGCGCCTGCTTGAGGCAGACAAGAGGCATTTTCGGCGCGGGAGAGGCCGTCGGGTGCCCGGTGTGTGCGGGGTGTCAGCCGCTGCTCTCGGTTCTCCCCGCAGGTTCCAGTGAGTGAGCCCCTCGGCACTGCCGGGCCCTGAGCCGCCACGCCGCCGAGGACGGAACATGTATCAGGGTCTGGCCCTCACCCCCAACCATGGCCAGTCGGCTTATTCCCACGACTCCAGCAACTTCCTCCACTCGTCGGCCGGCTCGCCCGTCTACGTGCCCACCACCCGGGTGCCCTCCGTCCTCCAGACGCTGCCCTACCTGCAAGGCTGCGAGCCGCACCAGAGCCACCTCGGCAACCCCGCGGGCTGGGGGCAGAGCGGCGGCGAGCCCGCGGCTTTCAACGCCGGCAGCCCCCACCCGCCGTCGGGCTTCTCGTACTCGCACAGCCCGCCGGGCAGCAGCCCCTCGGGCCGCGACGGAGCCTACCAGGGTCCCCTGCTGCTGGGCGGCGGGGGCCGGGAGCAGTATGGCAACGCCTTGGTGCGCTCCGTTAACGGGTCCTACTCCAGCCCCTACCCCGCCTACGTGACCCCCGAGATACCGCCTTCCTGGACGGCCGGACACTTTGAGAGCAGCGTGCTGCACAGCCTGCAGACGAGGCAGGCGGCCTTGCCCGGCCGCAGGTCCACTTTCGGTAGGTCGCCGCCACCCTTCAGCGACGTCTCGGGGCGCCGGGTGGGAGCTATCCCCATCCCAAACCCTATCCCCATCCCAAACCTCATCCCCATCCCAAACCCCATCCCTGTCCCCCCGCCGTGTCGGTGGCCCGGCCCCGGGATGAGCTGTCCCGCTGGCATCCCCGACGGCAGGGGAGAGGATGATTTTATCCAGGGATGCGGTGATGGTTCGGGAATGGGGTAAGTGCGGCTGACCCTGGATAGAGAGGGGATAGGGAGGGGGGTGCGTGTGTGACAAGAAGGGCAAAGACCACGTTTCAAAGCAGAGCAATTCCCCCGGAGGACAGAGCAGCAGAGGCCGTTCAACCCCTTCCCTCCCCACCCCACCACCACCACCCCTGCGATATCTCCTTCCCACAATATCGACTTTGTGCCTGTGCTTCAATACTTACCCTTGTGTTTAAATTAGCGGGGCAGATTTATAGCTCCCTCCCTTTTAAGTAATTTATTGTGGTAAATTAGTTTATATTTGAACAGACTCTCGGGCTCCTCGTTCGCCTTCGCCCAAACAGGTCCGCAGCTGCACCGCTCTGCGGCCTTTGGGGAGACACCGAAAGGCGCTCAGGCGTTGAACAATAAACTTCAATTCCTTTGCATCCACGCCGAGAGTCCTTTTAAACCAAGCTCTGAGCAAATAAAGTTTCGGGCTTGATTTAACAGGGCTCTTCGTGCGCGGGGTTTATAACCCCGGGGGCACTTCACCAGCCTCCTCCGGCTGTGGTTTGCAAAGTCCTTTAAAAGCCACTTCAAGATCTCAGCCGCGTTATCATCTTTACTGTGGTGAACTGAATTATCTTATCTTCACCCCAAGAACAAAGTTAAAGCAGGGAAGCAGCCCCCTCCCCACCGGGCTGCCTCCCCGGCTCGGCTTTTCCTCCCACAGCGGAGATGCTGGGCAGAGGTTTCTTCCCGGGATTTTCTCTTTGTGAAAATCCGCTGCGTTGTGCGGGAAGGGATCGCCCTGCTGGGAGAGGTGATGCCTCAGAAATCTTTTCTGCACTTTGAATTCGGTGCTTTAGGATCCAGGATAGTGGCTGAAGTCCTCTCTGCCGTTTATTTTTGCTCTTGGGTAGTGTAAACTCTCTTCAAGTAGCCTAAACTATTCTCCTTTTTCTTTTTTTTCTTCTCTTCTTTTTTTTTTTTTAAATGAATTACTGCAATTTTGTTTTTACCTTTTCTCTTTACATTTTATTTCTCTTTTCCATTTCCCCCCTTTTAAAGTTTTGTTCTCTTTCCTTTTTCTTTCCGTTGCATCGTTAATCCGATCGAAGATTTAAAAAAAATAATAATAAAGCTGTTTTTCCCCGTAAGAACAGAACGGGAAGAATAAGTTATTTTTTAAAAGAGGGGGAAAAGCTGTAAGAGGAAAAAAACCAACTCTCCATTGAGGGGTGCCCCGGGTTTGCTCCGGACTGCCTGTTTGCCGCTGAGCCGTGCTCGGGGCAGGGACGAATCCCGGATGGTGCTTCTCGGCTCCTTCCCCGGAATTCTTTTTTCCGGGGACAGAAAAAGTGAGGAAGAGCCTGTCTAGGAGGAACTGGAGCCACTGGCGGCTGGTGATGCTCTCCTGGGGAGCCCGGGAGCCCCGCGGGTGTCAGCCCGGCATCGCTCCGCCGGCAGTCCCGAGCCTTCCCGGCCGGGCTGGGGGTGTTTCGGGATGGAAATCAGGAAAATCGCCCCATTTTGCCCCATCACCCATTTATTTTTGCACCCCGGGATAACATCACACTCTCCCGCTGATGGCCCTGAGCCTCCCCATCCCAGGAAGACCCCAGCCGCGTTCAGCCCTTTGGGGTCTTTCGGGGAAGGGATGGGGGAATATGATTTCTTTGAGCGAAATATTAAAATATTAAGATGTGGAGGGAATTAAGGGTTTTTGGTTCACACTCGGTAGGGCCGAGGTAAACCCCCTCCGGGCAGAGATTGCTCCTAGAATTGAGGCACAGAGGATTGCAGAGCCTCTCCCACAGGGTCTCCGGGGACATCCCGGTGCTCTGGGATTGCTCCTGACCCTCACACCGCTGGCGTTTCTTCCAGAGTACCTGGAGGAGTTCCCCGGGGACGGCCGGGAATGCGTGAACTGCGGAGCCATGTCCACCCCGCTCTGGAGGAAGGACGGCACCGGGCACTACCTGTGCAACGCCTGCGGGCTCTACCACAAAATGAACGGCATCAACCGGCCGCTCAAGCCGCAGAAGAGGCTGGTAAGAGAGGGAAAGCCCGCCGGGATCCCCTGCTCCACCCGGGGATGGCTGGAGGGCAGGGGAATGTGCTGTTGGGGTCTCTGTATTTGTGTTGGGGTCTGTTTGACTCCCAGAGATAAAATCCAGGACACCTTTGTTGAGGTGCAGAACCAGTTGGGATCAGGGGGAATGGGATGAAGTGAGAGGGGTTTCTTCCCTGGCAGTGGAGACAGGGACCAGCGGGGTCCTGGGGCTGCACGGAGGGTCTGCACCAGAATCGAGTGGGGACAATCAGCCCTGCCTGTGGTCAGCCCTGCGGGCTTCCCCCGGCTCTGTTCCTGCAATGGGTGCAATGCTTTGTAATCTATTCTAGTCTATTCTATTCTTATTATTAATTATTATTATAATTATCATTATTATTCTTGTTATTATTATTTCCAAGTTCTCCATGCAGACACACACGGTGCAGGCAGAGCAGTTGAACAGGAGGCAGGGCTGGTCCTGAGCTGGCCCAGCAGCTTTGGGGCTGTTCACAATGGGAGCAGGATGAGGCCCAGCTCCCCGCTGCCTTCACCCTCCTGCCTAAGGGGAAAACTTGGGGGTTTGGCAGTTCCCAGTTTCCCTGCTGGTTAAAGCATTAATTCCCTCTGTCAATGTGATATTGGGCTTCCTCCAATTGGGATCCCATGGTGAGAGAGGAAAGGCGCGTCCTTTTTTCTTTTTTTCTTTTTTTTGTGGAGTCGCTTTGGGATGTTTAAATTTGGTGGTAACAGTTTTGGTTTTCGAGCTTGTCATCAGACTCCATCATTACAAACAGGATGTTTGTTGGAGCCGTGCTGGGGAACAGCTGGGAGCTCCTTGGGCTTTCACTAGGGGTGAAAGTAATCCTGCAGTTATTTTTTTTTTTTTTGGATTGCAAAACAAATTATTAGCGATAACCCAACAGTGACAAATTTCTGTGTAAGAAAATCAGTAAGGAAAAGAGAAGAGGTTGAGACTGGGCAAGATGTTTTGTTCTGATTCCGTCCCCTGAAAATGTAGCTCTGGATTTGCAAAATGAGATGAGTAGTAGTTCCATGGAAAATCCCCCTGTTTTGTTCATCACATGAAAATCAAGGCATTTCTGTGAAATATTTAGCATTATCCAACAGGGTTTGCCTGTCTCTCCAAAATCCTTCTGTCTCCTTTAATGTGATGACACCAAATCTGATCCCCTGGTCGCTGCTGTGCCGCAAATCTCCGAGTTACGCTGCTGAATTTTTCAGAGCAAACACGATCCATGGATAGAGAGAGGTGCAAACCAGTTCAAATCCAACTGCATTTCAGACTGGCATCCAGATGTGTTGCTGGATTAATTTCTTGGGGGTTTTTGAGCAGTTTTTCCCAGAGGGAATTGGAGACATCTCGCTGCAATTCTGTATTTTATTTTGGCACATGGGAAAGGAGGCAGCCTCATCCACAGCACCCATCAGGCATTTTTCAAAAAACATTTCAACAAAGTTTTCTGATGGAAAATGCTTGTTTCCAGAATTAAGACTGTTTCCCAAGGATGAGCAAGTATAGTTGGGAATTACCAAAGTACTTCCAAATTTTTAAATTATTTTGGCAATAAATACAATAATGATAAAGCTCAAATGAAAGAGCTTATTCTTATCCAGGGGAAACATTTTGCTAGGGTTGAAATACGTGAGGAGATTTTGGTTTATGGGTTAGAAGAAAAGGCTGCAACTTTGGCTTTCCATCCTGACTTTGGAACAAGACATTTTGAAACCTTGGGTTTGAAATGTTGTGTTGCAACAAATCCTGTCCCTTTGGAAGGAGAGGGATCTACTGATGATGAACAAGAGGGTGCCAGGTGAGCTCTGGCAGCAGAGCTGTAAATGTCAGTGGCAGTCCACGGCTGTAGGAATGGTGAAATTGGCTTTCACAGTGCAGTGAAACACAGACACAGGAAGAAAAAATGGTTGCTTGTGCCCTTTACGTTACGACCTTTGTTCTGTACGTAGGCACTGCGCTGGGAGTTATTCTGACTTCTGTTTTCACAAAGCAAAGTCCCCCAGAAGAGAGCACAACATGGCCCAGATAACACTGAGGGAATCAGAATGATGTCCTGCAGGCTCAGCCTGCTCCTGCATGGGACAGGGAGAGCAGCAGCAGTGTAGTTTCCACTCCATTTTTTTGTTTCTTTTTAATTTTTTGAGATAAGGGCAACATCCTCTATGCAGCAAAGACAGCCATTCTGCTCCAGCCTGTGTCTGGATTCAAAGCACTGTGGCTTTCAGCACAAAGGGTTTGTGTTAGAGGAGGATGGAGGCAGCACTTTATTTTGGGCAGCACCTTTTCTAGTCCAAGTGTCTTGGTGTGTTTCACAAGATGATATCTTAGTCCCAGGCTGAAAAGCCAAATCACTTTTGAAACCAGGAGCAGCTGGTGGAGTTGCATGGCATGTGTAATTTCCCTCGTTTAGGAGGAGCTCTGCTTTGCACAAGGGGCAGATGCAGCAGAATTCTGAGCTGAAGGACTAATCTGAATTTTTCCAGCTTGGATCAGAGGATTTTTTTTCTACCTCTGCCTAGGAGGTATTTTTTCAGTCTGTCCTTTTTTACAGTTTGGAGTGCACAGTGGGTTTGGTGATGCTTTTGAGGAAGGTGGGGATGGGATTGGGACAGTCTAATAGGATCCTAGAGCCATCTTGTGATGTCTGCCTTGGTTTTTTGTCTGCCCTTCAGTACTTGCTGCTCCCTCATCCTCCAAGGTGCAGGTTTGCTGTAGTAACAAAGGCAAATCTCAAAGCTGCCTTTGGCTCTCAGCCTTGGATCTCCCCACTTTCAGGAGCTGAGCTCAAACATCTCAGCAAACTTCTTTTCTGTGAACCACAAGTCCCCTTGAATCTGCTGGAAATGGGGACAGAGAAGAACTGATTAAGTCTGGGGGTTCAGTGTCTTTTATTTTTTCCTGTAAAACCCGGTGTGTTTTTTTCCACCTTTGAAAAGGAAGTGAAGCAAAGTCTCTGACAGCTTGGTCTCCCTTGGAAGGACCTGCCCTGCTGGCTCTGAACCTTTTGGGCTCTCCAAGCAGCTCTCACACGCAGTTAATTCAATAGGCACCAACTCTCCATTCCTTGAGCTTATCAGCAGCACTTGGCTGTCAAGCCAGGTCCATGAAGAGTTTTTGTTTGAGTGTGTGGTGCATTTGTATAAATAAACACTGAGCACAATGTTGAAGTCAACAACTTCCTAGACAAGGTCAGAATGGTACAAAGGCAGCGGGGTGGAGGCAGGCAGAAATGCATTTTCTTTCAGGAGAATTGCTGGGAAACCAGCAATAATGTATTGTACCCTCGTCCTTCAGTGAGAAACTGTAGCCTTGACTGTCTCTTGCTAAGCTGGCAGGTTGTGGTGCAGGGCTAGGTTCTCATGGGGTTTCTGAGGTTTAAATTGTAATATCAGTGTTGGAGGATGGTTTCTGCTCTCCCTGGCTGTGTGAGGAGGAACCAACCTGCAGAGTGACATTTAGGATACATAGAAGGCATTTGTCATTGTCCCAGCAAGGAGCCTATGAGCAAGTTGTGATGCAGTGCTGGCAGGGTGGGCAGAGCTCTGGCAGAGCTGGCATTGCCCTTGGGCCACCAGAGCCACAGGTCTCATTGTCACCTCATCTGCAAGCTGCTGGCAAAAACAGGGAGAGTGTGTCCCTCCCTCACAGGAACCTGTGGTGGCCCAGAAAATTTGAGACTTTCCAAAGGGCTTTGCACTGGTCTTTCCCCATCTGCAGGCAAGGACAGATTGCAGCAGGCACAGATGTCCCAGGGCTGAGTGCCTCCAAATTCCCATCTTCACCCATAGCACGAGCTGGACCTCGGAATCCTTGCATCCATCAGGTGCTCAGCACCTTCCTCTGCTCCCATCAGAGCTGAGGTCCCTCCTGGCTTCAGGCAAGAGTGGCAAGAGTGGCACAGCCCTGGCAGCTGAAAGGCTCTAAGGGCACTCTGTAGGATCTTGCTGTGACACCATGTCCCATATCAGGGACAAGGATTGCTGTCTCATCCTCTGTGCCAGGCTTGTCAGCTCACACCTTAGTGTATTACTATTTTTGCCTGGTTATTTCCTGAAAGCTGAATAATTCCCAAAGCGATGCCATTATTTGCAAATAGTTGCTGAGACCTCTTTGCTGAGCAACGAGTGAATCGAACCTAGGGTATGTCACTTGTGCCTCTTGAAACTCAAAGCTGATCTTTATTTGACTGCTAACCTTGTAAAAACATTTCATTTTTATTCCTGCTCTTCCCACCTCATTTGTTATATTGCTCAGTCAGGATATCAAGCAATAATGGAAAAATAAACAAACAGGGAGTTCTTTATTGCCTGCATCACCTTTCGTCTGCCTTTGAGCAGATTCAAAGTGATTTTTCTGATAGCTGAAGAACTTAAGACACCTGAATATGGAGAGCCTGAGATATGACTTATGCCACAGGTATCTTACACTTAGTGAGGTCTTTTATTAAAATCGTTTCAATACCTGGTGCTAAGAGACTCTCAAATGAAATGCCTATTGAGCTGACAAGTGTGTATAAAGAGAGAGGTGAATTTTCTAGTGGCTTGGAGGGAGGTGGTCAGAAATGAGTTTGCTGCTTCTGCCAGAACATTTTCCTTCTCCATTTGAAATTATTAATGTTGCAGAGCCAGCAATCACTGCACTCACAAAATATGTAATTAATTAATTAATGTCTGCAGGGGTTTCTTCAGCCTGTAAGGGGACAGATTATCTGTGAGATGTAAAGAATAACCTCCCTGGTCTCACCATGGACCAGCTCAGTTTTGCTCTTCTCAGTTCAGCCAACTGATTCCAGTTGTCTTAAACCAGAGTTTAATTGGGATGTTGCTAACTTTGGTGGTAGTTCTGAGTGCAGGAAAACAGAAGAGTTCACTTACAGCATGAGTTTTCTTCATGCATTTAAAGCCCAGCTGGCATTTTCCATCTCTTTCTCCATCTGAGTGGATCTCCTGGAGGGAACTTCTCCATGCTCTGAGTCCTGATCACTTCCAGCAGATTTGCTGGAAATTCGTGAAATGAGTTGCAAGGATATTTTCCAGGTTTATCAATCCCAAGAAAAAAAACCCTAAAACAAAACAAAAAAAACCCAAACCAAACAAACACTTGCAAATTAGAGTGATCTCATTTGAATGTAATTTCTTTGATCTGAATTTGGCTCTCGCGTGTGTTTCACATTTTCCGGGAATATGGTGTACTTGGGGACCTCATTTTTGTATGAAACTTCCCAGTTCATCACTCCTGTGTGCACTCATGGGTTTGTTTGCTTGTCTTGAAGTCTTCATCGAGACGTGCTGGCCTTTGTTGCACTAACTGCCACACCACCAACACCACCCTGTGGAGGAGGAACGCCGAGGGAGAGCCTGTCTGCAACGCCTGCGGACTCTACATGAAACTCCACGGGGTGAGGAGCACTGGGAGGGACCCTGTGGGGTTTGGGATCACTGCCCAGCAGCTCTGGGAGATCAGCTCTGGAGGGATCAGACTGGACTGAAAGAGCTGTATCCCAGTGCTGTCTCCTTGAACAGTTCAAATTTCATGTTGGATGAGCCTTGGAGCAGCCTGGTCTAGTGGAAGATGTCCCTGGCCGTGACAGAGGAGCTGGAACTGATCTTTAAGGTCCCTTCCAACCCAAACCATCCTAGGATTCCATGAAAGGGAAGCTTACAAAGCTCCAGTAGCTGGAGGCTGAAGCTCCCCAAACCCAAACTGAGATAAGAAACTTATTTCTTCTCCATGTGTTAATTAAGAATGTGTGAAGGATGCTGAGGAGCCCACGTGGAGGCTGGCTGATAAGACTTCCCCACAGAGGATGGGAGCTGTTGGTGACATGTCCATCAGCCAAACAAGAGACTCCATCCCTCCATAAAGGCTTCTCCAAATTTCTGCCATAAAGGCTGAAGCCTCTTTACCCCATGCTCATTCCCTCTGAGCCCTGTAAACTCTCAGTCTGTCAGTGTAATTTAATAGAGCCCTGTCATAAAGGTCACTAATAAATCAGGAAAAGAAAAATAGGAAATAAAGGAAAAAGCAAAATTTGTGGGAAAGCCTTAGCTGTTAGCCTTATACATCTTCCAGCCAAGGCCTGATGCAGAGAAAAATAGCTCTTAGTGAAGGACAAGGACTTTAGGTGCTTTGCATGAGCTACAGCACATAAATAGGAGAGCAACACATGTAGGAAGGAGAAGAATAAAATACAATATTAATGATTCCAAACTTTATGAATGTCAAGGTACCACGACCTCTGGCCATGAAAAAGGAAAGCATCCAGACGAGGAAAAGGAAACCTAAAAACATTACCAAAGGCAAAGCCTCAACAGGTACAGTGCTGTTATGATCCATCCTGGGGGCTTGGAGCACAGCTCACCTCAACATATCTTCTGCAGTAAATTTTGATAATTAAAAAATAATGTGATTTTTTTTGTCGCTGATGATTGCTTTAGATCTAGGGTCTGTATTTCTGCATAGAACTCATGTGATAGGAGGGTGCTTGGTGGGAAATCTCAGTGCTGTCATATTGTTGTGAGGTTGCTCTGGGCTGTGGGCACCTGGCTTTGGTGCAAGAGTGCTCATGTTTGAGCAGGTTTGGGCTAAATTGAGTAATGGGGAAAAAACATCGTCAGATTTCAAAAGGGTTCCCTCCTCCTCCATCAGCTTCTTGACAGCCAAATACAAAGTGTTTTCTGACAGAGCTGTGATAGAAAGAGAACAGTAGAGTCATGCTGTGAGATGTCATGGTTGCCATTAAAATATAAATCTCTTTTAGAGCAGATTTGCACCTACATTTCTTCACTACCTTCTACCAATTGTCTTCCAGGATCCACAACTTCGGCCACTAACTCCCCTTCTTCCATTACCACCTCAGACAGCACGGTCACTTTAAAGTCAGAGCCCAGCACAACCTCACAGTACCCCGGACAAACCATCGTGTCAGTGTCCCAGGTAAGGAGCAGAGCGCACAGCCACCACCTGCTGGGCTGCAGGATCCACACACCTCCATGGCCTGGGGGGCTTTGGTGAGGTTAAGCAATTAGTTCATTGTGCTGCGGCCACCAGCCTGGTGGACTCCCTCAGGCTGAGGAAAGCAGGGAGCATGAGTCAAGATGCTGTGGATGAGAAAAGTCTCCAGCCTGTTGGTCTCCCATTAGATCTTTCATCCTGCAGTAGGGAACTGGACAGAGGTGGTGAATAGGATTCAGTGCAGAGCTGGGTTTAGTTCACACCTCCTGCCATGGAATCATGGGAGTCACAACCCTGCTGATTTGGTGAGATCTGCCCAGGGTGGAATGCTCTGTACCTCCCAAGAAAAGGCTCCTTGGGCATGTGTTATTTTCACTTTAAAGCCCTGAGGTGCTCAGTGACCTCAGAGCTGTGGTTCTATCAGAGGCCTCACTTCTGTCCCAAGCTTTCCTTGGGGCTGGTTGCTACTGCATCTTGATAGAGGAAAAAAGGCTCTAAATCAACCCACACACCCAAATTTTGTGGCCCAACGCTGTCTGTATGCTGAGTCTAAGCCCTCCCTTAGCTGGACATGTGTGCATGAAGGGGAAGTTCAGCCCCAACACCCAAGGGCCTGACACAGCACCAGTTATACAATATGGGGTGGGGTTTTTGTGTTTGAAACCAAAAATCTGGTTTGTGCTGTGCTCTGAAAAAGCATACACACACCTGCAGATCCATCCTAGTCGTTCCTATGTGCTATGCCAAGGGGCCAGTGACCTGCTGGCTAACACCAGCCCCTCTAATGCCCCTCTCCTCCCTCCTGGGGCAGGCACAGAGCCAGTCGGACGAGGCGCTGGCCGGCGGCCACGGCGAGTTCAAGTTCGAGCCTGAGGACTACACCTTCTCCCCCAGCAGCATGGCCCCACAGCCCGGGCTGAGCGTGCCCCTCCGGCAGGACTCCTGGTGCGCCCTGGCACTCGCCTAGGAACCCCCAGGCTCCAGCAGAAAGCCTCGGGACCAACGATTTGGGCTGTCCACGGGCAGGAGGACAATATGCCCCAGCGCCTCGGGACAGTGAGGTGTCCGGCCACAGCTGCAGGACAGGTTTCTCTTGGAGGATGACTGTGGAAAATGCCAGCTGGATGGGGAGGGGGTGATCCCATCATGGCACCAGGTCCCCAAAAACATCCTTCCCCAGAGCGACACAGGGCTGCCTCCCCAAGGCCGGAACCTCCGTTTGCCCAGGGAAAGCCTTCCTTCTCTGAGATGAAAGCAGCAAATAAATGCATCCCAGAATCTATGTTTATTCGCAGTGATTTCTCCCTCCTATGACTCCACTGTGTGCAATTTATTCCACTTTCCAATAAAAGACTGTAATAACATGGCACCAAATAACTTAATTTTATTAAAATGTAAGCTACGTGGCCTGCCTTATGTTTTATTGGCCACAACAGGAAGAAAAGAGAAAAAAAAATAAGCAATGGTTGTTTTAAACATTTACTGTTTTTTATTAAAGACGATCATCTCTATAGAGTGTTAGCTTCTGAAGCGTTTTGCATATCAACACTGAGCTGATGAGTCATACATGAAATAAACACGCTGCTCTTCCCTTTCCAGCTCCAAACAAAGAGGTTTTTATTATTATTTTAGGCAAACGACATGACAAAAATGGTCAAAACCACCCAATAATAAAAGAATACTAAAATGCTGTTTTTTTCTTTTGTATTTCCTGATTGGTGTTGATGTTGCCAAGTCTGAGCATTAGAAAATTAGAACTTAGTCCTCCAAAATTTTAGAGAAAGGCTTGAGGGACTGAAAAATAAGGGCCATGTTGGAGGTGTATTTGTTTGAATCCAGTTTTGGGGATGTTTTGAGTGGAGGATTTCCAGCTTTCAGCCATGCAGAGCAGATTGCTTTTTAATTATTTTAATGAAAGCCAAGTAGAAAACAATTTCTTGGAGCTGAGCTGTAGCAGAAGATTTTCAGTGATGCAAAACCCACATCACACTTCCAAAAGCTGGATACAGCATGTTTCTGCAGCATCTCAGCAATGGGAAATGGGGAGATATGCTCTGTAAGGGGTCCTGGAAGTCCCAAGGAACTTGGGGATGAGGAGAAGACCATACTGAAAAGGGGAGGTGGGTGGGAGATGATGAGGGAGCAAGGTCACGAAGGTCATGAAGTTACTTATGGCCTACTTTATTTGTTATTTCTAAATAAAATCCCCAGCCCCGCTGTACAGCTATTTATGGCCAGGAAACTGTCAAGTAATAGTTCCTTAATATAGAAGTTGACCTGTCCAGGGCTTCCTGGAGCAACTCTTCCTCTTGTCAGCAGAGATGGATCGCTTGATTTTTATTATAAACAACAGGCTAAAGAGGATCAGGGAGAGTGAATCTGACATCAAGTCACAAGTCAGCTGAGATGGAGGATGATGCTTCCCACCACACAACCCTTGCTGGAGGAAAGGAGATGCTCCAAGCACTGGGGAGCACTGGTCCCCTGCAGGGGCTGGAATGTGCAGGCATGGTGGGAATTCAAGCCAGCCTTTTACCAAAGCCCATGGATGAAAACTGTCGTTGGAGGACTATTTGTTGTGCCTCCAGAACTTCATCAGCAGCCTGCATGGTGCCAACCCCGGTGCCAGGGCAAAGGCTGTGGAGTGGCACCTCTCCAGAGCCAGGCCATTCACAGGCACACCGTGTTTGCAGGGCCAGGCTCTGACCATGGATCCACATCTCCAAGTTTGTTTTTCCACTCTCTGGCTGCCCAACATCCGCAGCAGAGCCAGGCACAGCCAGGCAACAGATAAACCAGCAGCACGGGGCTGGCTGGATAGACCATCCCCAAATCCAGCCCAAACTGTGCCTCTGGGAGTCAGGGAAATAAATGGGTGATGTGGCCCGAGCTCAGACGACCTGCTGGCGCCCGAGGTGACATTCCAAGGCACAGGCTGGCAGGAGGCAGAGAGCCCTGGGTAATGAGCAGTGCTCCCAGGCAGCTCCCCAAACTCCAAACTTTGCAGGCAGGGGAAAAAAAAGTCAGCACAAGTCATGGCAAGATGATTTCTATGGATGATGGCAGGGGGTCTTCGCTTTTTCATCTGCATGACCCCGAGGAGGAGAGTTATTTTAAAGGCAAACAAGGAGACCTAAACAATGCCAAGATGTTGACACCAGTGGCTCCAGAGGTTTTATTTATGGCCTGTTGGTAACCGTCGACCGGGCGTCAGGATGCTCCGGGGGCTGGTGACAGACGAAACGAGGCAGAGGGACAAGAAGTGAAACAACTGGGACATGTGTGATTTTTCCTTCCTGCTCGCTCCCTGCCCTCACTGGTGACATCATCCACAGTGCCGATTTTTAATTTCTTGGGGGCGTCTTCCAGGTTTTTTCTCCCATTCCCAAGGCAGGAGTCATCCCTGCAGACTTTTGGGGAAATTCCTTTTTTCCTGGTCCTTGCACCCACAGAAATGCCAGCATTCCTGTGTGGGTCCCAGGCTTGCAGACCCACATCCAGGGGGATCCATGCAATATTTGGCCATTCCCTCCCCAGCTGCCACTTTGAAGACCTTCCCTAGGGAATCCGTGTCCCTTTGTGCCCCTCATGACATAGCAAAGAGGAGCATTTTTCCCAATGTGTGTGTGCAAAACAATGGGAAAGTTTGGATCTTCCCAGCTCTTGCTGCATCCTCCATCCTGCTCCTACAGCCTCCTGGCACCTGGTGGCACAGCCCAGCTCAGCTCACACATTTGGAGGAGTTGGAATGGTTGAGGTGGCAGGAGTGGAGAAGATCAGACACAAAACTGAGGTCTGGGACAGCCAGACCCTGCAGCTGACCAGGATTTGGTTTCCCCCCACAGCAGGCACTGTCCCACCCCACCTGGCTCCAACCAGATCAGACCCTTCCAGACCTGCTCTGCCAACAGCAGCTCTGTCACCTTCAGAGATCAGCTTTTACTTCTCTTTCCAAATTTCCCCAGCCCCCTTGGTTCTCCCTCCCCTTCCAAGGCACAGGGTGTATTTGCTCTCCTGCAGGTCTGGTGGCTTGTGGACAACTATTCTGTTTACTGCTCTTGTACAGCTGCCTCAGAGCTATCAATTGCCTTTGTTCAAAGGTTGCCTGCCCAGATGATTTTACAACATGACTACAATGATTTGCTCCATTTTGCACTTTAAACTGATGCCACGGTGATTTCCACCAAGTCAGCGAGCGAGTAATGAAGCACTTGAGCCTATAAACACATGTTGTTCTTGTTTATGATCATATTAATAGCACAATAAAATCATTGCTCACCCAAGCAGTTGCCTTAAAAAAAAAAATTTGTTTCTTTTAGGCTTCTGCATGGAAAATGGAAAGTTGTGGTTTCATGTCTGCTGCACCCCCAAAGCCTCAGACTCTCTAATGGGGTGTCACTTTTATGCTGGAGTACAGAACCATCATTTTTCCTGTGTTGCACGCAGAAATGTTCAGCACAACTTGTGTGGCAGCTCAGTTGGCCGCCTGGGCTGTGCCTAAACTGCAAATACCACCCAGCTGGCAGAGGGGTTTGACTGTTCCTTGCACGAACCTTGGGGCCATAGAACCCCCAGGAGAAGCTGTGCACCAAGTCAGCTCTTTGGCAGTGATTTGTGCCAGCTGAGGAACGTGCTCACCATGGTTTTAAGGGATGTGGGCATCAAACTCCCTTTCCTTGGTCCTGTGGTTGAACAGTCTGTGAAGTATTGTGTGGATCTAAGAGGTTTTCCTGGAAAGAAGGTGAAGCCAGGTACAGCAGTGCTCTAGGGCTCTGTTTCTGGTTTTTAATGGCTCTGGAAGTTCCTAGTGATACGAAGAGGCAAATTCACTGCTTTTTCCCAGTCCCTGTCCATAGCCTTGCTATGATGGTTTGTTGGTTGTTTTCTTTTTGCCAAGCTGGTGTCATGTGCCAGCCAGGAAAACAGCCCACATTGCTTTCCAGGTCAATGTGCTGCAGTAATTAAATATCCAGGCTATTTGCTTGTGCAGCAGCTAAAGCAGAGCTGAATATTCAGTCTCACCATTGTATGCATGGAAGAAGGAAACAAACAGCACCAGTCCTTTCATCACATCAGGTGGTCCTTCTTGGAGAAAGCTTTGTGGCCAGGGGTTGGTAGGAGGTGGTGTCTCCAAGAATCTCTTCTGTTCAGTATCAAATTTACATAGAATAACCCACAAGACACTTAATGAGGAGCAATAACACCTTCTGCAAAGTGATTTTATTTCAAAGAAGTTCCTCCTCAAAGGGAAGCTTGTTGAGAGGCACATTCCAAAAAGGCTCTTGTTAAAGGGAGTTTATCGCCATCCAGTTGTCCCTCTGAAAAACCCCCAATCCCATGTCTCAGTAAAATTTCTACCCAATAGGACCACCACAGGTAACAGCAGCTGTTGAGAGGAGGGATGGGGAGGAGTATTGGACAGTTTTCGTGGTCAATCTTGGCAAAAAGCATCTTCACCTACAGTTTTCTAATGCCCTGGGACTGCTGGGGTTTGCCAGCCTTTGTCCTGTTGTTGTATGCTCTCCTTCACATCATTAGGAAATGCATTTATATTGGAATTTCAAGAACAGTTTTTTATAGTAAGCATTTCCACAGTAGTGTTAAATGTGGCCAACAGCAGACCTTGACCATTGTGCTGTTTGAAAATGTTGGAGGCTGAATTGCTTCCAGGGCCAATTTCTCAGCTGGTGCAAGGTAATACTGCTCAGTCACTCCTCCACAGAAACAATTAACCTCATTAAGAGGATGCTACTTCCATTTCCTGGTGACCTAGAAGAAAACAGGAGGAAGTAGGAAGATTTTATCATTCAGGTAGAAGATTCTGTCTCACAGGTTTGGGTGCAAAACTAATTGTTTCATGCCTGGGAAAGCTTTAGAAGCATTCATCTTGGGAATGAGTGCAAATAAGCACACATGAGGGAAAGGATGGATAGAAAAGAGTGAAGTAAGGTGCTTATGATTTTTTTTCTTCCAACTAAGCAAATGTCTCAAAGTAAACACTGTTGGAAATTTCCAGTCCTTGTTCCAGTCTCAGCTGTGCTCACATTTCCCTTCTCTAGGGAAACTGAGGCACTGACCCTTCTGGGGAGCACCTGAAAGGCTGTTGGGAGGACAGGAGAAGTGGGCACAGACAGGATGTGGAGCTGAGTCCTCCTGTCACTGCTCCTGCAGGTGTTGGTGTCATTCCTCCCATCTGCTCACTCCCTGCTTGTAATAAAGAAGAACAGCTCCAGCACGTGAAATCAATGGAAATGATGGGAATTTAGCCTGTGACACCTGGCTGGGGGATGCTTAAGGTACTTTTAGTGCTGTGGCCTCAGCCAGGGGGTGGGAAACACCGCTGGAGACCCAACCCCTCCTGTGTGAGCAGGACTAAGGCAGCACCAAGGTGGAATCTGCGTTAATCATTTACCCCTGGAGGCTGTAACAGACACTCCGTGTGTGTCCACAGGGATCTGCAGCAGGAATGTTCAACGGGGAAGCTGCTGCTGCTCAAAGGGCACCAGCAAGTGGCCTTTTGGGGAGGCACTTGGTTCAGATCCACCTTTGTTTGCTTTGTGGGAGCACGTTCCCATGCTGTGGGTGCTCTGCCACTGGCAAGGCCACCACTGCGTGGGGACTGCAGGGTGACTGCCACTCCTGAGCCCGACCTTGACACCTTTCCTCCCTGATTAATAATGCCACGGCTCCAAACAGGAGCAGGGAACTTACAGGGAAGGTGATAGATAATGGTGAGTCAGGAGTAATGGTGGTGTTTGAGCCTCACTATATGGGAATGGCTTTGGAAGCATTGTAAGCTGTTTTTTTCTGCTGTCCTAAAGCATTTTTAACATATTGTGTCATCATGGCTATAATATATATATTTTTTTATTTATAATATGTATTTCTATATATTATTATAATATATAATATATAGTATGTACTATACTATACCATAGTATATATAATAAAATATAATATATATTATATGATGATATATTATATAGTATACTATAATATATAGTATATAATAATATATATAGTATACAAGTATATAAATAATATATAATAAATAATATATAATGCACAATATATATTCTACTATATATAATCTATCATATATCTATTATTATTATTATTATTATATATTTCTTCTTACTAATATATATTTCTTATTAAATAGTGCATATATAATAATGAGGCATGCTGCCATCCCCTTCCTTCAGGAGGAAAAAGTGATAAATACAAGTTGTCATTCCTCCATCACTAAGTTCATCCCAGTCAACAGCAACCCTGGACTTACTGATAAAAACAGAGGGTAAAGGGACATCATTCCTGAATGTGTTTCTCTCCTGGTTCATTGCAGAGCTTGCTCCTAAATCCAGCTTTGCATCCACAGAAAAAGGTCTGTGAGCACAAGCCTGGTGTGCCAGTTTTGTCCTGTGCTTTACATTCAGGGTGTCTGTGGCTCACAGAGCAGTCCCAACACATGAAAAAGATCCCTCAAATTCTCTTGGAGGAGGCTGAAGACCCAGAAAAGCTGTTCCAGAAGCATCTCTCCCAGAAGAGAAGTTGGTCTCATCAGTATTCCTGCAGCAGGCTTTGCTGCATGCCCAGGAGTGATTGACAGTGGCTTGAGCTTTGCTTTTAAATCATGCAGCTTTGCTTCATATTAACACATGGTTTGGGAGGATTTAGCAATTTAAAATATTAATAATGGATGGCTCATTTCTGAGCAGCAAGTTTAATAACATTGCTCCTTCTCGGACAGGCTCTGCTCTGGGGTTATTGACTCTGACATTGCTGCTTGCCCTCACCTTCTGACAAAGATGCAGAGCTGTGTCCTCGTGTTCCTCCCTTCCCCTGCTGGCTGGGGTGCCCTGGGCACTCCAGTTTCAGGGGCAGTGATACCTTTGTGGTGTTAATGGCACCAAACCTGGGGAGAGAAGAGTCACATCTGCCCCACGACCTCAAAGTCACAGGGCTGGGAGAGCACTAGGACCCTGGGGTGCTCATGGGGAGATGCTGTGCCTGTTCTTGTCTCCTACCCCTGGAAATTTTAAACATGTCTAAACCAAAGTGCAAACAGGACAAGCACTGCTTTACACCATTTTGGGACACACTGGGGACATCCCAAGCTGCCTTGAGTTGTTGGCACTTTCCCCTCAGGAGCTCCAGCTTGCAGAAGGTCTCTGTGTTCACACAAAAAGGTTTTTTTAACTTTTTGAAGCTTATGGTTGCTCTGAAATGGAGATACCTCTTGTCTTTTCTTGGCTTGCCTTGCCTGTGTGGCTTGGTTTGTGCATGAGGCTTGGTACATAACCACAAAATCAGATATGTCTGGAGAAAGCTGAGCAAGGTCACCAGGGATGGAGCTCCTTTTGGTTTTGAAAGGCAGCCTGGATAAAAGGCAACCAAACCCAATTCCACTTGCAGGAGACAAAAGCCAAAAATAAAACCACAATGGCATCCACAATTTTTAAAATAGCTGCCTTCTACTCCTGTAATTAAATTTAGTTTTGCTTTTTCAAGGAAAAGCTGGCTAAGGATCAGTCCCTAATTCATAGGAAATTGGTTTGGATAGAATAGAAATCTACTTAGCTCTTAATCAGAAAACAAATCCAAACAAAACCAAAATCTGATCTGAGGTTTGTAAGCTTTTTTTAACTCAATATTTAAGTGCTTCTGCATTTCTCACTGAAACCCAAAACCAGGAGTAAAAAAAAAAAAAATTCAGGAAGAAATCGCTGTGATTTCTCAATCTTACTCAGAAGGACGAAATCTGGGGACTTCCTAGGAAGATTTCTTGGGAGACTGACATGCTTTTTGTTATCACTCAGCCTTTTATTGAGGTGCACAATTGGTCTGCAGAAAACACAAGGCAAAGGTTTAGGTAATTTTTCCCTCCTGAGTCAGGCTGCCCAAACGTGGTAATTCATTCAGCATTCTGTTAATTGCCAGCTTGGGTCCAGGCTTCAGTGTGGAGTGTATCCTTGGAGTGGAGGCTTATCTTGAGAGCTTCCTGAGTCTGCAGAATTGAATGAAAGTCTCACCAGGAAAAGTGGTTTGTTTTGCTTTTAGTTTGTTTTGTAAGAAAGCTGAGAATTTCCCTTCCCAGCCAAGGCTGACTTTGCCACAGGGAAGCTCATGAGTTTCAATGCTTTGGACTGTCAGGAACTCTGGACTCCAGAAGTGCTCAATTCCTTTTAAAAAATATAGCTGTGCATTTTCAGTTCTCCACTGAAATTATTAATTCAGTTCTGATTTAGAAAGGAGCTGTGAATATGCTGCCCTGTTGTCAGTTCCTTTCCTTCCCTTCCCAGGAGACATTTTTGGTCAAACAGAGGTAAAATGTTTAAACTCCATCAGACTTTCCAGCTTGGCTCCCCACTTTTAACCGTGTAGTCATTTGGGCACTTTCTGGTGTCATCTTCATGTGGAAGTCATCTGTCACATCCACACTTTGTCAGTGATTGGAGCTGGGATGCCATGAGACAAAGTGACCTGGGAAAGGTCCAGCAGGAGGTCAGGGGCAGAAATGGCCCTGGTTTCTCAGCACTGGATTTTGTCATGGAATTGAGGTAAAACCAATCCATATAATAAAGTTTGGATAGTGATTGAGAACTGAAACCACTGCTGGGGAACAGTGGGTTAGTTCTGCTGAAGGACCTGAATCTACAAACCCATCCTAGAGCAGAACTGAGCTGCTGTTGAGGAGTCCTGGCCACTCCTGCCAACACCCAGCTGTGGTTCCCCAAAGGATGGCAAAGTCTTCCTAAAAAAAGGTCATTTCAGGCTGAAAAACAGCAAAGTTTCTCCATTTCACACTAAAAAGGGATTTTGTTTGGTTGGGGGGAATAGACTAAATTTGGAAAACACTTAACCAAGTTGCCTTAACTTCACAACAGCTTTTATTAGATTGCACTTGTCCAATGAGATTAATGGACGTTTTCCTTTGAAACTCTGGGAGTCTTTCCTAGACACTGGGAATAAGTAGGTTCCTTCAAATGTTCTGCTTCCTACAGGATTTACTGGTGAAAGATTTAATACAATTCAGCACAAACATTTTAACCTTTCCATCTAAAATGCTGAATTCAACCGTTTCCTGAATGTGTATAATTTAAAGGCTCGTGTTTTCCTGTGTCATGCTCTCTGAAGCATTTCATGTCGCCTTGCTCCTATTGACTCTTTTAAGAAAACACTGCAGGAGTATACAGTCACTTCCAGATAACTCAGATTGTTTACTTTATGAATGAAGGAGGAAATTGAATACTCAAATAAAGTTATGCGTCTAAGTGCCAGGAGCTAACTGCCCTCTTAAATTTGCTTGTCGTCTTGAAAGAGTCTTTAAATACAATTTATGACGTAAAGAGCCTTTCTGTAGTGCTGAGAAGGATCTCCTCTGTCTCTGCTATAAATGGATGCTCTCAGCAGCTGCTGGAGTCTGGGCCAGGGACAAATTTTGGGTTTTCAGGAGCTCTTGTGCATCCCACTGATCTGTGTGGGGTGCAAATGAGCTGCCTGGGCTGCTGTTTTGCTGGAATTATCTGGTACAGACAGTGGGTAATAAAGGAAAAGGAGGGTTTCTAGCATCATCTAAGCACTGTCACACTAAACTTGAATATCAGGTTTAGATCTCACAACTGGAGTGTGGCTGCCCGTGAGAACAGTGCCATTTGTTGTCCTGTTCCTCCTGCACTTGGTTTGGAATAACTTCAGTCTAGTTTGTATTTTGGGGTATAACTCAGACCATTCCCGAGTTATCCTTGTCTCCATGATGTGTTAGCACCCGAGGTAATTTGTTTTTTACTTAAAATAGCTGGCAAACCTGATTGAATTTGCATTGAATTAAAAAATAAAGCAATTCCCCAGGGAATTAACCTTGCAGACTCCCCCAGCCTGTTTCTCCACCCCTTTCCTTCAAGAGAATTTCTCTCAGGATCTCATTCCACTGCACTAATGAATAGCTACAGTAATGGGAATATGATTGACATGTTAAATGTCCTTCCTTGAGCCAGAGTGATTAGAGGAAGACAAATATGAACAGGCACATACAGCCAGTTTGGCTCTGACAGCTACAGGCAGAGTTTTGGGGGAGGCTTGGGGGATGCCAGGGTGCCAGCAGGATTTAAGTGCAACCCTCCTAGTAGAGATTTAATGTTCCTCAGCCATCATTTGGCACAGGGCTTTTCCAGGTTCACATCCAAGTACAATGCTTTGCCATATATATCCCTTTACTTACAAAAAGAGGAAAGGTTCAGAGTCCCTTTGGGTCCTGTTGGCTGGGATTTGATCGCAGGATGAGGGAACAAGGTGAACTTTCATGGATCCCAGTAGGATATGGGAGTTTGCTGGCCTTCAGCTCTGTTCTCAGCAAAGCCATGGCATGGCCAGAGAAGAGAGTGACCATGGAAAGCTGCCTCCTGATGCCCAACATCCTTATCCAGAAGCAGGACCAGGGGCCAAACTCTGCCTCACACAATAACCTTTGAGCCAAGGACTGCCATCACCTGCACTGTGGGCACAGAGTGCAGAGATTATCCTCCAGTGGATTATTCAGGGACCAAAGAGGTGAGGTCCTTGAAACCTGGAATGGTTGAGAAATTGTAAGATAAAGAGCAGGAGCCCAAATGGGACTGTAGACTCCAGGGTGAGGGAGAGGGCCAGGTCTGGAGGGTGGATTGATGGAGAGAGGCACTGATTTGCATCCAACCTCCCCTCTGCATCTCCCCAGTACCGAGCTCTCCACATTTCACATGGTCCTTCCTGATGTAAGTTTGGCAAGCTTTTGGGGCATGAAGGAGATCTGGAGAGATCTGCTTATTCCCATGGCTGGTCCTTCTTGCAGAGCACTTTGCACAGGGACAGTGACTGGGGAGGAAGTGTCCTAGACCTTCTCTGCCCTCCCAAAATCACAAATCTCCTGTCTGAGGGAGGTGCTGGGTGCTTAAGGCAGGTGAGGGCAGACCTGGGAAGCAGGCAGAGGTCACCCCCAAGGTCCCACCTCTCCCCCAGCAGGGGCTGCTCCACCAGCAGGACCTCTATCACACACTAATATTGGATTATGATCGTGAGACTCCACAATGTCACACCGATAAGGGCGAGGGTTTTCCCCTCTGTTTCATTTTAACACCGAGGTATGTCAAGTGAAGGGAATATTTTCCCTTCTGCATCAGACTCCAACTTTGTCAGTCACGGGAGAGAGGGTGCAAATGTCAGGGAGACATTTGTCTGGCAAGGAGAGCAGTTGTGGGGTGCAGGGTGCTTCAGAGGCTGTGGGGAGGGGAAGGGGCTGGGAACAGGATACTGAGGATCAAGATATGGTAAGGATAAGTCTGATTTTCATGAGTCATGCTGGCAGAGGTCTGTGTTTCAGAGGTTGCTGCAATGTTACAAAGACAGTTAAATCATGAATATTTACCCATTTTCCCAAGCTTATACGGTTTCTGGAGTAGGCTACAAGCCACTTTCACTCTTCTCAGGTTCTTCTGAAGCAAGCAGGAGCTTTGTGAGGGTCTCTCACATCTCCATTTACACTGTCCATCAGTGGCTTCAAAAATTGCTTCAAAGGCAGAGAGAGACCAAGAGCTGATGTTGGAAACAGCTTACTTCACAGACTGAGTGAGAAAGCACTTTTTGCAATCCTAGATAAAAATTTTCGTCAGAAAGTGGTGATGCAAGAGAAATACCCCAGGGACTGAAAAACTTAATGCTGCATCACTTGAACACAGCCTGCTTGCACAGCACACTCCCAAACCAGGGGGTTTGAGGAAAGAGAGGTGGGACTCATTTGAATAAGAAAAATACAGTGGCAAAAAGCAAATATATATTTGTAAACTCCACTGTCTGGGGCTGATTCCCACACAGGCAGTGCAATCACCTCCTCTCTCCCTCCAAACCCAAGGGTCCCTGGGGGGAGAAGATAAAATGGTGCTTGAGGAAGTGCACCAGCTTCCCTTGGGCTGAGCTCTAATTAATGAATTAAAATGCAGAAATGCATCACAGCTTGTGCTCCCTGGTCACTTCCTACGGAACAACCCCTGCAGAACCTCTGCCAGCTCCATGAGCATCCAAGTCACTACGTGCACCAAAATGTCAGAGGGGACAATAGCAACTAAAAATAGGCAAAGACAGGAATTTGCCTATAATATTTTTAACCTTGGAGGATGGCAAAGTTATATATAGCTAATACAGAAAAATGGGTTTTGTTGCATAAACGAGGAAAACAAAGAGTGTGTGTGTTTAGCTGGGTAACTGGTTTACTGTTGGTTTAATTTCAAACCTAAAAACACTTTTTTGGCACTGTACCTGTGTGCACTTCTCCCGGGGCTGGGGAGAAGGATGGACCACATCATAGAGGCACTGAGTGTTAGAGGTGGTTTTTACCCCCTTCTCCTGTTTGCTGTTTAGCCCAGTAGGGGACAGGGGTGGAGGGCAGGGCTCGGATTGCAGGGACAGTTTGGAAATGAGCCCCTGCAGTTGCCACTGCCTGGTCTCTGGGCAGGAGACCAACATGTAAGGTGGCTCCTGACATCATCTATAGCTCTCCAGATCGTGCTGGAAACCTGCCAGCCATGCTGCTCCTTGGAGGGACAAGGAGACAGGAGCAAGCCAAGGCTGCTGCTCCCTCTGCTGACTCTGGCTGTGGGCAGAGGTGAGACCCAGCAGTGCCCAACTCACCACGAGCATCGCCTGCTGCCAGAAGAGCTGCTTGGGAAATACTAAAAAGGGCAGCTTTGCCTTGCAGCAGAAAGAGATGAATAAACAGGAAATAAGGGGTTGAGCAACTGTTCTTTTTTTTATATATGTCTATGACAAACTATGACTTTTAGCAAAGAATGTCTTGATGATAAAGCATTCAGGGTCCAGCACTGAATCAAAGAAAACTTTGCCATTGGATTTAATGGGAACATGTTCAAGCCTGTAATCTGCAACTAGAACTCTTTGCTTTTTTTTCCCTGCAGATCCCTTTAATCCTTTAGCAACCATGTGTATTTTCCAAAGCGGTTTTCTGTATGTCCCGGGGGAATAAAATCACAGTGGGAAAGAAGTGCTGCTCACAACCTGTGAGCAACTCCAATCTGCCTCCCACTCTGCTGGTAACACCCTGTGGATATTTGCCTCTCAGAGATTAGAGGAACAAAGCAAGAAGAGAGCAGAGTTCCATTATGGTGGAGCATATAATATTGTGATTATTACTCATGCCCTCCGTCCAATTAATCATTTTGTGTGTTATTTGAAGGCAAACAGGGCCTTTGGTTCATTATCG
This sequence comes from Lichenostomus cassidix, assembly GCF_008360975.1. Taxonomy (NCBI): domain Eukaryota; kingdom Metazoa; phylum Chordata; class Aves; order Passeriformes; family Meliphagidae; genus Lichenostomus; species Lichenostomus cassidix. The sequence goes on along the minus strand of NC_139500.1, from coordinate 4,924,961 downwards.
CTTATACATACACAGAACTGGAGTCACTTCAGTGCTGTCAGACTTGGTTAATCCCTGCCTGGGTTTTGTACATGTCTGGGTATCTGAATCATGTACATGGCAAATGATCTACTAATATGTTTGCTCCACCAGTTTGTTCATATGGAGCCAAATGTATGAAAACATTCAAACTCCGGAAAGTGCAGATATGGTCCTAATGGATTTGACAAAGGCACCTAATGTTAAAGGTTATGAAAAAAGGGTTGCTGATGAAACGCTTTTTTTTTGCTTTCTTTCCTTTTCAAGTATTTTGTTTGTGTTTCTTTTATTATTTATATTTTATCTTGCTCAGTGTTTTAAACTGGGAGGCAAGAAAGGGGATCAAGGAAACCTTGAATGCTATGAAAACAGACTTAGGGGATGAAACCATCAATTTAACCTGAAGTAGAGGAAGAGGGTAATTGCTGAAGATGGGTGTTTTGTGGTACCTAGTACAGGAGACAGCCAGCTACCAGAGTTCCTGGGATGCTGCAGTGGTGGAATAAAGCACAATGGCCACTGGATAATTCAGGTGTAATTATCCTGCCTGCCCACCCCATTGAGGCAGTTGCCTCCATCCTGCCTCATTACATGGCAGCACTGAAAATCTGGGCCATGAATTTTAAAATTTAAAGAAGCTCTTCATCCTTTTTCTCACTGCTCATCTGTACTAGAACAGAGCCTGCTTTGAGGCTCTGCACTTGGAGCACTTCACGTTAAGACTGTAACATTTTGATTACAAGTGATATAAAATGCAGTTCACTTTATTTCCTAATTAATGACAGTACATAAGGCAACAGTAAACTCAATTGCTTCCAACAGCTTTTTATATTCACTGGGAGGCATTTACAGAAATATGACTCGTGTACCCAGCAAAATCTTCCCTTGACCAGATGTAGAAGGAAAGCAGTTTTATTGGCTCCACGATAATATCACTAAAGAGGAAACAAGCTATAAAAATAATAAAAAAAACCACAAGCCGCGCTGAATTTGAGAGTTGCTAAACTGGAAGATACAGAAACAAATACAGAGAAGATAATAAGGCCTTTTACTGATAGTGCTGTCCTGTGTAAATAACACAGACACTGAGCAAGTCCCTCTGCAGTGAGACTCATTAGGAACACGTACATCAGCCCAGAGCAATTACTTTGATGGTTCCCCAGCTGCTTTTCACAATAAATGTCCTCAGACCCACCAAGGTTGGAGTCATTCAGCTCGCTGCACGTCCTTGCAGATCCACAGCCATACTGCAAACTGGGAAATGCCAAGAATTTCCCACTCAGGATCTTGGGCTCGTTGCTTTATAGACCAGATTTCAGAAGTGCTGATCCAGGAGAGCTGATTAAACAAGGCTGTTCAAACAGACAGAGAATGAAGCACTCATTTCCATAAGGAATGAGTATGACCAAGGATTATATTGATCCTTGGCTGTCCAGCTCTTAGATCTGGTCTTGGGTTTGAATCTGGGGGGTGAGATGCTCCTGAACCACAGTGAAATCCATGCAGACCTTGTCTCCCTGAACATCAAACCTGTTCACAAATGAGTCTAATTAACACTTTTTTGCTTGAAATTAGAGATGATGGAGTTCAGCACACATTGGCGCTCCAAGAACTCAGCAGTGGGTTTTCAGAGATGGGACTTGCCTTGCAGAGGTACAGCACAAGTACCCACACTGCAAACCATCTGTCTCCCAGGGGAGCTGCAAGAAGTCTAGAGAACTGTTTGGCTGAAAGCCAGGAATGAAAGCAAAATTTCCTGCAGTAAAATTTCTTTTTTTTCCCTTGGTTTTAAATATTTTGCCTTGGGAAGGCCCAATGAACAGGCAAAAAAAAGGAACATGGGAGACTACAGCCTTTGGCGGCATGATAGAAGTGTAAGAACAAACATAATCTGAAAGCCAGTCAGAGTGAAATGCATAGATTGAGGACACTTCTGTCCTTGTGTTTGGTAGTTTGAAGGTAGAAGGTGAGTAAATGATACCCAGCAAGCAGAAGCACCAAAGCTGACTCTGAGGGATAAAACTTCATGGTTGCATGGGAAAAGGTGAGCAGTGGGAGTCAATAATGAGCAAGACATTAAATAAATTTGTGTATCACTGTTTGTAAGTGACAATAAGCACTTTCTCTCCTCTTGCTGTCTCAGGTTTTTTTCTTTTCTATACAAGTTTTACAGAGGGATGGGACAAAGCCAGCCCAAAGCCTTTCTCTAGCAGGAGTGTAGTAGCTGAATGTCCAGCTTCTGGAGAAAACTCTGTCATGACCATCCTGCTGTGACAATGGAAAGAAGGACATGGCCTTCAGCAAGGCAGGAAAATGGGAACTGGAAAGCATAAAAATATATATGGAGAAAATTGAATGGAAAGCAGAGAGACATCTAGGATTTCCTGAGATCCCCTTCCCTTGTGAGGGTGCAATCCTCACGAGTGAATCAGAACAGGTATTTGCTCCAAAGAGTTAATCTTTATTAACAGCCCCAGAATGCCCTTCAGCTGGTGCACAGCCTGGTTCAAAGGTTTTCCAGAAAAACAACACACCATAAACCAAAGGGCAACGCTAATTGGAAGCAGTGTAATTCTGAAAACAGCAATACCTTTTTGTGGGTTAATAACCGGAAATTAAATTTCACGTATGCTAGCAAAGCCCATCATAAAGCACCAGGTGAATGAGGGGGACAGGCAATAAGGGCAAGGGTTTGGAGCACACACAGTCACCATCCAGCAGCAACCCCTATTCCTTGGCCACAGCCAATATTCCCAAAGGATTCATCCTCAGCCTTGAACCCCTGTTTGAAGGAAATGGTTGGCACAATGTGTTGCCGCTTTGGAATAAAGGTGGTGGAATAGTGAGGGACATGAATCCAGCTGTCCCCAGAAGCAGGGTTGCTCTGCTCATGCCCATGTGGAGTCAGGGCAGAAGCAAAGGGTTGCTGTGACTTGTCTCTCCAGTTTGATGTTGCTCAGGCTACTGGTGCTGTGAATGACCTCGCCACCTGCACTGCATACACAAATGAAAGGCTTGTCTGAGCAATTAATGGGGTTTCAATGTTAAAATGTCATGCAATGGAGAGCAGGTACAGGCGCAGGCTGGGATTGGGTTTGCTGCTGATGGCATTGCCTGAAATGGAAACTCAGCTAATATTTGGACTGCAGGGTGTGTGTCTCTTATAAGGAAATGGCTTAATCTGGAAAAGGAGGCAGAAACACAAGGTCAGATCCTCTCTCCTCTGCCCTCATTTCCTCTTCTGGCTGCACTGGCTGCCCTGAAACTGCAGAGTCAAGAGACTGATGTCTCCAAGACCAGGCTGCCTCTCTCCAGAGATTCCTGCAGTGCAAGCCACCACCCCAAGCCAGGGTTGTGAGGCATGGGTGCTGGGCAGGGATTCCAGATCACCTTGAGTTCAGTGACATCTTGCTGATAGCACAGCCCTGAGGAGATGGATCCCATCCAGAAATTGTCCTGGCCCTGCCCCACATAATAAAGTCATCTGCTGGTCAAGCCAGGCTGATCACATTTAGCAGGACATACCCATGGATAATCTTCATTCCTGGGAGCTCATTTGAGAATAAGAGCTCTCCAAGCGTTCCATGGGCTGCAGAAAGGATGGTGACAACCCAGTGTCCCTGAGGAGGGACAGTGTCCCTGTCCCCTGAGGAGGGACAGCTCTTTACAGCTGTGAACCACAAGCTCTGCTCACCACAAGCTGCTGCTGCTCAGGGTCTATTTTACTTTTCCCTGTCGCTGTGTTGGAGAGGCTTTTTGTCTGAAGGCCTCTCTCCCACTGAACCCATCCATCACCAGCACTGACAGAGGTTCCTGCTGCCTGAAATGGCCAGGAAGACTCAGTGGAGCCAGAACCTCAGGGGTCAAGTCCAGGTTGTCATGTCTGAGTGAACCCTGTTCCGGACACACGTGGCCCAACGTCATGTTTGGAAGGCAGTGGAGGACCAAGAGGGAGGAGAAGGAAGGATAGGATGTAATCTTTCATCCTGAGAGCAAGCATGTGGGATGGGAATATTTCATTTTGCTGCTGCTGGTGATCTGGCCCTGAGGGGTGGAGGAAAGGGTTCTCCAGCCCAGCCCAGGCAGGGAGCAGCCTCCCTGACACCACCCTCCTGCTCGCTTTTTTTGGCTGCAGGAAAAACACAAAGGCAGGGAACATTGGGGACATCAAGCTGAACACAGTGATGCTTCTTGTGTAAGCAAAGAGGAGAAGGTCTAAAGGCACAAATGTGCCATGCTTGGGATCCAGAGCCCACGTGTGAGCAGAGGAGGAAGGCTGTAGGCATGGCATTGAAGTGATGGACACAAAATGAGCTCAGGGCACCCCAATGCAGCTGCCTCCCAGCTGGCCTGATGGCTGCACTGGGTTTCATTTCTCTCCAGGGCACCACAACCACAGTCCTCTTTGCCCTTACCAGTAACTCCAGCAGCAGCAGCAACTCAATAATACCTGCAGCTGGTTTTACCCAGAGCTGTTGCCCAAATGTCCCTGCAACACCTCCCTCAGTATTCCTGGTGCCAGTGCTCAGCTGCTCCAGGCTGGGAGCCCTCACTGCCCTGCCAGTGTGACCCACAAAATGTCACATGGGGACAGGGACATGCCCCAGTCCACCTCAGCACCCCAATTTATATCAGACAGACCCCAGAAAGTGACCCTTGTTCCACACAGTGGGATGATGGTCCCAGAGATGGACACCCACTGAGCTTCCCAGGTCATGATCCACTCCCAAATTGCACTTGATTTGTTCCCATACCCCTGGAAGGATGCCCTGCTCCCCACAGAGCTGCCCCAGCCCTGCACAGAGGGGTGAGCACAGAGTCTCATTCACATTGTTTCAACACATTTGCTTAATTAGTTTATCAAGAAATGTGTTTGGCCTCGTCTGAGGGAAATGCTGTCTGTCGTTCCCAGGCATCCTGCAGGGCCCTGGGGAGCTGACAGACCCTGACTCCTTCCTATCTCTCCTTAACTCCATTTGCCAGGCCTATTTCCCTTTTTTTTTTTTTTTATGTAGCACTCCCTCACCATTTTGGGATTAAAGTAATAGATAACAAAATTATGTCTAAAAGAAGACCACAACAGGTAGAGGAACAATGTGAGTAGGGAGTGGGAAGATTACTTGGAAAAATGTTATATCGATGAAAGTGTAGGAACTTGAAATTATTTTTCACTCCAGCTAAATTCTCCATAGATTGGAGTCACTTCATGCAAGTGGCAATGAATGAAAAATTAATAATTATGCACAAAACATTAATTCTGTGCTTCCCCACGTGGAGCAGAGGATGTCCCATCAGTGTTGTGTGGCCCAAATGAGAGCTGGGCACAGGAGCAGGGTGTCCCCCAGGCCAGGGGACACCAAGGGAGGTCATTTGGGTGTTGGTGGGATGGGGAGATGAAGGCACTGCTGGTCCCAGGTGGCCTCAGGTAAGCAGCAACCACCTTCAATAATGCAGCATTTACCCCTGAGAGCACTTGCTGCTCCCCTGGTGTGCAGCACTTGAGGCTCAGAGTCCAAGCAAGCCCAGGACAGGGGAGAGAGTGAGAACCACAGACCTGAGGCTCCTGCAGTGTGTTAAATTGTCTGTTGTCTCAGGAATGCAGCTTCAGGGTCTGAAGTAACCTTGGCTTTTCCAGATGTGCTTCATTTTCTGTTGGAGAAGCTTGAAATCTTCTCCCTCACCTGGGGTGATGGAGTCTGAGATTTCCCTGTTCCCAAACTGCTGATGGCATGCCACTTCCAGGGTTTCTGGGCTCAGCTTTGGCAGGACAGGCCCAGGAAAACCCACCTGTTGAGCTGCACATGTGGCTATTTATCTGTACCTGAGATTACTGGGGTGATGCAGGCAATCCTGGCTGCTTTACGAGCTAAAAAGCAGCTTTGTTGTGATAACAGCTGAGCACTTTTAAGTGATTATTCTTATTCTAATCCTTCCCGTGGCTCCTGCTGGCAGTTTTGGATGTATCTCATGTTGTTTCCTGTGGCTTTATAACCATCTTCTATCAAATTAAATTAATAATGTGGGAGTTTTTTCATGTGTAGAACACAATCCTAGGGCTCTCACTGGTTCTGCTGTCACAGCTGTGGCAAGCTGAGTGTCTGTGTGACACTGAGGAAGTCAGCTCTGGTGGGTAGGAACTGCAGCTGAAATTCTGGTCTGTGGCAGCCACTTAATTGCAGGTTGGTGAAGCCCTGTGGTGTCTTAACTGAGGTTGCATGGGCTTAATGCCTTTTTCCCAGCTTCCTTCATGTCTCAGAGCCAGTGAGTTGCTGTCAGCCCAGTGACACTTACACAGCAGCCAGCTCATTACCTGGCATTGCCACCACCAGAGAAACACTGCTGCTCTGGGCAGGGCTGGGGCAACAGGAGTCTGAGGAGGGGGAGTTGAAAAACGAGTTCTTGACTTGGTGGGCTTGGTACAGACATGTCAAATCTGAAATGATGGGATTTGATTTATGCAAGGTGCAGAAAAAAAGCAATACTGTGGGTTTTAACTCCTGGTAGTCATCCTTCTCTGTTGAACTAAACCAAAATAGTTCTAGATGGGGAGAAAGGAAATTTATTCAGTTCAGTGCTTGGAAGAGGAACACAGGAGGGTTTTCAGACTAGTTTTCTGTTCCCGGACAAGCTGGCAGCCCAATGCCAATGCTAAATCTCTACCCACCAGTAGTGGGGTGAAAACATCTTTAACATAGAAAAACATCTTTAACTGCTTCTGTTAGAGTCCTAATTGCACTGCTGGGAGCTCTGTGTGATAACTCCATGTGCAATGGCAGCTCTGTTGCCTTTGTCCAGTCAATCCTCCTCATACTGAATCCAGAGCATCATGGCTGTTCATCAGAGAGGTACAGCTGTGGTGTCCCCTCTGTCCTGAGCCAGACAAGAGACAGAGTAACTCATCCCTCTGGACAGTGGTGTCTTTCTCTTTGCTTCAGAGGGATGTAATTCCCCTTGTCCTGGCTGGGATTGAGAGGAGCTGCAGGCTCTGTTATCACGGTGTGGGATGGAGCCAGGGCAGGCAGTGTTGGCTGATCTTTGCCAGCTCCCCAGCTGGCACTGCCAAGGCATTCAGGGCTTCTCTCCAAATGCTTCCACCACAGAAAAACACGACTTCTGCTGCCAAAGGGACAGGAATGCCACTCAGCTCGGGGACAGCAGGCCATTGCAGAGTGACAGCCACTTCAGCAGTCAGTCCAGCAACGCTCGGGGAAAACAAAAGGTGTCTCCGTGCCAGAAGGACTATCTCCACTCCCCGTGGAACACATCAGATGTCTGGCAGTTTCTGGGAGCCTTCCTCAATAAAAACATGAGGGAATGGGAGTGATGAGTTGCACAGCAGTGTCCTCTGAAGTTCAAGGCATGTTGGCTAAATATATGTCACATTCCTATAGCTCCTGCTAGGATAAAGGTTGTACAAGCCACATCCAAAGTCTGTTTTCCTTCTCCATCAAAAGCCCCTCTAGATCCAAAGCTATCTGAGCCACTAACACCCTGGATTTCTTCTGGCTTGACTTTTTTTTTATTTTTTTTTTTAGCAAATGAGGAAAGGTGGATGCTTGCTTCTCAGGCAAATGTAACACCATTTCTTTGACCTCTTTCTGTGTACTTCTTTCCCTATCACAATATCCCTGAAACACCAGGGCATAAGACAAGGGAATCTTGTGTCCATTTTGGCAGTACAAATCTTGTGTGTTCCTTGTCCAAAATTGCAGAACAAGCATATGGGGGTGGAGATGGAGAGGCACTGAAGAAACACTAGTTCTCAGTCACAAGTCTTCAGAAAAAAAAAAAAAGTTATCAGCTGGAGCAAGCTGGCACTTTCACTGTCCAAAAAAGAGATGGAAAGTAACAAAGCATCACTAAAATTTCCTGCAGATCTCAGACCAACATGTAGCTCTCTGAGTAGATAAACAGCTCTGAATAGAGCTCCCCTTTATGTAGAGAGGCTCAGTTCTCACTAGAAAGAGTTCAGTGCATGTTATCCTATCCAACACCCACTGCAGACTGTGGAGTTCAGTGAAATTTAGGTTGGTTGAAGTACTATTTAAGCCCTGCTTAAATTCAGGACATGGAGAAACTCCATTGGTGGCTCTGCTGTGAGCAATGTTTAAAGGGTGAGTGCTGGTGTCCTTCAGAAGGGAACCAGAGCTCTCTGATTCTGCACTCCCAAGTCTTGAGGACCTCTGCACAATGTGGCTTTGTCACCAGTTTCTTACTGACTGGCCACGGTGCCCTGTCCTGGAGGGATGGCCTGCAGATGTCTGAGCTCACTTCTCTTCTGGAGTGGTTGGCAACAAGTACAGGAAATGCAGATAATTAAAACACATCAAAGAACCCAGTAATCCAGACTGAGACTGAGAAAGGAGCATCAGTCTGCCACCACTGCTCTGCTGGAAGGGCTGCTTGTTTCCCTCTGTATTCCAGATTTCCCAAGGCTGTCATATTGTCAAACACTGCCGTGATCTGTGAGTCTTTATTCCCAGATAAAGATGTGAACTCCTGGCTCTTGTCACAGATAACGGCGCAAAGCTCTACAGTGACAACACAAAGACTTGAAACTCAGCTTCAAACACACAGCCATTTGTTGCTGTCCTCAGCCTGGGCCAGGCTGCTGCAGGTTGTTCATGACTGGGAGAGCTCATCCCGATGTTCTCAGGTTCCTCAGGGATTTTCATCCTGCTGTGCTGTCTGTCCCTCCATCAGCTGCTGCAGGGCTGCTGAAGGCTGCTTACAAAGTCAGGATGTGCAGCCTTGGGGTCCTTCATGCCAAAATGCCAAAACTCCTCATCTGTGGCCCCACAGGCATCCTTCCCAGCAGCAGGGACCTCATCAGTGCTGTCTGACTCTGTAAGTGGTGGCACAGCTGGAATGGGGGCACAGCTGGAATGGTCACACATCTGGCCTGTGGTTTTCTCTCATTTTGCACTGAAGGTCAAGAGGTGAGATCTCATTTTCCTCTTGCAAGTGTCAGAACCATTTCCACTGGGAACCTGTAAGTCTGGTTCATTCACTACATCAGAGGAATGTTCTCAAAAAAAAAAAAAAAAAGCCAACTTTTATAAGAAAACCTGTTCTGAAATAAGTTGTTAAATGAGGACACATCTGGAATCTTCTGCTTACAATAGCAATTAGTTTAGAGTAAAATTATATTATCTTTTTATCAGTACACAGCAAGGACTACATCTTCTGAAGGTGATGTCATTCCTTCAAGTAGAGTTGCACCAACTCTGGGCTGATGTAGCTGATTTTCAGGACGATTTGAATTTCTGATGATGTCTTTTATCACCTGCTCGGAGTTAGAAAAGCTCCTTCTACCTGTCCCTGGTAGAAAACACTTCCAAAATAATTCTCTGCCGTGCCATGTTGCTTTTCCATGGAGATGGAGGCTGGTGATGTCCAACATCCTCCCTTTTCCCAGCCCATCCCAGTGCCTGTGAGCAGGCAGGGACTGGCAGCACTGGAATTGGGATTGCCGGGCTGCTGCCGAGCTCCCATTGTTCCCCGCCTGCCAGACAAAGGGTTAAGTAAATGTTTGGAGAAGATAAGGTGCCCTGTTGACAAGCAGCAGGCTCCAGCGGTCTCAGCAGGATCTCTCCCAGCAGTGATAAATGGGGAGGTTTTCAAAGTGGGATCAGCAGACGCCACGGAGAGGGAGGTTGCTGATGCCGTGATTGGCAGCGGGGAAGGAATCTGAAGGTGTTTAATGATCCCACACTCTGCAGCAGCTTTTTTAAAGACTGTGTGTCTAGCCAGAGGAAAATCCTCTATCAGCCACAGAGGTCTTTTTTGTTGTTGTTGCCTTTTTTTTTTTTTTTTCCCCCACTAAAACATGGGAACATCCACTGAAAGGGATCCTGATAAGGACCCTCTGGGATTCCTCATCCTCTCATATCGGTTTTGTCTCTTTTAATTTTCTCTTTGAAGTGCCCTGTGTATAGTAGGTGGACTGTTTGGTTTGGCTGACTTTGGTCAGGAACTGTGTTTGGGGGAAATAATGTGTATTAAACTAAAGATGTGAGTTTTTCTTCTCTGCATAGATGTGTTATTCCAATTACGGACTTGCCATTCCTTGGCTTTAGCAAATATATAATTAAATTACATCAAGGATAAAACCCTTGGAAGGATTTGAATCCCTGATGTGACATTTTTTGGTATTCAGACCATTAAAGGATTCCCCTCCTTTTAAATAGATCCCAAAAACTATTCAAAGGGTTGACCACCAAACACTTTTTTTCCAGATAGGTGAAACATTTTCCATCCTCCTCCATCTGAAAGCTGCCCTGGGCAGTAGGAAAAGCTGCAGTGGTGGTGTGGGAAATAAAATAGAGCAGTAGAGCATGGGAGGACGAAGCTTTGCCAGTCTCAAACCAGGATTTTGGTCAGTTGTATTGCCTGTGGAGTGAGAGATGGATATAAAATGCTGCCTGATCCAATCTATACCTGATTTATGCCAAGAGAAGTGAGACAGCTGGGAACATCGATGGGCAACAGGGATCCAGGCACATGGAATGAGCTCATCCTTTGGGCCAACCTCATCCTAGAAGGACTAGGATGGGTGGATAAGTGTTTTTTGGGGGAGAAAGCAGGGTGGGCAGTACTGGTGCTGCTGACCTGGGCGGGCTGGGAGGCTTCTCCATGGAGATGAAAGCAGCTGGGTACCCCCAGCAAAGGGCCAAATGAGCTGGGACATGAAAAGCAGCAGAAAGTATCTGAAGAATGTAAACACCAAGGTGGAAGAGGAATTATTTAGCATGTTATGGGCTTGGAACTAGGTGCCAGGGGATGGAACAACGAGGAAAATTCCCTCTTGCTAGCAGGGAAGCTTTGGAGGTAGAAGGAGAAATGGTTTTAGCAGAGCAACTGGAGAAGTCTTCTTGCCTGGAGGTTTCTGGGGAAAGGGGGCAATTGGAGCCACTCACTTGCAGTGTGCATTCCCAATTTCCTGAGCCAGGGCTGGGAGCCAAGGAGGGTCACACTGAGAACAAATAGGATTTAGTGATCGTAAGAGGGGAATGCAAAATGCCCAGAGGAATTTTGATTGAGATTTTATAACTCCAAGGAAAATCTGTCACAGATAAATCAGGAGGTGGTTTAATAAACAATTTGAGAGATTAGTATTGAAACAAATCCCAGTTAAGTCTCAGCAGAGGAGCGGGTGAGGGAAGACCACTGCAGAGCAAGAACGTCAGGGGTATTACAGGCACTAAACAGAAGTCTTTCCAAATATATAAACAATCTGGGGAGGGGGCAGATTGGGAAACCTGTAAAAATAAGCAGAACCACATTAAAAGGCTAAGCAGTGGAGCACAATCAAATATTGGACATGGGATTGCAAGGGAGCTTTCATCTCTCAGCGTTGGCCAGACCTTTTGTACCCAGACAGGAGCCAAAATTAGGTCCCCAAGGGTGTGTGGGGCTCGAGGAGCACAGCCTGTGCCATGGTGGGACCCTGGTGAGATGTGGCAGCCTTCAGCCAGAGTGACCAGCATGTTCCTTCAATGGTCACACATGAGATAACAGGAAATATCCCTTTAATGGGTATCCTAAATGCTTTGGACACTAAGCAGATGTCTTCCACCCAAGATTTCCTAATATCTGAAGTAATAAAAGGGATTTGCAGCTTAAAAACTTCATAGCAAGCCCTGAAGATCTGCAGCACACGGTGATCTGAGAACAGATGAAGGATCTGGCAGTGAGTGCAGGTGACTTACAGGGAGTGAAAGCTGGGCCAGAGAAGTCTCTCTATAAGAAACAAGCCCAGGAAGAGGTCTGCAGTGATCTCACCCAGTGGGACAAACCCCAAACCCATTTCCACGACAGCAATCTGTACCTTGGTCAATAACATCAGTAAGAAAAGGAGATGGTGGGGAGGCAGGGATCTTTGACATGGGAAATCATTTCAAGCCAGTCTAAGGTGAGTGTGTAACACAACCCCAGCCCCACATCCCACTTTCCCCAGAGCACCTGTGGAACAGCAGACACCCTGCTCCTTGCCCAGGCTTTGTGCTCCTTGCCTGCCTGCAGGGAAGCCACAGTGATTCCCAGGTGGATACACCAGGAGCTCCAGTTCAGAGCCATCCATCATCCACCTTTGACTCTATGAATACCTGTTCCCAGCATCTCTGTGCCACATCTCTGGCACCAGTGAGAGCAGCCCCTGTAATGAGAATTGCCATGCAAGAAGGTCTGTAGAGCCAGAGCAGTGGAGAGAGCTGCACACTGGTACTGCAGGCACAGGCACTTTTCCATGGGTGGTGTCTGTCAGGGGAGCAGAGTGTCCTGGTGGAGCTGGTGGCATCCTCAGGTGTCACTGTGACCTCTGCCAGGACCCATCCAGAAGAAGCAGTGTTGGTCCATCCAGCTCATTTTTGACTCTCAACTCTGCAGATGTGTCACCTGGGCTCAAGCAACCAGCCCTGCTCTGAAACACTCAGCCCACCCTCAGGAGGGAGGGAAATGGCCTGTCCTTGGACAAGGTGGCTCCTGCTGAGGGGACACTGAGGCACAAGACACAGAGTGTGATGGAGCTGAAACCAGGAGGAGATGGTGCCTCCATCCTGGTGCTCTGGCTCCCCAGCAGCAGCACAGCGACAGACCCTGGAGATGTTCATGGAGGGCCTATTTTTAATCCCCTTTCCAGTGAGTTTTTGCAACGCCCCGTTCACACTTGCTCTGTGAAAAAGGATGTCAGAGCAGATTAACAGCTGGTTCCTGCCTGCTCCGACAGCTCTGACAATGCGTCCCTTCTTCTCAAGGTGACAGGAACATGCAGCTGCCTAATGGGTACAGAAGTGTCTATTCTTTCCCAGTGACATTTATTGTGAAATATCTGAGTGGGACTGAGAGACATGCAAGGCTTTCCCTCCGTTATCAGGCGACCCTGGTCAGTGTCCTGCTGTCAAGGACTAAAGTAATTTATGTCAGAGCTGCAAGTGTTTACTTATCTGCCCCAGCGCCCAGCTAGGCCGAGAGCAGCCAGACTGGCTCCAGTGGGGCTCACCAGCCTTTTCCTGCCGCTGGGAAAGGCTGGGTGACTGCTCTGTCCCAGCCAGCTGGGCCAGGAGGGGTGAAAATGGGCTAGTGAAAACCTCCCTGTGGTTCAGATACAGGGGGACAGCAGCAGCACAGACGTGAGTCACAGATGTGTCAGCAAGAAGTGACATCCCGGAGCAGAAGGGACTAAAACAAAGCCTGAGCAGCAGCACGAGGCATCTGCTTGCAACAGCACTGGCTGAGGTGTGAATTTAGAGAGGGTTTTGCCAGGTGGAGTGGAGCAGAATGCAGGCAGTGGAAGCTGCAGCATGGTTTTCCTGGGCATCACACCTGGGAGCCCACAGAGAGCCATGGGGAAGAGTGGGAGAGCTGCTTGACAGCTCCATACCCTCCTGTTTTCTCATCCTGTGGACCTCTGGGGTTTTATTGAGTGGAGGGTTTGTGAGGGCAGAGGGGCTCCAGGGAGGCAGAGCTGTTCAGCCACAGGGACAGCACAAAAATGGGGATTTTTGGCTCTGTAGCAGCTTGGCAAGAGCCTCCCAAACCCCTGCGAGCCTCACGGGTGGCTTTAAAGGACTTGTCCAGAGCTTCTGTCTTGTGTCATGGCAGAAAATGGAGATTTCAGTGCATCTGGTCCTGAGACTGTACAACTTTCCCTCAGATTCAGTTCCAAAACTCCCCAGTTTTTGTAAAGAAGCACAATCATCCTGGCAGTTCTCCCCCACGCTGTCCACCATCTGTCATCCCAAACAGGGGAACAACTTTCATCTCTCTGGAGCTGCACATCCTTCATGGCACAGGAGAGACGAGCACAGGGCTGATAGCTCTGCTCCCGGGGTACCTCCTTCCTGATGGATGTGCCCAGAGATAAATATTGGGCTGTGGTAGTTTCCTCTCCGAGGCTCACAAGCTCTTGGTCAGGCGGGAAACCTTTAGCCAGTTGGGATGTGAACAATAAATTAAAGGAGACAGACTATCTCTTGCTAAATGAGCTGTTATTCGAAATCAGCTTTTTCTTCTTTATTTTTTTTTTTCCCCAACCCAGGGCACTCCTCAGAAAAAAAAAAATATTCCACTGACATTGTATTTCTCTTGACAAATATTTTTCTGAGCTGTCTCCTCTTCCCACCCATCAGGGCATGATCAAAGGGCTGGTCCTGTGCTGGGAGGAGCTGTGAGTGCTCGGGGTGGCTGTGGGGCTCTGATGCTGTGCTGCCATCCCTGCCTGGTGACGCTGTCCCAAATGCCAAGGGACCTGCTGTGGATATTGCAGGAATGCAAAACCCTCCAGAGATGCCCTTTGGGGAGTGAGTTTTGTGGCCATCATGGTACCATTGGTCATTCTCACCCCTGGAGTGATGCCAGAGGGGTGGCACAACCAGGGAGGCTCTGCAAGGTGCCTTTCACCTGCGAGAAAAAAGTGTATCTACAGCAGAGCCTGACGCCTGCTCAGTCTGTGAGGTTTTTTTCCAAGCACCAGGAGATTCCTGAAGTGCAGGCTGACCCCATGAAGTGTAACCTCTCCTATTTTTTGCTCAAAACCCAAAGCATAGCAGTCAATAACACACAGCCCCAGCCCTCATCCCTCCACGCTCCTGACAGAGGCTCATTTGCAAAAGTAAAAAAGCCTCTCTTAAAAAAAAAAAAAAAATCAGATATTTATTATGCCTTTGATGTTCCATAAGAACAGTTGTGGCTTCTGCTTAGTCTCCAACATCCGATTGACAATTGTTTATTAGTTTTAAAATAGCTGAAATTCATGTCAAACATTCCGCATGTTAGAAAAATGTTTATGAAGTGTTATCATAGTTTATTTAACTGTGAATGTTTAGGAAACCAGCATAAAATATAATGGACCACACAAGGCTCTGAGCAGCCCAACAGTGAGTGGTGGGCATGTTTTGTGGGCCATGGGGAAGAGGGATGCCACCTCAAACTCCTGGAGAATCCTCCTGGAGAATCCTCCTGGTGTGTTGTTGTGGCATTGGGGCTCCAAGAGAACAGGGCTTGGTTTATTTTAAGGCTGCTCCTCCTCAAAAGTTTACAAGAGCAATGCCCACAGTTGCAGTATTTGCACGACTGGGTTGAGCACAGGTTTTAGATGCCAGCAGGGAGGGATCTCTTCTCGTGGGCCATGAGGGTTTGCTGATGGACACTGAGTGCCCTGAGAGAGGTTTTGGATGCAGGGCATTAATATTCATCATCATGAGTGGTCACACCATGCAAGCACAATATACTCTCCAAGACACTGTGGATTTGGCTGTATATTTGAGGTAAAGATGCCTTTCTGACAGATTTGGATGGGATTTTAGTCCTTCTTTCTCCAGATCTGCCATTCCCAGGCTGGGGGTGTGCTGGCAGCTGACCATGCAGCTCAGCTCTCTCCACCTGGTCCTTTGTGTTCACTGGAGCAGGGCAGGCACCATCCTCAAACATGAGACACCAAATGCATTCTGTGTGAGAAATGCTCATCTTTTTCAGACCCTTCTGCTCTGCTTTGCAGCAAAATCCCTTCTTCTTTAAGGATTCGAAAGAGCTGCAGATAAATGTCATAGAATCCTATAATGGTTTGTGTTCAAAGGGACTTAAATTTCATTTAATTCCACCCCCTGCCATGGGCAGAGACACCTTCCACTATCCCAGGTTGCTCCAAGCCCCATCCATCCTGGTCTGAGACATTTCCAGAGATCCAGGGGCAGCCACAGCTGCTCTGGGCACCCTGTGCCAGGGCCTCACCACCCTCAAAGAGAAAAATTTCTTCCTAATACCCAATGTAAACCTGCCCCTTTTCAGTTTAGCTCTCTAAAGACACATATTAAATCAGCAGATGATTGCAAGCCAGCTCAGGAGCATCCCAGTGCCCTGATTCTTTTCAGAATCTCTGGATGTCAGTGAAATCTATATTAGAGTCATTCCCCCAGGCAGTGGTCAACAACAGCTGTTTGCTGTTGATGGTTGCACATGGGATCAAATTTTAGAAATTCCCCAATTTTTGTGAACTTTCCCTTGAAACCTGCAGATTTAGCAGCAGGACATGGGAAGGAAATGCCAGGTTATTCTTCCCAGCGGCTGACAGAGAAGTGGAACAATAGGAATGGATATTTTAGTCATTGGGTTAAAAATGCTTTTTTCCCCTGGTAAAAATGAACTCGTGGGACTCTTTTTTGTTCCAGAGCCCAGATGAACCCAGGAAGCAAAGATGCTCCAATGCTGTGGACTTTTCTATGATATTTCTCTGAGCTCAGAATAAAAACTGAATGATCCATACCCAGATTAATTGACTTTATCTCCAACATTTGAATTCTACATCAAAACCTCATTTCTTCCATTGATCCTATTTTTGACCACTGGCACACAACTGGATCTGGTTTGAGCAGCTCTGCTTGCCTGTTGTTTTACAATCCAGCATTGCTTTGTGCCTGTACCTCTGATCTCTGGGGCCTGGCTGTGATCCCATTTAATAAAAAAATCCCACTGGTTCCATGGCTGCAGAATTGGTGGAGGGAAAGTTTGGCACACCAGGCTCAGCCCAGCAGGGTCACTGCCCTTGGTCACTGCAGCACCACCAGGGTTTTACTTCTGGGCTCTTGCTGTTCCCATCACCTTCATCTGAACATCTTTTCCCCTCCAATCATAAAATTTCCACATTTGATATTTTAAAATCTTATTTCTCATAAAACTCCCAAGTATGAAAATTTCTTTTAAAGAAATATACCATTAATGTATCTTTATGATGTGCAGCTGATGCTCACAGCATGGGCTATGACTTTTTTATGTTCCCTACTTGTCCTTGAGACATTTTATTTTGACACCATATCCTCACATTCTAAATTAAAGCATATTTTTATTATCTGCTATATGCCAGTAGACAGCAGTGCCTCAAAGCTGTTGTACAGCTCCTCATGTCCATCCCAGGCCACCTTCCCCTCTTCCCCTCCACTTCCCCCATTGCTTCACCTCTCCAAAAAAGCCAGGATTGAGTTATCCACGCTGACAGCAATTTACAGTGCCCATTAACAGTCATATAAATTCCAGTGGATCAAGGCAGCTTGGAGTATATGATATTCAGGCACAGCTAATAGCTCTGGGCTAATTGCCATCTCGTGTTTCTGCTCTCCAGCCCCACTGTTTATATCTGCAGCACAAGCAGGCAGTAAAACAAGTTTCCAGGTTCCCCAAGTCACCCAAGGAGGGCTGGCAGCTGCTGGCTCCAGTAGCAGGCAGAGGGCTGGAGGTGGCAGTCACTTCCCATATTTAATGTGAGCTGCTCCTCCTGATCCTGTAGGAAATGAGGTCACTCTGGTGGAAATTCTGCAATATTCTGTGTGGGAAGCAATGGTGTCAGCTCGGTGTCATCGTGGATCTTATTGTGGCTTGAGGGGTTGGTGGCTTTGGGGAAGTCTGTTAAATAATCTGCATCTAATCTATAATTTTCTTTTTGGCAGTTGGTAGCTTGAAAGGTTGATTAGTATTTGTTGTGGAGTCCTTGTTGGCTTGAAAAGCTGGGTGAATAGGGATATTTACTGTGAAATCTTTGCTGATAAATAAATGAACACTCAGGTGATAATTGTCAAAGGAGTCTGGAAATCAGGACATTGCTCACTCTGAGCTGGGCTGGGGCTGTGGTAGCAGCATGGAAAGGTGTTCCCCTTCTTTCACCAGCTGCCAGCAGAGGGGTTGTGTGTGTAGGATTTGGGATATCTGTGCTCTGAGCACTGCAGAGCCCACAGGAGAGCCAATTCCTCCTTCCCCATCTCATTTGCTGCCCTCCAAGCCAAGACACCCTTCTTTTTTTTCTTTTTTTCTTTTTTTCTTTTTTTCTGAGGAAATGAAAATTAATCCTCTCCACTGCGCACACTTGTAATGAATTATTTGTGAGCTCGTGCCTTTCATGTTGGTGGGGTCTGTCAGTGGTGTTTGCTCTCAATTGATTCATCCCACCCTGGGCTGGAGGGGGGGCACTTGATTATGGCACAATTAAGCCTGACAGGGTTATCAGATGACCTCTGGAAAAATTGTGAAGCACTTTCCATCTCTTGCAAGATAGATAGATAAATCCTGTGAGGCTGCTCAGGTGCAGGAGCTGAAAAATTCAGCTGGGGTGGGAGTGCTGGGGAAGTGCTGAGGTGTAAGGGGAAGGGTAGGAGTCCCATCTGTGTCTGGAGTGGTGATGTTTGTGTTGTCAGAGCATGCAGAGGTGACACTGTCCTTTACTGTCCCCTTCACAGGTTGTCCTGGGGGTTCCTAGCCAGGATGGAAGCAAACTGCTCTAAGTTTTAAAAAGTGCAGTGCAAAGGCTGAGGGATGTCCCTGCAGGGGCAAAATGGGATTGAAATGAATTTGCCCATCAGCAGTGCCAGCAGAGCATGTACAAACCTTCCCTCCTGCACACCTTGTCTCCGTGTATTTCTGATCACATCTCAGCACAGAGTGGGCCAAAACTATTAAAATCAGGTGGGAGTTTCACCCTCCCACCCCAAACACACTCCCTTGAGCTGCTCCTCTCCTTCTTGGAATTTGCTGCTATCCCCAGCTATTTGCTGACTCACTTGGTTCAGCAGCTTTCATCCTCCTCATTGCTGCCCAAAACATTTGCTTTGACTGTTTGTAGAGCTCACCCAACCCTCTTTCAATGTATTTCCCTTTTTTTAGTTGACTTGGAGAAAAAGAATGGTTTTTCTGCTATAATTTTTTTCCCTCAGAAATTATCAGCAAGGCTGAAATTCTCTTTACATGAAATACTTGGATTGAGTGAGAGCTGGGACTCTGGGGGGTGAATGTGTCAGGCTGTGAAGGATTTGCAGAGTTTTACCATTGTGGCAGCCTGGCCATGAGTCCCTTCTGGGCCACTGCTGAGGGACAGCAAGCCTGAAGATTTTTGGCCAAACTCTTTGCACTGCTTTCCACTAAATCTGTTAAAATGTGCATTGGTTTTAGCCTTAAAAACTCCAGAAATGAAAATAGAGGAAAGGCTGCATGGGAGCCCCAGGTTGTGTTGAATGATACCCAGTAAAGTGTCACAGTGGAGTGACACCTAAGCACCCACTTTCCTTTCTTTCTTCTTATTATTTTATTACTTTGACCATTGGAATGCCTAACACACCATCACAATATTATTTTGAACGTTCAGATTTGCACTTTCCAGCAGATAATCCACACATGAAGTTCACATGAATGTGTTTTTACTCTTTCCTCAGCCATATCCTGCATCCCCATCCCAAACTGCAGCTCTCAAGAGGCTCCTAAGAGAACCAAAACCCCTGAGAGAGGAAATTGGCCATTTCCCTTTTTTCAGAGTCTGTTTTTTCAGGTTGGACTCTTGGTCTCCTTGGAGAGGTGCAGTGAGAGGGACTCAGGTGGGCAGCCAGGCATGGAGAGAAGCTTTGCTGGTGTCAGGGAAGGAGGCAGAGAACAGGGATGTGCAGAACACATCTCCCCCTGGACACTGGAAGGGACACCAAATGAATCCAGGTTTCCACTTTTGTGATTTTGCAGTAAACCCAAGATCAGTAAATTGATTTTTGTAGTAATAAAAGCTGAACACTCATAACCCCCAAAGCGATAAACATTTTACTGCTGTTTGGAATTTATATTTTATTTCCAGTCTTTTCCTTGGATATGCCCTGAGGGGAAGGATTTTATGTGCAGCTCTATAAATGAACTGAGTGCAAATATTTTTATTTTCTGCTAAGCATCAAAATTTTGATGCATTCTCATGAGGCCAAATGCACTGCTTAGAAGTACAGTGAGCCAGCAGAGTAACTTGGCTGGGCTTTTCTTCTGAAGGAAAAGCATCATCAATAAAAAAGCTGGACACCAGGCACTGGGCAAAAGAGAATGGACATAATAAATACCAATTTCTGATTTTTGACCCTCTTGTTTCTTGATGTTGAGTTAGAATTAGCCAGGTTGTTTTCTGTGTTTATGAATCCTTGCAATTCCTACTCTGAGACAGTGGAGAAGAGATTGAAGTGCCTCCAGAAGAATCATTCATTTCCCTCTGGTTTTTGGATCAGTATTTCCTTGTCTAGATCTCAGGGTCTGGAGCTCTGCTGCTGTACAACATCAAGGCTTTGCGGCTTGGTGTGGTGCTGGGCTGATTTACACCCATGAGAAGCTGCTCCATCTTCTTAATTGAGGTTATTAATTACTAGGAGGGTGTGCAGAGAGTGCATGCAAGGCTCACTTGGAGCCTTGGGATGTCCCAGGGTTTTGAAGCTTAAAATAACAGTGCAGCAATGGATGAGGAGACCATTACAGGTGCATTTTAGAGATTTCTGAAATGCTTGAGCTGTAACTCTTCTCTCTTCACAGTCCCAGGTGGCCAGAATTCATGGCAAAAAAAGTACACCTGGCTTTTTATGCAAAGGGATAAAAGAAGCAATACATATAAAGGACATTAATGCTCTCTAAAACATCCTGGAAATATTCCTTCTGTAAAACATATATAACAAATATCTATGGCATTTCATAAGGTGACCCAGGTGATTCAGCACTTGGCTGCACATGAGCCATGTGGTCATCACTCTCCCTGTGGCAGCAACCTCTTTATGCCACGTAATGACACCCAGGAGAAGATGTGCAGAGTTTTCTACAGGAAGAATTGAAGGCTGGGGGATCCAGGTGCCAAATTTTGGTGAGTTTTCTTAACCATGGCTGTGTCTCAGGATTTTTTTGCGCATTTCTGTGGCCAATCTCACGTGCCTCCACTCTTCCCTTGCCCTCCAAACCTGCCCATTTCCACCCTCCTTTTATTTCCACTCAAGATTAATTCCACTTCTACCCTACACCAGCACAACAAGGGGAGAATGGGAGTTGGAGAAACTTCCTTCTGCTTGGCACCAGCTCCAAAATTGCCTTCTCATCAATGAATCTCCATCATGAGCCAAGCTTAATGAATCAAAATGTTAATTAACACACACATAAATTCAGCAGCCCTGGATGGATGATGCCTGGCCCCCTCTGCTGCTCTGAATTCCTCCCTCTCATCATCATCACATCTTCTGGCTCTCTCCTTCATTAGTTTTTATTTGATGATTTAATGCCACCGTTAGTCAAAAAATTATCAGCTCTAGTGTGCACGCACAGCAAGCTGCAAGTCAGGGCTGTAAAACATGAGGCAATTCATGCTGCAAAGATGTCACACAAGTGAAGAAATCTGTCCCTCATTTCCACTGAGGACTGAATGGACACAGAGATCCAAAATCCTGGGAAGCACCCATGGATAGCACTTGGCTCTTGGAGGAAGGAAAACATAAAACTGTCCTGTAAAGTGAAATAAAAAGTGGCCTATTTGCAATAAAACTGGGGATCCTGGCCTGAAAGAAAAGCAAAAATAATAGGAGTGGCATTTTAATGTGTTTTCTTCTCATGAGTGGACTGTCCCAGCAAGAATGATGGACTGCCCTGGTAAAACCAGTCCCAGCTGTGGGCTGAGGAGCTCTGGGCTAAAAATAAAGCCCTGGGTTCATGTGTCCCCTCCAGGTGCCTTGTCCTGCCACCAGCATTCACTCAGCATGCTCCTATCAGTGTGAATTTTGGGGACCCAGCATCAATCACCGTGGGGAGAAGTGTTTGACACCAGAGCCTCTGGGTGGGCTCAGACTAGCTGCTTTCCTTTGGTAATTAAGGAAGATTACACAACTGATTAGGCCTTTATTTACCATTAATGACTGGGGTTTACTGAGCTGTGGCACTGAGCTGTCAGCCCCACAGGCTGGGGACTCATCCTGAGCACCCAGAGCCAGAGGAGCCCTTGGGAAAGCACAGAATTGGGCTTCAAAAAGGACTTTTGGAGAAGGATGGGTGCTTTCAACCCTGGCTAAAGCTCTTGGTGCTGCTGCAGGCACTGCCTTTTGTGGGATTGCCCTGAGCAGGAGGGAAGATGTGAAGTGTCCCAGGCTTGACAGTTAACATACACACAGCCTGGATGGCTTGTGCTCCAGATAAAGGAGAGAAAACACCTCCTGCAGAGAAAGCACAGGATTTCTCCTCTGCCATCCTTCATCTCTGTTGACTCCTGATTGCAATCTCCCAACCCCCTGGCTGGGTGGCTCCCAGCTGCCATCCCTCTGTCACAGGGCTTCCAGAGACCCTTTCTGCAGGGTAGAGCAGCCTTCCCTGCAAACCATACCTTCATCGAGGTTCCCTACAAACTGTGTGGGTTTTAGGGGGAAAACAGCTGTTTTTTTCTGGAATTGTT
This sequence comes from Lichenostomus cassidix, assembly GCF_008360975.1. NCBI lineage: Eukaryota > Metazoa > Chordata > Aves > Passeriformes > Meliphagidae > Lichenostomus > Lichenostomus cassidix. The sequence goes on along the minus strand of NC_139500.1, from coordinate 4,902,748 downwards.
GGGTCCTAGAGGTGGCTCCAACAGGACAAAGCCCTGGAGATGTGGCACACATCCCTCACCCCCCTCTCTCTCTCTCAACATCTTTCTGCACTGTGCAGTGCAAAAAAACTTTCAAAGGCCTTTTCTTTGGTTTGGAGTGCGTGAAGTGTTTCTGGATCAAACCCAAATATTCAAAATCTTCCTTTCTGACATCCAAAGAAATCCAGAGGGTTTTCTTTTGGGAGAAAGAAGAGCATTGAAAAGTGGTCTGACATGTTAGAGAAAGGTGCATGTGGAGGGGTTAAAGAAGAAAACACCTTCAGAATTTAGTTAAGTATTTAGGACTAAGAGCACTGAATGATAGGCTGGAAAATTTTTGTCCATCAGACAAAGGTTTGGATCAATTTGTTCTGCCTTTGCACCACCATCGATTTCCACTCCTGGACCATTAGTGCTGCCTGTGGGTGGGGGCTGGAGGCTCTGCTGGAAAATTTCTGGCCTCATCCCCACTCTTCACACAGGAAAATAAGCTCAGAGGCAGTGCAGCCTCACAAAGACAAATCCCTGTACCTGGGCCCTACACTGGTGGGTGTTGGGGCTCAGGCAGATCCCCCTTTCTGACCTGCAGGAAAACTGCTGAGCCAAAGTCAGGGATGGATTGGGTGAATAGGCACAAAATCTTCCTTTAATGGCCAAATCCTGCTGCCAGCCCAGACAGCTGGAGGGCTGCACGTGTGCCAGCGTGGGCGGACTTGCTTCCTAAAATAGCTTTTTGGGATTGATGCTTCCAGGGCTCAACATTTCCCGAGGTGTTTGGGCAATGCTTTGTTCTGATGCACCACCTTCCCTGACAAGCATCACAGGGACCAAACAAACTGCAGGGAAATTAATTGGAAAACTCTCTCAGTCCCCCCCAGACTCTCAACCCTGTATAAACACATACTCACAGTAATGTCACCGGCTGCCTGCAGCGACAGAAGTACAGAGCTCTCACAGAAAGCAGAGATTTCAGGGATTTCCTTCACTGCTGCCTCAGGCAGGGCCAAGTCTCTCTGGAATTGTGTTAGTGGGAGTCTTTTTCATTTGATCGCAGTGTTGTGAAGGATTTAAATTCGGGCTGCTTCAGTCGTGTCTTTCTGATTTTCTTTATTTCTTTAATACCAACAAAAGACCTGAAATGGAGTATTTTTACCCCACAGTCCTTGGATGTCAGGAATCTCTCCTAGAATTTTTACAATGCTGAAATATCAGAGATTCATAGAATGACAGAATGGTTTGGGTTGGAAGAGACCTTTGAGACCATCTCATTCCAACTCTCTGCCATAGCCAGGGACACCTTCCACTATCCCAGGTTGTTCCAAGTCCCGTCCAACCTGACCTTGAACACTTTCAGGGATGGGGCAGTCATGGTTTCCATGGGCAGCCTGTGACTCATCACCCTCACAGGGGAGAATTTCTCGTTAATCCCTAATCTAAACCTACCTAAATATGACCACTGCAGTTCATACTTTGGGATGGGGAAACATCACAGTCTTGATCCACAAATAGCAGAGGAAAAAGGGATCAACCACTTCCAGATCAGTGGGACCAGCATTGCCAATTAAGTGAGAATTGCATTTTGTTATTTCTCTACAACCATGGGGTTTTCGTTAATCTTCAGGAGTGGGGTAAGGGTGCAGGGACAAGGTCTCTCCATCAAACCAGAGACACTCCTGTTGGGATTCAGAGCCACACTGGCTCCTGTCAGAGCAGCAAGGTGGCCAGCACACCGAGATGGGGGGAAGAGATTATGGAGAAAGGAAATCACCCAGATATAGATTAATAAGTGAACCATTCATCTGATAGGACACGAGGGCAGTTTGCAGGTATTGAGCCCCACCACAATTCAGTAATACCACTTGGCTTTATCTCTTGCCCGAGTAACACAAACATTTATGGAATTACATTTTAAGGCTTTTAAAGGTGTATTTAGAACATGTTTCCTTTGAAGTGTTATCTTTGCAAGCTCTCATATACTGATAAAACCCATGTTTAGCTGCCTCACAAGGAGCGCTCGAAAACTGTCAGTTCAGAGATTTTTCACTCTCTTCGGCCAGGGACAGGGCAGCCTTCCCAGGGGCTGTGTTTGCCTCATGCTGCTGGCATTTGCCACAGCCCTTTCCCAGCAGAGCCACGGTGCTTGCAGGAAAGCAGCAGTGGGAGGTCTCCTGTGGTGGGACCGATTTGTGGGTTGATCTTTGGAGGTGGGTGACGCCCTGGAGGCTGTGAAGCTTTGACACCACGAAGCAAAAGCCCTGGGGTTTTGCTGCCTGTGAGCTCCACTTCCCTCCCTGGGAACCTTCAGGAGAAGGCAAACAGCGTGGCGAAAAAAATGACTTCATTCCAGGCTGGTTCCAGTTAGCATCCCCATCCCTCCTCCCAGCCCTGCCCAGAGATGAAGACATTGTTCAACAGCTCATCACTCACCGGCAGGCTCGGCGCAGCAGCCAATGCACAGACCCCAAACCTTATCCCGCAGGCAGAAGACTTGACCCAAAGCTCCTTGAGACCCATGGAAAGGCTCCAGTGGATTTCTGCTGGTCTTGGATGTCAGCAAATGTTGGCAAAGTCTACCGAAGCTAATGGGAGCGTTGCTGGCAGCACAGACTGGCGGGTCAAGCGAAGGGAGAAAATTAATTTATCAACCAAGAGGATTTGTCTTCCCTTGAAGTTTCCAAGGAGTTTCTTAACAGGATGCTCGTTAACATACCTTTGAGGGAGGAGGGACAGCTCTCTACATGCCATTTGAAATACCAACAGCTCCAGATTGGCAGTGACCATACGGCAAACAGCTCGAGGGGGTGGAAATAGTTCTCCCCATTCCCTTTGCCCCTTTTCTGGTCCTCCCCAGCTCCATACAGACTGTCTTGCTCCTGACCTCCACCCTCGACTGGAGCCGAAATCTTGGTGCTGGAGCCTGGCCATGCTCGCTCCAGCCCTGCTCAACTGCCTTTTTGGAGTTGCTTTCATTCATTTTCTTCCCCCCCCCAAACACAATATCCCCCCACCTCCAAAACCACCAAGCACAACTCGTCTGAACCTGTGCCGAACCTGATAAGCCTTTGGCAACCACCAGAATAAATTGCTTTAATAAAAATGAAAACCATTTTCAGGGGGGAGCAGGGAGGGAAGGGAAGCAAAAGCAAATGCAAAAATAATGTGCAGGCAAGGGCCCATGTGATCACCTGGCAGGAGGAGGCATTCCCAAATCAAAGCATAAATCATGGAGCTGGGAGCAGCCAGGCCAGCGTGGGGGCAGGCAGTGAAACCCTTCCCTTCTAGGTTCACATTCATTGCTGCAAAGAGCACAGAGTGGGTGCTGCTTTTAGCAGGTGATGGAGAATAATGTGCTAAAATACTTCCCAAAAGGAATTGTATGAGGAGCAGGCTCCACGGGGGGACCCAGTGGGGGCTGCAGTGGTTTTAGGGGGATGAGTGTGCTCAGAGCACTACAGGCAGGATGGGATGTTGTAGGGGAGAGGGAAAGTTTGCAGGATCCATCCTCCAGCCCGCCCCTTTGTACCAAGAACTTGTGCTCCATCCCATCCCACACCAAGGCAAGGGAGCAAAACAGGCAAGGGGAGTCTGCAAAAACCCTGGAAGGTTGGGAGTTGGACACAGGCCTTGGCACAGCGGGGGAGAAGTTGTGCCAAATCCACCACATTCCACAAAGGAGTTTTCACACTTGGAGATGGATTCTGCAGAGGTTCTTGTAAATCCATGGGGTGATGCTGTCTTTGTCTGTGCTCAGGAGGAAAGGACATCAATCCTGGGTACAGAACAGCCGTGTAAACCACCTGACAGTGTCACACCAGGGAAGTGTCTGAGAGCACTGAGGGGGTTTTGCAGCCTGACTTGGTGGAGAGCTACTGTAGATTGCCTAAAAGTTCATCAGCCACCACTGAAAACCAAAGAATTAGGTTTTCTATGGGGTTTTTTTTCTGAAAAGAAATTATTACATAATTAGAGATTGGTGGACAAACAGTGATGGATCAGTGGCACTGGATGATCCACAGCTGGTTTGATATTTGCTCTTTCCACTTCAAGTGGACTCAGGCAAACCATCTCTTCCTGCCTTTTATTGTGGCATGAGCACTTTGCTGCTGGTTTTCTGTCATGGGAAAGGGGAGATGGAAACAGAGAAAAAAACAACTTTGGCCCATTCAGAGTTCCTGTATTGGGTATCCAGGTGTCCACTTTGGGTAACCAGCTGGTGCCACGTTGGAGATAACCAGGAGAGACAAGGAGAGCTATGGAGCATCTTTCTCTCTAAGGATCTGTGCCAGAAGTTAAGTTCAAAATAAGTTTTCTTGTCTTTAACACTGAGATATTATTGATTAATTAATTACAGGGGGATAAATGGCATAGTTGTGTGTTATGGATAAACCATTTAAAGCCTAGGAGCTGTCATCCTTCCCCAGCTCTCAAGTGCAGGAGCCTTTGCAATGAAGAGCTTTGCTAACGAAGCAGTCGTGAAAAATATTTACTGCCAGAGTTTCTTCAATTGACATTTGCATCTTCTCTAATTTGCAAACTGTATGCAATTTGAGCCATTTTCATGGGACTGTAATTTATGGGAAGGGTTTTTCCTTCACTTCCCAGTGTCTCTGTGAAAAAAAAACACCAAAGCATCTCTTGCTCTGAAATTCACACTTAATTTTTTACTTCTTTTTGGCCAGGGGAGGAGGGAGGGGCAAGGGGAAATGGATATTGCAGGAGACAGAGCAGAGATGGAGGAGTAAGAGACAGGAAGGACTATTAAGTGCAGAGTTTCTCAAACTGTGGGTCATGACCGCTTACAAGAGAGCCAGGATGTGTCAGAGGACAGCAGGGTCCTCCCTGGTGCAGCCAAGTGAGAGCCAGCTGAAAATGGACCTGGCTGCCCTCCTCCTGTAGAAAAAAAGATGGATTTTGGGCAAGATTGGCACCCTAATCCTGCCAGGGGCTGCCTGGCTGTCCTCCATCTCTAGGCAGTGGGAGCCAGCTGTGAACACCCCCTACATGTTTTCATCTTAAAGAGGAAATGGTTACAAAACCCTAATTGCATTAATCTCCTTGCAGAACGAGGGGAAGGCAGAGGTGGAGAGAAGAACCCCAGCAGTGCAACCCATTTGTGTTTCCCCAGCCTGGGCTGAGCCACTGCTGGCTGAGGGCATGAAGATGGATGAGTGAGAAAAAGAACATTTTTGTAAAGTTTAAGAAGTGTTCATTTTAGCTTTTGGCAAAGCCCACCCAGCCCTCAGCATCCTCAGCCAGGCACCCTGAGCTCTGCAAGCCACACCATCCACACAGCCAGACTATTTTTCCAGGGCAAAAAATATTTAAACATTAGTCTGTTGGGAAAATGTGAGCCACAGCAACAGCAACAGGTGAATTTAGGTGGGATCACAAAAACTTACAACGTGTTTCCTGACTAGACAAGTTGTGCCAAAGCCTGACATCGACAGCTACCTTCCCACCACTCCTTTGCACTTCATTGAGAGCAGCTGCCACCCAGTTTGATGATGTCTTTGTACTCTCCTGCATGTTCCCAGCACCTTGGAAGGCAAGAGCTGCACACCCAGGGCGTTTGCAGCCCAGATGGTGTAGGTTGGAGAAGGTGAAGGAAAGCTGAGCCAGAGTGGAAAGGACTCATCTGCTTCTCCTTACAGCTGAGGGAAAGCCCTCACACTGGCTGCCTTTCTTCCAGCTGATCGGGTTTTATGTCTTTCAGTAATGGAAATTACTAAAATTACTAGGGTTTTTTGTGCCAGTTTCTGAGATGTGTGGGTGACCTCCGAAATTAAAGCATCTCCCCTTTCACCTCCACCCTGTGTCACCCAGTGCCACCCCGTGCAAATCCAGGGAGAAGTGGCACAACCACAGCCCACAAAGGCAGGCTGCCTTTTGTCTTATTTAGTGTCATTTAAATGCTTATAACACCAGAAAATAACTGGTTTGGCTTAGCCACTCCTTGCCTCACTCTTACACAGCATTTCCACCTTTTCAAGGTGAGAAAAGCAACCTCCTTGCCCTGCTCCGGCAGGTAATGATGCTCCATCCCTCGGGTCCAGCGCTCAGCGCTGCCCAGGGTGACAGGACCCCTCTGAGAGTGTGGGCTCCCAAATCCTGGCCCGGGCGATGTCCCGGGGCTGTCCTGTGCAGGCAGCTGCAGGCAGTGGAGGTGTTTCGAAGCCATCGAGCAGCCTCTGGTGGAAGCTGTCTGCTATGTGTGCTGCTTTCCGAGTGTGTGCTGCACAGCCAGCTCGGTATTCCCGGCGGGATGGGGCAGCTTATCCAGGGAATATTTAGTTCTCTCATTGCAGCACCCGGCTGGTAATGCTGATCCACCTCCCTTTCATATTTTTCCCTTTGTTCCTGGGTCTGCTGTGGAGCAGCGTCTGCCCAGCTATGCTTTTCCCATGTGCTTGTTGTTGCTGCAGGAACTCTTTTGGGTTTGCTCTGATGGGATTTGATGAAAAGCCAAAGAGGATCAGGTTGTGGAGCACGCTCAGGCTGATGTGTGACAAGTGACAGGACACGGGGGAATGGCTTCAAACTGGCAGAGGGCGGGGTTAGGTGAGATATCAGGGAGAAATTCTTCACTGTGGGGTTGGTGAGGCACTGGCACACGTTGCCCAGAGAAGCTGTTTGTCTGATCCCTATGAATTATTGCTAATGATGCAGGGATGCTTTTGTCAGCCCTTTTTAAACGCCCTGAGCATCCTCACCTGCAGCCTCCACCCACATCCATGGCCCAGGAGCCCATTCCAGCCCAGCATGAGGCTGTCAGCTCCTGTCCCAGGGATGCTGCAGGATGCTGGTCTCCAGCTCTGGCTATGTCACCATGAAATCACCTGGTGACTTGGGCTCTTGGATGTACCTGTGTTTGCTCTCCAGCTCTGCTACTGTAGCCCAGCCCATGGGGTGTATCTCCCCTGGGTGTCTTCAGTCCTCTTGGTGGCTTCTTCAATGGGAGCAAATTATGTGCTTTTTTTTCCTGAAACATTCTATTGATCCTGTGAAGGGTTAGCTGCATCCATAACAGATGTTAATTTCGGTGACCAGCTTTTTCTGAAAGCCTGACTTGCTCTTGGCCTTTGCTTTTGGGTGGGGATCAGTATGACCCAGCTCTGGGGATGGAATCTCTCAACATCAGAACAGTTTCCTCACTACATATCCAGCGAGTGGGTTGGGAACTACTGAAGGTCATGCTTGTCCTGCCCAGTCAAGATGCTCTGTCATTTCCCTGGCTTTCCAGTTGCAGCTATCTGTCTCAGGCTTGATCAAATACCTCCCCACTGCATCACTGGATTTGTGTTTCTTTCCTTATTTTATTGTTTTTCTCCTAGAAAAAGGGCTTGAAACTATTTTTAAATTTTTTTTTCAAGTCCCCAGATGTCCTGTCCAGATCTTTTGGCCAGGAAGCAGACTATCCTTTGTTTCTGTGAGCAATCTGTGTGATCATTGTGTGAGACAAGAGGAGCTTATATGGAGACGATTCCCAGAAATGTCCATTCTGCCTTCTTGTGCACTTCCAGACAGCTGCTCTGCCTCAAGCCCCCTCGTTCCCACAAGCAGCTGCCCCCATTAAACCCTTCTTTGGTGTTTCCCTCCCTGATGCTCCAGGCAGAGCAGCCACTGAGCTGTCAGAGGCAGGTGCAGGCTGCTGTCGGTGTCCCCAGTCCCAGTGTCACTGCTCAGAGCTCTGGCTGCTGCAGGTGATCTCCCCAAGCCCCACACCTCCCAGTTACCCCACTGCCCCTCCCAGATGTCACCAGGCTGGTCTGAGCAAGGATCTCTCTTCCATGTGGTTGCCATTAATTCCACCACCACAAGCATCAGCCTACCAAACCATATCAAGCAATCGATCTCTAATTGTCATATCCGACAGTAAAACAAAGGGTTCAAAAGGAAAGAGGGAATATAAAGGCCAAGAGCTTCCCTCTGCCCAGTGCAGGTGGTTCATGAGAAGCCCTGGATGATGGAAAACACCCCCTTAACCTTGAGCTGTGTCCCTCTTGCAGAGGAATGAGTCAGGAATTCCATGCACGTAGAGCAATCACCAAACAGTCCCTACAGGTCTGCCCAGGACCACGGCTTGCCGAGCAGCTGCTTGTTTACCTGCACCCATTTCCATAGCATGGGTGTGCAGCCACATTCCTGGGAGCTCCAGCTGCTCCCACCTGCCCGACCTGTCCGTGCACGGGGAGAAAAGCTCCAAGCCACGGTTTGAGAGCTGTGATTGGCACAGGGAAACACTGCCAAGGATGCTCAGTGCTCCTCTGGGATGATACAAGAGCCAGCTCAGCAGCTGGGCTGTAGGGCAGCTTGGTGGCATCACTGCTGCTGGATGGAGGGGATTTTACCCCAGCAGAGGATCTGAGCACCAAGCTCTGGGGATGCGCGGCATGGAGTGACTCAGAGGAGGAGCAGCTCAGCCTCAGTGCTCCAAATCCCCTTCCACAGGAGCTGTCCCAATCCGCTGGCCCTGGAAATGTCACAGGGAAACCACCCTCCTCAGGTTACGTGTCCTATTAAGCAAGAGGGACGCGTCCCTCCCGAGCCAGAGCCGCGCTCAGAGGTGGCTGTGCCAGCACAGCAGGGCTCGCAGGGCAGCTTTTGGCAGGGCAGGATGTGCTGTCTGGATCCCAGATATGTTCACGGCAGCTTTCTATTCCTTTTTATCGGTCCCAGGCTGATGGGGAGCAAGTGCATCTCTTGTTTTTTCCTGGAGCTGCTGCTGTCTGCAGCGATGCGGGGGAAGGCTGTGCCTGCCCAGCCTGGGCAGGGGAATCCGTGCCAGCATTTTCCCCAGGGGATGCTGAAGTAGCTGCACTTCAAAGGCTCAGGAAGTGTCCATTTTGCCTTCGGCTCCACCAGCCCACGGTTTAGGGTGAAAGCTGCTTGTGTCAGCAGCTGGAGCTGGGAGGAAACCCAGGGCTGCTGGCCAGGATCAGCACCCAAGTCACCTAGCCTTTCCTCGCTGGTCCCTAAAGCACCCGCAGCCACTGAAAAGTGGCCCCAGAAGACAGTCCAGGACCATGGGGTTTCATCCTGCCCTCGAAGAAGCGATTTGTGTCAATTTGGGCAAACCCCTTTCCCTCTCCCAGGTGTTTGTGTTGGGGGCTGCTGTGTGCCCTGGGCTGTGCCACTCTAGCTCAGTAGGATGCTGCTGCTGCTGCTGCTGCTGTCACATTTCTTTTTCTCTTTTTCTCTTTTTCTCAAAAAGTGCCAAGTTGTATAAACCAAAAAAACTTCCTGTCTTAATGCCGGATGAATTATTTAAAAGGGTCTGTTTGCTAATGTGATTGGCTTCAACCAACAGCACAGGTTGAGCTGTAATTATGGGAAAACAATCAAATCTCTATCTGGATTCACACCATACTGGTCTTACCACTTTTTGTGTTACAGCAGAACCTGTCAGGCAGCTTTAGCTTAGCTGAGCCTCCTTTCTGCTGCTGGGGCAAAGAAATGCAAACCAGTAGAACCAGTCAGGCTGCAAGGAAAAATTATGGCTTATTGTCTGTGCAAGTTCACCCACACTGCTCAGTCCTGTCTCCGTGTCCCAGATGACCGTCTCCTGATCACCACCTAACTGAGCTCCAGGAGCCAAGGAAGAGACACAGGCGCAGTGAGTATTGTGCTTACATGGATTTTTGTCTGTCCCCCAGTATCCTGGGCAGTGTTGTGTTGCTGGGAAGGGAGCTGGCGTGAGCCACACATGGAGAACTGCCCAAAATTCGCTCAGCAGAGTGCTGGCAGAGCTGTCACTTGGTGCCGGCAGACGAGCCTGGTCCAGCTCCCATCTGATGGGCAGAGGTTGGTGTGTCACGGGTTTGCTTGCTTTTCTGTGCCCTCTCAGAGTTCGAGGAGGAAATCTGGATTTCTGTAGCAGCTGGGGAGGCGGTGGCTTGTGGCAAAGGGGCAGCTCTGAGGGGGGGGGTGGGGAGTGACCTGAGCCCACCCGGGTTGTGCAGCGCTGCCCAGCCACGACCCCGGGGCTCTCCTTTAACAAAAACTTTTCCCTTGGCGTTTTCCACTTGAGCCTGCAAGGTAATGGGATATCCCTGCGAGCCAAAACGCTAAGAAATGGGATCCAGCTCTGCTCAGGTGGAGTGAAATAGCTGTGGAGGATCAGGGCAATTTGTGGGTGTCAGGGTTTGTGTGAGTACTGGGGAGTCTGGTCATGTTTGCCTCTGGTGAGGGGGAAGCAGAGGCAGGAACAGAAAACTTTGAGCAAACTCCAGCAGTGTGACAGCCATGGGGGAGCAGAACTATGGCCGTGTGGGATGGACTGTGGGACCGTGTGGGATGGCAGCAGTGCCCCTCCTGGGTGACAGTGTCAGGCACTGGGGGCATCAGCCCCTTCCAGACCTGATCCACCTTCCATGCAGCACCTTGGGCAGCACTGACCTGCACCAGGCCATGCACATGCTGGGCAGTAAAAAACTCCAAATGGATTAGTGGTTCTCTCTTCCCATCCCATTCACATCTTGAACTCATCCCTGTTGCCAAAGCTAAGAATAAATTTGCTCCTTTTTCCCTCAGTGGCAGCTTGGAGCTGGGTTGTGGTGACTCCTGCTAGCTGGTTGAGCTGGCCCTCCGTCCCCCACCTCTGTCCCCATAGTGTCCCTTGTGGGACATCCTGCCAGTGCCCTCCTGGGTTGTCCAGATATGTTCCTTCAGGCAGCATAAATATTCAGAGAGGCTGGAGCTCCCTGGGCTTCCAGCAGCCCCAGGCATGAGGTGTGATGCTACCGAGGGCTGTCATCCTTCTTCCCTGCTTTAAATCCAGGAGGAAGGAAGTGATGGTGGAATTGCAGGACTGGGTCTTCCTAGCATGTTACTCCTTTTTTAAATAATGCTAGAAAGAAAAGCTGATTTGGTCAAAGACTTCATCATCTGCACCATATCCAGGGAAGAAGGATCTATTTTTATCACTTGCATGGCCATTAGCTTGACTCAGGATGCCCATGCACCCCTCACACAGCAGCAGAGGTGCCAGTTTGTGCAAATGTGGTTGAGATGAATCTTCATATCCCTTCTCCCACACAAGACCTGCTTTCCCATGCAGGACCAGGAGTGATGAATTCCCCACATCAGGAGCAGTGTGGGATCTGAGCCATGCTGCTGGAGAGGTCTCCTGCCGTGGAGCAGAAGACAATGAGGCCAAGATGCTCTCCAGGCACCACATGCAGCATAACGGGATCACATGCAGAGAGCAGGGTGATAACCACCATCTATCAGAGATTGCCAGGGTATTTTCCTTCCACTCTGCCCAGCCAAGGGCTCTGGAGCTGGGGGTGGCAGTGGGAGAGTTTTGGCTGGGCTGGTGGAGGCAGTGACCACACACCTCTGCTCCCAATGGGGCCTTGAGCTATTCCTGAGCCTCACCACTTCCCAATTAAAACACCCAAAAAACGCGATAATGCCCCATTACCCACTTCCCAGAGCATTTTGAGGTGTTAATTGAGTAATGTTTATAGAAGCTGTGGTTACCCCAAGGTGCACAGGTAGATAAGTGGCAACTTTTAATCATCTTTTGAATCCTCCTGTGGGCAGAGAGCTGCCCAAAGCCCACCTCACTCTGGGAGCATCATGGCACAGCTGGGCAGTCCAAGTGTCATTCCTTATCAAGTGGGGAGCAGAACAAATATTTACTGTTAAACCTCAGCAAAGCAGCAGGAGTTGGGGAGTGGGAGGACAAAACCTCCCTCCCAGCTGGGGCTGGTGCAGGGAGAGACCCCAAAATGCTCACCCTGCTATGGAAAAGCCAAAGTCAGATTGCTGGGTGTATTCAGGTATTGCAGAGGACAAACAGCTCTGACTTTAGTGATCCTGCAAGTCCAGGGCAGCTATGACTCTTTGCTGGGAGGAGAGATGTCCCTGTTGCAAGGGACAACAAGGACTCCTGAGGGGAATAGGGGCTCTTCAGCAGAAATGAGGTTATGGAAAAAAAACCCACACTGGGGGTTTGGTGATTGCCACAGCAGTTGGAGAAGCAGAAGCTGCCTCCACAGGGCCAGGGTGGTGGGGGAGAAATTGAGCTGCTGGGGAAGTTGTGCTGAGAAATTGTGATCACCGGGGCTGTGCTGTATTATGGCAACAGAGGCTTTACGGGGTAGAAGTAAATCAGTGTGCAGGTTGGGACTTGAGGCTGGAGCCTCATCCTGGAGGGTTTGCTGCACTTCTGCTCTCCCTGCAGTGGGACACGTCTGTGCACACCTGAGCAGGGGCAGCATCTCCCTGCTGCTGCTGACCCTGTTGAGCTGGTTGAGGGGGCTGTGACCAGCACCAGTCCCTACACACCCAAAGGGCCATTGGGGCAGCTCCACATCACCCCGGTGGGACCCTCATCCAACAGCTAGCAAAGGCAAGCCTGGGGCTTGCTGCAAACCAGCCCCTGGGCTGGTGGAGCAGCACAGAGCAGCTGCCCTGCTCCAGGGAGGATTTTCAGGTTGTGCGAGGTAGAGGAAGGCAGCAAATCCTCCTCTCTGGAGTGGCAAGAGCCAAGGCTGCTCCTCCTGTCTCACTTGTTGGGAGGTAATTTTGCAATCTGGCAGCCCCTGTGCAGCACCCACAGCAAGCCCAGTGCGGTGGAGAGCAGGCAATGGGCTCCATTTTAGGGCAGTCTGTGCCATCTTAAGTCATGCAAATAAATAAATACACAGAAAAAAAAAATCCTTCAACATACCAAGAAAGCCCTCTTCGAACTGCCAAGCAAAATACAACAGCAAAGAGCATTAGCTCCACACCAGCCTGTGAAATACTCCTGGCACTGCAGATTTTCCATGAGTGATCAGGCAGTTTCTCTGAGTATAAATTTGTTTTATAATTCTAAAATTAGACCAGGAACATAGTGGGGTAGCCAAGGAAAGAAAGTTTGGCTGTTCAAAGCAGCTCTGCCTGACAATTGCCCAGAGAAAGGTGTATGACATCAATCCAGCCTGGAGCTGAACAGCCCCAACACTACTGATGGGGAAATATCTGCTGGTAAATCCATTAAGCTTCACTGATCCCCCAGTATCAGAATGTCACAGTCCTGCCTTTTTCTTTTCTGCCTTTTTTTTTTTTTAATGACTTAAGCTCGTTTAGCTAATGAGCTGCTTTATCCTTCTGAAAGGAGATGTGGCAGAGGGTGGGGATGTGCTGTGGCTCACTGTGAGAGTGACAGGCAGTGCTGGGGATGGTACTGAGAGGTCAGCAACCCCCTGGGGACCAAGGAAAGGGGGCTGGCCGTGCTGACAGGACTGGCTGTCCAAGCCCATCCCTTTTCCAGCCCCCTCAGATGGGACAGAAAATAACCTCCCTGCTGCTTTTCCTTTCCCCAGCCACAGTCAGGAGCATCCTGCCCAAGGAGTGATGCTGTTTGTACCCAGGAGGAGCCAGGGGCTGCATGAGGAGTGACATCCCAGGGACCCTGTGCCCCAGCCTGGAGCTCTTGTCCCTCCCTGAGCTGAGCATCGAGGGATGCAGAGAGCAGGTGAGCAAAGCCACGGCAGCCAACAACAGCTCTACCCCAGGTCCTGGGCTTTCCAACCCTCCAGATTTAGGGTTTGGATGAGAGCTTGCCTGTGGTCCCCAACACTGGGGCTCTGTTTGCAGAGGGCACCTGTCACTTTGAAATACACCCAGCCCTGCTGGGACGCCAAAGGCCCTGCCACAGGGCCACATCCAGCACCACTGGCTCTATATCACAGTGACAGCTCTGCCAAGGGCTGTAAATGAAATCTCTGTCTCAGGGAGCGAGCTCCACACTGAGGGACTCTGTGGTCTGGGCCTCAGCAATAAATCTCCCTCAATAAATCCTCTGGAGCAGGGTAGAGGAGCAGGGAGCTGCAGCTTCACGCCTTCACCAGGGTGAGAGGGAGCAAAGCTGAGCCCCTCGGGGAGCCTGGGCTGTCGGTGGGACAGTAATGCTGCAGCAAAAGGTTGAATCCTGGGAACAGATCCATGGGTTGTGAGGCTCATGCATTATCTGTTACCATGTGTGTGCACAGACCAGAGACACGAGGTCCTCACCAGCTTTGCCACAGAGTGGCTGTTCCATCTGCAGGCAGAGATGGGTTCTGGCATCTCAAAAAACACCAAAAATGGCAGCTTTTCCCTGCTGATTGGATCTGCAGCAGGTCACAGGTCTCCACTCACCTGAGAGCTCTGAGGAAGAGCAAACCAGGAGTGAACCCCAGTTCTGGTGGCACCATAGCCTCAGCCGTGCACAGAAGGCAAAGCTGCTGCCCACACCCCAGCCCCAAATGCTGATCTGCCCGCAGCACTGAGTCACAGCTGCAGGGATCCCGATCCAGCCCTGAGCACCTGGGCTGCCCTCACACCTCCCACCTCCCTCCACACACCAGCCCAGCCCTACCTCCCTGAGCAGCAGGCTGGCACCATTCCCAGCCAGGGTGTCACCTTCCCGGGATGGCTGGGCTGGAGCCCTGTGTCTCAAAATGCTGAGGTCAGCCCTGGGGGACTCCAGCCTTGGGGAAAGGGCTGTACCCTCCAGTACCAGGTGGGCAAGACCAGCATCAGCCAGGAGAACATGCAGCCACCACCACTCTGCTGCCAGTCGCAATCCCTTCCCAGATTACAGATCTGGGAATGCAGAGGGAATTAGTGCCTGAGTGCTTCAGAGCCTTCCCAGCTGGCTCTCGGGGTGTCAGTCCCATGATGGCCATGGTTGGTCTCACAACCTCCCTTCAGCCCTGGAGAGGTGCTTTGCCCAGGGCAGAGCCTAATTTAGGACTCAGTGATCCTGGGAAGTGCATCCCATTAGCATCAGGAGGGTTTTTTTCTGTTTTACAGTAGAGCTGGGTGTTATTTCCCCTGGCTGGTTTTTCAGCTGTTGTTCTTGGGGTTGAGATCAGTTCCCAACCCCATTTCACAGCAGCAGAGCTTGAGTTGAACGAGGTCTTCTATTTGCTGGGATAGATCAACCACCCCTGAGAACGGGTGGGTTATGCCCAGAGAAGCGGGAGCAATGATTATTTTATAATTATTTCCCCAGAGAGTGAGATCTCTGCTCTGTTTGCACCAGATTTGCTCCAAAGCCAAACAAAGTGACTCCAGCACGGTTCATGTCCAGGCAGCTGCTGCACTGATCCAAGCGTGCCGAGCTCGCTGCTGGTGCTTGCTGGCGCGTGCCTCATTCCTTTTGAAAATCAGATGCTTTAGGGGAAACTTTCTTCTTCCAGCCCTGCATGCCCACATCTTGCATATTCAGGTGATCTGGCACATCCCTGCTCCACATGCAGATAAAGGCACGGGCAGGCTGCCGGCAGGGAGCTGGGCTGGGAGAGCACTGGAACCCAGCAAAAACCTTCCCCGTGGGGCTGCAAACCCAGCTCCAGCCCACTCTTCACTGTCCAGCAACCAAGGGGAGGTTTTTTCCCTGGTCATCTCTTTGTGGTTGAAGGCTGAGTGTCCAGGTGCTTTGTTGGGATCAATGACTCGTTAACCCAGGATGATTTCTGGGGGGAGAATCTCCCATGTGGAGATGCTAAACACCTTCATGTGGAAGTTTCTCTTCTCCCAGTGTGCTTTTAGTGGTTGCAGAGGACCCCATGGATGCTGTGCCCATGCCAGCTTCCTGCAGGTCTTGGCTCTGGACACCACCTCTCCTGGTTTCTCTGTAAATTGGGGTGAAAAATCTCCGTCAAAGGGTTCAAAGAGCTACATCCAGCAAGGCTGGGAAGCCTGGGCAATGACAGTGGGGTGCTCGAATGGTACATATTGCCTCTGCAGGAGCTGTGCAGGGTGCTAGAGGGAGGAAGGATGGATGGGAGCATCCCAGTAGAAGATGAGTCCATCAGGCTCAAGCACCAAAGCTGCTGTGAATTTTCCCATTGTCGGTCCCCATGTGGTCCCGACATGAGTCCCTGCTTTATGCTCAAGAAGATGCCCTGCCCCTCCTCATCCCAGAGAAATGTAATTTAAACAGTTCAACAAGCAGAGGAAAAGCCTGATATTCCAGCTGGGCTTCTCCCAGTATCTAAGACATGCTCTTTGCTATGCTCAGTGCTGAGGCAGGGTGGACAAAAATGCATCCCATGGTTTAGCAAATGGTTTCCCTTCCTAGCTTTGGGCTTTGTCCTTTCCAGAACACCACATGCACAAGCCACATCTCCTTTGTTGGACTTTTTCTTTCTATTTTAGACTGAAACCTGAATAATTTGAATCAAAAGAACGTCCTTGCACTGCAAACAGCCTGGTGTGTGGCTCAGCCCTGAACATGACCACAGAAAGTTTTGCAGAGTTCCTGAACAAGCTCAAGGAAATCCACGAGAAAGAGGTCCAAGGTAGGGAGACACAAAATATCTTATCAAAAACTGGCCAAGATCCATTTCTTTGTAACGCCGCCTTGATCCGTTGGGTGTCAAATAACCTGAAGGGAGGAGCAGGAGCAGGAGTGGATTAGGGAGCTTTTGGGATTAGTGCTGGGCAAGCAGCACTTAGGGAGATGGATTGGGACATGGGGTCACAGCCTGTCCCTCAGGGGAGATCACCTTCTGATGGCACCTTGGTACTTCTCACTGGCGGGGAACAAGGTTTATTGAGGAATAAATAACTTTTTGAATGATGAGAAAGAGCAGAAGAGAGAGGCCATTCCTGCACTCTGTGCTCCTGGAAAGCAAGCCATGGAGGTGCTCAGTCCCAGCAGGAATCCCACTTGCTCCAAGCATTAACCATGGGGGATTTGGCTCCTTTCCTGCCCCTGCTGTCGTGGTCTGTGATAAAGGAGAGCTGGGAGGTTTGCAGAGGTGACACAAACACCTGCTGGGCATCTGCTCCGAGCAAAGAGGATTGGAGCATGTTTGGGTACTGAGGGATCAAAGGGAAAGCAGAAAAATGCAATAATCTATAAGACAGAAGCAGCAGGAGATGAAGCTCTGTTAAAGAAAACATTTGAGTCAGGTTGGATAGCTTATTCCTCCAGGGAATAAATTATTTCTCAGGTCATACATTATTAAAATAAAACCCATTAGGTTAAGCAACCAAGAGCCAAGTCCAATTGTTCTCCTATTAGAATAATTCCCAGTATCAATATTATGAACAAAACTTCAGCACTTTTGGATGATTCTGGCTTATGAATTCATTCTTCTCTTGTGTAATTTCAAGCCGTGTGAGAGTTAGAGGAAACTGTTGAGCAATTTAAACCACATGTTTACATCCACTTTGCATAAAATGGATTTGACAGGATACAAAGTCTGCAGATCCATCAAGGAAACCCGTTCAGCTGTAAATATTCTCCAAGATGCTTTCCAACCCCGAAAGCTATAAAATACTGCCCACCTGGGAAATGCAGGCCGTAGTGAGAAATAAGTAACAACAAAACTAAACCAGACTTTTTGGGTCTGGGAAGGAAATGCAGACTCATTAAATAGTGGGAATACAAAACAGGCTCACATTTCGTACAACTTTCCCAGTTCCATTAAACTGTGATAGTGATTAACACATGCAGCGTGTTGCTCCTTATCAGAGATAAGGCTTGTGAATGGATGAGATTTCTGCAAAGCCACTCACCTTCCTGAAATTCCATCAGTGTTCTGAGTGCCAGGGAATTGGCAATAAACCCCCACCCCTCTTTCTCTGTTCGTTTTTCCAGGTTTGCACAGCAAGGTGACGGAGCTGACGACGGAGAAGTGCCGGTGAGCAGTGCTGGCAGGGTGGGGGCTGAGGGGTGGATATTCCACTTGGTTTTCAGACCTCCAGAGTTCTCCCCCAAGACTTCTGGATTTAGAGAGAACCATTTGCCTTTCTGGCATTGCCAAATTCAAACTTTTTGGCTCCAGGCAGGGTTTGGGGTGATCCCAGCCCACCTCCAGTTTGCCTTCCCACTGGCAGGTGATGCTCATGCCAGCCAGTGCTTCCTCTCTTGGGAAACAATAACTGGGAGGAATTAAACTGCTAACTCCAAAGAGGGTGTCACAGGGCAGCAACCAGGCTCCAACACGTTTGTTTCCCCTCCTGCCACACAAGAAAAAGGGCACTGTGGGTGAAAGCACAGGTTTTGGGGAGAAATCTAATAAGCCTCTTTTCTTTGTTCTGTTTCTTCAATTAGTGATGCTCAGAGAATTGAAGAGCTATTTGCTAAAAATCACCAATTAAGGGAACAGCAGAAGGTCCTTAAAGAAAACATAAAGGTGTTAGAAAACAGGTAGGATTTGTTTTTCAGTAGGGTGCTGCTGAGTGGCAACAACTGCACTCTTCTAGGGGGAGAGTTTGGGATTTGCTGTCTTCCCCAGAGAGGGATGTAGCACATGAACCTCTGTTTTTCCCATACTCAGCTGCTGGGAGAGCTGGATGAGCCTGGGCACTAAGCTGGTGATAGTGGGACTGGATCAGGAGGGCTGCAAGGGCCAGTGCTGGGCTGCAGGGGTGATTCTGGGTGATGGTCTGGGTGTTCACACTTCTCCATGGGGACGGCAGGAACTTATTTCTCCCACGGAAACCGTGTGGTAACAAGCTGTGGGTTTTCCTTCCTCCAGGCTGCGAGCTGGTCTTTGTGACAGATGCATGGTCACCCAGGAGCTGGCCAAAAAGAAGCAGAATGAGTACGAGACCTCTCATTTCCAGAGCCTGCAGCACATCTTCATCCTCTGTACGTACAGAAACCCACTGTAAGCTCAGCTTTGGCAGGCTGGGTCTTTGCTCAGTTAGTGCCTCTCCCAGATATTTGCATGTGAGCCCTTGTGGTGGACAGGAATCCAGGAAGGGCCTGGGAGAAGGGAGGGAGCAGGACTGTGGATGGCAGTTCAGCTCCCCCTGAGCAGACATAACCCCTCACACAAATCATCAGAGCTGGGGGTTGCAGCCCTCCACACCTCCAGGAAAATGAGAGATTCCAGGCTGTGTCAGGTGCCTGGAAAAAGGATGCATTTGGCACAAGCAGAAGCAACACTCTGGCAAAGACAGGAAAGTCACAGCAGCAGCTCAGCACGGGTAAATGAAATCAAGCAACACATGTGATGGATCCTCTCCTGAGCCTTTGGCAGAGCTCCCAGCACCTCTGAGGCGCAGGGTGTTTCTCCCTGGGGATCTAACCAGCCCAGGGAAGGTCATGGGGCTAAAGGAGATAAAGCATTTAGGAGGGATGGAGAGGTGCCAAGAGCCCTTGGTTTATCTCCCCTGCTATGCCACTGCCCCCTGAGTGCTGCTTTGGAGCAGGAGCTCACCAAGGCACTGTGCCTAGGAGCCTGCCTGCACTCACCTGAGGCCTTCTCGCTGCAGCACCCAGTGCTGGGTGCTCACAGCTCCCTCTGGCCTCTGCCTGATCCCCCCCAGACCCCCAACCCTTCCCCTAACACAGCACCCACCCAGCACCCTGCCACGGTGGTCAGGGCAGGATGCTGGCTGTGTCCAACCCACCTCAGCCTCGTCTGGGTTGTGCTCTGCCCCCGAGCTGGGCAACCTGCAAGCAGACCAGTCCTGATGAAACCTCAGTCAGAAAGTTGTTCCCTTTTATTCCTTAACCCCAGCATGTTTACAAAGAAGGAAGGAAATTCGGCATCCCTCCAAAACCTGCTGCCATTCCCTCCTCCTCCCCTGGGCACCCCAGTGAGCTGTGAGGAGCATCAGCTCTCTCCTTGCAGCTCCTGAACTCACAGCACTGCCTCTGTCCCTGCAGCAAACGAGACCAACCGCCTGAGGGAGGAGAACAAAACTCTCAAGGAAGAACTGAAGAGGCTCCGGAGCCTGGAGTAAGCATTCTCCTGGTTTCATTCTTTGCCAGGGCTGTTCGTAACCACCAGGGCATCCCCACAGCTGAGCAGGGCAACCTCCAGACTGCAGCATCCTCAGGAGTATTTTAGCATCTAATTCCTGTGGATTCCTGTATATGTTAGACATGGAAAAATCTGTAATGGTCTCAAAACCCTTGGCCTTTCCTCACTCCCTTGTTCACTGGTGTCCAAAGATTCATTTTTGGTGCAACAAAGGTACTTAAACCCTCTCCTCCTCACAGGAAACAAAGCCCTGGAGTGCTTGCATGGAGTTCAACCTGGGCTTCCATGGCTTTTCCATGGCACCAGCTCCCCTCCTGCAGCAGCCAGATAGGGTCTGCAGGAAATGTGTTGTTTTGGGGGAAGGAGAGTGACACACAAGGGGCTGTGATAGGGTTAAAGAGGGAGAAGGGATCTGCACCAACAGGCTCATAGCCCAGCAGAGCCCTGCGCTGAAAGCCAAGTAACCTGCCAGGCTTGCCAATATATACAAATCAGCTCATTCCTTAAGGGTTTAAAGTACAGAGGAATTAGCACTGAGGGATTAGTTTAGAAATGTGTTTTCTTTGGAGCACAGGAGCACCATCCACTTAAAGAGAAACTCTGGCTTTTACTCCCCAATGCTTCCCAAGAGCTGAGTAGCTCCTGAGCTGTAGATTGGGCTGGGCTTGCTGAGCCCTGAGTGATCCTGCTCTGCTCTGCTCTGCTCTACCCTGAGATGCTGGATAGGAAGATTTCCAGCCAAACATCCATGTCTCAGCATCAGAGTCCACCCTGGACTTTGTGTCTGTCTCCAAAACTCAGTCACTTCCCTGTAGCCACTGAGAGCATCAGCCCCTCCATCTTGATTTGGTGACAGGGGACAGACACCACTTCCCTGTGGGGAATCCACCCCTCCAAGAGGCTGAAAGCCCAGCCAGGGACAGGTTCCCACAGAGCTTTTGCAATAGCCGCAGCTGGGTCCTGGCTTACCCAACGCTGTGACTTCCTGTGATGTTACCCACAACCAAGTGGGGCAATCACACCTTGAGTTGTCCTGCTGGCTCTGTCCATGCTGCAGACTGCAGCTGGGCTGCTGATAAGCTGCAGTGGAAGGAGGTGAGTCTGAGGATCTGGTATATCCACATACACACACATATAAATATGTATATTTATATATCAGGATCAGAGCTCTCAGTGCAGTGGCTCCAAAACCTTCCTTCTCCTGCCCCTTCTTGTTCATTCATGTCCTTCTCCTTCCAACAGCGACAGGACAAAGACCTCAGGAGTCACCTCCAGGGAAAGCAGCTCCACACCAAGCTCCCCTTTGACTTTACTGTCCCCAGTGAGCAGGAATGTCAGCACTGAGAAAGCAGCTCACAGGGAAGCAGAAGAAGCCCAGCAGGATGTGCCAGACCTCGAGCTCAGTGAAGGTGGGTGTTGCTGGCTTCTGCTATTCTTGAGGGTCCTGGGGATGTGAAGAGTGACTGAGCCATGGTGCAAAACTGCTCTGGGAAAGGGTCTGGAGAGCAAAGACCAAGCTGTTGGCAGCTCAGATGGACTTTGCCATGGGCAGAAATGCTGATGGGGTGAAATGCATGTCAAGAGAGAAACATCCTACTCTGTGTTAGAGCAAAAAAGTGCTTGGGTGCCCTCACTGTCAGAAAATTCATGTAGAGACCATGGCATTCCTTTGCTGCCACCCACACATGCAATGAAGGACACGTTCCATCAGGTACTGGCTTGAGCCAGAAGGCAATTTTGACTCAAAATCTTCACTGAGAGGCTGCAAGGCTCCAGCATGCTGCAGGGTAGGGCTGCAGCAGCTCTGGGGGATTGTCATGGCAGCTGGTTGTGCCTTTTTTTGCAGAAAAGCCTCCAGAGAAGCTCCAGAGAAGCTCTCCAAGCAACAGAACTTCTCCAGGCACTGTCCTCCAAGAAGTCAGCCTTGCAGAAATGGTGAGTTGTCAGAGGTAGCCTGATGTCCTCAGGCCTTCATCCTACCACTTTGGTCATCTGAATTGGATCAAGACAAGCAGACTGGGACAGGGAAAGAGTAGAAGGGGAGGACTTAGCCAGACTTGGGCAGTTTGTCAGAGCCAATGACACCTACCAAAAATCAGATCCATCCTCTCTGCAGAAACTGCCACTTGCTGCAAGCAAACCTCAGCACAGGCACTGGGCACTGTGAGATGAGACTGCAGGATCTGGACCTTGCTCCTGGTCATGGGAACTCAAGCCCACACACACCCACACTGATACTTCTGTTTTGGCACAGGTTTTGCTTACTCGACCTCCACAGAAAACTTGAAAGAGCAGGTGAAAAGGGGTTTTGGTAAGGCTGCAGGCAGGTTGTGGGGATAATTAATAGGGATCTCAGGAAGGGTTGGTGACAGCTCCAGGTGGGCAGGGGAAAGTCAAGTCAGAACATGTGCTGAGTCTTTCATGACAGCTGATGGAGACAATGATGTCCTGGCCTCAGAACCAGGTACTCCACTAGAAATACACCTACCAAACCACTGTGTGCCAGGAGTTTGCATGAATAAAGTCTTGCATGAGTAAAGGCCTGACTACAGGACAGGGAATTTGCAGGGTCTTATCTTGGTTAAGCCACTGAATCACAACTTAGGAGGAGACACAAAACCTCCTGTGCTACAAATCAGTGCAGCCAGAAAACAGAGTACCTGAAGGGGAAATTTCCTGGAAAAATGAATAAAAACTTGGCAGAGCTGTTGACCAGAACCATATCAAGCAGAGCACTCAGGAGCTGTCTGTCTTGTTCTCACTGGTGAGGAGATGCCTCCCAGCTCAGCCAAGCTCCCTGGAGCCCAGAGCACACTGCAGAATGGTTCATCTGGACTTTCTCTCCTCTGCCACAGGCCTCCCAGAGGATTTCCAACCAGCTGCATGGCACCATTGCTCTGATGAGACCTGGCTCCAGACCCTGCCTCCTGGAGAAGAGTCCTTCAGGGGCAGCAGTGTCTCCACCAGCAAGGAAGACTCCTCTCCCTCCGGAGCACGAGCACAGCCCCAGCCTTGAGGCGTGAGTACCAGCTTGGGGGTTGTGGTGTGAGCCTGATCCATGGCCCATTGCAGCTGTCCCTCAGTGGATGGATGGAAGGTCTGCCCACTTTCCTCTCCAGACTTCTCCCACAGCCTTGGGGAGGGGGGTTCTCCCAGTTTACACCAGTAAAAAATGACTGGAATCTGGCTCAGCAAGATCAGCCTCTGGTTATTCCAGCTCCTCAGACAGACCCACAGCCAGCTGCCCCCACATCCAGGCAGAAGGACTGTCCCAGGCAGGCAGCAATTCCTGCTCCTCCTTATCTATTCTAATGGGCTTTTCTGCAGGGCTCAGCACTTCCCAGGCTTATCCTTCCCCCTGATTTCAGGAGCACAGAGGGCTGAGCAAGGCCAATGAGTTTCCCGGAGTATGAGTAGTTCTGCTGAGCGTTCCTGGGAACAGATTGCACTCATGGGAGCTGCCAAATAACCAGCAGCAGCAGGCACTGGGTTTGCAGGGCAGGTTCCTGCACTGTACCAAACTTCCTAGGATGGCTGTAAACATTTCCCATTGAGTGAGATTAGGAGAGGGTGAGCTGTTCCTCTGTCCTGGGGGTCTTCAGGCGCTAAGAAAGGCCGGGGGGGTAGTTAGGGTGTTGCTTGCTGTAAGACATTATTCAAAAAAGTGTGACCTCTCACTCAGCAGCAGTGCTGATGTGAGAGGTCACTGCAACCTCACTCAGCCCCCTACCATGGCCCAGGGACAGGAGATTGCTGCTGGATGGTGGGATGGGAATGGCTTCTTGCACTAGGT
This sequence comes from Lichenostomus cassidix, assembly GCF_008360975.1. Taxonomy (NCBI): domain Eukaryota; kingdom Metazoa; phylum Chordata; class Aves; order Passeriformes; family Meliphagidae; genus Lichenostomus; species Lichenostomus cassidix. Next base: position 4,879,231 of record NC_139500.1, on the reverse strand, counting down.
GGAGGACCAGTGCTGACTGCCTGACCCCCCTGGCCACCAGGACTCTCCTGCCAGCACAGAACCCAAAGACAAGGGTGATCTGCTGGCCAAGAGCTGCAACAGGGCACTGAAAGAGCAGGAGAAATCACATACATCCCTGCAGGGCTGGGAAAACACGGGAAAACTCTAATGCTAATTTTTTTAATGTTTAATTTGATTTGCTAATGCGATCTAGCTAAAGCGATTTTTTCCCTGCTTTTTTTTAGTTATTTAACAGCAAGCAAACTGGACTCCCCCAAGGTTGCTCCATCCTATGAAAACCTAAAGCTGAGCGCCCGGAGAGAGCAGCTCTGCCTCCTGCACAAGCACCTTTCCCTGCACCAGCTGGGGCTGGCGAGTCACTGCTCCCCGGCTGAGCGGGACGGCGGCAGCTTCCCCAGCCACCTGCTCCGGACCAAAGCCACCGACGGCAGGACGCGACACCGGGACAGCTGGGAAGACCACGCAGCCTTGCTGAAGCTTCCCGCCACCATGGTGTACGTGAGGGACCAGCAGCTGGAGGAGAAGCTGCAGCTCCTGAAGCACCGGGAGAGGCTGCAGCATCTCCTCCTGCAGCAGTGCCAGCCTGGCCAGCGGGCGGACGGCGACACAAAAGTCCCGCCCGGGGAGCGGCCGATGTCCCCCTGGCTGGGCATGGCGGCAGGATGCAAGGAGGAAAGGGCCTTCCTGGAGGATGCTGCGGATGGGAAGGAAGAGAAGGAGCTTTGGCTGAGCAGGGAGCGCTCGGAGCTGCGAGCGAAGGTGAAGGAGGCAAGGGACGATGACGCGGACACGCCGCTGGATCTGTCCGACTCCGGGCGCGGCAGGGACACAGACTGGCACGGCCGCAGGGAGCTGCGGGGCTCCGGCAGCCCCAGGGGGAGTCCCGGCGGGGGACACAGGGCACAGCGGGATGACCTGCGCTGCCCCTACCACTGGCCCAGTGCCGCCCGGCCACTGCCTGGTGCTGCCAAGGAGGAGGAGGAGGATGCAGCTGTGGTGAGTACAGTTCATGCTGGCATCGACTGCAGCCTCTTCCCCATCCCAGGGTGTCCAGCAGTGCTGCTGGCACCATTGTGAACGGCATTAATACTCTGTGGGAGATAGAGTTTGATGAGTATGGAGCCAGTTTTCACATGGCAGAGCTGTTGCTCAGTCCTGGCTCTCATTCCCCACCTCCCCTCCAGTGTCCACAGGATTTCCATCCGGTGCCTGTGCTCCCTGCCACAGGCTGCTGCAGGAGGTGCTGGGCTCCCTGCAGACACACCACAGTGCACAGGAATATCTCTGTGATGCTTGTCCCTGTGGGTGTCACAGTCACCATGAAAGGGCTGGGGACAGTCCTCTCCTCCTGCCTGGTGACAGCAGCATTTGTGTTCCCTGTATCCCACAGCTCTCACGGGTGTATCTGACAAACAACTCCACGCCAGAGGCTCTTCCTGAGGCTGGGATGAGGCGGGATGTCAGTGCACAGAAGGGAGAAGCAGGTAAGAAGCCTCAGGCAAATGTGACATTTGAGAAGGCAAGAGTGAAAGCTGCCTTTTGGTGAAGGTATTTTCCAGCCAAGAGCTCTCTGCTGGGAATCTGCAATCCCACCTTCCAGGGACCCAGTGCTCCTGGCTCCCAGCTCTTCTGGGCCATTGCGGGAAACTTTTTTGTGGCCTCACATTTCTTGAGGCCTCAATTTTCAACCCTAGATATGTCCAAAATTCAGGCTCAGTATCCACAGGGAGAAGGTAATACCAGTTCTTCTGGAGAAAAGCCCAGTGTCTCTGTCCAGCACTGACAGGAGCCACCTGTGGGACGTCCTTGCACACTCTGCAGAGCATCCTGCACTCCATGCTGGGTGGCTTGGAATTCTCCAGGAGCTAAAGAGATCAGTGTAGCTCCAACCTTTTGGCAAAACCCACTCCACAATGAGCAGTAACAAGCCAATGTTGTTGCTCCAGCATTACCCACTTAGGGAGAAAGAAGCTCAGAATTTCTCAGCAGAGATGGGGAAAATGCAAGAAGTTTGCAGGACTAGCACTGGTAAACCACCCCTGTCTGTCCCCTTGCTCCAAAATGTGATGACACAGCATGTAGGGTTGAGCACAGGGATGCTGGTACCTGTAGCAGGTATATCAGGATGGTTTCCTCCCTTTCCCTGCTCCATCTCCTGTAAGAGCCCTTTCAAGGCTTTCTCCCTGCCTGACCCCCATGGGACATGAGTGCCAGGTTTGTCCAGGCAGGTGGGACGCAGCAGCCATGGGGATCAGAGTGGGAAGCACGTCTGCTGAGAGCTGCTCAGTACCAGCCTTACTGGCTTGGCCAGAAAGTTGAGCTCGCCTGGATTAGTCGGTCTGGGCGTGTCGGAGTGGTTTGGGAACACTCTCAGGAGCAGGATTTTTCGTGGTGGAAAAAAAAAAAAAAAAAAAGTGAGTCCTCTGTGATTTACATGCTAAGGAGATATCATAATGACAGAAGAATTTCAGCTGATTACATTCTGGGTGTGGGAATACAGGACTTTCTTCAGTTCTCACCTTAAGGTTGACACAAAGCTTAGGAGACAATACACAAATAGTTCTGCACTTTCTAGTGAACCTTAACCTGCAGAAGGATAAGGTGAGGATGGCATCTGGCTGCAGGGACTCCAGGAATGTCTGGAAGCAGCATCATCTGCTCTCCCACCTCTGCAGGGGCAGCAAGGGGGGCTGCCCTGCTGAGCCCCATCCTGGCTGACAACAAGGACTGAGCTTTTGGGATGCCCCTGCCCCTCAGAAGAGGGCACAACCCTGTCCCCAGCCCTTTCTGCCCACCATGGCCAGCCCAGGTTGGTTGCTATGTGTGCAGACAGGGTGATGCCACCACCAGCAAGGCTTGGCCCCCAACCCATGCAGATTCAGCCTGTGAAGAGGTCAGGTGTGTGCAGGTACATGTTTGGGGCTGTATAGCTCCAGGGTCTGTGTGCAGCTGGATGCTCTTGCTGGGAAGGGAAGTATCTCCCCTGCCTTTCCTTCCTCTGCTCCTCGGCACACGTTCCCTGCCAAGAGCCACTGACTGACCCTGGCAGCAAACGTGGGAATTGTCCCTTTTGGCCTCTGCTGCTCCCCACCTGGGGCTCAAATGGGAAGGTGCAGTCTGGGAGGGAAATACTCCCCAGTTTCCCACCTGTATGCAGCCACAGATGTTGGGACAGCTCTTGTGACCTTGGCATATCAAAGTCCTATGGATACAGCTTTGCTGGGAGTTGGTTTCCCAATAGAGTCTTGTTGAATTGCCCATAAACATTCATTTCAGGCCATGTAGCTTGCAGTGCCTCTGCTTCGCAACACAGTTTATTGCTGAAGCTGTTTTCTGCCTCAATGGCTCTCAGAGCTTGAGCTAGTATCTCTGCATCTGCTCATGAACTTGTCAAGACTCCCACCAGCCAAAAAACCTTCTTTTTGTGTTTCCTTAGATGACAACGATGTCGAGTCTGGGAAGCAAGAATCCGATGAGCCAGACACAACAGACAGTGAGGTTGGTTTGTTTGTTTTCCTCAGCCATCAGCTTAGGCTGCTGGGTCCCAGAGGCATAGGACAGGTTGTCCCAGCCCAAGCTCCCTCCAGGAGGTGATGGCTCTTCCTGCACCAGGTGCCAAACCTCATTCCCACCCTGTTACACAACTTGCTGCTGAGGGATAGAAGTGCCACTCTTTCCAGCCAGTCAAGAGTATTTATGAACAATAGCATTTGTCATCACTCCATATCAATAGTCACAAAGGTCCCTGGCAATGTCATCAGCTCCCTGGGAAAGTCAGGGGAGTTTGTAGACTGACTGTTTTTCTCATTGATGTAGGAGAAATATGAAGAAGATATCCAACAAGAAGCCGAGGCTGACGGGAAATACTTTGGCACCAAAGACAAAGGTCATGTGCAGCAGAGGAAGAGAAAAAGAGGACAGGATCCCTGGATAAAAGGTAGGGAGGTGGAGTTCCTTGGGGTATCAGCTCAGGGCTATAACTTCTGCTGCTTCCAGAGGGACTCCTGTGATAAAGGCCTGAGGACACTGGGGGAGTGGAAGTTTCTCCTCCGTGCTCCTCTGTGCCATGTTTGGGCAACACTTGTGTTTCTAGGCAGAGGAGCCCCTGCTAATGGTTAGCCAGGGCAGCCTGAGCAGGGTGACCAGGAGAGCACTCCAAGCACCTAAGCTAACAGAGCTTAGTCCCTTGTGTTTGTTTATCTGGTCAGGGAGGCAGTGATTGGAGAAGGGCAAATTCCCAGGGGTGAGTTATTGACATTTAGAGAAAGGTTTCTGCCAGTTCTGTTGATCTTCCAGTGTGGTTGCAGACATTTCCCTGCTGACAGAGGAATGTGTTGTACCCATGTTTCTTTCCTACAGGTGAATAAGCAGAAAACTGCTCTTGGTAAGAGCAAGGGTAAGACAGTTTGTCTGTCAGGCCTTAAAATATGCTCTGTCAGAAAAGCCCCACTGCTCACCTGCACTGTACTGGCTGTAACAACAAGAAAGTGTTGGCTCAACCATAAATGTAGAGAGGGCTGTTGCTTCAGCTTGAAGGGAGCTTGTTTAGCAGCCTGGCCTTCAGAGGACCCTGCTCACTCAGGGGACACCATCACAGCTGGATAACAAGAGGATTTGCTGTACAAACCCAGCCACTTGGAGTAGTCAGGAGGAAGCCACACTCTGTAGCCCAGAGCAGACACATAAGACCCTCCAGGACTGGATGAGGATGTCCCAAGTGAGGGGTGGATGCAGCTGTGACAGAAATGGGGTGATGGGGAGGCATAGCACCTCTCTCAGCATGTGGTGTGGACCATGTGCCACACTGGAAGGGGAAGAAATCCATGGAATGCATACTACTGGTCTGGGTATCCTCTCAGGGACACTCCTGCACCAGGTCAATCCTCTGCCTATTTCTGCTTCACACATTGTTTGTGTCCAGGATGACAACAGACTCCCCTGGACACCCACATGTCTCACATCTGAGGGGTTTCTCTTCATCTTTGCTTTGCTGAGCTTTGCTTCCTCCTGTGCTGCCCCTATTTTGGGATGAGGCCATGCTGACTCCATAAGTGTAAATCCATTTCTCTGTGGACAACTCCTGCTGTCATCTTGCTGTTTACAGGAGCTAAGAAGTCAATGAGAGGAAGAAAAAAAATCAAAGTGGAGCAATGCCCAGTGGGGATCACAAAGGAGCTGGAGAATTGCTCTGCTTCCCACAATGATCCCTCCAAGGACAGTTAACAGCAGGGCAGGATGAAGCAGCTGCAGACCAAAGGAGAAGGCTTGGAGACCTCAGCATCCCACCCACGCTGGGAGAGTGAATCCTCCTGTTGTGCTGGGCCAGGCAGTGGGGAATTCATAAGGACTCATTATTGAGCATAGCACCCTGAAACTCCTCACTCAGTGTCCCAGGGGAGGCTGGGCAAGGATGAGCCGTGCAGGTGACACCTGAAGCAGCCAGGTCACTGCTGGTGGAGCAGCACATTCAGTGGCCCTGTGATGGAGCAGACCCTCAGCTAGGAAGAGGAGATGTCTCTGCAACCCTCACCCTGCATCAGAACCATGCTCTTCCCTGGGATTTCCCACTTGGAGAATGGACTACCAGACCCCTCTCCCTATGAAGGATGTCCCGGTGTATGGCTGAGGGGTGACCAAACCAAACACTGCAGGGCCCCACGCACAAACCTGCTTCAATTAAATCCCTACCCAGGTTTCATACACACGTGGATCTTGTCTGACCTGGAGAAAGTCCATGGTTTTCCTTTCTTGTTAAGTGAGGAGCAAGCACATGGTCAGACAGATACATCCCTGGAGAAGGCAGGGAGAAAAGCATGGGAAGGGATGACTTGGGTGCTCCCTGTCCCCAAGGTGTCCTGCCTGGAAAAGGTCAGTGTGTGAGACCTGGCTGTGCCTCACAGTAGAGCCCCAGCTCAGCAGTTCACATTGACCTTGGCAGGATTACTGGGAACTGTTTTTCCCATGGATAAAATGCCTTTAATAAATTTTTTTTCTGATGGAATGAGATGGGAAGGGCTGCAGTGAGCATCCCTGCAGCCACATCGACCCAGGAGCCAGGCTGGGTTGTTCCTGGTGCACAGGTGGAGAACAGGGACAAAACGGAGGGAGGGCAGCAGAGAAGTGCCAGAGCCAATACCTCCCCTGATAAACTCCCGAATTATCCGCAGTTATTTCTATTTAAACGTGGTTTTGTTTGCCTGTTCACAAGAACGAAGGCAAAGCGCCGCCAGCCAAGAGCAGCATCCTTTGCTCGTAGCACCTTCCCATCTCTTCAACCCTAAAATCCCACTCAGAGAGCCTAGGCTGCGGGGGGGGAGGTGAGACGGGAGGGTCCAGCAGAGCCCGGGGCAGCCTCACACCCACGCAGGCGGGTGGGAGCGGTGCGGAACCGAGAGCGCTGCGGTACCGGGAGCGCTGCGGGCGGTGCGGCGGGCGGGCAGTGCCGCCTGCTGGGCAGAGCCGGGCCGGGCCGGGGCCGCTCCCGGAGCTCGGGGGATGCGGTTCAGCCCCCCCGGGGCACAGCAGGTCTGCCCCCGATTGCTGTGGAGCCACGGGAAGGGAGGGGGACACCCGCCAGCTCCCGCAGCAGGGATGGAGCAGGGGTGTCCCGTGGGGCTGCTGCTGCTGTCACGGAATTTCACAGGAGCGAAACTTTTCCAATCTGAGAAATTATTGAGTCGGCTGTCGTCTTCCTCCTGCTTCACCGTTTGGAAGAGCTCGTTGGATGTTGAGGAAGGGTCTGGAGCACGCACAGATCTGCTGAGGGGGCTGGGAGTGCTCACCCCGGAGAAAACGGGGCTCAGGGGGGACCTTATCACTCCCTACAACTCCCTGGAAGGAGGCTGTCGCCAGGTGTAACTTGGTCTCTTCTCCCAGGTAACAAATAACAGGACAAGAGGAAAACGGCCTCAAGTTGCACCAGGGGAGGTTTGGATTGGATATTAGGTAAGAACTTTTCACTGAAAGGGTTTTCAAGCACGGGAACAAGGTGCCCAGGGCAGTGCTGGAGTCACCAGGGTGGCAGGGCTGATTTATCCCAGCTCAAAGCGTTCATCAGATCATGGCCACGGGAAATGGACCAGGACAACTGGTGCCTTCCCCCCTCCATTCTGAGCAACCCTCCCTGGACACAGTGGTGAAATGGATAAATCTGTCTTTTAAAAATACCCCAGCAAGGGAAAAAAAAAATAAAAAGGGAGTGGGAATAAAAAAGAGAGAAGTAGAAATGTAATCCCATAAAGAGGCCCCTCAGACTGTAGGGAGGTAGCCTGGGATCGGGAGAACTGAAGGAGGGAGGGAACTTTCATGGACTGTAAAATAATCGCCTCCCTATGACAATCCCTTGATAAGCAAAATGTGCCGAAGTCCTGCCAAAAATAATGAGGTTTTCCATTTCTTTTCTTCCCACAAAGACTTTTTTTCTCACATTGCATGACACCACCACAGAATCCACCTTACGTTATTGAGCTTTTAATACTTTCTCTGTTGCCTTTTTTCATTAGACATTTTCACCCATATCTCGTGCTGTGTGTGTTTGAGGGGCTGGCAGGGACACATATTTCACAGTTAGGGCAATCCCATATCTAAAAAACCAAAAAATAGTTTTGTCAGCTCTGAGCAAAGTGCTCCTCTGAGCAAGTTATTGAAGTAAATTAAACTTTATACACTACACTTGATCCAGCCCTGGAATTTCTCTGCTCCTACCCATCCCTGGGTTTGCTCTTCCCTCCTCACCATGCTGCAGAAAGATGGATAATTGCTGAGATCCCTTAATTCTCAAAACTATGTTTGTCAGTCTTTTGTTCAAGTCATTCTTGACAGGTAAATGCATGTATTGATCTGGTGATATGCAGGCAGCCTCAGACTTGAATTATTCCACTGCAAGGAAGAAATCTGAGCCCTGCAAGCAGCCCTGGAGCTCCGCAGAGGTTTCCATGTGAAGGTTCAGATCTGCCTGAGGTGCTGTGTTTGCAGGAATGCACAGGGCAGCGTTCAGCCCCACGGGCTGATTCTGCCTTCCCTGGGGCACAGCAGCCTTTTAATAACTTCATTGGGGTTTGGATAATGATTCCAAGTGGCATTTGTGTACCAGACCCAGCAGTCTCTGTTTTTTGCAGTTAATCCATTTTGTTGCCACACTTCCATTCAGTATGAAAAGGAGGTTTTACACAATAATCTTCAAAAATGCACTGAGATTACCTTTAGAGTGCATGAGTTACGACCCACAGAACAACAGAGCAGAAGAAAAGCTGTCCCACAAGCAGATCAGTTCTTCTGGGAGGCTGGCAGCTCACGTTTGTTTTGTTCAGACAAATTACAGCTCTGGTGTCACCAGTGACATGATGTAGGTAGGATATCTGGGCTAGTGAAGTGGTTTCCCAGAGGAAGGGGTTCAGAGCCCAGCTTGGGTTCGCTCAGGTCAGGGGCTGGATTTGAAATTGCACAGAAATCTGGGAGAGGGATGATGTCACCATTTCTGTTCTCTTTTAGTCTATCAGAAATAGCAACGAGTGGTTCCCTTATTGCCTGTCAGGCCAAACAATTCTGGTAACAGAACCACTGCAATTCTTTTGCTTCCTGATCCTTAAGAATCTGCACATGCTGAATCATCCTCACAGCACAGAGCACTGCTCTCAGCTCACAGACCCCCCAGGCCTCCCTGTGCATCAGCCTACCACTGAATTCACCAGTAAAATGGCATTTTCTGCATCTCTCTAGACTTAATTTGTAAAATTTTGTAAGAAGTAAATTTGTGCGAGTTGAGCCGTAAGTATAAATCTCCATTTCAGGGGGAAAAAAATCTTCCACCACACAAAGGTTCCTCTGTTGCATGTGAAAGGGAGACAGTTCTGGGCAGGAAAGTAAGAAGTCCCACGAACTCAAAGCAGAAGGGAACTGTGCTGGGAACACAGCTGGCTGCAATGCAGAAACCAAAAGCTCCAAAAATAGAGATATGCACATCAGATTCTTCCCCCTCACAACCTTCTGTTGCGGTATTGCCTTCATGGCAACAGCTAATTTGAAGGTGATTTAATCCATGCCCTTTTCATGAGCCTGAGCACCACCTTCTCTGCAGTGAAATGCTTTTAGCTGAGATCTGGTCTGTAAGCAGTGCTCATTTATAGTGCTGGCTTTGGAAACACAGCTTTACTCCTCAGTTCACCGCAGGAAAACTCATTCCAAGCATCATTGAAGTCTCGCTTCAAGCCTGTTTTGGGGATTTAAGTGGGATTGGCTTTTTGTGTAGGTCCTTTCCAGGATCACATGTGCCCTGAATGTGTGAAAAAGGCAGAAAAAGGACTCCAGCAGTCTCACATGCAGCTCTGCTGTTCACAGCCAGGAGCTTGGTGGGAACGGGGACAGGGACAGCTTGGGTGTTCAGAACAGAGCACAGGGACAAGCCTTCACACTTTTGTAAGGAGGCTGTGAAGTTGTGGATAGATTTAGCAAATCCAGCAAGCAGTTGGGATTCTTGGAAAGGAGAGATCTGGGGAGTTCCTTTGCTCCTTTATCTCAAGCAAAGTGTAGTGTAGGAATTTTTGAGCCAAAATGCAGGTTTCTCTTACATCCCTCGGGTATCACAGCTTTCTGCTCTGCTTGAACATTGTCCCCAACACTTCCGGAGCACACCATGCTGTGCTGCACACACTTACCATACCAAACTCGCTGCTGAATCTGCTAATCTCCAGTAGGACCTCCCCAGAAAGCACATTTTCCAAGATTCTCCCATGAAAATTATTGATTTATTAATACCAGCATGTAGTGCAGCACCACGTGCTTCAGGGGAGAGGGTTTGATCCATTCATTCACAAATCCTCCTGTAAACACCACGCAACAGTTTCATGACTCAAGCACAAGGCCCTCCCGAGTGCAGAGGGATAGGATTAAATCAATCAGCTCCTTGTCTTTTGAATACTCTGTGTCATGCAGGAGAACCTGAGTCATTTTCCAAGGCACACAGGGCTGCTGGCAATGTTTGCCTCCTGAGGAGCAGCAGCTGATTTTGCTGTAAGAACCTGTAGCGAGAGCAGAAGATTGTGTCACCCACTGGGATAAGCACATGGCAATCCAGGAAACACGGGCACTCAGCTCCTGCAGCAGCCAAAAGAAACCAGGACTCCCAACTGGAACCCACTGGAGGCAGATTAAAACCACTGCAGACTGCACAGCTGGTGGCACTGACAGCTAGAGTCAAACCTGTCTCGCGGGTTTGGGATGCAGGAGGAGAGCAATGGGGATGGATGTGCCAGCAGGGAGCAGGAGTGGTTCAACATGGGAGTGTGGTTAGGAAGGGTTTCACCATTCCCTACACATGTAACACGAGTAGGGAATTGCACCTCTGGGTGTTTTCTGAGACAGACTGAAGAGGAGGGGGAAGACGAGCTCAGGAAAATGTGTAATCCCAAAAACACAGTGTCTTGTCTTTATATGGATGTGGTGACTGTGAGACTGAGCTCCAAAGAGTGCTGGTGACCCAGGTATGCTGTTTTCAGGAGAGAACTTAAAAGTGGCAAACTATGATAGGAAATTTGGGACAAGCATTAGAGCCTGTTCAGGAGAGAGGGGACACTAAATTCTGGATGCACATTGCACTCATATGTCATCCTCCCAGATTTCCAGAGACCACCCTGGTCTCCTGTGAAGCATCTTTGATCCCCATTCCACTTAGGCTGGAAAAATATGTACAGCAGTTTCTGGTGCCTTATCTTAGTACTAGCAGTTCCTCCAACTGGAAGCTGCACTTCTGGTTCCCAGCCTAAATATACTTATGACCTGTTTATCTTTGCTTGATTTGGGGCCATGATTTTGCAAAAAATATAACAGCCAGCCCACATATGCACTTTAAAATGCTGTCTCATATCAGATGCTTAGACCAGATCTTGCTGTTCTCACATGGAGAAAAATCCTTGTGACCTTGGAGACTCTACTCCCCAAATATAGTATTGGAATAAAGATTTACAGGCTTGTGTTGTTTCACACCAGCTCTTTATTTCAGCAACCCAAATCTGCTCAGACATGTATCCAAACATCCCTGGGCTTCCATTAAGGTAGAGCAGAAGCTCCAGGAGCAAAATGAATGTGAGTTGAGTATTGGAAATCCAGAGTAACATTTTACATCTGCATAATAATGTTGTTGAAAATGCAAAATTGCCTGCCTTCCTCTTTGTCCTGGGAGTTCATGGTGGTGAAGTCGGAAAAGGCTTCAGCCAGAACTTGAAGCTGCTGTGCAGCAGCAGGGTGGAGAGTCCAGCCTTTCTCCAAAACAGCCTCTGTATGTATGAATGAGGGAACACATGTGAGCCTGAGCTTCCATCATCCCCCCACTCCAGGGATTCCCTTGTTACAGGAGACAGGGAGAAAAGGTTGTTCAAGGTTGTACCCAGTCACTGCCTTTTGTGGGGGTGATGCTGATGTCACTCATCTGTTTCAGCATCACATTCCTTGAAACACAGCACTGTGCTCCCTGCACTCAAACACTGTGAGTTGTCAGACACAGATAAAAGCTCCCCAACATTAACAGCAGCAACACTCCAACCGCTAAATTCAGCTTTGAAGTTAGCAACCCACTGAGCCACGGAGGCTGCTCCTTTCTGCGCTGACTCAGTGGGATGATTTACATCCCACAGCTATTTTTACAAGGAAAGAATGAGAAAAAAGCCGCACATTTATTTTTCAAAATCCAGTCTTGGGTTCTAGAGAATTGTTTGCAGCAAGCCTAGATAGGTTTCCATGCCTATTCATCCCCTGGCTTATTTGATGATCTTGCCAGCAGGAAGGATTTTAATTCCTTTTTATCCCAAACTATTTTTTTCACAGCTGTGATATGAAATGGTTCTGCCAAATAATTTAGGCTCAAAGTCTGACCTATATTGAAGAGCATAAGATGCTGAGCATGTTCTTGGGATTTTAAGGGGAGAGTTTGTATTTCACTGTAGAATTTTTAACAGAAGCCTACAAGAAAACATTGCCTTATGTTTCCTATCTTAATCCTATTATTATTATTATTATTATTATTAAATGCTTCTAATACTACAAGACATGTTGATGGCCCACTTGCAACAGCATACAAAAAAGGATCTTATGAAACAGCCATATGAAAAGACATTGAACCTGTCTGTGTTTTATAGGACAGTTTCAAAGCCTGTCTTTTACTCAGTGCCCACATATCAAGTCACATCATCAGACATCAGTTTGATTGCTGGTGTAGACTGCAAGCAATATTAAGAGTTGGCATGTGGTTCCTTTAAGCCTACTTGGCAAAAGCATTCACCCCTCTAAGGGTCCAGTGTTGCAAATACAGTAATAGCAACTTTTAATTGCAAACATCTCAGCAGTCCCTTGTTAATGGCAAATTTGGTCTGTACTTTAAAATATGTACTGTGTGGGCAAAATCCTGCTTGGGAGCACAAGCTGCTTCAGGGCATGAGAGGTGGGAAGCATGGGAAGTCTTCATTTCGGTTTCAGAGGAACACAGAGGCCACCAGCACCCACACACTGCTGTTCTTAGCTCCAAAGGCTTCATCTCACCCAGCACAGCTCCCAAACCTCCCCTTCCAGGCCCAATGGCATGGACACTGTCAGTGCACATCAACATCCTCTGAGGATAGGAAAGAGCAGAGCTTTCTGCCTTGGCAAGCGGTCAGAGCATCATCCCGAGATGTGGCAGACATGGGTTCAAGAGCCTGAGGGGAATGTTTATCCCCCGCAGTATAAACACACCACTCCGGGAAGCAACGTACTGCGCAAAGATGCCTTGAGTCACTTTGTGGAGATAAATACTAAGTTTATGTCCTCCCAGCCCCGGGTCTGCCTTGCCCATATACGGCCCAGGATCAGCACTGCCCTGGCTTTGCTTCAGGAGCTGGCAGCGTGGGGATCCATCCCTCCGCACGGGTTTCGGGGCTGCTGGTGAGTCTCAGGGCTCTGCACGGGGCTCTGCACCCTCGGGGTCGGCGGATTGGGGTTCGCCTCAGCCCTGCAAGCCACAGGGCCGCGACCCAGGCCGCTGGGATGGAGCAAGAGGATCAACGACCTTCATCTGCTTTTTTAGGAGCGCTCTGACACGCACAGAACCTGCGATGGGTTTAGCAGATGTGTCTTCCTGCCGGCAGGAAGGCCAAGAGCTCTTGGGAACAGGCGGCCGCCAGTTCTGCTGATGGGTCGGGTGGAGATGTGAGGGGAGGAGAAGTTTTTAGAAAGTCACACAAAGGGACACGGCGGGTGGTCGCGCGGGGACACGGTGGGTGTTTGCATGGGGACACGGCGGGCTGGCGGCTGCGGTAAGGAAGTGGGCGAGGGAGGAAAGGGAGAGGCCGGGCAGGGTCGCGGCGGTGCCGGGGGTGCCAGGGCCGCCCCGCCCGTCCCCACACAGCTCCCGCCGCTGCCTCCGCCGGCGGCGCCAGGACCCGGCACGGCCCCGCGAGGTGAGGGCGGGGCCTCGAGCTGGCGGCCAATGAGCGCGGGGTCTCCGTCGGGCTCATTTGCATTCGGGCGCGACGCAGCCAATGGGCGCGCGAGCCGCCGGCCGCGCTGCGCTCCAGCCGCCCCGCCCGGGCGGCCGCGGCTCATTCGGAGAATGGCCGCAGCCACGGCGTGCGGCTCCCCGCCTCCCCGCCCGCCCCGCGAGCAGCCGCCGCCGCGCAAGCGGGGCGACTCCCGGCGGCGGCAGGCCGCCCTCTTCTTCCTTAACAACATCTCCCTGGACGGGCGGCCGCCCTGCCCGCCCGCAGAGAAGCCGCCGCTGCCCGCCGGCCCGGGCGACGGGGAGGAGGCGGCGGCGGAGCCGGCCGGAGCCCTCCCGCGCCTGCTGCCCCCACCGCCCGTATGCCAGCCGCCGCCCGCCCTGCTGCTGCCCGGCGTGCCCGCGCTAGCCGCCGCCGGAGCCAAGGGGGATGCGGACCCCGCCCGCGGGGGCATCTTCCTGCCGCAGCTGCTGCTGGGCGGCCCGCTGTGCCCGCCGCCCCCGGCGCCGCCCGCCCTGCCGGGGATGCTCGCGGCCGCCAAGCCGGGCGCCCCGGGGCTGCTGAGCCCCACGCAGAGCGCGGCGGGCGGCGGCTTCGCGCTGGAGGCGCAGCGGCAGAGGTGAGTGAGGGGCCGGGGCTCGCCGGGCCAGCCCTCACCCCCCGCCTCCGCCGAGCTGACCCCGCGGGGCGTGGGAAGCGCCGGGACCCCCTGCGGCCCTGGGAAGAGCCGGACTTTCCCAGGGCCCTCGGCCGGCCGGCGGCTCCGGGAGGGAGAGCGGGGCATGGGAAACGGGCGCCCCCGGGGACAGCGGCCGTGGGAGGCGGCGCCGGCCCCTCGGTGGCCCCGGGAGGGAGCACCTGCCCCGGCGGCCCGGCCAGAGGTGCGCGGGGATCCGGCCGGAGAGCGCTGCCCGCCCCGGCCGCGCCGCTCGGGCCCGGAGGATGCCCCGGCCGGCGCAGCGGCGGATGAGGGGGAGCTGCGGAGGGGATCGCTCGCTGAGGCTATGTCTGCAGGTCTGCAGTACCCTGAACCCTCTTCCTGCTTTTCCCCAGCCCGGTTTCTGCCTTTCTGTGTTTCCAGATGAAGCTGACAGGGTCACTGCTAGGCAGGACGCTTCCTCCGTGCAGTGGCCACAGTGCTGCTGCCCTGCCTTCTCCTGCTCTCTGCTGCTTGTCTCTGCAACTGTGTGTTAATGATTGCTTGTGCACAGGGAACTTGGAGTCAGCCTCGGGGGAGGATGCTCTGGCCTTCAGAGCAGGATTACTGCTGCATTTCCAAGGGACTTCTATCAGGCTGAAAGTGCTGGTTTTCTAATCAACTGGAAGGCAGGCTCTTGCTCAGATGTTGGGGATTTGAGCTCTGAAAGAACTCTTTTCAGGCCGTTTCTGCATAAACAGCTCTGTAAAGTGAGCTGGCCCTCTGAGCCTGCAGATAGGCAGCAGTATCAAAGGCTTTAAGTCTCTCTGGTCTTTACAGTGGCTTCGAGAGCTTTGTTAGTGAACTGAAATAGAGATGTTGTCAGTGCTTTAAAGCTGGGGAGTTTGCTAATGCAGTTGATGGGTATTCCCTTTCAGTGTGCATGTCGGAGTGGAGATGTCCTGTGTATCCCCATCTTGGGGATTCAGGTGAATTTGAAGAGAAGCAGCTGTTTGTCAGTAATGTTGGGGGTCCTCATGTGTTGTCCCTCCTGGGGTGTTTTCCTTCTTGAACTGTTACTTACCACCCACTGCTTTTCTTGCCATGGAAGAGAGACCTTTCCTTCCTTGTTTGCTGGAGGAATTGAAGCTGGGGCTGCCAGCTGGGTGCCCTGTATGCACAGACTGTGCTGTTGTGTGCTGCTTGGTGAGCAGGCAACCTGAAGTGAGGGTGTTGCTGTGGAACAGTTCCTTCCCAGCACTCCTGGTCCACAAAAGCCAGCACAGGAGGTGCTGTGTGATTTAATTTCATTGCTTTAATGTTGTAGGCAAAGCTCTTGAGGGCAGGTTTTGCACAGTTTGCTGTGTGGATGTGGCCTTTGTTGTGCCTGTGCCTACGGAGTTCTGGAGGAACAATCCTTCCCCTTCTCATGCCAAGTTAATAGGACACTAAGAAAATATTCCTAGGATCTTCTTGTTTGATATTGTTCCTGCCTCTCTTGACATCAGGTTTGAGCTGTTCCACTACAGTAATTCTAATCAATCCACCAGAAAAGAATGATGAATCAGAAATAAAAGGTAAAGTGAAGTGTGAGAGGGCAATCAAGGGAATCAAAAGGCTTCTGTCTGAGTAATGACAAAACAGACTGATTTTTTTTTTCCTTGGAAAAGATGGCTGAAGGGTGTATTGTATTGCATTGATCAGTTTGTATACCGCTTTTGAGAGTGATTTGGACTGAGAGTTCATCTGTTTTTTATCTTTAAAGAAAATGTTTCAGCAGGTGGTCTATCAGATAGAAGATCTATGTCTTTACAGGGATACACACATCTTCTGACAAAAGGACAGTTTTGTGCTGCCTGTGGGGATGTGTTTGACCCAATCAACCTCGTCCCAGTCACACTGGGCACGGGAGTGGGTAATATGGACAACTACAATTTCCTGGGGTGAGGGACTTAGCATTTCATTTTTCACTGGACAGTTTCATGCTCTGGTCAGGGACAGAATATATCTTCATTCTCATGGAGCAGAGGCATCTCTTCTTGTTGCAATACATGAGGAATGATTCAGGGAATCACAGGAGGAATGTCCTTCAGGACAGTGGTGCTTTCACTCCTTCCCCTTCTGTCTTGGGTGAGCTGTTTGCAAAATAAGATTCTGAAATCAACGATTACAAAATGGATCTTCTTTTACTGGGACTTGGGAACCTGAGAATTGTTTTGTCATACAGTGATGTTGCTAGTCTAGGTCATTAACTGCCTGCATCATGCAGAGGTACAGGCTCTGTCCGTGGTCAGTGACCAGTCCTGTGCCATGTCCAGGGATTTCATCACACTGGGGCTTGCCCTGGTCCATGGAGATCTCTACCTATTATCAATATCTCTATCTCTATCTACTGATAGTATCATTGGGCAGAGTTTTATTACAAAACTTGGTCTTGTTTGACTTGATTGAGAGGTTGCAAGGAGCTGATGAGAGCGGCCAGCGTGGCTCAGGGCAGGTCATGACAGCACCTCTGCTTGAGCTGGGGGTTAATTATTGGCAGGATCTGCAGTACAGCCCAGGGAACAAGAGATCTGCTCACCTGATGTAACCTGGAGTTCCTTGGAGTTCCTCTGTAGCTGTCAGGTTCTTTAGGATGGAAACTTAGCAGAGGAGGCACTGTTCTAAACTGGATGCTCAGTTTCATTGTGCTGCTGGCTGAGCATTATAAACTTAATGAATTTAACCTTCCACTTTCATTTTCCTAAGCAATCTTCTGTTTACAGGATCTTAAATTACAATGCTGTGTTATAGTTATACCAGCTTGCCTGATCTGCTTGCCATCCCTCTTCCCTTCTCCTTTTTCATCTTGCTTTGTTCTTTCAAAGAACAAGCCTCCCAGAAAGCAGTGGAGGGAGGCAGCAAACAGGGAACAAATCGGCATTCACAGATTTTTAATGAATTTCTGCAGCTGGGTCTGAAACTGGAAGAGCTTTCTGGGGAAACACAGATAACAGACAGCCCTGGAAATAGCCAGGTTATGAAAGCATGAAAAATGGAAACAACAGCCTTGAATGTCAATGCTTGTTGTGCTTCTGAGGTTTCATTATAGTGCAGTGTAAAGCAGCTGGTTTTGCCATAATTTGCTGCATTTTGCCGGGCCTAAGAATAAACACAGAGACTAAATTATTTGTGACTGATGCTTTAATGTCCTTGGAGTTCAGTGGTCAGGGAGCTGAACTGAGTGTTCGTGATAGCTCAGTCATTTCTGATTTATCAGCAAATTTAGGTCATTTTGAAAGTGGGAGTTTAAACAGTAGTTGATAACAGCAACACTTTGGACCTACTCTGCTTTTAAGTGTTAATTGGATGCTGGATTGCTGACATAGGTGTGATCAGATTAGTTCTGTGGGTGGAACAGCAGAAATGCTTTGTCAGGATTTTATACTTATGGTGGTTAATGTGTTGTTTTGTCCTACTGTCAGCTTAGCTGCTGTTGTCACTTCAAGAAATATAAATATTTTTATAAAAACCCCTCTGCTAATAAACAGATATTGTTGAGATGGATGGAATAAAAAGTCTTAGTTTAAATTTTGAACCTTATTTGGAATAAGCTGGGCACATGGTGCTTTTCAGGAAGCAGTGAGGTCAGTCAAAGCTGGCAAGTTTTGACCTTTCAGAGGTGAACAGTAGACTGGGATGTGTTGCTCAGGGCTGAAAATGAACATATTCTGAACCTGAACTTTAAAAGTCAGCTGAAATGTTAAGGCTGTAGTCTCCTCCCCAGGTTGCTTCAGCAGATTTCTCTCATATTTTCAGCTGCAAGTGAATTGCATGTGTCCAATGTTAAGTGTTTTATAGCTGCCTGTAGTCATTACAAGCCAGGTATATTAAGCAGAAGAAGTGAGTTGTATGCCTAGCAGGAAACTTGGAGATCAGAAAATCCATGTCCTTGTGTCCTGTGCACTCTTGTGGATGGGTCTGGGTCAGACAATCCGAGACACTTCTAACACCAAGTTTATTTGACCTCTTCAATTTAGACAGTCCAGAGGCTTTAAAGTACCTTTGCTCTCCAGGCAGGAGTAGTGTGTGCACAATTAACTGTACTTGCAGCTGATTTTACTTGTGGATGGATTCTGCAGCTTTTCAGAGTGATTGTACAGGAGGCCTGGCAGTGGGTTTTGGGATGCTGCAGGTTTTGGGATGCTCTGGAAGCACTGTTTCCACCTTTTCCTTGCTTACAGCTCTCAGCTCCTCTCTGCAGGAGATGATGAGAGTGGTTGGAATGATGTTGTCTTGCTTCAAGTCAAGGACTCAACAGCCAAGAAGGAAAACACTACTAAATTAAATATAGAAACCAGAATAACTTAATTTTGGGGATCACATTCACATTCAGACCTCCAGTGAGCAAGTCCTGTAGGAGTGTTACAGTATAATGTATTAAAAGCAATTATTTACTTATATATAGTATATTAAATCATGTGTTTTCCTGTTTTCCATCTGTCAGCCAGTTAAAGCTGTGAGGCTGTCAGGCTGAGCGAGCTTGAAGATATTTTTGAGCCTTCTTTTGAAGGTTGTTCTGAAGGTGTCTGGCTCTGTAGTTGGAGTTTTAAAAATGCACAATGAAATTTGGGCTCTTTAATGAGCACAGGGTATTGTTGATAGAGCAGGTGACTGCAGATGGAGGGTGCTCAGCTAAAGCCACTCAGTCGGCCCAGTTCTTCAGACAGAGCTCCAAACTCCTGACCTTCGCTTTACAGATGTTGTTTATTTAACCTACTGTTAATTATTGTCATTTATTTCCTGAAAAGGTGTTAAATGAAGAATCTTTAGCTGGCCCTCTGTTCCACAAGACATATTACGCCCTAAAAACTCAAAGCTTGCTGTCGGCTGACCCCACTGCTGAGGCTGTGACCCTGGGGGCTCTTCTGCAGGGAATGCTCCTTTTGTGTCCAGCTCTTGCTCAGGTGCTGCTGCCCAAGGTGCAGACCTGCCTCAGAGCTGGGTAGCTGCTTCATTTGGGAGTCCCCACAGCATGGGTGCAACTGCTGCTGGTCAGGGCTGCTTGCTCAACAGCTTGGACAGACTTGCACTTGCTCTGTTGTGCTTGCTGCAATTTAAGCATAAAATTTTGCCCTAGTGAGGCTACAGCCTCTTGATTGTGGGTTGAAGGGGATGACTGATGCAATGGGGAAAACCAGGTGCCCATAAAAACTATGGGAACCTCTCTAAACCTGCTTGATTTGGTTTCCTCCAGTCACCTGTTTTAATTTTCTCCTTCCCAGTTAAAAGCATCTCTTTTCCTATCTTTTTTTTCTTCCAATTTTTTTTTTTAGCTCGCGGGTTTATTGTGCTGAAGGCTTTTATTTAGCAAGGCACATGATGAAATGACAGCATCCTCTCTCAGTGAAGTGCATGAATATTTCTAGCATAATGCCCACAGTGTCATCAAGGACACACTTTGCATTTCACGTGCCTGTTTTGGTCAGCAGCTCAGTGCTGAGTGAGCAGAGCACAAAGCACAAGGGGCAACCAGGTTGGTGAGCTGCAAACACCTCCAGAAACTGGGAGAAATTCTGAGAAATGCTGCTGGTGTCCTGGCCAGCACATCTGGTCTGCTTTGTGAGAAGCAGCAGGGATTTTAGGAGGGAGCTTTAGGAGAGGGCTGTGGGCACAGCAAACTTTACATCTGGTTTGGTGGTTCTGTTGCAACAGCTGGGCTTTCACAATACTTACTGGAAGGCATTATTTTCTCCTTGCATTGTCTAAACACTGAGCACCAAAACAGTGTGATTTATGAAACTCAATGAATACAAAGCTCACTCTCTATTGGATCTTACTCATATGTGGTTGTGAATCAGCAGTGAAGTAGCAGCTGCTGTGAAGATTATCTAATTTCTTTACTTGTTAGTATTTAAAACTCTGCAGGCTTAGTGAGCTTCCCACTTACTCGGCCTCCACCTTCATTCAAATTATACTTCATTTCTGTTCATTCTCATCTGTTCCATAGGCTGTGTGACACATTCCTCCCTTGCATGTGGCTTTACTGCTGTTGGAGGAGTGCAGGATTTTCTCCTGGCTGTTTGGGAGCAGCAGGAAAGCTCCTGGTGCCTTCAGTTTTGCAAACAAACCTTGAATAAGAACACAAAGGTGAAGGAATTAAGCCTCCTCCTGCATCCAAAGCTCTCACAGAGGGACCTGCTCTGTAGCCTAAAAGTACTTTTCATGCTCATGTGGCTGATTTCAGCTTACCCTTTAAAACGAAGATTACTGGATGAATAAGTTAAACTAGCCCTGCTGTGAGACTTGTGTTTATTCTCTGGCAGTCTGGTACTTAAACAAATGTCAGAATGAGCTCTTGGGATGGTGGCCTGCAGTCCAAACACACATTTGTGGTGCCGTAAAACAGCAAGGAGCTGACTCTGAGAAGAATGGGCACTGAGCTGTACACTTACTGTCGGTGATGCAAAGTTTCTTTCTTCTCTGTCACTGCCTCTCAAGGAGCATCTTGGCTGAAACCATCCACTCATGAAAATAGTCTGCTTGGTGCTGGGCACTTTGTGGTACAGATCCTTTGTGAAGTCATTTGTTTTACCAAAGACATGGTTTTGCTGTGATTCAGTGTAAATGCAGTCTCTGGCTTCTTTTGGCTTTAATTACTGAGAACTTGTTGCTAGCAGTGAGCTGTACTCAATCTGCTTTTGAGCAGGAAACTCATTAGTGTGAGCACCGAGGGTGGTGAGGCACAGGGCACTGATAGCAGAACAGAGATGCTCCCACTCACACACTCTGGGATGCAAGCCTGAAATCAGGGGAGGTCTCCTGGGCTGCAGAAGAAATGGCAGCTGCTAGAAAGTAATCTTAAAAACCAGGAGTAGCTTTCTTAATCCCCCAATGCCTGTATTTTACCTACTGAAGCCCAAGTACAGTTCATATTTGTTTGTTGGCTTGCCCATAAGGAATAAAAACAATACAGCTTAATCTTTAAAATATGTCTTGGAAAAACAAATCTGACAGGTATGTCTTCCTTCTGTAAACAGGATTTGGGATCTGGATTTCTTGTGCAAATTACCTTTGACAGTTGTTTGTAAGCTAGTACTTCCAAAAACCAATAAATGATTTTTTTTGTCCTTGTTATATTAATAACACAGCCTCTTGACAGATGTGATTACACTGAGGCCTGTAAAGGACATTAGAAAGGGCCATCATATTAAAATAAAACTCAAGTGAGAAATAGGAAACCAAATTCTATTAGGCCCTAATTTTACACAGTAATTAAAAAATCCTTGACCTCCCCCATTCCACTCATCTATTAGCAGTACGGATGGCTAAAGAGCAACAGAGGATATCAGCCCTGCTGCTAATTTTAGCCCAGTGCCTGGGGTGTGTGGCTGTGTGTGCGTGCAGCATCAGCAGGGCCATGGGTGCAGCTCCATCGGAAAGAATTCCACATGGATGAGCCTCTTGGAGGAGTTCTCTGGCCATGTCCAGCTTTGGCAGCATCTTTGAATGGTCATGGTGCAGGGCTTGGTGATCCTGGAGGTGATGAGGATAAGAGATCCTAGCATCAGATGAACTCAAGGTGTGGTGGAAACAGCTGAATGCTGGTTGAACTCTGGCTGTGTGGTGGGCTGAGTGCAGCCCTGCTCCTGAGAGGAGTTGGGATTGATCAGGATGGGGGAGAATCACAGTGAGATAGTAGAAATTTCCAATTTCACCCTTCAGGAGGCCAGCTAGTCTGTTCACTTGCTGTAGCAGAAATGCAGGAACCAGAAAGGCAAAATGGAGAGAAGCTTCAAAGTGGCCAAATGGCAGCTGCATGCAGGCTTAATAAAGACCATTGGCCACTGTCAGGCCCAGTGCTGGGGGTTAAGGCCCAACATTAAGGGGTTAAAATGAGATCTTTGAGGGCTGTGAAAGCAGAGTGGGATCATGGGTGCCCAAAGGAATGCCTTAGAGGACTGTTAGTGGCCCAGGAGCAGGAGTGGAAGAGGCTTGTCTGTGCCTGAAGCCACATCTGACAGCACAGGGTCAGCATCTCTTGCATTCAGTACCTGGTAAAGAACAGTCAACTCACACGCTTCCAACTCCAGCAATATCCCAAAACTTTACCCTTGTCCTCCTGGGTGTCTGCAGGTAGCCCAGTGTGGGTGGGAAGAGGGAGAACACTCTTGGCAAGCCATCAGAAAGGTCAGTGTTCTTTAATCTGGAGCTGTGGCTTAACCAGCTTTCTCCTTTCCATTCGTAAGACAGGACCTTGGAAGGATTACCAGTGCTATACATAGATTGCTCTTAGCTGTGTCCTGTCTTGCTGGGAACACTTAAGAGCTATGTCAGCCTTGGGGCTGGGGATCCCACTGCAGCTTGTCCAGAGCCCACCCTCTGCACAGAGTTTCAGTGGGACCCTGGCAGGACCAGAAGAGGACAGCTTTGAAGCTGGAAGCACTCAAAAGTTGGGTTTCCTCGGTGGGAGATCCACCAGAAAGGATAAATGTGTGGGCTAGCGACTGCTTCCCAGGGCAGGAGTCAAAATGTAGCTCTGAACATAATTTGTTGGGTCTTTTTTCTGAACACGAGGGGGTTTTGTGGGCTTTAAGTGTGTGTTCAGCTTGTAAGGGATTTGGCAGCAGTGTTGGATTGTGTGAGCCCATGTGTGCACAGAGAGATAACGAGCCAATCCAGAATTCCTCTACTCGATAGCCCCTTATCTCTGGGCATGTGCTGTGTGTGTTTTTGCTCTTGGTGGGTCCCCTCGAGGTGCTGGCTGTGCAAACACAGTTGCTGTTTGTAACAGTCTGGTAGTGTCCTGCTTTGGCCTTTATTGGCTCCCGAAATAAAAGGCTGGGAGGAACCCAAAAGTGAGCTCCTGGTCAGAGACATAAAGCACCCAAACCTTCTGTAGCTTGTCAGGGCAATGGCTGGTGCTGGCAAACAGGCACATTTGAACTTTTCTTTAGGATTTTGTTGTTATTACAGTTTGCTCTATGGAGTCCGTAAATATTTTAATATTGGTTATTTCAGTGTCTAATTGTCAGGTCACACGTGGGTAAGGTGTGCGTAAGTTAACTCACAGCATGTGTAGAGATGTTGGTATTCTTAGCATTTAGGTTGCTTTTGGCAGCAAACACACTGTGTAAACTACTTAAAATCCTTTGAATTCCATGGACCATAGCAAGAAGTGTTATCCTTGGTGAAGCTGCTTGGCATGGCATAGGTGACTTGGCATTTTTTTTGTCATCGAAGTCAGCAGTCACTGGAGTGACCCTGTGCAGCCTGTTGTGCAAGTGTGAGATGGCTGCATGAGAAGAGCACTCAAACTAAAACCAGTATATGGGTGTGTGTGTGCATTTCTGTAAGTGCAGACTGTTTAAAAAGTATTAAATTTTGCTGCATTCTCGAAGTGCTGCACTAATGACTCTCTCGGAATGTGGTGATGGGTGCTGTGTTGGTATAAAATGTTGGCTTGGGCCTACAGACTGTTTCAGGTACTCTGGATTAGTGAGAATTCTTCACATACACCCCATTTTGAGATTTGAGGGAGAGTGTCTGGTGCATTGTCAGGGATTCCTCCAAGGTGACAGCTTTGCTGAGGGTAGAAATTATTTACAAGTGTAGCTAAAAACGAAGTTTCCTGTTGGCAGAGTGAGGATGAGTCATTGTGGTTCTGACTCAAGGGGTGGGATCTTCCCTTCACTGCAGCAGGGTTTTACTTCCAGATCTGCTCTCGGAGCCCCAGGTTCAGGTGTTTGTCACTGTTGTCCCTGTTACTGAGAAAACAAGGGGTTATTCAGGAGCTGTAACACCCTGGATGAGTCTCCACCGTGGCGTTAGGAGTGAGGGTCTAGCCATGGCTCTTCCAATCCCCCTGCTACTCACCCTACCATCCTTTTACAGAGCTATGTGTTTTTTTTGTAGCAGTGCCCACTGGCATTAGCTGTGTTTTTCCTTTGCTTGCCATACATGGCGTCTTTCTGTCTCCATCCAGCCAGGTCTCCCTGGGGAGGGGAGGAAGACTGTGGATGTTACCAACTGCATTAGAGCCAGGAGGTTTGCAGTCACCTCCTCTTTTCATGAAGTGTTTTTTTTGCATTTTAGATGCCAAATTAGACTGGAGAACCATGTATATGTGAATGTGTTAAACGTTCCTGTGCCATTCTTGCTGGAAAGCAGAAAACCAGTAATAATTTTAAAACTGAAGTGCTGGTGGAGGATGTTGAAGCTGTGCCAGGAATGTTCTCCAGTCGCACCTTGATGGCTGTTGATTTGTAGGAGGCAGTCTCTAGCAATCCTGAAGGTGTTAGTCCTGTGGGAGGGTTTGCCTCCCTTGTGTTTGCAGAAAGGGACACTAATTTTTCATCCTCCCACCTGTTTGAGTTCTGGGCTTTATTTTCTTTTAAGAGTGCCTGAACAGTGCTGCTGAGTGTCTGCTCTGCTGCAGTTTCTAGGTTGATTTTTTTTTTTGCCAGAAATTGGTCTTGTCAAACCAGAGTCTTGCAACTTTCGTCTCATGTGTTGCTTCTACATTGACTTGCATGGCAGCATTGCCCAGTAGTTGAGTTCCTGTGTCACTTGGGAAGAAAACCTTGGACTTGAACACATGTGGCTTGTTCTAAAATTGTAGCACAATGCATGCTTAAACAAAGGCAGAAAATATGGAATCTGGTAGTTGTAGTGTCAGCGTTTTACTGGTGGCAGTTCAATCCAAGTACATTGTTCCTATGGAAATTGCAGTCAGAGTTACACAATGCATTTGTAAATTTCTACCAACAAAAAAAGACTTGACTTGGACAATAGTAATGTATCTTACTTTGGCAAAGTCTATTTTTTTTTTTTGCTTGAACGTAATCTCCTATTACTGTTGCACGAACTCACGTGAGTCCTACTATTATTCTTGCATCTTCCATTCTGGGACTTCACATGGGTGCCAAATACTTTTTGCTTCCTCTAATAACCCTCTCTATTGTTTCTCAGAGAGATCTGTGGGTTTTATTGAGCTGCACTCACAGACTCTCAGTCTGCTGACTCCTGCAGCTGGAGACAGCTGTTCTGAATAGAGAATGCACACAGATGTTAGGTCATCATGCTGATATACCTGTATCTGAACATAAACTGATATAAAATGACTTATTTCCCTCCCTTGATGGGGGGATCTTTTTCTGACTTTCTTGGCAGATTTTAAATCGGTATTTGGAAGCTTTTTAGGTGTTTAACTTATAGGCAGGCATTATGTGTGGCAGATAGTGAATGGTCTTGTTGATGAAGTTGGTATAAATATGTATTTCAAGGGTCCTAGCGGGGGAGACAAGTTCTTGGCCTTTTTAGGAATTTTAAACTCTTAGTTAAGCACTCTTGCAACAAAACAAAAGTCCAGCAAACCTGCCATGTGTCCTAAGAGCTCATAGATCTGTTGCAGTTCATAAACTCGGAGGCCATGAACTAATACTGTTCACTCTTCGTGGTGTTGTACATTTTGCAGAAGGCGTTTTATCTCCCAGCGCTGCTCTCTAGACTTTTTAGAAGACATAGTGGAATATGCCAGTGTACGAAGGTACTTTTTTTCAAAAGCAGCATTAACCTCAGCTCGTTGCATGCAGTCCTCTCCTCCCTCCACCCTCTTCCACGCCAATATCTGAGGTCCTGCATGCTAGTGCTGCCATCTGATCATACAACTGGCAGGAGTTTTTCTCAGAGCGCTTAACAGATTTGGGTTTTGTTTGTTCTTTTTCTTTTTGTCACTGCAGAACCAAGCATATATCTGGGTCTCCAAGACACAAAAGTTTGAAGAAGATGCATTTCATCAAGAACATGAGGCAGTATGACACCAAGAACAGCAGGTAACTTGTGGAGATCCGACTTCTCCCTGTACTTGTGTACAATAGGAAAAAGGCTCTAGTTCCATGCAGTGAGACATTTAATATCAATGGGAATTAGGGGATACCTCTGGGGCCTTGTTAGTTTTATCCAGACTTCTATCAAAGGCAGTAGGTGCTCTTATCTGCTACATTTGCAGCAATACACTGATGATTCTGCCATCCTGCTGTGAGTAGGTTAAAGCATTCTCTCTTTTGTACTCTCACTTTTCTTATTTCTCTCACTTTCCTTATCTCTGACACACAGAGAGGTCAGAGCTGAGGAGGATTTAAGGAGAATGGCTTGGTTTAGCCAAATTCTTGCCTCATAGTTTCTGAGCAGAAGAGAAAGGGGAGGCTGCATTTATGTTTATTATTAATAGAAGTGTGAGGTTTCATCTAAATGTAGAATATTATCTACATCTTTTCACAAGGTTTACGTAAAAATTATGTAAATATAGATATATATTTAAAGAGTGGGCTCTCCTTTGAGAGGCTCCAAAGGTGATGGCAGGTACTGAAGGCTGAGGTTTGATATAGAGCTTAGACCCAAAGACCTGCAGGGGCAACATGAAACCTCTGCTCTTCTGCTGCTTTCTGATAACATAAATCCATAGCAGTGTCTATGTGACTTGCAGAGCAAGGTGAGAAGAGCCTTGTGTTAGTATCCCATAAAAAGCTGCTTTGTAACTTCTGGATCGTAATTCATATCCTGATCTTTTCCCATCTGCCTACAGGATAGTGTTAATCTGCGCTAAACGAACACTGTGCGTGGCGTTTTCTATCCTACCTTACGGGGAGGGGTTACGGATCAGGTGAGTCTCTCCAGCTGCTTTGTGAAATGTCTGCACTGTTGTTTCTTTTGAAATGAGTGTGGTTGGTGTAGGTCTCCTGTAATGAAGCAAGTGAACCTATTTAGCCTGCCATTCATGTGTGAGGACAAGAGCTTGCTTTCAGAGCATTAAAATCTGACACTGCCACAGTGTCAGCATTCATTCAAACTCCAAGAGAAAAATAGTGGAAAAGATAGACTTTTCTTCCAGTGTTTATTCACATTTTAAAACACTCCAGTCCTGTGAAATCTCTGAAATCAACTTTGAACAGATAATGTGATTTGCTGCTGCATAGGTTTTCTGTACTCCAGAAATGGTCAGAAATCAAGTCTCTTTAGATCCACAAACAATGGTGTCATCAAAAAAGCACAGGGAGTTTCAGAGAAGGGTGCTGCCTCTTCACTGGAAATCCTCAGGGCTTTATAGTGAATTTACACCTAAATAAGTTTAAGATACACTTCTGTTTCTCAGCTTTAAGCCATGAATGTCACTTTTTTGCAGTCTAAGAAAAGCAGAAACAGTTTAGACTGATTCAAACTGCTTTTAGTGTTTGGACAAAAATGTATACGTTTTTGTATACAACTGTCTGTATGATCACTTACGAAAAACAAAACCTGCAAACTGGATTTCCCTGCATCTTTCTTCATTCCCTTGTGAAGTTTAAGTCCAT
Source organism: Lichenostomus cassidix (assembly GCF_008360975.1). Classification (NCBI taxonomy): domain Eukaryota; kingdom Metazoa; phylum Chordata; class Aves; order Passeriformes; family Meliphagidae; genus Lichenostomus; species Lichenostomus cassidix. The sequence continues at coordinate 4,851,779 of NC_139500.1, read as the reverse complement.
TCTGTGAAGGTCTGTTATCTACAAGTATACCATAGAAAACATGAATTCTGTTCTGGCAAAACAATTGTGTTGTCACTCCTGTCCTGTCCGTAACTTATGGACAAAGGAAACGGATGCTTAGTGGTGGGAATTGTATTGTATGCAAATACGTGCCATAAAAATAGTTGATGGGAAAATATTCTCCCACATAATAGAAAGGCAGCAAGGTCACTGCAGCTATTTCAGAGCAGTTCTGAGCACAGTGCTGTTCTGCTTGCAAGCTGGCAAGGCAGTTCTTCACCTGAAAGGTGATTTTTTTTATATTGGAATATTGGTGACAAAGCCACGTGCTGCCATCGCTGACACAGAGATCTGCAGCTTCACTCTTAACTTGAGCTTGTGTGCATAGGGATTGGAAAATTGCACTTGAAAGGCAAGTTTCTAATCCTGGAAAACAAGTAGTGTAAATCATGCTGTTAGCTGTTTGAGCATTAGTGGGTTGGGAATGGTGTGGTCTTGTGGAGACAGACCGTATTAAAAACAGTTTACATTTGATAGGTAGATGGGTAGAGATTTGTGTTGAACTGAGATGAAATCTGATTCTTTGGTTAATGAACATCTCCACATTTTGAAAAGAGAAGTTAAAAACTAATGCTCTAATGGAGGTGGCATTGAGGGGTTGGCTTGTTGGCACACAGGAGAACTCTGACCTGGTGGTGTTGGTTGGTGTTTACCATGGGAAGCTAGGCTTGCATTTTGTCATAGTGCTCTTTCTTACCTGCATTTAGTGATCTGAAAATGGAAGGACAGAAGCAGCGACATCCTTCTGGGGGAGTTTCAGTCTCTACTGAGATGGTGCTTGGACTAGAAGGAGTAGAGCTGGGTGCTGATGGCAAGGTAAGGACATTTAGTTTTTCACCCCAGGATCAATTCATGCTGGGACAAATCACTTAATTTGTGTAGTGCTTTGCTATTCATTATGTGAGAGCTGTGGCTTTTCAGAGCAGTGGAGGTTTTGGATCCTTACTTTGAAATTTTGGCTTGTGATAATGCTTCTTCTGAGGAGGCTGCTGAAGCTTGTGATGACTTCTGCCTCCATTTCTGGAGAATTGATTTGACTTTGCTATCTGAGGCAAGATGTGAGTGAAGTTTTGATAGAAATATGGGTGAAATTTATACTGCTTTAGTTAAATTTATATACTCCCAGAATTTTACGCATGTGAGTCTTGTCTTTTTTTTGCCACCCCACCAAATCTTCTACAACACTTCATTTCAAAGTTATGGAAAAAAGGCATGCCTCATCCAACTTTTCCCTTCCTCCTGTCGCTCAGTTTCAAGGTCCCCACTCCCAAATCCAAACGCTGGGGGACTATGAGTTGGAAAATCCTAGATGTCTAGAAATAGGCTTTATAGTAAATTTCCCCTCATAACTACTACAACTCTCTCTTCTTTAAGGTTGTGTCCTATGCAAAATTCTTGTACCCAACCAATGCTCTGGTTGTTCGCAAAGCCGACGCCTACGGTGCTGTTCCCCCCTGTCGAGGCACTGCTTCCCGGAGTCTTCCTGGATCTAGATACAAACCTGTGACAGCAAAAACGATACCAGCAGGGACAGACCTTGGTAAGGACAGGAGCCAGTTCTGTCATCACAGCAGAAAAGGCACAGATTTGTCAGAGAGAGCTGCAAATGGTCAGCGTGTTATTGGGAGGGAGGTGCTGCAGCTCATTAGTGCAGTGTAAATGATGAGCCTTAGGACTGAGACTTCCACACACTCCTTACATCCTCCATATATCTGGCCTAGTTCTGTTTATGCCATTCGAGAGGCACAAAGCTTTTGCTTGGGAATGTAAAGTTTTATTTTGCTCACCAAGAAACATCTGGTGTATGTAGATCCAGGTGGTTCTCCTTGCCTTCTAGCACAGTAACAATGCATAAGCCAAAGAGCTTGTGCTAAGAATCCCTTCTCTTGTGTAAAGAACAAACCTTTTGCGTATAGTCTAACAGACAGCAGTTTTCAGAATTCAGTCTTGTGCAGTTTTTTAATGGGTATATTTGTGGATGACAAACTTAGTTTGCACTAAATCTAAAATGATGTGTCAGGCACAGGGTGGGGAAAGTTTGTGTGGTTTGTTTCATTCTTTTGTTTCGTGACTGGTGCATTTATGAGATGCAAACATGCCTGCAAAATTGCATCAAACATGTACTGCAAAACATAGCTGCAATTTGCCTGTACTGTAGGATCTGCAACACTTAATGTTTGCTGTTTGAAAACATTTTTAAAGAGGAAACAGGGAATTTAAGTCTCTATCTTGTGATCCAATGCGCTTTCCTCATTCCCTCAGGAAGTGAAGCTGGGGAAGCTGCAGAGTATGATCCAAATCTTCTGGATGATCCTCAGTGGCCCTGTGGAAAACATAAACGTGTTCTCATCTTTGCCTCTTACATGGTGAGTGACTGGCATACTTGAACAGAGGAGAGAGTGAGTCCCTGAAAGATCATCCTATGAAAAGCTTCCTTGGAGAAGAAAAATTCCTCTAGGAAGAAAAGGTTGTGGCTTTTCTGATAATTGATCAGGAAAAATACACACAGTTGAGTTTGTACAGAGAGCTTGTCAAGGGCCAACCTGACACCTTCATGTTGTCATTTACTTCTTGTAACCATTTGCTTGCTATTTTTGGAAGATTTTGTGTGTAGTTGGGATTCAACACGGTCTGTTACTTTAGGGCATTTCAGAAACGTTAAATTGTGAACAATGAAAACTGCATTAGTGTTTTTGGAAGACTTGTTTGGTTGTCAGTCCTGTTCACAAGACAAATGATAAATTTTGCCTCTTGTGTTTCAGACAACAGTCATAGAGTATGTGAAACCCTCGGACCTTAAAAAGGATATGAATGAAACCTTTAGAGAGAAGTTTCCTCATATCAAGTTGACACTGAGCAAAATTAGGAGGTAAGAAATAAGCTTTGAATAACAAGAACATCATCCACACTGTCTGAGGCTGCACTTGTATGGAGCAAATACTGCATCTATTAATAGCATATATGATTAAACACTAATCTCCTGTTGTCAGTTGAGCTGACTGTGGGATGACAGCCCTGTACAGGAATGCTTAGGATGCTGAGAAAGGGTAACAGTTGGTTTTCATAGTTGCACCTAAAGGGTTTTGTTTCACCAACTGTGGTGTACTAACACTAGGAGCCAATTAACAGTGCAGCAGGATTAGCTTTGAAACAAACCCTTGTAACCTGATTGCTTGGCTGCAGTGTAGTCCCACTCAACTGGATTTGTTTTCTGGGCCCTCTGGCTATTTTTGCCTTTCAATTACCAGACTCACTGATGACCATGGACTCTAACAAGATTGTAGGATAAAGAGTGTTAGATCTGGAGAGTCTTGGTAAAGAAGAGCTTTTTGTGAAGGCCACACAGAATTTCTCATCCTTTAGTAAATGCATCTGGTCTCTCCTCAGCAAGATGCACTGTTGCATCTTCACAGAGCTGTAATCTTGCTGGTGTTACAGGGAGATTGATGCAATCAAAACCTGATGAAATAGCCAGCTTAAACACGATTCTACTGTGTCACCAGGGCCAGGTGTAGCTCAGCTCCAGGGGAAGGCTCTCTTGAGCAGTCTGTTCTGCCTGAGTCCTGCATGCTCCTCTTTGCAACAGTTCAGAGCAGTGTGTTCGTGCAGAGATCATACAGGTGCAGCGTGGATGGGAGCCCTGAGAGGTACCTTCCACCTCCAAGCCTGCCTTAATGCTGAGATGAAGGGCTGGCTGTGTGGGAAGTGTGTAAAGCAGGCTGCCTTCCCCCTCACACCTGCCTCTTACACAAGGTGTGTAGTAGACAGGTCTCTACACAGCAACTGCTGTCATCTGTAGGGCTCTGATGTGGTTTTCTGTAGGTCAGAGTGGTTCACTCTTATGATATGAATCACAAACCAGTTTGGGAGCCCAGAAGGAATCCTACAGCAATAGCCTGCGTGTCAGTGAGGCAGCTAAGCCTTGGTGTTTATGGGCAGATGAGGAATTGTTCTGCCACAGTGGATGTTGTCAGCCAGGTGAAATCAGTTTGTGCATCAGCACCAGCTTGCTGCCAGCTGGGCTTTTCCACTCTAGGATAATGCTTGTCATGGTTTTCCAAATAGGACTCTTGCCCATATGTTCCTCTGAGTTGCCGTGCTGCAGTATTTCTACAGCATTTGATAAAATCTGTCATGTCTGGGGGGTGTCTTTTCTCTATTCCCAGTTTAAAGAGAGAGATGAGAAACCTGAGTGAGGAGTGCAATCTGGAGCCCGTGACTGTGTCCATGGCTTATGTTTACTTTGAGAAGCTCGTCCTCCAAGGCAAACTCAACAAACAGAACCGCAAACTGTGTGCTGGTGCTTGCGTCCTGCTCGCAGCCAAGATCAGCAGTGACCTCAGGAAACACGAAGTTAAACACCTAATAGATGTAAGTACTATGAGCCTTGTTCCAGCTGTTGTCAGAACCTCCTCCCTAGCTCACAGGCAAAGATTAAAGCCAAGATTTTCAGCGGCACATGCTTGAGTGGAAGACCAGCTCTTTCAGCCAGTTTTCTGTCTCATTAGGGCTCCTCCTTGCTTTATTTTTCTGATTCATGAAAACTATCTGCCTGGTGCAGGCTAGTGTCTTACTGATCCTACAGTAAAGTTATTTTTGCACTTGCATATGTTTGCCTGAGAAGCAGTAACTGTTGTGTGGGTGTCACAGCTGAGCTGATAAGCTGGTTTACTTCTCTGATCTCTGGCAACGCATTTTGATTCTGAAGATACAGCTCAGGCCATGCATCACTGACTTAATCTAACAATGCCTTGAAATCACCTGGATTAACTGATTCTTTCTCCCCTTCCTTTGTTTTGTTTTGTTATCACTGTCATAGAAACTAGAAGAGAGATTCAGATTCAACAGAAGGGATCTCATTGGTTTCGAATTCACCGTCCTTGTAGCTTTGGAACTGGCTCTGTATCTCCCTGAAAACCAAGTTTTACCTCATTACAGACGGCTCACACAACAGTCTTAACCAAAGCTCCATCCCAGCCAGCATCCAGCTGTGCTGGGAGCTCATCCCAGGATGCTGCTGGTGGAGGTGCCACTGGCTCCAGCTCGTTGGGAAGGCTGCAGGGTGTTGGGAACTGTCGAGGACTATGGACACAGATGCCAAGTCTGGGGGATGGTACGAGAAGAGTTACTGAACTTTTGTTTTCTTTTGGACATTTAAAGCACAAATGTTCACCAGTCAGCTGTCATGGCTGCTTATTATTCCTTATTTATCTTCCTGGTTTTACTAAAACTGTTCTTCCCTATGAAGAATACTATGGTATTGGTTCTTTTTCTTTTGTTTTGTTTTAAGCCTTTATTGTATTCCTTGAAACTGAAGGAACATCACTTCCATTCCAGTGCACCACAAAGTTCAGATGTTTCTAAGAACCTTCTTGCATTTTTACATTAATGAAATGCATACTTTATTTTTTTAAAGATGTGCCTAAAACTGGCTGGTCTGGTACCAGTGCTTTTTAAGTTAGTTCTGTTATTTAGTGGGGAATCCTGAATTTGTATAGCCATTTATTCTTTACCTGCATTGGCCTTGCATACCAGGAAAACAATTCCAGTATATCTGCACTAATAATATACAGGGCATCTATTCTATGATCTATAAGTAGCGACGTTGAAATTACTCCATTTCAATTTATTTACTATAAATACCTTAAAAATGTACATTTTACTTAAGAAGGGAAGGTGGTTTGAAAACCTGTCATGAAGTACCACACGTTGAACAAGGTAGCTGGGAAGTGACTGCCGTCCTAATTCACTCTGGAGTGGAAGATGAGCACTTGACTGAGAGCAATTTGCTGTCAAATGTATCATTTAGGCGTTTTACTTGTTTCACTGTTCTGTAGCCTGAAATAAGCACCTTTTTAGTATGACTGTATTATATATGGTCTTATCTGAGCAAATACGAAGCCAGTAGAGTTACTGCTACCAAACGAAGCCAATGAAACAAAGCATGCTCGGTATTTAAAATGCTACTTTTTTTACTCTCTGTTCTTCCAAGCGTTGCATCACTGTGATGGTCCTCATAAAACTGGCATTTCTTGCACATCTGAGCAGCCACTACTGGCTGGTGCCCAGCAGCGCTCTAGTGCGTACACTGAGCTTAAATAACTTCTCTGCCCGTTGGCTATTCCTTCCTTTATTTTTACAGTATCCAGGTTGGGAATGAATTCTATGTGGAACCTTCTGTGGTATTGGCTCTTGGGTTTGTTTTCTGAAGCAATATTATCATACAAGTTACTGTGTCCGTTTGCAAGGAGCAAAACTGATACTTGGTTGTTCTGACTGAGGAATTTGTAATTTAAGTTTGACTCCTAAACACCAGACCTCATGCTGAGGTGAGGGACTTGCTATCCCATATGTAAAGTAATGTAAATTCCTGTTCCTTGTATTAAATATTGGTTGTAGCCAAAACCAAAGCTGAACTTTGCTCTTCAGCTGTGTTTTGTCTGAAGCTAATTTGGCTTCATTAGAATTGCAGCAAACTTTACTGGAGCCCCTTGCTCATTGAGTGGGGCTCAAAGTGTATTTTTCATATATAATAATTACAGTGACTATCAAATCTTTTGTAACTGTGTTCAGCTGTATGTAGCTTCAGATTATTTGTGTAAAATTTAATATGCTTGTGGTTTCTCTAACACAGAAGGACTTTCCAGTCTCCAGAAGTGAGATGGTAGCTAATAGCTTAGACAACAAGCTTGCCAGTTATCTTCCAACAGGTTTAAAAAAATTGCCTACTAGTTAAACTCTCTACTGAATATAACTGTCCTTGCATGCAGAAATAGTGACGTACTAAACATCTAGTGTCTAATGAGCTCCAAATTAGCAAACAGTGGTGCAGACAGCTGAGGTGGTCCACCACTTCCCAGGGCATTGTGCAAGGGACAGAGGTACAACAGAACAAAGAAACTTTTCAGGGAACAGCTTGATTAATATGAATGAAATCTCAAAGTGTCTTTCTCTGGGAACGTCTTTATTAAGTGTATAAAGAGTTTTGTGTAACAAAAGTAACTTTCCTTCCTCACCATCTAAGGGAACAAAAAGCACTTCGGTTTGCAACACTTTGCAGTCTCTATTCAGTGGAAGTTTGTCTAGTTCAAGTGGCCATTTGGGCTGTAATTACACTCCCAGAATCAGCAGGTTTATGTCATAAAACCGGCAAGCTTTTGTTTTCTTCCAGGAGAACAAATTGGGATAAAGGAGCATTAAATTACAGAATGCTGAATGTTGTCTAATAGTTATTCTAGAACTTGGCTTGGGCACACACTCGAGTTGGGAAGCTGCTGGGAGCACAGGCCAAGGATGACTCAGGGCAGCAGAGTTGTCTGGCAGAGTTTGGGGTTGGGGTGATGCTGCCCAGGGCTTGTCCCCGGGGTACCTCGTGTGTCTGTGCAGGAACAGCCCTTCTGCAGGGATCCACCACCACCTCCGTGTGTTTGCCTGCTGCTTTTCCCGTTTCCAGAGCGCAGCTTGCAGTCAGTCCTGTGTGGGAATCTCTCTTTTTTCACCTAAAAGCTGCCACCATGTGGCAAAGGATTATCAGTACCTTGTCTGTTCACAAACTCAACGCGGGACCCAAAGCCAGACCCAGATCTGCTGGTTTATGTTTGCACAGCCAAACTCCTCTTGCTCTGAAGAGAAACAGGTTTACACCAAGGGAGGGGTCTGGTGCTTTGTGAAGGTGCTGCTGGGGTGGCTCAGCGTGGAGAACTCTCTTGAGAAGAGCCTGTACATTTTCCTGTAAACAAAAAACTCTTCCAGTTTTGTCATACTCCATTATTTAAAAGTCTGAGTTGTAGCCTGGTTTTGGTTGGTTTGTTTGTTTGTTTGTTTTCTTCTTCTGTGAAATTAAGATGCTGTGAAATAAAACCTGTTTTGGTACATGGTTTGTAACCAAATGTCTCATTTTGGAATAACAGAATGGGTGGTCGTGGAAGGGCTTTCCAGAGACCATCCAGTCTAACCCTGCTGCTGAGGAGGGAGGTGAGCAGATGACACAGGAATATCTCCAGGTGGGTTTTGAACGTCTCCAGAGAGGGAGACTCTGTGCCTTCCCTGGGCAGCTGTTCCAGTGGAAAGTTTCTCAGATTCAGGTGGAATTTCTTGTGTTGTAGTTTATGGCCATTACTCCTTGTCCTGGCACTGGGCACCACTAAAAATCATCTAGCAGCATTTTCTGGCACCCCTTGGAGATGTTTGTATGGATTAAGGTGCGCTCTCAGCCTTCTCCAGACTAACGAGGTGAGCTCCTGCACAGCCTCTCCTCACTGAGCTGCTCCAGCCCCCTCAGCATCGCTGTGGGCTCCGCTGGCTCCTCTGCAGGAGCTCGTTACGGTCTGCTGGGTTTCCGTGAGAGCTCCGGGGTGCTCTGGTCACAGAATCACAGCAGGGTTCAGGATGCAAGGGACCTCTGGAGATCACCACGCAGCCCAGCCTGGAGCAGGTGCCCCGGGAACGCGCCCAGGTGGGTTCGGGATGTCACCTGGGGGGCTCAGGGGTGTGGCGCTGTGACCCTCCCTAGCCTAGGGATGGCCCGGGGCAGAACGGGGATGACCTGAGGGGATGCATCCCGCCCCCTTCCCCTCTCCCGCGCCGGGGCCCGCGTTCCGAGCGGTGCTGGAGGCGCCGGTGAGACCCTGCGGGGCTCAAGATCCGCCGGGCCGGAGCTGCTCTGGCTCCGCTCTGCCTGCCGGGGCCGCCATGGCCGCGGCGTGACGTCACACGGCCCGCCAGGAAGCCCACTCGGGCCTGTGGCGTATTTCCGATTCCGATCCCGCCCTTTCCTTTCCGCCCGGCCGCGCGTGAGGTGGGAGCGATGGCGGCGGGGCTGGGAGCGGTGCGGGAGCGATGGGAGCGATGGGAGCGGGGCTGGGAGCGATGGGAGCGATGGGAGCGGTGCGGGAGCGATGGGAGCGGTGCGGGAGCGATGGCGGCGGGGCTGGGAGCGGTGCGGGAGCGATGGGAGCGGTGCGGGCCCGGCGGGAGCGATGGGAGCGGTGCGGGAGCGATGGGAGCGATGGGAGCGGGGCTGGGAGCGGTGCGGGAGCGATGGGAGCGGTGCGGGAGCGATGGGAGCGGTGCGGGAGCGGTGCGGGGCCGTTGGGAGCGATGGCGGGGTCGGGGGCAGTGCGGCCGGTGGCGGCGGAGCTCCGGGAGCGATGCCGGGGTGGCGGGGGTGGCTCCAGGGCACGGCGCCCGGGCCAGGCCGGACTCCCACATCGTTTCCCGGCGGGGCAGCTCTGCTCTCTGGTCAGCGACAGGGCCCGAGGAAGGGCTGGGGCTGTGTCGGGGAGGGTTAGGCTGGATATCGGGAAAAGGTTCTTCCCTCAGAGGTTGGTCCGGCACTGAGCAGGCTCCCCAGGGCATGGGCACGGCCCCAAGGCTGCCAGAGCTCCAAGAGTGTTCAAACAACGCTCTCAGCACAGGGTGGGATTGTTGTGGGGTCTGTGCAGGGCCAGGGGTTGGACTCGCTGGTCCTTGTGGATCTCTTCCAACTCGCGATATTCCATGATTTTTCCAGGTGTTTTTGCTTAGTGCCTCTGCAGGGACTCGGACGAGATGCAGAACGACGCTGGGGAATTCGTGGACCTTTATGTCCCTCGGAAATGGTGAGCAAAGACCCGAGGGGCCGGGCCAGTGCAGCCTGGGCAAAGGGGCTTTCTGTAGCAGCAAGTAACTGTGGGAGGGAGGAAAAAAAAAGTTTTCTGTCAGTTTCTGTATTTTTAAGTGCCTTATGTGAAGGAAGGACTAAAGTTGAGGAGAACACTTTGCACTTGGTGTTCCAAAACTGTCAACTTTACACTGGTTTGGGATAGTTGGCAACTTAGCATGATGCTGCCAAGTGAAAGTTTCATTTAAATGTACGTAAAACTGCATTTTAATTTTCTAAGTACTGAAAGCCTAAACTGTTACTGTCTTGTGTAGTTTTAACTGGATTGTAGACTTTTTTTGTCCTTGTCACTGCCTGAACTCCTTTTGTTTAAATGTATCTTTTTATTGCTTAGCTCTGCTAGCAACCGAATCATTGGTGCTAAGGATCATGCTTCCATTCAGATAAATATTTCTGAGGTAAGTTTATTAGCAGAGTATGGGATGAAAGAGCTAAACCTTTAAACTTTTGATAAAAGTTACGGAACTAAACAGCTTGTGATGCATCTTCAGTAAATTAGTAAAGAAAACCACAGCAGACCTCAACTCCTGCAGGATCCCAGTTAATGCACTGGGTTCCAGTTAATTTAAGCTCCTTTTGGCATGGTCTGGAGTTGTTTTCCTGTTTGTTTATTAGTGTTCAACTGGCAGGAATTTTGTGGACACAATGTTCCTGTGGCTTGTGAACTGTAGAGCTTGATTTGGTTCTTGAATGGGAGACCACAAGGCCACATTCCCATATCTTTTAAAAAACTGATTCTCTTGAGTTATCTGATTAAAAAAAAAAAGTTAAAAAACTGCCCTGATTGTGATTTCCTGTAATTGTTAAGGCAAATACTTTTCTTCTTCCTCACATTTCATTCCTTCAGTGATCCCTGTTTCAAAGGATCAGAAATTAGCAGAACATGGAAACAAACCCACTTGGTATTACAGTATTCACTACACTGTTAAATTTCATTATTTATATTGTTTAGTCTTTTTTTTTCATGTTAAATTTCTCAGCAGCTTGAGAAATTGAGACAATTTGTGTCTCACCTTGGACATTTTCCTACCCATGTAACAAGTCTGTCCTCTTCCCCCTTCAGTTCAGTTTTCCATGATACGACCTTAGTTAAAAAAAACACAAATAGTAAAGGCAGGAAAATCCAGAAGTTGGCTTTACATTGAATTTTTCCATTTGTTCAGAGCTCAAATAGTTTTTTCTTGTAGCATTTCTGTGTGATCCACTAAATTTTACAGCTGCACTATGTAATAAACTGTAAATTTGCTGTGCCAAGATTATTGTAGTTGACTAACTTCAGTATTTGCATTGAGATTTTCTAGTTTATTTTTTCAACACTGTATTTTGCTGCAGTTTTTATCTTTTGGTGCTTGGCAAGTGTGATGTAAGAGCATCAAACTTTGTAAGAATCTGTGTGCAGCACGTTTGCTGTGATTGCAGGTTGACAAAGTGACAGGCAGAGTGAACGGCCAGTTCAAGACTTACGCCATCTGTGGTCCAATCCGGAGGATGGTGAGTGCCCTCCTGACCTGCAGGACTACTGTGCTGCTTTTTCTGATCTTTAGTTGCTAATCAGATGTGTATCTGGCCTTGAAAACACAGTGTGAACTGTGTTTTCACAGTGGTTTTTGGGGATAATGAAGGCAGAGTGAAGATGTGAACGAATTCGTAGAACCACAGAAAGGTTTGGGTTGGAAGGGACCTTAAAGATCATCCAGTTCCACCCCCTGCCATGGGCAGGGACACCTTCCACTGTCCTAGGATGCTCCAAGCCCTGTCCAGCCTGGCCTTGGACACTTCCAGGGATCCAGGGGCAGCCACAGCTTCAGTGGGCAAAGTTTTTAGATTACTTGGAATAATCAATTTTTTCTGGAAATGTTTATATTTTTTTAAAAAGTAAAGGATGTAAGTGATTTTTTTCTTTCTTTCAAGGATGTACCAAGGTACTAATCTTGACTTTTATCTGTTGTTTATAATTACTGGAGATGATACTACTGTGACTTAAAGATAGTGTGAGGAGTTCATCACAAGTCCACCTACCCATAAATATATGTTGTTAATGCAAATGCATATTTTTATCCAGTTAAAGCTATTTCTTACCCTTAAGGATGACTGGGAATTAATAGTTTATTTTGAAAACACTAATCTGAATTAACTGCTGCAGCTGCCTCTCTTCCATGTGTGTCAGCAGTTATTTGGACACTTCAGAATATTTTCTTTTCTCTTTTTACAGGGTGAATCAGATGACTCCATTTTGCGTCTGGCAAAAAATGATGGAATTGTTTCCAAGTACGTATGTTTATCTTGTGCTCTAATTCTTGCAGGGGGAGCTTCCATTCCCAAATCCAGCTTTTAGGATGACAGTGTGTACATTGTATTTATAGGATGATTACATAGTTGGTCAAAGATACAAAGATTTGTAACAATGTTTATTTCATTTTCTTCTAGGAATTTTTAACTGAAGAAACTTCTGTATGGACCATGTGAAATAAACAGTTCAAACCTGTATTGTGCTGTGTCTTGTTCAAGTCATAAACATGGGTGGGTTAGTCTTAAAAGACTTAAAAATTCACTTAAATATAATGTCATATATAGGTTTGGGTTTAAAATAAGGTAATATGATATGACTTGTATGTAAAATTTCCATTGTCAGCTGCATGTTCCCAGTTTCATAATAGCCACAGCTACCCAGGGACTGTCCTGGTGGTGTATCCTGATCTGCATGTTCTCTAGCATTACTCAGAGGTTCTCTCCAGATTTCACTGTTCCCTGCTGTGATCATCTCTGGGTTAACATTTGCAGTTGTCCATACTCAGATCTCATCCTAGGCCCTCCCAGAGTTCTTCCAAGTGATAGAGGCTGTTTGGTGATCCTTTCCTGTTTATGCTGCAAACTGTCCCCATTGAGAGGGATTTACCATGTGCTTTATTTCTGACTTGTTTGCAAGTTACTGGGGATGCATGTGGGTGTGGGAAACAAAGCTCAGGCCTCTCCCAGGACAGCCTGGAACAGGGATGCTCTTGCCTCTGCACTAAGGAGAATGGCTGAACTACCCAAGTTTAGTATCTTTCCCCTTATCTGTATTTTTCTTACTTCTCAGACATATCAAAGTGCAGCATATTGGTTTGGAGGATCATGTTTTGGCACCATAGATACCTATTGAGTATTAGCAGAGCAGGCCATGTTAATGTGTAGTTAAGTGTGGTGTGGTTTTTTTTTTTTAATTGAGTAATTTTTTCTCAATTCATAAAGTAAATTAAGATTTAGAGTGTAAGCTCCTGCACAGATACAATGAAGTACACAACTAAAACTTTATTTATTTCAGGAGCAGTTTCAGCAGAGAAGTCAGAACTCAGCAAGCTCTAAGCCCTTTTTAGCAGAGCCATAACCTGAACCATCTTTGGCTGCACAGTCTCTCTTCCCACTGATAACACTTGAATTTACTACTACTTTGAGCTGAAAGAACTTTTAAAAGATAAACTGCATGTTGCAAGTAGGGAGGGACTCAGCTAAAAATACCAGAAAATGGTTCATGTTGAATTCATGTTGAACTTAATACACAAAGCACATGAGAGAAATCTTTAAAATACTAAAATGGGGATAAAGTTTAATCCATACTTTATTTTTGAGCTATTTTCTTCTGACATCCAAGTTAACCACGAAAGATGCATTAAAAAAGGGGGAGGGGAGATGCCCGTGTTAGTTGTGATTCTCCTAGAAATAATTCATTTTTCCAGCAGATAAATCTGTGAAAACAGTTTCTGGAAAGACAAATACAGCCTCCAAACTGGAGAGATTTCAGCTTGGCTTATGTCCAATCCTTATTACTTTCCTTTGTACACAGTAAGAGGAGATAAATTTTAATTGGATTTGATGTTTTTTTCTGACATATCTTAAATTAGCTGCTTCTGCCTTGGCATTAGGGTAGAGCTTTAAATAAAACCCTTAACTGTTTACTGCTGATAAATGCCTGGTTTACCAAAGATTTTAAATATTGTTGACTTGTTCCTAATCCCCTGAGACTCTGTTCATCCATGTGGATTTCATTGGAATTCCTTCATAAGGCACAGTGAACTGACAGCTCAAAAGTTCAAGATGAACTTGAGGTCTCTCAGATGTCTTTTTAAGCAGTACAACCCCATTAGTGCTCAGCTGACCCAAATTTACACTTCTGGTTTAAGTATTTAAGGATTATGTTGTAATTTAAAATGTTCTGCGCTTTGTAATACTGATGGTTGCCATTTGGGTTTTGGAATTTTAAAAAATTGAAAGTAGTTATTCTTTCATTAATTTCTTGTCAAAATAAGAAATGTTAATGGTGCCACATCCTAAAACAGTTCAGTTGGGAGTGGATTAGTGCTGTGCTAAAGGCTTCCTGAAGTCCACACCATCATCACCAGCAAGACTGCACGTGAGTCCTACAAAAACTTCTGCAGCATCTGATCAAGGGAAGACGTGTCCCTTTAAAAACCCCACTTTCAGTTGCATTTTCTAGTATTGTGATGTAAAATGTTCTTTGTTTTCCTGGAACAAGAATAGTTCAGATGTTCGAGAGCCATGAAAGGGAATGAACTGTACTTGTACTGTACAAGATGGACAGAGTTGCCCTTACATGGTTACATTGCACCAAGTCGTGAAATTCTTTGCTGTTACTTACGAGGACTTGGCAGTGGCATCCTAAAGACATCTGATCTAACTGGGGCTATTTTAGTGTCTTTGGTCAAATTTTTGCTGCTCAGACAAGAGCCTGAAACTCCTGGCAACACCTGGGGGCTTTGGTAGGAGCTTGTGGATGTCTCATAATCCTGATTTTTTCATTTTAAGCCTTGACATTCTTCTAATGAACTACACGGTGCTGCAAAGCTGCTGCTTTAGTGGGTCTCAGCTGTGAGCCTGTTGTGATCAGAGCCCCGGGGTGAGGAGGTCAATGCTGCTCCTGTCACCGTGGGCATAGAGATAACAGCTCTGATAACATCACCCCTGCTCCAGGAGCCTAACAGAGCCTGCCAGGGCTGGGAGGGGACGAGAGGCAGAAATGCTCCCTGGCACTGCTGCGGCTCACTGCACGGAGGAGGCTGACTCAGGGGAGGGGAAAAACGCCAGGAGTGTCCTCTGACTCCATGTGTGTCCAGACACCAAAAGAGTTTTTGGAGCAGAGCTGTTCTCCCAGTGCTCCCTGCAGAAGGGAACCTGGGACAGCTGTGTGGAATATCATTTATTTTCCCAAAGCACATGCTGATGCTGGAGGCTGCTGAAAGCCTGCCTGGAGGACTGAGATAATCTAGTTCCACTGGATTTGTTTTGTTTTGTTTTCCAGTTTTGTTTTCCAGTTGGGTGTTATGGAGAGCTGTCTATTCCCAGCTCCTGTTTTGTTCAATTGCTGTCACTCTGAGTGATACACAGAGGTAAATACACCTCTGCTGCAAATATTACTTTGAGCAGGTTAAGGGAGGTTTTGATTTTAGTTAATTCATTTATGGCTGTTTGTGTTGAGGCATCCCTAGGGAGGCAGTTTCCCTGTATGTATGTTGGACTAATCAGCCATGGAAAAAATCCAAGAAAACTAATTAAGCCCTTTTTTTTTCCTGCTGGGAAACACTATTGTTTAATATCACACAGGAGTTCTGCTTGGCTAAATCTTCAACAGGAACTGCAGGTACTGAGATATTAAGAATTAAGAACAAATGATCAGGTCAATGCAGGATTTTTTTTAAAATAAATTATAATGAAAAAGGTATTATTTTAACACCTATTTTCAGATAGCTGATAGTAAAACTACTGTGACCAGGCTGAACCAAGTGTATTTTGCAATGTACACGCCTGAGCATGTTAGGCAAACTTAACAAATTTGTTAACAAATCCTGTTCCATGGTTTATTCCTGCAGGACTGGGACCATGGAGAAGAGCAGGTATGTGCCTGTTCTGCTGAGGCCCCTTTGGCTGCAGTTTGCAGTCCTGGGGCTGACCATGGCCAGCTGCCAGTGCCCACCCTGCTGCTCCCCATTCCCCCTGCACAACAGGGCAGAAAACAGGGTGGAAAAGGACATGGGTGACAGCAGGGAGGTCACTTACCAGTTACCATCATGAGCAAAACAGGAAAATCCATGTGTTGCTTATTAAAACAGAACTGCATTGGTAGCACCAGGATTAGACTGCAGATCGTGGGAGCCCCAGAGTTGTACATACATTATCTGTTAATTCAGGTGCTCTTCCAAGAGGATGGAGAACAATCCTCAGCTTTTGGGGTGTTGACTGGGGCTTCCTGCAGGGATGGAAGAAAGAGGCACACTTGCAGTTTGGTGAGCCAGTTATAAACTGTGTGCTGGGACACACTACATTCATCAAAATTAAGGTGTTGCTTATCTGGCTCTAAATACAACAATCTTTTTGCTGTTTTTACAGGGCACCAGAGTCCAGACAAGCACTTTGATCCATCCATCAATACCAAAATACACTGCACTGGTGCCCTGGTGTGAAGTCACTCAGGCTGTCTCCTTCCCATGAGCTGCATTGCCTGTCAGGTAAGTCAGGTTGAGCACAAACGCCAAAATACAATAGGTTTTATTTCACAGAACAGCATTTTCATAAAGTGTTTAGCACAACTCTGCGTGGTTTGCTCATCGAGCTGGGAAATGTGATATTTCATGCTCCAGGCAAAATGTTTCAAATGTCTGAGGCTGAACAAAAATAGCACTTCAAAATAAATTGGGCAGTGCGCAGGGGAGGTGGCAGAGATCATTACTTGCTGCTTGTCCCTGCTTCATTCAGCTCTTTTCCCCTACAAGGGCTAGAAAGGCTGGGGATTTAATTCTCCCTTTGACCAGTTTGAGGCTAAAAGAAAGGGATTTACATACCTGATTTCTGTTCTGGCCAATGGAGTCATGCTCGAAGCAAACTCCCTCTGCATTCCTGGGAAAATGGGGTCATTTGTGCTGGATCACTCAGCCAAGCATGGATGTGTGACAGTACAGCCCCCAAGCCAGCTATGCTGAGAAAATAACCTTAAAAAGTTGGTGTTGCAGCTCAGTTCAGTGTCTGCTGAGGAGTCACTTTTGCTCCTGTCCTGTGTCTGCTCTCAAGTGCCTGGAACTCATCCCAGCTGGTAATGCCAATCTTGGAGGAGTTTCCAGGCAGGCTGACCAAAATCTGAGCATCTAAGACCTCCTGTACCCAAAAATGAGTCAATAAAAGGAAGCTAATCCCAGCTGGTGCTGATTAAATCATGGACTACAAAGGGAGGTTGAGGAAGCAGCTTTCAGGCTGTGATGTATATTACCTGAGAGGAAGCTTGATCTTTGTGCACAGAGCTCATCTATCTGGGAATGCAGCACTGCCTTTGGAGAGCCTGCATCCTCTGCAGAAGATAACTGTGCCCAGCTTTGGGGCTTTTGATTACTGAAGGAATTGACATCTCTGCAGTCATCTTCTTGATGAGTGATCCAAGTGTGACCACAGCAGGGATAAACCCCTTTCAGGTTAAAGGCAGGCAATTTTATATGATTTTTCTGACCTTCTCCCTAGTGCTGGGCTTGTCTAGGGAACAGGAGGCTTTGCAGGTGTGGGACAGGTGGCAGGGTACCTGTCTGCCAGTGACACTGTGGCCAGTGCTCACTTCTGATCTTGGCTGAATGGCTGATAACAGATCTGCTTTGGTCTTAAGGCCCCAGGTGTTGATCTTTTGTTTCCCAAAATCACCTATCTCTGTGGTTTTGGTTTTCCAAGCTTGTTTGAGACTGTCCTGATAGGAAGGTTAATCCTTGCCTCAGTTCAAGCAGTGCTGACTCACTGCTGCAAGTCATAATTCCCTGAAAACTTTAAATATCCAGGAAAGTCTCACACCCATGTCACAGCTTTCCATATGGTTACGTAAAAATCTCAAACTGTATCACTTTGTCAGACACCTTGTGGCTCATGCCTGCTCTGTTACTCAGCCTTCACTGCTTTCAGTGCCTTTAAAAAGAAAGAGAAAAAAAGTTCTGTTTGTTTCTGCAGAGCAGCAAACTCCTCTTGGTGTGCTTCCCCTTAAATGTGCATCACAGGCATTCCAAAAAACTACAGCACTGGTACTGAGTTTCTGCTTCCAGCAGTGACATTTCTTTTGAGCAAGACCTGTCAACTGCTACATCCTATACTAGAATTTACCCATCTCTCAAATGAATGTGATTTTAAAAAGTAGGAGGCTTTAAATCAATATAAGGAGTGCTCAGAAACTGCAGTATGAGGTGGCATAGTTCTCTAAATAACTTATACAAGGAGGATAAACTTTAAAGGAGATCTGCAGTGAACTCAGTAGAGTTGAGCCAGAGGCAAGTGTGCTAATTTACCATTTTAACCCCTGGTTTTATCCTCTATCCAGCTGGGGAGGTTTACACCACCAATTTTCTGGATGTGCAAATAAAACAGTGTAAATTTTGTCTCTTTGAATCCAGGAACATTTATGGGGGTAGGACCCTTAGAGTGTTCTTGCTTCCTTTAAGGAGTGGGTAATGAGAGGGAGGGCAGTATCAAAGCTGACTGCTGGAAAGAATTACTCTGATTTACAATGCTCTGCAGCTTGAGATAATGCCTCTGGTATCTGGAGACTCTGAAATGCAAAATGCAGTGCTCATGGGGAGCCTGCTCTGTCACTCCTTTCTGGTATCAGCAGCTGGCACCCAGGAGAGTGAATCCCACCAAGGACTGGTCACTGTCAGCCCACTGCAAGGCACAAAGCTGGAACTGCCCTGTCTGCTCCTCCTGCTCTGGTCCAGCCTAGAGACTTCCTGATCTCTAAGGTCAGTGCAGCCTTTAATGCAAATTCACAGGATACCATTAGCCTTAGATTCCCATCTTCATGAATTTGCAAGAGACAACCACGACACTCTCCAGAAGTGTTCCGAGTTGGGAACAGAACAAACCAGGAGAAATTCCAGCAAAGGGGGGCGGTGACTGATTCCAGCCCCAGATAGCAGTTCTTATCAGAAAAGCTCATAAATCCACCCAATTTAAACAGTGTCAGCAGCATCCCGTGCTGCTTTGTGTGTCCCCTCAAGGGATCTACAGCTGCTTGTTCCGATCAACAATTTCCATTCTATCCTTCAGGTTCCCAAAAGTCACTGCTTCCTGGAAAATGTTTGTGGGGCTCCTAATTCTGAATATCTGCGTGGCCTTAGAAGGAGCAAAATATATTGCTGTCGTAATAAACAGACCAAATTACTGTTTGCTGTCACTTGTGATTAAAGTAGCAAATATTGGCAAAAACAACATGCCAGAAGTAGGGAGCTTGTTTAAATGTTGGCTTTGGGGTCTGGTTTTCAAGTGTCTGGTGGAATATGAAGTCTTCATTAAGACACAGAGTTGTTGTCTCTCCTGGGACTTGTAAATAGACACCTGATAGCCCCACCCTTTGTGAAGCACAAGCACATGGATAATAACAGCTTCTCTGGTCACTGTCACCTTTCTGGTGTCATCACTGCCACTGCAGATGAAGATTATTTGAAGAGAAGAACACAAGGCCACACCATGGTAACTTAATGTCTCTTAAATCTAGTTTTACCTCAAGCATTTTGTGGGTTTCAGGTACTATGGCCTAATAAAAACAAGGGAGAAAATATATATTTACTGTTTGGGAAAAAAAAATCCCACAGCTTTGTCATGGAAAGGTATGGATTTGCTGTTAAGGCATGATGCAGATGTGAGAAGATGAGCATCTCTCTCAAAGAGTTGGTCCCAAGTAAAACATAAGGGTGACACTTGTGTGCTCCAAGTGATTTTTCAACACCTCCTTCTTGCAGCTTGAAAAAAACAATATTTGTATTGTGGTCAGCCACCCCTTTTAGGGATGTGCAGCAGCAATTATGAGGAGTGAGAAGGAGTCACGACCTTGATATTATTCTAGAAGCTCTATTAGGGGAAAATCCGTGGGTTTTATTTCAGCCACATTTTGTCTCTTCCAGCAAACAGCCCGGTAGTTTCCAATACACTGAAAAGAGCATCTGGGGATTTTGTCTCCAGTGTTGTGACTTCTGAATGACCTTGCAGAACAAAGACCAGATGATGAAGTGACCTCATAAAATACTCTTTTAGGAAAACACCATGTCATACAGTGCTGGGAGGAATTGTCCAGAACAGGATACTGAGAACAACTGTGATGACTTGGAGGAACCTATAAAACAAAACTCTGGACTTACCCCACAAGCTGGAAAGAGACAGAGAGATGACCCTGTGGGATTTGGTGTCAGCCAAGAAAATCCATGAAATCTCTCTGGCATCCTGCAGGGTAAGTGGGGGTATGGAATGGGGAAGGTTGTTTTTTGTGCCATGTGAAAACGTTCAGCATCTTGGCTACCTTCACAAGAGTGTCACAGCCCCTTCCTGACTTGTGTGGTGAGGAAACTTGGGTCACAAAAGCTGTGTCCTTTTATGTATCAGAGTACAAAGTGGGATTAGCAAAGAACAGCCCTGAGGAGCAGTGGGAGAGGAAGGAGTGAGCATCTGGCAAGACTGAAATGCTCAGTGGTCATGACTTGGGGGGAATTTCAAGGAAAGCTGCACTGAGATCTGGAGGGAGGCACTGCTGCCTGCTGGAAGAGATGGGGAAGGGAGAGGTTTTGTGTATTTACACGCTCTGTGGGGCCCAGACATTGAGATCACTGTGCAAGCACTGCACTGCCACGTGTTCTTTGTAAATGCGTGGGCAGCTGGATGTGTCCTTTTGAACCAGCAGCCCCGTGTTCCTCTGCCCTGTCTGGGACTGGTTAATCCTGAAAAGAAGCAGTGCTTCCCTGTCTGCTCCTTAGAAATGACCTCAGCAGCAGCAGCAGCGTAATCACTTGCACTAAGCACATGGCTGGGATCCTTTTGGTGAAGTCCAAGACACGGGACAGCTTCCTACAAAGTGCCTCGGGGGCAGACCTGACCGTCTGACTCCCATTGTCGTGACTTTTCAGAACAATTTTATTTGTTCCGGTCGGCTTTAATTGAACATCTGGGTTAATAACGGCGAGATTCCCAAGGTTGGCATCAGAGCCGGGAAGGAAAAGGAGTAATTTTGGAGCCCTTCCTTAATCCCAGCTCCTTTGTTAGAAGTGTTGGTGTTATTTAATTGACTGTTAAATCCCAGTCACATGAGCACCCTCGAGTGTAATCTCCTGTGATAAATTGCCCAGTACTCGTGTCAGAGGCACATTCTGGTCTCCAGCCTGTGCAAGACTGAGTGTCCTGTGATTACAGCTGACTTTTGCATAGGGAACGAGGGAGGAATGGATCTTATTTCAGTTTAAATTGAATTTAAGAAGACAGTCGACTCCAGATTTGGATAAAGACATTGTTCTCTAACCTGATGAGGTCTTTGAAAATGCAGTTATTTTTTCCATGCTTTTCAGCAAATGTTTACAGGGTCCTGGTCTCATCAGATGAAGGCAGACAGCCCTTAGGGGGGGAAAACCAGACAATTGCACAAGTTCTCATTTCACAGTTGGGACAGAAGGAAGAGAAAAGGCTTAGTTAGGGTTAGGTGGGACTAATTATCTGTTGGAAACAGCCTGCACACAGTCAGATCTGTAGGATCAGGAAAGAGAATTTGAAGGTGGAAATGGAAACTAGACATGAAGAAGGAACTGAGCAGGTAAGAGAAGGATGGCAAGGAAAACCTGTAAGATATCAAGAAAACCTATTTTGTCATACAATCCTCTAATATTTCCCCATTTGATTCTGGTCATTCTCCCCCATTAGAGATTTCACCCTGTGTCTTATGTCCTCTGAGACCAACCAGAGCAGAAAGACAGGGCAGAGGCAGAGCAAGGCGCTGGCATCTCCGAGGGGCACTGATGTGTGCAGGGGACAGGGACTTCTGAGATGCTCCTGACTCTGCTGGCACTGCTTCCCCCAAACCTTGGGAATCGGGAAGGTGGCAGCCTCTGTGAGATGCCCAGAAAGGTCTCTGCTCACAGACCTACACATTTGGCTGAGGGGCAGAATTTGTTGTCTCTCAGGTGCAGATTTTCACCCCACTTTGAAGCCACTCACATTTATACCCAGCTGAGAGGGCAGATGTAGCTTTGCTCAGTCAATCTCCACGTGGAGATTCCTCACCTGGTGTTTCCTCAATCCTCAGGGCAGCAGCAGAACAGCTTGGAGTTCCTGCCTGCCCTTGGGAAGAGGGTGATGGAGAGAATCCTCTGGCATGGTCCTGCTGATCCCAGGCTGTTCCCTCACCCTCTACAGCCACATCACAGCCCATCTCATTTTATCCAAATGCCATTTTATCCAAATGTCATTCCCCCCTTCCCGGAGCCCTGAGTCATCACCAGGCTGATATCAGTACCAAAGGAATGCCTGATAATCCAGTTTTCTCCTCGGCTTTTCCCAGCTCCCTTTAAATCCAGGATAATTCATGCTTCCTTATGACCCCAGAGGTGCCACAAAACAAATGTATCAACATGAGTGTAAGCACTTTAATCAGTAAAATGTAAGATTTTAAAGAGAAAAAAATAATAATAACAGTACCCTGCAGGGAGAGAGACTGAGAAAAGAAGAGCAAATAAAAAGAAACGCTCTGTATGTTCTGGCTGGGAGCCAAAGGCCCTCTGGGCTAGGTTTGGATAAAATGGGGCTTAATTTCTGGTGTGAGAAACCGCTAGAGTGAATCTGTAGCAAACAAAGGCCAATTCACAAAGGGACATAGGCCAGGGCTGGAGGAGGAGAGGGCAGCCTGCCAGCTCTGCCAGCTCCCGTGATTTTATCATGTCTTGCAATATCAGATGTTTTACTTCTAGCTTCCTTTTCCCCTTGCATTTTTCAAAAAAAAACACCTTGCATTTCTGCTCATGAAATCTGTAGGGGAAAACTTAAGATACACTCCAAAGACAGTCCAGAAAGCAATTTGAAGATAACAAACACTAAAGTTCATTAACTTAATGAAAATTAAATTGAGATTCTTAAACAAGACTCAGGGAGAGGAGGGGTTTTTTTTAATGTTGGGGCTGGGCAGTGTGAAATGCTTTCTTGGACCACAAACAATTGTTTACATTTGAAAAGAAATGCTGTGTCAGCAGTGCCAGTGGGCTCATCGCTCAGTGACAGCATTATCTCCCTGGAGAGCTTCCAGAGCCAGAGGAGTGTGAGATCCCCCAGATCTCACAGGGCTCAGCTCTGCCCTCTTCCACACCACCAGAACCTCTCTCTGCCCATCCCAGGGCTCAGGGGATTGACAGGAAGCCAACTATGGTAACAGGGTAGGACAAACCTACCAAGGGAATTCTCTCCATAGTGGGAATATTGCCCATTTCTTAAAAGTCCACTCTTTCCCTTGGGAGCACAGCAAAGAGCTTGAACCCAGAACAGTGGCATTTCCATCTCATCCCACAGGAGGGGTGGTACTGATGGGAATGAGTCGTGATCCTGTTATTTCTCTGATTCTTTCCAACAAACAGAGCAGGGAGAATGGCTTGTCCTGAAAATCCAAAGCTTTGCTACTTAGCTGCATGCTGTGCTTAATACCCTCGACAATTAAACAGTTGGCTGGTGGAATATACTTCTTTTTCTCTCTAATTGCTCAGATCCAGGCAGTGTGTTTGGGATTCAGCTCTCAAACAATTCAGCATTTTACTGCAGCTACACAAACCAGTGGCATTGCGTGCAGTGACAGCTTTGGAGCCACTCTCAAGGAGGCTGTTGGGGATACAGGATTGCTTCCCCAGGGGTCGTCCCTGTATTTTCCCATGATATTATCTGATTTTTGAGGCCAGTTGTGGATGCAGGAATTCTGCCCACGCACATTTCTTCTGGCTGCTGTAGGTCCTGGGATGACAGTGGGTCAGCCCACACAGGGCAGCCTGTGGTTAGTTACCAACAGAAGCTCAGTCCTCATTTTTGGGTTAGAAAACACCATTTTGGGTGTGTGCACAGCTTCAGTGTCACCATGTCCACTTTGGCTTTTCCTCAGGCCACCGTGACTTGGGCTTTCCCCATCAGATTTGGGATTGAGCACAAGCAATGTGGGGAGCATCTGTGGAGTGGTTTGGGCTGTTTTGAGGTTCAGTCCCAAAGGAGGCACTTCTAGAAACTGTTGCTTGAGTTGCTGCACTTTAGCAGGCAAAATTATTAAGTTCTCAAGAAGATATTGAGCTAAGGAGCTGAGATGTCATGATGTAGTTGGTTGAGAAGAGGCTGGTGGAGTTTACATCAAACCCCACTGTTACTGAAGGATTTAAGCCTCATCCCAAAAGAAGGGAGGCCAGGTGAGGGATGAAAGAACACTGCAGTTCTCACAACAGCAATCCAAAGATCTAGAAAATCCAAATTGCTCCAGCCCCTCTGTGCTGGAGGGGTGCTGCCAGGCACAGGTGGGCACAGATTTTTATACACCCAAGGCACCAGTGACAGCCAGAGGCTTCGGTGACAACCAGTCCTGCAGCATTGGTGACACACATCTCCCTCCAGGACAAGTGTACTGGGAGGGACTGGTGGGACAATATCCCTCTCCCAGCGTTCTAGTGCCACACACAGGTGTCCCTTGCTGGGACAGGGAGTCAGACTCCCAGCGTCCTCAGCCACATGCCACCACTGCCAGCCTGCCCATGTCCAGAGCCCAGCCCTGGCATCACGGTGAAGGTCCCTGCGTGGGCACTGCCCTGCTCGGTGCCCAGAGACATATGCAGGTTTTCCACTGTGCTGCACAGCCTCAGTGGGACTAATGGAAGGGAAGCAGGGAGTGTTTGACCCTCGTTAGTGTCATAATTTCAAGTGATGCCCACCCCTTCCCTGAAGAGTCTTTTACACCCGCGGGGCTCTGACAAAGAGGGCTGTGTTCTTGCTGTGTATGATTAACTAAACCCTGTGGTGGATGTTCCAGGCTGAATGGGGAGCTGAGGACCCTGTTTGCAAAGATAAAGGATGTGCAACTGCACTGGCACAGGCAGAGCCTCTGCAGGAGTGGGTTTGGAGAGGAGAGAGGGGCTGGGTCCTGTTTGCATCTCGTTTGTAGCTGTGGCACTTACAGTACATGAAATGTGAAGAATCCCTTTGTTTGGCCGCCCTCGGGCTTCCCACATGGAAAAAGGGCGTGTGGGGATGGGAGTGCCCAGGCTGTGAGCACAGTGTGCTCTCTGAGCGAGGCACTGGAGAGGGAAGAAGTCATTCCCCCACATAATGGGAATTGTTTGCTTACCACCATCATGCAGGAGAGGGTCTGCAGGTTGCCCATCAGGGAATCCTCCAGGGATCTAAACCTATTCTCTTCCCTGCCTCCATCCCAGTGTTTCACACTGTTTAGACACAGACATGCTCAGACACCACATTTTTTCCTACTGTTTCCACTTGCCTCTGTTGTCCTGAAACAAGACCACATATATCAAAATATTACAAGGCTCAGGAGCTTGCAGGGTGAGGAGGCAGAGAGAAGTCCCCAAGACTTCACATGGTAATTCATTTCAGCATCACCTGTCTCCTCTGCTCATCATCTAACACTGCTTTTATTACTCATAAATTTCCAAATGGAGTAAAGAAGTTTGGGCAGCTCAATTTGCCAGCAAATGCTTTTGGAGATTGACAGGAACAACACTTAAATTGTCACATTCCAGTATAAGCATACTTTTCACTTCAGATATTGGGATAAAAGTGATATATTGTGACGGTTTTCCAGGTTTAGTTTCACCTACAGCATCTTGTATGGCAGCAGCAATCAGAAATGAATGATGCCAGAACCAGACAGAGCCTGTGCTCCTAATTGTAGGAGCCATTTGCTGTGCTGCTGACAGACAGTGTCTGCCTGTGTGCTCTGACTTCACCTGCTCGTGTGCTTCTAGCTCTGCTGCAGTGCTGAGAATGGAGGCAGCTGAGAATATCCCTTTTGTACAGCTGGGGTGGGTTTTGTACCCCCTCAGTGTTCTGAAAGATCAGCTTGTGCTCAGACAAGTGTGATGTCTCTGAGCTGAATGGAGAGATGCAAACTTGCAGCATGGGTTAGGCTAGCCAGTGGGATTGGGACAACTGGGAGATCTCTACTAGATGCTTTCTGGAAGTGACATTAGGACAGTGTATTTTGCCTTTTTTTATTTCTGTTTGCAAATATTTTTGTGTCTATGCACATGGTGAGGGGTTTTTTTGTAATGAATCTTCACCTGGTTTGCTAATTGCTGCAAGGCAAAGCCCTGCTGCATTTGGCATCTGGTTTCCCATGAACACCTTCACTTCTGGATATTACTTTGATAATCCAAGCAAAACAATCCTGACAGCTCTGACTGATTGTCCCCATTCATAAAACTGCATCTTAATACCTAATCCTCCCCACTGCTGCCAGGCAGGCAGTTCCATTGTTAAAAAGATTAAACTATTATCCCATGCAAACACCAACCTCTAATTTTTAAATGTTAGGCTGGAGTCTTCCGATGATGGAAAATGCCAGGATGCTTGGGACACTGTATTCTCTAGTTTCATGGCCAATATGTTTAAAACTCATGAAATGCAGGCTACTGCCTCATTTACTATTTCTGTAGGTGAATTAGTGTTCCCTCCCCATCCAGTCTCAGCTGGTTTGTAACTCAGAAATGAAAGTAAAGCATCTTTTGGTTTGCTTTTAAAATGTTTTTGTGCTGGTTTTATTATTTTTTTTTAAATTCTGCTGGAGTCACAGGCTAAAATTATAGTTGATTTTGGACTATAAACAGCACAAGGATTTTAATAGCAGGCGCTTTCTGAAAACTCAAAGAACAGTCCCCAGACATGGACAAGTTACTCTTTGCTCCTGGATCTTGTGCTAATACCAACTTTTTCCCATGGATTATTATCAGACATGATCTAAGAGAGGTGCATTTTGAGTCAGATTCCTGCTCTCTCAGAAGAACAGGCTGCTTGGCTGGCAGGCACCTTCATGAAAACTCATTTTTACTACATGGGGTCTTGGAGCACTTTGGGTTTTATCAAATCTGCTCTGAAAGGTGTGATTACACCCCAGCATAAGCTTTGAATTAACCTCCTTCGGCTGATGGGAACCTAACAGAGAACAGATTTAAGTAGCTTGAGTTACAATCAGAGAGCCCCATGAGGTTGTGTTTGGCCAGCTAAACACTTGCTAAAGGATGACTCATTTAATCTTTGTCATGGGAGATGGTGCATGGTAAACCACACAAGAGATGTATGGAACAGTGACCTTTTGTCCAGGCAGCCCTGGTGTGGGGCAGTGCTGGGAGTCCTGCCCAGGAGCACAGGCTGGGTGCAGATGCTTATTTATTCTTGTGTGTGAGCAAAGGCAGCAGCAGCCCGAGCTGTGGGGTGGCTTATGGGGTTACAGGGTGGCTCATGGGGCCATAGGTTGGTTCATGGGGCTATAGGGTGGCTCATGGGGCCATAGGGTGGCTCATGGGGCCATAGGGTGGCTCATGGGGCCATAGGTTGGTTCATGGGGCTATAGGGTGGCTCATGGGGCGATAGGGTAGTTCATGGGGCCATAGGGTGGTTCATGGGGCCATAGGGTGGTTCATGGGGTCGATATGGAGCCATCATTCATTCCTGTCACTTGCTGGAACTGCTGAGCTATTGCATGCAAGACCTGGGGAAGTCAGCATGGTCTAGAGACAGTGATTGAACAAAGATACAGGGCCTGAGGAAATGCCCTGCTTAGCTGAGATTTATGAGCCACGCTCGGATATGTCACTTGAAACTGCCAAAACACAGGGGGATGGGCACTGGCCCCTCTGGATGTGCTGGAGAGCTGCAGGCTGTCCTTTCCCATCCGTTTGTGTCCCTGCTACAACACAGCTGTCTCAGTGATGCCCGGAGCTTCAGGTGCTAGGCTCTTCCTTGGTGTTTCTTGCCTTGGCTTTTTTTCCATTGGTGAAAAGAATTCTGCAGTCTTGCTTGTTTCACATCTTCAATTTTTAAAAGTAGTGTTTTTCTAAGAGGACCTGGCTTTTTCTGTAAGTTTTTTACTGAGCTGAGGAACTGAGGCTGTGCAGATCCCTGGGTTTGATGTGGCTGCTGATGAGCTGGGGAGTCTCTTGCTAACAGAATGCCTCTTGTCTGTAGGAGAAAAGGACTCTGAAGTGAAACCTTTATGTTGTCATAAGGCAGCATCTCTGCTTTGCCTGGAGTATGAATGAGACTGGAGTTAATGGCTTGGGGTTCTGTGATTTCTGCTCCCACCTCTTCTGGAAGTGAAGGGTAATCACCAGCCTCCAGCTCCTTCTCAGGGCTAAAAGAGCCAGTGTCCAAGCTGGGGAAAAGATAAAATAGATATACACTGACTATAGTGCTCTGAAGGACCTGCAGGATGAGGATCTGTCCTCTCCCTCTATTTCTCCTGCCCAGCTCTGAAAGGTGTGAGAAGTGCCAGGGGCAGTTGTCCTCTTTGCCACAGCTGGCTTGTCGTGCCAGGAGGTGACTGGGAAAACAACCAGCCATGAAGTGTGGAAATCCCTGGAATGCTGACTGTCTTCATCTCAAGGAGGGGATCTTCTCCTGGTGCGTTTTGTCTCGAAAACTGTTTATTAGGGGGGAAAAAGCCAGAGCTGCAGGGGCTAGAAATGGCAGGCAGGCAGGGGGATGATTTCAGAGCAGAAAAATGCTCCTGAACCTCTGTGCTCCTCCCAGGCAAAGAAGCTGCCAGCCTTCATGTGGCATGTCATTCATCAAGCTGTCACCCCGGGCTCCGTGCTTCACCCAGGAGGCAGCGTGGGGCACACCTGTAACCTTTGCCTCTGGAGCTGTCTGCAGCCATCCCCAAGGCTGGGCTGGGACTGCAAATGCAGCAGTGGGCTGAGGGGGAGGTGGGGAGGGGCTGTGGGTGCCCAGAGCTGCAGGGTTGGGAGTGGGGAGGGTGGGGAGGGTGCCCTGGAAAGCCTCAGCTCTCGTGTAGGGCTGTGCTGTAGCCTAGGGACAGTTCTCCCCTTACACAGAACAGCCCAGCTCCTCTGTGCCCCAGGGTCTTGACACCACACTGAAAACTCTACAGAGCTCCATTTCTGGGGAGGAATCCCTAGTGATGGATTGGCTCATGCTGAGGGTGGTTAGGAGTTGTTTCAAAAGATTTCTCAACACCTTTGTGGGACGCAGAGCTCATCCCAGACCTGCAGGCAGACAGCTCCTGCCTAGAGGTTCTGTTTTGAGCTAACTCTTCCTCTCCCCATCAGCTAAAGATGTTTAGGTTTTCTATTTAATGCTGGTTTCCAGATGTTATAGTAGCTCAGCCTGTGTGATTTATCTTCAAGCAAAGCACTAAAGAAGAGCCCCATACCCATTCCTGGCTGGGCACAGGCAGGAAAGCTGCAATTCCACCCACTGGAATGACTGAAGGTGGGCTGGGCAGGCTTTGAGCTGCAAGATGCCAACAGAAACAATAGCTAGGCAGGAGATAAAAAACACACCTGGTAGGAGAAGCGAGTGGGTGCCAGCTTCTTTTGAAGTTACCTGCGAGTATCTGTATGGAGGGAGTGGTCTTTAAATTAGGGTAAAGTACTTACTTAAAGGATTTACTATCAGGCCAGTAAGTCCCACTCTTGATGGTTATTGTATAATTTATATAGCACTTCAAAGGTACCAGGGCTGTCTGCAAGAAAATACTGGGGGAAAATCCTCTCCCCAGCAAGTCTGCCCTGTGACCTTACAAGCATTAAATCCCTGACTCTCCCTTTTTGCTGTAACCTGGAACCCCCTTCTCTTCCAAAAAGTGTCCTGAGGTCCCTTTTCCTTCCCTTCATCACTTTCTTTGTTCTTATTACAGGTGAATTTATGGATTAAAGCAGACACTGTTCTTCCTGATATTTAAGAGGATGATGCTGTGCATCATGGAGTCAGTTTCATTTCTTAGCCAATGAATATTTACCGATTTTTTTTTAATTCTTCCTCCTCTTTTCGTTGTTGTTTTGTTTTGCTTGTTGGTGTTTGTTTTGGCTTTTTAAATTTTTAATTCTTTTTTTTCTTTTAACCTCTCAGCTCCCCGGCAAATGGAATCTGGGAGGCTCAAGTATTTCTGCTATCAGGGCTGCAGTGTTTGCTGAAGATCAAAGGAACCTTTTCAAACATCATTGTTGCCATTAAGAGGTGGCAGCCGCATCTTAAATAACCAACTTTTTCATCCCAGGCACGAGTGATTGAGACACACCAAATCCAGCTGTGGGGGCTGGATTTCAGTTTTTCCCTCATCAATTTGGGGGCTGGATTTCAGTTCCTTTCTGGTCAATTTGGGCAGCCCAGTCCTCTCGTAGCTGAGCTCTGGCCGCATTGAGCCCCCAAGGGATTATCTGACCTTTAGTATGAATTTAGATCTGTGCTGTGACTTCTCTAAATTATGACTGCCAGAGGTCCTGGGGTCACAGCTCTCCATCGTCAGAGCAC
Organism: Lichenostomus cassidix; assembly: GCF_008360975.1. Taxonomy (NCBI): domain Eukaryota; kingdom Metazoa; phylum Chordata; class Aves; order Passeriformes; family Meliphagidae; genus Lichenostomus; species Lichenostomus cassidix. The sequence continues at coordinate 4,821,769 of NC_139500.1, read as the reverse complement.
TTCCAGCTCCCAGCACACTCCCAGTGTGGGAGAAGGGATGCAATTATTGATGCTGATTTTAAAAAAAAAAAAAAAAAAAAAAAAAAGATGTAAACTGGATGTAAAAAATGACAATCTGCTGGGGTGTGTCCTTGCTGTGACTGCTGTGTATTTAGAGATGCTTCTGGCAAAATGTAAATGGCATCACATAAATTACTGGTGTGGGACAACAAATTAGTTCTTCACATCTCCTAAATGGTGCTTCTGCCACCTTATAAATGGTTAAAGTAGAAGAGCTGCTCTATTTGCTTAGATAAACAAGGTCTCTGTGTGAATAGCTTGCAACTCCAAGTCATAATCCCTCTCTGATCTCTGGTTATAAAAATGGTAGATGGAATGTAAACTCCATAAAGATTAGTAACCACCAAAAGAGTAGAAAAAAATATTGGGAAGAGTTGTAAGGTTTTTCTGCATTCCTGAGGAATCCTGCAGGGATTCCTTTTCCTTGGTGGAGCTTGTGCTATTCCCCAGCTCATCTCCTTTCCAACTTGCTGTCTGGAGATGTTCATGGAGGATTTTCAAGTATTTCTGAAGAGCTCTGGCATGGATTCACTGTAACCTCGTGTAAATGACACGACTGCTGCTCGCCCCGATTTGTGAAGCAGGGCAACAGGATGTGTGTACTTGTCAAAGAATTTGGGGATTTACTGCTGGCTTGGTGCTGCTGTGGTGTTCTCAGGGAAGTTCTGACTCCAAAGCATCACTGCTATATGGCAGAACAACCCTCTGCCATCCTATACATTTTAGAGAATTCACATGGAATCCTTTTTTCCCAATCTTTTGCATGCAGGGCAGCACTTCCAAACACAGATGTTGATCTTGTGTCTTGTGCTGCATGTCTGATTTTCAGAAGTTCATCGTTTACCTTAAAATATAACCATTTTACAGTGTACAAATGTGAATTGCTAGTCACATCTCTCTCAAAAAAACCCTCTAAATATGGTCCTTTAGTACACTTTGTGAAATAGTCTCTGGTTAAAAGGTGCAAAGGTGGATCTCCCCAGAAACAGCATAGCTGGAAACTGGGTTCTAACAGCTGCAGTCTTTGAAAAATCCAGCCCACTGTGCGTGTGATAAGGAGATTTGCTGGATTTGAAAAAAGTTGCTGCCAACTGGTGACCCTAAGGCAATCTGGAGAAGAGGAAAATGCACTCAACAAGAGATTGGGATGGGATGGGATGGGATGGGATGGGATGGGATGGGATGGGATGGGATGGGATGGGATGGAGTCAGGGGGTGAAGGTCCCATGTCCAGCTGATGCAGGGAAGATCCACTGGGAACAAACCCATCAAGCACTTGTGGTGTGGCTAAACCACCAGTGCAGGAGCCATGCCTGGGCTGTGAGCTGAGGGATTTGGGGGAAATGAGGAGGTTGTTTCAGCTACACTTCTGCAGGGTTTTCCCACATACCTCCCAGCTCTGCAGGGCCTTTGGACTGTGTTCAGAGCAGCTGTGTCAGGTTGAACAGCTCCAGGGACAAAGTCAGCCTTTCATTTAGAGGGAAGGTGTTTGAGGTATGTTGCCAAGATGCTGTTTTATTGCAAATTATCAATGTAAGCTGCATCAGAGACCACCCAGGGTTTTCCCTGTGCTTTGAAATCCCTGTGAGATTCCATTGCCATCTTGTCCCTGCAGTGGGCACAAGCTGCCTGTCCTCTGCTGATGCCATGTGCTGTTGGTGAGTCTTTTTCCTGTTATCCTCAGAGAGTGTTTTACTTCAGTGTGTTTGCAGTCTTATTGTATCTGCTTTACAGCTGGGAAACTGGGGTGCAGGCGAGCAATCCTTCCAAGACCACGTAGGAAACTCACGAAAATCAAGGACTTAATCCAGACCCCAGATAAGCACTTAAAATATTTTGGTTTTTTCCTGTTTTGCTGCTGATTACCGCAGCTCATTTATCTTTCCTGACTAACTCAGCCATCCCCATTGAAAATCTGGATTTGGCTGGAGACTACTCCAGCAAAACATCTGGGATTTTGCCCTGACAAGATCTGTAAGGCTGGCTGAAACAGCACAGCTTATGCATGCTGTAAGAATTAAAAACTCTGCTCTAAGTGCATTGACCTGTCCTTCTCTCCTGCAAAAGGGATGGATCACTTTCAGTTCTGGCCTAATGACACTCCACTTGGCTATACATCATTGCTCCTACTATTAGGAACTGCTGTCTTAAATCAGCAGGAGCTGGACATCTCTTTCAGCAGTGCTTACCTGTGTTAACAGCCTCACATAGAAATGGTTGTGCTTCCAATGCCTGACTTGTGCAGCCTCACAGGGAGGGCTATTCCTTAAATGGGTTAAGAGAGCTTAAAAAAATAAACTGCAAAAGAATTGTTTACTCCCCTTTTTAGAGCTGGGCCAGTTCACAACCTAGTTCCACAAATGGTTCTGTTGGCACAACCAGAAGCGGGGAAGAAGGGCAAAAACTGATTGTGTCAGTGCTGCTGCCAAAGACAACATGTTGTGAAGCCTCTGCCTCGGTCCCTCCTGTGTGGGGAGCAGGTCCTCTCCACTCCCTGCAGCCCCAAACACCATCAACAAACAGCAGAAGGGAATCTGATGCTTCCTCTCCCAAAGCCAGCCAGTGCCTGTAATAATAAGGATTTGATAAACACCCCAAAGCACTTACTCTGCTTTTCCAGAGAGCTGCAGGCCAGGGAGCAGACAGAGAGACATTAAAGAGCAGAAGCAGAATTGAGTGTAATTAACTTTAAACCCCTGTGAAACTGCTGCTGCTGTGTGTGGCAGGTTCCCTTTGGAACACAGTTGGGTTTGGTGCAAGCTCCAATCTCGGGATCAAGTCAAGGCTTGTCCAGAGAAAGTGTGTGTGCCTTTATTAGCATGCAAATCACATATCCTCCCTATTACACTGTCTCTGCATCCCTCCCTCTCGAGCTGTTTAACAGAAGCAGGCAAGAACTAATTAAATTCCTTTATTCCTACCTCATCCTTGAAGTGCAGAGCCCAAGGCAGGAATGCCAACGGGCACACACCCATACCCTCTCTGCTTCCCCAACAAGCATGGCAGGCCTGACCTTCACCTCATTAGGCAAGGAATAAATCCCCTGCCATGAAGATGAGGATGTCAGGCACTATATGCATAAATCACATAAGGAGTTTCCAAATGGCTTTCATCTTGGGAGTACTTAAGAGTTCAGAGCTATGGATCAATCCAGAGTGGATACCTTTCAGCAGTAATTCCACATCTGAAGTTCTTTTAATAATGTGGCTCCTTTAAATAAGATTCTAAAAGCCCAAGCCAGCTGAAATGGTAGCACACAATCAAGTTAATTACTTTAATTACTATAAAATTATCAGGCAGTGTAGTTGTAATTTTAATCTCCTAATCCGCAAAGTACCTTTTTCCCTTTAGTGTTCCTAAAGAAAGTAAAATAGCTTTTGGTTTCCTTGCCAGCTTTTCAAGGATATTTGAAAACTGAGAAGAAACCTCCCACAAATAGCCTGGCTGTGATTATGAGGTTTCTTTTTTCGTTATTTAAAATATCATCCTTTATATGAATGCAAAGTATTTAAAAGCAGTAACAGGATCTATCCCAGCAAACCAGCCATCCTAGTTTAGGATTTCTTGTGTTACCTGGGCTGTACAAAGGTAATGCACAGCACAAACCTTCCTTGGAGTGCTGAGGAAATTGGAGGTTATGGCAAGGGAAAACCAGCAGCCAAAGAACCAGCCTGGGGCTACTCTGTGTTATGTTTCCAGCTGCTTTATTTGAAGTGTTGTGGCTGGAAAACTGCACTCAAAATTTTGCACTGAAGGACCCCAAAGTGCTTCCCCATGGTATGAAAAAGGGTTCCTGACCTCCAGGGCTGCAGCCATTCTGCACTCCAGCTCATCCTCTAGGATGATTCAAGATTCTCCAGGGCTGTTTTTAGAGAAACATCCCACTGCAACCTCCTGAACTCCCAGCCTGGAGAGCCTCTCTGGCTGCCCTGAGATGAGACCTGGTGATGGCTTTTCCATTCACCAGCCTTTGGAGTTGAGTTTGGGGCCTGTTGTGTTTCTGATCTGGGTAAATCCTGACACACTGTTAGTTTCTGTGATTGCTGTTTGTCCTGGAAGGTGAACAGGAGAGGCTGAGCAGAATGTGTGGGATTTTCACGGAAGTTTATTGGACCTACAGGGTCCAAGCAGAGCTTAGCTGTTAAATCAGTTTTTTTACAAACTTAAAAATGCACCTACATTGGATGGTTGAGCATCTTACAGCTTTTATTCCTATCATACCCCCATGACTGCTACTTCTTTTCATTCTGACTCAATGAAGAGAGGCAAAGAAAAAGTTAAGTGATGTGTCTGAGGTCCTGCAGGGAAGCAGTACTTGAAGGGATTTGACCCTCATAGTCTAAGCTCTTGGCTGTGGCACCATCTCTCCCTGTGATGTCTGAAACAGGCTCATGGCTCTTCTATTGTGGAGAAAGCACCTATTTTCCTATTTCCTACCTCTTCCTACTGGAGGGAATTATTTTTAAGCACAAAACAGCTGGCTGCTCCTATTAAGCTACTGTAGGAATAATCTGCATGGAAAAAAACTCAGATGCTTTCCCAAATAGGAAGTAATTTAGATTTCAGATTAATGGCTGTGACAATGGAAATATAGAAAATCTTTTCCTGATATGGAGCCCAAACCATGGGTTGTTCTTATCTATGGGAGACACAGGTGGGAAATCTCACTTATGCTGCACATGAGGAGCAAACAAGAATTAGAAGCACAAATATCCCTGTTCTGCAGAGCTCCCAGCCTGTGGTGTGAGCAGTGAGGGTGAGTCAGCTGGTGAATAATGACAATTCTCACTCTTGCAAGTCTTCCTCTTCTGCAGGCACTCTGCCCTGATCCTGCTCAGGGAAATGAATTGTATTCCCAAAAATAAGAGCAAGAAGCAGGGAGAATCAGGGCACTGAGTTGTTCTCTTGGTGACCTATAAATCCTGAGTCCTGGCTGTGAAAGGAGCTTCACAAAAGGCAAATTGAGAGTTGGGGAGGACAGCTGGGATGGAGGGAGCCAGCACGAGGAGCAAACCCAAGTCTGGAGCAGTGATGGTGCTCTGGGCTGCCAGCTGCACTTTACAAAGGAACTAAAGATTCCCCCCTGTCACTGCCCTGTGGGTGGGATGGTGCCAGCCTTCCTGGGGGCAGCAGGGCTGTAATCCAGAGCTTTCTTCAAAGGCACCTGCTCAAACAGAGGATTTCTCTTTCGTGCAAGCCTTAAGCTGTACACAGCCAGCAGCAATACCTGAGCACCTCAGACTGCACACAGCAGCCAGGACTGGTGTGCCTGCAGTGCCAGGGAGCCTGGCAGGGATGTGACAGGAGAGGCTTTTCAGAGTGGGATTTTGTGGCAGAGGGGCTGCTGAGATCTGTGCATGGAGTGCTTCTTGCTTTGCATTGCATGAAGGCCCCCAGCATTCCCCATGTGTTCCGCTCCCTGGTAAGGTTAACAGGATAAAGAAAATGTTACCAAATGCATTTTAACAGATGATGGCAATTTGCACTCAGCTGTTAGGCTGCTTTTCTGTCTTAGGAATTGCAGAATGGGAAAGCCTAGCCTGTGTTATTGAGAGGGGCGAGATGAAAGTGAAGAGCTGCAGGGTGAAGCTCCACAAATTTCTCTTGCACTTGGTCAAACTACAAATAATCAGATTAAGCCATAACTGTATAAATGGAGCTTGAGTATGTTTGCTCTACTGACTTGGTCATGCATTCAGGACGTTCAGACTGGTGTAACTACAGGCCAGGAGGTATTAGTCACGCTGGGAGGACTTCAGTGAATATAAGAGGGCTTCATCTGGGCAGTTACCAAGGCAACTCTTGCTAATATTTCATTACAATGCTTCTGCCCTCTGCAAGTCCCACGGATTAGGACTGGGAATCTCAGAAAGAAGAGCTGATTGTCAATATTGTGCTTGGATTGAATGTATCTGAGAGAGAAAAAAAAAAAAAAAGGTAAAGCATTTCCCATAGGCAGAGCCCACAATGTGCAGCTGGAGCTAAACTCTGTCTGTCATCCAGCACTGCCTTGTGCCCCGAGGAGAGTCTTGGGTAGCAACTAATCTCCCTCTTTCCAGCTCTGATATAAATGGAAAATGCAGGTATGAACTCATCCTCATCTGTGTTGAGATGCAGAGCAGCAGGGCTGTGCCAGTTTCCATTCAGAGGGGCTGCAGCACAACCTGCACCAGTACAGGCTGGTGCCCTCAAACTGGGGGACAGTGCCAGCCAGAGGGACCTCCCTCACACCTTGGGGCTGTGGCTGTGACCAGAGCATTTGCTGGCTCTGTGTACCTTTCTCTAATTGTGCCCCTTGTGCCTGACACAAGAGCTGTTGCTGATTCTTTTGGGGAGCCACAGCCACTGTGTGTTGGACTGGGCATCCCCTTCCTCTGAAAAACATGGGGGAAAAAAAAGGGCATCTCCTGGTGGGAAATATTGCTTGAGATGTTCCTTCCTCTGGGCCAGCTTGGCATTTGTAAGGCTGCTGGGGTCTGTTGCTTGTTCCTAATTACACTCTTCATTAATTGTATATTATTTCTCATTAATGAAACAGGACTTAATAAGAAAATGACAATGCTACTATATAGTAATGTTACTGTATGGCAGAGATTAGAATTGCTACTGGGGTTTTTTTTCTGCCACCAGTAATTTCCATGTAGATTTGAAAAAACTGGCTATGATGTGATGTTGCTGGAAGCCAGCAAGGGTCTGTCATAACCCCATGCCTGAAGAACATTTATGTGCACACAGCCACAGGGCACAGAAACAACCCGTGAAGTAATCTGTGGGAGGATGAACTTCCCGGTATTCAAAGAAGTTACAATGACATAGTAGAAGAAGTCTATTCTCTGAGTCAGGCTTGAGTCAGTTTCCCATTTGCAGTGCTGGATGTGTCCCACCTTTCAGACGGGCAGCAACAGCATGTTCTGCCTGTCTCCAGTTTGCCCCCAGAGCTCTGTCACACTCGAGCAGCTGTGTTAACCCCAGCACTGCACTGCTTCTCACCCTGAGCACATTCCCTCATCCCCCAGCTTCCTCCCTGGATTCAACTTGACACAGCTCTCTTGGTCCTCCTGCAGTGCTAAACAGCTCCCAAAGCTCACCCCAGGAGTAGCTGCACTTTTCTGCTGGGTGAACTGATCTCTGTTGACATGTCAGCTCGTTAAATCTGCAGGACCCTTCTGGCTGGAGGCAGGGCTGTGTGGCACATTTAAAGCATGATTTGGTTATTAACATAAAAGCAGCTGTGTTCCTGTTTGAGCTGTGCAAAGAAAAACACGTAGCTAATGATGACCGAGCCCGAAGCGTGCCTAGGAGAAGCACTTATGTGTGTTTTCCATGTGCCCCAGAATAATGCAGAGTTTAGGCTTTAAAAGAAAGTATTTGGGTCCTTGCCAGGTAGACAGACAGTATGAATGAAACACCTGTTCTGGCTTTGGGAGGGTTTTGGAACCATTTGATTACAGGGAAGGTACAGGCTGACCTTAAAGTGAATTGAATTCTCTGGTGTAGAGTAACATGTCCTGCTACATTATGAATCTTCTTGATCTCTTCGTGAAAAATGTCCACAGCAGACAAAACACAGATGTCTGCTCCTTTTGGTTTTAGCTAAAAGGTGCTGTTTGGGCATTGCAAATTGACCATCTCTGTCTCAAAACAGTCTTTTTCAATTTTGAATAAATGTTAAAGGAGGAACACTACAAAGGAAGAAAAGATAAAACACATTAAAGTAATTCTACCAAGAGAGGAAAAATAACTGTTCATTCCAGATGTGTCCTAATTCAGTTCTTGCTAATGCTCCTTGGCACTTACCAGTTTTAGGGGGTTGGATTTTCACATGGTGTAATTCAATTCCAAAAAGATATAAAGAATCCTGCCTTTCCTACAGTTGCTTCCTATCAAATCACGTTATCAGTCTGGTCTGGTTTGCCGAGTTTTAACTATTTCTGTTAATATGGCCAAACCAGCACCAGGAATACTTTCATAAAAGCAGACTGTGGCAGATGGCAGTGTGATGAGTTTGATCATCCCCTCTGGCCTTTGGCTTTATACATTCACAAGGACCAGTCTGAGAAACCAAGGCAGATCCTGGTCAAATTCCTCATGCCTTCAACAAAACCCTCCAGTCCTTTCCCACTGTAGATTCAAGCTGTGCCCTAGCTCCCCCAATGCAGAAGGGTTTAAAAAGCTGTAATTGAGCTGTCAGTTTGAAGAACAAACAGGGGAGATGTACTTTGGGTCTCTGTTCAGGGGCTGTTTGCAGAACTGTCTGCATGTGCATGTGTGTGAGGTCTGTGTGAATGGGAGGGAAACTCCTTCCTGAGCCTCTGTGAACTCAGCAAACTCAGTGCAAACCTCACGTGGAAGCTGCTTATGCCTTTTTTGTGGCTTTGTTTTACAACCTTCCTAGGTAGAGCCTGTGGAGACTGTAAAATTATAAAGCTTGAGATGTGCTTGAAGGATATTGATTGCACTTCTGGCTTGTGTTAGTCCAACTCCAGCTCATGTGGAATTAGTTCTTAGCTTCTGGTAGCTGTTGCTGTCACACTCATGTCAAGACAAAACACGCTTATGAATGGTGAGCTTGGCGTGAAGCTCCTGGGTCAGCACAGAGCACAGCTCAGGAAACACGTTCCTTCACACAGCCTGCAGCAGGGCAGCAGGAAAGTGATTAAATATTCCCTAAGATAACATGTTCCTGACCCTATACCATACAAGAACCATATGCTTGCTTATTTCTCTTGGCTCAGGCTCTGCTCGCAGTGACAGCTCTGACTGTGGTGGTGCCTTGGTAGGAAATACTGCAAGTGAAGGCAATGGGGCTTTCTCCATTTGCCATATGTTGCTTTTCCTGGAGTGAGGAGAACTCCTTTCCTTTCTCTATGTAATAAACAGCATAAAAGCAGAGACTTCATTCACAGCAAGCAGAACGTGTCTGTGTCACCACTGAATTACTCGACAGACCTCCCTTCTGCCTGGGGGATGCTTCCCTGTGCTCCTGCTGTAGGTTAAAAGCGTCTGTGTAGACAGGAAAACTCTCACTTTTAACTTGCAGAATCTTTGTTCAGATGTAGGAACTGGGTTCCCTCATCAAGGTAAGTTGTTTGGAGCACATACATTGAATTTGTTCTCGGATCTCTTTTAAGCTCTTCCTATATTGAATTTGTTCTCAGATCTCTTTTAAGTTCTTCCTGTCACTCTGCACCCCCAAACCCCTTCTGTCACTCTACAGCTTGCTTGAAGAAAGAGCTTGTGGTTTCTGGTGGCAGCTTTGGGCAAGTTCCTCATGATCCTGCAGTTTTTAGGGAGGAAAAAGTGAAACATTCAGTGAGACTCAGATGCCTTTAGTGGATGCAGATGGATAACAGCATGGCTGATGTCATGTTACTACATGTAGGCTCAGAGAAGATTGGAGTCGGAATGCTACAGGCTGGATTCTTTTTTTCCAGCTCTTTTTGCATTCACTGGTAGTGGATTGGATTTAAAATGAAAAGTCTCTTCTGCTTCAACACTTCTTATTTGAGAGCATGTCACTGTGACCAGCTTTGTGAAGCTGAGCCAAGAAGCACCATTGCAAGGCTCAAGAAACCAGTAAAATTCAAAGAGGGATCAGAGCTGTAAAGGAATGGCAAATGTCCAGGGATGTTGAAATTTATGCTTAGAAAAACCTCTTAAATGGAAGAAAGGCTTCAGTACTCACTCTAAGTTCTAGCTGTTGTGAATCAGACAACATCTCTTTTGGGAGCAGAGTATTCCTTGCCCACCCATGGGGGTTTCCACTGGAAATTTTTCGCTGCTGGTGACTCTCAGATGAAGTGTTCAACCAGATGGGACTCCTGTCCAGTCCAAATTAGCAAATATTACTTTTTTCCTCTGAGTGTGGCCGAACAGAGATGGAGTGCAGGAACAGGACAGGAGTTAAAGCTGTTAACATCAACATTTTGGTGGTAAACCTCTAAACAGGATGTTTAGCAACGTCAGAAACCCTCTGTCCTTTTCTTCCTATGCTGGAAAAAGACCCTCAGAATGCTCTTTCTTTAAACCATTTCCATTGCTTCTTGGAAAATTTCAGACCCCCTCAGTTATAGGTGACCTAGGTACAAGTTCAGTCTTGAAACTGTCTTTGAAAGAAGCTCTGCAGTCATCTGGAGGCCAATTGAGACAGCAGAAGGGTCATTTTTTCTGCCTGGTGCTCCTGAGTCTGTGCCACAAAACCCACGTGCTAACTGTGATTTCACTTTCCTTAATTGCATTTTGGAAGGGAGATTAATTATATTACCACTAGAGGGATTACAGATATTAGACTGGCCCAAGTGTTTTGCCCTGAAACTCTTGTGGGGGTGGGAGAAAGTTATTTTCCTAATCTGTGTCCTGCTTTCCTTGTTAACTCTTTTAACATCTTTACAGGTGCCGTGGGGTGTAAGTAGCTAATTAAATATGGCATTTGATAAAGTTTAAGGAAGTTTTAATTCCTGTCCTGTGGAGTATTGGTCTCCCCTACATAAACACGTTGGTTAAAGATTACTGCAGAGCACAAGTATTTTCAAAGGTGGCTGTTCCACTTTCCCCAGAGGAACCTACTCCTTTTCAAGCACGGTTTAAAGGGCAAAGACTGCCTGTTCTCTCGATAAGAATTTGTTTTTAAAGGTTCTATTTAGCTTTTAAAGAATACATTCATCCGCGGAGCGATAAGATCTTGCATTAAGTGGGGAAGCCAGGGGGAAAGGTCTCCGAAGAGACGGGCGGGCAGGAAGGGGTTAAAAGATGTCTGAAAACCCTTTAGGAAGTCTTTCTAACTGAATGGGCTTGGCGGCTGTGCTTCAGTGCTTCCTCACCATGTGGAACCAGGCACCTCTCACCGCGCTGCGTTCACAAGTCCTGATGTCATGATAATGTGATCCCTGATGAACAGCTGGCACGGGATGCTCCCTGGCTCCCCATGGCATCAGGGCTCCTGCACTCCTCCACCAGCATCCCTTGCCCTGGCCGGAAGGCTGCGAGAGCCCCGCTGCCCGCTACACCTTGTGGAAATCTTACAATAAATCGATATATACACCTACAGACAGTTACAGTGCTCCACATACAGTTACAGGGATCTTTCAAAGGCCCCCTGAAAGTGCTGAAATCAGTGTAATTGCAGAGCTTGGCTGGTACACGCCATGTGTAAATTCATTTTTCATTCTGTGGAACTACATATTTGAGCCACACACGTCACCATGCTTTTTTTTTTTTTTTTTTTCCCAGCTTTTCACGTTTAAGACCTTTTCCAAGAAGATTGGTACCTCCTTGGCTCCACAGGAAAAAAGAGAAACAAAGAGGATGATTTGATGCAAAGAGCAAATGCCCTGCAGCAGCTTGCGAAGACCTGGACACGCTTAAGAACTTGTTTTGCTTCCTGTGGGGTTCAAATACCGCAGCGATCCAACTGTTCGGAGTCCAGACCTGGTCTCTTGGTATCTCCTGCTTTAAAAAAACAGTCTTGTCCAGTTCAGGCACATTTTGAGTGTATCATTTAATTCTTGGGTTTGAAAAGAGTCTGTGTTTGCCAGAAAATCAAAGCACTGGTTTGATGAGTTAATTTATGTGTTGTTATATATTTATGTTCAGGTTTTTATGTGTAAAGTGTCTTCCCCCCAGCAGCAAATAAAGACCTGACAATGTGTGTGTGTCCTTGCAAGTCACACCACGGAGGGATTGTCCACGGGCAGAGGAGGGATGGGAGAAAACTGGGTTATCGCTGAGCTGCTTCCTTCCCCCTTAGGTGAAAAGGTAAAGTCATTTCCCAAAAGCCATCCTTTCCGGGGAAAGTGGAAGTAAAATTCTAACCGGCCAAATTCAATGAGAACCCACAGCAACACCTCGCGCAGAGCGAAGTGGCTTTGGTGGAGCTTTCCCCTGTTTTGTTAATTAGTAATCGGGTTTTTCCTGCAGATAACCCTGTCGATCTCTCGGTTAATGGAGTTTAACGCACCGAAACACCAGCGAGCCGCCGCGGGCAGCGCAGCGCCGCACGTACAATGGGCACATTGTTCCCGGGGGATCCCGAGCCCCGCTTGTCGGGGAGGGGGAGCATCCCTGCACCCCGCTCGGCCTCCCCGCGCTCCGGCGGGCCCGGGGGCTGGCGGGGCTCGGCCGGGCGGGCAGAGGGGCTGGCGGGGCGGCAAAGGGTTAACCGGGGCGGCGGGGCTGTGCGGCCCCTCCCCGCTGCCGGGGCTGAAGTAGCGCGGCGGCGGCAGTGCGGGGCAGAGCCGAGCGGGGCAGAGCCGAGCCGAGCGGCAGCAGCACACCCGTGGGAGTCGATCCGAGCTGAGCTGAACCGAGCCGGGCCGGTAGCGCTGCCCTGCCCGGCCCCGCCGAGCGAACATGGCGAGGGCGGCGGAGCGGGGCGGTGCGCGGCTCCTGCTGCTGCCGCTGCTGCTGGCGCTGCCCGCCGCCGCCCGGCCGCCCGCCTCCTTCCCCAGCGATGTGAACGGGCACAGCCTCCACCCGCCCTACTTCAACCTGGCCGAGGGCACCCGCATCTCCGCCACCGCCACCTGCGGCGAGGAGGCGGCGGGCGGCAGCCGCCGCGCCGTGGAGGATCTGTACTGCAAGCTGGTGGGGGGCCCGGTGGCCGGGGGGGACCCCAACCAGACCATCCAGGTACGGCCGGGCCGGGAGCAGGGCACGGTCCGAACCCCAAGGTTCGCCGTGTCGCGGCGGAGGGCAGAGGTGCGGCGGGGATAGCCCGGCCCCGCTCCGCGCGTGTTTGCCCATCCATCCCATCCCATCCGCGCTGCCTCGGGCACGGCTGGTCCAGCAGCCGCGGTGGTCGGTGCTGGGGGCTCAGGAAGGGGTGGTCTCAGGGCATCCATCGCCTGGCCAGGCCCGCCGGGAGCAGCGGGGCAGTGCGACGCACGTGCTCCATCTCTCTCCCAGCCTTGCCAGGAGCTGCTCGCATCGAACGCGGCTCGCTGAGCTCCCGGGGCGTTATTTTTGAAGTTGTGGGTTCTTTGTGTTTATAAAATCCCGGGCAAACCAGCAGCCAAATGCCTTTTGCTGGGCAGGGAGTCGTTATGACAATTACGATAATGTTTACCTTGATGTGTCTTGAACGTGATAATATTTACCTTGATGTGTTTTAACCCCGCCGTGTGTTCGGTGGGGCGTTGGGATGAGCAGAGGGGAAAATTACGAGGGTGGATTTTTACCAGCGAATGTCAGGTGACTTATCTCAGGGGTCCCATTTTAAGCTGCCCAGAGGGAGTTGCAGCCAGGAATGTCGACGGTAAAAGCTGCAGTGCAGTGTAACAGCAATGGCTCCCTTGGAGAGAGGAAAGAACAGTTGTAAACGGGCTTGTAAAACACCAGGTTTAGTTGCAGGAACTCCAGAGCCAGTGTCCCCCCTGAGGGCAGCCCAAGCTGGGAAGAGCAGCTCTGATTTGAAATGCTCTGAAGCTAGCCATGGAGCCACCAGCTGCTGCTCAGGGTTTTCTGCGTGTTGCTGGTGAGGGTTGTGGTGCCAGTCAGTCACCTGTTGCCCTGGAGCAGCAGGGTTGTCCCTGTTAACAGTAAGGACAGGCAAGGGAGAGCTGTCCCTTTCTCAGACCGAGCCTTTCTCCGCCTTTTGGTGGGGGTGGCATTGTTATAAGATCATCTCTGAAGCATTTTTCTCATTCTGGATGCATTCTCCCGAGTTAGTGCTGCACTAGGAATTTTCGGGCTATTGTGTGGTTGTGACATGGAATTTTGCTGTCTGTGTAGTATAAATTGTCGAAGATGTCACTGGATGGCAAAAACCTGACTCCGAGTTTTGCCACCTTTTAAAGTGATGTTTCACTTCTCTGCACTTTGAAGTAGTGTAACTCGAAGGAGCTTTGCCTTAAGGCCCAGTAGCAGGAGGCTTGTAGTAATTTTGCCTCCAGTGAGGCAAAGGAATAAGGAAAGGTGAAAAACTGCTACTCTGTGCACTTTGAAACAAATATGTGAATGGTGTGCCAAGCAAAACTGGGAGGATAAGGCTGCTTGGGAAAGCTGGCAAATGTGGGTGTGCATTTATCACTCCACATGTGTCCATCTGTGCTCTGGCCACCCTGCTAGCTCAGCATGACCCGCAGCACGAAGGATGCTGGTGACCAGAAGAAACCCTTGAGGCTGTACCAGCTCCGGGGGCAGCCTCAGCATGCCCCCACTGCCAAACACAGCTCCTCAGCTGTGGAATTCTGCAGCACCCCCTCCCTCTGTCCCCTGTGCAGCTCTGGCACAGGGGGGCTTTGATCTGAGCACCACTTCCCAGGCCAGCAGGCTTCGCTCAGTTTGAAAGCTTTAGAAAAAAATCCTTTTGTAGTGGCTCCTTTCCATGACCACAGGCAGCACCTAAAAGGGAGGGGAGGAAACAGGAGGCATCAGAGCAGAGGTCAGAGTTCCCAATTCATCCCCCTTTAGGGGTTTTGGCACCACCCGGTGACTAAAGCAAGGAGGGAGGTGGGAGGGAAGTGTTCAATTTGAGCAGACTGAAACAACAATAATGAACTCCACATGCATGTCCTCACTGCCTGCCTGTCCCACCGGCCCAGAGTCCCTTCTCCATTCAGCTGCTCAGTACTGCTCATGTGTGATGTGGCTATGGCATGAGGGGATTTTGTCAGGAATACTGGAAAAATGGCACTTGGGACCCTCCAAGAGACATCCACATGATGTGGTGGTGAAGGGACATTTGCTTGATTGAAGACCTAGGAAAAACAAAAATTCGATAATAAATTAGTTCAGTCAGTTCTCTGTTTTCTGCTGGTTTAATTTGACATTGTAGAAGACTTCAGAAAAGGGAGTTCACTGACTTTAAAACTTGATGGTCTTAAAATGTCAATAATCATTAAGTTTTCTGAAATAATGCTGCCCTAAAGACACTTGCAGTGGTTTTGGCACAGCTTGTGGGAAGGCTGTAAACCTTTTCAAGGAGTTTCCTCTGCTTTATTCAGGGCTTTTTGGCAGAAGACTGCATTTGCAACTGTGGGGGGCTTTTCAGTCTGGAAGGATGTGATGCACAGCACTGCTGAGGTGTGCTGAAAGGGACTTGCCATGGAGGTTTGCTTCCCTTGTCAAACTCACTGCTCAGTGTGGGCAGCCCTGCCTTAATGATAATGTCTTGAGGATGAGGCAAAAGAGAAATCACAGGTTTCTTTTATTAAGCTTTACTGGAGATGCTTGTAACTGTCTTCCAAGACAGACAGCTCTGCAAAGGCAGACATGTGCTCATGTTCCCCATCCACTCGTGTGCCCTCGGGGCTGTTCCAAACCCAGCAGGGATTGTGCACTGCTCCTGGGGTGGGGCAGAGTTGTAGATGATTATTTCAGATTAGGAGCGTAACAGCAAAGCAGGTTACTGGCATTAATTGACGCAATTATAGACCTTGGAATTTCGGAACATGCAACGGATTTGACTGATTTCAAATCAGTGCTGCTTTTGCCTTGCTCTGAAGCCTGTCTTGACCCCAGCCCTGTGTTCAGGGCACTGCTTTGCATGCTGAATTGCAGCCCTGAGCTATCCTTGCCTGAGCAGCATGGGCACTGACCAGAGCTCTGGTCCTCTCAGTCTTCCAGAATTGTCAGTCCCTTTTGATGCCCTGCAGTATCACTGACCATTTGTTCTTGTGCCTCTTTGTCCCATGCCTTGTCCCTGGTGTGTGACCCTTTGTGGCTGAAGGAATCTGCCTCAGCCCAGGGCTCTGTGTGTGTGTCTCTTCTGTGTTTACATCTATGATAGTGTTGGATTTCAGTGGTTTAACTGTGGCTGAAAACACAATTACAGAAAAAACCGTTGCCCACAGAAAAGACACCTGGTGAGACAGGTGTGAGCACTGCTCTGCAGGGACAGCCCTGGGACCAACTTGCGTCAGGCACTTTGTCTGAAGCAGTACTTTTTACACCCCATTTCCTGCCCTTTTTACCTCGTCCCCAGCAGCCTATGCTCCCTGTGGCTTTCTGATAAATCAGGTGAGGTGAGCTGGTTGTGGCAGGGCCAGATAAAGTGGGACAAAGCCACCTGCATTCCCTGGGGTGAGTGGTGCCAGCAGGGTGCCTAGCTTGTCACTGTGCTCAGGGGACACTTCAAAGTTCCCACTGACCTGAGCAGGATCAGGCCTTGCAGGTGTCTGGAAACTGCCCTTCATTCAAACCTCCTCCTTATCTCTCCCTCTTTGCAGTTTGCTCTGTCAGTGGCAGATTTATGTTCCCAGAGCTGCCCTGCAACTCCTTGCATTGCTGAAGTTCTTTCTCTGGCTGTACCTACAAGTGTCCACGCCTCTCCTGCTCTGGCAACCTGCTGTCTCTGCTAAGCCTGCAGCTCACAATTGCTTTTTAATTAAAATCCTCTTGCTGATGTCAGAACTTCCCCGTAGAGAACCTGACACAATGTGCAGCAGCCTGAGTTGCTCTAAAATACAAATAGCTGGGAATGATTCTGGTCAGGTTTAGGTCTGGCTCTAATGAAACAACTAATGAGCAACTGGTGCATCAGAGAGGCTAATCACACTCTGAGCAGCAAACCTGGTTCAGCTGTTGATGTGTTCCCAGCCCAGCAGGCTGCCCAGGGAGGGACAACAGCAGCATTATAAATGTGGAGCAGCTGATCCTAATTTTTCCTCCCCTCTTACTCAACTTGAGTTGACTGTCTCCCATCGATGTGAGCTTCGGGTTCAAAATGGTTTTTACATCTGTGGCAAGAATTTAAAGCATGAAAGCACTTTATTTTTTTTTCTTATTTATCCTCGTTTTGTAATCTTGCCTCGCTTCCCCCGCGACCTCAGTGCTGTGTATTGTGCAGCAGAAATTTCCACACAACCTGTTGCACCGGTTCCCATTAGAGGTTTGTGCTGAAGAGTTGGGTCAGTTTTATCTGGTCTGCTCTCCCTCCTGCCTAAAAGCATGTCCAAACCAGCCTTGTGACCTCTCTGTGCAGCGGGTGCTCCCTGCATGAGTGCCAGGGCTACCTGGATGGTTTCAGCTCACCTTTTCTTTGGCTTTGTCCTTGCCTGTCTCTATTCTCACATCTCTAGAGGAGTTAATTTAAAAGTGTCCTTTTTCAGGACAATTGGTATTGCATAATTGCTTGCAAATAACAAAGGGTATGGCAGTGGGGAATAATGCTGTGAAATGCTGTTTCCTTTGCACTGAGGTTCCTGCAGAGTTTGGAGCATCTGGAAAATCACATTCTGTGGTGGTTCTGCCTTGCCTCAGCCCTTGCAGGGGCAGGAAGGGGATTGCCTGTCTTGAGATCTTGTACCTGGTGTAATATTAACACTGGCTGCAGCTGGGACAGGCAAGGGCAGCATTCCTGCCTGGGGATAACTGTGCCTTTAAAAAGCAAACTGCCTGTGACACAGTTCCCTTCCAGGCTGTTTGTAGCAGCAATTCAAGTGACACAACAGTGGCTCCACAAAACAATTTGCCAGTTTTCAGGGCTCTTTGCAGGTTTCTTTGAGCGTGGGTCAGATTCATTTGTCCATTAATGAGAGAGAAAGAATTGCCCCTAACAGCTCAGGTCTTTGTCTGATCCTGCTCTGGAGGTGCTGTTAAAGTTGCAGGGCTGTTTTCTCTGGCAGCGTGTCCATGGAGCTGACAAAACCACCCGGGCCACAAAAGCGAGGCAGAGAAGTGATGGCAGTCCCTGGCCAGCTGACAGCTGGGGCTGTCCCTTTCTGGCCTTGCACTGCAGCATCATCAGCAAAAGGAGCTTGGCTGCGAGACTGGGCTTGAAAATGTAGCTGAAAGAACTGTACTGTGCAATGAATGGGTGGGCAAGAAACAGATTGCAGGGAGTTGGGCAGAGGAACTGCCAGTCTGAGTCCATAGAAATGACTGAATGGTTCAGGTCAGGATCCCTGGGCTCGGCAGGGTGGGTGTGATTGGCAACCCCAGCAGAGGAGCTGCTGGCCATGAAGTTTGAGCCACTGCTCTGCATTGCTGTGCAGCTTCTCCTTCAGATACTGCTCTGCTTCTGATAAGCAGTGCTTTGAGTGTGGGATCTTTTGCCAAGGCTCACTGCACATCTGAAATTCAGGAGGGATGCTGCTTAGAGCAGCCCAAATTCTACACTGGGTGGTTATGGAGGTTTTGAGCCTTTTCCTGTACCTTTTTCCATCCACACTTTAAATTGGTGCACACAGAAATCTCTGTATCTTGATTTGCATTAGCACGCTTATACCCTATATTTTCTGAATTGCTGTGATACCTGTTTGTTCCATACCACCTTTTTCTAACCAGTTAAATGTTGTTTTTTGTACTTCCCACCAGGGCCAGTACTGCGACATCTGCTCCTCTGCCAACAGCAACAAGGCTCACCCCATCACAAATGCCATCGATGGCACAGAGCGCTGGTGGCAGAGCCCCCCTCTCTCCCGGGGGCTGGAGTTCAACCAGGTCAACGTCACCCTGGACCTTGGACAGGTAACACAGATCCTTTCTTCATTGTGTTGTAGACCATGTGGGTGAGGAACAGCTGCTCTGCTTCTGAAATCCTTTAGTGGACCTTGCTGGAAGTGTGGAACAAAATCTGCTCATTAATGACAGGGCAGGAGGCCCTGATTAAAATAGGGGAGGCAAAACCTCTTGCCTGTTTGTAGTGTTAACTACGTTGTGCTCTTTATTGTTACTATTTAGATTTATCCCTAGAAGTTGAGTTGCTTGTGGAAGCTCATCACATTATGTAGGTGCCGTTCCCCTTAGAGGGTGGCTGCCTCTCAGAGGGGGACAGTTAGCAAGGCTTTGCCCCAAAATGGGAAAATAACAGCCCTGAGAAATTTAACTGGTGCTTTCAAAACTCTTTTAAGCCGTTCTGAAGGCCTTCCTATAAAAGACATAGGGTGCTTGGTCTCTAATGCTGGCAAATCAAAGGGAATTACCATTGTAACAGCAGGGCTGCCAGCCCCCACCTCCTCTGCTGCTCCTATTCATCTGCAGAATGTCCCTCTGGAAATGAGTATTCTCTCAGATTTTCCTCATCTCAGAGGGAAGCAGCAGGAAAGGATGGAGCTGTAGAGGCAGGAAAGCTTTGTCAGCCAGGGATCTGAAGAGTTGTGGGTCTGCTCTGGGTATGGAACTGCTGCTCCAGCTGTTGGGTGGGAGAACTCCTCAATCCCTGGGGCTGGGCATGTGTGAGGCCTCTGCTCCCTGGCAGCCTTGGTCCTTGTAATTCAGGGTTTGGGACGTTTGCTCTGTTAGTCTACAACACTTTAGCAGCATTGACTGAAGTGCCCCCATGAACAGGCAGAGATGGGCTCTCATCTCCCCAGAGATGCCTCCTCAAGCTCTGCTAAAAACCCTGCCAGCCCCAAAGGCTGAGTTTGGGACCTCCTTGGCTGGGAAGTTGGTGGGATGGGGTAATTTGGAGCTGTGGACAGCTCACCTCTCCCACAGGAAACCTGTGTGCTGTGATTGCTCGGCAGCCTTTTGGGGGCTGAGTCATGGTCCTTTGGGAGTTTACACTGTTTGCAGTGATTTTGAGCCTTGATGGACACTGAAACTTCACAGTGACTTCACAGATGGCTTTTTCACTCTCTCTGCTGGAGTAAAGGCTCATTTGTCACCTTGGTTTGCAAGGTGCCTGACACCAAATTTACATCCCAGGCTGTATTGATTATGATACCCTTCTGTTTGATACCTCAAACACACACTTTAGTCCTCAAAATTGGCTCTGATCCACTCCCTGCCTTGCTGTAGCACTCATCTGGAGTCTGCCAAACACCATCAATTTGTTCTCTCCATGAGTGCCAGCTGTCTAAAGCTGTGCTGCACCAGCACCAGTGAAATATCTGCTGCTGCTGCCCAGGGCACGAGAGCTGCGTGGGCAAAGCCTCCTGGGGCCACACTTGGGGAGCAGAACCCTCACCAGCGTAGGTGGCATCTGCTGTGTCTCTTAGAAACATCCCAGCTGGCAGGGATGTGCTGGTGGGTGGATTGCTTTGCACTGCTTCCCCCTGTGACCAAGGGCCAGCCTGCAATGTGGCTTTTCCATCACTAACCGCTTCTCTGGAGGGAGATTTTCAAAGATCAGCTTTCCTTCGGGAGCTTCTCCTCCTCTTTGTCATCCTCTGTGGCAACTTTCTGGCTGAAGGCCAGAGCTAGCCCAGCTGCACTGTGTGCCTGCAAGCTGCTGGGTTTGGCTCACCTGGGACTTGCAGCCTTCAGAGCTGCTGTTCTGATAGCCTGGAATAATTCAGGAGGACTTCAGAGCTGTTAAAACTGAGCTGATCTAAGCTGACCTTCTCTCTCCTGACTCTGTTTGCCCTTGGCGCTGAGAGAGATGGGTTTGCACCATCATTTCTGCAGGATTGGTACCAGAATTTGCATGTGTGATGCTGGTGGCAGATGCTTCACCTGGTGTGAATTTTCTCTGGGCTCACAGGCCCTCTGCTTCCCTGTCACCTTGGCAATACATAATAAACCCAGCTAGTCCCAAAAGCAGCACAAGCCTAAAGCTTCAGCCTGTTTTCAGTGGCTTCCCCTTTATACATGGCCTTATTGCATGTAATTGCTGTAATAACCTGTTTATGCTCCTGGTGAGAGTCAGTTCTTTGCTTTTAACTCCTTTGTTTTGGTAGGTCGGGCAATAGAAACAAGATTAAATGTTAGAGAATCGCTAATTTCCTCCTTTTGAAGTCGACTCTGGTTGAAAGGATGGAAGAGAAAGAGATTCCTGGGATTCAGTGTGGTCAGCAGGGCAAGTGCAGGATCAGGCCAGCGTGCCTGGCAGCCAAATTCCTTGGATACCTGTGAAAACAGCACAGGTAGCACCACCCTCCTGGGCATGTCAGCCAGCAGGGCTGTTTTTTTGGCTGGCAAATGAGGCCTCTCCTTGCTCTGTGTAGAGAACTCTTGGACCAATTAAGGTTTGATTTAAGGGACTCAGAGCCACTGTTTGTCCCTCTGGGGGCTGAGTGCCTGAGTGCTGATGGCACTGGGGACACGGCAGGGGCTGGCACAGGGGGTTGTGCTGTCAGCCCCTTCCTTTGCTGCTGTGCTTCCCTGCTGGCTTCATCCCTCTCCATGCTTAATTACCTGCTGGAATTGGATTTCTCCAGCGTTTGGCGAGGCTGTGGCAACTGGGAGAGGGTCAGTTAATTAAGCAGCCTGTTGGTCTTTGCTTTTGCTGGCCCAGAGTTTGCTCTCCTCACAGGGGTGTTAAAATCCTGTGGGAAGGAGAGGAGGAGGAATATTCACAGCCAGCAAATAAGTTCCAGAATGGCTTGGGCTGGCCACCCAGCTGGTGTGAGGATATTAAACACCCTCCTCACGTCATCTTAGTGCCAGCAGCAGCCTAATCTTAATGGCTTCATCAGCAAGGCGGATCAGGGCTCCCACCATGGCTTGGGAAGGGGCTGTGTCTGATGATCTGCTGGGGGCTTGGGTGGGAATTGCTCCTGCTGGTACCTTGTCAGCTCCTGCCTCCTTGGGGAGGAGGGATTTTCCTTTTCAGAATAGGTGGGGGAGAAATGCTGTAAGAGGAGGAAAAGTCGCTTGAAGGTTTCCGTGTCAGACTCAGGTCTGAGTGCCAGAAATAAGATGAACAGCTCCAGGGAGGAAAGTTAAATGGATTTTAGGAGCTGTTGAGGTGTATGGAGAGGGAATTTTTTTTTCTTGCTTTTAATCATGACCCTTTGCTTAGTTTATTTAGGATGAATGGCTGGGCCACTGCATGATTTTGATGTAAAATACTTCATGGCACCATGATGAAGCATGGCTCAGGTATTGGAGAGTAGAAGAATTGAGAATGCAGTGTGCTGGCAGGACACTGCTGTTGCTGGACAATCTGGACTTGTCAAAATCCCAAAACTAGCTGTCCTACCTGGCTTGGAGGGCAAAGATCCATGATGTGATGGAGGCTCTTAAGCCTTCCCTGCTGCTGCTCAGCTCCAAGCTCTTTCCTCTCCTGCCTGGAGCCTCCAGGCCAGCTGGAAATGGGAAATGGGAATGTGCCTCTGCTGCAGAGGGGCTGCACAGAGAGCAGAAGGACAGGAGACCATGACTCACTGCCACCATGGGAATTGTCGCCTGGGATCCTGCTGTGATTAAGTACCACAGTGGGTGGAGGGGGAGGAAGGGGTGTGATGGAAGATTCCTTTTTTTTTCCCCCCCAAAAGGGTTGTTTGAGTCAGAGCTGACAAGTTTTAAAGAAACATGAATGGCTGGCTCCCTGCCAGAGCCTGACATCTTCCTTGCATGAAGGTGAACCCAGGCCAGCCCTTCCTTGAGATGTTTATGGATAGTTGGTGCTTTATGATAAACTCTGGGGGAGGAATGCTTGCAGTCATGCAAGAGCAGGAGCTTCGTGCCAGTGCTTGCTTGGGGTTAATTACTGCAGTGAGAAGGTGGCTGGGAAGTCCCTTTTTTCCCCTGTGTTTTCTGCTGGCCCTGGTGACACTAGGGAACAGCAGGATTTGAGACTCAGGCTCTGCAGGGAGTTCTGATTTACACCCCAAAGGTATTGAGTTGGCCAGTGCCTGACAGAAACACCAACATCCATTCACTTCTGCTGAGGAGAGAGGAGAAGCCTCTTGCTTTGGAGAGCTCCAGGATGTTATGCCTTAAAATGCAGCTCCCTTTGGGGTTAAAAAGGGGAAAAAAAGGTTGCATTCATTGGTAATTCACAAAAGTGGAAAGGAAATGAATTGTGAGCCAAGCTCCAGGGCCAGTTGGAAAGTGTATTTTGTAGTCACTATGGGATGTCTCAGCAAGGGTTGATAACTTTCTAGGTGTTTTGAGAAGTACCTCTTGGGTTTTCTGGTAATTCCAATGGGGTCTGCCAGAGCTGCAACTTCACTTACTGCCGAGGAGTAACTGCTTGGTAACTACTCCTACTTGGTCTTAGCTGTGCTGGGGCACCACTGTGGGAAAGGGGTAGGAGGGCTTAGTGACATTCATTGTGAGCTTTTGCACCTTAAATAAAGGGCTGGGGCGTAAAATCTCTAACAAAGACGTTCTTTCTCCAGATTGTTCTCTGGCTCTTGGAGCAAAAGCAGTATTAAAAATAAAGCACGTTAAGTAGGCTCAGCTGAAATCTTTTTTTTGCTTTCAACAGCTCTCTTCTCCTGTGTAGAGTCCTCTCCAATTGCCATGAAATGCTTCAAAAGTAGTAGATGTTTATCTTTTTAGAGGCTTCAGAACTGTAGTTCCCTGATCTGAGATGGTCTGTGGCTCCCATTTAGCTGCAGAGCCTATTGAGTGCTGTTGTCCTTTGCCATGGCTGTGCAATGGAAGAATGGTGTATATTTGTAATGCTTCTTCTGGGAAAAGCAGAAAAAGTGTGACTGGGAGAGCATTCAGCCCTGGGAGCTGGAGCTGAGCCAAAGTGGATGGATCTTCTGTCCAAATTTATTTCCCACTTTATTGTTTAAATTAACATAGCTGTGAAGTCTCTTCTGTTTTCTTCAAAACTGCAGTTCCCCTGACCTGGACAAGCAGGGGAACCTGCTTTAATTTTTTTTTTTTGTGCTGATAAAGTGAGATTTTTGTCTTCACTTAGGCAGAAAGGTCGAGAAGGACCATCTGCCAACTCCCACCAGATTCCTGGCTCCAAGGGCTGTGTGGGAGCTGCTCAGGTGAGGGGAAGGGAGTGTCTGGCTGTTAATCAAGTGGGGATCTGTCTCTTCTGGCAGCAAGAGCAGACCCATCCTCTCCTTTTCAAGCAGCCTTGCCAATTTGGATGCCAAGCTCCAGGATCCAGAGCAGCCAAGGCTGAAACTTCTTCCCTCTCTGTTGCTGCTGCTGTTGGTTGCTGTTAAGGGAAAAGATGTGCAGAACACCAGAGTAGGTAAATCATGGGTGACACATGAATTTTAATTGTGTGTTATGTTTACTCAAGCCACGAACCAGTGCTGCTTAAAATCAGAGTTCCAGGGCTGCAGGGAGTAGATGGTATTTCACTTGTAACATCTGATTGCCAAAAGACCTGCCCTGCCTCACGTCTGCAGGGCTGTGAGCACGGGGAAGAGCAGGGGAGCTCTGAGCAGGTCACTCAGCATTGTGGCACCTTCTGTGGCCTCCAGGAGGTTGTTTCTGCCTGTCCTTTGCATCTTGTACAAATGACCCTTGTGCTTCAACAGCTTAATCTTCCCAGAGGCTGTGCTTGCTCTGCCTAGACCTGAGCCAGGTGTTAAAATAAGCCTCAGCCTTCCCCCCAGAACAGCTCCAGGTAATGACTGATGAAAGGATAATTGCTGGTTCTAAGAAATGCATGCAAGATTTCCACTGTGGCTTCTCCCTAGGTGTTGTTGCCTGTTTATAATGTTGGTGTGATGAGAAACAAAGAGGCTGATGGTGAGGTCTCCTGATGTGGAGCTCCCCATTCCCTCCAGGCTGTCCCTTCCTTCTCAACTCCCTGGGATCCTTCAAAGATCAGCAGAGAGCCACGGGGCGAGTGCAGGCTGGGGAGAGGTCAGGCTGGCTTAGAGGAGGCTTTAGTTTGTAATGAATAGCTGGAAGGCAAGCCTTGTAATTTCTTGCTGTTCTCCTGGAAAGTGTCTGCTTGGCTGGGCTGGAAAACAAGAGCATGCCCTGCCTGGGGTGTGTGTGGGGTACATGTGCTCTGGGGTCAGCTCTGGCCGGGCTGTGCAGGGCTGTGCCAGGCGAGTTCAAACACAGCACGACCAGCTGGGTCAGACCTCTGGCTGTGCTGTGTTTTCCTCCTTCACAGAGATGTTACAGGGAGTTTTTGGGGAAGGTCAGTGTATGCAGTGGAACCGGGGAGGCTCACAGCTCTGACACAGCATGCTGGCATCCTGTGAAGTGGTTTAGTGTTTTCTGTGCTTTGGCTTGTCCCACCTGCAGAATGGGAATGCTGTATTTTATCTCCATTTTTCCATGCATGGCCTGGCTGCAGGAGCCTGTGCAGCAACAGACCAATGACTACAAAATCTGTTGCAGAAGAGAATGATTTCTTGAGTCAAGCTCTTGTCTTGGCTCTGTGCAGCTTTTCTTTCTCTGTCATCTTCCTCCAGCAAGTGAGGGCATCCCTGAGCCCTGTGGGTTCTCATCTGTCCATGAATTCATGTCCTGCACACACACCCAAGTGCTGAAGCTGCTGAAACTGAGGGCTGTGAGCCTGGAATTGCTGCCAGTCCTGCTCTTGGTATGGGGCTGGGAGACAAGCTCATCCTGTGGCAGTGCTCAGCCAGTTCAGTTCTTGATGCTCATCCTGGTCAGGATGAGAAGCCCCTCAAGTGAGCTCTTCCTGCTTCCTGGGGCACAATTCCAGGAGCTGTCCTTGCCCTCCAGCACAGCTATGTCCTGGCTCAGATCTACAGGGCTGGCAGGGAGGATGCTAAATACACTTTTGATCATCTGCCTAGTCAGCTTCTCTGCTCTTTCAAGCCTGTTCTAGCCCCCTGCACCTTTCTTTTGATGCTTTACCAAGCCTGGCTCACCCTGCGTTCAACTCTGCCTTATCCTTTTATTATAGTCATAAATGTGGGCTTTGGGCTGTGCCCAGCCTTGATCCTCAGTCGTTTCCTGTTTTCTGGATTCAGTGCTCTTCAAATTCCAGACCTCCCCTCCTGTATGTGGTGCCAAGCAGTGCAATAAATAGTACATTGCTTCCCATTTGATAGGAATAAAAAGGGAGATCAGTAGGAAGACACAAGGGGAGAGGCACATGCCTGGCATGCTGGGGTGGAAGAGACTTCCTAAATGGCTTAAGAGCAAATTCCAGATCAGTGGTAGTTTATTAGGGAAATGTGGCCTATTCACACAGAGCTGGTGAGTGAGGTTTTGTGTCTGGAGACATCCTGAGGGGATGGTTAGAGAGGAGAGATGGGAACAGGGATGTGCCATACTGGGAGATCAGGGAGGAGGCCTTGAGAGTGACACATGGATGACTCTGCACAAGGCAAGGTCTGGGCAGTGGTTTGGGGCTGCTTTGGCCACCAGAGACTCTGACAAGAATGACAGGAATGACGTTTTGTTCTCCACAGAAGGGCTTGCCAAGTGTGACTATAAAAAAGCCTTTGTTAACATGAGGTCACTGCTGATGGAAGGTGGGTCTGGATGGTGCCAGCTCCTGTTTGTGCAGTGTAGGAAGCAACGTTGCCTCTTTCCTCCAGGCACCCCAACCTGGCCCCAGTGCTTTGGCAAGGCAGCCAGGCAGAGACAGGGAGAGGATGAGCAGGTAACAGGGCCAGCAATTGATGCTGCACCAGGACTTGCCAGGACTTGTCAGTCAGAGCTCCTGGAGAACAGTGTTAGGATGGAATTTGGACGGTCTTGTCCTTCCCTCTGTCAAACATTTATGGCAGGAAGCACCATGCCCCTTGTTCCCAGCCACATCTACCTGGAGAAGCTGGGGCTCAGCCAGCTGAGCTCGTGTTGCATGGTGTACATAGTTATCTGGAAGTTAGAACAGCTTCCCTTAAAAGAAGTTGCCTTTATCCTAGAGGATGCATGTCACTGATGGGTTTTTCCATGAAGCTGTGTGCTGAAAAATGTGTCCTTGATGGAGCAGAAGGACAGTGAACCTTGTCCTTTCCTGGCAAAGCTTGTGTGTGTAACTTGCTCTGGTCAATGTGCCCTGCCTGAGAATCACTTTACATCTTCTGCTTGGCATCCTGAGTCTTGCCAGTGGTTGTTTGTGTAATCCATGCAGGGGCAAGCAAACAGCCAAACTGAGAATTGCCACAATTTTTTTTTTTTAGTTGCTCTTTCCCATTTTTTTCCTCTGCCTGCTTTGACAGAGAGCTCTCCCTCACACACACACACGCTCAGCTGAGCTCTATTTATGGCTTCCTGCAAGTTGCCATCACTGTGGATTGGAGCATGCCCTGTGCCCAAAATCCAGCTGGCATGCTGCTGAAGGCATCTCTTGGATCTAGTTAAATGTGCTCAACGCCAAGCCCCGATGGGAAGAGGAAAAGAACGGCTTTCTGGTATTTGCACATAGTTGCAAACTGTAAACACAGACTCATGACTGCAAACAGAAATCTGTATCGCTGGCTTCATCATGACTTCACTGTTGTTGTCCTGGCTGTTTGCTAAAGCTGTTCCTTAATCCTATTCCAGGCTTTTGCAAAGTCTGCATCCACCCAAACGTAGTGGGCACAAAGATTTTGGCTGGACTCCAGGAAGGGGTTTGGTTATTTCTTTCTCTACCATTTGTCGTTTTCTGCCTCGGAGCAGTCTTGCTTCAAGTCTCTGTAAATGGGGCTGGAAATACAAGGGTGTCTTGGGGGGGGTTGTGAGGACAAATCCCATTTCTTGTGAGCCTTGCAGGTCAGAACAGCAGCCAGAACTCCACACAAACACTGTAGCTGCAGATCTGTGCTGGTGTTAGTGCTGCTGGGAATGTTAATCCTGCTGTGACCCTGCTATGTGCTGCTGTTGGGTCAGCTCACCCGGCTGTGAACGGCAGTGTCACCGTGGGGAAACTTGCTGACAAATGCTAACCTAGTGCACGGCTGGGATGCAGATTTTTAGAAGAATAAACCTGCTTGCATGTGTTGGGTTTGGCTTTGTTGAAATCTGCTAGCCACCAGGCTTTGAACCCAGCGTTGTCAAGGCTTGCAGGAGCCATGAAGAAGAATTACAGAAAGGTAGTGCTAAAAAGAAAGGAAGCTGGGTGCTCTTGGGTTTGGTGCAAGGGAGATTCTTGGTACTTGTGGGATCTGGAATGGTCCAGAGAGCAGCCTTCCAAAACCACTTGGCCCTGGGAATGTTGAAGTGAGAAATACAAGGAAAGACAGGCATTTGCCACCTCCTAGAACTGGGTTCAGAACCAGACAGATAAGGTGCCAGAGCTTGAGCATCCATGTCCTCTTCCAAATCCAAGTGGAGGGAGGATTTAGGTGAACTCCTTTAGGGTTTGAGAGCTTGGGGTTCCTCTGATGTTTGTGTGAGTCATTCATCATTGGCACTTGGCCATTTAAAATGAAAAGCCTTTCAGGGGCTTTGGTGGCAAGCTGAGACCTCTCACGTTGTGCCAATTTTTAGCTAATTCGTCCTCTTCCGTTTCCTTCCCCTCCTCACCCTTCCCATGCGCGCAGGTTTGTGACAGGATATCCACTTCATCCAAGGGAATTGGGGGAAATACTTTCTTGTAGAGTGGCCTGCTGCCAAGGTTGCTTTGTTCTCCTTGCTGCTGAAAGAACAGCCCAAGGAAGCCCTTGGAGCTGAAGCTGGCATGAGACTTAGAATGGATTTCCTGCAGCTCTGGAAGTGAAGTGTATGACATGGGATGATTTTTTTATTATTATTTTATTTTAAATCCCATGAATGCAAGGAAAAAGAGGACTTGGGTGGGTAACAGGCAGGCTGGGTCTGAAAACCTCTCTATGATGGGAAATTGCTGTGTCACGGATGTACAAGTTGTGCCTTGTCAGGGTTGAAATCAGTCTTGGATTTTTTTTAGTTGAATTAAGAGCTGAGCTTGCAACAGGCCTGGAGTTTTTATAAAAATTCAATTAGTGGTGGAGATGCTGGTTGACCATGCACTGTTCAGTGTGTTACAGCTGGAGGCTCTGCTTAGTGATTCCCTAGTGCTCCATGAAGGCATAATTCATTTTTATCATTAATTCAGAGCTGTGTCGATAATATCAAGAGAAGTAGTGAGTTGCAGTGTTGGGGATTTAACTGCTTGCTGAGGCCAAAGCAGTGATGTCCTGGGTTGTTGTATGGAGAGATGAGATAGTTCTTCCTCATTGTGGTGGGCTGACACCTGGGCTTATGCTCTAACACCTTGCTCTGCCCACTGTGCCCTGTGGGACACAAGATTTGGCTCCTGTTTGTCACAGCAGACCAGGTGGCATTTATCTGTACATACTGTGCTGTGGGATCCTTACATCACTGCCCAGGACCTCCAGAAAGCTGGGAATGTCACAGAGATCTAATTCACTCTTAGCCACAGAAGAAGCAGATGATGTCTCAAGTCTCATCCAAAGCACAAAATCCCATTTGTATCCTGTGGAAGGCAACTTGACTGTTTCTTTTTTCAGCCCATGATTTAGCCAAGGGCTTCCTGAACAAACTTAGCAAATCAGCAAGGCTTTGGCAGTACTGAAAAGGGTCTTTCTATAGCTCTTTTACAGTATTTTTTTAAATTTTATTTTTAATACTGCAGAGCCTAGGATGTCTGGATGGAGCAGGTCCCAGATGTGTACAGCTTCTGGAGAGCCTGTCCCAACAAGCTTGTGGTCCTGACTGATGGAGCTGTGCTTGTAAAACTCTGGGTGTAAGAACCAGCCTGCAAGCTGCCTAAAGCACAGACAAGTATTCTTTTGTCTGGCTTCTGCCTTTTAATTCTAAACTGGCCCAGGAACTCCTCTAAGAATATTGAAACACCTTGTGCAGTGAACCTGTATTGATCTTACTTGCTACAACTCAAACAACTCGTAGAACGTACAGTTGGGAACATTTGTTTGCTCTGGATGGTAGGAATGTCCTCTTGAAAATGTGCTGTGCTTTAGGAAGAATGAATAGAGGGCTTTTCCACCCCCTCTCCAGGTTTCTGAAGGCCAAAGTCTTGAAACGGCTTAGAAAGGCTGCTGAAGCTGCTGATAAGATACGCAGCAAATGTGCTTGAGAGCCTAATGTAGGAACAGAAATGTCTGAGCTGTTTGCT
The DNA here is from genome assembly GCF_008360975.1 of Lichenostomus cassidix. Lineage (NCBI taxonomy): Eukaryota > Metazoa > Chordata > Aves > Passeriformes > Meliphagidae > Lichenostomus > Lichenostomus cassidix. Next base: position 4,792,146 of record NC_139500.1, on the reverse strand, counting down.
TTCCCCTTAACAGCGTGAAAAATTAGTATGTCTCATTAAGGAGCCTGGGGAATTGTGTGCTCAGAGTCAGGGCTGTGCTGAGCTGTTACTGCTGGCTTGTGTTATCCCTGGGGCTGGCAGCTGAAACACTTGGTTTGGAGTTACTGGGTAGGAGAGTGGAGCTCATGTGGATGGATCCTGCAGAGCCCCAGTTTTGTTTTTAGCAGGCTCCCTCTGGCTCTGAGCTTGCTGCAGAGATGGGATTGCCTCTTGCTACGGCAGGAGGAGATGTGATTTTTCTATCCAGTTAATCTTTTCTTCCCCCACAACCTTGTCACTCATGAGTCTCGTGGGCTGAAGGAAGCTCTCAAGCAATTTTGGTAGCAGATCTGTGTACCTGATGGAAGAGTGTGCTGGGAGCTTTTGGTGAGCCAGGTCAGGGGGAGGATGCTGCTGCACACTGTGTATTTGATACCAGTGCTGCTTTTTGCCTGAAATGTGTGATTATTACCCCAGGCCATGGGGGCAGAGGAGCAGGGCACTCACTGGAGCTGTGGGATCCCACTCTGCACATGCTGGGCTGCTTGGCATCCACCAGAGAGCCACTTCCATGAGTGCCAGCTGGACACATCAGACTGGTGCTGTGACAATGACAATGTAGCTCTTGCTTAAAAACTTGTTTTTTAACCTCTGAAGTCAGACACACCTGTGCTGCGCCCCCACCCTGGATGTGTGCCATCCCATATGCCTGCCCTTCTTTCAGCAGTGGTCTTTATTTCAGTGGTGTGTGCTTACTCACCCAGACCTCTTATCTCCACTAAATCAGAGCTTTCTTGAGCCCTAGTGTTTTCTGTAGCACTCCCCTTATCTCTGTTCCTTCCCAGGGCTGGGCAGGGGGAGCAGGGAAGCAGGAGGGGCTGAGCAAGCTGTAAATGCCTGTTTGTCCTGCAGTGATGCTGTGTGGCTCAACAGCAGCAGGCAAGGCTGAGAGCACCTGTAGGACAGTTGGGTTTTCCCAGATTACTGAGCAGATGGGGCTTCTGCAAGGTGATTTTATTTTTTAAGGTGTGAGGCAGTGGGATTTGTAGTGTGTCAATGCAGCACAAAATTGCAGTTTCTCATGTGGTTTGCAGGTCGCAGAAAAAGACTGAAAACTGACTTGCAGGTTGCTGTCAGGTATATCTTTGTTCTTGTTGCTGCTCTCTGTCCCCTTGTCTTTCCCAGCCATCAGAATAAGGATACTGTGAAATCCTGTGGGAATTTGCCATCCATGGGGAAGGGCAGCAGCTCCACAGCTCACCCCACCTTTACCCCAGTGTGTAGCCAGAGTTCAGGTTTGGTCCATCACACCTAACTGCATCTGCAGGTGCTGTTTTTGGGGAAACCTGTGCACCTGGATGAGGTATGAATGCCTGCTGTGGTGCAAGCAGCTGTGTGGATGTGCTTATCCTTGGAATAATGTCTGCATGGTTGTACAGCACTGTCAGTTGTGCTGTTTGTAAGGCATCTGACCTTTCTTTTGCTGAGGCTTTCAACAAGTCAATTTACAGTCTTGGAAGGGACCACCCAGAGCCTGGTTTTGTGGCTGGGGAGAAGGAAGGGAGGGAGCTCTTCAAAGAGCAGAGGAGACAGCATTACTCCCATGGTCTGTATATTGATTTCATGAACCATGAGGCTCCGAGGCAGATGCCAGTCTGCTTTGCTGTGATCTTGGCAGAATGTGACCCCTGTCCCTCAGCAGCAGGGGAATGGAGGTGATCACGTTTCCCCAGGCAGATCCGATTTCGGGAGGCTGTGAGGGTGATGTACCCTGTGCCTGGGAACTGGGCTGGGAGGCATTGCAGGGCAGGCTTTGGCTGTGCCTCTAGACACACATTTATTGCTGACACCCACCTCAGCAGCTCTGGAGACCAGTGCCAAACTGGACTGCTTGTAGCTACGCTCTGTGCATGAGTGGCTTTGCCTCCCCTCCTTTGAAGATGCTGATTCTCTTTTGAAAAGAGGACATCGAGAATCTGGTGTCCGACATGTTGAAAGACACTATTTACAAATGTTTATCCTGGAAAATATTTATAAAGCTCCCTTTGGGAGCTGTTTACAGTACACTGAAGTACAGCTGTCTGACAGCTCACGAGCCAGACCTGCTCAGGTTGGTGTCCTGCTGTGATCCCACTTCTTCCCAACAGCCACTTATTGCAAACCCCATGGCATTCATGCCTCTGTTACACACAGGGCTGTATTCAGTGCTAAATTGCACTCAAAGGGCTCTTCCTTTAGAACAACTGCGAGTGTTTAGGAAAGGGAAGAAGTTATTTGCTTGCTCTAAAGGTGTTTTGGGATATTCACACCACATCAATAAAAGCTTCTTGTTGATCTCCTAGTGGCATGATGTGCTACAGCAATGCTACTGCCACCTTGCAAGCACCAGCCTCATGTCCTTGGTTCTCACTCCAAGGAGCAGCACTGATTCCAGTGCTTCTGTCCCTGCCTGAATCAGAGCAAATCCCAGTGCCTGATAATGATGAACTCACAGTGCCTGTGGTGCTGATGGCTGCACACATCTCCAGTGAGGACATGCACTGGGTGTTCCAGGCATGCTGAGTTTGTAATCCCCTGTTTATGCTGTATCCATGACCAGTACGTGAGTTCCGCTCCTTCATTTCCTTCTGTTGAGGGATAGTAAATCACCACCAGTGATGTTATTTTCTGGGCAGGGAGTGTGGCTAAGGACTTGGATTTCTGGAGTGATGGAGTTATCATGTCCCTACTCTACCAGGAAGGAGGGAACATGAGCTGCCTGGGGTGTTGTCTTTGGTCCCGGCGTTGGGAAGGCTTTGGGGTTTATTTTCCCCACATCCCAACGTCAGCAGTGAGTCTTGGTGCGTTCCTGCCCTGCGTGCCTCAGTGTCCCCGGGGCTGGGACAGGATGTGAGCGCGTTTGTGGCATGGTGGCCCTGGCTCAGGTTGCTGAAAGGGACACAGGGGTGACAGGTGCATGGCTGGCAGTGCAGCCCAGCCCGCAGCGCGGCTCCCTGAGCTCCGCAAATAAAAACCACCCGGATTTGGAACTGGGTCAGGAGCGTGACCTGAAACACACCGATGGGCTCGAGGAGTTCTGGGCTGTGCCACTTCCTCCCGTCCCTGGCTGCTGCCTCAGCCAGAAATTTGGTGTGAGAAATGTGAGCAGGTGGATTATTGCTGCCGCTGGCTCGGCGCTGACTGAGCAGAAGCACTTACAGTGATGTGGTTTGCAGTTGCCCTCTTTCTTCTTTGTGTGCCGAACCCTTTCTGGCCAGGGTGGCTGGAGGTGTGTTGAAAGCATCAGTCCTCAGCAAAGTGAAGCTGCTGCGGCTGGGCTGGGCTTCTCTGTCAGCAGCAAGACCCGCTTTGGGCAGCACTGGGGCAGGGCAGAGGAAAATGGGGCTCTGCAGGGAGCAGAGTAAAGCTGCTGTGGATGTCTGAGCCATGGGAGCTGCTGGGGCTGGAGAGCAGAGTGACTGCACGTGTCTGCAGCGTGCATCGTCTTAATGTGTTGTTTATTTGATGAGCTGTTTGTTCTGGCACAGCCCGGCTGCATGCTGGGGTGGATAATGCTGGAGAACAGCGTGAGCTGACCCTGCTTCTCAAAGATGAGTCTTGAATTTGCCAGAAGCATCTTTTCTCCCAGTGGCTGGTAGGGGGAAGTCAGGGATTCGGGAAGAGAGGGGAGTCTCTTTGCCTGTCCCCAAGGCAGGGGATGTGGCACACTTCATTTTTAGAAGTGCCTTTGGTGCTCAGCCTAGCTGCACCAAATCTGGACAATTTAAGCTTCAGTTGCCCCTCAGCTACAGGACCACAATGCATGGCATGGGGCATCTGGAAAGGCTCTGGCTCTGCATTCTGCCTTCCCTCTTCCCTTATATCTTCTGCTGGCCCTTTGAAGGATGTCCAGTGCTTTCCAGACTCTGCCAGGCAGGCAGCAGTGACAGCCAGCACACAGGATATGGCCATGGTGGGGACAGTCAGCTGCCTGCCCCAGGGGGACTGCCTGGTGTCCCACCACATAGCGAGCCATCAATTTCCTGTTATTGGTTACAATAACACAGCGCCTGTTTCAAAACAACCCGCAGGAGCCCTCCCTCCAAAAGAATTTGAACCTGTCATGAAAGTTAGAGGAGAAACATTTTCCCAGGCATCCCATCCAAAGTGGAGCATTCCTGTCCTCATCAGCTGCTTGTGCTGCTGGGGAAAGCACTCAGTGCATCCACAGCAGAGGTTTGCTGAGGTGTTGGGGACAAGGAGCACTGACCTGGGGAATGCCCATCCAGCAGGACCTTCTGTGACCTGGAGCAGAGGCAGATTTGGGCAGCCTGGCATCAGCTTTAGGTGATGATTCAGCCATGGCACAGGGATTCTTCAGCAGATAATGTGCAACATCATCAATGACTGGCTCCAGACCTTGGGGTGCACTCAGTGTGGAGAGTGATGGTGTAACAGTGGAAGGAGGGGAATAGGGGTCCTCTCACCATTTGGAAGGGTTATTGTGAGGCTCTGGCCTGGACAAAGCAGTTTTTTGCTTGCAAGAAGCTGTGCCAGTTGTCATTCCCTGTTCATGCTGTCACAGGCTGGGGGAGCTGGTCCCAGGGAGTGCAGAGACCTCACTTGCCACCCCAGAGGGTCAGGGATGTGTCAGCATCACCCAGAGTGTATCAGCTGAAGCGATGTGGGGGGGAGATAAGATTCCCTGATATTTCAGTGGCTGATCGAAACCATACTGAAAATCTCTGCCTGTGGGAGTTGCTGCATCTCATTAAACAAAAACAGTCTATTTTCATCCTCCTGGAGTCGAGCTGACAGGGGCAGACAAAAACCACGTTGCTGATATCGCACTCACAATATGATCTTATCAGCCCCTGCCTGTAAATTGTGACCAAGTTTGACTCTTTCCTTGGATTGATTTGGGAAGTCTCCTCTTCCCCAGAAATGAATTTTCCAGATGCATACTTTAAAGGGGAAAAAAAAAAAGTCAGGGATTTTCTTTGGCCACCTTTCCAGCTTCCAGCTGTTAAGTGCTGGAAATGTGTTCTTCATTATGTCCAAGAGAGAAATGTTTCTTTCTTCCGATTGGGGAGGCAATAAATATTTCACAACATAATATGCTGCAGACAAGTGAGTTAGTGTGGTTTGTTCTCTGGGCAGCAGCCCTGGCTGCCGTGGGGAGCAAGTGCTGGTGTGATGGACAGGGCAGGATTCAGCTGTCCCCAGGCTGTGCACAGGCACTTTATAGGATTATAGATTCAATAATCGAGTGTCTGGTTCCGCCTTCAAATCCAAGCCTCAAAGCCGAAATCAGCAGCAATCCTTAGCAGCCCCTTTGCATTAACTTTCCAGCATTGCCATTTTCAGCCAACACACTGCCTCCTACGATTCCTTTCTCCTCATCTAACCCCAAAGCAGTTGAGTTCTGTGTTGAGCCGGATGAGCCAGCAGTGGGGCTATTTTGGATTAAGGGGAGGAGGAATGACTTCCAGTTTTGGGGATTTCTCCATCCTCTGCCAGCATTGGCTTTGCTCCTAGCAAGGATGCTGCAGCTTGCTTCTAGTGGTCTTGGCCAGCATGGCCTGGGCACTTCCACAAATTAGAGAATTGCAGGATATCGCCCAGCAATTATTCCAGCTAATTTTGGGCCATTAAGTTGCCAACATTTGGCACATACTTTCCTCTTTGGTCAAGAAGATGCACAGGGTTAGAACAGATAGATTTGGGCATCTGCAAGAGCTTCTGTCTGTAGTCATGGCATCCAGCTTGGTGATGCCAGGACAGCTGTGACAGTGTCTAGATCTGAGAGGACTTTCTTGGGAAAGATTGAGATGGGGGCTGCCATTGATGGTAACAGCAATCCATGGTCTAAATCAGCTCCTGGAAATGGTGCTGTAATCAGGGTGCATCCGTGAAGGAGCCCTGGGAGCAGGACAGCAGTGGTTGATGCTGTAGATGATAATTTGTCGTGTAAAATGGAAAAAAAAAAATTAAAAATGCTGTGGGCTGATTAAAATTCGAAGGAGTTTGAGCCAGCATAAACCCCAATAGGAAGATGAGAAAGAGCAGAGCTGGAAAATAGAACTAAAGTATTTCTCGGACAGGAAATGAAGGAGTAGCCCAGCAGGAGGGAAGGTGGTTGATTCACAGAGCTGGGAATTCTCCCAGGTCTCTGCTGTGATCCCTGCTCTGCTCCTGGGATGGACAGCTCTCGTGCAGCCCATGTGTCCTTTGGGAATGATGGCAATATTGGGTAAGTTGCCAGCTATTGGTGTTGTAATTGCCACTTCTACAAAGCCTGGCTTGGAGTGTAAATCACCTGCTGTGCTCTCTCCTGCCTGTGTGCCTCTAAAAATTATTCCATCCTTTTTGCTTCTCACGTTTTCTGTGGCAACAATCCAAAATTAATGGGAAAGGCAGGATGGGACTTTTTAGATGTTCTAGACCTTTATTCCCAATATGGGAAATGTTTTAAAATATCTGTTTCGACCATAAAAACTGCAGTGTATTTTCCCTTTAAATAATGTTTAATAAGTTGGTTTTTTTTTTAAGTGAATTAAAATACCAATAGAAGCAAGAGGGCGTAAGCCAAGCATTAAGAAAAAACCCTTGAGGATAAAATGAGTTTGTGAGCAATCTGGTCTTGAACTCTGTGGGAATGGGGCTAAATCTGTGAAGTCTTCCCGGATATCCCGACATAATTTGGAGCCCTAAAAATAGCCCAAAATTTGAATAGCCTGGATGACCTCAAAACTGCTTTTCGAGAGACTTTTAGTGTAGTCAGAGTAGGTGAACACCCTGCAGCACACAGAGGTTTCAGGAACCCCTGATGAGTCGGTTGGGGGATTGCTAATTGGTTACTGCTCTTCATTAGCATCAGGCTTTGATGGATTGGGCTCCTGGGTTTGCTCCTGCATTGAGCAAACAGTGGTGGGGCACAGTGGGCTCTTTTGGGAATGTGAAGCGAGTCTAAAGGGCCCAATTAAGCAGATCCCAGGGAGAGCTGTTCCACAGAAAACCACAGCTCTCAGTGCTGCCGGCTGTGCTGGCCCAGAGCCCACTGGAATGATTTATTCCTGGGCTCCAGGGATGACCCCCGGGGCCAGGAGGAGATGCAGGCTGTGCAGAAAGGTACTTACAAGGGAGCTCTGCTTTGAAAGAAAGCAGCCAATTTCCTTTCACCACAGACAAGCCTTATCTCGGGAGATTATGCTGGTCTCCAGTGGAGCCTCTGGTGTCATAACCGTCCTCTTCCTGGGCAGATAGAGAGCCTTGTGCAAAAATCCCATGGCAGCAGCCTGGGATGGGATGTGCCTGTGGCTCATGAGCCCTGGACTGGGTGGGAGGTGCTGGGACCAGGCACTTTGGGGCTGTTTGGGTTAGTTTTCATGTTCTTTGTGGTTTCAGGTTTTTTTTTGTTTTTTTTTTTTTTTAACTGCCAAATGAGAAGAGCTGCAGGACCTGTTGCCCTGCACATGGTAGAGAGGCTCGACTCAGGTGTGTTTTGAGGCACCTCATTGATGCCTGACTGCTGTTGTGGGTCTGTGCAGATGTGTGGATCCTGCTGTGCTCTCAGGAGAGAGCTGCCCACCGCCTGGGATCTGTCTTGCTGCTCTGACAGGCGTGGGGATTTCTCCCAGTAGTCATGCATGGATGTTGTCCATGGAAAAGGTCTTCTCTGGGACACGTTCTCCTCAGCCAGACAGAGAAGGTTGTTTTCTCCAGCTTCTGGGAAACACTGCTCAGTGCAGTCTCACAAATACAACTGCAGGAATCAACTGCTTACAGGGTTGTTGTCCAAAAAGTTTGCAGTGTGGGTTGGAGAGAAGCTGCTGAGTCTGTCAAACCCAAGAATGGACCACAGTTTATGTTCCTGGCACAAACACAGCTGAGATGTGTTTGCCTTTTCCCCTCCTCCTGTGATCCCAGTGGATGCTGCCTAGCTTGACATCACTGATGGGCTGCAAATAGGTTGGTCTGGGGGGATTTTGTAGTTACCCTGTCCTCATCAGCCAGGAGAGATTACTTCTCTTCATCTCTCCATGCAAAGCCCCATCCTACCTCTGCAACTCTGCTGGGTAGCCAGGTTGATGAAGATTTTGGGCTGCTGTTTATATATGCTTTTTTTTAGCTCATTCATATTGTTCTGTGATGCTCAATGTTCTTTTTGAAGCTGGGGCAGGAAGAGGCTGGAGATAAGACAACAATAAAAGGCTGCAGTAAGCCCTGCAAGCAGAGATAATGCACTTCAGAGAATATGCTGGAAAGTTCAAGGAGGTTTGAACTTTTGGCCAGTCAGGATGGTTACTTTTCCCACCAAATGCTCTGCATGGCCAGCTTGGCTTGTGATGTACCTGAGACAGCTTTTAGTTGAATTGGGACCACCTGTTAGACACAAGTTCATTATGTTCAGAGTCGTATGACATCATATCTATGACTTCACTAATTTTTTTTAAGTATTAGTCCATTTAAAGGATTTTGCTCTTAATACCTGACTTAAATCAAAAGGTTTATCATGTACCCTCCTCAGCATTTCCTCCCCTGCATTTTTGTTCCACGAATTCCTCTTGTGATATCTGACACTTCTGCAACGAGGAGAAATTAATCACTGTGCATTTTGTCTTGATTTTGCACCCTCCCACCCCAGCTTGTTGGGAAGCTGGCAATACATCATTAGGGATTTGCTAACCCTGTGGAGAGAGGTCTCCCTCCTGTCTGCCTTGCAGGTTTCTCTCTCTAAATGCCTGGGTTTGGGAGGTGTTGAAGGCAGAGTGATGAGGGGGAGATACAGTGAGCTGCAGGAACTGCTTGCAGGGTCACGCTGGCTCCAGGGGGTTTAAGACATGTTCAAACAAAAATCCTTTCTTGAAGGATGGTTTTGAAAATTGCTGAGTGTTGCATCTCAGGGTCTCAGTTCTCAGGCTGAACAACCCAAGCTGAGAACCAGGCAGGCTCCTTTCTGACTGTGCTAATTTCTTTGCTGGGCTTGAAATGCTTTTGGGGATTCCATATTTGTAGGCTCCCCATATACACTGGGGTATGACTTAGACAGTGTTTGCTGAGCTTAAACATCAGCAATACAGCATAGGTGCCACATGCTCTGCCACACAGAGATGGACCTCAGCACTCCCAAACCTTCAGCTGCTTCCATACAGAAATGGGACAAAAATCAATGTCCAGGCTGTGCCGCCTTTTCAATGCGGAGCAGAAGAAATGAAGTGGTATGAAAGGTCAGACCAGATTTTTTAGTGAGGAGCTGTTTGGAGGAAGTTGAGGAATTTTGGCCCAGCACAGGCTGAAATTCCTGCTTGGTTGTGTGGGAGCTTCAGCTTGGGGGAGGCAGCTCTGCTCGCAAATCCATTGAGGCTTCGCCTGGACTTTTGTTTGTAAGGACACGAATGGTTTGCATCTTGCAGTCAGTGTGGTGCTGGCTTGTAAGAATGGGAATTGGAGGAGCTGTGCAGAAGAGCCCCTCTGCCTCCTAGGAAGGCTCAGGGAGAAGGAGCAGAGGACCTGAGCACACCAAGCTCTGCTGTCTGGACATTGGCCTGAGCTTTGTCACAGCTGTGCCCATACATCTGGCTCTGGAATGTGCTGTGGTTTAATGACTTGGTTTCATCAGGTTCACTGCCAAAGTCATGGATTCCTCCTATATGTTTTAAAAGCAAACAATCCGTGACTGTGGACACTGTTCCCTATGCCTCAGAATGCAGGCAGCTGGGGGAACACTTAAGCCAAATTAACCCAGAGCTGTTAAATTATTCTCCGAGGAAATGAGAAAGATGAGCAGCAGCGACTGATGAACTCTTGGTGAAATGCTCTCACGGTGGTGATGCCATTGGCAGGTAGAGGAATGAATGTGGACTTTCAATGGAATTCTTTTCCTTGTGCTCAAGGTTGTAGTTTCTACCCTGTTGGACTGCATGTTGATAAACAGGAGGTACCAGGCAGGGCTGTCGTTAGCTAAAAGTATTACAGCTCTTGGCTTGGAGCCCACTCTCTCTCTGTCCCAGCAGCAGATGCCCAGGGAGGTCTTACAGACAATGTCTACAGCTGCTGGGACTCTTTGGCATAGAAAGGGCTTGAATTGGGCTCTCCTCCCAGCTGTGCTTGCTGTGCAGCGATGGTGAGTCACTGGGGAAGAGGACAGGTTTTTCCTCTAAAGCTGGACCTTCTCCCCATGAACTAATGGGTAGATCAGGTCGTTTTAACCATGTGGGGAGAGGTTGTGGTAGTGCCATCCTCTCCTTCGTGTCTCGTGTCTGCTGTTAGAGCGTTCTTCGCAAAGCACCAAGATGATGTCCTTGAAATACAGGTGTAAGATTGTTCCCTGAGCAAAGGCAGCACTGGGATCAGCAGCTCTTGAGGAATGTTGTCCATGTGGACAGGGGCATTGGAAGATAACCCAGCTGGATTTAAAAGGTTCATTTGCAGATCAGTGCCATGCTGGAGCTCACTGTGAGGCACTGAGCCCTTCATCCTGAGCACAGAAATGTGCTCCTTGCCTAAAATTTGCCATGGTAGAATAGGAAACTCCAGGGGGATTTTTTTTCTTTTCAGAGTCTCTCTGGCATTAAAAACTGAGTCAGTTCTTTCCCATTAGTTACAAAAATCCCTACTCTCCCTGTGTGTGGAGTGACAGCTCCCTGAAGAGATGCTGCTTCTTGCAGTCTCAAATAACTGCAGTCAGATGACATCCCTCAAGTCAGGCTTTTTCTCAGCAATTTCAGATTTAGGCTGCAAGCACACCAGTTAGTATTAGCAAGCTGGAATTCCCTGCTTTTTCTATTTATAGGAAAGTGCTTTTTTTCTGTATGTTCTGGGATTACGAGAGTTTCTGCTGTGGTGTAGTTTTCATTCTGCTAAAATTAGTCTCAAGCCCCTGTTAGTTTAAGGGAGGAGAATGAAGGCAGTTGGACCAAAGGCCCTTTGAAAATCAGCCTTGAGAACCATGCAGGATTTTTTCCTCCTCAAAGCCATCATCAAGTAGGTGGCTGGATTTATTTAGCTGGTTGCATTTGAGTGACTTCCAGTTAAATTCCTCTAGAATACCAAGTCTTCCTGGGACACCTGCTTATTGCTCACCTGTCTGCAGGAAGCTGCTTGCAGGAACTTTGACTTTTTCACTTCTGCAGGTTGGACAGCACAGCACAAGCACATGGTACTTCACAGTGAGGGCTGTCAGGGCACTTTGTGTCTCTGTAAAAGAGATTTTTTTTTTTTTCTTTGAGTCACTCTTTTTCCTTATCCCACTTCTCATGTATCATATTTTATTGGGAGGAAGACCCTGGAATGAACTGCCACTAATCCTGCCAACTAATTATTGATGCACGTATTTTCCCAGAATGCCCCACTCCTAAAAAAAAAATCATTCCCAGAAGCTTCCTAGAAGCATTAACCATCAAGGACAATTGACACCTCAAGGTAAATAGTCTGAGAACCTGAAATCCTGAATGTAGTTTTAGTGTCTTATCTCTGCAGCACCAGGAAGTTTAAAGGGCCTATTTACAGCCACCTCTGTGCTGGGCTGCTGGTGGTGTTTGCAGGAGGATTAAAGCAGCTGGAGAGGGTGGGAGTCCTTGTGATGGGGGCACCTGATCCTCTCCACATTCCCTGGCCTCAGTCAGCTCCTGGGCTTATACCCCTTCACAGGGTGCTCAAGGATGGGGGAGTCCACTTAGCCCTTCCCTGGAGGTGTGGTAGATCAAGTTTGGGCTGAAAGACAAATATTTAAGTCTTGCCTTTAATGGGTTACTTAACGCTTCACCCAGCAAGCTAGAAATTTGCCAAGGCCATCTCATCCAGGTGCAGGGAATCTCATGCACAGGGAGAGGCTGCTGTGGGCAAAGTCCTTCTCTGTAAGTGACTGAAGCCTCATCCCGAGGAATTCCAGCCATCCCACTCTGTCCTGACCAGTTTTGCTTTGCTGTGGTGCCTGTGGTTACCCAGGTCTGGCTGCAGTGACGCTGGGGTGGCTGTTGGGCACACACAGGGCTGATCTGAGTTCAGAGAGACCCCACTGGCTGGGGTTTAAGCACAGCTTGTGTTTAACCATGTACAGGTTGCTGTGTCAGCATCCCTGAGTGCTGCACCTGGAGCTGTGTGGCACTTGTTTGCAGCTCCAGGTAGGCAAGGATTCAACAGGATGTTCCTCTGTGCCTCTTTTTAGTGCCAGCTGGCTGGACCTGCTGTGAATCAGGCTCTTGCTCCTGCCCTGTCGGAGGTCATTTCTAAAACTTGGCTGTCCAAACCTGCAGTTCAGCACTGTACAGGCCACAAGCAATGGCACTGCTCTGCCCTGCCATGTGCCAAGTGCTGCAGATTTAGTCCCCCAAGGATTTTTGGCAGGAGGTGTGTGTGGCACTGGCAGGGGAAGGACAGCTCACACAGGAGGATGCTGTGAAGATAAAGCAGTACTGTGTGAGAAATGAGTGGACGAGCCAAATCCTTCTGAGAAGTGGTGTTTAGAGAAAAAATCCTTTGTGGAAAATGCTCCATCAGCTGTTCACCTAAGCCAAGCTGCTTAGGAAGGGAACAGGCACTGTTTAGAAAATAACATCTTAAAGCGTTGGGTTGCTGCTGCTGCTGCTTGTTATGACACTGAGCAGGTTTCATGCTGGCTGGCAGCTCTGAATCTGTGGCTTCCTGGAGAGGGTTTTCTTTGATCTCTCTCAGTAAAACTCGAGAGTTTTGAGAGAAAAATTTGAAAGCAGGTTGGTGCAAAAATAATTCTCAGTGCTCACATCTCTCCCCAGCCCTACCAAGGTGTTTAATAGCTGCCACTTTGCACTTCTGTCCTCTCCCTGTGGTGAAAGGGATGGGTGGTTGCTTCTGAAGCCTGGCTGTCAAAATCTTCACATACAAGCATAGGGAACCTTCTCATTCACAACCCTGTAGTCCTCCATTAATAACTTGGAAAAACATCATTTTTAGGAGTGAGGATTTAAAACACAGACATAAAAGAACAATCCAGGAGTTGCTGTGAGGAAAAGAGCAAAATGGGAACAAAGGGTATTTCAGTGTTCTTTCAAACACTGACTTTCGTGCTTTTATATGTGGGGTTTGTTTGCTCTCAGGGACTTGAGTATTTTGTAAAAAATGACTGGATAAAAAGCCCTACCTGCTTGGAGGGGAAGCACGTTTGTTTGCTGCCTGGAAGGGTTGAAGTAGTTCTGGTGTTATTAAAAATAAAAAGTAGGCATGCACTAAATGTGGGAGATTTTATTAAATTATTTTAATGGATGGACTGGGGAGAAATAAATCTGCTGTAGGACAGCAGCAGCTCAGCAGGGGGACAGTGAGTTCTTAATGAGTAAATTCACTGCTTCCTCGAGAATAAATGATTACAGGCAAAGGATGCAAAAGGGGCAGATCACTGACCTAGAGAAATTCAGTGACTCAGAAGCTCTCTGCCTTTCCAGGGCTTTTCCACCTCCTGCATATTTGTTTGTGGGGATAAAAGGTGCACAAAAAGGCACCTTATTGGCTTTAGCCACTGCCACTGATGTGGTGCCAGCGCTGCCGAGCGTTTCCAAGGCTGATTCCTGGCAGCTCAGCAGCCACTTGCCCAGGCTGTGGACAGAGGTGACCTGTGCTCCCAGAGAGCTGTTTTTCCCTGGCACTGTGGATTGATAATCCCATCCAGGCTCTGACATCTCCACGCTTTCCAGGTGGGCTTGTGGCTACAATGATAGACCAAGGCAGTGCCTGGGGAATGAATAGGCTTGGGAGGGAGTAAAATTACTTGATTTTTGAAAGTGGGGAAAAATAAATCACACCTCCCCACCCTTTCCATAGCAGTTCTTCTTCTGCTTTCCCTGCTTGTAGGTTTTGCAGATGTCTGGAGCTGCTGTGCAGTGCCCCAGACTGGGGTGAAGTACACCCCAAAATGTAGCTACCCACTGAAAGTGTCCTGAAGCCTCCTGCTGTGTGTCTTCAGGAGGCCTCATGTGCCCCTAAACAGTGGGATTTATTTATTGCCCATGCAGTGGCACTGAGCTGCACCTGCTGATTAGGTCTATCTGATCCTTCCAGGAAATCCCAAGCAGGAATAAGCAGCACTGGTAATGCTATCCACACTCACTCCACAGGGGTATGGAGCAGTGCTTAGGGAGAGATGAACTGCTTTGTTTTTACGTGGTGCTGTTTTCATAAGTCAACGCCAAAGGTAATAAATCTGTCCTGTGGAAAATTAGTGAGTGGTTTACTGTATAAACTGCTCCTGCAGGGGCTGGGAGCAGAGCTGGGTGTAGATCCCAGCCAGCACAGCTCAAACCTTTTTGTCAGAGGATCAAAAAGGACCCCTCTTGCTGTTGGTGAAAATGTAGTTGTCAATATTACAACAATGTGAAGATTTATTTTGGGTATTAAATGTTTCTGTGTGTCCTTGTGGTGCCTTGGAATATCAGTGAGACTTCCCCAGAACTCCCTCACTGAAGCAACACAGGATACCAGCCTGGTCCAGCTTGTCTCCTTCCCACCTCCCAGAGCTGGAAAACTGAAATCAGTGTCTTGAGGGAAGGAATAGAGAAGAAATGTATGGTTTTGCCATCATATGCTGCTTACACAGAAAGATGAATGGATGGACAGGGGACGTGCTGCTCCAAAAGCAGCTGAGTTTCTCTAGACTCTGCAATCTGTCTTTACTCTTCAAGTCTTTGCACTGTCACAGTAATCAGAATTATATTTGCACTTGCTCCATCCTTCCAGGCACTGGGGCAGCTGCAAGTGATTGTTACTAAGGAAACTTGCATCAAAACCACTAACAGCAACATCAGCTACGTGTAGGGATGTTACTATTTTCAAAGAAATCTGGTTGCTAATTAAGGCAGTGTCAGAATTTCCTGGCTGGAAGGTCCTTTTGTGAAATCCCAGAGGCTGGTCAAAGGTTGAAATGTACCTGGCATGTTTTCAGAGGTGGGGAAAGCAAGGGTTCTGCCTGCCTGGAGACAAGTCTGAGCATCAAATCTGGTGTTTCACATTCTTCCTCCATGAAGAAGGGAAAAAAATGTTGTAAATGGCTGGAAGCATAGAGGTTTTTATTCATCTGACTGATAATAGGAGCTAAATAAAGGCTTTGGAAAAAAAAGCCCAACCATTTCTCTGGTTAATATTGGTTGGGCAGAACTGTACTGGAACTAAACATGGAATGAAAAGTCTGGCTTTTCACCCAGCTCTATTTTTAGAGCTACTGCTCCATCTCTGCATCTGAGTTTTCTCAGCAGATGTACTGGAAACAGGCAATTTGCAATTATTTTTTCCGGCCAGGCTCTGATACTCTGCAAGATAAGGATGCTGGATGGAGGGGCAGGAGACTTGCCAGACTGGACAAAAATCCCCCTGAATAGCAGGACACGGGTCCTGTTCCAGGTTTGGGTTCACTGTGGTCACAGACTCCTGGGTATTTTCTGTGCTCCATTGGGAATGACCCTTCCATGCTGGAAGGGGAGTGGTTGTGCAGTGTTGGCTGGCTTCTTTGTGTCCCAAAATTGCAGTCACGACTGGGATGAAATCCAGCAGCAGTGTAACAGCACGCAGCAGTGCTACAGATGCATTTGGGCATGGAGGGAAGGAACTGTGTTTGGCTTTGAGAGCAAATACCTGCCATGGGTTTCATCTGAGGTATTGCAGCTGATCCAGAAATACCCAGCAAGAATCCAGAGGTTAGATAGAAGATAAAAAGTGTGCTAGCCCTGCTCTTGGACATCTACCCCTGCAGTGGGGCTGGGACTGAAATTCAAAGAATTCCCAGCAAGCATGGGCACAGCTGTCCCCAGTGTGTGGATCTCCCAGGACTCCAAATGTACTGAAACCATCCACACCACTTTTTCAGAGGATCAGGAGCTACCTGACCTGCCCTTCCCTGCCCCAGGAGCATCTACACCAGAGCTTGCTACCAGCAGCACTGAGTTCTTTTTCTGGCTGTTTTCACTTTGTGAATCACCGAGCCCCAGGCTCGGTTTTGTGTCAAGTTTCATTGTTTGTGCAAAAGCTGCCCCAGTTTGACTGCAGGGTAACCCTGGCTCTCCAGAGGGAGGGGACTTCTGAGAACCAGAAGCGTGCAAGGAGTTGGATTCCAGGACATTTAATTAGGAGCAATTTTTTTCCAGCATAAAGCTGAACAAGGAGGAGGACCCCCCAGATACTCCATGTGATTTACTGGCAATAAGCTCATTACTGGCTTTGCAAAAAGGAAGGCAGAAGAGAGGGATGCACCTCACGTTTCTAAATTTGTGTTTGTGGTTGCTGTTCATTCAGAGCAGAGAATCCCCCAGTGCCTGAGGCCAGAACGTGTACAGGTATTGTGGAGCTGGAGGGAATTTTGTCCAGCTACAGGCAGTGGTAGATTCCAGCAGGAGCATTAATTTATTCCCTGCAGAATAAAGCTGGAGGAGGGAAGGTGTAACTTCACAGGCTGGTGTTCAGCCCTGTTCCCATGCCAAGAGGCAGATGTTGAGCTGTGAGAACTGGTCCTGCAGAGAATGCAGCTGCCAGAGCTGAAGCCTCTTGGGTTTTACTATCAAATAACAGTTTTGCTGAGAGGGTAAGCAGGCAGAAAAAATTGCTTCTCCTCTAAAAAAGCTTAGTCTTGTATGCCTTGACAACACAGAGGTTGCAGAGGGAAACTAGGGCAGCACTAAGGTCTGTTTTCCCTCAGTTTTTGGAAAGGATGCCTTTTCCCCCTTGATTGGGCTTGAAAGTTTTTTGGCAGCAGGGAACTGAGTTGGGTGACAACTTAGGTTTCTTCATTCTGGATGTCACCAGTTGTTACCAGTGCAAACCCTGAGAGAGGTGACAAATCCCACCCTCCTGCCCATTCCCAGCTGGAGAACAGCCTCTGACCTGCTGTGCTTGATGGTCATGTGGATTTCCCAGCTGGATCTGGTTCACTCCTCTGAGCATCTCCTGAGGAGTTCTTTGCCTGTATGTCCTGCTGAGGGGGAGACTGAGCTGGTGCCAGGCTCAGGTCTGCCCACATCTTCTTGTTCCATACCTGCACACCAGTGCTTGGACCCCTTGTCTGATTACAATAAGATACATGCTTTATAGATGGCTTGGTAGATTTAAATACCTCTGTCTTGTTTCTTCTGCCCTCTAAAAGGTCTTTTGCAGATGCTCAGGGCTATTTTGAAGGCATGATGTTATTAATATTGTCCTCTGGCTCAGCGATGTGTGTGGCCAGGGCAGGGCTGAGGTGCTGGCTGCTGTTCTGTCCCTCCTGCATGGCTGAGATAGGCATGAAGCTGTCCTTCTCCTCCCCTTGCAGAAGTGTCCCTCTGGATACTTGTCAGTCTCTAGGGGGTGAATGCTTGAACAGCCCCAGCTCTGCACGAGGAGGGACTCCTGGGCTATAAATCCCTCCTTTTCAAGTGCAAAACTCCCTTTTGGGTTGTTTCTGACGTTAGGAATTTTCTCTGATAAGAGAACTTTATTTGCCTTTAAATATCACTTTGTGACAGGATGATGGAGTGGATTCTTGGAGCGAGCCTGTGCCAGCCAGGGAAGGGAAATTCTGCTGGGGCTTTTGTTTCTCTCTAGCACTGACATTGTAGCTCTTTGAAGACTACATTTATTTTATACTTGGCAGGAGTGTGTGTGCACACGTCAGCGTCCAGACAAATGGGAACAGCCCAGTGTTGGAGCTGTGCTGGAGCCAAGTGGGTCTCCTGCTGTCCCCTCCCTGTGGCACCTGGGGAAGAGGAGCTGTGCTGGGGTTTTTCTGGAACAGGCTCCAAAACACAGGTTGTGTTGGTGAAGCAGGGCTGCTATGTGGGATGCCTTCAAAAGCTACAAAGAAGGATTTTGTGGTGTTGTCTGCAAGGTGCAGTTGGATGTTCCCTGGCTGGCAGGACAGTGTGTCACCTGTTACCCCAAGTGCAGCCCAAAAGCCAAGTCCCCAGGACAGCATTGTAGCTGATTTGTAGGGCAGCCTGCTCAGGCTAAGCCTGAGGTGTCTCCCAGCACAACCTGAGTACAGCCTGTAGCCACAAAGTCTGAGCTTTGTTTGCATTCAGTGGGAGCTGAGCTCCCTAATCTGGCTCTCTGCAGCAGCCGTGTCCTATCACCATCCCTTTAGATACGGAGGATTTCGCTCCACAGGCTGCTTGTGAGCAGCAGGAGCTGCAAAGTGCCAGTTCATTTATTCCACTTGGATCCCACAAGTTCTCCACGCTTTTCAGGATGCCTCAAGCAGCCAACTAACTCTCTGTTCCTTTCTTTCAGCTCTTCCATGTAGCATATGTCCTGATCAAGTTTGCCAACTCCCCTCGTCCTGACCTCTGGGTGCTGGAGCGATCGACTGATTTTGGCCTCACCTACGAGCCCTGGCAGTATTTTGCCTGTAAGTATGACAGGAGGTTGTGGTGAAGATGGCTCTGTGCAAATACACAGCTGGGTTTGGAGCTGTTCCTGTGTCACTGCTGTGATGCAGCACATGTCCTCTGTTTCATGTGCCCAGTAAGGTTGCAAGAGTTGAAGGTTAAATGCTCCTCAGGCCAGGAGAGCTGTTGTGCTCTCTGGTACTAAATGTATTTTTTAAAACACTCATGAAATGAATGGGGGTGCCAAAGTTGGCACCAGCATCTGCAGTTGGGTGTTACTGATCTAGTTCTGAATGTAAGATTTCTTATCATCTCCTCCCTGCCCTCCTCTTCCTGCCTGTCTCTTCTGTTTCATCCCAGGCTGTATTTCAGCTCCTCCAGAAGCCCAGCAGCAGCTCACTTCCAAGTGGCTGCAATCACAGAAAAGCCTGGATGCAGAAAGCATTCCCTTGTCCTTATCAGTACCGGAGATTGGCTCCAGGCTGTGCAGGGCAGGGAACCTGCTGCTGTGCAAGGGGTCAGAGACAGCTGGCTGCAAAGGAGATCCAGTCTGTGCATTTGGCTTCCCCATTCCCTGATTAAAACCTTAAGAAACAGCTGGTTCTACAAAATTCTTCTCCCAGAGGGTCTGTGGGGTAGCCGGATGCTGAGGAACTTGTTAACCACCAGCTCCTCCCAGAAGCAGCAGCAGTAATTGGGAGAAGATGTGAGTTAAGATCTACAGCCAGAGCTTAAAACCTGGCAAGAAAGGACCTTGGAGCACTCAGAGGCCTTGCCCTGGGCTGTCCCTGAAGGCTCATATTTCTGGCTTACCTGTCAGGCTGTGCTTTGAATTTCTGGCGTTGTGCAAGGAAGAGCTGCAGACTCATTACCGCTGTGTTGCCTTAGTGTGGTAGCTCCTCTCCAGGGCGGATGTTTTTCTCTCTGCTGTGTGCTACTAGGGAATTATAGCTGTCAAATTCCTGCTTTGCTTTTTTCTATCTTCTCTGAGAACTTCTCTGCCAGCTCTGAAGCCTCTCTTGGGGCCCATTACAGTCATGTTCCTGCATGGTCTGGAGCTGCACAGGGAGCTTTTGCCCTGCTGGCTTGTTCTGTAGTGGCAGCACTGCAACATCTGGAGTCCCCTTCCCTCCCACAACATCAGGCCCTGCTACCACTCCCCTGGAGAAGTGACATGCAGTGGCACAGCCCAGTGGAAAATTCCCATGGAAATAAAGAGGTGGCTGCTCCAAAACCTGCCAGATTCACTAGCACAAGAAGTCCTCTGCGGAGGTTTATTTTTGTCGCGGGGAATGCTGTAGGTGGTCTAACAAAAACACGGCCAGGTCAGTACCAGGGTTAAAAGCAGCTGGCAGAAATGCAAGGTTTTTTCAGAGCTGCCAGTCAACCCTGCTAGGGGTGACTGTAGTGTTGTCCACCCTGGTTCAGTGCTGCCCTTCAAGCTGTTCATCATGGGAGATGCCAAGGTGCTTTTAGGCTTAGCCCTGCAGGAGGAGGGAGAGGTGACTGCAGAGGCTCTGTCCTTTTCTGCTGTTTCCCAAAAGCACTGCTGGGTTTAAGGCCAATGGGTTACTCTGTTTTAGCTCAGAATGCCCAGCTTCTGGCTCACATGGTTGTGCAGATTTTGCAATAACTGGAGGAGTTCTTTGGTTTTCCTGAGTAGCTGCTTGGGCTAAGCATCCTGTCTCCATGCAGCCGTGGCAGTGCTCTGGAAATCAATCATCTCGAGCCAGTGGTGACAGGTTCCTCGCCTGGGGCTTTGGAAATAAATTGCCTTTAAAAAAAGCACCTGGTGAAGCAAACCTTGGCGGCCAGAGACCTGATGTTAAATGTTTCCACATCTTCCTGTGGATGCAACTGAGCCCTTGGTTGTTGCCAAAACAGTGTTTCCTGGAGCGAGGCCACGTTCTGGAGACAGGGTGTGAGTGGCTGCAAGCCAGAGGTGAAGACAGGGAGGCAGAAATTCTCTGCTCCCCTTTTGCTGTTCTTTCTGCCTACCCATGCTGCACATGGAGTGAGGGACCTGCCTTCTGGAGGCACATTGAGACAGATTTTGGAGGATTATTCCCATGAATTGGGTTAACATTTCCCCATCAGTTTCCTGTGTGAGCTGAGCAGTGCTGGCAGGAACAGCAGGTTGTGTTGTCTGCCTTTTCTTCCTTCTTCTCCCCATGGAAGCACCCTCAGGAGCACTGCAGTGATACACACTTCAGCATGCTCTGCTGTGAGCTCCTGGCACAGGTGAAAAGGCAGTGGGAAGGAGCAGCAGCCTTTGTCCAGTCCTTGAGAGTGGCACTATGTAGGTTTTTGGGTAGATGCAGTGCTCACCACTCCGCACAATCAGGCCCTGAACTGCCCCAGCACATCCACTGAGGTTTGGTTGGCTCTGCCAGCGCTGGGATGTCACACATCCTGGGAACAAGGCTGCTGGACAGGAACAGGCCAGGACATTCCTGTAGCTGCAAGGAAAGTCTTGGCATCCAGTGTCCCCAAAGCAGGTCACCAAGCCAGCAGAGTGGCTGCCTGGTGATGCCTGTCCCCTGTCTTTAGCCAGCCTTGCATTGCCACTTAGTGGCAGGAGCCCTGGTTTGCTGTCCCTAAGGGGTGGTTCTTGGTGGCTTTGGCATTTCTGGTTTGTAGCATTGGTTTAAGGGCAAAGTTCAGAGCAAGGTGTGAGAAGGAGACAGCCAAGGGCCCTTGTGCAGTTCAGTGGAAGCAGTGTAGCAAATCCACTGCCAGCAAGGCAACAGATTGAGACCAGAGCTAGATCTCAGGCTGGTTAAACTGTGAGCTTAAAATCAAAATTAAGGGCTGGGTTTCTCTGCAGGTAGTGGCAGCAGGTACAGTGGCTATTCTGACTTTTGTCATTTACTGCAGGGAGGTGAGTTGGGTATTTTCTGCCTGTTACAGTGACTCCCTCCCTTAATGGAGGACATGCATTTAGCCATGACAGAGTTAATGATACAAAGCAATCTTTGTGTAGTAAATGCTTAACAAAGATTATACACCCATCTCTGCTGTGGTCAGCGTGGGAAAATCCATGCAGGGCAGGGAATTGTTCCTCTTCTCTTACTGCTCTCATCTCTGGTTGATGAACAGCTTCCAAGAGGGACTGCATTGAGAAGTTTGGCCAGCACACCGTGGACAGGATCACCAGGGATGACCATGCTATCTGCACCACGGAATACTCCCGGATTGTGCCTTTGGAAAATGGGGAGGTCAGCAGTTGCCTGTTTTCATACCCTGGGGTTTCCAGCATTTCTCAGTGGCTGTTTGTATTCCTATTAATTGTCTCCCTCTTACCACTTACAGTATTCTGTTAAACCAAATGAGACTCACAGGGAACAGCGTCAGTCATCTGGATGACTGGGTTCAGCTGAGGGAGAGATTTATTTCCTCCCACCCCACAGGATTGCACAGATCTGTTCTCAGGGATTCACAGAATGTTTGGGTTGGAAGGGACCTCAGTGACCACCTGGTTCCCAAACCCTGCTGTGAGCAGATACGCCTTCCACTAGACCAGGCTGCTCAATGCCCAGTCCAACCTGACCTTTTCCCTCCATCCATTCCCAGATTGTTGTCTCCCTGGTGAACGGGCGCCCAGGAGCCATGAACTTCTCCTACTCTCCTCTCCTGCGGAATTTCACGAAAGCCACCAACATCCGTCTGCGCTTCCTGCAGACCAACACTCTGCTGGGCCACCTGATGGGCAAGGCTCTGAGGGACCCTACAGTCACAAGGAGGGTAAGGCAGGCCTTGATACCTCGTGCTGCTGAGCTGGAGCTGCTTGAGGGCTGTGCAAGCCACCTCTGGGGAGAGAACATCCCTGGGTTTTTTTTCTCTGTATTGCGCTCCCTAAGCTGAAGGTGTCTGCAGTGGATGCTGCTGTGGCTGGAGCTGGAGGCTGCTTGGGAAGACACCAACAATGTGACACTGGGAAACACCTCTGGGTGTCACATGTGGCTTTCTGGCTGTGGTGGGAGCCCCCAGCTCATAGCTGATGGGCTCTGTTAGTGGTGATGACTCTTACCATAGGCAGATACTGCAGCCTGCAATGTCCAGCTTGTCACTGTAAGGGAAATATCCCAGCACATCATTTTACTGGATCAAGTCCTGCTGAATCCTGAGTAGAATGGCTGTGAATCTGATTTGTAGAGATAGTAATGCCAACTTTTCTTGTGCTCTCCAGTATTACTACAGCATCAAGGATATCAGCATAGGAGGGCGCTGTGTCTGCCATGGCCATGCAGATGTCTGTGATGCCAAAGACCCCAACGACCCTTACAGGTACCTTTTTCAAAATCCCACTTCTGTGTGAAAGCATTTGAATTATTGTTCTAAGAATGAATTTTATCAGTGTTAGTTGTGTCCTGTTCTGAGCTCGTAATGGTGCAGTACTACTTGCCCTAAGAAACAGAATCTGCTCCAGGCAAGGTAGCAAAAATTAAATATTTTGTCAGACTGTTTTTCAGCCAGATCAGCTCCTTGGTTGAGTTTCCCTGTCTGCAACTTTGCCATCCTATTGGAGCAGAGTGTTAGAATGGGAAGGTGGGATATTGATGTAGAACATGGAGGTTTCCCATCAAAGTCCAGGGATCATTTTTCAGCTTGTGCAGAGAAATCTCTTGCTTGTCATGTGGCTTCTTAAGCTCTGGGACAGTGCTCTCATAAATAGATGTTCTCCCATGAAACCAGAGAGTGCTGCCCATTTCTGCTGATAAGAACCATAAATTGGTTATGTACATATCTGAACAACTCCTCCCAGAAGAACAAGAGCATGCTAAGAACTTACATTTTGGCTTATGGGACTCTTCCCATCTGTCTTGGCAACTTGGAATGCCAAAGGGCTGCTTCAGACCATGGAAGTGTTGCTTTTAGCCATCTGTTTGCAGCTTGAATGTTGCCTTTATGAAAGGGTTGGGTAGATTCAGCTGGACGAGAGGAGCTTGTGTTTCTTTCTCATCAGGATCATGTAGAGCTTTTGGATCGTTTAAAATAAAATTCCAGTGAGTCCCAGCCAAGGTTAAAGCTGTTAAGTATTAAAACAAAGATGTATTGGTAAGCAAGCCTGGCTTAGTGTGCCAAACTCTCCGACAAAAGGAAGTTCATAAGTATTTGAATGTACAGTTCCTTGGTTTTTTAGACATTGGTGTTGCTGGATGCAAAGTGCACTTGTGCTGGGGCAGAAAGCTTCATGGGGCCAAGTGATTCTTCAGCATGGAGATGCCAGGACCTTTCTTGGGTATATCAGTGACTTGGAGCCTTCCAGGAAGGGAGGGAAAATCGAGCAAGGAGAGATATATATGTTAGAAATCCTTGTTCAATGCCACTTTTGCTTGCAGTTTCTCTGTCTCCTGAAATTCCACTCCTCCACTCTCATTTGGATGCATTTGTCATCTTCACTCTTGGCCCCAGCCTGCTCTCTGATGTTGCAGTACATGTTGGTAAGCAGCTGCTGCATTTCACCCAGAGCAGATCACACTGGCCTGAGGGAGAAAACATTTCCTACTTGGGTGCTTTGTACAGTCAGCACATGACAGCTGAGAGTCCTTTGGGATACAGCAGGAAGAGGTGCTGGATAAATAGAAGATCTTCTCATGGCATTGCTGTATGCTTCAGCAAGCCCAGGAGCATGGGCAAGTCAGCAGAAATCTGATACTTTCAGTTGAGAAGATGAATAATTGGTGAAATGCTGCCATTCTTCAGGCTTTAGCAGCAGCTGTGTCCAGCCTTCCCTCAAAGTGGGCACTGCTGGGCAGGATCCCAGCCCTCCTGCCCTGCCCCAGCACAGAGCCAGCTCAGGGATACCTGCCATGCCACATCAGCTGGGGCTCAGACACATTGTCCCCTTGAGTCACAGACCCAGCTGCCAGAAACTTGTCACGTTTTCAGCAATCTGTGCAGTGTGTTCCTCTGCTCATGTCCTGCCTCTTTGGATGCTGATGTCTGGCAGCAGCAGGGCAAGGAAATGCAAATAGAGGAATGTGGATTGGCCTGGCCCTATTAAAAGTCCCACAGTCTCAGCCTGTTGGGGAGGTCTCCTGCTGCTCATTTTAACTCCTCTCGTGTACATCCCCATGTTTCTTGTGCCCATTGCTCAGAAAGGCAGGATGAGCACTTTGATAGCAGTGAGGTGAGTTATAAATCTTGGCAAAGACTTCAGGACGTGATGAAGCATGTCCATGAGCTGACTTCCTGGCCATAAATGATAATGTTTCTGCAGTTTTGGAAAATTTGTGTGAAGTGCCAAGCTGCGGAGGCTGCACATCCAGCTGTGTTGGGCTGGCAGCACATCTGGGCCCCGTGTAAACTCAGGCTCCTCAAGGCTCTCTGCACTTCTCACAGCTGTCTCTCTTTGCCCTGAGTTGGGATGGGCTGAATTAAGCAGAAGGAAGGAGTGTTCTCCTGGTTAAAGGTGAACACCAGCAGGATGAGGCACAGCCCTTTCTCCTGGCAAACCCTGGTAGCAGTGAGATAAACATCAGCAGGAACCTGGCTGGGAGAGCCCAGACAGGAATCCTGTGTTAACAGGCTGAGTGAGCTCAGGAGAACCCTCCGAGGGTTCTGCATCTGTCTGATAAGAGCAGCTGTTTCCGTGGCTTCACTGCCCTGTCACAGATGCCACAAGCAAGAGGGGAGACAACCAGAGAGTCCTGCTGCTGCCTCTGTGCCTGATGCTGAAGATAACCAGCAAGACAGCAGCAGCCTGGCTGGTCAGAAGCACATCCACGGATGAAGGATGCTTTCCCACTGCTGGATCCTGAGCTCCAGCTTCCCCTTTCCCATGTGGAAGGGAAAGCACCATGTGTGCTGGTAGATTTGTGCCATCTGTCAGTGTCTTTTTGCAGGTGGTTTTTTCTCAGTGCAGTCAGGAACAGAGGAATGGGCTTTTTTTTTATTTTTTGATTGTGCTCCTCAGATGTCCCAGCCAAATCTAGATGCTGCAGTGTTTGTGTGCTGCTCTCAGTTTTGCCACAGCTGCTTGCTGGAAACTGTTTAGTCTCTGCTATTGAGCATCAATTCCAGCGGGAAGGCTGCGGTTTCATTTCTTACGGCAGGATGACCAGGAAATATGTGCTATGTGAACACAGCCGCTCCCTCTTCTTCCTTGTATATATTCCATCAATGAAGCATGTAAATATTGTGGTTTGTGCACATTTGTCCATAATTTGTTGGCAGCACGGACTCGGCGCAAGGTGCAGTAAAGCCATGACAGATGAGCTCTCGGAGAGGTCATTGCTAGCTCTGAGCAGCAGAGACTAAATAAATACCTCCTTCTCCATCTGAAATGAGCATCTTTACTCATGCAGTGTCATCTTTGTGCGTTTTGGGAACTGAACCAGTACTTTTCAAACATCTTGAACATTAAAGAGCCTGGGGTGTGTGGCTGGAGCCACGTCCTCCAGTCAGGGGGATTAACACTGCTCAGCAGGTTTATACGTTCCCTGACTCAGTGACCATCTTTCTCCACACGTCTGTATATGGATCTTAATCTTGATCTCCAGCTGCTGCCATGGGAAGAAACGATAAAATGTTTGCTAGGAAGTGCTGAGTGGTAGACAGCCAGGTGAGAGGTCTGTGGGTGGTTTCATTCCAGAGACACAGCCAAGGTTTGCCTCTCATTGAGTCTCCCCCTTGGGTCTGCGAAACACTTGGAGAACAAAGAATATTTCAGGTCTGTTTTCTGCCACTTAAGGCCCAGACAGGGATTTAGTTTCATGCCTGGACTCTGCCAGTTACAGCCCAGGCTGTGGATGTGGGCAGGGAAAGGGGCATGACAAGTGCTAGGAGAACTGACTGGCCAAGTGTCTCATGGCATCTGCAAGGGAAGGGCTGGGAGCAGCACTGGGACCTCCTGCCTCTCAGCCCCTCTGTCTGAAACAAACAAGCTGCGTGTCGATCCTGCCTGCATTCCCCCAAACTTTCAGATCATCCCATATTTCATTAAAATGAGGTCACTTGTCCCAGGCTGCTGCCTCTGTCTGGCAATTCACTACACATACAATTGCAGGTCCTGCATCTTAAAATTACATGTAGGTGGAAACTGTGTCACTCAGCTCACTGCAGAAGTGTGTCTGCACTCCTGCACTTCACCCTGAATGACTGCTCCTTTTGTTTCTAACGTTTTAAAAAATTACATTTATTTTTAAACACACTCCTTTTGAATGGAATAGCACTGGAGGAGGGAAAGATGGGAGTGGCAGACTGGCCCTGAGGGGAAATGAGTAATTGCACAGATAAAAGCTGGAACATGCTGTATTATCCATAAGTCTAACACAACAGAAAGCGTTTGTGTTGGATGGGAATCGCCTTGTGCTAAGTGGAGGTTTTGGGGATGATGTCAGCGATGTTAATGAATCACCGTTGCGGTCGGGCAGGGTGAGATCCATCGGTTGCCTGTCGAGATTCCTTGCCTGGCACCTCCGGAGCCGCCCTGTTTACCCAGCACAGCCCTGCCTGGAAAGCAGGAGGTGCATTGCACAGGGAGTGTGGGGCCAGCATCCAAAATGCTTAATTCAAATGCCTTCAGCACGGGTCTACCTGGAGGAGTAGATAACACCTGTGTAGCCCCATTCCTCTCCAGCTCTGGGCTGTCATTTTTTTCCTTTTATGCTGCTCCTGTACCATGCTACACTCTCTCAAATAATCAACTTTTGATCAGTTTCTACCACTGTCATCTCCAACCATTTCACATTTTATTCTCTGCAGAGCTGGCTAGGTGGTGGTGCTCTGATTTTTCTCCTGTCCTTGTCTCCCTATTAAGAGAAAAAGGAATGATGGTGGAGGAGGAGAAAGGGAGAGAATGGAGCTTGAATGTCAGAGCCTGGTGTTTGGCTCAGAAAATAATAAATCAATTAAAAAGTTGAAGAAAAACTCTTAAAAGCCTCTTTTCCAGAATATTCAGATTAGCAAATACTGCTCGTTCATGTATGTGATTGACACAAAGCACAGCAGGGTCACACAGCTCCCCATCCCATGTCCCTGCCATCACCCCAAACCTGTCTGTGCCCTGTTCCTGTCCCTGCAGGCTGCAGTGTGACTGCCAGCACAACACCTGTGGTGGCTCCTGCGATCGCTGCTGCCCCGGCTACAACCAGTTCCCCTGGAAGCCTGCCACTGCTGACAGTGCCAACGAGTGCCAGCGTAAGTGGAACTGAGCCTTCCCTTCCCTTCCCTTCCCTTCCCTTCCCTTCCCTTCCCTTCCCTTCCCTTCCCTTCCCTTCCCTTCCCTTCCCTTCCCTTCCCTTCCCTTCCCTTCCCTTCCCTTCACTTCCCTTCCCTTCCCTTCCCTTCCCTTCCCTTCCCTTCCCTTCCCTTCCCTTCCCTTCCCTTCCCTTCCCTTCCCTTCCCTTCCCTTCCCTTCCCTTCCCTTCCCTTCTTCCCCATGCCCCCACTGCAGTGTTAAACACACAATCCCCATGATGGTATGGCAAAGACCATTTATTGCAAAAATCCAGGCTTCTTAAACTGGTAGTTTGCTATGAGTTTACATACTCGTGAGGCACAATAAATGTGCTTAACCAACACCACAGACCAGGATAGGAGCATCAGGTGTAACCAACCACAGCCCCACAGTGTGGCACTTATTGGTTCTAATAATTGTTTTACAATTATGTAACTTGATTTTCACCTCTAGTTTAGCTGAGTCATTCCCAGAATGCTTTTCTAGTTAGCCAAAGTAGCAGAAGTGAGCAAGGATTTTACAAGGGCAGCAAGGTTCTCACTTTGCAAAGCCTTTCTGCTCCACAACACCCTGCCAGCTCTGCTGTGGTGCAGAGAAGCTGTTCACTGGACTGGTGGGACTGGTGGTGTGTGGGATGGGGGGAACTGGAGGGCACTGGCACAGCAGAGGACTCTACACAGCAGGTGATGATGTTCAGGTGAGGCTCACACAGGGAAGCCTCAAATGTGGGACTCTGCTGCATTCCAGTTCCCCCTGTGTGTCCAAGGGTTTGTGCAGGCAAGTCTCATTGCTTAATTCCGTCTGCGAGATGAATTAGGTTTGGATGTGTTTACATACAGGGCATCTTTATTTGTCTAGAAATCTTTGGTCAGCACTGACAGTGGAATTTCTGCTGCTCAGGGAGTGCAGAGCACAGAGCTGCACCACACGATGTCTTAGAAACACAGGGTGGCAAAGGATCTTAATCCTGTGAGTCTGTAAAGCCTCCTCACCGGGTGCTGGATTTTACAGCTCACCTCTATCCAGGGTGGGATAAAAAAGGCAAGAATGTTGCTCTCTAAACCACACCACTCGAGGCCCCACAGTGTGGTGATTTTTCTTTCTCGTCCATACACGCCTGCACATATTTTCCTTGTGATTTTGTGCCCGCTGCACTCTCCTGGTTGCAGACCAGACTTAGTGAGGGAGTTGCTGCCTCTGTGCTTTTGAACTGAAAGAATTCAGAGAGCTTAGGAGATCATGTAACCCCCCCAGGATGCATTCAGGCATTTTCCTCATGGAAAAGCAACCCATCCAGCATCAAACCAAGGAGGGAGAGCTGACAGCTTGAGATCCAGCTGCTGACTGAAGGGCCTCTGAGGATGGGTGGTGTAGCTCACATCTCTTTGTATTCCAGCCTGCAATTGCAATGGCCATGCCTACGACTGCTACTATGACCCAGAGGTGGATCGACTCAAAGCCAGCAGGAGCCATGAGAACAAGTTTGAAGGGGGAGGTGTTTGTATCGACTGCCAGGTAGGCACAAAGAGCTCCTCTGGAAAAGGCTGTTGCAAATGTTTGTGTTTGTTTCCCCTGTCTGCCTGGAGTTCAGCCTCACTGGCACCTCCACCAAGCCCCCTGTTATCTAAATTAGGTCTTTCCATGGAAATTTAGTCTCTTTGCCACGGATTCAAGGAGTGTGCACCAGTAATGAGAAGTACCACTACCTTCCTAAAGCTTTAGTTTGCTGAGGCACTGGAATTGGGAGGGACAGATTGCTGCCCAGCACGCTGGGAAATCCGTACCTAGTTCACAGTGCTCAGGTGCTGCCTGGATCTCTCTCTGCCCACCAAAATACCAGCCTTCAGTCTCTGTGAAAGTGGGAAAGTAGCTCTTCCCTTCCCAAGGTGATGGTGACTGTGACGTGGTTAATTCATGCACTGACGTGAAACTTCTGGCTTTGCTTCCTTGCTGGGAGGAAACAGGTTGTTCCCATCCTCCAAGCACAAAGTGGTCAGGACATTTTACCATCTGAAGGAAGTGAAATGAGCTCGAGGTCAGATATGAACCTGAAACCCACACTGTGTTTATGGGAGGATGCAGTTTGCAGGAAATGCTTTGTTTCCACATTTGTGTATGTGGAATTTTGAGCAGATTTAGGTCTTTGGTGTGCTGACGCTCCTGAGCTGCTTCCTCTGCAACCTGGGGCTGTTAGTAAATCTGGCAGATGAATGTGAGTCCTGCAGGCAGAGGAACTGATGCCTCTCTAATCCACTGTCTTTCAGCATCACACCACTGGGATTAACTGTGAGAGGTGCATCCCAGGATACTATCGATCCCCTGACCACCCCATCACTTCTCCATACGTTTGCTACCGTGAGTATGAACTCCTCTGCCGTGACATCCTCCTGGACTTGGTGACACTGGGGAGGGCACTCTGGAGGGTTGGGCTGAGAGGTTTTGCTGCTGTAGGACCTCTGGGGTCTCAGTCAGTGACACTGCTGCTGACTTGTCCCTCTCTGCAGGCTGTAACTGTGAGTCTGACTTCACTGATGGCACCTGTGAGGACCTCACTGGGCGCTGCTACTGCAAACCCAACTACACTGGGGAGCACTGCGATGCCTGTGCTGAGGGCTATGTCAACTTCCCCCACTGCTACCGTAAGTGGGGGTTCAGATCTGGGAGCCCACACACCCAGCAGGTTGGGAAGGGCCAGCAGCTCCAGCTGTGGCTCTTGGGATGTCTTTTCTCCATGCCATATGGCACTCCTGTCCCAGGAGGAGTTCTTTCAGGTGGGCTCAAGTCCACATTTGGCTTGGGTGGAGGCTGGACCAGAGCTGGTCTGAACACTGAGTCAACAGGAGCTTCCATTTGGCTGGGGCTTCATCTCTCAGTTGCTGTGAAAGACAGGTTAAAAGGGGCTGTAATAGATCGTTGTTTAGTGGGGAACCTGTGCTTTATTCCAATATTCCACATTTTCAGTCGGCCTGTTCAGCTTTGGGGCTGTTAAACCCTTGATATTCCTCCAGGATTTCTCTGAGTGTGTGTGATGACCTGTGCAATGTCTCTTTCTCTGCATAGCCATTCCAGCCTTCTCTCACAACGATACTGGAGAACAAGTGCTTCCTGCAGGACAGATTATAAGTAAGCAGTGCAATTTTCCTTGATGCTTCGGCAGTGCTGTCATTTCTGTTATACCTCCCCATCCAATGCAAGATCAAGTCTTCAACTTAGTGGGCACATAGGTTGTGCAAGGCAGCCATGAGGGCTTGTAAGAGAGTAAAACCAGCAGCTGAGGGTGGGGGAAAGGAAGTTTTGTGATCCCCTTTTTACAGACATGGAAACTCCAGCCTAGAGTGACAGTGTGATTTTTTTCTGGGGTCCAGGCCATGTGGGGATGTCCCTTCTGTGGGCAATGGCCCCCAGAAGTCATGGAGGGGCTGTGGCTGAGTTGAGAGCTCTGCTGTGGGCACCTCTGAAGGGTCATGCACAGGCAGCCATTCACTCTGTGTCACTTCCTCTGTTGTTTAGAAAGCTCATCCTTGCTCTCTCCACCTCCCTCCTCTGTCATGCTCACTCCTCTCAGTTCATCTACTCCCTTGTGCTTTCTTTTGTCTCTTTTCCCACCGAATCCTCCCCTGTCTCATGCTCCCCAGCATGCTCAAGATAACCTTTTCCTTCCTTCTGATATTTCGAAGTCTGTATCTTCCAGACAGGTTTTTTCTTTCCTGAGCTGGAATTTCTCACTTCCCTTCTCATTTCCCCACCTCCCCCTCCCTCTGGATCTTGGATGGTGTTTGTCCTTCCCCAGCATCCCACACCAGTGCTGTTGGTGACAGCAGGGCTGGCTCAGAGCCTCAGCACTGCCTGCCCAGGGCACCCTGCCCTGGCAGTGGGAAGGTCTGGGGTGCAGCTCAGCATGGAGTGACCAGAGGGAAAGCCCAAAGCTCAGCCTGGTTAGCTCTGATTATTCCCAAACTGCACTGAATCAGCTCTGTCTGGGCTGGTGGAAGCAGCATCTGCCTGCCCTGTGCGTTGCCCTGCTGCCCACCCTGCACCTTCCTGAGGCTGCCCAGCCACCCTGCAAGCCAGGCGTGGTTTGGTTGAAACATTTTCATCTGATTGGAAGGTTATGCAGGCAAACGCATGAGCACTGAGTTGCCTCACCCTGCTCTGTCCCTGTGGGACCTCAGAGCTCGACTGACATCTGTGTGTGGTGTCACCTGTTGTGTCCCCATCCAGACTGCGACTGCTACGCGGGTGGCACGGAGGGCAACGCCTGCCGCAAGGACCCGCGGGTGGGGATGTGTGTGTGCAAACCCAACTTCCAGGGAACACACTGTGACCAGTGTGCCCCAGGCCACTACGGACCCAGCTGCCAGCGTGAGTACCCCAGGGGGCAGTGTCCCCAGGCTCGCCCTGATGGGCTTCTCTTTGTGTTCCACCCATGCTGGAGAGGAGGAATTCTCCAGCCCCACTTCCAAGTGACAAATTCCCATGACTTTTGCTCTTTTGCTGTTGTTTTCCACCCAGCCCTGACCCTCCAGCATCCTCCCAGGCTGTGGGGGGCTCTAGAGGAATTCCCTAGGGATATGAGCTATGGGCCAGGCATGCTTGCTGTCAGCTTTGTTCCCCATGGTCTCTCCAGTAACTGCTCTCATACCCCAGAGGAACAGGCCCTCTGGTTCCTTTCCTGGGGAGGCTAAAGACCAAAAATGTGCTTATTTGCTGGTGCCCTTGTTGCTTTGCAGCCTGCCAGTGCTCTGGCCCTGGTCAGTACGATGGCACCTGTGACAGCGAGACAGGACAGTGTCTGTGCCGGACGGGATTTGAAGGGCATTTGTGTGACCAGTGTGCTCCAGGCTACTTCAACTACCCTCTGTGCCAGTGTGAGTATCTGTCCTTTGTGATCCTGGGTGGGGACACATAGCCAGAGTCCTTTGGCAGGGGGCTGAAGGACTGGAAAGTGGTTTTGCGGGTGTTTTGAAGAAAACGTGCCACAGGCAGAGACTGATGGTTTGAATGCTTAGAGCAGCACCTGGTGCCTATCTGAGAACCTCAGGAAAAAGACATTTTGCCACGAGCTGTGCCCCAGGCTCTGAGCTGAGGGCAGGTGGTTTCCCTGTGTTGCAGTGTGTGGCTGCAGTGTGGTTGGGACGCTGCCGGGAGGCTGTGACTCTGCTGGGAATTGCTTCTGCAGAGCTGAGTTCACTGGGCCACGGTGTGAGCAGTGCAGCCCTGGACATCACTCCTACCCTCACTGCTACGGTGAGCATCTGAACCTTCAGCTCTAAAAAACCAACCTGTTTTTGCAAGGCTTCGGTCTTTCTCAAAATCAATCCTGTGTGGTTTGCACTGTGAATTTGGCAGGCTTGTTTTGGAGGTCGTAGATCATAGCAAAGCTTGGAAGACAAAGTGGTTTTTATCAGTCACACTTCCTCGTCACAACCCTGCTGTGACCTGGTGTCTCAGCTTATGCCTTTTTTGTGTGACATTTTAGTGCATTAACCTACTAAACTAAACTGCTGGGGAACATTGAATGGGCTGTAAAAATTGCTCAGTGGCATTTTCCTGGGATGGCTATGAAAATAGCCAAAAATGTGTGATTTTGCTGATCGATTAAGAAATTAATTTAATCCTGATGGAAATGGCTAATTCCTGGGGGGCTGAATGATGGTTCAGACCTGCAGTGCTTGGCCACAGATCACAGGGATCACCAGAACCTTGCTTTTACAGCTTGCTCCTGCGATCCCCGGGGTGCTGTGGACAACAACTGCAGCCCAGCGGGGCAGTGCCGCTGCCACGGGAATTTCGCAGGACACACCTGCAACCAGTGTGCCCTGGGCTTCTATGGATACCCCAGCTGCACACGTGAGTAACACCTTGCTGCTCTCTACAGCCTCCTGAAGGGGTGTAGCCACACTGGGGTTGGTTTCTTCTCCCAAGTAACAAGCGGCAGGACAAGAGGAAATGGCCCCAAGTTGCATCCTGGGAGGTTTAGGTTGGATATTAGGAAAGATTTCTTCACCAAAACAGTTTTCAAGCATTGGATCAGGCTGTGCAGGGCAGCCAGGATGGTGGAGTCACCATCACTGCAGGGATTGAAAAGCCCTGTGGATGTGGCATTTGGGGGTGGTGTAGTGGTGGGCTTGGCAGTGCTGGGGGAACAGTTGGATGATGATCTTAGAGGTCTTTTCCAGCCTTAATGATTCTCTGATCCTGTGCATTTCCCTGGGCACTGCATCATTGCTGCTGGTGCCAGGACTGAGCAATGCCTGTGGCAGGTGCCTGCAGCCCCAAATCCTCTGACCAGTCCTCCCCAGCTCTGGGCAGTGTCCCCATCTCCCTCCCTGTCCGCAGCCCTGACTGGAAGCCAGATGTACTCTTATGTCTCCCAGCAAGAATTTACTGCTCATTAAAAAGTAATCCGTGATACAATTTCCCTGAAGCAACAAAAGAGCATCATCACCCTCTTGCAGAACTAAATGTGGACTCCTGAGCTGTGCCAGCTGGCAGAACACTCCTCCCAAATGGTGATGCCGGCAATATGCCTTTGAAGAGGTTGGAGGCAGAGATGAAATGGTCTCACAGGAGTTCAGTAGCCTTTTTTTTTTTTTTGTCTCATAAAGCCATGTCCACATTGCAGAGCTGTAGGAGACCCACAGCAAGGAAAGAAAAGAACCACCTGACTTTTTAAAATATGTTTTTTAAATCTGTTGATTTATAAGC
The DNA here is from genome assembly GCF_008360975.1 of Lichenostomus cassidix. NCBI lineage: Eukaryota > Metazoa > Chordata > Aves > Passeriformes > Meliphagidae > Lichenostomus > Lichenostomus cassidix. The sequence continues at coordinate 4,757,937 of NC_139500.1, read as the reverse complement.
AGTCTTTTGCTGTTAGCTAGTCTGGGGGTGTCAGCCTGGAATGTCTCCTTTGGCAGGGATTTGAGGAGTGCTGGCTGGGCAAGGAAGGCATGAGCAGCCCCCTGGCAGCTTGCTGACCTTTCCTGTGATAGGGCAGTGGGATCTCAGTGCATTCATGGGCAGCAGGTCATGCAGAAGCTGTGGAACCCTTGCCCTGCCCACATCTGACATCCACAGGGCAGACCCTGATGGCTTAAAGCTGCTCTTGGGTGTCTGGGCTTTTGTAGGGTCTGGTACATCACTGGCGACTGACTTTTTGGGAGTGACACTTTCCCCTTCTCCTCCACCAAAACTCCTCCCTGCCTCTGAAATACACATAAATGTATATGAATGGGTGTGACAAACATTGAGGCTTCTATTGTTCTTCTTAAAAGACGGGGTGGTTTTAACCAAAAGCAAAGAATGAGCGTGTATTTTATTTATAACCCTCATTTCTGTCTGCTTTTAGTGAAGGTCAGGCAGACAAAAGAGGCTGCTGCTGGGAAGCCCTGAATGCAGGATTCCCTGGGCCCTGCAGCTCCAGCATTTCTCTCCTTTGCAGCTTGCCAGTGCTCCCGGGAGGGCTCCCTGCATGGCACCTGTGACCAGGACACGGGGCAGTGCAGCTGCCGGCCAGGGGTGACAGGACTGCGCTGTGACAGCTGTGTGCCTGGCGCCTATGGGTTCCCCCACTGTGAAGGTAGCCCCCTTTTCCCTGATCTCTTGGGACACCTCAGTGTCTTGGGTGCTATTAAATGGGTTTATCATCCCCCAGAAGCTCTGCAAGGGGAGAAAAACCCCAGTTAGGGGCAACCAGTGGGTGAAGTAGCTCTTTAAATCTGTATCCCTCTTTTCTAGTGGGCTCCTGTAACCCAGCAGGGTTGGAGACTGCAGATCCTTCCCTGGCCCCGGTGAGTATGCAGTGAACCCACCACAACCCCTGCAGGTCATTTTTGTATGATCCACTTTATCTCCTTTTGGACCGAGTCCTTCCTTAAGCTTAGCCAGAGCAGCAGACCCTATGTTCAGCCACTGTGCTGCAAATTCTCACCTGCTCTTCTCTGCCTCTCCCTTTCCCCAGGGCTCCTGTGCATGTCGGGCATATGTTGAAGGCCCAGCTTGTGACAGATGCAAGCCTGGATACTGGAACCTGACTCCAGAGAACCCCTACGGCTGCCTGAGTAAGGAAATGGCATTTGTACAGCCCCCAAAAATCCCCTCCCTGCTGCAAGGGTGCAAGACCCAAACCCAAGCCAGTGGGCACCATCATTCCTGGGCTGAAAGTGATGCCTGTTCTTCTATCTTCATCCAGAAGTGATGTGTCAAAGCTGGAATGCTCTGGGTAATCCCCATGTGGAGAGGGGAAAGGCTGGAGCCTGGAGCTTTTTGTTTGGGATGAAACAGGGCTCATGCAATGAGTTGTGCTATTCCAGCCCTCCCTGCATTCTCTCATTGCCAAATATGGAGAAAAAGCAAATGTGTTTGGTGGTTGTGTCCTCAACAGTAGCTGTCCAAAATGAAATCTGAGCCTTTGTGCAGGACTTCTACTTTGTCTAGTTCCTGGCTCCTCTTATCCCAGCCAGTGTCCTCTGGTTTTGGTGGGTGCTGACTCCTTCAGGCTTCTTCTCAGAGTCTGATTGACCTTCAGGCTTTCTTGTTCATCTCCCTCTCCTCAGGCTGCAAGTGTGACACCAAGGGCACCATCAGTGGAATTTCGGAGTGCCGGCAGGTGGGTTTGCTCCTCTGAGTGTGCTGTGCTGGGAGTGTTCAGCTCTGTCTCTCCCAGCAGCTGCTGGAGCGGCTCTGACGCTGAGCTCTCAGCGCTTGCGCCACAATCTGGGCTTGCATGAGAACGTGGGATTAAGACCTGTCATAAATTAGGCACCTAAATATTTCTGGGTCTGTCCCAGGATGCCTGGATTTTTGTTTGCCTGCATTGTTGGGTAATTTAAGTTATCTGGCCCTTATCTGGCCCACCCACGCGCAGGAAGCCGTGCGGAGCATGAAACTCAAAATGTTCCTGCGGTGTCTCAGACCAGAACCCAAATAACTGAGGAACAGCTTAGCCATGACAAGCAACAGGAGGCTATGAGTTTCCATGCCTGCTTCTCTCCCAGGGCGATGGGCAGTGTTTCTGCAAAGCCAACGTGTGTGGGCAGCTCTGCTCAACCTGCAGGGATGGCTTCTTCAACATGGAGAATGCAAATTACTTTGGCTGCCAAGGTGAGCTCCCTTCACGATGTGTTTGGTGAATGACGGGGCCACAAGAACTGACCCCTCTGCACACTCTGACCTTGGACAGAAGGGGCAAGAGATGTCCCACCTCTTGTTTTGGGGCATCATTTTTGGGGTGATGTTGTTAAGTGCTTTAGGGTTTACAGGGGTAGAGCTGGGTTGATGGTTGGAGTTTGATGATCCTAAAAGCCTCTTCCAACCTTGATGATCTTATGATTCTGTACCACAGCCCAGAGGATGGGCTGGGGATTACTGTGAATCTGGAGACCTGAGGTCATGCCTTTCCACCACTGGTCACAGGTCTGTCAGGCTGGGGGAGCAAACACCTGGATAAGGTACCCCTTTGGGTACCAGAAACTGGTGTGTTTGAACCACTGGTCATGTCCTTGCAGCAGTGCCCCTTCCTCCTGCTTGGGGCAGCTGGGCATGGATGTGTGGGGTTGGCCACTCTCCACCGTGTCCATGGGAAGAGGTAAAGGAGGAGATCCGGCTGCTCTCAGCCACCCACGCAATGCTGGCAGGGCTGGGAAGAGGGAGCGAGGCTGCGGCTGGTGGCAGGGCTGACGCCTGGCCGTGAAGCTTTGCAGACCTTGTTCCGTCAGCCGCCTGGAAATAGCTCGGCGCTGAGGTGGGAGAAGAGCCGATCCAAGTGGGGCCGGCGCCAAATATGAAAACGGATACAATGGAATAAAAATAGTGTCCCCAGGCTCCCCGCCCGCTGGGATGCGCCTTTGATTAGCGACCAGGAGCTCGTTAGCGCGGCGGGAATGTAAACAGGCGCTTCCTGCCCGCAGGCTGCCGGTGCGACGTCGGCGGAGCCCTGGGGCCGTCCTGCGAGGAGCGGAGCGGAGCCTGTCGCTGCCGGCAGAGCACACGGGGTCCCACCTGCACCCAGTAAGCTGCACCTTGGAGTGCTCGACCTCCCACGCTGTCCTCTGCCACCACGGGGATGGGGACCTCACCGTCTGGGCTGCTGTCACACAGCCGCGTGCCTGGCGGAGATGTCCTTGCCGCTCCCTCTGGGTAGCTCAGCAGGTGACGGTGCTCTCTCTATTCCCCAGACCTGCACGGGACCATTATTTCCCTGACCTCCACCACTTGAAATTCGAGCTGGAGGAAGGCACCACGCCGGCCGGCCGCCCCGTGCGCTTTGGCTACAACCCCCTGGAGTTCGAGGGCTTCAGCTGGCGAGGATATGCACAGATGTCCTCCATCCAGGTATGCCTGGTGGCTGCAGCCCAGCCCAGCTCCCCGTGGGGATGCGGCTGGTGGAGGAATGATGTGCTTTTGGCACACATCTTCCACCCCAAGTGCTCCTGAAACCCCCAAAGTCACAGGATGGCCAACATAAACAGCACAGTGTATATATAGCCTGTTTGTGCAGATATTTCCTGTAGTGCTGGGGGTGGCATAGACTGATGAGGGGAAAGATCGTAAACTGGGAATCCCGTGACATCCTAATCCATTTAGATAAAGGTGGTAGCCTGGTGATTACTTACAGGGATGTCTATAAACACTGTCTCTCAGTTTCCTTGTTGCTCTTTCAACTGACTCTGCTCTTTCCTATAACTCTGCATAACCTTTCCTCCCTTTTCCAAAAATAATCTATCTTCTCCTCAGCTGCCATGTTCAGCTTGGACCTCTTGTTACCCTTCAGCCTTTGCCCTTGCTGTTAGCTGGTTTGCTGTAACAATGGTTTTTCACTAACCTGGAGTTGTGTGAGTCCTAGAAGTGAAGCTGTTTCATCTCTTGACTCTTTTTCTCTCCTTGGTGGTTTCTTCTCTATGGCACCTGCGGAAGTGTGTGTGTGTTTGGGGATGGAGTGCAGGGTAGTGATTCTCTGACAGTCTTGTCCCGTGTAAGATGCTCCTTACTCTGGTGTATGTACTTTCAGTTCTGTTCACATTTTTGTGCTTAGGTGAAATAACAGAGGGGCTGTTTCCCCACTGAATTTTAGGTAGGAGCTAAGCAGTGAACACTTGTAGGATCACTTGAGAAAGTCCCAGCCTTAAAGCTTGAGGATTGAGCTCAAGCTCATAGCTCCAGTGTTCCATCCAGTATTGGTGTTTGAGCTGGAAATAGACCTTGATAGAAGGGCTAGCATGTGGCTTTCTGCTGGCAGGTCTCCCTGTAGTTTGTTCTCAAGACCCTTCCAGTTTGCTCTCCAATGGGAAGATGGTGTGTAACTGGAGCTTTGAAGAATGCACAGCCCTCATTAGAAGTGTCCCTAGGCAGACCCCAGCTTTTCCCAGTAGGCAGGAGGTGATTTGAAATGGGTCTCTTTGAAATGGGTCAAACTTAGCATCTCCTTAGCTGGGGTCTTGCCAGGCAGCATCCAGGCAGGTGGAGGGCTGATGTGCTGTCAGTTGTATGGTCCATCAGCCCCGCTGGTCCTTAGCTCTACAAATTCCCCAGAATGGGGCACCAGCTCAATTCCCAGCCTATTCTCTAGGCAATTGGGCAGAGCCTCAAGTACTCTGTCCCCAAGGGCAGGACTTTGGTACCTGCTGGCTGGTTATGGCACACGAAGCCCAAAAGCAACAATTCCATAACCTCTCCCCAGTCATGACATGTGCCCCAGGACAGTGAGCCACCCTGCTGAGTCCCAGCATCTTCCAGATGCAATCACAGCCTTCCCACCTCTTCCACAGGCAGGTTGCTCCCTGGGTGGCTGTCCCCAGTGAGGGGACAGTGTGGTGAGGTGCCGTGAGCGCAGCAGGGTCCGTGTGCTTGTCTCCTCCTCGCGCTGTGGCATGTTGCTTTGGGAGCAGTGAGCCGAGCGGCTGCGCTTGGGCTGGCCGTGCGGGTGGTGGAGGTAATTGAAGGTGTGCTCTGCTTCTCTCCCCTTTCTCTCTCCCACCAGCCCAAGGTAGTGGTGACTCTCAATGTGACCTCCCCTGACCTCTTCCGCCTCGTCTTCCGCTACGTCAGCCGGGGGCCCGCCAGTGTGGAAGGGAGGGTCTCGGTCGTTGAGGAAGGAAAGTTTAATGTTTGTGGCAACTGTAAGTGCATTTTTCACTTCTGGACTAACTCAGAGCATCCCACGCTGCGACACTGCTCCTCTGCCCCTTCTCCTGCCCCGAGGTGTGTCCGTCCCAGGTGTGCCCATCGCAGGTGGCCGGCCAGAGCTGTGCCATGGGCTGGCGAGGGAGGGGGAAGAGAGGCAGGCAGGCAGGCAGGTAGGGCAGGCGGGTCAGGCCCTCCCCAGAGCGGGTGGGCGCTCAGGAGTTGTCCCCACAGTGACGTGTGCCCCGTGTGCTCTTTTGCTTTTTGCAGAATAAAATCAGAGTCACTGTAGACGTGAAGGAGGCAGAGCTCTATCTGTTCCATGTCATCCTGAGGTATATTAATTCAGGAGGGGCCACTGTGTATGGCAAAATTACAGCTTATCAGCCACGAAGGAGAGGTAAGGATCCCAGACTGCTCTGCTTCCCTGTGCCATCGCCACCTCCTCCCCATCCCAGGCAACCTTCTGCATCATCCTTTCCAGAAGACGCTTCCATATGGCTTTACCCATTAGTCCTGCCCTCCCAACTGAAAGGCTGATTTGAGTTTGCAGCCCCCTTTATTTACTAGAGCAGCAGCAAGGTGGGTTCAGCCCTTGGGCTGCACACTGAGGACTGACAGCAGCCAGGCTGGTGGGAGATAATGCTGTTGTACAATTCCATACAACCTTTCCAGCACGGGACAAGATCACCCCAGTGCCTCAGGCAAAACTGAGCTGACTTTCCACAAAATCAAAATGGGCCAAGAGCTGGGAAGTGGATCCAAACTGTGGCAGCTGGATGTGGTTTCATTTAGCAGGATGTGGTAGTCCTGCGTTTTCCGTGTGCTTCTCCCAAATCTGGCTGCTGGCTTCACACATGGTGTGGGGCTTGGAAGTGCCATGGAATTGCACAGTTACACAGGAATTTCACTCTGGTGCAGAGTCCTCTCATTGAGTCATGAGCTGCTGGAGAAGAGCCACCAAAAGATGGCTGGACAAGCCTAGAAACCTGGACAGCAAATATTCTGGGAAACAATCTGAGCAGCTCTGCATGGGAACAGCCCTGAGGTTGCCATGGGTGGTTAGCTGGTTGATTTTATCCCTTCAGATGCCACAGTCACATCGTCCTGCTGAAGCTCTTCCTCCAGACAACAAGGCTGTCAACACCAACTACGTAATTTATCAGTGTGGGAAGTTCTCTTCTCTGTCTTGTGTTGACATAAGTTCTGCCTTTGATGTGATACACAAGGTTTGAAATGACAAAATACTATTTTCCACCTCTTTTTTTTCCCTTTTTTTTCTTTTGAGAGGAAAAATAGTTTATTTTTATGTCCAGTCATATTGCACAGCAGAAAACCAAGAAAAGCAGGAGCCATGGTCATGCTTTAGGATCACACCAAAAGTCAGGACATATTTAATCTGTCCTATCCTGCAGAAGAGCTCATTTGCCTTCAAAAATGCTTCACTTCTTGTGCAGAAGTGGCTTGATTTTTCTAGTGCTGAAGGCAAGCAGCCAGACTGGTGCATCAGCAATGGGACCTGGGAAAGCAGCATCCTTGGGAGGCTTCAGAAGTGCTGAGCCACCTCCTGCCTGGACGGAATGGACTTCACATGGCAAAGGACAAGGAGCCTGGAAAGAAGGAAAGTTGGAAGATGTGACTTGGCAAAAATGGGAGCCTTTTCCAAGTATGGGATTTTCAGCCTGGTTTCTTCCACTCCACCCCCAGAAGCCATCTAAGTTGGAGTTGTGTATAGCCTCAAAGGGATGTGAAACTTGAGCCTGTCAAGAAATCTACCCTGGTGCCTTTTCAGGGAAATCTCTTCATTCCTTGCAACCTCACCTCTGCTTCCCGTCTGGGAAAGCAAAGTCCTGGCCTCAGGTGATGCCAGGCATGTCACAGAGCTACCACACATGGGAAGGGGTTATTTGCCATCCCAGCAGTAGCACAAGCCCTTGCTTTAGCTTCTGGCCCTCTGCCTTGTGCCTCGATGTCCATGTGCCACACCAGGACAGTCAGAACGCTGCATTCCCGACTTCCTTCTTCATCTCATCTGCTCGCTGTGCAGCCATTCCCAGTGAATCCCTCTACCTGTGCTCTTTGAAAGTTCTTGAGCCTACTGGGCAGGCACACCATATGCTTCTAGGTGCTGTGTTGTGATTGCATCCATTAATGAAGAGGTTGTGGGACTGTCAGCTGAGCCAAGGAGCTGTTCAGTAGCAGCAGGATCAAGCCTTGCACCCATTCTGTCCTGTCAGTTCAAAATAATGTCTAAGTCTCCAGTGCAGAGTCTGTGGTTGTCAGGAAAAAGGGCAGGAGCACACCTTGGGGGCCTGAAAGTTTCCAGAAGACAGTTATCTTGCCTGTGGAGCTGAGGTCAGAATATACCTAAGGAAAAGCATATCTGGGCAATTCTTTTTGTCTGTCTCACAATAAATTCTTCACAGATGAGTTCCTTCCTTTTCTAGCTGGCAAAACGCTCCTTGGCTTGCAGCACTCTGCTTCGCAGTCTGGGGATGCAGAGCACACTGTGAGAGCTCTGGATTTGCACTAAGGATTGCAGTGATTGATTTTTATTTCTCCCATTAGGCTATTAAGCAGGTTCAGAGTTCCAGGACAGTGTGGGATGGTGGTGCACCGAGAGAGCAGGAGGAGCCTGTCACTCCCCACTGCACTGCAGAGCTGCTTCACTGACCATAGCCTGCCACGTCCAGCCCCAGGTTTTCCATTCCAGTCCCTTCACAGCCTCTCATCCCTCCCACTGCAGGTACAGAGCAGACCAAGCAGATTGTCTTTGCTCCCAGCACGGAGCCAGCCTTTGTCACCGTGCCCCAGAACAGCTTCGGGGAGCCCTTCGTGCTCAACCCCAGCACCTGGTCCCTGGTTGTGGAAGCAGAGGGTGTGCTGCTGGTAAGGCCCTGTGCTCCATCCCACCTTGGGCCTCACAGCTCCCTGGGGACAAGTGTCCCAAGCATAACACTTCTCCCATCTCTCCTCCTAGGACTATCTGGTTTTGCTGCCCAGCTCATACTATGAAGCACCCATCCTGCAGCTGAAGGTCACAGAGCCTTGTACCTACCAACCTGCCCCTGAACAAGCCACCCAGAAGTAAGGATCTGCGCATCTCTGTGCTGTGTAGGGCCTGCTCAGCTCCTCTTGGCCTGGGGTTAAGGAATATATACAGTCCCTACACTGTGATGCAGTAAAACTGCTTCACAAGAGCACTGTGCTGTGGTCCATAAAGCTCATGAAACCTGCAGTGACTCAGAAAGCCAACCCATAGATCTCCTTATCCATGGCACAGCCAGTCTGTGTTTTCTCATGGACCCTGGAGGGTCAGCTTATCCTGTGAGACCATAGCCCACCTCTCTGCCAGGCTGGGTTCCCAGTGCCAGGCTGTGTGTGGCTCTGTGTGTCTTGGAAGATGGACACAGTGAGTAGGTCTGGCTGGACTATTTAAAATGAGCAGTCTGGTAGTGTTTGGAGCATCTCAGTGCATGTGCTTGCCCAGAACCTCTGTGTCCATGTTGGTTAGAAGGCTGGTTGGGCTCTGGACTCTGGTTTTGCCATCCACCAGAGTAGTGCTCCCCAGCATAAAGCCCATTACAAGGAGAGAAGCTTTTTCTTGTTACTACCCTACTGGAATACCCAGTGTTTGCTCCCCACTGAGCTCCCCAGAGCTGCTCCTTGGCCTTTCTGATAGACAAAGCCTTTTGCCATCCTGGCTGGGCCCAGGATATGTGTGTGCTCTCGACGTTTATAATTGTGGTGTAACATTTGTAATTCACAGTTTTTTTCTGTCTGTTTCCAGCTGCCTCTTGTACAAGTACCTGTCCCTGGAGGGCTTCCCAGCCGTGCCAGGGGTGGATGCAGTGTGCAGGCTGGACAACCGGCTCCCCAGGCTGTGTCCCACAGAGCAGCTCACCCCCTCCCACCCCCACATGGCCTCCTGCAGTGGCAGTGATGTGAGTGACACTTCTGTTTTGTCCCTCTCCCAGACACTGCAGCACTCACCCCTCTGCCCCCCAGTCTGGGGCTTTACCTCCACCTGGGCAGGTGAGCAGAAAGGCTTTACAGCCATGCAGCTGTGTGCTGGTGTGCCCTGTTTGAGGCACCCAAAACCAGTGCATTGCATGCAAAGGTTTGCAAGGATTTGATGAGATTTGTTGCACTGTCCCCTGAGCTGCAGAGGAGGCTGGTGTGTAGCACGGGCATCCTGCACATGCTCCCTCAGTTGTCCCTCTGTCTCCAGGTGGAAGTCCAGCTGTCCCTGCCCGTGGCCCAGCCTGGGAAGTACGTGCTGCTGGTGGAATATGCCAACACCAATGCTCTGCAGACCGTGAGCATCGCTGTGAGCTCACCAAACTCAGCCACACAGCAGGGCACGTTCACCTTCTACCCCTGTGTCTACAGGTATGGGCACCTCTGAAAGGGAGAAAGGGTTTAGTTCTCTGCCATGGCAAGGACAGCTTCCCCTCCAGTTGAACTTTTTCTGGTTAGTCAAATGAACAGAGCAATGCCTCAGTGTTGTCCATCTGAGCTCTGTGTCTTCAGACTCTTTCTAGCTGGACATGGATTTTAGTAGCTGGCCATCCCATCCCAGGGAATTGTGTACCTGTGCCAACACTGTCCTCTATGCCAACAATGCCTCTGCCAGGAGATAATCTGTTGCATCTGTTTACAGCTGGGTATGTTGGTAGGGACCTTGACTTAGGGAATGACCTACAGGCAGGTTTATTGGAGACAGGTCAAACCCTGTCTGACTTCAGACTGCAACCTTTGCAGGAGGAAACAAATGTTTGGGGTGTCCTTGGGAAAGTTCACTTTTATGAGCAGCCAGAAAAAACAACAAAAGATTTCCAGGGACTCTGTGTAAATCCCCTCAGGACATAGAGCTGTCAGGACAAGAAATGGGTCATGACCCTGCTCAAGGCTGGCTTTAAATGTGTGTTTCTCTTACAGTTTCCTTTGTCGAGGGATTGCTGTGGATTCCCAGAGTCGAATGGCAACTTTTGAACTCACCTCAGAGGCCACTGTTCGGTTCACCTCTGATCTGGCTGATTTCTTCCTGGTAAGGCTCCCTCCGAGGGCAGCTCTGCTGACAGGTCACAGGGAGGAAAGCCTGGATTGGTACCCAGCCTGTAGAAGGGTTTTCTAATCCTGTTTGGACTGGATACTGGATCTTAGTCTGTGTCATGACCAGTCCAAGTGGAGAATATGGTCAGTGGGGTGTTTAGAAGTAGATAATGGGGAGATGATGGGGAGAAGCAGCAGTGGGGCAGTTCCTTTTTTTATCTTCAAGGCATTCACAGTTGCTTATTCAGGGGTAGAAAAATCCCATCAATATGTGCAAATTCTAAATGCCTTAGGGCTTGTGCCAAGGAATAAGGAGTAGCAAACAGAGGTGTGAGCTGCCATGCATTAGCTGAATTGCCCGATGGCTGGTGGGCACAGGGGCTGCTGTGGCTCCAGTGGCAGTGGCTGTCACATAACCAGGTGTCTCTCTCCCGTGTGCAGCACAAAGTGTACCTGATCCCTGCTGCACAGTTCACCATGGAGCTCATCGAGCCCAAGGTGCACTGCATCAGTGTCCATGGCACCTTCTCATCCAACAGGTGAGAGTCTTGGGTCCCCCTTGGCTTTAGCATGAATGGGGCTGTTCCCAAAATCATTTGCTTCCTCCACTTCCCTCAGGCTCGGAGCCTTTTAAAGTTATTGATGCTCTAGAAAGAAATCTCTAGCTGAGGTGGAGCTCCTTGCCTGTGTACTCTGAGCATGGACTGAGAGTCAGGTCTTTCCTTTTTGGAGATACTCACACCCTGTTTACTCCTTGTTTTTCAGCAGCTCCTGCATCCCCTCAAGGTTCCTGAAGCTTTCTCAGTCAATCATTTTGGAGGGAGCCCAGGTTCTGCCCATGGCCCCAGAGGTGCCCCTGGCTCAGGCTGTCCATGTGGCTCCAGCTGGGGTCCCAGTAGAGCCTGCTCCTCGTCCTCCCACAGCAATGGACCCCACAGCAGAGCTCATCCTCCTGCAGTCCCCACAGGTAGGGGCACGGGTGTGGCTTGGGCTGGTTTGCTGGTTTTTGTTTGAAACTTTATTAATTAGCATTTTCAGAATTTAATCTGGACTTTACACTTGTCTCTGAACCTGTAATTCCTGTGGGCTCACCTGTCTTAGCTCCATCCAACCCTGTTTGGTTCTCTGGGATCCCAGGAAAAGCTTTCCAGGTGGCACCATTAGAGGGGGGAGTGTTGGAGGCATGGGGAGTTTGATTCACCGAATTCTCAACACCTGGCAGTTGTGCAATAAGAGCACAAATTCCTGCCATAATTAAAAAAACATCCCAGCTGTGAGTGCAGGCGTCAGACATGAATTTTTGTCTGTGTTCTCCCATTTTGGGGCAGGCTGCAGTGGTGTTTAACAGCAGGATCCAGACCCTGGGACGCTATGCCTTCATCCTGCACTACTACCAGCCCAACCACCCCACCTTCCCCGTGGAAGTGCTCATCAATGGTGGGCGCATCTGGCAAGGTGAGAAGGGCAAGGACCTGGGGAAGCTGCTGGTTGGCAGAAGCCCTGGAAGTTTTCCCTGCCAGAGGATAACTGTGGGTTCTTTAGGGCTGGCAAAAATGAAGCAAGACTGACTCATCCCTTCCAAACTGAGCGAGGCTGTGCTGGGGACTCAAGGGACATGTGGCACCAACACATTTGTTGTGTTTTCAGGTCAGACCAATGTGAATTTCTGCCCACATGGCTACGGGTGCCGGAGCCTGGTGGTTTCTGAGGACCAAATCATCCTGGATGTTACTGATAATGAGCTGACTGTGGTTGTTCGAGTGCCAGAGGACAAGCAGCTGTGGCTGGTGAGTGTCTCTCCAGGAAGCTCCCAGAGGATGCTGGGCCAGGCTTCAGCAGGGAGTTTTTCCTTCAATATTGTCACTGTGTGACCACAGCAGTGTTTCCCACCATCACTACCCTAGGAAGGTGTAATCTCCAACCTTGGTGGTGTGGGATTGAGGGCAGAATTCACCGGGGCAGCTTCTGTATATGACAGTTACCCTTCTCTGTCTGGTTTTGATATCAAAACAAGGCAGAAATTGAAGCTATTTTTCTACATACATAGTTTGTGATAATCCAGAATAACCCTTATTCCTACCCTAGCCATTTTTTAAACCTGCATAATATTGTTTGTTCAGGCAGGCCTCATCATGGGAGTAGGTAGCCCTTGTTGCACTCAGGCAACAGGACTAGAACATTCAGCAAAATTTGGATAAATGGCTGAAAGACAGAATTGGAACCCAGGTGCCTTCGTGTCTGCAAATTTCAGACGACAATGACTGCCTCCCTGCAGAAGCACAGCCAGTGCTGTGCTCTAGGGGTATTCTGTCTGGTTTTAGTCCAGTGAGCTTGGGCCACTCCTAATATGGAGCATTAGGCTAGGTGGACCCTGATGGATAGACCTCAATAGAGAGGTGACTCCTGGTCTTTGCAGTACTTGGTGTGTTATGTTCTGTCGCAGCAAGTGGTGAAAGGTTAAAGTTGCCTTTGGACTTTGGAGTCACTTTGGATGGCATCTGTCTGTCTGAGCTGAGAACTTGGCTCACCCAGGTCACCCTTGCTTTGCAGGATTACATCCTTGTGGTGCCTGAGGACAGCTACACCTCCCAGTACCTGCAGGAGGAACCCCTGGACAAGTCCTATGATTTCATCAGCAGCTGTGGCATCAACAGCTTCTACATCAAGTGAGATCCTTGGCTTTGGGTGCCTGCTGTCTGTAGGCTGCACACTTCTCGGGGAGCAACACCCCCTTCCTTTCATGTGGGGCAGGGAGGGGGCTGGTTGAGGCTTTCCTTCTGTTGTCCAAATGTGTGTATTTGGAGGATCTTGGTGTCACAGGGCTCTCCCTTCTACTAACTACCCATAGCTCTGGGATATTCTGGATCTGCTGGATTTGGGGTGGTGGGGAGGCTGTGGGGATGTGCAGCGCTGACTCCTCCTGCCTTCCCCTGCAGCCCCAGCACGTCCTCGAGGTTCTGCCGTGATTCTGCCATCTCACTGTCCCTCTTCTACAACAACGGGGCTCAGCCCTGCCGCTGTCACGAGGCTGGGGCACGGAGCAGCCAGTGCCAGCCCTTCGGTGGCCAGTGTCCCTGCAAGTCCAACGTCATCGGCCGCGAGTGCTCCCGCTGTGCCACCGGCTACTGGGGCTTCCCCAACTGCAGGCGTGAGTTCTCCTGTCCTGTTCTGCCTTCCCAGCACTCACTGGTTTGCCTCTTGCAAGGCTGATAGGGGAAATGGCTGCATTTTCCCAGCCCTATAAGGGCTCTGCTTGTGTGCAAACAGCTCAGCTGCCCACGGAGCAGTTGAGCTCTGTATCCATTCCCCATGCTCGCCGTGGGTTCCTGGATCTGGCTCCCCCAAACCCAGCCCTTTTCTGCCCCTTGCAGCCTGTGACTGCGGGACACGTCTCTGTGACGAGGTGACAGGGCAGTGCATCTGCCCTCCACACACCCTGAAGCCAGAGTGTGTCGTCTGTGAGCCCCAAACCTTTGGCTGCCACCCCCTCATTGGCTGCGAGGACTGCAACTGCTCCCGGCCCGGCGTGCAGGAGCTGACAGAGCCAGGCTGTGATGTGGACAGTGGGCAGTGCAGGTGAGGGAGCCTTGTCCTGCTGCTGGGTACATCTGGCAGCATCCCCGGGCCCTGCTGGAGTGGTGGGACACGTTGGCGAGCTGAAGGGAGGGACTGTGCAGAATGGGGCTGGGGAAAGCTCTGAAAGCTCTTCTGTCTCCTGTGTCCACCCAGGTGCAAGCCCAACATCATCGGGCGGCAGTGTGACCTCTGTGCCCCTGGCTACTTCCACTACCCCGAGTGCCGGCGGTGTGACTGCCACCAGGCTGGCACTGAAGCGAGCGTGTGTGACCCGGTCACGGGGCAGTGTCACTGCAAGGTCAGTCCCTCCACGCCTCCATGTGGTGCCTTTCTCCTTGGCTTGGCTCTCCTGGTCTGGCAGTGTGTGCCCAGTGTGCCAGACAGAGCAGGGCTGGAGAAGGAGAGTGCCTGTGTGCTGGAGCTGCAGCCAGCCTGCCCCACAGGGTGCTGGGTTCAGAGCAGCCTGGAAAGCTCTCATCTCCTCATCCTTCCTGGCCATGAAGGTTTATTTCTTGGGCTGTCACTGGGAAGATGGCCAGTCTGAGTCCAGCCCTGTGTCAGAGCCTGGTGCAGGTAGAGCTCTCAGCCCTACTGGCTCCTGGCTCCATGACAGCAGAGTGACTCAAAACAGCTTCTGAGCTGCCTGCTCCAGCCTCTTTGTAGGGCTCACAAGTGCTTTCTCCAGCCGAGTTTAATGTTTGATGGGGGCTGTACAAGCAAACCTGCTCACGGACTGCTTTATCATCTTCCAGCATCACATGACTGTGCTTTGATCACTCACACAGCCGTCCCTGTCCTCCACGGAGGCCTTGGGAGAAGCTGCTGACAGAAGCTGCTTGTCTTTCAGGAAAATGTGGAGGGCGTGAGGTGTGACCAGTGCCGTCTGGGGACATTTTCTTTGGACGCCACCAACCCCAAGGGCTGCACCAAGTGTTTTTGCTTCGGTGCGACCGATCGCTGCCGCAGCGCCGAGAAGCACCGAGCTGAGGTGAGAGGGGCTGGGGGACACCAGAGCCTGCAGGTCAGGTGTGTTCCCATCCACCTGGCTCCTTGCTGCTCTCAGGTCTCTGTCCTGTCTTAAGCCTACCGAAGATACACTGTGAGAAGGGTTATCTTTGACTCCCTGTGCCCATCTCCGCTTTCAGCCCCTTTTCCTGGTCTCTGGGGGTCTCATGTGCTGGGCGGGGGTGATGATCAGCCTTCCAATGGCTTCATCAGGATGCATGTGAGGTGTGAGCCTGTTCTTCCCCTTTCTGCTGCTCTGGGACCTGTTCTTCTGGAGCATCAACACCCAGATACTTTCTGTAACTCCAGTAGAAGACCCACAGTTGCTCTTCCCCCTCAGTTTGTCGACATGAACGGGTGGCTCTTGCTGAGCAGTGATCGCCATGAGGTGCCAACAGCTCTGAGCCCACGGGAGCAGCTCATCACTGCTGACCTCAAAAACCTCCCAGATGCCTACCAGGAGCTCTACTGGGTTGCACCCAGTTCCTACCTTGGGGACCAGGTAAGAGCACAGTGACATCTGGACCACCCAGACCCCACCAACATGTGTGCCAGCAGCCTGACATGCAGGCACTGCCACACTCCAATTGAGCAAACATCTATGTCTTGTCTCAGTGGTGTGAACTTGCAGCAACTTTTGGGGTTTGTCTGTCCCTCAGGTTTCCTCCTATGGAGGGCACCTTCGCTACGAGCTGCACTCCAACCCTCGGAGGGGTGACGTGTTCATTCCCATGGAGTCACGCCCAGATGTCATCTTGAAGGTGCAGCCCAAGAAATTCCCCTGTGCCCCCTGCTAATGCAGGAGCAGGATGAGGTGGTAACTGATGTCTTCCTTGCTTTTCCCAGGGAAATCAGATGAGCATCATGTTTCTGGAAAGTGCCTACCCGTCCCCAGGGGAGGCACATGAAGGCAGGCTGCAGCTGGTGGAGGTGAGTTCACACACACAAGTGAAGTGCTCAGATGCTGCTGGGAAGAACAAGACTTCATGCAGAGAGAGCGGAAATTGCTTTGAGCTCAGCATTTTAGGGCTGTTTCACCTGTACAAAGGACATTCCAGCAACAGGTAGTTAGAGGCTGGGCTGGATATTCAGGTGCCTTTGCTTCCTGCCAGTAATGTCAGGTTTTTCTCCCACCAGGGTAACTTCAGGCACACAGAAACACACAACCCTGTGTCCAGAGAGGAGCTCATGATGGTGCTGGCAAACCTGGAGCAGCTGCAGATCCGGGCACTCTTCTCCCAGCTCTCTTCCTCCGTGTCCCTGCGCCGTGTGGTGCTGGAGATGGCAACAGACACAGCCACAGGTGTCCGTGCCAGCAATGTGGAGCTGTGCTTCTGCCCAGCCAACTACCAGGGAGACTCCTGCCAGGTGAGGGACAAGTGGATGTGCTGTTCCAGTCACAGGGGAGTCAGACAGTGACATTTTGGGTCTCGTGCTTGGTGTGGATGACAGCTGTGCAAAGCAGTGGTGCCAAGGTACAAGCAGCCTCCAAACTGACTGCTGACAGCTTCAGTTGAAATGACAGCTCAGGGTGTTCCAAAGGAAGGAACATTTCCCCACTACAGCTCCATGCACTTGGGAAAAATGCAGTAGTTTTCTTCTTGGAAGGGGCATAATGGGGAAATCATTCCGGTGTTGCAGTACTTTGGAATAGGTTCTTCTGTCTGGCCAGTTTTCTCCTGGTGACAAGGAGCAGGAAGGAACTGCACTGAAAAATCTCCATCATAGCTTTTAATCTCTTCTCCATGAGCACAACCCTATGGGAATTCTGTCATGGAAACTAATTCATTTTCTTTGCTTTTCCCAAAAGTATCAGGCTGTTTTTCAAATCGCTGCCTTTTTCTGTCCCCTCAGGAATGTGCTCCAGGTTACTACAGGGACACCAAGGGGCTCTTCCTGGGAAAATGCATCCCCTGCCATTGCAATGGCCACTCAGATCAGTGCCTCCCAGGCTCTGGGATATGCCTTGTAAGTAAACAGTGGAGCAGCGTGGTATTTTGGAGTTATGAGGTCTGCAGCTTGTGATTCCAAAGCTCTTCACATGTTAACTGGGCCAGCAGGACCATGCCTGAGTCAGAGCATTGGCTGCACTGTTTCAGTGGTGACCCTGCTCAGGGTCAGCTTAGGGTGCAAGGTTCTGGGATAGAGGAAGGACTGGGGCATCCTGATGAGGAGGTTTTAGAGCAGCCATCATTTCTTGTTGTGAGTGCTGATCCCACAGCTTGCCTTTTCCTTGCAGAGCTGCCAGCACAACACAGAAGGAGACCACTGTGAGCGATGCAAGGATGGCTATGTGGGCAATCCCTCTGCCCAGGAACCCCTGCAGTGTGTTGGGTGTCCATGCCCTCTTTCAGTTGCCTCCAACAAGTAAGAACCCCAGGATGGGATTACCTCTTGGGCCTCACTGTTTAACCACTGGGAACCACTCTGTGCCCCACCAGGGCAGGTGTCCTGATGCCAGCCTGGTGCCCAAACCATGCCCACAGCCTCTTGCCCAAGGCCCCAACAGCCCACAATGAGTGATCAGCTCCCCTGGCACCACATCAGGGGTAACTGCACCTCCCTGTGTCACCCTTCTCGTTTCAGTTTTGCTGTTGGTTGTGTCCACAAGGGTTCCAACATGCAGTGCCTCTGCAAGCCGGGCTACGCTGGACCCAACTGTGAGCGGTAAGGGGAGTGGCACCCATGGATGGGGGTCTCAGACACCACAGTAACCCTGTGCAGCCACTGCTGGGGCAGAGGAGAAGTTGTCCCCTTAAGGGCTGTAGCAGAAATAGTTGGCTCTGCCCCGTGTGCTTTGTTCTGGCAGCATTTCCTTCAGTCCTTTCCAGCCTGCAAATGCCCAGCTCCTGAAATTCTGTTACTGTGGGTGCATAACTTATCTGTGCTTTGCCTTGACTTGCAGCCTGTGATACAGGCACCTTTCTGAGGTATCACGAGGCAAAACACAAGGTGCTTTGAGATCCCTGAGGGTTGCAGCAGCTACAGGTGTTGGATGCTCACTCTGTTCCAGTTGTGCAACTCCAGCGCACGGAGCAGCCACGAGCTGCAGGATCCTCACCCTGTCGCAACTCGCTGTATTTCTCCAGGTGTGCCCCAGGATACTACGGCAATCCCCTGGTGATTGGCAGCTCGTGCCAGCCCTGTGACTGCAGTGGGAACACGGATCCCAACATGCTGTTCAGCAGCTGTGACTCACTGACAGGAGCCTGCTCGGGCTGCATGCTCCACACGGCCGGCGCGCACTGCGAGCTCTGCGCACCTGGCTACTATGGAGACGCCGTGGTGGCCAAGAACTGCACACGTGAGTGGGGCAAGGGGAGGGTGGACAGACAGACTGTGGACGTGTTTAGCCCCTTAGCCAGGCTGTGTGGCCTCAGTGAGTTGACTGTGCACATTGCAGCATCCTGTAAAGTTGATAATGAGGAAGTTGATGTGGTGGTGTTGGGTTATAGGTTGGACTCGATGATCTCAGAGGTCTTTTCCAACATAATTGATGCTGTGAAAAAAAACCTCTGCCCTTCAGCATCACAACTTCCTACTCCCAGTCTGCCCACAAGTGCAAGCTGTCAAACTGCACCCGGGCTGGAAGAGTCTTGCCACAAGCAGCAGCTACAGCAGCAGTGCTGGTGCTGCCTCAGGAGCAGGGGCTTGCACAGCCCATTCCCAGCACTACTTCTCTCCCTCTGAGGAGCAGTAGCTCAACTGCAGCTTGCAAAAGGGAGTAAGTTGTGAGGAGCAAATGCAAGAGGAAAGAGCCTCTGTCTTTGCTTTGGCTGATAGATAAGGAAGAAATAGGATTCCCTGTTGGCAATAAGTGTTGTGAGTGGCTGCCAGGCTCTTCGGTGTAATACTGGATGTATTTTTCCCTGGCAGAGTGCAACTGTTCACCGTGTGGGACTGAGTCCTGCCATCCACGGACTGGCCAGTGCTTCTGCAAGACTGGAGTGACAGGCCAGTACTGTGACCGCTGCGAGGTGAGGGTCACCTGTGCAATGAGGGTGGAGGCAGCATTCCAGTTATGTGGCATCATTTGGGAAACTGTGGGAAACCTCATTTTCCTGAATGCATCCAGCTTGGGCAAGGACAGGTTCACAGGGCAGTGACTTGATGTGTCTGGGCTCTCACTGCAGCTCCACCTCTTTACCATGTTGCTCTGAGTTCTGTGGTGCTCAAAACACTCCTAGAAAGGGAGGCTGGGGTCCCACGTCTCTGCCCCTCTTGCTGAATAGGGCAACCCTGTCCTGCTTTTCCCTAGGAGGGATACTACGGCTTCGAGGGCTGCTCGGGCTGCCGGAGGTGTGACTGCGACGTGGGCGCCGTGGGGAGTGCGTGCCACGAGCAGAGTGGACAGTGCAGCTGCCTGCCCGGTGTCAGCGGCTCGCGCTGCCACCAGTGCGCCCCGGGCTACTGGGGCTTCGGCCAGGGCGGCTGCCAGAGTGAGTGTGGGGTCCCACCAAGGGGTAGGGGGACAGGGCTGTGGTGCTGGTCCAGTTGTTGAAGGTGGAGAACAGCTGTCTGAGTGTGAGGGGTTGTGCACAGCGCTGGGTTGCACGGGAAACCCCCGGCTGTGGCGTGTGGATGAGCTCAGCTGGACTAACACCACTCCTTCCCCTCTGTTTGGAGGGGTAAAAGCACAAACTGATTCCCTGTTGCTCGGCCCTGCAGAGTGCAAGTGCAGAGGGGGCTCCTGTGACCCACGCACCGGGGAGTGCACGTGCCCCAATGGGCTCACGGGGAAGCAGTGTGACGTCTGTGTGCGCGAGCATGAGATCTTGGTGGCCAACGGCCCTGACAGCATGAAGTGTGAAGGTCTGTGTCCCTCAGTCCTGGGGAAAGAGGTGAGGGGAGCCCTGGAGAGGGCCTGTGCTGACTGCTGTGCTCCCCTGCAGTGTGTGACAGCTGTGTCCTGCTCCTGCTGGAGGACCTGCAGAGCATTGAAAGTTCCTTCCCGTCCATCCGCGGCCAGCTGGTCACCCTCAACGTCAGCTCCATCGCCTGGGCTCGCCTGCATGGCCTCAACAGCACCATAATGACCATTGCTGTACGTGGAAGGGTTAACATCACTTTGTGCCCGTGTTTCCTGGCCTGTTGGCCTGATTCAGTCTCTTTTTCTCCCCCCAGAACCAGCTCCGTGAGTACCACAGAGCCATGAGCAGGGTCAGGCAAAGGGCTGACGAGCTGGAGGATGAGAACATGGATCTCACACAGGACCTGAATGCGCTGCAGCACAAAGTAGGGTATTTCTCCATCTTTCTTTGCCAGAGCACAAGTCCCCCTTTTACCAAAATGAGGGCTTTGAAGGCTGTCAGGAGCCTAGCTCAGGCAGGTTGGATCTCCTGCTCAACCAGTACTAAGTTGCAGTTTTAGATGCTCAAGCTGGATTACCTGCTTTCCTCCCTTGGAGAGCTGTTAAACATCTCATGATATTGATAGCTTTTCTGGATTTACTGTTTGCTTTTGAGATGGCTCCAACTTTAAGCAGAAAAAATAAATTCAGTCAAATATCATTTTTAGAAGGAGTGTACAAGTAAGGAACATAAAACATCTGGGTCCATCATGGATGCAGTCTATATCCAGTCTAAAAAGCAGCAGTTGTGTCTTCAGAGAACTTACAAACTGAGCAAGATTTGATCTCACTTGATTGGATTTGTAAACTGCCTGCTCCTAATCTGAGTGAGAGGGAAAAATCTCTACTTGATGACACACTTCCCCAGACAGCTGCAAGGACAAACTGCCCCTGTGTATACCGAACAGCCAGACTGCAGCCCTCTGTCTCTTCTCATGCCCTGATCAGGACACAGGTGTGCCTGGCTCCAGGATTTGGGTTTTATCCTCTGTTAAGGGCACAGAGCAGTGCTGTTCTCTGTGATGTTGGGCTTGTTTCAGCACCCAGAGCCTGTTGCATTGGAGCTGCATTTATTGCTTGTGCTTCTCTGAAGGTGCTATATAAAATCATCCTTAAATGCTTTGTAGGAAGAGCAGCACAGGGCAGGCTGGACCTCAAAAGCTACACATTCCCAAACCTTGTGTGCCTTTTGGGAGCAACAGTCCCACTGACAAATCACATAAAGTGTCATCTCAGACTTGAGTGTTTTTGTTGCAGATGACCATGACTCAGAGAGAAGCAACCCGTGTTGAGCAGCACACGAGGGACACCTACCAGAGAGGGGAACAGCTCCTGCTGCACATCCAAAGCATCCAGAGGGGCATTGCAGGTATGTAAAGAAGGGTCTTTATTTCAGGATTTTTGGTCTGTGATACGCCATTCTCTTGGTTTCAACTACTGCCAAGTACTGCATTGCCTAGAAAAAGCCATAGAGAGAACAAGGGAAAATACAAACTAAATAGAGATTCCTGCAGAATCTCAGCTTGTACTCTGACCACGCTTATTGTGAGTCTTGGCTGCTTGGCTAAACACAAATCTGGGAAAAACACACTAAATTTGCACAAATCTTATTAAAATGTGTAAAATACGGCCAATCTGCAATGCAGCCTCTGGAGAGAGTGAGCAAAACAGAGTGCCTGGATCTGGGAGAGGAGGTGAAGCGACAGAAAGACACTTGGGATATAACACATGTTACTGGTAGTGGCCAAATAGGCAGAAACATGAGGCAGTGCCTCTGGGTGATCTCAAGGAATTTGTTGTCTGAGTGCTGCCTGAAAGCTGTGTGTGGTTTGGGAGGTGAAAAACCTCAGGGGGTTGTGGAGGCCCTGCTTTGGTCAGTGCTGACAGGGGCTGTGGGTTTTCTCTGCAGAGCTGCTGCGGCAGATGGACAGGTTTGGGGCAGCCAACGCCAGCACCACGTCCGGCGAAGAGTTCCGGCAGAAGGTGGCCGAGGTGGAAAGGATGCTGAGGGAGATGAGGGAGAGGAGCCTGGGAGCCCAGGAGGAGCTGGCGAGGCGTGAGCACGAGGAGGCTCGGAAGTGTGAGTCCAGCTCGGTGGCACAGGACAGGGCTGCCCAGATCCTGCTGGGTCTGGCTGCTCCTGGCTTGGAGCCCACGCAGACACTGCACATCATGGGCACGTTCACAAAGTGCTGCAAGAGCCAGGCACCCCCAACAAGTTTTAGAGGAGTTTCAGAGTCCTCTGACACTCCAGTGGGATCATTTGTGGTTCTTTTAAGGCAAATTTCAGAGAAGAGCTAACTGGGTAGTTCTGTTTGATGACCCAAAATGACAACACTTAGAATCAGGAATCACCATTGTTACGTGATGTATTCAGATGTGAACATGAATAAATCACACCACATTTCTTCCTATTTGCTGTCCCCAGAGAGGGCTTCAGAGTCACAACCAGCAGCCTGCACCTACAGCAGCTCTGCTGTCCTGAGGGCATCCTTGCAGGAGTGAGAGCAGTGAGCCCAACCAGGCACACTGGCACTGCAGGAAGAGAGCATTTCTGATTACCAGGCCCTGGCAAAATATAACTCAGCAGCTGAAAGCTGGAATTATAAACCGGCTCTTGTTGGAAATAAGTAATTTTTCACAGCAGAAGTAATCAAGGCCTCAGGGGGGTTTCTCCATCATCTGGAGCCTTTCAGGCATGGCTGTGTGTCTCTCTGAAAGAGATCCCATCCCTCTCACCAGCACTGCGGGTTTGGAGACAATGTTGGACAGACCCTGTGCTATTTAGGCTGAAAAGGAGGGAGGGATGGACAAGGTCACTATTGGCCCAAGTGAGACCAGAACCAGGCTTTAAGGCAGTTAAGCACAGAAAGAGCCTGTTTAGCACAGGAAGAGGAGTCAGCAACAGTTTTCATGCCTCCCTCCCTCCCCAGTGCTGCATCGGGTGAAGAGCGAGCTGCACGCCCGCTGGCAGTCCAACCAGGACCTGGTGAGCAGCATCCAGGAGCAGCTGGATCAGCACAGCTCCCAGCTCATGGATCTGCGTGATGCCCTCAACGAGGCTGTCAACAAAACCAGGCAGACAGAGGACTTGAACAGCCTCAACCGAAACAACCTGGAGGAGAGTCAGGTAGACTTTTCACCAGTGGCCATGCAGTGACAGGGGGTGTTCCAGCCCTGCTGGTCCCTAACCTTAGGTCTTTGTGTCCAGCAAAAGAGCCAGGAGCTCCAAAAGCAGCACACGCTGGTGCAGGAGACCCTGCAGATGGCCAAGGACGCCCTTGCCCAGGTCTCTGACTTCCTGCAGAAGATGGAGCGTGCAAAGGAGGTGAGTGGCAGAGGCACTCTGGCACAGGCTGAGGGTGAGGGGTGGCATTTCTCAGCAGTGACAGTGTCCTTGCAGGCCTACGAGAAGCTGGCGGCGCTGCTGGATGGGGCCAAGCTGCCCCTGACCGAGCGGGTCAAGAAGTTCTCCCCGGCCAGCAGCAAGATCCCCATCGTGGAGCAGGCAGAGGAGCATGCCCGGCTCCTGGATGAGCTGGCAAGGAACCTGTCTGGGTGAGGCACCAGTCCTGACCCTCACTAGTCGTGCTGGGAATGGGAAACTGCAGCCCCACCATGGCAGGGAACAGCAGGGTGTCACTTCCAAAGTTTTATGCTGGAGTGCACATTGTGTTGAGGAGCCCAAAGGGGTTTGGCTGTGGGGTATGGGGGTAAGAGTCTGAGTGTTCTCCATGGACTTGATGGCTTCATCTTCCAACACAGCATTATCCAGGACACAAACCAGGATGGCTTTATCCAGCGGGCGGTTGATGCTTCCAATGCCTATGCCAGCATCATTGAAGCTGTGAGGAAAGCAGAGCAGGCAGCCCACGATGCTGATGAGGCAGCCAGCGAGGCCCTGATGGTATGTGCTGTGGGGAGCCCTGTGAAGATGAGCAAAAACCAAACTCCCTTCCCTCTGACACGTGGGCACTGTGCTCTGTGCCAGAGCAGAGTCTGCCATGGCTGGGGCCAGACTGTGTTTGGCTCTCCCTGTTACACCCCGCTGCAGTTGCCTGAAAGAGCATTTTTGTGTGTAGTCAGAGCCTTGAATTCCTCTCAGAGCCCCATGTTTATTTCACAGAATGTCATATCAGAAAACCTCGGGGCTGTCTCTAGAACACTGAAGAGGAACAGCAGCAGCCTGGAGGAGTCTGCGAGGAGACAGCAGAGCAAACTCAACGGGGGTGAGAGAGGCTCCTCGCAGGGTGTGACATCCCTCTGGCCAGACTGAGCTCCAACAAACAGCATGTGCATGTCTTTAATTGCAGCTATTAAAGGCAGTCTGCAGACAGCAAAGGACAAGCTGGCTGACCTCCGTGCGAGGAAGGAGCGGCTCCTGACCCAGCTCCAGTCTGTGCAGGACATGCTGGGCAGGGAGCAAGGTTTGTTCTGGGGTAGCTGGACTGATTCTCTCTGCTCCCTTCTTCGTGCACCAACTGTGACCCAAGGGTGCTTCCTTCCTGCTCCTGGCCATCTCAGAGATTTCTTTCTTTGCAGAGGACACGAAGGACACAATCCAGAATGCCAAAGCAGCTGCTGCCGAGGCCAATGAAACAGCTGCCAGAGTGGAGGATACCCTGAGCAGCATGAAGAAGAACCTGGATGAGTGGAAAGACCAGTATGGAGGCCTCAGGAGTGAAGACCTGAACCAGGCAGTCCAGGATGCCAGGAAATCTGGTGAGTGCTGAACCTGGTGGGCTGCCAGGGTTAAGTCTGGCCTGACCAGTGCATGCACAAATATCCTGTGTGTTTTTGCAAGCTCTGCTTTGCAGTTCCAGGTCAAGAGCAGAGGGAGGTAGCAGCCAATACTGGATGCTTTAAGTTCTGGCCCTTATCTTCTTTTTTTCCCCTCTCCCTGCAATGCCTATATCACCTATAGCTTTACTGCAGGAGCTTGCATGTCTCAAACTGCCTGTGCTTCACATTTCCCTTCCTCACTAACCTCCAAAACTGCTGGCTCCTCTTCAACCCCAGTGTCCAGCCTGGAGAGCACTATCCCCCTGCTGCTGGAGAAGCTGAGCAGCCTGGAGAACAGGAGGAACAAAAACGCCACTGTGTCGGAGAACATCGTACGGATCCGGCAGCTCATCACGCAGGCGAGGAACGCCGCCAGCAAGGTGGGCTCAGGGGAGGGTGAGGGCTGGGCATGGTGTGCTGGGGTGGAGGAGGGCTTACCTGAGGGTGCCATGCAAAGGGGAGGGTGTCTGGGGCCACCAGGCAGAGTCCCTTTCTCATGGGGTTTGGTGGAACTGGCGGTGACCAGACGGGTGGCAGCAGCAGGTTCGGTGCCACAGGGCTGGATTTCTCTCCCTACAGGTGAAAGTGCCCATGAAGTTCAATGGCAGCTCAGGGGTGCAGGTCAGGATGCCCAGCAATCTGCAGGATTTGGCAGCCTACACATCCCTCAAATTCTACATCCAAAACCCTGAGCCCAGGAGCCGGCAGGACGAGGCAGAGGAGGGGCGGTTCGTGTTGTACCTGGGCAGCCAGGAGGTGAGATGGGGCCAGAGGGTGGAGAGAGCCCTCGTTGCATCAATGAGGAATCATTCCTGGAAGTCAGTCCCTCACCTCCTCCCTGACTATCTTTGTGGGGAACACAAACAGCCTCTGGATGCAGCCTTCAGCCTGGGTGGGGAGTGGGATAAGGGGTGTTTTTCCAGTGCAGCCCTGAGAGCATCAGGGAGAGCTCCTGCCTGTCCCAGATGCCAACATGTGGCCTTGTCTCTCCCTGAGTTCAGGCCACTGGAGACTACCTGGGCATCGTGCTCAAGGACCGCAGAGTGCATTGGATCTACAAACTGGGAGACGAGGAACCAACCTCCCTGAGCGTCGACGAGGACATTGGAGAGCAGTTTGTCACCATCAGCATCAACAGGTAGGGCCTTTGCTCAGGGAGGGCAGGGTTTGCTCCTCTTTGGGGGTCTCCCCTGGTGCTGACCATCCCTCCCCGCTGCAGGATCCTGCAGTATGGGCACATGTCAGTGATCGTGGAGAGGCAGAGGGTGCACGAGATCAAGGGAGACAGCGTGGCCAAGGGAGAGCAGGGGCTGCTCAACCTCGACCCACGCAATGTGGTCTTCTACGTGGGTGGCTACCCCTCCAGCTTCACGGTGAGACAGCAGGGATGGGGAGCGGGTTTTGGGAGGTATCAGCGATGCCTTTGGAGGTTCTTACAGGAGGGAGAACTTGTTTAACTGTTGGGTTTCATTCCCAGCCGCCTCCTGCTTTGCGCTATCCCAACTACCGCGGGTGCCTGGAGCTGGACACGCTCAACGAGGAGGTGGTCAGCCTGTACAACTTCCAGCACACCTTCGAGCTGGACACTGCTGCTGAGAAACCCTGCGCCAGGTGGGCACAGTCCTCGGGCCAGGAGCAGCCCTGCTGCAGGGCTGATGTCCTCAGCTGCTCCAGGGCATGGCAAACAGCTTGGGATTGATGACTGTTGTGTGTCTCAGGTCCAAATCCACGGGAGACCCCTGGCTGACTGATGGCTCCTACTTTGACGGCACTGGCTATGCGGAGATCAAGTTTGAGAGCCAGTTTGGCACAACCAAGCGCTTCGAGCAGGAGATCCGCGTGGTCTCCTACAACGGCATCATCTTCTTCCTGGAGAACGAGGCAGGTGCTTGCTCCCCTGGGGAGCCTTCATCCCTCCGTGGGTCAGCTGGAGCTATTCCAGGCCTGCTTGCAGCCATGCCAGTTCAGGACACTGGGAAGAGGAGGGCTCTGGAGCCAAACCTCACAGCAGTCGTTTGGCTGGTGCTGGAGGGGCTCTCCCAGACCCTCCAAGCTGGGCCAGGGCTCACTGGGACAGGCAGTGCTGCAAGGAGGATTTCCAGCTCCCAGTGTTGTCCCTGGGCCTCAGCAAATAACTGTGACCAGGGCACTGGAAGTGGGACCTGCTCCCACCAGTGCTAAAGGGCAGGTGGGCTCAATGCCATGGCTGCATCCTGGACACCTGCTGAGTGTCCATCCTGCCTCCCCCAGGGTCAGTTCCTGTGTCTGGCCATCCGGGATGGGAAGCTGGCGCTTTACTATGACTTCAGCTCTGGCCTGGAGATGGCAAAACCAAGCAACTCCTCCTCCCTCACCATCAGCAGTGCCACAAACAAAGCGGTAAGAGGGAACAGGGCTCACTTGGAGAGAGGGCTCCTCATCTGGGGTGGGGAGACACACAGACCCTTGTTTTTGAGGGGGCAAGAGCTGTGAGAAGTTCTGTGACTTGAGCCATTAACTAGACACCTTGTCCTGCTCTTTGGGATGGACCTAACTGCCCCAGACTGACAGATCATTTCTCTCCTCTGTTTCCAGATCCAGATTTTCCTCCTCAAAATGAATAACAAGAAGCGCATCCTGGTGCGGGTGGAGCGCCTCACCATCTTTGTGGTGGAGCAGGAGAACTCCTTGGAAAACGCTGTCTCCTACTATTTGGGGGGTGTGCCCCCAGCTGTGCTGCCCCCCAGGTGGGTCCAGCCTGCAGTGGGGTGGGACAGTCAGCACGTTCCCCTCCAGAGTCCCTGGTGGTGGCCCTGGCCCTTTCTCAGGCACACCCAGGGCTGTTGGAGCCCTGCTGAAACTCTGGGGGAAGATTCCCTCTCTCTCTCCATCATCCTGAGCTTTTAAGGATGATAACTTTTCCATCTCTGATGAGGGGTGGGGTGGTGGTGGGTGTCACCAAGTTGTCCTTTGCCCTGCTGGGTACTTTGGAGCAGCCTTGGCACTGGAGGTGACCATCACGGTTCTTCCCCAGGCACTGCCTGAAGAGCTGCAGGGCCAAATTCTCCCCAGGGCAGTGTCTTGCCTAGGGCTGTCCTTGTTAACACTGCTTGCTTCTCCTGCAGCTTGAAAGCTCTCTTCCCCACGGGTGGACCAATCCGGGGCTGCATGAAGGGCTTGAAGGCGCTTGGCAAATACGTCGACCTGAAGCGCATGAACACCGTGGGCGTCAGCTATGGGTGCACCTCGGACCTCCTGGTGAGCACAGAGCCCTGGCAACCTGGCCAGCACGCTGGGGGAAGGGTCTGTCAGGGAAAGAGAGCGCAGAATCCCCAGGAAAAGCCCCCTATCCCCTCATTCACACAGAAACAAGCATAAACCCTCAAGCCTGCGGTGTGGAGGGGTCATGGTGAAGTGCTTGCCCCACATGGTTGGCCATGGCACCAGCCAGACCCAGCGAGGAGCAGAGCTCCTCAGTCACCTCCCAGCACCCAGCAATGCCAGGGCCAGGCTCTCACATGGCCACCATGCTGTCCTTCACAGATTGCCCGCTCAGTCAGCCTCCATGGCCATGGCTACCTCACCCTGGCTCTGACGGATGTGCCAGGGCTGCGGGAGTTCTACAGTGGCTTCAGCTTCCAGACAAGCCAGCGTGAGGGGCTGCTCTACCACCACTCCACCCAGGTGGGCACTCATGGGACCCCTGGGTATCCCAGCAGTGGGGCTGCTGGGGAGGGTGCTGCTTCTCCTTGGGAAAGAAGGGATTTGGTGGGGCCAGGGTGTGAATCTGCAGTGAGATCTGCACCCTGAGCTCCTGGAGGGCAATGGGGAGGTGGGCTCTTCCTTGGTGTTCGGCTGCTGAGCTGCTGGGTGATGCTTTCTGCAGGAGGGGACGTGCCAGGTGTCCCTCCAGAGAGGCCAGCTGGCCTTGAACCTGCTGGGAAGTGAAGTCACCACTGACAGTGCCTATGCGGATGGCAGGGCTCACTACGTGGCTTTCTACAGCGATGCCCGTGGGTGAGTGTCCTGCTGCTGTGCTGCTGGGGGGCAAACAGCCACGGGGACCTGCTGACCCCCACTGCCACCCCCAGGGTCCGGCTGTACGTGGACGATGAGCTCCAGGACACCACGACAAGCCCCAGGCCCAGCAGGCGGCAGCGGCGGCAGGATGGACGTCGTCTCTTCCAGCTGGGTGGCTCAGCAGATCCAGGTGCTCTCAGCAACCTCACCGGCTGCATCGGGAATGTCTTCGTCAAGCGGTGAGCACATCCGTGCCACTTCAGACAGCAGGGCTCAGCCCCATCCCACCTCCCAGCTGGGGTGGTGACGGGGACCGCTTCTCCCCGTGTGTAGGTTGTCAGAGCCACAGATGGTGGTGGACCTGCAGCAGAATGTGGAGGGCATCAATGTCACCATGAGCTGTCCCTTGGGCGAGCAGCCGCAGCAGCTGAGAGTCACTCCGAAGAAGGACAGGCGGAAACCCAAGGTACCACCTGCTGCCAGAACACCCCACACCCCCTCCTCACCCTGCTCAGATGCCGCACTGAGCTTTCCTGTTGGCAGGGAGGGGTGCTCCCCTCACTCCATTCCTCTGTGCATGTTGTGTAGGTGCCAGGTAAGCCTGCGCCCAAGGGACGCCGCCACGACCAGGATGGGCTGTGCCAGCTGCAGCCCCAGCCCCATGCAGCCAGGGGCACCTTCCGCTTCGGGGGAGCCCCGAGCAGCCGCTGGGAGTTTGATGAGATCCCAGCCTCCTTTGGGTGGAGGTGAGCCTTGCCCAATGCCCACCCCACGCAAGCTTGGCCCTGGGATCGTGGCTTGGAATTGCGTGTGCCTTGCAGCTCTGCAAGAGCCAGGTGTTCCCATCACCCTCTGTCCTTGCAGGTCCCATTTCTCCTTGGAGGTGAAGCTGAATTCCTCCAGTGGGCTTCTCTTCTACGTGGCGGGTGAGCAGGGTTCCTCCATGGCTCTCTTTGTGTCCAACGGGCGCTTTGTGTTCCTGGTGGACATCGGCCGGCGCCGGCTGCGCATCCGCAGCAAGGACAAGTACCGCGACCGGCGGTGGCACACGGTGAGCAGGGCTCAGGGCTCAGCAGGACGTCCCCAAACCACATTGGTGCACCTGCAGGTGTTGGTTCAGTGCAGCCCTTCTCTGGGCATCGATTCCTGGTAGCACACAGGACACCTGCAGTCCCAGGGGAGCAAAGGGGACAGTGAGAACACAGCCAGGGCTGGCTGAATCTCTGAGCTGAGGCCTCCTGTCCCTGGGCACAGCCCTGGGGCTCCTCCTGACCTGGGAAGTCCCTAGTCTTGGCACTGACCTTTGCCCCTTGCAGGTGTTCTTCAGCAGAGACCAGAGCCGGGCCCAGCTGGTCATCGATGGGCTGCGAGCACAGGATGCTGCAGTAGCCACCCCAGGGCTCTTTGTGGCCCAGACCCCCTTGTATGTTGGGGGAGTCCCAGCTGGAAAAGCCAAGGCTCACATACCGGTAAGAGCTTGGCAGTCCTGTGGCATCACCCTCTGTTTGTTCCCAGTCTCATGGCATCACCTTGTGCCTCCCAGCTTTTGTCCCATCTGTGCTCAGTCCCATGGCCTCTCTCCACAGGCTGCATCAGCCTCCAGCTTCGATGGCTGCCTGAGGAACCCACAGCTGGACGGGAGGCCCCTGGGTCCCCCCTCACGCACCTTTGGGGTGACACCATGCTATGAGGGCACACTGGAGAGTGGGGTCTTCTTCGCTGCAGATGGCGGGTCCATCACCTTAGGTACCCCACAGCAGTCTGGGACTGGGAGAAACACAGTCCATGGGAATCCCCGTGTTCCTCTCCTCACCAGTGGCATTTCACTTCCAGCTGAGGCAGTGATGACTGAGCAGGACTTGGAGGTGACACTGGAGGTCCGTCCCCGCAGTGCCTCTGGCCTCATCTTCCACGTCAGCACGAGGAGAAGCCACCATCTCCTGCTCTACATGGAGGAGACCAAGGTACTTGGGAGGGTGGCTTCCCCACAGCTTTTCAGAAGCAGCAGGTGTCTCCTGCCTGTCCCTCTCAGCTCTCCAGGCTCTGATGGGTTTGTCTCACCCCAGGTCACTGTGAGAGTGAATGCTGGGGCTGACGAGTTCTCCACATCGGTGACGTGCCCAACTCTCTGTGATGGGCAGTGGCATACCATTGCAGGTGAGGTGACAGCTGCCTTGGTTCTGTGACTTTGCTCCAGCCCTGCTCAGCTCACATCTCCTAGGGGAGCTCCGGGCAAGCCCATGCTGGGGATTTAAACCTTTACCCCTTCTGTATGCACCTAATTTGGGAGTGTGTAGCTGCCATGAGGTTGATTTCCTAATTAACAAGAGTTCTTGCCTTACCTTGGCACTGTCAGACCTGGTGGACAGGAGAGACAGGTTATTTTCCCACATCATGAAGCAGCTGGCAAGGCCAAGGATGTGCCACAGGACTTGATCCACCAGACTGTTGTGTCCAGCTTAAAGTGAAAGCCCAATTTGCTTTGTGTCAAGTGTGTTCAAAGTGCTCAAAGCCCACAGCGGGGAGCTGGGATTGTAGGATTCAGACCTGTACAGGAAACTCAGCCTTTAAAGTAACTGCCATTGAGCAGGTGCTGGTTTGCATCAAGCCCTCTTTGGGGCTGGGGGCACAGCTGCAGCCCCATCTCAGCACAGCTCTCAGAGCTCTATTTTAAACCCTCATTTTGTTCAACCAGTGCTGGGTGAGGTTTTGGGGGAGATTATCCAGACTCAATTCCCAAGAGCCAGGCCCGGCCCTTTGACTCTCCCAGGTTTTGCTGTGCTGCAGCACTGGTCTAGGCTTGCTCCATGGGTAAGGAAGAAGCACTCACTGTTGTTTTCTTTTGAAGTTACCAAATGGAAAAACATAATCCAGGTGGATGTGGACACGGAAGGCAACCACACAGTGGGACCCAGCCAGCCTCCTGCACCCAGCACAAGGGCAGCTTTCTCCTTAGGAGGGCTGCCAGGTGAGTTGGCAACGATGTGTTCCAGGATGAAATACAAGGACATCTCCCCAAGGAGAAGGGAGATGCTGTTCCTGGTGCCAGGAAGAGGTATTTAAGCCTTTGCCAGACTAACGGCTGCTTTTCCTTGTTTCTTCTGCAGAGACAGACAAGGCCAGCACAGGGCTGCTGTTACCTCCCCATCCTCACTACGTTGGTTGTGTCAGGAACCTGCTGATTAACCAGAGGCATGTGGACCTGCCTCGGGCCGGGGCTGCCCGGGGCTCCGTGGGGCTGAAGGGCTGCCCCGTGCTCTGAGTGCCACATCATGGACAGCCTGAGGGACAGAACGCTGCTCCGGCCCCGGCGTCACCACTCGAGAGCACCGACCGTGCTCGGACACACTTATCTCCAGTGACTGCAGGCACAAGTCTGGGCCAAACCAGAGGGGCCACAAACCCCAGGGGAAGGAGGGCAGGGGAGGACAGTTGGGGAGAAGGGGGCACTTCAGGGATGGATGTTTCACAAATAGAACCAAAAAGCTGGAGCGGGATGTGGCGACAGAGTCCTTCCCTGGTGGTCAAGGATCTGCAGCAGGGCTCGTGCTGCCCCGTGGCTCGTGGTGGGAGTGTGGGCTGGAGCACAGAGCAGCCCTGCAGCACGTCCTCAGTCCTGTTCCCTTCACCCCACACGTACAATGCACATAGATTTAGTTCACCGAACACTTGAGGCTATTAATAAACTGTCAGACTGTCTGCTGATAAAGGCTGCAGGCGGTTTCTGGTTTATAATAAATGCAATTAGGACAAACTGGATTAATTCCGTCGGTTTTGGGGTTTTATAAGCAAGGGCACATTTAACCTCCCCCCAAGGGCAGTCTCAGCTCACCTGCTACTGCTATGCACAGAGCTCTGCAAGGGGGAACTTGGACAAAATTCTGCTCACAGAATTAGCATCTTATCAGAGTAATTTATAAGAATCAAAAAAACAGAATAGGCTGGGAGAACTGAGGGAAAGCAGAAAGGCACAACCGCCACTAGCTCTGCGCTTGCGTTCAGCACTGGTAGTACACTGACAAAAGTCCTGTTGTGGGAAGCAAGAAACTATTGCTTTAAAGGGAAGAAATAGAAAGGTTACCTCCACATCTGGCCAGGTGTGCAAAGTGACGCCTGGCCCTCACCTGCTCTGGCTCCTGCTCAGCCTCCCTCAGCCCTGGTGTAGTGCAGTTTCCACTTGAAAGCAGCTTTTTCTCCCAAGACACCCAGTTCACTCGTGCACTTACACGTCATATATATATTTGTGTGTGTATATATATCTCTGGCCACTTGGGGACAAAATCTTGCTTCTGAAATGGACTTGTAACTTATATCATTGTATTTTGGGTTTTTTTATGAGGGGTAAATATTGTAAAATGGGTTTTTAACATGTCCATCTTAAACAAATGTAATTATGACCTGGTTTTAAGTTGTAGTATTAAAGATGGTCTTTGTAAATCACTGGTACATACTTTGGAGTCAAATAAAGTTTTACATTACTCTCAGTTTACTGGGGAAGAAGAGTAAGCATGGGGCTGAGAGCTGGAAAAGGAATAATCAGCACTGTGGGGATTACTTTACAGATTGGAAGGAACAGTATGGCAGATAAAGAAAATTCCTTTATTTGTAGATTTATATAAGCATAATATGAAGTTAGTAATCCTACTGCAGTTGCTTAAGTTAGTATCTAGGAATATCTGTAAGGAAGAGCAAATAACTTAATCTAAACTCATATCTTCCTCTTCATCTTTCTTGTCCTTAGAATCTCCTTCCTTCTGGTCTGACTTGACACTGTTCTGCATGGCTTTGGCAAAGGCTTCTACATCTAGAAGTTAAACACATGAGTTATTGAGCTTTTCATGCTGGAGCTCATTGTCCACACAAGGTTAAAGCTTTATTACTTAGAAAGCTGTTGCTTTAGTATGAATTAACAGGGAAGAAAATCTTAACACCACCCCTCAGATCTCTCTGATACATTTTATGCACTTAACGGTGCATGGGCATCCTAAGACCAGAATTTCTGCAGTAATGGGACAGATGCTACAATCCCATTAGGGAAAAGGGATACCCCACTTCCCCCAGAGCTACAGGCCCTGACTGTGTTCACTGATTTCAGATGAATCATTAAAAAGTTGCACAAGAAAAGCACTCCTGAACAAGGTGACTGTGACACCTCCAGAGTCTTTCTGCATCTCTAGCAAGAGAACAAGGCCAACACATCTCTGCAGAACCCCGACTTCCCTAAGTGCCTGTTCCACCTCACTCTGTGACTGCTGGGGAACACCTGTACCCTTTTCTTGTAAACATCAGTGCAAGAGTCAGCTTTGGAGAGTTACACAGAAGCTGATCCTTACACCCACACTCAGTGGTTGTGTGCAGTGCCAACACCCCCAACAATCCCCTCCATCCTACTGCCACCAGCTCCAGTACTCACCGCCTTTATTTGCTGCATCTACTGCCTCTGCAGGTAGCCCAAACTGGCTCATGAGTGGCCCCAGCTGTCCTGAAGCTAAGGCAGCACTGAACATGCTCAAAGCCTGTGAATTGGAGTCAACAGCATCAAAATAAAGTTTGTATCAGAGTCCTGCAGCATGAGGTGTGGGCTGGGCACTAACCCCAGGAGGGCAGTCCGTGTCAGGGCACGGCTTGGAAACAGATATGCAATCAAATAATTGCCAGTGAAACATTCCTTGCTTCTGAGTGTTGTCTGCACATTTTGTCTGCTATATTTTAATCTAAAACAGTCATTTAAGCCACTGAAATTTTGCAAATTGTCAAATTCCCATCTATTATTGTAATTTACTAGTTCAGATTGGTCTGTAACACACCAGCTTTTATCATACAGTGTCCTGGAATTAAGGACTGGTGTTTCAAGGGGTGCAGTGCAGTAACTGTGAGCATCTTTTCCCTTCAGTCACCTGAAATTACCTTTAAGGAGCCACTTGTTGAAAGGGAATAATGAATTTGCTACTACTCCTGTCATTTGCCAGAGAGCATTTATAGTAAAGAGAAAGGTAAAGTCCAACTCCAAAAGAAAAAGTAAAAAACATTCCCTTGGGTGACTGCAGGAAGAAAGAACTAGTGCTCAATTAAACCTGTCCCATCTCCTTTCCACTTCTACTGAGCAACTTCCCACTCTGAACAGTGCCAGGAACCTGGAAAAGCAGGGCAAGGTGAATCTAGAGGATGGTGAAGGGGAAAGAAGAAGTGCACTTTCCCCCAGAGCCAGTCATCTACCTGCTGGAACTGAGGAGACGTCAGGGTGTTCTGGATCTCTTCTGCAGTCTGTGGCAGGGATTCCCCTGAGGGAAGGTAAGGCATCAATCGCTCCTGAACTTCAGCGTTGGCCAGGATGGGAGCCATGATCTCGGGAGTCAGAACAGCTGCCAGGTCCACTAAGAGAAAACAAAGGGTTGGCCATTAGACTTCACATAAAACCCCATGTTTCTGTCATGTAAATCAAATCATCTAGTCAGGGTCTGAGTATTAAAACTTGTATTAGCACACTGCCACCATATTTTTTTCCATCTCAGTTCTGCAATGAGGGTAAGTCTCCTGAAGCAGCCAAGAACAGCACTGAAATTAAAAAAAAAAATCCACCAAAAAACAGAACAAAAAATTTAAGAGACCTTTCAAACCAATGTGGAACAGGACAGAACAATAAAACAGCTCCAAAGAACTCCTGGACCCAACAGCTGCCTGGTCAGAACACCATTACCTTGCTGTCCTCCTGCTCCAGATGGCACATTCATAGTAGCTAAAATGTTCTGAAGGTCACTCAGTTGAATGGGCTGGGTTGGGCTCGTGGCTGAGCTGGTTCCATTGCCCGAGCTGGGAACGGGGCTGGGACTGGTCACGGAGGCAGCCGCAGGAACGGACGGGGCAGGCGTTACACGGGTGGAAGAAGTTGTGGAAGATGGAGTCACTGCAGCCGACTGGCTGCGAGAGCTGGGCAAGGTAATTAAGATAATTAATTCCCTGCAAAAACCTCTTGTATTCTGAAAAGCTTCTTTTCAAGCCCTTACAATATGAAAAACTCCTACCTCATTTTAGAGAGGTAGTAAGCAGCCTTGATTCCCACCATATTCCCCATTCAATAAGCCATGATTCCTCCCAGAGAAATGGCAACTTGGTGTTACAAAAGCCCTGCAGACTCAGGGCAGACAAGGCCTCCTACCTTGATGATGAACTGCTGGTTGGAGGTCCCCCACTCCCGAGCAGACTGGCCAGCCCAGGCCCCGTCAGCGCGCCCAGCCCACCTTCCGTAAACATAAAAGAAGAACAGGTTTAGACATTTATTTCTTCAGGTTTTCTGCACCTCTCTTCTCTGGAGAGGCTGCTCTTGCACCTGAAAGGCTTTATTTGCTAAAACAGAGGAGGGGGTGAAAGAGCCCAACCCATCCCTCCCATCCCTGGCTGTAAATTAACAAACTTGTTTTCTGATCTTGCATCCCCATTAGAGAACTGAACATCTCAGAAATGACTCAATTTCTAGGTGAACACAAGGATGAAGTTACTCCAGTTTGTGCCGTACGTATATCATTGTAACACTGCCCTCTCTCATCTGCTATCCCAAAAATCCAACTTCTCTATGAACTTTAAAAGCCAAAGCCCTCAGCAGAAGATCCCAAAGTCACCACCACTCTCTCCCCATTGACCAGGGGTTTGCAGCTTCAAACCTAATGCAGAGATGCAGCAACAGAATCAGCAGAGCTCTTAAACACTTCACAGGCAAAGGAAGGACAGCCCCACGTACCAACTGCTCCCACAGGAGGAGCCAGCAGGAAACCAACAGTCTTATGCCAAAGAAACCAGAACCAGCCTCCTCCGTCACACATCCCAACTACCAAGGACTTATCAGAGGGTCAGGAACCTCAGCTGGGAAAAGGCCTGGCTGCTGGGCCCCCTGGAGTTGTCAGGGACTCGACTGTCCCGCTACAACTCCTTTGAGCCACATCAGCCAAAGGCTGCATTTACCACACACCTCCTATCAGTGGTTCCTTGCACCACACCTGATTATACACACAAAGCACCTGCATTTCTCATCCACCTCTGGGAGCCCCTGGGAACAGAGGACAGAACAGCAGCGCTCAGTGAGCAAACCTATGGCAAACTGCAGCTGAAGACCCTGCAGGTCAGAGTGAGCCCCTGCCAGTCCCTCCTTGTCCATGACCAATCTCGTGGAACCATGTCCCAACACCTCTGTCACACATCCCACACGTTCCCCAGCAGCAGGCACAGCAAGTGAAGCTCATAGCTGTACCAAGCGCTGCTCTGCTCCAGTGACCCAGGAGCAAGAGAGCTCCTTTGGAGCTCTGCAGAGCCCCAAGAGATGCAAACCAGATGTGAAGATGACACTCCCAGGGGAAATGATCCCCAGGGATTCACCACAACCACTGTTTGCAGAGGCAAGCAGATGGTTCTCTTTCTGTTACATGTCAATCTGGTTTACGCCTGGATGTAAAGGCAAGGAAAGAAGAATCGCTTAGGAAAGTGTTGAGAGAAGGAGGACAGTTTCAGTATTATGTGAAGCTTCAAGAGGAAGATCTTTTCCAAACACATCCTAAAAGACCAGAATCTTCCAACACTAACATGAGATTTGCATCTGAACATCCCACCGATACGAGACTTGCAGCTGAAGCTAAAAAGACACCAGCCAGATCCACAAAAACAGACTTCTGAGCTTAAGCACAGACTTCTGTGTTCCTTTGCCTATTTGCACTCAAGGGTCTGACCTCTCAGAAAATGCTCCTGGAGCACAGGTAGCACTGAGAACAGATCACAGCAGGGATTCCAACAACCCTTCAGAAACCAGTGATTCCAGCTCTCCCCAGGAGAGAAAGCCCTGCCCTGAGCCTTGCCCCTCTGACTGGGGAGTGCTGTGGGGTGGGACCACTCTGACCTTCCTCTTGAACTCTTTCTGCTTTGCACACAAATATTCACTGAATCAGAGACCATACAAGCAACTCCACAGCTTGGTAACCAGCACACTCACCAGGAAAAAATCACCAGTTTTCAGCCCCTGCTCCAGTGAATATTTAGGAGGAAGGAGTAGGAAAAAAAAAGCAGAAGATCCAGTGCAGCAAGGAGTAGAACCAAGGTTCCTTGCAGATCAAGCCCTGGGATGAGTGCTGTGTAGAATCTGGTCCCCTTTTTGTCCCTGAGCTCATCTCTGAGGCAGGGCTTTGCCTTCTCACCTGAAAGCAGGGCTATTGAGATCAATAGCACTACTTGAAAATATTGTCAGGTAAGATTTAACCTGGCAGGAGAAAATACCATTTTGGCATAAAGATATTAAAGCATTTTACCAAGTCCTCCTAAGCCCGTTGGTCCGATCAGCTGCATGAGCTGGTTATGGCTCATGTTTCCAAGAAGGCTTTGCAAGCCACCCTCACCTAAAAACAAAAACATTCTGAAACACAACATATTCACATAGTTTTTTTCACAGCACTCCAGCTCAAACAGCAGGAGATTAATTGGCATCACATTCTGTATGGAAAAACAGTTTCAAGTGTTTACTGATTCATGATCTTCATAAAAGATAAATGTAGTTTGGCTTCACAAAGAGGTAAGACTCCAGAGAATCTACTGGAAACAAAGAGATTTCTCCTGGCAGTCTTAACTTTCAGCCTACACCTATTTTAACAGCACAGTTTATTCTGCTAAAAGCACATTTATGCTTCTGGAATTAACATTGTCCCCAGCTCACCCTCCACAGCCATCAGGAATTTCTTCCTAGGGAACTCTAGGGGCTTATTCTAGACATAAATTAAAAAAAAACCAAAACAACCTCTGACATGAAGGAGCAGAGAATGGACTGTACCTCCTAGTGCTGAGAGCTCGTGGCCTCCACTGGCATTCCCACCCAATGCCCCTGGCATGGGGGGATTGTTGAGATACTCATTCACCTTACGGCAGTGCTCCTCATCCTTGTCTGTCTTCGGCTCCTGCAAGAGAATTGCTCTTGGTATGAGTCATCCTGGGAGTATTCTGATTCAAGACCTTTGCCATTGGTTTCTGACAAACCTGCATCCAGAAGAAGAGTCGTTTTGATCCTGCCTTGAACTTCAATACATACACACGGCCTGTGGTGCACTGCGGGACTCTCTTGAATTCACAGTCATCAGGAAAAATAATCAGATCCTGGAAAGTGTGTCAGGAGAAACAAGTGTTCGAGAAAACACATCAATATTCCCTCTCACCTCCCAAAACCCTCTGCCCTCCTCCACAAACTTTCTTCCATCTGCTCCTCAGAGCAGACAGGATGTGGAAGTGCAGTTCTGTCAGTGACATTCTCACCCTAATTTGTCCTGGAGAAGCTCTTTCCGCAGTGCCAGCAGATCAGAACATGACTTAACACCTCAGCACTGAAACACAAGCTCATACTCACATCTTCCACATTGCCCGAAGTCCTGTCCTTCCAGCAAAAGTGAATGAGGGAGTCATCGGTTTGCTGGATGTAAACAAGGCCTTTTCTTTTATCTGGAGTTACAGTGCTGCCTTTCAGGGACA
Source organism: Lichenostomus cassidix (assembly GCF_008360975.1). Taxonomy (NCBI): domain Eukaryota; kingdom Metazoa; phylum Chordata; class Aves; order Passeriformes; family Meliphagidae; genus Lichenostomus; species Lichenostomus cassidix. The sequence continues at coordinate 4,718,921 of NC_139500.1, read as the reverse complement.
TCTTCCCTGCCCGAAATTCCACCAGGTATTTGCTCGAGGAGCCACGGGAGCCTGGCACCAGGCTCGGAAATAATGCACCTGAAGACATCCTGGAAAGAGAGAGAGCAGCAGGTGTGATGAGAAACCTTCTCACATTCTCTCTTCCCAGTATCAAATTTCAACCTTTACCAGGTGGCTTCACAAAAGCAATCTGTCCCGCTGCCTGCAGAATTCCAGGGTGAGCCAGCTGAGCTAAAGCGGCATCCTGGATAAAGACAGGAAGCTCTACAGCCCTCCACTAATAAGGGAGAGCTTGTGTGCTGAGACACTTGAAAATGAAGCCACCGTACCCCAGCACTTCCTTCTTCAGTTCGAAGCATGGTTCAAAGCAGGAAGCCCTGCTGTATCTTCAGACTGCGGCTCCAGCACCCCAGCAGAGCCCCGCAGGCTGCCCCGTGCCCCACTGCCCCTCACGGTGACCCCTTACGGCGACTCCCCGGCCCTGCCCCGGCCCTGGCCTGCCGCAGTGACCGACCCGCGGGCCTGGCGGCGATGCCGGGCCCGGCCGGCCCTGCGGGACTGCGCGGCTGTTCCCAGGGTCGCGCTGCGCTCACAGCCCGGCCAGCCCTGGCTTCGCCGCTGGACAAACAGCCGGAGCGGAGCCGGGACGGGGTGCGGTGGGGAGGGCTCGCGGCCCGGCCCGGCCGCCCTCCGTCCGCCCAGAGGCCGCGCTCTTCTGCCGGGCCCCCCGAGGCCGCCGTGCCGCCTTCCCCCCGACCTCCCCCGGCACGAGAGCCCCAGCCCGGCCGCCGTCGGGCGCGGTGTCCCCGGGGTGCCGCGGCGGGTCCCAGCCGGTACCTTCAGCCTCCTCCTCCTCCTCCGCCGCTGCCGCCTCAGCTCTTCCTGCCCCGCGCGCCGGAACTCCGCCCCGCGCGGGGCGCGCGCCGCCGCGGCCCCACCCGATTGGCTGACGCGGCTGTCAATCAAAGCGGGGCGGGGCGAGGCGCCCCTGCTGTGTCACGGAACATGGCGGCGCCCCCTTCCCCCCCCCACCGCCCTCATGACCTCCTCAGCCCAGCCCAGCCCAGCCCAGCCCTCAGCCCATCCCATCCTCAGCCAACCCCAGGGCCACAGCGTCTCCAACACCACCTTTACTCCCGTCACAGCGGCACGGAGGGCCAGCACCGAGTGGTTACAAAAAATAAACCCGTGGAGCGGGCCGGGCCATTTCCATATTGCTTCCCTGACCCAAATCCCAGCTGTTTTCAGGGAGCCGGAGGTGTGCGGTGTGGCGCCTGGCCGACACAGGTGTATTCCCAGCAGGAGCAGCATCGCTGGGTGAAGAGTCTTGGGTTTGGTTTTTAAAACATCGCAATAAAATCAAGGTGTAGCCCCAGAGTCCTCCTGCCCCACCACCAGCTGCTCTGTATATGTCTCACAAAAATCTGTCACCATCCAGAGGCCCAAAGGGTATTTATTAAGTATTTATTACAATTTCTTTCTAGCTGGTTTCTCTACGTAGCTGTATTAACATATACTAACACAGTTATCTTATATACAGTGTTTAATCAAGTTATAAAAGTGACATTCTTTCAAAAGGTGCAAAGTTATTAATGTTTTGACACGTAAACTACTGAGGCGAGATCTGCATCGAAAATAAAACTTCTGGACTTTGAGAGCATTAGGAATGCCAGGGCTGGCCAAGCAGAGCTGTGTCAGCAGCGCAGGGAAAGGGTTTTGGAAGTGTTGCCAATGAAGAACAATAAATTAAAAGAACGGGTTTGGAGCTAATTGAAATTTTACTGAAAACTTCAGACTAAAGGAAGGGGAGAAGGCGGTGAAGATGTAATTAATGAAGTGTTCTTACACTGGAAATGTTCCCAGTTTCTTTTCATACCCCATGAAGATTCTATACTGAAGTTTGGATTAAACATGTTGGTACAATTGTTTCATGCTTTCACATGACAAGGCTTTAGGTCTTTGAATTTAAATCCTGGCTTAGACAAAAGGGATGCTAACCTGTACACCTCCTCTTAGAAACAAAACATCTGTATAGTTTTTTTTTTCCATTCAGGCAATTTCTATTTATATGCACTGTTTTAAAAACACCACTCCAGCATTAAACATACTATGTAGTTTAAGCAAGTTTTAAACTCCCATGAGATGTTAAACTGGTCTAACAAGTGATTCCTTTCAATCCTCACCTAACAAAAAAATTCCTTTTGGCACGTGCAGCGAGTTTGGAAAGGGTTTACAGTGCCTGGCACTGTAAAGTTCAGGTTTTTATCAAAACTATCTTCATGCTGTTCCATGTGGATCAGCAGCGTCTTTTCAGAAGTGTTTGTGCCCTTTCTAGGAACAAACACAATCCCACTGCCTGCACTGTGCCACCAAATACAGCTCAAGTCCTGAGGACTTCCTTCAACACACTACAAATTTTGGCAACAGAATCAAGTTGCCATGAACAAGGTTCAGATTATACCCTTCCTTACTGCCTTGAAGTTTTACAGCTTCTCTTATTTTTCCAATGAAGACAACTAAATTTCCCTCAAATTTAGTCTAATTGTTGTATGCACAATGTGATAGAAAAATGTTTTTCTATAAATATGCTAATTTTATTTTGCTTTTTAATCCTGTGTCTGGGAGAGAAGCACTCCAAAAATCTACTCTCTGGATGAAACCACAGATATCTTGGACATAAATCAAACCAGTTCTTTCTTGAACTCTTCATGTTGCTGGCATTTAACAGCAGCAATTTCTAAATTACTGTAAACTTCACAGCAGCTCTCCATTTTCACCTGGTTACTCCATTAAAAACTTTCATAAAAGAAGCAGCAATATTAGGATTAGTTTTAATCACTGGACCTAATTTTTCAAGCCTCTTTTCACACCCTGCCGCCTGAAGTGTACCACTGGAAAGAAAAATGAATGCATCAATTCAGTAATTGATTATTTCCAGTATTATATGGCTTTGATGGTTCAATATGGAACAACACAAAAAAAAAAAAATCCCACTTTTTGACATCACGTGCTCACAGGAAACTTGTAGTAGGTATAACTCTGCCAAAGCTTTAAATTGATTCTGCTTTTTCACAACATACGAAACAGACATGACCTAATAATGAGAAACATGCAAACCAAAACTTCCCCAAAACATGAACCTGTGTGGATATACACACGGAAGTGCTTCCAAAGGAAAGTTTAGTCTAGAAGCATACACAGTGCCAAAGCTGCCAAAGGTAGTGCAGAAGAGTTAAGCCTCCAAGTGGTAGCAAGCAATATATTGTACATTGGAACCACCTCGACATTCCTGCTATTGCTTCCAAAGCTTCTCCTATTGTAAGAACAGCATTTGACCTCAGGAAAAGCACATGTTGGGTGTGCCCTTCCTTATTCCTAAGGTATGCTCTATGGGATTTATCACAGGTATACAGGTTAATGCTCACAGTGTCCCAAAGTTGTGAAGACTCTGTAACAGACAACTACAGCGTGAGAAGCTCAGGCTGGGTTTTGATTCCCGAGTCTCTCAGTTATGGAATTGTTGAGAGGGGAGGCCAGGAGCTCCTGTCCCCAGGGAGTGCTACATACAATATGGGGAGTGTGACAGGACTGCATTTGATCCTGTTGGTACCATGTTGGCTTTTCATCCCTGCTCCGAGTGCCAAAAACTTCAGCTTCTTCACTATTGTACTAAGTAACAAGGATATTATCTCTAGTTTATTTAAGTTACGTAGTTTTCAAGGATTTTATGTGCTCTACAGATACAGCATATCCTCCTGCCTGAGAAACTAGGGGAGGAAATGGAGAACCAAAGGTCCCTCTGGAAATTAGTGAAAACTTGGATGATTTCAGGTACAGCTTTATGGAATGAGCGCAACAGTATTTAAATATTTGGCAATCCAACGTTAGTGATAATTAAATTGTTGATTGTTGACTGATAGAATTTCTGTTAAAATTTACTTAGAAAAGCTGGTTTTTGCTATCAACAAAACCAGAGTAACTGGCTTGGAATGAAATCTAGTAACTAGATGTCCGGATGAGATGAGCAATTGGTTCTGCAATTTCAGTATATGTCTGGACAGTCTGAGAAATTTCTATCAAAATAGCCACCTGAGTACAGCCAATCAGGAGTCCCAGTGTAGGGGTTAGTGCCTTGATGAAACCACCTGTAAAACAAAAATGAAAAAGGAGAGAAACAATAAAAGAAAAAAGCAAACAGAGTGAACAGTTATTAACAGGGAAAAAAAAATCAACGTTGTTTCTTTCGCAAAACATTCTAAAAATACACTGGTATTTATCAGAAAAAAATCTCAGGAAATATTCTGAACATGAAAAACATTGAACTTCCTACACAATTATCATCACCTTGTAAAGCACTTATTTTTTTAGCATTAAGTCAAGGAGTGTAAAATGGATTTTAAAATTGCCATCCTATTCCAAGTAAAAATAACATTGATACTCAAGATTATATGTATTAATTTTTACTTTAAGAGGATGCCAAATCAGTTACACAATCCTGTTTGGAAATTTGTCCCAAGAGAAAACAGTTTTGTCCTATGGAGCTGTGCTCTGCACAGAACATAAACAGCTGCTCACTTTTCAGCCACGTTGACCAAAAATAATTTTATATTCTCTGGAAGAGATTTTTCAAAGCGTTGACTGGAATTAATCTGTAGCTGCTCCTCCAGGCTTTGTGAAAAGAATGTTTTCCCTTCTGAATTTCATAAAATCATGGAGCATCCCAAAGTTCTTGCCTTTGAAGGAATCAACTGCAGTGACTGGCCATGAGCACTCACTTGACTGCACAGCACTGGCAGCTGTGAAAAGCACTCTGTGGGAGCAGCAGCCAAATCACACATCACTTCCTGATGCACTCTGTGACTCAGAAATCACTTGAATATGCAATCACAAAAGCAATTTCTGAAGTATCCAAGCCAAGAAATCCAAAGAGTGTGAAAATAAAAGGCCCCAGAGGGCCACAATGTCTTGCTCAACTACCAAAAGCTGGACAGGAATTGGTTCAAGAAGAGATGACACTTAACATTTTATACACTCTAACAAAAACATGACTTCTGTAGGTTAAAAAAAAATTTAAAATCCAGCATTAACACAGCAGTTCATTATGACAGGTTTCACCATTTATTATTAGATAATTTGTCCAGGATAGACTTATCAGCAATTCTGGATTCTAGCTATATATTTAACTGTTGACCCAGCAATGCTTTAAGTGACACTACAAATTGTGTTGTCATGGAAGCAATCAGACACATGCTGTCCTGAATAAAAACAATTCAAGCAGTGTATCCAACTATTCCAAGCTTAAACAAATTCCCCCTCCTTGCCCCTTACCGTGTGTGCCACTCCACCTCGTCTTTTGCACGCTCCTTGCGAGCAGCTCTTTGCTTCTCTTCTAGTCTCTCCTTCTCTTTGCTTGCCACATCTAACCAATGTATCAAGAGAAATGGTTACTTAGCAAAACAAAAACAAAATGCAGAAAACACAGGAAAGACCAAAGAAATGAAAGAGTTCATTTAAGCACGAGAAAGCATCTGCTGTACACAGTTTTAGGAAACAAAAGCCTAAAATTTCAGAAAAGTTGCTGCTACAAGCACAGCTGAAACTGAAATTTTGGTGTTTTATCTATCAGAAACACTGCACTAAGACAGCAGGAAAGAACTCTGGTTAGGCATAACAGACAGTGATTTTTTTTCACTATTTGGCCATGTTTCCTCTGACAAACACCAGACCAGCAGAGCATGTCTGCTCACCACATGTCTCCAGACAAACTCCAGAGCAAGCAGAGCACGTCTGCCAGCTCCCCCCAAGCTAACAAACATGCAAACACACCATAACACAGGATAGCAGCCCTGGCATCCACCTGGGATTCAACTGCTCTCCCAGGCTTTTCTGGGAGAAAACATACATCATACACTGTTCAAAAGCATGTTCATTGCACAGGACGCAAAAAGAGTTAAGGCTGCTCTGGGAATGAGAAAGTGAAGGCAGTGTTTCCTGCCTCGACCTCCCTCTAGCCATCCCTCCCAAAACTTACTCATGTGAAAGCATTTCCTGCAGCAAACACATACCCATGTTGCCATTCTCCATGTTCCTGATATCTGGCCGTAGCCGACAGTCCGTGGGAGCCAATATTGCTTCCATGCCCTTTTCCAGCTCGTTGAGACTCACAGCAAAACTGGTGAAATTGTACATCTGAAAAGCAAATTAAACAGAACACACAAGTTATTCCAGCAAAGCAGTGCTGCGTTCCCTACAATGAATGGATACAACAGAACTTCCCAGAGAAACTGCTGAGTCAAACCTTCTCCCACTGGCTGCCCTGAAGGCAAGGTTTGGTTCATACAACATCAGCAGGATTTTTTGTTGGAGGGGAGGAACAAGAAAGGGCAGATGGGGATGCTAATCACAGCTTTCATTTTTTAAGCAGTCTTTGCTTCTGAGGATTAAGACAGATTTTTCTACTGTATTGATATTTAACATCATGATTGTTAGGAAAAAGCAAAACAAAATAAAACCACCCACAACTAAAAATCCAGAAATTCTCGTTGAAACGATGGAAGTTAATATGCAGCTGCCCAGTTACTGCACCCTGTGGCAGCCTGTCTAGGAACAGCAGGGGCAGCAGAAGGGAATGTGTATCTGTATTTTAGCCACTCTCAGTGCAAAGATCTCCCAGACAGGTTAACCCAATTCCCAGATTCCCAGCTGCACTCGGAGCATGCACTCCTTGTGCCAGCTCAGCCACAGCAGGGCTGCTTTCAGCACAGGACTGAAGCAGAGCTTGCTGGAGTGCAATTTCAGTGCTGCAGCAAGAACTGCCAGAACCTGGTCCTATGCCAAGGAGTGACACTGCAACAAGGTTCCCTGGACCATTACTCATGTTTCCCTGGAAAAGTCACCAGCAAGAGCAAGGCACAGGCTGATTGAAACAGTTACCTGTGATGAGTTTGGTGGCCTACAATTTATTCTCCAAAGCAATTTACTGCCTGGTATGAACTGCACGGTGTCTTGAACCTCTGGCATATCATCAGCCTCATCATTTTCAGATTTAATATCTTCCTCACTCTGAAACAGAGATAACATTTGGCAGAGGAACAAAGGAACATTGGATGGTTTCATCTAGAATTCTGCAGTGACTGTTGAAGAATCTGTTCACATTTGAGATACTGAACACTCCTGTACTTCTGCCTCACCCCTCCTGTTTGCTTTTCCTCACTCTGTATAAGGTCCCTCATTTTTATCATGCCTTGCTCCTGACATCCCCAAATAGCCTCCCAACACTTAAATAAAATTTGAATGTCTGTTTAAAAAAATCAGTAATAATAATAGTTAAGTAATGTCTTTGAGAAGTCTTTTCTCCAGCTCCCCTTCTACTGTATGCCACAGCTTAATTTCACCTCACATGACTATTATTTCTTCAGGTTGAAACGAGCCAAGACTGAAATTTAAACCAGTTCCCAAGTTAGTTCTTACATCATAAATAGGGCACACCTGTTTTTGGATATTGCTTCATCCTTTGCAAAACATTTGGATGTGAGGTTAAAAAAAGACAGGACCTCTTTTCAGTCTGATTTCCTATGATCCAGACTCCAATCACAACCATCACTGACAGTTTTCTCACTGTGAAGACTGTGTCCTTAAATTTATGAATACAGTGTCTTTCCTTCAAAGTTCCTTTGTTACCAGCTGCACTGCTGTGCTGCACATGTAAAAATCCAACATTCAGGCGGCTGCTCTCAGAGTCTGAGAGAATCTGACTGCTGCAGGACACAGACAGCTGCACTGTGGAATTTTAGAGCATTTCACCATGAGAACCCATTTAAAACCACAACAACCAGAAGGGAAGCTTGAGGCAATAACATCCTGGAGTGACAGCAACAGTTTTCCTCACTCCCACCCCACTTCTATTTTCTTTCTGCCCTCTCTGACATGGTTCATTTGTTTTAATCAAAAATACCCTATTAGGTTAAACAGGGCTTGTTTTATACACTAAAAAACAGCTCCATATGGTAAAGAGTCTAATTTCAATCATTTGGGTTGAGTATTCATTATTTAAAAGGACACTTCTAGGCTACTTTCCATGTCAACATCTGGTTTACTGTTAAGACAGTTCCCCATCTAAATATAGTCTCAACGGGAAGGAAGGAAAGAAAGAGTTGATTTAAGATGAACAGAACCTTATTATTAAAAAAAAAAGTCTAAATATAAGCTTGTACCATGATGGAATCCAGAGCCAAAAGCAAGGCCTGTTGTTGCTCTAGATTCTTCCAATAAATACTTTTAAAGTTTGAGCCTCTTAACATCAAGAGTGACTAGCTTCTGTTTAACTTTTCATTTTCAGTGAGTAACTGTTGATATCAGGAAACCCAACAGTCCTCTGGCTGCACCATACAATATTTCTCATTTTCCATGTGATGCTGAGGCTTTGGCAGCAACTTACCAGACATTGCTTTCATGTGAAGTAAAAACCCTGCATGTTTACAGACCTCTTTGTTGTAACAATTTTCTACATCATAAATTCTGAAAAGCTGCATCACCAAAAAGTATATCTGACTTAAACAACTTTTTTTACTGCCCAAATCCTAGTATTTTTACTGCTGGAGCTGGCAGTAGAGCCACTTTCTTCATTTAAGACTGGACAACATCAGTTTGGGGGTTGATATTTGATGATTTCCCTTTGACAAATCTCTAGCAGACACCATTGCTGTGAGCTCCTTTCCATGCCAGCAGCTCACACTACAGCCTGCAAAGCTCAGAGTGCAAAGTGCCTTCTCACTGCCCCCATCCAACCCCTACCAAATGACAGTTTTAACCCTTCATTCACCAAAACAAGATGGTTTTGATTTCATTTTCTGACATTTCAGAATCTTTTCTGCCTAAAGAATCCTTCACCTTACCGACTTCTTCTTCTGCTCACCACCTCTCTTCTCGCTCTTTTTGTAGGTCTCATACGTGGTGGGATCAGTGCACCACAAACATTCTGTCCACTTGCCATAGATCACACACAGCTTCTTCTTGCTGCAGAGAAAGAAAAAAGACTGAGCTCTTCCTTCTTATTGAGCCTTCTAAATCAAGCCTTGCAGATCCTGATCTATATTAGATACGCAGCTTCCGGCTTTGCTGCATTTTATGTTTCTATTTGCAGATTGCACAGAATCACAGAATGGGTGATTCTTAGAAAACACAGATATTTGATAAGGCAAAGAAAAGGTTTCAGTTCAATCAAGCCCTCCAGGCACTCAGTCCTGCAGAACACATCCTCATGACAGTCACATGCTTTTACCACTGTTAAATGAGTGTGGGTACATCAAAGCCAATTGTAACACAGGGACTCAAAGTCACAAAACAGGTTTGGGTTAATTAAAAAACTTCTAAAAACCACATTCTCATTATTTTAAACTGAAGGCTGGAATTATGACTGTACAACAGTGAAACTACTCTGCATTTTCCCTGGATACCTTTATTTCCAAAACCTGGATTGGAGAGTTTTTTCTAACAATGCTTAAAATGATCATCCTGGGATCAGGGTGTTTAATACACAGAGAACAAAAATGGGTTATAATCTACACTGGTAGCAACTTTACAGTCACATCAGTTGTGGTCACTATGCCAGCAAAAGAAATGCCCCAGTGTTCAAAAACAGAGAGACCAAGAGGCTTTTATTACTTACTGCTTGTCCTGGATGTATCCCTCTACTCTGTGAAGTTCTTTTCCAAACAGTCCACACGGTTTAAAATTAAGGACACATTTATCTCCAGTACTGTAGAGGAAATAAGTACATGCTTAGAGAAGCAAGCCCCTAAAGACATCAGAAAATTTACTTTTTTACCCTGTTTAGCTTTTTAAATATAGTTACAGTTAGCTGATGCTTAGTTATGTATATAATTAATTCCACAGAATTAACAAATTTTGTGCAAGTACAGGAGACAGGATCACAGGTTTGATGGTATTGAGAAGGATCAAACAGCAGCTTGTTGGATTGAAGCTCTCATTTATTGACAGAGAAATGTGTGCAGGAGTAATAGTTCTCCCAAAATTCCCTCCCTCATCATTTAGAAGGTAATTTATTTTATGTAAGTAAAAAGGTTTTATACAGGCAGTTGGCAGAGCAATTGACACACTTTAAGTTCACCCACTCTGCAGTTATTTTTCTGTGCTGTATCCTTAATTTAAGACAATCTCTATTATCTAAACTTAAAAAAAAGTGACAAATCACAATCAACACAACAGAGGTCCAATCTGCCTCTGACAATTATTCCATTTGATGGTTCTGGAATTAAATTTAATTTCTGTTCTCTATAAATGGGGCTGAATTTGGATGGGTAACTCACATATGTAAAACCTCTACACTCCATAGGCTGTCTGGCTTTGTGCCATTTCATTAATATTATTATACATTAATACTATTAGAAGCCCAGGCCCAGGGATAGTTTGCATGTGTCAGGAGAAGAGAAAAAAACAACCCCACAAAAAGAACAAAAAACAAGACTTTGGAGCTACAAAACAAAGCTTCCTGAGTGTCCAAAAAAAAAAAAAATCAAAATCTGCTCTGTAACACAAATGACCACAACAATCCCTGGGTTCATGATCAGCATTACCTGTGATTTACAATTTCTACCACTCCGTACTGTTCTAACCACAGTTTGCCAATAATTACATTATGTACACAACAGGTTGGATTTGTCCATGTGTAAGCTTCATTGTGCCTGTCAAGGAAATAAGAGAAAGAAATAATTTTCTTGAGCTTGAGATGGAATGCAAGCCTGTTTTCAATTCTGTTCATGGCAGAGCAAAATATTTAGCACTCCTCGGAAAAGCCAGCACTTAACTTCAAAACAAAAGAGAAACAGAATTTCTTTACAAGCCAACAATGTGTTGTATCCAAACATTAGTGCAAGTTAATAAAGTGATATTGACCTTATTTGTCTCCCTTCTCACATAAGTCTTACACTTGCTGTGCTTTGGATTACAAATTTCAGCACAACATGAAGAGAAGTCCAGGAATTCATCTTTTTCATTTGCACTTTTTAAGTTGCAAGTGATAAAACAGTATTTGCAGGAGAACCAGACAGACAAACTAATGCCTGATAATGTCTTCTATTCAATTGCTGCAGCAGCAGCATTAAATTGCATAAGTGGTTTCCACAAATATGTCAAAAATTTCCTCATCAGTATTTGAGGACTGTTCCAGTGCCACTGAAGGTAATTTTGGGGTGTGAGTGGTTTTTGCTTTTTTTTTTAGTTGATTAACACCAGCGGAACACAACAGCACTATTTCAAGCTCCACAAACATGACATTTCAAAATCCAGTTCACTATTTAATTCCATCCTTTCCCCAAAGATTTACTGAGAAGAAGGAAAAGTCCTAGAATTGAAGATTTTTTCTACTTGGTTTAATTAAACAATTTTTGGTTTAATGTCATGTGAAAAGCTTTGAAAGTGAATTAATGATTATATAGCCTTAAAAGACATTATTCAATAAATGATCAAAAAGTTATACAAAAAGGATTCCTACTGTCTCTAGCACAGTCAAAGCTATTCTCATCTTTCAATGCTGGTAAGAGAAATACTGAAGTCACTTGGTTGGCAATCAACCCATTTCAGGATAGTTCTAAACTATTTTAACACAAAACAATACAGAAAAAGCAGTGTCCTCTGCAACAAATGTCTTGTACTCCCATTTCAAGTGAGTATGGAGAGAACACTCCTATTTAATGTTCCATCTGTCATTTTCCAGTACAGAGAAATAACAGATCATTGAAGTCTCACTATTTTCACAGCTCCTTTTCTTCAAGCAGTCTTTAGAGCAATGACTACTCTTCAAGTGGGGAAAAAACACCAGAATCTCTCAAATTCATCCCACCAGCCTTTCAAACACAGTTTTATTCCTGAACTATTTTGACAGCAAAACTTCACAGCATAAAGCAAAACACAACACAAGGCACTTATGGCCAGTGCTGATGAATTGAAGCATTTTTTGTGCTGGAGAAGTGAGGGAGAAGTGTCTTCTAATGCTCTGAGAAATAGTCATGGTTAACATAAAGGCACAATTTAATACTGACTCACAGCTTTGCTTCCCAAGCAGCTCCTTGTTCACTCAGGCCTTGAGCAGTTCTCAGACTCCTCAAAGCAACAGAATGGTCTGAATCACAGCACTGAGAGGTTCAAAATTTGATTTCAACTTCTGCTGCTAACTTGAGGCAATTATTTAAAATAAATGCTTTAATTGTTTATATTCCAATTTAAATCTCAGCCTTGATTAGGCTCAGTAAGTATTTTAATAGACTTCTAAATAAAGAGTCTCGAGGAACAAACATTATTTTGGTAACAGCTGTGTTCTGCATTAACATTCACAGCTCCTTCTATATTCAGAAGAAATTTCCTTTATTTCCATCACCATTTATCTGTAATAAACTTTGGAAGATTAGATGTCAGCAGCTCAAAAATTAAACTACTTCCAAAAAAAAGTACAGGGAAAGTCAATGCTTGCTATAGCAAGCAAGTTGGTTTTTTATTGAAACCAAATGCCTAGAAATTTCTTAAGCCAACATTTCAAAACCACCTCAGAGTTAGACCTCAGAAAGGCTTTTATAAAAGCACCAATTGCAGAACACTTCATTTGCAACTGTTCTAGTGCATCCTCATGTCCCACTTGGGAAAGCTCCAGAGTCTTTGTGCCACCAGGGCACAAAACAACTCATGGGACATCACGTAACTTATGAGAGACAAGCCTGGGAGCAATCTGGAAAGGCATTCTTGATTTTAGTAGGAAGCTGTTCCCTCTCTGGAAGTGTTAAGGAAATCCTGACAAGTTTCTCCTGATTCCTTATCACACAGAATAGTTATTGTGAGATGCAGCTCTTTCCACACAAACATTCACACCAAAACCAACAGCAATATTGAAAATTGAGATGAGCTTGAACAGCCCAGTAACAGAATTTTATCTCTCCATTTAAATTTTACATGCCTTCACAGCACTAGCTTTCAGTAGCAATCAGTTGTAAGAAATGCTAATTTTCATGGTGGAAAAACTGGGTCAAATTGCTACAGCTATGGAAGCATGACATAACTTAAAAATACAGCTCTGAAATGAAGCAGTGAAAATTAACTTGTAAATCAATTCTTACAACCTCTTCAGCAAGGGGTTTTTAGGTAATCACCTCTGAAAAGCCATCACAGTGATTATTACCAATAATTTTTTAAAAGTTATTTACTTGTCATACTCACTTCAGAAGCTCCAAAGTAATTGTTCCCCGAGGCTCTGCTTCTATACTCTTGCCCCAGAATTTTAGTTTGGGATAGATTGATCCATGAAATATGAAGTCCTTATTGAGGCCTTCAGAATAAAATGCACTAATAGGTGGGTGGTGGCTGACTTGTTCAGATATAAACCTAAAACCTAAATCCTCCCTGGCAACAACAAAAAAAGAGCATTAAACAGTAAGTATATTTTTAATACTGCAAGAGCAATGAGTTGATACTTAAAGAAAATGGGAAGTTATTTTTAGATTAAACGGAAGGTGAGACTTTTCCTTTTCTAGTTCCATGACACATTTACAATTAATGAAATGATTTCTACTCTGAACATTTTCTTTTTATACCCCAAACCAGATTTCTACCCAGAAAAGCATTTGAAGTAATTTCACTGAAATAACTCATGAAAATACAGAAACCCTTTGGGCAGATGAAAAGGTCTCACAGAAAATTCTGTTCTTCACAACAGACATAACACCCATTTATCTGAGGAACCTGGAAGTCCTTCAGACTAATTTCTCTGACATAACCAACAAAACAGTATCTAAATTAATTAATAGTGTCTGCTCAGGAAATGTCTTTGCTGGAAGAATATGAAAAAATTTTTCTCTAAATAATTCAAAGAATACTCTGCCTAAACTTAAAAATAAAATTATTAGCTTTTACAACAGCTTCTAAGAAATTCTGAGATAGTTTGAGGAAAAGAATTTTAGCTATACTCAGAAATATATTTTAGTGGTATTTTACTACAACCAAACCAGTGTGAGAGTCTGCTAACTCAAGAACACAAACAGCCCCAGCTCCCAATTTAAAGAAATTGTTACCTGGTTAATTCATAGGTTTCTCCTAACAGTGGGTTAAATGGTTTGCCAGTTCTCTCCCACTGAGAAGCTACAGCAGAAACTGCAAAAGCAGCTACAGCCTGTAAGCAAATTGAGAACACATTGTTATGAGAATATTACATTAAAACTCTTGAGTTTAATATACGTTGCACATTACAGTATTCCATTATTATTATTACAAAAAGGAATTGCTTTATATTGCTTAAGGCCAAAATATTTGTAAGCCATAGAATAAATGACATAGAAGTGGGGAAATATAAGCACTTATTAAAAATCTCATTTCCAACAGGAATTATTTTCCATGGTAAATTCTGGCAGGTTACACTTTGCCCCACCTACTTCTAGGAGATCAGCCTAGCTTTTTAAATCTACTTTTCCCCCACTTTGACTGCCTCCCACCCTCAGCTCATTGGGAACACAGCCTTGCTCTCCTAGTGCCAGGTAAGAACTATTTCTAGGACACATGAGACTTCTTGCATCATGCCAGCAGGTACAGGTGACACTGAGGAGCTCCTGCAGGCTGGGAAACGCAGGTATGGACTACAGAAACACAGAATCCAAGGTAAACACCCCAGTTCCACTTCAGTAAAAAAATTAATGACACACAGGTATCACCATATTCACTCTCCTGCTGTGAGACCAGCCAGGTCCCAAATCCTACTCTGAATTCCCCAGAAGGTGCTAAGGGTTCTTACCTGCATTCTTTCCAGGGGATCTGCATGACTACAAGCCTTATTAATGAGGTATATATGCTCCATATATTCTGTTATCCTTTGAAGGAAACTCAAAGGCTCGTTGAAGACAATGGGCATTGTAATCTTGGACAGCTCCTAGAAAACCAAAGGGCAGGTGAATTCCTTAGGGACAATACTAAGTTAACAACTGGTAACAGCAAGAGTTTTGAAAGTAAGTTGTGGGTGAGTTTATTTATTGTATTCCTCGAAGGATATTTGAAAAATGCTACAGCTGAAAAGTGCTGCAAGCACTGCAGAACCCTACTTGCAATCTGAAAAAACAGCTTAAAACACTGATCCAGCTAACCTAATAAATTAATAAAGAATGTTACCTTCTCTGCTGTGGTCTGTGTAAAGCAGAAGAGGTTAAAATTTCCATAGGTAGCAGCAATAATGTGCCAGCCAGCTCCGTGCTGATACTGAAATGCCACACACTTCTTGGAAAGCCCCACATGCTTATTTGCATAAAATCTATCTATTGTACTGCAGCAACCATGAATTAGTTTTTGAAAGGAACAGTTACATAAAGAATAGTACTTGAATTGCTCTAACAGATTTTAGTGACTTTATTTAAGCAACCTGTTATTTGTGTCAGACCATTTCTGGTTTCACATGTGGAAACAAGACAGACACAAAGTTCACGCAGAGATTTCCAATTCCCCAGGTCTTTGACTATATCCAAGCAAATTTGGCTGTTTAATTACAAAGTTGCACTCATGACTGAGTGCCAAAGCATTAATGTAAGTGCTTAAAACTTAGCAGAAGGCTAAGTCAGCCACCAGATGAAGTTAATACAACATTTTCCTCACCTTGGCAGTAAGGGAAGAAAAATGTTAACCTTAACTGACTTAAACTGATTTGGTCCAAGCAAAAGTTTCTAGTAGATAGGTCACTCATCCCACCAAAAGGAGTTTTGACAGTACAACTGTATCTCCTAGATTACATCAATTACTAAAATAAAGCCCTAAATCACATTTTTCTAAGTAAAGAAAAAAAAAAAGCAGGTAGGAGAGCATTGTGTCAATCAAACGTATTTGACTATATTTTAATGGCTTCTGCCTAGTTTTTAAAGGACAGCTTTAGAAATGCCAATCCACATGCTCTAACAGTGAAACAAGATATGGAAATAATATTGTTATTAAATAAATGTTGAGATGTGGAGAGTTGGAGTTTAAAACTGTTTCCTACAAAAAAAAAAGGCAAAATGTGGCAGGTATTATTCTGTGTCTAAAAGTTTAAGCAATAAAATGAACCAGCTGACATTAGAAGAACTAACATAGATGCTTCATCCAAGCTAACTTACCAGTCCAATGCATTTTTTTAATATGCTCCACACACTAAAATCACTTCTAGAAAACATTGGGGCAGGTAATGATGTCCTGTAATGGAAAAAAAAAAACCAACTGTCATTATCAGCCCATTGAACAACAAGCCATTTTCTTTTGCAGGTATTGAAGCCACTTATAAAGGAAGCAAAGCATCACCCCGGACTTGGCACAGGAAGCAGACACATGAAATGACTTATCAATTCCAGAGAATTATCCTCTGCCATGAGAACAGCAACACCCCAGAAGACAGGAGCCAGCACATGCTCACCACTCATCTCCTATGCAGCTCTATGTGTTTACCTGTGTCTCTTAATTCCATTTTCTTGGATCTCTGTCTGTCCATTATGCTTTCCAGTCCTATTGCTTTGGTGTGGATCTAGATCAAGCATTTCTGGAACTTTGTGATTTGCTTCTGAAAAGTCTCCTGAAGAATTGTCAGAGTCAAAGCCTGTATAAAAACCAAAAGGCAACAGTTTTCTTAGGAACCTTACCATGCCACAGAGTGTCATGCACATTTTGTAAGTCTCACATCTGAAGTACACTTAGACCAGGTTAGTTTATTTTACAGAGTATCAGAGTGAAAACCCTTTATTAAGTGACCTAATTTCCAGGAGTATTATGAGCCAACTATTGCATTAGAATCAAGAATTATCATTTTTCACACTGCTGAATATATAACTAATTTAGAATCTTAAAAGCTCTGGAGTAGCTCCTAATCAGATTAGCTGCATTGTCTCTTTCTCAGAGCTGCAGCATAATTACAATAATTTAGTTCAGTTATGTAGTTTTCCTCAAAGACCTTAAATTATTTAAACTCACATTGCTAACAGGCAAGGGAAAAAAAAAAAAAAGCAAAGAGAAAAGGGCCATTTCACAATGCAGAAGGGGCTACCACCCAGGCAATTGGAATCACAAATGTAGGATATTAAGATTTTTTTTGCCATCCACATGTGCAAACTGTGTAACACTTCCCTGATGGTTGCAGCAGGAACTTGGGACACCAGGATGAATCATTCCCTGAGCTCTACAGGTGACCCACAGCATGAGCTACAGGAGGTGGCTGCATTTCCTGTGTCCCAAATCCACCCACTTGGTCCAGAGCTACTGGAAACATCACTGCAACCATACCCCAGCGTGCACCAACATGCTTGGAACAGCGTTAATCCCAAAAATATTAAACCACCAGGAATCTGAAGAGCAAAGCTTCTAGCTTCTATATCTATAATATACATAATGACAAATTTTGCATATGGCTTTGAATAAGAAAATTTTAAAAGCATTATATGCACCTCCACACACACACTTGGTCACAATCCACATCAAGTGCTGCTACACAGACTGACTGCACAAACAAAACCTTGAAAACCACAACAGCATCACCCTAAAATGACCAGTTTTCACAACTGCCACAGTATTACACTGCTGATCATTCAGTGTCATAAAGGACCACTTTCGCTGAAATTAATTCTAAGATCATTAAATTCTTTCCGAGTGCCAAAAGGGTCACTTCTTCCTCAAGAAAGACTTTAGTTTCCAGCTTCCAATTTAAGAGTCAAAATCAAAAAGCAGCATGAAAACTTGGGTATTTGCTGGCATACAATTTTTGCCACGGTTTTAAGGAATACACAACAATTTTTGGATTCCTTTCATTCCAGCTGTCACATCCTGTGCAGCCCCTTGTCTCGTACCTTGTAGGACACAGAAAGATTCTGAAATATTACAAAGCCTGTAAACACTTCTAATGGAGTAAAGAAATCAGTTGTGATGAAGATTATTTCAATTTTAAACAGACTAAAACGCTGTGATCCTCTGCCATTAACTTTTTTTAAAAGCAGTACTTCAACTTTGTATTAAATAACCTCTCCAATGGCTGCTTTTGCTGTGTTAGACCAATTCATGCAAGACACATACTCCAAAAACAAAAAGCTGCACTTTTTTCAGGGACCAAGACCATGGCAACAACATTTCAAAAGAGCACCAGGAAGTCACACTGATAGGATTATTTGGTAAACAGCAGGTGTAATGGGTGATGTCATGTCTTGCCCTGTCTCCTCTGTTTTGATGTCACAAGAATGTAATTATACAGCAATAACCACACCTTGGCACTCTTAGTACTCAGTTGGAAAGCATGACAGTCACATATCGATTCAGGGCATTAAAATGAAGACTACCCTGAAACACTTGACTGAAAAAAACTTCAGTCAACTCACAACAAAATATTTATAATTTTAAAATGGTATTTCTAACCATATATTAGCTTTTTTGTTTCAGTACAACGAGCAAAATAACTTATTAGTTTAAGTATAAAGTTGGAAAAAAAAGAATGAGCTTTCTGGTACATGTGCCCTCACCCAAAAAACTGATCAAGCTCACACCATGCAAGGAATGGCATCACTTCAATGAGATAAACACACCTAAAAGTAAAAGTAAAGCTTCACAAGAGGAATAGTCCACTCACTTATAGGGGAATAGTTCTGAAAAATGTTACTGTAATTTCAGTCTTTACATTGTACCTGAAACCCTGCAAATCCTATAAAATGGTCATTATGTTGTATCTACATTAATTTTTCTGTTTCCATGATTCAGAATTGTTTTGTCCTGTTCCTGTACAGCACAACAGAAACATAGATTCAAGTATATGTATTATTTATGGACAACAATATGTCTTTGGTAAGCGAATTAATGCCAATTCAAACCAGCGTCCTGCAGACAAACAATAAAAATAAATCCCTGCTCCAGAAAACTAAGTATATCAGAAGGGTAAGTTTGCTTTTATTAGACTGCACTTCCACCTAATTACTTAAAAAAAAACAAAAACCAAACAAAAACAAACCCCAAAACCACTATGGTACAGAGCCAGATAATCACAGACTTTCAACTACACTTTCAACCTTAGCATCACATGACTTATCCACTCCAAGCCCACTGAGAAAGTTTCAGAAGATGCTTCTCAATGAAGTCCTACGAATTGCAGTTCTATGAAGAACCATTCAGACCCTGTTCTTCACAGAGGAAGCAGATCTGGAAGAAAAACAGCTTACAGAAATGGTTTGTTGTAGTTTTTCTAAGTTACAAAAAGAGCCTTACACCAGCTGCCCATAAAGCTTTGAACTTGAGAAACTGAGTAGGTAACATTTACTTACAGGACAGTTTTCATATTGAAAAGCCACAGGGAGTGAGGATAAAAATGGAGATTTAAAAGGAGGATAGGGGACCACAGACAGAAATATAATGTCAACAATTAGCTTAATCAGAAGTTCCACTTTATATGTGTTAAGAGGGAAACGAGAGTTTTTAAAAAGTCAAATTTTCAAAGTAAAATACTTAAGTCGGGTGCCAACATAAATCTATTTCAAGAGCTTAAAGAAAAATGACTTGCCAGTAACTCTAGTTCTCTTAGCCCTCCTCTTCCACATCCTGCAAATGAACCAAGTCCACTCAGACTGTGCTGCACATCAGCCAAGGCAGCAGAGGCCCTGGCTCTGTGAGTCATGGACAGAGACACGAGACCTCCCCTTTGGACAGTCAGCAACTTCCCTAAGTACTAATTAGGCTTTGGCTGACAGGACTGAAAGGGAATCAAAATACCTTGGTACTGAGAGCCTTCAGACCTAAAAAAGGCATTGGGAATAGGGATAAACATGCTGGAAGTGTAGACAGCAAGTGAAGCAAGAGGTATTTTTCTCTCTTTGCCAGAAATAAACCATTTTCCACTTTCCAAAAGAAGTCCATCGTCACAGGCTGTAGCTGATGGGAGGCAGGTTGGCCTTTCACAACGTCTGCAGTACTTACACAGCCATTGATTCAGTCTGATCCAGACATAATGAAAACATACCAGTTTGGCAGATACCTCACTTCCTCCTCCCCATGTGAAAGCAACAGAAAACGTTACCCTCACAAATACACCCGACTGGATTATCCAGATGAAAATCATGGGCACAGAACAGATTTCCATGGAAATGCAGGCTAATATTAAAAAAAGCAAAATTAAACTATCCATGTTCTCAAAAACAAATTACCCTGGTAAACAGCCAGGCATTTTCCTGCTTTGTGGCAACCCTTTCACAAAACACTTTGGCAAAAAGATACCTGACAATATTAATGGAGAATACAGCTCTAAAAGAGACACAGAGTCTTTAAAAGGTCTGTGATGAGATTAACACACCCAAGGTGACAAAGATCAAAGCTATATGCTCTTCGTCTCACAAAAAATTTCAAAGAATCTGAAATTCATCACAGAATTGACCACCTTTATCCTGATCCAGCCTCAAAGAAGGCAGCCCCTGGAATTTGAGAAAAAGCAGATTCTTGACAGCTGGGCTGGCTGGAATTAAGTGAGACCACAGGCAACATTCCCAAGGGATTCCCAAGAGAAGGATTCATTCATGAGGTAAGGCTGTCAAGTGTCAGCAATGCTAATAACCTCTGACTGCTAAGAAACTTCTCTCCATGGAAACTCTCTTGCTCACCAACTCGATTCATCCATGCCCCAATCCATGCTGCACCTTCACGAGTGCCATCATCATCCAGTCAGGGACACACCAGCTGCCAGGAGGATGATTCCCAACCACCCAGCACACATCACTTTTGGATGAGACGGGGACAGTGCCAGAAGCAGGAAGCTTCTCAGCCACACAGTGCTAACAGAAGCACAGACTTACTGCACACATCAACATGGCCGCAGAAAGGCCCATTTACAGTTGTTCTCTGTGTCACATTTCTGTATGACCTGGACAAGACACAGCTACAAAGAACTAGGTCTGACTTCACTAGGTCTGTGCAAGTAACTCATCAGACTATCAGCATCTCCTGAAGCATCCAGCTGGGGAGAGGGATTCAGCACCTGTCCTTAAAGACAGACAGAGACTCCTGAGGGAGAATAAATCTGAAGCAAAGTATTCCAAACTTAGCATTCCTCTTAAACCAAGTACCACGCTCCAGGGAACACATATAATACATATATATATATATAAACTTATCTCCTGCCAGCACATCCCTCCCTGTGGAAGAACACGATGAGGATGGAAGAAGGAGTGCTCACAGAACTGATACACAACACCCCAGTTCTGAGCAGAGGCAGCCAAAACTGCAGGTACAAGAACATCTCCTGCACAATAGCTCAGTCACCACCACCTGGAGCACTTAAAGGGGGAATCAACCATTTGATATAGAGGGGAAAAAGAAGAGGAAAGAGGACAAAACCACAGTGTCTAAATGCAGATAAATCAAACACTGAGAGCTGTGCAGTTCTGCAGCAAGGGACAAAAGAATGCATCACCATCAAAGCTGTACAACACAGACCTCCTGCTTAAAAGCACGTTTCTTTTCACACCTTTTTCAGTGGAGAAAAAAAATCTAGTTCATTGATGGCAGGGACCCTGAGCTCTTGGAACTGAAAGACTACTAATGACATACAGAAATAACCCATTGTGTTTTCAAGATTTTAATGGTACACTGGCTTGATTTTACAGATGAATTTGGAGTACTAGTCCTCATCACTCCTAGCTGGCATGAATGCAAACCAAATTTCCTCCTCTCCTCTGTGACATAGTTGTGACAAGTCCTGTACAGTCTGCTGTCACTCACACTGCTTCACCCAGCCCCCTCTGTTTACTCCTCACACAAATTTCCAACCAACCATGTCTACCTTACCCACTTCTATCTACCATGCTACTTCCATTCCTTCAGCTTGCAGTTACCATTATTCTCTTTTTCTCTGTAAAATCTCTTTGTGATTTTACATTAACCACCGTATACTCAATATTTCTCATTTCACCTTTGCTAAAGGATTTCTCGAGAGACATTTCAGTGGAAAACTTTGAAATTATTTGAGATCTTCGAGAGGATTTCCTTTTTCTTTATTAAAATACTTCAAGCATTTTATTCCACCACTAACACCATCTAAAGCTTTTATAAGTAGCTATTCATCCTCATTAGTTCAAAGCAAAGTACTATTTGATACACTGCTCAAGTGTGAAGTGATTCATGGTTGCTTTTTTAGAAAAAACAGGATTGCAAAGACTTTTGGCTCCATATCTTGAAAACACATTTTACAGTAATTTGTTTCTGACTAGAAAAAACATTTTCTACTTCAATTCTTTAGGACAAGTTTTCCATTAAAATAAAAATTTTAAAAAAGAATAAAATAACAATAAAACCAACCCACATAAAATATTTCACCTTTCAAAGGGTCTTAAAAGCATCACTTCTCAAGCTGCTATTAAATTGCTTTTCACAGAAAATTAAAGCAAGACCTGGCCACTAAAGGACTGTTATAGTGATGAAATAATAACCAGCATTAAGCTTTAATGAAAAACCCCCTCATTTCCAAGCCTGAACATGACTTATAATTTTCCCTTTCTAGTTCCAGAAGGCAGCACTACAAGTTTTACCAACAGAAGTTTACTTTTGATTTATTATTAACAGTTATACATTACCAGCCCCATACCACACACAAAA
Organism: Lichenostomus cassidix; assembly: GCF_008360975.1. Lineage (NCBI taxonomy): Eukaryota > Metazoa > Chordata > Aves > Passeriformes > Meliphagidae > Lichenostomus > Lichenostomus cassidix. Next base: position 4,696,307 of record NC_139500.1, on the reverse strand, counting down.
TGCAATATATATATATATTTTTCCCCCTTGGCACTGTGCCCGTCACTCACCCGTAACGGCATCATAAAACTCTTCTTCACTGTTCATCCTTCAGTGAAATCTCTGTGCAGCCAGTGCAGCTTCCTCTAATGCATCGTTGAACTTGATTTAGAGATAAAGTAGCTGTGTGCTGTCAGGGTCTTCTTTTGCAAATACCCAGCTGCTTTAGATGATCTATTTGACAAGACAGGGAAACAGAATTAGCAGCTTCCACATTTCTCCTGTGTACAAACACTCACACTTGACAAATAGTAATTTTCCTATTTCTTCCCATGGCAAGAAATGGATTTTTGCATTCATAAGTAATCATCTTTCTTTGATACCACAGTAATTTTGAAGACAACTACTACCTGCCATGAGAACAGCTGATTTACTGTGCCACACTTCTCTCTGTATAAATACTTCATATACATTACAATAAAATCTATCTTATTTACAGCAAGTTAAATTTCAGGCAAGTACAGCTAGAAGAAGCAGAGAACTGACAGAAGAAAAAGCCAGCTGGAAAACCAGAAATTCTCCTTAGCAAGAGGATATGCCTTACTGCATCCTTAACCAAGAAAGCTGGGAACAAGAAAGAACCTTTGTACCTCAAAATCTGATTACTGCATGAAAATGTTTGGCCTGACTGTACATCATGCAGTCAATATGTAGTGACCCTAAGAAGTTTTGTCAGGCTACTGCTTTGAACTCTTGAAGAGACAACTGGAGATTTTTCCCTCTGGAAGGAATGTAAAGAACCAACAAACTTTTCCTCAGCAGAACCACGCACTCTGCAAATAACTTACACATTTATGAAGCATTCCAGCTCTACTTTATGGATAGACTAAATTAGATTTCTTCCAGATGGTTGGCAATGGTGTAACACAAACATTTTCACCTTGCCCAATTTTAGTGTAAGGAGAAGAATAAGAAAATTTCGTTTCCACTCTTACAAACATTCACCAGCTTCCAACAATGAGCCAAGTATACAATGCTAAATGACAGCATGGCAATGCTATCAATATCTCCTCCAAAACAACCTCAATCTGTCAGCCTCAATTTTTTTCTGACCCTGAAGATTTCACTGCTTTTGTAGTGACAGTAGTTTCTCCAGAGTAATTATAACTTGCACAATTCCATTCCAATTAAGAGAAACAAAGCCAGAAGTGCACTCTGCTCTTAGGAGAAGAGTTTACCATGTTTGAAGCCAATTCCTTCTTCTCTGCAAGAAACCAGACTGTGTTTCAAGTCTTTTTCTCCTCCCTGCCCAGAACAAAAGCTGTTTGAATGTCTCACATACATACAGTTCTTCCAGCTGTCCATTCAGAGGGAGGAGCTAAACCAGTCCATTATGGAACTCATTTAAATTAATGAACTCAGTGTTTGCCTTGAAGTGTTTTATGTCTTTCAAGGCCAGGTATTTCAGTTTGTCACTTTTCCCTTAGGAACCTCCCATTTCCTTGCTACTATAGGATTTTCTATCAATCTCTGCACCAGCAATACCATATTTACAAGTCCTCACCTTACAAGTACCTTTGAAGATGCAAGACATTTATGGTTTCAATTGTCTGCAAGCATTGCATCCTTCCAGCAAAACAGCAGCCAGTATTTCCAGAAGGAAACTCATATATGTACAAGATACAGCCCTGTCATGATCAGCACTGCAATTACATTATTCTCTCCATGTTTTCTTGCATCTTCCCTTTTCCTGCTTAGCTTTGTATAGAAGGTACCAAGAAATAAAAATTATGACTTACAAAACTGTCAAATATCATTAAGAGACTTAGAATAAATAAGGTCATGCAGATGCATGCCAGTTTCGCCTCTCCCCTCTCCTGCACAATAATAATTGCATTACAAAAGGATTTGTGAAGTGGAACTACATCCCACAGCATGCAGTTTCACTGCAGAGACAATGAAGCTTTCCTCTAAAAACACCCACCAAGTGCAAATGAAGTGACCAGAATCAAAGACAACTGAAAAGCAGAGCTATGTTGTGCTCTCCTGACATCCACCTCACACCACACCTGAAGCTCATTGCTATTTGAAAATAGAAGTTCAATTATATGCCTGTAAGTTATATACACTTTGTAACTATTACCTAAAGAACAAAATATTCATTGAAGTCGCTTTAAATAACAGTCACAAATTGTCCTAAGGTGCTAGGAACATTTTTAAAAGGATAAAATAATTTTTTTTGCTTAGTTACACTAGGAATAACTTCATGCTTATATCACTTTTTACATTCAGTTCTTTCATACAGCAGAGATGAACATGAATTTGCATGTAGCTGAACACAGTGATAACATCATTCAGCTTTCATGAGCCAAAAAGCTGGGATTAAATCCTGTTCACTTACTAAGAGCAACAGCAGAAGTTACTTTCAGCTAAGCTGAAATGCCAGAAGACAAAAACATCCTGGTTGCTTCATATTCAGTATCTGTAATCTGTATTTCCTCCTCCATGTCCCTGATGTTCTCAGAAGAATTCACTTGCACACCAGCAAGTGTGGTTAGCAGTTTTTATCAAAATTGCCATTGAAGGAAGGGTGCAACACTCCTGTGTCACACAGACCTTCAGGAGCTCAGGACCAGCTGGAAAATCTTTCACAAAGATAAACATCCTATCATGGTCTCATCTTTCAGTCCTACAGTGTACAAGAAACACAAAGTCTATCTGGATATTTTCTTACACACACAGTAGTCATTAGGAATGTAACAAACAGGTTCCCATACAGACTTCACTTGTTGAGAGAACAGTGTTTTAGCAGTTGAGGTTTGCTGGTTTACAGACTGAAATTATCTTAGTGGGTTTCACAGGGCTAAGGGTCTGAGGCTGGGTGCTCAAGGCACAGACACCCAGAAATGTGCTTTTCCTGGGGATCTCAGCCCAGCTGCACTGCCACACTGCTCACCAATAGCAGGGAAAAGCTGCAAGTAGAGACACCTTAAAAGAACTGGAAATTCCTCGTTTCATGATGACAACACACCCCTGGCCACAACCAGTACAGATTTTGTGGTTTGCAGGATAAGCAACAAAGCTTATCTACTTCCTCATATTTTAAGGCTACGGATTGGTATGAACTAATTTGATTTATGGGATTTGTGTGCATGAGCACAAACAGCTGCATTTGTTTTTATTTTTGTATCAAACTGATTTCCCGACAGAAGTGATGCTATTTTTGAAGCTTGGACTGAAAGACAACAGATAAAAACAGCCAAAAAATGTGTAATACCCATCCCAACAGTACAACTTTGGTTGGTAAATCTGTACTGCAGCTGTATTAGTTTATATTTTGTTCTGACAGATTTTCTGATACTTTGTCCAGAATATTCACAGTAAGATTTCACTCTTTGAAACTACCTTTAAAGATGAGTGTTGAAGCAATTTATAGAAAACAACTAAGCCTAACATAACTCACTGAAGCATGTCTTAAACAAGTTATTTGGGCAGAAGCTAATTTTTCTAGTCATTTTGCTTATTTGCATGCCAAAGCCTAAAATATGCAAACCTAAACTAGCTAAACATAGAATGTGAAGTAAAAAACTTGCAGGAGCTTCTGCCATCTTCTAATCAAAGAGCAACCTGTGTGGTTCCTCTGAAATAAGCTTTACACCCTGGTGATGTTGCAAAGCCATTCACAAACAGGTCAAACAAGATATTATGTTGTCCAATCACACAAGTTAGAAATGCAGGTAACGATGCTGAAATAAAAAAGCCACTTCTGTCCCAAGGAAGAAACTCCATAACAGGGTAAGGGATAGAAATATAACTAACTACAAATGGGCACAGAGCCTGATTTGTATCCTTGTTAAAAAGTGTCATTGGTTTAGTGCAACAACTCAAAAGCAGGTTACCTGAGGGGAGCCTGTAGGAAAGCTGGACAGGGACTTTTTACAAGAGCATGTAGTGACAGGACAAGGAGGAAAAAATTGGGAAAGAATTCTTCCCTGTGATGGTGCTGAGGTCCTGGCACAGGGTGCTCAGAGAAGCTATGGCTGTCCCATCCATGGAAGTGTCCAAGGCCAGGTTGGACAGGGCTTGGAGCAACCTGGGATAGTGGAAGGTGTCCCTGCCATGGCAGGGGGGTGGAATGAGAGTATCTTTAAGGCCCCTTCCACCTCAAACCACCCTATGATTCTGTGATAATCATTAAAACTCCTTTAAATTCTCACCGTTTATCAGAAAAGGCCACACAATCCTGAATGATGACCCTTTTTTAAAGGATATGAGGATGTTTTGCAAAGTCAAAGGACAAAACAAAGCATGAAGTTGAAATACATACTGCAGAAACACATCCACACCTTGAATAGGTTCTACAGAGGGGAGGGAAATACTCAGATTGACATCCTGCCTTGCAGAACCCATCTGTCACAGGAGAGGGAACAAACAGGCTGCTCCTAAACACAAGACAGGTCCCAAGGGAAGCTCAGGAGCAAACTCCCTTCTGTCAGTGACTCCCACAGCCTTGATGCACAGACTGTAACAAACTGCTCACACCACCCACAGCCCCAGCCACAGACCCATGACCAAGGAAACATATCTGCCCATCAGCTGGTTGTGAATAATGTCACACTAAGTGGTCTGTCAGGCCCAGAGCTGAACCTGTCACTCTGCTGTGACACTCTGCTGTGACACGTACCAGGAGATCTGGCTGCCAGTAGCACGCTCTGCTGTCCAAAGCTTTCTGCAGGTCACAGTGTCCCCTACAAGGTCAAAGTCCCAGCAGTGGAAGGCACACAAACTCTCTTCCAGAAATACATCAGTCCCAGACTTTGCACAATTCCTATTTTAAACCGTTTCCTCCCACTTGAACTTATTTTTAAAACCAGGACAACAAAAGCGCAAGACTTTGCGAATCGCTCTATAAACTGCCTAATTTGCTCCACGCATTCTGTGACGTGCATGTGAGCATCTCTCTGAGAGGAGATGCACATTCCACCTTCAAGGCTGCTTTCCAAATGCAGCGTGTGGGAATCCACTGCCTTTATCTTGGTAAATTAGCAATCCCTCAAATTTGTCACCTCGTAGGCTTGTTCCTTCTCAAAATTTCATTTTTTAGGAGAAAATAATGAAAACAACCAGCTTGTGCTCTGTCACCGTGATTCTGGATGCTAGGAACTTATACATCAATTAAAGAAACCCACAAACTTCTAGCCCTAAGCAACCTGCAAGAGTTTAAACCTGCAACTACCCTGAGTAAGTTAATTGGACTAGTTCCTCCACACTAACTCGTTCTTCCAGGTTAATCCTCAACAAAGACCCAGCTGGATAACTGAAAGTTACTCCTCCTTAAAGAAACATTTACATTTCTCTAGAAAGACCAGCATTTACAATGAGTGGCTCACTGGGCTGGAATGTGGCTCAGCAAGCTCAGGTTTGAAGCTGGCTGGGGACAGCTGCAGTGCCTTTTTCCTCCAGACCTCAAGCTGAAATTTCTCATCATGCAGCAGTTCTGGAAAGCTTTGCTGACATCATCGTGCTAAATTAATTTTTTTTTTTTAATGCTTTGAAAGCCCATGTTCTAGCTCTAGAAGACATATAAAACACTTGGTCTGATTCATTACACAGATATTGAATCTACTTGTGGAATCCAGGAGCATTTAAGTAAAACCAAGTGCAGAATCAATAAGCAGCCATGCAAATAACCAGAGGTTCACCAGCATGAACAGGTAGGGTGCTAGGAGTTCAACAGACTGGAATTAGAGTGCCACCAAAAAATTCATGAACTAGCACATTCGTCAGCTTTTTCACATGCCTAACAAGGTTTTGTTGGGTGTGCACTTCCACAGCAAATTTCAAAATCATTTCAGTTTATTAAAGTGAAAAGAGAAAAATTGCAAGCAATTAAAAAAAAGAAGGAAAAAAGGGGAAAAGTCACTTAGGACCTTCCTCATAAAAAACATTTTCATTACTGTTTACAACATGACTGGTGGAATAAGAGCCAATCTCACTGTCTCTTGAGTTGCCAGCTGAAATAAAACATAGCTGTAGTACTTCAAGGGATAGAAATAAATAACTTGAACTGGAAGATAAATATTCATGTGTGTTTGATTCATACACATCTCCTGAAAACATCAAACTGCAGTGCTTCATCTCTGAATGAAAGCTGCAGCAAGGATGAATCTTAATTGACTCATGAAATTAGGTTAACAGCAACATTGGATCTAAAACATCTACAAAAATTAGCCAAGAAGCAAATTTAATTGGCAATTTAGATTAACTGTTATGCACTTAAAATCTCTTCAGACAGAGAACAGCTACACAGACAGCAGAATCCAGAAGAGGATTTTCTTTGCCCAGTGAGATTTGCTTCTTACTCCAAAGTTTGAATGTAACACCATCTTCCAGATGTCTTGGCAAGATAAAGCTCTCTCTGGAACCACAGCAAGAGAAGGGCAAGTTCCTTCTCCAATCTGTTTTTAGGTGCAGAGAGGCTGGGTGGAGAGCATCAGCTGAACACCCAGCCCACTGTCACTTTTCCATTTCTCTGGAGATTGCAGCTGTCCCTGCAACATAGCTGGGAGTTATTAAATGGCCTGGGGACAGTTCAGTGCCAGCACTTGAAACAATGGTGACAACAAAATGAACATCTGAAAGGTTAGCTTTAAACACATGAGCCAAACTGATTTATGGCAGGAGGAATAGCATTCTGCTCTCTCAGAAATACCAATTTTTGATGGCACTTCACAGGAATTAAGAGACAACTGGAACACTGCAAGTCTGGCTTTAGTAAAGGCCACAAAACTTGTTTCTGCATCAGAACAAATGACAATAATTGTCCCACACACTAATCACTGTCCCCAGCACAAAGCTCCAGTGATGCTACCAGAAGTATTATTTACTGAACATAAAAATTGTAAAAATGAAACTGGACAGAAAATATCCTCCCAGAATAGTGCTCAATTATCTATGGAACCAATGGCTATTCCCCACTTTCACTTCAGCCAAAATTCTCTCCTACAGCCAAGGATAGTGGCTTGCAGAACTTCCTTCAAATCTAACAAACAGAGTAAGGAAACTTGATTCCAGCAGATTAATATTTTCTGATGCAAAACATTGAAATTCATACAGAATTCTGTAAATGTTCTCTTTTCTTAACTCAATATCTGAGACATTTTTCCACATGAGAGTACCTGGTACAGCATTCTTCAGAATCTGTAACCTTCCCTTGGAAACTCTTGCATGGCCCATGATTGTAAAAAATGACAAAATTCTGTTCTGCACACCTCTCCATGCATGATGCATAATGCTAGGTTTGATCAGGAGTGATAAATCAGCTCATTTCTACCCACAGGGCTAAAAAACAAAATAATTCAATACTGTGTTATAAAACTAGTCACTTCTCAGCAGTTTCCTGAGGATCTGTTTTATCTTATTTGTAAGAGGGAAGGCGGGAAGTAATCAATAACTCCAAGCACAGTGGCTTTGGACACAAGTGCCAGTAGATATATAATTAATCATTTAGGAACGCTTCTCTTTGAAGGCAAAATTAAGGATGGTTGAGTATTTCTCATCATAATGCAACCACCCCTGCATATTGATCGCTGACGCTTATGAACGTGAAGAATGTTACAGCATAAAACATCACTGGAGAAAACCCCCAGAACAGCAAAAATAGTTACATGTTTCAGTTTATAGATCTTTCTCCTTTGAGGAAGGTTTGTCTCTGTGGTCCCCTTCTCTCCAGGCCAGTGTAAGTTTAGAGTTACTCTGAACAAGGGATATTATAAATCATTTCATGGAGACTCTTGAGATTTAAAAAAATAATAATTTTTTTTTTTTTTGACTTCTCAAGACAGGACAAATATCTCCATTTAGAGCCCAGTTTTAATAAAGAATCCACCCACCTATCTGCTCAGTAACATTAACCCACTTGGGTAACAAAACGTGCACAGCACTTCATTTAAAACAAAGTAAGACCACATAAACACATGGGCAGCATTCTTGTTCCACTCTTAAAACAACCACTCAACAGTTTCATTGTTCTAGTGCAAAACCTAGAAAGAACCCATGCATGGGGGCAGTTCTGCTCTCCTGAAAAAGTTCTCCTTTCAGTCAAAAAATGCTGCTGAAGGGACCCTTGTAAACAGGCTGGTGAGTGAATTTCTCTGCAGCCTTAACACACACAAGTTTCATAATGGAGAGCTGTTAAAGGGATTCTCATCCTCACCTGATTGCCCTGACACGTTGTAGGGAGCAGAGGGAGCTGCTTAGTGAGTTAGTGAGCTGAAGGGAGTGATGTGAACCACAGACACCTCAGAATTCACACATTTTACCACCTTCAACCTCCATTGCCTTTAACTACCTCCAGAACCAAAACACAGTGATATCTACTAACAGATTTTTTGGGAGCCCTAAAAACAACTTACACAGAAGTGTCAAAATAACGCTAGCAAAAATATAACGAAGTTATTTATCTAGTCATGAAAACACATTTCTTGACAAATACCCTAAATGTGCAAACTTTGCAACACCCCAGAGGTTCACAGAATCCTGAGAGCCTTTATCTCATCCAGAACTGACCAGCACAGCACAGGAGCTGGACTGGAGCAGGAACACCACAGACCAAGATTTCCATTTGGTCTAACACCAAGCACAGACACCAAGTGTCCAGCAGTGCAAAAGACAGTTCAAGTTTGGGACTATAAAACCACAAGGGCCAAGACTGAACTGCCCAGCTCTGTTTCTGCAGCTGCAGGGACAATTCACCTTTTGTGCACCCTCCCTCCCACCACATGGATAAACAAGCCCAGAAAGACAACACACTGCAGCCTCTGCATTTTCTGAATGGAGAGCTGCTGCAATTTACTACAAATCTGTCTCATTAAATTATGTGCATAATAAAATATACTGAACTGATCTAAATGATCTGTCTAGACCAGGAAATTAATTTCCAGTTGTAACTGTATTTAAGGAAAGGAAAAAAATCAAGTTTAAGTAAGCTTAGTCTATTCTTGTAACTTATTGATCCTGAAAATTAAGATATTGTCTTTGTGCACTGAATCAACATTAAATTTTTAAAGAGTATAACTGAAAGTTATGGTAAGCCACATTTGACACATTCTAATTGCCTGTTGCTCTCCTGCAACTTGCTATTACAAGCCTTGAAGGATACAAAGTAAATAATTACATCATCATACAGTCTGCATAGTAATTATTAAGATGCAAGGATTAAGATAATGAATTCTTCAATTCCAAGTTCTACAGTGGTCTATTTCATAAAATAATAAATCCCATAAAAGAACTGCTGTAAAGCATAATTTCTATCTTTTTGCAACACGAAGAACATCAGTCCTATATCTCCAAAGTGGCAGATACAAAGTGACTAACTTTTTCCTCACTCTCACTTTCCAATTTATTCAGCTTGGAGAAGATGCACCTGTGATAAGCTACATATTCAAGCTCAGCAACAGCATTCAAGTTCAAATATTCATATATTTAACACATGTTCTCTGCATGCCTCATTTTGTGCATTTCTTCCAAAAATTGAAAGAACCAAGCATTTTAGTTACTTCACAAAGAGGCTAAACACTGAGCATTTTAGAACATCATATCACTGTCAAATGCAGACATTTCTTGTATCTCCATGCTGCAGGTGACAAAACTGATGCTGAGTGAAGGACCAGAAAAATGGCACCTTGTAAACAGAAGGCCTAGATATCACCAGCATGATGCAACATTGCATTTGTTCAAGGGCAAGCAACTTCAAATACCAAAGCTAATAAATTATCTGCTTAAAAATTCAGCGTACTTCCAGGCTAATCTTGCTTTCAAACAACAACAACAAAAAAAAAATCATCTGACTGGCACTACAAACAGTGATTTAAAAATATAGCCTTATCAAAGCAGAAAAAAAAGCCTGATTGGGACGTTTTCCAGCCAATACTAAGATAACAGAGAGCAAAGCTTTCCACCTTTGTTCTAGGTCAGCATGTGTGAAGTTCACACAGTAGAATTCACAAGAAGAAAGACTGAAAGAAATACCAGTTTCCATCATAGGACCTGCCAACTTGAGCAAGTACGTATCATGGAAAGCAGTAACAGTATTAAGACTGACTTGAAGAAACCATCCAAGAGTGAAAATTATCTTCTGTGATCAGCTACCAAAAGATGTTAGCAAACAAATAATTAATAACCACACTGCTCTTCACTATTGTATCAACTGAAACCTTTATCCCATCTAGTCTTCAGCAACCTGTAGGCACAGGATTTGCTGTCTAATCACCATTTTCTATCTCAAACTTTTGCCTTCTGTTTCTAAGAATGTTTTGGCAAGGTAGAAGAGCCAGTTCTAGAGGAAAATGCCATATTTTTTCTCGACAGCAGACACCTCAGTGTTTCCTTTTGAGGACTTCCCGAAGTTGCAAGTTCATCATGAGGTGCTGTTGGTTCAGAAAAGCAACAATAAGAACCAGTCCTGATCCTATCCCACACTGCCCTCAGCTTTCTGTCACGTGGCCAAACATTTGTACAGCTTGACAACTATTTTAAGAAAAAAGCTGTGTTTATTGTAACTGAAAACCCAAGGGGTTACTTCGGGAGAAAATCACCGCTCGGAATTTCTTGCTTCCATGCTAGTTTAGCCAGTTCTGCTACTCCCATCCCACGGCACAGCACTTCATGCTTGGAAGTTACCCAAGTCACTGCTTCCAGAAATTGCCCTGAGGTTTTAGAAGTCCCTGAGCACGCTGGTGTAAAGTTTGTTAAGATGTGGTTGCCCCCAGATGGCAACGTGAACATGGAGCTACAGAACTCTGGAAGGTTTAGTTGGAATGATCAAATTTATTTTCCCTTGTACACAAAGATTTAGAAAAGGAAACGCTAGGGAAGAGTACTGCAAATCAACACTGCAGATCTGTGTTTCCTTTTCACTTTTCCTGGAATCTCAAGTGAAGGCTACGTAATTTAGCTGAGAAAATTCACACTAAACTGCAGCAGTATCTGCTTGCACTCAACATGCTTTGGCAGCTACTTCTGAGAGGAAATACGTAACATTATGGCACACATAAAAACCAGGGGATGATTTTGAACCCACATCTGAAATTCTGGCCTGTAAGTACTGCAGAAAAAAACCTGCTTCCAAAAGGAGTCCTGAATCCAAACATACATATAGCACAGCATGATCAATACCCAAATTAAATAAATGGCAACTTATACCTTTATTACCATGCAGAAGTTCTGGTGGCATGTTATTTAGAAAAAAGCCTTTTTTCCTGCTATTTTCCCCATCTTCCTTGTCTCCTTTTCAGGACCTCTGCAAGAGAAACATTGAGTGGGTAACTCAAAAACAAACTGAAAAAAAAAAAGAAATAAAAAAAGCCAACCCCAAATAAACCCCGACCGCTCGCTGTGCTTCAGCCGTGGCCTAGAAAGCCCCTTGAGGCTCCTGGACTGGGCTGAAAGCGAGCCCAGCACATTCCCCCGGGGAGCCGGGTGTCGTAGGCTCCTTTGCTAAACCACCCAGCTGCAAAAGCAATCGGAAAAATAAGGTAAAATTAGCAAAACCCCGACGCCGGGGCTGACGGAGCTGCACTGACCCGCACCCTCCGCACAGCCGCGTCCTTCAGACCCGCTCCTCCCGGCCCGGAGAGCCTGGGGATGAGGGGGAAGCGGGCAGGGCTCAGCCCGGGATGGGATGGGAGCAGCGGGCAGGGCTCGGCAGCGGGCAGGGCTCGGCACCGGGCACAACCAAAGCACCGGGCAGGGCTCAGCACCTCAGCCCGACGCTGCAGCACGGCCCTGCGGCCCGCAGCGCCCCGAGACACCGGGCGGGTCAGGCCCGCTCGGCCGCCGGGACGGCAGCGCAGCACTGAGGCGGCCGCTCCCCCAACCCGCCCCCGCCGCACTGACAGCGCGGCTAAGCCCGCCGGGAACGGGACCCCCGAGCCGAGCCGGGCCCGGGAGAGGCCGTGGGGGCGCTGGGGCGGCGGGAGGAGCGGAGGCGCTGGGAAGCGGAGCGGGGAGCGGAGCGCGGGCAGCCCGGGCCCGGCCCGCAGCGTTACCTGCACCGGCTCCAGCGACGGCCCCGCCAGCACCGCGGACACCCAGGCGGAAGTGCGGCCCTGGCCGCGGCGGATTGACAGGTGGATCCGCCAATCGCAGAGCGCCGCCGCGCCCCGCCGTTGCCAGGAGGACGAATCAGCTCCCCCGTCGCCTCGCTGGGAGGCGGGGCGAATGCTAATGAGCTGCCGAGGCTGAGCGCCCCGGGCCGCGCCACCGCTGGGGAGACCGCTGGCCAATGGCGCGCGGAATATGCAGATGAGGGCGTGGCTATGCAGATGAGGTGCTACCGGCATGCACCGGGGCGCGGGATTGCCTCACCGGGCGCGTTCCGAGGGGTTTTTGGGGTTCCTCTGCAAGACCGAACACACTGTGTCTGCTCCTCCCTATGTGACTTGTGGGGCACTTGTGCTAGCAGGTGATTTCAGAGCGTGAGGTTGTCTCACCGTAACCTTTGTAAGAAAATATGTCATCGTTCAAGACAGGTGGGCACTTAACATGCTCCATCTCAGCCACTCTCCAGGTGGATTATCGGGGTGGGAAATTTCAGTCGCATACAGTCTTGCAGATGCTGCAATTTGATAATGGCTAATATGAAATGGAGCAGATTTGCAGGGTTATATAACTCTCAGGCCAGCATCCCTGTCATTGTGTGCCTTCATCCCATTGACTCATCCATGCCCTGTCGCTCTGAGCCACTCAATGGATACCTCAAAACCCCAGAGAAATGGCCAATGGATACCTCAAAACCCCAGAGAAATGGCCAATGGATACCTCAAAACCCCAGAGAAATGGTCAATGGATACCTCAAAACCCCAGAGAAATGGTCCACAAAGCCACGTGTGAGTAGGAAATGGTAACGAGTGAAGGAGGGAGATGAGACACAAATACTTATCCTCAAAATGATCTTCTCTTACCATTGATTCAGCTCCCGGTGCAAAGCAAACACAGGGATGAGCACATTAATTCTGCAGCACAAACTCATTCATCAGAGGTGGATACAAATGTTCTTTAAGAAGGGAATGACTGCAAGGCTGGTGGGGAAAATCATCACATTTGCTGCCCAGCTCCCTCCTGCCATCCCCAAATAGTTTTGCTGGCACAGTGTTGATTCGGGAGCATTACTCACCCCTCAATGGGCTGACAGCTCCTGGCCATCAGCCACCTGCTGACAACGTACGAGACACGAATTAACAGTGATAATGCTCCTTGCTCTGGCACAGGCACAGGGATTTAATGAAATCTCCACTGGGAATTTCTCACCCACGTTGGGATTGAGGCGTGTGTCCTCCTCAATCCAAATTTGCTGTACCCACACGTTGTTTCACCCCTGCATTTACCCAAAGTCGTTGGACTCATCTTTAGGGAAGACAGATCTTTCAAAGTAAAGGATAATTTGTATGACTCCAAATATGTTTAAAAGGTTTGCCTGATTTGCCCAGATTTTTTTTTCCAGTAAGCCCCAGTTCAGCTACACTCTTGGATTGCTCAACATGATAGTCTCAACATGAAGCACAGAAATATTTCTACTACAGCTTTTAAGCAAAGCCCCACAAATAGAAAGTAAGCAGGAATTTAAATTAATAGTTTCTGACTCTGCAGGTGTTTGTTGTGAGTAAGCAGCTGGTCTGGAAGAGTTCTCCAAAAGGATCACAGAAAGAGAAATCCACTGATTAGATGACCAACATATACTGAACTTGTGTAGCTTTTTTAGGTCTTAATTAAGGCACAAGCATTCTGAACTGCTAGAACAATCCTTCTCCAGAGCAGTTTGTCTTTGAGCTGGAAAAATTAGGATAATTGACAATTTCTTTCTTTGTTAAAGATTATAGGGCTATTCTCTAGCAATCTAGCACACTAAAACTCCAAAACTGTTCATGGAGAAGAATCTAAATCCATATTTTTCTCCCTACTCTGCTGGAAAAGAGGGGAGGGAGCAGTTACCTTTTAAAGGAGATGGCACAGAAATTTTGCCATGTTGGCAAAGTTTTGCAAGGTTAAGAGTAATTAAACAGGGGTTTTACAGTGGAAAGTCTTAGGCAACTGTTTCAGGCATAGGTGTAACCATCAGCTCCACCTAAAATAAACCCAACTGCTTCCCTCCTGTGGAGCAACACAACCCACTGAGGAAACTGATCCCAGCAAACCTTGACACTGCAGGGGGAAGTTTAGGAAATGTAAATGTAAAGAAGGAAGGGCGAAATGGAAAAACAAACAAACAAAAAAATCTAGAGATGTTGATGTAGAGCTATTGGAAGGAAATGTGGTGTGTTAGAGCAGAAATATTGATTGTCAGCAATCAATCCATCACCCATTGTATGCAGGCAGATACAAATGCCTCTTCCCTCCTCCTCCAAATCATCCAAAACAGTCACTCAGTCCCAACATGCTCGGGCAAGTTGTTCAGCTTTTAGTCTGGGACTCCTTGCCAGGCAGTTTCAAAACCAAACCCATTTGTTCAGGGAAGGCTCCAGCATCCTCAGCTGTGCTGCCTGTCCCTCCTCCAGGCCGGAATTCCCAGCACCCTGTGCCTCCTCAGCCTTTCAGAGACACAGCAGTGTCCTTAGAGCTCTGTGCCAAATGTGCTTGGAAATGCTCCCGACCCTCCTGTCCACCAGCAGCTTCACCTTAGAGGAGTGAGGGGCTTGTCCAGGCTTAAAAGATAATTTGGATTAAGGGACAGCGTGAAGAGCAGAGTAGGAATCCCAAAATATCTCTGGACAAATAAGCCCCAAGTTATCTAAGCATTTGAATAAAGAGTTTTCAGGCTCTCTCCCTTCCCTGCATCCCTGTATGAGTGAGCCAGACACCACTCTGCAAAATGTGAAACATAAGAATCTTCCACAATGCAAATAATAAAGATTTCCTCCTGTAGTCTAGCTCATCTCAAAAGACAAGAATTTTGAGCTCTTTCAGTGGTAATAGAGTGCTTTGAGCTGCTGGCACTGAAAAAGGGAAGATAGTGTGAAAGAGCCACACTCACAGAAATTTATTTAATATAAAAAATATTTTAAAAGCAGGCATTGGCAATACTGATAAGGCTGTAATGAAAAACGTGGTAATGCTGAAACCACATGAATTTTAACCAGTACCTTGAAGAAAAGCAATTCAAGAGAAAAAGGAATCCGTAAATAATGAGGAACATGGCAAAAGCTGAATAAGTAGAAATAGCCAGTCTGTTAAAAGGCTGAATAAGCATGTTCTTTGTAATGGCATGGAAAGGAAAAGGCACAACAGCCTGTATCCTCCGCTTCAGTGATCATTTCCCTGGGAGCTGCACCCATTCAGCTGAGGGCACTTCAGTGGCTGAGCCACTTCCCTTCAATATAAAATCAAGTTTTGAGAATCTTTGTGGTCAAAGCTGTGAAAGCTTAAAAACCTGGGACTGCAAGGGGCTTTCCACAGGAAGCCAGAAAGCTTATTAAAAAACATGTTTTCTCTCAAAGTGCAGACACAGTCACAGAATCACAGGATTGTTAAGGCTGGAAAAGACCTTTAAGATCATCAAATCCAATCTTCACCACCATGTTCACCATTAAAACATGTCCTCAGGTGCCATATCCACAGGTTTTTGGACTGTGAGGTGTGCCTTCTAATGAATCCCGAATTCTTCTAATTCCAGGTCTGACATCTAGTGCTGGAAACTCCTGTTCCTGGAGCTGGGTAGAGATGAGCAGGAGGATGTACTCAGGATAAAAATATTTGGGCCAAACTGGCTCACTTTCATATCTCGTCTCATCTTCCCTGGGATGGAATTCTGTGGGTTTTTTGCATCTCCATAGCAGGGAAGATGGGGTTAGATCAGATTTGACTCGCAGCTTCAATCCTTCACACTCTTGAACAGGATTTAGGAAGCTCCACATGGGGATACTGTGCAACCTGACTTTTTGGAACCCCCCCCAAAGAGGGCTGGAACCCATGAGCTTCAGCCTCAGTTCCAGCAGCAGATCTGAAGAAACCCCATTTTCCCAATGCCTGTGCACCACTGCTGCCAGCTGATCTGACAACAATCAGTGATGCTTTATATCCTAATAGATGTTCATTTGTCAAACATGGCCACAAGAACATCTTATTTAGAATTAGTTCTCACGTCTGGGTTTAGCTATGTGTACAGCAGCAAGACAAGTGACCCCTGTACACTTTGCACCACATTTCCCTCTATGATGGCAGCAGATCAATTCATCAGCTTGTGTGAGGCTTCCTTGTGGAAACTCAAGTCAATAGATGTTAATTATCCTTATTGATGCAAGGTCAGAATTGACGTGGGAGTAAAATTTAACCTGTCTGAGTGCTTCCTTGGTAACTTCTCTCTGTCCCCAGGATCTCACCCAGACAAGGGCTGAGCAGGGTGGGTGAGCATGAGGCAGAGTGAAGGGAAGCTCCTCACAGCCCACAGTGGAAGGCATTTTTTCTTTAGATATTCCCTGTGCTGTGTCACACAGTCAGATAGATTTCTACTGCCCAGGTTAGATGTTAACTGATGTTGGTAATTTCATTATTCCCTGAATTCAATACAATTGCTTCAGCAGCACAGTGTTTCCCCCAGGCAGCACCAGCTCCCTCTCCATTTTGCTGGCTCTGTGGATGAAGGCACAGCAGAGAAATGTTTCCTGTGGCATGCACATGTATTTTCCAGGTGCTCCCGATGACACATCTGCACTGTGCCCCCCAGCATGGGGCAGAGCTGCCAGGGCTGGCAGAGTTCACAGCAAGAGGACAACTGCCCTGCCACCCAGGGTGCCACCTCTTCATGATGCAGCACAGAGCTTGGGCACCTATTGACCCCAGGAAAAGGTTCAGGATGGTCCAGCCCTGCAATTTTGTTAAAAATCCCTGGATTTTAACCCTATGACCTGTGACAACCAGCAATGCCTACAAAAAGAAAAGAAAAAAAAAAAAACTGTGTAAAGCAGACTGAGAGCTGTTTTGACTGATACACTATAGACTCTTTTAGCATGTAATTTTCTCTGCTTTTGTAAAATTAGCACCTTTGATCCAGCAAATACTTATATGCACATATTACATGCTGGAATAGTCTCCTGTACTTAATGTAACAAAGTCCTGTCCACTGGTTCCTAGGCAACCACTAGAACAAACTAATTAGTAACCTACAAATTCACACATATCCATCAAAACAACATCCAGGTTAATTTTGTGGTGCCTCTGTATTTTTTGTGCTTTAAAATTATCATCTCCACTTTCCCAAAATAAATTATACTAATCTACAGGTTGGTTTTAAAACTAAGTATAAAAAAGGTCTCATCATGAAATTCCACCCAAAAAAAGGTAATAAAGTAAATCAGATTTTTTGAGCATGAACAAAAAGAAAAAAAAAATCAGATCCTGTCCCAGATCCTGTCCCAGATGGAGCTGGGAAGTTTGGCTCTGGATCTGAAGGCTGCTATACAAGAAATCCCCGACAGGCAGACAAACTAATGTGCCTCCCTCATCAGCTTCTGTGTCAGCCACAGCTGACTCTATTTACTTTTAGCCCAGAGAAGGAACTGGGAGCAGAAGGAAAAGAAAAAAAAACCTTCATTGATATTCACAATGTTGTCTTACATGTCCAGCATTATTTTTGTCCAAGGAAGCTCTTTCAGAAAATGGGAGAAAACAAGTGATGAGGTGGAAGAATGGCTGGCAGAGGGGAAGAAAGGACCCTGTGGTGGAGGAGGGGGTTTGTTTTATTCTGTTTTAAAGCACCATGAATCATTTTGGTTTCTGTTTGTATATTGGGTATTGGAAGAGTGACGTGGACTCAGCCTGAATAAACAGACTTTTTTACCATAACTAAGCTAAATGTCAAATTAGACATCTCCAATGATGAAGGTGGGTTGGTAGAAATTGCAGCTGATGGCCAAAGTCCCCACTTGTCCCCATTTCCATGCAAAATAAACAATATCCTGAACCCACAGCACAGCCCTGCTTGGGCCCACAGGTGAAAACCCAGGTGCTGAGCTTTGGCAGGAGTGAGCCCATGGCTGTCCATGGGTGTCTGCCTGCCTGGGCTGCCCCTTCCAGCTCTTCCCAAGCATTCCCAGCCATCCAGCCCCACGGCAGCAGGAAGGAGCTCTGCCAGCTGGCTGCCTGCTAAGGCTTCCCAGCAGTGTGGGACCATTCTGCCTGCAGCACTGCCCTTTCACATCTCCTTGGATTCCTGTCGCCAGGGATGAGAACCTGGAAGGAGGAGAAGCTGCTTTACCTGGATGCAAAGCACACTTGAGTTTTTCCAGCCCTGTCACTCAGAAGGGGATTTTGCAGGTTCTCTCTTGTCCTTTGCACCTAGTGAGGGTTTCTCCCTGGCTGGCAGAGCTCAATTTTGACTCCAAGCATAGCATTTACACTGCTGGGAATAATGTCCAAGAAGGCACAACTCACAGGAAACCTCTAATTGACCAAGATGTGGTTCACTGGGAGGCTTGCACTCTCTGAATTAAAACAGCACCACCAAAAAAAATTTTAAAAATCCCCAGGAAATCCCCAGGCTGTCTGGCAATCAAGTGCCCTAGAAACCCTGACATGCTGGTGGAGGATGGCCAGGGCTCTTTGCTGCAGGTGCTCAGATCAGCCCTGGAAGTTCTTCTAGCCTGGAGAGGGATGAGTCTGGAGCAGCCCTATGCCAAGACAGGAGACACAAGTGCCCTTTCAGCCAAAGTGAACTTTATCAGGTTTTCAGTAGGGAAAAAAACCATTATCTGTTCACAAGAGCAGCCTTGTGAGGCTGTACTGCTCTCACTGCTTCAGGCAAACAGAAGTGGAAGGACTTTTTCCTATCTTTTGTATGTACAGCCTCTATTTATATAAATGTACTTACCAGAAATTGAATAACTCCCACCCCAGTAATTTTATACCCATCCAACATTTAAATTATGAATGCAATAATCTGCAGCACCACGACTCACAAGGCAAGGCTAGAATTCCCGAGGTGAGAAAAGTCTATTTTTAGACCTTTGCAGCTGAGATTTTTACTAGATGTAGAAATTTGCTCCTTTCTGCTGCCTCGGGGGTTAATTTGCCTGCGAAGTTTCAGGATTTTGTTTTTCTGCTGGTCAGACAGCAGCAAAACAAACAAGCTGCTTTCGGGGGAAGGAGTGCAGGAAGCAATCCCCATGCTCTGCCCGGGTGAGGGATTGCCTAACAGGGTTACTCTGAGGCAGAGAAGTGATGAAATTGGTTGTTCCTCTGAGGACTTCCTCTGGCTGGGCTGTAACCTGGCTTAGGGGTGGTGTGTGTTCTCCCTGAGCAGGAATCATTCCATCTTTAGCCCATGGAGCTGGCAGCAGTTTCACAGAAGATGCTCCTGACTCATATTTGCAAATGCCATGGAAAATCTTGGGATATTTTCTTCTCTATGTTTCTTAAAGGGGATTTTTTTTTTTCATATTTCAGGGACATGGTGTTTTACTTGTAGCTCTTCTTCTATGTGTGGCACCCAGGAGAGAGCAAAGCAGTGCAAAACTCATTTCCCACCATGTGTGGCAATAGCAGAAAAGGAGTGAGAGGGAGAAAAGGATCAGATGCACCCCAATAATCAGAAACTCCTTTCTGCTGGGTCCCACGAGGGATCTGTGTCATCCAGAGCACAGAGGCAGCACTGGTTCAGGATGAGCAGCTCAGGGTTTCATTCCTTTTTGTGCCACATAAAGGCATTTATCAGCAGGGCTCTTAATAACTGATGGATGAGACGTGATGCTCCTTCCAAATCAAGACTGTTGAGTAATGTTCTCCATGCCAAGCTCCTTCTGTCATTACAGCAGGGTGAGAAATCCCAGCCCTGGCATTCTCCTCTCTTGACAAATCACCCCACTGCCATTTCTTAATCAGATGCTGCCAAAATGGGAGCTCTAATGCCACCTTGCCTGCCCAAACCCAGCTGAGTGGCTGCTTGGTATCAAGAGTTAAACACAGTTATTCTCCTTCTAAATGTCATCTATGGACTATGTACAGAACAAGATGTTTAATCTCTGTCCCCCAGTGCCCTATGAAAAGCTCTAGCAGAGTAGATGGACCTTAATTTCCTCTCCTTCACAAAGCAATGCACTACTTTTCCAGATGTCATCAGGCTTTGGTTGTGCTTGAGAGAAAAAATATTAAAATAAAAAAAAGAAAAAGCTTGTGGCAAATGGAGATGCAATTCTTTTAAAACATTTTCTTTTTTGAGAAGTAACAGCAACAAAAAGTATGTGAAGATCAAAGAGAAAAGAGGTTGTGCTCAAGGATAACTCAAAAAATAATATGGGGCAGTTGCTGAGCGACTTTCCAATGCAAAATATTGCTATTTTCTGATCCCTTGCCTCATCTGCCCAAGGGGGATAGTGTCTAGTACTGGTCACAGAAAAAGTCTGTGTGATTGCCTGGGTACTGTCAGATCTAAGGTCTTTGCAAACAGCTTCTATCAATCAGCCTCAAGCCATTGATCTTACATGTAAAGCACTTATTGAAAAATAAATTATGGTTTTTTGATCTAACCAACTATTAAGGATTCCTTTCTTCCTTTTTGAGTCTGGGTAAATAAAATTCTTCCATCAGGACCTGCTTAATAATCATGCTGGGGACACAGTGGATCAAATCCTGAGGGTGAAGCAAAGCGAGGACTCAGAAGCCAAAGGCTGATTTCTTTTTCTCTGGTCTTTTCTTTTTCATTTTTTTGGGAATAGCTATTCTTTAAGCAGGCATTGCACAGTGCTGAATGCATTCCAATAACCAGGGTATTGTCTGTTATCTGCCCAGAGCTGAGCAGCACATGTGCCACAGGGATGTGCCTGCTGCAAAGTGCTACCCGAGGATTTTGCCTTTCTCCTCCCACAGTGGGTTCGTCCTTGTCCTGCTTTTGTGCAGCTGGTGACACTCAGTTCTAGATGCAAAAGTGCTTTTGTCCTCCGAGGAGAGATTGTCATCCATCCATGGGGATCCTCTGCCATCAGGATTGCACTGAGACCATCAGATGGAGGGGCAGATACCATGAAAACTCCACAGCAGGGCTGGGACACAGCTCAGGTGGTTGCCATCCCTCACTCCTGCTGGGGTCTCTAGGGAGATGTTTGAATCTCTGATAACCATGGAAATATATTGTGTCCTCTCATTTTGTCACAGAAGGGAATAAACCCCTGAGCTCCACCCCAGCCTGCAGAAATGGGGGGATCCCACTATTCCATCTCCCTCTCCAGCAGGGCAGGATGGAGATGTGACTCAACACCATCCCACTGGGAAGGGTCCCTGTGAGCATCCTGAGAGTGGGGTCATCCACAGGGTAAAGGACACAGAGCCCCTGCTCGACCCTTCTTCCCAGGGGATGGACCTGAGGCAAAATAAATGCCTGACCCACAGCAACATCAATGTGGCCACACTGCCCTGCTACCTCCCATGGTGGATTTTTTTTTTAAATACCCCTTTGAAAGCAGTGCAGCCAGCTCAGCTCTGCCTCTTGGAGGCTGGCAGGCTGCCACCCTTTAATTAAGTCTGCTGTTACGTCTAACGCTGGTGGCAGCGTTTCAGGGCACTAGTGTGGAGGCTGTGGGAGCGGGAGCAGGAGATGAGGAGGCTGCAGAGCTGTGTGGGGACTTGGATGTTCAGGCTAACACACCTAATAGTGTTGGTTTTATCATCCTCACTGGTCAGATCAGCTTGTGAGCACAGATCCAGCCAGGCCATAGAAAACTCCTTTGCCTGCAGGGAATAGGGCAGGGCATTGGTTTGAACCTCACCCTTCACTTCATGGCACAAAAGTGCTGCCAGATCCCTGTCTGAAGAGCCCTGGTAGCTGTGTGTGCCCACAGCACGGAGCCAGCTCGACCTCAAACACATCTACAGCCTGAGCACAGGGCACCCCACACCCCAGGGTGCCACTGCTCTGTCCCTGAGCTGAGCTTCCAGCCCGGGTGACAGGAGCAGGGACTGAGGAAGGGACAGCTTTAGCATCTCTCACTGTGCTGGAGGCCACACTGCAGGTCAGGGCTGGGTAGTTTTCCCTACACTTCTGGTTGCTCTACGTACAACAACCCAAAATTCATTGCATTCCCCATGTGTATCAATAACGTGAGTCTGTGGCCAGGTACATTTCACTGCTATGGAGCCTCTTTGCTGCAAGTCCTGACTTGATTTCAGTGCGTTCTCCAGCCTCATTGCTCCTCACACAACTCCCCAGAGCACAGATCTGTTCCTTCCTCTCCTCCCCACGCTGCTGCTGCCGTTGTGCAACCGCAGGATTGGATTTCAATGCCACTGTGCAGTGACCGTGCACAGGACACGATGACGAGGCACAGCCAGGAGTGTGCAATCCCAAATCCAGCTTCCTGCAGCTCCCTGTGCCCACAGCCAGCCGGGGATGCTTTGGAAAATCAGCTTCAAGTTGTGAAAAGCGTTGGGATCTCGACTGGGATGTGGGACTCTGCCACCACCCAGTGATCAGGGGAAAGAAGAGAGAACAGCCTGCTCATGGCAGCTCTTGTGTAACCTCAGGCTGGTGCCCAGCACCCTGTGATTTGTGTTCTGCCTCTTGATCCCTAGAAACTGTACCCTGCTGCCCCTCCTGATCTCCATCAGCTACCCCAGAGCAGTTCTTCACTCCCCCAGCCCCACAAGGCTGATTTGAGCTGCTCTGCTTGCAGATAATGCCATGGACAGAGCCGTGTTGCAATTAAACACTCTCCCGGCTCTATGCTAATGAGAAGCAGGAACGGAATGCACAATGGCAGATAATTACAGGCGAGCAATTACAGACACAATCCTCCCCACTCCTTGTCCTTGCACTGTTTTTTCCACTGTTCCACACTTGCCATGAGCCCGACACAGCGACCAGAGCTCTGGAGATGATGAACAGAGTAATAAAAAAGCTCTTTGAAGCACATCCCTGAAGCTCCATCAGCCCTGATCATCCCTTCGTGCCGTGTTTCTGCAGTGCTGCTGGCCAGGGCAGCAAGCAGGAGGTCCACATCAGGTGGTCTGAGCTGCTAAAAGCAGTGTCATTAAAAAACCCCAACTGAATCAGGATAATTGAGTTAAAGGAATATTATGGAATATTTCCTGCTTGTTTTAAGAGGGCCTGTAAGTTGCTAAAACTTTTTGAAATACTGTTGTAAATAGCAACTCGTGTGCTTTCCCAATCCTTTACCTTTCTTGCTCAATACCAAGTGTCTGTTTAGGGACTGTTTTTCAAAACACTGTGCACTTTGCACAATTAATTTGTGGAAGTCTGTGGTGTGTCCCAATCCTCAAAAAAGGGGTTGTGACAGGCTGGAGAGATCACATGTATAAATTCAATATATAGAAACAAATGAGCACATTTTTATACATGCAGTCTCAGGCAGAGTTGCATAGAAATGGTGAAGTGCTTTGAAAGGATGCCATAATATCCTTAAATGCCAAGTGTCACATGAAATGCTATTCAGAATCACTCTCTCTCCTTCCCAACCTGCCTGTGAACAAGTGGCATCTGCACAGAGCAGCCGTGGGCACTGGGAACAGCATCAGCTGTCAGTGGTGCATTATTAACGACTGGAATTATTAACTCTGTTTCAGAAAGCTGTTTTGTGCCTCTACACACAGTCGTTTGCAAAATTATTTGGAAAATTCATCTTGCACCTGATCCCTCCCGTTTCTAATGAACAGTGTCGTGCTGTCAGACAACACTGATGGGCAGCAGAAAGCAAGGAGAAAGGGAAATAGCACCTGAAGTGACAGGCAGAGCCTTTCCCACTAAGCACCTCACTCACAGAGTTAAAGGAGAGCAAAACAAGGGGAAATTAAAATAGAAATTGCGCCGTGGGAGGGGGTGGCAGTGTGGTGGGACTGGGTCTTGGTGAGAGATGGGGATGGGGAATATCCCAGCTCCTCACTTACTGCCAAAACCTTTAGCCACCAGGAAGGTGGTGATGGCACCTGGTTCCAGTTTGGTCTCCTCCTCTGTTCCCAGCTGCCCTGGCTTTGCTTCTCCAGCCACAGCTCCAGAGGTGACTCCAGGGAGAACTTCTCTGCTTGTTGCTTTTTTTTGTCTCCTTCAACATCTGGTTGGAAAGTAGCAAAACTCCCTCTTTGTGACCAGGTTTTTCTTTTTCCCATTTTTTGTTTCAGGATGATCTGAACTCTCCTCAGATGGCAGCAGCTGTGACATTGGGTGGCAGCTCTGTAGCATGTGGAGTTTCCTGACTCACAGTCACAGCAAACTCCCACTCTTTAGGTCAGAAGACTCAGCAAAGCCCAGGCTGGTTGATGAGATGAATTTTGTTGCCAAAACACTGCTGCAAGCCAGCCCAAGAAAGAGACCTACTGGAGGTCCCACCTTCTCTCCAAACCCAGGATGGCTCTGCCCCCTTTGCCCTGTACTACCTTTGCACAAATTGACTCCAAATGACTTGTCTAGAGGCCAAACCAGCTTCAGGGAAAGGAATTGGGCTTGGAAGAGGAAGACACAGATGACAGAAGGGGCAAAGACATCCTGAGCATTGTTGCATCTTTCCCTGCAGTGAGCTGAGACTTCCTAAATGCTTTGTCCTCCTCCTGTGTCCCTTTTCATTCCTCTTCCCCATGCCTTTGTAGTTGGATGCCTGACATACTCTCTAATAGTCTCTGCTGCCTTATAATGAACATCAAAAGAAGGAAAAGATGATGAATCGGAGATCAGGACCCAGAGCAATCATTAATAGAAGGGAACACATCAGGCACACCACAGCTCAATAGGAAATATATTTTCCATCTGCCTTTGTTGCACAGATCTAAAGACAGGCTTGGCGTTGTCTCAAGCAGCCAGAGATGGGCTTGAGACAAGGTTTTTAATGAGAAAACCAAGGAGGCAGGGAAAATTCTTTCACAGATGAAGATCTTTCTAAATTAGAGTGATCTGGAGGCTGCAGATCAGGCTTTGGAAGGCAACAGGCAGGCAGGGGGAGTGTTCTCCTCTCCCCAGGAAGGGTACCTTTCTCTGGAGAAAATGCACTTGATAACTGATGCTGAAGTGTTGGATCTTAAACCTTGAGAGGGCTTTTAGAGACACAAACACTTGAAATTCCCGCTAAGAGTGGCAATGGCAGCATCTTCAGAGATAACTGAGGTGGTGTTTTGGGGAAGGAGTGCTGCCCAAAGGGCCTGGGCAGAGGCTGCTGCATCATTTCACAGGAGCCGTTGGAGAGGGAGACAATAACAACAAGCTTCAATGCCTCTTGGCTAGACACTGCCCAGCAGCTTGGAGACACCAGACTTCATTATCAAGGGCTTCACAGAAGGCAAATGGTCAAATAAACAAGATGAAGTTAGCTAGACTGTTGATTCTCCTAATCTCAGACACAGAGATCTTGTTTGCCCTCTGCTCTCCTGAGAAATGTATTTCCTTCTATTCCATGTTGCTTACACAACCCCATATGCTTGGGGCAGAAGTGTCAGACAGGAAAGAAAAGCTTTGACTTTTAGAAAAATCTGTGTCTGAAGGATCCTCCAGCTTGCATGACACCTGATGGGACCCTTTGGGGACAGCTTGTGCTCTCTGCTGCCCTGGCATGACTCAGAAGAAATTCCTTTTGTTCAGGTAAGATGGGCAGAGACTAGAGCAAAGTTGTCTGTATTTGTGTTTGGAAGTGATCTGGCAAACCCAGGGCTCCATCATCCTCCCTGAAGCACACAATGAATTACTGGATTTGCATCTTTGTAAGGGGGATGAGAATTGGGCCCACGTTGTGCTGCGATAATGAATTAAACTGAATTAAATTTTGATACATATTAGAGATATGTTAGTTACTATATAAAGTAATATACTTAATTAGCCCAGGAAGTCTGTTAAATATTACATAAGGTTACCAATGAGCTCCTGCAGGAAGGGAGGGAGCTGACATTTGTAGATCTCCTCACATGAGAACCTGGTGGTAGCTCTGGAGGAATCCATGGACTCCACAAGTGAGCTTCAACTCTCCCCCTCTAATTGCTTGGTGACCTGAAGTTTTATAAAGCCTGATGGAGTGCAAAGGAGCCCACTGTGCCACAGCTTGCACCTCAGCCCAGAGAAACCCAGCTCATTTCTCTGCAGCTTCTCTGTTCCATCTGCCTGGGAGCAGCACTGGCTTTGATCAGAAATGTTTTAGTCCTTCCCAAATCTCCTTTTGTCACTCCTAACCCACACTGCTCACTGCCATTAAGAGTATTAGGAACAAAACCCAGCCTTACCTCTTCAACCATCCCCAATGGAGTACCAAATTTAACGAATACTTTTTCCACAGAGCTTTAACTTTCACTCCTCCACGTGGCAAAATGTTTCCAGCATCGTTGGCAGCAGCTGCACATGGATATCACATCTTGATATTCAGACCCTGCTGTCTCTCTGAAAACATCTATCAGTCTGAACAGCAGCTGCCAACTCGGTCCAAGCTGACAGATGTAGGATGACTTCTGGTTTCATTCCCCACTGTGCTCTGAAATTTTCATTTCAAAATACAATACTGAATTGGCCTTGACAAGAATCAGGTGTTAACTCTGATCAGACAGTTACTTCATTACTAATGGCATTACTCATCCTGCTCTGCAGGGTTTTCCTCCCCCAGAGTCGTTAAACTCAGCATTTTCCTGCTCACAAAAGTGCTGTTGGATGGAACAAGGATAGAGATGTGACTTTCTCCGGTGACAAGGTGATTTGTGATTTTAAGGAGTTTGTTCCCAAGCAATCTGAAGCAGTCATGGCAGTTTGGGACAGATCCGACTATGAAAAGTCTCCATGTACTAAAGGATGCATTTTTGGACACTTGGAGAGTTTGGATTTGCAGGTTACAGCTGGGAATGGTGAGAAAGAAAAAACGAAGGAGAGGAAAGAAGGCAGGAGAATAAAGAAGTGAAAAGGTACAGGACATGTTTAGAACCCAGGTGGACACATGTTGTCCCCAGACAGGGACAATTCCCCTCAGAATCTGTGGTCCTTCTCAGGGACATGGTGGCTTTGTGGCCATTTGCAGCTCTCAGCACTGAGAGTGGAGATCTTAGTCCTCCTCCTACCTCTCTGAAAACTGGCTCACAGGTGATTTCTTAGCATTTTCAAGGCTTATTCCAGTCATCACTGTCTTTATTCAACATCAAACTTTCTCAGTTATGTCCCTTGCAGTGTGCTGAGGAACAGACCTTCTGCCACCAGCAGAAGCTGTTTTGGCACCTGGCTGAGCTGGATGAAGCACAGCCAGCAACTGATTCCATCATTCCCAGCCAGGTTTGGAGTGCCATGCTGGATTTCAGTCCTAATAGCTCCCCAAGTTTAGACAGACAAGTTGTTGTTGGATTTGTTTTTAAGAGAAATCTATATCAAAGAGTAGCATTTCACTGCAGAGGCATCTCTTGCTTGAGAAATGCTCCCCTGGCATTTTCTGTATCCTACTCACTGGTGCTACATGTGAAATATTTATACTGAGGGTTTGTGCTGTAAATTGGGAGTCTGGCAAAGCAGGAACTCAAGAGCTCCTTGAAGATTTTGCCCTCAGCCACTCTGGAATCTCTTTTCTCTGCCACACTGCCCTTCCCCTCACCCATGTGTGCTGGTAGCTTGTGAGGGAATCTCGAAAAAGGGAATTTTCCAAACAGAATAAACATTTCCCATGATGAAAGGAAGAAGAAAAGGAAATAAAACAAAGGGACAGGTTTCATAGTGACAGATACTTGTGTGAATGCCAGAGTACTTTCAACCCTCATCAGTAAAGACATGAACACAAAGAAGTTTCTTAATCATCTCTTTCTTTCAAGTTTGGTTCACAGACAAACTGGTTCCATGGGACAGAAGCAAGCAATGGAAAAGCTCCAATTTGTGCATATCCTCCTAGTTCCAGGTTTATAGAGAGCTATCTGTGGGCAGGATGGGCAGACAGGAGAAGAGTTTTTGACTGTGAGGGCAGCCTGGAAGGCAGCTGGAACAGGTTGTCTGGAGAGGTTCTGGAGTCTTCATTCCTGGAAGTGTTCAAACCCCAACCAGACAAAGTCCTGCTGTACCTGACCCTCCTTCAGCAGAGGAGCTGGCCTAAAAAATCTCAAGAGGTCCCTTCCAACCTGAACCGTTCTGTGACCTGCCACTCCCAGCTCCTGCTTCTCAGCACAACCTCAGAATAAACAGAAACCAGGCTCAGGAGAGCTTGGAGCTCTGACCCTCTGGAAATGTCCTGCTGTACAGATCCACAAGGGCTGAGTTCAGGCTCTGAGCCTCCAGAGATCCCCCTGCCCCAGAGAGGACCCTATGGCCTGCTGCAGGGTGATCAGAACACCCTATATGAGCATATGGGATATCTGCACATGGCATATGCACTGTGCAAGCCAGGTCCAAACGTGAGCTGTCAGACCATCTGCTTGCCTGTCTGTGGGTGATCTGCTTCAACTACAGGCTGTGGGATTTCCTTTATTTCCAAGATGGCATGTTTCCTGAAAGATATTAGAAATGCACTTGTCCTGTCTGCTGGAGCAAGAGAGAAACATCAGGACCAGGAAATTTGTAATCTGAGCTCTATCACCTCTTATTTATCTAACAATCCTGGCAATTTTCTCTGGATAAACAATAACTGTGTTTTGTCCACACTGTGTTGTATCACTTTATAAATTATAATAGGTACAAAGTAGGGGGTTTGCTTTCTATTGGGTGGCGAAAACTGAATAATGGAGGACAACTAACAAACAGCAAAATGCTCCTAGGGATAGGAGCTGCACAGCACACACCCCATCATTTGGAATTTGGAAACATTTCAGTGAATGCTAATGCTTGGCTGAGTGGCTGGAGATTACAGGTAACACCAGAGCACAAACAGCCGCACAGTGAAAGTGGTTTGTGGGTTCACTAAACACCATGGGGGTTTAAAAAAAAAAAAAAAAAAAAAGAAGAAGCTGTTTCTCCATCACATCTGCGGTGATCGGCATAAAATTCATGTCCTCTCTGCTGCGGCTGGGCTGTGGTTAGATCTGATCACCTCCAAGCAGTGCTGAAGCCACGCACGGAGTCACTCCAAGCCGTTTTCCCACTGCCCGGGAGTTTGTCGCACCCGCAGCATCCTCAGCGCTGCCAGCCGCGCCTCCACGAGCGCACAGTGACATCCTCTGTCGGGATGCGGCAGCAGCGGAGCCTGAGCCACCCGCGGAGCCCAGTGCCTTGGGGACACTTGTCTCCCGAGGAAGGGGACACATGCTCCGGGCAGCTGCAGGCTTGCCCAGCCGTCGGCACATTGCGCACAGCCTGCCTGCCCTGCACACAGCCGGGAAAGCCAGCCCGGCTCTGAACACAGAGCCAGCACGTTGTCCCAGCGCTGGGCGCGTTAAGGGACAAGATGAGGCTGGTTCTTGCTGAGGCCACTCTTTGGGGAGTGTCACAAAGGCCACCCCTGCGGCAGTGCTAAGATGTGTTCCCACTGCTCGGCTCTGTCGGCTGCAAATGGTTTATCGCGGTTCCGCAGAGCCCTCTGGGGCTGCAAATGATTTGCCGCCGTTCCGGAGAGCTCTCTCGACCCCCTCCCAGTTGGATCAGCCGCTGCCATCAAGGCAGTGGCTGTGGCAGCGCGTTTGAAGAGGAATTCTGTGAGGCTGTAGAAGTTCCTGAGGTGAAAATAGCTTTTGGAGCAATCAGGAGGTGGCAAACCCCCTGGGCATTAACTTCAGGCTTGTTTCTGGGTTTGCACAATTTTCTTCCTTTGCTTATTTTCACTCCGTTCCTCACAATTTATCAGAATTCCCCAGGAGGAAGGGTGCTTGGCTAGAGTCTCCAGCCAGTACCCTTCTCTGTTTTGCAGTGTTGCTGCTCTGCACATCCCTGTGCTGTTCTCCAGGGTGGTGACAGTGGAGCTGAGCCTGCCTGTGACACGATACCTATCAGGATGTTTCCTCACTGTGCACAGGGGTTGTGCAGTGGTCGGTAACTTCACCCTGCAGAGTCGCCAGCTGAAACAAGTCCTCAGACAAAAGGTATTCTTTTTAGCTCAGAGTGAACAAGTGGTGGAAGATGAGAGCATTAATCACCTCGCTGGAGCTGGGGCTGGGAGCAAGGACTCCTTGGTTTGCAGACCAAGTGGCATGGACACTTGATAAAGAATTGCCTGCTCCTGGGCAGTTTTACCTCTTCCTCCTGATGCCCGTGAGGGGCAAGATCATCACCCTCCATGCTCTGCCTGCCCAGGCAGCCCTCCTGGCTGACTGATTAAAAGGCAAATGAAGCTTTGACCTTCTCTTCATTAACGCACAGACCCCAGACAGGAGCCATAAGAGCTTCCATGACCTCTGTCTTGGGGGACACTTTGGGGAGATGCAGGAATGTCACTGTGCAGAATACAAGGATGCTCTGGGAAAAATCAAGGATGCTCCTGACCTGAGAGGGGAAAGAGGAATGTAGAGATGTTCTAGAGAGTGGCAAGGATACTTTGAGGTAAAGCAGTGATGCTTCAGTGTTGAGAAGGGAATGGGGAATGGGAGAGGATGCTCTGGGGGAATTCAGGGATGCTCTGGGGGAATGCAAGGATGCCACCAGGTTGAGAGGGGAACGTGTGGATGCTCAGGGATGCTCTGAAGGAATGAAGGGATGTTCCGCGGTAATACAAGGATGCTCCCGGGCTGAGAGGGCACGGGGCTATGTGCAGACGCTCAGGGAAGCTCTAGCGGGATGCAGAGATGCTTGGGAGGATTCGGGGATGCTCTGGAGGTTTCGGGGCTGCTCGGGGGGCACGCGGGGGTGCCGGGGGCCGGAGCGGGAGGCGGGAGCGGGCGGGGCGGGGAGGCGCAGCAGCCCCGCGGCGGCGGCGCGGCGGGAGCGGTGCGGGCCATGGAGAGCGGCGGGGCGCTGAACGGCTCCGCCACCGCCGGGCGCTTCGCCGCCGCGGGCACGGCAGCGCTGGGTGCCCTGATGGCCCTGCTCATCGCCGTCACCGTGGCGGGCAACGCGCTGGTGATGCTGGCCTTCGTGGCGGACTCCAGCCTGCGCACCCAGAACAACTTCTTTCTCCTCAACCTGGCCATCTCGGATTTCCTCGTAGGTAAAGTGCCGCCCGCGGCGCGCCCGCCCGCACCGGCACGGCCCGGCACGACTGGGCGGCGGGGCGGGAGCGCAGCGTGCCCGGGGCTGCTCCTGCCCTCCCGCTCCCCCGGGCAGTGCCCCGCTCGGGCCGTGCCCCGCTCCTGCCCCCGACACCCTCCCGCTGTCCCCGGTCGCTCCCTCCGTGCGGGCGGGCAGCGGGAAGGACCCGCCCGGCACCCTCGGGTCCCCCGGGCAGCCACCGCGCAGAGCCCGAGTCTCACCGGGAACGGACCGCTCCGCTTGCAGGTGCCTTCTGCATCCCGCTGTACGTGCCCTATGTGCTGACCGGGAGATGGATCTTCGGCAGAAGCCTCTGCAAACTCTGGCTGGTGGTTGATTACCTCCTCTGCACCTCTTCGGTCTTCAACATCGTGCTAATTAGCTACGACAGATTTCTCTCGGTGACAAGAGCGGTGAGTCCTGTCATGACGGCTGAGAGGGACATAATTCTGCTCCTGCTTTATTCTTCAGATTCTCTGCAATAGTTAAAAGCTCTTTGAATCCTCCAGAAATTACCAACCTTTCAGCCTGGAAAGCAATGATCATCCACAAGTACATAATTCAGCCGTGGTTTCAGATTAGTATTCCTGGTATAATTAAATCGCTTAAGGCTCAGACCCCGTTGTGCAGGTGTTCCTTTCCCAGGTGACAGGGCAGTAGTGTACGAGCAAGCCAGCCAGGTAAGCAGACCTTCAACTAACTTGCAAGAGCTTATTATCTCCAGGACTAACAAGTGGATTGCAGTCGGACTCACAGCTTCTCCGTGGGCTCCACGGCAGTAGATTGCACTGCTGGCTTTGGCAGGGAATGTGGGGAAGCTTCTGGGCGTGTGGGGAGATAGATGAAAATGCTCAGCCTTTTGCAGGAGGTAACGAGCAGCTCACAGGCAGATCTGATCCACTGGTTTGCTCATTCCCCGACGGATTTAGCCCAGGAGTTTGTCGAGTCCCTCTCCTTGGCACTGGGGATGGCTCAGGCAGGTGGTGGCTGCAGACAACAGCCAGGCTCCAACCAAGCCTGTCCATTTCCACCGAGCAGACACCACATTTTGGAGCTGTAAAATGAGCGCTCTAAATCTTCCCCGCAAGAGTGTGATTTATCTAGCAATTGCTCCTGTTGCCTGTGTCGTATCAGTTTGTTGGACTGCTGGGATATTGCCTAGCAACTTTACCAGGAATGCTAACAGTCCATTTGTGAGGAGCCTCAGCCAGCTGGGGTGCGTAAGAAATTCGTGACCATTCGTAAGAAAAGGCTTTCCTCTTGCAGGTCGCCTACAGAGCCCAGCAAGGCAACACCAGGCAAGCAGTGCTGAAGATGGTGCTGGTGTGGGTGTTGGCATTCCTGCTGTATGGACCTGCCATCATCAGCTGGGAGTACATCTCTGGCCGGAGCATCATCCCCACCGGGCAGTGCTACGCTGAGTTCTTCTACAACTGGTATTTCCTCATGACAGCCTCCACGCTGGAGTTTTTCACCCCTTTCATCAGCGTGATGTTTTTCAATTTAAGCATTTACCTGAACATCCAGAAGCGAACCAAAATGCGCCTGGATGTTTTCCACGAAGCGCACAACCAGCCCTTCACTGAAGAGGTGGAAAGGAGCCCAGAAGCAAAGCTTTCTTTGAAATGCTGTAAGTGGGTGCAGAAGGAGTCAGCTGAAAGCCTCGACCTCTCTAGGAGAAAAGCTCAAGCAGCAGCCTCCAGTTCTAGCCTGGATGCCAAAGACCTGCTGGCAACAAGCTCAGAGAGCTCCAGGAAAGCCAAGGGCTGTGACAAAAAGAGCTGTAAAAATTCAGCTCCCACTCTGTCCTCAGAGAAACGGATGAAGATCGTGTCCCAGAGCACGACTCAGCGCTTCAGGCTCTCTAGAGACAAGAAAGTGGCCAAATCACTGGCAATCATCGTGGGCATTTTTGGGATTTGCTGGGCACCTTACACTCTCCTGATGATCATCCGTGCTGGCTGCCACGGCCAGTGCATCTCTGAGTTCTGGTATGAGACTTCCTTTTGGCTGCTGTGGATCAACTCGGCTGTCAACCCTGTCCTGTACCCTCTCTGCCACTCCAGCTTCAGAAGGGCTTTTATTAAACTCCTCTGTCCCAAGAAGCTGAAGATTCAGCCCCACGATGCCCTTCAGAACTACTGAAAGTGAAGCCAGCCCCGTGTGAGGATGAGAAAAGCCTCGGTTCACTCCTGCAGTGTTGCTGTAGGACTGCAGCTCGTTTCCTTGGAAGAACCCTGGAGCAGAGGTCTGGGGCAGGTGAGGAAGGCAGAAGTGAGCCCACGATTAACTATTTTAGTTCATCAACAATAAAATCCCAGCGCACAGAAGGGTAAAGGGGTTTATTGACGTTACCCAAGGGTAGCGAAATCTGTGTCTGCCGCTTGCAGGTGCCACAAAAGAGCTCTGCTGCCACCTAGTCAGCCTGAGCAGCACTAGCATTTTGCTCCAGTAAACTGCAAACTGAAAAGGAAAAGCTAACAAAAATGAATATCAGGCTTTAAACTTAACTACAGCTGTTTGCAGACTTGATCTTTCCCATAAATGGGATTGTTTTTTCCTTACACTTGCTACACACAGATGATGACACAGAAACAAAAGAACAAACCTCAGAAGGAAAACATCTAGTTTATCATTTTTGCTACAGCAGCTGCAGCCATAATCTGGATCCCTGTTTCATGGGGTGCAATAGATGTCCCTTCCACACCCCAAGAAGGGACAGATCTCTGCCCTGAGGAGTTTACAGCCGGACTCTGAGGTACTGAGCATCCTGAAGCACCCTGTTGGCACTGCCTGATCCCTTCCTGCTTCAAAACTGCTCTGATTGCCTTTGGGTCCTGCCACACACTGCCCAGAGCTCCCATGGGAGAGATTCCCTCCTGCCTGGAGCTGTGCAGCAGGAATGAGCCCTGGAAGACCCACAGAAAAGAGTTTTTGTGCTGACATGAAAGGTGCAAGCACAGAACCAGCTTCTCCACAGACTCCATCATGACAACCCAAAGACATTTTAAAATCTCTTCTGCAGGATCTTAAAGATACTCTTCTGGCACCGTGTTAGGGAATGACAAGCTCAGAGAGAAGCAAATCTTGTTGTTGATTTTTAATGTTCCTTTTTTACCATTCCTTTCAGACCTCTTAAACTTAGCAAGTTTCAGAACTCTTGCATTCTTCATTTTAAAATACCTCACTTATTGGGGACCTGGGTTGAGCTGATGCAATCAACATAAGCATCAGTCCTTTTATTGTTTAATTTTCAATTTTTTTTTAAAGCAATCATCTAATTGCACAGATAGAGCACCAGACTCAAGAGACCAGGCCTCTAGCCTTGGTCTTACCATAAAATCCTGGGCATTTTATCTCGTGATTCACCACAGTTGCCCACTTGTTCTGTAACCTCTTTGGGCACAGAGGCAGTATGACCAAAAAGCAGATGACTTCCACTTCCCACCTCTGCTGGCACTGCTCAGTGATGTAGTAACACAAATGTGTAAATAGTTGCCATGGCAAATGCTCATATTTAACAGTATTGCACAGGGAAGCTCAAGATCCCAAGCCTGAAAACTACATTTACAAATAGAAACCCAAATGTTGTAAAGTAGTACCCAAAAGCTTCTGATGTTGTGATTGCCAATTACACTTTGCTGTTGCAAGCAAACTGCTTTTTGGCTGCTGCTATGAGTAACAGAAAATGCCATCCAACTGTATTCTGGTGATATTTGTCAAGTAGATCAGTATTGTCATCTGAAGTCAGGTTTTAAATGATGTCTTGCCTTGTGTATGTGATATTTCAGACTTGTGACATGTTCTGTCAGTCTATTATATATGGGTTAAAATATACCCCTCGAAGGACGTGTGCTATGAATTGACAGGATGAGATGTTGTGCCTGCTCCCTTTCCCTGTGTCTGCTCCCTTCTGAAAACCTCAATAAAGTATTTTTATAAGAAGCTTGCTGAATATTTTATGGTGAACAAGGTGTTATCGGAAATGATAAAATCCAACTGGAGGCAAAACATCTCTGGATTTGCCTGAGGAGGCAGACACACATGTCGCTGATAAACCAGCTCCTGAGACAGCTGAGTTTCTCTCACCTCTGGTTGGCAGGTTCCTGACATCCCCCTGAGGGTGTGGTGAGTGCACATCACTCAATTCTCTCCAGCTTCAGGTCTTTTCCATGGCATATTACATGCAACTGGGATCTGGAGAGGTTCCATTAGCAATAACTCTTCCTGTAAGGTACAAACCCCACTGGTCTGCCCAAAAATGACAAAGTCGTAATGTGACCAAGGCACCAGTTTCCAGCTGTGGATCTCTTCATCTGTTCATCAGGAGAGGTAGAAATACTAGATCATTCATTCTGATTTAAAAAGGTGTTGGTTGTACACCTTCCTTTCCCAAAGAGTGAAGAAAAGGACATATTTCCTTGTGAGCCTTTTGCACAGTTTTTTCATGATCTTTGACTTCCACATGGGCAGAATTATCTACACTTGGCTGAAAGTGATTTTATTCATTGTTGGATTTTGTAGGAAAGATACTTACATTCTCTCCTGAAATAAGAGCTGCTGCTTTGCCAAATAATAAAAGAAAAATAACTACATATGCCTAGACATGAGGTCACACCTTAGCTTGGTTTTCACACTGAAAGCCTCGGGAGCTGGTCTGAAGTTTCAGAGTAGCTGGTGACTAATTCAAATATGCTTAAAAGAGTATTTCAATTGTGCTGATTTTTAGTGCTCAGAATATAAATGTCTATATGTATTTGGAAGAGGCAGGGACTAGGGAGCTTCTAGGCATAATCAAATGTGAGCTGTGAAAATGCATAACTACTAGACAAGGTAGAGCTGCTTGTCAATCAGCCCAGCAAAACAGCTCTGCATAATTTATGCTGCCATACCTGCTAAACAAATGCCTCTTTCCCATTGTCTAGGCATAAACTAAGCAGGCAGGACCTGTTTCCAGCAACCATGAAAGAAGACTTGCTTTAATTATGAATATGGTTCAAATATTTGGGGAAGCACACAGGCTTCATTTCCACAGCACATCTCCACACAGAGAAGAAACCTGGCTAATGCCAGAGAGAAGTGTCCAGTTTATGCACAGAGTGTTGGTAAACACCATTCATGCAGCTGCAAGTCATGCCCAGGGAGCTTTTTAAATAAGTGACTTCCCCCAGGAGCTGTGTGGAGGTGGTGTGATTTCCCCTCTCTTGATACAAACCTACACTGCATTAACTCGAGGATGTAAAGCTGCCCTGACAAGGTCTGTGGTCTTTTCCTACAGCAGCATCTGCATATCAATAAACTATCAAAAACCACTTTTTTTCCGCACAGCCACTTTCTTTCTGTCTTTGTAAATGCTTCCTCTCTAATCAGCAATAATGAGAGATCTCTTTACACAGACAGAGGAACTTTGCTCCTGCAGCCTCTCCTCTGGCCCCTTCTCAATTACCATCCCTTATTCCTTCTCCCCAACCTGCAGTTACAGAAATTGCTCCATTGTTCCACAGACATCACTGAAGCTTCATTAGCTCAAGTGGGAGGCTGGAGAAGAAGAGAGAACGCAAAGAGCTTTTGTTGAAAAACACCTGTCTGGGATAATTAATGAGATTTGCTGAGAGGGAAGGGTTTTGAAATTAGCAAGATGTGATTATATTTTGGTTTGAAAGAACGCTAATTGTTTTGCCTCATGTTTGTAAATGACCATTCATTTTCTCAGCAGAACTAGGATGGAAAGACCAGAGGTTAACATCCTTGCCAGAAAGAACTTTAGCAATATGATTTCTGTGAGGGAAGATTAATTTTTCATCACCCCAGCTCCTGAGCAGTGACACCAGCAGAATTTTGCAGCACAGACCTGGTCCTAAAAGAGACCTCCTGCACTCTACAGAATTTATTCTGCAAAGAGATGGGGCACAATAAGGAGTGTTATTATCTTTACTTCCAATGTGAGAACTGCAGACAAGAATAAAAGCTCTTTGCAAGCTGTCCTGGATGAGTGCCACAGAAGAGAAAATCTCTCTCCACTTCTGACCCCACAAAGCCAGCCTTTCATGCAAGACTGCACAGATGTTCCTGTGGACAGTAGGGAGCTCACAGCACTTCTCTGTTCCCTTAACCTTTAAGTCTCCTCCTTTTCTCCTTACAACAACTTTCTGTCGATATAGTTGCATTTACAGGATTAAGGAATTGTGGGGGTTTACAAAAGCAATGAGGAATTCTGCAGGTCTTACCTATAACCCAATACCACCAGAACTATCATTGGCATTTATTTCCACAAACCCACCACTACCTGAGGGAGGAAGACTTGCACACACCTCAAAGGCAAAAAACCCCTTTTTGCTCTCTCCCTGCACCTCTTGCTGCAAGCTCAGGAATGCTGATGACTTGTTCAATCAGCAGCATTTTTATTGCTAAAGTCCAGGATGCATGAGCATTACTTATTCCTAGGTATTTACAAGCACCACATTTTTACTCCATAATTTGCAAGCTGCTTGCACAGTCTGGGTGCAAAAGGGAGCTAATATTTAATCCAAGTACCAAACATCATAGGCAGAGCTATGTGTGCACATCTGTGGGGGAAGAACAAGACGATTTTTCCATTTTTAAAATGCTACAACCTACATTGTTGGTTGTATTTTGTTTGTGGGTTTTTTTAAGGACTTAGAGGCACTAAGGACCTTTGGTTGTGTTGTAGTCTTCACTACAAAACTGGAGTTTTTATGGGCAGACTGGACCCACAATTTCAACATCTGTTCTTTTAAGCACAAAAATGTGTCTGTGATGTGACACTGACTTTTGAATTATTTTAAACACAATATCCCAGGATTTAGCAGCACAATTAACACTGAAGGAAAACTGATTGAAAAGTAGTTCATAATGTCATTCCAGATCTCTCTGAGCATTCACAAACAACAAGCTCTCTGCTAGGAGGGCAACAGCAGCTCTGGCAAATTTTTTAGCTGTTAACTAACAGCTCAGACACAGCTTTGGTCTTTAGAACAAAGAATTGGGGGTTGAAGAACAAACTATAATGGGGGTTGTATATAAATCCCTTGAACACAAGGCTGCAAGCACACCCTGCAGTGTCCATGAATTGATGACAGATTGACAAAGCACAGCAATCACCATCCATTATGAAAATAATTTATACCTTATACTCTAAGAAGCCCAAATTTAATAGACCACTATGGTTAAAGCACCTTTTAATATCTCTGATACAGCTTGTATTCGAAATATACAGGGATAAAATAATATGTGTAATACTTTTATGAAACCTGTGGTCAGTGCTCTGGGAGTTAAACT
The DNA here is from genome assembly GCF_008360975.1 of Lichenostomus cassidix. Lineage (NCBI taxonomy): Eukaryota > Metazoa > Chordata > Aves > Passeriformes > Meliphagidae > Lichenostomus > Lichenostomus cassidix. Next base: position 4,657,990 of record NC_139500.1, on the reverse strand, counting down.
CTTATCCAACAGCTTTCATGAAAGGAACCAGATCTTTTGTTGCTGCCATTAAAACTTTTAATCTAAATGAAAGTTGCAAAAGACTTTATGGAACTGTACAGGCAGAGGAGTGCTGACATAAAGCTAATTCCAGAGTAAGGAGAAGACTGAAGTCAAATATGAATGGCTGGCATTAGAAGAACACAGCACCAGGGCAATAGAAAAGCTCAGCAGAGGACCAAGATGCCCAAAACATCCTTCTGGAAGTTCTCACTGGAAAGAGCTCATGCAGACAGAAGCCTGCAGAAGAGTTCATCTATTTGAGAAAGAGATTAAATCCCTTAGAAATTCCCCCTCACAATGCTCCTGTCCTCTGCTACGAAGTGACAATCTCAAAAATGAGGTAATCCCTGAGAACGTGGGGATTATACTGATTTCCCTTGAAGAAAGCCCAGGAATACAACCTTCCTTCACTCACCTCTTGAGAGATGCTCCAGCAGTACTGAACAGACTAACAACAGTTGGGGAAATCTGCTATTTAAGGCCATTATGATTGATTCTTCTTAATAACTATGTTTTCCCCTCAGCATTTATTTCACTGAGAACCATCCCTGTGCACCAGTTTAGGAAAGTGCCTTTCAGTCACAAATTGTAAATAGGAAATATTTGTAATCAATATTAATCACTACCAACCGTGGCATAACAAATGATCAAATCAGAATTGCCTCCTCCACAACAAAAGAACACAGAACATAAATATTAGGTGGCCTAAATACCACTTTTACAGCAGACTCTGAAGAGGTATTTGTGTGCTGACAGGATCAACCAAATTGCCTTAGAAAAAGCAAATCTATTAGCTGAAAAACCAGAACAAGCATAACATTTTCTGAGAAAATCTGAACAAGTTCCTTCTTTATTCACATTTGTGACCCTCTGCAATTATTTTCTCCATTAAAATATAAGCACTCAGGCTCTCCCAACATGAAAGAGGGAAAATGGTTATTTTATAAGCTTGAATATTCACTAAAAGGAAATCTTCTACTGTGCATTCATTCATCAAGTGCCCTGGTTAGCTAAATGTGGTATCAGTTTTATTCCAGGCTAAATGCGTTAGGAAAATAACTTCTGTAGCACTAATTTAATTTGGTCTTAACATACAATTCAAGAACTGTTCTGTGTTGATCAGCTTCATAAGCCACTTCAAGCCATTGAATAACAATCACACAAATCACTATCTTTAGAACATTTAATTAGTGATAATTACATCAATTAGTAGCCCCAGTTAGTAAACTGTACATGTTTCACATGGCAATTGTTGTTATCCATCTACAAATTAAGCTTTATTTACTGTGAAAGAAATTCTGAATGCTTTAAAAAGTAAATAGGAGATGTCTGAATGAGCTCTCCTAAAGCTCCTAAACTCTGCCATGGACTGCAGCTCCATGAAGAGGGTGAAGTGGATACCAGAGGATTATTTTCCAAATTTCAAGTCATCTGTCTTGCCACAGAATTTCTATGTGACTCTGCAAGTTGCTAGGTTCCAAATCCAGACAGATATTTTAATTCAAAATGTTTAAAATTCAACGGGATGTAGGCTTTTCCAAGCCTGGCTAAGTTTGGACGTCAGCCTTCTGTGATTCAGTTCCTACCACTGAAAGAAGATTAAAAAAATCACTCGGAAACATAAGGTAGTGTAATAAAAAAAAAAAAAAGTTGAACACACGAAAGTTTCATCCATCAAAACCATTTTCCTAATGGCCGTAAATTAGTTAATGAAGCTAGAAAATTTTGGTTGATTTAGAAAAAGAGATGTGTTAGCTTACCAAAATAAAATACTTTTTTTCAGCCTACGTGGCACAGCTAATGTGGCACCCAACCCATCGTGTAGTGAGGCAAGCTTCAAACCCACAACTCTTTGCACTGGAGTTATTTAAGATTTTCAGGTTTTGTTTTTTCAGACAGAGCTCAGCATCCCAGTAATTGCTGCTTTGCACCACTGCTTTAAACTTCCATTACATGGCTGCTGTGGGGGTGGGTAAGTGAAGAAAAGAAACATTTTCTAAAGCAATGCAGTAAGAAAATATTGATTTAATACCGTGACCTTTTACCAGGTTACCTTTTAAATGTGATAAATGTGAGTCCTGTCTGGACAAAGCACTCTAGCTGCCCAAACTCATCTTCCTGATTTATAAGAGAGGAAAATGACAGGAAATGAATAGCCACAAACCAGTATGATTTCATGAATAAGATAATCAAAATATGGGTATTTCATCCGTAATACCACAGATGTCTCCTTGACAACCAGTGTTTTAGCAATTACATACCCTCATGCAAATATTTTTCTTCATAAGCATTTTCCACTTTTAGTGGAAGATTAATTTATCTGGATTTAGAGAGTGAATGTTAACTTCTGTCAAAAGCTGATTAGTGTGTGTACAAAGGATGCACTGGGTGGGGATTCACAAATCTTTGGGAAACAATGATGTTCCAGTCTCAAAGGTAATTTAGCACCGAGGAACCAAATGTCAAGATTCAAATGGGAAATCTTTAAACCAAGAGGAAGCTTTTCCATATGCGAAAATTGATCCCAAACCATAAGATGCTCTCTGAAATATTGACTCTTACCTGCACATTAATTGCCTGTCGATTTCTGCAGTTACAAAAAGCCCCCACCAAGGATTTGAACAACAAAAGATAATTTGTTCAGCAGTTCATTTTCAGCTTTTCAATGAGTCTTAACAAGTCTGGAACTAAAGTGCATTTCTAAACCTGCATTTTAAAAGATGGTTGTGTCTGTAAAAAACATTTCCAGACGATGTGAATAAACACAAGGCTCTTCATGTTTTGTGTCTTCTTGTACCCACTAATCATGATATAAAATAACAGCATTGGAGTTTGCTGCAGTACTACAGTCAGGTTAAAAGCCCACCAAACCGAGCCCCTGTCACCACTGCATTATGCCACTCACTCCAATTAAATTAATTGAATGTTACCAGAATAAAATGGATTGTAACAAATCAACCAGCCGTTACTTCTTACTGAAATGGAACATGCAGACGCGAGTGAGTTATTAAACCATAATTATATGGATTTGTAGTATGGTTGGTCTTTTATCCTCACTCGTCAGTCAGGAAATGTGTTTATAATCCACAAATACATGTCCCCACCTTGGTGGCACAACAATATAGCAATATGTAAAGAACAGAGCTGAGCCAGAAACACACACTTCAAGGAGTCAAAGCTGTATTTCATATATACAAGGGCAGAGAAAAAACCCCCAAACCCCACGGATGACAAATCAGATGCCGTTAAGGCCTCCTTGGACAATTCTATTTCAATCAGAAAAGAGGAGATGAAAAATTACTCTCAGTGGGGAAATGAAGGACAAACACAATCTCCACATTAAAACAAGGTTGATGAAAATATCCCTGCCTTTGTCCTCCTACCAGCTAGGTTTTATGTCTCAGAGAATGGGTCCACACCACATGATGAATTTCAGAACTGCTTAGAGGAAAATCAAGAGTGCAACCTGAAGGGAGCTTTGTTTTGTGATCAAGAGTTGCAAAATCACCTCTTATCATTATTGGCACACAAATGTAACCTCCCCTCCAAACAATAATACTCCCCTCCAAGTAATAACTGCTGTCTTCCCAGACACTCTGCAGTGCAAACACATTTAATCCCTATTTAAACAATGGAAAAATTCGTTGCTGGGGAATGGCACTAGGCACTGCAGGATGGGAGACAAGCAGAAAACAGAGCTGTTCTTCAAAGGCCATGTGCACATCTACATTGGGATGAAGTTTAGCAGTATCAGGATGGAGTGTTAATTCATACCAAAGCCCTTTCCACACTGGTGCACTGAAAGGTGTTGGCCAGTGGATGGTGGATCTGTATCCAGCAGCTTGTCCAAACTATGCCAAGATCCCACTCCATGTGCATGAGCATCTCTGGTTCACAGCCGCTCCTGTCATTCTGTAATTTGAATTAAAATTTAAAAACAGGCAGCAAGTCGTTGAGCATGGTCAAGTCAGAGTATTTCTTCACTTACCACAAATCTACTTAAAACCCAGAAATCACTATGAAAACTCAGTAGGTACACAGACAATAATGGAAGATCTTTCCCTAATGTAAAAAAATATTAGGTAATGCAAAAAAGTGCTTTGGGAAACCATAAGTAAAGCAGAGTGCAAAATATGCCATGCTTAAACACACTGATTCAGTGCTTTAGTTCACTTAGTACTGCAATAAATCTTCAGTATCCACGTTTCAAAATGTGGTCCTTTTTAATGCTTGCTTTTACATTAGCATTTAATTTTCTTTTTCTGTGCAAATGATACCACTTACATTTTCCAAGGACTTAGACAGGGAGAGAGGACTGCAAACAAATACAAACCCCTACAATCAGCACTGAAATACTGTCATAATCATGTACTTTAAAAATGCATTAAAAAGAAGAGTTCTAGAACTGTAAAGTGCTAAACAAAATTATTGCTCAAGCTTCTCCAGGAAATTGAGAATTGACTGGACTTCAATTCACATTGAATTCCCATGGCTTAGTATCAGGATGAGAAATAAAATCCACCATCTCCTTCCTCTTAAACAGCAGCTTAAAAAGCAAGGACAGCATCAAAGGGCTCAGGAGCGGAAAGCAAAATGAAGTTAAGGAGCCAGGCAGAAGAAATCCACCAAAACAAGCCCACCCACCACAACCCCAGCAAAAAAAGTGAAAAGAAATCCTATAGCACACCCCTGAAACAATTAATCTTTTGTTTCTCTCTGTTTTTAGAGGCAAAGTATTTGTAAATACTTTATTTTCACCAGAACCAGAGGTTACTCCTCCACCCTGTGCTTCCACTGGAATGGGATCCAAGAGATCTTCATGCTAATTTTGAAGGAGCACCATGGAGAAATGTGACCCAAAGTGATTAAAGACTGTGGGAAGTTCAATCTTTTCCAAACTGCTGTTCCAACACTGAAGCTGGAGCTATTTGGCACTTTCCACTGCCCGATGAGGGATATCAGATCCTGCAAACCCCCTGAACGCTGTAAGAAGGTGGTTAGGAACGTGGTGCTGTCACCTCAGAGCAGGTGCCTGAAACGCTAAGAACACTAAGAACAAAGAACCCAATTCCAGGATCAATGGCACATTCCGGGGAGGTGTGAGGAAACCTGCTGTGCTTTTCACACACCAGTGAATAACACCATCTCCCCTGCAGGAACTGAGGTTACCTGAGCGCTAAAGGAAGGGTGGGAGCTCCTGGGAGTACTGAGGTTTTTAAAACAGCCACTGGCGTTCTCAAACACAGCCAGAGAGAGTGCAAAGTGTCTGTGGGGATTAAATAACCTGCTAACAAGCTGCACCAGCTTTGGTGTTCATGCAACCTTGCCCTGGTTTTATTAAATGTGGCTGAAAAGCATGTAGCAATAGAAAGAAGAACAGCAGTGAAGCCTAAAAATGCTGAACAAAACCAAACAGAAGGAGAGAACTGAATATTAACTTCTATTTAATTAAACTCAGTAAATCCCAGGGATGAAGCAAAACATGAGAGAGACTTTAGCATTTCGTATTAGTTTTAATTTTTTCCTGATCCTATTTATACCAGTATCACTGTTCATAATGCATAGATTACTTCCCACACCTGATCACGAATAGAAATACTCAGAATGTGAATTTAGGAGAAGTAACTACTTGATTTGTCATAATTCATTAAACAACTCAGGCTTTCAAGCTGACCTGTATTTTTTCAGAATTAAAAACCTGCTTTTAAGGATGTTCCATGCAGAAGCAATAAAGTACCAGTGAGGAAATAAAAAATGTGCAGTGAAAGAAGCAGAGAGAATTATTACCTTTGCTGTGGTGTATTGGAAAAAGTGGTCAGAGGCTACAGCTGAGAGTTTTTTTAAACTGAATCAGTAATTCCATCTATTTCTGATAATATTTGTGTCTCAGCATCCCACCAGCCTGTTCAGGTCCCTTATGAAAAAGCTTAAAAATATATTTTGATTAATTCTGACTTTCCATTAAGATAATCATATTTTACACAAAATATAACCAGAGTATACAGAAGCAGTTCTTCTTTCAGCATGAGGAGAGGGCAAAGACCACTGCTCTAAATTAAGATTTCTGAATTCCTAAAGAATAAAATTTAAGAACACAATCCATAAATGACATAGTTAAAAAAAGGGGGAAGGGAGGACACAAAGAACTGTATTTTTCTTTTATTTGAAGTATCTAAGACTAGGATTTCTCAGAACATTGCCTCAGATTCCTAAATGGGAGGACTCTGATGGGAGTCTCAAACAGCTGGTTCCTGGCCAGTTTATTCAGCTACTTAGCTGCTGCCAGCATTTAAAGATAGTTAATTATTTATATTAATGAGGAAATACTTTCAGTCATTAATTGCAGTTGTTTCATGCTCCTCCTCCCTAAAATCACTGAGGAGCTGTGCTTCCTCTAAGGTAAAAAACCCACACCAAACCACACCAGAGCAGGAGAAAAGTTTAAGACATGACTGGAATTGGTCATCATATAAAAACAGATAAACATGGGACCACTTTGTTTTTATTTTAGAATTTTTCATTAGTGAAAATTGAGAAAGTCATTTCACTACAATTCATAAAATAAGCCGGCATCTCCTGCAGATCCTGAATTTCAGTCATTTCCACTAGACAGCATTCTCTTCATTCCATAACACACCAAACAAGAGCCATTTTTCCAATTCAACACCCACCATGATTACAATTTTCAAGCTTTGCTGTAAAACTTCTGAGATACCTCAAAGGTGAATGAACAAACAAAGCAATCTTTCCAAAGCAGCAGTCCAGAACAAATCCCCATGCTGTGCCCTTCCATTTTAACAACGAAAACAACCCACAAGAAGCCCAAACCACGGAGATGCAGTCAAATCAAACTACTATTTTATTTTTGCTCTCCTTCCAGCCCAGTTCACAGCAATTGTGGCTGCTACCACTTGACTGGGCTTTGCCCTCGTGACTGCTCTGTCTTCACATAAGTGTCATACAGTTCTCTCAGATGCAACAGCAGCTCCTCCAAGTTGTCTCCTGTCAGCGCAGACAGCGCAATGACCCTCTCAGCTACCTGCTCCCTAAGGAGTGGCAGATTGATCCTGGACTGAGCAAGGTCAATCTTATTCCCAATCACAACACAAGGCCTCTCAGACAAGCCTTTTTCATATTCTTCCAGTTCATATTTCAAGTCTTGCAGCTGAATCCATGGCTGAGGCACAGAGAGATCCACCACGTACAAGAGGAAGCGGCAGCGCTCAATGTGCTTTAGGAAGGCCATCCCCAGGCCACGGTTCTGATGAGCACCTCTGATTAGGCCAGGAATGTCAGCAACTACAACAAGAGAAATTCCACAGTGAATCCAACAGATCCTATTTTAAAAAACCCCAAACAAATTCCCCCAGTCTTTTACTGGCCAGCGCAGGTACTTTTAGAATTATGTCTCAGTGCATCAGTAGTAAAGCACAACTCATGCTAAGTTTGCTGCCATTATCTTTTAAAACATCTAAATTTAGTTTATTCCAGTGCAGACAGAACAGACATTACCAGTTTGGCACTAAGGGTGAACATGAAATGGGCTTTCAGTAGAGTTTTGTTTCAAGTTCTTTAGAACTCACAAGGAATCTACAGAACTCCTGAATCTATTCCTGCAGCATTTTAAAGCATTACACAGGTGACACAAATTGCTGTCACGGTACACACAACATACTCCCAATTCTTACCTGCCACTTGTTCATAGTCTTGATAGTGGACAATGCCAACGTGGGGATTTAGGGTTGTGAATGGGTAGGCAGCCACAGCTGGCTTTGCACGGGAGATGGCTCTCAAAAGTGAGGATTTGCCAGCATTGGGAAAGCCCACCTGGAATACAAACACATAAATTACTTAATCTTTAAACAAATCTGCAAAATTCTGCTCGGCCAGACAGTTATTCTGCAGCTGTTGGACTACATCAAGAACATTTTGCAGCAAAGCTTAACTTTCACAGCTTTACCAGCTGGTGTTAGAATATTTCCATACTCAAATACAAAAATAGCTTAAGCTCAAAGCTGACTCAGCATGTTGCATTTCAGAGGATGATAAACCTGGCTCTAACAAAGTCAAATGTTTAGTATCTGTAAAAAGAGAAAGAGAGGGATGAAACAGAAGATGATTTGAACTTTATCATTTAGAAAAAAAAAAAAAAAAACAAAAACCAAACCAGTTTAGAAGAACTCTCTATACTGTACTGTTCATCTGCAGAACCAGCAGACAAAGCTGCTGTATATCATCAGCGATCACTGATGAATCTTGCAGACTGTTTTTCTATGTACAGTGTGGATTTTAGCAGAAGTAGGACAACACCAAGTAGCAAGAGAGTGACAGCTCTGTGAATCACTTTGGACACCCTTCCACCAAGTAACAGCAAGAAAGCATCGAGCTGCATCTCTAAGCAAGCAAGCTGGAGGCTAAGAAAAATGTTATCACACATTATTTCTTCAGTCAGTCAAGTGTCATCCTACAACAATACGGAAGTTGAACTAACAGAAACTCACCAATCCTGCATGAGCTGTTGTCTTGAGCTCCAGGTGAAGGACTCTCTCCTGACCTGGCTCTCCTGGAGTAAATACCGTTGGAGCGCGGTTTTCATTGGAAAGAAAAAAGCGATTCCCTTTCCCTCCAGCTCCTCCATAAGCTGCAATGTACTCTTCACCATGCTGGGTGAGGTCAGCCACAACTCTGCCATCCTCCTTCACCAAAGTACCTACAGGGACCTCAAAGTGAAGAGATGCAAGCATTACACTGAAGCTCAAAGCCTGCAGCAGATCCTCCACCAGCCATTTTCAGATTTGCTGAAAATCACTCCTGCGTATTCTCAAGCTGAGGAATCAAAAGAGAATTTATTTAATGAAGCTCACTTCTTGAACTCAAACAGCACTGTCAGACATTTACCCCTCATTACACATGAAATTTGCTCACAATAAGGTTCTCCAGCTTGAAATCCAGCCATATACCAAGCTACCACACAGTAGGCAACATCCACTGACTTACTTTAACATACATGTGTGCACCATTGGCTCCGTAACAGTTTTTGCTTCCTCCTCTCTCTCCATGAAAACCCTGATAGAAGGGGAACACTGAGGAAAGGGATTTCATTTGCTGGTCAGCTGTGAAGCAAAACACACACATTTTCAACACACTGCTTTGTGAAACAGGCACAGATGAGCAACCTCTTGACTGTTCTTTCCCTTTTTAAATATTGCATGAGTGAGCATCCTATTTACTGCCTTGACAATAACATATCAGGGAAGACTAATGTTAATCTAAGTTGTGATGAATTTAACTGCCTTTACTTAGCTGCTTAGGTTTATTAACCATGCAGTTAATAAAGTGATCATTCCAAATCAAAATTAATTTGCTAGATTAGATTTTGCAGCAGGGTGGTGGTAGAAGCAGCTTTATTCACCTTAAGAGGAAAATTTAATAAGATCCCAGTCTTAACATAACACGGTCAGGCACCAGGCACTAAAGTACATGCAAAATACCTTGATATTCAAAATTCTTTCTAAGGCTGTCACTGTCATTTGTGTCCCACTTACCACATCTCAGGACAAAGCTTAAAAAACAAAGACATCTCATACAGAAACAACCATTTAAACATTTTTGACATTTACCATTTTTTACCATACGCGTAGGGCTGTTTTTGCTGGGGTGGGGTGTTAAGCAGTAAGACAACCACGTGAAACAAAACAGATTTAGTGAGCTTTACCTTTCAAAATTACATGACCCCCATCACCTCCATTTCCACCATCAGGACCCCCAAACACTTTTCTGGGCTCACTGTAGAAGGAATGGCCTCCTCCTCCTCCTTGTCCTCCAACCACACGCACTTTCCGCTGATCCACGAAATAACGTGTCTGCAAAAAAGGGTGGGGGTTGTTCCCTTTAAGTACAATTTATCAGAGTCATTTTCCAAGAAGTTTTAGTTAATAGGCAGGACTGCGTTTTTTAGTCACAATGAATTCCATCCAACAGTTAAAAAAAGAGATATCAGAACTCTGTTGCCTTTCGAAGGTCAACTAAATGCAGTGTACTGAGCGTAACAGTAAAGAAAGAGATCTCATTTTACAAGTATTTAAAGAACTTCTTTAAAAGCATATGCCCAATGCTATGCTGACATAACTATGTATCTCTAGAAAAGAGGCTGAAATTCACAAGAGGAAATATTAGAGAAGTACATTCCTTGACAGATGGAATTGTTTACAGAGGGATGAAAAGAGAAAGCATGATCTTGATCATGGTAAGTTTCAAATTCCATCAGTTACTAAGGGACTTTATCATGAGAATGGGCAATAAGGGTTACTTTTAATAAACTGCCCAAATAGAATATGAGGGAGAAAAATTCTTATTAGTGTTATGATACAAAAAAAAAAAAAAACCTCACAACGGAACTCTTGATACTTAAATTTATACTGTAACCAGTGAAGTTTTAAAAAAGCCTCTTTTAGAAAGTATTTGGCACCACCACATGGCGAGACGGGAAACTATGGCTTTAAATGGGAAGTGAGTTATGGATCATTAGAAATAAGACTTTTCAGAGACGTGTAATATAAAAATAAGATGAAAAATAAATTCTAGGACCCTGCAGCTTCTCTGACATAAAGTGGTGCCTTTTTGGCAGCTGACTACAACGCAGGACTAAAAAACCAGTGAGAAACAAAACAATATTTTAGATTTAAAGCTAAAACCCCGTTTTACAGCTTTAGCTTTAAAAAGACTTTTAACTTTCTCGACTTATAGATGCTTCCACCCCAAAGAGGCCCAAAGGAACGTGAGCAACACTACGATCCCTGTGAACACCGAGAATATCGCGGGGCAGACTCACTCCCTCGCTGTTGTGAAAGTTAATTATATTTGAATCAGTATTCCCTCCCTCCAGAAGCGCCAGCGGCCGGAGCTATGTCCGAGGCACCCCCAACTCGCCCAGAGCCCAGCACTCACCAGCCGCCGCTCCGAAATGGCTCTTTTTTGCCTCAGCCGCCTGTCCTTGCCGCACCGGGCGCAGCTCGTGGAGAAAGCCGGCGGGCCGAGCAGGAGCAGCACCGGCTGCCAGGGGCTATAGCAGCTCAGCCCGGCCCCGCAGCGCCTCAGCGCGGATCCGGCAGCGGCCGGGAGCACCGATCCGCCCAGGCCCGCCCCGCACCGCAGCGCCATGCCGGGCACAGCCCCGAACCCGGCCCGGCCTGCAGGCGCAGCCGCTGTGGAAAAGCCGCGCCCCGGCAGCGCCCGCCCGCCTCCCTCAGCCGCCCTCGGCCCCGCCTCGGCCCGTGTGTGCTGGGAGCAGAGCCCGGGAGAGCTGGGGCAGCTCGCAATCACAGAATGCGAACTGGCTTGGGTTGGAAGGGATGCTAAAGCTCATCTCGTTCCACCCCCTGCCCCTTGCACTGTCTCAGGTTGCTCCAAGCGCCGTCCAGCCTGGCCTCGAACACTTTCAGGGATGGAGCAGCCGCGGCTTCTCTGGGCAGCCTGTGCCTCAGCACACTCACAGTACAGAGCATCCTCTTAAAACCTCATCTGAGCCTGCCCTCTGCAGTTTGAAGCCATTCCCCCTTGTCACTCCAGGCCCTTGTAACAGTCTCTTTCCATTTTTCTCGCAGCTCCCTTCAGGCGCTGGAAGGCCGCAATTAAGGCACCCCAAAGCCTTTTGCTCTGCAGGCTGAGCAATCCCAACTCTCTCAGTCTTTCCTCATGGCAGAGCTGCTCCATCCCTCTAATCAACTTGGTGGTGTCCTCTGGACTCTTCTCCAGCAGATCCATGTCCTGAGGGGCAGAATTCCTCCTGAATCAGCCCAGAACATCAAAAATTTCTGGGCTGGGGAATGTCCAGCTCTCACCCACCAGCACCCCCAAGTAAAGAGTAACCAGTGCTATTGTGATAAATGAGTGGGTAGTGAATGTTGGCTTTCGCATATATGAATTTAGCATTTATAAGTGATAAGGTACTGTGTAAAGTAGCACTCAGATAAAATATAGTTAAGTAGAAACAAAGAGTGAATTATTAGCTATGTAATAGTTGGAGTATGCTAGAAAAGTGGTAAGAAATACATGGTAATAGATGTAGCCACAAAGCCAGAGATCAAGACGCCCTGAAGGAAGAAAAAGAAACAGACCTCATGCATCCCAGGAAATCTGTTATTTACAGCCACACCTCTCTGAGAAGAGTGTCAGCTACAACTTGAATTAGGGGATAGAAGACTTCAGCCTTCAACCCTGAGACAAACCAGAAGACCGAGATGCCGCCAGCCTGGCGGACAGGGGCATAGAGCGCAGAAGGAGGGATGATTGAGGTGTAAATAGGTTTTTTTTTTTGGACTTAAAGAATATGTAACAGTTACAGAAAGTAGTTAAGCGCACATTGAAATTAATAGGGTGCGGGACTGAGAATAAGGCAAACCAGCCACTCCCGCCCAGCTGTAAGTCTTTGTTCTCCTGATAAATGCTCAAATTTTTTATTCCTAAAATGCTGGCTTGTGAATTTGTTTATATCACTATCCATTCCATCTGCCGCAATAAAAGTACCACCAACTCCACTTTCAGATAATATTTAAACTAAACGATTTTCAAGCATTCTGTATTACAAAACAGAAAATGATACAATTCATGGAAGAAGTCAAAATGCTGGCATCACTTTGTTTCCACATTAATACATAAAAATGGACAACGCATTAAATAAACATTTTGTTATTAACAATTAGAAATATTAACACCAAAAATCATGTATAAATTAGGAAATAAATATACAAACTATTTCCAAAGTGCTCTTTCAAATACATTATATACACAACATTCACGAAGTTCTTAATGTAAGACATTTCAGATTGATGTAATGTTGTTGTTTCAGTTTAAGTGTTGTTCATATTCTCAAAAGCATTTCAGCACTTTCAAAAACCACATAAAAGGTGTATTTCCAAACTGGCAAAGAACAATATTGCATTCTTCTGGCTACCTGTAATATTAACTATTATAAAGAAAACAATCTTACTTACTTTCTGTTCCTTGCTATTTGAGAGTACTTATTTATATGAAAACACCAGCAGGAAAGATGAGAGAAATGAGGACTGACTAAAAAAATGTCTTCTATTTTACCAGTAGTTGAAATTATTAACATAGGAAGGGCAGTGCTTGGACAACATTTAATAGTAAACTCTCTAGTTGTCCAGTTAAAGATTTTCCTCTAAAGGAAAAAAAAGTAATGAGTTGAGAAATGTTGTGTTTTCCTTGTGGTCTTGGTTTTTCAAAATATGAAGTACTTGACCTTGAAATCCCATAAATACACAAATTCAGACAAAGAAAAGGAGAAAATCCTACAGAGTGTATTTACTTTAGATCGTGAATTTGCAGTTAATCTCATATTAAAAGATGTTTGTGGGCTACAGTCACCCCAGTTTTTTGCTTCAGAGAAATTTCGACACAGTGTTTTGTTCAACACTTATATAAGCACTTTAAAAGTGCTTTTTTTTCACCCCCCCAAGACTTTATAAGAACATATAAAACTGAATAGAAGCGACTTACATTGTTCATACTGATTTTTACATGCCACTAATTTTTCTCTCTACATTCTCCCTCTATAGGTATTCTCTCACTGGTTGACCCCATTAATAGCTTCCCTCTCTATATGCATAATAGTGTCTTACAATTAAAGCTGAATTTAGTTGCTTGTCTGCAATAAAGATGTTTTTTTTTCTTTTACTTCTGAACTATTTCCATCAAAAGAAAGAGGAAAATAAAAGTGATGATGAGCTTGTAAGAACAACAGACCAACAAATTCGACAATATTTATGGTTATAATACTTGCTGGGGATCTGAGCAAGGGCAGCACAAGAAACAGAATAAAGAAGGATGCCAGCCACCTGCTTGCAAAATTTGGCATGAAAATGTATTTGCAAGTTATAAAATTTGGAGTAGGATATTGAAGACAGGACTTCTGCCAGATGTTTTTCTCAGCTAAGCATGATATGAAGCAATATTGACATCGAGCAGGTTGACACTGAAGATCTGAGAGCTCCCTTCTGTTTTTCTTTCCTTCGTTTACGTGGACATAATAAAGGTGCCTCTAGTTATTAACATTTCTATGATCACAGATTTGGATTCTCTTTCTGTACCTTTCACAACAGAACTGTGGGCTCATGCAGATTACTGAATTATAAAATTTGGGTAGGTAGGTATTGCAGAGGTTGCAGGTAATTTTATTTTTCATCATACAGCACAGAACTGTCTTTTTATAAGGAATGTATCCATCCCCTTGTTCTTTAGAAGGAAAGTTAAGAGCCATGGATTTTGGAGGCTGGCAGGTAATCTTCAATGCATTCAGTTAAAAAAAGATCAATAACTTACCACAGGGAACTTCCCTGGACTGAGATGTGACTGATGGGCTTTGCATTGAGCCAGGCTGCAGAACAACCTGGCTGTTTTCCAGAACGGGGCACAACTGTGATCAAATGATCCTAAAGCTATTCAGAAACATCAAGAATGGGACAAGAGGGGGTAAATGGAAAACTTCTGCGTTGTATCAACATACAGTACTATACACAGCACCAAATATCAAACCATTAAAGCATTGTCTTGTTACCAGTAGTGCACTGCTTCATATCCAGCATGAAATGAACACTGTTCACATACAGACGCTGCTTTGTGCTAAGGGGTAACCAACATATTACAATTAATCAAAACTGCCTGTACATCCAGTTCAAAAGATGGAGATACTATTGAAAGGAATTTGACACAGCATTGGATTCTTTTATTGCTGGTAATTTCCATATTGTCCCTGTAAAAAAAAAAAAAAAAAAGAAATAGAAATGTTGAAAGATAATATATTGGAGGCTTACAGTGAGTTAGGCAATTTCTTTTGGTCTGTGAATTTTACAAGACCCACTGAAGCATCACCAATCCACCTGCACGAAATTATCAGAGAGATTTATATGCAGAGCTAACAGCCAGATCTGCTTTTTCACAGCAGAGATTTAGAGACCATTTACCTGCTCATAGCCATAAGGCCTCTGTTGCTGAGCGGATGGGCCTGTTTGGGAAGCTCTGTAACTTCCATATTGCTGCCCCTGTCCCTGTTGGTAGCTGGAATACTGTGAAGAGGCTCCTTGTGCAGGACCTGAGAAGGCAGTAAAATCCATTACAGGCTTGATTTGCTGGGGGAGTTCTTAGGGTTAACGCAATCTAAAATATGATGCTAACAAAGTAAGCTCTGTGAATAGAACTGTGAGTAAATTCTGCCCAGAGGTCCCCTCTAGGTTTACACTAGGAGGTGTTAATACTAATAGTGATGTAGTTGCAGGAGTGTAAACTTCAGTTCAAGTTTGAAACTTTGCCCAAAAAATGTGATATCCTTCCAAGTGAAGCCTCTCTGAAATCTGTAATGGCACAGCTCAGTTATGATCTCTATGCAAGCTACCTGGCCTTTATTTTAGTAACAACTGCACATTTAAATTCCTATCTTATCTGGCTGTGCCACCATAAGCGACAGAGGAGTGATTCTCTGGATTGTTGATGTTCTTTTTCATGTCAGTTCAGAAGGATTAGGTGTGTAGGAGGCCTGGGAACCCAGGCAGTGACCTCCTGATTACATTTAACACAAAGTCAACACGAAGCAAATGACGTATTTTCTAAATTTCCTTCAAAAGAGAGAGGGATTCAGGATGGAATGCAGTGCTATGCCAAGGTATATTACTGCCCAGAATCCTTTGGCTAATTTTGGTGTGTAGCTGATCCAAGGTTAATCAAGGAAATAGTTTACAGCCTATTTTAGTGTCAGGATGAAGCACTGCAAACACCTGACCAGCCACTGACAGTTTTCTTACCATATCCTTGCTGTTGTCCTGGGTAACTCTGTTGATTTGGGTATTGCTGCTGGGAGTATGTTTGCTGTTGTGCAGCTCCCTGTTGGTATCCTGCCTGCTGCTGGCTGTACTGAGAATTTCCTAGAGAGGGAAACATTGGAATTGTTTGGTCAAAGATGAGGCAGGTACTTCACTGTACATGTGGATTATAGGGAAAACAAAGGTGTAAGGAGCCTTGGTCTGGAAGTCATACACAAATACTTAGAAACAGATGATTGGATTTTGCCAAGCAAGATGCTTATTTCTCCAGTGATGTTTAGTTCTTTTGGAGAGTTACTTATTTATACACATCACTAAACAAAGAAGCAAGCAACCTGTTCCCCAAAGGATTTTTTTTACTCCAAAAGTGCTTCAGAAGGAAAAGTCACAAAGATAAGGGTGCCAGCATAAATAGTTGCTTTCTCAAGAAGTCCTCTCATTGTATTTTCTTCTAGATAAAGATGTTTATTCATATATCCTAGAAAGACCACTTATCTAATTCTTACTGATCTTTCTTTCAAATACCTATGAGGGAAATTCCATTTGCTGTGTCCAGAAACAACAAAATAAACAGAAGCTCTATAGATGACATCACTTCTCCTAAATGCCACCTTGCTGTATCATAATTCAGTTAATATTTCCAGTTAATTCAGAGTTCAGATATCTTAATAACATATTGAATTTACTAATGCACTCCTGTTAAGATTTTGATATATTTTGATATATTTTTAAAATATATTTTCCTACCTCCTTCATAGTAGTGTTGTGTAGAGTCATCAAATGACCTGTCATAGCTCTGTTCAGTGTAGGATGACTGCTGATAGGCATAATCACCATGTCCTGCAAGGAGTCACAAAGATTCATCAGATATATTCATAATGGAACCATGGGCATAGAGTTGAATGATATATTCTGAAGCTGCTTATGCACCAAGATGAGGCTAAGAGCAAATACAGACCCCTGAGGGAAAACATCAAACACATGGCAAGGAAAGGCACACCTAGGGATAAAACTCTTGCATTTACTAATCCAACCTGGGCTTTGGGCTCTTTTTGGAGCAGTTTATATGGCAGGGTGCACTGATGTGCATGTTTTGTACCAGGCTTCCATCCCCTGGAATTAGAATTTTCCAGCATTTAAATTGGAAAAGAAACATAATAGGTTTGCCATGTCCTTGGATGTGGCAGTCGTGGTGTTCTGCACTTTCTCAGGATCACAGTGAGCCCAGCTCAGAGGAATTACCATCTGGGTAGTATTGCTGATTCATAGGTTCTGATGAGCCTTGGCCATGACTGTACTGTTCACTGTAATATTCTTCCTGACCCATGTACTGCTGCGAGGAACCTGCAAGGCACAGACAGGAGAGAGCAAACTGAGCCCAGGAACTCCTAAGGGATGGGTTTTTCTTAGCTAATTTTTTTAAGAAAACAAAGTGTATGTCTGGATAAGCAAACAATTGAGAGTAGTTATAAAGATGTTTTGCTCACTAGAAAAAGGAAATAAATTTGTGTTCTCAGAAAAAGCTGGCTGAAATTGAAATCACACAACAGTCAGTAACACATCCTAGAATCACTCACTTGTGCTGCAACACTGAAAGGGCTACATTTCATCTACTAATCTGAGTTATTAGAAAGCACAGGAATGGATTCCATGCTCAAGAGCACAGTTAGAATTAAATATATTTTCATTAATACATTAATTTGATTCTTAGCAAAATTCAGGTTATGTTAGAATCAGTCTAGCAGCTTTATTACCTCTTAGAACTTTATCCAGAGAGGTCTTAGAGCATGGTAGTTATCCTCTGGTGTTTTCCTTTCCTTGGCCTAATTTTTCATTCTAATTGCTGGCAAACTGTATCTTCTTTCCAGAAATGTGTTCCTCGCTAACTGTGCCATGTTAGGGCTGATCCAACACCATGTGAAAGAATTGAAAAGATTCCCAGAGGCTTGAATGAGCTGTATATCAAATTGTTCATCTTTTCGTTAGAGATATATGATCCCTTCTAGACAGAATTATTTTTCTAAACACCTGAAATAATTAGATAGATAGATCTTGAAAATAGATTGAGGTTCATCTGATTGTCACGACACTGCCACCATTCAGGATTTCCTGTGCTCCTGGATGAGATTCTCTGTTTGGAAATGTAACTTGGGAATTTTGTTGACTTACATACCCCACAGGACAGACTATCATCAATCTCATGAGAGTCCTATCAGTAATCTGACAGCAGATTTTACCTTGCTGTGAAGCTCTGTAAGGCCCCATGGGTCGCTGCCCCATCATGCTGTTGCCTTGGTTGCTCTGGCTCATCATGGCAATGGAGGATTGTCCCTGGTAGTGCTGACTCCCTCCTTGTGCCGAGTTGTAATGTGACGTTGCTGCTTGCTGGTGCATCATGGAGACTACAATGGACATGGAAAAGATTGTTTTCTACAGGGATGGGCTAATCCTCTCCCTAGTCTCTTTGGGAACAAATGAAAACCTTCAACTAACATGCATTCTGATAATTCTGTGAATTTTCCACAGGGGGAGATGTTTTCCTACTGGATTTATTTAACTCTTCTGCACTGGAATCCAGAAAGGGTCTTATTACATGGTCAGTTCTTGCCATTTGCTTCAGCAGATATTTAAAAATACATCTAGCCTTGATTATTATTAGCTTACTTAAAATAATGTAAACCTTACTGCAGTAGGGTTAAAGAAAGAAACAAGAACTGATGCTTGTTCTCCTGACTATTTCATTGCTGCATTTCTTTTCTCATATACTCTTCTGCTTCCATCTTCTCATAAAGCTGATGATTACAGAGTTTGACTAAACTGATATTCTAAGATTTATTTGATCCCTAAATTTCATGCTGTCATAAAGAATTCTAAAGCATCAGGCAACCATTCAATAATCACCAGCAAACTTTTTTTTTAATTAAGAGATTAATTAAATTGTCTGCTAGTCTCTTAATGCCCTGCAAACAGTGCGAAGTACCAATAAAATAACAAATTGGGGTAGCAATGTACAAACAGTAAATGTGTTCTACTCTGGCAGGTTCTTTGTATTTGGATGAAAGTGCTGCCCAGATCCCTCCCATGGGTTTGGGATTTGCTGCCAGAGCTATCAGATAGTGCTGCTGCACCTCAACCTAACCCTCTTTTCCCCCTCTTTTCCCTCTTTTCCCCACGGTTAGCTCATCCCCAACCAGGGCAAGTCAGCCTAAGTTAAAGCAAGTCTGAAGCTGTTCTCTGTTCTGACTTACACTGGCGCCTGACACCTGGAAATTCAGACATATTTCAAAGCTGTCTTTTCCTCTTGCGCGTTTGTCACTGTCTACAGAAAATATTTACAGAACAAAGTCACGTGTGGCAAAACCTTTGAGGTCACCGGAAAGTCAAGGTGGCCCAGGAGGAGGAAGAGGGACTTTACCTGGATTAGACTGCATGTTGATGTTTGTTCGAGAGACGTAATTGCCTATTGACCCCTGGCCTTGCATTGGCACATTCTGAGAGGCAGGCACTGTGTGGCTGTAACCAGGGCCAGTCCCATGGCTGCTGACAGTCATGCTCAGAGAGGTCGTGGGCATGGTGTTCTGGCCTGACTGCTGCATAGACACGTGGTTAGGACCTACAAAAATAAGGGAGAGCGACAAGAAAATCTGTGCTGTTGTTGGCAATGCACAGTGAGCATGAGGCCTCGTGGCCTTTCTGAAATACCTTGTGATAAGGCGAAACAAAACAATGAAAATCCTCCTTATTAAAACTCCCTCTTATCTACTGACAAATTAAAACTGCCTAGTGGAGCATTAGAGCAATCCTCCTCTTCCTGGCAGCTAAATCCAGGCTGTACAGGATTGCAGATGGGAAGAACAAAACCAGCAGCAATGCCCTACAACCACTTCCTCACAGGCAGCAGAATTAACAAATGTCAGTAATTTCAGGTACTTCAGAAAATACATGGACTCTAGAAACATCCCAGATTTCTGAAATTTGTCCTTTCCTTCCTCTTATCCTGCAGTTGATTCCTTTTACCCCTTCACACAGGCAGTGACCACTGGAAGTGGCTGAGTGGCAACTTTGCACATTGCTGCATCCACTGGGTTCCTTTACAGCCAGCTCACCTTCTTAACTGGGGCTCTGAAGTGTCAAGGGAGCCTCTCCTCAGAGAACAAGCCTGTCTCTCCCTTTCCTGAAGTTTGTCTGAAAGTACCTCAGAGGAAGATAAATTTTCCAAGTCACCATAACAATCCCAGTTGTTACTCCCTTTCCAACATCAGAATGTAATCATCAGACTGCTCCAGATACACCCTGGGTCTGTATTATCCTGTTTACCTGGCAGTATGCTAATTTTTGTTAAATTCTGTTGCTGTTGGGTAGCTAATATTGGGGAGAATCTGGTTCCTATTTGTTGTTTATTGCTGTAAATAGTTTTATGAATGAGTTTTGGAAAGTTGTTTTCAGTGTATATTGTTGCTGTCTAAATTGTGATGGTGCATATTGTTGTCTGTCTAAATTCAGCCTTATTGTTGTCAATCTCAATTAATTTAGGTAGAATGCAGAATCCTTAGAAGAGACAGAATTACATTGTAATGTTTAAATAATGATATTTTAATTCAGGGTTATTAAATGTATCTGCAGCCTCTGAAAAATACATCTAACTCATTTAGTATAAACCTCATTAATTACTCCTAATGGTTTTCATAGACATCAAAATGAGAATATTTGCTGTAAATTATGATATTTTCCTCTGATGAAGAGATGCAAGCAGCATTTTCAACAAGCCATAAAGAGAGGCAGCTCTCCTGAAATCAGTGGAGCTGGGTCAACATGCTGCTACAGAGAATTATCTGTGTTTTGCTCCAGTTTGTTTAAGTTGTAAAGCTGATCCTTGTGAAACACAAGGTCACACAGGGTGTGAATGGAGATAGCAGCTGCCTTGAGTGAGAGATGGAGTGAAGCAAGTGTTGGTAAACCTTGCCCTGTTTGCATGGGAAAAATCAGAGATTCTGGGCCTTCTTTAAAGTTGGCTAATTTGTAAGGAAAAATATGTGCATGAGTCCAGTCCTCAGGACTTCCAGTCTGGTTCTTTCAATCAGCACCAAATTACTACAAAGACCTTGAGGGTGGGGGGCAAATCAGAAAAAGCAGCAACAGTAGCACTGAAAATATCTATTCTTAAAAATTGACTGACAATATATTGCTCATAGTCAGTATTAAATCTTTTAAAAAAGAAGGCCCTGAAAAATTTAGTAAGCTCACTTCACAAGTTGTACCTGTTTAAAGCAGGTCCTTTATCTATTAGTTTAAAATGTACTATAGGCTTGACCACAAAGGGATTTTTAAAAACTCAGAAGTAATTTAATGGCTTGTGTCTGCTCGAGTCCCCCTGCCAAGGCCTGTGATCTTACAATCAGATATTTCTATTTATAGGAACTGTTTTTGCTCTCTGTCACTCTGGGAGACACCCACAGACACAAGAACTGACTAAATCACTATGAACTACGAAATAAACAGATTATTCATAATACAAAATGCAAATTAAAATAAACGTTTTTCAGTTAGTTTAGTTGCATGAACAAAACCAAACAAACAGATGATATTATCTTACTAATATGAAATGTCTGTGCAAACTCTTTGATTATGCAGTACAGTATCTGCAAGCTCCTGTAGAGGACAAAGACTGGTGCAACACTAAATGATTTGTAAGTAGAAATGTATCCTGGAAGGTCTTTGCAATCTGAAGGCTTGGTTCTGTGGTTAGTCATGCAAGCAATTCCATCTTACCCTGGCCAACCCCGCCACATCCATGAGAAAAATACTACAGCATAGAATTTTTCCTACTAAAAACTTGGATGCATCTTTACTTGGTGATTTTCATCACGCATCAAAATGAAAAAAATCTTTAATTTCCTCTGCAGAAACACAAAGCACTCTGCAGTCCTTGCAGAAGCCAACATATTCCAGCCTGTAGCCATTTTGTGGTGATTTCAGCATGTGCCTGAAATCCCCATATGCCTGAAAGGTGAGTTAGGAGAGGTCTTTTCCAGCTCTCTAAGTATATTCTGCATTAATGATTTTGTTGCCAGGCAACAGCAAAGCAGCACAAAGGGGACCAAAGCTCACCATTGCTAATCTGACTCTGCATGAGGGAGGAAGGAGGAAGGCCAGTCCCGATGGCATCGCTGAGATTGCTCTGCGAGTGGAGGGATTGGTTGGATGCGCTCTGACTCATCCCTCCCGGGCCCAAGTTTATATTTTGCGTTGGTGGCTGCGAAACAACAAGGAGGAAAAGCAAATTTTCGGTTAGGTTTTTAATTAGAAAAGCAGCGGCCCCCAAATTAGCCTGACTATGACTAAAAACCGCCGCGGCTAAATATGTGTTTCCTTTGCTTTTTGGGCAAAGCTTGCTGGGTTTGACTCCTCTGTGTGAATGACATTGAGCAGCTGACAGGCAGCAGCACAGGGAAGGGCTTAAAATTGTGTTTGTCACAGAGTGTGGCTTCTGTGCTCGTTCCTCTGCATGGATTTCCAAACACAACCACTGCGGGGAATGCATTAGCAAAGACAACACAGGAGCGTGGTGACAGATCGACCTTTGCCAAGCTCTGCTGTCGTTTGTGTTATGTGTGGTACTTCCCAAATCAATCCACTGAGCAAGAATAACACCATGTGGAAAGACAAGCCAATGCCCAAGTGCTGAGTTAGATTTTTGACGTACAACAGCAGCAGGTTTTGCCCCCAAATAAAGAATACAGTAAGAATGGGTAAAGAATATTGAATCTGGAACAAATGGAGCTGTTCAGATCTGTGCCACTGCACCATAAACCTTGAGCTATGGGGACAGAGATTAACACAAATGTCCCAAAGAACATGATTTAAACACAGTACTAATAACTTTTGATTTGTTTGGTGGTCTACTTGGCCACTTCAAAACTTTTAGCTAGCAAAATATTAAAAAACGTTTCACTGATAGTGATCAGTGAGAGAATCAAAGACCATTTGCCTCTGGCATAGTTAATGTATCTGAGGGAAATAACTATGGTATTAGTTGTACTAATAACTAATTATTAGTTACAATAATTGTACTGGTACTTACAGCAGGAAGCAAGGACTGCATATTCTGGTTAGAGTCTGCTATTGTTGCCAAGTAAACCAAGTTTCTGTGCAAGATTTGTTGGTATCTACAGAACAAGGAGTAAAGCTTATTTGGAAAAGGTTAACCATACGCAAAATTCCAAACCTTCCTCTTTTTTTTTTTCCCTAGTTACAAATTAGTTAAATTACATTAGCCCATTTTTGATCTGTCCCAATAAATAGCAGTAGCAATGACCTATATCCATGCTGTCATGTTTTCCATCAAGGATCAGTGGTCTCAACTCCTCTTTTACAAGAAGATAAATTTGGGGGAAGGGAGAGGTAAAATACACTCTCCTTTGAAAACACTTTGACCTGTGGAGCTGGGACCTCAGTTTTTGAGGACTGACACCCACTCAGCATCTCTACCAACCAGAAAAAAAAAATCTAACTTTTCCTTTCTCTGTCTAACAAGAGCCCTGATCAGAATGAAATTCCAGAACTCCAAAACCAAAACCTGTTCTCCCTGCCAGCAAGCTGAGAAGAACATGATTTTTTTCAAGAGCGCTCTAACTGGAGTGTTTACTCAAGTAAGCACCAGCAGAACCATTTATGCTTCTTCACAGCTCTCCATGAACTGGAAAAGCTCCTAAAAAAGAACAGGAGTGTTTCCAAGAGCAAACCAACAGCTCTGCCACTGAGCAAAGGGAAGAGTCAGGCTTCAGGAAACATTTCTAACAAACTCCCAAATTCATAATACTCACTGAGTACATTCTGCAGTTTTCCCCTTGCTCTGATAATCCATAATACATTGTATTAGGTGGTGATTTTCATCTAGCATCTGTGTAAAAGAAATAGGAGCAAAACACATTACTATGAAAATTGTATAAAAGTCCTGTATTTTCGTGATCCTCTACCCTCCTTGGCACTGGGATGGTGTTTTGTGCAGTTTTGTTGCCTTGGATATTGTAAATTACCTACATGTGACTTTATTGGGCCACAAGGTTCATTCATTTATAAACAGTTACCTTTAAAGTAGTTATTTGAAATACCCATACAGAAGAATTAATGGACTTACCTTGTTTGTTCCTTAAGTGGCAGATAGATTTTGATGCCAAAGGAGCAAAATGCTCTGCCTCATCCCAAAATAACACCAAATCCTTTCCAAAACATCAGGTATTACTAACATGCCTACTTTTAAGTAAGAAACAAACTTTCAAACAATTAAACCTACTCATTTTCCTGCCCAGGACTAGAGTGTGCTGACAGCTGAACTTGATGAAGTATAAAATTTACATCAATGGAGCTACTGAAACCACATTTAAGAGAATTACACCCCAATATGTCCTTACCTTTATTTAACAAACTCATAATACAATTAAAAGCTTAAAATATCCTTTGATTAGTTTTAAAATTTCAGATACAATAATTTGTCTCTTTCCCCCAGATTTCTTGGGAATGTGACAAACTTTCTCCAGGTGAATTAATTAAAAAACACAAAAAAACCCCTGCATTTAAAAATTTAGATTTGCCTCTGTCAAAAGCTCATGGCATACTAGAGCTTGTAGGAACCACTGCTATCAAGTGCTTGCAAGATTGGGCCCTTGAACCAGTGTGTCATCAGGACAGCAGAGCTCTTGAGGAAAGAACCAATACACAGGAGACACTGAGTTTTACTGCCCTGAAAATGCTATTTGATGAACTATTTTAGAGCAGCAGCACCACTATTCTATTGCCAAACACTCTAACTTCCTCCATGTGAAATCCGTTTTAGGAATATTTGATACTGGGATAAGAACAGTTTTGAAAGACTATCAAAATTTAGTTAATAAATAAAAATAGGCTGCTTATACAATATGAATGCAAGTAAGAATAATCTTTTTCATTGAAATTGCTGTGTGTTCTCAAAAGCTCACTTTAATGAGGATTTTTGGAGGTTTTTTTTTTTTTTTTGCTCCTGCTCTCTCTGCCTCATTTCCATCCTTGACTACAACTCCCATCCAGTTCCTGTGCCTGCAAGTCACTTCCTCAGCATTGCTGTTTGTCAAAGAGAAAATCACTGCCAACAGCCCAGCAGTGATGAACAACCCTGAAGTAACCTGCCAGCAAATGTACCTAAGATGGGGAATGGTTTTACTCATTACTTGTAAAGAAAGAACATTTTGAAGCTTCCATGAAGTTTATGAATATGCAAAAAAAGGAAAGGGCTTGAAAATCAAACCAAAGATACTTTATCAGCCCTTTGTCTGTGGGTACAGTCATGGGTTTAAGTACAAATTCTCTGAATTATGAAATAATTCCAACTGATTTGGAGGGTACAGGAAAACTTCTTCACCGAGCCTGAAATATTCCAATATTTAAAACGAATTGGTTCACAACACCACGTGCTGCAAGAGCTCCACAAAATGGGATGTTTCCAAACAGTCTCCTGAGATGCAAGTCATCTCTCTCGTGGCAGTTTGTTCTGCCTTAATCTCCTCTCTGTCACAAGCTGCCACCGAGGGGATTTTTTTTCCCCTAGAAGTCATCAATTGGCACCAGCTCATGGCTTGGCTGCACAACCCCGGCGATGGGTTAATTGCTGTATTGGCAGTGGCACTTCTGAGCTGGTCACTCTCAACGAAGGGACCACACAGAAGTCACACCTTGCTGCCACCGCCTCGGGAACAACACCTGAGCAGTGGGGAATGGCCCAAATGACAGCGAGAGTACAGATGACAAATAGCAGTGACAGTAAAAACATGCACATTCTTTATTGACATTTCCAGCCTCGTCGTTCCTGACCGTCACCTTCTGCAGGAGGAGGGCTGGCAGGGTCAGAATATGTGTGCAGTCCCTGCTGCCAACCCTAGGAAATAGGAAACAATAACTTCCCAACTCGGCACCCTCTGCTTTGGCCTCTCCATGAGACCCATGTGGGGATCTCCTCTCCAGAGAGAATCTTTCAAAACCTTTGTTTGTCATTAAACATCAATAAACACATCACAGAAAATAATAATAGTTTATGAAAAATACCAGTGGCTGGTGCTCCCTCTATCTTCTGAGAGATTAAAATTCTGCACCCAGATACAAAAGAAAACCCTCGCAAATTCAGTATTTTATTTCAATTCATTTTTAAAATTGGATTCTTTGGGGGCCAGAAGCTGACATACCACCATAAATTAATCGTATATTTGCAAATTTTATTGCCGTCTCCCAATGTACGCTTGGCAGCGTTTCCCCTTGGCGAGCAGCAGGGATAACGTGCCATCCCGATTTTATTCCCTACGTCCTTCTCTCGCTCTCTTTGCAGCGATCTGAACACCTTTGCTTTGTTCCACCTCCTCCTCCTCCTCCTCCTTCCCCCACCTCTCTCTCCAGCTGTCCATCTCTGCAGCCCTCGCAAATTCACGAGTTTTCCTGATCGCCCTAGAAATCAGCCTCCAGCTGCAGGAGCATGGACGGAATAAATGTCTAAAATTGTCTGTATAAAAGCATGCTCTTTTACCTTCTGGATAGTTTGCTGGGTGACCTCCCCTTTGCCTCTTGGGCGAGCAGAAGCAAAGGCAACCGACATGGTGGGGGTTTTTTATGTGTCTATAATATATCGGTTCCAGGCTCTAATAATATTGTTATTATCTGGCTGCTATTGCCGTGCGAGGATTCTCCGCAGTGCACGGGGAGGGGGGCGGCCGCAGATGGTACGATCTGCGCCCCGCGAACACCCGCGGGCGCCGCGCCCCGCGCCGCCGGGCACCGCCCCCGCCGCGCCCTCCCGAGCCCCCGCGGCGGCAGGGCGGGGGAAGCGGCGGCGGTTCGGGGCGGGAGCGGGAGCGGCGCCGCCACCGCCTCCCCGCCGCCCGCACATGGTGCGGTCCCGACCGCCGGGCTCCCGCGGCCTCGGCCGCGCCGCCCGCTGCGCCAACTGCGTACGCCAGCCGCGTACGCCAAGTGCGCCGGCGCGGGAGCGGGGCGGGCAGCCTACGCCAAGTGCGTACCGCGCGGGCAGGTGGGAGCTGCCCGCGGGGACACCGCAGAGAGGGGACAGGGGACACCGTGCGGCTGATGGACAGGGGCCGGGGAGCCCAGAGGGATGGGCAGAGGGATGGAGCACCTCTGCCGCGTAGGAAGGCTGAGAATCGGGCTTGTTCTAGCTGGCATCGGGGTGACCTAACCCGGGCTTGGCATAGCTCAGGGGGACTCACAGCAAAGATGGGGCGAGGCTGTCTGCAAGAGTGGCGTGACAGGACAAGGGGAATGGGTTCAAACGGAAGACAGTAGGTTTAGTTTAGATATTAGGACAATCTCCGTGAGGGTGGGGAGGCCCTGGCACAGGTTGCCCAGACAAGCTGCGGCTGCTCCAAGCCTGGAAGCATCCAAGGCCAGGCAGGATAGGGCTAGGAGCATCGCTGTCTAATGGAACGTGTCCCTGCCCATGGCAGGGGGTGTTTGTCACCTTCCACCCCAAGCCCTTGCGGCTCCCCTGCTCTGCGGGGCTGTACCGCGCGGTGCGGTGCGGTGCGGGCTGGGGCCGGGCTGGGGCGTGCCGCCCGGAGCGCTGCGCAAGGTGCGCACAGTGCGTACGCCAGGAGCGCAGCGCCGCGCCCCGCCCCCGGCCCGCCCGATGACGGTGCGGGTTCTGCCGGAGCCATGAGCTACGACCGCGCCATCACCGTCTTCTCCCCGGACGGGCACCTCTTCCAGGTGGAGTACGCCCAGGAGGCTGTGAAGAAGGGCTCCACGGCGGTGAGTGCGCGGCCGCGGGGGTGGCGGGGCTCGGGCTGAGGGGGCTGCGGCGGGGCCTGCACCGCGCTGCGCGCCCGGCCTGGCGGGCCCGGGAGGCCGCTGGAGCGGGATCGCTTCAGGGAGATCCGCTTCAGGGAGATCCGCTTCAGGGAGATCCCTTGGGGTCCTGATACTGCCGAAAGCCCAGCGCTTCCTGCGGGCTCAGGCGTTGTGCGAGGCCTGCAGGGATCCTGTGCTCTCTCGGTCTGTGCGTGCTGCAGATTGTGATATTTTGTGTTTGTGCACGAGGCAGATTCCCTGCGGATTGGGAAACACGTCGGTAAAGGCTTTTAGAAGTACCTTGCTGGCTCCCAGCTTCCAGTTGTCCCAAGCTTTTGGTCAATTAAAGTGTTATTTCATTTGGGGGAAGGAGAGAAAAAAGTACTGATTTGAAAACA
Organism: Lichenostomus cassidix; assembly: GCF_008360975.1. NCBI lineage: Eukaryota > Metazoa > Chordata > Aves > Passeriformes > Meliphagidae > Lichenostomus > Lichenostomus cassidix. The sequence goes on along the minus strand of NC_139500.1, from coordinate 4,629,894 downwards.
AAATCGTGTTAATAATTTTAATAAGTTGTAATAATAATAGCAAGGCATAATTGTAATAAGTCGTAATTGTATTAATAGTTGTAGTAATTATTAATCACCAATACCGAAAAGAAAATGTACCACCTTTGGGATAGGAATTAATGTAACAAGATTTTAGTGCCAAATAAGTTCTTAGTTTTTTTTCAGAAGTTAAAAATACTGTAAAAGTGGAGACTTCATCCAATATAACCACCCCTGTCTTGTCTCCTGTTGAGCTTAATGTGTTCAGAAACATTTGGAACATGCTGACAGCAGGGCCACCCCATAAGAAAAGATTATTCCATTACCCTATGAGAAACAGTGGGAATGAAGGGAAAAGGTCAAGGGTTTTTTCCTCCCTTTTGCTGGAAAAAAGGGTATTTAAGGTATGAATTAGGACATTAATGCAGCTACTGACAGAACATTTTGGCAGCTGTAGGTGTTACTTGGCCTGATCTTCAGTGCTTTGGGCTCTTGAGTTGAGCAGTGCCACTGGACTAGTGGGATTTTCCGTGTTCATTCTGGTTCTGTGGCTGTGGACACACTGGTGGTGCTGCTGGAGAAAAGACAGTTTGTAAAAGGAGCTGGAATATATCTCTTGGGAGCCACGGGGATTTAGGTTGGTATAAACTGATGATGAAACTGCACCCTGAAACGCGATGCAATTTTAGTTACATCAGTCCTGCCTTCGGGTTGAGTGGGAAATAAAATCTTGACCTCATTCCAAAATAATGGTCACAGTGTGAGGGTTTGTGCTTAGCTTGTTACTGCACATTTGAGTAAAGTCTGCAACCATGAGGATTTTTTAGACCTAAGTTAACTTTTTTGACTTTTTTTCATGCCTGGAAGGTTGGAGTAAGAGGGAAGGATATTGTTGTGCTTGGTGTGGAGAAGAAGTCAGTGGCAAAACTCCAGGATGAGAGAACTGTACGGAAGATCTGCGCTCTGGATGACAATGTCTGCATGGCTTTTGCAGGTACGTGGTCCCTTATTATTGTTATTGGGGGATCTTTGGGCATATTTACATGTCCAGAGAATGCAAAATACAGGGTGTAACTGGCTGAGAGCTGTGGGAACAGGGTATTTTCCACAGTAGCTTATTCCTTTTTTTAAACATGGAGAAATAGAGAGAGTGTCAGTGTCAATAATATTTTTAAGGGGAGATCTGATTTCACTGACTAAAACAACAGTTCACTGTGCAGGAGTGAGAGGCTCAGCTCTTGCTCCCTTAGCCAGGGGCTGGGATATGTGCAGGGTGTTCACAAACTTGAGAAAAAGTTCTCAAATAAAAACAAGGCTGCAAATGAAAAATGGCAGCATTAGCCAAGAAATAAAATAAGAACTAAATTCCTTTAAAATCTTTTTTTAGATGGTCACACTCATTTCTGTCAGATAACATCATGCTGCTGTAGCCTGATTAACTAGATGTGATTTGCTGGCAATTGAAACTGGCTGATGTGGGGACTGCATGAGGAATAATGTGTGTGAGGATAAGCATTGCTAATTTGCTGGGATATGGAATGTTGTCAGTAATATTTGCATTATCTGGTTCAGAATTATGTGTGTCATCCAACTTACAAACATGGATGCTGTAAACTAAATCCTTTAGTTATTTTGGTTATAAATGCTTTTGCTCGGCAAACGTGAGAGTGAGAGCTTTGCTTTGCTTTTCCATTGCTGTTGACATCAACCTCGTGAGCCTTTTAGGGCCGTATTGGTGTTTTGAGGTTGTTTCATGACTCTGAGGACACTTTTGTCATTTCAGGGCTGACAGCTGATGCCAGGATAGTCATAAACAGAGCTCGGGTGGAGTGTCAGAGCCACAGGCTCACGGTGGAGGATCCTGTCACCGTGGAGTACATCACACGCTACATTGCCAGCCTCAAACAGGTACTTGGGGCTGCACAGAGCTGCTGAAAATGCCTCCTGAGCTGCTGCAGATGCTATGTGTGCTGTTATGTTAGCATATGTTATGTATAATGTCCAACTGGTATGTGTAACACACATGTAGTGTGTAACAAGTGTCATGTGTAGTGTAACACATGTAGGATGTAATACATGTGGAGCATGTAATACCTGACTCTTCAAACTAACTTTCTGTGTCCTGGCCTGGCCTCATTCTACTCACCTGGTAAAAATCAGCATAACAAGGGATAAGAGAGGAGCAAATTGGTGCAGTACTTAATATGTTTTATGTTTGATATTCATAAATTCAGAATGAATTGCAGCGTCAAAATATACCCAGCTGCATTCTGTGAGAAAATGATTCATTTGTCAAATTCATTAAACTGATTTTCAGCCATAGTGGGAATTAGAGAAAATCTACTTTACTTATGCACAGATGTGTTGGAACAGTGGTGATGGTAATAACGTGATTCTTGTAATAATCACTAGTCTGCCAGAGCAGGGCACCACTTCCCAAAGTTTCACATTGTTCCTTTATCCTAATCTCACATTTGTGTCTTTCATTCTGCCACATTCACCATTTCTCTCAAACTGTTGCAAACACACCTGGCCCAGTTCCTGCTGCATTTCTGGAGGCTCTTCTGGTTGTAACTTCTCCAGAGTCTGCTTTGCACCCTAGAAATGTCTTCAGAAGTGCATGTGAGTGAGTGTGTGTCCTTTGTGCTCAGAGGTACACGCAGAGCAACGGCCGCAGACCCTTTGGGATCTCTGCCCTCATCGTGGGCTTTGACTTTGATGGGACCCCGCGGCTGTACCAGACCGATCCCTCGGGCACATACCATGCTTGGAAGGTGAGTGGATTCAGCCTCTTGTGGAAATGGAATATTTGTGAGTTAATGTCTCCTTTAGAGTGGGATTGGTGTAGAGGAGGTCTCGCTGGCCAGATGGTGCTGGCTCACAGCTGTAAAAATCTTTAATGATCAAATATACTGAGAGCGGCTGTCTGCAGTTCAGCTTTCCTTGGGAAATCTTGTCCTGCTTTCAAAAAAAAACCCAAAACCAACCCACCTGTGCCTGAAGACTGCCTTTGTGTGTGACAGATTGTGTAATTTTACAACTTCGATTTCTTGCTTATTCTGCAGATGAAATATCTTCTAAACTCCCTTTCATTGTCTTTTTCCCCTGAATGTTTCCAGGCTAATGCCATTGGCAGAGGAGCCAAATCTGTGCGTGAGTTCCTGGAGAAAAACTACACGGATGAAGCCATTGAAACAGATGATCTGACTATTAAACTTGTCATCAAGGCTCTTCTTGAGGTCAGGCTGCTTCACATCTCTTGGGTGGCCTTTCATTCTGGGTTCAGGTTCACTTGTTAGATGTGAATATGGGAAAATCTTTGTGGATGTCCCAGGGAAGTGCAAAAGATGTGTGAGGGCTGGATGCTGTAGGCTGTGGGTGTTGGATTAAATTCAAGGTTCAGAATATCTGGGGTAACAATTTCCATAGTTTACACAGAACTTACCAGCAGCTGTGGGGAGGAAAACACACTTCAGTTCTGGGTGTTAACACAAAAGCACCAAAGATGTGCTAAAGCACATGTTGAATATTTTGTTTTCCAATTGAAGCTTAAGATACAGAAAATAGCACAAGTCAGGTGGTGGGGCTGAGGTGTTCTCCATCCACTGAGGGCACTGGCACCAGTGTGAAGACCCTTTTGAGAGTTAGCGCTGCTGGTGTCGAGAGCTTAGAGCTGAGGAGTGAAATACTCCCCATCCAAAGCTGTTCTCCTAAGGAAACCTGAAGGGTTTGTTAGAGTGAATTCCTGGACAGGCTCCTAATGATTCCCTCTGCCTCACACAGGTGGTGCAGTCTGGTGGGAAGAACATTGAGCTGGCGGTCATGAGACGGGAGCAGCCGCTGAAGGTGAGGCTGTTTGCTTCTCTCCCCTTGAGCCCATCTCTGATACTGTCCTTGTTGATCTGCCTTAACTTCCAGCCCTTAATCTCACATTTTGCACTTCAGTTTATTCTTAGTGGCCAAGGAATGTTGTTGTGTCTGCAGCAGGTACCTGCCTCCAGATAAGCAGCAGTTAACGTTCTTCCCACGGCACAACTAGAGTCACTTCCATAAATGTCTCTTTAAGTTTATTGGTATCCTGAGGGTCACCCATGTTTCTGTTTTAGATCCTAAACCCTGAAGAAATCGAGAAGTATGTGGCCGAAATTGAAAAGGAAAAGGAAGAAAATGAAAAGAAAAAACAGAAGAAAACATCATGATGAATGAAATGCACCTGCTTAGCTGCTTCTTTTTAATTCAAATGATGGGTTATTCTGTATAGACATGTAGGCATTCCAGTTACTCATACTGTGCTCTCTTGAGACCTACAATAAACCTACTGATTTTTTTTTAAAGCTGTTATTTAAAAAATCCTGTCTGTTCATTGGATTTTAATTACCCAGGATGATCTGGTTTGCTACAGAACAGCAGCAATGACCCATTAAAGGACAGAGACTTTGCTTGCTTTTTTCCCCTGGACACTTCACTTGTTTAATGGTTCTTTTCTGCACTGTCTCAGTTCTCACCATCTCCCTTTTCTTTAAGTAGCTGTCTTGTGAGTTATATTATGGTATGGCCTCAACATAACTAGTATGGAGTTGGGCATTTTATTCCCTAACAGGCGTCTTCAGGGTGAAAGGGCTGGCACTGGACGCAGGCCTTACAGCAGACTGTGACAGCAGGTGTTTGTTTTCCTGCTGAAGGACAGGACAGAGATGGGGTTGTGTTTTGGGGTCAACATGAGAACTACTGCTGTAGGCACGTCCTCAGGGCAGAGGTGCATGACCTGGTGCCTCCAAGTCTGGTTCAGAATAAAGTATTGCTGTTGTGATTGCCCAGGGGGGATTTATACCTCAGGAGCTCAACAATAACTGTAGCAAGTGTTACAAACAACAGTTGAAGCTCTTCTCTAGTTTCTCCTTAAGTATTTGCCCCCACACATTTCTCTCCCCCTTACCCCAGGAGCTGGTTTTAGCTGTTTCCTCATTTCAGAGAAGCCTCAGGCCTCTCCCACTCTGAGCTCATACTCCCCCATCTCAGTACTTGCAGCAATAGGAACACATGCCCCTTTATTGTAAAAGTTTCTCCATTTGTATCCACCAAGTGGATGGAACCAAACTGCCCTTGTAAGCAGCTCTTCAGTCTGCTCTTGCAGACCCTGAGATGGTGTGACAGGCAGGTTAGGACCAGGGTGGCAGCAGGCACAGCGAGGACTGAATGTGTCCCAGGAGCCTGCAAAAGGCAGCTCAGGTACTTGAGCCCCTGCCCAGGACACCTCAGCCCCGAGGGGCTGCAGGGTGGGGCAACAGAAATTTGCTCCAGGCAGCAGCAATAGAAATGCAGCAGAGCTCATACAGTCCTGGGCACTCACACTCCCCAGGGCTGTTTACAGGGACATGCTGCACAGCAAAGTGTGGGCAGAGGATCCCACAGGAGTCAAGGACAGGGAAGCAGCAGTGCTGCTGCTACTCAGGGACACATTAGACCACATCAGCCAGGAGAAGCATGATCCTGGAATACCAGGTTGTTTAATTTATCAGCCCTCGGACTGGAACATTGAAGTCAAAAAAGCTGCACTTGGGTCCCTGCTCAAGTCACTACAATTATTCCCACACACTGGGAATTTTCCATGGGTAAGCTGATAGGGCTGCAGCTGAGGCCCCAGTGCTCCTGGGGAAGAAGGGCTCACAGGTAACAAGCCCTAGGGCTGAGCCACAGCCACCAGGCCCCACAGCTCCTGCACATCAGGAGCCAGGCTCAGCAGCTAGGACACAGCCATGGGACACAAACTTTGGCAGTATCAAGTAATAAGGACATGGCTTATGCCTGGGATCTGAAGCTTTACTGTGGAAATGAGAATTTTTCCCACTCAGCTAAAAAAGGCACAGTTGCACCTAAGTAATGGTGATTACACAGGAGCAATGGGGATTTTTCCACCCATCCTCTGCCAGGGCAGTTGTCTGGCAGTGCAATTCCATCTCCACACTTCGAGCCACACCAGCTGCTTTGCCAACAGAGAAATTAGAGGCAGAGCAGCTCTGCGTGAGCCCTTTCAGCACATCCCAGCTCACAGGTGTGTACGAAGCCCTACAGCAGCAGCACTGCCACCTGATAGGCTCCTGGGGAGCCCCACCAGTCCAGGGACTCCCTCTGCCAGGCTGGGGTAACACAACCCTCATTAGGCTGAGTCCCAGCACGGGAATCAGGGCAACAGTACAACGTGCAGTGCCTGGATTCAGGTGTTTCAGCCCTTTTCCAATACTGTGTAACACTTCCCAGGTTTGCCAGAGCTGTGCAGCCAGGTTTTCTCCAGCTTGGATGGGAACCCTGCAAGGACAGGCCCTGGAGGTGTTGTAGGGAGTGATGTAATGGAGCTAAGTACAGAACAGAGGTGGAGGGAAACACTAAACATTTACATGTTTATTATAATTACAATTTACATTACTCCAAAGAGCAGCCCCACTGCTATGTTCTAATTCTCAGCAATAAAGTCCTACAAAAATAAATCCAAGCTTTTACAGTAACCTAGGTCAATGCATAACTAAAAAAACTTGAGCTATGTAAGGGGTTCAGTCATCAAGGTGCTTTTTGAACAAAATTCCCTACCAACCAAAAACGGGACACATGCCTATAGCAATTTAACCCACTTTTTTCATGCAAACAAAGGTAACCCCTCCCTCCCAGCCCTCTCCCCACATACAGATTTTTAAAAACAAAAGAAAAACAACTAAACTATTTACAGTATGGGGGTATAGAGGAAAGAAATTAAACATGCCCATCTGTTAAGCTTCACTATATGGTCTCCCATCCCTAGTTGAATGAAAACATTCCAAAGACTTCCACCACAGTCTACTAGAGTACAGAGAACTGTTTGCATTTGGTGCTGCCTCCAGCGAGGTACAAACCGAGGCAACAAAGTCAGAGCTTCAGGTCTCCTTCCCAGACAGTCACTACTGCCAAAAACTCTGCACATGAGTGGGGACATTCACTGCTCCCATCCCACACAGTGTCCCCATACTCCAGCCAGGACCTCCAAGCCCGAGGCACTCCCAGCACCACCCTTCAGCTCGAGGCAGAGCCACGGTCCTGTGGTACCTCCAGCCCAGCACCAGCCCACAAACAGCTGTACAGTCAGAAACACTACTACATGATCAACACTCCAGTATTCCCAAGTGACAATATACACAACTCCTCAGCACCAGGAATCCGTTTTTCCAGATACCAAGTGCTACTCCACACCTGCTGCCGAGATCCGTGAGACCAGCAGCACCAAAGAATCCATTTGGTTACTCAGAACAAATTATAGCTGGTTTATTTCGAGTGAGCTTTGGTTCCATGTTAAAACAGCATGATTTCTCTTCTCCAGGGTTCAGAAAAGGAGTCTGACTTTGAGCTTAGACTATAGCAGCCTTGAGAGACCCAGAAAGAAGAACCATGTAAGTTAGTCTGCACTTGAAAAACACAAACAAAAAAAAAAATACACCCTGAAGAAGGTACCCCTGAACACATTCCCTCTTCCAAAAAATATTCCAGCAGACAGTGGCTGGTCCAAAATATAAGCAGTAGTACATGAAATTCTGTCACTTGAGCTGAGACAGTAAACAATATGAACCATTTTCCCACGTTAGTGCAGCACTTGGTTGTTTTCTTTCTATATACAGTTTCATTCTCTCAGGAGAAATGTTTGAACCTATTCAGAAAAAAAAGGTAGAATTAGATTTGATATTATGGGGATCTCCTCCCAAGAAAAAGAGCAAAGTTCACACCCCTACATTAGCTGAAATGCTTAGCTAGAAAACAAGAGCTGCTTGCTTGAGCTGAGCATTTTCTCAGACCAGTGAGCCCAAGAAACCAACAGAACAATCAGCATGATAAACACCATGTTAAACTACTCCTATATCCCTGTACCCCCTTAGAAAGATCAATCAGATCCAATAAGGAATAATTCTTGATACATCCATGAGACTGGACAGTGAAGCAGGCTGCACAGACAATTCAGGCATGGAGTAAGAGACAAACCTGGCTCAGAGAGAGTATTTACTCTTGCTAGAGCACTTGCCTCTGAAGTTACACTCTGCCAGTACCAGCTCTGTGAGTGGTTTGGTTTCTCCTCGCTGCTCCACTCCCCCTTCCACCTCGGAATCCACCTCGAAAGCTGCGGCCACGAAGGAATCGTCCAGACACTCCAAATGTCTCTGTATTGAGCTTCCTCTCCTCAGCCCACGTGGTGCGCCTGGAACTGAACAAGGCTGAGTTCAGGTTGAACACAAACATTAAAGAGCCACCAGTTCACTTTGTGAAGAAGCCTCAAACCCCTGATTTTGTTGAGCTGCACTGGAACAAAGATCAGCTGCAGTGTACGTTCTCTAACTCAACCCCTCTGCAGCCACAGAGCTGAGGGAATCCCTTGTGCTGACACTAAAGCAATGTCTCATTTCTCCAGGCACTTGATAACATCAGTGTTGGCAGTGAAAGCTGAAACTTTCCCTTCATATTCCCAACATTTAACCTAATGCATTTCCACAGCCAGACCTGACCTCTCTGCCCCAACTGCAGGCTTAGCTCAGTCCTGTCTGCCAGCAGCACCTTCAGCACAGCATGACCCTGATGCTTCCTCTCCCACAAGCCAGATAAGGAAACTGTTTAAAATCAATGGGTTCAAAGTCAGTACTGGGAAACAGAAATGGAAATTCCTCTATCATAGTTTAGGCCAGTGTATCATATCAGCTGAAATGCCTTTTGTTTGATCCCACTGCATGAAGCTTGGTTCACGTCACTTGTGAGGCACCAAATGCATGGCAATATTCTCTTCTAAAAATCTGTTTTGCTTTCTTGCATACTAAAACTTTTAAATAATTAAACCATACCACATAGATTATGTCTGGAATTTTATGCCTAAAATTCCATTTAAAAACAAAGCTTTTAGAAAACACTTACCTAGACTTCAGTTCTGAAGAAATGTTGTCAAAGAAAGACTTGGATTTATCATAATAGCAGTTGGGCCCCAGCAGGTCCTCCTCTGCATTACCATCATTGTTTTGGGTTGCCACTCCAGGGTCCCCTTTTTCTTCCCCCGTCTCTGCTTTGTCATCTGAAGATAATGAAATGTATTACACTTTCTTGAGACACATACTGCAGAGCCATCTGTTCTCCTGCTCCCTCAAACAAGATTTGAGATGTAATCATGCAGTTTCTCAGAACGAGTTTGCCTATGCAGCGTTTACTACTAGCTCAGCAATTCATATTTAATGAGGGCACAAACCTTTAAAGTTTAGTTTCTTCTTGAATTCTTTATCAAGTTCCTCTCTGTTGAATTGTGCATTTGCACTTTCAAAGTCAAAGTCACCTTCAAACTTTATTGTATTTTCCTTCACAGTAGTTGGTCTGTTTTGTCCTCTAGAACGGTTTCTGGTTCTCCTGTTTCCTGAAAGCAGGAGAGTTTAAACACTTGGTAACGCACAGGGAGGTTACATGACTTGCTCAAGACCAGAGGAAACCAGGGATAGAACTCAGGAGTTTCTGGCTTCCAGTCCTGTGGTTAGGCCACACCTCTTTGAAAGCAACTTCTGATTTTGGCTGTAGAAGACATATTACAGCAACACTTTAACTTTCTGAGCAGCATTCCTAGATGTCAGTCTTACCACTAAGAGTGCATCCAACTTTCCTTCCAGTGTGCAGAGAGGAAGTCAGAACAAGCACTACAGCAAGAAAAGCTGAGGGAAGTGGGGAAAATTATCTTTCCTGTCTGCTCTTCACCTGCAAACACAGCACTGTAATTAGCCTAAAACCTGTCATCATGGCAAAGAGGAGGTCTCAGAAAATCCAGCAAAAGACTTATCTACCCACAAAGGGAGCTTGTACTTTGTCTAGTTTCTGGTTTCCAGTTGAGATGCTACCCACTCCTTTTTGGAAAAGCTATAGCTCTTTCTACACACTAGTTAATTTGAAGACTTGAGAGTCTGAAGTTTTGCTTCCTGATTTTTCTCATTTTACTTGGGCAGAAACCTCTTTGAATTTCACTTTCTTCTGACCCATGCTTATACTGCCACTTTGAAATGAGAATTCTGCTCTATGGAATTGAGTGTTCCATAGTTCCTCTCTTTTACAAAAGCCCTGGAGAGTCTTAAACAGGCTGCCTCTCCCAGTAAAAATACTCGAGGTTTCAGAGAAATCCAGTTGCTGCTGCCAACTCACAGCATCAATTTTTATGACATACCTTCAAGTTTCTAGAAAAGGCTCTAGAACTCTGTCCCTGGAATGTTCTGAACTTCTGCAACTCCAGAAGCTGTTTTGTTAGGGAAGCATTTCTGGATGCCCAAAGCTTTGTATCTCAATCTTCTGTCATAATCCTTCACTGGAGTTAACACTTGCCTTCACAGGCCGATGTGACTGTTTAACATCAGCTTAACCTACCCGATCTTCTCCTTTGAGGTCTTCTGTTTTCATCATTCACCTGTCCTTGGGTTTGCACAGGTGCTGCCTGAACTGTATCTACTGAACAAGAAGGATAAACTTTAAAGGAGCACAAGAACAAACCCCAAGCAGCTCAGTCTTGCAGTGCACCTTGGAAGGATGCCCCAGCCCAGCACTCAGGGCTGCAGTGGTGTGTGCTTACCGCTCGTCTTGCTGTTGGCCTGCGGGACCTGCCGGGCGCTGCGCGGGATCCCCGGGGGCACCTTCACTGCAGGCAGCTTTTGGGAATTCATGCTGTCCACTGGGCCAGTCTGGACAGCCTGCTCTACCATGGGGCTTTTGCGGACTGGGTGAACAGAAGGAAAGCCAGCACCTGGAAGAAATCCCAATGATTAAGTGCCTCTTGGAAAATGTTCTAACACCATTCAAACCCTGCCCACTTCTAGGGAGAAACCATTTGGTCAAGAATGACTCAAAGCCTTGAGTGTGGATCATTCCAGGCTAAGTTAAGGTGGCACCAAGTAAGGTACCACTGCCATACAAGTAATGGCTCTCACATCCAGAGCCTCAGTACCAGGAAATATACCCATTTATGTCTTAAATCAAGTTAGACAAACATTAAACAAAACCAAGCCACATCAGTCTTTCAGACAGTTTATACCAAACTCTAATTTCTACGTTATGCAGGATTTTACTTTACATGGTAACTTTAAATCTGAAACAAAAATTCACCATTTTGAAACTGTTCAAGAAAGTTTCCCCACTTTGTCAAAATGTTTTGCAGCAAAAGCTTAACCACCTCAGCCATATCCCCTTTTGTAAGCCGCTTTTAGAAGTCCTTCAACTTCATTGCTTATTGTTAGAGCTTTCAGACAAAGAAAACCTGAAACCAGACCAGGATCTCAAAGTTACCCTTTTAAATTCCTTCTTGGTCAAGGCCAAAGTGTTACCAAGACTTCTGTTGCTCTTCCATCCAGGCTTATTTATTCACACTACAAAACATGTAAATACTTTTCATGGTTTGGTATACCTTACACCAATTATATTAAAAAGTGACAGTCTTCAGTACTCAGAAGAAACACTGCATTCTAGGTTTAATTAGAAGGTTTGGAGTACTACAAGTTTATGTAGTTATGCATAAGAACTGCTTGGAAGCGAACTTAACTGAATATATTAAAAGAGCAAGAAAAGTGAAAAGCTGAAGAGTTCACACAAACCAAGCCACTGACACTTCTGGGTCACCCAAGTCCACATGAGATATACCCAGTAGGTTACATCATGCAGGTTCCCAGTTAATGTACACCTGGAAAACTTGCAAGGAAGACAGACATATCCTAAGGATTATTGAATAGGACAAAGCTGATGTGCAAGTTTAACATGAGAAAGTTTCAAAGTTTAGCCAGAATATTGAGAAACTATGTACAGATAGATGGCCAAAACCAGAAAGTAAAAAGCTTCATGCCAACACAAGCATACATGCTTAAGCTAAAAACAGATTAAACTAATTATGTTTAAATGCAGGCTGCACCTGGTCTCCTTGCTCTGAAGATGGTCAGTCTGGTATCTCAACCTCCTTTAAATATTTTACACATAGAAGCAAGCACCCAGAACTGTGTTATCTCTGCTACCCAGGACTCAGAACTTGCTTACTGTTAGTCATGCTTTACTAAGTGGGAGTCTGGACAAGGTACAATGCCCCATCATGCATGAAATCTATCCTGATGTTTCCTTGATTACAGAGAATACTCCCAAATGTTTTATCAGCCTAGGTCTCCGACCACAAGGCCACCCACAATTTAAGTAGTGCTTCTCTTTCCAGGAAAGGCTGACTAATTCCTCACCCAATCCCTATGGTGACACATGGGTGGACAGGATGCAGCACATTAGCATCTCTTAACTTCATCCTTCTCCTGATACTTACACAAGAGGGTCCACTGTCCTTGACTTTTCATTTCTCCTGTCTCCCTAATTGATACTTCTAGGACAGGAGGAATCATACTTCATGTAATGAAAGGCAAAAAAAAAAAGCTCAGAACTAATTCTACTGGCATTACCCATATGAGCACTATCATTCTAGGAGGGGTTAACAAGAACAGAGTGTTTGCAAGTGCCATGCAGTTCTTCCAAATATTTGGAGTCCTCAAACTGCTGTTACCCTTGGAAGAGAGCTGATGGGGCTCTGAAGACATGTCAGGCTCTGAAACAGGTTGTGGAGACGGAGAAGAACTAGGGCTGGAAGCAGCTGCTGATGCTGGAGGGCTTACCAATTTCTCTAAAGAGATAGAGGGAAGAAGAGAGAGCAGAGATACATGGATAAGATACAAGGTAGTGAAATACCTGAAGGACTTGGAAAGAGATACAAGATTCTCTAGAACAGCATTAGAGCAGCTTACTTACAGTCCTCTCTGGGAATACAAGTTCTTTTTACATGTCATGTAAGGTGTGTCAGGTTAGAAATGAACTGGCCTCAACTGTCAGGTATTCATATTAATTTCAGAAAGAAACTTCAGCTATTTAGTTTGTTTCTTTCGTGTGCATGTGTGTGTGCACGTGCAAGTGAAACACAGGCCTCCTTGTAGCAAAATCACTGCATAAAGTTGTTAGTTATGTATCTGCTGCTAGTTGCAGCCTGACACTTGCCAAGGAATATGGGATTAGTTACTGTTACTTGGTTTCGCGGCAGCTGCATACAAGACAGTACCTTTATTCTAGCAAGTAAAGTTTGTACTTACCTAAACCTAAGGAAGCTGCATACTGCTGGCTAAGCAAAGAGCTGGCAGCAAGCTGGCTGTAAGGTGGCATACCTCTAAACGGGCTGTAAGGCACATGTGGCTGAAAGGATGATGTAGAGGCTGAGCCCAGTGAAGACTGTAACAAGACAAAGTACATTTCCATTTACAGTGTCCAGAAGTCAACTTGCTTTGGCAGTGATTCTCTACTTGATGTACAGCATTACTAAAGCTTCAGTAAAACCTGAGAAGGGTTAGTTTACCTCTTTATGATTTTCCTGCATTCTCAGCTAGCTTTGGCTTTTGTTGACTGAAGTCTTTAAAGCTGCTGCTACTTTAAACATTACAACAAAATTCAGGATGCTTCAAATAACCTGAAGATTCCTGGAGACACTGACTTGCCTTCATTTCTACAAGTTTTTACCAAAATGCAGTCCAACACCAATTATCTCAGCTTTTTACTGACACTCCAGGGTTAACTTACTTGGACAATGGCAGGATCTTGTGGCAGAGTATGCTGAGCTTTTGGAGGTTCACAGACAGTGATGTCTTTGATGTCACTTCCTCGAAAAATAATGTACTCATAGATCTCTTCTCTGGGAGGAGCAGGTCTGTCCGTGGGCCGATCCTCAGTCCCAAAGGATCGCACTGGAGCATGGAAAAGGTGACATTAGTGCAGTATTGCCACTGCAGCATTGTGCAAGTTCAGATTTATGCAATTAAAAAGTACTCCTGCAACACTTGCCAACTGTAACAACAACGGCTACTTCCAGAACCCTCAATCTCCTTCTCACACACATCTGTTCCCTCAAATGCCAACTTTTTCAGCAGCCTGTATAAACAGTTTTGTTTACATCAAGCTGTGAAGGTAAAGACCATAGACCAGCTGGAGTGAAGAATCCTACTCCAAACCCAAGGACTTCCCCACAGTGCTGTACTCTCCTTCCCTCCCCAGCAGCTGTCCCATGCAGGCATTCAGCTCCAGACAACTGCACCAGACCACAAGAGAGGCCCCTGAAGCAGCAGGGGGAAATCTTAGAAGGCTTTAAAGCTCAAATATGCACCTTTGGTTTCATACATTTATTATGTAGATAGAGGTAGTTTTATCAATGATAAAAACTTCCTATTAAAATTCCCTCCCTACTCCAGTGTCACTGGTTTTATGATTAATGTGACTACAAGGCAAGCTATTAGTGATAAATCTAAAATCTCAGTGCTTAGGGAGGCTTTACTGAGTCCCAGCTACTAGAACACTTGAACAGGCACTAACCAGCAATGTCACACAGTAAAGTGGGGGGGGAAAAAAAAAAAAAAAAAAAAAAAAAAAAAAAGGCTTTGGCTGACTGTGGCAACCACCAGGTAAAAGCATAAATTAATTTAAGCCATTAAGAAGGAAGAGGTCAGACTGGATTGCTGGCACAGGAAAACAGCAGTTACATCAGACACTGACAGGTGAAAGCTTGACATTTCAGCCACAAGTTACAGAAACTCCCAAGTTCACTGGTCTGGCTGCTTTCTGTCTTTGAGAGGCACTGCCAGTTAAGATAAGCACCAGCAAGTATTTGTTTGATGCCCATTTTCAGCCAATGGAAGAATTCTGTATTGGAGTTCCATCAACTGCTTCCAACAGGTCACCATGGAGGTACTGAAACAGCTCCACCAGGCCATGCCACACCTCCGGTCACATGGATGATGGGGCACCACAGCTTCCCAGGAAAAAGAGCACCTAAAGTGGATCCACTGAACCCCAGTGCTGAGCATCCCTGGCACACCATGCTGCTTCTAACTTACAAGGAGTGCTGGCAGTTGTAGCCAGGGATACAAGAGTCCTGTTCCAGGATGAACAGCTGAATCTAGGTGATTCACCCCACCAGGCAGCACTTAGTGCTGCAAATGGTCTTCACCCCTGTTAACACACAGGTGAGCTCCCAAAGAGCAGGTGAATGCCAGATTGTCCCTATCACACTGCTCAGCACCTCAGCTTGCACCTTAACAGGACAGGAATCTCCACTGGTACAAGGACAAGCTGTCAGTCACTTCCTTTCAATGGCCATCTTCCATGAGTTCCTAGGGCAAATAACCTCTCTAAGTTATTTTAGATCTCCAGCTGCTGTTTGATCATATTACAGCTGTAACCCAGTCAACCAGAAGCAAATTATAAACTGAAAGCAATGCTTGTGGCCTTTTGGACACGAACTGTACCACTGACATCTCTGCTCAAAATGAGATTATTACAGCTCACCATAAGATGTACTAAAGGTATCCAGGGACTACAGAAGGATCCCACAACTAAGCTGGAAAGCACCATGATCAGCCCATCAACTTCCACATGGTCAAACACACGACCTGCAAAGCCCAGAGCTGCCCAGGAAGCCTCTCAGTTGGCTGATCCCAAGGTTTTTAACAAAAAAGGTGGAAAGCCATGTCCTTGTTGCAGACAAAACAGCATCAAGGACTGTAGGAGTTGAGCTTGCCTGTCCCTGCACCTGAGGCATTTAACTGTTTCTGGCACAGCACAAAGTGCAGCTTTAAGTTGCTGTGGAGGTGGGAAGGGCTGTCTCCCATGGAGTTAGTGACTATTGCTTACAGATGACAGGAAATCAATCCCACACCGCTGCAGCTCCTGGTTTATAATACAGTTCCTACTCATGTAGGGCTGTTGAGCTCAAACTCTGAAGGGGCAGGAAGCACAGCAAGAGTGACTTGAAAGCAGAGCTTACGTGGATATTTCTTGCTGAAAAACTCTCATTTCTTCAGACTTCCACAGAAGGGTAATAAGTTTCTGGCCTTCACTGCTGACAGGACAGTAATGGGCTTAAGCTTCCTTTGTTTGCAATTTAAGTTTAGCCTCCAAAGAGACAGATGACTTTCTTGTAGTGATTAAGCCCATGGAATCTCCAGCATTTAAGATGCTGTGCATGTATTGAGGTTTAACAAATATAAACCAATTGAAGTTAGCCTGTCTTCAAGTGAGAGGCTGAACTAGCTTTCTTCCTGAGGTCTCTTTCAACTCAAATTCTTCTTTATGAGCGATAGAAGAGAATGGCACTTGTATCACACATGGAAGTGTTTGAACAGTGGCATCCAGAGTTTAACAACAATTTACCTGCAGTCTGGACAACTTCAACAGCATGTCAGTAATTCATGGCCCTTCTAATGCCTCAGAGATTAAGTGTTTTAAACCACTGACACCACACATGGGGTTGAATGTAGCTGTGATAGACTTCAACTTTGTTGCTACATTTGTAATTCTGACACTAACTTTGTCATAAAGCCTCTAAATTTGAAAAACCCCTCTGAGCTACAATGAAAAGCAGGGTTTGTGCTCTAAAGTTTATAGAGCAGCACTTCAGGTGGGGAAAAATGTATTCTCCATCTATTTTTAACTACTTCTTAAGCATTCCAGTTCATCAAAACTGAACACAGAGACCAATAAACACAAGACCTGTCAGAAATCTTATCCAGAGCATGTACTTATATCATAAAGCACTTTAATCACACATGCCTTTGAAACACACCACTTCAGCTCTGAAGTAGCAAGTGCTATGTGTTAGTCAGAACTATGCAAGGAACCATTCCTACTTGCTGCTGGGTCAAGGTGAAGACCTTCCTGCACCTACAGAAAAGGAACTGCATCCTTCCAGCAGCGTCTCAAGTACTTTGAGCCAAGCACTAACATAAACAGCTCAATTTGTACATTTGAATACACAGCTACATCCCTAGAGAAAAAGCAAATTTGAGAAAACTCACACTTTTAACTTCAGAAAACACTCTAATGGGTGTCAAATAATGTCCAGCGCCATATAAACATCATTATACTGGATAAACACGGTGGCACAGGCTGCCTTGAGGGTAGTTGTGAATCTGGCATGTCAGTGCCTCCTACCAGCAAACAGCGTTTCAAAACAAAAGGTGTTTGTTTTGTGGACAACCCGACGGGTGGCTGCAGGCAACGAAGAACGTGTGAACTTCCCAGAACAAGGAAGGACAAAACTCAGGGAAAGGAAACGTCGATGCACAATAGCTGAAGTAGCCAAGCTAGACTTCAAAAGTAATGCAGAAACAGGATCATGTCTGAGGGACTAAACAAGACAGGGCAGGTTTTACTGAGATGAAATACGGGAGTTCCCAGCACAGGTGACAACTAAACTCAAATGACAGTGTTTCAAAGATAATGATCAGTATTTCTACAGGGAAACAAAATGCAAAGCCTCGCTGAGGAGCCAGCAAGGTCGACAAGTCAGACCCACGTGCAGGTGCCCCACAGCGCTCTGTGCAGCAGCTCCCACCCTCCTCACCTGAGCAGAGTCCAGTTATCGATCACGGAAGGAACAAAGACACAGCAACTGTTTTCCTCAGCGCCGGCCTGGGGCCCTGTTCGAGCCGAACACCGACACACAGCCAGGCACAGGCGGCCGAGGGGAAGCGAACCACGCACAGCGATGCCGAGCGTCACCTCCCCGCTTCTGACAATGGCAAGGAGAGCCAGCGCCGCCGGCAGCGCTTCTCCCCGGGAACTCCTCGGGAGAGCCGAGGGCTGCTCAGCATCCTGGGCCCTGCCCGCCCCTCCGGCGCGGCCCCTGTCAGTGCTGACTCACGGAGAACAGCAGCGCTCCGGACCCGGGGCTCCAGCCCCGCCGCAGCCCCGCGGGGCGGGCGGGCCTCGGGCGCGCTCATTGTTCACAGCGCGGCGGCCCCCGCCGCGTCCCCTCAGCCAGCGCCGGCCTAGGCCCGCCCGCGCCCCCCGCAAGGCCCCGCCTCACCCTTGGCCAGCGCCACGGTGGAGTTCTCGGTGTCGATGGTGTAGAGGATGCCCTCATAGCGGATCTGCGCCTTGGAGATCAGGCTGATCTTGCTGCCGATGTAGGGGGTCCCCGAGCTCATGGCGGCGGCGGAGCCGGGGAGCGTCCCAGAGCCGCGCGGAGCCGCCGCGCCGCCCACGCGCACTGCGGAGCCGGGACCCCGCCGCGCGCGCCTTATATAGGGCGGAGGGAGACGGGCCGGGGGGGCGGAGGGGGCGTGATGGGGTAACCGCGCATGCGCCGTCGGCTATTGACCAGACGGGAGAGACGGGGTCAGACGGGGAGGGGCGGAGGGGGAACACCCGGGGCCCGCGTCACGTGACCAGCGCGAGCGAGGGTGCCACGTGCGCCGCGGGGCGGGGCGGGGCGGAGCCGGGCGGGGCGGGAGCGCGCGCACTCGGCTTCCCGCGCTGCCGCGGCTGAGGGGAGCGCGCGGGGGGGCTGAGGGGAGCGCGCGGGGGGGCTGAGGGGAGCGCGGTGACACCGAGCCCGTGCCGCTGCCCTTGGGTGGCACTGCTCCTCGCCCGGGTGGCGCTGCACGCGTGTCACCGCCTCTCACTCGCATGTCATTGTCCCTCGCTCCTGCGGCAGAGCCGCTGTCACACGGCGCGGGGAGAAGGGGATCGTCGCTTCCCCGTCACGGAACAGCCATGGCCGCCCCTGCCCGAGCCCCTTGTCCCCCCGGTGCCGCGGTTGGTGCTGTCAGAGCCGCGGGAGCCCGGCAGGCCCTGCCCCGTGCGGGTCGCCCCGCGCCTTTGTTCGGCTGGCCCGGCGCGGTCACCCCGGCGCGGTCACCCCGTGCCAGGCCGCAGCTGGGGGATGGAGCGCTCCGTGCGGCGTCTCCCGGGAGCTGCCGGCTGCCCGGCCATCTGCGGGTCAACGAGAGACAACCGGCAGCATCTGGCAGCCACGGCCACAGGAGGTGAAATCCCTCACCGGCGAGAGGGTGGACGGCGATCAGGAAGGGCATCGCATTCGGGGCAGCGGGTCAGAGTGCACAGATCCCGCTAATTTGTGTGACGCAAATGAATAAGATTCAAACCCAGCAGCGGGGACAATACAGCGGGAGCCATTGTCTGGGTGCAGGGAGGTTCGCCGGAGCTGCAGGCGCCCGTGCCTTGGTTACGTGTCTTCCATCAGCGATACAACAGCGACACGGGAGAACGCAGTGCACAGGTTTATCCCCGTGTCAGGACGCCCTGACTCCCTGCACACCGTGGCTCGGAGAGCTGTTCTCCCAACGCCCCAAGCTGTCTGCCCTGTGACCTTATGTGTTTTATAGTGCTACTCTTCATGCTGTTTATACAGGCTGAAGAGCAGATCTCCCCGCCTGAACAGGGCAGATGCTTCCTTTCCACTCTTACAGGCACACGTGTGCGGTCTTTCCCTTGTTAAACTGACGCTGTTCTAGCATAGAATTCTTAAAAATATAAAGTGTTATATATATATATTAATTGGGCAAGCAGTATTTTTGAATAAGAAAGTCAGCCCTTAAAGTTAGCCCTTTTCGGGTTTTAGCTCAGCCTTAAGTATAGCTTACAGAGTGAAAGCAGAGATTCCTTTTTTACTGCAGTAAACAGTGCCCTTTAGTGGGCAAATTGCTGGTTAGAAACTTCTCTGATGAAAAAACTCCTCTAGTTCCTCTGTATGAGGAATGTCTAGTTTAGGAATGTGGAAAAGTTCAAATGGAGAAAAAATAGGGAAAGCAATAATAGAAAAAATAGAAAAAAAAAGTGGATGCCCAATTCAGGACAGGCACAAATAATTATTTATAATGAAAAAAAAAAAAAGTCAGTGGTGCAACCGAAGGTAGAGAAACAGTACCCCCTCTTTTGGTTTAGATCCTCTAACTCCACAGTATGTTTAACCTGAATTTTCTTTTTTCCACTCTTAAAATATTTTTTAGAGATAGTAAATGGGGCTCCAGGTTTTGCAGTTCATTTTTTTCTTTATGCAAACCAAAATGTCACCGGTTCATAAGCCCCTCTAGTTCCAGTACTTGGTTATTTATTCAACACAAGATATTATGATCGTTTTATTCCTTCCCTTTTTTTTTCTTTTTTTGTTTTTTTCTGAATACCAGGAAAGAAAGAGACACTCACAGGTACCAATACAGTGATGTGGATCCTGGAAGAAAGCTAATTAAAGCCGTGTGGAAAAAGAAAACTACACCAAGATGGCATGACCCATACACTGGTAAGCAGAGATATGCAAACATACAGAATTTTAGTTATAATCACCATGGCCATAAATCAGCCTGCCTCTGGAAGATACTCTTATTGTAATGAATTTCCTCAATATCTTTTGTTTGACAACAGTCAGAGATTACAAGTGATCAGCAAGAAGAAATATGACACCTGACATTTTAAATGCCCTGTTAGTATTATTTATTCTGCTAAAAAATACAATTCTTCATCCGCTAAGTGTTGAAAGGGGGAAGGAAAGAGCATCTTTCACTGTACAAATTCATGGCAAGTGTGCGATCCTGGGCATCCCTCATACGAAGAGGGAACATTTGGCTTCATGTGAAGAAGCTGAATGAAGTTCATCGTGGCTCTAGGAAGAAACCTGGCAGAGAGGCACCTGGTGATCACAGCAGACACAGGATTCACAGAACAGCCATTTGGACTACAGGTCTTTGGAGAGTCGAGGTAGGGTACAGTCAGCAAATGTAACTGCATAGCTAATTCATTTACAGGAAAACCTGTGTTGCCAGATCTCAGGAGACTCCAGTGGCAGCTGGAAGGCAACTAGTGGCATTTGGGAAGGTCACCTATATATCTAAGCACATTTCATAGCAGGTGAAAGAGAAACCTGTAACTTACAGCAGTGATGAAAATCTGTGGGGTGCGTGATGATTTGTGGGGTGACTGATGGCAACATCTGCATGGCAACATGATCTGAACTGATTTAGGTGAGTTCTGGCAGAGTTAATGACAGACCAGCAGTTGGCAGGACACCTGTAACAAGCTCCAACTGCTGGAAGAAGGGAGCCAGGCACTGCCTGCTGAAGCATCATCTCTTGCACCTGGGGACAATGGGATGCATTTACAGCTGGTGGCAAAAAAAAGGAAAGGAAATAAAGAATAAATAAGAAAAAAGCATGGAAAATGGAGGAAGTGAAAATGAAAAAGAGATTTGAATTTGAGTGTGCCAAACAAAACAAATGATACAAAGGAAGGGAGAAATGTTTGAGCCCTAGAGGAAGAGATGTTAGAGCAGTAGTTTCAAAATGAAATTATGGTAGCTGCAGGGAAGGAGGGGAAGGTCACCAGGTACACAACACAGTTCTGTAGAGGTGTGGAAAATGGGCAGTAGAAAAGAGACCAGGAATAAAGGAGGGACTGGAAAGAAAGGTGGAGAAATGGAAAAGATTCAGGAGAGATGAGAAGGAATAAATGATCCATCCTTGTAAGGGTTTTTATTCTACATAAAGAACAGCTGATGAAGTAGAATAAAGAAAAAAGCAAGTAAATTCAACTGAATGAATCTAATGTAAAGGGAAGAGAGAGGAAAGGAGAATGCAATAAGGACAAGAAAAAATGGAGATACTAAGAAGTAGAAAAAAACTGAAAACTTGGTAACCTGGATTTAGATCATGTGGGCTTCATACAATTAGTTTCTCTACCCCAGTCTAAGAAAAAGAGATACAATGATGTATGTAGAAAATAGTGTTTCATTATATTAGTTTCCTTATATCTCAGGAAAAGAGGTCTCTCTTCTGAAAAAAAAAATCCATCCAAAAATATGTGGTGTTTTCTTTTTTATTTCAGAAATAAATATGGAGACTATAATACCTGTAATTCTGTTCTGTCCTCTCTCCCCTTTCTCTTTCTCTTTTTCTCAGTTTTGAGTCTGTGCCTCAGGCATTTTGACATCTTTCATCCCACCCCCATATATCAAATTTAAAGTCAGTTTAACTCCTGGTTTTAAAAGAAATATTTTATAAAATGTCATTGTTTTAGGCTAGTGGTAGTTCAGCTCTCTTAATTAGTACCTCAACTGTGTACTCAGTGGCACTGGCATAAATCTGCATTTTTCCATTGCACCAGCAATCCAAGGGCATTACACAGTCAAGTCAAAATATATTTTACCAGTGAGGAGGAGATGGCAGAGAGATTAAACTTCTTATCCAGACCCACAGAGTTTGGGAGCATGAAAGTGAAACCACACTCTGGGCACTGTTTATTTGAATGCTCTGACTGTGTGAAATACAAACATAAGAGGAGGAAATACTCACATGAGTTTGGCTGAAAACAAACTTCTTTTGTACAGATACACCGTGTTTATTATGTATGGTGTTAGTATCTGAGATTAGGAATTATCTGTAGACATTAAAAAAGTAGCATTTTGTATTACTAAAGTCAAAAGGCTCTTAATCTACACTGTTTAGTCAGCTTTATAATGAATACACTCATGTTAGAATGATACATTTTTATTTGCTTGTTCCATGAATGTATTCAATCCCACTTTTCATACTGTAGTCACTATTTCCCTGATAAATCAACCATTTTCTAAAGGGAAAGGCAGTTCCTTGCTATAATGCAAAATGATAATTTCTTTTTGTACTTGTGAAAATCCAGTGGTAAAATTACAAAAACATGCTGGAGAATCTTTCTGTTTGTGTAGCACTTCCATGTGGAAGATTCAAGTTACCAGTCTGACTTCTAAACTCAGTTTTTAAAGATATATCAATATATCCACTTAAATGTATGGGATGAGCCAACAGTGCTGCTCTGACCTGCCCAGTCTTTGCTGTTTATATGCCATGAATCTACTTAAAAGTTGTGTTAGCCTGAACCTACCGAGGTTAAGGAGTCACTTTTGATGCAACAGAGTAAGGAGGGATCATACATTTAGTTGTTTTTACAAAACTGAATCTTGGACATGTGTAACATCTTTGATTAGAATGAACACAAACTGCTATTCCAGCCTTTCCACACCCACACCACTACACCACTGTCTACCTCATGGAAATGAGACTAAAACTCACACTCAGTACTAGACATAAGACTGAGAACACAACCCAAAATCCTGCCTGCTGTTGCAATTCATTTCATCATTGAAGTACTGGGGAATGGAACAGTTAAGGAAGTGCAAGTACCTTTTATACCGAGGCTTTCTGGTTTGTGAATGGCAAGATGAAGTTATCCTGGCAAAGTAAGTAGTGATTTATTCACAGATGTAGAAGCTGGATATAATTTTAACAGATCCTTTCATGAAGACAGTTAAATGGATAGTGTAAGTGATACAGAAAAGGTTGACAAAGCTGAAGTTTGCAGTTTGGTGACAGAGTTGAAGGATGAAGACTTTTAAGTCAGACCTAGATTCTAAAAAAGGCATTTATGTATCTATCTCCCCATTGAAAAGAGTGAGAGGATTCAGACCTAAGTTTAGAAATAATTAGGGCATAAAGAGATATAGTTGTCTGTCTGGGAGAGTGGGGAGCACTGAACAGTGCCTAAGATATTAAGTTCCATTAGGAGAAATTTCTGACTGGGATTTTTGCTGCATAGGCTGCTTTTCCTTGGAAATTGTTGCACTGAAATGAATGGCAAACCTCTGTATCCTCCTCACAGATGCACCAATGTGAGGGTATGGGATGAAAGTGGGATTTCATAGAGTTCATTCAGGCATGAAGTGAGCAAAAGGTGGATTGAAGACACACTGAAATGAAAATAAGAAAAGGAAGTAATAAAAGGAGAAAGGAAGCAAAAACTTGTCTTATAGGGATGAAATGTTGCAGAGGATTTGTCTGCAGGGGAAGATTTTGTAGAGGTTCACATTTATGCATTAACTGGGAGAATAAGAATCTGTATATTAGCCTCATGCCCAGCTTTCTGAGCGGTTCAAGAGCTGCAGTGATAACCAGTGATCTAAATCCACTTCTGGGCTGAAGAGAGCCCAAGTTACAGACTGTCACAACTGACCTGCTTGGTACACTTGACAGTGTCGCAGTGGCGAGACCAAGGAGCAGATGGGAGCACGGCCTAAAACATCACTCTGTGACCAACCTTTTCTGAACAAAATCAAATGTTTTGAAGAGTACAAAACATACTGCAGATCCCTGGATGTTGCAGACCAGCAAATGTCACCATTCCCTGGAGAGAAATCTACCTTCACTGGCTGGGCTTGGCTAAAATTCCAGAAAGCTCGATAGCAATGTTTCTTTCAGGGCTCTTCCTTCTCTCTCTGAACTTTTCTCTCTCCTGAAATTATTGAACATATTCCAGCTCTCAGAACTGAGCCCTATTTCCTTGTCACTGAGGCTTCAGTGGGGCTGAACCAAGACCCTGCTGCACAGCTCTTGCTGTGCAAATCAAATCATAGGGCAACAATGCACATCACTGGGCTGAGAA
Organism: Lichenostomus cassidix; assembly: GCF_008360975.1. Taxonomy (NCBI): domain Eukaryota; kingdom Metazoa; phylum Chordata; class Aves; order Passeriformes; family Meliphagidae; genus Lichenostomus; species Lichenostomus cassidix. The sequence goes on along the minus strand of NC_139500.1, from coordinate 4,605,612 downwards.
TGTAGAGGAAAGAGTTCTTTATTAGATATTTTAGTTCAGAGACCTCATTTGCCTTAATTCTTTACAGTGGACTCTTCTTCAGCCAAAGAATCTCCCTCTCCTTACCTGTTTTACAAATGAGTTGTAGATTCAGCTTCTTTCTGCTCAGTGAGGTAAGGGATCATTTTACCAGCCTTGGCAGTGTGCTGTTCTTTCCTTGCTCAACATCTGCTGCAGTTTTCATGGCTTGAATTGTTCCTGGACTTGTTTTAAAAGGCATGTTTCAGAAATGTCTTTGAGGATGTGAATTATTAGTCATTGTTTTATCTTCTAGGTTGTTCTTCATTTATCTTTGTTATTGTCCTTTTTTAAATAAGACTAAAGAGGCTTTGAAGTGTAAAGTTTATTAGGTTTTAATTCAGGTTTAGGGTAAAGATACTAAGAATGGTAAAGTAAATCATAACAATAGGATTTTAGTGCAGTTTCAGAAAGTAATTTATTTTTGTATGGCAATAAACTGGGATTTAATCTCCTTCTAGCACGTGCTTCTCCTTACCATTGTAGTATTTGTGTACACACTTTCCACATACACATGACAGTTCTGACATTTACTGCTCCAAAGCCTTTGCATTATTTGTACTTCATACCTCATTTCTCCATTACTTCATTTGTGACAAGGTGTTTGATATTTAGTGCACTTTTAAGCTACTTTTTTTTCTGTAAAGTAGCAAAACATCTGAGATTTGACTTTTCAATTTTCTTACTTAATTCTTATTAATATGCTTAATTTTTTTTCCAGAACACCTCGCGTCTTCATCTTGGACTCTGCATTTTGCTCAGCAGCGTCCTCAACATTTACTCTGCCCATGACATCACCTGTGCCAAACTTCCAAAGGCTATTTGGGACATACACTTGCTAGTAGGACATGTTGAAGACAAAAGGTTTGTGCAAGTTTAACTTGGAGCAGAACTGGTCTAAAGAATCTTAATTACTGTTGATGAAGCAGAAAGGAACCCAAATAGAGTTATTTATTTGAGCTGCAGCGGGATAATAACTCACTCTGGTCCTTACAGGGCAGCAGTCAGTGATTCAGGCCCTGTGGGATGCAGATTCCTCACTGCTCAACTCAGATATAAAAGAGGATGGTGTGACTCCTGTAGGGAGATGATCCTTGTGAATTAAAAAGTTTGAATTTCAGAACACCTAAAAGCAGTCCAACAGCAAGACAAGGTTTAAGGGTTTTGTTTTCCAGTAATCTCTTCTCAAGACAGGAAAGCTTTAGGAAGAGGCAATTTGGTGCTGCACAGACTTTTTGCTTTTTCTTTTTGAGTCAGTGGAAACGCTGGTAACAGTCCAGGGGTAAGAGTCAGCCTGTTGTAAAATCACACCTGCACATGAACCAGTATACAACTTTGGAAGTCCCAAGGATGTTACATTTGAAGGGTTCTTGCTGGATGAGCGTGCAGTAGGGATAGCTTTAGCCTGCCAAGTTGTACAATTCTGCTTGCATGGCTTCATGTCAAGGAATAGAAATGAATGAGTGAAGTTACTGGCCCACCAAACTTCACAGAACAGCAAAACTAGCTCCCTCTTTTGCTCTGCTGAAAATAGTTAAGAGAAACAAGTTTCCAGTTTCATACAACCAATTTGAATTTCTAACATTAAAACATATGAATTATCTATTGCTTCCCCAGCTAGTCACCTTTCCTAATCAAGAAGTTATATTTGTTGTCTGCCATTTAGTCTGATCATTGTTAAATCGTTCTTGTAAAGATGGAAAGCTTTACTGTCCTTGCTAGAAAATTAAGTAATAGTGAGAACAATTTTGTTATTCTTCTGTGGTAATGAAGGAGTACTGCAAGGTACTCCACACAAACAAAACTGTCAGTAAAGAACAACTTAACACAACCCCCTTGGCCCTCCATCTGGGTGTGTAATTTCCTTTGGGTTGGAAGTTTTGCCCATCTTGTCTTTGAAGAGATAAAATCTTTGTCTGACTTGCTTCAAAACATGCACTAGTTTCTTCAGGCAACTATGGGAACACGTCCCATATTTAACTGAATTACTTGATTTGTTTGCAGTTTCCCAAATAGGCAAAAGCTTATTAAAGGAATAGGGGCAGTTACTTGAACTCTGCCTCTGATAGTGAGAATACATTTTAGGTGGTGTAAGAAAGTAAGATATAGTCTGGAATCATATCTCTAACTATTTAGACTGCTGGATAATCTAGAAAAAAAATAAACTTGTCTCAGAGCCTTTTTAGCTGTGTTTTCATAAGTCTGAGGCAGCTCAATAAGGAAGCTACAGCATGATTTATTTTAACCAGTTATTACAGAGGAGTCATTTAAAAAAAAACCAAAACAAAAACTCGGCAAAATCTTCCTTACATACTTTTTGCATTTCAAATCCACAAAAAGTTTAGATAAAATCTCATTTCATTACAACCAAAACAAACCTCCTGTACTAGACTGCTTTAAATTTTTTTCTTTAAGTGATGATGTTTCCATACCTCTTCTGTCTTCACTGGCTTTCCTGTTCAGTGTTTTTCATGTCTGTTTTCTTTATAATCTCACTAAGGTTAGTCAGGAATTCTATTGTCTCCTAAGGCTTGGGAAGAGCATTTGACAGGCTCTGAACTAGAGATGGAGTAGGGAAAATGATTTTGCCATTTTTGTCATCTGAAAATGACTTTAAGAACTGCTTGCAGACGTGGTTATTCTTCCAGTTCAAATGTAAAAGAATCTGGATTTTGTCCTGTGTATTGAACATATGCTGAAAGTTTTACCAACTTTTCAGCTCGTTATTTCGTTTGATATTGCTGTTGAGTTAAAAAGTGTGCATTCAGGCACACACAGAATCTTCTTTTAAAATAACTCCTCTATCTTAAAAGAGAGGAGCCATGGGGCTACTGAATGATTTAGATAAAGAGTGTCCAGCTCTGCTCCTGTAACTTACAATCTCTAGGCATTGTGATATCAAATTCCATAGGACTAATGGTTTCATCTACAGCAACTGTTGTGACATTGGCTGTACCTGTTCTTGGCACTGACCAAGAACAAACAAGATGAAGACTCATCTTCAGTTCTTTCACTTACTTTTATTTATGTACTTTTGAAGGCCAGTGAGAGGAGGGAAGCATATAAAGAAGGAGGATAACACCAATTGCCATAACTGGTCAATTGTTAAATGTGTCCGACTCTGAATCAAGAGAGGGCAGGAATCCATTACTGGAATATCCATGGTATCATGTACCATTTAGGTTGTCTGAGGGCATATTGTTGATAAAACATCACTGGCAGGATCATACTTTGCTCGTAAAGACTCACAGAAAAATTGAAGCAAAACCTGCCAAAGTCACCTCTCACTAAAAAGAAATATTTCAAACATATTCTAACAAATCCTGACTGTAAAATGTGCAAATTGGATTTCCAGTAATGAGACCCATCAGTAGGCACATTTTCTTGACATATTCTGTCTTGGAAATAGTGATTCAATTTTCCAAAAGTCCTTTAATTTGCTTAGAGAGGAAAGCATTTTCATTTTGCCCAGTCAGTTCTAATAATTTGCTAAATTCAAAATATTGAAATCACTGAAGCTGGTTGTACCGACCAGAAGGACCTCTAATCTTCTAATAATATTTTTCTTTTCCCATGAATCATGTAGGCTTGCACAAGAAATTTTTCAGAACAGATAAAACACAAATCTTTGTTGACATGCCTGCTACTTATCTCTTCCACAGACAGAATTTTGGGCATTTGTTAGTAATCTCCTTCAGGAAATTTGCTTTAGAAATCTCTGTTAGCTGCTGGGGTGTGTGGCTAGAAACTTGCATCTTCTCCAGCAAGTGAAGTTCCCTAGGAATTCCCTTACAGATGAGCCTAGGTATTGATACTTCCTATCTTGGCAATGACAAACATGTCAAGCTAGATGAAGAGCAGTTGGGAAGGAAAAACAGTTTTCCACAGCTTTTTTATACTTTAAAGCCTTGAAGGGCTTTAAACAATAATCCTTTATCCCACAGTATATTCTCTGGGCGTTTTCTTTTGGGCACCGGATGTTGAGTTGCGTGGACTTTGGAATGCCTCAGGACAGCCACACATAAGTAACTCCTGTGTGAATTGCATGTAGCATGTTTTAGTAGCACAGTCTTCTGTCTCAAACAGTAAGGAGATTACCAAGGCAGTTGTGTGCTCAGCTGACTTTTCATTTTGAAATTGAAGCTCATAAGTAGTGTCCCTCTAATAGATATTTTCTATGTCTTTCCCGATTAATAACTAGCTATTGTTAAATACCTTTGTTTTAAAAAGAGGATATCCCTTAAGCTGTTACATAATATATTTATTCCATCAAATATATTTTATAAAAAGAAGAGTTGTTCGTTTTTGTGCTCTACATCTGGAGTTCCATTAACTGTTATGCAGATACAAACATGTATTTAAGTGGGTGCTTTTGCCATTTCTCTTCCCTGGCAGCATCATGCAAAATCCCTGTCCAGAATACTGAATTGCAGTCACAGGGCTGATGCTGCTGTGGCTGGCAGAAACAGTCCAGTATCCATGAGGACAGACACTGTCCTTCAGTGGAAATAGGAGTGTAGGTAGGTATGATTATTGTAAATTAAAAAGGGATTGCACAGTTGCTCTCCAAATCTACCGCTCATCTCTTTTTAATTTACAGTGCAAGGGTTAAGATATTTTCCTGCAGCATACCACACCTAATTATGAATATTAATCCCTATTAGGAGCATTAGACTTCTTCACGGATTCACCTAAGGACAACTGAAGTACATGGGATAATTTGAAGACCTAGGCTTTAACAGTATTTTTAGATTCCAGGGAGAAGACAGACAAGAGTGTGGACTACAAGGGGCACTAAAGTTGCTTTATTTAATTACTTGTGCTGTTGTAAAACTGCATTTGCCCCTAAATTCAAAGTAAAATACTTAAACCAGGAGTATTTTTCCAGTAGATTGTCAAATATATGTATTCCAGATGCAAATGAACTCTTGCTGCTTTTGCTGAACGCTTGCTAGTGGAGACTGAGACCCATTCTTCTGCAGAAGAATCAGCACAGACTTTCAAGATTACCAATGGGGAACATCTGCACAGAACTGCATCACCTTCAACCAGGATTCCATTCCTTTGTCTGCTCCTGACACTCTGTACTTACCAAATTATCCATTGAACTCTTGTGCTCCTCAAAACAAAAAAGGAAATGGGGTACAAGACAGAATGGTAGGTAGGGAGGGATGCTGGCTACAAGGATAGTGCAGCTTTATGAATGAACCCAAAGTTTTGCTGAACACTTTCCAGTGGAGACTGACAGAAGTGTGAATTTTGTCATCTTGCTTGACTAAACTTGTGGAATCAAGGTATTACTGGTTAAATCCCAATTTCAGTATTTTAAATGATCCTGCGTGAGGAGCAGAGAGAGGGGCGGGAAAGAGGAGCAAGAAATCACCAGTCAAAACAATAAGTTTTTCATCTATTTATTGATGGGCCTTTAATCTTCTGATTGGTCAATTAAGACCAAAACCATCTGTAGGCTTCTCTGATCTGTCCCTAGTCACCCCAATCCCTACTTCTGTCAGATGTTCCTGTAATGAGTTCCAGGCTAACTACATTTTTAGAAAACAAACAGAAGGAGAATGGCATTACCATAACCTAAAACACTCTCTGTGTCATGATCTATATTGTGGATCTATGGTGAAAAATAAGCATTTTAAGTAATAATACACCAAATGGAGCAGGTTAAAGGAACTGACACTTCTCTATTTTTCCTGGATAGCTCCTGCTAGCTTCTGCTCTTTGACACACAGAGAAACCATATGTGCCTGTAATGTTCAAGATCTTTTGATGTAATTAAAGGGTGCTGATGGGTGAAGTCCACAGCATTTACTGTGTATTGAGTAGGACTATTTCTACACCAAAACTAATAATTACCTGAAATCAATTATTAGAATTCTTCAGCAAGTTGCTCTTTCTGTATCATTTAAAATGAAGCAGTATTTAAAATGAACAAAGGAGCTGGAATCCCTGTCCTGAAGAATTCAGCCTAGAAACTTACTTCCAATGTCAAACAAGAGACAGAGAGTATGAAAAGATAAATTATTCAGTAATGAATCCTACACACTTATAATGCACAAGTTGTAATGAATCTCAGTTGCTCTTGTAATTTTGTAAAGTTGTTTACCTAATATGGTAGATGTGCCATATGGTACACTAAAGAGAGTGTTAGAATGAGGACGTGAAGATTTCGAGGTTTTTATTTCTAGTTTTGTAGGCATCTGTAAACTACATTCAAGCTGTCCTAGAATGTGAGCAGAGGAAGAATGCAGGCTGCTCTGCCCCTCCATGCTGGCTGCTGCTGCCACTTGCTAACATCCTCCATCTCTTCCTCCCTTGTTCCTCGGGCACTGTGGCCCAGCATGGGGCTGTACCAAGGCTAGATGCCATCAAAGAAAGTCTTTCAGCCACTCTCCACCTTTAGGCTGGTTTAGCTTAAGTCAAGCTTTTTCACCCTTAATAAATCATTTGAGCAGCTGATGATTAACTCTTCCGTTGGGTATGGAATGTGACCAGGCTTCTATTCCAGAGAGTTCTTTGGTATGTTGCTTATAGAATTTCACCATAGCTAAAATGAGCAACGTGCTCGACTGTGGCAGCAGCAAAGAGGTTGGGACTGCCCTGCTCGAAGCAGCATTCCTGTCTTGTAAGAAAGGGGCAATGTGACCTACAGTGATGTCTGTAAAATCACAGCTACTTTGCAGTACTGTAATTTGTCAAAAATTGGTAAAACGGGAGTTAAAATTCATACAGATGAAAAGGGCAGTTTCTTGCTCACCCTTGAGTTTCAAATGATGACTGAGAAAAGCATGTGAGTACAAGAATAAAATATTAATATAAAAATTCTCAGAGGATGGAGGCAGTCCCTCAGTGATGCCAGAGGGTGAAGTGAGAGAAGCCTTGGGAAAGGCTTAACGTTGTAAATTTTAGTTATCAGCCAAAGTCTACTGCAGGTGAGAGGAAGGCACAGAAACTAGAAGAGTAATATCCCTCACCATGAACTGAACTTCTAGTATTTTTGATTTAAAGATACTTATATTATTTGGGGCCTGTATGTTAAGAGCAAATACCTATCAGTTTTTATGTTTTCACTGTGAATTTTTGGCAAACAGCTTCTCCATTGTAGGTGTGTTTGCATATTTGGGGGCAGGGTAAGACATGGACAGTACTTCAGCACTGTTGCCATTGCTCATGGGGTTAACTGTCAAGCAGATCAATTTAATTCATGTTAGAGTACTATAAGTTAAGTGATCAGCACAAATACGTGATGGGGGAAGCGCTGACACCCACACCTGGGCAATCCTAAGTAGAGAAAACTTGGACGTGTTTAAAGTGATCCCCTTGTCACAGATAACTCATGGCTTTTGTTCTTCCAGGTCTCCACCAGCCTCCAGGCAGCAGCTTTCAGGCCAGTTAATTCCTCAGAATCATCAATCAGCAGGTGCTGGGCCCATCCCACTACAACAGAGTTCCAGCCTCTAATGCCACCCATTCCCAAAACATAAGAGCAAAGCTTATTTTAAAATACTGATATAAGAGGTGCTATTTAAAGCTTGCTGCCCCTTAAAACTTGAAAGTTAAGTTAAATTGGGATATAGGTTGCCCAGAGAGGTAGTGGAGTCACCACCCCTGGAGATGTTTTAGAGTCATCTGGATCTTGCGCTGGGTGATGTGATTTAGCGGTTTAGGGGTTACAGTGGCAGTGTAGTTGGACTTGCTCTTAAAGGTCTCTTCCAGCCTTGATGATTCTATGATTCTATCCGTGAAAGATAAACCGTAGCATCTGATAATATTGTTCCAATTGCATCTGGTAATACTGTTCCACTAATTCAGCTGTCTGGGGAAACAGCGCCTGGCAGAAGAGCGCATTTATTGAAAGGCGGGTTGTATTTTTACGTTATTTACTTCCTTTATGATGGTTGCACAACAAGGTCAAAGTGCAGCTACCTCCTGTAAGCGATCGTGTCCACCTGCAGCCAGCGCCCGGCCGAGCGCTGCGGGCCGAGCCGTGGCCCCGGGGGCTCCGCTCCCCGCCGAGCGCCGCTGCGGAGCGCGGCTCTCCCCCAAGGGTTAAGCGGCGGCGGGGGTGTAACGCGGGCTGACACACGGGCGGGGATCGCCCCGCCGTGCCGGCTCGCAGCTGCGACTGGACCGTTCAAAATTGCCGTCTCCCTCTCTTTTCCCCCCCGCCTCCCTTCTGTCTCCTCTTCCTTTTCCCTTCCCGGCGCTGGGCTCGCAGCCGGGCGCGCTTTCCCGGGGCTGGCCCCGGCCGTGCTGAGTCAGACCGCGCCCGGCGCCCGCCCCCGCGGCCCGGCCCGGCCGCACCGAGGGGCTGCAGCCCCCGTCTTGTCCTGCCAGCGGCGGAGGGAGGGAGGCAGGCGCGGGGGCTCCTCCTCGCCCGCTGCCCCCGCCCGGGGCTGGGTGTGTGCCCCGCCCGCCCCGCCGGTGGATCAGTTACACGCAGCTGGCACAGGTGCGGGGCGCCCTTCAGACTCGCGCCGGCGGGGGAGACCCGGACGCAGGGAGCAGCAGGGAAAACATGCAGCCATTTTGGGCCGAGGCAGACAAAGAGCCGCCGGCGGTCGCGACCGCGGCCGCCGCCCCGCGCGGCCCCCGAACCCCCCGCACCCGCGGCGCGGCCACACCGAGGGGCCGCAGCCCTTGCCCGCCCGCGGCCGCCGCCGAGCCGCCGCCGCCGCCCGACTCTCAACTAAGCGTTCGCAGCCATTTGCACGGCCTTTTATAGCGCGGGCGCCGGCCAATCAGCGGCGGGCGGAATCCCTGCCCGGCCGGTGATGTGCGGGCCGGGCGCTCGCGCGTGCGCGGTTGGGCGGGGGGGCCGAGTGTGAGCTAGGCGGGGGGAGGAGGGAGGAGTGAGAGGGGAGGGGGGGGAGGAGGGAGCCGCTCACAGGAACCCTCCGAAAAAAAGATGGCGGCGGGCTCGGATCTGCTGGATGAGGTTTTCCTGAACACGGAGGTGGATGAGAAGGTGGTGAGCGACCTGGTGGGCTCCCTGGAGTCCCAGCTGGCGGCCTCCGGCCACCACCACCAGCACCACAAGGCGCAGGAGCCCCTGAGGGCCGCTGGGGGGCTGCTGGGGAACCATGTTGTGAGCAGCAGCAGTAGCAGCAGCAGCCCTAGCCCCAGCCCTGGAGGAGTAGTAGTAGGAGGCAATGCTAATGCCCAAACAGAGAGCAGCAGCGGCAGCAAGATGGGACTGAGTGCCCCAGAGATCACAAAAGCAGGTAACGTGGGCAGGGGTGGGGGGCTCTGAGGGAGAGGGGCCCTCCCCTCCCCCCACTCCCCGGCTCCCGCTGCCTCCTTCCCTCACTGCTTTCCCCCCTTTTCCCTCTCTCCTCCTTCTCGTTGTGGCAGGAGCGGGAGTGCAAAGGGTGGTATCGATCATACGGGGGAGAGCCTCCCCTCATCATGCCCCCTCGGTGTGTATCCGCGCCTCTGCTCCCTCCCCTTTATTTTCCCTCCTCGCCTGTGCTTACTCGAGGGTGTTGGATCATGTGTGGGGGCAGCCGCCCCGCAGAAGGAGCCGGCAGTGCCCGTCCGTGACTCTGCCGGTCCCCTCTGCTTTTCCTGCCCTTGTTGCTGGAGTGTAAAAGGGCTCTGTTAATCTCGGGGACTGAAGGAGGCAGAGCCCACCCCCTTGGTCATGGCTGTGCCTCCCATGCCGCCTGTGACTGCTCCCCGTCCCTTTCCAGGGGTGGAGGTTATGGGGGGGATTCCCTCTTGATAATGCCGCCTTAGCTGTCTGTGTAAATGCTCCCTCCCCTCCCCCTTCGCTGTTGCTGAAGTGGAAGGGGGTGTTATTAATCATGACACCTATTTCCTGTAGAGGAGGAAGCGAGGGGGGATTTCAAGGGGAGGAAGTCCCTCAAAATGCTTCCCCCCCATATCTGCTTGCCTTGATATTCCCCCCGCACCCCCTCCCTTGTTCCAGGGGCTTGGAGGGGGCATCCAACACCTCCCATTCCTCCTCTGCCCTCAAGGGGGGGTTGTCACAACGCCGGGTCCCGGGAAGGGGGGGAATTCAGGCCACAACACCCCACCTTGCACAGCGCCTTCTCCCACCCGCCCACCCCCGGAGCTGCCTGGGAATATTCCCCCCTTCGTGTTGGGAGGGTTGTAGGGGGGCAGTGTGAAGGCTGGGACAGAGGGCTCACTACGTGGGAATGGAGGGAAGCTGGTTTTTTTCAGGGGGATTGAAAGAAATGTCTCCCCAGAATGTCTCTGCAATTCCTCCCCTCCCCCCTTTTTATTTTTGATTTCGTCTTGCTGAAGTGTAAGAAGATACCACAGACCCTCTGTTATGATTGATGAAGCTCTTCTTGGAGGATATCCTTGACCCTTATAATGTGCATCTCAGTGTCTGGCTGTCACTATCCTTTTCCCATTTCTGTTTCCTTAGGGCCAGGACCTGGACTGTGTGTGATTGTACTTGTGCTAACACCAGGCCTTATCAAGGGGCATGCGGATTATTCAGGACAAGAAACTACATCATCTTGTCCCTTCTGAAAACCAGCTTTGCTTTTTATTTATTTATTTTGAACTATCTCTGGCTGTGGGAACTTCAGGTCCATTGGAACAAATTCTGTAATGAAGAAGAGGGGTTTTCTAGAAACCTACTCCAGGCCTTGCAGTACTTCTTATCTTGCCAGGCCAATGTTTTTCTTTCCTTTTACTTTTCATATTTCAAAGTAAGCCTCCCGATCTGACTGACTTACTTTGTAGGAGATGACAGGCTTAGGGAGTAATGAGTGCTTGGTCTAGGGAATATATCTTAATAATGTATCTCCCATGGACATTTTCTCCCCCTTGCAGTTGTAGTGCTGTTGCTAAATGGGATGTCAGGTTCTAGAATGGGGAAGAGGTCTTAGATGATCTTCCTCTCTTCCCTTGGTTGATATTAAATCTGTTTTCCCTGCTTTTTCTTACTGTAGTGTCAAAAGCAGGGGTGTTACAATTAATACTGAATCTCCCAGTCTTTGGTGGGAAATTGGAGGCTTTAAGATAACGTCTTCCAAGCCATGTTCAGTTTGTATTCTGTCCTGTTTTCCTTGCTCCAGGCAGGCAGCTTGGGAGATGGAGAAGACTTGATGATGTGGGAGAGCATTCTGTCTTCTCTGGACTTGTCTTCTTGCTCATTCGCTCTGTTTACCCATGTTGTTGTTTTGCAGGGGCAGGAGGAGTGCAGGGGGGTGTTATTAATCATAACACCAGGTCCCAGACTTCAGCTCTGGATGGAGCCACCACAACGAGCACCAGCACCACCACTGCAGCAGCAGGAGGATCTGAAGTCACTGCTGCTCCAGGGACCCTCAGTCAGGGCAAATCGGTGGTTATCAGCACCATGGCAACTGCCTTGTCCACCAGGAATGGCAAGATTGGGACCACGACAGTGCAGACTTTGAATGGGAGTAACGTGGTGATGAACTCTCACCACACAGGAAGTGCTGCTTTCTCTGGGACTCCTGTGACTGCCAACCCCGCTCCTGCACCTGCTGTCGCCCCTCTCGTTAACAATGGACCTGGATCCGTGGGGAAAGGAAACACTGTTAATGCTGTTTTGCCCTCAGCTTCTAACACTGTCATCCAGACTTCTTTCCTTAATACTGCTGTGTCCTCTGCATCCTCCTCCTCACCCACAGTGATCTCCTCGCAGCCACCCCTGAGCGTTGGCACCGGGGCGCCCACGGTAACGCTGGTGAGGCCCCCGATCCACACAGCAGGACCCACGGTAGCTGCAGCTGGTGCAGCCACTCAGAACGGGAGCAATACTGTGATCAATTCAACCATCAGTGTGGGGAGTTTTCCTGCTGTTGCCACAGCCACTGTGGGATCTGGAGTTTCCCTCCAGACGTCACTTGTGAACAGCCAGTCTGGTTCCACTGTGGCGGCAGCTCCTGCCACGCAGGTCATCAAATCTGAGTCTCCTAAAACTATAGTCCAGGCAGTGTCCCAACAGCAGACGCTGGCTACTGGTGGCCAGCCCAGTACTACAGGGGGTAACATGATTATTGGGCAAACTATGCAAGCTGGGCTCTCCAATGTTGCTCCCAATCCTGGTGGGATACCTCCTGCGGCTCCTGGCACCCCCACAGGAATGGCTAAAGGCACTGCCAATACAGTGGCACAAAGTCTGCCAAGGACTCCAACACCAACTACGAGTGGAATCAGAGCAACTTTGACTCCTACAGTTTTAGCACCTCGTTTGCCTCAGCCACCTCAGAATCCGACTAACATTCAGAATTTTCAATTACCACCAGGTAAGTCAGAGGATTGAGGGGTTTTATTTTGGAAGTGTGTTTCTTGCAGGGAGGAAGGAATCCAAGTGAGATTTCGTGCCACTTAATTGTGAATTGTCCAAAATGCATTACTTGTAACAATGAGAATGGTCTGGTGTTGAGTAGTAGTAGCACAGTAGCATTCCACTACTTTGTGTCTGATTTTGGGTGACCAAAATGTCTTTTCAGCAGTAATTGAAAATAATTCTGCCTGGTATCTTTGTTCCAGTGTCAGTGTAGATGAAGCTGCAAACTGCCAAAGTGTGACAAAGGAATATTATCTGATGAAATGTTATTATTTCATTAGTACAAAAGACATTTTGACTTTTCAGGTGATTTTGTCAGTAGTTTGTAACCTTTATGTGCTGCTTGGTTCCCTCCTGTCCCTGCATGCCCCCAGTACCACAGAGCTCTCATGAACAGAGAATCAGCAGATACAACACTCGAAAACTACCTACTTTTGCTTTAAATACCTTCAAAGTCTGACTTAAAAACTCACAGATTTGAAGCTTATGATCATCTTTTTAGTCACTAGCATTCTGATACAAAAGGCAGACTTCCTATGTCCTTACCTCACCCTGTTGTGTCTAGGGCTGCAGCTTTTGTAGTAGCTAGTCTCATGCTTAGTGCTGAGCATCTCTGGACAAGGAATCTAGTCCTGAACTCAGTGGGTGAGTGAAAAGCAGGATGAGAAGCATTTATTTGCTCAGAACTGTCTCTCCTTAAATATCCTAGGTGTGGAGATTTATATATTTGCTGTTATTTGAGTCAGGCTTGTTGCTTGTATCCACTTTGATTTTTAGCTGCAAATACGTGTGTGAACCTACACACTGCCTCCTGTCCTCCTAATAATACATACAATAGCTGTGTTCTTAGTCTTCACTGTTTTCAGGGCAATATGCAAAGAACAGCTAATTAAATTTTGCTACTAACACTGAATGAAATCGGTGGTGGTTTTAGTGAGTGGTTTTAGTAAAATACAAGTGGTCTTAGTAAAATACATCTCTTGGAACTCCTGGCCAACCTCAGAGCAATGCACCTGTCACATAAAGTAGATCAGGAATTATGAACTGTGTTACTAAACACTGTGTTTTTGTGTAATATGCTGTCTGTGGTACGTGATGCCATGCAGTTTGATGAAGTCTGTCAAACATTCTGTGTATCCAAGTACTAACTGGTATAAATATGCCTTTTTCTTTTTTTTTTTTTTGTGTGTGTAGAAGATTATTCCATATATGAGTAATTTGAATGACATGTTGCTAATTTAAAAAATAGCAGTAAAACTCAGATCTTGAAATCCTGGTGCTTGATTAGAAGCCTGTAAATGGTTAGGCTGGAAAAGCCTTATTTTATTTATTGCCACAGTGTTTTGAAGGGTTGGTCCAGTTTAGTGTATTGCCATTTATACCTACATTTTTGTCAATACTGCATTATAAACGTGATGATGGGGGAAAATACTACTGTAGAGTCCAGTGGGACCTTTTTTCAGGTAGCTGTAGCTTTCAGACTGCCATAGCATACTGAAATGTGTTACTCTTAGAAGCAGCATTGCCAGTCCTTAAGCAAAATTGGACCATAAATTGTTCCTTTGGATTTCTCGATAGATCAGAGTAAAACAATACCGGTTCTAAGCACTTGGGTTTTTGTTAAGCACTTTTCTTGTCTGTCCTACACTAGAAATATTTATAACTTCAAAAGAATAAGTATGACTCCTAAAATAAGCAAGTATGTGTGACTGGATGCACAGAAATTGAAAACTGAGTTCTTGCATGAGAAGGCAGACTTAATATTGAACTTTTTTTAGTGGAACAGATTATTTTTCTTTTAAGTTGCTTTAGCTTGTTTTTTGTACTCTGCGAAAGTAGCCAGCTTTGAAAATGCTGTGCATAAACCATTTCTTTCAAAATATTGAAGAACTGATGCATGCTGGGCTCTTAAAAACATCTCTCAGGCACAAGGGCCAAGCATCTCTGCAAGTCTGGCCATGTGCATCTGCTGGGATCTTCAGCAGAGTGCAGGTGCATTCATAGTGAAAGGAGAATGGGTGGCTGTGCTTTTGAAATTGTATTTTAGATGACAGCGTCATAGGCTAGATTTTTAGAGGCAGTTTGGTAGTGTGAAGCTGCAGTGCCTGTTTGCTGTGCACCTACTGCATGCATCGAATTTGCATTGACAAGTTTGTTTTTAAAAGTTAGTGGTGTGTGCTAGTAAGAGTTTCTAAGACATTGCTTGAAATAGTTTGAAATCATACACTTTACACACAGCTTTTTACACCAAAAAATACAAACACTTAGAAAGAAAATCCTGATGGAAGGTTTGACCATGACAGCACACGTTTTACAGTTATTTTCTTATCCAGAATTACTGTTTCTAGCTCTCCAAAATACAGTTACAGTGTCACATGCATGGAAAGCAGCATATAAAATGTCAGCAAGAGTTATTAACCTGGGACTTGAAAATTAGGAACCTTTCAAGGTTTCAAATGTTTTCTTTAAAAGAGCAAGTGGAAAATAAACTTGATCAATGGTCTTTGAAATGTATTACTTTTAGAATAATGCTTTGTATCACATCAAGTCAATTGTGCAGCAAACCTTGACTGACCAGATTGGAGTTGTTTGAAGAGCCAGTGGGCCATAATTGTTGTGACCTTACTGGGTTTTGGTATATTACTTCTCCAAGGAACTGGACTATTGAGGGTATCTGTGTATTAATGATGCTTTTTCACTTCTGACAGTCTTCTTTGAGGAAGACTGTTGCACTTAGTCATTTCATCAGGAGCCTGTGTTTGGAACTTTGTGGTCCATCTGAAGAGATTTGGGTAATGAAGGTCCCAAAATAACGTTATTTATGCCTTCTTAGAAAAGACATGGAAGTATTTACTTGTGAGATGATTTTGTAAGGGGGTGGGAGCACAAGTTTATACAATACTGCCTTAAGGATGCAACACTCCTGAAATTGTGAGTGAAGTTTGTTGTTTCTGAGTACTTCAGTAATGAGAAATGTGTTAGGTACAATAATATGGTAAGAAGTATAAAGTCTGAGTTTGTTAAAGCAGTAAGTCAGTGTTCCACTGTTAGAGGTGCTCAGAAAAGTATAACTGGGATTATGCTTTGAAATTTATCTTTTACATTGACCAAATGTGTAAAGTGTTTTGAGATCATTGCTGACACAGGGTAGAATCATCTTGTAAACTGGCAAAACTTGTGTAGTTTAAAATCATTTTTGAAAATCCCATCATGTCCAGTAGTCCTGTAGTACAAACCCAGCATCTGTGAGTTCATGCTTGCTTAGGAGCACTGTCAACTTGGGATTCAATGATTTGATTTCTCTTCCTGCAAGTTCATTTGTTACTCTCTTCTGCTTTATCTTTATGTACAAGCATAATATGTTTTTAAGATACTTGCTTAAAGAAAGGAGCAGATTGGTGAGTGCTGAAGGTATACAGTAAGAATATTGTAGAGCAGGTAGGTCTGGACAGTTTTCTCTGCTGGCTTAGGTGAAATTGAAATCTAGAAACTTTCACTTCCCTCTGTCCCTCTCTTTTCTTTTACCTTCTGAATGACTGTTAGTACTTACGAAAATTTAGTGGCTTGATCGTAAAGACTGGTATTTTCCTGGTTAAATATGATTTGGTGACAAGTGGTCCTGTTTAAGATAGCGGATAGGATGGGTTGTCTTCATGTTTTTTTTTTAATTCTGCCGCCATGACCAGTTTTCCCACTAGCAGCAGTCCAGTTCTGCAGCTGTTGTAGGACAGAATTGTTTTGCCTTGTATCTAAAAATAAAACTTCTTTATTACTTTCTCAAAACTCAGTTGGATCTGCCAGTAGCTGATGATAGGGGATGAGACTATAAATTTCTTCGTTGCTTTCTTTCTGGAGGGCATCTCATGTGCCTTTTCTGTGGTGAGGACAGGATGGGCCTTTTATAGACTGAGAAACTGCTGGGGCCCCTTGAACAGTGGAATGTTCCAGAGTTCTGAACTCTACCAGTGGTTAAAGCTTATCATTGGTGCTTTCCAGAAGCAAATGATACCTGGAGGAGCATCAGTGCTGTGTGTCTGCAAATCTGGAAGATGTTCACGTGAATATGCACACTCAAAGTTTTCTTCAAGGCCTTAGAGGCTCAAAACTTCATTTGGTGTTAAATGGGAAATTTAACACCAAATTCTTGTAGAAACTGATTGGTTTTTAGCTTGTGTTCAGTGTCCAAGAAAGATTCTAACTTAGGCCATGGTTATGGTGGCTTTAGGATGGGAAAACTACCTGAACACATAATTTAAAGTATGGCTTTAAGTGCTTGAGCAGTCATACCTCTTGGAGCTGAAGTAACTGAAAAATAACTTCTGCAGGAGCAGTTACATTTCTTTCAGTTGGGAGTTGGGGTGGTAGGTGGTTGGGCAAAGGAGAGTGTGTAAAAAATGGAGAAGGGTGACAACTGAGAAGAATGAAACAAATCAAACAATTTGTGTTACTTTTTCATACTAAGTACCTCATTCTTTGTGTTTGCTTTGTGCTTGAAACATGTACCCCAGAAGTGCCCAAAGTAGCTAGTGTGTAGATAGATGAGGAAATCATCAAGCTTCCATAATACAAGAAATACAGAAAGGAACAGTAGAAATACTATGAAGTAGTGGAATGTGGTTGTTTCTATTTCTCACTGACTAGTAAGCGAGTTCAAACATATCCTCATTATAGTTTCCCTGTATGTTGCATGTGCTGCCAATATTATGCCTGTTAAGTGTGTTGGCATGGCTCGATTTTGTTAAAAATAATGTCTGCAATGCACCGTGACAATGGGGGCTTCTTAGAGTACTTACAGTATGTTTTACTTTCAATGCATTTTACAAAACTTAATCCTTGCAGCATGCCTGTGTGGTTGGTAAATAAAGTAGTATGAACTCTGCTTTAGAGCCAGGGGAAAGAGCAAGTTAGAGAAGTTCTGACTTGCCCAAGGCCATGCAGGAATCGATATTTTGCCAGGATTAGAACTTGGGAGTCCTATACTTGGCATGTAAAGCAGTATCTGTCTTTCTGGAAGATAACTGTGGATCTCTTCTGCAGAACTCTTCTGGGTGAGGGGTGGATTTTATGTTCAAATCATGCATCAGCAAAAGGAACATTCTGCTTTATTTGGAATCTGCTACATCAGATCTGCCATATGTCACCAGACTGAAAGTTGTGTTTGTTCGCATTGCAACTTCCATAACTGAGGACTCCTGCATGCTTGGCTTTGTACCCCAAAGAACCTGAAGCTCAGAGAGCTGTGCAATAGGATTTTTTGGTTCTGTTAAAAAGAGTATCTTGATGTTTTTCACATCTGATAAGAGTGTATCATTTAGTGATGGGATCTAATGGGAGTATAATTGTGATTCCGTTAAGCTATGAAAGCTATTAACTCTGATTACATATTGTCAAGTTCTGTTATGAAAAATACTGCTCCCAACAGCCCTTGCAAGTGCATGTATGGATATGTCTGTATGATCTTCAGATTGTGATCTGGGTTTTTTGGGTATCGCTAAGCTTGTGATAAAAGTTGTTGGTCATCAAGCAAAAGTGATTTGTTTCTTTTGAGGTGTTTTGCACTCTGCAGGAAGTTACATATTTTCCGTCTCTGGAAATCTAGCAGGTTGCTTGTGAAACCTTTTTGGTTTGAGGACCACAAATCTGAATGTTGCATAGGACTTCAACCCCTTACTAACACAGGATGCTGCGGCCAAGTCAGCAAACTGAGGTGAAAATGCATCAGTTTTGGGCACTGATAAGACCCAAATTATATCACAAACTCTCCAAATGAAGTAACTTGGTATATGAAAACTCTTACTGTCGTTTGTCTCCCCTGTTTTGGGAAATGGTGTGTAAATATAATTTAAAAAAAATTATGGAGTAGTTCAAGAACACAGTTGAAAATACTGATATTTAAACTGTCTGGGTTCAAGGAAAGAGAAGATACTGGTGTCTGGAAAGATTGCTTTCTATAAAAACACTGTGATCAATACTGAGTCTGCTCAGAAGGAACTGGACGTAGAGGTCACTTAACACATTAAACATTTTTTGTTACTATATGCATTTTTTGTCAGAAATACTAAAAATCAGCATTTTTACCTGAAAATAGCTACTCTTGTCAAGATTTGTTTGTGTTGAAACTTTGTGAATATTTATAACTCCACTTATCTGTCTGAATGTGCTCCTTGAATTTGTTGCCATTGCTTCATGTAGTGTTGGAAGACTAAGCAAGTTTAGCTTTATGTTAGGCACATTATCGTGAAAGAAGATTTGAAGAGGTAGTGGTGTGAAGAACAGAATTTTGAAAATACTGTTTCTCACAACTAAAGGCAATGACAGAGAGGAGATTTTAGTCCTAACTAATAGACAGTTCTTTGAGGTGTATTATGAACCCTAAAGCTCTGAAGGAAGGAAGGCCAAACTCTAGGGAGAGTGTGTTGCTCAAAGGTGACAAAGGGCTTTTTCTTTGCACAGCCACAGGTCTATTCCTAAGTGCAAACAGTTGTATCAACCCTCTTGTATCTACTTCCTCGTAAGAGAAGCAAAATTACTTACACAACATGTACACAGACCAGGCTGTAATTAAACAGGTATAAAGATTATGTGATCATCCATATTTCAGATTAGATGAGGCTTTTTTTTTTTCTTTTCACTGAGGCCATGGACACATGAATAGAGCTTTTTGGTTGTTTTAAACCTTCTAGGGCAGTTTTACCTCAGCTTGCTCTGGAAATTTCTACCCCAGTTCTGTTCTGTGGGTATTCCCTTCCAGAAATGCTGGTTGTCTTCTAGAGGTGCAGGTATCTCAAGGAACTGAGAGCCAGTTTTTTGCCTCAAAGCCTCCTGTCTTGGAGTAATTTTCTTCAGGTGTCTTTAACATAATATTTAATGTAAAATGTAATAGTTGTCCTTGAGGTCTTATTTATGCCTTTAAGGGTTTTTTTAAAATATAGAATTTTTTTTTTTGGAGAATAAAAATACTGATTATTGACACTGTATAATGGTATAGATTATCAGTAATGAAGAAAGAGGTGATAATTATAAGGAACTGACCCACCTGCAGTGAGATCTGCTCAGTAGAGCTGTCTTAAGGCATTGTACAGATGTAGCTGATCTTTGGGTCTGTAACTGTTGTAAAGCTCAAAAGAACATTTTAAAAAGATGGAGTTTCTGTACTTAGATTACCAGCAGTCAGATAGTTGGACTTTGAGCATTGAAGGTTGATTCTCAGCAAAATGCATAGATATGTTATAAAATTGGTTAAATAGGGGTGGTGCTTTTGCTGTGTAATTGTACAGGATTTAGTGCAAGGTCCCACTTGGATACCAAACTCTTTTAGTGGGATTTGGGAAAGTATAATGATAAAAATTAGGTAACTTTTTGCCATTATAGATCTCTGTTTATAAATTTGAACTGTAAGCTATGAATGCTATGTATTTTAATTTTGATGCTTTTGCTCTTAAAATGCATTACTAAAATGTATTTTTCAGTAACACATAACCAGTACCTAGACAATGAATAACATAAAACTCACTGCAGTGTGTAATAATATTTTACATGACTGACATGACTGTCCTAAGATTTGTATTGAATTGAGTAAGCCTCTCTTGTAAAAATGGTCTAACTTATGATTATAACTTGATTAATATATGCTTCTGAGAGTAGCTGAACTGTTAAAAGCTATCACAGTGCTTTTGTGCAGAATAAAGCACGTGCTGGATAGACTGTGCTGACAACTAGTGCAGTTGAAAAATGTGTGCTCTAGATATCAGAGTATAAACAAAACCCAGGCAATGAGGTGTGGTGCCTTTCTGAGATGGTTTGGGGGGGCAGCAAGGCTGTACTGAGTTGTCTGCACACCTTCCTTCAGTTTATTAATCAAATATTTCTGTGAGGGAGGGTTAGGTTTAGAACCTCTCTCCAAATGTAATAATACCAGGTACTTTCAGCCTAAGTGGTGGTGTGGCGAGTGGGACCAGTTGTGCTCACATGAGTCAGAAGTGCCAACTCCAAGGAGTAGCACTGAGGAATTGCAGCACCTGTGGCAAAAAGAGTACATGGAAGGGACCAGAAGAGTGTTTGTGGAGGGATCAGTGCAGGAGGAGAGATCTGGAGTAGAGAGGCTGAGAGTGACTAAACCGTGTGGAAGTTAAAAGACAAGCATGAGGAGTTATTAGTTTTTAACAGACATATGTGTAGTCATGTTTGCAGTAGTATTAAGGGTGGATTGGAAGAAGATAGAAGTGTTCATGCACTGAGCTTCAACCTCTTAGTTCCTTTCATTCTTCCTTTTAACCAGTGTATCAATTCGATTTTCTTTCCTTCCCTGTCCTCCATGGGGGAGGGGGAGAAAAGGCACTAATTATTTATAAGTGTTAGTCATACCCAGTCATTAAGCTTAGTCATTACTCAGGACTGTGCATTTGATGGTTAGTAAAAATCAAAACGAAACCTGATTTTGTTGAAAAGCTTTCTGAATTCAAGCTTACAGGTGTGAAAATAATTCTGTGCTCAGACTAACTGCAAAAGCAGAGCTGCTTAATAAATGTTGGTATCAGCCAAATGGCATGTAATATCATGTCCCCGTTGATGGTTTGTATTGAACTTGCAGGCGTAGTGTTTGGCATATTCTCAAAGCAGAAATAACTCTGTATGGGCAGTGAGAGAAGCATGAACTCACAGAGGAGGATGTGGAGGGAATGTTTCTGCTGAGGCTGCCCTGGAGAGCTGTCAGTCAGTGGCATTGTCCAGCTTCAGGTCTGCACAGCTCTGGGTGAAAAGGTGGTATCAACAAAGGGTTTTCTCACTGCTGAAATTACAAAGAGTGTATACCTTGAGTAGGGCGTTCACAGTAGGGACAAATGAAAGAAATGTGTTCCTTATGGGTTTTCATGTGCTTAGTTGTTTTAGGCTGTTGCGTTCTGGAGGAAGAAAACATTGATTTAAAGCATTACTCCTCATTGAGTATTTCTGTACAGACTGTGGTAATAAATGCAAAGTAACTCAGCCATTCAGATTTCTTAAGGTGCTCGAACAGCACTTACGTTGACACACCTTGGTACAGACAAACTGTCACAAATGAAGACTAGTTGAATTTTGAAACCTCCTATTTAAAATAACAGAGGAAAAGGGTTAGTGACATTTTATTTTGTGTCTTCCTTTCTGAAACCCAAATCTGTTTGGTGTAACTGCTTTGTTGTTTGATGTAAGTATATTGAAATTAATGGCAGAGCTAAATCTGAATTGCTTGGAGATCAATAATTAAAGCAATTGGTTTAGCTCTTGATAGTGTTTTTCTTAGCTGTTTCGACATCAGACAGATTTGTGTGATGATTGGGTTGCAATTTGACAGAGCACTCTGGTGTTTTGGCTTTGTATGCTTGACTAGAAAGGAATGTTAACACACTTTCAAGGAATATAGCTTTCCAGAGAAGTCAAAATAGTTTCAAATCCCATTGTTGTTGAAGCATTTGTCAATTGTTGCTATATAGAATGATGTATTTCCCAGAACAATTCTTATACACCTTTTCAAATGAGCAGGTAAGATTTTTTCCATATGGGATCACTGTTAAATGCAGTGGCGTTTTGGCACTCCCACATGAGATTATTTCTTTAACTATATTCTTAAAAGGTTTGTAAATCAATACTTTACAAATGATTCACTTCTTCACCTTTTAGACAATACAGTTGAGTTGTGCTCTTTGAAACTGAATTCCTGCATAGCAAGAGTAAGCAAAAGCTTTGAAAATGAAATCAAGTTTGTCTGTTGATTCTTTTGTAAGAAAAAACAGTTTTTCAAAATGTGAACTTCTGTACTTGATCTGTACAAAATATGCTTTCTGTGCCCTTTAGTCAGGATTCTTGAGGGTATTTGCAAGTGTATCTTTCACCTGTGTTGGCAATAATCACCAATCGACTGTTGAAGAATTAATATTTCTGAGACCATAATGTCTGGTTGGAATCTGTGTGTGCAGGTTGGGGGAGAGTGGTGGTAGCAAGCAGTGGAGTGCTGCAATAAACTAACATTGTACCAAAACTTCTAGGCATTGTGTCTGGGTAGAATTTTGCTTTACGTCAGAGTGACATGAGTTGAAAAGGAAATGGAGTGATGTGCTTTTGTAGTTCTTGTCTGAAACTCTGTGCCATGCCAATCTTCATTCCATGTAATATTTAGTGCCTGTTGGGTGAGACTCCAAGTGTTTGGTATTAGAGATGCTGTGAAGCAGCACCTGACAGTCATGCCATGTTTTTTCATGGTAAGTTGTAGCTCACTTTCAGCACAGCAGGTGCTAAATGTTTAACAGGCTCCTTTCTTTGAGCACAGCTCTGTGCAGAGCCCCAGCCTCATGGCTTTGGGGTGCCCCTTACTCGAATTGGTACAGACACTCAGGTTGCTCCAGTGTGCTGGACAGCTCTGGCACTGCCTGGCAGTCTTATGGAGCCTGCAGACCTGCAGCTCAGCAAATATATCTACTACTACTTCATGTTTGCACAGCCTGACCTTGTTGCCCCAGTGCAGGGCAGCCACTTCTGGAGCAGCTGAAGTCTCACATAGTCATGGGTTCCTTTTGAGCTGGTGGATTTGCTGATACCTCCTGATTCCTGCACTATGGAGACTTTTCCTTAGGCACTGTGCTTATCCTCATGGAGCTAAGGTGTCTTCATGGAAATCACAAAACAACCACGTTTGTTGATGAAACTTGAGAGCTTGGATTGCTGATGAGGTCAAAGACTTTGGCAAGAAAGTTCATGTAAAATTTTTTTCTGGATTTGTGCAGCACAGGTCTCTTGAGGTTCTAAGCACCTAAACCTGAGTACATTTAATGCAGCAGTGCATGTTTCTCCTCAGGTACAAAGTAATGTGTCTTCAATAACATCTAATCAACATCTCCGTTACCGTTCACAGTTCTGTGCTACTCATTTTGATTTGTAATCCCTGTTTCTCAGGAATTGATGGTCCTTCATGAGCTGCTACACATCTGGTTCATTACAGATGCTGCTCTTTAATATGTGTAAATAATTCAAATCTGCTAGAGGTTGTGTGGTGTTAGGGAAGATTTCCTTAATGACCCAGATTTTCACAGAGCTGCAGTGATCTAGTAGACTTCAGTAAATTCTTTCTGCTTTTCTTGGGCTTTCATTCCTGTAGAGTGGGAGTTCTTCCAGGTGGATCAGTTACTGGAAGAGGAGGAACAGTAGATCGTTGGAGAGTGTTGATGTTGGTACTAGGCTGTCTTTTCCTTTTCTGCAGTAAGGGATGGGACCCTGTCACATATATCACTTATTCTGAAAGCTCTTCATACAGCTTATAGTGGCAGGTGTTTTTCTCCAGCTCTCTCTCTGGTATTGTAGCATTTTTTTATTGGAAAACTCTTAGAAACTCTGTCCTTTTTATAAAGGTTTTGTCATTCCAGAGTCCCTGCGTAACCTGATCCAATCACTTACAGTGCATGGACTCATCTCCTTTGCTTTGGATGGTTTTTGCGGTGTGTATGATGGCAACTTGCATAACCTTACACACACATTTGCTTTCTGTTTTATTGCAACAGAATCTCTTCTGACAATTCCAAAAGGATACTCTCATAAAGCTTTCTCCTGCTAATATGGCACAGCCCACTTAGGATTACTGTCAGATTTTTCTGCCATGTCAAATGTTTGCAGCATCTTGCCACAAATGAGTGTGTGCTCAAGAGCTTAAGGCCCAAAGGGCTTTGACGTGAAGATAACCTCTTAGTGAACTTCCCTGGCAAATCTAGTTAGGATTTGAAGATTTGTCAGATGTCAGTGGACTGTATGATCAATCATCTTCTTTTCTGGAGGTGTTTGTAAGGACTTTGATTTTCTACACCAGAAGCATCAGTCCTCTGGTTATTCTTTCAGGCTTGGACATTGTTTCTGAACACCAGCATGTGTGTCTATTGATTCTTTGCTGCCTAGCAGCTCTCCCTGACCCCAGCTGTTTTTTCATGGGAAGTTTTTCAGTTACTTTATTTTAAGAAGAGGAGACTGGAAAAGGATATTCTCAATGCACTTTCAAGATCATATACCCATTAATTCTTCTGTCATGTCTCAGCTACAGAAAAAAATGACTTACTAAAAGTCTAGTTTCGTAGTAATGGCTCTGAATTGGTCTGGATTAACCATGAGCTACATTGTGAGTAGCAAGCAAAATTTGTAAGCGTGAACCTTCTGTTCTTCTGTTCAGTGTCTGCATCAGAAAGAGAGATGTTGTCACTTGGGATCAGATAGGATCCTGTGTAGGGTTTATATTTCACAGGCAAGAGTTTCGTCCTTGCATGCTGGTAAGCCCAGTGAGAAGCATGGGCACACCTTGCTGTGTCCTCTCGCTGGGTGCTTGCTAACTGGAGATGGAGTCCTTCAGAGTGTCCCCTAGGGTATGGATGGAGTCCCTGAGACATGGAGCGTTATCCTGAAGGGTGACACCTGCATGTGCTGCTGTTGGAGTGGCCTCCTGCTGGCTGTGACTGTCAGAGGGACACTGCTGGATTGTGCACTTCCTCACTACACTGATGTGAAGGTGCCTGCTGGATCTGCAGAGAGTTTTCTCTCTTTCATTGGGAAGTCCAGATCCTATAAATTTTATTAATCAAGATTTACCAGTAAAAATTGGTAACAAAACAGGAAACCATTTTGGTTTGGTTTATTTTGTTTTGGATGTAGGGGTTCTCTAGCAAGAAAGTTGCATGTCTTTGAAATTATGCAGATAATCAGGGTGGTCTGCAAAGGCTACAATATATTTTATTAGTGTTCCTTATCATTCTGTTACTTTTTTTCTTTAGCTTTTGCTAAGCCAGGCCATGTTTCAAAGAAGGAAGGAAGAGGGAGGTATTAGAAAAAAGTCTGGTTTGTGTTTTTCTGCTATGTCCTATGGCCAGGGCTCTTCACGTTTTATTCCAGTGCATGATTTTACACATTTTATTAGTTGAAAAGATACCAACAAAGAAAAAAACCCCAAAGCACAACATTTGATAAATAGTAATGCCATTAGCAAATGGAAATAAAAATAAGTAGGAGGCAAAGATGACACTGTGGAATCATATATCATATAATAATGGCATTTTTCAACCCAAACAATCTTGAAAACAGGAGTGATCTGGGAAGGTCTCCGCAACAAGAACAGCTGCGCTGACCATTGTACTAGTCAGGGACACAAGTCTTTTTGGCATCAGAAACAGCCAACTAAGTTTTGTTAATCCTTTGTTTGGAGCCATGATAAATTGTTTAATTCAAACTAAAATATGAGCCTCCTTCAGGATTCTTTCAAGCCTCTAACTTCTAACAAAAATGGTAATTAATTTTAATTTTAATTAGTTTTTTAATGAGAGACTTGGAAAGAATTCTGGAATGTTTGCATTTTTAATAGTGAATATGATTTTAGAGTACACGTGATCAGACTTTCTAGGAAAAAGAAGGCAGAGAGATACTTAAAATGGCCAAGCTTTATTGTCACCTTTTTCTAATTGAACATGTCCAGTGATCCTTATTAGCTGTTTGGTCTCAAATAGTAATTAATCCATTTGTGGAACAAAAACCTGATTGATAGAACAGAAAGATGTTTTCCATCTTCAAATATGTTGCTGAATTTAATTTAAAGAGTGAGATATGTTACACAGTTTTATCTGTCTTCTATACCTGGTAGTCAGTTCTGACCTGGTTCATTCAGCATTTGCAGCCTTATGCATTGGAGTTTGAGGTTATGATATTTTCATGTATTTAAATATTTAAAATATATGTTTTGGAAAGAAATTTGTTTTTCTACACATGTGGCTTTCACCCCTTCCTCTTCTCCATTGTCATGAATTGTTAGCTGAGATTCATGTATGGATGCAGACAGGAGGTTGTTACAGTCCTACAGTGACTTTGTTTAGAAGTAGGAGATAAATGGGACTTTGTTTTTAATTCTTAATCGAGTTATCTCCAGTGACCCTTCTGAACTTCAGTGGAAATCCACTTAATGCCAGCTTGGGTATAGTTTTGGGTTAGTGAGTTCCTTTTTTAGCTAAATGGGTTGGAAAAGAGTCTGTGGTTGGGCTGGGAGGAGAGAAGGTGAGAGAGCAGCTCCATCTCCCTTTTTAAAGAATTCCTATCGTAACTGGAGGGTTTTTGTGTTCAGTCAAAACTTCCTTGCCTTCACACTGTACCACAGGAGAATTTCTGCAGCGAAATTTCAAGTTCACATTTTGAATTTTTACACCTATTCCAAAATCACCCATATACCAACAAGAGAGCATTCCAAGCAGGTAAAATGTCTTGTATCATCACACCATGGTTAAAGTTTATGCAAAACCAGTCAGATGTTAGTAATTGTCTTTATGTTTGTATATAACAAAGTACGTGTGCACAGGAATTTATCAGTGGTAGATCCTGACTTAATGACATGTTAGAAACTATATAAATTGAAAATAACTGTGTATCAGCTTTGAGTGGAAATGAAAGAACTATTTAAATAGGGACAGATATAAATGTGGCTTTGTGTGAGTTACTTTTTCATTATGACTTCAATACTTGAAAGAAGTACTTCAGACTTCCCATAGTTAGAAATCTAACAGGGTAGTGCTTAGAGTCAGGGTTTGAATTACAAATGATTGTTTTGTCTGTCTGCTGCCAAAGATTGAACTTTCTTGATATGTTTTCTAAAGCTCACATTAATATGCTTTTCAACTGTCTGTTTCAGCAGTTGTGCTATGTTAATGTGTAGGCATGTTCTAATTTTGCATGTAGCTCAGGGAGAATATTTCATTGTTCAGATGTTGTGCTTGCACTTCTGGGGTATTGAACCTTCACTTTGTGGTTATTTCCCCTCTTTTCTCTCTCCTCATTCATATTTTGGGGAGCAAAGCAGAAAGTTGACAGTACTGCAACTACACTCCCCCATCCAAAACTAGGCTTAGTATTTCTAATGTTGCTTCTGTAAGGAAAAAATGTATCACCCTTTAAAGAGTTTGGATGGTGCATTAACTTTAAGATATCTCAGGGAATCCCCAAACAGGTGAATTTAAAGAAAAAGGGTTTGTGTTGGGGTGTCAGTATAAATCTATGGTATTTAAGGACTTCTGAAAGCTCAGGCAGAGGTAGTTGAATTGAGCTTTTTCAATTGTTAGAAACTAAACAGTACTCCACAAGCCTTAATATTTGATGTTGACTTGAAAATAGCTCCTCTAATCAGATTTCCACTGTACTGATGATTTCAGTTATAATGATATTGAAGATTTCCACTGATTCAGCATTTAGCTGCTTCAGCTGATCGTTATGAGGGATGAAAAAACAGGCAATGTGAGTTCATTTCTCAAGATTTTATGTTTGCACATTGAAGAGAATGCCAGGTTCTGTTTGTGCAGGAATGAGTTGGATGTAGTGGCAGGTCATCCTCTAGTCTAAAATGTTCAGTTTCTCTGTGTTTTGTCTGTCTCAGTCTTTTGCCCCTTCCCCATAGTGTGGGGCTGATGGTGAGAAAGTAGTGATGGTTCTAATGAGCCACAGAGTCAAGCTCTGTCTTCACTATGAAGGTCTTTAGGTTCTCAGAAGTTTTGGTGGTGCTGTGTGCCTTTGCTGTTTTAAAGGAAATACTTTTCCCTACGTAAGTTACAGGAGAAGAGACCTTACTTTTTGGAATGGCTTGGAAAATAGTTTTTTGGACTTGACAGCTAAACAAAGAGTATTTCTACAGTCTGCAAGATTATAAATAAGTGTCTCGCCCTCCTCCTTTCCCACAGAGGAACACTTTGAGGATATTTGTTTCTAGTGATAACTCTTGTCCATAGCACTTTGTGGGTCCCACCTTTACACATTTAAATAAGTTGTGATGGAAAGTCACCCTTTGGATGTAAACTAGTTTAACATCTCTGTGTGACTCTGCTTCATTAAAAGAGAGTTAATGTAGAGAATGTGAGGAAAAAATTAGGGGCAAATTAACTAAGGCTTTTCCTTTGAACTCATTTTTGTAGAAATCAGTATATGGATTTTTGCAGTTTACTTGTAAAGCTGTCCAAGAAAACTGTTTAAGGCATTGTCTGTAAACATTTCAGCACTTTACCAGAATAGAAAAGCAAATAAAAGCTTGATTCTT
Source organism: Lichenostomus cassidix (assembly GCF_008360975.1). NCBI lineage: Eukaryota > Metazoa > Chordata > Aves > Passeriformes > Meliphagidae > Lichenostomus > Lichenostomus cassidix. Next base: position 4,577,179 of record NC_139500.1, on the reverse strand, counting down.
TTGAAGTAGTCATGCTCTGAGATGCAATAGACCACATCTCCAGATATTGTTGGGGACAGTGTATGGGCTTTTGATTCACTGAACAACACTTAAGAAAAACTTTCTGATTTCACTAGTGCCTCTTGATTTTCATGGTCAAGGTTCTTCCTGCAGTTGCACAGAGAAGCCTGCTAACTTTGAGTGCCCTGTTTGTTTCCTTCGGTGGCTTTTGCAGGACTGATGAGGTCCTGAGGCTCTCGAGGACTGAGGGAGGTGTGCTGAATGAAGGAGCTCTTGGCAAGCAGTTTATGTTGTCCAGATCCTGTTTGTGCCTTCAAGGAAGAAACAGTCTCATCTGAAAATCTGCCTGTTAAAATCTGCTTCCCTACAGCTACCCAGTGGGGTTAAGTGTATTGATCTGAGTGACTGAGCAGGGAATGACTTCCTCATTTCCCTCTCTGTTTTATTTTTCATTTGGGGTGTAACATGGCACAGTGCAGTCTGTTGCTGATGCACATGAGAGAGATTATGATTTTATAGCCACTTTCATTACTAAATTGGTTATGGGAAATTAATTTAGAACTTAGACAATTGTGTTTCTGTTGATGGTGAAGCCTAGGTTTGATTATTTTTCTTTCTCTCTTACAGACAAACTAACAGGAATCTTGCCTAATGGCAGGATTTTCTTCTATTTGTAGTGGCTCATAAAACAAATTTCCTAGTAAAGAGCAGGTAGGATTTTTACAGGGTTGCTAATTTTAAGTTCTGTTCACATGGAATATTTTTGGATTGGGTGAATACAACTCACTGTGTTCTGATGCACAGCATACTGAGCATTTAGATAGAGTATTTCTGAAATTAGACTGTTTTATACAAAATGCCATAACGCAGCTGGGTATTTTGCTTTTATTCTAAACCTCTTTTGTTAGCTGCCTAGTCCTTCAGCAGTACATTAATTCCATATGTACCCAACTTGGATTAAAAAAAAAAAGTCAGAAAAATGTGTTCTTTGACATTTGCAAAGGATGTGTGTTCCTTGACCACTCTCTGTTTTGCAGGCATGGTCCTGGTGCGCAGTGAGAACGGGCAGTTGCTGATGATCCCCCAGCAAGCCCTGGCACAGATGCAGGCACAGGCACATGCCCAGTCTCAGCCTCAGAACACTCTGACTCCTCGTCCTGCCACACCTACCAGTGCACCCCCAGTGCAGATATCCACGGTGCAGGTCAGTCCAGGAAACTCTGGTGCTAAAAACTGTAAGATTTATTTTTGTTCCCTGTGAAGAATAACCAGAGAGTATGGTGCGAGGTTGGTGATTTGAAGAAACCGTGGATCTAACTGAAGATACAGAGACTTCTTATAGATTCATAGAATCACAGAATTTTTTTGTGTTGGAAGGGACCTTAAAGCTTATCCAGTTCCTGCCATGGGCAGAGACACCTTCCACTAGACTAGGTTGCTGCAGCCTGGCCTGAAACACTTCCAGGAATGGGGAGTCCACACCTGTCTGGGCAGCCTGTGCTTGGGGCCTCATCACCCTCAGAGCCAAGAATTTCTTCCAAATATCTAATCTAAATCTACTTTCCACATGGTATAGGCATTGCATTTTGTTCCTAATTCTGTCACAGCTTGGCTGTTACTCATCAAAAATATTTTTACATATCTGAATCTCATTAAGTTTAAAACTTTGATATAAAGAAGACCATATATGGTTAATGTGTACAACTCTTTTCCCCAGAATAAATGTAAGACTAGAAGAAAAAAATGGATGTGGATATATGTACACTGAGATTTTGACAGTTGCATTGAGTTCAAGACTGAAAATCCTTCTCAGTTTTCTAGAGTTTCAGATGCATTCTTTGATATTTGTTATAATGGTAATTATGCAGAATCAGAATACTAGATAAAGTGTAAGACTTTTAACTCCAGGCACTGATGTTTGGTTTTTCCCCTCTTCCCCAGGCTCCAGGAACGCCCATTATTGCACGACAGGTGACACCAACTACAATTATCAAGCAAGTGTCTCAGGCTCAAACAACAGTGCAACCCACGACAACGCTACAGCGTCCCCCGGTTGTGCAAGTGAGTGTGCAGGGAACTAATGTGTGCATGAGACTGCCAGGCACACAGGAAATGCAATTGCTCAGTGCAGGGAAGAAATACCTTCTGGATTAGCCTTTCTTAAACATCTGCAGGTCTCAGTGCAGATTTTGGATGTACTGGTATAATTTTTTATATGTATATCGTTATTGTTTCATACTATACCTGCACATATCTCTGTTTAAAGGTATCCTGTTAGTAGTTTGTTTAATCAGAGCTGACTAAAATAAAATACTTTTATGCTTTCTGCCTTAAGAAAGTGACAAGAATTCCCTTTGGATTTGGAGCTGTGGTGTTACTGCTGTGAGGGATCTGCAGTCCTCTGAATTCTGCAGCAAAATTTACAATTGCAAAGATGACTGCACTGGCAGCCTTCTCTTCCCCAAACCTTCTCCCTTTTACATGAGTCTGTTTTGTTCTGTGTCCTTCTGGGGACTGGTAACTCAAGGATAGACAGTGGTGTCAGTCTGGGTTTCATAGCCTGGCCTCTATTCATGTTGGGATTGCTTGGAAATTTTTTTTGAGATGTTGAGAGTTTAAAAAACAGTGCAAGAGTGTGAAATTCTCCACATGGCGTCCAGGCAGCAGTGATACAATATGATTGCTGTCGCCTAATCTGTCTCATTGTGCTTTCTTCATCCTTTGAGTAGACAGGATTAGAGAGTTTTAATTTAAAACATGCAGGTTTTGCTATGCATCCAGTTAACCTTTTTCCCCTCAGAGAGCCTTTCCCTGTGCCAGTGATCTTTCTAGATCTAAGAGTTAATTTACCTAACTGAGTCTCCTTAATTTGCTCTGCTGTTATGCAGGACAAAAAAAAAAAATCATTCCATCTGCATATTTTGTGCTGTAATGAGCACACCATGGACTTCATTTATCTTGATTTCAAAAAAATGAGGCAAATAAAATCCTTGTCTCCCTTAGTTTCTCCCAAAATACCAATAAAGCTAGCTTTGGCAGCACAGGAGCCTCTTTTCTTGTGCATCTTTATATAAAGAGGAAGTTTACAAATGATTTGCTAACATTGTGAGTGTCAGTTGTAGCTTGGTAGGAATTTGTCTCTCAGATTGGATTATTGTTAATAATTAGACTGTTGGAAGCCCATGAATGAACTGTGTATGTGAGAAGATCTTGCTTACAATGGTGCTTCTTTGGAGTTGATATTCCTACTTCAAATTACCGATTTGTCTGCAAAACTAGAAAAATACTTTGTTTCATTGTTCATCACAAAGACCTCAGTAAGACTGAAGCTTTTGTGTCAGTTGTGCCTTTTTCAGAAATTCCTCCCTTTGGAACTAGCATTTAATGAAGCAGGCAAAAAAATAAATTGAATTCACAGGAATTCAGCACTTGCTTTGGTTGTGTTTTGAAACCCCATTGCTGAGGTTATGTTTATGGTATTTTATTCAGTGACCAAAAATCGCGCAATTTTTAATTAACTTCTGGGATTCCCGTTTGGCATGTTTTTAGTGCCATCTGGTGGCTCTTTCTGTCCACTGCACCAGACGCCCATGAGTAACTTATTTATAGCACCTCTGGAAGGTGTTCTACTGCCCTGTGCCTCATTTTCTGTTTGATGGCTCAGGAAAACAGGCTCTTGGTGCGTTCCAAGGAAAATAATCTTGTGTTTGTATTCTCTGCAGCCTCAGATTGTTCTGGGTGGTACTGCACAAACAACTACGTTGGGGACAGCAACAGCTGTACAAACTGGAACTCCTCAGAGAACAGTGCAAGGGACAACGGCCACCTCCACTGCTGCCACAGTAAGATACTGCTAAATGTAACATCTCTTTTTGTCCACTCACATATGCATGTGTTCATGGATTTATGTATATACACATACATGTAAACACAGATGGGAGTGGAGACTGGTAAAGATGCAGGAATTCTGTGAGCTGTTGACCTTGAAAAGGTAAACTTTAATAGAACCATATAATTTACAAGGTGTGGGTACAAGTCACTTGAATTTTGGTAAGTGTCAAAGTGTTTTTATTTTTTTTTTAAGAGTGTTAAAGCACTGATTTTTAAAAATGTGTTAGATGTATTTTAAAGAACAATGAGTTGTTCAGCACTGCAGAGTAGAATAAGTGTGAGAAGGGATAAGCAGTTGGCACTGATTCATTCAAGCTTCATGTTTCCAGGACTGCAAAACAGGGGGAATCCATGTACTATGCACTGTGAAAAAAGAGCTTTACTATTTGTTGTTCTGCTGAAACACTTTTTTCCCATACACAGTGTGCCATCCTTAAAATACTTGGTGTTCCCTAACTTCATGAAGAATCATAATTTCTTCAATTTTGGTAACAAAAATGTGTAATACATATGTATATATGAAGCAAAATAATAATTTCAGTCTGATTATGTCTTAAGTGGTGAGGGAATGTATCTATAAATATTACTCTGCAGTGATGAACTAGGGGACTTTATTTCACAGAGTATGGTCATATCATGTCTTAAGAAGAGTTTGTTTTCCTTTCTCTTACTGTTTTCCTTTTACCCTTCTTTCTAAGGAAACTATGGAAAATGTGAAGAAATGCAAAAACTTTCTGTCCACATTAATAAAACTGGCATCATCTGGAAAACAGTCCTCAGAGACTGCAGCTAACGTGAAAGAATTAGTACAGAACCTGCTGGTAAGAAAAGTTAATTGAGGCTGGTAAAATACAGCATCTGGGCAAATCCAGACTCAAAACTGATTTTCTGTGGGTTTTTTTTTCTTTTTCATTTTCTTTTATAAAATCTAAGCTAAGTCAAATTAACTTCTCTTCTTCTGAATTAAAAAAGATGCATAAATTTTCAATTGAGTTTATAGCTGAGACATTACTGCTTATATTCATGCATGAGAACATTGAGTTCAGTTGAAGTGTGAGTAATGCAAGTAGTGGCTCTTTAAATTCTACATTTTGATAAAACAATGAATAAAAAGATGTATTATGTAGTTGAGGATAGACAGTACCGCTGGTGCAATAGCTGAGTTTAGGAAATCACAAGTTTTTACAAAAAAAAGATAATGTTGCCTGGTGCTAATATGAAAGCTTGACATATTTAATATTTGTAGAATGAGTATTGGTATTGCTTGGCCTAGTTGTTAGCAACTTTTAAGTTAGGGTAAAGCTGTGTATTCCATCATGTAATAACCAGAGGTCTGTAAGTCTTACTACTTGATATTTGTAGTAAAATTAATTACTACCATAAAGCTGTTGGAAGCAGAAATAGTGAGGGATGATAAAACTACTTTTCAAAAAGTTTCTAAGTCTTACTTTTTTTTTTTTGTGTTGGATATCTGTAAAAGTTAATTTCTACAAGTTTGTTCATTTGGATTTTCTGTTTTGAAGGATGGAAAAATTGAACCAGAAGACTTTACCAGTAGGCTGTACAGAGAACTTAATTCTTCACCTCAACCTTACCTTGTGCCTTTCCTGAAGGTAACTTACCATCACCACCCTTTCTTTATCACTGTGCTTATATAACAGCAGCAATGAACACAAGCACATCTCTTACCATTATAGGTGGAATTCCAAAATTATATAGAAGGAAGTTTTAAATGGTGCCTGGTTAGGCTTTTGGTCCGTTAAAAAAATACTTTTTGTGTCTTAGTTCCAAGAGTTCGTTACTGTGATTTGTTGGTACAGTCAGTAATGTAACTTCTGCCATGGTGACACATCATAGATCTTTTGAGAAATCTGAAAAGGTTTTTTTCTGTCACTTAAATCACTGACCTATGAATTGATTTATTCTCTTTTTAGTCTTAAAAAGAAAACAAGGGATTCAATGGTACAGAAAACTGTACCTTTTGGGCAAGTCTTTTGCTTGTGCTGTAGACTGGCTTCTGTGGATAAGCAGGAAATTTGTCACCTCTCAATAATAAACCACATTTGTCATAAATTTTATAGTAGTTGGACACATCTCAAAATAGTACTTATTGCAAAACATTTACCATCTGAAAAGCAGTGAAAATACTACAGCATTGAATGGTAAGAATGTAACTGCTTGGCTAATATATGATTAAGGGATATAGTTGTAGGTGTGTGTTGACATTCTAGGTTCTTAAATGCTTGTTCAACCTTGAGCTGTTCCTGAGGACAAAATTTGTTGCCATAAGAAAACAACTAATTTAAGAAGCCACTAAAACACTGTGGTCTCTATTGAGCTATTCTGAAATCTTCCCTGGTGTTCCAGTGCGACTTTCAAGTCATTGGACAGCAGTCAAGGAAGGCAGCATGGGCTTGGGTTGTTAAATACATACCAGGGGCTCCAGGTAGGCTGCATAGCCTAGATATCTGCCCATGATATCCAAAAGGTATTGTCCCTCTGTCCTGCTTATTAAATAGGAGCAGGTTGATATTTCTGTGTGCTCATCTGTCACCTTTCCTCAGGTTCACACAGACTGAGCCAATGGACTGAAACGAAATGCATTGCCTTTTTACAATTAATATCATGTGAGCCAGGATGAAACAATTCAACAAAAGTCTTTCCTTCTCCTTTTCAGAGGAGTTTACCTGCCTTGAGACAGTTAACACCAGACTCTGCAGCTTTCATTCAGCAGAGCCAGCAGCAGCAGCCGACGACGCAGGCGACGATAGCCACGATCCCATCGGCAGCAGCTGTGCTGCTGAGCTCCTCGGTGCAGCGCACGGCGGGCAAGGCCACTGCCACTGTCACCAGTACCCTCCAGCAACCTGTCATCAGCCTCACTCAGCCCACACAAGTTGGTGTCAGTAAACAAGGGCAGTCCACGCCACTGGTATGTCAGCTGAAGTCCAGTGTTCGTTATTGCATGGGGGGGTGGTTTTGATAGTACTTCTTAAATTTAGCTCAATCAAAGATTGGAGAAAAAAGGTATAACTTAGGGTTTATTGTTCCCACCTGTGTGTCAGATCATTTACAGTTCTTTTTTTCTTTTTTTTTCCTTATTTGCAGGTTATCCAACAGTCTCAAAAAGCAGGGGCATTGATAAGGCCTCCACAAGTAACGTTGACACAGACACCCATGGTGGCATTGCGGCAACCGCACAGTCGCATTATGCTCACTACTCCTCAAATCCAACTGAATCAACTTCAGACAGGTAGGACCTCGAGATACTGGATATGCCATATTTGATAGCATTACCTGAAGTGTGGTTCAGGGGTTGCTTGCCCAGAGAAGTTACTGATACCCCACCCCTGGAAGTGTTCTCAAGGCCAGGTTGGATGGGGCTTGGAGCAATCTGGTCTAGTGAAAGGTGTCAGAGGGGTTGGAATGAGATGATCTTTAAGATCCTTTCCAACCCAAACCATTATGTTGTTCTATGAATGTCAGTGCACAAATGCCCTGTTTGTATTACTGTTAAAATCTTCCAATGTGTAGTGCCATAATGGCTGGGGGACACAGATCTGTCAGGACAGCACTAACAATCGGAGAAATTGTTTGGGTGCTGGAATTGTGGGAGGGTCTTGTTTTTAGCTGGGTGAAATGCTGACAGAATCTATTGAGGTCAAGTCTTTGTACCAGAGCTATTGCCATAACTACCTGTGTCTAGCTTGCACATGTGGACTCTTACTGATGGAGTACAAATCCTGTCTGTCTTCTTGCAGTACCTGTGGTAAAACCAGCAGTATTACCTGGAAACAAAGCTATTGCCACTGTTTCGACACAATTAGCTGCTGCTCAGAAGAATAAACTGAAAGAACCTGGGGGAGGCTCTTTTAGGTGAGGAATTGTGTATTTGTGCTTGTGCTGCTTGGGCTGCTGAACTCAGACCTTCCTGGTGCTGAATCCGTCTGGGGAAACCCACAGTAACCTGGAGGTGGATTTTCTGGGCCCAGGTTTGCGTCTTCATTAAAGACTTTAATAAACAGCACTGGACATAGTCGTGCCAGACTGGTTTTAGCATTTAGTTGGCACTAAACCTCATAAACAATTCCTGCCCAGACAAGCAAATGGAATTCATTCCTTCACTTCTCCCAGCTCTGCTTGAGTTACTTGGATGAACAGCCTGTCTTAGTGATGAGGGCAGGTTATTATTGTTTTGTGGTAGTGATTTGTCTGGGCTCTTGTTTCTCAAGGTGTTGAAACATTACATAAGAAAGGATCTTGAAAAAACAGGAAGTACAAAATTAGTACTCTTTGAAGTCAAAGCAGTAATTTCTCATTTACAAACAAATGAGTTGTATTTTATCATATCACAAAAGCAAATAAAACGTGAAATTAAGTATTCAGGTTTATGGTGGAATTCATTATACACAGCTGTGGTATTGTAGCAGTGTGTACAGATAAGCCCTAAATGTTATGAGTATAATAAATTTTCCTTCATTTAAGGGATGATGATGACATTAATGATGTTGCATCCATGGCTGGAGTCAACCTGTCAGAAGAAAGTGCTCGGATATTGGCAACAAACTCTGAGCTGGTGGGCACATTAACAAGGTCCTGTAAAGACGAAACCTTCCTCTTCCCAGCACCTTTACAGAGAAGGATATTAGAAATAGGTATGTTCTTTTATCTTGAACATTAATGAAAACAAATTTCACCACTCTTAGGTTTAATTGAAGGTATTTTCCATAGAAATTTGGTTTGAATAATTAAAAGTTGCTGGAGCGCCTTCTGATATTTTCTGGTATATTCAGATGCTTGTGGGCAATCATTTCTCTTACGAAAGTAGAATAGTGTCAAGGAATAGCAAACATAGATTTGCCTTCTAAAGTGATGGCAATTCAACATCAAAACTACTCAACCTGGCTAAAAGCCTGATTGTGTAAACAAAGTGTAACAAGCATGACACAAACAATGAAATAAGCCCAGAAGCATTTTTATCAGCTTTACTTAGTAATTTAGAATTGATGGTAGAACAAAAAGCAATCTTGAATTCTTTGTTACACTGTAGTACACAGAATTTATGAATAGACTGTAAATTTTGTTAAATTGATATAAATTTCATTATGTATGTAATTTCCTGTTTAATCCTTGTCTGAGGAAAACCTGAAAGTCATGTTTAGCAAAAGGCATTTAAATATACATGACTGAGATTATACTCATGTTTTGCTTTGTTGTAAAATAATTTTTTACTACCCGCTTGTGTCCTGATTGTAGGTAAAAAACATGGAATAACAGAAATCCATCCTGATGTAGTTAGCTATGTATCACATGCTACGCAACAAAGACTACAAAACCTCGTTGAAAAATTATCGGAGACTGCTCAACAAAGGAATATTTCTTACAAGGTAACTGTATTTAATTGCTCAAATCAAATGGCAGAATTGCACAAATTCAGCAGGCTGTGGTGTTGACGGTAATGCAAGAGTTCAGGTGTTCTTTGTTCTGTGAAATCAGGTTGTTTATTCTCTTTGACTGATTCACCTTCCATTAAGATATTAATACACGTGGGTGACTAGAACTTTTCAGCTTGCATATACAGAATGGTTTTAAAACAAATGCAGAGAAGCTGTGCCCTCCCCTTTATTTATTATGTCAAATGTTTAGTGTGTGAGTGATTGTAGAGTCAGACAGATAAAAGCACTGCTTTGAATTCTCAAGAGACTGCTCTCTGACAGATGTGTGTTCCTAATAAATGCAAATGCCTGAGCAGCGTTTAAAAAAACCATGCAGCTCTGTGAAATATGTTGGAGAGGTTAAAGCTGTGATGATATCAGTTTAGAAGTCAAAATCTGATGATTCATGGAATAGAACAAAATGCTTTTAAGAGTTCTAGCTGGTTTGACTGGTGTAAATATACTCTTGCTATTTGTCTGAAAAGGACAAAATGAACATTGGAGCTTTGAATGTATATGTTCTTCCCAGTACAGTACAAGTTAACAGCTTTGTTTTTAAGGGAGTAATGAGAAACATATTTGCTGTATTTTCAGGATGATGAAAGATATGAACAAGCAAGTGACGTTCGGGCACAGCTCAAGTTCTTTGAACAACTTGATCAAATAGAAAAGCAGCGTAAAGACGAACAAGAAAGGGAAATTTTAATGCGCGCAGCAAAGGCAAGTGCTTGGCTTTCACACGTGTTTGCAAGTGTCATTTTTGACATCAAAACTGCAGAGTTTCTCTTCATTCTAAAACACTTGCAATGAAGGAGAAGACTAATCTTCAAAGATGGAACTTGATGAATGTGTTCTTAACTAGAGCTCAGTTTTGCTTCTCAATGTAAAGCATGTGAAACAGCTTCTTTGCCAGGCTCGTTGCATGTTCCCAAATTAAAGGAAGTCTTAAAACTTAGTTTTTGCATTTTCCATTGGCAAAAAAAGGTGAATTTTATGGCTTGGTGGTACTCCCAAATGTAATAGAGAAGTTACATAGAAGAAGAAGTGTTTTGGAGACTAGAAATAGATTTCAGAAAGATTTTTACAAATTGGAGAAATACAATAAATAGGAAGCAGTTGACGTAAACATGAATGTGAATTATTTAACTGTGGTTTTACTCAGTGAATATAGAATGAATATGATTAGATAAGAGCACCCTAGAAATAATTCACAAAACAACCTATGTTTTCTGCTAGTTTTGTGACCCAGCATGAGTTGACAATGTCAAAATCCAAATTAATTTTGTTGTTAGCCTAAAGAATGCAAGGGATTAACAGCACTCAGGATCTGATAGGACAAGAGGAAATTGCCTCCACTTGTGTTGGGGGAGGTTTAGGTTGAATATTGAGAGCAATTTCATCACTGAAAGGGTTGTCAAGCCCTGGAACATGCTGCCCAGGGCAGTGGTTGAGTCACCATCCTTGAAGTATTATGTAGATGTGGCACTTAGGGATATGGTTTAGTGGTGGGCTTGGCAGTGCCAGGGAAACACTGCACTGAATGTTCTTAAAGGTCTTTTCTAATCTAAAGGATTTTGTGATGCTAAAATTGTGACACACACAGGGAATTGCAGGTGCCCAGTGAAAGGGCACTTGCTGATGTAAATGGTCTTGGGTCACTCAGGTGCACTTTGTTCAGCCTGCAGCCTGACCTGTGTGTGTAGGTGTAGCAAAAAAATCTGCTCTGAGTAAGTGCATGGTTACCCAGCAAGGGGAGGAATTGTTCCAAAAAGTACAGGTCTGATTCCTTTGTTCATATGCAAAGTGTGTAATTCAGTTCACAGATCTGTGTAATTTGTGTCTTGGTTTCATTTAAGGCATAATTGCCTGGCTACTCCTTTGCTATCTTTAACAAAGCAGAAAAATGGGATGCCTTTTTCAAAAATAGATACCTGAAACTGAGAAGTGGGAAACTTGTAATTTCTGAAAGTTGTTTACCCTTGTAGCTCTCTCTGGGAGTGGTAGGTATTCCCCACTTGCTGCTGAAGTTTGAAAAAAGCTTTCATATCCTATGTAAAACTTACAATCTTTAACTACTTTTGTAACTGAATTAATTTTTCTTTTTTTTCCTCCAACCATCTCCTGTTCATCCTTTATCAACACAGTCTCGATCTCGACAAGAAGATCCAGAACAGCTTAGGTTGAAACAGAAGGCCAAGGAGGTGAGTGTTGACCTTAACATAAACTTTTATTTTGGAAATTGAAAGAGAAATAACAAGCTGTCCTTGTTCTGGCACATGCAGATGCAGCAGCAAGAGCTAGCACAGATGAGACAGAGGGATGCCAACTTGACTGCGTTAGCTGCCATCGGTCCCAGAAAGAAAAGGAAAGTAGACTCACCAGGATCTGGATCAGGGACAGAGGTACAGTATAATTGTCACCTTGGGGTTTGCTGCCTCAGCCTCTCTGCAAACCTTTCTGTTCAGAGCTTTTTTCCCCAGTTTGTGGAAACTTCCTGAGCAGCACAAGTGTGTTTTGTGTTCAGATTTGCTCGTTCCAAGGCCAGGATCAGTTTTTAGCACCTGCGTACTGGCTTAGGGAATAAAATCTGAGTTGTCATTCCCTGATTCATGGAACTGGAGGAACGTTAGAAAAACCATCTCTGATCTCACAAGTCTCAGCTTTTTGGACCTGCATCGTTTTGGAAGGAGATTTTTGTGGTTGTAACCAATCTAACTTGGATTGCAGAGTAGGGCTGCTGAGGTAGGTGGGGTGGTAGAATTGAATCACTGCTAAATTTGACAGCAGGAGCTTCAAGTTACAGGAGCTTGCCTAATTTCTTTCTCCAGCAGCTGATTGGCCTTAATTTTAGTGTCTCCACAGCAGATCACTTTCACCAGTTCCATCTGATTAGGATGTTCTTGCACAATCCTTTGTTTATTTACTGTTGACTGCCTTTTAAAAACTTCTCCTCAGACTAAGTATCAGAATGCTCAGTGTTTGATTCATTTAATATTAATTTACATTCTGGTAGGTAACTATCTGCTATATATCTAAACAAGTTAATAAACATGAAGTGGTATAAAATTGCTTTCTGCGTGAGAGATGCAATGTGGGATTTCTCTAATGTTTAAAAAGAACAAAATATTCTTGAAAATTGTCGTTTATTGGACCAAAAGCTCTCTTCATAATTTGAGAATTTTTCCCTGTGGGTTTTGTGTCTGATAGCAAGTGACAAGATAGTAATAGTTTAATAATTCTGTTTATTATTCCATGAACATTCTGAATTTTCAGTGCTAAAGCATTTATACTCTAGAAAAGCCTCAAAAGAGCTCACCTTGGTTTATACTGGATTGCTAGAAGCAATAATTTACATGTGCTTGATATAAAATGGTAGAGAACAATCTGAATACTAGTCAATATTATTTTTGTTCATAAAAAATCAAGCCTCTTGAGCATCTTTTAAAGTCGTTTTAAGTTTTGAAATTTACAAAAATGTCTGCTACTGAGAATAAGACTTGTTTTTATATCAGCTGACAAATTACTCTATTAAAGGTTTATAGATGTGGTTTAAAATTACGAAAATTGCAGAATGGGGCACTTTGCAAAGATAGATGTGTACACAAATGAAGTTGTCTCAGAGGAGTATGCTGAAGTACCTCATGCAGAGTTAATGTTGGCATTGCTTACTCCTGCATGCTCAGCTGTGCCACCTTAATGGTCTGTTAATGTCACTTAGGTTATGGGATGTATTTTGCATCTACTGTGAGCACTTGTTTGTATTTCATCTAAATCTGACTAATTTAGTTATCCTGGATTAATCACTGGTTAACCAATTAACTACAGGTTCCCTGGAAATCTAATCTTTTTGTCTGTTTAATTAAGAACCAGCTGCCTTTTATCTGATACTCACAGCTGTGCTTTTGCTGCTGTGTCACTTGACATTTTTAAATTGGGCTCCACTTGTCACCATTTGTATGCAGTTTGTGGTTAAGGCATATTACAAGAAGTGTGGAAAATAAGGTTTGTCATTACTTAGACACAGATTTGTAAATGGAAGCTTTTGATGTCTACAAATGCTGACTCTTAATTACATGTAAAATCACTTCTAAGTAGTAATTGCACTGTTTTGTTTCCAAATTCATCAAAACAGGTTGCTGTCAGTTTTAGAGTTTTATGTCTGTGTGATTTTACTGAAAGTTACCAAAAAGCTTCTTAATTTATTCCATACATAATTCTGTGTCTTTAAAGACTCCTGAAATTTTCTCTTTGCTTTTAAAGTATTATGGTCTACATAATAAAGCACAGGCTTGAGCTTCTAGTAAAGAATATTTTTAAACCAAGAACAAAGCCCCTTCCAACCCTTCTTTCTATTGTTTAGTAATCCTATGTATCTATTTGAGAAAATTTACTTAGCATCCAGTAATCTGCATATTCTAATTTCCACTGAAATTCATGAAAATTGGATGTCCAAATTGTGCAAGTGCCTTAAAATATCTCTTTGAAAATCTAGCCTTTAAGCAATCCTAACTACAGGATTTTGGTGATTTGATGTTTGCTGGGTCAACAGAGTGATGAGAATCAAAAATCTGACTTCACTGTTAACAGTGTGTTGAAGCAAATTCACCTGCACTGAATAGAGTTCTGCTAACCCAGAGTGATAATTTCCAGAGCAAATTCAGGTTGGTTTGATCATCAGTAATGTTCACTGATTAAATACATTATTTTCACATATGATTGTGGGAGCCTCGGCAGCTTATTGACATGGCCCTTGCACCACTCTAAATTTTGTCTTTTTTTAAGTCTGGGGTGTTCTTATTAAGGAAGGTTTTTTAAAATTCTCCAAACTCACAGGCAGATCAGTCTTTATTCACTACTGGAATGTGTTTGGTGTCATGAAGTATCAAAGTTCCATTAAAAAAAAAGAAAAGAGAACATTATTTTAGTCCATGAAATTGGAGGGAAAAATGAATCCATAGGTGAGCCACAGAAATATAACCTGCCCACAAAGAAGTCATTATTTAGGTAGATAACCTGTGAGTAACAGAGTTCCCAAAACATTCCCAGCTGAAAATCGAGGAACAGCCTGGATTCCGATCTGCTTCTGCCATCTGCCGGTGGCTGCGCGGTCGTGCAGCAGGCGGTGCTGTCACCGTCCTTGTCCCTTCTCTGTCCTTCCTTCCGTGCCGCGCGTTTGTTTCCTTCTGGTTTTTGCTTTTTTCCTTCGTTTTTTAAGTGACTGATATAATAACATGCTGTTTGTTTGTGGTGCCACTTCGGGAAACTCCCACTGTGTGCCAGAGGGATGAGTGATGCTGGGAGATGGTGAAGCATTCAGAGGTCATTAGAGAATGTGCGACTGTGTCTAGCAAAGCTTCTCCTAAATATAGTCCTGAGCTTGGTTACAGCTGTTGTCACCACAAGGAGAGCACCCTGCCATGGGGATCAGGGGGATCTAGGATGTGATTCAAGGCCTCACAATCCTGGGAATGGGACTGCTCCCCAGGTCATCCACAACTCCAGGGCTGCCCTTGGCATCTGCATGCTGCCATTGTTGACACTGTGTGTCCCTTCTGTTTGGTTTGGTTATTGGGGTTGCCTGTCCTTAGTGCCTCTCTAAAAATACAAGCAGTGCTTTGGGGCTTTTTTGTCTATATCAAATGCCACTGAAAACTTCTGATTGTTCAACATGTTGTTAATAAATAAGAATTAGAAAGAAAGTCTTTAATCTGGTAGCGTACAGCTTCCTGACTGCACAGTTTTTAGCTCACCCATTTTCTCTGAAAAGTTTTGGAACAGCCTGGCATGGACTGACTGACCTGTCGTCGTTCTTTGCAGGGATCTGGTTCAAGTGCAGCAGTCCCAGGCAGCTCTGGAGTTGGAACAACCAGACAGTTTACGCGACAAAGGATAACGCGGGTGAACCTCAGGGACCTCATATTTTGTTTAGAAAATGAGCGAGAGACAAGCCATTCACTATTGCTATACAAAGCATTCCTTAAGTAAAATGGAAAAGATCAAGGTATTTTTGACGGAGAGACGCCTGAGGACATTTTTTAATATATTTGCAAATTACGCCTTTTTGTAACAAGCGAATGGGATATTGTTTGAAAAACAACCACCTCTTTACATGGAACAGTTTTATATTCCTGTTTATAAATAAACTCTTCAGTATAAGAGAAATACATTTCTGTAACAGTGAGGATACTTACAAGGCCTGTGGATACTATAAAAGGACAATTAAATTTTAACTCATCTCTTGATTGAGTGGCCTTCTTGCCAAACAAGCCATATATAAAGACTGATGGAATCGTTTAGCAAATAACTAGCTACCCTTTGTCAGCCCTGTAGCAGTTTCGACATTAATTGTTCATTTTAGTTCAGTTTTATTCAACTAAATCCATTATATAGGCATATGTCTACAGCAGATGACCTCATTTCATTTAGCTTTTTTTTTTTTAAAAACAGTCAGTTAGCAAAGCAAACTGATTTTTTAAGAATATTTATCTTTCCCCCAAATGCTCAAAATCTAGAGGGATATACAGTTAATTTTAAACATAACCTCAATTTTAATCACATTATTGCTTATTAGAGGCCCTGAAATCCCATAAAGGAGGGTTACTTCTGAATGTTTTAGCAGCATCTGTAAAAATGCATTTTATTTGCTATAGTTTGTAAAGCTGTAAAGTTAAAAAAGGAAAAAAAGGAAAAAAAGAGAAACCTTTTCAGCATAAATATATTTTACTTGCACTGTGTTTTTTAGCTAAAGTGAAAGCTTAGATTAAATAAAATCAAAAGTTGAGAGGAATCATCAAAAGACTGTTTCTCAGTGTGAATCAAGTGTTGAAAAATGGTTGGTGTATTTTGTCAGTAATTGTACATAATTTTTGGCACATAACATAAAAATGGCTATGTAAACTATAATTATTTTGCTAAAAGACTGTATGCAAGCTGTGGGCCTACTTTAAAGATGTCCAGAGCAAAGTCCCTTCTTTGTACCTATTTTTTTATTACAAATATACTAATTGGTTCTTTATATTTTCAGAGGTTATTGTATTAAATTGTCTATTGATAGTACTTTTATGACTGTAAATACTTTGGCTTTCTTTGTGTGAACTCTCATGGTAGAATTTAACTCTCTTGCGTGTAAACTGAATGCTGATCAGTATTTTTATCAACACCTGACAACTGTTACACCCCTTTTATTTTGTCTTTTAGGAAATCCTGTCTTTCCATTTTTTTTTCATGTAAATTTTGCACAGTTACTTGTTCATATGTAAATATTTTACTTTCAAAAATGAAGTTTTTAATTGCTATTGTTTTATATAGGATTGAAAGAAAATTAACTCCTTTATTAAAAACAAATTTATCTGTATTTGCTAATGTATTTTTCTCTCTAAATCTTTTCTCCACTTGGATTTATTTTTCTTGGTTCAGTAAAAGATGAGTCTACCTGAGGGGATGATGTTTGCTAAAGATGAACTTTGGGGTATTTTTATATTGTTTTGTTTTGTCAGTATTTTGGAGGTATGTGACTTCATGAATCTTGACATTTGATTGTTGTCTTTGGGGTCTTGGAGTGACATCAGCGGACAGTAGGTTTGGTTTGCTTGGTTTTTAGGCAGCAAAAGGTGTCTAAAACATGTGAAATATTTTGGTTTTGTGTTTGTCCAGTGAAGGTTTGATAAAACACCCTCTCCCTGAGGGCAGCCTGCTCCCTCAAACACACCATACTGCAGTGGCTTGCAGAAGGAGGTAGGACATAAAACATAATTACATTTGGAGCACAATTACAAACTAAAATAATCAGGGACACTTAGCAGTGTGAAAATCTGAGAAGGATTTCTGATGTTCTATACTGAATATTTAGCTTTTGGGTTGTATTATTTTTAATTCCTCCTCTCATGGGCCACTTAAACTAATAATTTTGAGGGTCTAATCCTGCTAATGCTTTAATTTGATGATTGTTCAGTGCATGCAGGCAAATCTGTCCACAGGCTACAGGCACTGGCAGCAGGCCCAGGGGAGATCAGTGTCTCTGAAAAAGAGGATTAACTCCTAAGGGATGCACTCACCTGACACCATGTGTGACACTGACCCCGAGACTTTCATTGTTTGTAAACTCCAGACAGTCTCAGATTGTGTAGTGGTGTTAAGTGGAAAGAAACATCTTTGACTCTTGGCCAAAACACTGTCAGAACATCCCTTTAATTGTAGCAAGAGTTGGTTGTAATTGGTAATCACCACGGGCAGTGACTGGGCTTGGTGTCTGCAAAGCTGTTGCAGGTAAGTAGGGAAGAAACTGAAAAATTGAGTTTATGACAAGGTGGGCTGTACTTTGCTCTCCCTGCTTAGTAGTAGCTTAGAAATGTGCTGGAGAGGCAAAGGGAGGAGGGAGAGATCTCCTGTGAGAGGAGAGCTCTTGGTTTTGTTTTAAATAACATTGGGTTTAAGTGCACAGGCAGCCCTTCACTCTAAATAATTTTGCTCAGCTTTTAAATGTTCTGTTAGAAAAGCTGGAGGGATCCATCTCCCTCCAGTAATTCAGATTCATGGAGTTTTGGACTGGGAAATTGACACATTATTGTCAGTGCACTGGCACTTGTGAGTTCTTGTGGCAGAGCAATTGCAGACTTTTGTTCATTTGTTGTTGGGGTTTTTTTATGGTAAAGCTGCTAACTATTTTTGAAGCTGCTCAGAAATTTGACATAGTTAAGTCAGCTGAGGAGGGTGGCATTTACAGGGCAATACCTGTGTACAACACTTCTCTTGCATGTTAGTGACCTGTAGAGAGAGAAATTGTGATTCTTTCCTGGCCCTAAAGCTCATACAGCTCCACCAGAGAGTGAGGGTGAGAAGAGAATTTACTGCCCCATTCCTTGGGTCTCTGTGTGCTAAGACTGATCAACCTTACAACAAAAGCACCCTCAAAACTGAAGTTTGCCACAGCAGGGATGTTCTATCTGCGAGTCAGTGGTGATTTATTGCACCTTGATTTTATCATGCTTTTTCAGCTCTGTGTCAGAGACAGGTTCCCTCTCACTTGCCTGTAAGTCTGTGACTTGGAGTAGCCTCTCCACCCTGTTTTACAGAAGTTATGATGTCTCTGTGTTTTTTTAACACCTTTGATTGGGTAGTGCATTGCTGTAATGTTCCCTAACTGTTGATATCATTCTTCCAGCAGAAAAATTGAGCAGAACAAGTAGGATACAATAAGGCACTCTGAATAAAGCCTGTTTTTCCTATTTCACAGGTTTATAATTAAATAGATATGTTTTCAGGAAGCCTTTTAATATATAGTGAGAGATGCATGCATGATAAATACCACCAATTTCATGGTAATTAGGGTTTTATTGGATGTTTCCCTGTGATCCAAGAAGTTTCCCAGCATTTCTGAGTTTGTCTAAATCACAAATAATGATAAAAGAACTGTAATGCAATGATAATTTTAACCATTTTCTTACGTTTACAGCTGTTTGTCCATCTGCAGAGAAGAGAGTTAACCTTTGGGGTAAGTGAGGTAGGTGGCACTGGGTGCATGGGGTGATGGCACTTCCAGCAGTGACACTTCCAATGCCTGTGGCAGGATTTTTGCCCAGCTGGGCTTTAGGCAAGGACAGGCCACCCTGATGTGTTAAAATGTGGTGTAAAGTGCCAAGAGGAAAAGGTTTAGGTAGGATGGGTTGGCCCTAATCTTTAGATTTTTTGGAATGCCATGTGAGCAGTCCCGTGGCAAGGCTTGCTCTTCAGTATTTGGGGAGGTTTTTGAGTGACACTTCCCTGTCTATGGAAGTTGCCAGGCTGGTGAATTTGGGGAATGTTTGCTGGAGGGATGCATAGGGAGGCCAGCACCCTTTCATTTGCCCAGTGCAAAAGCCCTGCCAGTTAGGATATCCCACAGGATGACAACTGGGGGGATTAAAACTGCATTTTAACAGCACAGATCAGTCCTCTCGCAAATCTGCTGTGGCCACACCCTGCACTCTACCCTCTCCCACTGGAGTCCTGAGAATGATTTTGCCAGAGACCAGCAGGGACAAGCCAGAGCTCCTTCATTTTTTGTGGTGGTGTTATTAGATGCTACAGAGCTATGAGAGAAAGGGAATACATTTTCTAAAACTTCCTTTCAGGAATTCAGTCATGTTTTCCTGTGCCAGCTGAGAGAAACTTGCCCAGTGCAGGTGTGGAAGGGCAAACTGTGGGGAGGCTTCATAGCCACTGCCTGATCTTACATTGTTCAGCCCCTTCAGAAATAACTTTCCTTGTGAAACACAGTTTATTTCCCCTTTGTTTTCCTGCTCAGCTTATTTACTGTTATTCTCTGGAAGCAGCTGGGTTGCACCCTGTTTGGTTTCCTCCTGGGAGTTTCCCTGTTCTGAAGTCAACAGAGGACTTGTACAAACAACACGAGCAGCGTTGGGCTGTGATATGGTACCACACTGCTGGGAAAGTGCTGAATAAATGCATAACAAATCTGGCTTTTACTGCTCTGTAAAAGTACTGTACGGTTTAACTTGAGCACTTATGTACTTTTTCAATCCAATAACAAAATTAAGTTGCCAAAAAAAAAAAAAAGTGCTTTCTAGTTTGCTGTGATGCATGTGGTGCTCTAATTTTGAGCAAACATGTTGGAGTGTTGCCCAATTATGGCAGATTGGAATATGAAGAACAATATATCTAATTTCCCAGGAGAGCCAACGTGCTGATGTTTAGATGCAGCCTCTCTGAGTGAAAATGAAAATCCTCATGTCTGTTGTGCCACTTTTTAGCTCCTTTGCTCCACTTTGAGAGGGGCAGGAGTAAAATCTGGGTAAGTTAGAGGTGAGGCCCTTCCCTTGAGGTGGAATTGGTGGGAGTGATCATTTATATTTGAGAAATAAAGAGTTAAGTTCCTTTAAAAAAAATTATATTCTCACTTTCTATGCAGATGTACAGCAGTAGAGTGTGATTTGAAGTTGGGGGGGGATTTTCCTTCATGTAGCTTTTGTTTATCGTTTCTCTTCTCCTTGCATGGTGTGAATTCCTACTTTTCCTACTTATTCTTACTCAAGTGGTGGGAAAATATTGTTTATTTACTTACTCTTGATATAGATATTTCAAGGTCTGCATTTAGAGCACAGCCCTAAACCAGTTGTGCTGGTGGAGCTGAGTGTGCCAGCAGAGATGGGAACCATTCCCACCCAGCCCTCTCCTCCCCAAACCCAGGGGAGGTCTGTCCCCCTTGCCCCTGCTCCACCAGCTCTGCTGCAGCTTCATCCCAGAAAAACTCCCCAGAACTCAATTCCCTGATGGAAAAAAACCCAGGAGCTCATGTGGGCAGGGTGAGGGCATGAGAGACCTGGGCAGCTGAGGTATGAGGCAGTGCAGGGTGGGTGAGCTGGAAGCTCTGAGCACATTCATCCTGCAGGAATGTGCCTAGGGCTGCCCATAAATCTAAAAAATAAATAAATTCCCTAAAAATAGCTAAACCTGGTACCTACACAACACAAAGCAAGTCTGTGTGAGCAACCCCATCTCCTTGGCAACGGAAGCAGGGAAGGTTGTGTGTCGTGGGTGAGTGTGGTCAGCAGTGGCCATGGAGAAGGTGAGGAGAGGGTTCATCCCCCAGGGCCAGCATCACATTCCTTGGATGGCAACTGCTGTTTTGGAGGGTTTGTAGGCTTGGATGGATTCTTCTGTGAGCTGAGGAAGTTGCTTTGCTAGTGTGGAGGAAGGTCAGGAGGGGTGGGATCCCCCAGGCTCCTCCTGGCATGGGCTGCCCCTGCTCCCAGCCCACCTAATTTATGGATACATATATATAAATAGATTAGATATAGATATAGATATATATACACACATATAACATCTCTGTGTATACATTTGTGTATTAATACATGCATACACAGATATTGATAAAGTCTGCTTTATATGTATGAAGGACATACATTTTTCATACATGCAGCAGGACTGTGTGACACACCAGCTCTCCTGTGTCCCTGATCCAAACAAAAGCTGATTTTGTAGAACTGGGGAGCATCAGTGTCACCCAAAGCTGCTTGGAGGTGTAAGAGGGAATAATTTTGTAGTTGTTCTGCAAAGAGCCTCTTGGCTGTTTCATCCTGCACATGGAAACGGCAATGGAATGTTCCCTTGGAGAATGGGGATGCCAAGGAAAGTTTACAAGGAAAACTCTTGGGCTTTTTCCCCTTATATCCTGTGAACATTTGGGTTGTAGAGTATTTTGCTGGATTTGGAAGGGGAGTGGGGTGAAGAAGTGTGAGAAGCTGAGAGGAAAAAAAGAAATCAAAGTGTTGACAAAGTAGTTCAGCACTCAGCAGGGGTTTAATGGCAGAGAGCAGGGGCAGCGCGGAGCCGGCTGGGGGCGAGGAAAGAGGTCAGTGCTGGGCTCTCTCTGCCCTGCTGGTGAGGGAGATGGAAATAATGACTCCTGGGAAAAATAATATGAAAAGGTGAGAATCGTGGAGGCAGCTGGTGCTTGTTTTCCCGTGCCTTCACCTGTCAGGGGGGATTAACACCGACTGCATCCCATCCCTGTCTCCGCTGAGATCCTGCTGAGGGAGGGCATGGAAACCCGCAGCTGGGAAACGCTCCGTAATTGCTGTTATTTCTTTAGAAACGAGCCACATCCGGTTCTCCCCGCTCGGGGAAAGGCTGCGAGTCCGCACGGGCGGCCGGCTCGCCTCGACAGGCGGCAGAGGGTGCTCTGAGCCCGGCTATTCCGCGCCCGAGCGCTGCAGCCATCCATCCATTCCCGCTGCATCCATCCATCTATCCATCCATCCATCTCCGGCTCCATCCCCGCTCCATCCCTTCTCCATCCCCTGCTCCATCTCTCCGCAGAGAAACAGCCCTGCCCAAACCACGGCCCGCGGTGGGGGCAATGCTTTTCTGCTTAATGCAAAGGATGAATTATTGATTTGATGACTGTTAAATAATAGAAAGTGGGAAGGGGAGAAAAGGGGGTGTAGCTTGGATGATGTGGCAGGGAAAAAGCCTCCAACTTCCAATTAAAAAAAAGAAATTTAAAGAAAAGGAATGAGGAGGGAGCACTGTGTGCTTCAGTAGGCTTTGATCAGAATGGCTGCCCCAGACTATTTATTTCTGTATTTAAGTCTTTTTGGAGGATACAGTCACTGAGTGGAGCAAATGTCTGTGAGCTACAAGAGCAAAGGCAGGTACAAGCTGAGGGAATTAGTGGAGGTGCGGAAGAAAATGAGACTGTCGATTAGAAACATTTACAGACAGGACAGAGATGTTCAAAGGGAACTTCTGGTGATGGCAAGATGTAAGAAAATCAGTGTCAGGAAGCACAGCACACGCAGAATCAACATTTTAACCACCACCTCCTAATTTCCCCCCTTCTTTCAAGTGCTGCAGCTCCTACAAGTTGCAAATGCATGAGGCTGCACTCCAGATGCGTTTGGAGAGGGTGGGGCTAAGCTGAGCCAGGAGCTGTGGGTTGTGGAGGTAAAAAATCCCAACTATCCCAGGAATGTGCTTTGGCAGTGAGGGGCTGATGGAGCAGGGCTGCAATGCAGTGTCTGTCCGGGTTCTTGTCACGATCAGCTTCACTGCTGCTTCCTGCCCCTACCCTAACCCTAACCCTTGGAGGAGCAGAGCAGGCTGCTGGGGGCTTCCCAGCTGCCTGAATCCAGCAGGATCCCTGTGCCTCTTGGCCCTAAATCACAGTTAATCTGTGTTGAGCTGTGCATCAGTGGCTTGTCTCCCCTCATCCATCACTGAGGGATGCAGGGATGCAGAGAGATGGGTGCAGGGCCAGGCTGTGGGGACAGCAGTGGGGTGGCCCTGCTTCCATCCATCCATCCATCCATCCATCCATCCATCCATCCATCCACTCATCCGTGCTGCAGGCAGAAATCAGCAAGGTTGAGGCTGCTCCTTTTCCCATCTCCTTCGATGCCCAAGTCACTGTAAACCCCCAAGATGCTCCCAAAGCCACCCTCTGATGTCACCCTGTGGCTCAAGGGCTGGCTCGGCCCTGGCTGCCAGCACTGTCATATCCCAGCCCTGGCTGCTGCACCGATCCCAGGGCACACCACCCCACGGGCAGCACCGTGCCAGGCAATCGCTGTTTTCTAGGTCGTTAAGTCCTTTGCTCTTTAATTCTTTGCCTCCTGAACACCCCCAAGGCATGTTATAATCACCCCAAAATGCAGCCACTAATTGTTTGGTGTCCCTGTGGGGGAGGAAGAGCAGAGTCACGTTAAATCACAATAATCAAGAGCTTCTGTAACAAATGAACTCGAAGCTAGCTGACAGGAGGAAGCTGCAGCGCTGCTCTGTGCTCCACGAAGGGCCATGTTTAGTCGTAATCTTATTTGTAATCTAATCAATATGTTTACTGAAGGAGAGAATATCATCAAGTATTACTTTAAGACACTTAGGGGATGTGACACTGTCGACAACTCCAGTGTAAACAGGTTTGTTGGCTGTGTTTGCTCACGGGAAGAGCACGCTGTGTCCTAGTGGGGCTGGCAGAGGGGCTGTGTGGGGAGTAGGGGATCCCATCTGCTCTGTTTGGGGTGTCAGGGACCCCTAACACCCCTAAAAGAGCAGGTGTGCCCAAACCCCTCCTCAGCTCCCCATCCCACCCTCTCCACGAGTGTCCAGACCCTTTCCCAGCCTTGTGGGCAGACAGTTCCCTCCAACCTTCAGTGGCTGATGGTGAACTCTGCCCTGAGCCAAGCCCACATCTCCTGTCCCAGGAGACTTTTTTTCAGCGTGTGTGCCTTCAGGAAAGTTTGGAGGTTTTATTAAAACCTTCCCACATAACATCCATAACAAACAATTATGCTCTAATGCACCCAGTGGAGGAGTTTCTGCCTTACCCCAGGCAGTTAGAAGGTGCCTTTTACCCTGAAACATGAGGGTTGTACGTATAAAAGTGTATAATGTTTCCCTTATAAAATTTTTATCCTGTCTAATGTATCCCAAAGCTCTTTAAAAACTGAGAGCAGAAGCTCTGGAGGTTTGGCTGCAGTCGTGGGGAAAGGGATGGCTGCTGAGGTGAGAGCAGACTGACAGCCAGGGGGACACTGTGTCCCACCAGGGCAGAAACATCACCCACAGCAGGCAGGATGGGACCATTCCCATGGATCTTGGACAGATGTGCCAAGCTCCTGAAGCATTTTTTGGGGTCCACAGCCCATGGCATACCCCAGACATGCCCCCAGCCCACTGCTGCAAAGCACATTACGTGTGAGCTGAACTGACAGGGAAGCTGGTAGGGAAAAAAAATGACAGGAAAAACAAATGCTGCTTGTTTAATTATTTAAATGAAGATTTATTTGAAAGCTGTGTTTGCAGCAAACACCCTCCCCTTCCCCTTTATTTTTTAATCAGTTGGGGTTAGGGTTAGGGTTAATAGAGACAAAAAGCCTACAGCCCCAGGAACACTGGCACTGGAAAAGGCATTCCAAGGTGATCCTGGCTGGGCCCCAGCATTGCTGCTCCTACACCTTTCTGACTCTGGAAGCCCATGGTGATGATGTTAGGGTTAATATTAGTGCTAGGGTCTAGTGCACTGAAGGGAGGGGAAAGCCAATAAACTCCCCATTGCTGCCTCATAACATGTTTAATTAATAAAGCAGGTAGGTAAAAACCCTTCATCTTCTGCTTCCAGATGAGACAGCATCAGCATTCCTTCCCAGGCATGATATCCCCTGCCTGTGGGACAAGGCTCCTTGGGATTTCCAGTGGGGTTGGGGTAACCCAGGAGGGGTTTGGGGTGCAGAGCAGAGAGCTCAAAGAGCTCCTCCCTGTGGAGTCCAAGCCTTGCTCATTTTCCTGCATGCCCAGCACTGACACTGCAGAGAAATGGACTCATCCCTTTCCTAGACAAAAGGAAAAATTCACCACATCTCTCCCTGTATGCAGGTCACAGGGCCAGACCCAGGACTGGGGGAGATCCTGCTGGAGAGCTGGAGCTGGCAGTGTCTTGGTGCAATTCCAGCAATTCCTGTGGTGGATGGACTGGGCTGGCATCTGCAGGCAAAGCTCACTGGCTCTCTGGCATTGCTGTGGCTGCAGGGACTTGGCTCTGGCTTTTGCACCTGTGCAGCCACTGAAAAACAATCCAGGAAGGGGGGAAAGGCTGAATGTACTGGTGAAAATATCCTCTAAGTGTCGTTTTCCAAGGTGGGAGGGAGGCTGTGTGTGTGGGAACCTGGGCAGTGAGGCCATGCACACCCTGGGCATCATCTGAACATCCTGTGTATTGCTTGGGGTGAATTTGGGTAAACTTTGGAACAGGCTCTCCAGGGAAATGGTGGAAGTGTTCAAAAAATGAGTGAATGTGGCACTTCACAACATGGTATAGTGGGCAAGGTGGTGTTTGGTTGGACTTGATCTTGGATGTATTTCCCAGGTTGAATGATTCTGTGATTCCATGAATGCATCTGCTGCTGCTCGGCGAGGAGCTGGCACAGGACTCCTGAGGTGGCTTTTTGTGGGATTTTGTTATGCTTTTCTTGGAAGTGGCATGGTTGGTTTTTTTTGAATAATATAAAGAGTGATTTAAAATAGAGCCCACTCATCACAGATGACAGGCTAGTTACAAAATCCAGTGTTTCAGGAGAGCAATGCCAACACAACAGCCCGGAGGCACTTGGAAAAGCTGATGGATAAAGGGTGGGTGGCTGTGCTGGGGCTGGGAAGCTGCTTCCCCCTGCCAGGGAATGGGGGCAGCGGGCTGGGGAATGGCATTTCTGGCTCAGGAAACTGAGTCCAGGTGCCTCTGGCTGCCCAGGATGGGATGTGGGCTGGGAGCACAGGAGAGGCACGAGGGGTGGGTGGGTTTCCTCCAAAGCATTGCAGGGATGCTCCAAGGCTGATGCCCCAGCCAGGGCACCTCCTGCCTGCTGCCATCTCTCCATGGAAGTCGAGTCAATGCCTTGGCAGCTCCTCCCCTGCACATTTGGCTGCTGTTGCTGCCTGAGCCGTTGGGTGCAACCTGGGGGTGCTGGTCCCTAATTCAAGGGATACTGGAGGGGAAAACACAGGACTGGCGTGTTGTTTCAGGGATGTTTCTGCACCAGAGGGAGGTGGCTCATTCCCCACACTGCCTCAGAGATGTTCCACTCCCTTCAAACTCAGTCTGCCCCTGGAATGAAGCCCTACAACCCCGAGGAATCTGTGAGGAGCTGCTGGCATCCCATGAAAGCAGAACTCAGAGCTTGTCTTCCTGCAGCCTGCAAGCAGGGAGCAGTGTCCCCACGCTGGTGGCTCTGCAAACCTTTGGCTAGTGTGTGGCAACACTTCCCCATCAGAAATGCTGTCCCTGGATGCTCTGAGCACTGTCCCTCTGTCCCTGCCCATCCTCACCTCTCCCACACCCACGGGCCGGGAGGAATCACCCCAAGTTCTGTGCAAGGAGAAGGCTTTGCTTTCTTTCTGTTATTATCAGATAGACTGAGTCACACTGAGATAAATCCTGCAGATATTACAGTCTGTGTGTGCCTGGAAAAGATGTATGTGGATGTTAACATTGCCAGTTGTCACCATGCTATGAGGGATGTTGTGGAAATAGAAATGGAGAAAATATAATAGATACTTCAGATTTGCAGCCTTAATAGCTTTACAGCACATCTAATTATTATATATCTATCACATCAATATACTGCAGCACTCGTGGTATTTTTATTTAGCTCCATCTGGCGTATGATAACACACTGCTGGTACCAAAACAAGCATGAATTGGAAAGGAATTCAATACATAGCTTTGCAGAGAAGTCCCTTATAACACATCCTAAACCAAACACGTGTCATGCAAAACCAACACTGCAGTGTGGACAGAGAAGGCCCTTCTGGGTGGAAAGGAGAGATATGAGCAATTAAAAGTACTCCCAGGCAGAGACTGCTCCAGGTTTGTTGCTTGTAGCCTAAAAATGTGATGTCGATGCTGTGTTTGCTGATCTCCCAGAATTTAGTGTGAGCTCCTGGGAGCAGAGGTGTGGGATGATTCCAGGTTTTCTTTAGCTTTGAGAGAGATAAAGGGGTGAAAAGGACAGGCACAGAGGCACTGGAGACTGAGAGATGAGAGGGGAAGGGGCCAGCAAAACACCCTGTGGATGTGGGAATGGTGGGAAGGAGAAATACTGAGCCCTGCTCACTGAAGGCTCCTTCTCCAAGACATTCTGACTTCCTCAGCTGTGTGGGAATTACTGAATGGCAAAACCAACAAAATTAATTCCCTGCTGGCTTTCCCCTCTGCTCCCCAAGCGAGGGGCAGTGGTGAGTGGATGTGCCAGCCATTGTGACCCTATGAACTGCAGAGGGAATAATGCTGGGGACACATTTCAAGAGGGAGGAAAGGAGATATATGAGGGGAAAAATCCATTCCCCAGCTGTGTGGGGTGAAGGAGATGATGCATATGCTGCCAGCATCCCTTGCTGGGGAAACCACCTGCAAAACCCTGGGATCCCCCAGTGCTGAAATCCTCCTTCCTCCTTTCCTTGCAGAGATTCACCTTCCCTCTCCCAGATGAGCCCTAGAAAATGTAATTGTATTGAACAACTCCAGTAATGAACTCCTGGTCTGCAGAGAATCAGTTTACAGCCAGGCTGGCCATGAGCAGGTGTTAAAAACCTGAGCTCCCCATTTTGGCATCTGTGAGCTCAAGTGGAATTTTCTGAGGAAATCTCCCTCTGCCTCCCTGGCAGCACATCAGCACAGACCCCACCTTTGAGGCTGGCAAGGCTAATTACATCACAAGCTCCTGTTTGGAACTCACCTGCAGCTCCATGCAGCTGGTCCTGCACTGGAGGCAGAGACGTGCCTGACTAACCTGTCCCACAGCAGGCTGACTGGGGAGCTGTGCTGTGTTTTCTGCAGGATTACTTTTAATCATATGTTTTCCTCAAAATAAGGAATTGCCAACTCGGTACTTCGAGATCAATGTGGTTTATTTATCATCTCCAGGCAGGCACTGTTTCCTATTAACGTTTTCCACACTTTACAGTCTAATTAAGGTCATCTGACCAGCAGAATGCTGCCGTGTGTGTTTTAAACTACTGTACCTAATTATTTCTTTTAAACCTTACATGGAGTAGCCTGTGTCTGACCAGCAGGTCCCTGCTGCAGGGTGGAGGCTCAGCATTGCCTCCCTCCTGCTCCTAGGCAGGGGTCACCACATGTGGGGACATTGCACACATTCTCTGATGTTTTTTTATTCATTTGGTTGTTTTAAGGATCTCTATTTTTCTGTTTTGAGATTTGGGAGCTCAAAAAAAGCCCTGAAAGCTGCCTGCCATCAACCCAGACTTTTAGCATGAGCAGCACAGGGTCTCTTGCTGTGGTGTGACCTCTGAGCAGTGGGAAAGTCTCACCTGAGCCCTGTGCAGACAATGGAGCATCTCCTGCAGTTTGATGTCATCCCCATGCTCTCAGCACTGCTACCATTGAGCTTGGCTCAGTGTCACTCTGATTTCACTGCAAAGCGCCTCAAAATTCTTTGAAAGGCACGGCTTCCCCTAAACAGATTGTGGGACCTGCACCTACCTCCCTGCTACCTTTAAATCAAACTTCTCTGAATATATTACACACCAGAGCCATATGTTCAGTGCCATTCCCTCGGAGTGTCATGTAATTCATCAGCTATAGGCTCCCCAAGATATATGGACGTTGCCAAAAAAAGGGAATGCTGGACCAACCCTCCTTCCTCTTCAGCAAAAATGTGCTTTCAGCTGGCTGGGCAAGAGGGTGGCTGGGAGTGGCTAGAGAGGTGATCACACGTGGGAAAATCCCTGAAATTTTGTTCTGCAGACTCCATTCTGTGAACACTGTGAGGACAATCCTTCAGCCCTGTCTCACTCTGGGTTTTTCATGGCCTTCAGTCTGCATTTCCATGTAACACTCTGCTGGATAAAGCAATTGGAGTGTGTTGAGCAAAAGGCTCAAGGGCATCAATAAATTTTTGCTGCCATGGAGGGGGACAAATGTGCTCTGTTTCCATCTGAGGAGAATGGGATCTGCTAAAGGGCTGGCAGGCTTCATTTTCAACATGAAGACACAATGGGACCATCAGCTCCCTGTTCCCATGGTGTGTCCTGCTCTTCTCCTGGTGTCCCCATCCTGGGATGGGCATGGAACAGCTTGGGCTGGGAGGAGCTTTAGAGGTGAGACTCTGTTTCACAGCCACCTTTATCCCACCTTGTGTTTTGCGCTTTTGGCTGGGGCTGGCAGCCCATTTGGGGATGCTCAGGGTCTGAGGAGGTGCCAGATCCCAGCAGGATGGTCCTGGGGGCTGTCTGTGTCCATGCTCAGCTCCATGCTCAGCCCCCCAGGGCACTGCCAGGCCCCTCTGAACGCCACCACCGAGTGCAATTACAGCTCTGGAATGCACTTTCCTGTGAATCCCTTCCAGGACCAGCTAATATATGCTCTGATATTGGCACTGCTCTCGCTAATATTCCTGCCAGCGAATTCTCTGCTCTGCTTGAATATTCATGGGAAGCGAATGTGAGGAGAGGAACAGCCTAAATGAGGTGAGTCAGTTTAAAAATTCAGCTTCCAAATTCAGTGGCTATTTCTTGCAGCACTCACCCAAGCGTTAGCTCCCATACTATTAATTTGAGCCTGTGTTTTGGGCTTCTAAGCAAATTTTCTGTGTTTTTCCCTCACTGGATCTGCAAACTGTTCTCTCCCTCGAGATCAGTAGCTTTGTATAAAACCAGCAACTCTCCTTGATGAACTTTGCAGGCAAAGGATTTGTTTTCCCTGACTTTAATTTAAATTATTCTGCCTTCACCTCCCCGTGCATGGTTCAGAACCTGTGGTGGCTCTGCTCTGGGATTGAAATGATTCTTGCTTAGGCAAACTCTCATTTGGACTTGTCAAAGGAGTTCGGTGTGTTTGTAATTAAGTGCCTCTCACGCCTTCTTTAACCTCACTTACAAGGAGTCGAAGCGTTAGAAAAGCCTGCAAGAGGCAGGAAAGGCTCATTTGCACCTTGAAATACCAATGTTTTGGGAGATCAATGCTGTCTGTATGGAACAAAACTATAAGCAACTTTCAAGTGCTTTTTTTAATGTAGTGTCTCCTTTGCATATTGGATTTATGTCTGATTATATGGTGACTAAGGTGTGAGATAATAGGAAAGCAGCCTCTAAAGCATTAACTCCCTCACACGTGCTGTGGCTCGAGCAGAGCTCAGCTCTGCTTTCTTGTGCTTCCTCTCTCCTAAATATAACCACACCCGGCCGGATGATGGGGAAGAAACAGAACTGTTACAAAGCCGAGCGTAGGAAGTTTAGACTGTATCACAATTAGGGTAATTAGTGTTTGCATTAGGCTGTTTCTCAGCCATACAGCCTGTTCCATGGCAGGGAGGCAGGAAGGGCTGCTCTCCTCCTCTTCCTCCTGGGAGGTGACACCAAGGCAGGACACCCCCCTGACCTTGTCCTTGCCCTCTGTGCTCCCTGAACCATCCCACTCCCTTTCCCCCTTGAGCTGGAATGGAGCAATCCCACATTTTGTCCAGCTGTTGGGGTCAGCAGAACCACGTCCCTTGGTAATCATCCGTGGGCCACTCGTGAAAAGCTGTGAAATTTCCAATTAGCCTGGAAAAAAATGTAGATAAGCGTGTAATTCTCAGCCCAAATTAAATCAAGCGTCCAAGCACGCTGTTCCCTCACTGCTGTGCTTCATCCACCACCACCATCTCCCCTCTGCATCCTCTAGCACAGCACATTTTTCTTTTTAATTGGTGGCAGACTTTATCCTTGGAGTTTAAACTTTGCTAGCGGATGGAAGGAAGGGGCTGTCTTCTTTATTTGATTTAAAGAAAGGCTTTGCTGCTGTGAGGATCTAATGCATGAGCTTTTTGGGGGTTTTCACATCCCCTCCCTTGGCTGTGTCAGATTGGCTTTGGTCTGATGCAGCAGAGGAAAGCAGGAAGCTTAGCTGGAGATACAGGGAGGGAGCCCTGGGCATGGGAAACTCTGCCACAGGGTTTGCATTAGAAACATGTTGACACTGCTGAACATGGAAAACCAAGGGAATACTAATGGTCCATTTATTAAATATCTCAAAGTCCATTTAGGATCCCGTGGAGACCCTGAGTAAATTAGAGTTCAGGAGGCACACTGGTGCTGTTGAATACGCAGCAGTGAATTTGTGTGGCCAGCCAAATTCACTGGGGACATCTCCCACCAACAGGTGCCACCAGGAGGGACACATCCCAGGGCTCCTGTGCCACCAACAGCTCCCAGACAAAGCCCAGGAGATGCTGGGCATGACAAAATGGAAAACCTGTTACAAAAATAAAGGAATGATGCTTCAGGCCATGGCTTGCCCTACTGGAGCAGAGTTTTGGGTGCTTGGAGGTGGCATTTATAGAGGTAGGTACACATTGAAACTGTCCTCACCCAGCACAGAGTCATGCTGTCCTTCCCACTGGGAGTGTCCTTTCCCAAGGCTTTCTGATCTTTCCACCTTTCAACATTTAGCAAACAAAACTCAACACACACCTTTTTTTGTTTACTTCTATCCCCATATCAAACTGAAGAATGTCCAAATCATGGGGACGACCAGGCAGCCTGTTCCACCCTAGCTCAGTTCCTTTCCCAGTTGCTTTTCCAAAGAAATACTGATCAATTTTTTTTCTGTCTATACAGCAATTGCCCCTAATTGCTGTCTCCATTGTGTGCCTTCTGCTTTGGAGCATGTTTAATGTGAGACTTGTGCTCATCTTGAAAGGATGAAAGCTTTAATGATCAGGGAGAGCATCAGTGAGCTGGAATTTCACAAAGCAGTGCCCTTATTTCTATTTCCATTGTGAACTTCTCCCATCCTGCAATTTAACACTGAGGGGAGCCCAGAGCTGGGCAGAGAGGGTTCAGGGTGGGTGGTGGGAGGGAAGGTGGGAGAATCAGGCAGACGTGGAAATCATGGACTCATGGAATTATTATGGATGGAATAGACCCCCAAGCTCACCTTTGGAATGACCACCACCATGTCCACTAAAACATATCCCAGAGGGAATGCTGATGTCTATAGCAAGGACTGGACAGGAGCTGGACTTGATGATCCCTGTGGGTCTCTTCCAAACCAGCTCGCTCCAGCCATGGCTCTCATTGCTGGGGGGTTTTGGACATGGAGTTCTGGTGCCTGTGGTGGGACAGTGAGGCTGGGAAGGTCTGGAGGTAGGGATTGGTGCTCTTCTCCATGTGCCAAAGGGAAACACCACTGCTGCAGCTTCACACCCTGATTTTCTTGTCTAACTCCACAGAGATGGGAAAGGTTGTCTGTGATTAGATGGGTTTGGGGGGAGAGCTTCGATCCTGTCAGCAGAGACGGGAGAATGATGGAAAGAGAAATGAGTGCAAAGAAAGGAGAGGGGAGGAGGCAGACACCATCAAGGCAGTCCTGACAGACGGGGAGGAGGTGAGGGATGTGGCAGGAGATGTTTCCCACCGCTGCTCAAACAGGCAGGGGGAGGACAGGAGCTCAGGCTGATTCTCAGGCAGAGCTTTCTCTTAAACCGAAGCTGTTATTTCCATTGGTAGCGTCAGCTCAGCCCCAAAACCTTGGCAGGAAGGGCAGTTTGACATCAATTACTGCAGCCCTGTCTCTCCCTGGTCTGGCAGCAGCACGGGGAGTGCATTTTGGAGATGTGTTTGACTCTCAGACGTGATGCAGAGCAGAGCATCAGGCAGTGCTCTGAGTTTGGTGCTGCTCTGGCTGTTCCAGTGGGAACCAAGACCCTGAACAAGCTGATTGCAATGGTCTCAGTGAAGAATGCACTGCCCAAATTCCTGTGTGTGGGGCAGAGATCCACACAGCCTCAGGGAGCTCTGGAAACCACAGCTGGCAGTGCTCAGAATGTGGGAACAGAGCAGCCAGGGGCTGGCAGGCTCCATCTCAGAGCCACTCGCCTCTTGCTCTATCAAATCATCCCAAAATGCAGTGTCAAGCATCTGTGGGCTCATGGATGCTGGGAGTGGCTCTAGGTGTGCAATTCTCCTGGGAGCTGAAGGAGAAACAAACCCAGTGTGGGGCAATATCAGCTCTCCCTCTTGACCTTCCTCTCTTTGCTGGGGAGTTCTGTCTGTGAGGTCTCACCTCACTTTCCTCCAGCACAAAGCTTATCCTGCAGCTGTCACCATCCCACCTCCCACCTCCCAGAGGATGGAGCAAAACCTGTCTGGACCAGATTTTTTTGTAAACACATCCCTGACACCCCCACACTTTAATACAGCACTTCCTGTTCCCTGCTGGAGGTTTTGTAGTGAAGGCTTCTAAAAAAAAAGGAGAATTTCTGGCATTACTTGCAGTTAAAAAGATTGGGTTTGACACATTTATGGCTGAGACAGTAAATA
Organism: Lichenostomus cassidix; assembly: GCF_008360975.1. Taxonomy (NCBI): domain Eukaryota; kingdom Metazoa; phylum Chordata; class Aves; order Passeriformes; family Meliphagidae; genus Lichenostomus; species Lichenostomus cassidix. Next base: position 4,543,535 of record NC_139500.1, on the reverse strand, counting down.
TGACTTATGGCAAATCAATTTGCTGCGTTTGACTGCGACATGGGTGCTGCCAGGGGTTTGATTGGGAATTGCCAGGGTGATTTGCCAAGGATGCCATCGGCATCACGGCTGCCCAGGCTCCAGGAAAATCACAGCTCTCAGCCCATCCTGGCCCACCCTGCCATGCCTTTCCTGCTCTTCCCAAACCCTGAGAATCCCCATCAGGGACTGTGATGAGGCTGATGCCATCCCTCTGTGCTGAGCTAGCATTTTCACAGCATCACCAAACTTTCTGGTTTGTTTTCCATCCCTCCCCCTTTCCCTCAGAGTCCATTTGGATGTTTGAAAACAGAGATGTAGAAAACTGAATTTATGCTACAAGGAGAAGCGGCAGAGATAAGGGGAGGGGGTGAGGGGGGGAGCTCGAAAGGCAGCTTTTAAAATTTTTTTTAAACTTTTTCGCTGATGGCGAGTGGTAAGCATGTTTTATTTATGTATTCCAAGATCCGCCAACGTTGTGTTTTTCTCCTGACTGATGCCTTGGCTGCAATGACAGCTTACACCGAGCAGGCTGTGCATGAACCTTATTACCCTCCACAGACTCCCCCCAAGACTGACAGTGAATTATTCTGCACCTTGAACTGCTCCTCAATTAATGGAATGCAAATTTGGCTCCTTTATTAAATTTTTTTTTTTTTTGAATGTGCAGATTATTTTTCAATGAAAACAGGGCTGGAGGCTTTTCTGAGTTGGCAAAAATAAGGCATCTTACAAAGTTTTAGTGAATTCTCCCTGCCTTGCTGGTGTCTGTGTTAGGAGAGAGTTTAAGAATGGTGATTCCTTTCACCCTCCTTTTTCTGCTGGAGGAGCAATGGGTTTTGCCTGTGAGAGCCATGCTGTGCATTCCCAGTGCCTGCTCTCCATTCCCACGACATTTGTGAAAACTCATTTGTCTGCTTGTCTCCAGAACACTCCTTGGGGTGGCCAAAAGCAGATCTGAGCAGAGATCAAGGTATAAAATTGGAGAGAAATTAGAGGATGCTCACTGCCAGCTGCCAGGCTCCGCAGGAGATGCTCATTCTGTGTTTCCACCAGCACATGTGTGTGTTCAGGAGAAACTTTTATCACCAGGAAAGTTCATGCTGAGGCACTTTTGCTGGTTCCAGGCAGCAATTCCTGACAGAGCACGGCTTCAGCCCTGCTTCAATCCCAGCCGGGGAACTACTTTGGCAAAATCATCGCTAAACGAGGTTTTTAGCAGCGTGTGGTATGGAAGGCATCCAGGACTGTGGTTTTCCAAGGTAACAGCTGAAAGAAAGGGGAAAAAAAATGGGAAAAAAAAAAAAAGAAAAAGTTAAGACTGAGCTTTTGTTAAGTAATTAAAGAATTCCGGCTTGCTGGAAAGCCCCAGGGCTGTGCTTCTGCTGCTGATCAGTCTTTGTTTGCACAAGGCTGGTAAACAATTTGCAGTTCTTGGCAATAACCTGAGTTATGTCCTACTAAAAAAAAAGAAAAAGTAGTTGAAAACTCTGGGTTTATATCATTATATCAGGGCAGGGAGAGGAATGAAGGGAGGTACTTCTGATGGGCTGGCATACACTGAGGTCTGTGCAGAGATGCCCTCACTTCTCTAGCTCCTTCCACAGGATGCCTTTGGGCAAATAAATAAAGCTCAGCATGAGCAGAGAGCCCAGGATTGCTCAGCACAGGAGTTCCTTCCCTCAGATTGGGTTTAGGTTCTGATTTAAGCAGGAGGCTCACTGCACAAAGCATTAAGATGCTCCCTGTGTGCCCTGGCTGTGCTCACAGCTGGGAGATTTGCATGTGAAACCTCTGCTCCTGGAGCCTCTACACCCACAGCCTAATTTAACAATGCCCCATGTTCCTGCTCTATAGGATGAATGGATATATCCACCTTCAATGCACAGGAGAGGATTTTGTGATGATTTTGCTGTTTGTTTCAGTGAGGAGGAAGCTGGCTCGGTGTGTTCACCTGACCACAAGCTACGCTTTGGTTGGAAAAATATATAAATAAAAGCAATATGCAATTTCCCATCTGGGCTGAGCTGCCAGGACAACACCTTCACTGGCACATGGAGAGAGCTGGAGGTCAGGGATGCCATGGCATTGCTCCCATCTCCTCCTGGAAGGGCAGCATTAGCCCACACCCAGTGGTCATGGAAATCCAGCCTCAGGGATGGGATGGCAGGCATGGAGATGTTCACTTAAATCCCCTTCAGTCCTGAAAATATACTGAGAAACCTCCATGGAGCCCTCCTAGGAGGAGATGCTATGAGGAGAGACTAATTTCTCAGCACTGTTGACTCTGCCCAGCCTTGGGTCAAGTGGAGCTTGATAGCTTGGTAAAGGACATGTTCTCCACAGCCTCTGTGAAGCCACAGGAGATATTATTTATTAGCCACAGCCACTGAGACTGGAAAAAAAAGCTTCTAGGAGAGGCACCCCTCCTCGTCATGCTGCGGGAAAGATCATCTGAATTAACATGAGCTCCTCGGCTATTAAACGGAAATTTTAAATGGGAAGAAAATTCTGCAGTGAGTGCTAAATTGTGTGTCAGCAGAAAGGGGAAAAAGCAATGTGTGTCATTCCTATTATCATCTTGAAATCCATCTTCCCTCTACACGCCATGACGGTGGATAATCCCCGATACGATGCCTGCATCGCTAATGTTTGCAGAGGCAGAATTCCTACTTTGGAAGACTTTCGCTCTGCATATCTTGAAAATGTGGTTTGAGATGATCAGGAACGCTGAACAAACTGCTGGGGGGTGGGTTTTGCCATCAGTGGCCTCTGAATTCCAAGGAATCTGGAGATTATTGGAGTGCCAAGTCCCTGCTGGTGTGTTCTCACATGCTGTGTGCCTGGCTGTGGGTCAGACCTGCTGATGAGGACAAGAGGTATTTTCAAACCAGGAAAATGGTGCCAAGCCCAGCCAGGGTGAGGGTGAAATGGCAAATGTGTGTACCCAGGGCTGCAGGAGAGCATCTCCAAAAAGAAAAAAAATCTGTGCTGCTCCTTTACTGCCTGTGGAAAAGCATGGAGATCAGACAGGAATGCCAGGGCATGATAAATTTTGCAGCACCTGCACTTCTTTAACTCCTTGGCAACATGAGATTTGATCAGATGTTCTGCTGGGGTGGGTTTAGATGTGAGATGGAGGTGGTGAAGAGGTCCCTGCTGCTGAGATGGGGCAGCATGTCCCTCAGCTCCTCCTTGGGGACAGGGACTTGGGGCTGTTGGTGACACACCCAGCTCCTGCTTCCTGCCCTATAGGGTTTGTCATGGTCATTACCCAAATGGAATGGGGTGGATAGGCTAGTGCTGGTAGGAATTTGAAGCAGGACAGCACAAATGAGGGATAATGCACAGCCCTGTCTGCCAGGGACTGCCACAGTTTGCTCTCCAGATGTCCCAGTGGGTTGAAGGAAGTGGTGGCTGTGATCTTGGCCACATCTTTGGTTTTCCAGGCCAGGCTTTGGTGTTTTTGGTGTTTTCGTGGGACAGGAACTGGGCTGGGTTTGTTTGCAGCTGAGGAGCCAAGACATGGCGATGAGGTGAGTGCTGGAGAACCAGACCTTGTGTGCACACCTTTGCATGAAAAAAACTCTGGACCAACACCCTCCTTGAGAAAAACAACATTAGCACCAATAAATCTCCCCCTCCAGATCCCCATCCCACTTTGCCTGACAGGGATAGAAGCATGGGGATCCCCAGGAGGAGAAAAGCACAGAGGGGAGGTGAAAAAAGGTGTATACAGGGTGAAAAAAACCCAAGCTAATGATGTAGGCATTTGTGCAGAGGTTAAAAATGAAGCAATAAAGCCTTTACACAAACTTCCAAATGCTTCAGCGGCCACAGGCTGCAGCTAAAGCAGGGAATAAATAAGGGAAGGTGCAGGCAGGCAGAGGGAAGCTGATAGAGCCATCACTCCTCAGTGGCAGCCTGAGAAATGTGTCCCCATGGTGTCCCCACAGCCACAGAGGGGAAGGAGTGGAGAAGTGGAGGCTTGGGGTGTCCTGGTGCCTCCTGAGGGGTTTGGGCTGTCCTGTGGGGATCAGGAGGGATGAAGCATGAACTGAATTTTCCAGGGCTCTTGGGCTCACAGCCTGGCCAGCCCAGCACCCTGCAGGGTGGGTTTCTGCTCCCTGGCAGCCTGGCAAGGGGGGAATCAAAGCCTGTGTGTGGGATGAAGGAATTATTGCCCACCCTTCAGAAAGTCTGCGAGAGGTGGGGGCAGGAGGGACACATCCCACTTGAATTTGAGGAAAGATGAGAAGCAAACAGGGAATTCTTGGTGTGTCACAGTTTTCCTGCTGTTGGATGGAGGGGAAGGGCTCAGGAAGGGCTGGGAGCCCAGGGAGGCTGCAGGGTGCTCTGCAAAGGGGTGGCAGAGTTTGTCAGGCCATCCTGCCCTCCCTGTGCTGGGGCTTCTGACTGTGAGCCACATCCAGCACTGCTTGGAGCCTTTGCTTTATAAATGAGCATGGAAAAGGAATGTGAGTGTGCTGCAGCTTCCCAGGAAGCCATTCTGCAGCCTCTGCAGATGAACTCGCTGTCTCCTTAGCTTAAGGCCTGGGTAAGGAACTAATTATTTGGACCTAAGCTTAAATCTGTATCCACAAAGATGGATTTGTGACTCTTGCCAGCTTCCCCTAGAGGATTGCAACCTCATTTTGTTCCTTGTGAACTTCTGCTGAGGTGTAAAATAACAACAATCGTGAGAGCTAAAATCGCTGAAGGATGGATTAAATTATAATGCAATCAGTCCATAAGACCTTCTGTCTGCAAGGAGCAGCATTAGGCTGTCCCAGAGCAGGCAGCCTGTCAGGATTACCCAGCCAGCTCTGGCTGCTTGGTCTCCACCAGGAAACTGCATTTCCTGGGCAGAGCAATTCCATTATCCTCTGCTGGATGCTCCTTGGGAGCTTTGGCATCACCCTGCCCAGGGCAGGACTCACTCTGAGAAGAGCTCCATAAACCCACGACAAGAAAGGACAGATGGCAAGGAATATTTTGAGGTCTGCAGCATATTCCTGGGGAAGGATTGTTTCCGACCTGCCGTCTCCATGCAGACTTTAAATCACGACTTGAGCAGCAAGCTCGGTCTGGGGTCTGTTAATATGTGTTTGGAGAGGATTTAGCATAGCAGGGCTCCAATCCCCACTGCGATTTTTGAGAATAAGCTCCTATAAATAACTAGGATGGAGCCCATGGGATGATTTTCAGACATTTGGAATACCCTGGGCCATGGCCTCGCACAGCTCGGGGAGCAGCTGGGAAAGCAGGAGCTGCCTGGCCAGGACTGATCCTGCTGGGTCTGCCCTGCTCCCCATTCTGCTGAGCCCTCACCCCTCCAGATGCCCTGTGCCACCACATCTCACTGGCAGGAGGAACAGGGCTTATTCTGGGGCTCCAGGCACCTGGTGGGATGCTGGACAGTGACCTCACAGCAAACAGGGCATCCCACAGGTGCAGTGCAATGGATGTTGAGTCCTTCATAGCTCCTTGTAGCTGGCTGCAAGGCCCCTTGGAGATTTTATCCCACTTCAGGGCAAGTTTAAGATCTCTTTTCCTGCCTGAACAAAGGTAACAAAAGATGCAGGGGCTTAATTATCTTTCTGGCTTTGTCCAATTTATTTTCTCTTTGTCAACGAGTTCAGCTGTCTGTGCAGAGCAGGGGGAAGCAGGGGAGAGGGGTGCAGGCAGAGCAGAGCTGCTTTTGCTGAAGAAACCCTGCTAAAAAGACATCTCCTTCCTGGAGATAAGCCACTGCTGCCCTCTGCTCCATGCTCAGCCTGCTGGGAGCCTCAGTGGTGTTGGGCTGTGCTCATTAGGATGCTCTGAGAAAAGTGGTCCTTGAGGACTCTGCCCTGATCCTCCCCTGCAGAAGGGAGGCTCAGCCTGGATTTGACCCTTGCCTGTTCACCTGAGTTGTTCTTAGGCAATGAAATGTACAGTTTCTCTTAAAAAGAAAGCACTCTTCTGCTTGGGCTGAAGTCTACAGGTTTACTGCAATCCCCCCTGGATGGAGGGAGCCCAAATCATGGGGGCTGAGCTTCCCTCTGCAGAGGGATTTCCCAATGACTGGACATCATTTCCAATTTGGCTGAAGTCTCACTTGTTTCTTTGATAAGTCTGGATGAAAATACTTAGATTTTTGTTTGTTTGTTTAGTTTGAGCTTTTTTTTTTTTTTTTTTTTTTTTTTTAATGAAGAGGTTGCTGTGCTGAAATAGTTTTCTTTGTAAAGCATCACATTAAGCAAGTCCAGCCCTCTACACCCCCTGCATGTGCAGTTGCCTCAGTGCCACCAGGGTCCTCCTGCAGCTGCAGAAGAACAAGAACAAACGGGAGAGACAAGCATGAACAGAAGCAGAACAAATGGAAAACTAAGATGCTCAGTGAAAAATTTAGAGAAGCCTTTTAAGCAAGGGAAAGGTTGTTCCTTTTCCATTTATTTTATGCCTTGGAAGCGAGGCACTGCCTGCTTGCAGGGGGTTGGGTACCTGCAGCAAAGCCCTGCTTTCCATGTGCATGTTTCCTTGCATTAAGGCAGGCAAGATGATAAAATGCTTTTGATCAGAGGCTCTTAAATAGCAGGATTCTCCTGTACAAACGTGTTTTCCTGGCCTGATGTACTCGGGAGTGTGTCTTAGCCAGAGCTTGGGGGCTGTGCACAGCACATGGCTGCGGTGGCATCCTGCACTGGGGCAGGAGGTAATGAGAATTTCTTGTCAGACTTGTCCCAGGTCCCCTGAGCCAGCACGTCTGTGGCACTGCAGAGATGTTTGGTTGTTCTGGGATGGATATTTGCTCTTGGCTTCATGCCTTTTACAAGAGCACAAATGTAATGTCAAAAGAAACCACTTTGGCAATGTACTTAGGAGTTAAATATTTTATACAGTACTATAGTGATGTGATGTATTGCCTTCCTGACACTGCTTTTTGCCCAAGGTCTGGAATTTGGGGTCATCTGTGGGGCTGGATTCCTGCACCTTCTCCTCTGTGGGGCCTCATGTGCCTTTTTCACAGGGTGCTAAACTCCTTTCTGTCCCTACAAAATGCCAAAAGCAACTCAATCCCAGTTCCTGGTAAAACATGAATTCTGATTACCTGATGGTTATTGTTTGAGCTCTCAGGATCGATAGCACTATATTAAAGCAAAGGACTGAACTCCTTCTGAAGGCACAATGTGAGAGAAGATTTGTGATGATAAATGCACATCAGTCTGGGTTCCAGCACCTCAGCTAGGGGTGACAAGGAGGCACAGGCCAGGCAGCCCTCACACAAATATATATATCTGTATGTTTTACTTGCATTCCATCCCAATCAATATGGTTTTCACAGGCCAGCATTAGTTGGGGTGTCCTTTGTACCCTGAGGTAACTCAAACTACTCCATAGAGTAATGAGTTTGGCTATAGATAGCACAGGTTAATGGCATGGCCGTTGTGTACTTGGTTATAAAGCTTCCATGTGGCCTCAGATATTATAAATCTGGTTTATGAAGATTGGGAGTATTGACAGAGACACGATTCTGCCTTACTCTTTTTGCAGCCTCCCAGGGGTTTTTGGCAATCCACCTTTAGCAGCTTCCAGCCCAGGTAGAGAAAAACTTTATTCCTCTGAGGAAAACTGCTGGGTGAACACTAACCCATTGTTTTTTATTTGCAAATGTCTGTGAGTGCTTGGAGGCTAAAACAGAGCCAGGATAAGCATAAACCAGAGGGGCTGTGCTAGTTCTCCAAACCAAGGTAGGTCTGAAGTGTTTAGAATGACACAGCCAGCTCAGCTATCCACCCTTCCCATCTCACCTCCCAGCTGATCATTGTGCTCAGCTGCCCAGCTTAGTTTAGCAGATGCCGAGCATTAGATGATGATTCTTCTGTATTTTTATTGACAGATCTAAAGATAGATTTTTAAAGGTACAAGTGACAGACCAGCACCAGCACCAGGGCAGTCCATGGCACAGGATCTGGCTCACCAAGGCAAACCAGGAGTTGCCTATACAGTGATTTAATGACTGTAAATGCCTTGAATAGCAGCTGCTGCTCTAAATGCCCTTCTTGTAGGGTCAGTGTGTGGTTTGGGGTTCACAGCCCTGCACTGAGTGAGAACCTAGCCCCAGGTTGTGAATTCCCAATTAGCTGGGGAGAACCATTTTCCTTTGGCTGCAGGTGGGAATGACCCTTCCCAAAGCCACTGATCACTAATTAACGCAAAACCTGGAAGCAAAATTTCCCTTCCAACCCCGTCAGCTGAGCGTGGCTCACCAAAGCCTCCAGGCATTTCAGCAAAGGTTTGGGGTCATTTGGGTTAGGCTGGCTCAAAAACCACCTTTGCAAGGAGGTGGATGAAAGGTGTTGATGGAGACATCCCTCCTCCCCAGCCCTCTGATCTCCGTCGAGAAGGGGATGGATGAGGGCAGCAGTGGGGAGGGAAAACCTGCCAGCAAGCCCTGCTTTTCACAAAACCCCAAGGGCAGCCAGGAGGGTATATTAAATTTGTATCTGTGACCCCTGGCTGTGGCACAGGTCCCTTGTCACCAGGTTGGACTGTGCTATGTGTAACCCTGTGCTCGTGTGCCCATCGTGGGGACATTGCCATTGTCACAGCCACCCCCTGCTGCTGTGGCCCTGCTTGCAAAGAGCAGCGCAGCAGAAAAAGAGAACAAAAATATTTTCTCATTAAGAAAAGAAAGTGGGGAGGGGGAGGGCGAGGTGAGGAGCAGGAGAGATGGATTGTGCTGAGGAGCTGAGATGAGTGTGGAGGAGCTGAACATTAATCACGGTGAGAGGGGAATGGGGCAAAATCCTACAGCTCTGTGGGGAGGAAGGGTTTGCTGTTGTGGAATGGTGCTGTTCCCCATGTCCCAGATGCCTGGATCTGCTCCAGCCCCACTGTTGGGGGGATCCCCAGCTCCCAGCCCAGGCTCAGGCTCAGCTCCCCTCCCCTCTCTGCTCTGCACTGACACCCAAATCCTTAATGTCTCATTAACTCTCTTTCCACACACAGATCTGCCCTGAATGGGAACAGAGGACATCATAAACAAAAGCTGGAGCACTGCTAGGGCCACCTGAACAGAGGGCAGTGCCTGCTGAAGCCTGTCCTCTTTGGGTGCCCTGGCTTGTCCTGTCCTTGCAGTTTATCCCAGGATTAAGAGGGATGCTGCTTCTGGAACTCATGAGTTCTTCCTGGAAGAAGTACTGGGGGTATTTTCAAATTAACTAGTCAAGAGAGCTACTTGGCTGGGCATGGGCTTCCCACAGGTGTCTGAATGTCCCTGTGCCCCATCTTGGCCTTCTGAAGCGTTTTTGGCCCAACTGGTACTAATAAATGCAGGGAAAAAGGGCAAAGCTCAGTCTCAGTCAGCACCAGCACATGGTAGTGCTGAGCAGAAGGCATGTGCTGTGCACACCAAGGGACTGTGAAGGTGCTCAGCTGAGGACCTCATATCAGCACAGCTGAGCACATTTTTCTGTGCATGTGGAATGAATTTGCCAGGACAGAGGACTTTGAATTCTTTTACCTTTTTTTTTTTTTTTTTTTGAGTCAAGGAGACAGCCTGGCCAGTGGTTAATAAAACATTTCATCTTCCCAATGCTTTCTCTGCCCTCACCCAGGGGCTGTTTTGACAGTAGTGCAGTGTGGCATATAGAGTTAGGGTTGATCATTTTTTTGTTACTGCTTCTTGTGTCTGTTAACTCAGTTTTTGGCTAAAAAACCTTCTCTGTATTTAAAAAGAGATGGGGGTGGGAGAGGAAAAGGTCTCGGTAATGCAAAGGTTTTAGTCTGGAGAACAAAGAAAAATTCAGTTATTTAATTTATTGAAAAAAATCATAATCCCTGTGTGCTTTGGTTTGATCTGAACCAAATTCTATTTCAAATTCTGGTATCTGACCTGGGAGAAAAAACCCAACCCAAGAGCCTATAATAATAACTGTAATAGAAATTGCCGTTATTTTTAATTTTGGTACAAAAGTCCCTCGATTTAGGGGAGGGCAGCTATTTCCATCAGCTTAGAAAAACTATTCACATGGTCAAAGTTAAGCACGCAGCTAAATCATTTGAGGAACAAGACTTTCTGCAGGCAGATAAGAGCCTAATAACACGATGATGAGAGCCCAGCCTTCCACTGATAGCAGAAACTAATATTTGTGATGCAACAGTCTTGCATTATTCAGTAGTTAAAGATAATTCTAAGAAAGAGAACAGCTTGAGAATTAGCAAAACTAGCACTAAAATATTCTTAGCTGACTCCGGGGGGAAGTAAATTGCCATGTACAGGATTTGCATTCATCTTCATGTTTATTAAAAATGAGACAGTGCTGCTTTCCACGTGCTTGGCCAGAACAGCTCCACGGATCACTGGAATTGTGAGTCCTCCTGGCCTCATGATGGGCATGGGGGGAAGGAAAATGAAATTAAAAAATAAAAATAATAATAATAATTAAAAAAAAAAGCAAGTGAGACTATTCAAAAGGGGGACTTTATTTTTATTACACTGGAGCCAGGCGTCAGTGCGCCAGTTCAGCTTTGATACACAATAAATCAGCAAACCTGTCACTCAGTTTGGAAACCAAGATTGCAGTGGCACTAAAAACACATTGAAAACATTTACTTTCTTCCCTTTTTTTTTTTTTTTGTTTTTTTTTTTTTGTTTTTTCCTCTTTTGTTTTTGGTACAAAAATGGTACAAACAACAATACAAAATATTTGTGCTGTTGACGGTTACAAAAAAAGGTTTCTGAACTGGGTTAACGGACGCAAACTTTTGCTTTTGCGCTTCAGCGTGAATACAGCAGAACAGCAGAAGTCTTCCTTGAGAACAACCACAGTCATGCGGGCTGCTACACAGCTTCTCCATCAGAAAGGAAACATGCAAAATCATCATTAAAATTTAAAAAAAAAAAAAAAAAAGAAGAGAAAGTGCTCCAATTATGCATCTATATGTTGTTGTTATTGGTTTTTTCCCCTATTGGATTTGTGGCTTCAAGCACTAACTACATTATGTACACTGCGTGTGAACAGTTGTGTGTGGGGTTGGTGTGGACTGGAAAGAACTTTTATTTTCCCCATGAAACCGAGTTAATTTGTGTGGGAGACACCTACGTTGTCTGGCTGCTGTTTTAAACACTTGCATTCATCGTTATACAGCATTTCCCCCCTCCCCCAGTATTTATTTTCACACTTACAATGAAGAGCTCCAAAAGACATCACAGATAAGAGTTCCATATTTTACCTTTAATATTTCTTTTTTTTTTTTGTAGATTAAAGAAAGTTGCAATCTTGGCATATTGTGTGGTACAGACGCTGCACTGACCATTACCATTCTTCAATGTCCACCCTACGTGAAGCAGTCACAGGCGATACAGCCACCTCTGAAATCCCATTTCTGAAAGCTGGATTTGGACCTGACTGTCCCTAAAAACCCATGGGGAGCAAACTCCCCATCACCATCATACAACTGCCAATGGCATTGCCTGGTCCAACAAAAAAAGGCAAAAAAAGTGGAAAAGAAAATGCAAAACCAGAAGCGAAACCACGATTGAACAAAGGACACTAGAACAGACTTGCCTATTTACTGTCATTAATTAACTGCTGAATCTCCTCCTTGCCTTGGAAAGTATTTCTGTGACTGATGCTGCTCCCAGTTATTAGGCTACACAAAAACCAGACCACCTGGGCTGTGGGTACAGCAGTGACATTGGACCTGCACTGTCCCTGGCTGGGGGATATGCAATCTCCATCCTTAGGAGGTAGGGAGGCCACCAGATTGTTTGTCCCCAACACCCTGGGGACTCACTGTCCCCATCCCTTAGGCAGCAGGGAGAGCCATGGTGTCCCCTGGCAGTGCTGTGGGGTAATAGGGTGGGACAGGGGTGTTTTAGGAACGAGATCCCCTCCACCTGCCTCAAAGCAATCCTTCCCCACTGCCTTGTAGTGTACAAAGAGTGGGAACCACTTCTTCAAATCGTTTAATGTTTTAGTTTGGATTAGTCAGGGAATGGGGACTCTGCTCTCAATGCATTAACCACTCCTTGGCCTGTCAGAACAAACAGGCTCAGCCAAAGGGTTCTTTGCTCACCGCAGCTCCCTGTGAGTCACCATCACCTCCAGCTGCAGCTGGCTGTCACCATGTCACATCCACCAGGATCAGGGCAGGACAGGATGGCAAAGTCACCTTGTCAACGGGACCCCTCCGATAAATGTAAATTTTCTTAGCTGGGTTACAAACCATCAGGAACATTAGCAAACAGAAAGGTTTGTATGAAGTGATCTGTTTCCATTGCTGGATGTGCCCCTTGCTTACCTTCCACTGGTCCCACTGCAAGGAAAGGGGCCTGATGCTGCTGTTACTTGGGGGGCTGTAAAACTCAGGGGGTCAGGATGCAGGTAGGAAAAAGGGGAAGAGGGAGAGGAAAAGGAGGAAGAGGAAGGAGAGGTCCTGCAGAGGGAGACTGAGCAGAACTAGGTCAAAACACAATAATCTGGTTGGTTTGATTTATAGGCTGGTGGGATTGGAATGGCTGGATTGCAAATGCTGCAGAAAAAATATCCATTGATTTTAAAAGAAGTCAGCAATGGAAACAGGTTGGTTTATTTTTAATCACTCCAACAGTTTTGTTTGACTTAGGTTGCATAAATGTTCTTAAAAACCTGAAATGTTTGGACAAGCTGAAGTCAGACAGCATCTCCTTCATGGCCAAGTGGCTCCTTTCGCCACTGCTGATGGCCTGGAGCTGCCATCCCACACCTCTGCCAGCCCCTTCCCTACCTGAAATCCCTCATCCCAGCCAAAGCCGCAGAGCACATCAAGCACCAAGCTCTCTGGAGCAGGGATTGAGCTGCTGCTCCCCAGCAAGGGTTCCAGGTGGATGGTAGGGCACAGCTCACAACAGAGACCTGGCACTGCAGGATCCACACGAGAATTCCAGGAGCCACGTGGAGCCAGGAGGCACCAACCCACCACACAGAGACCCATGGGCATCACCTCGAGCTGAATCCTTGTCCTGTGTCGGTGATGAGGTCAGGGCGATGGACACCAGCAGCAAGAAACACCAAGTGCATTTTTATTATTCACTACACCTGTGCCCAGGCAGCTTCTGCGCAGTGCAAAGCCCTGGTGGTGAAATACTCCAGCCTGTGGCTTTTCCAAAAGAAAAGGGGAAGAATCAAGAGTGCCATGGGTGAGGAGCAGAGGCTGTGGGGCCATGCAGCCTCCGTGCCAGGCAGCTGGGGACAGGGGCTGTGAGGTTTGTCAAGAGTGGGCAAGAGGAGGGGGATGGCACATGGCAGAACAAACTAAGACTTCCGTGGTGGTCACACCGGATGGCTGAGTTCCCAGCTACAGAATGGGAATTTGGAAAAGTGTCAGGTGCTGCCAGGCCATGCCTGTGGTGTGACATCCTCACCTCGTTGCTGCCGTCAGTGCTGTCCCTCTCCTCTGAGATCCACGCTATTGCCTCCTGGTTTCCTTAAGAACCTTGGGTGAGAGTGAGTTTGCTCTCTGAGCCATGAAAGACAAACTGACCCATTGGCTGACCGACTGACCGACCAAGACAAAAAGAAAGATCTCACCCTTGGTGGTTAATAACATCCTGGTAACGCTTGAAGTCCCCTCGGGCAGACTTTTTTTACCACATTCCACTTCATACAAGACACATTTCAAATGCTCATTAATTTACAGAAATTGCATTTTATAGAAAATATGATACAATGAAATATAAAATGCACTAGGAGCATTTCAAAAATCTATAGAGACGATCTTGCAGCCCAGTTTACCCTCTGAAAGGCGCCCACTCATCACCCCAAGCTCTCGTCCTCTCATTCTCGCTCTCATGTGCACGCGCTCGCTCCCCCCGCCTCCCCCCTTTAACTCTTAGCATTCAACTTGAGAATTAATAGAGATATCAAAAAAAGCGTGATTATCCCCTGGACAATCACCTTCCAATACTGTGCACATTCTTGGATTTAAAGGAAAATATATCTAAGCACTTTTACAAGTTTTAGCGAACCCACTGCAAAATCGTCTGCAGAATATAAAACACAGGTAATCCAAGATTTCATAGCACATTAATTAAGTGGCTCATAATCCATTAAATGTGGTTTATATTACACATCCATGCAGTCTAAATCATTTTACAAACATTAGACATAAACCCACTAGTCCAAATCAGTAAAGGAAAAATGTAATAAAAAAAGCTAATAACTATTTGTTATTGGTTAAACTGACCCTACATATAAACTAGGTAGTTTGCTACCATTTATAATACTGATGTTGAATTACGCCTGGATGCTGCGAAACCTCTTGCTTACTTGGCAATGCTTGAGCATATTCACCACAAGATACTTAACAGGCCCTCGTTGCACTTCTTCTCCAAAAAAACACATTTACTACAGATAGCAGCGCCTACCCATCGAATAGAAAGGACACACATTAGCTGAGTCACACGATGTTGTTGAGCTTTGGCTACTAATGCTCCAAGGCATTGATGTGGTGCTAGACTAACTCCATACTTACGGATGGGAAAAGTGTGGGTAACCTGTCCCTGTCCTTGGCGCTGCACAAACCCTGCCTGAGCCCAGGAGAGCAGCACCGTGCTGGGCATCCTCAGGGATGTGGGACACCAGCACCTCCTCGCCCCGCCGGCGTGTCCTTCGCTCGCGAGGTCGTGGGAGCCAAAACACGGCGACAGCAGAAAAACAAACAGATGGGCCTTTGGTCATGTCACGATTTACTTGGTAGGGTTTAGGCAAGGGCTGTCGGAGATTTCTGTTGCAATAACCAAAGGCTGTATCAATGCTATAGTTCTATGCAGCTACATTGAGTGTGGCCAGGGGCCAGCAGAGCCCCCCTGGCCGGTATTTTGCATCTGATAACACTGAATTATATACAACATGATGACTAGTTCACCACCTGCTGAGGCTTAAAGATGGCTGTTAAGATTTTGACTCAAAACACCTTCCCCCCCACCCTCCCTCCCATCCTTTTCCACCCCAGAATGAGTCACCCCCTTAAAAAAAACCAACAAAACAAAAAGAAACGAAAAAAGGCAAAAAAGAAACAATCTCCACAGTTCCTTTTTGTTAACTCCTTCCCAGCTAGAACTGGCTTAGGGTCACAGGGAGTGCTGCCCAGGATGGTTGTATGTTTGTTTTCATCACTCCTGAGATTGAAGGGAATCTGACACATGCACCAAAAGGCACTTTCAAATATATATATATATATATATATTTTAAAAACAGTGCTTCTGTTCTAAGAAATTCAAGTTAAGACAGAGTGCCTTTCACTCTCTTTAGTCATAAAGCAGGTAAACGAGCAATATCCCAGCTGACATTAAAAAAACAAAAAAACCCAAAAAGAAACCTGCAGCAGAGACAAGTGTTCATGCGAGACAGCTCAATATTCTAAGAAAAAAAAAACAGAAAGGAAAAAAAGGAAAAAAAAGAAGAAACCTCCTATATCACCACTAAAAATAACAATACAGTCAGCAGGGGATATTAATTAAAAAAGCTGCCACATCTGTACAGTTCTTGCTCCTGCATCGGCTCTTTTCGTTAACGTCGTCTGTGGGTTTGTTTTTTGTTTTTTTTTCTCCTAGATTTTTTTTTGTCTTCTTCCTTTTTTTTTTTTCTCCCAGGAAATTTTTTTTTTTTTTTTTTTTTTTAAATAAGATGAGGTCAGTTCAATCCTCCTCTCCTCCCCCGTACATGTCCGCCAGTTTCTTGAACCTGGGCCCCCAGTCGTTCAGGTAGTCGTAGTCCTGGTCGCCGGAGCTGGAGGAGTTGAGGGAGCTGACGGAGCCGGCGGTGGAGCCGCTGCCCTCGTAGTCAAACACCAGCAGCGAGTCATATGGGGGGGCTGTGGGGTCGTTGTCTGCTGCACGCAGGCCCTGGGGGGGTGAACAGATGGGGTTAGTACCCACCACGGGGTTTTGGGGTTTGATTTTGACTAAACACTAGGTATTTTGATTTTTTTTTTTGCTACAGAAAAAAACCTGTAAAAATACACACTAATCTCGTGAGTTAAATGAGATAGGACACTGGTTGGTAGGAGGATGCACAAAGAAAGAAAAAGAGTTTGGTGTCCCTCCAGTGAAGCTAAGAAGGGATGATGCCTAAAATAGGGCTTCCTAAAACAGAAGGCTAGGCAAAGTTAGAATAAAAAGCAGACAAATTTATTAAAGGCCTTTAGGTGCATTTAGGGCAGACAAAGCTTACTCAACAGGCTACACCCAAAATGAATGGCCAGTCATGAGTTCCTCACATTTTATGAGTTCTTCACGAGTTCTTCACATTTTACAAGTTTGGTCTATTAACATATTACCCTCAATTCCCCAATTACACCTTCAGTGCAATTAATACACAACCACCGCAAGCCTGCTTCCCCCAGTTCACTGCTGTTTGTGTATTCTGGGGCTCTGAGGCAGTGAAGTGTCCTTGGATTTTCCAGTTGAGAGCAATGTTTTGTCTGAAATGCTGGGAACAGAGGTTTTTAGCACTTTAGATGGAGCCTAGAGCTACACACCAAAGCTACAGAAACACGAAAAATAGAAGCTAAAAATCCTTAAGGCATCAAGGACTGGTGAGGAAAGGTGAGGAAATGAGGGTCTCAGGGCTGCCTGGATGCATGTCTGGGTAGAGACCTTCCAGCTGCCCACAGCAGAAAACCCAGAAATTCCCAGTGTCCCTGAAAAAGAGTCACACTGAGTGCCAGGGGAGTTATTTCCAGTGATCCATTGCTGGATCTGGAAAGCTTTCTGTTCTGTCCAGAGTGCCCTTGCTGGGGCTGCCTGTTGAGATTTCCAGCTTAGCCAATGAAACAAAAACCAGCACCCTTCTGCTCCCACCAATATTTTAATTCAGATGATTTTCATTCCTTTAGGAAAACAAAATTAAAAAAGAAAAACAAACACTCCCAGCAAAATTCTGCAATTAGGACAGACGTGGGGTGTGGAATCCTGGGCAGAGGGTTGGGGAGCATTGCTGCTCCTGTGCGGTGTGGGCAGCAGTGTAGGCAGACCACGAAAATGGCCTCGGGACATGGAGAAAAAGAATTGCTTTGCTGCAGAGCCCAGCGTCAGGAAAAGCCTGGTGGAATAGCCCTGCAATAAAGCAAATGTTCCACGTTCCCACCTTCAGAAGCCCTGGCCTCAGCGTGGGGAGATGGAATTGGTTTCAGCAGCAGGGGTGTGTGTAAGAAGAGCGAGTCTTCATGAGCGTGGATGTGTGTAAATGTGAGTGAGGGATGGGCAAAGGGACAAAGGAGGAAGGGATTTTAATGATGAAAATGAGGAAAGCACAGCAGGAAATGCATGTAATAATAGAATTAAATGGCTGTAACATTTATTTTTCTGGCTTAGGAAACGGATGGCATGCTTTGTCTCGGAGGAAATAATGCATTGATTGGTTTGTAACCACTCAATCACTCAAAACTAAAAATGAGATAAGAAATACCAAATGGGTAGATATTTGTACAGGCAGATAAAGGAGCAGTAATCTAACATAAAATAAAGAAACCTTCTCTGATCTCTCTGTGCTGCAAACTCTTTGAGGCTTTACACCAAACAGAGCTTATGAGGAAGGCACAGACTGCTGAAATAATTACAAATCCAGGAGCCACAAATGGCTCGTTCTGCCTGAGTGCTGAAAAGCACAGCATTTGTGACACCCACAAGACAGAAATCTTGGGCTTTTTGCTGGTTCAATGCCTTCATGAAGCCAAGCCCTGCATCCTCTGCTTGTGCCAATCGTTTCCCTGTCTGGCAGACAAAACATCAGACTTGTGGCATGAGCAGTAGCACCCTTTGGTCCATGCAGTCAGGGAAACCTGGCTTTAGCTGGCTGCTCAAGCTTTGAAGATGTGACACAGGACGCCCTATAGAACATACCTCATTAATAAAATCACCAATATCCCCTGGGTGTGGGATTACTGGTCTTATAGGATACTGCGGTTCAGCACCAATGGGTCTTTCATCCACCCTTCTGACTCCAGGTGTCTTGTTCAGCACGTGGTCCATGGTCTCTGGCTGCTGGAGCTGGCTTAAATCGTAATCCTGTGACAAATGGGAAGGCACAGTGTGAAACCCAGAGCTTTTCGTTCAGATCACTGACTTGCTCAATGTGCAAACAAGTCGAGGGCTCTAATTCTGTTCCACCCGAAATTTGATGACAAATCTTATCCCTGGGTATGTAGCATCTCTATCTAAATTACAGATGAACCTACCTCTGAGCAGCTCATAAAATTGACCTCCTAAGAGTGTATCTTGTAAGTTAAATAAAGTATTTAAATATTTTCTGAGTATTTCATGCAGTGTCTAGATATTTGGCTTTTGTTTGTGTGTACATAGGTGTACGCAAAAGTTTTTGATGCAATACATAATATAATGTGGAGACGCAGTGTTGGTAGACATATTATTGCAATTACATTTCAACAGAAGTAAAAACATTAAAATGTGTATTGCATTTATGCATGTAGGCCTTTCAAAGTAATTATGTTCTTTTTGCTTGTGAAAAATCCCAACAGAATAGGTTTCTATCACGAAATGAGAACCAGGTAATATTTCATTAAAAATGTATTCATGTAGGTAATGGTGTTTTGCTGCTCTTCCTTTGCTGTTATTTTTAACGAATCCTTTCTAAAATATTTAAGCCTACAGTGTAGTTGCCTGAAACCAGATACTTCAGCTACTTGGAATGCTTAGAACAGTTCTTTGTTCTACCAGGAAAACTATCCTTGTGCTCTGACGGGGATGATTGAATCTCCAGGAGCAATATTTATAAATAACTTGACAGCAACAAGGAAAAAAAGAAATGCTAATTGTGAGGATTTTTTCTGTGGAATAAGAAGTTTTCAAGGTTTGGGTAAGCTCCTGCCTCAGAGCTTGCCATGGCAGCTCTCACAGGGATTGCCCACCAGGATCTCCATGGCAGGATGTGGTTTTGTGGGATCCCCAAGCACTGACCTTGAGCCACGTAGTCCAAAAAAACTCAGCAAAAAAAGAATAAAGTCATTATATGATGTAAAGCCACATAATTTGCACTAACATCATATTTAAGAGTGTCTTGGGCTCTTTACTAGCATTCAATAGGAGTTAAAAACCAGCAACTTCAACATGAGTGACCAAACTTTGTTATTTCAGCTGAGGAATCAGACACATGACAGTAGAAAAGCACATCCCAGGAGTGCAGGCCAGGGAAGTTTTCATGCAACATCATCATGGGTGTCTGCAGGGAGAACCACAGGAGGAAAGCTGACGTGTTCAGGCAGCCTGTGGCTCAGGGCTCTGCCACCCAGCAAAGCTTTGCCACCACGCGCTTCGTGGTGAGAGAGAAAATCCCCAAATCTCTTTAGACATTTCCCACAAACCACGTCCAGAAATTAAAAGAAATTAAAGGCACATTAGAGATGATTAAGTAAATGCAGGGAAAGCCCACAGAAGCTCAAGGCTCAAGCGAGCCAAGGCATGAGGCAGCAACCACAGGGCTGGGCAGGGTGGTAGCTGCTGGCTGGTTTTATGAGGATCTCTGGCAAAATATACAATTTTAATTACTTAAATAACAGAAATATGGTTTGAACATGAGTGTCAATAGAGTGATTTACAGTCCTTCTCCAGGAAGTTGCCTAGGGGGTAGAAAAATCCACATGGCACTGGTCTCCTGGCATGGTCCTGTTTGCAAGGAGGATGTCCCAGTAATATCCTGCATCTCCTGGGCCTGCTGGCTCCCACCACACCAGGGAAGCCAATAAAGCTGCCTGGCCACAAATAAAGGAACACAAAAAAAGGAACACAACCCTTTGCATGTCTTTCCCTGGAAATAATGTGGTTTCTGCCTTTTTGAGAGCGCAGATTGCACAACTGCTCCTTGGCCAGAACTCAGGGATCTTCTCACCTGATCCTCCTCTCCACCTCCCTCCTCATCATACTTGAGGATGTTGTCCCTGACGTCGTCCTCGGGGTCGATGAGGAGCTGCTTGGTGTGACGCTCCTTCTCCCGGCGCTTCATCCACACCACGAAGAGCAGAACCATGGCTGCAGGGGGAGAAAGCTGGGTGAGTTCTTATTCCTGCAGCACATGGCCAGGCTGAGAGTGTGCCAACACCTCATCCACTCCTGCCCACTTTGGAGAACCTCACTGGCTGCTGGTAGGAGGAATAAAGTGTTAAGTTATTGCTTGGTGTGATTTTTAAGGGAGAGATCAGTGAGAGCTGTAAATACTGTGACAGAATCCCTCTACAAACATTTCTTTAAGATCCATCACCGATGCTGATTGAGCTGATATTTATCAGGAGTAAAACACAAAATCAAAGGCGACGAAACCAGAAAGTGTGAAAACTGCAGCTTCCTGAAAATATTTGATCTACATCCTGAGTTTTCAGGATTAGATTTCCACTTTTATTTTTTTCAGGGGCATAAAGTAAAAATGGAGCGAAGAGAGCTGCAGAGAAGGAAACAGGTAGAGATACCCAAGATTTGTGCACAAGGGGCTGTTCCAGCAGCATGGCACAGGCTCAACTCATTCAGCTCAGGAGCCCTGACTGTGACAATCTCTGCTCTTTTCTGCAGTTGGCCAGGCAAGACTGATCTGGGGAGGCTGCACAACATTGGTTCCTGTAATCCAATTTGGCCTCCCTCATATTCTTCTTTGGTCCATGAGGGAGGCTCTTTAGACTTCTGAGATCAGATTAGCCAGGACATTAGCACATGCATTTGGCCGTGGACTTGGAAAGCAAATCTCAGATCATCTGCAATCCTTTCAGAGAGCAGGGCTAGCTTGGCAGAACGAGGGAGAGCCAATCTGGTAGCACACAGCCAAGCTCCTCGGGCATCAGCATCCGTGTGCCAGGCTTGGCTGATCTCTCTCAGTGCAGTAACAGGCAGAGATGAGCAGTTCTAAAATCAGGAGAAATTTCTCCCTTTTTAAACAACTTTACCCACAGGGAACACTGGCTCACTGCTCCACAACCTCACCCTTCAAAGGACACTTGTGTCACCCCCTGTGTGAATACTCCCAAATTCACACCTCCTGTGAATTCCTGCATGCAGGATGATCTGGGAACTCAAGTCTCCACTAACATAAGGCAGCCAGATCTTGTCTTCTTCAAGAATACATTTGTTTTCCTTCTCATACTCAGTTCCTGCAAATAATGCCATGAAGAATGAAGTTAAGTAGCTGATGCAGTTTCACCTCCCACTGCCTGCTTTCCCCTCCATTCTCCATGCAAGCCCCACACTGAGCTGCAAAGGCGGCAATTTGCAGGAGAAGGGAGCAAGGGATGGACAGAGGAGTTGGGAATGAGTGTCCCAGGTTCATTTCACCTGGGTCAACCTCAACTATGCCAAACCAACGCAGCCAACACACACAAACTCAGGCAGGACGTGAGATCCCAGAGTTTGGAGTTTTCAGCTGAAACCAGACCCTGGGGACATGGATGGACAATCCAGCTTGCAGGGTAAGTTGGTTAGGAAGATCCAAATTCTTCTTCCCAGCACCACAGTGTTTATACCCAACAGGAATTCAGTGAAGTGAGGGAAGAGGACCGGACAGCTAATTACTGCCATTGTGTGCCAACCGGCCGCCATCCCTGCCTGCCAGCTAACAGAACTGTTTTCAGATAGTTCAGCATTTCTTTAATGCTTATCCTAGATCTATTCAAGAAAGAAAAAAAGAAAAGGAAAGAAAATGTAACTCTTATCTGCAATATAAAACCTCAGCTATTTAGCAGACTATTGAAGTCCTTTTCTCATTGTTCCTTTTCAAGTCTCTCACAACAAGATACCTGACTGGTCCACAAAGACAATATTATAATGGTTACCAGGGTTTATCTTTTTATTTCCTTTTTTTTTTTTTTAATGATACTTTTTCATGCACTTGTGGAAAAAACTGTGCCATTAACGCCTTTACAGCTACCTTGGAAAAAAAAAAAAGACCTTCAAAGTGTCAATGGTGGATGTAGTGCACTCTCCTTCCTTTTATTCACTCTGCAGAATGGGAAGTGCTATTACTGCTGTTAGAACCATTTTCGCTCTGCATGTAGTTTTCCTTGAAATCTATTGTCTTCACCCTTCACAATTTTTTACTGCATTGCTCTTCTAAATGTGTTATTTGTGCAGCTAATACACCAGGTAGCAAGAAGGAGAAAAAAAACCTCTTTGAGCAAAGGTAAAGGCATAAACTTCCTTCACAGGAGCAATCTTGGATCTGTCCCCTTGCTTCTTCTTCCTTTTAAACTTTGACCTGCTCACTCTAAAATGGACAAATAGCACAAGAAAATCCCCCATCTGCCTTCTTCTAGGCTAGTGTTTAGAGGTCATGATTTGAAACAGATAGAAAGCAGGCAAAACATCGGAAGGATGTAACTGTAAAACTGCTCATTGCAAATTACATTTTTCATCACTGATACAGTGCTGTGCAGCTCTCCAAGATAAAAAAAAAGTCAATTAGAATTACAATGAATGTAAAAATAAGCTTTTGTAATAAAACCCGTAATTTAAAATGGGATAATGTATCTGAAAATGGAAAGAGGAATCTCTTAAATCAAATGTCCTTCAGCTGAAGTTAATTTCAGTCAATAGGATTTTCAACCGTTTTAAATTGTATTTTAGCACTGGATTTATACAAGAGCAGCAAAAAGAAGACCTGTGTTCAATCACCTCTGTGGCTGCAGTGCAAACTTTGGCCCCAGGGGCAGCAGCAAACCTGCACAGCCAAAGGAGGTGGGGCTGACAAACATCTTCATCTTCATCAGGGCAAATAACCACACTGGCTGAAGGGAGCAGCCAAAATGGGGAATGAAGGGCAGGAATTGGGCATCGTGGCTCAGCACAAACACCTGGTTCCTTCCCCACTCTCCATCCTGATCCAGTAGATCACTAACACCCCAGTACATTCCCACCCCTGGCTCAGGATGTGGATGGATGCCCAGGGTGACCCACTCTCCTCATGTACCACATCATGTCCCCATTAGGTGACATTTGGAGCATACGTCGCTCTGTCTGCTCTCTGTTTGAACACATTGTGGGTAAGTATTAAATGTGATTTAGCACCATAGCTCCCATTAGCTTTAATGAGAGTCCCATGGATTCATCCTGTGTTTCTTGATGAATATTTACCTCGTTGTTCACTTCAGCGCTTGTTTTTATCTATTCCTACTGTGCCAACTCCTGCTTGAAGTTATAATGATATAATTTTTATTTTTAAGTGTGTGTGCACATGGTTATCAGTAATGCTCATGGAAGCTTGGGGTTGTCAGCATTCCTGAGTGAAAGAGAGAGTTTTCCCTTGAGTAAGGGGATGGCCAGTCCTTCCCTGTGATGTACACCCAGCCCTCCATCACTCCTGACAAACTGGGGATCCTTCCTCTAAAAGCACTCATAATCCCCCATGATCCTCCAACATGAGGTAATTTTAAAAGCAATTGGAATAACTACTATTCTTCTTTTCCTTGGAACAACCAGAAGAACACAGTTATGGACTAGCTCTGCAAGGGACTAGCCAGACTCCCATAACCAGTGTATCTGATACTGGGAATCAGTAATATTCACAGCCAGCCAGGGACATGAGAGCTATGGGAGAGTCTGACACAGAAATTTGGAAGAGGCCTTCAATCTTTTCCTGCAAAATGTGGAGGATCCTCTCACACTCCCTACTTACAAGTTGTTGTCAGGTGTAATAATGTTTGCAAAGCTACTGGAAGTCTGAGAAAGACAGGTCTGCTGCAGGCAGAGCTCATTTTGCTGATGCTGCAGCGAAGGAGGTTTGAATGCAGAAGTGAGAACCACCCCCACAGCCCAATCTCAGGGATCTGCCCTCTGCATGGGGTGTAAAAAACACCAGCTATAGAAACAGGACAGCAGGAAACAGGGAAACATGAAGGAGGGTAGATTTAGAGCAGGTATTGGGAAGAAATTCTTTACTGTGAGGGTGTGGCACAGGTTGCCCGGAGAAGCTGTGGCTGCCCCACCCCTGGAAGTGTCCAAGACCAGGCTGGACAGGGCTTGGAGCCACCTGGGATAGCGGAAGGTGTCCCTGCCCATGGCAGGAGGATTGGAATGGGATGAGCTTCCAGATGCCTTCCAACCCAACCCAGCGTGTGATTTGAGGCCAGGCCCTGAGGTACTCACTCAGCAGGATGATGATGCAGATCAGGATGGCAATGATGGCTCCTGTGCCCAGCCCTGCAGCAGCCACAGCCCCGATGGTGGTGCAGTCACCGTTCTCGTCGCATGGACACACCTTCACCTTGATGACAGAGGTGTTGTACAAGGGAGGGTTTCCTGAGTCCGTCACGATGATGGGCACGTCGTACACTCCTGCTTCCAGGTACATGATCCGCAGACTGAGCTGGGCATAATCCCCTGGAGACCAAGACAGACAGGCAGATGACAGATACTGACAGAGCCTTGCAGCCACACCTCCTCTGCTAGAGCCCTCTTCTGAGCCCTGCAGAAGAGATTAGCAACAGCACACCTGGGCAGGAGAGCCTCAGCCCTCTGCCCCAACAGTCTGGCCAACAACCAGCCTGTGCTTTGCCAAATACTCTGTGTTCTCACTGCTGCACCAGCCTACCTGGATGCCATTTGCAAGCCCAGCTGCATGTGCTCAAAATGGCATCAAATGCAAATAGTTACACATAGATAATGCTTACTGAGGCTGGGCTGCCCCTGTCCACTGCACAGGTTCTGTATTCATCCAGCTCCCACCTCAGGATTTTGGGAGCCCTCTGATGACAGGCAGAGCCAGGTAATCCCACTGTGATAGAGCCCTGAGCTGTGAGGGCAAGAGCTGCTGCCCCTGGTCTGGCACCCTCTGCCAGACCTCAGCTTTGAAGCCAAAACCAGCCCACAACTCCACGATATTTCCCATCCTCTGCTGAAACTACCAATAAGCAGAGCAATTATGGCCATTTGTGGTCGCACACAGCAATATAAAAATCCTTCACATGCTGGTAATCTTCACACTTACCTAGCCCTCCTGGTTCCATGGTAAATTAAAAGGCTGCCTTTATGCAATTATGGTCAGAGAAATGAACATTGATCCTGATTGTGGCTTATGACAATTACACTGGAGGAACATAAGGAAGACTGATAATAGCTTTTTTCCCCTTGGCCATTATGGATGATTTATACTCTGTTCACTACTGATAACTGTTCATAATTATGAACTGCATTAAAAAAAGCCAAGTGCCAAGTCTCTCCGAGTTATGCTGCAGGTCTGATACAAATCATTTCTGATTAACTATCTTGTCTATAATGTCAGCCGTAATGCGCTCTAAAAAAATAAAAATCAGATAAAAAAAAAAGTGGGAAAGTTTCGAAATTGGAAGCCGCACGTGGGCTCATTAGCGAGCCAGAGCCCAAATGTGCTCAGGATTGCCTGCCCCATTTACCATTGAGCCGTGAGATGGTCCAGTTCTTCCTCACCGCAGATGGCACACTTGGCAGCTCGAAGACGAAGGGCCCCACGTTTGGATCGATGTCAGCGTCCGCGGCTGTGATGTTGATGACATTGAGGTTTGGCTTCTCGCAGATCTGCGCCTCCTTTGGCAGCAGCTCCGGCGCGTTGTCGTTGATGTCGATCAGGTAGATCTGCAGCGTGCCGGTGCCGCTGGCAGGGGGAATTCCTGCGCGGGAGACACACACCTGTGACCCTGTGACCACCCCTCTCTGCCCTCCAGTTCCAATAAAACAGGGTTTTCAGCTTCCCTCCCTGGACCTCATTAGGGACATACTGCACTTTCATGGTCCCTTGCTTTACGAGGTGTTATTAAAACTTCCCCGAGCCTCCTAATGTTGCTGTTTTTCGCTCCTGCAGAGTGGGGAGGTTGGGTTCTGCAGATCTGTAGCCTGCAGCAATGCCCCCAGTCAAACTCAAACTACAAGCAGGTGATGCCAAGCCGCTCCTGCAAATCTTGGTAATGGCTGTTTTGAAGGAGAAAAAACTACATAGGATGACCCATTGGTCAGCATTCACTGCAGCACTTGCTGGCCAGTTTTCAGCTTTGCAGACCATTGCTCTGCCTCAATGAAAGCCCAACTCTCCTGCATGTCCCACATCCAGCCCCAGCTTCAGTGGTGAGAGGTTCTGCAGTGTAAGCCATCACCAGACGTGCTGGGTGATGCCACTAACCCTCAGCAGCAGGGTTTTGTCCCAATACACAGCTCCCCATCCTCTCCACATCTGTCCCAACCAGCAGGGATGCCACAGCACAGCAGTCCTGGTCCTCCAGCCCCTTCTTGATGATTTGTCTGACTATAATGGCCCCTTACACAGTGTAGGATTTGCTCTGGCAGGAGAGAACAGCCTTCCCAGAAATGGCGCAGTATTTTTCATTTCTCTCCCCACACATTTATCTGGCAGCTTCGTGTCGGCCTGCCCTCTGCCTGCCTCCCTCCTCAGACAGCATGAATTCAGCAATTCTTTTTAAAGTTTGTCTTTTCAGCCCTGGCCCTCTCTCCCAGTGCTAGATACAAAGCTACACAAACCATTTCCCCACCAGGCTTCTGCTTCCTCAGACTCTCCTTCCTACATTTCTTTCTCCATTTCTCAAGGGAGCCTTGAAAATTCTGAAGGAGCCCTGGAAATCCTTTTTGCATGGTTCCCACATAAGCTCTTCAATCACGGAATCTCATCCTTTCATCTTGTAAGCACAGGGTAGGTCTCCCTCTAAAACAATGTCTTTTGATCAGCCTTGAAAGCTTCTGGAGAGGCAGACAGCCCACCAGGATACTGGGGCTGAACATGAAAACTGACTTTTGGGACCAAGAAAAGTGATGTTACTGCTTTCACATTACCCAGAATATCTTCTGGGATAAAAGCAAGGCCCCCTCTGTAACCCCTGAGACAGACTGAACACAAACCCTCAGTCCTGAGAGGCACTAACTGGCACGTGGCTGAAATAACCTGCAATTGCTGCACATACAAATGCACTTTTGTTGGACCATTGAGTGTTGTTGGGCTCTGAGTCCTGGTATTTTTGGTTTTTTGTGCTCCTGAGTGCAGTTCTGGGGCAGTTTAAAGAGAAATGAAAAGTAAACAATTCTTTAAATGGCCAAGTACTACAAACTGTGGGACATTTAACGTAATTTCAGCTGTCGTATCTGGAGAGAGCAAGGACATAGACAGAGCAGGTACTGATGTAAAATGAAGGATCCTTGGACTTTATCCTCAGGAGATGAGGATATAGCACCACTGACTCCAGTGGAGAATCTGGTCTGATCCTGGAAATTAAGACTGAAATACTAATGACAAAAGGAAGAGGACTATACAACTTCTGCATCGACATTTAACTCCTGCATTCTCTATCACTGCCTTTTTCACAGGGTCAGTGTCTGCATTCCCACAGCAAGGTATAAGTCAAGGTTTTCTTGCTCAGCTCTCTGTTTAATGAAACCTGTTGGAATTTGATATATTGAAGTTCTCAGCTTCCCTGGGCTGGAATTGGCTGAGGGCTTCAAACACTGCCAGGCTCCACACTTGTGTAGACACTGTGTGACCCAAGGGACTCTCTCCTCAGAAATCAGGTTAAAACTGTGCTGTTGATTAGGATTCCCCTTTTACCCTCCTTACACTGCAGCCAAGACTCTTCTTAAAGACAGTATCTCTGCACTGTAGCCCAGGGAGAGAAAGAGAGCATGTCCAAGGAGTATTTGGCTAAACTTCTGCTTTATCATGTACTGAGAACAGCAAAAATAACTTCAAGGGAAGAAGATGCTGCTGCTTCTTCAAGAAAGAGAGAAAAATCCCCACCAAAACCCTTGACCCAAAGCTTTTCTTTGATGAGTACGTGATGCCGAAGAACCTGGAACTTGGGAGAAATGTGGTAAGAGTCTATTAGCCTAGATGAAACTTTAGCTGTTATCCTAAGCACTCTAGACAGAATTTTAAATAAGGTGTTGCTTTATGTGCATTTTAATGGCTGCAATATACCAGTGATGGATTAATTTTTCAGAATAGCTTTATCTAGGTCCTCACTTTCTGAGCTGCTGAATGATGGATGTGGAGGTGCTGATGCTGCAGTGCATCAGCACCAAAGCCCAGAAAGGGGTTAACTCACCACGTTGTACAAGTGCCTGGGATTTGCAAGGTCAGATGGTGAGGATTAGGTTGATGGGTTCAAGCTCTACCACTGCTTTGGCTAACTCATCTGACCTGTTTTGCCCTGTGGCTTTTGCAGATGAACACCACTAGACCTTCTTGGGAATGTTTTGAATTTCCCTGTCCTGGCTGCCTTCATGGAGGGGAAGCTTAGGATGGGGCTGTGGGGTGAGTCCTTCCATTCATGGCACAAAGAAGGGGCAAAATTCCCTTCCTGGTACAGCTGCTCAGCACTGAAACTCTTCCATGAGTTTCCCTCACTGCTGTGACCCAGGATGTAATTCTGGCCAGTGCAGAGGCTCTCAGTGCTGACTGCACCAAAAGCACTGAGCGATCCTTAATGAAGAGAGAAGAGCAAACAGAATTTCTCCAAGAGACCTGAGTGGCTTTGGTAAGAAGCACAGCAGCACCCAGATGCTGGCTGCACATTTCAGGAATGGCAGGGGACAGAAAGCACCCAGCTGCAAAAACAGACACACCTTTTATGAAAGCCACCGCGTTCAGTCCAACAGATGGGCTTATTTTTAATACCCTCCTGCCATCCCATAAAATTATTTCTGGTTTCCTGATGGAAGGCTTCCTGCATGCTCTGATCAGTGCCTTTGGGGGTATTACCAGGACCGGTGTGCTCGGCAGCCCTTGGAGAACACATCCCTTTGACACTTTTTTAAGTTCGGGCTACACCGCTACACTGAACTCCCCAAATCAATTTTCCATTTGTCCTCCCTTTCCCTTAATAACACTCTCCGTATACTGTGCACATTTAATTTACTCCAGCAATTTCCCGTCCCACTTTCACATTTTTGACCATAAAAACCTGGGAAAAAGATAACTTATACTGACAACTCTGTCAGGGCATCATTTCTCTTAATGCATCACATTAGAGTCTTATTGAAGCATGAACAATGTGAAGCCTGGGCTCACCGTTGTCAGCCGCCAAGAATGTGGCCTCGTAGACATTATTCTTAATGTAGTCTGACTCCCGATCAAGGACAGCAGCAGTAGTGATCTGACCATTTGTGGCATTAATGTTCAGCCAGTTTGCAGGATCTGACAGCTTAGAGTATCTACAGAGAAAGGAAATAAATACATGGCAGTCTTTTCACTGACATATCCTTAATATTGCTTGAAATACGTTTTTTTTTGGACTCCTGACCCGTGATTCAAAGGACCTTTGGATAACTGGTTTTGTTGACAAACACAATGCTAATTGAGTATCCGGTTTTTGACCTTTACAATTATTCAATTTTTCAATTTCCTTAGTTTTAAAGGTCTTTTTTTCCACTAAGTGCCACTTAACATGCCAGTTTCCTGCTGCTAGGAGAGGACATATCCTGAGGTCTCTGCAGCCGAGAAGAAATGGGGTCTGCAATGACCACTTCATTTTTATGCCTGAATTAGGGGATGGATTCCTGCTCTCTCCTGCTCCTGACCTTGCCCTTCTGAAAACAGGTTTCTAAAGTAAAGGATATTCCTGTTTTCTGCCCACCACTAATAAACAAGAGTTTGGGAATACCCCACTGTCAGAGTGGCTTCCCAGCTACTCAGTCAACTCACGGTTATTGTCTCTTCATGTCCCATGCAACCAGCTGAGAACAGTTTGTTTTGGAAAAACTTTTCCTGTGCTCTCCAGATCAGTGTGTTCTGCTCATCTTTCTCACTTGCTTGTTTCCTGGCTTTTATTTAATTCATTGCTTTTGATTTCTGCTTCTCAGTTTTGTGCCGTTTGAACTGAGATGGAGCATAACTATCCAACCGGAAGCTAATAAATGGCCAGACTATAAATTACTGAAATAAGCAAACAGAAGCTGAGCTTATTTCATGGGTAACTCAGACCTGCTGATAGTTTTATATAATTTGTCATTGGATACGCAGGTGAGAGTGCTACTGGCTTCTGGTGAATATCCCTTTCCAGAATTGGGCTGTTTGAAGCAGAAACTCAAAGGGAAACTTGAGCTGCATCAATCCATGTGAAGAGGAGAGCAACAGACAGCTGCATGAACCCCTGCCAAAGGAAAGAATTACATTTCATGGAGCTAGACTCTTTGGGATGTTCTCATTTCAATATCACTGCTGTGAGGCTCCTGCCCTTTCTCTGTTAAATGACCAGGGATCCAGTTTCAAAGCTGGCTTTGTGAATGTGTCTGTGGCTAATGAGGATAACTTGAGGTGTGACACTGGCCATGCCAAGCTGTGCATTACTGGAGATGCTCCTGCTTCCTCATCTATTTGTTAAAACTCTGTTTCATCAAAGACTATTTAGAGACTGAAAATTGTATGCAAGGCTCTAGCAGCTGGATCAGCTCTACAAAGTGCTTATCCTGGATCTGTAGACTTAGCCTTTTGGGTATCTTTTTTCCTAACTCACCAGTGCCAACTGTGAAGTAAAAAACAAAATATCTTTTTTACATCTCACAAAGACAGGACCCCAAAAAATCCCCACTGCTTCTTGAAAAGCCTGAGCATTGGCTGTCCTGATGCAAAGGGAGAGAGATTGCACTGGGGTTTGGAAATGAGTGCTGGTGGATGCACAAAATGTGTGTCCTGGAAGCCCTGGAAGAAAGAAACAATTCAAGTAATTGGCTGTTCATACTCTCAGGAAGCCTTACAAGACCCTACACATGCCCTGTGCAGTGACAGGAACAGCAGGCACTCGTTTGGATTACAGATCACCCCCCTCCAGCTTAGAGGGGGTACTCAATCAGAAATGAGTTGTTCTCTCCTCTGAAAACCAGCCTTGGTACAGACATCAGGGAAATAAAGACCCTTCAAAGGCCAATATTTCAAAAAGAACATAAGAAAAATAGGCTTGTTAGTTAGGATGGTCTCTTTCCTCCAAAGTCACAATACCTGTCTAAAGAAAACAAGATGAGGCAGTGAATAAACTATCATTTTCTAGACCAGACAGCTCTGTGCCAGGTGAAATATTTCAAATTCTTCCTGACAGGAAATGTCACAACTGATGTAAGTTTAAGTGGCCTCGGCTGTGGTCACATTGTATACTTAGGTTTTGCCAAAAATACTGCAGCCCTTACAGACTGGGAGTAAAAA
Source organism: Lichenostomus cassidix (assembly GCF_008360975.1). Lineage (NCBI taxonomy): Eukaryota > Metazoa > Chordata > Aves > Passeriformes > Meliphagidae > Lichenostomus > Lichenostomus cassidix. The sequence continues at coordinate 4,512,387 of NC_139500.1, read as the reverse complement.
GGAAACCAATTTCTGTGGATGCAGAGGCATCCAAGGCAGGAAATGCATTTCCTGTCTGCACAGATGGAGCTGAAATAGTTGTGAAAGTGTCACAAGGACTCTCATTTTCACCTACACTTTTCTGCCAATTATTTCCTGGTGGGAAGGTGTGTGAACTGGAGTCCTGGAGCATGGATTCAGTCCCCAGTCTGCCCAGGTGGGACAAAACAGAGTGAGTGACACCCTCCTGGTCACAGCATGAACTAAAAGTGATCTTAAGCTGCTTGGATCAAACATCTGACTTTTACAAGGTTAAAATTTTGCCAGTTGAATCCCATTCGCGGGGAAAGCAGCTAAGGAGGAGGTTATGTTTGGCAGCTGCTCTGAAGAGAAAGGGAAGGTTGGAACAAATTGCATCTACTGGGAGCAGGCAAGGGGAGCATCAGTGAGATACAGACCAAGTGCCAATGGCCTGTGAAGGGGTGTTTGACTGCTCAGGCAATACTGAATTATATGACACCTTAAAACCTGCCCAGCAGCTTTCTGTAACCACACCAGCCTTGCTCTGAACTGTCCCACAGCTCCTCTTGCACTGTGCTTTTAAGCCACCTTGAACCTAAATCCTCTGGAAGCAACACAAGGCATGATTAAAAATCCCAGCCATTCCCTTTGAAAATCCAGGCCTAGCCTTTTCTGTGCCTCAGGCTCCCCCCATAAAACAGAAATAACATAATAAATAATGTCTTTTTCCAGACCTCTGTGTTTATGAAGTGCATGACCCACAGAGCCCAAAGCACCCTAGATGAGACAGCTCTGATCTCAGTAAAAACACAGAAACCTGTGAGTTTACAGGCTTGTGGGACACTGTGCAAGCACTCAACTGCAGGTGCCACTCCCTGCTAAGCGTTTCTTTCATATCCCACCAGTCAGTTTGGAAATCAGCTTTCAGCTGCTTGGCTCCCCAGATCCTTGCAGCTGAGCCCCCAGGCTGTAGGGGAGCCCCTTGGCTGCCTGCTGTCCCACCTTACTGCCTGCTGCATGAAGCGATCGGGATCCACCGCCGAGAACGTCGTCAGCACCGTCCCCGTGGGCACCCCTTCCTCCAGCCTGATTAACTTGTGGTTCGTTGGGAAATACGGCGCCTCGTTGACATCTGTGACCGAGATGGTGACTCCTGCTGTCGACTGGAAGGACATCTGGATGCCACTGGCCAAGGGAGCTTGGTTTGATACCATCACTGTCAGCATGAAGGCTCTGTTCATCTCGTAATCAACTGCCTAAAACAAACAAACAAGCAAGGGTAGAGCCAAGCAGAGAATAAATTCTACCTTCTGGCTGGAAGCTGCAAGATTAGAAGGCAGATGATATCAAAGTCACTGCCTCATCTCGTTTCCTCCTGAGCTTTTGAAAGTGTAAATCCAGAGCAGCTTCAAGCCAGTGGAGGATTTGGCCTTCCAGTGTTTGGAGGGTCAAACAGGTAAAAAAATTCCACAAAGGAAAAATTGCAAACAGCAGGGAGCTGTGCTTCGTTCTGTGCTTCGTTCCAATGCTAAGTGGTTTCCAAAAGACAACCCGCCTGTGAGAGCTCAGCATCAAATGAACAAACCCACCCAGGGCTGCTCTAATGCAACAGGTGGAGTCTGTTCAGAGGGATGGGACGGGAGCTTAGCAGTGCTATTAGCACTGAAAAATGCTGACTGCGTAACTAGGACGGTCTCTGCGGACCCATGAGCCTGAAGGGCTCTTTATTTTCCCTCTTAAATGAGTTTATAAGCAAAGGTGCTTATAAACTTCCTTTATAAAGGAACAATCCCTGGTCAGCTTAAGCGGGTGGTCCTTCCAGTGGGACATCTCATCCTCCTGCAAGGCACCTTGTGATCTCTGGAGGTTGCCTACAGCTCTTACAGCTGGGTTTTGCTGCAGGGAGGCCACAGATCTCTTCTCAACACACACATGAAGACAATGTGTCTCAGGAGCCAGACGGAGTGAAAAGCCTTTGCTGGCACGAGTGACTGAGCCCAGTATAATAATAATTTCCAAACCATCCCACTAATTATTATGAGGGAAGTCGCTAATCATCTGCCAGGGAGGCTTGAGTTATGCAGGATCACACCTCTGCTTGTTAAAAACTGCTTTGCAGTGATTTATAAATTTAGAAGCGTATCCATCCTCCCTAATACCTTCTCCAGCGCTGGGTCTGCAAAGCGCTCACTCAGGGTGTAAAATGCCACAGTTACACTGACTTGGGCAGGGATTTACAGCAGCCAGAGCTGGCTGCCACGTCCTGTTTAAAACCCAGAATTGTCAGGAGGGAAATCAAATCATAGGAGGCTATGCGAGAGAAACAAATTTCAGGGGCAAAAGGTAAAACAGCGAAATCTCTACTCAATTGAAGTGCAAATGTTCCCGTTGCTAAATGGCTTCCTGACAGGCAGGGCCAACATTTAATAAATAAAAGGAAGCATAAAGATTCCCAGTACACCCACCCGTGCTGACTCACAGACTTGTGCTGCATTCAAAACATGGGAGAAGTTCCCATTTAAAGACTATTCAAGGCCTGAAACAATTTGACTAATGCATTTCTTCAATTTTTTTTTCACACTCCTTTAATTTACATTCCCTCAATTTTCATTCTTTTTCTTTTTTTCTATGCTGGTCTGTTTGCTAACCTCCCCACAGCCACATTCCATGGGGAATGAAGACAGAAAATCCCTGCTGCTGATGCTCAGGACACACTGACCACACACAACTTTGCCAGCATGCAGCCTGATGCAAAGTAGATTTTTTCCTCCCCCCAAAATGTAGGGCTGTTCTCTCAGCTTCTTTCTCTTTCTTCTGGGAGCAACAAACCCAGGGCTGCAGAAAAACTGTGCAAGGAGCTGGGCTGAACCTGGATCAGCCACCCCAAAGGCTGTCCAGGAGGCATCACTGTCACCATACAGTGTCCACCACACTTCAGTCTGCAGGACAGAGCTGATCTGCCTCCATCTCTCCTTTGTCCACTGAGTTCTGTTTCACACAGTTTTGTTGGAGGGAAAAAATAAAAAAAAGAAGTTAAAATCAATAGCCTGTGCTGTCTCAGCTACTGAACCCCGTGGGACAGCAGCTCCTTGCAGCCACACTGTCCAGCCCTAAGGCAGAACTTCTTTCACACCTTAATAAGCAATTTCTACCAGAATAGTTCATACCTCTGCTCCCTAAAACTGCCTCCCTCTGAGGATAATGGTGCACAGAGCACTTTGTGCTCTGTACACCACACTCACCCCTTCCACCTCCCTGTATCTCACTGAAAATGCTGCATATTATTTTTTGCAGGGACATGGTGGACTTGGCATTGCTAGGTTAACAGTCAGCCTTGATGATCCTAGAAGTATTTTCCAACCAAAATGATTGTTTGATTCTACGGCAGCAGGATCCTGAAAAAGTCCACAGAGCTGTGACATTTGGGACAAAGACATGTAGGACTGTTGCTTACTTTTCACTTTTATGTCCAAGCAGCACTTGACATGAAATCAAAAAGCAGCACTTTTGCAGCTACTCCTTGCTGGATATTTGGTGTCTGATCTGGCTGTGAAATATCCCCCTGGAGATGCTGCACATCCTCCTCCTCCACCAGCACCTCCAACCTGGGTGCAGCAGAGCCATGCCCAGGGCTTGCCACGTGTCCTCCTTTTCTCAGGGTACTTTTAACTGAAGTGAACAAATTTGCCTGGTGTTATAGTTGAGGCAAATAATAACTGAAGCTTCAGCAGCATCTCCATTATAAATTCACAGCTCTGATCCATGCAGAGTTTATAATAACATTTTACTTAGCTGGCTGCCACAGGGCAGCCACTGCTGCTCTGGGAGATTGTCTTCAGACTCTGCGGTGTCTCTTCTGAGTGGGAAGTTTCTCTCTCCCCTTGATCAAGGCTTTCTTTGAAGATTAGGGTCTTGCACAGTTATGGAAATGGTTTGGAAAGGCAAGAACAGAAAAGGGAAATGTTGCACTTCTGGTGATCAGACTGGAGTTACAGACGGGGTTTCGCTGAGGGCAGCTGCAAAATGGCCCCTATGAGCATAATCTGAACTCCAAAGGGAAATTTGGCTTGGACGGATTTCTGGCTCTCCATTTCAGGCCCCTAAAATGCTGGTGAAGTGGTGGGATTGCTTCACAGAACCCCCCTCCCTGTGCTGTTGCTGTGACTGCTTGCAGCAGGAGTTATGTATAAGTGGCTTTGAAGAGTGAAAATCCAGCCATGCAGGGTCTGTAAATAAATGGTTCATTACTTGACTTAATTTTTTACCTGTGTTTTCAGCCTACATCAGTGATCAAACCAGCCAGAGACTGCTCCCACAGCACAAAGAACAAGCTCTGACTGGCCACCCAGTCTGATGAGAGTACATCCCCCAAATCTTTAACCATATTCACTTATTAACGGAGAACAAAATATTTCAAAGAAGAAGGTGGAATCCTAAGAGTCTTCCCTTCTTCACCATGAAAATTTAATCACAAGCAATTTCACTCATTCTCCTTGCTGAAAATGCACCAAAAAGCCTCCTGGCCTGATAGGGTAGGGAACCCTGGCACCCAGGAGGATCAGGTGAGGTGATGATGTGAAGACATCCAATGCGATTTCAAGCTCTGAGCTCAGCTTGACAAGATTGGATTTCCATGTGGTTCTCTGCTTTGTGATCACTGTGGGTTACACAGCAGTGGAAAGTCAACACCAGCATCAGTGGTGCCTTGACGAATCTGCCCTGCTTTTTGCCTGCAAGTTGTGAATAAGGGATGGTTCATTAGGCACAAGTCCTTGTGCAGCAGTGTTGATCATGCAAATCCCCTGTTGTTCACTTTGATGTGCCTTTAAACTACAGTCCTGACACTTTGCCAGATTAAGAATAAGGGGTCGTCTCCTGCTTGCAGTGAGAGTGTTGGCATTTTGATTTCAGACTGGCTGCTGATGTCAGTGGAAGTTAAATTTTTGCATTTTACTTTGTTGAATAAACATTCATTTATTTAAGCAGAAAACACACAGATATGGGTATGTGTATATTTACACACATACATGGAACCATATACACGTGTTAAAGCTTGAAGAGGTTTCATAATGTTGCACCAGGTAAGGCTGTCAACCATCATCACAGAGCAATAAAAAGTGATAAATAAAAGGACCCTGCTGAAATACCATCTGGCAGGTAGGATGATGTCTCCCTCGAAGTTTCAGCATCTGCAGACTCACACACATAGCCCAAGGGTCAGGGAACAGGACAGGCTCACACGTTCCTGCCAGCAGAACCTCACTGGCATTTCACTGATGTCATTTTTCCTAACAGCCAAACTGTGCACATTGAGAATGACTGCAACTTGTTTAGCTAACAACAAGGAAAGAAGGCTCAGCACAGAGCCCTTGAATTTAAACATTACTGTTTCCACCTAAGTTGTTGATTAAAACTTTTTGTCAGAAAAGGCCAGACTCTTCAGGAGGTGCTGGCTTTATCCACCCCAGCAGGCATTAATCCTTCCCACGTGCAGTGCATGGTGTGTGTTGTGCAGCTCCTACACATCTCAACAGCCCATGTGTGTGATGTCTTTGCTGTTTTTTGTAGTCAGAGGGAGAATCCACAGGCATCTTATCTGGGAAGAGCTTCAGTGCAAGATGGAGGGATCCAGTGATGCTCTGGCTGTTTGTAATGACTGCAGAAACACTCACTGGCCTCAGAACTGAAAGAAAAGTGAATACTTCAATGAAGATAAAGTCCTGCTCTTTGGAGGCAAGGAAGGAAACACAACTGATACCTGCTACAGATATCTTGAGGCTTCCAGCTCTCCCAGCACACTGAGGGAAGAAGGGATGGTCGATATTTATGGTCTTATTTCTTGGAGTCTTTAGACAAGATCCTCTGCTGATCCACTTGAGTGGAGCTGTCCTGAATTGAAGATCTGTCCCACACTGTGTGTTTATTGCTTAGTACCAGGAAAAGGAAACTGTTACTCCAACAGTTTTCCCGCCAAACAACTCAGTCAAAGGGAAAATCCCCTTCCCTTCTGTTACCAGAAAATTCCCTCCTCCTGAGATCTTTCCTGCACTCCCTGATTTATGGAGTGGAACACTCCCCTTGATTCACAGCAATCAAGGGCTTTTCTGGCTCGAGAAGGGCAGGACTGCCCAGCCCAGGGCTGTTCCCTCTTACAGAGCTCTAACAGCCAAGGAGAAGCAGGAGATGGAAGGAAGACCCTTCAGTATGGGAGGCTTTTTGAAAGCTCCTGGTGGGCTGGGCTGGGCTGAGCTGGGAAACCCAGAACCAGTGCCATAACCTTTAGGTGAGAGTATTCAGGACTCCTGCATGGAGAGAGATGGCAAACAACAGATCCCAGCACCCGCATTTCCAAGCAGAGAAGGCATGAAAAACTGCAGACTCCTGGCAATCCTTGGGTGGCTGTAGGGGTGACAAACACGGGTGTGCTTCAGCCTCCCCTTACCTTCACCACGGTGACCATGCCCTCGTTGGTGACGGGGTCTGTCCGGATGGTGAAGTGGCCCGAGGGGTCGCCGCTGATGATGCGGTAGATGGCATTCCAGTTGGGAGAGTGGGGCTGGTCCCTGTCCATCACCGTCAGGTTGGCCACCACAACCTCCACTCTGTTCTCAGGCACTTCTCCTGAATACTGCAAGTGAAGACAACAGTGGTCAGGGTGGGAGCTTTCTGCTGCCCTCAGGGCCACCTCCCCTCTCCTCTCCATCCCCAGTGGAGAAACCAGACCCATGAAGAGGACCATGGGGTCATTTGTAGTGAGCAAAGCATCTCTTTCTCAATTCTAGTTTTTCTATTTTTCTCCTTTGAGTATTTTCCCAAACCTTTCAAAGCCTAGTTTCACCTCTCAGCCCAAAGGAGAACAAACCTGCTCTCACACAGCCACTGCACAAGGTTCAGCAAAATGCTCCAAGGAAACCAACAAAAAACATTCCTGATATTCTTGTTCAGTTACAGCAACCAGAGAGTTAATTGTCAACAGCAGGGGAAAATGGCAGACTAAAATGTCCAAATTTTTTAGGATGACTGTCTCCATTTATTCCAAGGTATTTTGCCTCACTCAGATTTCAGTGATGACATTTTATTGCTTCTTCAGTGATTTTACTTCATTTTATTTCTTTCTTGCCCTTGATTTGATTTTGTCTCATTGTTTGAAGTGTTTCTTGTGATTTTGCCACAGCCTTTCCTGGTGCTTAATTCTCTCATTTAGCACTGATTTCCATGGAGCATGTCCCATTCAGGCACATCCTGACACATTAACTGCATTCTTTGCTGTTTTCCAGTCCCTGATTTATCACATGGCTGATCAGGGATCCTGGCCTGTGAATACTTCCAGTGTTTGGGGCTCAAAACCTGCCAGTAAGAAACATTCCCAAATTTTCAACTGTCCTCATCTCTCAGCACTGCCTATTAGCAGCACTTGCAAATCAACACTCTGATTGACATATGGCAAATTAAACACTGGGGAAACGCCGGGAGCGGCTGGCTCGGAGTCTGCAACTGAAATCCTGGCCCCAAACTGCAGGAGCAGAGCACTTCTAAAATCTGGCCTTTGGTGTGCACAAATGCCAGGTTGTGTAAATGATAATAAATCATTCCTTTGTTAGCACAAGAGTCCTTTTCCCCTCCTAAGCTATCCCCATCCGTTGGCATCTCTCCGTTACGGATGCTTATATTTGGTATATATTATTTCACCGCTGACAGCAAAAATATTCAATCTGCCTTATGCTAATGTAAATTTAAATTTGCCCTTTAGTGGTATCCTGAATGGCATCTTGCCCTCTTTTCTGCTGTGCACCTGTCCTAAACAAGTTTTCATTAGTGAATGCAGATGGCGTCTCTTTCCAGCCATGCTGAGTGGTGGGGAAGAACAGTGGGAAGCTGCAGGACAATTCTTATTCCCCTACATGCTACAGCTCTTCTTTGCTCTTTATTTCCCCTGATTTCACTTATTCTTTACCCATTCTCTTGCCCAATTTGGAGTCTCTGTGGTGTGCAGTTTAAGCAAGGGAAATATATGGAAATTTATCAAAAGCCTCTTGAAAAATCCATTAGATTATGTCATATGTACACTCTACTATCAACCTTGTCTGAACTGAAGGAGATTAGTTAAACAGGATCATCTCTTCCTAAATCCACACTAGTTATTGCCCATTACATTAAATTAATGTTGTATGGCATGGCAGCAGTGACAAGCTGAGGAGCCCCCAGTTTCCTTTAGGCTGCACTGCTGACAACAAGGTATCATATTGTGATTCCAAAGGAGTTAAACGCTCTGTGAAACCACCTCACATCTTCAGCCCAGGACCACAGATTTTGTCTGTCACTCCTAGGCTTATGCCCTGCAGAGCCAAACAGAATGAAGTCGTCAAGAACAAACCATCAGCTGTATTTGGCACTTTTAAGGGGGTCAGTCCTATATGGCCCTGAACACCTTCAATGGCTCATAACCCAGGTGCTGCCAGTGAGTTACATGGAAAAGTCCCACACAATAGATTTTACAGCAGCTCCTCTAACAGCCATCACATCTGTTTTCACCCACAGTGATAGAGCTTACATGTTTTAAAATATTAAAAATTATAAATACACAAGCATATGCCAATATAAAGCCTGGCAGAAGATCAAAGCAGCCTATAAAGCTTCTCTATTGGGGTAAATACCACAATGCTCAGCACATCCTGGGCAACCCAGGAGTTCATCCACTTGTTGACCTCTGTTAGGTACAGTCAGGAAATTATCAGTCCTAAGCAGCACTGAGAGTGGATATTGCTCATTGTGCTTACAAAGCAAAGTATTTTTCAGATGAGAGCAGTGGAATCAAAGGAGCCATCCAAAGCTACTCAGGGTAAGAAGCAAATCTGGGAGAGACGTGCCACGAAGAAAAGAATAATTTTCATCAGCTACAGATCAGCAGCTACTGGGAATTCAAACCAGAGCCTGCCTCTCCTCCCTCTCACACTCCCCCACTATCATTATTATAGGTAAATGCTGTAATGTGTATTGTCCACAATTGTCTTTACCTTTAATAAAATTAAGTAATGACATTAAATTACACCTGCTAAAGGAAGGATGGCAGCTCAAAGCTACCCACACTTCTTTAATGTCATTCCCTCCCTACCCTGGAGTAATTCAGGATAATGAACATCTTTCACTATACTGCTTTCCACCATTCCCTCTGCTGTAAGTTCTCTTTCATAAGATTACAATTGATTTTCAAATAAAGAGAAGCATATCTATTCAAACAAGGTAAAACAATGGGCAACAGAGGAGCTGCTGGAGTAAACACAAGATTGATAAAGCAGTGCTTGACCTATAGCTGTAGCATTTACTCATATTCCCCTGTATTTCATTTAGCTTCGTTTTCAATTGTTGCATTTGAAGTCATTAATTTCCAGAGTGCTTTTTTAAAGACTATTCACAAGGATTTCTATGGCTGATTCTTACACACTTTGCTCCCTCTTTCAGATAAGGATTAGTTCTGAAACTGGTATGTTCTTAAATCCCCAAATTCTGTAGGGTCTTTTTTTCTTCCCCTCCCATAAAGACCTGTGCAGGCAAACTATTTCTCCCACTCCTCTGGAGCTGCCCTCTCTGAAGTCTTGCCTTGCTGAAAAGGAAATAATTCATTCTGATTTTTGGGCTGGTACTAAAATTGGTTAATCCCAGAATTTGTCTTTCATCTCATTTGGACCTGACAGCACATAAACACACAGACAAATATTCTGGAGGAGAAAGGGATTGATGTGGGGGACAAATTATGAATTTACACCATGACTTGACTTTGTGTAATAAATCTGGAGTCTGGGCACTGATGCCATGCACAGCTGAGTAAAACCAATTAGCTACTGCAGCCACTCCTAGGGAGGTGTGGGATTGAGACAGATGAATGCAAAGATAATTATTCAGGCTTCCTTCTAAAGGGAATTCCTTTTTTCCAATGTTCTTACATTTTTCCCTAGCTGGTTTTGCTAAAAAGCTATGAAGGCAAAGACTTGTTCACATGAATGTCTGCAGGAAAAATCTTTCTGTTGTCTCCAAGATTCGCTAATGATGACACACCATTTGTTCCAGGCAGCAGTGGTTTATGAAGGCTGAACTGCCTGGAGAAATGGTGTTTCATGACCTATAGCTATGGATTAACACAGAAAAATAAGGGCATCTCAGTCCTCTTATTAGACTCTGAGCCCTTCCCCTGACAGCAATGACTGCTGCAAAGTGCTGAATCTTCCCTCTAGGTCCCTTAGGCTGGGAGAAACTGAAATGAGAGTTCATGTGGTGGTGGGGAGCCCTATCCCTCCCCAAATTCTGCTGCCAGCCTGCCCCATTAGGCTCTGCAGACGAGGGGATGTTCAGCCAGGGATCTGAGCACTCAGGGGGCTGTGCTGGTCCATGCAAACTGTGGGATCAGGGACCCAGCCTGGACACAACCCACAGCTCCTCATGCTTCAGGGCCTCCTCCCAACCCCGTGCTGGTAAAAGGGTTTACCTTTTCTGCATGATATTTAACAGAGATGCTTGAAAAGCAGGCAAATTAATAAACAACTGCGGTGTGGTTGCAGCAATCTGTGTAAAATGGGGAAAAAAAAAAAAAGGACAAAAATCGCCTAATAAATCATTAATTGTGATGTGCCTGCCCAACTGCAGCATGGAAACAAGCAAATGCCATCCTAATTGATTGCTTCTTATTCCATCTTTATAGGCCTGCATTTTTTATTGTGGGGGTTGAATAAGCCCAGAGGTGTAAAAAACCTCTAGATTGTACTCTGCGTATTTGCCAACTTGATATTTAGATCAATAATGCTCCTTCCCCCCCTACCCCCCACTCCTACTACTGGTAATTTAGCTTTTCTTCCTAGCAGACTAATTGCTGTTTTCTTAAGCCTTACTATCAATTCTGTGACCTTTAATTTCCAATATGGTTTGCTGTAGGGATGGCTGTGCTGAGTTATCCCAGCCCCGCTGTGGCTCTCAGCTGCTGTGACAGCCACACAGGAACTGCCAGCATCTCCCTCCACTGCCTGCAAGACCACAAGCTTGCTCAAATCCCCACAAAACCCCTCTAAAGTCAGCCTTGTTTTGCAAGTCAGGCTTTGAGACGCTCATTTCTTGTTTTACTGAACAACATCACTCCTTGAGTGATGTCTTGAGTGATGAGCACCGATGTCCTCACTCCTTTTTGAGGCTGCTCTGCAGCACACCAGCCAGCAGCCCCTTCCAGAAAACTCTTGGCTGTTGTTTTTCCAGGCCCATGGCCACAACATCCCCTGCACTGCAGCATCGCTGCTTCAGCTTCACATCCACGTGGATCTGCTCCACATCCATCCATGGTGTTCTCACCCAGCTGCCATGGTGCTCACTCAGAAAGGAGCTGCCCAGACTGCAGGCAGGAGCCAGCCTTGCCCAACTGAATGAAGTGTATGACAATGAGCTCACCAGCTTTCTTTTTGGAAGTTCTGCCTTTGTCCCCAGCACTTTGTGCCACTCAAGCAGCTCACCTGCCTGCAGAGGAGCCCCCTGAGCTCTGGGCACGCTGTGGTGGCACCCACTTGCTCACAGGGAGTTTGTGCAGGAAGATTGAGTGATGCTCAGTGTGATCTCCACGCTTCTTTTTCTTTGGGTCAGTTTGAAAAACAGCAGCAAAGCCTTGAAGTTTGGCATTTCTGAAGCTGATCTCAGGCTGGAGCTCAGCCAGCCTCTGTCGTGTTCCTGCCACAGGTGACAGCCACTGGCTCTACACTTTGCTTTTACTGCTGTTATTTTTTCAAAATCTCAAGTAATGACTAATTCTGGATCAATATACAAGTTTTACTCTTTGAATACGAAGACAAAGCTGGAACAGAGGAGAAGAAAGCAATACCCTCTCTTTCAGGAGCAGCAAAAGAAAACTCTCACTTCAGACTCTGGTGTGACGAAGGAACGTGTAGGTTTCACCTTGGTTCAAAGACTCTTTGAATACTTTCCAGGAGTTCAGAGCACATAATAGTAAAAGGATATTAAAAAAAAAAAAAAGTAGTTTGCATGTCTAACAAAGAGCACTAATTTTTTTTTCATTATCAGATGTTACATTCTTTTGATAGCATGAAAAGATGCCACAGAAATGATGACACAAGACACCATTCTGCTCCAAGATAACCATTTCCAAATAAATATATCTTAAGAAATGAGGTTTGAAGTTTGCATAGAAATTTAGATATTTTATAAAAATGCATTACAACACAAAGGAGCTTTTTACAATGTTCATATGAAAGGTTTAAAAAGAGATTAAAATTATGTCCTTGGAAGGCATATAGCCTTGTCAAGAAAAAAAATTCCACATTAACCCCGTGTAGGAAAGTTGTACTTTATCTGTATTTCAAAGGCTATAAAGAACCACTTTAATCAACCTACTTGACTTTGGGGACTTGCACATCTCCCTGAAACTCATGAAATCTGGCATAGTGTGGTTTCCAGAACACAAAAGCCCTTAATCCGTAAACCGACACTCTTGTACATTCAAATCCTGATACTATCTCCTTGTTAGGAACTAAAATTGTGAATTTATCCAAAATGGGATCTCATCTCGTCTAAATGATGTAGCCTTTGCAACAGTGACCTTTAACAATGGTTATACCCAACAATGAAAGATTTTATGTCAGGAGCCAGTGGAAACAATATACATTAAAATTCTGATCTGATAGCACAGCCTTTTATTTTCCAGTTTTAGACAAGGATCCTTTGAACATTTCATTTGCTCTCTTGTCTAACATACCTTTGTTTCTTGCCTACGGAATGAACAGCAGGAAAAGGTGGCTGATACTTTTCTGCAGACTATTTGATTGTCAGGTGTAATTAGTAATGCTCTCTTTTAAATAGAGACATAGATTTTAAAACAGCTGGAACTGCCTACAAAGCCTCATTCTTAAAAAATACCCCTTCCATACATACATTTATATAACAGAACATTTTTGCACAGATACATCATGGCTTGACAGCCCTATGCTTCCCTTCAGCTGCACAACCAAAGGCTGAAGTGACTTGCCTGTCTCCTGAGGCAGCTGGGGAACGGGCTGGAGCTGTGCCCTGTGCTGGGGCAGGATCCTGAGACCATCATTAATTCATGTGCTACTTGATAAATCCATTAGGTCAGCCTGGATTAGCCTATTGATCTCCCCAGTGCATTGTCACAGAGCTCTGTGATCCTCGCTGAGCTGCTGGGATGGAAAAGCTCCTGGTGGGGAAGGCTGGCAGGGAACTGGGGTGAGCTGGATCCACTGGGGAGCCCAAACACCTCTGTAGGGCTGGGGAGAAACAGGCCAAAAGGACAAGCAGCTGAAAGCTCCATCACCTCAAAGGACACCATGGGTTTGACACAAATGGGTGTTTGTCTGGGACATCTGGCAGAAATGGCCATGGATCTGTCAGAGCTGGGTGGACATCCAGCCTAACCAGGATGTGCTGGGTGTCTGCATTCAGACAGCTGAACTGGGCTCTCCAAGGCCAGCTTTGGGGTCAGGAGGACAATTAGGATATTTAATATATGACCAAAAGCAGAAAGCAACACAAAATCTAGAAGACACCATTCAAAACCATGCCAAAGCAGTGCCTCTTGAATCTTCCACCATGGCACAGGGAGCTTTCCAGTGTACTTTTACTCTCTAAAATAACCCTAAAAAGAGGATGAAATTAATTCATTTGTTGGCACGTCAAGCCTCGCATTCCCTTCTCCTTCTGCAAACTGCAAAGCAGCAAATAACCACCCTGCTTTGAACAACACTTTGAAAACATGTTTTTCCTGATTTACATGTAAACCAGAGCGGCAAAAATTGTTTTAGAGCTCAGCTCCTAAGCGAGTAAAATGTAGTCCACAGGTCTGGCTCTGTATCTCTTGGTGAAATGTGTCTAGAAGAGGATGTTTCAATTTAGACACCTGTAATAAAGTTTCATCAAGAAGGGCCTTAAGCTGATAAATCTGGTCTAGGATTTTCTTATTAACTGCCCATTCCTCATAATGAGTTTTTAATTTCTTTTTTTTTTTCAGATTTTAAGGCATTTAAAAACTGATCATGTGCCTCTGGGATCTCAGGATGGATATTTGGGAAAGGAAGAATTTTGAGAGTACTGAAACTGATTTTTTACATATGCTATAATCCAGGCACAGAGATTTTTAACAAGTTTCTTGTGCAGCACAGCTCAGCCCATCTGCATACAGACTCCTGCTCAAACCTCCCCTGCACTGCAATTGAAATCTCTGTTATTTCCAGATTAGTCTCAGAATTAGCACATAGAGGTTTGCAGGGTTTTTTTAATGAGTAGATTGGAACTCCATCATCAGACCCTCTGGTCTGGCCATAAAAAGGGTTCCTGACAGGACAGAGCACTCTTGAAGGAGAAAGCCACTGAAGCAGTTATTTTATTCTAAAAGTGTGGTTTATTCTGTGGTTCAAGGACATGATCTGCACTGGTGCCACAATGGCTAATTTTTTATGTCCTCACTGATGCTTAAAATACAGTGGTAATATCTGCCAGTGGGGTGATAACTTTCACTCCCAGGAGATTTGTGCCAGGGAAAGGATGGAGTCCCTAAAATCTCAGAATCACAGAATGGTTCATGTTGGAAGGAACCTTTAAAGGTCACCCAGTCCAACTCCCTGCCACCTTCACCTAGGTGAGAATCTGGCATTCTACAGAAATGCCTGCCTGCTTACAGTAACTGAGAGCACAGAAAAGACTGAATTAAATTCTGTGTAATTAATCAGTCTTGCCATGAAAAAGAGGCTTCTCGCTGAAATTTTGTTTTCAACATTTCCTGTGGAATGGAGCAGAGAAATGCAGTGAGAAATGGGAGGATATTGGGTCAAAGAAAAGATGGAGTCACTCTATACTTGTAAATTCAGGAAAGAAAATAATATTATTTCTCCTTTTAGCAAATTTTGCTAAAATTATTGCATTATGCTGAGCAGTATGAAAAACTCTACCATGCTCAAGAAAACTTTGTGAAACCTTTCAACCATTCTCTGATTTTAACATTCTCTGTTGCGACCCTTTCTTCTGCAACTGGGAAGCTTTAAGACATCCTGGACAGTTAGAAAGATTTGATAAGAGAAAACTCACAGCACTCCCAAATCCTATGCTAAATCTCCTTTTTTTCCCTCCACATGTCACTAAAGATTTCATAAGTGAAATGTGCTTAATGAAATTCCAGATATATATCCTCTTAAAATGACAGCCTTCGGAAGCAACTGTTTTTAAGGCAACAGAATATTGCAGAATTAAAAACCTGCCGACCCAAGGAAGTTAGCCAGCCTCAGGAGGGGATTTATTTCAGTGCCTTGCAATAATGGAGCTGCAGAATGTATTTAAATTTCTCAGCCTCTCATCAGGGCCTGAGATGCTGTGGACTTTTAAGATAATGAAGTAATCCAGCACAAATGGGTGTTTGCCTGGGACATCTGGCAGACATGGATCTGTCAGAGCTGGGTGGACATCCAGCCTAACCAGGATGTGCTGGGTGTCTGCATTCAGACAACTGAACTGAGCTCTCCAAGGCCAGCTCTGGGGTCAGGAAGAGAATTAGGATATTTAATATACATCCAAAAGCAGAAAGAAACAAAACACAAGATCTGGAAGAAACCATTCAAATTTGAGAGAAATGCTAATGGTGGGGAGATGTCAGACAAGGAACGTGGTGTGGGTGGATATGTGATATAGGAGCATCAATGCCTGATTTCTCCTTGAAATTTTAGCCTGACTGACACACCAGAGATGATGGAACAGTGTCTGATCCACACACAGAGCTCTGGTGGTGGAGCCCACAGCGATTTCCATGGCAGCACAGCATGAGTAACAAGGGCATTTCCCTCTGATGTTGCCTTTGATTGCAGAGCTTCTGTCAGTGACACATGTCCCTGTCACCCTCGGTGCACACAGGTAGCTCCCACCTGCCTGGAGCCTCCTTCTCACCAGGTAATTCAACAGCACCCCAGAAAGCATGGGGTGGGATGTGGTTTGTGGCTTCTCCCTCTAGACCCTGCAGAGACTGAACAGTCTGAACAGGGGAGGAGAAAGAGGAGAGAAATCCCTGCTAAATGGGACATTGAACCAGGAGAGAGCTCTGCCAGATGTCACAGATGAGATGGCTAATGACAAATGGGGGATGGCCAGCGATGGCTCATGGGCACTGTTACAACGTGGGGGCTGTCTGTGCTTTGATAACATGATATGATATTGTAATATTAACTACAACTTCATAATTGTATTAATATTATAATTATGATAATAGAATATTAATTATAATATGAACCCAGCTGCACAAACAGCAGGTTGGAAAGCCAAATGTCAACTGGATTGACGTGTCACATACATGGATTGTTCTGCACCCCACGGTGCTGAGGGTGGCTGTGCCACTCACCCCAGAGTGACACTGCAGGGCCAGGAGGTGCTGTGTGCTCCAGGTGGGACACTGGCAGGACATGGAATTTGGAATCTGTGCTGCTCTGCCTCCTGGGTGCTGCTGCAGCTCCAACTGGCTGAGATTGCACTCTCCAGCACAGAGAGGAGGTTGTATTAGCCTTGATTTTACACCAAATAGTACATGTGTCCAATCTGAGAGAGACCAACAGAGTAATTTTTTTATATCCTCCCCACTTTTTTTATTTTGTGACAGAAAATTGAAATTTGTAATGAAACTATTGTTCTCTCTCTTTTTTTTTTTTTTTTTTTAATCACTGGTCTTTGGCAATTTTAAACTCTGAGGTCTGAAAAATTCATTACCACTAACTTCCATCAAGGGTGTTCCTGAAACCAAAATTATTTAATCAACTCAATTTAGCTTCTTGTGTAGACCTAATTCAGAAAAACTTTATCTTCTTGAATTGTTATTGCAATTAATTTCTCCCCCTTTTTTTTTTCTGCAGCAGACGACATTTCAGTAATTAGATATTCTATAAAAATGAGTTATTCATTCAGAATAGCTTCACTTTTATATTTGATTAATCATATTACCACTGAGGTCTGGGTTTTGTCTCCAAGGAAAGTTTAATGACCTCATTTTAATCCTTCTTTTAACCACCAGGCAGGTATCAATGAGAAGAAATAAAATTATCTTCTTTTTTCTTTTGCTCTGCTTTATTTCACAATCTCAAGATTACACTTGATGCTTTTTCTGTGTGACTGACCCATTTACAAGGAAGAATCTAGCTGATTCCAATTAGGTTCAGGACAGAATCAGGCTAAACAGAGCCTTGAACTGTGGCTTAATAACTAATGCTCAGTGTAATGGAGAGGAACCAGAACTGCTTCACCACGTGGCAGCTGGTTTGAAGCTCTGCACATGATTAATTTGGTGATAATTTGAAAATGAATGTACTGAAAGGAAATAAACAAAACAAAAGGCACTGTAAATTTAGGTTTTGATTAATGGGGTCTATTAGGAAGAGACTTCTATCACGGAGATGACATTTTTTTTTTTTAAATCAATGCATATATACCCACGCAATGTAATGGAATAATTCATATAAACCACAATTTATCTGGGAGTAGAGACTTGGATATGATTGATGACTGTTTGCCTTGCATCAGCATCTATCCATGCTTTGGATCCAGCTATATGCACATCTATATTTGATATTTCCACATATACATCTCTGTATCTCTATCTGTTTTTCAGACTACACTAAGCAGTCTCCAAGGTATTTTATCCTTCCTGTCATATGTTACACTGGTGTAAAGGCTTAACAGACATCACAGAAGAGCCTGATGCTTTTTTTCATTAAGACATGAAGAATTATTGTTTTCTCATAAAGTGAGAAACATCTTTCATTTTAGATGAAAGAGGTGATAAAATAAAGAACAAAAGTTGAGGATCCACCAGAGAGCAGGAAGCGTGTCCTGTGTTCCCTGGCACTGCACTGAAAGCCCTCCAGGCACTCAGAGATGCTCAGAGATGCTGGAAAAGCCACACTGCTCCCAGGGAATCTGCACTTAGAGCAGCAGATCACCCTCATTCTCTAACAGAATGAAACTGTGAGCATCACACTTCCTCAGCTCCCTTTTGCAGGAAAGGCTTTGCATTGAGGTTGGGATCCATCTCCAAAGGCAGATCAAGATGTAAATCCTAACCATGGTTAACCTGTGTGTCTGCAGCTGGAATTACTGTGGTGAGTCCTGCACGAGGCTGAAACAGGATGGGAAGAATAAATCTTGTTTCTCCTTGTGCTCTCTTTGTTACTGCTACCTCTCAGCATAACACCCTTAATGTAATTCATTGTTCATGGCAAAGGTTTTCACCAGGACATGCAACGAGAGGCAGAAGGTCCATTTCAATTTGTAAGCACTGGGGTCTTATTTAGGAAAACTAGACTGATTTGTAGTTTTTAAGACTTCACTGACTATATATTTAATGGAAATGCACACAGAATTAGGTAGATGCTCATGTACCCAAGCGCTACTGGGCATATTCGATTCACTTGAATATAATAATTTATTTCAGTTAGAGGATGACAGCTCTATAACAGCCCAGGCTTTGCTGGGTACTTTGGCTGAGCTTCGTTTTGACTGGAAAATTGCAAGTGAACACAGTCATCTGGGAATTTCCATGAAAGCATAATTGATTTTTAACAATAAAGCCTGTCTGCAGGACTGTACAGAACTCCTGCATTTCTCTTCAGCTGTAAAACAACACAGTCCTGTACATTCCCTCACCACAGCATTTGGTCTTTCCCCTCTGACCTGTGCAATCTACTTGATTTCTGCTTCTTGTGACAACTGCCTCAAAATTATGCCACAGGCATAGTTTTGATGATTTAAAAATGCTGTAGGATCCGGGCTAATCTACATTTCAGTGTCACTGCAGACTTTCTGAAGGGCACAGGTGTGGTGCTGGGGTCAGTGAGATCTGAATGGACAACTACACATGCAGCTTTAGGCTGTACACTGGCAAGTCATGTACACAGTGCTCAAGATTTAAGCCCTGGATCTTTCCCAGGCTCTAGGAACAGGGAGGAGGCAGATGGACACTTGCCAAGGTCCTGGGAGATAGCAAGCTACCCACTTGCACTAGTTTTTCTTGGATCAGCCTGCTAAAATCTCTTCTTAGGAAGCCCTCGTAGGCATCCTGGTCCAATTTTCTGTCTGCAGGAAATCCCAGTGACATCCCACTCCTGCTGGGTTCTCCCTTCACAGTGCAAGATTAATTTGTAAAACATGAGCATGCATGTAAAAGGGATTTCTCATAACACTCACATGTTCTGAATGCTTCTGGCTACATCTGCCTATAAATGTGTTTTGGAAACCCCAAGGCAGCCTGACGTGGATGACGATTTTGGCTTCCTACGACCATTAAATATCATTTCTCCAAAGCAGACCTATTTGCATCTTTGCATCCCAGGCACTTGGAAGTCACAATCTTTCAGCCTGAAGGAAAAGCTGAGGGTTTTCCCTGCTACTTTGCTATTTTGAAACTCACCGTTAAAAACGGAGCTCTGCAGGATTTGACTGAGGGGGCTAAAGCCCAAGCAAAGCATTCACCCCACTTGCAAAAAAAGTCACATTTTTACAGTTCACATCAGCTATTTCTGTGCAGTGCTGCTCTTGCATAGGTTGCTGCACAGCTATATCCTCTCCTCAAACAATGAACATGAGAACAAATACACACAGAACAGGGAATACAGTTTTGGGTTATGCTTGTTTGCTTTGTTTCCACAGTTTTGGCAAATTCACAGAGCAGGAGGCTAAGTGAGTGCTGCACCATGGCTGTGAAAAAGGAAATCTTAGTGCCCTTGTTCAAGGCACTGAAACTGGATTACTATATCCAAATTGGGTCAGAAGAGTGAAAACTGAGCAGAGCATGGAGCACAGCAGGGTTAGCAGGATAACCAGGGAGGGGAAACAGTAAAGTAGAAGGGGTTGGAGGATCTTGGCTTGTTCTGCTTCACAGAATGATGTACCCTAGTAAATCATGGGGGAAAGGGGAGACAAAATGGGAAGGAAACATCAGAATGGGAGAAAGAAGAATTATTTGTGGTGAAGGACAATGCCAGCATGGCACCAATGCTCTGAGAGCATCTTCACTCCCAAAATCCAAAGCACTTCTTGGAGTGGGCTCCTAACATCTCCTGTAGCACTGAAGGAACCAGAACACATTCACAGACAAAGGTCTGACATTTTTGGCACTGTGGTGCCAAAACCAAAAAGCCCCTTTAACCTGGGTCTCTCTCCATGCTCTTTTGTTCAGGAAGTGCTGAGCTCTTCCCTGCAGATTCCAGTGCTGCCTGATCCAGCCCAGCAGGAGCCAGGTTCACTCAGCCTCACTGCAGCAGCCATGGGTGAGTTTGGTCTGACAATATTAATTAAACAGACCAGTTAAAAACTGGCAAGAGCTGCTTTTTCCAACGTGCCTGCAACAAGGACTTTCTCCTTCACTGATGAGCCAAGTCTATGCTGCAACCAGATTGACCTCACCCAGCAGCACATCCCTCCTGCTCCAGCACAGCCTCTCCAAATTCATGTTACTCCACACCAGTCTTTGGCCAGGTGGCTTTTCCCAGGTCAGCAAGAGCCACCACTGCCCTGGGAACTGGGAAGCACCCACCCTTTCCAGTAGTCCATTCCTAAGCCTTTGGAGCTGTTTCTAACTGGTGTGAGTGTCAGGATTAGCAGGGAAGGGGATGCTGTCCTAGAGCTGCCTCTTTAACACAGACTCCACTGCATTCAGCTTTGGAAGAGGAGATTCTCAAAGCAGTGCCAAAGGGCAAATTTTAAAGTAGCTTTAAATAAGACCTCCTAAGGCTCAGGAGCTTAAAGAACTTGAATAGCCCAGTTTCTTTTTCCCCTTTCTTTCTGCACTCCCCCCAGTTCTTTTTTTTATTTTTTTTCAGAGGTTGATTGCCAGGCAGGTTTTCCCAAGAATCCACAATCTCAAGTAATCATGAGCACTTTAGCCCTGTGAAATAATATTTCCCTTACATGGGCTACTATAAAAACAAGTTCTGCACAGTAGGCAAATTTAAAATAACTTTTAATTAACATTTCAGACACAGAAGTCTGATCATGCAAATTCATCTGCGTCTCCTCTCTGCGCCTGATTGTTCCTGATTGAATACGATAAAAATAGACTTTGTATGAGTCAAGTGTAGGCATGGATTTCTTTCACTTCTCCTCCCCTCTGATTATGCATTTTCTTAGATAAAGTGGAAATCCTTGGATGGCTATTAACAGTATCATGGGTCAGACTGGAAAGGGCTTCCTGCCTGAGAGGAGTTAAAGATTTCACTGGAATTAAAGGTGTTCCTCCTGTGAGCAAGAAAGAGGCTTCAGTCTTACATAAAACCTCACCTGAGACTATCCAGCATTGTTCTGTCTCAGCTGACTTTTAATCTCTGAAACACCAACATTAATTTTGCTGCACCCCCTGTATCTGGGGTAAGCATCTGGCTAGAGGCTATGGATCTATATTAATATGGAAAAACCACACCTCACTTGCACACAGGAGATAAATATTTGAAGGCAGACTGAGGAATTTCCCCATAATTAAGACATGCCAGAGGACATGACCCTGTTATAAGTTACAAGGACTCTGGATAACGGAGGGCTCACTGGTACCTTTATCTTGTAACAGTAAGAGAGCCATTTTTCCAGTAAAACTTCCTACAAAGCCTTTGTAACATGGTCCAGTTTCAGAACCCTTTGTTTTAGAAGGTGGGGCTGCTTCTTCCCCTGACTTTCAGGTGGTAGACCAAAGCGTGTGAATCCCACCAATATTAATTTTCACTGACTTCACCAAGGCATTTTGGAGTTTTACTGAGGTATCTTCATTTGGTACCTTTAAGGATTTTCTCAGTAATTTTCTTGCTCTTTTACCACTTCTCATCCAGCATTCCATTTTGATGCCAGCCCATCTGGTATTCTGGATGCCCACACACCTCTGCAGGTCACCTGCTCTGGTGGATGTGTCATCCTGGCATTCCTGTGCCTGTGTCCTGTGCATTCCCCATGCTCCACACACAGCCTCTCCACCCTCCCCTGTGCTCAGCCACAGATGTGCCCTGACTCCCCCGACCATCTCAGTGCCTGTTTTCCTCTCTCCCATCCCGTTGTTAAATTTTACACAGCAACATTAATTCCTGCTGCTGAATACATGAGCTGTGACACCAGCGTGGTGCAGTGTCCTCCTGAGCTACATTCCCATCCAGAAGTGATTAAGTCTAAAACCACCCTGGCTGAATGACAGGTAATTTAGGAGCACTATAGGGTGGGCCTTTGTATGTGTCTGGGATGAACACAGCTCCTGAGTTCCTCTCATCTGGCAGCTTGCCAAGAGCAAGCCGCAGTTTCGGTTATTCAGCCTATTTTGTTTTTACAGCAGCATCTCAATAGAACTATTTAAAATAAAAATATACAATATCTCTCCAAACAGTCCGCAGACTTAAAAGAGACCACGGGCTTTCTTACTCTCTGAGGAGCTGTAGATTTCCTGGAAAGTGATTTTTGCTATTTCTTTTCGAGGCGTTAAAATGCAGATCAGACTATTTGAGGACAGCGAGGAGATTCAGCTCAGGCTTGAAGAAACTCATCAGCCTGATGCTGTTCTCTCTGCCAGTAAGGGAAAAAACATATTATACTTTCATACTCACATGAAATTCAGCCTGGCTATACCCAGGAGTATATCAAAGATATTTGTTTCCACAGAATCAGAAAGTATTATTGTAAAACACCCTTGGTTTTCAACTCTTTATAGAGAAGTCCCATGTGCCACTGTGTAAAGCCCTTTGGCCCTTGCAAAACTCTTTCTTCAGTGATTGAAATTAGAGAAATAATGGTTCACATCAACTCTGCTTAGAGGAAGAGTAGCATTTTCTAATCCATTTAACACAATTCTATGGGTAATTCTCTTGATGGCTTTTATTCCTTCCAGGTTTAACACACACCGAGACATTAAATACTCAGAATTCACCTGAAAGCAAATTTCCATTATCCCACCTTCCAGCAGCTTTGAGAAGTGTTTTGGAAAGCCATTAAACCACACCACATCTGGAGGGATGCTGCCCTGCAGAAGGCAGGCAGTGCTCATGCAACTCACCCTGACCCAGCTCATCCTGCTCCCCAAAACCTCACCTCCCAACCTGCTCTGGGGACAAGGACCACCCTGGGCCATGGGAACAACCTGTGCTGAAGTGACGTGGCCACTAGATGTCATTCCCTTTTCACTCAAACGGAGGGCAGAGCAGTATTTACCTGGCAGAATAAAGCCCAGACCTGAAAACTGAAAACCCACCAGTGCTGGGTGCCTGTTTTGCTGTGACTCAGGGGGAATTTAGCGCCTTTCTTCTTAAAATCTCACTCCGAGTCACTCTGTGAGAAAATGCTGGCCCTGTTTGGGTGTGGAGGACATCACAGGCCCAAGCCCAGCTCTGGATGGAGGTGGGAAGGAAGGACCCAAATTCCAGAATTGCATGGATCCAGTCTGAACCCATGGGTGCATAAACTGGGCTCTGCAGGACTTCCTTCAGTTCTGCGACAAATCTGCAGTTTGTAAGGGTATAACTTAAGGGGAAACTTTGGTACTACATTAATAAATATTTAGAGACCCTTCAGGATGGAATGAAAATTCAGAATAACATAAATAATAAAAACATTCCTCCAAGGGTGTTCAGCGACTTGAGCACAAAGAAGTTAGACCTTCTGTATTTGTAAAGATTTGATGTCCATTTAAGATACATCACTCACTGCTCCTTGTTGACCCTCATATGAATACAGACAGAGGTACACAAGCATTTCTCATTTATTAGCATATAGACCTCTGCACTGCTCTGCGATTTCTAAATTTACTATGCACATTTCAGATGGATTCTGAGTTGTACATCCATGGGTTATGAAGGTTGGAATGAACCAGACCACATCATTTCACCTTCCAATTCTTCATTTTTACCTTAGCCAGCTCTACAAATTTGTCATTTGCAATTTCTGCTTTTTTTCCCATGGCTCTCCAGTAATACCTTGGAACACATCAGAACAGAAGAGAGGAAGACTGTGCTAATAAAATATAAGAAAAATCTTTAACTGATTAAAACCAGATGTACTGAAGAATGTCTACACATTTACTGCCAGCACACACAAATACATCTGTTAGAGCTATCAGTGAAATACAAATTTCACCAGCTACCTGTTACCATTTCCAGTACTTACAGCCCTCTTGAAATCATATCCGAGCTATAAACCCCAAACATCTCTCACTGCTCAGGATTTCACTC
The DNA here is from genome assembly GCF_008360975.1 of Lichenostomus cassidix. Taxonomy (NCBI): domain Eukaryota; kingdom Metazoa; phylum Chordata; class Aves; order Passeriformes; family Meliphagidae; genus Lichenostomus; species Lichenostomus cassidix. The sequence goes on along the minus strand of NC_139500.1, from coordinate 4,488,169 downwards.
ATAAGTATTAATAACTCTGATATGTCCACAGCCAATTGCTGTGAAACAACTGCATCCTCTTTGGTGCAATCAGACATGGGCTGTTTGCCACGTTATTTCAGCTCCTTTAGTGCCTTGGCCACATCAGCCACCAAACAGTTTTGCTGGTTCATGAATCAGTCTTTTCCCTTTTTCTCCCCTGAAAGTCTTTATCAAAGCTCCTCCTATCTGCCCAGCCAGCTTGGGGAGACAGCAGATCTCAACATCCATGAGCTACAAACTCCCTGTCCATGCATTCCCCTGCTGATGTGTGGATACTCACGGTGCTGGTGGTGAATTCAGGGGGGTTGTCATTCACATCTGTCACTGTGATGATGGCTGTGGCCGTGTTGGAGAGACCATAGTTGAGATTTCCTTCCATATCTGTTGCTTGAACAATGACGATGTACTGCTGAACTTTCTGGGGGAAAAAAAAGAAGGGAAAAGATGAGAAACAAAATCGCATCCTGTAAAATGCTTTGGTTTATTTTCCATATACAAGTGGGATCTTTAAGCAGGCTAAGAAGTTAATTGGATTAAAAATGTTAGTAAAAAAAAGATCAATAAAATTTTCAGCAACGTTTTTGAAGTGATTTTTGCCTAGCTTGGTGGACATCACTTGTCTCATGGGAAAATAAAAGTCTTATGGGCAAAATTTCTTGGTTGAAGCTGACATTTTTATTAACTTTTAAGCATTTTCTGCAACATTAGCTTCCGTCTGCTGAAAACCAGTATAAATTTTGTTCATGTGTTTTCACTGAAAACATTGCTACGAACATCATACCCCCAAAATTGACATCAACATTGTCTGGCAGCCCTCCAGCTCATTCTGCTCACACAGTTTGATACCCACAAAGCATTAAAATGCTCTCCATGTTTCAATCCTTAACACAATCTTGGTAAATAAGGAGAATTTAAGTCCAGTACGGAAGAAAAAAATAATTCAACGCAATAAACAGCAGCTCGGCAGAACTAATTTAAATTCCTGAGCACCCCCTACAACACAACTCTCGAAGGAAAAACCTCACAGTGCCAGCCATAAAAATCACACAGTGAAGCTCTAAAGGATGCTGTAAGTCAATGCAACTGGAAAATAAATGTGGATAAAACAGGAGAGGCCATCTGATGTTGCATGTGTACACATCTCCCTGGGATGTCTCTTTATTTACGAATATCTGCCTGCACTGAGAAGACTCTCCTAATCTTTACAACTGGCCTCAACAATAAATTTTCATTTAGATCTGCAGAATTTACTATTGATTACGTGTCGTGCTCACAGAGCACTGCTCAGGCAGATTGGGAAGCAAAGCTCCTCTCCTGAAATATGGGCAAAGGGATGCAGGAGAACCAGGGGAGGACCCAGCCAAAATCTCAACATGTTCCCTAAGGCTGCAGGTGGCACATCAGAGAGCCCAGAAGGTGTGTGAACCAAGGGGAGGCAGAATTTGATGCAGGAGAAGCTTTTTTGTGAAGTCAAGTGGAGGGACTGTGATGCAAGGAGAGACCAACTACTCCCAGAGCACAGCTGAGGCACTCAGTGCTGCTCCTTCCAGGTGCCAATGCCACAAGTGTGTGAAAAATGTCAAACGTCCTCTGAAGTTTCAAAGGGCAAGAAATCGGTCAATTAGTCTCTTTATTCCCATATAAACATCCTTGAAGTGCTGTAATTGGCTCAATTCTTTAGTTCTTCTGAGTTGCCAGAATAAGAGATCTGAATTTTAGCTTTATCTTGGTTCCAGGGCTTTTAATTGACCTGCTAAATTGACAAGACATCACACTCAGGGATCCATCAGCACCTTGCAACTGGAATATATTATGGAAATGCACTTTCATTATCTCTTCCTATCTTGTATAATAAAACATGAGGGAGAAACTATTGTTAGCCCTTGTTTTGCCTCATGCAAGAAGGTGCCATTCATTACTCCATTTGTAAAGCACTGCACAAGGCTGAAATGTCCTTATTAGCGAACATAATTTCTATTTCATATTTAGCTTTTCCTTCCTTATTCTCTGTTATAGACAACCTGGGAGGCAGATGGAAGTATTCCCTAACAGGCCAAATACTTTGGTTTAAATCATAGAAGGTTTAAGTCATAGAAGGGGGGAGGATACCTAAAATAAAATAGCAGCAGATTTCACAAAAATGAGAAAAACACATTGTGTGTGTACTCACAGACCCCGGGTTTAAAACAGTTGTTTTGTTTAACAGAGCACTGTTCACTGAGCTCTGTAGCAGTGTTAATAAAAAAATCCCACACAAATTCAGAACACTGGATTAAAGAAGTTTAAAAGAAAGGTATCGATTAGATCGCATGACACACACACAAAAAGAAAAAAAAGAAATAAAGAAAAAAAGAAAAAAAGAAAAAAAGAAAAAAAGAAAAAAAGAAAAAAAGAAAAAAAGAAAAAAAGAAAAAAAAAAGAAAAAAGAAAAAAAAAGGAGATGGAAAACGGCCAGAATTCAAGGACAGAAACAAGGGAAGAATTCAAAGATAGAAACAAGGGAAGGATGGCAAAGGAACACAGCAGAAGTGGAATTTGACATGGAGAATGGTGTGGGAAGCTGTACAGAACTCAGATGCATGAAACCATAGAAACATTTTGGTTGGGAAAGAACTTCAAGATCAAGTCCAGCCATAAATCCAACATTGCTGAGTCCACCAAATGGAAAAAATCTGAAATCTGATCTGCCAAACCTTCAGGCACATGGTTGCCATCCACATCCAGTTCCATCTGAAAGGCTCCAGCACTGTGGGCACATAAGGGTGCTCCTTTCAAGTGCCTAGTTTTAGTTTATAACTAATTCAATCTCCAGTGAGATTGGCCCCAGCAGATAACAAATTACTGATTTTTTGTTTTTCCCTAGCTAATCTTTTTGCTTTTGTGCATTAAGCTGATTTTATTGAACTATTCAATCAATTTCAATTTCAGCATGTCCTTCCAATTTGTCACATCATCTCCAGGGGCATCTCAGTTTGTTGTCCTAATAGTATTATTATTGTTATGACTATAAAAAAAAAAAGGCAGCCTCATGCCCCCAAGCTCAAGAGACATTTTCTCGATGGCATTTTGATCATACAGAATAATTCTCCTATTCTCTTTCTTTACAAAAATGACATTTTAAATAGCACAGGGCAGGAACCACAGCATAGAGGTAAACCAAAGTTCTGCTAACATTTACTGTATGTTTGCTCTGATGGTGATGCTGTGGAGCTCAGGAAATGAGCCTGTGACCCAAGGGGATCAAGACCAAAAATCCAGCCCCAGTGAAGCCTGTGGGAGGTCCTGTGCTAAGTATTTTTAATAAATCTAACAAATCTTCATGCTACAGCAAAGCAAATGTGCTGCTTCTACTTCAGCCGAGGAAAAAAACCTCATCTTGATAAGTGCAGAGCTTTTAGTCTGACCTAAAAACTAAGAAGGACTTTTGAAGGAAAAAATTATGAAGGAATAATTAAAGGAACTGTGGCAGATCTAATCTGTCTGCTCTGCTGTCAATCATCTGATACAGTGCCCCACAGAAACACATCAGCTAAATTCCAGAAGATGGGAATTACTTGAAGAAATTTGTTAAGCTGGTTAATGGGAAATTAGTCAAGGGCTTGGTTAAAAAGGTAGCAGTGCAGGAGGAATGGCAGCTTGGAATGATGCCTTAGGATTTTAGCCCCTGTATTTTTTGTATATCTGTAGTTTTAGGTGTGGCTCTGGACTCCATATAGAATGTTAAAGCTTCTGTTCTCAGCATTTTTAGACAAAATAATTCCTCTAAGCTGGAAATCCAAGGATACTTTGCTGCCCCAGGGCCCCAAAATATGTAAACAACAGGGAATTGGGGGGAGCAAACTTGGAGTAATTGACATCATCACCTGAAGCTGTAGTTGGAGGATTAAGGCTCAATATATAAATAGACAGTACTTATAAAGTATGAAAAACTCATGATTTGGGGTCCCTTTTGGGTGCAGCCTCTCGAGTAGGCTTTGCCTACCCTGAATGCACCTTGAAGGAACTGCAATAAATTTAACTGCCTTTTTATTCTCTTAACTTTGTCTAACCTCTGTTTTAGGTAAGCCTGTCAAGGCATCAGGAAGAAGGGCAACCTGGCAATTAGATAACAGAAAAAGATGTGATTTAATAGATCAAAATACAGCATAACACAGCAAGGGGCCAATAAAAACCCCACTTTTCTGGAAGTTGTTTTATTTGACACAAGGAAGGAGGGCTGCCCCTCGTCCCACCAGCTCTCTGCTGCCGAGCAGGGCACAAGCACATCTGGCAAACACCCTGTGTGCAATTCTTAGCCCTGCACATCTGGCAATCTTGACTCCTTGTGCCAATCACCCAGAGCTCATGGGGATGCTGAGCACAAGCCAGGTCCTTGTGCTCACTGCTGAGCTCCTGATCCAACCAGGTGCTGGCACTGGAGAGCCCATCAGCGGAGAAGAGCCTGGAAGAGCAGGGCTTGTTTAGTCTGGCAAAATGAAGGCTGATAGCAGATATGATTGCTGTCTATAAATAACATCAGGAGGATAAACACTAGGAAGGCAAAGAAGCAATTTAAACTAAAGGACAATGTTGACACAAGAACAAATGGGTATAAACCGGCCATGAATAAATTTAGGCTGGAAATTAGGAGGTCCTTCACCACTGAAGGAGTGAGATGCTGGAGCAATCTAATACAGGGTCTTGGGAGAAAAAGAATGTATTAAATTAAGGCTAAATCCTCTTGGTCTAGAGGTAGAAATCATGACAAATTGAGCTAAAGCAGAAGGCAGATCTCTCCGCATTCTCTGCGTACAAACAACTTTCTAAAAAGAAGAAGAAGAAAACCCCTTTCAGTCCAAAATGGCACAGAATGTTCACGTGAAAATGGTTTAAGGCTTAACACCGATGGTTATCACTGAGCCAGCCCATTCCATTGGCACACACAAAGGACCAGGTGCCCCAAACAAAATTACAGTTATTGCAATGGCTCTCCCCATCGAGACAGAGGCTGGCACAGACAGCATCGGCTCAAATCCCTGGCTGAGCTGAGCACAGTCTTGCTGAGAGAGGGTATAAACAAGAGTAAATCATATTCAGAGACAGAGTAGAAAAGAACAAAGTATTTTGAGATGACGTCCTAGTAATGAAGTGCTACCTGTGATCCCAATTTTCCAACAGGCATGCACAGCATTTGAGAAACGTGGCTATTCCCACTTTACACATGCAATTATTATACATCACACACGAGCTGGGGAACTGTGTATACCAAAGTCCAGAAATGCAGTAATTATGTGATTAAATTAATCTGCATTATGGACAAAGGGTTTGCAAAATTAGGACCTACATTTTCAAAGCTCTGTACAAATATTGTCCAATTAATTACTACTTCCTGGGAAATGTATGACTGGCTAATTTTAGCATCACGTCTGGTAAAGCAAATAAGGTTACCAGGATGTAGGATGTATTAGCATCCTACATTATTATACAGCATTAGAATCTATTGGTGGAGGAGATAGAAAATCTAAATTCTATTTTCTTCTGTGGCTGTCCTCACATCTTTGTATCTACGTGTGTTTTCATCTCCCCTTAATTTTGCAATACCAATGAGATGAATATGAGATATTCTTGTCATTTATTTTCTAAATAATTTCTTTGCATGCTAGTGAAGTCTTGATGTTCAGTTTTTTGGGTATCAGAGAAGGTGAACATACCATTAATAAATACTGCACCAGAGGCAGGAAACCAATTTAAAAACAAAGAAACAAACTCCCCCCAAACATTCACCTGACTCCAGCAGAAATACTTTTTCCAAAAGACCTAACTAGCCAACATTGACACAAAGCTCACAGGCAAAGCTTTCAAAGCATCTATCCCTTAATACTCCCTACTTAGCCTTGGTTAAATAAAAACAGATTTTTAGCAGAAAGCCCTATTCTGGAAGCTCTGGAAAGAGTGCAGCTTTCACAGAACACCCAGAGCACCCAGAACCTATTCCAGCTCCCCCAGAGATGGTGGTGGTGCTGAGTGAGCTTCACCTCTGTGCCAGAGTTGAGCAGAGCCTTTGATAAACCTTGACTTTTTGGCTTCTTACATAAAACATTCTCTCTTAAGTTACTGCACTTTAAGATAGTATATTAATGTGTTATAATTTGCACCTTTTAACCCATTTGGAACCACCAGACACACAATAACTTTCCCAGCTTCTCCCAGGGCAGGTGTTGAATCTCACACATGAGTGTAAATGGAATCTGCTCCAGCTTTTAGCAGCTATTTCCTCTTTTGTGTGGCAGCTTCAGAAAGCAAAACAGCCTCTGGTGGTGGGTACAACAGCCAGCATCAGCGAGCTGAGCTTTCCTATGAAAGCCTGAGGAAGTGCTTTAAAAGTTACCTGAAAGAAAGCGAATATGATCTTTTTATCACACAGAGGTTATCACATCAAAGAACGCCAGAAAGCCTTTCAGGAGTCTACTCTGTTTGGCCTTTCAGTAGCGTGAGACCAAACAGTTCAGTGGCTGCTGCCCACGGCTGCCTTTTCTTGTGTCACTCAGACAGAGGAGGTGGTGAAGTGGAAACCTTTCCTGCACTAGGCACAGAGCAGATCCAGCAGGCATCCCAAAACCTTGCAGCATCCTGGTCACATCTCCCTGGAACCTCCCAGACAGAAGGGATGTGAAGCAAACAGAATTGCTCCTCCAGTTCATCTGATGGTGAGTGCCAGGGTGCTGAACAGCTCCAGGAGCAGGGCTGTGGACTGAGCATCTCAGCTCTGAGAGAGAGCTGCCAGCTGTCAGGGATGCACAGGGAGGCTCAGAAATAGGAACTCCACACACTCAACAGCTCTGAAACGGAATCAGGAAAAAAAGAAGGAAAAAAGAAACAAAACCAACCCATGGCGGACAAATAACTGGAAATGGTAACACAGACCAGGGATCCTGATGGATCATTTTAATGATTCTCTTAACAATGCCTGGTGCCAGCAATGCTGTGCTGTATTAAACTGGAGCAGAGGTGCTTTGAGTGCAATATGCTGTAACCACATGCATCTGAGATAGAAACTTATTTATTTTTTTTTTACTTTTAGCCCTAAGGGATTAGACACCAAGCCTGGGCTATCAAGGCAAAAACACCCAAGCTGCAGTGGAAAAAGTGGAATTTCAATGCAGCAATTCTGCCCAAAGAAAGGGGCATACAGGGAAATACATCCACCAAAACAGTACAGTGACCCAAACACACCTTGCAGAGGGTTTGCCAGGCTCTGGCCCCAGTTGACCACCACTTGTGCATGTTTAGGAGTGTGTTGTGTCCAAGGTGAACAGCAAGGTAGGGTTTGTTATTAACCTGATACTTGTTCCAGATTTTGAGTTGCAGAGTGGGCAACAGAGGCCACGACAGTTCTTATCTGATATTTGAGCACAGGCATTTGTCAAAACTTGAATGAAGTTACTCAGGTGCTATGAGCTGACTTCAAAACTACTGCCAGAATTATTATAAAAATTATTGTCAGAAACTCTGTTGTCACAGTATCTCTGTCCTTGGAGAGTATCAACTTTGCTGTTTAGAGAGACTGTCAGTTAATGAGCTTCTCATATGGTTCTCTCATTTCATACCAACATCAGAACCACAGAATCACTAGAAATGGGAATCTCTTCAGTGATCCAAACTGCAGATCAGATCTAATCCCCTAGGAAGCAGAAGGGTAATAAGGAAACTGAATTACCTGCTTCTGACAGTCATGCAAGGGGATGGCAGTGAATTGGCATGAGCTACAGATAAATTTCATTAAAAAAAAGAGATGTGATGAATATCTTGGATAATGTATTTCGATTCTGACTACAGCCACTGTGCCAAAACAGAGGAGGGTTGTGATTAAGGCTGCAGGCTGCAGCTTGGAAGACCTGGATTCCTTTAGCATTTTCCCAAACCCTCTCCAAGTGACCTTTAGCAGGTCATTTAATTTCTCTGTGCGTCAGAGAAATTGCAAATAACACTTCAAAATGAAATTAAAACTCTTTCTTATCTAACAGCGATACAGGAACAGGAATCTATTTGTTGGCTGAAGCACTTGGATGCTGGGATGAGGAGGCTGCAGAATTCCCATTTCCAGTCTCTCCCCTCTGCTCAGGGCACTGGCAGAGCTGGTGCCACCTGCATCTCCCAGGAACAGGATCCACCTCCAGCCCAACTCCCAACAAAACTCTGCAGCCTTTCTGCCCCAGAGATTCCAGGTCATCTCACTAAGAGCACTTAAAAGGAGACCTGAGGAATAAGCCTTCTAACTTCTGGCTGAGGCAATTTCTGTAAAACCATGAAATTACCTTTGGCTTTTCTTGGGCAGGGAGAGAGGAGCAATAGTTCAGCATCTGGGTGGTCACACAGCAACTGGTGCTGCAGGGAGGTGCCCTTTGGTAAATATGCCAGCAGTAAATTGATGCTGCTTCCAGGTGGTTTCTGCCACTTACTGACAAAAGGAATGAGTGCTGAGACAGAAAAAACTCAAAATCTCTAGGCAGAGAAGGGAAAGTAAACAACAATCTCAGAAACATTTTTTTTAAAGTAAAAAACAACCTTCTTTGGACTTGTGCAAAGCAAATTTCTCCTACAGCGTGTAACTTCTTGGTGATTACCCAAAGGCCAGGCTTTGGGATAAAAAAAAATATCCTAGTTATGTCCATTGCACTCTTATAATCCACAAAACCTTTGCTGTCAAATGCTGCCAGAGCAATTTAATAAACAGGGAGAATGCCTTAATGTATTCTGAAACCTGAAAACCACCCATCATTAGCCCCACATGCTGTTTTCCTACTTTCTCTGCTTTAAGCCATTTAGCTGCTACAGCTGTTTTTCTTGTAAGCCTGACTTCTGTTTTTATCAGCCTGATTTGTTTTCTGGTCTATCACGCTTGATTAGAAAGAGGCAGAAAAACCTTTCACAATTCAGGTAAAACTGCCTTCTTCTTTAAGCTCTGTCAGGCTGGAAGCTTGAAAAAGATCATCAGCAGGATCAGTGTAGGTGAATAAATATTCATAATATTGCTGATTATTTATACTTGGTCTCATTTTTGCAGATAAGCTTGAAATTCCACACTCATGACACCACTGCTGTAGCCAGACCTTTTTCTTCTGAGGAACACGAGATTTTTTAAAACCTGTCAGTGCAGCAATGAAAAAACCTAAAATCAATGTAATATATTCAAACCATTTTGTCTAATCCTGTATGTATACACATGGTATGTACAACATTAGGATCCTGGATTTTAAAACTATTGGCAGTCAGGAGAACACCACAAGTCTGGGGCATCTGTACTGTGTTGACTCCTTATGGTCTGGATAAAATAAACTCATTTGGTGTCATTCGTTACTCAGTGCTGAGAATTATTTTAAGAAAATAGCTTGGCTAAGTCCCTGCTGGCTGCATATCATCTGTGCCTTATGAATTGAAGGGAATGTCCAAACAGTGAAAGAGCAGGTTATAGCCACAAAAGCAGCTGATTTAATTAAATTTGGCAGAAGGAAAGGTTAGTGGAAAACAGTCAAATAACGGAGAAGAGATTAATGTGAGATGTTCCCTATTGTATTTCTCTTAAGAGCTGTTTCACCCAGTATGGGCAGGGTCATGTTTTGTCGATTTGCTGAGGGAGAATGTGATTGACAACTTCTGGAGAAGAAATTCAGTTTGGTTGTGAAGTTGGAAATAGTAAAGGGGGTTTTGTCATTTTGTCTGCAATGGCTTTGTTTCCCTGACTTGGAAAAGAGCTATGTGAAAACAGGGGGAAAGGAAAAGATCTACCATGCTGTGGGAAAATTAACTGAAAGCTTATCCTGTAGGTGAAGGATTTTTTTTTTCTGGCTGGAAATTCTGACCCATGACAAGAAACAAAGGCATTTGAACAAGAGCAATATTTGATGTTGTTAATTTTGTATATAGTAATGATGTTAAAGATAGAACACACGGGAAATGAAGACATGCAGTTGAATCAATACTTGATTGTTGTTCTGTGTCTTGGGTAGAAGAAGGACTACAATTCAGCCTGAATCTGATGGAAAAAACACTTAGATCCAGAGCAAAATACAGTGATAAAGTTTGTGATAACTTATCAAATGCTACACAGCTACAATTACTCCAATGGTACAAATCACTCACTGAGCAAGATCTAGGATTAATGGAGGATAAAGTGCTACACTTTTCAGAAGGAGGCATCACCTATCTTTACAAGCTAATGATCCTGATGTTTATATCTAGTTGTATTAGACAAATAGAAAAGAATGACTTTTTATTAAACATTCTATTAATGGATTTGAGTGAAGCCACAAATGGGTAATTATGTGTACTCTTACAAAACAAAGGGCACCAAAACTAAGAACTATTTGCAGAGAGCAGTCTGAACAGCACAAGGTTTCCCATGGAGCTTCCTGATCATTGCCAGCACTCACTGCTCCCTGGTACAGCTTTTGGGGAATGAGAAACAGTGATCCCAGGAAAATCTTGACTGCTGTTTTGACCCATCATGGGTTTGCAGTAGGAAGTGGCTGCAGGGCATTTGGGCAAACTTAGTTTTGGGTCCAATTATACTCAAAGATTCAGCAGAGAAATGGCACAGTGAGGTCTGAACCCAAAACCCTGGTGACTCAGGGGCTTTGCAGATGCCTTTTGAAGGGTGCCATGGCCCTGCTCCACTGGGGCTTCACTGCTCTCCAGGTACTGCCCTCTGCTTTGGAGAGCACAGCTCAATGCACTGCCTGCTCAGAGGGCTCCAGACAAGAGACAGAACTGGGGAAGTGAGGAACAGCAACAAATGACTTCATGATAAACGGAGAAACTGCTGATAAACGAAATGACTGAGACGCCAGGCTGGCAGAGTGCCACTGCCAGAGCTTGCTGGGATGAGCAGCAACGTTTTCCTTCCCATACTGAGCCTGTCAGCCTTAATCAGATCTGCCTTAGCAGAGTCTCTGTACATCCAGGTGAGACTCCAAAGACAGCAGTCGCTGCTCCATGTCAGTGCAGGAGAATGTCTGGTCAGAGCTGAGCTCCAGGAGAAGCAGATTGATATGTGGAGTGTGAAATTAAATGCCCTGTTTATTAATTTGAAAGGGGAGGGAGTGGACCAAGAAGGATTTTTGATAATCCCAAATTGTCCCAGCTGTACAGGGAGACCTTTGGAAGGGTACCTTGGGCCCCTTCTGGTGACTGTGTATGACAAGAGGATGGAGCAGCAGCCACAAGCCACTGCAATAATTGAAGGCACAATTTAATTTTCTCAGATCAGGGCCTTAATCAAGCAGCATTTAATTTCTCTGCTTTCTGTCATCTAAGGGATGTGCAGGGATCTTTGCAAGTGTCAAAGGCCTTTAGGTGACCAGGAGCAGGTTCCACCATAGCAGGGGAAATTTTATAAAGGAATTGGCACCGTAGAGACCCCCCTGACAACCTCTCAGGCTCCTGTAATATGGAATTAACTTCACATTGCCACGAGGTATGAAAGAGGAACTTGCCAACCACCTTTATGTGATGAAATGCAATTCTTGCAGTTACGAAACTGGGGGAATGTAGCAGTTTCTTGGCTATTAGCTGCAAGAGGGAATTTCAGCACTTCAGCTCTCTCCAATTCTGGCTACATTTCCTCTTAAAAAACATTTATGTAGGGAAGTGCTGAATTTCATACAAGAAGCAAAATGACCCTGAATTTAGTAGGCTACATTATCAAATACTCAAAAGTAACAGACTGAAATGAAAAATTGCAAAGCATAATTCTGCCAAGATAATTAATCCTTGTTAACCCATGACCTGATCATATATGATGCTGCTCTGACGAGCTTACGGAAATGCTATAAATAATGCCAGCATATTTTATTTTCTTTGTAGGCATAAATATTGACAAATTCATACTCATTAAACTTCTGCAAGCTGAGAATTATTCTTGTTTCTCAAATGGGGAACAGGCAGAGGAATTAACACTCTTTTTTCAGAGGCATTCATTAGTTTGGAGAGCCCAGTTGGAGATGCTGAATGCAGTTTTAAGCCTCCTCTATGCACAGAAGTAAAACTGTATTGATTAAATCCACCCTCACAATGTTAATTCTTTTCCCCCCACCCTCAGCTCAGACCTGTTTCTATGTGCAAGACAGTCCTTTTGCTGAGTTGCACCAGTTCCCTGAGCAGAAATACTGCAAAAAGAAACTTTTTGCCCCCTGTAAGGTCTGGGCAGCGATTCATCACTTTATGCTCAGTGACAGAACTGTTCCAAAAATGTAACTGCAGAGTAAGGATACAGGTATATAAAAAAATTGCTGTGAGACAAGCTGGGGTGTGGATTTACAGTCCTGCACAGGATCTGCTTTGTGCCATCCATCACCTCCCTTAAACCTGGGGTGTGTTATCCCACCTCAGGTACCACGTGTGGAATTTATTCAGGCTACCTTAGCTGCACACAATAGTTCTTACTCCAGTACCAATAATTTCGGGCAATTACAAGGGAAAGCGGACATTGTGGGATAAAGAATTCCCTCAAAACTAACTACTTTTGCTTTGGTTGTGATGTGGAATTCAAATGAAATCATCTCATCCGTGGTCCGTGCTCCAAAATCTCAGCTGTCTGTACAACTCCAGGGCAACATCCCCAAAACCACACTGGTATTTTCTTCCGAATCCAGTTTAACATCTTACCCCTGCAGGAGATTTAGAAGGAGCTGATGAGATTCTAAGTTTAATGCTCTCCAAAATACGGGCGAGATACGTACTTTTGGAAAAGAAAATTAGTATTTCTCCTACTTGTACAGCAGCATGCAACGTTAAGCTTCTGTGGAGCCACTCAGGTTCTGGAGGTGGTGTATGAACTAACACAAAGTAAATATTGTGTGTTGCTTTATTTCCTCCACTTCTCAGACAAAACCACGCAGTGAAAGTAGAACAACCAGCAGCTGAGGTACTTCACTGCAAGGAAGAAGCAGGGCTGCAAGACCAGGCTGCATGTGCACCTGGTGGGACCATCCTGCTCAGGCAGAATGGAAGATTTACCACTCTGGTTCCTGCTCTCTCCCAGAAGAAGCTGGAGGCTGTGATAAGTATGTGTCAAGAATGTTGTGAGATGGATTAACTCCCTGTGGGGAGTAAGGTGAGATCATGAAATGTATTTAATTTTATCATAAGTTGAACTCACATTTGTGTCCCAGAGTGAAAAGGTTTTATCTCATCCCACTACCGGCAGTGTTTACCTCTCTCCCTTGGTTAATGGGAGCTGTATGGATTTTTTATTTCTTTTTTTCTCATAGGAAATGTCAGAACAGTCCAGATTTAGAAATATATTATCTGACAGCAGAAACAAAGTGCTATCTCACACCAGCTTAACAGGCCCTTCCTTTGAGTCATTAAGGTCTCTAACTAAGCCATTAGCCCACTGAATCACTGATGGGAGCCTTTCCCTTGGAAAACACAGCACACACCACAGAGATCCCATTTTCATCGCTCTGTTTGGAACAGAAAATACCATCCTGGCTGGCACCTTCTTTGGGCTAAACATTAGAAGGTGCACGTCTGAGGGATGGGAATTATCCTGGAGATTCTGCACTGCCTGTGGAGAGATGAGCCGAGCTCCTGGCATGTGGAGAGGGCAGAGGTGGTGAGATGGATGAGGAGCATCTCTTCAGAAGTTTTCCCAGCTGCTCTGCTGTGTGCAGAAAGCAGAGCCCTCTGCCCTCAGCTGCGTGGGGCAGGCTGAGCATGGTGGATAAACAGGGAATTCCTGCTGTAAAAAACCCTCCTCTCTCTCCTGGAAAGCTGCAAACAGGCCTCTGGCCACACTCCAGGGGTGGATGAAGGGTTTTATGGGTTTGCTCCTGGACTGGCAGGTGGGGTAGGTTTGCCTGATGTTGGTTTTCAGATCCTTTTCCAAAGGGAAGGGAATGTTCAGCCCTGCACCAGGGGCTGGGTGTGCAGCAGGACTGGGATTTTCACAAAATGGGAGAAAAGCAAACAAACACAATCAACAGATGGAACCCCTCAGATGGAAGGGGACATAGTGGTTATTTATTTAAAGAGCTGTTAAGTTCTAATGGAAATTTTCAAGAACCATTCCATTTAGAACTAGCAGAGGTTTATTTAGCCCATATTTTCTGTTTGTTTTCACTCATTTTTCATGTTAAAGAACATTTGCTACCAGTACTCATCCCCAGCATCTTCAATTGTGTATTCCCCAGCATTACCCTGGTTGCTACGGAGACAACAGAGATGCCACAAACAACAGAAAGCTCTTCTGGTGCAGGAGCAAGGCTCCAAGGAAAGAAAGAACCCTGGAAAACATGATATCTGCCAGCCCTTGCACACAAACATGGAAAATGGGGGACATCTATGGGACAATCAATATGCTGGGCCCTAAGTCTAAACAAAATATTTCCCCAGAGCTGCTTCCCTGTTGCCAGCTGCTTTTCAAGCTGCACAAAAGCCACAATCCATGCTCCTCCAGACTTGACGCCAAAGAACATTTTCTACCTGGATTTGAATAATGTGAATATATTAATTAAAGTTGATAATGGCTGATAATGATTTCCATCAGCAGCAGAATGTTGCTATATTTATCATTATTTATGAGATCACTGTACCTCACTGTAATTTATACAGAGAAGACTTGAAGTAACGTGACTTGACATCTTAACAACTTTTCTGATCACATCTTTAAAGCCACAGAACATTGCTTCCCCTCAAGGGGGAAGAGAGGGGATGATCCCACTAAGGAAGCACCCAAATCCTCACACAGAGGTGGATCAGTAAGGTCTACAACCCCATGGGGTAGAACTCAGGATTGCCTTGTATTGTCTGAAATTTTTCCTGCTGCTGCTGCTGTGCCTGGGCTCAGTGTGGCTCCTGCTGGGGAAGAACCTTCCAGAAGAAAAATCAGAGAGTCAGACTCTGAATGTCAGGTACTCACAGCGCTTTCATGGTAACATAACCTAAAACCAGCTACACTGTATCTGACTTTAAAAATTCTGCTTTATATCAGGTCACTGGCTATAGACATGCGAGTGAAAATTCTGAAAAAAAACCCCCAAAATATCAAAATAAGCATTTCCTATAAAACCAGCCTTTGTGATACAGAAACTATAAAACACGAATTCATAAAATATGCAAACCAGATTCACTTTTAGCTGGCATGGCCAAAACTCAGAAACATCAGTGACTGACAGACTGAGGTCAAAACAGCTCAAGAAGTAAAACAAGAAAAAAACCATCCAGGAACCCCAAAATCTCTCAAAGCTGCTGACACCACTGCTTTTGGTTTCTGCAGACCGAGGCATAAAGACAGAACCACAGGAATCTTCTTCAACATTTGTTGTTAAGGTAAATCTAAAATGATTGTCTAGCACAATGTTAATTACATTGTACAGCAATCAAAACAGAGACGCCGAGTCTAATGAATCCCTACTCTCACCTTTGGAACTGAACTGGAGTGTCTCGTTCACCTCCTTATTAGCCCATAAATATTCTAATTAGGAAGCAACTCCAGATGAATAGGATTAGCAATAAGGACATTTTAGACTAGGTACACAAGAGATACTCAAAACTCTCATGTCTTATCTAAGGCTCTCCTGACATTTATAATCATGTAGAAACGCTAAATTTACATAGCTCTGCCTAATTAGACATGGTTGCAATTATGTTTGTGGGCTTCCTTTTTTTCCTGCCCAAGTATAACTTACACTGTCAACACAGGAAGCAGGAACTGAATAGAAGCTCAGCAAGGAATAAAAGTGTTTTCTGCTATTTATTTTTTCCTGGTTTTAATTTGAAATTCATATTTCTAAGCTATTTTTTTTTTTTTCAGATTCCAGGCAAGAACTGGCTGTTATAGATCCAAGTCCAGATCGCTGCTGCTTTAGATGTAAAAAAAAATGTGCTTTTTTTAGCTCATCAGCATCTCAAGAGCAGGCACTAAACCAGGCCAAATTCTGCAAAAGGTGACACGTTCTGCCTGCAGCAGGTGGGTCGCTCGTGCTCTTGGTGAGAGTGAGAAACAAAGAAACTTGTTTCCTTTGAGGACTGCAAGGTCCCTGAAATTCTCACCCTGCTTATGAATTTTGCTAACTGCCCTGGGGTTTTTGATTTCAGTCCCTCTCCCCAGCCTGAACTTGACATTTCTGCAAGAATCCTGTGTTTGTCCTCCCCAGCCTTCAGAAAGCTGGTGGGAAGCAGGTAATCCATCACTTTGTATTTCTGTGCAGCAAATGTTGGCATTATTGGGCAGAGATTTGATAAATGATGTGTACATTATAAAACTGAATTTCAATATATTGTCTTTGATATCCATAATCACAGATAGAGTTCTTTCACCTCAGCTCAAGCATAAATCAAAGTAAGTTATATGCACTCAACTCAATGTGCTTACAAATTTCCCTTTCAGAACTAAACCATAATGGTGAGAACTCACCTCTGTCAGCAGAGTCACCTGCACAGAGCTCAGGCTGCAGCCAAGGCAGGTGGAGATGCCCAGACACACATACAAACCCTCAGGACTGGGATATTAGGGAATTCCCTGGGTAAAAATCCACAAATCCTTTTTATTGACTGCTAGATGTCTAATTATCTCTACTCCTAAATACTGTGTTTATTAGAAAACCAGCATCTTATTTGACTCCCACATCATGTTTCAAGCTCCATGCCAATGATCAGAGAATCATGGAATAGCTAGGGTGGAAGGAACCCTAAAGCTCATCCCATTCCATGACACTCACTGTCATGGGCAGGAACACCTTCCACTATCCCAGGTTGCTCCAAGTCCCATCCAGCCTGGCCTTGGACACTTCCAGGGATCCAGGGGCAGCCACAGCTTCTCTGGGCAACCTGTGCCAGGGCTCACCACCCTCACAGGGAAAATTTTTTTCCTAATATCTAATCTGAACCTGCTCTCTTTCAGTTTGAAGCCATTAAATGACTCTTTCCAGCAGAGTCACAGCCCTTGGAAGCCAGGCTGCCTGGTGGCACAGGTCAGTGGCTCCAGGCAGAGCAGGACCGAAGAAAACTGTCTTAATAAAGACTCCCAAGGAACGACAAAACAACCAAAGAACAGGATGAAAACCTCCTGTTTCCAGCTTCGCTGCTTGGAACGTGGGAGAGGTGGAAAAACAACAGTTCTGCTCCAGCAGGTTTATAGAAGCCAAAACTAAACAATTAGGAAACCAAGTCTGCTCCTTTAGCAAACTGAAGCGAAGCAGATCACGCAGCAAACTGACCCTCTGAGCTCTCCAGGCTGTTCCTGCACAGCCCACACTGGAACATCCACCAAGGCAGCCCAGCAGCCCAACTGCAGCCTCCCAGTGAATTCCACACCCCTGTGCTGAAGAGCAGGAGTGCTCCTGAATATCTGCTTCTCAAAGGACGTACCCAGCACGTTGTCTCTGGCCAGGACATCAGCCCCGTGCCTGCTTTCTTATCAAGCTTCCTGATCAGGGCTTGTATTGGTCAAGGCAGTTGAATCTGAAAGCCTCAGATGACAGCCCAAGGAGCTGAAACGAAATCAATAACCATAGAAACCCCATCCCATCGCCTGTTCTGCTGTATTTAAGATCAATCAATATGCAGAAACGACTAGTGCCAGGCACATCTGCACTAGTCGTGCACATAATCAACTTTGTCTTGTCTCAGCTTAATGTAATTTTCCACCATATTAGCAGTCTTTATGATATCCTGTCTTTTCAAATAGACATGATTCAGAATCGCTGCACAGTTCAATTGGATTAGTGGAGTTGCTCACAGACCCACACTCTCACACACCCCCCAAATCTGCTCTTGGTGACAACTCCTCCTCACTCCACTGAGGTTGGGATCACAGCCATGTGTGAAGTGTTTGCAAGGAGGTGACATCCGAGGGCACAGCCAGCTCTCACCGATACCTCTGGCAGAAGAATGTGTGTGTGTACATGTATTTAACAGACTGGGAGAAGAAATTAACAAACTTATCAAATGCCATGCTGAAGCATCCATTAAAAACTGCACACACTTTTAATGACTTGGGTGAGGGTTGCTGTTGCATAAATTTATTTAACGTTAATGTCCCTAGTTTGCTGTAAATTTCACACTGTGAAATTACCAGGGCAGTTCTAATGGGGCTGAAGCCTCCAGCTGCACTCCATGATAAAGGAGGAAATAATTATGAATTCCTCTGGGAAGCCAAGGAAAGTCAAAGATCTCCTTCGGAACTGCTCCCAGCTGAGCTGCTCATCAGCCAGCTGAGGAGGTGCAGAGCTGCTCCAGCGCCGGGGGAAGTGGGATGAGCAGGACGCTCCCGCTGACGACGGCGCTGCCATCAACTGACATTTAATTTGGAAGGATTGAAAGCTGGTGTCTGCAGCAACTACTGCCAAGAAACATTATGAACAGTCAAGACAGAGCATGGAAGTGGTTTTATGTTCCAAGTTCAGATGATACTGTGTAATTTTACATCTAATCACCTAGCGCGAGACATAACCAGCGCACACAGCTCCAAGAGCTCGTGCCTGCAGCTCTGACAGATGCCTGGATCATCAGAGGATGCTGCACTGTGTGGGTTGTTCCATCTAGGATGGCACTCTCCACAACCCTTCAAATCCAGAGCTAACAGCCTTTGCCAGAGTTTACGAGAGTGGAAAAAGGGAACTCCTTTGTCCCACCCTCCTTAATCTCCTATCCCCACCAATGTCTCTTCCTTCCATTTCTGTTTCTCCTTTGTATCTCCCTGTTCCTTCTCATTTTTTCCACAGCACCATGGGCTGCTCTGGCCAAGAGTGCTCTCCCTGGAGCAGGAGAGCTCCCCTGGACAGTGAGCAGCTGGGGCACACCTGGAGACCCCAGCTCATTCCCCTTCCTGGCAGTCATCATCCTCCCTTCTATCAGCTTGGAATTCAGTCATGAGCAAACCAATCATGGCTCACTTCTGAGTGCACCTTTGAAATGATAAAACAACTCATTCCTGGTAAAGGAATCAGAGGAATGTAAGAAACAAAACCACCTAATGGGGCAGACAGGCAGAATTTATTCAGTTGCTCCCTGTGCGTCACTCATAATAATGTCTTGCCGTGTACTTCAGGCTTCTTTCCCAAGAACAAATATAATTCTTATTTATAATGCAACAAAGGATAAAGCAGGTTTCCTGATTCTGATAAGTGACTCTCTGATTGTTTCTTCAATAAAAAAACATCACGTCTTTCAGATTATACTTTCATGTTTTATTCTGGGTTGGAACAGAGGCAGCACAGACGAGCATCTCTGCGCCTCGAGTCACTTGGTTTATTTTCTCATTTATAAAACCTGGGGATCTGCTAGAGACCACTTCAGTGGTGCTTAAGGACTTTTGAACTTTGTGGACTGGACTTGCAGCAGTGAGTAACCAATGCCTGGCTCTGGTGAGCATCACCCTTTATCAGGTAATTGATCTGTGAGATGATAACTCGTGAGGCAGGTGGGAGTGAGGTGTTATCGCCTCGGATCGTGACAAAGGGCTCTCCTGGAATAGCAAACACCCTCCCTTCCCAAAAAACAGCAACCCAAAGTGCTGCTGGGAAGCCTGTCAGCACAACACGTGCTCAGTGCATCAGCACACTCCAGACTTTGGCTTGATGCAGTGAAATGGGGTGAAAAACGTGAAATGAAATGTGATCACCTCTTTGGACTTTCTGCTTGCATTCGAGTTTTTCTGCAAAATATGTGCCATGTTATTTACTGTGTCTTCTTTTAAGGTAGCTGTCACCATACGACTTAGAAACTCCAAACATACTAAGAATGGGATTTTCTGTGTCAAAATGTCCCATTGAAATTCAGACACCTCCTTCTCACAGTCTGTGCAACACTGCGAAGCAAACAGGGCCCGGACCTTATTGGGAAAAAATCCCAAACAAATGTTGTGTTTATGTAATGATGTATTTATTTAGGGCCACTTCAAATAGATGCAGCTGGTTAGACTTGAAAATAACCGCATGTGAAAACGCAAACAATAATTTATGTAACTTTAAATGAGTTTTTGCAAGACGTTTCGATGCATTTTCCTTGAACGCTCCCCTGCACATCTGGATATGAAGTCTGTAATTTAGCTTTCCTTATTCCCTATGGAAGTTGTATGGAAAGCACTGTGCCTGTGCCCCTCTCTGAACTGCCCTGGCACAGCGTCTGGGGTCAGCAGAGTAACACAAAATCCATTTCTCAAATGTGTCAGTCAGCCTTTGAAGATGCTGATACTGCAGGCAATGGTCACTCCGAGTTACATTAACAGCTCTTATTGCAAACATTGGAATTAGTTTTCAGAAGAACATCCCTAAATACCCATTTTGATATGGTTGGATGACAGTTGTGGCAGAGACCATATAGAGAGCTGAAGGGGCCTGAGGATGAAAACTGGTGGAGAATTTTATGACAAAGTGGTTTTTCATCACAGGACGCTAAGAGTGAAACTGCTCCCAAGAATGGGCACTTGAAAGCTCTCCCTCACTTGGAATTTATTTTTTAAATTGCAAGAGAGTCTTTTTAAAAATGGTTTTAATGGGCTGAGCTAGCTTCGACAAAAATTGATCTTTTAAAATGTCAAACATCATTTTAAAAGACCAATATCAATGTGACATTTTTGCAGCTATTAAAAAAAATGCTGAATCTCTCCAGATTTTGTTTTTTTTGCTGGCAATCACCATTTTAAAAATTCATCATTTTGTCCTAATCTGGGGGTGGGGAAAAGGTTGTGGGGCGTTTCCTGCTTAATCAGGATCATCTACATAAATGATTGCTGAAGCTTCAATTCCTAATCTGATGGATAGAGCTGAGAGATTCTCCTTTTTTCTGCTCTCTGGGTTTTCACAGAGGTGACCACAGCCAAAGGAGCTGAGGGTGAGCTACCTACCCAAAGAACCATCCACTGTCCTGCAGATTTCCCTGCAGGCTATTTTTCTAGGGAAGTTTGCTCACTTTCTTTGCCAAGAGCTCATACCCTGAAGCTCTGAAGGCACCCAGTGCCTCTCCAGCACTCACTGGTGGAAGCTGCTCTGCTGCTCATCTGTAGGGCAAATTTTCTAATAGTGGAGAGCACTGGCAACCCTTCCAGATTCTCTCTTTATGCTCAAATATCATTTCTTTCAAACCACATCTAGCTGCTGATCACAAGCAACTGCTGTTCATTACCTTCTCTGTCAAACATCTTGTGATATCAAACACAAGGAGGAGGGAAATGCAGGTAATTTACAAATCTAGCAGCACATTTCCCATCACACTTCTCTGCATTGCCACGGCCACAAAAAGATGGAGTCAGCCAAGATGAAAGCATTTTCAGGGCTGAAGTTTAATGGCTAAAATAATTGCAGAAATATACACATCTCCCAGACAAACCACTTCCAGAATGAATAATGTGTGGAGTATCCTCTCATCTACTACTTACTCCACATCAGTACAGCTCCCCTGTGAGCAAAACACACACAGTACGGGTTAGGGTATTTCAGTCACAGCAGATCTCTGTGGCTGGGACAGATCCACCCTGCTGCAAGCAAACCACAGGGTTTGCACTGAGTTAAGAGAGAAGGGTGCTGCTCTCCTGACCTCTCTGAAATTCACCTGCAGAAGGTAGCTACAGTGATGCCTAAGGCATTTTATTTGGTATGTTCTTGCCTGGATGGCATCAAAGTCTCCCTTTAGAACAGCAGATATCTGGCAGAAAAGCTTCCCAGTGCTACAAGAGTCACCTGCTGTTGACTCACAAACCCTGATTCCCATCCCCAGGCAGCAGAAATCAGTCTGGCCAGTCTACCCCTCTTTGGGCACCTGCCCAAACCTTTGACCTATAAAAGATTCTTCCCCATAAACTGAGAGGAATTACATGTTGGTATGAATATGAAACTGCAATCTATTTATTTTTCAGAGAGATGTATAAATGAGACTGGAAAGACCAACTTGTTGAACATCTGGATAATATGAGTCACTGCATTTTCATGCAATTAGTTCCCCTTCTAAATTTGAGCCATCAGATTTGAGGTCACTCAGTATGTGACCTGTTTACTTTAACTGAAAACCACATTTATTTTTCTGGAAAGGCATTTGGAACAGAAAGTATTTTAAGTGCAAAAAATGAATAGCTTGAATAAAACATGATTGTACTGACATGTACTCTATTTAATGAGGATTTCTTACACAAAGTCCTCAGAGTTTTTGAAAAAACTGGAATAACAGAACAACAATGAAAGGAAAATATTTAGCCTAGGAATTAGAAGAAAAATGGTGAGGTTACCATGACAAAAGAACAAACTGCCTCACTGCTTCAGCTCTGCAACTACAAGCTCCTAGATGCTTTAATGTGCACTTCTGGGAAGAATGACACACAGCTCCATCCTGCCTGCACATGACACCTTGCTGGCCTCCTCCTCGAGTTCTCCTTCAGCCTGCAGTGAATGGAGATTAGCCCAAAGCTCAGTACCTGATGTTGTGATTATTTATAGCCAGCCTAGCGATGCTCACAAGTGTCTAACAAGAACAGTCATTCCCTTCCAAGAGCCACCTTCTGCCACCTTTCTAGATACTAATTAGTACAGAACTCAAGGAAATAGACAGTATTCGTGGTGTAGAACAGCAAACGCCCACATTTTGGTCCCTGTGCACACAGTTCTGTATTTTTGGAAGTATTACATCCTCTGCAAATACAAACTCCATGATCCTGACACTGTTCCAGATGAGACGTACTATAAAGACACTAGATCTTTCACAATTTAAATTATACTTTGCAAAGCATGTAACAGCCTCTCTGCTGTTTACACTGAGAACTTTCTATTTTAAGAATATTTCAGAATACAAGACTCTATCTGGTCTTCTGACAGTCACAGTCCTTTGAGTTTAAGCTGCCTTTTTCTTATGCTCAGTTAAGAAAAGTCACTGATGCAGGGTGAAACATCCCATAAACTCACTCATGCTCTGGCAAATGTGTTGAAGATAATATTTAAGTAAGAAATGTAGCCAAAGATGCTCACAGGAATGAGTTCTGCTATTAAAAGTAGTGCTATGCCTAGGAAGAAAGAGTTAACAAAGTCGCTCTTTAAAATGCTAATAACAGACAATGGTCTGTGGATAAGTTAATTAGTGGAGCCAGCTTGTGTTTAATTATTTCACTTGACCTGGTGCAGATTTAGACAATAATCCCTTTAGAGAGGGGAAGGGGCTGCTGGAAAGTATGTGATGTACCAAAAGTAAAACTTTAAATCTGCCTGAGCTGAGCAGGTAGTCTTCTATCTGAAATTGGAATGATATACTCTTCTCTACTGTAAGACAAGCTCAAATAGAAAAAGAAATGCAGGTCTGAACCAGAGAGATTATGCTAAGGACCTGGTGAGCTTTCCACTCCGATACTTAACTTTTTTTCCCTCCTCCCTATTCAGCTGGGATTTTGCTACTGAATTATGTATAAACCAACCCACTGTAGTCAGAGGTGGGATTTCATGAGCAACTTGAAACAAGTGCAACCAGACTGTACCAGGACTCTCTGAACATATTAAAATGTGTGTGAAGAAAGAAGAGGATCTACAGACTATTAGTATATGTGGGATTTTCTTATAGGAGAGGCTCTGAAGATTTCCATATTTAAAAAAGGGAACTGATGAGGTGGGGTATCAGTCCTATTCTTGCTCAGACTATATGATTGGATCCAATTAAACTCAAAGCTTTGTTTTATCTGAATAGTTCAACCCCAGATCATGCAGCTTTTCAATTTGGTAACATCTCTTCCACAGCTCAGCCAAATATGAATAAAAAGTCATTACAGTTCCACATGTGAGTCAGTACAACCTCCTCCAGAGGCTCCAGCATCTAAATGCTGGCAACACCTAACACAAGGCAGGTGTATAAAGAGAGTCTAAGCCAAATGGGAGAAAGAATTTAAAAAAACCAAACTGGGAGCTACTCTGGCAGGCAGTAAACAGTGTGATAGGCACTGCCTGAGTGGGAGGAAACTGCTTTTCAGCCAAAGGATAGGACTCACTCTTGGTGGAACAGCTCCATAGGAGATGTAAACTGGCTGCAGGTTTGCATGTACAGCCCAGCTCTGGGGCTGCAGCATCCTCCTGTGCTCCTCAGAAAGGACACACAGTGCACTGGGAGCAGAGCTGGAAACTGCACACAACAGCCAGCCAATAAAACTGCCCTACTGCTCTGTTTGATCCTCTTTATTAAAAACCTAATCTGATGGGGAATGAAAGGCTTTAGGACAGGACAGGGCCAGGCTGAGTGCAAGCAGAGCACACAGCCAGGCTGAGCTCACACAAACTCACAGCCAAACTGTGAGAACACATTCTGACAGTTTGTATAACCACACGATCTCCAGCCTATTACACTTCCATCCTGATCATCTTCCTGGTGTACCTTTATGGGAGATAAATACCATGGCTGTTTTGCTGTCTGCTCATAGGACTCCCACAGGTTTCAAGCTATTTACCAGCCTCTTTCTTTGGAAAGCTCTTTTATTCTTTAAAAGTGTCTCCTGTCATCTCCACTTTTTTTTTCTTTTTTTTCTACTCATGCTATTTTCTTCCCAGGCCATGGCTCAGAGCCCTTTTTCCATCAGTTTTACTAGTCTATCTAGCTATCAGGCTTTTTTAAAGGAAAAGTAATCAAAAACCCTTTCCATACACAGGAGCTCTAAAACTGATTGTCAGCTTCTCATTTAGAGAGTTGCAGAAATCATGCAGAAGACCAAAAGTCACAGAGCATTCCAGAACCACCCACCAGAAAGACACACAGCCACTGCAATTTGAGGAGCTCAAACAGGGAGAGATATTCCTTCTGGGAACTGGGGCAAAGCTTCAGAATTACTGGCGTTATTCCCTTAATTAAAACAAATGGGGTGATTTCTGTGACAAGAAATTCTCTTTCTTTACCCACATCTTTCCCACCCTGCAACAAAGGCTGTGAGGGATCCATGAAGCAGTGCTCAGAGCAGGTTTGAGTCCTCCCTCTCTGCTAACTTCTGGTATCTCAAATTACTACAAGTGGTCCTCCACTGAGTGCACAACACACTTCCAAAGGCACTAAACAGGGTTAATAAAATGCATCTTCTTCACTGATGAGTGGTAGTGCTCCCCACCATAATTTGCTGAAAAAGGTCATTCTTGTCTGTAATGAGAAAATGAAATGCACTGGAATGATGGAGCAAACTCAAATCAGTCCTATGTGCAACGTAGAAACATAAACCAGAATCCAGCATAAATCTGCTGGCTAAATTCAGCTTATGGCTAATCAGCTCTTCCTTTGACAGGATATGCTGCTGTGGAAATGGGATAATTTTATAACTGAATAATTTAACCAGTTTTATCTTTAAGTAATGATTTCAGGCATATTAATACATAAAGCTTCAGTATTTACATTTTCGTTACACGGCCCTGAAAAATTACAAGGTATCAGGGATAACATAGCATTCAGTGATAAACGACGTGCACAGAGTGGATTTCATCCCTCAGAGTGACTTTGTGCTCCACAAATCCCCAGGACAGCACGTGGCTGCCAGGCAGACAGCGAGGGCAGAGCTGGGGCAAACTGCTCAGAAGAGAGGGGAACTGTTCCCTGATGTCTCAGAAACACATTGGAGCCAAGGCTGGAAGGGACAAGTAAAACACAGTCTGACAGAGGATGCTGAAGTATTTTACCTGCTTATCCCTGCTAAGACTCGGGTGGTTTATGTCTGGCTGGAAGACATGTTCCACAAGGACTCCCAATCACCATTTGAACGCTGTGAGAAGTGGAAAAGCCACTTAACCCTGGAAGTCTGTTACAGTCCTTCATCATCTGCAAAACACCTTGGGAGCCTGCAAGTCTGGAAGCTAAATACAGGGACTCCTGGTCCAAATTCACAGAAATGGATGTGCCTTGCTGGCAAAATAATTACTAATCCCTCACTCTGGTTCTCCTCCTGTGAGTTCAGCTGTGGAGGAATTTTTCTTCACATGTTTTAATGCAGATGTGATATGGGAAGTTCATCTTGAAAAGCAAAGTACTCGTGGCTCTGCAGAATCTAACAGCCATGTTTTAGTTCTTCTCTGGAAAAAGTAATGAAAAGAACATGAAAACCAGAATCCCTCTCAGTTTACAGAACTCCTGTAATAGATATAAATAGCAAACAGGGTGGATGCTGGATTGTGCTTGTCAGAAGGTGACATGCTTGTAGCAATTCTGCATTACTCCTCCCTGCTCCTTGGAGAAGACTAATCTGACTGAGGAAAATGGGAACAGAAGCTCTCAGGATGCAGTTGAGCCATTTAGATGTCACTTTCCCTCATTCTTTGTATTCTGTCAGTACACACACACACCAGTGACAATCTGCCCAGGTAAACTCCTCTATCACCCGTGTGGTGTGGGATCCTCCAGCCTCACACTGCAGCACATGTTCCTCCAGCCCTGCTTGGAGGAGGAGAGGCAGCTTTGCACAACATCCCAGTGATATCCAGTGAGGGGAATAATGAACATGGGCCATGGTAATTTAGAACAGAATAAATTCCTTTCAGTGTATTCCAGAGTGCATGAAGGATTGAAAGTCCTTTTTGATTGCTGCTGGGCTCCACTGTCAGAGGGAAGTTTCTGGTACAGAAAGCCAGGCTAACCTTGAGTTACCTGTTGGCTGCACTTGGAGTATTGTCTGGCTGGAAGAGACAAACCCAGATTAAACCCATTTTATCTGGGTAATCTCAGACTACTGGATGTGTGTCCATGGGAATGTTTCACAGCAGTCTCAATGGCCAAACTCATTCCTGTGGCAAGGCAAAGCCTTGTTTATTCCCAGCCAGCATCTGAATGAACAAGGTTTGAAAAGCTATTGCCATGACCTGGAGATAAATGTACCCAAAATAGTTACTGCACATTGTAAAAACCATTCCTCTCAGTGTTTGGAGCAGTGTACAGTTGTTTTTTCTTTCTTTAATGTAACATTTCAAATCCTGCCCTATCAGAAATGTCTAGTTGCACCAAAACCAGAGTGTTGGAAAAGAGATCAACTGTCTCTGCTAATAAGAAGAACTTCTCCTCTTCCCCACAAAAATCCTGCCATTTCATTCATAAATAAAATAAGCCTCTAACTCAGTTGTTGGCAGGCTCTCCCTTTTATCTTTCACTCACATGAGAAGGACCAGCAACATCACGTTTTCAGAAAGCCAAGTGCAGTAATCACAGAATCGGGTTTCATGTATTTTTAAAAACATTTGCAGCAGCAGAGATCCAATCACTTTTAAAAGAAATAAAAACATACAGAAATTTGGAAGAAGCAACTCAGTACTCCTGACTGCCTTCACTTGTCCTGCACCAGATGAATGTGCTGGGAAGGGACTCCTTTCTAAGGGACATCTCAAAAAGTTACCAACATTACACTACAAGCACCGCAGTGCTGAAATACTTATTATCTCAAATAAGCCTGGATGACATTTGAGATGTCTCAACATTTACTGGCCTGCCAGCAGAGCCTGGGATCAACCACCTCCTTTTCTCTCATTCCTCTTTTTTCCCCTCTCCTGCTTGCTCAAAGTCTGTGTTCATAAAATATTTAGGGGAAGCTCTTCAGAGGATGATATTGCTTATACTATACCCCCAGTGCAGGTTTACTGTGCTACTGAGACAGATATTCTGCCACCAGAGAAATCAAAATTGGTGATGGGGTTGAATTACTGCAGCAGGAGCACCATCAGACTGACAGTCTGG
This sequence comes from Lichenostomus cassidix, assembly GCF_008360975.1. Lineage (NCBI taxonomy): Eukaryota > Metazoa > Chordata > Aves > Passeriformes > Meliphagidae > Lichenostomus > Lichenostomus cassidix. The sequence goes on along the minus strand of NC_139500.1, from coordinate 4,460,512 downwards.
GATGATCCCACCTGGGACATTGGGCTGAGTGGAAAGAATGAAGTTAACACATGGAACAGAACCGGTCACTTCTGCAAGGTTATACAGAGAAGTGTTACTTTTCAGGATGGAAAACAAAAATATGAATGTTCTGCTTGTTTCTGAGACCCAGCTGACCCTTCCTTACCTCCTGCAATTTTCTTCCCAGTGGAAAAAAAAAAACCCAGCTCAATGGAATGTGGAATTCAGATGTGCTGCTAAATGAAGCTCTCGGTCAGGCAGCATCTCCTGCAGTACCACCCACTCCTGCAGCAGCCTGCCATAAATTAAATCACCTTCCATGGTCCCTTCCTGCCCCTGAACTTTGCCACAACCTGTTCATCTCATGCATTCACAGCCCCTCCTATTAATCCACACATTTTGTGATCCCACCATCACATGGTTCTTCCCTCCTAATTTTATCAAATCAGCTACAGATTTCCTATGCTACCCTGATGTTTTCCTGCATTACAGCAAGAATCTGCTTTTAACCTTCTCATCAAAGCCTGGCTGTCTGAATGTACTTCTGAACCCCTGGTGACTCTGAACCCCTATCATTTTCCTTCTGAGTTCAAGGGATAGGCGCTCCTTTGTTCCACCCTTGGCATTTTTCACCCTTAGACATCCAGGCTTACATCAGGCTGTTGCCAAACTGTCCTCCTTTAATAATTTTTATGAAGTGCAGTCCAATTATCTTTATCTTCCTTGGGGATCCATTCAATTAAGTGCAGTCATAATGAGTGAGTGGACACAGAGCATTGCCACCATATTTACATCCAGATTAATGGGAAGCAGGTAAGATAACTTTAAAGCCATCAATATTTTCATGCTTTGGCTTTTGATTGTGCTATCTTCAGTGTCAGACACATTCAGGAGAGACCAGCACAATTTGAGAGGCTGAGTTTTTAATTTCCTCCATGGTTTGTGGAAATGAGGGTTTAGAAACAGCAGCAAAAACACGACTTTGTTTTAAAACAGGTTTCTCACAGGTTAAACAAAACACTTCTTATGACACAAAACAAGCTGGAACACTTCATCCAGTTTGCTCTTTCATGAATTGATGGCAATGGAAGAAACCAGCAGAAAACCAATATTTAAGAGGAGATGCTGAGAACATCAGGAAATCTCATTTAATGAGCATGCAACAGAAATGCTGAGCTAGGAACACCAGTTCTGAAGTGACTTTTCTCCCTTCTGAAAGACAAATGCTGGATCTGGAACATGGACCTGTCTCTCAGATATGGAACAGCTCCTGAAGTTATTTTTACACCTGCTTTGCATTGCAGAAGCAAGGGAGAAGGGTCCAATGGAGACTGAAAACCTGGTATCACCACAGATTAACCTAATCGTGTCTCAGGAACTGATAAATGTGTCAATAAGCATTTGGAGAAATAACTGGTATCCAGGGAATTTATCTTGGTTATAGTCGTTTCAGCTGAATAGGTCAGATTTGTTAACATTTTAATTTACACAAATCTGCATTCCAAATATTGCTCTTCGGCTCCTTTTACTAACGAGAAGGAAATTTCAGCAGCAACCCCAAATTCACTCCTCTAATAGCTTTCTCAAGTTTGCAGGAAAAACAAACAAAAACAAAAAACCAATCCGTGGTACCGGAAAGGTGGTGTTTATGGTGGTGTTAAAATAGTTTTCAGTTTAGATGCAATACAATTTTATGTTAATAAACCAGAAAGTTTTGCCAATTCCAGATGTAATCCTGAAAGCAGAAGACAGAGATGGGAATCAGCAGGCCCTGTAGCTTCAGGGCAGCCCCAGGATTATGCCCAGAGCTGGTTGTTCTGCCTCAACCCAAGTGTCCCTTGCTCAACCTTGGGCTCAGCTTGGGACACTCAGCACCAGATTTCCACATACAATGTGCCAGCTGTGATTTCCTGGATCTCGTGCACATGAGAACTAAGATGAAGCACATGGTTCCCCTGCAAGTTTTTAAAATACTTCAGGTGCAATGAGAGAATCCCTAAAAAAGACAACCATTCTGCCTTATCCTTTCCCCCTAATTATCCCCCTGCTGCTTTTTTCAGCTGATTTGCTGAGATTAAAACTTCTCTCCCACCAAGTTATCCCAATCTGTGTTTCTGAAATTAATATAAACCCACGACCTTTCTCTGCCCATACAGCTCTACATTAAAATGCTGGCCCCCACTGATGTCAGGGGGGCAATAACAGTTCTTTCATTTCCATAAAATCATCATTTTCCTGCCAGAATTCCAATTTCTCCATCTAGTACTCTGCTACCATACCCCCAGGGACTGCCAGCAATCTCTCCAGCACTTGTTTCTCCTCTTCCACTGCAAGCCTGCCGCAGGCTCCAGCACTGCCTGGGATAATCTACCTGTTTATAATTCAGCCAACTTCCCACTTCTCAGCATAAAAAGAGTAGGGAAAGGTCACATCCGCCCTAGGTTGTGCTTGCAGAGTCTGCCACGTCAGGTGGGAAGGAGCAGGCGCTGGTGCTCCCCCTGCTTCCCCAGCTCTGCTTCCCATCTTCACACCTGGAAAGCTCTCCGCTCTCCTGACCTTCTCCTTGGAAAGCTGTTTCACACAGAGTGTCCCCCCTGGGCCAGCTCGCTCTGAAACGGTGCCGAGGGCGAGCTCTGAGCCGCTCCCAGCCAGCATTCCCAGCCAGCATTCCCAGCCAGCACTCCCAGCCAGCATTCCATCCCATCCCGCCTATCCCGGCGGCTGCCCTGGGGCTCCAGACGTGCTGCTGAGCTGCTGCAGGGGCTTTTATCTGCTCTCAGCAGCTGCCTTTGGGGTTCCTCCCTGAGCTGCTCTGAAGGAATAAAACGGCCCCGGATCTGGGAATGAAACAGGCACAATCCCTGGCAGGGAATGTCTCCTGGCTGGAGCCTGGCAGAGCACTCAGCAGTGGAACTAAAGTGTGCTGCTGGGATGACGGGCACAGGAAAAGTCTCTAAGGATAACATGGAAAGCACTAAGCAAGACAGGTCTAGAAAGGAATATAGGTGCCTGGCACTTTATTGTCCCACAACAGAAGTGGGACAAATGACCACTTATCCATTCCCCTGCACCTCCTGGACTATTTCCTACATCTTTGAGTGTTACAAACTTACGCAAGGAAAATACCAGCTCCATGAGTTTGAAGATTCTCACAGAGTTTCATCGACTGATATGGATTAGGACAAAAATATCACATCAAAGCCAAAATGCCCCACAGCTGCCGCAGAAGCAAAGAGTATGATCTCCACACCTCAACTCAAACTTTTAGACACTCGGGATTAAAGACACAGTTTGGGCTTTTCACGTCAGCAACCCTCACCAACACCTGGTAAGATGGTTTTAAACTCACCTCCCTGTCGAGGCCAGCAGCCACGGTGACGATGTCCCCTGTCTCGCTGTTGATGGTGAACATGTTCTGCGAGGGGCTCTGCGGGGTCTGGGTGACAATCCGGTACCTCACCATGCCGTTGGCCGTGGTGGCATCGTCCGCGTCGTTTGCCGTCACCGTCATCACGTAGGTCCCTGGGAACAAGAGGAGGGGAATTATCAGGGTTATCTCAGACTGTGGTCCCACTAACCTGGGGTCATGCATTTTGTTCAGAAATTCTATGGAACATACATCCTATTTCAATCCAGCCAGCCAGGCAAGGCGAGGATTATGGAAATAGCAACACTGCTGAGAGAGATGATCTGGAAGGATGCTGATTACACATAACTGGTAGACAGAGAGAAGTCATGTGAGGGTATCTATGATTAACTTCTAATTCTTTCCGTGATTGCAAGTTTTAGGGCAGCATTTTTTGTCCTACAATTTCACAGATTCTCACAGGAGATTTTTTTTTCCCCATCCAATCACTGCATTCACATGCATTCAGAAGTAGAGTTTAATAGTGGAAAGCCCATCATACTTCTCAGCAGCTTCAGAAGGACACCATCAACATGCCCATACCCAGTGCAGGAAGCAACTGCCTGCTGCTTCCAGTTCTTGGAGAAACATCCACTTTTCGTGTCCCTCCCGGATTAAAAAATCCATTTCTGCAGAGCAAATACAACAGCTGCTGCCCAGCAGGACAGAAAATCAATGATTTGGTATGTGTGGCCAGTGATGTATTGAATTGTTGGTTTGTTTCTTGCTAATCATCAGTGTCTTCATTTGCCTTGCAAAAAACAATCCCTACTTTCTAGATACTGTCGGGAGTGCACTGAAGCACTGACAGGCTCATTAGCACTGGAGTTTGGCAGCAGGGTGTTCTGCTAAAGTGGGAAATTATCATTATGAGGGTAAAAGATGTTACTTGATTGGATGGACTCCTGCAGCTGCATGGTCCTGTGACCCCCCAGAGCTTGTGGGGCCCAGCTTTACACTTGTTCTATAGGTAGGAGGGAATGAGTAGAAGGGCAGAAGCACGCTGCTCACAAGGCAATCTGTAACAGTGGATGAATATAATGATATGAGACCGGAAAAGAGGAGTGGGAGGCAAAGAAAAACAGTGAAACCAGGCACAACCTCATTTTGTGATCACCAAACCCAACAGCATCCATGAAAAGAGGGAAGGTGCTGCTTGAACACGGTGCATTTGGGAAGTCTGAGCAGATGGAGCAACTTAACAACCTGCCGTGCTGGAGAGACGCAAAGTGGTCCCAGCAAGAACCTGAGCTGATTCAAGATTGAACCACACATGGCTCTACAGAAACAGCTGAGTTTGCTCTGCTCTCTGGGTTAGATGTGAGCCACTGGCAAACTCGAGGACGTGGCTATAGCAGCATCATGCTGTGTCACCTCTGGCATTCCCAGGACCCAGCCTGGTCACACTGGGAGCTGCCATGCTCCCAGGTCTGGAAAACCAGAGAGCTGCATCTGTTTGCAAAGGACTTTAAAAATACCCTGTGCTCTAAATGGGCAGATCTAGAAATGGCTGCAGCATTTTGCATCTTAGCCAAGTATGTAGGAAATCCCCCCAGTACCTTCCCCAACTCTGGGAAACCAATGTTTCTCAGTATTAGCAAGAAGTTTGTATTTTTGCACTTGTGTGAAGTGCTTTGCTGATCTTCCATCTGCCTCAATCAGGCTCTTTTTGTTCTCGCTGGTGATACATATATTCCTGGGAGTTTTCTTAGTTCAATAAGAATTATAGATTAAAAAATAAATGAATGTGTAAAGCAAATCTTAATGATGAATACATTCCTGTTTTTCTGCAATAATCCTGATTCACATTTGTGAAATGAAAACAAACTATTCAACAACTTTAACATTTTCCCGATCAATAAACTTCAGAAGACGGAAGGAGCACTGAATTGAAACAAGGCTGTGCAAGCAACAAATTTTCTCTATTTTCTCTACAAGCATTCGTTTTTTGCTCTTTTGCAAAACCAGTTATCACGAGACAGCTGATACAAATAATGAAACCAACCCTTAGATAACTACAGGGAAAATGCAAGGAGAAATTTAAATAGGAAATATGCTGAATGAGATGTTTGATTTGGAATTTATGTTATCTTAATGCATTCAATACTGAAAATATCTCTGAACAGAATGTCAAAACCTGGGGCTAATGAAAACAGAAGCGGAAGAGGAAAACAGAATCTATTTTAGGACATGTGCAGTCTTAGGACAGATTCCAAAAAACAGGTGGTATTTCTCGATGCATTTCTAGCTCAAAAAACGCTCTGAAAGTCATTTGGACTACAAGGTTCAGACAAGGGCACCCCACAATTGTGGTCCCTGCTCATGTGGGATGTCTCAGACTGTACTGTATATTCCAAAATCAGCCAGGACATGTGTGAAACGGTGGGTTCCCAGCTTGGCAGGGGAACCTGGCTGTGGTGGCAGGGGTGGGGGGATGGCAGCTATACCATGATGGAGAGCACAGAAGGTCTCCTTCACTCTTTCCCTGACCTTTTGGCTTCTTCCCTGCGGTGTAGCACTGGGCTGAGCAGGTCTGCTCTAGAGAAAAAGGACTATTTCAACAGCATTTGACCTACATCTCCATAAAGGGAGATGGGACTGAACCAATGTCTCTAAAGTCATGAACTGAGCACCAGGGAGCTGTATTTCAAGAGGCAATCTGCTCCCTATCTCCTATCTTTAATTTCGATTATGAAACCCAACCACAGAGAAAATAAAGAGAGGAACTTGGCATTAATTACTATCTTGTAACTTAATAAAACACCCTCTGCAAAGGGCCCTCTGTGGCTGCAGCACTTTGCAGCACGATGGAGCTGCAGCAGCCTCTTCCTTCCCAACTCTCCCAGGGGCTTCCTGTCTGACCACAGTCTGCTGTAAACTGCCTGCAAATTGCTTCTCCCTCTCCACAGTCTGGACAGTGGCTGGTAATTCCTCTCCCTTTCCTGTGTACACACTTTTCCCACCTGGCAGTGTTGACCAACAGCATCTCCTGCTCCCTGTGCTGAGGGCTCCATCCCTTGGGATGGCTCCCGAGGGATCAGCTGGGGTAACCTACACCCTGGCTGTGTTCCACTCAGTTTGCTCTGTGCTCAGCCTGTCTTTAAGCAAGATGTATCCTCTAGATGCCTGTGTGGTGCAGTGAGTGGCATAAACACAGATCTGTGCACAAGAGTGTTCAACAGAGCGATGTGGATATACACAGATAAGGTGTCTGACATCCTCTGGGTGCTGTAGAAATTCCTGCACTATACTCAGATGGTTGGTGGTGATTTACCTGCAATAAAAGTAAGTAATGTCATGCTTCCAAGTTCTTTACATGGAGATACATCTTCATGTACTTTATATTAAAATAAAGGCAATATATCCCCATATCCAGTCCCTAATACTGCACAAATTAGGCAAATATACAGTGGCAGAGTGCACAGCTCTAACACACTCGAGGATTGAAGCTGGTATTGTTTGGTCTTAAGTGACAAAGCACTGACTGCCCAATCTGGCCCACAGGATGTGTGTGTTTTGTGGAAATCAAAGTATTAACCACACCAGCCCTATATCCTACCCAGCCAGAGACTAGAGGTAGTTACTACAGACCAGAAACACTGAGAGAACTCCTCCAAGTCACACTCAAACTGTACTCTGCCAATTTTGCCTCAGATCCTGCTGGTGGGGATGAAGCTACAAGAATAGGTTAAACAAGAGTAAAAAGGGCAAGAGGGACTTTATGCTTTCAGTGTCTGAGAAAAGCATCACCTCTATTTTTCTGCTCTGCAGGGCTTCCTCTCAAGCACACTGACGACATTAAATGAATGCATAAAGTGCCAAAACTCAGAAATTTGCCCCAGCCTGTGCAGTGTATCACAGGATGAATACCCAGTGCAAATATAACAGATATATATCTGATATAACTGTATTAAGCTACACACCTGGCCTAACTCAGGTATGTAACCTGTTGAAAGAAAACCATTTCTCATCACATAAGGCACATGGTATGTTAAATAAAATACCAAACCTAGTACATCATGTCAATATTAAATCAAATTTGCTGCATGTTGAACAGCTCTTCCGAGCAGCAGATTGAATTACCATGCACAGCTAGTGATGACAAGATTACTGTGCATTAGCCTTCATTAACTAATGAAGAGTTCATATATCACCTGAGTTAAAATTAATGGATGGCATGACGAAGGAGATCTATCAATAAAAGGCAAGACCTCAAGAATCTGTAACTTCCCAATGCATTCCCTTTGATTTCCCAGAGACCATAATTTCCCAGATGTTATTTTGTCAAATGAGATGGTTTTGTTTCTAACCATGGATAACACACATGAGAGAAATGCTTGAAAGCAACCCTTATGGAAAATATTCCCATTGGATTAATTAAGGTTTCTACAGGATAGGCAAAATAATGCCTCACAGAACCTGGCAGGGATGGAAGCAAAGGGAGATAATTTATACCTGTACATTCAGTTTTGTTTGTCAATTTTAAAATTAATTGCATCTCCTTGTAAAAGACTGCAAAGAGATTCAAAGAGATTTTGTTAGGTTCACCATATCTCAATCCATCTGCACATGGTAAGGAAAAAGAAAAGCAAAACAAGAGAGATAGCTGCCCTGAGCATGTGTAAGCAGATAAGCACACAGTCATAAACAAATGTCCCTCCCCAGCCACTCTGGAATCTGAGAATCAGCTCAGCTCTTTGTAGCTCAGAGGGTCCCAGAGCACGCTGAGGACTGCTGATTCCCCTCACATCGTCTGCAATCTCTACTCTCCCATCTCTGCAACTTCATTCCTCCATAAAAATGGAGCTTTCATGGGTTTAAGGCACACAGACAATAATTTGGAACAGTTGTGCTCCCAAAGTCTTTGTTACAATTGCTTTATAATTGCCATTTTTCTAAGCTGGTTTGATATCCATTAGTTAGATTTAATGCATGTTGAAATGAAGAGCTAATGGGCACTTATCAGGAAGCCAAAAAAAAAAAAAGAAAACTCCTTTCACTTTGCCCTTTATCCCACATGTCACTGCAAAACCACATAATCCTGTCTTCTCCTACAGCATAAACAGAAAGCGCTAAAACTTCACCCAGTTTTTACTGATAATGCTGTTTCCCTATTTAGCTTTATCTTACAGTTTATGTTTTTAAATGGCTGGTAAATGGCTGCAGAATCATTAAAGGTTGGTTAACCTTCTCAGTCTAATTTTGACCTACAAGATACTTAATTTAATCATTCCCCCATAGAAAAGGATGGAATCATTATGTGCAGACTTGTGGTGATGGCCATATTACATTAGATCTTCATTAACCCAAGTTAATAATGGCTTTGTACTAATGGAAACTTCCCCTTACTCCTCATTTTTCCCCCTCCAAATTGGAAAGCTCACTTAGTGAATCCTCTGCATCTGATGCTAGAGAGAGAGAATAGTTAGAGTTGTTGTGGGAAGATTAAATACTGAAGAAGAGTGTAAAATCCACAATATTTCCTAAAACCAAAATTTTCCACTGAGAAGAGATTCCTGGTAACAGTTTCCCTTCCCCACAGAGGCTGGGAATCTCATGCTCCTTCTCATGGCAGGCACACTTCACCCTTTAGGTGATTTCAGTCATTGCAAGGAGGTCTCAGGGACAGAAAGACACACTAGAAAAGCAAAGGCATCGAAACCAAGTGACAATGACAAGTATGATGGAGTCCTGAAAAAGTCCTCAGAGTACAACTGAACTTTCTGTAGTGTTAAAGACTAAAGCATCTCTGCTAACAAATCTGCATCCTCAAGTCAAAAAAATGAAATGTATTCAACTGGTGATGTGAGCACTTCCACACACTCACTGTCAGGGGTTTCAAATGAATTTGGGTAGCTGACCCAGCAACGGTGCTGAGTGGAGGTGAAGAGAACATGGACAAGACATCAAGATTGACAGAAGTGAATGAAACTACTGCAGATGTAATAAATTGCAAATTTACTTAAATTAAACTGTATCCCACATGCTCTGGATAAAAAACTAAATAGAAGCAGCACTCTCCTTCCAAATGATATTCCTTCCGTCATAACTGATAGCTACTGTCATTCTCCTTCACTGTAATTTTTGTAATCATTGGCAAATTTTGACCTTTCAAGCAGCTAACCTAATTCATAACGGATGCCACTTCCTAATTAGCAGAGACATTGGATTCTCAGCTTCAGACAGGGCAAGAGCCAACCTAATGAGAATAAAGAGAGGGAGCAGGTCTGGAGAGACAACGGGGCGAGCTGAAGAGGCTGCTGTCACCCAGAACGGAAATAAAACCTCCTTATTGTTAAAAATGGAATAAATACCTCCGGAGAGCCAAGGAGCAGATGCACTGAATGCAGCACACACATGGCCCTTGCCAGATTTGAAAATCACTCCTCTCCAGCAGCCTGCAGCCTAGTGAGACCCCCTAGAGCAGAGAAATCCCACCAGTCAAACGTCAGGATGGGCAAAATGAGCAAATGGTTCTGGCTGCATAAATTCAAGAGGTGCAGCTTGGCTAAGCTCCTGCACGTGAATCCTCTCGATTTCCAGGGCTCATTCAAAGAAGGGGGAAGGCATGACTTAGGACAAGATATCCTGAACAGCACCACTGAACTGTGCTGAACAGCACAGCCAGGTTGCATGCTGAACTCAAAGCATGTGTGACTCCAGAATTCATGCAGACCCAGCTGCACAGAACCTGACACTAAAACATCCTCCACAATCCAAAAACATCCTCCAATCCAACCCCTGACTCTATAAGGTAGTACAACACAACATAAAACTATTTAATATAATATAAACGTTATTATATATATCATATTGTGCTATTTGTAGTTAAAAGGAGGCAGAGAGTTTACACTGTTCAGTTGTAACTCCCTCCTAGAGTGGTCTCAACATGATTTTCACTTTTTTTTCCCTTTACATCAACTTGGCCTTTTTTTTTTTTTTTTTTGAGGGAAAACCCATCAGTCTGGGGAATTTGCATTTTTTTTCTCACTTACAGTCCTATAATTCACTTCCTTGCTCTTGGGACTGGATGCTTCTGAAAAGGAAATTAAGAGCACAGATTTCATAAGCACTCACCTCGAAAGAAAATGGAAAGCACTACCACATGAGTCTGCAGAAAAACAATTTCTTATCTTAAAATTGGGCTCGGCTGAGCAAAAGAACTTGAAAAAGAATATTGTGTATCCTAAGTCTGTGTGTAATGTGTGAGAGAATAGAATCAGGTTGGGAAAAGGCATTTTTAATAGCATATAAAGTGCAAGGGTAAGAGCAGCACCTGCCCAGGGTGCAGAAAATGGCACTGCCATAGATAAGTACATTCAAGCTGGTGATAGACCCAGAAGGAATGCATCCAACCTATGAAGAGGTCTGGGATGAGTGGAAGAACCTGTTGAGTCCTACTCTGGCCCTCTGGAATGTTTTACCTGTTCATGATCTCTCTGAAACATTCAGCATTTGCATTATTTTCAGCTTTTAGTGCTACCAACCAGAATGTGTGTCAGCCCCATCCATGAACCTGTTCAGGAGCTCCCTTGAACTGGGACCTTCTCAAATGAAGAATTTTGAAATTAATTTACCTCCAAGCTGGAAAAAAAACCATTTTGGAATGTGTTGACTAGGAGCAGCACTATGGTGTTTTTGGAAAGGGTTGCAGTGGCAGAGATTCACTCCGTGTCCTATTAATTTTTAAAAATTAAACATCTTCTCTTCAGATCTCAGGCCCTGCCACCCAGCAACACCTGCTCTGTTCCTTCACTGAACAAACAACCTGCAGCACTCCAGGCATCTCTTCATGAATTGCACTGTCAGGCTGGAGAAGAGGAACAAGCCAGAACTGCAGAATCCAAATTCTCCCCATGAATATATATATGAATGCAACTATATGCCTTAAAAGATTAATTTCACAAGCCTTAAATTTCAGTTTAATTTGAAAACTAATTCAGCCTCATAATTGGCTTTCTGTTCAAATCACTGAGGCTAAAGATTTAAATTCTTAATATTCAGATGACTTTTGAGTTTCTGGCCCCATCTGTGCATTAGTCCATGGTGTTAATCTCGGAGGGAATCTCTGCTGGCATAGAAATAAAATAAACAAACTGGGACACTAGTAGAATAATCGGCTTTTAAAATCCTTGTGGTTTTTTTATATACTGCTTATTTTTCATGAGATTCCTTTAACTCAATTTGCCACATATAGATTTGGCTCCCAGCTATTTCATTTTTCACGTGGCATGTTATCAACAATTATTCTATCAGAGTCCCATGGACTCAGGAGGAGATGGAGAAATTTTAAATTACAACATTCCTCATGTAAGAAATATGAATATTCCTTTATTTTGGAGGACTCTATATCCAGCACTTTTTCACACCACTCCCCCAAGGAGGGTGGTAGGAGTAAACTATCCTACAGAACCCCAGGAGAATGAAGGAGCTGGATGAAACTCGAGTTTAAAAGAAGTCACTTGTACTTGTGCTATTGACTTGAAAGCGACCAAGATATATCCAGAGAGTTAGTGAAGTGGAAAGGATGAATGGGAATGGAAAAGGCCAGTCTGACAGGAACAAATTGTTTTGGAGAGATGAGTTAATTTTTGACAATCTTTCTGTTAAAACAAAATAGATACAACCCAGAGCAAAGCACTCAAGTCGCTGCAGAGCATTTCACATTGACCTTTTCAGAACTGAACACTTCAGTTAAGTAAGACATCCACATCCTTCCGTGAGGAAGGGTTTGAGGTGGTTACAGCAAAACTGAGCTTCTGCAGGGATGGAAATAATCCTTCTCCATCACACTGTTGTTTTGTGATTTAATTCCCTTTCTTCTTTTATATTTAAGCATTTTTATTCCATCTTATTGAGCAATTTTTTTTTGGAAACAGAAGTTTTTTGGTAGAGTTTTTCCTGAAAGAGCCCTCTGCAAGGACACTGCTGGGATCTTGCACACCCTGCAGTACCAGCAGGCAGCAACTGGTGCTGTACAGAGGGGAAAATCCCACTCTGAGCCCAGCTCCTTCCTGCTATAAGGAGCTGGGGTGGTGCAGCTCGGAGATGTGGCTTGGGAAAGGAGCAGAAGCCTCGCAGGGCAGGCGAGCTCTGCAGCCCTTCCCGCTCTGTCAGCGCTTGAAAGGCAATGCGCAGCTCCGCCAGAGCTCCGCTGATTAAGGCTGCCAGAGGGAGCAGGGGAATTTCAGCTCCAGCTTGCAGCTGCATTTTTAAAACTTGGCTGTGTTCTTCACATAGAGGCAAAGTTCAAAGAGGCAGAGCGTTATTCAACATGAGTAAAACACGGTCTTTTAAGATATACTTTCAAACGGTGGCGCGTTAAATCAAAACAACTCGTGGAGGGGGAGAGTAAGGAAGAAAGATGGTCCTGTGGAAAGGGAAATCCTGCATCACTACTGTTCTGCATTTTTGGAAGGGCCTGCATTTATGCATTTAAATTGCCCTGCTACTTGACCTGAGGCTAGATAAGCTAGAAATGCATTAAACTGTTTTCCAGAGAGTATCAGAGAAGGAAAGAGATGCAATTCAGTTTAAGAGCCAGCACATCTGAGGATGTCCAGGGGCCAGTTCTCACCACAGAGAACTCCACTAGGAGCGAGCTCCTGATTTGAAGAACACCATGCTACGGCTCCAGACACTATTTCAATTAAGTTATTATAATCTTAACCAGCAACAACAACCTATTGTAATTAATAATACTTGATGATTTCTTTTCTATTCTTGTCAAGGGTTGCTCCAAGGTGACTAGCAGAGAGCACGCTCCTTGGGAACCCAGGCTGAGTGCTCTGCAGGCTGGGAAGCCCCTTCACTTAAACCCCATCAGACTGTCTAATGAGTCTCTTCACACTGCTGCCAATTCTTCCAGCTCTTGGACAATTTTGTGTATTTGTATTCCAGGCTAAAGCAAACTTGCTCCTGCAGGAGGCTGAGTGCCCAGCAGTGTCACACCGTGCCGCAGGCGGGAGCATTCCTCCTCTTGCATTCCCATTTCCTTGGTTCTCTCTTTTGGCTTATTCACCATTGAGTCAGTAGGTCACATCTTCCTCGGCCACCTTCCATGCCCTGCCCTGGCCTGGCACAAACTGCAGCCCCCTGCCAGGCTCTGAGATGAGGTCACACTCTGTTCCAGGTCACCACATCCCCAAGCAGGGACCAGGCTGCGCTTCGCGGCACAGGATCCTCGGAGGCACAGCCCTGCCTGCTGTGCCCACACAGCCCTGCCTTGGCTCCATCCTGGACCCCGGGAGTGCAGGGACAGCCCCACAGGGCCCTTTCCTGCTCACTGGAACAGGATCTGCTCCATTGATCCTGCTGAAGCCTTCCCGGGGCTTTCCCCACAGCTCAAGGTCACTGCGCCCTGCTCGGGCTCTGCTCAACAGCAGATTTCTGATGGTCTCGCTCTGCAAAATTTCCATGGGTAGAGCTCGAGCTCCATATGTCCTTTTTTATCTGGGTTTTGTTTTATTAAATCTGGGCAAAATTCCGACTGACTTCAAACAGCCATTGGCTGCTCATTCTAGCTGCCCTCAGAGTCAGCAATTATTTGGGATACTCTAATACCTTTCTCATCAGAGGTGTGCAAAATTATTAAGAACATTGCAGATACTGTCGTAATCAAGTAATCCTGCATTTTTAATCACAGCCATTATAAATGGGCATATGGAAGATGTGAGAAATAACAATTGCACAGGATATCCAGGGAAGCATTTTCAGTCCTCAGGCATAGTTCAGCAGCACTGAGCAAAGGAAAATGAATGCTGAACTCCTGTAACATATAACAAGATTTTTTGGTTTGCTTGAAGCATGGATATTCACACGAATGCAGATATATTTTTATAGATGCATACACATCTCTAACTTACTGTTGAATCAGTATTGAACACATTTTGCTGTTACCTCAAAGAATATGCAGTGTCTTTCATTTGTCAACCACTGCCACAAATAATCATGAATTCTGGTCACATATTTTTTCTCTTGCAATGGCTGGTGTGGTACCTATTTAGCTGTTATAATATTCTGAGGCATCTTGAGCTATAAAAAAGGTTCTAAATCTTTGCAAGATCTACCCTTAGCTAAATACATTGTCTACACTTGACTCTGCACAAAAGAGGGACACATAACTCTGAGGCAAAGGAGTACACAGATATTCCCCTTAACTCCATGACCTCTCTACCATTTTCTCAAAGGCACAAGATCATGTTTCTTGCCAAGTACATGGAATGAGGGCCTCCAATACCCAAATTCCTAGGAGGCTCTACAGAAGCAAGGAAGAGAAATTCAATACTAATACAAACCTTTAAAAGAATACCGATTAAACAGGAAAGAGAGAGAAAAAAACCCCCGACAAATACATCAAAGACAAATGTAATTGCTTTTGAATAAAAACAGATTGCTTTCTACCTTCCTGCCTTAAAGGCAAGCACTCCAGCCTGGGATAGAGAATACCAAAAATCACTGCTAGAAGCAGAGGCACAAGTATTTTGCAGGCAAAATTATCCTGTTCTGATTTAATAGCTCAAAGGCTTATCTGGATTTCAGACAAGAAGAGGATGCAATTTACTGCTTCTTTGACAGATGAACAGAGCTAGTTAAAACATTTGGGAACACTTTGAATATTGATCTGTCCTCGAATAAGATGTAAGAAATTTGATTTGCTATGGAAATGTTGTATCAATCTTCAAACCTTGATATGCCCCAAAGTGGCCTTCAAATGAAAGCTGGAAAAATTCTCTGGGAAGATGTCATTAGAGCCATCAGCTCAGGGACTTCTCACGTTCCCTCCTCCAAGCAGGACCGGGATCAGGACTTTGAAGCTGGGGCATCACCACTCAAAGGGATCAGGAAGGGAGAATTATTCTTTATTCTTTAGAAATAATGTCACGTTCTGTCCCCACCACGTGTCCCCCACAGCTGCCCGTCCCTCACAGTGCTGGAAGACAATCAATCATGACTGTGAATCACCTTGTTAAAAACAGTGCCCACCGGAGACTTCCCTGTCACACCTCCGGCAGCAGAGCCGCCGTGATAAATGTTTGCTGACACAAACCAAAGTCACGGGGTGTTTAACCCCTCAGCTGGCTAACAACCAAGCAGAGAATCGAGGAAAAATCTCCCTCTGACTTCAGGAGACTTCCAATTGTACTGGTGATACAAAACAATTAATGTTCAAAAATGGATATTCTCATTTTAGTGATGCTCAGCAATGAGCTAAACCAGCCCTGCTCCCATCTTGGGAACTGCAGGGTTACACCACACTTAAATCAACAATAGAGTTGAAAATACAACATTAAAGACTTTTACAGCTCCTTTATTTTCCAAGCATATAAACGTGCTCATGGAAAAATAATCACTTTTCCACATACAGCTTACACCCTCACTAATATTTTACCCATAAATTTTCTGAAATTCCACTTAAGTTTTGCCCCATTTTACCCTCTGTTACAAAAGTCCGTGGGGACAGAGGATGAGCCTGCAATTTCAGTGGGAATATTCCCATTTCTCCAGGTTTGCATCAGGCCCCAAGTAAGAAAGTATTTCCTTGGGACACAGTTTCCTTTGGAGTCTGACTGGATGCCAGGTACTGAGTTGGCAAATGGCTGAATTAAATATCAAAGAGGTGGATATTGAGCATTTGAGACACAGGGTCACTGAAAGGCCATTGCCAGGCTGCCTTTCAGTGCTCTGTAATTAGAATAACAGCTCTGTATGTGTGCAATGAGGGTATGAGAATGACAATACAGAGCATTACTCTACAAAACTGCTGCTTTTACAAATTTCACAGCCAGCAAGGGACCACCAGGTTCCCTCCAGCCCAAGTCTGCACTTTCTCTTCATCCAGACCAAGAGACACCAAATTGTTCTCACCTCCATCAGTCTTCCAGCAGAAGCCAGAAAGGGCAAACCTCTCCCTCATCCCTGTGTTCCCAGCAGAGGCCAAGCCACCCCACCAGCTGAATGGCTGAAAATCTGCAAAACTTTGAGACTTTTTTTTCAACTGTACCTGGTTTAGAGCCTTCATCAACGGATCCATTATAGACTTGGTTGATGAACTCCGGCCTGTTGTCGTTCATATCAATCACGTAGATGTAAAGGTCAATAGGATTCTCCACCTTGTTTCCATTCATATCCACTGCATGAGCCCGGAGCTGGGAAAAAGCACAATGAAAGCACATCAGCAATTGGATTTGTTGCAGAATGAGAGACTGTTTTGCAAGGATTGACTTTACATCATAAATACTTTCTCAAAATTGAATGGAGCCGGTATCTAATTCCAGCAGAAAGCACTGACATGGCTTCCATCTACATTCGACTCACTGACAGTTTTTCAGGCCTTAATATAATATTGCAATAATATTTTAAAACAGTGATTGTCAGTGGAAACACTTCAGCTCTGGTGTAGTGATGCTATCTCCTTCACTGCTCACAGACCACTCTATTTTAATTTTTAAGACATACCAAACCTTGTCTGACAATCTGAAAAGCAAATTTTGCTTAGTTCCAAATAAAGTGAGGAAATTATTTTGAGGGAGACGTTTCTTATGGGAATCCACAGCCTTTTACACCCATAATAATAAGGATTAATAAGTGAAGAGGTTTCCGGATGACATTAATAATGTTTATTCTTTGTTTAATTCTCCAGGAACAGCAACAGCTACCAACCCCATTGCTCTGCACACCAAAAGACATTTTAAAAGTCCCTTTCCTTCAAATAATGGGAGCCCCTATGGCACTAAGAATGAAATTTCCTCAGGCTTGAATAAAATACCCAGTGCTGAGGCATTTCAATCAGCAGAGCCACACTGTTAAGCCCTCAGTTAAACTGGAACTGCGGCTTTATCTTATTAGCAATAACCATCAGTAATAATGCCCAGAAACAAGAGCATCTGCTTTCTGAACAAAAGCAACAGATACAGCATGTCAAAATGAGTAATTAATAAAACAAAGCAATCAACAATAGTCTGGAACAATCAGTAACCAGGTGAAAAAAAGGGATAGCTTTCTCATTAAAGGGAACAGATGGCTACTCTAAATGGTGTGCGGCTGAACGCGCTGCCGATGCCGATGGATTCGGGAGAGCTCCGACGGCAAGGGAAGAGCTGCACAGCCCCTGACCATGGCTGGCTGTGGGGAGGCACTGGCTGGCTGGGAGTGCTGCAGATTTTGGCCGTCATCCCTCTTCATTTCAGCCCCTGTGAGCACTGCTGAAGCTCCGCTCTGCCATGAGAAATGGGGATGGCACTCGGGATGGCTGCGGGACATCCCACAGGGCTGGTGGGCTGAGGAATGAAGGCTTCAGAGGACGTCAGCTTCACAGTCACAGAATCACACAATGGGTTTGGTTGGAAAGGACCTCAAAGCTCATCTAGTTCCAACCCTCTGTCACAGGCAGGGAACATTCCACTGGACCAGGTTGCTCCAAGCTCCATCTAACCTGTCCTTGAACCCTTCCAGGGATGGGACATCCACAGCTTCTCTGGGCAACCAGGTCTGGCTGGGAGAGCAGGGCTGGAGGACAGGGGACACTCCAGAGAAATGGAGGCCTCTGGTCCCTCCCAGCAGTTCCCTACACCATTGGGCTGCTTCTGGGAGTCAGAGCTGACATGCCAGGGAGGTCTCCAGCTCCGCTGATGCATGACAAATAAATGTGCTAATTGCATTAGCACTGGTTCCTGTCTTTCGCTTGCACTGCGCCAGTGATTGATGCAACCTTCCCCTTCATGTATGGTGCTCAGAAGTCCAGAGCTTAACAAAAGGAACTGCACACCATTAGGATGGGCTGGATTAACGTTTAATCAAGCAAAGAGAACAAACTGCCACATGAAATGAGCTGGGAGAAAAACATTTTTTTTTTTTTAGAGGAAGTTAAGCAGCACGTTTTCTTTAAAGCCTGAAGAAGCCCAGCTTTGCTTTCAATACAGGATGTACCATTTGTATTTCATGACTCTTAATATCTGCATTTCTTTCCTGCATAGGAACTGCTTTGGCTCCCACCTGTTGGGCTACCCTTCATCATGTCAGATGTAGCAATTCAATAACTTTACAGTCAGAGGTCAGACTGTCTTTGAAAAAAAGTAATTCGGAGCTAAAATTAAAGTTATTATCTTCAAACTGAGGCAGCACTGGGCTCTCTCTTACAGCATTTCCAGCAGCGGAAATGGTTCCATTCAGAGATAAAGCAGAGAGCAAAGCTGGTATCTCCCCCCTCAGATCTGACTCTCCCCCTGCAAATTTTTAATTACATTTGATAGCTTTTGTTTGAAATCTCCAGGAGTAAGGGATTTCTCAGCAATGCACATCTATCTGCTTGTTGCACTCACTGAGCACATGTACCCATCAGTGCTTTACTGCCTGCACTCAAGGCAAAAAAAATTCAATAAGCAAGACTCCAGGAATCTCATCAAATTCGTGGTGACATGCTCAAGTGTCACCTCTGTCCTGAGCCCAGCACCAGCACCGGGCTGAGCTCTGGGAGGGAGGGCAGTGCTGGGCACACTGGTGTGGTCACTGGTGTCTTCGCTCACAGCATCTGGGCTGCCAGGAGGATGGCACCCTCTCTCCTGCTCCTTTTTTTTGCCTGGCTTCAGTGAACGTTTCTACTTTTTTCCTTTTGTGCTTGTTTGCATTTATTTTCTCTGAACAACTCTCACGAGCCAACGCCTCCGTATCTTCCACAACACGTTGCTTCCCTGTGGTCAGTGCCAACCGTGGCAGAGGCAGAAGGGAGCCCTGAGCCAGAGGGTTGAATTTCAACTCAGCTCAATGGGAGTTCTTGTTAAAAACCATTCCTTGTTAAGAGACAATTCCTCATTAGAGCCCATCCTCAGCACAGGGAGCCAAGGAAGGAGGGACTCCAGGGGGGCAATCTGTCCACTGGGAAACTGCCTGGATCTCCAAGGCAGATCTATACTACATTTCCCTTCCTTAATTCATCTCCTCCCTTGTGCTCTTGTCCTACTTTTTGTATTCACGAGACATCCCCAAGCTGGACAGCACGCTTTGTTCTGGAGTCATTCTTCAGTCACAGAAATGGGGCTCATTTCTGTGAGGCCATCTGAGTCCATGTGATACTCCATGGCTCAGGCTGCCATCTGCTCCCACCTGTGACCAAGCCACCTCTGCCACCTCTATTTTGGGGCTAGAGTGATGGAGGGGATGAAGAGCAGATGCATGACAGTGCTTCGTAGCATCAGGCAAGGCACAAAAGGTGATGGTTGAGCTCCATCAGACACACGTATCATTTTGAGCTGGAAAACACACCAGTGAAAGGTCAGTGAGCATCACCTGGGCCACAGGACACATGCCAGACAGAGGTATTCAAATGGGAGCTGGTGGGTGGCTGAAGAGACACTTAAGAAACATTCATAAAGCTAGTTTGAAATATTTACATTTTCCCCAAGAGGAAGAACTTGACAGGAGCGAAGAAAGAATAAAATCAAATGAAATACCTTGCAAAGGATCCTGAAAAATTAATACATGTAGCCAACTAATCTCTAGCTGATGCATCACTCTGCTGTACCAGGCAAGGAGCTGGCTCGATATTCTTTAACAAATATTGTTTAAAAGTATGACAATTATTGCTATCACATTCAGCAGCAGCTACCACAGGTCTCTGAGGTTTTCCTACTGACAGTTTCCAGTGTAAATGTGGCTGTTGGCATACAAATGATTTGGTATCATGATTATTGATTACACTGGAGGCTGGTGGTATCTGAAGGTAGTTAGTCAAAGTCAACACAGTGGATTGTGTTAAATATGAATATTACTTAGGCACTAATACTACTAATACAAATATACATTATCAATCAGTGACAGAGCCTTTGAGCAATAAGCATACAATGTCATGCCTAATTTGTGTGCTCTTAATTGTGATTAAAAGTTCAATTTAGAGCATTGTGACACAAATGGCTGGCATTACTCAACATGGTTCAAAATACTGGAATTAGCTCTTGTATCCCTTAATTTGTAGTAAAATGGTTTTGTTCCTTCGCATTTAAAACGACTCTTTGTCAGTCTATAACCCATCTGTTCTGCTCCAGCCATTTCTGAGGGAGTACTTCATCAGCCTGATGCTGACAGTGCACACATGTGTCTGGAACTGGATTAGGACTTGCTTCAAAGTTTCCCTATAATGCACATTACTCGAGTATCATAAGCAATGATTACATACTGACACGTTTATGCTGATGTCTTTTGAAAACAGAGCTTGAAAAACGTCTGGGAAAACTAACCTACCAATTTTCTATCCCTTGTACTTGCCAGGCCTAACTGCAGCTTAACACATAAGCAGCGTCTGGATCAGAAAAGACATTCAGAGCCACTAATTCTGTCAGCAGCACAAACGGGACTTGGGGAGCGCAGTTAAATAAGGCCAGGAGAACTCATGCATATTAAATATTACTACCTGCTGAAACTTCTTTGGCATGCAGGGAACATTTTGAGGGCTGACTGCAAGGGGAGCTGCAGCACATGCCTGCCGCAGTGAGGTGGCAGAGGGATGTGGGGAATGTGACCCACGGATGTGTGTCCCCTGGCTGTGTGTCCCATGGCTATGTGTCCCCTGGCTGTGTGCCCCACAGATGTGTGTCCCATGGCTGTGTGCCCCACAGATGTGTGTCCCATGGCTGTGCGTCCCTTGCCTGTGAGTCCCGTGGCTGTGTGTCCCATGGCTGTGTGACCCATGCATGTGTGTCCCATGGCTGTGTGTTCCATGGCTGTTAGTCCCATGGCTGTGTGTCCCATGGCTGTGTGCCCCACAGACCTGTGTCCCTGGGCTGTGTGTCCCATGGCTGTGTGTCCCGTGGCTGTGTGTCCTTTGCCTGTGTGTCCCACAGATGTGTGTCCCATGGCTGTGTGTCCCACGACACTAATGATGCTGGCTTGGCTCCCAGGGCATCACTCAGAGCCACCTGTGCAGTTCCCCACCCCAACGTGGTGCTGGTTAAGTGGCTGCAGAGCCCATTTCGCTTTTCTCTGCTCATATTTTCAGCTGACTCTGCGTCTGGGATGTCTGCAAGGTCCCTGGAGAGTTTGTGCTCTGGTTTGTAGCGCAGACAAAAACAGATGAGGCCAAAATACAGCTGGACTTGCCATCACTGGGAGTGCCAGCACACTCCACAGCACCTGGGCAGGGGCTGTGAGTCCCAGAGGCACACACTTCTCTGCATACTTCAAGCTCAGAATGATCCTCCCTAAAAGTTCAAGAATGATCACAAAAACAGGGCAAGTTCTGCTGCAGAACTCCTCATCTAATTAGAAAAAAATCTGTTTCACCTTAGGGAATGAGGCAGGTTTCATCAGACAAATGGCTTGCTGAATGCAGGGAGAGTTAAAACACTAGTATTTTAAAAATGGTAGTCCTGAAGCAATACGGATAATTATGCATAAGAAAATATGTGTTGAAAATGTGGGAGTTAATGAAACAGAACTCTTGATATGTAGCCTCACAAACACTTGCAAATTATTGTTCTTTCTTTTATAATTAGTTTTTAGATTACCTGGGAACAAAAAACAGCAAGGACAACACTCAACAGTGACAGAGATGCTGAAAAGGCTTGGTTCCATTTGGGGCTGCAGAAAACCTGAATGTAAATGCAGCCACCTTCAGCTGGAGCAGCAAGGCTGTGTCAGACACAGAGCCCTGTTCTTCTGGGTCAGAGGGACCAGGGCTGCCTTGCACTTCCACTGACGTTCTCTACCCCAGCTGAAGAGTAAAGCTGCTAATCCAAGCTAAAGAAAACTGCAGCAGATGTCAAACCAATTTAAAGGTGGCCAAGCTCTCCAGTTCAGATCCAAGCCTACACCTCAGTCACTGCTCTTACAGCACTCAGCTCAGACCTGGCTCCAGGTTGCCTTTCCTATCAGTTAGAGGCTCAGCTCTATGAAGCGGCATAAATCCATTGACTTCTTCAAACCCTCCACCAGCCAAGACTTTGGACTGTATTTTCTTTCTGGAAGCTGGCCAAATTTTTCCAGTTTTCAGCACTGTTCATACCTACTGTAAGTTTCTGCTCCAGTGTTTGGGTCATTGCTTTGTGCATAGTGTATTTATAAATGCTTGTAAAGGATTAGTAAATGAACTACTGATGGTTCAAGAAATCATCAATCCATTGCTACTGAGGCTGAAGGATCTAAAGGCCACTTACAGCTACCACCTAAAATGTTCTCCATCACCTTCTACTGTCGTGCTAACAAAGATTTTCTATCACTCACTATTCCTGACTATAAGGTCTCATAACATACTTATCAGTTATTCTCTCTATAAAATACATTTTCCGGTAACCTTCAGAGTATGAATATGCTTATTTACATATGGATGTCACTAGTTCAAGGTTTCTGTGAGGAACAGAAAAGGCTGAAAAGCCTGTGGTATGTACACAGCAGACTCATCCTGCCACCTTTGACAAGGCAAGAATTCAATTTACTGAATTCACCGTGACTGGTGGGTTCAGTTCGTTTTTAAGGTGCACAGGGTTTGTTATGATGGAGGACAAAATCTGTTTCATCTCATGTTTTTGACTGAGAGTGTCTGATCGCAGCGGCTCCATCAAAAGTCTTAACTTTTTTATTATTGACTAGACTGTTATAATAACCTGGCACTGCTGAAACAATATCAACAACGCTGAGATGACACACACTTTATCTCAAATATTTCTTTCTCAAAACAACCTCTCTTCATATTTTCCTAGGCACAGCAAACAAAATAATTGTTCTTGCTCGCAGAGGATAAAATAATTTTTCTTCAGATCTCCTTTTACCCAGGGGAAATCTCTTTTTCCACCCAACTAAAGAGGTAATCTATTTTCTTTATCCTTCCACCCCAGCCCAGAAGCTGTGTCAACATGGTTAACTGGATACCTGATAAAGCCGACAGAATGTGCATCTCCGACGGCGCGGCTGGGGCTGTGGTGTCACTGCAAGTGACCCGTGAGCTGCTCTGACATTACAGCATGCCTGGGAAGGGCTATTACCATGCCAGGAGATGGGGCTAAGGCTGATAGAAATCCACGAAACAACCTTTCACAACCACTCCACGAGACAACTAAAGCATGGATGCAGGAGATATTTGAAATTTTGCAGTGCTATCATGCAAGGGGCAACCTATTCTTTTAGCAATTTGTGGGACTGGATGTGCTGTGCAATTACACTGTGCAGTAAAGGGGTTGGGATTTATATCAAAACATAGCAACCAATTACACTGAGAGCATTCCGCAGGTAGAGCATTTTATGAACTAGGATAGCATGAGGCACCATCACTTTTGAGTGTAATTAATCTTAATTAATTCCCTGATATTTAATATTAGCCTATCTGCGTATTTAAAAACCTATCTGACACACCCCCATCATACTGCCTGAACATCTCCTGGTGAATTAAAATGAAAAATGACTATAGCAATTATTGCATGTTTAGATGCAGTAATGATTCTTAAATTAGTAATTTCCCAAGACATGCTAATGTAGTGACTGGCTTCTCATGGTTTTGGGTGGTTCAGTCTACACATAAATTTGCATGGATTTAACAAGCAGCGTGAAGTTGCACCATTTTAAACAAATGACTCTGACTTTGTGTCTGAAAAAGACATCAGTTTATCTCCATTTTCATTTAATCACAGAATTGTTTAGGTTGGAAAAGCCCTCTCAGATCAAGCCCAACTGTTCCCCAAGCACTGCCAAGCCCATCACTCAACCTTGTCCTTAAGTGCCACATCTACATGGCT
Source organism: Lichenostomus cassidix (assembly GCF_008360975.1). NCBI lineage: Eukaryota > Metazoa > Chordata > Aves > Passeriformes > Meliphagidae > Lichenostomus > Lichenostomus cassidix. The sequence goes on along the minus strand of NC_139500.1, from coordinate 4,436,389 downwards.
TTTAAATCCCCCCAGGGATGGTGACTCCACCACTGCCCTGGGCAGCTGTGCCAGGGCTGGACAATCCTTTAGGTGATGAAATTTTTCCTGATATCCAACTTAAACCTCTCCTGCTACAACTTGAGGCCATTTCCTCTTGTTCTGTCACTCCCCAGGTGGCTACAACCTCCTTTTGGGTAGTCATAGAGTGATGAGATCTCCCCTGAGCCTCCTTTTCTCCTCCAGGATGAGCCCCCCCACCTCCCTGAGCTGCTCCTCATCATAATCATTTTCTAAATCCTTCCTCAGCTCTGCTGCCCTTCCCTGGACATGCTCAATGTTGAGGGGCCCAAAACTGACCCCAGGACCTTAGGTGTGCCCAGCAGGATACAGATCAGGAGCCATTGGCCTTCTTGGCCACCTGGGCTCATGTTCAGCTGCCACCAACCAGCACTTTGGTTAGGCTGATTTAGCACATCCCATCTTGAACCCAGCAATCCTGCTCTGAGCCTGTGAACCCAGATAAAAGCCAGGATGTTGGATGCTCACATGGTAGGAAGCTCTTTCTTCCCTGTCCATCGGGCGTGTCACGTACATCCTGCCGGACACAGGGTCAATGTTGAAGACCTCCATGGGTGGCTGGTCAGCTCCCACTCCAGTGATGCTGTATCTGATGTGGATCTCTTTGTCCTTGTCGGAACGGATCTGGATGAAATAACAGAGACAAGAATCCATAAGTTTTGGACAAAAGCCATACGGATGTTTAAGCAACTTTAAAGATCTGAGCCTGAAGGCTGCAGAGATGAAATACCACTGGCAATCCTGACAAGGGAGCTGAATGCTAAAGATTTGGCAAAAAGCCATGGAAAGTGTTCCACATAGTTTCAGCTGTTTTACTTCTCTTTAATTCATGAAGATTCTCTAGAAATCATTGAAATTGTGACTTTTCGACTGAGATGTGGAAGAACTTAAAATGCACAAACCCCACTGTTTACACATTACTGAAACCCCAGTCTCCTTAGAGTGCGCAAATTTTTCAGCCATACCCAGAGTCTCCCGGCCATTAATCACTTCTGAAAATGCTGTCTGCAAGCTCCCCCATCGTATTCTCAGTCCTGGTGACTGTGCACACAAATACTCCCATGAAATTCAACGAACGGGACTGTTTGCTCCCTCTTTGTCCAACCCCGCTGGCTTGACAAGGCCAGGCTGGGAATGCCCAGTGGGATGCTACCATTTCATATGATTATTTGTTGAGAAAAAGCATGTTTTGGACACTATTTCTGAAAGCCCTTCCCTCCTGCACCTTGAGAACAACATTGCAAGCCGAGTACAGCACAGCAAGTTACATGAACCTTGGATACAGAGCCGAGGAAAAAAAGAAGGGAGGTTAATATGTTGTCCTAGCAACCTTGACTATCTCTTTAAACACAAATTTAATTTTCTGATCAAATGCTGAAAGAAGTTCTTGCAACAGCATGACTATTCCCAAAAGAAACTGCAAGGTACAAATAAATTACCACCCCCTGCACCATCACAAACTGTCTTGGCACTGTAAAAAGCGATGTGCATAAATTTTTCCCAAACAGGTCTATGAATACAACAAAGAAGTGGAAAGATAATGGAGCCCTTGTAGCTGAGTGCATGTTGGCATCTCTGCTACAGCAGCCGCACCCTTGAAGGGGCCTGAGTGCACTTAGAGGGGTCCTGTGTCCCCCAAACAGCCTTGATTTGGGGAGAGAAGGTCATTTCCCAAGGGAAGAGAAGGCTTTGCTTGTCAGGCAGAGGAATTGGGATGGGGCTGAGGGCTGCTCCACACTCCTCCCATGTGTGACCCACTGCTGCTCCCTCTGACACAGGAGGCTGATGAGACGCTGAACGTGTCGGTGCAGGGCAATATCAGATCCCTGGCTCCCAGAATCTCCTTTGTTACCTTTGTCCAGATCATTACCAAGTTTGTGCACTGTTTTCTTTGTCCTTCCCCCACCAAACTGTCTGCTCCTGCTAATGGCTAATCATGTCAGTTATTACAGACATCGCCAGGATTGATCCGTGCTGCACCTACGCTGCTGGAGCTGCAGGTCAGGGAACAGAGACAGTTCCATTTGTCTTCCCTCCAAAGGACTCACTGCTTGTTACACTATTAGTATTGAGGAAAACTGATTGGACTTACACTGGTATAGTCACTTAAAAGAGGGCCTGGGGACACTAAAAAGTGCCCTGATGCCGCACAGGATGATTTGTCCAGGTTTACGTGAGGCTAGTGGGTATTTAGGACAGAGACCCAAGTCGACAGCCACGAATCCAACTTTCATTAGCAAATCTGTGGGTGAGGAGGGGTGAATTAAAACCAGGTTTTACTTGCATCACCGTGGTGTCAGTGACAGCAGCTGACTCCCCAGCTCGATAGCTGAAAACCACAGCCCTCATTTTCAGCAGGTCAGCTCTGCCCAGCCAGAGGGAAGGGCTGGAAATCGAACTGCTGTCAATGTCTTTGCAAATGCACAGCTCAAGTCAGGGAGTTCAAGCTTCAACCCACTGCATCCACATCTGGAGCCAGGCTTAAGGTGAGAGAAAACACAGGGAGACACTGCTGGACCTCCAGCTTTGAGCCAGGGTGGTGATCCCATCCTAGAAATTAAAAAGGGTAATGTGGGACACACAATTTGTACACAGTCTGCACAGCTACAAAGAACCTGTAATGGAAATTTTCCCTTAACAAAGGTGGAAAAACCCCACAGCAACCTGACCTAGGTATCTGCATTTCTCCCCAGCCCAGCCTGGCTCAGCTATGGCTGTGCTTGAGGCATGAGCACCAAAGAGCTAAGCAGTCACTCCAGGGAACCAAAATGGGAGCAGTTTTAACCCAAATCACACAAGGGGAGAGCCTGTTAGTGGACATTTTTCTGCTCTATTTCCTGTTGCATATAGTACCCAGATCCCATTGTGATAGCAGCATTAGGAATGCATAGAGAGAGACAGAAACAGGGGAAAGGAGCCTGAATTTAAATATTCAGTGCTAAAGGCACTATATTTTATTTTTGGGAAACGCAGATAAACAGAAGTTCTCGAAGAAAGCTATGTACAGTTTAATAAAGTGCATGCTATAGGATGTCCTTGCAGCACTTTTATTAGCATTAATAGGGTCTAAGCTGTCTGTATGTAAATCATTGCAGATCTAGGAGATGAAATATATCATAAGACCCACACGACTCACCCAATTATACCGAGAGAAATCCATGAGCTAATTATACTGCATTGAGCAAAACAAAGATGGGGGAAATATATTGCAAATATTCAGCAATGACTCGTTATTTGCTGTTAACTGCAATCACAGCACAAGGGTTTGCCTGCTACCTGTACTTAAACCCATTTACAGTAAAAACACAAGGGTGTGAAGTGTTCAGGAAAAAAAATCATGTAAGAAGTAGCACTTGTCACAGAAAGTTGCAAAGACCATTGACAATGAAGCATAGTACATTTTACTACCAGGGAGATATTTATCACACACATGCTTTTTATACTGGAACATATAATTTTAGCACTCTTAATGAGATTTTAAAAAGAAAAAAAGATTTTTTCAGTAATCCTGTAACATTTTGACCAAAGGTTTCATTTGCCTAATTCCCAGGGTGCAATTCAGTAAATCTTGTTGAGAAGTTAAGAATATTATCTGAACACAATGCAAGGTTTACTTCTTTTGTTGAAACGGTTCCTGCAGCAGTTTACCATAATAATAATAATAATAATAGTAGTAAACCCCTCTCTATTCCCAAGGAGCCCACTATATCAGGAGCAAAAATTACTGGTTGGGGGAATTTACTGGTTCAAGAGAGAGTTACTTTTTCCTTCATGGGAAGTGAGAAGATGGTAACAGATCCATATGATAATCCTCTGACTGGAGAACACACACATGAATTTTCCTTTCATTTATCCCTCCTTTTATAATGCAGTCAAGAGGTATGCAGGGCTCTGGGTTACAGAACAGATGGCAGAGGGATGGTTTTCCTTAGCTGCACTTATACATTTTTTACTCGGAGAACCCTTGGAGCTTTGAGCTTCTCCAGTGCCTGGCATGATACAACTCTGCATATGATGATGTGAGCAGGATGAATGATGATGGCTGATGACTGTCATAAAAGGAATTTGCTTGCAAAGCAGCGTTTATGCTCTAAAAAACCCCTCTGGGATGGAGCTTGGAGTGGATTGTTACACTGGTGAGAGAAAATGTCCCAGATCAAAAAGCAATTTATTCTGGAAGATGCTATCCCTTGTTCCTACCCTACCTCACGAACACAGGTAGCATTTTCCATGCAGGAACCCTCACTGACTCTGACAGATACAAATGGACCATCTGGCAACTGTGGGATCAGCCCCCAAAGCCCCAGAGGGAACCTGCAGCAGAGCCAGGCACTGCCCTGGCATTGCCATCCCTCTGCTTGGCTGTGGCCAGCAAGGACAGGGTGGCCTTGCAGCCCAGCAGTGAGTGGCTGGAGCTCAAATCACTGAGAGATCATCCAAAACACAGCAATGTTTGCACCTCAGAACCAGAATATCAGGAGTCTGACTCAGCCCTTGCTTCTGTAAAGTAATCCCAGAAACAGGGGAAATGGCGCAATTTCACAGATGGGTATTTTCCACTGCAGGTTCTGATCTAATAAGTAAAATGTTTGAAAGTGAACATTGCAACTCTTGAGACAATACAGGGCTTAGCCCTTCCAGGCTGGCTCTCTCTGCAGCAATGCCACATTTGGATAGAAAAGCAGTGTTTGTGGCACAGGATTGCACCCTGCTTTTGCAGATAACATCTTGGGGTTTGTGCATCTCCATCAGGATTTACTGGGCAGCTAAACCATTCCCATAAGCTTTACTGGTGAGCAGAATTTCAAGTGATGAGTTCCTCTAAAATACCAGTTTTCATCAGTGTTTTTCTCTTCTCGATCCACACCCTTGTGCTCTCAGCACTGCCCTTTCTTGCTGCAGGGGTCTGAATTCCCAAATCCTCTCCCCCACCCTGCAGTGACAGGAACCACCAGAGATCCCTGCAGTGCTGCCATGCCAGGAGCAGGGGTGGTGCAGACTGTGCAGAGCTGTGTGGTCAGCAGCTTGCAGGGCACCAGTGAGACCATAAATTATACAGTTTTTGGAGCATGACATTGCCAGGAAAAAAAAAGTGTTCCAATGGAGATTGTTTAGAGAGCAGTAAAGAAAATGCCTGGAGGCCCAGGAAATGGGGTGTGTAAGGAAAAGCTGAACGAACAAGGACAACTGAGCCTACAGAAGAGCTGTGACCATAATTACAGCACTCCTGTACCTAATAAACTGTGTTTAGAGGATTTCATGAGCTGTACAAGGTTTGGGTTCTGCCCATCCCTGCACTGTGACTGGGAATGTATCTGGAGAAGGCAAAGCAGGACATTTATTCTCTGTTACATTTTCCTTCCACAGAAGCAACTAGAAAATAAATTTCCTTTGAAGTTCTTTGTCTTGCTCTACAACATATGGAGTCAAAAATGCCCTTCAAAAAACACTTAGTTTCCCGAATCTTCCATGGAATAGCATGCAACATTTGCACTAACATGACCTGAGGATACTTAGACTTGATTTTTTTGTTTTATAAAACCCATTATAATTATTAATGAACACATAAAATAATGTAAATGATAAGCAGTAAGTGTCTTTTATTATTAAGCTCTTAGCTATTTTGCCCATTAAGAAAACCAAATTAAAATAATTGAAGATTATAATCTGTCATGCATTCAAAATGCTCCATAGAAATTCAGACAGGCAAACATATTCAAAGCCTTTAAAAGAGCACACTTAAGAGTCAGTCTAAGCATTCCAGGATTGGCTCATTAATTTTAGTGGAAATATTTTAATTCAACTACTCTTACTGCTTATTGAAATCTTTGCTAAGGACTTACTTATTTATTTTTAACTGAATTTGCAATATGTTTAGAACTCATTTGTATAAAAGTTCTTAACTCTTATTTCACAGTTGTTCTAGAAGCCAGCAAAGAGACACATCTCTAGCCCCGTATTTCCAAACAAATTACTGCATGTTGCTGAAAGAATCACATATGGTTGCAATAAAAAGATGCAAAAGTCAAGCAGAGAAAAATTAAGACAGATTTGGAGACCCAACCAGGTGAAGGTGACATTTATTAACTTCTGTCTCCTTTTACCACACTTGCCAATGACCCCAAGCTATGTTCCAGAAGGAAATGAAAATAAAAAACCCCAGAAGGTTCTCTAAACCACTTCTGTCTTCAGAGAAAACTGTCTCCTCTGTGCCTTGCAAAGAGGGCAAGGGCAGTTTGCATCAAACCAGCATTTTCACTAACTCCAGCCCTGGGTTTAACAGCAGCCTGCCCTGAAGTGTTCATCCCCCAGGACAGCCCAGTGGACAAATGACCCTTGACTGAGCTGAGTGTCCCATGGTGGAGGTGTTTGCAAACAAGGTTAAGTAGGGAAAGACTCCTACCTGCAAAAAAGAGAGGATGGAATCTTGTATTTGTACTTGTGGGTTTCTTTCTTTCCTCAGCTGGGACTGGTTTCATCTCACACATTGCTTTCTAAAAACTTTGTATCTGGTCTCAGATAAAAGGAAGGGAAGAAAGCCTTTCCAGGGTGAAATCCAGATTTCTGAAGGCTTAAGTATACATCACATTTCCTGGAAGAAGTGGTTTTCTCTTTCCACCAAGAGAAAGTGAGAACCAAGGACTACTACTAGACTAGAGACCAAATTTTCATATGGTTGAGATTCACTGCTGTCTGAGAGTTTAAGTTTCTTCCTCTTCTTTAAAATACAAATCCAAAGCCAAACTATAAAACGTTCCCTTTGCCCCAAAGGCTGGATCTCTCCCATGTCAGGTTAAATCTTCCTCTGCTCCAGCTGAAATCTGTGCAAAGTGATTTCTAATGTATTTATTTTGATGATAAGACTGAGTACAAGTAGTGCTCCAGAGAGATTAAAGCTGTCATTTAAGCCATTAATGTAACTGATGATGCAGCCTGAGTTAAAGAAACGAAGCTATTAGATGTTTGAACCCAAAAGAGGAGAACCTCTCCTGCATGCCTGGCTTGTTCTGTGGCACTGCAGAGGAGCCCATTCCCATCCAGACATTCCAATCCAACCATTCCAATCCAACCATTCCCATCCAGCTCTCCTGCTCCTTACCAGGAGGATTTGCTTCCTCTGCACGCACCCAGTGAGTGCTTGGCGAAGGTGCTGCACCAAATGTTCAGCTGCTGACAGCTTCCAGCATTTCACAGGTCATTTGGCTCCCACATGGCTGCCTCTGTCCAAGGGCTCCTCTCCAACCCTGCTGCTCCCTTCAGGCCAATTACATCCACATGGACACACTCCTCTGGAGCTTTCCCCGTGCCCGTGGGTAGCTTTGATAGTTTTCACTCCTCTCACTTCCACGTTTTTTTTTTAATTGTTTACCAGGATTTTTCTCCTCTACCTGGATGAAAATGTAACACTGAGCAGATGGAGAACAGCATATAAATCAGGCTCAATGAGGAGCTGGTAATGCAGTGGGAGAGGATTTCTGCCTGCAACTCTGGCCAGTAACTGTGTGTGACCCCACACATAAGCACAAGATGAAATTGAACTTGTCAGACTCACAGGCTAATTCAAAACTGCTATTATTCTGCTTGGGATAAAAACGAAATAACAATCCTTTTGCCGAGGAAACCAAATTTCTTACATGATGAGATGACACACTACAAGCACAGAGTGCCTGGTGTGCAGCAGTGCATCCAGGCCAAGGATCTGCTGCAGCTTAACTCTGCTTTCCTACCTGCTGAAACAGCAAAGAATTTATGTTTTAGCATGAGTTGTCCTGACACAACAAGACTGAGGTCTGCAGGGCTCATGGGGCCAAGTCTGCTCTGTCTAACTCTGCAGCTGGTAACTCTGAGTGGTGACTTGGGACCACCAGCAGTCCTGCCAGGTCTGCCTTTACCAGTTAAAAACTCAGCAAATTACAATTTGTTGCATGATCTTCACAATTAAATAATTAAATTATTTTCATTACTCGCAATTTTGAAGGTCAAGAAGCCAATGTGCCCAAATCAGGAACTGGCCAATACTAATGGATCTTCCACATCTAACGGTAATTGATATGGCACAGTCATTTCTAAAGCAATACTTGCCTTTCTTTGGGCCTTTTGCAGCCTGAGAACTCCACTGTGGAAATGCTTCAGACTATAGCAAGGCAACAGAGAGGGAGGAGAGCAGCTCTGATGGGAAAAGAAGATTACAGAACACCTCCACGTGACCAACATCTTATCGCTGCCAGAACCTTGATAGCAGAAGCAACAAAACTAATTTTTACTACTCTTTCCCTTATCTCTCTAACAAGAGAGCAGATTCCTCACTGCAGTGACTGAAGGCATCCCAGCGGAGCTGATGTGCTGCTATCAGGTGAATTTTGGCCCTGAAGAACTGAGGCTGGTTCAGACTGTGCAAGATGCAAGGGGCTGATACTGCCTGACTGGGATTTGAACGAGATGCACAAACCCTCCTCTGCTGTGGAGGATGCTCCACGACAAAAGGTGAGAGGAAATACCTCTGAGAGCTCAGAGCACACAGTTCTTATTCCTGTGACAGAGGAGTTATGACAGGAAAGAGATGATCACCCTTCATAATCTATTTAAGAAGGGCTACCCACTGTTTCTTTGCAGAGGGTATCATCCTGCAGCACCTTCTTGCAGCTGATCCCACTGCTGCTGTGATGGCTATGTCTAAATGAAGACAAAGTCAAGAAAAACAAGCCATGGCAGTGGGAATTTGTCCTCATTTCTTTTTGAAGTGTATCTCTCCTGAAGCCTTATGTCATTACATCATGTCTGCCACAAAGCCAGCCTGGAAAAGAGAATCCAGCACATTTCTGGGCAAAACTGAACAGGAAACCCGAGTGCTCAGTGCAGAAGATAAATAAGGGTAGCAAATATTGACCTACACAGGAGTAACCTGATCACTGTAACTAATGATTGAGGCCCTCAGCTGGTATAAATCAGTGTAGACTCAGTGGCTTCAAACAGAGGCATGTTAATCTATTTCAGCTGGAAATCCAGCCTATGGCATTTAAAAATTTAGGTGCACAGCAGAAGAGCAAGTGAAGAATGATCTTCACACAACACACAGCAATTTACCACCAAGCAGCATTCCTCTTGGTAGGACAGCGAGCTCGGACACAGAGAACAAGCATTCAGTGAGGAACAAACATACTTGTGTCCCCAGGAAGGAAGTTTTTCCCGGACTCAAGGGATATAATTGATCTTTGTGTGACCTTTGCTTTTGTAGTGAGCTCTGGCTTTCCCAGTCATATATAGTCATGGGTTGAACTCCCAATGGCATAATGCCTACAGATATTCCTGATCATGGAGAAGTGATGCTGTGGCACGACTGTGAGTGCTGCTCTCGGCATAAAATAAAGCTTTTGGACCTGCCTGCAAATAGCTAACAATGGGAAACAACAATAAAACTCTCCAGTGTGTCTATTTTGGAGAATAAAATCTGCTGAGGCTCATGTTTGAGACGCTACTTTGGGATGCTTGCAGAGCAGGATTTAAAGCTCTGCAGCTCTCAAAGTCTCTCTAAAAAGTTTAATTATAGGAAAAGCAAACCCATTTGTTTGTTCTGTAGAGGAGATTACATGGCACAGCATATACAGGATGGTCAGTAAAAGGAAACACCAATGTGAGGAGGCAGGGAATGAAGTTCTCTCTGTGCACTTTGGTAGCAATATTAAAAGACAGCAGTGCAGGTCTAGATTTGATGATGCTGAAGGATCTCATTCAACCTGAGATATTCTATGATTTATTGTCCACTGAACAACGCCAGTGAGAAATGCCTTTGGTCCTAGGAATCATCCTCTTTTATTATGCAGACAAAATAATGAATCCTCCATAACTTTTCCCTGCTGGCCAAATTCTGCCTATGGATGCACCCAGATGCCTCCTCTCACAACAGCTATGCTGGACACCCCAGAACTCTCTTTTTCCCTTAATACACATGCAGAGCAAGGCACCATGAAAGCTCTGTGACCAGGAAAGCCCAGCAAGACAACAGCAAACAGGCTGACATCAGGCTGGTGCACTTATCCCCTCCCAGCTGGACCCAGCCTGTCCCCTAGGTGCACATCTGGCAGCAGGGACACAGCTGCATGCAGGACACAGCAGCTCCAGGACACACTGCCAGGGCCAGGCCAGCATCCCTCTCGATGGGTGTGGGAGTTGAGGACACCTTTCTCTCAACTCCAACACCCATAATTTGTGCAGATGTGCCTTGTGAATCAGGGATGGGAGACTGACTTCGAGGGAATTTCAAACCTGGCTGAACTCTGCTCATTTGGAACGAATTCACAGGGCTGGATTTTTGGCAAGTTTTTCTCTTTCGTTAGCTCTGTTCCTGTGTGGGTTTGATCTGAGACCCCTGCTTGCTTTGACTTGAATTCATGTTAAGACTTATTCACGTGACTTATTGATGTGCTTCCCATCCACATACTTTTAATGCAAGAGGCAGACAGGCCAGCTTGAGGACATGGTGCCAGAGATTAAAAAAAAATAAGAAAAAAAAGAGCAGTAATTTCTGACATGTTACAGAGCCTTTTCATATCTCACTTCCATTCACGGCACATTCTGGTTTTGGATTTAACTCTTCAAAGCCAATAATAGTCCTCAAAGAACACAAAATTCTCACCCTCCAAAAACCCCAACAACAACAACTGCATTCAAGTCATCAAGGATTTTAGAGTCCAGTCTAGTCCAGGATGCTGATTCTCAACTCCTCTTTTAACTGCAGATACTCTGATAGACATACTGAATTTCTTGTTCAATTTTTTTTTTCAGTATTATTAATTGATAATTTAATTTCTGATCTGGTGAATTACATGCAATTCCTTCACCATCAGTGAAATGACAAGTTTAGAGCAGAATAGTTTAGGTAAGCAGATTGTCAGTGCTTATGGCTGTAAGACATAATTATGTACAGCCAACTGTGTAACGCGCTTGAAAAAATTATAAGCCTAGGCACAGAAATTAAAATTATTTCAAGATGAAGTTGTACAAATACAGCTGCAAAAAGCTGCAAAATCCTATTAATTTATGCCAACTGTAGTGGGTAGTGCAGGGGAGATCCAGCCCCCACCTCCCTGCCAAAGGAAGTTTAATATCAGTGAATAAAGGGCTGGATGTTTAAACATGGCTCCAGAAGACTATTTCAGCTATTCTTTATCTACTCATAAACTTGTGGGCATCAGCTGGTAACTTGGTATGATGACTCCTCAGTGTGTCAGGGCAAACATTAAACACTAAATTACCATATGTCAGCTCAGGGTGGTTAATAATTCTACTGCATCTTGGACAAGTTGAAGGCTTTTCTGAAATTGCTGTCAAATCGAATCTTCCCTTCGATCAATAAAGCAGCACAAGGAAATACACCATTTGTGGAGTCGAAAAGAATAGATTAGCAAAATACTGTAAATGCAACTGGCAGGGACAACAAACTGCATTCTCTTGGCTGGAGAGGCCCAATAAGCACATCAATACTTCCAATGAGGGAACCCACGTGAGGAGATGGGGTCTGCTCATCACATTCCTATTTCTCTGCTCTGTGCTCTTCAGGTTTGCCAGCAAAGGCCCCCTGACCCAGTGTTACCTGTGGATCTAACAGGCAGCAGGTAATTACAGGAGCAATATTTGTTCTACACCGCTGGGTTTATCAATTGCAGCCAGAGGAAGGAAATAGAGAACGACTGCGAGCATGGAGAACCTGCCCGACCTGCTGCTTGCCATCCCAGCTGTGTAATAGAGACATCTCTGGCAATTCTGAGGATCAGGACCAGCTGGGAACAGCCAAACCATGTAGGAAAAGCAGAAATCTGCAAACTGGGCTTATTTAGAGGGGTACTACCCACCCCAGATCGTGCTGCTGCTGCCACTTTTACTCTCAGTCAAGCACAACTACAACAAACACACTCTACTCCAGCTAGTGAAACAGACTGGGAGAGATGATGTTTCCTCTGTGCATCTGCCAGCATCAATGACACATTTCAAGATAGTCAACACTGGGAAATCAGACCCAGACCTCCAGTTCAACTGTGTTTCCCATCAAAACACCTCAAACCTAAATCAAATTATTCCTAAGGTTTCCTGCACATCTTACTATGGATATGCAGAATATCTGGCTGTGAGCTCTGCAGTGCAGCCACAGGATGCTCTAGCCTCAATGTGAGCCCTGGAAGAGATTTTTCCTTAACATCAGCTGAAAGAAAAGGTGTTGCACTGCAGGTGGCTTTGCTGAGCAGCACCCAGCCTGCTCCTTGCTCCCACGAGCAGCCCTCCAGGAACAGGGCTGGGAAACCCTGCTCCAGTTTCTTTTTTTGAAGCACTAATGAAATCTGAGCTCTTACAACATCTCAGTGTTTTCTCCCCCTCTTTGATCTCTTCACTACATTCACTGTCGTGTCAGATTTTATAGTTCAGTTGTGAGTTAGAAATATGTTCTCTGGGTCTTACAGATCCATCCTATCCAGCACAATTGCCTTCCAAAAGCCTTGTTGGAGCCTGGTGACAGCAAGAGTGGACCTGAAACTTACTGGTCCCCAACAACCTTTAAAACCATCAGCAGTGAGTAAGCAAAACCCATTTCTTATAGCACATTTTTTGAGCATTTTGATTTTTGGTAATTCAGGTCACTCCATCCAATACCCCTTTGCTGATAGATTTAGTTGTAGCAGTTGTTCTCAGGCTGCAGGGCCTTGAGAAAGTGATGTGAAAGTTGCTGGTAGCAGGAAATTGCCTTCATAATACTTTCAATTTAAAAAAGTTGGTAATGACGCAGGGAATAGGTCCTGTGGGAAGCAGGAAGGTTGAAAATAATCCACCAGCAAAAGAACTGTGAACTGCTGACTTTCGGCATTTAATTGGGATGGAATTACAGGTCATCTCCCTCCATCAATCCTGTGCACACTCCAAAGGTGATACTCAAAAGGAATAGATTATTATTATTTCATACAGTATCCTTTTCTTTTTTTTAAATCAGAGGAAATTAAAAGAAAACATTCTGTCACACACCCAAATCTTGCAGCTGCTTTATAAGCCATGCCTTGCTCTCTGAGCTGGCATAAACCAGCACAGCTTCTCTTAGTTCAGCTCCACACCCATTTCCAGTGGCTGCCAGGCTGACCCAATATTTCTGTGGTGATTACAGTAGGATATCGCTTCATGTTTATTTCTAGGAAAGCTCAAAGTTGGCTCTTGTGCCTTTGAGGAGCTGGATGTATGTGGGGAAATGATGTTTCTTCAAATTCTAAATCTTCAGGGCTTTTTTTTTCTTTTTTTTTTCTTTTTAATAAGAAGCAGGAGGAAGATTTCCTGACCCTCTGAACTATGCCTGGGTTTGAATACACTGCATGGCGTGTCTGTAAACACCAGAAGAAAGCTCTTGTGTGAAACTTCTTAAACTGCAGAGGATGATGGACAGCAAATGGGACACAAGCCAAGGAACATGACAATTAGCACAGAGAAAGTTTTCAGGGTTTATTCCATCAGTCAGCACTTAAGGAGGCTTTGAAGGGGAAAAAGCATCCTTTTTATATTAATCCACTACTTCTGCACTTTCCCCCTATTCCATGGATTTAGTGCTTAGCTGCTAAATATCTATATGCAGAGCTTTATTAGGAGGAGTTGGTTTACTTTTTGAAAGATTCCACATCCATTAGTTCATAGAGAGAAAAGAAGCAAAATCATTTCTCCTGCTGCAATACCCAGAGTTTAAATGACGATTTACTCTTCCCCAGCTTTTAGTACTTAAAGATGTGGATGAGAAAAGAGCCAGCATTTCTTGCAATGTTATTTCTGGTCATCACCTTACTAAAGAGTTGGTTGTGCTACTGATGATAAAGTAACTCAGTAAAAGCAAAGGGAAAATCCCCCCCCTTTTCTCCCCCTTTCTTTTCTATCTTGGCAGACTTCACATCTGAAGAGGCACCTTACTGTTCCAAGATAAAATATTTTCTTTTTTCTTTAAAAAGAAAAAAAGTTTTCTCAAGCAAGAACTCGGGCAACAGCAGGGGACAACGCCATGCCAGTATTAATTAGCAAATTCCAAATGAATCATGGCTTGTGCTTAGCAGGGTATGCTTAAAAACCATGTGAACTTCTAAAACGCTGTGTTGAGCATACTAGTTACAGCTTACTTTTTATATATTTTTAAATAAGACTAACAAAGAAAGGGTTGCCTTGGGAGGACATCTTATTCATTTCCTCCATGGCCCTGTTCCCAGGCATTTGTGCTCTGTCCCATCTCTTTAGCTGGAGGTTGACACCCCCCTTAGCTCATCCCTTTTGGTTCGAGGCCATGACAGGGGGATGGCATTTTGCCTCTAATTAAGAGGTGGCGTGTGGGGCTGTCCCCACTGTGACCTGAGTCACCTGGCAGGGGGTGCACAGTGACATGCCACGCTTGTCACCTCCGTGCCTCTTTGATCCTGAGTCCCCAGGACTCTGAGATGTGCTGCTGAGGAGTGCTGCTCCAGCCTCTCCGTGCCAGGGCTCTCCACACAGCACAGGAGGCAGAACTGGGCAGTGGCTGCAGCTGGCAGCAGTGATGGACTCTAATCTGAATTTCAGGGTTATTCAGGTTGTGATTAAGCTGGGGCATCTGCCAGTGCAAGGCTCATCAATTCTCTTTGATTCGGAAAACTCTGCGTCTGTGTCAGAACTTCAATTCCAATGCAGAGCTCTGTTGCTGTTTTTCCTCCCTTTCCCTTCAATATCAAGTTTAAAAGGCACAGGAGTTGAGAGGAGAGACTGATGGTCTGGGGCAGGCAGTCAGGGGAGGCTGTGAGCATTCATTCAGGTAGCTACAAGGAGAAAAAGATGCCCTTGGCAAGCTGAGAAACGTGAGATTCCCAAGCCTCCTTGTGCTTTCCCTTCCCCTGGCAAACAGAACTGACAGTGCACAGAAGAGCTGGGGGCTATGGCAACCTAAAGAACAACTGCAACATCCACTGGGATCCGGAACATTCAGAGCTATTTTAATCAAATTACTATCGATTAGGGACAAACTAGAGTCTACTGAAGTTAATGGACACATTTCCATCGACTTCAAAGGGCTCTGAAACAGCCTGTAACAGAAAACAAGCAAGAACCAAAATGAGAAAATGCATTTGAGTCTCACCCTAATTGCGTGAGATGAAAGAACTGTTTCAGGCTGAAACTTTTTGAAACTGTTCTGCCCGAGACAAATGTCAAACACCTCAAATGGTCAAAAATTCAGCAAAGCTACCAGAAATAAGGAGAATCTGGCAGCAGCAAGCGTGGCCAGCTGAGGGTACCAGAGACACACAGACAGATGTATCAGCTCTACTGACAGCTCTGGAAGACCTTCACTAGCTTATATGGGAAAAAAATCCTTGGAAATCCTGTGTATGTTTAGATATATACACTGATTTAGTTTTACTTTCCACTCAAATTTATTTTCTCTAAGAAAGAAGAGATTTTTTTTTCTTCTTTTTTCCCTGGAAATGTTAGTGTTTAATTTCACACTACAGATGTATCATTTGTCCTTTTGTCTTCACAGGACCTAATCATCTTCTCTGAGGGATGAATATGAAATCATGACACAAGCAATTTGTTTAAAGTAGCCTCTTTCACTGCCTAGAACATTTCGTTGTCTTTAAAGCCATATATTTATGTGACAGCCAGACGTCCACTAAAACCCACAAACCTTAAGGCCTGTAAAGGTACAAAAGGGATTTCCTCTTTCAAATTTTATAAGGGAAAAGATCAGGCCTGAATACTGGGGGGTTATAACTTTACTGACCTTCATAATATTCGGTTCTTCCTGAATACTTCTTGCTGTAATTAAGTGTTGAGTCAGTGGAAGAAATAAGGGCTTTTTTCCTATTTAAGAAGCTGAATTGTGATGCCACTTTAAAAAGCTTATAAGGACCAGCAGCATCATATTGTTGTCAACTCCAGCATTACCATTCCCCACCTTTTATTCTTTCAAGGTAAACAGATAAATCTCACCTGAGGTCATTTATGCTATGCTGGAATGACAGTGGAGGCTGCAGTGGCTTTCTCGACCACATGGTACTTGAGAAAATTTGGGGCAGTATTAAAGAAAGATTTTGGGATTAAATGCTCCATCCTGCCTAGTTCTTTCTTCCATCAGCTCTAAAGGGGATGTTTTTTTTGAAGTGTATCAGAGTAAGTACCAGAATCTGCACATATATATATAAACACACACACACACACACACACACACATTTTTTATATATATATAAAAATACACATATATATATTTATGGATGGATGAGGATTTCAGCACCACTGTAACCAATGAGAGAAGAGTACAAACTACCAACAAACACCCATCTACCAGAGCCCTGACTGACAGCTCTTTTGGCAGAAAACCTCACAGAGGACTGTGCACCTCTCCACCAAAGGCTGCATTCCCAAGGTCTTCCAGACAAATCCTTCATCAATAAAAACCCTGTGGGAAAGAAAAGGCAGCAGCAGCTGGTGGGAACCCTTTTCCCAGTCATGCTGCTCTGTCAAATCACAGTGTTCAGCCAGGGGAGATGCTCCTCATCCTTCCCTTCGTGTTGCTCCCAACCAAGTGTCACCTCAGTGGTCATCTCAGACTGTGACTGGAGCCAAAGAGCTGCAACCTCCACATCCCTTCAGACACCCACAACTGGGATTGAAAGATATGGTTCAAGCCCCTCTTAATGTCCTATTATCTGTGGATCACTGACAGGGTTGATTATAACAGTTTGACATGGCTCCAGAGGAGCTGTTACAGTCTATTGTACCAATAGGTACCTAGGGAGCCTTTAATCTGCAGATACATGAGTAAAAACAGCAGACTAAAAACACAGATTTTTTTTTTCTTAAAAGTTGTTACTGCTAAAGCAGTAAAAAGAAGCAAAAGTAATGCTCATTGTAGAAATAAAAGCCCTGTCATTTTTCCCGTGACAAGAGCACAAAAAAGTCTGAAACCCAAGGTTTTTCCCCTTTCAGATGTAATATAAAAATGATCCAAAATGTTTACGCCAGGAGACAATTTGGAATGACTTGTTTTCCTGCTGAGCTATAATCTTGGTCAGCGGGAATGCTACTGATGTGACTCAAAATGTATTGCTGCTGTAGTGTGAAGGAAGGAAGGGGTGAACTGTCATAATTCTTAAATTAGCAGAAACGGGGTTTTGTGTACACGATGAGTGAAAGTATGAAAGTAAGCATGGGGGGAAATTGTTTGTTTTGCTTGGGAACTGGTAGCTGGATTTGATTGAGGAAAGTGTATTTTCATTCTAGGTTCTCATGAGGTTCCTGGATACTGCAGAGACAGGCGTGGTGCGCAGGCACACACAGAGATATGGAGTGGAACAGAGAATGTGCAGTGATCACTCATGAACTCACAGGCTCCTGCTTTTTACAAGCAGACTCTTTCAAAACACTGATTTGCCCAGTGAGCTCTAGGAGATGCCACATACCCAGAGCACAGAGCAATTCAAATTTGTTTTCCTAGAAAATGCTGTTAAAAATTATTCACTTAATAAAGAATTCTGTTTACAAGCAAGAAGTTAGAAGATGCCTTGGAAACATTTGATTGCTCATTCTTTAAGCTGTATCTTTTTGCAGATACAGTATAATTTTCAAAAAAGGGTATGAGGTACATAAACATCCAGGATCTCTCATGAGAACATCACTGACTTTTCAGTTCTATTTCTGTTTAGTCTCAACAAAGAAACACATCCACTGGAAGTTTTGCAAGAGAATAAACATTTGTGATGCTAGCAATTAAATCCTTCCTTGTACAAGAGCCTTGATGTTTCTTTCCACTGACAGTTGTGACAGAAGAGCACCACCATCTTATGAGAATTTTAATAAAAAAATATTGAACGCAGAACTTCCCTTGTGTGACTTGGCACACTTCAGTCCTGAGGTCTTTAGGGGGGGAAAAAAGGGCTGGGTTGCAAAGCCCATACAACAGAAAAATATTTGACAGTATGCTTCAAAACATTATTTAAATAGAGACTTCTGTTCAAGTTATTAATGCCTTTAATATGGATTCTCATCTCCCCTTCTCTTTTTATTACTTTGTGTGTCTTTCTGGTTATTTAAAGTGTTGTGGAAAGAGCTGGTCAGCACTTCAGAGCTCCCACTGCTCGTCAACAACAGATGCCGACCATAAAGTTAAAGCCAACACAAAAGAAAAGCCCAATGCAGATTTCTTTTTTCTCCTCTCAGGGGAGAGAAGGCAAACACATCCATCCTTCCCTGTCCTGCTCCTCCCAGCTTCCTAGCAGAGAGCAACCCTGGAGCCAGAACCGAGCTTGACGGCTTATTTTAACTAAGAGTATGGGGGAACAAACTCTTTACAGCTATTAACCACTATCTGACCTGGAGCAGAACTGCTGGCCCAGCAGGGAGTGCTGGACAAGCCCAGGAGAACATCCTGCAACCTCAGAAGGATCTGCAGGTGCTTGGGCAGCCTCTGCCCCCTCCTCTCACCCCGCGCTGTCCTTTCCTCGGGGCAACAGCTGGCTGTGACAGCCTGTGTGCTCGATGGGCTGGATATCCCACACATGGGAAAAGGGTCATGGTTTCCAAATCATCTGCTGCAGTAATGGGAGCAGACAGCTCCCCAGCAGCATGAGCCAGAGCTTCTCTGCGCGCTGACATCGCGTCAGGGCAGCGGCACAGGAGAAAGGAGGGCAGAGATCTCCCGTGTCCTGCAACATCTGGTCGCCTCCGTCAGGCCAGCCTGGTGTCACATGGTGCCAAAAGCAGCTGGGCTTCTTGTTTGCTTCATCTCCTGCACCTTCATTCTGAGCTAATTCAAAGCACAGATCAGCTGGTGAATTTTTAGTGGTCATGAAAGCTGGCAGCGTTAAACAAACACGGCAGAACAGGACAGATACAGTCCAAAGGTAAAATTCTCCAGTCCTATCTTCTAATACACCTACCAGGGTAGTCCCAGGCTCTCCCAGTAACAGTTTCTTATCCTGACATGCTGAATGTTTATATAACATTTTCCACATTAACGGCACAGCAAGGAGATAAAGAGCCAGACGATTCATGTTCATAAGTAAACGATGTACACAAGGAGAGAAAAAGCCCTAATCCATTTGGAGTCTGAAATCAGATCTCCAGGGATGCTTTAGATTATTGCCCTACAGGATGCCCAGAGCTTGTATCCAACTTAATGGCTTTCCTAATACCAAGATGCTCCTAATGAATAACGGGGCTGGATGAAGAACTTTTTTATAAAGTCACAACTGGATTAAGTGTATCAAGATGTTTTCTTTGATATTGTCTTGTCAGTTCATATCAAGTGACTCTTCCATGCTTTCATGTCAGGTAATTCCCAAGAAATTCATGGCTACAATCTAAAATAAATGTGTGACTTTCAAATCAGCGAGAGCTGAATGATAGGAATTTTAAATTGCTGGGATAAAACTGCTAGCTACTTCATAACACTCATGCTGCTTCCAGATTTAATACCTGCCTTTTCAAACACTATCAATTCACTTAATATGTCAGTGGGGAATAACATTACTTTATTTTATTTTCCTTTATAAGGATCATGAACCATTTTCTCTTACAGAAATGTACCAATTACCCACATGCCAATTGTCCCAGCCACACTCTGATCTTACAGCGTGGACATTCAGCTCAGGTGCACACAGAGCTTTCTGAAGCTACAAAAGAACCACTATGGGCTAAATTCCAGACTGATGTAAGCAGGCAAATTTCTGCTGACATCAATGGAACTGCACTCCCCAATGCAGGTTCTGAGTTTTGCCCTCTGCCCTAAGAATCTGACAAATGCCGATGGAAGTCAGAAAGAAACCTTTCATGTGAAAAATCCCTAATTTAAGAAATTAGCAGAGCAAAGCCATGGAAAGAGAGGATAGAAATAAGAGGCCATATTGTTCCATTTGTGCTGGATAGGCAAATTGTGTCTTACTGTGGCAGCTGGGACATTTGAGGATGGGGAATTTCTGCTGGGCCATGACAAGGGGTGTTGGCACCTCTCCCTGCCCTTGCAGGACCGCTTGATTTGAGGAGCACCACAGGAAAAATGGGAGCCAATGTCCAGGAAAGGCTGCATCCAGGGAAACCCTGAGGGATCAGGTACTTGGGGCACAGCTTGGCACTCAGTGTGGCACAGGGGCTGCAGTGTCTGCAGGGCACAGCGAGCAGTGCCAGTGCTGGAGGCTGCGTGGCTGAGCCTGCCCTCGCTAATTGGTCCTGCTGAGGTCTGGGGTGTTCACCAGGGCACTGTGCCAGGCTAATGGAGCTGTGTGGCTGCTGCAGCAGGGCTGGAGCTCTGCAGGGCACTGGGCTGGGCTGGCTAGGCTGTCCTGGCTGCTCACAGTACCACAGGGCTGCCTGACCTGCACTGATGTATCCCCAACTGTGCTGCAGCAAGCTCTGCCTCCTGTGAGGGTACAACAGGCTCTGACCAGAGAAAGGAGCTTTGTTATTCCAAAGCTGCATCCACTGACCACATCCCAGAGCTACCAGCTTGCTCTACACCTTTTGCAAGCTGCCCTGGAGGAGGCAGGGCATGGCTCTTTGATCCAGGCAGAGCTGGCAGTGCTGGGGGCTCTGCAGCAGGTCCTTGCCAATTTATTTCTGGTAATGGATTGTCCCACTGTTTCAGCATTGTTTACAGCTATTTATTCAGAGTATATCTGCATATATATTATACATGCAGCTCTCACCAATGCTGGGTAGACCTTATTCTGCATTGATTGGGATGTGCTGGGAGATAGGCCAAACATTGTTAGCACAGACTATCACATTGTACTTGGAAACCTTTACCTTGAACTTACTGGTACCTCTCTGCAAGGAAAACTCACCTGTCCTGCTCTTTTGAGAGCTACTAATAAAGCTCCAGCCTAGAATATTACCTGCAAGACCACTGCTGCCAGCACAGGTTAAAGACACAAATACTATTCTCAACAGACTGATGAGCTCACTGTGACATCACACACACTGGGGAATATCAGCCAAAGAAACAAACTGTTTTTTAGACTTGAAGTGTTTTAGGATTTAGGTGACACATTGAGAATTGAACTGCAGAAGCCAGCATTTCAAAAACAAGTTCTTTGCTTCTGGTGAATGGGCACTGTGTGATATTCCCCAAGAGAAAGAAAAGATGGAGCAAAACCCTAACATGAGCCCAATGCTGAACCTGGTTATACATCTGTATGATAACATGGCAGGGACGAATTAGGAAGAAGAGATGAGAAAGAAATCAGGTGCAGCCTGTGATAAAGGAGAAAGATCTCACTGCATCTGCAGACTGTGGTGCAAAACCTATATGAGCCAGTAGGGAAGATATTAATGAGCATCAGACAAATCTAACAGGACGTATCCAAAGCAGATACCAAAGATGCAAATAATGAGAAAGAGAAAAAACAAGCAATAAGAGAATAACGAGACTAAAACCTGTTTTGAATCTCTTGGACATCAAGTAACAATTTAATTTGCACTGACCTTCTAGAAGCAGCTACAAATCTGATTTTAGATAAGCAGGCTGCAGTGCTAGTTCTCATTCACAGAGCAGAATCCTGCTCATCCCCTCTTAGCAGTGTTGGAGACAAGGGATCGAGGGGACAACCTCCTCCTGAGTTTTTCAGCCGTGCCTGGCAGAGCCAGGGCCAAGTGCTAACCCCAGGGCACTGCAGGAGGCAGGGATGTGTTACAGGGATGTGCCACGGCTGGCTTGCTCTCCTACAGCCCAGTGGTTTCATGGCATATTCCTCTTTTTAACAGGTTGCTCTGGTATTGATTCAAATCAGTGAGAGCTGTATTGATCCCCCCAAGGGTTTGACTCTTACATAGGAAGAACATTTTCAAAAGACCTGATCCTCCTTATTTTTCACAGTTATTCCCAACGATGCAATAGGAGAAAGCTCGAGGCTTCCTCTGTATTCCTCCTTTTCACTGCTACACCTTAAAAACCTTTCAAGAGGCAAGCCTTGGTTGGCAGCAGAATATTGGGCAGCCGAATTTCTCTGTGTAAAATCAGCTGGCAACCTCTCAGTGTGGCTTCCTTGGCCCAGAGCCCTCCAGGCAGGTTGGCAGCCCCTGTGGCCAGCAGCCAACCTCCCTGGGCTCCTGCTTGGACAGAGCCCTCCTGCGTTTTATTGGCCTTCATTTCATTTTCATTTTAATGTGACGGTAAAATTTTTATCTGATAATCTAAACAAGGTAATAATTTTGTGCTATAAAAGTGCCTGTCTTCTGCTGTTACTGTCACCACCGTATATTGGACGGTAATATTTGCGACATTATACAAAATTGTTATTCTATTAAAATGATAAAATGGCAGAGGTTTTATTACATGAGTGATTTTGGAGGCACTGAGATGCCCTTTACTGCAGACAGGAATAATAAAAACATTATTCACCAACACATTAGGGAACAATCCTGTGATTTTGGAAAACAGTTGTAACAAACAAGTAAGTTATTAGAGTGACATATTCAGGAAACAGAGCTCCAAATCTTATCTACTGTAACTAAATACTGCTAATAGCCAGGGACTCTGCCTGCTCTGCACTTCAGCACTGTGAGCCCAAGAAGTTGGCAAATCATAAGACAGACACTGAGAATTGTTCATGGACTTTTTGCAATCCCATCTAATCCAGGCCTTTGGATTTTAACCCTTTATTCCTACTGAAGTCGTAAGGATTTACCATCTGTCGCCACAGAATCTGTGAAGATGAAGAAGGGGAGAGGATTAAATTAATTAACAAATTCTAATCCTGAAACAGTGCTGGCAATGTTAGGGCTCTTTGAATTCTAATGAGGATGTAAAGCAACGCTGACAACTTTCCCATTAAAAAGGAGGAAAATAATGTCACATTATCACACCCCCAGCCTCTGCCCACCCCACAGAGCATTTTATCCAATGGAAACTATTACAGGGATCATTCAGTTATCCAAGGAACCTTCCCAGCCATGTCTGCAAGCAGGAACATAAACCATGTGCTCAGGCCAGAGCAACATCAGGTTTTCTGCTTGAGTACATTATCAACATTCTCTATATATTATTATACATCCTCCAAGGTTTTTATAAGGTAATCCTAAATCAGGTAATACAGCCTGGTATATCTGACTGGCCAAGAGACAGTTGGGGGATTTTATTCCCTCTTCTCTAACTCCAATAGATTTGCATCCACTGCCACCAAGAACTGCTGGCAGTCTGTGCCTGCAGGAGATGAACAGGAAGGTCAGAATGACACAAATAAATGTCAGAGATGTTTGAAGTCACCAGTGACTCCAGTATGGCATTTAGAGCCCAAGACTTCTTGGGGAAAAGTGCAAATTTAAGCCATGTTGGGAAGGGAATTTCACCAGGGCACCTGGGCTCTCGGCACGAGGAAGCAACTTTATATTATCTGACATTGCCGTGAATTCGGAAAGCAAACATATGGAAAGCAGATGACATATTTCACAAACTGCCAAGCAGATTTTGTGTGGTTTTAGAGAACGTGTACTCAAGGGAGTGTCCACAGCAACTTGATGGTCCTGATGGCCAACATTTGTTTTGCATCTTTATGCAGAAGAAGCGAGACATGACCATTCATCTGTCTCCTGTTTCCGTACAGGTGTGCCTTCCTCAGCCGTGCTCCGAGGACAGATGTTGCTTGCAAATGCCTTTTAAAGGAAGGAAAATAACAGGAGGAGGGAGAGAGCCCAGTGGAGCTGCTCAGAAGCTCAGACAACTCTCTCCTGGAGAGCCTTGCTCGGCAAAGCGGATTTGCTGGCTGTGGCATCACTCCTTGGGGCTCAGGGTCTGTATGGGAACTGCTCACCACACTGCAAAAAATCAGCTTCTTATTAGTCTCCACGGTGGAATAAAAAACTGCAGGATTCACAATATCTGGAGACCAGTGGCTACATTTTGATTTCCGAGCTTTTGAAAGCTCTGTGCACAAACAAACTCTTCAAAACAAATGCAAATTTGGCAGTTTATGCAGCACTGAAAGCCACTTGGGGGGATTAAAGGCTGATGTACTATCAGCTGAGGAAATGAGTAGCCCTGAAACACAGAAATAGAGCTCCAACATTTGTATATTGATCCTCTATAAACTAGTGCTGAAAGTAGATTCTGAAGGACACCAATTCCTTCGTTTTTAAGCCTTTTTTTTTTTTTTTTAAGTAGGAGGAAGCTGAAGAGATTTGAGTGCCTGCATGTTGAGAATCCGATTTTCACAAGCAGACCCTGAGTTTTAGAAGCACAGCCTGTAGCACACAAGCTCCCAGTGACACTGTTAATATGAACCAATACCAAATCTACCAAAGCCAACGGGAGTTTTTGAGGCCCTGTCAAAAATTAAGTATTTTATTTATATTTTGCTGCTTGCATTTGAGCACTGATTCACCCCACAATGTGATGCATTTGCAGATACTCCATCTCTGCATCCTTAAATGGTGAAGTTGTCTGAATCCAGAGGGTTTGTTCTTTGTAAGGATGGTTCACCTGCACATCAGGATGAGAACTTGTAGCTGCCAGTAAGCTTAAAAACATAATTTCAGAACCTACAAAAAAAAACTTAGGCTTCAGCAACCTGAACCCCATTCAAATTAGCCTGTCTCCTTTGAGACAGCCTGCCAGCCTAGCAAGAATAAAAAACAACTTTCCCTCTGTACATTGGGCTGGAGAATACTGTTATCTCCAAGACATTTTGTTCACTTCTGCAGAAGGACTTATCAGGGAGGCACAGTGTGTTAGAAAGCCCAACTCACCCTGTTCCCAAAATGTGTGTGCAAGTGTGTGGGTACATAGCCACTGGCAGGACTGAAAGAGATTTAAAAATGCTTCCACATAGCCAAAAAAAAGCTGGAAGATGGCTGGTAATTATATGTACATTACAAGTAGACTACACATGGGGGGTGTTAGAGCATTCATATAAATTATACCAATCGGCACAGAAAGGAGGGAAAGGAACACTGAGGACATCAAATATCAGTCTTCCTATAACTGATACAAATGAGTACTAAATCAATTTTTTCTAAGGCAAAACAGTGCCTTAGAAAACAATGTCTAAAATGTCACCCTAAAATGAGTTCCATCTACAGCTCTGCTGCCTCTGTAAATGCAGGTGGTCGTCTTAGTGATGTATTTTGAGGACACAGGATAAATCAGAGAGTCAAAAGACCCCATGGAATGTGAATACATGGGAAGATTTCTCCTCTGCAGGAAAAAAGGTATTGCCAAAGAACCTGAGTACCACATACTCTGAAGCTTTTTTTAATTGTGTGGTTAAATGTGGAGGTTTAACAGCTTCTGGGGTGTGATAAGAAAACGGATTTGATGAAATTTTCTCCCTCAAAGCAGAGCACAGGCTGTATGGTGGTTCTGGAGTGCCTGACCTACATGCCAGCACGACACTGTTTTGTTCAGAAATCTCCAGTCACGGTGCCTTGGGACAAGGGAATTAGAAAAAGAATTAGGATAATCTTTGCAGGCAGAAGATTTAAAGTCTGCTACAGTTATTCTCGATCGATCCCCAAAAGATTGCCAAGAAGTGTGTATCTTAAAACTGCTGCTAATTAGGAGGTTTTAAGACACTGTTATAAAACACCTTCTGCTTGGCTTGTAAGGGAAACCATTTAGACTTGTAGTATAGAGAACAAAATAGTCATAAAATGTTATTTGTAGCTTCTATTATATTACCATTACACTATATTATCACCAGCATAGTTACATACCTAACATAAAACCATTTAATGAAATGTTTGAACTTTCAGGAGACCCACTGGTAACCTTCTTATTTTTAGCAATGGGGCTGACATTTTTTGTTTGCTGCAATACAAACAATAATAATTACACATTGAGATGCTAATGGGGACGAAAACTAATATTTAGTGCTGCTGTCTGTTCATGACCACTCACACAGAGTCCAGGATTAGTAATTTGAGAGGACTTTTTTGTTGTTTCTGTTGCTTGGGTACATAATTTATTTACCTAATTATTATTTTTTTCCTGCATGGGATTGTGAAGTTTAGGCTAGAAGCACTGGCAGAGAAGCAAACAGGCTGCTCAAATGAAACAGGCTGCTCTACAAACTAGAGAACTCAATGTTCTTCTCATTCCTGTAAGAATGGAACAACCTTTGAAAAGTTTTCATCATCAATTTGCACTCTGTGCAGTGTAGCTGTTCTAAAACATGGATTTGGAATATGCTACATCTAAATTCAGGCTGTGATGTTGTCTGCACATTGATTTTATTAGGCTAATCTTTCCTGGCCAAACCAGATGACCTTTAACTATTTCTTAAGTGAGAGCTACAGAAAGCCGTCCCAGACAATTACTTGAGATGTCAATAAGAAAGGTGAAAGAATAATGAAAATGTTTCCTGATTTTTTTGTGCTTTTTTTCCCCCTTTGTGCTATTTGCACTTTCCTCCTTGCTGTTTGTCTGGAGCTCATTGGTGAGCCACAGCTCTGCTTCTCAACGTTGGTATCCAAACTCGAGTTCAGTGGGAAGGTTACAGTCTTTGGTATTCACACTGAAAAATACCACTCACCACAACCAGATGTGAAAAAACAGCCAGAAATAATTGTTGCTCCAAGAATTGATTTTTGTGGGATGATTTATGCTATTTTCTGTCGGTCTGCTTGGAATAGCTCACAGAAAGAGCTTTCTTGAGACTTCTGTAAATGGGGAAACACATTGCAGGTTTAAGTAAACACAATTACGCCTGATCACGAGGCAATTACAACATCCCATTTCCAGTGAGTAAAGAGGGTGCAGACAGCAGGTCTGACTTGACTTTCCATCTGAAAGCTCAGCTGCTCTGATGTCTTTATGTCTCTTTTTTTTTTGCATGTTTTCTCATGATAATTTAGGATTAGCAGCTTTGAGAATCAAAATGGAGAACAAAGTTTCTTGAGCCTGAATTTAATTCTGGCTTGGTTCTGATCCAATGCCTTTGTACACTCACCAACTGTGCCATACAACATCACTGAGAAGAGGATCACTGAGTGATCTTTTAGGTCCTGCAGGTTTTTGTTTCTTGTTCAAAAATGCAAAAAAATAAAAGAATTATGTGGCCTCAGCACATTTCAAAATATTTGACTACGAGTTTAATATTACAGGATTTATCTCTTAGATCCACTAAAGCGATTGTGTCTTAATATTGAATCCCTGAAAACACCTGGTATATGAGAGGGACTGGGTCAACTCTTGGTCACGAAAGAGCAGAGAGATTGACAACAGCATGTCAATTATTGCAGCATGCCTGTGACTTACAGCTGTGCCAGCTTTGCTTTACAAACCACTGGTGTACAAAAAGAAAAGAAAAAGACCATTAACACCAGGGGAAAAAAAGCAAAAAAGCACACAGAGAGATGTTAGTCAACTCAAATGCAACAATCCACTGATCAGCCATAAATTCTGGGGCAAACCTCTCCTCTACCCTGAGCAAATCCATGGGAATGTCCGACTCCTTCCATGGCTATTTCCTGCTATCTCTCCCAGGGGTGATGTTTGCATTAGAAATGTCACTGCAGGTGACAGCTTATTCCACTTTCCCAGTGAAATACTCCTTGAGGAGTGTCTGTGTGCAAATAATGAGGGTGCAGTAAATTCCCACCCCATCTCACCACATGCTCACATTTGATCTCTGTTAAGCTTTTAGACACAATACAGAAAATACTCAGAACAGCCACCAATTCCCGTTTGAGAAATGACCAACAAAGCTGCTCCCGCTGTGAGGTGCCCAGTTGTCCAGCTGTGCCAACACATCTGCACACCCCCAAAAGCATCATCCTGTGTCCGAGCTCCCCAGGGCCCTGCACTGCTACCTGTGAGCTGGGGATGGGTTATGACAAATGTGACACAGGCTGATTTTGGGGCAGCTGGAGTGAGGAGGGAGATCCAAGCACGAGCTGGGAGTCTGCCTGGAGGAACATATTTCAAGTTGGATCAAGGCTAACCCCATTCCCAGTGCTCATGCACTGGAGCTCCTATCATAGAGAAGGAGGGGAAATAGCAGAGCCTGCTGGATGTGGCAGCAGGAAACAGTGCTGTGTATTAGGGGGAGGCCAGAGGAGAGAAATGGTGAAATTCAGAGGGTACACCAGCTTTCTGTGAAAAGGATTAATGCAAGAAAGCCCGGGTTTAAAATAGCCTAATTGACCCAGGCATAATGTAGCTCACAGTCACATGGTGAAAGTCAGGCAGTATTTGAATGCCTCCTCATCATTTAATATAACATTTCTGCTAATAGAATATTTAAATCCTATTTTATCAAAATCTCATCACTCAAGTGTAGGAGCCTTTTCCATTGCTGGAGCATACAGTGTTATAAATTCATGAAGGTCGTAATTATGAGCAGCTTCAACACTGCAAATGTGTTTGGCAAAGATATTATGTCCTTTCTAAACAAGATTTGAGTGACTACAGCCCACATTCAGAGTTACAGGGTTTTGCTTTTCATGTGCCTTGCAAGAAGCAGACTGTCCCCTTTTCTCCAAGATTCCCCCTTGGACAGAAATGTCCCATGGCCAGGAGGTCACCCCAAACCCACCACTGCCACTTCCCCCATTGAGCAGGCACAGAGCAACAATCCTCCTCTCCCACGAAACAGGAGAAGTAGCAAATCCTTATTTAATTCAGCCATTTCACATCTGAATAATTAGCCAGGCAGGAGATCATTTCCCAGGATACAAGGGCTGATTATCTGTAAGTGCATCTCCCGTGTCCCCAGACCAGCACTGTGGGGGACTGGGTGGCCGCAGCACAACCCCGTCAAGCCTTCCTCTCCCTCAGGAGGGAATACTTTTTTTATCCCACTTTCCTTTCTCTGACAGGCAAACAGCTTCTCTGCCCAGATCTAAACTGAGGATGTTGCTCCAGGATCACCGCTGAGCTCTCTGTGTTTCGGGCAGAGCTCAGGTCTGAGCTGACCTTGGTGCTCCCAGCTCCCTTGCTGGCCCTGCCTGCTCAGCCCAACCTCTCTCTGAGGTTCTGGGATTGTGCAAGACTCAGCTCCAAGCTGGACATCCTAGCTCTGCCCATAACACTGCAAAATGCACCATTCAGTACAGATTCCACTCAGGCCAGGTTTGCTGGAACTGATGGTAATGCCAAGCGCACAGAACAGTCCATGTTTTCCTCTCTGGAACACCTGGGCAATCTAAAAAAGATCCACTTTGGGCAGCTGAACTGCTCTGTATTTGCATTATAAGGCAGGAGATGAAATTCCTGTGACAGTTTTACTCAGGGCTGGCTCTGAGCAACGGCTGCTGTGTGGAGAAGTGGTTTGGGAGGCTGTGACAAAATCAACTCTGCTCCCTCTGGCCTCATTCAGGGATTTCTAAGCCCTGGAAAACCAGCCTGGCTGCTGTCACTGCTACCACAACAGAGAATGAAAAAACAGAATTGCAAAATGGTAGTGCCAAAGGACAACCAATTCCATGCACATCCATCTCTCCCTGCAGGGCCACAGCTCATCTCCTCCCAGGCTCTCCATCCTCATCCCAGCACCATCCTGTCTCCTGTGGTGGGAGCAACCAGCCACTGGAATCCACCCACAGTCTTGGGGAGCCTTGAGCTGGCTCTGGTTTCCTATTCTCTGTACAGGAATTAGCAGAAATTTGTGAAGAAAAAAAAATGCCTAAGAGATTTATTCTCTAGCCAAATCTAAAACTATTTTCCAATAGGATGAATCTTCCTTCTGTGGGGAAAACTGACCAAGAGGTTGAAGTCATCTGCATGAAAAACCACATGGAAATAAGTGGTAGAGTTGAGATTACATTCACAGAGATTAAGATGGCATATTTTCACATTTTGTGCTTTGTGCCCTTTAAGCTGTGCAGGAATAAAAGTGGCCATGTGATTTTCCATGCTCTCCCTTTGCTCTCTGTGACCCTTCACTCTGCTGGTGTGTATCACAAACAACAACACTTCATTTCATGCTCAGGCAACCAAGTCCATCCACCAGTCACAGCCCCTGGATGTGGGCTACACAAGAACGAAAAATACAAGTCCACAGGGTAGCTGAGAAGCTAATGGCTACTGATTAGCATTCCACAGCACACTAACACATCTTCATAACCTATTTATTTTACCAAATGTTCCCTTATGTTCAATAAGAACATAGTTTTTATACAACGCTAATAGCAAATTCCAACGATTTTCCTATTCTACAACTGTTCCAATACTACTGAAATCAGTAGCAATTTTCAAACGGTTCTAAATGGATATTATTTGATATGAATTGTCTTATGAATATCAGAAAAAAACCTGGTTTTATTTGAAAAGGCTCATTGCTAAATAAATCAGACACAGTCATACCTAGTAAGATTGTCACAGTACAGCGTTAGGGGTGAACACCCTTTTCATTCAGATCTTAACTTTTGCACACAAGTGTCAGGTCTGTAACTTTTCTATTTCTACCATCAATGGTAAAATCTGTCATGAAACACAATGAAAAATCGCATTTAAGATAAGAAGATCTGCAGAAGCAAAAGGCAGCATACATAAAAGCCACTGCACTAGGTTTTTTCTTCATGGTCATGACTTCTAGGTTGCTTTTCAGCAGGATATATCCTTAAAAGCCTTTTGTTCACATTCTTTATTCCCTTCTTACTTGCAAACACTTAACAAGAATCAAAGCCAACCAGACATACAAAGAAACAGCCAAAATGCTCAGATGCAAATAAAGGCTTGAGATATGTATTTTTTAATAATCAAAGCAAGCTTCTTGGGTCTGAAGCACAAAATTCTAGAATAAAAAAACCTAAAGCTTTGGTATCTAGCAATGAATGTTGGGCAAGGGGGCACAGGCTGACAAGTAAATATTGAATTATACAGAGCCTTTTGTTAATATTTATGTTCATGCTCCAGATAGTCCAATAGAATTAATCAGATTTGCACTTTAAGACAAAACTATGAACATGCTTTTCACAATTGGTCTCTCTGCTGAAAGATGAGGTTTATTGAAATGAAAATATTGCACAGTTATAGCATTTTGCTTACAGGAAAGTGTCCACAGTATTGAGCTCTTTAGTCACTTCTCGCCAGAGAGACAAGAAAATCCAAAGTGAGTATTTGCACCCAGCTTGGCTTCCCCAAACTAATTTGAAGTGGTTTGTCATCTTCCCATTATGAAACAAGCACAAATTCAGGAGCTTGGGAAAGTCCTGCTGTGGTGGAACCAAGGATGCAGAGATACTACTGGGTGCTGGGATAAAATGATCCAAGAGGGACTTGGAAAAGCAGAGAAGTTCTCCATCTAACCCTTTCTTTGCAAGCCACTACCTCCAGCCAGCACTAAGCACAACCACCACAATTTGATTGTGTTATTTAAGTGGCTTTTGGAAGGCTTTTATATTTATAAATGTACCTGAAGAGAATTCCAAAGAAGGAAGTGCAAGTTGTTAAACTAACAAGACAAAAACCAACATAACCCACTGAGCTTTAGAAGCTGACATCAGTCGAAGCCTTTCCATTGACTTCAGTGAGCACTGCATCAGGATTTAAAGAGATTACAATTCTGAAGCTCATCTCTGTTGCAGTTCAGACTTTTTCTTTTGTTTCACATCACATTAAAGATTCAGCATCTCTCTTCCTAATGCTCTGAAATATAGTATGATCTATAAGGGAACAGAAAACAGAACTAAAGGGGGAAAAAAACCCCTCCTACACCTCATTAAGATCTAAAGTTTGTCCTTAATGTGTGTATGAACTCAGAATGAGTGTCTAAATGGAGACATTTTTTCCCGCTACAGGGTAAAGTGATTATAAATGTCTCTGTGCAAAAGCTTAGTGGTATTTTATGCAGCTGGCACTGCAGAGTTTGAAACAAATCCAAGGAAACAGATTGCATCTTTAAGGTTAGAAATCAAACTTTCCCTTGCTGGAGTGCACATTTGCTGGTAACGGGCTGGGCTCTGACCCCAGCAGCTCTGCAAACACGAGTTCTGCAAACTGTGGTGTTGTCTGTATTCCCTATGGCCTCTTCATCCATTCATTCCCAAACCATCATTAAATGGACATCATAGTCATTTTTTTGTAGTTTTCTGCTTTGTGTATTTACCTTTTTTTCCCCTCTGATACCCGTTCAGAAGTGTGCCAGACAGCTTTTCCTTAAGCTTTTTAACCTACATTCTCCTACAGACCTGCAAACAGTGTTGGTGCCTTTGTCAATCAGCAACAGCAGCAGCTCCAGTCTACAGGTAGGAATACCCCAAGCTGCTAAACCTCAGTTACAATAAACCTCATGCAAGAATAGAGATAGCCTCATCCACAGGCTGCAATTCTTCCCAGACTTTTCAAGTATTTCAATGCCAAGCGCGTATTTTGCATATGTTCTTTCAAGACGATTGAATTGACTCTCAAAAGCTTAAGAAACCCTATATAACCACATAATGACATCCCACTTTGCCTCCACTGCTCTCACCCAGGGAGACAGGCTGCTCTGTAGGACTGCTGGGAACAGCAGGAGCAGGCTGCTGGATTCCTGGGATAGAGCAGCCCCAGGAGCAGGGAGATTGCTCTCCACCCCTCCAGCAATCTGTGCTCAAGCCGTTTGGTGATGTGTAGGTTAAAATCAGCCTCTCGAGGTTCATTCAACTCCCCCACAGTGGTGGGAGCCACAAAGTGGTCTGCTGTGCATGATGAACTACCCAACGAGTGGCAGCTGTGTTCTAATTTAGCTCCTGACTAGTCCTAATGAATAACCTCATGTACAGCACAGGCCGCAGAGAAAGGATTTGTCTCCTATTCCTAGCTAGAGGCAGATGAGGAAAAATCCTATTTTTGGCTACAATTGCCGTTTGATCTTCCACAAGCAGCCCTGCTTCTAATAAAACTCCACTCAACTGCGCTCAGTGGGGACACCGCGGTGAAGAGCGGAGGGCATGGAAGATGCAGGCTTGGAGAATGGCAAATGAGTCTGTGAACCAGCTGGATTTATGACCCACACTTTGATCCAAAGTGGTTTGTGGCCAGCGATTCCTGTACTGCACAGGGCTGGCTTTCAGCTCGCTCCGTGCTGCTCCTGCAGATGAGGGGAATCTATTCTTTCCAATATCTGTGATTGGAAATCACAGCCGAGAAACTTGGGCTGTGCTGTCATCTCACCTCTAGAACTTGATCAGGTGCATCCAGCACGGGTATGAGGCACATCTTCTGCTTTGGCACATGGAGCAAGGAGAGATTACACTCTCGCTGCACACTGCTGTTGCTATTCCTTGTGTATTTGTGAATGTCTGGGTTCAGAGAGTGTGTCAGGTTCATAGCCAGTGACTGATTTCACTGGAGCAGCTCCGTGATTACAGCCTGACTCAGCACAGGTATCAGAGCAGCTGCACAGCCCCAGCCTGAACCCACAGGATGCCCTCATGGGAACAGCACATCACCTACTCCAGCATAAAACCAGCTGCACCAATTTCAGTTTCCCTGGAAAGCACTAAGGGGGAAAAACAAGCAGATTACCCTAAAAGTTTACCCACTTGGTCCACGACTCAGGGAAGGTGAGAACAAATATACTGTATCTCCCTGCTGGCATAATTCAGACCTGCAAGCTCTTGTCACAGATTCCTGCTCAAACATGACCTTGACTCAGTTCCTGGCAGCTCTGTGCCACTAATAACTGATAGACAAACAGGCAAATTTACTTGATGTTTACCTTTCTCTTTACCTCCCTTGCACAGGCTGATGCTCAGAACCAGGATCCCCGATTAGTTCTGCTCACTGCAGTAACCCTGTGGCCCTCATTAAAGAAAAGCTTTTTGAGAAACTGTATCCATCCCATTTTCTATCATCAGTCCTTTGTGAAAGGTGGATTGAAAGCACCTTGGTGGCACATCTACCTCTCCCAAAGGTAAAATGCAAAGAGCAGAGAATGATGCTCACCAGTGGAGAGAGGAAGTGATTAAAGGGCAGAGCAGAACAGAGGACGGAATGCTGGCTCTAACAGGAGGTGCTGAGGATAAATATCGAAATTCTTCATTGTCAGAGAAATGCCTTTGTTTTGTTTGGTGCTTCAAGGAAATGTAGATCGCTAGTCCCAAAAGCAATAGCGTGAATTAGTCTGATGTCACTCTGCAATCAAAGACAGTACCCTACTTACTGATGGTGGGAACTGCACTGATCCTCCCAATACATTTCAAATATCTGGATCTTCCTGTCATATTTACTATTTGCATAAAATGATATTCTCCCTTAACAAAAAAAGGGAAGAGTTGTGCGGGGTAGCAAAGATTAAAGGCAGTCTGTCAGTCTGCCTCTGCCTGGTTTGCATTCTCACTCGAGTGTATAAGTAATGCCTTTGATTGCTTCCACGATGGGGCTGGTGTCACCATGGCATTTGAATCACGGCACTTTCTCTTTGTATTGCTTCTGTCAGTCAGGAACAATAAAGAACTTTTTTGTTAAAGCCTTTAATTTCACGTAGTAATTACCTATTTGATCAGACAAAAGGTGCTGTGAATGAAAGTCATTTACTTGTTTGATGTGACTGAGACTGAGTGTCACTACAGCTGCGAGACTGTCAGAGAAAACACTAGTGGCTGATTAGATAAGCAGTCCTGCCTGGAAAAAAAGGGTGAAAATGGAATGGGGGAAGAAAAGTCAAGTTCTACCTCATTTAAATACAAGGAAAATGAGAAATCCCTCAGAATATAATTAATGTAATTATCAGAAGATGCAACTTCTCTACAGCTTTGCTGAGGTCAACTCTCCAGCTACTGGGTTAAATACCCTTCTCGCTCCCTCCTCTCTCCCTCCACTCCATCAGCCAAGGCTGATTTACAAAGAAACCAAGGATGTGCTTGGCACTTGCTGAACACCTGCTGCTGTTCATGTGTGCATTCACACTGCAGCAGAAATTGCGCTACAAGGACACGAAGAGGCATCATCTGCTTCTGCCAATCTACTACTATTCAGATAAAGTTTTGTGTTTGAAATCGGAGATGTTGTCACCTTGCCAAGATGAGCCTTTAGGCTCCTTCAGGGGCACAGAAGGAGTTCCAGAAACAAGGGATGAGTTCAGCTTGTGAAGTCCTGCTGGATTCCCCCAATGAATTGTAACAAAAATGTGAAAATCTGTGAGGTTTATGGGGACACTTCACTCCCCCAGACCAGAGCCCTGAGAACCTCCCTCCCAGTTTCAGTTCTGGCTCTAGCACAGACCCAGCCACAGATGAGAGAGACACTCAGACCTTGCCTTCAGATCTAATGCCCTATCCCAACCACAGCCATTTGCCTCCAAGGTCCATGCTGGGCTTGGGTCTCATCTCTCTGCACAATAATCAGGACTTTATGGAGAGAAGGACGTTTTCTGGATGTGAAACTGATGAAATAGAACCTGCAGGATGAATTCACTCTTCTGATCATGTCGACTTCATGCCAGCAAAATCTTCACTCCACAGCAGCTGAATCGTCTCTTTTCCCTTTTGTACACAGAAATATGCACGAGGCAGGTGGCTCCAGCTCCCAAAAAGCTTTTCCTTCCCTCCCCTTTCTTCCTCCATGAACGTAGCAAACAAGGGGGCTGCAATTTCTAGCAGTTCCTTGCTGGTGAGTGTGATGCAGGAGCAGGCTGAAATGCAGGCTCTCATCTCTGCTCACTGCTGGCCTCTCTGCACTAGCTGCTTAGAGCTGCACATGTTTAAAACATTAACTGGAAATATTTTATTCTGTTGGATAACGTATCAAACAACACTGCAATGAAACTTTCAAGGGCTTAGAAATTGTGCCTGGAGGTACTTGAGAGGTCTTGTGGAGTCCTTCAGCAGCACTGCCCAAAAAAGCCCAGGATGGGTTTTTTCCTCCACAAGTGACTCAAGACGAGTGACTCATGAAGCACAGAGGATGAATACCTTCATTTGTCTTTCCACACTCTCAAACTAGGCAGAAGGTAGAAGACAAAAGGGAAGCCCTCAGCTGGCTGATAATCTAATACTGTTGAGTGCATCCTCAGCATGCAAGGCTACTGGAGCGATGTGCAGCACACTGTGGGCAGGCTGGAGCTCCTCTGGAAGAGCCCTTGGAGCCTCTGGCAGCAGGAGGAGATGTCTTCAGCTCCATTTGTGCAGAGAGACCCTGTGCCTGTCCCTGTCCTGTCCCTGTCCTGCCTGTGGCCAGCACTGCTCGAAGAACTCCTCTGCCATGGGTGATCCGAGGTGTCCCCTGCCGTGTCCCCTGCCTCACTCTTGGGGCAGTGGCTCTGCTGAATGAAGGGGTTCCTGTTTCTCCTCAAGGCACGCACTCCCAGTCATGGTTGGGAATTCTGAGGAGCTGCTGCACCATCTCCTGAGGAATGGCTCTGTCTACAGACACTCTGACAGAGGCAAAGCCAACACCGCAGGGGCAACAGTTCCCTAAAAGAGCAAACAGACTGTTTCCCTTTACAGGCTGCTCTCAAAATCTAATTTCACAGCATGATCAGTTACTGCATTGGAATGACTTGCTTTCTTATTCAAATAAAATGAACATATTAACAAATAATACTCATAAAATTCGCTGGACAACACAAAGGGAAGAATTACAATGCATGAAGAACTAGGTTACAGAAGCTACACCACCGCTTGAGCTAGATGCAATATGTATTAACCTGGAGAGCCTGTACATAGAATTAAAGAAATCATCTAATTTTAAAGTAATATTTTATTCAATGCATCCCTCAGTGCATGTAACTGCTAAATGAAATGCATTGCATGCTCTACAAACACATCATCACCTTGTAAATGAAATACTCATGATATTAAAACTGATATAACATTTATTAAAACCATTATGCAAAGAACAAGGTTGGGTAGTTGAACTGCTGGAGGCAAGTGCTGGCTGTGGCCTCGGAGACGTGCACACACCAAGCAGCCTGTGGCTCCCAAACACTAATCAGAGATGTCTTTTCTAAAGGTGAGAGTTCATTCAGCTAGAAAGAAATCCACATCTTCTTCCCTGAGAAGAGTAGGAATTGTGTTGGGCTCCTTGGCAGAGCTGTGCAGGAGATGAGGGGCCGTGGGCTTTATGGAAAGTGTCACTGTCCCAGTGCAGGTCACCAAGGTGTGTGTTCTGCTCCACTTGAGGTCACTGTGAGAGCATGTTAAACCCTCCTCAAAGCGGAGCTGTTTGGTTTGACATTGTTTCTTCCTTCTATTCCAACAGTAAAGTTCAACAATAATGTATTTCTGGATGAGACCATGACCTGTTTTCTTGGGATGGCAGAGGTTGGAGCCCGGGGAGGATCTGGTGTGACAGCCAAGGGAGGCTACAATCCCCAGACTGAAAACAAAGCAATCATTATTTGAGAGTCCCAAAGCAGATATGGAGGGGCTGAGCAGAGGCTGTGTGCCAAAGAGAACCTGTGCTAAACCCATCAGGATGATGCCACCTTCTCCAGAGTGGGTCTGTGTGTCTCTGGACCATCCTTCTGCCCCCTTGCAGTGTTGCTGCTGATTCTCTCCAAGCGTTTTCAAGACATTTGACAAGTTTTTCAATGCAGCCACCTTTACCATCTTTTCCTTTTCAAAATCAAGCATTGTGCTACTAATTAATCTGTAGGGGATAGGTCTGACTGCTTTAAAAGCACAGCTCTATTGTGAATACTTGAAGCATATTTTTAAAGGGAAATCTCAGAAATTTACTTTATGCTATTACTTCATTCTAGCCTATGACATTTTTAGCTTTGCACAAAGGATGCCTCTCTGCAGAACCCTGGCAGTTCAGCCGAGTTACACATTATAAAATCCCTCTATTTGTCACTGCCTTCAAGCCTCTTCAAAATGAATCCTGGTTAGGATATGTGAATGCAAAATGCTCTTGTTTCCCAGTGAAACGCTTTGAAACGCACTGTAGGAGAAGCTTGATTTTACCCTTCCACAGGCACAAAGAGGAGTTCTTGCCTTTAAATGTTCTCTCCTGAAAGAAGAATTCACACAAACCACATAGAGCTCAGGCTGCCAAAAAGGGAAATACAAACTCTTCTCCATCCTTTTCAACAAATCTCAGCATAGAACAGAATGAAATGAAGCATACATTCAGCAAAAAGGGATTAAAGGGAAGATGAGGGGAAAATCCTTTTAAATACTAATATTCACTGAAATTAATCTCCAATCACATCATAACAGAGATAGGCCCTTGAAAAAAAGAAAGTAAAAACCCACCTAAATATACTCCATGAGGGCAGCCCTACATCTTTCTCCAGCCAGTGTTACAGCAATCTGTATGTACATATCTATACAAACTTATTACCAGAACCCCAGTGTCAAGGTAGGCACCATTTGCTGTGCTCCACATCTAGGGATGGTAAATTTGGCATCTCCACACTTATAAACTAGTTAAGGATCTAACAGGACAGGAGTCTGGGCTAGCTTTTTATTTCTAAGCAAGACTGAACAACAGAATTAAAACATCTCATTTGAGAACGCAAGTTTAAACTTATGCACTACATGCATGGAAGTTTTTTGTTTGTTTTTTTTTTTTTACTTTTAAATATTTGAGCATGGGGAAATGACACTGTAGAAAATGTGCCTGGACTGACTTTTTCACTGGCACCATCATTAACTGCTCCCTTTTGTGTGTCACATGAAATGCTGGGGACTTTCTGGTCAGACATTCTGAATCTGATGAAGAGAACACCCTGACATTTCATATGGCAACACACTGATAAAAGCTCTCCGACACTTCATTATGTAAACAGGTATAGCTGCTAATTAATGAATTACAGTGGAGAAAGAAACTGTTGGCAAGGATGGAAACTTGGCCCAAAATCTCTCCTGAGTAATGCTCAATCAAATGAACTAAGCCCTATTAGTTCTCACTGGCAGGTGCAGCTTTAGCACCTGCTGAAAAAAGCGGATTTTTTTCAATACTCACATTTTTTCTCTCACCATTTTCCACTCACTAAGAATTTTTAAGATGGCTTTGCTTTGCTGCCACACAGCTGATATCATTCTGTATGTACAACAGCTCCCCACATCAGGAAACAAGGAGCTGAGGGTCACAGAGCTCCTCTCTGCAAAGGACACCAAGTGCCACCTTCTTGTCACCTCCTGCCATCCACACACACAACATGCTCCAAACACAGCAGAGCCGCCAAGCCAACAAGCTGTTCAGACACGGCTTGGCTGCACAGGAATCTTGGGGAAATTAAGGACTGTGTGGATTCTAGGAGAGTTTTTGCTGTTTCCAGGGAGCAGGACAAATTTAGGAGGCTGTATGGCAATCTTTGGACGGTGGTAGGGAATACATGAGTCTGAGCAGTGGTGAAGTGTTGGAAAGCAAAGCATGGAAACTGAAACCATGCTGGTCCGAATAAGGAAAAATTACTGCCTCTTAATCATACTTCAGGCTGCCTGGTTTTTATGGGATGCTATTCCCATTTAGTTTAGCGGTGCTGTTTTACACATGATGAGGATTTCAGAAGTGCAATTAAAGCTTTATCATCAACATAAAAACCAGCACAGTTTGCCCAGTTCTAGGCTTAAAAAACACTAAGTACTGTACTCTAACCAAGAGGTAAGTGGTTATATTTTCAGTACGTAGAGCTTGGAAACCCGGGGTTGAATGAATATGAGAATTACAAACCAATATTCCAGAAGCACCACTGAACTGTATCCTAAATAAAAGTTATTTAGAAAGTGGGATTTTTCTTAATCTGCAGAAAGAGCAAAACCTACATAAACATTAGAATCTAATTTTGCCAAAATACAGTCACGTTTTGAAAACCAGAGCCTCTGTTGATTATGAGAAATACAATACTACTGATAATACTATGGAATGTGAACACGTGAAATAAGTTTCAGTTTGGCTGAATGTTATTTTTAAAAGCAGATTTTGTAGAAATATCTATCAGCTCAAGCTACCACCAGCAACATCTTAACAACACCAGAGAAAATGCAAAAAACCTAAGGTGGAGGGATTACTTGGGGGATTTGGGAGAGTCAGCTCAGTTCTCAAATATACCCTGGATTTCCTTTCTGACTTTTGCAGAGTCATTTAGGCTCCCTTGGCATCAGCAGCATTTGTGGCTGCAATTCAGCTGTGAACTGAAGCCTGAGACCACGTAGTATGAAATATCTGAGCAGAAAATCCAGGTAGCTAAAGCTGGATTCAGCCACAATTCCGTTTGTAAGTGAGAGCTGGAGCCAGAAGGGAGGCTGGACCTTAACCTTGCTGGGTAATTTACTGCTTAATTTCTATCAGTTTCTTGTTTTAGATTTTAGCAGGTGTCAGGAATAATTGGTTTTTTGTACTTGCGGTAAGAATACGCCATGCATCGTTTGCTATCCGAGTGGGCTTCACAGCAACCTGGATTTATACAACATTTTCACGTGTCCAACAAAAGCAGATAACTCACCAGGACAGCAAACCGACCTATCCATTACAAAATAAATAAATCAGCTCTAAGTTCAGGCTTCAAAAGCGAAACGGTAGATGCTCCATGGAAATCTCTGTAGGCTGAGGTTTCCACAGAGCAGGAGCTGAGCTGCATCCTTGGGCAACACATCATGGTCCTTGCCCAGCACAGATTAATGAACAGCAGGAATGGAAATGCTAATAATTAAGAAAAGGTTAAAATGTTCACACTGTGTGAGAATGATGCATAAAAGGATACAACTGCTAAAAATCACTGCAGCGATGGAGAATTTTTTTTTTTTTTCCAGAAACTAAATTCCAGCTGGGAATATATTAAGAACAAGAGGAAAGAAATTCTCAGGGTAAAAAATCAATGCAAAACAGCTAGAGAAAACCAGTCAGCTCCATGGAATGGAGGCACTACTCACACTACAAACTAAAGCTCCATTCTGAACCAAAAGCCATTTGAAAAACAAATTCAGGGGAACATCCAGACAAGATAAATCCCAAAATTACTATAAAAATCAGACAGTTTTCCATATGAACAGTTTGTGTTCAAAGCAGCATTTGTCCCTTAAAACTCTTCTAATGTAGCTGTGATTCAGAGTAAGAAACTGAGCCAAGTTTTCCAGGCAGGTGTTCAGCCCAACTTGTTCTTGCAGCAGATCCTCAGAGTCTGTGCCACCCTCTGCCTCCCAGAGATTCCCCCATGAGATCTGTAGGGAGTCCCACCCTCTCTAGGCACACCACATGTATGATTTCCACACACCATTAGTTCAAATCTATCACATGTCTATAAATATATATTTTTTTAGGGCTGGGATTTGTGGTATCTTTATAATTCACTGTACACTGACACACTAAGAGAGATCACTGCCTGCAAATTGTACCAGATCTCCCTTATCCACATTGCTTCATCCTCCAAAATCTGGCAGTCACATCCTGCTATCCATGAACTGCTTTTAGCAACAAAATGTAAGGAAGAAACTTCCTATAACTAATGGAAAAGTAACACAAGGAAGAGTGATTGGCCCTTCTTCAGACAGGGACATTGAGATTTTATTATTATCTTTTGCTGACTATTGCTTTCATATACTTGACTGAGATTATAAGCTTAGCCTAAGATTTTATTTTTACACAGAGTCAATTTCCACTTGCATAACAATTATTATTTGCAAACCACTAGTCCTGAACATAGGAAACAGCAGATAAAGGTTTTTCCTTAAAGACAATATGAATATTGTACCAGAGAACATCTAAGAAGAAAACAGGGCCTGTGGAATTGGGTCATCCCCACCTGTCCAAAAAATGCTGTCAGCAACTGATTTCCTCACCAAAAGAGATTAATTTCCCATTTGCTTGCTGCAATTATGCTATTGAAACCTGCAGGTCTGGGGTTTTTTTCCCCCTTCCTTACTCTAAACAGGATTCATTTTTAATGTCTATTGCAGAAGGCCAATATGATATAAAACCCCCAAACATTTCACTACTCATGCACTCTTATTCATAATATCACATCAAATTGCTGAAGTAGTACCATATGGTGCTTGAGCACCAAGCCAGAACAAGTTGTTCAGCTTGTCATAATCTCAAAAGCTGCATAAAACTTAAATAATTTCTCTATGAAGTGGAAGATCTTTGGGTTTAATATAACTCATCAGAAATGGATTCTGAATTTTCCTCCTATTATTTCCCACGTTTTCTCTGATTCACATTCCATTTTCCAGCGCAAGCTATCAGTATAAGTGGCTACAACTACGGGGCTGAAAGGCTTTGAAAGCATCCTGTCCATCCTTTCTTCTTGATCATTCATCATCAAATTGAATGGATAAATATCCTTCTCAATCAGCCAGACATATAATTATAAATAAAAAAAGCTCATCAGAAAGACTGAATGGAGAAGATTAATGAAATCTCCCACACTTTGATTCAGCCCTTAAAGCAACACCCTTGGTTGTGAAATGTCCACACTTCCACCCACACTGTCCTGCAGGAAAACACAGCAGCCTTTCAAGAAAATTGGAGTGGTGACATTTAACTGGTAAATAAATCCATGGAGAGACAACGGTGGGAATGCTCCAGGTTTCATCACAGATTGCTCTGTATTTACATTCTCAATTTCTGGAGACACCGCAAGTTTAGGTGTTTGTGGGCTTTTTATTATTTTAAGAAGTATTTCTAACTGAGAAGAAAGGTTTGGAACTGGAAGTGTAAGAAGCAGAGAGAGACAAGACTTCAGTCAACCTCACAGTTTTCAGGGATTGTGACTGACTCCTGATCCCAAATGGCTGAGCAGCAGCACAGGGACCTCCTGAGACAGAGAAAACACATGGAAAAATCATCCTGGGAACACACCACAGCAAAAATTAAAATGTGAAAGCAAGGCCCTAAAAGGTGGAACAGGAGACAAGAACTGGAAATGTGAAGACACAAAGAATGGAGGTATACAGACTGCATTCCCCTGGAGGGAAGAGCATTATGGAACTCTTCCAATGGAAGACTTATTCTAGCAGGTGCTTAATCAATTGAAGAATAAAAAGCAGAGCACCAAATCAAGCACAATTTCCTCACCCTTCCTAGCAAATACACTCAAGCCTCATTCCCATATGGGATTAGGATGGGCAAGAACTGCAGGCTGGCACAGGCAGCACAGAGACAGCTATTACACAGCCTTTTGCTTAAAAATAAGAGAGAATGAGGACATGTCTGGAACTATCATGGATTGGGAGTTTCCAGAAAAACATTTCTGTAATGGTTACATATGTGATTGTTCTTTTTTTTTCTTAGCTCTGTGGAGGAAAAAAATGACTTGTCACCAGCCCAAAGGGAAAAGCACTTGGCTGCATGGAGGAAGACAGGATGTGTTGCATCTGTGGCTCCGCAGAAGGAAAGGAACAGCTCTTCAAAAAAGGCAAGAAGCACAGAGTATATCTAAGACAAATAAATGAAAGGAATTATTCCCACTTCTCTGGTGAAAGGATGGTGTCATAGTTCCCAAAACTTCCAGGCTGCACAGTGTCAGCTCAGGAGGGGCAGCAGCAGCCTCGTGTCCCTGCTGTGGTGTCCCTGGGCATGTGGCAGCACCTGCCAAGCCACCAAGGTATTCCAGGAGGGAATCTCTGCCAACAAGGATCAATTCTTTACTGTGCCTCATCATTCTTTGCACTCTGCTTCAGGAAGAAGTGGAGCTTCTCCAAGAATTAACAGTATTTTGGGTACAAAAAGGGTAAACCCAAGAAAACAGACTGAAATATTGAATATGGGCTGATTTGACATGACTTTGTGGATGTCTTCTATCAGCAGAGTCGCAAGGGAATATTCCAAGCAGTCCATAAGATTAGAAAGCCTTGCTGCCTTGCTGCCAGGGGCCTGACTGGCCCCAAGAGCTCAGGCAACACAACATTTTGGGTTAATTTAAGTGTTGTGTTGAAAGCACTTTATCCCAGAGAACAAAAAAAAGGAAATTAAAAAGCTCTGGTGTGGCATTAGCACCTCCTTCCAATGACACCATCTTTTTGCTAATACTTAGTTTCTGGAAGAAAGATTTTGATGGAGACAAGGCAGGCAGGAGTTCAGAGCAGGATTAGGACAGAGAAGACTGACAGCACCCATCAACCTGGGCCAGAAAACTCTCCCCCATCAGCATTAACTCCCCAAACCCCTGATGCAGAGTTCCAGCAACGATGCAAAGGGAACCTCAAGTTTTCCTCAGTTTAGGATCACACCACTGAGCGTTCATTCCCTTCTCTCACCAATCTGCACACTCTGTGCTCAGTACTTATGAATACCCTCTATCCAATTAATACCCCATTAAGCCGCCCGCCCGCAGTGACTTTATCCTCAGACCACTGTATGGCAGCTTTTAACTCCATAATACCCTGGCATTATTTCCATATTAGACTACAAGGGTTTGATCCAAAGCTCACGGAGGTTAATGAGGGCTCATTAAACTTTGAATTGAGCCCTAACTGCTCAGCAAACACGGAGTGAAGGGAAACAGTACGTGTCAGATGAGATGACAGAGGGTGTAGTAAACTTTAAGGCGAAATATTGAATGCTGCTGGTGACAAAGGCAGGCAATAGCAGGGAATGTGTGAGAAAGCAGCCGTGGGAGAGAATTATGATTGTGTTACACTCGATATCAAGCAGGACAGATTTGTGCCTATATAAATAGATACGCCTGGTCTGACTCTGATGTGAT
The DNA here is from genome assembly GCF_008360975.1 of Lichenostomus cassidix. NCBI lineage: Eukaryota > Metazoa > Chordata > Aves > Passeriformes > Meliphagidae > Lichenostomus > Lichenostomus cassidix. The sequence goes on along the minus strand of NC_139500.1, from coordinate 4,391,846 downwards.
TTTTGTCATCATATGGTTAGACATAGCATAATATTGACACTATGGCTTCCCTTCAGATTTTAGTTCTGAATTTCAGCTGGAGAGTATGATACTAAAGACTTGAAATCAGTATGACTCCTTCCCTAATTACTGATTAATCAAGAGCTAAGGTTGCCTACATAAAGATACATGGGGAGAAGGAGGAAGTCTCATTAAGAACAAGAGGTTAAAAAAAAGGAAGGGAGGGGGATATTTAACAACTGAATGGATACAGAAGGAGGAGAAAAAGAGCTCATTTCCTAATAGCATGTTATACCTGAATGTTGAATTTTGTACTCATATCTAATTAAAAAAATAAAACAAAATGTTTTAATGCTCGCAGATACCGTGGGTTATGGTTCAAAAGGAAGGACAGAAAGTCTTTGGGGTTTTTCTTTTTCCCAGTGACTTCAGAAATACATATATGTTGTGTCATTCTGTCCCTTAGGTGCTCAAAAGACACAGCAGCTGTTTCATAAATTCTGAATTGCCTTTTCCTTTAGCATACAAAAACCTGTGCCATAAACATAACACTGTCTGAAAAATATTCGGTAAGCCCAGACAGTTGCTGGAAATGCTTCTTCCAATATTTAAATTCCTCTCTTAACAGGAGTTTCCCTGCAAAAACAGATGCTAACGAGTAGTGTTTCTGCCATTGAGCTGAATGGGAACACTTTGGTGCAGCATTTTCCTTTTTTCCATGGAGACATTACAGGGTGCATTTCCCATGACTGAAAGAAAACTGCCACCTTGCTTCTCAATTCTTTGCTTTCAAATAATAAATAACTGCTATAATCTTCCATAAAAGATTTATGCTCTGATGATGTCTGATTCTTCTACTGTAATTTCTTTTTGTTAGAGGCAGTTGAATGTCATTTACTGGTAAGTAAATTGTGTCATCACTTCACTGCAAACCACATCACTGAAAATGTAAGCCGGCCAAACATTTATTTTTGTTTTCCAACTCACACAAATTCCTTCCGAGGATTGTGAATTAACTAGCAACACCTTTTAGTGTAGATCCTTAATCTTAGTTTCCTTTCCTCTCTCTACTAATATGCTCCCTTCCAGGGGTGTTACTTCACAAATAACTCAAAAAAACTCACAGTGTGGTCAGAAACTCCTCCTTTTAGCTGCCGCGCCTTTTTTCAGTGACTTGGAAATATGGAAAATTGGCCATTCCCACTGAATTTTACATAGTCCTGCAGTAAGGGGGGCACTGCAGCTCTGCCCTTTCCACAGAGTTTAATTAGCAGAGGGACACCTGCATGGGAACCCTAAAGGTTCAAACCATGGGCTCCAGGTCCAATCTTTTCACTGCACAATGCATGCCTTTCATTTTTAAAACAGAAACAACAAGCCCACACAGCTTTTCTTCTTCCTTAAACTCCCCCCTTTTAACAAGAAAATTAGCTTCTTTACCCAAATAAATGGTAGAGCTTACAAAGCCTCAAAACACAAACCAAACAAGTAAGTCTACTGCAAACCAGCCCAAAATGGCTACAAACCCAAGCACAGATGCAAAACCCTCCTCAGGTCATGATGTTTTGATTAAATTGAGCAGAGATCACGAGTGGAAGGAAGAGTCAGGAAGTTGGCTGTCCCAGCAATGCCACCAGCACTGTGGCATTTCCAGGTCTGTTAATATTTCTATGAGAAGCTTTTAGGTTTAGGAGTTTATAACTCAAGCCATAGAGGATTAGTCCTGGTTTACAAAACCTGATTTGTAGAAGGGAATCACTCAGGTAAAGCTTTGCAAGGGGAGGGCATGGCCAGGTGGTTTATTATAACAAGGATGAGCATGTGGCATGACTTGGTTTTTTGATTTATATATATATATATTTATGTACATGCATATCCCAGAAACTGCGCGTAGAACTGAGGCAGAGGCAGCTTACATATTAGGTGAAACTTTTCTAAGAAGTGATCTTGCTGGAATAACAGCCTCTGCTGAGCTATCACCCCTGCTCTGCTCCTGGCATCAGGAGGCAAAGTGGGGAGTTGGCAGCAATTAAAATTGAGAATCTAATAAAAGCTATAAACATGGCTAAAGAAGTTAGTACTGCACAATGCTGGGTGCATTAATCCAGAAAGGAACTATTCACATCCTTAGTTCCCACTCACCAAATAAATGCTGAAGAGCCACCAGAGTTACTTGAAGGCTCAAATTTAGGCACATACTTAAAATCTCTGCTGAACAAGGGCCAAAATGTTCAGTACCACCATCTGCAGATATCCAAATTGCCTTGGGCAAAATGTTTCCCTTAATATAATCCAAGGTTTTGTTTGTTTGGTTTTTAAGTTGTCTAACTGTTCGGATAGGAGGAAAATGTCCTTTAAATTAAGGAAATTAGCAACAAATATGAATGTTAATATAAATATGGTAATTATTAAAAAATAGTGTAAAAATTATGGGAAAGAGCAAACTGCAAAGAAATTTGGCCTTTAATAAAACTGCTAAACTATTGCATTTCTTCTCTTTCCTGCCCCATCATGTAACCATGGTTTACATCTCGCATCAGCCTGCACTAGAGACAGCTGAGAAATGGTTTGGATGGTGACACCTTTACCACTGATTATCTCAGGTGTTATAAATAAAACAACTAACCACAGCAGTGACATCTTAAAATTAGCCCATGAGTAAATTCTCTAAAACCTTAAAAGCTGACATCTGAAACTCCAGGGTGCTGTATTTATTTCTTCATTGGTGCAGACCAGCAGGAACATATGCAATAGCAAGGAAATACAAAGTGTAGATTTTATTTTTTTCTTTCCTATCTCATCCCAGCCTGCTACAGCGAATTTCAGCAACAGCCTAGCTGTCAAGGTTCTATCTGCACCATCATTCTGCAAATCCAAACTCACACCCACACAGCACCACTCTGTCTTCAGGACTCCATTTCCACTCATGGAGGAAGCCAAGTCCCACAGTCACCTAATGTGGGTGATGAGTGTTAGAGAATGAACTCCTGCAGCACAGAGGCAGATTGCGAGTTCTTTGTTCCCGTCTCAGCTTTTTTCATTATTACTGTTTTACTTTGCAAAAGGCACGAGCAAAACCAAAGCTCTTTTCTAAGCAAATTAACCCACTGTTTTTGTGTACTCTGGCTTTACAGATTTTCAACAGCTTTCATGAGCTGTGTGCATTAGCTCTGCCTATGCCTTCCTGCCTTTGCCTGTTCACGTAATGACAGCCAGCCCGAGTGGCTATTACACTTATCTCACTTTCTGTAGAGGATGGGAGGTAATGATATGTTGCAATATGTGCAATGGGGTATTATAGCTAAATACTCTTTGGAGTGACTGATGAACTCTTTTGCAGTATGGCTGGTATGACAATTCGAGGGGCAGTTATCCTTCTGTGCTTCCTGAATCTCCTGCTCCCGATGTGATGCTGGAGCAGGAGCTGAAAGGTGTGGGCTGGATGGGGGTGGTGGTGGAGGAATTGATGGAGAGCCAGCAGGGAACACCTTTGCAGGGCTGTGAAAACAAACCTGTGCATTAACAGACCCAATGCACAGGTGTAGCAGTGACCTCAGACATGGAATAATGTGACCAAATATAACCATCAGCAAAAGATTTCTGAATACTCCATTAAAACTCGAGTCCATTAGGAGATTCTGCAAATAATCCAAGGACAGACCCTGATGTCAATAATTGAAGAGTGCTGCCATGGCCATGGCAACAGCCCTGTGGTCTCAAACAAAGCCACTCAGCTTCCCTGCCTTGGCTTCTCTGTGAGACAAAGACCATCCTCAGTAATGCAAGCAGGTTGAAAAAGAGAGACCCTGCACAGAAAAATACCTAAGTGAAGGCTGTATGGATCACAGCTGGACTTGAGGATCTTAAAGGTCTTTCCCAGCCTAAATAATTCTACCATTCCATGTCTCTCACTTACAATTTGTATTTAACCAGTAGTGATTGGTAGTAGGGTCACAAATGCCTGCTGGCATATCCCACCCCAGTGCCCCAGGGGGATGCTGAGTGACTGCAAAACAGTTTGAAACATCAACCACAGGGTCAGACCATCGCTTTGTTATCCCAGTCTCCTCTCCGTCTGACTTGCTGTACCCCAAATTAATGACTCGAAGTTAATCACAAATATTATCAATGATTTTTGAGACTTACATAATGTCATGCTGATACTTCCCAGTCAGTGGGAGCAGTCTCACTGCTTCCAATGGCTTCTGAGCATCTCAGTTTTTATGCTGTGTGGGAAATTAAAAATTGTTCCATTTCCTTGATGCAACTGGGATGCAATATTCAAAGGAGATTTATCACTTCCAAATCACATGGCATTTTATGATTTAGTGGGTTTTTTATGATTTAGTGGGGCATTTTTCCACTCACGTTACTATTCCCAAAGCATCCTGGAAAATGGCAAAAACTCAAGGGCAGCTTTTTTAGCTGAACTGGGCAATAGGAGTCCTTGATATCTGTCTGCAAAGTGTCAGTCACCTTTAAATCCCAACCTCACTTACGATGGTTCTCCTTGAGTAAGTGACAAGGCCAGACTGGCAAAATGAAATTCTTCAGTAACACATCGACAAACTCAGAACCACAGAGCACCAAATTCCCCCTCAGTCTGGATTTGAATGCATAAATAAATAAGGCTCTTGCATTTATTTCTGCTAGAAGATTGTATTATTCCTTTCTGCAATTATGGAAAAATGCAGAGCACAGGCAAGATTTAGTGTCTGAGTTTTTGCTGCAAGACTTATGTCAGTGGAAAGGCGTTTGTGCTCTTGGGAATCAAAGTGAGATTCACCCATTTGTGGCAGGTGTTTTAAGCACTCAGCCTAACAATCTACCCACGCATGGCACTACAGCGATTCAACGACTAAATTAAATCTCTGAATATTAAATTAATGATGGAAATCTAAAATATTAATATATTCTAATTGAATATTCTCCGATAAATTATCTAGGCATTCTCAGCAATTTGATTTTACTTTCATTTCTTAAGGAACTTTCAGCTGCATAAATACAGCTATTAAAGCAATTCAAAAAGGGAACATTTTCTGCTCAGACAAGAGAACTCTAAACACAAAGAATCTAAAAATTTCTTTCATATGATTGATTAAATCATAGAGCCCAAGACAGCTGAATCATTAAATGACTGCTTTCCTTCAGTCCCTCTGGCTTTAGCAAGGACAATATAAATTCCCTATGGGTCTGAATACAAGGAAATACAATATGTATAATTACAGTATAGGCTTGAATGCTGTTGTAAGAGAATTTTAAATGGGGCATTTATGCTGTAGCTGCACTTTTCAATCCATAACGCTGGATGTGCATGCATGGAAAGCCCATAAAGCACTGGGCATCTGCTTGCTTCGACCCAGATTCCCAAATGGCACACGCTGGGGTAGCTCTGGCAGAGATGTGTGAATTCACATCAGGATCTGCCCTCCTCTCTCTGTGCATGCTGGGAACTGAGAGTGGCATCATGATATGGCAGGGAGAGCAAACAAAGGGATGTCCTTTGAGGAGTAGATATAGCATGGAGTATGTTTAGGAACTTGCTTCAGACTGCTTGTTTTAAAGAAACTTCAAGTGGACACGTCAAGAAAGTATCACTGCATTGTATTTCCCTGTCTGCACTCATTCTGTGGGTCATGTGTGAGTCCTGGTTTGGTAACTCACACACACAGAGGAGAGATCAATACTAGAGCCAAGACTGTGGCAACACCGACATTTAATGAACCATTTTCCTGCTCATCTCTCCCTCTTTGGTGTCAGATTGGTTTGTGGTATGAAATTGCACTCAAGAGCCAAGAGCTGTCACAATCTACACCCCCTGAACCAGCTTTCAAAGAAAGGCTGTGCCTCTCCAGAGCATCACACCCTCTTCCATCTCCTCTCCACCCTCTGTGCTTGCTCCTTACCTATGTCTGACTGTCACAATAATGACCAAACCCCCTCATTTCTGAATTTCAGCTGATGATGCTCACACAGCATCACAAAGCTGAGGTGCACCGAGAGCCAGAGCTAGCCTTTTTTTTTTGTTTGAGTGTGTTTGTGGTTGGTAAGGCAAAAGAAACACCTGTTCCTGTGGAGAACAAGGAAGATCTAGGTCTATTTGTAATCAAGGCTGTCTGCGTCTCTCTCAGGAAAAGTAAGGTCTGATGTCCTTTGGGAAGCATTTGCAAGGCCTTTTCTCAACAAACCTTCTCTCACCACAGACAGATGCCATCTGTCTTGCAGCTGGGAGCTAATGGATTCTGCACTGCCAATTTCACAGCAGTGAGCAACACTGTGATAGAGGAGGCAAGAGGGATTTCCTACAATAAAACTATTTAAAACAGTGCAAAGGCACACGCTGACACAGCCATGAGGAGCAAAGGAGATGGCAGCACTGAGGGCTGATGGCCCAAGCTGGCAGGGATTTCACAGCTCAGCGTGCCTTGTGTGTCTGCAAAGCCAGGATTTCAGATTTTGGGAGAGCTGTCTCACCCATTCCCTGTGCCAGCGTGGGCTGTGGCTCACAAACAGGCTGCGGAGCTGGAGAGTCTGCTATCAGCTCTTTTTCCTATTAAGTATTCAATGTCAGTGGATAGCTTAAGATGTGCTAAAGCCACCCATGAGTCCACCCAGGGTTTTGTGGTGTGTCAAGAGGAGCTCTCTGCTCCCTTAATGTGCCTGTGCTGCCGGAAACCAAACGATGGCATCTCTGCTGAGCAGCAGCACAAGAGTCTTCAGGTATATTATATTCTGCCAACTTTCCAAGCCACTTCAGGACTTTCTGATTAAATTTACATAAAATGCATCCTTCCTTCTTATTCCCTGCTACACACATCAGGTTATTTCTAGTATTCCTGTAGCTGACATCACCAGCTCAGATAGGGGAACCCATGCTGTGCCTGTAGCATGCAATCAAGGCAGCTTGTGAGAGCACCAAGATCCTGCCTTGGTCATCCTCTGAGCATTTTTTTCTGGTGTAATGAGAATGAACAAGTTGTTTATTATAAGAGATCTAACGGGAAAATAATATATTTTTCAGTTCCATGTTTAATAAAGGCAAGCTGAAAAAAAATCAGGGTCTGTGAAGTGCAAGATTGGAGGCTCCAAGAGCTCTGGAAAGGTCCTGGAGATGTTCTGAAAGTTTGGAGCCCTCATAAAGGTGAACACAGTTGCAGTGGTTGATAGAGGAGCTCATTATCTGAGCATATCATGACCAAAGGCACAAGACTTGGTTTTTAAAATTAATTATTTTCATTCAGCCCATTGAGCTAGACCAAGACTTGCCTTGAAAACTGAGTCAAGATTCCTCTTACAAGCAGCTGGAGACTGGCATGTGGATCCAAAATTGAGATTCTTTGAAGTTCAAAAGAGGATGAAATACAAGATAAGCTAATAGATAATTAGATAATAGATAATTAAGAATTAGCTACGCGTGTAGCTAAAAAGGATGAGTCAGTGAGAAAATAGATGGTGCTCAGCAAGGGTGCAACTATTTAATATATTATCTTAGCTGATCAGTGTGCCTGCATGAGTCATTTGCTTGGAGAAGGAGGGGGATTTCATATTGTTTTTGTATTTTTAATAGGCATTTTTATGGACTTCAGTTATAATAATGAGAGTACCTGACAATTAGTAATGAAATTAGCCTCACTACAGTGAAATATTTCACAGCATGTGCAATATTATTCCTAATACAAAGGTGGAAGTGAAGCAGAAGGAAATTAAACCCAAGATTTTCATAAATGTTTCCAAAATAAATAAGCATATATCAATAAATTTTGATAACTGTTTTCTCAGCTCAAAGACAAAAGCAGAATTTACAAAAACATTTTTTATGCTAACAAATTATTTTTAGCTTATAAATGTCAGATGTTTATTTAAACCCTTCGAAGAGTAAGTAAATCTTTCCAGCAGCCAAAACTAATTAGAAATTCCTATTATTATTTTTTCAGCTATTATTTTTCTGAAACACATTTCCTAGTTAGTGTGGCTGATGTATATGAACAGACACGGATGTTCCTTTGAAAGAAAAAACCCTGTAATTAACAGAGGGTTTTTTTGGCAGGGATAATGTTCCTTTCTTCTTTTTTTTCCCTAAAAACTTTTTCATTTAACGTATTTTATCAGAATGAAATGGTTTAATGAGCAGAGAATTATAGTTGATCCCAGCTGAACCAGATAGGGCTGCCTTTCGAGGTATGTGGCTCCCATCAAGCTGCATTCACCTTTGCTATGATTTAAACTTCATTCAGGCGCAGCCTTGCTAAAAATACTGACAAGTAACTAATCAACTTCCATAAAATGGAATTTTTACTTTCACAATAGGAAGCAGGAGTAGGAGGGAACCCGAAAGATTTGCCTATGCATTTCAAATTAGTCTGACCTATAAAAACGCAAACAGCAAGTGGTACTATGAAAATGTACTTCTGGTATGGGTTTTTTTTTTTTTGGTCTTTTAGTGATGAGATTTTTCATGCCATCCCTTCCTCTCCTTGGAGGAAGCCAGAAGCAAAGATAGCATTATGGAGGGACTGGCATCCATTAGTTAAACCAACAAAATGCAAGCTCAGGCAGGGTTTTCTGGACCTAAAAAAGTTCAGTGTCCAAGAACCAGCAGCAGGTTTGAATGTTTTATATAAAATAGCAGAGGAAACTGCGACAGACCTGCTTCTGTACAAATGGGATCTGAGCTGCAACTTCACATGTGCACTTCTGGTTCCAGTTTGTGAGCAGATGGACACAAAAATATTCAGTGCCCAGTGAGCAAAAGCATGGGAAATCAGATCAAAACTGTTACCTAGATCTAGGAGACAGCAGAATGCTCCAGGGCCATCTGAAGATTATATGGATGGAAATAATCAGATAGTGCTGGTCTTTGAAGATGTTGATTTGTCCTATTCTGGATAATTAAAGAGCAAAGTCTAAGGGAGGGAGCTGTAACTGCTGATAGGAATCACCCAAGCTTCACATCCAGGCACTGACAAAAGGGCCAGATGCTGCAGAGGAGCAGAAACTCAACTCAACCCAAGCCTGAAACATCAGGGGTCTCACGCTTAATCAAGTTGCACTCTTTGTAAGATCTTCCCTGTCATTACGATGCTTTCTGTGTGTCAGGTGAAAAGGAAAGCAGCTCTTTGTAAGCCAGTTTGTTCCTTTTATTCCCCACCCCATTTTTACTTCATTTCCAGTGTTTTCTCTAGCATCTGTATTTGAAAACTGCAATGGAATATATTGCTGAAAACCTGAGAGCTCTGTATTTCCATAAGCCAGGTTATCTTTCCAAGGTTACTAGCAGTCTAAGCGATGAATATAAATTCTCTATACCTATATAAAATTTATTATTTGTCATTTCCATTAATATTAGAATTTTACATAGGCAAGTCCTTCTGTTTCATCTCCAGACTGCAGGGTAAAAAGTGCCACAGAGATTTCAGTCCTTATAAATCAACAAATTTGCCATGGTAAGCTGGTGCCAAGTTGTCCTCTTGCTGTCTAATCAAAACTCAAAAGAAATCAGTAGGGAATGGAAGAGAGTCCAAGTTCACTTTGCAAGTACTACCCTTATTTTTCACAGGAACTGAAGATTTAATCTAAATTATTAATTTGAAAAGACATTTTTGACACATCAGGTTATTCTCCTCTTCAGACATTTCTTCAGCTTAGTAGGACAACACATTAATGGGTCATTCCACACCCAGCACTGCTGACCACACAAAGACTCCTTGGCTTCCCTCCCTGTTTTTCCAAGACAGACATAAAAACATTTTCCACCTGGTATTTTTTTAGTCCTTACCGTATTTCCCTAATTGCACAGAGAAATGACACCAACAATCCAAGCTTTTTGAATCCTTGGTGAATTGGGAACATGCCCCTTCCTTCCTCCCTCCCAGACATGGGTTTGCACAGGAGCATCAGTGTGAATCAGGTAATGATGCAGCTCCTGTGAATCCAGGCACTGCTTCCAGTGGACTAGATGAACTTCCTGAGAAGGGATGCCAATGACACACCACTGCTACTCAAAATAACTTCTGAAATTTTGTAATTGTTGCCATTTTCTTCCAAGGGAAGAGCTGCAAATGTCTGCCAAGGAGGTGGGTTTTTTGTTTGTTTTTTGTTTGGTTTTTGTTTGGTTTTTTTTTACAGCTAATCATTCGACTGCTCCAAAAAACTGAAACCAGCACCCACAAGAGGAATAGCAACACGTATTTGTATTTTGCTAACACTCATCAACAGCTACAACAAATCAACCAAATGTCCCTGTAAAACACTCCTTCCCCCCTTCCTTTTCTTTTCCTGTCATCCCATAATCATCACAAGTAAACCACATGGGTAAACTTGATCACTGAGATTATCCTTGTGAAGAAGAAAGGGATCCATCTGCAGCGGCGGCAGGCAGCCAACCTCCCCCGGGCTGCCTGCATCTGCACCGGGATCGGCGGGGAAAAGGGATGGAAGGGAAGGATGCAGCACCCAGTGCCACCCAGCCCAGCTTTTACACCTGCAGCCGCTTTTTGGATGAGAGCGTGGGCACAGTGCCATCTTGGCAGCAGTGCCAGTCTCGGGAGGGACTGGCTGGAAGGAGGCGATTAGGCTGCCGGCAGCTGGGGAGGGAAACTGGGGCGAGGAGCTTTGGAGAGGCATGGAAAAGGCAACGAGCAGAGAGCCTGTGCTTTGAGCCAGCCTTCCCACACCTCCTGCTTCACCAGATCACCATTGTTATCAGCGCTCTGATCACTGTTTCTGTTGGAATTTGGACTCACCCGGACCAGCTGCTGCGGGAAGGGTCCCCGGGAGTTCTCGGGCACGTTGATGGGTGGGATGACCCAGTCGCGCTTCTGCCGCCGCAGCCCGTTGGCACTCTGGTGCTGCCGCCACGGCAGCAGGGTGTCACTCTGCTGCTGCACCAGCTCTCCAGGCACTGCCTTCCTGCCTTTGGGCTGGTTGGGAAACAAGAAAGTAAGGCCAGTTAGCTTCTCCCTCACTTCTTCGGATTTGTCCCAACAGTAGATGGCCACATGGACCAAAGACACAAGGTATTTAGTTTTCACAAGACCACAGAATCACAGAATCGGCTAGGTTGGAGAAGACCTTGGAGATCATCAAGTCCAACCTATGACCTAACACCACCTTATCAACGTAACCGTTCACGAATACATGGAGCTGTCACTCCCACACCAAGATGTCTCCCAGAATGTCTCCATGACACCAGCTGCAAGGAGATGCAGCAGAACAAAGCAGTTGCTGCAAATTTCCAATAAGTACAATCTACCAGAACACAAAAAATGGGAGATGATTCCTTTACAGCCCGTGTCGTGGGTCCAGATTTATAGTCCAGCACTGAGCACGAGCAGGGCTACAAAAATCTGCAGTCTGTGGTTCTGCAAACATATTCTGCCACTCCAACCCAACCCCAGCCAGAGGGAGAGTCAGCCCCATGGCTGCAAAGGTGCATTAGTTCAGTCTTAGTGCTTCATAACAAATGATTTTTATATGAGAGCTGGGTTTTGAACACAAATCCCAAAATACACACCCCACACTGCCTAGGAAGCGTAAAACATCTCAGGTACAGTAAATTTTCATTATTTGGTATTACTTTGAGTCCTTCTTTGGGATTTTTTCTTTTAAACAATGGATTCTGTGCATGGCATACTTTGGTGTTGGAAATGTTACAGTGCAATGGGTAAAAATGGAAATAGTGGGACCATGGTTTTGACTTACAGAGACTGGCTCACTATTAGAAAATCTATGCCTTACAGAATGATGAATCAATGAAATGTAGATTTGGTAAGGCTCTTCAGAGATTATGCAGTCCCTATACTTAAATACTCTGTGGTCTTCTAGGATTCCAGCAATTACTTCTGAAAGTCTGCAAAAAAGATAACTAGCAAGGGCTTTTGTTACCATATGGTGACCTGCACTCCCACCAGCAAATGTTTAAACTTTCATAAATCACAAAGACTGCAAGTCACATTCTCTTCATTTGAGGTAAGATCCAGTGGGAATACTGTTCTCTGAATTTTACAATTTTCAGCTATTTTTCTTAAAAAAAAAAACCCCACTCACACCAAACCCAATGCTCCAATACACAAGAACACTGCAGGAAAAGCTATCAAAGCATTTTCTGAGGCTCCTGCTATTTTAAGTCGCACTCACTTTTTGTCTTACTCCAAACATAAAAACCCAAACACCCTCCAAGCAGTTATCTGTAGGCACTGATTTCAGTGGGAATCATTGCTTCGGGGCTTCTAGCTTGATGTAAATCCATCTATTAGCACATTTCAATTCCTGACTGGGAGGTAAAGGAACATGCAAGACTATACAATACATGAAGACTAAATAGTATATCGAAGTTAAACTGAGATGTGGCTTCAGAGCTGTGTGGACCTTCTCCACAAAGGCTGGAGATGCTGAGAGCTGGGCACAGCAGCAAGGAGCTCATTCTCACAGCCTGGCCATGGCTCTGATCTCTGTTACCTGTGGAGGGCAGACATCCTCTGGCTACAACCATTTGGAAGCATTTGTGCCAACATGCAGCTATTTTTACTGCAAACCTTAAAAACCAGCCTGTTCCAGAGCTGAATTTTCACAGAACAGACAAATAGGGGCTTTTCAGTCACACACAGAGGCAGGTGTCTCAGGTCCTGTCTGACACTCATGACGTGGGTTGTGTTCACCTAAGTGTTTACACACCTTCAACAATTTCACAGCACCATGTTCAGTATTTAGATGTTGCTCTTAAAATGCTCACTAAAGCGTCTAATGAACAAAGAAACAGAGTCGTGGTGTGGCAGTGGGAGACTTTCTTGGGATAGTCAGGATATTGGTAGGCACTGCTGGCCTCCTCCTTCCTATGGGATGCAATATGCTGTTATCCAAGAGAGCCTTCATTTAAAAAGGGTTTTATCACCAGAAAGGTACATTTTCTGAACACTGATGAAAACAATGTTATCTGAAGAAGACACCCAGAAATGCATGACAACATGAAATAGGACTACGAGACACGAGCCACAGAAAAGTGGATATCCCCTATTTTTTTTTAATTGGCTTGTTTTTCCCAAATGGGGATCCTTTGAGAGCAGGTATTTGGATCAGTTTATATAATTGGCAAGTGAGCATGGGGACAGATTATGAAAGGATGGTCAAATAATTTGTGCTCTGCTGAGTTTACACAGTGGAATGAGTCTGAACTAAAGACAGACTTGAGAATTAACACGAATCCCAAAGCTCCCTGTATACTGAAATAATTAGTGTCAGCTCAGCAAGGCAATACCAGCCTTTTTAGTCTGTATGAAATACTTGCTGGCAGGTGACTAGACAGTGACTAGCTTGCTTGTCACTCTTGATGATGTTTTCCTGTATTAGAATAAATCATCAACATGACTCTGAATTTGATATGTAGAATTTCAAAAGCATCTTGCAACAACAATTTTTTTTCTTTTTTTAAACAACAGCTCTTTTTTATCTTCATTTGTTGACAATGCATTCTCATGACCTTAATTTCTCTGGTGTTGTTTAAATATGTTGTACATGTTTTCTGCTGTTTAAAAGCTGTGAGACAAATGCAGTAACAAAGTCTGGTGAGTATAAATGCCAGAACGATTCAGATCTCTGACTGAAACATCCAAGAACATATCTGGAATAACAGCATCGTCTAACTGCGCGCCCCAGAAAACTCTCCTGTGTTCTCAAGTTTGCAAGAATCTAAAGTTCAACTCAAAAGCAGAATGTGACACCAAATTCAATTAATTTTAAAATATAGCTTCCAATGCTGGTTTTGCTGAATAACAGTTTTTACTGAGACAACAACTGCTCCTTCTCTCATGGCCTCACTGGCCATATGCTTTTTGGAATCTCAGAAACATTTTCAAAAGATAAAATATTCCTCTTCCTTTATATAGTGCCTCCAGAACACAAACTGTCCTTAGTCCTTCACAAAATCAAGTCTAGCACCCCTAGTGCTGCTGCTTTAGGGTGTTTTCCCTCTCATTGTTTTTTTGACTCCCTCAGAAATGGCACAAGGGTGATGGACATGTGCAGCACAAGAGAAGGCAATCCATGAAAAGGAAAAGGAAATCCATGTGCCCAGCAGAAAGTGAAATCCACCCTTCATTCCAAAATTTACACAGTGACATTTATAATTCGTTACAACAGGATCAAACACCAAACACAGAACATGTGAGCACGGTCTCTGTTAATACAAAGATAATTAAAGGAGGATATAAAATAGTCAGATAATTCAGTAATTATGCCTGTCTATTACTTTAGGACACTGATAAGCTAGAGAAATACAGCTGAGCCAAAACAGATGAAAACCTTCAAGATCAAGGGGAAAAAGTAATTATGAAGTATGGGATGAAGAAAAACAACGGGAGAAGAGCCCATGCTGGGATATAAACTTGTTAGGAGAGTTTGGATTCAGTAGGATCTAATGCCTTAGTATTTGTATTGGGGTAAAATCTTTCAGAGCAGTGTGTTCTGTGCTGGCTGCATTATTTAAAGCCCAAATTCTGCAAGCCTGGGATTGACACTTGGCTCTGAGTTATTCCATGTCTCTTCCAGTGGGCTTCTGGCCCATAACTGTGAAACACATGGACAACGCCAGTTTTGGCAAACCATAGCGCAGCCATTGCATCTTCTGCTGATAAATGCTTCTTTCTCTGGAATGTGCAACTGTAATATTTATTATGAGCAGTTTCAGGGCACAGGAAGAGCCTCTCTAAGACCATCCCTCCTGCGTTTGATCAGGCAGTCCCACTAAAGAGCTGGGGATTCACTGCAGCACAGTGCGGCAGAATCTGCCCTACAATTCCCCTTGCCACTTTTTTGGGGTTTTTTGGCTTATTAGTTGAAGTCAATTAAAAACATACTGAAGTCCACCTGAGATGGCAGCTCAACCTCTCAGAGAGCAATGAGAGGCTGGAGAAGGCACAGCGTATTCTATAAGGATTATGAAAAGAACTTTCTTCTCCCAGGCTGCTTCACAGATTTTGATATCCTGTCTTGGAGTTATATCAGTAACTTCAATGGCCAAGAGTAATTTCCAGCCCCTTTTCAGTCTAGCATTGCCTTTAAGGATGGTGAACACAATCTGCTGCGCTAGAAGAGGACACGGAGCTAAATCCCAAAGGGACTGTCAGACTTCAAAACCAAACAGCTTTAGGACACCTTACTCCAAACTGGTGAGGCTGTAGGGTGCTTCAACTAACTCCATTTACACCACGATTCTGAGAGCTCAGAGATACTCCTTGTCTGCACTTGGCACTGGGAATAAAGGATAAGTTGGAAAAGCCAGCCAGTGAGTCTATAAGCTCCTGTCAGTGTTGGTCTGTGGCTCATCAGCCTTTCATCTGTTGGGAGACTCACTAAACTCAACCCATAAAGCTCTACCTGTAAAAGAGGTCATAAAATAATCCCCTGACAGAACAGGACACGTGGGAACTCAGCAGCCCCTCCAGCCCCATCCTGCTCGTGACAAGAAGGCTACAAACCACTGACTTTTCACCAGCCCACAAATAAAACCAGTGAGTGTGAAGAAACACCAGCTTTCACCTTCCGCTACACTTAGCAGTAGCCAGTCTCGCCAGCTGGCTTGTCTCCCCTCCCAGCCAACCTGCCTTTGATATCCGTCAGCCTCTGGCTACGGAGACATCTGGAAGTTATTATCCAGCAGAGCGTATCACAAACCCATTTACATAATATAATATCATATTTTGTGTTGCTGCTTAGCTGAACATTTTGGATCACTCGAATGTTTGGGTAAATAAGCCACCATTCCCTGCATATAAATAACGAGCGAGTCTTAGGGTACGTTTGGGTGGAGATTAATAATTTCACAGGGCTCAACCCGAAAAATGAAATGCTCCAGATTCAGCAGTAAAATATATTATTCTTGCACTTGCAGTAAAAAGTACCTGCAAGTGGAGGAGAGGAAATAAAGCCTTTCTTTCCCAAGTATCAAAATTATTTATGATTTAACCTGTTTTATTTATATGCCAGTCTTATTATTTTCATAGGATCTTTAACACATCATAGTAGACTTTTTTAAGAAAATAAATAATACTTGGCTTGCTTTGTTTCTAGTGTCAGTTATAGAGTTTAAGTGAGGCAACGTGTTTTTAATATATTTTTATCAATACAAGGGGATACAAAGCCACCTTTAGTCCATTGCTCAAACATATTTCCCCTCATCTCCTATATCAACAGACATTTTGAAAACTGGTACCATTTTCTACCAGAAGAAAAAAAAAATCCATTTAAAAATATTTAATCTGAAGCATTTTTGCTTGTTTCCATGGTAGCTGGAGAAAGGACAGGAGAAAATGATATTTACCAAACAGAAAATAAGACAATGAAAATAGAGCTTAGTTCTTTAACAAAGGGAACATGAGAGCGCTGCAAAATAAACATTTGCATGAATTCTGTTCTAAGGAAACAACATTTTGCTGACATCGGGGACGGCAGTGGAGGACGAATGAACCCTTTTTTCCCAAAATGCACCATTTCTCCAGTTTTTGATCTTTTAGCATAGAAAGATATTCCATTTTGTGTTCTCATACAGTAGAATGAAAGGGTTGCAGAACAAACAGCAAATTTATTTATTTTACGGTAATTGATTCCTTTTTTATTTAGGTCATTGCTGAATTCGCTGAAGTTGGAGACAGGGAAAAAAGTAGTTTAAAAAAGATCAGACTTTTTATTTTAGACCTCAATTTATTATAGTTGTGCTATGTGAAGCTATTATTTAGGAACTGCACAGGTAAGGAATCCATAATCTGTTTTTTCCCCTTATCCACCCTCTAGAACTCTGCAATGACTACCTATATTAGCTTTATTTACTAATAGTTGTAAGCTGTGGCAAATTTAATCAAAGATAGCTTCATGTCACATCCCATTACCATCACGGCATCCACTGCCATTCATGACTGATTTGTGTCAAAGAGCTTTGAAAACTATTGTTTTAGCAGCAAGACGTTCCAACATGCACAGCTCTTCAGCAGGGGCATTAAATTAATGTGTTTGCAGCGAAGCCACTAATTGACAATGAGATGTGATTTTGGCAGAACACTTCCACTTTAAAGATAATGAACAGTGTTCAGATACAGAGAAGAACCCCCTCTGCTCCTAAAACTATACTAATAATTTCTAGTATAAACAGGAAGAGAGGGAACCCATCCTGACAGGATATTTCCAGTACCCAAGCAAGCTGTTTGATCATCACGACTTCCAAAAGCAAACAGTGGAATTGCAGCATTTGTGACCTTTATCAAATCTGGCTACGTACACTCAGGAATGTTATGTTTGGTTAGGAACTCATTAAACAAAATTACCTCTCCATTTATAGAAACCATACAAGTACAGTATAAAACATTTTAATTAAATCAGCTAGTTAAGCAAAAATTCATTACTTTTTGTTTTTATCAGCTAGCAGTGGGGCTGCATAGAGCAGTTCGCATTAGAGTCAATTAGTAAGAAAAATTGTCAGATTTGGCAAGTGCACGAGCTTCCAGAACACATCAGCTGACAGGGAAGAAAAAGTTTGACTAAAAGCTAACCAAGTTAGTGCCCCCAGAGGAGGAGAATAAGCCACGTAACACACACACAAATGCATCAGCCATGCCAAAACCCCTCGTTCCCAAGGAGTCAGTGTCAAAGCTCTACATGCTCTATTCCTTGAGAGCTGAAAAATGAGGCATGCATGCAAATTTAAGGTTGTTAGGTATCTGGCTGGCTTTGCAGGCTTTGGAAAATTTTACCCGATAGAACTAATAAAGTGTGATCAGTGTGACGGAGGAATCAAAATGTTCCTCAGCATTGCAGGGCTGCAAAGCAAGGAAAAAGCTGAAGGAGAGTAGCAGGTAAAACCAGGGAATTTTTAAATAGGGAGAACACGACATGCTGGCTTGTGAGTCAGGCAGGAGAAGATCTCTTCTTTGCAAAGGTGCACTTTGTGGGCAGCTGTAATTAAATGCTAATTTAAGTCTGGACTCCAGAGAAAAGAGATGCACCAGCTCTGGCCATAACCCATGTGGTTACCACAGAAGGCTCTTATTTAATAAAACCAAATCCATGTTATTCTGTTTGATCAGAAATCCCAGCAAGGTTGGTAAAGACCCCATGGACACAGGTTACACCTGCTGCCCCTGGGGCCAGAATGGGACTTTTCAAGAGGTGTTGATTTCCCAGTCCAATTTAACTGAAATTCAGAAATCTCCTGAACTCACCCACACCTTCTGTTGGGTAAGTTATCACCAATTTAAGCTGAAATGTAGCCAGTCACCAGAACACTTCACTAGACTTTGCTTTTGTGCTGCAGTCAGGATGGGTGCAGGCAGAGTGTTCTTGCTCATTAGAGACACAAAATGCCCAGGGATCTCCAAGGGATGGGAGTTCCAGCTGGGGAGGAGAGGCAGAGCTGTGCTCAGACTGATTCTGTGGCTCCACACTGATGATTAGAGGCACCTCCTGGCCAGTGCACTGCTGTCAGGGTTTCAAGTGATCTTCCTCTTCCATTCTCTGGAAGAATCACATACCAAAGCAGCTACATTAGAAATCCATCTGCCTTTGGCAGAACCTTTCATGGCTCCCACAGGTTTCCAGCACTTGTGATACTCTTCTTGTCATTGTCAGGCTTTGAATATTGCAAGAGCCTTCAATGGACAGGAGAAGATGACATCACCCACAAAGCACAGCTCTTGATGTACTTTTCCTCCTCATTTTAAGGCTTGAACATCTTATCCCAACAAGAAAAGTTCTGATGAGGTTGTTTCCTTGCAAAGCTCCCCACATCAACTTGACCTTTTCACACTCCCTTTGTAAGATCTAATCTCACAGTGCTTCTCAGGTAGGACTGTTTAAGAAACATCTAAATTACTGTTGTACTCTACCTTCTAGTGTTTACAAAAAGACACTTCTATCTTCAAGTTAATGTCATTCTCATAATTGGGAGAAGCCAAACACAATGGCTTCAGAACCACAAGCACTTCTCAAGAGCATAGCTATTAAATCACAAAATACTCATACTTGTTACCTGTAGGCTGGGGATAAAGGTGGTAGATCTTGTCACATAATATACAGTGAAAACCACTATTGCAGCTTGATATTACTTCTCATACTGCACCTATCTTGAGAAAAATGTATGAAATATCTGGGCTAGCAAGTTGAATTCTTCCTCCCTGATAAAACTTCTAACAAATAATTTAAAACATGGCTCTGAAACACATTTCTTTTGCATCTAGAACTCAGACTACTACAAGTGCCCTTCATCACAGAAAGAAGTGGGAGCAAGTCTCCTTCTTAAAAAGCCTGTGAAAAATTTTAATCTCATTTTATTTTTTCTAAAGCTGTGAGGTTCAAAAGATACATGAATTAAAATAATCATAATGAATTAAATGTAACAATACTCCTCCTCTTCATAATGTTTGCAAGTTAAAAAAGCACAAGAGATTTAAAAGATCACAAGCACTGCTGCTACTTTAGCACAAAGCAAAGTAATTCAGTCTGGTACTTCTCCTCAGTGCTAGCGTGAGAATTTGCCCTTTCAAGTTATCCTTTGGTTATTTCAAGAGGCTCTTGAGAAAAGATTATTCTTTTTTTTTTTTTTTTTTTTTTCCCCTCCAATTCCAGAGTGCACCTAAGAAACGCTTAAATTTGACCAGGAGGACACATTCAACTTATCTCCATTTGTAAGATGAAATTTAAGTGTGAGCTTCGCTGGGGACAATGTTTGAGATGCCACTCCTTGGCGGCACTGCCAGGTCCTGCTGGACATCCATCCCTGGTGTTCTCCTTGCTCCTCCAGCAGGACATGCCCCAGGATCACAACCTTACCCAGCAATCCAGGACCTGACCAAGGCTGGGAGGAATCAAAACCCTCCTTGGCACTGTGCTTGGATCTACCAATCCATCTCAGCTTGCTGGGCTAAAGGAAAGACACCTGGACAGCACAGCCCCTAAAAAAGAGGTTTATTTTAATGGACGTGCCTGCACAAAGCAATTTTTGTCTGTACTCAAACTCGTGTTTACAAGCAGCTGTCAACAGATTATCACAGCCATGAAGGTATTTTTAGGATATCCAGAGCGAAATGGTTTTTTTGAAGTGGCAGTCAGATTTCAGCAGTTACCAACAAAGCACATGAAATGGGAGGTCAAAAGCTTTGATCTGCCAAGGGCAAGGCACACATCACAGGCAGGAGCACACAGCAGTCCGAGGGGCTTGTTTTATCAGGAAAAACTTATTTCTGTGCTGGCAGTTCAATCCTTGGGACTTCTTTTCGTTTGAAGGGAGACAGATCTGGAGTGAATTTCACTTACAGATGGTCTTCCGAGCACGGCTTTGAGGCTGACCCTCGGTGTGATGCTGACTGCTTAAGAACTAAACGCAGCAAGTGCAGCGCTTGGAAACTTCCTGTAGTGAGCTGATTTTCCAAGGCAATGAGCACCTGTGTGTCATATCTTATCTTGGCTTCAGCACGAGGCAATGGGAGTCAGCACACCTGAAAATCAGGCCAGGGAGCTTCACGTGTTCTCACAAACACCACTCTCTCCTCCTGCAAGGATTACACTTGAGTGTTCAAGTTCACTCAAGCACGAGGTCAGGCAAGTTCTGCAGATGCATCTTCATTAGACTTGCACAGTTATCATGAGCAGTCTCACTGGTAACAATTATATGATACCAATTTATTACTCATCCTCTTTCTCATCTTTTCCATGGATCTGATGTGTTAAAACCCCAAACAGTGTCTCACAAGTTATCTGAAGGAAACAGGAATCTCTGTATGTGCCCTCCCTGACACATAAATCAAGGTCTAGCTTCACTGATGAGATACAGAAATAAAAATTATTCCAGCTGCCATTTTGCTGGATTCAGTTACTGCCTTGAATCCCCCACAGAGGTAGTGAAAGAGGACAGTGCCAGTGTAATGACCCAGTACTTAAAATATGCATCAGTATTATCAGAAAAAAGCAGGATGACAATTAAAACCTCATTTTTTCAGCCCTTCTCTAGGGATACAACAGTCTGATGGGGCAAACTCCCATCACCCCAATGCCACAGGTAACATCTCATCCCAGAGCAGGGAAAAGAAGGAAGGAAGAAGAAAGGGAACACATTTTTTGTCCTTTCCTCCAGGTGCACCTGCTCAGGAGCTTCAGGGAGTCCCTGGGAGCTCAGCTCCCACTCACACTCTGATTTTCTCCCCCCAAGGGAAAGCTCCCCTGCCTGTCAGAGCATCCTGGCTGCACAATAACCCAGGTCATGAACGAGAGCAGTGCTGAATAAGCCTTTCCTTGCCCAGAGACCTTTGTGCTTGTGATCAGCAATAAAAGGCTGTACTTGGAATTTAAAACCTCAGCCAGGTAAAATACCACAGATGATTATTTAAAGGCTTTAAATTAAAAAAAAAAACCTCTTCTGTCTGTAAGAATCAGCTTTTCACACTCCCATTGTATGGCTGTGGACTCATACCTGGGTTATGAAAGCAGCCCAAAATAAGATGAGATATAATAAAACACAAGCTGGGCTTAAGCAAGAAGTGATTTCTGACAGTAATTCTCAGTGTTTTAAACACTAGCTGCAGACCTCATATATTTCCAAGTTTAATTTCACAATTCCCAGTCATTTAACATTACAAAAATTTATATATTTCCAAGCTCAGAATTTGAAAAGCTCAAACAACAAGAAACTTTGTTTGACATAAACATGATTCAAAGAAAACAGTATTTTTTTTTCCAAACTAAGTCACTGGCAGCAGATGACTGACATCCTACATGTGCTGAATATATCCTGTACCTCTAAGCTCTTTTGCTGTAAATTCCTTTCTATGCTGTAGTTCTAGGATCTGGATTTTAACTTGTGAGGTGAGAACTACAGAAAAACAGACAGCTAAATAAATACAGAAGACAATTTGCCAGAAGTGCCTTAGACACACGAAAGGACTGAAAATAGAAGGAAACCATCAATAGGAATGAGAGGGACAGAAGTTCAGATGGGATGAGCCAACACAGGGGGTGGAGGAAGTTGATTTTCAGGGAATGATGAGGAGGATTGATGGACACAGAGGGCAGGGTGTGAAGGACAAACGGCACAATATTTCTACTTGTGTACTTGGGAAGACTTGAGTTTCTGTAACTACAAAACAGGACTTTCTGAAGACTCTCACTCCTCAGCAATGTCACTGTTCACAAACATAATCTTCATTTTTAGACTTTTGGATGAATCAATATCCAGTTTTTCAAAATAATAGCATGCACTCAGAAAAGAAGATATTACACTGCTAATTCCAGATAAGTAAAGCATGGCTTTACTTTGTTTTCTTCTGGAGCATTATCCCACTCAAGTTCATCTTTCATAAATGCTGACACAAGCCACAAAGACTTTATATTGTTCATAAAATAGCTTTTCTTTTCTTTTCTTTTCTTTTTTCTTTTTTCTTTTCTTTTCTTTTCTTTTCTTTTCTTTTCTTTTCTTTTCTTTTCTTTTCTTTTCTTTTCTTTTCTTTTCTTTTCTTTTCTTTTCTTTTCTTTTCTTTTCTTTCTTTTCTTTTCTTTTCTTTTCTTTTCCTTTTCTTTTTTCTTTCTTTTCCTTTCCCCTTTTTCCTTTCCCCTTTTTCCTTTCTTTCCTTTCCTTTCCTTTTCCCTTTCCTTTTCCCTTTCCTTTCCTTTCCTTTCCTTTCCTTTCCTTTCCTTTCCTTTCCTTTCCTTTCCTTTCCTTTCCTTTCCTTTCCTTTCCTTTCCTTTCCTTTCCTTTCCCTTTTTTTCCTTTTCCTTTCCTCTTTTTCTTTTTTTTCCTTCCTTTTTTTCCTTTTCTTTTTTCCTTCTTCCCAAATTACACCCACAGCCCCAATTCATACTTTCAATTGCAACAACAGGCAGCCAGACAAGAACAGTAGAAGAAACTTTATCTTAAGTATTTATTGTTATGCTGGAATATCACTCAGTTTCCTCTGGGGTAATTCAGCACTCTTGTGGGAAATATGTGACCTCATTTGCATTTTCTAATTGAATTGCTATCAGGTTTCCTGCAAGACTGAACAAAAAAGTTCCTCGAGTTACTAACATCACTTGTATTAACCAGAAAAGAAGTTTACATTCAAGTATTTGCTGGGGAGGAGGGGAAATGTATGCTTCGTGTATCATTTTTGAAGTATTTGCCTTTTTTTCTCTCATTTCATCCTACTAGCATGACACTTCAATGTAGTAGTTAGAACTCTTCCATTGCAGTGGTTTTCACTGAAAACCAGCAGGTTTGCCCTGGTTTTTCAGTCATCTGAAGCAATCAGCACATTTGTAAGGCAAACATTGTGAAAGAGGGGAAATTCTCACTATGTTGGGTTGCTCCCCAATAAATGCCAGGTTGCACCAAGAACAAGGCTTAGCTGGGGATCTGGGGTGCAGTACAGACACCAAACCCTCTGATTTCACAATAAAAGCACACAAGGGAGGACAGTCCCAAGATCCTGAACTGATCTGCCACTCTGGGAGTCTGATGGTCACCAACAAATCTCCCCCAGCCCATTACAGATTTTCAGTCTTACATACTGTGACAAGAAAGGATCCCAGATCCAAAGGATCATTTATGGATGGATTAATCCTCTGTGCTCTCCTGGAAAGCAGCCCACTGCCCCACTGTGCAGGCAGGCTCCCTCCTGGCTCCCAAAACCTCAGCCAGTACCCCAAACCCACCAATTTCTCCTACAACATTTATTCTGTATTATAACTTCCACAATAAACCAGACGTCTCACAATGGCCATTCCAGGAAGGCTGGTTTTCATGCTGCTTTAATCCCTGGATAATCATGAACTAAATTCTGATTTATCCTTTCTGAGGGGCACCAAGCCCCCTGTCACAAGGGGCTACCCTTGCTGTGAGCCATCGCCCATGGAGATGAGGAGGAACAAGGCAAAAGCACTTTTATTTTTGTGCTGTTGGTGCCAAAAAACAGCAATCAGCAGGTGCAGTAACCAAATTTCATGCCAATTCTTTGTAATGTCTGGGAACTGTTCAGCATTTTCGCAAAGTCAGTCACAAATTTACAAAGTAAAATGGAAATGAATTAACGCACCAGAAGAAAACTGTTCTCACTCCCTCTCACAGGTCACCTCCTCCTTTCTGTCCCCTATTTGCCATCTCTATATCCTGAATATAACAAAACAGTCTGAAATGTCTTTAAAAAGAATGTAGTTCCGCTTGAGTTATATTATACTATCCAAAACCAAATGTGAAATCTGCTTCTAGTAAAAGCCACAAAACATATAAGGGTCACGGCCTGAAACATATTGAACTGGATATTGCAAGGTTTGGAGTTCTTTTTTCAGCATAAACACTATTGTTTTTTAAAATAATCTCATAATCATATTTATTTCTTAGTAAACAAAGGATTATTTTGCTTGCAAAAACCATGGGCATTTAAATAAAACACAAGTCAGATGCCTGCTATGGGGACCCACAATAAAACTGCTTATGACCTTGTCATTAGTCTTGTTTTCCGTATTTTTCCAGCCTCAAACTACACACTAATAAGGCTTTTAGAAAGGAGGGATATGAATTTTAAGAAGCTTAGCTCTCTCTGTTTTCAACCAGAGTTCAGATTACATTAACATTAGATGAATTTCCAGCCAAATATTATACTAAAACAGAAATGTGTGCTTATTCAGGTTTTTTTTTTCCCCCGCTACACTGAGAAGAAATTTAAAGCAGTATGTAAGACATCTTACTTTGGTCCTTCAATATTTAATTACTTTTAGAAGGAAGCAGTATTTCTTTGGTTAGAAATGGCAAACAGAGCTGACATAACAAACAGGGCTTAATTACATCTTGCACAAGCCCAAGACGTACTGAAGAGCAGCAGAAGTATATTTATATGACTTTAAGCCCTGCACAACCTCAAGGGTCAGCCCGCTGGGCAAGTGAGAGATTCAACTCTGTCCAAGTCTTTTCCTTTTTGTCTCAAATGTGGCAAAATTCCTCCCAAACAGCAGAGGAGCACATGGTGGAATTCTAACAATGCGACACAGAAAGTCTCTCCCTCTTCCCCATCGTGCCCTGCACTCTCTGTCCAAGCAGAAAGGAGGAAAGGACAGGCAGTTCTTGCTGTCTGGACCATTAGTGTGGTGCATTAATCCCAATTAAACCCAAGACCAAGAGACCCCACCTGTCCCTGAAGGATCCCTGACTGCTCCAGGACAGACACCTCCACCCTTGCTCTTAAGGTCTTTGAGATCCAGCAATAAATCAGGCTCTTGAGCCAATTCCCTGCCAAATCCTGCCCAAATGTCACCATCCAACCAGCCCAGCACTGTGCTGTCTGAGTTAGCATCAGGTGAGATAACTGCATTTACTCCATATAGTAAAGGATCTTCAGCCCAGACTAACACTGAAAATGAAAAGGTGAACTGCTGTTGCCAAAAATGATATGGAAAAGGTGGGAAAGAGACAGCTACTCCAAGGGCAGACTAGAAGAAACATGTTTTGTTGGAGCAACCCCCAGTTCCAGTGGCTCTGTGCAGCCCACCACCGCATTTCACTGAAGGAACACTGCTCTGAGACTGCTGGGCACGGACAGAGCCCTCCTGCTTCTCAGCTGTGTGTATGGAACTAAAGCAGAGAGAAACCATCTGTGCCCTTCTGACTGAAACACTGAACGGTGCTGGCTTTTCCCTGCCAGGGGTGGGCGAGGGAAGATGCTGGCACTGAGCAGAGGGGACGTTTGGCACCGCAGAGCCACGCTGCGCTTCACTGTGTGCCAGCACGTGTCCCTTATCAGGCAGCAGCCACGCTCCCTGTCCCTGCATGGCAAGGAACAAGCCCAGATCTCCCCTCTGGAAGCTGCAGGGCCATGCAGATTGCTCGCAAGAATAACTGTGAAAAGCAGGGAGATGAGCAGCAGGGCAGAGCTGCCAGCGTGTGACTCCAGGCCTGCGCTGTCACAAAAGGAATCTGCACTTAAAACCATCAAGAAGATGGTTGACTTTGACTCTGCACCCTTCACCTGCTGGTTTTACTTGAAATCAAGAGGGGTTATCAGCAGCGAGGGGCAAACATGATGTACATGACCTGCAGTGTACAGCAGAGACAAGTGGTCACTTAAAAACACAGAAGTATGAACTTAGAACACTTCCCTCGCTGATGACCTTAAATCTTCTCTGTCAGAGAGATTCAAGGATCACTTGCAAGAAATTTGATGCTGCTTGAGCTATCTCCTCCCTGGACACTTATGAAGCACAGACCAGGCAACTCAAACACTTTGGGGCAAATGATGAGTGAAGCAGTAAAAAGAGCTTTGAAAAACTCTTACCTTGTGCCCGTTGTGTTGGGACTTCTCTGCCACCAGAAACCTGACCATGGCCTCCCACCTGCCCAGGCTCTGGGGGTCCCAGGCGGTCACCACGAGGATCAGCTGCTTGGAGGGCACCTGCAGGTGGTGGGCAGCATACAGAGTCCCGTCTGCCCTCACCTTGAAGTCCAGGCTGTTGGTTTCATAGCGCACGCCCTTGTTACCGGCACAGTTATTAAATTTTACTAGAACAGAGAGGGAGAGATGGAAGAAATGTGTGAGATTGGCGTGATAAGGAAAGCAATCAAATACAAGTTTCAGACATTTAATTTTCACTGATGTCTTCTGTATCTCTAATAACCATCAAGGAAATGATTTAACTGTTTCTTCGACCTTTCAGGAGTGCTCTTGTGCTTTATCTCTGTTCCCCAGGGAAGAAGTTGTAAGCCATTTTTAAAGTATTTGATACAGTTTCATTAGATCTCAAACACAGCTGTTCCCTATTTCTACAAGTGGATTTCTCCCTTGTCGCCATTATCTTTTAAATTCAACTGGAGTCTATTACCCACGCTGTGGGTATTTTTTTTCAGGAAATGTTCTCCATTTCCCTAACCCTTCAATAACCTACTTACCAGATAGCCTATTTGCACATTCTTAACTGAAATTCAAAAGCCCATAACAATTCCATTATCAGAAATATAAAAACAAGACCAAAAAAAAAATTAAACACAGAAAAATAGTTTAAGCCATTTTGGAGCACATATCCACTGCTGGCACCAGACCCCACATCCTGAGCTGCATTCCCACCCTGGCCAACCCCTCACATGTTACAACAACTGCAAGAAGGAACTGTAAAACTGCTTCATAAACCATAATGTGTCATTTGAAAGCCTGCTCCGTCAGATCAAAGCTCCCCAGTCGCTGATATTTTTATTTTCAATTTTTTTTGGTCAAAGTCTTTCACAGTCTAGTTTGAAAACTATTTTTATTGGCATTACGAAACATGTCACATACATTAAAGCAGGAAAAAACCCCAACCCTATTAAATGACAGAATTGACAAATCTGATAGAAATTGAACCTGCAGCTAATAACACAGGGAACAAAATGCTTTCTGCCATTCCAGTAATCCACGGGGCGGAACACACATGTGGTGAAGGGAAACAGATTGTACCCGTAAAAACATCTCAAGTGGGTGAGAATGGATACACAGTGCTCCAGCTCGGATCGCTACGCGGTTCTCCTGCTGAGATGCTCCAGCCTGCCCCGAGACAAGGAGAACCTGCTCTGGTGGCTCCAGAGGCACTCAGTTCCTGCAGAGGGAGGGCTGGGTCAGGTGGATCCTACCTGGGCTGGCTGGGGAGGGAGAAGGGATGCAGGACACTCCAGGAGGAGTTTTTGGGACAGCTGTACCCCAACTGTCCATTTCCCTCCATCCCACTGCTCTGCAGTGCTGCTCTGAACTGATTCAAGGACTAATTTGGATTTAAATAAAAAAAAAAAAACAACAACCATGGTGAAAGAAAAAAGCAGCCAGGAAGTGGCTCAACCCATTTGGCTGTCAAAGCCTCCAGCCCCATTAAAGTAGGGAGAAATGGGGAGCAGACTGTGGCAGACAAAGGGAAATTCCTTCCCTCCCTTACCACACTGCACCTCTCAATAACTGGGGTGCTGTGACTGTGTCACAACTTTGCATCTACAAAGGCTTTCTGCGCTGTGTGTTTATTTAGACCACAGTGGTACATTTTTATGTGTGTGGTGGGAAGTGCTACCAAATGCTGCAGCAATTGCTGGGCACAAACAGCGAATGTCACACTTTGATTTATAAAAAATAACATGGATAAAGTTATCTAGTGTATAAAAAAACCTGAAAGCCCTGGATGAGGGTAAGTGCACACACAGTTTGGTGGCACCTGCAAGAATTGGGACAATCTCAGAGAACTGTGAGGGAAGACACCCTGGACCCCTGGGACCACCCTGCTGTGAGATCACCTCCATCTCTCAGGAATTTCTGCAAATCTCCCCTGCCTTCACAGCTAGCTACAGTAAATATGTGAGAACATATCAAGTGCTTCACTTGTAAATGTTATTTATTTTCAGCTCAACACCATTGGCACTGTTAGGAACGTGGCACATCAGCTGCTGTGCTGCTGCACCCCTCTGCTGTGTGATGGAAAACTCAAGTTCCATCCCTACTCCCCAAGTACCCACCCATCATATACGGAAAGACATTTAAAGAAGAGAGAAAGAAGTGATAACGATGCACATTAAAAAACATTTCAGAGCTGACTTTGATTTTACTGACATTAAAAGAAAAGCCCTACAGTGTACCAGTAGCTTGAGAGAAAAAAAAAAACCCAAACCCTTTCTATATGTGTGTGTAGTGATTTCAGTATTCAAAGTACTTAAACATCTGCTTAAGACCCAGCGAGTGGCTCCAAGATGCTGCTCTGGTGTCATATGTCACTGTGTCGACTTTTATGCTCCATTATCTAAAAATGGCTACCTCGTAGACAAAGTCCCTCTGTGACTTGCTAATTACTTCCATTAGTTTAAAACAAACCTGACTAGAGATGGAGAAAATCCTGAGAGAAATCGTCTGGTTTTTTTTTTTTTTTAAACAAGCACCATCTCTGCTCCACATTGCTCCTCTCAGGTAGCACAGGTAGGTGAATGCTCAGCAAGGGATTAGCTCAGCAACCTCATCTCCTAAAAGCCTTTAGGAACTGCAAGAAAGGCTTCAAGGACACAAAGATTCCACAGTTTTCAGTCATTCTGCACAGCAGCAACAGGCCCTGGCTCACCGGGGTAGCTCTGCAGGAGATTTTAAGCACACAGGGATGACCCTGCTCGGCTCTGGCTCCAGGCACTGCTCAGACACAGCATGAGAAACACACTGGAAATGCAGGAGGGCTGAGCTGCTCCCACCTCCATCACAGGGAAGGGTATGGATTCGTGGTGAGCTTGGCACTGCTGGGTGAACAGTCAGACCCAATGATCCTGGAGGTGTTTGCTAACCTAAATGGTTCTGTGATTAGAAATCCTAAATTATCCTCCTTGCTGCCCTGTGAAAATGGTTCCTTGGGTTGTTACACGACTGCTGAGTTGCACTGGTTTATAGATACACATATCTATATCTATATATCTCTGCAGATCCACATAATCTATAAATCTCATTTAGATATATTTCTACATAAAATACTTTCCTAAATATATGGGTAAAGGTTTAGAAAAAAAATCAGGTTATTGTTCTATAATAAATAGCATAGCTTAAGGAAAGGAAATCTCATCTGTTTTTTCAAATTCCACCTCTTGCCCCTACTCATGGAGACAGAAATTAAAATTTCATTCAACGGTAGACAACTTTTGTTTTGGTTTTTTTTTCTTCCTTTTTCTCCTTTAGAAATCTCTAAGTCTATGCAATTTGCAGTTGATGCAACTCTTGACTTTCAAATAATGCAATAAATAAATAAGCAAACATTGGCTGTGTTTACGAGACTTAGAACTCTCTGTGGACACAAATCAATCTTTCTTTGACCAGTCTGAAGCCTAAAGAACACTGCATGAATTTAACATTCAAAAGCTGCAGCATCAGTAATTAGGATTTCGGATAAATAGCAGAGTCACACATCTATCATTTTTACAGGATGGTAAAAAAAACCCCAACTTTTTAAAAATATGCTGGAAAAATGCTCAGTGATGCTTATCGAAAGCTTATGCTGAAAACAGCATCTAATGTCTGATGAAAGGAAAACCAAGAAGGCACCCTCATTAGCAGGCTTTTAGGTTTAACCCTTTACCCTCATCATTTTTAATTGCTTCTCTATGAAAGGAGGAAGTACAACAATTTGATAAGCTGAAATAGGTACTGAGTGATGGGCAGAGAAGCTGCAGGAGTCTGCAGCAAACTGCTGGGCATCTGAGAAAAAAAAAATCGTATTTTACTTCAAAAAAGACACAGGGTGAAAAAAAATTCAACAAGTTTTGCATTGTTCCCTTTTATTATTTAGCTTGTTAAGCTGGCTGGACAGAGTCAAATGATCAAGCCAGGATCTTGAAAGATGTACGAACACACTGAACTTCTTGCCCCCTAAATGTCTGAGAGATATACTGAATTTAATAGGACTATAAATGGTGTAAACCAAAGAATTCGCTTTAAGCCTTATCCTTCTGGATTTTCCTTTACCTTCTCCTAGTCCATTAAAAAGTGCCCCCTCTGGCAAGCTGCATTGGGCTGGAAGAGCAGGAGGGATAATACTCGTTTATTAGGATAAACCCCCCGGCAGGACATCATCCCAACTGTTCAGGACATGGGTCCCTTCAGGACTCTGTTTTTCACCGTGGTTTTGAGGATTATCAGTGCAAAAGACGTTCCTTTCCTGATGAACTTTAAAGCAGCAAACACACAGCACTATTTCCAGCAGGATCCATCTGCTTTTCAAGTCGCGTCTCTTGACCAGCTCCCTTACACCCTGCGCACTGTGATAAATCTGAGCTGCCAAATCCACCCCTCGCAGCCCTTTTGAGAACACCATTAAGGTGAGGATGGCTTAACTGCAACCTTTGGGAATTTCAGATGTCTGGGTAACCTGCAGAGTCCTCAGCATGCACGGAAATGTCCCTCTTGTGTGATCATGAGCAAATCACTTGTATTCCTGCCCTGGCACTTCTGGCCCGACGCTCCCAAATGTCTGCACTCATCCATCTCCTCCAGCTCCTGCAGGGGGTTTGGTCCTGGCCAGCATTCCCTGCATCTCACTACACCAGAAATTAAAAAATCCCAAACATGTCCTCAGTGGAGAGGCTCCTGTTGCCTGAGAACAGGCACGAAACCATTCAGTTAACCACAAGAATGCACGGGCGCATTTCAGTCTCACAAAGTGATTTCTCCATTAAGTGCTAATGTGAAGCAGAGCGTGCTGTGCCTTGTTGGGAAGCTGCATTTATTTGGCAAAGTAAGTAGGCAGCATAAAATTTTACATGGCCACATTTTCGAGGCATCTTCCTTTATGTTCGTGCAATCCCTCTGCGATTCTGTGAGAAAACTGTTTTATAGCAGTGGGAACTGACTGCAGTTGAGTGAATTCCCCATGGCCACACTGGAAACCCAGAGTCCTGAAATTCAAACAGGGGCTGGCACTGCCTCCATCGCCCAGATACAGGTGAGCAAGGCAGAAAAATTAGAAATATTTACTTTCAAAAAGCAAAAAGAGGCAGATCCTTCTCCCTACAAACTATCAGGCATTTCCAAACTAGTGCCGGGCGAAAAAGTTAAGGAATGTCACATAAATTATTGCAATTGTTGTGTGAAATGGAGTCCCAAGAACACATGTAAATACATGGTGGAATTATTCTGTGAACTGTTCTACGGTATCTTGCCTACAAAAGGCAAATGCTGAAATGGAGCTAAGAGGATTTTAGTAGAATCACAGAGCAGTGAAGGTTGGAAGAAACCTGTAAGATCACTGAGTCCAACCATTAACCTGACCCTGCCAGGTCCACCACTAAACCATGTCCCCAAGTGCCACCTCTGCATGTCATATGAGCACTTCTAGGGATGGTGATTCCACCAGCTCCCTGCTTGACAACCCTTTCAATGAAGACATTTTTCCTAATATCCAACCAAAACCTCCCCGGGTTCAACATGAGGCTGTTTGCTCTTGTCCTATCTTGTCCTATTTTTGTTTCTCTGTATTAAAAGGATGGATGTGTCCAGGTGCCACAGGCATTTTGACCACTCTGAAACAACTCAGAGGTGGTGTTGGAGTGTTTTGTGGAAATTAAAACTGACTTGAGCCATCACACTTACACACAAAGCTACATCTAAGTCTGAACTCCTATTTCTATTCCACTCCTGCTCACAGTAAATCCCACACTATCATACAATGCACAGCCAGATTTGCTTCCTGCAGTTCATTAAATGCTCAGAACCCTTCTCCCTCTCTACAAGAAAAACAACACATAAATAGAAAAAATCATGGCTGTAAAACCTGATGGAGACAATGTGTAATTTTCATCCTCTCATTACTAATTTTATAGGTTACATTTTCAACCATGTCCCCGTAAAAGATATCACACTAATAAACTCTTAGTGTCTTTATTTAATATTTATAGCACCGTGGGAGAACCAAACTCTACTGGTAAAAGGTAAAAACAGCAATTCAAATAGCTCCTTCAAAGACTAATAAATACATCCCTAGTGATTGAGTTTAAGAGTATGCAGTTTAAAAAAAACGCTTTGATACGAAAAAATGTAGGAAATAAATGGAAGGATGTTGGTTGGTATATGAATGTATATAAAAATGTGCATGCTCACACCCTCAGCTTCACAAAGCATTGATTATTCATTAAGTGTCCTTGGAGTAAAAAACAAATACAATGAAAGAGTTTGGAGAATTAATGAACTATCCCACAGTCTATCATCCGCTGAAAACATTTAGCATGATTTAGCATGTTCTTAATGTTATTTTCTTGCAATTAATGGCACAGAAATCTGCTGCAATTCTACCCATTTCCCAAATCTCAGGTCAATGTGAAACATTACATCCAATTTTCCAGCGCATTGTTTATGATCTCTGAGCTATGACTGCTAATATTTGCCTTACTGGAATAACAGTAAATTACCATAACAATTTACCATATGTAATTATGTTAAACAAAATCTTTCTTTATTTATCTTCTTGTAATCTTCATTTACAGCGAATCCCCCTATCCAGAATATGCAATAATACAACATTCATGACAGCCCCAACCCATTACATGCTTATTAGGAATGACTCCGTGTGCCACTCAAGTGGTGACACCTCAGAACTGGCAAACGAGCGGCAATCAGCCTCCAGCAGAAACTCAGATTTCAAAAGGGACACAGAAGCATTTTACGTTTAAAGGCATATTTTGAATTTCCTTTCTTTAAGTTCCAAAGCTCAACCCCCCTCCACAATAAGATTATCCATGTAGGTTTTAGGCACACACCAGTGAATTCCCAACCACCTCGTGTTCATCTGCAGCTGTTTAGCTTCCTCAGAGCCAGGACTGGAGGGTTTATGGGGAAAATGGCAAGGCTTTTTTGTGCACAAGTGATTTATTTTACAAATGTAAAACATTTCTGTGGGCTTGATGGAACTACATGGAAAACCCATCTTTTCATTTCCAGAGCCACCTAAATGCTTTCAGCACCTTTTCCAGCTTTATATTCACTTTTATCAGCTCTTGCTTACACAGAATTTCTGTTTCCACAGCCAGAGAAAAAGAAAAGGAACAATACATTTCCACAGACAAATCGGGATCCTTTAAAAAGTCACTCTGTCACATGTGCAGTCAGCCAGTAGCAATGAGGAGTTAAGGGTACATCAAAAAAAAATCTAAATCCCATTCAAACAAAACAACAATCTAAATCCCAGACACTGACTTCCTCCTTCATATTCCCACCCGTGCCATTTTTCATTTACTGGAAGCCAATTCAACTAAAATACATGTTTTTAAGGAAGGAAAAAAATGAAGAAGTATATTTCACTTCTGGTTTGGAATTGGAGGGGAGTACAGACCCCTGGAGAGAAGGACTATAGAACATGATAGAAAAGATGAATCACTCTGGCAACAGCCAGCCAGCCATTAATTTTCAGCAAGCCAGGAGTTGGTCCAATTAAGCCAGGCTCCTTTCTCTACATTAACATGCTTTGCTCAGTTTTTTTTTTTTTTTCTGAAGCTAAAACATCAGCTTGAGACCCCAAAGGCTTTTCTATTTAGGATCAATCAATCTACCTTGCTGCACTGTAAAACATACACTGTCAGCTCTGAGGCAAGCTCAAAAAAAGAGCAACAGTAGAAAAATTTGATAAATCGACATGTTCTGGCAGTTAGTAGAGGGATTCTTCCTACACTGTCACTTATTTTTATCTGATTAGAAACAAGGATTAGTAAAGGGAATATTCCCCTCTATTCTCTTCCTGGTATTTAGCATTGGTTTAAGAGGAGTCTTTTTATCCCTGATTTTCTACATTCAAGCCTGCTTGAATTCCTGCTGCAAAGGCACAGAGATACTACCTGGATTTCAAAGGGCAGCAAGTTTGAATTGGTTTTACAGGATGTGGACTCACATTCAAGCATTTTCTTCAGCACAGGAACAGGAACCTGCATCTACTTATGCTCACATTAAAGACCTTTTTCACTGCTTTCCAAATTTTCATGCTCAGGGCTTTACCATGAATATGCACCTCACCTAGGGGTTTGGCAGGGATTGCTTCATTGGGGACTTCCCTGCCCATTTGAGATCCACTCACTCTCCCTCAGCCTTACTGAGACCCCTCAGGAGTGGTTAATTAACACACGAGCCAGGGGCTGATGACAGAGGCAAGAAGGACACTTAGGAGGCCTGAAGTTCTCTGCTGGGATAACTCAGAGGATTGCCCTTTTCTTTGGTAAATGCCACAGTAACTGCTGTTGGTTTCCATGTTGTTCTCAGCATCTTTATCTTCGGATAAAAACCTTTCCTGGTAGTTTCAGTGCGAGAGTCCAACAGAAATGTGGACAGAAAGCCATTGGGATGTGCAGCTGATGTTCCAGCTTCAGACTAAAAGGCTAATAAAGGGCAGAAGCCTGGTTTGGGTAATCCTGCAAATACCAACTGCACCACATCGTGGCAGATGCTGAGTTTTTCCAGGCAACCATTTTTGTTCTTTGCTCTTTATAAATTCCACGTGTCTGTAGGATAGTACTGAGATTCACTGTGGCACTAATGAGATCATTTTGCAATTAAAGGCTAAGTAGAAACAAACCTCTCACCACTCTACAGGAGAGTTTGGGCTCTCTGATTAAGCAGCAGTAAATAAACCTGTTTCGCTCTTGGTCCTGGTGCACACTGGAGGTTTAACTCTCCAAACAAGATGGACTGATTGACCCCATGGATTAATCAATAAGTTTCCCAGCTTCAGAGCAAAGTGCAGGTTGTGGGAGTTACCTGCAGTAGGATATGTTCTAATTATTATTACCAGCACAGAGTACATAAATCCCAGGGCGCTTTATTTGGAGGTTTTACTCTTAGCACTAATGATCTCCACAACACTCTCATGTTTGTCAAACTACCTATGTGAGAAAAGATTTTAAACACCACTACGCCTTTCTTGAGGAAAAAGTGCAGGTTTTCTATAAGCTTGGTGTGATAATTACAAAGAGTGGAGTCTGTAAAGGTGGGACCATCTGTGGGTTGTAAGAGCTGCTCACCCATCCCACCTGTGGGCAGGAGCATCCCTGGAAGGAGCTGTTGAGGCTGGGACTGGATTGGGACAAACCCTGTGTGAGTTATGGAGCTCTCCTGGGCAAAGCAGAGAGCTCAGCCTGAGAACATCCCAACTCTGGGAGCACTGGTGGGAAGAGGAGAAGGACACAGAGCTCCTGCACAAGCACAGCTCCCACCTGCCCCACTGACAGCGACCTGCTGGCCCTGGGGGGTTTTCCTCTCTGTCACAGATCTCTTTGCAACTTGCCGGAAGTGTATTTGGAACTCATGGGGAGCTGCAGGAGGATTTTTAGTGAGGGGGGAAAAAACCAAAGTGAAGAGAGGCCATTTGCAGCCTAGGAAAAAAGTTGAAAGAGATGCTCCAACTGCAGCTGTGTCAGACAGCCTCAGGCTTCTCTCTCCTCACACTCTTCAAACAAACAGACTCTCAACACCTAGAAACAGAGGCTACACATGTCAGGGGGAAAAAAAAAAATCAGACACACCAGTAAAGACACTGAGCTCCTTACGGACTTGACTTGTGTGTAAACACTGACAACTTTGGGGTTGAGCATTCTCATCTCCCTCAGCCTGGCTCAGGTGTGAACACACACTGATCCAGGCAGTCAGATCCCAGTGCAGTCAAAGAATAGATGTTTCAGGGAAGAACATTAGAAATGGAAGACTTTGTTACCTGGAAGAGTCAAGGCAGGGTAGCTATATTTAACTTGCAGCTGCTGTGCACCTCTGCTCTTCTGCCTGCACAAAAAGCAGCAGCAGTCCTTTACCTTCAGCTATAACCTACACGAGCCTGCAGCCTTCAAGAGAAATTAGTATTATGTAGAATAAAACACTGTTTGGTACCTGGTGGGCTCAAGTGCTTTGACATTTGGACAAATTCAGCAAGTTTTATTTACAGAGGGAGGCTCTGGGCTCTGTTTCTGGCACTTGATCAGAGGGAGCAGGAGGAGAAGTGGCCTTGATGCCCAAACTGCACTTGTGGGGTAACAAACACTGCCAATATCAGAGCTGCCAGGCTGCAGGGAGACTGAGCATCCTGCCCTGGGGCTGGGCTCCAGCGTCCACTGACTCCACACAGAGCAGGAAATTAACTGGAAAAGCAAAACCGCAATAAAACACAGATCCAGGCAGTCTGGTGGTGGTCATCACTGACCCAAACTGAACCTCCTGGCCTCTGCAGCCACCCTGGAACACATTCTGACCACAGCATGTCTGCAGAGCTTGGCTGCTGCTGCTGCTGATAGACTCACAGGGATGAGGTTTTCTGTAAATTTCCCTTTATTCTTTTACATTCACCCCTTCTGTCCCTTCTTACTGCAGTGGTGTCCAACAGAATGGCTGTCCCCTTGCCTGAAGGACAACCTCAGGACTAAACCAGCAACCTTAAATTTCATGGAATGCTTCTGCGGGGCTCAGTCCCTTCAATTAAAACCAAGAGAGACTAAAGCCAGTAAATTAGAGAACGTGACAAATGCAGCACAAAGCACTGAAGATCCCAGAAGGTATCAAATTTAGTGTTAAAGTAAAGAAACAATAGGGAAGTCCAAGACATTTCAGAGTGTAGTGAATCAAATTAAATTGCCTGAAATTCCACATGGAATACATTTGACAAATTTCTTTCCCCCTCTTCAGCTTTCTGTTTGAGATGAACTGTCGTCTGGCAGCTTCAAACGTCTGGCACAGCTTCAGCTTCAGTTTGCTGGGGCTGAATCCAAACACGAACCTGAACTTTACCAGTTCTGCTCTTTTTGTAAACATACTCGCTGTGGCTGCCAAATGCTTTCCAAAAGCACACAAAACCCAGAATCCAAAAGGAAAATATTGTCTTGCCGCAATAAAATTTGCATTTTGCCACCTATGGGCAGCGTCCTGCACGCAGAGCTGGCAGTCTGGCAGAGCCACCTTGTCCTGCATTCCACCCGTATTTTGAAAGGGAATGATGGATTGGGAGCTGATGTGGGAAAGATGAGCCTTTCATGCACCCAGGACAACCCCAGTTTAAGCCCCAGCAGGGCAGAAAATAATAATAATATTAATAGTAATAATAATATTAATAAACAATAATAACAATAACAATTAGCAGTAGGATTCCTTAGATGTGCTGAGTGAGACAAGTAGTAAAATCTCATTAAACACGTGTCACTGATAGCAAAGACCAGTTTAGATTCCCCCAGTGAGTAGTCTCAGAACAAATTCATTTTAAGCTAGGCAACTTCAGCAGCGGAAGAGACAGATATAGAGAGGGTTATGATCAAATTGCTCCTGAGAGCAGATAGCATCAGCCTGGATATATCAGATATTTTTTTTTTCCACTTTGCTTTTAAAATGTAATTGGTTTTGCAAAATGCTTACAGCACACGCTGCTTTGACGCAGGAGGTGATCCTTCAGCAGCATCACACTACCTGTGAGGACTCCCTCTTAAAAATTATTTCCTTCTCCCCTTTAAACCTCCTTAAACACCGAAGCTCCATAAACTATCCAACTGCAGACAGCTGAACCGAGCTCACCTTTAGGCTGGAGAGCAGCAAATGACACAAGTGTCTGAGTTCTGGCACAAGACACAAACAGCTGCTGTTGGAAAAGCATATTTTACTGTCCACAAAGCCTCAGCCTCACCTCTGAGAGCCACATGGAGTTCCACCACTGCCCAAAATAGACAACATCTGGCTCATGCAAACCCTGATTTATTGCATGTCTTCGCTCCCCTTGGGTTTTAATTATGAGTAGATCTTGTAACTATGATATTTGTGCTTGTTTTATCCATCTAGATATTTTTCTACACTATTAACCACAAACTGAAAGCTTTCTAAAAATAGGATAAAAACATACTTAAAATATGCATAAGGCCTTTATTAAGGAAACCCCTATAATGAATTTTTAGATGAAGTAAAAGCACCACTGAAACCACTGATTAGCAAGCAAGTCTGCACCTGGTTCTATAAATAGCATGAGATTAAGAAAGTTTCTTTTTATAACAACAAGATCCTAAAGAAAATAAGAGTACAAAACTACTGCTCCTAATGCAAACCAGTGTGGTAACAGGTCAAAACCCAACCAACTGGAAACTATTTCTGGAAATGTCCTAATGCTTCTGTTGAATGACTTAGTCTTCTGAAAATGTTTATTGGTCCCACACAGATCCTCCAGGAGGACCAGCAGATCTCATCTCTGCCAGCCAGTTGGCAGCCCAGGTCCAAGAATTCAGGCACAATCCTGTCCTGCTTGCAGCACAGAAGTTTTGGGAACATGATGAAAAACAGAAATTGCCCCAGCTGCCTGAGTTGCTGAAATTGGAAGGCAAAAAGGGCTGATAGCTCTGTTTTCCCTCCCCCAGTGTCAGCGCAGAGCGTGACTCGTGCTGCACCATCTGCAGACCAACAAACCCTCCAGGTACAGCAACAGCAATGCAAGAAATATCTTGGCTCTCTATCTGTTTTTTAATTAAAAAAGTTTTGCATGTAAACAGATACCTTCTCTTCTTCCAAATCCACACTGACATCCACTAGTTATCATTCTGAAGAGACTGCTAGAGGAAACATGATTAAAAAATGCCATATTCCATGGAGGTGCTCTCAGACCTGCCCGTCATCAGGCTGTCTGTCCCCTTTCACACCAGCCTGACTGTGAGAGCTTTAAGCTGAAAACAAAAAGCCAGGCCATTTGAAGACTTAAAAGTCACTTACCAGGCTGTAATTTTATTTTTTATTTATAAACGTTGGAAAAGAAGCATCGACTGGCTGGTGTCTTTGAAAGGTTAAACAAATGTGATGGATGGCATCAAATGAAGTCCTACCAAACCTTGATCCCCACTTGTTTTATGAAGTATACAGATATCAAGGCTGGGTTGGGTGGGGCTTTTTGAGCAAGCTTGTCTGGAGGGAGGTGTCTCTGCTCAGGGCAGGGGGATTGCAATGAGGGGATGCTGAAAATCCCTGTGCAGATGTGAAGGGCACAGCTGGCACCAACCCCACAGGGACACAGCCTGGCTCTCGTGTCCTGTCACCAACACTTCAGCACTCTGCAGTCACACATTTGCAGTTTTTTTTCAGAGTAGGGCTCAGAAAGGACTGTCAGCTCCCACTGTCAGTGATGTCTAGCTCAGTGTAAACACTTCGTTAGGAATGTGATGAAATCACACCCTCAGGTTTAGTCTAAATACTAAAATAAATCTTTGCACAGAACGAGTATGCACTCATTGGTACTGCAGTGCAGTGACCACAAGTTTTAATTTTTACTATTTAATTATTCATCCTGGATCGGGTCTCAATTTAAGCTAATATGCAAAGATGAGGGAGAATGGGCACTTGTTTATCTCGGTTTTTTCCAATTAATTCAAGTTGTTCAGTAATCACATTACTTTTCTGCAATGTGATAAGGAAGGAAAAAAACAACCAGCAACCATCCAAAGAACAAAAAGATGCCTTTTATACGAAAAGCGGGATATTCTACAAAATTTCCTTGCATGAATAGACTCCAATAAACCAATTAAAATACTCGTTTATAGGAATGGCTCATATTATTGACTCAGCCTACAAGGGAAATTTTTCTTCTCTTTTGCCTTTAAAGTCTACAGTATCACCAGTGAATTGACCTAATAACAGATTATACGATGGAGATTGGCACAGGTTTCCTGAAATTGTCCTGGAAATATGAAATTGTCCTAAATTTCCCTCTTGTTCCATATGGGCAGTGGCAATAAATGGTACATCAACCAGCAATTTCATCTCTATGAACTGGTGCTATACCTGAGTTAATCAAAACCAAAGCTTCCAACCCCCTGAATGTCTGCTAAAATTAAGCATCTACTACCTTTTTTCGACAGAAAACTTGGGAAGAGTTGAAGTAAGAAACAAAAAAATATTATCCAGTCCATAATTCATACAGTTTTAATGGTATTTCTGACCTTTAAAACAAAAAGCACGAACAGCTCACCCAGACCATTGGGCAAATGCAAAAAGTAACAAGAAAAGCCAGCAAGGAAAAGAGAAACTACCCAAGAGGAATCCTCTGCAGTTCCAATATGACAACATTTCTACTCTGTAAAAAATAAAATGCCATCAAAGCTACACCAGCCACTCTCAACCCATCTCACAATCAGGTCATTACACAGAGGAGAGGACAGATACTGAACCCCACTGAACCCCAACCAGCCCCATCAATTCAGATCTGGATCTGTTACCTTAACGTTCATCTGAATGCCTATTAAAAAATCAAACAAAAATGAGCAGATCTTTTTGTTGAACCTGCCTCAGGCAAGTCCTTCTCCTCTGCACCTCCCAAAACAACGTGGACATTGATCCCATTGGTGAAGATGAGGTCATGGATGTGCCAGGAGCCTCCAGCACTGCTCAGGGATAGAATTTTGGCTGGGATGCTGCAGTGCTCCCTCTCTTTTCCCATGGCCAGCACACCTGCCTGGCACCCATGCCTGGCTGGAAAAGCTCTCCATTCCTCCATCACCAGAGGGACTGAAGCTGAAGCTGTGAGATGGAAAGGCAGAGGGGAGGAATGTCACCATCTGGGGAAGATCCACCCAACCAGCAGCTTGAGAATGAGAGATACATCCTGTCCTGTCTGAACACTGTCCTGTGCTCAGCACTGCCTGGCTATCTGTGCCACACAACACCCCTGTGCAGGAGACATTACATGTTCTCCTAGCCTGTTACTTCTGGCTGCTTAAGCAGCAAAGGACCAATATCCTGCTCAGCTCTGCTCAGCTGGTGCAGGAGGAATCAGCAATGGCTCTGCTGCTCACTTCCCACAGCTCGTCCTCCCGTGGCACTGCTGCTTTTTGGCAGTGATTGATGACTTATACCGAGCTCCTGTTACCAGGAACCAAATGGGTTTTTCTTCATGAGCTGCCCCTTATCACGCAAACTTCATGAGCTTTTAGGGGAGAAAGCTTATCCTCTGGAACAGACTTTCCCGTCTAAAACACCTCCTCCTTTCTCCTGTGATTTACTGTTCATTTATCTTTACTGGAAAGCTGGTGTTTCTGAGTTGCAGGCTAGAGACATCTGAGGCTCTCATTTCTGGAAAAGCCAGCCATGGAAACCCGAGAAATGAAAAGCCAACACTCCCACCAGCATTTTAGCTGGTTTAAGACTACAGTTAATGGCTTGTCAATCATACATAATTTCACATTAAATTTCATTTACATTTAAGTCACAGAGGACTGAGCAGTGGAGTACATAGCCATCAACCAGTTTCCACTGCCCACCAATAATTAACAGCTTCTGGTCACCTTATGGGGGTGTTTTCCAAATCCAGATTGACATCCACCAGGCAGACAGGCTCTCCAGACAGTATTTCCACAAAAACTAACTCACACCTGAAACCCAGCACAGACACAAGCCATTGCTTCAGTGGCAATTTAGTTCTTTCCAAAAGTCACCTCTGCATTTCTGGGCAAAGAAAAAAACCAATCTGGTTTTGATTTCAAAGGCAGCTTCAAAATGAGCAGTGCCAAGTGCCTCAGACAAGGCAGGAAACCAGCTAAAGGATCAATGAATTTTATTCACCTGCTACTCAGCACCCCACAGAAGAGGCACAGAAAATTCTTGTGCCCTCTCCAGCCTCTCATCCCAGTGCTTGGTGGTGACCATTTTGATCATACTGGTTCCACTGGGCATTATCCATTGTCTGGTATTCAAGTCAGTATTTAAATGGGAGACTGAAAGATGAAGGTCCTGGGCTGGGCCAAATGATACTTGTGATGGACTCACATCACCTGGCAAACAAAGCATCATTTATTTCACCTTCTGAATCTCTTTGAACTCCCTGTCTACCAGGGAAGAGAGAAGAGCCAACCCAGCCTGGGACAATTTAGGGCCACTCTAAATCATGAGCATCCAGAGGACTGATGGGCAACTCCACTGCAGCCTCCTAAGCAGGATTCACCTCCATTAGTTTGGGATTTTGGCAGTTTTTGTGGCACTGTTCATCTGGCAAATGAGAGCCAAAAGATGATAAAATTGCCAAATATATGCTAGAAGAAACAAAGGAGAAAGCAGTAACTCTATTTGTTACATCCTGCTTGCTCCAAGACTTAGCACCGATATACTCAGTATTTAGTGATTTATTCTGCTTAGCTCTAGCTAGATTACTAAAACATTCTCTTCTGTTTTAGCAGCAGGGCAGGGTGTGGGTGCAAGAGGTCAAACCATGCCTGTTTACACCACCTTTTAATTTAGCTGGTTTGGGCTGAAAGGTTTGCTCTAGAGATGAATTAATCCTTAAAAGGTTTCTTTAAAGTAACAAATTAAAAAAAAAAAATTGAAAAGCTTAAGGCCTCCTAATACATGTGACTACTTTGCTGTACTTCTACCCTAGAAAAAAAATTATTGAAGCAACAAAACTCTGTTTCTTCTAGTAATGAACAGTAAAAGCTTGTCTGGGGGAAAAAAACAGTGATTAGATTGTGAATGTGTGTTATTTCCAAATGTAAAGCCATTTTGCTTGAGACAATATTAAGATGCTAAGATGCAATGTTTGATCATTAATTTTGGCTAACACTACACATTAGTGTTGCTGCAGTCTTGGATTTTTTTCTTCTCCCTGTTTTTAGACAGCCTTAATCATGCTTACAGCCGACCCTAATTGCTGAATCCTCTCACTCTCCACCTTCTCTAAAATGCTGGGGGCAAAAGAAATAGTGAAGATTAATGACAGACGGGTAATTAGAAGAAAATGTAAAGATCTTGTGTTAATCATTCAGCAATAACTTGATAAATATGAAATCCTGAAGAGCTCTCGGAGTAAAAGATGATGGAAGGAGCGCTGTGGCACTGAGCTGAGCACATTTGTATTTGCCACACTCCTTGCCACTGGGAGGAGGGAGCTCAAGCCTGGGTGTGTGGGAATGCAAGGGAGGCTTTGGGAACATAAT
Organism: Lichenostomus cassidix; assembly: GCF_008360975.1. Lineage (NCBI taxonomy): Eukaryota > Metazoa > Chordata > Aves > Passeriformes > Meliphagidae > Lichenostomus > Lichenostomus cassidix. Next base: position 4,348,471 of record NC_139500.1, on the reverse strand, counting down.
GGGATTCAGCATGGAAGACCATCTGTTTTAATTGAGCGAGCTTATTCGCGCAACGCTCTGCTCCACTAATCTTGTTTAGATTAATGTTAATGTTCTATTAAAAGGTAGTTTATCATCCCACAACGCTGAGTTAGAGCCATCCCACCCATGGCAATGTTCTCAGCTCTCGTGGAGGCACAGAGCTCGCTCATTACTGGGCTATTGATCATGTACAGCACAACTCTGAGGCTGGGAACCTTGCTTAGGAATAACCAGAGGTCTTTTGCCCAGAGAGAGTAAAGGCACAGATAAACAGCTTTTCCTTAATTAAAAATACCAAAGACCACAGTCGGCAGAATAATTCTCAATTATGCCTTTGGATAACTCCAGGAATGATGCTTCAGCTAACACAACCTTTCAGGCTGAAACAGAGAAGTGTCAAACTGGGATGGGTTTCTGTCAATTTCTTTTCTTCCTGTGACACGTCTTCTCACCATAACCCTTGGTCTGTCCTTGGTGTTTGCTTTTAATGAGAAAGCAGGAAGCTGAGTGCTAGCTGGAAGCACACCTATCATTAAAAATTCACATACAGGGCAAGACGAAAATGTGTAGCAAAGCACCTTTTTTGTATATGGATCTGAAAATCCTAAGTTGTAGGAAGAGTTATTATATGCTGAAGTTTTGGGGTTTGTTTTTTATTTTTTCAAATGTGGCAGAATCTGAAAATGAACTCTTGTATGCTCCACGCTTGGAGAATAATGCACCTAAATGTTTTGGTTATTATTTGTAGAGGTTTTATTTTTTTAAAACAAAATCACATGCTAGCCAAGAAATGAATCATTTTTTTCATTGTTTGGGGGTTGGGTGCTAGAGTAGCAAAAGGGATTACAATCTACTATATTTAAAATGTTTATTTTGTACAGCTCCTACTTCTCTGGTGTCTACGACTGCAGCTGCTCAATATCACTGCAACACAAATTCAAGAAACAAAAGAAGGAGCAAATGCAGCCTCCAACCCCCCCTTCCTAAATTTACAGTATGGCTTGAAAGAGTCCACTTAAAATTTTTATTTCCTAAGGGAACATTTTATAATTACATTTTGGACATACGAACAAGGAAGATGAAGGATACCAAGAGAAGATGAAATATAGTTGAAGAAATTCTTCACATGCCATTCTAAAAACAATAATCTCACAAAGCAATAATTCAAGGGAGATTTCCTCCCCGAACGCCCAAACATGTCAGTCATTAATTACAACTCAGAAAAGTTTCTCTGTGATGAAAAAGCATCACCATTTCTTTTCTGCAAAATTGGGAACCTGAGAAGGAGAAAAGTTTAATGGTTCATCCAAGAAAACCCAGCTGACAGTTGCCAGACTGGAGAGCACTGCAAGCACCATCAGATCCTTGATCTCACACTGGCTGTGGGATGTCAGCAGCTCCCCTCTTTAGCCTGGGGTAGGTTTGAACCTTCTCAGTAAAACTAAACCTGAAATTAGCCCATGCACTGAGACTTTTGAAAATCCCACCTGAGCAGGCTCCAAAGTACATGAATTATGTCAGACACAAAGGCAATGTCTCATTAAAAGAACCACACTCCGAGATGAAGCTCTCTCTGATTGGGGTACTCCAGTGGAAACCAGACTGGCTGAGGACACGTGTACGAGCCACAATTTTTCATGGGAATGCTGGAAGAGACTTAAATGAACCCCTTAATTTGCAGAGTGGAATTGTTAATGTTTCCCTTGGAAAGACAAGACGCATTTCTACCTCTAACGAGCGATATCCATCCATAGCTAACGAGCCACACAACCTCCGAGCGAGCGCTGACAACTTCACATGGGAGGCACACGAGCCAGAGATTACACGGGAAAAGTTGATAGTGATCAGGGTTAGGAATCACTGCTTTCCTGAGCACTTGTCAAGCACCCATTCAACGCTCCAGGCTGCGTCCAACAGAAATTACAACTGACAAAATAAAATTAAAATACCCAGACATCTCTGCCCCCATCTGTCTTCAATATTTTTTTGTCCTTTCCAAACAACTTCCCATGTTGAGCTCCATCTCCCCAGCTTGGCTGTGCCCCCCACAACCATCTCTTTGGCAGGAAAAACTCTGGACCAGGGATGCAAGGGGTTTGCCTCACTGGTGCCCTGTTCTTAGGACATTTGCCACAGTTTGGGGACATCTGCCCTGGTGTAGAATGGAGAGCAGCTGGGATCTGTGCTGCACAAGGTCCTGCATGCAGTTCTAAGGCTGACCAAGGCTTCAAGTCAGGCTCCAAGCATTGATCCCAAGGGAAAGGAACTGGGAGAGGCAGCCAGGGACTGTAAGAAGGCTGTGGCAGAGTGAAATTGCATGGCAAGTGTGAAAGGACAACACCCAGAGTCACAATTATCAGACAATTAACTTCCACGCTCTGTTGTATTCCATCATCAGCTGTACCCAACACCAGTGTGCTCCTTCAGTTTTATCTCGAGGCTGAAGTTACACTGTGCACTGCAGGATGGGTGTGGAACTGCCTGTCCTGCCCTGGGGGAGAGGAGAAATCACACCATCCATGTAAAACCTAGCTCTGCACCTTCCCTCAGATTCCCTGGCTACTTCCCACTTTTCTGTGTGCAGAGGGGAAGGGAAGATGATCCAGCAGCATCCTTAGGGGTCACTCCTCTCCAGTGACAATGCTGAATGAGGTGCCTGAGCTGACATGAAAGGCACAAACCTAAAAATCTTTGGTCAATAATGCAAAGGAGAACATGACTGATTTTTTCCCTAAGAAACACATTCAGGAACCTGTGCCTAAGCTGCATGGGCTGTTAGCCAAGGCTCTGTATCTACACATGACAAATTATGAATTCATCCATTGTTTGAAAGTTTTGAATTCACTGTTGGTGGTAAACTTTTTACTAGAACACACAGATGGTCCTGCCTGATCTTGTTAATGAAAAACTCTCACACAGCTACAAAAACAGACGTGATCATCTGTTTTTCAACATTCTGAAAAAAATCTACAGAGGTGTAAGGTGCTATACAAATGAGAATAATTAGCTTGTGCCATCTGTGGACATTAAAAAAACCCAGTGTGTCTGTATTCCTGTGTTTTATAATGATAAGCATTATGTCTTCAGCAAAGTACATACTTAATAACTTTTCAATTTATTGTGACCTTCTGCTCCAATTTACTTAAGGAACTCTAATACTAGCTGTGCCTCACACCTTTTTCACCTTATAATTAGCAAGTAATAAAAAATGCTATTAAAAAGTAATAAGTCTGAAGCTCTCTGACAATCCACTGATTAATTCTTAAGATTTTGAAGTACGTTGGAACGTACTCAGCTAAAACATCAATTTTACCCAGTTTTCAGCCCTGCTAACGAGCCTTGGTGCATGATTGAGTCTCACAGCTCACTCACAAGCAATGGCAGCAGGAATTGTACCCCTCAGTGCTGCATGGCTCCATGAGAGGATCACACTGCCCAGGTCTTTCTAATCCCAATTTAGTGGTGAGCTGAGTTTTGTCCCTGCACATGCCTGGGCTCTCTGGCAGGAGGGGCACAGCACTGCAGCAGCCTGGGAATGGAACTAGGAACACCCAATAGATGAGTGCCTTAGAGGGAAAGCAGGAAAAATGATCAGCATCCAGGTCTGCATTTCACCTGATTCTGTGTAACATCCCCTAGAGGCATTTAAGCCCGCTGAGGGTGCAGAACTTCTATCCCTCAGCCTCCAAAAAAATGGGAAGTGTAGGCAGGCTGGTCTTGCAGGCTGTGCTGGTTGTTTTCACACCACTCCCAGGCAGGGGGAGGGATTGTCATTATTGCTGTGACAGGGACATTTGCACACAGAATGAAGAGCAGGTTAAACAGCACTGCACAAGCTGTCCCCAGGCTCTAAGAAAGAGGAAACCCAGCCAGGAGGGTTGAGGGTGGAGCCCACGTTATGCAGATGTTTGGTGGATACCAGGATGGGAAACACTCCAAGAACCTGCTCCCCCAAGTTCATTCCCATGTCTGCCACTCTCCACTGGTGTGAAATACCCTCCAGGTGCCATTCAGCTCCTCTCTCTGAGGCCTGGACTCTCCTATCAATGCGTTTCATTTCCTATTAAGTGAAAGCAAATAATGTTCAGCAGGCAACTGGTGATTCCATGGAGTTCTGAGAGCTGGAATGCTGCTGCCTCAGCGCCAAGCAGAGCTAGCACTGCTGCCACTGCCATTCCTAGTGCCCTTCCACTCATGGACTTGTCTCATATTATTCCCACTGATAAAAAGGCAGCCAGCTTTCAGCCTCCCACTGCTGGAGAAACCTGGTGCTTTTCTCACAGCATTTTGTACACAGAGCTCCAGAACAGACCTGAGCAGAAGGTCAACAAATGCTAGGTTTTGTTTATTATTTAATGGTTTAGCATTGCTTTGTTAGATGCTGGTAGCAGACCCTGGGGTACAATGCAAGATGCAGGATGTGCCCTGAACAGCCTGACACCTAGAGAAGATTAAAATACAAAATACACCCTGTGCTCATCTTGTAATCCTAGCTTGGATACCTGCAGCTGAAAATATACAGATGAACAGCATTTACTCTCTTATCTGTTGCATGTTTTAATAGCTGCAAAGCCCCTATCTCTACTCATGTGTGACTTGAAACCAGGACAGGTGAGGGAAGAGAGACCAGCCACTGAAAGCATTTTTTTAATTGAGTAGTCCCCAACCCCAACAAATTTTTGTGGTGTAACTCATTGAAAAAAAAGTCACCCTTAACTTTCTGGGTTTTTTTTTACATGTACTTTGTGATTTAAGCTACTGCTATACTGACTCACCTACTGTCTTTAAAACATTCATAGATTTACCTAGTACAGATGGCTCAGATTAAAAGTGTGACTAGAACATCTTATAACACCAACTCTTTCTCATCCATTTTATAACTTTCCTAGGGGCACGGGTGAGTTAGTCAGTCTTTGCACTCAGTGGAAGGACTTGGTGTTGTTTCGCCTTTTAAACCTTGTTTCCTTCAACTGACCCATTTTCATTTCTATTTCTGAAATACCTCGTTTTCCCTCCTCTGATACCATTTATTAATACAGAAAATATCTGCTGAAGATTTGAGAGTACCTGTCTTCAGTTTTGCTGTTATACTCACTTAAGCTGCAGCATCTCCTAATTAATTTATTTCAAAATGTTTTTTCCAGACTCCTATTGGACAGAAAGCAGCATAGCTCTACTCTGAGATAACTTGGAAGAGCCTGCATGCATTGCTATCTGCTAAGTGCACTCAGAAGTCAAATCAATTCACAAAGTCATGTTCACAAAACGGGAAATGATAAGAAAAGAATGAGTTCTGTTTTACAAATTACCAGCAATTCAGTGTGGTGCTTTAATGTCACTCCTGTTCTCCATGGATGTCACCAGGCAAGTAAAATGCCCATATGAAATTAAGACACTAAAAGTAAATGTTTGCTCCCATGTTGTAAAGAACCTCATAAACGTCAGAGGTTTTTATTTCATGCACACCACAGCTTGTAGAGACACAGGAAACATTTGGTTCTAATGGGAAACTGATGTTCCTTTCAGCACCGTGGTGCCCATTAGTACCTGTCTGAGCAATGTTCTGCTGCCAGTCTGAGCAGCCCCACACCCAGCTGACCAGGACAGGGACAGCACAGACACAGTGCTCACTTCTGTGGTGCTGCAAGTGCCAAGGCAAGAGAAATTCACAGACTTCTCAAAAACACTGTGTGTGAGGTCTTGTGTCCCTTGATGCTGTTACTCCATCTGTCAGGCAAACCCTATATTCACTGTATTGCCACGTGAGTTCCCCAACTTCTTTCCCTCAACTCCACATCCTTCATTGCATTCTTGTCTGCTCAACAGAAGTGGAATTTGGAATGCACACAGAGGAGGTGAGGAGAGATGGGAAACACATTTGGGGTTCAGTGGGTGACTGCAAGTAGAAGAGAAAAAGCTGCTGAGGCCAGTGATTGATCACTCACTCACTGCTCCACTCATTTCTAAACTTTTGGGGCATACAAGTATTTTGGGGTGTACCAATGGCACTGAGATGAGCTTGGCAGAGTACAACTCCCCTGCATTATGATTTAAGCTGGATAGTCCCAGCATAACAAGGATATCTCACATTTTCTCAGGATCTCCTGGTACCAAGCAATGCTGTAAAGCCCACTGCAAACACACCAGAGTGCTGAGAGAGACCAGCATCTCAGCAGCTCCTGCTGAAACATGGATTAAAAAACACCTAAGGGCATGGGGTCAGAGATGCTCCATTCCCACCACAACACACACAGACAGATGGTCATCCCCCAGTGACTCAAGCCTTGCTCTAAACCTGGTAACTTCATCAGGTGATTCAAAGGTGGCTCCATCCTTAAAAATCTGGTTTCAGCTATGAGAAGGCTACAAATGAGCAGTCGACCCCAGGTGCCTTTGAAAATGGAGTTTGATCTCTTTTCACAATCCAGGTATTATCCTGGGGAGGAAAGGAGGGGAGAAGCATTCTGGCAGGAGCTCGGCTTGCTCAGAGGCAGACTCCCCTTTGGAAGAGGGAAACACATGCTCAAGTGGGCTGCTTCTCAGTCTTGGAAATGCTAACAAGATTTTTGTGTTTGATTTTTGCCTTTACACCAGACAAATCAAAATTAAGGGATTTCCATGTGTGATACTGAACACACACTTTTGCATTAGGGATTTGTGTTTTGTAAATTATACCCTTTAGCCATATCACTAGTCATTAACCTAATTTAAATTTCAATAAGGAGATCCTCCGTTTTTGTCATTAAAATTAACTAGCTCCTCGCTGCGCAGATACAATCAGGAGGGTGAGGTGAGAGGATATCACCAAGTAAATCTGATTAAACCCACTTTTTATTCTGCAGCTCCTTGTTCTCCCCCGCAGTGATACAAAAGCATCTCCCAAGCGACTTCCCCCGGCTGACGGCTAAGGTGTCAGAGCATCCCTTTTGCAGTGTCTCAAAGGCCACTCAGTGCCTGCTGTTCCTGCTAAGTGCAGTCTGTCATGTGCAGCTGAGGTTCACACAGATCACCTCACAGGTGCCTTTGCTACACCGTGTTCAAATGCTGGAGGTCAGTCTGGGAGTCAGCAGTGCCAGCAGCAAAGGCAGTCCCTGGGAACAGCCCTGGTGGCTCACTGTGCCAGCCTGCTGGAATCTGTGCTCTCCAGTCCTGTGATGCTCAGGAATTTGCCATCAGTGACCTCCCCTGACTGCTTGCTGCTGCCCCGGGGGATGGGGATGGAGATGGAGTCAGGGAAAGGAGTGGGGAAAACTTTATCTGCCAGGAGCCAAGGGGACAGGGGTCTGTGAAAAAATCAGTAAAGAGATGTTGCCAGATCCTGAAACACACAGAACAAGACAATGTATGTATGAGGGGGGCAGAGTTGGGATGGGAGAGGTGTCCTTGGGGTTTCAGGATGCCCAGGGGAGGCACAGATCCCTCCAGCTCCTGGCAGCATCACCAGAATGTGGAATGTGCATCCAAACATGGAACTGAGCATCACAAACCTGGACAGAGCGAGGTCCAGCTCCCCTGTCAACCCGTGTTCCTGCATTTCCAGACCAGCAGGGCAAAAGGCAGAGGGATTTCCAGGCTTATCTGCCTCGGAGCATATTTTATTCTTCTGCAATCCCTCTCCTTCCAGAAGTAGCTCTAGAGTCAGCAACACCAGCCAGCAGCGACTAACAAAGAGATTGTTGAGAGCAAATACAAAGACAAGACTTTTTCTAGAAAAAAACTTCCTCCCTACAAAAGGTCATGCCCAAACTGAAGTGACTCAGATTTTACGGGTCCTGATGATGTAGTAGAACATTAACAAGATTGTGTATTTCACAGAAAATAGGTAAGAGAGGAGGCTGAAAAGAAATGTTATTTTAATTGGATTTTTTTGTTCTCTTGTTATCTTCAGCACCTCAACAACGCCTGCAGTACTTAAAATCTTCTGGGACTTAAGAAAGCTGTGTTTCTTTGATTCCATTCTCATTTGAAACTTATATGAGCAATATCATTGGTATGTAAGAAAAACCATATGTACAAGAGTATGCAAAGGACATCCTACACTAAGTGGTGTAGGGTAAAACCACACCACACAACCAGCAACAGATGCAACCCAAGAATGCTAAATTCCAATCAAATGAATCTGAAGATTAATTGCAAAATCCATCAAAGCACTGTGGGGAAAAATAGTAAACTCTACACAAACATTCAGGGACTTTTGCAAATTCCTGTAGCATATAATTAGATTTACTGAATGCCATCAAATCCGAGGATCCAGTGCAAATATAGACAGTTTCTGTTGTTTTAAGATGCGTACACAGATACATGAAATGTGCCTAATTACCCACAGTTGGTTTGTTTCCCTATTTAATTTCAGCAGCACAAATCCACTCGGCGCTAGAGTTTTGCGTACATTGTAATAAATAACTGCAAAATCTGAATGTCTACAAAGTTGAAAAGTAAGAGACAGAAATGGAAAATAGTCATAAGCACTTGAAGAAGATGTTTTGCCAGGAAATTCAGGATAAGAATTGTGGTGTCTACACCTCTCATATAATCTATATCCAGATGCATTAAAATCTCATCTTTACTTTTCTCATAACAGAGAAAAAACAAACAAAAGCCCTTAATCCTGCAATTTCATCCAGGTGAAGAGCTTGCACAGAGCCCTTCCAGGTCACCAGGCTCTGCAGGCTCTCTGAAGTCTGCAGAACCAAACCAGGTCATTTCCAGCCACAGGATCCTTGGGAATTATCACCAGTTTCCCCCAAACCCTCTTTTTTGAGGGAGAGTTCTAGAGGAGATTTTGAAAAGCAAATTCACCTTCCCATCTGCACCCACGTTCCACAACCAGGATGAGGAACAGCAGGGATGCTGCAGTGCAGATCTCACCCTGTGCTCCACTCTGTGCTTTCCTATCAAACAGGAATTCGACTCATCAGCATCTGCAAAACAGATGCTGAATCCACACTGAGAGCTACAACAATGCAAGACTTGCTGCATTTCATATGCAGTCCATGTCTGCATCCGTGTGTTGGAATAAATGCATTAGTACCTCTAATGGATGCACAATTATGCATCATTTTAAGACTAAAGTCACAGGATGTTTAAATACACAGGGACACAGCAGACAATTTAGGAACGAAATTACAGATCACATTCTTCATCCTTAGCTGCTCTATGCGAAATATTTCCCAAATTTGTAGAAAGAAGACATTAATCTGTTTGGTAGCTGAAATAATTTTAGAATTAAGCAGAACACTTTTTATTATTGTTGATATTTGCGTGTTTAATTTTAGAAGAGTAAATCATGTAATTGAAGCTTTGATATAAGAAGTGATTATGTTCAAATGCACCTCTCCATGCTATGAAAAAATATGGAGGGATGGAGGATTTCAGAGTTCTGTATTTAAATAAATACCCCATGCATTTTAGAAACACAGAATACTGTATAACAAAGAGATGCTGGGACCATATCATGTAGGCTAAGATGCTCTCCAGCCCCAGAGCAACCCAGGACTGAAAAACTACAAATTACTTTGAACCATTATAGGCACAATAAACTTCTTCCATATGAGACTTCTGTCTTCCAAAGGAAGATCTAAATCTCCTCTCTATTGCCAAACAGGTCTGACTGACAGTTTCTGTTCCTTTCTTTTGCTCATCTTTCCCCCTTTTTGAAAAGAATCAGCACTGCTGAGTTGAAATAAACTGATAGCTATACAAGATAATTTTTTATAAAACATTCATAATTTCATATTGCATTAATAGGCTTAACATAATCTCTTAGACTTTGTTGGAAATTAGCCCCTAAGGGAATTAGAAGCCTAACTCACCTTGACTTCCCATTGTATTTTGAGTCTAATTGGCTTAGCATCTTTTGAAAATTCTAGTTTTAATTATTGGTTACATTAGTTCCTAAAGTTACAGCTGAGCAAGAAGAGTGAATGGAAAGCTGCTTATCCCACTTCCTAGGCAAGGAAACAACCTTGCAAGCACATCATCTGATGCTCTTCTGAAGAAGTATTTCAGTTTCTCCTGTTTCCAGATGTTTGCAGCCATGACCAGGAGAATGAAGCTAATCCAGTGCTGCTCCACAGATGTCTGAAGAATTTTACCAGATTCCCACTGCCCCTACTGCCTACAAACTTCTCTATACATGCGTGACTCCAGATTTGCCACCACCACCACGCCCTTTCTGCCACACAAACAAGGCTGGCATTTATTTATCTTACAGGACACCAGGATCAGGCTGTAATTCAGTTTTAGCCAATATTGATTTTCTACTCCTCCTCCTGACCACAATTTCAAAGAGAATCAAAATGAGACTGGATCAGAGTAAGGTGTAGGCAGGTAATAAAAGGTTTTTAAAAAACATTATGGGTTTGCCTCTGATTATTTTCTTCACAAGCAAAACGCTCCGTGTTAAATCATTTCCAAACAGATGGGATGTAGGGTGAAAGATATGGAAGTTTTCTCACAGGTAAGAAGTGGATATAGGATGTCAACGTGGCTCACACCTGATTTGTTAAACTATACATTATGGTAGGGCTCAGGCTGCAAAAATTGGTATGGGGATAAAACATTTTCCTACTTTATCTGCCCAGGGAGAGCCAGCCTGGATCAGCAGGGGCTGAAAGCTGGTGCTGGGCAAGTCCCCTTTGATGGTGGCTGCCAATGTGGAATTACAGCTGCTCCGACAGGCACACGGCCAGGCTCGGCTGGAGCTCACTGGCAACTTTGCAGGCAGTTTCATTTGCTCATAACATGCTAAGCAGAGAAATAATATGAATCAACTGTACATAAATGAGATGGGTTTTAAGCAAAAAGGAGGAATAAAAAGAATACACTCAAAGGTGCCTGTGCCTTTGGGTTATTGCAGCAAATAGCCAGGGCATGTATCCATAAATGCAGCTGGAGTCTAATTTCAGTCTTGTTTTAAATAATAGCACATTCACAGATTTCACTGGCATTACTCCCAATTCGCATTCCAGTAAATTGCACCTTCTCCATTCCCTGACTCCCTGCAGGAGCAGAGTTACCACAGGTCTGGGGCTCCAAAAATCCCTGCAGCCTGCACTTCTTGGGTCAGCCCTGCTCCACACCTGGAAAAACGGATGCTGGCCTGAAGCACAGGCTGTGATCAGTGTGATCCATATGTGCCACAGCCCAGGGCAGAGGGGAGGACAGCAAAGGACACATTTGTCCCTAAAGCTGGCAATTTAAAGCAGTCTCTCCCTTGATAGATGGTTTCTCTTTTTGTACAAGCAGTGCTACAAGACCAAGGAGAAATGCGTTTGGGGAATGCTTGAGGATTGCCCATGTTAGAAACAATCTTTGTGTATAAATTATTGCTGTTATTATTAGCCTTTGAATTGGATTTCATCCTGCAGAGATGCTGCCTTAATAAATCTGAGCGCTGTTCTAAAATGTAAACAGTTTGTTGGAATATTCGCCATCCAAACTCTTCCCTCAATTGCTGGAAAGGTGTGAGAAAAACAGCAGAATGAATCTTCAAGCTATAATGAAAGCAAGTTAAGTTCCTGCCTCTTTCCAACCTTATCCCTATCCATGGCACAACTATTAACATGAGGGGCCAGATTTGTTGCCAAGATATATATTAGTGCAGAAGGACATCAACTTTTCAATGCTCTATATATTTTTTGAATCTGAGCTTCTCCACATTCTCATATTCTTCTAATTTCTTTGGCTGGGCCATGTGCTCATCTCCTGCAGCCTAAACAACCTTTCTGGAAGCATGGAACAGTCAGTCAGGTAACAGGGAAAGCACTGAGCAGGCCAAAGTGTGTCCCAGATGACCACGTTTCACACTGAAATCCAAATATATCACTCTTATGTACTGCAATGGGAACATGTAAAATGTAGGTATAAATACAATCATTCTCCAATATTCTGTGGAAAGGAAAACCTTCTGGCCATATTTTCAGACTATGACATTTTAAATAGCAATTCTACTTCTAGAAGCATCTGATTCCCACACTGACTGAAATGAGGCCTTTTACATTTGCATTTCCTATTGGGAATTTTCCCCTCTGGGTGCTTCTGTCACCAACTTGCAGGTACAAAGGGAACGTTACATATTTGACTTGTTCTGGGTAACAATTTGAGGAGTTAGACTTGACTATCTGTGTCAGAGAATTGTCTTTAATTTCTGTTCTGTTCCAGAAACAAACAATATCCTTTGTCCCACTGTCACACTGCACAGCACACTGGGTGAGGGGAGTTGCTAGCTGGGGGATGCTTGAAGGTAGAGCAAAAGGTCAGTCCTGTCCTACTGAGCACAAAATTAAGAGAACAGCCTGCAGATGGGCAGGGAGAGATGGGCAAGGGAAGAGGCTTGAAAAAGACGATATATTTTATCAGTATGTCTTTTTTCCCCCTTTGTTTCTTATAAAACAACATTATAAAAGTGCTTTTTTTTCACTCCTAAATTCCACATTTTCTTGTTCTCTAGATTTTCATTGCATATTTATGTACTGGTTTCCATGTCTGCCTGGTTACTTTGCCTCTAAACTTACAATGGCTCAGATCTCCTGAGAGAATAAACCGCATTGATCCTAAAATATACAGTTATGAATATAGTTTTTAGCAATATTGGCATCAGAGAACATCTGTTTACTTTGAGTTAATCGAGATTAATATTTTATCTTCTGTCTGGCTAAAACACCCACCTATGTGAAGCAATTTGCTTCAGCTGTAAGGATGAAATCTTTCAGCAACATAACATTAAGCACACACCAAATTTCTGACAGGGTTGTATCAAGGTAATATATGATGATGATTTGCTTCACTCAATCCCATCCCAACATCCTGAAATAACTTGGAATCTGTGAAAGGCACACACAGCCATGCAGTGGATGCTTCCACAGACAGACAGTGTGGCTTCATGGACGCTTTCCAGGGATGTGAAGAGAAGTTGAGTCATATTTGGAACTTTCTTCCAACTCTGTTCTACCAGTAAATATGGCACAAGGCAGCTGAGGGCAGACAGAGAACTCTTGTGGCTTTACTGACCCATTTTCCCTCAAGCAGTCCCTGTCAGGCTTCTGGAGAAATCCATTAATTCCTCCAGGCAGGTACCCATCATTAACATGGGCAATCTGGAGATAACGATTTCAAAGCCCGAAATTCCTGCTCTCGGAAAACACGTCTGTTTTGATCTTTCCATGCAGCCAACCAGTAGAAATGTTGCACATATTTTCTGCACCTATCCGAAGAAATTTATCTTTCACACCCTACTTCATGCCATATGTTGGGAGCTGAAAGAATGAAGGATTTAGCTGTCAGTCTCTGAAGGCACTACAGGCCCTCTTCCAACTGCACACGGCGTCAGATCTCAAAGTATGACATTTCACTTTAGCTTCTGTCAGCACTATCTGCAGTGTATCACTGGTGCACTGTTGAAAATATTCTTGATAGGCAGCTCATATGCGCTGGATAAAGTGCTCATTAATCTTGCCTTTAAAGAACTGAGGAGTTGGGTGGTAAATCCTTAAGGGAGAGTGTTCAGCTCCTGCATGGAGTGGATGTTCCCTCTGCATTTCCCAGCCGGCGCAGGGAGTGTTCAAAAAGCCTCTTCTGCGGAGCTTTCAGCTCTGTTTGTTTGCTTTAGATGTGTTGTTTTCCCTCCAAATCTCCTTCCTCCCGGTGGGTTTTGTGCTCCCCTGGCACCCCAGTGGGTCCCAGCTGGGGAAAGGCTCTGCCACCCCCATGTCCCCTGCAGTGGTGGCACCTGTGGCTGGTCACCAGCCCCAGGTACAGCCCTGGCTCACAACAAACAGAATTAATCCTCTCGCCGGCGCAGGGGAGGAACATTCTGAAAGAAGACTTTTGAACCGCCTCAAGAAATGCACGCATGGGGTGATTTTACAACTGCTCTTCCCCCCGTGCTGGAATATTTTGGTGTTTAACAGGAACAGTTCCGTCTGCAAGAGCCTGGTTCTCTGACAAATATTTTAAAAATGCTTCCACAAAACAAGGACACTTCATGAAACATTTAATGAAAATATGGATTTTTGCTTGTTTTTAATCCCTTCCCTATTAATAAAAGATTGGGTTTTTTAAAGATTCACTATTTATTTTTCTCCCTCTGCAACCTAATACAGCACAAGCAGGCAGTAGGTGAGGCATTTGCCAACAGCAACAAGAAAACAATAAAATGAAACAGAATAATACTGTGCCCTCCCAGCCTCCCTGGGCAGAAAATGTATGATATGAAATTTATTTTGACAAGGGGCTATCAATCACTTCCTCCAATTTGTTATTACTGCTAAACTATTTTATGCTTATATTGGCGTCCATATAAGAGAATCTGGCTTCATAGTGCAACACATTAAATAGCTGAAAAGCTGCATTTCATAATAAAGCCAAACCCATGTTTTGGATGAAGTCTTCCAGTCTTCCAGCTTCAGGAATAAAAAGCCAAAGAAGAAAAAAAAAAATCTCAAAGAGACCAACCAGACTCGCTCAAGACAGATTTATACTGTGATACCCATAAGAAAAGAATTGAATGTCACTTATTTTAGCATTATTAATCATTTTACTCTGCAAATATCCTTACTATAAGTAGCCATGCTGGTTAAATCCTGGTATGTCCACTTATCAACCACCACACTACTCAATGACATAAACCTGCAATGATCAACCACAGCAGAGCCTGCTGAAGCTTCCAAACCTCTCAATTTCCCATCAAGCTGGTAGGGAAGGAGATGCACCAACACCAAGTCCACCTGAGGTCCTGCAGGAGGGACACAGGGACATGTTCTGTGATTCATTCACAGAGAAGCATGAATGAATGAATCAAAGAACTTACCCAGAAATGCTCCTCAGACTCCACTCAAGCTTGTGAAACACCAGCATCCCACTCTCAGTAATGCCTATGCCTTTTTTTCCCCATGATAAAGCAAGTTTTGGTCTATGTTTGACTCTTTGCACTTATTAACATGCAAAAATAAATATCTATGCCATGATTTCACATAAATGTGCAATCCTAACCCCTGTACTGTGCTGGGGGACCTCTCTCAGCAGCAACATTCAGCCCCAGTCTCTCACAGCTCAGAGTTAGCTCCCCTCTGCCAATACCTTAACACATGTACCCTTCACAGCCCATCTGCTTTGGAGAAATCTGGCCGAGGAGAAGCTCTGGCAGTGCCTGTGAGTTGTGCCCTACGGCACACACAGGATCCTGGGAATAAACCACGGACAGCAGGCTCTCCAGCAAAAATGTCCTGTGCCCCCTGTGCCAGCTGACTGACAGCTCCAGCCCTGTAGCTGTGCTGGGGCTCCAGCAGGAGAAAAATCATCTCCAAGCCTTCGCTGAAAAACACTTTCATTCCTATCTTCCCTTAGCATTTTCCTTCCCTTCTTCCCTTCCTGATTTCCAGATCCCAAGGCCACCTGGCAAGAATAATCATTGGTCTACCGAAGGTGTCAAAGTTCCATTAGTAAAAGGGGTGCCAAAACCACACCTCTCTTGGGAATCCCAGTGCAGGGAATTTGGTATTTAGCCACCAAGCCCCCAAACCCTCTGCTCCCCACGAGTTTGAGAAAGAAGGCACTCAAGGTCTAAAGGTGACCACGTGCTCAGCCAGGCTCTTCAGGATGGAGTTCTGCCATGCTTATCAGCTGTCTGGGATCACAGGGAAGGAAGCACAAGATTCCAGGAGTACCAACAGACAGGACCATGTTGGTTCAAAAGCACATTTTAAGTGGCAGGAAAAATCTGCTCAATCCATGTCTCATTATCACCCAATGACAATACTTGTGTGTTCTGCCATGTGCAAGAGGCTCAGACCAACCTGTGAGTGCTACATGGGAAACAAGGAGTGAGACCTCACAGTACAGCTGCCTCCTGATGCACCTCCTAAATCCACAGAATGTCTGCAGGTGGAGTTTGGAACAAATACCACTTGGCTAAGTAAGAAACTTGTACGAAATGTCTTTTAAGCAAAATCTGTTGAAGCTTCAGACCTCTATATTAAATCTTCACACACTCCATCTTACAAAGGTCAAACAACTAAGCAAGAATTTGACTGATATATAAATTTAATGACAGATGCTCACGTAGGCTCGAGGTATTTGTGCCAGAACAACTGTTCTGGGCATCAAACTTCCATTTGCACACAAAGATCCCCTGGAACGATCACAGCCTATGGCTGCACAGCTGGGCAGGGACTTCCAACAGCAGATTTGCACACACACCTCACAAAAAGGCAGAGCTTAAATAAATGCCCTCAGTGCTTTGCCCGTGGTGTCTAGTTGTGTTTCGACCAAAACAGAGGGTTAAATAGAGTGGACAAAACAGCAGGAGATGATGGAGGAGTTCTTTGGAAAGGCACCTGTATGGGATGTGCATCCCAGGTGGGTCTGCCGTGCCTGAGACAGTTTAATTGCAGCACACAACCCCAGAGCTCTGTGCCATGTTCAACGGTGTTATCAGCACCTAAGCCATTTGCGCTGGAGCAGAACTGAAGTGTTTATGTGAAAGCTGCTTATGTGGCCAGCCACTCGAGAGTTCTCCCTTTAAAGCACCATGAAATAGGCACACTATTATGGGAATTAGGGACATTTCTCAACAGAGGCCAGCTGGCAATCACAGGGAGACCTGGCTGCATCTTCAGTGGGATTCTGCAGGTTTTGCCTGACCCACGGCACACCTGGATAAACCCAGACTGTGCTGGAGGTTTGGCTCCAGAGGAAAAGTGTCTGGAAGGCCATACAAGAGTCCAGGCAGTGCCTTTGAGAGGGAGAACCTGCAGGCAGGGATGTTGAAGCAGTATCAGGATGCTGGGGAATGTTTCATCAAGCTGCACTTGATCCTGTCTTATGTTTTTGACTCACTACTCTTTTACTTAGCAGACACATTTGGAAGTGTTAGAGTTTCCTCTGTGAAATTTAACTCACAGGAAAGGCTCTCTTCTGACACATTCCAAATTCCAATCAAAAAGTTGTAACTTGCTGCAAGTGCCATGTAGAGTTTCCTATTAACCTTCCAGTGGCTGCCATCACAACATGTTACAGAGGAGATTCAGCTACAAACTACCATAATAGCTGAAGCTGGCTTAAAAAATTCTGAAAGAACCTGAAGAATGAATGCTGTGTGACAAAGCTGCCATGAAACATTTTGACTTCATTGAAATAAAACCTTAGAGAAGGAATATTTAAACATTTCCTGTTGAAAGTTTTCAGACATACTATAGCACAGGACATTTCCATTCCTTTTTTTGGGGAATCCCACTGCCTGTGAAGAGCAGTTTAAAAACACCCTGGTAGCATCTCCCCTAGCCTGTGCCAGCAGCTGTGAGGGTTCAGCCAGAGGCAATGGGGACCCTTAGCACAGAAGGCTGAGACATTTATCCCTCCCTGACTCTGCCATGCTCCAGCTAGAGCAGCTACTGCCTTATCTCCCACTGTGACTCACCACAAATCTAGCACTGAACACAGCACAGACCCACTGTTTAGAATGTCTGGCATTATTTATCATTTCTGTTGTGTTTCATATGAATTTCTTTCCAGAATATGGTGGATATATTAATGATGGGGAAAGCTGTTTTAACAGCAATTCAGTATCGCAATCACACTTTTGTTTCCAAGTATTTTCATCTCAAGACTACAATTTCAGGCAATTAGACATTTCGCCATGCCTGGGAAACAAGTAATTGTTGTCACTTCCATCTAACAGACCGAGGATCTGGCAAAAACCAGTTGCTGACTGAACTGAACCGGGAATGGGATGTTGGGAATTGCAGCCTGGGATCAAACCTGGCAGAAATCACTCCCAGCACGCTGCTCCCTACCTGGGGCACAGGCAGACAGGGAAAACAGCAGGAAAAGTGGGCAATTTATCCTGACCCTGGGAAGTGCAGATCAGCTCAGATCCAAGCAGTTCCAAGCTGTCTTTTATTTACCAAGTGTGGCATTTGGAAGCTGTGAATGCTTCGCAGCCACTTCAATGCCATATTTCCCGTCGAAGATGCTCACTAAATTCTTAGTGTCAGTGACATCTTGTGGCAATGAACTCTTTGCTACAGCATATGGGAAATGCCAGCAGGAGAGGGAGAGGCAGAAGCCCAGGGACAGGCAGGATTCTGGATGGGAATGACCCCTGGTGTGTCCCTGTTTGTCCCAGGCAAAGCTCAGCCCAGAACAATCCAAGTTTCAAACCCTGCTCAGGCTACAACCCTTTATAGAAAGGGCAATCTGAGTGAAAATTATAGAAAGAATTATACCAAACCCTGGAAACAGACATGATTTTTCACATTTCTTGTCCTTTGTGCCGCTTGAATGCTTGGGCTTCTGAAGTCCATATGAATCATTCCAAAAGCTTTCCAGCTCAGAATGCAAATTGGGCATAAAATACATTTAAACAAATTGTTTGAGTTCTTAAGGACTCAAAATAATTTTGTTTTCTCTTTTTCTCGTTCTTTCTTTTGTAGAATGAAAAGGGATTAGTGCATGTCCAGCTATCTAAACTGAGCTTTTTTAAGGAAAAAATGTTGACAAAGGAGAATGTATATTTTTATAGCTCTGAAATCCATGCAGAAAATAAGTACTTCTGAGATAAATACCGCAACTTCATAACTTCAAAAAGTATTTGATGAAACAAAATCAATTTTCTTTAGCCGCATTTCATTTCCTTCTGTTCTAATACTTTCTCTTTTAGACTTTCTTCTCTCGCTTCACGTTGTTGGTCTAGTGAGTCTAAAAAAACTCACTGAAAAGCCCATGGCTGATGCAGTCTGCTCAAGCAAGTGGGAATCTTCTTTACTCTCAGCAAATCCGAGGCCAAGCCCTTTGATAGCCTCAACCAGATGGGCTTTTTTTTTTTTTCTTTTTGCATTATGGTTGTTTCTCAAACACTCACAACGTTCAGCTTATTTACACATCTTTGCACATGTCAGCACTTTGCTGTCGGTGGGAATTCTGCATCTCAGCACTGCTGCTAGAACTTCCATCCAGGTTACTTTGCCTGGGATTTTAAAAGTTGGGGGAAAGAAGGATCCTGGCCAGGGGATGCAGGGGAAGGCCAGCAAACTAGAACAAGGTAATTAGGTGAGCTTGGATTGCTAAAGGTCACAATAAATGATGTTTCTCTGAAATACATGGGTGATTTCATCCTACTGATTGCACAGCCTTGTGCTGTGAAGTACAAAAGAGTAAAGTACAACCAGCTTTTAACAGCCTGAGGAGAAGAAGGGCAGGAGAGACAAAGTTTTAATAGGCAAACAGCACAGCTTTAGATAACTGAAACTACCTCTCAGTATCTTTCATTTGGAAAATTGTCTGAATGGTCTGGCTCAGTGTCTAACACAGATTTTGGGCTCACCTGACTCAAACGTTTTACACTAAACAGTTGTAAAATACGGCTTTAGTAAAACCTCTTGCTGAAAAAAGCCCTTAAAAATGGTGCTTTTGCTTTGAGGTGCAGATACCTGAGCTAGATAAGGAAGGGTTTCTGAGTGCTGAGGGAAGTGTCTGATCTGCACTTATCAGAAAACATGAAGGAATGTAATCCAGCCCTGGAAGAGTTCCTAGCACACCAAAGGCTGAAGATCAAATGTTGGTACCAGAACCCTGGAAGTCCAGTGCCCTCAGAAAGTCACAACTCTGTGGACACTTTTCACTAAGAACTAGGCTCATTTCCGTGCCAGATCATGTCTTTTTTTGCAAGTGTTCATCCTTGGGCAGCAGCTGGAAAAGCCAGACACTTCCAGGGCGAGAGGTTGGGGTGTTTGCACACAGCAGGAACCACAGCAGCCCCAGGGATGTGCCAGAGCCAGGATCCAGCAGACACTGCCTGCCTGGAGAACACTCTGAACACAATACCTGACCAGGGGGACACAGCAAGGCTGACATTTCATCTGTTCACAGGCAACAGCCAGGATTTGACCAGAGCATCAAAAAGAATGTCAGAGAAATGCAAAGAAAACATGTGACAAAGAGAAAAGCAGCATCGCTTCCTGAAGAATGCCAAATCCTGTGAAGTCACCTGCAAAGCCTTCCAGGAACAACTCAGATTCCAGAGTCAAGACAAGTGTGTTAGCCTGGCTCAGGCATCCTCAAGAAGGCAAATCATTGTAATTCCTGGTCGAGGCAAAACAATCTCCAACTCACTTTCTGTCAGGCACCTGAGCACAAGTGGTCTTATTTCCAGCAGCAGAAAGCACCAAAGCTCTCCAAAAGATGAATGGGAGCTGTGATTGCTCACCACTGCTGACAATCAGGTGGCTTGTAGTTGAGTGTCTACATCTGCAAAAGAAAACAGCTGGCTCACAGCCTTCATTCTCACTGCAAGTGCAAGCTGGGCTATTTGAGTGCAGACAACAGCCTGAACGCCTTCCTTGCAAAGTCTTGCAGCCTCCAGCAGAAATTACTAAAAGCCTTGCACGGGTAATGCTCCTATTTGCAATTTGCAGTTGTACCTTCCTAAATATTTTAAAGGTTTGACATCAGCTGCAGGCATAGGTACCCAAGAAACGTGTGCCTTCTGCACGGTGGGGTCCCTGGGGATCCCAGCACCAGGCAACTCTGTATTTACACTGCAGGGAATTCTGCTGACTGAAGGCCATTTGCTGTGCAGGATGGAGAAGAAACTAAAAAATTCCTTAAATAAATTCTTTTAACTTGGATCCATTAGGCTGGAGCTCACTTAGGCTGTATATTTTTGCTGTATTTGGGGTGGGGCTGGGAGCTGTCAGATGTGCTTAATAAATCTTCCCCCCATTTAGTCCATTTATTTTAAGAATCAGCTGCTCAGTAAAATACAGAGAAGGCTCACTTCACACCGGGAGAACAGAATCAGCATTCCTTGCCCTGAGATCCTGTCCTTCACGCACAGAAAGAGTGCCCATAAATCCAGGATGGTGGATCTGAGAAGCTGAAATAGGATATATTTGGATGCCTTCCACACACTGCAGCTATATTTCATAACCACTTGCAGTGTTCACTAAATTTTGACATGGCTCCTCTTGAAAACACACTTTCCATGGGGGGAATAATTAACTGTGCACCTTCTACCCACTCAAGAGGTAGCAGGCTGAGTGCATTACAAGCAAGATCAGAAATCTGTTGCTACTGCACTGGAACTCTTATGGAAAGGGAGTTTAAAGTTCTAGGCATGATGGCAATTCAGAAATATTTAAAAACACAACCTGGACCCTTTCTTTGCATTCCCATCAAGATCTCAGTCACCATGTTACCTCCCTGATCAGTGTCAGTGTTTCTGCTTCCCAAGCCATTGGAATGAGGAAGAATTGTTCTGTGAACAGGGAATGCTGTGACATCTAAATCAAGTTAAAGAAGAAGGAAACAAAAATTTCCTCTTTCAAAAATCTTATTTTGGGGGGAAGAAGAATAATCATTTCATCACCTACAGCACAACACACCAGTTCAAAGCCTGACCTGAAGGAAAGTGAGAAAGAAGAAAGTGAACACTGAGAAGGATGTCAGTTTTTATACCTAGGAGAGAAGGGACTCCAGTAATGAAGGGAAATTGGGGCTGAACATTGAGATGGAGGAGAAATTAGTCATAGAGGGGCTTCTTAATGTAGCACATCCCTTCAGTGCATGCTTTTTGCCTTACAGAAAGATTTACAATCTCCAAATGTGTGTACTAGGTGCTCGACTTCCTGTGGCTTTTGAAAAGAATTCGACGCTCTAACTGTCCTCTACACCTTCCAAAGCTTTCTCCTCAGACCCTAACTAATCCTTATTCACTTCACTTGGTCCATTTCCAGGCTGAAAATTAAGCACTCAAGTGCTTTGCATAGGATTATGGCAAGGCTGAAGTTGCACCATGTGAAACATTTCAAAGGGCCAGCATCCTGATAAAGGAGCAGAGTGCTCAGCCAATGCTGCTCTTCAGGGCACCCTGGAAAGAGCAACACAGCCCCTCTTCACCATTTCTGCTGCTTCCATCCCAAAATCCTGTTATGCAATGACAAACCCATAGTTTCCAAACAGAGCCGCGGCTTCTGTGAAAATTGAAGTTTTTCCTAAAGGGAGGATTTTTATGCTTTAAGTACAATAGATACTCATGTAACCATGAGCCCCCGTTTTAATTTTTCTTTTTGCCTCATCAAGTACTTACTGAGCAGAAGGTACTACCTGTGATAAATGCTACCTGTCAAGGCTTTACTTTGATCACGCTTCAAGAAGGAAGGATTTCCAAATCATTTGCTTGGAAATTTTTAATTCTTAAGTGGGTTGTTTGTTTGCCTCAAAGGAAGCACTAACCTATTTTACATTGTCAAAAATCTATTTTTAAACAAAATTTTCCTTTGTACTTTAAACATTCCCTAAAAATACTTCTTAGGCTCAATTAAAATGAAGTAGATGTTTAAACTACTGTCTGATTCAGCAGCTCTGTCACTGTGCTTATCCACTGCCTTTGGAAGGATCAAATCTGGCCAATGGCTCTGTTCACCTGAATTAGGGTGTTGAGTTAATACTGTCATTTGTCATGGCACTGAAGTCCCTCTAACTGTGTCAAATCACAGACAGGAGACATTCCTAGGTCCTCTTGCAATTCTTTTAAAAGTCACAAGCAGAGCACAAGTATTACAGCCCTCTCACTAGCCCTTCCTGTGGTTTATATTCACTGTCAAAAATAAAAGTAGGAGGCTTGGTGTGGGAGGTGGTTTAAAAGGTCACCTCTATAGCTTATAGGAAGGATTTGCTGTGCTTCACTAAGCCCCAGACACTGTACTTCAATTTCCCCAGTTAAATGTGACTTTGCAGGACTGGGTGGGAGGGGTGCAATTTATACAGCGTGGTCAGCACAACCCTCAGCGCGATGCATCACAGGTGAGCAGTGCCAGGAGCATCCTGGGCTTGGCTCTGCGAGGGACAGCTTTGCAGGGGAGAAACCAGAGCAGCCTGTTTTCCTTGCAGAATGAAAGATTTGGAAATGCGTTGGTGCCCTGAGCTGCCATGCTGGGACTGGGAGCCTTTTTGTGGAACGAGGCAAAAAATAGCCAGGATGGTGTTATAGCCTAAACATCACTTGTGAACAGAGGAATCTGAGCTCTCATATTGCACTAATATTTGAATCGGCAGTAAAAGTAATGGAGACTTTGCTTTTTGCATCTGGAGGATGTTCTTTTCCACTCCCTCATCTCCTGTCTGAGGGAATTACTCCCAGGAAACACAAGAGCTAGACCCCTTTGTTTTGCACTTGCTGTTCTTAAACTCGAGGATTTCATTAAAATCCCTTCACGTTAAAAAACAGAAAATCTTTTGAGGAAGGGAAAAAAAATAAAGCCTTTTTCCCCCATTTTATTTACAGACACTGCTAAGCCTCCTTAAGCTACTTTTGCCTCGCTGTCTCATACCCCGACAAAGCAGATGTGAAGAAGGCAGATATATAACAGTACAGCACACACAGCAGGGCTGCCAACTGTCAATAAATTTATGAACAGTTTGGAGATCTACAGGAGTTTTCTGAAAATTCTTATTCTTCCAGTAAAAACTGGCAAGCTCGCCTTGATCTTGGCAAAGCAAAAAAAAATAAAATTACAATTTGGGAACATACTGGTCTACTTCCACCTGAAAAAAAAACCTCACACAAAACATAATCCTGATGTTGCTGGATCAGATAAATTCTGCATGGAGCTCTCTTTCAAATTTCTCTGATGTTGGAATGGATAAGAGTTGCTGATGTTTAAAAGCAATTGGCAAATGAATTCTGCAGGAAAACTGAGCAACAGAACGTGAATGCGGTTTTGTTAACCATTAAATAGAAATACTTTGTTTCTGAAATAACTTACTGACACTGGAGTTTTATAAATAACCACCTAGAATTACTTTTATGACTAATCCCACGGGATAGTTCCCTTTCTGCCCCAAAACTGGGTAGGTTGGTATTCAAATGCTAATCGGCGCAAACAGCTACGAGCTTCATTTTCACTGATCAATTTGAATGTGCAAGATCTGTGCTTCCAAATGTACTGAAGCTGCTTTGCATAACTGGCTTAATATGCATGAAATTATAGGGGCATCCTGCAAATTAGTCATCGTGTGCTTTGTGCTTGCACCTGTTCCAGTGTCTGCAACCTGCCAATGGCTGCTGCGGGTCCAGTGGGCAAAACCCCACACCTGGATACCCAAAACACACCCAAACCTGGGCCAGGGGGAATTACAGAGGTCACATCATGATGCAAAGCCATTTAAGGCCCCAAATCCTGCATTCAGGTTTAGCCTCTCTCCAGCTTTATGGATTGCCAGGGTTTTATTTGGGGAAATGCGGCAAGAGCGTTATCGGAGAGGAGCCTTGCCTACAAAACTGCATTGTAACGGAGTTGAATTTATTCCAGCTGGCTTTCTGCAAATGCAAATAGGGCAGACAAAGATTGTACATTCAAGATTAGGCAGAATTTGAAAGGCAGAAAGTGTGTCTGCCTACAACAGCATCTCATGAGGTTCCACATCTCTTGCCGTGGTTGAAAAAATAATGAAGAATCTACAAAGTGCCCATTCTTCCCAGCAGCTTTCTCGGTCCTACAGCTAGAAGGAAAAGATTTTTCAGGCTCATGCTGTCTGTCAGGCTTCATAACCATTTTGAACACTCACTTCAACCATTAACCACATGTTACCCATGCTGCTTCTATCAGGTACTTTTATCAGCTCTAAGTGTTCAAGGCCAGATTGGATGAAGTTTTGAGCATCTGGGATAGTGGAAGGTGTCCCTGCCCATGGCATGGGGGTGGAATAGATGAGCTCTAAGGTCCCTTCCAACCCAAACCATTCTGTGATTCTGTCAGGGACTTAAGGAACTGAAGGAGTGTCATCTTCTACCTTTTTGGGTTTTTTTTTGGTTTGGGTAGTGATAAACACGAGTCTTTCATAATTACCTACTTGTATTATTTTTTAAATGTGTTTAAAGCATGTAAATTTGAATATAACAAGTGAAATTAACTGTAACATTTCCTAGAACCTTGCATGTTCCCACCTGAGCTGGGGAGAGAAGCAGAGAGAGCCAGAGCAGACATACAAACCCAGACAATCCTTCTGGTGGGGAAAAAAATTGCCCTGCATAAAACTGAGATTAAGAGAATTTCTGCAACTGCTGAATGACTTGGGAACCCTATTCACTTTAATGTACTATGAGCTGTCATTCCCGTCTTCATACAGAGACACTCAGCTTCTCAAAAGCAGCTTGCAAAAGTATTCAACACTTTCTGTAATTTCTATATGTATTTTTCTCCTGTAAAATGATACTGCTGCATGTTAGCAGGAATAACATAGACCTCTTGGATCTCCCTCTTTTCTCTCTGTATGCATTATTTATGGGGAGCACTGTCTCCAACCTTTGCATTCAGACTAACACTTGCTCTTATAAAATATTATTGTGACCTTTCTTGAGTCCTTAACACTGTATTTTCTTTGCAGCTAGCGTTGGAAACTCAGAAAACACCCCGAAGGCTTTTCCTTGGTCCATGAAATTTGTTTCAGATTTGAGGGGTAATGATTCGAAAATCTCCATTTTGTCCTCTCCCTTTGTCAGCACCGTTTTGGCACTCTCAGACAACATCTGGACACATGGAAGTGCTGCAGCCACGTTCCTCTGGCCCTGCAGGGGCTGGGATGTGAGCTCATGTCCTGGCCAGGTGCATAGCCCAGGTGTTGGCACATCCTAAAGGGGCTCTCTGTGCAGTCACTGGCCACTGGTAGTGCTGAACTTGCCCTTCAGACAGAGCCCTTGGAACTCCTGACTTCCCAGTGCCATGCTGGAGTGTCCTGGATGATTTCACATCCCAGCCATGAGGTGCTGAAAGCCTGGCAGTGTCTTTCACCCGTTTGTGCCCCAGAACAGGCACAGCACTCACAGCAGCTCAGCTCTGTGTCCCAAGGAGTTCCCAAATCCCTGTCCCACACCAGCACAGCACCCCCAGCTCTCCAGCCCAGGATGGAGCTGCAGCTGGAGCTCCCCAGCCATGTCCCAGGGGCATCCTGGGGGATGCTGATGCTCCAGAGCCGTTTTGCAGCCTCTTGTACCCACGACAGGAACACTTTCAGCTCCAGTAACTCTCACACTGCAGTAGGGACAGGATGACAAATCTGATTATATTAACGTCCCTCCTTTCACCCAGCTCTTTGGAATTTACAAGCTCACCGTATGCTTTAATGGAAGAACAACCTGCCTTTTTTTGGGTAACTATTGTTTCAGTTTTAATGGATTCAGTCCCTCCATGTGTGCACTGCCACGAACTCCAAGCAGTCAGCTCCTGTATATTCATGGACAACAATCCTCCTGGCAAAACCCTGAGCTGTGAGCCCAGTGTCAGTCAGGCAGCAGCTATGGGATAACTGCAAATGGGTCTTCTCAATTTGGGGCATTTGGACCCACATTTTAAAAGGTGCTTGGCTGTGTTTTTACTGATTATGTCCAATTAACATCAGAAGTCTATATATATAAACACACACAGGGAGGGAGAAAGAAGTACAAATATATAGATAGATTCTCTAATCAAATTTGTAGATAGATTCTGTAATCTATTTTGCCACCTCACAATTTAACTACATTTCACTGCATCAGATTTTAAATTTATTATTCCTTTTTTAAAATTTCTGAGAAGATGCATTATTCAGTTTGTCAGTGAGAGAAAATCCACACTAAGTACTGCAGAGAGCTACTCAGTGGCACTGTATGTGACTTGTAGGTAATTCACATTAAATAGTATCTCCCATTCCACTTTGTGGTACAGAACAGGAGATGTGCCAGCAAGGATGACAACAGAACATCTGCATAGAGAATCTGAGTATGGGACAATGAGGCCAAGTCTTCCCACGTAGCACTTGTGGGTGACCTAAATCCCAAATCGCATTTTGACACCACTTATGTCAATGGGACATTGCCACCAAACAGGACAAAAGATTAATTTCCATCCCAATTACTGAATATAAACCCACAAAACACTCTGGAAGGAAAGGTGGTGGAGTTGTTTTTCTTCCTTTATATTTTAAGGAGGGTAAAATTACAGATCTAGTCTATTTTTTTTCCTCCTGGTATGTGGGTGTCAGGACATTGCAGCTTCTTCTGCACCTCATGAAATATGATTTTGCTCGTGTTTCCCTCACACTTTAACAAAAAGCCGAGTGGGTGGTATGGACTGGCTTCCAGAAGTGCAAAGTCCCATTTTGTTTTGTATTACATTCAAATGTGGTCTGGAGGAAAGGAAAGACTTTATTCTGCAGGAGGGATGGATTTTCCCTCCTCAGCCTCAGCGTGCACACACCTGCACCTGTGTTCAACATCCAATAACACCAACCTGTGGAGGAACCCAAAATAACCACAAAAAGCTGCAGAAACTCTGTGCCATACTAATCCAGTAGGAAATATTGGGCCATGTAGTTGTGAGGCTATTTAAAGGATTGCCAAAAATGTCAAAACGTTAGCAGATTTCTTCTTGCACCTGCAAAGTGAGGCTTTGCAAATCCCGAGTTTTCAGCACATGTGGAGGCAGAGTTGAGGCACAGGTACATTCTGAGCTGGGCTAAACACTGACTTTTTGTTCCTCTCCTTATAAGCAGGCAAAAAAACCAGAATGGCAGCTTAGCAGAAGGATTTTATAGAGACCCAAAGCACAGGAGACAGAAGTAAAAAATCCAGAGCAGTGGAACAGCATGAACAGCAAAGCCCTCAGCCATTCCAACACATTTTCTCTGAGGAATATTTGGTCTAGAAAAGCTAATAAGAAACATCCACCCCCGGGTGGGCTGCACCCTCCCCATCGCATCCCACTGGGGACTCTGCTGCAAAGGAACTCCTGGTGCTTTCTATCTCCCTGGTGAGAAAGAAGAAGAAAGAAGGATCCCAGTGGGAACGTGAGCAGGAATATTGCCATCAGCCCCCTCCCATCCCTGGCAGAAGTGTCCCCATGTCAGATCTCACCGATGGCCATCGCTGCCCCCAGGAGCAGCAAAGGTTTCCAAAAAGCCCTGTGAGAACCATCAGAGCAACAATCAATGCAAAACTGGAGTATTTTTTTGGAGATGATTCTTTTCCTCACACTGCTTTCATCAAATACATAAAGATCAAATAAAAGCCCTAATTACAGTACGTGTATACATGC
Source organism: Lichenostomus cassidix (assembly GCF_008360975.1). Lineage (NCBI taxonomy): Eukaryota > Metazoa > Chordata > Aves > Passeriformes > Meliphagidae > Lichenostomus > Lichenostomus cassidix. The sequence continues at coordinate 4,320,383 of NC_139500.1, read as the reverse complement.
TGGCTCACTCTTAACTAATCCCCATATTAACGAGTGCAGGATTTTAACATCTTAATTCCAAGAATTCAAGTCTTTGGAGAGCTTTGCAAAAACTCCAGCAGTTGGGGTGCCTCATGTTCTTCCTCCTGAGATTTTGTCACTCAGAAGAAGTGTATGAAAATGCTCTTTCTCAAAGCAAGGCCCCAAATGAAATTTCTGCCCCTAAAACCATCCTTCATAATTTGCATGTAGTTAAACACTTCCCATTTTCTGTCAATTTAAGCGTTATTTACAGTACAACGATGCCTAGTTTTAATTGAATATTTAAATAAATGCTTTCTAATGTATGAGTGCTCAGTGCCTGCAATAGGAGGAGGCAACCTTGCTATAGATGATTATGTCCTACTTTGGTTTGGAGTTTATTTCAATGATAAAAGAACCAAAGGAATGTGTTTAGCCATGTTTACTCATACATAATTAAGAAGGCCTATATCTAACTTGCATGAAAACTCATCAAATGAAACTGTTTAGGCAGGAACTAATGTGCATAATTGGTCTAAATGAAGTTTGCAAGCTGCATCCTGTCAAAAACCCTCCCTTTGCCATGTGAACACCTCTAGCCCAATGCACCATTTGTGAACCTTTTTCCAGGACAAGTGGGAAAGGGGAAATTTTGGATGGGAGAAAAAGGTCAGTTCCTATAAGCCAGATAAGTAAAAGGAATGAATTCCCTTATGCTTGAATATTAATTACTTATATGTGAATAATAAACATGTCCCATGAGTGTAAACGATCCACTCATGTTTGTAAATGAGCTATCCATAGAGACTGCTCCCACAGAAACTTGGGAAGACCTAATCTTGCTGGTGCTGAAGTCAACAGCAACATCTCTATAAACCTCATTATGCTCTGAATTTGTCAGACCCATAATAAAATATGACACCCTTATCATTGCAGGATAGCATTGCTCAAACTCCAAACTCACTGTCAGTTTCTCCAAGCTATGGACACCAAAGTCATCCTTCCAGAAATGATGATTTCATCAGTTCCTTTCAAAATGCTCACACAGACACATACAAACATTATTTAAAACAACTGATTTTTGGAAGCTGCTCAATCCAAGCCAACACCCAGTGCTAATCCATATGGATACATTTTCAAAACAGCTACCAGTGCACAGGAGAATTTCCAAATCAGTTCCTTGTAGTAAAATTCACAAAGGTGCTGTCTCCCTTAAACCACTGTTGCTGCCAAATGAATAACACTTAAAACCTAAATAGTGCCACACATTCCCAAGTTCACCACTGCTCTGCTTGCTGGAGCTGTGCAGATAATTAAAAGCCACTCTGGGTTACATAAGAAGATTATTTTTTTAGGAAACAGTACTTTAAAAGCTTCAGTTTGCTTCCCCAGCACTTAGCTGTTTGTTTTGTTTCTTAGAAATGTTTTATTTTAATAAGTGCAGTTTTATATGGATTCCACTGCTTTAATGTAAAACACATGAATATGAATGTGCAGTATTTACAGGAGATTTCCCCCCTGCATGCTGCTCTATTTTGTCATATTGTCTGCAGTAGATATGTGATTTTTATTTTCCCTTTAGCAGTGAGGTAATTTGCCCATGTTATTTGCTCTGTGGGCATCCTCATAACACATTCTGAATTTATTTCGTGATGTCTCTTGAAAGCACTGTGAATCCAAGACATGCCGAATCAAACTAATGAAGTAATCCCTGCACTAACAAACCCTCCCTGTCTCAGCTCTGTGAGAAGCAAAAAGGACATAAGACTGATAGACAAATATTAAAGCTATAATTCTTTTGGACTTGGTCCACATGTTCACAAGATAATGAGACCTTAACAAAGACACAGAGACTCACACGGAATATTAGATCTGACATTTCATTTGAGGTGAAAATCGCCAGTCCTCCTAATGACATCTTTTCTTACCAGGTACAAGAAAAAAAAAATGGACTGAACTGTAAAAACTTGCTTTTGACACAGCACTGATTTTGATCTTACCATGCCAATCTTCATTGAAGAATTTTAAAGTGAATACAATGAAAAGCTGGCAAGGAAAAAAAAATAAAAAAGAGCAAGCTGCGGGTAACTCACTAAGAATTCCTTTAATTTTAAAAGCCATGAAACAACCTTACTGATACCCCCATTATTCCCTAATTTGTGGCTGGCTCAGGCCCCTAAGATTTCAAATGCTCTACAGGAAGCAGAGAGGCTGAATGTAAAGTGAGAATGTGCCTTCTCCAAGTCAACGCTATTTATCTCGAAATACTGAGGGGGTTAAAACCAGTTTACATCAACCCAGACATTTCCATTCCTCAAGCTGCATCTTCAGCTCAGCCTGTGACCTTACAATGCGATGTGTCAAAAAGAAGAGGCATCTGAATCTTTTATTCCAGCTGTAGTATTGCGTCCTGCATACATTTATACGTTTTGTTTATGCTCCGATGTCACATCCCATTCCACATTGGTCACTCAAACACAGCTGCCAAAAGTTATTTTCATTAAAGCCTTTCAATGTGTTGGGAGGGGAAGGAGGTCAGGTTCTGAGATGCCTTCCTTTTTGTTTGCTTGCATTTTGCTGGTTATTTTTTTTTTTTTTTAGAAGAGAAGAGAAAATATCAAGAATACAGAAGAAAGGAAAAGCTTCCCAGACAATACTGCGGAACAAGGGAAAGCCATGGCAGATATTCACCCCAGGAAGATAAAACAGACATTCAAGCAAAAAGTTCCATTTCACCTATTTATTCTTAGCAAGAGATGACAAGAGTTGTAAAGCCGTAATAATAGTAACTTCACTAACTCTGAGGCTTTAGCCCAGTAAAAGCAAGGGTAGCCCACAGTAAATGGTGCAGAAAAAGGTGGTGGGATGTCCTCACAGCTGGATCTGTTCCCAATCCACAGCCAGACTGTAGCAATTAGCCCTTAGGGTCCCTACAGAGCTCCAAAAATCAGTCTTGAGGCTCCATCTCCAAAACCACTGTGCACAATGGCCCAGCCCAGTCATGGTGATAACAATGTGTTTAATTTTAGTCATTTAGATAATATATCTGCAATTATGGGTTGTGCTCTTTCTCTCTTTCTTCTCAAGCCCTTTCAGGGAAATTTAGAAACATGGGCAGGGCCATGAGAGAGATGGAGAGGGAATTTGGACAAGGGCATGTAGTGACAGGACAGGAGGAATGGCTTTGAAAGGTCTAAACTTGGTATTAGGAAAAAATTCTTCCCTAGGAGAGTGGGGAGTACCTGGCATAGTGTGCTTGGAGAAGCTGTGGCTTCTCCATCCCTGCAAGTGTTCAAAGCCAGGATGGACAGGGCTTGGAACAACCTGGGATAGGGGAAAGTGTCCCCATCCTCATCACACTGACCCTCTGTCAATGTTACATTTTCCATTAAAAAATAAATCTCATTGTATCATCTTGGAGGATAAAGAGCAGAGGGAAAATGAGAGAAAGAGAGAAAGAGAGGAGGGAGGGAGGGAGGGAGGGAGGGAGGGAGGAAGGAAGGAAGGAAGGAAGGAAGGAAGGAAGGAAGGAAGGAAGGAAGGAAGGAAGGAAGGAAGGAAGGAAGGAAGGAAGGAAGGAAGGAAGGAAGGAAGGAAGGAGGGAAGGAAGGAGGGAAGGAAGGAAGGAAGGAAGGAAGGAAGGAAGGAAGGAAGGAAGGAAGGAAGGAAGGAAGGAAGGAAGGAAGGAAGGAAGGAAGGAAGGAAGGAAGGAAGGAAGGAAGGAAGGAAGGAAGGAAGGAAGGAAGGAAGGAAGGAAAAAGCGCAGCAGACAATGTCAGATAAAATATCCTCTTTGCCCAAAGTGCAGCACAGCCTTAACACAACACACACAGAGGTCTGGGACATGTTTGATGCTCAATGACCCTGGTAAATCAGGAAGCAACCTTGCTCTCCTTGCCTACTCGAGCCTCATGAAAGATGAATAAACATCAGCTGGTGTGCTATTGTGTTTGTGTGCTCAGAGTAATCTTGAGGTATTACTGTGAATCCTTCCAGACTGTCTAAGCCCCTTCGAAGGGCATGTCATAAAAGGCATTCATCATCTGCTAAGAAGCTACATCTGGGACATTCCAGCTCCTAGGTAGACACTAAAGCCATTTAACAGGGAGAAATGGCAATCAGGAAGATAATCAACTTGTTCCACCCAAGAGAGAAATCACCCAATCCCTCTTTTGAACATTCATGTATTCTTAAGGAGATTAAAATCTGCGGTTGATTTTTAAGTAAAGCTACAGACAAAAGAGGGATAAAAAATATTTTTTCATTCTTCCAGAATATTAAAACACAATCTGGAATGATGAATATCAATAAGAACCCAAAGCAGTTTTATTGGTGATGAAAAACTGGACTGTTAAACGCTGAATTGGAGAGGCTAAAACCCCCCAAATCAATGCTTATTTATAGCACCATTCCCTTGGTAGCTGTAAATAGCATCGTTTTCACAGTTATAAAATGCATGGCGTGTGCTCTGATTCATTCAGCACAGGTCAGTAGCTAGATCCAGAGAGCAGATAAGCACATGCTTTAAAAAACAGTGTGTCTAATTCCCAAAACCTGGCCACTAGGAACAGGAACACCTAGGTGTTGGAGTAGTATCCTCTACTTGAGAAGACAATTTCTTCTGTCCTGATATAACTATGAATATAAAGTTCTTGACAACTGTTGGTGATCCTTAATTGTTTTTATTGCTGTTAACATGCTGGACATATTCCAGTAAATTCCATAGCCTATAATGTAAGGACTGTTTAGCCTAAACTATAAATTTTTATTGTGAACAGAAATATCAGTCTACCAGCAATAGCAATTTTATTTAATCAGTATCTGCAAGAACAGGCTTACAGAAGTAATTTTACTCATTAAGTTTCTGTTCAGGAGTTATATTTTATGTACAAATTTTAGTTCTTTTGTTAACTTTAATAAAAAAAGTCCACTCCATGCCTGCTGTGTTCTTTTTCTACAAAGGCATTTAAAAGATTAGTCTTAATTATGGGTTTCAATATACAATGTGGGAAGAAAAAAAACCAACAAACACACCAACAATGATGGATGGACTGCATGGCTTTCTGCTAATTTCTCAGCAGGCACAGCCCTGTGGCATTCAAAACATAGACAAAAAATGACTTCTAAAGTTACTCAGGGAAAAATACCAAAAAGCAAACTCATGTGCTATCTGTGTCATAGGCTGAATCTTCAAAATTTCCCATAGCCATATAATAGATGGGGTTTTGGGGAGGTTTTCAAAGAGCATTTTGCTGGTACAGATTCATCCCATGAATGAGTGAATGATGCACCTGATCAGAGTCATTTCACTGGGTGTTAAGGAGCCAACTGGTTTGAGCATTTAGCAAATCCCTCCAGACACCTGGCTGCATCCTTGGGGAACTGAATCCCTCCAGACAGCTGGATGAACGCTGAATGTGTCCTCACATCTGTGTCACTCACACTGGGAGGGACACACATCCATGCACACACTGGGGACAGAAGTGCCCATGGCAAACACAGCCTGTTCTGGGTCTCACACATTTCAGCAGATCAGGAATTGCCATCAGTGGGTCTTTTCACACATCTGCAATCTTATAACATTGCTTCTCAGTGGGAGGAGCAGTTACAAACATTAACAAAAGAGAGATGGTGAGGATGGAGCTCCATAAACACTCCCTGCTTTGAAGGTTTTGCTGCTGCTGTGTGCTCAGCACAGAGGAGCACCTGCAGCTGAAGGTGTGAACATTGCAGTGTCCTGGTGGCAGCTCAGGAAAGCAGCTCTCTTTGCCATCCCCAGCTCTGTCCTCCCCAACCCAGCTCTTTATGGGGCCCAGATGGACTTTCCTCCCTGAGAGATGCTGCATTATCCACTCCTCATGCCAAATCCCTCAGACCCAGCAGCCACCCTGCCTGCTGCAACTGAATGATTCATCAGCCCCTCTCTATTTGTCCAGGATCTCAATGTGCTCATTCTTTTCTTCTCCTCTCTGCTCTTTTTCTCCAGTTCAGCTCAGTCTGAATTTCATTACAGCTTTTCTTCCCAGTGCCTCAGTACATCCACATTCATCCACATTAACTCCGAATGGCAAAGTCTCACTATCTGTTGGGAATGCTGACAACAGATTGTTTCATAATTAATTGAAAGGCAAAACCTGGACATTCTCAATCAATGCTGATGGGAATTACTTTGTCCAGCTTCAGTAAATCAGCAGTGCATGGCACAGGGAAACCAATGCTCCAGTTAAATACTAGTTATTTCCCTGAGAGCTAAACATACCATTTTAAATTTGTGCTTATTTTAAGAAACCTTTTAAAAGCACTGCTTCAATGGTGAGTAGTGCAGACATTTGGGGGTAGATTATATCTAGTTAAATTAGCTAATATTTGCCTTCAAGCCAAGATTACATAATGTTATAGCTCCCACTTTCAAAGTCAATGTGGATGTGCAACAGGGATCAGACATCCATGGTGTACAACTATCCTGGCAGAAACATGGGAAAAGGGCTCTGCTTTTCACAGCACCTATGAGAATGTGAAGATAACTCAGTGCATGGGTAATCACTGTGGTGGCCATGGCTGTGACACATCTGTGACACTGAGGACATGGTGAGCAGTGCTTTGTACCCAAGCTCCTGCTCAGACTCAGGGTGAGACTCTGGTCTGGGCACAGCTGAGCTAACTCTGTACAAAGCTATCCACAGACATGTTAATGCAGTTTATATTTGAGTGCATCACGTGAATTGTAATGCAGGAATGGCCCTTTGAGATGAGGCCAATGGTCTAGAACCTCCTCCTCAGTTGCAGTTCACCCCAGTGCCTCTCAGCCCTCAGTATGGATGGCATTAGCAGCACAAGGATGTTGCTCATTACCGCCTTAATTAGAGCTTGCTCCAAAGAGCAAAGGTTTATAGTCTGTACTGATCCAGCTCTGGCCATCTTTCCTACCTAAGTAATCAGGGCTCTCACAAATCTTACCAAGCTTTGCCTCCTGTAAGATTTAACACAGTAGATCAGATCAAAGGTCCTGCTATGAATTACATCTGATCTTTGCCAAAAGCCATACAAGATACTTTAGATGGATAATATAAAGCTGTATATATAATCATACATATATTTATATGTACATCCATGTGAGTGTGCCAGTGCATACAACTAGAATGTGTATAATACACATATTTACAAACAAACTTTTAAAAAATAGTTTAAACTCCTAGTAATCTAACACACACAAAAAGCTGCCATCACACACATCTGCAGGGAAAAACAACAAAGAGCAGAACCTGAGCAAATGAACCCCACACTTTTGCAGGCTGGGCATTGCTCCTGTGGCAAGGGGACCCCCAGCAGTGCCCTTATGCCCTGTCTGGGAATGTCCATGCTCCAGAGCCATGAGTGTTGAGGGGCAGGGAGAAATAACTGCCAGGTTTGCAATGGACAGAGAGAAAGGCCAGGATGCCCTTTAAGATTTCTTTTCTTTTAGCAAGAAATTGGGAAGAAGGGATATGTTACACAAAGAAATTCAGCACATTTTTACTGTTCTGAGAAGCTGACAGAGTAGCTACATTTTCAAAAGGCATCAACTTTTGTAAGGAACAGAGGACTGAAATGTTTAACCATTTGAAAGGCTCCCTACATCACAGTTTTGCTGCTTATACTCTTGACTGAACCAGGGAAACTAAAGAAGGGGTATTCTCTTAACACTGGTTCAAACCAAACTAACAGAGATTTCAACTAATACTTTTAAAATGCTCCCTTTATTCTGTTCAAGATATTTTATTAAAATACAAGTTAATCTTGCACAATATATTATTGTACCTAGTGACAGTATAGTAAAGGATCTGTCAGGCTTTTCATTACAAAACCCTTTTCTAAGCCACCAAAAAAAAATAAAAATCCCTCTGGGCTGAACCTTGGAATACAAGAAACTTGAAAGAAATCCATTTTGTGGTTTTTGAATTCTAAGAGTGCAAAGAAAATTGATTTAAAATGTTTAAACGACTATGCTGTGCTTATGCAACCTAAAAAAAGAAATTTCAAGTTTCCAAACAAAATCTTGCTACTTTATTAATCTCTACCATAAATCAAGCAGACTTGATTTGAAATTAATGTATTCCACTCAAAATCAGAAATCTTCCACCCCTCCCAAATGTATTCTCTATTAATGAGAACTTGTACAAATGCTACATATTTCCCACCAAATTCAGATGGGCATCTTACAGGAAATATCCTGGATGCATCACAGCTGTGCTCAAATGGGTTGACATAAGTGATTTAAAAGAGACATGAAAGAAAATAATAAAAAAGGAAGAATAATGATGACAGCAACTCAGGAGAGCATATGGAAAGTGTCTGATTTCTGCTGTTGAAGGAAGAAGGGATATTCACAGCATGAGTGGCTGCTTCCTCACTGCTCCCCTGTTTTGGAGAAGGCTGAGTGGGACTCTCCAAGTGTCTAAATGGTGCAGTAGAGGGGTGTGGGGTGTGCTGCAGGGCTCTGGGGGTGTCCATGGATGAGATCTCTGAGGCAGCAGAGCCCCAGCAGCCAGGGATGCTGTGTGCAGCTCAGGGACACCACTGCCTGCACTGCAGGGAGAACACCCAGACAGGAGTGTTGGGCTCTGGAACCCTCTGGAACTGCAGTGCTTGGGTCAGAGAGACATGAAATATTGTCAGCTCACCAGTCTCCTAATGTGGATCCATTTCTGCAGCTGATGGTGCAGTAAATGCTTCTCGCCATGGTGAGGAACTCAGCTCACCTTCCTGGTGCTTTTTGATCTCTACCAACACAAGCACCACATTTTTCCTTTTCCTTCTGCATGCTGGGATTTAATCCAACACCAGCCAACCACCAGGCCTGTCACTGCAGGATCTAATTCACTGCTCTGCTCTGCTGATAAACACAGGTTGCCCCATGGCCCATAAAACCCCCTTTCTCCTCTAGGGACCAAATGTCCTCCCTTTCCCTCCCTCTCCTTGGACTCCTTTTAACTTTCTGTGTGCTGGAGCCAGCATGACCCCTGCCCTATGCTCAGACTCATCACAGAAGCTGTGGCTGTTTGTTCCCTGAAGTTCTGAGCTCCTGGATCGATGGGCAGGTTAAAGGAGGCAGACATTGACTCCTGGCAGGGGAGCAAGGGCTGGATCCTGACTCAGCCCTTGCACTGACACGCTCCTGCTGAACTCGATGGGAGCTAATCCGTAAAATGACCGGCTGGAAATTGAATCAGGATGTCAGAAGTCAGTTCTTTATCTCCACGATCCAAAACCTTTATTAAGTTCTCACCCAACCAAAACTTGGCAAAATCAATGGGGCAAATCTCAAAGTGCTTACTCGGTTTTTACAGCGTTAGGACTAAAGCAAATTTCTATTGAGTAGGAGCTTATTTGAGACAAGACTCAAGAAACAGAGTGAAAACCCTCGGAGAGGGCTCAGGAGTAATTTGAAGTTTTATCCCCACTCCCTCTTCCTCTCTAAGATGAGGAAAATGGGCTATTTGCATCACAGAAAACCTTTAGAGATGTGTTCTTGCCAAAAAACTTTTGCAAAACCCTTAGTTTTTCCTTCAGCACCGTTTCCACCAGTGCTGTTGCTCCCCCATATAACACCTTCTTTTTCACCCTTTCCTACAGCATGAACAAATATTCTTCACATTTCCTAACTGATTTTTGGGGCAGGAACAGAAAGGCTGAGAAATTCCTGGTGAGGCAGATTTCTAGCTGCAACTGATGCTCTTGTTTCTGATTTCCATGGCAGATTAGCAAACCATGCTCTCCCTCTTTGTGCCTGTGAATTGTGGGGTGCATGGTACTGTGAGGGCTCTGTTTAATTGCATTCCCTGTGACCTCTCCTTTCCTTCCCCTCTGGAAGTTAAAATTTTTCTGTTGGTGACTGAGATTTTTGACTTTTTGTCTTTTTTCAAACATTGTCATACTAAATCCAGTGGTACTAAAACAACTTCTAAGCTTCCTGGCAGGGCCAGGATGAAGTAGGGACACCAAAGAACCCCTGGATCCTGCAAAGCTGTGATCCAGCTCCCACATTTTAGGTACAGTCCCTAAATCCTCCAGCACAGCGTTTCTGCCTCATGATTTGTGAGAAGGCTTGTAACTGGCTATATCAAATTCTGTACCTTTGATACTACACTGGCAAAGGTGCTGGTAGAAGTTCAATTACAGAATCCCTTGTTCACTGTGTTTGCTCAAAGGACAACAATGTCTTTCTTCATCTTACAGGTTTATTTTACTGCTCGGAACAAGGTTGCAAGGTTTGGAACTGCTGAAATGGAATCCATCCTAAATAATCACAAAATGCACCCTTTGAGATTTAATAATCTTGTAGAACAGAGTATTTGTGTACACCCACTGAAATAAAATGGGAGCACAATCATCCCCTGATATCATTACAGGGCTGATGGAAGTCATTCTTGAATTTAAAGGATATTTTATGCAGATAACTCTACTAAGTACATAAGGAATTTAGGCACATAATATCAACAGTTTGCTGAGACGAGAGCTCATTCTGAAGTGAAGCAGCTCATTTATCTCTCTCAGTAGTGCTCTTTGCACCATCCACTTTAATTTTCCAACAGAAAGGTGAATAATAGAATTATTCAGATAATCTTCCACAACCCCTCCCCTGGTCCCAAAATCAATACAAACTTTGATTTGCCTTGAATTCTCTCCCTAGTGTACAATGAAGATGTAATTCAAATACTCCCAGGTATGCACACTTCATACAATATGCAGCATTAATGCCTCACATGGCCTTTGATTTGGCATTCTTTTAGCAACCTAGGAGCTGTCTGGATGCTCTTTTCAATGCAGACTAGGCAACAGGAGCTCTTACACCACCTCACCTTCATTTACCAGCTGATATTAAGAAACACAGAAAAGACAATCATTATTCTTTGTCTGGTTTCTAATTTATTCTGTAGCTGAAAAACTCATTCTGGCACAAAATCCTCCATCCAGCATGGATGCAAAGAACTACGTACAGGTTAAGCAAGAAGGAAACGTGTTAATCTACGGCTTGCTTAGTGTTTATACATTTGTGGTCTGACAGACAATTGCTGTGTCTGATTTAAAACAAACAAAGGAGAAAATGAGCTGTGCTACGGCACTATTCAGTTTACTAAAAAGCAGGACTAGGCAAGGCAGTAAATTTCTCGGTGCCCCAAGTTCCAGGATCCTGTATCATGATACAGAGCTATTCTCCTGGCTCACACTGTCAGCAAGACCAGATGGGTCTGATTAGTTCCAACCCAGAAATACAAATGGTTGACAGTCTGTACGAGACAACAGGGAACGCAGAACTCAGTGAAGTGAAATGCTAGAAAACCTCCAATTGCACACAGATATTCGCTGCTCCTCAGGCTACAATAAAGGAAACGCCAGGAAATGAGGAAGTTTGGCCCACGTTCAACAAGCGTGCTGAGCTAAAAGTAGATGGCAATCCACTTACTGCATGGTTTCCTTTGTCTAATACATCAGTTACTTAAATATAGTTTAAATGCTAAATCCTGGTGCTGTACAGACTGGAGTGATGGGAGGAGTCCCCTGATCAATGATATGGGCATAATTACATTCCCTGCTGTAGATGGAGCTGAAAGTCCTTGAGGAATAAGGGAATTTTTTGATTTATTTATTTCAGTGATGAACAAAATCTGCAGAAATGTGCACCTCACATTTACAGAATCACTTAGGAATTAGAGAAGGAAAAGATTAAGTCTGCTAAAACTGGTATTAAGAGTGTGGCATCCTTCAAATTGCTGCAATTCTGCAGAGCTGCCGAAATCCTCCCCTATGATGGGTGGAATTACAAAAGGTAAACGATAAACTCTTAATAATTGTGGAATACTTGTTTTGTTTCATAAGCTTAAATTACTTTTAGAGTGTTTCACAGGAGGGAAGGCCCATCTGCCTCTGAATAGTCACAGGAACATTAGGAGACAGCAGTAACTGCAGTAGGATGGATACTTGCTTAGGATTCAGTATATCAGAGCAGGTCTCAATTCCCCACTCTTCCAATCAGTCATTTCCTCCCTTTGCCATCTATATTCCTGGAGATGCACTGAAGATCAGTGCTCTGCATTTGAGATCACGTAAGTACCTTAGAGAGAGAAATATAATAATCTATTTCAAAAAGGAAAAAAAAAAGCTGCCTCAAGGACAGCCTGGGTGAGCTCTGTCTAGTTGATTTAGAAAACACTTTAAAGACTCTGATAAGCTCATTAGTACCAATGACTAGATATATGCATTCAAACCCCTGTAAATACAGGAGGGCAACATCATGGATAAGTATCTTCCTTTTTCATTTAATAAAGAGCTCCTAAGGACCACAGATTTCAGGAAGTCTGGTTCCCTTCCACCTTCCCTCCCCGACAGCACTGCAAAAACACACCAATTGTTTTATTTATTCTTTCTTGGTAGGAATGGGAATCCAGCTAGAGGAAGGCACGGGTGACACTGTCAAAATCCCCATCTTTTGCTGGGAATCTCAGTGTAATTTTCTGCAGAGAGGTTATCCTTCTTGCTGCACAGATGAGAAAAGCTGGCACAGAGCAGCTCGAGTTGCAGAGAGCTCAAGAGCTGCCACTCCAGCCACCAGATGCCTTTTCACAGGGGCATAAACACTCCATCACACCGTGCTGCACATTTGTAAATGTAATTCCCACTCAATCAGCATGTTAATTCCAGCATGATTCATCCTTTCCACCCAAATAAGTTTACACTGACAGGTTTGTCAGGTACGGAAATATAAAGAATGACTGAAAACGTGGTTTCTGCTCACTCAATACAACCAGATGGAGCAACAGGTGAGCAGACAACAGCCTGGGGCCACAGAAAGGCTTGCAAATACCCCTGCAGTAAGTAGAATGATAGCAGCTTATCGCTTTCATTTCCCCATAAATTTTAATGTACACACATGGTTTTAATAGGATTCTTTTAAGAACCTATGGTAAATCATGCAACTTGGTATTTCTGCCATGTCCAGCCCCTGAAATGTTGTCAGTTCCACCCAGGAGACAGGGGTGTTACACAAATCCTGCCCAATTCAGTGACAGTATCTCTGCCAACTTCAGGGATGCACAATCCAGCCTGTGACTGTAAGCCTTGTGAAATTCTTAGCTTTTTGAGGTGCTCCAGCCTCAGGAAAGATGTGACATCATTTCATCGCTCATTAAAAGCAAAGTGGGTTTTGCCATTCCTCCCTGTCAAGAAAACTTGAAAAAGTCATCTGTGAAAGCTCTGAAACTGAGATACAAATATAAACCACGTTCAATGTGTCAGGTCCCTTCACATCACTCTCGGGTTTGGAGGTCTGATGCTTGTTTTCCTTCAGCAATACTATGACATGTTATCTCCCATGCAAAACTGCCTTAAAGTCACAACTCCACTATTTACCTTCTCCACACAGGGGTTGAGAGAACAACTGCCAATGTTTCCACAGCGTTTTGAATATGCAAAGTACTATATGTTTTAAATATTATTCTTATTTGCATGTGACTACACAAACAAACTGTATGCTGGATCTCAATCAAAACAAGGCAAATGAAAACCCAAACCTGTAATTGAAGGAAGCCCCACTGACAACAGGAATGTTCATCTACACCCTGTGCTGTATCATGCTTCCAATGGTCAAATAAGTTCCTCACACAGAGCAGATATGACTATCTGCATATTATGCCTAATTATTTAAATGAACCTTTAAGTTTTTTCTGAAAGTGAGGGGAATCTGCCACTCCAGCAATCCCAAACATCACCCCTGAACACTTGTGCTCACACACAAACACAGCACAACTCTGCCATTTATCACTGAAAAGACAACAATGATTTGAAGATCAAGGGCTTGCATCTAGCACATCAGTCATGGGAAAATATAGTAGAGAAATCTTTTAAAATGCAGAAATGGTTCTTCTGGGTGACATTCTTCCTTCTTCAAATCATTAGGAATGATTTAAAATGGGCTGCACTTTATTGGCTGCCACTATTGCTATTCCATGGAGTGGTATCAGAAGGTGTTTAACCCTGTCACCCTGGAGAAGGAGGAGTTCAGTTCTGCTCTCAGAACAAGTGAAAGGCAAACACCACAGGTTAGAGGACATTCAGATCCAAACAAAAGGCTCTACTCCTGCTTTGGGTGTGTGCTTTCTGAGCAACCACCTGTAGGAACCTAAAGCTAAAAGGTTTTCCAAATCCTAGTATATGAATGTACATGTACACTGAAGGAAGAATCCTTGAGAGAATTGGTTTCTATTCAAATCAGACTTTTTTTACTAGTTTTTTTAGGTTTTTTTAAAATCAGATATACAAAGAAAGGCCAGAGATGAACTAGAACCGTGGCTGCAAACTTTACACCTGAGTTGCCCTACATTTATGGGTGGCCTTCATCTGGAGCCCTGGTTTGGGCCCTGTCTTGAATTATTCAAAACAGAAGCACTGTATAAATCTGAGCCTAATAAAGCCAGGGGGAATCTCTCTGCCATAACATCATTACTATCAGCACAAGAGTTGGGCGCTTGACTGGAATACAAAGATGGAGAAATGCCTGGAAGAAAACTAGTAATTATTATAAAAGGTCTTAAAATCAGCTGCAGGAGTGCTTGTGGCGAGTAGCTGGAGCTGCACAAAATGAAATGTGCTGCCATAACCTGAGTGCAGGATCTGACTTCAAAGGAGCAGGGCAAAGGCAGGAGGATGCATGGAGACAGGGAACTGGGCTGGGGCAGCTCCCACTGGGGCTGAGCTGCCTGGTGCAGCCTGCAAAGCCTGGGAAGACAAATTACCTCCTCAAAGAGCTCTGATTTATCTGGGTATGGCAGCATGTTCTCGTTTGTGTTCCACCCCTCTTTCTTTGAGAAGCCACAGCTCCACAAGGAGCTCTCATTTCTACTGGCCTCTGCTCATGGGAGGTGAATGCAGGAAAATAAGAGCTGCCACATTGCACCCTGGAGTTGCAAAATTCTCCAGGCTACCAGACAGAGAACCAGTTTGGCACTCCCTTTGTAGCAGGCTACACCTGTGGTGTCACCTGGGATCTCTCCCAAAAATAATCAAGGACTCCCTTTGGGGAGAATGAATATGACAGTCTCCATCTAGAGCAATCCCAATATTGCATCCACATGTCCAGAAAAATCCCATGTATAAAAGAAGTTTATCTTTAACCCTGGTGCTACCCATGGGCTGCCTTTGGTTGTGATCAAAATTCAAATCCACACCTACTGGAAAGCAGGGAAGACAGATTTTGTGTTTGACCTCAACACAGTCACCCACAATCTAATACTTCTATTTTACAAACCTAACTGCACTTCAACTGCAAAAGAGAAAGATGGAATAATTAAATTTAATTCAGGAATCCAGTGGAGGAACAGAGGGATAAATCTTAATAGGAACATGGGATTAATATCTTAGCATAAATAATAGTCTCAGGAATCGCGTTTTGATGATTCAACAGTTCTGCTATAAATAATTCACATCAATAAAAGAGAGATAACATCAAATTCAGTTGGAACATTGGTTAATCTGAGCATAAAGTGAAGGACTTCACTCAAACTAAAGGACAGCTATAAGTAACTGCTCTCCTGTATGGGAATCAGCACTGAGTATTTTCTGCACATTCACATGCGTTACAAATTGCTTTCCAAGGTTACAAAGGAGTATATAAGGGGTGAAGAAGGATAAAAAAGCTGGCAGTGGACACAGTCTAAATGCCTGTGCTGTGAAACAGAAAATGAGTGCAGAAGAAACAAGTCTGCTGGGTGATCCTTTGCATCCAACGTGAGAAATACTTTGTCATTTCTAATTTAGAAAAATATCTGTGTTCAGTTGCAAAGTGTAGAGACAAGGATGGTATCATAAACTGAGCCCAGATACCAGGACTTTCTGGTTGCTCACTTCAGCCTGACTTAATGGTTTCCACCTCGACAGCACAATCAGAGAATGAGACACCCATGCTAACAAAACCCCCTTGCTCTGAAAAGCAAAAAAATACATTTTAAATGAGCCATGGAGCAAGAAGTCCAAGGTGGGGGGCAATGAGGCACAAAGGGATAAATTATTTGTCTCACAGAGGAGGTTCAAGCAGTGCCTGGTATCACACCCAGGCTTCCCAGGTGCCAGGAGATACCACAGAGTGCACGAGTAACCTTCTCCCTGTCCCTGGGCTGGAATGTGATCAGCAATGGGATCAATATTAATAATGCATTTGAAAGGCTTATTATTTTTCAATGGTGCTCTTCGCCCCGGGGAGGTTTCCAGAGCACTTTAACAATTATTTATATATGAGAGTCAGTTTTCCCAAAGAAATGCAGCCATCCCTGTGATCCAAAGTGGCAGCTGTGCCGCAGTGCAAAGCAGGAGTAAAACTGGCTGAGGCCAGAAACTCAGGGAAGGGACTGCACTGAGTAGGAACTGCGGGAAGTACTGAGGTAACAGACTGCAAGATTTAATTACACGAGTTGGAGGGCGGCCAGCAGGCACGAACAAATGTTTTCAGTGTTGTGTTTAAATATTTTAATTTGCTTTTTTTATAAATGTTACTGCAAAAATAATAAAAAATTGAAAAGGATGCTTGTTAGACAGAGCATTCCCAGGAAATGAAAGATGTTGGTATTTTTATTCCTCCAAAACTCTGTAAAATATATAAAAAGTTCAATTCCTATTGAGATTTCCTAGCAAAGAGGCATAGAGGTTTTGCTATAAAACACAAAACACCATCATTGGAAAAACAGGCACCACCAT
The DNA here is from genome assembly GCF_008360975.1 of Lichenostomus cassidix. NCBI lineage: Eukaryota > Metazoa > Chordata > Aves > Passeriformes > Meliphagidae > Lichenostomus > Lichenostomus cassidix. Next base: position 4,303,661 of record NC_139500.1, on the reverse strand, counting down.
CACTGTCTGTAGCTATCAGCAAATATTTAATTCCTCTTTCTTTAAGCATAATAAAAGCCTCTTTAGGTCAAGGTTGCCTTGACTTCCGTAGATCACAGCTCACACCCTGTTTCCTTAGTTCATTCAGTAACTTTACTTACAAATCCTTTTTTTTTGTCATCCAATTTCTCCCAAAGCCTTTTTCCTTAACGAGCTGCCATTCAGTGAGACACAGCCCTGTGTCCTGCCCCACCTGTGGCCCTCCACACACGTGGCAGCAGAGCCAAGGTCACCAAGACATCTGAGATCTTAATTAGCACCACAGGGCCCTCGGAGCTGACCAGCCACAGTTCTGCTGTTCATCACAGCCCTGAAATTACCTTTCATCTCCCAGGCTTATGAAGATCTGAAGCCCTGGACGTGGGAAGCTCCGTGACAGACCATGCATCAAAGGAACGGGAGCAGCACACCATCATGGATCACCTTGGAAATCCCTGCTCAGAGCTGGATATTTCTCCTCCTGGACTAAGAGCTGTTGTTTCCTGACAGTGCTAGGATGGATTAGCTTGGAGAGAGAGGTTTGGCATCTGTGGGTTGGTTTAGGGCAATTAGAGTGGAGGTGCCAGTAAGGCTATCTGAATGGAGAACAGAAATATGCAGGATTTGGTACATTATGTCTCAGTGACAGATGAGGCTGGGATCAAACAGTGCTAAGCATGCACAGAGCCATTTTCACTGAGTATTGGGTCAATAACATATAATTATGCACAAATAATGTGTGTCAGGGGTGATTGATAGCACTCCAACCCACCCACAAAAGACTTCAAGGTTGGGCCAAATCACATCCCATCAATGACTTCAGTAATTTGTTTGCTTTCAATTTTTCATCTCACACTCAGCATCACCTTGACATCTGTCTGTCACTTCAGACTCAAAGAATTTTCCTTCTTTAAGGAAAGCCTTTGTGTGGTGAACTTCATTAGACATCAATGGAATCATAGCTCTTTAGTGTTTTGAACGTCTTGGGAAGAGGTTTGCAAGAATGTGAATGTGCCAGGATAACAGTCAGGATATAATTTTAACCATGCATGTCAGGGGATAATTTAGTTTTGCTTGATTCTGCACTGTGTTATGATATTTTTTGTTTTTTCAAGAAAATGAAAAGACAAAACCTAAATTATAGGAACACATTGTCTGCTGATAATACCTAGCTTTTGAAGGTGTTTGGATATTTTTTTACTTTTGCCAAGCCCAGCCATGGATGCAGGAGTGTCCAGAGGAGGGGCTGGGCAGGAACCCCAATCCTCATCCCCATTTCAGCTCTGGGCTGCTCCCAGCCCTGCTGCAAAAACATTGCCAGCACCACCTCCCATCTTCCTTGGAGTGCTTGTTTACTTCTCCTAATTCAGACCTGAACTATGAAATATTAAGATGATATTAGGGAGAATACAGAAAAGTCTCTGAAAATAGACCAGTCCTGTAGCCACAGCTTTCACTGTTCTTCATACATTAATCAATAGTTCATATTTAATTAATTAGCACCAAGTTCACTTGGTGATGAAAGTAGAATTTTCATGAATAGGAAAATAAATTAATGTGAAAATCCAGCTACCAGGCTGTTCTAAAGACTCTCTCCCACTGACTTACATGTGATAATAGATGTCCCTTCTTTATATTATTAGGCTTTTTGAGCTTTTTTTAATTTTATTTTTTCAGTGGGAAAAAAAGACAGCTTTTTTTTTTTTTTCTTCCCCCCACCAGCTGGGCAAGAAATATCTTAAGCTCTCATTGCAGCAAAGCCACCTGTCTGGTTTAGTTAGATGTATCAGCAATCTGTGCATCACCAGGCAGTGGATCAGCACTGACTTAGGAGCACACTTAGGATGCATCCTAACTGCTCCAGACAGCACTCGAGTCTAAAAGTACAGAACATTTACCAATTAGAGAACCAACCCAAAGCTTTTATTTCCAACCAGAAATTTAATAAACTGCTTATATACTATGGAGTAAACACCTCCTACTGCTGCCGAGCAAAGTATGTTTAATATTCAGGATCTATCTGCAATGTTATCGTGTTCTCTTCATTAGAGCATCAGTTTTGTTAATTAGCATTTGCTCATGTGAGTAGTCCCCTTGACTTTAATTGATCCATTTTCATGAATACGCAGAACATAATTTTATAGCTAAAGAATTCAGTTCCTGGTGAATGCAACTGCTGCTGTTCTCAAAGTTTCATTCTTAGCATAATAAGGAAATAAAAATGAGTACAACACTTTTCATCAGATAGAAGAGAAATGTGTGTAAGGCAACAGCAGAAACAAGAATGAGTCCAAGACAAGATACCTGGCTATCAAATCCATTTTCCTTGCTCCCTCACCAGAGAAAAAAAATGCTGCTAAGAAACAGAAAATACTTGGCTGGAGATAAAGTTCTATCTATTATAATGGCAACTCCTCCACTAGCAGTGCTTGTGTTTGCTGAAAGTCCAAGAAGCATCTGCCCTTCAAATGTTTGGAGTTAACAGACCACGAGATGATCTGCTGAGAACTGAGGTTTTAGAAGAAAGAGAAACAGCACAAGCCCCATCTGTTTCCCAAGGATTTGTTCTCAAGCTCTCACTTCTCATATCTGCTCTGTGCTTACAGCTGAACTTTCTCGTTTATACTCCTTTTTATTCTTCAAAATAAAGGCTTCAAAATGGATTAAGGATTTTTTAAAATGATCCTTAACAGTAGGGTAGTTCAAGAAGACTATTGTAGCTGAAATTTGGAAGCTTTCTGAAGAAAGGTAATTAAAGACAGGAGCAGTGGTTTTTTTTTCAGAACTCCTTATCACATTTCAAGAACATCAGATTACAGATGTAAACAGAGATAAGAGTTTGGGTCACAGTGAACTCCTCCAGGCTGACAGAGTGGGTGTGTGCAATATATTGCCTCTATTTTTTCAAACTGCTCACAGCCCTGGCTGGATGTTGTTCCCATTTCACCGTGGGCTTAATGTCTTTAATTTTATCCTTAATCCAGAGTCTGAGGACACAGAGCATGAGATCACCAATAAATCTTTAAGTTTATAAACTAAAAAGGAGTCGCTTTAAGTAATTCTGAGAGAATTAATATGTTTCAGGAAGCAAGTCAATTTAGTGGGCTAATTGCTGTGTATATTTTTTTAGAGGCCACCTTTGAAAAGGTGTCTGCAATCACCAGGTGCCTTTAGAGCTTTCTCATGTGAGTGATTAGAGCCACAAATCTAATGGGCTGCAAAAGCACAAAGGAGAAATGCTGCTCTTTCAGAGGAACTGTTTACTCTGTGACCTTGCCATTCCTCAATTTTCATATATACGTTAACATTCTTTTAACAATGTTCAGCAAATGTCTACAGGGACAGAGCTGAAGTTATGTGAAATTGAAAAATAGAGGCCTCTTCAGCCAGCACCTGCACCTAATCTGGGTAACCCAATAAAATATCACCCCTTTTTCCCCAGAAAGGCATTTGTTTCCCAAAAGACTGACATCAGCTTTGGTGATACAGCTGACCCAACAGCTGAAACAGCACAAAGATTATGGTCAGCATGTGAAACCCTTTTCAAACACGTCAGGATTTTGATGCTTTAAAACTATTCCAAATCCCTACGAAAGAGAAGAAAAGGAGAAAGCAATCTAACTTCTCTTTGAAGATTCACTACAAAGTTATTTCCTTTAGCTTGGTAAAGAGGTAACTAGCAGACCAAACCAGAAAAACAGTTCCTTTCATGTGACACAGATGGATGACCTACCAATTCTGTTGCAGACCACATTATGCTTTGATATATTAACTGTAACATAATATTTATCAGCTAGTGCTACAAATTGCTTTGAAGATGAAAAGCCCCACAAACCAGGTTTGGGTGGTTTTGAACACAATTTAAAAGATGTGTTTTGAAAACATTATTTTTCTCAAATGAAACCTATAAAAAAAAAAGCCTGGCAGGGTGGCATTACAGGAGCTTTGGGGGTGGAGGTGTAGGGATAGAATCATATATATATATTTATATTCATATTTATCTATTTATATGCAATTAGCAGATATAACCTAATGCATGTGCTCCACCACCTCTTTACCTGGCAAAATCCCATTGACCACCCTACGGAGAATCAGGATTATTGTTCATTACTACATTTCTCATATGTTATGAAATAACATCCCTTTCCTTGCCCTTTGGGACCCCAACACTTCAACTACCATTATTTTTTACCACAGAACGCTGGTAAGGCAAGAAGTATTCACTAAGCCAGAAAAATAGCAAAACACAGGAAATTATTTATAAAGCCAATAAAGGAAATCAATTAATTCAATGAGAGAGAAGATGTTAAATTGCCGTGTGAGTTGATGTAGCCAGTGGTTATTATCAATAGCCTGTTGAGTAACTGCCTGTGCTCCTGCTGGAGGAGGATGTCACAGGATGTGCACAATATAATTTAGACACTTTGCAGTCTGCATCATAAACATATTGATTACGTCAGTTAGGGGTCAGGTAGGCAGACAATAAATCGTTGTTTATCCAGCATATTTAGTTCACTGCCTTTGATAACTCCATGAAGGGTTTCCAAATCTCCCATGCAGTGATTTCACTTGGGTATGCACTGCATATCTATCTTTTTGGACACCAATATTCATTCTTGCTGATTTCTTTCTTCCTTTTTTTTCTTTTCTTCATTATCAGTGGAGCCAGACTTGATGGTGTCACCGATGGGGAGGGGGGAGAAAAAGGAAGTGCAGATGTTGCAATCAACTTAAAGCTGATGAAGATTTCCTCATCATAAAGTCTGAGAAACTGCTTTGGTAGATACTGAAGTGGGTGACCAAAGACAGCGTGAAATTTGGATTACAACTGAATACACAAAAAGGAGTGGCAGCTGCAGTAGGGAAAGCAGAATTACAGTGAGCTGAAGAACAGAAAAGGGAAAAGTTGAGCTTGCAGAAGTGGTTCTCCCACTGGGATACTAAAGACAGATCTAGTAGCAATGTGAAGACCTCCAGGAATATTCAGCCCTTGCAGAACCTGAGTGTGTATGTCTACAATTTTAAGAAATGGTTAGTAAATTCCTGCCTTTGATAATTTTTAAACAAAATCAGAAGTAGAACTTTTCTCCCCACCAGTGGGTACTGAATGACCTTGCACACACCTTTCTGCCTCAGTTTCTCCAAGTGTAAAATAACTGCACCAATACTGACTCCCTGAGATGCCTCACTGCCTCAGTACCTACTCATGAAAAATACAATTACAGGAGCTGAGCATAATTATCAGTTTCCAAGCCATCTCTGGAAGGTGGTGAGTTGAATCAGCTGACTCAGTAATGAAAAGCCAGTTTTCCTCCTCAAGGTGTTAGAGGAAATCGTTACCTGAAACACTCAGGACTTGACCTTCAAAAGAATTCAGCTCCTCAGAGTTCCAATTTCTGGCCCATTTTTAGACATTCAGAAACAACTGCATTTCCAAGCCAGCTTCTCCCACAGTGGATCCCAACATTGGCACAAAGGTTCTTCTAAAATTCCCCCAACTCTGCTTCACTGCTGGGAATGGGGATCAGCTTCTCCCGAGAATCCCTCCATCCCTTGTGAGGAGCTGATTGCCGCATCTGAACCTGAGTATTTCCACATGGAAAAAAAGGCAGCACATGCTAAAATACTCCACTCTTGCTCCACAAAACCTGACCAACATGACAAATGAGCATGGAGATGCCTGTCCTCCTCCTGTGCCTGTTCTAATCCTACAGGCCAACTCTGATCAGGGAAAGCTTGAGCAAAAAAAATTAATTCTCTCAAAAAATATAGCAAAAACCTCAGGGCAAAAAAAGGTGGCTTGTTTTTGTGTTTGGTTTTGGTTCTTTGGGTTTTTTTTTACCCTCCCCACAGTGTCTGCAGGGTCTTATTTCAGCAGGCATGTGCTTTTACCCTGGAAGGGAAATGTAGTCTGGGGAAGGCAGCAGCATTTAGTCACTGTCTGGGTGTACAGGATCTGTGCTTGCCCATGCAAGTGTGTAAATCTGATGCTGTCAGCAAAACTTGCTGTCTCCTGACAGACACCCCGTGCAGCCTTCAAAACTCCTACAGTCAATCCTCTCACCTGTCAGCCTGAAAGATAACCTGGAGTGCTCTTCCCTTCTCTTTCTCCACGAAAACACCAGCAGAGGTACAGTTCTGTCACTTGGAAATATGAAGATTCTGGGATTCTCCAGCACAGCCTCTCTCCGAGGGGTTATTTCAAACATTTTTATCTTCCAGCTCACTTAAAACTCCAACAAATAAAACTAAATGATGGTGTTAATTTTATCTGCTGCTCCATGTAGTGCTGCAGTCTTCAGTCTTCCACTGCGGTCCAGCCTCCAGCAGCACAGGCAGTGGAGCTGGACCAGTGGGCCCTGGCTGGCTTTACAAGATGCCTCAGTTAATAATCTGTCAATTTATCTTCCTCCACTCCTCTCTGCTGCTTTCCACGGGGGGTAACAAAAAACGTTCCCAAAGCTTTTTTATTTTTTTTGGGCTGCATACGTATGTCTATATAATTATCAAAGCATCACTTAACGTTCGCTAAGACAGATCGCGTCATTGAACAATTCATTTTCAGCACTGCAGCCTGCTATGACTGGGCCTTTTGGCATAATTGAATCCAGACTACTGCTGTCAAAACAGGGAATTTATGAATAATAAATTGATTGTAGCCAGCAAAGCTTAGTTTGAAAGATAGCGGGTTATGTCAAGGAATAAGAAGAAATTTAAGAACACAATAAAGATCAATTTAGAATCAAACCTGCAATGCTTCCACGGTGGACAATAAAAGCAAATAAAACTGTCGTTCCTCTATGACATAACTTGTAGTGCCACAAAGTGCTCAAGCTCACAGACAGAAATAAGGGAAGAAAAAACACATGCACACCTAAAATGTGAGTGCAAATAGGAGATGCAAAGTAATAATTCAGCACTGTGGATATTGTCACAGCCCTGGTGGTTTCTAGGTTGGGTTATCACGGTTTATAGAAGAGGTAATGTTTTTTATTAGATCAACTGATATGCAGAACAGCAGCAGGCAAGTGTTCTGGCATGGCACGTGTTTGTGAGATCTCTGAACTTCAAACAAGGCACAGCTCAAGGCTTCTGTGCCACCAAAAGGCAAAAATAGAGATACAAAGGAACTCCACCCGCCAAAGAAACAGCCAGAATTAATGGCCACGACTGAAGGCAGAACAATAAGCTGTAGGGTGCGACTGTCTTTACAGCAAAGGCACTTAGGAGATGGAACAAAGGGTCAAAAGGAGGAACACGTTCCCCATCCCATCACTTTGAAATCATGCCAAGCTGCCTGTCTACAAAGAGCATTTTAACTGCACAGAAGTTACAGGAGCAACGGAGTCATGGGGTAAAATCCTGCAGCCTGTGATCTGCAGAAGTCACTTGGTGACCTCCCAGTCCCTCAGGGCCTTGCACTGCATTAACCTCTGCCTGTCCTGTGACCACCCAGGGCCACACAAGCCCAGGCTCCACATGAAGTTCATCTGCCATGAGGAGCTAATTAAGACAGCACTGCTGGTTCAGAGGAGACTCAAGCAATTTCTGCTACATCTCCTGTTTCCTGGAAAATTGTGTTCTCTTTACACTTCTCTAGCTCCTGGCTTGATCATAGATTTCACAACCCCACTAAGCCTCCACAACTGTTTCTGGATTCCTCTTCAATCCAGAACTGGTCTGATTGGTTGATCTTCAGCATTGCTTCAATCATTGAGGCTGAGAGTCTACCAGGGCAAACAGCTGCCCAAAGCTCCAGCTCTCAACACTTGCTGGCCAAACCCCCTGCACATCACCCCAGGTCACACCACAGGAATGGCCAGCATGGACTGAGAGGAGCAGATGGTCATCCAGCTTCATGGTTCCCAGGGAGCTGATGGACTCGATGAAGTAATCATTAGCAACACATTATGTTGCTTTCATGACAAATTGTCCTCCAGGAATGTGAAGTTAACACAGGATCAAGACCTCTCTTCAGAAGTTTGCCATTAACAGCTGGTCAATTATTCTACTTTTAAATAAAATGAGTAATCATAACTGAATTCAATTTACACAAGACACGTAGAAAACTCCCTAACTGCCTCAAATTCATCCTTCATTTAAAAGAAAAAGTTCAAATAAGCTGAACAAGAAAAAGATGGTATGACCTGGAGCCACCCTCTTTCATACAGTAAATTGAAAGCAACCACTTCCAGCTCGGTGGATTTATGAAGATGGGTGCTAAAATAAGGAGAAAACTGTTGGGATGAGGTATTCTCTGGCAACATTCTGTACAACATTACTGACATTTTAGCTGGGACATGTCCTGATACCTAAAAATATCAAGTTTCCAGCCCCTGTGTTCCCAGCCTGGATTCACTGCAGTCACATCTGCAAAGCTCTGTAGAAACCCAGAAAACCTACAAAGCTGTACATTTAAGCTGTGAATTTGGAAAAAAAAACCCCAAAAAACCCCAACTCTACCATCTGCTAGTAAATGAAACCATGGGTTTATTGGCAAGATTTTCAATAAGGAAATGGTTCTCAGGACAAGATTGATTCCAATAACGAGATACAGTAATTGAGGCAAACAGATAAACCTTCAGTCATTGCATTGTCTACCAGCCTCAAAACATCCATGGATTTAGATACTCAGGTCAATTTGAAGGGTAAAAGTCACAATTTGGGGACAGTGAAAATATTAGAGTCTTTCTGCAGACCTCTGTTGAATTTGCTAAGAGCACAAACTCTCAAAAAACGAGATAGAAAACCTATCTATACATTTGCACACATGTCTGTATTCAGAAAAGAAATTGCTCTGTGCCCTGACCTCTTATCATAGCTGGTCTTATTATATTCTTTTCCAATGATATTGAGTGATTCTATCACTATTAATAAGACATGTTGATATGACATTAATAAGACAAGCTAAGTTCTCCCCCTCAGCCTGACAGAACACAGAGTAGCTGATAGGCTTATGCTCTTCCAGAATTGATGGATTTTCTCATTCCCAAGTCTTTCCCCTGCCAACCACCCTCCCTTCTCATCTCAAAGGCCTGGAGAGGAGCAGGACAGCGTGGATGGGGGATGGAATCAAATGCTGCACAAATCTGTCTTTACCCACCTGGTCCTCTCCTCTCTTTCACCCAGTGTGGAACATCAGGATGAGGCAGTGACAAGGGACTCTGTATTTGTACCTCTCCCACCTCAGCAGACTCTCTCTCTGACACACATATGTTTGACTTCACTGAAGAAGTTGCCAGGGAACCCAGCCATGATGGAAAAGCAAATATATTCAAGAGGAGGAATGACGCTTTCTGAAGGAAGGACCAAAATAGTATGAATGCTGGGTACACTTCCACCATCTTCTGGGAGAGGATATTGGAAGTGTTTTCCAAATCAACAGTCTGCAACATCTCCCTTAGATGGCTAACTACTCCTAATTTTCAAGGTCGAGCCTCACACTGTATCACAAAGATTAAAAACTACAAAATAGTCAAGAAACTATCTCCCATGCAGAGGATTATGATTTTTTTTTCCTTGTTTTTCTGCTCTGGTTTTGAGGTGAACCTCAAATTTATAGTAATCAACAACAAAGAGAGATGCTTTCAACGAAATATTTCAAGGAACACCTATTCTCAGAACCAGTGAAAAGGTACAGACAAAACCTTCTTTTGGATACTGCAATGCTCATCACATCTCAGCCCTTTATGCTCTGCAGCTCTGCATGTTGCTGGTCAAATTTTACCCTCTTTCACACTACAGTAAATCTAGGCTAAATCCACTGATTTAGCTGGAATTACTCGCGTTTCAAGCTCATCTCCTAGAGCATGAAAATGTTATTTGTGGTAAAATGAGTTATTGTATTTTTCTCTCCATTAACATTGATGTGTTTCATGTAGCAAATACTGGACTGTGTGCACCAACGATGACAAGGGAAATCAGTAGAAGATCAGAACTTAATTGTTAAATGATCTTTCAGATTGTCAGAAAATTAATGGCACACTGTGGGCCATGTAGTGCATGCCTTGGAAATCTCAGTGCAAGTTCCCAGCTCATTTAAATAATTTCAGTTCATACATTTAATTTGCTTTTAATGCAGACGTTTAATTTGCTTTTGTTTTGTTTTTTAAAGAAAAACACCACGTATTAGGAATCTTTATGCACGCACATGTACATACACAATTTCCAAGAAAGTGCTATTTTCAAGCAAATTGTATGAAATGTAAAATTAACAAAATGCAAATAATATAAACAATCTAAATTAAATATTAAAACAATGCTGTATTTGAATGACTGGATTTTATTTTCACAAGAAGCTAAACTATAAAGCATTCTTACCAATGCAACACCCAGCTGTTTGGTGTTTAGCAGCGGAATAACATTATTCTAGTGCAGCTGCTGTTATTGTTTGCTGTATTTCTGCCAACTCATGGAAGCCAGAGATGTTCGTCTCGCAGAGAGGGACAGCTCTGATGAAAGCTCCAGTTTGACAGATGCTCCCATCAACAACTTTGTTCCTCTGATTGACTACATGGTATTTTAGGCAAATTAACCTGTCCAAAAAAATTCTTTATTGCTACGCTCGTGGCACAGATGGAAATATGAACTTGACAATTCTGGGTACTGGCTTAGCAATTAACTGAGATGTTTCAATAGACTAATGAACTTTCATTCAAAGCATGCTCCCTGTCAGGAGAAGAGACAGGCTGTTGTTTGAGAAAGTGTTACAGAATGTCAAATAGATCTTGACAGTGATGCTACTATGAAATCTGAAATATTAGAAAGGCACAGAAAGGAAGTCATTTAACACCTTTATCATCTCGGGTGATCTGAGATGAATCTTTATTATCAAAGTCGGAAACTCTATCGCATTTTACAGTCCTTTTGCTGTAATTCACACCCTGGATAATAACAGTTCTCAGTCACTACAGCTGCTCCATTTTGAATGGTCACCCGTTGTAAGGGAGGGGGAAAATCAAGCCATCATTCTTCTGTTTTATGAGGATATTAGCATCCAGTGAAATAATTATCTAAGAATCTATTACAGGAAACCCAAATTATCTGAAATAGTATGGTAAAAGGAGAACTATGCGTAATTAGTGTGTATAGATAAGTACTAAAAGGATTTATTTGCTTGGGGAGAAATGAATGCAAGGTTCTAGGGCAGGCTGAAGAAAACATTCAGAAATAACTTAAAAACATGCATTTGATAAACTGAATTGACATTTCTGGGATCCAGCTCACCCAGTGTGTGTAGTGCTCTAAATGCAGTAACACTGGACAAATCTCCTCCTCAATGTCCTAATTCCTGCACATTTCCAGGATGGGGGACAAGGGGAGCAGGCCAGAGAGTAACATTTCACTACATCAGAACTGGAAATATGCTGGTTCTCCCAGCTATATTTTTCAATCCAATTTATTCAACACAGGCAATCTATCCTTTAACTTTTTGACAGTTGCATTATATTGGTTTTGTTGGGGAGGAGCTGAGCCTGTGCCATGACAGTCAGATACCTAACCCTGGGTGAAAACCTGCACTGTGACAAAATATAATCCACTTTCCCTACATACCTCGTAAACAGCTTGAATCTCATCATAAAATATGAAAGCCTAACATTGCAGTTGGTTCCTTCTGAGTATCAGGACTTGGAGTAGCCCCAAGCATGTCAAACATGCATTGGAAACACTACATTTTTAAAGCAAGGCAACGTGTTAACTGATATACTGTGATATTTAGTCTAAAAACCTTTGAACAGTTTTTAAAATTCGTGAAACCATTAACTACTTGATGACCTAATAGCACTAAAATGACCATTAAAATTTAGAGTGGGCCTTTTAAAAAGTCATCAATAAATAAAATAATATGAAAATACTGTTCTGTTGCTATATTTAATCCTACAACAGGAAAATTGCTTCTCCTACTTAATCTAGCTGCAATATTCCCACTGGTTTCAAAGTAATTCCACCTATTAGCTTGTAACTTGGACAAGTGCCATGCTAGAGTGATTCTTTGAGCTGACAAATTAATAAAGCAGGTAAAGATGGGCAAACAGCCCTGACCTGTGTCTCCCTTCACCTTCCAGGTATACCAAGGGCAAGGCTGGATCTCTGCATGCCACTCACTCGCTGCTCCAGAGCAAAACTCAACCCCTCCTCACACAAACCACCGGATAAATCATTTATTCTGACTCCTTTCTCAAACTGTTATATGCTGCTTACTTCTATTCCTCTTGAAATGATGCTCATGGCCATAAGTATCATCATTAATTATGCAGACTATTATTGTACATGACATACCTGTTTCTTACATTTAACCATCAGAGCAAGCTGTTTAGCCATGACAAATGGGAATATGTATTTCCAGTGCTCTACTTTTCACTGAAGGAGAGAATCACAGCAAACAGTCTAATTTTGTTGTAATCCAACAGGAATGTTTTCTATCCACTGCCCCACAGGTTCCTCCCAACACTTCCTGTTTCACAATTTCCCAGTACCAATTTATGAACATTTCTTTCTGTCTGGAGACATAATACAAAACCCCAGGCAGCCAGAAGGCAAACATCCATTTAAGCATCTTTCAGCTATACATGATATTCAGCAACACGTTCCTCACCTCAACTGCTCACCCCGATGCCACTGGATCAAGTGATGAAACACCACAGTTTGGAGCTAAAGGGGACAATTCAAAGCAAAAAGGGTTTGGGAAAGAGATTGTGTGAGGAATTACACCAGCCAGAACAGAGAAGGTAGGCTGAATCCCCCAAGAGGAACAGCAGCCCTGTTAGCAGCAGCTGAAGGTCAGCTGTTTGGAGGCAAAATAATGGGGATCTCTTTGTCTAAAGGTGGTAGCAGAGCAAAAAGCTCCAAGGACCTTTGGCATCCTGCTGAGATCAGTGCAGTGTTTGTGTCCCAATGCAGCTGGCTCATATTCTCCAGCACAGAGGCTGGGGAGCAGGATGTCAGGCTGGAGCTCTCCAGAACCTTTCTGTCTGCGAGGGATTTGTCACTGAGCAGGGAGAAATGGGCAGACGACCTATTGACTGCACAGATCGATTCCTTTTGTTATCCTGGCCCATGAAACTCTGCCAAATTTTAGCACCAGTAAAATCATCTGAAATTCCCTTTCAACTCGAGGATGAGGTTTCCGGCTCTTTAAAGCAGCCGGCTCTGACAGCAGGCAATGCAAAGGCACTGCTGAAAGAACACTGCAGCGAAAGGCCAAGAAAAGTTCTGTTTGCCAGAAAGTGGAGTTGAAAGGCTTGCCTTGGGAGCTGTAATCAAACGGCCAGATTAAAGCAGTGCTGGATCTCCTGAAGTCCACAGGAATTCTCAGGAAGGCCCAGCTCACGCCCCGAGAAGACAATGAGTCAGCGGCTGCTCGCTCTGCTTGAAAAGCTTCCCTATTTCTTCCTCCATTTCATTTGTACCAGACCAGAGATGAAAGAGCTGGTGACTGTCACATGCCCTGTACCTCCTGAAGCACAGGGTGCGTCAGAGGGCAGAGGGATGAGCTCCAGAACACAGGAGGAGAGTAAAGCTGGGGGATTGCAGAGGCACTGCTGATGTAGCAGCACCAGCGGAGAACCACAGCCCCACAGCCAGCAAATGATGGGACTAACCCCGTGTGAGGACTGAGCTTGGATGCATTCTGTGATGCTTTGAAGAGATGGAAAGAGGAGAAGGCAGCATTACTTGAACGAGGAACATATCTATATAGCTACATAAACACAAATATATATACATCAAAATATTTACAGCTGTACGCTTTCGTAAATCACTGCGCTGCCTTCAGTCTGCAAAACATTGCTGGTGATTTCAACAGCTAATTACTTGGTATTTTCCCCCTCATTCTCCTAGCTCTTTATTCACTATAAAAATGACAGTTGTTACTCCTATAAAATGTTGATTCAATTCGAGACACTTGGTAAATTTACCATTGCCACTTCCAAAGCAAGATTAAGGAACGCCCTTCCAACCTGTTCCTGGTTTATAAATAAATTGTACTTCCTGACGCAGAAATTAAATGTGTTGCTTGGGTGAGGTGGTGAACTGCAGCCAGACTTACATTTTATGGAAATCTATGACAAACAGGCTAATAAGGATTCTTTATTTTTCATTTACCAAGTTCCATCTTTCTTTATGAACAATATAATATGTGGAAGATGACTTCAAGCTTTTCTCTGCAGATAAATCTGATATACTCTCCCTTATTTAACTATTATTTAACTACGGACTGTTCAAAAGGAAATCAGCCCATTCTTAAAGCTGAACCCCAAACAATCTTTCATTTTTCACAGCACAGCTTTTAACTTTCTTGAGTCATCAAACTGACAACTACAGTCCCATTTTGGTTGAAATGGTAAAATACCGTTTCAGTGCTTGCTGCTGCCCAGTCGTGATAATTGTGGGTGTAAACGCTTGCCCTTGTTTCAGAATTGGGAGTTGGAGGCTGCATCCTGCCCATCATATTTAATTATCACCATAAGCTCTCCTCCTCCTCCTGCCCATTCCAATGATGGATCATAGCTCATACTACACTGGCGAATTTTTCACGTAGGCACCATTTCCTTATTATGGTTTGCATTGTGCTTAGCGCAGTAGGACTCTGTCCCTATGTGGCATCATAAAACAGTAAGCATAAAATAATAGTAGTAATTATCAGTAGAAAATAATTAGATGAAAAAGACTGTGACCTCCCAGTGACAAATCACATAAAACACCAGTACATAAAGCATTTAGGACTCTTAAAAGCATCAGCACCAGCGGAAGTCCTGCTGGTGATAAAGACAAGGCAAGAAGCTGTGGATGGAAATACTGTAATGCCCTCTGGGAGCATTTCCATCCACTGCAGACACATCTGTGCTCCTCTGTGATGGGGAAAGAAAACCCACAGAAGGAGCATCTTTGTCTGCATCAACTACACACAAACGGGGGAAGAACAGGGTTCTGACTTTGTCACCTCTTTTGGAGACCAACACTAAGGGATTGAAGCATTCCCCTCTGAAAAATGGGGCATGGATTGCATGGCAGGAGCTTCCTAAGAAAGCTGCTTCATGCCCCTGAACCCGCAATGTTTTGTTCTGAACTTCTGGTAGACAATAACTCAGTATTACAAGAGAGGTTTCTCAGCGATTCAGAAGATGACACATCAGGAAGCAGCTTGCAGAGCACCTTGCAGAGCACTTGATGCTAAATTCAGACATCCAGCAACAGAAGCTTTTCAGAGAGTCATGATAAGCCACAGCAGCCACCCAGAGCCCTGCCCAGCATCGCTGGTGAAGTCACTCAACACAGCTCCCCTGATTACAATCCCAGTTAAACAGCAGAGTTGAGCTGAGGATCCATCTCATGATTTCTTTTGTTCAGAGGTCTCTATATACTTATTTCTCATTTTTCAGCCAGGCAACATGAAAACACTAATAGAAAAGAAGCATCCCCACGAAGGCGATAATGAGATGGTAAATCTAGCGCTTCTCCTGGAGTTCCTGTAAGCAACAAAAAAGGAGCTGTTTGAAGCAGAGGTTTCCGTCGGAAACGCAGAGGGTAATCTTTTAAATACTGCATTTATTCAATAAAAATATTTCAGTGAGGCTGCTAAGGCTACGTGCTTGCAAGGGAGCCTCTTCAATCCTCTGGGTAATGAGTCCATGGTCAGAGTTCCAGCCAGGAACTCCAGGATCATCTGCATCTGTTCTACAGACAGAAGGTGCAGGAGGTTTGACTCCAGCAGTTCCCATCCCAGGGGCAGAGGGCATATGTGGCTGTGCCACTGCAGAACAGCTTCCTCCATCTCCACTGACCTGGCTCTATATCAGCACTCTTTTCCCTTAATATCTAGAAATGACCTATTTATTTGACGTGCAGCTCAGAGCCTTAATAACTTTGCCATTAGTGATGGAATTTGCATCCTCACTAATGCTTGGACTGTGGAATTCTCAAAAATACCATTAAAAATATTAATGATTCTGTCACTAAATGGCACATTTTTAATGGCACCTACTGTATGAAGCCAAGTATGCAGTGAGCAAAAAGGATGTTTATTGAAAAGAATGTTTAGTTTGCAAAGCCTGGGTGCTGTCCAGCCTGCCTGGCTGTATGCATTAAGCAAATCCCTGTCTAGAGATTACAACACAATTTCCTCTCATTACTGTAAAGTGAGTGACATTTTGAACTTTTGTGGGAAGACATGTTTCGAGAAATAAGAGAAGCTGGTGTCTGGAAGGAAACCACAGCATCATTACTACCACTGAGCTGGGTGATAACTCAATAGCAGCTTCAAAAACTGACCCACAACAGCGTCCATGGAAATGGTTCCACCCAGGAGTTACAGCACAGCCTGAAAAATGTGCTTTATAACTTTACAACTTGGTATAGAGACTGTTAACCAGCTATGCTCTCTTATGGCCATACCGTTCATACTGTTCTCATACCCTTGAACCCTGAGAAGATGGTAATGAGCCTTTCCCAAAAGATACAGAAAATAAATGCCTCTACCAACTCCCCTTCTGGTGATGGCAGAGAGATGGTTTTGCCCAAATCTGTGGGCTCTGCTTTGGGAAGCAGCAGCTGGCTTGCTCACTTCCCCTGCCTCAGAGGCATAATTCCCTTCTTCAGCTGGAAAGGGGAAAAAGCTTTCTCTCCTTCCTCCCTTCTTTGAAAATCCTCATGCACAGAGTGAGGGGAGGACTGCTGGTACTCCACTGCTTCCCCAGAGCCCCGAGCTGCTGTAACTCAGCTGAGCACCATCTACTGAAACAATCGTTTGTTTATATTAAATCTTACTTCAAACATGGTAATGGTATCATTTTATATTTACACAGAGCTATTCATCCCAGAGGATCCCAAAATGTTTCAGCTACTTATGGGCAGCAGCTGTTTAATAGCGGATGGTATGACTGCACAGCAGTGCAGGGCAGGAGCAGGCAAGAGCTCCACATCCAACAGGAACTGCAGGGGGAATTCAGGCAGGTGAAACTGAATTACCCAAATTGCAATTTAGCCAAGGCGCCTGGGGCTAACATCTCTCTGCTCACAAAATGTTGCCCTTAACGACTCGGAGGGCATTCAGCTGTTGACAAATAGAGAGAAATGTCTTTGGGTATTCGTGCAGCTTGCTCGACTCAAAAGCAAATTGAAAATTATAATAAAGCCTGTTCCACATTCTTCATTCATTAAAGCTGTGTTTGTGCCACGTTATTTCTGGGCACATTAGCATCTGCTGGGAAGAGCTCATTAAATGACCATTAGCCTGGTCTCCTCTCCTTCCAAGACAGTGCAGGAGATGAAAGTCTGTCCTTCCTCCATGGCACCACACATGGAAATGGCAACAGGACAGGATTGCATTCTGGCAAGACAGATAACAGAGAAAGTTTTTTGTTGGAAGCAGCTGTGAAATGGAAGGAAGAAAGTGCAGGGAAAATGCTGCTGAATAGCAAGCCTAGGAAAAAGTACTGCCACAGTCATTGAGGAACAACTGCAGCCACCCACAAAACAAAACAGGGGCAACCTTGGCTGCTGAGCTACAGGGATTTGCCTCAAATCCACAGACTCCTGGTCCATCAACAAGTCAAAAGGTAACTTGGGGTGTTGAAATGACCCTTAAAGTAATGGTGCTGTAGAAACATGGCTTGGCCCCAGGGTTTTGCCAGACCCATCTGTAACAAAACCACATCTGCAGCAACTGCAGGCAGCTGCAGAACTGACACAGCCTACGCTCCATGGAGGTGGAGAAAAACTTGTGGGAGCAGCTAAGTTGAGAGAATGAGAAAGAATCAGATTTGACATGGGAAGCACCAAAACCCAAAGCAATTCTCAAGTTCTCATGGTTTCCACACTGCAGATCAGCTCTGAGACGAGCTAGAGGTGACACATTTACATTGCTTTGCTTTTCTTTTTAAAACAAATTACTTCTCACTCCTACCAGCAGAGCACAAAACATGAGAGCTGGAGTTGCAGACACAAAAGTAATATTGCAGCTGCAGAAATGAAGAGATGGGAAGAACCTTGCACTCCAAAAGTAAATAAAAGTTAAGGGGGATTTTTATTTTATGGAAGGCTTTCCTGGTGGGGAAAATCCACCAGGGCACTGGTTTTATGGCCTGTACAAACATCACTGCTTCATGTCTTCTCCCTCTTTTTGATTTACAAGGAATATTTGATTGTTGATTTACAAAAATACTGATTTGCAAGGAATTAATGAGGAATAATGAGGAGTATTCAGGATCAGGGCACTGCAGTCATCTCCCTTCTTATCATGTCTGTGATACTCTTTAAAAACATGCAATTTGGAGCAAAGTACAAGACAGTCTGTGGCTGGCAGTCATGGAATAATCCAACAGCCATCCTCATGACCACTTAGCAAAATCTGCAGATTTATCAGCCCAGGAGATAATGCCTTTCCCTGGATTTATGGCTATTTGGTGCTTTAGCCTCATTTCTCAAAGAACCAATAGATAGAATCTCAGTGTCTCTGTGCTCCCCTCCAGAAGCTTTGCCTGAGCCCACTTCAGCTGGCCTTGCCAGAAAGACAGGGATCTTGAGAACATTTTTTACAGGTTCCAGAAAAAGCTGTGTAAGCAGCTCCACCAAGGAGAGCTGCAAGCTCAGCTCCTGCCCAATTCCCAGGCATCCCCCAGGACAGAGTGCCCTCGAATGTCCAGCTGTGGACAGCACTGGTGGAGAAGGCAGCTCCAAGGGATGTCCCAGCAGCACACCAGGCTCCAGCAATTCACCTGCTTGTAGCTGTTTCCTAATCTTCCTTGTCTCAACTGCTCCAGCCAAATAGGTTTTGGAAACTTCCCAACGATATTGTGTGTCAGGGAGTTCCACACAGACTAATTAGACACTGAACAAAAGCTTTTCCTTCGGGGTGCCTTGGGTTTCTCTGACTATCCCCTCCTTCCTTGCAACCCAGAAGGAATTAGATAGTCTACATCGCAGACAGTAATTACTATCACCTTCTCCTCTTAATTGATCTGGCTCCAGTGAGCAATAAGAAATTAAAATAATTAGCAGATATGCCTCACGTTCCTGAAGTCCCACCTACACTTTGTAGTCTATTTACTTTAGAATCAGCTGGGTCCATCTCTTTCCCTGGCTCACCATGTCTGACTGGCTGAGCTTGGAGAAGTTTCCAGCTCATCCACAAAACCCAGCTGGAGCTGCTGCAGTGGGCAAGTGCTCCATCACCAGCTCTTCCTGAAGGCTCATTTGGAGAGCACAGGAGGCTCAGTGCTCTCCTATCCCCTGGAGAGACAGAGCATCACTTCATGCTGTCAACATTTTTATATTTGCCCCACTTTCGTAGAGAAACACATACATCCACATAGGGAAGAGAAGCTAAAGTCTCGGAATAAAAATAGCATATTTAAGGGATTAATTTCAGTTTTGTTCCTGGTGATTTCAGCATTGCATTAATTAATGTTCCATCTTGACTGCTGAGCACGGACAGATTTATTTTATTTTAATAGGAGGAGAGAGCTTTGAGCACCATGTGGTTTTTCCCAAGCACTTGCTCCTCCAGTAGCTAAATGTGGAGATATCACTTAAAGTAAATTGTGCCCTCTCTCTGCCCTCAGCAAATACTCAATGATTTTGGTTTTTTTTTAATTTTTCCTCCTATGCACAAATAATCTGCATCTATTGCCCTCCTTTCAAGAAACAAGAGAAAATCCAGACCCCAGCAAAGTTCAGTCTTCTCCTCCCTGCACTCTGTAAATTTAGTCAACAATATTAATCCACATCGAACAATTCTGCAGAGTACAACAACAAGCTGGTTACACAGACAGGGATGCATTCGGAATTTAAATGAGTTCCTGTTATTCTCATTCTCTTCAAGCCTGCACAGTGCTGAAGAAGCCTGTCTAATGTCTCTTAAACAGGGGAAAAAAATCAATTTAAAATATTTTTAACTATTCTGCTAGTACTATTGTCTGTACTCCTGAAGGAGAGAGTGTTTCTTGATTTGCCCTCCCTCCCCAATTAAAGGCAGTCATCAAAGATACACATTGACCCAGTTGTCTTGACAATGCTTCATGATTAAAAGACTCAAATACCTTCAGCTTATCGTGCATTTAGAAATATAATGAAAACAAAGAGTAATTTAACATTCTGCAAGTTTGTTGTTTCTTTATTCCTTCTACTTTGAAATTCTTTTATTACTATGGGTTTGGTTTTTTTTCAATTTCTATTGCAATGCTACTAATGAGGGCAACCCCTATACTCATTGTGCTAGGAGCTGTACAAACAAAAATAATGACAGAATATGCTATTATTTAACCTGCATTCATACAATGCATTCTCTCACCCTCAACTCAACATATTGTGTAATGCTTGGGCCAATGCCTATCAGGGAAATGGTGAGCATTTGTGCATATTTAAGTCAAATCAGGTCATAGTCTGTTCTTCCCGCACAACATTCACTGAATTAAAACACATTATATTCCCCTGTCTCCTTTTCTCCAACACATCAAGGGACTACTCAGAAAAAAGCAGAGAATATCTTGGCTACCTTTCAAAGTAGGCTCATCTGTTTGTGTCCTCTTGCACAGCACCAGGCTGCATAAGTTAATGTGGATTTACTCCTCCACTCGTGGCTTCAAAGCATCCCTTCCACCAAAGCGCTCATTAGGGAGCTCTGTGACCCTTCACCAATCACCTCTGCCCCTTGCTCTCCTCTAGCACTCAATACAGCCAGCCTGCTGCCTTCAACATCCAGGGAAGCCTTTCTGTGGATCCACATGGAGACAGGAACAAGGATGCCACTGACAGGCACAAGTGCCTGCAGGTTCCCTTTCACTGGGTCGGTGACAGAAGTGAAGGCAAAGATTGAAAGAAATTCAGTGTAATTCACACTGATTGTGTGAAATATAACCAGCTCAAGGGCTGAAGAGAAATTCCTTCGTTAGAGTTCCCCCTTAGACAAAACTCCAATTACACGCTGGCCCTACAACACTGTACCCTAAAACAAAAACCCTAATATAACTTGAAGTGGACATTTTCACAGTAAAAGCTGACTGCTGTTGGTATGCTGAACTGACTGTGACAAAGGAATGCATTTGATTTTTCAAGGCCTAAATATTAAATAGTATTTTCTTTGAAAACTTTGCTTGTGAGAAGAAGAAGAAAACCAACCCTTGTTCTCATTTGAGCTAAAAATTTTTCTTGGTGTTGTCTCCTGGGCTCCTTTACGCGTTTTATTGTAAAAAAAGAAGGAAGAATTATGGTAATTTAATGTTTATTCTTCTTTGTGAACCACTCTCGGCTCTTCTGTATAAATAACTAAATGCTGTTATTAGTCCTAACATACTGAGAAATACATTCTATTTGAGACTTCTCAGTGTGAAACCTATGGCAAACCAACTCCTGTCTCTTGCCCTTATTTTTTCAACAGGAGTCTGATGTTTCCCTCTAGTTTTTTCTCACCTGCTGTTCTGGCAGCAGCATCCCTCCAGGTATTAAAAACAGGGAAGGACCACGCTCTTACTGGGATGGCAGTGTTCTTTTCTGTGATCAGACAATCCAGCCCTTGCACTCATTTCTGTCAGCAGGCAGAACCTGCTCTGCAGGCTCCACACACCATGGGAACAAACAGCAGGACCAGGAGCTGATGCCACTATTTCCAGGGATGCTGCTAGAGATGCTCCCAGGATCAATCATCAGGAATGGCAAAGCCCTGGGATGCTCACATCACACAGCCAGCCCTGTGCCAGTGGGGCAGCCATGATGAGAGCTGCACTGACACGGCACATTCCTCTTGTTTTAATTGAAATGAAAGGCTCAGCAAAGGTTGTAGTTTCTAGAGAAAACCTCACATCTCCACATATCTGTGATAGTAAGTCAAACCGCATTTTTTTTTCCCCCAAGTCTGAAATTTCCATGCACTTTAGGCTAAAACACTTTCAAAAGAGCAGAAGGACACAGAGGTTGCTTGTGAAGTCAAGGAAGAGAAAAACGACAGTTCGAATTTTCAATGGATTGAACTGCCCGGTGGAAATATCTCTCACTTCTCACTAACGAGGCAGAAAGCTGAGAAGGAACTGTGCTCCTCACTCAAGTGAAAGAGAACATGAAAATTAAGTACAGCATCTGCTTCAGCATCGGCTCTAGAGACCTCAGCAAAGAGGAGCAGAGATCAAGCCAACCTGAATTCCAGCATCAGCTCCAAATGTACCTTTTTGCCTTGGGGAAACTACAGTTCCTCTACTGCCTTTTTTTTTTTTCCCATCCATAAAATGATGATGATAATATTAATTACCTGAGGCAGTTAAGCTGAAGTATGGATTTTATTCCCACACATTTATCCCACGTTATTATGGCACATTTCTATAGAACTATAATAGCAGAAATGTTTGAGCCTTTCTAATCTTTACCACACTGCAGCTGCATTTGTAAGCACCCAGAGCTCAAATTGGCAAGTATTTGTTCTCTATTCTCATATTGATTTCAACAGGACTTCTGAGCACGGAGTGTTTTCAAGAGCAGTTTACATGCACAGGTCTCAGAGTAGCACATTGTCAGTGAGTGGAAATGAATACACAGTAAAAAAATAACAGCTGCAAAACACAGGGGGATATTCTACGTCAGATGCAAAAATACTCAAAAGAAGGAAACTGTACAGAAAAGCTTGTTTTTTTCTTTTCTGTGAGGGGTGGAGATTAGCAGACATTAAGCACAAATACATAATATTATACATGTATCTCTATAAACACATGATTTTCTGTCTTTTTAAAACTGTTCAGAATGGAAAGGAAAACTACACAAATGACTTGTTGATTGCACTGTGAAGCTAAGAATTCTCTAATTATCGCTGCCATCTCCTCATAATTTCAGAAGCTAAGTTGTTTAAAAAAAGAAAATCAAATCCTGACACTAATAACTGTATCTTTCAAGTTATTTTTCTCCTCTCCATACAGTAACTCCTTGTGTGTGTGCTAATAGTCCTTTTTTAATTTTTTTAAATACTTTCACAAACAAATGCAAATATTGATGATGCAAACTCTTAAGAACAGCATTCATTTTTCAGCAAGTACATAAACCTCTGGAAAAGAAACGAGAAATCTGGGCTTGGGTAACACATGCTGGGGTTTGTCTGCATTTTAGGAAACTCCCCATGCATTCAAGGTGGGAAGCTGGGTGTAGCCAAACTCCACACTCCTGTCCTGCTGTGTCTAAGCCTGGGCCAGATGAATTTGGGAGCTGATGAGCTCTCAGCTGTCTTACCAGCACACCTATGTATGAAATCCTTCCTGGATCAACAGTCTGGAGCAGCAGAACACAACACCAACCACAACCCACAGTCCTTCTGAGGCCAGGGGGATGCATGGAGTTGTCTCTCTCAGTTGGGCATCATCCCCTCTGTGGAGAACACAGTTTGGGAGGTCAAGGCACTCTGCAGCATTAGTGCAAAGCAGGGATAATGATAAATGATCAGTTTGTCAGGCAAACAGTTATTTAGCATGTGACAGAATACAGCAGTAAGGAATACACTCCTTTCCTTTTTTCCAAATCAGTTTTTAGTAAGAAACTTGCACAAAGAAAGGTGGCAGCATTCTTCCTTGCCACGTGAAGGAGGCTGAGCTCTGAATTCTCATTTTGTGGAGAATGCTCCTTTAGAGGAATAATGGCTATAAAATTTTTTAAAGAGACATCATTTCTGCATAGCACAGAGAGGTGAATTTGTATTAATGTTTACAAGACGGTGCTACAGAAAAACTCCTGCAACTGGGCTTGTGCCCAGCAGAATTAAATGCTCCATTTTTTGAAGAAGGCAGTTCCTCAAGAACATCACTGAGGGGGAAATGCCATGAACTCCCAGTCTTCAGGCTGATCAAAATGCAACTTGTGCAGAAGGGGTTGGATGAACCTCAAGTGCACAGCTGCTTGTTTTACAGTTTCATTTTTTACATTCTGAAAGTTTATGTGATCTAATTAGCCATTTTATTTCACAAAAATACATTTTGGCACTGTTGGACTTGGAACAACTCAAATGCAAGGGGTTTCCTTATGGGGGAGGCAGACAGGCACATGGAAAATAAGTATTATGCTTCCTTTTCAGAGACATTAGGATGGGAAAGCAGAGCTGAGCTACACTTGCACGGAGATTACTTCACCAACTGGAACATTTAAGTGCTATAAATATGTTTAAATCTAGCTTAAGAAAAAACTGACAATGCCTAGCAGGAGCACCTAAGCATTCTTCCAGCTTAATGAAAAGGCTGAGGAGGCACAAGGCAGGGAAAGCAGCCTGTGCTCAGTCCTGGGTTATCAGCACCACTGACCCAAACCCACCGTGATGTTGTCACAGAGCCAGCTCCCTCCCCAAACCCTCTGCTTCCTCCTCACACTCTGCCTGCCCTTTCCAGGAGCAGCTCCTCTGCCTCTGATTTTATCTGGTTCCCCGAGAACGTGGATTATGATCCTTCTCATTTCCAGCCCTGTTCCAGGGTTATCCAAGGTGTGGGTTTTGCCAGGGAAAACACAGCAATTACATTCCTGTGTCTGTAGTTGTTCAGCAGCACGAACACCCCAGGGAAGACATCCTGGCCATGAATATATCCAAGACATCTGGATAAACAAAAACATATCATCTCAGGAGCCAAATGTCAACCAGGCACTTTTAAAAAGCGCTAAGATAAAATATCCACCAGTGCTTGGAGAGCTGATACAGACCTGCTCACTACTTGACCCAAAGCAGCTCTTAAGCAGGAGCTAAGATGCATCCTGCTCCCACATAACTCCCTTCTGAGAAAAACTTTTCTCACAGCCAGAGGACAAAAATATGCCCTTCCTCCTCTGCCTTGTCTTTGTAACATGAGGGAAAACCACCCAAATTAAAATGCCTGAATTGAGACGTTACCAGGAGATTTCGAAAACAAGACAGAGCCTCTTGTTAACATCTTACTCACAGTTTTCACGCCACCACTTGTGATAAAAGCAACGTATTAAGGCATAAATTAGTCATAGAACAGCTGCATACTTAATACACTCAGTCTATTTAACTCCCAGGGTCTATCTGGGTAATATGGATTCTTACATTCATCATAACTGAATAAAAAGTACCAGGGAAAGGCTGACTCTCCACACTTGTATCCATCCAAAAGCAAATACCCCAGCACCAAGCAGGGTATGTATCCTGTGGCTGTGAACCCCCCACCAGGGATATGGGATAACCAGTGCTTATTTCCATCACTTCTTGTGTTAAAAGTGCAGTTTGAGTAACCTGAGGCAAATCATGACACTGCAGAACATCCTGAAAATGTTCGAACAATGAGCACTTTGTTTAAAAGGATCTGTGAATGCAAACATGTCTAATCTATTGAAAACCTCAACCTCTTTCTGCTTGTCCTTGCTTTAATTTAACTCACAGGAAATGACATTTAGCCCCAGCTGACAGGGACTGATAATAAGGATAAAATACCTTTGTACTTCAAATGCCCATCTACCACTGCTGAAAATAGGAATGTCCCTTGATGATGCAAGAAGGTGCATTTGTTTCTCTTATAGAGTTGATGGATTCATTTCTTCTCATTAGAAGAGTAAATCTTATTGTGTATCTTATTGCCAGCAGCCAACAGGATTGGCTCCCATCCTGGATCAGGCCTCCTGTGTCTGACATTGTACACAGATTTGATGAAAGACAGCCCTTACAGAACAATTAGCTGATCATGGGGAAATAGCACTATTCTACAGTCAAAAAAAATGCAGCACAGAAAATAAATGATGGGGCTGTCAGAAAAATAACAACCTGTGCACTTGAACATGCAGATGAGGAAGGGATCAGAACTGCTCCCAGCATTTGACCAGCTTTTACAAGATGCTTGTCCAAAGTCACATCAGTGTGCTGGCCACTAAGTCTCAACTTTCTTGAAAAACACATCCAATGCACATTCACTAAGCCCCTTCTATAACCACACATATAATACATTCACTAATTTACCTGTTAATCATTTATGCAGGAATAACTGAAGCATATTGGCACAGGAATACCAGTGTGGAGTGGTGCACACGCAATAACCACAGGCTCTAGGCACTTATTAGATGTGATGATGTGCTGAAATGGTTTCCACATTGTCATTAGCTCTGCTCTGAAACTTCTCTAGACAAAGGGGATTCTAATTTTCCTGTTCCATTTTCAAACTTCACCATCAATTCTCATTTCCTTGCTCTCTTTCCTAGCTATTTTTTAACAAAATTTTCAGAAAGAAAATGAAAACAGGTGGGTGTTTTTTAAGAGATCAAGGATATTTAAAGTATCAAATAAACAAAAGACCTTTTGAGTGAAGAGCAGAAGGGTTACTCAGGACAGTGACACTTGTGTTGGAGGGATGATCTTCATCACCTCTGAGAAGGGGAGTGGTGATGAGTTCCCTCGTATCCCTCGCATGACAGACTGCTGGAAAAGAGCTGCAGAATGAGGCCAACCTCCCAGCAGAGGCAGGGCATTAAGCACAGAATTAACTGCATGCAGAATTAAGTGCCAGCAGTTTGGCACTCCTGACCCACACCAATTCCAGCCCCATGTTTTCTAGGGCTACTTTCAGCACCCAGTCCCACACACTCCTCGGGCAGTCGGACTTTTCTCAGCTGAGGGATGCAGCAATGAAATACTCAATGCCATAAACATGTTACCAGTGGCACTGCATGAAGATCTGCTCTGTTATAATTTAGGATAGATGCTTAATCAATTGCCTTGATTTACCAAGCTTTACTGCTTTCTAAATGAGCAGCAATACATAACACAGTTTCCAGCCTGGTTTTAGAACCTTGATCATTTAGCCCATTAAATCAGAAGGAGCAACACAGCCTGCTAGTGGGAGCATGTGCTGATTCTTATATGCAGTTCTCTGACAGCAAAACACACTGCAAAAATGCATTTGCTGTTTCAGCTGACATATACTGACATATAACACAATACTCCGAAAGAAAATATTAGCTTTGCCACTGCTACAGCTACTGATATGTCCCCTCAAATTTAGTACATGCAATAGGCTGGAGGATAAAAACATCCCAAAGATACCAGAAGAATTTATAAGTCAATGATCTGCTTATGAGGAATGGAGACTGCTGATGCAAGCTGCAGTCTTGCTGATAAAAAAATGGATTTCCCATAGCATTGCCAATAGCACTGGGAGCTAATTGGCCTGAGTTTGCTCCTGCTGACTGTCCTGGGTTCATTTGGGCTTGCTCTGGAGGACCCAATCAATCACCGGCCCAAGCTGCAGCTGACCCCTAGGCAGCCACAATTAAAACTCAGTTTCTACTTACTTAGAGGTAGAAAGTGAATTTAACCTGATCTAAGTAAGGGAGAGAGTGCTTGAAACCACGTGCAGTTTGTGAGACGTTCTATCACTTCAGACAACCCTTTTCCTTTTCAGCAGAGCTTTTCATTGCCTGCAGCCTTCAGGAAGCTCACACACCATTTTTGCAGCTGGTTCCTCTCCCAGATGCAGGGTGGATACATCAGGATGCTCCAGCAGCCCAGGATGCTGGGGATCACTTACATGGTTCTTAAGGAGCTCACTGACTGGCTTTAATGAATGCTCTGCCTAAAACTAATTATGAGCTTGTGCTCACAGCACTTTTCGGGGCATTTGACGATTTATTTACCTATGTCCTATAGAAAAGCAATCCACAAGAAAACGCCTTCTTGGAATAAGCCATGATTTGCAACACAATTAGAGGCAGGCTGTGTACAGCCTTGGAAATGTAGACACTTGGATGGTGAACCTGGATTAAATCTGCCTCAGTGGTTTCTGAATGTATAGAACATACACAAGACAGAAACTGCACCAGTTTAATATCACTATTGCCCTCTAGACAAAAGCTGTTCTGAGAACAGCAGGTCACAGGGAAGTCAAACAACAGTTACACAAAAGCCCAACCATTAACAAATAAAACCACCTCATAATGGCTTGTATTTACGAGCTCTGTATTTTCAAAATACAGAGCACAAAAAATATAAACAAAAAAATATTTTCAGTGGAAGCTGAATTTCAAAACTTTTTCCATTATACACTCAAGCCAGATGCCCCCAAAATCTCTTCTCACGTATTTCTCAGGCTGTGCCATTTTATCATTCAGAAAGTAGCAGTTCTTTTCTCAAAAGGAATGAGTTAAGGGCAAAGCGAGTCGTATTTCAAGCTGCTCGCATTTTTGGTCAACTTCAGATCTCTCTGTACATTCCTGTCGGAATGCTCTTCCCCACATACAGCAAGAAACACACAGCTGGTCAGGTTAGAGCAAACAACTGAGCAGTTGAGTAAATGGAAAAGTTCCTCTCTGGAACAGCAGGGATTTGCTTTGGATGAGTATCCGTAACACATTTCTTTAACTCAAATACCTGCTCATGGACGGTGTTAGCATGTAGGAATACAGAAATTGGTATTTCACAGTTAAACTAAAAAGATGCTAAAACGCTGGATGCACTGGCCTATTGTCTACCTTTTGTTCAGCCAATATGCATTTGTTCAGCCAAGAACATGCATTCTCTCAGTGCTGAAATCCCGTCTCCTTTGTAATTATCTAGAAAAAGATTGTTTCCTGTAAAATGTCGCAGGTTTTTCTAGCACCAGGTGCGTGTCCACTTGGTAGCTGCACTTGAGAAACAAAGTGTTTCCAATCACAAACTCACAGGAAGAAAGTAATTACCATTTAGATACAACAGGACAGGATGACAGCAATTCAATTGTTGCCCAAATCATAAGATTTCCAATTCAATCAAGCATTCACTCCCTGGTTTTGGTGACAGCTACAGTTGGGCAGAAAGCCCAACAAGGTTAATTGGGCAACAACTCCAAACCAAACACTTATTATAAGCAGAATTCTTTCAGTCAAGTTTCTGGACTCTGTTACTTTCCCTGCAAAGCAAACATCTACAAAGCACAAACACTGGAAAAAAATGCAAAAGACCAAACATTGAAAAAGACAAATCACTTCAATTTTTCAAAACTGTATTTCAATCACGACCTGGACTGTAGGGAATAAACATCATTTAGACTCTCGTTTCTTTGGAAGAAAAGGGAGAGCAAATACTTGTTGCTTGTTCCTTGGGAGAAGGGACCAAATCTGTTGTTTCTCTACTATGTGGTACTTCCAGAAGCTATCTGGAAACATGAAGTCCCCCAGGAGAAAGTGGTAAGGGTTGTGAGACTTCTCCCAGCTCTTTACAGAATATTTCACACCTCAACATCCTGGTGGGGTTATTTACATCAGACTCCTAGAAGGATATCTACCTGGTTGGCCTTCCCCAGTTCTCTCCCATAAACTCTCTAACTTACTGTCACCACCACCAAGCTCTGCTCAGCAGCTCATTTAAAAAGAAAAATTAGAGAAACTATGGGGAGAAAAGTCAATCCTCAGGACCTGTGTTTTACATGATTCCATCCCAGCAGTGGTGAAAACATGAGAGCTGAATTTCTAAGGATAAGCCTTTGGACCACTGCAGCTCTGGCTTTGTCACTGCCCATCCCTCCAGGTGAGACAGAGCACTCCAAACAACTTATGGAAAACACTCCTTTCTTCCAGCCCTGTTCATCTCCCCATTAATGGGATTCTGCTTATTCTTTGGTCTCAAATCCCTTGGGCTCCCCAGGCATTGACTGCTGAATTATGAAATGGTTTTGAGAGCTTTGGTTAGATGTGCCATCTTGTTCCACCATAGCTTTTTGTAGGTATGATAAGGGAAACTCCAGCCCCTGAGGGTGCTGCTCTCCTGGTCCCTATCCACAGCTCTTTCAGATTTTAAGCAGTACTTGCCCAGAAAAAAAAAAAAAGGGGCTTTTTTCTTCCTCCTCTTCTTCTCCTTGTTTAAAGTTTATTAATACTGTCACATCAAATCTCAATGCAAAGTGATGTGAAATGTCGTACACTAAAAATAATGTGCTGGAAATGGGTCAGTACTGAAATATTTGCACTGTCTACAAACTGGTCTATTATTTCCTCCAGTTTCAAGCTCTTTTAACCCAATTCTCAAGTATACCAACATGACAGGGAGTTAAATTCTGATGAATTTTAAGAGAAATACAGACAGAACTGAGTATTTAGGTCACTGTTAGTGGAGTTACTTTGAGGGGATTTCATAATTTTTGTGTAAAATAATGAAAATGCTTTCTTCTGACTTCCCCCCTCCAGTGCTGACAGCTCCATAAAGCTGACAAGGTGCCCATGAGGTAGTCACAGTGAGAGGAGAGGCAAGAAAAGCATGAGCAGAAAGAAGAGCACTAGCAAATCCCTGATGTTGGAAGGGACCTTGGGAGGCCACCTGGCCCAACTTGCCACTCAAACCATCTCAGAAAAGGGAGAAGAAAAAAGAAGAAAGATGGCTTGGAAGTTTTAACAAATTAAGAAGGCATAGAGGGAAAGGGAAATGGCAAAGATGGCTCAGGAGGCACAGAAGAAAACCCAAAGCCTTACCAGGTCAGTTATCAGCTGGCAGAAAAGACACAAAGGTGTATGTAGCTCTCACTAATTCTACATGGAGAACACACACATAACATCACCAGGGCTGGGGGGGATTATCAAACAAGCAAATACATGTCAGGAAGTTTATATTGTTCATATAATCATAATTCTGCCACGTGCTAAGGTGTAGTAGTGGGAAAGTACTTCTGCTGCAAGAGACGTGTGCAGTTTACTGAAATAACCACAGCACAGCCAACAACGTCCAAATAGCTGTCATCTTTTCAGTAAATAATTAGCAGGAAGCTGGAGTATTACTCTGGGAAGTAGCTGGCTCGGGCTGTGCTGGGTATTGCACAATGACACCCTCTCAGCAAGGACAAATGCCCATTCCAAGTTATTTACTCCTTTACACTGCACACACATCCTTCGAGGAATGGCTCCAATCCACCTGGCACCCAGGAACTTAGGAAGCAGTGTCACAACATTTTAGAGTTTAAAGTGCAGGCACAATGTGCCAAATTGAGGTAACAGATGGGGATCCAAACATTGCTAAGTGCTACCTAGCAATGCAGCATATGCAGTGCCTGGAAATCGTGACATCATCTCGTGAATGAAAAAGTCTTGCACTTATATCCAAATTGGATACTTAATCAAGAGAAAAAGTGGAGATGAGCAAGATGAATTGTACCAGAGGTAAAAAATGTAACAGTGCTGGGAAGAAAAAGGATAATCCCCCTGGTCCCAGTGAGTGACAGAAGTGTGGATACTTTGCAGTCCTCATCTTCCCCCCTTTCTGCTTCAACAGCTTTTGGCACTTGGATAGAGACAACCTGTGAGATGGTTTTGTGTTGAGAGTTTTGGAAGGGTAGGCTGGTATCCAAGAATTTGAGATAAAAAGCTAAGCAGACTTGCAGGATTCATCCACCTCCTGGAAGCTAAACATGTACTGTACAATTGGAGGGTCATCAGTTGGATTATTCTTCTTAATTGTTAAGCCTGTATCAATTCTACGTGATCTTTTATTTATATCATTTGGGGGGATTATGATGAAGAGAAAAATTGGTACAGAATCCTGAACACCCAGCTTGAAAATTCTGGCCTTCAGTAAGAAGATGAAAACACTTTTTACTGATTCAACTTTCATTCTAAACTCATGTAATTTAATCAGATATGTTCACAGCTAGAATTGCTGCATGCTGGAAATCCTTCCTGGCAATATAGAAGCTACCACTTTACCACTCCACAGATAATTTTCTCATTACATTATATATTACGGTTAGAAAAAGCTCACTTATATTTACAAGCATACAGTTCAACCAGTGATTGTAAAAATATGCATAATGCATAGCTATCTTGCCCAAGTAATTAATGTGATTATGCATTCAAAGCAGGTAAGTGCAATAATTGGGCTGCTGTGCAAGCTGTGCAAGTGCATGCACAATTCTGCACACCTAATGTTTTGGGAGGTTTGCCCACTTGGGGAGATTCTGAAGTTCTCTTTTGCAATCACAGCCGAGAAAATAAAAATAAGACTATTTCCTGTGCCATAAACTGACCTAAGCACCAATGCTGCTTTCCCAATATAATTAAATGTTAAAAGCCTTTAATTAAAGAATATAAATCAGAGTGAATAATGTCAGAGCAGAGCAGGCTTCTCACACAGGCTGCATCCAGTGCTGAGAGTGCACCAGAACAAGGCCATAAAAATGCCATTCACACCTTTTAATTGGTACATTTGAGCATTCCTTTTATTGCTCTGCCAAAGCAGCAATGGTATCACTTCCCTTCTGAAAACATTTTCACTCTCCAAACTTCAGTCCCAGTGTTGACAATGACAAATGGTGGCCCCTGCCTCCCTCAAGTCCCATCCAGAACAAAGCAATTCTTTGCCCTGGAATGCCTGAAGCATACCTGGGCTTGGAATTTAATTCTCTTTCATATTGTATTTCCTTCCATCTCGAGCTCTTAGATAGGGATTTTTATTTGTTTATGTATTTATATTGGGGACAGCAAATATTATTGGTTCCCTCGACACGGCTGTGTCATTGCACGCTGAGATAACACGGGGAAGAAGCTGCTGTGGATAAAAAGTGGGGAAAAAAGCTGCATTTCTGCCTGCTGAGGGGCAGAATCATCCTTCTCTCACCTTCTCCTTCCCCCTCTGTGCTCTCTGCTCCCCAGCAGCAAGTGATGGGTATCTATACATTGCTGGCATAACAATGTATTTATGGATGGTGAAAACAGACAACTACAGCAGGGTAAATGCAATCAGATTTACAGATAAACTCGAGGCCTCCATAAATCTCGACTACAATAGAAATTAAAGTGAGATAGAGAGTTGGGGGAGAAAGGGTTTTTTTGAATCTGAAAGCTGAGATTCAGCTTCAGCTCAACAGTATTTAAAAAGCTTTTGTTCCCACTTTCTGCAGACAGGCAAGCATTCAGGGTTTGCAGCTAACATCGAGGAACGCAGCAACAGATTTTGAGCTTGTAAATAATTTCCAACTGTGTATTCAATTCTGAATTTGAGTTTATAATGCGCTGGGTTATTGTGTAACAGTCAAATATAGAAAAGGAAACTTAAACATGGGGTAATACAGAAATTCAGTACTACAAAATTCAGTGCTACAAAATTCAGCAGTAATTGTGATGCAAAAAGAAAACAAACCCCAGAAAGATGCATCAAAGACTTTTACAAATAATTTCAAATATGGAACCACTCTAAGGATTTTGAGGTCAAATCTTTAATAAAAGAATTCCTCAAAGAAAAATATTTGAATTATTTACTCAGCCCCGAGGAAGCAAACAGAGAATAAAGCAGATGAAAACAAGTAATCAGAAACGCTTCTTTTAAAGTTGTGTTCTAATAGTGAAACGTTGCTAAATAATGGGAATGAACATCCTCCTGGCTGTTGAGCATGCAGAAACAAGCGGGCCAGCTCTCCCTGCAGCCCTGCAAGCACAATATGGGTTTACAGCTGCTCTCAAGAAGCACCAGGCAGACCTCAGACAGTCTGGCTGTCGGTTCAGACGAGCACCCAGCAGCTCGGGTTCTTATCCAAAGCTTACTCAACCTACCTGAACCTTTTGGGCCAGCAAAACGGAGCTGGCACTCTGAGCAGCACAGGCGTCTGCCTAACATTGCTGGCACTCGCTGCTTCCAGCAGGGCTGGAGATACTGCAGGAATAATCCTTCTCTTTTGACGTTTCCTATTGTCGGAGTGGCAGGAGGCTGGAAGTGTGGAGATGCACAACGTGCAGGAGGATAGAGGAAAGTGTTTAAACCACCTGAAGCAGAGTTTGCAGGGAAAGCCTGGTAGCCAGGAGCCACATTCTGCTCTTTGTCATTCTCCCATGGTGCTAAAATCACTTAAAATATATATTATATATATATATATATAGTTTTTTTTTTAATCCTGATGAGATTACCACATAAACAAGTTGCTTTGCAGTGGGAAGTCTGAGGGCCAAATGGTGCCTCTCTCCAGCACCTGAGGGGTGCATCCCACTGTGTTCAAACACTGCTCAAGGCACTCTAAGCAAGTGTGGGGGAGAGTCTGATCTAGCTGAGACTTAGGGTAGCTGGCAGAAAAAAGGGCTGCAGCAGCTTCACAAACAGCACCTTGACTTTGCTTTGCAGCTGGCAAGGGGGTTCTGGCTCCCTGGTCATCCACAGGGTGTGGACAGTGGCTGTGGGTAGCCACCAGGACCTCCACGCAAAGCTGAGGATGGAAAGGAGTTTAACTGGGGAAAAATGGAACTGCCTGTAACACGAGGAGGTGGCCTTTTCAGCACAAAGTATGTCTGAAAAGTAACAGCTTCTTGTGTAAGCCCAGCATGTGTGTCAGTGTCTCTCATGATGATACCAGCGCACCACCCACCATTTGCAAAGCACCTGTTCACTGACCAGAAGGGACATGAAAAAACTGCTCCCCAGCCAGCCTGTGATTTCACACCAATGGCATGATTCAGAGAAGGCTTTCAGACAGCATGTGGACAACAAGAGCTTTTCCACACCTATAGGCTTTCCTGGTAGTGCAGAAATGATAAAGTGTCCTTTATGATCAGCTAGGTGGTCCTGGGAGGATTGGGGGAATTGCCTGAAAAGCTGAAGTAACAGTTAAAACTAAAGCCATAAATTAAAAAAACCCCAAACATTCAGTGATTTGATTGTGCTGAGAGGACAAGATCTTTTCCCCTGGAGATGGGAGACAAGGTTTTCTGGCTGGGAGAGCTCTGCTGCCAGCAGCACGCATGGCCACTCTGCTGGGCTGGGCAGCTCTGTCCAGCAGCCTGGGGGAGCCTCTGCGAGCCAAGAGCTCACAACTCCAATCTGAGAGCTGTCACCATTCACTGCACAGCCTTGGGCCAGTTACTTAACCTCCTTGTGTCTCAGCTTCACCATCTGCAGGCCTGGGCTAGCACTGCCTTGGCCAGCAGATAGGGGCATTCAGGGGTTTAATCAAGGCTAGCTGGAGTGATTAAATTCCAGCTGCTCGGTTTGTGGCTGCAGACTCGCTGCCCAGCGTCAGGTCCTGGCACTGTGGCACAGAAGCCAGGCACGGTGTCCTCGGAGGAGGGCAGGGAAGGAAGGAGCTGCCACAGCACAAAATATGGGTCAGCATCTTCCAAGTGCAGCTGCCAACGTGCTGACTTGGCATCAGCCTCCTCCAAGCCCTTGGCTGAGGCACACCAGAGAAATCCCAGCCCGCTGGAGGTGGGAACAGAGCCAGGCTGTGCCTCCAGACGGAGCCCCGGTGAGAAAGGAGTGGACTGCACCTCCACAGGAGGGAACTGCAGCCAGGTACACAGTGCTCTGACTGTGAGCTACCAACGGGGATGGAAACACAAAGGCATAGGAGCTGTGCTCCATCTGCCCTGTGGAAGCACTATGGACAGCGTCCGACACCCCTGGCCACCAGCCCAGGCAGGATGAGAGCACAGCCTCAGCCCAGGCAGGATTAAGAGCACAGCCTCAGCCCAGGCAGGATAGAGACTCACTCAGGGCACCAGGTCAGTCCCACCCAGGAGCTGAATCATGGACTGGGGCCACCAGACAGCACCAGAACTGGAAAACAGAGGGGTCCCTGCATGAAAACTCATCCCAGCTCCAATTTAGTTCTCGTTTATCCCACCACATACCCCCTTTAGTCTTGAGCTCAGTGCCTGAATCCCCTCTGACGTCTCCCCACTTTTTCTGGCTGCATCTCTCCTCATTGTTTTGTTCTGTCAAATGCACATCCCTTCTCCCTGCATTCCCTCACTGACGCTCAAACAGCCAGAAAAACACAGTCCATCTTTCAGCTCTTCTCCCATTTCAAAGAGGTTTTCATGCCCTTTTCAGCATTTATAGGACTCTTCAGGATAAGAGGATCCATATGTATATATAGATAGGTATTAAGTACATCTTGGAACAAACGTCAAGGTACAAGTGATTGCACAAGTTGCAAGGAGACTCTTTTAACAGGAAACTATTTCACATGCCATCAGTAATCATTGCATCAACAAGACACAGTAAAATGATACAGGTATGAGTCAACCCTATGAATCCACAAACCAACCAAATTTCCAAGATCCATGCCTAGAATTAGATGACAGAAAAGTAAATTATGCATAGATAAGGGAATTTCTTCTTCAACTTTCTTTCTTGGGATGGCAGAAGGAGGGTGAGGAAAACCAGTCCCACAGATAGCAAGAACCCTGATTGTGATGGCTGGTGCTTCTGTGACACTGCATTAGGGGTGTCAATGGACTGTCACCAACCCTTGCCACTTGAGATCAAACACTGCTGCTGACTCAGAGCTCCAGCAGGAGCCAGACAGAGTTTTGCCAGAGCAAACACCAAGAGAGGATTGCGGTATTTGGCTCTGAGTTTTCACAAACAACTTTATTTCTCCCCACATCCTGTGACCTAGGTAATAAAATAACATTTAAAACTCAATTAGGGCATCTCAAATACAGATCTGTGATTTAACATGCAGACACTTGTGGTACTGCAGATTTAATATGGTAATGACTGAACAGATGTTTAGGAAATTGTGTACACTGGCAGATGCTGACTGACAAAGGATCCCTGTTTCAGGTGTTTGGCTTCCATGGCTTTTCACCTCACAGCCAAAAACTGTTCCTTGCTCCAAGAGGAGGAACTGTAGAAGCCCCTGTGCTTTGCATCCACAGCAAATTAAAGTCAAAAGTAAACCTCTCCTCCCTATACAATGGTTTCCAGTGACTCAGCTTTCTCTCCCTGTGCTGCACAGGTACAAACTACCATCACTCCTTTCACTCTGAAGCAGTAACTCCAGACGTGCAGAATAACTCAGATCAGAGCAGTCTCCAAGTCAGGCAAGAGAAAACACAAACTGTTTTCAAAACACCACATCCTGTAACTGCACTTTCTTATCGAGTGATGCATGCCACTGGATTACAGGAAACTTTTCCCATTAGGAAACATAATTCAATACAACAAAAGGTGGCAAAATTGAGCCCGGATTGATCAAGAAGATTTAACTTCAAATTGACAATATTGCTGAGCAGCGAGGCAGGGAGCGCAGGCATAATTTGGTTTCCTGCAGCACCACTCCAAATGATGGCTATCAGTATTCCAATCAGTGGCTGATGGTTTTATTTCCCCCATGAGTTTCTCCAGGTCATCCCTGACAGTTAGAAAAGTGCTTACTCGCTCGGGCTGTGCTGAGCAGATGGTTCCTGATCAGAGATTAGTGCTGGAGCTGGGGGTCAGCAGGCTGCCAAAAAACCTCATCCAGGGGCTGCCTATTGCAGTCACCCCGGGGACTGCAGTTTGCTGACCACTACAGACAGGTGACACACTCAGCAATGCCACTGGACATGTCCAGGTCTCTCTGCAGCACAGCCAGCGCTCGCCTGATATATAATTTATATCCCTGCGACTTCACTGCCTGGTGTTACAATATCACTTTTGCCTTCAGGTCGCTCGGTATGGACTTCTACAGGAAATGGAGGGCACACAGAGGTGGTGGCAGAGAATGATTAAAACCCAGACCATCCTAGCTCTGCCCAGTCCCCACAACTCATATTTTTCAAACCTCAGATCAGCATGACAACAGCCATCTCTTTTCAAAAGTTTTTTTCTATCCCGCTTGCTCAAAAAAAAGGAAAAGAAAAGAGAGTGGAAAGATTAAAAATGTGAAAAAGCTGGTGGGCTTGTAGAACACAAGCTGGCATTTCAGGGCCAGCGTTCTGGGACTACTGGCTATGCACAGCATCTATTTTCTTCCTCCTGATGTGGTTCAAAGGTAAGTTTGGGCATTGACCTGATTATCATGGAATTTATATTCAAACATATTCAAACCAGAAATGAACCCTATTTTTTCAGCTGTGGACTCTGATTGGTGCTTATTTTTACTAAAACATGAGGACCAATTCTTTCCAAGCACTGTGTATTGTTTTTGACCTGATGTTTTCCCAGTTTCAGTGGGGCTTTGCTGCCACAGGAGGAAGACAATGATAATGGTATGCCATAAGATCCTAGGGCAAAATCCCTTTTCCCTGGTAAAGGTGATGAAGGAACAAAGCTGAGCTTTGCTCTCATACTACAGGCATTTTAAACACCATTTCTGACACTACTGCAGTACAGCAAGAACTATTCTAAGGACAAGAGCCAGCACAGAGTACATACCATACAAACCAACCACAGGGAGCCATGCCCTCCAAACCTGTGTCTGTACAGAGCAGAGGAAAAGAGAAGGGGAAAAAAAAAGTAGATGGAAGTAAGTTGCTGAAGGTAAGCTGGAAAGTCACTAACAGAGTGAGAACCACAGTCTCCTGACCCCTGTTTTAGTGTCCTCAAAACCATCTGCACCAGAACAGCAAGCGACTGTCAGCTTTCACCTTGTTTCAGGGCATTGAAAAATAAAGGAAAATATATCAACCATTTTACACTTCTGAAGAAGACAATCTTATTTTCCCCGAATACAGCATCCTATAAAGAATGGGTAGATCCTCTAAAGAATGTTGCTTAGATACAGTACTACACATACAAAAATAGGTTCCTAACTGTTCTCAAGTTACACAACAATATTAGTTTGGGGACACTTTTAAGCCTTGCTTAGTTGATTCCATTTTAATCTATCTTCTCATATGTGCTTAAATTTTTATATGCATTTAATTATGCACTTATGTGACAGAATGAAGTCAGATCTCAACCCTACACACACTTACATGCATGGTTAACTTAACATACACCCAGCCTCACTATGAATCTATGGATGTCAAATTGGAACGAACATGGTTTCATTGTTTCCCATTTATAGTGATATTTGCCTCATTCATTCCTATTATTCTTTTATTTCATTGATTTGCTTTGACATTCACGCATTTATTTCCAAGCCAATACATCATTTGAATGTAAAAGATAAGGCTCTTCGGAATTTAATGCAATGACTACGAAAGATCTGGACTTCTAAAAGAGGAAAATTGGGAAGGTATCCTCATTTCAGAGCAACCCAAAAATTAAACATTAAAAACTAAAAGATAACAAAATTTACATCAAACCTGCCTTGAGATTTATTTTACAGTCACAGCTTGAAATCTGTTTGGAATTACTACGATGGCAGCATAGCTGCTGTCTTTGCAGCACAGTTGCTGTGTGGCTAATGGATTTCTGAGATTTGGGTTCTGAACCCCATCCTCTTATCAGCTAGGCATGGATACCCTTCAGCATCTCTATTAGGTACAAATATTCAGGTATGTTCTGAAAACCAGAAAAAAAAGGATGTTATATGTCATAGAAAAGATGTATTATAATATTGTAACCCACTCCATTACCACAGCAGGGGTTGGTTTGGATTCTGAGCCCATGATAACACTTGCTGCTTCCGAGTCCTGAGCCAGCCAAACAGCATCTCCTGTTGGATAAAAACCTCCCCTGATGCTGGTGCAGAATCCTTGTCCACTACAAGCAAACATTTAGGACTTGAAATGTCCTGACTACATTTAGGACTTGAAATGTTTTCTAGTATTGGGCACTGTGGCTTCAAGCAATCGCACAGCGCAATCTACAGCAAGTGGTCAGCAGGATTTCTTTGGAAAAATACCAATGAACTTTATTAGACGACATGCTGCACTAGCAGGAGCAGCACACACATGGTTTGAAGGCTTGAGAACAAGCTCAACTCCCAAGTACATTCTCAATTTAGGCTTTGTACAAATGTCTTGTTCCCTGCAATCTTGGCAGCACTGGAAACCTTCCACATTTACTCGAGGCTCTCACTTCTTTTTGCGTCAGTTATTAAATAACCCTCATCCTCCTCAACACATGGGCAATGCCTCCTGCACACCACTTCTGTTCCCACCCACTCCCTGTTGGTACAGGTGACCCAGACCAGCTGTCACATTACGTGGCAATAGCTAATGTAATCTTTTGTCCCAATAATCACCCAGAAACTCGCGCTGCTTCAGCGGCAACAACAAATAACCCAAATCCCAGCTCCAGCCAGGGGACTGCTGGGCAGTAAAGCTGCCGGATTTCTGGGCAGATTTGCCCCAAAATAAGCACACAAGCCCCTCGCAGGAAGCAACAGCCCTGCTGTGCATGTTCTAGTGAATTGTTTAACACACAAGCCCCTAAGGAAGAGTTTTGCTGTAAGAAACTGATTGGAGAAGGCTGGATGGATTTTGGATGGGAGGTCTGCTCCCTGCTATTGCACAGGGAACTCCCACCAAGTGCCAGACTTAGAAAATTCGAAACTGATTGAGAAAACAAGGGAAAAAAAAAAAGGAGACCTTCCTGTATAAACACAGTGAAGCACTAAAAGAAGGTGTGTGCACTCAAAGGGTGAGAAATGGAAGCTCTGTTCCCGTGTGCTAATTGAAGCTGGGCTGGGCTGCTTGCTCAGAGTCAGTAGAACATTAAAGGAATTATTTCTCTTAGCTTCATCAGATGGTCCTAAGCAGTGACTCTGGTTTGCAGGAGAAGTCCCAAACAGTGCCTTTCTATCAGCACCACCAAGTACAACCTGGGTGGACCAAAGCTACTCTCCAAATTCTGCAGCTTTTTGTAACATCCCTGTGCTGCCTTTCCTTGCTGACACAACTCCAGCAGCACTGATGGTTCAGCTCATCCTGAACAAGAACCACCAAACCTCCAAGACACAAAGTTCTCCTTTCCCACAACTTTCACCTCTTAGCTGGCTGGAGAAATGAAAAATCAATTGTTACACATTTCTCCTTCCCGCTCTGCAGGTGAGGTTTTCAAGCCAAAGCACATCATTATTTGTGTGCCAGGGGAAGGTTTTTAGTGCAGTTAATAAAAATGTAGGTTCTACAGTACAAGTTACAGCAAACAGAATAAAGTCAGTGTCCATGCACTACCATATACCAGCCAAAGGTCCCATGACACACTGCTTGCCACAATTACTACTTGGAGTATCTATCATCTACACCTTGAACCGTGTGCTAGTAACCTTTTAGAACAGGATTTGGTTTTGCTCCCTAATCGCCAAAAGAGATTTCAAAGCAATCAAGTTCTACTGATGCAACCTCTTGAGCATACAGAGTATTTTGCTTGAGTATTTACAAATGTTTTTCTTATGCAGGAGCCACCTTGTAAGCAAGGACTTGTTTGAACAAGTATTCCTGGAAAATGGAAAATAAGTTACAAATATGATTGTTCATTAATGCCATATGCAATATTCAGAGAGTTCTTCTTTCAAAGGTGTTCTGAGAATGAATTCATTCTTTTGTGTGGTGCTACAAAGGTGTAAAATGCTAAGTGTTAGGTATTATTATACTATCAAGTGTCTAAGCTTGTAGCCCCTCTTGGAAACACTTATTTTTGTACATGTGAGAGGAGAAAGCAAAAGCAGCTAGAGAAAAGATAGTTGAAAATCTGCCTAGCACATTTTTTTCACCCAAATATTACTTTTAATGTATAATCAATCTTTATGGTCTGTTGCTGCAGGGAAGGTGTAATAGAATCAAGTTTTCATAAAACTGCAAGTTGCATGAATCTTTCAGAAACAAGATCATAACATCCTTCATTCCAAATCAATATTGATTATTCCTTAAGTTACATATAAATTGCTTTTAGTTGCAGACATTTCATGTCATACAAATGCAGTTAATAATGGGAAATATCCCTTTCACCACACTAACAATGCCATCCTGCTTGCTGGGCTCATCTAGTGAGAAAGATTATTCCCTTCCTTTTCTCATATGCTATTTAAAATATACTTTAGCCAACCTGTGCATCCTATTTTACTCTTGTTACAGCTGACTGTGCAGAACTTTCCAAGAATAAAGCATTTTGTGACACACAAGTTGCAGGTCTTGACCAAGAGGCCATTTCTTTTAGGGCTGGTATTTCCCCACTGAAGAATTGAGCCCATTCTGAAGGCACATCACCCAAATTCTCTCAGTGAGAAGCAGAATTCAAATTATTCACACCAAGGAATGAGTCACAAATCATGCAGGAAACAAGGCAGGGGAGGAGGCTCAACACTGGAAGTGCTGCATGGGTGGATTTCTACAAACTGCCCTGGAAATGCACACACCATGTGAAAACACGAAAGTGAGGTCCCTGCTCTGTTCCATCTTCCTGCAGTTTCCTCTCTATTTGCAAAATATACTCACAATACAAATAAAATTGAAAAAAATCCCAGCCACAACAGTGAAATTTACATTCTCAACAGATTGGAGGTGAGACACAGGGCAAAGAGCTTGGAAAGTAAGAATTCACTTGGATAAAAATTAGGGATTCAGTACATTCCTCCTTGGTTGGCTGCTCAGCCCAAATGGTGCCATTCACTGTATCTCTGCTGGTGTTCTGTCTGCAGTTTTATGTGGGGCCAACATGACAGTCTGACCATCATTTTTCAGGGTGTATTTCTACAGAAGGAAATACAAAGTTCTCTCCGCAGTAAAACGCTTTGCGTTATCCTTCATGGCTTTAAACCACAAAATACTCCTTACGTTTTATCTCAGTGTTTAATGCTTTATAAGTTTACATTTGAGCTCTGATGATTAACTTTAAGAAACAAAGTAAACTGCGTGTGCTTTTTTAGCCCCTAAGGACAGTTATTCCTCCAGAATGCAACTGCAAAGATATTTTTACATCGTAGGAAACCAACTCTAATGTACATTACAGCTCATTTTCCAACACTGGATTGCATCATAAATATATTTTAAGCTGCCGTGTTAAAATTATAGTGGAAAATTAAAACAAGCATAACCCATGTTATTTAAGATGAATTTTACAGCCAACTAAGAACCAAAATGAAATAAAAACACAGTACTTGCACCCAAGAAAATCTGGTAGAAATAATAATAAAAAAAAACTGTTACGGCTAAAACCTACTTAGCAAAAAAAAAAAAAGTAGATGAAAACATTTGCCATCTGTTGAGAGCATGGAACTGGTTTCCCTAGTATGAGCTGCAACCCTAAAGCCAGGGATTAATATCCATAGCAGGGTCAGCTGCAGAGGGCCAGGGGACAGTGGGAGCTGGGCTGGTGTGCAGGAATTCCTGCAGAGCCCAGTGCTGACCCCACAGCAGGACAATCCTGTCCCCAAACCTGGCCTGGCCACCGATGGCTCTGCTGCTCTCAGGGGCTGCAGAACAGCCTGCTAGGCAGAACTTGTTGACATTTGTCTCTCCAGCTCACCCAGCACTGAGGAAAGACAGACAGTGGCTGGAAACAGCTGAGTCTGGGAGTCTGTGCTGCTTTGCCTGTTTGTTTTTTGTCCATTAAAAGATGGAATGTTAATTCACCTGAAGCCTGAATTAATTGTGGCTGACGATCCTAACAGGCAACGTGGTGAACTGTGAAGGCTGGGAAATATTTCTTTTAGAACTGATGCACGCTTGGTCAACATTATACTCTCCTGTCCACATATCCACAGACACACTTAACAGATCTAT
This sequence comes from Lichenostomus cassidix, assembly GCF_008360975.1. NCBI lineage: Eukaryota > Metazoa > Chordata > Aves > Passeriformes > Meliphagidae > Lichenostomus > Lichenostomus cassidix. The sequence continues at coordinate 4,260,365 of NC_139500.1, read as the reverse complement.
AAAAAACCCTGATCCTAATTACTGCCTGCAATTAGAGATCCTGCTCAGGGTTAACGGTGCATGAGCACATCACACAATGTGATTTTCGTGCTTTGTGCCACGTTTGACCACAGGAGAACAGAGAACATTGTCATGATGAGGAATACATAATTAAAATATATTGGCCTTGTCTTCTCTGCTGAGGTTGGTATCAAAGACCAGAACAGTAATGAGGACTTTGAGTCTCCAGACACGGAGTTTGAGAACACTGAGAACTAACTCTGTACAGGAGCTGGATTTTTTAAGTTGATAAATCTGCTTGCTGCTGCAGCAAAACAGAAAAGCCATGGCTAGTTCCAGTCTTCTAGCAGGAAGATGGATTTCTGTCCTGACATGAAACTAAATATTTGTTACTTAATAATACATTATCAGGATGAATTATTTTTTGCATTTTTAATCTCTGTGTCCTTAATAGGGAAATATAAATTTTACTTTTTTCTGTTCACTACCTCCAAAATATCTTTGAAAGACTACCAGAATCTGCAATGTCAGGTATAAATGTCATCAGATACTGCAATTTTACAACAGTGTGAAGCATTACAAGAGATCATCATCAATACAAAGTACTGTATACATAACAGTAATTTCTTGCCTCTATCCACTGTCTATAATAACAGTTCAGATAAACCACGGATTAAATTGCCTTTAAAAAGTCCATTACTGCAAGCAGGCACCTTCTCTTTCCTCAAGATAATGTTAAACCCAATTCCAGCAGATCCTCAACCAACAGTTACAATCACAGTGAAAGTAAAGCCAAAGTGGTGGGACCAGAACCACAGCTTCCTGCCAGAGATGCAAATAAGCCAAAGCACTAAAATAAGACATTAATAATTAATTCAAAATTCACTGTAACAATACTAATTACGGTGTTTCATGTGGCATTATTGAGACCGTAACATGTGCTTCTACAGGAAATTAACTGTAATTCAGCAATCAACATGGTGTTGGGCAGTGTGTTTTTACCAGTCCTGCTGAGGTTTAAAAGCTGGATTTAAATCTCCACCTCGGTGACATGTTTTGTGAAAGCAGAGAGAGTTCAGATGGATTTGACAGCGATTTTATCTACACAAGATACAGGGCTGAGTTCCTCAGCTAAGTAGCCTACAGGGAGAGGGATGGGAGTTTTGCTGGGTATTTCAGACATTGTGTGTGATTCTTCTGTAAGGCTTATCTCTCATCTCCTAGCTAGACCGAGGGATCTAAGAAATCCCTCTCATTCAAATCAAATATCAGTCCAGCTCCTATTGTTCCTGCCCTTATTGGAGATGCAATCCCCTTGATAAAGGAGGATGCGTGGTGCTCCTTGAAGCACTTATCAATACTGCCCCTGCAGCAGGGAGCAGGCTTGCCCAGGCTGTCCATCTCCGAGCAGCATGCACTGACAGAGGCTGGGAAGCCTGCATTTGTGAAAAACAAAATATTACTGCAAGGCCCTGGGTGGCTTTTAGCTACACTTTAAGTCCACAAAGTCAAATTCAGAGGCTTATCTGAGCAGGGAGTCTCATATCCCTGTCACAGGAGCAGTGAATATCTTGTAGCAGGGCAGGAGATTCAATCAACATTTCCATCCTCATTTACAACCCTCAGTGCTGCTGATGTTCACCAGGGTGTTTTGAGGCCCTGATTCTCTGATGTCCCCTCTGGACAGCATCTTCAGGATGCCTCAGCCCTGCACAGTTCTGGGTGAGGCAGAGTCCTGTTTTCCAGAAAACTGCCATGAACGATACCACCTTAAAAAGGTGCAGACACACAGGTCCATTATTCAGTCATTCAGGAAAGCATTAATATGAAATCACTTTTGCCTGGGGGCCTCTGCAGACATCAGGTCAAAGGAAAAGTCTGCAAGAAGGGGAGTGGTGATGTCCCTGCAGTGTCCTCTCCCTCTGGCAGAAGAGGTGAAGGATTCAAGGACACTCATGAATTGCCTGGCACACGAAGAGAGACCAACCTGTGTCACCTACAGCAGAAGCACCTAACTCACACAGATCATCCCTTTCAAAATGCTTGCTAGGAGACCTTAATAAATTTGTGGCTTTATTAAGCCTGGCCATTCCTTCTAAATCCCATCCCTAATTCTCTTTTCAATGGCTCGTATGTCTGGATCAAAGAAAAGATGGATTTTAGTGTATTTTAAAAACTGCTGAGCTTGGAAACTGTTCTTAAAAATTACTAATTGTGTCTAGCTAAAAAACTGAATCACACTTTTCCTGAAGTGGGAAAACAAGTCTCCCTTCCCACCCCTAGAAACAGCAGCGAGGAGGAAATATCCACATCTCCAAACTTCAACCAGAGCAAAGCCTGTGTGGGAAACAGAGCTGTTTTGGTTAATTACTTCTTCATGTGCACAGACAGATTGGTCAGGATAAAATCCCAGCACTGCTGACCTCTGCCTGGCTCCTGTTCCCTCCCTTCAGCAGGTGCTCCAGCATCAAGACATGCCAGGTCCCTGTGGCTGGGGCAGCTCCAACTGCTTTGTCTCCATCTCATGGAAAGCCATATGGAGATGACAAAGTTAGCTGCTTCCTAAAATAGCCTGTAGGTACAATAATCTGCCCTCAAGCCAGCCAAACTCAACGTTCATTTTTATTACCAGATTTTTTCGACACCCTCTGCTAACAAAAAAGTTGCCTCATCACATTTTCCTGAAGAACCTTCCTTTTCAGTTCCATCTTTCAGACAGGCACACTAATCATATTCAAGGCTAGACCTGCAAGCAGGATGTAAATCACTTTACCAGCTCAGCTGCCATGTATTTAATAACTTATTCAAGTTGCAGGAGGAAAAAAAAGGTGAGATTATATGGGAGGGAGACAAAGAGGGAATATAATTTCCAGGAGTTATACAGGACTTTCCATAAATTTTTTACAGTATTATGGTGGAGGGAAGCCTCTTCATCACACTGCAGGGGCTAAACCTGGAGCCAGAGTTAAAATCATGTTGGTGTTTGATGCCCCTTGGGCACAGGAGGGAATTGCTGCTTGTAAGCAAGAGCAAGTGAAGGGAGAGTCAGTTTACTGGAGGAAAAAAAAGGAAATAAAAAAAACAAAAAAAGGTTTTGTTTGTCAGACAGAGCTGTACAACTGTCTGCAAATGCCAAGGAGGGCAAAACTCTCCGCAGACATGTCAAGCCCCTGATCCAGCTGTCAATTGCTCTCGTAGGCAGAAAATGAAGGCTGACATGTGAGATGGATCCACGGTGCCTGCGTGGTGCAGCCCTTCCCACCCTGCACCCAGCCAGGGAATGTGCTCTGCAGATTTCCCTATTAGCATGATTGACCTAATATTGGATGACTCTGTACCCAAGTGCTTATGCGAAATAATAAGCCTGGCTACTGAGCAATTATTAAATACAAGGAATTGTTAAATCCTTGCATTGTACGTATTCTAAAGGAAATTAATCATTTTGAACTCTGGAGAATACAGTTTTATAAGAAGAGAAGAAATAGCAAATACACAATAGGGTATTTAAATGCTAATACAGTCAAACAGTTTAAAGCATAGCATACATTTTAATATTGGTTTACTGAATACTAATTATGCTCTCCTAAGTAGCAGTAAGTAGCATTTATTATGATTTGTTGAAAGTATTGATCCAGATGGTGACAAGTGCAATTTACCCTTCTCACAAACATCTTTAAAAATACATATTATCAGATTACCAAGTCTTCTTAACACATGTTTTTCTTGGGATAATCTGCTCCAAGTATCAGTGGCACCCTGACACGTTATAGCCCAGAATTATTTCAGCCCAACTGCATGAGGTAAAAAGATAATGTTTGTTATCCATCAGCCAAAATTTACTGTCCTTTACTCCAGACTGACAACATTGCATGTTTTCTGCATTTGGTCACACAGTAGAGTATAGAGGATGGAGAAGAATCTTAAACAGCCATTCTGTGTGTTTTGTCAGCAGAACTAAGACCATTAAAACAAACAGCTCATGCTTTGGGATGCTCTGAAGTGGCACCCAGCTCAGGGCACCCAAATCTCCTGTGCAATGACTACAGAGGACAGAAGACCTTCCACAGCCCAAACCAGCTCCTCATGCCCATGTCCACCTTGAGGAGAACCAGCCTGGGAGCCATCCATTCATTTTAATTGAAAGAAACTCTCCTAAAATGAGCAAATTCAACCACACTGCTGCTAAATCAAGCTTGGCTGGGATAGAAACCAGCACAGGATTTGTCCCCTGGTTTCCATGATAAAGCTCTTCTCAATACACCGAGCAACAACTGTCATGAACACAAAGCAGCTAATTCTTAAATACATATTTTAATAGTAATCTTCACTTCCTTTAACATACAATACCTGCTGCATTAAATGCAAATTAAATATGCACTTAGTAAATTCAATTTAAAGCTCTTCTGTTTTCTTTTATCTGTTACATCAAAGATAGCAAAAAAGTAGTGGCTTTATTTTTTTCATGTGCTTCAGAAATATAATGTGAATAGAACTGACTTAACGGGAACATGAATGCAAAAGTAGATTCAACTCTATTAACTTTTACAATTTTGCCGCAGAAATTGTTTTTCTTGATATTTTAATTTCTACTTTGCTGAAGCAAGGTCAGGACCTCTGCTGCTGTTCCTCAGACTGCCCAAGACCACTCAGCATAATTCAAGCAGTTGTAAAAAATTAGCACTGCATGCTACGATAAATGGGTTTGTTGTTTGTGTCTCTAATGGAACAGGATTAGGGGAAAAAGAAAGTACCATTTCTGTAGTTCAGTTGAAATAAACATTACAAAAGGACAATTTACACTTCCAAGATTACGTGCAATGACACAATGTTTAAGAAAATTATTTCAGTCTAGCATTGTTCTGCCATACAGCTCTAAGTAGGCCATTCACTAAAATATCTCAGCCGTCTTTCTCAGCAGCAACAAATCACAGATGTTTTACAATTTATTTTTATCACTAAAATTAAAGACAATAGTGCTGTGTTTACACTGTCACAAGGGTAATGTATCATGGCTGGGAAAGTAACAAAAAAACCCCAAAACTGATGAAATTAGCATCATCTTCCCTATTAAAACTTACCGCTAGAAACTTTACAACCCAAAACATCCACTTTTATATCTGTCAACTTGATACTAAAAAACCCCACAAACCAAACCGATTATAAATAGTCCTCTCGTAATGTGCTGCTTCTTATGAGCAGGTGAAAATTCACACACACACCCCCTTTTTATACCCCCTTGACAGGCTTTCAGCTTAAAACCACAGCTTTTTCAAGTGTAAAGGTATTCAGGTACACAATTAACAAGTTATTTTGTCTAAGCAAAAACGGCCAAATCCCCTTCCTACATTCCCAGTACCTCCTTTTGGAGGAGAAGTTAGTCATGGCAGGTGATGCACAGAGACAAAATGGTTTTCAAGAGATTGGCAAAAAGGCTTTAAACTGAATATCCTGTTTGATTACGACTTCATGCAACTGCAAGTCGGTGTGATAATGCCAGAGCCATTCAATCCCAGTGCTGCTGGAATGCTGCCAAAGCAATTAAGGTTGCTGACTTGGCCATGAAGCTGAGAATATATACAACAATTTTACACCCCATCATACTGTGGTAACGGGTGCTTGCACCCACAGAGGAGGGAGAAACAACTGCAAAGTGTGGTCTAAGTCAATGCACTGAATATTTACTGAGAGCAAACAGCTTTTAAATGGGAGGTAAACCCCCTGCCAGCAGTCCAGCCCCAAAACTGGCAAAGGGTTGGGTCTTGAGGGGACTTTTCTTTCCCATATTCACATGGGATGTCCCCAGAAGGAGCAAGCACTAAGATACAAGGCTGAGGCACAGCCTTACAAATCTAGGATGCAGATGGAGGGATGCACACTCAGTTTACACATCTCCCAGCCCAGCTCCCAGGAATCTTAGATTCCTGTTCAAACTTCTTGTTCTCCTCCCAGTGAGGCTGTGTAGGATTCACCAGCCCAGCAGATGGAGAGGAAGCAAGCAGGGGTATGGAGGGCACAGCTCCAAGAACACCTCCAAAAGCAACTCTCCTGATCTTGGAGTGAGCACAGAAGAGAAACAAGAAGTGCTGGGCAGCCTTTGGGAAGGGCTGCATGAACACAATTATTGCACAGCCATGACTGCTCTGGGCTACATGACCATTCAGTCCATCCTGATGTGAGGACATCACAGGTATCTGTAAACACGTGAAGGGGTGAATATTCAAACAGAAGAGTGCAGAGTTTACAGCAGCAGAGCTCTGCAACAGCCAGCAGCCTTTATGTGCTGCTTAATATAATTATCAATACATGTAGGAAAAAAAAAAAAGGGAAGTAAATGAGGAGTTGCCATAGCAACTGTTACCTCCAAGGAATATGAAAGATTTGGGACCACCCTCACCGAGGGAATGTTTTATTTATTGTTTCCTATTTTGGATGTTCAGCAAAGTTGTGCTGCTGGACACTGCTGTGCAGGCTGCTGACCTTTGCTGGGCAACACTTGCATTTTGCTGGTGAGCTCTGCCTCGAGAGAGGACCCTCATTTCCAGTGCTGACAGGCAGGACCAAAGGCAAACTCTCCCATCAGCACGGCAACATCTGCTCCTAATTCAAGTGCCTGCTGATGATCAGCACTTCCCCTGCTAAATTACAACATGCTCCCGATTTATAAACTAGCTAAATAACTATTACAAGGAGAAAGACAGAGAAATCCACTCCAATCTTTGTGCTGATAAGCATGTAAGGACCCATGGGTTTTCCTATTTGTCTGTGGAGTTTTAACCAGGCACTGGTTTTGTCCTGGATCACTACTGCAGTGATAGCTGAACTTCCATGCAAAGTATTTTGAAGCACATGCCTGGCATTTTGTAGGTACCCTGCTTTTGTGAATGGATCCCACAAGAGAAGGAAGTTCAGTTAAGGGTAAAATGGAAGATTTAGTAGTAGGAGGAGTAGTAGGAGCAGCAACAAGGAAATAAAATTTAAAAATACCCAACCTAAATTCTATGTAGCTGCCTCTACAAAACTGGATTGTGTTCATGAACTCAGGAAATTATTTAATTTCTCATCTTTGTTGAGGCTAAGCTTTTTCTCTGTGACGTCAACAGAGTAGTCATTCTCCATTTCTGACTATTTTATTTCCTGTTCAGCTTATGCATTTCCCTTTATATTCCTGCTGTAGTGTTCTTTAGACATGTACTGCTAATTCTGCCATCAGAGACAACAGGACCTTCATTCCCACTACCTATCATTTCCTTGCATGACAATCTAAATAATATTCCTAATCCACAGATAATCCACTAATATTACATTAGTGCAGTGCAACTGCACTTGCATATAACATGAAATAGAAACTTCTAAAAAAAAAATCAATATTGTCAGCTGGAGGTAGAAACAGGATGACAGTGCTGAAACACAAAATAAACAATATTCAAAAAAAAAAACCCCAAACAAAAAAAAAGACAACCTCCACTCTCTTGTGCATCTCGTTAAATGAAGCAGACTGGATTTAAATCAATCAAAATCTGTGCTAGCTTTAAAAAGTAAAAAAAAGAGCAAAAATTCAAGCTTACTCTTGGAAGCAGAGACAGAATTCAAATCATCCTTCCAAAAAAATGCTCATTTTAGAAGTGTCATGTATTGAGCAGCCATATCTGAACAGTAGCTGACAGAAGCAGTGCAACATTGACTTGGTTGGGTTATGCCACTTGAAAGACAGAAATTCACCCCTATTTTTCTACCTTGAAAAATGGAGATTTCTTTTCTCCTGCCCCACAGGATGCACCCTCAGTAATGTGCTGGAATGACACTGAAATTATGTGTGTCTGTGGCAGGCGCCAGCAGCACAGCCCAGATGGCAACAGCTCTGCCACCAACTCTGCTCCTCCTCAAGGAAGAGGGAGAGACAAGCAGCAGGAGTGTGAGGTGAGAGGTGGGAGCGAGGAGATGTTCAATGCAGGACACTCTTGCCTCCAGGCACAAGATGGCCAGCAAGGAGCAGCAGTAGCAGCTTTCCCTGCCACAGCAGCTGTGCCAGCAGGAGCTGCAGCCTTAAAAAAGACACATCCCTGTTTTCTCTTTTCCCAGTGTTTCCTTTCCTAACTTTCCAGCTTGCTTTGCTGCCAAGGCTAAATTAACATCACTCTGTGCATCGCATCGTTTTGGAGGGAGCTGCGAACTCCTGCGCTCGCCCGCCAGACGGGAGCTGAGAGCTGCGCATGGCGTGAGGACAGAGCTTGGAAAAGGGCTGAAAAAATGGGAAATTTGCCCCTTAAACACACCTGAACTGAGGAGGAGCTGCAGTATCCAGGGCAGAGCGGAACAGCTCGAGGAAGAGCTGCTCAACCCACTGAGATGTGCCAAATACAATACACCCCAGAGCCTCTGCAGCCAGTGTTTGATTATTTTATCTGAGCAGAGCAGTGGCAGCGGGAGAAGCCACCAGCACCCTCTGCTCCTCCCCAGTCCTCAGGGTTTGGAAATCAGGATGATCTCCCAAGACATGAGAGAGTTGAGCTCCAGACCTACAGAAGGAGAAGGGGAATCAGCAACTGCCACATTTTGAACTCTGTGCTTGCAGGTGACACAGAGGACAAAGAGATCCTTCAAGCACAACATCCTTCCACAGCTCTGCTCCTCCCCTTTAGCATCTCACCACTTCTGCCACTAGTATCTGAAATGACTGTCCTGGACTGTCAAATGAGGAAAAACAGAAACAGGGTCAAAACTTTAAAAGAATACCAAGCCAAACAGAGAATCTGCTTTGTTTGCCAGCTTGGAAAATCAATTATTCATGTTATTCTTGCAGCCAAACTTGTAGGCAGAAAGGGATTGTCAGCTGAATTTCCTGATGGGACACCAAAAAATGCCGCATTGTCCCACAAACCCTTCAGCAAAGGTACTGACCCCAGCTCTGGGCTCCATCAGGGATGACTTCAGCTGTGTCCATGTCTGACATCTCCAGGGATGGGCATGAGGAACTCTGCCCTGACAGACTCACAGCTCCATGTGACACAAGCAGCCACAAAATCACTCAGGAAGGGAACAAGGGCACCTGCACTTCACCCCACCTTTATTTCAGCACAGGGCAGAGCTCCGAGGGACTGCAAGCAAAGCAACACCAGCAGCAGCAGAGGGACTTCCCAGGGCTCACACAGCCACCAGGTCTTTTTGATGTCACACACCCCCAGTGACTGATGATGGCAAAAGCAGGTGTGGGGAGAAGTTGTCAGGATTTGATGGTTTAAGTGATAGACACTTCAAGGGAGATGAAAATGTTCGAATTCTAAAAAGGCCCATTTCACTCATGCACTTTAAAATGGCAATAATCCATTTGATGCCAAAAAGAAGAAAGGAAGGAAAGAATCAAAGAACAATAAGAAAGATGCTCTGGCTTATAATTGTATTCTCTTCTCTACAAAGTCTGTAGCCCTTTTTTCTTCCTGCTCTATTCTGAATCTTCCACAGCTGCAAAGCCCTCGAGCTACAGACAGGTTTCAGTCCAGTAAGACTGTCTGTGGCTTATTACAGCTGAAGATCCATGATGAAGGGTTGAAATATCCTCAAGTTTGCACACTTGAACAACACTAGAGATAAGAACAAACTTTAAAATCCTGGATAATCCTCACTTTACTAATAAGCAATTTTATCTAAATCCTCTTTTAAAAAATCGTGCTTCCCTGAGTGATGCTGGGGGAAGGAAGTTGCCACGTCCAATTTCCAGCTCTATTCAGCCAGTATTAACCTGAGCTCCTGCCAAGTCGTGGGGACTCTTTGCTCCTCCTCATCTCAGCTGCCAGGAGTTCCATCCTCATCCTTTCTCCTGACAATCTGAGGTTTAGCTCTCTCCAGGCTCCCTCCCTGTGGTGCCAGGTATCTCACTGCCACTGGCTGCCCTAATGCAGGCTCCCATCTGCTGTATCACAAAACATTCTCTCAACGCCCTTGGGAGGCAAAAAAAGTGCAATTATGCTTTTATGGCTGTGAAGCTGCAGCAAAGGAAGGTGAAGAGATAGATTTGCAAAGGTACCTAAATTTTGAGACCCTCAGCTTTGACTGAACAAGTTCCTTTTTGAGTACCCAGAGCAGAACCCACAACATTCAGTGAAACTCCAAGTCTCCCTTGTCTCCTGTTTCCCCACCTGGCATTCTGGGGTTAACACACTTGTACCAGGTGAGAACAGATTAGAATTCCTGGAGGAAGCAAAGCTTCATCCAAAATATGCCAGTTAATTAATCAACATGTTCCAAAGCTTCCACTGAATGCAAAACACACCCCACAAAGGACCCTCCAGCAAGCATCACCTCACAGTAGGACAGGCACATGCAAAAGAAAGGCACTTTTTTCTTTATCTACACCCAATAAAGCCTTTTGAGAGGCTTGCTCCATGGTAAGATCCCCAGGGAGCAACAAAAACATCCACACAAAACCTGTCAGAGCCCACAATCAAACTCTGAGTCCATGTGATGCATTTCTTCTAACAGGAGGGGCTAGAGTGGGTCTTGGAGCCTAAGTGCAGAGCACTAATTCAAATAACACAATGCACAAGTTATTAATCCAGCAATGAGCCCAAGAAGCAGCTGACAAGCTGTGTCTGACTGCTCCCCATTTGTCCAGGTGGTCACAGTGACAAGACAGCACAGCCTCACTCACACATCTGACTCACTGCATCCCAACAGCACCACAGGGACCTGTCCTCTGGAAAGTGGGGACAAACTGGCACCACACAGCTTGTCCTTTACAGGAAACAAACAGGGGCCTTTTCCAAGGTGAGAGCTGTGGAGTGACTCAGTTGTGCTGGGGAGCTATGTGCTGACCTGCAGGAGCTTTCAGTGTGTCACTGCAGTGGCAGCACAGCTCAGATCAGAGCTGGAGCACAACTACAGCTTGAAAACATTTTCATTGTGGAAACTCTGCCTGGCTTCAGTTTTAATTCTGTGCCCTTTTTAGAGGATTAACTGTGAAGCACAGGACTGTATTCCAGCTGGCTCTGCTCTGGCAGAGCTGCTCCAGCAGCAGTGCAGGACTTTGGATCACACCAGGATCTCCTGATGGTGGAGCACCTTGTGTCCTCACACTGCTCCTGGGACAGTGTCCCTAATTAATCCAACCACATCAAAGGAAAGGCACTCAGGTGTGCAAATGGGGTTGGAGGGTTTGCAGGGTGGAGAATAGCAGCACACGTGTGAAAACCTCTGCCTGCCTCCCTCTGCCCCAACCCAGTAAGCTGTAATTGTAATACAGGGGATGAAAGACAATAATTAGTTCTGAAAATAAATTGAGTACAGTTAAACAATCTCCTTGCTGCAATCTTCAATTAAAAAAAATGAAAGGAAATGAATGAATAATTCTTTCCTCCTCGGGGAATAAGGGAAACCAGATCTTCAGAAATAGGGAGTATAAACAACAAGGCAAGATCTATTCCCAAACAAATTCATCTACAAGGCAAATACATTAGAAGGGTTTTTTCCATTAAAACATATTTGTTTCTCAGCTTATGAACCAAACAGAGCAAATTGCACATACATTTGAAATTCTGCATTAAAAATGTGTGCAAACATTTCCAATAATCAAGATGACTGTGAAATGTTTGTGCCAAGTATTTCAATAGCTCTTCTTCATTTGAAGATGGTTCATATCCATCACATGGTATTGGTTCCAGGCCCAGTGTTTCAGCCTGAAGTACTCAAACATCATGAGTCAGTTCCCCTCAAAATCATTTCAGTGACTTAAAATGAGACACAACATATACATAATTCTTGGGTTCATTTTGAAACTGCCTTGTACCTTACAGGAATCTACATCACTCATTTTCAGGCTGCTTTTTTCTAACGCTAAGAAGTTACAGAATTTACTACAAAAATTAATACATTACATGCGAAAAGGGCCATGTTCTCAATGAACTGGAGGGTTAAAATACCCTTTATGATGAGGGAATCCTCAAGGTCAGTTTGCTGCTCCTCAGTTGTGAAGGTGGTTTGAGACCTTCCACACTCCCACTCAAGTTTTTGGGTGCAGGGGGTGAGATCCAGCAGGCAGCAGTGTCTCCCCACGATGATACTGGCACTGCCTGGGACAATGCTCACCCGGAGTTATTGAGCTGCCAGGTGAATAATGCCACTGGCAAGGGGAACAGATCTTGCAATGGCACAGCAGAGTGCAAACACACTTGGCCAAGCTCCTATTTCTGCTTAATCCCAGTCACGCCTTTGCCCCGAGTTCTCTTTTTAAGATTCTAACTCGTTACTTCTGTTCATGGCATTTTCTCAGCAGCCATCACCACCACGTCTCGTGTCCAGCCTTGCCAGGCTGTGCCAACTCCAGACTGCCAGAGACAGCCAGGCTGCTTGAACATGTCAAACAGCAAAATTGTGAGATTTCAACCTAATGGAAGCTTTCACAAGCTTGAAACCTTACAAGCGTAAAGCCCCACACCCAAAATCCAACACCACACCAACCCTCCAAACAAAATGTTAAACAAAGTGCCAAGAACTCATCATGCATAGGAAGAAAGGGAATGCAGAGGTCTGCAGGGATTTTATTTAGTTTTGAAGTCAAATGCTCTCTGTCTCCTTGATAGGCAGAACTTGTGCTTATATCCTTCCAAATATCAGCACAAACAACATGAAAAGCTGCCCAGATATTTTTCTTTAATCTCAGCCTTAAGACAGCCTATTGTCAGTTCAGTTTGTTTAAAGCCAGAGAAGCTGAGGATCAAAATATTCCTGCACAGTAACCATTCTGCAGCCTGTTGGACAGCAGCATTATAGAAAAAAGAAAGGAAAAAAATCTCACCCTTACACTCTGCAGTGTTCGTAGGGGAGCGCTGCATAGAATTGTCACAATAAGTTAATATGACAGTATAAAAGCCAATACTCACCCTGGGATTACACAATAAATAGACTCCATTAAACTACTCTGTAAACTCTCCTGTGAGAAATTTCTCTTTGATCCAGAACTTAATAGGAATTATTTAATCATAATGAGATGGTAATAAAACAGCATCACCTGAATAAGCTATTTTATTACCTGTTTCATAATTAGCTTTCCTTCATTATAATTCTTTCAGATACAGGAAACTATGCTAAGGCACAGAGAAAATACAGAGGTGATTGATGACAGCCAAGGGGGCTTCATGAAGGGAAAACTGTGCCTGACAAATCTTCTGCAAGGGGGTTACTGCGATGGTGGGTGAGGGAGAGTGGCTGACATTGTCACCTGGGCTGGTGCAGAGCATCTGCCACTGTCCTGAGCAACATCTGATCCCTGAACTGGGCAGAGACGGCTTGGGCAGGTGGCTTTGGGGTTTTTGCTGGGTTACTTTTCCTTACCACAGCTCTGTGTTGGCACCAAGGAAGTGACAGCAAAATCTAAGAAAAACAAGATCTGTCCTGAATTGGTGTTTACAACCAAATCCATGTTTTAATCCATCGCTACTGATGATATTAAATCACCTTTTTTTTTTCCAAATACTACAAAAATTTGGTAGCAACTTCTGTGAGAGTATTTCCTTCTCCAACCTTGTGCCAAATGTCAAGTTCCTGCACCAAAGCAATGTTACACAAGACCTTAAAAACTGCAAATTCGTGACACCAGCTTGGAAAAACAGGATGTTTTTTTAAATTGTTGAGTAGGACTGGACAACTGTTACTGAAGCTTTCTAAAAACGACCTGCCACACACCACACAAAATACTCTCGCGAATGATTTATTTCCTTTTGCCAAAGTTAGCAGTAATCAAAAAAAGTCTTACAATGGAAAGTGTAGAGAATCCTTAAACCCTTAAAAAGCCCTGAAAATAAGGACAAAGCATATGCATCCACTGAGCTATTTAAAAAGTAATGTGACATCGTAAGGTTCTGCATTTCTGGAGAGGAGTTTTTATCACACAGATATATAAACAGACGCCCTCACAGAGCATCCCCCAATTTTTAGAGACCATACACCCTGGACAGCTGCACATCTCTCAAACAAGACTGCAAAATCAGTGCTTCACCCTTTATTTTTCCTCTACTCTAAAACTTTATTTAAAGGTATGAATTCTTGCCACTACTATGAATTTTTCTCGCTGTCCACACCTCCCTCAAGAGTACTTTCACAGAGATGCTGGAAAAGTTAAGATTATTATAATAATTTTGTAACACGTTGGTATTACTAATAATTTCCTTCAGTGTAATATGAAATCCAGAGAATTTTTTTTTCCTTAGAGCTCTCTTTGAGACCTCAAAAAAGCATTAACAGATAACTTGACAAGCCTTTAAATGCTGTTGAGCTCCTAACACAGAATTCATGCCAGAATCCAAAGCCCTGACTGTATACATGGGAAGTGCTAGGCAAGTTTCACTCCAGTAAGAATGTAATTGGATTAAAACACATCATTTGATAATTTTGCAGTTAGTCACCGAAATAAGCATGTAAGTAATTTCAATTTTGCAGAAAAGTAGTCCTCTTAGTGGAGTCGTAAAATTTGGTGGGGGATTATTTTTAGGAAATTTTGAACGACAGAGCTATTTAAAGTCATATTAAAGATGGAACCAAAATTTAAAAAAAAAAAATTGTACAAAATCCTGTCAATATCTCAATTTGTGAATTAGCCAGCTCTTGATATTCAACTCTACCAGAGTGATTATGGGCTACATCCAAGAAGGGGCATGTGTGATAAATATCTCTTTTTATGCCTCCATAAAATGCTCTTCTAACATGAATAAAAAAAAGTAGATAAACAATCTGTGATGACAAATTAGCATTTAAAATTTCTAGGCTATCTAACCTCCTCTGCACGTACTCTGAACAAACACTAATAAAGTGTTCAGCTCTACAATGAAGCTGTTTGGGTAGCTAAATAGTAATGGAGCAGATGCTTAATATCAGCCTTTAAGCCTCAAAATGTACAAATACAATTAATTGCCAGCCCAAATTTTGGAGGCTGAGTTGGTAGAAAAAAAATTGTCTTTGAAACTCTGACTGTAGGCAGAATTTTTTTTATGGAGGGGGGAGAGTGGTGTGTTATTTAAAATAATTAAAACCTCCTTTTTAGTGCAAGCATCACCTTCACTGGTGCTCTTCCCACCCCATCCACTGGTATTGAATTCTTCTTACTGAGATCCTTGTTGGTACATGGAGAAAGTCAAAATCTGAGCAACATGGATTGTCTTCTTTAAAAGGACAACTGCACCATTCAGCTCTTCACAAAGTAAGCAATTTGAGGTTATCAGTCTGTTTGCATGTGTTTTCACTGTGCTCAGCACAATGAAACCCTGACCTTAATTACTGGCTATCATCATAAAACCACCATGGTTACTACCACCAGCACTGAGTCAGAAGCTTTTTTCCATACGTGATTACTAGCTGGTGAACCTTCCCTGATCAAACTGAGCGGAGCAAGGCTGAAAATAAAATAACCATTTAAAATAAAATCAGTTTTCATAGTCTAAAGTGCTGCTGGAAATAGGACAATATAAGCTATTCATTCCCGACACGGCTGCTGCGAGTACAATCTACGGTTTATAATTAACAGATATACAATACTTTTCCCCTGCTACTCCTTTTTTAAGCTCTCCTACATTTATGACTGTGCTAATTCCCAGTGGAAGTGCCTGCACTGCAATGCTGCTGAAACTTCCCTTGTAGCACAGTGCTGCCAATGCACTGCATTGATCCGGCAGCGAGCGCTGGATGGGTGGCACAGCATCACACATTCCTGGGCTTCATTTTCATCCTGTGCTGCAGGGAATGCATTTATGGGGCTGTGGGGTGGTTTCTGGGGCTCTAGGGTGGTTTCTGGGGTTGTGGGGTGGTTTTTAGGGCTGCTGTGTGCAGACCCCACTGTGGTACCCAGGGATGTGCTCTGGGTACCGCGGGCGCAGCGCAGGGAGCAGGAGGGACCAGGGCTCTGCTCCAGCTCTGCCCTTTTTTCCCCCTGTGACCCACACTGGGAAAAAGAGGCCAAATCAGACACAAACCCAAGGCAGGGCAGCGTTTCAGACAGGTCAGTGGGCTTTGATAACCAAAGGCACCCCTGATGCACTGGAATCATTACCAGTTTTTAACTTTACCCCATGTGAAGCCCAAGCCACTCAAGCTCCTGGCAGGTGGAGGATGGATGGAAAAGGATTATTGTACCCTCTAGGCTGCACATTCTAGAAGCAGAATCACTTGGCACTACTTGGCTTTTGGCCCACAAAAAATACCCCAAAAAACCCCAAAAACAAAAAACCAACCAAAACAAATCAAAACAACATCAACAACAACCACCCCAACAAACCCACCAAATAAACCCGAAAAAACCCACAAAAACCCCCAAACCACCCCCAGTATGCTTTAGGGAGATCTCTTCCTATCCCTGCCCAGTCACACCCCTCAACAGAGGAGAAGAAACCCAGGAAAGGTTTACATACTCAGGGTTACACTGCCACATCCATCACTCTCAACTCTATCAATTTCTTTATTTCTTCTCCACAATGAAGAGCAAAGCACACACCTTAATTTTGCTGACACTAACCCTGCTCAGTAAATAAGAATTCTGTTTCAATATTTACTTCCCTCTGCACAAGGCAATAAACCACTGCTGGAATTCAAATCTTCCTCTCTCCCTTTCAGAAGTCTTGGCTGCCCTGATAAAAATCAATCAGCTGTAGTAGTCACTCCTGAAGGGTTCATAATAGCTCAGCTCAGGCACTGGACAGACCTGAAGATTATCATCCAAAGCTAGTTCCCCTTGAATGATATTTCTTCTTAAATTTATCACCAGCTAAGCTGGGACAGACATCAGGTCCTGTGCAGAGCATTTAGCAAGGCTCAGGGAAACACCCAGACAAAACAAAAAGGCAAAACACAGAAAGCTCCTGACTTTCAGTCATCCCAATGGGTTGGGTTTTTGTTTGTTAGATTCTTTTTCCCCCTCAAATGCAATTTCCAAGGGAAGCTTTGCCCCTGCCAGAAGGAGAAGGGAGAGAGATTCAATTAATAAAAACAGATTACCTTTTACCAAGTTAAATAAAAGCCAATAAAAATGAAATACCAATGCACATGGCAGATTTATGCTAACCACTTCATTGCAAGGCAGACACACCTGGGTATGATATTAAAAAAAATCAAATTAAACTTTTGTGACTGCAACAGCAGGTGACAGAGCATCACTTTCCCTTACAACATCTTGTGACTATAAAATTCATCCTTTCCTTCTGCTTGAACTGACTTTTCAACCTTCCTGAGAAAAGTAAATACTATTTCCTGCACTCCTCCATGCCCTTGCACGTACCTGTGGAGAAGGGGAAGAGGGCTGACACCAAAACCAGTTCCCAAACCCAGGAAATGTTTTCAGGAGTATTTCTGACCAAATTCCAGAGCTACAGCTTCTACATAATGGCAAAACTTTGGGTTTGCAAAGGACCACACTGCTGCAGCTGAAGTTGGGCTGCAATAATGTGTTTATAATGAAAACACAAAGCCACGTAAAGAGCCTTTTGTTTAGGCACCATGAGCAGTTTGACATCTTTCATCATAGCCAGCACCATGTCAGAATTCTATTATTAACAGAAGTCGCAAAGATGTAGAAAACAGTAAGATCCCATATTATGTAAATGCTAACTGGGGACAAACAGCTTAATGCCTAACAACAACAGCAGGCACTATAAATCTGCCTGCTTGGGGTGAGGGGTGTTTAGCTTATTATGCCTGAAAAGTCATTATTACTTCAACCTTATTTACACACACAACATCCACAGCTGAATGCACCACGTTCTTGTTCATACCATGCAGGAAACAGCTTTCCCCATTTGCTGAAAATCAGATTTTTCACTCTGCACCAGGACATGAGCACAGTCTTTGAGGCTAAGAGAGCCAACCAAGCAAAGGCTGCAGATCTGGGACTCTGGGAAAACCTAGGCAGTGCACAGAACCAACACTTCCAAGCATGGGAGTTGCTGGATTTTCAGCAACCCACCATCAAACGTGCTGTGACAGCAGCTCCCCCAGCGAGTGCTGCACAGGCGCCCACTGACTTCCCTGGGTGTTTACTACCAGAGTGGGGCCTGAGCATCAATGAAAGAATCACTTCCCGCCCCCGCCTCGGTTTTGTGAAACGTCTGAAATTCAATTAGTTATGCTTTCTCTCTTCTTCCACAGCCTATGCAGCTGATTTCACACTGTGACAAATGCAGCTTGGCTTTGAATTTCAGCAGTGAAAGTTGACTGCCCAAATGCGTGCAGAAAGTAAAAAGCAGAGTGATGCAATCGTGGCCAAGGTGAATTAATTTGAATTTTAAATCAACACTTGTAAAGTGGTTTTTTTAACACCACTCACCTTGGCTTTCCTCCCTCCAGAAAGAAGAACCATTTTAAGCAATCAGAAAAGCCTCAATTTCATGTTTCTAGTTGTGTACACAGCATTTCCTGGTTTATATCAAATGCTGGGGATTAAGTGTCTGTTTACCTTTCAGCACAGCAGCAGAGCTGTTTGATTCCAAGGCAGGATGTCCAAGCTGAGGATGAACAGTCCTTTGGCACATTGGGTACTTTGACAAGCAAATATCCCAATGATTTTATCAACAGTACATGGAAAATTGTCATGAGGAGGATGATGATGATGCACGTGGTGGAGTTCTGAGAATCACCAAAACCACGTTTTTGTCCTACAGTCTCCTCCTCCTTCATGCCAAACTTGCACTTCAGTCAGCCCAAAGCACCCAACCCTGAGCAGCTGAAGGGGCAAAAGGAGCTCTCCTGCCCACCTGGGTTAAGCAGGGACAAGGAGAAGTCACATATTTTGGGGCCAAACTGTGAGCAAAGCCAAGAACACTGATCCCAGCAGTCCCCTGACCTTCTGCAATTGTCCTCCTGTTCAAGTGAGCAACTACAAACAAGCACTTTCAGGCTACACTTATGAGCTTTGCAGTATATTTCTCCACTTGCCCTTTTATCTGAGACTCAGTATTAAAAAGGCTCTTTGAAAATTACTTTTGTCTATTTAATTAATCTTTTGCCCATATAAAAATCTTAAAATGATTATGAACACATTCAATTTTACTTTCATTGATTTATCTCCATCTGATGACCTATTTTATCTTTTATAAGGCTCACAATAGCAGAACTGGGTCATAATGTAAGTAATCCAGCAGAGTAATGTACATTTTGGTGAACCCTGTTATTAAACCTCTCATTCCTCTCTGCTCTGTCCCAAATGAAGCCTATTACAGCAATTGGACCTGTACTGCTTGGATAAAGCTCTGTCAGTTGGGCTGACTCAGCCTAATTTTTACAGCCTTAATCCTGACATTCAGTGCACCAAAACCAATCCCACAGGGCTCCTGCATGAACATAGACATGACCACAGTGGCCACACCAAAGTGATGGGAGGTTTTAGGAAAGACATGGAGAAAAAATGAGAACAACAAGGTCACCTGAAGGCATACTGGGGGATGGTCAGAATTCAATTACTCTGAAATAATTTCAGGGCAGAACCTGCAGTGAGGCAGGAGCACTAAAGCTGGACTTTGCTTTCAGCTGGAAGTCCAAGGAACTCATTCAGCTCCATGAAAGTCTTCAGCACCAGTGACAAGTGCCCTTGCAAAGCTCCCAGCATGGAAACAGCCTGGGATCATCCGACTTTGGGCTGAGGATGAAGCCCAGCAAAGTCAGAGCCTGTGAAGGGCGTTATTTGGTTTGCTGCTAAGTTCCCAAGTCCCACAGGTCAGGTGCTGCAGTCTGAAATCAAGATAAAACCAGCTGTATCTACTTTGCTGCAGGCTGCTTATCAGCGGCGTGGAGACATCCCAGAGACTCATTATATACAATATACATGAGAGATGTGGAAATAGCTCCTTCCAATTTATTGTAGTATCAATGTCCTTAGGTGATGGATTCTGTCTTTGTGAATACTATTAAGAGCACTGGCACAGGAGCCTTCTGAAGATTTCTTTTTCCAGGTGAGATCCATCTTAATTAACCCAGTGAGTACAGGGGAGATGAAGTATATAGGCTGCTATTCAGAAGCTGCTTGAATTTCATTCCAAATAGAAATTCATCACCATGGGTGAATTCACCCACTTCAGAGGGCTGATAAAAAACATTCACAGCACTTTGGCATCCTTGCACAATCAGACCTTTAAGTGAAGTTGGAGTTTTGCATCCAACTTGATGCTTCACTGGGACACTGCCATTCTCCAGCATCTTTCACTGGGTGTTTTTTATATTTTTATAATATTTATGGACACATTCATTTGCTAATAATAATTTAAAGGGAAATTCTTGAAAGTTAACGCTAGATTTAATACACTCTCTCAGCTTAGGTGAATTGAATGCTCAGCTGCTGCTGCCTTACCAGTGCATTTGGTATTTAACTTTATGCAATGACAATAATGGACCATCATGGCATTGAAAATGGGATTCCTTTCTTCCCCAGACCTTCTAGTTACAGCTCGCTTTATGAGAAGGAAACACAGAATTTTTTCAATAACCACCAGTCTGCCTCCTCTTGCTTTACACACCAGAAACTCAACAAAGCCTTGCTGAGCACAAATATTGAGAAACAGTTTTCCCAGCATGCAGCCCCTACAGACTCCAGCCTGACCTGGCTGGTCAGGCAGCACATAAACAGATGTGTGCTCTAAACCTATAAAGTTTCCAACTTCTTTTCTGAAAACACCTCCAGAACAGGTTTTCATCCATCCCTCTCTGTTCCCACAACTTTCTGCTCTCAGTCCCATGGCTGCACTTCAGAGCTCTCCCACCACCCCAAACACACGCAGAGACCTGCAGAGCCTCTTCCCTAAACACAAGAGAAATTTCTTTCTGCCATGTCTCAGCTCTGCTGGCATCACAGACAGAAAGGGAAAAGTTTACTTATCCCTACTTGATTAAAATTAATGTTACCTCTGAACACCACACAGAGGTATTATTACCCAACCGAGTCTTCAAGGAAAGGGAAAATCCCATCAGCTTTATTTTGTCAATCTTTGCAAAAGTCTGTAATTCTTTTTAATACCTTCTGCCCGTTGTACTTGTGGAAACTGTTAAAACTGGAACAGGTCCCCAAGTAGCATGGGATAGCCACAGTCACAGAAGATACTCTGAGAACATGGAAATTCTGCATGTCCTCATTTTATCTCTCATTTATGAAACAGCTTCAAGAGCCCCTCTCTAGAACTCAGTGAGGAGGGGAAAAAAACATTACATTCACTATGTGTGAGTCAGATGAGTCTTGAGATGTAAAACACCACAGAGACTCAGTGAAAGGGCCTTTTGGGGTTTTTTCCTTATTTAAAATACCACGTTTTATATATACACTACTATATATATTTATATTAGTATACAATATGTACATATTAGGATCTTAATATATATTTAGAAAGCGGCCAAAAAGAATTCCATCCCCAAACTTCACCAATCCATTCTATCTGTTTCAACACGTTTTCAGGATAAAAACATACAGCTTTTCTGTGGCACAACAAAGAGAACTGCTCTCACTGCAGCAATCACCAATTAACAAAATTACCTTTTCACAATGGTTGCAGCCTCGTTTACCTTTCACAGCCTTAGCAGTGCTGCATTGTCAGACACAAAAAGAAAAATGGATGCTACAGGTGGTCTTTAAAAAGTAGTAATAATGCATCACACAGGATGTGGCAGTTCATGAAATAATGATGCCACAAGGGTTCACAGTGGAGCAGGAATCGTGTATGATCAATTCTAATCTACTACAGGTGTGACTGTCTCTCTTAGTTAATAAAAGCAAGACAGGATTGAGAAAACAGGAATGTTTTCCATTAGGAAGGGAAAAGGAAACTGGCATTTGATGCTGGGCTGTGTTTCAAGGTGGAGACACAACTCTCCATCAGCCAGCAGCCTCGAGAAACCCAACAATATTGTCATTCTGACAGCAAACATCACAGCCTTTTCACAGACACAAGAAAGAAAAGGCAATGATCATATTTAATTTTCATACAAACTAATGTGTACTATCTGCTGTCACCCTGAACATCAGGTTATCAGAGTACCTTTTTTTGTGCAATATAAATAATTAAAAGCAATGTTCTTATCATACAAAGCTTTACTTCATGTCTCATGCATGTTGTACCTTTCAGATGTGTTTCAAATTCACTAGAATGAAATGTTCCTGTTGTAAAATCCTATTTCTCAGCTGTTTTTAACCAAAGCAGTATCTGGCTGGCCAAGATGTGTCTTTCCAAGTTCCTGCCCCAGGTTGAAAGCTCCAGCTGAAGCAGGTCAGCTGGGTTCAAGATCAGGGTGAGTAAAACATTTGTGTGCATTAAAACAATCTGGCAACCTTTTATTGGAAAAGATGTGGCATCTGCACAGTTTGGAGCAATGGCTGGGAATTTAACAGAGGGGGATTTGAACATGAGAGATGCCCTTCCTCTAGTCCTCTGAAAACTGGGATGTTGGTTCCCACACCATCAGCAAAATGCTGATCTGGATTTCACTGCTCAGTATTTCATACAGAAGAGGTCAGAGCTCCAGGGGAAAACACAGATCACTGACATGAGAGGAGGAATGGGTCAGGGCAAGGCAAGAAGTCAGGTGAAGAAAGGCTAAAGGGGTGTCAGAGGTGAGGAGGACAAGACTGGCAGGAAGGGCAGGGGCTGGAGAAGGGAAATGATGTTCACAGAGGTGAAAAGGATGAAACAGGAAGGGAACTGGTGATAAAAGATCAGAGTCCAATCAAACGGTTTCCAGGACAGAGCTAATTAAGAATGGAGTCCTTCCTCACCTTCACCAGTGCCAGCCTGGACAGGGGAAGGCAATCCTTCCACTCCTGTCTGTGATTTCATTATCTTAAGTGCAGGGGCTGAATATTCACAGCTGCAAATGGACTCAGTGGGAGCTGCAATCTGGTTGTGTAAAATGCTGTACATTGCTAAGTAAGCTGGAAAAAACAGGTCCAAGTCATCTCAGATTGGACACCTGAAATTAATGGGTAGTTCTGACCTTAATCTCTTGTTGTTCAATTCAATCCTACAACATGGGGGAAAACTGGAGCTCCCTTACCTCACAAGGAGTTTTGATTCAGAAAAAAGAAACTCCCAGGTGCTCATGATCCAGTCAAATACTAAAATGATGAGCACTACAGAGGAGCCCAAAAGGAAATTAATAATTCTGTCTCCAGAACATGGTTTAAATTACAAGCAGAAATAAGACATAGGGGACACATTGATTAATGAAAGGAAAACAAAATATTGAATAGCCTCTCATTAACTGAGCATCCTACTTTCTGTGAACTGAATGAGGCCAGGGTCCTGTGCAGAAATAGCATGAGACCATAGAAAAGCTTCATTGTAATGCAGATGCACATAAGATGCAAATAAAGGTTGCAAAGACAATCTCCATTTAAGGATTTCTTAAGGTTTGTGTGCTCTGTTTAGCTGCTTTTCTAATATCCTTTAATGCAGGTATTTCTGTGTGTAACAACTTGCTGAGAAAGATACTCTGGGAATGCTGAAAGGGCTGAATGTTTCCACCAGATAAATCAATTGCTAGCCTCAGCCACACCAGCGCCACCGGAAAGTGTATTTGACACATGATTTATACAGATGCAACACTTCAAACATCCAGGCATGCTCCTGGTGCTTTCTGATCAGCTAATTCAAATAACCACCCAAACAAAAGCCCCTTTGAATTGACATAAGTGTAAGGGCAATATTTTCACACGACATGAAAAACAACAGTGTCTATTCAATTAGGGAGAGGTGCATGTTTAAAGCACATTTTGCAAACTGTGGCAGCACAGTGTTAGATGTGCCATTAAAGATACTCAGCAGCAATGACTTCTGAACTTGGTAATTTTCCTCTTAGTACGGTCATAGTATTGCACTTTTAAAATGGAAATACATTTCAAAGAAATAGCCCAGAGGTTATATATATATGGAATATATCACTGAGCTAATCACAGCAAAGTAATATCATAGGCAATATTAAACCCCCAGTGATAACTGCCCCAGGTATTTAAAGCAGCAGTGCAGAAAATGCTGTTGTAACCCAGCCAGTGCTCTGTCTGAAACTGAGACTGTGCATTTCCCCCCTGATTTAAGGGCTTTTTACTGAAACATGCTGACTTCTTCTCATTTAATTTGGTATTACAAGTGAATATGCACACACTCTTTACTTTCCAACTGCTTTCACTTCCTTAGTGGTAATTCCCAGAGCTGGTGCTTTAAAAGAGTAAAACCAGGACAAGTGCAGGGTCAAGAGCAAGGCAGGGTGATGCCTGCAAAGTCCTTGAGGACAAAAATTCTGGGTTTAATCACTCCCAACAGCCTGAGCACCCCAACACCTCTGCCCAAACTGACACAAAGCAACACGCACTAGGCTCACCTAGACATGTTTCTTTTCCTTCTCTCAAGGTGAGGGATGAACTTCACCACACTTACTGCCTCTTCTGAGGTTCAACCAGCTCTGAAGAGCTTTAGTTGTGGCTGATTTATGCTACACTTAAAGCAGAAATGTAGTTACAAGACCTTCTGTGCCACACCAGCTGCCACCTGCCCTCACCCTCCTGATGTGACTCTTCCACAGGGCATCTCAGGAGCTACAAAAATGGGCCACTTCAGTCTGAAGAGACTCAGCACTGTTTCTAGGGGCTGGGACATGCTGTGTGTGGATTTGTCCAGAGAGGAACCCACAGGATGACAGGATGGAGGGATGCAGCTGAACTGCAGCAAGGCAAGCCCTGGCAGTGCCTCTGGCTCCAGCAGCATCCCCAGCAGCAGGGACCCAAACAAACACAGGCAGAGCAAGGCCCAGGGATGCTAACATTGCCAGATGTCCAGGGAAGGGTAATCACTGCTGTGAACAGCTCTGCAAGGACACTCAGTGATCCTCAAGTGCTGCTCAGCCACTTAGAGAACAGCCAGGGTGAGCAGAGCAGGATCTGTGCCCTGGATAAACAGCAGTGATAGCCTGCAGAGCTAGTCTGTGCCCAGACTGCACAGGCTGCTGCTCTGGAATAATGCACAGGAACAGAAAAACATAGTAAACTCTAGCCCAAGGTACCACCCAGCTTCCTAAAACCTGTCCAGAAGTGCTCCCCACCTTCCCTTCTGCTTCCCCAACTCTGTCCCTTGCCAACACCATCTGCCCCAAAACTACCTGACACCTCCTAAAAGCACCAGAGATTGGGTGCAATTCCTTTGCTGTGGTCAAAAGCACCAGGCACTTTCATTTGGCTTCTGCTAGGAACTGAGAACAAAACAAATCTAATTACAAAACCAGTGTAAAGTGCTAATGCACTGTTGCATTATCTGAAAGATAGTTATTATAATCAAGACAGCTCTGCTTTACTCTGCAATCTCCTAATGAGAGACACTGGAAAATGTTATTCCAGATTTTGTGGGGAGGAAATAAACCCTTTCATTATCTTTTACTTCTTTATGTATAAACTGGATTACATGCACACACCTGACACAACACCAGCTTTACTGGCTCTGCTTCCTGTGAGTCAAACACGCATCTCTTGCAAAGAGAAAACGGTGAAAATGTTTTAATATGATGCCTGTACAGGTATTTTCCTTGTTCAGGCTGAAAACTCTCTTGACTTACTGCATCAGGAGTGATGAACAAAACTATTCTGTGTTTAAGCAGCCAGAAGCATTTGTCTCCTTAAACAAGACATTATAATCATTCCTTCCGCAGCCTACTAAAATAACATTCCAGAAAAGCTCCTCTCTAAATAAGGATAAACAACATGGTGGCTTGATCACAGCAGACTGCCAGAACAATCACACTTATAATCTTAGCACTGACAGCACATTTAGCAATCTCAGTTACAATTACTTGGTCTCATTTCACAATATCCTCGGGATGATGATTCTGAGAGTGCTAAGAGAGAAATCAGGAACTGTTTCCAGAGATACAAACACAACTTGGCAACACAGAACAAGGGAAGTCAAAAGAAGTCGCTTGAAAAGAACAGGATTTTTGAATGAAATATCCATTTTTTAAAATGCTTATCCGTGAGCATTTCTCCTTGATATCTACTTGAAAGAAAGCAAGGCAGAAGTTGGAGGGTTCTCTGCACAATTTGTGAAATGAAGCCACCAGGCTGCATTAGAAACAGTAATACCAACCCATTTTCCTAATGTTTATTCCTTATTCTTATGACATCTATATTTGCCACTAGTAAAAACTGCACCGTCTGAGGTTGTGTGTCTCATTTCTGTCCTTTCATATAAGAGCTCTCTCCAGTCTGGTAACCTGATGGGAAGTTTGGAGCACCATTTGTTAAATCAGATCAGAGCAATAGCTCTTCCTGCAGTAAGAGTCATTTCTGAGATCAATGAAGGCAGATACACGGTTTAAAATAATTTAGAAAGTGAAAATAGCCTGGCATCATATTTTTCTTAAGCAAAATATTCAAATATAAGCAATGAAGTCTGAGGAACGTAATCAAAAAGAAACACCTTCTTCTACATTAGAAATGCTCCGAACTGCTGTCTGTGTTGTTTCATCATTTTTTCCATTAAATCAGACACTTCTTCTAAATCAAGCCCTTGGGGAGCAAGAGACAAAAGTGATGAGAATGCAGTGTGTGAATACAAAAGTGGAGCATGTGTTTTATAACTAACTCTGTTCAGAGATCAAGGGAAATGTCACTGTTTATAGCCATCAGGAAAGAATCAATGTAATTATATTTGTAGTATCAATTCAGGTCAATATTCTAATACAGACACTGTAAAGCCACAATTACAATTTACATCTACATCGAACGGTGCATTTACCTCTTAACCTTAAACAAAACAAAAAAAAAAGCCAGAACAAAAACCTCTTTTTCCTTCTCCCACACACACACGCTCATTATTTCAATCTTGAAACAAGATGTGGTTGAGCCCCTCAGATTAAGTCAGAAAACAACACAGTGCAGCTGGATTTGCTCTGAAACCTCAGAGATCTGAGCTCAGGAGTGAAAGCAGAGCTCCAGCTCCTTAAGGCTTTGAGACCTGGATGTAGTAAAAACCTTCCCTGAATTCCCAGAGTTGGAGCAATTCCCACTTCCAAAAAAAAAACTCTCAGAGCACTGCATGAGGATACTTTTCTTCATGTGATGGTTTTTGGGAGGGTTGAATTCCAGGGGAACCAATCCCTGCCACTACCAAAACCAAAACAAAGTTCTTTCCAAACCAAACTGTGCCCAAGAAAAATCATACAATAGCCTGTAATCCTCCCTTCATGGGTTTTACTATGAAGGCTAAAATTAGAGATATTTACACAATAATATTTCTGTAGCACCATCAGGATTGGTTCAGATGAACAAGCACCAGACTGTTTCAGCTTGTCTGCACACTCACAGGCAATTTAAATTAATGTGACTTTAGCCAACAACAGAGAAAAAAAAAAACCATTAAAAAGACAATATTCTTAATTTTAGTCCATTCAGTCTTTACCCATAATCAGCCTCAAACCTGAATAGAAATTAAAAATGTTTTGCACACAAGTCTACTTCATCAAGAGCCTGCAACAACCATTTTAAACATGACAAAATTCAGAGATAAAAAATGTTCTTAACAACTCACAAAGGATTGAAAATCTGTGACAGACTTTACCAAAAACTGAAGCATAGGAACTTGTTCTGCAGGCAACTTTTCCAAATTCAGAGAACTTTCCTGAAGTTTCAGGATGGAGACACTTACCTAGAGAAAAACAACAAAAAAAAGTATTAGAAGACACATTAGGCAGACCTAAAACTTCTGCTTTTCAAATTATGAGGCTTCACTGGACAAACTTTCATTACAGATTAAAATTACATCTCATAAATACTTTATTATAGCAAGGTTTCATTGATAAACAGATATCAAGTATTAATACACCATTAATGTGTATTTTTCAGAATGGCTAACCAATTTTAAAAAGTTCAACAAAACTGGAAATTGCTGATGCTTATCACAACTTTCAGCAGGGATTTGTTAATACTCTCAATTTAGGTTTAATCAACCCCTTGCTCACCAGCTGGTAAAATGAGCCCCAAGCCCAGACTCATAGAAATCCAACAGGAGGCAAGCTGATATCAAAGTAAAACTTCAATATTAAGGTTCAAATTCAGGGTGCAAACACATCCAATCATTTTCAAACACCAGCTCCACCTCTGCAAGCCTCATCTGAGCTATGAAGATCTGAAACAACACGTGGAGCAAAGGCTGAGTGCAACGAGGTAGAGCATAAAACATAAAATAAAAATATCACTGGGAAGAAGAAGGGAGAAGAAACTTCCAGGCAGAAAATAAACCAGGTTTAATTATCTCCCAAAACTATTCATTTCCACTCTTGCCTGTGAAGATCTTCCCTGTAGCTCCATTAAAAAGGACATTTCACACACCCAAAGTGTTTTGGGATTGGAGCTGGCAGAAATCTGGGAGAGGAGCTCAGCCTGGGTGGCTTCCAGTCCTTAATCCTCCTGTTCCAGACAGGATTTTAGCACAGACTGAAGTCCCAGTGACTCAGCTGGGCTTATGGAGGTACATAAAGTTGAACATCAGCTCAAGGGCTACCTGGAAGGAGAGTCTAATGGCTGACATCACTCTCACCCATTCCTCCTCCAAACAAGGTAATCGTTCTAAGTTTTAGGGGGGAAGAAAGGAATAAAATAAAGAAAGAAGAAAAAGAGAAAAATTAGAAAGTCTGCAATGCTATTTTGATCCTTCTAAGCCTTCAGGACAAATGCTTTACAGACCTTCTAGTCTTACAGAGTGCAATTTATAAAGATTAAAGATTAACATTTATAGAAAAATGCCTTTCCTTAATACTGTAGGGATGCCATAAAAAGTAATACTTTTCATTATAATACCACTTTATGGTACATGAGAGCTTTAGTACCCCACAGGTCTTTTCCTCCTCAGTATCTGGAGGGGAAAGAACACAGATTGCAAAAAGTAGATGCTTCTTTCTTCCTTTCTTTTTCCAGCTCAGCAAATATATATCATTACTTCAGTCCCTTCAAGGTGAGCTTTGTTGTGAAGGGAGATAAGGCCCAAAGCAGAGGCAAGGTTGGAACAAAATTAGTCCTTGTATATGCATTTTTATCCGTTTTGACAATGTAGAATTTTAATGAAGGAATGCTACAAGGATTCCGCTCTGAAACAAGCAGTTTAATTCTCTCTGTAATTCGGAAAGCAAGTTTAAGTAATGACTTTATAATTCTTAATTATCATGGAAGAATCCTTTTTACATTCTTTTTTCCTTCATTACTCCAGTATATCCTACCAGAAATTTAATTTTCATTTTCAGCTGCTGCAATAATATTTTTCATTATTTGGCAAATAAAACACACTACAATGAACAAATTAGAGAGGGGTACATGCGTGAAATGGCATCCTCTAGATTGTATTTTTCTCTGTGTTGCATCCAAGCAACTTTTAACCTTTCTCAGTGGTTGTAACAAGTGTATTTCAGCCTTTTTTCTCTCTCAACATGACAGCTCTGCACTCAGGGCAGTGACAACAGCCTAAATAGACACCTCTGCCCAGTGACATCCCCACTGCACTCCCATGAACTTTGACACTCAGCTTGTACCCAGCTGGGCTGAAACTCCAGTAGACAATATACAGCAAGCAGCTCTTCATCTCTGCCCTTGTAAAAGTTAAGAGTTTAGTACAATAAAATAAAATAAACCCCAAACCCTCAGAACTAATTATCTGCAATATGTATTCTTATTTTTATATGATTTTGGCGCTTGCCATCAAAATATCACGCTCATAAAAAATAGATTTGCCTCCTATACAGATGATCTATTACCACCACAGCTCGTGTTATTTCCTCAGAAGAAAATGAAAAGCTCCATTTGAAACTCACTTAGCAGCTGGTTATTCTGCATTTCATACAGAAAGCAGCACCCGTAAAGGTGAAAATGAATAATGATCCGTTTGCGAAGAAGTCACAAAAATTCAAATGCAAGACTTATCCAGAGCTTTGATACTCCAATCCTCTTAGAGAGTTTATAAAATAATGCTCTGTGCACTGCAAAAAAAAAAAAAGAAAATTCCACCCACTGTACAAAACCAAAGGAAATTCACTTTATAAAAGAAAAACAAATTAAACAAATTCAGAGGCCTGGCAGGGCTGTAATTCAGTAGAAGCAGCCCTGGGGTCCCTTGAGAACAGCCTCACACTCTCTGCAGAGCTGGGAAACGTGTACTTAGAGACCACAATCAGCTGGAAATTTGCAAATCCAGAGAATGGCTCTCAGTTTAATTCATTTTAACACTTTGCTTGGCTTTGGCAGTTCTCTCCTCCCATGTGTGCACCCAGGAATTTGTCCTTTTCCTGCCTCCTCACTAGACCAAGCTCCTCTCCCTGCAGAGCCTGGTTTGATCTTGTCCATCCTCAGCTCCTTCCACCCACGCCAGCCCTGCAACCTCTGCCATCCAGGCTGGATGGGGCTTGGAGCAACCAGCTCCAGTTTTCATGGATGCCAATTCTCCTGGCATTTCTGCAGAGCATTAGCTCCAACATCTGTGCCTGCCTACCCCAGAGAGCCAAAACAAACCACTCTGCAGTACAATGGAAAAAGCAAAAGGCAGAGTGGACTTGGTTCTCTCTCTGAATGGCAGGGGTGGGTTGGAGCCAGGTGTTCTTCAAGGTCCTTTCCAACCCAAACCATTGCAGGAGTCTGAGATTCTATAAATTAAACCACTCCCTGAAGGATGGCTGCCCTGGCCAGCACAGGCTCAGCTCCCTGTCAGAGGTGAGACAAGAGAGCAAAGTAACACTGAAAGTGCAGCAGAGCCAAAAGCAAGTGCCAAAAGCTGTTGCGTTCTGTAGAAAAATTCTCGATATTTTTCCACATTTTTACGGTTTTATAAAAAACAACTCAAGTCCACATTCAAACTTTTTCTTCTTCAGCAGAGCTTGACCACAGGCTCAGAAGCGAAGAAACAAACACATCCTCGGACAGCAGGGAAGCTGCTGTGCATGAAGTTTTATTGAGAAAAACCCCATCAGGAGAAGAAGCTGTGTGGAACGCAGCGGACTCGGGCTGGAGACGCCAGCGATCAACATCTGAGCTGAGTTTCCAGTCCAGTGGCAGTACAAATGGTGCTGAACACCTCTCACAGATCTGCCTGGTCCAGCTCGAGCCTGTCAGAGTGAAAACTCGCGCAAGGATTTGTATGCAGCATCCCAGATTACCCTGGAGATGCTGGAGCTATCGCAGTGTGGGGTGGATTGCTAAAGCAGCTCGGCCAAGTTTAACAGGCGCAGACAGCAAAGCTTTCCGAGTCGAGACACAACACAAGTATCAAAGACACAATCCCCAAGCAAAAGCTCCTGTTACACCTTTATGTACGTACAATATGGAAAACACTAGTTGCATTTTAAATTTTTAATGCACCCCAATGTTCGCGGAATTTTTTATTTTTGCTAAAAGGGAGCTTCTAGGCAATGTTGCTGCTGGTACATGTTAAAACACACCATCTCTGTGTTTTAACATCTGCAACAAATTGGGTGATGCATGTCAAGAAAGTTAGACTGCTGCTGGCTGCTGGGGTAAAATAGGTCAGGAGAGCTGAATGCAAGGAGACTAACCCCCTACTGACTGGAGTAAAAGCTAAAATTTTGGGTTGTACCCCATATTTTTCAAGCTGTCCTTCCATAAAAGCACCCAGCACAGGCAAGAAGGACAGAACAGTGTGACATGGCTATAAAGGTGTTCTGGCATCTGAAATAGGTCAGAAAAGCACTGGGGGAAAGCAAAGCTTCCAGGCACCTCATTCTCAGCCAAAAGGGAATCATCCACTGGAATGAAATGAATTGTTGGGGATAAATGTGGTCAGGGTCAAGAGGAACAATCCATATTAACTGCTCTCATGTCTGAAACGTTGTGGAGCACAATCCAAACAATGAGGACATACAGGGAGGGCTGGATTATATTGAAAGGATCTTCCTGCCAGGAAACAAAGCACAAACCAAGCCATTCTCTGAACCTGCAGTGACTGGAGGGAAAACAAATAGATTTTTAAACCAATCTTGTTCTTACTCCTTAAATTCCTCTTCAGTGACAGTAAAGGCTTAGCAACCATTAAAAATACAAAACCAAAAAAACCTTGGGATTTTTGCTTGTCCTGCAAGATCTTCAGTCCCCAGAGGAAAACCTGTACCAAGATGTGGTAAAGTCTAAAAAGGGCCCCCATTTCAGGAGCAATGCACTCGTGTCTTCTGTGTAAGATAAAAAATGAGCTCAAGGGAATTGCACTGCTGTGTTAAGAACTGACATTTTCTATGTAATGCCTGATTAATTTGTCCCTGAATCAGATAAAGACTTCTGGTCAGAAATAGGTCAGGTTGACCAGAATTAGCTGTTAGGAAGAGAAATATGGATAGGAGAGATGAGTGAAAAACTGCAGCATCACAGGGAATCAGTGCCATGCACTGTGTACTCCTCCAGAGAACAATGAGCTACTCCACAGTTACAAGACCACAATGTTCTACCTAACCTACAAAAAAAGCTCCCCTTTTGCTCAAAGATCTATTAATTTTTCAATTTCCCATTAAAAAAAAAAAAAAAGGAAAAAAAAGGGAAAAACAACCCCGTCGGTCACAAAGCCCTCAGCAGTGTCACCACTACACCTTGGCAGACATTCTCCCAAGGATCAGGCACAGAGAACAGAGCCCTTTGTAGCCACACTGCCACTCTGCAAGAGCTGCTCCAGCTGATTCTCCAGAGAGAGATGCTACAAAAACGAGCCAAATTACAATGGGACTCTGTACAGCAGGGCAGCATAACATACAATTACTGTAACCTTGCCCTGAGGCATTTCACAGGAAGATAAAAAAAAAATAGCCTGAATTTAAGTATTTAACAGCTTTTCTTAAGAGAAAGAAAAGAAAAGGCTCATTTTCTTGCTCCTTCTGAAGCAGGCAGCGCTGGGATGGATTAATCACACAGAGGGAGACTGAGTGAAGCATCCCCTTCGTGAAGGACAGGTTTGTTGGGCAGATGTTTGACATTGAACACAGTGGTTTCCCTCTCCTATGGATAGGAAGGAGGACAGTGCAGAACTGCAGCAGCTCGTTAATAAATGAGATAATGAGTGGAGAGAAAGCAGCCACTCCCTTAGTCCAGAAATGACCATGCACCAGTTTGCAATAATCATCAGAGTCTGCAGAAATTGGTCCCCTGCAGTCTGTTGTCAGGACCTTGAATTATCCCTGACACCATCCCCAAGGTCTCTGCCCCTCAGCCACAGCCAGGATTTGCAGCACATCCCAAAACTCCTGTGCTGAGGCAGGACAGAATGGATTGTATTCAGGTATTTATGTCAACTGTTGGAGACTCCACAGCCAGTTTCCAACATTAAAGGAACTATAAGGAGATGGCAAAGATCAGGCAGAGCCTCCAGAACTGGGTCTGCTGAGAGCCAGTCCCTGCTATGACAGAAAGTATTGTGGGATATACACACTTACACAGACTAATCTCTTAATAAAAATCTAATTTAGCTATTTCTCCTGGAAGAGACGTGAAATCCTGCTCCCACCCAAATAGGAAATGCTCAGTTATTAAGCTGAATTAGCTAATTCTCCCTTGGTACTTACTTTGGTCTCGTTCAATAATATCCCCAACATCACCTTAACAGTTGAGCAACCAACCGAGAGAAAGGCATTACTCTTATTACTCTTAGGTAGTGCTTAAGCAAAATAAATCCTTTTTTTCCCCCCCTAATTGGTAAAAAGGAACTTATCTCTATGGATAAGCATCATCCTGTCTAGACAACCATCATAAAGTCTCTGCTGTACCACCATTTCAGTTCATTACACACAGATGAACGAAACTCTGGGCTTGAGAATATCAGAGAGATGCTCCAATACTTGGTTCACATCTCTGGGAAGTTAATGCTGAGAGAGCCTCTGGAGCAGTTTGGTGTTTGAAGCAGTGACTGTGAGCATGACTTCATCTCATTTTACCAGTGCAGGAGGGGAAAAAAGAAAATGAAAAGCAGAAAAAAAAAACCAAAAAAACCCCTTTTGATCCTTTATATTACACTGATGACCCTTCTTTTAGGGGAAGAAGGAAGTTTTGAAACTGTGTTAGTGAGACACACATCCCCCAAATTTACAGGTGTTCACTGCTAAGGAATAAAACTATAACCAAAGTTATCAGATTAAAAATTAATCTTGACAATTTCCCCCTTTTTAACTCATCTGCTCTCTGGGAGACAGCTATAACTGCACAAACCAGGCTGTGAAAAAACATTTACAAACATGGTACTATTAGCATAGATATCTGCTACTCTTTCTTAAAAATGGGACTTTCTATGGAAAGATTACCCCACAGAGAACCTAAAAAAAAATTTTTTTTCCTCCTTAAAGACCTAAAAAACCCAAAACTCTGTGATACCTTTTAATGCAGCCCCATCCTCCTCAAAAGCAATTTTATGCAGAAACAGCCTTTGATGCAAGAGGAATTAAAAGGATAATATTAACGAGAAAAATTAGATACTATTTCATCTCATTGTCTCCAATAGCGCCATTAGCAGCACTTAAAATAATGATAATTCAGGATTATTTTAATTACGTTTCACGGTTTTTCAGGGCACACTAATGGAGGGCAGGGCTGAAGGAGCAGTTCATTGTGGTGGGCACTGTCAGAACTGCCCAGCACCCCACATGAGGGATGAAGAACTCAACTTCTCACCCTCACTATTAATTTCCTGTTGACACCTCTAACTCAAGGGCTGTCAGATTCTAGAATCCTGGCCAAATTCCAGCTGGATAATTAGATTGTGTCTAAAGTGCTTATTTATTCCTGGAGTTTTAATTGGATAAACACATATATTTTCTTTTCTGGATAGCCATGAATGTTGCTGAGCACTTTTCAGTACTTTCAGAGTTTATTCCACAGTTGGTTCATGTTGTTTCAGGTCAAACCAACTCGATCGTGTTCTAATTCTAATGCCAGTAAATCACCCAGATTTATATCAACAGGAACAGTAAAATTTAAAAGAACAAAGTATTTCATCCTTCTTCAAAATAGATCATAAAGCACTTACAAATCAAATGTTCCTCCTCAATATTTGTTAATAATTTTTAAGCTGCTCTATCCCCTAACCTTATAGCAAATTAATTCTTAGCATACCACTTGCAAATTTCATGCAAAGTCTCACAACAAAATGGCCTTCAGTTTGATAAAAAACTGTCACGTGCCAGTTTTTATTTTCAGATTTCACTTCCACGCTCTAGAACAATATTTATCTCCAAGCATCAGCCAAGCACTATTATTAATCATTTACATGCCCACGAGACACAAAGCTTGAAGAGGTGGCTTCAGACCCTCAGGAGAGTTCACACCTTTTGTGGGGTGTGAAGTTGAGAGGCTCAGACAGGAACCAAAGCTTCCACTTCACTTCTGCAGACTCTGAACGATGAGTCAGAATCCTCAGGAAACTTTCTGGACTATCTAAAGAACTTCAGTCCCCAACAGACTCCTAAATTAGATGCCTGTTTTGAGATGTGTCAGTGTCTTGTGTTTTCAGTTGGATTAATTGGAAAAAGTGTCTACAGCTGCTAGATCTCTGGGGGGGGAAAGCCTCATTCTCTACCATTAATTTCTACAGGTCCACAATTTTTTATGTAATCAGACAACTAAAACACTAGTTTCTACATAAATATTTTCATAACTTTGACAATTACTTTAAAACAGGACTAAAATGCTCGATTTGACTGCAGCTTATTTTCGTATTCGTAACACATTAAGTATCTTAGGAAATCAAAAATTGATCCTTTGTGCAGCCAGCTCCATACTCATAATTAAAAAGCAGATTTTGATGTACAGTAGGCACATCAGACAGACAATTAATTGCCTTTATAGCACAGGGTACTCTGTTACAAATGTCTGCACCAGGAAAACTGAAGATACCATTTCTACCGAGCATTACTAAACCCATTAGAAATACAACAGAGCAGAGCATTTTTGCTGTCCCTCCCTACCCCCAAATATCCTGCTGAGAATATATTTAGCCTGCGATGCCTAAAAACCATAAATGTTGAATCATCAGTCGCATTCTGGATGATCTTCTTTCAACCTAATCAGCCTAAACCTGGACCAGTCCTGCTGAAAAGTGTGTGTTAGTGCAGCAGAGGCATCATCATGCGCATCAGATCCAGCAGATAAAAGGGCTCTGAGGCACATCATTCTACAGGAAATGAAGCGTCAGTGATGAACATCGGTTTCTCATTTTAAATATTAAAACAGGCCATGGGACTTTGCCCTTTCTGACTGGGACTGGAGAGACAATTTGAAAGGTTAATTAAATGACTGACACGTAAGGGCGACGCGGTGCAGGATGTGCAGAGTAAGGTCTGCCCATGGAAATCCATGGCTAGCAGTCTGCAGGCAGCAGCAAGAGCAGATCAAAAGTCACATCAGCATAAGGACACTCGGGAAAGTTGAGGCAAATCCAATAATGGTGTGCAGGCACCGTGCAGGAGTCGCAGCACATTAAGTCCCAGTGGGAAAGCTCCCACGAGAGAGCACAGACACCCCCTGGGTTTTAGCTTTAGAGCTGTTTTCCTCCTTGGCGTCAACATCCACACACCATTTAATGTGCTTTAACTTGTGCTGCACACCCACCGCAGGAAAACTTTCTGGGAATTGCCAGAGCGAGCAAGGCTGGTGGTTTTACAGCACACATCTTGCAAGGGCTGGTTTTGTTTTCTCCATGGCTGAGTTTCCCCTGGCAGAAGATTATTTGGTTGTGGAGGCATTGCTGGGCATGCAGGGGGTGGACACGGGGGTGGACACATGGGGACTTCAGCCCCACCAACCCTGTCCTGAGAGCTCTCTGCAGCCTGGGCTCCACAAGCATTATTTGAAACAAAACACAGAATTTTTTTGTTTCACCTGACTTGGATACAGGAGTGGTGAGCAGCAGCTGAGCTGAAGTACAAACTCTGACTGGGTTTTTTAATCCCTGCACCTTTGACCTGACAAAACTCACAAGGAACTTTCCCCCTGCCCCTGAACATCCCCCCAGCAGCACAGACCAAGGCAGGTGCACTGCAGGTCATCCCTCCCCATCAAAATTCATAGAAGTGCAAGTGAATTTTAATACATTAATTTAGTACATTCAGAACTCAAATTTACACAGATTTTATGTGCATGCATATACAGAACTTCTCCCTTAATTGTATTTCTGTATGTATTAGTGACTGATGAATAAACGCCAGGAAAAATTATAAGATTTCACACATTTCTACATCACTTATACAAGTGACAGCTATTTTAATAAGATTCGAGCTAGCATCCTCACAAAACTTTTTTTTCTCCCTTCTTTTCTCTAAATTCTTCTCATTTTTTTAAAAGGAGCTGGCCAAGAAACTGAATTCCATGTGAGATTTTTCATCCTAGTCATTCAGTAGGGAAAAAGAAATCCATACATTTATTTCAAGCTTGGATTCCTACTGCAACATCTTGAAATGCTCAATAATTCCATTAAAGCTTTGTAGGTGAGAAATATAATCTGCCATACTGCTACTAAGGCTCCTCTGTTGTAACACAAGCCACAGGAGCAATTCTTTGAAACAGTAAACAAAAAACCACTCAAGGCATTAAAAATAATATTTTGAAAGAGAGAAAAAATTAAATGTTGGAAACAATCATAATTATGTTTTAAAGAGAGGGTTTGATTGTGTAACTTCAGTTACCTAGGGCATAATGATTACCAAATTCATAACTCTTCCCCATCACAGAGAAAATGGAAAAGTCTTAATAATCTAAAAAATATTACGGTATCTTTCTCTATTTGGAGTGAATCAATGATATTTATAGCCCCAGAGGTATTGAATTTCTTTTGTATCAAAGAACACCAATAATAATGTACAAGTCCATTATGGAAGTGCATATCAAGAAAGTGAGCACTGTCTAAAACTACAAAAAGGGAGAAAGTCAAAACTCAGCTTGTGATCCCAAGAAAACATGTCAATCTTCTCCCACCTGATGCAACGAGCAAATAATCTCAGGTGTTTGTAGCTCACTGAATAAAAATGGGATGAGAAATGGAGACTGATAACTATCCAGACATTTTACAGAGTTTGACAGGAAAACTTCACAGCCTAACTCCATGAAAAAAGTGATTCAAGGTAAATTAGAGTTGCTTAAAAAAAGTAACACAATTTTTATATATGTATATATACATATAAAGAAACAGAAGACAGCAGAGAGTTTGGACTGATTCTGGAAACTCCACACCCTCACAAGAACAATTTTTTGCCGGCAAGAAGAGCAGCTTCACTCTCTGGTTGCTCCCTGGCTTTATTCTCCCACCTCTGAAGAGTGTCCTCAGGCATCCTCCAGCAGTTACACAGTGACCAGGGGGAGTCATTAAAGTAATTAGAACTGCTTGAATGTCAGCAGCAGATGATGCCATGGAGGACAACACGTCCCTACCCTACTGTTAACAGGAGATGTTAATTCTGTGAAATCTTTTCTTTTGTGTTCTGCTTTCCACGTTAACTGTACAAAGCAGAGCCCAAGAGAAAAGACCTACAAAGATCTTGCCAAGCAAGGTATCCAAACGGGTCTGGTTACCATGGCATTGGCATCCAAGTGTTTGTAACTGCAAACTACTCAACATCTTTTCGCGGGACTTTTAAATGCTTCGTAAGGCAACCGAGCACCTAAAAAAATAGGAATTTAAGTAGGTATAGAGTTAGGTTTAGCGTGCTCCTTTTGAGAAATCAGCATCTAACTTGATTCCTGTTTTCAAGGATGAAAATAGCACCTCAGCTGAAGGCTATCACGGGGAGGATGGAAACTCCAGACGGTGCTAAAATCAGCACATGGGACTGACACCATCCTGGGGCAGCATATGCCAGAGTCCACCACAGCTGCTGCTGAGCCTCCACTCAACCAAGACAAGACTTCTTTCAAGTGCTTGAATAAAGGAGGAGTTTCCTGTTTAGGTGAGCAACAGATATTGGGCGCAGCTAAGCAGAAAGTGTTGCCTGTATTACCAATAAAAACTACAAAAACACACCCAGTGCACTCTGGATAGCCAAGGAGACAAAATTTTCTGAGTGAAAGCATAAAGCAAGCCTAAGAAATAGAAGTGAATATATCATCAGTGCTCCATGAGCCATAAGCAGTATCGCTGACCTTCCAGAATAATAACTGATTATTGTGCAATTGTGAGAAGTCATTACACTGTAAAAGAAAAAAGGATCCTGGATATCAGAGAGGGCTAACACCTAAATCTATATGCAATATGAATTCATTTTGTTTCTCTTTATACTTTGCTATTCTTAGACAGATAACGGCTTCATGAGACCTGATTTATTGTCCACATGTATCAAAATAGGAATGTGCTCTTACGTTTCAAAGCATTAAATGAGATTTACTCCACAGTAACTTCATTCTGACTTACAGAAGCAGGATTTGCCATGCCCGGCACTTCTGCCACAATAGAAAATCTCCTCCAAGAAATGCAGAGCTTAGTGAAAAAGTTACTATTACCAGTGTCTTGATACTTAATATTGACAGCCCAGGCTGTCCAAACTAACTGGTCTATGGCTAGAACTGTCTGGAGGAAAGAATGGATTAAAAGAGTGGAAACAGCAAAATACAGCTGGAAAGAGGTGAGTGCTGTCCTCAGTACACCCCAGGAACATCAGCATCCCAGGCTGCACCTTGTGGTGTTCTCAGCCAAGGGCACCTCTGCCTGTGGGAAGTGCTTCATTAATTCCTGACTTTGCTTTGCTTGTGTGCACAATTTTTGATTTTCCTATTGAACTGTTCTTATCCACAAGTTTTCTTTCCCATTCTCTCTTCCATCCCACTGCAGGGGATATGGTTAAACCATGACAGGGGCAAACTGAAACACAGGAAACGCCATTTAAACATAAAAAACCCACAGATGATCTCCACAGGTGACTTCCAGCCTCAAAAACTTCACGCTTCTGTGACCTCCAGCATGTTTGTTGTTCACATGTATGAGCATTAACAGCACAATATTTAATAACTGCATCCTTAGCTACATATAGATTTTGAATCCAATTTAAGAGAATGATAAAACATCCTAGATTTTAATAGGTTGTCACAGTGACAGTCAGGTCAATACAATCCCTGATTCATT
Organism: Lichenostomus cassidix; assembly: GCF_008360975.1. NCBI lineage: Eukaryota > Metazoa > Chordata > Aves > Passeriformes > Meliphagidae > Lichenostomus > Lichenostomus cassidix. The sequence continues at coordinate 4,220,307 of NC_139500.1, read as the reverse complement.
ACTCACACTGCTTCCTTCTGGTCTCACAAAATAAATTGTGCAAAGAGAACATGTGTTTTATACCATTTTAACTGCTCTGTATATATATAAAGTAATTTCACAACATTTTGTGTATTTCCCATATTAGAAAAATCAGGGAAACTTGGGGACAGCTTATAATGTGATTTTCCTAAGGTTATATGTAGTTAGATAGTAACTGACACTATGTTCATTGAAAAACTAAAGTGGCAACAATAGGAAATCCTCTGCACAGCACACACCCTGAAGTACTTTATTAGCTTTGGCAAGCCTTGCAACAACTTATTCACAGCTGAAGGCAAAAATCAGATTCTTATTCTGTATGCAAGTACAGTCCAGACCCTTTGTCTGCATTTGTGTCAGGTGCTGTTCACTACCTATTTCCTACTTGTTTCACTGCTCCATGAAGTTCTGCAGCGCTAAATGATATGCAAATAGCTATAAAATTATGCATTTGGAAGTAGAAACAAGCTGTGTCCGTCACTTCAAAGATGTGCAATCGTGGAGATGCTGCTCCATACAGGCAGCATTCCTGTTGGGATTTCCTCCTTTTTAGACACTCAGGGATGAACCAGTACAACACACCCACAACTGCTGAACATTTCCATTCTGTCCTGCTTGTGACCAAAGCTCCTTTTTCTCCACATCCCAGCCCTGACAGCTGCATGTTTCACCTAATACAACAATGTTTGACTTCACCCAACTATTTTCTTACTAATATTGTTTTAAAGAGCTTATATAATAACAAATGGACTATCTAATATGTGTTTAATAATGGCTCAGGCAGCCTCTGACAGCAGGGTTATCACATCCATTTGGTAAATTTCATGGGAATTCATAACTTTCCCCTGAACTGTCCAAAAAGAACAGGTTGCAAGGGAATGAGGTCTTCCAGAGGAGCATATTACAAAGGCAGCTTTTATGATACACATTAATGGAGGTCAGAGGCAAGGCTACTGTTCTCATTTATGAAGGGAAAACACTAGATCATAATGATGGCATGAGGATGGGGAGAATAATAAAGTCATTTCCCTGGTTCGGGACAGATTAGCACATTTTGCCCAGTTAAGTACTTTTCACTATAAAAGTATCGCCTAGAGGTGCCTTAAAGTAGAGATTTGCAGACAGGCAGAATTAGGTGTATCACTGTGACTGCAGCAGGTGACTCTTTGCCCAAAAGTTATTAGGAATGAACACCCTGTCCAGAGCAGAAAATCAATTCAAGGCTCATGGAACTCCTTGATGGAGAAGACATGGCTCCCGAGACCAAGGCAAACAAACAGCTCCAAAAGTGGACCAAAACCTAACTTACAGTAACTCTTAATTCCTGGCTTATATTAGGAAATTTTATATGGTACTAAGACACTCAGTGACAGTTCAAGTTTCTTTCTGAGCTTGCAGAGCCAAGCAGTGACCCATGCCTTTGAGGTTATGTTAACCACTGCTGAGTGCATACTTGTTACTCATATAATTCTTCTCCAAATTACTTAAGATAAAAGAAACCAAGATAGAGCCAGGTAGAATCAAACATGATTGCTTCCTATTAAACGGCTGTCAGTTCCAGCACATCTCCCCAACCTTGGATCAAAGGCAGTCACACTTGGACACTTTTCCTTTAATAGCATCAGTCATGCCTGGGCAGCGCTGGGAGTCTTTAGCTGTGTTCTGATGCTATCTCAGCACTTGAATGAGCCCTGCACATCGTGCTGCTCTGTACCCTCATTCAGCTCTGAAAGAACCCTTCTGCTGGGTAGACAAGCACAAGAATCTCAGAGGAGAACATCTTACAGGAGGTTGCAAGTCCAAGCTTGGTGCCATTTATGTTTGGAAAGAAAAAATGCAGATGTGTAAAATACTTAAAAGACTTTTACAAAAAAATTGAGCCCTCTTAATGAACTGCCCACAGGCCTATTCCCAGTGCTACCCCAGCTCAGAAATCCCATTTGAAACTGGCCACAAGAGCCAGCAGAAGAAGGTTTTAAATTGAGAGCAAGGTGAGCAGATACCACAGCAGATTAAAGCTGTGCTAAACTGCAAGGTCAAAGCACGACGGTAAAAGCGAAAAGGTCACAACTGTGGCCTCAACCTAGATCACTGCAGCTCCCAATGAGCAGCTGAAGACTCTTCTTGAAGAAAAAGCAGAATTCTTGCACTAATTTAGAAGAGTCCTCAGACCAGCAGAGGTACCTGCCAGCACTCTGATCTCAGCTCTATCACATAAGCAGAGAGGAGAGCACCCCAGTGTATTCCATACATATACATTATTAAATTTTATCTAAAGGTATTAAAATTTGGATGCCAGTATGCTGAGTTTTCCCATTTAAACAAGACAGAAAAAAGCCTGTCCCCTGACTGTTTTCCTTGGGCATTCATTCCCGTGCCCCACAAGAGAACATCCACTCTTCTCCCTCAGCAAACACTCTGCCAGTGTTCCATGTCTATGATCAAAGTTTCCCTTGGTTTGCAGTGGGGATTTGGAAGCACAACCTTTAGATGTAAAGGAGTGTTAAAATAAAAAAATAAAAACCACTGAATCCAAACCCCTCGTGTTTTGAAGACCTACAGTAACTCCAAAGACTTGCCTAATGCATGCACCAAATTTTACATCTCCAGGCTCAAGCTTATTAAATAGGGAAAAATGTAAAAATGTATGACCTGGATGAAAGTACCATTCTTTTCTGCTGTGTTCCCAAGTTTTTGAAGTTGGGGACTTTATTCTTAGCAAAAGTACTTTGGTAGCAACTCTTGTCTCCACTGGATGAAAATCTGTGTCATGGAACAACCGACCTAATTTGGATCCACTGTCCAGTTCTGCTCCAGAGAGAATCCTGATTAAACTCAGAGTTATTCTGCACTTCTTTTGAGGGTTGAGGAATTCAAATTAGCTATCAGATCCTTAGCAAAGATCTTGCAGCTCCTGTGCTAACTCAGACCAGCAGATGTATAGAGGACTATAATTTCTAGCATTACACAAACCAATTAACCTTTGCCAGCAGTACGCACTGCAGAGAACTATATATAATAAAACATTTTAAGAGTATTGTTTAATTCATACTCAGAGCGGTTTCTCAGAGGTAGTTATGAACTGATATGCACTGAATCACAGCATGTTCCTGTGTTATTCAGTGTTGCTCTATAAGGTTCAAATTAGACTCCCTCAGCTCCAAAGAACCATATCCAAACCCTGGCAGCTGTTTCACCCAGGTTAGCTAATTCTTCTGCAGAAAAAAGCCAACAAATAAGCACAGAGGGTACCTGGAATTTCAAAAAAATTAATCTACATCTTATAGAATTGTTCACTTCTACCCTGAGCACATGTATATATTTATATGGATTCGGAACTTTATTCATTTTTGGCTTAACAAAGAATGTGTATCTTTAGCCTTTCAGAAACTGGGGAAAAAAAGTGGGTAGAAAAGATGTGTGTTTAACAAATGCCAGTCTCAGTTTCTGAGTTTGTATACAAAAATGTGCATGCAAGACATTGATGGGATTCTCTCTGAAAGAAAGGGACACCTGGCAATGCCAGATAAAATGCCTTATTGGTATGAGAACATTGTACTAATAAAAAACATGCAACCTACTTAATAGCCAAAAGATGAAAGCTATCAGCCTTTAAAGCTTTCTTTCTGTAGGCATATCTTTGGAAAACACTGAAATGCACGCAGGCTGTTCAAACAGGAGGCTCACAGCTCCCCAGGACCAGGAGGCACACATTTGGTACGACTGATGGCACTCCTCCCCCAGAATTACACTGCCTGCAAAGGCAGACTGGAGCCTGATGAACCAAGTGGGTATTTGAGCCAAGAGTTCATTTAAACAACCTGAAGCGTGGATGCTCTCAGAGCAGTGTCAGCACACAACCTAGAGCAGATTTACCACAAGGAGATTACCCAATTCCTTCTCTTTAACAAGTAAATTGGTTAAATCACAGCGATATTTTTGTGTCTCGCTAAAGGTCTATTTAGGATGTCACCGTTCCTTAACAAAAAGAGGTTTTCATCATGCTTCATCTCTGTGTATGAACTCCATATTGAATTGCAGAAAGCTGGTTTGAAATTTAAGATTGAATATAAATTATTTCCTGCATGCACAGAGCTACACTGAGCGCTATCACCAATTATATGGGCACAGAACATCATGTGGAGAAGTACCCAGCGCATAAACGGCACTTTTGGGTGTGGATGGTTTCCCAAATCAGCCTTGTTTTAATTGTCAGAGGGATTATCTGTTATAAACAGTCTGTTCTGTTTGTTTTCTTCATGCTTATCAGCTAGGAAGTCAAATTCCAATAATAGAGTCTATTCAGTTTCCCAGCCCCTCTTCAAAACACAAACCCAAAACACAACCAAACCAGAGGGGAAAAAAAAAAAAAAAAAAAGCTTCCAGCTGACCACTCAGGAGTATCTAATCTACCAGGAAAAGGTGAATCCTATCTGACATGCATTTTGTGGTCGGGTTGATGGGAAGCCTGAGGGTGTGAAAAAGGCAGACCGAAATCCTTAACAAACCTATAAAGTGAAAAAAGCAACATCTGCCTATGGAAAGATAGGAAAAGCAGGGTCTAATACAGACTGACACATCATAACTAGTGTTTATGTATATTGCCAAAACCATTGCCCTCTGAAATTTCTAAGTAAATTTCAGTTTTAGTCTCTTAATCAGTTCAGCATTCTGCTCTTGTCGAAACGTCTTGTCAAAAGGCATTACCATGACTTAAAAACTTTAAGTTCAGAGGAACGCTAGAGGAACTTAAGCAACATCTATGAAACGTGGCACTGCTCATCTTAATTTTAAAATAGCTTTCACTTTCATGATATGAGGCACTGTGTTCTGTGCCCTCAAAATTTACACCACCTCCCAGGGCTGAAATAAGAAAGCATGTTGAATAATTCCTCTCTTATCACTTACTACTGAAGTGTAAAGTAAATCTGCTGCTGTTCAATAAAATTCCTCCTTGAAATCACAAGTCTCTCAGTTACTCTTTCTGTCTCAGTGGCATTGAGTATTCCAGGTCACTGCACAGGTTAAGTGAACAACCTCACAAATGCAGAAATAACACAAACTGAGATTGTTCCAATTTCCCCACAGTAGCACTTGAAAAAAAAAAAAAAAGAAAAAAAGAAAATAATCAGCTCTACCATCTCCTTCCAGATCTGCACCCCCTGCGTTTTATTTATTTAAGATTTTCATTCTTATGGCCTCCTTAATATGACTGGCTGTGCCTGGAGCATTCATTTTGTAGGCAACTCTTCCCGTCTCAGCATCCTCGCTCTCCGAGCGTTCCTGGCGGGAAAGGACTTCTCATCTCATCAGTGCTTGGTTAAAGCTCCCTCTGATAACAGATTTGCTGAGTTCTGACACTCAGCATTCTGACACTTGGGGTTGTTTCCCCCCCTCCTTCCCCACTTTTTCCCCCCTCTGTACTCTGAGTAGTTCATTAACCCCACATAACTGCCAATTAAGAGATTTTCTCCTCGAGAAGGAACGTTGTCTCTATGAAACCCACTTAATTACAGAAAAATGCATAGCTTAAATATAACAACCTCCTCTCCTGTTAATTCAGCTGTGGTGAATTTTGCATGCTCTACTTTATCCTCTGGTTATGACATAAGGAAATGCTGAAAATAGTTCTTTTTTTTTTTCCTTAAAAAAAAAATACTTAAAAGTTCCTGCAAGTTGGGCAAATACTGAAGATTTGACTCCTTCAGGGATTATTTCCACAGAGATCAGAAAGAACAACTTTGGGCATTGCTGCAGGTGTGTATTCTAAGAGAATCCACAATCCTACAACTCGCTGAATGCTCACAAATGCTTTGTGTTTCCCTCCTAGACATAATTCCATAGAAAGAAAAGTTGCCTTCCATTCACAGCATGGCCATGAGTGTAGGGAATGTGTCCAGGCTGACACAAAATGTATGTGAACAGGTACAGGACCTGAACCAAGCTCATTCCTAGTAGGAATACTTAGTTCCCAAACTCCTCAAGAGACACAGTCCCTTAGTTATAAAGAGACTTTCCCTGTTGATTAGCAGATCTTCATGGGACCAAGCAAGAGAGAGACAGAAAAAGAAAGATTTGCTTACTAAGAAGTGTGCAAAATTATTATTATCTTTAAGACAACTTCACCTATTGGCATAGTTAAACCAGATGCACTGGCAGAAAGGTGGGGGATTTTAACAAAACAAAGCTAGTTTGGGTTAAGAGCATGTTTCCAATACTAAAAATCCACTGATTTCTCAAGCTGGCTCTCTGAGCCTGATACTCAGCTGGAATAAACTGATAATGCTGCTCTGCTGTGCTTCTTTTCATGTCTGCTCTGCTCTCTGCAGTGCTCTCAGCACAAGGCAGGGTTTGCTGCATGAACAGTGAGCACCCAATTGATGAGGGGAGATAAGCAGAGTAATTAAAACTCATATTTAGAGTTATGAGCTTTGCAAAGAAGTGTATGCAGATCAACAGTTATCGACACACAGCCTCTAATGAAAAATCAAGATGACACCATTTGAATGCATTTATTCACAGGCAGCAGTGTTCATTCCTGTACCTTTGCAGGAATACAAGGGACAACTAACAGAAAGTATAAACAGGATTAGGTGTAACAACCTTCCCATTAGGTGCTAGATGGGAAAAACTCATCCAGCTTTGTGCTGGCTCTTCATTTCCACAAAGCTGCCAGAATCCATCCACCCTGCACAGCTTCCTGTGCAATGACTCTCCTTCCTCCTCACAGCTGCTACGCCTGCCAGCAGGTAAGGAAAATTCAAAGTGCTGCTTGGTCAGCATGACCTCACTGGGAGACGAAGCAAATGAGCTGAACACACCTGCCCAGCGTGTTCCCTGTCAGGCAGAGCCCAAAGTAGCTCTGGAACTCCAGTTCCTACCGAGCAATGCAGCACACAAATCACCAGGTGGCCCTATTATGTAGCAGTCATTACCACAGACATCCCAGCCCTGCACAAGCCCTGCTTTCATGTAGTGCAGCGCTGCGTGATTATTTGAATAAAAATGTTTCCCATGGAGACAGCTCCCCGTGGCTTACACCTTGTTGGGGACAAAAGAAACGATCTGGAGATGCTGTTAACCTCTGGAAAGATGTGAGAAAGGCTCAGCTGAAGACAGAAAAGTGAATGGTGGCAGTGACTAATTGTTTAGTGCAGAATTTGTCGTGGCTATCAGCATATAAGCTCTGCCTTCAGGAAATACATTTAGGGCTTTTTCCCCTTCAGAGCCTGCAGAGGGATAACCAAGATGGACCTGACCCTGTGCACAATTTGAAGGAGGGCATCCCAGATGAAAACAATTTGTCATATAACATCTTCCCTGTCATTTTACTGGCAATTGAAGCAATTTGTTTCATATTTTTGGTACTCAGATTTAAGCCCAATATATGTGCATATAAACAATTCTCAATGTATATTACAAGTTCAACTACTGTAAGCTTGGAGCTTCTCCAAAACTACAAATGCACATAAAAGAAAAGTTCCAATTCTTACATCCCAATTAAAAAGGAACATATTTTCAAGTGCATTATCTCTCTCCTAAGGACCCAGTCACTAAAATGTGCAGGAAAAGCAATTGGATTTACAGCCCTGGACTAGTTGGGGACAAGCAGGGATGTACAAATGCAAGCACCAAATGACTTCAAAACTGGCACCAGCACTCCCTTTTTGTACTGTTAATTTACCTGTGTGGGTTAATGTGAGCAGGCAGTGCATAAAGCTGAACATCTGTGTAAATCATTGCTTGCTCAGGACTTGGTCAACAGTTGCAAAAGTCACTGCCATGGTTAATGTCAAGAAATCTTGAAAGGACAGAATTATGCACAGTTAAGGACTTCATCCTTCAGGCTGTGAAACACCAACAAAAGAAAAACCCATGCCTGGGTATTTCCAGATGTGCTCCATCAAGCACTTGGCACACACAGCTAGGGTGAGCCCATTTCCCCATGATCAGGAGGCACTGATGGAACACAGGCCACTCCAACTGGAAAGGAAACCTCCAAGGGCCAGAGATTAAATTCTATTTGCCTTAGGTCAAAAGATCCACTGTAGTCCCCAGTGACCATTTGTGTACATCACAAAGCCTTTGCACAACTCAGCAAGACTAGCAGCCAGAGGAGAAGGCTTCAATGCTACAGCTCCAGAGGGAATTCAATTCAGAAGTAAGATGTTTTAGCTCAGATTAAGGAAGCTTCTTCCTCATTTGCATCTGCCTGGGTGAACCTGAAGCATTCACCTGAGCAGCCAGGAATTGCACCAGGAAGTAACAAGGAAATACCAAAACATGAATTTATCATTTCCTCCTCCTATGTCAAAGGGTCCTTATCAGAGCAAAACATAACATGTATTTCAGTGGAAGGTCAGGTCTCTAAGTGAGCTTCTTGGATTACCACCCAAGTCAGAACCTTGCCCTTAATGTATAAGATATAAATCACCAATATTCGCTCATGTTACAGTGACATTTTAATTGCATTGCATATTTTAATGTACTCAACTTGGGTTTTAGCTAAGTTGACTGTATTTCCTGATTTCTTTGTGGTTTTTAGCCATTTATTATAAATTGACATGGTTATTTCTCAAAGTTTCATTTGCATATCTTTATTTGCCTGCTTAATATAGACTCAGAATTTGATGAACATTTGCAGATACACAGACATTTCCACAGACTTAACATCCAGTGCAGATGTCAGTGTAGGAACACAAGAAGTAGCATCCCAGCAGCAAAATAAAGCCAAAACAACTGTCAGAAAAAAATAATCATATTAAAATTAATACCAGCACTGCCCAGAGAAGATTCAGCACTTGCAGGTTTATTGCTATTAGACAATTCAGAACATGCATTATGACAGAAGTCTTCCCTTTTTTATGCAAGTGTTTCCACCAGAAAAAAAGAGAATGTATCTGTATGCAAGCAGTGGATGTCAATTCTGATACACATGCTTTGTAAGGACATCAAATGGAAATGCACTCTGCTCGCTCTGCCCTGCAACACCTGTTAATGCTCCCCTCTCAGCACTTATGAAAATCAAACCCACAGAAATAACCAATGATTTCCAAGCCTTCACTTGAATAGAAAATAGGGTTTTCTTACTTTTACACTGCTGTTTCTTCGATTCTTTTTTTTTCTTGAGCAACATAAAAAGAATAATGATCACATCAATGAAGAGCCCCTGTAATATCTAATTCCTGCAGCTCAGAAAGCACCTCAAGCTCATGTTGGCAGAAGCTGCTCAAAGCCAAACATAGTATTCCTCCAGAGCACTCTTCTTAAAATGTTTATTTTCATGCAAACATAGGGAAAGAAACCAGAATCTACTGGAAGTCATGGCTATGATAAGACCAGCAGCCACACAAATTAAGTCACCATCCTGAGTAAAGGCTGGAGTCCCCAGCAGGGATTTGCTCATGGCCTCTGGTAGCCACCTATGCTGCACCTTTACTCCAGACATTTAGCTAAAACTGTTTCAAAACTGACCATATTCCAAACGTGTTTCTTTTCTCACTTTGACTTTACACCCACAAACCACACAATAATGCTCATGTTAAGAAAAGGAATCAATGTTCATTTATACTTTGCTCTCTCAGTCATCCCAGGCAAACCCTCTCAGTCCACATGAAGTTGTCAGCTCATTCTCTCCTGGATTTATTTGAATTGGCTCAAAAGATGATGCTCTCACTGCTGCTGCTTGGACACCCTGATGGGCCCTGCTGGGGGGACAAAGTCAAACTTCCCAATCCCAAAATCCCTCCTTATCAACACAGCCTCCAGCTTGACCACATGAGCAACTCATGAGCCTTGGCAAGGCTGGGTGCTCCAGCTGGATAAAGAACTGGGGTCTATTTTTGGGATCGCAAGCCTGACAGAGTCCTTACTCCCTGCCTGTCACTCCTTCAACAGAATTCCTCAGAAATCTCACCTACAGAGGGCCATGGGGGAGTGTTGTGCATAAAACACAAAAATGCCTGGAATTAGGGTTTAACAAATACAACTCACACTGACAGTCTGGGAAAACAAAGCCAAGGCCAAGCAGCTGAAAAGCAAACACTGTGGGACAGAACAGTTGTTACATACAGAGCTGCTCATGTTCTCCAGCTCAGTTAGTGTAATGGGGAAAAGAAAGGAAGTGGGAAATGGTCTCTGTCACAGTGCAGCTTGTCCTGGATAATGAGGCTAAAGTGGAAGCTTGTAATAGAGGATATTAAAAGCTTTAATTATTTCCTTTTCCTGCAGTCTGCTGGCATCTACTTGCAGCCATCAAACACGACCTTTGTTAAATCCATGCTTCCCTCCTCTCAGCACACACCTGCTCTGTGCCAGAGCTTCCCAGGAGCTCCAGGGCTGGGGACATTCCCTCCTGGAGTCTGGGAGGCATGAACACTGCCCTGCAATAAAGCAATCCATCAGCACACACAGCTCTGCCAGGCCTCTTAATAAGCTGTTAGTGACAACCACCCCACGTGTCACATCCACAGCAAAAAGCAAATTACCAGGGATCAGAGGGTTGCTATTTGAACTCGGTGATTCCCAGGAAAAGTCATCATCTCCTCTCCCCTGCACTTAACTTTAAGTAAACTAAAAGGAGTCTGAAGGTTTGTGTTTCCTGATGATTTTATCATATGAATTGTGGGGCAGGAAAGCTGTTTCAGATGCTCCAATGTTCTTACACAAAACTATTTCCATACAACAGTATTTCCCTCCTATGACTTGTTTGTTGTTGGGCTTATTATTTTCATTTTCATTTTGTAGTTCATTCTCAGGACATGCATATTCTCTTTGAATAACAACTTCAAAAATGAAAGTCTTCTGTACACAGCAGCAATCACAGCACATTCCATTAAAATGAAGCTTTTAACAATATCTGTGATTAAATCAATTTGGTTTGCCCTTTTTAAAATACTCTGGAACTCTCAGAAAACATACTGCATTCATTTCTTTCCAAACCAACATTGCAAATACAAATGCAAATAAAATGACATTCTATATTTTAGGAGATTAGACATGAAAAAAAGAACATGTAATTAACTGTACCTAGCTGGACAGCAAATGGCAAATAGCTCCAGCCTGCCTTTGCATAGAGAGCTCTTGATTTTCTATTTTCTGTAATGTCTCATAACAAAACATCCCTGAAAATCAACATTCCTGCTGCACCAGACCCCAGGATTACCTACTGAAATATCTCCTAGGGAAATAATTTAAAAAGCTCCTATTTAATCTACCCAGAAAAAGACAAAATATTCTGAAATCACAGCTAACTGTAGCAACAGGTAGGTTTTTAAGTCTTACAAGCAACCTCTGCAGCTCAGAAGCCAGAGTTAAACAGATGCTAAGCCAAAACAACACTACCTGAAATTTTCCCCAAAGAATCCATTAATCATAGTAATGTAAGAGAGTAGCAGAGAAGTAATAAACTTATCTGTTATAGAATTGATTCATAAAGCAGGAATGACTAAAACATGCCCAGCTACTCTGAATAGTCCTTCTCAACCTGACAGAGTGGGATCAGACAGCAATGACATCTCCATAACACAACCCAAAAAAATCCTGTCACCTCAGCTGCCATGAGGCAACACAGCACATCTTCGCTATAAATCAGATGAATTTGAGTCTTCAGATATTTTTATTTTAATAACTTCACCAGCAGTGTCTTCTTTTGAAATTAATATATCTGCCTTAGTGGTTTTTAGTTTTCCTTGTAAAACAATGACAGCTAATAGGAAAGCACTGTCATGTATCCTGACTAAAGGTAATGTATATGTGACAGCTGTGTGATCATCAGTAGCAAAAGTATTTCCACAAGACAAAAGGAATAATTAAAATGAGCCTGCAGTCCTGGCTTTGGATTTAAATGTTTAAATGTTTTAATTTGAAAGAACAATGGCTCCTTGAAGCTCCTTCCCAAGCAGCTCTGACAGCCTGTCATCTCTTAACCAGCCTGAAGTTACAGCTGTGCAAGTCTGAGCACCAAACAGCAGATTATGCCTGATGATCCTTAAAACAGCCCCACTGCTTCCAGGAGAGCACTGGGGATGAGCCCAGCTTTGCAACCTTTGGAAGCATTTATTCCACTAACAAAGCATCCTTGGAAATGAAGCTAATGAGGAACACAGCGAGCCTGGGTTTTGTTTTGCTCTCTTTTCCCATGCAGTTGCTTTGTGGTACTGCAGAGCAGAGCTCTGAGCACACTGCCTGTGAGCATCCTGCCCACTGTGTGTGAGAGTGAGAACTATCACAGACTGTTCTGCTGCTGCTGGGCTCCATTTGCCACCAATCATCCCAGAACTCACACACACTCCAAGGCAGTGGGGATGGCACAGGGACATGCCAGTATCAGTGTCAGGTGCACATTAATGGCCAAGATTTTGCAACTATAGCCTGACAAGTGTTTGGTATTGAAACACACACGGCTTCACTCAAGAAGCATCAAAAGCTCCTACAAGTTTGATTTTTTCCATAAAGAGATGACTTCTTCCTATGGAAGATTCTGCTTGCAAACAATTTATCTAGGTTAATAAATATTTTAAAGAAAAGAACTTGCTTTTCCCCCAAACAGCTCCAGGACAAGGTGTAAACAAAAAAGTGTCCCTTTACTACTGAACTGTTTCCAACATGTTGCAGAATTCCTCTTCTACCAACTCTTCTCCCCCTGAAGAGGATCATTCTCATTGACACTGCTGGATCCAGAGCCAGCCAGGCTCCTTCAGATTAATGGATTCTGCATTTTCCCTCTCTTTTGAGACAGACATTGAATGAAACAGCAGTGGAACAGCAGTTATTTGCATGAAAGGAGAAACTCCAAGTGCCCATCCATAAATACAAATGTGTGCATCTCCAAAATATTTGCCACATATCTGCAGTGCAGAAGAAAATGGTCATGGGTCATCAGTCCCCATGATCACACTGCCCTGTGAGCCACACCAAATAAATAACATGAAGATACATAAATTGATTAAATTTCAGTGACATTAGTGTCCCAGGAAGAGCTGCAATTCCAAATGTTTTTGGATCAGAATTCCCCTGCTTTTCTGAGAGAGCAAAAGGAAACAGAACAACACAGGTTTGTCACACAGCAGATGTTGCTGAGGGAAAGGTCAACAATTCAAACAAAGACTGAACCTTGTCAGCCAGCGAGGCAAAGTGTCACCTGGCTGAAAAAAAATCAAACATCCTACACCACTGCTGAGCTGTCTTTAGCCACACACATGAAAGGGATTCTTTTCTAATTTTAGAATATATGAGTCCTAAAAGAAAACACTGCTGTAAATATTTCCTTTAAACAAACAGTTTGATTTGACAGACTTACTAGTGGCTAAAAAAAAATAGCAAAGAAAGAAGAGGAAATAACCAATCAAAGTATTTTGCTGTGATTTGGGATTTTGGCTTCATTTAGAGGTTTTAATTTTTCTAGTGCCTGAATTATTTATTTCTTCTCCCCTTCAGGGCATGCACATCGTGTTTCAAAAACATTAAGAACAGTAGTATCTTCTTTTGTTTCCTACCCAGCTGAAGGAGAACCAGAGTCAGACCTGGGATAGCCTGGGGGACTAAAGCAGCAAAACCAGACCTACTCCCTTCAATGGGTTAAGATTTCACCCTGAAGAGTTCTGCAGAAGCCAATTTCTCTGGTTTTCCATAAATATCAACCAACTGGCAGGCCAGTGTTTGCCAGGGCTGCTGCAGAGGAGAGCTCACTGCAATAGACATTCCCCACACGTTGGTGAAATACAGATAGCCACATCTGCAATAAATTGTGCACTGAAGGTGATAAACCATAATCACAAGCCAGCATCAATGGAAAGCCAAGTTTCTCTTACTCCAAGTGTGCCACTCTGCAACTTTTCAAGGGTTCAATAAAATATAGAACTCTCCCAAAGAGTGCTCTACACACGTAATGTTTTCCTTTCGCTGTAAAATGCATCTTATTGATTTATAATGTACTTTCAAGGAGAACAAAACCTAGTCTATAAAACTAAAATTTAGGAGAAAGCACAAGTGTTGTAAAGGAAACTCCATGCCATTAGTGACAGGGATACATATTCTCATAATTTCAGATGGACAGATTGTGTTCTACAGTTGCTCACTTCACATAAATAAGAAATAAAAGAAAAAAATGCAAGTGTAAATGTAAAAAAAAAATAATCAGTACTTCTGCTGTAACACAATTTAAACAAAGTTTGCTATTTAATAAACTGAAAGCTGGAAAAGTGCATTTATTAAAAGTGTTACAAAATGAGACCTGACCCTTAAATAGGCATTTGAGGAAACCAAGTTGTTTGCTCTTCTGGAAACTCAATTTTTTAATAATTTACCACTTTTTCACAGGACTGTAATCAAGATAAGCATCTCCAAAACAGTATTGCTGTTCTTTTTCTTCTCTTAACATCAGCTTCTATTTCAATAAATTTTTGTTTACAAAGTTTTATCGAGCTAAAGTTTAAGGAGTCGCTCACAGATGGAGATGGGGAAAATGTTTTTGATTCTTGTTATTCCATCAAAGCCACGTTTATGTTAGTGCAAAGGAACAAATAGCATCCCTACCTTGGGAAGAGATCTGTGTCGATGTTATTCAAGCCTGTAACTGCATTTGTTCTCGTGATAACACAAAATAAATCTGTTACTGTGTTTAGCACATCAGTACAGCAGAAAGGGCTTTTATTGTAAAACAACCCAGAGCAATGCCAAAGAGAGGCTGCAGATAAAATAGCTTCGCTACTCATTTCCCAAGGAAAGTTTATTTAAGTTTACAGCTGTGGTGTAAAGGACTAGCAAAATAATTACAAGTGAGAGACAATCATGCTTTACAGCTCAAAGACATGAAACATCATCCATGAAATCTTGCCCTCTTAAGTACAAATATTTAAGGTATAAAACTCACAATGAGGACTCTGTAGGAAGTTTTTAGCTGGTATATTCCAAGATGAGAAAGATGTAGATCCTGAATTTGCAGAGATTTGGTATATACAGCCCAGACTGGGAGTGCTTTTAATTACTCTTGATTTATGTTACACACCCAGAAGATGCATGAGAATTCTGGAAAAAATGTAATTCTAGTAACTCCTGCTACCCTTCAGAGGCTGCACAGCCTCTGCTGTTCATGGCAATACACATTGCTACAGGAATTCTTCAGTTTTAAAGAGTTACAAGTCAAAGGCACATCAATCCAGCAGCACTGCCAAACAGCAACAGCAATACTTATGCAATAACAGCTTTGCTAAAAAAACATAAGGAGAAAACATTGCCAAAACTGGAAACCTTTGAGTCTGAGAGGTACAAGGAAAGCTGCTTCATCTGAATCCTCTAACAGGGGAGAGAAATTAATGGAATGCCCCACTGGAAGCAGAATTCCTCCACCAAATGAATTCCACTCAGTGCTTTCAGAGGTGGTTGGTTTTTTGGGTTTTTTTAAATTTAAAACATACATTTGCACAGTTAAATTCCCCACAAACAGCATAAATTTCATAGTTGATAACATCTGTAATTAGACTTTGAAATTCACACTGCTATTAGCTGTCCTACATGGCACAAGTTTTGCCTGAAAACAACATTTAAGCTGTTTACGTTTTTTCAAACTATCAAATTTGAAAGCCTATTAGATGAGATGAATTTTTCTTGAAGAATAAAACTAAAACGAGTTTGAAAGATCAAACTGTAAAGACAAGATTGAAATAAATGTTTGGTTGTAACAAATGATCTCCTCTATAAATCAAGCTCAAAGAAGATATAAACAGAGAACATGCACTTAAAAAAAGCAGCAGACACCAATTCCTCAAATTTGACCTAAGAAAATGAAAACCATATGAAGGAACCTGCATGATTAAAGGCAAAGTTGCTGCAAGAGAGCTTAGAAAGCATCAGCTAAAACACAGGTTCCCTTAGCCAAAATTCAGATCATGGAGCTGCAAGTGAGAGATCTCC
This sequence comes from Lichenostomus cassidix, assembly GCF_008360975.1. Taxonomy (NCBI): domain Eukaryota; kingdom Metazoa; phylum Chordata; class Aves; order Passeriformes; family Meliphagidae; genus Lichenostomus; species Lichenostomus cassidix. The sequence goes on along the minus strand of NC_139500.1, from coordinate 4,204,374 downwards.
CCAGTGCCAACTTGAGGTGTCCAACACCAGAACACCATTATTGCTGTATTTACCATGCAGCAGTTTAAATCTCACCTAAAGACATGCCAAGAGAATGGCTGCACCTTTCAATGCTCTCCAAGGGCTGCATAAATCAGCATAACCTGCATCACTCCCCAACACGAGCTGGAAATCTGAACCATCCACCCCAAACATGTGGTGATGCTGGTGCAGAAGAGATGCAGGGCTATTTTGGTTTTTATCCATGACTCTGTACCAGTCACAAGTTTTGTTACTTCTCCAGCACTGGTTGCTGTCCTCTTCTTACTTCTAATGGTTCCTTTTGCCTTTTGGCCAGGGATTTCCATAGATTCTGACATTCAGGTAACTTTCTGCTCGCTGAGTAAACTTCCCAGGATCTTTCACAGCTCATTGCATTGTGCTTTAAGGTGAAAGAGAAGTGAACACAGACCCTAAATCCTAGTTGCAAATCTTTGTTTTGCAGTCCAAATGAATTTTCACTGCCAGTTTCTCTGCATCCAAGTAACTTGTTGATACAGAGATCCTGCACTAGCAGCATTATCTACTGTAGTGTGTATGGAGGGACAACATGTGCTGGTCCAAGAGTTGATCCCAACAGCACCACAAGCAGTAAATTATTCACAGGGTATTTTTCCATGTGGTGAAGTGCTCAGCAGAAGAACTCCATTTGAATAATTAAAAAACCCTTTTTTCTCTCTGCCCTGTGATGCTGGATCCCAAGTCCTTAGCCTGGACCCCCATTTCTCCTCCATATGGTATGTTCAATTACCATTTAGTTTTCAAGTGCTAATAGTGGCCCATAACTTCAAGTGCTGCTATTCAGAGTCAGTGCCTTTTCCCTGATTAATTACTATGGAGAGATGATACCTCTGGGAATCAAATACATCGTGTGCTTAACTCCAGAATAGACAGTTCTTGTCAATAACATACCCGAGCAGCTTAAAACTTCAATAGCCTGGTTTCTTATGTACTGTAAGTGGTGCTGAATATTCAGTTTTATTTCTGTTTCCCTGCCAGTAGGAAATAAAGAACACACTTTTAGCTAAATGAGAACTGAAGTGCATTGGAAGAGTGCTATAAATTATATGCAGGCCACCAAATAAAATTCAATTTTCAGGTAATGTGAAGGTGTAATGCGTCTGGAGAAGCTGTTTTGCATATCACACACGACAGCAGGCAATAAAGGAGCAGGGAATGACTAAAACCTGATCTGTCACATGCAACTCTTTGATTGTTCCCCCTACTTTACCTACTCTAATCGCACTGTTGCAGTGTTGATTCAGAACACGGCGGCCCATGAAAAATGTCACCGTTCTGTCGATGTTGCGGATCCGCTGGCAATTTCAGCAAGCACTGGATGCACATAAAGGGTGATAAGGCACTATATCCTGCCATGCTCAGCAGGTTTTCCATTTCCTCCTGCAATTACACATCAAACTGTTTTAGCTTCACAAGCTTCGGCACTATAAATGGCCTCGAGGCAGAAGTCTGCTCCGCACACTGATGAGTCTATCTTCAAAGCAGAGTGCAAACTCAGGTTTTGGGGAGAGATTTTTTTTTTTCTTTTAATACCCTTTTTCCAGAGCTTTTAAGAGTTTACTTAGAGATTATACCTACCATTATCTCCATGTACTCCAATTAACAGGCAGTTTTATATCAACATTAACAGGATCTGCCTCCAAGAAGAGGTGAAAGCCATGCATACACAAGAGCAAGCCACTGTCTGTGCAAGAACCCTGCTCACAGCATTACACCTCTGCAGAATGGGATTTCTCTTTAGCTCCACCTTCTCTTTTTTCCTGCAAGACTACCTGGAATTCCAGACTGACAATAGGCAGAAGAATCTGGTTTTCAAACATTCACAACTGTTTCTCGCACTAATTCAATGCTGCCAGAACTGTATCTTTCTCCCATTGCTCCATTTGGAGCAATTCATACATTCTGGTATAGATGTTTCACAGAGATGCTAAGAGGCAGACAAGGCAATGTAAAGTTACTGCTCTCAATCAATCATTCTGGCACTGTGATCTGCTCAAAATCAGGTATTTAACCACATAAAGCAGTGAACCCTAGGATGAGCCAAACACAGCTGTGGTATCACCTGTGGACTCTCACAGAGGACAAACCCCACACAGGAATCTCAGCTCACACTTCTTATGTCAGCCATGAGAGATGGGATGAGATATTGCAGAAGTCATAATCCCCAGCAACTCATGACTGGCCACAACCAAAACCTTCACCCACCTCTGAGCTCCAGAGCCCCCAGCAGGAGCTGCTACAACATCTGCATCTCCTGCCATGCACATGGTCACTCCCACAGGTCCTCAACAGAGATGAAAAATGCACAAAATCCCTAAAGATGTTGCCAGCTGCAGGACATGCTGGTGGCTTCTCCCACAGCCCATCCCTAAGACACCATTAATGCAATATTGGGTCTGAGAGAAGAACACAAGTTCTCCTTCCCCACCATCCCCCAGACAGTCACACAGCAGGGACCTGAGCCACCCAAATTACACCCTTTGCCCAATGACAGCAATGAGACACGAGTCCTGGGACTGGCCTGAAATAATAGGTGGTTTGTGTGCCCTCCACCTCTGCCAGACAGCATGACAAAAGGACTGTCAGAGAAAACGTGCAGCAGCAGCATTTAGCCACTGAAAATGAATAGGAACAAACAGTTCCTTGCATGCTGTAACTGACAGCTTGTTCCTGTGCCTCTCCAACGACCCCATCCATGAAGAACATGGACCTTTGATAATATGCCTCAGGGTGTATTATCATTCATTCCCAACCTTTGCAAAGCTCAGCTGTCACTGCTGCCTAGAATGGGCTTTAGCTTCTTAAAAAAAAAAGACAAAATATTCTCAAGTAATTATGTTTAACATACACCTGATTTTGTTATTAAATCAATTATCCAAGTATATGCAGGTATGTCAGCCCTCCCAACAAGGACTGCAGTGTATTCACTGCAAAACACTGGGGTTTTAATATATTTGTCTTTAGTTTCATAAGCAGCAAAGACCTCTCAGGAGGAGTCAACAGCTTCAGGCAGCACATCTGAAGTAGCAAAATCAGTACTCAGATGATCCAGTTTGTGACTCCAAGCTGTCCCCATTATGCACAGGGAGCACAGAGAGAACCCCAAAAGCACCAACACTGCAAAGCAAACCAATCCCACCACCAGGACATGGACAGGTGACAGCAAGGAGGGCAGAAGAGGGTGTTCAATACCTGAATAAAGTTAATAAAGCTTTGAATATTTGTGTGTTGCTAAGTAAAACACAAGAGCAGTGAACCAAATCAGTAATGGACCTAAATGGGAGCAGAAATTCTGGCACAGCAGGAAATTCAAGTCAACATAGGGAAGATTTATTTATGTATTTGATGGTGATCTACACCTTGGCAAGAGCAGCATCTGCCCTGAACATTTATCATCATTGCTACCTGCATCTTTGACTCTACCTTTGCCATCCCATGACAAGATATTTCCCAGCTCTTGTACTCACTGCAAATTCAGACATGTCTGGCATTGCCTTCTACATTATCTTAACCACCTGCTGGTTGTAATAAAATGACTATTTCCTTATTTCTTGGCATCTTCCCTGAGGTGGCATTGCTACAACACTTGGTGTAATTCTCAAGTGCCACTCCAGATTGAAATCTCATCCACAATAGGAAAAACCTCTCCAAAATTCCTCAAATAAGCAACTATTTAAGTGCAGCTGGACAGGTTCTTTTGGTGATTTTTATTGTTGTTGGTTTTAAATTTGAAGACATTTGTTGGTCCTTCCACTCAGAACTACAAAGAAGAGAATGAGAAAAATGGGCAAAATGCTGTGACAGGGTATAGATGGAGGACACCCATGTGAAATAAAGACCATGCTGCTACCAATAAAAGGACTAGGGGTCCAACCAATTTCCTACGTAATAACAGCAGTTTCTGCATATAATCCATTTGCAAAGAAACAAATCAGGACTCACTGATTAAATATTTGCTTTAAAAAGCCTCATGAAATGTTGCTTAATATGGACTTCTCTAACCAGTGCCAAAAGCAAACCCTAACCAATGAAAACCACCTGAAAGTGTTGAATGTGAATTGGGTCCAGCCTGGTGAAGGAGACCTCAGTGCTGTTTCCAACACATCCTCTCACAAATGAACTTCTGTGATTAAGGAGAAAGATTAAATCCTGAAAGTATCCTCATGAACATACATCCAAACAAGCTGTGGTCAGAATTTAAGTGGCCTCTACTAAATTTAGATTACATGGTCTGTGAATATCCCTGCTCCTCCACAGTTAATAGGGTGGTTGCTGCTCTAAGTTCTTTTTCGTTGTGGATGCTGGTCAAGTTGGCATCAATCAGCATAAAGAACAAGCACATCCTTCCCTCTCCAGCTTCTCAGAAAAGCTGTATTTTAAAGAGTCTTTAATGGACTATTAAATACAGAGGAAAACTTAACCATGATCACTCACTTAACCAAGGAACGATGTGCATTTTCAAGCAAATCACTCTCCACATCCGCATCAGTAAGTGATTTCAGGGAGTAGCTTTGTTCACGTTACCCTAATGTGTGTTTTCCACCATCTATCTGCAGTATATCTGCCTGAACAATTATGTCAAGCATATGGAAACAAAGCTGGCAGGAGGAGGGGAGGAAGAGTCAGCACCACACCAGCTGAATGGGATGTAGGGTTAGGGAGACAGCAGCTCTGTGAAGCTGCACAGACCAACTGCTAAATGTTCTGCAAAAAAAAATTGTTTCCCAGATATATTATAATTATTTGAAATTCAAATATGCTTACTGAATAGTTCAGCTCCTTCAAAGCATAAATTGCAAGAGATGATGTTCAAGTCATTTCTATTACCTTGACACTGTTGACAAATGCACCATTGAAGGATTTTATCGCTGTACAAACTCATCATAACCATCAGCACACCACTACTGGTAACGAAAAGCACTTTATGAAGTGCCCTGTGTGAAATCTAAAATTTGATATGCCTGCTATCTGACAGCTATCCTGTATTAAACTCACCTTTTAACTGTGGGTAAAGCCAAGTGAGTACCCAAGTGGCCTTGGATACCTGAAAATAGCTGAGCAGATGGAGTTCAGAGAAGCTAAATAACACCAATATTAAGAGCACCTAAGTTCATACAGAGTATTTCCTCCAAGTACAACGTGTTCTCTTCAGCCATTCATATGAATCCCAACAGGCAGCCAAGATTCACGTGCAGTGACACCTGAAAACAGAAATTAATGCAGGTGGTTTTCCTGCCTGAACGTATGTTCTGCAGCAAAGATCCACAGCTCTTCATCCTGCTAAGTGCAGTGCACAGTAATGCTAGGAAATTATGAGTGCACAGACATCTTTATGTTTTGCCTACTTGGCAATCTATGTTTTCTGTACACAGATTTATTTGTAAGTGATCCATATGCATACCATTCCCAGAGTTTGTGTGAAGTCATACTTCAACAGCAAACAAAATAAAATCACTGCGGGTGTGGTGAAGGGCAGGAAAAGGGAAGGTTGGCACATGGTGGGATTCAGACAAGGAGCTCAAATTGAACCTACACTGCAGAAAATTATAGAATTGGCTCCAAAAGCAGACAGACAGCTGATACTCAAAACACAGAGAGGCTTTTTTTATTTAGATTTTTTTAAAATTAGTATTACTAGCTTATTTCTAAAAAAATAAACAAAAAAGACCCAAACCCCTTAGGGTACTTTGTGCTGCTGAGAACTCCTCATGCCAACAAAATGGGCAAAGTTTGGATAGCTCCACACCTGGCACTACAGGGTACCTCCAGCTGCTCAGCTCAGGATTCTCCCCTTCAGGACTCAATCACCTCTGTGTGAAACAAGTTCTTCATCTATAAGAACATCTAATCCACCTAAAGGTTATACATGATAAAACAAGGAATCAAAATTCAGGTACTGCTGGATGAGTCAGGCAGTGGATCCAATTTGCATCAAACAACTGCAAGCAAACAAAACTTCTGCAAACTGCAGCCTGGAGAAACGACGACACCTTCAACGTGTGCATTTCTTGCTGTTTAATCAGAACTGTTTTATTTTGTATTTTTTGTGTACGCTTGATGCAATTACTGGAAAAGTTTTTAGCTTGTTATGCAGGTTGTCAGAAGAGATGATCTAACAGTGCCTCCTGGCCTTAAAATCTATGCATCTTTGATATATTTCTCAGGAGCTGGTGAATTATTACCCTTACTTTTAAAATGCCTAAGCATACGCTTCTCTGGCAATCTGTGAGGTATTACTCACATTTCATTTACTTAATGCTCTGTCTTCCCAACAATTTGAAATCAACTTTCTATGGGGGAGGCATGTCAGGGTACGCTCTCTAGTACTTCTTTGAAATTAAATTCTAATTGCAGGGTGTTTTCTGCATCAAACCAAGCCCTTTACACTGTAATATTAAAAGAGCTAAACAATCCTGCTGAGATGAATCCACTCAAAGCCTGGCTGGTCCCTGCTGTCCATTCCACTCTGGCTGGGCCAAGGGGATTTGGTGTGAGTGGATGGACCCAGGAGATGATCAACCCACAGATCTGACTCTTCCAGAGATGATCTACCCACAGATCTGGCTCACCCAGACAGGGCAAACACCACGGCTTCACACAAATGTGCTTTTTTATTGCCCACATACAGCACGGGTGCAGAGAGAGATTGGGACTGTTCAATTGTTAAATTCAAACTGATTTACAAGAGCAAAGTAAAAAAAACCAAAATAGCCCACAAGCATGGTTAAAGCTGGTTTGAAGCCTCCCTTTATTGAAAAAAAAAAGCTGGTTTGTAATGCAGGGTCCAGTCCCCTTCTCAGCTCGTAACACCACTGCAGTAGGAAATTTGCAAGTTAAAATACATTTCCAGCGCACTGAAAACATATGCAAAGCCACATTTTTAAGCCATTTCCTCCCTGATTTCCTCTCCATGCCAAGCTCACTGCTGCACTTCTACTATTTCATGGGCTTATTAATATTGCAGCTGCACAACCAGAATTCCTACAACCAGCCCCAAACTGAAGCTCCACACAAGGGGGTCAGTTTGTCAAACTCCCCATGAACAACATCTAACAGCTGAATTCCAGTTGCCCTGAACACTTTCCTGCCAGCAGCAAGTCTCTGCCTTATTAACTATTGACTTTGTTCCAGAGTTGCCCAGCAAAACTGCATTTTTAAACATAATCTGCATCAACAGGAGCTATCCACAAACAGAAGAATTTTCTGACTGCAGTATTGAAAATCATAAAACTATTTTTTTTATAATCACAATTACACTCGAAGTTAAGCTGCTTTCTATGATCAGCAGCTTCATAGGACTATTTTTTCTCTTTTTATCCTATACAAGCACAAAACAAATTTCTTACATGTATCTTACTTTAATAGAAATATGCTACAAAGATCCATCACTGCAAACATTGCAGACCATGTCTAAGATTCACTTCAAACATAGCCAATGGCCAACTGGAGGTTTGTGACACACTTCCAGGTTACCCTCAGGATTTATGCCTTTCCCATATTTGGCCAATATTCATTTTCTATAAAAAGCAGCAGTCAAAAGCAGAAACAGGATGACATCACTGCAAATTCCTCCTAAAAGCTCTGCTCTGTCCCTACCAGAGTGAATCAAATTACAGAGTTTTCCTTACTTAGAATCCCATAACTTCATAAAGAGATAATTTCCAGTCTCTTTTCACCAGTCTTTTTTCCACTTAGAGTTTACCACTTGGGTAAACTGCTTAATTTTAACCGATTTATTATGACTCTATTTTGTTTGGAATTGTTCCTGAACAGATTCTTCCCCTTGTATATTTTCAGTTTGGGGAGATACTTTCAAGTTGAATGATGGAGGCCAAAAGACATCACAAAGCCTGAAAAAAATCTTCCCAAAAAGCAAATGGGAATGAAAAAAGGAATAGAGGGAAGCAAGAGATGGAAAGGAGGTGGCTCTAAAATGGCTTGAGCAAAAAAACCCCAAGCATCTGCCATAACTGTGGGTCCAAACTGGGGACAAAGATGAGGTTCCCCTTATCAGGAAGAACATCCCCATAACAGTCCTGGTTTAATGCAAAAAAAATAAAAACCCAGGCTAAATTTGGTAAACTCAACACTCCCCATTACAGCTCCTTCCCCATAAGAGTATCTTTCCTAAAAGAGATGATCCAGATTGTGGAAAAAGCCATACATCTTTTCAATAGATCTTTCTCTTTTCATCATAAAAGCGAGCTCCAGGAGCTCTCCCATGGAATTCACTGTGAAATAAAATTTGCAACCTGGCAGCAGTGTCTGATGAGCAATATACAATCCTTCCTGAAAGGCCCAGGAGGATTCTATTGTTTTGAGGCTTAATTTTCAATTTGCATCTTTAAAAAGGTATGATTTCATCCAAATTCACTGGTCTGCTCATTTATATTTATCTGTAAGAGACCACATTTGAGCTCCTTTGAGAAGAAACACAGTGAAAAATTTTATGTTCAAAATTATTCTAAGAGCACTACTCATATTTCTTGTTTTATTGCAATCTGCTTGGACAGAGATGTGACTAATTTATTTTGAAGGGCCTGATTCTGCAGGCATGCCACAGTCAGTAATCCCTTTGTGTTCTGTATGGCAGGCAGCAAAAAGAGGAGTTCAAGTGGCATAAACTGGCACAATTCCATTACATCAGTGGCTTTAGGCTCATTGACACCAAAAGAGAATAAAATCCTATACATCAGCATGAAAAACACAGATATTTTGCCCCACACTTAACAAGCCTCCCCTTAACAATGACAAGCTGCAAACTAACTGCAACTGGAATCAATTAAAATTCACCACGAAGCGTTGGTACCTTGCTTGAAACCAAACAAAAAACTTGTGCCTCGCAGCCTACAATATCTTGGGAATGCTCACTCCAGCTCCCTTCAGAAAAGGCTCTTGACACTGCTTCTATAATGAACATCTTAAGAACTGTAAATGCAACATTAACTAGTGGTAAAACCTTCAGGATACACAATGATTTTGAAAGAGAGCAATTAAACGGCGAGTTGTTTTGAACCCCTGTCCCCATTTCAACTATTTCCCTTGTAGTCCATCTGCCAGAGAGCCTTTAAGGCAGACAGGAAGATGCAATACCCATCCCAGAAAGCTGCTATTGCACTAACATTTCCAAAAGGCCCACAATGCTGACTATCATGAGCCTCATTAAGAAAATACGAGTTGCTCTGCTATCCTTAAATATATGAGTTCCATGGGCATTGTGCACAGGAATGAGACTGAGCTCCTACAACAAACAACAAGAGCAGCATCGCCCTCTCCACTCCTGCTGTGAGTCCAGACACAAAGCCAGGGTCTTGCTGATGGAAATCAAGTCCCACCTTAGCCATTTGTATTTTTTTTTTTGCATGGGAAGTATTGGATTTAAACAAAACAATGAAGGATGGATGAGGGAGACCTTCACAGCTCTCCCAGCAGCAATGAAAAATTTCTCTCTCATTCATGACTACCAGATGGCAAAAATTCCAAGAGGAAGATGAATTTTAGGGTTGATATTTTTACTACACGTGTTCGATAAAGTAAATAAAGAACGCGAGGAAATTTATGTAACTCAGGAGATTTTCTCAGCGCACAAAAATTTGGGAATGAATTTAATTGCTGTGCATGAAGAAAGAGGAGTTATAACTGAGGAAAATTCACTATCCTGCACAATGTTCACTTTATTCACCTTATCATCAATGTCAGACAGTGTCAGCTATTTTCATCAAAGCTCAAAATACTCCAGCAGCACTCTGGGATGAAATCCTCACCTACTGGAAACAACAGGAATGTGATAACTTTGGTCCAGGCAGGAATACAACACTTGGATTTGATGTGTTTACAAAGAGTGATGAATGTGATTCCAGACTGATTTCTATTTGGAAACCTTCCCTCCTTACCCTTGGCATTTCCTCTACAACACTTTCCAACACCTTCCCTGGCAATCCCCCTCTGAAGGCAAAGAAAATCAAAAGGTCAAAGCCTTCATTTGTAACAAATCATAGTGTGCATGACTAAAAACATACTGCTAACCCTGACACTCCAATAATTGATTACCCAACCTCACTTGGAAAGCAGTAAAAACAAATAAACAAAATCAAGGAAAATTCACTTTGTGGTTTTTGAGAATCACTGTCACCAGTGGCATCAAAACTCTGCAATATTTATTTTTTTCTTCTAAATCCTAGAAATTAGGTTACTGGAAAAACCTTCCTTTAAAACAAACATACAGAAAAATACAATACAAACATTGGAAAACTGGAAATTACTGTGTATCTGAAGCTGCTGAAACCAAGAGACAAACAACAAACTTGAAAACATCTCCCTTTGCCAATCTCACAAACATCTGGAGGCTGACTCACAAGTTTTGGGTTGTTAGTTTTTTTTCTTTTTTTTTTTAATTTGGAGGTTGGCACAACTCTGATGTTATAATTTGGCCAAATTAATCATATGGAGCAAAAAATATTAAGGAGAATAAAACAGATTAAATACCTTTTTAATAAATTTCACTAACTTTCCCAGTCGATGTTGTATTTTTGAGACATTCCACACTGCAAACCTCAAGTAGATCTCTAATGTAAAGGCATTAAATAAGTGAGAATTGAACTAACAGAGCTGAAGTGTTCAGCAAAACCTATCACCAAGGCTGCTCCATCTGCTTTTACTTATTTAGGAAACAGCAGGTTTCACATATTTGAGATGAAACGAATGAGAAAACATTACAGCAACATAACTTCCTTCAACTGAAAATATCCACCTAACAGATTTTAAAACAGATTTCTAATACATGTAGGAAGGGTTCCCTGATTTTTTTTTAATTGGCTCACTAAAGTACAAAGATGTTTCATTTCTCACAGGTTTACTTCTGCAACACTTATTTGTTTAACAGTTTTGCAGCAAAAACGGTGCTGCCAGCTCATGCTGCTCCTTCCTACATAATGCTGTAGAGCCCATGCTTTAGGAAAATAACAAATGAAACGTGGGCCAGGATGGTGTGAAGTGTTTACATGGGTGCTCCAGTGAGTGCCAAGGAGCAATTCCTCAGGTCTGTTTTCCCTCCTGCCTTCAGCATCCCTCTCACACCTCTGATGTGCTGCTCATCCCTCCATGTGCTGCATCCCACCTCTGTGGTCCATGTGAGCTGCAGACCCAGCCAAGTCGGGCTCCCTGGCCTGGCACTGCTTGCTCTCTGCTGCTCTCCACACCTGCTGTGCATCTCCAGCCTCAGCTGTTTGGGAAAACAACCCTGGATGCTCAGTTCTGACCTGCAAATCCTTGCAATCCATCTCCAAACACTGCTGCATGCAGTCTGTGCCAGGGCTGCTTCACCAGCCAAATGCTCAGTCCATGGATTTGGACTTCAAGGTTTCTCTCCAATAGGGAAATTTGGTGATAAAAGCCAAGATACCATCAGTCCTGTGCTTGCCTAAGAAAACCTTTCCTTTGGTACCATATATATATATATATAGAGACATATATAAATATATAATCTCTCAGTGCACTCACTTGAGCTGAATTGGGTGTTCTGATTTCAACTCTGCATAAACCAGCTACCAAAGGTCCCCACTCAAAAAAATCCCATGCAGCCACAATATATTGCACACCATGGACTAGTTGAAGCATCCTAATCTCTGACTGCATCTGCAGTTTTCTCTCTTAAGTATGCTATATATTCCTAAGGCACTAGAGAGGTGATAAAGGAATAATAAAATCAAAACAGGAGGAAAACCATAAAGGAACAAATTCTCCTTCAAGCCATCCCACACCTGATAGCTCTACCATTTCCCTGTGCAATCCTCATCAAGAAGCATCATAATTACAATTAAGTTCCAAAGAATTACCTCCAAGCCAGGTGCTATCTGCAGTTTTAATGTCACTGGTCATTTCTGAAATGCTGAGAAGCATGAAATTTTTCTGATGTTCAATGTGACAGCAGCCCACTATTGTGACAGAGGCTGCTAACTGTGAAAATTAAAGAAATTAGCTCCATCTTCCAAAGATGGTACTGTCAAGAATACTCAGTCATTGGAATGTTATTGCCTACATGGTGGGGGAAAAGGAAAAAGCTCACTTTGGGAAGTAAAATGGAATTCTCTTATTCTTACTGCTACACAGAAGATTGAGTCAAATGAATGGAATCAGGAAAAAAAATGAACCAGCAAATATCTTCTCATTGTCAGGCTGCCAATTTAAACCAGCTTGATATTTGCTACAACTCCATAAGCTTTATGGTCAATAGAAAGTGAAAGCAGTACTTATCCCTAACATTTTAATTTTCCATGGTCACCAGTCATTGATATATTTCAAGAAAATAATTTTAAAAAATAAAAGGCACAAAGATCTCCATATTTTCTAAAGGCGGCCTACTGTAACATTCAGATTTTACCTGATTTACAGATTTACAGACCATGTAAGCACCACATAAGTGAAGGGAACCAACTGATAAAAATTTGGACCTGCAGTCTGGAATTCCATTTTAAACCAGTCCTTCCACTTCCAATACTGGGGCTCCTGTCTTTCTGACCCTAACACTGCCAGGAGTGGAACCACAAATCTCAATGCTAGGGTTGGCCTGAGCTAGATTAATTAAAAAAGCAAGCAGAAATAATTTGCTTACCTAACACATCAAAGCCAATTGAAAAGTTGAATATTCCACTTAAAAGTAGACTGGCATTTCAGAACTTACTCTACATTGTGAGGAGTTATTTGTGAAAATAAATTCTCACCTGCAAAGTTATGCAGCAGAGTTTTCACTTTATATCATAAATAATAAAATAACAAGCATAAACCTGCAGTTTGTTCCAACAGGGTTCCTATCTTGTATTTTGATCAGGCTGAAACAAACACCTCTGTATTTTGCAACGAGCATGCCATCAAATCATAACTGCTGTTCCACACTGATTTTACCACAGCAAAATTTACTATTCAATTTTACTGATCCTTTGACCATTTCTACAAAGCTAGCTGGTTCTAATATAAGCTCATAATAAAAAAGCCAGCGGTGAAACCAAACAACTCTCCTACCTTGATAAAAGCCTCAGTTCCCTCATGCTTCACAGCATAAATTCTCTCCCAGGAAATTCTCTCTTCCTCTTCCAAGGAAAAAAAAAACCAAACCACTGCTACTGTGTAAAACTGCACACCAGGAGTGATCATCAAATGGGATTGACCTCAATTCTGGCACAGCACTCAAAGGCTGACCAACACTCAAGTCCATCCATACTTAGTAAAAAATGAGAAAAGCAGGAATTAATTATCCAGGGTTTACAAAACACGGTGCTAATTACTGGCAGCACACCCATGGGCTGCAAGATGCTCTGTCATGGTCAGCATCTGGAGGTGCTGGTGATGAGGATGCTGTCAGCACCACCAGCCCTGTGGTTTGCAGATGGGATGGTAAGAGAGCAAGAGAGGATGAGAAGGAACTCAGATCAGCCTCTAAATATTCCTGTGATGAGGTCAAAGCTTCAGCACAGCAACAAGCAGCTGTGAAATGCTTCATTTTCAAAAAATTATCATCTACTTGCACATCTCCCAAACTCTCCATGAGCCACTTATAGCCTGCGAGGTGCACAGGAGCTGAAAAATGGAATGGCCAAACATCAGCTTTTATTAGCTGCACGTTGAAGAGCTGCATCTCCCATGCCCCCTGCATATAGAAAGGCAATACAGCATCATCCAATTTTGTTTTGTCATTTTTCTGCATAACTTAGTGAGTTAAACACGTATTTATCTCCCTTTTCAAGTATCTCGCTAAAGGCTAAAGCTCGTGTTTATTTGTACAGACAGGAGATACATCTCACAACTGAAAAACATGTTTGAGGCTCAAACAAATGCATTAGCAACAAGAAAAGGGCAATTGGTTGATAAATAGAATATTCTGTGTAACTCCTTTAATTGAGAAATACATTTTGCCCAGAGGAGGTGAGGGGATACAATGGCAAAAGATGAACTGTACATTGTTTTTTCTATCCTGCAACTCCATTAGACTGTTACCTCCTGTGTAAGGCAATTCATTCAGGACTCATTCAGGTGCATTCAGGTTGTCCCAAGACACGTAACACTATTAGACAGATCAGCAATAGGTTAAATTTCATAATAAAGCCCAGAGTAAACTGTGTAACAGATCTGAGACTACAAATTCAACAGCAGCAGCTGCTACCAATTCGAATGTAAAACTTAATTTTGTTTGGTAACAAAACCAGACAATATGGGCAAAGAAAGGCCACTGTCAAACAGTCCAAAGGCAACTGTTTTTGCAAGACAAGTGATAGTTTAATTTACTGGCCATGGTGAGTTTTGCAATGAAACAAACTGCAATCTAATTACTTGGTGCAAAACAAGAGCCTGATTTGATTTTAGGAGAGGTTCTCTCTAATTCCCTGTTATTGTTTTGTCACTGTAAACTTAGATATTGCTAGAGGGCCATCGAGTTTAATTTTCAAATCAATCCTTGATTTACACACACATCCTGCCCAGCATGCATGTGTAATGTGCACATCCCCAGGCAGGGCTGGAAAAATATCCACCCACCTCATTTCCACACACATGGATCTGGGGGTTAGAAATAATGATTTAGGGAAGCCCTCAACCACCTGCATAAGCAGAAAGGGAAGAGAAACTCAAGAGCCCAGAGAATAGAAAGTGCTTAAGCAGATAAGGAAATCTTGAGCTTGATTTCTAGAATATCTCTTAAAACCTGTATGTGTTAGAAATTAGTTATTTAACTTAAGTTACAGAAAGTATAAGCAGACTTCTGCTCAGAACCATCTCTTGCAAGTGATGTTAAATTATTTAGAAATAAATCAGTTTATGATTTGTCTGAAATTCATTTGGAAGCCATCAGAGAAGAGCACACCAATTCTGTCATCACAGGATGCTCCTCCTCTCCTGCTCTGGAAGTGTCCATGGAGCACCAGCTGCATTATTTAAAGCCTTTTTACACAGCTCCCCACACACACACCTTCAGTCTGAGAATCTGCAGCACGATGCCTGTGGAAAGCCTTGCAGGTGTATTCCTGGAGAAATCTGCCAAGGCAGGAGCAGAATGCTCAGCAGGATCTCGAGGAAAGCCAGGAGCACCCTGTGCCAACCCAGGGCTGTGCTGGAGGAGCTGCAGCTCAGCCAGAGCTCACACAGCCCTGCTGGATCCCCAGGTGAGCATGGAAATCCTCTGGAATGTGGCAGCTCAGCATCCTCCCCATGGCTAGGATCCCACTGGAGCTGCCCTGGGAATCACACAGACCAACAGCACGGGACAACCCAGATCCATGGAAAACGTCACACTCAGCAGCATGAAAAAATGCCTTTTGAGGCAGAAGATGAGAACTCAGGGGAGTTAAATTAACAACATAGCACAACATTTTACCAAGTAATAGCACTATATTTTTTCTTTTATGGAGCACTGCTCGGGGCAATATTTAATCTCTTGAGTTTAATGAACTTTTAAAACTACTCAATAAATACTCAAGGCCATGACAAGTACAATCATAAGATAAATTTAGTCCTACTCCAGTGGACTATATCACTTTTTGTTATTAAAAAATGTTAATTTTAATATACTAGGGGACTTCATTTCTATAAAATAAGGTGTCAGGGTTTCTAAATTCATATCACAATGGTTAGTTTTCATTAAAGATGTTAAGTACGTTGTCATTTTTAATAAAAATACATGGCGAGCCCTTCTTTCCAGGCTAATAATAGAACTTGGGATAAATAGTGCTATCCATAAAATGTTCCAGCTCTCAGCAAGGCTTCCTTTAGTCACTATAGAGGTTAAGATTTCGTGAAATTACTTGATGAATTGAATTCATGCAGCTTAAGAATTCGTGATGGACCTCAAAGTGAAGACCTAGCTAATTACTGCATATTAATGTATTATATGCATAATATAACATTCCACACATAATAGTAATGTCCTATATTGTGCATATAATGCATTAATATGCAATTAATATGTATTCTAGAATAAACAGAACACTAAAATACAACAGAACCACCCTCAGAGTAACATCATTCACAAGTAATGTCTGTAAGGTCTGTTATTCCTGTCAGCATACACCCAGCAGAAATGCATTAAAAGAATGTAAAAATTGCAATGTGAAGTACTCAAAAAGTAGGAAGCACTAAAACGAGGTTATGAATGGAAGTTGTCAGTCATCTCCTAATTTCAAAGCACTTTTATTTAGCTCTGTAAACAGTGTCTGCCTGCAGGTGTCCAAGAGCAGCCCCCAATTCTCTGTCTGTACCTCCCTGTATAAAGATGAAATACCACAGAAAATAAAGCACCAGGAGGGTCTGATCAGTGGCACAAAAGCATCAAAAAACCCAGAATTCAGCATACCCAGGTCTTCACACTGCAAAATCCACCCATCCTGCTCCAGACAGAACAGCCAAGGACACAATCCATGCTGCCTTCATCCATAAACATATCACTCCTCAAATGCCTTGAAAATTGACTACAGCTTTGGATATATGCTCTCTCAGTTATCAGACATGAAGAACTAAGTAATCTTCCCATTTATTTTTCATTACCTCCCTGAAAAATGGAGAAAAATCAACTGCTACAATTCTTTTTGAAATACATTTCTGAAAATCTGGATATTGATTTAACCTCTTTCATGCCGTATTTCTTTCAATTCCCAGAAGTATGCTTTAGCAAAGCAGCCTTAATAGCTTGAAATAGCAGCCAGGATGTACCCAGAGAGTTATGAAGGATTCTTCTCATGAGAAGAAGCTCCATGGACACAATAATGTTATTCTGTCTTTAGCTGTGCATGTATTAGAAACAATTAGATATATCATCTTCACCTATAATTAAACTTACTGGAGATTTTAGGACTGGAAAAGAGAAATTGGGTGGTTCTATTTGCTCTTCTCTGATCCCATTACTCAGTGAGCAGAGCTGTCGCTTGGAAAGCTTAAACACTAAATATATTTACTGTATTAGCTATACTGTACTAGGCATTTCATGTATAGTTGAAAAGATGCACTTCCAAACTTGCCAATTATCTTTGATGAGCATAATGTCACCCAAAATAATTGTGTACATTGTCATTTTCCTGAGGATTTTGTTCTCTTCCATACACTAGAAGGCTGCTGCTCACAGCTGACGGTGCAGCTTTGTCAAAACAGAGCCAACGTCACCAACAGCAGAGCACAAAAGGCAGATGACCTTTCTGCTGTACACATAGCAGCTAAAGTGAATGAAATTAGATTAAAAAAACAGACTGGGAAAGGACCCTGTTATTAGTGCAGCCAGGGAGAAACTTTGCATGAGAAAACTACCTGATCTGCCTTCAAATTGTCCCAGCCAAACAGATAAAAGCTTCAGCATTTTGCATTTCCCGAACTGAGCTACTCAAACCCCTTTGTCTGGGGGCTGCAAGGATGATGACTCTGCAGATCCATCACTGGGAAGAACACCCCATGCTCAGGGTTTGCATTCGCTCTGTTTCCATGCCATAGGCTGAGGTAATTCAGATTTCAGCAGCCAGTCCCAACCCACACACTGCCTCACACCTGAGCTACCTTCAAAAGTGCTTGTGAACAAAAAAAACAATCCAAAAATCTGTCTTTACCAAGTAAAATCCATTTTTTTCCAATTTCAGATGGAGGTTTCCAGTCTCGTAGGAGTAATGGGACACAACCACTGACATTATAATTCAATAAAGGGAAAAGAAATCATATCTGTCAGTCCATCTTTGGATCACAGGGCCTCTTTCTTGTTCCTCCTAGCTGACCTCTGCAACAAAGCTGTCAGCTTGGAAGAGCTTAATATCTTGAGAAGATAACCCCCTTAAATTTCTTCCCTGGCTCACTGACATTCTGTCAGCTAGGAGAAAACCTGGCCCAAATTTGGGATCTCTGGGATTTCTTTCAGCTTGCTGAGCAGCATGCCAATGCTCTGTGAATCTGCCCAGGGTAAACTCCCCAAGAGCCTGATCCTGCAAACTGTCAGGAGTCCAAAAACTCCACTAATGCCTCTTAGTAGCACACTGCTTGTAAATTAGGAGGAATTTTTGGGCAGAGATTTAATTCTCTTTGGTCTTTTAAAGACTAAAATAATGCCATGCTAGAAAAGACCAGTGCCAGCCCAGCTGCACCTCTCTGCCTCCAAACTTTATTGGCACACTCAGAAAAACAGGAATTTCACCCTCCTTTACCAACTGGAGTGGTTTGCAAACTGGGTAACTCCACCACAGATCTGGATCCAATTTCAACCTGCCAGTGCTGAGCATCACCAACATTTACACACCCTGAGAAGTGAGATGTGAACTAAGGAGCCTGTCAGTCTCCGAGGTTTTCCTTGTGCTCTTCAGGAGTATTTTCTGTTAAATTGCAGCATTGTGTTTGTATGTCAGATCATGACCTAGAAACCAGGGGCTGAAAAGCACCTTTGGAAGAGCTGAGGCAGAAGCAGTGTTTACTTCTTGCACAGGGACGGAATATCATATGGAATATCATGTCCCACAGGCAGGGCACACATCCCAGTGTGGTTTTGCTGTCCATTGATGGGAAACAACTTTTGAGGAAAAACCTTCATTACTCTTAAATTATTGTAATACACAAGCACTGTATGAAGTTACTAAGGAATTCATTTCAGCTAAAAGCTGCTGCTGCTACTACCAATTTTTACTGGGAGAGAAACTCAGGTTTTGGTTAATTAACATTTGGGCAGTGAATTTAGCTATAATCCAAGCTGAAGCTTTGGTTTTCATGTTCTGAAATTGCTGGCCTTCTAACTTTTTTTATCTAAATCATACATAGTCTTAGGACCGGAATCAGTATTTAGTTATCTGAAGCCCATTTAACCAAATTTTCCACAATAATTTTCCAATAAAACACAGCTTTTAATTCTTCTTTCTCCCTCTAACATGGGCAATTTTCAATCACCTTTTACATGGTTAGAATTTCAAACACTGAGTGGGTGATAAAGAACCAGGAGTGAAAAAACTGCTGGGAAGAGCCTATCAACTCAAAAGATATTATTTATTAAAGCATATCAAGTGAACATATATAATTTGCAACAGTTTCAGTTGTAACAGCTGACACCTGCCCTTTGCTATGTTAACAGGAAGGTACAAAATTTCTATCAGCCACCCCAATATTTGCACTTAGCAATTAGCATGTTTTTAAATGAATCTAAACCTAAAATCCAATCAGATTTATTGCAGGAGTAGAACTTGAGTTTAAACTGCCTGCTGGGGAAAAAAAAAAAAAAAAAAAAAGGATTTTGGAGGGGAGGTAAGCAGAGGCTGCTGGATGGGCACTTTTTATTACCTTAAAATTTAATGTATTTCCTCCAAAGTGCATGGAAATAACACACATGGTGTGAATCTAAGGACACCTGAGCAAAATGAGTGCCAGGTTTTAGCAGCAGCCTTTGCACACAGAAATGGGCAGATCATTACATCTCCATCAAGGAATGTGGCATTACAAACTTCAGCAAAGGAGCAGGATGAAGCAGAGACAACAATGATTAATGGATGAACAGTGTCCACTCAACCATTGAGGCAGTAATAAAGGTATTAATTTGACTGCAAACATTAAAATATGTACAGTAAGATGGATTTTTGAACAGTGCAGTGTGGCATAACCTTAATACAGTACATTAAAATCATTCATTACAATGAATAAATAGCTTAATGAGATTTGAAACATCCAGCACTCTCTGTGTAAGCAGGTGATGAAGTGAAGCCTGATATCAGCACCACTGAACATAAATTATGCAAAAGTAATACTTTTAATGTCATCTATTCACTGGCATTGTTGCTTCTGTTAAATATTCAAGTGTACATCTTTCTGGGACAATATCAAATTAGTCTGTCCTGGAGTTTACAACAAATTTCACTGCAACAGCCTGATTTGCATAAAAGTAAACAAAATAAAAATATGCACACATGGTGTGATTTCCTCCCCTCGGTTTATTCTTGTGATGAAGAGAAATACATCATTCCAGAGGTAGAATGTCTCTTTTTGTTTTGCTGAATTTTTGTTGCTGGTGGTGTATTACTCCCTAGAAGTCAGCTGCCACATTAAACATGGTATTCCACGTTAAACTGCAGGGGTATAAGATGAACTGCTGGAGCACTAGTTTCCCCCCTATTAATTTAAACAACTTATTAACAAATCAAGCCATTTTATTTAAATTACGCGCCTAACCATGTAATTAGTTAAGTAAAATCACTTAAAGCACATTTTTCTTCCCAATTTTAAACTGTGATGTTGGAGCTGTTCTATGCTAAAGCAGAAAGAAAAGCAATTACTCTAACAATGATTTTTTTTCAAAAAGCCTGGTACACAGGTTCTGTGCAGCATAGACAAGGCTGTGGGTTTTGTTTAATGATCACTTATTTCTTTACTGTGTACAGACACAGCTCGGAGTTTTGGATTAATTTCAATAAATATAAAAATCTTTATTCTAACTGTTCCAAAGCACTTGTTATTTACATTTGGAAGTGCAGGATTACTCATGCATGGCTGCCTGTCAATTAATCCAATATCACCCTGTGGATTTTCCCATTTGTAATTGGAAAATAGAGCTTTTCTGGTTCTCTGCAGAAACAACAACCATTTAACTACAGGTGGTGCTCGCAGTGGCAGCACACACATTTCTCCAGTGTTTATATAGAAAATAAAACCCTTATTTCCTCCAGAGATAGTAAAGCATTTTTGGGGGGTTATTTTCCTGCCTCTGGTATTAAAGAGAGGTTTTATCAATGACAGAAGGCAGAACAGCAGCAATGGGTGAAGGAGATTAACAATCTTCCCAGCGTGGTGTGGTTCAACCCCAGCACTCCCCACTGGGATGGGGGAGAGAATCCAAGGAGTAACAGTGAGAAAATTTGTGGGCTGAGATAAAAACCCTTCTCAGCAGTTCCTGAGAGTCCCTGACCCCCTGTGCTGACTGCCCAAGTCTAGAAGCAGCAGGACAGTGACCTGGAGCATTCTGCTCAGCCAGGTCACCCCAGGGACAGGGAGGCTGGGGATGTGCTGACAGTCACACAGCCAGGCTGCATGAAATCAAATGGAAAAGCTGATGGATTACTGAGAACGCTGGCTCCCAGAACTCCTACGTATTCAATGCAAAAGAGAAGGAATAAAGATTAACCGAGTGTGTATTCCCCACAGTGTCCCGGAGAACTTGGGTTTTTACCAAGTTCAAAATCCAGCGAGTTTTATCATAGGACAGCTATTCATCAGCCACAAAGTGGCCTGGAAAAAACTTATCTGTGCCTTTGCAGTCACCCATGACTGCTCTCCCAAGCCTCTTGGCTTCTTTAGGTATTTATAGCTAATTATTTACATCCCTTCTTAAGTGATTTCCTAGAAAAGATTCACACAAACATCTTAATCGCTGGATATCTTCCAGGGAAATTCAGTTTTAGTAGATGCCATTACACTAACCAGCCACAGTGCTACAATGGTATCAGCAATCATCCAAATTCAAGGGGTTTATACTCAAAAGTACAACACAACAGCTCTGTCTGACTTGAGTGGAGAACAATCCTTGCCCAACAGCAGGTAGGGATTCACTTTTGAGGCACAATATGGTGCATGCTCAAAAAAACCAAATGCCATTTAATGCACAAATTCATATGAAGGAAAAGAAAAAACAACTCAACAAATATGACTCAGCACTAAAAATCTCATTCCAAAAAAGTAATTTTGGGGGGAGATAAACTCACATAGCTCAACCCCGCTGCAGGATAAATAGGTGTTTACTTCCATTCAGCGGAAGAGTAATCTCAACTACCACAACACCATTAACATCACCTAATTACTCATCAAACCAGGAGCAAAGCTTGCTGACCCAGGCAGCATCTTTCTTTTCCTGGATGCTCACTGTGTCCATATCTCTGCAGCACACAGCAACACACAAAGGTGGCACAGCAGCTGTCACAACAGGGGCCGTGGGCTCCTGTTTGCAAAACACATCCCCAACCTGATTACACGCTTCAGCAGCTATCACTTCTCAGAATTCAATAGAAATTAATTTCTCAACAATGAGGGCAATTAAAAGGTCTGCATACTATAAAGTAAGAATACCTGCTGACACGCCAGCTATGCCAATAAAGCTGGAAACAAAGCTGGAACGCAGCGATATTAAAAGGAAGACATCAAACTTCCATGCTCTGATTATGGGTTTGTTAATGCAGTTAATGAAACAGTTACTGGTTTAATACAGTATTAACTCCAGCACAGCTTGTGGTACAGTAAGTTACACATAGCAGCTAAATTTTGTCCTCTAATTAAAGGACTTAATGTGAAGTAAAAAAGAAAAGCCTTCATTATATTTGTGGTAAAACATCATAGTTAAAAGGCTCCAAACAATCAATGCAATCAGCAGTTCTGGAGCTTATTTGACGCCTTGTTTTTACCTTTCAACACAAGTTGCTTCAACCTCCAGCCATGTTTGAGATCTGAGCAAAAAAATAATGGTCATTAAATAATATTTTGATGACTCACAGGAGCAACTGCACTGCCTGTGAAGCAGCAATTATCTGAGAGCAAGGTCAAGTAAATAGGGGTTGTCCAAAATACTCCAGGAAATTCAGGAATGCCATGATGATGCCTGAATAGAAAGGGCAAGAAAAGCATTCCCTTTAGCTAACTTTGATCAAAATTAAACTTTTTTAGACCTCAGCAGCCAAGATTAGAGAGCAAAGGAAAGAACAGTTTTGTTGGAAGTGGGGTGGGGCTCAGCTCCTGGTGCCCATCAGAACAGGGATTTTTTGGTGACAAATTCCTTGTGTACTAACCACACATGTAAGTAAAATTCCCACTCCAAATCAGCAGTGCCTGGCTACTGTAACTCCTCTGGCACATATAATAAATACAGGTACCTGTATTTAAATACAGACCACACTGCCATCTCCACAAAGGTAATATATTTTCCCTTCCTAGAAAAACTCCCCAAACTCCCAAGTGCTAATGCTGAACATCTTTTGCTCTTGACATATTTCCTCCGTAGCCACCTGAAGAAAGCTCCCACCCCAAGATGCCAAAACCAAAGAAGTATGACAAAGTGCCTCTCCTTACCCCAACAGCTGGCTTTAACTAATTCTCGGTTATTGAACAAGCTCGCGCAGGTGTGGAGTGTTTGTGGGAAACGCGGTGGCACGCAGAGAAATGAGAACAGCAGCTTCCTGCAGCTCACAATCAGGCAGGAGAGCGTTTGTGCTGGCTGCCACCGCCACCGTCACAACAGAAACCGCGGGGTGTCATCAGCATTCAGGTGGAGTGCGCCTTTCCGCGCCATAATCGCTTTATTAAGCGCTTCTCAAGATAGCGAGGCTGCTGCTCCAGCAGCCCGCAGTCTGTGGTGTCTCTGGCCACACATTCGAGCTTTAAATCAGGAGAAATTGCGTGTCAGATGCAAGTTATGATTTGGGAGGAAATAACCGTGTTTAGTGTTTTTCTTGGAGAGTTGAATAAGCAAACGGAGGTGGTTTTGCTGAGCTCAGGCTCAGCACAGGTTCCTGGCACAGTCTGTCATGTCTCACTCACAGTCTTGATGCCACCACAGCTCAACTCTTTGTTTTTCACTGGGGTTAACCCACAACTCCATAATGATATTAGAGCAGAGGAAAGAAACTCTGGTGGTCACAAGTGAGAAATTCTCAGAGCCAAAGATCACTCTGGGAAGCTTCAGGAAACAGGAGGCTTAAAATCCATACATATTTTTGCAAGTAGTTCTTCAAGTTATGTAAGAAATCAGGCCTCTGACATTTAACCTTCTGTTGCAAAGGGTCGTAAACCAAAGATTTAAACTGCAGTCTAGGCTGGAAAAACCACCACTAGCCCAATACAAAAAACATAGCCATTTCAGTGTCTAATCTAGAGAACACAACACAATGGTCCACAGAACTGTTTGGGATGCAACTTCATCTTCACATACGAAAGTGAAAGGGTCTCCCTGAAACTGGGCTGAAGAGGCAAACACAGATTTCACTTGCTAAAAATGGGTACAATTAAAGAGGCAATCTCTTCCCCGAAGCCAACTGTAAGTTTACACTCTCTTTAATCTGGTTAAGTTCAAAACTGAAGCAGATTTTTCCACTCTCTAGTACCAACATGTGCTTCAAGACGTTCAACCAGGAGAAGTTCTGCACCAGGGACAAATGCCAGCCTGCCACACCACCTGGCTCGGGCTTGGTGGCCCTGCAGCCCCAGGCTCTGCTAAATCCTGTCCCCATGCCTGTCACAAAGTCACTCCCAAGAGGTAGGAGCCTTTATTCAACAGGTCTCGCTCTGCCATCATACATTTCAGAAATAATTAGGTTTGCAAGTCCTTATGCTTAAACTTGTGGCTTTTTTCAGTCTGAGTAAAACAACACCTTCAGGATCTCAGGCAATGCTGGAGACCTCAGCAAACAGGATTGTTCCTAATAATAGGCAAGAAAATGGTAAAATTTTAAGAAATGAGGCTGACAGGAATGGCAGAGTCCTCTGAATAATGAAGTGATGTCAGCTGATTGCAATCATTCTATTCCAGAAAAACTCCTTTATACTTTAAATACCATGAATACCTTTCTGCCCCCAAAGGACATTCCACACCTGCTTTTTCCATTCAGTTCATTCATCAGCTTTTCAATTTTTTTTTACACTGAAGCACAGACACAACTAATTAAGTGCTAATATCACAGTGAAGGAATGGGCAAGAGCAAAAAAGTCTACCTCAGTATTCCCTCAGAGAAAAAGACCTCTTCAGGTGATCAAATTGCGTGAAAATTTAAAAGTACTTCAAAAAAGTTAAGACACATGTTGCCATTACAGATCAGAGAGCAGCCCTGGGTGTAGATTCAGCTGCTGGCAAAAATCACAGCATTGCTGTGACAAGACAACACACTGAACTCTATTTCCATATTTTGCATTGCAGAACCTATATATGAAAAGCCAAAATATTATTTTCAACATTAAAACAATATTTCCTCTAGTCAGGGAAGGGATCTCTTTTTAATAAGGTTTTACCTGCTGCCTCAATGCTGCAGTGTCAAACAAGGTATAAGACTGCTAAAGATTTCTCCCTTTGGTAGAAGAATTTTCCTGTTATGCCCACCTATAACCCTTACAGGTACTTTATTATTTTTGACACTTCTTGCCAGCAAAGTCTGTAACAGGGTAGTGAAGCTGCCCAGGTGGTTGAGCTCTGGGAAGTCAGTAAGAGAGAGAGACAAGGGGCACTCCAGCTTTGTCTCCTTGGAATAGACTGAAAAGCTCTTGATGCAACACTGCCCACTCAGAACTGCCAGAATACAAAGGAAATAAAACTTTAATCATTTATTTTACAGAGTATTTCTAGACTAGACAATGAGCATGAGCTTCAAAATAATTTCCTTCTATCTTCTGTATTTACTGACCCCATCTGAGTGTGAATTAACCAAAGTTCACTCCCCATGGCCCAAGTTTTTAATTAAACTTCCCTTGGTACCATTATTCTTTCTTCTCAATTGGATATAGACAAATCCATTTTTCTCTGCTCATTACTTTTTAAGTCTGAATAGATGTTTGATAAAAAAAAAAAACCTACAAACTGGTGTGGCTCTTGGGGCAGGGGTGAGACAGCAGCAGGTGCTTTACCTGGCTTTTCTAATGCCAAAATCCCCACATAAAAACAACCCAAAAAAAGAACTGTGCCCACTCCCTCTGCAGGCACAAACACTTCAGCTGCCCCCATGGCTCAGCCATACATACCTGGACACTTTGCACAAACTCAATTAAATGCTCCAGTGCTTTTCAATATTTTCCCCCTTGTCAATATAAAGAGATGTGTGCATACAAAAACCTCTGCCTTTTAAGCAGCCTTTTTATCTATCCCCATTGCTTCAATGGCAGTGCTGTGTTTTGTGACATAACAGCACAATGCTACAATAAATGGCAATGATGAGCCACACTCTGCATTTCCACGTTCTGATGTATTAAGTTTGGGTTTAGATTGAAATCCTAGGGGTTTCCCTTCCCATCCTTAATAGGGAAAGCCTATTTCTGGGACTTTCTATCTTGGAGATTTTTCCAAGAGGTGCATAACATCAAAATTACAAAATCTCAAATCCAAAGTTTAGTTTAGACTAAATGCCACACCAATATTTTTCCTTCCTTACCTGAACTAGCTCACAAATACCAAGTAAGATCTGACTTGAGGTCTCTGACATTTCCTCCTCTGCTTTGCTTTTGTAAAAAGAAAAATCTCTTCTGACAGAACATCTTTGGTTTTGTTTTACTTTTTTTCCCTGTGAATTATTAAGTAAAACTTCTGCTACAGGCCCCATTGTACGCTTCATTCAAACCAAACTATTTGCACAACGCTCAAAAGCTGCTTTTTTCAGAAATGGGAAACATAAACCAAAAAGGAACTAGGTCTATACGACGAGATTATTAAGGAAACATTTGTCTTTAAACCACCTGAATTCCCACTTTGCTGCTGTACTGTAACACAAGGCTCATTGCTTTCCCTCTGCCTACACGCAATAGGCTGTGTGAATACCAGGGGACTGAAGTAAATTCTTTGTTATGTCTGCACAAAGTAGTAAATGAAGCATGCAGCTCAAACCTCTCCTGCAGCGGCCAGATCCTCAGTGCTTTTCCTTTTGGAGTGGCAGATTTAATGCTATTTTCTTTTCCATATGCTTCATCTTTCAGCTTTAGCATAAAAAGGAAAGGGGAAATCTAAAGGCTTCGTTTCGCACTAACTGCTCCCTTCAGATTCTGAGACATGTCTTGATGAAAGCTTGGTTGTGATGGAGCAAAATCAAAAGAGGAAGAAATTTCACCCCATGAGATGATACTTAAAAGGGGGGAAAAAAGACCTTGGAAGAAAGTTCTTTATTGAGTAATTAGCCATAATCTTAGATAAGACAACAGATCAAACAAGTTCTCTTAAAAGAGTTGCTGTGGGAAAGAGAGAGAGGCTTTTGGCAAGGGTTTACAAATAACACTAAAAAATATTAAAAAGCAGAAACACTGGCAAACTTTTCCACCAAAATTAAAACTAACCATGCAGTTGTGTCTGCTCCATTACACAATGCAAAACGAGTCTGGGAAAACTCCAGAGGAGGATAAGGATAAGCTCTTCCCCTCCCTCCCTGAGCACCAAGCTGAAGGAGATCTTTGCTTTGCCAGGATTTCCAGCACTCACTGGGGACCTGCATGTCCAAGCTGGATCCAGGGGACACTGGAGCAGGGGACACTGCCTGGGTGGCCCAGAGCTGCTCCCTACATGCTGCTCCTCAGCTTTAACTCCACAGCACATTTCTCTGCCCTCTCCCTCTGCTGACTTTTGCCACCAGGTCAAAACAAGCAAGACTTCAAATCCTAAATAATTAAGAATTCTACATTTCCCCCCATCATCACAGCATCGCGGGGGCATTAATTTGGAAGGAATTTCTGTGTACCTATGATGTCCACTGCCCCAAGACCTGAGCCCACCTTATGAGCCTAATTTCCACAAATGCCATCTATGAACTACCACGATGTTCCCATGGACACTATCAACCCTAAAACCCCAGAAAAGGAGAAGGAAGAGCTGTTTATAAAGCTGTTGGCCTGCATAAAACATTAAGGGAAAATAAAAATTAAAAAAATAAGATCACATCCTAAACTTGACATCCTCTTTTAATCCCCATCCCTCCTTGGCTGCATCCACACTACATCTGAGTAACTCCCCAGTCCCAGAATAGTCACATTTGATTCATGAGCTAACACTTACCGACTTGCCAGATGCTTTACCTCAGATGACAAATTTTGTTTTATCCAGGCAATGAAGACTTAAATCAAAACCCAACTATAAATATTTTGATGAGGCTTTTTTTTGTCACATTGTGAAAACCTAATTAAAGGGCTCGTTACATGTGAGAGTGAGTGCTGTCTAAAAAAAGCTGGTTCTTGCCCTGGGCTTGTTATAAATCCAGCTAGAGCATCCACCCCAATTCCCAACCCACACAGGGCTGACCCAAAGGCTGGGCTGGAGTGTTCCTGATGGGTCTGGAATGGTTTTCCTTGACAAGGACTCTGCTCAGCCCACTGGGTTAGCAGCAGCACATTCTGCAGTCAGTGGTGAAACAAACAGGCTCCACGTGCAGTGGAAGGGCTGGGGAAGCAGTGAGGAATTGAGGAAAAAAAAAAAAATCACCTTTTCCCACAAAAAAAACTACCTGGCCTTCTTAGCTAGATTAATGGCAGGTTGTTCTAACTCTTTGCAGTCTTTTTGTGCTGTAATTTTGTGTTATTTTCAAACATCTAAAAACACTTCAGACAAAGAAATAAACACATGCACTCATTTGGGTGGCAATGGGTTTCTTCCTAAAAGAAATGTTTCTAAAAAGGCACTTTGCCAGCTGTGAAAACAAAACACTCCTGCTGGAATTTGTTTCTTGCCTTTTTTTTTTTAATAATAGATTTTTAAATCTGAACTACAAAAAGACTATAAGCAAAACTGTTATGTTTGGGTTGAAGGCATGCCTGACCTCCTTTGCAGACATTCTGCCCCTTTCATGCAGGGTACTATTAAGTTTTCTGGGGGTGATTTGGAGTTTATGGCCAGAAGTCACAGCCTGACCTTCTGGGCATCTGCTCAGAGTCACTGCCCAGCCGTGACATCCAAGTGCCCTTCTGTACAAAAGCACAGTGACACTGAACAAGCAGTGACCCAGGGCACTGATCAATCCATGGGCTCAAGGATCAAACCAGAAACAATGAATTTTGGGGCATTTTTCCTTTAGATAGATCTGTGAAATACAAAATGTGTATCAAGATCTGTTACATGACTAGTTTCAGCTTTACTGAAATGCTTTTACCTCCAGAAGATTTTCATCAATACTGTTTAGTGCAAATTAATTATCTTCATGTTAAAAGTAGGAAATACAATGCAAGTTATGAAACAAGAACTCTTTGATCCATATGATTAAATGGAATTAGGAATCCTAGTTCTGCTGCCTTAATCTAACTCCTGAAGCATTCAAAAGTGATGAGCTAGACCACAGACCAATGGGACCAAAGCAGCATTTAGGTCATTCATCAACAACATTGCACATCTTGGTGGCTGCAAGACAGCATTGTGACTAGGTGTTTAAAGTCTAAAAAGAGAAACACATCCACACAGAGTTCATAATAAAACAAGCTTCGCGCTATGGGAATCTATTTTCACATTTTTGCAAGGTTTAATCTCACAGGTTTTACCAAAGGAGGTGACAAGTCAGGACCCAGGAGTTGGCACCTGACATGTCTTGTGGTTTTTAATTGAATATACCCAGCCTGAAGTTTAGATTTTCTAAGCTAAAAAAATCCATGGCAGAAAGGATTTGGCCAGTTGGAGGTGCAGATATTTTTTGGTGCAGAATATCTCATACCTCCACCAACAGGCTCAGAACAGGTTTCTATTCCAAGTTCCATACCTGGGAACATTAGTGTTTGTTCTGGGCTTTGGTTGTTTTGTACTCTTAGTATCCAAGCTCTGCACTTCTTCCAAGTGAAGCACTAATAACATTATTGCTCTTTAATGGCATTTTTTATTATATAATTATGCCAGAAGCCTCACAGACATGGAAAATATATGTTCACTGGTGTTTAATTGCTTTATCATCACGACTATAATCACAAATGAGGACCTTCCAGAACTGAGAGCCAAGAGAAGCTTTTACTCACTTGGTTCTATCTGTCACCATAATAAACATTCCCTGGAAATCTCCCCTGTGCTGTGTTTTAAAGTATTTTGTATTCAAGAGTCTTATTTATGTATTTTGAGTGGGTGGTTGCTTTTGTACAAAACTGCTTCCATTTCTCAGGATGAACCCAAAAAACTCCTTCACAATAATGCCCTGAAAAAGACAGCATTACTATTAATAGTGTATAGCTTGCTTAAAAAGTAGCAAACCTGTTTCAGTTCAAACCCCATAATGTTAAAGAGCTCAGTTCTTGGGGTTAGATCCTATTTTATGAAGCTGTGAGTGAGTATCAACTTTTCCTGGATGAAAAAAACTGGGAGAACTCTTTTCAAGGCTATTTGAAGGTAAAAATTACTTTGCATGAAAGCAACAATTAATTAGCACTCAGCAAGGTTCCCTCTACTCTATGCTGTGAAGTAAAAGGAGGTCACTTCTGCAGCCCCTCACACCTGTTACAGGTCACAGATCCTTACCTGAACACAGTATCTTATTTGCTGCTTCAGCACCTCAAGGTTAAAGCCTATTTTCCTTCCAAATATTATAGCAATTCAATATAATTTTTTAGCACAACTGTACCAAGGGATGGAATCTGAGATGCTTCTGCTTGAGAGCTGAAAAAAATAAAATCTCTGCTTAAAATTTTAAAAAATAAGGATTTTTATTAAGTTATGCTTCACATCCCAAGGCTGGTCCCAACCTGCAGTCAGTCTCTTTGTTCCTCTTTATATCTTTTTCCTAGAAGGACACCTTTACCAGGAGGGCCACCACATCCACCCTTCTTGAAGCTCTTGCTTAAAGAAGATAAATTCTTCCCTGTCTCTCCTGACTGAGACAGGGGGCAATCTCCATTTGATTAGTTAAGACAGCTGGCTGGCAGATTTAAATTATTTGTGTATCAGTATTGATGCTGCTCCACATTTAGTGTAAATGCAATTATCATTAGGGCACTCAGAGCTATCAACTGAGAGTACTTTGAGGAATGTCAATGCCTAAGCAGAAATAAATGCATGCACATGCAGACAAGGTGGACTCAGAATAAATTCTTGGGCTCTCTTCTCCCGTCAAATTTCTCCTCTAGGATCTCTGCTCTCATTTTTTCCCACTTCTTACAGCAAAAGCTTCTTGAGAAAAGCAATCCAATCCACGTAAGACAAGCTTGAAATTTCACCCCTCAACCTCCCTGGAGCTGTGATAGTTCTTGTGAAGTTAAAAGGGTGCTCTGCTGGAGTGTCAGGAAAGGTTCCAGGCCCAAACCCACAACATCCAAGAGCCTTGGCTTCATATCTGGAAAGGAGCTCAGTCTGAATCATCACCTCATTCCCAGGGTGTAAATACACTGAGCAAGACTTGCAAGGCTGATGGATAAAAAGGGCTGGAAGGGAAAATCTGAGCTCTTTGGATGCTGACCCTCGGGGAAGATGGAGCAACCAGGCTGCTCCAGTTACAGCCCTAACTCAGGAAAAAGAAAGGGAAGATCCATGGCCAGGACATCAAACCATGACATGGAAATAAGGAAAAAAAAACCCCAAAAACAAAAAACAAAAAAAACCCCACCCCAAAACAACAAAAAACCCCACAACCCCAAAAAACCCCCAAAAAACAAAACAAAAAAAGCCCCCAAACCAAAAAACAACAAAAAAGAAAAAACCAAACACACCCAAGTGTAGGACACTGGCCTACCTGAAATTTTGGAGGTCAAGACTTCCCCTCTCAATCCAAGCTTCAAGAGGACAAACAGCTGCAGAGCATTTCTCCCTGTCACACTGACCAAGGGGAGCTCTGTGTCTAACTTCTCATGGCAATGCCAGAGCAAATCAATCCCTCAGCATGGAAAATGGGGCAAGAGCAGCTCCTGCTCCCCATGGAGCTGGGAAGCCAGGAGAGCTGGCATGGATGGGCTGCAGGGCCTGGGATGGATCACTAAAGGAGGTCAGTGGGCCAGCTCTCCCTGGAGCACAGAGCTACTGCCAAGCTCTCTCCTAAAAATGACATTTCTTCCAAAGAAAGAGACCAGCAAAGGCTAAAAGTAGATCCCACAAGCTGGATTCTCGCTACTTGAATAACCTGGGTGAAAAAAATAAAAACAAAACACCAACAGAACAGAGTAACCAAACCAAAACAGACTCAAAGCTTCCTCACTCTGTTCTAACACTTTAGTCAGGGAAATGACAGCAAGCTGCAAATAGATGATTTCCAGCTACAAAGAGAAAAAAAAAAGTCACCCTGAAAAGCAAGAATTTAATAAAGCCACTAGAGCTTTTTCATTGCACTATTAGTTAAGATTTTTGAATACATAAATGAGAATTATTTGACTGACAGCCTCTTTATCAGTAGTATAATCAGCTTTCTACTGTTGGATTAAGTCATTTATTTCAACAGTGGAAACATTTATTTTAGCTGTAGAAATATAACCCTATTTATTTCCAATATGCAAAAGTAACCCTTGGTAGTATAAACTAATTTAAAGAGAAAGGCGATTCCTTATCTGCAGAAAGCAGCAACAAAACCAGCAAAGGACAATGGTCTGCATTTTTATTAATGAAAACATTAACCTTCTATTGCCACACTTGAATTTCTAGCCTCAGAACAATATCATTATCTACCATGGAACTAAATTTATGGTAATCTAATTTTATCATACATTATTTAAGTATCAGGACATTTATCTATTAATCTCTTCTTTTACCTCCTTAGTGTTAATATTCCCAGCCTGCTTGCAACTTTCAAGGGCAAGTCTGCTTCATCACCAGCTGTCATCCTTAAAAATCATTTCTTGTATTTATAAAGCAAATGTAAAATAGTAACCTATGTCACAAAAGCTAGACAGAGAACATACTTTTGCATACAGTCATGTGCTGATTCCTCCTTGACTGAACACGATCATATTTTTAGGTTCTATAATTAATAGCTAACAGCTTTAAAAGTCTCACTAAATATTCATTATTAGAGGGAAAAAATTGAAAAGGTCTAATCCATTTTAAATGTCTCTGACAACTGCCATTAAAGCATCCTTGTGCAGCCTGTCACAGATATTTATATTCAGGCAGTGCTGAGATGGATTGTAGGAATCCACATCCTGTGTTGTTCTTCCTCTGTTAAGGATGAGAAGAAGTGTCAAATGTTATAAAAACACCTTACACACTTCACTCCTCTCCAAAAAGCACTTCTCTCTGTATTTCCACGAGTGGCAAAGGTGTATCTTCTGCAGTGGTTTGAGTTGACTTGTAAAGCTCATCCCATCCCACCCCTGCCATGGGCAGAGACCTTCCACCAGCCCAGGGTGCTCCAAGCCCTTTCCAGCCTGGCCTTGGACACTCCCAGGGATGGGGAATCATCACCTCTAGCTGAGCTGAGCCAGGATCTCACCCCTCACAGTGCAGAATCTGTCCCTTACAGCTGCTGCACCAAGGACACGAGTGCCACCCTGCCAGGCTGTGTCATGGAGCAGTTTAATGCTGCCCACAGGGACACCAGGATGAGTTCAGACAGCAGGGGACAACAGAGCCACCACTCCATCCACTGCTGCTCGACCAGGAGGGACTCCAGCAGGAGCCTGGAGCTGACACCAGTGATTCTCCTAAAGGTCTGAGATGATGCTGCAAACGTCAGTCCTGCCCCTGAACAATGAAGCCCATGCTTGCATTTTCATAACAATTAATACTTTTCCCCTGTTGCTTAATATAGTTTTCAAAAGGCAAGGGTTTAAAAGTTCATTTTACAACTGACTGAGATGCTGTTTGGATCCAATAATAAGCTTTGCTTAACCTTGAAATTGGCCACTTTCAACTCTGATGAAAAAGCATTATGTATAAGCAACACGTGATCTTTTTGGTATATATATATATATTTTTCAAGGATTACATTTTAATTTTATTCCTTTTCTCATGAAATCACTGGGAAGTTACACTGCACAGCTCCAGCAATGAGCACAGCTCCCATGAATGCAGGAGGCCCCAGCTCCTGGTACAGGCAGTTTAAGCAGCACGGAGAGCTCTTAAAAATCAGCGTGTTTTCAGAAAGCTAAACTGCAATTTTTCAGACTGAAATGCACGACTGGCAGTAATCCATAATCCTGACACAGTGTCATGGGTGCCAAAGGGCCTCCACTGAGTGCTGCCTTTGCATTTTTAAAAATGCTTTATGAGCTCAAGACCTTAGAATTAAGTATCTTTACTCTGCAAGCAACCTGCCATCTACTAATACTACAGCAAAACCAAGCCAAAGAAAAACAACCAATCAAGCACAGAACAAAGGATCTCTAACCCATAAGTAAAGTCTCTTTATCCCCAAATCCTCCACTTTGAGTGCTTGAGTGTTAAAAGCTAAGAGCTTTCAGCTTCAAACCCATTACCATTTGCTCTTTTTTATCTGCACCAAATTGCTTTTGTTGCAAATCAACATTGGAAAAAGAGTGAGACAAACAGATGAGCCTACCACATGGACAGCTGATTCCTCACAAATGACCAGGTTTCCCATTAAGGAGACTGCAGAATTAAGCAATGAGGAGATATTTACAGGCCCAGCAAAAGATGGACTGTTTTATAGTGAATTAGGGCCCCAATCAATTTCCTAATTGCCAGACCGCAGTGTTTACCAACCTGACTCCAGAATTACTTAATTCCCTGCTCCAAATAAAAACACTTAATAGCCTATTGGTTATTTAAATAAGCTGATGCAGCTCCGGTTAGCATAAGGGATGGTTTTTTGTTTATTTTCAAAGAATACAGAAGCATGGAGCTCCTTACACACAGCTATCTTGGTCTCTGCCCTTCAGTCAAGAAAGCAAGGAGTAAAGTAAAAGAGCAGGTTGGAGCAGCCTAACCAGGATTCTTGTTCTCCAAATGCTGCCATAAAAATCAAACATTAGTTTTTCAAGAGATTTTCTGCTGTGATCCTGAATGGAAAAACACAGAGCTGGTCACAGACAGTATTTCATTAACATTTCACAAGAACTGTGCTCTAGAACAATGTCTCCAGGTAAAATACATAGATGATTTTTTAAAATAAGGTTACAGATACAAAAATAAAAATATAAATGGTAGCACTGTGTCATGTCTCCCAGATGGAAAACCTCCGAAGTGGTTTACAGACATCTGATGCATCCTTTTTCAAGCTTTGTAACCTTGGTTATTTCTTTAAAAGAGATTAAAATCCCATCACAGGAACTAAGCCAGTGAGTGAGACTGAGCTAGATCAATACCTCTCCCAGCAGCTCCTGAAGGGAAAGCAATGCCTCAGCTTGTCCCAGCCCTGCAGAGCTGCAGGACACCCCTAAAGCCACACAACACCAGGAACATCTCAGCCTTCTTCCCCCAGCCAGGTTTTACTCTCCCAGATGAGAGTGAAAATGCCCAGCTCTCGCAGTCATACAAAACTCCAGAAGCTTTTCACAGCAGCACAGATGTTCATCATCATAATCCCAGTCCTTTTTAGACACTGTGCATGCAAGAGATGCACATAATCTATGTCTGCAATCCCCATTCTCACTGTCTGCATTAACCACCAACCCAACCCTGCAGACATCCTTAAAGCAGCACAAAGGCTGTGCACAGCAGGGTGGAGAGCAGAGGAGAGCAGAGCCTTCTTGGTTTATCCTGTCAGGAGGCAACAATTCCAAACCTGTGGGACAGCTCTAGTTCAGCCATGAGCTACATCATGAACCTGCAGCACTGAGCAGCAGTGCTGGGAGATGACCTCAAGTCCCACACAGCTTCAGTCACTCTGTGATCCCACATCTCAGCAGGACTGCAGATTCCTGGAGAGGAGCTGCAGCTGCTCAGGCTCCTGGGGGACAGTTTCCTCCCCACCTCTACATTATTCTTCCAGACCTTCCAAAGCAAGATGCAGCATGAAAAAGCTTGGAACACTAAAAAACCTGCAACTCATGACAATCCCATTCTTCTAAGTGTTCTCTCATGAGAATCCAGGTATCAAAACCTCAAAACAATCTCACTTGGAGAGTCTGTAGCTCACCAGGTAACACCAGAAAGAACTGAATCCTACTGTCAAATGATTGATACAATCAGCTATCAATATTTAAAAATTAAAATCTAACAGCACAGAAATGCACTCCTTCCAGCTTTGGCTCCTCTTCTCATGCCTTCCCTCTGCTGGGATCCATGAACCCTCCCACAGCTGGATCCTCACAGCTGGATCAGAGTCCCTGTAGTCCAGAGACATCACATCTTCCTGGGGTTTGTTCTGTGCTCAGCAATGGCACTCTGCAATGCTATTTCAACAAAAAAGTATGAATTATTGTTCCTTAGTATCAGCAAAGTAAACCTGGAGCAAACTGATTGAAATTCCATGCATGTTGCTGCCATTAAGCCATCATCAAGCACTGAGGTTAAGTGCTTGTCCTGCTCTACCTCAGGATCCCTCTAAATCCCCATAATGATTCAGAATGGAACATCACATAGCATGTTAATTTGGAAAAGAAGGGAGGAACAGTTAAAAGCAAGAATCACAAAGAATTAACAAAATTCATGCATTAAAAGTAAGATGAGTGAAAAAAATTCCTCCCAGAGTAGAATTTATGAGTAGTCCAGCAGCTGGCATGTGAAGTTTCTGCCCATAATGGTTTTTAATGACAAAACCAAAGAAATTAGAGGCAAGAAAGAATAATTAGGCCAAATGATCCTTTTCCCACCAATACTGGTGGAAACTGTTAAAAGAAAAAAACCCCAACATACAACTGCAATACCTTTCACCCTGACCTCTAAGTACAGTTTAGTGAAAATTTAACTTCTCAGTATTGTAATTTACCTGCAGAAAGAGACAGGATGAAGAATTTCAACTGTCCTGAGAAACTTCAAGTATGAAGAAAGTTCAAAATATTTAAGTAACTGATAATTCCACCAGTGAGAAAATGGTGGAATCACACAGAGCAAAACTGCATTTGAAATTAAATTTACACATGAACTGTCACAAAATTATCAATCATAAACACAGATGGCTACTTGGAAATTCCCTTTCCTCCACCATAGCTCCCAGAGCTATTCCCAAAAAAACATGCTGAGACATTTGTCTTTAAGGAAATGCCAGTTCTACATCAGAGAATGTAAATGCCTGGAAATGAAGCTTCCCAACAAACTCCCACAAGTGACAGCAAGTTGTGGATGTTTACCTTACTCAATGCCTGTTCATCACTCAGCTTAAATGTCTGATAACCTTCTCTCAATGCTTTCATCAAACCCGTGAGTTTGACCCCAAACCAGTTCACACATTTAAATTAACATGCAAATTATACCCTTAGATCACCTCAAGTTTGCCTTTGAGGGATGGAAATTGTCTGACAAGCTCTTTATGATGACATCTCAAGAATGATGCAGCTCCTTGCAACAGGGCAGTTGAGATGAGAGAAAGCAGCATTCAGCTACAGAACTCTGTCTGTGTTGATGTCTGGCTAAAACCTCATCCCGGGGAAAAAAAAAGCAGAGATTTTAATATCCAACTCCTAATCATTATCACCTGCTAGAACAAAAAGTTTCAGGTGAAAATTATATTGTTAAGTCCAACAGCTGGCTTTGAAGATTGCAGTAGCACCTCTAGCTGCAGAGATAATGGAACACCCTCCTGGAAGAGTCAGAAAGAAGTTTTAACAATAGAAGCTCCAGCAGCTTTTTTTTTTTTCTCCAGGTGCCTCTTGGACAGTTCCCTCAGAGATCCAAAAAAGTGATGCAACAAACTGCCAGGAAAATAGCATCCTGCAAAAGAGCTGACACACAACTGCACCATGCAGGTATCTCTAGCAGGTATCTGAAATTATGATAATCCCTCTCAAAGCACTTCTGGAGTCAGCAGCATGCAGCCTGACATCAGGGCTTTCAAGTCAACAGGGAGCAGGACGCCTGGCTGAAAATAGTAATTTTTGTTTCATTGCAGTGTGTCACCAGCCCAGGAGCTGGATATTCTGTGATTAGCAGCGAGGGAAATGCTCCCTGCATGGCAGGCAGAGATGCAGCTCAGGGCACTGTGCAGCCCCCAGGTCAGGATTAAAACATCATCAGCCACACCACTGGCTGTGCCAGCAGTGAGCTGGGTGTTCTACCTTCCTAGGAACAGGCTGAAATGTGACTGTGGGAGGATTTTAAGAGTGATCTCACTTCTTTTTAAGCACAGATCATGCTTAATTTCAGGGAATTTGCCTGGGCTGAGGTCCGTAGGAAAGGCACAGACTGCAGCCTCAATTATTGACACACAGCAGCAACAACAGGGCACAACCACCAGGTCAACACAGGCCAGAACATTTCTCAAGAGATTCTTACTCTACAACAAAAAGTACAGTTGTTCTCTCTATGCTCAAGTTGTCCCTTTTTTATAAGGCTAATTAAATCAATACAAATACATACAAAGCTAGGCTTACTTCAATTAAAATGCAATTATATTTTTTAATTTAGCTTGAAAAAAGCCCCATCAAATGGATAAGAAATATTTTTCCTCCAATTAAATAAAATTCAGGTAAACTGCTGTAATAATTAACCTTAAATGTCTTGACAACAAGAGGAAATTGTTATATTTATATATAAAAACAAATTTTGCAGAGTCCTGAACTTAGGGCTTCTGTTGAACATCTGGCTTAACACACAGTTAAATTTCACTGTTACCAAAAATTTTCAAATTCAAAATTTTCAAAGAATTTATTGTTTTGCATAATTAAAAAAAGTATTACTTATAGCCCCCTAGGGAAGCCATGGTGATCCACAGACAATCAGACTTTTAGGAGATTATGGGTTCCAGCTGTTTGCCTCGCCTGGTAATCTCCCTAAGGTGCTGTTTCCTCATGATACCAGTAATCACTTTTCATGGGTTTACATAAAAGGTGCTGTATATCATCAAATCAAAAGAAGGTTATTGCTTTCCTTGTTATACTGAATATGTGCCTCAGTGCTAAAAACAGAGCCAAATAAAATGTGCATTTTTACATTACAGTTGACCTGCTGGTTTTTATTCAATATATAAGAACAAGCACTGAAGTTGCCCATTAACAAATTGGCTTCAATATTTCATATCAAATCATGTAAATATATTCACATTTTCAGTAGTTGTGCTTGTCCAGTACTGCTGAGCTTTCAAGTTACACTCAGGCTGAACAATACAAATCCATGACTTGTCAACATCCTTCATCTTATTAGTTTCACTCAGCAACGAATCTCAGTCATCATATTTATTAAAATACAAACTGTTCTTGTAGGCTGTTGAAAACTGTGGGAGATTTGATGTGGCAAAATACTACCATGGCAAAAAATGCCTTCTAAGAGCTTTTGAGGTTGGTGTGGAAGCTCAAGCATTAACTATATTTTCTTTTTTTTTTTTTTTGCATCTGACAGAAACCTTGCATTGCTCTTCTGAGGCACAGAAATAGTCCACAGTTAAGTTCCTATAGCCATGAAATAGCTGAAAACAAGAGGTTTTACCTCTTGTTTTCAGAATAAGAGGGTTCTGTCCTCTGCTCTGCAGCTTCTCTGGCTGGAGCTTCTGAGCCAGAGCCAGTTCCCAGCACTGAGTGACCTTCACAGAATTTGGAACTTGGGTCTCTCAGAGTCTCCATAAGCCAAAATCAACCATTCTAAGCCATTTCCCACTTTCTCCATCTGGAAACCTGAATTTCAATGATGTTATGTTGACTTATAGTGGAAAGGAAACTGAGTGTTAGGAAGCAGCAGCATGCAATGGTTTGTGTTGGAAGGAGCCTTAAGGAGCTACCCTTGGGGTGATGCCTGGGCAATGAAAATCGTTCTGGGATGCAAAACCTAAATTAAAACCAGTGTTTTGTTGACAGGCAGTGCTGTGCAAAGACAGAATCCACAGCAAACCACCCCTTGCTGCTGCTGGAAATCTGCACATCCAATTCCTGACTCAAGCACCACTGCTGTTTCTTGCAGCCACAAGTAGTTCACAGTTTATAAAAAAAATTTGCTGCCTCTACTCAGAACTTCAGCATCACTCAAGCACATGTTCAGATTGCAGCTTTGTTTACTGCAATTTCTCCTTTTTAATTTTTTTTTCTCCTTAGGAACTCAACGATATTGTATTTAAAAAGATCTTTAAAATAGAAAACCTGCAATATAATACACAGACTGTTGTCTCTAAAGGAGTGGGAAGGACAAAAAGGTGGGATATAAAACCCAAGAAGTTCTGTAGCCTAAATAGACTTTCACTGATGAAATTAGCATTACATACATGGCAGACAATGTGCAGAACCTAAGCTTCCAAGGAGCACAACAAAGACACTTCATGAAAACACATTTTTGTTTACAAGGCAGATCTATCAGTACCTACAGTTAAAAATTAAAACTACATCTACTACTCTCCAACCAATTTTTAAAGCAATCCCTGTAAAGACACCTGATGTACTATTGCACTGTATCTGCACAGTTTTCTCTCAAGCCTGTTTAGAGACATTAATTATGATCATTGCCATCTCTAAACACTGATAATATTAATGAAGATGGTGGAATCACTGCTCTGTTGGTACAGGTGACAGAGGTGTTACAGGGAAGTTCTCCAGGGCACTTCCTCAGGCAGGAGCTCCTGGGGACATGTTTATTGAGATTAATCTACACATCCCACGGTGAAGATGCCAGAAAATCCATTTACAGCAAACCAGCAGCCAACACTCCCAGGGCAGAGGATCTGAGACAGGCAGGGTGGGGAGAGCCCCAGCTGTGGCTGAGGAAACATGCTTAGGGTTTTGAACAAGAAAAAGAATCAAATAACAGGGATTTTATAGTTTTGTGTCTTCCATCCATCTATTTTAGCATAAATAATCCAGCTCCAATCAATAAGTTCTATTGCTGGCTGCAGCAGAGTCAAAGTTTTGCTCGTGATGGCAAAGCACTAGAGATTAAAATACAGACTTTAATTGTTCTAGGGTTTTCCCCAGTCACAAGTATTTACTAATAATGAGCTGTGCTCCCTGGTTTTGGCAAGGGCAGCACACACTCTAAAGTAACCTGAAAATCCATAAAGCAAAACTAGCTGTCTTAAATTGACAGATTACAATAATTTTGTCACCTAAATGTCTTGTGTGACAGTCACACAGGCCACATCCATCAGCAGCTCCTCAGAGGGAGCAAGGAAGCCCTAAGGACCTGCCAAAGGACAGAAGCAGGAGCTGTGGAGGATAAAACCCAAAGCTGAGAGCATCAGTCCTAAATCCTGAAACAACCCTGACTCCAAAAATCCCATCATCCCTCCCTTCACCACCCTGCTAAAACAAGGGCAGGAAGTTTTACGACCATCAGGCACATTACAGCGTCTTTTTTAACATACTTGGGAAGCAGCAGGGGGGGAAAAAAAAAAAGCAAATAAACAAATAAAACCACTCACCATATTTTGTGTCAGTCTTTACTGTCAGTGCAACTAAAACTCTTCAAAATATCGAAAGCTCCACAAATGCTATTAGCAAAAATTTCACACTTTTTTAATGGATATTTACACTTCGAGGCAGTCTTTTAATTACTTTTGTTATTTGCATCTGATGACTCTGGGAAATGTTGAATTCAGATAGGAGACTATCAAGGACCACTGGATGAAGTCCAATAAAAAAAACTGAGATCAGACTAGTTAAATTAACCATCTGTCCTAAATAAACACAAATCAGAACTACTTTTTAATATTCTGTCAGCCCAA
Source organism: Lichenostomus cassidix (assembly GCF_008360975.1). NCBI lineage: Eukaryota > Metazoa > Chordata > Aves > Passeriformes > Meliphagidae > Lichenostomus > Lichenostomus cassidix. Next base: position 4,163,023 of record NC_139500.1, on the reverse strand, counting down.
TCTAAAGTGAAATAAGAACTTCATAGAAGGCAGCAATTGTGGTAAGGTAGACTCCAAGGAGGTTTGCATCCATCTGGTTTATGATTGATCTCAGAGCTTCAACTCTAGTGACAAAAAATCCACCCCAGATATGGCATAAGAAGGCCACACAATACCAACCAGATTTCAGTCCTTAAATTGTGATAAAAACGAATTAATGAATTACATTCGTACCAGTTACTGTTCTAGTTAAATTATTACCAGGAGAGTGGATTTATTATGTGCTGGTTCCTGTTCTCATTACAATCCATTCTCACGAGAACTTATAATCAGAATTTTAATGCCTCCTTCATTCTAGGAGAGATGGCTGTAAAAATATATTAATTTGACCTTTTCAAAATTTTGTTATTTGATTTGGTGCCGATTTTTATTTGCTCCTATCTCCAGCTCTTATATTTGATCATATCTATAAAAGTGACTAGAAAATGGAACTATGTCAGTAAGTCAGAGGACTTTTCTGTTCATTTTTTCCACCCAAACTCATGTCACTCCTTCAACACCATCCACAAGCCTAAAGCGACTAAATCCAACATTTGGATTAATTTTTTGTCAATAGCAGAGGAACAGTGATATCCTAAAAGGATGGAGAAATACAATAAAAGCCATTCCCAGTGGGCCATTCCAACAGACATTCCCAGAGGATAACCCACACTGGACACAAACCCAACATCCCTGGAGACTTCCCCATTACAAGAGGAGCCTTGACGACTTGGATTACAACACAAAGGTGGTTTTAATCCCCCTAATTGTGTCTGCCAGTGAAAATATGCCAAGAAGCTGATCTCCCAGGGACCTGGAATTAACCTGCTCCACTTCCACGCTGAGACAGCCCCAGCCACCTGTGCCTGCTGGGAGGCAACAGCAGAGGCACAAAGCTGACATTCCAGAGTGAAAGGAGTATTTCATCTCCTGCAGCAGCCCACGGGGATGGCTCCCCTGTGACCTGTGTGCAAACCTGGAGTCACTGCACCAACCCCCTGCCCACCTGAACACTCCTTGATGACTTCATCTGAATTAACCTTGATTTCACAGCGCACAAGGAGGTTAACAGAAAGCAGATTTATCAGACAGCAGAAGCTGACCTTTACTTCACAGCCAATCCTGTGCAGTCAGTGTCTCTGTTCTACCTCCAAATCTGGCACTGTGCTACAAAGCTTTGTGGTAGCAGTGACAGGCTGAGGACAGCTTCAGGTGCCATCTCAGGAAACTGCTGATCTGCCTTTACAAATTTGGGGTACTTTATGTGACACACCAGAGCCTACAGCTCCTATTTTTTTTTTTAATTTGGATCATAACACTGAGCAAAATAGTATGTCACCTTTCAATGACTGATTTGTATTTTTTTAAAAACATTGCTTAGGGCTCCACTTAGCTAGAGTACTATTTAAACAACACCTAGGTAGTTAAGTGAGTGCTATCCAGGAAACTGGCTATGAAATTCAACTGCACAGCATATGCCATAAACTAACAAGAAATGGTATTTCTGTCAGCATCAGGACTAACAGTTCATTCAGGACCCCAAAGTAAACCCCATAGAAGATCAGTGCCATTCCCTCTGGGGGAAAAAAAATGAAACATATGACAAGAGGTGACTCTTATTCCTTGTGTGGTGGAGTTTTCAGATTCCACCCATCCTCAATTCAATCCTTGTCTTCTCACAGCACCTGCAGTTACAATTTCCCCTTTTTATCTCCCTTGGGAACAAAAGCTGCTCCTGTACAGCTATCTGTGATTGCAGATAAGCACACATGAAATGTTGGTCAGGGAGGAATACACGTGTGAAGATATAGATATATTTATATACGCACTTCTGCAGCTCCTCAGTCCTATTTCAGATAAAGATAGGCACAAACCAAAACTGTGACAGAGTAACACTTGGAGCAGTCAGTGATGTAGGAACCTGAACTTCAGTGATTACATCATTGATGGATTTTGGTCCCTGAGCTGTTTGGGTACTTGTGAAAATGACACCTGTAGCACCTACCACACCATTACAGGAATAAAAGCTGTTGGAGGCACACCTGACAGCAATTCCCATCATATCCATCCCAGGGCTAACATTCAGCCCCAAACAAGGACAGAAGGTGAGACAGATCCCTCCCTGTCTCCAGATTTGCTGCTCAGAGGAGTTTGGAGACACAAGTCACATCCTTTCCACAAGAGTGCTCAGCAACCCAGCTCCTCTGGGCAGGAATCAGAGTGACCAACACACACCAGCTCAGAGACCTCATGAACATCCTTCTCTATGGCAAAGCCATCTCTAAAAAGCTTTTTCCCCCATGCCTCAGTCACTGGGATGCCATTTAACTTTCTAATTTCCAATGAAGTTCACATGTATTAATTCTAAGAATGCACTGGGATGGTGTCTTTCCTGCAGTTAATGAAAAGCCCCGAGTTGGAGTTGTGCTGTGCAGAGATGTTTCTGTTTCCATGTCACTACTCCAATGAAGGCAACAGCAGACAGTGTTACAGCAAAGCTGCTGCGACCTTGAAATGTTAATTTCTGGTGACTCTGGGGACTGGAGATGTCAGCATGGCAATGTTTGGGGCTTCCACAGGGGATGGAGCTTGTTCACAGCTCTGCTCTTACAGCAACCCCTACAGTTTAGTGCATGGAGTGGAACTGATGCCTGTCTCCATAGAGACCTCCTGTCCTGCTTTTGAAAACGGGAAGAAAATGGAAACTATGACAACAGACAAACCTGTGGGATGAGAAGGCATAAACAAGTCAGCAGGAAGCCCACAGTAGTACACTGGGGCCAGGCCTCGTGTTTGCCTTGTTATCCAATATTAACATAAACAGATAAGTGAAGGAGTTGGGAACAGAGCCACCTGCAGCACCAGCAGAACCAGAATTCACCCCAAAAGAAGGGCTGGGCACACAGCTGGCTCTGGCATTCCAGCTGAGGAGGAAATGCCTCCACTTCCATCCCACTAAACCCCAGTCCTGCAGTGTTATCACTGTCATCTTCCCATCACACAGACACAAACATTTAAGGCACTGATGGACTTATCATAACATCGTTACCCAAGAGCATTTAGGTAGAGAAATAAAAGTGATGTAATTAGCTGAAGAGAATGAAAAAATAATCTCAATTTACTGTACCTTCTTTAAGGCAACTTAAACCCAACCAATCTGATGGCACAGATCCAGACAGAACATACTCCCTGTCTTCTCTCTCTGACCTATCCCTACACACCTCAGCGGACTGAGAAAGCTCCTCCACTTAAAGGCAGAAAAATATTCAAGACTTTTTAATAGAAGACATCCCTATCTAAAGGGCACCCTTGGTATTTGTAAAGCATTTTGCAGAAGTAATTTGCTTTAAGGATGATAAAGTCAGCTCTTCATTGTTTTATTAGAAAGCATCCAGAAGGTCGTTACCTCCAGCCCACAGAGGGATTCATCTCCTGGATTGCAAGAGAGATGCCAACGGGCAGCTGTTCGGCAAGTCCTGGATGAATTAGAGCCTGTAATCAACTTCTGGTCAGGTTTTTGTGCAGCTGTAGCCTGGATACATGGCCTCAAACTACAGCTCTTACTATGCTGCTCTCAGGTCAGAGCATAAGATTTTTGGGTTTAGATCTGCAGATGTGTTCAGTGACTCCTACCTTACACACCCATGCTTTGTTTTCTACAGAGGAAAAAAAAAATCACAGAACCACCACCAAGGTGAGCTCTCAGGGTAAGGCAGACACCCAAAATAAGGCTCTCTGGTTTAAAAAAAAAACCTTCTTTACAGGGCCCTCTCTGAGGCAAACAGTTTTTCTGTGCTATCTCTACATAAATATCAGTGCTTGATATTTGCTCTTTAGATGTTTAGCTATTTCACCGACTTGGCTCAATGAATTCATTAGCATTTCCGCAGCTTTCCAGTCACACACACTCTCACTCAGCCTCGGTTTAGGGGATTTACCATCCTCTGACTCTTCCCAGCCTAATGTTGCAAAACCCAAGTTGCCTGGGTTTGAAGGGGTGCATTGTCCAGAGCTGTGCATGCAGAAACATTTCATCCTCATTCCATTGTCAGTAATTAAATTTGCTGTTCCCATCTGGGACACAATCTTCCCCCAGTTTGCAACAGAATCTCTTTGTCTGATTGCACTGATAGATTGAGATGATGTTCTCCTCGTTATTATACACTTCAGATAACAACTGAGATGGAAAGGGACTGCAGCTAATGAGGCCAAATTTTCATACAATAAACAATATATTGCATAAATATAGATTTATCAGATCATGACCTGGGATGCCCTATTGTGGGGACATGCTACAGTGCAAGTACTATTTTACAGGTTTAGGGATGGGAGGTTCATCAACTGGTAAAATAAAGACTTTACTCAATCAACTTTCCTATTTTACCAGTAAAAGGAACAAGGCTGCATAACCTGCTACAAAAACACAATGTAGTTCCAAATTTAAAAAAGAAGCCATGCAAATCTTTTATTCCTTTTTTTAAACCACAGATGTTCAGGTTTGTTCAGAACAAGATGTCTGTTCTGCAGAATATGTACAAAACCTGCTTTTACTGAACAAAGCTCTACCCAAGGAAACATGGAGCAGGGTTAAACACACAGATGGACATTGCCAGGTTTGTTTGACACAGCAGCACCAGCAAGGTTATTTGATGGTTTCCCCACAGAACCAGCTGTGAATTTATCCATGAAATGCCACAATGAGATAAGGAAACTTTACCATGTCTGCCACTCACTGAAGAATTGTACAAAAACCTTCCAAGGCCATACATGTACTTCCCAGACCCACAAAGAGAGGGTGTTCAGGGCAGCCCTAGGATCCCCACCCTGTGAGGAGGTAATAGTGTGTAGCCAGGGAGAGATGCCATGGTGGAGGAGGAACCCATTATCACGTCTGAGCCACATCCCAGAATGCAAATCCAGACACAAATAGTAAATGATCCATGACACACTCATTTGTCATGGGCTCACAGGCAAGGAGCTATTGAGGCAGACAACAAACAGCAAGAAAACTTCCATTTTTGAGAGAACTGCTCCTGCAGCTCTATTATTAGTGAGAGGGGCTGGGCACTGCAGACCAAGCAGCTCCTCTTCCCCACCTTTCTGTTGGTTACCAAAGGTCATGTTTGTAGGCACAGTCACACACCTGAAGGGTTTGAAAAGCTCACAAGGACCTGTGAGCACACCTTCCTGTAAATAAACTCAGCCAAAAGCCTGTAAACAGCTTTAATCCTGTTCCAAAACCCCTCAGAATCACAGATTCTCATAGATTGCAACAGGCATTTGATCAATCCCTTTTCACAGCATCAAACAAATCAGGGAAAATACTTCAGTTACTCAGTTTCATGTTTAATTTCTTTGTTAACAAGTTTATTTACTACCAAACATTGGAATCCATCAACAACATGACTACCCTGCTAAAGCATCACCACCAAAGACAGCCTGCTGTACCTACAGCAAGCACAGGGATTTGTTTTCCTCAAAAGATGGAGCATTTCTCAATGGGGAAAAAAAAAAATCATCAAGCAGCTGAGAAGGAGATGAGTTTCTTTCTTCTTCCTACCCTTCCCCCTACAACACACTGGCCAAAGATTTATTCAGTCTCTCTTTAAATAAAAACTGAGGAAAAAGAAAGTTTAGAAAAAAATAAAAATCACAAGAGCAACTGTGATTCACAAGTTTGAAATTATCTGCATGAAGTTTTTGCTAAGATTCAGCTCAGGACACACCAAGGGTAAGATTCTATCACTACCAAAAAAAGAAACGTTAAGAGCCTCTCCCCATTTTCAACATTCTCATTCTCATCCCACCACCTTTTAATATACTTATCCACAGAAGAGGTGCACGCCTGAATAATTCGTGATCTGCATTTTGACAGGAATTTTGGGGCAAGTCAGCAGCAGAGAAACTTCAAACTACTCCTAATTCACACAGGCAAGGGAATTTTCACTCTACAGTACACCTAATGATACTGAAATGTATTACAGGCCAATACCAGCACTGTGAATATTTTAAGGATATAAAACTTGTGTGTGCCACAGAGGAGAGCAGAACAATGCAGTTGCTTCTGTTAATGAATGGTTCATCTCTTAATAGCCAAGACTTGTCCTATATGATTTATGCCTGTTGATCTGTGATTAACCACCAACACCACAGCAAGACCTACTGCAGCTCATACTGTAATTGGAAGTAAATTGACTACTTATAATAAAAAAAAAAACAAAAAACCACCCCCACACAAAAAAAAATCTGTAATAATGAGTATGGTATAGACCACATTTCCTCAGAGCTTTGTGAGCAACATGCATTTGTCTCATCAATCACAGAGCTGCATTTTCATGTCAATCAATCACCACACTAATGTGCTGCTCCACTTTCCACTGTAAACATGCATTTACTTTGCAGAGATTGTTACAGAAAGGGGGGAGAATCGGCACTTGCCTCTCAGAGGGTGCTGCTTGAAGAACTGAGAAAGTCAATATTTATCTGATGAGAGGTGAAAAAAAAAAACCTGAGGTAAATTTTCTCTTTAGCAGGGAGCTGGAATAGGGAGCAGCTGGTTCAATAGCTCACAGTGCCACATCCCCTGGCCACCAGGGACATCAGTCAGGAGCACCAAGACACAGATCTAGAGCACACCAGGAACACCCTCAATCTCCCCAGGATAAGGCAGATTTCTGCTCTCACTCTTTGCATCCAGCTCTCTTCAGAGTCAGCTCAGCTGCAGGTTGGAGGCTCATGCCTTATGGCCTCTCGATAAATCTCCTCACTCTTCTCCACTCCAAATACTTACACACCAAAGAACTGTAAAACAGGCTTATGTGAGCAAATGGTGCAAAGCCTGCTCGCCTTTAGGAGCCAAGAAGGCTGTTTATAATTAGCAGCAAAAGCATCTACAGCGTGGAACTGACAACTCTCTATCCAGCAGAAATCAAAGTGTGGTGCCAGCAACATCCAGAATAAATAAAAATCCCTCATGAAGTTCACACAGAGGAACCTTAAGACATGTTTTGATGTAAATGTGCATGTTGGTTTTACCATTATTTTCTTCCTTCTCTGCAGATCAGCACTCTTATATAAGAAAGAAACAACAGATACTAGGAGGGGTGAACTCCATCAAGATGACTAATACATAAATGCAACAAATTCCCAAATAAAATCAGAACAGCAGACAGGAAATCAACAACCACAGTGCATGTGTGTGTGAGAAGGCAGCCCTAGGGCAGCTTTAGTTAACATCTCAGCAAGTTACACAAGGTTTACATGGCTGTTTACTCTCCAGATCCATAAAGCTTGAGTAGTTACAGTACAGAAACAGCTCTGTCACCACATGTTACCTACACCTCACCCCAGACACATTCTCCAAACAAAGCAGGTTTTTCATGCCCTTCAGAGCAGCTAAAAAAGCAGCAGCATCTTCACACTTCCAGCCTCACCTCCTCAGTGCTGATGCTCCTGTGGTCAGCATTGCTACAAACAAGAACACCCCCGTATCTGCTCACCACTTTCACCAAAAAACAGCACAGTGCCTTCCACAGCACCACAAGCCTTCCTTTACAAAGCTTTAAGCCCACAAAGGTCAGAGATGGCAGGCCAGCTCAGAGCTGAGGTTTAGGTGCCACATCCCTGGGAAGGAAAGCAGAGCCACACACAAGGAACTCAAGTCCTTCCTTGCAGAAAATGCACATTTAAATACAAAATACAGACAAGGCAGCACACTGAGCATCTCAATATCGTGACAAATCAAAAAAACTAGACAAAGAAACCAGAATTCTGGCTGCTTTGTGGGTATTCTCACCTGCTTGGTAGTCACAGCCTGAGCTAGAAGCACAGCCTGAATCCTCAGCTTCCCCCAGCAACCACTAACTCCAGCTCGCCTCTACCCTCCTTACAAGCACCTCACACACCTGCAGCTCATCACCCCACAGCTGCCCCCAATTTGGGCTGATGATTGTGGGTCCACAGCCCAGTGGCACAGCTGACCCCAGATCACAGCTGCCCCCAATTTGGGCTGATGATTGTGGGTCCACAGCCCAGTGGCACAGCTGCCCCCAGTTTGGGGTGATGGTAACTCCAGGTGCTGCCAATATTCCCCAGGAGCAGAGGATCACTGCCCCATGTCTGCTCAGAGCCTGGGCGATGTGGCATCAAACCCTTTGCAGCTGGGTGGGAGAAATTAAGTTTTTCTGGAGATTCTTGTGCTCTGCTGAGTAAGGAGGATGCTGGGAACCATCAGAGCTAGAAACTTAAGAGAATTTTAGGATTAACTACAAATTAACTTGAGGAGGGAGAGGTGTCTCCCATAATTTTAGAATTACACTATTAAATTCTACCCCCTGTAGTTTATTGAGCTACCTGTTACGTGCCAGAGAGTCAGAATCACTTCAAATGCTTAGGAAAAAAATGTGTATTTTTAACCTTTTGTTAATGCGTTTTTCTGCACTTATAGGGACAGAAATATGAAATAGGGCTTAATTTGGAGGAATAGAGAGCTCGTTCATGTGGGAAGCATCAATATGTTGCTATAATGGGCTTTTAATTAAGCAGACATTGCACAGCACTTGGTAAGATCAAGTAAATGCTGCTAATGTTTCCTCCACTATTGCCCCTACTCTGCAAAGCATAATGCAATCAACAAAATCAACTGAGAGAATTACAAACTTTATTGAATTTTCAAATCTATGAACAATAACAGACCCCAAAACTTCTTATATGCCAGTAGATGGCAATCTTCAGATGGAGTAAAAATGTGTCATTAGCAAATGTGAAATTTCAAATTAAAACTGTATGAGAGAAAAAAAAATCAAGTCAAGGGCTGAAATTCCTAAGAAGTTATCAGAATCACTCAGGCTTCATTTTATAAAAGAGAAAGAGAAGGCAGAAAATGTTTTTTTATTGGTTTGGTTTTATTTTTCATCCTAAAGGTAAACTTTCTTTTTTTTTAACAATGTAAAGAAAGAGCGGAGACATACATTAGCATGAAAACGTAATCTTTTATTTTGGACAAGTGAAATATTTGAGGTTTTCACTAAAACTCCTATTTCTGGTTCCCTGGGGAGTCCCTCACATGGCCACAAGCCTGGGCAGTTTTTTGGGCAGATGTGCCCACAGCTGGGTACCCACCTTATCAGGGAAGGGAGGGAGGGAAAGGAATGATGGAAATGAGAGAAGTCTGAGGGGCTTTTTAGCTATTAGGAAATAAAACTCTGCATTCAAATTCTGCTTTAAAACTCAGTGCATCCCCAACTCACAACACATCACCACTAGAGTGCCTTGCCTTGTATTTAATTCCTGCTCTTCAGAAAAGCTGAACTTGAAATTCTTCTTACTGTTGGTTCTTGATGTTTTAAGACCTCAGGACATCATGAAATGTGATCACACTTATAACAGCAGAAAGAAACCCAATAAACAGTTTCAATATCCATGCTGATGGCAGCTCAGTGTGCATCCATGGCAGTGCTGGTAGCTCATACAGCACTCGACTGTGTCCACTGGGAAAAGAACACTTTACAATGCATGCAGCAAAAACATTTTTTCTATTTGACACCATATTTTTGAATAAAAAGTAACAATCATAGGATGTAAGTTAAAAAAATATATATTTTTTACTTTGCCAAATTCAAACACAAACATTTGCATGAGATTTATTCCAAGACAACCCCTCCCACACTCATGCAAAACAACTTCTACTCTCTCAAGCTTGATTTTTTATTTTATATATTTGTATTTCCTCTTCACCTTGAAGCAGCCCCGTTTTATTCAGACATGGAATTCCACTGTTGCTCAGGAACATTACTTCTCTTTTATATTCACAGGGGTGAGATAAAAATCAAGCCTAATCCAATGCTAATGCAGCTCTCAGGGCCACCCTCCCTGACCACCATGGCTTCTCCCATGAGCTCTGGGAAAGTTTTGACTTCTTGGAGAAGCCCAGCTGCTGTCACCACATCACCAGCAGCAGAACACTGTGCATGGTTTGCTCTCAGCAATTCCTGCTCTGCCCAAGGGAATTTGCTCAAATGAAAATGGGTTCCTGCTGTAGGATCACACTGTGAGCTGGAATTACATCCGAAACTGGATTTGTAATAAATGTTGCAAATTCACTGCCTGTGATCTTCTTGGAAGAAGAAAAAAATCATCTCAGACATAGAAACTCTCCAACCTGGCACCTGAACTCTCCAAAGGGAACTCCCAAGCCTCCAGAGAGCAGAAATGGGACAAAATCTGTAACAGCTGGAGCAATTTTCTTGGAATTAAAATTAAAAAGCCTGACAGTGTCATAAAAATAAAAGATGTCAGGAAAAAAAATGATGCAAAGGATGTTATTAAAGCAAGGTTTATGGAGTTTGAGAATAATTACAGATAATGTGTATTTATTATTCCTGCAGGATCAATCCATGGCACAGATTTTCCTGTCTGAAGCCAAACGTTCAGATACTTTTCATGTCTCTAGTTATCTTTGCTCTCAACTCCCACTCATCTCCCCAGTGACACATTTACTGTTTCCATTTGTGATATATCAATACCCTTCATTTTATTTATTTCACTTTTCTCTTTACAAGAGAAAAAAAGAAGGAAGCTTATTTTAATCTTTGATAACAACAGCCAGCATGACATCTTCTCCATGATACAGCCAAGAAAAATCAGTGTACTTGTACACCATCAAATACTCAGATCTTCAGCCTTTTCAATGAACTGCCTCAAAATACAGAGCTGCTCTGCCCAACACTATTTAATTTCCTTCCTTTAAATCTGCAGGTATGCCAATCATGAATAAATTTTTCATGCCAAATAGGAGAAAAGCAACGAGGAAAAGAAAAAAAAAAGAAGCCTTTTTGTGCTTCTGAAAAACTTTTAGAAGAATTATTCTTGAGGAATTAATGGAAAGAAACTATTTTTTATACACAGTATTAAGTGATTAAAAGCTTGTTCATCACTTTGCTTAGTTTAATTTTAGAAAGGCCTACTTGCAGATTCTTTGAAATGCATAATTAATTGATAGCAGCGTGGTTACATCAGTGCAGAAGTGAACGATAGATGTGAAGTGGTTTTTCCACAAAAAAAACCACCAGCAGCACAGGGCACAATTACAATATCTGATTCACTCCGCCCTCCAATGAAGCTGTTTGATCTGCACATCTGATTGCACAATCGGCCATAAATATCCCTTCCATTAAAATTCTGACTGGTTTGCAACTCATTTCAACTCGTGCGAGATTCTTTTTTTTGTCAATTGGATCTGACAGAAAAATTAAAATAATCCTCTTTTACCTCTGCATTATCCTTTAAGTACTTAAGTTTTAATTATATCTCAAGTCTACCTGAAGACATTTCGGGCAACTTCCAGTAACGTGCATAAGCAGTTGAATACAGTGTAAAAGTGCATGTAATTTCCAAGTCCCCAGTTGTTAATGAAATCCCAAACATTCAGATTTTAATTGAACTAGATAAAGATTAAGAAGCTTAGCAGCAGCTGGCATTGCGAATTAGTTCTCAGCAGATTTTTATGTTGTACTCTAAATCATTGCTTTTGTAATCTTCCTAAATTGTCCTTTATCTTGCTAATGCAGATATGATTCTCAGAAAGCATTAGGCTTCCACTGTTCCCATTGCCTGTAAAATCTTAAACTGTAAAATCTTAATAGTCTTTTTTTAATAAGTATTATGATCTATACGTATAATGCGCATTCCGTAAAATCTTCCTGTAATTAGAAGAAAAGTTTTTAGGTTTTTTTACATGACCTGTTTCACAGATTAGATTTATTAAATAGCATAAACTGTTGGAGCTGCTTTAAGACCTATTTAGAGCCGTCTGGCATCAGATGAAAAAACAGTGTTAGACCCAGCGCTCGGGGCTCGGCTCTCCGGGAGCTTCATTAGGAACTTTCCTTCTCCTTCTGCTTCAGGGAGCTCAGCATAAACAGCTTTATGTTGCCTAAACACCTCACAGTGTATTATATAATAATTATTATTATTATCAATCAAACAACGTTTTGCTTGCAGGGCTTTGCAAGACTCAGGGAAAGGATTCAGATGAACACCAGAGTTCATCGTGTTCCTTCTTTCCACATCCTCTTCCTGCACCCCAAACGTGATGCTGGGAAGGGCTTTGCACTCACCAGGTTTTCCTGCAGGCTGCAAACTGGTCTGTATTTGAAATTGCCATGACAAATGTGCTCTCAGGACCTGTTCATGCCTTGTAACAGGTCTTACGAGAGTTACAAGTGCAGTTATTGCTTGCATAGTAAAAGGGGTTATATTTATGCATCTCACTTGAGGATGCACTGTTTTTACTCACACTAATGCAGATAAAATTGGAGTTCATGCTTTATGGGGGAAGTGTGGGGGAAAATAAAAGAAAAAAGATAAATACTACTACTGCTACTACCATCATCAAAAAGCAAGTAACACTTCCATTTTTCTCCTACATTAAAAAAATCCCAGCTATTTTTCCAGCTAATAGTATTGGTCTTTGAAGTCTGTTGGTAAATGACCAACTAATGCAGTTACGTATGCACTGAAGAAGAAAATTATAAAGAGATAATACAGCCAACTGGCATTAAAATTTTGAACAGAATGGAATTTTAACAGTTCCGCTGAGGTCTTTTAATATTAAGAATCTTGGCTGCTCCAATTTTCTTCCTAGTAAAGGAAACATTTGGCAGAGTAACAAACACAAATGTCAGAAGAAAGGAAATATCTTCACCTGCACTTGATGACTTATTTATTTATTTATTCATTAGAAGTGTGATGGTGTCTGGACTTTAGTGATGGCATTTCAGTGAGTTCTGTTGCCCCAGCCTCTTCCCAACTGCATTTCCCCTCTTCCCAACTGCGTTTTCCCTCTTCCCAGCTGCATTTCCCCTTTTCCTAGCTGCATTTCTCCTCTTCCCAACTGCATGTTCTATCTTCCCAACTGCATTTCCCCTCTTCCCAGCTGCATTTCCCCTCTTCCCTCCCTTGCTGAGCTCCGCGGTGCTGTGGGCACCTGGCGATGCTCAGGATGCTCCATGGCAGGGACAGCAGATGACAAGCAGAGCGATCATCAGTCTATACCTGTCTTCAAAGAATTATGTTTGGTTCAGCAAGCTTGGAGATCTCTGAATGAGAGATGCTCTAAGTAGCGCTAAGCAATTTTCTCTCCCTCAAACCCAAATGAAGCCGCGAGCTCCTCGCGTCTCCTAAGGCCCCTTGTTACTCTGCCATTTCCCCTCTGCAATCTTCTCATTCCAGACTCTGACATTCTGGCAGCCCAGCTATTTTCAGAAGCTATTATCTGAGTCTGAAATTGTGATTTTTCTGCTGGGTCTTTTTTCCAAGCAAACATTTCGCTACCTAAACCTCAGCAAACTTCCAAGCAGATTCCTAGACACAACTCGGTTTTTTGTTGGGTTTTTTCCCTTTTTTTGCCATAAAACAAGGAGTTAAGTTCACAATGCTGAATTCTCATTTAAGCCATTTTCCGAAGTACAGCTCTGAAAGTGACTTCAGTACTTTTGCCTCAATTTGCTGAGCTTTTTATAAAATCTTGACAAATTTTTTCCTAACACTAAATAACACATTCTTTGGATGTTCCAAGCTCACACAGGGTTTTCTGATGCTGCTGCTGATTCCAAGGTGCCCTAAATTGAGCATTTATTGAAGAGCCTGTTATGAATTTTGTCCTTCAAATTACTCCAGTAAGAGCAATGGAACTTGGCTGCCAAATTGCTTCCAAGGCTGAAGGATTTCTTTTACTTCAAGACAGCCTGTAAATAAGAACTTCAACCTATTTTTTTTTAACACAAAATAAATTATGCAAAAGAATTTGACACCAAAAGGAATTTTGTTATGGACTTTATTGGGAATATACTGAGTTCCATCCCTAAGAGCCCATCATCCCCCCTGTGGCTTTATCCTCAAGTTTCTTCAGATTTACCAATGCACCTTGAGAACAACAGGAGCGAAACCAGAAATCTTTCATTTAGAACAAAAATGAGACATTTAATTTTCCTAAACATACAGAGAGGCATGTACAAGATTAATCATTCAACAAAATGTTTTTCTTATTGCATGAAAATACGCAGGGTGGGAATGCAAACAAATTATAATTATTTGGACTCCCGTTAAACAGACTAGTGAGCCTTATAATTAGTAACATAATCACTTTAAGACAAATACACTAAATAAAATAATGGATCCTCAGCAGCGCTCCACAGAAAAATGCTAACAAATTATGCTTTATTAATTAGCTCACAGCTTTATCAAAGTTTGGAATTCTGAACCTCAGAGAGTTGCCATCTTTTTTGACTGGAGGGTTTACTCTTGGCTGAACAGAGGTGCAAGAGCAGAAAGGAACTTCCATGGATTCTCACACAGCTTGAAGATCTGCTGGTGGGGATGTTGATTATCCAGGACAATGGATCAATAAAATTCATGTATTCCAATCTTTCCCCCAAACACACACCCACCAGCCCCAATTGATTTCTCTGCTGGCTAACGACCAACCCAGATGCTCACTGACTTGGAAACGACTGACCAGCACTGAACAGTGCTGTGGCCACATCCAGTGGATCAAAGGGACTGAAAAGGGCTGGATAAGCTGTTTTTCTGATATATAACCACAGATGCAACTACTTCTGTTACTCAAATCCTAAGGCAAAGAATGCTTCATCAACTGACTGCCAGAGTTGTTGGAATTAGCCACTCAAGTACCACTTGCAGGCATTAAAAATTCTTCAGAAAATTTCCCATTTAGGTGTGTTCATGTGTTGCCCTACATGTAAAAAAAGGAGAGAAAAAACAAAAAACCAAACAGTAAGGAGCTGACACCACAACACAGAGAAGGAATGCCTGCAGCAGCTATAAAGGGAAGGCAGAAGTGGGGCAGATCTGTGCCTGGCCAAGCAGCTCAGGCAGGAGCTGAAGCAGAGAAGATGCCACGTTAACCCCCAACATGCACAGCAGTAAAGATGCTCCAGGATCAAAACTCACCATGGGCCAAGGTCACTTCAGAGAAGACAAAAAAGGTTCAGCAATGACCTCACACTAAAAGTTCATAAACCCATCAGAGGAATTTACTAATGAAAATTATTTCATCTGAAGAGCTCTCCTAAGCCCAAGTAGAAATCACAGGTTTCAGTGAGTCTCCACAGAGAAGCAGAAAATTACATTTTTAAACAGCACAGAAAGTTAAAGGATTTATAAGCAATATGGGGGTCCTTAACATGGGGTCTTGTATGCCCAGGGGCCAAGTGATAGTGGGGCCTTGCAGAACTGGGCTGAACAAAAAGCTCTCTATCATTCAAAAAAGATCTTCTGAAAGAAAAGCAGGTTATCGTAGTCCTTGATAGAATAGGAAGTTCTTAGAAGTTTGTGGCTTTTTCACAGCATCACAGAAGAGTCAAGGTTGGAAAGGCATCAAAAAATGAAGTGGTCCAACCTCAAAACTTTTATTTGTTGATTACTTGGTAAATTGGTCTATGACTTCAGTTAAAAACACAAGCTCTGACTTGCAACCAGAGATACACTTTTTGTTGGCAGAATAATTTCAGCAATACAGACCCCAAAGATATCATTCAGCTTTTTTTAAGCTAGGAATTAAGAATTAATTATTAAAATAACTTTCCTCAAAAGATATGCTGAAGAGCCACATCACCAGCAGGTATTATTTCCCAAATTACCCAGCTGTAGACAAAAATCCCACCCCACCATCCACAAAACCCAGGTGCTCTCTGGACACACACAACAGCTTGTGTGTGTCCAGAGAAAAAAATGAAATGAAATGAAATGATGAAAAATGAAAAAAATGAAAAATGAAAAAATGAAAAAAAATGAAAAATGAAATGAAAAAAAATCCATTCCCCCCCTCTGTTTTGCTCTCCCTCCTATTGTACAAAACCAATTTGCCTGCTTTCAGACTCTGGCTATGATTACTTTGTTTTCCCTTCATCTGAATGCAAAGAATAATCTCGGTCATGGCTACCGAGATAAAAGCCACGAGAATTCATTTGTTGTTCCCCACAGACACGAGATGTTGGTGACACCTGCACTGCCAGGAGTGCAACTGCACACCCAAAGTGAACTGCTTCCCTCACACACCCAAACACACCAACCCACTTCATTCATTTCTCTAATAATTGCACCAGTTTCCTGGACAAACACATAATGTCACAAGAACAGATCTATCCTGACAACCAAGGCCAACTGCATAATGCTTGTCTAAGTGGCAATAAGATTCATTAATTAGGTTGCTGCTTTAGAGTGTTTTCACCCTGCAGCTATGTTCTGCTCAAGGGTATTTTCAATAGTATTGAATAGATGAAGCAATTACTAAGCAAAATCCACTAACTGATGGCCAGTGTCAGATTCCTCAGGCCATGCTTTCAAAGGGTCTATATACATATATTTACTTGAATGAGTGATTGAATTTAAGGGAAAAAGGCAAAGCAAAGCAAAGGAAAATCCCAGCTGGGCACAGCTTAGGTGTTCTCCACTATTAGAGGTGTGATCTCTAAACCAGAACTCCCCCACAGCAGACACAATTAAGATACAGAAGGGCTAAAGACACCTGACTGCACATGCAAATCAGGTTGTTTTGCTATCTAAAGGCACATACTTAACTCTCACAATTAATGGCATGCAAAGAAAGCTTTATCTACAATTATTTGCCCTCTTCACTGACAGCAGTATAAGCAACTTGTAAAAATAGCAAAAACTGGATTCCAACTGAGTGCTCCCTGTTCAGGTATCTGACTTGCAGGCTACTGTTTTATTCCAGTAACACTATTTTTATAACATGACATAGTTCTAAGCATTTAAATTAAATAAACACAGCACAAATATTTTGGCTCTACTGTAAACATGTGAAAAGATTTTCTTGTGAATTGTCGGGTTGGCTTTTTTTTTTCCCCTTTCTGCTGCCTCAGTTACTATGATGTTTAGACTGTGCCTCATTAAAGTTGGGAGCAAAAGTAGAAAAGTTTTCAGCAGAAGCATTATTTTCAAAGTTCAGGATATCTGTAATTCTAACTGATCTTCCACCTGGCATTAAATCTTCAAAGAATGTCAAAGAGTATCTTAGAAACTTGAGATGCCTGGCTGTATACAGAGAAGGAACAGATGCACCTCTGTAATTTGCCCATAAATAAGTAAAAATGAACCCATCAACTTTTCAGGGATACTTGCATGCAAGCAGGCAAACACATCCTTTTTTCCTTTATTTGTGTGTTTGTGGTTTTGGCTTTTTTGTTGATTTTTTTTGTTTGGTTGTTTTTTGGGGTTTTTTTTACAGTTTTAAAATATCTTTTGAACCAGACCTTACAGAGTGCTGGTAAAAAGGGATGTGTTTGTTTTTAGAAACTTACTAAGCAGCACTGCCATCTCATAACCTTCTGCTACTGCCTTTGGCCTCCAAATTCAGGAGGACCCATCTGTGGCAGTAAACCACACATGCACGAAGTACATAACTTCTCCCAGAAATAGTGAAAGCTCCGTCTGCAAGAGCTTTCTTTAAGGTCACAGCAAGTCAACTGCTGAAGAGAAGTTATCACCATAAATTAAACTATTCCTGAAACCCAGCAGACACTTTACTGAACTCTCCTAGTTGCCCCCACTCCTTTCCATCTCCAGTTTTAGGCATGCCTCTGAGCAGAAGTGCACACCCTTCTCTGAGCATTTATCTAGCTGAGCAAAGAAGGGAAAGAGGAGAAAATCCATCAATTTGAAAGTCATTTAGCTAAATTTTTCAAATGGAGAAAAGTTTCAAAATACAGATCTAAAATGCAAATTGTGGCCAGTCCAAAACCACTTAGAGCATCCAATTCTGAAACTTCATCTTTATTATTTACACATTAATAAACACATCCTGAATACTCTTCTTCCAATGGATTTGACCTGTTTATTTAAGATGTGATATAGGAGAAATGGACTAAAGGACGTGAACTTAAAAAAATCCTTGAAAGTCACCTGTGCAGCAACGACACACAATTTGTGGCTTGCAAATTCAAAAGGAGTCAGCTACACAACGCAGGTGAGGAACTCCCACAGCAGGAAATCCTTCAGGCTGATGGCATTCCCGAGCTTGACAAAAGTGTGTCTGGGTGGGTGATCAGATGGGGCATCACACTGCTGCTTTGTTCTCTTCAGTAGGCTGTGCTGGGTTCTGTAATGAGCCTCAACGTCGACGTCTGAGTAACACATCGAGGAAGGAATCCTTTCATTCCCTTATCGAGAAGGCGCAGAATGAAAAGAAACAAAGAAATCAGCTGGTTTCTGCTAAAGCGTTTCGGTGCCAATTATGAAGTTGAGAATGGAGTAAGATGTACATCAGTGGCTGACAGCACACTGCAGATATTATTTCCCCTTATCTTGTCTCATGATACTGGCACACTTCTCATTTTCCTCGATGTTTTCTAGTCCTTCTTCAGGGCTGCACAAGGAGACACAGAAAACTTCTGGCAATGTCCCAGTCAGCTCAGGCTGTCTGTCTGCTCTAAAGGCCACGTGTGTGACCACTGCCTCCCACCTGGGTCCAGAGAGGTGCAAGCTTCCATTTTTTCTTTCATTGCATTCTCCCATTCATAGATGTTGAAGCCTGAAGAATCTTCTTTTTCAATTATTCAAGTCTAGAGGTTGCCTTTCTTCTGCCCTTTCTGAAAAAAACCATGTCCTTAAAGACAACAGCACAGAGAAACCCCAAAGCAAAACCAAAACACAACACATCAAAAATTCCTGAACAGATTTCCGTATCACCCTGCTCTAAAACAACAGCTGAGCAGGAGACTGAACAGTTACCCAAAGGCATCTCCTGTTTGTTTTATTAATTATTGACTTCAAGATAAAAGCAGGGAGACCCCACACATGGCCAGGATCCCACTATGCCATTTGCTTTATAAACTCATGTCAGGAAAGTCGTGATCTCCACCTCAGAGATTATTTGCAATCTAAGAAAAGATCAAGAGGTAGATACAGAGGAAGACAAGTGCACAACTGAACCAGTATTAGTCAATAAGTAAGTACAAAACAATACACATTTAGTTTGCAGGCTGTTTTTATTTGAAGACATTTATTTCTGTCACCTCCTTAGAGAACTAACAGTTATTCATCACATGTGCACCTGAAAGGAGCAGGATGTCTGATACCTGAAAGGCATTCA